>NC_090289.1:21832500-26832500 GCF_037392515.1 Haliotis asinina
AATGCCTTGGGTCGTATGGTCCGCAGACAGTCCGTAGCAAGACGACTAAGGGCAGATCCCCCCCCCCCCCCCCAGAGACCTGCTGTTGACCAATGAACATCGACGTCGAAGACAGGGAGGCGTTGGCAACGTCTTAGAGAACAGATTCTGCATGTCGGTCTGATGGCAGACAACATGTCTATCGTCGAGAAGGAGAATGTACCGCAAGTTGTTGCGTGCAAGAGCTCATATTCGTCAACAGCCACAGAATGTCATATTATAACAAGATAATGCATGGCCTCAAACAGCTAACGTCGGGTAAAACTTCCTTATCGTCCACAACGTTCATGTGTTACCCTGGCTAGCTCGGTCCCCACTGACCTTAATCCCATAGAGTACCGTTGGGCTAACATGGAAAGACAAATTCGACGGCGAAAACAACAACCTCCAAACACACGGGATGAAGTCATCGTGGCTCTCCATGAAGAATAGCGACGCATCCAATGTGACGTCATCAGACGACTGGCAAATTCAGTGGGTAGGGGAGAGTGCATTCAAATCAGTAGAGGTCACACACGTTTCTTGGGTGACACATAACATCATTTATGGTCATGTTGTGCCGAGTTGACCATTTAGACATGCCTTGAAAACTGTTTTATGTACCCCTCACAGACATTACCAGCCATATTCAATTCAGTTTTAGGGCTCTAAGCTGCTAGGCGGGAGACCTATTGTAATCGTTCGTGTTTTTTTTATTATTATTATGTTTTACAGATTAAGACAGATATGCAGCAGAGAGGGTTCGGGTGATCCTGGCACAGTCAGGCCGGTAAGGCTTATCATCAGCTCAGGGCCCTCGCCCACATTAATCAAACCCCGACCTCCAGAGCTGATTGGCATATATAAACGATTAAGAGAGAAACGAGGGTGGTGTGCTCTGTTATCAGACATGATCCTTCTGGTCAGGCGGTCAAGACTCTGGATGTCTTGTTTTGTTCAATTAACTACTCCAAAGGAATAGGAGAGGACTGACAGAGCAAAAGTATTGGTGGCTTTGACCTTGTTTCGAGCATTTAGCTCTGAGCTCCAGATTTTCTTCAAACGAGATTTATACTTGGCCCGAAGTTCATCTTGAATCTGGGCACTCTGAAGATTGTTTTGAACTTGCATTCCAAGGTATGTCTGTGCCTGATCTTCCACAAGATGCTCAATAACTCCTCCCCATTGTAACCTGACCGATCCATCATTAGTTACCTTGCCACATTTCAAATGAAGAGTATTACATTTGTCGAGTTCAAATGTCATGCCAATGTCATTAGAAAAGGACTCGACAAGGAGAACCTGTTCTTTCAAATTGGTATATCCTTTGGCAAGGAGCTCGATGTCATCCATGTAGAGGAGAGGAGTAAGAGGTGTTGGGGATCTGTGCTGAGGAGGTCCGGGATGGTAACCCTCCTCCCTATTGAGCAGAAAACTCAAAGGATTTTAAGACAGACAAAAAAGCAAAAGACAATTTCAACTTCAAATATCTCCAAAACTACTGATCCTATGAGTTCCAGATTTCTTGATCAGATGCGCAATCAAAATGTCTACAGTTTCGCTTGGACGGGTCGAGTCGCTAAAATGCACCGTTTGGGCGCTATTTGGGATTCACGTTTTTGGAGCCGTTTTTCAAGCAAAATCCCGACTGCTTTACTTCCCAGATCTGCTGCACTCAAACTACAAGAGCTACAGCTTTCAAACTTTTCAGACTTTGTGCCTATCTTGACATGTCGAGTCTCTAAAATGCACCGTCTGGGCGCTGACAGAACGTGCTTTTACTAACAGATCAAAACTACATTTGGGACGTGCCCCAAATGGAAGAAAAGAGTGCGAAACAAAGTCTGTCACAGCTCAAGGCAGCCGACAGCGTGAATCATGCAAAAAGGCTTGAAAGAATGTACGAGTCATGGTAAGCAATATTGATTCTCAAAACCCACGAGTTTCGGCAGATTAAGAAAATAGGCACTTCTTTATATCACCGACGGACCAAGGAAACGCGAGGAAATGTGTGAAAAAGGTTACAGGAGATTACCCTCACTAAGCATGTGACGATTGTGGCCGCTTATTCAATCACTCATGGCGACAAGCTATGAAAGGACTATACACCACCATTGACCATAGTCTGCATGTTCAACGGTTCCGTTCACAATATATGTATATGTAATATATGTATAAATATATGTGCTTTTGTGTATGTAATAGTTGTTCCGATACTTAACATGTGAGTGGACTGATACGCAAGCAGTTTAACGAGGGGGCCATTCCGAGGCGCAGTTGGTGTAATCGCCCATACACTCGGAAAAGTATGGGAATAAACTACTTACCCCTCATTTTGAAAAAGAGATAACGGTCATGTTTGTAACTGATTTTTTTCCACTTTAAGTTGTTCAAACCTTTACTGGGACTCATCCCTCAAGCTGCCTACATGCAGACTCAGTGGTTGTACATCTCAAACTGTCCCACAGTGTTTCTTAATTTAAAAGCATCGGAAGCTCTGAACAGCAGATATTCCAGATTTCACGAGGGATTTATTCTCCATCGATCACATAATTGTCTCGTTTGTTTTAGGCCGCTGTCGCAGAGCAGGAATTCTGCTGTGCGACTTGATGCAAAAACTACTTCCATTTTAGTCCCATTTTCACATTTGAATGACAGAGTGCAGAGCCTGCTGTCTGCTTTGATTAAAATCCTTGTCACCGTGGAGTGTTAGTCTTGTTTTGGTTACATTTAGCTGTTGAGTAGAAGCTGACCGCAGCTGTTTCAGATGCAGTGTGGCTAGATGGTGAAGAGCTTTAAACATGAACACCAGTTTCTGGACGCCTTATACAATGGTCTTAAGATGGTCATGTCTGCATGTTCCTTTCATCAATCTTGCCGCTGAGTTCTGTATCTACTGAAGCTTGCGCAGGCATAGTTGAATTGACAGCAATGAATCACAATAATCAAGCCATAATGTCACAAGAGCATGGACACGTGTCTTAGTTTCCGCAATGCATACATATCACTTGATTTCAGTGATAATTTCCAGGAGGTAGTAAGCAACCGTGCTTCATGTATTTAAGATCGCATCCAATAAAAGGCATTCGTCACTGAAGCTGATATCATTGGCCTAAACCCAAGAGACAACTCTGTATCATCTGCATATTAGGGAAACTTGTTCCGTTAATAAATTTTCTAGTTTTGTGCCTGTTTGAACAAAGTTTCCCTTTCTTTTCAAATTCATGACACCTAAGTGATATTTTTTTTTCAATCTGAGAGAAAAGGTTTTGAGAACAGCTTCTAGAAACTTCCAGTAGTTCCCGTCGAAGAGCATTCGACTATTAGTGATATTCATATTAAGAAACCATTACTACTTTCAACGTCAACGTGTGAGTTGAAATAGCTGGATTGTATTCAAGGCAAGGAGCCCTCATCGTTGCTTGTAACTATGTTTCATTGTATTGTTATGACTGTTTGCTGCAGAGAGCTTCAGCAAATATTGATGTTTACAATACTGTCATGCTGACCATCAATGTTTTGTTGTCTGTTCAACTCGTCTGCCATGCGTTTTTGGACGTTACTGTACATCGCATTGCCAGTCCGATCACAAAAGTACTGCATTAAAGCAAGAGTACAGAATTTACTGACGTGTCAAGGCGTAATTTGAACGCAGATGATGTCCATGCTGATTGAAAGACATGGATTAAATTTACGAAGACAATATTTACTGAAATCAGTTTGTGAAGGATGAAATGATTTACGCGAGCAAATTGGTGCACTGCTAAACAGCCTTCTTTGTATCCCGCATATGTAATCTAAGCTTCAGTGTTTGTGTTCCAGATCCGAGACATCACAGAAAAGATCGCAAATCACTTTTTGATTTCTGGACCACTCAATATTCAATTTCTTGTGAAGGACAGTGATGTAAAGGTCAGTGCATTTACATTTCCCTTCGTCATGAAGGCGGAGAAGATTTGAGGTTCACTATATTTCATTCCTTTATGAGTGAGTGTCTTTTACGCAGCTTTCAGCAATATTATAGCAATAGCACGGTTCCAGGAATGGATTTGATATATTGTACCCATTATAGGTCATGGAATACTGACCTAACTATTGGTTTCTTACTAACGAAAACCCCAAAACAATACTTAAGGGTCTTTTGCCAGGTTTAGTATTTGCCAATATTTAATCATTTACTGATATTATGCGGTGGTCTCATTTCATCAATTAGTGCTATTAACTCATAGACTGGCTAAACTTTCTCTGAGAACTTGTTCAACAAAGAACCTCTTCTTAATATGAACTGATAATAGCAACACAGAGTGTATTCAGTGAAACATGAGTAATAAAAGCATGACCTAAATTAGTTGGAAATGACTTAATCATTTAACACGACATAGTGCTATTGTGTGACGAGACTGTTCCTGCAATGTCCTATACAAATGTGCATATATGTTCACTGTTATAGTCACAGTCCATGTAGCTTAGAGGGTTACTTGGCAGACAACATGTCCTTGTGTTGTATACATGTACCTTAGGGGGTTACTTGGCAGGCTAGATGTCCTCGTATTGTATACATATAGGTTAGGGGGATAGTTGGCAGGCAACATGTCCCCGTGTGGTATACAAGTAGGTTAGGGGCCTCCTTGGCAGGCTAGGTGTCCTCGTATGGTATACATGTGGGTTAGGGTGTTACATGGTAGGCTAGATGTCCTCGTGTTGTATACATGTACCTTAGTTGTCTACTTGGCAGGCTACATGTCCTCGTGTTGTATACATGTAGGTTAGGGGGTAATTGGCAGGCTACGTGTCCTCGTGTGGTATACACGTGGGTTAGGGAGTTACTTGGCAGGCTACGTGTCCTCGTGTGGTATACATGTAGCTTAAGGTGCTACTTGGCAGGCTACGTGTCTCCGTGTGGTATACATGTAGGCTGGGGGGTTAGTTTGCAGGCTACGTGTCCTCGTGTGGTATACATGTAGGTTAGGGGGTTACTTGGCAGGCAGCGTGTCCTGATGGATTATGCATGTTGCTTTCATAAAGATGTCTTTCTTTCAGGTCATAGAACTGAATCTGAGAGCATCGCGTTCATTTCCATTTGTTTCTAAGACGATTGGGACAGATTTCATTGAAACAGGGACCAAGGTCATGCTGAATATGCCGATCAATCTGGAACAGCTGCCAACTCTGCGTACCCCGAGGCTTCCTACCACGTATGTGGGAATAAAGGTAAGTGTGGTTGATGTTCACTCAGTGCAGTGTTAGTGGGGAAAGGGATTAGATCACCTTATTCCGAATCACCTGACCAGTGTGATTCTGTGTGATTTCATTTCTGGTTAACTGTCTGTTTGTTGCATATCAACCTGTGCACAGTACCAACTGAAAATGTCTCATACATCGTTCTGGGAGTAATATTCCCTGATGGCTTTCAGTCGGACGTTTAAAAGGTTTGGTGTTAGTCTATTGTGATTCGTGCATTTCAAAGAAGTTAACCTGAAAGTCATTCCGGCAATATTCATTGATTCTACCAACATGTTGTGTCTTCAAGACAGATTTACATTTGTGCTGGTAGGTGACTGATTCCAAAAGGCTGTTTTCATGAGATAGTTAATATAACCTTTACATAACACTCATTATCCTTTCCTGTTAGCATCAGACGGTATTAGTACAGACTAGTGGGCAAAAGAAAGTGAATATTTGAATTGTTGACTTAGTCGTTCAAGTTAGTAAAACCCTTTGATGCCGAAACGGTTCATCCACACACTGACTAATCATTGACTGTGCGTAGAAGCACGTGAATTTGCGATAAATGGCAAAACGTGATTTTGCAAACTACTTGCCGGGAACTGGTATAAAAGTCAGCGAATCGGTGACTATACATCGCAGCTGACCATCGAATTACTCCGCGGCTAAGAGAGCAGGAGAGACAGGACCACAGGTATGACCATGAGGCAGATGGGCGCAAATAACAGCCATTTTGCATGGACCCTGATATGTACACGTGGTACATCACTAGGCTGTTCCAGCGTTACGGGCAGACGAGCTGCACCCAAGACTGGCCACGATCAGGCAGAGTTCGTTACGACCCCACAGGAAGACCGCCATCTGCGTACTTATCTGTGCAACCGGGTCATCACGGCAAGGGAAACGGTGGTCACGGCTGTAGGACATGTCATCAGTCGTCTACGTGCAGCAGCTATCAGAGCTCAACGTCCCCTACGTGGAAACCAAGGAACATCGTCGTCGTGGGTTACAGTTGGCACAGACTGCACGTTGGTTCGAAACTTGCAGCCACTGGTTTTTACTGTCGAAAGCCGATTTACTAAGTTCCATAATGACTGTATGTTTCTCTTTGATTTTATCTATCATTAATTAGGATCTTCACTGTATTTTGCCCACTAGTTTATCATATAAACCGTCAGTGGCGTCACTCTAATATTACCCCGGGCATTATTTTAAAAATGTTCCTCTTCCTCCAGCATTACCTCAATGACGTCCCCGGAACTTTGAATTATTACTTCTTTTTAAGATGGATGCGACTTTATCTTGCCATCGCTGAATATGTTTCTTCAAATGTTACGTTATTGTCAATTTGCCGACACCCGATTTCGAACCCGCAACCCTTCGCGGTTTTATCCACTAAGCTACGAAGGATCGCTGTGAATAATGAAATTGTTTCTCGGTATGAACCATATGCTCTTCGCAAGACGGGTATTGCGGGCAGAGCACGTCCAGGGCACGGGTAGCGCGTGCAAGGCAAGGCGTCGGCTGCCAGTGTCATTCCCAGCTGATGTCATTAGTGAATACCAATTATGTAAATTATATGTAAATTATATCTTCGGTCGGTTTTAAATCCGATATATAACCGAAATCCGATATAATGACCCGTTGGCATTAATGAAAAGTAAAATCACACAAATCTAACTATAACAGAATTTTGATACTCATAAAATTATTTTACCAGGGACAGTATTTCTCTTTGTGTGACGAGACATCATAGCAAATTTCAATAGCAAACGTCGCAATTTGTACACGGTATACCTTAATTCCCGTGCCGTGACTGAGGAATGCCAGTGTAGTGTTAGGTACAGAGACTGCCCCCGATCAAAGTCGGGAGGTAGGACGTTTTTCACGGCATAGTCATGTATTAACTTGATGTTATTCCCTCGTGAATGAACAAAAAAGTTTTAATTTATGTTTTGCAAGTATTATTTAAATGGTGTTTATTCCAGGCACCAATGTTCTCCTGGCCACGACTAAAAGATGCTGATCCTCTCCTGAAGTGTGAGATGTCATCAACTGGGGAGGTACGTATTGATTTTTATAGGTGGTGTATGAGGTGTAATCGACTGGGGAGGTACGCATTGACTTTTATAAGTGGAGTATGAGATGTAATCGACTGGGGAGATACGTATTGATTTTTATAGGTGGTGTATGAGGTGTAATCGACTGGGGAGGTACGTATTGACTTTTATAGGCAGAGTATGAGATGTCATCGACTGGTGAGGTACGTATTGACTTTTATTGGTGGTGTATGAGATGTCATCGACTGGTGAGGTACGTATTGACTTTTATTGGTGGTGTATGAGATGTCATCGACTGGGGAGGTACACAGACTTTTACAGCTGGAGCATATGATGACAAACTGGGGAGGTGCGTACTGGCTTTGAAAACTGGAGTTGAGATGGCATCCTCTACTGCCTTTGAGCTGATGTATAAGATGGTATTAACCGGGGAGGTACGCACTGGCCTTTAAAGCTGGTGTATAAGATGACACCAACTGACGAGGTACGTGCGGACTTTTACAGCAGGATTATACGATGCCATTGACTGGACGGTGCGAACTGTTTACAATGACACCAGATGGGAGGTACGTACTTATACTAAGTATAAGATATCAGCGACTGGGAAGGTACGTACTGACTTCCACTGTTTAGGTACATACAGAGTTTTACAGCTTTAGCATATGATGGTATCAACTAGAGAAGTACGTACTGGCAGCTGGCGTACAGGATGGTATCAACTGGGGAGGTACGTAGTTACTTTTACAGCTTAAGTACAGGATAGTATCTGCTGGCGTGGACTTTTACAGCTGGAGTGTGAGTGAGCTTCACACTAGTCATAATCTGATATGTCATAAAGTCCTATCAAAAAGGACAATTCTCTCAGCAGTTCATCGGGGTGACAAGAAAAGACTAAGAAGCAAGTTGCTATTCGTTCAGCAAGTGTGCCTCCGCGTGCCCGTCTGGCGATCTGAGCGTAGGTGATACAACTGAAACCCGAATACAGACAGCACAACATTATATGTACTGTGATACAACAAACAGTTATTGAAATATGATCACAAACATTACCGACATGCCACCAGCAAGTGTAAAACATGGCCGACAAGTGGAGTTGGGACACATGCTTTTGTGTCACCTCTTCTCATAAAATTTTACAGGCATAAATTTATAATAATAATTCTGATGCAACAAACATGAAAATCATGCCTATAAACACACACTGACTTAGATTATTCTTCAAACACATTCTTACTTTCACATCACACATTAATATCATAACCTAAACAAGAATGCTGTTCATAATATAACTAAATCTAACAAATATTACATCTTACATATGAATATGTTCATAATTAAATAAACTAACCTTAAACACCGAAGTGGTAGACTAGAAAAGGAAAAACGGAAACCAACCGTCCGTCACAATGTCACAGAATGTCATATATGAAGGTGCTTCTCGTGCGGCTGTATGTGGTAGACTAACTAAAATGTGCTGATGTTAGTGAAATTTAAAACAGACAACTTTAAACTGACCTGTCAGAAAATCAAAGAACAGCTTGCCCTCTGAGTTGAGAACGAAATAACACCCTGTTTTCGCACATTGACACAATTGTGATGGAGCCAAGATCCAGTTTAGGGCAATTTATCTGGAGAGTAATACCAATCCTGTAAAATCAACCACGACCAAAGGCGATACCATATTTACACCAATAAATATACTGTAAAATACTGTATATATACTCATGTCTAACACATTATACAAAGTTTTGAGATGCTATGTTTCATGTTTTCAGGTGGCGTGTTTTGGTAGCACCAAGTACACTGCGTTTCTCAAAGCACTAATGTCTGCTGGATTCCGCGTGCCTAAGGCGGGCAGCGGTGTCTTACTGGGAATGCAGAAATCTTTTCTCCCCCACTTCCTTCCATTTGGGAAGAGACTGTCTTTGTTTGGTTACCAGGTAGGGTGTACAACGTAACTCGTCCACTGCTGTGCATGAACACGCTGACGGGGCGAGGTATGTTCTTGTTTGGGGTGCAGTAAATCACCACACAGCAGAGACAATACGTTTGATAAGTGGTTTAAACATAAACAGATGAAATCTGGATAGGCGAACAAGCTAAGAAGCTTATATTAACACCGCTTCTGTACATTGAAGTGTTCCAATAGGTGGACATATGGTCTAGGTAGTTCGACAACAAAGATCAATAGTAGGACCAAATAACATACAACTGTTGGTAAGTGTATCCAAGTAAGATGCTGCAGAAGATCGTGTGACATCTAGCTTCTCTTTCATTCGTTATACATACATAGATCATAATCATTGAAAACTGTTACTTTTTTAAATGAAGTGGTGCAATGAGTTGAGAATTTCACTATTTATTACGTTATTCAATACACCATTGCCGTATAAAGTTGTTTTAATATCGTATCCTTTAGTATAAAAATACATAGTTGACCTTAGATTCGTATAGTTCTGACAATTAAAGAGATAGTGGAGAACGTCTTCGTTATCATGACCGCATGAACACTTGGCTGTTTCCGATGTGCCGGTTGTATTTGTCCGCGTTTAGATCACTACAGCCGAGCATGAGGCGACAGTGGATGATTTGACAAAATCACGTTCCGGCATTCAAATCAAAGTAGTTATGAGTTTCTGTTGGGTTTATCGTTGTTTTAAATTGACTGAGGGAAACAGCATTAACAAATTCATCAGGCAATGAATTCCATGACAAAATCGCTCGTGTTAAAAATGATTGTGAATATCTTTGTGTTCTACCGTTAATAGTTTGAATAGAAATACTATTCCTAAGATTATAGCTGCTTTGTTCAAATACTCTTCCTGGTACAAGGTTGTTCAAATAATCTGGAGTCAGACAATAATACATTTTATAGAACGTTATGAGCTCAGAGCGGCGGTGTCGTCTTTCTTTCAGTGTACTATAATTGGTTTCCCTGTATAGTTTATCATGACTTGTGCCACGAACCGCGCCGCATATGGAACATAAAACGTCTAAATGCGAGTTCTCCAGTGAGTGTGCCTGTTCAATCGTAGAATTGTAGCAGACATGACTGCATTAGTCAAGAAGTGGTAAGATCAAGGAATTATATAAGGTATTTAGAGTTTTCCGAGATAAACGGTATTTCAAACTTCTCAGACAACTGATCACTGGACTAATTTTCTTTATCATGTCGCCTAAATGAACTTTCCAAGAACAATTGCTAGTGTAATACCTAGATGTTTATGGTTGTCAGCTTCTTTAATAACTTCACCATTCTTTGATAAGTTGGGCCTGACATAATTTTGCGTTTTTCGAGTGAATGTTATACTCTCAGTCTTACTAAGATTAAAGCTAACTTGCCACTTTTTTGCCCAATCTGAAATTTTTGCCAAATCTCTGTTTAAAGTTGCGGCTGCTGTGACTTGGTCATCTATTATCGTATATATCGATGTATCATCTGCAAAGAGGCGAATGTTGTTATCTATACCGTCAACAATGTCGTTAATATAGATGATAAACAGAAGCGGACCTAAGTCGGAACCTTGGGAAACACCAGCTTCCGCTGTTCTAATATCTCAACTGTAACCATTTATTTCCACTATCTGCATTCTCCTATCTAGATAACTTTCGAACCATTCTAAGAGAGTACCCTTTATACCGTAAGCTTGAAGTTTATGAATAATGCCCCGGTGCCAAACACTGTCAAAGGCTTTGCTTATGTCACAAAATACGTCTGATAAGTCGCTTAATCTACTTAGTTTTCACAGCGTATATACCGCCAGTCAAAATTAAGAGAACTGTGTTTTGAATAATGCTATTACATTTACAACACTATGGTGCAACATCTTATAAACGCCTCATAATAACTTTTCATGAAATTTAACCTCATGTATGAAGCTACAGAAGCTATAAAGAGTGTGCAGGTGCTGGGGGAACTCAAATCACTAAGGACCTAAGCTCACGCTTACAAATGCCCGTCACGTAGGGCCGTATACCGTCAAACAGATCGTGTTGCAGTGTAGAGACGTACAGAAACGATATCTCGACCACAGGCCCTCGTGTCACTGCGAGGATTAAACATTTTGTTTTTTAAATATAAAAAGTTTGAAATGACCCCCTATTTGAAACGCTTCACAGTACAAGATATCTAGACAAGGCCGGACACTTAGGTGTACCCTACCCGCCTGCTTTCCCGATCGTTACGCTACCATCGCATGCAATCGATTAAAAATTCTTCAAAACATAATCATGGATGACAGGCCTATCGATCACCACTTATGACACCAGCTTTTTCTGTATTGTTATTTCTACATATTTCTAGAAGTCGATTGAAAGCCGATTGACCCTCAACTAAACGATCTTGACACAAATGGAGAATGAATGCAAGGACAATAAGTCAGAATAAAAGGGGGAGTGGTCAAAGTAAGCCCTCCTTTTGATTGGTGTACAGGCTCGAAATAAATTTTGCAGACATCTATCATTAAAATTATTTCCTTTATTTGTTGTCTGTTGTATATTTGTCCACAGTAAGGGAATTCAGACGATATACTTTTCTGTTAATAGATGTATGCAACAGAGAAAACAGCCTGTTACTTGAATACACATTACATCCCGACTGAGGTAGTGAACTGGCCGCCCCCATCACACAGCAGTACGGACCATCCAACAGCAACACGGTAACTTATCCATCCATACTGACTTCTGACTCTTTGGACGGATATGGAGGCATGACAGTGACATATCGGAGATCGGGTCGAGGGTGGGATTGATAGGGGGAAGTGACTTGTAACCGATTATAATACAGCCTCCACGTGGATGTTCCTCTTTAGCTCCTCTATGTTCTTAATCTTCATTGTAAAAAAGTAGTAAAGAGGTGGTGGTAGTAAGGAATTGGTTTAAAGACATTTTTGGATCACTGGAAGGTCCAATAGCGGCCAAAATATTCTGACGTAATGGATCTTAAGAGAACTGTTTAATAGATGTGTGCATATATTGTGAACACCATCAGATTCTCATAAATGACATTTATAACATGCAACGATAATATATCAGTGACGTATGTGAAAGCAACCGCAGTTCTTGTCATCATCTCGTTTTGTCTTAGATTCGCGTGTTTCATTATTTATTTAAAATGAATGGGTGAAAGCTGAATCTTCTCTGGAGAGAGTTCCCCTCACCATCAAACATGACGCACCGATGCTGACATTAAGATCGTGGAAATCACTAGCCGTGAATACAATGCAGCACATGGCCGGAGAACTTACAAGACGGGTATCTCCTTTATTCTTAACCCGAGGATTGTGGACATGGATATTTTACCAATGTAGGCAGCATAACGATCATTGTCACATGTTATGTATTTGGCTGAGCCATTGTAGGGTCGACTGTAATGTGAACGATTTGGAATATATCGTGATCACACTTTAGTTCAGTTTCCAGGTTATAGCTTATTTGCTGATATATCAACATTATTCATTATGAGATCTCAGACAAAATTGGAACATTTCACCTGGAAAGCTACATACATGCGGAGACTAACACTTACACGTGGATAAGGAATCGGACTTAAATGCAAGTCGTTTTCGTGCCCTTGATATTCAAGGTACAGCAACCGTCACAACCCAGACCCCGATTTCTCGAAACAAACTTAAGTATGAGTTTTGACTTAAGTCTGAGTTTTTACTCAAATTTGAGAAAACGCATTTCACAGAATGAACTGAAATCGACATAAAACTCAAACTATAGGGGACAGTTTGAGTTCGGTGGATAGATTACTTAAGTTATTTCGGCTTTTATGTTTCAAAAATGCAGTTGAGTTAAAAATTCAGCTGTTTCAAATTGTGAAACTCAATTTGAGATTTGAGTAAAAACTTAAGTTTGTTTCGAGAAATCGGGGCCAGATATCCACCCAAACCGATTGCGAACCATCATCATTCCTTCCAGCAGCCGAGACTGAAAATGCTACAAATGTTATGTTGTGAGAAAATGTTCAACGAAATCGTGTGTGTTTGATCGATACCTACATGGCTCTTAAAACTGGGTATAAGTAACATTGCACCTGCTCTAACTACGTTTGTCAACGAATCTATGTCTGGGGGTGAATTTCCTAGTCTTCTCAAGGAAGCATTGGTCACGCCAATATTAAAGAAAACAAATTGAATGTCTTAAAGAATTGCTGGCCCGTATTGAATCTACCCTTCCTCTCCAAGTTGATTGAGCGTGTTGTGGCATCCCGCCTGCACCATCACCTGAAGCTCTATAACCTAGGGGTAACCTTGCAATCGGCCTACAAAAGTGTCCACAGCACGGAATCAGCTCTGCTCCGTGTTCAGAACGACCTTCTCAGAGAAGTCGACTTCAAAGGCGCAGCAGTCCTGATTCTTCTAGACGTATCTGCGGCCTTTGATACCATCCACTATGGTATCCTCCTCTATCTGCTGGAATCGCGCACTGACACTGGTAGTGCTCTAGTTTCTCCTATCTCCCTGACCGATACCAGACGGTGATGCTACGTTGCTCAAAATCAAGCCGTCATCATCTGAAGTACAGACATTCTCATGATCAAGGTTCAGTCCTTGGACCTCTTTTGTTCACCATATACATGCTGGAGATATCGCAATGAGGCACAGTCTACCATTTCATCTGTACGAAGATGATATATTTTGGACTGAGACCTCTTGCCCCCTCTTCAGGCACAGATGCTCGTCAGTAAATTTCAGCATGTATTGTGGATATTGGATGGCTGAAAAATTACCTAAAACTTAATGATGATAAAAGTTTATTATCATCATCAGCAGCTCCAGAAATGTGATTCCTCGGTTACAAACCCCAGATCTACAAATCGGGGGACTGTTTGGTCCGAGGACACGGACAGTTCAATTTGGTGACAGAAGTTTCATCAATGCGGGTACCACTCTGTGGAATTAAGCTTTCACACTGAAGCGATGGATTAAGACCCTTTTATTCCAACGAGCCTAGGGCCCACGCCTCTGATCAATTGTTGGATTCAGGCTCATTACAAATCTGAACTTTATTGTTATACATCAAACATCTGATTGCTGGAGGTGTACATTTGGAAAGCAGCAGGTTATCCGAGTGATGGTAATGTTTGGATGTAAATCAGGAAACCTAGGGGCTACTGAGCATGTTAGCGGTTGTCAACAACCAAGATAGAGCATTGCTTAAGGCATGTAAAACTAGCCCCACTCACTCATGTAGCTCTGTACCCATTCATATGTGTTACAGTCAATGTCTACAACCAGGCAATGTGTACATTGACTGAAGTAACCAGTAACCTGATTCACTCCGTCATTGTACACACTGTCGTAAATTTCCAGGTATTGTGTACATTGCCTGATTTATTAACCCATTGTTGTACAAATCGACTGCTGAACAGGGATTGAGAAGACAAGGTTAGCATGGGCATCGTTCTGTGATCACCGAGGCTTCTTTTAATAAAGTAATGTTTATAGCGTAGATTATCTCAGTAATACCTACTTAACAATCGGTCAGTCTTTACAATAACTGACTAAATAAAAAGGGGGTGTACACAATGCCTAGAAATTTGAATTAGAGTGAATCAGTCATTGTGCACATTGCCTGATTATAGACATTGCCTGTAACACATATCTGCATTTACCTCACTTTGCAGATTGATTGAAAATGGAGAAATAGATTTGGTCATCAACCTCCCTAACCACCACACGACATATAACACGGAGAATTATCTCATCCGGCGTGCTGCCATTGACCACGCTGTGCCGCTTATCACCAACTTCGAGGTAGGTTTTGTCACATAACAAAGAATCAGAGATTAATGTTTGTTACGAGCAACTCCAAACAGTTATCACCACTGTCTTAGAAAATAAAAAAGTAAACACCACACACCCATAGCATGTTTACTTTTAAGTTCTTTTTTTTCAAATTCGTTCTATTCATTTCATATAGGTATACTGGTTACACACTGACAGGAGGGTTACAAATTTTGAAAGCATGGAACTGTAGTTACAGAGCCAGGGAGTGTATGACTCTAGCAGCAAACTACATGGGTTACAAGCATGTTCAAGCTGGTTTATACATCAGCAACGAAGACTTTATAATTAATAATAATTAATAACGTAATAAGAGTGAAAACATAAGTATACAAAGTCAGGGAGTGCGCCACCCGCTACAGACTCCGTGGGTTACAAACATGTTTGAACTGGTCATACATCAGTAACAACGAGTTACTAATTTCAGCTATAGTAATGTAGGTGTACAAAGCCAGGGAGTGGACCACTCCAGCAATAAACGCCATGGGTTGTAAGAATGTTAGAGCTGGTTATACATCATTGACAAAAAGACAACATTTTCGAGGTGTGAAAACGTAGGTATAAAAAGTCCGGAAGTGCACCACTCCAGCAACCGATTACTTGTATCAACCAAGTCAGGGAGCCTGACAACCCGATCCCGTTAGTGGCCTCTTACGAAAAGCACATTCGCGTTTTCTGGCAAGCATGGGTTGCTGAAGACCTATTTAACCACGTTTTTTTACGTGTCAAATATTTATGAATAAACTGGTCTCTGAGATGATCAAAGAAATGACATGGTATGAAACGATATTAATTTGTTTTATCAGTGCTAATATTGTCAAAATGTGTTTTCTCCCCATGATCGCCATGAGTCGTCCGTCTCGATAACACGTTCACACGAGTTGCATCTGAATCTTGCAGTTGAATTTAGTGTTACATTGAATAGGCATTGCTGTCTATACAAACTGTTTCCAAGAGAGAATACCTTAATGCTATCTCTGACACTTATACAGAACAATGCCAACTTTAAATGTGTCCGAGTAAATGTAGGGTAGAACTGATCTGATAAGGTGTGCCATGTCCACACATTACCAATTATGAACTATGCTGGTGCTAAACAGACCATGCCCAGTTAGCTTGTGCTTTTTGATCATAACATTTCTGTAGATAGTGTGTTACATATCGTATCCAGTATTTTATCATCTTTATTTTGACCAAAATGGATAATCGGTATATTCTTCATTCTCCATAACCTAGTACACTGGATGTACTAGGTTTTCATACCAAAGAATATGTGTTTTTTTTTCTTTTACATTAAATAATTATAACTCCCCAAATCTCTGCTATATATAACCAGATTTGGGTATTGGAAATATTAAACAATATGTTTTCAAGAATTCCATTTACCATTTTCTAAGGTAGCTTGTACAGTACCTTGGTTAACATTCATTTTCCACGAAAGACTATTTGTAAAATATACTCTAATAGACAGACACAACATGTAATGAAAGCATTTTATTAATAACATTTTCTCTTCTAAAACAACTTGTTTTTCCTATTCACGTGGAAAGATATATTCTATTGTTTACAATTATAGTACGAGTATGCCAACTTTGGTTATCTAGTGCAGATATTGTGATCAAAACACAACTACATCATCGGCAAACTGGAAATAGTCTTAATTCTTCCGGTTGCAGTTAAACACAATCAAAGCAGTTTGGTTGAATTTAAGTTCGTTGATAAAGAACAAGAAAATGGAGGTTCTGCTGCAATCTGCCAGTATTCATAGCATTTCAGTTCCTACATCTGGTCTTTTCTAAACATCATTGCTATATACACAGATAAACATTAGTCTAATTACTGAGTAAGTACCTCAGCCACTGCCAATGACCCCTAAAAATAGCGCATTGATACTATCCGTATCAACTTTTTTACGACAGTGATAAGAATTGTGATAGTATATGTTGCGGCAAGAATCACATTGGGCTGAAACACTCTCACCAAAGTCTATTTTCATTTATCGCCGTTGTAGCATACGTTCAACCGTTGTAAAACAGTGGACGAGAGGTTCAGAAAAACTACAAAAAAAGAAACGAAATACCTTTTGAGTAAACAATACAACTGAACCTAATGAAATATACATGCATTCAAATCGTTAATTTCAAAATAAGCAAATCAGCAATTACGTTTAATAAGTTTTCTGGTATCTCGTTTGGACATAGAAGCAAGAAAAATTGACGACGTTACTCACATCTGTGTTCTGCCATGACTCGGTGTGTTTCGCTCGCAACATGGAGGCCTTCTGACTGCCTGAGCCCATGTGCTTCTGATGATGTGATCAGATTGCCAGAATGTAAATTGTTACAAATATGAAAAAGGTTATAGTCAGCAACCTGGATTCGAACCTATCTGCGTGTTTCTAAATGGTTGGTGTAATAATTCAGTGAAGAATCCTTTACACCACAAGCAGTTGTACAGATGTGTTGACAATTTTAAATATTAAAATAAACCTTTACTTCTTTACTTAAATCAAGTTGAGTGTTCAGTGTTCTGCACGTACAGTACAGTTAAAATATTAATTCATTTTTTTTCGGGTGGGGGGGGGGGAAAGACATTTCCTCATATGCATCCCAATCGTTCTGTGTAGGTTTTATGAACGCCAACAGGCGCACAGTTTGGCCTAGTATGCCTGACAGTTGTGAGCATGCAGGCCATAAATGATAAATATGCAATTCATTGCCTGCATCGGTCTACCTTGGTACGAGAATGCAATGTGTTCGTCTGGGATAAGCGATTCATACATAAAGATTAATTCCTGAGCATAGATGTCACAATGGGGTTACAACTGCTGAAAAATGATATTAGTAGTACGTTACGGGTCGCCAGGCGGTAGATTTGGTGGAGGGAAGAGGAGGGACGGTATAGGGAAAGTCATTGGCTGATCCAAGTCAAGTGATCACCGTCAGGTGCGCCCTAAATAGCCCGTCAAAGGCGAGGAGGGAATGAAAGGTGGTTGTTTTTAATGCAGAAAACCTTTCATAAGAAAACAAAACATGATGGGTGATGAATTAATAAATGTATAGCATGCTGTCCTGAATAGGCAGATAGACAACACCCATCATCCCAGTTTGAAATGAGCACACTTGACAACTCACGTGTTCCCATCCTTTCAAATCGCCCGTGCTTGGCCAAGCGAACATCTTTTGTTAACCCTTTGTAAAGAAAAGTGTCGTTGAATATTATCCAGCTCGGTCCTGGCGTGGAAAGTTGATGTTCAAACGCTGCAAGCTTTTCCTATTAAATGTCGCCAGTTTCAGGTTTACTTCAGGACTGCAGCCAGAGTATGACAAACAAATCGTTCGAAATACTCATGGATAGAAGCACATATAGAAAACTGATTAAAATAACACCATGAAAGTTACGACATTTGGGAAGAGACAGCACAGAGAGAAATCTAGAGGCCAGGAATCTGCTTATTGAAACAGTTCTGTCGTTCCACCTCTTCATTTCAATATGCATAACCTGTGCTAGCTCATATAAAATAAAGATAGAGTTATACATCAGTCCAAAATTTGTACTCGCAAAATATCAGTGTACATTTTGAAAATAATTAAATCCACCTATACAATTGTAGATAGCATCACATTCTAGGCAACAGGAACGGGCAGTATACCAAAGTACTTTCAGTGCTCTATGCACACCAAAGGTGTCTTTGTGTGTTTTCAGTGCTAACCTGAATAGACAGGCAACACCCGTCAGTCCGGTTTGAATTGAGCGCGTTTAACAACTTTCCGTACTTTCAAATAGCCCGTGCCCGGCAGAGTGAACGTCTTTTGTTAAACATTTGTAAAGAATTATTCAGCTCTGTGCCGATTTGCATAACTGAACCCGATGTTTAATTGATATTTCATGCTAGCTTTTGCTTTTACATGTAAGGTTATGACAATAAACTGTAGGGTTTCAATTTAAAACTAACCAAAATTATGTATACAGTTTTGCTTCAGGGCATGATATTTAAAAATGGATAGTTTGAAACATAACTATATTATTTAGAAAACGGATTAGTTTGAGAGTTTGTGGGGAAAAAAGGACAAAAACAGTCTGTAAGACATTTGAGCGGTGAGGAACGTGTTACATGTTTACAATAGTCACCCTTAATCGCAGAGTGCACATACTTTAGAAATTTCCACTTGGGGAAGATACCCTTCCAACTCATCATTTCATAATGTGGTCAACTCATACAATATAATGATAGACAAGTTTTACTTCAAGGAATCAGTGAAGATTTGAAAATAACTAATCAAGACTGTGCTTGTGCATGAAATCACGTTACAGATAGGTGCTCAGACTGATAACCATGGTTTCACAAAGTGTACTCAATGAAGACATGCATGACTGAGCGCGGTTATCAATGTAAACCACAGGTGCGTGCATAATATCTGAATTGAAGGATGTGGAACAGTGTTTAATATGTGAATGATACAGTGACGTGTATAGTATGATACTATAGTTGTGGCGTGCTTGTCAGTATCCCTATAATACAAACACGAGTCATCCGTTTGACACCCTTAGATGTAGTTTATCTAAAACTCGCTTCAGACTGTATACAGTATACAGTCTAGCCTGTCTCTCAGTCTTTGCTAACATTGAAATGTACACAACCAGCACTGAGGGACAACTCAGTGTTGTATAGTAGACTTCCTCACGTTTTTATAAGTATTTTGTCCCCAGGAAACCAGAACAGTGAATAATCCACAGTTATACATGGGTATCGTCCTAGTGTGAAGTATAAATTGTGTGACCAGTGTACTACCGTATTTACGACAGGCAAGGGAAGATTTGTCATTTGGAAAGTGACTTATTTGGGTTGCATGATATATATCCACCTGATTCAACCTTTGTTTTGCTGGGTTTTTTTGTTTTGTTTTGTTTTCGTGTGTATAGTTACTCTATCCGCTATTTAGTACATTTCTATTTTACATTTATATCTGTACCTACATTTGAACATGAATGCATGAAACGACTCTAACCACTTCATGAAACATTACTAGGAGAGTGTGGTTAGCAGTTTATATTTATAAACACGTCATAAATAACAGATTTCTGATGAATGAACTCGCCTGCACACATGTCTAGGGTCTAGGGTTAACATAGCATATGTTCAGATTGTAAACAGTTACACATGAATAATAGGAGGGTGTAGTGTTTGTGCGGAATGCACTCATCCTTGTGAAGGTAAATACGCGTTTAAACTCACAATTTACATAATGACATTACTTTTTAGATGTATTGGTATGAACGGGAGATTTATAGATCTGTGAGGTGTGTGTCGATGTCTGTCTAGGGACGACACATATTATCATCGAGGTATATGACAGTTATATACTATGCAAAAACTGATACAACAAGCAATACGTACACGTACAGTCAATAGGTTCAATACAAAGCTGTGATATACGGATGGGCAGTTGGGTTCAATCTGGAACGTGAAAGTCAACAGTACAGTGACTCTATATACATAGGCTGCTGCTTCAGGTCTTGAGTGTTTAAACAGAAAGGCTATTATTTGTAACACATTTCACAATGTTGAATATTCAGTTCACCTTCCGAATGCTGTTATGAGGTTGAATGGTTACCTTTAGACCATGCTTTATCCATTGTCTTTAACGACTTGCATCCAGGGGGTCCTAGTTTCACAACTCCTCTCACGTAGAGGGAAATTCAGCGTTTCTCATCGTACAAACGCCTCAGTTAATGAGGTGTTTTCAAAATATGAATCAAACTAGACGTGCGTCGTTGTCTTGGCATCCTCATCTGACTGTTACACTGATATACTATGTATTTACGTCCTCAAACTATTCTATTCCACGTCATCCTCCTCCTCATCACCATTGTTATCCTCTGCAACGCTATCAGATTCAATGTCAATTTCTGTTTCCGGCATATCTGTCAAAGGCAGGATCGCCTTCATCTTGGGTTTCAGGAGGTGTTTGATTTTATTTTTGTGAATGCTCTGTGGAAGGATTCATATCTCCTAGACTGTATAGCATGTTTTGAAACAGAGGTGCCTCTTTAAAGTATTTGGTATATTCTACTGCGCAGATGAGAGTATTACGCGGTAGATCTTCTCTCAATCCATTCTTGTGTTCGTCCCTGTCGCTTGTACTTTCTCCTGTGCAGTTTCATATTGTCCTGAAACGCGTCGAACACCTGCTTCCAGATGTGTTGTAAGCCTACATTTTGCCACTCCCGAGTTTCCATATCAGTGAATGTTAGCTACCCACGAGGAGGTTTGACAGTCAGACTACTGCCTTTCTGGCAAGAGGGTCACTGTCATTGTCATCACTCTCGAGTTTGGCACGCTTTCTCGTGGGTTGAAGGCTATTGACCGGACACCAATGTTTGATATGTCACTGTAGATCGTGCATGTTATCTATCAGCACCTTACAATCTGCGCAAGCCTTGGCCATAATCAATGATCTCCCACTATTCTTGTCCGAATTTCAGTTTGAGTGAGCTGATGTTGGGTCAGTCTCTCTTCTTCAGTCAGAGGACTATCCAGAGATTCTGTTGTAGTAAACTTCTCCCCAGGCAGATCAGGTTCAGGCTGAACTTTGACTCGCCCATATTCCTTGTTTATGAGATTGACCTGCAGTCGATCCTTATCCTTGGTGGTAGGTTTTAGATCAATGATGAGTTGTTCATAGGGTGTTTCAGCAACCCTTTCATACATAGCCATAAAGTGGTCCATATGTTCGTGGAAGATTCTATGGGCAAAGAGTTTGATTTGCTGTTTATCTATGGGGGAATGAAACAGGCTGACATAATGTGTATTCATAGCAATGTCTCTCGATTCTTTACCTCTCGTAAACAGATTTTGTACCAAGAGAAAGCTCAATGCATTTTTGTGATGTGAGGTTTGAGTAAACAGTTGTAAAATACGCTTGTCACGCTTTGCTTCGGCCAGGAAATCATCCAACACGAATACGTTCCATTGACCAGCAACAAAGTAATCCTCGCCCAAGATATTGTAAGGAATTCCTTAATCAGGAACCTGAACTGTTCTTGCTGGGGAGGAGGATGAGGATGAGGGTGAGGGCGTATTTCTTGAGCAAGAGGAGGCTGTCTCTCTTGAGGAGGGTCATTACCTACAGGAGGGGTGTCTGTATCTACAGGAGGAGGTATGTTTGGAGCGTGCATCTGCTTCCAATGTCTCTGCAGATTATCGTTTTGTGTGAACCTCTTCCCACGTTCAGTCCAGACAAGTAGTCACTCCCATCATGATCCATGTACTTTTAATTTGGTCTTACAATGCACACAGGTAAATAATCCTTGATGGTGTTCACTGTTGGCTTCCACGGACAGCAGGCCAGAAATGTGTCACACTGGTAATTCACCTTAATATGAACTGTAAGCAGTCTCAAAGGACATTGGCGCATGCACAACAGATCACAAAAGCCTAAGGAGGGAGAGTTGGAGGGTGGGGCGGTAGACTGATATTCATGTATAACCGTGGATACTTGAAATGGAGCCTTCAAAGGAATGGTTGATTTCCAAGCTCATCTTGACTTGATTTCTAAGGAGACTTTGTGGTGGCCGGCTGTGTTGAGAGGTCGAGGAGACTATTGTAAACATGAAACACGTTGCTTGCCACTATGATGTCTTATAGAATACTTCCAACTCTTTCCCAACAAACATACATTCATGGTGTTGCACTGATCAGTTTTCTAAATAATATAGTTATGTTTCAAACAATCTATTTTTAAAATAGCACGCCCTGAAGCAAAACTGTATACATATTTTAGTTGACATGGTTAAAGTTACACCCTTCGGTTTATGTCATAACGTTACATTTTAAAGGAAAAGCTAGCATGAAATATCATATAAACATCGGGTTCAGTTATGCAAGTCGGCACAGAGCTGAATAATTCTTTACAAAGGGTTAACAAAAGACGTTCATTCTGCCGGGTGCGGGCTGTTTGAAAGGACGGAAACACGTGAGTTGTTAAGTTGTTGACGGGTGCTGCCTGTCTATACAGGGTAGCGCACTATACAAAGACACAGGTTACGCATATTGAAATGAAGAGGTGGAAACCCTAAATTTCTAAAATCGCTTCTCTATCAGAACAGGGAATGACAACTGTTTCAATAAGCAGATTCCTAGCCTCAACATTACTCTCTTCCCGAATGACGTAACTTCCGTGGTATTGTTTTAATCAGTTTTTCTATCCATGTGTATTTTGAACCATTTGCTTTTAAAACATCATACTCAGACTGCAGTCCTGAAGTAAACCTGAAACTGGCGACATTTAACAGAAAAGCATTTAAATATATATCAACGTTCCAAGTCAGGAGCTGAATAATATTCAACGACACTTTTCTTTACAAAGGGCTAACAAAAGATGTTCGCTCTGCCGAGTGCGGGCGATTTGAAAGGATGGGAACACGTGAGTTTTCAAGTGTGCTTAATTCAAACTGGGATGATGGGTACTGTCTATCTGCCTATTCAGGACAGCACGCTATACATTTATTAATTCATCACCCATCATGTTTCGTTTTCTTATGAAAGGTTTTCTGCATTAAAAACAACCACCTTTCATTCCCTCCTCGCCTTTGACGGGCTATTTAGGGCGCACCTGACGGTGATCACTTGACTTGGATCACCCAATGACTTTCCCCATACCTTCCCTGTCCTTCCCTTCACCAAATCTACCGTCTGGCGGCCCGTAATATACTACTGATATTTCCCTGGCGAGAGCGATAATTGCGACTACCCTGGACATCTATACACCCCTAAACTTGTCTCCTAATTCACAAGTCAGTGGACATCAGCCAGCAGGAAGTCTTTCCTAGGAGTCCAAGAGTGTCTGTTCATGTTCCTGTGGTTTCCCTGGAGGTGTTGCACCCTGTTTCAGCTGACGATCTAGATTGATTCCAGAGATCAGCCTTGTACAACTTATATGCTCAGGGCAAATCCTCTATTGCTCCTCTTACAGCGTAAAAACGTATACTAAATCTCAGAGTATTTCCGATTGCTGTAGATACGAAACCATACAGTTATTCCAACTTTATTCAAAACCCAGTTTGTCTATAAAGAGACGGAGAGGCATATTTACAGGATAGCTGATACGAAATATGCATGAAACGACAGAAATGGTGCAATCACACGACGATGAGACTGATGAAATCCTATGTTTGGACACAAGCTGAAACAGCATCTGCACACACACATACATGTATATACATACACTCTAAGGATGCTAAAGAAATGCTCCCCTGCACATTTGTCAACATCGTATTTCATTCTTGGTTTTAGGTTGCAAAACTACTGGTTGAATCTCTGGACTATGTTGGCAACATCACGGCCAGCAGTCTATTTGACTACAGAAAGAATGATTCCAAGCCCATGGAATAAGTCATTACAAGACCACGACTATGGAGTACTACTACACGAACACTGGTTTGCAGATGCTATTATTTCACCAACTGCAGGAATGCAGTTAGATCCTGAATTGAGCTTTCATTTCTGTTGCATTACTTACCTTTCCAAGCACAGTTCTGCGAGACAGTCTAGGTATTGGCTAATGAAGTATTCTCCCAGAATAACTCACAAGATCACACTTTACATAAGAGACTTTATCTGTGATTGCCCTGACTAAAGTTTGGATAGATTATTTGGTACATGTGAATGTCAAGGTCAGTCATTGTGACAGGAGCAGTGTTTTTGTACTCATACTCTTTTGTCAAAATAGGATTTTTAAGGTTTCTTTCTTTCGAAAATTGTTCACGTTGTCCTATTTCTGTGTTGAAAAATGTTAGTGTGCACATTGTTTTGTGTAGAATTCGTATGTGGACTACATGGTTGGCTGTCATAGGAGTTCTAAAAATCTAGATAAGGATCACTGGTAAGACACTGTAAATCACTTAACACCTGCGTAAATGTTGTGTTAGATATCCAGTTCAGTGTTAGAATCATTCATTGATGCCGTCATAGAACTTGCAGATTACTGAGAGTTGCTCAAAACCACCAAGAATCATTTACTATTGAAACTCATGGCCACACATACTTGGCTATATTCAGATGGCTTATGGCTTTATGTATTTTTTTTTAATATATGCCACCAAATGTGACACGTGACTACTAAATGGACATGAAAGTGGCACGCGTCATATCAGTGTCTCTTCATAACACATATGGCTTTCCTTAATGCCTTTGTCCAGTCTGGCAGGGAGACTATCTATATAGCAGTAGTGTAAAATAATCATTGCACCACCATGTCGCCTATCAAGGCGTAATGACATTACACTTAATGAGTACACAGCTTTATTGAGTTGATATCTAATAAAGTAGATGTAATTTCAAATAATGTGTATGACCAATTCATGTGAGCTTGAAACCAGGCATGTTCCAGGTTAGCTATCAATGCGTCCCTATTACCTACCTATGTAAGAGATAAAACTCTGTTATGCCAACAAAATGTAGCACGTCACCCACAATGGAGTAAAAACATGCATCTACTGCTTCACCTTGTCACTCATGTCATTTCCACATATCCGACAAAACATGCATGCACAAAGCTAATTTCTGGGATTTGTTTGCCGATACAATAGCCACCATTTGTCTTGACTACAAATATGAACTGTTTCTGAAAAAGCAACTGCTTCAAACTGTATCATACAAACATTCATGACAAACAAACTTTCTGGGTGAAGTAGATTTTACAGATTAGTAGCTGTGTTAGTTTGGTACAATCCACAAAGTTGTTATCCATATGTTTCCTTAATGCTTAAGATCCCTAAGTCCTATAAACTATTGTAATGCTACCAAAAGCTTAATGTCAGTGCTAATTTAACCGTTATGGTGTGATTAGTTATTTTGATAGGACTCAATGTTTGCCTTTCACACTTCATACAGTGCAAAAGTTGTATCATTACAGCACTCTCAAAGTAAATACATAAATGGTATGTGTACACATATTGTCTGACAGTCCTTACACTAATTACTTGTGTATAATGAAGGAGTGTGGAATAAAATAATTACTTGCTCACTGTGTTGTCATTTATACCTATCAAAGTACTAAGTATTCACCTGATCTTAACTTCCATGTGATGAAAAATACTGACTGTATACCTTGTTAGAGAGTTGTATATCTAATATTCACACATCTTTTTATTGTAGTACAACCATTCTGTTAATATGTAGTAAGAAGTGCTATGTAAATGCTCATTTGTTTGTTGGTGTTAACAAATCTAACATGTGTCATATTTGGAATTACACTTTCTCAGTAAAGTAAATTCTAGTACTTTAGTTTGGCGGAGTCCCATCTGGGATTTAAGCCCGCACCCACAGAGTCAGGGACCTAATCGCCAGCACATAATGTCAGCTGCCTAGACTGCTCAGCCACCGAGACTTCCCAAGAAATGAAAGTCTCACAACTGGTAGTCTAGACTGCGTTCTTTGTGTAAACCCCTCTGATCAGTGTAAACTGGCACAGCTCCCATGGTCAAAAGCTTGGATTACACACTGCCATTTAGAAAGTGGTCAAATGTAACATTGTCATATTTGGGATTACACTTTCTTTGTAAATTCTAGTACTATTTTTTATTTTGATTTGAACCCGCATCCTCAGTGTCAGGCACCTAATTGCCAGCACACAAAGTCAGTAAACACAAAGTATGCAGTCTAGACTACCAGTTGTCTGATTTCCATTGTGCGGGATAGGCGGTTGACTTTGTGTGCTACATCTGACCACTTTCTAAAAGGCATTGTGTAATCCTTTCTCACAAATCTGCTGTAATTTACTCAGTCCGAAATAGTGACAACAGATAGGTGGATACACTCCGTAGTGCGTTTTCAGGTGTACATACATCACAACAGATAGCTGGACAGTCTTCAATGTGTCCTATGTGTACATGACCAGTAACTGAAATTGTTTCTAGGTGAGAGTACATTTGGAAATACAAACACTTTCTATAGTTCAGGATACATGTGCCCATGTTTATTCATAAGAGATATCAAGTTCTAGACTACTATCATCAGTCATTATGAACAGAAGGTTCAGATACATTCCATTTCTGATTTTTCATTACAAATCGTAACACATGGTTGATTTCACACAATATCAGTTTGAATTTCTCAGTGATCAATACAATTATCAAAAATGAGTGGAAGAACATGTACACATTATACAGTGATGCACAAGAGACTAATTAGCAATGTACTATTTCTAGATGTGTTGGTGTTTTACCAACTTACAAAAAGTGGTGCCACCATTTGTACAGCCAGGAATGATGACCACAAACATTCTGGTTTGGATAATTTGTTGAAAATACTTCCTAACCATAGAATTATTAACATTTACACCTAAAACTTCACCCATCTGCTTGTTGTGGTCATATGAAAATTTCCTCTGTGCTGTCATGACTTAACCATACCTACAGATGAGCTTACAGGTCACATATACAAAAAGGTTTGCAAAACAGGAAGATTGCAATTTTCCTTTCCACATTTTCAACCATCTAAATAAGTGTTTTAGTGTGTTACACCTGATAACACAGTGCACATTGAAAATAGACTAAAGTCAAACTATTTTTCATACCATATATGATTATGTGTCCCTCATATAATGTTAAGCAACTGATAACGCTGTTTATCAAGACCTGCGAAAGAAATTTACTTTGTTCTTTCTGTCAGCAGAAACAAAGCTGAAAACCTTATAAGCTAATGCCTGCTTCATGGCCTATTAGTATCTTTCACATACTTTTCAGGCTGACACTTTCAGCAAACTAAACGGACAGGAAAGATTGAACTACAGAATAATAATGAGAGGTCGCCCACAAAAGATCCATTGTGTAAACATTGTGGCCTCTGATGCTGTTTGTTGTCTATGTCATTGTTCCGAACACAGGGTTGTGGCGACAGATGCTTGGTCCATGCTCATCATAATCAGCCTTGGTGTGACACACTTGGTAGAATTCAGGCTGAAGATGCAAGATAAACATTTAAACATCTGGAAAGAAAACCTTTCAGTTTAGCTCACATATCTGTCTTATCCGATATACGTTTTGTCCGTCACAAACAGTGAATAACTGTCATGTTGGAATTTTCAAAGGACTTAGTGACTGCAAGTGACTAATGATCTGCTTTGTACAAACGAACAATTGAGTTCCTACAACACTATAGACAGTTACTACTTTACATTTAGCTGTGTTACTGAGCAGCAATAAGTTTCTCATACTTACTGTAGAAGCCAACATACTGCCTCCAAACCAGACAGCATATCTCTGCATGTGGTGTGTAATGACAGAGCAGTCAATAGGTTTAGGCTGAAATTGAAGATGTTCACCAAAGCTTAAAACCTACACTGATAATGGAGAATGTAATTTTCTGAATAAAATTGATATTTTATACTTATCCTGACTCATGCTTAATTGCTTACACTCCTCTTCCTGGCGAAGGTAGTGGAACACCTAAAATCCCTTGAAGTTCTCTTCTAGAAAGAAGCGAATGTAAAATCACACTCACCCAACATGATCACCTGACCGCCATGATACTTCACTGTCTCCTTTAATCACCCGACACATTCGGGGCGGCTGGGAGGGCTTTCGCCATTAGTCAGGATAAGTACAAAATATCAATATTATTAAGAAAATTACATATTTTTCCTTATCCTGACTCATCTTTCATTGCTTACAGAATCCGATGGAAACGGTGGTGGGTCAGACCATGATGGATTCTGCTGTCTGTTGCAAATTACGTCCAATAATTTCTCCCCTCTAACAGGAACTTGTAATGGCGATAATTCAGTCTTATACTTCTCATATTCGTTGTTGATTTAGGGGGGAATCACATTGAGTTGAAAAAGGCTTTGTTGACGGGTATGTGATGACACTAATATAGCTAGTGTCTTGTTAATTTCTGATGCAACTAAATATCACGATATAACAATGGAAGCTAGCTGCGACCTTTCTTCATGTAATTATCTTCATAATGAATGCAAGGTCATAATCACTTATGCTAGTCTGTTCAAGACATGCGCATATACTTTCCACCAATATACTCCACAAGTGTCTGGCTTCCACAAGTCACGTGATAAATCGGGTGAGTTAAGTCAGCGTTGTCGGGGAACTGTTAGTTGCTGAGCAACGACAAGTGGTCCAAACTGATGAATGCCAGTGACGTCCTCCGTAGCTATGTCTCGTAGGTAATGGTTGGCGAGTACCGTATTTGACTTCCCAAAACAGCCATCCATAATAGTAGACCGTGAGCAATTACCATGTAGTGCTAGTGTAGAGGCTAGAGCTCTGACTTCATGTGGGTTAGAGGCTCGTGGAGGGTCTAATCCTGCTGCATTACATGCTCTAAGTGTAACAGCTCTGATCCACACTGAGATAGTGTTGCGGGATACTTCCGTGGGTGTCTCAGTAGATAAAGGGATGAATAGGCGCTTGAACCGTTGTCTTCTAGACTTGGTACGTGCAGTGTATATTTTCAATGCTCACACTGGACATAATGATAAATCTTGTGTATCATGTGGTCCTAAGACTGAAGACAAAGCCAGTATACGGAACTGTCTATCCGGTTGACCTGGCAGTTGATTCTTTGCGATGAAATCCCATCTTAGACCTAAATGAGCTGTTTGTTGGTGACTTGTATCAAGCTTCGTTTGATTAAAGTCTAGAGCATGAATTTCTGACATTCTTGCCGCTGTAGCCAGGGCAAGTAAATATAGCGTCTTTTGAGTGAACATTTCAAATGATGTTCGATCAAGTGGTTCATATGCATCACTTGTGAGATGTTGGAGTACAATGTTTAGAGCCCACGCTGGAGCTCTAAATCTGTGTTGTTGATCGTCCAACTTGAACGAACATAGTAAGGCAATGAGCACTGGTACTTTAGTCAGTTTGGTTCCCATGGTGATGACTGAGCTGAGAGCAGTTAAGTATGTAGATAATGTAGAACCTTTCAGACCCTTATACTGACATTAATAGCATAAATAATCTGCTATTTGAGGATCAGTTGCCTTGTTCACCTAAAATCCCTTTTTTCTTTCATATGTCTCAAACCGTTTCCGCTTGTCATAAAGAGTGCAAGTGGATTTCCATAAGACTAAGGTGACTGCTTTTGTTGCTCTTGCCAAATATCCTCTGTGTTTCAAACAAGTCTGAATAAAGTTCATACGTGAAGATGAAAAACCCAAGGTTGGCCGTGCATTTGCTTTGTGTGGGGATGAATAAGAAGATTCTTCCACTCTGGTTATTGTTGTGTTGGTTGTCCTTGCTCTATAAGTGTTGAAACCAATCTCTCGTTGGCCAGTAGGGCGCAACCAAAATCAGTTGTAACCTGTTTGTCTGATTTCTTGATGACTTTTGGTTACAGTATTGGAGGGGGAAAGGTGTATGCGTTTATTCCTTCCCATGGAATGCTGAGAGCGTCCGTTGCCCAGGCTAAGGGATCTGGTACTGGCGACACAAAGGTTGTTGTCTGTTTGTTGAATCTCACTGCAAATAGGTCTATTTGTGGTGATCCGAAAGTTTGACTGATTAGCTGAAACGCTTCCCGATGCAGCATCCATTCTGTTGGAGCAGAACACAGGATATGAGATAGGGCGTCTGCCATGACGTTGACGAGCTCCCCATCCTTATCCTTGAGATGCGTCTATGTAAAGGTGGTTGTTGAATACCGGCTCTAACATATAAGTTCCTGCGCAGACATTCGATCGGTGAGTCCACAACATCAGAAAAGATGAAGATGAAGATTCAAGAATCGTTGTAAGGGATGCAACTGCAGTCTTTCTCTTCTGGTCAGATCTTGCACTGACGTGAGGAGGCCTAGTAGACACTGCCATTGTTGAAGTGTTAACAGAGAGAGTAGAACTTGCCCTATGATTTCTTGAATCTTGATCCACCGAGCCCCTGGAACTACAATCTGATTCAACATAGTGATGAAATGAATCCCGAGGAAGTTGATATCTTGTTGAGGTTCCAGTTCCGACTTTAGGTGATTTACTAACCAACCCAGTTGTGTAAGTAGCCTGATCATGAAGTCTAATTGTAGTCTGAGTTGACTTTTCTGTTCATGCGTCGTCTAGATAAAAAGCACTGCGTAGCCCCCTGAGGTGTAGATAATTCATAGTCTGCTGGTCGGATGAGGAGTTCCATAGAAACCTTTTGTTGAATTCCTTCATGTTGTAAATGAGACGGAATTTCTCTCTGGAATTCTTCTTCAGTACTAAATTTGGGGAGTAAAAATCTGGGCTAAAGACTCTGTGATTCTATTACTTCTACTGCTCCCTTCTGCAACGGTGTTGATATAGCATCGGTCAACTTGTCTGGTTGATTATTTGCGTAGATGATGAGAGTTTTGTGAGTGGTGGTGTATCCTCCAGCGGAATCTTGTTGCCGTCTCATAGAATATTCATGACATAGTTGTTGTTAAGGATTTCCCAATTTTCACAGTAGCGTTGTGAGACGGTTATTTGGGAATGGCTGGGGGTGGAAGACTACAGTCCTTCCGAACCTGATCTTCAGCGTTTATTTCCTCCATCGCCCCTACACAATCTTCCTGACGTCGGAGAACGTTTACTTCCTCCATAGGGGTGACGAAATGAAGAAGACGATTTCTCCCTTCTATCACTGAATTTCTTCTCCCTCGCTCTTTGAACCCTGGAAAACTTGTGTAACGTTGATTTGTCTGTTTCAGGACAGAAGTCAAAGTGTCGATGGAATTTATCATCATACCTTCCCTTGAATCTTGAGTTACCGATCTTGCTACCCATTCAATCCTTCCGTCGAATACCATAGGAGCAGACCATGGGGCTTGACACAAAGGCTTTGTGAAGTTCTCACTCCATTACATGGCGAAGAGGAGCCCCTGCCTATGAAGTAGATTAATCCCGGCAGTGGTAGAAGCTAGATGTTCAGACATAACTGCTGATCCTTCCTCTGTGTAACGAGTGCCGACAGGATCATCCTCTATTCCTCATTTACTGGATTGCTAAACTTAGCGATGAGAATCTCGTTGATGGCTCTAGATTGAGCTAATCCGAAAAAAGTTCGCCTCATAGTAGTGTCCAGTTGCGCCAGTCTTCTGTCTTCCACCTTGTGAAATCTACTGCAAGCTGAGTTGATGACTTAATAGCCTTTGTCAACCTCAGGCACTCTGAGAAATTGCTTCATATTATGAGGAGGGAAACCACGTGCGTTAAAAGGCTGTTGCGGTTGAAACGTGGTTGCTGTCTTGAATGCTGAGGACAAAGTCTCAGGAATCATAGATACAGGAGCTATCTGCGGAAATGTTAACGTATCAATGTCGTCATTCTTCATCTTGTACGTGTTGAGCTCGTTGGTATCCTTAGATTGGGAAGCCAGGTTTAAACCATTTGTGATCCATGTGACTTCCGAATCCGAAAACAAACTTCCTCCGGTGACATATCACGCTGATGTCTAACTTCTTTCTTCCGAGAGTAAGGGGAATTCAAAGATCGTCGACGATCCTGACTGTGTGAGTCTAAGTCCGAAGGGAAGGATGACTGCATACGATGTCTTCTATGAATAGGGGAGACTGAAGGAGAACTTCTCTGCAGATGAGTCCATTCATGAGTGCACATACGCGAGTGAACAACATCACTCGCCCGAGTGTAACTACTCGCGTGAGTGCACTCACTCGGCATGGGTATATCCTTCTCTGTGCTGCGATCTGATGATCGGGACCTGGATCTTCTGGAGTGAGCGCGTGCATGCACCTCCTCTTCATCCTCAGACGTGAGTGCCGGTCTAGATGAATTCTCTTGCTGATTTACAGTCAACATTGTTGAGAAGTGCAGTTGTCTTTCCTCTTCCAATCTTCGTTCCATGAGGTTCATCATCTGCATTGTGAATTGTTGCATGAAGACGTCTGCGTTGAACGCATGTGGTGTGTGCATTGACGACTGTGTTGAGGAGTTGTCTACAATGCCCGTGAATGCAGTCGACATCTGTCATTTCTGTTGTAGATAAGATGTGTTCTGAGGCGTTGAAGAGGCCATTGGTGTCGATCTAGTTGCCGATGTCCGATCAGTGGTGTTTTCACTCCGTATCATTAACAGAGGCTCGTCAAAATATTGTTGTTCTTCTAAGGGGACTATCTCGTCCCTGAATGACTTCTTCATCCACGAGGGATTTTCTTAGAGATGGTCCTGTCTCAACAGATGGTCTCTTCTGAGTCTGAAAAGGGGACTTGCCGACCCTTGACACAACCTTGGAGATATGGCTGGCATCTTGCTGGAATGAATCTCAGCATCAATAATTAAACAGTTACCCGACTTTATTTCACTAGATTTAGACATGGCTCATGTGAGCCGACGTTGCTTATCTCTAGCAGTAAGTCTCAGTTGACAAAATACGTGTTAGAAATAGATACAATAATAACAAATATATACAAGCCAAAAACCGCATACAGCACAAATTTAGTAAGAAAAACCAAAACAATGAAAGACTTATCGCCGTGTACTTGACCCCAGGTGCCTCCAGCCACCCTCATCGGGTGATAGTGATAGAGTGAAGTATCATGGTGGTCAGCTGACCATGTGGAGGGAGAGGGAGGTATTACTTGGGTGAGTGTGATTTTATGTCCGCTTCTTTTAGAAGGGAACTCAAAGGGATTTCAGGTGTTCCACTACCTTCGCCAGGAAGAGGTGAGTAAGCAATTAAGCATGAGTCAGGATAAGGAAAAATTATTATATCTTATGTCAACCTCAAGCTAACAACCCTTCAGTAACCATTTTCCAAGTCCTTCTGACAGGTCACTCATGTAAAGGTATTTATCATTTATCATTTATATTTACCATTCCACATGGTGACTGCTGAAATTACCATCTAATACTTGTGAATACTGAAGTGATGCAATGTTCAGACACTTCGAGCGAGACAACTCTATTCATTTCAGTCCCGTGATCAGTCAGTATGATAATATGCTATTTACATGTAAGTCATTTCAGTCCCGTGATCAGTCAGTATGATAATATGCTATTTACATGTAAGTCATTTCAGTCCCGTGATCAGTCAGTATGATAATATGCTATTTACATGTAAGTCATTTCAGTCCCGTGATCAGTCAGTATGATAATATGCTATTTACATGTAAGTCAATACACTAATTACTCATCAGCAAATAAAGTACAAAAATGTAAAGATGCCAATTATATGTAAGCAAAACCCTTGCTGACAAAAAGTCCCTTTAACACATACCTTTATTCTACCTGCACTCAGTTCCTCACTGACTCTCAGACGAGCATCAACTAATCGTTTGATATCTCGCTGCAACTTCCTCCCAAAATCTCTGAACATTGTTGAACCACCTGAGAGTACAATATTCTGAAACAATGTAAAAATGATTACTTGTCAAGAACATACACAAAGCAACTAGGTAATACTGCTTGGTTTGGCGTGTTATCTGGCTTATTACAACAATAGAATATCAACATGTAACCAGAAGTCACTTCGCTACAGTACAATAACCTTATACAGGCCACGGCGCACATCTAATGGACAGTTCTGTATTACATCATCCACCACATCACATATTATATAATATATAGACACTTACTTTATACAGGCCACGGCGCACATCAATTGGGCAGTTCTGTATAACATCATCCACCACTTCAGATATTGGTGTTGTAAAATCAGGATTTGAGAACTGGAATCAAAATGACAATGTAGAATTTCAAGTGAAATACTGTGACATCATCTTGATGGAATATCTTCATGATAAGGGGAATTAGGTCATACGATGACTGACAGGGAATAACATTCTCCTTTACTTTACGCTGGTACTGTCACAAGTCATCATTCAGATGAAACAAAAATTAACTGAGTATATTGAAAAAAATATGTTGATGATTCAAATGCACAGGGATGATAATGACATTTCAACAGCCAAGTACCTCTGGGTGGAAAAATATCTCTGGCCCTAGAAATCTTTCATATCCAACATCTACCGCAAATGACTGCTTTGTGACAGCATTAGTGCTCTCATGCTTCTTCAACCACTTGCTGGGGTCCTGGTCATACTTGGCAAACTCCTTGGCAATGTCAGGGCATACATAACTGTATTTCTCCTGTAACAAACACAGGGGGGAAATGTATGGAGAAATGGTACCTAATGATGCAGGAATGCTGAAAACAACATTATAACGATGGGATGTCACTAACATCAACTTAAGATTTCTTATCTAGCATGATCCATACAAGCAGGACCAGCTTTCATGTTCCCAGGCCTAGTGTTGCAACATATCCGTGGTAATGTACATACAAGGGGATGTCAATAAGCTTTGAGCCTTGAGCATTTTTCATACCCAGGTGTCACAGCCTATGGTACGACATTGAATCTTGGGGTGTAGCTGATGTGATCTTTAAGTTTTGGTATCCTACTCTCAGAAGTTATTGAATAGCTCACACTGACAGAAAGAGTTCCCCCCTCACGGCAGTGAAAATGAATAAAATTGAGTATAGAGCATTATTATAGAGTATTAAGATTTTAGTTCTTGAAGGAAATTCGGCGAACATTGAAGAAAGGCTTTCAGCAGTTTATGGGAAGTCTTCCCCTTCATCTGCTACCATCAAATGATGGGTCAATGAATTTAAGCATAGTAGAGAGAGTCTTGAAGATGACCCCCATCCAGGTCGCCCAACAACAAGCACTAGTCATGAAACACTGACAGAGTGCATAGACTTGTGCTTGAAAATCGTCGAATCACACTCCACGAGTTAGAGGAGACCACAGGCATTTCACACGGATCCATCAAGACAATTCTTCATGAACATCTCGTCATGTCTAAGGTGTGCGCAGGATGGGTGCCAAGAATGCTTACAGATGAAATGAAGCAAACAAGGGTTAACCAGATACAACAAGAATCCAGAAGATTTTCACTTTAGGCTGGTAACCTGTGATGAAACCTGGATCCACCACTATGATCCTGAGAGCAAACAAGAATCCATGGAATGGAAACATGTCACTTCTCCCAGGACCAAAAAGTTAAAAGCCTCCAGATCAGTGCAGAAGGTAATGGCGACAGTCTTCTGGGATAGCAAAGGCGTCATCCACATCGATTACTTACCAAAAGGAAGAACAATGAAAGGGGAATATTACGCTAACTTGTTGAGGCAAGTGCGACAGTCAGTCAAGGAAAAGCGCTGGGGCAAGATCAGACGTGGTATTCTTCTACATCAAGACAATGCTCCAGTACACACATCTCGCGTTGCAGCCGTTGCTGTCCAGGAATGCGGGTACGAAATCTTGCCACATCCCCCCTACTCTCCAGACCTGGCACCAATTGATTACCATCTGTTCCCAAATCTCAAGAAACACTTGAGTGGTAGTAGATTTCAGGATGATAATGAGCTTATTGCTGCTACTGAGGCTTGGTTTGAGGACCAAAATGGCACCTTCTACAGAGATGGCATCAGCGACTGGCAGAAAAGATGGAACAAGTGTCTTGACTAATAAGGGGATTATGTTGAAAAATAAATGTGGTTCATACCAATATTTTGTGTTTTTCTATGCAAGGCTCAAAACTTATTGACATCCCCTCATACACTCACCAGTTTATAAAATGAAGTAATACTGGGCACAGCTGGCTAAAGCACCAGACTAGTAATCCAGCAAGGTTGAGCCCACCTGTGAACGAGTGTAAAAACCTTGGAGTCAACTTTGTGTGCAGACTCTTTCCGTGTTGTCACAAACCCTAGTGTGCAGTACACAACCCTGTGCACTTAAAAGAACCAACAAATCCATTGTTCTCTTGAGGTGTACTCACAAGGGCAGGTTCAGACTTCGGAATCTATTCCTATCAGAAAGGGAATATTTCAGGGGGACTCCTTCAGTCCTTTCTCTTTTCGTCTGTGTTTAAATCCTTTGTCTTTTCTGCTCAATAGGGAGGAGGGGAACCATTTCAGACCTCTTCAGCACAGATCTACAACACCTCTTACTCCTCTCCTCTACACAGATGACATCGAGCTCCTTGCCAAAGGAGATACCAATTTGCAAGAACAGGTTCACCTTGTTGAGTCCTTTTCTAATGATATTGGCATGACTTTTGCACTCGACAAATGTAATACTCTTCATTTGAAATGTGGCAAGGTAACTAATGATGGACGGTCAAGTTAGACAGGGGAGGAGTTATTGAGCATCTTATGTAAGATCAGGCCTACACCTTCCTTGGAATGCAAGTTCGAGACAAGCTCCAGAATGCCCAGATTCAAGACAAACTTCAGGCTGCAAATAAATCTTGCATAAAGAAAATCTCGAGTTCGGAGCCAAATGCTCGAAACAAGGTCAAGGCCTCCAGTACTTTTGCTGTGCCAGTCCTCTCCTATTCCTTTGGAGTAGTTGATTGGACAAAACAAGACATCCAGAGTCTTGACTACTTGTCCAGAAGGAGCACGTTTGACACCATGAGTAAGACTATACAATATCAATACAACATCAGTATTTATGCATTTTTATATATCACCAACTCAGTGGACCAAATCTTGTCGTGTCTGTGTCTGACTTCCAAAAGCAACCCTCCATGATAAGGAGCTGTTTCTATGCAGAGTGTGTGTGTAGGCCACTGCTCTGTCTTCGTGTTATATATCATACACATCTTGTGAGGCGTAAACATATATACATATACTCAAACATGTACACCATATGCAACTTCTAAGATATAAAGGTATAAGATTTATGTGCATATACCCATGCCTAATTCCCCATGAACGCACAGACTTGCACATAGAGACACAGGCAGACAGGCAGTCAGGGAGACACATAGAGACACAGGCAGACAGGCAGTCAGGGAGACACATAGAGACACAGGCAGACAGGCAGTCAGGGAGACACATAGAGACACAGGCAGACAGGCAGTCAGGGAGACACATAGAGACACAGGCAGACAGGCAGTCAGGGAGACACATAGAGACACAGGCAGACAGGCAGTCAGGGAGACACATAGAGACACAGGCAGACAGGGAGACACATAGAAACACAGGCAGACAGGCAGTCAGGGAGACACATAGAGACACAGGCAGACAGGCAGTCTGGGAGACAGACAGGCGGAAAGACAGACCGTCAGACAGATAGGGGGACAGACAGACATACACTCCCACACACTTATTTACATGCACACTCACTTGAACTTGCATTTATATACGCACATATATATACCTACCCACCTGCCTACCCACCTACATACCTACACACATTCACATATACACATACATACACATATATACACACACATACACATATACATACATATATATATACACACACATACACATACATATATATACACACATACACATATACATATATATATATATACACACATACATATACACACACATACACATATATATACACACACATACACATATGCATACATACACATATATATATACACACACACACATATACATGACATACATAACCCACTTATACATGCATATCTACATATGCAGATACACACCCAGTGACATTTGCGCATATATGCTCATACACATATACATATACATAACCAAGTGTACATACACATTTGCGAGTGTTCTTTGACTTTAACTACTGTTCAATGTACAGGAAGAACACTAGGGAAAAGCAAACAAACATGGGAACAAATCAATGAAACTTGCACAGCTAAACTTGGTTATAGTGAGCGAGCGCTCAGTGACGTGCCATGTCCATATCACATGAATGCCTCCATCTCGACATTCACATGTTTTTATCGCGAGTTGTTGGCAAAGATGAGCCACATCATGTCAATATCACATCCTTTTCTCGAGCAAGACTCTTTACATGTTTGCTCATGTCATACATGATTAGATCACGTATCACACAATGTTACATGTGTCTGTAGATATCGTGGCAGGCTAATGTTATTAAACTGTCTAATTGGTGTTGTTTTCTCTACCATTTGTGTATTACTACACAAGTAGGGGAGTTTACAGATTCAAGAAACATTCACAATGGTATTATTACAACTATGATACAACTGTGTTGTCCTGTGGTGAACTGTGTAGTGCACACACACAATAATGATATATTGTTTTCATATATAAACTAGATCATGTCATGATATACATGAGTCTGATAATCAAGTATTTTGCTTGTGACATTATTGAGATTACTTGTGAATACGGCAACACTCTATTAATGTTACTGTTGTGTGCCTTTGTCACACTGAACTGATGAGGCATAATGGATGTGCCATGATCTTAACACATATTTTTTTTTTTTTTTTTATGTGCGCTACATCATTGGCATGCTATTTTTATTTGTGGTCATTCATTGCAACAACAACATTTAATATAATAATATTGGATACTGATGTGTATTAATATGTATCCCCATAGTGTATTTATATTGTTATGAATGTCAGAATGAATGTCTTGTTAATTAAATGCAGTATTAAAATGTTGTTAAAATGTGTTATCGTTTTAACTTGTTAACCCTTAGAAAGATATGACTTCATATTGCTCCTACTTGCCTGGTAACTTTCCAATACAGACTAAAGATGGTACATCAAAGATAATCCCTTAATCCCCCATCAAGGATTATCTGTCAACACATCAAACAAACCAGACAAGTGGGACTAACCCGAGTACTCCCTCGAATTTGTGAGTGAATTTTGCCTTATGAGACATCAGCAGTTTTGGAACTATTTGCGCTTTCAATTTATGTGATTTTTATGTGAACATACCTTGATGGCTTTAGCTGTTTCAAGAGACTGCTCTGGTGGGATTCCAACCTCCCTTTCCCGAAGCAACTGCTGAATAAAGTAGGTGATGTCTCGCCCAGCAATAGGAATGTGCTTGATGCAGCTGCCTATTACATAGCCTTCTGCCTGAAACAAAGCTGTGATAGGTTAACAGCCAAGTTGAATCAACATCTATACAAACCTCTGCCATACACTGCAATGATTGTTCCAATCTATAGGTACAACAGTATTACACAGGCTCCATTCAACATACACCACGAAGATGGTTCCAGTGACCAGATCTATACTCACAACTGGTATTACATGGGTAACACCATCCCCAGAATCTATGACTGTTCCTGTCAAAGTCCGGTCACCAACTTGTCTTGATGTCCATGATGCAGCCAAGGCTAAAACTGCCTGCAGAAAACAATGTCAAGCCAAATGAGATGAGAACATTCTTTAAACCCACACAATCAGAGTCAGGCACCTGTCAGCTGCATAACCCGCTTAGCCACCACAATTTCCACAAAAACTAAAGTCTGACAAATGGTAGTCTTGATACGTACAATTTGGCATGGCTCCCACAGCTGAAAGCTGTGAATACACAATGCCATTTAGAAAGCCTTCCAGTACTTTACCTTACTGAGAAAGTGTAAACCCAAAAGCGGCGTGTGTCAAAGAGTCATTACAGTTGGCGCTTACCTGAACTGCAATATAGAGACCAGGAACATTGAAGGATTCAAACATGATTTCTGCTGTATATTCTCTGTTCTCTGGAGTATTAAGTGGTGGCTCAGTCTGTGAAAGAATATTCCTAATCAGTAAATACATTAAACATCCACAAAATTTAAAAACCTCATTTATCAAATGCTCTAACAAGACTATAATTGCATTTAACTATCAGGCAAATCATAAAGAAACATATGGCAAAACTAAGACAATTCCTTATTGTGGTTTAGGACACCACTAATAATGATAACTATACCAGAACATAAAGGGATAATTTGCCAAACAAGTAAACAAACACTACATATGGAAAGAAAGAAATTGAAAGCAGACATAGACAGTCTAAGTAAGCATCATGCTGGTCTACCTGTGTAAACATCAAGTCTACATTAATAAAGTAAAATTCTCTGTGCATAACAATTTCAGTATTACACTGTGCTCAAAAAAGAGTGAAGTACTGAAGCACAGCATGGACTTCTACACATGAATAGCCATGAAATGAACATGGTGATAGTTACCAAGAGAAAATAATGATCCTCTGGCTCCGATCGAAGGTACTTGAAAATAGCTTGTTCCATGAAGCGTTCCATCAAATCCCAGTCCTCAACAATGCCGTGTCGTATTGGCCACTGAAAGAGTAAGTAATTACAGTTTTATTCTCTCAGTAATATTTCAGCAATTTCATTTTGTGGAACACAAATTCACACACAGTTTCCATCATGGGAATTGAACCCTATCTTCATCATAGTAAGAAAATACTGGTACCAGAAGGCAACCCAACTATCCCATGTTTTTTATTGGATTTAAAGTCATGTGACTATAACCTTCTAGCCCTTAACAGGCAGCTTGGGTTATCTGGGTTCATAATAATCAGATTCTGATTACAGCATCCAGTAAGCAACTAGTCAGATAGATATGAGGCACTATATAAATGAATTATTATTATTTTACAGATTAAAGATGAAAATGCAGCAGAGAGGGTTTGGGTGATCCTGGCACTGTCAGGCTAGTGAGGTTCATCATCAATTCGGGGCCCTCGCCCCCTCTACACGCAGCCCAGACAGTTAATAGGACTTCTCCCAGGAAACACTGCCTAGTTGAACCCACCAAGAACTTTCCAGAGAATATGATTTTTATTACTATTATTATGTTCTACAGATTAAGATGAAAATGCAGCAGAGAGGGTGTGGCTTCTCAGACAGCATCTCCACAAAGGAACGACACTGGGCAGACTTGGTGAACAACTTCACCTGGTTTACTCTGTCCAGTAGTATATCACCGACAACAAAATCAACTTCACATTTCAGATTCTCACCAACAACCATGGCAAACTTAAAGTAGCTGTGGAATTCCTTGCTTTCATCATGAGTCTTGACACGCATTCCCAAAGGATCATCCGATAAATAAATAATTATGTGGAAAAGTACACAATAAAATTATATCGTGAAGAGCCTCCCCATTAATCAAACCCTGACCTCCAGAATTGATTGGCATATATAAATGATTCAGAGAGAAACAAGGGTGGCGTGTTCTGTTATCAGACATGATCCTTCTGGTCAGGCAGCAAGACACTGGATACTGTCAATCATTAAATTTTTGTGAGCATGATATTTTTGCGAAAACTGCGAATGACTCGAGCTCGCAAAAATATCGCCAACCACGCAACACATATTTCTTACAGACTGTTTGAAAGGCGACACCATATAGGTTTCATGACACTTATCTGGAGATCAACAGCTTCGCAGACACTGACTAAACTGGTCCTTCATCAGTGCAAATTAATTTATTAGAATCATTCCATTTAATTTAATCCCTTTGAACTGTTTTAAGCTTATCTGGCCTATGCAGCAAGTGTTGTTTTTAGGAAAACATGTGCATGTACTCTACTGAATGGTGTTCAAGATTAGATAAACGTTCATATGTGATTGGATTTACTTCAGCTAAAACTTTCAGATGCAAGTAAACTTTGAAACTGTCAAACTAAACTATGTTTTGAGAATTAGGTAAGTCGCAAAAATATCATGATGCAAAAACGTCTGTTGGTCACCACTCGCAAAAATATGACTAAAAAAAATCGTGATTTACAGTATATTGTTTTGTCCAATCAACTACTCCAAAGGAATAGGAAAGGACTGGCTCTGGAAAAGTATTGGTGGCTTTGACCTTCTTTTGAGCATTTAGCACCGAACTCCAGATTTTCTTTATTGATATATACTATCAGAAATATCATCAGAAAAGGACTCGACAAGGGGAACCTGCTCACTGGTATCTCCTTTGGCAAGGAGCTCGATATCATCCATGTAGAGGAGATGAGTAAGAGGTGTTGGGGGTTGGTGCTGAGGAGGTTAAAGTTCGCTGATGTAACAAGAGTCATCAGAAAATGACATATCCCCCCGTTCCTCCATGTTTGAAAGGACAAATCATCTGACAGTTTCTCATTGTTTTCTTAGACTAAGTTTGAATTGTTTCCATGGAATTAATGAAAATCATAAATGGCATATATCTGTAATCAGCAATGTCACAATTTCAAGATCTGTCTCACATATCTGCCAAGATCTGTTGAAGGATATGAAGTGGTTTTCAAGTTGTGCTCTGAAATGAAGCCCTTCCCTTTATTTTGAGACTAGGTCCGTTTCCATGGAAACCAAGAAAATGATAAATCACAAAAACCTGTAAATAGCAAAAGGCACCACTCTCGGGTCTGCCACACATATCTACCAAGTTTTACTGACAGATATTTAGAAGTTTTAAAGTTCTGCTCCGGAGAGGTGAAACACACCTCTCACTTTTGAGACTAAGTCCGAAACGTTTCCATGGAAACCAAGAAAATAAGAAATCACAAAAACCTGTAAATCGCAAAAGGCACCACTTCAGCTTCTGACCGATATATCTACCAAGTTTTGCAGAATATGGTACAATTTTGGAGTTCTGCTCCGGAAATGAAGCCCACCCCACCATAAGACTAACACCAAAATGTTCCATGGAAAGACTGAAAAAAATATAAATGCCAAAAATCTGTAAATAGCAAAAGGCACAACCACAGGCTGAGATTACTATATCTATCAAGTTTGGTCTAAAAATATTGGGAAGATACATTCTCACACATAATTTTGTTGGACCTGAAGGATTTTGATTTTCAAACCTTGACTGAATATGCTGTAGCACCAAGAGCTTCATCTCCAATGTAGAAGTCTAAATCTTCCACTCCCTTGCCCAGTCGTCGAATGGCCTGGTCCCCAACACTGGCAGCCTCCTTGATAGCAATAGCAGAGGGAATGATGAACTGAGGCTCTGTGTTCCCTGCATAGCCCATTTTAGTATACCTGACAAAAGAAATACAAAACCCCCTACAAACAAGAATGACAATGGCATTTTGAAGCCTGTTATTTGTGGCTCTTATTTCATATATGACACTAGTATAATGGAAAACAGTAAATTAAATACAAGAGTGGCAATATACCAAAGAAAAACAGCAATTAACACAATTTTATCGAGTATATGCACTTTTCTCAAACAGAACAATGCGTTACTGTTGATCAATATTTATGTTGCATTCAGTATGGGCAAAAACATAACTGACTGAAATGAAATCAAGTCTTCACTGGAATAGTGGTCAAAGATTGCAGCAGCAGGGTATGATGATGCCAAATGACTGTTACAAAGCTAGCACATACACTCAGGCTGGAGCTGTGCAGAATTATCCAAATTACCCACCACTGTGGCTTTTTCAGATTTACATTATACTTCAGGGTCTTGTATAGAATTACACCAATCACACATTTTAGCTGCCACATTCTAAACAATTAAAGTATCGTTAAAATAAGGCAATGTTTTGATTCCTCTATATAATCGTACCATGCCAATTAATACACCATACTTGTGATTGGATAGTTGGAAAATGTACACTGCGTAGAGGTAATGTAATTCCTATAACTAATCAAAACAAAATAAACAAATTACAACAGAATCATGTCGGAATCCAAATCTAATTCTTTTCAATTGAGGATTTGGAAACAAATGCAGTAATCTAATTAATCAAAACACTTGTGAAATGTAAACAATTTGAACTGAACTATGTGACCTAAATCTCGCTTGAATGTCAGTCAGTCATCACCGTTGGGCTAGTCGTCATGTTGAGAAGCGTTCACAAACCAGAAGATAATAGGGAACACAAAATTGGGAGTGGCACACACAGCAGCAAAGATGAATATGAATAACAGGAATCTGTATTCTCAAATAGTTGAGCTTAATGTCCTTCATCGGAGGATGAGTTACTGTAAATAACACGGTGACGATTAGTGCATGATGCCATTGATGCCTGCTTATCTCAGCTTGGAATTCCTACTTGTCGAGATTTGATGTTTATGATCAAGACTCCACTGAAAATTGGGCCTGAAAACACAGCCTCCAACCTTGAATGAAGATGATTTCAAGCCTCTGGGAAGTGCTTTTGACCCTTACATAAGAACCCACGTGAGGCATGGAGTGGCAGCACAACATGTGGGAGGATGCGACTGGATGTAGTTGACAGTGGCAGTGATCAAGATACAAGAGCATCACTCATCTTTTGATGTTGTGTGTTTCTGTGTAGTCCTGACAACATACACACCGATGGTATTCAACCTCCAGATTATAGTTACAACTCTTTCAACCAATTGTCCGTCAATTTTGACCAAATAAGTAACTTTTACAGGCGTCGTAACGCCATATTTGATTACACTCATGAGTGACCTACTAGAAGTATTTGTTTACTTATTTACATTGTTCTATTTTATTTTCGTTTTCATTACACAGATTTCAGTTATTACAGGACTGAAAATAATGCTGGTAACCACACTAAATGAAATACATTTTATTTAATTCCATAGAAGTGTTTTCATTTTACATGGTCTCAGAAGGTGTGAAAACCTATGAATGAAAATCATACATGGAATGAATGATGAAAGCAGTACCAGTTTTGTCAAAGTTCATGTATTACCTATTCAAATCACTAGAAGGTGTCAGTTTGTTAAGAAACCATGAAGGCAATAAAGTGGATTAGGTCCCTTACCCTAACCCCTTACCCTAAACTTAATCCTAACCGATTGAAATCGTTCTAATAAATAGAATACCTGAAAATGGCTGACGTGTCCAGTATAACACATTCTTACCGCTTCGAAAAATAAATACTAATGAACTCTATTTCAGTGTAATGATGCAAACTCCTGAATGTAAAAATAAAATATAAGTGAATATTAGTTCACATTCATAATTCCTTGGGTCCTAATAGTTACGCTGAAACTGAAATATAAAGTATATATATATATAATTTAAATTGAGAAAAACTGCGAATTATAGAATACGGCAGCATGTGACCAGTGTAATGCATTCTTGAAAAAATACAAAATACAACAAAATAACAAAGTAGCAATTACTGGAAACTCGCAACGCCGTTGGGCTTATGCAATGACATAGCTAGTAGAGGTGGAACATCACTGAGCTTGACCTTCTTGCTATGTCAACATCATAGGGCATTGTTTCGAGAATGTGACTGGAACAAAATCACCTACAATTACGTAAAAGAGAATTATAACATGATTTTAAAGATTGTGGTGCTGTATTCCATAGGTAGGACAAACATTCTCTCAGTATAGGTAAAGAAGCTTGAACAATATCAAATTGAGATGCAACATCCTTCTGTTAATAGTTGCATGCAATGTAGTAGTCCCTTATGTTTTCTTTGATATTAAGAAACCACTACAATCTCACATTCCCAGACATTATGTCATGTTTCCATATGGTGTTACTTGTTCGTGAATGCAAGGTTTAACTTTGCAAGTCTGCTCATTACAAATGTAACTGCATGCATGCTAGTCAGTGAAAGTGCCTGTGAAGGAGCTGGATTCATATTGACCATCACAAAGAACATCACATTCACATGTCAAAATATAGTGTACAACTAGCCTAACTGCCAAGCTAACCTATCGCCATCTGGGAGCAGTCAAGCAACATTGATAAACTCACATTGGTTATACTTGCTGGGTTGCATGCACTCTGATTGGATAACTCATTCATGTGCGAATATAACAGGAGAAAGTAAGTCTACCTATAAACACTGCGAACATTCCTACAAAACTTTATTTTGAGTCGAAAATATAAAGAATCCCCAAATTGTATGGTCCAGGTCAAGGAAGCATCCCTATTGTATGGGTGAACTGAACATTACTTTCACACATCTACTCCATATCGGGTAATTTCCAACGACACACTGGTGTAAATATTACATTTTGTTGAAAAATGGCACCAATCACCCACAGGATATTGGTAAATGTACTAATCTGCAGTAGAAATCCACTGAAGTTTAGAGATTCACTTCCGCCACACCCCTTCGAATGATCCGTCATATGCCTGACAAGTTTCTCGCTTACGGCTCTAAGAAACCTTTTTGACCACAATTTCGCACACATATATCTTACCCTGTGCCATTGTCAATCACAACAGCTGGTAACCGGGACATTCTGTATACTAAAGATGTAGACCTTGATCTACACACGACATGAAGCGCACGGTGTCGTACCGGAAGTAACTTTGTGACGTATTCGTGCGATTGCTAATCTTGTTCCCGACCTGGTGTTCTTAGGCATTACTGTTTTGGGGGTTCTCAAACGGTTTGAACACAAAATGTCACATTGGTCTGAATTTCTCATCATAGCTGAAGTTGGGGATCAGAGTGAGAGGGAGGACAGGGTTCAACTGGTTTCAGTGACAGTGAAGCCCCAATCCCCACTCTTTGAAAATTCCTGGATGCGCCCATATTCAGTGATACGGATAGAGGGTTGGGTTGAACCAGGTATGTACAGTGGCACGGGTAGAGGGTTTGGTTGAACCAGTTATGTACAGTAACACGGGAAGAGGGTTGGGTTGAACCAGTTATGTACAGTAACACGGGAAGAGGGTTGGGTTGAACCAGTTATGTACAGTAACACGGGAAGAGGGTTGGGTTGAACCAGGGAGCCTATATAGAGAGTTATAGAGTATCCCTGGTTGAACCAGTTATGTACAATGACACGGGAAGAAGGTTGGGTTGAACCAGTTTCGTTCAGTGATACAGGTAGAGGGTTAGACTGAACTAGTTATGTTCAGTGACACAGGTAGAGGGTTAGGCTTATATTCACCGGTTATAATACGTAGTGACACATTCACAATCATCTTTTCAACCGATCGCGAACCATGAGTTTCCCGTGTGTGACAGTGAAACATTCGCGGAAACATGACGTGCCACCAGGAAGTATTGGCTGCCGAAGTGACGTCATCACACTGATAAATAGTTTTCCTCCGAAGCCTTTAACCAGTATTAGTTTGTAATTATTGGTAACAAAGGAAAGTAAATAGTTCCATCTATGATTGTGATATATACCAGAACAGGTGTTCAGTCTACCATACCATACTCTTGTGTCTATAGTTCATTCAATATTCGGCAGGTAGTTGTACATGTACTCGTTGTTTATGAGGGAAAGTAATATTATTAACTTCAAAATAAACTTTATTTTATTTTTCACACTGTTGGAATGTGCAGAGATTTTGTCCGATGGGGTTTTGTCCGGGTGGAATTTTGTCCTACCCTTTCATAACCTCTTTCTCTGAAACAAATATCTCGCTTGGTTAAAGGGATAGCTCGACAACAATGCTGCAGTCCTCCAATATCAGTCAAACATTAACTTTTGACGCTTATGACCTTCCCTCCTCATTTCAGCCACAAGCTCCGACATTGGATCGAACTGTCACAGAGCTCCAGTTAAGCTTTTGACCATGTGGGTATGATACCCATACGTATGAAACTCAGTGGGTATTTCCAATTTCAAGTGGATATCAATACTTTTTGATACCCACCATATTTTTTACATCGGAATATTTGTTTCAAATAACAAGTTTATAAGAGGTGCAACTTGTTTTCATTTAATAATAGAGATAAAACAAAATCCTCCAGGTTAAAGATGAATAACTAATAATGATTAATTATAGCTAATTATAGCTTTATCCACTCGTGCTGTAAGAAAAATGTGTGCCTTCGTCTACATCTGTTTCGGTGCCGCGAACTGCTAATGTTATATGGTCATTAAAGATATCATCGTCAATTGAATCTGATTGTGAAACACAGCATTTGCGTTTTAATTCATCTGGCAGCCCTCTTGTGAAATAGTGTTCTGTTTGTAGCGTGAAACACTAGATAGTTTATTTTGAGTATGTTTAAGCTTTTGACCACGCTCTCACGACATTATCAATTGTTTACATTAAATGTAGAAAGACAACAGCTATTTCATTGGTTGCTATTTATAGATGCACCAATCAGTGATGGGTTAACAAACCATGACTGGTATTCTATCTGTGTTGTGGCAGTTTCAATTATTCCAGATTTTTTTAATCGCGAAAATTTGGAGATGGAAAACCTTAAGGTTTGTTTCGATTGGCTTGAATTGATACTATACACAACATGTCTCGCTTTCACCAATGAAAACACCCTTTCTGGCTTTCGTGTGTCTTTTGACAGAGACATTTTCAGTGAAGATGAATATCTACCGTCCTTTGTCACTGACAGGAATGAACCTGGCATGAATGAAAAGGTTCATGCAGAAATACAGTCACTTCAAAATAGTGAAGGCATTGCATGCACAAACATGCAAGATGGAGTCACTCCCTTCCCAACAGAACCAGGTAGAACGGCTCTCGACGATCAAACACCAAGATCAGGGAAACCATGAGCTACATCAGAGGAACAGAACAGAAAGAGAGGTAGAACATTCATTATGACTAGTACTCCCGTTAAGAAACAACATGCGGAGGTGCAGCTATCTGTTACGACACGGAAAAACCCCCAAACACCCTTATGAAAGAACTTGAGGGGGGCTTATGTAATAAAAATAAAAAAAGAGTCACTTAGAGATTCTACCTTCAAAAAGCCTAAAGTGCGCAAGGCAAACTCCACGAGAGTGAATCACACACAGGCCACAAAGAATTGCCTTCAGAATCTGCTGAAGGGATGCTGATTGTAGCGACTTGGATGAGGCTGACTCAGATATTTGGACATTCTGGAAAGATGACTTGAAGGGAGGGGACTTTCTTCTGGTGAAACTTACCAATAAGACATTAGTTAAATGTCATGCTGTTAAAGTGACACAGAAGGATATTGATATCTTGCCCGACAGCTTACGAAAAACAAAAACATCCAGTTTATGTTCCCAGAGAAAGAAGATGCTGCCATTGCAGATGTCGCTAAACTTCCAAAACCACTTTCTGTTGGAGGTACATCTCTTTCTTCAAAGCAACTGAGATTTGATACTGATCTCAATGACTAGTTCTGATCTGACCGCATGACAGAATTGCTCTGTTTTGTCCAAGTATTTTAAACCAGAGTACATATGCATCAGTTTTTATTTAATATTTTCTACTTTTGATTGTGGAAGTGGGCATGTACTGTTAATATTGATTATATGGAGACATGATGCTACTGGAATTTCTTTCTACGCGCAGTTTACTGTTCGCTACTGTCACATTCTGAAAAGGGCATTAAAGTGTGATTCTTGCTAAAGTTTAGTTTGAAAAAAAACCATGTATACAGTGCTTATCCAGTCCTCATCGGACATGATTGTTTAAATATTAATTAGTTGTTTGTTTTTGAAGGTATGATTCTGAAAAAATATTAAGTTAAGGTTCTGAAACAAAACTACTAATTATATTCTAAGATATTTAGAATCATTTCGTTGCTTGTGAAGTTATAGTCGTCATTTTGTTTGATTGTCCGAATCCACACCACTGTGTGTCTCAATGATCCCAAGGTGGGACGCATAATGACACTTTTTTAAAATTAATCTGCCTCAGTTAATTTCACGTTTGTGAAATAAATACTTGGTTTCCTGATGTTCGATTAAAGTATTTGTTAGAAGATGTGTTTATTTTTTGTGGATCCATTTTAAATGGGAGATAGGTTACATTAACAAATTATCCCAATGCACCCTTGTCTCCCATACATTACATGCCGTGTAGAGTATATCACATAAAATATACATCACATCAGATGTAGTATACAGTATATTACTAGCAATGTCCATTACATCACCTACACGGTAGAGTGCATCACAGGTAGCGTACAATCATATTTAATATGCATTGTAACACATTCGATATTCAGTATCACATTCAGTATACAATATATCACACTCAATATGCTGTTTAACATATTCAATTTACAGTGTATCACACTCAATATGTAGAGTGTAACGGGCGGTGGGGTAGTGCCTCGTGTGACCACCTCCAGCTGCTACCACTGCCCGACACCTCCTGGGTACAGATCGAATCAGTCGTTGGATGTTTTGTCGTGGAATTGAATCCTTCTCCATTCCTCCTGCAGCATGTGGAACAATGGTTGAAGATTCTGTGGTGGATGCACCTTCAGTGTGCCAGGTTCCATGGCAGCAACGTGTTACACCATCTCACTCGTCGACGTCGATGTAGTCGTGTCAAGGAGGGGGCAACTTTTGGACCTTCGGCACGTATTCCTACTTTTCGGAAACAGTTCCAGATTGTCTGACCGGACACTCTTCGGGCTCCAAACTGTTCTTGTGCTGTGTCACGTAGGTGGGCTACCCGGATGTACTGATCTTGGGCAGGTCTGGTGACACTCGGTCTTCATGATCTTGGACGGTCATTTGTCGAATTTCTTTGACGAAATTGATCCCACAATCGAGTTATTCTGCTGGGATGAACATTGAAGATCCTTGCCACCTCACTCTTTGATTCGCCAGCTTGCCATCGCCCAGTTGCCTGATTTCGATCGGCAGCATTGAGACGTCCCACTTTCGTGTACAGTACTTGCAAAGATCGTCGATGAAATTGTGAGATTCATTTGGGTATTGTATAGTCACATGCTGTACTCATGCTTTGCACTGGAGAAACAATCACTGTGCCTGATATTCGTGCTGCATGACATCCACGCACATCATGATAATCCTGATTAATAAAATCGTTCAAAATCGTTTGGGTTGCAATTTTGGTCAAGCAGGATCTTCTACAACATTCCAGAAACAACGTGCAACCCAAGAAATGTTTGAGTTTACATATGTAACATAATTGTGGGTATCATTTTTTAATTTCATTTTGCGTTTTTTTAAGAGTGTAGTTCCCAGTAAGCTTTTATGTTAAAGAGCCTATTGTTGTCAACAAATCTTAGCTTACGTTCGAAAATAATAAAAAAAAATCGCGTGGAAGTTTAGAAAATTTCAATTAACCTTTTCAACAGCAAATACACTTTAGTGTTCGCGTGACATTGTGCACCTGGATTCCCATGCCGTCCTCTCGCTAACGGTCGGGAAACTGTTGTTGGTATCTTCGCAAGCGTATGGATTTCTATCTTCGCTTTGTAATCTGCTCCATCTATCATAACCAGGCATGACTTTTCTGGGATCAAAGCACTGACAGTACCGTGACCACGACCGTCCGTCCGGACACGACCACCGGCCCTTGACGCCATGTTTGTTTAAACTCTGAAAGTAGTCTCTGAACTTTGCATATGACCTCTCTAATTTTCATGGATATCCGTATATGACCCCAGCCGATACCGAAAATATCCGCTTGCTTTATCCTGCCGAGGACACTATCCACTGTATGATAATAGTGGAATATTTTGACATTTCATGGAGTCAACTGAGCAAGTGACAAGGCTATGAGTAAACAGAAATCTCTGACCTTTGCAGTGGGGACAAACTTGAAGAATATGGATGCTGGTGTTAACGACAATGTTTAATAGCAATGATAATTGAATTGAAGGTGTTTTACAATAACGTTCTTCTGCAGTCCTGTACAAATCAGCAAAATCTACTGTCTAATATTATGATCCTCCTTTTTCAGTGTCGATGCGCCTTGGTTTATAGGCCATAGTGTATACGAGTCGTTACTGACACCCTCAGGCAAGTTTGCTGCCCACCATTCAAGTACTCCTTCTGAACTATCCCAGAGCCAATTAGGTATGCTGTTTGAACACTGCACGGGCGTCTGTCGTCCTCATCATGCTTCGATGTTCACATCGTGAAACGTTACATCAAGTAGTAATCAGCGAATCTCTGCATCAGTGGTAACAAGTGATGGGTGATTGGCTTTTTATCATTTGTGTGTCATACACCCTTTCATGTTGTGGCTTGTTAAGTCATGAAGGACAAAGATGTATCTTTTAAGGACGCTTCATATATCACATGCACATCAGATAAATATACTATTAAAAGTTGGGGATATTCCGCTTTGGAGTGCTATTATTTGGGAATAAAATTGTTTGAGAATATATAGATTTAGGAAATAATTATTCCATGTGTTGAATTTCGTCCCAAAAATGTGCAAGTGTTTTTCATGTTATGCACTTGTAAAATCTGTGACCCTGTACATTTCAGTGATTAAAACAGATAAAATATGGTCTAATTTTCATTAAAACTCAGTGCTCTGTCCTTTGACAAGAAACGTCAGGAACAGCTGCGTGCATCCGCATGTCGGAACTCATTCTGACGAGCCATTAAGGCTAGATATTTATTATTTACACTGAATAAGTATAGGAACTGTTATCGTGACCTAATCGGTCATTCAGTACTATTCCTTTGATAACTATATTTTGGTCTCTTCATCTTTACAAGGATCCCTGCAACAAAAGAAAAAAAATATGTTAATAGGGTGATGACAGTGTATCTAGTTAACACAGAGGCCATATGGTCATTTGTAAAATACGAGAACGAAATTTATCAGACAAACTTGATTTCCATTTCATAAACTCTTAAGAAATATTGTCGAAAGGTTTTACATGCAGTAACACTGGTCGTTAATTGCTTTCTTTCATTTTGAAAGTTATATTATTTACACAGCTACAAAGGGGAACAGGAACAGGAACAACGCTAGATGGTGACGCATTTAATGTGTGTATCACAGCTGTTTAACTAATTCGTATGTCTGTGACTGTTTTCATGCGTGTAACGTCTTGGAAGCTATTGAAGGTTTTCAGTCAATCCAATTTTGAAAAGTAAACTCTCAATTGCCATTAAGTGTACTTGTTTGGTAGACGGGCGTGTTTAGGTCTTCTAGCAAGCACATATACACACAGCATCCAGTTTTCATGCATGAACTGTTTCCATGCCAAGTCACATTTTATTTCAAAGGTGACAAGGGCTGTAGGACGTTTTTGGAAAGATTTTGACAGAAAAAGGTGACGATGAAGGAACACATTTTATATTTTTCTCTAAGAAATACAGCTTGGGAAGTTTAGCATGTGTTAATGAGCTATAGATTCAGTCACACTTGTTCTTACAGATACTCATTCTTATAGTGAACAAATGGATGATCGGGACGCGGCGAAGTCAGAATTATGTTTTTTAACTGAGAAGAAAAATTGTTACGCGGACGCGCCGATGCTCGAAAAACATTTCGCTTTTTCTATTTAGCCTAAATGATGTTAAAATGTTATCACTACTCACTAAAACATATTCAAATGTGTTTTACACAGAACAACAAAATTAGCTGCATAGTAAAGCATCCCACAGCATACACAATCAGTCCTAACAACAACACCTGTAGCAAATGCCCTGTACATGTATTTTATTCACATTTACTGAAAGAATATCATGCACGGATACCCATATTCTTATCTTATTAATTTTTGTTTTATAAATGTTTCAAAATTATTGCAATTTATAAATTCTTTATTAACGTATGATGCTTTTTACCTTGAATGTTTTCCTAAATAAGTGCAAATGATTTCACATCGCTGTTAAACGCTGTTGCAGTCATGGGATGAATTACCCTGTCCAAGGTCACAACATGCCTGCGAAGCGTTGGATGAAAATGTTGACAACCGGGGGAGAGAGTCGGATGATGCCCAAAGTCACAAGGTCACAAAGTCACAACATCGCATCCAGAAACCCTGTAGTGAAACACAATAAGGTAGTAGAGACATAACACTTGATTCGATCATAACGAACCATAATAGCTTTATTACGTGTAAATCGCTAAAAAGGAATACGAGCAGTCTTGAAGTGGCAAACGTCTAGAAGATGTATCATTAAACGAAACCGGATTTAAAACATATAAATGTTACGAAATTGTGTTTACATCTATATCCAATCATGTACCTCCCCTAAAGATCACTGTTCAATCTATTTGATTGCCCACCTGTAAATAATACGACCTTTTTTCCACACTCGTTCGATACGCCATGGCCTGGGCTCTCCAAAACAACGCCTCACATGTATCCTGATTTATGTTTGAATCCATTGATTAGTGTTATATCTACCTAAATATCACTTTGTAAGGATAACTGGTTCGTAAAAGTGAAGCCCCTTTCTCTCCACATGCTCAACATTGCCTCAATCAAAAGTGTTTTGTCTCTGTATGGTCAGACTTGGCCCATGCTGTCCAAAGCAGCTTAAACCTCACACTTATCTTGAAATATGTTTATATCTATACATTAGTAGTATATCTACCTATATTACTCTTAATATATCCTCAATATATTCTCAACAAAGACACTGTATTACAAGAGTTCGGCCTGCCTTGCCGCGGGCTCTCAAAAACAAAACACGCACGCACGCACGCACGCGCTCTCTCTTTCTCTCTCTCTCTCTGTCTCTCTCTATCCATTCCCAATATTGCCTCAGGCAAAAGTGTTTGGCCCTCAACCCCTCATCCGATTTGACCAGCACTGTCGAAAACAACTTCAACTTAAAACAACAAATCTCACGCATGTATCCCGATCTTTGTCTGAATTCATAATGTAGTATTCTATCTACCTAAAACACCTCTTTATAGAGTGTCTGTCAAAACGTACTAGCCGAAGGAAACACGTAGCTCAAAGTGTAGCCCGGTGTTCGGTCTTGCACTGAAATGAATACACCTGTTAATTACACCTGAATCCAGCATGCTTAATTGACCCTTATCTTAACGCAATCAACTAGATGTTATGATTCAATCAACATACCCAGATAAGACAGTTACGCGTCAGGAGCCTTCAGTGTTGTTAAACGGTCTATGTTTCTTATAATGTTTTTGAAGGATGGGCATGTAATCACTGACAAAACTAGAAATGCTAAAATGAGTATGTTTATTTCTGCTTCGTATTATACAGCCCAGAGGATGTTCTCCGTACATTTTCCAAAGTATAAATGTAATAGATCTCTTCGGCGGAGCGAATGGCGACAAAAGCTTTTGTCTGGGGTTAAATCTTTCACAGCAAAAATAAGCTGGTTTCCGGAACACTGAAACCGAGAGGAAACGTCATGAAAACCAACATTTCCAGTTGGTTTCCAGGGAGTTTCCTATAGTTTCATTGTGGTTTCCATGCAACTGAAACTGCACCATTTCAGGATGGTTTCCAGTTCGTTTCATTACCCACTCCTCCAAGCGGGATCCAGTTGGTTTCCATGTATGAGTTTATTGTAGGTTTCAACCTGGTTTCCATGTATGAGTTTATTGTAGGTTTCAACCTGGTTTCCAGGTATGAGTTTATTGCAGGTTTCAACCTGGTTGCCATGTATGAGTTTATTGTAGGTTTCAACCTGGTTTCCGTGTTGTAGTTTCCAACCTAGTTTAATACCTAGTTTCCATGTCCTGAAACTTGCTCGTGTCGGCCCTTTACCCGGTCCTCCGGAAAAGATGTTGTTTCATGTCTCACATGTAGCAAATCAGGTATTTTATACAATTGCATAATGGTAAAAGGCTTCAGGATGACAAACAACAGAATAAAACATAAATTCATTAAAAGTTTATTTATATTCAACAATATGTTTGTAAACAAATAATATGGGGACTATTCAAGTTAGTAAATGAAATAAAAGCAAGGGAATAATTAGCAGTGAGTACAGAATATGTTTCTTAAACACACTGTAGACCAGCCCATATCACTTGGCTTCCTAGTTTGAAAAATGTTAGCTCTTTCCCCAAGAGAGGAAGAACTGTGTGCTTCTTCTCCTCCGGCCAGTCAATCGTTTCACAGCCTTCCTCCTTTCCAGCTTCTGAAATTTAGAAAACAAACTATCAGTACAAACAAGCATTCGTCTACGATATCCATGGCTAGAGAAAAGAAAACGGTCAAACATTGCGTGAGGTGAAATACACTGAACCCCATGTCCGATAAGCGAAGAGATCAAAAAGTATAAACTTAGCATTTGACATCAAAAGTTTCAATCGCAGAACAGCTTATTGTTATATGATAGAGTGCAGAGACATGAAGATATTCGCCTTTGAAAGCCATAATTTATTTTCTGAATGTTACTTACAATGCACATTATGAGTATAGAACTACGATTTATCCGTTATTGTGAAAAGACATGTTTTCTTAACCAATAATGTGGAGTCATTCATCCAGACAAGCTATGAATATGGGGTCACAAGCAAACGCTGCAGCATAATGTGCTGCATAATATTTTTAAGCTGTATTTTTCAAAGGATAAATTGCACTTTTTAAACAGTGTTCATTTTGAAATTCCTTGAATGTACATAGAAAGAATCCAAATTAACTTGATATTTTAAAGGTTTCCTTAAAATGTTTAATCTCTGCAAGATGTAAAATGACAAGAATACGTTTACTTACTCTGAACTTTTTGCCTTTCTTTGCGTACAAGCCGTGGGCCTCCGCTTTCCCCACACCTTCTTAAGTGATCCATCTTGTTCATCCAAACCCATCAAAAAGCTTCTGGAAGGAGACATGTGCATGATGCATAACTATAAGTGAAACATGTTTCCAGTTGGAGGTTACAAGAATAGTGACATGCGCCATGCATTCTTACTGATTCCTAAGATTTACATTATTTGGTTTTGTTGTATGTACATTATGTACTGGACGGTTCAGGTTATACATACCTTTTGTATGTCAAAATGAGTTGGTCCTGACTGCCTTCTTCAGTTTTTCCAACACTGCCCTCCATTATGCTGGAAACGTAGAAATGCATCGATTAAAAATAGTCAGGAACTTGTCATATTGCACTCTTGATAACAATAAAGTGTCGAATAAAAAGAATAAATATGAATTTGCAAAGTGTAGAATATGCTAGATGAAAAGAATCCAGGTCAGCAAATTCATATACTATTTGGGGTTGGCAATCCATCATTGTATACCCATATATTCTTTATATCAAAAACTCTTCGTAACCTTTTCTGTGGGACTAACACAATCCACATTTCTTCATTCAGAGTTCGTTAAATCTTGATATGATAAGCATAACACTACTTACAACAGATGGCAAATCTAAATTATCTCATAAATCAATAATATAAAATATTCAATATTAGTTTGAAAACATTGTGAAATTTCAATTTTGAAATTTCACTCAAACAATGCACCAAATCTGGTCAGAGAATCCCTAACCTATAAATGCAAAATGACACACTATCCCCGACTACATTGTTTTCAAACGTGCAAATATCAAAAGCAATATGAAAAGGATTTCTTAAATTAATATTCGCATTTATAAATACGTTTGAAGTTATTTTGAGTCGTAACAAGCACATAAGCAATAATATACTAGAGATATTTGTGATTTACTTTTTTCTTGCAAAGATGATTTTTCATTCATTAACACATTGAACCATATTAATCGTGTGTGAGCTGATCCAAATCAGGGTTATAGCTAAAACGGCACCACAGCAGAACGGCACCAAAATCGCTTGGTGAAAACGGCACCAAATCGGCGAAAACGGCTACTGATTAAAGGGCTAAAACGTCACCATATATCAAACATTGTTGTATTGACTTTGTTATTATTTTGACTTTATTGTTTAATTGTTTGTAATGTTTAGATGTTTATTTATCAAGTTATCAAGCATTCTTTTGGGTTGTTTGGTGGTCCTGAAAAGGACCGTTGAGATAAGAGTTATTTAAACTCAATGGATGGGCCCATGAATGGCCGCACATCTCGTCAGGAGTTGGGACAAGGAAAGATCGCCATCCTTGAAATGGTTCCACAGGGAGAAAATCTCATCTTGCCTTGCCGATGACGTCTTTCTTACATAGGCCTTTAGACGTCCCTCCTGGATGAGCCTGGTCTGCAGGGGAAGGAGTTTAAACAAACACGATAATTACCTCCACTCTCACTCTGATTGCTGTCAACTGACCAGGTTGGGGTGGGTGACAATGACGGTGTTTTCCCTCTTCAAACGAATCGCCGAACTGGATTACCGAGGCAGGACACGTTGTTGTTTTGTTTCTCACACCGCAACGCCAGTACGTTCGGTTGCTTGTTGATTTCTGAATCAAAACATATCATATTATTTCAAACATATTTTAAATATTAATAATCAACTATTACATTTGCATACACATGTATTTAGGAAGATGTGTCTGTACTTACCCGAATGACATATGTGAATCCATAAGATGTGTATCGGGTACATGTCTGTGCTTTAAATACAGTTTGAAGGGTGCGATGTTTTTACTTTCCAATCATTGTCGGCAGAGTAGACGCATTTATTATCTAAACATACTACACGCAGCTTGGGTATGAGAAGCACTTTCCAAACATTGTCGGCAGAGTAGACGCATTTATTATCTAAACATACTACACGCAGCTTGGGTACGAGGAGCACTTTCCAATCATTGTCGGCAGAGTAGACGCATCTATTATCTAAACATCATGCAAGCAGCTTGGTGAGTGTTAGTGATATATATTGATGGGCATACTTACCTGATATATTCCTAATATATTATTTATTTATATTTATATCAATCCAAAGTTCACAATCCAATAACGTCTACTTACCTAATATATCTGTTTCACAAAGTCTATTTACGAAACACTAAATGTTTATCCAAAGTTCACAATACAATAAAGTCATCACATCAATGTTCATCCTTTTTAAAATTGTATATGGTGACGTTTTCGCCATAACATTTGTAGCCGTTTTCGCCAAGGGAAGGTTCCGTTCTGTCCAAAGGGTGACATTTTCGCCAGGTGCCGTTTTGCTGTGGTGACGTTTTAGCCTGCACCCTCCAAATCACAGTAATATTGAGTTTTTGAATTAACCGAGTGCTGAGTGAAGGAAGCCATACATCTCTCTTGCTAAGAATTCGACACGCCTTTGTTTACCGAGGTCCATCAAGTCTAAAATTTCATATGTATTGTAGTAGTTACTTATTTACGTTAAACATTACGAATAACATGTGCTATTGCTTATTTCAAGAAAATAACACTGTACCTGACCAGATCGTGGAATGTTCCTTTTCTCCCGCTGCGATCGACGACTGCTGCTGTTCTCAATTTTTCAAGTATCCGAATCTCCAAAGCTTCGATTGTAAATCTCATTGCCAGTCTCTTGAATCAGATAACACGGGCAAACGTAGGAATACTGCACTGTGTTGACTTCCTTGTCGTCGTTACTGGACATACCGGGTGAGAACTGCTTTCAAAATAGTCGTCTCAAAACAACTTGGGATCAAGTGACAAAATGGCGGCAATTGTGGGTAAAAAGAAATACCTGATCCTTTTTCGATTGGCAGGCACGAAATCCTTCTCTGACCCAATTTGGATGTGATTTTAAGACAAAGACTGAAAACCACCACTTAAGTACATAAAACTGTTGCTTTTATAAAATGTCACGAGTTCGCGTGCCCATGGATTACCGGTTCATTACTTCCGGTTTTGTCTGTCAACACCTGACTCAGGTAAGTTCTATTGTTTTTACAGCTTAGCTAATTTTGATAATAGGAGCCTGTTAAGTGGGGACTGCCCCAATGAAGCCGACACACGAACCCCGACACACTAATGACCTGACACTGATTAGTTGTCAAGTATTTGAACTCAGTGTCAAAGTATGCCAACTATAAATGCTTTTAACGCAACACTTTACGCACTGCCTCAGTTTATTGTATAATTCACATATATTCTGCATAAATATCATCATGTAAGTACCGAACTGACAATTGTTTTGATGACTTATACTAATCTTCCTAAATGCTTATACTCTTTCACATTCCCAGGAGTTGGCAGTCTATAGCCTGTTTTTTATATATTGCATCATTTACCTTTTAATTATTAATATATATCTGAACTATTGCTATTGCTAAAGTGGCTTTAATTTTATTTATTTTTATACAATATATTTACCGAAAGGAATACAAGCCCGTACACAACTCAATGATCCAATAAGTTATAATTAATATATAATAAAAGTTTGAGCAATGTTTCTATGCAGAGTCAACTCACCTTTTATTCTTGTATATAGATATCACTGTTTTATTATTTCTTTTCAGATAAAGAAAGCGTATGATTCTCAATTTGACAAAGCAGACAACCGAAACCTGGACTTCATCCCAATCTAGAGAAACAGAACTAAATGTGCCTCGCGCACATAGCTGGGCAAAGGCCATTTATAGCCATTCGTCCTTTCACCATTTGCATGTTTAGTACGGTTATTGTGAAGTTTGTGTACATGGTAGTTGGAATATGATGCTTCATTACATTACAAGAATGTGAAGGAAAAAAAGTGTATAGTTTGTTCTTGTATCATCAGTTTGAAGCCACATTTAATATTGTGATATCCAAAGAATGATGCGTCAACAATTTACTTTTGTTGTGTTGTTCATCTAAGCAATGATACGAATCTACTATTCCTTCCCCAGGCACATTCAGATTGAATTATAACACCTCGTGAAAGTCAGGAATGGAAACCAACACATGACCATAGCTTCGTGTCAGTTTCCATCACTGGAGCTTAGAGTATCCATTATGGATTCTATTTGGAAACTAGGTCACCCAGTTTTACTGAATGGATACCAACTGAATGTCAGGATGGTAAACAATTACACATTTTATGTTACTTAGTTCAAAACAGCAATGGAAACCAACATGAAACTACATTTTCTACTGTTATGTTGGTTTCCATTTAGTGAGATCTGAGAGTTGCAAATTCCAGGTATGGAAACCAACAAGAAACCCCCGAACTTAGTTTCATTTTGGTTTCCATTTACAGGAATACCAAAATCACATTTCCAAAATGGAATCTAGTTGGAAACTCAGTGAGTTTCAGGGAATGGAAACCAACTGGATTCCGCAATTACCCACATTACGGATGGTTTCCAGGTTTCTGGAAACCAAGTCATTTTTGTAGTGTTTTATGGCGTAGTTCCCTTGTGTTCCAGCATGATACTTATAATCTGTAATGCTCTGGAACATTTAGGCAATAATATAACATTTCAATATCACATCTTAATATATTAATTCATCAATACACTATATTCAGTGCAGCAGATTTTAGATTGCAATAGACTTCATTTCATTTCATGGTCTGATGATACAAATGCCCATTTTAAAAATTAGATAATACCATACACATTCTCACATTACATACAAACAATAAAACCAAGAGTGTCACAGCCTAATACCATGTAACAAGATCATTACAACACACGCATGTACTTACGTATTGTTATGAGAGTGTATTTTCTCTAAATTGTATTATTGATTAAGTGATAATTAATTTGGGTCACAATTTTTAAAGTTTTGAGCGATAATTATTATGGATCACATTTCGTATCATAAACGTTCAGTGCTTTTCGTACTTTAGCAGCAGACTTAAGGTAGCGCTTTAGAGTTACCTGAGTATTTGTTTTGATTAGCGGTGCTACTTCCGGGAGACTACAAGAAAATTCTACGTTAATGGCGATGGTCGTATTTTGCTCGAATGTTCAGGAATCAGTGACTTTGTGTATAAAGGCTGGTTGTCGTGTTGACGACACCGGACACACACACACACATATGGTTTTTCTGGAGTATGTCAGCTTGCCTCTGTGCCAACGCTTGACTTACGTAATCGCTGCCTGACCGCTCGCCGTGTTACATTCAATATAACTGTTTCTCACTCTCAAACCAAGACTTTGGTGAATTGATATTATATTTGTGACCCATCACTTTAGTTTTGACTCAGTTGCATTGTACATAAAATGTTTTGTATCATGGTCTTGTTTGCTGACTACATATTACTGAAAATTTCCGACTTCTTAGTGTTATATTTTGCTTGTTCTGAGGGGATTTCTTACGCCTTTTGTCACGGCAAATTATTCACTGTAACACGTATATGGTAAACAGCCTGTCGAGCATCTGGCGGCGACTTTCAAGACTATACATGGCATACGCTACCGTCTGTAGTACACAAACAGTACAGCAATTCATTCATCCATAATTCACACTTTTGGGAATGATAATGTGCAAAGAATTATATTATGAAGTAGAGCAATTAAATTTGCAAAGCAACAAACTTTGCAAAGATATTTTTAAAAGCTTGTTTAAACTACAGAAGTAGCAAGTTTAATTGATCAACCACAAGAAGTTATAATAGAATTATAGTTAAAGATGCAATAATATTTCAATATGAATTGAGTCATAACACTTGCCTTACTTGTACCACCAAGCACTGTAAAAACGCCACACCAACACTAAATGGCTCATTTGTCAAACCCTGTGGCCCATGACAAGACTGGACAAGACAAGTGTATTTTCTCAAAATCACCCACGGTGGTACAAGACGATAAATACATACATATTACTAGAAAAACAGGCAAGAATGGTGAATAGATTATTTGAATAGTACACATTTTGACAGATTCTTCATTTTTTTGTGCAGATTAAACTTTTCCATTTGTGCACATTTGGCCATTTACAGTAAGATTCATTTATAGAAAGACCACGATCTGTATCAAAAGCTGTACATCTAAAGAAAGAGTGTATTTCATCTGCAATAGCGAGAGAATTGCACAAAGGACATGTTCAGTCCTCACGGGACAGGCCACACCATCTGCCAGTTTCTACGGGAAAATAATGATTACTTGTCCATAATTTCAAAAATGAGAGATACAATGATTTGTCTTGAAGTAGAAATTATTTGAAAGACGGGATTTCTTTAATTATTTTATAATACATTCCTTTATTAAGCTATTAATAATGAAACTTCGCCAGGATTGATAGAAATGGTCCCATAGGGTAGTTTCTACTCGTGTTAGAACCCATTAGGGGGAATGATTATGTGGATTTCTCATTACTCAGTCCGCATCTATTCAGTATATCATGTACATTTTTAAGCCAAACACTTTCTTACCGTTGTTTTTATTTTATCATACGTATTACTGCTCAAAGTGTTATGCCAAAACATGAAAATTCTCTTGGCTATTTGTATGTTCACTGGCTCTCTCCCTAGCTCACCATATATAAAGAAGTTTGCAGTAGAATGTTTTAAATCGGTTGATAGTTTTAGAAATTTAAGATGAATTTTTTCAATAATTTCCATATTGTCATGGCTCCAGATTTCACATCCATAAAACAAGATAGAGACAATCATAACATCAAATACGTGAAATGGTTTGTAAGGGTAGATGATTGTTCTTTGGTCTACACAGAGGACAAAACTGGCTTTAGATCCATTATGTGTCAACTGTTTAATTGCCAAGTTAAAATTGATATTCCTGTGAACTGATATGCCGCGATATATATTGAGGAATTCTGAATCGAAAATCACCTAATACAAAACGTGTTTTATAACTATTGACGGGTCCTCATCCGATTATCACAACCTTGGTACAGCTTCCAATGCTTACAGATTTCATTAAATGTATCAAAGGGTTTTGTATAGAGCGGGGATCATGACCAAATAAAACACTGTCATCTGCATAGAGCAGAATTAAAACCTATAACATAAAACACATTTCACCCTCTATATTTTGTTACGGTTAAGACTTTGCCGTGACAAACAATGTAAGAAATCCCCTTGTGAACCAGCAAAACAGAACAAAGACAAGTCATAAACGTTCAAATTGTATTATTATGCAATGAGAGCAAGGTATACAAAGTCACAAGTCACTTCCACAATACAGATTTCAAATACAATATAAGTGAGAAAAAATCTAAAACAATGGGTCACAAATATATTTTGTAGCAAACTCACCAAAGTCGAGTTAGTGCGAGACAGAATCAACTATGCAGAATGTAAACACAGCGATCGGTCTGACAGCGGATGATTTAGATAAGGCGTTGACGGATGCAGATGATGACGATAATGTAACTCCAGTGATGTGTCCCCATCAACACTGCAACCAGCCTTTTTATATATCCTAAATCATTTCCCGAAAGTTCAGGCACTTACGAACATCGTCAACACTTTAGAACGTAATCAACAACACTTTTGTCTTTACATGTGCCAACAACTGCCAGTTACAACTTGTGTTTCAGGTTACAGCATTTCCTCACGAAAAAGCATATACTTTTGATCTTCATTAGCTATGTAGTAAGTATCAGTGATATGAAACATTAACTTATTCGTTATCTTTACTGTTAGGACCGTGAATGCCATCGTCTTAGGGGGCAGCATTGGACCCTGAAGTCCCCCAGAGGGAGGACGACTGCCAAGAGTACGACAGAGGACCAGACAAGCAGGTGTTTCCAACTCTATTTGGAAGAAAACAATGACGTCATGAGCAAGTTACAACTTGTGTTTCAGGTTACAGCGTTTTTCTCACGAAAAAGCATATACTTTTGATCTTCATTATCTATGTAGTAAGTATCAGTGATATGAAACATTAACCTATTCGTTATCTTTACTGTTAGGACCGTGGATACCATCGTCCTGGGGGCTGAACTGGACCCTGAAGTCCACCAGAGGGAGGACGACTGCCAAGAAGACATTCCATGGACAGGAGTGGATCACGGATTCTTCTGGAGTAGGATGTGGATGTGGATGTGGATGTGGATGTGGATGTGGATGTGGATGTGGATGTTTTACTGTTCGTACATTTTGTGACAATGTACTATGCATGTCTACTACTGTAAACCCTCCAGTAGAATAGGTACCGTTGCATTCGTTGAGAGGAACACGGTTCCAGAGTGGTTTTTTTTTCAAAAAGTTTTTTTATCTCAGGTTTTACGTGTCGGGCTTCAGTTACCTTTGACCTTGTTCAAATCTCAAATTTGAACAAGGTCAGTTTAGACACACATTCTGCGGTAACAATTTTGGTGTTTGTGTTCAAGGATTTGGTACTGTTCCATGTTGGGAATGATGACATTAAAAAATCTAATCCGCACAGCTGATCCAATTGTACTTGTTTGTTCTGTTGTTTTGTTTTTGAAAGTTGTGAACTCCAGAAGAACTGTTTTTGTCCATGAAAGTCGGGTGTGCCCGACTTTATCGCCGTGTAGGAGTGCTTGTTTTTGCCATACACTGCCATACGCTACTAAACACTGCTAGCACAGAAAGACATTAAGAAACAAATCTAACATCAGTACACGGGCGTAGTATAATATCTAGAAACAAGAACAATACAAAAGCCTATCAACATTTCCAGATCACATCGCACAGACTTTTAGTTCAGTGTATGTACCAAACAATCCAGTGATGTCTGTAGATGAGACAAGACATTAAATGAAAAGCTCCCACTAACAGTCAAGAATATCATATTGAGCAAGTAAACTACCAAGTGCATGTTCGGAAACAGTATCTGCAGCCAATCATATTCTTTCACCACTTGACCATGTTTGGAGCATTTGTGGTGGTCAGCTTATCCTTTTTCTGGTGTTCTGATGTCGAGAGATTCTGCTCCCCATGGATTAGTTGAATTGACATAGAGTAAATGCAGTAAAGTCAGTATGCCAGCAGAGAGATCTGTGTCAATGCAGGTGAACTGATTTATTGTTCACAGAGACCTGTCTTTTTGCATGGCAGGTGATTGTTGCCCGGACAGCTTTGGCTTGTAGATGACTCCAATTCTGACATAATATTACAAATGATATGAAGGAAAGTGAAGAGAAGAGTTAATTGTAAGCTTCTGAAAGTATCAAAAGTGATTAAGAGTTATCTGACAGACCATTTGAATAGCTACAACAAGAGCTTAGACACAGTTATCGATCGTGAAGCATAGTTTTCTAATACCTTGGATAACGTTATTTCATCAAATATTTTAAGAATGTGAAGCTTTTATTAACCATAACACTGGAATGTATTTTTTTCTATACTTTGTTCAACATGTGACACCAAATGAATTGTTTGTTTTAAAGATCAGTACAACTTTAGTCCTCTGCTATGTATAAGTAGTAAAACTACAATGGCGGCCATCTTGGCAGCCATTTTGAATTCTGGATAATATTAAATAATTCCATATAACATGCTGTCACTCTAGAAGTGAGTAGGAAACAAAAAGAACTGATTCTAGTTACAAGAATAATGTAAACGTTTAATAAATAAAGTCGGAGAATTTCTAAAATCCCCTGTCTCAGAGAATAAGCTGTATATTATATAAGCTGAATAAGCATTATATTACCACGACATGACCATACAAAATTACTTGTTTTGTGCCATAGTCGCCACTCTAGAAAAGACAAAAACATCAAAACTATAAACATTGGATGTAAATTGGACACATTCGGTGTTACTTTTTATGTAAATTTAACTGCCGAGAAGGCAACACACAATTCAAGATGGCGGGCAAAATGGTGGCCATTTTGATTATTTTTGAAAGAAAAATATGTAAAAAAAAGTTAAACATCCTTTACCAATACACAAACGTCAAAATGAAAGTGATCAGATTGATAGTAGTAAAACTATCCATGATTAACTTTGAGATGTTGTCGGGCAGCAAATCAAATGTCATGAAAATGCTAACAGACCCCCATCCCATGAAATGGCCTATGAAAAAAATACTGATACCACAATCTGAGAGTATTACAGACCTTTTCATGAGCCCGAGACATCATACTAACTGAAAACAGTGTCAAACCAAATCAGTACTTGGGAGGCTACGACATCAGATTTTTCAAATGCCTCCTCCTGGACTATAGACGACCTTTCAGAGAAACACAGCGGCTAGCGAAAGGTAGATCCACTTTAGGGTCAGTTCTAGCGTCTGCAGCAGGTTCTGGATATCCAGACGTCTCTTCCTGTTCCTACTGGACGTTTTCTACGTCCAATCAAGAGAAGATATAGATACATATAAAGATATATTTATCCACAATGCATCCTGCACACCCGGATACAAGCTTCCACTGACTACCCCCTCTGTGCATTATACACACCCTGATATAGGCTTCCACACTCTACATACCTTCACTATGCATTATACACACCCTGATATAGGCTTCCACGCGAATTCGTGAAGCTTTCCATATATTTTGTCGTGAAAGTGGGCGAGAACACTGTGAACTCATAGATATTTGTGGATGTGCTATCCTTTAGAGAGATGTGAAGAACGAGCACATCTCTGATCCACCTGACCACAACATCCTGTGAGAACTTGACGAACTACTTGGTGAGTACGATAGATAAACATGTCAACAAAAACTATGTGCTGCTTATAACAATGACGAGAGCATTCTGAATAATATCAGGCTATCAATATTCAATGTTACGAAAGACAAATGTACAGATTTTCCCGAAGGGATGCTCATCAAACGAATAAAACGAGCGGGACAATTGAAAACTGTTCCAGAAAAGTATGCTTCTGATGTGTACCTGCTATATAGACACATGCATGGATGTGTGCCAGCCCATGTAATACAAAGTGAAGTCAATAGTGAACAGAAATCTCGATCAGACGATACTGATATAGACAGTCCAGACAATAGCCTGAACAATAAGGACACATTAGCTCGTATGCTCACCACCCTAATGTGTTTTCATGAAGATATGTGTGAAAAGTTCATGGATGTTAATGAGACCCTGCAAGATTTCAAGTCAAAGTATGAAAGCGATATGAGAGATATGATAATGGTCCTTGGACATAAGAATGATGAAATCAAAGTGTACCACAGTGAAGTCCAGAAGCTCAAAGGAAATGTTGACAAATTAAAGTCAGAAATCATAACGTTAAAAGGTGAAATCGAAAAGAAAAATATAGACATTAAGGACATGAAGGACACTCTTAGCACAACAATAAATGGGATAAATAAAACAACTTGTGCATTTGATGGCAAAATTGACTGCATGAATACCAGAAATAAGCTGCTCTGTTCAGAGGTAGTTAACAACCCAAGCTGTGGGAAGACCACAACAAGGCCAGTCATCGCGGAAGACCAATCAACTCTGGACCATAATGTAGCACACCGTGAAGTACAAAACAGCACAGTCCCACTATGCGATGATACCCATCCACCACCAAGCCCAGAAGAGAGCGTACTTCTTGTTGACGATAGTTCACCCCACGAGCACCTGCCAGACGCGGAAGGTACTGCCAGCAGGAGATAGATCTAATCAACCTAAGAAACATCAGCAATCAAGATCTGTACGGTTTGACAAAAAGTGGAAACGATCCTTCACGGTTGTAGTTAAATACAAAAACAGGAGACTCGTTATGTCACATGTAAAAGCAGACGAATCTTTTGATATTGTGAAAGATGCTATCGTTGACTTCGCCAAAGAACGGGGCGTGACCATTACGAATATAACTCTCCTGCGTCACTGGGAAGGTTCTAACCCAACCTATACCATTCGTATTGCAGTCCCTGTACAGTGTGCCAAGATAATATTGGACGACAACACATTCTGGCCAGAGAACGTGAACTACAGAGAATGGGTTCCCCGGAATACATGGTACTCTAACGCTAAACACAACGAGAATAAGTATTGGCCGTGGTGGCTCATCTTGCAACTCTGATCATCAATGTATGTGCACTGATGACCCTACCTAACCTAGCGACATGGAACATTCGTGGTATTAAACGACTAAGCTCTGCAACAAACTCGACATATGTGACGTCATGCTGGTTACAGAGCAATGGCTTGATTTCGAAACATCACAGTCTCTGGAAACTACACGGCAACTTTCATGTGTATTCTGAATCCACTTGTGACGTTAACCAACACTAGCGAGGTTATGGAGGTATAGCCATGTTTGTACGAAAAGGCGACTGATGTAAAATTACTCATATCGACACCCACTACAGCTACCACGCACCGTGTATCAAACTGCACATTTGTACCACTCATGTGTACATAATTGTGACAAGAATGCCTTCAACTAATGTTCTATGCAGTGTGTATTATGAACAACTGTACTATGTTATGGAACTTTATGGTATTCTGTCTCAAGAATACCCAACCTAACTTCTAGGGGACTTTAGTACTGATATCAGTCATGGTATTAATATGAAACCCAGGGCTAGGTCCTTATTACGACTGCTTACGGAAAGACACCTCTATTCTGTGGTTCCACTTGATGAGTCCAGATGCACTTTCCACAGTAAATGTAACAAAGTAAAAACATTAATTGACTATGTGTTTATAGATATTGATTCACTTAGCAGTAATACTGGATATGTCATTGACATTAGCATTCCATATAACATTTCAGACCACCTACCAATACTTGTCTGCATGCGTCTTCTAGCGCATGTTGGGTACTATCATGGAGAGAACTTAAATTGGACCAAGGCAAGTGAGACTGACCTAATGTTGTACTGATACGAAACAGAAAACTACTTTCGTGACAACGAAATTAACATTATTCACTTCGATAACAATGAAGACTACATAGAGTACTAATGTGATTATATCACAGGCTGCTTCTGCTGCAGGTAGTATTCCATCCACGCGCTTTAAACCCTATCGTAAACCTTACTGGAAGAAAGACGGTCTTAGTGATATGCATAAAGAAACGCGAAATTTTCGACGTCAGTGGGTTACAAATGGGAAAGTGAGAGACAAAAACGATGCTGCATATGCAAAACAGAAGAAAAGCAAACGGCTCTCTCGTAAAAAACATCGCCATGCAAAACGGCAGTTATCTAAAAATAAATTTGATGAACTCTACGAAGCAGCAGAAGTGGATGTTTTTTTTAAATTACAAAACGTTGCAAACGCTACAAGGGTAATACTGAAAAACCTACCTAAACTTGCTACAAGGGGAAGGATATCTGCAGTCTGTTTGGACGCTACTTCCATTCACTAGGTACTTCTTGCCTAGATGTGTGACTATTGTTACGGTTACGAATTTACAGCTACAAACTATGTGAACCAGCATAACAGAACAAAGACAAGTCACAAAAACATTCATATATTGTATGATTAGGTCTAAGCAAGAGAGCAAGTTATACAAGGTCACACGTCAATTTCACAATACCGATTTCATAACAATACAAATGAGACAAAGTCTAAGGCAGTGTGTCACAAAACATAATACAGCAAACTCACCAAAGTCTAGGTGGGAGAGAGAAACAGTACCGATTTCATAACAATACAAATGAGACAAAGTCTAAGGCAGTGTGTCACAAAACATAATACAGCAAACTCACCAAAGTCTAGGTGGGAGAGAAAAACAGTACCGATTTCATAACAATACAAATGAGGCAAAGTCTAAGGCAGTGTGTCACAAAACATAATACAGCAAACTCACCAAAGTCTAGGTGGGAGAGAGAAACAGTACCGATTTCATAACAATACAAATGAGACAAAGTCTAAGGCAGTGTGTCACAAAACATAATACAGCAAACTCACCAAAGTCTAGGTGGGAGAGAGAAACAGTACCGATTTCATAACAATACAAATGAGACAAAGTCTAAGGCAGTGTGTCACAAAATATAATACAGCAAACTCACCAAAGTCTAGGTGGGAGAGAGAAACAGTTATGCCGAATGCAACACGGAGAGCCGTCTGAGCGCAGTTTCACTCTTTGGCGGATATTGATGATGATAACACAACGAATGTGTGTGCCCTTCAACACGGCAACCAGCCGTTTTATATATATTCCGTCACTTCCCGTAAGTTCGGGCACATACGGCCATCGCCAACAATATAGAAATATCTACCAGTCTCCTAGAAAGTTATGTTGGGTATTCTTGAGACAGAAAATGTCATAAAGTTCCATAACATAGTTCAGTTGTTCATAGTACATGCTGTCGAGAACATTAGTTGAGGGCAATCTTGTCCCAAGTATATACAAAACGACTGGTACAAATGTGGAGTTTGATGTAGACGTCTACTCTCTATATATACCTCCACTACACATCATACACACTCGGATATAAGCTTCCACGCTCTATATACCTCCACTACGCATCATACACACCCTGATATAGGCTTCCACTATATATATATACCTCCACTATGCATCATACACACCCTGATAAAGGCTTCCAATATATACCTCCACTGCCAAGGGCCACAACTCCGGCGCAGTACCGCTTCATCCGTGATTTGCACCCGGACAATCGGTGCAGACAATTAAAACAATACACAGCCAACAATGTTCCTGGACTTCTTAGATTATCAACGCAAATCATCAGAAATTGCTTACGACAGTATGGGATACGACCAATGAGACCATATACAGCACCTGTCATGGCATCATCGTCTTGCACGTCTGCACTGGTGTAGGAGCAGTCGACCATGGACCCTAGTGCACTGGAGTAGGATCTGGTTTAGTGATGAATCGCGGTTCTCGTTGTATCGCCATGATGATTGGATGCGTGTCTACCGACGGAGAACCGAACGCTACACTCGACACCGTATTCGTGAAGTTGATAGATACGACGATGGATGTGTCATGATGTGGGCAGGCATATCCTTGCAAGGTAGGACAGATCTGGTGTACGTACAGGGAAATCTAACTGCTGTACGCTACCGTCACCTTGTTCCCGCCAATGACGTCAGAAGAGAGATTTTCCAGCAAGACAACGCTATAGTGCATACTGCACGCGTTACCATGGACCATCTTGCTAACAACAATGTGAATGTGCTGCCATGGCCACCCAAGTCGCCGGATCTCATCCCCCACTGAACATTTGTAGGATCTGCTAGACAGACGTGTGTGACGCAACAGCCTCAACCACTGACGCTATAACAGCATTGCAGGATGAGTGGAGGATTCCGCAACGCCACATTCGACGACTCATTCAGTCCAAGGTCAGGCGGTGCAGAGCAGTGAGCAAGGTTCGAGGTCACAATGCCGGCCGTCACAGACACAGATGTCTCCCAGAACAGTAATTGTAAGTAGGAAATATGTGTCTAACCCTGTGTAAAATGTGTTTGTTGTACATTCTTTATATATTGTGTAAATCCGATTATATAAAACACGTCAAGGTAAACAGATATTTTGGTCATGCGTTTCTTTTTTCTATCTTGGCCCCCGCGCGCGAGCGTGCGTGTGTGTGTTTGTGTTTGTGTACCATACACACCCGTATACATGCTTTCACTATCAATATATATAAAACGCAAGTCAAGTGATAAGAATATAAGTTTGTAATTTTCAATATTAAATAAACGGAATGCAAACAGTATCAGATAGACAAAAACGACTGAGTGAATACATTTCATTGGCGACCAAGACTGATCTGGTCGAGGAGTGATGACCCTTGGACGACCGCTCCTAGGAAGGCTACCTATGGTCTGTGAGGCGTTTTAACGATGCTGGAGACGGTAAATCGTGGCTATGTTTGCATCGAAATGACGGGCAATATTTCGGACGGAAATTCAAACGTCCGATAGCCTGGCCCCGATTTCTCGAAACAAACTTGAGTCTGAGTTTTGATTTAAGTTCAAGTTTTTACTCAAATTTGAGAAAATGCAGGAACATGCATTTTCCAGAATGAAAGGGAATTGGTATCCAGCTCAAACATCGTAAACAATCTGAATTTGGTGGACAGATGTTTTTCAGTTGTTTGGACATTTTTAGTCTAAAAATGCAGTTGAGAGGAAAATTCATCTGTTTCAAATTGTCAAACTCCGTTTGAGATTTGAGTTAAAACGTAAGTTTGTTTCGAGAAATCGGGCCCTGGTTTCTTTCAGTTTGAGTTTGTGGCATTGCTGAACAAGTACTGATACACTCAACTTTTGTGCAGTCTTATACCCACCAATGGCGGTGACAATTCGTGCATGTTCGATTCCTTCTATTGATGTGTTTTTACTCGGGTCTTCCAAATCACAACAAAAATTATTGATAGCACCACCAGACTTCACTATATGCCAGAAACTCATATCAATTTAGGGTTCCGAGTTTGTTTCCTGGTTTGATAAAACATTTACACCACACACATATATACAGGCGTCTATTATATCTCTAAATGTATTATTCAGTGTACGTAGGTCATCGACCCATAATGCAATATTTGATCTTGGAGCCATATTTCATTGGCCGTACTTCGCAGCATAATTACACTGCTACATTTCTGATGACGGAAGTATTGTTTGAGGACATTAAGATATTGTATGTATAAAGCAGAAATGTGTTTAGTGCGCAAAAACTGTGCATTACACACTAAAAGGAAATGTTGCTTGTTTTCAAGATATCCATTATCACACATGTATCGCAGCCTGTGATATCTTGGCTTATTTGTGTATCTACCTGTCTCAATATTTAAGTGATGGGAACCACAACGAAACTGTGTAAGGGCAATGCGAAATTTATTAATGTTAATAACACTAAGACCACACTCAAAAAGAGAATATGAATACGTTTAAGAAATTGATGATAGCAAGTTATGCCATTCTTGATGGGATGTATGTTGAGGCACTGATCGTAGATTCAGACAAGAGGGAATTTAAGCTCCTAGTATATTGTCTTTCCAATACATATCCAAACAGCATGTTGTAAAGTAGTACGTTAAGTTTTGACATCAGGTTTGTTTTACCATGGTTATCATCTAACAATAATAAGTCATAACACTTTCTGGGTAGACAAGATGCGGGCATATTCAACGGTTTATACCAATGGTTTATACCAATATTTAATAAAACGTTTGTAAACATAAACATTAACACAGGATTTCTGCCACGCTCACCCCGAACGATGTGTTTAGGGGTAGATATTTTGTTTAAAAGCCAAAGTTTGAACTTTCTCGACTGGTGCACTAACATCAGAATTCAACCCCCAGACTTCAGCCCATAGAACAGAATTGATATCACTTTAGAATAAAAAAATCCTGAAGAAGACGTCACCACGAATAAATTTCAACTTCGATAATGACCTGGTAATACTATAGAGGGCCTTTTTAGATTGGAGAACTGAGTTATCAAAAAGTCTTGTCACGACAAGCACAGAGAAAAAAGAACACTCAGATACTTCTACACATTCTATTCTCATGCCACTCAAAAACACTTTTCATATTTGGAAAGCTTACCTCCATTTCTAAAGATAACATGTTTTGATTTAACGGAAACATCCTACTCAAAACAATACTTTTCAAAAACATTAACACATTTTTTTCTAGGCAGTAGATAGTATCTGAGAGCAGTATCACGTCGTCAGCAAACAGCAGCAGATATGCTTGTAATAATTCTGAATGCCTCCGTATACCAGAATAGCAAGATGACTCAATTTCACTAGCCATATATACAAAAGAGAAGCACTGAACCATACGCAACGGATGACAAATGTTCCACAAACATCTTTTAAAATAGGGGTTAATCTATCCAACACCTTTCACTTCTTACCTGAAGAGATGTATTCTTACGTTATCTCGTAATACTGATATACTGTATTTGGAACTAACGTTGTCTTTAAGGGACATTGGTGAGCTTAGGCATTGTGTTTATTCCAAGTATAGGTTGTACAATGTCTCAAAACACATACGCGTGATTGCCTCCTCTTAATATGATGTCGTTATTAAATTCCATGGTGGGAGAAAGTATTTTCTCTTAAGCTGTACCAAAGCAAAGTATACTTGATGTGCGCGTGAATGTCAGCTCATACTATAGTGTTGTCACTGAGACTGCATGTGTGTAAGAAGATAATAGCTGTCATCAGGTAAATACAAAATCGTGAATCGTGTCATAGTATTGTGTTGATACACTAAATCGATACATATACTGTGAAAATAGTGCCTGTTAATGTTATTTCCGGATGAAAGGTGTCCCACCTGCTGTGGCGGTAGCTACCACACCACGTATTAATGACGTTCACCATGATTGTGTTACCCAAATTTACTAACGTTGGGAAATATTCGGTTCATCCGGCGGCCATATGAACAAGGTTTGAAATCTACGTATCATATGGCTGTCAGATTTACGCACGTTTAAAGGGGTCTTAAAATAAACGAACATTCAACTCTGCATTAACATGCATTTCACAGGTGTTTAAATGTGGCCATTGTTTTATGTGTTTCCTAACATGAATAACATATGTAAATGCTGTGATTGCGGGACATGCATTGCCCGACCGGGCCATTACGTACTGAGAAATTAGAAACACGTGGTGAAGTGATACCCATGACTGAACGCCACTATTAACTATTTCTTGACATACACATGATGTCTGTATAAAAGTTTCCAAAATGGGGGTTTGTGGACCACAGCGATTGTATTGTAGGGTGCGTGTGTGCATATGTGTGAGAGGGAGAAGGTGTGGGATGGGTTAGGCCCAAAGTGGGGTAGTGGCGGTGGGTCGGTGGGTCGGTGGGTCGGTATTAGTATTAGGGTCCTGATAAGTCTTTCTGACCAGTAGTTAATATCGTGTATAGTTTTTTATAACTGAGATTACACAATTTAAATAACTAACCTTAGGTGCACTTCTTATGTATGTTATGCAAGGGTACACTGCTAAAAACAATAAAACACAGATAGATGTGTTCACACAGACATGAACAGGTAGGTCCTTAATTTTAACTAAACAAATTTCATAATCTATTCTTTCATACAAGATGATCTCCATGTATTAATGATTCCCGGTTTAAGTTAGTGTTATAAATGTGTAAACATACTTGGTATGACCTCTCTTTCATGTGAGACTGGCATTCAATGCAAACGTAAACGTTGACAAATGTGGAGCTCACTGGTACTGTTCACCACAACTGAAAACATGTGAAAACACTTCGCCTTTTGATACCAGTGTCAATTAATTAAATGTTGCTTAAATATTTCTTCGTAATTAATGGTGAAATAACATCCAAGTGTTTAGCAAGTGGCCTTGCTATAAACAGATATGAAATCAATTTTTGTCTGCTCTGTTCACCATTGAGATTTTTCGCACGGGCCACTTTCTTTGGGCCATAAGGAGGGGACGGTGTGCAGGAGTCCGTATTGCAATTCTCGTGATTTTGCCATATGCGTTGATATGTCCAAGATCACTACATCCGGGTAGCCCACCTACGTGACCGCCAATGTGACCGCCCGGGACACAGCACAAGAACAGTTTGGAGCCAGAAGAGTGTCCGATCAGACAATCAGGAACCGTCTCTGAGAAGTAGGAATACGTGCCAAATGTCCAAACGTTGCCCCCTCCTTGACAAGACTACATCGACGTCGACGAGTGAGATGGTGTAACACGGTGCTGCCATGGAACCTGGCAAGCTGGAGGCGCATATGGTTTAGCGATGAATCCCGTTATCGCCTCAGGCGACGCGATGGTAGAGACCGTGTCTACAGATGACGCCATTAGGGTTTTTATTCCTAAATGCATCAGACAAAAGGACAGATTCGTTCATGGTGTGGGGAACGATCTCATACACCCGCAGATCAGAACTTGTCCAAGGCAATCTGACGGTCAATCAATACTTCGACCACATTCTCCGTTCGCACGTCCTTCACCTTGTTGAGCATCAACGGCAGCTCTTCCAACAGGACAACGCCAGGCCCCACACTGCACATGCCACCGTGGAGTACCTGGCCAATAACAACATCAGTACCCTCCCCTGGCCCTCCAGATCCCCGGGTCTAAACCCAGTCGAACACCTTTGTGATCAGATCGATAGACAGGTACGTCGACTTCGTAATCCATCACAGAATCTTCAACAGTTGTTCCACATGCTGCAGGAGGAATGGAGCAGTTTTCCACAACCAAATATCCAACAAGTGATTCGACCTGTACCTGAGGTGTTGGGCAGTGGTAGCCGCTGGGGGTGGTCATACGAGGTACTGACTTCAACACTACCTGGTGGACAGCAGTAATGACTGTGATGACTATTATTCTCAAGAAATATGGACATGATAGCAATGCAGTTCTCCACCAAAAATTTCATTCATGTATCTTTGTTTTCCGCTGATGTACACGTCCTCGAATAACATCACATTTTCATTGATATTTGGGTTTTGAGTTTTGAGTTTTGTGAAGAGTGTATTTAGGTGTTATAGAGGGTTGTCCCAAATTTCATATTCTTATGAGGCCTGAAGTGTTATCGTTTGACGTTTGATGATGTCAATAGCTTCAAAATATTGTTATGCTATCTGGATTTGGAATCACAAGAACGTATAGTAGTCTACCATTAATTCAGACAGAATAACCACTTTCTAATTGAAATGGGATTTCCTCATACACAGGTATGTTTGGACACAGTTTACACGTTTGCTGCGTTGATACAATTCAAGACATCGAGTATGTGGTGTTGTTTTTCTTTTGTTTTGTTTAGAGTGTTTTTAAATAAACGATAAACAAAGAAAAAATAAACAGCAGCATTTCAGTTATGATTTACATATAGTCTGTAACAAAACATCGACATATCTGTCGATGGAAAAATAATCTTTTCTGAAAATTATGATGTGAAGAATAACCTGTTTACAGTACATGGTGATGTTCAGTTATCAAAGAATACTGTAGTCAATATGATTCAAAGAGGGATATTCACTTTTTAAATGGAACGTGTCTGTAGGTACTTTTGGCAAGAATTAGCAAAGGTTACGTGTAAGCCCGAGCTGTTTTTATAATGGTAGCTACCTGCCTGTTTGCATGTGTTGCTGACGCGGCATGGACGCTATGTAACATCACTATTTCATTGATTCAGAAACACATGCCTATGCTATGGTCGGAATCGTGCCAAGGATTAGCAGATATGTATCATGAAAACAGAAGTTTATGTAGGTGGCTTGAAATTCGTTTCTGCAAAGGCCTACACCTTGGATCGTTTCACAGCTTCTTTTTTGCTTAACATGGACACGTCAAAACTGATTTAAATTCCAATCGCACATTAAAGAATAACGCAAGAAATTGTTTGCCAGATCATCGTTACCATAACAACCCTGTGATGTTTTACCTTATACAAGAGAGGCGTATATACAATGCTAGGTATGGATACTGTCGGGCGAAAATTCTGATAAGTAGCTTCATCGCTATCAGTAATTAGTGGGTGTCTATACAATTATATGTGTGTTGGAAGACCATATAATAGATTGTGACATCCGTTTTTCTTTCATAGGCCATTTCATGGGATGGGGGTCTGTTAGCATTTTCATGACATTTGATTTGCTGCCCGACAACATCTCAACATCTCTCATGGATAGTTTTACTACTATTAATCTGATCACTTTCATTTTGACGTTTGTGTATTGGTAAAGGATGTTTAACTTTTTTTTACATATTTTTGCTTTCAAAAATAATCAAAATGGCCACCATTTTGCCCGCCATCTTGAATTGTGTGTTGTCTTCTCGGCAGTTAAATGTACATAAAAAATAACACCGAATGTCCAATTTACATCCAATGTTGATAGTTCTGATGTTTTTGACACGTGTCTCTTCTAGAGTGGCGGCTATGGCACAAAACAAGTAATTTTGTATGGTCATGTCGTGGTAATATAATGCTTATTCAGCTTATATAATATACAGCTTATTCTCTGAGACAGGGGATTTTAGAAATTCTCCGACTTTATTTATTAAACGTTTACATTATTCTTGTAACTAGAATCAGTTCTTTTTGTTTCCTGTTCACTTCTAGAGTGACAGCATGTTATATGGAATAATTTAATATTATCCAGAATTCAAAAAGGCTGCCAAGATGGCCGCCATTGTAGTTTTACTACTTATACATAGCAGAGGACTAAAGTTGTACTGATCTATTAAACAAACAATTCATTTGGTGTCACATGTTGAACAAAGTATAGAAACAAATTTCAATGTTATGGTTAATAAACGCTTCACATTCTTAAAATATTTGATGAAATAACATTATCCAAAATATTAGAAAACTATGCTTCACGATCGATAACTGTGTCTAAGCTCTTGTTGTAGCTATTCAAATGGTCTGTCAGATAACTCTTAATCACCTTTGATACTTTCAGAAGCTTACAATTAACTCTTCTCTTCACTTTCTTTCATATCATTTGTAACATCATGTCAGAACTGAAGTCATCTACAAGCCAAAGCTGTTCGGGCAACAATCACCTGCCATACCAATAAATCTGCATTGACATAGATCTAAGCTGATCACCACAAATGCTCCAAACATTGTCAAGTGGTGTAGGAATATGATTGGCTGCAGATACCGTTTCCAAACATGCACTTGGTAGTTTACTTGCTCAATATGATATTCTTGACTGTTAGTGGGAGCTTTTCATTTAATGTCTTGTCTCATCTACAGACATCACTGGATTGAACTAAAAGTCTGTGCGATGTGGACATTACTGGACATTACTGTATTATTGCAATCTAAGCATATGCGTTTTCCTGTCAAATACATAGCTTCTGTTGTTGGACAGATAATATCTATGAAACTTGTGATGGGTCCAGTTTCCCAGCTGATGACAAGATCTTTGAGTATTGACGTGGTTGCAGCCCCGTCATGGCAGAGCTCTATTGAGTTGTCAGATTCCAGCATCAAACAATTGAAGTTTTGGTCAGTCTGCATAAATAAGTATTGTTCCAGATATCTAGTTCAAAGAACAGTTGCGAAGAGACTTGTATATTCAGATGCTAGTGATACTGGATTCGGTGGCTACTGCGTGGACCTGGATAATGTCCCTTCACATGGACAATGGTCAAGGGATGAGGCATTGTGCAGCTCGACGTGGCGGGAGCTGAAAGGAGTGCTTATGGTTTTGCAAAGTTTTGTGACTAGTCTATCACACCAGAGCATTAAGTGGTTTACAGACAACAAAAATGTTGCTACGATTATTGAGAAAGGTAGCATGAAGGACCTCTTACAGTCCCTAGCTTTGGAAATATTTGACTTATGTGTGAAGAATGGGATTGACCTACAATTACAGTGGATCCATCGTTACGAGAACCAGAAAGACGAGAAACCAGATTACTTAAGTCGTATGGTTGACTATGATGACTGGGGTATTGCTAAAAACATCTTTGACAATGTAAACGCCAAGTGGGGTCCTCATGAAGTTGATAGGTTTGCAACGTATTACAACACCAAATTAGAGGTATTTAACTCTCGTTATAGCAATCCCGGTTGTGCAGCTGTTGACTGCTTCACTGTGAACTGGAAACTGGATTGTTCCCCCTGTATGTCTGATTCCACAGACGATCAAGCATTTGGCACAATGTGGTGCGTTTGGAACGCTTGTTGTCCCTAAATGGCTTTCTGCTTGCTTCTGGCCTTTATTAAGTTCAAATTCAATGTTTATCCTACAAGTTAAAGGTTGTATATATTTGCCTACTTCCAGAGAGTCTTATACGGCAAGTAGGATTCCAGGGGGAATGTTTGGAGAAACTGATCTGCACTTTAACATGCTTGCTCTTCTTGTTGATTTTCGCTGATTGAGGTTTTCATTGTTACAGATGTGTTCCTGTGTACATATAAGAAAGAACTTGATCAACTACCTGTTTCCGTACGCCAGTTGGCTAGTAGTCTGCCAGATTTATTGTCGGAGTCGAGAGCCGAGTCCACTTTGAAGAAGTATGTCTACGGTTTTGCTGCCTGGCAGAGGTGGGCTAAAATGAATAATATGCCTGATGTGTTACCTATTTCACCCTTACATTGTGCCATTTATCTTTTATCTGTTGTCCAACACAGTGATTCAGTGTCACCCGTCTTTTCAGCTTTCTATAGTATAAGGCATGCACATTGCAGTGTAGGAGTTGAGAGTCCGACTGAAAACAGTCTTGTAAAAAAAGTGTTGGGAGCAGCTAAACGGAAACTAGCAAAGCCAGTGGTTAAGAAGGAGCCAGTTACTGTAGCTATTCTTGAGAAGTTGTATGATTCTAGAATTGTAAACGCATCCTTGTCTGATTTGAGAATACTAGGTATGTGTTTGTTGGCTTATGCCGGATTTTTAAGATCGTCTGAGTTGATTAAAATTTCTCGTTCTGATTTAATTTTTTATAAAACTCATATGGGTGTTTTCATTGAAAAGTCTAAAACAGATGTATACAGAGACGGAGCTTGGCTTATTATATGCAGGACTCAGTCAAAACTGTGTCCGGTGGATTGCTTGGAAAGATATCTAAAACTTGCAAACATTCCATCAGATTCGGATCAGTATGTTTTCAGAAGTCTCAGCAAATGTGCATCTGGATATGTGTTAAGAAAAGGCAACAATCCTCTATCGTACACAAGGTTAAGGGAACTGTTCTTGGATGCATTGTCTCCATTCGTTGAAAATATAAACAGTTACGGACTGCATAGTCTGTGTAGTGGTGGTGCTACAGCTGCAGCAAACGATGGAATACCAGACCGTATGTTTAAGAGACACGGAAGATGGAAAAGTGAGAACGCTAAGGACGGTTATATTAAAAATGATATCGATAACAGAATGAAAGTTTCTCTTGCTCTTGGACTTTGACTTTCTTTGTAGTTCTCGCACAGCGTGTCCCACTGTCAAATGTGTTATTATGTTGCGTAACGGTTGGGTACAGGAGAAATGTAATTTCTTTCGTTTGAAGGATGAATAAGAAGGAAATTTATTTCTCCTAGTGGTGTGGAGCGTTGTAAGCAGAGTAGTCTGTGCCGGTAGGTGGCGCTACACAGGGGTATTTAAAGGGATTTAGATTTGAATTGTTCATTCTCGCTCTAGTGCAAGCACGGCCAACACATCATATTCTTATGTAACTACTGTAGTTTTCAGTATTTAACATTGTTTTGTATGTTTCAGATTTGTGAGAGTGGGACAAAAAGCCGTTGTATTTACTGGCGTGTTGCTGTCGCTAGGTTAAGAGCAAGTGAGATTATAATGTAAACTGCAGTATTTGCAGACATACAATGTATCTTGCTTTGGGGTGAAGAGCAGCTATAATACTAATGCAAACTGCTGTATGTGCAGTCATTGATGATGTATGTCGTCTGGGCTGATACTAGTGTGAACTGCTGTAGGTGCAGTCGGTATATATTATGTGGACTGGAGGCTGTTAAATAAGGATGTTGTCAGTTCAAACAGTGATGTGATTAAGTGATGTAGCTTTTTTAAATATACTTGTTTAGTACACTATGGTAGTCACTTGTGTAATGTGCATAAGACATTGATGGGTAGAAATCTTTTTTTTTCAGATCACATGTATACTGTTAACCCTCCGGTAGTTGCTGTTTGCATTCGTTGAGGGAACACGGTTCCAGAGTATTTTCTCCAAGAGAGTTGTTTTCCTCTGGTTTTACGTGGCGGGCAGCAGCAAGATGTTGTGATCAGACGTATGTAACGAATATATGATGCAGTTGTGTGAATAAAGTCTCGGCCGTGCAACGCACAGCGTGTCCCACTGTCAAATGTGTTATTATGTTGCGTAACGGTTGGGTGCAGAAGTTGGGTTGGTCTAAGTTAACGCTCATCACGTACCGCACGTCCTCTTGTTTCACTGGTCTAACTGTTGCGCTTACCCCCTTGCAATACAAACCAGTAATTACGATTTGAATCTATGATCGTTTGTTAAATAGCTGTTATCCTAACTTAATTAAAATTCTAAGACCTAAATTTTCAATTGGAAAGACACAATTACGTGGATTCGAAATATTAATTTCACTATGTCTGGTTTACTTTTTGTGTAAAGTGAGAAGTCATCTCAACATCGGACACCACCATGACTCACCACCACCGGCATTACATGGGTACACCACAACATCCACCACCACATGCACCACTACATATAGACACCACAGCCATCGACACAACATGGGACGTAACACAGCCACCACTAATTACGACACCACTACATCCACCACTACACCACTGGAACACCCAAACCACATCTATCACTGTATGCATGTCATCATCAAGATATGGTGCTGTGGTGGACACTGAATTGTTTTAGCCCATCATGTGTAGTGGTGGGTTTGTTCATCCTTTCCTTGTGAAAACTAGTTCTAAAGATGTGTTGTGATGCGACATGCATCCTAGAAAGACAAAGTAGGATAATACATTTTGAATGAATTAAATCTCTCGATATGGATGAATTTGACGTTAAAGGTATATGCATTTGAAACAACAATATTGACACCTAGGTGATTTACAAAGTACATATGATATACTCCCAGGTGTGAGATATTCTAAAAACAACAACAATATAACTTTTAACACATAACACGTTTTATTGATAACAGTACTTTTTTATTCTTCATACGACGTTTCAGAGCTAATTCTTGCTCCTAATCAGCTATTTTGTCCAGGTGATAAGATGTTATATTTACTAGCCACTGTTTAGAATACATCTAGGCTACATTTTCAGTTACATGTACTTTTGCTGAATCAGCTGTCACGTAGATACAAGTCGTGGTGTGGATGCATCTTCCAGTCATCGCACACTGTAGGTTAAACATTTGTGGATTTAGATCTGGTTTTACATAATCGTAGATTGTACATGTGTTTTTTCACATTTGCATCTAAATGATCGTAGATTGTACATTTATGGATTCAATCTGGTTTTGAATAATCGTACATTGCCTATGCGTGTATTAAGATCTGGTTGCAGACAATAGAACATATAAATTAATGCATGTTTTATATAATTGTATCAAATTCCGATTTATTCCCTTAAAATTTAAAGATATTCTTGTGAAATTCCTATGTTTTAATCATTTTTCTTGTATCGTGTTTCAGGGAAGGACATATTCGGTAAACTGGATCAACTGCACAAAATGAGGACATGATAATGTAGGACTTCACTAAACGTGAGAATCCTTGAGAATGGTTTTAAAACTAACATTTGGGGGATCGAACCTACACTAATTGTCAAAACGCTTCACTCACTCACTCACTCACCCAGCTATTATGGACGTTGGGATTTGATGGCTGCGTTGTATGCGTATACAATCTGGAACATTCTCTGACATTGTCTGATATTACACTGAAGTGTTTCCGAAAGTGCGTTAATAAGACGCTGTTAGGTGTAATGAAGATATGATTTGGGACAGTGACGAACGGAATCGCCATACTTCAAACTTAATGGAGATGTGTGCAGACATAATATAGTTGGACATCAGTTGCAATACGTTTGTACTCAGTTTCCACCAGGTCAACTCCGTTCGCAGACAGACGAAACTCGACCGCATTATGTTCTTAGTTACTTTGGTATTCCGTGCAAATATTCTCAAATCCAAATGAATTATTGTTCTTAAGAAGTTTGCAGTACATTTCTACTCGGTTCTGAAAGAGCGCAATAGATTCTCATCAATTTCTGCTCGTTCTGCGTTTATGTAGGTCTCACACATTACGATATGACGCGGTAGGGTATACAGACATGCGTTTTTAACATGATCTCCATTTGGGATAAAAAATTCTGCCTGTGAAACATGAACAAATTTGCAGCTGTCAACATGCTGAATGCTTATTTGCTGGAATTTTTATTGGAAGCAGAACAATTGGTAGAGCAAGAAAGGGGGAAACGAACAAGGACTTGTTGGATGAGAAACTGGCATTAACCGGAGAGGGGAACAGCTGCGGAACTTTTCATCAACTGACACAGAATCTCCGCCTTGATGATAATGAGTCTTACAATTTCTTAAGAATCACCCCACTCAGACAGGTCAGGACGTCATAAGAACTACAAATGTACCTTGGCGTGCCTCGGGCCTACCAACAGGTAGCATGGTCGGACCAACAGAACTCCATCGTTCGTATGTGCGACAAGACTAGACTTGTTGAGAGGACTGCTGATTTGTCCCAATGTCTTGGTAGTGGTGTGTTTTTACCAACAATCTTGACTTCTTGTGCCGTTGACGATCGCCTTTGATTCGCTCCCCTACTTGGACCGACTCTTGCCTGGCATACCTGTCCCAAACAGCATCAGCTATAATGCAGTCAGTTCTATTCCGAATTTATCTCAATGCATCAGCCAAGTCTCCAAATTTTGAAGCAGTTATCTTTCTGCACATTTGCAATTTTGCCATGCCATTAACTATATGAAGAGCCAGCATTCTCTCCTCTGCTAGTAGGCAATGAAGGACCAAACACTCCCGTTTGAAGTTCCTCTTACAAACCGCATTTGATGTTTTTCTTGATGTTTCATCTCAATGAGCCATTGTAAAAGGGACATTAGAAATGTCAATGTGCTAATCAGGATTGATGGGAAAATCCATTCAGTCTTCCAAATGAATGACGTGCCATGTCTGTATCTTATGAACGTTGCAAGTGGAGTTGTTGTCTCAAAGGATATAATTCACAGCTTCGTGCATGGTGAACAGAGCAAAAGGATTAATATCATATGTAGTCAGCGGAACTCTTCCAAGACAAACTTTTGGTTATCTTTACATCGATTGAACCTGTAACTGAAAATCTCTTCTTCTACATTGATTCCCAAAAAGTCTATAAAGCCCAGGGATGAGAAGCTCCAAACAACAAATGGGTCACAATGTTCACGAAACACGTCTTTACATCTTGTGGAAGGTTTCTAATGCAATGTATGTACCAAATAATCTAATAATGCTTGTATATGAAGTATTGACAAAAACTCCCACCAACATCCAGCAATCTAAAACGTCTTATTGAGCGAGTTAACCACAATGTGCATGTGTGGATACAACTAATCATGAGGATTCCTTCACCAGTTGGCCCTGGTTGGAGCATTTGTGATGGTCAGCTTATCCCTTTTCTGATGTCGAGAGATCCTGCTCCCCGTGGATTGGTTAACTGACACCGAGTAGATGCAAAAGGTCAGCATGCCAGCAGAGAGATCTATGTCAATGCAGATGAACTGATTTATTGTGCACAGAGACAGGTCTTTTTGTATGGCAGGTGATTGTTGCCCGAAGAGCTTTGGCTTGTAGATGACTCCAATTCTGACATGATGTAACATGATCGAATTAGTCGTTGGATGTTTTGTTGTGGAATCCTTCTCCATTCCTCCTGCAGCATGTGGAACAACTGTTGAAGATTCTGTGGTGGATTACGAAGTCGACGTACCTGTCTATCGATGTGATCACAAAGGTGTTCGACTGGGTTTAGACCCGGGGATCTGGAGGGCCAGGGGAGGGTACTGACATTGTTTATGGTCAGTTACTCCACGGTGACACGTGCTGTGTGGGGCCTGGCGTTGTCCTGTTGGAAGAACTGCCGTTGACGGTCAACAAGGTGAAGGACGTGCAGACGGAGAATCTGGTCGAAGAAGCGATTGGCCGTTTTAGATTGCCCTGGACATCTGTGGGTGTAATAACACCATAACACTCTTGTCACCGAATCTGTCCACCTGCATGATGCAGTTAGGAGCTAAATGTTCATGACGTCGTCTGTAGACACGGTCTCTACCATCACGTCGATCGATCCCACAATCGAGTTATTGTGCTGGGATGAACGTTGAAGATCCTTGCCACCTCTTTCTTTGATTCGCCAGCTTGCAATCGTCCAGTTGCATCGGCAGTTCGATCGGCAGCGTTGAGACGTCCCATTTTCGTGTACAGTACTTGCAAAGATCGTCGATGAAATTGTGAGATTCATTTGGGTATTGTATAGTCACATGCTGTACTCATGCTTTGCACTGGAGAAACAATCACTGTGCCTGATATTCGTGCTGCATGACATCCACGCACATCATGATAATCCGGATTGATAAAACCCGTTCAAAGTCACTTTTGGCTGCGTTTGGTCAAGCATGATCTTCTAAAACATTCCAGAGACATTGTGCAAACTTTAAAATGTTTGAGTTTACATATGTGTACAAAATTGAAGTATCATCTTTTTTTCAAATTTCATTTTGCGTTTCTTTTTTTAGAAGAGTGTATATATTTTTGCAGCAATACATGTTGTATACAACAGAGGAAATCTACCACCGCATCCCATTTGGGGCATTTCGCTATGCCCTAGCAAACAAACCCAGTGTGGAATACAATTCCTTGGGAGATCTAGAATGCATTGCCATGAAACACAGAAACTCCTACCCTACTCGGACATATTTCTCCAGAAACAGCCAAAGAGTGGAAGAAATGTTCTCTCGGTAGTTTCAGTCCAGTAGCCCATCTTGGAAAGATTTTGCTCTGCATTTCTACTCACCATTTTGTCTGGTAAACCTTGCAATTTAAGGGAACGCATGTTTTTTAGGGCAATTCAAAATTTCTGTATTATCGTTTTCGTGAAGAGCAGTTCACTCAAACTCACCATAGTGCTTTCCAAGTACGTGCACTACATGCTCCTGAAGGCACATGCACTTAGATTGACACGTTACATGTATGTGCACTGTCAAACATAACGGTTAAAAACATTGTTAACATGGCGAGACAGTATTTAACTTTGGCACAGAAATGGGAGTCAATTGTTATGGTTAATGGTGGAAGCTCATTACGACAGGCTGCAACGACTTTTCACATGTCTATTATCGTGATATCCAGACTTTGGAATCTCTGTAGAGCGACTGATGACGTCAAAATGAGGCGTGGTCGGGGACGGAAAAAGAAAACCACCCCACGGGATGACCGGACCCTACGCCTTATTGCTCTGCGAGACAGGTTCAAATCCTCCTCCAAAATCAATACGGAATTCAGGCGAAGAACAAACGTACAGTGCGTAATCGTCTTAAATCGGCTGGTCTGAAAAGCCGCCGTCCATTGGTTGGAATCAACATGACTGAGCAGCACAAGCGCTTGAGACTGCAGTGGGCACGAAACCATGGAGAAATGGAGAAACACCATGTTTAGTGATGAGAGCAGGTACACACTAGACCATAATGACTGTCCAAACTGAGGGCTGCAGGTGTGCGGGTGTTGCAATGACCAGCTAAAAGTCTTGACCTTAACCCCATCGAACATCCTAGGGATGTCCTTGGACGCAATGTTCGGGACAGACCTGTTCAACCCAACAATTTGGATGAACTTTTCGTGGCTCTCCAGGAAGAATGGCATAGAATTCGATTGGTACCATCCGTACACTCATTCACGGCATGCCACGACGATGCCAAACAGTTCTCCAGAGACATGGAGGACACACCCGATATTGATTTTCATCACTTGACATAAGCCTTTTCATCTTGTATGAGCTTTTCTCTTACTGATTCAAAGATTAAAGGTCACAGCTATTTCATGCGTTCCCTTAATTCTTTCCATGAGTCTATCTATCTATCTATCTATCTATCTATCTATCTATCTATCTATCTATCTATCTCATCGTAAGACTGGGCTAATAAGCCAGTACAAATCCCAGCTCACTGACAGCAATATAAAATGAGGCTTCACTTGATGGTGTTTCGTATAATGGTGACACGAAAAAGTCCATGCATTGGTTGGTCGTAGCTCTATACTTCCTTTAACACAGGCTTTCAATAATCGTAATGCTGCTATCACTCCGTGCAAGTGGAACCTCTTGTCGAAGCAATCAGGTGATCTGTGTTGATGTCCTGGACCAGTGCTGGATACGTTGCACTCGGTGATACGTAAACTAATATCGTGAAGGGGGGTATAGCACTGCATCCAGATTTGGATATCATGGGCAGGACATGAATATATCTGCATTCGCTGCGGTATTAATTCCAGCCATTAACATAAGCCTGGTTCCAGTTGTACCTTGAAATGCGGTGTCTTTGTTTCCACTGAAAGCCTAACACGTAATAATCCTACGGAACGGACCAGTTGGGGGCCTTGCTGATTTTCACAATACAATTATACTAAGTGCTTTTAGAGATTTAGAATACTGGACGGAAGGTTTAAAACAACGTTTTTATACATATCTAACACAATGCATACGATGTTCGTGGAATTGGGAGCAGTCCACTGACAATAATATGAGTACGGGTATTTGCAACATTACATGTGCAAATATGTTTGACCAAATATGTTGCAATCCTGTACTGAGATAACAGGAGCTTTTTTACGTACAGTGACACGTGACGGTTTGTAAACCTTAGCTTACAGAAAGAATATCTTTCTCTAACTCATATCTTTTGTAATGGTTTTTATCCACTACATATGATAGACTTGTGGTTAGTCTTAGGTGGAACACCGAACTCATTCTTTAAAAAAAGCATGTGGTTAATTCATACCGAGCGATTAAAAGTTTCCAAAAAGCCGTCTTCACTCTTGCCGAAACCACAGACAGGTTACGTAACTTTGTCGCCAGAGCCGTGCAGTGACGTCATGTGAGGAAGGATTTTCACTAAGCTGTATGGGAAATTGGTGAAAAGAAACATATAATCCTAATTAGTTTATAACCATACTTGTGTGCATTTTAAAAGTTAATAAAAAAGCGATCTGTTGGTACTTATAGCGAATGTATGACATGAATATAACATCTAGACATTTTATAGTTTTCCAATCTGAATCATAATTCGCACACATGCCCTTGTGTGTTGTCTGCATCATGACTCTTCACGGCGAACACAATGATTATGTTGAATGCTACGGCAAATTAATAAAAAACAAATGCAAGTATTAAAGTTAAAAAAAAAAGAAGTTAAACTAGCAATGACAGGCTATTAGCTCGTTCGAGGAATGTATCCATCAATATCCACAAAAACGAGTGATATGCGATTCATCTGCAGACAAGTGACGTGTCTTTTAACAGTCTAATATACGAAAAAGTTACATATCCTTTCAGATATTTCACATTGGCGTATTTGGTGTATTATTCTCATTGGTCACCCAAGATAGCACACCTGGCAACTAATTGCATAATGTCCGTCATTCTTTTAAAAAATGTCATTTTGTTAGCCAATATTGAGCAATCAGTCAATGGTATTGGTGGTTAGTCCTTTGAAAGAATGGTGCTGTTTTTACACAGACGCAGACACGACAGAGTATTCAGTATAGATTAGTAAATGTACAAACATATATAAAGACTACCTTTTGACAAATCCCCCATTTAAATCCCCATAAAACTAATTAATCAATCAGCGTGTTATCGTTTATTCCATTGATCGATACAGACACAAGAAATGCCAGATGGGGACCTTTGTCGGGTAATCTAAGTGGCGTTACCACTAATTATGCCTGTTATAAATTCATTAACTGACCATCAAGTGAATGATGACAAATAACACGTGTAGGTTTTTACCATCTAACACCCAACAAGTGTGTCTTCATTGCTGTATTGCATGTGAAAACTTATGGACAGTCACGGCTTTGAGGATACGAAAAGAACTTTATTGTTGCATAAGAAATACATACAATATATGTATAAGCATTTGCCTTGTGCAAGACCTGTATGTATCTATTTACCTAAGTAAATTTTCAGATTCTTCTAGCAATGGCCGCGTAGAGTTATTTAGTTTCCAGTTTCAAATGAATCAAGTGTCAATTTTTATTATCATATGTCATATTTTTACACGACACGACTAAATATCGAGGTTAAAAAACAGAAATGGGATGAGTTTGGATCAGTCATTACACCATCCAAGTATTAGAAAACCTGAAAAACCCCACACTGCATTCGTTGCTACTTTATTACAGTCAGACAAGAACTATCAGGGATATTTTCAAATAACTGCATCTGACGGGCATCCACCGTTCTTAGTGTAGCACTGTTTAGGTTGACGAAATCAACCGTATTCGTGATGGGCGAGGCTGGCCATTGTTTTCGCTATGACTAGCGTCTGGCTCAAACGTTTGTAGGACAAAACCCCCCTGGGGACAAAACCCCCGTGGGATAAAACCCATAGGACAAAAGCCCCTTAGGACCAAACCCCAAAACCCCAAATGAAGACCTGTGGAAATGTGGCTTAAGTGGCTTAAGTGACATGTTTTTATTGAATCAGTAATAGAGATTGTAAGGGATAGTGATTAACAGCAGGGGGTTTTGTCCTTATGATACATGAAGTAAGGCCTAGCGACACCAAGTGATTTTGACAGAATCGTCTATGAAAACAAGTTCTAACTTGGAAAACTATCAAAGCAGGAGACAAAACTATATGACAGTAGATTGTGAGAACATATAGCTTTCATTTTTCACAATAGCTGTCGCGATTTGAGGTTTATACAAACCTGTAAACGAAATATTTTACCCCCTGAAATATAGATGAATTCTACATCGGCCCTTATATCTATGCCTCATATTACGTAACGGAGACTGAAATTTGTGCACTGTTGTCAGAAAGGTCGATTTTAGGTAATTAAAGATCGAAATGGGTAGTTTTAATCACGGGGTTGCATCTATAACGATGCCAATGAATGATTATGCATTTGCACCCCCTACAGTATATGTGATCTTTAACATGTCCATAAAGCTGAAAGCTTTATTTAGATGTTAGTCTGACCATATACTTTGGATATTTGTGTCGGAATATGCAGATGACACGCCCCCTTTTTTAGACGTTACTGAATCCTGTTTACAAACTTTGTTTATGCTTAGGCCTTCCTCCTCTGGTTTAAACTTACATACTAGCAGAACCCAATTATTTTGGATAGGGTGTCAAATAGAATCTAAGAAATTCCACTGAAAATAAATTATATGAACTTTTGGAATAAACGGGCGTTTACAATTCCATAATATTTACTGACAATTTAGCATAAAGGAAGGACTATAATGATAAACTTGTTACATCAACATACACAATAGATTATGGTAGGCATAAAATATTACCTTCCTTGAAGAAACTACATTTTTCAAAGAACAAGAAAATCAATGCTTTAGGTAGAAGGCATTCAAGCGACGCAAATCCACGGCTTAACAAAATATTAAGTTCTCTATATAAGGTCTGTTACCATTGCTATTACTCTTGTGCAAAGCCTCCTCACACCCATACATCCATGACGTTACACCAGACACATCACACCCATCACACGGGGCTCTTTTCATCCATGACGTTACACGGGGCTCTATTCACCCATGACGTTTCACCAGACACTTCACACCCATGGCCGTTACACGGGCTTCGCCACCCATAACGTCACACCAGACACTTCGTACCCATGGCTATTATTTGGCTCAGTTCAGGAGTTTGGCTGAGCAAGCCAGACTCAACAATTCTTGACAATTTCTTCGGTGAATGTCAATAGTTTATGTTTCATGTTATGTGCTTGGTTGTCTGGCGGTAAGAATCCTCCAAATCAACGTTTTGCCGCCTTGTTCGTGATTGGTAATTCGATCTGTCGCAGAACAGCTCATCTACCTAACTCTTCAATTACCTCAAACGTGTCAGCACATAGCCCCTCTCGTCCGATTGCCCCAACTGTCCAGCATCTCCCCTAGTAGGACCATCCCCTTTACCTGTACATATTATATATGGAACATATCTTCTATTTTACCTCATATTCGATTTAACGGAAACGTAGACAACAGGTATCTAGTGTCATTAAATCCGGAGGTGCGTTTAAAAAGGCGAACGACAAACGAGCGACAATGATTCTGCCATTATATTGTGACATATGTGTATTCATGTATTCATTGATAAAGATGCGACAAAAATACCCGTGATAAGCAAACCCATCAAAATGGCAACACACACGCTCGCTCGCTCGCGCACACACACACGCACACACATTTATATATATTTGTAGTGTACATTGTACAATATTCTATTATGATCCATCGTAGTGTGAATTATGTACAATTTAAATAAATGTCCTCCAATGTCACATCGTCAAATGTTAATATTAGCCGCTGATTTGATCCTTAAAATCGACATCGTAGTAACAACAAGCAGCTTCAGTTGTCAGCCCAGTGTTTGGTTTCAGCGAACTTGATCTTAATTCCATCAAATTAATGTTTCAGATAGCCTAATTACTTGAGGACATGTCCACTGTGTCCATTAAACAGTCAGGGATATTGTGTTGAATTCTAGTCCGTATGCCCTTTAAGATACCCCTGAAGTGTCCACTGTTGTCGATAAAAGTCATAACAACGTGGGTGGAATAACTGGCTAACGACGGCTTCTATACAAACATAGTACAACACACCTCTCACGGTTTAGTATTGAACTCTTCCTATCTCTTCCTCCTCCACGACCCACTTCACATAAACAGAGAAACTAGCTATAAATCGTGATAGATATAGTTAATTATGAAAAACAAATGTAAAATAACTAGATTATCACAGGTGGAGAATTTTAAACCAGCATGTAACTTTATAATGAAACAACTATTATGGACAAACATTTCACTGTGCTCCAGCCTCCCTTGAAGGTCTAGCCACTAGCAAAGTTATTTAGTGAATCACAAACTATAACTCACTTACCAATTACAATGTGAAAAATATCAATTAAATCAATGTCAAAATGCCTGAAAGAAATGAAAATGAATTTCAGTAAACAACCCTTCATCGATGATGATTTGAAATATTTATCCCTTGTTATGTATAAATCAAGGACATTCTGAACCGTGAGTCTCTGATCACAAGGGCTACAAAATGGAGGAACCTTACCTGTAAACAGATATTCATGAGTATATCGAGAATGGCCAATCGTCTTGAAATGACCCCTTCAAATCAACCACATCTCCTTCACTCGAACCTTTATGGTCTATATTGTCCCGTTATGGTGAGCAATCTCCTACACTCGTACCTTCACGGTATATATTGTCCTGACATGGTGTGCAATCATATCCCCTCAACCCGTACTTTTATAGTGCATCTTGTCCTAATGTGGTGTGCAATCACATCTTCCCAACTCGTACCTCCTTAGTGGATATTGTCCTGATGTGGTGTGCAATCACATCTCCTCTTCCCGTACCTTTATGATGTGCATTATTCCAATGTGGAGTTCAATGATATCTCCTCTACTCGTATCATTATAGTGTATAATGTTCCAATGTCGTGTGTGCAACCACATCTAATCCACCCGTACCTTCATAGTGTATATTGTCCTGATGTGGTGTGCAATCACATCTTTCCAATGTGCACCTTCATAGTGTATATTGTCCTGATGTGGTGTGCAACCATATCTCCTCTACCCGTACCTTTATGATGTGCATTATTCCAATGTGGAGTTCAATGATATCTCCTCTACTCGTATCATTATAGTGTATAATGTTCCAATGTCGTGTGTGCAACCACATCTAATCCACCCGTACCTTCATAGTGTATATTGTCCTGATGTGGTGTGCAATCACATCTTTCCAATGTGCACCTTCATAGTGTATATTGTCCTGATGTGGTGTGCAACCATATCTCCTCTACCCGTACCTTTATGATGTGCATTATTCCAATGTGGAGTTCAATGATATCTCCTCCACTCGTATCATTATAGTGTATAATGTTCCAATGTCGTGTGTGCAACCACATGTAATCCACCCGTACCTTCATAGTGTATATTGTCCTGATGTGGTGTGCAACCATATCTCCTCTACCCGTACCTTTATGATGTGCATTATTCCAATGTGGAGTTCAATGATATCTCCTCTACTCGTACCTTTATATTGTATAATGTTCCAATGTCGTGTGTGCAACCACATGTAATCCACCCGTACCTTCATAGTGTGTATTGTCGTGATGTGGTATGCAATCACATCTTTCCAATGTGCACCTTCATAGTGTATATTGTCCTGATGTGGTGTGCAACCATATCTCCTCTACCCGTACCTTTATGATGTGCATTATTCCAATGTGGAGTTCAATGATATCTCCTCTACTCGTATCATTATAGTGTATAATGTTCCAATGTCGTGTGTGCAACCACATCTAATCCACCCGTACCTTCATAGTGTATATTGTCCTGATGTGGTGTGCAATCACATCTTTCCAATGTGCACCTTCATAGTGTGTATTGTCCTGATGTGGTGTGCAACCATATCTCCTCTACCCGTACCTTTATGATGTGCATTATTCCAATGTGGAGTTCAATGATATCTCCTCCACTCGTATCATTATAGTGTATAATGTTCCAATGTCGTGTGTGCAACCACATGTAATCCACCCGTACCTTCATAGTGTATATTGTCCTGATGTGGTGTGCAATCACATCTTTCCAATGTGCACCTTCATAGTGTGCATTGTCCTGATGTGGTGTGCAACCATATCTCCTCTACCCGTACCTTTATGATGTGCATTATTCCAATGTGGAGTTCAATGATATCTCCTCCACTCGTATCATTATAGTGTATAATGTTCCAATGTCGTGTGTGCAACCACATCTAATCCACCCGTACCTTCATAGTGTATATTGTCCTGATGTGGTGTGCAATCACATCTTTCCAATGTGCACCTTCATAGTGTATATTGTCCTGATGTGGTGTGCAACCATATCTCCTCTACCCGTACCTTTATGATGTGCATTATTCCAATGTGGAGTTCAATGATATCTCCTCCACTCGTATCATTATAGTGTATAATGTTCCAATGTCGTGTGTGCAACCACATGTAATCCACCCGTACCTTCATAGTGTATATTGTCCTGATGTGGTATGCAATCACATCTTCCCAACTCGTACCTCCTTAGTGTATATTGTCCTGATGTGGTGTGCAATCACATCTCCTCTACCCGTACCTTTATGATGTGCATTATTCCAATGTGGAGTTCAATGATATCTCCTCTACTCGTATCATTATAGTGTATAATGTTCCAATGTCGTGCAACCACATCTAATCCACCCGTACCTTCATAGTGTATATTGTCCTGATGTGGTGTGCAATCACATCTTCCCAACTCGTACCTTCATAGTGTATATTGTCGTGATGTGGTGCGCAATCACATCTTCCCAATGTGCACTTTCATAGTGCACACCATATCACGACAATATACACTATGAGGGTACGAGTTGGGAAGATGTGTACTCATACCCTCATAGTGTATATTGTCGTGATATGGTGTGCAATCATATCTTCCCAACTCGTACCTACTTAGTGTATATTGTCCTGATGTGGTGTGCAATCATATGTCCCCTACCTGTACCTTTATGATGTATATTATTCCAAAGTGGAGTTAAATGATATCTCCTCCACTCGTATCATTATAGTGTATATTGTTTCAATGTCGTGTGTGCAATCATATCTCCTACACTCATATTTTACCATGTCTTCTTTTTTTTCAAACGTATCTCGTCCGCACATAGTTTTACAGCGTGAAAACTTTGGTGGTGTGGTGTGCATTCGCCTCTAAATGCATATTGCTCACGTGTGACGGTCGGTCGCCTTCCAGTGCCTTTACACCAGGTGTTGTAGCAAGGTTAGTTGAGACTCGTACATGCCTGAATGTTAATTTACGTGCCCTGGCTCTTCAGTGCATGAGAATATATTGGTAACATCCTGGAGCATTACTGCTTTATAACAAACAGCAGTGTCAACTACTGACTGATATTAATATGTCTTCAAGTTATCTGTACAATAAATATTTAGTCTCATATGATTTAAGCTTCAATTAGAAGTTCTTAGTTACCGCCTTTGTGTGCACTGACAAGGACAAGAATGTTTCCGCGGTTTGTATCAACTCATAAACATGCAGGAACGAAGGCGTGTCCCGTGCCGTGGCTGGGGGAGTCAGCGAGGACAGTCTATAGACCGCCGGCAGCTTGTCACACACAAACACACGCATAATGTCGGGCCTTCATAGAAACTTGGCAAATATCAACAAAGGGATTTTATGGCTGTTTATATTATCAGCATACCACAAGGTGACGGTTATATGTGTCCGGGGTGTACTAATTAGAAGTGTTTTCCACTCTCGTCACCAGTGGTTAACGTCCCTCATCGCACGGCTATCCTGGAGTAGATATGTACTTCACCCTTATCGTCCTTAGTGATAGGGCACGCATGTAGGCTGCCATCCAGTAGAAGGTTACAATCCTTCTCAGTTGCCACTAGGAATTACACGTTATTAGACAAAGACACATCAGTGAAACACATTTAATACTGATGGTGGTAATATCAAATCGAGTCATTAAGACTTCCAATGAAGGCATAGCGAATGTAATCACGACATTCCGGGTTGGCATATTGATCGTGAGGCGACTAAAAAGATGTTAAGACTCGCTGACTTGGTTGACATATTTCATCTGATTCCTAACTGCGTAGATCGATGCTCATGTTGTTGATCACTGGATTGTCTGGTCCAGACTCGATTAATTTCAGACCGCCGCCATAAGCTGGGATATTGCTTAGTGCGGCTTTAAACAAACAAAACACGTGTTCCTGAACATATAGTATCATCATTGACAAGACGGTGATGCATAAACGTATGGTATGAACATTGACAAGACAGTGAAGAATAAACATATGGTATCATCATTGAGAAGACAGTGATGCATAAACACATGCATATGGTGCTACCTGGACAACTTCACACGTTATGTATAACTATGGACATTTTCATGGTTGAATTTCAATTATAACCACAAGAACAACACATTTAAGGACTAACATTCGGAAAGATGACCATCGCTATGAAATGCTTAGGTTTGCTAGTTATACCAGAATATACAATACAATGCTCTCAGTGGACCTCTTAATAACTGCATTTCTTATGCGGTCCGTGTATATCTTAATGACTGTGGACATGCATATGTGGAATCCAGGCTATGTGCCCGGTTAAGTCCAATATTCAAATGGTACGTGGCCAAATCTAGTCAAAGACAGAAGCTTGTGTGATCTTTGTATGGATTTTTAAAATTTGAACCAATTGAAAAAAAAGATTGATGAAGCACAATCAAACAAGTATCGCCGGTATTGTATGTTTTTGTCATAAAAACGAGTATTTGGGAGCAAAGCTTCAGGTGTTATCGCTGAAGATGTTTACATGATCACTGATCCGACGACAGGACGTGTTTATTCAGGTGCCGAGGTGACCGTTACGTCACGCAATGTTTTCACGCTTTGCGGGTTGTGGCTTCATGCACTATGGTACGTATATATGATTCGTGTCATTGTGATTGACTGGAGTTAGAGTGTGGGGAGATACTGAGAATGTATTCTGGTGGAAAAGGCAACAAAAGCAATGTTTTTGTATAAAACATAAACATTTCATTGATTGTCATTTGAAACTGTTTGATTATATGGTCATACCTATTCTTTTATACGGATGTGATGTGTGGGGTTTTGAAAATACCGTTTACTTTGAAAATGTTCATCTACGCTTTGTCAGATATTTAGTATCATTTAGTAAAAGTACACCTAACATTATGGTATATTGCGATTTTGGCATTTTCCCACTTGTAAATGTTATTAAATCAGAATGATATGTTTTCGGGCTAAACTTTTAAGAGGAAAACATCAAAATTGTGCTTTAAATAGATTAATATTCAACGATCATATATTTGGCAAATGTGAACATATGGATAATGTATCGTGAGAGAATTTTCGACGATCTTGGACTGAGTTTCATCTGGCAATCTCAAAATTCTGAAAGATTATCTTGGCTTAAAACTGTCACCAAGAGTGAATTAAAATATATTTATCAGCAAACATAGATGTCAACAATTAAAACCTCTCCCAAAGCAACCACCTATAGCATTTTTCTTAAAAATACCATGTCAAATTTGAACCATACCTCAATTTTGTGCATTAAATTATTTGTGAAAAGTTCCTTCCAACCAGTTCCTTCCGATCGAGACAGGTAGATGGCGACGAATCCAAGTTAATGGTAGAAAGTGTTCTTCGTGTAGCCTAAATGATATGGGTGATGAATTTCATTATTTATTTAAATGTCCAAAATTAGAATTAGAAAGAGAAAAATATATTCAGAAGTATTATTATATTAGACCAAATATGTATAAAATGAATATCACCAACAGGCTAGGAACTTTAAGAATAACTTTTTGTTTTTTGTAAAATGATTTTATTTAAATAACTTAACATGCTACTTCTCTCGATGTACATTGCACGTATCATACCGTTTGTATGTAATTTTTATGTTATATAAATGTAAATACTATTATGTGCCTCTTACGATGCACAGTGAATAAAGTTCAGTTCAGTTTAAAAGATATATCGCAAACGGACATTTTGCCATTGCGTCAAAACAAAACAGGTGCGATATTGCAGCACGTTACCGTCTGACTACAAGAGGCAGCATTCGACGTAATGTCTGTCTCCCTGACCGCATGGTACATAAGAGCCAGACTACTAGGGTAACCATAGTGCAATGTTAAAGCTTGGGAGTCAACGTTAACCATAGTCAAGATTGCTACGTGAAAGGATACCCTGGACTAAAGGATTCTATCAGCGAAAGACCCAAAATGTCATTCCCTATGTTTAGTTACTGGTACTTCCCAGTGTTTAGTTACTGGTATAGGTAAGGTGAAGTTGTCAGACTTCAATAGTCAAGGTGGCAACATTCGCTGTGCCTCCCTCAATGTTTTGTTACTTGTATCGCGTGAGGGTGTCAGGCTTTAATATTCAAGGTTGTAACATTTGATCTCCGCGAATGTACTTATTAACACAGGAGCACCCCTCGTATGAACCTTTTCCCTTTACATTATATATCTTATATTTGGTAACATTTCTTGTGCATTTTTCAGTGTTTTGTTACTTGTATGAGGTGGGGGTTGTCAGGCTTTAATATACAAGGTGGTAGCGTTCCCTATGACTCCCTCAATGTTTTGTTACTTGTATGAGGTAGGGGTTGTCAGGCTTTAATGTACAAGGTGGTAACATTCCGTATGTATAGATCTCCCTCAATGTTCTGCTATTTGTATGAGATAAACTTGTCGGGCTTCAATATGCAAGGTGGTAAGATTTCCTATGTCTCCCTCAATGTTCTGCTATTTGTATGAGGTAAAGTTTTCGGGTTTTAATATGCACGATGGTAAGATTGCCTATGCCTCCTCCCTCATTATTTTGCTATTTGTATGAGGAGAGGATGTTAGGCTTCACTACACAAGTTGGTAGCATTTGATCTCCGTGAACGTACTTTTCAACGCAGGAGCACCCCTCGTACGGACAGTTTATCGTTACATTATATAGTTTATATTTGATATAAGTTCAACGCAGAGATTAAATCGTTTAACTACAACCACGCAGTTATTCGGCTTAAACGTAAACGAAGCACCGTTGGATTTGTCTTCGGGGTTCGTGTAAATAGCACATTCTGAACAGCAAGTGAAGCAGATCAAGTTTGGATGAGTGAAAGTATGAGGTGGGGAAATTGCCTTTCTGAATCTAAAATTATGCCACCATGATGTCATTGCAAATATACCGGTACGTATGAGTGTCATGATTTGTATCTGATTACGCTTAGCTGTGCTAAAGCATCAGTTCCATACCAAAAGAGGAGGAATATACAGTTAGATTACCTCGACTTTCAAAAGATTCGTAAATGTGAAAAGTATTCCGTTCAACAGACAATAGCGGTCTACATCCTTGGATGTCACACAATAAACAACAATATCATGTGCAAACACGTGAGATGTGAGAATTTAAAGCACTGTCGGTTGAGGGGATATATCACTCAACCCTACAGATCTGATTCATTTCCTTGTAATGATGCCCACGCGACTTGCTAGAATGTACGTTTCTGGTAATGAAAGACCTGTTTGCCAGGGGCAGATGCAGCAGTTTAGGAAAGCAGTTGTAGATTTTCATCACATTATGTCGGTACTAATAGTTATTTTGCGTTCCATGATAATCTTTAGAAGCAATTGCATCCGCCCGGCAGTCTGACCATACTAGATGGAACACATGGTTGACAGAACGTAGCAACCAGCCTCATCACCGCTACCAGATGCCATAACGTAGTCCCAAAAGGACATGTCATGAATCACTGGTACTGGCTGCATATATTCAATGCAATATGATTTAAAGCTGCATGCCTAAATGTTTGAAATCGACCGTTCTTTGCCGCTTGCATGGCGGTATCCACATTTATCAAATAATGCAGATACCTAGGTAACGTCTGGAGCCGTCTGGGTGGGTCATGTTGGGGGTTCATGTTTGTAGTGAGCAACTCCAAGTATAATGGGTCCATGGCCGTGTATTGTCTCAAAGTATAACGCACTAGGGCATGCCTTTCTTTGTCGAAAAGTTATACCATTCAGTGATGGACGTGAGGGTGAAATCAGTCTTCGTTTTGAATGAGCCGACATACTAACAGCGTTTTTGTCAATTCGCTTTATTCGTTATAGTACCATAAAGCTGATACTGTGTGACGATAATGTCCATGAAACGAGCCTGTAGTTTTACGTGATGACACGCGTATGTATTCCTACATTCCTGTTGCCATACCAACATTGTATGACAGCTACAGTGAATATTAGAGAATGTGTATGAAAAAAAAACGTACAAGAAAAAGAAAAATTAAGTATGAAGATAAATCTCAGGTAGCGCCAAACTGCACGTCTGTGTGAAAATAAACTCTTAGCATAGAGTGTCGCCGACAACATCATAAGAGATGAATGTAGATAATAGGAGAGGGTACGGCGAGTGACCGGTTTGCGGCCGGCTGGGACACGGTTGCAGGTAAGCTGAAAGCTAGCGGGAACATGTTAATTGCTTCTCTACACAGATCTATTTCAGAACAGAATGACGTTCTGTTGACGGTGAAATCGACACTGGCGTGGCCGTGTGGAAGCTAAATAGACCACTGTTACTGGTGAATACAAACACTATTTTCTGCATGGGTGGATTTTCACCCGTGTTTACAATGAAGTAATTTCTCCCACCCTGGCTCAACTACTTAACTCGTATGGAACAAGCGCGTGTATAGGGAACAGGTTTGCCACGTCAAGATGACTGACAGTCACAATATTAGCGGCGTGACTGAAAGGCAGTAACGCTGTTATAGGAGTGCCCCTTTAATTTTCATTTATCATTCCCCACTCAAGCTGCTTGCAAAAGCCATTAAACGGTCGCGGCCAAGCGACATAATTGCTCCAATGTAAGCCGTGAGCGCTTGGGCATTAGGCATGCGTTCAGTATTTTGTAGTACCGGTGGTCTGCATAGTAGCATCATCTTTTAACACTTTCATTTCACTGCACCGACGATTCAAACAGGCAAGTAATGTGCCCTTCAATCACCACCCCATTTCGTGGAAGTAGCAGCACTGTTCAAGTCTACTTGCAGACCAATTAAGTGGCTACGATTTGTTCCAACCCAACAATTGTTCCAGCGCAGTAAAACAATGCTTTGACGCGAAAGTGACAGAAATAAAAACAGTGAAATATATTCCTGGAATCGGTAAAGAGAAACTCCCGCCGGATTGTGGTGATAACAGCCCTACCTCTATGCGAACTTCTCCAGCAGTACCTGACAGCGAAGTATCCTAAATTCTTGCTGTAATCGGCGGGCGAGTGAAGCATCAGAGACATGTAGCCGCGAGGGGCCGCATCCAGCTCGTGACAACATCATTTGATAGATGATGGATAAGGATGTTGGGTTTTCTATTAGCGATGTTGGTGGCTTATCTTGAATTAACTTGTACCACATCCAGTCCGAAACAGTGATATTTGGACGGCTGCAAAATACTGACATTTTCAAATACAAAGGATGTTATGGAAAAAGTGTTTTGTTCACGAATTGGATGTTGATATGTTTAGAGTTAAGTTAGAGCAGGCTTGCTCGTCTACACCAGTGTCATCTGCTGGGTGGGGAACGTGAATCACAGAGGATATTTCAAGGTGCGGTGGATTGCTTATTATACGAGTGAATAATTTACAGCAACAACAATTGATTTGTGAAGCTTCGAGTTTAGTATTGTCAATGCCTGCCACAGTAGTGTCAAGCAAATTGTGTTTTAATACAAGGGTGACATGTGAGTAGGCATACTGACAGAAGTTTGTGAGGACCCTACAGTTACCTGTTGCGTACTTGACTAAGTATCGCGGCGCATATCCGTCATGTCGACGACGAGTCTCTGTGGACATCATGTATTTGTGCTTTAAGAAGATATTAACTTGTGTATTTTTAGTGTTCTCTCTCGTGCCAACACCACGTGGATATTTTGGGTAAGTTAACGTTTCTATTTGTATCTGCATGGCGAGCAAAGGTCGCAGTCTGCGGACAACAAATTGACAACATATATCGCTTCCTCTGGATGTGTTTACACTGAAAATTCTTTAGCAGATAAGGATATGATCCAAGATTTGTAAGCTGTTACTTTTGGAGCTTCAGTTTGACGAGGAATGTAATACGGTTCCTTGTCCACTCGGCAAGCACGAACATAAATATACACCATGCATCTAACTGATGAACACATGGTGTGCTTGTTACACATACGTTGATATTTCCAAGAAGCTATGGAAGTGATGATTAGTAACTAACAATTGTTGACCATACGTAGACGAGGCAGACAAGTTTGTTGTTAGGAAAGTGTTATGTGCAGGTAGTACTCAGCCAATTGACACAAAATGTCATGTTCTGCCATAGTTCCACATCTTAGACACAGCATGACCACTGAGCTGCGGGTAACTATATACATGATACAGTTGGACAGGGAACAGCATCTTAGTATTGGATAGTCCATATGATGACATCAATTTTCTAGGAAATATCGTGGTAAATGAATTAATTAAAGATAATTTCAACTTCAAGATAGTTGTGCCGACTTCAAAGACCCATCTAAATATACATGACAACGCATGTACACTCAGATTCGAGAATACTTTTCTTTAATCGGCATATGAAAAAAACATCGTAAACGCAAATTTTACTCCCCTGCAGTAAACTGATGAGATAATTTCGCTGGTGTTTATGCGAGGTTTATGTTTGATACCAAATATATCTGCGCATATCGTTTGATAGCTACTTTGTATCTGGATCGACGAATATCACATGGTTGGCGAGTTATTTAAAATAACATATATCCTGATGGATAATGAATTACGCTTTAAAACGACAAAGTGAAGAAACGCTTTTATTGTCAGACCATATGTCAGTGGGTCAGAATACCTTCAGGCCGGCTGCTTTGGTTCTGAGGCCAAAGTGTTTCAAACACAGCCGGACAATAGTTGAGAGCACACGACCTGGTCACTGTATTTGTCAAGAGAAACGATGTGCGTTTCAATGACTGATTATACTACAGTCTAAGAATTAACAGTGTCGACAGTTGGCAGAGATATGTGATGGAGATTGTCTTCATTACATGGTATTCTAAAGTGAATTTGATTATTAATAATACAGCATAATCTAATGAATCTAATCTTCATTTCGCCTTTTGACTATCCCTTTAACCTTTGTTTGAGACAGTACTGGCAACGCAAAGTTCCAGTTTTCCGCTTTGAAACATACCTTAGTGCATTCATCCGTAGAACTAATTCTTTGTCTTGCACATGTACTTCGCAGGAGTTGTTGTCCCTTTGGACTGTGGTTGCAACAGATTACAACAGGTCACAATAGGATTGGAATATTGCCGACTGTTCACCAACTTAAAATCACTTAGTGAAAGAAGAAATAAAAGAGAGAGAGAATAATTCAGATTAGGCCAGTCACTATTAAAAAGGTGCAGAGAATTGGTAGAAATCGCTTGAGATATAAGAAACATAGTCAGACATAGCATTTTCCATTTCCATACTTACTGCGTAGCTTAATTCATAAAGCCATTTTCAATTTGGAATAATGAATTAACAGCTATGATTGTTAGTGACTCTACCGTTAAAAGGAGGTGATGTAAAAGAGTTGTCCCGTGAAAGGGTAAGTAAGTTGTACTTCATGCAAATATTTCCATCTCACCATGGTTTTCATTACGGACGGTTTGTTGCTTTTAACTGTTTGGCTTGACTTTCTAACAACTGACAGTCTCCAGAGGGTTGGTTGGTGCTAATCAATAGCTATTTTGATAGAGTATTTTTATGAATAGTTATATTTTAATGGTTACATACGAGTTTTACATTAATATCTGTTCTTTTTCATCTATGTTTGTGTAGGTTTTTATTTATACTTTAGTCGCGATATGGCTGAAATCTTGCCCTTGTAACTATTAATCTCATGTCACATTGTCTACAATGGACTAGTAGTGTACTTAGCAGGGGAATAGGAAGTTCAACCCTTTCGTAGGACTTCCAGTCATATGATTAATCATATGCTTTATGTCACACATGATAGAAATAGATCGATGTATAAAATAAATCTTGTGTAAGGAAGGGAGGTATTTACCTGGTCATTATAAGAGATTGCGTTTTCAGACGAACACAGTGATCAGCTCATGGCGAGTAATTGTTTTAACATATTTTCTTAAAAATGTTAGCCTGATCACTGTGAATTATTCTGAAATAGCTACTGCATTATCAGATAGGTGCAGCGGTGGGCTTACTGTGACTGATTGTGCTTTAGCGTCCGCTGTGATGGAGGAATATATTGACCTCCCCATGGTGAGTTATTGTGTGTAAGCGTCTGCTCTTTTGGAATGATATATTAGCCTCCCTACGGTGAGTGATTGTGCATTAGAGTCTACTGTGTCGGAGGTATATATTAGCCGCCCTGTGGTGAGTGATTGTGCATTAGAGTCTACTGTGTCGGAGGTATATATTAGCCTCCCTATGGTGAGTGATTGTGCATTAGAGTCTACTGTGTCGGAGGTATATATTAGCCTCCCTATGGTGAGTGATTGTGCATTAGAGCCTGCTGTGTCGGAGGTATATATTAGCCGCCCTGTGGTGAGTGATTGTGCATTAGAGTCTGCTGTGTCGGAGGTATATATTAGCCTCCCTATGGTGAGTGATTGTGCATTAGAGTCTACTGTGTCGGAGGTATATATTAGCCTCCCTATGGTGAGTGATTGTGCATTAGAGTCTACTGTGTCGGAGGTATATATTAGCCGCCCTGTGGTGAGTGATTGTGCATTAGAGTCTACTGTGTCGGAGGTATATATTAGCCTCCCTATGGTGAGTGATTGTGCATTAGAGTCTGCTGTGTCGGAGGTATATATTAGCCTCCCTATGGTGAGTGATTGTGCATTAGAGTCTGCTGTGTCGGAGGTATATATTAGCCTCCCTATGGTGAGTGATTGTGCATTAGGGCCTACTTTGTCGGAGGTATATATTAGCCTCCCCGTGGTGAGTCATTGCGTGTTAGCGTCTGTTGTTTGGAGATTATATTAGCTTCCCTGTGGTGAGTTATTGTGCTTTAGCGTCTAGTGTCGGGGGAATATATTAGCCCTCTCATGGTGAGTTATTGTGTGTTTGCGTCTACTTTTTTGGGAGATTATCTTTGCTTCCCTATTGTGAGTTCTTGTGTCTAACCGACTACTGTTTCGGAGATTTATATTAGCTTCCCCAAAGGGGCTGTATACAATGAGAACTGCAATAACATCAGTGACCTCCTTACTGACTGAATGACGTTGAATTTGACGTTGGGGTTTGCTTTCCATTGTTGATGGAAGGCCTGTATTCTTTGACACATAATGTCTGAAACATGCTTGTGGGATTAACATTTGAACACTAGGCATTCCAGAGTACCGTTGCTACCGTGTCTTGTCGATGAGTACTGACTCACATTCAAGCGACGTCGAGCTTGACATCTAGCTAGCCGTGCCTCTTTGTGCTCTTGGGATATCAATGGATCGTCTGGCTCTGTACCTTGCCGAATTTATGTGATTTGAATAAACAACGATGCAGGAACACCTGATATGAAATTCACACACGAGCAAATGTTTTCACATAAACGTGATTAGTAACCTTTTATGTTAAAAATATCCAGACTATCAACAGCCATTTCATATACACATGGCACAGTCTGGCCTTTAGACTACAATAAAAAACAAAAGTCTGGCCAACCTGTCCGGCTAACTTTCCCAGCACAGGATGTTGAACGCATCAAGCCCAGTTCGGCACCAAATGCCACCTACTTGATATAGACACACAAGCATAAGCCATGGTGATAAGAATGACAGCATTAACAGCATTAAAAAGTTAGATTGTGGTCAGTTTTAACTACTGGCTTAATGTGCTTCTAAAAAATATACACATATCTTACACTATTTCATCCAATCACAGGTGTTACTTGGTCTCTGTGTCCTGAGTTGTTTACATTCTGTACTCACTCAGAGACCATGTGGTTCTGATCTAACGTAGTGGAATATGAACGGATGATGTTTCCTTATTGTTAGGAGGACTGTATCCACCCCTTCCGTATCCAAAACGACTGTTCAGTAGCTGTACAATGATGCAGAGATCTTTCGAATCCATCTTTCGAATTCTAACGTTGGTGGTTGAAAGAGACGGCGAGTGATGTCAAACACAATAGGTTTTACACACACCATATCATGAATAAAGCTTAAAAAACACCTTTAAAAGTATTTCATGTTACTCATGCATTTCTTTTGAGGAAGAGGCTGGAAGTGCCCTTAAATGTAATCCCTTGTCCACAGAAGATACGCTCTCCTTCGTCTCATTGTCAAATCAGTTGTGTGTTACTTCTTTTGTCGTAAACGTCATAGCCACATACCCTATTTCCTCTATAGGACAGTCAGGTCTCTCGAGTTGTTGACCCTGCCGGTGAGTATTAGAGAGCAAGCGTGTCATACAATTCTGTGTTTCATGTATGATGTGTAGACTAATGATGAATGCATAGGATTTCATAGGAAACTGACATAGTTTTGATTTCTGCGAGTGGCAATGTAAGCATAGTATCAACAGAATGGTCACAAAACATCAACCAAAAAGCTTTGTCCACAACTAACCTCTTTCTGGACTATACGTTCCGAATGAGACATTCATGTTTGTAAACTATGCGTTTTATATATGACTGTGTTGATCTCTGTGTGACTCACACAACTATCTATATGTATATGACAGTGGTGTTCTGGACTATGCGTTTTGTGTATGACTGTGTGACTCACACGACTATCTATATGAATATAACAGTTGTGCTCTTTGTGTGACTCACACAACTCTCTACAGTTGTGCTCTTTGTGTGACTCACACAACTCTCTACAGTTGTGCTCTTTGTGTGACTCACACAACTCTCTACAGTTGTATGACTGTGGTGGTCTCTGTGTGACTCACACAGCTATCTATATGTATATGACTGCTGTGTTCCATGTGTGACTCACACAACTCTCTACAGTTGTATGACTGTGGTGGTCTCTGTGTGACTCACACAACTATCTATATGAATATGACAGTTGTGCTCTCTGTGTGACTCACACAACTATCTCTATGTATGTGACAGTGATGTTCTGTATATGACTGTGGTGGTCTCTAGATATGTGTGGCTCACACAACCATCCATATGTATATGCCTCTAGCACCGTCTTTGTGACTCACACAAATATGTACACCTGTATGACAGTGGTGTTCTCTGTGTTCTCTATGTTTCGGTTCTCTCGGTCAGTCAAAAGGTAGTCAGATAGGTAGACACCTCTACGGATAATGGCTACTGTAAAGTGTATTTTTCGCTATTTGATACCGGGATTCATTTTGGAATCTCCGCCTACGTCTACACAGTGGTGCTGAATAGGTTGTAGTGGCATCTCCGCCTACGTCTACACAGTGGTGCTGAATAGGTTGTAGTGGCATCTCCGCCTACGTCTACACAGTGGTGCTGAATAGGTTGTAGTGGCATCTCCGCCTACGTCTACACAGTGGTGCTGAATAGGTTGTAGTGGCATCTCCGCCTACGTCTACACAGTGGTGCTGAATAGGTTGTAGTGGCATCTCATCATAAGTCTACACAGTGGTGCTGAATAGGTTGTAGTGGCATCTCCGCCTACGTCTACACAGTGGTGCTGAATAGGTTGTAGTGGCATCTCATCATAAGTCTACACAGTGGTGCTGAATAGATTGTAGTGGCATCTCCGCCTACGTCTACACAGTGGTGCTGAATAGGTTGTAGTGGCATCTCCGCCTACGTCTACACAGTGGTGCTGAATAGGTTGTAGTGGCATCTCCGCCTACGTCTACACAGTGGTGCTGAATAGGTTGTAGTGGCATCTCCGCCTACGTCTACACAGTGGTGCTGAATAGGTTGTAGTGGCATCTCCGCCTACGTCTACACAGTGGTGCTGAATAGGTTGTAGTGGCATCTCCGCCTACGTCTACACAGTGGTGCTGAATAGGTTGTAGTGGCATCTCATCATAAGTCTACACAGTGGTGCTGTATATGTTGTAGGGGTAACTTCGTCTACATGTACACACTGGTGCTGTATATGTTGTAGGGGTATCTTCGTCTACATGTACACACTGGTGCTGTATATGTTGTAGGGGTATCTTCGTCTACATGTACACACTGGTGCTGTATATGTTGTAGGGGTATCTTCGTCTACATGTACACACTGGTGCTGTATATGTTGTAGGGGTAACTTCGTCTACATGTACACACTGGTGCTGTATATGTTGTAGGGGTATCTTCGTCTACATGTACACACTGGTGCTGTATATGTTATAGGGGTAACTTCGTCTACATGTACACACTGGTGCTGTATATGTTGTAGGGGTATCTTCGTCTACATGTACACACTGGTGCTGTATATGTTGTAGGGGTAACTTCGTCTACATGTACACACTGGTGCTGTATATGTTGTAGGGGTATCTTCGTCTACATGTACACACTGGTGCTGTATATGTTATAGGGGTAACTTCGTCTACATGTACACACTGGTGCTGTATATGTTGTAGGGGTATCTTCGTCTACATGTACACACTGGTGCTGTATATGTTGTAGGGGTAACTTCGTCTACATGTACACACTGGTGCTGTATATGTTGTAGGGGTATCTTCGTCTACATGTACACACTGGTGCTGTATATGTTGTAGGGGTAACTTCGTCTACATGTACACACTGGTGCTGTATATGTTGCAGTGGTATGTGTGCCTACGTCTACACAGCTGATACTGTGTATGTCGCACATGTCAAGATACACAATAATACGAGGAATAGTTTGTGACATAGGAACACTCCCTTCTTGTAAAACAAGTACGGCCTCCTCCCACAAACAAACCGAGGTAAAACGGTCCGCCAATACGACCTGGTAAATATCTTGGCCTGTGACGTACAGTATTGAGTGAAACTGCAGGTATGCTTCTCCGTCAGGCCATGTTTCTGTACGGTGCTTCACGAAAATTCCAATATGAACATTACATCGATTATATTTTAGATAACCTAGAGAAATCGCGTGTGTGCGTGTGTATGTATGTATGTATGTGTGTGTGTGTGTGTGTGTGTGTGTGTGTGTGTGTGTGTGTGTGTGTGTGTGTGTGTGTGTGTGTATAACACTAACAGGTTAGAACATACATACTACGTTAATGTAATTATTTATTATATAAAGGTATACAAGACTGAATATGAATGGATGAGTGAGGCTTCATGCACTCAGATTGTCATGGTTTTTATATTAAACATGTAGTGAACATGATAGCTGATAAGGTGTGGTTGCCTTTAGAAGTCCAGTCAAACTTCTAATGGGATTAAAATGGTTCTGCTTTTAACGAAATATTTGCACTTACGCTGAATAAACAAACCGATGTCTAGTGGGGCTCAGAAAAGACATGTTTTCATTAATAGGACAAGTTTGTATTTTATCCATGATAACAAAATATTTTTGTCATTGAGTTGATATTAACAATTCATTCCGGCGTTTTTAACTGCCAGCATATTTGATTAGTAAAGTCTTGCTGAGGAATAATCTGCAATGCATACGACATGGATGCCTATTTTCACAGGGAATGGGGTATGTGTAGACACTGTTGAATTGGTTTAACGTTCATCTCCCATCCTTCTCGTTGTGTGATTCTACTACAGCTCTTCCGCTTTAGCAGGTGATTGTAAGGATTTCATTTGATTCAGTTTCTTTACTAGCTAATTAGTAGGCGAGTGGAAATAGAGAAATCTCACCACACTGATCGGCTAATGATTGTAGGATCAAATAAAGTTTGGGTTTATTTTCAGTAACGCCTGTTCTCTCTTTTCTGAAAGGAATGGCACTGAAGGGCACACCTAGATTTTTGGTTTGTAAAGAGATGTACATGCGTGTCTGTTTAAACAAGTATTTCCTCCCCGGGTTATTGCAAGGGTGAACACGTTTTTGAGTTAACAGAAATGACGACGACAATATCAACAAATGTGTGTTGTTCTCTGGCAATTTGCTGAATTAAAAACACGACCTAAATCATGTTATAAAAGGTCTCTCTCTGCTCATGTAAAGATTTCACCACTGCGATCGCTTATAGGTGCCTCGTCGTATGCTGAATCTTTTTGTACAGAGTGCAAGTATATTGTTTCCATCATATGCTATTTATCGGAGTATCGTCGTATCCCACGTTGTCAGAGCATACTCTGCAGAAGGGGCACCCGCAGTAGATGGATATTACGCATCAGAGATAACTGAATAAAAGTGAACATGACGAAATTTAGGTAGCAGTTGAGCCTTTTTATACCCTGTGGCCCAGCGTGTGACGGGTGTTACAAGATTTTAGGTCCGCTTCAATACCACAACATTCAGTGTGTTTTTTTGCGAACAAACCTCCAGCAATCAGCGTTAGAACTTCAAACACAGATTGCATTACAAATCGAATTATGTCACAACGAAACAATGAAAAAAGATTCAATTTATTGTTCAGTGTTTATCCCAACTCTTTCGTGGGAGCAATTCACACAGAATGTTTTGAAAACGTACGGCTGGCTACATCATTATGATGTAACCTGCTGAACTCCGTAGTGCCAACGGCCAGTTACATGAGGACATTGTAGTTTTACTACTTATATATAGCAGAGGACTTAGTTTGTACTGATATATAAAACAAACAATTCATTTGGTGTCACAAGATTAACACAGTACAGGAAAAGACCAAAATATCAAAACTTCACTTGCCTAAAATAGTTGGTGAAATAACATCACCCAGCGTATTAGAAAAACCATGCTTCAAGGCCAATAACTGTGTCTAAGCTCTGGTTGTACAGGGCCGGGGAAGCAGGGGTACAGCTGCCCAGCGGCCATCTTGGCATCCATTTTGAATTCTGGGTAATATGAAATAATTCCATTATACTCTTACTCTAGAAGTAAATAGGAAACAAAAACAACTGATTCTAGTTACAATAACAATGTAAACGTTCAATAAATAAATCACCACCACACATTTCCATGAAAAGTCGAAGAATCGCTAAAATCCAGTGTCTAAAAGAATAAGCTGTAAAATATGATATTACCATGACGCTACCATACAAAGTAACCTGTTTTGTGCGCAAGCCACCACTCTAGAAGAGCCAAGTGTCAAAAACACCAAAGGTATCAACACTGGATGTAAATGGAAACATTCCGTGCTAATTTTTACGTAAACGTAAGTGCCGAGAAGGCAACACACAATTCAAATGGCGGCCAAATGTGTCAAATAATATCTACATCCTTTACCAATACACAAATGTCTAGAAGTCATCCTCATCCTGAACCGAGATTCTGGAACACCACGGTACCAGCTAGCTGGTTCAGGCCTACTGCACCATACACCATGATTCTTCGACTACCCCACGAGTCTCTTTCACCAATACACTTATTGGAACTGTTCACGCCTCCACCATAGTCTCACCCTGCCATCGACTGTTGAAACACAACATCGTCGTTCATGAAAAAAGCGCAGTTCTCCACTGATGATAACGGCAGTTTCGATGCTGAGTTACCCGCTGCCGTCCGTTTGAGCGGGGGGTGAGCTGTGATGAGCGGTGACGACAGGACTGCGATATGGCCTGTGACAGCAGAAGTTCCTTCCGTGCAAACGTCGATGCACTTTATCGGCACTGATGGGTATGCTGTGAGTCCCAATGGTCTGGCGAGCTCTTTCCGTCGAACTGGGGACGCAACCCTGCACATGGCGGGGCACAGCCTGTCGGTCTTGATGTTGTGATATGTCTGAAGGTCGCCCAATGCGTGGATGGTCTTGGATGCCGTAAGTGACCTGACATCACTCCTGCTGCCGGTAGATTGTCCTGATATGAACATTAAAATGATTGACTGTCTGGCCAACTTGCAGTCGTCCCAAGACTTCGTTCCTCTGATTTCTCTTACTTCGTGCCATGGCGATTGTGTAAAACCAATGTTTGGGACTCGTTTTCATTGGTAGGATCGTCACGATATGCACGTATGTTTTCATTTTCACAAATGTCATAAGGAACCCTTTACCACGTCTTCCTATTTGGTGCGTTTAGTCGATATCATCAGAAAACAGATTGATGCTGGTAATAACTATCACTCTGGTTTAAAAACATGTTAAAAACGATACAATCATAAAAAAACTACCATTTTCCAAGAACAAAACATGACAAATACGTTTGTTGGTTCTATTCTTTATTTATTAATATTTATCATGTTTTCACTCGTTTACAGGTACGGTACATACGTATACGAACGTATACTACGCAGCCACTAATATGCCATCTTTTAATGTACTTTCGACGAAAAAAGGATGGGCAACATCTCTTTGGTGCTAATTTTGTAAATATCAGAGCTAAAGAGACGGCGTCAGAGTTTGCATCCCTGCTTGAAAGATTCACGTTCATTGCGAGTTTGAAAAATGTTCAGGTTTCTATTTTGCCACATAAGTGTTGCTACGGGATTTTGGCAAAACCAGCAGATTTGATTTGATGAAAAACGTTCTTTTTCAAAACGCTAGCAGTATAGAACTTTAGAAAAACTAGGCGCGGCATGAAACAGAGTAAATATCAATTAACGCTTGGATAGCAAACGTATGTTCCGGCGCATTAGTAACGCATTTGCTACAAATAATAAAGACTGCAGAAAGTTTTTGAAACAACTGAAATGTTCCATTGCTAGTAACGCGATATAAATGATATAACATGGAAGGAAGGAGGTTTACATTTTTATAGATCATTAAATCCTTCTCATTGTCAAACTGAATTTGATAACGATGTTGCACATTTTTTCCCAGATTATGATAATTTTCATGTGTAAAAGGTTATACCACTGATATGTTGCCAGATATATCACCAGGAAATTGATAATTTAAAAGCGATCTCTTATATTACATCACTTAGAATAGATTGCCTTTCTCCAGAATTCATAACGAATGCCACTTCCCTGTCGTTTATAGGCACTGTTTAATGTCATCATCTTAGATTCAGGAGTATTTCCCTCTACTTGGATCGTTGGTTTACCCGGTACCTACCTATGAATAGAGAAATATGTCTGATCCCAACAAGTATCCACGTTGAGTGTCACTGGTAAATTATTCAGTTATGTTATTGAGAGGAGACTGCATACCTTGGCCGAGTTTAATGATGTACTTAACGAAAGACAAGAAGGCTATAGAAATAATTATTCTTCCATAGCAAATATTTTCTCACTTTATTCTTTAGTTCATAAGCACTGGCGTAAAGCAAAGCATCAGTTTATGTATCTTCATCGATTTCCGCGAGGCGTTCGATGTTCCTGATAGGAAAAAATATCCTCTACTTGAAGAGGTTACACATGGCAAGATGTATGAAATGATTGAGAATATGTACTCCAATGTATGTGCCTTTGATCGTTCTGGTAAATCTAGAACAAATTTCTTTTCAACTAGAAATGATGTTCGTCAAGACTGCATGCTCGGTCAGTTACTTTTCATCCAATTAATCAACAGGACCGATCTCCATCAAGGCAATGCTCATGGAATTTTCGTATTCCTGGCGGATAGCTCACAAAGGAAATTAGATTTCTTAAATTAAATTCTTCAAGATAATTGTAATAAGTGAGGTTTCTGAGTAAGGCTTGATAAATCTAAAGTGGTTGTTTTTCTAAACGGGGGGACGTGTTAAGAGGAATGAAGAAATGGTATCTGAAAAGTTTACCCATGAGGACACTCTTTATTATAAATAGCTATGTGTTGTATTTTCATCTCGTTTAGTTTGGTGCAAAGTCTTTGAAACCCTATATTTACAAGCCAAAAGTTACATGTGTCCCTTTGTTTCAACTGTTCACCAAGTATGCCTTTATCATATTTGACAGTAAGATATTACCAATTCAACCATGACTACAGCCGATACTGTATTGTGATTGGTTAAACAAAGTCATTTAGAGGTGTGTTATCACGTTGCGTATTCGGTTTTAGATCAAATTTAGAGTCATGATTTCGTTATGTAGTTTATCTCCTAATTGGTACCAATGGAAGTGAAGTATGGAGCTACACTTTTACAACTTGTCTTGGAGAGGTTCACAGTGAGTATTTTGAAAGAGTTTTTGTCAGTCGTGTTTTGCGATACTTGGAGAAAAAAAGTGGCATGTTTAATTGTTGTGAATACTGTTCTTCAAGATGTATCAAATATTGGTGCCAAATTAGATGTCTAAGTATGGGCCAAAATAGATACCCAAATACCCAAATACCTCGTTTAATGCATGATGAAAATCTAATATGACAACGGAGGCACAAACTGGGTTTCACATGTTCGGATACTTTTCTTTATTACAGGATTTTCCTATGTCTTGTTAGCCCAATTACAGAAGATTTATGTCACTTCTGGAACCTGATTTTGGTTCCATTGTAACAAATGTAATTTAAAGTTGCTTGAAGAATATCACATATTGCTAATAATATTTTATAACCGATGCACATAATGTACGAATGTCCTCCAGCCGATTTATACAACACACCTTAAGTTGAAAAAATTCCAGCCCTTATGAAGATACAGAATGTCAATGTTCTCAAAGGGATTTGCGTATTCCAGAAGCAAAACCTACGTTAACATGTTTGTTACGCACAATGACAATGTTGTCTTATCTTTCTATTCTTGACGGCGTGGTTATAACGTATAAGACCATCATCAATGACAACTGACAATCACTATCCAACTCGGGGAAACAATCCTGTAATAACGCCAAAGACAATGATCTCTTACACCAAAGACAATAGTGCAAAGCCTAAGGCAATGATCTATTCAAGAACGCAAATGGCAATGATCAGTTAAGCTATCGAAGACATGACCGATTAAATAATACTTAAAACAATGACCCAAGTAACAACGTAGAACAAAATGACCCAGATTCCAACTTAAAAGACAACGAACCAGGTAATGACGCCTAATACAGTGATACAAGTAACGATGAATAATACAATTACCAAGGTAACGACACCTAATACAAGGGCCTAGGTAACGAAGCCAAAGACGAAGACCCAGGTAACAACGCTTAAGAGAATGATCCAGTTGAATGGGTTTATAGGTGTATAGGACTATTGCTTAAGACCGCATCAGCAAAATCAATTTTGCACTTGCAGCTATTCGAGGCGACTTGACCGAGTTGACTCAGGTAAGAACGAACGCCTGAGACAGAGACCCATATGAGGACGCTTAAAACACAGATCCCGATAACAATGAATATAGTCAAGTCAAAATAGTGGAAAACGTGAACCTCATAGAAATTGCTGCTTAAATGGTTTTGTGTTCATGTAGTTTAAAATAAGTATGTAAACACTATATAAAAAGTAATCCCCTGAATGTTGATGGGCAAAACTATGGAAAAGATTTTTCTATATGAATATAAGGTCCAGAAAATTGTAGAAAATCTTGCACTTGCAAAATATACAACTGAAGAGTAAATAGGAAAAAAATGAACATTAAAATTGACAGAAATCATGACATCTGAACTTATATTTTGAACACTTCAGCACACAGAAAACGGTGAGAGCTACCTCCTCTTTGCTTACAATGCATTGACGGAAAAGAATGGAAAGAAAAGGCTCTAACTTTGATAAAACGTAAACTAGATGAGTTAATAGAAATAGTTTATTTCCTAACGTTTTGCCATCACCCAAATAATCTCCTGACATTATTTTATATTTTCCATTTTAATTTTCCTTTACGCTTTTTGAAGTAAGATCAACGATTGACGTTACGCTGTGTGACAGCGTCGAATTATATCATGGTGTGGAACTGTACTTATTCTAGGAACTCTAAGGATGCTGTCTGTTTTGTTTAAATGCAGGCTGCTCGCATTATGTTCATGTGGCATTTTATATCGATGTCACTTAGTTTTGATTCATTGATTTCATGATTTACAGGATTCGAAACGAACGTTTCAGGAAGGACCAGTGATATGAAAGAATAAAGGAAATTATGCCAAATGGCTAGTTAATGGCTAGTGATATTCAAAGTGGCTAAACTTTGGTTCTTTGTAGCTTCCACAAAACAAGTGCGATTCATGTAACAGACATTATATTTGACATTACAGTTTTTTCTGTAAACTGCAGATTCGGTTACTTTTGTTGGGCTCAGTATTGGTTTTACTTAGCCTTGTAAAATTTCCATCCGTCATATTCCAGTTATGTGATTAATAATACCATATTTTACATATCAAACAGGCCATCCTCTTCAACTTGTGAGGAATGCAAATCGACACTTGTGAAGATATTTTCCCTATATTTGTTGCAGACTGACTGCAAGAGACGCACTCAGCATTAGTGAACTGTTGACTCCCAAGAATGATGATGAGAGTAGCATTTACAATCTCTCTAAGGCGAAAGTGTGCGATACGCTCTATCTGCCACGACAACAGAAGAAAATGTGCAGGCGTGGAAAGGGAATGGCAATGACGCTCGTGCAAGCTCTTCGATTAGCATCAATGGAATGCGCACATCAGTTTAGCATGGAAAGATGGAACTGTACCCTGGCACAATACAGACAGAAACTCCTCCGAAAAGGCTAGTTTTAAACAGAAATATCTTAGTCTGTCCAATGTTGCTGTTCTGTATCAATTGACGATATGAGGTTAGATAGATAATATCAAATTCCATCCTTACATCCGGAGACATTTTGGTTTTGCATCCTTTAGCATCATGCTTCACGCACGTTACTTTCTCTCCTACTTCAGCCTTCTGCTTCACTCACACCGTTAGCCCTATAGTTCTCCAGTCTTGTGTTCACGGCGACCGTGGACCAATATCCCTTTAATGTATTTGAGCTGTCTGCTTCAATAATATCAATACAAAACCAATGCGTCATTATGTCTGTCGCCGTATAGCGTTTTGCTTCACTGATATCATACCATACGGCAGTTTTCCCCTTCATTTATATCACCGTACCAATTGGCAGCTTTCTCCTTCATTAATTTTATAACATAATATATTACAAGTGGCAGAGCTTCCCTTCATTTATAACCTTGTGCCAACTGACAGCCTTCCCCTGCATTTATAAGATTATATATTCCAAGTGGCAGAGTTTCCCTTCATTTATAACATTGTGCCAACTGATAGCCTTCTCCTTCATTCGTAACATCATACATACCACGTGGCAGCCTCCCCCTTCATTTGTAGCGTTACACCTACCAAACGACAGCCTTCCCCTTCACTGATAACATCATTCCTACCAGCTGGCCGCCTTCCCCGTCACTGATAACATCATTCCTACTAGCTGGCAGCCTTCCCCTTCACTGATAACATCATTCCTACTAGCTGGCAGCCTTCCCCTTCACTGATAACATCATCCCTACTAGCTGGCAGCCTTCCCCTTCACTGATAACATCATTCCTACTAGCTGGCCGCCTTCCCCGTCACTGATAACATCATTCCTACTAGCTGGCAGCCTTCCCCTTCACTGATAACATCATTCCTACTAGCTGGCAGCCTTCCCCTTCACTGGTAAAATCATTCCTACTAGCTGGCAGCCTTCCCCTTCACTGATAACATCATTCCTACTAGCTGGCAGCCTTCTCCTTCACGGGTAAAATCATTCCTACTAGCTGGCAGCCTACCCCTTCACTGATAACATCATTCCTACTAGCTGGCAGCCTTCTCCTTCACTGGTAAAATCATTCCTACTAGCTGGCAGCCTTCCCCTTCACTGATAACATCATTCCTACTAGCTGGCAGCCTTCTCCTTCACTGGTAAAATCATTCCTACTAGCTGGCAGCCTACCCCTTCACTGATAACATCATTCCTACTAGCTGGCAGCCTTCTCCTTCTTTTTGTAACAACCTTCTGCTTCTTTTACATCATTACGTTTACCATCCATCAGCATGGACCGTGATCATTTTAATGGTTAGGTATACTGCAATTTCTAGTCCATTCTCAACGCCTTCCGAGGATGGGTTGAGGACATAATTAAGCCATGCATACGTCATGTTATAGATAAGTGTTTCGGAGAAAATTCCAAGAATATGGAAAACAGCATTTGAACTGAGTTAAGTTTTCGTCGCATCAGCATTATTTCACTCATATAGCGACGAGACCAAGTCTGCATTCATATACATTTTAAATACAAAGTTTAATGAGTTTTGTTACGGAAAAATGGTCACAGCACCAAATTCAGACTCAAGCAATCCGTCATTCATAGTTTCAGTTTAGCAAATCAATGTCTCCCAAGTAGTTGTTTTCAGTATTTTAACAGAATATATGGAAGTCAACAGAATGTTTACGTGTAAGGATATTTGCTCCATGCACCTGACGGCAATATTGATCTAGTATTAATGTTATGCATTACTGAGATTGCACCAATATTGGTGTGTTATCTTTTTATATATCAGTCGGAATGTTATCTATTCCAGGATTTAAGGAAACGTCCTTCTTGTATGCGATATCATCAGCCGGTCTGGTGCACGCTTTTGCCAGTGCCTGCAGTAAGGGCTCTTTGGACAGATGCACATGTGATGAATCAAAACATTTAGAAAACACTAAGGCCTGGATGTGGGGCGGATGTGGCCACAACATACGATTTGGATTGAAATTCACAAGGAAATTTTTGAAACGAGCAAGAAAATCAGGCAAGGATATTCGAGCCAAAATGGATGAACACAATAGCCATGTTGGTATAAAGGTAAGTGGAAGGAACCTGTTAATTCTCTATTAAACACAAAATATTTTAAGATGATCCGGATGGTTCATTCTCTGACAAGAAAAGATACATGTAGGTTTGCAATGCTATCAGTATCAATAGTACATATTTCGCTTTCCAAAGAAGGTTGGAAGAACCATTCTGCGGCCATTGCACAAAGGTATGTGGACGTTTCCGGTTTTAGTGGACTTCATGGACACATGCTGTACCGCTTGGTGCTGATGTTTATGCAGATTGGAGGAGATATCGGACTCGGTGTTTAAAATTCAAAACAAGAGAACAGGGTCATCAGATGTTGTTCAATAATGGTCAAACAGCCATTCCGTTCCCACTGATTTACACATCGGAACATCATTAACATATATTAATATTATCTTGCACAATACTGTAATACAAGACGGATGAAATAACTTTGCCAACAGTAATTCTTTTCTTACATGTCGAACAATATTCTAGTGACACCTGTCTTATTACATTTCACAAATTTCGAGGTACAGTCAAAGATGTTATTTGTCGGTTAAAAAGGATGTGCAAGCATTGTTTGAAACGATGTAGTGGCGGGCATGAGTTTACCGGGTGAACATAGACTAACAAGTAGTCTATGTAATGAACATATTTTACAGAGAAACGTTCATGGTATAAAAATATAATATAATGAAAAGGGGTCCGGAGACTTTCATGAAAGTTAGACTTGCTACATTCTCTAGACTTGTGTGAACTTTTTTGGACATGTTTGTTTCAAGGTCTGTGTGGCAGACCATGGTGAACACTGAACTTGCCTTTTCTGTCTTTGTGACGGCTGTTACTGGTGGGTCAAGATATACACACCCTCAACACATGGAGTCATTTACCATTTGATAACGATTTATAAACAACATTTTAATAATTAATTATGTAAATATTTTTTCCTTATCAATAACATTTACCACACCCAGTCGTGGGACGAAAACATTCAACTGAATTCATCTGGCTTGCCCTGACGTGTTGAACTGCCGATGGCACATGACACCTAGGTAACGTTGCGTCATCTACAGTTCAAACTGAAGAAGTGTGACAATGTGGCACAAACTCAAAACAGCGCCAGTCCCAGACATTTAGCTCACGAGTACGTAACAAGTTATCTGATTATTAAAGGAATGTGTTTTTCACTTACACAAGTAAAACATGGATCATAGAAAGACTCGAGGGAGACACGTGTTCAGTAGGGACATATTGCTTTTTAAAATTTGTCACAGATGAATTTGATTGCACACTCTACGCCCCAAGCAGTCATGTTCCTGGGCAGACGTCAAAGGTATTGCTTCGCCGATATATCTTAAAAGAAATCGTCACAGATTACGTCGTAAGGCAGTGTGTGTCTTTACTGTACTAAATTAGGAAGCATCTGTGATATACGGCGCTCCTAATAACTGTGTACATGCGAGGATTCTACAGACATAAAAGTCACATCTCTGACATACGGCGTTCCTTACAACTGTGCATATGTGCTTCCAGTAGTTCTTAAAGTCAAATATCTGACACACGGCGTTTTCAACATCTGTGTGTTCGTACTTTTTACCGGGCTTAGAATCACATATCTGACAAACAGCGTTTGTGTGCTAGTACATTGCATAGATCTTATACTCACTGAACCGACTCGTGTCCCATACTACACATATATATCCCATACAGGTTTATACTGTATCGTGGGTCATATGGCCTAAGGTACAACTGATAACTTCACAAACTATATTCTTTGAATGCACAAAAGTTGCATCTTCTTTCACGAGATGGCATCATTAACAATTCACATTTTTTGTGTAATTTAAGATGGAAACGTATGCAGGAATGAAACTAACATATTCCTTAAATTAAACTTAGACATTGAAGCTATCTTCACTTCATCTCTGTCGCAACTGGTACAAAATAGTATGTTTAGATTCACGATACATGTCTACATTAACGTTGTCAATGAAATTCTATCTTTACTAAATAAGTTTCGTGAGGTGTTAATGTGGACAGGCAGCTAAAGCCTTGCAGAATGGCTTTGTTGCTCTAATTGTTCTCTAATGACCGTGTCATCCTGAAGATAAAACATTTTCATGGCACTTTTGGACAAATACACCGTTTACTTGCAGTTGTCATAATTCAGTTGACAAAATTCAGTATCGCGTGTGTTCTGAAGTCGGTGTAGGCTTGACAACGACGACGCATATGCAACACTAAGCTCCATTCCATCACAAGCGAGCTCGCGAGGGCCAGGGATGTACCGGAATAGTGTGCTGTCTCATTGGTGAAATCTGTTACAACACGTATACGAGCGACATGTGGATTTTGTTGAAGCGTGAAGTTACGTCTCTCTCCTTGAATAAACGCGGCTGCACACGAGGCCTAAGGATCTCATCCCTGTATCGCAAACCTGAAAGACTGCCACTGACAATGACAATTTGTGTCCATAACGCACTCGCCACCTAACTGTCGACGGTGAACGACGCACGCGTCTGCGTCTTCTATACTGTAGATGCTGTCTGCACCAAGCAAGAGTGCTTGTCGGTGACGTTGCAAATTGGAGCCAAATTGGACGTATTGCCTGTCGTCGGGCCCGGATGGTGTGTTCCGTACAGTCCTGGAGCTGACTGGAAGTAAGCCAGGGATGCTCGGAGGAGCAGAATCGAATCCTTAGGTGGGTCCTTCAATTGTGAGTGTCTCGCTGACGTAACGTCACGCGTGGATGACGGTACAAAGCAAATCTCTCGTGTTCCTATTATGTTGAAATCGTCTCCACAGAGATGGGATGGTGTTTCGATGGACACCAAAATGTCTGGCCATTCTGTGTCTCCAGCATACAGACGGAGCGGAGACACTGACTTTCTGTAAGCCGTGACATGACGCGCAGTTTAGGTTGAAATTAACGTGTTTTCCACAACATTCAGAGAGTAGAGAATAATCAGTTTAGAACTTCACGTTTCAAAAGGCATGCAAAATGTGTGTAAGTTCTTTGCGCACAAAGTGCACGTGCCGCACGCGAAATGTGGCATCAAATTTGAAGCACATTGCTTTACAACATGCTTGTACAGAGTTATCTTTATAACTGTTCAAATGATTTTATGCAATGTTATGGTATGCACTGTTACTTTTTTTCAGTTAGTACAAAATGAAGCGCACAGGTGCATTTTCTGGTGTATTGGGTGCAACTTATCCAGAATTACATGTGCTATCTCATGTTTAAGACAGCAGATGAAATTCGTAAAATACACCTTTGCATTTTGAGGGAATATATATTTAGTTCATTAATTACGAAAACAACAATAACGGGGATCCTTACAGTATCCTTTATCTATGTCAGCCTTTAAACATACTTCTACTTATGGATAAAACATATGGATATAGACGTATATCAACAAGTAACATCTCTGACATACATAAGTATAAAAAATACATACGTCTCGGACATACACAAAACATACATTTCTGACATACATATGTTTTGTTGAGTGATGACTACTTGGGATTTGTCATCTCCCTCCTTCCATCGCCTGTACCCTTGATACACTGTTGCATGTAGGGGGTCAATTTTCTCAGCTTGAAATTGATTCTGAAAGGATTTCTTGTTACATATCTTAGTTTTGGCCCACTGTCTTGGCCTACGTATTTATCGTTTAAGTTAAAGTCTGGACATTGTTTTGTATTCAGGTTCGGCTGTTTTCCCGATCTTTACCCTTGTATGGGCCTTGGTCAAGTTCTTGACGTCGGTCTTGGTCTTTGCTTTGGTCATTGTTTTAGCCTTGACATTAGCTTTGGTCATGGTATTAGTCTTAACATTGGTTCTGGTCATAATATTAGTCTTGACATTAGCTTTGGCCATGGTATTGGTCTTGACATTAGCTTTGGTCATTGTATTAGTCTTGACATTGGTTTTGGTCAAGGTATTAGTCTTGACATTAGCTTTGGTCAAGGTATTAGTCTTGACATTGGTTCTGGTCATGATATTGCTCTTGACATTAACTTTGGTCGTGGTATTAGTCTTGACATTGGTTTTAGTCATGATATTAGTCTCGACATTGGTTTTGGTCATGGTATTAGTCTTGACATTAGTTCTGGTCATGATATTACTCATGACATTAGCGTTGGTCATAGTATTGGTCTTGACATTGGCTTTGGTCAAGGTATTACTCTTGACATTAGCTTTGGTCAAGGTATTAGTCTTGCCATTGGTTTTGGTCATGATATTAGTCTTGACATTGGTTTTGGTCATGGTATTAGTCTTGACATTAACTTTGGTCATTGTATTAGTCTTGCCATTGGCTTTGGTCAAGGTATTAGTCTTGACATTAGCTTTGGTCAAGGTATTAGTCTTGACATTAGTTCTGGTCATGATGTTACTCATGACATTAGCTTTGGTCATTGTATTGGTCTTGACATTGGCTTTGGTCAAGGTATTACTCTTGACATTAGCTTTGGTCAAGGTATTAGTCTTGACATTGGTTTTGATCATGGTATTAGTCTTGACATTAGCTTTGGCCATGATATTACTCATGACATTAGCTTTAGTGACGCTATTAGTCTTGACATTAGCTTTGGTCATGGTATTAGTCTTGCCATTGGTTTTGGTCATGACATTAGTCTTGCCATTGGTTTTGGTCATGGTATTAGTCTTGACATTAGCTTTGGTCATTGTATTAGTCTTGCCATTGGCTTTGGTCAAGGTATTAGTCTTGACATTAGCTTTGGTCAAAGTATTAGTCTTGACATTGGTTCTGGTCATGATATTACTCTTGACATTAACTTTGGTCGTGGTATTAGTCTTGACATTGGTTTTAGTCATGGTATTAGTCTTGACATTAGTTCTGGTCATGATATTACTCATGACATTAGCATTGGTCATAGTATTGGTCTTGACATTGGCTTTGGTCAAGGTATTACTCTTGACATTAGCTTTGGTCAAGGTATTAGTCTTGACATTGGTTTTGATCATGGTATTAGTCTTGACAATAGCTTTGACCATGATATTACTCATGACATTAGCTTTGGTCACGCTATTAGTCTTGGCATTAGCTTTGGTCATGGTATTAGTCTTGACATTGGCTTTGGTCATGGTATTAGTCTTGACATTGGTTTTGGTCAAGGTATTACTCTTGACATTAGCTTTGGTCGTGGTATTAGTCTTGCCATTGGTTTTGGTCATGATATTAGTCTTGACATTGGTTTTGGTCATGGTATTAGTCTTGACATTAACTTTGGTCAAGGTATTAGTCTTGACATTAGTTCTGGTCATGATATTACTCATGACATTAGCTTTGGTCATTGTATTGGCCTTGACATTGGCTTTGGTCAAGGTATTACTCTTGACATTAGCTTTGGTCAAGGTATTAGTCTTGACATTGGTTTTGATCATGGTATTAGTCTTGACATTAGCTTTGGCCATGATCTTACTCATGACATTAGCTTTGGTCACGCTATTAGTCTTGACATTAGCTTTGGTCATGGTATTAATCTTGCCATTGGTTTTGGTCATGACATTAGTCTTGCCATTGGTTTTGGTCATGGTATTAGTCTTGACATTAGCTTTGGTCATTGTATTAGTCTTGCCATTGGCTTTGGTCAAGGTATTAGTCTTTACATTAGCTTTGGTCAAGGTATTAGTCTTGACATTAGTTCTGGTCATGATGTTACTCATGACATTAGCTTTGGTCATAGTATTGGTCTTGACATTGGCTTTGGTCAAGGTATTACTCTTGACATTAGCTTTGGTCAAGGTATTAGTCTTGACATTGGTTTTGATCATGGTATTAGTCTTGACATTAGCTTTGGCCATGATCTTACTCATGACATTAGCTTTGGTCACGCTATTAGTCTTGACATTAGCTTTGGTCATGGTATTAGTCTTGCCATTGGTTTTGGTCATGACATTAGTCTTGCCATTGGTTTTGGTCATGGTATTAGTCTTGACATTAGCTTTGGTCATTGTATTAGTCTTGCCATTGGCTTTGGTCAAGGTATTAGTCTTTACATTAGCTTTGGTCAAGGTATTAGTCTTGACATTAGCTTTGGTCATGGTATTAGTCTTGACATTAGCTTTGGTCACGCTATTAGTCTTGACATTAGCTTTGGTCATGGTATTAGTCTTGGCATTCGCTTTGGTCAGTGTTCCTGGTTATGGCTTGGTTTTGGACATGGTCTTGAACTACGTTTGGTTTTGACCGTGGTTTTGATCTTTATCTTGGTTTTAGTTGAAGGTTTTCGTTCTTGGCATTGACATGGCTATTTCTTTTTTGCCTCTACCTTGCAAATAACATTGGCTTATATTTTGGCCATGACTTTGCCCTTGGTTTTGGTTTCGAACTTGGTAATGGCTTTGATCATGTATTTGAGCATGTCCTTAGTATTAGTCTTGGTCTTGTCCGTTGTTTTATTTTATGTTATCTTTGCTTCGGGGATTGATGTTATAGATTTGGTTTAGATTCGGTATTTGTTGTAACCTTGGTCTTGATCATTGCACGTGTCTTGCTATCCTTTTAAATAGGTTTGTGTCTTGTCACTGGTCTTGGTGTGTTGTGTAGTTGGTACATTACATATTGGCCGTGGTTTTCATAGTACTGTTGGTTTTGGCCTTCGTCTTGATCTTTGGTTGGTTTAGACCACAGTGATATTTAGCCAGGAGCCATGGCTGAAAGCAATAGTGTCTTTGTAGTGATACACTGAAAATGTTACTGGCATTACAAAGTCATCATAAAGACATTTATAATTTTACATCTGAGCTTTGTAACGTAGGTAGGGATAAGGAGTGCAGCTGGGGATCAAGTGCATACGAATGAGCAACATCTGTTTATGGGTTTGGTGACAGTGGGTTGATTGACAAAGTAAAGGTTGTAGTATGTATAACGTAAACGTAACGTTTTTTAAAAATAAATAAATGGAACCCAGATATTTAAGTTGTTAATTATGTAATCATGTAATGTATCTGTAAAAATAAACGTAATTACCAGTAAATGTAATGACTGATAAATCAGTTCCATAAAGAGCCGTATAAACACTCTCCCATGACGCAAGGACTGTATGGACATTAATGTTTTAAACGCTTGGACTGTACATTGACTTCGCGAAATATTAGTGTTTTGTTTATGGAGCAGGTGTAAGCAATTCATATTGGAATCTCACTGAAAATCGAAACACAATACCAAAGTCATATAATGATACAGTTGTAGGATGCGATTTTAACTTGCATTGTTATGAGTAGATAAACAAATAAAACAAAAGAGCTATATCTACAATTGGCATAATATCTGCTCCATCTACTGACCAAAAAATTACAAGCTCTTATGGCGTTGCAGCGAAAGTTAATGATGATGTGACGTAATCGTTAAAGAGTAGGTGAAAATCGAAATTTACATGGTACAATGGACACAGACTTCAACCACACAAAAGTTCTCAGACTGGTTTAAGTGAATGTCAGTAACGGGTGTGTCCTCCCTGTGCCTGGATGCATGCAAACACACGCCTGCGCATTGATGACGTCAGCTGTCAGATGACGTTGTTAGGGATTCTCTGCCACTCCTCTCTGAGCGCATGAATCAGCTGTTGACGGGTTTGTGGAGGTGCTTGACGCCGTCTGATACGACGATCCAGGTGGTCCCACAGGTGCTCGATCGGAGACATGTCAGGAGAACGCGGAGGCCAAGGCAGAACGTTGACGTTATTGCGATTTAGGAAGTCCTGAACAATTCGAGCAACATGGGGCCTGGCGTTGTCATGTTGAAGTAAAGTGCCTCGTTACTGTTGACGGAGGAAAGGAAGAACTACTGGCCTCAAAACCTGGTCAATGTAGCGTTGTCTAGTCAGGTTCTGATCAAAGACAACGTGTCTAGTGGTCAGATCTCCCATTATGTCTCCCCAGATCATAACACTTCCTCGCCGAAAGGTTCAGTCTCCTGAATGCAGCAAGGAGCCATTCTTTCACTCGCTCTGCGGTAAACTCGTCTCCCGCCACCGTTCTGGAACAGATTGAACCTGCTCTCGTCCGAGAAGAGTACCCTCCGCCAGTCACGAATCTGCCAACGTCGTACGTGACGTGCCCAACGTTGTCTCTGCTGCCGATGTGCAAGGGTTAGGAACGTTCCTCTGTAGGGTCTGTAGTTCCTGATGCCAAAGGAACGAAGACGTCTAGCCACAGTCTGTCGACTGAGGCGGCGACCTAACGCTGTTACTGCTGTTGACGTTGCCGTCAGGAAGCGGTTACGTAGATGAAGAATACGGATGTACCGGTCTTCCTGTTGTGATTCGTGGTCTCCCTGATCTGGGACGGCCCCTTGTTTGGCCAGTCTGTTAGAACCGCTGGATCAAGTTGGATACCGCTGTGGTCGAGTAGCCGAAGGTTCTTGCAACATGGCCTCGAGGAGCCCCCATTTGGATCATACCGATAGCTTTTTCACGTTGCTCCGCTGTAAGTCTTAGCATTCTTTCAGTGGTTTTCCGGCGATGACTGCGATGACAGTGAGGTGTGCACTCTCCCTTTATGCTCAAAAGTGCACGTTGGTTTCGTGCACAAGCAGGAAAACCATTTTTTCGAGAACTTCGCTTGTAAAGCGTGATTTTGAAATGTTGCGTTTCTGCACTAAGTTTTCAGTGTCTGTGTAGAAAGGAAATGTTATAACGTCGTATTTTGCTTTATTCAAAATAAAATTTTTAATTTAAATCAACAATGTTAGGGGTCAAGTTTCTTTTGGACGTGAGTGTACATGGCAATCAGTACAGTGGTAATGTGTCTATAGCACATACTGCATACGACTATTTCCATAAACTATCGACTGTCGAACGCTCTAACAGCTATAAGTGTTGAGTTTTCGAATACTTAGATCCTGGTGAGAATAACGAATCTTGTTTGATACGTGCCATCGTACTTATTCCTTGGATCAGTCCTTTAAATATCAATAGTGTTTATGCTTATGAATGACGTGGTTGATGTAAAATACAGTAATAATCGACTCTTTGAACACCCTACGTCACTTAATACAACTGTTTGCTGATGGATAATCACATGTAGTCCTAATATAAATCTGCAACCGTAATGTTTTCAAGAAGCGTTGAAATTAAAATGATAGATACAGCTCGAGCATAGATATCCGGTCTAATTTCACAGCAAGATTGTAACTGGTCAAAGCATACAGCTAAAAACTTATATAAAATTACTCCCACGATTAATTCTTCACAATAACACCAAATACACCTAGAAGGCCCGTAAGAATTGAAACGTGTATTCTAGTAATATTCGGTTAATGTAATCAAGTCAGAGATATTTGCTTTGAAGAATAAATCCCGCTACCATTCTCCAGTCTCAAAACCTGAAACTAGCTTAGCCCCCAATGCATCTAAAAAGCTTTTTAAAACATAGTTAACAAGTTTCCTCAAAAAGTTCTATGTAAATTTGGCCCTCCTAATGTTTCAGTAAGAGGTAAAGAACCTCTTTACAGTTACAGAGTGACATATGCATGAGTTAAACAAATAGTATTGGCGTTTTCGGAGGTTACTGTACATGAAACTTTGATTAGTGACTTGTCGAGCCAGTACACAAAATAGTATTGCATAGTATCTCTTTCATGTCTTTTGTTCAATCTATATGCGTTGCATGTTGCAGGTTGTCAAGGACAACGTCAAAACAGTTTGCAAGTGCCATGGCGTATCTGGATCCTGCACGATGAAGTCATGTTGGCGGCAACTTTCTTCTTTCCATAAAATCGGCACTATTCTCAAATCAAAATATGAACATGCCGTCAAGGTTGGCGCCTACACAAACCATGCGACAGGAAAATCTCGCCATAAAAGATTAAGGGGTCCAAGTGTTTCCAGCGAGGTGTTGTCAGCACGAAGAGGCGACCTCCTGTACTTGGATAATTCCCCCAGTTTCTGTGGGTCAGGCAGATACTCTCCTGGAACATCAGGGCGAGTGTGTGACAAAGACAAAAACTGTGAAGTTATATGCTGCGGGCGTGGATATAATGTCCTTCACAAGCAGGTGCAACGTTCATGTCAGTGTCAAGTTATTTGGTGCTGCAAAGTAAACTGTAAAAGGTGCCTACATGAAGAAAAGATTCATATGTGCAAATGAAGTCAGATCTTGTTTCGCTGGTACTGTGACAATGGATGATATTCAGTCAATGGCCCACTGTCAAAAGGGATTGTTCACGCTCAGGCCAGGAACTGTTTAACAAAGACATGTAGAGGTTTTCTTCTTGCACCGAATATCGTCGACGGCTGTCAAAATATCGATTCATTATTGACCATAATCGTGAGAGAATATATTGTAGTGTTTTGTAGCCAGTAAAACACAGTTTCATGCTATTGCATGTCTTTTTGAGACCGAATGCATATTAACGTACTCACAAGTGTCTAATACTGCTAAAGTGCTTTGCGGTGAGCGACGTGCCATGCAAAACAATTCATGCTTGAACACTTTGAAAACGAAACGCCGAGTTTCGTGTGGAAGAAAATAATAAGGTACTTAGCTGTCGATCAAGTGTAAATATTACTTCATGAAATGGCGAATATGAAATAATTCTCATACAGGGAAATGTACTGTTTACTGCCCCTGCTGCATTCCTGTCGTCACGTCTAGTATCTTGTATACGCTATAACGATATATCCCGCCACTAACGCTGCTAGGTTGTGGTTAAATAGGCAACGTTGCCTGGCGTTTGGCTGACGTCTGTAAAGCCGTATCCATAGTTTATCCCAGAAATGTTCAGTGGGGTTCGAACCCAGTGAACAGGTCGGTCAGTAAGTCCTTTGATTCGAGAATGTTGCGAGAAAGTTACTCATGCTGCACGAGGCAGGCATCGTTACCTGTCGCTGCCATACTCTTGATGTCATGCCCATGCCATTTTGACACCCAACTTCCGGTATTGCACGAGCAATTCATTTCAAGGACGTTTCTTCTGGAAAATTTGATAAGGGAATATGTACTGTTCGCTTCCTAGAACACCCAAACGAGATTGTAAAAGGAAATTTTAATTGCGGCAACGGGCCCAACACGTCCTCGTGTTGTTACATGTGTATAAACATCATTCTTAAACAAAATGCGTTTTCAACATTTTTCCATGTACACATCTGATTGTTGATTTTAAACGGATGAGACACATTCCAAACACGATGAACAGTACAAACTATCAACTGTAACACATTTTTGGGACATTAGTATAAATCACAGCGTCATCCTCATGTAAAGAAGAATGGATGTCCATGCTTGACAAAGACAGCATTGAGAGTTCGAATGAGTTATTATGAGGAGGAGAAGTAGGGAGCTTATGTGAAAGCACCCCTCGTTTATCACTTCATTAATATTTTCATGAAATATGCCCGACCAATTACCTGTTTACACAAATGAACCCCAAACATTGTTGTTTATGCAACCTATGTTATTGGGTGACTTAAGGAAACCATATGGTACTTGACATAAACTTTTTTTGATTTTCTTAGACGAAGGCCTTTCTTTCTTTTGATTTCTGATAATAAGTGTGTGTAGGTATCGAATGAATGAAGTGTCCTTACACAAACAGACTACAGCTACAGCAGAAAGGACAAATTCATACCTGGCGTCCGTTTACTCCAAGCACATATAATTACTAGTATATATATATATATATATATTTGTGTGTGTGTGTGTGAAAGCCAAAGGAGTGTATATATATATATATGTGTCAAGCCAAAGGAGCGGCGGGTGTTGTTTATCTGCTTGTTAAATTAACAGTGATGTCAAGATGATAGTTGTAGGCGATTTCCTAGTGTTTAGAAGTTGTTAGACATTTACACCTATACATTGTTATGTACAAATGGAGTTTATTCCACAAAATGCTCTTTTCATGAAGTGTAGTATATTTGATTCCTGAATCGGTGGTCTTTTTCTGAGAGATAACAAGATATCTTGATTCAATACCTACTTAATACGTTACATTACTTTAGACTTTTAAAAAAGACATAAAACAAATTGACGCGCGTGATTGTTCTGTTATTACATAGATTCACATCAGTACCAAACAAACTAGATTGTGAATTGAATTCACTGTGCTCCCGACAAATGAAGTGAAGTTCGCGATTATCAAAAGGGAGCGCTGTCCGTTGTTTCAGGTAACCCTTACCGCCATTGTTTTCATACATTCATGAAAAATCATTTTTCACTGAAAAAGGTAATTTTAATATGTTGGATGCTAATAGCACTTTTTATTCACTAGACGTTCCTAATCAGCTGACTGCAGTTATTCATAGTGAAATGTGGATTTGGTATGAATCACTTGCATACCTGAAAAACACAAGTACACATGTGTTGCATCTTATACATATGCCATATACATATGCTACTATGTTCCCAGAATGCCAGTGCAAGCCTAGTGCCTTTCATCAAGGGTCGATGACTGTTACTGAATAAAACATCACTTGCGAAGTCGAGTTACCGTCTGTATCACATATCTCCCAGTATATGATCCATGTATAAACACATTCTACACAATACTTTCTACTGTTCTGTATATTCTGGAATCGCCAGTATACACTTGAATTACAGTCACACATAGACACACACAGAAAGACACTGTCGTACACATAGACACACAGACAGACAGACATAAATAACATGTCCACATCTACACTTGCATCCATCAGAGAACACAACCAAGTAATTGTACTGTAATAACACACTCCGCTACATTCCGCATAGATACACCTACATCCCTAAGAGAACAGAGACAAGTAGGTATACAGATATAACACACACCTCTACAGTACGAACAGTCACCCTTGCATCCTTCAGTGAACAGGACCAAGACATTATACAGTAATTACACACACCTTTACATCCCTCCGAGAACAGACGCAAGTAGTTATATAGAGAGAATACTAAACGAGGTCTCGTTACATACGAACTATACGAAACGAATGTCCTTCGTATGATATCTCGTATGATACCTTCGCAAAAGCGACGCGATACCATGGGAAGGTACGGCGTGTGATATTTTATTTATTACCCGCGTTTTACATGCATTAAAATGACAAAATAGCGTATTTTTGTTATTTTTATGATTTTCAAACCGGAACCGGTTTCAGGAAAACGTTGCGAAAGAATGTTGTACTGCTCTACACTTTTGCATAACGTCACAATGTTATGTCGTCACTACGTACGTCCGCTCCCATGGTATCCAAAGTCACAGTGCATGACAGTTGTCATCGCCTCGAACAGCCTGCTGCAGAAAATTACTCCTTAGTACACCTTTTCTGGATTTGCAGTTGTTTCACTCATCTAACATCACTGGTGGGAATTTAACATTGCGTTTATGTTTTTCCACGGATATAATGTCTCAGTTCGACTCACAATCAATGCATATATGTTGTAGAATGAATGAGTTCACGTGTTCGTTATGAATGGACACAAGTTCAGTCACAACGGGACGTAACTCAGGCGACATCGGATATCCAATCAAATCGTTAAAATCTCAGGCCAGGTCGTTACGACACAGGTCAACGCCATACGACATTTGTGTGACGTACGAGTTTAGTACGCAACTACCCATACGTTGACCACGTGGGTAATAAACAGAAATAACACACATACCTCTACAGTACGAATATCTGCGCTTGTATCCCTCCGAGAACACAACCAAATAATCATACAGAAATAAAACACCTCTTCATGACGTATAGCTACACCTACATATCTCAGAGAACAGAACCAAGTAATTGTACAGAAGTAACATACACCTCTACCGTACGAATAGCCACACTTGCATCCCCCAGGGAACACAACCAAGTAATTTTGCAGATAAAACACACACCTTTACATTGCGAATATCTAGACTTGCATCCCTCAGAGAACACAAGCATGTAATTATGCAGATAAAAGACACACCTTTACAGTACGAATATCTACACTTGCATCCATCAGAGAACACAAGCATATGCATGTAATTATGCAGTCACCTTTACAGTGCGAATATCTACACTTGCATCCCTAAGAGAACACTTGCATCCCTCAGAAAATACACACCTTTACAGTGCGAATATCTACACTTGCATCCCTCAGAGAACACAAGCATGTAATTATGCACTCCTCGTCATAACGAATATCTACACTTGCATCCCTCAGAGAACACAAGCATGTAATTATGCACTCCTCGTCATAACGAATATCTACACTTGCATCCCTCAGAGAACACACGCATGTAATTATGCACTCCTCGTCATAACGAACATCTACACTTGCATCCCTCAGAGAACACAAGCATGTAATTATGCACTCCTCATCATAACGAACATCTACACTTGCATCCCTCAGAGAACACAAGCATGTAATTATGCACTCCTCGTCATAACGAACATCTACACTTGCATCCCTCAGAGAACACAAGCATGTAATTATGCACTCCTCGTCATAACGAATATCTACACTTGCATCCCTCAGAGAACACAAGCATGTAATTATGCACTCCTCGTCATAACGAACATCTACACTTGCATCCCTCAGAGAACACAAGCATGTAATTATGCACTCCTCGTCATAACGAATATCTACACTTGCATCCCTCAGAGAACACAAGCATGTAATTATGCACTCCTCGTCATAACGAATATCTACACTTGCATCCCTCAGAGAACACACGCATGTAATTATGCACTCCTCGTCATAACGAATATATACACTTGCATCCCTCAGAGAACACAAGCATGTAATTATGCACTCCTCGTCATAACGAACATCTACACTTGCATCCCTCAGAGAACACAAGCGTGTAATTATGCACTCCTCGTCATAACGAATATCTACACTTGCATCCCTCAGAGAACACACGCATGTAATTATGCACTCCTCGTCATAACGAATATCTACACTTGCATCCCTCAGAGAACACACGCATGTAATTATGCACTCCTCGTCATAACGAATATCTACACTTGCATCCCTCAGAGAACACAAGCATGTAATTATGCACTCCTCGTCATAACGAACATCTACACTTGCATCCCTCAGAGAACACAAGCGTGTAATTATGCACTCCTCGTCATAACGAATATCTACACTTGCATCCCTCAGAGAACACACGCATGTAATTATGCACTCCTCGTCATAACGAATATATACACTTGCATCCCTCAGAGAACACAAGCATGTAATTATGCACTCCTCGTCATAACGAATATCTACACTTGCATCCCTCAGAGAACACACGCATGTAATTATGCACTCCTCGTCATAACGAATATATACACTTGCATCCCTCAGAGAACACAAGCATGTAATTATGCACTCCTCGTCATAACGAACATCTACACTTGCATCCCTCAGAGAACACACGCATGTAATTATGCACTCCTCGTCATAACGAATATATACACTTGCATCCCTCAGAGAACACAAGCATGTAATTATGCACTCCTCGTCATAACGAACATCTACACTTGCATCCCTCAGAGAACACAAGCGTGTAATTATGCACTCCTCGTCATAACGAATATCTACACTTGCATCCCTCAGAGAACACACGCATGTAATTATGCACTCCTCGTCATAACGAATATCTACACTTGCATCCCTCAGAGAACACACGCATGTAATTATGCACTCCTCGTCATAACGAATATCTACACTTGCATCCCTCAGAGAACACAAGCATGTAATTATGCACTCCTCGTCATAACGAACATCTACACTTGCATCCCTCAGAGAACACAAGCATGTAATTATGCACTCCTCGTCATAACGAATATCTACACTTGCATCCCTCAGAGAACACAAGCATGTAATTATGCACTCCTCGTCATAACGAATATCTACACTTGCATCCCTCAGAGAACACACGCATGTAATTATGCACTCCTCGTCATAACGAACATCTACACTTGCATCCCTCAGAGAACACAAGCATGTAATTATGCACTCCTCATCATAACGAACATCTACACTTGCATCCCTCAGAGAACACAAGCATGTAATTATGCACTCCTCGTCATAACGAATATCTACACTTGCATCCCTCAGAGAACACAAGCATGTAATTATGCACTCCTCGTCATAACGAATATCTACACTTGCATCCCTCAGAGAACACAAGCATGTAATTATGCACTCCTCGTCATAACGAATACCTACACTTGCATCCCTCAGAGAACACAAGCATGTAATTATGCACTCCTCGTCATAACGAATATCTACACTTGCATCCCTCAGAGAACACACGCATGTAATTATGCACTCCTCATCATAACGAATATATACACTTGCATCCCTCAGAGAACACAAGCATGTAATTATGCACTCCTCATCATAACGAACATCTACACTTGCATCCCTCAGAGAACACAAGCATGTAATTATGCACTCCTCGTCATAACGAACATCTACACTTGCATCCCTCAGAGAACACAAGCATGTAATTATGCACTCCTCGTCATAACGAATATCTACACTTGCATCCCTCAGAGAACACAAGCATGTAATTATGCACTCCTCGTCATAACGAATATCTACACTTGCATCCCTCAGAGAACACAAGCATGTAATTATGCACTCCTCGTCATAACGAATATCTACACTTGCATCCCTCAGAGAACACAAGCATGTAATTATGCACTCCTCGTCATAACGAATATCTACACTTGCATCCCTCAGAGAACACACGCATGTAATTATGCACTCCTCGTCATAACGAATATATACACTTGCATCCCTCAGAGAACACAAGCATGTAATTATGCACTCCTCGTCATAACGAACATCTACACTTGCATCCCTCAGAGAACACAAGCGTGTAATTATGCACTCCTCGTCATAACGAATATCTACACTTGCATCCCTCAGAGAACACAAGCATGTAATTATGCACTCCTCGTCATAACGAATATCTACACTTGCATCCCTCAGAGAACACAAGCATGTAATTATGCACTCCTCGTCATAACGAATATCTACACTTGCATCCCTCAGAGAACACAAGCATGTAATTATGCACTCCTTGTCATAACGTATATCTACACTTGCATCCCTCAGAGAACACAAGCATGTAATTATGCACTCCTTGTCATAACGTATATCTACACTTGCATCATTCAGAAAACAGAACCAAATACTGATGAACAAGTGACAACAGGTCTACATCTGCATCGGTGCGAGCTTAGGATTTAGACATATTCACTTCGCCTGCCCCTGAAGCATAGAAATGTACACTTATATTAAACAAAGAACTCACATGGCTGTTTGAAGAAGATCCAACAGAATGATTCAGTATTCACTCCGGCGTCACCTCCAAACTACCAGTACAGACAAATATCGAGTGTCACAGCTCAAATATTGAGTGTTAAGCGCAGATACGAAATGATTGGAGTAGATAACATACACATGTGCCTGTTTCATATAACGATGGTTTATCTTGGGAAACAGCACGTCTGTGAAGGGACAGGGGCCATAACTCGTGTAAGACTACGTTTGGGGGACACTAGACGAGCGCTTCCCTTGTCTTGTTGCACTTTCAGTGAGTCTGTGTGATGCCAGCTAAACAGTTGTTCACTGCCTTGTTGACAAATCATTAAAGATGTGAGGAAAAACGAACAGGATAGGCGTGACCAGAGTGGAGAGTGGTTTACAACACCAACGGTGTAGAAATTCTCTTTGTTTAATGATCATTTGTCAAAAAAGTTAACGATAGTTACCCAACTGTCAAAAACACTGTGTTGATTTCTTCTGAAAGTTATCAAATGTCATTGTACGATGGCAGTCTGTTCAAATTATTAATAGGGTTACACATGTTTACACAATATATTATATTGGAGTCTCTTTACAAACGCTTTGTTTGAATGTAAGTTATTACCGTCATTAACACATTTTGGATATCACTGTATGAATTCCCTAAAGCCTGCACGAGATAAGAACAAACCCAATGTTTATCATCATACTGGTTAGTGTGTACGATATAATAAAAATCATCTTAAAGCACTTGTAGTAAACAGACTGAAACACATGAATATACAGACCTGGATTTCAAACACAGAAAAATCTTCAAGAGGCGCTGTGTATAATATCCTTTAAAATGCTGAATTCAAATATGAAGCCTATCTGAATTTATTACATCATAACAATCGGAGGGCGTTACTTAATTTCAGAACTTCAAACCATTATCTTCCAGTTGAAACCGCACGATAGATGAAAACCCCCAGGAGTGAGAGATTATGTACTCTCTGTAATACCAACGATATTTTAGAGATGAATTTCACTTTTTGTTATCTGCTCTACTTTGACCCAAAAAAGAAAAGTATATATTAACAGCTATTTCTGTAGAAACCCAAATATGTACAAAATGAACCAGCTTTTTAGCTCAAACAAACTAGGAACAATCAGGAACTTACCAATATTCTGCAAAATAATAATGTCTCATTATAAGCTATGCCACCACAAAAGATATCCGATAACACACGAGTGTAAAATTGTTTATTAACTGGTTAAATGAGTGTACATACGGCTCATGTCTGATATTAAGCGATATGTATATATGACCATCTTATATTTTACAACTGTATTTAAGTAATACATCGTATGTAACCTTGTACCTCTTATGCCGCAGACCGTGGCCGGAGTGTAAATAAAGTTCAGTTCAGTTCATGCAAATTGTGCATACAACACCTTTACGTGTCACGGTGCCCGTTAGAATTTGTCTTCAGCAACTAGCAAGAGGCTAGCGACTAGCAGGATCGGCTCGTCTCCGTATTTAGATTGCGTCGATGGATAGTCATGATGTCAATCACTGCATTGTGTGGTCTTGACTATTTACGGACCATCGGTACATGAAAGGAATGCGACGTTCAACAATAAACAATCAACACGTACACTGATTTATAATTTTGGCATAGTTTCGGGTATTGCGTATTGCCAACAAAATATGCAACGCAAGAAGAATACCGCTTGTCCTTCGCCTCCTGGTTGCCCTTGTAGTATATAGATCATCTGGGGAATGTCTGTTGCTAGGGCAGGGAGCTGCTTGGACACCACTCAAGCCCTGGACGTATATCTCCCTTAGTTTCCCTCATGTATGTATACTGCTAAACAAATGTACAGTTATTCACTATGGACTACAAAGTGAGATATATACAACCGTATAATTTTTAAAATACATACATTGATATACTATAATACAATGATGGAGTATTTATCTAAAGTTACATAGTACATGGTAGCGAAATATGGACAATTTTATTAAAGTTGATACTTATTTTGGGCTTGAAATAAATTAATCATATCAAATACTGCTGGTCTTGTACTGAACTTTTTGGGGATAAACCATTTTCGTATATCGTTAAAATATTGACAGTTGAAAAGGTAGTGGTACTCGTCTATGAAAACATGACACTGCTGCCAAGGCTACACGTGATCACCCAGCCTACTGGGAAATAACATAACAAGGGTAGGTGTCAAACTAGAACTGGAGAAACAGTCTCGACAGCAACGCAAGCAGCATATATCTCACCGGACAAATCATTGCTAACCTGAGTTATGTCCCTTACATGGGAGGGCTCAGGTGGTACAGTGACTGGCGCAGGAAGTTGAAATCTACAACACAGTGTGTAATTCAACAGGTATTGTATTTTCCCACTATATAACCAGATGACCACTTACAAAGGCAGGGTGCAAGTTTACGGTGTATGTCCTCGCACAAACAAGACTTAGAAAAAGTGGACATAATGTAAAAACTCAGGTTTTAATTCACTGTCCTTCAAATGAAACAGCATTTGAGAGCAGTCACAGCATTGTATAATGACTAGTTTCACTATGTTGTAATATACCAATCTGAATACTTTCTCGGGTGAGGGGAGAAGTGTCTTGAGGTCTCGATTCTTGCCTTATATAAGGGTTACGTACATGTACGAGTGTATGGCTCCTGGGACAAGATTTGTTTACAGCACTCGCACTGTGAGATACCATGTCACTGTCTAGCTCCGTTAACCGAATAAGGCACATTAAAAAGCATCTGTTTCATTCTCTAGGAGTGTCAGACACGACAAAGCAAGATCGTTGATCGTTGTATTTCCTTCTGTGTAACGCGATCAGTTGATGAAAGCACAGTCCTTCCGCTCTCTGGGCGCATCTACTACACAGCGGTACAGGTATTTACACTTTGCTTTAAAATTCTCCAGTTGTTTCATTAAAATAATTTGTCCTTTTTGAAAAAAAACCCGATGTGAATGAAATCACAAAGTGCTGGTTAACAACCGGTTTCCCTACCTCAGAATAAGGCTATTTTCAAATGGCATTTAGGTGACTATGCTGTGTTGGGTGACAGGGCAATTTCATAAACAGATTCTGCGCTTAGAGTGAACGCATGTCAGGTTTACAGAAAGCACGCGTTTGAACAAATTCTCGGTTTATAGATGGCTCACATCTAAACCCATAGAATTATGTGTTCAGGCGTGTTCATGTAGTATGTGTCCAGACGTGTACATGTGTTATATGTTCGGTCGTGTGCATGTGGTATGTGGTCAGGCGTGTACATGTAGTATGTGTTCGGACTTGCACAAATGGTATGTGTTCAGACGAGAACTGAATGTGCATGTAGCATGTCTTTGGGCTTGTATATGTAGCATGTATCCAGACGTGTACATGTAGTATGTGTCAGAGCGTGCACGTGCAGCATATGCCCGGGCCTGTACATGTGGTATGTGTTCTCGCTTGTAATATTTGTTCAGGAGTGAACTGTCTGCACATGTGGTATGTGTTTAAGCGTGAGCGATCTATACTTGTATGTGTTCGGACTTGTACATGTGATATGTGTCCAGGCGAGTATATGTGGTATGTGTTTAGGCGCGAGCTGTCTCTACTTATAATATATGTTCGGAAGTGTAAATGCGGTATGAGTTCGCGGGTGAAGTGTCTGTACGTGCCATTTGAGTTCAGGCGTGTATATGTAGTATGTGTTCGGGAGTGAACTGGCTCTACATGTTTTATAGATTCGGCGTGTACAATTGGTATGTGTTCAAGTGTACATATATGTGTTTAAGCTCGACCTGTCTTTACATCTAAAATGGGTAAGGGCGTGTACATGTGGTATGTGTTCGGAGGTGTACATGTTATATGTGTTCGGGCGTGAGCTGTCTCATGTACATTGAATGAATGTATACATACTAACATGTACAAGCTCAAACAGACATCACATGTACGCATCCGAACACATACCAGAAGTCAAAGCCACCGTCTATGATTCCATTTTTAAAAGCTTGATGTAAACCGTTTTGTTCAGAAATGCTCACGATATTTAATCTTTTCCCCCTTTTCACTCTCTTGTCGCCTACATATGCCCCAGTGAGCAACTAGACAGGCGGAGGCCATGGAATTAGATTTTATGTTACTATATTACTATATACACTTATGAACACATACCACATGTACACACTGGAACAAATACCACATGCTGCGGCTGGACACATACGACATGTACACGTCAGAAAACAATCCACATGTACAAGTCCGAACTCATACTACATTTACATCTGTGAACATATACCACATGTACACGCCTGACACATTCCACATGTACACACTCGAGCACATACTACACACACGACATGAACACATGTGAACACATACCCCATGTAGACGTCTGAACACATACTACATGTACACACCTGCATACATATCACATGTACACATCTGGACACATACTACAGGTACACACCCAAACACATACGACATGTACGCACTGGACACATACTACATGAACATCCCCGAAAATCTACCATTTTAGATGCCTGAACAGATGCTGCATGTACACGCCTGAACACATACTGTTTGTACACACTGAACACGCAATACATGTACACGTCCGAACACATACTACATATACATGTCCGAACACATAGCACATGTGGACGCCTAAACACATGTTACATGTACACGCCCGGACAGATACTACGTATGCACACCCGAACACATACCACATCTACACGCTCGAAACACATACTACATGTACACGTCTGAACACATACTGCATATACACGCCCGGACACATACTACATGTAGACGTCTGGAGACATTCTACATGTACACGACTGGACAATTACCACGTGCACACGCTAGAGATATACTACATGTAAACGTCCAAACACATACCTCACTTACATACCTGGACACATAGTACATGTAGACGCCTGGTGATATACTAATTGTACACGCCTGAAGACATAGTACATGTAGACGCCTGGTGATATACTAATTGTACACGCCTGAAGACATAGTACATGTACACAGGCGAACATATGCTACATGTACACGATTGAATACTATATGCAGAGACAGTCCTAATTTGCACAGATACTAGATACACAGCCAGTTCCCTCCTTAGTAAAGGGGCATGGTTATATTTGTATTGCAGGGATAAAGAAAATCATTTATGTGAAAAATAAGAAATTCCCGTGTGAAGCCGAGTTGGTGTCGTGACTGTAACTCGGGCTAGAACTGGAGTTCCGTTAGGGAGCTGCTGGTAACGTGCTTAATGAATATAATTGCAAGATATGAAAGACAATTCAAAGGCTTTCTGGAAAACTGCCTTATTTCGAATTTTAGTAATAAATAGCACGCGAGTCATAAAGGGTTGGCTTTAAGTGCGAGGCTTGAACATCAAAGCGGTTTGCCGTGGCTGTGTGCAAACAGCTCGCGATAATTCCTCGCGATATCGTCATCTACAGTCGGCTTATTTGAACGTTAAGCAACGATCTCCGCAAATTTGGCTGCGAGAGAATCCATCTAGCCCTCTCTTAAACGTATATGGTAATATTTGCAACCAATACATATTTCTTATACCTTAAGCCAGTTTCAGTAGCAATTAACAATGTTTTCTTCCTAGTCCACACAGAAGACAAGTGATGCGGGGCGGACGGCAATAATCCAAACTACATCGCAGGATGTGAGTGTTGCAACTTTCTCAACTTAATCACAGGAATGTATTGTCTCACAACAGGCATTCCCCGGCTTCTTTTAGGGAAGTTTAACGACAAAACCCTTGATGAATTAGTAATGGGTCTGTCGAATTTCCTAAGTATCTCAGTATCAAAACTGATATCACTTTGATCATGCCTGAGGGAGAATCGACTCTTGACCTGTCTAACATACATGTCACCCGGAGGAATAATTAAACGTAGTTTACGCCGTTCCCAGTATGAGACATATTGAAGACGCGTCTTCACCCAAACCAAGCCTCGTATCGGTGACCACTCATCACACGAACATCGACAGGTTGTGATAGGATGCATCTGGATACAGGGTGTAGGATACTCTTCAGTGGCTTATTGGTAGAAACTCTTGTGTGAGCCACTGGAGGTGTGCCGAACCTCAACCAGCATATGAAGAGAAAGACAAGGAGAATCGGGTCTGCCATCTGTAATCAGCCACTGTGACGGGAAAGCAACAACAAACGCAGACGCTACGACACAAATTTTGAGATCAATTTTAGAGCTATGCACTCAACATTATAGTACCCGTTTTAAAGTGTGCGACTATGGCGTGGGCCACCTAGCACTGTCTCAATAATGACCAAGTGTACGCGACGACGGAGAAAGGACTGCCAGTGGTTTAATGACAGGCGACAAGTGGTCTCGACTGATATTGCCGAGAGGTAATTGTTAGGAAAAGTCTCACTTTGGGTCAAAACCTGACAAATACTAGAAAGACTCTTGGGGAGCGTTTCCAATCGAAATTTGATTACAAGCAAATCTTATGTCTATATTACGAAGCGACACTCTGGCAACATGGCCGAGTAATTTACACAAACACTCGGAAAGAATATGGCCTTCGAATTCCAAAGGTTTCTTAAATTGGAAATATTTCTTTGTTTTTGCACATTGGATTTCTGCGTCCGAAGACAACAAGTAGAATTTAGTTTGAATATATGTATATTGGATGTAGACTTGCGGTCTGAGGCAGCGTAGCCTCACATATGTGATACATATACATGAGTACAAGAAAATGCGACAAGTGTGGTTCATCTTACTTGTGTTAATATTCAACGAAATATCGGAGTGTAAGAAGGGCAGACACAAGGGACGAATGAAAGGAATTCAGTGGTGGTAAGTGAACTTAACACATCCGTTAATACGCTGTGCACACACGTGTTTAACACCACATTGATTCAGACAAATTATTCAAAATGTGCTGTTATTTTGTTGAAAAGAAGTACTGAAATGTTTGTGTACCAGCAGCAAGTAAACAAAATATTTTTATGTATATTTTACTTCTTGTGTTTTTAATTGTGCCAACGACAAACATTCTGTTTGTTGCTTGATCCGTAGTCTACCATCATTGTAGTTTCTGAATAACATTTGAAGGTTTGTACGTCTTATCAGTCGATGTATATATCATACACAAATGATGAATAAGACAATTCTTCTGACTTGAGGAAAAGGAAAACATTCTAAATATGTGTTGGCGACGCAGCACAGAGAGCAAGTTGTTTAATATGGTCCCTATAAAATCTCAATTCACTTATTGCCAATTATCCTGACTCTCAAGCAATCAACCATCCATGACTATTTTCATAAAATCTACATTTTACCTACCCTTTGATCCTTTCATGGCTGCTGTAATTGACGCATTAAAGTCTTGTCCCTTTCACTTTGGCTTCTGTTAAATTCACCTTAGCAAAGAACGAAGAAAATTTTCACATTACCTGGAATAGATTTAATTTACAAACGTAAATGGATTATATAGTTCTTTTGAACTTAGCATTTTATCATTTGATTGAAAAAACAACACTTCGTTTATAGGAAGAAATGGAATTGTCGGTAGTAATGGTAGTAATGTCCATACATTATGGGCGCAGCTAGACATGTGCTAGTTGATGTGATACTTACGGTGAATATCTGTTGACATGTTTCGTAAATTCACATAGTGATAAATATATTAACATGAAAAGTCTAATCGATATATGCATTTCTCATGGCATTGCTGGTGGACTGTTTCACACTGTAACGCCCAGGAAGCATCCCTATCTATAAATTATCTCTCCATCAATATGTAGGCCTACATTGCCACAAACAGGTATTACATTTTCAAAATTTTCACCTCAGTTTCTACCGTTTTGGGGGTGAATTCGTTCACTCTGTTATGCAATTGTCCTATTCAATGCTACAAAAGCGTTACATGTATGTTGTAAACATTATGAAGGATATGAAGGAATGTTATATTTAGAAATTGATACTACTACATGCACTTACAATAGTAACATGTTCCCTTGGCATTCAATCAGATATTGAGAGCATTAAACACATATTGAGAGCATTAAACATGAAAACAAGACAATTGTTATGTTACACTATATTTACTGTCTCCCAGAGTAAATGACAGTGAGACTGACACGGATATACTGATAGAGACATGACCAAACACCAACTTATTGTTTAATATGACTGCAGGTCACTGGCGAACCTCGGAGAACGATCAAATGATTTGCGGTCATCTGTAACCCGGTTATACAACAACCCAAGTCTATTGCCCCTCAACAAACGACAGCGTCGTCTTGTGACCCGCAACCCGGGGGCCATCATGGCTGTTGTTAAGGGGGCAAAACTCGCCATCAAGGAATGCCAGTACCAATTCAGAAATAGAAGGTGGAATTGCCCAACATTTGCAGATGGACATGGTGGTTCGATATTTGGAAAAATCCTCCAAAAAGGTAAGTAATCATATTCGTGGGCTGGTTTCTCTTCACATCGAATGGAACATTGGTTCTTTGCTGTGGATGCCAATACTCATAGCGCACAGGAAATCGGTGAAAGTTATACTCAGTAAAGTACCATTCGCCTTAGGTGCATGCACCTGTTTTATTACGACTTAAACTTTCTGTTCTTTCACATACGCTGATCTGTTATCATAAAGGGAACTCCAGAACGTTTAACATGTGTGATGAGCGAGATTACAGGGAGATATTTCCATGATATGCAGTGGCACATACTTACATACTCATGTTCTGGTAATACACATACAAGACTAGCTTGACCTGCATGCAGATAATATTAATATTATGGTATTCGTTGAAGACCATCTCTCTCTCTCTCTCTCTCTCTCTCTCTCTCTGTGTGTGTGTGTACGTGTGTGTGTGGTGTGTGAGTACATACATACCGTATATAGTGATTTTTATAACATGGATGCAGTGAATTAGAAATAATTATTCTAAAAACTTCTGTACTCTGTGGAACATATGTTGTGGGTTTTACTCTTTTCTGTAATTATCATGTTTAGCGTGCATTAACTTAGACTTTGCGGAGATGACCACCCTGGACCTAGAGAGCAATTAGTATCTGTCGTTTGCAACATGGAGGAGATTTCAGTATGCTATTTAATTGTTACAAAATCGTGTTTTGTTTTCAATGATAGTCGCACATTTACCTCCTTATAACAGCTGCTTTTTAAAATGTATTATCCTTACTCTGCTTATTGTAGATATGAATGAGAATTTAGTGATAATTACAGCCTACTAGTTACCCATCCATGCTTTGTCGACTGCGAAAACAGACCATGGACGGTTCAGTGACAGAAACAATACAATATATAGGTTGGTAAGACGTATATATGAAATTTAGATAAAGGATGTAGCTGCATACACTTTATGACGTCGAGCCGATATCTCAGTATATGTAATCCTGCAGTCTCAGATGGCACAAAACATATGTGCTGGAATGGAATGATACTGATAGTGTGTTAAACGTCATTCCACGTATGAGAGAGGTGTCTTTCTTCAGTCAGTTTTACAAGCAGAAGTAGATGGATCAGCGCTATCTGCGTTACGATATTCAGTCATTTGTTACTTAACAATACCCACTCCTGGGTTAAAGCAATGCTTCGTTTTATTTAGAGTTTATTAATTTTGGGTGTTAGTTTCGGACACTTCGTTTTGGAAATTGAGTACAGTAGGTATTATTTACTGGTCAAAGGTTGCTTGTACGTGGTGTTGGCCGATGACATGGTGGGAGACAGACAGTGTGAGTAAACATCGCCGGAAGAGTCTGACTGTAATCCCCGTCAAACATACAGATCGCATGCATTCCCCTCACACAGGGACAGCTCGGTAGGGAGGGGCGACAGGCATTGATACAGCATTTACTCAGTGCAAATCATGTCGACGATCCGATGGACTCTGAAGAAACGAAAGTAACAGCTAGCTGGTTCATACCCGACATCACGACACCCTATTGTTTGATTGAGTTCACCCAGTCAGTTCAATTTTGTTGAATAAATTTCTTCTCTGACTTCCTGTTTGGCTGTAGGTATAGGACCACAGAAAATTTTATGTAAAACCTGGCAAAAGATTCATCACACAGAAAAAGTCATACTTCCAAATATAGATGTGTATATTCGACAAAGACGCAGGAATCCCCAAACACGAGCAGACGATTCCACACAGAACATCCCTAAATTCATCTGTCTTGATCAACTTCCTGTAATATTGAAAGGACGCCATTAACCAGGATGTTACATGTAATACACTTACACTCCGCATGCTGCAGCTGCTAGAGGTTACAGATTTAGAGATGATGAACATCGCAATAAAATGTGCGAGGGCTCTCTCCTACCATTCAGTGTTCCTGTACATGCGTGTTCATAAATGATGAATGTCAAACAGTATATAAACCACTTGTAAATAGTTGATTTCAGGTTTGTTGCACTTTCTAAAGAACAAGTACAACATCTGCACAAAACTAGGTATTTTGATTACAGTCATTGAATACGTTTGTAACGGAAATCTAAATAACACGACTTTCAAATTATTCCTACAATTTATTTTGATGTCTGTCGTGGGAAGGTTTTCTAATTTTAGTTTTGTTATCGGGTGTGACACAGTGTCAGTAGCTTCTTCACAGGCACATTTCACAATGCAGTAATAGGAATCGTGATCTGTGTGCAGCTGACCTGAGAGGTGAGAATCGATTTAATAGGTACAAATCTTCCTTCACATGGCACACATGAACAAGCAGTGGCCCATGAACACAAATATTCGCTCAAAATGCCTCAGGAAGAAAATGTTAACAGTATTAAACAAAGATTCCTTTGCGCGATTTGGTGGGACAAAACACTTGTGCCCGAGGCACGTTGGGGGCAGCCCCAGACATCGGGTCATGTTATAAATTAGTCACTGTAAGTTTGTTCAATAAACTTCATTCTGACAATTGTTCCGAAAGCATAGAATGGATCTGTAGGAATATATGTTTCTATGAGATACATTTTAGAAGTTGATGGTTCTGTGGGGAATTTCTTGCAATACAGAAGTTATTCCGAGGAATATACGTTATTGACTACTTCAATTAAATAAGAGGGAGTAACTTGTTTGTTTACCTCTGTAGACACAATTACAGTAAGTTCTTTTTGTTGAGACTGTTAGAGACGAGAGTAAGTATTTAAAAGTGGTCACTGACATTTATCAGCTTACTGATAGCATTTAGCCTGCTGTCGATGCGGTTCGCCAGTTTGTTAGCAACCCTATATTGCGAATATGCATTTTTTGTGTCCTGAATGGTACTAAATGATTATTTTACTTTCGAATCTTTCATTGCTACCACTCCCCTCGTTCTGCCGATTTTTCACCATGGGTCATCGAAAATGTCTCTTTGATATTGTATGGGTCTACATAACGGAGATTCTTAATGACAAAACATATCTTAATTGGTCTGTGCAGAATGGCTAGCATAGAATTCTTCACTAATACCTTCACACCCGTTTTGATGCAGTAAGTCTAATTTCCTAAATAAGATGTCCTAAGATGTGTCCAATTCCTGGTCTGTCTTCAATTCACTGTTTTTATCAGCTGAAAAATACTCTTTGTCTCACCTGTCGATATTACATCCTAAGGTTCGAACGCCTAATTGTCCTTCAATCTTGAATTATTTTACATCCGCAGACACATATTTAACATTCTCCAACACTGAAAGAATTTGTTAGCACTGGCGCAATGTGATAACGGAATCTTTATTTGATTAAGGAAAAACTTTATCCCATGGTCCGTAACGAAGTTGTCGCCAAAATGTGGGTGAGCAGAGATATATTAACCTGTCTGTCTTCAAATGTTCAGGTCAGTTTGTTAAAAAAAAACACGAAATAAAGATCACTTGCAGTTTATTGGGAAAATAATATGTGAAATGCTGGACTTTGTCATCGGTAACATCTATACGAAATGTAGGAGACAAGTATGGTAGAACGCTGTGTTCCAGTAAGCCTCTTCAGCGACACAGTCCACAAGGCTGTAGGACAGAATATTGATATCAACCCTCCAAGTGAACTTTCCCTTAGCATCAAGCAATGTTGCAGCAGATCTACACTTTTATGTGTACAGTACACATTATATGCGGTAAAATCGAACATGCTCTCTCTAAAATGTTTTAAATAATTCTGGTCCTTAGTGAAAAATTCAAAATGTTTAATGGCAGACATTAATTTGTTATTTCCAAATTCGGAGTATCAGTGACCAAAATGCTATCCGATGCTTTTCTTTATTTTGACGTTGCCCATAAGTTCCTATATTGCTCAGTTAAACATCACGCTTTTGCCTGTCTTTCGTGAAAACCTGGCATCACCACTTTCAGATAGTGATTCCCACTTTACATGATTATGACATAATAAACGCTACGTTTTGAGGAGTTTTCACTTTCTCTTGTCTATATTTATCAAGTAGATTGTCCATAACATATGTCTAAGTTTGAAAGAAAGAGCTAGCAGATTCTGATACAAAATATTTGCTTTACAGTGTATCAGTGTTTCCTCTCCCAATACAAGATACATACAATATCTACCCACGCTTCTCCAGGAATGTATGCGTCCACATGTTTGACGATAACGTTCTGTGAGCGAGATTTACCTAAGAACAATTAGTTGTTCAAATGAAAATAATGCGATGTTTTTCACACTTACAAACAGCAAATAATGACAATCAGTCATATGTACATCGTTGTGAATTATCTGTTAAATGTTTGATGTTACAAGACAACGAAACAAAATAGGAAACACTATTCTTTTCTTTTTCTCCGTTTACAGTATGCCTGTCTGGCCAAAATCTGTCAGTGATTGTTATGGTAGATATCTGTTAACATTCCGTGGTCGACAAATTAATGTGAGGTGCATGTCATTAGTTAGAAATGTCGAACAAATGAATGTACAGAATTACCCAGCTATTATAACTCTAAAATAAAACAACTTAAAACAGTTTTAGGATTTTAAATTGTGCAGTGCTGCTGTTTGACAGTTGCACGCGCCATATGGTTTGAAATAATAACAGTCAAGCGTGCTACCGAGCAGATTTTCCGGCCTTTCTACTGTGTACAGTGGATTCGCAGCTTCTGTGGTATCAATGAATGCGTGCATGCTTTGAATATATGTAGTAGAAAAGTACATACTCATTCGTGTACCCAAACATATCTATCACTGAACAATTTGCGGTGTCTATTTTGAAGAAGTGAGGATTAATTACCATTTATTGACATGTGTGAATAGGAAATAGGTAGTATCGTTATTGTAGCACACGCCGGGATGCACGCGTCTGGAACATTGAAATGAACACATTTTCAAGTAATTTAATCATTAACATTTTCTAAATGAAACAATTTGATCAGCAGGTATAGAGGAGAATATGAAGCGACCATTGTCACGTCCTTGAAGTCGGAGCATTATGCGTCGGTCAACAGGACGGCACCGGTTGTCATCTTGGATTGCCTTCTAGGTTTCAGACATGGATACGAATTATATCTTTAATGTCTTTGACCATGTTTTTGGTAATATTAGGCATATAGTAAGGTCTTCGCAAGCGTAATTTAGGGGGAAGCCATTTTGAAAACAATGATACTAGCAGCAACTAAGTCTTGGTCAAATTATGGATCAGTGAGAACACGTATGCAGAATGCATCAGTTATTAGGATTGATCCGTAAGTCATTTACGTTTTTGATATAATGTATTCGATCAAAGTGTAATTATTGTTTATTTTTCACTGAAGCTAACACGCAAACATGAATCAAAGTGTCACTCGTTTTAAGTGTTTTATTCCTTTCTTTGTTCACTATACTTACTATCGTATCCTTGAATCCGTCATGTTAATGCGTAGGCATTCAAGCTTAAACAGTTAAGCCATTCTTGTACTGTCTGTAACATGATGCCTTCAGAAAACAACATATTAACTTGCTATAACTGTGGACAAAACGATAAGATAAGTAATATGAATCCCCACTTTGATATGCATAAACAGTCTTTAATTACAAAATGACTTAAGTGCTTTGTACTCTTAAAATCTAGATGTCTGACGTTAATATTTGAGTAAGTGGAGCGTTTGAAAGTGAGTTCTCCCACCTACACAAGGTACAGGGCACTACAATAATATGTAATGAAACTGCAGTAAAATATTTGGAATTGGTGCAGGCGTATACGAAAACCTTCATGTATGTATACCGTGTGCAGCTGTATGATGGGTGCAGTAATTACCAGAAGCAACAATGCAGACATGTTTAGTGTGGGGATAAATAGTGCGTCATTGACTGTAGTACTAGCATTCCCGACAGACGTTCTGTGTACGGGGCTAATTAAAGTGTCACTCACTGACTGTAGTACTGGCATTCCCGACAGATGCTCTGTGTATGGGGCTAATTAAAGTGTCACTCACTGACTGTAGTACTGGCATTCCCGACAGATGCTCTGTGTACGGGGCTAATTAAAGTGTCACTCACTGACTGTAGTACTAGCATTCCCGACAGACGCTCTGTGTACGGGGCTAATTAAAGTGTCACTCACTGACTGCAGTACTGGCATTCCTGACAGTCATTCTGTGTACGGGGCTAATTAAAGTGTCACTCACTGACTGTAGTACTGGCATTCCCGACAGACGCTCTGTGTACGGGGCTAATTAAAGTGTCACTCACTGACTGTAGTACTAGCATTCCTGACAGTCGTTCTGTGTACGGGGCTAATTAAAGTGTCACTCACTGACTGTGGTACTGGCATTCCCGACAGACGCTCTTTGTACGGGGCTAATTAATATGTCACTGACTGTAGTAATGACATTCCTGATAGTCGCTTTGGGTACAGCGATATTTAGCATGTCACTCACTGTAGCACTAGAATCCCTGGTAGCCACTCTGTGTACGAACATAACTATTGTGTCACTGGGATTAGTAATTGAATTCCTGATTGTCGCTTCCTGTGCGGGGATAATTAAAGTGTCACTGACTGGCATTTCTGACAGTCGCTCTGCGAACGGGTACAATTAGTGTGTCACTGACTGTAGTAATGACATTCCTGACAGTCGATCTATGTACGAACATAACTAATGTGTCACTGGCATGTGTGCACTGGCATTCCTGACATTCGATCTGTTGGCAGGGATAATTAGTGTGTCACTGACTGTAGTGCTGGCATTGCTGACAGTCGCTCTTTGTACGGGGATAATTAGTCTGTCACTGACTGTAGTACTGACATTCCTGACAGTCGTTCTGTGTACGGGGATAATAGTACGTCACTAACATTTCTACTAGCATTCCTGACAGTTGCGTTGTGTGCTGGGATAATTAGTGTGTCAGTGTCTGGCATTGCTGACAGTCGCTTTTTGTACGGGGATAATTAGTGTGTCACTGACTGGACTACTGGCATTGCTGACAGTCGCTCTGTGTACGGGGATAATAATTGTGTCACTGACTGTAGTGCTGGCATGTCTGTCCATTGCTCTGTTTATGGGGCTAATTAAAGTGTCACTCACTGTGGTACTGACATTCCTCAGAGTCGCTCAGTGTGCGGGGCTAATTTGTGTGTCACTGAATGTAGTACTGACATTCCTCAGAATCGCTCTGTGTACGGGGCTAATTAGTATGTCACTGACTGTAGTACTGACATTTCTTACAGTCGCTTTGTGTGCGTTGATAAAGTGTCTATCACTGACTGTAGTACTAGCATTCCTGACTGCTGATAATCAATATATTCCAGAGATACTATACCAATGGTCATGTTTCCGAAGGTACAGCCATTGTGTGACGATCATGAGTAGATTATGATACTTGAGCCCAGAAAATGTGCTACTGCCTGACTACCTGTATCCCGGCTTAGGGGGACTACGTTCCAACTCTGTCAGTTCAAATGAAGTATCAATGCACTGATTTAACTTAACAGCTGCAACCACATCGCAAGTGAAATGTTATTTTAGAACGAACATAAACATGACTGTAATCACTATTGAGTGAAGACCTCCAAGATACTCCTAAATACACTGTACTGAAGGTGACCATTTTCCCAGGATGTCACGCCAATAAAATAGCACTTAAGTACGGGAGTAAGTTGGAAAACGGCTACAAGTAAGCTCTGTAAAGTCTATTAGTTTGTGTGGGTTATCGATTGAATCTGGTGTTCAGACTGGGCAGGATATATTGTTGTCGCTATGACTAACTTAATTAATTTCACTGACATAATATGGGAGAGGTTACCTTTTAATGTCCATCATTTTTACAACTATCTTCATCTGAGTAACAGTCCGTACCATAACTCCCAGTTCTCGAAAACCGACAAGTGAGATACCCATCAGCAGTAGGCGGGGCTGTGGTTTGTTTACGCCTACGTTTGGTCTGACGTGAGCCAGCGAGGTTCTATTTCCACCTTTAGGCACACAATAAACTTGCCTCCGGTACTCCATAGCATGGCATCAGCTCCATTTATAAAGCAGGATCAATACATACACTACGCTACGCACGCACGTACGCTCGCACACACACATACACACACACCTTCCAAATGTTAGATAAACGGATGCAGAGGGGAAGGGTGGGGGAGGTGCGTGTGCAGGGGTGCCCGCCCCATCCCTTCTTGTCCTGAAAGTTTATTAAATGGCCATTTTGTCGTTATGCATAACTGTCATACCATATGAACATCAAGTATATTCCATCATCATAGCTCGTAATATAACAAGTCAGGTAGCTTATATTGTTGTAATCGTATAAGTGTACGCATACGTGAAAACGAGGATGATGCAATGTTTAGGCATTAAATAGAGCTGTTTTGTGGGCATTGTGTTTTGCCAGTTTGATGGACGAGAACAGAGGCGAGAAACCATCCAACGAAAGAGAGAGACAATGACTTTTACATGACACAGATACCCAGTGTAACAGTCCGTTAAGGCAGCTCTGCCGCTTGCCAAGTCCCTGCGTCACATGGTACCATACAAGCCCGGTGACTGTAGATACATTGCCACATGATACCATACAAGCCCGATGACTGTAGATACATTGCCACATGATAGCATACAAGCCCGGTGACTATAGATACATTGACACATGGTACCATACAAGCCCGGTGACTGTAGATACATTATCACATGATACCATACAAGCCCGGTGACTGTAGATACATTGTCACATGGTACCATACAAGCCCGGTGACTGTAGATACATTGGCACATGGTACCATACAAGCCCGGTGACTGTAGATACATTGTCACATGGTACCATACAAGCCCGGTGACTGTAGATACATTGTCACATGATACCATACAAGCCCGGTGACTGTAGATACATTGTCACATGGTACCATACAAGCCCGTTGACTGTAGATACATTGCCACATGGTACCATACAAGCCCGTTGACTGTAGATACATTGTCACATGGTACCATACAAGCCCGGTGACTGTAGATACATTGTCACATGGTACCATACAAGCCCGGTGACTGTAGATACATTGTCACATGATACCATACAAGCCCGGTGACTGTAGATACATTGTCACATGGTACCATACAAGCCCGTTGACTGTAGATACATTGCCACATGGTACCATACAAGCCCGGTGACTGTAGATACATTGCCACATGGTACCATACAAGCCCGGTGACTGTAGATACATTGTCACATGATACCATACAAGCCCGGTGACTGTAGATACATTGTCACATGATACCATACAAGCCCGGTGACTGTAGATACATTGTCACATGGTACCATACAAGCCCGGTGACTGTAGATACATTGCCACATGGTACCATACAAGCCCGGTGACTGTAGATACATTGGCACATGGTACCATACAAGTCCGGTGACTGTAGATACATTGTCACATGGTACCATACAAGCCCGGTGACTGTAGATACATTGCCACATGGTACCATACAAGCCCGGTGACTGTAGATACATTAATTGTCACATGGTACCATACAAGCCCGGTGACTGTAGATACATTGACACATGGTACCATACAAGCCCGGTGACTGTAGATACATTGCCACATGATACCATACAAGCCCGGTGACTGTAGATACATTGTCACATGATACCATACAAGCCCGGTGACTGTAGATTACATTGAACTAGACTGTAGAACTACATTGTCACATAGTTACCTGTAAAGGAAATATTCGGCAGGCTGAATGTCAATGCATCCTCTTTCAATAATAATTTCAATTCGAAATGAGTTCATGTATAGAAATTCCACATTCTGCATTTGCTTTATATCATCACACACAATTATTCGAAGCCGGTGATGTGTGAACTTCATATCCCATACAGTAGTTTGATGTCGATTGGTGTATGTCTCTGTATGCATACATAAATGAATAGTCTAACTGGCTAACATGGCCATGTAAGAATATACTGTTCATAACATATTTGTTCAGCATAATACAGTTGATGACACTTACAGTAGTGTAGCGAACACTTCCTGTATATACAAAATAATACAGTTGATGACACTTACAGTAGTGTAGCGAACACTTCCTGTATATACAAAATAATATCGTTGATGACACTTACAGTAGTGTAGCGAACACTTCTTGTATATACAAAATAATACAGTTGATGACACTTACAGTAGCATAGCGAACACTTCCTGTATATACAAAATAATACAGTTGATGACACTTACAGTAGAGTAGCGAACACTTCCTGTATATACAAAATAATACAGTTGATGACACTTACAGTAGTGTAGCGAACACTTCCTGTATATACAAAATAATATAGTTGATGACACTTACAGTAGTGTAGCGAAACCTTGTATATTCTGATACGATGCAAAATATTTATAGCACATATGACAAACCTAAAATGACGCTGTTGTTTTGTCTTACACTAACAAAGGCACTAACTGATTATTGTAGGCTGTCGAGAGTCGGCCTTCATCTACGCCGTGACCAGTGCCGCAGTGTCCCATTCCATAGCTAGGGCGTGCTCAGAAGGAAGCGTTCACACATGCACATGTGATTATGCACACAATAAAATTCCAAGTGGAAAGGACTGGGAATGGAGCGGATGCAGTGACAACGCAAAGTTTGGACACAAGTTTTCCAGACGGTTTGTTGACGTTATTGAGAAGGGTTGGGATTTCCGTTACATGATCAACCTACACAACAACGAAGCTGGACGAGTGGTGAGTAAGCGGCTGCCATGGACCATTCAAACGTTTCAAATCTTATTCGTTTTCTTATTTAGTTCACTTTTGTGACATTCTAATTCTTGATTCACTCCACGACTAGCCATACGAACAACGTTAGTAACGAATGCCACGGATAAGACTATCTGCTAAGTATGCAGATATAAGCGTGGTCATGACCTGAAAAGGGTAAACGGGTAAAATACTAGACGCATGTGTGTCTGTCACCGAGATGAAACGGGAAAAGTACCAATTTGTATGCTAAGTATAATGGGTGAACTTTATAGGTAAGTGCATCTTGAATGCGTCTTGTTTGTTATATTGGCTATCTGAAGCGCGACAGACGGCATCACTACTTTAATGGAGAGGAGTGTGTTACTACCTTGTAATCAAGTGAACGATCTTGTATCTCTACCCGGAGGCGATGGACCTCCAGTGTGCGAGTCGGACCCCACTGACTTGTCACAAACACGACACAGGCCGTCATCAGTTTATTGCCCCTGCAATGAAATAAGCCTCAGTACTCACATCCACATTAATTAAAGCTCATAAATTTGTCTTAATCTACACTCTTCTCTGGCGTTGCCGAGCTCACTTCGTCTACGTTCTCTGTTAATATTTGAGTGTCGTCTTGTTAGAATTGCTTGAAACAATGCCGAGTGACAGGAAAGTGGCTACTTCAGAGATATGGTCGCGTTGATAACATGTAATTTGCCGATCAAATGCGGTATTTGATAAGGTCTTGTTTACTCATTTGTCACCTCTGACTTTCCTCATGCTCCCTTTCAACTTGCTGGTGACACGAGAAAACTGACTCTCATTCTCACAGGAACCACAAGCCACGCCCACTCTCGCTCCACCAACCTCTTACCACAGATCTCCCATAAAAACATATCAATTATGCACAACCATATATTCCACCCCACACTAACCATCCACTCAGACATGACCACTGATGCCAACATTCACTCAGACAAACCCACTGATACCAACATTTATTCAGACAGGCCCACTCATACAGTTATCCACACGAACATACCCACTCACACCAACATGCAAGCAGACACACCCACTCACACTAACATGCAAGCAGACGTATCCACTCACACCAACATGCAAGCAGACATACACACTCACACCAACATGCAAACAGACATGTCCACTCACACCAACATGCAAGCAGACATACCCACTCACACCAACATGCAAGCAGACACACCCACTCACACCAACATGCAAGCAGACGTATCCACTCACACCAACATGCAAGCCGACATACCCACTCACACCAACATGCAAACAAACATATCCACTCCCACCAACATCCATGCTGACATATCCACGTATACCAACATCTAAGAAGACACGTCCACTCCCATCAACATCTATACCGACATGCCCACTAGACCTGTGGTGACATATCATAGTATCGATAATCGTGATACTTTATTGGACGATAAACATAACGATACCATGTTTCGTATCGTGATACGTATCGTTGACCTTAAAATTGTTATTTTTCACTGCAAACTGACAGTTATGTTGTCGTCAATTTTCTTTACCGTCACACCTGTCATGCCCACTCACACCAAAATCCACGCAGACATGCTAACTCACGATAGTTTCCTCGCACACATGCCCACCTCCTACCAACATCCACACAGACACCAACTCGCGCTGTTATCCATGCAGACCTGCCCACCCCTACGAACAACCAGGTGGGCATGCCTACTCATACCACCATCCAAGCACACACGCCTCCTCACACCAACATTCACGCAGACATACCCACCTTATCCCAACAACTACGCAGACTTACCGACTCGTATAAAAACATCCAAGAAGACACGCCCACTCACACTCACTCGATACAAACAGACTTCCTGCCCACAACAACATCCACACAGGCACGGCTACTCACAATATTATCCTCGTGGACATGTCCACCTCATACCAATATCCACAAAGACACGCCCACTCACGCTATTATCTACGCAGACATGCCTACTCACAGCAACATTATAAAGACACGCCCACTCACGACATTATCCTCGCAGACATACCCACTTACATAATTATCCACCCAGACGTGACCACTCACACCAACATGTATAAAGACACTCCCACTCACGACAGTATCCTCGCAGGCATGCCCACCTGATACCAACGTCCAGACAGATTCGCCCACTCCCAGTATTATCCACACAGACATGCCCATTTATGCTATTATTCCCACAGACATGCTAACTCCTACCAACAGTCACGCAGACATGCTAACTCCTACCAACAGCCACGCAGACATGCTAACTCCTACCAACAGCCACGCAGACATGCTAACTCCTACCAACAGCCACGCAGACATGCCCACTCACACAATTATCCTCAGAGACATCCCCACTCATACCAGCATCCACGCAGACATGTCTACCTCATACCAACATCCACGCACACATGTCCACCCACACAATTATCCAAGCACACATGCTTACTGACATTAGTACCCACGCAAACATGCTAACTCATACCCACTCAAACCAACATTAACTCAGACACGCCAAATCACACCTTCATTCACTCAGACACGCGCACTACCACCTATATTCACTCAGCGACACAGACTTACACCAATATTCACTCAGACACGTCCACTCAAACGAACATCTTCACCCATACCCACTCACACAACATGAAAGCAGAAACGTCCATTCGCATTGACATCCCACGCCGACATACTCACTCATACCAACATCCACGTCGACATACCAAATCAAAGCAGACACTACCACGCACACCAATATCCACGTCGCCATGTTCACTTATTCCAACATCCACGTCAACATACCCATTCATACCAACATCCAAGAAGACACGCTAACTCACACAACATCCAAGCACACACGCCCAATCACACCAACATCCATGCAGACATATCCACTCATACCAACATCCAAGAAGATACGCTCACTCACGATAGTATCCTCGCACACATGCCCACCGCATCCCAACATCCAACAGACACACCCTCTAACACCAACGTCCAAGTACGCACGACCCCTCATACCGACATTAACGTAGTTATACTTACCTTATACGGTTGCCCGCTCACGTAATTACCTACGCAGACATGCCTACTCACAGCAACATCATACAGATACGCCCACTCACGATATTATCCTCGCAAACATCCCCACTCACAAAAACATCCAAGAATACACCTCCACTCATACCAACATTCAAGCAGACAAACCCACTCACGCTATTTTCCTCATAGACATAACCATTCATACCAACATTCTTGCAGACATGGCAACTCATACTAACATCCTTGCAGACATGGCAATTAATACCAGCATCCTTGCAGACATGGCCACTAATACCAACATCCTTGCATCCTTGAGAGAGAGAGAGAGAGAGAGAGAGAGAGAGTGAGAGAGAGAGGGAGAGTACGATGATGTTGATGATGGGAACCTAAGAGAGTATGCAATAATGATGGGATGTATAGGGAGAGTGTGCTGGTGATGGGATGTATAGGGAGAGTGTGCTGGTGATGGGATGTATAGGGAGAGTGTGCTGGTGATGGGATGTATAGGGAGAGTGTGCTGGTGATGGGATGTATAGGGAGAGTGTGCTGGTGATGGGATGTATAGGGAGAGTGTGCTGGTGATGGGATGTATAGGGAGAGTGTGCTGGTGATGGTATGTATAGGGAGAGCGTGCTGGTGATGGGATGTATAGGGAGAGTGTGCTGGTGATGGGATGTATAGGGAGAGTGTGCTGGTGATGGGAAGTATACGGAGAGCATGGTGGCGATGGGAAGTATGGGGAGAGCGTGGTGATGATGGGGTGTATAGGGAGAGAGTGGTGGTGATGGGACGTATAGGCAGAACGTGGTGATGATGGGATGTATAGGGAGAGTGTGGCGATGATGGGATGTATAGGAAGAGTTTGGTGCTGATGGGCAGGAAAGGGAGATCGCGGTGATGATGGGATGTATAGGGAGAGCGTGGAGATGATGGGAAGCATAGGGAAAGAGTGGTGATGATGGGATGTATAGGGAGAGAGTGGAGGTGATGGGAAGTATAGGGAGAGTGTGGTGGTGATGGGAAGTATAGGGAGAGTGTGGTGATGATGGGAAGTATACGGAGAGCGTTGTGGCGATATAAAGTATAGGGAGAGCGTGTTGATGATGGAAAGTATAAGGAGAGTGTGGTGGTGAGGAGATGTATAGTGAAAGTGTGGTGTTGATGATCGGTATGGGGAGAGTGTGGTGATGATGGGAAGTATAGGGAGAGCGTGGTGGTGATGGGAAGTATAGGGAGAGCGTGGTGATGATGGGAAGTATACGGAGAGTGTGGTGTTGATGGGAAGTAGAGCTAGAGAGTTTTGATGATGGGAAGTATAAGGAGAGTGTGGTGATGCTAGGCATGTAGGGAGAGCGTGGTGGTGATGGGAAGCATAGGGAGAAAGTGGTGATGATGGGATGTATAGGGGGAGAGTGGTGATGATGGGATACATAGTGAGAGCGTGGTGGTGATGGGAAGGATAGGGAGAAAGTGGTGATGATTGGATGTATAGGGGGTGTGTGGTGATGGTGGAAAGTAAAGGGAGTGTTCGGTGGTGATGGGAAGTATATGGGGAGCGTGGTGGTGATGGGAAGTATAAGGAGAGCGTGGTGATGTTGGGACGTATAGGGAGAGTGTGGGGATGATGGGAAGTACATTGAGAGTATGGTCGTGACGGGAAGTATTTTGAGAGTGTGTTGGTGATGGGAAGTATAGGGAAAGTATGGTGGTGATGGGAAGTGTAAGGAGAATATGGTGCTGATGGGAAGTATAAGGAGAGTGCGGTGATGTTCGGAAGTATAGGATGTGAGTACATTTTAGGGGATGACCAACTGATTCTTGGTGTGGGGTAGAGAGGATAATATATTAACGTTCGGAGTATGTTGGTCAAAGATAGTTACTACGTTATACGGTCGTATATTCATCAAATTGTGTTCAACTATCCATGTTATGTTTCAGCACGTCACCTCGGGTCTGAAGCAGGAATGTAAATGTCACGGCATGTCGGGGAGCTGTACCATCAAGACGTGCTGGATGAGACTCCCTGCTTTCAGGAATGTCGGGGTCGTCCTCAAAGATAGGTTTGATGGAGCAACCAGGGTACTTCCAGGTACGCTCCTTTCCTATTCTTATCAACTAGCACAATTCTCACGATCAAGTGCATATGTATCAGTTTGATGTTTTCAAACCACGGTATCGGCATTAAATTCTTGTCGCCGTTACCACCTTACCGTGCATCTCGCGAAAGTCATTTCTTAGATTGGTGTTTTCGGGGGTTTTAATTACATGCCATCTTATTCGGGGGTGATGAGACGAAATAGTATGTTCCTAGCACGGTATAACTTCTCTCACGACACGAATATCTGAAAAGCTAATTAACTGACAGCTGTCAACGGCAAAACTACTTTTAACCATATCTTCTAGTGGCCTGCCCGTTATGCACTAACGGAGTTATCATCATTTTCGTTCCACCTACTAATGCGCCCAACGTTTGCAAGTATCGCCATATTCCTTACATTAAATATTGTATATGTATATCTATTCTGAGATTGTGGGTTGCATTGAGTTGAAAATGAGGCTAGGATGAATGTGTCTGTCTTGCTTTCTTACTGCCAACTGGACTTTAGGGCAACTTTGGCATCTAGACGTGGAATAAACGCTGAGCTGCAGCACTAAACAGCCATACAGAGTATTCTGGTTCAAAGAATTACAATTAAACATGCAATCAAACACAAAAATGTGATGACAAGTTGCCACCTTTCAATCTTTTACAAGCGCATTCCCTTTGGAATAACTGTTCTTCTAATCCAGGTTTAAAGTGATAATATCGGATTTTAAACATAACCTGTATAATGTATAAGACAAGATTCCACAAGAATCTATTTTAACTTGATATCACCACGAGGCGGTCAAACGATAGCTGGAGAAATCTGTGTATACTTATTTGACTACATTCGTAGGAATTCAGACCTTAGGAAACAATACGGTGCGCGAGGCGTACAAAATCCTTCTGCCAGCTTGAAGAAAAGATGATTCTAAGGAATGTTTTATCATGCTCTTGGTGATCGATCCAGATTGTTACTAGGAGATGTATATATAAGGACGAATTGAGACGATTTGTTCTTGGTGCAATAATTTGCGATGCGCGTGAAAGTGACACGTGTTGCATGATTTTCACCATCAAGGAAGGGAACCAGACACACAGTCATCTAAATATACATTAGGTATAACAGATACAATTATATAAACCCGACGATAAAAAATTAACTCATCACAAGTTTACAGTTCTTAATATATTCAGTCACGCACATTCCAGCAAACTATAATCTGTACAAATTGTCAGTATTTTCAACAAAACATGCTTTGCCATTATCAACAAAACAGGCGCAGACGCAATAGTTGCAAACAAGCTGATAGTTTCAGGGTGTTCGTACTTTATAGTGCTTAAGAAATCGGTAGGATGACACATAATAGTGCTTCAGTCATCTTCAGATATATATATTATAGTGCTTTATAAATGTGCAGGGCGATATATGTACTACATCTTAGTTGTGCACTGTTGTGTTTCTGGGGAGCATGTAGTGTCACGTTAGCTACAGAATAGGTGCTTTTGTTTATGTGTTTGTTTGTTTGTTTGTTTGTTATTAAAGCGGTACTGAACAATATTCCAGCTATGTGGAGGTACGTAAAGAAAGGTTCAGATCCACAGAACAGTCTAAACCGAAATATTGCCAAGAGATGAGCGAAAGGCCTTCTGTCAACACCAACCCACGTTTAGGCGGTACTTGTAACATCTTTAATGTGCCTGCAAGGGACGTGACTAATGCCTTTCATGAGGACATTTTCGGGAAATAAACAGCGAGGCCATTCAGCGAGGACCGTCGTATAAACCGTTTCTTGTAGACTTCAGGGGCCCTGCTCATTCACTGAGCAGGGCATTGCCTACACCATCACCTAACATTAGGACACTCCAGCAGCACTTGAAACAAACGTGACGTTTCATACACTAATTTCCTTTGACAAAGTACAGTGAGTGGATGGGCAGACGGATTGCTGCGTATTGCATCCAATCACCAAGTTATCTGTAGGCTATTGTCTTTTTTCCTGGATGATAATGACGTCATGTCTGAAAAATAACATCGTAGTTGAAGTTGAAACTATATTCATCTGACATTGTGAATATGAATATAGTGACAAGTACATTCACAGAAGTCAATACAATACATAAGTAAGATCAAAGTAGTATTTTGCCAATTTTAGGATGTAAATATCCTGTATTAAGTGTAAACATTACATATTAATCACATTAAGGCTTGCTGAATGCAATATTTATTCACAAATATAGGATATGAACCATCCCAATACAAACTCAAAATAGCATAATACCTTTCTCTTTTTTCCATATATGTCCCGTTGAGTGGTGGTGTTTTGTCACTAGAAGTGCAAGAGGGGGGTCTATCTTGTTCATAAGTGTTCTACCTGTAAAGTTCTGAATGAGATGTCGGTAAAACATACTTGATAATCCAGTCTCAGATCTGAACTTAGGCACATGAGTGACCTACACCAGGGGAAGGCTGGTAAGGTCGTACGTCTAGTTACAAGTCATACTACACAGTCTCGTTAACGTTTCTCGACAGGATGATATAATATTATATACACTGATTATACATATAATCTTCAAGTGATACCTTAAATGAATTTTTGGGCCTTTTTTGCTCCAGTCACATTGATTTAGCTACCTTCGCTCGCATCTCAGCGTCAGCACACCCTTCAGTAGCTGGATTGTCACTAACTAACCGGAATAAGGTATTCATAATACTCTTTCAAGACCAACATATTGCTGCTTTATTTGTCTTGTGAGATTAAACAGCTAGGATATGGATGGGAGTAGATAAGAGTGCTCAATGGAAATGTTGCTTGTAGTGGGTGGATCTGTATATGTATCTGTATCTTCAGGTCAGCTGGGAAATAGAGTAGTACTTATACAAAGGCTTGGATAGGCTTGGGACTAAAGAATTATATAAGTCTATCTCGGAGAGTTGTGTTTGTCTTGTAATCTTGAATTGACCTCACTGTATCAACCGTTTTATTGTTGAACTGATGTATACGTCCACGTAGGCATATACTCTAGAGAAAATAGCTGCAGGCAAAGACAGATGTGCATGTCTTGGCTGACATCTCCACTGTACTAGAACCAGAATATATATTGCCAGTTTGATCCTTGTGACATACACGAAGTTTTTCATGTTTCATGGGTGCTTGTTTCTGCTAGATAACGAAGGAAAGGCCCCGGTGAAAGGTCAGTATATAGGCAATGTATGGTCTTACACTGATAAAGCCGGGATGGTTTCCAATGGAATAATTGTCTTAGAGGACATTGTTTCAGGAACCATAATATGTCTATCTTTCCGACTTGACGCTATGGCGAGATGGAATCATCCTGGCTTTAGCAGTTTCTTGTGGTCAGCAACGTACACGTATATAGTTAGTGTAAGCACGCTTGACGCTTAACTCTCACAGTCTGCATGTTTCTTACAAAGCTTCACTGAAATAAAACGAGCATCGTCTTGTGATGGTAAAGCCTGTTTCCAGTGCTAACACGTGGTTGTGTGTCTGTGCTTGTGCCTGCTGCCGTATTAGTTACATTCTAGTGATATCTGGGTTAACATACCACAGATGTGCACTCATTTCTAATTTCATTCACAGGTCCTCACCCATAGCATCCCGCAGATCGAATGCTGAAAGAGTACTTTACATTACCATGGAGAATACTAACTTTTCCGTTGTAAGAGATACAAACTAACATTATCAAGCCTGAACGAGGGAAACTGAATTCGTTAAATACAAATGTATATTCATGGACAATTGTAGTTTTTTTTGACTCTACGACATATAGAGATACGTGCCTTCTTGTAGCAGACAAATGCATCTAAAGAAGAGATGATACATATTTCTGGCTTCGCTCTTCAATCACACGTCAAGGCAACTAGTCTTGCATCCAGTAGCCATAACATAGCCTGCAACGAGTAGCCACGACACATCCTTGCATCGACTAGTCAAAGCATAACTTCTGCAAAAAGTACTCATGACATACCTCTTCGATGAGTGGCTAGGACATACTGCTGCAACGGCTATTCATGACGTACGCCTTCAACGAGTAGTCATGACATACCCCTGCGACGATCGGTACGAATAATCATGATATACACCTTCAACCCAATCCGGGGAAGTAGCCGCCTGATCCCTGTGCGTCACCGTCCAGTGGATTATTTTGAAGGATGAATTATCCTATTCTGTTATGATGTCTGGTGCTCTTGTACGAAGGGATTATCATGACTGTATGTCACCCTGGTCCTATCACAAACGATGTCAGTCACATATGTGTCGACATGTGTCATACAGGTAACAGCATCATCACAAACCTTTAGGAGTTTACGCAATAAAACGCCCTCGAATCATTATAAAAAATGTTTAAAATTCAGCTTATGCCGCCTGATCGCAAGACTCCGTTTTGACTGCAATATCCAAATATTTTGACATCTTCTGAAGATTGAACAGGATATATAAATGGAATCCCATTCACGTTAGCCAGTATGAAAGCTCAGCTCACCCATTCAATTAAATTCAATTATTTGGCAGTATTCCAGCACACGTTCCTAGTATTTTGCGTATATGCGTCTGTAGCTCCACGGAACGTATTTTCTCCCAATGTGAGGACTAGACACTTATTCAGCTTTCAACGTATGTCACGCCTACATGTCAATAGATAGCCTCTATGTCTGTCACTCATTTGTGCCCAGGAAAGACGAGAAAAACACAAACTGCAAATGTTGTATTGATCTTAATTATATCCATGCACGCCGAATACGTAACCCTGATAGTGAGTCATCATTTATGATAGATATTAACTAACTGACTCACAGAAGCCCTTGAACATTGCAGGAATCGAGGCTTTGATAAAAACACATTTCCAAACATAGTGCTTGGACCATTTCTCATTTCTCATATACCAGCGAATCGCCAATAGACACGTTTTGTAATATGTTTCAGATTAATATAAGATTGGAAGTTACACAGTTCTCTTAAATTCTGCAGTAATGTATTTTACTGACGTTCGCTTTAATCTGAATTCTCGACTAGGATATATTTTACTGGTACTTTGATTGAAATGAAACGTTGAACAGTCCTATGTTTGTGTGTCAACTTGACTGTATCGGAATTACCCATGGTCTACAGTTAATATTTGGGTGGTTAAGCATGTATCTCTTTATTCTTACTGCACCTGAAAATTACAAGCAATATATAATGCATATAATGTAAAATTTAAACAGACAATCACACTCCGTATAACATACAAACGCCAAAGCATTCCTGACGTATCATTTTTCTGGCCTCTCAGCATGCTTCATGTTAAGGATGGCCATAAATTGTACATTTGATCATTAAATATCTTGTCAAACGTGATTGTCTTTCTATTCAAACAACGATTGGTATGTCTTGATGCAGTAAGGAGACTGGGTCTTTAACAAAAGTCCCATTTGACGTCATATCGCTTTCTCGATGAATAAAGGTACACGGTAATTATATACAAATCTTAAATGAAGGAATCTAATTCTTTCCCAAGTTCCCTCAAGAGTAACAACATATTTCTGGAGTGAAATTGCAGGATACACTTTCGTCCATGGTAGATCTGTAGAGCTGCCAGCTTCTTGTCATGCGACGTTCGGTGGTTATCGCCTAATGAAACGTGGTGCAAATATATCGTAATAATTATCCTTTTGTTCTGCAGTTTTGAGATGGTGTGGTATTATGTCGGTGACATTTATAGGTTTTGGTGGGTGAACAGTGTAAAACTATTTATTTTAGTAATTTACGGAGCACTTTCGTTTCGTTGAAAATTGCCTGCGATCCAAGCGCTTGTAATGTACGAAAATAACCGTGTCTCTGGTGTTTCCATCAGACTTCCGCAGACTTAAAACTTATAAAAAGTGCAACATTCTTATAACTAATCTGATAATTTCCAATTCAGGAGATCAGTATAGGTTCTCTAGTGAAATGAAATCATTTTCGTAGTTTTCATTTCAAGTTTTTAAAGTTTGATAAGTGTAATATGCCGCTTGTTTCCCTTCTAACGTACTTGATATGTGATTACATCATAGAGTTCCGATTACTCTTTCATCTTCTGTTCTACTGCAACTCTACACGTGTTTCTCTAGTAGCTCTGCAAGTTAAGTGTGGACGAAACTGAGAATTAGACTGCACTGTTGCGACTGAATAATATCTGTATACACTGCATAGAACAGTATTTCAATCACACCTTCATATGGTTACAACTTGCTTTGTCATCTTGTTTCTCACTCTAGGGTGTATCCTGTCAAACGTAAGATGACAACTAGGAGCCGTATGTATGGGTATGGTTGGCTGGTTGGTTTGTTGTTTAATGCCGCACCCACCAATATTCCAGCTATGTAGCGGTGGTCTGTAAATACTTGAGTCTAGACCAGACAATCTAGTAATCAACAGCATGAACATCAATCTACGCAATTTGGATACGATGTGTGAACCAGGTTGGCGTGCATGATCAATCCGACCCCGTTAGTCGATTCTTACAACAAGCATGGGTTACCGAAGACCATTCTAACCCGGATCCTCACGGTTGTATAGGCATGAAATCCACGATTATTGAATTCGGCATGTCAAAGCAAGTACAATTTTAGGCTTCAGGATCCTTTCTCGGTGACATAATTTAGAATCTCTCTGACATACGTCCGTGCAAATGGTGTAATTTTAAGTTTTCTGTCAAACAGCTTAACCTGACGTATTTCATGCATCTTATTTACATTACATATGATATCAAGATTCCACTAATTGAAGCACGGTCTCTAGTCTCAGCAGGAGTAAACTATTCTAGAAATAGATTATGTGTAACTGACATACCACTGCAGCCTTTAGCGAATGAAACAGGGCTCAAAACCACTGACGCTTTTTGCAGTGCCTGGTTTCAGCATATCCCGGTACTACGCAATAGGATACTGACACAATCATTAACATCAGTCTTACACATAACCTGCTGCGATATGGGGGGAAATAGCAGTTACACAGTATATGCTGTTCTTGTGCACAAGCTTGGTGCCCATTCTGGTAGTTTGGTATCATGTCCTATTGGAGTGACTCTCTGCTGAAACTTTCAGTCAGTGGTATGGGTCGGACATAGACAATTTTCAAGTCATCATGTATGTGATAACGAGATTAGACACCATGCACTCTCTCTTAAAATTCCCATTGTCGAAGCCTGGTGCCATACTGACGTGGTGACCCTACTACAACATACAAGACACCACCTCTTCCATTCTTCCGTCATGTTTCCCCCACAGGACCAGCCTTTGTCAACCTTTCAGAAAGAAATGGCTAGGGGACATAAACTAACAAGACACGTCCTTTGCTGCAGGTTTATGTAGAGGAGAGAATTCTCCTCCTGAATCACTATGCGGTGCATTTTCTACTGACGAACCATGGGTTTGTTGTTTTCATATCACCTTCTATTGCTGGCAGTATGTCATTTGTAACTACCAAAATGTTAAATTCTATCTTTTCCACTTGCAGGGAACAAAGGTCGTGGCCGTGGTCGCAAGCGAAGGAGGTTCAACTTCAACCCAGTAAACCTAAATCATAAAAAACCAGGTCGACGCGATCTTGTCTACTTTGAGAATTCGCCATCATTTTGCGAAAAGGATAATGTTATTGGATTTCAGGGCACGCTTGGTCGTGAGTGCAATGCCACCTCTATTGGGGTTGACGGTTGTGATCTGATGTGTTGTGGGCGTGGCCATACGACAGAAAAGTACATAGTTAAAGAACGTTGTAGCTGTACTTTTCATTGGTGTTGTCATGTGAAGTGCAAGACGTGTACACGCACGAAGGTCAAACACAGCTGTCTATAGGGCCACCCGCCTGCATAACGTATAAACGTGTCAGAGACAGCAGCAGTTCGTCATGCCAAGATAACTGACTATATGTAAAGAAACATTGTTATTATATCACACTTGTGTTTTAACACTCCTTCTGAAGTGCCATGCCGTCTGTTTCTTTTGTACATAATATTGACTTCCATGTGGATTTCCATCTGAAGTGATCCCAACATACGAACAGTCTTCTGTCTGGTCTACGTCATGACCATGTATGTCTGGGGCCAATTTTCATGTTCTCATGTAAACGCATGTTCACTATGGGTTGTTCAGTACATTGCTTGGCTGAATTGTATCCTAGTTTTAGTGCTGAGTGGTTACATGATCTAGAACAGTTTAATGTATTCAGGACAATACACCTATGCACAACCTTGCTGCCATGTCAAGTGTTTGGAATAATTCAGTAATTAACCGACTAAAGTTTTGTGAATCAGCAATATAATCACTGATATCAATTGTCCAACAACCACAAATGCAACAGTTCTGACACTGAGACACATGTGGTCCATTGCCTTAAATACTGTACTGCATGTATTACTATGCAAGTGGTTCAACTGAGTGAATTACACCTGTTCAAATCCTGATGCAGCGTGTGTTTGGTGTTGTCCAGTAGTAGGGATTAAGATACATAAGAACATATTCATGTGTCTCTTGTATGTTTTACTTACATGATCCAACATATTAATAGAACTAATGTACAAACGCTCGAATTAGATGTAAATTATATTGACTCAAAAGAATAAATTATGTTTGAATACGTCCAAGTTTGAGTGATGGATATAGAACCAGTGATAACGATTTCCACATAATATCAATATCTGTATGCTCTCGAGACACACCGGTCTATATGGCACCTAGGCATGGTGTTTAAAGAGAGTGTCAAGATAAGGATTTCATGATTTCCAACCGTATTTACGTTTACGTTTAAATGTTTTGGGCGGAACATTTAAGAGACGTAAAATCCTTTTCACGCACGCCGGGTGATTTAAGGTCATTTCCTGTTTCGACTGTTAAGATCCAGGTTCCGTCTGTCCTGTTAGCAGACCCGTCTATTCAGATTTACTGAAATTACGTATTCACATTTGCATCAAAAGTGTTTCATTATCCATTACCCATTGTCGCTCGTGACCCTTCTCATGACGGTCCCTCTTCCCATTGTTGGAAAGAACCAAAACGCACCATTAGCAGCACGTGGTCTAAAAGTACTTGTCTCATCATGTATGTGATAATATCAAATTATAGCAAGTTTCGTGAAAAATCGTCGGTTCAGATCGCTTCCACTTTCTTCACGACTGATGAAATAGTCCTGCAACGACATCTCCCACCACACAAATACAGGCCTCTTTCGACAGTGTTTCAGAACACAGTGCTATATTGATGTTTAGAGCACCAGAAAGATTTACGGGGCCAATATTGTCTCAATACTGTATGTACAATGTGATGTCAATTTCCTGTAGATAACGCACAGTTTAGACTTCAGATAATACCAACTGAACCCAACAGGTTACGACAAATATTTTGAGAAGTTCCCCTTGGATTTCGGATTCAGTCATAGTATCAAAGCACACAGGCTTTCACTGTGTTCTAGTCACGTTTTAAATAGTGTTTTTCTGAATAACTCTACGAAGTTACCTGCTCGACAATGAAATCGGAAAAATGTTAAGGATTTATCATTTCCATTATAATTCCAATTTCTGAACATATGCCATTGAGATATGTGCCTAACATTTCCTTCTGATGGTTAACAAATGATCAGTGTGTAGTATGTTCCCTACAGATCATGAATCAAATGATAGAAACTAATAAACTGAAATAAAATAATAAATTGTTTTTTGTCAAAATGCATGTGATTGGTCGTAGGGGTCTATATAACCATGTAACTGCTCGAACTCATCAACATAAAAATACCTTTAATCCACAATCCTTTAAAAACATTTTCATTGCAGTCAAGTATTTCACAGAAACGACATGCTAACAATGACAATGCGATAGAGTAACACATTGTTGTGTGGCGGCACCTATCAGGCATATATGAATTTTAAAATTCTATTCCATACCTGATCAGCATGAAATGTTTAAAGAACAAATTGAAATATGTTTATGATTGTCGACGTGTCACTGGTGGGAATAACGAATCCACTTATTTATGTTGTCCATACCCTTATTTCTCCATTGCGAATAAGTTCATAGGCCATAAACCTTTGTGAATGGTATGGCTTCCTCAAGCTGACCTCCTCAAGCATTTTGCAATATATTCTAGGGTAATCACAACATAATGTTCTTCTCGGCATATGTATTGTGATGTTTAATCTGCTTGGTTATGTTTCACGGAGGAGGGTGCTGGTGATTGCTTTACGTGGATGTGATAGACAAGACAAAAATAATGAAACTGTTTGTTGTTAGGAGAAAGTATAAGCCCTCAAATGAAGGCAAATAATACTGGCTTACATGTGTCCTTTGATTTAGTTTATTGTGCAATGAGATTCCTGAAGAACACCAATTAACGGCTTAACATCGATGTAATTAATCAATATGTACAATAAAGCAGTAAAACACAACAACATTAGTGGCGTTGTTGACAGCTCCAGATCACAAAACGACCTGACAGAAGCACATATGAGGAACTTTGACGTATTGTACTAAGTCTTTAGGTCACGAACTAAGCATGAGAAATTACTAACGAAATATAGAGGCAGAAAATGCCTTCCAGTTTAAACTGTACAGTTACATACAATTATACGTATCTGATATGCTTATACATATTACGTCTACATTTCCTGCACTCACAGCCCTTTACCGTAAATCTCCAACATACATTAAACCTCGTAGTAGTATTGACATCACGAGTAAAAGAAAGCAAATGCAAATTTTAACAAAGCAAATATCATATCCCAATGGCACTCTTCCCACCTTTTGCTCGGTCTCGCACTATATAGCTTGCTGGAAAGCCTGTTTCGAAAGATGCAGCCTATGTACAACACTAAAGCAGACACAATATCCTAACTATTCTCGTCCCATGGACACAGTGGAAGGAACATATTGTCAGGGGTGTCTATAGTGCATGTCATCAGGACATGATAACAAGCGGTAACACATGGCAGCTGGATTCTCAACGCCTGTTACACAGTATCAAGTCCATCTCTGCTTCATGTTGGCTGGTCCTGCTGTTATAAAGGCACTGGTGGTAGACATTTGACAATATTCTACTAATGCCGCTGGTCATTACGCAGACGGGTATTGCCCGTGCTTTGATGCTTCGCGTGTCAGGAACAACGATATACCGTCTCCACCGACACACATGTTTCACACTCAACCTCACAACACCAAATAAACTGACATTTGCAGTTCTTCTTTACGGTCACTTCCGTTTTGGTATATCCGCGACCACAACACATCAGGTCGCATCCACTTACATCCTGGGAGTCGGGGTTACATTCGCGATGCCTTGTCCCTAACGATCCGAATCTTTTGCTCCGTTTGCAAAAATTGGGTGACTCTTCTGAATAGACCAGATCGTCCTTGGCAGGAGGTTTTATTGTGTCACCCTCGGGTATTAGTCCTTTGCCATCATTTGTTATTATAACTTTTGCTCCTCCATCGAATTTCTTTTTAAGAACATCACCGGCTGTTTTGAACACAGGCATCTTCTTCCAACACGTCTTGAGCGTGCACGATCCAGACAAGCCATGACATTTGCATTCCTTTCTCATGTTTCTGGTAACGGCCTGAAAAGAACACACATAAGAGATCAATTTTAAGAGTGTTTGCAAAAATAACCTCTCAAAACAATCTGAAAACAAACAGGACAGTTTAATTAATAGATTTTCGTACTGAAACCTTTTAAACCCTAATTCACATCCTTTAAAACTTGCTAGTAAAGTGTACAGGTCAGGCTAAAAGGTATCGAAAAGCAGATTTTGAGATTTTTCACGAAGCATGTTATAAATGTTTGAACGGAAGTACGTTCTTGCCCCAAGTCGATAAGTGTGTATGCAATGAAGATGAAAAAATGTCAAACATGCTGGAAAAGACATATTTGACGACTAACTTGCTCAGATTTTCCTGCCTGTTTTAGCCATATTCAGGTGCCTAGGCATAACACAAGTAGAGAAAGACAGAAAGATCACATGTTGTCACATATGATGAGCGTCATCTCAACTGCACATTTTTTTTTATTTTGTAAAATGTTAACATGCTCAGCGAACAAAAAGCAGTTAACAGATTGTGGACATGTAAGGAGTGTGTATACCTGTCTTCCAGCTTCGTTATTATGCAGTTGTATTAGGGTTGTGACGTCTCCACGTCGTTTCTTGCGACGTCTAGCATCCATGAATTCCCTCGACTTCTGGTAGCCGAACTCTACATTGTCTCCACATCCTCCCCACACCCACTCGCCATCAGTAGCAACATCCCGTATGTTGTTGTCACAGGTACACTGGAGCAGGCGGCCAGTGCTGCACGCCTCCGTCACGGCAAACACCACACCGGCGGCTGTAATTGCGTAGACAAATGCAGCTTCCCTTGTGTCTGAAACAACAAGTATGATATTGTAACACCAACACGTGGATTACGATGTAGCAAAACTACAGTTAACACTATCCGCTCAGTTTGGTATTACTCTTTACGGCCATCAGTAGTCAAACCTGAAACGAACTAAAACATTATCTTTAATAGCGATAAAATGTCTCTCATATAGTTAATGTGCCATATTTCATATACAAAGATTTAGTGATAAAATATTGTATTACTATTCAAACTATTCGGTCTTTTAATAATTCTGACATCATAATGTACTAAAGCTTTTGCTGCTGACAACAAAATTAATAAAAAATTTTAATCACATTAAGTAATGGCAATATCAAAATTCCACTTAAGATACACATGCTGAAATCGCACAACACAGTCAAGAAAGGAATTTTATGTATGCATCACCTAGCAGGACAGATACAATGTAAGGTTTTTCAAAACGGTAAGCTATAAAGTGGGTTGAAAGAATGTGACTGTGGGGCGTTTTAATGTAGATGTCAGTGTCCACGGGGGTAAGTAAGCTGGTAGAAAACAAGCTCCCACACGAACGACATGAAAGAGCCACCTCGCTCCCACTTTGTTTTATACGACATCAATCTTTGTCGCTTTGTCAATTTTATGACCCACAATAATTTCAATAAGGTCATAGCTGACTGGGTTCGTAAAATGCTAATATCTTGAGAGTCATTTCTCGATTCTCGGGAATGTCGGCCGTCATAAAGGTGCCATTAAAACGTATCTATCAATCCTGTCCATGAGAAAGAAATGAAATTTTAGAATGGACACATAGGGATATATTAAGTATGACGTTAACCCAGTCGTATGAGCCGTGGCTGAACTGGACAATCAAGACGGACCACCATCGCGCCGAATGTTCACTGTATGCATAATGCACATATATCTTGAGGCTGGTCGTTGTCTGTCTTACGGATCAATAGTTCACATGATATTTCGGGTCGTTGCAATACATATCGATGTTTTTATTTTTTATGTATTATGATGTTCTTTTCCGTTCCCCCAAAACCTTTGCGGCATTGAAACGTAGGTGACTAGATTGACACTTATTCAACAGATTAGAACTAGAAAATGCAATTCAAGTTTGTCGACAGTTCCTTGTGAAATATCCATGTAACTGTTTGACAGACAAAGAGCGCAATGTCTGAGATTTTTGTTTATTATCTGGATACCTAGAAGCGCAGTTCCTAGTGATTATTGAACGTTATTAAATACATGCCACTGAGTACCACGAGCGCTAACTATTACGCCTCCAGCCATAGCAGGTCCTGTGATATGAATATTTTTCACAAAACCATGAAACGTGCCACGTTCATTGTTCACTTTTAGGGAAATGTTTTTCAAAGTTGGAATCACTTCACTTTTCATTTCCGTTCGCCAATTCGGCCAGTTTCTATTGTGCCAGGGAGAAAACTTCATTACTTATTAAACCTATTAGTCAAAGGTTTTCTTGGTGTATCTCAATAGAAATTAGCTGATCAAGATCCCTACACACGATATTTAATCAAAATTGCATTTTGTGCATGGTCATTAAAAAAAACGATCAAATGTTTATATTTCTTTTCGCAGTGCGCAGTTTTTGAGTTCCTAGGTAACATTTCATTGGTTGGGTGACCGTCTTTGGCAGCTTGACTACTGATAGTTTCTAGGACATCACTTTAGCCCCCCAACAATCCATGATACATGTGGCCTCCCCTTAGGCAAGTGAATTTGTTCAGAAATGCCTCTGTTCACCCAGCAGAAAATGTATGTGTGTTGTATCTATGTGTACTTGTCGTCCTAATGTTTGTCCTAATGGTCACCAAACATCCCATGCACATGTGTTTCAAATTTTGCAATACGTTGTTATGGCAACGGCTTAGATTTAGTTCATGTGGTCATCCGTGAATGGCACTGTTGATACAGTTCAGTTGATTATATTGTATGGATGAAAGTCATCCACCCACGATCAATGAACGTCGATACTGATAACACATTAAGCCATGTGATTTACAACATCCCAATACACACCACTTCATAGATTACAACATTCAGTACACATAACTTCAAAGATTACAACATTCAGTACATATAACTTCAAAGATTACAACATTCAGTACATGCCACTTCATAAACTACAACATTGAGTACATGCCACTTCATAGACTACAACATTCAGTACATGCATCCTCACAGATTACAACATTCAGAACATGCATCCTCACAGATTACAACATTCAGAACATGCATCCTCACAGATTACAACATTCAGTACATGCATCCTCACAGATTACAACATTCAGTACATGCATCCTCACAGATTACAACATTGAGAACATGCATCCTCACAGATTACAACATTCAGTACATGCATCCTCACAGATTACAACATTCAGTACATGCATCCTCACAGATTACAACATTCAGAACATGCATCCTCACAGATTACAACATTCAGTACATGCCACTTCATAGATTATCGCATTCAGTACATGCCACTTCATAGATTACAACTCTCACTACACACCACATCATAGATTACAACATTCATTTCGCATCACTTCTTGCAGTTACACTTACATATTACTACATGGTTTACAACATTAAATATACACTTTGTATATGACACCATTTACTACTGAACATCCTATTTTAAACGACATTCATACTATCTAGACGATACCAACAACTGGCGGTGCAGGAACTACAGAAAGTTCATTTGGGGGTGCAGTAGATTCTACATCATTCACTTGGTGGTGAAGGAACGTCGATAAGATTCATTTATAAAATGCACTTGGTAGTATAGAAGCTTCTACACGATTCACCTGGTGGTGCAGAAGCGTCTGGAAGATTCACACTGTGGTGCAGGAGATTCTACAGGATTCACTTAATTGGCGTTGCAGAAACGTCTACAAAATTCACATGGTGGTGCAGAGACTTTGCAGGATTCACTTCATGGTGCAAGATTCACTTTTAAAGGATTCACTTGGTGGTGCTGGAATGTCTACAAGACTAACCTGTTGGTGGAGGAACTTCTACAAGATTCACTTGGTTGTGTAGGTGATTCTACAGGATTCACTTGGTGGTGCAGTAGCGTCTGAAAGATTCACACTGTGATGCAGGAGGTTCTACAGGAATCAGTTAACTGGTGGTGCAGAAACTTTTACATGGTTCAGAAACTTTCACATTGATGGTGCAGGAGCGTCTACAAGATTCTCTAAGTGGTGCAGGCGATTCTACAGGATTCACTTGGTGGTGCAAGAACGTTTGCAAGATTCACTTGGTGTTGACGGAACTTTTACAGGATTCACTTGAGGGTGCTGGAGCGTCTACAAGATTCAGTTGGTAGTGCAGGAGATTCTACAAGAGTCACTTGGTGGTGCTGGAAAGTCTACAAGATTAACCTGGTGTGCAGGAGCTTCTACAAGATTCACTTGGTAGTGCAGGAGATTCTAGAAGATTCACATGGTTGCGTAGGTGATTCTACAGGATTCACTTAGTGGTGCAGAAGCGTCTCAAAGATTTACTTGGTGGTCAGGAGACTCTACAAGATTCATTTGGTGATGCAGGGCTTGAACAAAATTCACTTCGTGGTGCTGGAACTTCTACAAGAGTCACTTGGTGGTGCTGGAATGTCTACAAGACTAACCTGTTGGTGGAGGAACTTCTGCAAGATTCACATGGTTGTGTAGGTGATTCTACAGGATTCAAATGGTGGTGCAGATGCGTCTCAAAAATTCCCTTCGTGGTGCAGGAACTTCTACAAGAGTCACTCGGTGTTGCTGGAAAGTCTACAGGATTAACCTGCTGTTGAAGGACTTCTACAAGATTCAGTTTGCAGTGGAGGAGATTCTACAAGATTCACTTGGTTGTGTAGGTGATTCTACAGGATTACGTGGTGGTGCAGGGGAGTCTACAAGATTCACTTGGTGGTACGTCTTTAAGATTCATTTGGGTATGAAAAAGCATGTAAAATATGCACTTGGTGGTGGAGGGGTTTCTGCAAGATTCATTGGCTTGAAATACGGTTTTATCACTCGGGTGCTGTAACGGTTCCTTTAAATTTTCCTGTGTACGTTCTTTAACGTCCGATACATTCTTTCACATCTGGTTTTTTGTTTGTTTGTTTTATCAAATTGTCAGTATGGAAACCCAACTGCCACTTAATGTCAATGATTTGCACATGCAAGTCGTTCTATCCATGTGAAAAGTGGAGGACAATACATTTGCATAAATGCCTTGTCTCTGTGGTTCATTGTTCAGGTTACCTGTTTGAAGTTTGAAGCTTACATTTGACACTTGCTGATAGGGAGTCAGGCTATAGGCATTTTGGTATTTGGTCAAAATCGGTGGCAGGCTACTGTCCGCTTTAGTGTGAGTCAGAGTGCTATTGGCAGACTGTGGCAGAGATTTCAAGCCAATGAGTCCGCGGAACCAGGTCGCCCCAGAATCGCAGTAGTTCGAGGTGGTAGGCACATGATTAACACAGATTCATTAACGCAGTAGATCTTCATACAGAACACTTCAATGTTAAAAATGTAAGGATATCCAGATACACCGTTCATCGACGTTTAAGGACAGGCGGACTCCGTAACCGACCTGCAGTTCATCCACCAATAACACCACGTCACAGGCAGGCGCATTTGAAATGGAGGAGGTACCATGACCGCTGGAATCAACGCCAATGTTATCGTGTGCCCTTCACAGATAAAAGCAGATTCAGTTTGTCCTTCCATGATGGCCGTCAAAGGATTTATCGTTGCAATGGAGAGCACATCGCAGATGCAACTGTGGCCACACATAACCGATTTGGCGAGGGGTCGGCCCTGGTTTGAGCAGGGATAACACCAACTGGATATACTCCACTGCAAGTGGTCGAGGGTAATCCTACCGGGCAGCTTTATCGGGAAGAGATTCTGGCTCCTATATCAGTATCATTCCTGCAAACTATGCATAGCTTTTATGGTCGAACCCCTTTACCAGCCTCATAGGGCTAGGACTGTCATGGAATTCCTTAAGCAGCGAACAGCATGTTCGCTAGACATCAGTGGGCTGAACTTGGTTACCCGAGTGTACACAAGTGAACTCCAAGGACTATGAAGAGTTCTAGTGGAGGAATGGAATGCGATTCCGCAAGCTTTGTCAATGAACTCTATAAGGAGCATGAGAACAAGATGCACCTGCGTTTTGGACGCGCGAGGGCTGATTATAACTGATATTGCATTCTTGCAGCAGAAAGTGTATATTTGTACTTGTGCTGCTATAATTGCTGTCTATGAGATAGATAACAAGAGCTGTAAAAAGCTCTCAGATGCTTAGTTTCCATTTAGCAACCTACATGTGTGCTTCCCTTTGTGCATTGAAATCACAACTAGTGTACTCCAACCTATATCATCCCATTACACATCCAACTCATGAATGGTATAAACTCAACACTATCTACATCAACCTACTCTGCTGAAATAAATCACTAATATCATGTCCTGTTTACGTGAACCTTGTCAATCGTATATATATATATTACTATGCAGCAATGTACATATTCGCCTTGCTTCAAATTCTTGAATCACTTAATTGATAATGGTGTTAGTATCATTGCAGAAAAGAAGTTGACGATCCATAGAACTTGGTTTTCCTTCATCTTTACAACTTCTAAAAATGTTTCTCAAAGAAACTACATTTCCTCACTGCAGTGCCGAATAAATACTGTTACATGGACGTATAAGGCAGAAGGGAAGTCTTTATTTGATGACATATTATCTACATAGGGTACTTCAGAAGACAGTAACCGAACTTCAGATTTCCACCATAGAAAGGTGGACGCGTTTTTCAGTGTGGCCACAACTGCAAATATCTACTGACATGGAAAAACAATAAACGAATCCATTTTGATCTAATTAGATTATAATCATTCATACTGCCCTGGGCGTCCACAAGTGCGGGTATACTTTAAATACTTGCTATTGTAATTGTCTCAAAGATTACAAATGGCTGTTCTATCAACATATTAATAGATGATAGATGCTCTATAGATCATTGATATCTACATGCGCTCTGATGGCCAAGGTGTCGTATGGAGAAATCATTTAATTGTGTATATTTGACAACACGTTCTTGCATTAATACATCATACCTCTGCAAAACATCGGTAAAGTAAACAGAAGTTAAAACATACCTCGGCGTATATACAGCTATTCCTCAGCGTACCAATTCCTGGCCGTACCTGCTTTTCCGAACCCTACAGCTAGTCACATCTAACTTCTACTATAACATCGTACAACTTGCTTACAACGCTCACGCAGTGGTGGAGCTGCTAAGGCTGTCAAAGCGTGTTCTTGTTTTCCATATGTCTACTCTTGTAGAACAACTTCAAACGGAAAGCTGTGCCGTAAATATGATCACTTTCGACTACCAAAGTAGCAATTATACTGTATGCGCATAACGGTTTCCGCGGACTGCCAGCCGCTGGCACTGAGAGCCAGATAATATTTTCTTGAAGTCTTTGAAGTGAAATCTGATCGCTGCTTCTCTACATCCATTCCTGTGATGTGTATAGACTTCACAGAACTCCCTTCCTTTGATCTTTTAATTAAATGACCCTTAGTTGCAGACAGGAATTCTGCAAAAATGGCCTCTTTTTCTATAAAAAAACATTCTTTACGTATTAGAAAGAGGCAGGGATACGGCCATGTGGTGAATAAACGGTAGTGGTTCTATTGGCCTCACAAGAGTTAGTAAAGCTCACTTCTACCAGCAAGAAGAATGTCGGTGAGTTCCTCCACTTTCTCTTGTCCTTATATTATGCAGTAACCGTGTTCGTACTATGCTTGAATATCACAATGTTCAGGTATTAGATTATGCATTGTATAAATATTTCATATTGAGTAGCAAATGTAAACTAACACTGTAAAACGTATGTAGTTGTTCAAGTGGTAGGGTACCTGCGCAAGTATTGCTACGTACTGAGACCGTACGGTAGGAGGCTGTTTTGACTGCATGTATGTAAATCTATGTTCTCTTTGTGACATAAAAATACAATTTTGTGCATACTTGTCATTATGTTCAAAGGTGACCTCTAAAATTACAACATGTCTCTGATAAACAGTTTTAGAAATCGTTACACTACATAGTGTTCATGTTAAATCTCTTCATGCCCTCCCTCGCACACACACGAACAGACACACGCAGGCACGCACGCACACACACACACACACACACACATACATACATACATACATACATACATGCAGTGCGTAAGAAATCCTATTTGTTAAGTAACTTACGCTAGTCTGGTATATTCTGTAGTGTATAGCGCGTACTGTAGCAGTCGCTAGTTTAGCTGTATTACGTCGCGTGAGCTTGTGAGGGAGGAAAAGGGCGCAGGTCCAACCTTGCGTGAGCTGGAGGGTTTGTAGACAACGTCATCAGCAGCTGTTTGTATATCAAACTGCACTTTACAGGTGTTATTTTTTATTATTCCCATAACACTTTAGCCTCCGTGAAATGATCAGATGATAGAGAGTACTTACCTTTTCGTAGAATCTTTGATATTGACCGACGAGCAGTTGTGCAGTTCCAACGACGATTTCGGAACTGATACTGACATTCAATGAGCGCCATCTTCGCTCCTTTTGCCACTTCTTCTACAATTTCCGGCTCCTTCCTGCATATGGCGCGCTGTTTACCTGCCAGTCGCCGCGTCTTGCGGCAGATGCTGTTCGGGTCCATCACCAGGGGGCTACCAACTGCCCTGAAGAAAGCAAATAACATGAATGTATCATATACCATGGTACCGATAAAGTTAAGAAAGATCGAGTATGTATTGAAGCAAAGTATAACATGTACGTAATGTAAAGACATTAAGAACGTATTTAGTAACGAAAGCATACACTACACACCGCAGTCAGTAGAACATCATAATATAACTGAAACATATTACATTTGTAATCATCCATCCATCGATCCTTCCATCAATCCATCATACACATACACAAACATACACGCACGGACGCACGCACGCACATACATACATACATACATACATACATACATACATACATACATACATACATACATACGATGTCTGCAAACCACAGACCCACAGACTGCATCACTTCGAACATATCGGCTATGTCTTGCTGAGCGATACGTTTGGCGTTAATAACGTTCCAAACCACGCATTCCCAATATGATTACAACTACTGTAAAACAAGAGAAAAGAGACTGATGTGTGTTACTGTGTATAAGGACAATGACCAATACTGATGCCTAAGAGCGAGTTGACGACTTTTCTCTGACATGTTAACATCAAGAGCTCCAGCTGGAAGGTTTTGTATGAGTAGGGGCGTCGGGATTTACTTTCCCAAGATGATCTTTCTTCGATCATGACCTTAACTATTATTTGATTACCATAACTGTTATGCTGACTGTAAATTAGTTCAGTAATGTTAGTAATGAAGTTCCTGGTAAGGCGGTGACACATATCCCGAATGCTTAAGGGACGGGCAAGTGGACTTACTTAGTCAAGCGTTCTAACTATCCATGTTACTACCTCAGTTTACATGCCACACGTACAGGGAATGGTATGAAGTATTCTTCTAAGGTGGGTGGTGCATAGATGACGTGTGTAGCGCTTAACATGAAGTAGATATATAGCTGTTCAAAATCTAGCTTTATATAATGCAACACAATGTTTCGATGTCTTTAGTTCACACCCATGGATAATCTATCACAAGAGTTTGATATCATCCATGGGGTAATATCGGACTGCATATCTGAGTATTGGTTTGTATTGTACAGTCAGGTATGAATTCAGTCATTGCTCACTTTGGCTTTCTCAGTATCTACACTTAGCCCCATCAGCCCGTTCCAACACCAACAGCTTCACCTCCCCCAAACCCTCGTACATTCAAGCCATCCTCAGCCCACCCCCCATTCTCACCGCACCCCCCATCCTCAACCCACCCCTACCTATAGTCTGCTCCGCCTTCTATTCCTAAAACACCTGTCTCCATGCTAGTCTGCGTCAAGTATGTTCCCTTGCGTGTCGATATAGATGCTGATGGGGGAAGAGACTTGTTGTGCTTTAGAAAGGATATACTCGTTCCTCCAGTTAGAATGTAGTGCAACTATGTATTCGATCACTGTCGACATTCTGTATAGTCAAACTATGTTAAGGATATACTGTATTGTAAATAATACCAACATTGTCTATGTAAACATACCATGTCAACGCCAGAGAATAACCAGTCTCGTTACTAAAAGGAAACAGATTCAAAGTGAACCTAAAAGGCAAAGTATGTCACAGCAGGTATAGTCTGTATGTACACATCGTATGTATCATGTGTGAAAAAAAGTCAACATTCAGCATGTTCAACTTGTACACATTCTCTTTGTTTACACATTATAAGTATTGTATTGTTTTCTGGGTAATATAAATATTCTACATTTGAATACTGTTGACATGTGCTAACTTACATATCATTCATCCTTTCCAAAACACTGTCAGTAAAGTGAACATAAGTACTGCCAACGGTATATATTTCAACACAGTTGATACACATCTGTAAACAATGACGTGAATGTGTATACAAACACTGTCAACAATATGAACACAATCACTATCGGCTTACTTCATGTCTACAATGTCGACTTTGTGAAGTGAAGTGGTATTAACATGCCCCTATGTTCGATACGCATGTTCAAACATTGATCACATATCACATATTGAATGCAACAAACCTATAGTTTAATATTAGGATTCTAGGGGAAGAGAATGTTCATTTGCTGAATAACTTACTGGAAGGAAAATTCAGGTCCTCAAAGAATATAAATGACCTCTTAATACTTTCTGATTTAGGTCGTTGTGTACATGAAACATGCGAAATTTTATCACATAATGTACGCGAACAGTTTCATTATGTATATTTAACACGGCTTAATTATGCACGTGAACAACCTGTCATTATGTATCTGAACAATGTGTCATCACGCATATAATATATATGTGAATCGCGTACTTATGTATATGTGAATACTTTGTCAGCATAATGTGAACACCCAGTCAATATCTACAATCACACTGCAGGCAAATTGTGTGAACACAACGATCAGTATGCATGCAGTCACTGCGTCAGTATGCATGAAATTACTGCATCAGTATGTATGAAATCACTGCATCAGTATGTATGCAAACACTGCGTCAGTATGAGTTTGAAACTTGGGTCCTTATACTTTGCATGTGAAGTCTGTAATCAGTCTCTATGTAGAATTTGTATCTTTGTGTAGGCTAAACATGTCTGGATGCAAACACAATTCAAAATGAACACGTGTGGACAGCCTATATATACTTATGACGCATAAAAAATGTATTTTTCCACTGATCCTTTCGAGGTACTTTTCACATTCCTTCCATCACTGCTATGGTATATATGTAACTTTGTGTTATTTCTGTGTATCCACATTACAGGTAACAGGTATGTGCACACTGTGGACTTTATGCGTGTTTACCTCGGGAGATTGATATGTATACACAAGAGATGTTATGTACACCAGAGGGATTATGTATGTATACACCAGAGACATGTTGTATGAATACACCAGTGACACGTAATATATACGATGGATATTATGTAAGTGTACACTTTAAAAACTTTTTATGTAAAATTATTTTATATCATTTTGAAAAGTGTGCGCATACATTTTGGACATCATACATGTTTACAGGCGGGACATATGCTTATGTAATGAGGGTTGTGAATGTATACATTTTTACTAGATTGGGTATATATACAATGTGAATATCATGTAGGTTTTAGGGATTACACATGTTTACGACATAGATGATAAATATATTGACTGTTTGGATATGTTTGCATTCTCTTTGAGACTTATGTTTGTATACATTTTGAATATTATGTATATACCATATAAATTATGCATTTACACATTGTATATAATACGTAAAATACGGTATTCGTAATGTGCGCAAAGGTGGTCTTGAGAATGAGTATGTACAAAGGGAATTTTCCATGAAGTACCATTACATTATGGACAATTTGCTGGCACAACTCTGTGGGATATTATACCTAGGCAGTTAATAATGTGTACATACATACAGACTCTCTACTAGTACATACAGTGTAGACATAATGTACTAACTATGTAATCACTGTTGGCACTCATTGTACATGTTTTATTATTTATAACACACGAACACTATGGACGGTCTCTACACACACTGCGGATATGAAACACACATGTTATACATTCAGACATTACACACACCATTCATTACACAAACGGTGGATATTCACAGCACACCCTACATTTACTACACACACTGTGGACATTGTCAGGACACACCATGGATAATCATTACACAAACTGACGATATTCATTACACAGACACCAGTGACATTCAGCACACACACTACTGACATACATTGCACTCACAGCGGACATCCATTACAGTTACTACATACATTCATTACACTTACTACGGACAGTCATTACACACATTACGGACATCAAACAGACATTCATCATGTAAACAACGGACACTTACGACATACATTACCGTGCGGACATACTGTGCGGACACTCATCACACACACTACGCATATTCATTTCAGACACTAAGAACGTTCTTAACACAAACGAAGGATTTCCATTACAATCACTGCATACATTCAAGTCACTCACTGCGGACATTCAACACACAGACTACAAACATCCATTACACAAACTACGGACATTTATCACACACACCTTGGGCATATATTACACACACCGCGGACATTCAATACACTCACAGTCCGCATATTCATCTCTCTCTCTCTCTCTCTCTCTCTCTCTCTCTCTCTCTCTTAGACACACACACACACACACTACGGACACTCAATATACACACTACGGACATTCAATATACACACCACGGACATTCAATATACACACTACGGACATTCAGTATACAAGCTAAGGACATTCATTACCGACACGGAGGTTCATTGCCCACACTAAGGCAGTTCCTGACACACACTTCGGACACTCAATACACACACTACGGACATTCATTACACACACTGTGGACATTCACTACACACACTGTGGACATACATCACAAACACTACGGCTTTCTTTACACAACCTGTGGGCATTCATTGCACACACTAAGGGCGTTCCCTACAAACATTGTGGACATTCAATACTCGAACTACGGCATTCATTACACACACTACGGACATTCATTTCACACAATACGGACATTTATTGCACACACTAAGGACATGTGTTACATATGCTACGGACATCCATCACGCACACTACGGACATTCATTACACTCACTATACACACATAGCGGACATTCATTACATACATCGCGGACGCTTATTGCACACACTGCGGACATTCATTACACACATAGCGGACATCATACACACAATAGACAGTCATTATATATATATATACGAACAATTATAGACTCTACGGACATTTATAGACACTATGTATGTATGTATGTATGTATGTATGTATGTATGTATGTATGTATGTATGTATGTATGTATGTATGTATGTATGTATGTATGCATGCATGCATGCATGCATGTATGTATGTATGTTACGAGCATTTATAATACACAATATGGAAATCCAATATGCACGCTGTGGACATTCATAATAAGACAGGGGGCATTGATAATACATAGTCCATTTTCACAGTTTGGACATTCAATACACACACTACGAACACTACACAATTTAATGCCATTCATATACACCCCACCAAGTCTTTACATTTCACTCTACTTGCGACAGTCCACATGTCATTGAACCCATCTTGACGGCCAACATACATCCTACCTTTTTTAAAAAATTGATCCCACTGACACAGAGAACATAAATGACTGCAAACATCTTGAAACCCATCATGACAGTCAACATTCGTTACGGCATTCAACCTATCTTGACAGTGAACATCCGTACTATATGCAGCCTACCAGGTCTTTCAACCCATCTTGATCTTCTACATTCGTTACTATGTACACCTTACACAGTCCTACAGCCCACTTGACACTCAACATTCGTACTATATACACACACCTTACACGGTCTTACAACTCAACTTGACAGTCAACATTTGTTACTAAATGCAACCTACTAGGTCGTTGAGCCCAGCCAGTCAGTCTAGACACGTTACTATATACACCTTAAGCTGTCTTTACACACATACATGAACGCACATACGCACATGCACACACTCTCGCACGCACGCACTCAGAGACAGGGGCATATGCTAACGGACATCTTTGAAGTCTTGTATTTACTGCAATCGGATAATACCATTTCATTTCAGTTAATATGTTATTAGAGTGTAGATGGAGTTTTTGTGTTTTAGTGTAAGATGGTCTGTGACCTTTTTACTTCAGGTATCCTTAATATGTATATTTCAGTCGTGTGTATAAGTTGATCATTTTCATACAAAGCACATTCATCTGCCTACAGTAGACATTCATCTTTGCACACATCTCTATCTACCCTGTGGTAGGTACCATCATTTTGTTTCCTGACACCATACATGACTAAAACGTAAATTAGAAAACACAAAGTGTTCATGTCTCTAGCGGCCAGCACTGTTCTAGGTATATGTTAATACATAGACAGATACCGCCTTTGTGCCGCCTTTGTGTTTTGGCAAACATATGATTAGTTTCACGGTTTATTTGTAAAATCATCCAACCTTCATTCAGCATCATTTTGTTTCTTTTTTGTCACTTAATTAACTTATTTTATTCACATTTTCTGTTTGCAATCATATGTGTCCAGTTTGACCTGATAACAAATCAGTTACTATGAAGCACCACGTACTTGTGAAGCACCCTGCTGACTGACCAGTGTTGCAGATTTTATAATGTTCCTTATCTTACCTCAGACATAAATGTCACTTTCTGATTGGCTAAGCACTCTTATTTAGTTATTGTCAGTGTACCCCTCTTACAAGCGAGGTACATTGCAATGTACCCCGCTGCCAATGGCAACTCATTCGGTACTTCATTGTATTACTTCTTCATCTCGAATAACATTGAGTCATGCATGATGCACGGAAAATACCGATGTTTTGGGAAAGCAAATCGATGGAGGGGAGTTTAGTGAATTCTAAATTCTATTTTTCTTGTGTCGTCTGCAAAATCTAGCGATGCCTACGAAACGATTTGCCTTGCACTCCAATAAATACGTTTTTTTCACAAAGCGTTCAAATGAAGTCCCTGTGGATATTAAGAAGGGGAATTACACCGAGGCGATTTTAAGACAATACCTGTGGGTAAAAGAGCAAGCTGCAAGATTGACACAACTTAACTGAAGTGTACGATCCGATCGATACCCATGCTTCAAACAGTTGAAAACATTGACGTGTCCGGGGGAACATAGTGAACATACACAAACATGCAGGGTACATCAACCATGCCCCCCCCCCCCCCCCTGTGACCAGTGAACAACTTATACTAAATGCCTGTATTGATACAGTTTACACTGAAGCCAGGGCTGTTGCGTTAACAATCTTTCGATATATCACAAAAGCAATGCTAGCGATAGTCAGAAGATTTTATGTCCGCTCTTGCAGTTTATTACATCAGACAGTTCAAATAAGCACCAGTGTACGATGGTGGTATCAAGTTGCTCAGTTACAGGTACATATAGTAGACCACCGTTCTACTTCAACGGCTCTTCTCACTACGTGATATGCAGATAGCCACCCATCGCTCTCGCAAGTGCACTAGTCTTCATACTACAGTTCGTATGGACAGTCTACCCTCGCCCTTACATTCCTACGTGTACACTACAGAGTAATTAGACAGTCACCCGGCCTCATTATATACAACCCATAGGGGCATTTCACACGACAAGAGCGCCCGACTGTCCCTAACACGACTATGTTATTGTTCACTGTCACATCAAAAACATTACTTCTCAGCCCTGAACAGGAACTATTGAAACCGATTCACTTTCAGAATGTATCGCTGAACCGTTGCATCTTTCTCTTCCTTGCCATTCATACATCCAAGTTGCAGCGTTGTTCAGTAGAAACATTATTATGAATATTTTGGCAGTTAATTATTTGTCCTCGAAATCTTAGACAATACTTGGACTGACAGTGTTACAGATCACATGATGAAAGAAGTCCTACCTGTAACGCCATACATGTAGTGATCATAAGATGTATTTAGAAGTCTCCGTTTGCTTTTGTAGTAGATTTTCAAACGGTCATAATATTTTCATATGAAACGTGTTAACCCTACAATAGTGGATGCCCCTGCTGACTAGTCAGTAGACACTTGAAGCACTACCCGCGGTCAACACACGCTTCCAGCAAACAAGAGGTATCTCCCGAAATCAATTGAACATGGCCTACGGAACAGAATTTCGCGAACTCATTTTTCAATTCATATTTATTTCTACTGGAATATGCTAACACATTTTATTAGACATAACACTCTGACCAGCAGGTACCTGTGTTAAGTCGAGGTTCTAAACCGTATATGAAGGGTACTGCTAAACAGCAAACAACATTACCTCAAGCATGTCCCAACGTCTAGGAATGTCATATTCGGCACAGTTAAAATATCACCACAAACACACTACACGCTGAAAATATAACCATCTACTTTTATTTCCCTTAAATCAATACAGAATAATTATTTAAATTGCGGATCAAATATTGGATTATATGTTACGTTTTCCTCTACGCACCACTTGATATATTTGTTTATTTTACATTTAACGGCGCAGAGACTTGACTCGGTAAATATATTGTCCTATTTATAAGACAAATAGCTTTAAACAAATTATTACACCTATAGCTTCCTTTCTAATTTTATCATTGATTACTACATACACTACATCTTAACAATGATAGGTCTGCTTCACGACCATACTTGGCCTTTTGAAAAAGCAATGCCAAAGATTCACTTATGTATTTGAACTGGTATGTCTCGATATTTCCACATTGCACATTTAACACAAACGCTCATTCAGTCGAGCATAATTGAAATGTTGTCGATATCTTTTCAACCATGAAATTATGTCTATTACTTATATAGAGAGATTAATGTACATACTCGAAACTCTAATTGTACTTATTTGTAGCTCCATCACTACTATCTGACAAGAATGAATGATGCCACTTGACTAGAGCTATCCAAATGTAGCCAAGTATATTCTACGTTATTTATGTGTGGAACGAGTTCGGGTTGTTAGACACCAGATTATTAGAAGATTTTGGGTGTTGTATTTACTTGAGAGACCATCGTACAGTGTGGTATATGGGTCCGTTCATGCTATAACGTGATCCTTTAAGTCGCTTGAGACAGCGCTTACTTGACAAGCTATTCAACACACGGGAAAGCTAACATGTTAAGTCGCATTTGATTAACTATTATTGCAGGAGTCTTGTCCTCTTTCAATAACCTATCATTCGAATGTACAGCAATATAGAGCACAATTCTTTACTTTTCCCAATTTGAAAGCATTCCTATCCGTCTAATAAAGAATTGAGAGTGTCTTTCAAACGGTTCAAGTTAATTCCTTTCGCTTTGCGAAGTCGCTGCTATTGGCGTGTAAAGGCCGTGTTTGAAGCCCCGGGTTGACCTTGCGACCCGGCTTGCCACGGCGGAACTTTGATGTGTGTCTGTCGTCCGTTAGCCGACTCCCCGACAAACCCGCTGTATACCCCAAGCTGCACACACCTCGCACTTCGCAACATATTTTAATTTGAAGCGTTCTCAGAATTTTAATGCAAGCATTTTTTCATGTGTGACTACTTCTATAACAACCAACACACTGTGACAGTAATTCCCTGAGACATGCATCGATACCCACTTATCCTAAACGTAGAAATAAGGCCTACACTGGACAAATCCTGTCAGTTTGTTAAGCTTAAACCTAATATATGAAATTTGCGATTTTACGATAATGTAGTTGCTTCTCAACACAACAACATTAAATGACACGGAAAATGTATCGTGTACTTTTGTTACAATTATAATGTACAGAAGAGAAACTGATCGCTCTCGAAATCTGCCCAGCTTCATTGTCAAGTGATCAGCTCACTGTTACCGAGGACTAGTGGGAAAACAGCGTCACTAGTAGCCGGTAGATAGAAAACGACCAGTACTTTCAGCATTCAGTTACCGAGGGAAAAATGAATGTTGATTTATAATTAGATTTATTTGAAACAGACACATTTTTAGTTTTTCAAGTGTGTTTTGTCACGAGGCGTGTGCATTGTCTATGAACAGTGTGTGTTGTCCGCATGTGAGTAGCTGAGACAGTCCCGGGTAGTACCGCCCGGACACACTTATAAACCTCGTTTGAAGAGTTACTTCAAGTGAAATACTTTTTCCATCTACTCTCAATGCGAATCATAGTTTTATATTATAGGATTTAGCGCGAGTTAATTGAACGAAAAAGTCCATTAGTTTAAACGTTTCGTCGGCAGTGTTTAAGTAGAATGCAGTAACTCCCGCACATTTATCTGCAAACAGCTGGAACGATATGAGCAAGGTTTTATCTTAAATCAATAAACTTGCGTCAGATTATTGCAAGTTATTAATATGCCGCTCTCCTGTTGAAAGAACTTTCGGTATATCCCCTCTCCAGAGTACCTCTCCCATATATCGACGTATCGTACACACTTCACGACATACGGATGTCTAGTGTATATATGTACATATTTTAAAGGCGGAAGATTATTAACACGAGGGTATAATTTAGCGTTTGTGGGGCGCATTTGTAGTGAAAGATGAAATATTTTTACCAATATATTGACTGTATCTCCCCCCACCTCCCCCAACCCCCACCAAAACTCTCCGAGGCACGCCGCCCTCCCCCAGTGCCGCCGTCCGACACCCCAACTTTTCCAGTGTTTGTTTTCCAGCCCGTAATCTCACAGTAAATTTGCCCTTATTTCCAACATGTTTGACTCTTTCGAGTGTAAGAGAAGACATGCGAGAACTATAGATTACAATGTTAACGAATTTCCATATTCTTAGTGTTGTCTTATTCTTCCACACAAATACACCAACAAATACATTAGCACTGGAAATATAACTGCTATCTTAAATGCGCTCGAATGTCCTCAGTGATCACGTCCGTAATATCGAAACTGTCAGGTGTTCTTTTGAAATGCTTCTTGAAATGTACATGCATTCAGCTGACCATCAAGGACCATTCACTTATTGATCTCTTTAAACATTTTAACACTTCTATTTTAGGCAGATGAATTCGAACTGTAGCCTAATACATTAGTTTCTGAACATAATTCAAGCGATACATATTCCATCTTCAATGTTACTGTTAGTTATCACTTAATTATCAATGAAAGGTAAATAATATAAGAATCTATAGCTTCATATTCTCATACTACAGAACTAAATATGTCATACAATTTACTTACCACCAAAGGCCAATAATATTGGTCGGGAAGATAAGATAAAAATAAAGACATATAAGTATCCCTTGAATGCGCATGGTCGTGTCGCTGTTCTCCGGCCACCTCTTCAACGTGGGTGGATGTCCCTGGTGTCACTTGGCATACATCTAATCAACGAGTGCAGTAACAACACATATCTTCGGTACCATTTTCATTGTCACACAAGACTTTTTCATTCGGTCGTTCAAAGCATTCTATACTTTTGTTTAGTTCTTGGCAGCACTACCTGCTTGAATCACTGAATTCCAACTCCTTCAAAAAATGATCATTTGTGAAATGTGTTGAAGACGTAGAGCGAAGTCCAGGCGACCAACCAATGTGTAGAATGTGGATCTTTTCTTATTCTCACTTAGGTAATAAAACTCCCGTGTTGGCTTCTACACCGATGTACTTCGCAGATGTTGTCTGAGATGAGAACCTCACAGACTAGCCCCAATTCTTTGAACAAACTTTCATCATAAAAGATAAAAAATGGCACTTTCCTAGCCGGCTGCACCGTGCACCTATTTCGTCGCTAGGGGGGTGCCGTGTTCTCCATAGAGGAGGACGGGTGGTAAGTCAGATGTCTAGGGAGTTAGCTTACCCGTATATTTGCCTGTAGAGACATATATACCCGTAGTTTTTACTGTCGCTATAGTCTGTGCGCACACAAAACCCGGCCATACTCTAGTCCTCTGCTACTACACCTAGAGTATGTCTCCAAACACGAAACGATCCGCCGTCCAGTGGTAGCTTACCTGAAAAAAAAAAACAAGTATGAAATGCTAGTTTTGTCTGTGGTGGACACGCTCCATTGATTGCAGACAGACAGAGATCACCTCTCCACTAAAATTGGCTCGATATGAATCCCCCAACAAAGCCGTCAAGTGAGTGTCGTCCGCTCAGTGGTAATATTGAAGCAATTCGCTTTACAACCCCAGCCCAGGCTGTACCTCGCCGCAGCATCCTTCTATAAAGTGTCACCCATGGTCTATCGTCATTCTCCTAATTGTGGACAATAAGTTTCCTGGGAGATATAAAGTGATCAACTATTATTTAGTGTTTAGAGTCTGTTAGAATATCTCTTTGATTAGTATTGCTAATATTCCTCCATAAATTGTAGATGTCAAGTGAGAAGTGATGAAAGAAAGACTGAATATATCACTGTTGATGAAGTCCTTACCTTGATAACACTCCCTTTTAAACACAGGAGCTGTATGTTTATCCAGTGTCTAGAGAAGATTGTACACTTTCCTTTCGTGTCGCATCTGCGATAGAGGAATGTTGATGATTGTACGACAGAACAGTTATTTGCACATGTTCATGTGATTTGTTTTATTTCACACGTGTTTAAGATTCTTACAGTTTTCTTTTTAAATACCGATTTATTCACTTAATCCCATGGTCATTATTAAATAGCTACTAAATATATCATACTTACTAAACAGGAGTCCGGGAGGAGCTATCAACAAGACTAATTTTAAAATCCACAAATGAAATTTTGCGCTGTATTCTTTTTCTGTGTTGAGTCGAAATGAGGGACTATAGTCAGGCACAAAGGTCCAATAAAAGGTCGATGTTTCGGGATGGGCAACATCGTATTAGCTCTTAATTCGTCTTTCTTTAAAGAGAAACCTGCAAGAGAGCAGAGAGACGGGGGCCGGGTCGTGAGTTGGAGGTCAGATGACTAGTCAGCTTCTAAAGCGAGGCTGTAATCTAAATTGTAACCTCCTTAGTTCAATGAACAACTAAGAGCTCTCAACGATTTCATCTGTGATACCACAAGCCCTCTCTCCTAAGGCGGCATCACAGTGACTCTACTCTCCTCCCAGTCAACACGTGGGAGAGGGAATATGTTTTGGCGCACCGATACTTCCGTGTGGCGGTGATGCGGACGCGCACTTGTGTATACCTGCTCTAAACTTGCCTGATGCTGGTTCCTAGCCAAATATCAACCCTCGTTCTATGTAACATAAAGAATTAACCACATCATTTTGGCTTGTTGCTTGCCCTTTGATACTTAAAACGCCTCATGGTGTAATTGGGTTTACCATTTACACCAGTATATCACGGGAAATGGTTATTGCCTTCATGCGCATCGGATTGACTATTGCCTGTTTTTACTTGGATACTTAATTTAGCTTTATGTCAATATGCTTCTGTGTGAAGTGACATCAGATAGAAACAGCCTGTTCAGTGTCATTTGGGAATATTTCACATGTTTCCTCACAAACGTGTATATCTATAATCTATAACCGAGACATATTGACTTCAATAAATCAGTTTGCCATGTGAACTATCTCTATATGTTGCTGCCTAAAACACTGTGAGGAGTCAGGTGACATTGCATGCAAATGGTCTTCGGCAGGCATCAACCTATCGACAACCTGTACATGATTTAACGAAACCGTTCCCTAATATCAGGATGCCACCCACAGAAGAGAAACCGTTGTCCATAACAATGATAATGATCTGTACTACTGACCTAACAACGAAGTCCAGTCCATAAATCATTTTAAAAACTGTATGTCTGTAGCTCGATATTCAACCTTTACACACTTCGTTCACGACTGAATATGTGATGTAGCAATTTACTGCTTTAGAGTTGATGTAAAACGCTGACCTACAGATAACCATGTGGTAATATGATGACATCACAGTAAATAATGACGGCACTGAGAAGTGACGCATGCGCCAAATGGATTCTATTCCCATAAACTCCAATTTAGGACAGTTGTATCCGTTGAACTCAACTAATGAACTCCAACATTTATATAAGTGTGTTATTTGTGTTATAATAACAAGGTAAAATATTCTTTTGAACAATTCTTGACTAGTTGTAGTGTATACAAAAATTGGTAACAGGTTCTAAATGTGTTGTTATCTATAAAATGAGAAGCAATTCCTCAGCGTGGTTCTATGTACTGACAGTCAACCAATCCTCGGTGTGGGTCTCTCTGATGTCTGTGATATAGTCCTGAATGTGTTTCAAAGGGTTCATCATCAGTGTGGTTCAGTGTCTAACCGTATGAGCAATATTACAGCATTATCACGACCGGAGACACTAGAAATGGGCTTCACATATTGCACTCAAATGGAGAATTGAACCCGTGTCTTCAATGTGATGCGTGAATAATGTAACTACTTGGCTAATCCATTGCCCTTCTCTGTAATGACTGTGAAAAGTCGTCCATGAGGTTTTATGCAATGGTTGCGTAACAGACGTCAACGTAGTGCCGTCCAGTGACGGGGTCATGTCGTATTTCTATCTAATGACTGACAACGATATTCAGTCCTCATGCAGTTCAATCAAATGATAGTAAAACGACCATTCCCACTTGCAAGCCAGTGCACCTATGCTGTTGGCAGTAGCAAAGAGACAGTCTCGTGTTTCCCTTTAGTACGGCATTTGTTTGATACGTTTCATTGTCCTAACGTCCATGTGGCTCCAAAACGAATGAGTGACACGGCGAGGCGAGAAGCATGAAGCCCACGGGGGTCACTCGGATCTCCCTCAGATGCAACATTCAACATTGTGCACACGCATAGAAATATTCACCCTTCCACCATTATATCACTATCACTTTCATCATAGGTCCGGTCAGGTACATGTATTCACCCTTCTTCCTTGAGAACATAGTGTGAAATGCATCGGAAACAGATTTGTCGTAACAGTTCTGCGTCTGCTATTCGATAACTTGATTCAGTATCATGATCAGCTATGAGGAATTTCCTTGCTGTTGTACTTTATACACATTTTGTATAATTCAAAACCTACTTATGGAACGTTGTTTATGTGAAGTTTGTGAGAGCTGAGCTGTATTGTTTATTTGAAGTATGATTAATAAAAAATCGTCTGGATCTTATTTTCATTTGTATGGAGAAAACGGATTAATGAGTGAGACAGCTGATTAAGAGAAGCAGACGATAAGCGTTAAGCGGAGCTGGGCAAGACAAGAAGGGATATGTATGGGCTTGGATAAGGCTACGAGATCACCAAACATCGTCATCACTCCAGTGTAGGTTTGACAGGTTACGGCTGTTGTCGTGCTGTCATCTCCTGTATGTTTGTGTAGTCAGTAGTAGCCAGGCACAATGGACAAGTGGAATACGCCGGAGTCTCCCACAGGCCTTTCATCACGGGTAACTAGCATATTTAGGTAAGGTACAACCGTAAGTTGTTTTGGCGACTCGGTCAAGTTTTGCAATCCAGGCAGTTTGAAATTTGATAAATGATAATTACAACGTAAACAGGGATGAAGGGAAGATCTGAGCGGGATGACCAGACCAGACCAGACAGCGGGGACAGTTGGTCCAGGGGGAGGTGGTAGGTTTAGGAGTTGTTTAGATGCAGCGAACAGTCACAAGTATTTTAATGACGCTCTTTACAACGGTCTCTGGTCGAACATGAAGGAGAGCAGTCAGGACGTGCAGGGGACCCCATCCCGACAATAAAACGTGCGTTGCTCTTCTTAGTCATACTGGCAGGGGTTAGGAGGGACATGCCATTAAAGCCACACAAAGGCTCCCCAGGGGAAAGTCATATTCACGGCCACTTTACCGGAAACACCCATCCCTTTATCCCGCACAAATCATGAAATGCTTCGATTTAGTAGAACAATTAATTCCCATAATTGTTGCATAAATTTTCTGAACTATGTCCATTTATGAAATCTTCTGAAATGATTTTGATTAGATGACTTTTATATTGCACAATTACTACTACGATGAGTGGTAATCAAGTTTGGTTTTGAACATGGCTACTGTACGTCCGTGTTTGATGTACTGCTGTTATATCCCAAATGTGCCTTGCGTCAAACAGTAGTGTCACAAGCCACTCATATTACACTGCATTTATTTCTTAACTCTGCGCGTTTATTCTCCGCTGGAGGAAACAATAAAGTTAAAACAGATTTAATAAGCATAATCAAATATTATTTGTTTTTTAACAAAGCAGGCGATCACTCACGCGTTCATTGATGTCATTATAAAGGGCAGGATGCTCCTCAAACTGATTCATAAAGTCCCTTTTTTCTGTTGTCGGCAGGAGCAAAGATCATATGACACAATACGTACTTAAACAGTAACTGAACCATCTAACACATCAACACGAAACACATGTCATCCACTCACCTATATATATATATATATACATATATATATATATATATATATATATATATATATATATATATATATATATATATATATATATATATATATATATATATATATATATATATATATATATATATATATATATATATGCCAACACTTCAGACACTACAACAGAAATGCCTAACTTGTGTCATATCAAACACTACAACAGAAATGCCTAACTTGTGTCATATCAAACACTACAACAGAAATGCCTAACTTGTGTCATGGTATTAATCACTATAATAGAAATGCCTAACTTTTGTCATTTAATCAAAATAAGTTGTGTAAGAAACATGAAACTCAATCTGTATAACTCTAAAACCGACATACCTTAAATATATTAGTTAGGTCGATATACCTAACGTGCGTACAACGTCATTATCTAGAACTATTGACATTACGTATTCCAAGGCTTTGTGTACCAGATAAACCATACGTACGTCAGTACGAAACACTGCAACTAATATCCCCTTCTACTTTCAACCCAACCCCACCCCATCCCACAAACACAAATACATGCATAAATTTTCTATTTTAATATTTTATGAATTCTCATGATTACATGTACATGTTAGTGTTATTAACGAAATTGCTTTTGCAATAGTACATATGGCGCTTTGTTGACGGACGTATACCTAGGTTCTTTGTCCACCCATTGTTAGCGTTCCTAAACGTTTTTATCGTTATTAGTTCAAACCCTAAATATCTTTTTTAAGATGACCATGTGTGTTAAGAGATATTTTCATTAAGAGATATTTTCATATCTGTTTGAAGTACACAAAGTTAAACACATGCATGTAAGAAAACTGTCCTATATTTTGAAATGTTAAGTTTATTGTTAAACATTAGAAAACACGTGGAATCGTTGGTAACTATAGACACAGACCGGTGAGACTGACAATAAATAATTGCTGCCTCCACAGGCGTATATGTGTATGGAGTGAAAGGCAAATTTTAATTACGATACGTTGTCACACCCAAACACAACCCCAAACTATTTATATGCAATACTTCTCACTACAATCACTCCATTTTTGTAGTTGAATATGTTATTCTGTACCCGAATGCGATAAATAATACTTAGACTGTATACCATTTCCATTGAGATCAACCTTTCACAACGTTAATCAGTATTTAATGGTTCAGTTATGCCAGTGCTGTGGGGTGATATGAGATGATACGCCTAGTTTACAATATATAAACCAGGAGGGGTAAAGGAACTAAAACAATATATATCGAAAAGGAAATTGTAAGTTGAACGTTCTCAGTTACCTTGCCTTATATACAACCCAACACCCCACAGAGGTGATGTAATATGGGCTGAAATAACTGGTATGTATGTCAACACGAATGTTGAAATAATAATGTACATCTCCATAATGAACATATAACTTGGTATTTGTTTCTCTACGGTAGTTTGACATTCAGTGAAATAACCTAATGATGCAAATACAGTTTACATATGCATGGCATCGAAACAACATGAGTATGTCCATCCTTAAGGAACATTCGAAAGAAATGCATGCCAATTAAATGTTTAAAGCCCCTTTCAGTACAACAATTAGGTGTTCGACTTATGGCGACCACAAAATGTCAAGATTTAAAATGTGTTTTAAATGTTTAAACCATGCATTCAAGAGATGAAATTAAACGTGAATCTTTTGTTTAATTGATCCTAAACTGTACTATGCATGTGGGCCTATTGGTCTCACATACAATAAACATTTGAATTTGAATAAAGTCACATTCTGAACTAACTGTTATTGTAAATGAAATATGATGCTGATGTACCTAGAATAAACAGGAATGTTTTTGCTACACGCTACACGCCAAACAAATACACCTATATAGTGTAAACTATATATATCGAATAAATGATTAACCACATCAATATATATATAATAATCATTTATTCGATATTTACAGTTTACACTATATAGGTATATTTGTATATTTGTATATATATACGCAGTTTCTGGATGCACTAACAGATCACTTCTCAACTTTAGACAGGCCATTAGGCTTCTATAATGCTGAAACATCCCATGTCCATTAGTGAATGACCCTTGGAAATGATGAACCCACCGACTGATGACATCTCCTACCAGGTTCTTGCATGTAGAGAACAGTGGAATTCCACCGAGAAAACAACCAGATTATATAAAAATGTACTGCAAGTTAAAGAAACCACTGCTGTTTACATGATAATCATAAGATATTTCAGAATCTGATCGTGTTTAGTGATACACAGGAATAATTTTCGTACACATTTAAGTGTCGCGTCATAATTTCACAGTGACTTATTGACCCCGATACCATATCATGAGTCTAGAAAATAACCAAAAGAGCATATAAGAGCTAAACAGCTACAGTGCTACGGTTCCCTTTGACGAGACAGCTGTAGTTCTACAGTGCACCTTGACAACTTGTCCTCTTCGTTTGAGAGTTACAGTGCTACATTTCTCTAGTGAAACAGTTACAGTATTATATTCCTCTCTGATGAAACAGTTACCGTGTTACATTTTTCTCTAATGAAACAGTTACAGTACTATATTTTTCTCTGGTGCAACAGTTACAGTGCAACAGTTCTATCTGATGAAATAGTTACAGTGCTACATATTTCTCTCTGATGAAACAGTTACAGTGCTATAATTCTCTCTCATGAAACAGTTTCAGTGCTATATTTCTCTCTGATGAAACATGGACAGTGTTATATTTCTCTCTGATGAAACATGGACAGTGTTATATTTCTCTCTGATGAAACATGGACAGTGCAACATTTCTCTCTGATGAAACATGCACAGTGCAACATTTCTCTCTGATGAAACATGGACAGTGCAACATTTCTCTCTGATGAAACATGCACAGTGCATCATGTATCTCTGGTAAAACATGCAAAGTGCTTTTGCCCCTTTTATAAAACATACAGATTACTAAACCAGTGTCTTTGAGAATCCATTTAATACGCTTTGAAACAACAAGTTGTAAGATAAATGGTATCTCACAGACACGACTAAAGTAATCTGTTTCTTACACACCATACAATCGAACTATTTTATGGTCGAATAGATTCAAAGGTCACATTTCCTCATCGTAGCTCCGCAGTAATACAGAACGCCACGTTATGAATGAGTGACGTCACTTGCCTTCCCAATCACTACTCATCCTCAAGGTGGCCCCCCAGCAAAAGGTTTCTGCCACATCTTCGCGTCATTAAGGCAATAGCAATAATACAAATATGTAAGGTGACAGAAACTCTAACACGATGACCTTACCACGTAAATGTGGATGATTTTAATTCATGCAAGCGTAAAATATTTGAGCGTGTGACGTCATGGTTATTGTTTGGTAGTTGTCGTCATCAGAAGATTGTTTTGGACATCTCTTCACACTGGGCATATGTACTCGTGTACCAGTTTACGTTCAGTGATATCCCATCTGCCGGAGCCCAAACCAGTGAATGTGTAATTATGTGTAACCCGTGTGCTTGAATGTGACATTGCTGAAATTATGTTCCTTATCGATGGGGGACTACTCTTCTTCGCCGAGGTGCAGGCTTCTCGTTTTCCCAAGCCAGAAACAGCCACTTGGAACGTTAAGAAATTTACGGAGTTGTCAGTGTGAAATGTGAGTTGATTACACCCTGTATGTTATGAAGACACGAACTTCGCATTATCATTCGTCGGAGGAATATCTTAAAAGCAATCACTTGTGTGTAGATTAATCGTACTTGCACATTTTCGAGTGAATAGAAAGGACGACTGTCCCGATTTGCACTCATGAAGCATCGCTAACGTACTGTGGTGTACATTGTTTCAACGACTATGTTTTGGTTCTGACTGTCATGAATGAACACTGGAATCACACAGTAGCCTGGAGCGGGAAGTGGACCTTTATCGAAACAATCATGTTTATCAGTGAAAAATGTCACCTTCAACACTTCATCCAAGATGCAATGAGGCAAATCGATCTCCCAACGGACAGGCACAGACGTTACCGTGTCAGGTATATTTGCAAGACGATACAAGTCATAATATATGACACTTGTCGCATCTGTTCAGTAAAAGTACCAATGATGTATATTTTAAATATTCGAAGGGAATCCCCGGTGTTATCTCTAACGCCGATTTTCACATAATTGTTCTCACAGGTATCACTGACTGTTCGAAACCCTGATTAGTTTAGAAAAGGAATTAGAAAATAACTAGATATATATATATATTCTGTATGTGTTTCATTGTATGAAGACATGTTTATGTTGCAATTGTGAAATTAACAGATGTAGAGGGCACGAGTAACATGTTTCTGTTCGACTGGAGCATGAGTAACTTATCAAGGAATTTTAATCTGGAAAGCAGTCCGTCATGTTTTCACCTTAGGTCGTTACCATGGAATAACCAATGACGAGGTTAGAAATCGATCTCACACATATGTGTGATACCAGGTTTCTCACCTACAGGCTACAGAGCTAAATGTCTCGTTCGCAAAACACATAAAGTGTTATATTTCTTCATAATGAAACAATTACAGTGCTATATTACTCCTTCATAAACCAACTACAGTGTTTCATTTTCGATTGCCGAAACTTCATGATGAGATATGTAAGTCTACTTGCGAACGAAAGGAGGTAGGAAAATCGAATTATACCGGTTTTAATGGCGTTTTGTAATGAAGCAGAGATATAGGCTAGAATATCTTATATTGAGCTGAACCTTCGTTGAGAAATGCACGCTGGAATAATATTTCAGTAAATTCACAATAATATTGTCGTGACAATCGATTTCTAAATATGAATGATTGGTAATATTGTGGCTGGTAGGCCTGTTGGAGGTATATGGCTGGCGGTTCCAGGTATACTGGCGTTAGTAAAAGGTATCTGAATGATTGTTGAAGGTATATGGCTGACTGTCCGGGTATAGTTGCGTCAGTACTAGGCATCTAAATGCCTGTTGGAGGTATATGACTGACTGTCCGGGTATAGTTGCGTCAGTACTAGGTATCTGAATGCCTGTTGAAGGTATATGGCTGACTGTCCGGGTATAGTTGCGTCAGTACTAGGTATCTGAATGCCTGTTGAAGGTATATGGCTGACTGTGCGGGTACAGTTGCGTCAGTACTAGGTATCTGAATGCCTGTTGAAGGTATATGGCTGACTGTCCGGGTATAGTTGCGTCAGTACTAGGTATCTGAATGCCTGTTGAAGGTATATGGCTGACTGTCCGGGTATAGTTGCGTCAGTACTAGGTATCTGAATGCCTGCTCGAGGTATATAGCTTTCGGATCAAGGAATACTGGCGTCAGTACCAGTTACCTGAATGTCTATTTAAGGCATATGACTGACGGTTCCAGATATACACTACCAACAACACGGAATACAAGACTAAAAGGAAAGAAGAGACTTTGCTTTAAAACCACATGGAACATTTGTCGTATTGCAGGTGCGAATTCATATGTTTTCGTTGTGGATGATCTGTGTGGTTACTTGATGATATACTTTAATGCGTAGACGTGCCTTATTCTAAGAGCATAGCTTCGTACTTTCACGAACCACATACCAAAAGTGAACTACAACCACGATGAAGAGAAGATGTTTCAGCGATTTGCACAACGCCATGTCCTCATTAGCAGAAGCAGTCACGCATACCGGTTGTAAATAGATCAAAAGTAGTATACGGAGGCAAAGCTAATTTTCAGAAAAATAGAAAACAATATTAATTACGGTGAAACTATTTTGTAAAATTATTCAACTTATCTCCAGAAAGGGACTACAATCTTTTCCAAAAAATATTTGAAGGTGAATGAATCTGTTCAGGACTAAGTAAACCATGCTTTCAACAAGGTCCAAGAAAAGAACATAGGGAGAAAACCTTATATTTTATCAAATTTTACCCCATTACATCAATAGTGATCGTGCGTTTGTGCGTTGTATCTGTCGGATAAATACATTAGTGTCAACTGGTATGTGCTGGGCGTATCCATCATGTAGAATATATACACGTCAAGGTGTCTACTGTTATGTGTATGTGTGTCCATCTTGTGATAATTGTACATTTGAAGGTGTCTACATGTATCTGCCTGGTCGTGTTTTTTATGTGATGGATACATACATAGGTGTCATCTAGTATCTCACTGGTGGTGTATCTTTTGGATAGATACATAAGTGTCTGCTGGTAACTTCCCGGTCGAGTTTTTATGTCTGATGGATACATATATCTCCAAGTGTAATGGCACCAGGGCACAATTCATAGATGGAGACAGGACACTGGATGAAGAGAGGGACATTGCACAAATGAAGACAGGTAACATTACATAGATCGAAAAAGGACACTGGACACAGGTGAAAACTGGTAACATTACACAGACGAAGACAGGTAACATTACACAGATCGGAACAGGACAATGGACACAGATGAAGACAGGTAACATTACACAGATGAAGACAGGTAACGTCACACAGATCGGGACAAGATGACACCGGGCACAGATGAAAACAGGTAGTCACGATATGGCTGAAATATTGCCGATGTGACGTTAAATATTAACTTAACTCACGAAAACAGGTAACATTATTCACATCGGAACAGTACTCTGGACACAGATGACGACAGGTAGCATTGCAAAGATGAAGACAGATAACATTACAGAGATCGGAACAGGACACTGGACACAGATTAAGACAGGTAACATTACACAGATCGGAACAGGACATTGGACACAGATGGAGACAGGTAACATTACAAAGATGAAGACAGATGACATTACAGAGATCGGAACAGGACACTGAACACAGATGAAGACAGATAGCATAGCACATATCGAAACAGGACACTGAACACAGATGGAGACAGATAATATTACACAGTTCAAGAAAGATAGCATGACACAGATCGGAACAGAACATTGGACACAGATGAAGACGGATAACATGACACAGATGAAGACAGATAACATTACACAGATCGGAACAGGACACTGGAAACAGATGAAGACAGATAACATTACACAGATCGGAACAGGACACTGGACACAGATGAAAAGAGGTAACATTACACAGATTGGAACACGACACTGAACACAGATGAAGACTGAACATTACACAGATGAAGACAGATAGAACATTACACAGACTGGCATAGGGCACTGGACACAGATGAAGACAGATAACATTACACAAATCGGAACAGGACACTGGACACAGATTACGACAGGTAACATTGTACAGGTGAAGACAGATAACATTACACAGACCGGAACACGACACTAGACACGGTGTAGCAGTGCAGTACTGAGACAAGCTTTAGTACACATATGGAGCCAGGCCACAGTCATGGAATCATGGTGCTTCCCGTTTGAGAAAGAACACTCTACACAGCTGGACGGGGAGCCCTACCCACGGGTTCAAGCAGGACACTAGACATACGAGGGGGTATCAAAATGTCCTAGTTATCAACGAGGCGTTTTCAAGATAGAAACATTATATTGATTTCTTGTCCTTAAGACTTCTCTACATAGTCACCATCCAAAGTGACACGTTTCTCCCAGCATTCCTTGACCTTGTGCAAACCGCTTAAATAGATCCCTGATTTCATGGAAAACCAACACTCCGTCTCTTCAATGACATCACTGGTATCGTCGAGACAGAACATCTTACACAACTTGAAGCAGGATATCGCACACAGTTCGAGGTGGGACATCATACATCAACTTCAGGCAGGATATCGCACACAGTTCGAGGTAGGACATCATAAACAGCTTGAGGCAGGACACCATACAAAGCTCGAGGCAGGACATCATACAAAGCTCGAGGCAGGACATCGTACACAGCTCGAGGCAGGACATCGTACACAGCTCGAGGCAGGACATCATACACAGCTCGAGGCAGGACATCATACACAGCTCGAGGCAGAACATCATACATCAACTTCAGGCAGGATATCGCACACAGTTCGAGGCGGGACATCATACACAGCTCGAGGCAGGACATCGTACACAGCTCGAGGCAGGACATCATACACAACTCGAGGCAGGATATCATACACAGCTCGAGGCAGGACATCATACACAGCTCGAGGCAGGACATCATACACAGCTCGAGGCAGAACATCATACATCAACTTCAGGCAGGATATCGCACACAGTTCGAGGCGGGACATCATACACAGCTCGAGGCAGGACATCGTACACAGCTCGAGGCAGAACATCATACATCAACTTCAGGCAGGATATCGCACACAGTTCGAGGCTTGACATCATACAAAGCTCGAGGCAGGACATCGTACACAGCTCGAGGCAGGACATCATACACAACTCGAGGCAGGATATCATACACAGCTCGAGGCAGGACATCATACACAGCTCGAGGCAGGACATCATACACAGCTCGAGGCAGAACATCATACATCAACTTCAGGCAGGATATCGCACACAGTTCGAGGCGGGACATCATACACAGCTCGAGGCAGGACATCGTACACAGCTCGAGGCAGGACATCATACACAACTCGAGGCAGGATATCATACACAGCTCGAGGCAGGACATCATACACAACTCGAGGCAGGATATCATACACAGCTCGAGGCAGGACATCATACACAGCTCGAGGCAGGACATCATAGACAACTCGTGCTAGGAAGTTATTCATTTTCGGTTTCTGTTACGGTAATCATCACATGCTGTTAACAATCTAAAGAATGAAACTAGATTTTGGAAAGTGTAACGTACAATTACATCTGCAATGAATACTCTAGAAAAAGAAGGACTAAAATGTCGATGAAGTTGACTTCCATGCACTTTGAATGACTACCATGCACTTTGAATGTGACGTATTTATACCTCGCTGCACGTCTTTTCTGATAGACCGACCGACAGTGTCAACACCTCAGGTTGAGTATTAGATGGAATGACATGCTTAACACATCTCAGAATTTTGATACGTGTTCTCATATTAATCTGTGTACTCGCGCGCGTTACAGCATATTGAGAACTATGTGACACAGACGTCGTTTAAATGGGTTTGCAAAATCAGGGTTGAGAGTGTTGTGTGGAAGAGAAGCAAGTCAGGCCCACCCACGGAGAGAGAGGAAGGCAGGTGGCCACGGTACGCCACCTCTATAAGGCGGAATACTTCACGTATATTGCAAATATTTCTCTTCCTTTTTAGCACGGACCATAAAGCCTCCCCCGTCACATGTGAACGGAGTTAGTGAGCCTGAGGTGTCGGCGGCGGTGGCGGCAGTGAGTGTACGGGCCGGAGGCATACACCCGGGTCGGCTTATCACGACCAATCTGGCGACTTGTCGCACCCTCAACGAAAGCGAGGATAAACTGTGTTTTTGAAGTTAAAATATTTGCCTTGGGCTACCTGTTTTGGGATTACATCTCCCCAACAATGATGCAGCGATCCAATGATTTTCATTCGGGCAGCAACCTTTACGGAAATAGACGTACCAAAGTGAAATGTTTGAACGCTGATATTATCAGAATATGTTATGCATAGCTGTTAACAAGCCGACGATAAGTTCTCTAAAACTCCTTACAATATGGCCTTGTATCACATTGTCAAATACAACACGCATACTTGGTTAATAATGTCATCACACATGCCAGCCACTGTAACTGGGATGAGAGTGTCACGTTGGGACAACACGTAGGTGAAAGTATGCAGCCTTCACAGTTAAGTGGCAATCCTTAAACACGTCATTAATTTTGCCTGTGTTTGAAAGGTTCATAAACTGAATGTTAACGAGACTAAGGAGAATATAATTACAGCCATCATTAGACAGAGAATCTTTGCGATGGCGTTTCTATGGTAACGTTAAGTGATTTATTTCTTACAGACAGTGATTGTTGCGTCAACTAGTATCTGTAGAAAATATCTGCCATTGTCATGAACTAAAGTTTACATGAAGGTGTATTTAAACGTAACGCATAGTTTGGATGTCTGCATGTTTCTTGAGAGCATGACAATCAAACATATGTTGTTTTTTGTTTTGTTTAATGTGAGAAACAATCATTGTTTAGCTATCCTAAAACCACATTTGTTTAACAGTATATAATGCTAGGTTAAGTTGGACCGGTGAGTGGTTTTACGTTGTTTGGCGCTACATTCTACGAATTAATACTTTATGATAGGGACCAATCTTCGGTTGACTTCAGGAACAATCTCCAACACTGTTATCAATCATCTAGTGTCATCAGAGCATCGCTGCTTCATCGCAAGTCAGTGCAAGTCACGGTCATATCCGATATTTAGAGCGGACAGGTTAACAATAAGCACTGACAGACGAAAGACCAAATATAACATATTCTGTAGCATCACATTTACATCAGTTGAAGCGCAGTTACTATTTCCCGCTAGTATTACATCATGCGTGAGTGCGTGCATGCGTGCATGCGTGCATGCGTGCGTGTTTGTGAGCACGTTAACGTGAACATACACTGGGAATCCAACGCATTATTACCGGCAAAACGTTGTGTAATCTGTCGCCGTATGAAGGTAGGGGTGGGTGAAGTGTGGTTGATGACAGCTGGTGAATACCGTGACCCTACCCCCATCCCTAGATAAGTACATCCGGTAAAACATAGGTACATGTATTTCTTAGATATGCGATCGCGCCCGTCTCCCACGCCTCGAGCACAAATGTGAATTCCCCATGCAACTGTTGTACAATGCAGCACACATTACATCATTGCTAGATCTAACATCAGTCATACATACATGGGCCAGATACAGCAAAACGATGCCATGCACATAACGCAGATATCGATCGAAAAGAGTTTATTGATGTTAGTTTTGTCATCCCGTGTATAATACGTACTGCCACTCCAAATATATGAATAACTATGTATGGGAAAGTGCACATTTATTGTATGACTGTCACCTTCTGACTTCTGGCTGTCTGTGATATGAATACTACAAGTACACCGCCATGCTTTCTGCTGAGTGTATAACATAGAGCCCAGGGACTGGCAATCTATGTGCCGTTGTACAAAACAATATTAGCTCTAAGATCTAGTCTATGTCTATGTTAATGTATGAGAGTTATGATCACCTTAGATCGCATTATACAACGGCGCTCTGGCAACATGGCACAATCGTCAACCATGATCTCGTGTTTTGGTCACTTGCAGCTCAATCAGAAACATACAAGTTGAAACACTGTGTAGTAATCTGGATTAGAAAACTTATGGTCGATAGTAGTTCCTACTGTCACTTCAGGACAAATCTCCCGTCACTGGAGATAGATCTAATATCTTGTCACAAGACACACTGATGTGATATGCCGTCACTAGACACGATGATCTAATATCCCATCTCCAGACACAATGATCTTATATCTCGTCATTAGGCACAGTGGTCTAATACTCCGTCACCAGACATAGTGATGTAATATCCCGTCACGAGACACAGTGATCTAATACCCTGTCACTAGACACAGTGATCTAGTACCCTGTCACTAGACACAGTGATCTAATAATCAGTCCCCAGACACAGTGATCTGACATCCCTTCCGCTAACACAGTGATCTAAAATCCCGTCCTTAGACACAGTGATCTCTTATTCCGCCACAAGTGATGTTACATCTCCAGACACAATGATCTATTATCCTGTCCCAGGCACAGTGACATAACATTGGGTCTCCAGACGCAGTGGTATAACATGTACATGTGTGGCCATGCAAAATTTCAGCGATTAGTTCGATTCCACTTGAGAATTAGCATGGACGTAAACTGGTAAACAACCATTATGTAAATTGGACTGTCCCAATGCTGCATACGTAATGAATACATTAGGCAGCTCCACCAATCTCAGTAATCCACGACATACAATCAGAGACAAGTTCACGTATTCATTATGTAATGCAGGCGACCGGTCCATGATTACAGCAAAGGTTACACTTTAGGAGAAACACACTAATAATGATTGCAACATCGACAAGTTTTGTATAACATCAATATTTGTAGATGACATTAAAATGTTAAATTTTGTGTTGACACGATTTTTAATTACTGTTCACATAATAACATTAACATATCAATATACAATTATTTACAATGCAATCGCATATATTTAACATCTTGTAAATATATTATTTGCGCCCAAAACTTTACAGTTAAAACTTCACTTCTATTAATACCGATTTATAGGGAACTACCACATTCACCGTAAGTAACGTCACTGACAATCAGAACATATCTATATCCTTTATGAGTATATTTTGCTCCATGTATTAATAACTTGTTGTGTGACTATTTTATGTATATGTTTTTTCATTCAGACTATTGCAAGTGGATTAAAACATTATGTTTGCTCTCACAAACTGTTTTACCAAACATTTTTAATACAGTAACCGTAACAGTAACATCCCCTGTGCAATAAATCCTGGTAACACATTGTCATGTGTTGCCATGTACAATGGTATAACATTATCATGTGATGCCATGTACAGTTGCATAAAATTGTTATGTATTACCATGCACAGTCGTATAACATTGTCATGTGTCGCCAAGCTGAAAGGTATAACATTCTCACGTGTTGCCATGTACAGTGATATAACATTCTCACGTGTTGCCATGTACAGTGGTATAACATTGTCATATCTTGCCATGTACAGTGGTATAACATTGTCATGTCTTGCCATGTACAGTGGTATAACATTGTCATGTCTTACCATGTACAGTGGTATAACATTGTCACGTCTTGCCATGTACAGTGAAATAAGGTTGTCATGTGTCGAAATGTAGAGTGATATAACGTTGTGAAGGGCTGCCCTGCATAGTGGTGTATCTTTGATGAGATTCAGACAACATCAATACCTGCCTTGCAACCCTTATACAAACGCCACCACAAACGATATAGCGGATGTAACCCTAATGAAAATATCAATGTCTTACCAAACGTCAAACACTTCATCATATAGTTGCATACTTTATCTGAAGCCTATAATTCGAAGTATGAAAATGAAATATATCTGTTACATGACCTTTGATGACCCTAAGATAGCAATGTGAAACTGAAAAGGAGATACCCTCTAGCGGCTGGAATACTCCCCCGTGGTCAAAACATGGTATACACACTGAACCGTTATATTCTGCTCTGTGTGCCCGTGTTTTCTAAGTTCTAGAATGTATTGCACAATTTCCCTCTGAAAAACATAACTTCGACGTCGATACTGACGAAACGTTAACAGTTGAAACATACTGTTAGTTTCAAAATAACCAGATAAGGACTATGCTTTCGTTGTGTAATCTGTAGGTTATTTGTGCAATCGGGTGAAATTTAAAGAGATAGAAGAAGAAGATAGAGAGACGTCTATGGATGCTACCCATCCCTTATTCAGCTAGTTACGAAGCAGGGGTCACAATGTGACCTAACTGACAGTCTGTAGGTTTGTACAGACACGACAAAAACACTGTTGACGGTCATGTCTATACACCACGATTTATTTACATCTTGCCACTTTATCTGTTTCCAGGTTTGCAGAAAAGTTACAAGAATTTGGCACACGTTTCAAGCGCGAGGTTGGCAGCTCTCTAAAGATACTAGGTCTGCAATACTTACGAGGGAGCAAGTATTTCTCCACTGTCCGCGTGTCAATTGCGCAAATACAAGAAACATGCATTATTATCACCTGTGTGACGGTTTTATATCGCCGTGCGATGTATTGTCCTTTTGTAGGTGTTTATAGAAGTAAGATACTCCAAGTTCCAGAAATCGATGCTAAAGCAAGGTGTTTAAAGGTAGTTGTCTGCAAATGGTTGGCATTTACATGCATTACATCACAAAGCGTCAACAGGTAGATCCATGCATAGGGTTGGTATGCAGTCTTAGTAGACATCTGTTTTGATAAACTGTTTTCTCTTGTAACAACAGCAACGTGCATTTAACCTTGTGTTTGATCTAATATTTCTTTGTTCTATTTTGCTATCAAGTAGAGACATAACAATAGGTGAGACTATACTGAGGCAGCCTGATATTGCCCAGTTTCCCGGGACGTCTGGACACGGCGCCGCCAGGGTGCCGCCAGACGTGGGTACAACTGTCATGAAGCAGACACTACCAGCCCCTCGTAAAGCACTGCTCGTAAATTGCGACCAGCCGACATGTAATTGGGAATCGGCAGGAATTGATGTTTTGCCAGTAATGCACCACGTTATTACGACGTGTTTTTCTTCAGAAACGTACTTACTGAACTATGTTTATTCAGTGAGGAGTTTGACACACATGATGACACGACGAGGGGATATTTGGCCCTTTACAGGACTCAAATAATGGTGTGATGCTCCAAACAAATTTCTTTTACTATTTTTCTTCTTTTAATACATTAACTCATGCCTCCCCCAATGCTCACAGTGTAAACAGGTAGCCATTGATTCCGTGCACGCAGGTAGTCCTTAATTTGTAACGGCACTGTGTGTAGGTCACGGGTGTTCATCACGGACGGGTAAGACATTCTGCAAGCCATCTCCTTGTTTTTTGTTATTTCCTTGCAATGCATCTGTTTGGAGGAACCTCCACTCTCCCTTTATCAACTGTTCAAATTCACAGAATATGAACGCGCCTTGTATATATAACGAGGTGTCCAGAGGACTCCGAGTTACTAATTTCATGTGTCTTTGGAAAGAAATATGAAAACCCTTTTACGTAAAGCAGTGCTGTAGTATACCCCACTGTATAATTGAATAATTACTTTTTTTTAGCACGAACTGTACTTTTTCTTGTCAGGAATATTCTTACAGTGATTATGATTTTGCTTTTCCTCGTGAAGTAATATGTACATTTTATGCGTCCATTTAAGAAATGTGTGCTTAAATCCGGATCGTAATATTTTGAACGGCCTCCTTTCCGCTCATAGTTCCTGACAGGGTCATGAGGAGTAATGGACATGTTAACAAACACAATTTCCTAGAACAACGTTTACTAACAGAACAGTTCCTGATTCTTAATGATCATGATACTTTGAGTGGTGGGCCAAGTGATTCATCCTCAAACCAAGAAAGGAACACATAAAATCTTCACCATTTACAATAAGCAAAAGATGCGAACAATGGACCAAACTTCATATAATTGCGTTTGTTGGTTTGTCTAACAATCAATTTAACATCATCGTGAGGATAAAATAGACAGGGTTTAATGTATAGATCATCAGCAATAACAGACACAATAAGAGCAATAACAGAGCATCAGCAGCATCAGACAGTGTTACAATACATGAACCATCAACAGGGAGAGATAGACAGTATAGTCAGGGTTACAATACATGAACCATCAACAGGGAGAGATAGACAGTATAGTCAGGGTTACAATACATGAACCATCAACAAGGAGAGATAGACAGTATAGACAGGGTTACAACACATGAACCATCAACAAGGAGAGATAGATAGTATAAACAGGGTTACAATACATGAACCATCAACAGGGAGAGATAGACAGTATAGTCAGGGTTACAATACATGAACCATCAACAGAGAGAGATAGACAGTATAGTCAGGGTTACAATACATAATTCATCAACAGGGAGAGATAGATAGTATAAACAGGTTTACAATACATGAACCATCAACAAGGAGAGATAGACAGTATAGACAGGGTTACAACACATGAACCATCAACAAGGAGAAATAGATAGTATAAACAGGGTTCCAATACAGGAACCATCAACAAAGAGAGATAGATAGTATAAACAGGGTTACAATACATGGACTATCAACAGGGAGAGATAGACAGTATAGTCAGGGTTACAATACATGAACCATCAACAAGGAGAGATAGATAGTATAAACAGGGTTACAATACTTGAACCATCAACAAGGAGAGATAAATAGTATAAACAGGTTTACATTACATGAACCATCAACAAGGAGAGATAGACAGTATAGACAGGGTTACAACACATGAACCATCAACAGGGAGAGATAGATAGTATAAACAGGGTTACAATACTTGAACCATCAACAAAGAGAGATAAATAGTATAAACAGGTTTACAATACATGAACCATCAACAAGGAGAAATAGACAGTATAGACAGGGTCACAACGCATGAACCATCAACAGGGAGAGATAGACAGTATAGACAGGGTTACAATACTTGAACCATCAACAAAGAGAGATAAATAGTATAAACAGGTTTACAATACATGAACCATCAACAGGCAGGGAAAGACAGTATAGACAGGGTTACAATACATGAACCATCAACAAGGAGAGATAGACAGGGTTACTATACACGAACAATCAACTAGGAGACATAGATAGTATAGGTAGGGTTGCAATATATGAACAACAAGGAGAGATAGACAGTATAGACAAGTTTACGAACGACATGTAGACGAGTGGGCAAAGTTGCAATCCATACATCCAGTCCGTAACATTGAACGAAGAGAATACACAAACCATAAACTAGCAGAGAGATACTGTTGGAAGGATACAATACAGGGATAAAACAACAGATTCACCCACATTATGTTTCTGAGTTTATCAGGACCATTTCCATTGGATTTAACCAAGCTGGTAAACATCTCCATTTGACTTGCATTTTCGTCAGGTCTTTCCCCTCGGTAACCTAACCTGAAGTTACAGACATGGAAATTTGTTAAAACGCACTCACTCAAACACTGTAGACAAGGTTACAATGAAACCAGAAGCGCTAGACACTTAAGGCATGCTTCAATACACAGACAAAGAAAACTAGGAGAAATAACGCTACAGACAAACACAACTACCAGAGATAGACACTTCAATACACAGATAGAGGATAGGAGAGATAGACACTACGGACAGGACTTCAATACACAGACAAACAATAGGAGACACAGACTGTACAAACGAGGCTTCAATACACAAACAAACAATAGGAGAGACAGACAGTACGGATAAGATTGCAATACACTGACAAACAATAGGAAGGATAGACACTACAGACAAGACTTCAATACACAGACCAGGCTGGGATAATAGATAGACAGACTGGGAGAGATAAACACAGTAGACAAGGCTACAATACAAAGTCATACACTTGGACAGATAGACACGGCAGACAAGGCTACAATACACAGCCATACACTGGGAGAGCTTGACATAATAGACAAGACTACAATACACAGCAATACACATGGACAGACAGAAACAGTAGACAAGGCTCCAGTACACAACACGTGGGTGATAGACACAGAATATCATTAACTGCTGTGAAAACTTTCACTTCATGTGGAGTCCCTTCTTGATAACCACAGAAAATCATTATGAAAACATGACCTCCCTGACCAATATACCACTAACATACCCCTAATGCACAGATTAGTTAATACCATCGCTTCTAACAAGTAAATACACATAATGCACAGATTAGGTAATCCTATCGCATCTATTGTACTACAATTTTTTGACGAGTGGGGAATTGTGCCACTGGTTACAAAACAGGTGCGGGAAAATGTCCTGTGGGGAATTGTCCCACTGGTTACAAAACAGGTGTAGGGAAATGTCCTGTGGAGAATTGTCCCACTGGTTACAAAACAGGTGTGGGAAAATGTCCTGTGGAGAATTGTCCTACTGGTTACAAAACAGGTGTGGGAAAATGTCCTGTGGAGAATTGTCCTAATGTGGAATTGTCCTCACTGTATTGTTTGTTGTTTGTTTGGCCATGTATTTTAAATTTGCTTTACCATAACAGTAGACCATGGTGCAAAAAGCAATGTTTGACAGTTTGGTGAAAACAAACACCTCAGTATGTTCAAAGAAGATTATGGCAAAATAACAGAAGCAATTTGAGCGGTGAAAATGGATGACGTGAAAAGAAGTGAGGAAGTTTCAGTGAGAGCAGCTGCAAGATTGGACAGTCTTGGCAGAGATACAACAAATGTATGGTAATGGGCAGTGTAGCAGCAAATGTAGCCCGTGCTACAAAGATGTCACAAAATGGTCTAGCCATTACCATCTCCGAAATATCAAGTGTAAAAATAAGTTGTCATAATTCAGCTTGATTTTTTAATTTGATTACATAAATGTTTTCATATGTCCCAATCTTAAAAATAATATACATGTATGTGTTATTTTTAACACTTGGACGCATCAAAACATTTATGTACTTAAATTAAAAAATCAAGCGTTAATATATATATATATATATATATATATATATATATATATATATATATATATATATATATATATATATATATATATATATATATATATATATATATATATATATATATATATATATATATATATATATTAATACATACACATTTAAACTGCAGTTCAATTGTATGTCGGAAATTAGACCAGTTCTATTTCCTCACAAGAGAACCCAACCAAGTTATTTTAATTAGATTAAATGATAATGATTGATATTGGACAGTAAAGACAAGTGGTGGGTTCCTTTGTTCAAAACAAATCTGACAACAAGCTTAAAATACTTCTTATTCTTTACTACTTCTTTGCCTATACAATGCCAAAGTCTCATTGGTATTGTCTCTTATTCCTTTAATCTGCGATGATCTTCATCCTAACCCAGATCCAACTAATAATAATAAACTAAACATAATACATATAAATGCGTGTAGCCTTAAAGATAAAACTGACATACTTCAGGCAGAGCTTGGATCCTGCGACGCGAAGATACAAATCACTATTTCTTTTCGTGCATTAATTACACTGACATAAGACCTAAAATGGACTTCAATATCAAAGGATATGACACCTAATCAATACTATACGGCCACTCTAATGGATCTGTTAAAGATAATCTTCAATTTTTGGAATCTATGCTTTCTTTCATTGTATTCTCAGGGATATTTGTGTTGGAATACTACAAAACGAAATCGCACCTACGATCAAATATCTTCAATCGATATTAAGATCAAATATCATTCTACTGTTAAAGGTGACTATTTTAGTAACTTTTTATTGGTACGTTTTCAGGAAGCTATTGTTCATTGTTTGTTATTAGCATGCTTTCCTCCCCTATTCTGTTAAATCAAAGTTATTTGTATCCCCGAGGGGTATTCACATAAGCGATATACTGCCTGTTTACCAATCCGATTTCTCTTTTGGAAATAAATATATAGTTCCTGAAAGAACTACACGACACGGATCTTCTCCATGATTCACTTTTATTTTCATGGAGAAGTGATTACAGTTAGACAGATTGTTATGACGTTATATATATATGGGATTTTTAACTAACTACGTGTTTGGATGTGTTACATTGTATCGAGATACTGTTTTTTGTCAGAATAAACATTAAGCATGATGTCTCTCATTTGGATTATCTTTTTATCTCAGCCCATTGGACCGGATAGTGCACATTGAATCATGAATTTTCTTGTTCCCGGGAATGGGGCAGAAGGGTTGCTCCATCCTAGGGAAGGAAATACGATTTCAGCATGATGTCCAACGTATAGACCGACGGACAGTTTTTATTCAGTAAAGAGGTCTTCTGCTCATGATGCAGACAAATGACACTGTATTTAATGAGAGCTCTACATCCTGGAGTTAATCAAATTCTGCACACGTAATAAGTATACCCCAACAATGTATATAGCATCATCGTTATTGATTTGCAAAATATTTATAACTGGACGATAGGCATGTTGTTGTTTAGTGTTCTTTGTTGTATATTTAGTTCTAAGTTTTTCATAGGCATTGCAGAAGTATAGTGCATAGCATTTATTTTCTATGTATCCCTGGCCTCTGGATTTACAAAAGGAACATAATCTTTCGTTATATACAACTCCATCATGCCTGTCGCTTTCAACAGCAATATTAAAATTCTTGATATAACATTTCTTAAAAGCATAGACATACAGCACAAATATCCTTCAATATTTATCAAAATTTTGAACTCCTTATGAAATGCCTTTAGGAGATCCAGGTGACTGATGAACACACAGGTTGTTTCAAATTATCTCCCAGCCTCAGAGAAAATACTCCATATTTCCAGTTTCTCGACTGACCCAAGCATAAGAAAATCCTTACTGAAACAGTAACTTTTGTTACCCATCAATTATATACCTAAGCTATCTAATGGTCTTAACATTAAATAGTATCGATATGGGAGTCCACCAGAATTTAATCACTCTTGACATGTGCAAATACTGCAGTAGGAGTCTGTCACCCTTGCCAAGAACTATGCCATGTAATCTACTTTTTTCACGCTTGAGTAGTTTTTACAAAATGTTATTTTCCCTCCATTATTTTGAAATGGCATATTCTCCAAATTTCAGAGCCATAACAAAGAATAGGCGCAATTATTGAATAAAAAATGCTGATATCAAAATACCTATCAATGGAAACCGTATCAACAGGGGAACCCTTATAAGACCATTTCTCATAATGACGAAGAGACACACCTCGACTTTATAAAAACAATAATCATAGTTTCATCCCAATGCTATGACAAAAGCTTTCTATTGAAGGAAATTACAAGTACCAGGTAGTGCCAAAATGTCACCTGTAAACTTAATGCACACCAATTAGGGAAATATAATTAATAATGAAGATTCCTGGACCCCTCTAATCAACTCTACAACCCCTCCAGTTCCAATTTCCAATTTAGGTTGTCAACCAAAATAAAAAAATACATATGTGAGTTTAGAATACATCCCTGCCTTGTACCTGCAAAATATCTAAAACAAATGGAAAGACCATGTATAATTCTTACTCTGGCTGAAAGACTGGAATACATTGTTGCGATAATACAATACAACTTGCCAGATACCCCCAGCCTATGAGGCTGAAAGAACATCATGTCTAAGTGTATCGAATGCCTTCGAAACATCTATGAAGAACCAGTAGAATCTTCCCTTCTTTTTCTAGCAATAATATTGAGTAACAGCCTGAAGAACAAACATGTGCTTTAACGTGAGTACAACCCGTCTGGACCTAATTTGATATCGTATTATCATCACACCAAATGTGTTGTCTTTTGTTAAGAACTGAGGTAAAATTCTTACAAAGAGTGTCAATAAGTGAAATGCATATGGTGCTTTTGATACTCGTTTTATAATATTATGTTGCGTTGCTTTAAGAATCTACGTGACAAGCCCATCTGGTCCATTTGGTAAGTTTGAAATGTTTGCTAATATTATTTTTTGTTCTGTTATTGGTCTGTTTAGTGTACATGAGGAGTCTATGTGGGACGTATTAAAGTGGGAGGTGTAGTCTAAGTATCTCTACTGAGGAGCTCTACAAACTGGGTTAACCACTGTTCATCTGTAATTTGGTTAGATAAACTCCGTGATTTAGAATCCTTTCTTGCCTTTACAAATCTATCTTGTTGTTTCTCAAAGTATTCATATAATGGGCTCCTATAAATAAGAGCGAAGACTATACATCCATCGATGTTCCAGGAGTACTAGTTTGGATTTAAGCCCTATACTTAGGATACGGGTGTTGAATTAATGCTGAATACGGTTTACCTTTGTTGCATTTGATAATAACTTTCTACAGATGCGGATTAGGATGTGTACATTCTAATCGTAGACAGATAAATGCATGTTTAGGAATGCGTTTACATTCTAAACGGAATAAATATCAGTCTTTGTGGATCTATCTGAACACAGCCTCGTACAAATGAGCCACATTTACTTGTGAAACGTTAAACATGTTTAAACAGTCGCGTTAAAGAGGAAAACTAGTGTGTATTTCCCAAAGTATTGTTTAGATTTTAAAGAAGTTTTGGGCATTAAATACATATGCTTAAAAATACGAATACGAAAGATATTGTAAAGATATTTTGCTAACATGCTAAGTTGTGCATGCTAGTCTTGCTTGGCACAATCATTTAATCCTTCCTTAAATATTTTTAAAAATAGATCAGTATTACCAATAGTATTTCAACCATACAAAAATGATAATGCAATACTTAATGGTTAAACTAACCTACATAAATCTAAAACCTATGTCAAACCCTAAAAGTCTATGATTAACTACAAAGCACTTCCGGGAGAAAGGGCGGAGAGAATGGAAAGAGAGTGATGCGTGTCTTTTCCACACTTAAACCTCTTACACTGAGTGACCAGTTAAGTACGGTACACATGATAGCTAAGTGGGGAACACGAGATTCTGATATTCTATCGATAAAAGATATAGGTTTAGTGTGCCAGACTGATAAATGAATGGAAGAAGAAGGGAAGGTTGACTGCTGCATTTTTATACGTCAGCTACTTGCAGAACAAGTGTGCATTTCCTGATGCCCTTTGAGGTAACATCTTGTAACTGGTCAAACAGAGGAGTTTCTTGGTGCCTTTAAAGGCACCAAAAAGTAGCAGAACCGTCGGAGGTTCTATTCAGAGGCAGAACAAGGACGAGTTGCCTGATGCCTTGTCTTGGCACAAGGCACTGTCTTGTTGCAGAACAAGAATGGGTATCATGCTTCATTCGGAGGCACCATTTCGTGGAAGAATAAGAGCGAACTGGGGGGACCTTTGAAGGCGGCACGTATAAATATCTCGTGGGCAATGACGGAACGCCATTGGATGAAAATCTTTGTGTTTAGGATAATTTGTGTTGATATTTCACATCCTGTGTAAGGTGATAGTCTATATCTTTGTTCTATGATTAACAGTGTTGTTTTGTCTCCTTTGTGCCCTACGATTCAACAGAACTATCATTGAAAGATCAGTGAGCAACTGTTGGAAATTTATTGTCTGTACACATCGTTTCGGATTTACAGGAGGAATACATGCTTGTGGTTTTCTTAGCATACGGAACAGCTGAATCACTGTTTGGAATCTAAGTAATAATTCTATTAAGAATAGTTATTTGCCTTTAAAACACCGTTCACCATTGGGTGCTCATGTGCCGTCTTACAGACTTTGCAAAACTGACAATCCCTACACTGGTAGGATCTGATATACACTTGGAGTATAGATACAATAGATATTCATATTATTTTAGTTGAGGCGATATGGTTTAACCACCATTGTGCAGACTCGTATTCTTGATGACTGGTTCCGTAAGGGAGTGCATAACATAAGACATTTATGTGAAGAAAAAGGGTTCTTATCCCTCATAGATTTCAAAAGAAAATTCTGAAAGGTGTATATTTAGACTATTACTGGGTTGTCAATAATCTCCGTAAGAAATGAGAAAATGTTACAGAAAATTCTAATTCTTTATGTATCTATGATATAAAAATTGATAATTTTCACATGGAATGAATCAAACCTACAAAGGCATCTCGTAAGATAAACGTATGGAAAAATGATGATCTCCCTAATATATACAGTAAATGGCAGCAAATGGTCTTAACTGATTTATACTGGAAACAACTATGCAGTGTTCCTAAACAATGCTGGAGAGATATCAAGCTACATGATTTTCAACATAGATTTTTGCGTCGATGTCTGCTTTCCACATCGCCCTTTGTCCAACAGAAACATCGCCTAAGATCGGACAGGTATACAGCCAGGTCACGTGTCAGATGTCTCGTGTTATTCCCAGATTGCTTATTCCGCTGGGTGTTTCTTACGCCAAGAGGTGGTAGCAACTCTACCCTTGCCCACCTCAGTTCAGATTACAATCTTATAAAGCATGTTTTCAGATATTTTGGGTTACAGCATTATAATACTGTCAATGTGAAGACGGAACAGGGGTGTGATTGCCATTGGCGTGGATCCACCAGATACTGTCAATGTGAAGACGGAACAGGGGTGTGATTGCCACTGGCGTGGATCCACCAGATACGGGCAATGTGCTCGGTTACTGATACTTTTGTGATTTTTTGTGGAATGTTCTCCAGGATCTTTTCGCGTTTGTTTTGTCATTTAATCATTCATTGAATGTCATTTAAAATGAGGTTTGGATAAGTTGTTAATTGTGACATATTGTAACTAGGGAAAATGTTGTGTTTTATTGTAGACTGTTGATCGAAAATATATTTTCAGTACTAATACTCGTGGTGCCCGACACGAGTAATGTTATGATTACGTTATAGAGATAGCGACACATGACTATGCGCACGATAGCGACACATGACTACGCTTAGTTTTCATGAAACTTGTATATATAGATAAAGGCATGTGTGTATGCGTTTGTGCGTGCGTACGTGGGCTAGCGAATATGCTTTTCGAGGTTTCTTTGTCGCTGTCTGTGAGTGCTAGTTGAAAGCCAGCAGTAGCGGTAGGTCTCATACCTCGATGTGCCCAGTGAGGAATGCGTGCCCTGTGTATTACTGATCCTGTATATCCTTAGAGGATGTTTCTTAAATTGGCTTCTCCGTGTGACGAGTTTGGTCTGTTCTATGTCGGATATACCCACATTAGAAGAAGGCCTACATTATCCTTGATGTGTTTTTGTTCCTGTATTCACAAATAACGCGCATATTCTGGAAACACTACCTAACTGTACCAGTTCTAATGCTGTACAGTGACTAGTGCTTGAGTATTCCGGGTTAGGTTACGTTACTGAAAACGTACTTCAAAGTGGCTCCTATGGCGTGTATCTTTTCTTTATTACTTAATTACATGTATTTCTTACTTTTTTGTCATTCAAAACAGTATGCTTAAACGATTTCTATGGAAACATCGGGTGCATTTTTAGATGAGCAACCAAACACCATGTCGCCAGATTATGATTTGGATTATAAGTGTATATCCACTGCTTACACGAGGCGTGCTTCATGATCGACATGAAATAGATGTCGCTATTGGTTTCAATAATGAATCAGAGGTGTGGAGTTATCACTGTTTTAAGATGTCTGATACCGACGATATCTTCGCCGATACCGACACCAGCATGACACTCCTCTCAGAACTCGCCAAACAGCCACACCAACATGACACTCATCATACATCTAGCCCCGACACCAACATGACACTCATCATACATCTAGCCGCGACACCAACATGACACTCATCATACATCTAGCCGCGACACCAACATGACACTCATCATACATCTCTCCCCGACACCAACATGACGCTCATCATACATCTCTCCCCGACACCAACATGACACTCATCATACATCTCTCCACGACACCAACATGACACTCATCATACATCTCGCCACGACACCAACATGACGCTCATCATACATCTCTCCCCGACACCAACATGACACTCATCATACATCTTGCCCCGACACCAACATGATCTTCATCATACATCTAGCCCCGACACCAACATGACACTCATCATACATCTCTCCCCGACACCAACATGACGCTCATCATACATCTCTCCCCGACACCAACATGACACTCATCATACATCTCGCCACGACACCAACATGACACTCATCATACATCTCGCCACGACACCAACATGACGCTCATCATACATCTCTCCCCGACACCAACATGACACTCATCATACATCTAGCCCCGACACCAACATGATCTTCATCATACATCTAGCCCCGACACCAACATGACACTCATCATACATCTCTCCACGACACCAACATGACACTCATCATACATCTCGCCACGACACCAACATGACACTCATCATACATCTCTCCCCGACACCAACATGACACTCATCATACATCTTGCCCCGACACCAACATGACACTCATCATACATCTCGCCACGACACCAACATGATCTTCATCATACATCTCTCCCCGACACCAACATGATCTTCATCATACATCTCTCCCCGACGCCAACATGACACTCATCATACATCTCGCCACGACACCAACATGATCTTCATCATACATCTATCCCCGACACCAACATGACAATCATCATACATCTCTCCCCGACACCAACATGACACTCATCATACATCTAGCCCCGACACCAACATGACACTCATCATACATCTCGCCACGACACCAACATGATCTTCATCATACATCTCTCCCCGACACCAACATGACGCTCATCATACATCTCTCCCCGACACCAACATGACACTCATCATACATCTCGCCACGACACCAACATGATCTTCATCATACATCTCTCCCCGACACCAACATGACACTCATCATACATCTCGCCCCGACACCAACATGACACTCATCATACATCTCGCCACGACACCAACATAACGCTCATCACATAATTCACATCAACATGGTGCACATCATATATCTCACGCTGACACCAACAATGCACTGCTCTTATATCTCACCCAGACACCAACAAGGCATTCGTATGTCTCACCCTGATACTAACGTGGCTCTCATCATATATCTCACCCCAACACCAACATAGCACTCTCTTATATCGCGTCAATGTACATTATTTAGTTACTACTGTAATGCTTCCATATGGCAGAAATTTACGTGTAGCACACACATAAACAGATACTGCCATAATGATAATGTCATCATTTACTTTGCACATGCAGACTGAATGCAGTCACAAAAGGATAATTCAAAACGTGAATGTTTGTTCTAAACATACCCAAGTCAATGCACAAAAGGATTTGAGAATCATCACACTGTGATTTCAGATGTCGTTTAACGTCTTATTTCATAAATTACAGTTTTTCACTTATAGTGACAAATTTACGAGGTATGTTTTCTCATCTTTTACGCAGTCGTACAATATTAAATTGCACGTCTCAGCCTCAATCTGAGCGCGATGTTTATGAGCTGTGAGAGAGGCTGCATTTGAAAGTAACCGAGTGTGTGTATGTGTGTGTGTGCGTGACAGTGAGACTAGGTGCAGGTAGGCAGACGAAGGACATCCTGATTACAACCTGCCACTGCGCAGCTAGGTGATACACCCAGTAAACATCTGTCACCAGCCCTGTGGGATTTACCTAAACACCGCCTGCCGCACTCGCCCCGACAATTACTGCCTCACATATTAGCAGTATAGGGGTGTTCTGTCAAACCGTTTCTTCGGTGTATTTCGACACACATAAACATACATAATTATATAGATAAGACGCGAATTGGGAGCAGTGGACTATCTCACGCCGTCAGATGTTATAATTGTTTTCTTGATGACCTAGAAACACGCACTATACATTCTTGTAGACAAGGTACAGCACCATCAGCGTGATCCACCCGCTTGTCGGCAGATATTACCAAAACAACAGTAAACAATGCAGGCATGCAAGGCGGTGTAGGTATAACAATGTCTCCACAGGCACTGCACTCAAGTACTGGTGTAGAAGACAAAGTTGACCAAGTGCAGGACGAAGGAAATTATAGTTTCAATAAGATGGTTCATGTCCATGTAACAACCAATGAATCATCGCCCGTTTAGATTGGAGTTGCCTCCCTTACACTGCACGACCACCCTGATGCGTAGTATCCAGCATGTGCAGTAGCCAGGGCTCTCTGTAAGTTGACTCAGTATATGGGCACGTCACTTTGCTGTGTATAACAACTAGTATTCTAGTTTGGAAATGGCGTCATTAAAAAGTCGATGTTTTCAAATGGGACAGCTAGGAGATACTCTTCACAAGCTGTGACGTAAAACATACAACCTGACAACACAATTACAATATGTAATTACGTGAAATCGCCATTTTACGTTTTTCTCGCTCGGCAGGCTATTTTCCCGCCTGCGGTGAATCATTTCACCACACCCAAGCATGAATCCACTGATGGGCAGACACCCACTCAAAGTGACATGATGGTTGAACACATATGTTAGATCTCGGATTAGATATTCAGCTACAACCGGTTCAGCAATCTAGTGCTACCAGCGCTCGTGGTTGTGGTTACCACCGGATATGCTGCCGTCCGCTTAACAGTCTTTGATCCCAGCTGTACAACGCAGTGACGCTTCCAGTCTCTTATCACTACTTACTCCACAACAAGAGACATGTTAGCCTCTCATACCACGCATTAACCTGTTCCTCATCACGACTGTTTCAGCAGAACAGTAAAGTAACGGTACTTCCCATACCTTCACGTAGAATTACGACAGTGATTTGTACCACGGCACCCTGTTCCTCATCACCTCTGATCTTTAACAGAACACAGTGTTGCTACTACTGCCCTCCTCATAACTGACCAGTTACTGTTTTGAACCCTTTAATTCTTCAGTAAAGCCTTCAATAATGTCTTTAGTAAAGCCTCTATGATGCCAGGAATGCATAGTGTATCAGTCAGTAGTTAGGCTAAATATGAAAATTGAAATGTTTCACGTGCATCTGCAAGTTACTTTTATTTGTGGGCGTAACATTGTTTTATTGCCATTTAAAAAAAAACAAAAATTTGACATTGCCGCGTCCCGATCATCCATTTGTGTACTATAAGAATGAGTGTCTGTAAGAACGAGTGTGACTGAATCTACAACTCATAACGTGTGCTAAACTTTCCAAGCTGTATTTGTGAGAGAAAAGAAATAAGAATATTTTTGTCTATCAAACTTTTTTGTTGAAGTCCCACCGCCTTCGTCACTTTTGAAAAAGTGTGTGCCCGAGAAACAATTAAATATGTTATGCAGCCTTAGCAGATTGGGAAAGGAAACTGGAAAATTCCCAGGTGTTCTAAGAGTACTTGATAATGCAAACATATATATATGTTTGTATTATCAACTGCTCTTAGAACACCTGGTTTCAGTATGAATATTTTCTGATTCACATATATATATAACATAAGATATATAAAAAACATACACACACACACAGACACACACACAATATATATATAATATATAATTTAGAAAATATTAATATTGAAACGTATATTCCAGATTTATTATAGCAATGTGTTCAGTTTTAAGAACGATGTTGCTTAAGAAAAGGCGTTCTCAATATATCACACGAATGCACGTACTTATATAACTGACGCTCAGTGGGAATCGGGAACGCCAAAATAAAAGAACGATTATTTGGAGGACCTGTGTATGCCAGTCTAGAATTGTAACACGGTGACACCAACAATATGTGCACGAGACACAAGTAGGTATGTCTGGCGGACGTGTGTAGTCCAACCCTTACGTGTAACACGGTCACACCAACAATATGTGCATGAGACACATGTAGGTATGTCTGGCGGACGTGTGTAGTCCAACCTTCACGTGTAACACGGTCACACCAACAATATGTGCATGAGACACATGTAGGTATGTCTGGCGGACCTGTGTAGTCCAACCCTCACGTGTAACACGGTCACACCAACAATATGTGCATGAGACACAAGTAGGTGCGTTTGGCGGACCTGTGTGGTCCAACCTTGACGTGCTACACGGTCACACCAATAATAGTTGTGCCGTCAACCGACCAGTGCAAGACCAGAGAAAATGGCAAATGTAACTTCACATGTGCTTCGTTGTGAGGCTTTTATAGGTCTTAAACCCACTTGAGAGTTAAGTCAACCTTGACTTGAGTATGCAGTTGCGTTCATAGTTCGTTCTGGGAAAGCATAACTATATTAAACATTAAAAGTCCAAAGCGGGTACGACCCTCGTCACGCTATATCGAAGACGTGATATATATTGTATCTATAACAACGTCTTCGTTGAAGATACACTTCCTGCTTCAGGGTGATCAGACTCCCAATCGCCAGTACTTTCAACCTTTCTTTACACGTGCTGCTCACGTTGCACGCTATCAGCCACATTACAAGTGCTGTACTCAACATACACACGTACCACCTGTCATAGACGTAATGTGTGTGACACTCAACATAAAGGCTTGACACCATGTTGGAAATGTTATGATCATTTTTCATATATATATAAAGTTGTTTACATGTTGCACGTGGGATTTAAAATACTTACTTTGACCTAATACGTTACATGTGTTGTGGGTGTTATACTTACATATATCAATATGTGACTTATGTCTATTTAACATAAAACAGACTGAGTATTTACTCATATATGATGCTGATTAACACGTTGCATGTGGTACACAGGTAATCTGTAGCTGGGTAATTTTAAGTAAACAAAACTGGTTCAATGAGACTTACGAACGCAAAAAAATTGTAACCACATGATCACCGTCATGACAGAAATGTTGTATATTTGTCTTGAGAAAAAAACCTAAAACGTAAATTGTTTTCCAAAGGCAAGATGTTTTATATGGATATCCATAAGCAGTCGTGTATTATGCGGATTTAAAAAAAAATAAAATAAAACTATGAAATCCAATTTTATTTGAAAAATATTATAGCGGAGAAGCAGGTTCATTAAAAAGCCTCGCCTGTCCTGATCTTATCTGCCATTTCACGTCCTGACCTCTGATATGCTGTCACGGGCTCGCTGGGGCAGTTTCTTAAATGCAATGTTATGGTATTATTTGAATCTATTGTGTAATCTAATCAGACTATAATCATGGTACCGTAGAATAACTTGAACACACTTGTGAGGGGAGCCACTATGGCAACATAAGTTTGAAACGGATTAGGGATTCGGGAATGGGGTTTCGAATCCCGAATCTGAATAGGTTTTTCCAGATTCGGGATTCGAAGCCCCCTTTTCTTAACATCCGGATTTCGGCATTTGAATCAAGAATCTAAATATTCTTTTCAGACAAATTCCGAATCTGAATATTTTTCATATTCGGTAGTTTTGCAGATTAAACACTCTGCATTCGGCATTCGTAATTTGACGTTTACACATTTGGATTTCGGGATTTCAACGTTCTTGTGACTATACTCCTTGCACCTTCACTTGTCAAAATTGGGAATTCGAATAAACTGTTTAAGTTTATAAGTTTAGTTTCACGCCCCACTCAGCTATATACCAACAATATGACGGCGGTCTGTAAATAATCGAGTCTGGGACAGACTATCAAGTGATCACCAGCATCGATCTGCACAATTGGGAACCGATGACATGTGCCAACAAAGTCAGCGAGACTGACCACCCGATCCCGTTAATCACCTCTTACGACAAGCATAGTCCGCGTTATTTGTGGCTGTCTCATCCTATCGAGGTACCCATTCACAGCTGGGTGGACTGATACACATAGTCACAGTACTTTGTCCAAGTTTACTGCACGTTGCTGTACCCGCAACTAGGTGTTTGCACGTATTTATGTGGCCACCATCTGGTCATATACCAACGGATTCGTGAGTTCTTTTAAGAGCACAGGGATGTGTAGTGTACACTAGAGGTTATGACAGCACGGAAAGAGTCTGCACACAAAGTTGACAACAAGGATTTTACACCCGAAATCGACCATTGTGTTACCAGAAATTCCAACATGGCCAGGAGCAGGATAATCATATAATTCAATAATTACAGTTTAAAGTGGATGTTTGCGATAACTATTTCGATAGCTTGAAGGCAAGAAAGAGAATCTGAAAAAAATATATATTGTTTATATTTGGGTCGTTTTAATATAATATATTTCTGCGCTGTTGACATGACATTTGCTTCAGTTGTGAAGATAGAACTATCAAAATCACTATGTGGAGCTTAGCATGTACAGCGATTCAGTCAGGAAGCTTGTGTGATACACTGAAACCTGCAAACTACGATTGGCACTTGCGAACCAAGATGTTGTTGTACACTATCCAAAGAATCGTTAGCTATAACGAAAGTTGATACTGAGGAACCGTTCAGACCGAGGAACAGTGCATCTGTTGTTTCAACTCACCTGTGAATGCCTTATATTGTTATTATGATGTCCCTCACCTGATGACGTGTACACCTTACGATTTATAGATGTAGTGATCTTAGAGATGTAGTATCTGGATTCTGATCTTCCTCTGGATACGTCTCTTTGCAACAAGGAGTTCTGCTGATGATGGTGGATCTGGAACGCCGACTTCAGCAGATGGATCTGGATGTAGCATATCTGCTACAACAGGTGGATCTGGATCTGGCATGGCTGCTTCTGCTGAGGGATCTGGAACTGCTACAGTAACTGGTGGCGCATCTGGTGCTGGCTGGTCTGAATAAGGTGTCGTGGCGATAAAAAAAGCATTGATGAGAACTTCTTCCGTCTTCAGTGATACAGTCACCTCATCTGTGAGCTTGGAGGAATTTAGTCCCAGTTGGTGCATCTGATCCAGTAAAGGCAGCCAGATGTGGTTGTATAATTCCACTGTGGTAGCTGAAACTGAACAAACTTGAGACCCATGGTCCAGTCAGTGGTATTGTTGTCAGGCATCCAGGCAATTAACATGTCCTTCACATCACAGCTGGCACACTCAACAGAACCTTGGGATAGGGGGTGACGTAGTTTACCGTGTGTGATCTTCTATGCTAAACCACATCTGTAACACCTGACAGCAGCAGTAAACTCTGAACCATTTGTTATTCTACAAAACAGCTTTAATTTGAATCCCGAATCTTTAAGATATTCAGATTCGGGATTCGAATCCCGAATCTGCAAAATATATTCAGTTTCGGGATCCAAATGTCGAAATCCGAATGTTAAAAAACTGAGATTTGAGGTCCAAATACGGAAAAAGTGTAGTTTGTTTTTTTATGTTTTAGTACATGGAGCACATGTTCACATTAGAAAGAGGTGAAATCTGTGGTGGCCAGTGGTCCTGTACGTAGTGCTCAGGTCACAAAATCAGTTAAAGTTGAAGCACCGTCGAGCTCGGACAGTCCTTGGATGGTGGCCGTGTTTGGCAGTTTGACTCCTGAGAGTTTCTAGGACGTCGGTCCTGCCTCACAACGAAGCACATGTGAAACATGTGGTCTCACCTTAGGCAAGTGAGTTTGTTCAAGAATTGCCTCTGTTCACCCAGCAGAAAAATGGGTACCCGGTGAGATAAAGTCTAACCTTCTAGCACCTAACAAACAGCTTGGGTTATCCGGGGGAATAGTAATGATGTTTAGTATGATATGCGCTTAGAGCATGTCCCTTAGTGATGTGGATGAGGCGCCATATATGTACTTTATTATTAATGCAGAAGGCTGCAGTGTTGGGGAGCCTTCATATTCTCCGGAAAGTTCTTGGTGGGTTCGAAATTCAATGATGTAAATAATTTCATTGGCTCTATCAAAACGGACAAGATCAGGTTTGTTGGCAGAAATTCGTCTCAGGCTGTATATTGACCTATTCCAGGGAAGTTTGAAAGCATCATTTTCCAGGACGCCCTGGAGATGTTCAGGGTCGTACCTTTGATGGACCTCAGGCGGAGACGATAGTAAAAGCAGCGAGCCATGCCATCATGTCTTTTAAGATATGCTGTTTGTGCCAAGGAAGCACATCTACTGAGAAGGTGCCGGACAGTCTCTGTGAATTCATAGAATAGTTGACATTTCATATTCACATTTTGGTTAAGAATCACATGCTGGCGATTGCGAGTGGGAAGTGACTGGTCCTGAGCTCAAAAAGGAAGCCCTCAGTTTCACATTTGAGACGAGCCGACTTCATCCAAGCGAAGGAGTCGGTTGGATTGCTGTTCTGTTACACACACTGCATGTTCACACGATGCAATGGCTTCTCCACAAAGGACCGACTCTGGTCAGACTTGTAAAGGACTTCGCCTGGTTTACTCCCATCGCTGTACCGTCCAGCAGTACATCGCCATCAACAAAATTAACCTAATATATTATTATCATTGCTATTATAAATCCTGATTATCAACAGAATATTCGAATCCCGAATCTGAAAACAAATATTCAGATTGGAGATTCGAATCCCCAATCTCCAATCCCCAATCCGTTTCTAACTTCATGTTGCCGTTGCTAGTATTCCAATGCTTGTTGAATGTTAGTCAACGTAAGCATGAAGAAATGCGTACTAAATGAATATATCTGATGTAAAAATAGTGATCAAACATTATATTAATAGACATGTAGTGAATGTGAATTCATTTTTCTTTAGCATACATGGTTCATTAATTCTCAAAGTGAATCACGTGTCGAACATTTAGCTGTCAAGCACGTCATCACATTCCTTAGTATACGAAGGGTCTAAGCAAAAATGACTTTGGGAAAGGTATAATTCCAAACCTCATCAGAATAACAATGTGCTGAACTGGTCACCTTGAAGATGAGAGGTACATGCATTAAGTAAATGTTCATGACATATTTAGCTGAATGTATGGTATCGAAACAATACATGTTAATCACAACTGGAGTAAAAGGACACATCTCGTCAGGAACACAATGGAGTCTGTCGGTGTTGTGCATACCCTAACAAAGATACATCTTGGCGATTTGAACAAAATTGTAATTATTCGACAAAGCTTAAGTGTCATTCCGCCGTATTGGCTTGACCAGGGTGAATCTCCTCTATACATCCGCAACGTCCCTTTGTTAATCTGTGTTTGTACATGTAATCAGATTATGTTCCTGGCAGAAATATATCACTCACGATGATATTTTATACCTCAGTACTGCTCCGTATCCTCCGGACTATAATCTACCTTGTTATAGGAATACCTGACTGCATTAGCGTGATCATTTCTGATATAACCCCTCGACCATTTCACTTCATCTAGTTCGGTGCATGTGGCTTCAACGTTCTAGGTGTTTTTTACAACCGGTCAATGGGTAGTGCAAATTGCATCATGTAGACAGTATGACAGTACAAACCCCCGGGACCAAACCCACTATGGTTCATTACGGGTAAAGAAATAAACACGATATCAAGGTATGGCAAAATTATATGTTATTCAAGCGGGAACAGGTAGTAAAACGATCGCCCACGACGAGATATTCACAATATGTGACCAGCCACGCTGATTGATGTGATATGTGTGGTTTATCACCTGATTTAAAGACATCCCAATGTCGACCTATTCCTCTGTGCGTAGTTGAGTTTAATTACCTGGAAATATAGCTGTAAGTATGGAGGCCACCCACCTTTGGGAAAACGCAAATCAAGACATCGAGCGTATTCCGAGTCCGAAATGAAAGAGTTTTATGTTGTATTGACAAACAGCAAAGTCATGTGGCTATTAATTATCTCCTACCCAGACTGTATTCTGACATTCGGGAACCTGCAGTGTTGGACCCTCGTGGACGGGCTAGTACAATACCGTCGTTGAATTAATTACATTGCCCTGATAAATTTTAGGGACCGGGCATTTTTCATAACAAGTGGGGATGGGGCGTCATCTAGTTAAAACTGAGGCAAAATGACATTCCTGCTGTATTTTCTAAAATAAATTATTGAAGTGGGAATAAATATTGAGTGTGTATGTGTTCTCAATTTTGCGTGTTAGGTTTACTAGGCATGTCCTTGTCACCTTACAAAGTGCGTGTCAGATCACTAGTTCTTCGTGTTACGTTTTTGCCAGTCAACTGGTTTCTTGTCGCTCAGTTGTTGTTTCTTGTTTCTTCATACGTGTTAAGGAACTGAATATATATATATATATATATATATATATATATATATATATATATATATATATGTGTGTGTGTGTGTGTGTGTGTGTGTGTGTGTGTGTGTGTGTGTGTGTGTGTGTGTGTGTGTGTGTAGTTGACGTAGTTAGTAGGAGATAGGTGACAGAAGGCACAGACTGCAGACGGTAGGGATCAGAGGTCGAGAGTACAGACTGTAGGCGGTAATGTCCGAAGACAGGGGTACAGACTGTAGGTTGTAGGGTCAGGGGATAGTGAGTACAGACTGTAGGCGGTAGTGTCCAGGGACAGAGGGTACAGACTGTAGGCGGTAGTGTCCAGGGACAGAAGGCACAGGTTGTAGGCGGTAGTGTCCAGGGACAGAGGGTACAGACTGTAGTCCAGGGACAGAGGGCACAGACTGTAGGTGTTAGTGTCCAGGGACAGAGGGCACAGACGGTAAGTGGTAGTGACCAGGGACAGAGGATACAGACTGTAGGCGGTAGTGTCCAGGGACAGAAGGCACAGGTTGTAGGCTGTGGTGTCCAGGGACAGAGGGTACAGACTGTAGTCCAGGGACAGAGGGCACAGACTGTAGGTGTTAGTGTCCAGGGACAGTGGGTATAGACTGTAGTTCAGGGACAAAGGACACAGACTGTAGGCTTTAGTGTCCAGGGACAGTGGGTACAGACTTTAGTCCAGGAACAGAGGGCACAGACTGTAGGCTGTAGTGTCCAGGAACAGTGGGCACAGACAGTAGGCGGTAGGGGTCAGGGGACACAGGGTACAGACTGTAGGCGAGAGGAGACTGGGGTAGAGGGTCAGAGATTTTTGTCGCTTGAGTTGGCACAATGATTGTAGGTGTTGCATTAAACAGTTGGGTACAAGATCATGTTACCGTATTATCGACAATTAGATACCGATTAAACGATCCGTTTTCAATTAGACATTTTAGAAATTAGGTAGATGTTGATGAGAGGTGAAACTGTTTGTATATTTACGTGGATATCCCCCATTCATTACATCCGTTCCACTGTTTCCCATACTAGGCTCAGTCCGCCCAGCAATGTTCAGCATTGCTTATTTGGAAATTCCACTGAAGATTTATGCCTGGCTACAAGTAAGTGAGCCTACAATTTAGCCAGTGCCGTTCTACCGACACCAAAGGGTAATCGGTACCTGCTATTTACGAGGTCCAGGTGTGGACGCACGACTCTGCCATTAAGGTATACGGTTGCCGAGGCCAGGGCTACCATCTCTATGCGGGGTCAGAGGGCGATGTACCCACGAACCCAGATACTACTTCTCATTAACAACAGGATGTTACAAATGCAATTGCGTTATTCGATACGTTCACAATTTTGCATTCTGTTTTACTGGCTGCTCAAAACCTGGATACGCAAGCTCAATAACCAAGATATCGTCACTACACTGATCACAAAATGTAACCACAGACAAAAATGTGCACGAACAATACAGTATGAAAAGTTTGATAACAATTACACATTCTGTATGTTGACAGAATTCGTATAGATTAACCCATGAACAAATTACAATATGACTACATGTAGTCATAATATATTTGGGAACACTGTCATAACACTGAACACTGATCATACCATATTTAAGCAACAGGTCGATCATACCATATTCACGGAACACTTCCATAGGTCGATGATACCATATTTACGGAGCATTTCTATAGGTCGATCATGCCATGTTTATTCAACCCTCTTGTAGGTCGATCATGCCATATCTAAGAAAACTTCTATAGGTAGATCATACCATATTTAGGAGCACTTCCTTAGGTCGATCATACCATATTTAGGAGCACTTCTTTAGGTCGATCATGCCATATTTAGGAGGGCTTCTATAGGTCGACCGTACCATGTTACAAACATACATATGTTACAGTCAGATTGTGAAATCAGGCATTTCGTGAAATGACTAAGAGGGTCAGCGTCATTTTGTGTGACAACAATCAATATACTTCAGTCATTTCATGAAATTTCATTTCCTCTATATGTGGTGGACAGGGGTTTGTGAGGTGTAGCTATGGACATTGCAAGTGTGAACCAAACAGGTACTTTCCTTACCGCCGGCGGGTATTGTTTAAGGTAGGCAAAGCTAATCCTTAGACAATGGGGTATTAAGAGGGACATCCCCTAATTTTAGGTTAGCGAAATTCAGAAGATCCAGAACTGAGCGAGACTTCAAAAAGGACAATCATAATCTTAATAAACGAAATTTTACTATTTGGTTGCATGGTGATATAATGGATTAAACTGAAAACAACTCGCTTAAAACAATTCTCATGCAACTGCATGCTGGAGGTCGTGTCCCTTCTAAGAAGAAGACATATCGGGCTCTCGACAACGCCCTCTGTCTCATTATGTAGGACTGTGAATGATGTGTTATTGTTAATGTTATTGCTATCTGTGCACATGTCGTTATGTCTCCTTTTCATTAGCATAATATAATGTAACGATTATTATTGATGTCAGTTGCTCTTCAAGAATAAAATCCCATTTATTTGTCCATGATCGATTTGTAATTTTTTGCATGTTCAATCAGTGGATGATATGTCCATCGTAATATTGTTGGTCGTAACACATATTTTTTCACATCAATATTTTGTTTTTGTCATTTTCTTCAGTGAAGCATGTACTACCCCTCGTGATTGTACATAAGCAACCGTAACATGCAGGCATTCCGGGACTAAACCAAACAAACAGGTCGCTGCCACAATAGTTTTAACTGTTAGAGACGATAACTTATGTTGAAACTGAGATCCACTTTTGTAGATTATTAAGTGAAATGTCATGAAGTGACTGAAGTATATTGAGTGGTGTTACACAAAATGACGAGACATGGCTGACCCTCTTAGTCGTTTCACGTAATGACTGATTTCACAATATGACTGTAACATAAATAGGTCTAGCATACCATGTTACAGATACGTCTATAGGTCCGTCATACCATGTTACATTCATGTCTATAGGTCCATCATACCATTTTGTATTCATGTCTATAGGTCCGTCATACCATGTTACAGACGTGTCCATATGCCCACCATGCGATGTTGCAGACGTGTCTCTAGGTCTGAAAGTTTACAATTACACACGTCTGTAGTATCATCATGTCATGCTACAAGACACATCTGTAGTAGTATCATTATGTCATGTTACAAGACATGTATTTAGTGTTGTTACGCAATGTACAGGATGCCAAATGTAGCATGACCTTTAGCCCATGAGTTGTACACAACTGTGAACTGGACGTCAAATGATATCCATAACACCTTATCAACAAATAGGATACAGTCAATAGAATTACCAATACACCTATGTATATACTTAACATATACTAGCAAGAGAATATGCCGACGTTTTCACGGGTTGCCAAAGTCATCTGTCTCAAGTGTCCTGTACACATACTACTGTTGTAATCAGTCAGTACACCCACAAAACTGACTACTTCATATTTTGGCCAATCGCATGGACGTGTCATACTGCCCAGAAAGAGAATGAGGACTGGGGGAAATATCGACAGAGTCGCATGCAAATATGGCAAATATTTCTTTGTAGTTGTCAGGTCCACTCAGCAACAAAAGCACTCCTTCAATGTGAAGTATATTATTCCATATTTTCCCCAAAGATAAACAATAGCAGTAATACGACCAGGCATTTATCACCTGTCACTGATATAGCTAGTTAGTGGCTTTAGGAGACACAGTGTACCGGGGAAGGGGAGGGGGAGGTTTGATGAGGGATGGAGGGGCAGGTAGGCAGAAGTGGATGTATATGAGTGTTTGGGGAGGGCTGTGGTGGGGGTTTGTCCTCGCGTTAACACAACAATCACACATGTCAATAGACAGTGAAAGGCCTACAACAAGAGATTAAGGTTAGGCGAGGAAACAAGGGGTGGGTTGGCTTAGTGACGTGTCGTACCACAAAGCTGGATAGCAGATCCATACCGTAGTCTCCATGCATCAAGACCACACATAATCGATATTAGTCCCGTTAGCATGCAAGCCCAATACCTATTCCCTCAAAACCATTTCACAAAAATGTGTGTGGACGGAACAAGGGCTATTTTATAATAGGTAACTTAAAGGTGTGGCTGCCGTCAGAGAGGTGTGGGTCGGTAATGGGTTAACGGTAAAGAGTTGTGTCAATGAAAGGCATGTCGAGCAGGCGTGCGTACCAATATGACAGTCTGATCATTGCACCCATGAATGAAATTGTTGTATTCTCCAAAATGTGTTCCAAGAATGCCCACTGCCGTCACAAGAGGACATACAAACACGTATATCCACAGCCATGACATGCAATTTTGCACAACTTGTGCCAAGACATGTGCACATGTCTAATTATATATCAAGCAAATGTGCTTACTGCTATGTCAATCCTGAATTCAAGCAGGTACAGACAGGCAGGTATGAAGCATGTACATAACACACATGAACAAATGCATATATGCAAGCAAGTGCCAACAGGTATATGACAGACAGGAACAAACAGGTACAAACAGGCGTAAAACAAGCGGGTACAAACAGGTATCTGGAAAACAGGTACAAGCTGGCATAAACAGGTATATGACAAGCAGATACAAACAGGTATATGACAGACAGGTACAAACACACACCTGGCTATCATATACAAATAGGTATATGACAGACAGGAACAAACACATATATGGCAAGCAAGTATAAACAGGTATATGACAGACAGGTACAAACACACACGTGGCTATCATATACAAATAGGTATGTGACAGACAGGAACAAAGAGGTATATGACAGACAGATACAAACACGTATGTGACAGACAAGAACAAACACATATATGGCACATATCTCAAGCTGATGTGCATATACGTCAACGTCGGATGGATACACAGATGTGAGATACATGTTCACACATTTACTCGTATATGCTGATCACAGAGATATGACAGGGGAAGGGGAAGCAATCAACTCGAAGAATATAATGAGGTGGGACTAAGTTGGCAGAAGGATGTTTGAGGGAACGAGCGAAGGCAGTGAGATGGGACTAACTTGGCAGTAGGCTGTTTGATGGAAAGAGCGAAGGCAGTGAGGTGGGACTAACTTGGCAGTAGGCTGTTTAATGGAAAGAACGAAGGCAGGGAGATGGAACTAAGTTGGCAGTAGGCTGTTTGATGGAAAGAACGAAGGCAGGGAGATGGAACTAAGTTGGCAGTAGGCTGTTTGATGGAGAGAGTGAAGGCAAGGTGATGGGAATAAGTTGGCAGTAGGCTGTTTGATGGAGAGAGTGAAGGCAGGGAGGTGGGAATAAGTTGGTGGAAGGTTGTTCGATGGAGGGAGTGAAGGCAGGGAGATGGGATTAAGTTGGCAGTAGGCTGTTTGATGGTGAGAGTGAAGGCAGTGAGAAGGGACTAAGGCGCCAGTAGGCGGGAAGTCATTTGATGACATTTCGCAGTGTCAGGGTCAGTAGAAGGGTACTAGTACCGAGAGAGAGAGATGCCTTGGGTGAAAATATGGTACGGTTAGTTACACAGGTATATATACGGTAGATATGTTTTGAAGCAGATAAATGAAGGACAATAAGTATGTATACGATCCACGCTCCAGTGGGACGGGTTAGTGTCACGGGATCTGCTTTAGCAGATAAGAAAGTTTGGGGAAATAGAGAGAAATAATCATGTTGATGATCCTATCGCTGAGATAAGACGCCCCACCCCAGACTGGGTGACTCGTCCGTCACATCACTGATTCACTCTTTCCTTCTGGTGTTGTACAGGGAGGACACACCGGACCAGGCCTCCTGGAGGGATCACATACACACCACACAGTAAGTAACTGCTTTCCCCACAATACATATACTTCTTACTAAGCAGTCCATTCACGGCCTCATGCGTGGAAGACGAGGTTGACAGTACCTCTGCTGCTATTATCCTATCGTAAACATAGTCCATATATGGTTTACTCATATTGTATAACGTAACGTCATTATGAAGAGACTGTCTTATAAAATAACAGGGCCGGTTGATGAAACAATAGAATGTTGAATTGAGAGCTTCAAATGTATAGCTAAAGTAGGCGAATACTGTTCACTTGAGAATTTCTAATGTATTGCTAAAATATGCGAATAATATTTACTTGGGAGTTTCTGTTGTATTGCTGAAGAAGATGAATAATGTTGACTTGAGAGTTTATAGTGCATTGCTAAAGTAGGTGAATAATGTTGTCTTGAGAGTTTCGAAAGTGTAGCTAATGTAGGCGTATTAACACGACTTAGGAATTTCTGATGCAATGCTAGAGTGGACGAATAAAGTGACCTAAGACTTTCTAATGTCTGGCTGATGTACGCTAATAATGTTTACTTGAGAGTTTCTAGCGTATTGCTAAAGTAGGCGAATGATGCTGACTTCAGAGTTTCTAATGGTTGCCAATGTTGTTCTAATCTCAAACTAGTGTAGGTTTTGGTCTATAATTAATGTGGACGATTAGTGTTGACTTGGACATAAATCTTTAGTTGGAGAAGGAGTGTATTAACATTCTCCAATCAAGACAAGCCATTACAAATTATATCAGACCACTGTTCCCGTATTTACTTTTGTTTTGTGGGTCAAAGGACTTGTAGGGTCAAAGGAAATGTTGGCTTGAGCCTTGTGGTGTAGCGGCTAACTAGAAACATCAGCAAACACATCAGACTGACATGAATAGTCCTACCACAACACTGTTTACCGAATGCCGAAAATTCAATGATGTGTCCTTTCAGTATGTACCGTGAAAGCAATACGTTATTCACGCTGCTAAATAATAAAAAAGGCACGGATGGAACACATTTGTTATGACCGACACTGTGCCAATGTGCTATGACAGAGGCTGTGCCAGTTTGTTATGACAGACGCTGATCCAACGTTATATGACTGGCGCTGTGCCAATGTGTTATGGCGTACAGATGCTGGGCCAATGTGCTATGACAGAGGCTGTGCCAATGTGTTATGTCAGACGCTGTGCCATTGTGTTATGACAGACGCTGTGCCAATGTGTTATGACGTACAGATGCTGGGCCAATATGTTATGACAGAGGCTGTGCCAGTGTGTTATGACAGATTCTCTGACAGTGTGTTATGACAGACGCTGAGCCAATGTGTTATGTCAGACGCTGTGACAATGTGTTATGACAGACGCTGTGACGATGTGTTATGACAGACGCTGTGCTAATGTGTTATGACGGACACTGAGCCAGTATTGCATGACAGAGGCTGTACACGTGCGATGGTATAAAGTATATAGTATAAAGAATGTCCCAGTGTCTTGGGGACTGATGCTGTCCCAGAGTATTCAACAGATGCTGTGCCTTGTTTGTGTTATGACAGCGGTTTTACCAGTATATGATAGAGGTTTTGCTGGTGTATTGTAACAAAACCTATGGCAGTTTTGTGTTATGATACGGGCTGTCGCAGTGCAATAAGACAGAAAGGGGCGGTGGGGTAGACAAATTGTTAAAGTGTTCCTTGACGCCGAAGAACCGGGTTTGATTCCCCACATGGGTACAATGTGTGAAGCTTATTTCTTGTGTCCCTAGCCTTGATATTGCTGGAATATTGATAAAGGCGGAATAAAACAAAACTCACTCCTACTTATGACAGTTTCTGCATCAGTGCCTTATGGTCTATTGTGTACTAGAGTATTGTGACAGATTCTGTATGAGGGTATCCAGATAGATACTGTATCGATCAGTGCATTGCTTGCTACGTATTGTGATAGAGTATGTACCAATGTGTTGTCAGCGATGCTGTGCCGGTGGAAACTGAAGTAGAACCGGAAGATACTATCGATAAGATCGTGTATGTTTGGGTGTTACAGAAGGTGGATTGAGGATGAGAATTCTACAGGAAAACCCGAGGTATTACAAGAACAGATTCTACCTCGTTATTTATTATACTGTAACATCCACAGACACATAAATGGTTGACATTGAATGGTACAGGTTTGAGACCCGTCTTGCCATGACAGTGTGGAGAGAACTAACATTCATCTATGCATGTATATAAACATGTGGAAACGTACAGCTAGCAAACACAGACAGCATGTGTTGGAGTGCCACGGGTTATATATGTAGTGTCGAGTAAATGGCAAGAAAATTCTGAAAAAATACCCATAAAAGAATATGAGGTAATTATGATCTATATATATCAGATTTCTATGTCACGTGTAGGCTAAACATTTAGATATGAACTATCCAAATAAAACTGTGGAAGAAGTATTATTAGACCATGTGTCATCTTAGTATTATGATTATTAGAATTCACGAGAAGAACCAAGTCACCGTAGGAGGGCCAGTCTTTTGAGCATTTTCGAAAACTTGTCATAAACGTTATAGATAGTATAGACTATAACATGACTCAACTTTGATATCTGATGCCTAGTCTGTAGCAAAGAAGGGTGAGGTGCCATTAATGCGATTTATATTTTCAATATTGTAATAAAACATATATTTAGATGTAAAGGTAAACTATTTTGGAATCGGTTGTCAATTCATTAATTATGGGTCGATCATTGTACAATGACGTCATGTATTAAATGCCAAAATAACTACAACGAATTATAGAGCTATAGCGCTTAACTAAGGTAGGGTGAAATCGGCAAGAAAAGGGGCATTCTGGTGTAGATAAGCTCATGTTATATTTATTTCTCTTTGTTTGTCCTTATAAGTAAAATTGAAGTTGGGTTGCAATCACAACTTGAAACACTTACTGTAATAATCGGTGACTGACAGTCTATACCAATGAAGGTACTGATATAATTTTCAGAGTTTCATGATATCAGATTTACAGCTTGTGTATAAATCAGCACCATCAGAAATATTGAAACAGGTTAGAAGTGAAATACATCCATGAATATATGTGAAATACATTCCAGAATTATGTTACACATGTGTATCGCTGGTATTGCATTATAATTGTGATCCTTGGAGATGGGGGTAAAATGACTGATTATAGTGAGAGGGGGCGTCATAAATTTTGAAAATTGATTCTGTGTGGAAAGGATACTACAAAAACATGCTGGGATGTGGGGTGTTGGAACGTGTTCGATTGTACATTCAACATCAAGTATTTATGGTTAAATATTGGTTTGCGAGAGCGTCCTATATCTGTTGTAACATGAATGAAAATATGGACATATGTAATCACACGACTAACGGATCCTCCAAAGGTATACCGTGAGAGCATGGCTTCTACCATATATGGATGCCATCTATGAACTTTCAATGTTTCTTTCTTTTGTTATGTTCCCTTCTTTTGTAAATTACAAAGGCAACGGTCAAAGATACTTCAAAAGGAAGTGGCAGGAATTCAGAAAATCATCATATCATTTTAATAAACATTTTAAGCCAATGTTTGGAGAAGAAAAATGTTTTCGTGCTCTATCAAATTATAATCATAATGGCAATTACTAGTTGGAGATTGACATGCGAGCGACATGGTCGTTATACCATTTCCCAGGGGAGGAATGTCTACAATTTTATTATTAAAGGAATTTCATTTTGTATCTATTTGTTCATTTTATAGCAAATTATGTGTGTATAGCAAGGTATCGTATGTTTGTTGAGAAATGTTATTGTGGAAACCCATCAGTATCAATATTTGTTCGGTTAGTCTCATGTGATATTACTGGTTGTCAAAGATATTTTGCGAAATAATTTTGTGGAAATAAGAAACATGAATTACACTGAAATATTTATTGTCTACGTTCGAACTTTGCTGAATGTTGTGACATTTGCTACTGTATTGTAACTCCAATATGTCCACTCTGCCAGAAATCATATGTACACAGAGAGACACTGAATATGGATTGCTGCAAAACAAAGTGTCTGTGATAATGTATTGTCATAGGGGATATAAATGAAGTAGTATGGTCGGGTTGCGCCATTGTATCATGACAGGGGTTGTGAAAGTGTGTTATGATAGATGCTGTGTTGGTGGAAATTATTGAAGTGGAGCCGGAAGATAGTATCAGCTGCTCGACAAAGAAAATGTGTGTTGAATTTGGTGTGTTAGAGAAAGTGTGTCCAGACTGAGGATTCCACGGGGGAACCCGTCTTTGGGCCACAATACGAATTGATTCTATCTGGTTATCTGTGATATTTTATGATCCATACACCCATAAATGGTTGACGTTTGAATGGCACTGGCTTGAGAACAGCCTTTCCCTTTCAGTGTAGAGTGAACAACAGATTTTTAGGAGTAGCGAAACCTTTAGTGAACTTTAGTAAAGGTGCAAACAGGTAAGTAATGCAAAGATATTTTTGGTTGTTTTTTTTCGAAAGTTTTCCGTTTGTTTGAATTTCATCTTGTAAACCATTAACACCTCCACAGTTAATATGAAATCATCAATGAAGAGTAGAGGAATTATTTGAAGGAAGCAAAAGCAAAAGCAGTATGTATAGATGTTGAATTGTTCACAGTACGGCCACACAAATGACGTTGACGAATAAAATCTCTCTACAATCCTCAGCATGTTCACAAAATGTATAATTATTTCCAAGGCAAAATGTTTTTTCCGTTAAACTATGTGAGCATCAGACTATCTCTTTTTCATTGTCTTCTTTGAATGAACTGATGAAACAGCTCATTTCAACACAATCACGAAGTGCAGTATCTGCAATGTGCAGATGAGTTCACTACCAACAACTGTCTATAATATTCTATCTAGGATCTAACGTACATATGCATCATATTACAAACAAGGAAATAACGCACATATTGTCCATGGCATCATGCACAAGAAACCAGCGTACGTATACATTTTGTATAGTCTTATATACCAGGAAATAATGTGTATACTTTCCAAGATATTATAAACTAAGAATAATACCACACGTATACACTAAGTATGGTGTTATATACTAGGAAATAATGTATAAACATTCCACGGTAATATACACGAGGAAATAGCGTACATATGCATTGTGAATGATGGTATATACTAAGGAAAAACGTACACATTTGTCACCGTATTATACACTAGGAGCCAACGTACGTATACATGGTGTGTGGTTTTATATACAAGGAACTGACGTACACAATTCCCACGGCATTATAGACTTGGAAGCAACGTACGTACATATCGTGTACAATGTCATTCTCAATAACGGGGTGCACATACTGTCGCCAACATGCTTCTCTTAAAAAACATAATTCGCAAATGTTATCAGTATGGTTGTGTGCGTTACTGTCGCCGGTAACAAAATCTTTTTTCGATGTTCGATGTTAGTACACGAGGACATTGATATTGGTCATAAGTACCAATTTCTGCAAAATGTTAAGGTAATGCATTCTTTTTAGATAAAAGGATTTGGTCTAACGCCATGTTACCAGTTTTGAGGAAACGTCCATTTCTAATTTTCAGCCTTACATGTGTAGAACAAAGCATATTCTTACCCATTCGCTTTGAATAAATACATTTTATGTTTACATAAATGTTATTTGACATTATCTACAGTTTAGAATATCTCTCTGCATAGAACGTCTCAATACATAGAAAATATTCCATGCGTAGAAATAAGAGCGAAATGTCCCTTTCCACCGCCAAATTAGGACTTAGTTAAGTTTAAGGTTCATTTAGAACATGACGTATGCCAGGTGGGTAAAGAAATAAATATTCAAATCTTGTATTTTATGGTAACTTACTGCATGAGTACGTAATCTCCGTTACTGAAATGTTCGCTACCTTGGTATTCGGAACCACTTAGCTTGGGAAGTTCTCATACGATCTTTCGAACATCATGTGACTCGTATTCTGTCTGGGAAGTCAAAGAGGGTGTATACAATCACCAAAGACTTAAAATTGAGAGCCATCTGAAATAAAAATAACAATGTAGAGAACATTTCATTTCAAAATATAACATTGACACCATCACTTAGCGTTTAGTTATTAGTCACGTTGTGGAGTCTACAAACTAATGTCACTAATTAACGTATAATTTCATAATACAGACATAATACCAGTTAGGCAATAGAAACATTGCCATAATATCAATAACAACCACAAGAACATTTAATTCAAGTAATGAATATTTCTGTCGCTTCGACTGGATAAAAATTGGGATATCGTTTCCAAAATATTCTTTACTAGTCCCATCTTAAATAATTACAGTATTACTACTTTACATTTATACTCCATATATTGAATGATAATAAGTAGATTTGAAAATAGTTTACTTTTCTTACTCTGGACAATTAAGATTTATGAAACTAACGTCTAAGCTTCGTAGTACGGACCATGACTGCTGTCTAGCTGCGTGTTTATATCGGTATAGGTGGTTGTCCCTTGTTCTAGCGAACATTTTTTCAGTGTTATGATTTTCTAAGAGTATACTAATCTTGTTATTTTTTAAAGTTTTCAATTGTTGTTGAATTCCCATTGGTTTTAAACAGCCCGACATTTCACCTTGGCAAAATAAATGATTTCACTTAAAAACAGCTTGATTCATTTTTCAAAGTCATTTGCACCCGTTATAGAGAGAGAGAGTGATATAGTTTGGATGGCATTATACACTAGGAAATAACTTTTACGTATTCATTATGTAAGGTGTTATGCACTAGGAAGTAACGTATACACTTCCGCATTGTTGTACACTGGGGGATAACGTACGCATACATTGTGCATGGTGCTATATACTAGAAGCTAACATATACACTTTCAGCGGTATTATACACTAGGAGCTGACGTACCATTCTAAACTGAGTTGGATACTAGGACCTAACACCTACAATGCCTCAAGCAGTATATTCTAACATGTATAAGAGTAAACTGTATCGTATGCTACGAACTAACTGTACATTTGGTGCTATTTATCCTTTATAAACAAATGTAGTCTCTCTCCACATTATTCTATACTATGAACCAACATACACACACTTTGTACTGTATTAGACAATTTACACTTCTACACACTGTACATGGTATTATATATTATTCTACATGACTCTGAGTTCGAATCTCTCTACAGATTGAGCCACCTGAGAGAGATAAATGAAGCATTGTCAGATCAAGTCCAAGGGGCTACATAAGTCATTATTCAACGTTTATAAATACAACTTTATCAGGGATACACCTTGTTTTGTAAAAAAAGCAATTAAACGCTACATTCGGCCATGATCACTTCATAGTGATCATAAATTTTAGAAGTGTAATCTCTGCTTGTGGAGAACGTTTGCTGAAACTGGATGTATGTGACAGTGTGAGTGAGCGTGTGAATGTGTTAAGCTAAGATGGTGAGCTAAGATGAATAAAGAGGATACGGGATGTATAGAATTCCAGCTACGACAATCGCGCAGATCGCCCGAGGTGCCACAAACAGTGGAGTTTGCTTAAACACTCCAAGCCAACAAGCAACTGCATGTCTGTGGCGGTAAAGTGGCCCACTGTCGCATGTACACCATACTCGCCATTCTCGGCTAATCGACGGAGCACCGTCTCTATGCAGAGTGCCTATACTGATTAACGGTCTTTCTCAACCTTAGCCCACAGCAAAGACAACTAAGCCACTAATTTTCCTCGAAACATTGCACTAATTCCTCATAGTGTGCGCCACTTCAACATGCCTGTAAGCGAGTGTTTGTCCTACTGGCTCGGCCAGGCAGAGACGGATTTCGGCGCAGGGGTAATACAACTACAGACCCTTCTCTGTTTGCCAACAGCAATCCCGTGGAAGCAATAGCGGTAGTCAGACCTAGGGCATGGTACCATCATACGTTGTAGTAAAATACAAAACAGGTAATAATTAAATAGTCCTTATTAAAACTGTAGCTAAGAGCTGCCAGGCACGAGCTTGATGGCGATGTTGGCCCTCGGCTGACGTTGAACATTATCACCAGTAAACCGACAGCATAGCTTTAAAGTGTAACAATTGTTATATTTGGAGTGGAAGTAGCTGTGGCTGAACGTGTTAGGCGGCTGACTTTGCGTGCTGGCGATTAGGTGCTTGACTCCGAGGCTGCGTGTTCGAATCTCGGATGGGACTTAACCCAATAAAGTACTAGAATTTGTACTTTACTGTGAAAGTGTAACCCCAAATATGACGTATGATACATATGACCACTTTCATTGGGTAATCATAGCTTTAGAGCGAGTGAGTTGAACTTAACGTCGCCTGGACACAATACCATCTATATAGAGACATCTGTATGATGGGGAACTGTCTAGTGGTGACAACAAACGCAACACTAGTATGAGTCAAAGCGGTCGTGATATTGTTGTCTCAAAGACACTATTTTATGAAATGTTAAGGGGTACAATAAGAATTCATCTCGGTCAGGAGCATCAAAGTCGTGCAGGCTGTATCGCATTTCTCTATATCAAAGCTTTGATTGTACGATTTTCATGTTGTCCTAATATCATTTCCAAGTGTTCAATTCCTCTAGGTAGTAAGACATTGAGTGCAACTCACAGTGGAAACACATACTTGGGATGGGAGCCCACGAGGCAACCATATGTGGTGTAAGGGAGATAACTCTTTTACGTTACGTTCCCAACAAGCTATTAAACAATGGGTCACAATTGAGAATTGATGGAATTCATTTGGTACCCAAATACTTATTTCGTAGTCAAATATCAAAGACAAATAGCATATAAATTATACAGATTCATCAGATTTTGAATTCATCATGTCGACATCCACCCATGTGACTCTGCCATTGTTTGTGGTGTTAACGTCATTTCCGCCATGTATCAAGTCCGAGCATTTACAGTCCCGTACTTAGCCTCACTGTGCTACAGCCTTACGGCAGGTGTACACACGTATTAAATACATTAGTGTCAGTGGCTGGAAAACTCAACAAAGATATGTGTTATGTACACGAGGCTGGCCGATTCATCAACAATTCACAAAGCAGGGATAAGCTGCCTTAGGCTAAGACATGTCCTGGATGGAGGGACACTGAACCAAAGGGGCGCGGACTGACTGGCCGGTTTACAATGTGGATAGATAAGTGCGGCTTCACAGTTCCAACAAATGTATATGGAAGAAGGGGGTTACAGATCGAAGTAACTAATTTCAAAACTCCTTATAGGAAATAATTACTTTACAGTTTTAATTTGTCGTACGTCTCTCTCTACTGGACGCACCTGTAGGCATGTTCCCGTCCATGGGAAGACCTGAGAGGATGCACATGGTGCACATCCAGTTCAACACATATTCTAGTAACCCTCCAGTTCCACACTTTGCTAGCTACCATCCTGTTCCATATCTATGCTAGCTACCCTTCAGTTTAACACTAATACTAGCTACACTCTCATCAGTCCTGTTCAACACATATTCTTGCTACTCTTCAGCTGAACACATATTCTGGCTATCCTTCAGTTCAACATCTATGCCAGCTACCGCCCAGTTCCACACTTTGATAGCAACCCCTCATTTCAACATCTATCCGAGTTACCCTCCAGTTCAACAAGTGTTCTCGTTACACTGTAGTTCAACACCTATTCTCGCTATCCTTTAGTTCAACACCTGTTCTCGCTGAGCTCACAGATCAACACAGAGGTACAACAGTGGACACTGGATGTTCGGTACGTGAAGGGAGGTTGGAAGGGGGAGGGCAGCAGAACAGCAAGTACCAAGATGCCATGGACGACATATGAAGCTGGGCAGCACAGGTGTCAGGAAACGCCGGCTGTAAAAAGTTTCTTGATTACATAAACAGATGTCTCTGTGCTTGATGTAACGGCTAGACTCGTGTTCAGTGTTTGATGTGGCAAATTGCATGACGCGTTATGTAATAGCTACTTTCTATTTAACAAACTCGTAGCTTCAATTTCTTGAACTGTTTCCAAACTCAAAAGCAGTAAATTATTTGAACACGAGCGTAATATTCGAAAGCCAAGGTTGGGTGTACTGCACAAGTGTTTACGGAAATGGCAAAGTAGCCCCACTATCGGCCGAGTCGACGCATCCCCGCTCCTGCATGTGCTTGAGCTACAGCTGACAGACACTCAGGAAGGCCAGTCAGGTCAAACCAAGACGGCTTTTAAAACACATCAAAACAAGTTGTTTTTTTCATTAAAAAAACTCCTGATACATCCTAAGTCCTACATAGCACTTTATCCATTCCGCACCAAAGAGATAAACCTGCGTGTTATGAAAAAGTAAAGCCCATTTGCCGACAAGTTTTGAAAAATAGGATTTAACTATAGTTCAGTCAGTAATATAAGAACATAGTGTTGTTTTTTCACATATGTAGCTCGCATGACTTCTAGTAGAACAAAGACAGTACAGTGTGTGTTAAACTGAATTAACACCTATATATTTCCTTGGTCACTTACACCATGTTCCATTCTGACTGTTAAACTGTAGTGCTATATGCCGCAGTGGGTGTGTTATGTCACATAAGAAATGCTTTTGTGTTGTTCCTTTGAAGTACTAACTAAAGTTTCGTGGCATCCATTTTCGGGACTATATATTGTTCCAATAAATGTCCATGACAAACTGTGGATGTAGTTGTCAAACACTGAGCACACCAGTGTGTCAGACTGTCGATATACCCATCATACCCGTGTGAAATGCATCGTCACATCCCCCTTGTTTCATATATACCCATTATACGAGGATAGACATGTGTTTTCTTTCTTTTAAGTCTTAGTATTAGACACCCAACACCGCATTTATAGACATGTTTTAATTCTTTTAAATCTTAGATACTCAACCTCGCGTGTATAGACAGGTTTATTTCTCTTAAATCTTAAATCAACACAACAATGATAGACATGGGTTTTCCTTTCTTTTAAATCTTAGTATTAGATACTCCACGACGCATTTATTGCCAGCTGTTTTCCTTTCTTTTAAATCTTAGTGTTAAAGATACTCAACACCGCATTTATAGAGGTATGTTTTCCTTGCTTTGAAATCTTAGATAATCAGTGTCGCATTTATAGATGTGTGTTTTGCTTTCTCTTAAGTCTCAGTGTTAAATACTCAACGTCGCCCTTACAGACATGAATTATCCTTTCTTTTAGATCTTAGTATTAGAGAGCCGTCAACGTTGCATTTATAGACATGAGTTATCCTTTCTTTTAGATCTTAGTATTAGAGAGCCGTCAACGTTGCATTTATAGACATGAGTTATCCTTTCTTTTAGATCTTAGTATTAGAGAGCCGTCAACGTTGCATTTACAGACATGAATTATCCTTTCTTTTAGATCTTAGTATTAGAGAGCCGTCAACGTTGCATTTATAGACATGAATTATCCTTTCTTTTAGATCTTAGTATTAGAGAGCCGTCAACGTTGCATTTACAGACATGAATTATCCTTTCTTTTAGATCTTAGTATTAGAGAGCCGTCAACGTTGCATTTATAGACATGAGTTATCCTTTCTTTTAGATCTTAGTATTAGAGAGCCGTCAACGTTGCATTTACAGACATGAATTATCCTTTCTTTTAGATCTTAGTATTAGAGAGCCGTCAACGTTGCATTTATAGACATGAGTTATCCTTTCTTCTAGATCTTAGTATTAGAGAGCCGTCAACGTTGCATTTACAGACATGAATTATCCTTTCTTTTAGATCTTAGTATTAGAGAGCCGTCAACGTTGCATTTATAGACATATGTTTCCTTTCCTTCAAATCTTAGTATTGGCTCGCATTTACAGACATATGTTTTCTTTCTTTTAAATCTTAGTATGGGATAGTCAACAGCGCATTTATAGTTATAAGAATTCCCTTCTTTTCAATTTCAGTATTAGCTAGTATATATATATATAGTATATCGCATTTATAGAGGTAGGTTTCCCTTTCTTTGAAATCTTAGTGTTAGAGATAGTCAACGTCGTATTTATAGACATATGTTGTCCTTTCTTTTAAATCATATTCAACTTCGTATTTACAGGTATGCCGTTTTATTGCTTTTAAATCTAAGTATTAGACAGCAGTCTACGTCGCATTTATAGACAGATGCAAAAGCTTCTAGAAATGTCTGTTTCCTAAACTTTCACTGATTCACTTGATCAGATAATGTTCATTATGTGATGTACAGTATATTATTTGGGATACTGTACACAAAATACAGTAGCAACTGCACTACTTCCTATCAATAAATCTAAAACAACCCAGTGGAATATAGTTGTAAGCATATTTTACAATGAGATCAAACACAACACACTGAATTCTAATCCGTTTTCGTAACCATTTGCGTTCTTATTGCCATCGAATCGTATTTTTAACCTCGAGTGTGAAAACGGTGAAATTGTAAAATCTTATTAGCAACAGGAATGCGTTTATGTGAATATTTAAGATGTCTAAACTTCAGATATTCAAAATTATATCTAACATATCCCCACCTCTCTCCGGATTACTTACTTAGCCCCCACCTATATCTCTGCAAAACTTTCATTCCTCGACATCTCTCTGCATTATTTACTTACATTTCTCAGCTATATGCAATTAGCGTGCCGCGACCTGTCGCCGCATTACTTACTTACATTTATCTACTTCTCTTTGCAATACCTTCCTACATTTCTGAACATACTCCACCTTACTTATATATATTTCTGAACATACTCCACCTTACTTATATATATTTCTGAACATACTCCACCTTACTTATATATATTTCTGAACATACTCCACCTTACTTATTTATATTTCTGAACATACTCCACCTTACTTATATATATATTTCTGAACATACTCCACCTTACTTATTTATATTTCTGAACATACTCCACCTTAATAATATATAGTTCTGAACATACTCCACCTTATACATATATATATTCTTAACGTTTCTCAACCTCTCTTCTTGTTGCTTAGTTTCGTTTCTGCAATTACATTTCTCGACATCTCCAAGGTTTATTTGCTTACATTGTTGAACTGCATGTAGTAAAATTGACTGAACTATGTTCGCAGTAATAACTTAAACTGTTCACCTTGATGAAATATTTACACAATTAATATCCTCTCCATTGTTCATTTACTGTGAAAAAAGGTCACATGACATACAATTGCATCACGTGACTACCAGTATGAACTGTGACGAAGTACATATTACCCTTCTCCGTTCAGTGCGACACCAACACACAAAGGGGACTGTTGGCTCATTTCCTCACTTTACTGCGTATTATTTCCTTACATTACTCGCTGACTGTAACGTTAATTTAGCGACTGACCCTGGGCAGCGGAGTGGGGTTACTGATAGGAGGTGGGATTTTGTATGCAGGTTAACTGTTTATTCAACTTCACACGCAGACGTACATATGTTTTAATTAGGAGTGCGCCTGGATATACTTTTGGGTAAAAAGCTTGCAACAATGTAGTGGATGACAATTATTTTTTGAGTTCGGAGCCTCAGAGAGCGTCTGCATCGTAGAGTAACTTACATTTCTATAGTTAACTTTCACTTGAAGAAAATCTTGGTCGTAGTTCCCAGAAATGGACTACGTCTGTCGTTGTTGTTGAGTTAATCTCTCATGTGTAGGGTAGCGTAGGGTTTGGTGATACAGAAGAGAGCAGTTGAAGGGAAGTCACCAAGTGCAGTGAGTACATCACCAAACATCGGTGTACTCACATTTCGTTTAAATGAATATTTTGACAGGAAGTGCAGCATACACCACAATCAACTGTGTAACGCTTGTTTTCAAAGCTGTCACAATATAGGAAAGTCTTGATGTTGCCTTGATCAGTGTATTCTCGTCACCACATAGCCCGGGACTGTTTATATATTTATAATAGCCAAGTCAGGATATACATTACTCTCTGATGTAAAATATCAACATGATAAAATTTCTACCTATATGCCTTCCCAAGTCGCAACACGTGTGTTTTTACCCTGGGTTAGTTGCGGAGACAATTAGAATGGGATAATTATGTGGCAGAGGGAGATCATGTTCACTGGTAGCGGGCAGAACAACCCACTCGTGTCCTGGTTTCGCCGTCCTCTCCTTTCTCTCTCTTTCTCTCTCTCTCCTGCTCCCCACCCACTAAATATAGTACTTCTTCTACTTTCAGCTGTGCGAGAGACGCGGCGCGGGCAAGGTGTGGGGAGAGGCGGATTATTGCAGATACGCGCTAAATAAGTGGGGATTCCCTCCTCTACTGCCATACAGTAGCCTTCCAACTGGCGTCAGATACAGTTCAGTGGCAGCGAAATCACTTCTTCCAACAAAGTAAAGATACGGAGCTAATCTTTTCCACAAAAGTCGGGATTCCTTTAGTAGCGTAACTCCGTCAAAGTGGGAGCGGACTGATTGTTCATCACTGGGCAGAGATGGCGGGTGTTGGGAGGAGCTGCCTGTGAGAGTTGTGTCCCCTTTCTGGCCACCCTGGGGATGGAGGCAAGCACCCCCACGTGCCCCCACACTGTAGCCGCGGCTATCTATGGTTAACTATGACCGCCCTCGTCATCCTAGTAGGATTCCTTCTATCTCTACCAAGCATGGGGTAAGTACTCGTAAGTCAATCTAACGTCTCACAAACTCCAGACAAGCCATAATAACATCCTTTTACGAGGTGTAATTTATCGCTAAAAGTGCTTTAACAGACCGACACATCTCCCCGAATCCCGCTTGGCAGTAGACTGGCCATATAACCTGGGAAACACACCCATTACACTGTGTGATCACACTGCTAATGGTAACAACGGACCCTTAACCTGTTCCACGCAATCATATAGTTACGTGATCAGCCAAGCCCCTCTTTACCATCTCTTGATCTTCATCTAGCTCCAACCTACCGATTCATGAACGCATTTAATGAAGAAATGATAACATAAAAGACCATTAGGCATATTAATTATAGTGCTGTGGTTATATCACTTAATCAGTGTCCTCCACACATATAGGCCACAGTGTGAAATTTCATCATATAAAATGATGCCTCTTTGGAGGATATATTTAGCCTCCTGTTTGATAGATGTCACATTTACGTCCCCAACACAAGACGTCCGAACAGTTATCTCTACCACATAGTACTGGTTTGTAACGGAACAATACCACCATGGTGATCTTGTTATTGCACCATGCACTACAAATACTGCCTTGTAACGGAACAATAACATCAAAACGATCTTCTTGTGATACCACGTACTACAAATATTGCCTTGTAACGGAACAATAACATCAAAACGATCTTCTTGTGATACCACGTACTACAAATACTGCCTTGTAACGTAACAGTAACATCAAAACGATCCTCTTGTGATACCACTTACTACAAATACTGCCTTGTAACGGAACAATAACATCAAAACGATCCTCTTGTGAGACCACGTACTACAAATACTGTCTTGTAACGGAACAATAACATCAAAACGATCCTCTTGTGAGACCACGTACTACAAATACTGTCTTGTAACGGAAGAATAACATCAAAACGATCCTCTTGTGATACCACGTACTACAAATACTGCCTTGTAACGGAACAATAACATCAAAACGATCTTCATGTGATACCACGTACTACAAATACTGCCTTGTAACAATAACATCAAAACGATCCTCTTGCGATACCACGTACTACAAATACTGCCTTGTAACGGAACAATAAGATCAAAACGATCCTCTTGTGATACCACGTACTACAAATACTGCCTTGTAACGGAACAATAACATCAAACGATCTTCTTGTGATACCACGTACTACAAATACTGCCTTGTAACGGAACAATAACATCAAAACGATCCTCTTGTGAGACCACGTACTACAAATACTGCCTTGTAACGTAACAATAACATCAAAACGATCCTCTTGTGATACCACGTACTACAAATACTGCCTTGTAACGGAACAATAACATCAAAACGATCTTCTTGTGATACCACGTACTACAAATACTGCCTTGTAACGGAACAATAACATCAAAACGATCTTCTTGTGAGACCACGTACTACAAATACTGCCTTGTAACGGAACAATAACATCAAAACGATCTTCTTGTGATACCACGTACTACAAATACTGCCTTGTAACGGAACAATAACATCAAAACGATCCTCTTGTGATACCACGTACTACAAATACTGCCTTGTAACGGAACAATAACATCAAAACGATCTTCTTGTGATACCACGTACTACAAATACTGGCTTGGGGCGAGTAAAGGTTCGCTGGGGTAGTTTGGTGGTTAAAGCGTTCGCTCGTCATGCCGAAGGCCCGGGGGTTCGATTCCCCAACATTAGTACAATATGTAAAACTCATTTCTTGCGCGATATTGTTGAAATAGCGGCTTACAGCTCACTCAGTCATTTGGTGTAAGTTAACGTGACACTGTGACACTGCCCTGATGTTACTTGTCTACACAACGACCTGCCAGTGTACCAGCATAATGACCTTGTCTGGTGACCCTGCATTGACACTCCGTACTAACAAATTGCTGGTCCCTCTTGGTTCTCTTGTTTTGCTTCATACCAAGCGTTGCTTTGTTAATTTCGTTCAACCGGATGATGGGGCTAGAGCAAGTCCTCAGTTGTCTTGAGAAATATTTTCAAGAAGTTTGTATCCTTTGGAAAATCACATTTCGAATCAAAATTACACATTACGGCATATGATTGCTATGATTGCGGATATACGCATGTTTGCGTGTTTGATAGTGCCCCCACTACACCAGACAACGGGGAATCACCTGCTGACCACTATGTTCAGATTCCTCTTTGTTTTTGCCATAGCGATCTATACGTGTAAATGCTATGCTATGTCCAGCATATAAGTTGCCAAACAACGGAGTATCACTTGCTGACCACAGCTTCTAGTTCTTTGTTGGTTGGTTGTCATGCCGACCTGTACGTGTAACTGCTATGGCCAATGTAGACGTGGCCATGCGTGAGACTTGCATTTGTTGCCAAAGTGAGAATGAAGTGAATGGACAAACTGGCAAACAAGTGTTAGTGCCTGACAAAATCTGTCTTGGGAGCACTTATATCCATTATCCCGTGTTTATTCGGCTTTTATCTGCTGGCTGCCTCTGATATACACTGGCTGTCGCTGATGTGGTCTTAACATGGTGTGAAAGCGCGTTAACTACTCACATTGCCATGTCTATAGAGACCAAAATTTTGAAACCTATGTATAAAACTGTATGATGCGTCTATCAACTGATATGACAGCAGTAGGTTTTACTGTTTTCCTGTGCGAGGTTCATACATTCAGAACTGTTGCTACTGGTGTCACTCGGACATTTTCATAGGATGTCTCTTTGGCTCTCTAGCAAATGAGTACTTGTAATAGGTACTGAAACTGAACACTGTATTCCTAGGTGCGCTTCGTGGGATGCGCATATAATGATTCTTCGGAAAGCATCTAAAATGGTGCAATGTGATAAACTATATATCACATATTACTCATCATAAAGACTGACAGTATACTTACAACACAAGAAGAGCCTTGAACTGTGGTGACTGTTCACAGTGCGATTAAAGTTAAGCACTCAGAGAAGATTCATAGAAATATGAACACTGATAAACTGTATCCCTGCGTGCAACTCAAGGTAACATAGAATAACATAGTCCACCTGTATTTCTGTGTCGCACACATAAATACAAGTGATCTATTTTATGTCATGCTACCTTGTCCACCTGTATTTCTGTGAATGCCTCAAGGTAACATGGCAAAACATAGTCAGCCTGTACTTTTGAGTGCGACTCTAGGCAACATAGCGTGACATAGTCCAGCTGTATTTTTATGAACGACTCAAGGTAACATGATATAACGCAGTCCACCTGTAGTTCTGATTTCAACTCAAGGTAACATAGCATAACGTAGTCCATCTGTATTTCAGTGTGCGACTCAAGGTAACATGACATAACGCAGTCCATCTGTAATTCTGATCTCGACTCGGGTAACATAGCAAAACATAGTCCACCTATATGTCTGTGTGCGGCTCAGGGCAACATAACATAAAACAGTCCACCTATATGTCTGTGTGCGACTCAGGGCAACATAGCATAACATACTCAAGCTGTATTTCTGTGTGCGACTCAAGTTATCATAGCATAAAATGTCCAGACACCAAGAAGGTAATCTACGTACGTCACATATTTTTGGACACATTCACCGGGGATATACCATTTCAGATTTACTGTGTTCTGTCCTAATTTTCAACGAATTTGTTCAGTATTCACATCTGACCATGTATTTCGTATCTGCTCGGTGATTTTGAATGGACGTTTATCTTGAACCAGTATGACAAAATGTGAATATATGTACCTGACAATATTGGAGGACGAAGATTATTATCATGGTCGTAAAAGCACGTCAAACATGATAAATGATGTTTTGAATCCATGCCAGTACCAGCCTATATGCTGAGCGTTGTTTTGGACCCACGCGTAGACGGTTAAGAAGAGTCTCCCTATCTGTATCATCTATGTGATTACTCCAATCCATGATGACTTAACTGCTATTACCTCTGTATCTAAAAACATAGGTAAAGTGGGTGGACAACGGTTAGACACCGAAACACGTCAATATGTGTCACGTGACATACACGCCTACGCCAGCAGGGAACCGAAACATATACGGGTCCGTCGGTTTATTTTTGTGATTAATTGCTAGTTATATGAAACAGCATTAAACGCATCAGAAGGTTTCATACCCCCATCCTATAACGTTGTTGTCTACGCACTCAGAGTATTGCATCTGCAAAGGCAAGGCTTTATGTTTCCAATTTTCCCCTTCACTTATTCGGCGTGTTAATGACTTGACTATGGCAACATACAGGCTTGCCGCACCCACCCTCCGTATCATAGAGGTACCTAAATATCCAGGCGGTATTTATATCTGGTGAGGAAGGAATGTATCAAACGGAAGGGGGGTCTTCAACAGTTCGTGTTGTCTATATAAGAGGGAAAGAAGTTTCGTAGAAAATAATAAGTAAACGTAACAAAGAATGATATCGGTATTTAACAGAGCACTATACTGACTCTGAAACACATTCATCATAACATTGCTAACACAAGTCCTCTTTGGCTGAAAATGGAGTGTGCTATGTCATCAGTTAACAAACCAATATCGGGTATGTACACTGTTCAGTGGCATAAGCTTGCCAATGACGCCACATTCAGGCCTCCCGATGATACTCCAGATCTGGGGGACTCCTTCAAGAAGCAGCCTTTGTTAAGGCTAAGCTTAACTCTCAGTCTTTAGCATTGCAGTCAGGTTACCTTAGTGACTTACAATCACCATTGTGCTTTGTGAAAGGAGGTCCCTGGGCCCAAATTTTCGAAGCTCTCTTGGCGCCAAGACAGTCGTAAGTGCCATACATTGACATTAGCTGACTATTTTAGTGCTAAACGAGTTTCGAAAATGTAGGCACTGGACGGTGGACCCTGGCAGCTGCACCAACGTCAGTGGTTGCTCTGGAATCCAGCATAAACAGCGTTTCGTACCATGCACATGTTCGACACACGACAGATTTAGCAAAAGTGATGTCGAAGGTATTGTGGGGTTTTCTGGTCACCACACGTGAAAGCCTGCAGTGATCTGTTGTACACTACGTCCGCAGGTATGTTGCCGCGGAGGACGTTGAAGACGTCTAGGTACCGTACACCGCCAAATTGGTCCTGCGGTATGGAGTAAAGTATTCACACTGATATCGTGCATGACGTTACTCGGTGACTTGCACAATGTGGTCTTTAGCTGGTGTCAGCATGTAGGTGCAGAACTCAGAGTGATGGTAGAAACACCAAAACGACAAACAACGGGGTTTTTTTTCGATTTTTTTGTTTGTTTGTGCCAGCAAATCCAAATGCACGCAACAGCTCATTTTCAGATAAGCGCGGCACAACGCGTACGAGGCTTCGTCATCAACAAATTTGATTTTCAGAGTGAAAACACTCCAACAATTTATTTTGTGTTTGAATGCGCCCAGTACTAGACGAATTTGTTACTCGTGGGATTTTACAGTAACAGCAACTTAGTTGTCTGTATGTGACAGTCTTACCAACGTCATATGTGCCTGTATTTATCATGCATGATTTTACCATGAATAAATATTTTTAATATGTAATATTTTTCTTGTGAGCATTGTATTGTTTGTATATGTTGCAACACAACATGTATTGCTGGACGCTGTTTCTTGGCACGTGTGTGTGTCCCAGGTTCATTATTATCCATTCGATCAGTACCGTCCCCTCGGAGATTGTGCTAATGTTTCTAGTGTTTCTTGTGTGTGCATTTACTTCATTTCAAGTACTTAAATTCAGCATGTTTATAGGAAACATTACAACTGACATCGGCTGTGTCGGGACGTTTTCACGGGACTACTGGGATTGAAAATAATTCGGTTAATAAAATTATGTCACAATATGTCACGCCTACTTTAATAGCCTTGTGCTTTCTTCATTGATGCAGTCGCTTGATTCAGATGTGGACATTAAGTCCCCATTTGTACATCCTCCTGATTCATATATTGCTGGTGATATGTAGACAACTCCGTCCCCGGTAGTCAGGCCATACAGGAGGTCTGCTGTACACATAGCTCGCTTACTAAAATGTTTTATGTCGGATCACATTGCCCATCGCCGTGGAGCCTTGCAGAGTTTAAAGACATCTTCACAGGACAGTGCAGCATCCGTTAACTCCCTCTCGCTTTACTCTCCCCTCAGCAACCCCCCCCCCCCACACACACACCCCACTCCCCATCCCCCACCTCCCTCAGCTCCTTCCGTCTATATCCTGGAGGAGATGATAATTTGCAGGACTTGGCAGTGAGATGAAAATGGGGGTATATGCAGGTGCTTGAAACTGCTATCAACACTGCCCACCCACGTCGCGTGGGCATCTCCCATCGCAAATCCACTCATTAACTGTCTTATGTAAAGGTAGTAGTGAAGGTGGTAGTAGTGATGGTGGTTAGGGTGTAACTAGATGTGGATACAGATTTGGGATCCGTTGGTGTGTGGAGACATTTATGACATAATGACGCAGAATTAGGATGAAGATGAAAGGATTAGGCTGATAAAATGACAGGATAGACCCTGAGACATTAGGGATGTTGTTCTGATGAAGATCAGAGGCATAATGACATTGCACACGTAGTCAACGAATAGCGGATACTATATCTCAGATAATGGCATGAAGGTTTTCATCACTTGCGCTACGGTGTATTGCCGATGCATATCATATCGGAAGCATTTTCGGTATATAAGAGGGGAGCTGAAGTGAAATAGGTGTTGTCGTGGTACTTAAGAATATTGCGCTCATATGACGACATGCATGCGTGTGTACGTGTAACTGCTTGTACTAGCCTAGACTTAAAATGAGTTTTTAGCGCTAGCTCTCAGAGATACCAAGTTACAGTTAAGAATACACTCTCAGATACATATTATTCTGACTTCGACCCGACCAGTCCTTGTTTTACCCATCAATGCCGAATTCCAGACAGGGACCATAAGTACCATATTTTAAGGTCTTTTGGTATACCGCATTCGAGGATCGAACCCGCGACATTTCGTTCTCCGGGCGGACACTCTAACCACTAGACCACGGAGGGGGTTTCGGTATATAAGAGGCACTGGGGTGTACTGTAGGAGTGCACACAAGCACTACTGACCAAGTGTGAACTACTGACCAACTAATATCCTGAACGGAGTAACGTGAAATACTGACCACGTGTTAGTCTGGGGAAAGTAATGTACACTACTGACCACGTGTTAGTGTGGGGAAAGAAATGTGAAATACTGACCTCGTGTTAGTCTGGGGAAAGTAATGTGCACTACAAACCACGTGTTAGTCTGTGGCAAGTATCGTAAACTGCTGACAGGTGTAAGTCTGTGGCAAGACAAGTGAAACACTGACAACGAATTAGTCTGAGAAAAGTAATGTGCACTACTGACCACGAATTAGTCTGGGGAAAGTAATGTGAAATACTGACCACGTGTTAGTCTGGGAAAAGTATCATGAAATACTGACCACGGATTAGTCTTGTTCAAGTAATGTGAACTACTGACCAAGTGGCAATATATTACGTCAGTCACTTGAAGCAGATATCATAGGTGCTTTTGTAGAAGTTTGTGGAGCTGGTGAAAGTGTGTATATTTGCTAAGTATTGTGTACATTCTGTTGCGTTAGACACTAGAAAAGAGTCCAAGTCATACCAAATATTCAACGGAGATGATTGCTTCACGGTAATTACGCAAACTGGCGGACATTTTTTCAGACAATTAACCTTCCTGTGTTAGGTTGTGAAGTTTCAGTTTTGTAGCCATTCCATGGTCTAGCTCTTTGATTCTGGCATTACACATCTAGAAGCAGCACATCATCAGATCAGGCTAGTCAGACCTGTTAGTGTGTGCTTCTTTACAAATCGTTCGTCGTAAAGTAATAAGCAAGGGGGTTTCTCAGTTCTTTGACTCAAATTGGATGAACGTGCGGTAGATATCCTTTCATGTAATATTTCGACTAATTGGTGCTTTCAGTTACGATGACTACATGGCGCCAATTGTAAGACGTCTTATAGAATACATACATAGTCAAGGAGTGTGGTCGGAGTCGAATAGGAGAGCTAACGGAAACTAACAACAACGAGAACGAGAGCTTTCGCATGAGAGATTTAACAATAAAACAAATAAGTCTATATTTGTTTTAAGTTACAGGGTGTTTCATATCTGATGGAACATCCACCATATTATTAGAGTGAGCTAATTAAGGTAAACCCAAATGCACATGCACTTCCTCTTGAACTGCTATACATAACTGCACAAAAAAGAGAGATACAGAAAGACGGCCTTATAATACATACAGAAAGATGGTACATGGGTGGCCAAGTAGTCTCAGACTCCTCAGTTGGCTATACAGAGTTGCGTCTCCTGGCTACGTCTGAACCCGTTGGTTGAATGGCATTTGCGAAGGACGGACGAAGACCTCAAGCACTTCATGCTTACCTCCCACATTGAACTGACACGCCATGGTACAACTGGAATCAGTGTGTGAAACAAGCACCTGCCCGCTTGTCCGAAGACAGTAAAACTCCAGTCGGGCCAGTAAATTACAGTCGCTGTCCCGACTGGTTAGTGAATTTTCATGGGATCACATTGTAAATATATTGCTATCATGCAAGATTATGGCCTGACTATGTTCATTGTGTTAGTTTCATGACGAAACATGTGTCGGGCTACTGAATTATTCTGTGGGATCGTAACTTTAGGGCATAGCCAGTCCGACATTTGGAAACTATTTCGCCCATTCACTGGAACACTGTGAAAAGTTACGTTAAAATCCCTCACGTTTGAGAAAGCTACAGCCAGCTAAAATAAGGATGTATTCAGAGACATGAAATGTAAGATATACCATGTGTCGTAATCTCCCGCGAAAGACTAGATAGCGTCACACTATATAGCGGGTTGTATCTGATTAGTAGCCTGTTGAGACAAGGGCACACTCAGGTGGCCATATTTTGCAGTTCCATCCCCTGTCCATCCTGTAGAATAGCCTGAAGGTCACACCCTTCTTCGATTTCATTTTAGTTCCGTGTTTCTTATCTGGTATGATACATTTTTCGACCCTACCTACACACGTTGAAAACAGTTCCCATTGCTTTTATGTGCCTTCCCAGTGGTATGACAGGCTGGTACACCTGACGCAGGCAGCATATGCACAGGCTTATATCTTTTTTCATCATACTGACGTCCACTCTTGGACATTGTGAATGGGGCCTCTATGTGCTGTTAGCTTCCGGCTGTCGTCATCGCCCATCTCAATAAATCACATGTTAAGTAATTAAATTTTACAGTTTTAATTCTGTTTTTAGTACATTCAGCAATAATATTGATGCCATATGCATCAATCCACATGCAATTCAAACATTAATGACGCAGAGTTTTCTGATTCAGATGCCTGAAGAATGACATCTTGCGCCTGAACATCAAGAAAGAACCGAACTTGGATCCAAACACTGTGTGTAAGACGTACCCGGAGCTGTCCCAGACTCAGTATGACTTGTGTCGAAAGTACCCTGATGTCACTGCGTCTGCGATACAAGGTGTACAGATCGGCATCCACGAGTGTCAGCATCAACTACGTACTCACCGCTGGAACTGCTCCAGCCTCGAGAGGAAAAATAAAAACCCCCATGCTAGCCCCCTCTTGAAAAGAGGTAATGATATTCAGCACCCCGGGTTAGTTTATGTTCATCTGCACGCATATCGATACAATATTCCCATACTATGCATGTCATGTTAACTCCGTGTCTAAATGTCCCAACATCAGGCAAAGCTGATGAAAGAATAGCTACATGCAGGGTAGAGAACCTAGGAGTTGTTAGCTGGACCTCGCCAGAAGATGACTGGTCCAGGCCTTCCAAACAACCGGGCGATGTCATGGTGGCGGTAATTAGGGACGATGCTTGGAGTGTACGTCAATTACTTGTTAGTATTTGATGTATTTCCAACATATTTAATGACGTGCTCTACAATAACTTGGCTGCTTTAATCTCATACAGCCCCAGGCTGTTCGAGGTTGTGTGAATATTAAACATCTCCAAATGTTTCAACACATGTATGATAAAAACACCCCAGAAGGCAGTATACTGGCAGCCCAGAGCAAGGCAAACATACCCAACACTTAACTGTGAGGATGACAACGTGGCGAGTCTCGAGAGCTCAGCAAAGGTCGGAGTGAGGGAGATGTACTGGCTTGCTTGTTTTTCTAATGATGTGTTAGATACCTCCCGAGCAGGGTAGGATAACAGTTGATTTCTATGATGATGTATCAGTTACTCCTAAATTGCGAAAGGGAAACAAGAAGCGGAATGACCTTATCGTTCCCCTATCATCTGTTCTCGATTGCTCTGGAAACACTTCTTTCCTGTGGCGATCTCAGCTAATTACTGATGCAGGTTGTTGTATCAAGTTGAGGAACATCTTGAAGACTTTGCTGGGTGTGTGTGCCACTAACAAACCGGCCCCGGCCAGAGAACAGTCTCTTCTCTGTATGTCGGAAATGGGATTACTTTGGATGAAGGCCCCGCAATCACACCAGATCCAGAATTGCTGAGATTTTTTGCGGCCTCTGCTTGAGTAACGAGTCCCGTGTGTTTGTGGCTGGTTCTCTCCAGTGTTTTCATTATAAACACATTTTCTTTGAAACTCCTTTAGGAGGTGCAGCAGTAGTGGCGGCGGCACTGGGTGGCGGGAATCGTGTTGACATATGCTTCTAGTGCGTGTTTAATCTAGTCAAGTCAAAAGACTGAAAATTTCGGATCTGTTTTCTTTTAGATGTACCGAATGTTTTAATTTATCCTTTTTCCGCCAAAGTTTGGAAAGACAGCAAACTATATATGGGTTAAATCCTGTATGAATCCATACAAATAAGTAGCTATGACAGAATTAAATAGAAATAATTTGAGAAATATCATTTTAAAGCGTTTGATATTGACGTTAACCTTAGTAGAAAAGGTTCGTGCACTGTTTGTTCCTGAGTTACCCAGTATAAAACTCCTGTCCTTGTCTATTTGTCTACTGTCAGGTTTCAAGGAGACAGCATTCGCATATGCAATATCTGCGGCGGGCGTCACACATCAAGTATCGAAGGCCTGTAGTCTGGGCAAGCTGAAGTCATGCGGCTGTGACATGAGCGTGTATGGGGTGAACAGAGACTTCGAGTGGGGAGGATGCAGCCATAACGTTGACTTTGGAGAGCAGTACGCGAAACGATTCATGGATTCCAAAGAGATGGCTCGGGATATCCACTCCCGTATAAACCTTCACAACAATCGCGCTGGAAGATTGGTAAGAAACTGCCGACTATCTATTCAAGTCGTATCATCATACGGTCTGAGCAAATACCAATCCATAACGTCATACGACAGTAAACCCGTGTTGTCAACAGGGTTCGTAAAGCTAAAGTGTAAACAAAGGCTACGACAGGTTCTCCCAATACAACGTAATTTTTGACGTAATAATAATAATAATAAGGGTATTTATAAAGCGCTAGTTCCACATCTCTGAGGGACATGCTCAAAGCACGTAACGTGGTTTTTAGGCTGGAACCAGTATCGTATCTTAAGAGCTCGTGTGGTCTTCAGGCTGGAACCAGTATCGTATCTTATGACCTACTATGGTCTGCAGGCCGGAACCAGTATCGTATCTTATGGTCAAGTATGGTCTGCAGGCTGGAACCAGTATCGTATCTTAGGACCTCGTGTGGTCTGCAGGCTGGAACCAGTATCATATCTTATGACCTACTATGGTCTGCAGGCTGGAACCAGTATCGTATCTTATGACCTATTATGGTCTGCAGGCTGGAACCAGTATCGTATCTTATGACCTCGTGTGGTCTGCAGGCTGGAACCAGTATCGTGTCTTATGACCTCGTGTGGTCTTCAGACTGAAATCAGTATCTTATCTCAGGACCTAGTATGGTCTGCAGGCTGGAACCAGTATCGTATCTTATGGCCTAGTATGGTCTGCAGGCTGGAACCAGTATCGTATCTTATGGCCTAGTATGGTCTGCAGGCTGGAACCAGTATCGTATCTTAGGACCTACTATGGTCTGCAGGCTGGAACCAGTTTCATGTCTTTCGACCTAGTATGGTCTGCAGACTGGAACCAGTATCGTATCTTATAACCTAGTATGGTCTGCAGGCTGGAACCAGTATCGTATCGTATGACCTAGTATGGTCTGCAGGCTAAAATCAGGATCGTATCTAAGAACCTCGTGTGGTCTGCAGGCTGGAACCAGTATCGTATCTTAGGACCTCGTGTGGTCTGCAGGCCGGATACCAGTATCGTATCTTATGACCTAGTGTGGTCTGCAGGCTGGAACCAGTATAATTCGTAATGCACCCATTGCCCTCGTGGGTTTGACTGGCTGTAACTAATTACGTATCTATTGACCTAGTGGGTTCGTATTGATCTAATGGGCTGTAACGAGTTCCGTATATCTAATTTAATAATGTGTTCTTCGGGCATTCACCTGTAACGTATCTTATGAACTAAACATGTTATGCATTAAGTGAGCTGTCGCCAATAACATATGTTACGTGTGAATTCCCAAATGTTAAATGTGCCGGTTAACGGAGATTTTGGCAACTGTATAATGATACCAGTTAAACAAAGTTCTGAAAGTTATATTGATACACAAAGGATTAGGTTCACAAATGTGGCAGCTGCAGGATGCTATAAAATGCATTGTGATCGGTCATCATATAAGTAGAGATTGTAGCTATCAGCCGGTTGTCATGAATGAGACACATACACCATTCTTGAATCCAGGAAAGTGTGTTGGAAATAGGTTTAGAAGTCGTCAGTTTCAGACACGTATCCTTTCCGATCCGGAGAAGTAGATGAAACGAAAGTCAGATCGTTGACAAGTCGCCTTCGCCTCATTCTCGATAAGGTATATCCTGCCTTCTAGATATTACATCCTCAGAGCGTCACGTAGGGAACATGCACCTCATAGATGAGCTATCTATATGCCAGATGGGCAATGAAGACAATCGAGTTCGATGCCACTACCTCAGTCGGTATTATACGAGCGCCTCAATAAACTTGCTGCCACTTACAGTACATACTACAAACTATCATCTCCCTCATTACCCATATTTAATTGTGTCCTCGGGGTTTCTCTCTCAATGCTTTTGTTCATCTAGGCATTCTGCAGGCCATAAAAGTTACGTATTCAATGCGCTATTGTTTCTTTTGGGTGTCAAGCGTAACAAACCAGCGTGCAGTGCAGCCTGTCACAGGAACGTATGAAAGCTGTTGTATTCTTCAGATCTCCACACATAACAACAATGATATATGTATTTTTCCCGGTGTGTTCTTCATGCATAACACCCATAACATATGTACTGCCCCAGTGTGTTCTTCACGCAGAACACCCAAGATATATGTATTGCCCCTATGTGTTCTTCACGCATAACAACCATGATGTGTGTATTGCCCCGGTGTATATTCAGGCTGTCATCCGTAACGTCCAGAAGCAGTGCAAGTGTCACGGAATGTCAGGTAGTTGTGAGCTGAAGACGTGCTGGAAAGCCGCGCCTAACTTCAGAGAAGTGGGAGATCTGTTGAAACGCAAGTTCAAGGCCGCCACCAAGGTACAGGTACAGACGCATTTATGTCCTACGCATGTATATAATTTTGTGACATGGGATTGTCTATCGTCCCGAATTATGACAGACGAAGATGAAACGCACAACGTCATAAATCAGTCGTAGCGTGTCTATTAAAATTTTGACGCAAAGAGGTTGCGCTTCCGGGTTTTCTACAAAGCGGCACACCCAGCGTGTACAAAGCGCGGTCTATGTTGGTATGGTAGCTGAAGGGCAACCATGACTTCCAGTAACGAAATCCAGTTAGTCCGCATGGTAATTACTGTTTGCAGATGTGTACCATGTTACCAGGAGCCGATCCGTCAAAACCTAATGATTGCACACATGGTGTAACGATAGTACACTGAACGTTTTTAGAAAGATGGAAACAAATTGTGCTCATTCCCAAACAATTATTGAATTTAACAATGTCCTACATTTTAGATTCACATCGGAAATGCAGCCAGTGGGCGGTTAATAAAGCAGAATGGTCGTCGCCCTCGTCAGTCAGATCTACTATACTACCAAAAGTCGCCCAGCTTCTGTGAGCCCAACAACCGTCTCGATTCCCCCGGTACGACCGGTCGCCTGTGCAACAAATCTAGTGACGGTGTAGACAACTGTGGAACATTATGCTGTGGCCGAGGTTATAACATCCTCAAAGTCCGACGATCTGAGAGGTGCAACTGCAAATTCTACTGGTGTTGTTACGTCGAGTGTCAGACATGTACTTATAATGAGTGGGTAACAGTCTGCAAGTGACCCCCGACAGAAGCCACACACTCTGATAATCACTGAAAGGAGTTCACATGGAGCCAAGGACGTCGGCACTGTGAACACAGAATCTGACACATTATCGCTAGGTGCCTGATGTCTAGGTAGATACAGCGACCAAGTGGCAATGCTGGCTGCAGCAGGGTAAGGTACAGAGATGCCTTCATGTGACAAGACTAGATATGATAATCATGTCTTCAGTCGGAATGTACCATGCATAATTGAAAGTTTTGACATTGTTGAAGATCACATATGTTGTAACTTGTCTAATGTATATAAGTTTCTATATGAGGTGTCATATAAGTGAAGTTTTCCCGTAGTGTTGTGTTTATAATATGTATGGTGGTTGCTGTATCTTTGTTAGGAGACACCAGCATCACTTCCGGATCATCAATATCAAAAGTTGCAACACTGATGTACTTCAATAAACTGTGTGTGTGTCTAAAGAAAATGTCCTAAATACTCACAGCAGGTGTCATGATAATTGTCAGCCAGCTTGTTCTCCCTGAGTGAGTGAGTGAGTGAGAGAGGATGGGAGGGGGGTGGGGGGTGGGAGAGGGACTGACCTGCTTTATATCAATAATCAAGCAGTATCAAGGCGGGGGCACCAAAAATTAACTTTACACATCGTACCGAAGACAGCAGAGGGTTAAAGGGTCATACGCAGCAAAATAGAACCATATTTCTTTTGCGACTTATCACAGTGAAGATGCTCTGATGACATGCCTCACCTGGAACTGTCACTTTTGAATATCTAATAAAGCACATTCCAAATACTAAGATGTACGCAACCCAACAAACCTGCACTGAAGTGGACGTTTGTCGCCGTGGTTGAGAACATATATTGTGTACAGTGACTGTGTCTTTCAGCTGTGTGTGCGTACGTACACAGGACGGTGTATACACTTCAGTGTTCGCAAAAATTGATATAAAAACAAGTGTGTAAGTGTTTTGCGCACATGGATTCTGGTGAGCTTAATTTTTAAAAGCACCTTAAAACAGCAACATATAAAAAAAACAAGAAATTTCACGCGCAAAAGATTTGGACTACACAGAAATAATATCATTTCTGCACGCACTCTAACAAAACCTACAGCGAACACTGCACCTTCAGAGAATCTATCTTTTTCTAGGGCTTACCCTTGTGGTCAGGAACCCTTTACCAAATGTACATACATGTCTAATATGGCAGACAGAAATTGGCGGAAACTAACCTCTGTCATGAGACATGATGCCTGTATGTGATTTTTTATCAAATAAATAAATAAATAAATAAATGGACATATACGATGCCAGTTTTAGTTTGGGTAGAGTGAGGAAAAGAGGTCATGAATTTAATGACAATATTCAAATTCGTCCGTTGTTTTATAATATTATTCCAACGTTATGACGCCGTGCTGTCAGTCATCCGGACAATTAACCAAGTCACCGACACCGACCAATCATGACAGCCCATATGACCAGTACAGCTACCAGTAGTAATCTATGGACATATGTTATAGATGAGTTTGTTCGCATTCAAGATCATGTCACTTAAATAATGACGTGTGAGTGGCTGCTGGTACTAGTCCGGATTCATGTCGACCTACAAAGCAGCCAATTAAACAAAAACGTTGCACCGATTTTGGGTCCTCAATGCCCTGCCTCATCCTTTTAATGACAAGCGTCACGCAGGGTAACAAGTACCACCATGTCTTTGTGGATGATGCTACAGGGACTCCAACAATTGGCCTTCCGTTCCGATCATTTATCTGGAGACGAAATCACTCAGATTATATTTTGCTTGATGGATATATATACTGAACTACAAAAGAAACGTCGCACTCTTCAAAGTCATTTTACTCACACCTGATGTGGAATTTGATAGGTTGACTCACAGTTTATGCTACTGTAACATTACAAATATGGCATTGACCATTCATAACACATCATTTTAAAGAAATGAGATTTCTGAGTAGGATTCAAACTCATACCCTTTCCGTGAACATGGTAATGCTCTCGAACGCAGCTTTCTGAAAAGCATGATGCACGTGCAAATCCCTGGTCTAGTGGGTATAAAAAGGACCCCAAACCATCATCCTGTCATTCGATTCCTGATCACTGTCACCATGCCACGTTTGACTCGAAATCAGAGGGAACAAGCCATCGGACGTCTTCACGCTGGTCGACGTTCACGGGTCATTGCCAACGACTTCAACTGTAGTGTTCGGACAGTCGAGAGACTGCTGGAGCGGTACAATGCAACCAACAGCACTAACGATCGTCAGCGCAGTGGCCGTCCCAGGGTAACAACAGCACGTCAAGATCGTCATCTTCATCGGGAGCACTTGCAGGATCGCTTCCGCACAGCGACAGAATCGGCTCGAGCGACTGTTGGAACCCACAACAGACCCATTTCTGCAGCAACAGTTCGTCGTCGACTGAGAACTTTCAACCTGGCCTGTCGACGTCCTGCTCAGGGTCCTGTCCTGACAGTTCGACATCGTCGGGAACGTCGTCTGTGGGCCCAACAACATCGGAACTGGCGCTATCAGCAGTGGGGGACTGTCATCTTTTCAGACGAGAGTCGTTACTGCATATCCGTGGCAGATGGCAGAGCTAGAGTTTGGAGAAGGAGGGGTGAACGGTACATTGATGCATGTCTTATGGAGAGGGACTCGTGGGGAGCACCAAGCATCATGGTTTGGGGTGGCATTGGACTGAACCACAAACTTGGACCCCAGGTCTTCCAGAATATTGGTCCAGGTCGAGGAAGTGGAGTGACTGCTGTCCGTTACATCGATCAAGTTTTAAGACCGCACGTTGTGCCACATTTCGCCCGTCATCCAAACCACGTGTTTCAAGAGGATAATGCACGCGCTCACACAGCCAGGATAACGAGGGACTTCTTCCAACAGCACAGCATCCGCACATTGCCCTGACCTGCTCTAAGTCCAGATTTAAACCCAATTGAGCACCTATGGGATGAAATTCAGAGAAGGATGAATGACCTTCGACCAAGGCCGACAACTGCTGCAGAACTCACGGCAGGTTTTCTCAGAGTGTGGAATGCTATCCCCATGGCCTTCATCAACCACTTGATACACTCCATGTATAGGCGTTGCATGGCAGTTATCAACGCAAATGGTGGCCACACACGCTACTGACTTCAACCCTGAATGTCAAGGACATGACCTCATCATATGGCACCATGTGTTGTCAGACTTGTTTCTGGAGTACTTGTTAATCAACAGGACAAAACAGTTCCTTCAATTTCAACCTTAAATAAGAAATATGTTTCCACATAAATAAAACAGTTTGCAATACATACATGTACGACGTTTCTTTTGTAGTTCAGTACATTATCGCTCTCAAGGCAGTTGGGGAAGAGAAAGTCTTACATCTGGCACACAGGTCACAACATGATGGTGGAATCTCGAGCTACTATTTGAGAGCTGAGGCTGTTTGGATGAGTCTTCCAGATTAAGTTGAGAGGAAGGCTCAGTTGACCTGGAGACAGACGAAAGATCATAATCGGACGGCTCTGAAATCTATTCAACTCTAAGCTTTAGATACATGATGTGACAAACATACCGGAACATGAGTCTCATTAACCTATTCAGACAATGACCTACTATTCAGCCGAATCCGAATTTTCTCCTGTCAAAGTGAAAATAGACACCACAAACAACTCTGGTTGCATTGAATTTCAATTTCTTGTTTCATGAGAATAATGGTATTTACAAATGAATTTTAAGTTTAAACTTTAACAACACCGTATTTCTATATTTTATGTCGAGGTTTAATCAGCACACCTTAACTAAGAAATCACAGAGTGACCCTGTTTCATGAAGTCGTGAAATGAGTCACAATGCACCTGGCTCACTGGTTACACGTTATGCGTTTTTAGCTATTATTCATTGTAGTTCTGTAACGCACAATCAGATTGATATAATATCAGTTCCGTACCAGACCGCCAAAGGTTTCTTTGGCGAGAGACTCGTTTTGAAATTTCCACTATTACCAGGTTTCCGTCTGTCAAAACTCGCTGTACGACAGAGCACGCTCTACGATGTGTTTGCAAGGATTAGAAGGAACGTCGTGTTGTAATACGTAAGTGCTTAGAGGGATCAAATCATGGTGATAAATATTGGTGTATCAAGTAAAATGAATTAGTCTAAAAATGAATGAATTAGTCTACAATTCTGGACTGGATATCGCAATAAATTGCGCCATAGGACGGAACCAAGTAAACAGGAAATCAATGTTTTGATTTCATCAATGTACTGACCACAGCTCGGTTGGGATGTATATATGTAGGAATATAGTATTTCATGTATACTAACCGCGTAGTGTGCGTCATATGCCGTTAAAAGTAATACATTTAATTCTGATATTAGAAAGTGCATCTTTCAAGACAAATTCATAAAAATGTCCTCGTCTTCACGCGCCACACAACTTGGATGTTTGCGAGTCTGTTGAGAGAAAGATACTCACTATGGTGGGTTGAGACTGTGAATCTTACAGAATGGTTGTTTACCAACGATTTGCATATGGGACACTTTTGAATGGAAGAAAATGGCGCTTACATTGTTCTACGTTTATTGAAAATCAACGTACGGGTAGTATATTCTGCAAACATGAATGGCATTGTTATACTCAATGATATAATATCTCTTTGGAGATATATACACAATAAGACCGTTTACGACTGGCCTCTGATTAAGATATGACGTCTACACAGCCACATTTGGTTGGTGCTTTTAGAAAATGGACGCCCAACAGGCATATTAACAGCTCGGACAATTCACGGGTGGTTGTGATCAGCTAGGGGCAGAACCTACACAGCCAGCTGTAGCAACTAACTTCGTGTTGAAAGCTTCCAAAGTTTAATTGACAAGGCTGGGACAGTACACTGTTCACGGGCGAGTCAAGGTGAAATCAGGATACCCAGAGAGCTCGTTTACCGACGCTTGCGTTAGTGAACGTCGGCAGTTTGGGAAGGGATGTGTAATGGTATTGGTTTGCATCATATCTCACATCAGAACACAACTCAGCTAGAATGTTGAACGAAATAATGTTCTACCCTTTGTGCAAACGGCGGAACGTAAGATCAACCGCCCACGTTTTACACGTGTTGTAACACGCAGCATAACATTGGTGTACTGCCATGGCTGCTGTTTTGGTACACCTTTTTCCTGTAGAACGAAGGTCGAAGGTTACACCACCAGGACCAAACGGTAACACAACCCCAGCTGGGTCAGTCTTTAGTTGACATTTGCAACTGAAAGTGCGAATGATGACTACAAACCATACTGAAATTGTTGAATGACATGTTACACTGTCCACTTTGGGGAGTCTTGTTTTACTGGGAACTGATTTCATAGATGAAATGGCAAGGACAAAACGTTGGTGGAACTAATGACAAAATAATACTTCATGACTTTCAATAGCATGCAATTTTCACGCTACATTATCTGGACCACACTTTTTCTGAATGTGTATGTGTATCAGCATCAATCACAAAAACAGTGTTTCTACACATACTGCGATATTAAAGACCTACAGGGTTGTCTGGAACCAGTCTTCATAAGGAATGGGTAGTTCTCAGAATTTTCTGTATTGACATTCCCACAATGGCCATGACCACAGGATAGACCACCGTCTTCAGTTAAAATACAAACCATTTACAAGAATATGGACACAATAGGGAGCCTAGATGTTCTGTATTGCAACTACACTTACTCAACTCCTGTAGTATTTGCTGTGTTATGAAGCATGTGGTGTACAGAATACTGTAACACTAATATATCTAGAACTATAAAATGGATGTCACAAATGTACTTCCACTAATTGGGCAAAAAACGTCATGCAGTTTCGGAGGAAATTTCAAGACATATGCTAGAGCAACTTACAAGATCACAAATTCACTATAACACTATAGCAATAGCCAACCAAGCATGTCAAGCACAATTTTGTTTATAGGAGTGAATACATTAGTTAAGTGACCAAAGGGAACATTCCAGGGACACACTCTCGTCAAAAATGTTCAATAGCAGCAACAAACTGCTTCTCATGATATGTCATCTATTCAATCCCCCCCCCTCCCTCAGTTTGGTTCATACAGTACATGCAACAAAAGATTCTGCAATTGCATAGGAACTAATCATATCTTTATTGAGTTCTTTACAGACTGGAGACTAAGGTCCAAAGTAATTGTAGAGGAGATATGGATAAACATTTCTTGTCTTAGCTACCAACAACATCATAGTACATCATTTAGGTCTTTCATCTAGATCATATTACACATTTTCATACATATGAAATTACTCTGCTTATGGCGCAAACTGATTCATGTACCTGCCAAAAGGCTGAGCACACTAGGCCAATTTGCATCAACAGCTGGACTCACACAGTGCACTAAGCAACTTCAGGCCAACAACCATCAGAATTGCTGATACAGCGCACTATGCAACTCCTGGTCAACAACCCTCAGAGGGCTGACACAGCATACTTGGCAACTCCTGGTCAACAACCCTCAGAGGGCTGACACAGCATACTTGGCAACTCCTGGTCAACAACCCTCAGAGGGCTGACACAGCATACTTGGCAACTCCTGGTCAACAACCCTCAGAGGGCTGACACAGCATACTTGGCAACTCCTGGTCAACAACCCTCAGAGGGCTGACACAGCATACTTGGCAACTCCTGGTCAACAACCCTCAGAGGGCTGACACAGCATACTTGGCAACTCCTGGTCAACAACCCTCAGAGGGCTGACACAGCATACTTGGCAACTCCTGGTCAACAACCCTCAGAGGGCTGACACAGCATACTTGGCAACTCCACATCAACAACCATCAGATGGGCTGGAACAGTGCACTAAGCAACTCCAGGCCAACGACCATCAGGAGGGACAGACACAGTGCACTAGGCAACTCCAGGCCAACGACAATCAGAAAACAGTGCACCAGGCATCAGCTACCAGAGGAACTGACACAATGTACTAGGTAACTCCAGGTCAACAGCCATCAGAGGGGATGACATAGGACATTGTAAACTATAGGCTCCCATACATGTCAGATGCAGATCACTTTATATCATACAGTCCTGGAATAACAGTAAACGTTCCCTGGAAAAATGGGTACTGATCAAATCAGACAATTGAAGTTACATTTCTGCAGTATGTTGTACTAATAACTTCTCTAAATATACTGGCATTACACATAAAACATTTACAACACATACAAAAGAACTGATATTGTATTGTGAGTGCTTCAATGGTAATACTGTCTAAAATTCCTGATCATGTTTCTACTTGTACAAACTGCCCTGCATCTATATATAACTTCACTGTTCAGACAAGAGAAGTGGAGGTTCCACCTGTTAACATGGTCAAATTGACCACTGAAACTGGCTGAAACAAAAGGTGCTACAAAATGAGTGGTTCAAATTATTCCCTACCAAGTAGATATGGAACATTTCCTTTAATGTGCTATTTGAACTCTTGACAAGAGCAATACCAGTACACAAACTACATGTACATAATGACCTTATCAGCAACACTACCATGCTCAGGTGTAAAGTATGTGCTCCAGTACTGGTGTTGACTCACTGACACTGACACTTTCATGCTTGGAGATTTTGATTAAACCAAAAACTAGTAAGTACACCATCCTCTTCAATTGATTGTTCTAGAAATTTGTATTATGACTATATATCCACAGTACTAACTAATTAATAGAATCCACAATTATTTTTATCAATGAGAATATACATATATCAAATGTGACTTGAAACATTTGTGCCTTATGCAACTCTTGTTCACAGCTTAAAATTTGCATCATATAAATACAATTTTCGAAGTTCAGCTTCATGGTAATATGGACATGAGCATGTTTTCATGGTTATGAAGTTGACTAAAGATGTGTACACAGCATATACTGTTCAATCAGCAAATTTATTACTGCACATACTACTTACATATATATGCTGGTAATCATGTTATTTAGTGTACTAGCAGTTACTTGTATAAATCACACACAGTGATTGACATTAATTTGCCCTAACACATCAAGTGACAATGAAGATTAAGTTATATAAATCTCAAGGGATGAATACTGTTTTGAAACTATCATTTGTTCTCTCTATGAATGGAAATGGTACACAAAGCACATACTTTTGATAATCAGTGTCTTTGCATGGCATGATATTGAGAAAATGGACATTTCACACTATAAGAATTATATTTTGAGAAACGTGTATACACATAACAGTATTAACAGGAGGTATAAGCCCCAGCAAGATAATGTCCCAGGCCTGTGGTGTATGCATCACAGGGACTGTTGGTGAGTTGTCTGGAGGTTCCATACTCTGCTTCAGAGCTTAACCAAATTAGTGCTTACGATGGCAAATACATCTTACATAATGAAAGTGTGGTGATTTTTTCCCGAGATGATGGACTCTACACTCTAAACTGCTGCACTAAACAAACACTGTTGAAACAATATACTGATGGAGTATACTGATACTGTGCACAGATACAGTGGGTGGCTCCATGTCACCCTGAACACTGGTGCCTGTAACAGAATATCACCACAGTTGTTGGAATGTACCCAAACTACACCACCAACAAGTGACGACAAGACAACAAGGTAGACAGAGTAACAAGTGTATAAATACGGTTGCTAAGAGCAAGCAGGACCAGACTGTCCTCATCTCTCAAGTGCTCCTTCATCCTCCAGGATATCCACCAACTTGTCTGCACGCAGAGACTCATCCATCTGAAACACAAGAAGTTGATAATCATTTCCAACAACCTGTACAACATACAGGTAATGCACCATTTCACCATAGCTGCATCACTGCCTGGTGGGTATACATTTACACAGTAGCTAATTTAGGTTTGGGTGCTTTTAACATCTGAGCTTCTCACTTACCTGTCTTGACATCTCTATGATGATAAGTAGTTTCTTGATTCCAATGAATAATCTATAAAAAAGAAAAAGAAGGGAAACGAATTAGGACGTACATTTATTGTAAGCAGTATGGAAGAACTATCAAACCAGAATTGTGTGCATTATGATCTCAGCTTGCATTGGTGTAGATCAATACAAGGGAGGTAACTCTTGTAACAACACCAAATCACCCAACTGCAGTACCTATTGACGCAACACTTTACACTGAACTTCTTTACAGCAAAAGGGTTTTACTGAGTAAGTACCTCTTGCCAGCTGTTCTCCTCTCTACTAGTTCCATCTCCTGCTTGCTGAACACGTCCAGAGTGTCCAGAACTGCCACCAAGTGTTCACTCATGGATATGTTGGACACATGCACAACTGTACTGAAGACATTTAACATCTCCATGTCATCTAGGACGTCCTTCCGACTTGTTGTGCCAATTACCAGCAATTTGCGACCCTGCAAGAACTCTGTCATGAGTACCTTTGGACAATCTCCAGACAATCTTTATCAAAGACAAACTGATACCTGCCATTAAGGAAATTATTCCAGTGAACATTGCCAAGTATCACATACCTGTGGTGGTGATTTCTTCAGGAGAACTAGAAGGGCTTGCAAAACCAAATTGGAGAAACGTGGACCAATCGGTACATAGTCTGTAACATGTCATACACTGTATGCTACTTATGGTACATGAGTGAATAAAACAGGAGGCATATATGTTGCATGTAAGTATAATTAGTACCAAACATAAGGTTGACACTACAGACAGTAGCCTTGTCCAGACTATGTACAGACTGTTACTGGTTGTCTTTTACTGGAAACAATGTGTGCATGGTGTTTACAGCACATAACCATGGGAACTGTGCACCAGGAGCATATAGAAGGCACATGATGGTGACTAGGAAGTGAACTGTTCTCATGAAAATATGCTCATTGCAGTCACATTCAGACATACATAATAACTAGCTTCCTGTGTGTATGGTAAACAAACACATCATGGAACTTAATTCAGTTATCAATGTTTTTCTAGGATTGCTGTTTAATGTATTAGCTTAGATATGGATAGTGTGAACCTGGCTTTCAGGTGACCAGAGACTTACCCAGCAGCCTTTCAATATCATCAATGACTATACAGCTCAGTGGGGACTTATATGCATCATCAAATATCTGCAACACAAGCAAACATACAATTCTACAATCAATGTGTACACACCAGAATAACACAAGACTTGTAACACCAGGCGTCATGTTTCCCTGTAAGTGCATTTGGTGAGACAACTAATTTCCCAGACATGGGCTAGGACATCTAAACATGATCAAAATACCAAGTCATCTGTCTACATGCTGATGTTCATTAAACTGCTAGTTGTCATGGTATTTGTAAGTATAGTCACACAGCATTGGACCTGTTTATACTCCCTGCAAATAGGATTGATCACTTTCTGTCCAAAGCATTGCTACAAAACAGTAGCAAAAGTTTAACTGAGAAATATGTAGCATTATATGTATTCACACATCAGTGCAACACTAGTGCACAAATACACACTGTCATACATGCTAATGAAAGTCTACACATTCTCTGTGGCAGTAGGCTGGCTTACAATCACTCACCCTCTTGATAGCCTGGCATTTGGCAGTTTCTGTATACCCAATCATGTTCTGTGGGGTGCATAATTTCACAAAGGGTAAGTCCGATCTCTTGGCAATAGTTGCAGCAAGACTAGTTTTACCACTGGAAGGAGGGCCTGCAGTAACAACATGTACACACTTGACTAAGTAAGAGTCTCACCAGGAATCCCTACAGGTCCTGTTACTTACTTTTAAAGTATCCTTACCTGGGGATACAAGCGAAACTTTGTTCCATTTTTAATAATGTTTACAAAACAATACATTTATGGCTCTTTTGTTTACTTTTTCTCTCACATCCCAAAAGCCTATCCCATGTCAATTTGTGCTGAAAATGACCAAACACTGATTACTTTTGGTCTACTTTTGACCAAAATTCTTCAGGGTCAGGCCCTGAAACCTGTTCGAAAGGCCAGCTTGCATTCAGCTGGACTCCTCTCTATGGTCCTCTTGTGTCACAGGTGTGTCAGTACATGCACTATACGTACACACTTCTCAGTAATGGCTTTGGTGTCCTCCACATGTGTGATTAAACAAAGATTACCTTCTAGTAACATCGTGACAAGGGGTGTTCTGTCACTGCTCTTGGTCTGAGACACAGTCAGATCTCCAGCTTCAAGCACTCTGTTCACTGGTGAGCCCCAGTTAATGATACCATTGGTCATGAACAGGTCCAGTTCATCTTTGCTGCTACCAAATGCCTAACAAAAAACATTAGATTCTAACTACAGATTTTGAACTCTATGTTCTATTACACCTAAATTTCAGTCCAGGAATAGATATATTAACATACTCCTGAAGGACAGCTAAACGTAATACACTTACAGAGAAATAACTATTATAATATACTTCTGAAGGACAGCTAAAGCATAGCCATTAGAACTAGATCTTAGATTTCCATTCTTGATCTGAGTGAGTTTAGTTTTATGCTGTACTCAGCAACATTCCATCTACATTGTGGTGTTTCATTTTTGAAGAAATTGGTCCTATAATATATTGTTCAATAGGGTTTTCAAACATGTTACATAAAGCAAAAGAGTTTAATATAATGACTATACATTCTACTCACATCCTATCATTTCATTACTTGATATATTTTTTCATAATTTACTGCTACATAGGTTACTGGTTTAACCCAAATAAGACTGTCATCATCCAATGGAAGACTTAGATTTCAGGCAAACATAGTCTTTCAAAGATATTCTGACTAAATATTGATTGAACTAAATATTTACAGATGCCAGTAATTTTTGCCAGTTTAATAGCCAGATAACTGAAATCACTAATAACATTTCATCAGATACAAATTCATAACTTTTACCTCCATTAGCAGCAGATTACAATCCTTGACTGTCAGTTCCTGTTTATAATGCAGTAGTTATACACACATACACAGTATTCCAGTATTTCTCCAAACACTTACCGGTTTAACATCATGCTGGAATGCATGCATAAAGTCTACTCGTGACACTTGAAGTTTCTCTATAGCATCTGGATCTACTTCCACTGTGGACGTTGCCTGGAAACAGATAAACACCACCATATACACAATGCTAAGGTTGCTTCAGTGCACAGAGAGATGTCTGTGTTAGGACAAGGAGCTGTGTCTGTGATAGTACAAGAAGCTGTATCTGTGTAAGTACAAGACGCTTTATCTTACCATGACCCGTGAAGGTCCCGGGGTAGAACAGGCATTCAGCAACCCATGCTTGCCATGAATGGCAACTATGCTTGTTGTAAGAGGCGACTAACGGGATCTGGTGGTCAGGCTTGCTGACTTGGTTGGCACATGTCATCGGTTCCCAATTGCGCAGATCGATGCTCATGTTGTTGATCACTGGTCTGGTCCAGACTTGATTATTTACAGGAATATTGCCGAGTGCGGTGAAAAACTAAACTCACTCACTCACTCATCTTACCGTCATGTAAAATACTTTAATTTCACTGGTCTATGGTGGTTTAACAAGTTTCCGTGTCCCCCTCCAAGGTGTGTGACAACTGGAAAAACCTGCTGCCATGATAACCACCAAGCTCACCACTGAGAAGCTGAAGTGCTGACAATCATGACATCATAATGTGATGCATGCTGTGCCAGGAGTTCAAAAACCATGTTTTGTGTTCACTTTGTACAGATTTATTTTAAAGACACTTAAACTTACTTAAACTGTTTTATTCATTGAGTTTGCACACTGAGCTTAAACACAGTTACTTTTTATTGCAGTTATATGCTTAAAGACAGTAGTTGTGACTCTTCACAATAAAGAAGTTGTCATCCATATACAAGAGTCATCAGAAGATGACATATACCCCCCGGGCCCCACGTTTGAAAGGACATCTCACAGTTACTCATTGTTTTTTTCAGACTAAGTTTGAATTGTTTCCATGGAATTCATGAAAATGATAAATGCCATATATCTGTAATCAGTAAAGTCACAATTTCAAGATCTGTCTCATATGTCTGCCAAGATCTGTTGAAGATATGAAATGGTATTCGGAATGAAGCCCAGCCCATCCCTCTATTTTGAGACTAAGTCTGAAACGTTTCCATGGAAACCGAGAAAATAATACATCACAAAACCTTTAAAAACCAAAAGGCACCACTTTGGGGTCTGTCACACATATCTGCCAAGTTTTATTGACAGATACTAAGAAGTTTTTGAGTTTTGCTCTAGAAATGAAACACATCTTTCACCTTTCAGACTAAGCTTTTGAGATCCAAACGGTTTACATGGAGACCAAGAAAATAATAAATCAGAAAAACCTGTAAATACCAAAAGGCACCACTATTGGTTCAGACTCGTATATCTACCAAGTACTGCACAAAAATATTGGATGGTTTTTGAGTTGTGCTCCAGAAACGAAGCCCATCCCTCCATTTTGAGACTAAGTCCGAAACGTTTCCATGGAAACTGAGAAAATAATAAATCACAAAAACCTGTACATAGCAAAAGGGACCACTTCAACTTCTGACTGATATATCTACCAAGTTTTGCATAAAAATATTGAACGTTTTTTGAGTTCTGCACCAGAAACGAAGTCCACTCCACCATAAGACTAACACCAAAATGTTCCATGGAAAAAACAAAAAAATATAAAAGCCAAAAATCTGTAAATAGCAAAAGGCACAACCATAGGCTGAGATTACTATATCTATCAAGTTTGGTCTAAAAATATTGAACGGTTTCTGAGTTATGCCCCGGAAACAAAATGATTACGGACGGACGGACAGACGGACAGATGAGGCGTCGACTATATCCCCCCGGCATGTAATTCCGTCTTTATGTGTATTACTTCTAAAGGCCCTTCACAGAGTTATATGCTTGTCAGAATATGTTTCACTGATGTTAAAAATCCAGTTGAGAGACCGACGCCATTTTGTTTGCATGTCATATGGTCGGTAGCAATCTTTAACATAAAATGAAATGGTATTTTGCACATTCGACAAAATAAGATAAATATGTTGTATGCTTCTTCCTCGGATAATACAATCTGATGCACACCTCATTGTAGCAGTGTCATCAAAGCATAGAACTTATAGTGTCTGTGTTAGCACAGAGAGCTATGGCGATGTTAGTGCAGGGAGCTGTGTCTGTGTTAGTAAAAGGAGCTGTGTCTGTGTTAATACAAGGAGCTGTGTCTGTGTTAGTACAAGCAGTGTCTGTGTCAGTACAAAGAGCAGTGTCTGTGTTAGTACAAGCAGCTATGTGTGTGTGTTAGTGCAGACAGCTGTGGCTGCTTTAGTGCAGAGACCTGTGTCTGTGTTAGTACAAGGTGTGTGTCTGTGTTAGTACAAGGTGTGTCTCTGTTCATACAAGGAGCTGTGTCTGTGTTAGTACAAGGAGCTGTGTTTGTGTTAGTGCAGGGAGATGATGTGATTGTGTTGATATGGCTGATGTGATTGTGTTGATAAGGCTGATGTGTCTGAAATATTTCATACTTACTTTGATAAGTCTGTTCATGGCTGTAGATTGAGCTGCTCTTACTAGGCCCTCAATCTCTGCTCCACTGAAATTTTTCGTGAGGGCAGCTAACTCAGGGATATCCACATCAGAACCCAACTTTCCATTTTCTTTCATGGTCATGGTATGAATGTCAAGGATCTGAACACGTCCATGTTCGTCCGGGAGACCTACAACACAGCCAGCAGGTGATGACACTGGACCACCAGTATGTGGGACACACTTACCAGCACACAGAGTGCTGCAAACTGATATGACAGGTTTCCCCTGAAACTAACACTACCACAAGAAATGATACATTTCTTTACACACTGGATTATCCTAATATAACAATATTTATGTTTTCTTCTCTTAACACAACACTAATATCCCAGTTACTTGATGGTGAACAGTAGAAGCAAGCAATCATTCACACTGTAAAATACGAAGACAAAATCATGAATATCTCCCGCAACGGCAAAATACACTTCATGAATATGTCTACTAATTATGAATACAATATGTCAGTGTTTTGGTGTGCATATGGTAGTGTGGAAGGAGAGTATTGCAAAGTTTACAGTTCTGCTCCGGAAAAGAACACTACCACCAAATTCAGTTGAGGTTGAACTTGTTGCCATGGAAATGCAAAAAATATTTTGTTCAGTTACCCAAACCCACCAAAAGGCACCACTACATCACCAGACCTACCTGTGTGCCTAGTTTGGTGAACAAATAAAGAACTGTTTTAAAGTTCTGTTCCTGAAAAGAGCACAACTACCAATTTCAGTAAAAGTCAAACCTGTTGTCATGGAAACGACAACAAACAAAATTTGCATACTGGTGTAACCCTAAAAAGGCACATGTAGGGATCATGGTGAACATGGTGAACATGGTGAACATGCCTACCAAGTTTGATAAAGCTAATATTTGGGAGATCTGCACCAGACAAGATTACATCTTCAAAGCAACAGTCTAATTCATGTTTCCATGGAAAACACAAAAATTAAAATTCACATCTGGGTCTAATCCCCAAAAGTCACATCTAATGATCATGCTTGACATGTGTACTAAATTTGGTTAAGTTATTATGAATAGTTTTAAGTTTAGGAGATATGCTTCGGACAAACTATTGCGTATGCACAGACGGACGGAACCCATTCAACCATGAAGTTGTGAGGGATAAAAACAAGTAAGTCACTCAACCTAACCATGTGATCCACTTATGTCACTCCTTGTGACATTATATATTGCATATTACTGCAACCTATTCACACTCAGCATCCAACAGAACTGTCAAGACAAGATTAGTGACTGACCAATTTCCATTTGCACCTCAAGTCGGCCTGGTCGTAGAAGTGCATCATCGATCATGTCCTTCCTGTTAGTCATCCCTATGACAAGAATGTTGTTGAGCTGCTCCACTCCATCTAGCTTAGATAGCAGCTGGTTGACCACAGTGTCATGCACAGCTGTATTGCCAGCCTTAAACATAAACATGGGTGGCTTTTAGGTAAATATGAATTCAGTGTCATTAGACAACTAACAAAGATCTGAGGATATACCTGTTCAGCATGACTGTTCATTCACCCAGAGAGTCACTTCCCAGATCTGGAAAGTGAATGTGTTTTCCAATAATGTTACCTCAAAAGGGTAACACACGGATTCCAAATGACAGTTATGAACTGCCTGACAGATTTGTAAAGGTAATTTTCTGAATAAAGTTGATATTTTAGACTTATCTTGACACATGCTTAGTATGCCTCCCTCTATGCGAAGATACATAGAACACCTGAAATCCTTTGAAGATGCCTTCTAATTGAAGTGGACGCACAATACACTCCCCAACAGGAAGCCTCCCTTTACCTCCTATACGGTCATATGACCAGCCATGCTTGTCACTCTCTCCAAAATCTCATTAGTCCGACATGAGAATTACTGTGAATTCAGCTTGCCTGAGAGGTGCATTTGGGAGGGCTTGACATCATGAGACAGGATAAGTGTAAAATATCAAATTTATTCAAAATTACATACTTTTTCTTATCCTGACTCATGCTTATTATGCTTATCCCATGGAAATGGAGGGATGGGTCAGGCCACGCTGGATTCTGCTGACTGCCATACAAGTACGTCCAGTACTCCCTACCTGTTGCAGGAACTATAATGGCAGTAGTTTGGTCCTGTTCTTCCATTATTCATCTGTGAGACTGGTGGGATCACATCCAGTTGAACTTGTCTTTTCATGAAGCATTCATTGACTGGAACATGATGACATAAATTTCAGCTAGCATCCTTGTAGTGTCGAATGCAACTGTATGTCAAGGTTTCTATCAAGACGAGTCATAACCCTTCTTCATGTACAAGTATCTTCATTAAGAGTACAGGGTCATAATCACTCATGCTAGTCTGCTGAGAGACGTGCAAATGGACTCTCAACCATTATACTCTGCAGAGCATCTTGGTCTGAAAAAGTCATGTGGTAAAAGGGTGAGTGAAACTGAGCACCTTTGTGGAACCGTTAGTTGTTTTGTGACAAGTGACAAGTTGTAAGGCAACATGATCATCCATTTTCATGATGATAACAGAGCTGAGTCCTGCCAAGTATGTCGAGAGTGTTGAACCCTCAGACCTCTGGTATGTTGAAGATGACATAAGTAGTCCGCTACTTGAGCATGTGTGGCCTTCATTGCAGTGAAACCTTTCTTCTTGGCGTATCTTTCAAATGGCATCCATTCATCATTGTATAAGGTGTGGGTAGGTGACTGCCTTCCCCTCTCTAGTGGAATATCCTTGATGTGTTAAGCAGGCTTTGATACAATCCAGACATGAAGTTGGAACAATGTCAGAATGCTGTGTGCTTGTTTGGTGTGCAGATGGACGAGTAGGTTCTTCCACTCTGGTAGTTGGAATGTTGGTTGTCCTAGGACCTCAATGAGTACTGGGAACCAATCACTCACTGGCCAATAAGGCACGAACAAAATCAGTTGTATCTGCATCGTCTGTTTTATCTTTCCGATGACTTTCAGTAGAAGTACAGGAGGGGGGAAAGCATAAGCATTCAGCCCTTCCCCCAAGATGCTGAAAGCATCTTTTGCCCACGCTAACGGATCCGGCACTGGAGACACGAATGTTGGTATGTGCATATTGAACCTTGTGGCAAATAGGTCTATTTGTAGAGATCCGAATGTCTGACTGATGTTACATGCATTTCGTTGGAGATGTCGAAGAGTTGAATGGTCAGCTGTAGCAGTGTGTGATATCACGTTGATCATTGCTTGTTTATGTAAACCGCTACTGTGGAGTTGTCAGTGTGAACCATCAGTAGTTTGTTCCTCAATGCTGACGTACTGCATTGATTACAGCTTTCATCTGCAGGTGAAGAATGTGTTCGTTACTCATCCAGATTCTTGCCTCCACCTTGTTGTCCAGGTGAGCACCCCAACCTTGTAGCGATGCATCTACATAGAGATGGTTGTTGTAGACCGGCTCTAGCAAGTAAGTTGATCGATGAGTCTACCATAGTAGATATGGTCACAAGTTATGTGGCAAAGTTATCAGATTCAAGGTGTTGAGGAGCTGAACCAGGAACCGTTGTAAAGGGCGTAGTTGTAGACTTCCACGTCTGGTCAAATCCTGTGCTGAAGTGAGCAGACTGAGTAGACACTGCCACTGTTGTAGTGTCTTTATATCATGGATGGAATTTGTGATGACAATGTGGTTCAACAGTGTGAGAAATCGAGTCCCAAGAAAATGAAGATCTCGCTGCGGTTCAAATTCCAATTTCCGTAGATTCACAAGCCATCCAAGTTGAGTAAGGAGCCTGATGTCTGATGTTGAAGTCTTACTGTAGTCTAAGTTGACTTGTCTTGTGATGAGCTTGCATGCCTTAGTCCAGGTAAAAGGTGCTGCTAAGTCCTCGCTGATGCAGGTAGGTGACAATGGGCTTGGAGACCCAAGTAAATAGTCATGGGGCCGAAGATATTCCAAATGGTAGAACTGTCCACTGGTAGTGCTGACAGCTGAATAGAAGGCACAGATATTTCCTGGATTCTCGATGTATTGGAATGTGCAAGAAGGCGTCTTGCAGATCGATGCTGGCTAGAAAATCCGCTGGACAGAAGCCACAGCTGTGGTAGATGGATCATCCTGAACCGTTCTGGTTTCAGTAGATAATCCTTGTTGAACTCCTTCATGTTGTAGATGAGTCAAAACGTTTCCTTGGAGGTTTTCTTGGGTACAAGAAAAAAATGGGGAGTAGACTCCTGGTGTTAGTGGATATAGATGTAGTTGTTCAACTGCACCTTTCTCTAGTAGAGATGATATGGCGTCGGCTAGCTTGTCTCGTTGATCCCCGGCGTACACGAAAAGTGCATGGTCTCTTGTGAGTGGGTGGTGCTGCCGGTAGCTGGATCTTGTAGCTGTCTCTTAGAATGCTCATGACGTAATCATCATTTAGAAGTCCCCAATTCTTGCAGTAGCATTGTATACGTCCAGCCACTCGTGAAGGTTGTACAGCAACAGCTGGGGGTGGAAGACCTTTAGTGACCTTTAGACCTTTCCTCCTTTAGTGCCCCTGGCAGGATGTCATGTTCCATGGAAGCACTTGCTTCCTGAAGACGAGCGACGAAAAGTGCTCTTGCCGCTGCAAGCATTGTACTGCTTGTCTCTCGCTGTCTGCAACCTGGAGATCTTTGACTTGTTGGGATGCTTGCTTTAGGACAGGAGTCAAAGTGTCTATTGACTTTAACATCATTACTTCCCTGGAATCCTAGGTGATGAATGTAGCCAAATTCTCGATTCTGCCATCAAATGATATTTATCCTTGCTGGCATAGTAGATTCAATCCCACAGAAGGAAAGGCTAGATGTTACAAAATGAGTTGTTGATCCCCCTTCTGAGTGGTGAGTACAGAGAGGATCATCCTATCTTCTTCTGTCTCCACTGATAACCCTGGAACATTCGACTCCAAAGAAGGTACGCCGCGTGGTTTAGCCAGTCGCTTACCTTCTACTTTGTAGGACCTGTTGCAAGTCTCACTGATTAGCTTGTAGTTCTCATCTACATTGGGCGCTTTCGTGAAAGGCTCCATGTGATGTAGTATGAATCAACGAGTGCTGAAGGCCAGAATGTGTTGCTGCTGGTACTTGGTCATCGTCTGGAAGGCTGCTGACAAAGTTTCAGGGATCGTAGATTTCGGCGCAATATGGAGGAAACGTTCAGATGTCGATGTCATCATTACTCATTGTATAGGTGAGAGTTTTGTTGGAGTCCTTCGACGGTGAGATAAGGTCCAACTCGTTCATAATCCATGACGTGATCTCTGAGTTGGAGAAGAGGTCTTCCTTTAATGATGGAGATCGGCGACGTCTATCCCTGTCCATTGAATCCTTGGTGTCCTTCTGCAAATCAATTCGTGATTTGGGAACCTTGTCCATGAAGCAAACGTCAGTGTGATCCTTCTGTCTGTCTGTATCCCTTGAACGACGGCCATTCAATGAATGCCTTTGTGCATTTCTGCGCGAACCTGCATCTGATGAAGAAGATGAACGATGATGGCGTCTCCAACAAATGAGGGATGCAGACAGTGAATGTTTGCAGCTGTAGCAGGATCCATGAGCGCGAGTGGAAGGAGCTTAAAATGGACTGTGATCATTTCTGTGAGCAGGACAATACGATGCATCCTCTTCATCCTAGTGCAGCCCAAGAACCGTCATGCAGCACGACTGTAGTTGTAGGTAATGTCTGACGTTTGTTCGTCCTTAACATGCAACAGTATATAAAGACAATGCAAATTCTGAAATGTGTCTAAAACACATGAAAATTTATATATTTCAACAATAACTTTACATCATGATGATAAATACAATTCATAAAACGAATATGACACAATTTAGTTGAAACGACCAAAATATAAGCAAAAACTTATCGCCATATTGGGACCTAAAGTGCCTCCAACTGTCCTTGCCAGGTGATGAAGGAGACAGTGACAAGCATGGCTGGTCATGTGACCGTATTGGGGGAAGGGGAGGCTTCCTGTAGGTGAGTGTGTTGTACGTCCACTTCAATTAGAAGGGAACTTCAAAGGACTTCAAGCATTCCATCTTCGCACAGAGGGAGGAGATAGGCATGATAAGCATGAGTCAGGACAAGGAAAACATTTTGGTTACATAGGGTGTTTTGAAAAGGGTGTATGGGACTGTAAGACCCTTGTATATCCCATGCACACTTTCAAAACACTGTGTGATGAATTTATAACCCATAAGTTCTTTTAATTTTACTTATCTTCAAACAACACCACCATTCAACCTTCAGCAGAATGAAACAGAAAAAATTTGGCCATGATTTTTCTCTGAACGGTCATAACGGGAGATAACATGGGATCGCTTAGCTAATGATAAAAATAATCGAATTTAAGGTTTTGTTAAACGACAAGTGAAGTACAGAAATATTTTAGTTTTGAATATATTTATTGACACAAACAAATACAAAATTATAGCAACAATTGTATTACTCTGTTAAATACCCATAATTGCATACGCCAATTTTGAAGCAATCAGCCGTTTGGCAACCACATTTCATCTGAGATCAAGATCATTTGTACAACCAGTGTAGTGTGTCTGAGAGATTTGACAGGGTGTACAATATGTACATCCAGACAAATCCGCCTTCATGGTTGTGTATGTTTTGGCTACTAACCAATCAGAATTCGACAAATTTATCTCAAGGTTAATAATAATCAGCATCTATGCCTTAAGTCACTGAAATTTAGCAACAGGTCTTTCCAATCCAATACAATCATGTGATTTGTGGATATTACAAGTTGTGGTTAAGAAAAAACCAAACATATTAAGAATACTTAAAATTGAATGTTAGAACATACATACCACTGATCCTCTGGACTTGCATATGGCATCGATTTCATCAAAGATGATAATGTGCAGACCACTATTTCTGCCACACTGGAAAATTAAATATCTTAAACATATATAAAACAGTTTATCTTGGGTCACTGATATGTTCTTACTTACCTTTCAATGCCCCAACATGCTTTACAGTAACGAAAAATATATGTTTCCAAAAATATGTTAGTTCATGGAGGTTGTTACTAGACAAGTCTTGATGTCTGGCCACTATAATGCAAATAAAAAACATACTTTACTGCTGCCTAAGTACAGTCATTGCCTTTGAACTTTTAGTGAAACATCATACAAGAGATACCATAAGATGTGCACATTTCACCTGGAACTGTACACAAATCTACAAAGTCTTACCCTCTTTTCTTCCTCCTCGGCCTCTGCAAACAGCTTCCTGACATTTGCTTCTGATTCACCTACATATTTGTCCAATATCTGGGGGCCATTCACAATTTTTGGCTCCCGAGCATTCAGCATCTTTCCTATTTGTCTGAAATGAAAGAAAAGCACTATTATCCTTCAGTTTTCATGTCCAAATGAGAGCTGATAAACACAACACTGACTCACGTTTCCATGAGTAAGTGACTTACACTGCCATCAGTAACTGACTCCCACTGCTGTGTAACTTAATCACACTGCCATCAGTAACCGACTCACACTGCCATCAGTAACTGGTTCACACTGCCATCAGTAACTGATTCACACTGCGAGAAGAAATTGATTCATACTGCATGAGTAACTGATTAACAAACCAAACAGTAACTGATTCACACTGTAAGAAGTGACTGATTAACACTGCATCAGTAACTGACTCACACTGCCATCGGAAACTGACCACCACTGCAGTATCTGACTGAAAGCTTAGGACAGGGAGCCACGCTTGTGCTAGTGCAAGGAGCTGCGTCTATGATCATATATTTTTGTTTGTCAGTACTGGAAGTAAGGTCTGTCCATTTGATAAGATTTGCCATCAGAGACTGACTCACACTGCCATAAGTAATTGACTCAAATCACTATTGGCTCACATCACCACCAGTGACTAAGACACATTTTTATATGTAACGCACAAAACTTGACTCACAATGCCATTATGATCTGACTCGCATTACCATAAGGGATTCACTCACATTGCCATTATGGTCTGACTCACATTGCCATTATGGTCTGACTCACATTGCCATTATGGTCTGACTCACCTTGCCATCAGGGTCTTGCCAGTTCCAGGAGGGCCAAACAGCAATATGCCTCTGACATGTTTCATACCTGTCATCACATTCACATGTACTATTGAACATGATGATTCATTATGATTTCAAATAATCACATTACATAAAACACATTTATTGGAATAATGTTTTCAACATGACTAAAGAAAATTGACTATTAAATTTTAGAAAATCCTAACCAAAGTACAACCCCCTTTAAAGATCCAAACTATGTCAGATATCCAGAGTTTTCACAGACTTTAAGATGGTTAGCTGGTTATTTTTCCAATTTGCTTTCAACCTTAAGCATATTTGATGAGACTTGCAATCACTGTTACTGCCTGTTCAAATAAAGGAACATGACAAGCTGTTAATGAGATCTTTGTATGAACTTAAGAGCCTGATAACTTACCAATCTGCTCAACAACATCAGGAGGGAAAACCCGGGATGCAAATGCCCTTCTGAATATGGCTGAGAATTCATTGTCCAGGCCACCAATGCCCATCTTGTTGAAGTCCCAGTCTGGATTGATGATTGACTGATATGCTGATTTTCTGGAACCAAAACACTAAACGAATGCAAAAATCTCATGGCAGTTTCATTGTTAGCATTGTCCTAATACGGGCATGTATAAACACTATTTAAACATACTAGCAATAGTGTTCTCAGACATATTCCATCCCGATTCCCAACAAAGCATTACCATAAAGATCACACATCACAGGTATAAAGTTGGAGTCCACATACCCTTTGGATTTTCCTTTGAGGTTCAGCATGGAATTTTCAGCTTTCTCAAAGATCACTGCAGAGTTGGGTGTTAACATACCTTTGTCAGCCTGCAAAATGTAATTTTCTGATTACAATTGATATTTTATACTTATCCTGACTCATGCTTGTTATGCTTGTCTCCTTCTATCCGAACATAGTGGAACACTTGAATCCCTTGAAGTTACCTTCCTTGAAGATGATGTAAAATCAACACTCACCCACAAGTAGCCTCCCTTTAGCCTGTGCATTGCTGCGCAAATCAGTCACATGACCGACCAACATGTCACTCTCTACAAATCAAACAGCCTAACACCCTCAAGAGAAGGGAGGATGTAGTAGTACAGGGATACAATCACTCATGCTAGTCTGTTCTGAGACAGGCACATGAACTTTCAACCATTTTACACCGCAGAGTGGCACTGGCAAATCACGTGATAAAAAGAGTGAGATTTTTCTCAGCGCCTTTGATGAACCGCTAGTTGTTGTGCTACAACTAGTGGACAGAATTGGTGAATGCCAGCAAAGTCTTCAGTAGCAGTATCTCTGGGGTAGTGGTTGCCAAACACTGTATCAGATTTCAAAAAGCAGCCCTCCATAATTGTTGTTATCAAGCAGTTTCCATGAAGAGGAAGTGTGGACGCTAGGGCTCTTACTTCATGTGCACTGGAGGCTTGTGGTGGCATAATGCCTGCTGCTTTGTATGCTCACTTTGTATGCTCGCTTTGTATACAAGTCTATTCTTGAAGAATGGATTATAGTGGAGACAGGTTGTTGCGAGCCAAAACCTTGTGATGCTTCTTGCTTCACGTCACAGATAAATAACCTTTAATGTGCTGACTGAAGATCTCTACTGATCCATGGAGATACCTAAACAATGATGGCCATTGCTGTGTGGACTGTAAATGAGGCCTTCCCCACACTGAAAGGATGGTTTACATCTGTGGATGACTTCCTGATACGTGAACTATGACCAAGTTCAAATGATCATCAAGTAGTCAAAAGTCAAATGATCATCATGGAATCTTGTGTAGTCACTGATTTTTTTCGCCAACACTCAGCCTTGTACAGCCTGTCCAAGAGTTACACAAGCGAACACATGTACAGGAGGCTGAATGGAAGTATGCAAAAAAACTTCACCACTAATATTGATGCAATAAGACTGTCTCTCTGGCAGTTGTGTCTGTCTTTCCACTTTTTATTCGTTATTGTAGATAATGATGTTGCCATCGTATACAGATGATGTGCTGAGATTCTCAAGCTTCCTTAATGCTGTTACTTGGTGACTGTAGAAACCAGTCTCATTGGTACAGGAACAATGTAAATGAAAAGGATCTGTATGTAGATGCAAACTTGAGAAGATGATGCTGTCGTCTTTATACAGGATAACTTCATGTAATCTGTCGGCCATGCACGAATGTGACATCTGCAACAGCCTGTGCGATGAGGATCCAACTCTGGTGCTTTCTCGGACGTTATCTGACATCATTAGTTTCATATGTGCCCCACTTTTGTCAGTCAACAACTACGTTGTAACATGCTTCATAAACACATCTGGAATGAAGTTCTATGATGTGGGCCGGAACATGACATGATATAATGGAAGCAAGAACACTAAGGTGCTGTCCTGAAGCTGTAATTTCATGGAATCTCCATCAATGACTGCACTTGCTTTTGAAATGTGCGTACATGGAATGTGCCCTTGTGGAACCTGCATCTGTAAAACTTGCTGCTGTGGAACCTGCATTCCCTGCATCCTCTAGACTACTAACAGTTGATCTGACTAACAAACGTTTGGGCAGGTCCTCCCCTCTGAGAGATCATGCAAATGTTCATGGGTGACAACTGCAGGTGAACAATCTTGACAAATATCCCTTGAAGAGTTTGAATGCCTTTGTGCAGGTTGGTCTCGTGATAAGTAGTCTCCATGATAATCCCTCTGCGCATGGTCATGATGATCAATCAGGTCCAACAGTGATGACTAATCATGTCTGCAGTGTCTGTTTGGGACTGGGGAGCAACCTGTTCCATGTCTGTATGGAAAAACGCTGCTGCATTGTCGTCTTGTGACATTTGATTAAAGACTTGAAGACTCTGGAAGCCTTCTCTTCAGTGAAGCATTGCACCATCCTCTTCTCAGAGGGTTGTTAGATAATACAGGCCTTTGTCAAAGTTCTGCGATGACTCCTACACTTGTAACTGCAACGAAGGGAAGATGACATTGCTATATGTTCTTGTACTTTGTGTCTGCAGTGGCTGTAGGTCCTGAGCCAAGTTCTGTCGCAGGTGTACAAACTGTAGTTGTCGCACTAGTAGTTGTAGCAGGCAGAGATGTCTGACTGAAGACTGTAAGCTCTGTCAGGAGGATCAGGGTGTCATAAAAAATGTCTGCTTCGTCTGGAGGGACAATCTCAGAAGAGAATGACTTTGACTTCTGTGATGAACCACAATAAGAGCTTGACAAAGTCTTTGGGTTGTCATCTTCCTTCATCCTCACGGATGATGGGCTTGGGATGACAACATCTCGGTAGGTGATAATTTCTTCTGGGTGGAGAGAGAGCCCACCACTGTAGCAGAGGACTAGCCTCAGGACCTGCTAGGTGATTCACTAAAATGATGAATATTAGCAGCAGTTACCACATGATTACTATTGCTATAATCAGTGTTTTTACCCAACATGACTTGGCTAAGCTTTCCACTATGAATCTTTGCACGCTTTAGAACAAAAACACAACTATTGAACTCTGTAACAGTAAAGGTTTTGTGGGGTGGGTATTTTTTTTTTTTTATCAAAGGATACAAAGGGAGCTGAAAGAGCACAAACCATAAAGTATGAAGGACAATAGCAGACAACCGGTATTTACAATCCAAGCAAGTTTTCATCAATTGTTAGCAAACATACAATGATGAAATACAAGACAAACTACGCATAAAATACATACAATTTGGTAATAATTCTGCTACATGATGTAAATGTACAGACCAAAAACTGGATGCAGCAGAGAATAAGATGATGTAAGGCCAAAAACTAAAAGGATATGGTGCTGTATCGGGACCCAAGGTTCCCTCACATCTTAGGGACTGAGGTGTCCTCTAGAGCGATGAAGGAAAGAGTGACAAGCATGGACAGTCATATGACAATTTGCGCCAATGCACAGGCTAAAGGGAGGCCACTCGTGGGTGAATGTTGATTTTACGTCCTCTTCAATGAAGGGAACGTCAAGGGATTCAAGTGTTCCAAAATGTTTGGATAGCAGAAAGAGATCAGCACAATAAGTAGGAATCAGGATAAGGAAAAATTAAAAGATTTGCCTTTTTGGTCTGCACTTGAGTCAATGTGAGACGAATGCTTTTTTCTACAAACACCACGTAACAAAAACGTGACCAGTGTTTGCATTTTCATTCTTTGTGAGCAGCAAAAACAACACATATAAAATTGCTGACAAAGGTTGGTCCAAGTATTTCTTATACATTTGGAGACAAACTGTATCAATATTTTAATTCTTAGTGACATCAATAACCAAGCATATAGAACACACATTACATACCACAAAATAACAAAAGCAGTTCAAAACATTTATAAGTGTACATAAGTGGCAATTTAGAAGTTGGTATGATGAAGATGAAGACTTTCATGGATAGAAATGCATTTTCCTGCAGTGGATGCAATGTTTTGGTGTAGATTCTAGCACTGTTATCAAGCAAAAGATCCCAGGTTTGGTCAGAAATAGCTACATCCTTGTATATCTACTCATTCTACAAGAGTATCGTCATTACTTTTCTTGGCTTTCCTTCCATCTTCTCTTTCACAGCTGTAAAGTCCAGCACTGTTGACAGAAACACATTTGTTAACACATTTGTCATCTGTATGTACTGTTGACAGAAACACAACTTGTTAACAAGGCCAACATGTTTGTCATCTGTATGTACTGTTGACAGAAACACAACTTGTTAACAAGGCCAATATGTTTGTCACCTGTACTGTACTGTTGACAGAGACAACTTGCTAACAGGGACCAACAAGATTATCATCTCTACATGCTATGAAGTGTTGTACTACTGAAAGAACATACATATATGTGCTGCACAGGATTAGCACTGGTATCAACATATAATATGTCTCTAATTTCCCTACCTTCCAGTTCTCTTACACGAACAGAAAACAACTTCTTTTCATAGCTGAAGGCCAATGGCTGATCCTGAGTAAAAACATGACTGCCAAACTTCATGCAGAACTCTGCTGCCATCTTGTCACTGTCAAATGACTCTGACGAAGCACTGTAACATTGATGGAAGAATATCTAAGACAAGGCAATTCTACATTTGAATGGTTTTGCAGTCAAAGTAAACTTAGTCTGAGTGTATTTCGTTACGCTCCACCACTGAGTCTAACAAAACCTAGTAGAGGGTCGTGTTAGGTAACCTTTGAGTGACCAATGACTGTCCAATCAAACGTTAGACGGTTAAATGGATTTAACCAGTCAGACAACAGCTACTATTTAAGGATCAGAGGGACTCAAAATTTTCAGATCACTGAAACAGAACTCTCCACAAACAAAATCTGCATATAACACAATTATTTGACCTGCATACGCTTTGGGGTCTCTGTTGACATCGTTACCATTAGCCAATATTTCTGCAAGATGACATCCTTGAATATTTCCAAAAACACCATTTTCAGCGACTGTTTACTCACCGTTGTCATGGTTGTACGTATGCCGTGTGCATCACCCAGAAGCGAGCGTACGCTAAATAGCATTCGAAAGCGTTCGGGTACGAACCTTTTCGAGATAAAAAGTTCAAAAGGTATGTGCAAATGTCCACTTTCGCAATTTGGTAAACTGTGTTCTGATAGGTCAATCTGAAAGGTTACCTCACGCGACCTCCCATACGGTTTTGTTAGATTCAGTAGTGGAGTGTTTTGAAAAGTACTGAGGATAAGTTTACTTAGGCTGAGATTAACATCACCACTCGGCATCTACTCCCTAGTTTTCCTAGTAACCAGGAAGAACTCCAAGGAGAAGTTCAGACTAGTCAACAATATGAAGACATTCAATGGTACCATTCACTCGTTTCATAAACATGGTATCACATGGGACATAGTTTAGTATTCTCTATTTACAGAAACCATACGTAGATAACTTAGGATAAAGGGATCGAAAAATTAAAAGGATATAATGATGCATAGGGGCTCCCTTGCTCCCCTAACCATCCAACAGGGTGATGATGGAGAGAGTGACAAGCATGGCTGGTCAGGTGACTATGTGGGAAAAGGGAGGTAACTGAGTGAACTTTTACAGCCTCTTCAGGGAACTACAAGGGATTCAAGTGTTCAGCTATCATTCGCATATCATTCTATCATTCATAGAAGTATGAGTCAGGATAACGAAATTTTAATATTTTTTAGAAGTTAACTAATGTGTCAAATCATACAGTACTGCCTTGAAAATTGATTTTGCTGCTACATTTCACATCAATACTGAAATATATATTGAAACACATATTGTATGATAAAAGTGAACCGTTTACTCTTAAGAGAATGTTTACTGACATATTACTTTTAAAAGACAGTGCCAAAAGGTGGTGCCACTAGTCAAACAAATGCTGTGGTGACCTGCTATTTTTATTACATAAATAGATTAAGGACTCATATTTCAACAAAATGATACCAAAATTAGCAATTTCTTGCCATTCTGACATTTTGTATCCAACCTCCTTAAAATGAGATTATGTGACTTTCAGTCAGGTGAGCAATAAATGTAAAGAGACTATTTTGGATGTTCATGAAATGAAATACACTGTTTCTGACACAACACACTGCAATTTCCATGTATCTGAATCTTTATGTGTACTTACTTTTTCTTGTTGAGGAAGTCCACCTCCAGCACAATGGTTCCAACCGTCTGCCTGCGGGTATCCAGCTTCACCACCTCCACAGGTAGATCTGCATTCAGGGTGATGCTGGCCCATTTCCTCTGCAAACACACACACATATACATGGGTTCTTACAGTTTCAGAGTTAAGGGTTCATTTTGCCCCTGTACAAAACCACGTTAAAGGAGCACTGATGCAGATCAAGTACCTTGGACTGGTTGTTTCTTTTGTTATTGTTTTTCTCCCGTGAGTACCCGGATGATTTCCTACAATTCGCGACTGGTTCATGACCTCTGCGGCCAAAAAGGATTTAGTCACTTTTACTTCATTATTATGAAAACAAATCAAACACCTTGAAGTTTACTCATCTACCAGTGGTATAAAAAACCCCGTTAGGACTGAAAAATAACAAAGTCAGTGTATGTCTTTGTATTTTGTCTTATAAACCTAATTAGTTTCATGTAACATTTGTGCATTTTGAAAGTTAATAAAAAGAAAAACCTCAAGGTCTGTTTATACTTATAGTAAGTTTCTAACATGATTTTAATATCTAAACATTGTATAGTTTGCACACATGAATCATATTTCACACACACCATATGCACAAGCTAGTGTGTGTTTTCTGTAATACAGATTCTGCTGAATGCTACAACAAATAAACTAAAAACAAACTGTAAACATTAAATTTAAAACAGACTAAAGTTATAGCAACAATGTCAGGCTATTACCTCGTTCAGGAATGTATCCATCAATATTCACATAAAAATACGATATTCCATTCATCTGCAGCTGGTGAATAATCCTGCTCTATGTCTTGTGTCTCACAACAGTCTAATATATGAAAAAGTAACACATCGTTTGAGAATTTTTCACACTGGTGTATACATAATCTCACTGGTCACCCAGGACAGCACACCTGGCAACTAACTGTATGATGTCCACCATTAGTTAGCCAGTAATGAGCAATCAATCAAGGCAGTGGCAGTTAATTCTTTGTAGGAATGATGTTGTTTTTACACTCGCACTTTATGACAGGATGTAGTCAGTATAGATTAGTAAATCTACACACAGAAACACTGCCTTTTTGACAAATCCGCAGTGGAAGTAATTAATCAATCAGTGTGTTATCGGCTAATCCTTTGATCTATGTTTCTTTTTGTAATTCAGCAGATAAACCCTCTTGCATCACTTACATGCACATATTACATAACATGCAATACATTTGCCACTACAAACCTGAATTTATAATGATGAGTATTTACTCCAGACAGGAGAAATGCCAAATGGGAACCTTTGTCGAGTAATCTTAGTGGTGTTACCACTAATTATACCTGTCATAAAGTCATTAACTGACCATCAGGTGAATGATGACACAACATGATTAAACATCGAGGTTAAAAAAAGAAATAGGGTCAAATTGGATCAGTCACTATACCATATAGGCATCAGAAATAAACTACACTGCTGAGATATTTTGTTACAATTAGACAAGGAATACCATGGATATTTTTATATAACGGACATGGTCATCCGGCGTCTTCACTGTTTAGGGTGAAGAAATTCTGCTAATGTGGACAGGAGCCCAGACCCTGTGTCCGTCACGGTCGAGGGAGTGGGTGCTGACCACTCTGCAGCTTGGTTTCGTAATTAGACTGATGTCAAGAAACATTATTCGCTCCGCATCATTGCCCCTTTAAAGATAAGATGATCATAAGTACCGCAGCTTCACAACGACTTGCAACAGTCTAAGTGATAAGGTTAAGTTGTACTAACATGAATTAAGAATAAATGTCTATCTGTGATTCAGTATTCATAGACAAATAAAAGATAAGTTAAAGCTGGTGATTGGCAAATCTAGAACCAAGAGAAGTCAAATTTGGTCCCCTTAAGATAATGAATCATGCAATAACTGCACTTGGACCGTGGTTCTGGTAAGCTACAAACATGCACAAAAAATGCAGATAATTAAGCAACTCACGTGCATGGCATTGAAGCCAATCCTGCCAGAACTGATACTGGGATCAGGCATGGTGGTGAACAGAAACTGGGCATGTGGAGAAACTGTCACCCGGATATGTCTGAAAAGAACACCACCACATCATGCATATTTCAGTGACTAAAAATATTTATTTTTCATTCCTCCAATAAAGGGTTATTTAATGTGCCACTTCTGGAATGTAAACTTGAAGACTGTATTGCATTATAAGAATATTCCCTCATTCCAACAGTAACAGATCCAATAACAGACAATGTTCAACTGACTTACAATAGGAGACATACCAGCCAGTGTTACACACATTGGAGTTCAAAAGAAGTGGCTTAGATCTTCACCAAATCCAGGAGATTGATAAATCGAAACACAGTCTCAATGAGTCTATCTACAACCAATGCTGCCATACATCATAACAAATCTGAATACATATACTCACTGGCCATTTTGGAAGTCATTGGGGTTCGTTATCACACAGTTTGTGAGAGACAGCTCTTCATTCGGACACTTGACAGATTTATACATCTGGATAGACACAAGGAAAGTCAATACACATGTATGCAAATGTGTGTTCCATATACATATATGCAAAATGAATGTTCCAACACAATTTATGAAGCTTGACGCGTACACTGAAACAAACATTTAAAAAACCCAAAAAGCTACACCATTTCGTTTCGTGTCACTTGTTGATAAGCATTTTCAAGTGTTCTGCGTTTGTGCGGATAATCAGGGAGAAACAACACGCTTGATTGACGTAAAATGAAGTATAATGGCCTTATGTTCCACACAAAAAATGTAAACTGGTAAATGTAATCATTTCAATATTGCTCATTACGCCTACCCCAGCCATATTATCAAAGGGGAGTAACTCCAATTAGCATCAGAACATCAGGATGAACCCGTTCGAGTGGTAGGTTGAACTTTTATGCTCTCGTTCGCGTAATAATTACCAGTATGACATCGACCGGAGTGTAGTGTACGTCGCGCAATTATATTTGTCCGAAGTGTAATAACTGAAAATTGCACAAGGGACAGCTTTATACGAAACAATTCTTATTGATATGAATCGATTGACTCGAGTTCTATTTATAGAACAAGTCCGTCATCGACTCCACGTCAGACGAGCCAGCAGGGAAGTAAGCTGGGCCCCGTCTCGCGTAAACACACCCCGGCGCAGTGGTGACTTACTAGTGCCACAACATCACTGCCACAGACCATCTTACATATCATCTGACCGGACCTTTCTCTCTTTTGTAAACAAACGTGCATATTTATTTATCATACCATAAAACTCTGGGTAGGAGAGTGAATTTAAATCGTGCAACCACAATGGGAGCCGGGAACCAGTTTAGCAGGGATGTGACGCCACAAATGTGACATTTAAAAGCGCCTCAAATACATTTTGGTGTTGATTAGGGATGTCTATACATAGGTCGACATTACATGAATGATGAAAAATATCTTCCACACGTGCATTGGAAGTAGTGTTTTCAAAGCATCTTTGTTGATTATAAAAGAGTCTAGCTGATCGCGTGATTAACACATATACTTAATTGTAAACATCACGTTGATATTTGTTGTTGTCACTGGGTATTTACATTTGAGCAAATAAAACTGGTTATCGGTCATTTTGCAAAACTATAAAGACGATTCTATTCAACGAACCATAATATACGGTCAAAGTTCAGTTCGAACCAAGGCGTTTACCTACGATGGGTTTCATGAACAACTAGCAAACATAGACCTGACTTATTATTGACAATCTTCAAAAACATCAGGCAGCATCCCAATATCTGTGTGAGACAACCCGCCGCATCATAACGATCGAGAGTAAAAAGTGTCATCCGAAAACCTAATCTGACGATGCATAGTGTGTACAGTGCATGAGAACAATTGTAAATATCTTTTCATGACAGAACAGCTAAAGATTTTTTGAAATATGAAGGTGATATATCTTGACGGAATATAACTTGCATAAAGGCTAACATGACACCCAGAACGAAACGGACAATCGAGCATCAGCTATGGTGAAATATCATGTCACTAAACTTGCAATACATGTTGTTCACCTTGCTAGGAAGACATGATCTACTTGGGAACGTCGGGTTAGAAGGCGACTAACGGGATCAGGGGGTCAGGCTCGCTAACTTGGCCGATACTTGACATCGTATATATCCCAGCTGCGTAGATAGATGATTATACTGTTGACCACTTGATTGTCTGATTTAGGCAAGATTATATTACAGACAGCCGCCATATAGATGGAACATTACTGAGTAGGCTACGACGACAACAAACGGACAAACAAACAAACCACAGGATAGCCAGACGAGCAGACGACCACTCTAAGGGACGTAACTCCTAGTTTTCATCGCCATGACTGATATCGATTGGAAATGTTTTGACATTCCATATCAATTCCCGTCAGAGCAATAAATACTGTTCTGTAATGGTTATTACAACACCTGGGATATTACTGTCTGTATTTGTTGGTCCATACCGCACATGCAAGACGCTTTAAACACAGGCAGATATATGATAAAATACTCTTACTGTACACCTACCTGGGCCATATTATCTTAACAATCGCTTCAGAACACCATTTATAGATGTAGCATCGTGTGACCGAAAGGGTGAATGACCTAAATAATGGCAACGTCCTCAAAACAGTGTGCGTTTCGGAACATCCGCGGGGCGTCACTTGGTGGAACACTTCAGATAGCTGTATACGAAACAACTCTTCCTGACCACATATTATTATTTGAATCGATGAAGTCGAGATCTATATATAGAACATCTCCGTCACCCACTCCACGTCAATGCAGCCAGCAGGGAAGTTACACCGGGCTTTCGCCCCTTAGAACTCACTTTTCCTCATAGATTACATTAGATTTGTTAATGTAAGTGTGGCCGTATAATATGTGTGTTTCTTTACTTTACTGACACTAGATTATGTTTTATATATCATGTTTTAGAGGCAAGATGCGTAATGATCCACTGTTATGTCCAAATGATTCCTACAATGCACCAATAGACGTGCCATCAGATAATAACCAATTGGTTATGTATGCAATGAAGATGCAGACCTAATGCAGAACCTTGCAGCGCTCTCGGTGTGTCGTATACCCCACACCTATTCTCACGAAAGGTAACACTTAACGTATTTCATGTCTCACCCACCCAGTCACTAAATTAAACAACCTTCACTGAAAATAAATCAGATTTCCTTTGTTGACAGCATCGGATTTGAGACTGGCACTTTTTGGCATTAAAGCTCCAGCCAATTATTTGATATTTTTATCATGAAACAAGTCACCTTATGATTAACCTATGCATATTTGTGGGTATTGGGATATACATATCCACTACGGATGCATTAACGAACATCATATTTTCATTTTAAGAATGAAAGTATAGATATAGGATAGAATGGCATTGCTGCAAGTTTTAGTTGTTTTCCTCTGGTAAAAACACATATAGATTATGTCTATGAATTGATGTAATTTACGTGAAGAAAATGAGTCTGAATGAAGTAAATTTACACTCTTATAGTTAGTTTGTGTTTTACGGAAGCGTAGTAGGGCTACGGTGAAAAGAAAATTTGGTGTCACTATCTCCACCGTACAACATACTATCTTCTACGTATGACTTAGTATCTCCTACACATGACTTAGCATCTCACACGTAGGACTTAGTATCTCCTGCGTAGGACATACTATCTGCTACGTAGTACTCAATATATCCTTTTAAAGGTTCGGATTATGAAGTGTGGTTATTATATTGAGAAATGTTTGTTTAAACACGACGTTAGATAGTAGAAATGTATATTCATGACACTAACGCAGTGTTACTACACAGTGCGTGTGTGTGTGTGTGCGTACGTGTGTGTGTCACACACTATACATCAGTAAACAGTAAAATCTAGTTTCGAACACTTGACTGAAGTATGCGGCTACATGTACTCTAGTGAGCCAGTTCATGTGTAAACAGTACCTTTAAACGGTATGGAATATTTTGCAAAATCTAGTTTCGAACAGTTGATTGACGTATGCGGCTAAATTTACACTAATGAGCCTAAACTTTTGATGGGTAGTATAGTTGAACACACGAGTCTAATGGTGAAGGAGACAGCTGACTCTTAGAGTAAATGAAACACACGATAGTAGACCATAATGGTAAATATAACACATAACTCTAATACAAGACACTAGTATGGATGACAACTTCTTTCATTCTTTTAACGCGACGTTTCAAGGCTAATTCTTGCCCCTTCGTCAGGTGGATAATGAGTATAGGTAACATTGCAGAATATATATAGGTATACATGAAGCCAGAGAGGTAAGATGTATATACAAGCACATAAATGTAATTAGGTATGTACAATCACAGAGGAGAGATGAAAAGGAGGGATGTTTTAACAGTACATGGTTGTTTACACAGCTGATGTTAAAACATTCCTCCTTTTCATCTCAGGATCTCTGATTTATTATGTGAACATGTTTTGTAGGGTACATGTACTCGGTGAATCGGAAACAGCGTCTCTCACTAATATCGCATACAGTTTCAGGCAAATCATTCAGTCGGGTCACATCATGGATAGCACCCTTCTCATTTCCATAATATACTGTTTCAGCCATGTTACATTTGGTTTGGTGGAGGTATTGTCACATTTTCTTTTCCAGGCTCTAAGATTTGATGACGTACAGTCCAGATGTCAAACATATGCACCAGGTAAATATTGGAATGCTATGATGCAGAATACAGTCGTGAGTGTAAGAATCATTTGGAGTTTTACGTGTGAGTGAGTGAGGTGGGTTATACACCGCTTTTAGCAATATCACGGCGAGGGCTTCAGACAAAATACCTGTGTGGGGACTTGAACCCGGGTCTTCATCGTGACGAGCTAACACTGCAGCTACTCATACAGACCCGCGCCAGGTATGTTCGGACACTTGATGTAATTTCCATAGACTAACGTGTTATTTCAGTGGAGCATAAATGCTTTCATGAAGTAAATTTAGGATGGATGTTTCTTATATTCCACAAGGAAATGTGAAATCTTCTCTGTTGTCACACATAGTTCGGTTTTCCGACCTCTATTTAACTATTGACTTTTATCAACTTTCCTATAATTGTTCCACAATGCAGAATCTCATAGGTCACCATATTAAAGCAGTTCTCGGCACATGCACCGTATGTCGACCAACTTGTTGCCATCCGATAAATGAAAGAAACGGAAAATTAAACAGTAATTATGTTTGTAAGTAAGATGATCCCTCACAAATGTGCAAAATATAACTTGGATCTTATGAAAGTTACACTCTTGAAAATCGATGAACGAAATTTATGGACTGCAGCAGTCGTGTCCCACTTGAATAGTCGGTGTTTATCATCGTAGCTCGCCGACATGCGTAAATCTAAATTCGAGAACAAGGACTGCGTGTAGCGTCTTCTGCAGTCGTACATTACATACTGGACTACATGACAATAATGGTGTGGAGGTCACGAACAGATGGGATGCTGTGAACGTCACGGACGGATGGGATGCAGTGAAGTCACGAACGGATGGGAGGACACGAACGGATGGGATGCTGTGGAGGTCACGGACGGATGGGATGCTCTGGAGGTCACGGACGGATTACTATTATGGGGCTAAATGCACTTGTGTGACTAAAAAGAAAGGAAATAAACTCTCATCGGAAACCAAAAGATTTGCGTAAATCAATTAAAACAATCGTTGGAGATTAGCTCACTGAAACCTGTTTCTTGGTGTCTGTGTTATTGATCGCATCCACTATGGTGAGTATTAATGAAACTAGACCAATATATACACTGTGTTAGACATGTACACAGCTCACTGTCAGTTTCAAGTGTCAAGCAGTCCAACAGTGCAGGTGTCGTCTGACCCTATTGTTTGGCTCTTTGGCTGCAAGCCTTCGGTCACTTCAGTGACACTTTCTCTCGGAACAAAATGGAGAATTCTATTTACGGATCTGTGCGGCGATTCAAAACATACAACATACACAGGTAAGGTTCTTGAAGTTTTCTTCAACCTTAAACAAGATATTCATCTCACTGATCGAATACATGATTTAATGTTATATGTGTCATACACATTTCAAAATGGTCGATAGGAGAGCCTCCGTGCCCCATATACACACGTGGAAAGAAGTATCACAACACCCTTATTTTTCATAGTGAAATAACCATAGTAAAGGAATATGTCTACGACTCAATTTAAGCTATCGGATACATTGACACTCAGCTATGGAATAACAAAAACGTAAATGTAAACGCAAAAAAAAGAACGAAAAACCGAAGTTTATTTATAGCGATATACAAGACAAATAAACTGACTCATTTTCTGGTTCTGATAAGTGTAATTGTATGACAACGAGTGCGGTCATCTTAAAGATTCTGGCATTCATTCCTCAGCGAGTCACATACGCACCAAACACCGAGAACAATGTCAACACATGGTGTGTCGTCTTTCAACTGTAATAACGTCCACACACTTTACGTTGAATTTGACGTTGAGGCATCGCGTTTGATTCTTGATTGATCATATACTGGATCACCTCTCAGGGTATTCGGCAAGCCATAACGTCCCAAACATGTTCCATGGGATTGATATCTTGACTCCTGACGGGGCGAGGGATTTCTGCTGAGTTTTGATGTGCGAAATCACCAACGGTGCCAGTACGATGTGGGCTTCTATTGTCATCCATGAAGACTGGCCATGTGTTCAAAGGGTTATTAACAAAATGGAAGTCTTTGAGGAGTTGTCAGTTGAGGAGGGAGTCATATTTGCTTTTCAAAATCTAATCTATTGATTCCCCAAGTCACTGCGCTGTAAACTTCACAAAACATGATTATGATACGGATATATGACTACATGGCGTACTCGTATAGACGTTATGCATTAGCACATAAATCCATTTCATATACACTTATGACGTTCAGATATCAAGCGGTATTTTCTTCGCTCACACTTTCCGTAAAGATGACAAATTAAAAAAATCGTGACAGTGCTTTTATTGATGCAAGATAAAAAACGGAGAAATTTACTGTTTTTAACGCACACCAAAGTTTTGGACAACATTTAGCAGTGTCTATTTCTCAAACCCCCGAGGTAGTCGCAGTTAAATTTATACCAACGGATAGGAAATTAAATATTCTACATTTCTGTTTAATTTTATAGCCGTAAGCAGACCCAGGACCACGCGAGCGCAATTCTCGCACAACGTTCACTTTTCAAACCTTATCAAAATGTGCGCCTGAAAAAAACCTCGGCATCCTGGTGGCTAACATTGCTTTGAACTTGCCTATGAAGTAGTGTTCTTTGAAAATTTGTTTTAGTTTGTCTGAATTTTGCACTTGATAAAAAAGGAAATATTGTGAATTTAATATCGTTTCCTTTGGCACAGACATCTAGATGTTCATACAGTGGGATACATCGGGTTTCAGGACACTTTGATATTTATGGACACGAATCCAGGCTCTCAAATGCCGAAACCCGAATATGAAACAAACTCAAACTTGAGGTTCAAATATGGAAAACTGGACTTTGATTGTTTATGTTTTTAAGATATCCATACTATCTCCTACGTAGGACATACTATCTGCTACGTACTACTTAATATATCCTTTAAAGGTTCTGATTATGAAGTGTGGTTATTAAATTGAGAAACGTTTGGTTAGGCAGGTCGTTAGTATTATAGGAGAAATGCACGTCAATGCATATTTATGACACTAACGCAGTGTTACTACACGGTGTTAGTGTGAGTGTGTTAGTGTTTGTGTTAGTGTGTGTGTGTTAGTTTTTGTGTGTGTGTGTTACGTTTGGGTGACCTTGACCTAATTGCAGTTATGGGTATTCTCTCTCTCACACACAGATACAACACACACTCACTCACCCACTCAAGTACACAGACAGAGAGGGGGGGGGGGGGGGGGGTGAAGGGGACGTTTCTGATATCTAATTCTCGTTATGATACGTCCTCCTAAAGTTTTGCTTGTCTTCATATGAGGCTAGGTTGGATCTGATTTAATGCTCGTTTGCGGTCGTGATTTTTTTTCGTGATTGTTTACAAGTTGACTTGACTCCGGCGGAAAAGTGTTGAGTGCATCGTAAAGCAATACGGAATTAAAAAAGGCAAAAGATTGTCATTATAGTTGTTTGTAGAAGTATAAGGATATAAGTACGCATTGGTTGCCATCGCTAGACACCTCTGTGCACGCAAATTATGACTAATGTCATTGAAATATCCAGCGCCTAATAGAAAAATGTAACAAAGTGCAACATGTAACAGTGAACTAAGAGGGCAAACTGACCGCGAGGCAGTAAAGTACAGCAGTCGGTCCAACACAGGAAAGTAATATGCAACAAGCATACTCCCCATCAAAAGTCTAGACTCACTTAAAAAACCCACTATATGTTATATATGTATACATGGTTACAACGAAGATGAATTTCTCCCCCAACTTGGAAGAAACAAGTACAAACTTTATGCAGATTAATTGCACGCGGATGATTCATCAAATTGCTGAAAAGCATGTGCAAATATCGTACATGTGAACTGCTGCGTTTTGGTGTAAAGTTTTGATAAGAATTTGTCATTTTTCACCGAGCTTAATCATTTGTTGAACGCATGACAATAACCTTGTCAACGTTACGAATTTGTTTTATTACACATCAGTCCATGTGTAAACAGTACCTTTAAACAGTGTGGAATATTTTGCAAAATCTAGTTTAGAACAGTTGATTGAAGTATGTGGCTAAATAAACACTAGTGAGCCTAAACGTTTGATAGGTAGTATAGTTGAACACACGAGTCTAATGGTGAAGGAAACAGTAGACACTGAGAGTAAATGAAACATATGATATTAGACTCCAATGGTAAATATAACATAACTGTCCTGTGTAGGAGATGCTAAGTCCTACGTAGGTGACACTAAGTCCTACGTAGGACTCAATAACTCCTACGTAGGACCAGGCCCGACGTAGGAGATATGAAGTACAAAGTCCTACATAGGTGATAGTAAGTCCTACGTAGGTGATACTAAGCTCTACGCATCAGATACTGTCCTGATAGGCGATACCAAATCCTACGTAGGTGATAGTAAGTCCTAAGTTGGAGATCGTAAGTCCTACATAGGAGATAATAAGTCCTACTTAGGAAATACTAAGGCCTACGTAGGACTTCATAACTCCTACATAGGACTTAGTATCTCCTACGTAGGAGATACTAAGTCCTACGTAGGAGATATGAAGTACGTAGGAGATACTAAGTCCTACGTAGGAGATATGAAGTACTACGTCCTACGTAGGAGATAGTATCTCCTACGTAGGAAATAATGAGGGTAAACAAAATTTCACCGTGGCCCTAATACGCTTCCGTGCTTCCGTAGTTTTTGGTTATACGTAATGGGCTAAAACTATTTCCCACATGTCACGATGAGGTAGGCACACCGACAGGCGTGCAGTCGCTAAGGATTCATTTTAATGTCCATAACTAAATACGCATCAATCGATGATTCAACCCTTTGATGTAACTTACGTTTTGTAATCTACTTGGCCACGAAATCATTCATGTCATCATTTTAGGTGGTATACATTCATTGTTGCAGGTGAAAATATATATCTCTCCTCTACAATGCGATCAACTGATTATCCGTGTACATTTTTAACAATTCCCATACCGTGTGCCCATGTGCTTCGTGCCATGTTTGATTGATTGTTTGTTTTTTTATTATTTTTTATTTGTTTGGACTTGTTTGTATGCAAGTTTGAAAGAAAAGACATTTCACATATTGTTGATGAGTCTCGGTGTCCAGAGCGATTGCAGGTAAAGTGTTTTGACTTCTAAAGTAGCATTTCATCATTCTATTTTTATGGTATATAGAGCCCCTGGCAGAATTTAACTGTTGTTGAGTTTTGGTAACGTAATTACGACTTTTTAAAATTTAATTCAGTTAAATCAATTAAAGAATGTTAAACCCGAACAAATCATTGCTATCCCTCCTCAGTTACCATGGATTAATTGCTGTTCATTCTTTTGACTCATCCTTCCATTGAAGTTTCAGGAATCAATTAACGAATACTTGATTTTATGTCTTAACGTTGATTACACAATAAAGTAACGTAAATTGCATTGTGATGATTCATGTTAAAGGTTTCAGGTTGGATCAGTCTGTGCTTTCATCAGGAGATTCATCCCAGTACTCATCCCTGCTACGACAGGATCCGCCCCATATATTCATATACTGATAACCTCTCTTCTCAATAGAGGAATAAGAGCATATTCCACGTGGCATCGGATCACTGGAACCTATTTGACGACCCGGCGAACTTGAATTACTTTTAGGTCGGATATGGAAAGGGGTTATGCTATGGTATCGGTTGGATGTCAAAGAGGCTGGGGGGGGGGGGGGGGGGGGGGGGGGGTTGATTTATCTTTTCGCCAAATGGAAAGTAAAATTGTAATTCAAGATCCTTCTGATTACTTTACATAGACGTTCATGTATCATACTATCATGCGAGTGCTTCCTGAAAGCTGATGACATTGTTCCGTTAATATAAGAGTAGAACTTCAGGATCTCACAAATATGTTAAGACTGTAAAAGGAATAATTCTTTCTTGACTATTATCTTATTGCATGTTGTGCTTGGATGGCAAGTATCGCACAAACGTCACAAGGCATGACTTCCAGAAATCCACATTGATGTAGATGAAACTGAGACACAGACGTAAGTCTCTGGATCAGGTTTTGCCGCTAATCCACCCGCTGATCCTGAACACATGAAAGGAGATGCCGCCCTTGACAGACAGGTGAGGCTGTGCGACCTCAACTATACCGGCATGTAGCAGTTGTGTGCCAACAGAAGTGGTATATTGACCAAACCAAAGAACTATCTGAATGTGTCTGAATGTGTCTGTTTAGTCCCTTTCGTGGAAAAGACGTCATCCAAGTTTGTCCATCAGTTCAAGTGACCTAGAAGGGAAGAAGCCGTCGTGGTTTCATTTCCACATATGGCCGGCCATTCCAGGTCACAGCAGAGGACACAGGATGGGTATCAAGATCTAAATGACTATGAATTATTGACAACAGCAAAGATATAGATTCGTTTTTACAGTTAAATTTTTCGTCCGGTTTTGTTAACTTTCCAAAGCTCTTTATACACTGTATTTATGTAATCTACCATGGACGGAAAAGTGTTAGTTGAAATTGATTGGTCATAATTGGTGGTCATATTTTTTAATGTTTGTGTTATTCAAACGGATAGTTCCGACATGACATGTTTTTGAATACGCTATTACATCATATTTGAAAGCGTCGTCCCAAGTTTGTCAGTGAAGAATGTGAATCAGCAGGCGTGATAATAAAGTCATAGAACTGGAATCTGAAGTACCATATTTGGAGAAAGTTACACAATGAAAGTTTACTTCAAAAGGTGGCCAAAGGTTATGTGTGTTTGATATTAATTTCATATGTTGTTGATCATAATTATGGCCATTACAGCATAGCTTACAATATAGAAAAAAGGGTACGTATCTTACTCTGAATTTAAGAGACATGACACCATACCTTGACGTTTGACATTTTTTGTTCCTTTAAAGAATAAATGTTGTTTTTTCATAACACAAATTTCCATTATAATATGAGCACTTCTGTTTTCAAGGAGCATCAACCTCGCATTGGTACATATATTTCGTGAGAATCGGTATTCAACGGGAGTGTGTCGGAAAGGTTATAAAATATATTTCGGATGTCCCTGGAGGGCTAATTACCCAGGGGTAGGAGAGTACCGCCAAGCCTGAAGACTGATTAGGAAAGCATAGTCCATGTCGGGAGTATATAGATCCAATGGATAGGGTCATTTCTTTTCAAAACATAGTTTATAGTAGCGTGTACAGACTATTTTAGAGTTATTCATTTTTAATGTATCCTGAGTCAAGGCTACGTTCATGCAAGAAACGTCGCGATTTTATCCTTCCCGGTTATGAACCCTCCAGTAAGCATATACAAACGCGTTAGTTTCCGTCCAGAAATGAAATCTGTTAATAAGAAAAGACTGTGCTATAATATCATAGTCTGGCACGTTTATGTCGTAAGCCTCTGCCTACCCTACCAAAATTACTAGATACATCACGAAATACAATGCATGCTGAATTAACGCTTGCCAACAGATAAAACAGTAAATATGGGTTGACGTCATTTATAGCAATATTCCAGCAATATTCCAGCAATAACACGGCGGGGAACACCAGACATGGGCTTGACACTTTGTACTGGGTCTCCGGTCAGGCATGACGAGAAAACACCTTCAACCACTTGCCTTTCATCTTAATTCCAATGGACTGCTATTTAAGTTTGTTTTCACCGACTCTAAAAAGCAAATTTACTAAGAAAGTGAAATCCCAAATATGACATATGTTGCATTTGACCACTTTCTAAATGGCATCGTGTAATCATAGCTTTCGGCCGTGGGAGCCGTGCCAATTTACACTCATCAGAGGGGTACACAAAGTACGCAGTCTAGACTACCAGTTGTCCGACTTTCATTTTTTTTGAAGTCGCGGTGGCTGAGCGGGCTAGGCGGTTGACTTTGTGTGCTGGCGATTAGGTGCCTGACTCTGAGGGTGCGGGTTCGAATCCCGGATGGGACTCAACCGAAATAAGTACTAGAATTTGTACTTTACTAAGAAAGTGAAATCCCAAATATGACATATGTTGTACTTTCTACTGGTAGTGAAATATGTATTTTATTGATGGACAATAATGGATTTTGCATGACATTGCAATTTCACTCTTGGAAGGGGAAGTCAATATAATATTGCTTGCAATATTAATGTCACTTCGACCCCCACCTCGCTTCCTAGGAAGAAGTCCTTATGTTAAAAGTTTTGTCATGTAAAATCCTTTTGGCCATGATTCAAATGCTTATTTAACTACTAGTGAAAAGTAGTTTTGATTTTCTAACTTGAACAAACCATAATCTCAATAATTCTAACGGACTTTAGACCGTGACTTCACGATTTTCAAAAATGGCGGCGCCCTGTCTGAGGATGAATGCCATTTAAGTTTGTTTTCATCGACTTACAAAATTGAAATTACTTTTCACTGGTAGTAAAATATGTATTTTATTGATGGACATTAGGATTTTACATGACATTGCTTATAACATAACAATTTCACTCTTGGAAGCGAGGCGGGAGTCAATATAAGATTACTTACGATAATATTGTCACGTCGACCACAACCTCGTTTCCGAGGAAGAAAGCGTTATATTCATGCAAAATAATTTTCGTCAGCAATTTGTAGTAAGCAGTCTTGATTTTATAAACTCGACGAAACTTGAACTCCATTTTCTATCCTGGAAGCGTGGTAGGGGGCGAACTATCCGATTTAGTATACACCACAGGCTTCCACAACGCTCACTTCGCACACACTAACAACCAATGAAAGCACCAACTTATATTTCCGGTGGAAATCTGTGCATAGTGACACCAACACTCGACAATTGACGGCAACACAACAATTCGGCATGTCTTTGGTGACACCGAGAAATCAGCAAAATGACGAGCTTCCTACCCATTTTCTATACAACTAACTGAAAATCGTTCCTTCTATGACGTCACTGCAGGGCTCTGGCGACAGAGTTACGTAAGCTGTCTGCGGTTTCGTTTGCGGGCGAGAGAGAAGCAGACGGCTTTTTAGCAACTTTTGAGCGCTTGGTATTAATTATCCACATTTTAAAAAAAACAACAACAACAAAAAATGGTGTTCCGTTTATGACTAACCAGAAGTCTTTCATATGTAGTGGTAAAATGAATACCAAAAAGATTGAGTTTAGTCGTTCTTTAACAGGTCGGATATATTGTGGGCCCATCATGGTGAGGAATATATGGCAGTAAGTTTTCAGTAATTAATTATAAAAAAAATATTTGAATATACTCAGGTATGTGTCGATGGTCGAGGCAGTATGGAACCAGTTCACTCAGACGAGTATCATGCAGTAACATCGCCAGTCTCCGCAAAAAGTTATGATATCTTGTAGCCGAGAATGCAGTGTCTCAAACAATTCTCGATATCTCAGTACCACAATCAGATGTAGACTTGTTCCAAGGGTGTACTGAAAGCTCAGCCCATGGATGTATAGTAATTATATCCTTTAAAGAGGCAAGTTTTGATAAGCGTCAGTAAGGATTGAAGGTATGTTTACTTTATTTTATATCATTTTTAGAAATTTTCATTGAAATTATAAATTTTTACCTTAAAGACTTCTGCAAGTCTAATTTCGAATTCACATCCAACACTTTGAATACCTTGTGGTCAGAGGCCTAGATACAGATGAAGTGGATAACCTTCATCTTTTGAATGAAAGGTCAACAGAGCTCATTAATCGTCCTGTACCATTTGTTTCAGAAGTCAAGTAGGCACGACGTCCTAATGTAAATTCCAGAGAGATCCGTTGTGGAAGAAAAAAACCAGTGTTTGCGACCATTGTAACTGGAGGACATCCGTTGCTCGATAGCTCGTGCTGCAATGTTTGCAGATACATAATACCTCTGAGAATATTTATAACGCGTCTTTTTCAGGCTAGATATCCTGCTCAAAGCGTACAATGGTTATTGTCCCGGATAACCCAAGCTACGTTTTAGGCGCTATAGAAGGTTGATCGTCTGATGACTTATTTCAACGGGTTCTCATTTTCTGTCGCGAGAACAGAGACAATTTTGAACACATTCACATGTCTAAGGTGAGACCTTATGACTCATAAGTCATAGAACCTCTCAAAAGTCAAGCTGTCACACACGGCCACCCATTCAAGAACTCTCAGCGCTCAATGTTGTCTTACTTCAACTGACTTGTGACCTAAGCTGTATGCACAGGATCGCAGACGAACATTTTAAGTTGTTTGCCTTGCCTAGTAGTCTCGGCTCCTAAATTACATTAATAAAATAAAATGAACAGGTGGCTGACTGAGAGTCTCAAGGAACATAACAAACATTGAAGGTACATCAGCCAGTTGCAAACCACTGGCATCGTGACCAGTGAACAACATATTTATCTTACCGAACACCTCAATGTTAATTTTGAACTGTTTGAAGCATGGGTATTGAATCGTACGCTTCAGCCAACTTGTGTGAATCAAACGATTCGAATCTTGCATCTTGCTGTTTTACCCCTCAGATATTGTCTTAGTAAATTAGTAATTCTACTTCGTAATATTCACAGGGACTACATTTGAACGTTTTGTCAACATTTATTTATTGGAATGCGAGGCAAATCTTGTAGCCATCGCTAGATTGTGCAGATGACACAAGAAAACAGATTCTCAGTTACCTCCCTTGCATCGATTTGCATTCGCAAAAATATCGGTATCGGTAACCAGCTGGACACATTACATTTACCCCTTTTAGCGTCTCTAGGTGATTCGATCTTAAATAGCAGGGAACTAACACGTTATGGCATATTGAAGGTTCGTGGCCTCCAGAGTCACGGCATGTATAATACTAGTACAGTGTACTACAAGCAATAGGAACACCCTAAAATGTGATAGACATACATATACTAAAACGTGATGGGGTCTGTCTTTTACATGCAATAGGATGTTGTGTTTGGGCGTTTGAATCAAACATGGTGTCGGAGTGTTTCAGCACCCTTGCTTTTCGATGTTTTTACAATGTTTCATTTCACCCCAAGTCAAATTGTAATATGTGATCAGTTGCTTCAATGAATGTTGTAACATGTCGTTTAAAGTGAATATTAAACACACAAAAAGTTGCATTTACCTTAGAGTATAAATGACCACACCATCTTTAAATTTATGTATGACTGTCAAATTTGAGGGAGTTCCCATACTATTGTTTGTAGTAAATGTGTCTTTTTATTCATATCATCATGTATACTTTGACCAGTCGATTTTCTCATTTGACGATATATATTCAATCCCTTGTTTTCCGAATGAATTAACACGAAATAGTGATGGTCTGAGCCAGTGTGAAGAAAGTGTTGTATATTAGTCAGAACTGGACGTTTGCACCGGCTTCTTTACTTAATACGAAAGACGAGGAAATCGATTGTTTGGTACAACAACTTATTTTGCTACTTTATGTTATAATGCAGCAATGGAGTAAAGTTCCCAATCGTGAACTGAGTTAACGAAGTAAATGACAACCACTGATTACCCCGCGAGGAGGCTACAAGCTACAGGTAGGGATGATCACTGTTTATTCCAGCAGCAGAACAAGCTCTAACACGCACACTCGCAGTTTTTCTTCAGGCTATCAGTTTTTGTTCTTATGTTATATATATTACATATTTCAAGGTACATTACATATATGGGCATTACCGTATGAGTGAGTTCCAGGGAACGTAAATATTGAAAGTAGAATTCACAGTTCCGAGTATTCACCGAAGCAGAATTCGCTGCATATGAAAGGCAAGAGAGCAGTGCGGCTATAAACGGATATCTGGAAATGAGCACTGTTCGCGAAAACCATTTTGCTGTGTTGCCGTAAACAGTAGCCCCTGCTTTGAAAAACTATGCGGTTGTATCAGAGATAGTGTTTGCTGATGTATGAGAGACAGTGTTTGTCAGCTGATGTACCAGAGATTGCGTTTGTCTACTGGTTTATCAGAGACAGCGTTTGCCTGCTGGTGTATCAGACACACCGTTTGTCTGCTCATGTATCAGAGACAGTGTTCGTCTGCTGATGTATGAGAGACAGTGTTCGTCTGCTGATGTATGAGAGACAGTGTTTGTCTGCTGATGTATCAGAGACCGTGTCTGTCTGCTGATGTATGAGAAACAGTGTTCGTCTGCTGATGTATGAGAGACACTGTCCGTCTGCTGATGTATGAGAGACAGTGTTCGTCTGCTGATGTATCAGAGACAGTGTTCGTCTGTTGATGTATGAGAGACCGTGTCTGTCTGCTGATGTATGAGAGACCGTGTCTGTCTGCTGATGTATGAGAGAGTGTCTGTCTGCTGATGTATGAGAGACAGTGTTTGTCTGCTGATGTATCAGAGACCGTGTCTGTCTGTTGATGTATGAGAAACAGTGTTCGTCTACTGATGTATGAGAGACAGTGTTCGTCTGCTGATGTATCAGAGACAGTGTTCGTCTGTTGATGTATGAGAGACCGTGTCTGTCTGCTGATGTATGAGAGACCGTGTCTGTCTGCTGATGTATGAGAGAGTGTCTGTCTGCTGATGTATGAGAGACAGTGTTTGTCTGCTGATGTATGAGAGACACTGTTTGCCAGCTGATATACCAGAGATTGCGTTTGTCTACTGGTTTATCAGAGACAGCGTTCGCCTGCTGGTGTATCAGACACACCGTTTGTCTGCTCATGTATCAGAGACAGTGTTCGTCTGCTGATGTATGAGAGACAGTGTTCGTCTGCTGATGTATCAGAGACCGTGTCTGTCTGTTGATGTATGAGAAACAGTGTTCGTCTACTGATGTATGAGAGACACTGTTCGTCTGCTGATGTATGAGAGACAGTGTTCGTCTGCTGATGTATCAGAGACACCGTTTGTCTGCTGATGTATGAGAGACCGTGTCTGTCTGCTGATGTATGGGAGAGTGTCTGTCTGCTGATGTATGAGAGACAGTGTTTGTCTGTTGATGTATCAGATACACTGTTTGTCTGCTGATGTATCAGAGACCGTGTTTGTCTGTTGATGTATCAGAGACCGTGTTTGTCTGTTGATGTATCAGAGACCGTGTTTGTCTGTTGATGTATCAGGGACCGTGTTTGTCCGTTGATGTATGAGAGACAGTGTTTGTCTGTTGATGTATCAGAGACCGTGTCTGTCTGCTGATGTATGAGAGACCGTGTCTGTCTGCTGATGTATGGGAGAGTGTCTGTCTGCTGATGTATGAGAGACAGTGTTTGTCTGCTGATGTATCAGATACACTGTTTGTCTGCTGATGTATCAGAGACCGTGTTTGTCTGTTGATGTATCAGAGACCGTGTTTGTCTGTTGATGTATCAGAGACCGTGTTTGTCTGTTGATGTATCAGGGACCGTGTTTGTCCGTTGATGTATGAGAGACAGTGTTTGTCTGTTGATGTATCAGAGACAGTGTTTGTCTGTTGATGTATCAGAGACAGTGTTCGTCTGCTGATGTATCAGAGACACCGTTTGTCTGCTGATGTATCAGAGACAGTGTTCTTCAGCTGATGTATGAGAGACAGTGTTCGTCTGCTGATGTATCAGAGACCGTGTCTGTCTGCTTATGTATGAGAGACAGTGTTCGTCTGCTGATGTACTAGGCATGTCAGAGTCCTTTCATCTAATATGAGACATTCATATAGCACATAGTCTTTATTATCGAAGAGTTAACTACAAGAAAAGGGAAAAATATAACGCAAATACGTCGTACACACCATTGTAATTAATGTGCAGGTATAACGTGTTTGAGGCACCACAAAGTGACCTGTATCTTCTTGAATCCTATCGATGTGAAAATTGATATAATACAAATCCTGAAAGTTTCGTGAAATACATACTGCCACACCATGAAGTACTGTATCTTTTCTGTGGAATAAATAACAAATGTACTAACTTATAATACCAATACTAAACGAGAAGATAAAACACTGATCATGAAGACCTTAAAACCCGTCAAAAGCTGGATTTTGAACACAGTATTGTCCACATCCAGAGTACTTCAGTGCTGACACGCCCACCTTAAACCGCGTGCCCCCGCGTTTCATCATTTGGCGCACTGTCGTGCATACCGTGATTCATTCTCATCTATGGTTTACAGGTGCGACAAAAGAAAGATTCACAAAAGGTATACTTTTGGTTCATTTTTTCGATAAACATTGCTTCAAGAATCGTTAAAATGCAAACGTTACATTGACGTATGTACGCTTCAGGTTTATTTTGTTTGTACAGTGACGTTTCCATTTGACACAACGCTGATCCTGGAGTTGGTAGTAGACGTGTCATTGGACCGCCCCATGGCGGCTTGCCTCTGTTTGCAACAGAACATGACGAAGAACTGATCACGAAATCTCTTGCCTCCAACACAGTAGAGAACGAAATTTAGGGCATGGTTGGTATACATCATGTTGTTGCAGATTGTACGTACCAGATGGTACTGAGCTTGCTCGTGGGCACTGTGCTGAATCCAAAAGTAGCGTTCGACGACGATGATGACGGCCATTGGGGTGACGAAGATGAGGAAAGTGAAGGACACAGAGAGAAGCATAACGGTCACTTGGCGCTCCCTGGTCCGTGTTTCCGCTGCAGTTTTCTCCTGAACCCCTGTGTGTGTCATCTGCCGCTGCATACGTCCCGCCCGCTTCACCTCCATGATGATTAGTAAATTCACAACCAACAGACACGTGAGCGGTCCATAACAGTAGACCACACCGTCTACCCACGGCCATATCTTGGTTACAAAGAACGTATTAGTCTCGCCGGGAGTTGAGCATTTCTCTACACCCGTGTTTGGGTCGACTACTATCTGTCGTGTGAAGAAGCTGTGAACATCAAGAGTAAACGCGACAATGAACTCCACTAGGATTAGTACTCGGGCCTTCTTGATGGTGATCCATTTGGGTGCATGGAGGGGGAACTTGATTGCTATGTAGCGCTCTATAGTCATGGTGCACATGAGGAACACGTTGTAGTGGATGGAGAAATACATGAGAAAGAAAATGAGCCCGCAGGTTCCGCGATTGAAAATCTCTTGACCCGGAAACTTTGTAACCATGAAGAGGATGTTGAGGACGAGGACGATGGTGTCGGTGCAGGACAGTACGGCCATGTACAGGTAGGAAGTGGTATTGCGCATGTTTGAGCTTAACAGGACGATGAAGGACAAGGTATTTCCCAAGATGCCAAGAATGGAGCAGATTGGGGCGTACACCACATCCAGATACCAGCTCACCTGAAACTCTAAGAATGCTTTGAGTCGGCCGTCCTCTGACAAGTAGAGAAGATCCTCCACTTTGTAAGTAGTGACCTCAACCGTGGTGTTTCCTGTGACGTTACCATTCGGGATGGTGGTCATGTTATCAAACAGAACACTGCTCATGTCCATAGTAGTGGGATCTGCAAAAGAGTAAGACAATCTAAGGTCACTTATGGATGGTCGTCATTTAGTTGTCCTGTTAGCTCTAGAATTGTTAAAGCTTAAACTATCACACATTCTTTAGATATTATGAAATAGAAATCGATCTAGCTTGCTTATCGTGTATCAATATTGTAATTGTTCCAAATTAATGGCGTGATGGCGTTCCTGGAGACTCGGTTCATAGATCTGCAACTGACTCTTGTTTTCTATAAGTGCGTTGTGAAACATTTATTTGTGAGAGAAGCATCTGACTTGCACTAGCATTGACATGCATTTGTGAGAAATCACAAAGTCTGCGAAAGGTAGTATACAGGAGTACTCGCGTCTGAGCGTCTGAATTAAAGATATCTTTTGTAACCACAAAATAGACAACCGTGCTTCAAGGTGTCTGCATTCTGAAGTATGTGTATTTACTACCTCTAAAGATTCGCTAACAACGTGTTTAGCCACATCCCTTTGGTACAGCTAGAAAATAAAAAATAAGTGATGCAGCAATTATTTACTAAAGATAATGATCGCTTAAAGACACCGTTTACACTAGGCTCTGAAATATAGAATCCCAACCAGGCGTGTTGTTAGGTCAGTAGACCAATCAACACTGGAAGTGTTCTGCCAATTCAGGAAAGACAGGGAAACATGTAGCTCTATAGGAATAACTCTTTGGGTTTTTTTTATTTTGTAATCCAGTACAACCTCAATGATTCGCACAGATATCTGTGGGACTTTAGGCAAAACATGGTGCACGATGTCATGATTTGTCTCAGTGAAATACTGGAATATTTCCTGGAAAGTAGCGTTTGACTGAGTCGATCTTTCTTACAATTCCACGGGTTTAGAACCCACAAAAGAGCCCATAAAAAGGAGCTGATATTCCGATGGCTCCCCGCCCTACCAGGGACAACATTTTTGAAACTATTTGACCAACATTCTCCGCCGACTAGCAGAAGAGTGACCATCACTAGGCTCTATAAAAAACACATCGTCCCATCATGTTATACTATGAGGTTTGTCACTATGACAAAACGTCATTTGCTTACGTTCGACACACCCTTCTCTACTGGATCATGCTTACGTCCAGCACACCCTTCTCTACTGGATCATGCTACCACGTGGCATAACGTCATTTGCTTACGTCCAACACGCCCTTCTCTACTGGATCATGCTTACGTCCAACACACCCTTCTCTACTGGATCATGATACCACGTGGCATAACGTCATTTGCTTACGTCCAACACACCCTTTGTTCAGGAGAAGGAACTCTGTTTGTGAACGTAGAATATTCGCGTGCGTTGTTCTTTCTCAAATACGGACATTCGCGCAAACACTCTTGACTTCGTGAAACACGTGGAGTTGAGCCTGCACGAGGTTTCCCCGATAGCAGTTTTTAAAACAGTTTGTTAGAACTTCGAACTAGAGCAGTCGTGTTTTTGACGACCCCTTTCAAATTATAGTATTAGATTGGCGAGAGTGTTTTTAATTCATAGAACACTGCGTAACACCCTTCTCTACTGGATCATGCTACAAGGCGACAAAACGTCATTTGCTTACGTCCAACACATCCTTCTCTACTGGATCATGCTACAAGGCAACATAACGTCATTTGCTTACGTTCAACACAACCTTCTGTACTGGAGCAAGCTACCAGGTATATAGCTTCATTTGCTTATTTCAAACACACCCTTATCTACTGGAGATAGCTATTAATTAACGTCATTTGATTACACCCTGCTCCATGGGGAGTCTACTTCACATACAGCACGCATCAAGATCCGCTACTTTGCCTATCCTAACGTCAATGTCTTGCCATGGCCTTCCTGATCACCAGATCTAAACCACCTAATGAACTCGATAGGTGTGCGCGTCAACGTCAAAACACTCCTGAGACACTTCAACAACTGGCCATAGCATTGCAGGAAAAATGGGGAAGAATTCCGCAAGAGTGACTTGTCCAGCCTGTACCGAGATGGTTGCACAGTATTGGCGTTGACGTCGTGGATCGACGTAAACAGAAACACAGCAATAAATGTAACTGTTGAGTTGACGACCTCTTTGTTTCTAGATGTGTGAGTTTTAACCTTTTACCACTGATATTGCATGAAATAAGTGCTCTTAAACTAACGCAACAAATCGATCTAAAATGCCCTATGCGTTTCTTTGTTTTCGGTTTGGAAGTCTTTAGTATCCACATAAACACAAATCGCGTAATGAAGTCGGAGTGTCTCAGGACTCAGGATGTGCTTAATTGAAGTAATCACAGTAATTGAACTAAATCACATGCATTATGGTTTAAAATCATAAGGATGTAAGTAAACACATCGTCTTCAGAGAAAAGAGAGCCACTTCGCCTGTCCAGTACGATATCTGCACAAATCGAACAGCTACAGGATCAATAAATATCCCCCATGATAATGTTTTGCGAATTTCTTGAACAAGTATGTAGTTTCAGGCACATTTCGTCCCATAAATAACAAGGTGAAAGGAGGAGAGCTGACAATGGAACGCGACGGTACAACACATACCGAAGGAATTAATTTCATGTTCCAAAGTCTGTGTACATGCTTCAATACTTCAAACAATATAGCCGTAGTACTAACTTCAACGATCCTAAACTATGAATGAAACTATCAATGAAATCACATGGAATCTGTTTAACGACTGGCTGGACTGGTTTAATACATGTCATGAACTAACACAAAGTTAAAATCAATATTTAAAGTACATTGGTGTTCCATAAAATTACAAAGACGTTATATTTTAATGATTTATATTTTAAAATACAATTTATCACAGACACTCTTTTATGGAATTCTCACGATTGCTATAGTGTTATTAAGTAATCATTATTGCAGTGTTCAGAATGCACAAGTATAGCTAGCATCCACCTGGCACAGCTTACCTGGAAGTGTGTTCTGTCTGTATCAGGATGGTCAGAGCTCACAGTGGTACATATAGACAGCGGAAAACTATTTAATCTCTCGGCTGTTTCCATATATTCACATGTATCGAAATCACTTTGTTTCTGATTGGCGACAAGCACAAGGCTACAGAAGATCCTGGAATGCTCCATTGTGAGTGGCTGGCTCGTCACCGACTTGCCCCACCTACTACCTGGTGCTGGCCTAGCTGACACACAAGTTCACTTTTATCATTTTACTACATTCCAACCACGGCTCGAAAACAAACAAGCATTATCAAGAAGACAGAGATTAATGCGAATCGTTTAGAAACTATCGAGACATCTAAAGGCAATATTTCCTTTCAGTTTACAAAACTATTCATCACACATTAATTTCGAGAAACGTATTTTCACAAAGCGATTGGAACAAAAATAGTCGTTAAAGAAATTAGTTTTCATAAGTGTTAAGTCTAAAGTAAATTAAGCGAAAAATCACTAATTGCTGTCTCCGAGTTAGACTAGGCTCATTGACTGTGATATGGACCTACCACCTGCACAAAGTAAAAAACAAAACAAATCAGGACGAGGCAAACTCCTACAACTCATCACAACACTTAGTGTGCATATTGCGTGGTCAAAACACTAAATGCTCAACCATTTCTCGGACAGGTGTTTTGTAAATCTAATCCTGTCCTGTCCTGTCTTGGGAAAGTAATGATATAATAAATAATAATAGATATATAATATAATATGCTTGTATCCATATTGAAAAGACGCCTGATAAGGACCCACGCATACATGAAAGTAGCATGTTTTTCAAGTCTACCATGAGGATGACTGACTTGGTTTTCTGCTCTTATAAAAATTAGCAAAACAGTAATTTATTCATCCTGGCATACGTAAACTGACGAGCAAAAGAAAGTACACAGATTGTGTTTCTTCCAATAAGGTTAAAATAACAAAACCTTTTGAAAAACCACATTGCAACACTGCAATACGTATCAGCAAAATGACATTGTTACAATAAACAACAGTGTAGTTATGATCACTGCAGAAGGCTCCTACAACGCTGGAAGGTCAAGGCCATTAACCGTCGCTGTCGATGGGCCCACAAACGGGCAGCACGTCTTGCCACTGTGATCGGCTCATACGATGGCCCTGTGATGTGGCTGATGATGACGTCACCGTCAATATCCGGTTGCGTTGGTTAATAACGGGCAGACCAGACAGCGATCCTCTTGTGGTGTTGTGACTCTGGGACGTCCAATTCTGGGTCGATCATGTCTGGCTTGTCATATTGAAACAGTTAATCGGCCGAATCATGGTTTGTCTTGTGCAATCCAATGTCCTTGCAATATGGTTGAAGGAAGCACCCATTTGTTTCATTCCCGTTGCCCATTCTCGTTACTCCGACGTCAAATTTTTGTGACAAGTCATTGTCCAAACTTCACGACAAACAGGTTTGCTCGTGCATTGGACAACAATCACAATTTTGCAAATTTCGATCCAAATACATACAAATGTTTTTGGTTGCATTTTGGCAAATGAAACATGATAGTTGCATTCTATAAAATCAGTGTTCTTCAGTAAGTTTACTAGTTAGAACGTAAATTTGAGATTGCAGCAACAATTACACCTGTGTACTTTCTTTTGCTCGTCAGTGTATATTTAAAATAGTTGCACCCAAGCTCAAATAGGCTGGTTTTCTGAACACTTGATCCTCTTAGCACTTTAATCTTAAGTTTTCTTATTGTTTTCAATACATCCCCTCAATTATAATTGCACAGATGTCTTAAGTTAACAAGTTTTCAAGTTTGATCTTTTTTCCTAATCAAGGCATATTTTTTCACTGTCTCAATTATTTTAGTAAATACGACTTAAATTAACAAGTTTTCATCAAAGTCAATATTTCATCAAAGTCAATATTTCATCAAAGTCAAAATGTCATCAAAGTTAAACTGTCATCAAAGACAGAATATGAATATACCAAGAAACTTTTCATCATCTAAAGTTATGTTTATTGACAACCATGCATTCATTGTCTCAAATATATTTACATAAAAATTCTGGGTGGCAATTGTCTTCACTATTACAGCAAAACTAAGGGGTGGAAACTGTCCTTTAGTATGTCATCACTGTGTTTTAGGCTTTTGCTTGTCACCCATAGATTTACCGTTGGAGTACAGTCATCCATTCTCTTGAAGCTGGACTGTGTTGATCTTGACTGATAGGCGATTACAAGGTGATTTGCATCGGCATGGGAGTAATGGGAAGAGTTAAATTTGTCTGTAATTTGAGACAAGTCATTTGCGTTTTCGATCACACGAGACAGCTCTCATAGAGACTTGTTCTGCAAATGTCGCTGAATGACTTCTACCGACCATGGATGATATGAACAGTGAACTTCTACTGCTTACAGTGTAGCACTCGAACCCAAGAGCATCAAAGTTGCATGTCTTCAGTATCAACAATGAATCTGAGATCATAATTTACTCCGAGAAGTGTCTCAGTGGCATGAAGCGGTCGGAAGACAGACTGAAAGTCGTAACAGCTCTCACAATCAACCTTTGCAGAAAAGATATATTTCAAACTAGTTTATAGTTTTTCATGAGAAGTTCAACTGTTGCATCCTTCAAACCATTTGGAGGGACGCCACAAGACAAGTGACTGTGATTATTTGTGTAAAGTGTTGAGATGGCCGACAACAAGAGGTCACTCAGTAACGTTGTTATTTTTGCAGAACTTGATCGAGGTAATTTCAGACTAGTTAAATGGTTAGATTTCCAGTAAAAGGGTTCCGCTGAAACAAGACTTCCCAGGAGGACTGATCTGTTGATTGCAGCGGAGGCGATAGCTGCTGCTGTCACTGATTCTTAGTTTAAAAAATGATGGCAGGAGGCATTATCTGACGGAGGAAGAACTACCCCAGTCTTCTTGCTCATGTGAGTTCATGAATTTACAACTCTGGCGACGTGTGTCCCCATATTCCACGATCTGTTGTCTGAAGTATGCACGTATAACTCCTGTATGCGTTTGCAACATATAGTCTACAATGATGTACACGTCTGACGATCGACGTCTCATCACGTCACCTGAACTGGAGCATGGCTGTCTAACATATTAGGGCGAGAGTCACCATATTGTTGTGTCAGTTTCCATGTGTCAGAAGTATATAGGTTCGAAGTGGATTACTGATATCATGATACAGAAGTGAGTTATTAATATCATGGTATGATATCAGTCTATCTAATACAGATATACCCCGAACACGTCCCCGCTCGTTCTGCCTGCTCCGGAAAACTGTTCAAATGAAAGATCATGTTTTCAGATTTCACAGGATCCATTCAAGCTATTCTTTATGTAGCATAGCTACACCACATAACATACCCATTCAAGGGCGAGCGTGTGACGAAATCCTGTAGATGTCATGTCCGATGTAACCAGGTCTCGCTAAGAAATAACTCATTAATATATCTGCAGTTCAAAGGTATTTCAAAGAACATAAACCAGTGACATGGGACTTTCTGGGGCTTCCCACTCCATGAACATTTGAATACGGTACCTACACTAGGAGGTGCTGCAAACTGATCTCTCTGTATACTGAATTTTGGACAGGAAATATACATCCGAAAATCAAACATATTATATAACTACAGGAAAGAGGGCAAAGTTAGAAAACTGATATTGATATATATAATCTATTTACAAAAGAACATTATTTACATAAGAACCTGCATGTACAGTGGAAGCTGTCTAAACCGGCACTCATCGGGACTGAAGAAATAATCCAGTTTAGACAATGTGCCGGATTGTAGAGCTGATGATGAATGTTCAAGCCACAGGCGGGACTGAGATTTTATGCTGGTGTTGACACCTTACCGGATTGGACAGATGCCGGTTTTGACAGATTCCACTGTACATGTAAAGTTGCAAAAATGGACATACCTGATTATACAGAAGCCGATACACCCGCAGAATTTATCAGTGCAACATTGTAGAAGAGGTCGTTCTTATGTGGAAAGGAAATAGTAAAATAATTTATGCCCATGTCCCTTGATCAACATTTTTAATCAAAAGCAGTTTCATCTCCAAACAGAAAAGAGAGCATATTGAGTTAAACATGTATTTCAACGGTTCAACATCTGGAAGAAGAGCTTTTCTTGGTAATTATGGCCACATGACCAAGAGTACAATTCAATAACTGCGAAATATAGCACATGGACAGGTCCAACATTTACATTTTATGAAGGTAAATATAGTTTAAGATAAATTGCATTAATTTTAGTCTAGGGTAGCGTGCAGAGTTTTACATTCTTTCTTGCAAGCAACTTAGTCAATTTTGATCTGGTTGGATATGTACAAAGAAATGTACAAAGAGTGATGTGAATTTAATGGACATGCGAGCAAGAAATAATACTCATCAAATTACAATTATTACATTTATCACATAGAATCAATATCAACGGCGGTGTTGGAGTTTAAGCATCTGAATTTGAATAAAACACATAAGAGAATGTCACAACCCCGCACAAATCATGTTTTCCTCCAGGAACACTTGTTGACAATGTAGGAGCATATGAACATCATTAGCATATGTATATTTGTTTTATAGGTTACATTCCGTACACATTCTACCACGTGACGAGATTTACATTCCTATCTGGACAGCGGATATATTTTTTGTGCCAAGAGCCAGAGAACATGATACTTTCGTTTAACTTGCAATGAACCCTTGAATTAAGCGCCATCTCTGTAATAACTGAGTTTTGCATAACGCATCTGTGTTATCCATAGTTAGGTACAGATGCAGTTACAATTTCGCCATTACTACTTTGGAGGCTATACATTGTCCTCAATATATTTCTGTCTGTACATGTAAATTATTTGAGAGAGCAGTGATAGATCATCACAAAATGAAGGTAATTATGTAGATGTGATTATTCTGCACAAATTATGTTTCTGTGCAAAATTACAACGGGTTTTCATAGACGTCCAAGAGAAAGGTGGGTTTACGTTTATCGACATATCTAATGTGTCCACGATCCCAAATTCACAATAGTAGAGTTTGGTGATGACGCTTGCTGTACAATACGCAGCAAAATATCGTGGTGTGAGCTCAAGTGCATCGAGTTGTTTACATTTAGGGTAATATTTCACAGGCATAGAGACTTGTAAGTATCATTCTTTGCCAGAACTTGACGCATGGATGGAGTTATGAGTAATGAGATCCCACAGATCTCGGGAATTTATGTTCTGTCTTGCTTTCTGACAATGTTTACCGATTTATTGAAAGATTTTCAGTTACTAGAACACCTCCATATGTAGTTGATTGGGGACTGAGTCATCCGCGTATCACCAAAGCGATATTGAATGTTAGAATAAGTGCATTTTCTTTTCCGAGAGACAACTGCAGTACTTTTAGGTAGGTTGCATGTCAAACGCCATGTAGCGGCATATGACGATATGATGTATAATGATGAGTGTAAACCTTAACGCGATGCACTAAAGGCGTCAGTAAGGAAGACCACAGAAACATGCATGCCGTATAGACGTGTCGTAGTAGATAATTGATAGGGTCATTTCAAAAAGCAAGGAAAAACAAGATGGAATAGTTCTCCTTTCACCAAAGCCCTGCTTGACGCAATATGTCTTTGATGTTTCACCCTGGTCAAAAGCAAAGGATTTTTTCAGTATAACAGTGATGTGAAAGATCCCAGGTGTTATCCTCTTATACCAATTTCATGTAATATAATATAATACATCATGCCAGATTCTGTCAAAGGCTTTTTTCGTTGTCAAGAAAAGCAGAGAAAACAGTAGAATCTCTATGGATATAAATTTATAATAGAAAATTTTCCATGTGTGAATATACAAACATTTTAGCGCTATGTTCACGTCGAAAGCCAACTGCAACATATCTGGTTCAACAACCCATGCTTGCCATATAAGGCGACCATGCTTGTCGTGAGAGGCGACTAACGGGATCGGGTGGTCAGGCTCGCTGACTTAGTTCACACATGTCATAGGTTGCACAGATCGACGCTCATGCTGTTGATCACTGGATTGTCTAGTCCAGACTCGATTATTTACAGACCGCCGCTATATAACTGGAATACTGCTGCATGCGGCGTAAAACTAAGCTCTCTCACTCACTATATTGCTTTTGGATATATTGAGAAGCAGTGATAACATTGAATAATTTACGTAGGTGAGTGATAATAAAGTCACCTGCAAATAGGATTTGTTCATTTGGATTTCTATCAGGGTCAGGTGATTTGCTGATAGGAAAACCCTTTCCTAGTTTTTCAGCATAGTTATAATGGCGGTGTTTGCTACCAGTAACACGTTTACAAATACGATTCATGAAGTCAGAGTCAAATTTCTCTGACATATGTGGTTGAGCTGATTCTGTCAAATATTTCCAACAACTTCTATATATGTCAAGGAGGGTTGATACAATCTCTTCCCCACAGGTAAGAACAAAGACATTACTAACAGTTGTTCTGTTTTCGAACATTTTTATCAAAAAGTTTATGCCTATTTCAGCTGAAACGTCTATTTCTTTCCATGTTTCATTCCTGTTATGACTTTTTGATTGTTGGAGAAGTCGCCGAAAGTTTCCTTTTAATCTGAGCTGAGCGTGATTGAGACTATGGTGGTGATGTAACATGGTTAGACTACACCGGGATGGTGCTGATGTGACATGAAAAGAGTGAGTGAGTGAGTTACGCTTTACGCCGGTTTTAGCAACATTCCAGCAATATCACGGCGGGGGAAACCAGAGAATGGGCTTCACACATTGTACCCATGTGGGGAATCGAACCCGAGTCTTTCACGTGACGACCGAACGCTTTAACCACTAGGCTACCCCGCCGCCCCGACACGGAAAGACTGTACCTGGATGGTGGTGATGTGACATTGAAAGACTATACCGGGATGGTGGTGATGTGACATGGAAAGACTATACCTTAATAGTGGTGATGTGACATGGGTAGACTATACCTGGATGGTGGTGATGTGACATGGGAAGACTATATTTGGATGGTGGTGATGTGACATGGGTACCCTATACTGGGATGGTGGTGATGTGACATGGGTAGACTATACCGGGATGGTGATGATGTGACATGGGTAGACTTTGCTGGGATGGTGGTGATGTGACATGGGTAGACTATACTGGGATGGTGGTGATGTGACATGGGTAGACTATACCGGGATGGTGGTGATGTGACCTGGGAAGACTATACTGGGATGGTGATGATGTGACATGGGTACACTATACCGGGATGGTGGTAATGTGACATGGGTAGACTATACCTGGATGGTGGTGATGTGACATGGGTAGACTATGCCTGGATGGTGGTGATGTGACATGGAAAGACTATACCTTAATAGTGGTGATGTGACCTGGGTAGACTATACCTGGATGGTGGTGATGTGACATGGGAAGACTATATTTGGATGGTGGTGATGTGACATGGGTACCCTATACTGGGATGGTGGTGATGTGACATGGGTAGACTATACCGGGATGGTGATGATGGTGGTGATGTGACATGGTTAAACTTTGACTCAATGGTGGTGATGTGATATGGGAAGACTATACCTGGATGGTGGTAATGTGACATGGGTAGACTATACTGGGATGGTGGTGATGTGATCTGGGTAGACTATACCTGGATGGTGGTGATGTAACATGGGAAGACTATACCTGGATGGTGGTGATGTAACATGGAAAGACTATACGGGATGGTGGTGATGTGACATGGGTAGACTATACCTGGATGGTGGTGATGTGAAATGGAAAGACTATACTGGGATGGTGGTGATGTGACCTGGGTAAACTATACTGGGATGGTGGTGATGTGACATGGGTAGACTATGTTGCTATGGTGGTGATGTGACCTGGGTAGACATTGCCTGGATGGTGGTGATGTGACATGGAAAGACTATACCTTAATAGTGGTGATGTGACCTGGGTAGACTATACCTGGATGGTGGTGATGTGACATGGGAAGACTATATTTGGATGGTGGTGATGTGACATGGGTACCCTATACTGGGATGGTGGTGATGTGACATGGGTAGACTATACCGGGATGGTGATGATGGTGGTGATGTGACATGGTTAAACTTTGACTCAATGGTGGTGATGTGATATGGGAAGACTATACCTGGATGGTGGTAATGTGACATGGGTAGACTATACTGGGATGGTGGTGATGTGATCTGGGTAGACTATACCTGGATGGTGGTGATGTAACATGGGAAGACTATACCTGGATGGTGGTGATGTAACATGGAAAGACTATACGGGATGGTGGTGATGTGACATGGGTAGACTATACCTGGATGGTGGTGATGTGAAATGGAAAGACTATACTGGGATGGTGGTGATGTGACCTGGGTAAACTATACTGGGATGGTGGTGATGTGACATGGGTAGACTATGTTGCTATGGTGGTGATGTGACCTGGGTAGACTATACCGGGATGGTGGTAATGTGACATGGGTGACTATACTGGGATGGTGGTGATGTGACCTGGGTAGACTATACCGGGATGGTGGTAATGTGACATGGGTAGACTATGCCTGGATGGTGGTGATGTGACATGGGAAGACCATACCGGGATGGTGGTGATGTGACATGGGAAGACTATATCGGGATGGTGGTGATGTGACATGGGTAGACTATGCCTGGATGGTGGTGATGTGACATGGAAAGACTATACCTTAATAGTAGTGATGTGACCTGGGTAGACTATACCTGGATGGTGGTGATGTGACATGGGAAGACTATATTTGGATGGTGGTGATGTGACATGGGTAGACTATGTTGCTATGGTGGTGATGTGACCTGGGTAGACTATACCGGGATGGTGGCAATGTGACATGGGTGACTATACTGGGATGGTGGTGATGTGACCTGGGTAGACTATACCGGGATGGTGGTGATGTGACATGGGTATACTATACCTGGATGGTGGTGATGTGACATGGGTAGACTATGCCTGGATGGTGGTGATGTGACATGGGAAGACCATACCGGGATGGTGGTGATGTGACATGGGAGGAATATACCTGGATGGTGGTAAAGTGACATGGGAAGACTATACTGGGATGTGGTGATGTGACATGGGTAGACTATACTGGGATGGTGGTGATGTGACCTGGGTAGACTATACTAGGACGGTGATGATGTGACATGGGAAGACTATACCTGAATGGTTGTGATGTGACATGGAAAGACTAAACCGGGATGGTGGTGATGTGACAAGGAAAGACTATACTGGAATGGTGGTGATGTGACCTGGGTAGACTATACCTGGATGGTGGTGATGTGACCTGGGTACACTATACTGGGATGGTGGTGATGTGACATGGAAAGACTATACTGGGATGGTGGTGATGTGACCTGGGTAGACTATACCGGGATGGTGGTGATGTGACATGGGTATACTATACCTGGATGGTGGTGATGTGACATGGGTAGACTATGCCTGGATGGTGGTGATGTGACATGGGAAGACCATACCGGGATGGTGGTGATGTGACATGGGAGGAATATACCTGGATGGTGGTAAAGTGACATGGGAAGACTATACTGGGATGTGGTGATGTGACATGGGTAGACTATACTGGGATGGTGGTGATGTGACCTGGGTAGACTATACTAGGACGGTGATGATGTGACATGGGAAGACTATACCTGAATGGTTGTGATGTGACATGGAAAGACTAAACCGGGATGGTGGTGATGTGACAAGGAAAGACTATACTTAAATGGTGGTGATGTGACCTGGGTAGACTATACCTGGATGGTGGTGATGTGACCTGGGTAAACTATACCCGGATGGTGGTGATGTGACATGAAAAGACAATACCGGGATGGTGGTAATGTAATGTGGGTAGACTATGCCTGGATGGTGGTGATGTGGCCTGGGTAAGTTATACTGGGATGGTGGTGATGTGACCTGGGTAGAATATACTAGGATGGTGGTTATGTGACCTGGGTACACTGTACCGGGATGGTGGTAATGTGATATGGGTAGAGCATACCGGGATGGTGGTGATGTGACATGGGAAGACTATAACGGGATGGTCGTGATGTGACATGGCTAGACTATACTGGGATGGTGGTAATGTGACATGGGAAGAATATACTGGGATGGTGGTGATGTGACATGGGTAGACTTTGTTGGGATGATGGTGATGTGACATGGGAAGAGTATACTGGGATGGTGGTGATGTTACATGGGAAGACTATGTTGCTATGGTGGTGATGGTGGTGATGTGATATGGAAAGGGTGTACTGGGATGGTGGTGATGTAACCTGGGTAGACTATATTGGGATTGTGGTGATGTGACATGGAAAATCTATGTTGGGATGGTGGTGATGTGACATGGAAAGACTATACTGGAATGGTGATGATGTGACATAGGAAGACTGTACCGTGATGGTTGTGATGTGACCTGGGTAGACTATGCCTGAATGGTGGTGATGTGACATGGGAAGACTATACCGGGATGGTGGTGATGTGACATGGGAAGACTATCCTGGGATGGTGGTGATGTGACATGAAAAGACTACACCGGGATGGTGGTGATGTGACATGGGTAGACTATACCTGGATTGTGGTGATGTGACATGGGAAGACTATATTGGGATGGTGGTGATGTGACATGTGTAGACTTTGTTGGGATGGTGGTGATGTGACATGGAAAGACTATACTGGGATGGTGGTGATGTGACATGAAAAGAGTACACCGGGATGGTGGTGATGTGACATGCTATGACTATACCTTAATGGTGGTGATGTGAGATGGGTACACTTTGTTGGGATGGTGATGATGTGTCATGGGAAGAGTATACTGGGATGGTGGTGATGTGACTTGGGTAGACTATACCTGGATGGTGGTGATGTGACCTGGGTAGACTATGCCTGGATGGCGGTGATGTGATATGGGAGGACTATACCGGGATGCTGGTGATGTGACATGGGTAGACTTTGTTGGGATGGTGGTGATGTGACATGGGAAGAGTATACTGGAATGGTGGTGATGTGACCTGGGTAGACTATACTGGGATGGTGGTGATGTGACCTGGGTACACTGTACCGGGATGGTGGTAATGTGACATGGGTAGAGTATACTGGGATGGTGGTGATGTGATATGGGAAGACTATACCTGGATGGTGGTGATGTGACATGGGTAGACTCTACTGGGATGGTGGTGATGTGACATGGGAAGAATATACTGGGATGGTGGTGATGTGACTTGGGTAGACTATGCCTGGATGGTGGTGATGTGACCTGGGTAGACTATGCTGGGATGGTGGTGATGTGACATGGAAAGACTTTACTGGGATGCTGGTGATGTGACATGGGAAGACTATGTTGCTATGGTGGTGATGGTGGTGATGTGATATGGAAAGACTATACTGGGATAGTGGTGATGTGACCTGGGTAGACTACACTGTAATGATGGTGATGTGACATGGAAAGTCTATAATGTGATGGTGGTGATGTGACATGGAAAGACTATACTGGAATGGTGATGATGTGACATGGGTAGACTATACTGGGATGGTGGTAATGTGACATGGGAAGACTATACTGGGATGTTGGTGATGTGACATGGGTAGACTTTGTTGGGATGGTGATGATGTGTCATGGGAAGAGTATACTGGGATGGTTGTGATGTGACTTGGGTAGACTATACCTGGATGGTGGTGATGTGACCTGAGTAGACTATGCCTGGATGGCGGTGATGTGATATGGGAGGACTATACCGGGATGGTGGTGATGTGACATGGGTAGACTTTGTTGGGATGGTGGTGATGTGACATGGGAAGAGTACACTGGAATGGTGGTGATGTGACATGGGTAGACTATACTGGGATGGTGGTGATGTGAGATCGGTAGACTATACCGGGATGGTGGTGATGTGACCTGGATACACTATATTGGGATGGTGGAAATGTGATATGGGTAGACTGTGCCTGGATGGTGGTGATGTGACATGGGAACACCATAACGGGATGGTGGTGATGTGACATGGGAAGACTATACCTGGATGGTGGTGATGTGACATGGAAAGAGAACACCGGGATGGTGTTAATGTGACATGGGAAGAGTATACTGGGATGGTGGTGATGTGACATGGGTCGACTTTGTTGGGATGGTGGTGTTGTGACATGGGAAGAGAATACTGGGATGGTGGTGATGTGACATGGGTAGACTATACTGGGATGGTGGTGATGTGACATGGAAAGACTATACCTGGATGGTGGTGATGTGACATGGGTAGACTATGTTGCTATACCGGGATGGTGGTGATGTGACATGGGTAGACTATTCCGGGATCTTGATGATGGGACAATGGTAGACTATGCCTGGACGGTGGTGATGTGACATGGGAAGACTTTACGGGGATGATGGTGATGTGATACGGGAAGACTATGCCTGGATGGTGGTATTGTGACCTGAGTAGACTATACCTGGATGGTGGTTATGTGACATGGGAAGACTATACCGGGATGGTGGTAATAGACATGGGAAGACTATGTTGGGATGGTGGTGATGTGACATGGGAAGACTATACTGGGATGGTTGTGATGTGACATGGGTAGACTATACCGGGATGGTGATGATGTTACAATTGTAGAGACAGTGACACATTCCAATTTCAGGTCTGACATAGCTACGTCTTTGTTTGTGAAGTTTTAATGAGATAGGGCATATGTTCTGCTTTTGAGGAATGCTCTACGTGTACAGAGGTATATAAGGATGCTGAACGTATTTTCGAGGTCATAACAAACTTTGCAACCGACTGAATGTGGTCACCTGGGTGTAGTCACTGTTTCCAATTTGAGTACGAACGCTACCAGTAGAATTGGTCTCATTTAACCTTTCAATGTTCCTGATTGGCTGACTGTGATCTTTATGCTCCTTTGATGATTAGGTCATGGAACAATAACTGCCTGACTGCCAATAGCACTAATCATGCTGGAATTGGCTACCCAGGCAATTACTTAGGCGGGGACACATTCATCCACAAGAAAGACCGGAGCTACTTTACAAAACATCATAGCCAACATTGACCGGCAATGTCATGGTTAGCTGCGTGATTATCCTAAAAGCTTCAGGTGTATATTTTATGAGACATCTATAACGCTTAATTATCGTCTACAAGTACATATCGAGAAAACATCCGCACAACCTTGATATTGATTAAATTCAGTTTCCATACTCTCTACTAACAACGAATAATAACAGAAGAATCCAAGTTCACTTATTAGGATGGAAATGTGTCTGATATTCCCTTTATACGTTCCCAGTGTTCTGGGAGACTGAAGACGTTAAAAGCAGAGAGGTAGTTCATGCTGTGGGATAAAGGACCTATGTTTTCATACAGTATATCATTAGATATGTCTCTTATCCAGTTGGATTCTTATGAAACACATTCAGACTGTTGAATACACCATGTTTAACGTAGACGAAAGCTAGAGGGGACACATAAATTCTGGCTTGGAAGCGTGTGTTAATTGTTGCAGCGAGTCCAGAACCAGCGACACATCTCATGTCTACACTGCCATGGTGGCGGGAGAATAATGAAACTTTGAATATTGACATAATTATGCTTTTTAATTCAGATTTTGATGAAGGGACAGAAACGTTGGACACTCTCGACTACAGACAGCATCACACTCTGTGAACTAGAACACGAAACACATAAAACAGATGGAACATAAGAAGAAGGTGCTTTCTCGTGACTGCCGGGAAAATATTATGGTGCAAGAAATATCCTCTGCTATATCAAACAACACCAAAGCACGATCAGCTGAAATTCGAAAGGAATCACCAAACAACAATTATAGCAGTAAATGTCAGACTGTTGACTCTATGACAAATGAGTGGATGCCGCAAGAAAGGGGAGTTAGACATCAAGTGGTCAATATCATGAAGGCACAGAAAAGAGCTTTATATCCGCCGTACGTTTGCGCAGGAGATACTGCTTCATGATTGCTCATTCCATAACTGACAGTGTGAAGGATCTCTGCTGAAAAACCGAAGAGATTTGTCATTGACACGTTAGCCAAACTCATAATTACGGTTTTGATATAATGGATTGTTGGAGAGGAGTATGGTTTCAAAATTTATGGCATGTGTTTCTCATCTCTTTTCCCAGACCAGCGAACTGGCTTAAATGTAAATGATAGTGTTGCACACACTGATAACGCATGACCAAACGGGTCTCAAACCAACAACCAGCAAAATACTGCACTCTGTCAGATGACCAGAATATTGCGGTGTGAAAGTTATAATAGTGTATATCTGAGCGTACATTTCATGGCCGTAAACTATAGGGGTAGCGTGAAGGCTCAGCACAGTTTATATAAAGGTACGACACAAATACATTCAGAATGAAACGTTTCAACAGGAAGAAGGTATTGTATGTCTCTGAAACTAGTCATAATAGAAGAAGTAAGAGGATTAATCTGTTTCTCTTGTTGAGTATGAAATTACATTTAGACAGATTGTTAACACATTAGCACATACTGCATGCTATCGTGGGACACACAAGCCGAGAACTGAGAGGGATTCCACAGGAGCTGCGTTAATCGATATACTCCATGGCACAGAAACGTTTACCGCTATGACACAAAGCTCCCAAAGCAATGTCAAATGACTGAAGATTATTCAAGAATAAGGGACGTTGTACTGATTGATTCACTTAAGAACCGATTGTTAAATCTGGTCCTAGGGAGTGAACCTTTATTGCAACAGGCCAATCCATTATACCCAACAAAATGAGACGTTTTGTGATGGGAAGGGTAATCAGCTAGCAATTAAGGCGAGGATCACTAATGTAATATTGATGGAAAGTATGAATTTGCTGATCATTACTCTGCTGTATAATACTACATTGTATAAGTTCACCTTGGAATGTATACTGTACCGCAAAAGAAACCCCACCTTACCAATTTTGCCAGACATGTTTCATCTTATTTTTTCACTTTGATATTTTAGCTAGACCTGGTTCGAAGGCAAAGTTGAAGAAAAATTCTTTTCAGATTCTGTATTTGATACAGAAAACATGTCGTCAAACGCAGTTACTAAAGTAATGATGGGATGAGATCTTTGTGCTTATTTCATTAAAGGTCACATGCAACGTGCGGCCCTTAAACCCCGACAGGTCTTAAGTCCTGACTGAACATGAATAATCATTAGTGGGCGGGTCTTATGTGCTACGTCACATATAGGCAACAATGGTTTCCGTTGAACTAAGGATAGAATACATGTCTCAATGACAGGCCTCTTTGCGTTATGCAATGTCTCAACCACAAGATGCATACGAGATATGTGTAAGTATTTAGCATATGTGCCGTTTTTTCAATATAATGTGCTTTTGATTTTTTTAGACGCAGCTTCCTACAGGTAGCATTGGCGGAGCTGAAGCGATTTCCAAAGCCATCTCGAAAACATCCACTGGCTGACATTAGACTATGCCATGTCTCAGCCCAGTCCTAACTTTTCATCACAATCCTTCCATACACAGTAAAATATATTGTCAGCCGACATAATACTTATGCGATGCATATTGCCACACCTAATTAGGCTATTTCCGCGCATGTCAAAAGTGGGTCAACTCTGATAGTGCACTGATGTAAGGCAGGTTACCCAGGCGGAAGCAATGCTAGTCACGCTATGTGCTAGTTCACATTTTGAAAAATAAAAATAAATATATATGTCCCCATTTTCTCCTAGAATGACAACTCATTCTTCTGCAATTTTGGTCTTGTATCTGAAGTAGACAGATAAATTCTTTTAAAGTCTAAATTTAATAGTTTCTGGTATGAAGCCAATATAGATATAAAGCATAAAAAATAACCACTATGCCAAAACCTTCACCAGTTAGTATGTCTGCAAGAGGCCAGTTCTCTCTAGAATACCATTGTGTAGAGGTTGTTGTTAAAGACAGCACACTTATTGACTCTTAAATGTCAATTATATTTCTTTCATAACTGGAAATCACTTAAATATCAACAATTTCGTAGTATTTATAGAATTATTTTTATCCCTTCTTAACAATCTCGGTAATCCCTGATCACTTGGAGCCTATACAGCCTTCTGTAGACCAAATATTTCATTCACTCTCTCTCCCATTTCAGTCACCACTTTCCGCACTCTCGGCACTTCATGGCGAACAGTCAGTGGGCAGAAGACAGATTGTGGCAGCTGCTCAGGGGAGTTCCATCCAGCCCCAGGCACCTTAAGAGACTGGTAGGACATGAAAAGGATCTTCATTTTGCCCTACCTTTTCAGAAAAGGACCAGTCGGAACTTAAGACCCTGTTGGAGTTTAAATATTTAAATATTTTAACTCTGAAAAGGTCTTAAGTCCTGGCTGAAGTCTTGTCCCCCTACCTGGCCCCTCATGGTTGATTGTGGCTGGTGCAGACCATTCCCCTGATCACTTGGAGCCTGTACAGACTTCTTTAGACCAAATATTTCATTCACTCTCTCTCTTTTCAGTCACCACTTTCTGCACTCTCATGGCGAACGGTCAGCGGGCAGATGACAGGTTGTGGCAGCTGCTCAGGGGAGATCCATCCAGCCTCAGTCACCCCAAGAGACTGGTAGGACATGAAAAGCACCTTCATGTTGCCCTACCATTTCAGAAAAGGACCAGTCGGAACTTAAGACCCTGTTGGAGCTTAAGACCTCATCTACCAGGTCTTAAGCTCCGACAAGGTCTTAAGCTCCGGTTGAAGTCTTGCCCCCTACCTGGCCCCTCATGGTTGATTGTGGCTAGTGCAGACCATTCCCCTGATCACTTGGAGCCTGTACAGACTTCTTTTGACCAAATATTTCATTCACTCTCTCTCTCTTTTCAGTCACCACTTTCCGCACTGTCGGCGCGTCATGGCGAACAGTCAGCGGGCAGATGACAGGTTGTAGCAGCTGCTCAGGGGAGTTCCATCCAGCCCCAGTCACCCCAAGAGACTGGTAGGACATGAAAAGCATTTTCATGTTGCCCCACCATTTCAGAAAAGGACCAGTCGGAACTCAAGACCCTGTTGGAGCTTAAGACCTTGTATACCAGGTCTTCAGCTCCGACAAGGTCTTAAGCTCCGGTTGAAGTCTTGCCCCCTACCTGGCCCCTCATGGTTGATTGTGGCTAGTGCAGACCATTCCCCTGATCACTTGGAGCTTGTACAGACTTCTTCAGACCAAATATTTCATTCACTCTCTCTCCCATTTCAGTCACCACTTTCTGCACTCTCTGCGCTTTAGGACCCTCTCTGTACCCTCTTGGTTGCTTTGTCTTGTGCAGAGACCCCACCGCATTCCTTTTACCATGTGCAATGCCCTCTTGACTCAACATTTCATTCATTTTCTCTCTCATCCCAACCCACTTTGGCCACTTTCTTGGCATGTCAGGCAGACAGTCAGAGCGTACCTTGGACCTGCAGCCAGCAGCCCCAGAAGTGCTTCATCCAGCCCTAAGCAACTCTGGGACTGGTAGGAAATGAAACGCATCTTCTTTTTGCTGGGCCTATTCTTGAAATGCATTGTGTACAACCTTCAGTGCTGACTGAATCATCTGACATCTGTGATTTGATGATTTTGTGTAAGAATTTTGTGTTCTTGAAATTTTGTGTCCATGCAGTAATTACAACTAATTTCTAATATTTAGTTGCTTCTTTTCTAGTCTGATGACTTCTGCAGAATGTGTGGAGAGAAGTTTTTAAGCATGCTGAGTCAAAAAAGAAATATTCTTTCTTTAGGGCACTATGAAAGAACAAGAGATGGTAAGATGATTAAATTGTTATTATTTCATTGCTGAGAACTGAGTGATGTACTCGATACACTGACAGTGCCACAATCAGTTCCATTAGGCTACACCTCCTTTCCGAAACATGGGTATACAGAATGTCAAGTCACAATATGGAGGTTGAGAATGGAGACTGGCTGCCCGCATATGATTTCAAATGGTCCGTGAGGACAGTTGACCTCTTAACATCTCAGCCCTGGTTCGTGTAGCCAGCAGAAATCTGTCACGTAGGTGACATAGGATGATCTGACGGTCTTCTGCTTGTGTTGTCACACATGGACAACTTTGCACTAACTTTTGCAATCAGAAGCGGTGCCAGTTTTTTTGTAGATGACCTCTCAAGTCATACACAGTACGATATCTGTATCCCATTGCTCTTGCGACGTCAATAACTGATCTTCCCGCTTTTCACATGCTTTTCATGTTGCACATTTGACAGTCGTGCCATTTAAAATATCGTTAGAACTGTGGTTTAAAGGAGTTTTTTATCCCCCCGTCATGTAATGGGGGGGGATATAGTTGACGCCTCGTTTGTCCGTCCATCCGTAATCATTTTGTTTCCGAAGCATAACTCAGAAACCATTCAATATTTTTAGACCAAACTTGATAGATATGGTAATCTCAGCCAATGGTTGTGCCTTTTGCTATTTACAGATTTTTGGCATTTTTCTTTTTCTTTTTTTTTTGTTTCGTGGAACATTTCAGGGTTAGTCTTATGATTGGGTGGGCTTCGTTTCCGGAGCAGAACTCAAAAACCATGCAGTATTTTTCTGCAAAACTTGGTAGATATATCATTCAGAACCTGAAGTGGTGCCTTGTGCCATGTACAGGATCTTGTGATGTATTATTTTCTTGGTTTCCATGGAAATGTTTCAGACTTAGTCTCAAAATGGGGGGATGGTATTCGTTTCCGGAGCAGAACTGAAAACCGTTCAGTGTTTTTTCTGCAAAACTTGGTAGATATATCAATCAGAACCTATAGTGGTGCCTTTTGCTATGTATAGGATCTTGTGATCATGGAAACATTCTGGACCTTGCCTGAAAAGTGAAAGGTGTGTTTTATTTCCAGAGCAGAACTCTCAAACTTCTTAATATCTGTTAGCAAAACCTTCTAGATATGTGTGGCAGACCCCAAGGTTGTGCTTTTTGGTTTTTAAAGGTTTTTGTGATGTATTATTTTCTTGGTTTCCATGTATTATTTTCTTGGTCTCAAAATGGAGGGGTGGGCTTTGTTCCCAGGGCACAACCCGAAAACCATTTCATATCTTTCAACAGATCTTGGCAGATATATCAGACATGTCTTGAAATTGTGACTTTGCTGGTTACAGATCTATGGCATTTATAATTTTCATGATTTCCATGGAAACAATTCAAACTTAGTCTATAAAAACAATGAGTAACTCTCAGATTATTTGTCCTTTCAAACATGTGGGGGCCGGATGGATATGTCATCTTCTGATGACTCTTGTTTCACTTCCAAACATGTGCAAATGAGGAAAACTTCGATGCAAAGATCACATGAACGATTGCACATGCAAAACCTGATGTGGCACTAACGTCAGTTGCTTGACGAATTGATGGGGTTGAGTGGGTTTTGCTAACGGTTTTCTGGAGTCGAAAGTTTGGGATCCCATTTTGGATATACAGATGTATCATCAGAGAAAAATTATTCATTATTATCCTCCCGGCATATAATGGAATAGGAGAATATAGTGTTTTGTGTAAATGGGCTGTTCTGTCTGGGCTCAATTTCTTCAGGGTGACTTGTGATAGCTTTCATTAAAGATCAGATGAAAGACGCTGAACTTTCTTTTGGTCCACAATGTGCATATTGTATTGACTCCACCCATCCATGATTTGACCCCAAGTTCAAGGTTGTTTAGAGTGTTTCAGATTGAAACGTCGGGTGACCATTGTTGACAGTGGACACAGCAAAATTGAGATGGTCATTCCATGCCGATATGGCTGTCAAATAGTAATTGCTTCCTAACAGTTATCGCCAGTACATCAGTATCAGTGTGCACAGTTCGGGGCATTGAATTAACAATTTCTGTTTTGTTTGCAGTGTTTTTCCACAACACTAGAGGACAGCTCAAGAATCTTGTGCGATGTAACATAAGAGGAAAATTAAAGAAAAAGTTATGAACTGCATAAATGTTTTCACTTTAGTCAGGGCAATATCACACAATCAATATAATAAAAATCTATATCATACATAATAGTGCATGTTAACAAAAGTGATTAATTGCTCCATTCCCTATCAGTCTAGCGCAAAAATCAATCAACTAGTCACACAATCAAATATCAGAGGTTACTGTATCATGATACAAACATACATTAATTCACAAATGAGACAAGTAATTCTGAAATGGCGATAGAGTAAATTGTGAGGAAACACCTATTTGTACTGCCGTGATTCTCTTCTGCCATCTTATATAAAAACATGATCAGCAGCAGTGAACTGACAGGCCATATTGGTGAATAGCTCTGTAAGTACCATGACTAATTCTTATTGCGCGGAATATTTTCGTAAATACTGCTAAAATATGGTGATAACGTTTCAGCAACATGTTAACAGCCTGTTAAAAAAGGATATTTTTCAATGAAACATAATGTTGCTGTGGAAGTTAGTGGGAAAACACTTCAGTTTTAAGCAACCTGTAAAGGCAAGTACACACTTTAATAATTCATACTTTTATGCTTTCCTGTTGATATTTTACCATGGATACCAGTTGGCAAATAGTGACAGATTTCATAGTACTGAAGCTATGGCTACTTTAAATGGAATGGATTGTTTAGTGGCCCAGATTTGAACACAGCTTTGTTTTGTGGTCTATCAGTGACAAGAGCCTAAATTGTCGAGTCATTGTTACCTGGTTTCTAAATTCATACAACCGATAAATTTGACAACAAATTAGGATAAAGTCACCTCTGCCACTATTTGGGTGTCTGAGTTAATCTTCTCAGTGTAAAGTCACAAGAAGTGAGTATTGTGAGTATGAAATGTGTTCAGTGTTGTTGGCACAACATGTCACAAACCCTTTTGATTGAAGTAAACAATGTTGCATATGATTCATTCGTTCTGTTTGACCCTTTTTGCATATGAATAGACATGGTTTTCTTTTTAAAAAAACACTTTTTTCATTAATGGCTTTCAAACACGTATGTAGTCACATGGCTGTTAAATTCCTATTTGACATTTAACATGATATTGACACCATTTTCAGCTTGTAGAAAGACTTGTTGTGACAGGGGAGGTGTATCTTTGCACAATCAGCATAATCAGAAGCCTTCACATCCAAGTTAATGTTGGCACCCTCATTTTGCACTGATATCCTCTACCACCTTGTAGATGCTGCCACAACTGGACATGTAGGTACATACCATGTTTAGTAAGTCTTCTGGTCCAGGCTGTGTCTCAATATCAAATTTAATGACTCACTTACCCTTATTCATTAGATTTGTATTTCTGAGGGTTTTTTTTTCACTTTGAGAAGAGTAACCAATAAACTCCTTAAGTTTTCTTCATTTTTTTAAAAAACTGACTAATGTATGAAATGTGGGGCTGTTGAAGCAATTTTAAATCTCAATCACATGAGGTCATGAGTATCAAAATCATATTCCTTTAATGTAGTAGACTCTGCTGTGTCAGTATAGGAAGGCAAACAACTGACCATTAATGAACAGGAAGTTGTGCAGTTACCAGTGTTTAGGTTTAAACATTATTCGATATTCAAAATACGCCTTTGCTTGGAACTATCACATGCCCCCCTTCTTTTGTGACAAATGAGTGAAATCCCATGGTATCTGTTTGATTATAAAAGATTCTTCATTAATGCAGAAAAAAATTTTGCAAAGCATTTTTGAAATAGTGTTACCTGAGGGTTATAATAGACCTAATTTGTCTCTAACAGCTATTTCAATGCAAAAAATCTCCTCTTATTGGATATGTTGGACAGGAGAAAGTATTGAAGTATCATTCAGTTCCCTTTTATAGTCTACATCTCATCTGTCTGTCCGTCTGGTTGTCCATAATGATTTTCTTCACAGAGCATAACTCAAAAACTGTTCAATATTATTCAGTAAAAGTGGTAGATATACCAAAAATACATTTTGGTGGTGCCTTTAGCTATTTACATATTTTGGTCATTTTTTTTCCTGGAAACAATTCAGACTTTGTCTCAAAAGGGAAGGGTGGAGTTCATTTCCAGAGCATAACTCAAAAAACGTTTCATAATTTTAGACCAAAAATGATAGATACAGTAATCTCAACCTATGGTTGTGCCTGTTGCTAGTGACAGATTTTTGTCATTTTTTTTGTTTTTCTATGAAACGTTTTGGTCTTAGTCAAATGGTGCAGTGGGTTCGTTCCTGGAGCAGAACTCAAAAACCGTTGAGTATTTTTCTGCAAAATTTTTTTTTTGACAGTCAGAATGTAAAGTGCTGCCTTTTGCTGTTTACAGGTTTGTGTGAGTTATCAAATGGACGATTTTGAAGTGGTGCCTCTCTGTTTACAGATATATGGCGTTTATATTTTTCTTGATTTCCATGGAAACAATTCAAACTTAGTCTAAAAAGTCATTAAGTAACTGTCATATGATTTGTCCTTTCAAATATGTGGGGGCCGGGGGGATATGTCATCTTCTGATGACTCTTGTGATTTATTATTATCTCGGTTTCCGTGGAAACATTAAGGACAAAAAGTTTCTCAAAAGTTATAGGTGTGTTTCGTTCCGGAGCAGAACTCAAAAAACTTCTAAATATCTGTCAGTAAAACTTGGTAGCACAACTCGAAAACCATTTCATATCTTTCAACAGATCTTGGCAGATATATGATACAGATCTTGAAATGGTGACTTTGCTGATTACAGATATAATTTATATTTTTAACCTTAAGTGAGATATGATATGAGATGAGATGAGATGAGATGAGATGAGATGAGATGAGATGAGATGAGATGAGATGAGATGAGATGTGATGTGATATATGATATATGATATATGATATATGACATGACATGACATGCCATGATATGATATGATATGACATGATATAGGATATTTATAAAGCACACATATCCACACATTAGTACATGCTCAAGGCACTGGTATTGTTTCCCTCGATCACTGGATGTCAATCTGAACAGCACACTGGGACACATAGTCACAGTACTTAGTCCAAGTTCACTGCATGTTGCTGTACTGGAGTTTGCCAGTATCCATGTGGCCACCATCTGGTCATATGCCAACGGATTTGTGGGTTGTGCACTGTACATTAGAGGTCTGCAACACTGAAATAGTCTGCACACAGTTGACTTCAAGGTTCTTTACACCCGATCACAGTTGGGCTTGATCCTGACACCTCAACCTCGCTGGGTCACTAGCCTGGCACCTTAGCCAGCTCACCTACCATACCCCCTGTAACTATTCTTTTAAATATTATGGGGCCAGGGGAATATGTCAGCTTCTGATGACCCTTGTTTCATTGTGGTTGTGACATGATGCTGATTACCACTTTTCCAAGATATAAAACATCAATAATTTGGAAGAACAACAAGTGTATAGGTTAGATGTAAAGTATTTTTATAGTCCTCCTTTTTGGAAGCAATGATATTTGAATCCAGCAATCCAGCAGGACAAACAGACTTTTTCTGTAGGCTGGTGCATTGGATCATAGACACATTTTGGTCAGTGTCTAACACCGTAAGTACTGCAGCAGCATCAACATGCACATGCTATGTACGTTAAGGCTTGCTAAGATTATTTGGAGTGCAGAAGTCAACAGTAATCATCATGCTCATGTATTTTTGTACTAAGGTTTAGTATGTTCAAATCATGTTTAATTTGGAACACATTTTTCAGCCAGGACTATCATGGACATATATGATTAATAGTCATTCTTCTTTAGTCAACACATTATATAGGTTGAGATAGAAAAATGTTATCACTAAATATACTGCCAGTGCCCTGTTGCCATTACCTGTGCATACCTGTCTTCTTCATGCACTAGGCTGTTGTGTTTGGGAGTTTGAATCAAACTTGGTGCTGGTGTGTTTCAACACCCTTGTTTTTTGCTGTTTTTGACAATGTTTCTTTTCACTCAAACTCAACGAATATTGAATTTTATTTAAAGTGACCATTAAGCGCACAAAAACTTACATTTATCTAAGAGTATAAATGACTTCACCATGATTCAGTTTATATATATATATGACTATCAAATTTTGTGATTTTCTCACTTTCTTTTTGTTGTTGTTGTTGTTGTATACAATGAACAATATACAATTAAGGAAGAGTCAGTTTTTGAATAGTATGTCCTTGTACCTAAAATGTATTTTTTCACATCCATAGCTAAGCCAGTCATGGTACATGAACATGTCAGTAAATATGGATTAGTATCTGTGGCTTTTGCACTGAATGTGTTTCTCTACTCTTGTTCATTTTCAGTAAATTTTATAACATTATTAACATTAATCACAAATGGGTAAACATGACATTATTTATTACTATACCTCTCCATATAGCTTAGATATTGTTGAGTGTGGCATTTGATAACAACAACAAAAAATGAACAAAAACATGTGAAATACAATTGATCCTAATGATTGATATTGATACATTTCAGGCACAACCTGCAAGAATGACAAGTGAGGAAGTCGCAGTGGCTGATCCGTCTAGACAGCTGACTTTGTGTGCTGGCGATTAGGGTGCAAGTTCAAGTCCCAGGTGGGACTCAACCAAAAAAGTAGTAGAATTTGTACTTTACTAAGAAAGTGTAATCCCAAATATGACATACATTACATTTGATCACTTCCTAAATGGCAGTGTAATCACAATCAGTTATGCCTTGATATGGGAACAATAAATCAAACTCAGCATTCCCTATCTCAGGGAAAGGTAGTTGACAAATATCAAATAAAATATGTGTGATCTGATATGAGATATCAAATGTGATTTTTATGGTCATATGTAAAGTTTTAGTCACAGATGCAGAAGCATCTTCCTGATGCCTGATACAAAGGAAATTATTGTTGATGTAATTATTACTGAGACAGATACACAGAAAAGATGTATTTGACTTGCAAGTTTCCACTGGTGAGGCAGTATATGCTCAGCTTTCTGTGAACCCTTAGTACCAATACTATATGCCATAGTAACAATCAGACAATTCCCTCGGCTCTGTAGTGGCATGGCTAATGACATATTTGTCATTTTTCCATTCAGTGAATAAATGTATTTGACAGTTCAAAGGTTTCTGACAGATTTTAGCCGTAATTGTCCAATAAGACATTTTTATGTTTGATGCTTAATTCATTATATTTTTCTCATATTTTCCTCCCTTCAGGTTATCATGACATTAAAACCAAATGTTTTTATTAATGACTAACTTCATATGTTCACAGGTTGTTCACCATTCATCCCTTGTTGGGTTGATCCCCTAGTCCAGATCAACAATTTGCAGACAGCTTGTAATTCAGTTGATGTCTACTCTTGCTCTCAAGTGAAGCATTATGAACTGAGTGCAGCGGCACTGTTGAATTTCTAGATTTAGCATTTAGTTAGGGTAATTCATGCACCCACTTGCCATTGTCGTGCAGCTGTGCTGGATTTATAGGTAAAAATAGATCCCCATAAATAAATTCCTATACCAAGTGGTGACCATGTGATCAGTCTTAGTAACCTAGCATATTATTCGGCAGGAACAGTATGGGACATTAATTGCATGTAGTTAAAAACTACATTTATGGTGACAGTCATGGGACGAATGAAACAGTTAAAAATCTGTAAAAAAATAGAAGTCTCGAGCAAGTACATTGAAAAGTTAATCACAAGTTTGAAATGCAATTTGGTATCATCAGCCCAGAGAACATGTCCCAATTCCCTAAACTGTAGATTTTAAAGGCATTATTCCATTTTTGGTGACAGTCATGTGACGCATAAAAAAGTTAAAAATCTGTAAAAAATAGAAGTCTTGAGCAAGTACATTGAAAAGTTAATCACAAGTTTGAAATGCAATTTGGTATCATCAGCCAAGAGAACATGTCCCAATTCCCTAAACTGTAGATTTTAAAGGCATTATTCCATTTTTGGTGACAGTCATGTGACGCATAAAAAAGTTAAAAATCTGTAAAAAATAGAAGTTTTGAGCAAGTACACTGGGATCTTAATGACAAGTTTGAAATGCAATTTGGTATCATCAGCCCAGAGAACCAAATTCCATAATCTGTAAATTTTAAAGGCATTAATTCAATATAATGTTAAGGTCATGTGACAAATAAAATTGTTCATAATCTCTCAAAATTTGAACTATTGACTAGGTAGAATCACAACTTCTTAACAAGTATGAAATGCTGTTTACTGTAATAAGCTTAGAGAACATCTTCAAAATTCCATAAACTGTAGGTGTTAAGGGCAATGTTCCATTTCTGGTCAAGGGTGTATGACAAACAGAAATAGTTAAAAACCTCTGAAAGTAAGAACTTTTGACCCAGTACATTCAGAAATTGACCACAAGTTTGAAATGTAATTTACTATCATCTGTACAAAGGAAATATTGAAACTCCATAAACTGTAGGGTTTGCATGCTTTATTCCAAGTGCATGGGACTAATGATTCATGTATAATGTAGAGTCAATTAAAGAGAAAGGTACAGCATCATTAAGGATGGGTATCCAAGAAACTACAAGTAATTCCAATGTTTAGAGATTATTTATGTCACCATGACAAGCAGTATCACTGTCACAGTTCACAGATACTGATTGCTGCAGTTGTATGAACCACCAGTGGCTACCACATCAGTACCTAATGTAAAGACCCCTTGTACAGACATCCTCTGTCAGTTTTCTCCTCATATTGACAATCAGTCATCAAATCAGCAGGATTAGAATGTGCTTCTTCACATGTTTTCTAATAACTTAACTGTAACTGGGTGGCTAATGTTCAAGTCAACAAGGTAGTTCAAGTCAACTGGTGTTCCAGCAGGACATGTGATGCATTCCAGTAACTTGCTATGATGTATTTTCTGCCCTGTCAAGAAAACTCCCCTTTTCTGTTCTTTTTTACTCATAAATGATCTTTTGTTTTGTAATGCAATATTTCCAAAAGGATCCTGTTTTTACATGCATATATTTTTATGATATTTTAAATTAATTAAAAGAGCTATGTTCTGTAGGATGAGCATTAGGAAGTGCTATCAGGTAACTGGCTCTGTTGCCATATTTTGCCATAAGTGAGCTCTGATTGCTGTGCATATTGTTTTTATACATCATAAAATTAGTACATATCTTTTTGTACTTCACAGCAGCCGCAGATGTATGTTGGGGTGTTGGGGTATAAGAATCAATCGCATTTATTCTGATGGATGTGAAAAAACCCCAGATATGTAGAAGTTAACGAGAAAGCAAATGAACAGAATTTAATGCTGACGAATATCTAGGAACAGGGTCCACATCACTGTACATGACAGTGCCAGTGATGATGGTTACTTTGATGGACTGCATTTATGATTTGAGAGAGCCTGGTGGTTTATTATTAGTGTGTGCTGCATGTGGTAAACATTGCAAAAGTAAAGGTATACCATATTTTATGAACTTGACTCTTATTAAAACTGACTTTTGTGATAGTTTCTTCTTAATTAAGGCTGCACATAACTGCAACCACTTGTTGTCTGCATGTCTACTGGGAAAGCATGGTAAACTGTTTCCCTTTGCCAGAAACAAAAATGTTGTGAAAAATGAAATTCATGATATGTACAGAAGTCTGATATATATGACATGTGATGCTACATCTTACTATCTCATAAGTATGCTGTAAGTTTTAGAAAAAAAGAAAATCATCCCTTCGTAAAATATTCAGCTTTGTGTGTTATATTTGCTCCATATTTTGTTTCTGTTGGCCTTTTTGTGACAGGTAGCTTCCTATCATGAGTTCATAACAAAATACCAGATTATTTTATAGCCCTGGGGCTTTTTTTATAGTGGTAGCTAAGCTCTTGCAAATACAAAGGGTATAATGTTCAGTGTCATAGAATTGTAAATGCCATATACTGACACATTCATTGTTGGTTAGCCAATGGCATTACTTGTTTCTCGGATTCTTTTCGACAGACATAAAGGTATGTGTGTATACCAACTTAATGACTTTAGTACTACATATCATTATGTTTAACATGGTATTCTTCAAGTCTGCTACTTGGGAAGATATGCAGCACTGTTTTGTTTTGTATTAAAACACCTTCAACAAAATTGATTTCTTTTGTCATTTTATGGGAAAATGTGATAATGGTTATGTTTTACCTGGCCAGCTGACGCTCTACAACATTTCTGAATACACAGACAAGTAACACCATGATTTGGACAGAAAATGTCCACTGTGACATGTTCACCAAGAACACATGTGTCAATGTTCAGCTGCATAAACAATATAGATGCCACAGATATTGACTTTACTCTTTCCTCAATGCAAATATGTACAGTTGATATCCTTGATTGTGATGTGACTGGTATGATATGAGGCATCATAAACAACTAACTCTCATTTTACACTTTATTCATATTTTCAAAAGCTGTCCCAAACATGTAAACTTCTGATGTCTTAAGAGTCACATGTGCATGTGGTAGCTTTTGTAAACTGTACTAAAGGTGTCCTTAAAAAAAGTGCTTCTCGTGATGTATAAGCACACCTATATTTAAAGTTTATTATTACAAAACATGACACATAACCCAAGCATTGATCACCAAACACAGTTCCAACACTGGGAACGTCTGCAAACAACCCACCACACTGCTGAAAGTGTGTGTATGGTTTTACTTCACTGTTAGCAATATTCCAGCAATATCACGATGGGGAACACTGGACTTGGGTCTCATGATGATCAAACACTTTATAACCACCTATGCCAAAGGAGTAGAATTCATGCTCTCAAATTTTCTTCAGGTACATGCTCACCCATACTGCTTTGTGGAAACAAAACAGGCTCAGTGCTGAGGAAAATGTATATATTTTATATATTCTTTGGTTTTATGAATTTACTGGAATTACTGACTGATTATATAAACTGTAATTATGACTTGGCAAGAACAACACTCCATTTCCATGTCAAACTCCTTCATACAACGATATATAACTGACACAGTGTAACAAATGTACAGTGGTAAACATGTACAAGGAGTGCTTTCATTGATTTTGCCAACACTTGGTAGACTTACTTTGGTGTCATAAAAAACATCATCACCCCGCCCCAGCGGTAAATTATCAACGGTACCCTACATAATTACGATCGATTTCTTAACAAACATTGGGACATGTCTTTATTCTCCGTAGTATTGAAATGGTAGTTAGGTTGAAATACACTCTCATTGCACGCTTATCAACTTAACACGACTGAGCAGAAGTAAACCGAATGCTCTTCCGTGTTCAACTGAGAAGTTGTGCGTAAGAAAGACGTACGACCTGGTCACATAATCTCCGCCCACTAATGATTATTCATGTTCAGTCGGGACTTAAGACCTGTCGGGGTTTAAGGGCTCTACACCCGTGTATTGATCTATTGTTTTAATGTTGGACTTGTTTCGTGATGTGTTTCTGTGTTGGCGGTGTTTAGCAGTGCATGGCAGTGTATGGCTAAAAACAAGCACTCTTACAAGGCGATAAAGTCGTGCACATCCGATTTCCATGGACAAAAACAATTCTTCTCAAGTTTCACAAACAAAACAGCAAAAAAAACAAAAACAAAAACAAACAAAAAAACAAGTACAATTGGACCAGCTGTGCGGATTATGTTTCATTAATGTCATCATTCCCAACATGGAACAGTTCCAAATCCTCGAACAGAAACACCAACATTGTTGTCGCAGAATGTGCGTCTAAATTGATCTTGATCAAATTTGAAATTTGAACAAGGTCAAAGGTAACTGAAGCCCGACACGTAAAACCAGAGATAAAAAACATTTTTGAGAAAAAAACTCTGGAACCGTGTTCCCTCAACGTATGCAACGCTACCTATTCTACAGGAGGGTTTACAGTAGTAGACACGCAGAGTACATTGTCACAAAATGTCCGAACAGTAAAACATCCACATGCTGCTCCAGAAGAATCCTTGATCCACTTCCATGGAATGTCTTCTTGGCAGTCGTCCTGCCTCTGGGGGGCTTCAGAGTCCATTTCCGCCCCCAGGACGATGGCATCCACGCTCCTGATAATAAAGGTAAACATATTTTACATCATTTGTACTGTGTGCATAAATGCAAAATATACGATTCCACGAGAACATATCTCAAACACGAAAATCAAGATGTGACTTGGCAGTAGACGTCATCGTACACAAGGAGGCACTTTATGTTTTCTTTAAAAGATCGTTTGGAAAAACACAGTGGCTTCTGCTAATAAAGGTAAACAGTATTCTGTATCATAATTTATCCTTCCAGTACATATTAAGACTGCATGAGTGTCGTTTTCACACTGCTTTTACCAGCATACCAGCTATATCACTGGGAGAAACAATAGATATCGGCTCCACACATCATTCAGATTCAGATTTGGAAAATCGAAATAGGTTTGTTTGGAGTGTCATGAGTGAACGCTTTAACCATTCGGTTATTCGACGATCCCCTTACATTTAAACACAAAGCAAATATGTCGGGACGTGAAAAACAAAATTTAATTTAAGTTTTAAACTGAAATAGTGAATGCTTTACCAGCAGGTGGCCAGTACACTGACTTTCAAAGTGACCATCCGGGACTTGCTTTGTCTCGAACTACCTATTGAAGGACGGAATGGTGGGTTAACACTAAGTTATACTATCTATAGATAGCATCGTACAGGGCATGCACGAAGGGGGCCCTATCTACACTAACCCCTAATCTACCAGTCAAGTGCAGTCAGCATTGGGTCTACTGAGGGTGCTGAAAAGACTGGGGCCACAGAGTGTGCCAACCCTAAACTAGCTGGGTTGCTGTAACAACCATCCTGACTGTACAGTCAGGCCCTAGCACCGAACCTACTCCATGTACGCTCGGCAGGGGGCTACGCGGAGAGCAGACGCACAATGGAGCCACCATGAGACAAAAGCTCATCCCATCGGACCCTCGGAAAGTCAGTGTACTAAAGTCCAGGTGGAAGGGTTTAGAGTGACACAACACCAAATCCAGAGTGTGCCAGGGTTCCTGCGTCTGAAAGAAATGAGTCATGCATAAGCATCAGTAATCACATTTCTCTCGGATGTAGATTGGATTAACAACAGCGAGTGAGTGTGGTTTTCTGCCGCTTTGGGCAATTTTCCAACGACGGGCCTCATAAGTAGGCGTTGGGCATAATATTTAAGTGAGGACTCGAACAATGGTACTGAAGATGACGTGCCAACACTTGAACAACTAGGCTACACTACCACTCCGTTTACATGCAGAAACCAGTATCAACCTTTCCCATCTATACCTAAATGACTATGCTTGTCGTAAGAGGCGACTAACGGGATCGGGTGGTCAGAGTGAGTGAGTGAGTGAGTTTAAAATTTAATGTCACATCGGCGATATTTCAGCCATATCGTGACGGGAACGGAACATTAAAATGGAATATATGAGTATTATAACAATCAGTCGACGAAGGACAGTAAAACAACTAGAACATCACAGAAATGAATGTAAAACTAGTAGCTATGCCTAAAACAATTTATCTATAGAGGACAATACAATATAAAACCGGGCTATAGATTGCCAAGAACTGAAGGTAGATCACCATACTAGGGACCATGGGGACTTACAGTACTTTTGCTACCTGCATGGGTCCTAGCTGGATTTACATCATCCCCTCAGCCGTCAGCAATTTCGGAAATCTAGCCATACAATAAAAATACACTTATACTACCATTAAAAACGTGGAAATTTAGAATTTACTTTGTATGTTTGTGGACTTACGTACCCTCTCAGGAGGACAATAATTTTACAATACTTCAACCCCCTTTGAGGGTACAGCCACCAACAATTCAAGTTACTAATTCAAACTACCAGTCATTAAAATACATCTATTTACAGAAACATATTATTCAAAATTCAACCAAAAAGTCAATTTCTTTTAAAAAACCTATAATTAAATGAGAATTAACGCTGGTAAAAAGATCCTTAATTGTTTTAACTGTAAAATACTTATCCCTTGTGATGGAGAATTCAACACAGTCAAGCAGAATATGCTTGACTGTGACTCTCTCATCACAAGGGATACAAATGGAGGATCTTCACCTTTTAACAGGTACGCATGAGTGTATCTAGTGTGGCCAACACGACATCGTCGCAAAATAACCTCTTCAAATCTGGACTGACAACCCAAGTGGGTATAACCAATGTAAGGTTTTGTCTCATGTAATTTATTGATACCCACTTGGGTGTCCCACTTCTTTTGCATGAGATCACGGATATAAGATCTAATGGTGGCTTTGTAATCACTATAAGGAATAAGAAGTGGTGTCACAGATTTGTTGAGTGCTGCTTTAGCAGCAAGGTCAGCCAGTGTGTTACCAGAAATGCCTACATGGCTGGGTAACCAACAAAAGACGATGTCGTATTGGCCAGTAGCAAGATCATTATACAATTCAATAATGTCTATTAAAAGTGGATGTTTGCAAGAAATATTTTTAATAGCCTGAAGGCAAGAAAGAGAATCGGAATAGATTATATATTGTTTACGTTTCGGGTGTCTTTGAATATATTTGAGAGCTGTTAATATGGCGTTAGCTTCAGCTGTAAAAATAGAACTATTATCTGGTAATCTAGAAGATATTGTTCTGGATCCAATGACAGTGGCACAAGCCACTGCGCCACCGTCCTTGGACCATCTGTAAATAAAGGTTTGTAATTGCTATATTTATGCTTTAATTGATGATATTCTTGTTTATATTGTAAGTCATTTGTTTCTGATTTTTTAAATGTAGTTAATGTTAGGTCAACTTGTGGCCTAACCAACTGCCAAGGAGGAGAAGAAAGAAGACGGGAAGGCCATATACTTTCCAGCTCAATACCGGCAGAAGAAATAAATGGTTTAATTCTGTGCCCAAGAGGTGGAACAAGAGAAGACTTTTTGTTATACAAATCCTCATAAAGGGGATTGAACACACAGTTATAGGCAGGGTTAGATTCATCAGAATATAATTTAGTAGTGTATTGTAAAGACAATTTTATACGACGTTGAGTAAGAGATGGTTCATCGGCCTCAACGTAGAGACTATCAATAGGTGAAGTTCTGAAAGACCCAAGGCAAAGTCTTAAGCCTTGATGGTGTACAGAATCAAGAAGTTTAAGGTTGCTGTTGCAGGCTCCACCATATACGATGGAACCATAATCGAGTTTCGAACGTATGAGTGATCGATACAGGTGTAAGAGGGTTGCTTGATCCCCTCCCCACTTTGAGTTGGAAACAACTTTCAACAAGTCAAGAGCCTTCAAGCATTTAGTTTTAAGGGACTTGATATGAGGCAGAAATGTTAAATGGGAGTCAAAAATTAGGCCCAAGAACTTGGCCTCCTTTACAACTTTGATGGGAGTGCCATCTGGAGATAGTTCAGGGTCCTTATGTGGTTTATATTTTCTGCAAAAATGTATACAGTTAGTTTTGGATTTAGAAAATTTAAAGCCGTTTTCAAGACACCATTTATTTATTTTGTTTAAACACAACTGCAGTTGTCGTTCCATAGTATGCATATTTTTCCCACGACAAGAAATATTAAAATCATCCACAAATAACGATCCATCAATTGAATCGTTTAAAACTTTTGATAAACTGTTTATCTTTATGCTAAAAAGTGTGACAGACAAAATACTGCCTTGTGGAACACCCTGATCCTGATTGTAATGATCAGACAGGGTAGAACCCACTCGAACTCGGGTGGTCAGACTCGCTGACGTTTTGGTTGAAACATGTCATCGGTTTCCATTTGCGCAGATCGATGCTCGTGTTGTTGATCACTGGATTGTCTTGTCCAGACTCGATTATTTACAGACCGTCACCTTATAGCTGAATATTGCTGAGTGCGGCGTAACACTAAACTCACTCACTCCTAATGGCTGTATACTATGAGAGAATTAGTGTGCACTATATATGGAACAAATATTTTCTTCCAAATAGAGTTGAAAACACCTGCCTGTCTGGTCCTCTGTCACCCTTCCGAAGAATCCATGCTCCACGTCTATCCATGGAATATCTTCTTGGCAGTCGTCCTGCCTCTGGGGGACTTCAGGGTCCATTTCACCCCCAGGACGATGGCATCCACGTTCCTAATAGTAACGATAATATAACGAATAGTTTAATGTTCAGATCACTGATACTTACTACATAGATAATAAATATTAAAAGCATATACTTTTTGGTCAGGAAAACGCTGTAACCTGAAACACAAGTTGTAACCTGCTCATGACGTCATTGTCAACAAGAATATATTGTATGTTGTCTTCAAAAGATAGTTTGGAGAACTTGCCTTCCTGGTAGTCTGGCGGCTTTGTGGTCGTTGTCCTGCCGCCAGAAGAGACCTTGATCCACTTCTGTCCACGGAATATCTTCTTGGCAGTCGTCCTGCCTCTGGGGGACTTCAGGGTCCATTTCCGCCCCCAGGTAGATGGCATCCCTGCTCAACAGTACAGAGAATATAGTTTACATCGCTGGCACTTACTGTGTGCATAAATGCAACTTATATGCCTACACGTAAAATCTCAAACATGAAACTCAAGTTGTAATTTTGCAGTAGACGTCATGATAAACAAGGATGCATCGCATGTTATGGTTTATTCAAAAGATTGTTTGAAAGGAACAGTTGCATGCGTAAGCTACGGTTCTACTTAAAAAGGCAAAGAACACTTTACATAATTTATGCTTCTCACACAGATTATGACTGCATGAGTGTCCTTTTACACCGCTTTCAGCAATATACTAGCTATATCACTGGGAGAAACAACAAATCGATGCTTCACACATCATTCAGATATGGGAAATCAAAATAGGTTGTTTGGAGCGTCATGAGCGAACGCTTTAACCATTCGGTTATTCGACGATCCCCTTACATTTAAACACAAAGCAAATATGTCGGGACGTGAAAAACAAAATTTAATTTAAGTTTTAAACTGAAATAGTGAATGCTTTACCAGCAGGTGGCCAGTACACTGACTTTCAAAGTGACCATCCGGGACTTGCTTTGTCTCGAACTACCTATTGAAGGACGGAATGGTGGGTTAACACTAAGTTATACTATCTATAGATAGCATCGTACAGGGCATGCACGAAGGGGGCCCTATCTACACTAACCCCTAATCTACCAGTCAAGTGCAGTCAGCATTGGGTCTACTGAGGGTGCTGAAAAGACTGGGGCCACAGAGTGTGCCAACCCTAAACTAGCTGGGTTGCTGTAACAACCATCCTGACTGTACAGTCAGGCCCTAGCACCGAACCTACTCCATGTACGCTCGGCAGGGGGCTACGCGGAGAGCAGACGCACAATGGAGCCACCATGAGACAAAAGCTCATCCCATCGGACCCTCGGAAAGTCAGTGTACTAAAGTCCAGGTGGAAGGGTTTAGAGTGACACAACACCAAATCCAGAGTGTGCCAGGGTTCCTGCGTCTGAAAGAAATGAGTCATGCATAAGCATCAGTAATCACATTTCTCTCGGATGTAGACTGGATTAACAACAGCGAGTAAGTGTGGTTTTCTGCCGCTTTGGGCAATTTTCCAACGACGGGCCTCATAAGTAGGCGTGGGACATAACATTTAAGTGAGGAATCGTACAATGGTACTGAAGATGACGTGCCAACACTTGAACAACTAGGCTACACTACCACTCCGTTTACATGCAGAAACCAGTATCAACCTTTCCCATCTCTACCTAAATGGCTGTGACTATGCTTGTTGTAAGAGGCAACTAACGCGGAATCGGGTGGTCAGACTCGCTGACTTCTTGGTTGAAACATGTCATCGGTTTCCATTTGCGCAGATCGATGCTCGTGTTGTTGATCACTGGATTGTCTTGTCCAGACTCGATTATTTACAGACCGTCACCTTATAGCTGAATATTGCTGAGTGCGGCGTAAATCTAAACTCACTCACTCCTAATGGCTGTATACTATGAGAGAATTAGTGTGCACTATATATGGAACAAATATTTTCTTCCAAATAGAGTTGAAAACACCTGCCTGTCTGGTCCTCTGTCACCCTTCCGAAGAATCCATGCTCCACGTCTATCCATGGAATATCTTCTTGGCAGTCGTCCTGCCTCTGGGGGACTTCAGGGTCCATTTCACCCCCAGGACGACGGCATCCACGTTCCTAATAGAAACGATAACGAATAGGTTAATGTTTCATATCACTGATACTTACTACATAGATAATAAATATTAAAAGCATATACTTTTTGGTCAAGAAAACGCTGTAACCTGAAACAAAAGTTGTAACATGCTCATGACGTCATTGTCAACAAGAATATATTGTATGTTGTCTTCAAAAGATAGTTTGGAGAACTTGCCTTCCTGGTAGTCTGGCGGCTTTGTGGTCGTTGTCCTGCCGCCAGAAGAGACCTTGATCCACTTCTGTCCACGGAATATCTTCTTGGCAGTCGTCCTGCCTCTGGGGGACTTCAGGGTCCATTTCCGCCCCCAGGTAGATGGCATCCCTGCTCATAACAGTACAGAGAATATAGTTTACATCGCTGGCACTTACTGTGTGCATAAATGCAACTTATATGCCTACACGTAAAATCTCAAACATGAAACTCAAGTTGTAATTTTGCAGTAGACGTCATGATAAACAAGGATGCATCGCATGTTATGGTTTATTCAAAAGATTGTTTGAAAGGAACAGTTGCATGCGTAAGCTGCGGTTCTACTTAAAAAGGCAAAGAACACTTTACATAATTTATGCTTCTCACACAGATTATGACTGCATGAGTGTCCTTTTACACCGCTTTCAGCAATATACTAGCTATATCACGGTGAGAAACAACAAATCGATGCTTCACACATCATTCAGATTTGGAAAATCGAAATAGGTTTGTTTGGAGCGTCATGAGCGAACGCTTTAACCATTCGGTTATTCGACGATCCCCTTACATTTAAACACAAAGCAAATATGTCGGGACGTGAAAAACAAAATTTAATTTAAGTTTTAAACTGAAATAGTGAATGCTTTACCAGCAGGTGGCCAGTACACTGACTTTCAAAGTGACCATCCGGGACTTGCTTTGTCTCGAACTACCTATTGAAGGACGGAATGGTGGGTTAACACTAAGTTATACTATCTATAGATAGCATCGTACAGGGCATGCACGAAGGGGGCCCTATCTACACTAACCCCTAATCTACCAGTCAAGTGCAGTCAGCATTGGGTCTACTGAGGGTGCTGAAAAGACTGGGGCCACAGAGTGTGCCAACCCTAAACTAGCTGGGTTGCTGTAACAACCATCCTGACTGTACAGTCAGGCCCTAGCACCGAACCTACTCCATGTACGCTCGGCAGGGGGCTACGCGGAGAGCAGACGCACAATGGAGCCACCATGAGACAAAAGCTCATCCCATCGGACCCTCGGAAAGTCAGTGTACTAAAGTCCAGGTGGAAGGGTTTAGAGTGACACAACACCAAATCCAGAGTGTGCCAGGGTTCCTGCGTCTGAAAGAAATGAGTCATGCATAAGCATCAGTAATCACATTTCTCTCGGATGTAGACTGGATTAACAACAGCGAGTAAGTGTGGTTTTCTGCCGCTTTGGGCAATTTTCCAACGACGGGCCTCATAAGTAGGCGTGGGACATAACATTTAAGTGAGGAATCGTACAATGGTACTGAAGATGACGTGCCAACACTTGAACAACTAGGCTACACTACCACTCCGTTTACATGCAGAAACCAGTATCAACCTTTCCCATCTATACATAAATGGCTGTGTACTATGAGAGAATGAGTGTGCACTGTATATTAAACAATATCCATGAAGATGCATATTTTCTTCCAAATAGATATGGAAACACCTACGTGTCTGGTCCTCTGTCGCCCTTCCGAAGAATCCTTGAAGTCTTCTTACCTCTACAGGATTTCAAGACTTTCTGTCCCCACGACGAATATTTCACATCACTATAGGTGGGTGCTCAAACTCCAAGCGGGCTTCAGTCGCTTGCTTCGGGTCGCTCGCTTACGCAACCTAATCCCAGTCGCCGAACCCGAAACAAAGGATTAGAGCTATTGAAAGCACCTCAAACAATCACAAGTGTTTGCACAGAGGCATGTTTTCTTATTTAGCGTGAGCCAAGTAAGACCTGGTAATATTCATTATTGAAACAAAACGAAACAAAATTTTCTTTCATTAATTACAGATTTATTTATGTAAGACAATATAGCTAAAACATAATCATCGGCTAATACAATACAGGTATAACCCATTGTAAATTTAAAATTACAAGTTAAACCCAAAGTGACATAGGTGTATGGAACATCCAATGTAAATGAATTAAAACAAACTGTCGTCCGTGGGTGGGAATGTTGTAAATTGTGATGTGCTTATCACTGCTCATCGCTTTCGTGACTCACTCGTGTTATTCTGCGATTACAGTCCGTGAAAGCGTACCGATGAATGTCTCTTTAAACAAAAACGTAAATCGAAAAAAATGAAATTACGATGGCAAATTTCTTATAATGTTATACCTTGCCAATTGAAGATTTAATTCTCAGAATTTTATTCAACTTAAGATGAAGTTGTTAAAGAAACGATCATAAATTCAAATCACTTTCTTTGTTTGTCTTACAGGGGGTTTGGGGTGCACATTAAATAAAACGTCGAGAAGTTGGGTTGGTCTAAGTTAACGCTCATCACGTACCGCGCGTGCACTTGTTTCACTGTTCTAACTGCTGCGCTCACCTCCTTGCAATACAAACCAATAATAACGATTTGAATCTATAATCGTTTGTTAAACAACTTTTATCCCAAGTTGAATAAAATTCTAAGACTTAAATTTTCAGTTGCAAGATAAAATGGCGTGGATTCGAAATATTAATTTCACAATATCTGGTTTACGTTTTGTCTGAAGTAAAAAACTCATCTCAACATCGTACACCACAATACATGTAAATGAGACACCACCATCATATTCACCAATGCATGGAGCACCACCACCGGCATTACATGGGACACCACAACATCCACCAATGCATGGGACACCACCACCGGCATACATGAGTACACCACAAGATCCACCAATGCGTGTGGCACCGCCACCAGCATACATGAGTACACCACAACATCGACCAATGCATGGCGCACTGCCACTTTCATACATGAGTACACCACAACATCCACCAATGCATGGTGCACCACCACCGGCATACATGAGTACACCACAACATCCACCAATGCATGGCGCACCACCACCGGTATACATGAGTACACCACAACATCGACCAATGCATGGTGCACTGCCACTTTCATACATGAGTACACCACAACATCCACCAATGCATGGCGCACCACCACCGGTATACATGAATACATCACAACATCCACCAGTGCAACGTGTACCGATACCTCCATATATGGGTACACCACAACATCCACCAATGTGGCATTCATAAGCCACCACCAGCACATTAACCAATGCATGGCGTACCGCCAACGATATACATGAGTAAAACCACAACATCCACCAATACATGGGGCACCACCATCCCGATACATGAGACAGCACCATCACATCCACCAATGCATGGCGCACAGCCACTGGCATATACGTGAGCACACCACAACATCCACCAATGCATGGTTCAAAACCACAGGCATACATAAGCAACCACCATCACATCCACCAATGCATATCGCACCAAAATCGGCATACATAAGTACACCACAAAATCCACAAATGCATCGTGTCCTGCCACCGGCATACTTGAGCACACCGCAACATGCACCAATGCATGGGGCACCACCACCGACATACATGAGTACAACACAACATCAACCAATGGATCGTTCACAGCCACCGGCATACATGAATACACCACAACATCCACCAATGCATGGCGCACCAGCACCAGCATGCATGAGTACACCACAACATCAACCAATGCATCGTGTACTGCCACCTACATACATGAGTACACCACAACATCCACCAATACATGGCGTACCGCCACTGGCATACATGAGCAGACCACAACATCCAAGAATGTATGTCACACCACGACCACCGACATATATGAATACACCAAAACATCCACCAATGCATGGTGCACCACCACCAGCATACATGAGTACACCACAACATCCAACAATGTATCGTCCACCGTCACCGGCATACATGAGTACACCAAAACATTCACCAATGCATAGGGCTCAACCACAGGCATCCATAAGCCACCACTATCACAACCACCAATGCATGGCGTACCGCCAACGGTATACATGAGTAGAACACAACATCTCCAAATGCATCGTGAACCACCACTGGCATAGAAGAGCACACCAAAACAACCACAAATGCATGGAGCACCACCACCGGCATACATGAGTACACCACAGCATTCACAAATGCATCGTCCACCACCACCCTCATACATATACATGAGACACCACCATCATATTCACCAATGCATGGCACACCGCCTCCGACATACATGAGTACACCACAACATCCACCATTGCATGGCGCACCCCCACCTGCATACATGAGTACACCACCATCACACACACCAATGCATAGCGTACCACCACCGGCATACATGAGCACACCACAACATTCACCAATGCATGTGTACCACCATCGGTATACATGAGACACCACCATCTCATGAACCAATGCATGGTGCATCGATACTGGCATACATGAGCACAAAACATTATCCACCAATTCATGGTTCACTACCACCGGCATAAATGAGCCACCACCACATGAGTACACCACAACATCGACCAATGCATGGCGCACTGCCACTTTCATACATGAGTACACCACAACATCCACCAATGCATGGCGCACCACCACCGGTATACATGAATACAACACAACATCCACCAATGCAACGTGTACCGTTACCTCCATATATGGGTACACCACAACATCCACCAATGTGGCATGTATGCCGGTGGCGGTGTGCCATGCATTGGTTTATGTTGTGGTGTATCAATGTATACCGGTGTTGGTGCCACATACCGGTGTCGTTGTGCCATCTATTGGCGGGTGTGATGGTTATGTCTCATGTATGCCTGTGGGGGTGCATCATGCATTGGTGGATGTGATGGTAGTGGCTTATATATACCTGTGGTGGTGACAAATGCATTGGAGGATGTTTTGGTGTCGTCATGTATGCCTCTGGCGGTTCACAATGCATTGGTGCATGTTGTGGTGTGCTCATGTAAGCTGGTGGTGGTGCGCCATGCATTGGTTAATGTTGTGGTGTGTTCATGTGTGCCTGTGGTGGTGCACCATACATTGGTGGATGTTGGTATATACTCATGTATGCCGGTGGTGGTGCCCCATATATTCGTCAATGTTGTGGTGTACTTTTGTATGCCGTTGGCGGTGCGCCATGCATTGGTGGATATTGTGGTGTATTCATGTATACCGGTGGCAGTGAACGATGCATTGGTGGATGTTGTGGTGTACTCATGTATGCCGGTTTTCCTGTGCGATGCATTGGTGGATGTTTTGGTGTACTCCTGTATGTCGGTGGCAGTGCATCATGCATTGGTAGATGTTGCTTTGTACTCATGTATGCCGCTGGTGGTGTGCCATGGATTGCTGGATGTGATGGTGGTGGTTCATGTATGCCGGTGGTAGTGAACCATGCATTGGTGGATCTTGTGATGTGCTGATGTATGCAGGTGGAGGTACACGATGCATTGGTGGATGTTGTGGTGTACTGATGTATGCAGGTGGCGGTGCGCCATGCATTGGTGGATGTTATGTTGGTGGCTTATGTATACTGGTGTTGTTGCACCATGCATTGGTGGATGTGATGGTGGTGGCTCATACATGTCGGTGGCGGGGCACGGTGCTTTGGTGGATGTTGTGTTCTACTCATGTATACAGTTTTTGGTACGTCATGCGTTTGTGGATGTGATGGTGGTGGCCTATGGTTGACTGTGGTGTTAAACCATGCATTCTTGGATGTTGTGGTGTGCTCATGTATGAAGGTGGCTTTACACCATGCATTATTGGATGTGATGGTGGAGTCTCATGGATATGTATGAGGGTGGTGGTGGCCAATACATTTGTGGATGTTGAGGTGTGCTCATGTATGCCAGTGTCGGTGTGCCATGCATAGGTGGATCTGATGGTGGTGTCTCTTGTATATGTATGAGGGTGGTGGTGACCATTGTGTTGGTGGATGTTGCGGTGTACTCATGTATGTTGGTGGCGGTGCGCCATGCATTGGTGGATGTTGTGGTGTACTCATGTATGCCGTTGGTGGTGTACCATGCTTTGGTGGAAGTTCTGGTGTATTCATGTATGTCGATGGTTGTGTGCTATGCATTGGTGGATGTGATGCTGATGTCTCATGAATAAGGGCGTTTTTGCCCGATGCATTGGTGGATGTTGTAGTGTACTCAAATATGCTGGTGGTGGTGCACCATGCATTGGTGGATGTTGTAGTGTCCTCATGTATGCCGGTGCCGGTGCAGAGTGCATTTGTAGATGTTGTGGTGTACTCATGTATGCCGTGGGCAGTGTCCAATGCATTGTTGGATGTGATGGTCGTGGCTTATGGATGCTGGTGTCGGTACACGATGCAATGGTGGATGTTGCAGTATAAACATATATGCCGGTGGCGGTACCCCATGCATTGGTGGATGTGATGGTGTGCTCATGTATGCCGGTGGCGGTGGACAATGCGTAGCTGGATGTTGTGGTCTACTCATGTATACCGGTGGCGGTTCCCCTTGTATTGGTGGATGTTGTGATGTACTCAAGTATACTGGTGGTTTTGAACCTTGCCGGTGGCGGTGTACCATGCCTTGGTGGATGTGATTTTGGTGGCTCACATATGCCGGTAGTGGTGAAGTATGCATTTGTAGATGTTGTAGTGTGCTCATGTATGCCGGTGGCGGTACATGATGCATTGGTGGATGTTGTGGTGTACTCATGTATGCAGGTGGCGGTGTGCCATGCACTGGTGGATATTGTGGTGTACTGATGTATGTCGGTGGCGGCCCGCCATGCATTTGTGGATGTTGTGGTGTACTCATGTATCAGGGTGGCGGTCCACCATGCATTGGTGAATCTTGTGGTGTAGTCATGTATGCCGGTGGTGGTGCGTCATTCATTGGTTGATGTTTTGGTGTGCTCATGTATGTCGGTGGTTGTACACGATGCACTGGTGAACATGGTGGTGTGCTCATGTATGCCGGTGGTGGTGCACCATGAATTGATGGATGTTGTAGTGTACTCATTGATGTCGAAGGCGGTGTGCCATGCATTAGTGGATTTGATGGTGGTGTCTCATGTATATGTATGAGGGTGGTGGCGGTCCACACATTTGTGAATGTTGTGTTGTACTCTTGTATGCCGGTTTCGGTGCACCATGCATTGGTGGAAGTTGTGGTGTGCTCATGTATGCCAGTGGCGATGTGCTGTGCATTGGTGCATGTGATGGTGGTGTCACATGTATGAGGGTGGTGGTGCCCCATCTGTTTAATTATGTTGTGGTGTACTCATGTATGTCGGTGGCGGTGCACAATGCATTCGTGAATGTGACAGTGGTGGCTTATGTATGCCGGTGTTGGTTCCCTATGCATTGGTGGATGATGCGGTGTCCTCATGTGTGCCTGTGGTGGTGCCAAAATGTCGGTCGCAGTCTGTCGTGCATTGGTGGATGTGATGGTGGTGATGGTGGTGGTGGTGGTGATGGTGGTGATGGTGGTGAGTAATGTACCGGTGGTGGTGTCCCATGCATTGGTGGATGTTGTGGTGTACTCATGTATACCGGTGGCAGTGTGCCATGCATTGGTAGATGTGATGCTGGTGGTTCATGTATGCCGGTGATGTTGAACCATGCATTGGTGGATGTTGTGGTGTCCTCATGTATGCCGGCGGCGGTGCACGATGCATTGGTGGATGTTGTGTTCTACTCATGTATACAGTTGGGAGTGCGAAATGCGTTTGTGGATGTGATGGTGGTGGCTTATGGTTGGCTGTGTTGGTGCCCCATGCATTGGTGGATCTTGTGGTGTACGCAAGTATGCCGGTGGCGGTGCCCCATTAATTGGTGAATGTTGTGGTGTACTCCTTTATGCCGGTGGCGGTGCGGGATGAAATTGTGGATGTTGTGGTGTACTCATGTATGCAAGTGGCGGTGCCCCATGCATTTATGGATGTTATAGTCTACTGATGTATGCCGGTGTCTTTGCGCCATGCATTGGTGGATGTGATGGTGGTGGCTCATGCATACCGGTGGTGGTGAACCATGCATTGGTGGATGTTGTGGTGTGCTCATGTATGCCGGTGGCGGTACACCATGCATTGGTTAATGTTGTGGTGTGCTCATGTGTGCCAGTGGCGGTGGGCCATGCATTGGTGGATGTGATGGTGGTGTCTCATGTATATGTATGAGGGTGGTGGTGACCATTGCATTGTTGGATGTTGTGGTTTGGTCTTGTATGACAGTGGCGGTGCGACATGCATTGTTGGATGTGATGGTCTTGTACTCATGTATGTCTGTGGTGGTGTGCCATTCAGTGCTGGATGTGCTGGTTATATCTCTTGTATGAGGCTGGAGGTGCCCCATGAATTAGTGGATGTGATAGTGGTGTCTCATGTATGCCGGTGATGGTGGACGATGCATTGGTGGATGTTAAGGTATACTCATGTATGCTTGTGGCGGTGTGCCATCCATTGGTGTATGTGATGGTGGTGTCTCGTGTATGAGGATGTTGGTGAACCGTGCATTGGTGGATGTTGTGGTGTATTCATGTATGCCGGTGGCAGTGCACAGTCCATTGGTTGATGTTGTGGTGTACTCCTGTATGTCGGTAGCGGTGCACGGTGTGTTATACTCATGTATACCGGTGGCGGTGCCCCATGCATTGGTGAATGTTAAGGTATACTCATGTATGCTTGTGGCGGTGTGCCATCCATTGGTGTATGTGATGGTGGTGTCTCATGTATGAGCTTGGTGGTGCCCCATGCCTTGGTTGATGTTGTTGTGTATTCTTGCATGCTAGTGGCGGTGCACCATGCATTGGTGGATGTGATTGTTTTGGTTTATGTATACCTGTGGTGGTGCCCTATGCATTGATGGATGTTGTGGTGTACTCATGTATGTCGGTGGTGGTGTTCCATGCATTGCTGGATGTGATGGTGGTGTCTCGTGTATGAGGATGTTGGTGAAGCGTGCATTGGTGGATGTTGTGGTGTATTCATGTATGTCGGTGGTGGTGTTCCATGCATTGCTGGATGTGATGGTGGTGTCTCGTGTATGAGGATGTTGGTGAAGCGTGCATTGGTGGATGTTGTGGTGTATTCATGTATGCCGGTGGCAGTGGACAATCCATTGGTTGATGTTGTGGTGTACTCCTGTATGTCGGTAGCGGTGCAGGATGCATTGGTGGATCTTGTGTTCTACTCATGTATACAGTTGACGGTGCGCCATGCTTTGGTGGATGCGATGGTGGTTTCTCGTGTATGAGGATGGTGGTGAACCGTGTATTGGTGGATGTTGTGGTGTATTCATGTATGCCAGTGGTGGTGGACAATCCATTGTTTGATGTTGTGGTGTACTCATGTATGTCGGTGGTGGTGTGCCATGCATTGGTGGATAGTGTCATGTAGTCCTGTATTTCGGTAGCGGTGTGCCATGCATTGGTGGTTGTGATGGTGTGCTCACGTAAATGCCAGTTGCTGTGGGCCATGCGTTGGTGGAGGTGATGTTGGTGCCTCATGTATGCCGGTATTGTTGAACCATGCATTGGTGGATGTTGTAGTGTACTCATGTGTGAAGGTGGCGGTGCATGATGCATTGGTGGATGTTGTGTTCTACTCATGTATATAGTTGTCGGTGTGCCATGCATTCGTGGATGTGATGGTGGTGGCTTATGGATGACTGTGGTGGTGCCCCATGCATTGGTGGATTTTTTGGTGTCCTCGTGTATGCCGGTGTTGGTGACCCATCTATTGGTGAATGTTGTGATGTACTTATGTATGCCAGTGGCGGTGCTCCATGCATTGGTTAATGTCATGGTGGTGTCTCATGTATATGTATGAGAGTGGTGGTGACCATTGCATTGGTGAATGTTGTAGTTTGCTCTTGTATGCCAGTGGCTTTGCACGATGCATTGGTGGATGATGTGTTCTACTCATGTATGCCGTTGGCGATGCCAGATGGAATGGTGTCATCATGTATGCCGGTGGCGGTGCACCATGCATTGGTGGATGTTGTGTTGTATTTATGTATGCCGGTGGCAGTGTACAATCCAATGGTGGATGTGATGTTGTGCTCACGTAAGCCAGTGGCTGTGCTCAATTCATTGGTGGATGTGATGGTGGTTACTCATGCATGAGGGTGGTGGTGCGTCATGCATTGGTGAATGTTGCGGTGTCCTCATGTATGCCAGTGGCTGTACATGATGCATTGGTGGATGTTGTGGTGTACTCATGTATGCATGTTTGGGTGCGCCATGCATTGGTGGATGTTGCTGTATAATCATGTATGCCAGTAGTGGTGTGCTATACATTGGTGGATGTGATGATGGTGGCTCATGTGTGCCGGTGGTGATCAACCATGCATTAGTAGATGTTGTTTTGTGTTTATGTGTGCCGGTGTTAGTGCCCTATGCATTGGTGGATGTTGTGGTTTACTCATGTATAACGTTGACAGTCCGCCTTGCATTGGTGATTGTGATAGTTGTGGCTTATGGATGGCTGTGGTAGTGCCCCATGCATTGGTGGATATTGCTGTATAATCATGTATGCCGGTGGTGGTGCCCCATGCATTGGTCTATGTGATGGTGGTGTCTGATGTATTACGGTGGTGGTGCCCCATGCATTTTTTCATGTTGTGGTGTACTCGTATATGCCGGTGGTGGTGCCCCATGCATTGGTGGATGTTGTGGTGTGCTCATGTATGCCGGTTTCGGTGAACCATGCAATGGAAGATGTTGTCGTGTGCTCATGTATGCCATTGGCAGGACACGTTGCATTTGTGGATGTTGTGGTGTACTTATGTATGCCGATGGTGGTGCGACATGCATTAGTGGATGTGATGGTGGTGGCTGATGTATGCATGTGGTCTTGCACTATGCATTGGTGGATGTTGTGGTTTGCTCACGTATATGCCAGTGGCTGTGCTCAATGCATTGGTGGATGTGATGGTGCTGTCTAATGTATTAGTGTTGTGGTGCCCAATACAGTGGTGGATGTTGTGATGTACTCATGTATGCCGGTGGCAGTACACAATGCAATGGTGGATGTTGTGGTGTACTCATGTATTCCTGTGGTCGTGGTGCGACATACATTTGTGTATGTTGTGGTGTTCTATTGTATGCCGGTGGTGGTGCCCCATGCATGGGTGGATGTTGTGATGTACTCATGTATGCCGATGGTGTCGCACCATGCATTGGTGGTTGTTTTGGTGTACTCATATATGCCGGTGGTTGTGGTGCGACTTACATTTGTGGATGTTGTGGTGCACTCATGTATGTCAGTGATGGTGTGCCATTCGTTGGTGGATGTGATGGTGGTGGCTTATGTATGCCTGTGATGTTGAACCATGCATTGGTGGATGTTGTAGTGTGGTCATGTATGCCAGTGGTGGTGCGCCATGCATTGGTGGATGTGATGGTGCTGTCTCATGTATATGTATGATATTGGTGGTGACCATTGCATTGGTGGATGTTGTGGTGTGGTCTTGTATACCAGTGGTGGTGTGCCATTCATTGATGGATGTAATGGTTATATCTCTTGTATGAGGCTGGCTGTGCCCCATCAATTAGTGGATGTGATGGTGATGTCTCATGTATGCCGGTGGTGATGCACGATGCATTGGTGGATGTTGTGTTCTATTCATGTATGCCGGTGGCAGTGCCAAATGGAATGATGGATGTTTTGGTGTCATCATGTATGCTGGTGCGGTGCACCATGCATTGGTGGATGTTGTGGTGTATTCATGTGTGGCGGTGGCGGTTGACAATCCATTGGTGGATGTGATGGTGTGCTCACGTAAGTCAGTGGCTGTGCTCGATTCATTGGTGGATGTGATGGTAGTGTCTCATGTATGAGGATGGTGGTGCGTCATGCATTGGTGAATGTCATGGTATGCTCACGTATATGCCAGTGTTTGTGCGCCATGCATTGGTGGAGGTGATGGTGGTGTCTCATGTATGAGGGTGGTGGTGCCCCATACATAGGTGGATGTTGTGGTGTACTCCTGTATGTCGGAGTCGGTGTGCCATACATTGGTGGATATGATGGTGGTGTCTCATGTATATGTATGAAGGTGGTGTTGGCGCATGCATTTGTGAATGTTGTGGTGTGCTCATGTATGCCAGTGTCGGTGCGACATGCATTCGTGGATGTGATGGTGGTGTACTCATGTATGTCAGTGGTGGTGTGCCATTCATTGGTGAATGTGATGGTTAAGTCTCTTGTATGATCCTGGCGGTGCCCCATGAATTATTTTATGTGATACTGGTGTACTCATATATGCCGGTGCTCGTGGTGCGCCATACATTTGATGATGTTGTCGTGTACTCATGTATCAGGGTGGCGGTATCTCATGCATTGGTGCATGTTGTGGGATGCTCATGTATGCCAGTGTTTGTGCGCCATGCATTGGCGGATGTGATGGTGGTGTCTCATGTATGAGGGTGGTGGTGGATGTTGCATTGGTGGATATTTTTGTGTTCTACTCATGTATGCCGGTGGCGGTGCCAAATGGAATGATGGATGTTTTTGTGTCATCATGTATGCTGATGCTTTGCACCATGCATTTGTGGATGTTGTGGTGTATTCATGTATGCCGGTGGCGGTTGACAATCCATTGGTGGATGTGATGGTGTGCTCACGTAAGTCAGTGGCTGTGCTCGATTCATTGGTGGATGTGATGGTGGTGTCTCTTGTATGAGGGTGGTGGTGTGCCATGCATTGGTGGATGTTGTGGTGCATTCATATATACTGTTGGAGGTGCGCCATGCATTGGTGGATGTGATGGTGGTGTCTGATGTATATGTATGAAGGTGGTGTTGGCCCATGCATTGGTGAATGTTGTGGTGTACTCATGTTTAGGTATGGCGGCGCACCATGCATTGGTAAATGTGATGGTGGTGTACTCATATATGCCGGTGGTCGTGGTGCGCCATACATTGGTGAATGTTGTGGTGTGCTCATGTATGCCAGTGTCGGTGCGACATGCATTCGTGAATGTGATGGTGGTGTACTCATGTATGTCAGTGGTGGTGTGCCATTCATTGGTGAATGTGATGGTTATGTCTCTTGTATAATCCTGGCGGTGCACCATGAATTAGTTTATGTGATACTGGTGTACTCATATATGCCGGTGCTCGTGGTGCGCCATACACTGGTGAATGTTGTGGTGTGCTCATGTATGCCTGTAACGGTGCGACATGCATTCTTGAATGTGATGGTGGTTTACTTTTGTATGTCAGTGGTGGTGTGCCATTCATTGGTGAATGTGATGGTTATGTCTCTTGTATAATCCTGGCAGTGCCCCGTGAATTAGTTTATGTGATACTGGTGTACTCATATATGCCGGTGCTCGTGGTGCGCCATACATTTGATGATGTCGTGTACTCATGTATCAGGGTGGCGGTATCTCATGCATTGGTGCATGTTGTGGCATTCTCATGTATGCCAGTGGCTTTGCGGCATACACTTGTGGATGTGATGGTGGTTGCTCATGTATGCCGGTGGTGGTGAACTACGCATTGGTAGATGTTTTGTTCTGCTGATATATGCCGATGGTGGTACGCCATGTATTGGTGGATGTTATGGTGGTGTCTTATGTATGAAGGTGGTGGTTCCCCATGAATTGGTGGATGTTGTGGTGTGCTCATGTATACCGGTGGTGGTGCCCCATGCCGGTGGTGGTGCGCCTTGCATTGGTGGATGTGATGGTGGTGGCTCATCTATGCCGGTGGTTGTGTCCCTTACATTGGTGGATGTTGTGATGTACTCATGTATACCGGTGGTGGTGCCCCATGCCGGTGGCGGTGTCTCATGCATTGGTGGATGTGATGGTGGTGGCTTATGTATGATTGTGGTGAACTATGCATTAGTAGATGTTGTTGTGTGCTCATGTATGCCGGTTGCGGGACACAATGCATTGGTGGATGTTGTGGTGTACTCCTGTATGTCGGTGGCGGTGTGCCATCCTTAGATGGATGTTATGGTGTACTCCTGTATGTTGGTAGCGGTGTACCATGCTTTGGTTGATGTCATGGTGTGCTCACGTATATGCCAGTTGCTGTGCGCCATGCATTGGTGGAGGTGATGGTGCTGTCTCATGTGTGCCGGTGGTGTTGAACAATGCATTGGTGGATGTTGTGGTGTGGTCATGTATGCCACTGACGGTGCACGATGCATTGGTTGATGTTATGTTCTACTCATGTATACATTTGGTTGTGGGCCATGCATTGGTGGATGTTGTTAAGTACCCATGTATGCCAACGGTGGTGCGAGATGCATTAGTGGATGTGATGGTGGTGTCCCATGTATGTGGGTATTGGTGCCCAATGCATTGGTGGATGTTGTGGTGTACTCATGTATGCCGGCGGTGTTGCCACATGCATTGGTGGATGTTGTTGTGTACTCATGTATGCCGGTGGTGGTGCACCAGGCATTATTGAATGTTGTGGTGTGCTGATGTATGCCGGTGGCGGTGTTCGATGCATTGGTGTATGTGAAGGTGGTGTCTCATTTATGAGGGTGGTGGTGCCCCATGCATTGGTGGATGTTAAGGTGGTGTCTCATGTATGCTGGCGGTGGTGCCACATGCATTGGTGGATGTTGTGGTGTACTCATGTATGTCGGAGTCGGTGTGCTATAAAGTGGTGGAGATGATGGTGGTGTCTCATGTATGAGGGAGGTGGTGCCCCATCCATTGGTGGATCTTGTGGTGCATTCATGTATACCGTTGGCGGTGCACAATGCATTGGTGGATGTGATTGTGGAGTCTCATGTATATGTATGAGGATGGTGGTGACTATTGCATTTGTGGATGTTGTGGTGTGCTCGTGTATGGCAGTGGCGGTGCGGCATGCATTGGTGGATGTGATGGTGGTGGTTCATCTATGAGGGTTTTTGTGCCCCATGCATTTGTTCATGTTGTGGTGTATCATTTTCATGTTGTATGCCGGTATCAGTGTGCCATGCTTTGGTGGAGGTGATGGTGTGCTCACGTATATGCCAGTTGCTGTGCGGCATGCATTGGTGGAGGTGATGGTGGTGTCTCATGTGTGTCGGTGGTGTTGAACAATGCATTGGTGGATGTTGTGGTGTGGTCATGTATGCCACTGACGGTGCACGATGCATTGGTGGATGTTGCGTTCTACTCATGTATACAGTTGGTTGTGCGCCATGCATTGGTGGATGTTGTTAAGTACTCATGTATGCCAACGCGGTGCGAGATGCATTGCACAGCAAAAACAACCTGGTTTCTGCAGTGCGGAAACCTGATGGAAAGTGGACTGAAAGTTTGCACCAAGAATCCAGTGAGTTTCCGTTCTTTTACACTGAGTTTCCGCAAGGACGGAAACTTTCAATTACCCACTTTCTAAGGGTTTCCGCACGGTATCCGTTACCCATGCTCCAACACGTTTCCGTTGAGTTTCAGTTAAGTTAAAGATCCATCAGGTTTCTGCAGAGTTTCAGTTACAAACTGACCTACATAGTTTCCGCAAAGTTTCTGTTGCCAGAAAACTTTCCACAGCATTTCATTTACTCGGGTTCACAGGAGTCATTTCATATAACATTCTTGTTACTCCTTGTTGGCAAAGACAATATAAGGAGTTTGTGTGCAATCATTGAGTATACATAAAGTAAAACAAAAGATACAATATGATTCACTGTTTTATTTTCAGACAAATATGGATCAAACATATATCTAATAAATAATAAAAAGATATAGCACTAGATAACAGATCAACATTTGTAACTTATGACAAAAATATTTCTAAAAACATGCTATAACAGTTGCATCCCTTGTCTCCTCCTGCACCTCCTCACGCTGTTACAGAAAAACACACTCCAGTCAGTCAATGCTAAACATATAATAACACACACCATGCAATACAATACAACAATGAAATAAAATGCAATAAAGAACTTAGGTTACATTGAAAGTACAAAAAATGTATTTAAAGTAAATAAAGGTCTCTTTGAAAATAGATAAAAATTAAGATTGAATAAAACTGTATTAATTGAAATACAATCAGAATATCAAAACTATTAAAGTTTTACATTGAGAATAATTCAAATTTAATTGATCACAGATAAAATTGCGTGCATGTGATCGATTAGCTATTTACTAGCCCACTTGGGCATCCTTCAGCGGATATCTCTGTCATTCTGGTTGGATGCCGCATCCTGGTCTTCATGTTGGCCTTAGCTCTGGTGGTGGCGTTGAAAATTTGTTCAGTGCAGACGTCTTAAGTTTAGATTCTCAGGTAAAGGGGTAAGAGATTAAAAAATTGGCATCTTCTTCATCACTCACAACTGGTGAAGTCATTTCCAAGGTAAGTATAGTTGAAACCCTTTCCTTCCGTCGATCTGGCCAGTCAATAGTTTTCAGGCTTTTCATGCGCAGTGCAATTTTCTGAAAATTAAACAAAAATCAATCAACAGATAATGCCAAGATGGATTGCAAATTATTAAAAAGGAAGTGTCGTGAAAAATTATTTACTTCATTAATCACCCCAACACAAGTTATGGAGTTCATCACATTTAATGACATATCCTATTTTCTTATGGACACACAATCTGTTGCTCTGAAGTGGCATGTAGTCACTGAAGTGTAGTAACATGTTTATATATCATCATTAACTGACTTGATTCTTATGTTATGATTTATGAAATTATGATCTGAATCATGTGTTACATATCTTCAGAATGTAAAAAGCAATAATCCATAAACATTTTAAATGTATATTTCCGGAACTTAGAATCTGTCATCAGACATTGCAATGAGAAGAGTTGTTACATGTTATTATTCGAATAGATATACTTACGGATTTCATTCTTTTTGTTGTTGTTTTTTTTTGCTGCTGTACTGTGTGACACTTTCTTTTCGGTTTCTTGTCTACTGAGATCATCACGCCAAACTCTACAAAGTGCTTCTGAAAATAAATGTTTAAAGTACTATACAGCATGTTTCACACATTTTAGTTCATCTGTTAGGCAAAGGTATTTATATATGCCATGCTGGCTGGGTTACTGAAGTTAACATCCATAAATCTGTCTTTACACTATTAATTAAATCATTAGCTATTTATAATGACAGGCAGGTGAGTAAAAATTACCTTCACAAGATCCTATTGACCATCCTTGGTCGTGATATAGTCACTTGTTTCTTTGACTACTATATTCATAGAGTCCTCGTCACCGGCTTTACTGAAATAAAAACAAATGTCATTTTCCTTGCACTTCATTCAATCATGCATTCAACACCATGTCTAATTAAAATTAAAGATCGTCAGTGAAAATTATACAACCAAGTAAACTACAGATTTATCACTTTGAATACATATATTGTTCTGAAAGTTTACCATTTTGTAGTTATGATTTAAAATAACTTCCAAAAAGGCTAACCATCCTTTGTGTTATTTAGTGCAAATTCTATGTACATCCTGTTTGCCAAAGTTATGCAACCGGTAAGTGAACAACTGACATAAAGATCATGATAAAAGAAGTTTAGTTATATCACATGACATAACCTTGCAGCAATTAAGCATTGTAAAATCAAGGGGTCAGTTTGATGGCAATTTCACACAGGTGTAATGTTAAACTGATTTAGTTTACCGGCTATTCAAATCCATTTGCAAATGATACTTTCATGTATTTTTCATTTTGAGAAAACGTACGTAGGGAAGTAAATTAATGAAATATTCAAAGTGAACTTACCCAGTAACATGAGCACATACCTTCGATGGACAAGGGTGATCCTCCAGGAGCAGTCGTGTCAAGATTTTTCTCACAACAGCCTAAAAGATAAAATCAAATACGTTAAATATAACAGGTATATAAATATATATGATTATTCTCAACACATATGTATTAAATTACTCAAAAATTACATGAAATTTCAAATGTATCCTACGCAAAGCTAACAGTTTCTTATATGAATTTAGTGTTTGCCTCAAATAGTTCAGAAACACATCTGACCCCTCCGAGCGAATTTGGGGGTAAACAATTTCATTTCACTAATGATCCAGGATTGCATTTAATAAATTACACCGAAATGTTGCCATTGTAAAAGCCCATCACTGTTATCATTCTTTAAAATATATCTGAATTGGTGAAATATATCTTGCAATACCCAGTAAACCCATGAGTGAACCACTACATATGGCGGATCTTTGTGATACAGATCGTAATTCATCCCCTACCTCCCCCCCCCTCCCCCCCCCCCCCACACACACACACCTTTTGTACAAGTGTTAACCGAGTTGCAACGCTAAAACTATTAACAGGAGCACTAAAATCAAAAGTCTGCCACTTTAAACTTAAATAAATACTTGTGGTTAGTACTAAGATAGTTACTTACAAATACAAGCTTGGTGTATTCTATACCATGTCGATCTATTGAAATGGAATATAAACAAACTTATTTTTCCGGCCTATTTTATATGGAATACTGTAAGGGACATTCTCGCGTTCTCGCATTCTCGCGATCTCGACCTTTGGAAGCAAGCTCAAAATGCCAAAAGTGCGAGAATGCGAGATCGCGAGAACGCGAGATTTGGCCAAAATCTCGCGTTCTCGCGATCTCGCATTCTCGTGTTTTTGGTACAGATCAAGTTTTTGTCAAAAGACGACGACACGAGAATGCGACTTTTAAAGATGCTGTCAAATCTCGCAATCTCGCAATTTCGCAATCTCGACTTGTCAAATAAGGCCACAAAAACACGAAATCGCGAGAACACGAGAATGCGACATTTCCTTTTCTCGCGTTCTCGCGATCTCGCGATCTCGCTTTTTAGACGTTGACGTTGCGCATGCTTATTATCACAAGGTCAATGCGCATGCGCATGCTGGTAGTGCTGTGGTCATGCTTCTTTCATGTTTTTCATTGCCCAAGTAGCAGTTAACAAATTTATGACATGGCTTGAAAATACTAAGCATGTAATTTACATTCACGAAGTGTAGGGTAGTGTATATAAGTCCGCTCCCGTTGTTACAATTTCCTACTTGCAGAAAATCCTCAACATGTCCTGCATAATTTAACAAACGAAATTGTGAATATCCAATGTAAGTGGAAATATGTAAGTGTCTGGAAGCTGAGAAATATAATTACATTAGTGAGAATAAGAAAAATAATGCTTAAAGCCGCATCAATTCGCAGCTAGTTTCAGCAATACCGGCAGTTACAGAAATAATCACAGACCAGTGAGTTTCTCCATTATGTAATATCATATGAGGCCAGCATTAGTCTGTCTCACAGTCCATGAAGACATTATCTTTCTCTACTGCCCAGCCCTCACTGCAATGCTTTAGCCCTAAATGAAGCAAGTCTTGATTTTCCTCGGGTTCAGGTCTAGTCTCTCTTTGGCGCGTTTTCAGTTTAAATAGGTATATTTTATGCAATCAAAAATTTATATATTCACAGACAAAACGTTAATGCTAGGCTAACATGTACGTTCAAGCAAAATTCTAACACACCAATTGTATCAATCGGCAAAAATTAACGTGTCCAATGTTTTAGTCGACACCATTTTAACCACTATGGGCCATGAAATATTAATCAATATATTTTCTTCCGCTCCAGCCTGCCTACAAAACACCCTGCCTTGCAGTATTCTTTTGTCTCCACATTCAAAGAAATAGAAATACATTTGGTTCGTAAATATTAGTTTTCCTGTGGTAGCCATGAGTTCCAATGTCTTATTAACCACAGACTAGGGGTTATGTGTGAGATAGCTGTTTATTTCTATATATTTCGGGAAGAACACACCCTTTAATAACAATAATATACGCGCTGTACATAGCATTAAAACACATCTGATGAACATGCCTTCATAATAAACCGAGGGCATATAAATGCATTACGCCATGCAATATAACACAGGTCACTTTCGTGATTACATGTTTACAGTGATCAACAAAATGAACGTTGCGTAAAGAGTTTTAGAGCTGAAATAGATAGAATTATTATCGAAACGCCCGCACGTTATCAGAAATGAGCGGTGAATGTTATAAGGGTAAAGCTATTATTAATATCAATATCTTTCAATATCTGTGTTGCTCTATGACGTGTCTATCTTTGTAAAATGTGTGTCATTGATCTCCGTCGTTTGTTGTTAGCAGTAAATGCTTCTAAACCGATGCCGTTGTTTGTATTCTTTTTTATTAAAAATTATATTTATCTTAGCTATAATAACGGTAACGCTAATTTTCAGGGCATTATCATTTAGAGGAGCCCTCAGTCCTTCGTCGGGCAGTTAAAGACCTCGGGATATGCCCTGAAAAATAGCGTTACCTTTATAATAACAATTGGCCTAATGGTGAAAATAGGGGATAACTGTACTGTGTTTGACGGACTGGGGATGTGTACCGTAGTTTATATATAGTCTGGTTCATAATTATTGAGAATTTTTCTTCTTACTTTGAGCTATCCTAACACCTCAACTGATTCACTGATACTTAAAACTAAGTAATGGTATAAGGGAGGTAACTCATCTTGGCCTACTGAGTATAGTACAATTAGAGTTACCTCCCCTGAATTTGTAGCAGACGTCATTTTCCTCAGCACTGTCAACAATGTCTGCTGAAGATAAAAGAAGGTTGATTTTTGAGTTGTGTAATCAAGGAATTGATGATGTAAATACATTGGCAGAGAGAACAGGAACTCCTCTTTCTACTGTGTATAGGATTAGGAAGAATTTTAAAGAGGGAAAGGATTTGGGGCACCAGAAAGGAGCAGGGAGACCCAGAAAATTGGACTTCTCAGATCGCGTCCGGCTGGGAATTTTAGCGTCTAAAAAGCAAAGGGCAAGCATCTCCAACATCAGGTATGAAATGATAGAAAGGGGATTAACAGTTGTATCAAAATCTACAGCTAGAAGAAATTTGATTGATCTTGGATGGGAGAAAAAGACTGGAATTCCTTCTCCTCTCATGAAACAAGAACATAAAGACAGGCGTGTTGAGTGGTGTTTGGCACATGAAAACTTTGACTGGGAAAATGTGATTTTTACTGATGAAAGCTCAATATGGGTATATCCCAATAATGTGAAAATATGGACAAAGTCTGCGTCAGCACCGTTGTATCGACGACCTAAATACAGCCCAAAGTTTCATGTATGGGGAGGGATATCCTTATTAGGAACGACCCCGCTGTGTGTGTTTGAGGGAAATCTGACAAGTCAACGCTCCACTAACATATTAGATAATTTTCTCCTTCCAAGTGCACGTGTTTTATGGAAATGACTGGATTTTGCAGCAAGATAATGATCTTAAACACACCGCAAAACATGCCAAGCAGTGGTTTCAGGAGAAAAATGTGACTGCATTACCATTTTCTGCATATAGTCCTGACTTAAATCCCATTGAGAATATTTGGGGGATGATGAAGGAATGTGTGAATCAATAGGGGTTGACAAAAATTGAAGACATGAAGAGAGAAGTGGTCCGATACTGGGACAGCATAACTCACGAGACACTAACCTCTCTGATAGGAAGTATGCCTACCCGTCTTAGACTGTGCCGTGAAGCTCAAGGAGACTTGATAAAATATTAAATTGTTACCTACACAACATGAAAAGGTCTGTTCACTTTCACAATACATTCAATTTTATCTGATTTGTTCTAGTTTAATAATATGAAATGCTTTAGCTATTCTCAATAATTTTGAACCATACTGTAACTTAGTTACGTCCCTTATTCGTCAACCACAGTACATTATCCCAATTCTAATTCAACTCGTTTTATGCTGTTTTTAGTGAAAACAAAATTATTATTTAAATCAGGTCAAAGTTCTCCTAGCTCAAAGGTTAATCATATCACTCCATGAACTTACACAATCACCAGACAAATTAGTTCCCTTCAGCACGGTTGTTGTGTGCACACTGGCTAAGTCTGACAATGATGAATAAATCATAGTGTTACAGTTAAAATGAAATGGAATTAACATGAAACCGCCCTCTGGTTATCAGAAATAAGCGGACCTCTGCAAATGATAATGGCCCTTTGATTCCTTACCGACGGACCGTTACAGGTCTTTTGTCAAATGACGTTATAGCGGGTGACGTCACTCTCCATAATGACGTGATGAATCTTGTTCCATGATCTAACAGTGATGGGTGAACAGCCCGTTGCGAGTACATTGTTTGATCTTACAACAAAATTTATGATACTGCGCTGTCTTTCCATCCATTTTATGCGGGATAGGTGAGTTAACTGACCTAGGGCTTCTGCAAATGTATACAAAATATGAAAAAAAAACCAGCGTTACCCTAATAGTGTAGGGATTCATTCAAAGGTTTTGGTTAATCGGTTTTCAAATTGCGGCCGTATATGCTGATTATACGGTCGGAAATTCATAGCATTGACCAGTCAGAAGTCGTGTTACATACTAAGCTGAATTAGAATATACTATAAATATTGTACAACGAAACCTATCATGTGGGTGACACGGAAGTGTGTCCACACATCCAGCACCCGGACAGTCAACGCATGCAATAACCACGTGTAAGTGCCATACACTGGTCAATTGTATTCATACATATATGATAAAGAAAATAGTACCAAACACGAACTACTACTATTTGTTAAATGATATTCCGAGTGCTTAGTTTTCTTTGGTTTACAGGCATATTAATACCTGTTGTGTTCAATGATTAATATCAGGGTTCTATTTACTATGTATGTATCAATAAAAAGTTATAACAACTATCCTTTGATTCCCACGAAACTATACCTTCTATCATGCAATGAAAGTGCAGTACAATTAGTAGTAGGATGTAGGATGGCGTATGGCATGTATCTTTGAAATTAGATCAATAACGGAAAAGCTAATGAAAGTAACACACTAAAGACAATGACATAAAAAAACAGAATAATTCAATGTCCTGTAACACATAAGAGACAACCCTTGTAGCACAGAACTGTACATAAATCACAAACACTTGAGGCAGATGAACTATCAACTAACTGCACTTGAAATACATAAATATGTCGTTGTCTGTCTGATCACTAAATCCTGAAATAAGATAAAGATGATTAGTTACTCATTTCCCATTATTTTCCGATATAAGAAAGTAACTATTATTTTTTCATTTATGTACACAATATACAACCACTTAATTCATCCATCGAACGTTCCTATTCCTTTACTTGATGAAACACTCTACAAACGTAGCCGACTGAAAACGCATGATACATGTGAATCGAATTCTTAAACACAGATGCCTCACATTCGATTAGAAAAAAGTAAAAGGGAAAAAACGAAAATCAAACTCGTTATTTATTTATTTTGTCCCGTAACATTCACATTTTTACCGCTTTGAACAGTACTTGTCTATTTCATATCACAGCTTGTCAACTCTACACGTCAACTGTTCGCGGTTTAAGATGATCATAGACAGAAAAACGCGAGATCGCGACATTTGTCAAGTGTCGCAATCTCGCATTCTCGCGTTCTCGTGTTTATGCTAATGATTAAATAGAACTATATCGGCCATTGAAACAAAAGTACGAGAACGCGACATTGCGATTTATAAAGTGTCGCAATCTCGCATTCTCGTGTTTTTATAAATCATTGCAGCATGCTGATTGGGCATTTGGGACAGAGGCACGAGAACGCGAGATCGCGAAATCGCGAGAATTTCCAAGTGTTTTGAAAATTGTTACAAAGATCTGTATGGGCAATTGGTACAAAAGCACGAGAACGCAACATCGCGAAATCACGACATTTGACAGATCTCGTTATCTCGAGTTCTCGTGTTTTTGTCCCAACTGTCCATACGGTACTATGTAACCATTTATAAAAACTCAAGAATGCGAGAACGCGAGATCGCGACATTTGACAAATCTCGTGATTTCGCTATCTCGCGATCTCGTGCTTTTGCAGGAGTTGCCCGTACTCTTCTATTCTATGTACCGATCTTTATAAACATAAGAACGCGAGAACGCCTGATTGCAGGATGGCCTAAAAGGGGCCACCGGGTATTAATAAAACTGGAATGCAGAATATTAAAACGAAATCTGAATTCCAGGTATAGTTTGGTTGAAAATGTATAGTTAACGATGAAAAACCAACATTCATAACATACGGAGAATCCCAGAGAAAAGACACTGTCTTGTTGTTATGTGTTGTCTGGTTGTGTGAGAAGGTTCCTTACTTCTCTTAGCGTGTGAGGGTGTGACATCCTGGGGTCCTGGGCAGGAAGTGACAGTGTTTTGACAGCTTTTCTTTCCTTAATTAAAACTGTTGAGGTTTCCTAATTAACCTTTATTGTCTCATGCTGAATCAGCACGTTTATGTTAAAGAAGAGTGGCCATTGGCGAAAGCCAGTCGGCAACTGTGACATGATTATTAATATGTGTTAAAAGAAATATATTAAATCACAACATTTTGTACTATGTTATAAAGGATCAAACCAAGCATGCATTCGCACGTACAAAAATCGTATGTATTTCCACTGTATTCTAAAAAGCATAAATTGAGCCTAAATCCGTTTGCCCGTGCGTATTCAAAAGCATAAATTTACTAGTACACATGACAGACAAAATGCAATCATATCTACCTAAATAAAACTTAGTAAAGCATGTGCAAACACGCTTGCTCAAAGCACAGCACTCTTTTCTATACAGTCTCAACAGACACACTATATCACAAGCGTTTGGTCCGGCTTGGCACGTTCCGTCAGAAGCATCTTTGACCTCTCAAATATATCTTCAAATGTATTTAAAGCCATAGATTGGAAGCATATTTACCTAAACGTCGGTAGATATGATACCAATCTATGGGTTTAACTACAATTCACGATGCATGTTCTAGGTTTAAGCTAGTTTTGAGAGCTCGGGCCAAGCCGGGCCAGACAATTGTGGTCGAGATGATGTTTAGAATGTGGGAAAGAGATCGTATCATGCATGCTTTAAATACTATGAATGGAGAATTTATGGGGTGGTATTAATTTGATATAGGCATAGGAAACATTTTCGGGCCGACGGAAACCTGTATCCGAAAGAAGTCAAATACTTATGCATTTTAAATCATGTTTCGTTTATCGTTTATTCCATTTTTAGACGTAACCTCGTCCAGCCAGTTCGCAGGAAACTCGTCTCCATGAGTTTTAGCTGATTTACTCGTAGTAAACTATATATGGTACGCGTTTGGGGCATAAAATTTATTATTATTATTATCATGGGTGTATGTTACATTAATCTTTTGTTGGTATGGTTTTCATTAATGGGTATATTGGCCAATAATATATTTGGCCCGCCGTGGCCCGTTAGTTATTGTACATTTTAATTGTGATATACAAATTAAATTCTGGACTCACAGGCTTACCTCACTGTGGCTACTCTCCCACAAGGGACTTGACAAATAATAACATGCAGCTGTTATTAATATGTGCTAAGGATGAAAAAGAAAACAAAACCATTTTCGAAAACTCAAAATTTATCGCCCATGGGCGAGAATGTTTCCTCCAGAAGTAATGTTTTAGGGGTTCTAAATGAATGAAAGTATGTCTGTAAACTTTCAAATCATATTTACTTAACTCCGCTAATTGAGAGCGATATTAAAAATCTCTCCCATGGGTGGGATAAAAAAGGGACTGTGAGACAGACTAATGCTAGCCGTATATGATATTACTGCTAGACACATATTAGATGATCCTGCGCACTAAACGCATATGTGACAAGAGAGGCGGTACAACGAACTGGGCGAGTACACTTGGCTACTACAGGTAGCTTGACGATTATGTACGTGCAATGCATGCTAACCGTGACATGAAATCAACACCGCTACTAGGTGAGTGAGTGAGTTTAGCTTTACGTCGCACTTAGCAATATTCCAGCTATATGGCGACGGTCTGTAAATAATCGAGTCTGGACCAGACAATCCAGTGATCAACAACATAAGCATCGATCTGCGCAATGGGGAACCGATGACATGTGTCAACCAAGTCAGCTAGTCTGACCACCCGATCCCGTTAGTCGCCTCTTACGACAAGCATAGTCACCTTTTATGGCAAGCATGGGTTGCTGAAGGCCTATTCTACACACCGCTACTAATTAACACCTGTCTCGCTACTGTTTTACACCTGACTCAATACTACTAAACAGATTTCAGTTGTACTAAAAAATGTCCAAGTTAGGAAAACATGGGCAAATAGTTCATTCTCAGGCAAGGGAGATAGCATACAATGTTATAATGTATATTTACAAAAATTGAGCAACCAAAGCAGATTCTCCTTTACAAAGTAGCCTTGCTACTGGACTCTCAACGGCAACTTTAAAGCGCATTAAGGCAGAAGGTGGTAGGAGTGCGAGTGGACCTACATTTATCAGTCCCACCAAGTTGCGCAAACCCAAAACTCGCAGTTACAAACCTGATGATTTCGACCGGTGTGTAGTCCGTCAATTTGTACAAAGTTTATATGGCGTAAAAAACAACTACCCACTGTGGATACCATGTATGATATGGCAAAGTGCCAGTTGAACTACAAGGGTTCTAAGGAAGGTTTTCGAAAAAATCTCAAAGACATGGGGTTTAGGTGGCGATGAACGCAGTCAAACCGTAAACTTTTAATGGAACGTAAAGACACTGTTTCCAAGCGTTTGCAATACTTGCGTGCAATAAAGAAATACAGAGAAGAAAATCGAACACTCATCTCTATTGATGAAACATGGTTACATGTACACCACATTGTCCCAAAGTGTTGGCAACTTGAGGGTGAAGTCGTAATAAGTGGGGTTCAACCTCCGTCTGGCACCGGACCTCGGCTTATTGTGGTTCATGCAGGGGGTTAAAACGGTTTTGTTCCAAATGCTTTGCTTGTTTTTGATTCCAAACTCAAATTAACAGACTATCATGACGAGATGAACTTTGATAATTTTTCCAAATGGCTCCAGGAAAAGTTGATCCCAAACCTTCCACTGCACTCTGTCTTCGTTATGGATAATGCACCATATCATAGCAAGCAAGTGGACAAATGTCCGACAACCACCAACAGAAAAGATGACATAAAAGCGTGGCTACAAAGGCACAATATCTCATTTGATGAAAAAATGCTTAAAGCCGAACTATTGTCTCTTGCAAAAGCCAACAAATCGGGCCCTGTCTACAGAGTAGACACGATGTTGAAGCAACATGGTCATGGCGTCTCCCTCCATACCACGCAGAACTAAACCCGATTGAGTTAATGTGGGCAAATGTGAAAAATTATGTCGCTTCACAAAACTTGCAGTTCACAAAAAGTTCCTTAAGAGTTGCCATAAATGAAAGGATGTCTGCAATCGGTGCAAAGGAATGGTCGGAATGTTGTAAACATGTTAAAACAATTGAAGATGGTTACTGGCAACACGAAATCACAGTAGAAAGGGAAATTGACAGACTAGTGATTGACTTAGGACTTGCAAGTGATTCAGACACCGAGACTGATTCAGAGAGTGATCATTAAAGCATAAATCAGTAAGTCCGCCTAATTTTCCAGCATTGTTGTGTCTTGTATAATAATTGACTCATAGTATATCAGGTTTTTACTGTTCCCATAAAAAAGAGTAATCTTTGGTGAGTTGTCCGTATTTTATATTTTTTTAGTCACTGATAAATCTACTGAGTCTGGTACTGAGTAATCCCCAAACCGACAAATTTGTGTACAAAGATATTTCTCACTGACTTATCAATGTCTAAAGGTATTTTCAGTTTTCTGTACACAATTTTGGTGACCATAATAACAATATGACAGAAATTTGGAAATATTGTTTGAATACTAACCATTTCTCTGGAACCGGTTATATAAATGTCCAAGACATGTATTCCCGGTCGATCACCAGCGGAATTATGTACGAAAATCAGCCCGTACAGAGAAGTAGGAACAAAATTATGGGATAAAAATATTCCCCCCTTGCTACTCTGATTTAGCCACCACCATTCAGTAACAGATAACTTTTCACATATTAAAAGGTTAAATGAAACACAGTTAACTACATGTAGTTATTATCTATTTAATATTTAGCTGATGAAAACCTTACCCATTAAAACAACACCGCATATTCCTTCGAATGATAAGACTGCAATTTCAGACATAAGATACTGTTATTCCACGCTAACCTTTAGTTAAGACGAAGACAAATGGATGATTGGGGCATTGACAAGCACTTTAGATATTCAACAGTTTTGTTAAAAAGAACCCCGGGAAAATGTCATTTGCTTCGTGAAATGGATCGATGGTCCTAAACATATTTGCTCAGTATATTGTGTTGATTCAATTCGTTGGGATTTACCTGTTCCCAAATCGAGTGTGCTATAACAATTCATGCGTGAAACGCACGAGGAAAAATGAACTTCTCGATATTTATCAGACGACCTGTCTCCCTCTTGTTTCAAGTCGATCGTTCTGTGGGGCGTGCCCAAGTATGCAAATTGGGGTCATTTGTCAGGTCGTGGATCATCTTATATGTGTTTACCAGTAGACTACGAAGGATCCCAGAGAGGAATGAGCAGGCGCACGTGCAGGGTACGTTTAGCACGTGCAAGACAAGGTTTTGAATGCCAGTCGCACCGGCTGATCCATCATGAGGTCTGTTCCATCAATATAGTGTTCTGTTCAGTACATTTTCACGCAAGAAAAATTGCACAAATCTGAATTAATACATACTAGTATTTGTGTTTTACATTCATGACTGTTCAAATTTGGATACAATACTCCTCCTCGGGTTTGGTAGCATATGTAACCCCTTGGAGTCATGAAAATCTCTCCGGGCTTTGCTCGGGATTTTTTTCTGCTCCGCCCGCTTACATTTGCCACCAAACCCCTCAACTTCAAACAGTGGCAGTCTGTGACGTCTCAGTTAACGCCATGCTGCCTAAACCTCGATATTAAATATAGGATACGACTTTTTGAATCTTTAAAATTGAAATTAATTTGTAAATACCATTTGCTTATGAAACAAGGAATTGGAATTTCGTGTAACAATAGATATTTGTATTGTCTCTTTTCACTTTCACACGGAAAAAATTCGGATCGGTTGAGCTGTAGGTCATTGTCTGAACTGATCGATGAGACTAATTTTTCAGTTGGTAATGATTCAACATACACTAGATCGCACTTAGGGCGTGTGTGTGTGAAATATGATTCAGATTGGCAATCTATAAAATGTCCAGACATTACCACATGTACAATGTTATATATGCACTATACGTATATGATGACGCTTCTTATTAAGTTTCAAAACGCGAAATAATATGATAGCAAAACTAATTAGGATTATATATATATTAGGATGATATATTATTATACAAGTATAAAGATGTACTTTTCAGTCCTTACAATGTTCCCACTGGCAGATAGTTAAACTTCAAATGTTTTTATTTGTTACCATCACAATGAAGATGGAAATATCAAGTTAAATAGATTTCATCTTTGCTTATCAATCCATATTTTAACCATCAACTGGCGCAGTAGACATTTTCCCATGGCATTGCAGCGATTTTCAAAAACACGAGAACACGACATTGCGAAAACGCGAGATTGCGACACTTGACAAATCTCGCGATCTCGCAATGTCGCGTTCTCGTGCTTTTGTACCAATTGCATATACAGTTCTAGATAGCCATTTTCAAAAACACGAGAACGCGAGAACGCGAGATTTCGACACTTGACAAATCTCGCGATCTCGCAATGTCGTGTTCTCGTGCTTTTGTACTAATTGCATATAAAGTTCTAGATAGTCATTTTCAAAATGACGAGAACGCGAGATTGCGAGATTTCGACACTTGACAAATCTCGCGATCTCGCAATGTCGCGTTCTCGTGCTTTTGTACCAGTTGCATATACAGTTCTAGATAGCCATTTTCAAAAACACGAGAACGCGAGATTGCGACACTTGACAAATCTCGCGATCTCGCAATGTTGCGTTCTCGTGCTTTAGTACCAATTGCATATACAGTTGTAGGTAGCCATTTTCAAAAACACGAGAACGCGAGAATGCGAGATTGCGACACTTGACAAATCTCGCGATCTCGCAATGTTGCGTTCTCGTGCTTTTGTACCAATTGCTCATACAGTTCTAGACAGCTATTTTCAAAAACACGAGAACGCGAGAACACGAGATTTCGACACTTGGCAAATCTCGCGATCTCGCAATGTTGCGTTCTCGTGCTTTTGTACTAATTGCATATAAAGTTCTAGATAGTCATTTTCAAAATGACGAGAACGCGAGATTGCGAGATTGCGACACTTGACAAATCTCGCGATCTCGCAATGTCGCGTTCTCGTGCTTTTGCACCTGTTGTATATACAGTTCTAGATAGCCATTTTCAAAAAACACGAGAACGCGAGATTGCGAGATTGCGACACTTGACAAATCTCGCGATCTCGCAATGTCGCGTTCTCGTGCTTTTGTACTAATTGCATATAAAGTTCTAGATAGCCATTTTCAAAAACACGAGAACGCGAGAATGCGAGATTGCGACACTTGGCAAATCTCGCGATCTCGCAATGTTGCGTTCTCGTGCTTTCGTAACAATTGCTCATACAGTTCTAGACAGCTATTTTCAAAAACACGAGAACGCGAGAACACGAGATTTCGACACTTGGCAAATCTCGCGATCACGCATTCTCGCGCTTTTATACCAGTTGCCTAGTATACAGTCATCTTGAACCGAGATCCCGGGTAGCTCAGAGAGGTTGATTAATTTCTAAAAAACATTTTACTTTTTTATGTAGGCGAGCTGTTTTAGGTACCTGTATAAATTACTGTCGTACGATTCGATTCACATACATCGTGCATCTTCGATAGCGCTACGTTTGTGGAGTATTTCACCCAGCAAAGAAAGTATGATGTAATAGGGATGAATTAAGTGGTTGAATATTGTGTGTACAAATAAATAAATAAATAATAGGCATATATTGTCTTATATCAGAATATAGTGGTCTCGTAGAGCACGAATGCTTTATGTATTTCAGCTGCAAATAGTTGTCAGCTGCCTCTTTTCTTTTAGTTTCATTTACAATTCTGTGTCACAGTTAAGTCAGAGTCAAAGATTAGTTGCTAGGCATTTTAATTGTGACACACATAGTCAATTTAACCCTAATATTAATCAATACACAAAGTAGGTAGAAATATGCTCATGGTAAACAAAACAAAAGTCAATATGCAGTATACCATTTAACTTGTATGAATCATTTTGAATCATTTATGGTTAAGTTGTTTTCTGTTTAGTCAATATGCTGGCTAGTAGTTCTTGTTTGCTATCTAGTGGCTGTATCTTCAAAGATTGATATATCTCACCTATCATGTATATTTTATGTACTTGACACAGATTACATTTGATCAGTGTGTTGTACATATATGCGTTTAATGCATGCGTTGGCTGTAATGTTGCTGGATATGCAGACCCACTCTGGTGTCACTCACATGTTATAGGTTTCTTTGCATAATATCTTTCGTGTTACCTCCAGGTATTGTTCACAGTATCTCTAGTCCATTTCATTATTATACTATGTATTATTATAAATATTTATGCTACCTCTCGTTTTGTATATCACTGTAAACCTGTGATAACGTAAGTCATCTGTGCTATATTGCGGCGCTTAATCTATTGCGGCGCTTAATCACTGTACGTGCACCTTTATGCATTATGATTATGCATTTACGATGATGATGATCATGACGACAAGTATATTAGATTATTAGATGTGATGCTATGTTATGCATATTGTGCATATTTGTGTTATAACAGAGAGCCTTCTTCCACCCCGGTATGGAACAGTTAAGTCACTCATAACATGTAGTCTGCGTTAATAAAGCATTGGACTGTGTCATGGCCGCTACAGGAACACAAATATTAGCGACACAAATGTATTTCTATTTCTTGGAGCCAGGAGACAAAGAATTGTGTAAGTCAGGATGTTTTGTAGTCAGGTGGGAGCGGAAGACAAATTAGTATTTTGGGCCGAAAGTAGTTAATATAGTGTCGAATAAACACCAGACAAGCACATTTTAGCAGCATGCTACACATTACTAGCCCAGACTAAGGCTTTGTCTGTGAATATATAATTTTGATTGTGACAAATAGATTGGTATAAAATGAAAAGGAGGTCAAAGGAAGACCACATCTGAACCTGACCTGATGAAATCTATACGTGCTTCACTTAGGGCTTAAGCCTTGCTAGCTTTACATGAAATTACATCATGTAGAAACTCGCAGGCCAGTAATTATTTCTATAGCTGACAGTGTAGCTGCGAATAGTCGCGAATTGATGCGGCTTTAACCAATAGTTTATCACTCACTGACGTTAACCTTTTTCCAGCTTCTGCACACTTTAGTGTTTCCGCTTATATTAGACACCCATGTTCACTATTTCGTTTATTAAATTATATCGAACATGTTCAGGATTTTGAAGTACATAAGAAATTATAACAACAGGAGCGGGCTTACATAGACTACAAAGGATGTTCAAGCATTGCCATAAATTTGTTAAATGCTGCTACGGCAGTGAAAAGCGTGAATGAAGCATGACCACAACGTTACTAACATGCGCATGCGCCTTGACCTCGGGATAATGCGCATGCGCAACGTCAACGTCTAAAACGCGAGATCGCGAGAAAATGAAATGTCGCATTCTCGTGTTCTCGCGATTTCGTGTTTTTGTGGCCTTGTTTGACAAGTCGAGTTTGCGAGATTGCGAGATTTGACAGCTTGTACAAATGTCGCATTCTCGTCTTATCGACTTTTGACAGAAACGTGCTCTGTACCAAAAACACGAGAATGCGAGATCGCGAGAACGCGAGATTTTGGCCAAATCTCGCGTTCTCGCATTCTCGCACTTTTGGCTTTTTAGGCTAGCTTCCAAAGGTCGAGATCGCGAGAATGCGAGATCACGAGAATGTCCCTTACAGTATTTCATAATTTTACTTAGATTTTACGATAACATTTAAAAATAATACGAGCGAAAATATACATTCGTGGGATAAACTTTAGAATCTATCCGGATTTCTGTCATTAACGCAATAATTCTTTAAACGTTATTTGACAAAAAAAAACCTCGGTCTTACCTGAAATTCTCGCATCAGTTCTCTGCTTTCTTCTCCAAGTCGCGAATTCTTTCGTCGAGTGCTTTTGGGGAAAGTGAGGTGGCCATGGCAAAGTTTACACGACGCAGCCATCTTATGCTTAAAGTTTTGAAAATAATTGCTAGGAAAACAAATTTGTTCCTACCCGCCAAACAAGATGGCGTCTCGCTAACACTCACGGGAAATACAAAGTTTTGTCATTGTTTTTTTAGAATAAATCTAATGTGACCATTTGACAGTAGATTTCCGCGTTCTACAACAAAAGAGGAAGGTACACCCTGTTGTGAGTTGTTTTTGTAACAATTAGATAGTCTCGCGTGGACGTGATCCTGTCGCCATTCGTTTATTTGTTTACATTGCCGACATCAAAGGGGAGTGTGAAAAGTGGAATTCAGCGGATTGAATGTAAGTACTCAAAGTGACAACAGTGGGCAGGTATGGTTTTAGCAGTCTTTTCATCGCATTAGCGTCACTGATTGTTTTTTCTCAGTGTCAAGCATCAATATGTAGGCCTTGTGATTATTAACAGTGATTAATTGTGAAAACATGTTCACCTTATTTTAACAGGCCCGAGCGTTATGAGTCCTACTGATTTAGCACTCATGGGAAACTTTATTGTGGCAAATAAGTTATTTTCTAAAATCCTGTCAGGAGAAGGTAGTATCCGGATATATTTCTGCTGGATGGACCCCCCCTCCCCCCACGTACCATGTAAGTAATTTACGCACAGTGCTCAAAACATGCACGGGGGTTACAAACATTAACATTGTTTGTTCTTTTCAGTTATACACCCAGATCTACTATCCCTATCTACCCTTTACGTTAACTTGATGAATACCTTTACTACTATTACTAATATAATTTGGTGATGTGTCACAATTTCTTTCAAACCTTAATTCATTTGTCAGTGTGAATGAAGAATGAAGCACAATCCCACTGACCCTTTGGCTATGATTTGTACATGCATAATTTCTGTAGACTATTCGTGACACTTTCTGCTGCAGGGACACAGTTCTTTGGGGACATTGCGACAAGTAATTGTCAAGAAAGACAGCCTAAAATCACGAGAAATAAGTTTCAGAAATATGGTTGATTTCTACAATATTTGTTTTAACATGGGTACCCAGAGATATTCCGTATATATGTCTTCGTTATATCTATTCATACAATCTGCACTCCAGAAATATTTCAGCCAAGTCACATCATACATTTATTAGTTCATCAAATTATCTAGTATCTCATGTTCTGTGTATCCAGTTGTACCAGTTAATCAGTTTGATGATTTGATATTTGTTTTATAAACATTAAATCCTTTCCCATCAGTACATGTTGCATGTGTTAGCCGTACAATGCATTGACATTATCATCACACCTCAGGTTTCATATTTCTGAAAGAATCATTGTGTCAGTTGTTTGATTTACAGATATGAATTATGGACCAACAAACTCGGAGAATGACAAGACGCCTTCATTGGTATTTATAATTCACGCTATATTATGTTATATGCCCGGTAAGGGAATCTTTTTTATAACAATATTATTCATATAGCTTTATAATGAAGCAGACACTATGTAAATACATACAACAAACCTTTTTGACCTCACTCAAAGTGTCACTGTACATGGATTCAAGCGTAATATATACATATATTTTAAATTCCAGGAGAAATACGGCTTTTCTGTCCTCACTGACAGACGTCTGTTTCAAGAAAAACACGTTATCTCCATCTCCGTAACGACAAGATGTTTGTTAGTTTGTAAAGATTTTTCGGGTGAATGACAAATGTTTCATCAGGTTAGTCATCAAAGAATTTTTAGATTTCACTAGAAATCGAGTTTGCACTGTCACTTTGCTATCCATGTTTAATATGTTTAATGTATGTATCATACATGTAACTGTAATAACTGAAAGTGAGCAAATGGTAATACGTATTTAATATTTGTAATACATGTTATCTGCATTATCACATATATTGCTGTGTTTCATTCATTGGAAACGTTAGATTTTACAAGCTTTTCTTCAGTGAATTGTCTCTCAGTTGAATTGATGATTCAAACTGAATGTCCTTTTCCTTTCCAGACACTGACAGTGACCAAGATATTAACAGCACATTCAAGGTTTGCGAGCTATTACCACCACAATGTGAGAGCCTGATTGATTCGGATTCAGATGTTTCGCCAGATATTAACCAGGACTCGCATACACCAACAAACATCTACAGAACTACAGAAGAACAAAGCACTTTGTGTAGTGGCTAGCTCGTCTTCATTCAGTGTGCCTACTTCCTGAGCAATGCTTGTGTGGAGAGAATTCTGTTACTCTTCTCTGAGCGCCCCAGTTTCTTAATACAGCGAATTGTGTACTACTGCAACTACCCTGTTGCATTAAAATGTGAGCTTTTCTAAGAAATGAAACAGTTGAATCATAACATTTCCAGAGTTTGTTTTTTGTTCAAGTAAATATGTAATAAATATAACAAGATAATACAACATATTTCAGCTTTCTAAACTAAGCGAACTCTCATTGTCATCTTCCTTGTACAGAAACCTAGCGGAAACCTACATTACACAAGATCCACAAGGTTTCCGCAAGACCAAAAACGTACTCACTCCAGGTATAAAGGTTTCAGTAAACTGAAACTAAATGGAAACTTCCAACTACAGTTTCAGTTGATGGAAACATGACGGAAACTAAGACTTGTTAGTTTCAGTTGTGGAAACTATGCGGAAACTGTCATTGCGTGTTTCCTGAAACTGAAACCTAGCGGAAACCTACATTACACAGTATCCATCAGGTTTCCGCAAGAACGGAAACCAAGTTATTTTTGCTGTGTCATGTTTTGAGTTGGCGGTACACGATGCATTGGTGAATGTTGTTTTGTACTGATGTATGCCGATGGCGTTGCGCCAAGCATTGTTGGATGTTGTGGTGTATTCATGTATGTCAGTGGCAGTCGACGATCCATTGGTGGATGTTGTGGTGTACTCCTGTAAACCGATTTTGGTGTGCGATGTATTGGTGGATGTTGTGGTGTACTCCTGTATGTCGGTGGTGGTGCCCCATGCATTGGTGGATGTAATGGTGTGCTCAAGTTTACCAGTGGCTGTGGACGATGCATTGGTGGATGTGATGGTGGTGTCTCATGTATGAGGGTGGTGGTGCCCGATGCATTGGCAAATGTTGTGGTGCACTCATGTATGCCGGTGGTTTTGAACCATGCATTGGTGGATGTTGTGGTGTACTCCTGTATGTCGGTGGCTTTGCCCCATGCATTGGTGGATGTGATGGTTTGCTCAAGTATGCCAGTGGCTGTGCACGATGGATTGGTGGATATTATGGTGGTGTGTCATGTATGATTGTGGTGGTGGACTATGCATTGGTGGATGGTGTGGTGTACTGATGCATGCTGGTGGTGGTGTGCCATGCATTGTTGGATGTGATGGTGTGCTCATGTTTATGTCCCTGGCTGTGTTCCATGCATTTGTGGAGGTGATGGTGGTGTCTCATGTATGAGGTATGAGGGTGATGGTGCCCCACGCATTGGTGGATGTTGTGGTGTACTCATGTATGCTGATGACGGTGCGCCATGCATTGGTGAATGTGATTGTTGTGGCTTATGTATACGTGTGGTGGTGCCCCACGTATTGGTGGATGTTTTCCTGTATTCATGTATGCCGGTGGGTTTGGACGATACATTGGTTCATGTTTTGGTTCACTCATGTATGCAGGTGGTGGTGTGCCATGCATTGGTGGATCTGATGGTGGTGTCTCTTGTATATGTAGGAGGGTGGTGGTGACCATTGCATTGGTGGATGTTGTGGTGTACTCCTGTATGTCGGTAGTGGTGTGCCATGCTCTGGTGGATGTGATGGTGTGCTCACGTAAGCCAGTGACTGTGTGCAATGCATTGGTGGATGTTGTGGTGTACTTATATATGCCGGTGTTCGTGGTGCGCCATACATTTGTGGATGTTGTGGTGTGCTCATGTATGCCAGTGGCGGTGCACGATGCATTGGTAGATGTTGTTTTCTACTCATATATACAGTTGGCGGAGCGCCATGCATTGGTGGATGTGATGGTGGTGGCTTATGGATGACTGTGGTGGTGCCCCATGCATTGGTGGATGTTGTGGTGTACTCATGTATGCCGGTGGCAGTGCCCAATGCATTGGTTGATGTGATGGTGGTTTTTCATGTATGCCGGTGGTGTTGCAACATGCATTCATTTATGTTGTGGTTTACTGATGTATGTCGGTGGCGGTGCACGATGCATCGGTTGATGTTGTTGTGTACTAATGTATGAAGGTGGTGGTGCCTCATGCATTGGTGGAACTTTTGGTTTACTCATGTATGCCAGTGGAGGTGGAAGATAAATTGGTGAATGTTGTGGTGTACTCATGTATACCGGTGGTGGTGTACCATGCATTGGTGGATGTTGTGGTGTACTCCCGTATATCGGTGGTGATGCCCCATGCATTGGTGGATGTGATGATGGTTTCTTATGTATAAATGTAGTGGTGCCTCATGCATTGGTGGATGTTGTTTTGTACTCATGTATACCTGTGGTGGTGCCCCATGCATTGGCGGATGTTTTGGTGTATTCATGTATGCCGGTGGCAGTGGACGATGCATTGGTGGATGTTGTGGTGTACTCATGTATGCCGCTTTTGGTGTGGGATGCATTGGTGGATGTTTTTGTGTACTCCTGTATGTCGGTGGTGGTGCCCCATGCATTGGTGGATGTGATGGTGTGCTCAGGTTTACCAGTGGCTGTGCACGATGCATTGGTGGATGTGATGGTGGTGTCTCATGTATGAGGGTGGTGCCCCATGCAATGGTAAATGTTGTGGTGCACTCATGTATGCCGGTGGTTTTGAACCATGCATTGGTGGATGTTGTGGTATACTCCTGTATGTCGGTGGCTTTGCCCCATGCATTGGTGGATGTGATGGTGTGCTGAAGTATGGCAGTGGCTGTGCACGATGGATTGGTTTATGTGATGGTGATGTCTCATGTATGATTGTGGTGCTGGACCATGCATTGGTGGATGTTGTGGTGTACTGATGCATGCTGGATGTGCAGTGCCATGCATTGTTGGATGTGATGGTGTGCTCATGTATATGTCGATGACTGTGTTCCATGCATTTGTGGAGGTGATGGTGGTGTTTCATGTATGATGTATGAGGGTGATGGTGCCCCACGCATTGGTGGATGTTGTGGTGTACTCATGTATGCTGATGACGGTGCGCCATGCATTGGTGAATGTGATTGTTGTGGCTTATGTATACCTGTGGTGGTGCCCCACGTATTGGTGGATGTTTTCCTGTATTCATGTATGCCGGTGGGTTTGGACGATACATTGGTTCATGTTTTGGTTCACTCATGTATGCAGGTGGTGGTGTGCCATGCATTGGTGGATCTGATGGTGGTGTCTCTTGTATATGTAGGAGGGTGGTGGTGACCATTGCATTGGTGGATGTTGTGGTGTACTCCTGTATGTCGGTAGTGGTGTGCCATGCTCTGGTGGATGTGATGGTGTGCTCACGTAAGCCAGTGACTGTGTGCAATGCATTGGTGGATGTTGTGGTGTACTTATATATGCCGGAGTTCGTGGTGCGCCATACATTTGTGGATGTTGTGGTGTGCTCATGTATGCCGGTGTCGGTGCCCCATCCATTGGTGGATGTTTTGGTGTAGTCATATATCTTGGTGGTCGTTTTGTGCGACATACATTTGAAGATGTTGTGGTGTTCTCATGAATGCCGGTGGTGGTACACGATGCATTGGTGGATGTTGTGGTGTACTCATGATTGCCGGTGGTTGTGCTCCATGCATTGGTGGATGTTTTGGTGTAGTCATGTATGAACGTGGTCGTTTTGTGCCATACATTTGTGGATGTTGTGGTGTGCTCATGTATGCCAGTGTCGGTGCGAGATGCATTGGTGGATGTGATGGTGGTGTACTCATGTATGTCAGTGATGGTGTGCCATTCATTGGTGGATGTGATGGTTATGTCTCTTGTGTGATACTGGCGGTTCCCCATGAATTAGTGGATGTGATTGTGGTGGCCGATGTATGCCGGTGGTTGTACATAATGCATTGGTGGATGTTGTGGTGTACTCATGTGTGATTGTGGTGGTACCCCATGCATTGGTAGTTGTTTCGGTGTACTCATCTATGTCGGTGGCGGTACCCATGCCGGTGGCAGTGCGTCATGCATTGGTGGATTTGATGGTGGTGGCTTATGGATGCCTGTGGTGGTGCCCCATGCATTGGTCCATGTTGTGGTGTACTCATGTATAAAGATGGCGGTACACGATGCAATGGTGGATGTTGTGGTGAACTCATGTAAGCCGCTGACGGTGCACTATGCATTGGTGGATGTTGTGGTGTACTCATGTATGCCGGTGGTGGTGCGCCATGCATTGGTGGATGTTGTGGTGTACTCATATATACCGGTGGTCGTGGTGAGACATACATTTGATGATTTTGTGGTGTTCTCATGTATGTCAGTGGCGGTGCGACATGCATTGGTGGATGTGATGGTGGTGTACTCATGTATGTCAGTGATGGTGTGCCATTCATTGGGTGGATGTGATGGTTATGTCTCTTGTATGATCCTGTCGGTGCCCCATGAATTAGTGGATGTGATGGTGTACTAATTGGTCCATGTTGTGGTGCACTCATGTATGCCGGTGGTTTTGAACCATGCATTGGTGGATGTTGTGGTATACTCCTGTATGTCGGTGGCTTTGCCCCATGCATTGGTGGATGTGATGGTGTGCTGAAGTATGGCAGTGGCTGTGCACGATGGATTGGTGGGTGTGATGGTGATGTCTCATGTATGATTGTGGTGCTGGACCATGCATTGGTGGATGTTGTGGTGTACTGATGCATGCTGGATGTGCAGTGCCATGCATTGTTGGATGTGATGGTGTGCTCATGTATATGTCGCTGACTGTGTTCCATGCATTTGTGGAGGTGATGGTGGTGTTTCATGTATGAGGGTGGTGGTGCCCCACGCATTGGTGGATGTTGTGGTGTACTCATGCATGCTGGTGGCGGTGCGATATGCATTGGTGGATGTGATTGTTGTGGTTTATGTATACCTGTGCTGGTGCCCCACGCATTGGTGGATGTGTTCGTGTATTCATGTATGCCGGTGGCTTTGTACGATACATTGGTTCATGTTTTGGTGTTCTCATGTATGCAGGTGGTGGTCTGCAATGCATTGGTGGATCTGATGGTGGTGTCTCTTGTATATGTAGGAGGGTGGTGGTGACCATTGCATTGCTGGATGTTGTGGTGTACTCCTGTATGTCGGTAGTGGTTTCCTATGGTCTGGTGGATGTGATGGTGTGCTCACGTAAGCCAGTGACTGTGCGTGATGCATTGGTGGATGTTGTGGTGTACTCACATATGCCGGTGTTCGTGGTGCGCCATACATTTGTGGATGTTGTGGTGTGCTCATGTATGCCAGTGTCGAAGCAACATCCATTGGTGGATGTTGTGGTGTACTCACATATGCCGGTGTTCGTTGTGCGCCATACATTTGTGGATGTTGTGGTGTGCTCATGTATGCCGGTGGTGGTGTCCCATCCATTGGTAGATGTTGTAGTGGTGGCTCAAGTATTCCGGTGTCGGTGCCCCTTCCATTGGTGAATGTATCCCGGTGGCGGTGTGCAATACATTGGTATATCTGATGGTGGTGTCTCATGTATGAGGGTGGTGGTGCACCATGGATTGGTGGATGTTGTTATGTGCTCATGTACACCATCGGCAGTGCTCCATGCATTGGTTGATGTTGTGGTGTACTCATGTATGTTGGAGGAGGTGTGCCATGCATTGGTGGATATGATGGTGGTGCCTCATGTATATGTGTGGGGGTGGTGGTGGCGTATGTATTTATGAACGTCGTGGTGTACTCATGGATAACAGCGGCAGTGCACCATGCATTGGTTGATGTTGTGTACTCAGGCATGCCGGTGGCGGTACGCAATGCATTGGTGTTTGTAATGGTTGTTGTTTATGTATATCTGTGGTGGTGCCCCATGCATTGGTGTATGTTTTGGTGTATTCATGTATTTCGGTGGTGGTAGGTGATCCATTGGTTGCTGTTGCGGTGTACTCATGTATGCCGGTGGCGGTGCGCCATGCATTGGTTGATGTGATGATGGTGGCTCATCTATGCCGGTGGTGGTGCCCCTTGTATTGGTTAATGTTGTGATGTACTCATGTATACCTTTGGAGGTGCCCCATGGCGGTGGTGGTGTGCCATGCAATTCTGGATTTGATGGTGGTGGTTCATGTATGTTGGTGGTGTTGAACCATGCATTGGTGGATGTTGTGGTGTCCTCATGTATGTCGGTGGCGGGGTAAGTTGTATTTTTCGATGTTCTGTTCTACTCATGTATACAGTTGGAGGTGTGCCATGAATTTGTGGATGTGATGGTCATGCCTTATGGATGACTGTGGTGGTGCCCCATGCATTGGTGAATGTTGTGGTGTCCTCATATATGTCGGTGGTGGGGTAAGATGCATTTTTCGATCTTGTGTTCTACTCATGTACACAGTTGGCGGTGCACCATGCATTGCTGGATGTGATGGTGGTGGCTTATGTATACCTATGGTGGTGCCCCATTCATTGGTGGATGTTGTGGTGTACTCATGTATGCCGGTATTCTTGCCCCATGCATTGGTGGATGTTCTGGTGTACTCATGTATGAAAGTGGCAGTGCGCCATGCATTGGTCGATGTTGTGGTGTACTCATGTATGCTGGTGGCTGTGCCCCACGCATTGGTGGATGTTGTGGTGTACTCATGTATGCCGGTGGTGGTGCCCCATGCATTGGTGGATGTTGTGGTGTACTCAGGTATGCCGGTGGTGGTGCGCCATGCATATTTGGATGTTTTGGTGTCTGGTGAATGTGATGGTGGTGTCTCATTTATATGTATTGTGGTGTACGATGTTGAGATGAGTTTTTTACTTCAAACAAAACGTAAACCAGACATTGTGAAATTAATATTTCGAATCCACGTCATTTTATCTTGCAACTGAAAATTTAGGTCTTAGAATTTTATTCAACTTGGGATAAAAGTTGGTTAACAAACGATTATAGATTGAAATCCAACTTCTCGACGTTTTATTTAATGTGCACCCCAAACCCCCTGTAACACAAACAAAGAAAGTGATTTGAAATTATGATTGTTTGTTTAACAACTTCATCTTAAGTTGAATAAAATTCTGAGTATTAAATCTTCAATTGGCAAGGTATAAAATTATAAGAAATTTGCCATCGTAATTTCATTTTTTTCGATTTACGTTTTTGTTTAAAGAAACATTCATCGGTACGCTTTCACGGCAAACGGACTGTAATCGCAGAATAACACGAGTGAGTCACGAAAGCGATGAGCAGTGATAAGCACATCACAATTTACAACATTCCCACCCACGGACGACAGTTTGTTTTAATTCATTTACATTGAATGTTCCATACACCTATGCCACTTTGGGTTTAACTTGTAATTTTAAATTTACAATGGGTTATACCTGTATTGTATTAGCCGTTGATTATGTTTTAGCTATTTTGTATTACATAAATAAATCTGTAATTAATGAAAGAAAATTTTGTTTCGTTTTGTTTCAATAATGAATATTACCAGGTCTTACTTGGCTCACGCTAAATAAGAAAACATGCCTCTGTGCAAACACTTGTGATTGTTTGAGGTGCTTTCAATAGCTCTAATCCTTTGTTTCGGGTTCGGTGACTGGGATTAGGTTGCGACCCGAAGCGAGCGACTGACGCCCGCTTGGAGTTTGAGCACCCACTTATAGTGATGTGAAATATTCGTCGTGGGGACAGAAAGTCTTGAAATCTTGTAGAGGTAGGACGACTTCAAGGATTCCCCGGAAGGGCGACAGAGGACCAGACAGGTAGATGTTTCCATATCTATTTGTAAGAAAATATGCATCTTCATGGATACTGTTTAATATACAGTGCACACTCAGTCTCTCATAGTACACAGCCATTTAGGTATAGATGGGAAAGGTTGATACTGGTTTCTGCATGTAAACGGAGTGGTAGTGTAGCCTAGTTGTTCAAGTGTTGGCACGTCATCTTCAGTGTCAGTGTTCGAGTCCTCACTTAAATATTATGTCCCACGCCTACTTATGAGGCCCGTCGTTGGAATATTGCCCAAAGCGGCAGAAAACCACACTTACTCGCTGTTGTTAATCCAATCTACAAACGCAAGAAATGTGATTACTGATGCTTATGCATGACTCATTTCTTTCAGACGCAGGAACCCTGGCACACTCTGGATTTGGTGTTGTGTCACTCTAAACCCTTCCACCTGGACTTTAGTACACTGACTTTCCGAGGGTCCGATGGGATGAGCTTTTGTCTCATGGTGGCTCCATTGTGCGTCTGCTCTCCGCGTAGCCCCCTGCCGAGCGTACATGGAGTAGGTTCGGTGCTAGGGCCTGACTGTACAGTCAGGATGGTTGTTACAGCAACCCAGCTAGTTTAGGGTTGGCACACTCTGTGGCCCCAGTCTTTTCAGCACCCCCAGTAGACCCAATGCTGACTGCACTTGACTGGTAGATTAGGGGTTAGTGTAGATAGGGCCCCCTTCGTGCATGCCCTGTACGATGCTATCTATAGATAGTATAACTTAGTGTTAACCCACCATTCCGTCCTTCAATAGGTAGTTCGAGACAAAGCAAGTCCCGGATGGTCACTTTGAAAGTCAGTGTACTGGCCACCTGCTGGTAAAGCATTCACTATTTCAGTTTAAAACTTAGATGAAATTTTGTTTTTCACGTCCCGACATATTTGCTTTGTATTTAAATGTAAGGGGATCGTTGAAAAACCGAATGGTTAAAGCGTTCGCTCATGACGCTTCAAACAACCTACTTCGATTTCCCATATCTGAATGATGTGTGAAGCATCGATTTGTTGTTTCTCCCCGTGATATAGCTAGTATATTGCTGAAAGCGGTGTAAAAGGACACTCATGCAGTCATAATCTGTGTGAGAAGCATAAATTATGTAAAGTGTTCTTTGCCTTTTTAAGTAGAACCGTAGCTTACGCATGCAACTGTTCCTTTCAAACAATCTTTTGAATAAACCATAACATGCGATGCATCCTTGTTTATCATGACGTCTACTGCAAAATTACAACTTGAGTTTCATGTTTGAGATTTTACGTGTAGGCATATAAGTTGCATTTATGCACACAGTAAGTGCCAGCGATGTAAACTATATCCTCTGTACTGTTATGAGCAGGGATGCCATCTACCTGGGGGCGGAAATGGACCCTGAAGTCCCCCAGAGGCAGGACGACTGCCAAGAAGATATTCCGTGGACAGAAGTGGATCAAGGTCTCTTCTGGCGGCAGGACAACGACCACAAAGCCGCCAGACTACCAGGAAGGCAAGTTCTCCAAACTATCTTTTGAAGACAACATACAATATATTCTTGTTGACAATGACGTCATGAGCAAGTTACAACTTGTGTTTCAGGTTACAGCGTTTTCCTGACCAAAAAGCATATGCTTTTAATATTTATTATCTATGTAGTAAGTATCAGTGATCTGAACATTAAACTATTCGTTATATTATCGTTACTATTAGGAACGTGGATGCCATCGCCCTAGGGGTGAAATGGACCCTGAAGTCCCCCAGAGGCAGGACGACTGCCAAGAAGATATTCCGTGAACAGAAGTGGATCAAGGTCTCTTCTGGCGGCAGGACAACGACCACAAAGCCGCCAGACTACCAGGAAGGCAAGTTCTCCAAACTATCTTTTGAAGACAACATACAATATATCCTTGTTGACAATGACGTCATGAGCAAGTTACAACTTTTGTTTCAGGTTACAGCGTTTTCCTGACCAAAAAGTATATGCTTTTAATATTTATTATCTATGTAGTAAGTATCAGTGATCTGAACATTAAACTATTCGTTATATTATCGTTACTATTAGGAACGTGGATGCCATCGTCCTAGGGATGAAATGGACCCTGAAGTCCCCCAGAGGCAGGACGACTGCCAAGAAGATATTCCATGGATAGACGTGGAGCATGGATTCTTCGGAAGGGTGACAGAGGACCAGATAGGCAGGTGTTTTCAACTCTATTTGGAAGAAAATATTTGTTCCATATATAGCGCACACTAATTCTCTCATAGTATACAGCCATTAGGAGTGAGTGAGTTTAGTGTTACGCCGCACTCAGCAATATTCAGCTATAAGGTGACGGTCTGTAAATAATCGAGTCTGGACAAGACAATCCAGTGATCAACAACACGAGCATCGATCTGCGCAAATGGAAACCGATGACATGTTTCAACCAAAACGTCAGCGAGTCTGACCACCCGAGTTCGAGTGGGTTCTACCCTGTGTGATCATTACAATCAGGATCAGGGTGTTCCACAAGGCAGTATTTTGTCTGTCACACTTTTTAGCATAAAGATAAACAGTTTATCAAAAGTTTTAAACGATTCAATTGATGGATCGTTATTTGTGGATGATTTTAATATTTCTTGTCGTGGGAAAAATATGCATACTATTGAACGACAACTGCAGTTGTGTTTAAACAAAATAAATAAATGGTGTCTTGAAAACGGCTTTAAATTTTCTAAATCCAAAACTAACTGTATACATTTTTGCAGAAAATATAAACCACATAAGGACCCTGAACTATCTCTAGATGGCACTCCCATCAAAGTTGTAAAGGAGGCCAAGTTCTTGGGCCTAATTTTTGACTCCCATTTAACATTTCTGCCTCATATCAAGTCCCTTAAAACTAAATGCTTGAAGGCTCTTGACTTGTTGAAAGTTGTTTCCAACTCAAAGTGGGGAGGGGATCAAGCAACCCTCTTACACCTGTATCGATCACTCATACGTTCGAAACTCGATTATGGTTCCATCGTATATGGTGGAGCCTGCAACAGCAACCTTAAACTTCTTGATTCTGTCCACCATCAAGGCTTAAGACTTTGCCTTGGGTCTTTCAGAACTTCACCTATTGATAGTCTCTACGTTGAGGCCGATGAACCATCTCTTACTCAACGTCGTATAAAATTGTCTTTACAATACACTACTAAATTATATTCTGATGAATCTAACCCTGCCTATAACTGTGTGTTCAATCCCCTTTATGAGGATTTGTATAACAAAAAGTCTTCTCTTGTTCCACCTCTTGGGCACAGAATTAAACCATTTATTTCTTCTGCCGGTATTGAGCTGGAAAGTATATGGCCTTCCCGTCTTCTTTCTTCTCCTCCTTGGCAGTTGGTTAGGCCACAAGTTGACCTAACATTAACTACATTTAAAAAATCAGAAACAAATGACTTACAATATAAACAAGAATATCATCAATTAAAGCATAAATATAGCAATTACAAACCTTTATTTACAGATGGTCCAAGGACGGTGGCGCAGTGGCTTGTGCCACTGTCATTGGATCCAGAACAATATCTTCTAGATTACCAGATAATAGTTCTATTTTTACAGCTGAAGCTAACGCCATATTAACAGCTCTCAAATATATTCAAAGACACCCGAAACGTAAACAATATATAATCTATTCCGATTCTCTTTCTTGCCTTCAGGCTATTAAAAATATTTCTTGCAAACATCCACTTTTAATAGACATTATTGAATTGTATAATGATCTTGCTACTGGCCAATACGACATCGTCTTTTGTTGGTTACCCAGCCATGTAGGCATTTCTGGTAACACACTGGCTGACCTTGCTGCTAAAGCAGCACTCAACAAATCTGTGACACCACTTCTTATTCCTTATAGTGATTACAAAGCCACCATTAGATCTTATATCCGTGATCTCATGCAAAAGAAGTGGGACACCCAAGTGGGTATCAATAAATTACATGAGACAAAACCTTACATTGGTTATACCCACTTGGGTTGTCAGTCCAGATTTGGAGAGGTTATTTTGCGACGATGTCGTGTTGGCCACACTAGATACACTCATGCGTACCTGTTAAAAGGTGAAGATCCTCCATTTTGTATCCCTTGTGATGAGAGAGTCACAGTCAAGCATATTCTGCTTGACTGTGTTGAATTCTCCATCACAAGGGATAAGTATTTTACAGTTAAAACAATTAAGGATCTTTTTACCAGCGTTAATTCTCATTTAATTATAGGTTTTTTAAAAGAAATTGATTTTTTGGTTGAATTTTGAATAATATGTTTCTGTAAATAGATGTATTTTAATGACTGGTAGTTTGAATTAGTAACTTGAATTGTTGGTGGCTGTACCCTCAAAGGGGGTTGAAGTATTGTAAAATTACTGTCCTCCTGAGAGGGTACGTAAGTCCACAAACATACAAAGTAAATTCTAAATTTCCACGTTTTTAATGGTAGTATAAGTGTATTTTTATTGTATGGCTAGATTTCCGAAATTGCTGACGGCTGAGGGGATGATGTAAATCCAGCTAGGGCCCATGCAGGTAGCAAAAGTACTGTAAGTCCCCATGGTCCCTAGTATGGTGATCTACCTTCAGTTGTTGGCAATCTATAGCCCGGTTTTATATTGTATTGTCCTCTACAGATAAATTGTTTTAGGCATAGCTACTAGTTTTACATTCATTTCTGTGATGTTCTAGTTGTTTTACTGTCCTTCGTCGACTGATTGTTTTTGTCCATGGAAATCGGATGTGCACGACTTTATCGCCTTGTAAGAGTGTTTGTTTTTAGCCATACACTGCCATGCACTGCTAAACACCGCCAACACAGAAACACATCACGAAACAAGTCCAACATTAAAACAATAGATCAATACACGGGTGTAGAGCCCTTAAACCCCGACAGGTCTTAAGTCCCGACTGAACATGAATAATCATTAGTGGGCGGAGATTATGTGACCAGGTCGGGCTTCAGTTACCTTTGACCTTGTTCAAATCTCAAATTTGATCAAGATCAATTTAGACACACATTCTGCGACAACAATGTTGGTGTTTCTGTTCGAGGATTTGGAGCTGTTCCATGTTGGGAACGATGACATTAATAAAACATAATCCGCACAGCTGGTCCAATTGTACTTGTTTTTTGTTTTTGTTTGCTGGTTTGTTTGTGAAACTTGTGAACTCGAGAAGACTTGTTTTTGTCCATGGAAATCGGATGTGCACGACTTTATCGCCTTGTAAGAGTGCTTGTTTTTAGCCATACACTGCCATGCACTGCTAAACACCGCCAACACAGAAACACATCACGAAACAAGTCCAACATTAAAACAATAGATCAATACACGGGGGTATTCTAATGTCTACAAACCAGAACTTACAATACAAAAGCCTATCAACATTACTAGATCACATCAACATCCAACAGTCCAGAATATTACATTGCACAAGTAAACAACCAAGTGCATGTTTGCCAATCATATTCCTTAACCAGTTGACCATGGTTGGAGCATTTGTGATGGTCAGCGTATCCCTATTCTGGTGTTCTGATGTCGAGAGATGCTGCTCCCCATGGATTGGTTGAACTGACACAGAGTAAATGCAATAAAGTCAATATGCCATCAGAGAGAGATCTATATCAAAGCAGATAAACTGAACAAATTGTAAGCTTCTGAATGTATCAAAAGTGATTAACAGTTATCTGACAGACCATTTGAATAGCTACTACGAGAGCTTAGAGCCAGTTATCGATCGTGAAGCATAGTTTTCTAATACTTTGGATACTGCTATTTCATCAAATAGTCTAGGAATGTATAGCTTGTATTAACCATAACCTTGAAGGTTTTTTTTTCTAAACTGTGTTAAACATGTGACACCAAATGAATTGTTTGTTAGTTCTCTGCTCTGTATAGGCACTAAAACTACAATGGTGGCCATCTTGGCAGCCATTTTTTTAATTCTGGGTAATATCAAGGTATTCCATGTAACATGTTGTCACTCTAGAAGTAAACAGGAAACAAAATCTCGTCTCAAAGAGTAAGCTGTAAAACATTATATTATGACGACATGACCATACAAAATCACCTGTTTTGTGCCCGAATCACCACTCTAGAAGATACAAGTGTCATAAAAAGTATCATAAAAAGTATCAACATAGACAAATTCGGTGTTATTTTTTATGTAAATCTAACTGCCGAGAAGACAATTCAAAATGGCGGTCATTTTCATTATTTTCAAAAGCAAATACGTGTGAAAAAAATATACACCCTTTAGCAAAATACAAAAGTCACAATGACAGTGATCAGATTGATATTAGTAAAACTATCCATGATTAACTTTGAGATGTTGTCGGCCAGCAAACCAAATGTCATGAAAATGCTCACAGACCTCCACCACATAAAATGACCTGTGAAAACCTGAGTATTAAAGGCCTTTTCATGAGCTAAAGATATCATACTAACTGAAGATAGAATCAAACAAACTCAGTACTCGGGAGGCTACGACATCAGATTTTTCAGCTGCCTCCTCCTGTGCTACTTCAATACCCTTGGATACAGCAAAGGGGTTCACCTTCTACGGTGTCTTGTCAGGAGTCTCGATCACAAGGAAAAGCGGCGAATACTCGATCGATGCAGAAGGTCTGTGATCAGTATCAATAGGGTCAATTTCAAGTGGACATTTTGGGCTTTTGGGCGGAATTTCATAGGTGTAAGCCATGGTTAGTGTAATATGGTTCATCATCCGAGCCACCCACTCACCCCTCATCACAAGGACAATGCTAAAAGCAAGTGGGTCTCCAACTTACAGCACCAAGGATACCCGGATGATCTACTCCAGCAGAAGAATTAATATTAATATTTCTACCAGATTGGCCTATGAGCCATATTAACTACGAGGTCGAAAATATCGGGGTTCATATTTTTCATACGATGACCTAGGGAAAAATATTACTTTGTCATGGTGAGGTGATGTCGTGAGCAATGCAAAGACACCACGTCACCAATCCATGGGGCACCACCACAGGCATACATGAGACACCACAATCAAATCCACCAATGGATGGCACACAGCAAAAGTCATAGGGCACCACCACAGGCATACATCAGCACACCACAAGATCCACCAATGCATGGTTCACCATCACCGGCATTCACAACCCACCACCATCACATTCACCAATGCATGGCACACCACCACCGGCATACCTGAGTACACCACAACATCAACCAATGCATCGTGTACTGTCACCGGCATACATGAGTACACTGTAACATCCACCAATGCATGTGGCACCATCGCCGGCATACATGAGAACACCATAACATGCGCGAATGCATGGGGCACCAATACAGTAATTAATAAGCCACCACCATCACATCCACCAATGCATGGCGCACCGACAACTGTATACAGGAGTAGAACACATCATGCACCAATGCATCGTGCACCGCCACCGGCATATATGAGCAAACCACACCATCCAGCAATCCATGGTTGAACACCACCGGCATACATGAGACACCACTATCAACTCCACCAATGTATGGCGCACAGCAACTGACATATACGTGAACACACCATCACATACACCAATGCATGGCACACCGCCGCCGACATACTGGAGTACACCACAACATCCACCAATCCATGGGGCACCACCACCCTCATACATGAGACACCACCATCACCTCCACCAATGCATGGCACACCGCCACTGGCATATACGTGATCACACCATCACATCCACCAATGCATGGCACACAGCCACTGACATACTAAAGTACACCACAACATCCACCAATGCATGGAACACCACCACCGGCATATATGAGTACACCACAACATCAACCAATACATCGTCCATCGCCACCGGCACACATCAGTACACCACAACATCCACCAATGCATGTGGCACCACCGCCGGCATACATGAGTACACCACAACATTCACCAATGCATGGAACACCACCACAGGCATTTATGAGTACACCACAACATCAACCAATAGATCGTCCACCACCACCGGCATACATCAGTACACCACAACATCCACCAATGCATGTGGCAAGACCACCCTCATACATGAGACATCACCATCACATACACCAAAGCATGCCACCCTGCCACTGACATACATGAGTACATCACAACATTCAGCAATGGATGGTACACCGCCAAAGGCATACATGAGCAAACTAAAACATCCACCAATGCATTAAGCACCCCAACCTTCATACAATAGACACTACCATCACATCCACCAATGCATGGCACACCGCCACCTGCATACATTAGTACACCACAATATCCACCACTGAATCGTCCACCGCCGCCGGCATACATGAGACACCACTATCACAGCCATTGAACACCGATAACTGTATACATGAGTAGAACACAACATCCATGAATAAATCATGCACCACCACAGGCATACATGAGCACAAAGCAACATCTCCCAATGCATAGTTCACCACCACCGACAAACATGAGCCACCATCACATCCACCAATGCATGGCGTACCGCAACTGCCACACATGAGCATACCACAAGATGCACCAATGCATGGGGGACTGCCACCCTAATACATGAGTACACCACAACATCCACAAATGCATGGCGCACCCCCACCGACATACATGAGTATACCACAACATCCACCACTGGATCGTCCACCGCCACTGCATACATGAATACACCACAACATCCACCAATGTATACCGCACCACAACCGGCGTACATGAACCACCACCATGACATCCACCAACGCATCGTGCACAGCCACTGGCATACGTGACCACGCCATCACATCCACCAATGCATGGCACACCGCCACAGACATACAGGAGTCCACCACAACATCCAGCAATGCATCGTACACCAAAACCGGCATAAATGAGTACACCACAACATCCACCAATGCATGGTGCTCCGCCAAAGGCATACATGAGGACACCAAAACATCCACCATTCAATGGGGCACCACCACCGGATTACATGAGTAGATCACAACATCGACCAATTCATGGGGCACCACCACCGACATACATGAGTACAACACAACATCCACCAGTACATGGTCCACCGCCAAAGGCATACATGACCACACAAAAACATCCCCCAAAGCATTACGCACCCCCAACTTCATAAACAAACCATCACCATCACATCCACCAATGCATGGCACACCGCCACCTGCATACATGAGTACACAACAATATCCACCACTGGATCGTCCACCGCCACCGGCATACATGAGACACCACCATCACATCCATTAATTCATGGGGCACCTCCAGTCTCATACAAGAGACATAACCATCACATCCACCAATGAATGTAGCACCACCCCTTGCCATACATAAGCAGAAAACAACATCCACCAATGCAATCGTCACAACCACCCTCATACATATACATGAGACACCAACATCAAATCCACCAATGCATGGCGAACCGCCTCCGACATACATGACTACACCACAACATCCACCAATGCATGGTGCAACGCCGCTTGCATACATGAGTACATAACAACATCCACCAATGTCTGGTGCACCACCACCGGCATACATGAATACACTACAACATCCACCAATGCATGGCGCTCAACCAACTGTTTACATGAGTAGAACACAACATCCAGCAATGCATCGTGCACCGCCAGCGGCATGTATCACCACACTACAACATCCACCAATGCATGGTTCAACACCACCGGCATACATGAGACACCACCATCACCTCCACCAATGCATGGTGCGCAGCAAATGGCATATACGTGAGCACACCATCGCATCCACTAATGGATTATCCACCGCCACCGGCATACATGAATACACTACAACATCCACCAATGCATGGCGCTCAACCAACTGTTTACATGAGTAGAACACAACATCCAGCAATGCATCGTGCACCGCCAGCGGCATATATGACCACACTACAACATCCACCAATGCATGGTTCAACACCACCGGCATACATGAGACACCACCATCACCTCCACCAATACATGGTGCGCAGAAACTGGCATATACGTGAGCACACCATCGCATCCACCAATGGATTATCCACCGCCACCGGCATACATGAATACACCACTACATCCACCAATGCATGGTGCACCGCCACCAGCATACATGATGACACCAAAACATCCACCATTCCATTTAGCACCGAAAACGGCATACATGAGTAGAACAAAACATCCACCAATGCATGGTACAACGCCACCGGCATACATTAGACACCACCATCACAACCACTAATTCATGGGGCACCGCCAGCCTCATAGAAGAGATATAACCATTACATCCACCAATGAATGGCACACCACCACTGACATACATGTGTACACCACCACCACATCCACGAAAGCAGGGCACACCACCACCGACATATATTAATACACCACAACATCCTCCAATGCATGGCGAACCACCACCCTCATACATGAGACACCACCATAACATTCACCAATGAATCGAGCACAGCCACAGGTTTACGTGAGCACACCATCACATCCACCAATGGATTGTCCACCGCCACCGGCATACATGAATACACCACAACATCCACCAATGCATGGTGCACCGCCACCAGCATACATGATGACACCAAAACATCCACCATTCCATTTGGCACTGCCAGCGGTATACATGAGCAGAACACAACATCCACCAATGCATCATCCACCGCCACCGGCATACATGAGCCACCACCATCACATCCACTAATTCATGGGGCACCAACAGCCTCAAAGAAGAGATATAGTCATTACATCCACCAATGAATGGCACATAACCACTGACAAACATGAGTACACCACCATCACATCCACCAATGCATGTCACACCGCCACTGGCATACATGCATACACTACAACATCCACCAATGCATGGTTCAACACCGCAGGCATACATAAGCCACCACCATCACATCCACCCATGAATGGCACACCATCACTGACATACATGAGTACACCACAACATCCACAAATGTATGTCGCACCACGACCACCGGCATATATGAGTACACCAAAACATCCACCAATGCATGGCACACTGTCACCACCATACATGATTACACCAAAACATCCACCATTGCATCGTGTACCCCCACGGACATACATGAGTACACCACAACATCCACCAATGCATTGTTCACCGCCATCGGTATACATGAGTACACCGTAACATCCACCAATGCATAGGGCACCACCACACTCATGCATGAACCACCACCATCACATCAAAATCCATGGGGCACCACCACCGGTATACATGAGAACACCACAAAATAAACAAATATATGTCGCATCACGACCACCCTTATACATGAGTACATCACAACATCCACCAATGCGTGGCGCACCTTCACCGGCATACATGAGTACACCAAAACATCCACCATTACATCATGTACCGCCACAGGCATACATGAGTACACCACACCATCCACCAATGCATGGGGTACCACCACAGGCATCCATACCCCACCACCATCACATCCACCAATGCATAGCGCACCGCATCCGGCATACAGGAGTATACCCCAACATCCACCATTGCATCGTGTACCGCCACCAGCAGAGATGACTACACCACAACATCCACCATTGCATCGTGTACCGTTACCTCCATATATGGGTACACCAAAACGTCCACCAATCCATCAACCACAACATCTACCAATGTATGGGGCACCACCAAAGGCATTCATAAGCCACCATCATCACATTAACCAACACATGTCGCACCGCCAACGGTATACATGAGTACACCACAACACCCAACAATACATTGGGCACCACCACCCTCAGACATGAGACAGCACCATCACATCCACCAATGCATGGCGCACAGCCACTGGCATATACGTTAGCACACGACAACATCTACCAATGCATGGTTCACCACAACCGGCATACATAAGCACCCCGCAACATCTACCAATGCATGGGGCACCACAACCTTCATACATAAGTACACCACAACATCGTCAAATGTATGTCGCACCACGAGCACCAGCATATATGAGTACACCACCATCACATCCACCAATACATGGGCCAACACCACCTTCATACATATACATGAGACACCACCATCACATCCACCACTGTATGGCACACCGACTCCGACATACATGAGTACACCACAACATCCACCAATGCATGGAGCACTGCCACCGACATACAGGAGTACACCACAACATCCAGTAATGCAATGGTCAACACCACCCTCATACATGTACAAGAGAAACCACCATCAGACCCACCAATGCATGGCACACCGCCACTGGCATACCGACATACAGGAGTACACCACAACATCCAGTAATGCAATGGTCAACACCACCCTCATACATGTACAAGAGACACCACCATCAGACCCACCAATGCATGGCACACCGCCACTGGCATACATGAGCACACCACAACATCCACAAATGTAAGACACACCACGACAACCGACATATATCAGTACACCACAACATCAACCAATGGATCGTCCAAAGCCTCCGGCATACATAAATACACCACAACAACCACCAATGCACGGTTCGCCACCATCCTCATACAAGAGACAGCACCATCACATCCACCAATGCATGGCGCACCGACAACTGTATACATGAGTAGACCACAACATCCACCAATACATTCTGCACCGTTACCGATATGCAGGAGTACACCACAACATCCACCAATGCATGGGACACCATCACCGGCATACATGAGTACACCACACCATCCACCAATGGATCGTCTACCGCCACCGGCATACATGAATATACCAAAACATCAACCAATGCAAAGGGCACCACCACAGGTATACATAAACGAAAACAATCACATCCACCAATGCATGGTGCAGTGCCACCAGCATGCATGAATACACAACAATATTCACCAAGGCATAGGGAACCACCACCCTCATACATGAGACAAAACCATCACCTGAACCAATGGATGGCACACCGTCACTAGCATACATGAGTATACCACAACATCCACCAATACATGGGCATCGCCACCGGCATACATGCCTACACAACAACATTCACCAATGGATGGGGCACTGCCACCTGTATACATGAGTAGAAGACATCATCCACCAATGCATTGACAACCGTCACCGGCATACATGGGACACCGCTATCACATCAAGTAATTCATGGTTTCACCGCCATCCTCATAAAAGAGATATAACCAGCACATTCTGCAATCAATGGCACACCACCACTGACATACATGAGTACACCACCATCACATCCACCAATGCATGTCGCACCGTCACTGTCATACAAGAGCACACCACAACATCCACCAATGCATTGTGTACCGCCACCTGCATATTGAGCACACAACAACATCTACTAATGCATGGTTCACAACAGGCATACATGAGACACCACCATAACCATCACATGCTGCAATGAATGGCACACCACCACTGACATACATGAGTACACCACCATCACATCCACTGATGCATGTCGCACCGCCACTGGCATACAAGAGCACACCACAACATCCAAATGCAACAGTCACCACCACCCTCATACATATACATGAGACACCACCATCACACCCACAAATGCATGGTGCACCACCACTGGCATACATCAGACATCACCATCACATCCACCACCATCACATCCACCAATGCATGGCGCAAAGCCACCGGCATACATGAGTACACCAAACATCCACCAATGCAGGGGGCATCACCAAACTCACACAATAGACACTACCATCACATCCACCAATCCATGGCGCACAAACACTGGCATATACATGAGCACACCATCACATCAACCAATGCATTCCACACCGCCACCAACAAACAGGAGTACACCACAACATCCACCAATGCATTGTGTACCGCCACCGGCATACATGCCTACACAACAACATTCACCAATGGATGGGGCACTGCCACCTGTATACATGAGTAGAAGACATCATCCACCAATGCATTGACAACCGTCACCGGCATACATGGGACACCGCTATCACATCAAGTAATTCATGGTTTCACCGCCATCCTCATAAAAGAGATATAACCAGCACATTCTGCAATCAATGGCACACCACCACTGACATACATGAGTACACCACCATCACATCCACCAATGCATGTCGCACCGTCACTGTCATACAAGAGCACACCACAACATCCACCAATGCATTGTGTACCGCCACCTGCATATTGAGCACACAACAACATCTACTAATGCATGGTTCACAACAGGCATACATGAGACACCACCATAACCATCACATGCTGCAATGAATGGCACACCACCACTGACATACATGAGTACACCACCATCACATCCACTGATGCATGTCGCACCGCCACTGGCATACAAGAGCACACCACAACATCCAAATGCAACAGTCACCACCACCCTCATACATATACATGAGACACCACCATCACATCCACAAATGCATGGTGCACCACCACTGGCATACATCAGACATCACCATCACATCCACCACCATCACATCCACCAATGCATGGCGCAAAGCCACCGGCATACATGAGTACACCAAACATCCACCAATGCAGGGGGCATCACCAAACTCACACAATAGACACTACCATCACATCCACCAATCCATGGCGCACAAACACTGGCATATACATGAGCACACCATCACATCAACCAATGCATTCCACACCGCCACCAACAAACAGGAGTACACCACAACATCCACCAATGCATTGTGTACCGCCACCGGCATACATGAGCACACAACAACATCTACTAATGCATGGTTCACCACAGGCACAATGAGACACCAGCATCACATCCACCAATGCATGGCACACCGCCATCAGCATGCATGAGTACACCACAACATCCACCGGTGCATCGTGTACCTCCACCGGCATATATTAACACACCACAACATCCACCAATGCATGGTGCACCACCACCACTGACATACATGAGTACACCACCACCACATCCACCAATGCATTTCCCACCGCCACTGGCATACATGAGACACAACAACATTCACTACTGCATAGGGGACCACCACCCTCATACACGAGACACCACCGTCACATCCACCAAAGTATGTCGTACCGAGACCGGCATACATGAGTACACCAGAACATCCGTCATTGCATCGTGTACCGCCACCGGCATACATGAGTACACCAGAACATCCACCAATGCATGGGGTACCACCAAAGGCATACATAAGCCACCACCATCACATCCACAAATCCACTGAGCACAGCCAGCGGTATACATGAGTGCACCACAATATTCACCAATGCATGAGACACAACCATAACCTCCACCAATGCATGGCGCACCGCCACTGGCATATACGTGACCATACCATCACATCCACCAATGCATGGCACACCGCTACTGACATACAGGAGTACACCACAACATCCACCAGTGCATGGTACACCACCACAGGCATACGTGAGTACACCACAACATCAAGCAATGGATCGTTCACCACCACCGGCATGTATGAATACACCACAACATCCACCAATGGATCGTGTACAACTACCGGCATACACGAGCACATCATAATATCTATCAATGCATGGTTCAACACCACAGTCATCCATAGGTCACCACCATTACATCCACAAACGCATGGCGTACCGCCAACTGTATACATGAATAGAACACAACATCCATCAATGCATCGTGCACTGTCACCGATCTACATCAGCCACCACCATCACATCCACAAATGCATGGCGCACCGCGAACGGCATGCATGATTCTAACGCAACATCCACCAGTGCATGGGGCACCAACACCAGTATACATAAGCCACCACCATAACATCCACCAATGCATGGGACACCGCCACCTGCATACATGAGTACACCACAAGATCCATCAGTGCATGGTTCACTACCACCAGTATAAATAAGCCACCAGCATCACATCCACCAATCCGTTTGACACCACCAGCGGCATACATGAGTACAAAGCAACATCTACCAATGTTTGGGCTACCACCACCGTGATACATGAGTACACGACAACATCATCAAATGTATGGCGCACCACGAGCTCCGGGACATATGAGTACACCACAACATCCACCAATGCATCGTCCACCGCCACCGACATACATGAGAAACCAGTATCACATTCACTAATTCATGGAGCACCGCAAGGATCACACAAGAGACACAAACATCACATCCACCAATCAACGGCGCACCACCACTGACATACATGAATACACCACCACCACATCCACCAATGCATGGCACACCGCCACTGGCATTCTTGAGCACACCACAACATCCACAAATGTATGGAGCACCACGACCTCCGGCATATATGAGTACACCACCATCACATCCACCAATGCATGGCGCACCGCCAGTGGGAAACATGAGTACACCACAACATTAACAAATGCATGGGCCAACAACACCTTCATAGATATACATGAGACACCCCCATCATCTCCACCAATGTACGGCACACCGACTCCGACATAGATGAGTACACTACAACATCAACCAATGCATGGTGCACTGCCGCTGGCATACATGAGTATATGACAACATCCACCAATGCACGGTCAACGACCATCAGCATACATGAGTACACTACAACATAAACCAGTGCATGTGGCACCACCGGCAGCATACAACAGTACACCACAACATCCACCAATGCATGGGGCACCACCACCCTCATACATGAGACACCACCATCACATACACCAATGCATGGTGCACAGCCACTAGCACATACGTGAGCATACCATCACATCCACCAATGCAGGGTACACCACCACCGGCATCCATCACAATCACCAATGCATGGCGCAATACCACCAACATACATCAGACACCACCATCACATCCACCAATGAATCGAGCACAGCCACTGGCTTACGTGAGCACACCATCACATCCACCAAATCATGGCACACCACTACCGACATACACAAGTAGACCACAACATCAACCAATGCATCGTACACCGCCACCGGCATAAATGAGACACCACCATCACATCCAATAATTCATGGGGCACCGCCAGAATCATAAAAGAGACATAACCATCACAGCCACCAATGCATAGCACACCATCAGTGACAAACATACACCACAATCACATTCACCAATGCATGTCACACCGACACCGACATATATGAGTATACCACAACATCCAGCAATGCATAGGGCACCACCACCAGTATACATAAGCCACCACCAACACATCCACCAATGCATCGTGTACCTCCACCAGCATGCATGAGCACACCACAAGATCCACCAATGCATGGTTCACCATCACCGCCATACATGAGTACACCGCAACATTCACCAATGCATGGCACACCACCACCGGAATGGGAAAAACCAAAGGTATACATGAGTGCATCACAACATCCACCAATGTATGTTGCACCACCACCGTCATACATAAGCCACCACCATCACATCCAAAAATGCATAGCGCACCGCCACTGGGACACATGAGTAGACCACAACATCCACTAATGCATGGGGTACCACCAGTCTCATAGATGAGACTCCACCATCACATACACCAATACATGGCACACAGACACCGGCATACAAGAGTACACCACAACATTCACAATGGATGCGACAACGCCACTGGCATACATGAGTACACCACAACATCGACCAATCAATAGGGCACCACCACAGTCATCTATAAGCCACGACCATCACATCCACAAATGCATGGTGCACCGCCAACTGTATGCATGAGTAGAACACAACATCGAAAAATGCATCGTGCACCACCACCGACATACATGAGGACACCACAACATCCACCAATGCATGGTTCAACACCACCAACATACATGAGCCACCACCATCACATCCACCAATGCATAGCACACCGCCACCGTCATGGTGGAACTCCAATGACATACATGAGTACATCACAACATTAACCAATGGAAGGGGCACCACAACCGGCATAGATGAGCCACCATCATCACATCCACCAATGGATGGTGCACCGCCACCGGCATACATTAGTACACCACAACATCAACCAATGGATCGTCCACCGCCACCGACATACATGAATACAAAAAAACATACACCAATGGATGGGGCACCACCACAACACATAAACCACAACCATTACAAACACCAATACATTACATATTGCTTCGGCATGCCTGAGTACACCACAAAATCGACAAATGCATGGGACATCACCAGAGTCATCCACAAGACCCCACCATCACACCCATCAATCTATGGCGCATCGACCACTGTATACATGAATAGAACACAATGTATACCAATGCATCGTGCAACGCCACTGGCATACATGAGCACACCACAACATCCACCAATCCATCACGCACAGTCACTGGATTACATGAGCACACGATCACACAAACCAGAGCATAGCACACCGCTACCGACATACAGGAGTACACCACAACATCCAGCAATGCAATGGTCACCACCACCCTCCTCCACATACAAGAGAAACCACCATCAGATTCACCAATGCATGGTACACCACCACCGGCATACATGAGTACACCAGGACATCCACCATTGCATCGTCTACCACCACCGACATACATGAGTACACCACAACATGAACCAATGTATCGTCCAAAGCCACCAGCATGCATGAGTACACCACAACATCCACCAATGCATAGGTCACCACCACCCTCATACATCAGACACAACCATCACCTCCACCAATGCATGGAGCACAGTCAGGGACATATACATGAGCACACCATCACATCCAACAATGCATGGGGCACCACCACAATCATATTTAAGACAAAACCATCCCATCCACCAATGCATCATGCACAGCCACTGGCATACTTGAGCACACCATCACATCCACCAATGCATCTGCACACCAAAACCGGCATACATGAGTATACCGTAACATCCACCAATGCATCGTCCACTGCCACCGGCATACATGAATGCACCACAACATCCACCAATGCATGGCACACCGCCAACTTCATACATGAGACACCAACATCACATCCACTAATTCATGGGGCACCGTCAGAATCATACAAGAGACACCACCATCACATCCACCCATGAATGGCACACCATCTCTGACATACATGAGTACACCACCATCACATCCACCAATGCATGTCACACCACCACTGGTATACATGAGAACACCACAACATTCACAAACGTATGTCGCACCAAGACCATCGGCACATATGAGACATCACTATCACATCCATCAATGCATGGCACACAGCCACTCACATACACATGAGGACACCACCATCACATCCACCAAAGCATGGTTCAAAACCACATGAGAACAACACAACATCCACAAGTGCATGGCCCACCACCACCCTCATATATATACATGAGACACCACCATCACATTCACCAATGCATCGTGCACAGCCACTGGTAAACTTCAGCACACCATCACATCCACCAATGCATGGTGCACCACCACCGACATTCAGCAGTACACCATGACATCCACCAATGCATTGCACACCAAAATAGGTATACATGAGTACACCACAACATCCACTAATGGATCGTCCACTGCCACCGGCATACATGAATACACCACAACATCCACCAATGCATAGTGCACCGCCACCAGCATACATGAGGACATCACGACATCCATCAATCCATCGTCCACCGCCACCGGCACACATGAGACACCACCATCACATTCAGTAATTCATGTGGCACCGCCAGCCTCATACAAGAGACATAACCATCACATCCACCAATGAATGGGACACCACCATTGACATACATGAGTACACCACAACATCCACAAATGTATGTCGTGACACCATCGGCATACATGAGTACACCACAACATCAACCAATGCATCGTGTACCGCCAACTGTATACATGAGTACACCAAAACATCCACCAATGCATGGCGCACCACCACCGGTATACATGAGTAGACCACAACATCCACCATTTCATCGTCTACCGCCAACGACATACATGAGCACACCACAACATCCACTAATACATGGTTCAACACCACAGGCATACATAAGTACACCACAACATTCACAAATGCATAGTTCAAAACCACCGGCATACATGAGTACACCAAAACATCCACCAATGCATGACGCAAGTCACCGGCATACATGAGTACACCACAACATCCACCATTGCATCGCGTACCACCATTGCCATACATGAGTACACCACAACATCCAACATTGCATTGGGCACCACCACAGGCAGACATCAGCCACCACCATCACATCCACAAATGCATAGTACACCGCCAAAGGTATACATGAGTACACCACAACATCCACCAATGCATGGGGCACCACCTCCCTCATACATGAGACACCACCATCACATTCACCAATGCATGGCACACAGCCACTCACATATACACGAGCTCACCACAACATCCACCAATGCATGGTTCAACACCACAGGCATACACAAGTAGAAAACAACATCCACAAATGCATCGTGTCCTGCCACCGACATACATGAGGACACCACAACATCCACCAATCCATGGTTCAAAACCACCGGCATACATGAGTGCACTACAATATCCACCAATGCATCGCACACCACAACCGGTATACATGAGTACACCACAACATCCACCAATGGATCGTCCACTGCCACCAGCATACAAAAGTAGACCACAACATCCACCAATGCATAGCGCACCGCCACCAGCACATATAAGGACATCACAACATCCACCAATCCATCGTCCACTGCCACCGGCATACATGAGACACCACCATCAGATTCAATAATTCTTGTGGCACCGCCAGCCTCATACAAGAGACAAAACCATCACATCCACCAATCAATGGCACACCACCACTGACATACATGAGTACACTACAACATCCACAAATGTATGTCCCGACACTATCCGCATACATGAGTACACCACAACATAAACCAATGCATGGCGCACAACCAGCGGTATACATGAGGATACCACAACATCCACCATTGCATCGTGTTCCGCCACCGGCATACATGAGCACACCACAACATCCACCAATGCATTGTTCAACACAACAGGCATACATAAGAACACCACAACATCCACAAACGCATTGTGTCCTGCCACCGATATACATCAGTACACCACAACATCCACCACTGCATGGTTCAAAACCACCGGCATACATGAGCACAACACAACATCCACAAATGCATGGGCCACCACCACCCTCATACATATACATGAGACCATCATATCCACCAATGCATGGCACACCGCCTTCGACTTTAATGAGTAGAGCACAACATTCACCAATGCATGGCACACAGCCACTGGCATACATGAGTACATAACAACATCCACCAATGCATCGTGCACTACCACCGGCACACATGAGCACACCACAACGTCCACCAATGCTTCGTGTACAACCACTGACATACATGAGCACACCACAACATCCACCAATGAATGATGCACAACCACCGGCATACATGAGTACACCACAACATTCACCAATGGATGGGGCACCGACATCACAACATCCACCAATGCATGGCATTGGTGGAGACACCATGAGACACCAAAGCACATCCACCAATGCATGGTGTACCACCAGCGGCATACATGAGCACACCACAACGTCCACCAATGTATGGTGCACCACCACTGGTGCACATGAGTACACCACAAATTCCACCAATGGATCGTCCACTGCCACCTGTATGTCACACAGATACTCACATATAGATCAGTCCACCACAACATCCACCAATGCATGGTTCAATACCACAGGCATACATCAGCACACCACAACATCCACCAATGCGTGGTTCAAAACCACCGGAATACATGAGTGCACCACAACATCCACAAATGCATGGTGCACCACCACCCTCATACATGAGACACCAAAATCACATCCACCAATGCATCGTGCACAGCCACTGGTAAACTTCAGCACACCATCACATCCGCCAATGCATGGTGCACCACCACCGACATTCAGGAGTACACCACAACATCCACCAATGCATTGGACACCAAAACCGGTTTACATGAGTACACCACAACATCCACCAATGGATTGTCCACTGCCACCGGCATACATGAATACACCAAAACATCCACCAATGCATGGGGTATCACCACAGGTATACATAAACCACAACCATCACATCCACCAATGCATGGTGCACCGCCTCCGACATACATGAGTACACCACAACATCCACCAATGCATGTGTACAACCATCGGTATACATGAGACACCAAAATCTCATCAACCAATGCATGGTGCATCGCTACTGGCATACATGAGCACACCACAACATCCACCAATGCATGGCAGAATGCCACCGGTATACATGAGTACACCTTAACATCCACCGATGCATGGCGTAAAGTCACCAGCATACAGACCATGTATATGTATGAAGATGGTGGTGGCCCATACATTGGTGGATGTTGTTTTGTACTCATGTATGCCGGTGGTGGTGTGCCATGCATTGGTGGATGTTGTGGTGTATTACTGTATACCGGTGTTGGTGCCTCACACCGGTGTCATTGTGCCATCCACATGTGATGGTTATGTCTCATGTATGCCTGTGGTGGTGCATCATGCATTGGTGGATGTGATGGTGGTAGCTTATATATACCTGTGGTTCTGCAAAATGCATTGGTGGATGTTTTGGTGTCGTCATGTATGCCGCTGGCGGTTCACAATCCATTGGTGGATGTTGTGGTGTGCTCATGTATGCTGGTGATGGTGCGCCATGCCTTGGTGGATGTTGTGTTAGGTTCATGTGTGCCTGTGGTGGTGCACCACGCATTGGTGGATGTTGGTATATACTCCTGTGTGCCGGTGGTTGTGCCCCATGTATTGGTGGATGTTGTGGTGTACTCTTGTATGCCGGTGGCAGTGGACGATCCATTAGTGGATGTTGTATTGTACTCCTGTATGCCGGTTTTGGTGTGCCATGCATTGGTAGATATGATTTTGTGCTTATCTATGCCAGTGGCCGTGCCCGATGCATTGGTGGATGTGACGGTGGTGTCTCATGTATGAAGGTGGTGGTGCCCCATGCATTGGTGGATGTTGTGCTGTGCTCATGTATGCTGGTGGCAGTGCACGATGCATTGGTGGATGTTGTGTTGCACTCATGCATGCTGGTGGCGATGTGCCATGCATTGGTGGATGTGATGGTTGTTTCTTATGTATACCTGTGGTGGTGCCCCATGCATTGGTGGATGTTTTCGTGTATTCATGTATCCGGTGGCTGTGGACAATCCATTGGTTCATGCTGTGGTGTACTCATGCATGCCCTTGGTGGTCTGTCATGCATTGGTGTTTCCTCTGGTGTACTCCTGTATGTCGGTGGCGGTGTACCATGCATTCGTGGATGTGATGGTGTACTCACATATGCCAGTGGCTGTGCACCATGCATTGGTGGAGGTGATGGTGGTGTCTCATGTATGAGAGTGGTGATGAACCATGCATTGGTGAATGTTGTGGTGTACTCATGTACTACAGTGAAGGTGCCCCATGTATTGGTGGATGTTGTGGTGTACTCACGTATGCCAGTCGCGACGAACGAAAACATTGGTGGATGTGATGGTGGTGTCTCATATATGCTATTGGTGGTGAACCATGAATTCTTGGATGTTGTGGTGTGCTCATGTATGCCAATGGTGGTGGACGATGCATCGGTGGATATTGTTGTGCACTAATGTATCACAGTAGTGGGGTCCATGCATTGGTGGATGTTGCGGTGTACTATATGCCGGTGGCAGTTCTATATGCATTTGTGGATGTTTTTTCTAATCATGTATACCGGTTGCGATGTGCCATGAATTGGTGGATGTGATGGTTGTGGCTTGTTTATGCCGGTGGTGGTAACCTATGCATTGGTGGATGTTGTTGTGTACTCATGTATCCCAGTGTGTGGCGGTGCGCCATGCATTGGTGGATGTGATGGTGGTGGCTCATGTATACCGGTGGTGGTGGAACATGCATTGGTAGATGTTGTGGTGCACTCATGTATATCGGTGCTGGTGCCCCATGCCGGATGCGGTGTGATATGCATTGGTGGATGTGATGGTGGTGGCTCATGTAAGAATGTGGTGGTGAACCATGCATTGGTGGATGTTGTGGTGTACTCACGTATGCCGGTGGCGGTTCGATATGCATTTGTGGATGTTGTGGTGTAATCATGTATGCTGGTGGTGGTTCGATATGCATTTGTGGATGTTGTGGTGTAATCATGTATACCGGTTTTTGTGTACCATGCATTTGTGAATGTTGTAGCGTACTCATGTATGTCGGATGCAGTGCGCCATTAATTGGTGGATGTGATGGTGGTGGCTTATGTATGAATGTGTTCGTTCCCATGCATTGGTGGACGTTATAGTTTAGTCAAACATGCCGTTCATGGTGCGCCATGCATGGGTGGATGTTGTAGTGTCCTCATGTATGCCGGTGGCAGTACCCAATGCATTGGTTGATGTGATGGTGGTTTTTCATGTATGCCAGTAGTGGTACAACATGCATTCGTTTATGTTGTGGTTTACTGATGTATGTCGGTGGCGGTGCACGATGCATCGGTGGATGTTGTTGTGTACTAATGTATGAAGGTGGTGGTGGATGATAAATTGGTGGATCTTGTGGTGTACTCATGTATGCCGGTGGTGATGCCCCATGCATTGGTGGATGTGATGGTGGTGGTTCATGTATCCCTTTGGTCTTGCAACATGCATTGGAGGACATTGTGATGCACTCAAGAATACCGGTGGTGGTTCCCATGCCGTTGGCTTTGTGCCATGCATTGGTGCATGTGATGGTGGTGGCTCATCTATGCAGGTGGTGGTGAACCATGCATTGGTGAATGTTGTGGTGTACTCGTGTGTGCCCTTGGGGGTACACCATGCATTTGTGGATGTTGCGGTGTACTCATGTACGCTGATTGTGGTGCAATATGCATTGGTGGATGTGATGGTGGTGGCTCATGTATCCCGGTGGTGGTGGAACATGCATTGGTGGTGGTGTTGAACCATGTGTTGGTGGATGTTGTGGTGTACTCATGTATGCCTTTCGTGGTGCCGCATGCATTTTTGGATGTTGCTGTGTACTCATGTATGAGGGTGGTGGTGTCCCATGCATTGGTGGATGTTGTGGGTTACTCATGTATGCCGTTGGTTGTGCGAAATGCATTCGTGGTTGTGATAGTGGCGGCTTATGTATACCTGTGGTGGTGCAACATGCATTGGTGGATGTTCTGGTGTACTCATGTGTGCCGGCGACGGTGCCCTATGCATTGGTCTATATGATAGTGGTGGCTTATGTATGCCGGTGGCGGTACACAATGCAATGGTGGATGTTGTGGTGTACTCATGTATGTCCTTGGCGGTATGCCATGCATTGGTGGATGTGATGGTGGTGTCTCTTGTATATGTATGTTCGTGGTGGTGACAATTGCATTGCTGGATGTTGCGGTGTACTCATGTATGCCGGTGGCGGTGCTCCATGCATTGGTGGATGTGATGGTCGTGGCTCATGTATGCTGGTGGTGGTGAACCATGCATTGGTTGATGTTGTGGTGTGCTGATGTATGCCGCTGGCGGTACACCATGCATTGGTGGATGTTGTGGTGTGGATTTGTCTGAAAGTGGCGGTGTGCCATGCATTGGTGGATGTGATGGTGGTGGCTCATGTATGCTGGTGGCGGTGCGCCATGCATTGGTGGATGTAATGGTTGTGGCTTATGTGTACCTGTGTTGGTGCCCCATGGATTCGTGGATGTTTTGGTGTATTCATGTATGGCGATAGCTTTGGACGACACATTGGTTGATGTTGTGGTGTGCTGATGTATGCCACTGGCGGTACACCATGCATTGGTGGATGTTGTGGTGTGCTAATGTATGCCAGTGGCGGTGTGCCATGCATTTGTGGAGGTGATGGTGGCGTCTCATGTATGCCGGTGGTGTTGAACCATGCATTGGTGGATTTTGTGGTGTACTCATGTATGCCGGTGTCGGTGCATATGCTTTGGTGGATGTTGTGCTCTACTTGTGTATGCTTGTGGCGGTGTGATATCCATTGGTGTATGTTTCTCATGTATGTTCGTGGTGCTGCCCCATGCATTGGTGGATGTTTTTTGTGTATTCTTGCATGCTGCTGGCGGTGCACCATGCATTGGTGGATGTTGTGGTGTGGATATGTATGAAAGTGGCGGTGTGCCATGCATTGGTGGATGTGATGGTACTCATGTATGCCTTTCGTGGTGCCGCATGCATTTTTGGATGTTGCGGCGTACTCATGTATGAGGGTGGTGGTGTCCCATGCATTGGTGGATGTTGTGGGTTACTCATGTATGCCGTTGGTTGTGCGAAATGCATTCGTGGTTGTGATAGTGGTGGCTTATGTATACCTGTGGTGGTGCAACATGCATTGGTGGATGTTCTGGTGTACTCATGTATGCCGGCGACTGTGCCCCATGCATTGGTCTATGTGATGGTGGTGGCTTATGTATGCCGGTGGTGGTGCACCATGCATTGGTGGATGTTGTGGTGGACTCATGTATGCCGGTGGCGGTACACAATGCAATGATTGATGTTGTGGTGTACTCATGTATGTCCTTGGCGGTATGCCATGCGTTGGTGGATTTGATGGTGGTGTCTCTTGTATATGTATGAACGTGGTGGTGGCAAATGTATTGCTGAATGTTGCGGTGTACTCATGTATGCCGGTGGCGGTGCTCCATGCATTGGTGGATGTGATGGTCGTGGCTCATGTATGCTGGTGGTGGTGAACCATGCATTGGTTGATGTTGTGGTGTGCTGATGTATGCCGCTGGCGGTACACCATGCATTGATGGATGTTGTGGTGTGGATATGTATGAAAGTGGCGACGTGCCATGCATTGGTGGATGTGATGGTTATATCTCTTGTATGAGGCTGGCGGTGCCCCATGAATTAGTGGATGTAATGGTGGTGTCTCACGTATGCCGGTGACGGTGGACGATGCATTGGTAGATGTTGTGTTCTACTCATGTATACCGGTGACGGTGCCCCATCCTTTCGTGAATGTTGTTGTGTACTCATGTATGCCGGTGGAGATGCCCCATGCATTGGTGGATGTAATGGTTGTGGCTTATGTATACCTGTGTTGGTGCCCCATGCATTGGTGGATGTTTTGGTGTATTCATGTATGCCGGTAGCTTTGGACGACACATTGGTTGATGTTGTGGTGTGCTGATGCATGCATTCGTGGTTGTGATAGTGGCGGCTTATGTATACCTGTGGTGGTGCAACATGCATTGGTGGATGTTCTGGTGTACTCATGTGTGCCGGCGACGGTGCCCTATGCATTGGTCTATATGATAGTGGTGGCTTATGTATGCCGGTGGCGGTACACAATGCAATGGTGGATGTTGTGGTGTACTCATGTATGTCCTTGGCGGTATGCCATGCATTGGTGGATGTGATGGTGGTGTCTCTTGTATATGTATGTTCGTGGTGGTGACAATTGCATTGCTGGATGTTGCGGTGTACTCATGTATGCCGGTGGCGGTGCTCCATGCATTGGTGGATGTGATGGTCGTGGCTCATGTATGCTGGTGGTGGTGAACCATGTATTGGTTGATGTTGTGGTGTGCTGATGTATGCCGCTGGCGGTACACCATGCATTGGTGGATGTTGTGGTGTGGATTTGTCTGAAAGTGGCGGTGTGCCATGCATTGGTGGATGTGATGGTGGTGGCTCATGTATGCTGGTGGCGGTGCGCCATGCATTGGTGGATGTAATGGTTGTGGCTTATGTGTACCTGTGTTGGTGCCCCATGGATTCGTGGATGTTTCGGTGTATTCATGTATGCCGATAGCTTTGGACGACACATTGGTTGATGTTGTGGTGTGCTGATGTATGCCACTGGCGGTACACCATGCATTGGTGGATGTTGTGGTGTGCTAATGTATGCCAGTGGCGGTGTGCCATGCATTGGTGGAGGTGATGGTGGCGTCTCATGTATGCCGGTGGTGTTGAACCATGAATTGGTGGATTTTGTGGTGTACTCATGTATGCCGGTGTCGGTGCATATGCATTGGTGGATGTTGTGCTCTACTCGTGTATGCTAGTGGCGGTGTGAAATCCATTGGTGTATGTGATGGTGGTGTCTCATGCATGCTGGTGGTGCTGCCCCATGCATTGGTGGATGTTTTTTGTGTATTCTTCCGTGCTGCTGGCGGTGCACCATGCATTGGTGGATGTGATTGTTTTGGTTTATGTAAAGCTGTGGTGATGCCCCATGCATTGGTGGATGTTTTGGTGTACTCCTGTATATTCGTAGCTTTTAGCATTGTCCTTGTGATACTCCGTGGTGAGTGGGTGGCTCGGATGATGAACCATATTACACTAACCATGGCTTACACCTATGAAATGCCGCCCAAAAGCCCAAAATGTCCACTTGAAATTGACCCTATTGATACTGATCACAGACCTTCTGCATCGATCGAGGATTGGCCGCTTTTCCTTGTGATCCTGACAAGACACCGTAAAAGGTGAACCCCTTTGCTGTATCCAAGGGTATTGAAGTAGCACAGGAGGAGGCAGCTGAAAAATCTCAGTTTGTTTGACACTATCTTCAGTTAGTATGATGTCTTTGGCTCATGAAAAGGCCTTTCATACTCAGGTTTTCACAGGCCATTTTATGTGCTGGAGGTCTGTGAGCATTTTCATGACATTTGGTTTGCTGGCCGACAACATCTCAAAGTTAATCATGTACAGTTTTACTAATATCAATCTGATCACTGTCATTGTGACTTTTGTGTATTGCTAAAGGGTGTATATTTATTTCACATGTATTTGCGTTTGAAAATAATGAAAATGACCGCCATTTTGAATTGTCTTCTCGGCAGTTACATTTACATAAAAATTAACACCGAATGTGTCTATTTACGGCCAATGTTGATACTTTTTATGATACTTTTTATGACACTTGTATCTTCTAGAGTGGTGATTCGGGCACAAAACAGGTGATTTTGTATGGTCATGTCGTCATAATATAATGTTTTACAGCTTACTCTTTGAGACGAGATTTTGTTTCCTGTTTACTTCTAGAGTGACAACATGTTACATGGAATACCTTGATATTACCCAGAATTCAAAAATGGCTGCCAAGATGACCACCATTGTAGTTTTAGTGCCTATACAGAGCAGAGAACTAACAAACAATTCATTTGGTGTCACATGTTTAACACAGTTTAGAAAAACACAAACTTCAATGTTATGGTTAATACAAGCTATACATTCCTAAACTATTTGATGAAATAGCAGTATCCAAAGTATTAGAAAACTATGCTTCACGATCGATAACTGGCTCTAAGCTCTCGTAGTAGCTATTCAAATGGTCTGTCACTTAATCACTTTTGATACATTCAGAAGCTTACAATTTGTTCAGTTTATCTGCTTTGATATAGATCTCTCTCTGATGGCATATTGACTTTATTGCATTTACTCTGTGTCAGTTCAACCAATTCATGGGGAGCAGCATCTCTCGACATCAGAACACCAGAATAGGGACACGCTGACCATCACAAATGCTCCAACCATGGTCAACTGGTTAAGGAATATGATTGGCAAACATGCACTTGGTTGTTTACTTGCGCAATGCAATATTCTGGACTGTTGAATGTTGGTGGGAGCTTTTCATTTAATGTCTTGTCTCATCTACAGACACCACTGGATTGTTTAGTACATACATTGAACTAAAGGTCTGTGCGATGTGATCTAGTAATGTTGATAGGCTTTTGTATTGTAAGTTCTGGTTTGTAGACATTAGAATACCCCCGTGTATTGATCTATTGTTTTAATGTTGGACTTAATTCGTGATGTGTTTCTGTGTTGGCGGTGTTTAGCAGTGCATGGCGGTGTATGGCTAAAAACAAGCACTCTTACAAGGCGATAAAGTCGTGCACATCCGATTTCCATGGACAAAAACAATTCTTCTCGAGTTCACAAGTTTCACAAACAAAACAGGAAAAAAACAAAAAACAAGTACAATTGGACCAGCTGTGCGGATTATGTTTTATTAATGTCATCATTCCCAACATGGAACAGTTCCAAATCCTCGAACAGAAACACCAACATTGTTGTCGCAGAATGTGCGTCTAAATTGATCTTGATCAAATTTGAGATTTGAACAAGGTCAAAGATAACTGAAGCCCGACACGTAAAACCAGAGATAAAAAACATTTTTGAGAAAAAAACTCTGGAACCGTGTTCCCTCAACGTATGCAACGCTACCTATTCTACTGGAGGGTTTACAGTAGTAGACACGCAGAGTACATTGTCACAAAATGTCCGAACAGTAAAACATCCACATGCTGCTCCAGAAGAATCCTTGATCCACTTCCATGGAATGTCTTCTTGGCAGTCGTCCTGCCTCTGGGGGACTTCAGAGTCCATTTCCGCCCCCAGGACGATGGCATCCACGCTCCTGATAATAAAGGTAAACATATTTTACATCATTTGTACTGTGTGCATAAATGCAATATATATGATTCCACGAGAACATATCTCAAACACGAAAATCAACTTGTGACTCTGCAGTAGACGTCATAGTACACAAGGAGGCACTTTATGTTTTCTTTAAAAGATCGTTTGGAAAAACACAGTGACTTCTGCTAATAAAGGTAAACAGTATTCTGTATCATAATTTATCCTTCCAGTACATATTAAGACTGCATGAGTGTCGTTTTCACACTGCTTTTACCAGCATACCAGCTATATCACGGGGAGAAACAACAAACATCGACTCCACACATCATTGATTCAGATTTGGAAAATCGAAATAGGTTTGTTTGGAGCGTCATGAGTGAACGCTTTAACCATTCGGTTATTCGACGATCCCCTTACATTTAAATACAAAGCAAATATGTCGGGACGTGAAAAACAAAATTTAATTCAAGTTTTTAACTGAAATAGTGAATGCTTTACCAGCAGGTGGCCAGTACACTGACTTTCAAAGTGACCATCCGGGACTTGCTTTGTCTCGAACTACCTATTGAAGGACGGAATGGTGGGTTAACACTAAATTATACTATCTATAGATAGCATCGTACAGGGCATGCACGAAGGGGGCCCTATCTACACTAACCCCTAATCTACCAGTCAAGTGCAGTCAGCATTGGGTCTACTGGGGGTGCTGAAAAGACTGGGGCCACAGAGTGTGCCAACCCTAAACTAGCTGGGTTGCTGTAACAACCATCCTGACTGTACAGTCAGGCCCTAGCACCGAACCTACTCCATGTACGCTCGGCAGGGGGCTACGCGGAGAGCAGACGCACAATGGAGCCACCATGAGACAAAAGCTCATCCCATCGGACCCTCGGAAAGTCAGTGTACTAAAGTCCAGGTGGAAGGGTTTAGAGTGACACAACACCAAATCCAGAGTGTGCTAGGGTTCCTGCGTCTGAAAGAAATGAGTCATGCATAAGCATCAGTAATCACTTTTCTCTCGGATGTAGACTGGATTAACAACAGCGAGTAAGTGTGGTTTTCTGCCGCTTTGGGCAATTTTCCAACGACGGGCCTCATAAGTAGGCGTGGGGCATAGTATTTAAGTGAGGACTCGAACAATGGTACTGAACACTTGAACAACTAGGCTACACTACCACTCCGTTTACATGCAGAAACCAGTATCAACCTTTCCCATCTCTACCTAAATGGCTGTGACTATGCTTGTCGTAAGAGGCGACTAACGGGATCGGGTGGTCAGACTCGCTGACTTCTTGGTTGAAACATGTCATCGGTTTCCATTTGCGCAGATCGATGCTCGTGTTGTTGATCACTGGATTGCCTTGTCCAGACTCGATTTTTTACAGACCGTCACCTTATAGCTGAATATTGCTGAGTGCGGCGTAAATCTAAACTCACTCACTTCTATTGGCTGTATACTATGAGGGAATTAGTGCGCACTATATATGAAACAAATATTTTCTTCCAAATAGAGTTGAAAACACCTGCCTGTCTGGTCCTCTGTCACCCTTCCGAAGAATCCATGGTCCACGTCTATCCATGGAATATCTTCTTGGTAGTCGTCCTGCCTCTGGGGGACTTCAGGGTCCATTTCACCCCCAGGACGATGGCATCCACGTTCCTAATAGTAACGATAACGAATAGGTTAATGTTTCATATCACTGATACTTACTACATAGATAATAAATATTAAAAGCATATGTTTTTTGGTCAGGAAAACGCTGTAACCTGAAACACAAGTTGTAACTTGCTCATGACGTCATTGTCAACAAGAATATATGGTATGTTGTCTTCAAAAGATAGTTTGGAGAATTTGCCTTCCTGGTAGTCTGGTGGCTTTGTGGTCGTTGTCCTGCCGTCAGAAGAGACCTTGATCCACTTCTGTCCACGGAATATCTTCTTGGCAGTCGTCCTGCCTCTGGGGGACTTCAGGGTCCATTTCCGCCCCCAGGTAGATGGCATCCCTGCTCATAACAGTACAGAGAATATAGTTTACCTCGCTGGCACTTACTGTGTGCATAAATGCAACTTATATGCCTACACGTAAAATCTCAAACATGAAACTCAAGTTGTAATTTTGCAGTAGACGTCATGATAAACAAGGATGCATCGCATGTTATGGTTTATTCAAAAGATTGTTTGAAAGGAACAGTTGCATGCGTAAGCAACGGTTCTACTTAAAAAGGGAAAGAAGACTTTACATAATTTATGCTTCTCACACAGATTATGACTGCATAAGTGTCCTTTTACACCGCTTTCAGCAATATACTAGCTATATCACGGTGAGAAACGACAAATCGATGATTCACACATCATTCAGATATGGGAAATCGAAATAGGTTGTTTGGAGCGTCATGAGTGAACGCTTTAACCATTCGGTTATTCGACATTCCCCTTACATTTAAACACAAAGCAAATATGTCGGGACGTGAAAAACAAAATTTAATTCAAGTTTTAAACTGAAATAGTGAATGCTTTACCAGCAGGTGGCCAGTACACTGACTTTCAAAGTGACCATCCGGGACTTGCTTTGTCTCGAACTACCTATTGAAGGACGGAATGGTGGGTTAACACTAAATTATACTATCTATAGATAGCATCGTACAGGGCATGCACGAAGGGGGCCCTATCTACACTAACCCCTAATCTACCAGTCAAGTGCAGTCAGCATTGGGTCTACTGGGGGTGCTGAAAAGACTGGGGCCACAGAGTGTGCCAACCCTAAACTAGCTGGGTTGCTGTAACAACCATCCTGACTGTACAGTCAGGCCCTAGCACCGAACCTACTCCATGTACGCTCGGCAGGGGGCTACGCGGAGAGCAGACGCACAATGGAGCCACCATGAGACAAAAGCTCATCCCATCGGACCCTCGGAAAGTCAGTGTACTAAAGTCCAGGTGGAAGGGTTTAGAGTGACACAACACCAAATCCAGAGTGTGCCAGGGTTCCTGCGTCTGAAAGAAATGAGTCATGCATAAGCATCAGTAATCACTTTTCTCTCGGATGTAGACTGGATTAACAACAGCGAGTAAGTGTGGTTTTCTGCCGCTTTGGGCAATTTTCCAACGACGGGCCTCATAAGTAGGCGTGGGGCATAGTATTTAAGTGAGGACTCGAACAATGGTACTGAACACTTGAACAACTAGGCTACACTACCACTCCGTTTACATGCAGAAACCAGTATCAACCTTTCCCATCTCTACCTAAATGGCTGTGACTATGCCTGTCGTAAGAGGCGACTAACGGGATCGGGTGGTCAGACTCGCTGACTTCTTGGTTGAAACATGTCATCGGTTTCCATTTGCGCAGATCGATGCTCGTGTTGTTGATCACTGGATTGCCTTGTCCAGACTCGATTTTTTACAGACCGTCACCTTATAGCTGAATATTGCTGAGTGCGGCGTAAATCTAAACTCACTCACTTCTATTGGCTGTATACTATGAGGGAATTAGTGCGCACTATATATGAAACAAATATTTTCTTCCAAATAGAGTTGAAAACACCTGCCTGTCTGGTCCTCTGTCACCCTTCCGAAGAATCCATGGTCCACGTCTATCCATGGAATATCTTCTTGGTAGTCGTCCTGCCTCTGGGGGACTTCAGGGTCCATTTCACCCCCAGGACGATGGCATCCACGTTCCTAATAGTAACGATAACGAATAGGTTAATGTTTCATATCACTGATACTTACTACATAGATAATAAATATTAAAAGCATATGTTTTTTGGTCAGGAAAACGCTGTAACCTGAAACACAAGTTGTAACTTGCTCATGACGTCATTGTCAACAAGAATATATGGTATGTTGTCTTCAAAAGATAGTTTGGAGAACTTGCCTTCCTGGTAGTCTGGTGGCTTTGTGGTCGTTGTCCTGCCGCCAGAAGAGACCTTGATCCACTTCTGTCCACGGAATATCTTCTTGGCAGTCGTCCTGCCTCTGGGGGACTTCAGGGTCCATTTCCGCCCCCAGGTAGATGGCATCCCTGCTCATAACAGTACAGAGAATATAGTTTACCTCGCTGGCACTTACTGTGTGCATAAATGCAACTTATATGCCTACACGTAAAATCTCAAACATGAAACTCAAGTTGTAATTTTGCAGTAGACGTCATGATAAACAAGGATGCATCGCATGTTATGGTTTATTCAAAAGATTGTTTGAAAGGAACAGTTGCATGCGTAAGCAACGGTTCTACTTAAAAAGGGAAAGAAGACTTTACATAATTTATGCTTCTCACACAGATTATGACTGCATAAGTGTCCTTTTACACCGCTTTCAGCAATATACTAGCTATATCACGGTGAGAAACGACAAATCGATGATTCACACATCATTCAGATATGGGAAATCGAAATAGGTTGTTTGGAGCGTCATGAGCGAACGCTTTAACCATTCGGTTATTCGACATTCCCCTTACATTTAAACACAAAGCAAATATGTCGGGACGTGAAAAACAAAATTTAATTCAAGTTTTAAACTGAAATAGTGAATGCTTTACCAGCAGGTGGCCAGTACACTGACTTTCAAAGTGACCATCCGGGACTTGCTTTGTCTCGAACTACCTATTGAAGGACGGAATGGTGGGTTAACACTAAATTATACTATCTATAGATAGCATCGTACAGGGCATGCACGAAGGGGGCCCTATCTACACTAACCCCTAATCTACCAGTCAAGTGCAGTCAGCATTGGGTCTACTGGGGGTGCTGAAAAGACTGGGGCCACAGAGTGTGCCAACCCTAAACTAGCTGGGTTGCTGTAACAACCATCCTGACTGTACAGTCAGGCCCTAGCACCGAACCTACTCCATGTACGCTCGGCAGGGGGCTACGCGGAGAGCAGACGCACAATGGAGCCACCATGAGACAAAAGCTCATCCCATCGGACCCTCGGAAAGTCAGTGTACTAAAGTCCAGGTGGAAGGGTTTAGAGTGACACAACACCAAATCCAGAGTGTGCCAGGGTTCCTGCGTCTGAAAGAAATGAGTCATGCATAAGCATCAGTAATCACTTTTCTCTCGGATGTAGACTGGATTAACAACAGCGAGTAAGTGTGGTTTTCTGCCGCTTTGGGCAATTTTCCAACGACGGGCCTCATAAGTAGGCGTGGGACATAACATTTAAGTGAGGACTCGAACAATGGCACTGAACATGACGTGCCAACACTTGAACAACTAGGCTACACTACCACTTCGTTTACATGCAGAAACCAGTATCAACCTTTCCCATCTATACCTAAATGGCTGTGTACTATGAGAGAATGAGTGTGCACTGTATATTAAAAAAATATCCATGAAGATGCATATTTTCTTCCAAATAGATATGGAAACACCTACCTGTCTGGTCCTCTGTCGCCCTTCCGAAGAATCCTTGAAGTCGTCCTACCTTTACAGGATTTCAAGACTTTCTGTCCCCACGACGAATATTTCACATCACTATAAGTGGGTGCTCAAACTCCAAGCGGGCTTCAGTCGCTCGCTTCGGGTCACTCGCTTACGCAACCTAATCCCAGTCGCCGAACCCGAAACAAAGGATTAGAGCTATTGAAAGCACCTCAATCAATCACAAGTGTTTGCACAGAGGCATGTTTTCTTATTTAGCGTGAGCCAAGTAAGACCTGGTAATATTCATTATTGAAACAAAACGAAACAAAATTTTCTTTCATTAATTACAGATTTATTTATGTAAGACAATATAGCTAAAACATAATCAACGGCTAATACAATACAGGTATAACCCATTGTAAATTTAAAATTACAAGTTAAACCCAAAGTGACAGAGGTGTATGGAACATTCAATGTAAATGAATTAAAACAAACTGTCGTCCGTGGGTGGGAATGTTGTAAATTGTGATGTGCTTATCACTGCACATCGCTTTCGTGACTCACTCGTGTTATTCTGCGATTACAGTCCGTTTGCCGTGAAAGCGTACCGATGAATGTTTCTTTAAACAAAAACGTAAATCGAATAAAATGAAATTACGATGGCAAATTTCTTATAATGTTATACCTTGCCAATTGAAGATTTAATTCTCAGAATTTTATTCAACTTAAGATGAAGTTGTTAAAGAAACGATCATAAATTCAAATCACTTTCTTTGTTTGTCTTACAGGGGGTTTGGGGTGCACATTAAATAAAACGTCGAGAAGTTGGGTTGGTCTAAGTTAACGCTCATCACGTACCGCGCGTGCACTTGTTTCACTGTTCTAACTGCTGCGCTTACCTCCTTGCAATACAAACCAATAATAACGATTTGAATCTATAATCGTTTGTTAAACAACGTTTATCCCAAGTTGAATAAAATTCTATGACTTAAATTTTCAGTTGCAAGATAAAATGACGTGGATTCGAAATATTAATTTCACAATGTCTGGTTTACGTTTTGTTTGAACTAAAAATCATCTCAACATCGTACACCACAATACATGTAAATGAGACACCACCATCACATTCACCAATGCATGGAGCACCACCGCCGGCATTACATGGGACACCAAAACATCCACCCATGCATGGGACACCACCACCGGCATACATGAGTACACCACAACATCCACCAATGCATGGGGCACCGCCACCAGCATACATGAGTACACCACAACATCGACCAATGCATGGCACACTGCCACTTTCATACATGAGTACACCACAACATCGACCAATGCGTGGGGCACCAATACCGGGATACACGAGTACACCACAACATCCACCAATGCATGGCGGACAGCCACCTTGATATATGAGTACACCACAACATCGACCAATGCATGGCGCACCACCATAGGTATATATAAGACACCAACATCACATCAACCAATGCATGGGGCACCACGAACGGCATATATGAGACACCACCATCACATCCACCAGTCCATGGCACACCGCCACCAGCATGCATGAGTACACCACAAAATCCACCAATGCATGGCTCACCACCACCGACATACATGAGTACACCACAACATCCACCATTGCATGGGACACCACCACCGGCATACATGAGTACCCCACGTCATCCACCAATGCGTGGAGCACCGCCATGTATTGGTTCATGTTGTGTTGTACTCATGTATGCCGGTGGCGGTGCACCATGCATTGGGATATGTTGTGGTGTGCTCATGTATGCGAGTGGCGATGCACCATGCATTGGTGCATGTGATGGTGGTGTCTCATGTATCCGGTGGTGGTGAACCATGCAGTGGTGGATGTTGTAGTGTGCTCATGTATGCCGGTGTCGGTGCCCGATCCATTGGTGAATGTTGTGTTTTATGCCGGTATTGGTGACCCATGCATTAGTATATGTTGCAGTATAATCATGTATGCCGGTGACGGTGTCCGAAGTATTGGTGTATGTGATGGTGGTGTCTCATGTATAAGGGAGGTGGTGTCCCAAGCATTGGTGGATGTTGTGGTGTACTCATGTATGCCGGTGGTGGTGCGTCTTGCATTGGTGGATGTGATGGTGGTGGCTTATTTATTCCAGTGGTGGTGCAATATGCATTGGTGGATGTTGCGGTGTATTCATGTATGCTGGTCATATAGCCCTACGCATTGGTGGATGTTGTGGTGTACTCATGTATTTCGGCGTTGGTGGGCATTACATTGGTGGATGTTGCGGTGTACTCATGTATACCGGTGGCAGTGCCAAAATCTCCGTGGCAGTGTGGGATGCATTGGTGGGTGTGATGGTTGTGGCTCATGTATGCCGATAGCGGTGAACCATGCATTGGTAGATGTTGTGGTGTGCTCATGTATGTCGGTGGCGGTACACGATTCATTGGTGGATGTTGTGGTGTACTCATGTATACTGTTGGCGGTGGGCCATGTATTGGTGGATGTGATGGTGGTGTCTCTTGTATATGTATGAAGGTGGTGGTGACTATTGTATTGGTAAATGTTGTGGTGTACTCATGTATGTCGACGGTTGTGTGTCATGCATTGGTGGATGTGATGGTGGTGGCTCATGTATGATAGCGTTGGTCCCACATGCATTGGTGGATGTTGTGGTGTACTCATGTATGCCGGTGTCGGGACACAATGCATTAGTGGATGTTGTGGTGTACTCATGTATGCCGTTGGCGGTGTGCCATGCTTTGGTGGAAGTTGGGGTGTATTCATCTATGTCGATGGTTGTGTGTTATGCACTGGTGGATGTGATGCTGATGTCTCATGTATAAGGGCGTTTTTGCCCGATGCATTGGTGGATGTTGTAGTGTCCTCATGTATGGCGTTGGCAGTGCCCAATGCATTGGTGGATGTGATGGTGGTGGCTTATGGATGACTGTGGTGGTGCCCCATGCATTAGTGGATGTTGTGGTGTACTCATGGGTGCCGGTGGCGGTACACGATGCAATGGTGGATGTTATGGTGTACTCATATATACCGGTATTGGTGCCCCATGCATTGGTGGATGTGATGGTGTGCTCATGTATGCCGGTGGAGGTGGACGATGAATTGGTGAATGTTGTGGTCTATTCATGTATACCGGTGGCGGTTCCCCTTCCATTGGTGGATGTTGTGATGTACTCAAGTATACTGCTGGTGGTGAACCATGCCGGTGGCAGTGTACCATACCTTGGTGAATGTGATGGTGGTGGCTCCTGTATCCCGGTGTTGGTGAAGTATGCAGTGGTGGATGATGTGGTGTACTCATGTATGCCGGTGGTGGTGCCCCATGCATTGGTGCATGTTCCTGTATAATCATGTATGCCGGTGGTGGTGCGCTATACATTGGTGTATGTGATGGTGGTGGCTCATGTATGCCGGTGGTGTTCAACCATGCATTGGTAGATGTTGTTTTGTGCTCATGTATGCCGGTGTTGGTGCATTGGTGGATGTGATGGTGGTGTCTCAAATATGCCGGTGGCGGTGGACAATGCATTGGTGGATGTTCTGGTGTCGTCATGTATGCTGGTGGCGGTGCGCTATCCATTGGTGGATGTTGTGGTGTATTCATGTATGACCGTGGCGTTGGAAGGTCCAGTGGTGGATGTTGTGGTGCACTCATTTATGCAGGTGGCGGTGTACCGTGCATTGGTGAATGTGATGGTGGTTGTTCGTTTATGAAGGTGGGGTGCCTAATGCACTGGTGGATGTTGTGGTGTACTGATGTATGTCGGTGGCGGTGCGCCATGCATTTGTGGACGTTGTGGTGTACCCATGTATCAGGGTTGCGGTTCGCCATGCATTGGTGCATATTGTGGTATGTTCATGTATTGCTTTTGTGGTGCGAAATCCATTGGTTTATGTGATAGTAGTGTCTATTGTATGAGGATGGCAGTGCCCCATGCAATAGTGGATGTTCTGGTGTCCTCATGTATGCTTGTGGCGGTGGGCAATTCATTGGTGGATGTTGTGGTGTACTCATTTATGCCGGTTTTCGTGTGCGATGCATTGGTGGATGTTGTGGTGCACTCCTGTATGTCCGTGGCAGTGTGCCATGCATTGGTGGATGTCATAGTGTGCACACGTAAGCCAGTGGCTGTTCTCGATGCATTGGTGGATGTTATGGTGGTGTCTCATGTATGAGGGTGGTGGTGCACCATGCATTGGTGGATGTTGTGGTGTATTCATGCATGCCGGTGGTGGTGTACCAAGATTTGGTGGATGTTGTGGTGTACTCACATATAGCGGTGGTGGTGCACCATGCATTGGTGGATATTGTTATGTACTTACGTATACCAGCGACGGTGTGCCCTGTATTGGTGTATGTCATCGTGGTGGCTTTTGTATGCCTGTGGTGATGCCCCATGCATTGGTGAATGTTTTGGTGTATTCATGTATGCCGGTGGGAGTGGACGATCCACTGGTGGAAGTTGTGGTGTACTCATGTATACCGGTGGTGGTGCGCCATACATCGGTGGACGTTGTGGTGTGATCATGTATATGGCAGTGGCTGTGCGCCATGCATTGGTGGAGATGATGGTGGTGTCTCATGTATGAGGGTGGTGGTGCCCCATGCATTGGTGGATGTTGTAGTGTACTCATGTATGCCGGTGGCAGTGGACGATCCACTGGTGGAAGTTGTGGTGTACTCATGTATAAAAGTGGTGGTGCGCCATACATTGGTGGACGTTGTGGTGTGCTCATATATGCCGCTGGTGGTACACCTTGGATTGGTGCATGTGATTTTGGTGTCTCATATATGAGGGTGGTGGTGTGCCATGCTTTGGTGGACGTTGTGGTGTACTCATGTATGCTGGTGTCGGTGCCCCATCCTTTGGTGAATGTTGTGGTGTACTCATGTATGCCGGTGGTGGTGCACCATGCATTGCTGGATGTTGTGGTGTGCTCATGTATGTCGGTGGTTGTACACGATGCATTGGTCTATGTAGTGGTGTGCTCATGTATGCTGGTGGTAGTGCGCCATGTATTGGTGGATGTTGTGGTGTACTCACTGATGTTGAACTGGGTGTGCCATGCATAGGTGGATGTGATTGTGGTGTCTCCTGTATATGTATGAGGATGGTTCCGGTCCACGCATTTGTGGATGTTGTGTTGTACTCTTGTATGTCGGTGGCGGTGCACCATGCATTGGTGGATGTTGTGGTGTGCTCATGTATGCTAGTGGCGATGCACCGTGCATTGGTGCATGAGATGGTGGTGTCACATGTACGAGGGTGGTGGTGCCCCATCCGTTGGATTATGTTGTCGTGTACTCATGTATGGTGGTGTTGAACCATGCATTGGTAGATGTTGTGGTTTGCTCATGTATGTCGGTGGTTGTACACGATTCATTGGTGGATGTTGTGGTGTACTCATGTATGACGGTGGTGGTGTGCCATGTTTTGGTGTATGTGATGGTGTTATCTCAGGTATGAACCTGGTGGTGCCCCATGCATTTATGGATCTGATGGTGGTGACTCAGGTACCGGTGGTGGTTCCCCATGCATTAGTGGATGTTGTTGTGTACTCATGTATGCCGTTGGCGGTGCGCCATGCATTTTATGCATGTTTTGGTATGGCCTGATGGATGGGTGGATGTTGTTGTGTACTTATGTATGCCGGTACTGGTGCCCCATGCATTGGTGGATGTCATGGTGGTGTCTTATGGATGCCTGTGGTGCCCCATGCATTGGTGGATGTTGTGGTGTACTCATGTGTGCCGGTGTCGGTACCCCATGCATTGGTAAATGTTGTGGTGTACTCATGTATGCCGGTGGAAGTGTACCAAGCATTGGTGGATGTGATGGTGGTGGCTTATGGATGCCTGTGGTGGAACATGCATTGGTTGATCTTGTGGTGTGTTCATGTATGCACGTGGTGGTACACGATGCATTGATGGATGTTGTGGTGTACTCATGTATACCGGCGGCTGTGCCCCATCCTTTGGTGAATGTTGTGGTGTACTCATGTATGCCGGTGGTTGTGCACCATGCATTGGTGGATGTTGTAGTGTACTCATGTATGCCGGTGGTGGTGCACCATGCATTGCTGGATGTTGTGGTGTGCTCATGTATGTCGGTGGTTGTACACGATGCCTTGGTCTATGTAGTGGTGTGCTCATGTATGCTGGTGGTAGTGCGCCATGTATTGGTGGATGTTGTGGTGTACTCACTGATGTTGAAGGGAGTGTGCCTTGCATAGGTGGTTGTGATTGTGGTGTCTCCTGTATATGTATGAGGATGGTTGCGGTCGACGCATTTGTGGATGTTGTGTTGTACTCTTGTATGTCGGTGGCGGTGCACCATGCATTGGTGGATGTTGTGGTGTGCTCATGTATGTCGGTGGCGGTAGACGATGAAATTATGGATGTTGTGGTCTACTCATGTATACAGTTGGCGATGCGCCATGCATTGGTGGATGTGATGGTGGTGGCTCATGGATGACTGTGGTGGTGCCCCATGCATTGGGGGATTTTGTTGTGTACTCATGTATGTCAGTGGCAGTGTGCCATGCTTTGGTGTATGTGATGGTGGTGTCTCATGTGTTAGGGTGGTGATGAACCATGCATTGGTGGATGTTGCGGTGTACTCATGTACGTCGGCGGTGGTGCCACATGAATTGGTGGATGTTGTGGTGCACTGATGTATGCCGGTGGTGGTGTTGCATGCATTAGTGGATGTTGTGGTGTAGTCCAGTATGTCGGTGGCACGGGTAGGCATACATGAATACACCAAAACATCCACCAATGCATGGGGCATCACCACAGGTATACATAAACCACAACCATCATATCCACCAATGCATGGTGCACCGCCACCGGCATACATGAGTACACTACAACATCCACCAATGCATAGGGCACCACCACCCTCATACATGAGACACCACCATCACCTCCACCAATGCATGGCGCACAGCCACTGCCATATACATGATCACACCACAACGTCCACCATTGTATGACGCACCACCACCGGTATACATAAGTACACCACAACTTCCACCAGTGGATCGTCCACTGCCACCGGCATACATGAGTACACCACAACATCCACCAATGCATGGGGCACCACCACCCTCATACATGAGACTGCACTTGACTGGTACATTAATGGTTAGTGTAGATAGGTCCCCCTAAGGTATAACTTAGTGTTTACCCACCATTCCGTCCTTCAATAGGTAGTTCGAGACAAAGCAAGTCCCGGATGGTCACTTTGAAAGTCAGTGTACTGGCCACCTGCTGGTAAAGCATTGACTATTTCAGTTTAAAACTTGAATTAAATTTTGTTTTTCACGTCCCGACATATTTGCTTTGTATTTAAATGTAAGGGGATCGTCGAATAACCGAATGGTTGAAGCGTTCGCTCATGACGCTCCAAACAAACCTATTTCGATTTTCCAAATCTGAATCTGAATGATGTGTGGAGCCGATATTTGTATAGCTGGCATGCTGGTAAAAGCAGTGTGAAAACGACACTCATGCATGCAGTCTTAATATGTACTGGAAGGATAACTTATGATACAGAATACTGTTTACCTTTATTAGCAGAAGCCACTGTGTTTTTCCAAACGATCTTTTAAAGAAAACATAAAGTGCCTCCTTGTGTACGATGACGTCTACTGCCAAGTCACAAGTTGATTTTCGTATTTGAGATATGTTCTCGTGGAATCATATATTTTGCATTTATGCACACAGTACAAATGATGTAAAATATGTTTACCTTTATTATCAGGAGCGTGGATGCCATCGTCCTGGGGGCGGAAATGGACTCTGAAGTCCCCCAGAGGCAGGACGACTGCCAAGAAGACATTCCATGGAAGTGGATCAAGGATTCTTCTGGAGCAGCATGTGGATGTTTTACTGTTCGGACATTTTGTGACAATGTACTCTGCGTGTCTACTACTGTAAACCCTCCAGTAGAATAGGTAGCGTTGCATACGTTGAGGGAACACGGTTCCAGAGTTTTTTTTCTCAAAAATGTTTTTTTTATCTCTGGTTTTACGTGTCGGGCTTCAGTTACCTTTGACCTTGTTCAAATCTCAAATTTGATCAAGATCAATTTAGACGCACATTCTGCGACAACAATGTTGGTGTTTCTGTTCGAGGATTTGGAACTGTTCCATGTTGGGAATGATGACATTAATAAAACATAATCCGCACAGCTGGTCCAATTGTACTTGTTTTTTGTTTTTTTCCTGTTTTGTTTGTGAAACTTGTGAACTCGAGAAGAATTGTTTTTGTCCATGGAAATCGGATGTGCACGACTTTATCGCCTTGTAAGAGTGCTTGTTTTTAGCCATACACTGCCATGCACTGCTAAACACCGCCAACACAGAAACACATCACGAATTAAGTCCAACATTAAAACAATAGATGAATACATGGGGGTATTGAGACCTATGGATCAACTTTATTCAAATATACTGAAAGGCCACAGGCCTATAGTACAGGCAATCATCTTCAATGGCACACTGATCACAAAGCTAACAAATCCTATTCTCTCTATCAATCGCTCTAAATCTTCCACTCTCAATATATAAATTGTGCGAGGAACATCTAAATCTAATTAACGCCGTTCTAAACTTTTTGACATTAATAACTGACAGATACATTTCCTGGTCTAAATTATATTTAATCATTCTCTAGTACAGACATTTGCTCGAAAGAGACATGTTTTCAAACCATTCTTGCAAATACATATCCTTTAGTCTTCTCGTTAATTCTGAAATAAACAAGTTCTTAAAATCGACATATTGATTGTTCCAGACATACCCAAAGCCTTTTGAGAATAGAAATTTTCTAATTGCAGTAACCCAGTTAGTGTGGCCGTTTCTATCAAATAGTACCAACATATTGTATCATTTTTGGGGTAAACGATACGGGGGCATATTCAATAATTTTAACCAATATTTAATTACCTTTATACTCGTAAATAGCGACATTGGATATCTACCACATTCTCCGTAAACCATTAAATTCGTTGTATTGTGTTTAACACCAAGAAATTTCTTGCAGGCTTGTAACTGCAACCGTTCAATATCTGGTAGATGACTTAACCCCCAAATTTCAGCTCCGTATCATATTATAGGGTAAATTTTTGCATCAAATATCTTGAAGTACGAACTTATATTTAAATCTCCAAATACATTCAGTTGCTTATAGAGACCTATCATGACCTTCTGAGCTTGCAGACTTGCGTATTTAGCATGTGTTAGCCATGAGAGACAGTGACTAAAAATATTCCCAAGTATTTATACGAATTGGTGGTTTCTAGTTCTATGCCCCTGTACTGCCATTTCTCATTTTTCGCTAGGCGCCCTCCCCTTTTGAAAACTACTACTTTAGTTTTATTCCTGTTAACCTTTAACTTGTACTCATCACAATATGTCTCTAGTTCCATGATTAGTTTTTGTAAACCTGCCACAGTGCTCGAGAATAGGACAATGTCATCTGCAAAAAGCAGCAGAAATACGTGTACAATATCTGGATGCAATTGGATTCCATTTTCACAATTCATTTCAATTTGAGTTGCTAGTTCATTAATGAAAAACGAAAATAAGAATGGGCTAAGTATATAACCTTGCCTCACTCCAAGCTCTAGGTTAAATGTATCTGACAATTCATTATTATTTCTGAAGCAAGCTTTTACATTTTCATAGATATTGTGTAACAGATTTTTCATTTTCGGGCTAAGTCCCGAAGTACTGAATGTATCCCAAAGTTTCTTCCTGTCGACAGAGTCAAACGCTTTTTCAAAATCAACAAAAAGAGCATGTAATTTACCACCCTTGAAATTAAGATAACGTTGTATAATACTATGTAAGATAAACATATTGGTATACCCATGTCTAAATCCAGCCTGAGACTCACTGATTTTATTCATTGCTTCCCCCCACGTCACCCCCCACGGGGGTATTCTAATGTCTACAAACCAGAACTTACAATACAAAAGAATATCAACATTACTAGATCACAACTCACAAACCTTTAGTTCAATGTATGTACTAAACAATCCAGTGGTGTCTGTAGATGAGACAAGACATTAAATGAAAAGCTCCCACCAACATTCAACAGTCCAGAATATTGCATTGCGCAAGTAAACAACCAAGTGCATGTTTGCCAATCATATTCCTTAACCAGTTGACCATGGTTGGAGCATTTGTGATGGTCAGCGTGTCCCTATTCTGGTGTTCTGATGTCGAGAGATGCTGCTCCCCATGGATTGGTTGAACTGACACAGAGTAAATGCAATAAAGTCAATATGCCATCAGAGAGAGATCTATATCAAAGCAGATAAACTGAACAAATTGTAAGCTTCTGAATGTATCAAAAGTGATTAACAGTTATCTGACAGACCATTTGAATAGCTACTACGAGAGCTTAGAGCCAGTTATCGATCGTGAAGCATAGTTTTCTAATACTTTGGATACTGCCATTTCATCAAATAGTTTAGGAATGTATAGCTTGTATTAACCATAACATAAGTTTGTTTTTTTCTAAACTGTGTTAAACATGTGACACCAAATGAATTGTTTGTCAGTTCTGTATAGGCACTAAAACTACTATGGTGGTCATCTTGGCAGCCATTTTTGAATTCTGGGTAATATCAAGGTATTCCATGTAACATGTTGTCACTCTAGAAGTAAACAGGAAACAAAATCTCGTCTCAAAGAGTAAGCTGTGAAATATTATATTATCACGACATGACCATACAAAATCACCTGTTTTATGCCCGAGTCAAGACTCTAGAAGATACAAGTGTCAAAAAAAATAAAAAGTATCAACATTGGCCGTAAATGGACACATTCGGTGTTAATTTTTATGTAAATGTAACTGCCGAGAAGACAATTCAAAATGGCGGTCATTTTCATTATTTTCAAAAGCAAATACATGTCAAAAAAATATACACCCTTTAGCAATACACAAAAGTCACAATGACAGTGATCAGATTGATATTAGTAAAACTATCCATGATTAACTTTGAGATGTTGTCGGCCAGCAAACCAATTGTCATGAAAATGCTCACAGACCTCCACCACATAAAATGGCCTGTGAAAACCTGAGTATTCAAGGCCTTTTCATGGGCCAAAGACATCATACTAACTGAAGATAGTGTCAAACAAACTCAGTACTCGGGAGGCTACGACATCAGATGTTTCAGCTGCCTCCTCTTGACAATTGAAAATGGCGGTCATTTTCATTATTTTCAAAAGCAAATATATGTCAAAAACATATACACCCTTTAGCAATACACAAAAGTCACAATGGCAGTGATCAGATTGATATTAGTAAAACTATCCATGACTAACTTTGAGATGTTGTCGGCCAGCAAATCAAATGTCATGAAAATGCTCACAGACCTCCACCACATAAAATGGCCTGTGAAAACCTGAGTATTCAAGGCCTTTTCATGGGCCAAAGACATCATACTAACTGAAGATAGTGTCAAACAAACTCAGTACTCGGGAGGCTACGACATCAGATTTTTCAGCTGCCTCCTCCTGTGCTACTTCAATACCCTTGGATACACCAAAGGGGTTCACCTTTTACGGTGTCTTGTCAGGAGTCTTGATCACAAGGAAAAGCGGCCAATACTCGATAGATGCAGAAGGTCTGTGATCAGTATCAATAGGGTCAATTTCAAGTGGACATTTTGGGCTTTTGGGCGGAATTTCATAGGTGTAAGCCATGGTTAGTGTAATATGGTTCATCATCCGAGCCACCCACTCACCACGGAGTATCACAAGGACAATGCTAAAAGCAAGTGGGTCTCCAACTTACAGCACCAAGGATACCCGGATGATCTACTCCAGCAGAAGAATTAATATCAATATTTCTACCAGATTGGCCTATGAGCCATATTACCTACGAGGTCGAAAATATCGGGGTTCATATTTTTGATACGATGACCTAGGGAAAAATATTACTTTGTCATGGTGAGGTGATGTCGTGAGCAATGTAAAGACGCCACGTCACCAATCCATGGGGCACCACCACAGGCATACACGAGACACCACAATCACATCCACCAATGGATGGCACACCGCCAAAGTCATAGGGCACCACCACCGGCATACATGAGTACAAAACATCATCCACCAATGCAAGGGGCACCGCCAAAGCATACATGAGCCACCACCATCACATCCACCAATGCATGGCACACAACCACCGGAATACATGACTACACCACAACATCCGTAAAAGCATGGTGTACCGCCATCGGCACAGATGAGCACACCACAACATCCATCAATACATGGTTCATCACTACCGGCATTCATAAGCCACCACCATCACATTCACCAATGCATGGTACACCACCACCGGCATACATGAGTACACCACAAAATCCACCAATACATCGTCTAGTGTCACCGGTATACATGAGTACACTACAACATCCACCAATGCATGTGGCACCACTGCCGGCATACATGAGTACACCATAACATCCACCAATGCATGGGGCACCACCGTCCTCATACCTGAGACACCACCAGCACCTCCACCAATGCATGGCGCACAGGAACTGGCATATACGTGAGCACACCATCACATCCACAAATGCATGGCACACCGCCGTTGGCATACATGAGTAGAACACAACATCCACAAATGCATCGTGCACCGCCACCTGCATACATGAGTACACTAAAACATCCACCAATGCATCGTGTCCCGCAACCTGCATACATGAGTACACCACAACATCCACCAATGCATCGTGTACCGCCACCAGCATACATGAACACACAACAAAATCAACCAATGCATGCTGCACCACAGGTATCCATAAGCCACAACCATCACATCCACCAATGCATGGCACACCCCCACCAGCATACATGACTACACCACAACATTTACCAATGCATGGGGTACCGACACCGGCACACATGAGTACACCACAACATCAACCAATGCATGATGCACCAGTACCGGCATACATAAGTACACCACAACATCCACCTATTACTAAAGCACCGCAACAGGCATACATGAGAATACAACAACATGTATAAAATGCATGGGGCACCACCACCAGCATACATGAGCCACCACCACCACATACACCGATGCATGGTGGAGCGCCACCAGCATACATAAGGACACCAGAACATCCACCAATGCATAAGACACCGCCACCGGTATACATGAGTAAACCACAACATCCACTAATGCATCTTGCACCGCCACGTCATACATGAAACACCACCATCACATCCCCTAATTCATGCGGCACCACCAGCCTCATACAAGAGACATAACCATCACATCCAAAAATGAATGGCACACCACCACTGACATACATGAGTACACCACAACCACATCCACCAATGCATGTCACACCGCCACTGGCATACATGAGCACACCACAACATCAACAAATATATGGCGCACCACGAACACCGGCATACATGAGTACACCACAACATTCAGAAATGCATGGGCCAAAACCACCCTCGTGCATATACATGAGACACCACCATCATATACAGCAATGCATCGGACACCACTTCCGACATACATGAGTACACCACAACATCAACCAACGTATGGCGCACCGCCACCGACAAACACGAGTACATAACAACATCCACGAATGCCAGGTGCACCACCACCGGCATACATGAGTACACTACAACATCCACTAGTGCATGTGGAACCACCACCAGCATACATGAGTACATCACAACATCCACCAATTCATGGGACATCACCACCCTCATACATGAGACACCACCATCACATACACCAATCCATGGGGCAAGGACACCGGCATACATGAGTACACCACAAAATCCACCAATGCATGGGGCACCACCACTGTAATAAATAAGCCACAACCATCACATCCACCAATGCATGGCGCACCGACAACTGCATACATGAGCAGAATACATCATACACTGATGCATCGTGCACCGCCACCGGCATACATGAGCGACCCACAACATCCACCAATCCATGCTTCAACACCACCGGCATACATGAGACACTACTATCAACTTCACCAATGCATGGCGCACAGCAACTGACATATACGTGAACAGACCATCACATCCACCAATGCATGGGGCACCGACACCGGCATACATGAGTACACCACAACATCCACCAATGCATGGGGCACCACCACCCTCATACATAAGACACCACCATCACATACATAAAAGCATGGCACACTGCCACTGATATACAGGAGTACGTAACAACATTCACCAATGGATGGGGCACCAACGCCAGCATACATCACTACATCACAACATCCACCAATGCATGGTTCAACAATTCCGACATACATGAGACACCAACATCAGCTCCACCAATGCATGGCGCACAGCAACTGACATCTACGTGAGCACACCATCACATCCACCAATGCATGGCATACCACCACCGACATACATGAGTACACCACAATATCAACCAATGGACCGTCCACCGCCACCGACATACGTCAATACACCACAACATCCACCAATGCACGGTTCACCACCATCCTCATCAAAGAGACACCACCATAACATCCACCAATCCATGGCGCACCGCCAACTGTATACATGAGTACAACACAACATCCACCAATGCATCGTGCACCGCTACCGATATACAGGGGTACACCACAACATCCACCAATGGATTGTCCACCGCCACCGACATACATGAATACCACAAAACACCAACCAATGCATGGTGCACCGCCACCAGCATACATGATGACACCAAAACATCCACCATTCCATGGAGCACCGCCACCGGCATACATGAGTAGACCACAACATCCACCAATGCATGTTTCAACACCAACGGAACACTTGAGTACACCACAACATCCACCAATGCATCGTGTACAACCACCGGCATACATCAGCACACCACAACATCTACCAATGAATGGTTCAACACCACTGGCATACATGAGCCACCACCATCACATCCACCAATGCATGGGGCACCAGTACCGGCATACACAATTACACCAGAACATCCACCTATCCATGAGGCATCGAAATCGGCATACATGAGCAAACCACAACATGCATAAAATGCAAGGGGCACCACCACCGGCATACATGAGACACCACCATCACATCCACCAATGCATGGCGCACCGCCACCTTCATACATCAGTAGACTATAACATCCATAAATGCATGGGGCACCAACACCCTCATACCTGAGATAACACCATCACATCCACTAATACATGGTACACCACAACCAGGACACATGAGTGCACCACAACATCCACCAATGCATCGTGTACAACCACCGGCATACATGAGCACACCACAACATCTACCAATGCATGGTTCAACACTACCGGCATACATGAGCCACCACCATCACATCCACCAATGCATGGGGCACCGCCATCTTCATACATGAGTACACTATAACTTCCATAAATGGATGAGGCACCACCACCTTCATACATGAGCCACCACCATCACATCCACCAATGCATGGCGCACCGCCACCGGTATGCATGAGTACACCAAAACATCCACCAATGCATGGTTCACCACCACCGGCACAGATGAGCCACCACCATCTCATCCTCGAATGGATGGTACAACGACACCGGCATGGGGCACCAACACAAGAATACACCACAACATCCACCAATGCATGGCGCACTGCCACCACCATACATGAGGACACCTGAACGTCCACCAATGCATGGGGCACTGCCACCGACATACATCAGCACACCACAACATCCACCAATGCATCGTCCACCGCCACCGGCATACATGAGACACCACCATCACATCCACTAATTCAAGGGGCACCGCCAGCCTCATACAAGAGACATAACCATCACATCCACCAATGCATGGCACACCACCACTGACATACATGAGCAAACCACCATCACATCCAACAATGCATGTCGCACTGCCACCGGCATACATGAGCACACCAAATGATCCAAAAATCCATCGTGCACAGAAAATTTCATACATGAGTACACCACAACATCCACCAATGCATCGGGAACAAATACCGGTATACATGAGTACACCACAACATCCACCAATGGATGGCACACCACCACCGGCATACCTGACTACACCACACCATCCACCAATGCATGGGGCACCACCACCCTCATACATAAGACACCACCATCACCTCCACCAATGCATGGCGCACCGCCACTGGCATATACGTGATCACACCATCACATCCACCAATGCATAGCACACCACCACCGACATATATGAGTACACCACAACATCAACCAATGGATCGTCCACCGCCACCAGCATACATTAGTACACCACAACATCCACCTATGCATGTGGCACCACCGCCGGCATACATGAGTACACCACAACATCCACCAATGCATGGAGCAACACTGCCCTTATACATGAGAAACGACCATCACATACACAAAAGCATGGCACACTGCCACTGATATACAGGAGTACGTAACAACATTCACCAATGGATGGGGCACCAACGCCAGCATACATCACTACATCACAACATCCACCAATGCATGGTTCAACAATTCCGACATACATGAGACACCAACATCAGCTCCACCAATGCATGGCGCACAGCAACTGACATCTACATGAGCACACCATCACATCCACCAATGCATGGCATACCACCACCGACATACATGAGTACACCACAATATCAACCAATGGACCGTCCACCGCCACCGACATACGTCAATACACCACAACATCCACCAATGCACGGTTCACCACCATCCTCATCAAAGAGACACCACCATAACATCCACCAATCCATGGCGCACCGCCAACTGTATACATGAGTACAACACAACATCCACCAATGCATCGTGCACCGCTACCGATATACAGGGGTACACCACAACATCCACCAATGCATGGCACACCACCACCGACATACATGAGTACACCACAACATCCACCAATGGATTATCCACCGCCACCGACATACATGAATACCACAAAACACCAACCAATGCATGGTGCACCGCCACCAGCATACATGATGACACCAAAACATCCACCATTCCATGGAGCACCGCCACCGGCATACATGAGTAGACCACAACATCCACCAATGCATGTTTCAACACCAACGGAACACTTGAGTACACCACAACATCCACCAATGCATCGTGTACAACCACCGGCATACATCAGCACACCACAACATCTACCAATGAATGGTTCAACACCACTGGCATACATGAGCCACCACCATCACATCCACCAATGCATGGGGCACCAGTACCGGCATACACAATTACACCAGAACATCCACCTATCCATGAGGCATCGAAGTCGGCATATATGAGCAAACCACAACATGCATAAAATGCAAGGGGCACCACAACCGGCATACATGAGACACCACCATCACATCCACCAATGCATGGCGCACCGCCACCTTCATACATCAGTAGACTATAACATCCATAAATGCATGGGGCACCAACACCCTCATACCTGAGATAACACCTTCACATCCACTAATACATGGTACACCACAACCAGGACACATGAGTGCACCACAACATCCACCAATGCATCGTGTACAACCACCGGCATACATGAGCACACCACAACATCTACCAATGCATGGTTCAACACCACCGGCATACATGAGCCACCACCATCACATCCACCAATTCATGGGGCACCGCCATCTTCATACATGAGTACACTATAGCTTCCATAAATGGATGAGGCACCACCACCTTCATACATGAGCCACCAAAATCACATCCACCAATGCATGGGGCACTGCCACCGACATACATCAGCACACCACAACATCCACCAATGCATCGTCCACCGCCACCGGCATACATGAGACACCACCATCACATCCACTAATTCAAGGGGCACCGCCAGCCTCATACAAGAGACATAACCATCACATCCACCAATGCATGGCACACCACCACTGACATACATGAGCAAACCACCATCACATCCAACAATGCATGTCGCACTGCCACCGGCATACATGAGCACACCAAATGATCCAAAAATCCATCGTGCACAGAAAATTTCATACATGAGTACACCACAACATCCACCAATGCATCGGGAACAAATACCGGTATACATGAGTACACCACAACATCCACCAATGGATGGCACACCACCACCGGCATACCTGACTACACCACAACATTCACCAATCCATGGGGTACCACCAACGGCATATATGAGACATCACATTCACCAATGCATGGAGCACCACTAAGGGCATTACATGGGAAACCAAAACATCCACGAATGCATACCGCACCACCACCAGCATACATGAGTACACCACAACATCAACCAATGCATGGCGCACCGCCACCTTCATACATGAGTACACCACAACATCCACCAATGCATGGGGCACCACTACCAACATACATGAGTACACCACAACATCCACCAATAGATGGTGCACCACCACCGGCATACCTGAGTACACCACAACATCCACCAATGCATGGGGCACCGCCACCAGGATACATGAGTACACCACAACATCGACCAATGAATGGAGTACTGCCACCTTCATACATGAGTACACCACAACATCCACCAATGCATCGTGTACCGCCACCGGCCTACATAAACACACCACAAGATCCACTAATCCATGGTTCACCACCACCGGCACACATGAGCCATCACCATCTCATCCACGAATGGATGGCACAACGACACCGACATGGGGCACCAAGAAAGGTATACCAGAATACACCACAACATCTACCAATGCATGGTGCACTGCCACCACCATACATGAGGACACCTGAACATCCACCAATGCATGGGGCACTGCCACCGGCATATATGAGTAGACCAGAACATCCAACAAAGCATCGTACACCGCCAACAGAATACATGACACACCACCATCACATCCACTAATTCATGTCGCACTGCAACCGGCATACATGAGCACACCAAATGATCCACCAATGTATGGTTCACTTCCACCTTCATACATCAGTACACCACCATTACATCCACCAATGCATGGAGCACCACCACACTCATACATGAGACACCACCATTACATACACCAATGGATGGCACACCACCACCGGTGTACATGAGTACACTACAACACTCACCAGTTCATGATGCACGACACCGGCATACATGAGTACACTACAACATTGAATGATGATTGGGGCAGCACCACAGGTATCCATAAACCAATACCATCACATCCACCAGTGCATGGTTCAGCATCACCCTCATACATGAGACACCACCATCAGATCCACCAATGCATGGAGCACAGACACTGGCATATACGACACCATACCATCACATCCACCAATGCATGGCGCACTACGACCCTCATACATGAGACACCACCATCACTTCCACCCATGCTTCGAGCACAGCCACTAGCCTATGTGAGCACACCATAACATCCATCAATGCATGGTACACCTCCACGGACATAGAGTAATTCACCACAACATCCACCAATGCATCGCACATCAAAACCGGCATACATGAGTACACCACCATCACATCCACCAATGCATGGCGCACCGCCACGAGCTAACATGAGTACACCGCAACATCCACCAATGCAATAGTAACCACCAGCCTCATACATATACAAGAGACACCACCGTCAGAACCACCTATGCATGGCGCACTCACACTGGCAAAAATGAGCACACCACAACATAAATGTATGGGTCTCCACCACCCTCATACATATACATGAGACACCACCTTTAGAACCACCTATGCATGGTGTACCGCCACAGGCATACATGAGTACACTACAACATCCATCAATGCATCGTGTACAACCACCTGCATACATGAGCACACCACAACATCTACCAATGCATGGTGCAACACCACCGGCATACATGAGCCACCACCATCACATCCAACAATGCATGGCGCACATGAGTACACTATAACATGAGTACACTATAACTTCCATAAATACATGAGGCACCGCCACCCTCATACAATAGACACCACCATCACATCCACCAATGCATGGCACACCGCCACCGACATTTTGGCACCGTCACTGCCATATATGAGTACACCGCATCATTATCCAATGCATAGAGAACCAACACCGGCATACATAAGAAACAAATATCGCATACACCAATGCATGGGGCACCGCATACGGTAAACATGAGTACTAAACATCATCCATCAATGCATTGTGCACCACCACCGACATATATGAGTACACCACAACATAATCCAATAGATGGGGCACCAACACCCTCATACATGAGACACCACCATCACATGCACCAATGCATGGTGCACCCCCAGCGGCATACATGAGTACAACTGTACACGATGCAATGGTTGATTTTGTGGTCTACTCATGTATGCCGGTTGAGGTGCAACATACATTGGTGAATGTTGTGATGCACTCATGTATACCGGTGGTGGATCCACATCCATTGGTGAATGTTGTGTTCTACTCATGTATACCGGTGGTGGATCCCAATCCATTGGTGAATGTTGTGTTCTACTCATGTATGCCGGGGGTTGGTGCACCATGCATTGGTGGATGTTGTGGTGTACTCATGTATGCCGATCTTGGTGCCGGACGTATTGAACGATGCGGTGTACTTATGTATGGCTGTGATGGTGGTGGTTCATATATGGCGGTGGTGGTGAACCATGCACTGGTGGATCATGTTTTGTGCTCATGTATACCGGTGACGGTACACGATGCATTGGTGAATGTGATGGTGGTGGCTTATGTATGCCGGTGGTGGTGCCCTATGCATTGCTTGATGTTGCGGTGTATGCTGGTGGCGGTTGACAATAAATTGGTGGATGTCGTGTGGTTTTGGTGTGCCATGCATTGGTGGATATTGTGGTGCACTTCTGTATGTCTGTGGAGGTGTCCCATGAATTAGTGGATGTGATGGTGGCGCGACACCATCGGCATACATGAGTACACAACAACATCCACCAATTCATGGCGCACCTTCACCGGCATACATGAGTACACCACAACATCCACGAATGGATCGTGTACCGTCATACATCAGCACACCACAACATTCAATAATGCCTGGTGCACCACCACCGGCATACATGAGTACACTACAACATCCACCAATGCATGTGGGACCACCGACGGCATACAAGTGTACACCACAACATCCACCAATGCATGGGGCACAACCAAATGTATACATGAGTAGAACACAACATTCACCAATGCATCGTACACTGTCAGTGGCATACATGACCACACCACAACATCAACCAATGCATGGGGCACCACCACCCTCATACATGAGACACCACCATCATATCCACCACTGTATGGCACACCGACTCAGACATACATGATTACAACAGAACATCCACCAATGCATGGAGCACTGCCGCTGGCATACCTGAGTATATAACAACATCAACCAATGCATGGTGCACGACCATCGGTATACATGAGTACACTACAACATCCACCAATGCATGTGGCACCACCACCAGCATACCTGAGTACACCACGACATCCACCAATGCATGGGGCAACACAACCCTCATACATGAGACACCACCATCATATCCACCACTGTATGACACACCGACTCCGACATACATGAGAACACCACAACATCCACCAATGCGTGGAGCACTGCCACCGGCATACATGAGTACACCACAACATCCACCAATGCATGGTGCACTGCCGCTGGCATACATGAGTATATAACAACATCCACCAATGCATGGTGCACGACCATAGGCCTACATGAGTACACTACAACATCCACCAATGCATGTGGCACCACCGCCAGCATACATGAGTACACCACAACATCCACCAATGCTTGGGGCACCACCCTCATACATGAGACAGCACCGTCACATACACCAATGCATGGAACACCGCCACCGGCATACATCAGCACACCACAACATTCAATAATGCCTGGTGCACCACCACCGGCATACATGAGTACACTACAACATCCACCAATGCATGTGGCACCACCGCCGGCATACAAGTGAACACCACAACATCCACCAATGCATGGGGCACCAATACCCACATACATGGGACACCACCATCAGATCCACCAATGCATCTCGCACCACCGTTGGCATACATGAGTACTTAACAACATCCACCAATACATGGCGCACAACCAAATGTATACATGAGTAGAACGCAACATCCACCAATGCATCGTGCACCGTCAGTGGCATACATGACCACACCACAACATCCACCAATGCATGGGGCACCAATACCCACAAACATGAGACACCACCATCACATCCACTAATGCATCTCGCACCGCGTTGGCATACATGAGTACTTAACAACATCCACCAATGCATGGCGCACAACCAACTGTATACATGAGTAGAACGCAACATCCACCAATGCATCGTGCACCGTCAGTGGCATACATGACCACACCACAACATCCACCAATGCATTGTTCAACACCACCGGCACACATGAGACACCACCATCACCTCCACCAATGCATGCCGCACAGCAACTGGCATATACGTGAGCACACCATCACCTCCACCAAAGCATGGCACACTGATACCGGCATACATGAGTACACCACAACATGAAAAAATGCATGGGGCACAAAAACCCTCATAGATGAACCACCACCATCACATCCACCAATGCATGCCGCACCGCCACTGCCATACATGAGCACACCACAACATCCACAAATGCAATAGTCACCACCATCCTCATACATATACATGAGACTCCACAATCACATCCACCAATGCATTGCGCACCGCCAACGGTATACATGAATGCACCACAAGATCCACCAATGGATGGGGCACCACCTCCCTCATACATGAGACACCACCCGTCATCTCCACCAAAGCATGGTGCACACCCATTGGCATTTACGTGAGCATACCATTAGATCCATCAATGTTTGGCAAACCACCACCGGCATACATGAGTACACCACAACATCCCCCAATGCATGGCGCACTGCAACTGGCATACATGAGTATATAACAACATCCACCAATGCATGGTGCACGACCATCGACACACATGAGTACACTACCACATCCACCAATGCATATGCCACCACCGCCAGCATACATGAGTACACCACAACATCCACCAATGCATGGGGCACAACCACCCTCATACATGAGACACCACCATCATATCCACCACTGTATGGCACACCGACTCCGACATACATGAGTACACCACAACATCCACCAATGCGTGGAGCACTGCCACCGGCATACATGAGTACACCACAACATCCACCAATGCATGGTGCACTGCAACTGCCATACATGAGTATATAACAACATCCACCAATGCATGGTGCACGACCATCGGCCTACATGAGTACGCTACAACATCCACCAATGCATCGTGCACCGTCAGTGGCATACATGAGTACACCACAACATCCACCAATGCATTGTTCAACACCACCGGCACACATGAGACACCACCATCACCTCCACCAATGCATGCCGCACAGCAACTGGCATATACGTGAGCACACCATCACCTCCACCAAAGCATGGCACACTGATACCGGCATACATGAGTACACCACAACATGAAAAAATGCATGGGGCACAAAAACCCTCATAGATGAACCACCACCATCACATCCACCAATGCATCTCGCACCGCCACTGCCATACATGAGCACACCACAACATCCACAAATGCAATAGTCACCACCATCCTCATACATATACATGAGACTCCACAATCACATCCACCAATGCATTGCGCACCGCCAACGGTATACATGAATGCACCACAAGATCCACCAATGGATGGGGCACCACCTCCCTCATACATTCAATAATGCCTGGTGCACAACCACCGGCATACATGAGTACACTACCACATCCACCAATGCATTGCGCACCGCCAACGGTATACATGAATGCACCACAAGATCCACCAATGGATGGGGCACCACCTCCCTCATACATTCAATAATGCCTGGTGCACAACCACCGGCATACATGAGTACACCACAACATCCACCAATGCATGGGGCACCAATACCCACATACATGGGACACCACCATCAGATCCACTTATGCATCTCGCACCACCGTTGGCATACATGAGTACTTAACAACATCCACCAATACATGGCACACAGCCAAATGTATACATGAGTAGAACACAACATCCACCAATGCATCGTGCACTGTGAGTTGCATACATGACCACACCACAACATCCACCAATGCATGAGGCACCAATACACACAAACATGAGACACCACCATCACATCCACCAATGCATCTCGCACCGCGTTGGCATACATGAGTATATAACAACATCCACCAATGCATGGTGCACGACCATCGGCCTACATGAGTACGCTACAACATCCACCAATGCATCGTGCACCGTCAGTGGCATACATGAGTACACCACAACATCCACCAATGCATTGTTCAACACCACCGGCACACATGAGACACCACCATCACCTCCACCAATGCATGCCGCACAGCAACTGGCATATACGTGAGCACACCATCACCTCCACCAAAGCATGGCACACTGATACCGGCATACATGAGTACACCACAACATGAAAAAATGCATGGGGCACAAAAACGCTCATAGATGAACCACCACCATCACAGCCACCAATGCATGCCGCACCGCCACTGCCATACATGAGCACACCACAACATCCACAAATGCGTGGTGCACTGCCACCGGCATACATGAGTACACCACAACATCCACCAATGCATGGTCCACTGCCGCTGGCATACATGAGTATATAACAACATCCACCAATGCATGGTGCACGACCATCGGCCTACATGAGTACACTACAACATCCACCAATGCATGTGGCACCACCGCCAGCATACATGAGTACACCACAACATCCACCAATACATGGGGCACCACCACCCTCATACATGAGACACCACCGTCACATACACCAATGCATGGAACACCGCCAACGGCATACATCAGCACACCACAAGATTCAATAATGCCTGGTGCACCACCACCGGCATACATGAGTACACTACAACATCCACCAATGCATGTGGCACCACCGCCGGCATACAAGTGTACACCACAACATCCACCAATGCATGGCGCACTGCAACTGGCATACATGAGTATATAACAACATCCACCAATGCATGGTGCACGACCATCGGCCTACATGAGTACGCTACAACATCCACCAATGCATCGTGCACCGTCAGTGGCATACATGAGTGCACCACAACATCCACCAATGCATTGTTCAACACCACCGGCACACATGAGACACCACCATCACCTCCACCAATGCATGCCGCACAGCAACTGGCATATACGTGAGCACACCATCACCTCCACCAAAGCATGGCACACTGATACCGGCATACATGAGTACACCACAACATGAAAAAATGCATGGGGCACAAAAACCCTCATAGATGAACCACCACCATCACATCCACCAATGCATCTCGCACCGCCACTGCCATACATGAGCACACCACAACATCCACAAATGCAATAGTCACCACCATCCTCATACATATACATGAGACTCCACAATCACATCCACCAATGCATTGCGCAAAGCCAACGGTATACATGAATGCACCACAAGATCCACCAATGGATGGGGCACCACCTCCCTCATACATGAGACACCACCCGTCATCTCCACCAAAGCATGGTGCACACCCATTGGCATTTACGTGAGCATACCATTAAATCCATCAATGTTTGGCAAACCACCACCGGCATACATGAGTACACCACAACATCCCCCAATGCATGGCGCACTGCAACTGGCATACATGAGTATATAACAACATCCACCAATGCATGGTGCACGACCATCGACACACATGAGTACACTACAACATCCACCAATGCATTTGGCACCACCGCCAGCATACATGAGTACACCACAACATCCACCAATGCATGGGGCACCACCACCCTCATACATGAGACACCACCATCATATCCACCACTGTATGGCACACCGACTCCGACATACATGAGTACACCACAACATCCACCAATGCGTGGAGCACTGCCACCGGCATACATGAGTACACCACAACATCCACCAATGCATGGTGCACTGCAACTGCCATACATGAGTATATAACAACATCCACCAATGCATGGTGCACGACCATCGGCCTACATGAGTACGCTACAACATCCACCAATGCATCGTGCACCGTCAGTGGCATACATGAGTACACCACAACATCCACCAATGCATTGTTCAACACCACCGGCACACATGAGACACCACCATCACCTCCACCAATGCATGCCGCACAGCAACTGGCATATACGTGAGCACACCATCACCTCCACCAAAGCATGGCACACTGATACCGGCATACATGAGTACACCACAACATGAAAAAATGCATGGGGCACAAAAACCCTCATAGATGAACCACCACCATCACATCCACCAATGCATCTCGCACCGCCACTGCCATACATGAGCACACCACAACATCCACAAATGCAATAGTCACCACCATCCTCATACATATACATGAGACTCCACAATCACATCCACCAATGCATTGCGCACCGCCAACGGTATACATGAATGCACCACAAGATCCACCAATGGATGGGGCACCACCTCCCTCATACATTCAATAATGCCTGGTGCACAACCACCGGCATACATGAGTACACTACCACATCCACCAATGCATTGCGCACCGCCAACGGTATACATGAATGCACCACAAGATCCACCAATGGATGGGGCACCACCTCCCTCATACATTCAATAATGCCTGGTGCACAACCACCGGCATACATGAGTACACCACAACATCCACCAATGCATGGGGCACCAATACCCACATACATGGGACACCACCATCAGATCCACTTATGCATCTCGCACCACCGTTGGCATACATGAGTACTTAACAACATCCACCAATACATGGCACACAGCCAAATGTATACATGAGTAGAACACAACATCCACCAATGCATCGTGCACTGTGAGTTGCATACATGACCACACCACAACATCCACCAATGCATGAGGCACCAATACACACAAACATGAGACACCACCATCACATCCACCAATGCATCTCGCACCGCGTTGGCATACATGAGTATATAACAACATCCACCAATGCATGGTGCACGACCATCGGCCTACATGAGTACGCTACAACATCCACCAATGCATCGTGCACCGTCAGTGGCATACATGAGTACACCACAACATCCACCAATGCATTGTTCAACACCACCGGCACACATGAGACACCACCATCACCTCCACCAATGCATGCCGCACAGCAACTGGCATATACGTGAGCACACCATCACCTCCACCAAAGCATGGCACACTGATACCGGCATACATGAGTACACCACAACATGAAAAAATGCATGGGGCACAAAAACGCTCATAGATGAACCACCACCATCACAGCCACCAATGCATGCCGCACCGCCACTGCCATACATGAGCACACCACAACATCCACAAATGCGTGGTGCACTGCCACCGGCATACATGAGTACACCACAACATCCACCAATGCATGGTCCACTGCCGCTGGCATACATGAGTATATAACAACATCCACCAATGCATGGTGCACGACCATCGGCCTACATGAGTACACTACAACATCCACCAATGCATGTGGCACCACCGCCAGCATACATGAGTACACCACAACATCCACCAATACATGGGGCACCACCACCCTCATACATGAGACACCACCGTCACATACACCAATGCATGGAACACCGCCAACGGCATACATCAGCACACCACAAGATTCAATAATGCCTGGTGCACCACCACCGGCATACATGAGTACACTACAACATCCACCAATGCATGTGGCACCACCGCCGGCATACAAGTGTACACCACAACATCCACCAATGCATGGCGCACTGCAACTGGCATACATGAGTATATAACAACATCCACCAATGCATGGTGCACGACCATCGGCCTACATGAGTACGCTACAACATCCACCAATGCATCGTGCACCGTCAGTGGCATACATGAGTGCACCACAACATCCACCAATGCATTGTTCAACACCACCGGCACACATGAGACACCACCATCACCTCCACCAATGCATGCCGCACAGCAACTGGCATATACGTGAGCACACCATCACCTCCACCAAAGCATGGCACACTGATACCGGCATACATGAGTACACCACAACATGAAAAAATGCATGGGGCACAAAAACCCTCATAGATGAACCACCACCATCACATCCACCAATGCATCTCGCACCGCCACTGCCATACATGAGCACACCACAACATCCACAAATGCAATAGTCACCACCATCCTCATACATATACATGAGACTCCACAATCACATCCACCAATGCATTGCGCAAAGCCAACGGTATACATGAATGCACCACAAGATCCACCAATGGATGGGGCACCACCTCCCTCATACATGAGACACCACCCGTCATCTCCACCAAAGCATGGTGCACACCCATTGGCATTTACGTGAGCATACCATTAAATCCATCAATGTTTGGCAAACCACCACCGGCATACATGAGTACACCACAACATCCCCCAATGCATGGCGCACTGCAACTGGCATACATGAGTATATAACAACATCCACCAATGCATGGTGCACGACCATCGACACACATGAGTACACTACAACATCCACCAATGCATTTGGCACCACCGCCAGCATACATGAGTACACCACAACATCCACCAATGCATGGGGCACCACCACCCTCATACATGAGACACCACCATCATATCCACCACTGTATGGCACACCGACTCCGACATACATGAGTACACCACAACATCCACCAATGCGTGGTGCACAGCCACCGGCATACATGAGTACACCACAACATCCACCAATGCATGGTGCACTGCCGCTGGCATACATGAGTATATAACAACATCCACCAATGCATGGTGCACGACCATCGGCCTACATGAGTACACTACAACATCCACCAATGCATGTGGCACCACCGCCAGCATACATGAGTACACCACAACATCCACCAATACATGGGGCACCACCACCCTCATACATGAGATACCACCGTCACATACACCAATGCATGGAACACCGCCACCGGCATACATCAGCACACAACAACATTCAATACTGCCTGGTGCACCACCACCGGCATACATGAGTACACTACAGCATCCACCAATGCATGTGGCACTGCCGCCGGCATACAAGTGTACACCACAACATCCACCAATGCATGGCGCACTGCAACTGGCATACATGAGTATATAACAACATCCACCAATGCATGGTGCACGACCATCGACAACACATGAGTACACTACCACATCCACCAATGCATATGGCACCACCGCCAGCATACATGAGTACATTACATCATCCACCAATGCATGGGGCACCACCACCATCATACATGAGACACCACCATCATATCCACCACTGTATGGCACACCGACTCCGACATACATGAGTACACCACAACATCCACCAATGCATGGTGCACTGCCGCTGGCATACATGAGTATATAACAACATCCACCAATGCATGGTGCACGACCATCGGCCTACATGACTACGCTACAACATCCACCAATGCATCGTGCACCGTCAGTGGCATACATGACCACACCACAACATCCACCAATGCATTGTTCAGCACCACCGGCACACATGAGACACCATCATCACCTCCACCAATGCATGCCGCACAGCAACTGGCATATACGTGAGCACACCATCACCTCCACCAAAGCATGGCACACTGATACCGGCATACATGAGTACACCACAACATGAAAAAATGCATGGGGCACAAAAACCCTCATAGATGAACCACCACCATCACATCCACCAATGCATGTCGCACCGCCACAGCCATACATGAGCACACCACAACATCCACAAATGCAATAGTCACCACCATCCTCATACATATACATGAGACTCCACAATCAAATCCACCAATGCATTGCGCACCGCCAACGGTATACATGAATGCACCACAAGATCCACCAATGGATGGGGCACCACCTCCCTCATACATGAGACACCACCATCATCTCCACCAAAGCATGGTGCACACCAATTGGCATTTACGTGAGCATACCATTACATCCATCAATGTTTGGCAAACCACCACCGGCATACATGAGTACACCACAACATACCCCAATGCATGGCGCACTGCAACTGGCATACATGAGTACATCACAACATCCACCAATGCATGGCGCACTGCAGCTGGTATACATGAGTACACTACAACATCCACCAATGCATTTGGCACCACCGCCAGCATACATGAGTACACCACAACATCCACCAATACATGGTGCACCGTCACCGGCATACATGAGTACACCACAACATCCACCATTGCATCGTGTACCGCCACAGGCATACATGAGTACACCACAACATCCCCCAATGCATGGCGCACTGCCCCTGGCATACATGAGTATATGACGACATCCACCAATGCATGGTGCACGACCATCGGCACACATGAGTAGACTACAACATCAACCAATGCATTTGGCACCACTGCCTGCATACATGAGACACCACCATCATATCCACCAATGTATGGCACACCGACTCTGACATACATGAGTACACTACAACATTCACCAATGGATGTGGCACCACCGTCAGCATACATGAGTACACCACAACATCCACCAATGGATGGGGCACCACCACCCTCATACATGAGACACCACCGTCACATACACCAATGCATGGAGCACCGCCACCGCCATACATCAGCACACCACAACATTCAATACTGCCTGGTGCACCACCACCGGCATACATGAGTACACTACAACATCCACCAATGCATGTGGGACCACCGACGGCATACAAGTGTACACCACAACATCCACCAATGCATGGGGCACAACCAAATGTATACATGAGTAGAGCACAACATCCACCAATGCATCGTACACTGTCAGTGGCATACATGACTACACCACAACATCAACCAATGCATGGGGCACCACCACCCTCATACATGAGACACCACCATCATATCCACCACTGTATGGCACACCGACTCAGACATACATGATTACAACAGAACATCCACGAATGCATGGAGCAATGCCGCTGGCACACCTGAGTATATAACAACATCAACCTATGCATGGTGCACGACCATCGGCCTACATGAGTACACTACAACATCCACCAATGCATGTGGCACCACCACCATCATACCTCAGTACACCACAACATCCACCAATGCATGGTGCACCACCACCCTCATACATGAGACACCACCATCATATCCACCACTGTATGACACACCGACTCCGACATACATGAGAACACCACAACATCCGCCAATGCGTGGAGCACTGCCACTGGCATACATGAGTACACCACAACATCCACCAATGCATGGTGCACTGCCGCTGGTATACATGAGTATATAACAACATCCACCAATGCATGGTGCACGACCATAGGCCTACATGAGTACACTACAACATCCACCAATGCATGTGGCACCACCGCCAGCATACATGAGTACACCACAACATCCACCAATGCATGGGGCACCACCACCCTCATACATGAGACACCACCGTCGCATACACCAATGCATGGAATACCGCTACCGGCATACATGAGTACTTAACAACATCCACCAATGCATAGCGCACAACCAACTGTATACATGAGTAGAACGCAACATCCACCAATGCATCGTGCACCGTCAGTGGCATACATGAGTACACCACAACATCCACCAATGCATTGTTCAACACCACCGGCACACATGAGACACCACCATCACCTCCACCAATGCATGCCGCACAGCAACTGGCATATACGTGAGCACACCATCACCTCCACCAAAGCATGGCACACTGATACCGGCATACATGAGTACACCACAACATGAAAAAATGCATGGGGCACCACCGCCGGCATACAAGTGAACACCACAACATCCACCAATGCATGGGGCACCACAACCTTCATACATGAGACACCACCATCACATCCACCACTGTATGGCACACCGACTGCGACATACATGAGTACACCACAACATCCACCAATGCATGGGGCACCAATACCCAGAGACATGGGACACCACCATCACATCCACCAATGCATTTCGCACCGCGTTGGCATACATGAGTACTTAACAACATCCACAAATGTATGGCGCACAACCTACTGTATACATGAGTAGAACGCAACATCCACCAATGCATCGTGCACCGTCAGTGGCATACATGACCACACCACAACATCCACCAATGCATTGTTCAACACCACCGGCACACATGAGACACCACCATCACCTCCACCAATGCATGCCGCACAGCAACTGGCATATACGTGAGCACACCATCACCTCCACCAAAGCATGGCACACTGATACCGGCATACATGAGTACATCACAACATGAAAAAATGCATGGGGCACCACCGTCACATACACCAATGCATGGAACACCGCCACAGCACACCACATCAGCACACCACAACATTCAGTAATACCTGGTGCACCACCACCGGCATACATGAGTACACTACAACATCCACCAATGCATGTGGCACCACAGCCGGCATGCAAGTGTACACCACAACATCCACCAATGCACGGGGCACCAATACCCACATACATGAGACACCACCATCACATCCACCAACACAGCAAAAATGACCTGGTTTTCGCAGTGCGGAAACCTGATGGAAAGTGGACTGAAAGTTTCCACCAAGAGTTTCCGTTCTTTTACACTGAGTTTCCGCAATGACGGAAACTTTCAATTAGCCACTTTCTAAGGGTTTCCGCACGGTATCCGTTACCCATGCTCCAACAAGTTTCCGTTGAGTTAAAGATCCATCAGGTTTCCGCAGAGTTTCAGTTACAAACTGACCTACATAGTTTCCGCAAAGTTTCTGTTGCCAGAAAACTTTCCACAGCATTTCATTTACTCGGGTTCACAGGAGTCATTGAATGTGTGTCATTGCATATAACATTCTTGTTACTCCTGGTTGGCAAAGACAATATAAGGAGTTTGTGTACAATCATTGAGTATACATAAAGAAAAACAAAAGATACAATATGATTCACTGTTTTATTTTCAGACAAATATGGATCAAACATATATCTAATAAATAATAAAAAGATAGCACTAGATAACAGATCAACATTTGTAACTTATGACAAAAATATTTCTAAAAACATGCTATAACAGTTGCATCCCTTGTCTCCTCCTGCACCTCCTCACGCTGATACAGAAAAACACACTCCAGTCAGTCAATGCTAAACATATAATAACACACACCATGCAATACAATACAACAATGAAATAAAATGCAATAAAGAACTTAGGTTACACTGAAAGTACAAAAAATGTATTTAAAGTAAATAAAGGTCTCTTTGAAAATAGATAAACATTAAGATTGAATAAAACTGTATTAATTTAAATACAATCAGAATATCAAAACTATTAAAGTTTTACATTGAGAATAATTCAAATTTAATTGATCACAGATAAAATTGCGTGCATGTGATCAATTAGCTATTTACTAGCCCACTTGGGCATCCTTCAGCGGATATCTCTGTCATTCTGGTTGGATGCCGCATCCTGGTCTTCATGTTGGCCTTAGCTCTGGTGGTGGCGTTGAAAATTTGTTGCTGAGTCCAGTGCAGACGTCTTAAGTTTAGATTCTCAGGTAAAGGGGTAAGAGATTAAAAAATTGGCATCTTCTTCATCACTCACAACTGATGAAGTCATTTCCAAGGTAAGTATAGTAGAAACCCTTTCCTTCCGTCGATCTGGCCAGTCAATAGTTTTCAGGCTTTTCATGCGCAGTGCAATTTTCTGAAAATTAAACAAAAATCAATCAACAGATAATGCCAAGATGGATTGCAAATTATTAAAAAGGAAGTGTCGTGAAAAATTATTTACTTCATTAATCACCCCAACACAAGTTATGGAGTTCATCACATTTAATGACATATCCTATTTTCTTATGGACACACAATCTGTTGCTCTGAAGTGGCATGTAGTCACTGAAGTGTAGTAACATGTTTATATATCATCATTAACTGACTTGATTCTTATGTTATGATTTATGAAATTATGATCTGAACCATGTGTTACTTATCTTAAGAATGTAAAAAGCAATAATCCATAAACATTTTAAATGTATATTTCCGGAACTTAGAATCTGTCATCAGACATTGCAATGAGAAGAGTTGTTACATGTTATTATTCGAATAGATATACTTACGGATTTCATTCTTTTTGTTGTTGTTTTTTTTTGCTGCTGTACTGTGTGACACTTTCTTTTCGGTTTCTTGTCTACTGAGATCATCACGCCACACTCTACAAAGCGCTTCTGAAAATAAATGTTTAAAGTACTATACAGCATGTTTCACACATTTTAGTTCATCTGTTAGGCAAAGGTATTTATATATGCCATGCTGGCTGGGTTACTGAAGTTAACATCCATAAATCTGTCTTTACACTATTAATTAAATCATTAGCTATTTATAATGACAGGCAGGTGAGTAAAAATTACCTTCACAAGATCCTATTGACCATCCTTGGTCGTGATATAGTCACTTGTTTCTTTGACTACTATATTCATAGAGTCCTCGTCACCGGCTTTACTGAAATAAAAACAAATGTCATTTTCCTTGCACTTCATTCAATCATGCATTCAACACCATGTCTAATTAAAATTAAAGATCGTCAGTGAAAATTATACAACCAAGTAAACTACAGATTTATCACTTTGAATACATATATTGTTCTGAAAGTTTACCATTTTGTAGTTAAATGATTTAAAATAACTTCCAAAAAGGCTAACCATCCTTTGTGTTATTTAGTGCAAATTCTATGTACATCCTGTTTGCCAAAGTTATGCAACCGGTAAGTGAACAACTGACATAAAGATCATGATAAAAGAAGTTTAGTTATATCACATGACATAACCTTGCAGCAATTAAGCATTGTAAAATCAAGGGGTCAGTTTGATGGCAATTTCACACAGGTGTAATGTTAAACTGATTTAGGTTACCGGCTATTCAAATCCATTTGCAAATGATACTTTCATGTATTTTTCATTTTGAGAAAACGTACGTAGGGAAGTAAATTAATGAAATATTCAAAGTGAACTTACCCAGTAACATGAGCACATACCTTCGATAGACAAGGGTGATCCTCCAGGAGCAGTCGTGTCAAGATTTTTCTCACAACAGCCTAAAAGATAAAATCAAACACGTTAAATATAACAGGTATATATATATATATGATTATTCTCAACACATATGTATTAAATTACTCAAAAATTACATGAAATTTCAAATGTATCCTACGCAAAGCTAACAGTTTCTTATATGAATTTAGTGTTTGCCTCAAATAGTTCAGAAACACATCTGACCCCTCCGAGCGAATTTGGGGGTAAACAATTTCATTTCACTAATGATCCAGGATTGCATTTAATAAATTACACCGAAATGTTGCCATTGTAAAAGCCCATCACTGTTATCATTCTTTAAAATATATCTGAATTGGTGAAATATATCTTGCAATACCCAGTAAACCCATGAGTGAACCACTACATATGGCGGATCTTTGTGATGCAGATCGTACTTCATCCCCTAACCCCCCCCCTCCCCCCCCCCCACCTTTTGTACAAGTGTTAACCGAGTTGCAACGCTAAAACAGGAGCACTAAAATCAAAAGTCTGCCCCTTTAAACTTAAATAAATACTTGTGGTTAGTACTAAGATAGTTACTTACAAATACAGGCTTGGTGTATTCTATACCATGTCGATCTATTGAAATGGAATATAAACAAACTTATTTTTCCGGCCTATTTTACTTAGATTTTATGATAACATTTAAAAATAATGCGAGAGAAAATATACATTCGTGGGATAAACTTTAGAATCTATCCGGATTTCTGTCATTAACGCAATAATTCTTTAAACGTTATTTGACAAAAAAAAAACCTCGGTCTTACCTGAGTTTCTCGCATCCGTTCTCTGCTTTCGTCGAGTGCTTTTGGGGAAAGTGAGGTGGCCATGGCAAAGTTTACACGACGCAGCCATCTTATGCTTAAAGTTTTGAAAATAATTGCTAGGAAAACAAATTTGTTCCTACCCGCCAAACAAGATGGCGTCTCGCTAACACTCACGGGAAATACACAGTTTTGTCATTGTTTTTTTTAGAATAAATCTAATGTGACCATTTGACAGTAGATTTCCGCGTTCTACAACAAAAGAGGAAGGTACACCCTGTTGTGAGTTGTTTTTGTAACAATTAGATAGTCTCGCGTGGACGTGATCCTGTCGCCATTCGTTTATTTGTTTACATTGCCGACATCAAAGGGGAGTGTGAAAAGTGGAATTCAGCGGATTGAATGTAAGTACTCAAAGTGACAACAGTGGGCAGGTGTGGTTTTAGCAGTCTTTTCATCGCATTAGCGTCACTGATTGTTTTTTCTCAGTGTCAGGCATCAATATGTAGGCCTTGTGATTATTAACAGTGATTAATTGTGAAAACATGTTCACCTTATTTTAACAGGCCCGAGCGTTATGAGTCCTACTGATTTAGCACTCATGGGAAACTTTATTGTGGCAAATAAGTTATTTTCTAAAATCCTGTCAGGAGAAGGTAGTATCCGGATATATTTCTGCTGGATGGACCCCCCCCTCCCCCCACGTACCATGTAAGTAATTTACGCACAGTGCTCAAAACATGCACGGGGGTTACAAACATTAACATTGTTTGTTCTTTTCAGTTATACACCCAGATCTACTATCCCTATCTACCCTTTAACTTGATGAATACCTTTACTACTATTACTAATATAATTTGGTGATGTGTCACAGTTTCTTTCAAACCTTAATTCATTTGTCAGTGTGAATGAAGAATGAAGCACAATCCCACTGACCCTTTGGCTATGATTTGTACATGCATAATTTCTGTAGACTATTCGTGACACTTTCTGCTGCAGGGACACAGTTCTTTGGGGACATTGTGACAAGTAATTGTCAAGAAAGACAGCCTAAAATCACGAGAAATAAGTTTCAGAAATATGGTTGATTTCTACAATATTTGTTTTAACATGGGTACCCAGAGCTATTCCGTATATATGTCTTCGTTATATCTATTCATACAATCTGCCCAACAGAAATATTTCAACCAAGTCACATCATACATTTATTAGTTCATCAAATTATCTAGTATCTTATGTTTTGTGTCAGTTCTGTGTATCCAGTTGTACCAGTTAATCAGTTTGATGATTTGATATTTGTTTTATAACCATTAAAACCTTTCCCATCAGTACATGTTGCATGTGTTAGCCGTACAATGCATTGACATTATCATCACACCTCAGCTTTCATATTTCTGAAAGAATCATTGTGTCAGTTATTTGATTTACAGATATGAATTGTGGACCAACAAACTCGGAGAATGACAAGACGCCTTCATTGATATTTATAATTCACGCTATATTATGTTATATGCCCGGTAAGGGAATCTCTTTTATAACAATATTATTCATATAGCTTTATAATGAAGCAGACACTATGTAAATACATACAACAAACCTTTTTGACCTCACTCAAAGTGTCACTGTACATGGATTCAAGCGTAATATATACATATATTTTAAATTCCAGGAGAAATACGGCTTTTCTGTCCTCACTGACAGACGTCTGTTTCAAGAAAAACACGTTATCTCCATCTCCGTAACGACAAGATGTTTGTTAGTTTGTAAAGATTTTTCGGGTGAATGACAAATGTTTCATCAGGTTAGTCATCAAAGAATTTTTAGATTTCACTAGAAATCGAGTTTGCACTGTCACTTTGCTATCCATGTTTAATATGTTTAATGTATGTATCATACATGTAACTGTAATAACTGAAAGTGAGCAAATGGTAATACGTATTTAATATTTGTAATACATGTTATCTGCATTATCACATATATTGCTGTGTTTCATTCATTGGAAATGTTAGATTTTACAAGCTTTTCTTCAGTGAATTGTCTCTCAGTTGAATTGATGATTCAAACTGAATGTCCTTTTCCTTTCCAGACACTGACAGTGACCAAGATATTAACAGCACATTCAAGGTTTGCGAGCTATTACCACCACAATGTGAGAGCCTGATTGATTCGGATTCAGATGTTTCGCCAGATATTAACCAGGACTCGCATACACCAACAAACATCTACAGAACTACAGAAGAACAAAGCACTTTGTGTAGTGGCTAGCTCGTCTTCATTCAGTGTGCCTACTTCCTGAGCAATGCTTGTGTGGAGAGAATTCTGCTACTCTGTTCTGTTACTGCCCCAGTTTCTTAATACAGCGAATTGTGTACTACTGCAACTACCCTGTTGCATTAAAATGTGAGCTTTTCTAAGAAATGAAACAGTTGAATCATAACATTTCCAGAGTTTGTTTTTTGTTCAAGTAAATATGTAATAAATATAACAAGATAATACAACATATTTCAGCTTTCTAAACTAACCGAACTCTCATTGTCATCTTCCTTGTACAGAAACCTAGCGGAAACCTACATTACACAAGATCCACAAGGTTTCCTGCAAGACCAAAAACGTACTCACTCCAGGTATAAAGGTTTCAGTAAACTGAAACTAAATGGAAACTTCCAACTACAGTTTCAGTTGATGGAAACATGACGGAAACTAAGACTTGTTAGTTTCAGTTGTGGAAACTATGCGGAAACTGTCATTGCGCGTTTCCTGAAACTGAAACCTAGCGGAAACCTACATTACACAGTATCCATCAGGTTTCCGCAAGAACGGAAACCAAGTTATTTTTGCTGTGTCATGTTTTGAGTTGGCGGTACACGATGCATTGGTGAATGTTGTTTTGTACTGATGTATGCCGATGGCGTTGCGCCAAGCATTGTTGGATGTTGTGGTGTATTCATGTATGTCAGTGGCAGTCGACGATCCATTGGTGGATGTTGTGGTGTACTCCTGTAAACCGGTTTTGGTGTGCGATGCATTGGTGGATGTTGTGGTGTACTCCTGTATGTCGGTGGTGGTGCCCCATGCATTGGTGGATGTAATGGTGTGCTCAAGTTTACCAGTGGCTGTGGACGATGCATTGGTGGATGTGATGGTGGTGTCTCATGTATGAGGGTGGTGGTGCCCGATGCATTGGTAAATGTTGTGGTGCACTCATGTATGCCGGTGGTTTTGAACCATGCATTGGTGGATGTTGTGGTGTACTCCTGTATGTCGGTGGCTTTGCCCCATGCATTGGTGGATGTGATGGTTTGCTCAAGTATGCCAGTGGCTGTGCACGATGGATTGGTGGATATTATGGTGGTGTGTCATGTATGATTGTGGTGGTGGACCATGCATTGGTGGATGGTGTGGTGTACTGATGCATGCTGGTGGTGGTGTGCCATGCATTGTTGGATGTGATGGTGTGCTCATGTTTATGTCCCTGGCTGTGTTCCAAGCATTTGTGGAGGTGATGGTGGTGTCTCATGTATGAGGTATGAGGGTGATAGTGCCCCACGCATTGGTGGATGTTGTGGTGTACTCATGTATGCTGATGACGGTGCGCCATGCATTGGTGAATGTGATTGTTGTGGCTTATGTATACCTGTGGTGGTGCCCCACGTATTGGTGGATGTTTTCCTGTATTCATGTATGCCGGTGGGTTTGGACGATACATTGGTTCATGTTTTGGTTTACTCATGTATGCAGGTGGTGGTGTGCCATGCATTGGTGGATCTGATGGTGGTGTCTCTTGTACATGTAGGAGGGTGGTGGTGACCATTGCATTGCTGGATGTTGTGGTGTACTCCTGTATGTCGGTAGTGGTGTGCCATGCTCTGGTGGATGTGATGGTGTGCTCACGTAAACCAGTGACTGTGTGCGATGCATTGGTGGATGTTGTGGTGTACTTATATATGCCGGTGTTCGTGGTGCGCCATACATTTGTGGATGTTGTGGTGTACTCATGTATGCCGGTGTTCGTGGTGCGCCATACATTTGTGGATGTTGTGGTGTGCTCATGTATGCCGGTGGTGGTGTCCCATCCATTGGTAGATGTTGTAGTGGTGGCTCAAGTATGAAGGTGTCGGTGCCCCATCCATTGGTGAATGTATCCCGGTGGCGGTGTGCAATATATTGGTATATCTGATGGTGGTGTCTCATGTATGAGGGTGGTGGTGCACCATGGATTGGTGGATGTTGTTATGTGCTCATGTATACCATCGGCGGTGCTCCATGCATTGGTTGATGTTGTGGTGTATTCATATATGTCAGTGGCGGTGCAACATGCATTGGTGGATGTGATGGTGGTGTACTAATGTATGTCAGTGATGGTGTGCCATTCATTGGTGGATGTGATAGTTATGTCTCTTGTATGATCCTGTCGCTGCCCCATGAATTAGTGAATGTGATGGTGGTGGCTCATGTATACCGGTGGTTGTACATAATGCATTGGTGGATGTTGTAGTGTACTCATGTGTGATGGTGGTGGTCACCCATGCATTGGTAGATGTTGTGTTGTACTCATGTATGCCTGTGGTGGTGTGCCATGCATTGGTGTATGTGATGGTTGTGGCTTATGTATGTCGGTGTTGGTGCCCAAAGGATTAGTGGATGTTACAGTGTACTCATGTATGCCGGTGGCAGTACCAAAATCTGTGTGGTGGTGGGCCATGCATTTGTGGATGTCCTAGTGGTGGCTTATGGATGCCTGTGGTGGTGTCCCATTCTTTGGTGGATGTTGTGGTGTGCTCATGTATGCAGGTGGCTGTACACGATGCAATGGTGGATGTTGTGGTGTGCTCATGTATGCCGTTGACGGTGCCCTATGCATTGGTGGATGTTCTGGTGTACTCATGTATTTCGGTGGCGGTACACGATGCAATGGTGGATGTTGTGATGTGCTCATGTATGCCGCTGACGGTGAGCTATGCATTGGTGGATGTTGTGGTGTACTCATGGATGCAGGTGGCGGTGTGCCGTGCATTGGTGGCTGTGATGGTTGTGAGTTATGTATACTGGTGTTGGTGCCCCATGCATTGGTGGATGTTGCGGTATAATCATGATGGTGGTGTCTCATGTATGCCGGTGGTGTTGAACCATGCATTGGTGGATGTTGTGTTCTACTTATGTATACAGTTTACGGTGCCCCATGCATTGGTGGATGTGATGGTGGTGGCTTATGGATGACTGTGGTGCTGCCCCATGCATTCATTTATTTTGTGGTGTACTCATGTGTGCTGGTGTCAGTGCCCGATCCATTGGTGAATGTTGTGGTGTACTGATGTATGCTGGAGGAGGTGTGGCATGCATTGGTGTATGTGATGGTGGTGTCTCATGTATGAGGGTGGTGGTGCTCCATGCATTGGCGGATGTTGTGGTGTACTCATGTATGCCGGTGGTGGTACACCATGAATTGGTGGATGTTGTGGTGTATACATGTACACCGTTTGTGGTGAGCCATGCATTGGTGAATGTGATGGTGGTGGTTCATGTATGCCTGTTGTGGTGAACGATATATTGGTGGATCTTCTGGTGTGCTCATGTAAACCGGTGGCTGTAGACGATGCACTGGTGGATGTTGCTGTGTACTCATGTATGCCGGTGGTGGTGCCCCATGGCGGTGGAGGAGTGCCATGCATTCGTGGAAGTGATGATGGTAGATCATGTATGTCAGTGGTGTGGAACCATGCATTGGTGGATGTTGTGGTGTCCTCATGTATGCCGGTGGGAGTACCGCATGCATTGGTGGATGTTGCAGTATAATCATGTATGCCGGTGGCGGTGCCCCATGCATTGGTGGATGTGATGGTGGTGGCCTGTATGCCTGTTGTGGTGAACGATATATTGATGGATCTTCTGGTGTGCTCATGTAAACCGGTGGCTGTAGACGATGCACTGGTGGATGTTGCTGTGTACTCATGTATGACGGTGGTGGTGCCCCATGCATTGGTAGATGTGATGGTGGTGTCTTATATATACCTAAGGTTGTGCCCCAGGCGTTGGTTTATGTTGTGGTGTACTCATGTATCCCGATGGCTGTCCGGAATGGATTGGAGGATGTTTTGGTGTTCTCAGTTATGCCAGTGATGGACAATGCATTGGTGGATGTTGTTGTGTACTGATGTATGCCGGTTTTCTTGCCCCATGCATTGGTGGATGTTGTAGTGTACTCATGTATGAAAGTGGCAGTGCGCCATGCATTGGTCGATGTTGTGGTGTACTCATGTATGCTGGTGGCTGTGCCCCACGCATTGGTGGATGTTGTGGTGTACTCATGTATGCCGGTGGTGGTGCCCCATGCATTGGTGGATGTTGTGGTGTACTCAGGTATGCCGGTGGTGGTGCGCTATGCATGGCTGGATGTTTTGCTGTCTGGTGAATGTGATGGTGGTGTCTCATTTACATGTATTGTGGTGTACGATGTTGAGATGAGTTTTTTACTTCAAACAAAACGTAAACCAGACATTGTGAAATTAATATTTCGAATCCACGTCATTTTATCTTGCAACTGAAAATTTAGGTCTTAGAATTTTATTCAACTTGGGATAAAAGTTGTTTAACAAACGATTATAGATTGAAATCCAACTTCTCGACGTTTTATTTAATGTGCACCCCAAACCCCCTGTAAGACAAGCAAAGAAAGTGATTTGAAATTATGATCGTTTCTTTAACAACTTCATTTTAAGTTGAATAAAATTCTGAGAATTAAATCTTCAATTGGCAAGGTATAAAATTATAAGAAATTTGCCATCGTAATTTCATTTTTTTCGATTTACGTTTTTGTTTAAAGAAACATTCATCGGTACGCTTTCACGGCAAACGGACTGTAATCGCAGAATAACACGAGTGAGTCACGAAAGCGATGTGCAGTGATAAGCACATCACAATTTACAACATTCCCACCCACGGACGACAGTTTGTTTTAATTCATTTACATTGAATGTTCCATACACCTATGCCACTTTGGGTTTAACTTGTAATTTTAAATTTACGATGGGTTATACCTGTATTGTATTAGCCGTTGATTATGTTTTAGCTATATTGTCTTACATAAATAAATCTGTAAGTAATGAAAGAAAGTTTTGTTTCGTTTTGTTTCAATAATGAATATTACCAGGTCTTACTTGGCTCACGCTAAATAAGAAAACATGCCTCTGTGCAAACACTTGTGATTGTTTGAGGTGCTTTCAATAGCTCTAATCCTTTGTTTCGGGTTCGGCGACTGGGATTAGGTTGCGTAAGCGAGCGACCCGAAGCAAGCGACTGAAGCCCGCTTGGAGTTTGAGCACCCACCTATAGTGATGTGAAATATTCGTCGTGGGGACAGAAAGTCTTAAAATCCTGTAAAGGTAGGACGACTTCAAGAATTCCTCGGAAGGGCGACAGAGGACCAGACAGGTAGATGTTTCCATATCTATTTGGAAGAAAATATGCATCTTCATGGATATTGTTTAATATACAGTGCACACTCATTCTCTCATAGTACACAGCCATTTAGGTATAGATGGGAAAGGTTGATACTGGTTTCTGCATGTAAACGGAGTGGTAGTGTAGCCTAGTTGTTCAAGTGTTGGCACGTCATGTTCAGTGCCAGTCTTCGAGTCCTCACTTAAATACTATGCCCCACGCCTACTTATGAGGCCCGTCGTTGGAATATTGCCCAAAGCGGCAGAAAACCACACTTACTCGCTGTTGTTAATACAATCTACAAACGCGAGAAATGTGATTACTGATTCTTATACATGACTCATTTCTTTCAGACGCAGGAACCCTGGCACACTCTGGATTTGGTGTTGTGTCACTCTAAACCCTTCCACCTGGACTTTAGTACGCTGACATTCCGAGGGTCCGATGGGATGAGCTTTTGTCTCATGGTGGCTCCATTGTGCGTCTGCTCTCCGCGTAGCCCCCTGCCGAGCGTACATGGAGTAGGTTCGGTGCTAGGGCCTGACTGTACAGTCAGGATGGTTGTTACAGCAACCCAGCTAGTTTAGGGTTGGCACACTCTGTGGCCCCAGTCTTTTCAGCACCCCCAGTAGACCCAATGCTGACTGCACTTGACTGGTAGATTAGGGGTTAGTGTAGATAGGGCCCCCTTCGTGCATGCCCTGTACGATGCTATCTATAGATAGTATAATTTAGTGTTAACCCACCATTCCGTCCTTCAATAGGTAGTTCGAGACAAAGCAAGTCCCGGATGGTCACTTTGAAAGTCAGTGTACTGGCCACCTGCTGGTAAAGCATTCACTATTTCAGTTTAAAACTTAGATGAAATTTTGTTTGTCACGTCCCGACATATTTGCTTTGTATTTAAATGTAAGGGGATCGTCGAATAACCGAATGGTTAAAGCGTTCGCTCATGACGCTTCAAACAACCTACTTCGATTTCCCATATCTGAATGATGTGTGAAGCATCGATTTGTTGTTTCTCCCCGTGATATAGCTAGTATATTGCTGAAAGCGGTGTAAAAGGACACTCATGCAGTCATAATCTGTGTGAGAAGCATAAATTATGTAAAGTGTTCTTTGCCTTTTAAGTAGAACCTTTGCTTACGCATGCAACTGTTCCTTTCAAACAATCTTTTGAATAAACCATAACATGCGATGCATCCTTGTTTATCATGACGTCTACTGCAAAATTACAACTTGAGTTTCATGTTTGAGATTTTACGTGTAGGCATATAAGTTGCATTTATGCACACAGTAAGTGCCAGCGATGTAAACTATATTCTCTGTACTGTTATGAGCAGGGATTCCATCTACCTGGGGGCGGAAATGGACCCTGAAGTCCCCCAGAGGCAGGACGACTGCCAAGAAGATATTCCGTGGACAGAAGTGGATCAAGGTCTCTTCTGGAGGCAGGACAACGACCACAAAGCCGCCAGACTACCAGGAAGGCAAGTTCTCCAAACTATCTTTTGAAGACAACATACAATATATTCTTGTTGACAATGACGTCATGAGCAAGTTACAACTTGTGTTTCAGGTTACAGCGTTTTCCTGACCAAAAAGCATATGCTTTTAATATTTATTATCTATGTAGTAAGTATCAGTGATATGAAACATTAACCTATTCGTTATCGTTACTACTAGGAACGTGGATGCCATCGTCCTAGGGGTGAAATGGAACCTGAAGTCCCCCAGAGGCAGGACGACTGCCAAGAAGATATTCAATGGATAGACGTGGAGCATGGATTCTTCGGAAGGGTGACAGAGGACCAGACAGGCAGGTGTTTTCAACTCTATTTGGAAGAAAATATTTGTTTCATATATAGTGCACACTAATTCTCTCATAGTATAAAGCCATTTAGGAGTGAGTGAGTTTAGTTTTACGCCGCACTCAGCAATATTCAGCTGTAAGGTGACGGTCTGTGAATAATCGAGTCTGGACAAGAGAATCCAGTGATCAACAACACGAGCATCGATCTGTGCAAATGGAAACCGATGACATGTTTCAACCAAGAAGTCAGCGAGTCTGACCACCCGATCCCGTTAGTCGCCTCTTACGACAAGCATAGTCACAACCATTTAGGTGTAGATGGGAAAGGTTGATACTGGTTTCTGCATGTAAACGGAGTGGTAGTGTAGCCTAGTTGTTCAAGTGTTGGCACGTCATGTTCAGTACCATTGTTCGAGTCCTCACTTAAACACTATGCCCCACGCCTACTTATGAAGCCCGTCGTTATAATATTGCCCAAAGCGGCAGAAAACCACACTTACTCGCTGTTGTTAATCCAATCTACATCCGAGAGAAATGTGATTACTGATGCTTATGCATGACTCATTTCTTTCAGACGCAGGAACCCTGGCACACTCTGGATTTGGTGTTGTGTCACTCTAAACCCTTCCACCTGGACTTTCGTACACTGACTTTCCGAGGGTCCGATGGGATGAGCTTTTGTCTCATGGTGGCTCCATTGTGCGTCTGCTCTCCGCGTAGCCCCCTGCCGAGCGTACATGGAGTAGGTTCGGTGCTAGGGCCTGACTGTACAGTCAGGATGGTTGTTACAGCAACCCAGCTAGTTTAGGGTTGGCACACTCTGTGGCCCCAGTCTTTTCAGCACCCCCAGTAGACCCAATGCTGACTGCACTTGACTGGTAGATTAGGGGTTAGTGTAGATAGGGCCCCCTTCGTGCATGCCCTGTACGATGCTATCTATAGATAGTATAATTTAGTGTTAACCCACCATTCCGTCCTTCAATAGGTAGTTCGAGACAAAGCAAGTCCCGGATGGTCACTTTGAAAGTCAGTGTACTGGCCACCTGCTGGTAAAGCATTCACTATTTCAGTTGAAAACTTAGATGAAATTTTGTTTGTCACGTCCCGACATATTTGCTTTGTATTTAAATGTAAGGGGATCGTCGAATAACCGAATGGTTAAAGCGTTCGCTAATGACGCTCCAAACAAACCTATTTCGATTTTCCAAATCTGAATCTAAATGATGTGTGGAGTCGATATTTGTTGTTTCTCCCCGTGATATAGCTGGCATGCTGGTAAAAGCAGTGTGAACACGACACTCATGCAGTCTTAATATGTACTGGAAGGATAAATTATGATACAGAATACTGTTTACCTTTATTAGCAGAAGTCACTGTGTTTTTCCAAACGATCTTTTAAAGAAAACATAAAGTGCCTCCTTGTGTACGATGACGTCTACTGCCAAGTCACAACTTGATTTTCGTGTTTGAGATATGTTCTCGTGGAATCAAATATTTTGCATTTATGCATTCAGTACAAATGATGTAAAATATGTTTACCTTTATTATCAGGAGCGTGGATGCCATCGTCCTGGGGGCGGAAATGGACTCTGAAGTCCCCCAGAGGCAGGACGACTGCCAAGAAGACATTCCATGGAAGTGGATCAAGGATTCTTCTGGAGCAGCATGTGGATGTTTCACTGTTCGGACATTTTGTGACAATGTACTCTGCGTGTCTACTACTGTAAACCCTCCAGTAGAATAGGTAGCGTTGCATACGTTGAGGGAACACGGTTCCAGAGTTTTTTTTCTCAAAAATGTTTTTTTATCTCTGGTTTTACGTGTCGGGCTTCAGTTACCTTTGACCTTGTTCAAATCTCAAATTTGATCAAGATCAATTTAGACACACATTCTGCGACAACAATGTTGGTGTTTCTGTTCGAGGATTTGGAACTGTTCCATGTTGGGAACGATGACATTAATAAAACATAATCCGCACAGCTGGTCCAATTGTACTTGTTTTTTGTTTTTGTTTGCTGTTTTGTTTGTGAAATTTGTGAACTCGAGAAGAATTGTTTTTGTCCATGGAAATCGGATGTGCACGACTTTATCGCCTTGTAAGAGTGCTTGTTTTTAGCCATACACTGCCATGCACTGCTAAACACCGCCAACACAGAAACACATCACGAAACAAGTCCAACATTAAAACAATAGATCAATACACGGGGGTATTCTAATGTCTACAAACCAGAACTTACAATACAAAAGCCTATCAACATTACTAGATCACATCAACATCCAACAGTCCAGAATATTACATTGCGCAAGTAAACAACCAAGTGCATGTTTGCCAATCATATTCCTTAACCAGTTGACCATGGTTGGAGCATTTGTGATGGTCAGCGTATCCCTATTCTGGTGTTCTGATGTCGAGAGATGCTGCTCCCCATGGATTGGTTGAACTGTCACAGAGTAAATGCAATAAAGTCAATATGCCATCAGAGAGAGATCTATATCAAAGCAGATAAACTGAACAAATTGTAAGCTTCTGAATGTATCAAAAGTGATTAACAGTTATCTGACAGACCATTTGAATAGCTAATACGAGAGCTTAGAGTCAGTTATCGATCGTGAAGCATAGTTTTCTAATACTTTGGATACTGCTATTTCATCAAATAGTCTAGGAATGTATAGCTTGTATTAACCATAACCTTGAAGTTGTTTTTTTCTAAACTGTGTTAAACATGTGACACCAAATGAATTGTTTGTTAGTTCTCTGCTCTGTATAGGCACTAAAACTACAATGGTGGCCATCTTGGCAGCCATTTTTGAATTCTGGGTAATATCAAGGTATTCCATGTAACATGTTGTCACTCTAGAAGTAAACAGGAAACAAAATCTCGTCTCAAAGAGTAAGCTGTGAAACATTATATTATCACGACATGACCATACAAAATCACCTGTTTTGTGCCCGAGTCACCATTCTAGAAGATACAAGTGTCATAAAAAGTATCATAAAAAGTATCAACATAGACACATTCGGTGTTAATTTTTATGTAAATGTAACTGCCGAGAAGACAATTCAAAATGGCGGTCATTTTCATTATTTTCAAAAGCAAATACGTGTGAAAAAAATATACACCCTTTAGCAATACACAAAAGTCACAATGACAGTGATCAGATTGATATTAGTAAAACTATACATGATTAACTTTGAGATGTTGTCGGCCAGCAAATCAAATGTCATGAAAATGCTCACAGACCTCCACCACATAAAATGACCTGTGAAAACCTGAGTATTAAAGGCCTTTTCATGAGCCAAAGACATCATACTAACTGAAGATAGTATCAAACAAACTCAGTACTCGGGATGCTACGTCATCAGATTTTTCGGCTGCCTCCTCCTGTGCTACTTCAATACCCTTGGATACAGCAAAGGGATTCACCTTTTACGGTGTCTTGTCAGGAGTCTCGATCACAAGGAAAAGCGGCGAATACTCGATCGATGCAGAAGGTCTGTGATCAGTATCAATAGGGTCAATTTCAAGTGGACATTTTGGGCTTTTGGGCGGAATTTCATAGGTGTAAGCCATGGTTAGTGTAATATGGTTCATCATCCGAGACACCCACTCACCACGGAGTATCACAAGGACAATGCTAAAAGCAAGTGGGTCTCCAACTTACAGCACCAAGGATACCCGGATGATCTACTCCAGCAGAAGAATTAATATTAATATTTCTACCAGATTGGCCTATGAGCCATATTAACTACGAGGTCGAAAATATCGGGGTTCATATTTTTCATACGATGACCTAGGGAAAAATATTACTTTGTCATGGTGAGGTGATGTCGTGACCAATGCAAACACGCCACGTCACCAATCCATGGGGCACCACCACAGGCATACATGAGACACCACAATCAAATCCACCAATGGATGGCATACAGCAAAAGTCATAGGGCACCACTACAGGCATACATCAGCACACCACAAGATCCACCAATGCATAGTTCACCATCACCGGCATTCACAACCCACCACCATCACATTCACCAGTGCATGGCACACCACCACCGGCATACCTGAGTACACCACAACATCAACCAATGCATCGTGTACTGTCATCGGCATACATGAGTACACTGTAACATCCACCAATGCATGTGGCACCATAGCCGGCATACATGAGAACACCATAACATGCGAGAATGCATGGGGCACCAACACAGTAATTAATAAGCCACCACCATCACATCCACCAATGCATGGCGCACCGACAACTGTATACAGGAGTAGAACACATCATGCACCAATGCATCGTGCACCGACACCGGCATACATGACCAACCCACAACATAAACCAATCCATGCTTCAACACCACCGGCATACATGAGACACTACTATCAACTTCACCAATGCATGGCGCACAGCAACTGACATATATGTGAACACACCATCACATCCACCAATGCATGGCACGCCGCTACCGACATACGTCAATACACCACAACATCCACCAATGCACGGTTCACCACCATCCCCATCAAAGAGACAGTACCATAACATCCACAAATCCATGGGGCACCACCACTCTCATACATGAGACACCACCATCACCTCCACCAATGCATGGCACACCGCCACTGGCATATACGTGATCACACCATCACATCCACCAATGCATGGCACACAGCCACCAACAAACTGAAGTACACCACAACATCCACCAATGCATGGAACACCACCACAGGCATTTATGAGTACACCACAACATCAACCAATAGATCGTCCACCACCACCGGCATACATCAGTACACCACAACATCCACCAATGCATGTGGCAAGACCACCCTCATACATGAGACACCACCATCACATACACCAAAGCATGCCACCCTGCCACTGATATACATGAGTACATCACAACATTCAGCAATGGATGGTACACCGCCAAAGGCATACATGAGCAAACTAAAACATCCACCAATGCATTAAGCACCCCAACCTTCATACAATAGACACTACCATCACATCCACCAATGCATGGCACACCGCCACCTGCATACATGAGTACACCACAATATCCACCACTGAATCGTCCACCGCCGCCGGCATACATGAGACACCACCATCACATCCATGGAGCACCGATAACTGTATACATGAGTAGAACACAACATCCATGAATAAATCATGCACCACCACAGGCATACATGAACACAAAGCAACATCTCCCAATGCATAGTTCACCACCACCAACATACATGAGCCACCACCATCACATCCACCAATGCATGGCGTACCGCAACTGCCACACATGAGCATACCACAAGATGCACCAATGCATGGGGGACTGCCACCCTAATACATGAGTACACCACAACATCCACAAATGCATGGCGCAACCCAGCAACATACATGAGTATACCACAACATCCACCACTGGATCGTCCACCGAAACTGGCATACATGAATACACCAAAACATCCACCAATGAATAGGGCACCAACACCAGGATAAATGAGCAAAAAGCAACATCCACCAATGCATGCTTCACCACCACCGGCGTACATGAACCACCACCATCACATCAACCAACGCATCGTGCTCAGCCACTGGCATACGTGACCACGCCATAACATCCACCAATGCATGGCACACCGCCACAGACATACAGGAGTGCACCACAACATCCAGCAATGCATCGTACACCAAAACCGGCATAAATGAGTACACCACAACATCCACCAATGCATGGTGCACCGCCAAAGGCATACATGAGGACACCAAAACATCCACCATTCCATGGGGCACCACCACCGACATACATGAGTACAACACAACATCCACCAGTACATGGTGCACCGCCAAAGGCATACATGACCACACCAAAACATCCCCCAAAGCATTACGCACCCCCAACTTCATAAACAAACCATCACCATCACATCCACCAATGCATGGCACACCGCCACCTGCATACATGAGTACACAACAATATCCACCACTGGATCGTCCACCGCCAACGGCATACATGAGACACCACCATCACATCCATTAATTCATGGGGCACCTCCAGCCTCATACAAGAGACATAACCATCACATCCACCAATGCATGGCACAAAACCACTGACATATATGAGTACACCAACATCACATCCAATAATAATTCATGGGGCACCGCCAGCCTCATAGAAGATATATAACCATTACATCCACCAATGAATGGCACATAACAACTGACATACATGAGTACATCACCACCACATCCACGAATGCATCCACCGCCACTGGCATACATACTCACACTACAAAATCCACCAATGCATGGTTCAACACCGCAGGCATACATAAGTCACCACCATCACATCCACCAATGAATGCTACGCTATCACTGACATACATGAGTACACCACAACATCCACAAATGTATGTCGCACGGCCACCGGTATATATGAGTACACCACAACATCCACCAATCCATGGCATACCGTCACTGGCATACATGAGTACACCACAACATCCACCATTGCGTCGTGTACCGCCATCGGTATAAATGAGTACCCTAAAACATCCACCAATGCATGGAGCGCCGCCACTGGCATATACGTGATCACACCACAACATCCACTAATGCATGGTACACTACCACCGGTAGACATGAGTACACTACAACATCAACCAATGGATTGTCCACCGCCACCAGCATACATCAGTACACCACAACATCCACCAATGCATGGGGCACCACAACCCTCATACATCAGCACACCACAACTACCACCAATGGATGGTTCACCACCACAGGCATCCATAAGCCACCACCATCACATCCACCAATGCATGGCACACCTCCACCGGTATACATGAATGCACCACAATATAAAGCAATGCATGAGGCCCCACCACCCTCATACATGAGACACCACCATCACCTGAACCAATGCATCTTGAACAGCCAGTGGCATATATGTGAGCATACCATCACATCCACGAATGCAAGGCACACCACCACCGGCATACATGAATACACCACAACATCCACCAATGCATGGGGCACCACCACCCTCATACATGAGACACCACCATCACATGCACCAATGAATCGAGCACAGCCACAGGCTCACGTGAGCACACCATCACATCCACCAATGCATGGTCCACCGCCACCAGCATACATAATGACACTAAAACATCCACCATTCCATTTGGCAACGCCAACGGCATACATGAGTAGAACACAACATCCACCAATGCATCATCCATCCCCACCGGCATACATGATACACCACCATCACATCCAATAATTCATGGGGCACCGCCAGCCTCATAGAAGAGATATAGTCATTACATCCACCAATGAATGGCACATCACCACTGACATACATGAGTACACCACCATCACATACACCAATGCATGGTGAACCGCCACTGGCATACATGCACACACTACAACATCCACCAATGCATGGCACACCGCCTCCGACATACATGACTACACCACAACATCCACCAATGCATGGTGCAACGCCGCTTGCATACATGAGTACATAACAACATCCACCAATGCCTGGTGCAACACCACCGGCATACATGAATACACTACAACATCCACCAATGGATGGCGCTCAAACAACTGTTTACATGAGTAGAACACAACATCCACCAATGCATGGTGCACCGCCACCAGCATACATGATGACACCAAAACATCCACCATTCCATTTAGCACCGCCACTGGCATACATGAGACACCACCATCACAACCACTAATTCATGGTGCACCACCAGCCTCAAAGAAGAGATATAGTCATTACATCCACCAATGAATGGCACATAACTACTGACATACATGAGTACACCACCATCACATCCACCAATGAATGTCACACCGCCACTGGCATACATGCACACACTACAACATCCACCAATGCATGGTTCAACACCGCAGGCATACATAAGCCACCACCATCACATCCACCCATGAATGGCACACCATCACTGACATACATGAGTACACCACAACATCCACATATGTATGTCGCACCACGACCACCGGCATATATGAGTACACCAAAACATCCACCAATGCATGGTACACCGTCACTGGCATACATGATTACACCACAACATCCACCATTGCATCCTGTACCGCCACCGACATACATGAGTACACCACAACATCCACCAATGCATAGGGCACCACCACACTCATACATGAACCACTACCATCACATCAAAAATCCATGGCGCACCACCACCGGTATACATGAGAACACCACAAAATCAACGAATATATGTCGCATCACGACCACCCTTATACATGAGTACATCACAACATCCACCAATGCGTGGTGCACCTTCACCGGCATACATGAGTACACCAAAACATCCACTATTACATCGTGTACCACCACAGGCATACATGAGTACACCACACCATCCACCAATGCATGGGGTACCACCACAGGCATCCATACCCCACCACCATCACATCCACCAATGCATAGTGCACCGCATCCAGCATACATGAGTATACCCCAACATCCACCATTGCATCGAGTACCGTTTCCTCCATATATGGGTACACCAAAACGTCCACCAATCCATCAACCACAACATATACCAATGTATGGGGCACCACCAAAGGCATTCATAAGCCACCATCATCACATTAACCAACACATGTCGCACCGCCAACGGTATACATGAGTACACCACAACATCCAACAATACATGGGGCACCACCACCCTCAGACATGAGACAGCACCATCACATCCACCAATGCATGGCGCACAGCCACTGGCATATACGTGAGCACACGACAACATCTACCAATGCATGGTTCACCACAACCGGCATACATAAGCACCCCGCAACATCCACCAATGCATGGGGCACCACCACCTTCATACATGAGTACACCACAACATCATCAAATGTATGGCGCACCACGAGCACCAGCATATATGAGTACACCACAACATCCACCAATGCATCGTCCACAGCCACCGGCATACATGAGAGACCAGTATCACATTCACTAATTCATGGGGCACTCATATATGCCGGGTCGTGGTGCTCCATACATTTGTGCATGTTTTGGTGTGCTCAAGAATGCCAGTGGCGGTGTGCCATGCATTGGTGGATGTGATGGTGGTGTCTCATTTCTATGTGTGAGGGTGGTGGTGAACATTGCATTGGTGAATGTTGTGGTGTGCTCATGTATGCCAGTGGCGGTGCGACATGCATTGGTGGATGTGGTGGTGGTGTATTCATGTATGTCAGTGGTGGTGCGCCATTCATTGGTGGATGTGATGGTTGTGTCTCTTGTGTGATCCTGGCGGTGCTCAGTGGATTTGTGGATGTGATGGTGGTGGCTTATGTATGCCTGTGGTGGTACCCCATGCATTGGTGGATGTTCTGGTGTGCTCATGTATGCAGGTGGCGGTACACGATGCAATGACGGATGTTCTGGTGTACTCATGTATGACGGTCTCGGTGCGACATACTTTGGTGGATGTGACGGTGGTGTCTCGTGTATGAGGGTGGTGGTCCCCCATGCAGTAGTGAATGTATGCCAGTGGAGGTGGGAAGTGTATTGGTGGATGTGGTGGTGGTGTACTCATGTATGTCAGTGGTGATGGTGCACCATGCATTGGTGGATGTTGTGGTGTGTTAATATATGCCGGTGGAGGTACACGATGCATTGGTGGATGTTGTGGTGTACTCATGCATGCTGATGGCGGTGTGCCATGCATTGGTGGATGTGATGCTGGTGTCTCATGTATGCCTGTGGTGAACCATGCATTAGTAGATGTTGTTGTGTGCTCATGTATGCCGGTGGCGGTACACAATGCATTGGTTGATGTGATGGTGTGCTCAGGTATATGCCAGTGTTTGTGCGCCATGCATTGGTGGATGTGATGGTAGTGTCTATTGTGTGAGGGTGGTGATGCCCCCTGCATTGGTGGATGTTTGATGTACTCATGCATGCCGGTGGCTTTGCGCCATGCATTGGTGGATGTGATGGTGGTGGATGTGATGGTGATGTCTGATGTATGCCAGTGGTGGTGCACCATGCATTTGTGGGTGTGATGGTGGTGTCTCATGTATATGTATGAGGGTGGTGGTGACTGTTGCATTGGTGGATGTTGTGGTGTGCTCTTGTATGCCAGTGGCGGTGCTTCATATATAAGTGTATAACAACATCCACCAATGCATGGTTAACGACCATCAGCATACATGAGTACACTACAACATAAACCAGTGCATGTGGCACCACCGCCAGCATACATCAATACACTACAACATCCACCAATGCATGGGGCACCACCACCCTCATACATGAGACACCACCATCACATACACCAATGCATGGAACACCGCAACCGGCATACATGAGTACACCACAACATCCACCAATGCATTGGTCACCACCACCCTCATACATGAGACACCACCATCACATCCACCAATGCAGGGTACACCACCACTGGCATCCATGAAGACACCACAACATTCACCAATGCATGGCGCAATACCACCAACATACATCAGACACCACCATCACATCCACCAATGAATCGAACACAGCCACTGGCTTACGTGAGCACACCATCACATCCACCAAATCATGGTACACCACTACCGACATACACAAGTAGAACACAACATCAACCAATGCATCGTACACCGCCACCGGCATAAATGAGCCACCACCATCACATCCACTAATTCATGGGGCACTGCCAGGATCATAAAAGAGACATAACCATCACAGCCACCAATGCATAGCACACCATCAGTGACATACATGAGTACACCACAATCACATTCACCAATGCATGTCACACCGACACCGACATATATGAGTATAAAACAACATCCAGCAATGCATAGGGCACCACCACCAGTATACACAAGATACCACGAACACATCCACCAATGCATCGTGTACATCCACCAGCATGCATGAGCACACCACAAGATCCACCAATGCATGGTTCACCATGACCGCCATACATGAGTACACCGCAACATTCACCAATGCATGGCACACCATCACCGGAATGGGAAAGTCCAAAGGTATACATGAGTGCATCACAACATCCACCAATGTATGTTGCACCACCACCGTCATACATAAGCCACCACCATCACATCCAAAAATGTATAGCGCACCGCCACTGGGACACATGAGTAGACCACAACATCCACTAATGCATGGGGTACCACCAGTCTCATAGATGAGACTCCACCATCACATACACCAATACATGGCACACAGATACCGGCATACAAGAGTACACCACAACATTCACAAATGGATGTGACAACGCCACTGGCATACATGAGTACACCACAACATCGACCACTGAATAGGGCACCACCACAGTCATCTATAAGCCACGACCATCACATCCACAAATGCATGGTGCACCGCCAACTGTATACATGAGTAGAACACAACATCGAAAAATGCATCGTGCACCACCACCGACATACATGAGGACACCACAACATCCACCAATGCATGGTTCAACACCACCAACATACATGAGCCACCACCATCACATCCACCAATGCATAGCACACCGCCACCGTCATGGTGCACCTCCACTGACATACATGAGTACATCACAACATTAACCAATGCAAGGGGCACCACAACCGGCATAGATGAGCCACCATCATCACATCCACCAATGGATGGCGCACCGCCACCGGCATACATTAGTACACCGCAACATCAGCCAATGGATCGTCCACCGCCACTGACAAACATGAATACAAAAAAACATACACCAATGGATGGGGCACCACCACAGATATGCATAAACCACAACCATTACAAACACCAATACATTACATATTGCTTCGGCATGCCTGAGTACACCACAAAATCGACCAATGCATGGGACACCACCAGAGTCATCCACAAGACCCCACCATCACATCCATCAATGCATGGCGCCCACTGTATACATGAATAGAACACAATGTATACCAATGCATCGTGCAACGCCACTGGCATACATGAGCACACCACAACATCCACCAATACATCACGCACAGTCACTGGATTACATGAGCACACCATCACACAAACCAGAGCATAGCACACCGCTACCGACATACAGGAGTACAACACAACATCCAGCAATGCAATGGTCACCACCACCCTCCTCCATATACAAGAGACACCACCATCAGATTCACGAATGCATGGTACACCACCACCGGCATACATGAGTACACCACGACATCCACCATTGCATCGTCTACAACCACCAACATACATTAGTACACCACAATATGAACCAATGTATCGTCCAAAGCCACCAGCATGCATGAGTACACCACAACATCCACCAATGCGTAGGTCACCACCACCCTCATACATGAGACACCACCATCACCTCCACCAATGCATGGAGCACAGTCAGGGACATATACATGAGCAGACCATCACATCCAACAATGCATGGCACACCGCCACCGACATACAGGAGTACACCAAAACATCCACCAATGCATGGGGCACCACCACAATCATATATAAGACAAAACAATCCCATCCACCAATCCATCATGCACAGCCACTGGCATACTTGAGCACACCATCACATACACCAATGCATCTGCACACCAAAACCGGCATACATGAGTATACCGTAACATCCACCAATGCATCGTCCACTGCCACCGGCATACATGAATGCACCACAACATCCACTAATGCATGGCACACCGCCAACTTCATACATGAGACACCAACATCACATCCACTAATTCATGGGGCACCGTCAGAATCATGCAAGAGACATAACCATCACATCCACCAATGCCTGTCACACCACCACTGGTATACATGAGAACACCACAACATTCACAAACGTATGTCGTACCAAGACCATCGGCACATATGAGACATCACCATCACATCCATCAATGCATGGCATACAGCCACTCACATACACATGAGGACACCACCATCACATCCACCAAAGCATGGTTCAAAACCACCGGCATACATGAGAACAACACAACATCCACAAGTGCATGGCCCACTACCACCCTCATACATGTACATGAGACACAACCATCACATTCAACAATGCATCGTGCACAGCCACTGGTAAACTTCAGCACACCATCACATCCACCAATGCATGGTGCACCACCACCGACATTCAGCAGTACACCATAACATCCACCAATGTATCGCACACCAAAATGGGTATACATGAGTACACCACAACATCCACCAATGGATCGTCCACTGCCACCGGCATACATGAGACACCACCATCACATTCAATAATTCATGTGGCACCGCCAGCCTCATACAAGAGATATAACCATCACATCCACCAATGAATGGCACACCACCACTGACATACATGAGTACACCACAACATCCACAAATGTATGTCGTGACACCATCGGCATACATGAGTACACCACAACATAAACCAATGCATCGTGTACCGCCAACTGTATACATGAGTACACCAAAAAATCCACCAATGCATGGCGCACCACCACCGGTATACATGAGTACACCACAACATCCACCATTTCATCGTCTACCGCCACCGACATACATGAGCACACCACAACATCCACCAATACATGGTTCAACGCCACCGGCATACATGAGACACCACCATCACATTCAGTAATTCATGTGGCACCGCCAGCCTCATACAAGAGACATAACCATCACATCCACCAATGAATGGCACACCACCACTGACATACATGAGTACACCACAACATCCACAAACGTATGTCGCGACACCATCGACATACATGAGTACACCACAACATAAACCAATGCCACGTGTACCGCCAACTGTATACATGAGTACACCAAAACATCCACCAATGCATGGCGCACCACCACCGGTATACATGAGTAGACCACAACATCCACCATATCATACATGAGTAGACCACCGGTACTACCGGTATACATGAGTAGACCACAACATCCACCATATCATCGTCTACCGCCACCGACATACATGAGCACACCACAACATCCACCAATACATGGTTCAACACCACAGGGATACATAAGTACACCACAACATTCACAAATGCATGGTTCAAAAACACCGGCATACATGAGTACACCAAAACATCCACCAATGCATGACGCAAGTCACCGGCATACATGAGTACACCACAACATCCACCATTGCATCGTGTACCACCATTCCCATACATGAGTACACCACAACATCCAACATTGCATGGGGCACCACCACAGGCAGACATAAGCCACCACCATCACATCCACAAATGCATAGTACACCGCCAAAGGTATACATGAGTACACCACAACATCCACCAATGCATGGGGCACCACCTCCCTCATACATGAGACACCACCATCACATTCACCAATGCATGGCACACAGCCACTAACATATACATGAGCACACCACAACATCCACCAATCCATGGCTCAAAACTACCGGCATACATGAGTGCACTACAATATCCACCAATGCATGGTGCACCACCACCGACATTCAGGAGTACACCATAACATCCACCAATGCATCGAACACCACAACCGGTATACAAGAGTAAACCACAACACCCACCAATGGATCGTCCACTGCCACCAACATACAAGAGTAGACCACAGCATCCACCAATGCATAGCACACCGCCACCAGCATACATAAGGACATCACAACATCCACCAATCCATCGTCCACTGCCACCGGCATACATGAGACACCACCATTAGATTCAATAATTCTTGTGGCACCGCCAGCATCATACAAGAGACATAACCATCACATCCACCAATGAATGGCACACCACCACTGACATACATGAGTACACTACAAGATCCACAAATGTATGTCGCGACACCATCCGCATACATGAGTACACCACAACATAAACCAATGCATGGTTCACCACCACCGGTATACATGAGGACACCACAACATCCACCATTGCATCGTGTACCGCCACCGGCATACATGAGCACACCACAACATCCACCAATGCATGGTTCAACACCACAGCCATACATAAGAACACCACAACATCCACAAACGCATTGTGTCCTGCCACCGATATACATCAGTACACCACAACATCCACCAATGCATGGTTCAAAACCACTGGCATACATGAGCACAACACAACATCCACAAATGCATGGGCCACCACCACCCTCATACATATACATGAGACCATCATATCCACCAAAGCATGGCACACCGCCTTCGACTTTAATGAGTAGAGCACAACATTCACCAATGCATGGCACACAGCCACTGGCATACATGAGTACATAACAACATCCACCAATGCATCGTGCACTACCACCGGCACACATGAGCACACCACAACGTCCACCAATGCTTCGTGCACAACCACTGACATACATGAGCACACCACAACATCCACCAATGAATGATGCACAACCACCGGCATACATGAGTACATAACAACATCCACCAATGTATCGTGCACTACCACCGGCACACATGAGCACACCACAACGTCCACCAATGCTTCGTGCACAACCACTGACATACATGAGCACACCACAACATCCACCAATGAATGATGCACAACCACCGGCATACATGAGTACATCACAACATCCACCAATGCATGGCAGACCACCACCCTCATATATGAGACACCAAAGCACATCCACCAATGCATGGTGTACCACCAGCGGCATACATGAGCACACCACAACGTCCACCAATGTATGGTGCACCACCACCGGTATACATGAGTACACCACAACTTCCACCAATGGATCGTCCACTGCCACCAGTATGTCACACAGATACTCACATATAGATCAGTCCACCACAACATCCACTAATGCATCGTGCACTGCCACCAGCATACATGAGCACAGCACAACATCCATCAATGCATGGGGCACCACCACCCACATACATGAGACACCACCATCACATCCACCAATGCATCGTGCACAACCACTGTTAAACTTCAGCACACCATCACATCCGCCAATGCATGGTGCACCACAACCAACATTCAGGAGTACACCACAACATCCACCAATGCATTGCATAGCAAAACCAGTTTACATGAGTACACCACAACATCCACCAATGGACCGTCCACCGCCACCGGCATACATGAGACACCACCATCACATTCAGTAATTCATGTGGGACGCGAGCCCCATACAAGAGACATAACCATCACATCCACCAATGAATGGCACATCACCACTGACATACATGAGTACACTACAACATCAATAAATGTATGTCGCGGCGCCATTGTCATGCATGACTACACCACAACATCCGCAATTGCATCGTGTACCGGCAACTGTATACATAAGTACACCAAAACATCCACCAATGCATGGGGTATCACCACAGGTATACATAAACCACAACCATCACATCCACCAATGCAGGGTGCACCGCCACAGGCATACATGAGTACACCACAACATTCACAAATCCATCAGCCACCACCACCCTCATACATATACATGAGACATCACTGTCATATTCACCAATGCATGGCACACCGCCTCCGACATACATGAGTACACCACAACATCGACCAATCCATGTTTCACCGACACCCTCATACATGAGACACCACCATCAGATACACCAATGCATGGTGTACCAACACCGGCATGCATGAGTACACCACAACATCCACCAATGCATGTGTACAACCATCGGTATACATGAGACACCAAAATCTCATCAACCAATGCATGGTGCATCGCTACTGTCATACATGAGTACACCACAAGATCCACCAATGCATGCCACAATGCCACCGGTATACATGAGTACACCTTAACATCCACCGATGCATGGCGCAAAGTCACCAGCATACAGACCATGTATATGTATGAAGATGGTGGTGGCCCAAACATTGGTGGATGTTGTTTTGTACTCATGTATGCCGGTGGTGGTGTGCTATGCATTGGTGGATGTTGTGGTGTATTACTGTATATCGGTGTTGGTGCCTCATACCGGTGTCATTGTGCCATCCACATGTGATGGTTATGTCTCATGTATGCCTGTGGTGGTGCATCATGCATTGGTGGATGTGATGGTGGTGGCTTATATATACCTGTGGTTCTGCCAAATGCATTGGTGGATGTTTTGGTGTCGTCATGTATGCCGCTGGCGGTTCACAATCCATTGGTGGATGTTGTGATGTGCTCATGCATGCTGGTGATGGTTTGCCATGCCTTGGTGGATGTTGTGGTAGGTTCATGTGTGCCTGTGGTGGTGCACCCCGCATTGGTGGATGTTGGTATATACTCATGTGTGCCGGTGGTTGTGCCCCATGTATTGGTGGATGTTGTGGTGTACTCTTGTATGCCGGTGGCAGTGGACGATCCATTAGTGGATGTTGTATTGTACTCCTGTAAGCCGGTTTTGGTGTCCCATGCATTGGTAGATATGATTTTGTGCTTATCTATGCCAGTGGCCGTGCCCGATGCATTGGTGGATGTGACGGTGGTGTCTCATGTATGAAGGTGGTGGTGCCCCATGCATTGGTCGATGTTGTGCTGTGCTCATGTATGCTGGTGGCAGTGCACGATGCATTGGTGGATGTTGTGTTGTACTCATGCATGCTGGTGGCGGTGTGCCATGCATTGGTGGATGTGATGGTTGTTTCTTATGTATACCTGTGGTGGTGCCCCATGCATTGGTGGATGTTTTGGTGTATTCATGTATGCCGGTGGCTGTGGACGATCCATTGCTTCATGCTGTGGTGTACTCATGTATGCCCTTGGTGGTCTGTCATGCATTAGTGTTTCCTCTGGTGTACTCCTGTATGTCGGTGGCTGTGTACCATGCATTCGTGGATGTGATGGTGTACTCACATATGCCAGTGGCTGTGCACCATGCATTGGTGGAGGTGATGGTGGTGTCTCACGTATGAGAGTGGTGATGAACCATGCATTGGTGAATGTTGTGGTGTACTCATGTACTACAGTGAAGGTGCCCCATGTATTGGTGGATGTTGTGGTGTACTCACGTATGCCAGTCGCGACGAACGAAAACATTGGTGGATGTGATGGTGGTGTCTCATATATGCTATTGGTGGTGAACCATGAATTCTTGGATGTTGTGGTGTGCTCATGTATGCCAATGGTGGTGGACGATGCATCGGTGGATATTGTTGCGCACTAATGTATCACAGTAGTGGGGTCCATGCATTGGTGGATGTTGCGGTGTACTCATGTATGCTGGTGGCGGTTCGATATGCATTTGTGGATGTTGTGGTGTAATCATGTATGCCGGTGGCGGTTCTATATGCATTTGTGGATGTTTTTTGTAATCATGTATACCGGTTGCGATGTGCCATGCATTGGTGGATGTGATGGTGGTGGCTCATGTATGCCGGTGGTGGTGGAACATGCATTGGTAGACGTTGTGGTGCACTCATGTATATCGGTGCTGGTGCCCCATGCCGGATGCAGTGTGATATGCATTGGTGGATGTGATGGTAGTGGCTCATGTAAGAATGTGGTGGTGAACCATGCATTGGTGGATGTTGTGGTGTACTCATGTATGCCGGTGGCGGTTCGATATGCATTTGTGGATGTTGTGGTGTAATCATGTATGCCGGTGGCGGTTCGATATGCATTTGTGGATGTTGTGGTGTAATCATGTATACCGGTTTTGGTGCGCCATGCATTTGTGAATGTTGTAGTGTAGTCATGTATGTCGGATGCAGTGCGCCATTAATTGGTGGATGTGATGGTGGTGGCTTATGTATGAATGTGTTGGTTCCCATGCATTGGTGGATGTTATAGTTTAGTCAAACATGCCGTTCGTGGTGCGCCATGCATGGGTGGATGTTGTAGTGTCCTCATGTATGCCGGTGCCGGTGGAGAGCGCATTGGTGGATGTTGTGGTGTACTCATGTATGCCGGTGGCAGTGCCCAATGCATTGGTTGATGTGATGGTGGTTTTTCATGTATGCCAGTGGTGGTACAACATGCATTCGTTTATGTTGTGGTTTACTGATGTATGTCGGTGGCGGTGCCTCATGTATTGGTGGAAGTTTTGGTGTACTAATGTATCCCGGTGGTGGTGGATGATAAATTGGTGGATCTTGTGGTGTACTCATGTATGCGGGTGGCGGTGCTCCATGCATTGGTGGATGTGATGGTGGTGGCTCATGTATGCTGGTGGTGGTGAACCATGCATTGGTTGATGTTGTGGTGTGCTGATGTATGCTGCTGGCGGTACACCATGCACTGGTGGATGTTGTGTTGTGGATATGTATGAAAGTGGCGGTGTGCCATGCATTGGTGGATGTGATGGTTATATCTCTTGTATGAGGCTGGCGGAGCCCCATGAATTAGTGGATGTAATGGTGGTGTCTCACGGATGCCGGTGACGGTGGACGATGAATTGGTAGATGTTGTGTTCTACTCATGTATACCGGTGACGGTGCCCCATCCTTTCGTGAATGCTGTTGTGTACTCATGTATGCCGGTGGAGATGCCCAATGCATTGGTGGATGTGATGGTGGTGGCTCATGTATGCTGGTGGCGGTGCGCCATGCATTGGTGGATGTTTTGGTGTATTCATGTATGCCGGTAGCTTTGGACGACACATTGGTTGATGTTGTGGTGTGCTGATGTATGCCACTGGCGGTACACCATGCATTGGTGGATGTTGTGGTGTTCTCATGTATGCCAGTGGCGGTGTGCCATGCATTGGTGGAGGTGATGGTGGCGTCTCATGTATGCTGGTGGTGTTGAACCATGCATTGGTGGATTTTGTGGTGTACTCATGTATGCCGGTGTCGGTGCATATGCATTGGTGGATGTTGTGCTCTACTCGTGTATGCTAGTGGCTGTGTGAAATCCATTGGTGTATGTGATGGTGGTGTATCATGTATGCTGGTGGTGCTGCCCCATGCATTGGTGGATGTTTTTTGTGTATTCTTGCATGCTGCTGGCGGTGCACCATGCATTGGTGGATGTGATTGTTTTGGTTTATGTAAAGCTGTGGTGATGCCCCATGCATTGGTGGATGTTTTGGTGTACTCCTGTATATCGGTAGCTTTTAGCATTATCCTTGTGATACTCCGTGGTAAGTGGGTGGCTCGGATGATGAACCATATTACACTAACCATGGCTTACACCTATGAAATTCCGCCCAAAAGCCCAAAATGTCCACTTGAAATTGACCCTATTGATACTGATCACAGACCTTCTGCATCGATCGAGTATTGGCCGCTTTTCCTTGTGATCCTGACAAGACACCGTAAAAGGTGAACCCCTTTGCTGTATCCAAGGGTATTGCAGTAGCACAGGAGGAGGCAGCTGAAAAATCTCAGTTTGTTTGACACTATCTTCAGTTAGTATGATGTCTTTGGCTCATGAAAAGGTCTTTCATACTCAGGTTTTCTCAGGCCATTTTATGTGCTGGAGGTCTGTGAGCATTTTCATGACATTTGATTTGCTGGCCGAAAACATCTCAAAGTTTATCATGTATAGTTTTACTAATATCAATCTGATCACTGTGATTGTGACTTTTGTGTATTGCTAAAGGGTGTATATGTTTTTGACATATACTTGCTTTTGAAAATAATGAAAATGACCGCCATTTTGAATTGTCAAGAGGAGCTGAAAAATCTGATGTCGTAGCATCCCCAGTACTGAGTTTGTTTGACACTATCTTCAGTTAGTATGATGTCTTTGGCTCATGAAAAGGCCTTTAATAGTCAGGTTTTCACAGGCCATTTTATGTGGTGGAGGTCTGTGAGCATTTTCAGGACATTTGATTTGCTGGCCGACAACATCTCAAAGTTAATCATGTATAGTTTTACTAATATCAATCTGATCACTGTCATTGTGACTTTTGTGTATTGCTAAAGGGTGTATATTTTTTTCAGATGTATTTGCTTTTGAAAATAATGAAAATGACCGCCATTTTGAATTGTCTTCTCGGCAGTTACATTTACATAAAAATTAACACCGAATGTGTCTATTTACGGCCAATGTTGATACTTTTTATGATACTTTTTATGACACTTGTATCTTCTAGATTGGTGATTCGGGCACAAAACAGGTGATTTTGTATGGTCATGTCGTCATAATATAATGTTTTACAGCTTACTCTTTGAGACGAGATTTTGTTTCCTGTTTACTTCTAGAGTGACAACATGTTACATGGAATACCTTGATATTACCCAGAATTCAAAAATGGCTGCCAAGATGACCACCATTGTAGTTTTAGTGCCTATACAGAGCAGAGAACTAACAAACAATTCATTTGGTGTCACATGTTTAACACAGTTTAGAAAAAAAAACACTTCAAGGTTATGGTTAATACAAGCTATACATTCCTAAACTATTTGATGAAATAGCAGTATCCAAAGTATTAGAAAACTATGCCTCACGATCGATAACTGGCTCTAAGCTCTCGTAGTAGCTATTCAAATGGTCTGTCACTTAATCACTTTTGATACATTCAGAAGCTTACAATTTGTTCAGTTTATCTGCTTTGATATAGATCTCTCTCTGATGGCATATTGACTTTATTGCATTTACTCTGTGTCAGTTCAACCAATTCATGGGGAGCAGCATCTCTCGACATCAAAACACCAGAATAGGGATACGCTGACCATCACAAATGCTCCAACCATGGTCAACTGGTTAAGGAATATGATTGGCAAATATGCACTTGGTTGTTTACTTGCGCAATGTAATATTCTGGACTGTTGGATGTTGGTGGGAGCTTTTCATTTAATGTCTTGTCTCATCTACACACACCACTGGATTGTTTAGTACGTACATTGAACTAAAGGTCTGTGCGATGTGATCTAGTAATGTTGATAGGCTTTTGTATTGTAAGTTCTTGTTTGTAGAGATTAGAATACCCCCGTGTATTGATCTATTGTTTTAATGTTGGACTTAATTCGTGATGTGTTTCTGTGTTGGCGGTGTTTAGCAGTGCATGGCAGTGTATGGCTAAAAACAAGCACTCTTACAAGGCGATAAAGTCGTGCACATCCGATTTCCATGGACAAAAACAAGTCTTCTCGAGTTCACAAGTTTCACAAACAAAACAGGAAAAAAACAAAAAACAAGTACAATTGGACCAGCTGTGCGGATTATGTTTTATTAATGTCATCATTCCCAACAGAATGTGTGTCTAAATTGATCTTGATCAAATTTGAGATTTGAACAAGGTCAAAGGTAACTGAAGCCCGACACGTAAAACCAGAGATAAAAAACATTTTTGAGAAAAAACTCTGGAACCGTGTTCCCTCAACGTATGCAACGCTACCTATTCTACTGGAGGGTTTACAGTAGTAGACACGCAGAGTACATTGTCACAAAATGTCCGAACAGTAAAACATCCACATGCTGCTCCAGAAGAATCCTTGATCCACTTCCATGGAATGTCTTCTTGGCAGTCGTCCTGCCTCTGGGGGACTTCAGAGTCCATTTCCGCCCCCAGGACGATGGCATCCACGCTCCTGATAATAAAGGTAAACATATTTTACATCATTTGTACTGTGTGCATAAATGCAAAATATTTGATTCCACGAGAACATATCTCAAACACGAAAATCAACTTGTGACTTGGCAGTAGACGTCATCGTACACAAGGAGGCACTTTATGTTTTCTTTAAAAGATCGTTTGGAAAAACACAGTGGCTTCTGCTAATAAAGGTAAACAGTATTCTGTATCATAATTTATCCTTCCAGTACATATTAAGACTGCATGAGTGTCGTTTTCACACTGCTTTTACCAGTATACCAGCTATATCACGGGGAGAAACAACAAACATGGGCTCCACACATCATTGATTCAGATTTGGAAAATCGAAATAGGTTTGTTTGGAGCGTCATGAGCGAACGCTTTAACCATTCGGTTATTCGACGATCCCCTTACATTTAAATACAAAGCAAATATGTCGGGACGTGAAAAACAAAATTCAACTTAAGTTTTAAACTGAAATAGTGAATGCTTTACCAGCAGGTGGCCAGTACACTGACTTTCAAAGTGACCATCCGGGACTTGCTTTGTCTCGAACTACCTATTGAAGGACGGAATGGTGGGTTAACACTAAGTTATACTATCTATAGATAGCATCGTACAGGGCATGCACGAAGGGGGCCCTATCTACACTAACCCCTAATCTACCAGTCAAGTGCAGTCAGCATTGGGTCTACTGGGGGTGCTGAAAAGACTGGGGCCACAGAGTGTGCCAACCCTAAACTAGCTGGGTTGCTGTAACAACCATCCTGACTGTACAGTCAGGCCCTAGCACCGAACCTACTCCATGTACGCTCGGCAGGGGGCTACGCGGAGAGCAGACGCACAATGGAGCCACCATGAGACAAAAGCTCATCCCATCGGACCCTCGGAAAGTCAGTGTACTAAAGTCCAGGTGGAAGGGTTTAGAGTGACACAACACCAAATCCAGAGTGTGCCAGGGTTCCTGCGTCTGAAAGAAATGAGTCATGCATAAGCATCAGTAATCACATTTCTCTCGGATGTAGACTGGATTAACAACAGCGAGTAAGTGTGGTTTTCTGCCGCTTTGGACAATTTTCCAACGACGGGCCTCATAAGTAGGCGTGGGGCATAGTATTTAAGTGAGGACTCGAACAATGGCACTGAACATGGCGTGCCAACACTTGAACAACTAGGCTACACTACCACTCCGTTTACATGCAGAAACCAGTATCAACCTTTCCCATCTATACCTAAATGGCTGTGACTATGCTTGTCGTAAGAGGCGACTAACGGGATCGGGTGGTCAGACTCGCTGACTTCTTGGTTGAAACATGTCATCGGTTTCCATTTGCGCAGATCGATGCTCGTGTTGTTGATCAATGGATTGTCTTGTCCAGACTCGATTATTTACAGACCGTCACCTTATAGCTGAATATTGCTGAGTGCGGCGTAAAACTAAACTCACTCACTCCTAAATGGCTGTATACTATGAGAGAATTAGTGCGCACTATATATGAAACAAATATTTTCTTCCAAATAGAGTTGAAAACACCTGCCTGTCTGGTCCTCTGTCACCCTTCCGAAGAATCCATGGTCCACGTCTATCCATGGAATATCTTCTTGGCAGTCGTCCTGCCTCTGGGGGACTTCAGGGTCCATTTCACCCCCAGGACGATGGCATCCACGTTCCTAATAGTAACGATAACGAATAGGTTAATGTTTCATATCACTGATACTTACTACATAGATAATAAATATTAAAAGCATATGTTTTTTTGGTCAGGAAAACGCTGTAACCTGAAACACAAGTTGTAACTTGCTCATGACGTCATTGTCAACAAGAATATATTGTATGTTGTCTTCAAAAGATAGTTTGGAGAACTTGCCTTCCTGGTAGTGTGGCGGCTTTGTGGTCGTTGTCCTGCCGCCAGAAGAGACCTTGATCCACTTCTGTCCACGGAATATCTTCTTGGCAGTCGTCCTGCCTCTGGGGGACTTCAGGGTCCATTTCCGCCCCCAGGTAGATGGCATCCCTGCTCATAACAGTACAGAGAATATAGTTTACATCGCTGGCACTTACTGTGTGCATAAATGCAACTTATATGCCTACACGTAAAATCTCAAACATGAAACTCAAGTTGTAATTTTGCAGTAGACGTCATGATAAACAAGGATGCATCGCATGTTATGGTTTATTCAAAAGATTGTTTGAAAGGAACAGTTGCATGCGTAAGCAACGGTTCTACTTAAAAAGGCAAAGAACACTTTACATAATTTATGCTTCTCACACAGATTATGACTGCATGAGTGTCCTTTTACACCGCTTTCAGCAATATACTAGCTATATCACGGTAAGAAACAACAAATCGATGCTTCACACATCATTCAGATATGGGAAATCGAAATAGGTTGTTTGGAGCGTCATGAGCGAACTCTTTAACCATTCGGTTTTTCGACGATCCCCTTACATTTAAACACAAAGCAAATATGTCGGGACGTGAAAAACAAAATTTAATTTAAGTTTTAAACTGAAATAGTGAATGCTTTACCAGCAGGTGGCCAGTACACTGACTTTCAAAGTGACCATCCGGGACTTGCTTTGTCTCGAACTACCTATTGAAGGACGGAATGGTGGGTTAACACTAAGTTATACTATCTATAGATAGCATCGTACAGGGCATGCACGAAGGGGGCCCTATCTACACTAACCCCTAATCTACCAGTCAAGTGCAGTCAGCATTGGGTCTACTGGGGGTGCTGAAAAGACTGGGGCCACAGAGTGTGCCAACCCTAAACTAGCTGGGTTGCTGTAACAACCATCCTGACTGTACAGTCAGGCCCTAGCACCGAACCTACTCCATGTACGCTCGGCAGGGGGCTACGCGGAGAGCAGACGCACAATGGAGCCACCATGAGACAAAAGCTCATCCCATCGGACCCTCGGAAAGTCAGTGTACTAAAGTCCAGGTGGAAGGGTTTAGAGTGACACAACACCAAATCCAGAGTGGGCCAGGGTTCCTGCGTCTGAAAGAAATGAGTCATGCATAAGCATCAGTAATCACATTTCTCTCGGATGTAGACTGGATTAACAACAGCGAGTAAGTGTGGTTTTCTGCCGCTTTGGGCAATTTTCCAACGACGGGCCTCATAAGTAGGCGTGGGGCATAGTATTTAAGTGAGGACTCGAACAATGGCACTGAACATGGCGTGCCAACACTTGAACAACTAGGCTACACTACCACTCCGTTTACATGCAGAAACCAGTATCAACCTTTCCCATCTATACCTAAATGGCTGTGACTATGCTTGTCGTAAGAGGCGACTAACGGGATCGGGTGGTCAGACTCGCTGACTTCTTGGTTGAAACATGTCATCGGTTTCCATTTGCGCAGATCGATGCTCGTGTTGTTGATCAATGGATTGTCTTGTCCAGACTCGATTATTTACAGACCGTCACCTTATAGCTGAATATTGCTGAGTGCGGCGTAAAACTAAACTCACTCACTCCTAAATGGCTGTATACTATGAGAGAATTAGTGCGCACTATATATGAAACAAATATTTTCTTCCAAATAGAGTTGAAAACACCTGCCTGTCTGGTCCTCTGTCACCCTTCCGAAGAATCCATGGTCCACGTCTATCCATGGAATATCTTCTTGGCAGTCGTCCTGCCTCTGGGGGACTTCAGGGTCCATTTCACCCCCAGGACGATGGCATCCACGTTCCTAATAGTAACGATAACGAATAGGTTAATGTTTCATATCACTGATACTTACTACATAGATAATAAATATTAAAAGCATATGTTTTTTTGGTCAGGAAAACGCTGTAACCTGAAACACAAGTTGTAACTTGCTCATGACGTCATTGTCAACAAGAATATATTGTATGTTGTCTTCAAAAGATAGTTTGGAGAACTTGCCTTCCTGGTAGTGTGGCGGCTTTGTGGTCGTTGTCCTGCCGCCAGAAGAGACCTTGATCCACTTCTGTCCACGGAATATCTTCTTGGCAGTCGTCCTGCCTCTGGGGGACTTCAGGGTCCATTTCCGCCCCCAGGTAGATGGCATCCCTGCTCATAACAGTACAGAGAATATAGTTTACATCGCTGGCACTTACTGTGTGCATAAATGCAACTTATATGCCTACACGTAAAATCTCAAACATGAAACTCAAGTTGTAATTTTGCAGTAGACGTCATGATAAACAAGGATGCATCGCATGTTATGGTTTATTCAAAAGATTGTTTGAAAGGAACAGTTGCATGCGTAAGCAACGGTTCTACTTAAAAAGGCAAAGAACACTTTACATAATTTATGCTTCTCACACAGATTATGACTGCATGAGTGTCCTTTTACACCGCTTTCAGCAATATACTAGCTATATCACGGTAAGAAACAACAAATCGATGCTTCATACATCATTCAGATATGGGAAATCGAAATAGGTTGTTTGGAGCGTCATGAGCGAACTCTTTAACCATTCGGTTTTTCGACGATCCCCTTACATTTAAACACAAAGCAAATATGTCGGGACGTGAAAAACAAAATTTAATTTAAGTTTTAAACTGAAATAGTGAATGCTTTACCAGCAGGTGGCCAGTACACTGACTTTCAAAGTGACCATCCGGGACTTGCTTTGTCTCGAACTACCTATTGAAGGACGGAATGGTGGGTTAACACTAAGTTATACTATCTATAGATAGCATCGTACAGGGCATGCACGAAGGGGGCCCTATCTACACTAACCCCTGATCTACCAGTCAAGTGCAGTCAGCATTGGGTCTACTGGGGGGTGCTGAAAAGACTGGGGCCACAGAGTGTGCCAACCCTAAACTAGCTGAGTTGCTGTAACAACCATCCTGATTGTACAGTCAGGCCCTAGCACCGAACCTACTCCATGTACGCTCGGCAGGGGGCTACGCGGAGAGCAGACGCACAATGGAGCCACCATGAGACAAAAGCTCATCCCATCGGACCCTCGGAAAGTCAGTGTACTAAAGTCCAGGTGGAAGGGTTTAGAGTGACACAACACCAAATCCAGAGTGGGCCAGGGTTCCTGCGTCTGAAAGAAATGAGTCATGCATAAGCATCAGTAATCACATTTCTCTCGGATGTAGACTGGATTAACAACAGCGAGTAAGTGTGGTTTTCTGCCGCTTTGGGCAATTTTCCAACGACGGGCCTCATAAGTAGGCGTGGGACATAACATTTAAGTGAGGACTCGAACACTGACACTGAACATGACGTGCCAACACTTGAACAACTAGGCTACACTACCACTCCGTTTACATGCAGAAACCAGTATCAACCTTTCCCATCTATACCTAAATGGCTGTGTACTATGAGAGAATGAGTGTGCACTGTATATAAAACAAATATCCATGAAGATGCATATTTTCTTCCAAATAGATATGGAAACACCTACCTGTCTGGTCCTCTGTCGCCCTTCCGAAGAATCCTTGAAGTCGTCCTACCTTTACAGGATTTCAAGACTTTCTGTCCCCACGACGAATATTTCACATCACTATAGGTGGGTTCTCAAACTCCAAGCGGGCTTCAGTCGCTCGCTTCGGGTCGCTCGCTTACGCAACCTAATCCCAGTCGCCGAACCCGAAACAAAGGATTAGAGCTATTGAAAGCACCTCAATCAATCACAAGTGCTTGCACAGAGGCATGTTTTCTTATTTAGCGTGAGCCAAGTAAGACCTGGTAATATTCATTATTGAAACAAAACGAAACAAAATTTTCTTTCATTAATTACAGATTTATTTATGTAAGACAATATAGCTAAAACATAATCAACGGCTAATACAATACAGGTATAACCCATTGTAAATTTAAAATTACAAGTTAAACCCAAAGTGACATAGGTGTATGGAACATTCAATGTAAATGAATTAAAGCAAACTGTCGTCCGTGGGTGGGAATGTTGTAAATTGTGATGTGCTTATCACTGCTCATCGCTTTCGTGACTCACTCGTGTTATTCTGCGATTACAGTCCGTTTGCCGTGAAAGCGTACCGATGAATGTCTCTTTAAACAAAAACGTAAATCGATTAAAATGAAATTACGATGGCAAATTTCTTATGATTTTATACCTTGCCAATTGAAGATTTAATTCTCAGGATTTTATTCAACTTAAGATGAAGTTGTTAAAGAAACGATCATAAATTCAAATCACTTTCTTTGTTTGTCTTACAGGGGGTTTGGGGTGCACATTAAATAAAACGTCGAGAAGTTGGGTTGGTCTAAGTTAACGCTCATCACGTACCGCGCGTGCACTTGTTTCACTGTTGTAACTGCTGCCCTTACCTCCTTGCAATACAAACCAATAATAACGATTTGAATCTATAATCGTTTGTTAAACAACTTTTATCCCAAGTTGAATAAAATTCTATAAAATGACGTGGATTCGAAATATTAATTTCACAATATCTGGTTTACGTTTTGTTTGAACTAAAAAACTCATCTCAACATCGTACACCACAATACATGTAAATGAGACACCACCATCACATTCACCAATGCATGGAGCACCACCGCCGGCATTACATGGGACACTAAAACATCCACCCATGCATGGCGCACCACCACCGGCATACATGAGTACACCACAACATCCACCAATGCATGGGGCACCGACACCAGCATACATGAGTACACCACAACATCGACCAATGCATGGCACACTGCCACTTTCATACATGAGTACACCACAACATCGACCAATGCGTGGCACACTGCCACTTTCATACATGAGTACACCACAACATCAACCAATGCATGGGGCACCGCCACCAGCATACATGAGTACACCACAACATCCACCAATGCATGGCGGACAGCCACCGGGATATATGAGTACACCACAACATAAACCAATGCATGGCGCACCACCATAGGTATATATAAGACACCAACATCACATCAACCAATGCATGGGGCACCACGAACGGCATATATGAGACACCACCATCACATCCACCAGTGGCACACCGCCACCAGCATGCATGAATACACCACAAAATCCACCAATGCATGGCTCACCACCACCGGCATTACATGGGACACTAAAACATGTTGTGGTGTACTCATGTATGCTGGTGGCGGTGCCCCATGCATTGGTGGATGTTGTGGTGTACTCATGTATGCCGGTGGTGATGCGTCATGCATTGGTGGATGTGATGGTGGTGGCTTATTTATTCCAGTGGTGGTGCAATATGGATTGGTGGATGTTGCGGTGTGTTCATGTATGCTGGTCATATAGCCCTACGCATTGGTGGATGTTGTGGTGTACTCATGTATTTCGGCGTTGGTGGCCATTACATTGGTGGATGTTGCGGTGTACTCATGTATACCGGTGGCAGTGCCAAAATCTCCGTGGCAGTGTGGGATGCATTGGTGGGTGTGATGGTTGTGGCTCATGTATGCCGATAGCGGTGAACCATGCATTGGTAGATGTTGTGGTGTGCGCATGTATGTCGGTGGCGGTACACGATGCATTGGTGGATGTTGTGGTGTACTCATGTATACCGTTGGCGGTGGGCCATGTATTGGTGGATGTGATGGTGGTGTCTCTTGTATATGTATGAAGGTGGTGGTGACTATTGTATTGGTAAATGTTGCGGTGTACTCATGTATGTCGACGGTTGTGTGTCATGCATTGGTGGATGTGATGGTGGTGGCTCATGTATGAAAGCGTTGGTCCCACATGCATTGGTGGATGTTGTGGTGTATTCATGTATGCCGGTGTCGGTACACAATGCATTAGTGGATGTTGTGGTGTACTCATGTATGCCGTTGGCGGTGTGCCATGCTTTGGTGGAAGTTGTGGTGTGTTCATCTATGTCGATGGTTGTGTGTTATGCACTGGTGGATGTGATGCTGATGTCTCATGGATAAGGGCGTTTTTGCCCGATGCATTGGTGGATGTTGTAGTGTCCTCATGTATGGCGTTGGCAGTGCCCAATGCATTGGTGGATGTGATGGTGGTGGCTTATGGATGACTGTGGTGGTGCCCCATGCATTAGTGGATGTTGTGGTGTACTCATGGGTGCCGGTGGCGGTACACGATGGAATGGTGGATGTTGTGGTGTACTCATATATACCGGTATTGGTGCCCCATGCATTGGTGGATGTTGCGGTATAAACATGTATGCCGGTGGCGGTGCCCCATGCATTGGTGGATGTGATTGTGTTCTCATGTATGCCGGTGGAGGTGGACGATGAATTGGTGGATGTTGTGGTCTATTCATGTATACCGGTGGCGGTTCCCCTTCCATTGGTGGATGTTGTGATGTACTCAAGTATACTGCTGGTGGTGAACCATGCCGGTGGCGGTGTACCATACCTTGGTCAATGTGATGGTGGTGACTCCTGTATCCCGGTGTTGGTGAAGTATGCAGTGGTGGATGATGTGGTGTACTCAAGTATGCCGGTGGTGGTGCCCCATGCATTGGTGCATGTTGCTGTATAATCATGTATGCCGGTGATGGTGCGCTATACATTGGTGTATGTGATGGTGGTGGCTCATGTCTGCCGGTGGTGTTCAACCATGCATTGGTAGATGTTGTTTTGTGCTCATGTATGCCGGTGTTGGTGCATTAGTGGATGTGATGGTGGTGTCTCAAATATGCCGGTGGCGGTGGAGAATGCATTGGTGGATGTTCTGGTGTCGTCATATATGCTGGTGGCGGTGCGCTATCCATTGGTGGATGTTGTGGTGTATTCATGTATGACCGTGGCGTTGGAAGATCCAGTGGTGGATGTTGTGGTGCACTCATTTATGCAGGTAGCGGTGTACCGTGCATTGGTGAATGTGATGGTGGTTGTTCGTTTATGAAGGTTGGGGTGCCTAATGCACTGGTGGATGTTGTGGTGTACTGATGTATGTCGGTGGTGGTGGCGCCATGCACTTGTGGACGTTGTGGTGTACCCATGTGTCAGGGTTGCGGTCCGCCATGTATTGGTGCATATTGTGGTATGTTTATGTATTGCTTTTGTGGTGCGAAATCCATTGGTTTATGTGATAGTAGTGTCTATTGTATGAGGATGGCAGTGCCCCATGCAATAGTGGATGTTCTGGTGTCCTCATGTATGCTTATGGCGGTGGGCAATTCATTGGTGGATGTTGTGGTGTACTCATTTATGCCGGTTTTCGTGTGCGATGCATTGGTGGATGTTGTGGTGCACTCCTGTGTGTCCGTGGCAGTGTGCCATGCATTGGTGGATGTCATAGTGTGCACACGTAAGCCAGTGGCTGTTCTCGATGCATTGGTGGATGTTATGGTGGTGTCTCATGTATGAGGGTGGTTGTGCACCATGCATTGGTGGATGTTGTGGTGTATTCATGCATGCCGGTGGTGTTGTGCCAAGATTTGGTGGATGTTGTGGTGTACTCACATATAGCGGTGGTGGTGCGCCATGCAGTGTTGGATGTGATGGTGGTGGCTCATGTATGCCGGTGGTGTTGAACCATGCATTGGTAGATGTTGTGGTGTGCTCATGTATGTCGGTGGTTGTACACGATGCATTGGTGGATGTTGTGGTGTACTCATGTGTTCCGGTGGCGTTGTCTTATGCATTGATGGATGTTGTGGTGTACTCATGTATGACGGTGGTGGTGTGCCATGTTTTGGTGTATGTGATGGTGTTATCTCAGGTATGAACCTGGTGGTGCCCCATGCATTTATGGATCTGATGGTGGTGACTCAGGTACCGGTGGTGGTTCCCCATGCATTAGTGGATGTTGTTGTGTACTCATGTATACCGGTGGCGGTGCGCCATGCATTTTATGCATCTTTTGGTATGGCCTCATGGATAGGTGGATGTTGTTGTGTACTTATATATGCCGGTACTGGTGCCCCATGCATTGGTGGATGTGATGGTGGTGTCTTATGGATGCCTGTGGTGTCCCATGTATTGGTGGATGTTGTGGTGTACTCATGTGTGCCGGTGTCGGTACCCCATGCATTGGTAAATGTTGTGGTGTACTCATGTATGCCGGTGGAAGTGTACCAAGCATTGGTGGATGTGATGGTGGTGGCTTATGGATGCCTGTGGTGCAACATGCATTGGTTGATCTTGTGGTGTGTTCATGTATGCAGGTGGTGGTGCACGATGCATTGGTGGATGTTGTGGTGTACTCATGTATACCGGCGGCTGTGGCCATGAATTTGTTGATTTTGTGGTGTACTCATGTATGCTTGTGGTGGTACCCGTTGCATTGGTGGATGTGATGGTGGTGGCTCATGTATACTGGTGTTGGTGCGAAATGCATTGGTGGATGTTGTGGTATAATCATGTATGCCGGTGGCGGTGCACCTTGCATTGGTGGATGTGATGCTGGTGGTTTATGTATGCCGGTGGTGTTGAAGCATGCATTGGTGAATGTTGTGGTGTCCTCATGTATGCCAGTGGCGGTGCACGATGCATTCGTGGATGTTGAGTTCTACTCATGTATACAGTTGGCGGTGAACCATGCGTTTGTGGATGTGATGGTGGTGGCTTATGCTTGACTGTGGTGGTACCCCATGCATTGGTGGATGTTCTGATGTACTCATGTATACTGGTGGTGGTGCCCCATGCCGTTGGCGTTGTGCCAAGTATTGGTGGATGTGATGGTGATGGCTCATGTATGCCGGTGGTGGTGAAGCATGCAGTTGTGGATGATGTGGTGTACTCATGTATGCCGGTGAAGGTGCCCCATGCACTTGTGGATGTTGTGGTGTACCCATGTATGCCATTGGTGGTGCCCCATGGATTGGTAAAAGTTGTGTTGTACTCATGTATACCGGTCGTGGTGCCAAATTCATTGGTGGAAGTTTTAGTGCTCATGTATGTCAGTGGTGGTGTGCCATTCATTGGTTGATGTGATGGTTATGTCTCTTTTATAAGGCTGTCGGTGCCCCATGACTTAGTGGATGTGATGTTGGTGTCTCATGTATGACGTTGTGGTGCCCCATGCATTGTTCTATGTTGTTTTGTATTCTTGAATGCTGGTGGCGGTGCACCATGCATTGGTTTATGTGATTCTTTTGGTTTATGTATACCTGTGGTGGTGCCCTATGCATTGGTGGATGTTGTGGTGTACTCATGTATGCCGGTGGTTTTGAACCATGCATTTGTGAATGTTGTGGTGTACTTATGTATGCCTCTGGTGTTGAACCATGTATTGGTGGATGTTGTGGTATGCTCATGTATGTCGGTGGCGGTAGACAATGAAGTGGTGGATGTTGTGGTCTACTCATGTATACAGTTGGCGATGCGCCATGCATTGGTGGATGTGATGGTGGTGGCTTATGGATGACTGTGGTGGTGCCCCATCCAGTGGGGAATGTTGTGATGTACTCATGTATGTCAGTGGCAGTGTGCCGTGCTTTGGTGTATGTGATGGTGGTGTCTCATGTGTTAGGGTGGTGATGAACCATGCATTGGTGGATGTTGCGGTGTACTCATGTATGCCGGCGGTGGTGCCACATGAATTGGTGGATGTTGTGGTGTACTGATGTATGCCGGTGGTGGTGTTGCATGCATTAGTGGATGTTGTGGTGTACTCCAGTATGTCGGTGGCAGGGTTATGCATACATGAATACACCAAAACATCCACCAATGCATGGGGCATCACCACAGGTATACATAAACCACAACCATCATATCCACCAATGCATGGTGCACCGCCACCGGCATATATGAGTACACCACAACATCCACCAATGCATGGAGCACCACCACCCTTATACATGAGACTGCACTTGACTTGTAGATTAATGGTTAGTGTAGATAGTTCCCCCTAAGGTATAACTTAGTGTTAACCCACCATTCCGTCCTTCAATAGGTAGTTCGAGACAAAGCAAGTCCCGGATGGTCACTTTGAAAGTCAGTGTACTGGCCACCTGCTGGTAAAGCATTCACTATTTCAGTTTAAAACTTGAATTAAATTTTGTTTTTCACGTCCCGACATATTTGCTTTGTATTTAAATGTAAGGGGATCGTCGAATAACCGAATGGTTAAAGCGTTCGCTCATGACGCTCCAAGCAAACCTATTTCGATTTTCCAAATCTGAATCAATGATGTGTGGAGTCGATGTTTGTATAGCTGGTATGCTGGTAAAAGCAGTGTGAAAACGACACTCATGCATGCAGTCTTAATATGTACTGGAAGGATAACTTATGATACAGTCTACTGTTTACCTTTATTAGCAGAAGCCACTGTGTTTTTCCAAACGATCTTTTAAAGAGAACATAAAGTGCCTCCTTGTGTACGATGACGTCTACTGCCAAGTCACAAGTTGATTTTCGTGTTTGAGATATGTTCTCGTGGAATCATATATTTTGCATTTATGCACACAGTACAAATGATGTAAAATATGTTTACCTTTATTATCAGGAGCGTGGATGCCATCGTCCTGGGGGCGGAAATGGACTCTGAAGTCCCCCAGAGGCAGGACGACTGCCAAGAAGACATTCCATGGAAGTGGATCAAGGATTCTTCTGGAGCAGCATGTGGATGTTTTACTGTTCGGACATTTTGTGACAATGTACTCTGCGTGTCTACTACTGTAAACCCTCCAGTAGAATAAGTAGCGTTACATACGTTGAGGGAACACGGTTCCAGAGTTTTTTTCTCAAAAATGTTTTTTATCTCTGGTTTTACGTGTCGGGCTTCAGTTACCTTTGACCTTGTTCAAATCTCAAATTTGATCAAGATCAATTTAGACGCACATTCTGCGACAACAATGTTGGTGTTTCTGTTCGAGGATTTGGAACTGTTCCATGTTGGGAATGATGACATTAATAAAACATAATCCGCACAGCTGGTCCAATTGTACTTGTTTTTTGTTTTTTTCCTGTTTTGTTTGTGAAACTTGTGAACTCGAGAAGAATTGTTTTTGTCCATGGAAATCGGATGTGCACGACTTTATCGCCTTGTAAGAGTGCTTGTTTTTAGCCATACACTGCCATGCACTGCTAAACACCGCCAACACAGAAACACATCACGAATTAAGTCCAACATTAAAACAATAGATGAATACATGGGGGTATTGAGACCTATGGATCAACTTTATTCAAATATACTGAAAGGCCACAGGCCTATAGTACAAGCAGTCATCTTCAATGGCACACTGATCACAAAGCTTACAAATCCTATTCTCTCTATCAATCGCTCTAAATCTTCCACTCTCAATATATAAATTGTGCGAGGAACATCTAAATCTAATTAACGCCGTTCTAATCTTTTTGACATTAATAACTGACAGATACATTTCCTGGCCTAAATTATATTTAATCATTCTCTAGTACAGACATTTGCTCGAAAGAGACATGTTTTCAAACCATTCTTGCAAATACATATCCTTTAGTCTTCTCGTTAATTCTGAAATAAACAAGTTCTTAAAATCGACATATTGATTGTTCCAGACATATCCAAAGCCTTTTGAGAATAGAAATTTTCTAATTGCAGTAACCCAGTTAGTGTGGCCGTTTCTATCAAATAGTACCAACATATTGTATCATTTTTGGGGTAAACGATACGGGGGCATATTCAATAATTTTAACCAATATTTAATTACCTTTATACTCGTAAATAGCGATATTGGATATCTACCACATTCTCCGTAAACCATTAAATCGTTGTATTGTGTTTAACACCAAGAAATTTCTTGCAGGCTTGTAACTGCACCCGTTCAATATCTGGTAGATATCAGCTCCGTATCATATTATAGGGTAAATTTTTGCATCAAATATCTTGAAGTACGAACTTATATTTAAATCTCCAAACACATTCAGTTGCTTATAGAGACCTATCATGACCTTCTGAGCTTGCAGACTTGCGTATTTAGCATGTGTTAGCCATGAGAGACAGTGACTAAAAATATTCCCAAGTATTTATACGAATTGGTGGTTTCTAGTTCTATGCCCCTGTACTGCCATTTCTCATTTTTCGTTAGGCGCCCTCCCCTTTTGAAAACTACTACTTTAGTTTTATTCCTGTTAACCTTTAACTTGTACTCATCACAATATGTCTCTAGTTCCATGATTAGTTTTTGTAAACCTGCCACAGTGCTCGAGAATAGGACAATGTCATCTGCAAAAAGCAGCAGAAATACGTGTACAATATCTGGATGCAATTGGATTCCATTTTCACAATTCATTTCAATTTGAGTTGCTAGTTCATTAATGAAAAACGAAAATAAGAATGGGCTAAGTATATAACCTTGCCTCACTCCAAGCTCTAGGTTAAATGTATCTGACAATTCATTATTATTTCTGAAGCAAGCTTTTACATTTTCATAGATATTGTGTAACAGATTTTTCATTTTCGGGCTAAGTCCCGAAGCACTGAATGTATCCCGAAGTTTCTTCCTGTCGACAGAGTCAAACGCTTTTTCAAAATCAACAAAAAGAGCATGTAATTTACCACCCTTGAAATTAAGATAACGTTGTATAATACTATGTAAGATAAACATATTGGTATACCCATGTCTAAATCCAGCCTGAGACTCACTGATTTTATTCATTGCTTCACCCCACGTCACCCCCCACGGGGGTATTCTAATGTCTACAAACCAGAACTTACAACACAAAAGAATATCAACATTACTAGATCACATCGCACAAACCTTTAGTTCAATGCATGTACTAAACAATCCAGTGGTGTCTGTAGATGAGACAAGACATTAAATGAAAACCTCCCACCAACATTCAACAGTCCAGAATATTGCATTGCGCAAGTAAACAACCAAGTGCATGTTTGCCAATCATATTCCTTAACCAGTTGACCATGGTTGGAGCATTTGTGATGGTCAGCGTATCCCTATTCTGGTGTTCTGATGTCGAGAGACGCTGCTCCCCATGAATTGGTTGAACTGACACAGAGTAAATGCAATAAAGTCAATATGCCATCAGAGAGAGATCTATATCAAAGCAGATAAACTGAACAAATTGTAAGCTTCTGAATGTATCAAAAGTGATTAACAGTTATCTGACAGACCATTTGAATAGCTACTACGAGAGCTTAGAGCCAGTTATCGATCGTGAAGCATAGTTTTCTAATACTTTGGATACTGCTATTTCATCAAATAGTTTAGGAATGTATAGCTTGTATTAACCATAACATAAGTTTGTTTTTTTCTAAACTGTGTTAAACATGTGACACCAAATGAATTGTTTGTTAGTTCTGTATAGGCACTAAAACTACAATGGTGGTCATCTTGGCAGCCATTTTTGAATTCTGGGTAATATCAAGGTATTCCATGTAACATGTTGTCACTCTAGAAGTAAACAGGAAACAAAATCTCGTCTCAAAGAGTAAGCTGTGAAACATTATATTATCACGACATGACCATACAAAATCACCTGTTTTATGCCCGAGTCAAGACTCTAGAAGATACAAGTGTCAAAAAACATAAAAAGTATCAACATTGGCCGTAAATAGACACATTCGGTGTTAATTTTTATGTAAATGTAACTGCCGAGAAGACAATTCAAAATGGCGGTCATTTTCATTATTTTCAAAAGCAAATACGTGTGAAAAAAATATACACCCTTTAGCAATACACAAAAGTCACAATGACAGTGATCAGATTGATATTAGTAAAACTATCCATGATTAACCTTGAGATGTTGTCGGCCACCAAACCAAATGTCATGAAAATGCTCACAGACCTCCACCACATAAAATGGCCTGTGAAAACCTGAGTATTAAAGGCCTTTTCATGAGCCAAAGACATCATACTAACTGAAGATAGTGTCAAACAAACTCAGTACTGGGGATGCTACGACATCAGATTTTTCAGCTGCCTCCTCTTGACAATTCAAAATGGCGGTCATTTTCATTATTTTCAAAAGCAAATATATGTCAAAAACATATACACCCTTTGGCTACATAAAAGTCACAATGGCAGTGATCAGATTGATATTAGTAAAACTATCCATGATTAACTTTGAGATGTTTTCGGCCAGCAAATTAAATGTCATGAAAATGCTCACAGACCTCCACCACATAAAATGGCCTGTGAAAACCTGAGTATTAAAGGCCTTTTCATGGGCCAAAGACATCATACTAACTGAAGATAGTGTCAAACAAACTCAGTACTGGGGATGCTACGACATCAGATTTTTCAGCTGCCTCCTCTTGACAATTCAAAATGGCGGTCATTTTCATTATTTTCAAAAGCAAATATATGTCAAAAACATATACACCCTTTGGCTACATAAAAGTCACAATGGCAGTGATCAGATTGATATTAGTAAAACTATCCATGATTAACTTTGAGATGTTTTCGGCCAGCAAATTAAATGTCATGAAAATGCTCACAGACCTCCACCACATAAAATGGCCTGTGAAAACCTGAGTATTAAAGGCCTTTTCATGGGCCAAAGACATCATACTAACTGAAGATAGTATCAAACAAACTCAGTACTGGGGAGGCTACGACATCAGATTTTTCAGCTGCCTCCTCCTGTGCTACTTCAATACCCTTGGATACAGCAAAGGGGTTCACCTTTTACGGTGTCTTGTCAGGAGTCTCGATCACAAGGAAAAGCGGCCAATACTCGATAGATGCAGACGGTCTGTGATCAGTATCAATAGGGTCAATTTCAAGTGGGCATTTTGGGCTTTTGGGCGGAATTTCATAGGTGTAAGCCATGGTTAGTGTAATATGGTTCATCATCCGAGCCACCCACTCACCACGGAGTATCAAAAAAGCAAGTGGGTCTCCAACTTACAGCACCAAGGATACCCGGATGATCTACTCCAGCAGAAGAATTAATATCAATATTTCTACCAGATTGGCCTATGAGCCATATTAACTACGACGTCGAAAATATCGGAGTTCATATTTTTCATACGATGACCTAGGGAAAAATATTACTTTGTCATGGTGAGGTGATGTCGTGAGCAATGCAAAGACGACACGTCACCAATCCATGGGGCACCACCACAGGCATACACGAGACACCACAATCACATCCACCAATGCAAGGGGCACCGCCAAAGCATACATGAGCCACCACCATCTCATCCACCAATGCATGGCACACAGCCACCGGCATACATGACTACACCACAACATCCATAAAAGTATGGTGTACCGCCATCGGCACAGATGAGCACACCACAACATCCATCAATGCATGGTTCATCACTACCGGCATTCATAAGCCACCACCATCACATTCACCAATGCATGGTACACCACCACCGGCATACCTGAGTACACCACAAAATCCATCAATACATCGTCTAGTGTCACCGGCATACATGAGTACACTACAACATCCACCAATGCATGTGGCACCACTGCCGGCATACATGAGTACACTATAACATCCACCAATGCATGGGGCACAACCATCCTCATACCTGAGACACCACCATCACCTCAACCAATGCATGGCGCACAGGAACTGGCATATACGTGAGCACACTATCACATGCACCAATGCATAGCGCACCACCAACTGTATACATGAGTAGAACACAACATCCACAAATGCATCGTGCACCGCCACCTGCATACATGAGTACACTAAAACATCCACCAATGCATCGTGTACCGCCACCTGCATACATGAGTACACCACAACATCCACCAATGCATCGTGTACCGCCAAAAGCATACATAAACACACCACAAGATAAATCAATGCATGCTGCACCACAGGTATCCATAAGCCACCACCATCACATCCACCAATGCATGGCACACCGCCACCAGCATACATGACTACACCACAACATTTACCAATGCATGGGGTACCGACACCGGCACACATGAGTACACAACAAAATCAACCAATGCATGGGGCACCAGTACCGGCATACATAAGTACACCACAACATCCACCTATTAATAAAGCACCGCAACAGGCATACATGAGAATACAACAACATGCATAAAATGCATGGGGCACCACCACCGGCATACATGAGCCACCACCACCACATACACCGATGCATGGTGGACCGCCACCAGCATACATAAGGACACCAGAACATCCACCAATGCATAAGACACCGCCACCGGTATACATGAGTAGACCACAACATCCACGAATGCATCTTGCACCGCCACGTCATACATGAGACACCACCATCACATCCCCTAATTCATGGGGCACCACCAGCCTCATACAAGAGACATAACCATCACATCCACCAATAAATGGCACACCACCACTGACATACATGAGTACACCACAACCACATCCACCAATCCATGTCACACCGCCACTGGCATACATGAGCACACCACAACATCAACAAATATATGGTGTACCACGAACACCGGCATACATGAGTACACCACAACATTCACAAATGCATGGGCCAAAACCACCCTTGTGCATATACATGAGACACCACCATCATATACAGCAATGCATCGGACACCACTTCCGACATACATGAGTACACCACAACATCAACCAACGTATGGCGCACCGCCACCGACAAACACGAGTACATAACAACATCCACGAATGCCAGGTGCACCACCACCGGCATACATGAGTACACTACAACATCCACCAGTGCATGTGGCAGCACCACCAGCATACATGAGTACACCACAACATCCATCAATTCATGGGACATCACCACCCTCATACATGAGACACCACCATCACATACACCAATCCATGGAGCACCGCCAACGGCATACATGTGTACACCACAAGATTTACCAATGGGTGGGGCACCGACACAGGCATACATGAGTACACCACAAGATCCACCAATGCATGGGGCACCACCACTGTAATTAATAAGCCACTACCATCACATCCACCAATGCATGGCGCACCGACAACTGTATACATGAGCAGAACACATCATACACCGATGCATCGTGCACTGCCACCGGCATACATGACCAACCCACAACATAAACCAATCCATGCTTCAACACCACCGGCATACATGAGACACTACTATCAACTTCACCAATGCATGGCGCACAGCAACTGACATATATGTGAACACACCATCACATCCACCAATGCATGGCACGCCGCTACCGACATACGTCAATACACCACAACATCCACCAATGCACGGTTCACCACCATCCTCATCAAAGAGACACCACCATAACATCCACCAATCCATGGCGCACCGCCAACTGTATACATGAGTAGAACACAACATCAACCAATGCATCGTGCACCGCTACCGATGTGCAGGAGTACACCACAACATCCACCAATGCATGGCACACCACCACTGACATACATGAATACACCACAACATCCACCAATGGATTGTCCACCGCCACCGACATACATGAAAACAACAAAACATCCACCAATGCATGGTGCACCGCCACCAGCATACATGATGACACCAAAACATCAACCATTCCATGGAGCACCGCCACCGGCATACATGAGTAGACCACAACATCCACCAATGCATGTTTCAACACCAGCGGAACACCTGAGTACACCACAACATCCACCAATGCATCATGTACAACCACCGGCATACATGAGCACACCAGAACATCTACCAATGAATGGTTCAACACCACCGGCATACATGAGCCACCACCATCACATCCACCAATGCATGGGGCACCAGTACCGGCATACACAAGTACACCAGAACATCCACCTATCTATGAGGCATCGAAATCGGCATACATGAGCAAACCACAACATGCATAAAATGCAAGCGGCACCACCACCGGCATACATGAGGCACCACCATCACATTAAACAATGCATGGCGCACCGCCACCTTCATACATCAGTAGACTATAACATCTATAAATGCATGGGGCACCACCACCCTCATACCTGATATAACACCATCAAAGCCACTAATACATGGCACACCACAACCAGAACACATGAGTACACCACAACATCCACCAGTGCATCGTGTACAACCACCTGCATACATGAGCACACCACAACATCTACCAATGCATAGTTCAATACTACCGGCATACATGAGCCACCACCATCACATCCACCAATGCATGGGGCACCGCCATCTTCATACATGAGTACACTATAACTTCCATAAATGCATGAGGCACCACCACCTTCATACATGAGCCGCCACAATCACATCCACCAATGCAAAGCGTACCGCCACCGGCATGCATGAGTACACCAAAACATCCACCAATGCCTTGTGTACCGAAACCTGCATACATGAACACACCACAAGATCCACCAATGCATGGTTCACCACCACCGGAACAGATGAGCCACCACCATCTCATCCTCGACTGGATGGCACAACGACACCGGCGTATACACCGGTATACAAGAATACACCACAACATCCACCAATGCATGGCGCACTGCCACCACCATACATGAGGACACCTGAACGTCCACCAATGCATGGGGCACTGCCACCGACATACATCAGCACACCACAACATCCACCAATGCATCGTCCACCGCCACCGGCATACATGAGACACCACCATCACATCCACTAATTCAAGGGGCACCGCCAGCCTCATACAAGAGACATAACCACCACATCCACCAATGCATGGCACACCACCACTGACATACATGAGCACACCACCATCACATCCAACAATGCATGTCGCACTGGCACCGGAATACATGAGCACACCAAATGATTCACAAATCCATCGTGCACAGAAAATTTCATACATGAGTACACCACAACATCCACCAATGCATCGGTAACCAATACCGGTATACATGAGTACACCACAACATCCACCAATGGATGGCACACCACCACCGGCATACCTGACTAAACCACAACATTCACGAATCCATGTGGTACCACCAACGGCATATATGAGACATCACATTCACCAATGCATGGAGCACCACCAAGGGCATTACATGGGAAATCAAAACATCCACGAATGCATACCGCACCACCACCGTCATACATGAGTACACCACAAGATCCACCAATGCGTGGGGCGCTGCCACCAGCACACATGAGTACACCACAACATTAACCAATGCATGGCGCACTGCCACCTTCATACATGAGTACACCACAACATCCACCAATGCATGGGGCACCACTACCAACATACATGAGTACACCACAACATCCACCAATGGATGGTGCACCACCACCGGCATCCCTGAGTACACCACAACATCCACCAATGCATGGGGCACCGCCACCAGCATACATGAGTACACCACAACATCAACCAATGCATGGAGTACTGACACCTTCATACATGAGTACACCACAATATCCACCAATGCATCGTGTACCGCCACCGGCCTACATAAACACACCACAAGATCCACTAATCCATGGTTCACCACCACCGGCACACATGAGCCACCACCATCTCATCCACGAATGGATGGCACAACGACACCGACATGGGGCACCAAGAAAGGTATACCAGAATACACCACAACATCCACCAGTGGATGATGCACGACACCGGCATACATGAGTACACCACAACATTGAATGATGATTGGGGCAGCACCACAGGCATCCATAAACCAATACCATCACATCCACCAATGCATGGTTCACCATCACCCTCATACATGAGACACCACCATCACATCCACCAATGCATGGAGCACAGAGACTGGCATATACGTCACCATACCATCACATCCACCAATGCATGGCGCACTACGACCCTCATACATGAGACACCACCATCACTTCCACCCATGCATCGAGCACAGCCACTAGCCTGTGTGAGCACACCATAACATCCACCAATGCATGGTACACCTCCACGGACATAGAGTAATTCACCACAACATCCACCAATGCATCGCACATCAAAACCGGCATACATGAGTACACCACCATCACATCCACCAATGCATGGCGCACCGCCACGAGCATACATGAGTACACCACAACATCCACCAATGCAATGGTAACCACCAGCCTCATACATATACAAGAGACACCACCGTCAGAACCACCTATGGATGGCGCACTCACACTGGCATACATGAGCACACCACAATATCCATAAATGTATGGGTCTCCACCACCCTCATACATATACATGAGACACCACCTTTAGAACCACCTATGCATGGTGTACCGCCACAGGCATACATGAGTACACTACAACATACATCAATGCATCGTGTACAACCACCTGCATACATGAGCACACTACAACATCTAACAATGCATGGTTCAACACCACCGGAATACATGAGCCACCACCATCACATCCAACAATGCATGGCGCACATGACTACACTATAACATGAGTACACTATAACTTCCATAAATACATGAGGCACCACCACCCTCATACAATAGACACCACCATCACATCCACCAATGCATGGCACACCGCCACCGACATTTTGGCACCGTCACCGCCATATATGAGTACACCGTATCATTAACCAATGCATAGAGAACCAACAACGGCATACATAAGCCACCACTATCGCATACACCAATGCATGGGGCACCGCATACGGTAAACATGAGTACTAAACATCATCCATCAAGGCACGGGGCACCACCACCTTCACACATGAGTACACCACAACATCCACCAATGCATGGGGCACCGTCAAAGCATACATGAGCCACCACCATCACATCCACGAATGCATTGCACACCGCCACAGGCATACATGAGTAAACCACAACATGTACCGATGCATCGGGCACCAACACGGGCATACATGAGTACACCACAACATCCACCAGAGAACCACCAGAGGCTTCCATAAGCCCCCACCATCACAATTACCAGTGCATGGCGCAACGCCAACGGCATACATGAGTACACCACAACATCAACCAATGCATGGAGCACCACCACCGACATACATGAGTACACCACAACATAATCCAATAGATGGGGCACCAACACCCTCATACATGAGACACCACCATCACATGCACCAATGCATGGTGCACCGCCAGCAGCATACATGAGTACAACTGTACACGATGCAATGGTTGATTTTGTGGTCTACTCATGTATGCCAGTGGCAGTGCGCCATGCATTTGCGGATGTTGTGGTGTACTCATGTATGCCGGTTGAGGTGCGCCATGCATTGGTGGATGTGATGGTGGTGGCTCATGTATCCCGGTGGTGGTGCAACATACATTGGTGAATGTTGTGATGAACTCATGTATACCGGTGGTGGATTCCCATCCATTGGTGAATGTTGTGTTCTACTCATGTATACCGGTGGTGGTTCCCAACCCATTGGTGAATGTTGTGTTCTACTCATGTATGCCGGGGGTTGGTGCACCATGCATTGGTGGATGTTGTGGTGTACTCATGTATGCCGATCTTGGTGCCGGAAGTATTGAAGGATGCGGTGTACTTATGTATGGCTGTATCGGTGCGCCATGCATTGGTGGATGTGATGGTGGTGGTTCATATATGGCGGTGGTGGTGAACCATGCATTGGTGGATCATGTTTTGTGCTCATGTATACCGGTGACGGTACACGATGCATTGGTGAATGTGATGGTGGTGGCTTATGTATGCCGGTGGTGGTGCCCTATGCATTGCTTGATGTTGCTGTGTAGTCATGTACGCCGGTGGCAGTGCGACATGCATTGTTGAATGTGATGGTTTGGTACTCATGTATGTCAGTGGTTGTGTGCCCTACATTTGTGAACGTGATGGTTATGCCTCTTGTATGCCGGTGGCGGTGGACGATGCATTGGTGGATGTTGTGGTCTACTCATGTATGTCGGTGGCGGTGCCCCATGCAATGGTGGATATAATGGTGTCCTTATGTATGCTGGTGGCGGTGCACCATGCATTGATGGATCTTGTGGTGTATTCATGTATGCTGGTGGCGGTTGACAATAAATTGGTGGATGTTGTGTGGTTTTGGTGTGCCATGTATTGGTGGATATTGTGGTGCACTTCTGTATGTCTGTGGAGGTGTCCCATGAATTAGTGGATGTGATGGTGGCGCGACACCATCGGCATACACGAGTACACCACAACATCCACCAATGCATGGCGCACCTTCACCGGCATACATGAGCACACCACAACATTCACCAGTGGATCGTTTACCGTCACCTCCATACATGAGTACACCACAATAATCACCAATGTATGGTGCACCACCACCGGCATCCATAAGTCACCACCATCACATCCACCAATGCATGGCGCACCACCGCCAGCATACATGAGTACACCACAACATCCACCAATGCATAGGGCACCACCACCCTCATACATGAGACACCACCATCATATCCACCACTGTATGGCACACCGACTCCGACATACATGGGTACACCACAACATCCACCAATGCATGGTGCACTGCCGCTGGCATACATGAGTATATAACAACATCCACCAATGCATGGTGCACGACCATCGGCCTACTTGAGTACACTACAACATCCACCAATGCATGTGGCACCACCGCCAGCATACATAAGTACACCACAACATCCACCAATGCATGGGGCACCAGCACCCTCATACATGTGACACCACCGTCACATACACCAATGCATGGAACACCGCCACCGGCATACATCAGCACACCACAACATTCAATAATGCCTGGTGCACCACCACCGGCATACATGAGTCCACTATAACATCCACCAATGCATGTGGCACCACCGCCGGCATACAAGTGTACACCACAACATCCACCAATGCATGGGGCACCAACACCCACATACATGGGACACCACCATCACATCCACCAATGCATCTCGCACCACCGTTGGCATACATGAGTACATGAGTACAACATCCACCAATGCATGGCGCAGAACCAAATGTATACATGAGTAGAACACAACATCCACCAATGCATCGTGCACTGTCAGTGGCATACATGACCACACCACAACATCCACCAATGCATGGAGCACTGCCACCGGCATACATGAGTACACCACAGCATCCACAAATGCATGGTGCACTGCCGCTGGCATACATGAGTATATAACAACATCCACCAATGCATGGTGCACGACCTTCGGCCTACATGAGTACACCACAACATCCACCAATGCATGTGGCACCACCGCCAGCATACATGAGTACACCACAACATCCACCAATGCATGGGGCACCACCACCCTCATACATGAGACACCACCGTCACATACACCAATGCAGGGAACACCGCCACCGGCATACATCACACCACAACATTCAGTAATGCCTGGTGCACCACCGCCGGCATACAAGTGTACACCACAACATCCACCAATGCATGGGGCACCAATACCCACATACATGAGACACCGCCATCACATCCACCAACACTGCAAAAATAACCTGGTTTCCGCAGTGCGGAAACCTGATGGAAAGTGGACTGAAAGTTTCCACCAAGAATCCAGTGAGTTTCCGTTCTTTTACACTGAGTTTCCGCAATGACGGAAACTTTCAATTAGCCACTTTCTAAGGGTTTCCGCACGGTATCCGTTACCCATGCTCCAACAAGTTTCCGTTGAGTTTCAGTTAAGTTAAAGATCCATCAGGTTTCCGCAGAGTTTCAGTTACAAACTGACCTACATAGTTTCCGCAAAGTTTTTGTTGCCAGAAAACTTTCCACAGCATTTCATTTACTCGGGTTCACAGGAGTCATTGAATGTGTGTCATTGCATATAACATTCTTGTTACTCCTGGTTGGCAAAGACAATATAAGGAGTTTGTGTACAATCATTGAGTATACATAAAGAAAAACAAAAGATACAATATGATTCACTGTTTTATTTTCAGACAAATATGGATCAAACATATATCTAATAAATAATAAAAAGATAGCACTAGATAACAGATCAACATTTGTAACTTATGACAAAAATATTTCTAAAAACATGCTATAACAGTTGCATCCCTTGTCTCCTCCTGCACCTCCTCACGCTGTTACAGAAAAACACACTCCAGTCAGTCAATGCTAAACATATAATAACACACACCATGCAATACAATACAACAATGAAATAAAATGCAATAAAGAACTTAGGTTACACTGAAAGTACAAAAAATGTATTTAAAGTAAATAAAGGTCTCTTTGAAAATAGATAAAAATTAAGATTGAATAAAACTGTATTAATTGAAATGCAATCAGAATATCAAAACTATTAAAGTTTTACATTGAGAATAATTCAAATTGAATTGATCACAGATAAAATTGCGTGCATGTGATCGATTAGCTATTTACTAGCCCACTTGGGCATCCTTCAGTGGATATCTCTGTCATTCTGGTTGGATGCCGCATCCTGGTCTTCATGTTGGCCTTAGCTCTGGTGGTGGCGTTGAAAATTTGTTGCTGAGTCCAGTGCAGACGTCTTAAGTTTAGATTCTCAGGTAAAGGGGTAAGAGATTAAAAAATTGGCATCTTCTTCATCACTCACAACTGGTGAAGTCATTTCCAAGGTAAGTATAGTTGAAACCCTTTCCTTCCGTCGATCTGGCCAGTCAATAGTTTTCAGGTTTTTCATACGCAGTGCAATTTTCTGAAAATTAAACAAAAATCAATCAACAGATAATGCCAAGATGGATTGCAAATTATTAAAAAGGAAGTGTCGTGAAAAATTATTTACTTCATTAATCACCCCAACACAAGTTATGGAGTTCATCACATTTAATGACATATCCTATTTTCTTATGGACACACAATCTGTTGCTCTGAAGTGGCACGTAGTCACTGAAGTGTAGTAACATGTTTATATATCATCATTAACTGACTTGATTCTTATGTTATGATTTATGAAATTATGATCTGAATCATGTGTTACATATCTTAAGAATGTAAAAAGCAATAATCCATAAACATTTTAAATGTATATTTCCGGAACTTAGAATCTGTCATCAGACATTGCAATGAGAAGAGTTGTTACATGTTATTATTCGAATAGATATACTTACGGATTTCATTCTTTTTGTTGTTGTTGTTTTTTTTTTGCTGCTGTACTGTGTGACACTTTCTTTTCGGTTTCTTGTCTACTGAGATCATCACGCCACACTCTACAAAGCGCTTCTGAAAATAAATGTTTAAAGTACTATACAGCATGTTTCACACATTTTAGTTCAACTGTTAGGCAAATGTATTTATATATGCCATGCTGGCTGGGTTACTGAAGTTAACATCCATAAATCTGTCTTTACACTATTAATTAAATCATTAGCTATTTATAATGACAGGCAGGTGAGTAAAAATTACCTTCACAAGATCCTGTTGACCATCCTTGGTCGTGATATAGTCACTTGTTTCTTTGACTACTACATTCATAGAGTCCTCGTCACCGGCTTTACTGAAATAAAAACAAATGTCATTTTCCTTGCACTTCATTCAATCATGCATTCAACACCATGTCTAATTAAAATTAAAGATCGTCAGTGAAAATTATACAACCAAGTAAACTACAGATTTATCACTTTGAATACATATATTGTTCTGAAAGTTTACCATTTTGTAGTTAAATGATTTAAAATAACTTCCAAAAAGGCTAACCATCCTTTGTGTTATTTAGTGCAAATTCTATGTACATCCTGTTTGCCAAAGTTATGCAACCGGTAAGTGAACAACTGACATAAAGATCATGATAAAAGAAGTTTAGTTATATCACATGACATAACCTTGCAGCAATTAAGCATTGTAAAATCAAGGGGTCAGTTTGATGGCAATTTCACACAGGTGTAATGTTAAACTGATTTAGTTTACCGGCTATTCAAATCCATTTGCAAATGATACTTTCATGCATTTTTCATTTTGAGAAAACGTACGTAGGGAAGTAAATTAATGAAATATTCAAAGTGAACTTACCCAGTAACATGAGCACATACCTTCGATAGACAAGGGTGATCCTCCAGGAGCAGTCGTGTCAAGATTTTTCTCACAACAGCCTAAAAGATAAAATCAAATACGTTAAATATAACAGGTATATATATATATATGATTATTCTCAATACATATGTATTACATTACTCAAAAATTACATGAAATTTCAAATGTATCCTACGCAAAGCTAACAGTTTCTTATATGAATTTAGTGTTTGCCTCAAATAGTTCAGAAACACATCTGACCCCTCCGAGCGAATTTGGGGGTAAACAATTTCATTTCACTAATGATCCAGGATTGCATTTAATAAATTACACCGAAATGTTGCCATTGTAAAAGCCCATCACTGTTATCATTCTTTAAAATATATCTGAATTGGTGAAATATATCTTGCAATACCCAGTAAACCCATGAGTGAACCACTACATATGGCGGATCTTTGTGATGCAGATCGTACTTCATCCCCTAACCCCCAATCATTGTCGGCGGAGTAGACGCATCTATTATCTAAACATCATGCAAGCAGCTTGGTGAGTGTTAGTGATATATATTGATGGGCATACTTACCTGATATATTCCTAATATATTATTTATTCATATTTATATCAATCCAAAGTTCACAATCCAATAACGTCTACTTACCTAATATATCTGTTTCACAAAGTCTATTTACGAAACACTAAATGTTTATCCAAAGTTCACAATACAATAAAGTCATCACATCAATGTTCATCCTTTTTAAAATTGTATATGGTGACGTTTTCGCCATAACATTTGTAGCCGTTTTCGCCAAGGGAAGGTTCCGTTCTGTCCAAAGGGTGACGTTTTCGCCAGGTGCCGTTTTGCTGTGGTGACGTTTTAGCCTGCACCCATCTTTGTGATGCAGATCGTAATTCATCCCCTACCCCCCCCCCCCCCCCCCCAACCACCTTTTAATTCTTTAAACGTTATTTGACAAAAAAAAAAACCTCGGTCTTACCTGAGTTTCTCGCATCCGTTCTCTGCTTTCTTCTCCAAGTCGCGAATTCTTTCGTCGAGTGCTTTTGGGGAAAGTGAGGTGGTCATGGCAAAGTTTACACGACGGAAAACAAATTTGTTCCTACCCGCCAAACAAGATGGTGTCTCGCTAACACTCACGGGAAATACAAAGTTTTGTCATTGTTTTTTTTAGAATAAATCTAATGTGACCATTTGACAGTAGATTTCCGCGTTCTACAACAAAAGAGGAAGGTACACCCTGTTGTGAGTTGTTTTTGTAACAATTAGATAGTCTCGCGTGGACGTGATCCTGTCGCCATTCGTTTATTTGTTTACATTGCCGACATCAAAGGGGAGTGTGAAAAGTGGAATTCAGCGGATTGAATGTAAGTACTCAAAGTGACAACAGTGGGCAGGTATGGTTTTAGCAGTCTTTTCATCGCATTAGCGTCACTGATTGTTTTTTCTCAGTGTCAAGCATCAATATGTAGGCCTTGTGATTATTAACAGTGATTAATTGTGAAAACATGTTCACCTTATTTTAACAGGCCCGAGCGTTATGAGTCCTACTGATTTAGCACTCATGGGAAACTTTATTGTGGCAGATAAGTTATTTTCTAAAATCCTGTCAGGAGAAGGTAGTATCCGGATATATTTCTGCTGGATGGACCCCCCCTCCCCCCACGTACCATGTAAGTAATTTACGCACAGTGCTCAAAACATGCACGGGGGTTACAAACATTAACATTGTTTGTTCTTTTCAGTTATACACCCAGATCTACTATCCCTATCTACCCTTTACGTTAACTTGATGAATACCTTTACTACTATTACTAATATAATTTGGTCATGTGTCACAATTTCTTTCAAACCTTAATTCATTTGTCAGTGTGAATGAAGAATGAAGCACAATCCCACTGACCCTTTGGCTATGATTTGTACATGCATAATTTCTGTAGACTATTCGTGACACTTTCTGCTGCAGGGACACAGTTCTTTGGGGACATTGCGACAAGTAATTGTCAAGAAAGACAGCCTAAAATCACGAGAAATAAGTTTCAGAAATATGGTTGATTTCTACAATATTTGTTTTAACATGGGTACCCAGAGATATTCCGTATATATGTCTTCGTTGTATCTATTCATACAATCTGCACTCCAGAAATATTCCAACCAAGTCACATCATACATTTATTAGTTCATCAAATTATCTAGTATCTTATGTTCTGTGTCAGTTCTGTGTATCCAGCTGTACCAGTTAATCAGTTTGATGATTTGATATTTGTTTTATAACCATTAAAACCTTTCCCATCAGTACATGTTGCATGTGTTAGCCGTACTATGCATTGACATTATCATCACACCTCAGCTTTCATATTTCTGAAAGAATCATTGTGTCAGTTATTTGATTTACAGATATGAATTGTGGACCAACAAACTCGGAGAATGACAAGACGCCTTCATTGGTATTTATAATTCACGCTATATTATGTTATATGCCCGGTAAGGGAATCTCTTTTATAACAATATTATTCATATAGCTTTATAATGAAGCAGACACTATGTAAATACATACAACAAACCTTTTTGACCTCACTCAAAGTGTCACTGTACATGGATTCAAGCGTAATATATACATATATTTTAAATTCCAGGAGAAATACGGCTTTTCTGTCCTCACTGACAGACGTCTGTTTCAAGAAAGACACGTTATCTCCATCTCCGTAACGACAAGATGTTTGTTAGTTTGTAAAGATTTTTCGGGTGAATGACAAATGTTTCATCAGGTTAGTCATCAAAGAATTTTTAGATTTCACTAGAAATCGAGTTTGCACTGTCACTTTGCTATCCATGTTTAATATGTTTAATGTATGTATCATACATGTAACTGTAATAACTGAAAGTGAGCAAATGGTAATACGTATTTAATATTTGTAATACATGTTATCTGCATTATCACATATATTGCTGTGTTTCATTCATTGGAAATGTTAGATTTTACAAGCTTTTCTTCAGTGAATTGTCTCTCAGTTGAATTGATGATTCATACTGAATGTCCTTTTCCTTTCCAGACACTGACAGTGACCAAGATATTAACAGCACATTCAAGGTTTGCGAGCTATTACCACCACAATGTGAGAGCCTGATTGATTCGGATTCAGATCCAGATATTAACCAGGACTCGCATACACCAACAAACATCTACAGAACTACAGAAGAACAAAGCACTTTGTGTAGTGGCTAGCTCGTCTTCATTCAGTGTGCCTACTTCCTGAGCAATGCTTGTGTGGAGAGAATTCTGTTACTCTTCTCTGAACGCCCCAGTTTCTTAATACAGCGAATTGTGTACTACTGCAACTACCCTGTTGCATTAAAATGTGAGCTTTTCTAAGAAATGAAACAGTTGAATCATAACATTTCCAGAGTTTGTTTTTTGTTCAAGTAAATATGTAATAAATATAACAAGATAATACAACATATTTCAGCTTTCTAAACTAAGCGAACTCTCATTGTCATCTTCCTTGTACAGAAACCTAGCGGAAACCTACATTACACAAGATCCTCAAGGTTTCCGCAAGACCAAAAACGTACTCACTCCAGGTATAAAGGTTTCAGTAAACTGAAACTAAATGGAAACTTCCAACTACAGTTTCAGTTGATGGAAACATGACGGAAACTAAGACTTGTTAGTTTCAGTTGTGGAAACTATGCGGAAACTGTCATTGCGCGTTTCCTGAAACTGAAACCTAGCGGAAACCTACATTGCACAGTATCCATCAGGTTTCCGCAAGAACGTAAAAAAAGTTATTTTTGCTGTGTCATGTTTTGAGTTGGCGGTACACGATGCATTGGTGAATGTTGTTTTGTACTGATGTATGCCGATGGCGTTGCGCCAAGCATTGTTGGATGTTGTGGTGTATTCATGTATGTCAGTGGCAGTCGACGATCCATTGGTGGATGTTGTGGTGTACTCCTGTAAACCGGTTTTGGTGTGCGATGTATTGGTGGATGTTGTGGTGTACTCCTGTATGTCGGTGGTGGTGCCCCATGCATTGGTGGATGTAATGGTGTGCTCAAGTTTACCAGTGGCTGTGGACGATGCATTGGTGGATGTGATGGTGGTGTCTCATGTATGAGGGTGGTGGTGCCCGATGCATTGGTAAATGTTGTGGTGCACTCATGTATGCCGGTGGTTTTGAACCATGCATTGGTGGATGTTGTGGTGTACTCCTGTATGTCGGTGGCTTTGCCCCATGCATTGGTGGATGTGATGGTTTGCTCAAGTATGCCAGTGGCTGTGCACGATGGATTGGTGGATATTATGGTGGTGTGTCATGTATGATTGTGGTGGTGGACCATGCATTGGTGGATGGTGTGGTGTACTGATGCATGCTGGTGGTGGTGTGCCATGCATTGTTGGATGTGATGGTGTGCTCATGTTTATGTCCCTGGCTGTGTTCCATGCATTTGTGGAGGTGATGGTGGTGTCTCATGTATGAGGTATGAGGGTGATGGTGCCCCACGCATTGGTGGATGTTGTGGTGTACTCATTTATGCTGATGACGGTGCGCCATGCATTGGTGAATGTGATTGTTGTGGCTTATGTATACCTGTGGTGGTGCCCCACGTATTGGTGGATGTTTTCCTGTATTCATGTATGACGGCGGGTTTGGATGATACATTGGTTCATGTTTTGGTTCACTCATGTATGTAGGAGGGTGGTGGTGACCATTGCATTGCTGGATGTTGTGGTGTACTCCTGTATGTCGGTAGTGGTGTGCCATGCTCTGGTGGATGTGATGGTGTGCTCACGTAAGCCAGTGACTGTGTGCAATGCATTGGTGGATGTTGTGGTGTACTTATATATGCCAGTGTTCGTGGTGCACCATACATTTGTGGATGTTGTGGTGTGCTTATGTATGCCAGTGGCGGTGCACGATGTATTGGTAGATGTTGTTTTCTACTCATATATACAGTTGGCGGAGCGCCATGCATTGGTGGATGTGATGGTGGTGGCTTATGGATGACTGTGGTGGTGCCCCATGCATTGGTGGATATTGTGGTGTACTCATGTATGCCGGTGTCGGTGGCCCATCCATTGGTGGATGTTTTGGTGTAGTCATATATCTTGGTGGTCGTTTTGTGCGACATACATTTGAGGATGTTGTGCTGTTCTCATGAATGCCGGTGGCGGTACACGATGCATTGGTGGATGTTGTGGTGTACTCATGAATGCCGGTGGTTGTGCTCTATGCATTGGTGGATGTTTTGGTGTAGTCATATATGAACGTGGTCGTTTTGTGCCATACATTTGTGGATGTTGTGGTGTGCTCATGTATGCCAGTGTCGGTGCGACATGCATTTGTGGATGTGATGGTGGTGTACTCATGTATGTCAGTGATGGTGTGCCATTCATTGGTGGATGTGATGGTTATGTCTCTTGTATGATACTGGCGGTTCCCCATGAATTAGTGGATCTGATGGTGGTGGCCTATGTATGAAGGTGGTTGTACATAATGCATTGGTGGATGTTGTGGTGTACTCATGTGTGATTGTGGTGGTACCCCATGCATCGGTAGTTGTTTCGGTGTACTCATCTATGTCGGTGGCGGTACCCATGCCGGTGGCAGTGCGTCATGCATTGGTGGATTTGATGGTGGTGGCTTATGGATGCCTGTGGTGGTGCCCCATGCATTGGTCCATGTTGTGGTGTACTCATGTATAAAGATGGCGGTACACGATGCAATGGTGGATGTTGTGGTGAACTCATGTAAGCCGCTGACGGTGCACTATGCATTGGTGGATGTTGTGGTGTACTCATGCATGCCGGTGGTGGTGCGCCATGCATTGGTGGATGTTGTGGTGTACTCATACATACCGGTGGTCGTGGTGAGACATACATTTGATGATTTTGTGGTGTTCTCATCTATGTCAGTGGCGGTGCGACATGCATTGGTGGATGTGATGGTGGTGTACTCATGTATATCAGTGATGGTGTGCCATTCATTGGGTGGATGTGATGGTTATGTCTCTTGTATGATCCTGTCGGTGCCCCATGAATTAGTGGATGTGATGGTGTACTAATCTAAGCCGGTGGTGGTGCACCATGCATTGGTGGATGTGATGTTGATGGCTTATGTATCCCGGTGGCGGTGCAAAATGCATTGTTGGAGGTTATGGTGTATTCTTGTGTACCGGTGTTGGTGCCGCATGCCGGTGTCGTTGTGCCATCCATTCGTGGATGAGATGGTGGTGGCTCATGTGTGCCGGTCGTGGTGAAGCATGCATTGGTGGATCTTGTTGTGTGTTTATGTATGCAGGTGGCGGTACACGATGCATTGGTGGATGCTGCGGTGTACTCGATGTATGTCGATGGTGTGTGCCATGCATTCGTGAATGCGATGGTGATGTCTCATGTACGAGGGCGTTGGTGCCCCATGCATTGTTGGATGTTATAGTGTACTCAAGTATACCGTTCATGGTGCGCCATGCATTGGTGGAAGTTGTAGTGTCCTCATGTATGCCAGTGCCGATGGACAGTGCATTGGTGGATGCTGTGGTTTTACTCATGTATGCCGGTGGCAGTGCCCAATGCATTGGTTGATGTGATGGTGGTTTTTCATGTATGCCGGTGGTGTTGCAACATGCATTCATTTATGTTGTGGTTTACTGATGTATGTCGGTGGCGGTGCACGATGCATCGGTTGATGTTGTTGTGTACTAATGTATGAAGGTGGTGGTGCCTCATGCATTGGTGGAACTTTTGGTTTACTCATATATGCCGGTGGAGGTGGAAGATAAATTGGTGAATGTTGTGGTGTACTCATGTATACCGGTGGTGGTGTACCATGCATTGGTGGATGTTGTGGTGTACTCCCGTATGTCGGTGGTGATGCCCCATGCATTGGTGGATGTGATGATGGTTTCTTATGTATAAATGTAGTGGTGCCTCATGCATTGGTGGATGTTGTTTTGTACTCATGTATACCTGTGGTGGTGCCCCATGCATTGGCGGATGTTTTGGTGTATTCATGTATGCCGGTGGCAGTGGACGATGCATTGGTGGATGTTGTGGTGTACTCATGTATGCCGCTTTTGGTGTGGGATGCATTGGTGGATGTTTTTGTGTACTCCTGTATGTCGGTGGTGGTGCCCCATGCATTGGTGGATGTGATAGTGTGCTCAGGTTTACCAGTGGCTGTGCACGATGCATTGGTGGATGTGATGGTGGTGTCTCATGTATGAGGGTGGTGGTGCCCCATGCAATGGTAAATGTTGTGGTGTACTCATGCATGCTGGTGGCGGTGCGATATGCGTTGGTGGATGTGATTGTTGTGGCTTATGTATACCTGTGGTGGTGCCCCACGCATTGGTGGATGTGTTCGTGTATTCATGTATGCCGGTGGCTTTGTACGATACATTGGTTCATGTTTTGGTTCACTCATGTATGCAGGTGGTGGTCTGCAATGCATCGGTGGATCTGATGGTGGTGTCTCTTGTATATGTAGGAGGGTGGTGGTGACCATTGCATTGCTGGATGTTGTGGTGTACTCCTGTATGTCGGTAGCGGTTTCCTATGGTCTGGTGGATGTGATGGTGTGCTCACGTAAACCAGTGACTGTGTGCGATGCATTGGTGGATGTTGTGGTGTACTCATGTATGCCGGTGTTCGTGGTGCGCCATACATTTGTGGATGTTGTGGTGTGCTCATGTATGCCGGTGGTGGTGTCCCATCCATTGGTAGATGTTGTAGTGGTGGCTCAAGTATGCCGGTGTCGGTGCCCTATCCATTGGTGAATGTATCCCGGCGGCGGTGTGCAATACATTGGTATATCTGATGGTGGTGTCTCATGTATGAGGGTGGTGGTGCACCATGGATTGGTGGATGTTGTTATGTGCTCATGTATACCATCGGCGGTGCTCCATGCATTGGTTGATGTTGTGGTGTACTCATGTATGTCGGAGGAGGTGTGCCATGCATTGGTGGATATGATGGTGGTGTCTCATGTATATGTGTGGGGGTGGTGGTGGCGTATGTATTTATGAACGTCGTGGTGTACTCATGTATAACAGCGGCAGTGCACCATGCATTGGTCGATGTTGTGTACTCAGGCATGCCGGTGGTGGGTATGCAATGCATTGGTGTTTGTAATGGTTGTTGTTTATGTATATCTGTGGTGGTGCCCCATGGATTGGTGTATGTTTTGGTGTATTCATGTATGTCGGTGGTGGTAGGTGATCCATTGGTTGCTGTTGCGGTGTACTCATGTATGCCGGTGGCGGTGCGCCATGCATTGGTGGATGTGATGATGGTGGCTCATCTATGCCGGTGGTGGTGCCCCTTGTATTGGTTAATGTTGTGATGTACTCATGTATACCTTTGGAGGTGCCCCATGGCGGTGGTGGTGTGCCATGCATTTCTGGATGTGATGGTGGTGGTTCATGTATGTTGGTGGTGTTGAACCATGCATTGGTGGATGTTGTGGTGTCCTCATGTATGTCGGTGGCGGGGTAAGTTGCATTTTCCGATGTTGTGTTCTACTCATGTATACAGTTGGCGGTGTGCCATGAATTTGTGGATGTGATGGTCATGCCTTATGGATGACTGTGGTGGTGCCCCATGCATTGGTGAATGTTGTGGTGTCCTCATGTATGTCGGTGGTGGGGTAAGATGCATTTTTCGATCTTGTGTTCTACTCATGTACACAGTTGGCGGTGCACCATGCATTGCTGGATGTGATGGTGGTGGCTTATGTATACCTATGGTGGTGCCCCATTCATTGGTGGATGTTGTGGTGTGCTCATGTATGCCGGTGGCGGTACACGATGCATTGGTGGATATTGTGGTGTACTCATGTATGATGGTATTCTTGCCCCATGCATTGGTCGATGTTGTGGTGTACTCATGTATGAAAGTGGCAGTGCGCCATGCATTGGTCGATGTTGTGGTGTACTCATGTATGCTGGTGGCTGTGCCCCACGCATTGGTGGATGTTGTGGTGTACTCATGTATGCCGGTGGTGGTGCCCCATGCATTGGTGGATGTTGTGGTGTACTCAGGTATGCCGGTGGTGGTGCGCCATGCATGGGTGGATGTTTTGGTGTCTGGTGAATGTGATCGTGGTGTCTCATTTACATGTATTGTGGTGTACGATGTTGAGATGGGTTTTTTACTTCAAACAAAACGTAAACCAGACATTGTAAAATTAATATTTCGAATCCACGTCATTTTATCTTGCAACTGAAAATTTAGGTCTTAGAATTTTATTCAACTTGGGATAAAAGTTGTTTAACAAACGATTATAGATTGAAATCCAACTTCTCGACGTTTTATTTAATGTGCACCCCAAACCCCCTGTAATACAAACAAAGAAAGTGATTTGAAATTATGATCGTTTCTTTAACAACTTCATCTTAAGTTGAATAAAATTCTGAGAATTAAATCTTCAATTGGCAAGGTATAAAATTATAAGAAATTTGCCATCGTAATTTCATTTTTTTCGATTTACGTTTTTGTTTAAAGAAACATTCATCGGTACGCTTTCACGGCAAACGGACTGTAATCGCAGAATAACACGAGTGAGTCACGATAGCGATGAGCAGTGATAAGCAACAGATTTACAACATTCCCACCCACGGACGACAGTTTGTTTTAATTCATTTACATTGAATGTTCCATACACCTATGCCACTTTGGGTTTAACTTGTAATTTTAAATTTACAATGGGTTATACCTGTATTGTATTAGCCGTTGATTATGTTTTAGCTATTTTGTCTTACATAAATAAATCTGTAATTAATGAAAGAAAATTTTGTTTCGTTTTGTTTCAATAATGAATATTACCAGGTCTTACTTGGCTCACGCTAAATAAGAAAACATGCCTCTGTGCAAACACTTGTGATTGTTTGAGGTGCTTTCAATAGCTCTAATCCTTTGTTTCGGGTTCGGCGACTGGGATTAGGTTGCGTAAGCGAGCGACCCTAAGCGCCCGCTTGGAGTTTGAGCACCCACCTATAGTGATGTGAAATATTCGTCGTGGGGACAGAAAGTCTTGAAATCCTGTGGAGGTAGGACGACTTCAAAAATTCCCCGGAAGGGCGACAGAGGACCAGACAGGTAGGTGTTTCCATATCTATTTGGAAGAAAATATGCATCTTCATGGATATTGTTTAATATACAGTGCACACTCATTCTCTCATAGTACACAGCCATTTAGGTATAGATGGGAAAGGTTGATACTGGTTTCTGCATGTAAACGGAGTGGTAGTGTAGCCTAGTTGTTCAAGTGTTGGCACGTCATGTTCAGTGCCAGTGTTCGAGTCCTCACTTAAATATTATGTCCCACGCCTACTTATGAGGCCCGTCGTTGGAATATTGCCCAAAGCGGCAGAAAACCACACTTACTCGCTGTTGTTAATCCAATCTACAAACGCTAGAAATGTGATTACTGATGCTTATGCATGACTCATTTCTTTCAGACGCAGGAACCCTGGCACACTCTGGATTTGGTGTTGTGTCACTCTAAACCCTTCCACCTGGACTTTAGTACACTGACTTTCCGAGGGTCCGATGGGATGAGCTTTTGTCTCATGGTGGCTCCATTGTGCGTCTGCTCTCCGCGTAGCCCCCTGCCGAGCGTACATGGAGTAGGTTCGGTGCTAGGGCCTGACTGTACAGTCAGGATGGTTGTTACAGCAACCCAGCTAGTTTAGGGTTGGCACACTCTGTGGCCCCAGTCTTTTCAGCACCCCCAGTAGACCCAATGCTGACTGCACTTGACTGGTAGATTAGGGGTTAGTGTAGATAGGGCCCCCTTCGTGCATGCCCTGTACGATGCTATCTATAGATAGTATAACTTAGTGTTAACCCACCATTCCGTCCTTCAATAGGTAGTTCGAGACAAAGCAAGTCCCGGATGGTCACTTTGAAAGTCAGTGTACTGGCCACCTGCTGGTAAAGCATTCACTATTTCAGTTTAAAACTTAGATGAAATTTTGTTTTTCACGTCCCGACATATTTGCTTTGTATTTAAATGTAAGGGGATCGTCGAATAACCGAATGGTTAAAGCGTTCACTCATGACGCTCCAAACAACCTATTTCGATTTCCCATATCTGAATGATGTGTGAAGAATCTATTTGTCGTTTCTCACCGTGATATAGCTAGTATATTGCTGAAAGCGGTGTAAAAGGACACTCATGCAGTCATAATCTGTGTGAGAAGCATAAATTATGTAAAGTGTTCTTTGCCTTTTTAAGTAGAACCGTTGCTTACGCATGCAACTGTTCCTTTCAAACAATCTTTTGAATAAACCATAACATGCGATGCATCCTTGTTTATCATGACGTCTACTGCAAAATTACAACTTGAGTTTCATGTTTGAGATTTTACGTGTAGGCATATGAGTTGCATTTATGCACACAGTAAGTGCCAGCGATGTAAACTATATCCTCTGTACTGTTATGAGCAGGGATGCCATCTACCTGGGGGCGGAAATGGACCCTGAAGTCCCCCAGAGGCAGGACGACTGCCAAGAAGATATTCCGTGGACAGAAGTGGATCAAGGTCTCTTCTGGCGGCAGGACAACGACCACAAAGCCGCCAGACTACCAGGAAGGCAAGTTCTCCAAACTATCTTTTGAAGACAACATACAATATATTCTTGTTGACAATGACGTCATGAGCAAGTTACAACTTGTGTTTCAGGTTACAGCGTTTTCCTGACCAAAAAGCATATGCTTTTAATATTTATTATCTATGTAGTAAGTATCAGTGATATGAAACATTAACCTATTCGTTATCGTTACTATTAGGAACGTGGATGCCATCGTCCTGGGGGTGAAATGGAACCTGAAGTCCCCCAGAGGCAGGACGACTGCCAAGAAAATATTCAATGGATAGACGTGGAGCATGGATTCTTCGGAAGGGTGACAGAGGACCAGACAGGCAGGTGTTTTCAACTCTATTTGGAAGAAAATATTTGTTTCATATAAAGTGCGCACTAATTCCCTCATAGTATACAGCCAATAGAAGTGAGTGAGTTTAGATTTACGCCGCACTCAGCAATATTCAGCTATAAGGTGACGGTCTGTAAATAATCGAGTCTGGACAAGACAATCCAGTGATCAACAACACGAGCATCGATCTGCGCAAATGGAAACCGATGACATGTTTCAACCAAGAAGTCAGCGAGTCTGACCACCCGATCCCGTTAGTCGCCTCTTACGACAAGCATAGTCACAACCATTTAGGTATAGATGGGAAAGGTTGATACTGGTTTCTGCATGTAAACGGAGTGGTAGTGTAGCCTAGTTGTTCAAGTGTTGGCACGTCATGTTCAGTGCCAGTGTTCGAGTCCTCACTTAAATATTATGTCCCACGCCTACTTATGAGGCCCGTCGTTGGAATATTGCCCAAAGCGGCAGAAAACCACACTTACTCGCTGTTGTTAATCCAATCTACATCCGAGAGAAATGTGATTACTGATGCTTATGCATGACTCATTTCTTTCAGACGCAGGAACCCTGGCACACTCTGGATTTGGTGTTGTGTCACTCTAAACCCTTCCACCTGGACTTTAGTACACTGACTTTCCGAGGGTCCGATGGGATGAGCTTTTGTCTCATGGTGGCTCCATTGTGCGTCTGCTTTCCGCGTAGCCCCCTGCCGAGCGTACATGGAGTAGGTTCGGTGCTAGGGCCTGACTGTACAGTCAGGATGGTTGTTACAGCAACCCAGCTAGTTTAGGGTTGGCACACTCTGTGGCCCCAGTCTTTTCAGCACCCTCAGTAGACCCAATGCTGACTGCACTTGACTGGTAGATTAGGGGTTAGTGTAGATAGGGCCCCCTTCGTGCATGCCCTGTACGATGCTATCTATAGATAGTATAACTTAGTGTTAACCCACCATTCCGTCCTTCAATAGGTAGTTCGAGACAAAGCAAGTCCCGGATGGTCACTTTGAAAGTCAGTGTACTGGCCACCTGCTGGTAAAGCATTCACTATTTCAGTTTAAAACTTAGATGAAATTTTGTTTTTCACGTCCCGACATATTTGCTTTGTATTTAAATGTAAGGGGATCGTCGAATAACCGAATGGTTAAAGCGTTCACTCATGACGCTCCAAACAAACCTATTTCGATTTTCCAAATCTGAATCTGAATGATGTGTGGAGTCGATATTTGTTGTTTTTCCCCGTGATATAGCTGGCATGCTGGTAAAAGCAGTGTGAACACGACACTCATGCAGTCTTAATATGTACTGGAAGGATAAATTATGATACAGAATACTGTTTACCTTTATTAGCAGAAGCCACTGTGTTTTTCCAAACGATCTTTTAAAGAAAACATAAAGTGCCTCCTTGTGTACGATGACGTCTACTGCCAAGTCACAACTTGATTTTCGTGTTTGAGATATGTTCTCGTGGAATCAAATATTTTGCATTTATGCATTCAGTACAAATGATGTAAAATATGTTTACCTTTATTATCAGGAGCGTGGATTCCATCGTCCTGGGGACGGAAATGGACTCTGAAGTCCCCCAGAGGCAGGACGACTGCCAAGAAGACATTCCATGGAAGTGGATCAAGGATTCTTCTGGAGCAGCATGTGGATGTTTTACTGTTCGGACATTTTGTGACAATGTACTCTGCGTGTCTACTACTGTAAACCCTCCAGTAGAATAGGTAGCGTTGCATACGTTGAGGGAACACGGTTCCAGAGTTTTTTTTCTCAAAAATGTTTTTTTTATCTCTGGTTTTACGTGTCGGGCTTCAGTTACCTTTGACCTTGTTCAAATCTCAAATTTGATCAAGATCAATTTAGACACACATTCTGCGACAACAATGTTGGTGTTTCTGTTCGAGACTTTGCAGCTGTTCCATGTTGGGAACGATGACATTAATAAAACATAATCCGCACAGCTGGTCCAATTGTACTTGTTTTTTGTATTTGTTTGCTGTTTTGTTTGTGAAACTTGTGAACTCGAGAAGAATTGTTTTTGTCCATGGAAATCGGATGTGCACGACTTTATCGCCTTGTAAGAGTGCTTGTTTTTAGCCATACACTGCCATGCACTGCTAAACACCGCCAACACAGAAACACATCACGAAACAAGTCCAACATTAAAACAATAGATCAATACACGGGGGTATTCTAATGTCTACAAACCAGAACTTACAATACAAAAGCCTATCAACATTACTAGATCACATCAACATCCAACAGTCCAGAATATTACATTGCGCAAGTAAACAACCAAGTGCATGTTTGCCAATCATATTCCTTAACCAGTTGACCATGGTTGGAGCATTTGTGATGGTCAGCGTATCCCTATTCTGGTGTTCTGATGTCGAGAGATGCTGCTCCCCATGGATTGGTTGAACTGACAAAGAGTAAGTGCAATAAAGTCAATATGCCATCAGAGAGAGATCTATATCAAAGCAGATAAACTGAACAAAATGTAAGCTTCTGAATGTATCAAAAGTGATTAACAGTTATCTGACAGACCATTTGAATAGCTACTACGAGAGCTTAGAGGCAGTTATCGATCGTGAAGCATAGTTTTCTAATACTTTGGATACTGCTATTTCATCAAATAGTCTAGGAATGTATAGCTTGTATTAACCATAACCTTGAAGTGTTTTTTTTTCTAAACTGTGTTAAACATGTGACACCAAATGAATTGTTTGTTAGTTCTCTGCTCTGTATAGGCACTAAAACTACAATGGTGGCCATCTTTGCAGCCATTTTTGAATTCTGGGTAATATCAAGGTATTCCATGTAACATGTTGTCACTCTAGAAGTAAACAGGAAACAAAATCTCGTCTCAAAGAGTAAGCTGTAAAACATTATATTATGACGACATGACCATACAAAATCACCTGTTTTGTGCCCGAGTCACCATTCTAGAAGATACAAGTGTCATAAAAAGTATCATAAAAAGTATCAACATAGACACATTCGGTGTTAACTTTTATGTAAATGTAACTGCCGAGAAGACAATTCAAAATGGCGGTCATTTTCATTATTTTCAAAAGCAAATACGTGTGAAAAAAATATACACCCTTTAGCAATACACAAAAGTCACAATGACAGTGATCAGATTGATATTAGTAAAACTATACATGATTAACTTTGAGATGTTGTCGGCCAGCAAATCAAATGTCATGAAAATGCTCACAGACCTCCACCACATAAAATGACCTGTGAAAACCTGAGTATGAAAGGCCTTTTCATGAGCCAAAGACATCATACTAACTGAAGATAGTATCAAACAAACTCAGCACTCGGGAGGCTACGACATCAGATTTTTCAGCTGCCTCCTCCTGTGCTACTTCAGTACCCTTGGATACAGCAAAGGGGTTCACCTTTTACGGTGTCTTGTCAGGAGTCTCGATCACAAGGAAAAGCGGCCAATACTCGATCGATGCAGAAGGTCTGTGATCACTATCAATAGGGTCAATTTCAAGTGGACATTTTGGGCTTTTGGGCGGAATTTCATAGGTGTAAGCCATGGTTAGTGTAATATGGTTCATCATCCGAGCCACCCACTCACCACGGAGTATCACAAGGACAATGCTAAAAGCAAGTGGGTCTCCAACTTACAGCACCAAGGATACCCGGATGATCTACTCCAGCAGAAGAATTAATATTAATATTTCTACCAGATTGGCCTATGAGACATATTAACTACGAGGTCGAAAATATCGGGGTTCATATTTTTCATACGATGACCTAGGGAAAAATATTACTTTGTCATGGTGAGGTGATGTCGTGAGCAATGCAAAGACGAAACGTCACCAATCCATGGGGCACCACCACCCTCATACATGAGACACCACCATCACCTCTACAAATGCATGGCACACCGCCACTGGCATATACGTGATCACACCATCACATCCACCAATGCATGGCACACAGCCAATGACATACTGAAGTACACCACAACATCCACCAATGCATGGAACACCACCACCGGCACATATGACTACACCACAACATCAACCAATACATCGTCCATCGCCACCGGCACACATCAGTACACCACCACCTGCATGCATCAGTACACAACAATATCCACCACTGGATCGTCCACCGCCACCGGCATACATGAGACACCACCATCCATTAATTCATGGGGCACCTCCAGCCTCATACAAGAGACATAACCATCACATAACACCACCACCGGCATATATGAGTACACCACAACATCAACCAATACATCGTCCATCGCCACCGGCACACATCAGTACACCGCCACCTGCATGCATCAGTACACAACAATATCCACCACTGGATCGTCCACCGCCACCGGCATACAATAGACACCACCATCCATTAATTCATGGGGCACCTCCAGCCTCATACAAGAGACATAACCATCACATCCACCAATGCATGGCACAAAACCACTGACATATATGAGTACACCACCATCACATTCACCAATAAAAATCGCACCACCCCTTGGCATACATAAGCAGAAAACAACATCCTTCAATGAAATCGTCACAACCACCCTCATACATATACATGAGACACCACCATCAAATCCACCAGTGCATGGTGAACCGCCACTGGCATACATGAGCACACCACAACATCCGCACATGTATGTCGCACCACGACCACCGGCATATACGAGCACACCCCAACATTCACAAATGCAATCGTCATCACCACCCTCATACATATACATGAGACACCACCATCATATCCACCAATGCATGGCACACCGCCTCCGACATACATGACTACACCACAACATCCACCAATGCATGGTACAACGCCGCTTGCATACATGAGTACATAACAACATCCACCAATGCCTGGTGCACCATCACCGGCATACATCAATACACTACAACATCCACCAATGCATGGCGCACAACCAACTGTTTACATGAGTAGAACACAACATCCAGCAATGCATCGTGCACCGCCAGCGGCATACATGACCACACTACAACATCCACCAATGCATCGTTCAACACCACCAGCATACATGAGACACCACCATAACCTCCACCAATGTATGGCGCGCAGCAACTGGCATATACGTGAGCACACCATCACATCCACCAATGGATTATCCACCGCCACCGGCATACATGAATATACCACAACATCAACCAATGCATGGTGCACCACCACCAGCATACATGATGACACCAAAACATCCACCATTCCATTTAGCACCGAAAACGGCATACATGAGTAGAACACAACATCCACCAATGCATCATCCACCGCCACCGGCATACATGAGACACCACCATCACATCCACTAATTCATGGGGCACCGCCAGCCTCATAGAAGAGATATAGTCATTACATCTACCAATGCATGTCACACCGCCACTGGCATACACACTCACACTACAAATTCCACCAATGCATGGTTCAACACCTCAGGCATACATAAGTCACCACCATCACATCCACCAATGAATGGTACGCTATCACGGACATACATGAGTACACCACAAGATCCACAAATGTATGTCGCACGACCACCGATATATATGAGTACATCACAACATCCACCAATCCATGGCATACCGTCACCGGCATACATGAGTACACCACAACATCCACCATTGCATCGTGTACCGCCATCGGTATAAATGAGTACCCTAAAACATCCACCAATGCATGGAGCGCCGCCACTGGCATATACGTGATCACACCACAACATCCACCAATGCATGGTACACTACCACCGGTAGACATGAGTACACTACAACATCAACCAATGGATTGTCCACCGCCACCAGCATACATCAGTACACCACAACATCCACCAATGCATGGGGCACCACAACCCTCATACATCAGCACACCACAACTTCCACCAATGCATGAGTCACCACCACAAGCATCCATAAGCCACCACCACCACATCCACCAATGCATGGCACACCTCCAACGGTATACATGAATGCACCACAATATAAAGCAATGCATGAGGCCCCACCACCCTCATACATGAGACACCACCATCACCTGAACCAATGCATCTTGAACAGCCAGTGGCATATATGTGAGCATACCATCACATCCACGAATGCAAGGCACACCACCACCGGCATACATGAATACACCACAACATCCACCAATGCATGGGGCACCACCACCCTCATACATGAGACACCACCATCACATCCACCAATGAATCGAGCACAGCCACAGGCTCACGTGAACACACCATCACATCCACCAATGCATGGTCCACCGCCAACAGCATACATAATGACACTAAAACATCCACCATTCCATTTGGCAAAGCCAACGGCATACATGAGTAGAACACAACATCCACCAATGCATCATCCATCGCCACCGGCATACATGAGCCACCACCATCACATCCAATAATAATTAATGGGGCACCACCAGCCTCATAGAAGAGATATAGTCATTACATCCACCAATGAATGGCACATCACCACTGACATACATGAGTACACCACTATCGCATCCACCAATGCATGGCGAACCGCCATTGGCATACATGCACACACTACAACATCCACCAATGCATGGTACACCACCACCGGCATACATGAATACACCACAACATCCACCAATGCATGGTGCAAAGCCGCTTGCATACATGAGTACATAACAACATCCACCAATGCCTGGTGCACCACCACCGGCATACATGAATACACTACAACATACACCAATGCATGGCCCTCAACCAACTGTTTACATGAGTAGAACACAACATCCACCAATGCATGGTGCATCGCCACCAGCATACATGATGACACCAAAACATCCACCATTCCATTTAGCACCGAAAACGGCATACATGAGTAGAACACAACATCCACCAATGCATCATCCACCGCCACCGGCATTCATGAGACACCACCATCACAACCACTAATTCATGGGGCACCGCCACCCTCATAGAAGAGATACAACCATTACATCCACAAATCAATGGCACACCACCACTGACATACATACGTACACCACCACCAGATCCACGAATGCATGTCACACCGCCACTGGCATACATACTCACACTACAACATCCACCAATGCATGGGGCACCACCACACTCATCCATGAGACACCACCATAACATCCACCAATGAATTGAGCACAGCCACAGGCTTACGTGAGCACACCATCACATCCACCAATGGATTGTCCACCGCCACCGGCATACATGAATACACCACAACATCCACCAATGCATGGTGCACCTTCACCGGCATACATGAGTACACCAAAACATCCACCATTACATCATGTACCGCCACAGGCATACATGAGTACACCACACCATCCACCAATGCATGGGGTACCACCACAGGCATCCATACCCCACCACCATCACATCCACCAATGCATAGCAAACCGCATCCGACATACATGAGTATACCCCAACATCCACCATTGCATCGTGTACCGCCACCGGCATAGATGACTACAACACAACATCCACCATTGCATCGTGTACTGTTACCTCCATATATGGGTACACCAAAACGTCCACCAATCCATCAACCACAACATCTACCAATGTATGGGGCACCACCAACGGCATTCATAAGCCACCATCATCACATTAACCAACACATGTCGCACCGCCAACGGTATACATGAGTACACCACAACATCCAACAATACATGGGGCACCACCACGTTGACACATGAGACACCACCATCACATCCACCAATACATGGCGCACAGCCACTGGCATATACGTTAGCACACGACAACATCCACCAATGCATGGGGCACCACAACCGGCATACATGAGTACACCACAACATCATCAAATGTATGGCGCACCAGCACACCAGCAGATATGAGTACACCAAAACATCCACCAATGCATCGTCCACAGCCACCGGCATACATGAGAGACCAGTATCACATTCACTAATTCATGGGGCACCGCCAGGATCATATAAGAGACATAACCATCACATCCACCAACGAATGGAACACCACCACTGACATACATGAGTACACCACCATCACATCCGCGAATGCATGTCGCACTGCCACTGGCATACATGAGCACACCAAAACATTCACAAATGTATGTCGCACCACGACCACCGGGATATATGAGTACACCACCATCACATCCACCAATACATGGGCCAACACCACCTTCATACATATACATGAGACACCACCATCACATCCACCACTGTATGGCACACCGACTCCGACATACATGAGTACACCACAACATCCACCAATGCATGGAGCACTGCCACCGACATACAGGAGTACACCACAACATCCAGTAATGCAATGGTCACCACCACCCTCATACATGTACAAGAGACACCACCATCAGACCCACCAATGCATGGCACACCGCCACTGGCATACATGTGCACAAATGTAAGACACACCACGACAACCGACATATATCAGTACACCACAACATCAACCAATGGATCGTCCAAAGCCTCCGGCATACATGAATACACCACAACAACCATCAATGCACGGTTCACCACCATCCTCATACAAGAGACAGCACCATCACATCCACCAATGCATGGCACACCGCCAACTGTATACATGAGTAGACCACAACATCCACCAATACATCGTGCACCGTTACCGATATACAGGAGTACACCACAACATCCACCAATGCATGGGACACCGCCACTGGCATACATGCACACACTACAACATCCACCAATGCATGGTTCAACACCGCAGGCATACATAAGCCACCAATATCACATCCACCCATGAATGGCACACCATCACTGACATACATGAGTACACCACAACATCCACAAATGTATGTCGCACCTCGACCACCGGCATACATGAGTACACCACAACATCCACCAATGCATAGGGCACCACCACACTCATACATGAACCACCACCATCACATCAAAAATCCATGGCGCACCACCACCGGTATACATGAGAACACCACAAAATCAACAAATATATGTCGCATCACGACCACCCTCATACATGAGTACACCAAAACATCCACCATTACATCGTGTACCGCCACAGGCATACATGAGTACACCACACCATCCACCAATGCATGGGGCACCACCACAGGCATCCATACCCCACCACCATCACATCCACCAATGCATAGCGCACCGCATCCGACATACATGAGTATACCCCAACATCCACCATTGCATCGTGTACCGCCACCAGCAGAGATGACTACACCACAACATCCACCATTGCATCCTGTACCGCCAACGGAATACATGAATACACTAAAACATCTACCAATGCATGGCGCACCACCACCGGTATCCATGAGTATACCTCAAAATCCACCACTGCATTGTGTACCGCCACCGACATACATGAGTACACCACAACATCCACCAATGCATAGGGCACCACCACACTCATACATGAACCACCACCATCACATCAAAAATGCATGTCGCACCACCACAGGTATACATGAGAACACCACAAAATCAACAAATATATGTCACATCACGACCACCCTTATACATGAGTACATCACAACATCCACCAAGGCGTGGTGCACCTTCACCGGCATACATGAGTACACCAAAACATCCACCATTACATCGTGTACCGCCACAGGCATACATGAGTACACCACACCATCCACCAATGCATGGGGTACCACCACAGGCATCCATACCCCACCACCATCACATCCACCAATGCATAGCGCACCGCATCCGGCATACATGAGTATACCCCAACATCCACCATTGCATCGTGTACCGCCACCAGCAGAGATGACTACACCACAACATCCACCATTGCATCGTGTACCGTTACCTCCATATATGGGTACACAAAAACGTCCACCAATCCATCAACCACAACATCTACCAATGTATGGGGCACCACCAAAGGCATTCAAAAGCTAATATCATCACACTAACCAACACATGTCGCACCGCCAACGGTATACATGAGTACACCACAACATCCAACAATACATGGGGCACCACCACGTTGACACATGAGACAGCACCATCACATCCACCAATGGATGGCTCACAGCCACTGGCATATACGTTAGCACACGACAACATCCACCAATGCATGGGGCACCACCACCTTCATACATGAGTACACCACAACATCATCAAATGTATGGCGCACCACGAGCACCAGCATATATGAGTACACCAAAACATCCACCAATGCATCGTCCACAGCCACCGGCATACATGAGAGACCAGTATCACACCCACTAATTCATGGGGCACCGCCAGGATCATATAAGAGACATAACCATCACATCCACCAACGAATGGAACACCACCACTGACATACATGAGTACACCACCATCACATCCGCGAATGCATGTCGCACTGCCACTGGCATACATGAGCACACCAAAACATTCACAAATGTATGTCGCACCACGACCACCAGGATATATGAGTACACCACCATCACATCCACCAATACATGGGCCAACACCACCTTCATACATATACATGAGACACCACCATCACATCCACCACTGTATGGCACACCGACTCCGACATACATGAGTACACCACAACATCCACCAATGCATGGAGCACTGCCACCGACATACAGGAGTACACCACAACATCCAGTAATGCAATGGTCACCACCACCCTCATACATGTACAAGAGACACCACCATCAGACCCACCAATGCATGGCACACCGCCACTGGCATACATGAGCACACCACAACATCCACAAATGTAAGACACACCACGACAACCGACATATATCAGTACACCACAACATCAACCAATGGATCGTCCAAAGCCTCCGGCATACATGAATACACCACAACAACCATCAATGCACGGTTCACCACCATCCTCATACAAGAGACAGCACCATCACATCCACCAATGCATGGCACACCGCCAACTGTATACATGAGTAGACCACAACATCCACCAATACATCGTGCACCGTTACCGATATACAGGGGTACACCACAACATCCACCAATGCATGGGACACCGTCACCGGCATACATGAGTACACCACACCATCCACCAATGGATCGTCTACCACCACCAGCATACATGAATATACCAAAACATCCACCAATGCATGGGGCACCACCACAGGTATACATAAACGAAAACAATCACATCCACCAATGCATGGTGCAGTGCCACCAGCATGCATGAATACACAACAATATCCACCAATGCATAGGGAACCACCACCCTCATACATGAGACACCACCATCACCTGAACCAATGCATGGTGCAGAGCCAGTGGTATATACGTGAGCATACCATCACATCCACGAATGCATGGCACACCACCACCGACATATATTAATACACCACAACATCCTCCAATGCATGGCGAACCACCACCCTCATACATGAGACACCACCATAACATTCACCAATGAATCCAGCACAGCCACTGGCTTACGTGAGCACACCATCAGATCCACCAATGGATTGTCCACCGCCACCGGCATACATGAATACACCAAAACATCCACCAATGCATGGTGCACCGTCACCAGCATACATGATGACACCAAAACATCCACCATTCCATTTGGCACCGTCAGCGGTATACATGACGCAAAACACAACATCCACCAATGCATCATCCACCGCCACCGGCATACATGAGCCACCACCATCACATCCACTAATTCATGGGGCAGCACCAGCCTCAAAGAAGAGATATAGTCATTACATCCACCAATGAATGGCACATAACCACTGACATACATGAGTACACCACCATCACATCCACCAATGCATGTCACACCGCCACTGGCATACATGCACACACTACAACATCCACCAATGCATGGTTCAACTCCGCAGGCATACATAAGCCACCAACATCACATCCACCCATGAATGGCACACCATCACTGACATACATGAGTACACCACAACATCCACAAATGTATGTCGCATATCGACCACCGGCATACATGATTACACCACAACATCCACCAATGCATAGGGCACCACCACACTCATACATGATCCACCACCATCACATCAAAAATCCATGGCGCACCACCACCGGTATACATGAGAACACCACAAAATCAACAAATATATGTCGCATCACGACCACCCTCATACATGAGTACACCACAACATCCACAAATGTATGTCGCACCTCGACCACCGGCATACATGAGTACACCACAACATCCACCAATGCATAGGGCACCACCACACTCATACATGAACCACCACCATCACATCAAAAATCCATGGCGCACCACCACCGGTATACATGAGAACACCACAAAATCAACAAATATATGTCGCATCACGACCACCCTCATACATGAGTACACCAAAACATCCACCATTACATCGTGTACCGCCACAGGCATACATGAGTACACCACACCATCCACCAATGCATGGGGCACCACCACAGGCATCCATACCCCACCACCATCACATCCACCAATGCATAGCGCACCGCATCCGACATACATGAGTATACCCCAACATCCACCATTGCATCGTGTACCGCCACCAGCAGAGATGACTACACCACAACATCCACCATTGCATCCTGTACCGCCAACGGAATACATGAATACACTAAAACATCTACCAATGCATGGCGCACCACCACCGGTATCCATGAGTATACCTCAAAATCCACCACTGCATTGTGTACCGCCACCGACATACATGAGTACACCACAACATCCACCAATGCATAGGGCACCACCACACTCATACATGAACCACCACCATCACATCAAAAATGCATGTCGCACCACCACAGGTATACATGAGAACACCACAAAATCAACAAATATATGTCACATCACGACCACCCTTATACATGAGTACATCACAACATCCACCAAGGCGTGGTGCACCTTCACCGGCATACATGAGTACACCAAAACATCCACCATTACATCGTGTACCGCCACAGGCATACATGAGTACACCACACCATCCACCAATGCATGGGGTACCACCACAGGCATCCATACCCCACCACCATCACATCCACCAATGCATAGCGCACCGCATCCGGCATACATGAGTATACCCCAACATCCACCATTGCATCGTGTACCGCCACCAGCAGAGATGACTACACCACAACATCCACCATTGCATCGTGTACCGTTACCTCCATATATGGGTACACAAAAACGTCCACCAATCCATCAACCACAACATCTACCAATGTATGGGGCACCACCAAAGGCATTCAAAAGCTAATATCATCACACTAACCAACACATGTCGCACCGCCAACGGTATACATGAGTACACCACAACATCCAACAATACATGGGGCACCACCACGTTGACACATGAGACAGCACCATCACATCCACCAATGGATGGCTCACAGCCACTGGCATATACGTTAGCACACGACAACATCCACCAATGCATGGGGCACCACCACCTTCATACATGAGTACACCACAACATCATCAAATGTATGGCGCACCACGAGCACCAGCATATATGAGTACACCAAAACATCCACCAATGCATCGTCCACAGCCACCGGCATACATGAGAGACCAGTATCACACCCACTAATTCATGGGGCACCGCCAGGATCATATAAGAGACATAACCATCACATCCACCAACGAATGGAACACCACCACTGACATACATGAGTACACCACCATCACATCCGCGAATGCATGTCGCACTGCCACTGGCATACATGAGCACACCAAAACATTCACAAATGTATGTCGCACCACGACCACCAGGATATATGAGTACACCACCATCACATCCACCAATACATGGGCCAACACCACCTTCATACATATACATGAGACACCACCATCACATCCACCACTGTATGGCACACCGACTCCGACATACATGAGTACACCACAACATCCACCAATGCATGGAGCACTGCCACCGACATACAGGAGTACACCACAACATCCAGTAATGCAATGGTCACCACCACCCTCATACATGTACAAGAGACACCACCATCAGACCCACCAATGCATGGCACACCGCCACTGGCATACATGAGCACACCACAACATCCACAAATGTAAGACACACCACGACAACCGACATATATCAGTACACCACAACATCAACCAATGGATCGTCCAAAGCCTCCGGCATACATGAATACACCACAACAACCATCAATGCACGGTTCACCACCATCCTCATACAAGAGACAGCACCATCACATCCACCAATGCATGGCACACCGCCAACTGTATACATGAGTAGACCACAACATCCACCAATACATCGTGCACCGTTACCGATATACAGGGGTACACCACAACATCCACCAATGCATGGGACACCGTCACCGGCATACATGAGTACACCACACCATCCACCAATGGATCGTCTACCACCACCAGCATACATGAATATACCAAAACATCCACCAATGCATGGGGCACCACCACAGGTATACATAAACGAAAACAATCACATCCACCAATGCATGGTGCAGTGCCACCAGCATGCATGAATACACAACAATATCCACCAATGCATAGGGAACCACCACCCTCATACATGAGACACCACCATCACCTGAACCAATGCATGGTGCAGAGCCAGTGGTATATACGTGAGCATACCATCACATCCACGAATGCAGGGCACACCACCACCGACATATATTAATACACCACAACATCCTCCAATGCATGGCGAACCACCACCCTCATACATGAGACACCACCATAACATTCACCAATGAATCCAGCACAGCCACTGGCTTACGTGAGCACACCATCAGATCCACCAATGGATTGTCCACCGCCACCGGCATACATGAATACACCAAAACATCCACCAATGCATGGTGCACCGTCACCAGCATACATGATGACACCAAAACATCCACCATTCCATTTGGCACCGTCAGCGGTATACATGACGCAAAACACAACATCCACCAATGCATCATCCACCGCCACCGGCATACATGAGCCACCACCATCACATCCACTAATTCATGGGGCAGCACCAGCCTCAAAGAAGAGATATAGTCATTACATCCACCAATGAATGGCACATAACCACTGACATACATGAGTACACCACCATCACATCCACCAATGCATGTCACACCGCCACTGGCATACATGCACACACTACAACATCCACCAATGCATGGTTCAACTCCGTAGGCATACATAAGCCACCAACATCACATCCACCCATGAATGGCACACCATCACTGACATACATGAGTACACCACAACATCCACAAATGTATGTCGCATATCGACCACCGGCATACATGATTACACCACAACATCCACCAATGCATAGGGCACCACCACACTCATACATGATCCACCACCATCACATCAAAAATCCATGGCGCACCACCACCGGTATACATGAGAACACCACAAAATCAACAAATATATGTCGCATCACGACCACCCTCATGCATGAGTACACCAAAACATCCACCATTACATCGTGTAATGCCACAGGCATACATGAGTACACCACACCATCCACCAATGCATGGGGTACCACCACAGGCATCCATACCCCACCACCATCACATCCACCAATGCATAGCGCACCGCATCCGACATACATGAGTATACCCCAACATCCACCATTGCATCGTGTACCGCCACCAGCAGAGATGACTACAACACAACATCCAAAATTGCATCGTGTACCGTTACCTCCATATATGGGTACACCAAAACGTCCACCAATCCATCAACCACAACATCTACCAATGTATGGGGCACCACCAAAGGCATTCTTAAGCCACCATCATCACACTAACCAACACATTTCGCACCGCCAACGGTATACATGAGTACACCACAACATCCAACAATACATGGGGCACCACCACCCTCAGACATGAGACAGCACCATCACATCCACCAATGGATGGCGCACAGCCACTGGCATATACGTTAGCACACGACAACATCCACCAATGCATGGTTCACCACAACCGGCATACATAAGCACCCCGCAACATCCACCAATGCATGGGGCACCACCACCTTCATACATGAGTACACCACAACATCATCAAATGTATGGCGCACCACGAGCACCAGCATATATGAGTACACCAAAACATCCACCAATGCATCGTCCACAGCCACCGGCATACATGAGAGACCAGAATCACATCCACTAATTCATGGGGCACCGCCAGGATCATATAAGAGACATAACCATCACATCCACCAACGAATGGAACACCACCACTGACATACATGAGTACACCACCATCACATCCGCGAATGCATGTCGCACTGCCACTGGCATACATGAGCACACCAAAACATTCACAAATGTATGTCGCACCACGACCACCGGGATATATGAGTACACCACCATCACATCCACCAATACATGGGCCAACACCACCTTCATACATATACATGAGACACCACCATCACATCCACCACTGTATGGCACACCGACTCCGACATACATGAGTACACCACAACATCCACCAATGCATGGAGCACTGCCACCGACATACAGGAGTACACCACAACATCCAGTAATGCAATGGTCACCACCACCCTCATACATGTACAAGAGACACCACCATCAGACCCACCAATGCATGGCACACCGCCACTGGCATACATGAGCACACCACAACATCCACAAATGTAAGACACACCACGACAACCGACAGATATCAGTACACCACAACATCAACCAATGGATCGTCCAAAGCCTCCGGCATACATGAATACACCACAACAACCACCAAAGCACGGTTCACCACCATCCTCATACAAGAGACAGCACCATCACATCCACCAATGCATGGCACACCGCCAACTGTATACATGAGTAGACCACAACATCCACCAATACATCGTGCACTGGTACCGATATACAGGAGTACACCACAACATCCACCAATGCATGGGACACCGTCACCGGCATGCATGAGTACACCACACCATCCACCAATGGATCGTCTACCACCACCAGCATACATGAATATACCAAAACATCCACCAATGCATGGGGCACCACCACAGGTATACATAAACGAAAACAATCACATCCACCAATGCATGGTGCAGTGCCACCTGCATGCATGAATACACAACAATATTCACCAATGCATAGGGAACCACCACCCTCATACATGAGACACCACCATCACCTGAACCAATGGATGGCACACCGCCACTAGCATACATGAGTATACCACAACATCCACCAATACATGGGCATCGCCACCGGCATACATGAGTACACAACAAAATCCACCAATGCATTGGCTACCACCACGTCATACATGAGACATCACCATGACATCCACCAATGCTTGGTACAACGCCTCCGACTTCACAACAACATTCACCAATGGATGGGGCACCGCCACCTGTATACATGAGTAGAACACATCATCCACCAATGCATTGACAACCGCCACCGGCAAAAATGGGACACCACTATCAGATCCACTAATTCATGGTTTCACCGTCATCCTCATAAAAGAGATATAACCAGCACATTCTGCAATGAATGGCATACCACCACTGACATACATGAGTACACAACCATCACATCCACCAATGCATGTCGCACCGTCACTGTCATACAAGAGCACACCACAACATCCACCAATGCATTGTGTACCGCCACCTGCATACATGAGCACACAACAACATCTACTAATGCATGGTTCACAACAGACATACATGAGACACCACCATAACCATCACATCCTGCAATGAATGGCACACCACCACTGACATACATGAGTACACCACCATCACATCCACCGATGCATGTCGCACCGCCACTGCCATACAAGAGCACACCACAACATCCACCAATGCATCAGTCACCACCACCCTTATACATATACATGAGACACCACCATCACATCCACAAATGCATGGCGCACCACCACTGGCATACATCAGACATCACCATCACATCCACCACCATCACATCCACCAATGCATGGCGCAAAGCCACCGGCATGCATGAGTACGCCAAACATCCACCAATGCAGGGGGCGTCACCACCCTCACACAATAGACACTACCATCACATCCACCAGTGCATGACGCACAAACATTGGCATATACGTGAGCACACCATCACATCAACCAATGCATTGTGTACCGCCACCGGCATACATGAGCACACAACAACATCTACTAATGCATGGTTCACCACAGGCATACATGAGACACCAGCATCACATCCACCAATGCATGGCACACCGCCATCAGCATGCATAAGTACACCAAAACATCCACCAATACATCGTGTACCTTCACCGGCACATATTAACACACCACAACATCCACCAATGCATGGTGCACCACCACCACTGACATACATGAGTACACCACCACCACATCCACCAATGCATTTCCTACCGCCACTGGCATACATTCACTACTGCATGGGGGACCACCACCCTCATACACGAGACACCACCGTCACATCCACCAAAGTATGCCGCACCGAGACCGTCATACATGAGTACACCAGAACATCCGTCATTGCATCGTGTACCGCCACCTGCATACATGAGTACACCAGAACATCCACCAATGCATGGGGTACCACCACAGGCATACATAAGCCACCACCATCACATCCACAAATCCACTGAGCACCGCCAGGATCACACAAGAGACACAACCATCACATCCACCAATGAATGGCGCACCACCACTGACATACATGAATACACCACCACCACATCCACCAATGCATGTCGCACCGCCACTGGCATACATGAGCACACCACAACATTCACCAATGCAATGTTCACCAGGACCACTGGCATATATGAGTACACCACCATCACATCCACCAATGCATGGCGCACCGCCACCGGGAAACATGAGTACACCACAACATTAACAAATGCATGGGCCAACAACACCTTCATACATATACATGAGACACCCCCATCATCTCCACCAATGTATGGCACACCAACTCCGACATAGATGAGTACACCACAACATCAACTAATGCATGGTGCACTGCCGCTGGCATACATGAGTATATAACAACATCCACCAATGCATGGTCAACGACCATCAGCATACATGAGTACACTAAACATAAACCAGTGCATGTTGCACCACCGCCAGCATACATCAGTACACCACAACATCCACTAATGGATGGGTCACCACCACCCTCATACATGAGACACCACCATCATATACACCAATGCATGGAACACCGCCACCGGTATACATGAGTACACCACAACATCCACCAATGCATGAGGCACCACTACCCTGATACATGAGACACCATCATCACCTCCGTCAATGCATAGTGCACACCCACTAGCATATACGTGAGCACACCATCACATCCACCAATGCAGGGTACACCACCACCGGCATCCATGAATACACCACAACATTCACCAATTGATGGCGCAATACCACCAACATACATCAGACACCACCATCACATCCACCAATGAATCGAGCACAGCCACTGGCTTACGTGAGCACACCATCACATCCACCAAATCATGGCACACCACTACCGACATACACAAGTAGACCACAACATCAACCAATGCATCGTACACCACCACCGGCATAAATGAGACACCACCATCACATCCAATAATTTATGGGGAACCGCCAGAATCATAAAAGAGACATAACCATCACATCCACCAATGCATAGCACACCATCAGTGACATACATGAGTACACCACAATCACATTCACCAATGCATGTCACACCGACACCGACATATATGAGTATAAAACAACATCCAGCAATGCCATAGGGCACCACCACCAGTATACATAAGCCACCACCAACACATCCACCAATGCATCGTGTACCTCCACCAGCATGCATGAGCACACAACAAGATCCACCAATGCATGGTTCACCATCACCGCCATACATGAGTACACCGCAACATTCACTAATGCATGGCACACCACCACCGGAATGTGAAAAAACAAAGGTATACATGAGTGCATCACAACATCCACCAATGTATGTTGCACCACCACCGTCATACATAAGCCACCACCATCACATCCAAAAATGCATAGCGCACCGCCACTTTGACACATGAGTACACCACAACATCCACTAATGCATGGGGTACCACCAGTCTCATAGATGAGACTCCACCATCACATACACCAATACATGGCACACAGACACCGGCATACAAGAGTACACCACAACATTCACAAATGGATGCGACAACGCCACTGGCATACATGAGTACACCACAACATCGACCAATGAATAGGGCACCACCACAGTCATCTATAAGCCACGACCATCACATCCACAAATGCATGGTGCACCGCCAACTGTATACATGAGTAGAACACAACATAGAAAAATGCATCGTGCACCACCACCGACATACATGAGGACACCACAACATCCACCAATGCATGGTTCAACACCACCAACATACATGAGCCACCACCATCACATCCACCAATGCATAGCACACCGCCACCGTCATGGTGCACCTCCACTGACATACATGAGTACATCACAACATTAACCAATGCAAGGGGCACCACAACCGGCATAGATGAGCCACCATCATCACATCCACCAATGGATGGCGCACCGCCACCGGCATACATTAGTACACCGCAACATCAACCAATGGATCGTCCACCGCCACCGCCACCGACATACATGAATACAAAAAAACATACACCAATGGATGGGGCACCACCACAGATATGCATAAACCACAACCATTACAAACACCAATACATTACATATTACTTCGGCATACCTGAGTACACCACAAAATCGACCAATGCATGGGACACCACCAGAGTCATCCACAAGACCCCACCATCACATCCATCAATGCATGGCGCACCGCCCACTGTATACATGAATAGAACACAATGTATACCAATGCATCGTGCAACGCCACTGGCATACAAGAGCACACCACAACATCCACCAATACATCACGCACAGTGACTGGATTACATGAGAACACCATCACAAAAACCAGAGCATAACACACCGCTACCGACATACAGGAGTACACCATAACATCCAGCAATGCAATGGTCACCACCAACATCAGATTCACCAATGCATGGTACACCACCACCGGCATACATGAGTACACCACGACATCCACCATTTCATCATCCACCACCACCGACATACATGAGTACACCAAAACATGAACCAATGTATCGTCCAAAGCCACCAGCATGCATGAGTACACCACAACATCCACCAATGCGTAGGTCAATGCCTTTCGTCTAAAACCACCCTCATACATGAGACACCACCATCACCTCCACCAATGCATGGAGCACAGTCAGGGACATATACATGAGCACACCATCACATCCAACAATGCATGGCACGCTGCCACCGACATACAGAAGTACACCAAAACATCCACCAATGCATGGGGCACCACCACAATCATACATAAGACAAAACCATCCCATCCACCAATGCATCATGCACAGCCACTGGCATACTTGAGCACACCATCACATCCACCAATGCATCTGCACACCAAAACCGGCATACATGAGTATACCGTAACATCCACCAATGCATCGTCCACTGCCACCGGCATACATGAATGCACCACAACATCCACCAATGCATGGCACACCGCCAACTTCATACATGAGACACCAACATCACATCCACTAATTCATGGGGCACCGTCAGTATCATACAAGAGACATAACCATCACATCCACCCATGAATGGCACACCATCTCTGACATACATGAGTACACCACCATCACATCCCCCAATGCATGTCACACCACCACTGGTATACATGAGAACACCACAACATTCACAAACGTATGTCGCACCAAGACCATTGGCATATATGAGACATCACCATCACATCCATCAATGCATGGCACACAGCCACTCACATACACATGAGGACACCACCATCACATCCACCAAAGCATGGTTCAAAACCACCGGCATACATGAGAACAACACAACATCCACAAGTGCGTGGCCCACCACCACCCTCATACATATACATGAGACACCACCATCACATTCACCAACGCATCGTGCACAGCCACTGTTAAACTTCAGCACACCATCACATCCACCAATGCATGGTGCACAATCACCGACATTCAGCAGTACAACACAACATCCACCAATACATCACACACCAAAATACGTATACATGAGTACAACACCATCACATCCACCAATGCATGTCACATCACCACTGGTATACATGAGAACACCACAACATTCACAAACGTATGTCGCACCAAGACCATCGGCACATATGAGACATCACCATCACATCCATCAATCCATGGCACACAGCCACTCACATACACATGAGGACACCACCATCACATCCACCAAAGCATGGTTCAAAACCACCGGCATACATGAGAACAACACAACATCCACAAGTGCATGGCCCACCACCACCTTCATACATATACATCAGACACCACCATCTCATTCACCAATACATCGTGCACAGCCACTGGTAAACTTCAGCACACCATCACATCCACCAATGCATGGTGCACCACCACTGACATTCAGCAGTACACCATAACATCCACCAATGTATCGCACACCAAAATAGGTATACATGAGTACACCACAACATCCACCAATGGATCGTCCACTGCCACCGGCATACATGAATACACCACAACATCCACCAGTGCATAGCGCACCGCCACCAGCATACATGAGGACATCACAACATCCACCAATCCATCGTCCACTGCCACCGGCATACATGAGACACCACCATCACATTCAGTAATTCATGTGGCACCGCCAGCCTCATACAAGAGACAAAACCATCACATCCACCAATGAATGGCACACCACCACTGACATACATGAGTACACCACAACATCCACAAATGTATGTCGCAACACCATCGACATACATGAGTACACCACAACATAAACCAATGCATCGTGTACCGCGAACTGTACATGAGTACACCAAAACATCCACCAATGCATGGCGCACCACCACCGGTATACATGAGTAGACCACAACATCCACCATTTCATCGTCTACCGCCACCGACATACATGAGCACACCACAACATCCACCAATACATGGTTCAACACCACAGCCATACATAAGTACACCACAACATTCACAAATGCATGGTTCAAAACCACCGGCATACATGAGTGCACCACAAGATCCACCAATGCATGGGGCACCACCACCCTCATACATGAGACACCACCATCACATCCACCAATGCATCGTGCACAGCCACTGGTAAACTTCAGGACACCATCACATCCACCAATGCATGGTGCACCACCACCGACATTCAGCTGTACACCATAACATCCACCAATGTATCGCACACCAAAATAGGTATACATGAGTACACCACAACATCCACCAATGGATCGTCCACTGCCACCGGCATACATGAACACACCACAACATCCACCAATGCATAGCGCACCGCCACCAGCATACATGAGGACATCACAACATCCACCAATCCATCGTCCACTGCCACCGGCATACATGAGACACCACCATCACATTCAGTAATTCATGTGGCACCGCCAGCCTCATACAAGAGACAAAACCATCACATCCACCAATGAATGGCACACCACCACTGACATACATGAGTACACCACAACATCCACAAATGTATGTCGCGACACCATCGACATACATGAGTACACCACAACATAAACCAATGCATCGTGTACCGCGAACTGTATACATGAGTACACCAAAACATCCACCAATGCATGGCGCACCACCACCGGTATACATGAGTAGACCACAACATCCACCATTTCATCGTCTACCGCCACCGACATACATGAGCACACCACAACATCCACCAATACATGGTTCAACACCACAGCCATACATAAGTACACCACAACATTCACAAATGCATGGTTCAAAACCACCGGCACACATGAGTGCACCACAACATCCACCAATGCATGGGGCACCACCACCGGTATATATGAATACACCACAACATCCACCAGTGCAAAGCGAACCGGAACCAGCATACATGAAGACATCACAACATCCACCAATGCATCGTCCAACGCCACCGGCATACATGAGACACCACAATCACATTCAGTAATTCATGTGGCACGCCAGCCTCATACAAGAGACATAACCATCACATCCACCAATGAATGGCACATCACCACTGACATACATGAGTACACTACAACATCAATAAATGTATGTCGCGGCACCATTGTCATGCATGACTACACCACAACATCCGCAATTGCATCGTGTACCGCCAACTGTATACATGAGTACACCAAAACATCCACCAATGCATGGGGTATCACCACAGGTATACATAAACCACAACCATCACATCCACCAATGCATGGCACACCGCCTCCGACATACATGAGTACACCACAACATCGACCAATCCATGTTTCACTGACACCCTAATACATGAGACACCACCATCACATACACCAATGCATGGCGTTCCAACACCGGCATGCATGAGTACACCACAACATCCACCAATGCATGTGTATAACCATCGGTATACATGAGACACCAAAATCTCATCAACCAATGCATGGTGCATCGCTACTGGCATACATGAGCACACCACAACATCCACCAATGCATGGCACAATGCCACCGGTATACATGAGTACACCTTAACATCCACCGATGCATGGCGCAAAGTCACCAGCATACAGACCATGTATATGTATGAAGATGGTGGTGGCCCATATATTGGTGGATGTTGTTTTGTACTCATGTATGCCGGTGGTGGTGCCTCATACCGGTGTCATTGTGCCATCCACATGTGATGGTTATGTCTCATGTATGCCTGTGGTGGTGCATCATGCATTGGTGGATGTGATGGTGGTGGCTTATATATATCTGTGGTTCTGCCAAATCCATTGGTGGATGTTTTGGTGTCGTCATGTATGCCGCTGGCGGTTCACAATCCATTGGTGGATGTTGTGGTGTGCTCATTAATGCTGGTGATGGTGCGCCATGCCTTGGTGGATGTTGTGGTAGGTTCATGTGTGCCTGTGGTGGTGCACCACGCATTGGTGGATGTTGGTATATACTCATGTGTGCCGGTGGTTGTGCCCCATGTATTGGTGGATGTTGTGGTGTACTCTTGTATGCCGGTGGCAGTGGACGATCCATTAGTGGATGCTGTATTGTACTCCTGTATGCCGGTTTTGGTGTGCCATGCATTGGTAGATATGATTTTGTGCTTATCTATGCCAGTGGCTGTGCCCGATGCATTGGTGGATGTGACGGTGGTGTCTCATGTATGAAGGTGGTGGTGCCCCATGCATTGGTGGATGTTGTGTTGTACTCATGTATGCTGGTGGCGGTGTGCCATGCATTGGTGGATGTGATGGTTGTTTCTTATGTATACCTGTGGTAGTGCCCCATGCATTGGTGGATGTTTTGGTGTATTCATGTATGCCGGTGGCTGTGGACGATCCATTGGTTCATGCTGTGGTGTACTCATGTATGCCCTTGGTGGTCTGTCATGCATTGGTGTTTCCTCTGGTGTACTCCTGTATGTCGGTAGCGGTGTACCATGCATTCGTGGATGTGATGGTGTACTCACATATGCCAGTGGCTGTGCACCATGCACTGGTGGAGGTGATGGTGGTGTCTCATGTATGAGAGTGGTGATGAACCATGCATTGGTGAATGTTGTGGTGTACTCATGTACTACAGTGAAGGTGCCCCATATATTGGTGGATGTTGTGGTGTACTCACGTATGCCAGTCGCGACGAACGAAAACATTGGTGGATGTGATGGTGGTGTCTCATATATGCTATTGGTGGTGAACCATGAATTCTTGGATGTTGTGGTGTGCTCATGTATGCCAATGGTGGTGGACGATGCATCGGTGGACATTGTTGTGCACTAATGTATCACAGTAGTGGGGTCCATGCATTGGTGGATGTTGCAGTGTATTCATGTATGCCGGTGGCGGTTCGATATGCATTTGTGGATGTGGTGTAATCATGTATGCCGGTGGCGGTTCTGTATGCATTTGTGGATGTTTTTTTGTAATCATGTATACCGGTTGCGATGTGCCATGCATTGGTGGATGTGATGGTGGTGGCTCATGTATGCTGGTGGTGGTGGAACATGCATTGGTAGATGTTGTGGTGCACTCATGTATACCTTTGGTTTTTCCCATTCCGGTGGTGGTGTGCCATGCATTGGTGAATGTTGCGGTGTACTCATGTATATCGGTAGCTTTTAGCATTGTCCTTGTGATACTCCGTGGTGAGTTTGTGGCTCGGATGATGAACCATATTACACTAACCATGGCTTACACCTATGAAATTCCGCCCAAAAGCCCAAAATGTCCACTTGAAATTGACCCTATTGATACTGATCACAGACCGTCTGCATCGATCGAGTATTGGCCGCTTTTCCTTGTGATCCTGACAAGACACCGTAAAAGGTGAACCCCTTTGCTGTATACAAGGGTATTGAAGTAGCACAGGAGGAGGCAGCTGAAAAATCTCAGTTTGTTTGACACTATCTTCAGTTAGTATGATGTCTTTGGCTTATGAAAAGGCCTTTCATACTCAGGTTTTCACAGGCCATTTTATGTGCTGGAGGTCTGTGAGCATTTTCATGACATTTGATTTGCTGGCCGACAACATCTCAAAGTTAATCATGTATAGTTTTACTAATATCAATCTGATCACTGTCATTGTGACTTTTGTGTATTGCTAAAGGGTGTATATGTTTTTGACATATATTTGCTTTTGAAAATAATGAAAATGACCGCCATTTTGAATTGTCAAGAGGAGCTGAAAAATCTGATGTCGTAGCATCCCCAGTACTGAGTTTGTTTGACACTATCTTCAGTTAGTATGATGTCTTTGGCCCATGAAAAGGCCTTTCATACTCAGGTTTTCACAGGCCATTTTCTGTGGTGGAGGTCTGTGAGCATTTTCATGACATTTGGTTTGCTGGCCGACAGCATCTCAAAGTTAATCATGTACAGTTTTACTAATATCAATCTGATCACTGTCATTGTGACTTTTGTGTATTGCTAAAGGGTGTATATTTTTTGACATGTATTTGCGTTTGAAAATAATGAAAATGACCGCCATTTTGAATTGTCTTCTCGGCAGTTACATTTACATAAAAATTAACACCGAATGTGTCTATTTACGGCCAATGTTGATACTTTTTATGATACTTTTTATGTCACGTGTATCTTCTAGAGTGGTGATTCGGGCACAAAACAGGTGATTTTGTATGGTCATGTCGTGATAATATAATGTTTTACAGCTTACTCTTTGAGACGAGATTTTGTTTCCTGTTTACTTCTAGAGTGACAACATGTTACATGGAATACCTTGATATTACCCAGAATTCAAAAATGGCTGCCAAGATGACCACCATTGTAGTTTTAGTGCCTACACAGAGCAGAGAACTAACAAACAATTCATTTGGTGTCACATGTTTAACACAGTTTAGAAAAAAACAAACTTCAAGGTTATGGTTAATACAAGCTATACATTCCTAAACTATTTGATGAAATAGCAGTATCCAAAGTATTAGAAAACTATGCTTCACGATCGATAACTGGCTCTAAGCTCTCGTAGTAGCTATTCAAATGGTCTGTCACTTAATCACTTTTGATACATTCAGAAGCTTACAATTTGTTCAGTTTATCTGCTTTGATATAGCTCTCTCTCTGATGGCATATTGACTTTATTGCATTTACTCTGTGTCAGTTCAACCAATTCATGGGGAGCAGCATCTCTCGACATCAGAACACTAGAATAGGGATACGCTGACCATCACAAATGCTCCAACCATGGTCAACTGGTTAAGGAATATGATTGGCAAACATGCACTTGGTTGTTTACTTGCGCAATGTAATATTCTGGACTGTTGGATGTTGGTGGGAGCTTTTCATTTAATGTCTTGTCTCATCTACAGACACCACTCGATTGTTTAGTGCATACATTGAACTAAAGGTCTGTGCGATGTGATCTAGTAATGTTGATAGGCTTTTGTATTGTAAGTTTGGGTTTGTAGACATTAGAATACCCCCGTGTATTCATCTATTGTTTTAATGTTGGACTTAATTCGTGATGTGTTTCTGTGTTGGCGGTGTTTAGCAGTGCATGGCAGTGTATGGCTAAAAACAAGCACTCTTAAAAGGCGATAAAGTCGTGCACATCCGATTTCCATGGACAAAAACAATTCTTCTCGAGTTCACAAGTTTCACAAACAAAACAGGAAAAAAACAAAAAACAAATACAATTGGACCAGCTGTGCGGATTATGTTTTATTAATGTCATCATTCCCAACATGGAACAGTTCCAAATCCTCGAACAGAAACACCAACATTGTTGTCGCAGAATGTGCGTCTAAATTGATCTTGATCAAATTTGAGATTTGAACAAGGTCAAAGGTAACTGAAGCCCGACACGTAAAACCAGAGATAAAAAACATTTTTGAGAAAAAACTCTGGAACCGTGTTCCCTCAACGTATGCAACGCTACCTATTCTACTGGAGGGTTTACAGTAGTAGACGCAGAGTACATTGTCACAAAATGTCCGAACAGTAAAACATCCACATGCTGCTCCAGAAGAATCCTTGATCCACTTCCATGGAATGTCTTCTTGGCAGTCGTCCTGCCTCTGGGGGACTTCAGAGTCCATTTCCGCCCCCAGGACGATGGCATCCACGCTCCTGATAATAAAGGTAAACATATTTTACATCATTTGTACTGTGTGCATAAATGCAATATATATGATTCCACGAGAACATATCTCAAACACGAAAATCACAGTGACTTCTCCTAATAAAGAAAAACAGTATTCTGTATCATAATTTATCCTTCCAGTACATATTAAGACTGCATGAGTGTCGTTTTCACACTGCTTTTACCAGTGTACTAGCTATATCGCGGGGAGAAACAACAAATATGGGCTCCAAACATTATTGATTCAGATTTGGAAAATCGAAATAGGTTTGTTTGGAGCGTCATGAGCGAACGCTTTAACCATTCGGTTATTCGACGATCCCCTTACATTTAAATACAAAGCAAATATGTCGGGACGTGAAAAACAAAATTTAATTCAAGTTTTAAACTGAAATAGTGAATGCTTTACCAGTAGGTGGCCAGTACACTGACTTTCAAAGTGACCATCCGGGAGTTGCTTTGTCTCGAACTACCTATTGAAGGACGGAATGGTGGGTTAACACTAAGTTATACTATCTATAGATAGCATCGTACAGGGCATGCACGAAGGGGGCCCTATCTACACTAACCCCTGATCTACCAGTCAAGTGCAGTCAGCATTGGGTCTACTGGGGGTGCTGAAAAGACTGGGGCCACAGAGTGTGCCAACCCTAAACTAGCTGGGTTGCTGTAACAACCATCCTGACTGTACAGTCAGGCCCTAGCACCGAACCTACTCCATGTACGCTCGGCAGGGGGCTACGCGGAAAGCAGACGCACAATGGAGCCACCATGAGACAAAAGCTCATCCCATCGGACCCTCGGAAAGTCAGTGTACTAAAGTCCAGGTGGAAGGGTTTAGAGTGACACAACACCAAATCCAGAGTGTGCCAGGGTTCCTGCGTCTGAAAGAAATGAGTCATGCATAAGCATCAGTAATCACATTTCTCTCGGATGTAGACTGGATTAACAACAGCGAGTAAGTGTGGTTTTCTGCCGCTTTGGGCAATTTTCCAACGACGGGCCTCATAAGTAGGCGTGGGGCATAGTATTTAAGTGAGGACTCGAACAATGGTACTGAACATGACGTGCCAACACTTGAACAGCTAGGCTACACTACCACTCCGTTTACATGCAGAAACCAGTATCAACCTTTCCCATCTATACCTAAATGGCTGTGTACTATGAGAGAATGAGTGTGCGACTAACGGGATCGGGTGGTCAGACTCGCTGACTTCTTGGTTGAAACATGTCATCGGTTTCCATTTGCGCAGATCGATGCTCGTGTTGTTGATCACTGGATTGTCTTGTCCAGACTCGATTATTTACAGACCGTCACCTTATAGCTGAATATTGCTGAGTGCGGCGTAAAACGAAACTCACTCACTCCTAAATGGCTGTATACTATGAGAGAATTAGTGCGCACTATATATGAAACAAATATTTTCTTCCAAATAGAGTTGAAAACACCTGCCTGTCTGGTCCTCTGTCACCCTTCCGAAGAATCCATGGTCCACGTGTATCCATTGAATATCTTCTTGGCAGTCGTCCTGCCTCTGGGGGACTTCAGGGTCCATTTCACCCCCAGGACGATGGCATCCACGTTCCTAATAGTAACGATAACGAATAGGTTAATGTTTCATATCACTGATACTTACTACATAGATAATAAATATTAAAAGCATATGTTTTTTTGGTCAGGAAAACGCTGTAACCTGAAACACAAGTTGTAACTTGCTCATGACGTCATTGTCAACAAGAATATATTGTATGTTGTCTTCAAAAGATAGTTTGGAGAACTTGCCTTCCTGGTAGTCTGGTGGCTTTGTGGTCGTTGTCCTGCCTCCAGAAGAGACCTTGATCCACTTCTGTCCACGGAATATCTTCTTGGCAGTCGTCCTGCCTCTGGGGGACTTCAGGGTCCATTTCCGCCCCCAGGTAGATGGCATCCCTGCTCATAACAGTACAGAGAATATAGTTTACATCGCTGGCACTTACTGTGTGCATAAATGCAACTTATATGCCTACACGTAAAATCTCAAACATGAAACTCAAGTTGTAATTTTGCAGTAGACGTCATGATAAACAAGGATGCATCGCATGTTATGGTTTATTCGAAAGATTGTTTGAAAGGAACAGTTGCATGCGTAAGCAACGGTTCTACTTAAAAAGGCAAAGAACACTTTACATGATTTATGCTTCTCACACAGATTATGACTGCATAAGTGTCCTTTTACACCGCTTTCAGCAATATACTAGCTATATCACGGTGAGAAACAACAAATCCATGCTTCACACATCATTCAGATATGGGAAATCGAAATAGGTTTGTTTGGAGCGTCATGAGCGAACGCTTTAACCATTCGGTTATTCGACGATCCCCTTACATTTAAATACAAAGCAAATATGTCGGGACGTGAAAAACAAAATTTAATTCAAGTTTTAAACTGAAATAGTGAATGCTTTACCAGTAGGTGGCCAGTACACTGACTTTCAAAGTGACCATCCGGGACTTGCTTTGTCTCGAACTACCTATTGAAGGACGGAATGGTGGGTTAACACTAAATTATACTATCTATAGATAGCATCGTACAGGGCATGCACGAAGGGGGCCCTATCTACACTAACCCCTGATCTACCAGTCAAGTGCAGTCAGCATTGGGTCTACTGGGGGTGCTGAAAAGACTGGGGCCACAGAGTGTGCCAACCCTAAACTAGCTGGGATGCTGTAACAACCATCCTGACTGTACAGTCAGGCCCTAGCACCGAACCTACTCCATGTACGCTCGGCAGGGGGCTACGCGGAGAGCAGACGCACAATGGAGCCACCATGAGACAAAAGCTCATCCCATCGGACCCTCGGAAAGTCAGTGTACTAAAGTCCAGGTGGAAGGGTTTAGAGTGACACAACACCAAATCCAGAGTGTGCCAGGGTTCCTGCGTCTGAAAGAAATGAGTCATGCATAAGCATCAGTAATCACATTTCTCTCGGATGTAGACTGGATTAACAACAGCGAGTAAGTGTGGTTTTCTGCCGCTTTGGGCAATTTTCCAACGACGGGCCTCATAAGTAGGCGTGGGACATAACATTTAAGTGAGGACTCGAACACTGACACTGAACATGACGTGCCAACACTTGAACAACTAGGCTACACTACCACTCCGTTTACATGCAGAAACCAGTATCAACCTTTCCCATCTATACCTAAATGGCTGTGTACTATGAGAGAATGAGTGTGCACTGTATATTAAACAAATATCCATGAAGATGCATATTTTCTTCCAAATAGATATGGAAACACCTACCTGTCTGGTCCTCTGTCGCCCTTCCGAAGAATCCTTGAAGTCGTCCTACCTCTACAGGATTTCAAGACTTTCTGTCCCCACGACGAATATTTCACATCACTATAGGTGGGTGCTCAAACTCCAAGCGGGCTTCAGTCGCTCGCTTCGGGTCGCTCGCTTACGCAACCTAATCCCAGTCGCCGAACCCGAAACAAAAGATTAGAGCTATTGAAAGCACCTCAATCAATCACAAGTGTTTGCACAGAGGCATGTTTTTTTATTTAGCGTGAGCCAAGTAAGACCTGGTAATATTCATTATTGAAACAAAACGAAGCAAAATTTTCTTTCATTAATTACAGATTTATTTATGTAAGACAATATAGCTAAAACATAATCAACGGCTAATACAATACAGGTATAACCCATTGTAAATTTAAAATTACAAGTTAAACCCAAAGTGACATAGGTGTATGGAACATTCAGTGTAAATGAATTAAAGCAAACTGTCGTCCGTGGGTGGGAATGTTGTAAATTGTGATGTGCTTATCACTGCTCATCGCTTTCGTGACTCACTCGTGTTATTCTGCGATTACAGTACGTTTGCCGTGAAAGCGTACCGATGAATGTCTCTTTAAACAAAAACGTAAATCGAAAAAAATGAAATTACGATGGCAAATTTCTTATAATTTTATACCTTGCCAATTGAAGATTTAATTCTCAGAATTTTATTCAACTTAAGATGAAGTTGTTAAAGAAACGATCATAAATTCAAATCACTTTCTTTGTTTGTCTTACAGGGGGTTTGGGGTGCACATTAAATAAAACGTCGAGAAGTTGGGTTGGTCTAAGTTAACGCTCATCACGTACCGCGCGTGCACTTGTTTCACTGTTCTAACTGCTGCGCTTACCCCCTTGCAACACAAACCAATAATAACGATTTGAATCTATAATCGTTTGTTAAACAACGTTTATCCCAAGTTGAATAAAATTCTATGACTTAAATTTTCAGTTGCAAGATAAAATGACGTGGATTCGAAATATTAAATTCACAATATCTGGTTTACGTTTTGTTTGAACTAAAAACTCATCTCAACATCGTACACCACAATACATGTAAATGAGACACCACCATCACATTCACCAATGCATGGAGCACCACCGCCGGCATTACATGGGACACCAAAACATCCACCCATGCATGGCGCACCACCACCGGGATACATGAGTACACCTCAACATCGACCAATGCATGGGGCACCGCCACCAGCATACATGAGTACACCACAACATCGACCAATGCATGGCACACTGCCACTTTCATACATGAGTACACCACAACATCGACCAATGCGTGGCACACTGCCACTTTCATACATGAGTACACCACAACATCGACCAATGCGTGGCACACTGCCACTTTCATACATGAGTACACCACAACATCGACCAATGCGTGGGGAACCAATACCGGGATACATGAGTACACCACAACATCCACCAATGCATGGCGGACAGCCACCGGGATATATGAGTACACCACAACATAAACCAATGCATGGCGCACCACCATAGGTATATATAAGACACCAACATCACATCAACCAATGCATGGGGCACCACCAACGGCATATATGAGACACCACCATCACATCCACCAGTCCATGGCACACCGCCACCAGCATGCATGAGTACACGACAAAATCCACCAATGCATGGCTCACCACCACCGACATACATGAGTACACCACAACATCCACCATTGCATGGGACACCACCACCGGCATACATGAGTACCCCACGTCATCCACCAATGCGTGGAGCACCGCCATGTATTGGTTCATGTTGTGTTGTACTCATGTATGCCGGTGGCGGTGCACCATGCATTGGGATATGTTGTGGTGTGCTCATGTATGCGAGTGGCGATGCACCATGCATTGGTGCATGTGATGGTGGTGTCTCATGTATCCGGTGGTGGTGAACCATGCAGTGGTGGATGTTGTAGTGTGCTCATGTATGCCGGTGTCGGTGCCCGATCCATTGGTGAATGTTGTGTTTTATGCCGGTATTGGTGACCCATGCATTAGTATATGTTGCAGTATAATCATGTATGCCGGTGACGGTGTCCCAAGCATTGGTGTATGTGATGGTGGTGTCTCATGTATAAGGGAGGTGGTGTCCCATGCATTGGTGGATGTTGTGGTGATGGTGGTGGCTTATTTATTCCAGTGGTGGTGCAATATGCATTGGTGGATGTTGCGGTGTATTCATGTATGCTGGTCATATAGCCCTACGCATTGGTGGATGTTGTGGTGTACTCATGTATTTCGGCGTTGGTGGCCATTACATTGGTGGATGTTGCGGTGTACTCATGTATACCGGTGGCAGTGCCAAAATCTCCGTGGCAGTGTGGGATGCATTGGTGGGTGTGATGGTTGTGGCTCATGTATGCCGATAGCGGTGAACCATGCATTGGTAGATGTTGCGGTAGAAACATGTATGCCGGTGGCGGTGCCCCATGCATTGGTGGATGTGATGGTGTGCTCATGTATGCCGGTGGAGGTGGACGATGAATTGGTGGATGTTGTGGTCTTTTCATGTATACCGGTGGCGGTTCCCCTTCCATTGGTGGATGTTGTGATGTACTCAAGTATACTGCTGGTGGTGAACCATGCCGGTGGCGGTGTACCATACCTTGGTGAATGTGATGGTGGTGGCTCCTGTATCCCGGTGTTGGTGAAGTATGCAGTGGTGGATGATGTGGTGTACTCATGTATGCCAGTGGTGGTGCCCCATGCATTGGTGCATGTTGCTGTATAATCATGTATGCCAGTGGTGGTGCGCTATACTTTGGTGTATGTGATGGTGGTGGCTCATGTATGCCGGTGGTGTTCAACCATGCATTGGTAGATGTTGTTTTGTGCTCATGTATGCCGGTGTTGGTGCATTAGTGGATGTGATGGTGGTGTCTCAAATATGCCAGTGGCGGTGGATAATGCATTGGTGGATGTTCTGGTGTCGTCATGTATGCTGGTGGCGGTGCGCTATCCATTGGTTGATGTTGTGGTGTATTAATGTATGACCGTGGCGTTGGAAGATCCAGTGGTGGATGTTGTGGTGCACTCATTTATGCAGGTGGCGGTGTACCGTGCATTGGTGAATGTGATGGTGGTTGTTCGTTTATGAAGGTTGGGGTGCCTAATGCACTGGTGGATGTTGTAGTGTACTGATGTATGTCGGTGGTGGTGCGCCATGCATTTGTGGACGTTGTGGTGTACCCACGTATCAGGGTTGCGGTCCGCCATGCATTGGTGCATATTGTGGTATGTTTATGTATTGCTTTTGTGGTGCGAAATCCATTGGTTTATGTGATAGTAGTGTCTATTGTATGAGGATGGAAGTGCCCCATGCAATAGTGAATGTTCTGGTGTCCTCATGTATGCTTGTGGCTGTGGGTATTTCATTGGTGGATGTTGTGGTGTACTCATTTATGCCGGTTTTCGTGTGCGATGCATTGGTGGATGTTGTGGTGCACTCCTGTATGTCCGTGGCAGTGTGCCATGCATTGCTGGATGTCATAGTGTGCACACGTAAGCCAGTGGCTGTTCTAGATGCATTGGTGGATGTTATGGTGGTGTCTCATGTATGAGGGTGGTGGTGCACCATGCATTGGTGGATGTTGTGGTGTATTCATGCATGCCGGTGGTGTTGTGCCAAGATTTGGTGGATGTTGTGGTGTACTCACATATAGCGGTGGTGGTGCACCATGCATTGGTGGATATTGTTATGTACTTATGTATACCAGCGACGGTGTGCCCTGTATTGGTGTATGTAATCGTGGTGGCTTTTGTATGCCTGTGGTGATGCCCCATGCATTGGTGGATGTTTTGGTGTATTCATGTATGCCGGTGGCAGTGGACGATCCACTGGTGGAAGTTGTGGTGTACTCATGTATAAAAGTGGGTGGTGCGCCATACATTGGTGGACGTTGTGGTGTGCTCATATATGCCGCTGGTGGTACACGTTGCATTGGTGGATGTGATTTTGGTGTCTTATATATGAGGGTGGTGGTGTGCCATGCTTTGGTGGACGTTGTGGTGTACTCATGTATGCTGGTGTCGGTGCCCCATCCTTTGGTGAATGTTGTGGTGTACTCATGTATGCCGGTGGTGGTGCACCATGCATTGCTGGATGTTGTGGTGTGCTCATGTATGTCGGTGGTTGTACACGATGCATTGGTCTATCTAGTGGTGTGCTCATGTATGCTGTTGGTAGTGCGCCATGTATTGGTGGATGTTGTGGTGTACTCACTGATGTTGAACTGGGTGTGCCATGCATAGGTGGATGTGATTGTGGTGTCTCATGTATATGCATGAGGATGGTTCCGGTCCACGCATTTGTGGATGTTGTGTTGTACTCTTGTATGTTGGTGGCGGTGCACCATGCATTGGTGGATGTTGTGGTGTGCTCATGTATGCTAGTGGCGATGCACCGTGCATTGGTGCATGTGATGGTGGTGTCACTTGTACGAGGGTGGTGGTGCCCCATCCGTTGGATTATGTTGTCGTGTACTCATGTATGTCGGTGGCAGTCCACAATGCATTGGTGAATGTGATAGTGGTGGATTATGTATGCCGGTGTTGGTTCCCTATGCATTGGTGGATGATGCGGTGTGCTCATGTGTGCCTGTGGTGGTGCCAAAATATCGGTCGCGGTGTGTCATGCATTGGTGGATGTGATGGTGGTGTCTATTGTATGACGGTGGTGGTGGCTCATGCATTTATGGAAGTTATCGTGTACTCATGTATAAAGATGGCAGTGCGCCATGCATTGTTGGATGTGGTGGTGGTGGCTCATGTATGCCGGTGGTGTTGAACCATGCATTGGTAGATGTTGTGGTGTGCTCATGTATGTCGGTGGTTGTACACGATACATTGGTGGATGTTGTGGTGTACTCATGTGTTCCGGTGGCGTTGTGTTATGCATTGATGGATGTTGTGGTGTACTCATGTATGACGGTGGTGGTGTGCCATGTTTTGGTGTATGTGATGGTGTTATCTCAGGTATGAACCTGGTGGTGCCCCATGCATTTATGGATCTGATGGTGGTGACTCAGGTACCGGTGGTGGTTCCCCATGCATTAGTGGATGTTGTTGTGTACTCATGTATACCGGTGGCGGTGCGCCATGCATTTTATGCATGTTTTGGTATGGCCTCATGGATGGGTGGATGTTGTTGTGTACTTATGTCTGCCGGTACTGGTGCCCCATGCATTGGTGGATGTGATGGTGGTGTCTTATGTATGCCTGTGGTGTCCCATGCATTGTTGGATGTTGTGGTGTACTCATGTGTGCCGGTGTCGGTACCCCATGCATTGGTAAATGTTGTAGTGTACTCATGTATGGAAGTGTACCAAGCATTGGTGGATGTGATGGTGGTGGCTTATGGATGCCTGTGGTGCAACATGCATTGGTTGATCTTGTGGTGTACTCATGTATGCTTGTGGTGGTACCCGTTGCATTGGTGGATGTGATGGTGGTGGCTTATGTATACTGGTGTTGGTGCTAAATTCATTGGTGGATGTGATGCTGGTGGTTTATGTATGCCGGTGGTGTTGAAGCATGCATTGGTGAATGTTGTGGTGTCCTCATGTATGCCAGTGGCGGTGCACGATGCATTCGTGGATGTTGAGCTCTACTCATGTATACAGTTGGCGGTGAACCATGCGTTTGTGGATGTGATGGTGGTGGCGTATGCTTGACTGTGGTGGTACCCCATGCATTGGTGGATGTTCTGATGTACTCATGTATACTGGTGGTGGTGCCCCATGCCGTTGGCGTTGTGCCAAGTATTGGTGGATGTGATGGTGATGGCTCATGTATGCCGGTGGTGGTGAAGCATGCAGTTGTGGATGATGTGGTGTACTCATGTATGCCGGTGAAGGTGCCCCATGCACTTGTGGATGTTGTGGTGTACCCATGTATGCCATTGGTGGTGCCCCATGGATTGGTAAAAGTTGTGTTGTACTCATGTATACCGGTCGTGGTGCCAAATTCATTGGTGGAAGTTTTAGTGCTCATGTATGTCAGTGGTGGTGTGCCATTCATTGGTTGATGTGATGGTTATGTCTCTTTTATAAGGCTGTCGGTGCCCCATGACTTAGTGGATGTGATCTTGGTGTCTCATGTATGACGTGGTGCCCCATGCATTGTTCTATGTTGTTGTGTATTCTTGAATGCTGGTGGCGGTGCACCACGCATTGGTTTATGTGATTGTTTTCGTTTATGTATACCTGTGGTGGTGCCCTATGCATTGGTGGATGTTGTGGTGTACTCATGTATGCCGGTGGTTTTGAACCATGCATTTGTGAATGTTGTGGTGTACTTATGTATGCCTGTGGTGTTGAACCATGTGTTGGTGGATGTTGTGGTGTGCTCATGTATGTCGGTGGCGGTAGATGATGAAATGGTGGATGTTGTGGTCTACTCATGTATACAGTTGGCGATGCGCCATGCATTGGTGGATGTGATGGTGCTGGCTTATGGATGACTGTGGTGGTGCCCCATGCATTGGGGGATTTTGTGGTGTACTCATGTATGCCAGTGTCGGTGCCCCATCCAGTGGGGAATGTTGTGATGTACTCATGTATGTCAGTGGCAGTGTGCCGTGCTTTGGTGTATGTGATGGTGGTATCTCATGTGTTAGGGTGGTGATGAACCATGCATTGGTGGATGTTGCGGTGTACTCATGTATGCCGGCGGTGGTGCCACATGAATTGGTGGATGTTGTGGTGTACTGATGTATGCCGGTGGTGGTGTTGCATGCATTAGTGGATGTTGTGGTGTACTCCAGTATGTCGGTGGCAGGGTTATGCATACATGAATACACCAAAACATCCACCAATGCATGGGGCATCACCACAGGTATACATAAACCACAACCATCATATCCACCAATGCATGGTGCACCGCCACCGGCATACATGAGTACACCACAACATCCACCAATGCATGGGGCACCACCACCCTCATACATGAGACACCACCATCACCTCCACCAATGCATGGCGCACAGCCACTGCCATATACATGATCACACCAGAACGTCCACCATTGTATGGTGCACCACCACCGGTATACATAAGTACACCACAACTTCCACCAGTGGATCGTCCACTGCCACCGGCATACATGAATACACCACAACATCCACCAATGCATGGGGCATCACCACAGGTATACATAAACCACAACCATCATATCCACCAATGCATGGTGCACCGCCACCGGCATACATGAGTACACCACAACATCCACCAATGCATGGGGCACCACCACCCTCATACATGAGACTGCACTTGACTGGTAGATTAATGGTTAGTGTAGATAGGTCCCCCTAAGGTATAACTTAGTGTTTACCCACCATTCCGTCCTTCAATAGGTAGTTCGAGACAAAGCAACTCCCGGATGGTCACTTTGAAAGTCAGTGTACTGGCCACCTGCTGATAAAGCATTCACTATTTCAGTTTAAAACTTGAATTAAATTTTGTTTTTCACGTCCCGACATATTTGCTTTGTATTTAAATGTAAGGGGATCGTCGAATAACCGAATGGTTAAAGCGTTCGCTCATGACGCTCCAAACAAACCTATTTCGATTTTCCAAATCTGAATCTGAATGATGTGTGGAGCCGATATTTGTATAGCTGGTATGCTGGTAAAAGCAGTGTGAAAACGACACTCATGCATGCAGTCTTAATATGTACTGGAAGGATAAATTATGATACAGAATACTGTTTACCTTTATTAGCAGAAGCCACTGTGTTTTTCTAAACGATCTTTTAAAGAAAACATAAAGTGCCTCCTTGTGTACGATGACGTCTACTGCCAAGTCACAACTTGATTTTCGTGTTTGAGATATGTTCTCGTGGAATCATATATTTTGCATTTATGCACACAGTACAAATGATGTAAAATATGTTTATCTTTATTATCAGGAGCGTGGATGCCATCGTCCTGGGGGCGGAAATGGACTCTGAAGTCCCCCAGAGGCAGGACGACTGCCAAGAAGACATTCCATGGAAGTGGATCAAGGATTCTTCTGGAGCAGCATGTGGATGTTTTACTGTTCGGACATTTTGTGACAATGTACTCTGCGTCTACTACTGTAAACCCTCCAGTAGAATAAGTAGCGTTACATTCGTTGAGGGAACACGGTTCCAGAGTTTTTTTCTCAAAAATGTTTTTTATCTCTGGTTTTACGTGTCGGGCTTCAGTTACCTTTGACCTTGTTCAAATCTCAAATTTGATCAAGATCAATTTAGACGCACATTCTGCGACAACAATGTTGGTGTTTCTGTTCGAGGATTTGGAACTGTTCCATGTTGGGAATGATGACATTAATAAAACATAATCCGCACAGCTGGTCCAATTGTACTTGTTTTTTGTTTTTTTCCTGTTTTGTTTGTGAAACTTGTGAACTCGAGAAGAATTGTTTTTGTCCATGGAAATCGGATGTGCACGACTTTATCGCCTTTTAAGAGTGCTTGTTTTTAGCCATACACTGCCATGCACTGCTAAACACCGCCAACACAGAAACACATCACGAATTAAGTCCAACATTAAAACAATAGATGAATACATGGGGGTATTGAGACCTATGGATCAACTTTATTCAAATATACTAAAAGGCCACAGGCCTATAGTACAGGCAATCATCTTCAATGGCACACTGATCACAAAGCTTACAAATCCTATTCTCTCTATCAATCGCTCTAAATCTTCCACTCTCAATATATAAATTGTGCGAGGAACATCTAAATCTAATTAACGCCGTTCTAAACTTTTTGACATTAATAACTGACAGATACATTTCCTGGTCTAAATTATATTTAATCATTCTCTAGTACAGACATCTGCTCGAAAGAGACATGTTTTCAAACCATTCTTGCAAATACATATCCTTTAGTCTTCTCGTTAATTCTGAAATAAACAAGTTCTTAAAATCGACATATTGATTGTTCCAGACATATCCAAAGCCTTTTGAGAATAGAAATTTTCTAATTGCAGTAACCCAGTTAGTGTGGCCGTTTCTATCAAATAGTACCAACATATTGTATCATTTTTGGGGTAAACGATACGGGGGCATATTCAATAATTTTAACCAATATTTAATTACCTTTATACTCGTAAATAGCGACATTGGATATCTACCACATTCTCCGTAAACCATTAAATTCGTTGTATTGTGTTTAACACCAAGAAATTTCTTGCAGGCTTGTAACTGCAACCGTTCAATATCTGGTAGATGACTTAACCCCCAAATTTCAGCTCCGTATCATATTATAGGGTAAATTTTTGCATCAAATATCTTGAAGTACGAACTTATATTTAAATCTCCAAACACATTCAGTTGCTTATAGAGACCTATCATGACCTTCTGAGCTTGCAGACTTGCGTATTTAGCATGTGTTAGTCATGAGAGACAGTGACTAAAAATATTCCCAAGTATTTATACGAATTGGTGGTTTCTAGTTCTATGAACCTGTACTGCCATTTCTCATTTTTCGCTAGGCGCCCTCCCCTTTTGAAAACTACTACTTTAGTTTTATTCCTGTTAACCTTTAACTTGTACTCATCACAATATGTCTCTAGTTCCATGATTAGTTTTTGTAAACCTGCCACAGTGCTCGAGAATAGGACAATGTCATCTGCAAAAAGCAGCAGAAATACGTGTACAATATCTGGATGCAATTGGATTCCATTTTCACAATTCATTTCAATTTGAGTTGCTAGTTCATTAATGAAAAACGAAAATAAGAATGGGCTAAGTATATAACCTTGCCTCACTCCAAGCTCTAGGTTAAATGTATCTGACAATTCATTATTATTTCTGAAGCAAGCTTTTACATTTTCATAGATATTGTGTAACAGATTTTTCATTTTCGGGCTAAGTCCCGAAGTACTGAATGCATCCCAAAGTTTCTTCCTGTCGACAGAGTCAAACGCTTTTTCAAAATCAACAAAAAGAGCATGTAATTTACCACCCTTGAAATTAAGATAACGTTGTATAATACTATGTAAGATAAACATATTGGTATACCCATGTCTAAATCCAGCCTGAGACTCACTGATTTTATTCATTGCTTCCCCCCACGTCACCCCCCACGGGGGTATTCTAATGTCTACAAACCAGAACTTACAACACAAAAGAATATCAACATTACTAGATCACATCGCACAAACCTTTAGTTCAATGCATGTACTAAACAATCCAGTGGTGTCTGTAGATGAGACAAGACATTAAATGAAAAGCTCCCACCAACATTCAACAGTCCAGAATTTTGCATTGCGCAAGTAAACAACCAAGTGCATGTTTGCCAATCATATTCCTTAACCAGTTGGCCATGGTTGGAGCATTTGTGATGGTCAGCGTATCCCTATTCTGGTGTTCTGATGTCGAGAGATGCTGCTCCCCATGAATTGGTTGAACTGACACAGAGTAAATGCAATAAAGTCAATATGCCATCAGAGAGAGATCTATATCAAAGCAGATAAACTGAACAAATTGTAAGCTTCTGAATGTATCAAAAGTGATTAACAGTTATCTGACAGACCATTTGAATAGCTACTACGAGAGCTTAGAGGCAGTTATCGATCGTGAAGCATAGTTTTCTAATACTTTGGATACTGCTATTTCATCAAATAGTTTAGGAATGTATAGCTTGTATTAACCATAACATAAGTTTGTTTTTTTCTAAAATGTGTTAGACATGTGACACCAAATGAATTGTTTGTTAGTTCTGTATAGGCACTAAAACTACAATGGTGGTCATCTTGGCAGCCATCTTTGAATTCTGGGTAATATCAAGGTATTCCATGTAACATGTTGTCACTCTAGAAGTAAACAGGAAACAAAATCTCGTCTCAAAGAGTAAGCTGTGAAATATTATATTATCACGACATGACCATACAAAATCACCTGTTTTATGCCCGAGTCAAGACTCTAGAAGATACAAGTGTCAAAAAACATAAAAAGTATCAACATTGGCCGTAAATGGACACATTCGGTGTTAATTTTTATGTAAATGTAACTGCCGAGAAGACAATTCAAAATGGCGGTCATTTTCATTATTTTCAAAAGCAAATACATGTAACAAAAAATATACACCCTTTAGCAATACACAAAAGTCACAATGACAGTGATCAGATTGATATTAGTAAAACTATCCATGATTAACTTTGAGATGTTGTCGGCCAGCAAATCAAATGTCATGAAAATGCTCACAGACCTCCAGCACATAAAATGGCCTGTGAAAACCTGAGTATGAAAGGCCTTTTCATGGGCCAAAGACATCATACTAACTGAAGATAGTGTCAAACAAACTCAGTACTCGGGAGGCTACGACATCAGATTTTTCAGCTGCCTCCTCTTGACAATTCAAAATGGCGGTCATTTTCATTATTTTCAAAAGCAAATATATGTCAAAAACATATACACCCTTTGGCTACATAAAAGTCACAATGGCAGTGATCAGATTGATATTAGTAAAACTATACATGATTAACTTTGAGATGTTGTCGGCAAGCAAATTAAATGTCATGAAAATGCTCACAGACCTCCAGCACATAAAATGGCCTGTGAAAACCTGAGTATGAAAGGCCTTTTCATAAGCCAAAGACATCATACTAACTGAAGATAGTGTCAAACAATCTCAGTACTGGGGAGGCTACGACATCAGATTTTTCAGCTGCCTCCTCCTGTGCTACTTCAATACTCTTGGATACAGCAAATGGGTTCACCTTTTACGGTGTCTTGTCAGAGGTCTCGATCACAAGGAAAAGCGGCCAATACTCGATCGATGCAGAAGGTCTGTGATCAGTATCAATAGGGTCAATTTCAAGTGGACATTTTGGGCTTTTGGGCGGAATTTCATAGGTGTAAGCCATGGTTAGTGTAATATGGTTCATCATCCGAGCCACCCACTCACCACGGAGTATCACAAGGACAATGCTAAAAGCAAGTGGGTCTCCAACTTACAGCACCAAGGATACCCGGATGATCTACTCCAGCAGAAGAATTGATATCAATATTTCTACCAGATCGGCCTATGAGCCATATTAACTACGAGGTCGAAAATATCGGGGTCCATATTTTTCATACGATGACCTAGGGAAAAATATTACTTTGTCATGATGAGGTGATGTCGTGAGCAATGCAAAGACGCCACGTCACCAATCCATGGGGCACCACCACAGGCATACACGAGACACCACAATCACATCCACCAATGCAAGGGGCACCGCCAAAGCATACATGAGCCACCACCATCACATCCACCAATGCATGGCACACAGCCACCGGCATACATGACTACACCACAACATCCATAAAAGCATGGTGTACCGCCATCGGCACAGATGAGCACACCACAACATCCATCAATGCATGGTTCATCACTACCGGCATTCATAAGCCACCACCATCACATTCACTAATGCATGGTACACCACCACCGGCATACCTGAGTACACCACAAAATCCACCAATACATCGTCTAGTGTCACCGGCATACATGAGTACACCATAACATCCACCAATGCATGGGGCACCACCATCCTCATACCTGAGACACCACCATCACCTCCACCAATGCATGGCACACAGGAACTGGCATATACGTGAGCACACCATCACATCCACCAATGTATGGCGCACCACCAACTGTATACATGAGTAGAACACAACATCCACAAATGCATCGTGCACCGCCACCTGCATACATGAGTACACTAAAACATCCACCAATGCATCGTGTACCGCCAAAAGCATACATGAACACACCACAAGATCAACCAATGCATGCTGCACCACAGGTATCCATAAGCCACCACCATCACATCCACCAATGCATGGCACACCGCCACCAGCATACATGACTACACCACAACATTTACCAATGCATGGGGTACCGACACCGGCACACATGAGTACACAACAACATCAACCAATGCATGGGGCACCAGTACCGGCACACATAAGTACACCACAACATCCACCTATTAATAAAGCACCGCAACAGGCATACATGAGAATACAACAACATGCATAAAATGCATGGGGCACCACCACCGGCATACATGAGCCACCACCACCACATACACCGATGCATGGCGGACCGCCACCAGCATACATAAGGACACCAGAACATCCACCAATGCATAAGACATGGACCGCCACCGGCATACATGACCAACCCACAACATCGACCAATCCATGCTTCAACACCACCGGCATACATGAGACACTACTATCAACTTCACCAATGCATGGCGCACAGCAACTGACATATACGTGAACACACCATCACATCCACCAATGCATGGCACGCCGCTGCCGACATACAGGAGTACACCAATACATCCATCAATGCATGGCACACCACCACCAGTATACATGAGTACACCACAACATCAACCAATGGATCGTTCACCGCCACCGCCATACATCAGTACACCACAACATCCACCAATACATAGTTCACCACCACCCTCATACATAAGACACCACCATCACATCCGCCAATGCATGGCGCACCGCCACTGGCATATACGTGATCACACCATCACATCCACCAATGCATAGCACACCACCACCGACATATATGAGTACACCACAACATCAACCAGTGGATCGTCCACCGCCACCAGCTTACATCAGTACACCACAACATCCACCAATGCATGGAGCAACACTGCTCTTATACATGAGACACGACCATCACATACACAAAAGCATGGCACACTGCCACTGATATACAGGAGTATGTAACAACATTCACCAATGGATGGGGCACCAACACCAGCATACATCACTACATCACAACATCCACCAATGCATGGTTCAACAATACCGACATACATGAGACACCAACATCACCTCCACCAATGCATGGCGCGCAGCAACTGACATCTACGTGAGCACACCCTCACATCCACCAATGCATGGCATACCACCACCGACATACATGAGTACACAACAATATCAACCAATGGACCGTCCACCGCCACCGACATACGTCAATACACCACAACATCCACCAATGCACGGTTCACCACCATCCTCATCAAAGAGACACCACCATAACATCCACCAATTCATGGCGCACCGCAAACTGTATACATGAGTAGAACACAACATCCACCAATGCATCGTGCACCGCAACCGATATACAGGAGTACACCACAACATCCACCAATGGATTATCCACCGCCACCGACATACATGAATACAACAAAACATCCACCAATGCATGGTGCACCGCCACCAGCATACATGATGACACCAAAACATCCACCATTCCATGGAGCACCACCACCGGCATACATGAGTAGACCACAACATCCACCAATGCATGTTTCAACACCAACGGAACACCTGAGTACACCACAACATCCACCAATGCATCATGTACAACCACCGGCATACATGAGCACACCACAACATCTACCAATGAATGGTTCAACACCACCGGCATACATGAGCCACCACCATCACATCCACCAGTGCATGGGGCACCAGTACCGGCATACACAAGTACACCACAACATCCACCTATCCATGAGGCATCGAAATCGGCATACATGAGCAAACCACAACATGCATAAAATGCAAGGGGCACCACCACCGGCATACATGAGGCACCACCATCACATCCACCAATGCATGGCGCACCGCCACCTTCATACATCAGTAGACTATAACATCCATAAATGCATGGGGCACCACCACCCTCATACCTGAGATAACACCATCACATCCACTAATACATGGCACACCACAACCAGAACACATGAGTACACCACAACATCCACCAGTGCATCGTGTACAACCACCGGCATACATGATCACACCACAACATCTACCAATGCATGGTTCAACACTACCGGCATACATGAGCCACCACCATCACATCCACCAATGCATGGGGCACCGCCATCTTCATACATGAGTACACTATAACTTCCATAAATGCATGAGGCACCACCACCTTCATACATGAGCCGCCACAATCACATCCACCAATGCATGGCGCACCGCCACCGGCATGCATGAGTACACCAAAACATCCACCAATGCCTTGTGTACCGAAACCTGCATACATGAACACACCACAAGATCCACCAATGCATGGTTCACCACCACCGGCACAGATGAGCCACCACCATCTCATCCTCGAATGGATGGCACAACGACACCGGCGTGGGGCACCAACACCGGTATACAAGAATACACCACAACATCCACCAATGCATGGCTCACTGCCACCACCATACATGAGGACACCTGAACGTCCACCAATTCATGCTGCACTGCCACCACCATACATGAGGACACCTGAACGTCCACCAATGCATGGGGCACTGCCACCGACATACATCAGAACACCACAACATCCACCAATGCATCGTCCACCGCCACCGGCATACATGAGACACCACCATCAGATCCACTAATTCAAGGGGCACCGCCAGCCTCATACAAGAGACATAACCATCACATCCACCAATGCATGGCACACCACCACTGACATACATGAGCACACCACCATCACATCCAACAATGCATGTCGCACTGCCACCGGCATACATGAGTACACCACAACATCCACCAATGGATGGTGCACCACCACCGGCATACCTGAGTACACCACAATGCATCGTGTACCGCCACCAACCTACATAAACACACCACAAGATTCACTAATCCATGGTTCACGACCACTGGCACACATGAGCCACCACCATCTCATCCAGGAATGGATGGTACAACGACACCGACATGGGGCACCAAGAAACGTATACCAGAATACACCACAAGATCCACCAATGCATGGCGCACCGCCACCACTATACATGAGGACACATGAACATCCACCAATGCATGGGGCACTGCCACCGGCATATATGAGTAGACCACAACATCCAACAAAGCATCGTACACCGCCAACGGAATACATGACACACCACCATCACATCCACTAATTCATGTCGCACTGCAACCGGCATACATGAGCACACCAAATGATCCACCAATGTATGGTTCACCATCACCTTCATACATCAGTACACCACCATCACATCCACTAATGCATGGTGCATCACCACCGGCATACATGAGTACACCACAACATCCACCAATGCATGGAGCACCACCACACTCATACATGAGACACCACCATTACATACACCAATGGATGGCACACCACCACCGGTATACATGAGTACACCACAACATTCACCAGTGGATAATGCACGACACCGGCAAACATGAGTACACCACAACATTGAATGATGATTGGGGCAGCACCACAGGCATCCATAAACCAATACCATCACATCCACCAATGCATGGTTCACCATCACCCTCATACATGAGACACCACCATCACATCCACCAATGCATGGAGCACAGAGACTGGCATATACGTCACCATACCATCACATCCACCAATGCATGGCGCACTACGACCCTCATACATGAGACACCACCATCACTTCCACCCATGCATCGAGCACAGCCACTAGCCTGTGTGAGCACACCATAACATCCACCAATGCATGGTACACCTCCACGGACATAGAGTAATTCACCACAACATCCACCAATGCATCGCACATCAAAACCGGCATACATGAGTACACCACCAACACATCCACAAATGCATGGCGCACCGCCACGAGCATACATGAGTACACCGCAACATCCACCAATGCAATGGTAGCCACCAGCCTCATACATATACAAGAGACACCACCGTCAGAACCACCTATGCATGGCGCACTCACACTGGCATACATGAGCACACCACAACATCCATAAATGTATGGGTCTCCACCACCCTCATACATATACATGGGACACCACCTTTAGAACCACCTATGCATGGTGTACCGCCACAGGCATACATGAGTACACTACAACATCCATCAATGCATCGTGTACAACCACCTGCATACATGAGCACACCACAACATCTACCAATGCATGGTTCAACACCACCGGCATACATGAGCCACCACCATCACATCCACCAATGCATGGCGCACATGAGTACACTATAACATGAGTACACTATAACTTCCATAAATACATGAGGCACCCCCACCCTCACACAATAGACACCACCATCACATCCACCAATGCATGGCACACCGCCACCGACATTTTGGCACCGTCACCGCCATATATGAGTACACCGTATCATTAACCAATGCATAGAGAACCAACACCAGCATACATAATCCACCACTATCGCATACACCAATGCATGGGGCACCGCATACGGTAAACATGAGTACTAAACATCATCCATCAATGCACGGGGCACCACCACCTTCACACATGAGTACACCACAACATCCACCAATGCATGGGCCACCGTCAAAGCATACATGAGCCACCACCATCACATCCACGAATGCATTGCACACCGCCACTGGCATACATGATTACACCACAACATCGACAAATGCATGGCTCACCGCCACAGGCATGCATGAGTAAACCACAACATGTACCAATGCATCGGGCACCAACACGGGCATACATGAGTGCACCACAACATCCACCAGAGAACCACCAGAGGCATACATAAGCCACCACCATCACAATTACCAGTGCATGGCGCAACGCCAACGGCATACATGAGTACACCACAACATCAACCAATGCATGGAGCACCACCACCGACATACATGAGTACACCACAACATAATCCAATAGATGGGGCACCAACACCCTCATACATGAGACAGCACCATCATATGCACCAATGCATGGTGCACCACCAGCGGCATACATGAGTACAACTGTACACGATGCAATGGTTGATTTTGTGGTCTACTCATGTATGCCAGTGGCAGTGCGCCATGCATTTGTGGATGTTGTGGTGGTGGCTCATGTATCCCGGTGGTGGTGCAACATACATTGGTGAATGTTGTGATGCACTCATGTATACCGGTGGTGGATCCCCATCCATTGGTGAATGTTGTGTTCTACTAATGTATACCGGTGGTGGTTCCCAATCCATTGGTGAATGTTGTGTTCTACTCATGTATGCCGGGGGTTGGTGCACCATGCATTGGTGGATGTTGTGGTGTACTCATGTATGCCGATGTTGGTGCCGGACGTATTGAAGGATGCGGTGTACTTATGTATGGCTGTGGCGGTGCGCCATGCATTGGTGGATGTGATGGTGGTGGTTCATATATGGCGGTGGTGGTGAACCATGCATTGGTGGATCATGTTTTGTGCTCATGTATACCGGTAACGGTACACGATGCATTGGTGAATGTGACGGTGGTGGCTTATGTATGCCGGTGGTGGTGCCCTATGCATTGCTTGATGTTGCGGTGTAGTCATGTACGCCGGTGGTAGTGCGACATGCATTGTTGAATGTGATGGTTTTGTACTCATGTATGTCAGTGGCTGTGTGCCCTACATATGTGAATGTGATGGTTTTGTCTCTTGTATGCCGGTGGCGGTGGACGATGCATTGGTGGATGTTGTGGTCTACTCATGTATGTCGGTGGCGGTGCCCCATGCAATGGTGGACATAATGGTGTCCTCATGTATGATGGTGGCGGTGCACCATGCATTGATGGATCTTGTGGTGTATTCATGTATGCTGGTGGCGGTTGACAATAAATTGGTGGATGTTGTGCGGTTTTGCTGTGCCATGCATTGGTGGATATTGTGGTGCACTTCTGTATGTCTGTGGAGGTGTCAAATTGAATTAGTGGATGTGATGGTGGCGCGACACCATCGGCATACATGAGTACACCACAACATCCACCAATGCATGGCGCACCTTCACCGGCATACATGAGTACACCACAACATCCACCAATGGATCTTGTACCGTCACCTCCATACATGAGTACACCACAATAATCACCAATGTATGGTGCACCACCACCGGCATCCATACGTCACCACCATCACATCCACCAATGCATGGCACACCACCGCCAGCATACATGAGTACACCACAACATCCACCAATGCATGAGGCACCACCACCTTTAAACATGTGACACCACCATCACATCCACCACTGTATGGCACACCGACTCCGACATACATGAGTACACCATCACATCCACCAATGCATGGTGCACGACAATCGGCCTACATGAGTACACTACAACATCCACCAATGCATGTGGCACCACCGCCGGCATACAAGTGTACACCACAACATCCACCAATGCATGGGGCACCAATACCCACATACATGGGACACCACCATCACATCCACCAATGCATCTCGCACGACCGTTGGCATACATGAGTACTTAATAACATCCACCAATGCATGGCGCACAACCAAATGTATACATGAGTAGAACACAACATCCACCAATGCATCATGCACTGTCAGTGGCATACATGACCAAACCACAACATTCACCAATGCATGGCGCAGAAACAACTGTATACATGAGTAGAACGCAACATCCTCCAATGCATCGTGCACCGTCAGTGGCATACATGACCACACCACAACATCCACCAATGCATTGTTCAACACCACCGGCACACATGAGACACCACCATCACCTCCACCAATGCATGCCGCACAGCAACTGGCATATACGTGAGCACACCATCACCTCCACCAAAGCATGGCACACTGATACCGGCATACATGAGTACACCACAACATGAAAAAATGCATGGGGCACAAAAACCCTCATAGATGAACCACCACCATCACATCCACCAATGCATGCCGCACCGCCACTGCCATACATGAGCACACCACAACATCCACAAATGCAATAGTCACCACCATCCTCATACATATACATGAGACTCCACAATCACATCCACCAATGCATTGCGCACCGCCAACGGTATACATGAATGCACCACAAGATCCACCAATGGATGGGGCACCACCTCCCTCATACATGAGACCCCACCATCATCTCCACCAAAGCACGGTGCACACCCATTGGCATTTACGTGAGCATACCATTACATCCATCAATGTTTGGCAAACCACCACCGGCATACATGAGTACACCACAACATCCCCCAATGCATGGCACACTGCAACTGGCATACATGAGTATATAACAACATCCACCATTCCATGGTGCACGACCATCGACACACATGAGTACACTACCACATCCACCAATCCATATGGCACCACCGCCAGCATACATGAGTACACCACAACATCCACCAATGCATGGGGCACTGCCGCTGGCATACATGAGTACACCACAACATCCACCAATGCATGGTGCACCACCATCGGCATACATGAGTACACTACAACATCCACCAATGCATGTGGCACCACCGCCGGCATACAAGTGTACACCACAACATCCACCAATGCATGGGGCACCAATACCCACATACATGGGACACCACCATCACATCCACCAATGCATCTCGCACCACCGTTGGCATACATGAGTACTTAATAACATCCACCAATGCATGGCGCACAACCAAATGTATACATGAGGTGAACACAACATCCACCAATGCATCGTGCACTGTCAGTGGCATACATGACCAAACCACAACATCCACCAATGCATGGGACACCAATACCCACAAACATGAGACACCACCATCACATCCACCAATGCATCTCGCACCGCGTTGGCATACATGAGTACTTAACAACATCCACCAATGCATTGCGCACAACCAACTGTATACATGAGTAGAACTCAACATCCAACAATGCATCGTGCACCGTCAGTGGCATACATGACCACACCACAACATCCACCAATGCATTGTTCAACACCACCGGCACACATGAGACACCACCATCACCTCCACCAATGCATGCCGCACAGCAACTGGCATATACGTGAGCACACCATCACCTCCACCAAAGCATGGCACACTGATACCGGCATACATGAGTACACCACAACATGAAAAAATGCATGGGGCACAAAAACCCTCATAGATGAACCACCACCATCACATCCACCAATGCATGCCGCACCGCCACTGCCATACATGAGCACACCACAACATCCACAAATGCAATAGTCACCACCATCCTCATACATATACATGAGACTCCACAATCACATCCACCAATGCATTGCGCACCGCCAACGGTATACATGAATGCACCACAAGATCCACCAATGGATGGGGCACCACCTCCCTCATACATGAGACCCCACCATCATCTCCACCAAAGCACGGTGCACACCCATTGGCATTTACGTGAGCATACCATTACATCCATCAATGTTTGGCAAACCACCACCGGCATACATGAGTACACCACAACATCCCCCAATGCATGGCGCACTGCAACTGGCATACATGAGTATATAACAACATCCACCAATGCATGGTGCACGACCATCGACACACATGAGTACACTACCACATCCACCAATGCATATGGCACCACCGCCAGCATACATGAGTACACCACAACATCCACCAATGCATGGGGCACCACCACCCTCATACATGAGACACCACCATCATATCCACCACTGTATGGCACACCGACTCCGACATACATGAGTACACCACAACATCCACCAACGCATGGAGCACTGCCACCGGCATACATGAGTACACCACAACATCCACCAATGCATGGTGCACTGCCGCTGGCATACATGAGTGTATATAACAACATCCACCAATGTATGGTGCACGGCCTTCGGCCTACATGAGTACACTACAACATCCACCAATGCATGTGGCACCACCGCCAGCATACATGAGTACACCACAACATCCACCAATGCATGGGGCACAAGCACCCTCATACATGAGACACCACCGTCACATACACCAATGCAGGGAACACCGCCACCGGCATACATCAGCACACCACAACATTCAGTAATGCCTGGTGCACCACCACCGGCATACATGAGTACACTACAACATCCACCAATGCATGTGGCACCACCGCCGGCATACAAGTGTACACCACAACATCCACCAATGCATGGGGCACCAATACCCACATACATGAGACACCACCATCACATCCACCAACACAGCAAAAATAACCTGGTTTCCGCAGTGCGGAAACCTGATGGAAAATGGACTGAAAGTTTCCACCAAGAATCCAGTGAGTTTCCGTTCTTTTACACTGAGTTTCCGCAATGACGGACACTTTCAATTACCCACTTTCTAAGGGTTTCCGCACGGTATCCGTTACCCATGCTCCAACAAGTTTCCGTTGAGTTTCAGTTAAGTTAAAGATCCATCAGGTTTCCGCAGAGTTTCAGTTACAAACTGACCTACATAGTTTCCGCAAAGTTTCTGTTGCCAGAAAACTTTCCACAGCATTTCATTTACTCGGGTTCACAGGAGTCATTGAATGTGTGTCATTGCATATAACATTCTTGTTACTCCTGGTTGGCAAAGACAATATAAGGAGTTTGTGTACAATCATTGAGTATACATAAAGAAAAACAAAAGATACAATATGATTCACTGTTTTATTTTCAGACAAATATGGATCAAACATATATCTAATAAATAATAAAAAGATAGCACTAGATAACAGATCAACATTTGTAACTTATGACAAAAATATTTCTAAAAACATGCTATAACAGTTGCATCCTTGTCTCCTCCTGCACCTCCTCACGCTGATACAGAAAAACACACTCCAGTCAGTCAATGCTAAACATATAATAACACACACCATGCAATACAATACAACAATGAAATAAAATGCAATAAAGAACTTAAGTTACATTGAAAGTACAAAAAATGTATTTAAAGTAAATAAAGGTCTCTTTGAAAATAGATAAAAATTAAGATTGAATAAAACTGTATTAATTGAAATGCAATCAGAATATCAAAACTATTAAAGTTTTACATTGAGAATAATTCAAATTGAATTGATCACAGATAAAATTGCGTGCATGTGATCGATTAGCTATTTACTAGCCCACTTGGGCATCCTTCAGCGGATATCTCTGTCATTCTGGTTGGATGCCGCATCCTGGTCTTCATGTTGGCCTTAGCTCTGGTGGTGGCGTTGAAAATTTGTTGCTGAGTCCAGTGCAGACGTCTTAAGTTTAGATTCTCAGGTAAAGGGGTAAGAGATTAAAAAATTGGCATCTTCTTCATCACTCACAACTGGTGAAGTCATGCGCAGTGCAATTTTCTGAAAATTAAACAAAAATCAATCAACAGATAATGCCAAGATGGATTGCAAATTATTAAAAAGGAAGTGTCGTGAAAAATTATTAACTTCATTAATCACCCCAACACAAGTTATGGAGTTCATCACATTTAATGACATATCCTATTTTCTTATGGACACACAATCTGTTGCTCTGAAGTGGCATGTAGTCACTGAAGTGTAGTAACATGTTTATATATCATCATTAACTGACTTGATTCTTATGTTATGATTTATGAAATTATGATCTGAATCATGTGTTACATATCTTAAGAATGTAAAAAGCAATAATCCATAAACATTTTAAATGTATATTTCCGGAACTTAGAATCTGTCATCAGACATTGCAATGAGAAGAGTTGTTACATGTTATTATTCGAATAGATATACTTACGGATTTCATTCTTTTTGTTGTTGTTTTTTTTGCTGCTGTACTGTGTGACACTTTCTTTTCGGTTTCTTGTCTACTGAGATCATCACGCCACACTCTACAAAGCGCTTCTGAAAATAAATGTTTAAAGTACTATACAGCATGTTTCACACATTTTAGTTCATCTGTTAGGCAAAGGTATTTATATATGCCATGCTGGCTGGGTTACTGAATCTGTCTTTACACTATTAATTAAATCATTAGCTATTTATAACAGGCAGGTGAGTAAAAATTACCTTCACAAGATCCTATTGACCATCCTTGGTCGTGATATAGTCACTTGTTTCTTTGACTACTATATTCATAGAGTCCTCGTCACCGGCTTTACTGAAATAAAAACAAATGTCATTTTCCTTGCACTTCATTCAATCATGCATTCAACACCATGTCTAATTAAAATTAAAGATCGTCAGTGAAAATTATACAACCAAGTAAACTACAGATTTATCACTTTGAATACATATATTGTTCTGAAAGTTTACCATTTTGTAGTTAAATGATTTAAAATCGGTAAGTGAACAACTGACATAAAGATCATGATAAAAGAAGTTTAGTTATATCACATGACATAACCTTGCAGCAATTAAGCATTGTAAAATCAAGGGGTCAGTTTGATGGCAATTTCACACAGGTGTAATGTTAAACTGATTTAGGTTACCGGCTATTCAAATCCATTTGCAAATGATACTTTCATGTATTTTTCATTTTGAGAAAACGCACGTAGGGAAGTAAATTAATGAAATATTCAAAGTGAACTTACCCAGTAACATGAGCACATACCTTCGATAGACAAGGGTGATCCTCCAGGAGCAGTCGTGTCAAGATTTTTCTCACAACAGCCTAAAAGATAAAATCAAATACGTTAAATATAACAGGTATATACATATATGATTATTCTCAACACATATGTATTAAATTACTCAAAAATTACATGAAATTTCAAATGTATCCTACGCAAAGCTAACAGTTTCTTATATGAATTTAGTGTTTGCCTCAAATAGTTCAGAAACACATCTGACCCCTCCGAGCGAATTTGGGGGTAAACAATTTCATTTCACTAATGATCCAGGATTGCATTTAATAAATTACACCGAAATGTTGCCATTGTAAAAGCCCATCACTGTTATCATTCTTTAAAATATATCTGAATTGGTGAAATATATCTTGCAATACCCAGTAAACCCATGAGTGAACCACTACATATGGCGGATCTTTGTGATGCAGATCGTAATTCATCCCCTACCCCCCCCCCCCCCCCCCCCCACATCACATACACACACACACACACACACCTTTTGTACAAGTGTTAACCGAGTTGCAACGCTAAAACTATTAACAGGAGCACTAAAATCAAAAGTCTGCCCCTTTAAACTTAAATAAATACTTGTGGTTAGTACTAAGATAGTTACTTACAAATACAAGCTTGGTGTATTCTATACCATGTCGATCTATTGAAATGGAATATAAACAAACTTATTTTTCCGGCCTATTTTACTTAGATTTTACGATAACATTTAAAAATAATACGAGCGAAAATATGCATTCGTGGGATAAACTTTAGAATCTATCCGGATTTCTGTCATTAACGCAATAATTCTTTAAACGTTATTTGACAAAAAAAAACCTCGGTCTTACCTGAGTTTCTCGCATCCGTTCTCTGCTTTCTTCTCCAAGTCGCGAATTCTTTCGTCGAGTGCTTTTGGGGAAAGTGAGGTGGTCATGGCAAAGTTTACACGACGCAGCCATCTTATGCTTAAAGGTTTGAAAATAATTGCTAGGAAAACAAATTTGTTCCTACCCGCCAAACAAGATGGCGTCTCGCTAACACTCACGGGAAATACACAGTTTTGTCATTGTTTTTTTTAGAATAAATCTAATGTGACCATTTGACAGTAGATTTCCGCGTTCTACAACAAAAGAGGAAGGTACACCCTGTTGTGAGTTGTTTTTGTAACAATTAGATAGTCTCGCGTGGACGTGATCCTGTCGCCATTCGTTTATTTGTTTACATTGCCGACATCAAAGGGGAGTGTGAAAAGTGGAATTCAGCGGATTGAATGTAAGTACTCAAAGTGACAACAGTGGGCAGGTATGATTTTAGCAGTCTTTTCATCGCATTAGCGTCACTGATTGTTTTTTCTCAGTGTCAAGCATCAATATGTAGGCCTTGTGATTATTAACAGTGATTAATTGTGAAAACATGTTCACCTTATTTTAACAGGCCCGAGCGTTATGAGTCCTACTGATTTAGCACTCATGGAAAAGTTTATTGTGGCAAATAAGTTATTTTCTAAAATCCTGTCAGGAGAAGGTAGTATCCGGATATATTTCTGCTGGATGGACCCCCCCTCCCCCCACGTACCATGTAAGTAATTTACGCACAGTGCTCAAAACATGCACGGGGGTTACAAACATTAACATTGTTTGTTCTTTTCAGTTATACACCCAGATCTACTATCCCTATCTACCCTTTACGTTAACTTGATGAATACCTTTACTACTATTACTAATATAATTTGGTGATGTGTCACAATTTATTTCAAACCTTAATTCATTTGTCAGTGTGAATGAAGAATGAAGCACAATCCCACTGACCCTTTGGCTATGATTTGTACATGCAGAATTTCTGTAGACTATTCGTGACACTTTCTGCTGCAAGGACAAAGTTCTTTGGGGACATTGTCAAGAAAGACAGCCTAAAATCACGAGAAATAAGTTTCAGAAATATGGTTGATTTCTACAATATTTGTTTTAACATGGGTACCCAGAGATATTCCGTATATATGTCTTCGTTATATCTATTCATACAATCTGCCCAACAGAAATATTTCAGCCAAGTCACATCATACATTTATTAGTTCATCAAATTATCTAGTATCTTATGTTCTGTGTCAGTTCTGTGTATCCAGTTGTACCAGTTAATCAGTTTGATGATTTGATATTTGTTTTATAACCATTAAAACCTTTCCCATCAGTACATGTTGCATGTGTTAGCCGTACAATGCATTGACATTATCATCACACCTCAGCTTTCATATTTCTGAAAGAATCATTGTGTCAGTTATTTGATTTACAGATATGAATTGTGGACCAACAAACTCGGAGAATGACAAGACGCCTTCATTGGTATTTATAATTCACGCTATATTATGTTATATGCCCGGTAAGGGAATCTCTTTTATAACAATATTATTCATATAGCTTTATAATGAAGCAGACACTATGTAAATACATACAACAAACCTTTTTGACCTCACTCAAAGTGTAACTGTACATGGATTCAAGCGTAATATATACATATATTTTAAATTCCAGGAGAAATACGGCTTTTCTGTCCTCACTGACAGACGTCTGTTTCAAGAAAAACACGTTATCTCCATCTCCGTAACGACAAGATGTTTGTTAGTTTGTAAAGATTTTTCGGGTGAATGACAAATGTTTCATCAGGTTAGTCATCAAAGAATTTTTAGATTTCACTAGAAATCGAGTTTGCACTGTCACTTTGCTATCCATGTTTAATATGTTTAATGTATGTATCATACATGTAACTGTAATAACTGAAAGTGAGCAAATGGTAATACGTATTTAATATTTGTAATACATGTTATCTGCATTATCACATATATTGCTGTGTTTCATTCATTGGAAATGTTAGATTTTACAAGCTTTTCTTCAGTGAATTGTCTCTCAGTTGAATTGATGATTCAAACTGAATGTCCTTTTCCTTTCCAAACACTGACAGTGACCAAGATATTAACAGCACATTCAAGGTTTGCGAGCTATTACTACCACAATGTGAGAGCCTGATTGATTCGGATTCAGATGTTTCGCCAGATATTAACCAGGACTCGCATACACCAACAAACATCTACAGAACTACAGAAGAACAAAGCACTTTGTGTAGTGGCTAGCTCGTCTTCATTCAGTGTGCCTACTTCCTGAGCAATGCTTGTGTGGAGAGAATTCTGTTACTCTTCTCTGAACGCCCCAGTTTCTTAATACAGCGAATTGTGTACTACTGCAACTACCCTGTTGCATTAAAATGTGAGCTTTTCTAAGAAATGAAACAGTTGAATCATAACATTTCCAGAGTTTGTTTTTTGTTCAAGTAAATATGTAATAAATATAACAAGATAATACAACATATTTCAGCTTTCTAAACTAAGCGAACTCTCATTGTCATCTTCCTTGTACAGAAACCTAGCGGAAACCTACACTACACAAGATCCACAAGGTTTCCGCAAGACCAAAAACGTACTCACTCCAGGTATAAAGGTTTCAGTAAACTGAAACTAAATGGAAACTTCCAACTAATGTTTCAGTTGATGGAAACATGACGGAAACTAAGACTTGTTAGTTTCAGTTGTGGAAACTATGCGGAAACTGTCATTGCGTGTTTCCTGAAACTGAAACCTAGCGGAAACCTACATTACACAGTATCCATCAGGTTTCCACAAGAACGGAAACCAAGTTATTTTTGCTGTGTCATGTTTTGAGTTGGCGGTACACGATGCATTGGTGAATGTTGTTTTGTACTGATGTATGCCGATGGCGTTGCGCCAAGCATTGTTGGATGTTGTGGTGTATTCATGTATGTCAGTGGCAGTCGACGATCCATTGGTGGATGTTGTGGTGTACTCCTGTAAACCGGTTTTGGTGTGCGATGTATTGGTGGATGTTGTGGTGTACTCCTGTATGTCGGTGGTGGTGCCCCATGCATTGGTGGATGTAATGGTGTGCTCAAGTTTACCAGTGGCTGTGGACGATGCATTGGTGGATGTGATGGTGGTGTCTCATGTATGAGGGTGGTGGTGCCCGATGCATTGGTAAATGTTGTGGTGCACTCATGTATGCCGGTGGTTTTGAACCATGCATTGGTGGATGTTGTGGTGTACTCCTGTATGTCGGTGGCTTTGCCCCATGCATTGGTGGATGTGATGGTTTGCTCAAGTATGCCAGTGGCTGTGCACGATGGATTGGTGGATATTATGGTGGTGTGTCATGTATGATTGTGGTGGTGGACCATGCATTGGTGGATGGTGTGGTGTACTGATGCATGCTGGTGGTGGTGTGCCATGCATTATTGGATGTGATGGTGTGCTCATGTTTATGTCCCTGGCTGTGTTCCATGCATTTGTGGAGGTGATGGTGGTGTCTCATGTATGAGGTATGAGGGTGATGGTGCCCCACACATTGGTGGATGTTGTGGTGTACTCATTTATGCTGATGACGGTGCGCCATGCATTGGTGGATCTGATGGTGGTGTCTCTTGTATATGTAGGAGGGTGGTGGTGACCATTGCATTGCTGGATGTTGTGCTGTACTCCTGTATGTCGATAGTGGTGTGCCATGCTCTGGTGGATGTGATGGTGTGCTCACGTAAGCCAGTGACTGTGTGCGATGCATTGGTGGATGTTGTGGTGTACTTATATATATCGGTGTTCGTGGTGCGCCATACATTTGTGGATGTTGTGGTGTGCTCATGTATGCCAGTGGCGGTGCACGATGCATTGGTAGATGTTGTTTTCTACTCATATATACAGTTGGCGGATGTCTCTTGTATCATACTGGCGGTTCCCCATGAATTAGTGGATGTGATGGTGGTGGCCGATGTATGCCGGTGGTTGTACATAATGCATTGGTGGATGTTGTGGTGTACTCATGTGTGATTGTGCTGGTACTGCATGCATTGGTAGTTGTTTCGGTGTACTCATGTATGTCGGTGGCGGTACCCATGCCGGTGGCAGTGCGTCATGCATTGGTGGATTTGATGGTGGTGGCTTATGGATGCCTGTGGTGGTGCCCCATGCATTGGTCCATGTTGTGGTGTACTCATGTATGAAGATGGCGGTACACGATGCAATGGTGGATGTTGTGGTGAACTCATGTAAGCCGCTGACGGTGCACTATGCATTGGTGGATGTTGTGGTGTACTCATGTATGCCGGTGGTGGTGCGCCATGCATTGGTGGATGTTGTGGTGTACTCATATATACCGGTGGTCGTGGTGAGACATACATTTGATGATTTTGTGGTGTTCTCATGTATGTCAGTGGCGGTGCGACATGCATTGGTGGATGTGATGGTGGTGTACTCATGTATGTCAGTGATGGTGTGCCATTCATTGGGTGGATGTGATGGTTATGTCTCTTGTATGATCCTGTCGGTGCCCCATGAATTAGTGGATGTGATGGTGTACTGATCTAAGCCGGTGGTGGTGCACCATGCATTGATGGATGTGATGTTGATGGCTTATGTATCCCGGTGGCGGTGCAAAATGCATTGTTGGAGGTTATGGTGTATTCTTGTGTACCGGTGTTGGTGCCGCATGCCGGTGTCGTTGTGCCATCCATTCGTGGATGAGATGGTGGTGGATCATGTGTGCCGGTCGTGGTGAAGCATGCATTGGTGGATCTTGTTGTGTGTTTATGTATGCAGGTGGCGGTACACGATGGATTGGTGGATGCTGCGGTGTACTCGATGTATGTCGATGGTGTGTGCCATGCATTCGTGAATGTGATGGTGATGTCTCATGTACGAGGGCGTTGGTGCCCCATGCATTGTTGGATGTCATAGTGTACTCAAGTATACCGTTCATGGTGCGCCATGCATTGGTGGAAGTTGTAGTGTCCTCATGTATGCCACTGCCGATGGACAGTGCATTGGTGGATGCTGTGGTGTACTCATGTATGCCGGTGGCAGTGCCCAATGCATTGGTTGATGTGATGGTGGTTTTTCATGTATGCCGGTGGTGTTGCAACATGCATTCATTTATGTTGTGGTTTACTGATGTATGTCGGTGGCGGTGCACGATGCATCGGTTGATGTTGTTGTGTACTAATGTATGAAGTTGGTGGTGCCTCATGCATTGGTGGAACTTTTGGTTTACTCATGTATGCCGGTGGAGGTGAAAGATAAATTGGTGAATGTTGTGGTGTACTCATGTACACCGGTGGTGGTGTACCATGCATTGGTGGATGTTGTGGTGTACTCCCGTATGTCGGTGCTGATGCCCCATGCATTGGTGGATGTGATGATGGTTTCTTATGTATAAATGTAGTGGTGCCTCATGCATTGGTGGATGTTGTTTTGTACTCATGTTTGCCGGTGGAGGTAGTCATGCATTGGTGGATGTTGCGGTATGCTCACGTATGCCTGTTTCGGCACACGATGCAATGGTGGATGTTGTGGTCTCCTCATGTGTGCCAGTGGCAGTGCGCCATGTATTTGTGCATGTTATGGTGTACTCGTGTATGGAGGTTGTGGTGCGCCATGCATTAGTGGATGTGATGGTGGTAGCTCATGTATCCCGGTGGTGGTGGAACATGCATTGGTGAATGTTGTGATGCACTCATGTATGCCGGTCGTGGTGGCGGATGCATTGGTGGATGTTGCAGTGTACTTATGTATGCTGGTGGCTGTGCACCATGCATTGGTGGATGTTAAGGTGTCCTCATGTATGGTGGTGGCAGTGCGCCATGCATTGGTGGTTCATGTAATGTGCTGATGTATGCCGGTGGCGGTACACGATGCAGTGGTGGATGTCTTGCTGGTGGCTTATGTATGCCGGTGGTGGTGCCCTATGCATTACTGGATGTTCAGTGTACTCATGTATGCCTGTGGCAGTGTGACATGCATTGGTGGATGTGATTTTGGTGTACTCATGTATGTCAGTGGTGGTGTGCCCTGCATTGGTGGATGTGATGGTTATGTCTCTTGTATGAGGCTGGTGGTGCCCCATGAATTAGTTGATGTGATGGTGGTGTCTCATGTATGCCGGTGGCAGTGGACGATGCATTGGTGTATGTTGTCGTCTACTCATGTATGAAGGTGGCAATGCCCCATCTATTGGTGGATGTTGAGGTGTCCTCATGTATGCTGGTGGCGGTGCGCCATGCATTGGTGGACGTTGTGGTGTATTCATGTATGCCAGTGGAATTGGACCATCCATTGGTGGATGTTGTGGTGTACTCCTGTATACAGGTTTTGGTGTGCGATGCATTGGTGGATGTTGTGGTGTACTCCTGTATGTCGGTGGTGGTGCCCCATGCATTGGTGGATGTGATGGTGGTTTCTCATGTTGTGGTGTACTGATGTATGCCGTTGGTGGTGCGCCACACTTTGGTGCATGTGATGGTAGTGACTTATTTATGCCAGTGGTGGTGCCCTATGCATTGGTGGATGTTGTGATGCACTCATGTATACCGGTGGTGGTGCCCCATGCCGGTGGCAGTGTGCCATGCATTGGTGGATGTGATGGTGGTTGCTCGTGTATGCCGGTGGTGGTGAACCATGCATTGGTGGATGCTATGGTGTGCTCATGTATGCCGGTGTCGGTACACCATGCAATGGTGGGTGTTGTGGTGTACTTTTGTATGCCAGTCATAGTGCCGCACACATTTGTTTATGTTGCGGTGTACTCACGTATGTTGGTGGTGGTGCGCCATGCATGGGTGGATGTGATGGTGGTGGCTCATGTATACCGGTGGTGGTGCCCTATGCATTGCTGGATGTTGTGGTGTACACATATATGCCGGTGACGGTGCGACATGCATTGGTGGATGTGATTGTGGTGTACTCATGTATGTCACTGATGGTGTGCTATGCATTGGTGGATGTGATAGTTATGTCTCTTTTATGATTCTGGCGGTGCCCTATGAATTATTGGATGTGATGGTGGTGTCTCATGTATGCCGGTGGCGGTGGACCATGCATTGGTTGATATTGTGTTCTACTCATGTATGCTGGTTTTAGTGTGCGATGCATTGGTAGATGTTGTGGTGTACTATTGTATGTTGGTGGCGGTGTGGCATGCATTGGTAGATGTGATGGTTGTGGCTTATGTATACCTGTGGTGTTGACCCATTCATTGGTGGATGTTATGGTGTATTCATGTATGCCATTGGCTGTGGACAATCCATTGTTTGATGCTGTGGTGTACTCCTGTATACCGGTTTTGGTGTGCAATGCATTGGTGGATATTGTGATGCACTCATGTATACCGGTGGTGGTGCCCCATGCCGGTGGCGGTGTACCATGCATTGGTGGATGTTATGATGTGCTCATGTATTCCAGTGGCGGTACACCATGCATTGGTGGGTGTTGTGGTGTACTCTTGTATGCCAGTCGTGGTGCCGCATGAGCACACCACAACATCCAACAATGCATGGTTCACCACCACCACCGACGGCATACATGAGCACACCATAGCATCCACCAATGCATGGTTCACCACCACCGGCATACATGAGCCACCACCATCACATCCACCAATGCATGGCACACCGCCACCGGCATGGGGCACCACCACCGGTATACATGAGTGCATCACAACATCCACCAATGCATAGGGCACCACCACTGGCATAAATAAGTCACTACCATCACATGCACCAAAGTGTGGCGCACCACCAACGGCATACATCAGTACACCACAACATGAGAAACCACCATCACATCCACCAATGCATTGGGCACTGCCACCGGCACACATCACTACACCACAACATCCACTAATGCACCGGCATACATGAGTAGACCACAATATCCACCAATTTATCGTCCACCGCCACCGGCATACATAAATACACCAAAACATCCACCAATGCATGGGGCAATGCCATCGGCATGCATGAGCACACCACAACATCCACCAATACATCGTCCACCGCCACAGGCATACATGAGACACCACTATCACATCCACTAATTCATGGGGCACCGCCAGCCTCATACAAGAGACATAACAATCACATCCACCAATGCATGGCACACCACCACTGACATACATGAGCACACCACCATCACATCCAACAATGCATGGCACACTGCCACCTTCATATATGAGTACACCACAACATCCATCAATGTTTCTGGAACCAATACCGCATACATGAGTACACCACAACATATAAGAATGGATGGCGCACCACCACCGGCATACATAAACACACCACAACATCCACCAATGCATGGTTCAGCCCACCGGCACACGTGAGCCACCACCATCTCATCCACGAATGGATGGCACAACGACACCGACATGGGGCACCAAGAAAGGTATACCAGAATATACCACAACATCCACCAATGCATGGTGCACCGCCACCATCATACATGAGGACACCTGAACATCCACCAATGCATGGGGCACTGCCACCGGCATATATGAATAGACCACAACATCCACCAATGCATCGTACACCGCCAACGGCATACATGACACACCGCCATCACATCCACTAATTCATGTCGCACTGCAACCGACATACATGAGCACACCAAATGATCCACAAATGTATGGTTCACCACCACCTTCATACATCAGTACACCACCATCACATCCACTAATGCATGGTGCATCACCACCGGCATACATGAGTACACGGCAACATCCACCAATGCATGGAGCACCACCACACTCATACATGAGACACTACCATTACATACACCAATGGATGGCACACCACCACCGGTATACATGAGTACACCACAACATTCACCAGTGGATGATGCACGACACCGGCATGCATGAGTACACCACAACATTGAATGATGATTGGGGCAGCACCACAGGCATCCGTAAACCAATACCATCACATCCACCAATGCATGGTTCACCACCACCCTCATACATGAGACAGCACCATCACATCCACCAATGCATGGAGCACAGCCACTGGCATATACGTCACCATACCATCACATCCAACAATGCATTGTGCACTACGACCCTCATACATGAGACACCACCATCACTTCCACCCATGCATCGAGCCCAGCCACTAGCTAATGTGAGTACACCATAACATCCACCAATGCATGGTACACCTCCACGGACATAGAGGAATTCACCACAACATCCACCAATGCATCGCACATCAAAACCGGCATACATGACTACACCACCATCACATTCAGCAATGCATGGCGCACCGCCACGAACATACATGAGTACACCGCAACATCCACATATGTATGGGCCTCCACCACCCTCATACATATACATGACACACCACATTCAGAACCACCTATGCATGGTGCACTGCCACAGGCATACATGAGTACGCTACAACATCCATCAATGCATGGCACAACGCTACCGGCACACATGAGTACACCACAACATCCACCAATGCATCGTGTACAACCACTGGCATACATGAGCACACCACAACATCTAGCAATGCATGGTTCAACACCACCGGCATACATGAGCCACCACCATCACATCCATGGATGCATGGCCCACATGAGTACACTATAACATGAGTACACTATAACTTAAATAAATACATGAGGCACCCCCACCCTCATACAATAGACACCACCATCACATCCACCAATGCATGGCACACAGCCACCGACATTTTGGCACTGTCACCGCCATACATGAGTACACCGCATCATTAACCAATGTATTGGGAACCAACACCGGCATACATAAGCCACCACTATCACATCCACCAATGCATGGGGCACCGCATACGGTAAACATGAGTACTAAACATCATCCATCAATGCACGGGGCACCACCACCTTCACACATGAGTACACGACAACATCCACCAATGCATGGGGCACCGTCAAAGCATGCGTGAGCCACCACCATCACATCCACGAATGCATTGCACACCGCCACCGGAATACATGATTACACCACAACATCCACAAATGAATGGTCGCACCGCCACAGGCATACATGAGTAAACCACAACATATACCAATTCATCGGGTACCAACACCAGCATACATGAGTACACCACAACATCCACCAATGCATGGAGCACGATCACAGCCACACATGAGCATACCAGAACATCCATCAATGCATTGTGCACCACCACCGATATACATGAGTACATCACAACATAATCCAATAGATGGGGCACCAACACCCTCATACATGAGACACCAACATCACATGCACCAATCCATGGTGCACCGCCACCGGCATACATGAGTACAACGGTACACGATGCAATGGTGGATGTTGTGCTCTATTCATATATGCCGGTACTGGTGCCTCATCCATTGGTGGATGTTGCGGTATAATCATGTATACCTTTGGCGGTACAACATGCATTGGTGGATGTGATGGTGCGCTCATGCATGCCGGTGGCGGTACACGATGTGATGGTGGATGTTGTGGTGTAGTTATGTATGCCGGTGGCGGTGCCCCATCCATTGCTGAATGTTGTGGTGTACTCATGTATGCCGATGGCGGTGTGCCATGCATTGGTGCATGTGATGGTGGTGTCTTATCTATAAGGGGGGTGGTGCCCCATGCATTGGTGAATACTGTGGTGTACTCATGTATGAGGGTTTTGGTTCTGCATGCATTGGTGGATGTTGTGGTGTACTCATGTATGGTAGTAGCGGTGCGCCATGGACTGGTCGATGTTGTGGTGTTCTTATCTATGTCGGTGGTCGTGATGCGACATATATTTGTGGATGTTGTGGTGTTCTCATGAATGCCGGTGGCGGTACACGATGCATTGGTGGATGTTGTGATGTACTCATGTATGCTGGTGGTGGTGCACCATGCATTGGTGGATGTTTTGGTGTACTCATATATTCCGGTGGTCAGTTTGTGCCATGCATTTGTGGATGTGATGGTGGTGTCTCATGTATATGTTTGAGGGTGGTGGTGGCCCTTACATATGTGGATGTTGTGGTTTGCTCATGTATGCCAGTATCGGTGCGCCATGCATTCATGGCGTACTCATATATCTCGGTGGTCATGGTGCGACATACATTTGTGGATGTTGTGGTGTCCTCATGAATACCGTTGGGGGTACATGATGAATTGGTGGATGTTGCCGTGTACTGATATATGCCAGTGGTCGTTTTGTGCCATACATATGTGGATGCTCTGGTGTTCTCATATATTTCAGTGGCGGTACGACATGCATTGGTGGATGTGATGGTGGTGTACTCATGTATGTCAGTGATGGTGTGTCATTCATTGGTGGATGTGATGGTTATGTCTCTTGCATGAGGCTGGTGGTGCCCCATAAATTAGTGGATGTGATGGTGGTGGCTCATGTAAGCCGGTGGTTGTACATAATGCATTAGTGGATGCTGTGGTCTACTCATGTGTGATGGTGGTGGTACCTCATGAATTGGTAGATGTTACGGTGTACTCATATATGTCGGTGACCGTTCCCCATGCTGGTCGCAGTGCTTCATGCTTTGGTGGATGTCATGGTGTACTCATGTATGCCAGTGCCCGTACACGATGCCATGGTGCATGTTGTGGTGTACTTATGTATCCCGTTGGCATTGCGCCATGCATTGTTGGATGTGATGGTGGTATCTTATTTGTGTTGGTGGTCGTGCCTCATGCATTGGTTGAAGTTTTAGTGTACTCATGTATGCCGGTGGCGGTGGACAATAAGTTGGTGGATGTTGTGGTGTACTCATGTATGCCGGTGGTGGTGTACCATGCATTAGTGGTTATGTCTTTTCACATGTATGTCACACCACGACCACCGGCATCAGTACCAATGCATGGCGCGACACCATCAGCATACATGAGTACACCACAACATCCATCAATGCATGGCACACCGTCACCGGCATACATGAGTACACCATAACATCCACCATTGCATCGTGTACCGCCAACGGTATTCATGAGTACACTAAAACATCCACCAATGCATGGTGCACCACCACCGGTATACATGAGTATACCACAAAATCCACCATTGTATCGTGTACCGCCACCAGCATACATGCGTACACCACAACATCCACCAATGGATCGTGTACCGTAAAATCCATACATGAGTACACCACAATAATCAGCAATGTATGGGGCACCACCACCGGCATCCATAAGCCACCACCTTCACTACCACCAATGCATGGCGTACCACCATCGGCATACATAAGTACACCACAACATCCTCAAATGCATCGTGTCCTGCCACCGACATAGATGAGCATACAACAACATCTACCAATGCATGGTTCACAACCACCGCCATACATAAGTACACCACAACATGAAAAAATGCACGGGGCACAAAAAACCTCATAGATGAACCACCACCATCACATCCACCAATGCATGTCGCACCACCACTGCCATACATGAGCACACCACAACATCCACCATTCCAATGGTCACCACCATCCTCATACATATACATGAGACTCCACAATCACATCCACCAATGCATTGCGCACCGCCAACGGTACACATGTATGCACCACAAGATCCACCAATTAATGGGGTACCACCTCCCTCATACATGACACACCACCATCACCTCCGCCAAAGCATAGTGCACACCTATTGGCATTTACGTGAGCATGCCATTACATCCACCAATGTTTGGCAAACCACCAGCGGCATACATGAGTACACCACAACATCAACTAATGCATCATCAAGCGCCACCGGCATACATAAGAAACCACCATTACATCCACAAATCCATGGGGCAACACCACCGGCATACATGAGAACACCACAACATCCACCAATGCATGGCGCACCATCACCGGCATACATGAGTACACCAAAACATCCACCAATGCATGGGGCAACAATACCCACAAACATGAGACACCACCATCACATACACCAATGCATGGCACACCGACTCCGACATACATCAGCACACCACAACATTCAATAATGCCTGGTGCACCACCACCGGTATACATGAGTACACTACAACATCCACCAATGCATGTGGCACCCCCGCCGGCATACATGAGTACACCACAACATCCACCAATGCATGGGGCACCAATACCCACATACATGAGACACCACCACCAATACATGGCGCACAGCAATTGGTATATACGTGAGCACACCATCACCACCACCAAAGCACGGCACACCACTGCCGACACACAGGAGTACACCACAACATCCACCAATACATGGTTTACCACCACCATCATACAAGAGACACGACCAACACATCCACCAGTGCATTGCGGACAGTCAGTGGCTTACGTGAGCACACCATCACATTCACCAGAGTATGGCACACCGCTACCGACATACAGGAATGCACCACAATATCCAGCAATGCAATGGTCACCACCACCCTCATACATATACAAGAGACACCACGATCAGATCCACCAATGCATGGCACACCACCACCAGCATACATGAGTACACCACGACATGAACCAATTTATCGTAAACTGCCACAGGCATACATGAATACACCACAACATCCACCAATGCATCGCGCACAGCCAATGGCTTACGTGAGCACACCATCACATCCACCAATGCATTGCACACTGCCACCGACATACAAGAGCTCACCACAACATCCACCAATGCATGGCACATCACCACCGGCATACATGAGTACACCACAACATCCATCAATAGATCTTCCACCACTACCGGCATACATGAATACATCAAAACATCCACCAATGCATGGGACACCACCACAGATATACATAAGCCAAAACCATCACATCCACCAATGCATGGCGCATCGCCACTAGCATGCATGAGTAGACCACAACATCCACCATGCATGGTACACCGCCACCGGCATGGAACACCACAACCTGTATCCATGAGTACATCACAACATCCACCAATACAAGGGGCACCACCACTGGGATACATGAGGCACCACCATCACATCCACCAATACATGGCGTACCAGCAACGGTATACATGAGTACACCACAACATCCACCAATGTATGGGGTACCACCACCCTCATACAGGAGACACCACCATCACATACACCAATGCATAGAACACCGCCACCGGTATACATCAGTACACTACAACATCCACCTATGTATGGGGCACCAATACCTACATACATGAGACACCAGCATCACATCCACCAATGCATGTCGCACCGCTGGTGGCATACATGAGTACTTAACAACATCCACCAATACATGGCGTACAACCAACTGCATACATGAGTACACCACAACATCAACCAATGCATGGGGTACCACCACCCTCATACATGAGACACCACCATCACATAGACAAATGCATGGCACACCACCACCGGTATACATGAGTACACCACAACATTAGAAAATGGATGGGGTACCGACACTGGCATACATGAGTACATAACAACACCACTCAATGCATGGTGCACCACCATAGGCATCCATAAGCTATCACCATCATATCCAACAATGCATGGCGCACCGCTATCGGTATACATGAGTACACCACAACATCCACCAATGTATGGGGTACCACCACCCTCATACATGAGACACCACCATCACCTCCACCAATGCATGGTCCACAAACACTGGCATATACGTAAGCACACCATCACATCCACCAATGCATTGCACACCACCTCCGACATACAGGAGTACACCACAACATCCACCAATGCATTGTGTACCGCAACCGGCATACATGAGCACACAACAATATCTACTAGTGCATAGTTCACCACAATCATTCATAAGCCACCACTATCACATCCACCAATGCATGAAACACCGCCACCGGCATGGGGCACCACCACCGGCATACATGAGTACATCACAACATCCACCAATGCAAGGGACACCACCACCGGCATAGATGACCACCACCATCACTTCCACCAATACATGTCGTACCACCATCGGCATATATGAGCACAATACAACATCTACCAATGCGTGGTTCACCACCACCAGCATACATGAGCCACCACCATCACATCCACCAATGCATGGCACAAAGCCTCCGGCATACATGAGCATGCCACAACATGTACCAATGCATTGCATACCGCCACCCTGATACATGAGTACATGACAACATCATCAAATGTATGGTGCATCACGAGCACCGGCATATATTAGTACATCAGTATCAGATAAATGGCATACATGAGCACACCAAAATATTCACCAATGTAAGGGCCAACACCACCTTCATACATATACATGAGACCCCATCATGATATTCACCAATGTATGGCACACTGCCTCCGACATACATGAGTACACCACAAAATCAACCAATGCATGGAGCACCGCCACCGGCATACATGAGTACACTACAACATCCACCAATGCATCGGGCAAAAACGCCCTTATACATGAGACATCAGCATCACATCCACCAATGCATAGCACACAACCATCGAAATACATGAATACACCAGAACTTAAACCAAAGCATGGTACACCACCAACGGCATACATGAGTACACCACAACATCCACCAATGCATTGTGTACCGGCACCGGGATACATGAGTACACAACAACATCCATCAATGCATGTGACACGAACGCTATCATACATGAGCCACCACCATCACATCCACCAATCCATGGCGCAACAACACCAATATACATAAGCCACCAACATAACATCCACCAATGCATGGCGCACCGCGGTGGTGGCTCATTTATGCCGGTGGTAGTGAACCATGCATTGGTGAATGTTGTGGTGTACTCATGTATGACGTGGTGGTGCCCCATGCATAAGTAGGTGTTGTGGTGTATTCATGTATGCCGGTGACGGTGGACGATGCATTGGTGGATGTTGTGGTGTACTCATGTATGCCGGTGGTGGTGCGCCATGCATTGGTGGATGTTTTGGTGAATTCATATATGTCGGTGGTCGTGGTGTGACATACATTTGTGGATGTTGTGGTCTGGTCATGTATGTAGTTGGCAGTACACGATGCATTTGTGGATGTTGTGGTGTACTCATGCATGCTGGTGCTGGTGCGCCATGCATTGGTGGATGTGATGGTTGTGGCTAATGTATACCTGTGGTGGTGCCCCATGCATTGGTGGATGTTTTGGTGTATTCATGTATGCCGGTGGCTGTGAACAATCCATTGGTTGATGTTGTGGTGTACTCATATATACCGGTGGTGGTGTGCCATGCATTAGTCTATGTGATGGTGGTGTCTCATGTATGAGGTTGGTGGTGCCCCATGCAATTTTTGATGTTGTGGTGTACTCATGTATGTCGGTGGTGTTGCCCCATGCATTGGTGCATGTTGCGGTGTGTTCATGTATGAGGGTGGCGGTGAACCATGCATTGGTAGATGTTGTCGTGTGCTTATGTACGCCGGTGGCAGGACACGATGCATTTATGGATGTTGTGGTGTACTTATGTAAGCCGATTTTGGTGAGATATGCATTGGTGTATGTGATGGTGGTGGCTTATGTATGCCTGTGGTTTTCAACCATGCACTGGTGGATGTTGTGGTGTCCTCACGTGTATGCCAGTGGCTGTGCGCCATGCATTGGTGGATGTGATGGTGCTGTCTCATGTATGAGGGTGGTGGTGCCCCATGCATTGGTGGATGTTGTGGTGTACTCATGTATGCCGGTGGAGGTGCACCATGCATGGGTGGATGTTTTGGTGTCCCATGTAATGCCGGTGGTGGTGCTCCATGCATTGGTGAATGTGATGGTGGTGTCTCATTTACATGTATTGTGGTGTACGATGTTGAGATGAGTTTTTTACTTCAAACAAAACGTAAACCAGACATTGTGAAATTAATATTTCGAATCCACGTCATTTTATCTTGCAACTGAAAATTTAAGTCATAGAATTTTATTCAACTTGGGATAAAAGTTGTTTAACAAACGATTATAGATTCAAATCGTTATTATTGGTTTGTATTGCAAGGAGGTAAGCGCAGCAGTTAGAACAGTGAAACAAGTGCACGCGCGGTACGTGATGAGCGTTAACTTAGACCAACCCAACTTCTCGACGTTTTATTTAATGTGCACCCCAAACCCCCTCTAAGACAAACAAAGAAAGTGATTTGAAATTATGATCGTTTCTTTAACAACTTCATCTTAAGTTGAATAAAATTCTGAGAATTAAATCTTCAATTGGCAAGGTATAACATTATAAGAAATTTGCCATCGTAATTTCATTTTATTCGATTTACGTTTTTGTTTAAAGAGACATTCATCGGTACGCTTTCACGGCAAACGGACTGTAATCGCAGAATAACACGAGTGAGTCACGAAAGCGATGAGCAGTGATATGCACATCACAATTTACAACATTCCCACCCACGGACGACAGTTTGCTTTAATTCATTTACATTGAATGTTCCATACACCTATGTCACTTTGGGTTTAACTTGTAATTTTAAATTTACAATGGGTTATACCTGTATTGTATTAGCCGTTGATTATGTTTTAGCTATATTGTCTTACATAAATAAATCTGTAATTAATGAAAGAAAATTTTGTTTCGTTTTGTTTCAATAATGAATATTACCAGGTCTTACTTGGCTCACGCTAAATAAGAAAACATGCCTCTGTGCAAACACTTGTGATTGATTGAGGTGCTTTCAATAGCTCTAATCCTTTGTTTCGGGTTCGGCGACTGGGATTAGGTTGCGTAAGCGAGCGACCCGAAGCGAGCGACTAAAGCCCGCTTGGAGTTTGAACACCCACCTTTAGTGATGTGAAATATTCGTCGTGGGGACAGAAAGTCTTGAAATCCTGTAGAGGTAGGACGACTTCAAGGATTCTTCGGAAGGGTGACAGAGGACCAGACAGGTAGGTGTTTCCATATCTATTTGGAAGAAAATATGCATCTTCATGGACATTTGTTTAATATACAGTGCACACTCATTCTCTCATAGTACACAGCCATTTAGGTATAGATGGGAAAGGTTGATACTGGTTTCTGCATGTAAACGGAGTGGTAGTGTAGCCTAGTTGTTCAAGTGTTGGCACGTCATGTTCAGTACCATTGTTCGAGTCCTCACTTAAATACGATGCCCCACGCCTACTTATGAAGCCCGTCGTTGGAAAATTGTCCAAAGCGGCAGAAAACCACACTTACTCGCTGTTGTTAATCCAGTCTACATCCGAGAGAAATGTGATTACTGATGCTTATGCATGACTCATTTCTTTCAGACGCAGGAACCCTGGCACACTCTGGATTTGGTGTTGTGTCACTCTAAACCCTGCCACCTGGACTTTAGTACACTGACTTTCCGAGGGTCCGATGGGATGAGCTTTTGTCTCATGGTGGCTCCATTGTGCGTCTGCTCTCCGCGTAGCCCCCTGCCGAGCGTACATGGAGTAGGTTCGGTGCTAGGGCCTGACTGTACAGTCAGGATGGTTGTTACAGCAACCCAGCTAGTTTAGGGTTGGCACACCCTGTGGCCCCAGTCTTTTCAGCACCCCCAGTAGACCCAATGCTGACTGCACTTGACTGGTAGATTAGGGGTTAGTGTAGATAGGGCCCCCTTCGTGCATGCCCTGTACGATGCTATCTATAGATAGTATAACTTAGTGTTAACCCACCATTCCGTCCTTCAATAGGTAGTTCGAGACAAAGCAAGTCCCGGATGGTCACTTTGAAAGTCAGTGTACTGGACACCTGCTGGTAAAGCATTCACTATTTCAGTTTAAAACTTAAATTAAATTTTGTTTTTCACGTCCCGACATATTTGCTTCTTGTTTAAATGTAAGGGGATCGTCGAAAAACCGAATGGTTAGAGCGTTCGCTCATGACGCTCCAAACAACCTATTTCGATTTCCCATATCTGAATGATGTGTGAAGCATCGATTTGTTGTTTCTCACCGTGATATAGCTAGTATATTGCTGAAAGCGGTGTAAAAGGACACTCATGCAGTCATAATCTGTGTGAGAAGCATAAATTATGTAAAGTGTTCTTTGCCTTCTTAAGTAGAACCTTTGCTTACGCATGCAACTGTTCCTTTCAAACAATCTTTTGAATAAACCATAACATGCGATGCATCCTTGTTTATCATGACGTCTACTGCAAAATTACAACTTGAGTTTCATGTTTGAGATTTTACGTGTAGGCATATAAGTTGCATTTATGCACACAGTAAGTGCCAGCGATGTTAACTATATTCTCTGTACTGTTATGAGCAGGGATGCCATCTACCTGGGGGCGGAAATGGACCCTGAAGTCCCCCAGAGGCAGGACGACTGCCAAGAAGATATTCCGTGGACAGAAGTGGATCAAGGTCTCTTCTGGCGGCAGGACAACGACCACAAAGCCGCCAGACTACCAGGAAGGCAAGTTCTCCAAATTATCTTTTGAAGACAACTTACAATATATTCTTGTTGACAATGACGTCATGAGCAAGTTACAACTTGTGTTTCAGGTTACAGCGTTTTCCTGACCAAAAAGCATATGCTTTTAATATTTATTATCTATGTAGTAAGTATCAGTGATATGAAACATTAACCTATTCGTTATCGTTACTATTAGGAACGTGGATTCCATCGTCCTGGGGGTGAAATGGACCCTGAAGTCCCCCAGAGGCAGGACGACTGCCAAGAAGATATTCAATGGATAGACGTGGAGCATGGTTTCTTCGGAAGGGTGACAGAGGACCAGACAGGCAGGTGTTTTCAACTCTATTTGGAAGAAAATATTTGTTCCATATATAGTGCACACTAATTCTCTCATAGTATACAGCCATTAGGAGTGAGTGAGTTTAGTTTTACGCCGCACTCAGCAATATTCAGCTATAAGGTGACGGTCTGTAAATAATCGGGTCTGGACAAGACAATCCAGTGATCAACAACACGAGCATCGATCTGCGCAAATGGAAACCGATGACATGTTTCAACCAAGAAGTCAGCGAGTCTGACCACCCGATCCCGTTAGTCGCAGTCACAGCCATTTAGATATAGTTGGGAAAGGTTGATACTGGTTTCTGCATGTAAACGGAGTGGTAGTGTAGCCTAGTTGTTCAAGTGTTGGCACGTCATGTTCAGTGTCAGTGTTAGAGTCCTCACTTAAATATTATGTCCCACGCCTACTTATGAGGCCCGTCGTTGGAAAATTGTCCAAAGCGGCAGAAAACCACACTTACTCGCTGTTGTTAATCCAGTCTACATCCGAGAGAAATGTGATTACTGATGCTTATGCATGACTCATTTCTTTCAGACGCAGGAACCCTGGCACACTCTGGATTTGGTGTTGTGTCACTCTAAACCCTGCCACCTGGACTTTAGTACACTGACTTTCCGAGGGTCCGATGGGATGAGCTTTTGTCTCATGGTGGCTCCATTGTGCGTCTGCTCTCCGCGTAGCCCCCTGCCGAGCGTACATGGAGTAGGTTCGGTGCTAGGGCCTGACTGTACAGTCAGGATGGTTGTTACAGCAACCCAGCTAGTTTAGGGTTGGCACACTCTGTGGCCCCAGTCTTTTCAGCACCCCCAGTAGACCCAATGCTGACTGCACTTGACTGGTAGATTAGGGGTTAGTGTAGATAGGGCCCCCTTCGTGCATGCCCTGTACGATGCTATCTATAGATAGTATAACTTAGTGTTAACCCACCATTCCGTCCTTCAATAGGTAGTTCGAGACAAAGCAAGTCCCGGATGGTCACTTTGAAAGTCAGTGTACTGGACACCTGCTGGTAAAGCATTCACTATTTCAGTTTAAAACTTGAATTAAATTTTGTTTTTCACGTCCCGACATATTTGCTTCTTGTTTAAATGTAAGGGGATCGTCGAATAACCGAATGGTTAAAGCGTTCGCTCATGACGCTCCAAACAACCTATTTCGATTTCCCATATCTGAATGATGTGTGAAGCATCGATTTGTTGTTTCTCACCGTGATATAGCTAGTATATTGCTGAAAGCGGTGTAAAAGGACACTCATGCAGTCATAATCTGTGTGAGAAGCATAAATTATGTAAAGTGTTCTTTGCCTTCTTAAGTAGAACCTTTGCTTACGCATGCAACTGTTCCTTTCAAACAATCTTTTGAATAAACCATAACATGCGATGCATCCTTGTTTATCATGACGTCTACTGCAAAATTACAACTTGAGTTTCATGTTTGAGATTTTACGTGTAGGCATATAAGTTGCATTTATGCACACAGTAAGTGCCAGCGATGTTAACTATATTCTCTGTACTGTTATGAGCAGGGATGCCATCTACCTGGGGGCGGAAATGGACCCTGAAGTCCCCCAGAGGCAGGACGACTGCCAAGAAGATATTCCGTGGACAGAAGTGGATCAAGGTCTCTTCTGGCGGCAGGACAACGACCACAAAGCCGCCAGACTACCAGGAAGGCAAGTTCTCCAAACTATCTTTTGAAGACAACTTACAATATATTCTTGTTGACAATGACGTCATGAGCAAGTTACAACTTGTGTTTCAGGTTACAGCGTTTTCCTGACCAAAAAGCATATGCTTTTAATATTTATTATCTATGTAGTAAGTATCAGTGATATGAAACATTAACCTATTCGTTATCGTTACTATTAGGAACGTGGATTCCATCGTCCTGGGGGTGAAATGGACCCAGAAGTCCCCCAGAGGCAGGACGACTGCCAAGAAGATATTCAATGGATAGACGTGGAGCATGGTTTCTTCGGAAGGGTGACAGAGGACCAGACAGGCAGGTGTTTTCAACTCTATTTGGAAGAAAATATTTGTTCCATATATAGTGCACACTAATTCTCTCATAGTATACAGCCATTAGGAGTGAGTGAGTTTAGTTTTACGCCGCACTCAGCAATATTCAGCTATAAGGTGACGGTCTGTAAATAATCGGGTCTGGACAAGACAATCCAGTGATCAACAACACGAGCATCGATCTGCGCAAATGGAAACCGATGACATGTTTCAACCAAGAAGTCAGCGAGTCTGACCACCCGATCCCGTTAGTCGCAGTCACAGCCATTTAGGTATAGTTGGGAAAGGTTGATACTGGTTTCTGCATGTAAACGGAGTGGTAGTGTAGCCTAGTTGTTCAAGTGTTGGCACGTCATGTTCAGTGTCAGTGTTAGAGTCCTCACTTAAATATTATGTCCCACGCCTACTTATGAGGCCCGTCGTTGGAAAATTGTCCAAAGCGGCAGAAAACCACACTTACTCGCTGTTGTTAATCCAGTCTACATCCGAGAGAAATGTGATTACTGATGCTTATGCATGACTCATTTCTTTCAGACGCAGGAACCCTGGCACACTCTGGATTTGGTGTTGTGTCACTCTAAACCCTGCCACCTGGACTTTAGTACACTGACTTTCCGAGGGTCCGATGGGATGAGCTTTTGTCTCATGGTGGCTCCATTGTGCGTCTGCTCTCCGCGTAGCCCCCTGCCGAGCGTACATGGAGTAGGTTCGGTGCTAGGGCCTGACTGTACAGTCAGGATGGTTGTTACAGCAACCCAGCTAGTTTAGGGTTGGCACACTCTGTGGCCCCAGTCTTTTCAGCACCCCCAGTAGACCCAATGCTGACTGCACTTGACTGGTAGATTAGGGGTTAGTGTAGATAGGGCCCCCTTCGTGCATGCCCTGTACGATGCTATCTATAGATAGTATAACTTAGTGTTAACCCACCATTCCGTCCTTCAATAGGTAGTTCGAGACAAAGCAAGTCCCGGATGGTCACTTTGAAAGTCAGTGTACTGGCCACCTGCTGGTAAATCATTCACTATTTCAGTTTAAAGCTTAGATGAAATTTTGTTTTTCACGTCCCGACATATTTGCTTTGTATTTAAATGTATGGGGATCGTCGAATAACCGAATGGTTAAAGAGTTCGCTCATGACGCTCCAAACAAACCTAGTCTGCATCTGAATGATGTGTGGAGCCGATATTTGTTGTTTCTCCCCGTGATATAGCTGGTATGCTGGTAAAAGCAGTGTGAAAACGACGCTCATGCAGTCTTAATATGTACTGGAAGGATAAATTATGATACAGAATACTGTTTACTTTTTTTAGCAGAAGCCACTGTGTTTTTCCAAACGATCTTTTAAAGAAAACATAAAGTGCCTCCTTGTGTACGATGACGTCTACTGCCAAGTCACAACTTGATTTTCGTGTTTGAGATATGTTCTCGTGGAATCATATATTTTGCATTTATGCACACAGTACAATGTGATGTAAAATATGTTTACCTTTATTATCAGGAGCGTGGATGCCATCTACCTCGGGGCGGAAATGGACTCTGAAGTCCCCCAGAGGCAGGACGACTGCCAAGAAGACATTCCATGGAAGTGGATCAAGGATTCTTCTGGAGCAGCATGTGGATGTTTTACTGTTCGGACATTTTGTGACAATGTACTCTGCGTGTCTACTACTGTAAACCCTCCAGTAAAATAGGTAGCGTTGCATACGTTGAGGGAACACGGTTCCAGAGTTTTTTTTCTCAAAAATGTTTTTTATCTCTGGTTTTACGTGTCGGGCTTCAGTTACCTTTGACCGTGTTCAAATCTCAAATTTGATCAAGATCAATTTAGACACACATTCTGCGACAACAATGTTGGTGTTTCTGTTCGAGGATTTGGAACTGTTCCATGTTGGGAATGATGACATTAATAAAACATAATCCACACAGCTGGTCCAATTGTACTTGTTTTTCTTTTTTTTCTGTTTTGTTTGTGAAACTTGTGAACTCGAGAAGAATTGTTTTTGTCCATGGAAATCGGATGTGCACGACTTTATCGCCTTTTAAGAGTGCTTGTTTTTAGCCATACACTGCCATGCACTGCTAAACACCGCCAACACAAAAGCACATCACGAAACAAGTCCAACATTAAAACAATAGATCAATACACGGGGGTATTCTAATGTCTACAAACCCGAACTTACAATACAAAAGCTTATCAACATTACTAGATCCCATTGCACAGACCTTTAGTTCAATGTATGTACTAAACAATCCAGTGGTGTGTGTAGATGAGACAAGACATTAAATGAAAAGCTCCCACCAACATCCAACAGTCTAGAATATTACATTGCGCAAGTAAACAACCAAGTGCATGTTTGCCAATCATATTCCTTAACCAGTTGACCATGGTTGGAGCATTTGTGATGGTCAGCGTATCCCTATTCTGGTGTTCTGATGTCGAGAGATGCTGCTCCCCATGGATTGGTTGAACTGACAGTAAATGCAATAAAGTCACTATGTCATCAGAGATCTATATCAAAGCAGATAAACTGAACAAATTGTAAGCTTCTGAATGTATCAAAAGTGATTAAGTGACAGACCATTTGAATAGCTACTACGAGAGCTTAGAGGCAGTTATCGATCGTGAAGCATAGTTTTCTAATACTTTGGATACTGCTATTTCATCAAATAGTTTAGGAATGTATAGCTTGTATTAACCATAACACTGAAGTTTGTTTTTTTCTAAACTGTGTTAAACATGTGACACCAAATGAATTGTTTGTTAGTTCTCTGCTCTGTGTAGGCACTAAAACTACAATGGTGGCCATCTTGGCAGCCATTTTTGAATTCTGGGTAATATCAAGGTATTCCATGTAACATGTTGTCACTCTAGAAGTAAACAGGAAACAAAATCCCGTTTCAAAGAGTAAGCTGTAAAACATTATATTATCTAGACATGACCATACAAAATCACCTGTTTTGTGCCCGAGTCACCACTCTAGAAGATACAAGTGTCATAAAAAGTATCATAAAAAGTATCAACATTGACCGTAAATGGACACATTCGGTGTTAATTTTTATGTAAATGTAACTGCCGAGAAGACAATTTAAAATGGCGGTCATTTTCATTATTTTCAAAAGCAAATACATGTCAAAAAAAATATACACCCTTTAGCAATACACAAAAGTCACAATGACAGTGATCAGATTGATATTAGTAAAACTATCCGTGATTAACTTTGAGATGTTGTCGGCCAGCAAATCAAATGTCCTGAAAATGCTCACAGACCTCCAGCACATAAAATGGCCTGTGAAAACCTGAGTATTAAAGGCCTTTTCATGAGCCAAAGACATCATACTAACTGAAGATAGTGTCAAACAAACTCAGTACTAGGGAGGCTACGACATCAGATTTTTCAGCTGCCTCCTCCTGTGCTACTTCAGTACCCTTGGATACAGCAAAGGGGTTCACCTTTTACGGTGTCTTGTCAGGAGTCTCGATCACAAGGAAAAGTGGCCAATACTCGATCGATGCAGAAGGTCTGTGATCAGTATCAATAGGGTCAATTTCAAGTGGACATTTTGGGCTTTTGGGCGGAATATCATAGGTGTAAGCCATGGTTAGTGTAATATGGTTCATTATCCGAGCCGGGTCTCCAACAGCACCAAGGATACCCGGATGATCTACTCCAGCAGAAGAATTAATATTAATATTTCTACCAGATTGGCCTATGAGCCATATTAACTACGAGGTCGAAAATATCGGGGTTCATATTTTTCATACGATGACCTAGGGAAAAATATTACTTTGTCATGGTGAGGTGATGTCGTAAGAATGCAAAGACGCCACGTCACCAATCCATAGGGCACCACCATCGGCATACATGAGTACACCACATTATCCACCAATGCAAGGGCAACCGCCAAAGAATACATGAGCCAATACCATCACATCCACCAATGCATGGCACACAGCCACCGGTATACATGACTACACCACAACATCCAAAATGCATGTGGCACCACCACCAGCACACATGAGTACACCACAACATCCACCAATGAATCGTCCACCGCCACCGGCATACATCAGTACACCACAACATCCACCAATGCATGTGGCACCACCTCCGGCATACATGAGTACACCGCAACATCCACCAATGCATGGGGCACCACCACAGTCATTAATAAGCCACCACCATCACATCCACCAATGTATGGCGCACCGACAACTGTATACATGAGTAGAACACATCATGCACCAATCCATGGTTCAACACCACCGGCAGACATGAGACACCACTAGCAACTGGACCAATGCATGGCGCACAGCAACTGACGTATACATGAACACACCATCACATCCACCAATGCATGGCACGCCGCTACCGACATACAGGAGTACGCCACTACATCCATCAATGCATGGCACACCACCACCGGCATACATGAGTACACCACAATATCCACCAATGCATGTGGCACCACCGCCATCATACATGAGTACACCGCAACATCCACCAACGCATGGGGCACCACCACCCTCATACAAGAGACACCACCATCGCATCCACCAAAGCATGGCACACTGCCACTGACATACATGAGTGCATGAGTACTGACACAACATTCACCAATGGATGGGGCACCGACACCAGATACATGAGTACACCACAAAATCAACCAATGCATGGGGCACAACCACAGTCATCCATGAGCCACCACCATCACATCGACCAATGCATGGCGCACCGCCACCTGTATACATGAGTAAAACACAACATCCACCAATACATCGTGCACCGCCACCTTCATACATGAGTACACCAGAACATCCACCAATGCATGGTTCAACAATACCGGCATACATGAGACAAAAACACCACCTCCACCAATACATGGCACACCACTACCGACATACAGGAGTACACCACAACATCCACCAATGTATGGCGCACCGCCACCTTCATACATGAGTACACCACAACATCAACCAATAGATGGTCCACCTCCACCGGCATACATCAGAACATCACAACATCCACAAATCCATGGAGGACCAGCACCCTCATACATGAGTACACCACAACTTTACCAAATGCATAGTTCACCACCACAGGCATCCATAAGCCACCACCATCAAATCCACTAATGCATGACGCATCTTCAACGGTACATATGAATGCACCACAACATCCACGAATGCATGGGGCACCACCACCCTCATACAAGAGACACCACCATCACCTCCGCCAATACATGGTGCACAGCCACTAGCATATACGTGAGCATACCATCACATCTACCAATGCAGGGCACACCACGACCGGCATACATGAATACACCACAACATTCACCAAGGCATGGCACACCACCAACCTCATACATGAGACACCACCATCGCATCCACCAATGAACCGAGCACAGCCACTGGCTTACGTGAGCACACCATCACATCCTCAAATGCATGGCACACCGCTACCAACATATAGGAGTGCACCACAAAATCCACCAATGCATCGCACACAAAAACCGTCATAAATGAGTACACCACAAGATCCACCAATGGATTGTCCACCATCACCGTCATACATGAATACACCACAACATCCACCAATGCATGGTGCACCGCCACCAGCATACATGATGACACCAAAACATCCATCATTCCATTTGGCACCGCCACCGGCATACATGAGTAGAACACAACATCCAGCAATGCATAGGGCTATACAACCGGCATACATGAATACACCGGAACATCCACCAATGCATAGGGCACCACCACCGGAATAAATAAGCCACCACCATCACATCCACCAATGCATGGCACACCGCCACCGGCATGGGACACTGCCCCTGGCATACATGAGGACACCGCATCATCCACCAATTAATAGGGAACCAACACCAGCAGACATAAGCCACCAATATCACATCCACCAATGCATGGCACACCGCATACGGTATACATGAGTACACCACAACATTCACCAAATGGATGGGGCACCGTCACCGGCATACATGAGTACACCACAACATCCACCAATGCATTGGGCACCACCACCGGAATAAATAAGCCACCACCATCACATCCACCAATGCATGGCACACCGCCACCGGCATGGGACACTGCCACCGGCATACATGAGGACACCGCATCATCCACCAATGTATAGCGAACCATCACCGGCATACACGAGTACACCACAACATCCACCAATGGATGGCGATCCGTCATCGGCATACATGAGTACAACATCCATCAATGCATGCTGCATCGCCAGTGGCATACATGAGTACACCACAACATCCCCCAATGCATGGGACACCTTCACTGGAATACATGAGTAAACCACAACATCCAGCAATCCATGGTTGAACACAACCCTAACACATGAGACACCACCATCACCTCCACCAATGCATGGGGCACAGCCACTGGCATACGTGAGCACACCATCACATCCACCAATGCATTACACAAGGCCACCGACATACAGGAGTACACCACCAATGCATGGCAGACCACCACCGGCATACATGAGTACACCACAACATCAAAGAATGAATCGTCCACAGCCATTGGCATACATGAATACACCATAACATCCATCAATGCATGGGGCACCATCACAGGTATACATAAGCCACAACCATCACATAGTACACCACAAAAACCGGCATAAATAAGTAAACAATAACATCAACCAATGCATCGTCCACCCACACCACCATCACATCCAATAATTCATGGAGCACTGCCAGAAACTTAAAAGAGACATAACCATCACATCCACCAATGCATAGCACACCATTACTGACATACATGAGTACACCACAATCACATCCACCAATGCATGTCACACTGCCACCGGCATATATGAGTACACCACAACATCCAGCAATGCATAATGCACCAGCACCGGCATACATGAGCCACCACCATCACATCCACCAATCCATCGTGTACCTAAGCCGGCATACATGAGCACACCACAAGTTCCACCAATGCATAGTTCACCAATACTGCCATACATGAGCCACCACCAGCACATCCACCAATGCATGGCGCTTCGCCACCAACATACATAAGTACACTGCAACATCCACAAAATGCGGCACCACAACTGGCATACAAGAGTACACCACAACACCCACCAATGCATGGTGTACCGCCACCGGCATACATGAACACACCATAACATCCACCAATGCATGGTTCACCACCACCGGCATACATGAGCCACCACCATCACATACACCAATGCATAGCAGACCGCCACAGGCATGGGGCACCAGCACCAGTATACATGAGTGTATCACAACATCCACCAATGCATAGGGCACCACCACTGGCATAAACAAGCCACTACCATCACATCCACCAATGTATGGCGCACCGCCAACGGCATACATGATTACACCACAACATCCACGCATGTATGTTGCACCACCACCGGCATACATGACAAACCACCATCACATCCACCAATGTGTTGGGCACTGCCACTGACATACATGAGCACACCACAACATCCACTAATGCACTGTCCACCGGCACTGGCATACATGAGTACACCACAACATCCACCAATCTATCGTCCACCGCCACCGACAAACATGAATACACCAAAACATCCACCAATGCAATTTGGGGCACCACCACAGGTATGCATAAGCCACCACTATCACATCCACCAATGCATGGGGCACCACCACAGGGATACATGATAAATAACCATCACATCTGCCAGTGGATGGTACAACGACACCGACATGGGGCACGAACACCGGTACACATTAATACACCACAACATCCACCAATGCATGGCACACAGCCACCGACATCCATGAGTACACCATAACATCCTTCAATGGAGGGCGCATCGCCACCGGCATACATCAGTACACCAAAACTTCCACCAATGCATTCGGCACCACCACCAGCATAAATAAACCACCACCATCACATTAACCAATACATGGCGCACCAGCACCTTCATAGATCAGTACACCACAACATCCACGAATGTATGTTCCACCACCACCGGCATACATGAGAAACCACCATCACATCCACCAATGCATTGGGCACTGCCACCGGCACACCTGAGTACACCACAACATCCAACAATGCACTGTCCATCGGCACTGGCATACATGAGGACACTACAACATCCTCCAATGCATGGCGCACCACCAACGGCATATTTGAGTACACCATAACATCCTCCAATGGATGCGGCACCAACGCCCTCATACATGAGTCACCACCATCACATCCACTAATTCATGTTGCACCGCCAGTCTTATACAAGAGACATAAACACCACATTCACCAATAAATGGCACACCAACACTGACATACATGACTACACCACCACCACATCCACCAATGCATGTCGCAAAGCTACCAGCATACATGAGCACACCACAACATCAACAAATCTATGGCACAAAACGACCACCAGCATATATGAGTACACCACAACATCAACCAATGGATCGTCCACTGTCACCAGCATACATGAATACACCAAAACATCCACCAATGCACGGTTCACCAACACCGGCATAGATGAGCCACCACCATCACATCCACCAATCCATGGCGCAACGCCAACGGCATAGATGAGTACACCGCAACATCCACCAATGCATAGGTCACCAACACATGCATACATAAGCCACCACCATCACATCCACCAATGCATGGCGCACCGCCACCGGCATACATGAGAACACCACAATATTCACCAATGCAATGTTCACCACCAACCTCATACATATACTTAAGACACCACCATCAAATCCACCAATGTATGGCACACCGACTTCGACATACATGAGTACACCACAACATCCACCCATGCATGGAGCACCACCACCGACATACATGAGTACACCCCAACATTCACCAATGCATGGCCCACTGCCGCTGGCATACATGAGTGCATAACAACATCCACCAATGCATGGTGCACCACCATTGGCATACTTGAGTACACCACAACATCCACCAATGCATGTGGCACCACCGCAAGCATACATGAGACACCACCATCACCTCCACCAATGCATAGCGCACCGCAACCGACATACATGAGTCCACAACAACATCCACCAATGCATAGGGCACCAACACCGGCATAAATGAGCACAAAACAACATCCATCAATGCTTGGTTCAACACCACTGGTATACATGAGCCACCACGATCATATCCTCCAATGTATAGCGCACCAAAACCGGCATACATGATTATACAGCAACATCTACCAATGCAATGGGCACCACCACCGGCATCCATGAGTACACCACAACATCCAGCAATGCAATGGTCACCACCACGTTCATTCATACACAAGACACACCACCATCAGATCCATCAATGCATGGCGTTCTGACATTGGCATACATGAGCACACCTTAACATACACAAATGTTTGGACCACCACCACACTCATACATATACATGAGACACCACCATCACATCCACGAATGCATGGCACACCGCTAAGGACATACATGAGTACACCACAACATCCACCACTGCATCGTGTACCGCCACCGGCATACATGTGTACACCACAACATCGACCAATGCATGGTGCACCACCACAGGCATACATAAGCCACCACCATCACATACACCAATGCATGGTGCACCACAAACGGCATAGATGAGTACACCGCAACATCCACCAATGCATAGGGCACCAACACCTACATACATAAGCCACCACCATCACATCCACCAATGAATGGCGCACCGCAAACGGCATACATGAGTACACCACAACATTCACAAATGCATGGCGCACCAAAACCGGCATACATGAGATCATCACAACATAGACCAATGCAACGTGTACCACCACCTGCATACATTAGCACACCACAAGATCAACCAATGCATGGTTCACTACCACCGGCACACATGAGCCACGATCATCTCATCCATCAATGGATGGTACAACGACACCGGCATGGGGCACCAACACCGGTATACATCAATACACCACAACATCCAAAAATCCATGGCGCACTGCCACCACCACACATGAGGACACCTGAACATACACCAATGCATGGGGCACTGCCACCTTCATACATGAGTAGACCACAACATCCACCAATGCATCGTCCACCGCCACCAACATACATGAGACACCACCATCACATCCACTAATTCATGGGGCACCGCCGGCCTCATACAAGAGACATAACCATCACAACCTCCAATGCAGGGCACACCACCGCTGACATACATGAGTACACCACAATCACATCCAACAATCCATGTCGCACTGCCACCTGCATACATCAGTACACCGAACATCCAGTAATGCATAGGGCACCACCACCGGCATACATAAGCCACCACCATCACATCCACCACTGCATCGTGTACCACCACCGGCATACATCAGCACACTGCATGAACCACCAATGTATGGTTCACCACCACCGCTATATATGAACCAACACCATCACATCCACCAATGCATGGTGCACCGCCACCAGCATACATAAGTACACTACAACATCCACCAATGCATGGTTCACCATCACAGGCATACATGAGCCACCACCATCACATCCAACAATGCATGGGACACAGACAACGTCATGGGGCACCACCACCGATATACATGAGTGCACCACAACATCCACCAATACATGTTCCACCACCTCCTTCATACGTGAGCCACCACCATCACATCCACCAATGCATGGCGCACTGCCACTGGGATACATGAGTAGACCACAACATCCACCACTGCATCGTGTACCAAAACCGGTATACATGAGTACACCGCAACATTAATCAATGCATGGATCTCACTACCGTCATACAATAGTACACAAGAATATTCACCGATGCATCATGCACCGCCATTGGCATACATGAGCACACCACAACATCCAAGAATTCATGGTTCACCACCACCAGCATGCAATAGACACCACCATCACATCCACCAATGCTTTCACTCGTCGCAACTGGCATACTTGAGTACACCACAACATCCACCAATACATGGGGCACCTTCACCGGAATACATGAGTACACCACAACATTCACCAATGCCTCCATCACCTCCACCAATGCATTCTGCACAGCCAATGGCATATGTCAGTACACACATCACATCCACCAGTGCATGGCACACCACCACTGACATACATGAATACACCACAACATCCACCAATGCATGGGGCACCACAACAGGTATACATAATTAACAACCATCACATCCACCAATGCATTGAGCACCGCAAGCAGCATGCATGAGTACAACACAACATCCACCAATGCATCGTGCACTGCCACCAGCATACATGAGCACACCACAACATCCACCAATGCATTTGGCACCACCACAGGTATATATAAGCCACCACCATCACATCCACCAATACATGATGCGCCACCACAGGCAAACATGAGACATAACCATCACATCCGCCAATGGATGGCACAATGACACCGGTATGGGGCACCAAAACCGGCATACATGAGATCATCACAACATAGACCAATGCAACGTGTACCACCACCTGCATACATTAGCACACCACAAGATCAACCAATGCATGGTTCACTACCACCGGCACACATGAGCCACCACCATCTCATCCATCAATGGATGGTACAATGACACCGACATGGGGCACCAACACCGGTATACATTAATACACCACAACATCCACCAATCCATGGCGAACTGCCACCACCACACATGAGTACACCACAACATCTACCAATGCATAGCGCACTGTCAGCGGCATACATGAGTACACCACAACATCCACCAATGCATGAAGCACCACCACAGGCATCCATAAGCCACCACCATCAAATCCACCAATGCACGACGCACCGCCACCGGCATGGGGCACCGCCACCGACATAAATGAGTACACCGAAACATCTACCAATGCATGGGGTACCACCACCGTCACACATGAGTACACCACAACATCCACCAATGCATTATGTACAACCACCGGTATACATGAGAAACCACCATCACATCCACTAATTCATGGGGCACCGCCAGTATCATACAAGAGACAGAACCATCACATCCACCAATGAATGGCACACCATCACTGACATACATGAGTACACCACCATCACATCCAACAATGCATGTCGTACCGCCACTGACATACATGAGAACACAACATCCACAAATGTATGTCGCACAAAACGACCACCGGCATATATGACTACACCACAACATCCACCAATGCATGGCACACCGCCACCGGCATACATGAGTACAAAACAACATCCACCAATGCATGGGCCACCACCATCTTCATACATATACATGGTCTGTACACCAAGCTTTAGTGGACGTTGTGGTGTGCTAATGTATGATGGTGGTAGTGCCCCATGCATTGATGGATGTTGTTATGTACTCATGTATGACAGCGGCGGTGAGCCATGCATTGGTGGATGTTGTGGTGTACTCATTGATGTCGAAGGCGGTGTGCCATTCGTTGGTGGATATGATGGTGGTGTCTCATGTACATGTATGAGGGTGGTGGTGGCCCATGCATTTGTGGATGTTGTGTTGTACTCATGTATACCGGTGGTTTTGAACCATGCATTGGTGGATATTGTGATGTTCTCATGTATGCTGGTGGCAGGACACGGTGCCTTTGTGGATGTTGTGGTGTACATCTGTATGCCTGTGGTGTTGAACCATGCATTGGTGGATGTTGTGGTGTATTCATGTATGCCGGTTTTGGTGTTTGATGCATTGGTGGATGTTGTGGTGTACTCCTGTATGTACTGTGGTGGTGCCCCATGCATTGGTGGATGTGATGGTGTGCTCAAATTTACCAGTTTCTGTGCACGATACATTTTTGGATGTGATGATGGTGTCTCATGTATGAATGTGGCGGTGCCCTATGCATTGGTGGATGTTGTGGTGCACTCATGTATGCTGGTGGTTTTAAACCATGCATTGGTGGATGTTGTCGTGTACTCATGTATGCCGGTGGGAGGACACAATGCATTTGTGGATGTTGTGGTGTACTTATGTATGCCTGTGGTGTTGAACCATGCATTGGTGGATCTTGTGGTGGTGTCTCATGTATGAGGGTGGTGGTGCCCTATGCATTGGTGGATGTTGTGGTGTACTCATATATGCCGGTGGCGGTGCCACATGCATTGATGGATCTGATTGTGGTGTACTCATGTATGTCAGTAATGGTGTGCTATGCATTGGTGGGTGTGATGGTTATGTCTTTTGTATGATTCTGGCGGTGCCCCATGAACTATTGGATGCGATAGTGGTGTCTCATGTATGCCGGTGGCGGTGGACGATGCATTGGTGGATGTTGTGGTGTGCTCATGTATGCCGCTGATGGTGCACTATGCATTGGTGGATGTTGTGGTGTACTCATGTATAAAGGTGGTGGTTCGAAATTCATTGGTGGATGTTTTCTTGTACTCATATATGCCGGTGGTCGTGGTGAGACATACATTTGTGCATGTTGTGATGTTCTCACGTATGTCAGTGGCGGTGTGCCATGCATGATTGGTGGATAGGATGGTGGTGGCTCATGTATCCGGTGGTGGTGAGCCCTGCATTGGTTGATGTTGTGGTGTGCTCATGTATGCCTGTGTCGGTGTCCCATCCATTGGTGAATGTTGTGTTGTTCTCATGTATGCCGGTGGCGGCGTGTCATGCATTCGTGGATGTGATGGTGGTGTCTCATGTATGAGGGACGTGGTGTCCCATGCATTGGTTGATGTTTTGGTTTACTGCTGTATGTCGGTGGCGGTGTGCCATGCATTGGTGTATGTGATGGTAGTGTCTTATGTATGAGGATGGTTGTGCCCCATGCATTGATGAATACCGTGGTGTACTCATGTATGCCGGTGGCGGTACACGATGCAATGGTGGATGTTGTGGTGTACTCATGTAAGCCGGTAGTGGTTCGCCATTGGTGGATGTTGTGGTGTACTCATATATCATGGTGGTCATGGTGCGACATACATTTGTGGATGTTGTGTTGTTCTCATGAATGCCGGTGGCGGTACACTATGCTTTGGTGGATGTTGTGGTGTACACATGAATACCGGTTGAGGTACATGATGCATTGGTGGATGTTGTGGTGTAGTCATATATGCCGGTGGTCGTTTTGTGCCATACATTTGTGGATGATATGGTGTTCACATGTATGTCAGTGGCGACATCCATTGTTGGATGTGATTGTGGTGTACTCATGTATGTCAGTGATGGTGTGCCATTCATTGGTGGATGTGATGGTTATGTCTCTTGTATGATACTGGCGGTGCCCCATGAATTAGTGGATGTGATGGTGGTTTCTCATGTATACCAGTGGTTGTACATAATGCATTGGTAGATGTTTCGGTGTACTCATTTATGTCGGTGGCGGTGCCCCATGCCAGTGGCGGTGCAACATGCATTGGTGGATTCAATGGTGGTGCCTTATGGATGCCTGTGGTGGTGCTTCATGCATTGGTGGATGTTGTGGTGTACTCATGTATGCTGGTAGCAGTACACGATGCGTTGGTGGATGTTGTGGTGTACTCATGTATGCCGCTGACAGTGCGCTATGCATTGGTGAATGTTTTGGTGTACTCATGCATGCCGGTGGTGGTGCGCCATGCATTGGTGGATGTTTTGTTGTACTCATATATACCAGTGGTCATGGTGAGACATACATTTGTGGATTTTGTGGTGTTCTGATGTATGACATCCATTGGTGGATGTAATGGTGGTGTACTCATGTATGTCAGTGATGGTGTGTCATTCATTGGTGAATGTGATGGTTATGTCTCTTGTATGATACTGGCTGTTCCCCATGGTGGCTCATGTATATCTGTGGTTGTACATAATGCATTGGTGGATGTTGTGGTGTACTAATGTATGCCGGTGGCGGTGCCCTATGCCGATGGCCGTGTGCCATGCATTGGTGGATGTGATGGTGGTGGCTCACGTATGAGGGTGGTGGTGCCCCATGCATTTGTGGATGTTGTGGTGTACTGATGTATGCCGGTGGCGGTGGATGATCCATTGGTTGATGTTGTGGTGTACTGATGTATGCCGGTGGTGGTGTGCCATGCATTGATGGATGTAGTGGTGTACTCCTGTATGTTGGTAGCGTATATGTATATGTATATGTAGCGTATATTTCAGTTGCTGTGCGCCATGCATTTATATAGTTGATAGTAGTGTCTCATGTATGCTGGTGGTGATGAACCATGGATTGGTGGATGTTGTGGTGTACTCCTGTATGTCGGTCGCGGTGTGCCATGCATTAATGGATGTGATGGTGTGCTCACATAAGCCAGTGGCTGTACCCGATGCCTTGGTGGATGTGATGGTTATGTCTCTCGTATGAAGCTGAAGGTGCCCCATGAACTACTGGATGTGATGGTGGTGTCTCATGTATGCCGGAGGTGGTGGACGATCCAGTGTTGGATATTGTGGTGTACTCATGTATGCAGGTGGCGGTGTGCCATGCATTGGTGAATGTGATGGTGGTGGTTCGTTTATGAAGGTGGGGGTGCCTAACGCATTGGTGGATGTTTTGGTGTGGTCATGTATGCCTTTGGCGGTGCACCATGCACTGGTGGATGTTGTGGTGTACTCATGTATGTCGATGGTGGTGCCCCATGGATTGGTGGATGTTGCTGTATAATCATGTATGCCGGTGGTGGTGCGCTATGCATTGGTGGATGTGATGGTGGTGTCTCATGTATGCAGGTGGTGTTGAACCATGCATTGGTGGATGTTGTGATCTACTATTGTATGCCGGTGGCGGTGCACCATGGAATGGTGGATGTTTTGGTGTATTCATGTATGCCGGTGGCGGTGGACAATCCATTGGTGGATCTTGTGGTGTACTCATTTATGCCGGTTTTGGTGTGCGATGCATTGCTTGATGTTGTGGTGCACTCCTGTATGTCTGTGGCGGTGTGCCACGCATTGGTGGATGTGATGGCGTGGTCACGTATGGCAGTGGCTCTGCATGCCCTAACCCTAACCCTAACCCTAACCCTAACCCTAACCCTAACAATAGAAGTCTTGAGCAAGTACACTGGGAATTTGGACATGTTCTCTGGGCTGATGATACCAAATTGCATTTCAAACTTGTCATTAACTTCCCACTGTACTTGCTCAAGATTTGGAACTGTTCCATGTTGGGAATGATGACATTAATAAAACATAATCCGCACAGCTGGTCCAATTGTACTTGTTTTTTTCTTTTTTTTGCTGGTTTGTTTGTGAAACTTGTAAACTCGAGAAGAATTGTTTTTGTCCATGGAAATCGGATGTGTACGACTTTATCACCTTGTAAGAGTGCTTGTTTTTAGCCATACACTGCCATACACTGCTAAACACCACCAACACAGAAACACATCACGAAACAAGTCCAACATTAAAACAATAGATCAATACACGGGGGTATTCTAATGTCTACAAACCCGAACTTACAATACAAAAGCTTATCAACATTACTAGATCACATTGCACAGACCTTTAGTTCAATGTATGTACTAAACAATCCAGTGGTGTCTGTAGATGAGACAAGAAATTAAATGAAAAGCTCCCACCAACATCCAACAGTCCAGAATATTACATTGCGCAAGTAAACAACCAAGTGCATGTTTGCCAATCATATTCCTTAACCAGTTGACCATGGTTGGAGCATTTGTGATGGTCAGCGTATCCCTATTCTGGTGTTCTGATGTCGAGAGATGCTGCTCCCCATGAATTGGTTGAACTAACACAGAGTAAATGCAATAAAGTCAATATGCCATCAGAGAGAAATCTATATCAAAGCAGATAAACTGAACAAAGTGTAAGCTTGTGAATGTATCAAAAGTGATTAACAGTTATCTGACAGACCATTTGAATAGCTACTACGAGAGCTTAGAGGCAGTTATCGATCGTGAAGCATAGTTTTCTAATACTTTGGATACTGCTATTTCATCAAATAGTTTAGGAATGTATAGCTTGTATTAACCATAACATTGAAGTTTGTGTTTTTCTAAACTGTGTTAAACATGTGACACCAAATGAATTGTTTGTTAGTTCTCTGCTCTGTATAGGCACTAAAACTACAATGGTGGCCATCTTGGCAGCCATTTTTGAATTCTGGGTAAAATCAAGGTATTCCATGTAACATGTTGTCACTCTAGAAGTAAACAGGAAACAAAATCCCGTTTCAAAGAGTAAGCTGTAAAACATTATATTATCACGACATGACCATACAAAATCATCTGTTTTGTGCCCGAGTCACCACTCTAGAAGATACAAGTGTCAAAAAACATAAAAAGTATCAACATTGGCCGTAAATGGACACATTCGGTGTTAATTTTTATGTAAATGTAACTGCCGAGAAGACAATTCAAAATGGCGGTCATTTTCATTATTTTCAAAAGCAAACATGTGTGAAAAAAAATATACACCCTTTAGCAATACACAAAAGTCACAATGACAGTGATCAGATTGATATTAGTAAAACTATACATGATTAACTTTGAGATGTTGTCGGCCAGCAAATCAAATGTCCTGAAAATGCTCACAGACCTCCAGCACATAAAATGGCCTGTGAAAACCTGAGTATTAAAGGCCTTTTCATGAGCCAAAGACATCATACTAACTGAAGATAGTGTCAAACAAACTCAGTACTGGGGAGGCTACGACATCAGATTTTTCAGCTGCCTCCTCCTGTGCTACTTCAATACCCTTGGATACAGCAACGGGGTTCACCTTTTACGGTGTCTTGTCAGGAGTTTCGATCACAAGGAAAAGCGGCCAATACTCGATCGATGCAGAAGGTATGTGATCACTATCAATAGGGTCAATTTCAAGTGGACATTTTGGGCATTTCATAGGTGTAAGCCATGGTTAGTGTAATATGGTTCATCATCCGAGCAACCCACTCACCACGGAGTATCACAAGGACAATGCTAAAAGCAAGTGGGTCTCCAACTTACAGCACCAAGGATACCCGGATGATCTACTCCAGCAGAAAAATTAATATTAATATTTCTACCAGATTGGCCTATGAGCCATATTAACTACAAGGTCGAAAATATCGGGGTTCATATTTTTCATACGATGACCTAGGGAAAAATATTACTTTGTCATGGTGAGGTGATGTCGTAAGGTGAGCAATGCAAAGACGCCACCAATCCATGGGGCACCACCACAGGCATACATGAGACACCACAATCACTTCCACCAATGGATGGCACACCGCCAAAGTCATAGGGCACCACCACCGGCATACATGAGTACACCACATCATCCACCAATGCAAGGGGGACAGCCAAAGCATACATGAGACACCACCATCACATCCACCAATGCATGGCACACCACCACCTTCATACATGACTACACCACAACATCCGCAAATGCATGGCGTACCGCCACCGGCACAGTTGTGCACACCACAAGATCCACCAACGCATGGTTCACCACCACCGGCATACATGAGCCACCACCATCACATCCACCAATGCATGTCGCACTGCCACCGGCATACATGAGTACACCGCAACATCCTCCAATTCATAGGCACCAACGCCGGCATACATAAGCCACCACCACAACATCCAGGAATGCATGGCATACCACCACCGGCATACATGAGAACACCACAACATCCACCAATGCATGGTGTACCAGCACCGGCATACCTGAGTACACCACAACATTCACAAATGCATGGGTCACCACCACCCTCATACATATACATGAGACACCAAAATCATATCCACCAATGCATGGAGCACCGTCGCTGCCATACATGAGTACATGGTGCACCGCAACCGGTATACATGAGCATACCACAACATGCAAAAATGCATGACGAACCGCCTCCCTGATACATGAGTACACCACAACATCCACCAATGCATGGCGCACCGCCACCGACATACATGACCACACCAAAACATCCACCAATGCATTAGGCACCCCCACCTTCATAAACGAACCACCACCATCACATCCACCAATGCATGACACACCGCCACCTGCATACATGAGTACACCACAATATCCACCACTGGATCGTCCACCGCCACCGGCATACATGAGACACCACCATCACATCCATGGCGCAACGATAACTGTATACATGAGTAGAACACAACATCCATGAATAAATCATGCACCGCCACAGGCATAGATGAACACAAAGCAACATCTACCAATGCATGGTCCACCACCACCGAAATACATGAGCCATCACCATCACATCCACCAATGCATGGCGTACCACAACCGGCATACATGAGCATACAACAACATGCACAAATGCATGGGGGACTGCATCAATGAATAGGGCACCAACACCAGCATACATGAGCACAAAGCAACATCCACCAATGTATAGCGCACCACCACCAGCATACATGATTATACAGCAACATCCACCAAACCATGGGGCACCACCACCGGCATACATAAGTACACCACAACATCCACCAATGCATGCTTCACCACCACCGGCGTACATGAGCCACCACCATCACATCCACCAACGCATTGTGGAGAGCCACTGCCATACGTGACCACGCCATCACATCCACCAATGCGTGGCACACCGCCACAGACATACAGGAGTGCACCACAACATCAAGCAATGCATCGCACACCAAAACCGGCATAAATGAGTACACCACAAGATCCACCAATGGATTGTCCACCGCCACCGGCATACATGAATACACCAAAACATCCACCATTCCATGGTGCACCGCCACCGGCATACAATAGTAGATCACAACATCCACCAATGCATGGTTCAACACCACCTGCATACATGAGACACCACCATCACATCCACCAATGTATAGCGCACCACCACCGGCATACATGATTATACAGCAACATCCACCAATCCATGGGGCACCACCATCGACATACATGAGTACACCACAACATCCACCAGTGCATGGTGCACCGCCAAAGGCATACATGACCACACCAAAACATCCACCAATGCGTTAGGCACCCCCACCTTCATAAACGAATCACCACCATCACATTCACCAATGCATGGCACACCGCCACCTGCATACATGAGTACACCACAATATCCAACACTGGATCGTCCACCACCTCCGGCATACATGAGACACCACCATCACATCCAGTAGTTCATGGGGCACCTTCAGCTTCATACGAGAGACATAACCATCACATCCACCAAGGCATCGGGTACAGCCACTGGCTTATGTGAGCACACCATCACATCCATTAATGCATGGCACACCGCGACCGACATACAGGAGTACACCACAACATCCACCAATCCATGGTTCATCACCACCGGCATACATGAGACACTACTATCAACTATATAAATGCATGGCGCACAGCAACTGAAATATACGCTACATATACATATACATATACGCTACCAACATACAGGAGTACACCACTACATCCATCAATGCATGGCACACCACCACCGGCATACATCAGTACACCACAACATCAACCAATGGATCATCCACCGCCACCGGCATACATCAGTACACCACAACATCCACAAATGCATGGGGCACCACCACCCTCATACGTGAGCCACCACCATCACATCCACCAATGCATGGCACACGGCCATCGGCATAGGGCACCGCCACCGGCATACATTAGTACACCACAACATCCACCAATGCATTATGTACAACCACAGATATACATGAGCCACCATGGGGAACAGCCAGTATCATACAAGAGACATAACCATCACATTCACCAATGAATGACACACCATCACTGACATACATGAGTACACCACCATTACATCCACCAATGGATGTCATACATCAGAATACCACAAAATCCACAAATGTATGTCTCACCATGACCACTGGTATATATGAGTACAACAAAACATCCACCAATGCATGGCGCACCACCACCGGCACGCATGAGTACACCAAAACATTCACCAATGCATAGCGCACTGTCAGCGGCATACATGAGTACACCACAACATCCACCAACGCATCGTGTACCGCTACCAGGACAACACTGGACAACCAGACGGACAGACAGATGAGATGTCGACTATAAAAGGCAACTGAATGATACTTCAATACTTTCTCCTGTCCAACATATCCATAAAGAGGAGATTTGTTGCATTGAAATAGCTGTTAGAGACAAATTAGGTCTATTATAACCCTCAGGTAACATTATTTCAAAAATGCTTTGCAAAATGTATTTCTGCATTAATGAAGAATCTTTTATAATCAAACAGATACCATGGGATTTCACTCATTTGTCACAAAAGAAGGGGGCATGTGATAGTTCCAAGCAAAGGCATATTTCGAATATCGAATAATGTTTAAACCTAAAAACTGGTAACTACACAACTTCCTGTTCATTAATGGTCAGTTGTTTGCCTTCCTATACTGACACAGCAGAGTCTACTACATTAAAGGAACATGATTTTGATACTCATGACCTCATGTGATTGAGATTTAAAATTGCTTCAACAACCCCACATTTCATACATTAGTCAGTTTTTTAAAAAAATGAAGAAAACTTAAGGAGTTTATTGGTTACTCTTCTCAAAGTGGAAAAAAAAACCCTCAGAAATACAAATCTAATGAATAAGGGTAAGTGTGTCATTAAATTTGATATTGAGACACAGCCTGGACCAGACGACTTACTAAACATGGTATGTACCTACATGTCCAGTTGTGACAGCATCTACAAGGTGGTAGAGGATATCAGTGCAAAATGAGGGTGCTTGATTACATACTGCCAACATTAGCCTAACTTGGATGTGAAGGCTTCTGATTATGCTGATTGTGGAAATATACACCTCCCCTGTCACAACAAGTCTTTCTACAAGTTGAAAATGGTGTCAATATCATGTTAAATGTCAAATAGGAAATTAACAGCCATGAGACTACATACTTGTTTGAAAGTCATAAATGAAAAAAGTGTTTTTTAAAAGAAAACCATGTCTATTCACATGCAAAAAGGGTCAAACAGAACGAATGAATCATATGCAACATTGTTTACTTCAATCAAATGGGTTTGTGACATGTTGTGCCAACAACAGTGAACACATTTCATACTCACAATACTCACTTCTTGTGACTTTACACTGAAAAGATTAACTCAGACACCCAAATAGTGGCAGAGGTGACTTTATCCTAATTTGTTGTCAAATTTATCGGTTCTATGAATTTAGAAACCAGGTAACAATGACTCGACAATGTGGGCTCTTGTCACTGATAGACCACAAAACAAAGCTGTGTTCAAATCTGGGCCACTAAACAATCCATTCCATTTAAAGTAACTATAGCTTCACGCCCAGTACTATGAAATCTGTCACTATTTGCCAACTGGTATCCATGGTAAAATATCAACAGGAAAGCATAAAAGTATGAATTATTAAAGTGTGTACTTGCCTTTACAGGTTGCTTAAAACTGAAGTGTTTTCCCACTAACTTCCACAGCAACATTATGTTTCATTGAAAAATATCCTTTCTTAACAGGCTGTTAACATGTTGCTGAAAAGTTATCACCATATTTTAGCAGTATTTACGAAAATATTCCGTGCAATAAGATTTAGTCATGGTACTTACTGAGCTATTCACCAATATGGCCTGTCAGTTCACTGCTGCTGATCATGTTTTTATATAAGATGGCAGAAGAGAATCATGGCAGTACAAATAGGTGTTTCCTCACAATTTACTCTATCGCCATTTCAGAATTCCTTGTCTCATTTGTGAATTAATGTATGTTTGTATCATGATACAGTAACCTCTGATATTTGATTGTGTGACTAGTTGATTGATATTTGCGCTAGACTGATAGGGAATGGAGCAATTAATCACTTTTGTTAACATGCACTATTATGAATGATATAGATTGTTATTATGTTGATTGTGTGATATTGCCCTGACTAAGGTGAAAACATTTATGCAGTTCATAACTTTTTCTTTAATTTTCCTCTTATGTTACATCGCACAAGATTCTTGAGCTGTCCTCTAGTGTTGTGAAAAAACACTGCAAACAAAACAGAAATTGTTAATTCAATGCCCCGAAATGTGCACACTGATACTGATATACTGGCGATAACTGTTAGGAAGCAATTACTATTTGACAGCCATATCGGCATGGAATGACCATCTCAATTTTGCTGTGTCCACTGTCAACAATGGTCACCCGAAGTTTCAATCTGAAACACTCTAAACAACCTTGAACATGGGGTCAAATCATGGATGGGTGGAGTCAATACAATGTGCAGATTGTGGACCAAAAGAAATGTCAGTAAAGTTCAGCGTCTTTCATCTGATCTTTAATGAAAGCTATCACAAGTCATCCTGAAGAAATTGAGCCCAGACACAACAGCCCATTTACACAAAACACTGTAATCTCCTCTTCCATTATATGCCGGGAGGATAATAATGAATAATTTTTCTCTGATGATACATCTGTATATCCGAAATGGGATCTCAAACTTTCGACTCCAGAAAACCGTTAGCAAAACCCACTCAAACCCATCAATTCGTCGAGCAAATGACGTTAGTGCCACATCAGGTTTTGCATGTGCAATCGTTCATGTGATCTTTGCATCGAAGTTTTCCTCATTTGCACATGTTTGCATTGGCCTCAAGAAGTGAAACAAGAGTCATCAGAAGATGACATATCCATCAGGCCCCTACATGTTTGAAAGGACAAATAATCTGAGAGTTACTCATTGTTTTTATAGACTAAGTTTGAATTGTTTCCATGGAAATCATGAAAATTATAAATGCCATAGATCTGTAACCAGCAAAGTCACAATTTAAAGACATGTCTGATATATCTACCAAGATCTGTTGAAAGATATGAAATGGTTTTCGAGTTGAGCCCTGGGAACAAAGCCCACCCCTCCATTTTGAGAGAAGTTTGAGAGTTCTGCTCTGGAAATACAACACATCTTTCACTTTTCAGGTAAGGTCCAAAAAGTTTCCATGATCAAAAGATCCTATACATAGCAAAAGGCACCACTATAGGTTCTGACTGATATATCTACCAAGTTTTGCAGAAAAATACCGCAGGGTTTTTGAGTTCTGCTCCGGAAACGAAGCCCACCCAATCATAAAACTAACACCAAAATGTTCCACGTAAAAAAAAAAATATATAAATGCCAAAAATCTGTAAATAGCAAAAGGCACAACCATTGGCTGAGATTACCATATCTATCAAGTTTGGTCTAAAAATATTGAATGGTTTCTGAGTTATGTTTCGGAAACAAAATGATTACGGATGGACGGACAGACAAGGCGTCAACTATATCCCCCCACATTACATGACGGGGGGATAAAAAACACCTTTAAACCACAGTTCTAACGATATTTTAAATGGCACGACTGTGCAACATGAATGTGCCGTTGGCATGTGAAAAGCAAGAAGATCAGTTATTGACGTCGCAAGCGCAATGGGATGCAGATATCGTACTGTGTATGACTTGAGAGGTCATCTACAAAAAGAATGGCACCGCTTCTAAATGCAAAAGGTCAGGTTGTCCATGTGTGACGACACAAGCAGAAGACCGTCAGATCATCCTATGTCACCTACGTGACAGATTTCTGCTGGCTACACGAACCAGGGCTGAGATGTTAAGAGGTCGACTGTCCTCACGAACCATTTGAAATCATATGCAGGCAGCCAGTCTCCATTCTCAACCTCCATATTGTGACTTGACATTCTGTATACCCATGTTTTGGAAAGGAGGTGTAGCCTAATGGAACTGATTGTGGCACTGTCAGTGTATCGAGTACATCACTCAGTTCTCAGCGATGAAATAATAACAATTTAATCACCTTACCATCTCTTGTTCTTTCATAGTGCCCTAAAGAAAGAATATTTCTTTTTTGACTCAGCATGACTCCACACATTCTGCAGAAGTCATCAGACTAGAAAAGAAGCAACTAAATATTAGAAATTAGTTGTAATTACTGCATGGATACAAAATTTCAAGAACACAAAATTCTTACACAAAATCATCAAATCACAAATGTCAGATGATTCGGTCAGCACTGAAGGCTGTACACAATGCATTTCAAGAACAGGCCCAGCAAAAAGAAGATGCGTTTCATTTCCTACCAGTCCCAGAGTTGCTTAGGGCTGGATGAAGCTCTCCTAGGGCTGCTGGCTGCAGGTCCAAGGTACACTCTGACTGTCTGCCTGACATGCCAAGAAAGTGGCCAAAGTGGGCTGGGATGAGAGAGAAAATGAATGAAATGTTGAGTCAAGAGGGCATTGCACATGGAAAAAGGGATACGGTGGGGTCTCTGCACAAGACAAAGCAACCAAGAGGGTACAGAGAGGATCCTAAAGCGCTGAGAGTGCGGAAAGTGGTGACTGAAAAGAGAGAGAGTGAATGAAATATTTGGTCTACAGAAGGCTGTACAGGCTCCAAGTGATCAGGGCAATGGTCTGCACCAGCCACAATCAACCATGAGGGGCCAGGTAGGGGGCAAGACTTCAACCGGAGCTTAAGACCTTTTCAGAGTTAAAATATTTAAATATTTAAACTCAAACAGGGTCTTAAGTTCCGACTGGTCCTTTTCTGAAATGGTAGGGGAACATGAAGATGCTTTTCATGTCCTACCAGTCTCTTGGGGTGCCTGGGGCTGGATGGAACTCCCCTGAACAGCTGCCACAACCTGTCATCTGCCCGCTGACTGTTCGCCATGAAGCGCCGAGAGTGCGGAAAGTGGTGACTGAAAAGAGAGAGAGTGAATGAAATATTTGGTCTACAGAAGGCTGTACAGGCTCCAAGTGATCAGGGCAATGGTCTGCACCAGGCACAATCTACCATGAGGGGCCAGGTAGGGGGCAAGACTTCAACCGGACCTTAAGACCTTGTCGGAGCTTAAGACCTGGTAGACGAGGTCTTAAGATCCGACAGGGTCTTAAGTTCCGACTGGTCCTTTTCTGAAATGGTAGGGCAACATGAAGATGCTTTTCATGTCCTACCAGTCTCTTGGGGTGCCTGGGGCTGGATGGATCTCCCCTGAGCAGCTGCCACAACCTGTCATCTGCCCGCTGACTGTTCGCCATGAAGCGCCGAGAGTGCGGAAAGTGGTGACTGAAAAGAGAGAGAGAGTGAATGAAATATTTGGTCTACAGAAGGCTGTACAGGCTCCAAGTGATCAGGGCAATGGTCTGCACCAGCCACAATCAACCATGAGGGGCCAGGTAGGGGGCAAGACTTCAACCGGACCTTAAGACCTTGTCAAAGCTTAAGACCTGGTAGACGAGGTCTTAAGCTCCGACAGGGTCTTAAGTTCCGACTGGTCCTTTTCTGAAATGGTAGGGGAACATGAAGATGCTTTTCATGTCCTACCAGTCTCTTGGGGTGCCTGGGGCTGGATGGATCTCCCCTGAGCAGCTGCCACAACCTGTCATCTGCCCGCTGACTGTTCGCCATGAAGCGCCGAGAGTGCGGAAAGTGGTGACTGAAAAGAGAGAGAGAGTGAATGAAATATTTGGTCTACAGAAGGCTGTACAGGCTCCAAGTGATCAGGGGAATGGTCTGCACCAGCCACAATCAACCATGAGGGGCCAGGTAGGGGGAAGATTTCAACCGGAGCTTAAGACCTTGTCGGAGCTTGAGACCTGGTGGACGAGGTGTTAAGCTCCGACAGGGTCTTAAGTTCCGACTGGTCCTTTTCTGAAATGGTAGGGCAACATGAAGATGCTTTTCATGTCCTACCAGTCTCTTGGGGTGCCTGGGGCTGGATGGATCTCCCCTGAGCAGCTGCCACAACCTGTCATCTGCCCGCTGACTGTTCGCCATGAAGCGCCGAGAGTGCGGAAAGTGGTGACTGAAAAGAGAGAGAGAGTGAATGAAATATTTGGTCTACAGAAGGCTGTATAGGCTCCAAGTGATCAGGGATTACCGATTGTCAAGAAGGGATAAAAATAATTCCATAAATACTACGAAATTGTTGATATTTAAGTGATTTCCAGTTATGAAAGAAATATAAATGACATTTAAGAGTTAATAATTGTGCTGTCTTTAACAACAACCTCTACACAATGGTTTTCTAGAGAGAACTGGCCTCTTGCAGACATATTAACTGGTGAAGGTTTTGGCATTGTGGTTATTTTTTATGCTTTATATTTAATTTGGCTTCATACCAGAAACTATTAAATTTACACTTTAAAAGAATTTATCTGTCTACTTCAGATACAAGACCAAAATTGCAGAAGAATGAGTTGTCATTCTAGGAAAAATTGGGGACATATATATTTCCTTTTATTTTTCAAAATGTGAACTAGCACATAGCGTGACTAGCATTGCTTCGGCCTGGGTAACCTGCCTTACATCAGTGCACTATCAGAGTTGACCCACTTTTGACATGCGCGGAAATAGCCTAATTAGGTGTGGCAATATGCATCGCATAAGTATTACCTCGGGAGACAATATATTTTACTGTGTATGGAAGGACTGCAATGAAAAGTTAGGACTGGGCTGAGACATGGCATAGTCTAATGTCAGCCAGTGGATGTTTTCGAGATGGCTTTGGAAATCGCTTCAGCTCAGCCAATGCTACCTGTAGGAAGCTGCGTCTAAAAAAATCAAAAGCACATCATATTGAATAAACGGATCGTATACTAAATACTTACACATATCTCGTATGCATCTTGTGGTTGAGACATTGCATAACGCAAAGAGGCCTGTCATTGAGACATGTATTTTATCCTTAGTTCAACAGAAACCATTGTTGCCCATATGTGACGTAGCACATAAGCCCCGCCCACTAATGATTATTCATGTTCAATCGGGACTTAAGACCTGTCGGGGTTTAAGGGCCGCACAAATGTCAGTAAATGACATTCTCATAACCTTCAAATGTGAAGTTATATATTTGCTTCAGTTGAACGCATTTAACAAAGCAAACAAAACAAATTTATTCAAAAGTTGTTCTAGATTCAATATCGTCTTGATAACTAATTAGAAGGTCAACTGCAAATACAAACATCTTAAAATAGGTCAAGTAAACAAAATATATGAAACGAATGTCCTCACAACGTTACAAGTACGTTACACCAAGGTATGAAAAATATGTTGCATGGACATAGCGAGAACGTAATGTGTAACGTTGTGGCAACCTATATATATATATATATATATATGTAGTTTTGCGTGTTGGTTCAGCTGTGATAGCAAATATCATACGCAAATTTTGGTAGCTATGGTAGCTATAATGGTTTATTATTTATGATAATAAAAACACAGAGTTGATTTATTTGAATTCGTAAACAAAATACGATGACTTTGACTTTGGTAGAGAAATGTGAAAATTTTTTTTAAGTAAACAAACCCTTATTTCACCTATTTACCCAAGTACACAGCAAATGCGTGTGTGTATTCCTTATGTAACGAAATTCCGTTGGTATCCTCAAAACAGTTTCGGCCCATAAGTGTTTTCAGGCTGCATGCGACACAGAGATTACATCTTCCTTGCTGTAACTCGCGTTTGATGGTGTAAAGCTACACGTGTTATTTGTCACCATTCTCTGGATGGTCAATTAATGAATTTATTACAGGTATAATTAGTAGTAACACCACTTCGATTACTCAACAAAGGTTGCCATTTGGCATTTCTCCTGTCTGGAGTAAATACTCAACATTATAAATTAAGGTCTGTAATGGCAAATGTATTGTATGTTATGTAATATGTGCATGTAAGTGATGCAAGAGGGTTTATCAGCTGAGTTACAAAAACAAACATCGATCAAAGGATTAACCGATAACACACTGATTGATTAATTACTTTTATCTTGTAGCGGATTTGTCAAAAGGCAGTGTGTGTAGATGACTACACCCTGTCGTAAAGAGTGAGTGCAAAAACAACATCCTCCCTTCAAAGAATTAACCGACCTTGCGTTGATTGATTGATTGCTCATTATTGGTTAACTAAATTACTTAGAATAGTGGACATCATACAATTAGTTTGCCAGGTGTGCTATCTTGGGAGACCAATGAGAGGTTTATCTGGTTTTCACCAACGAAAGACGTGAAACGATGTGTTACTTTTTCGCAAACTAGACAGTTGTAAGACACGCGACACAGAGCAGGGTTATTTACCAGCTGCAGATGAATGGAATACGATTTCTTTTACGTGGATATTGATGGATACATTCCTGAACAAGGTAGTAGCCTGACATTGTTGCTATAAAATTAGTCTGTTTTACATTCATTATTTGCATTTTGTTTTGATTTATTTGTTGTAGCATTCAGCAGAATCTGTATGACAGAAAACACACACTAGATCGCAGATCGTGTGTTCTTTTATTAATTTTCAGAATCATACAAATATGACAATAAACTAATTAGTGTTATGAGACAAAATATTTCTACCACTGGCAGATGATTAACCTTCAAAGTGTTTCATTTGTTTTCATAATACATTTGTAATGAAGTAAAAATGACTTCACCTAAGTTGATCTGTCTATTATTAAACTATCAATTGCGCTTACGGAATGCGCAGCAGAGGTCACGAACCAGTCACGAATTCTGGGATATCATCCGGGTACTCACGGGAGAAAAACAATAACAAAAGTTTACACCAGTCCACGGAAATTGCTCCGCATCAGTGCCCCTTTAAGGGCGCAAACGTAAAACACAACTTTGCAGATTCTGATACCTTTAGGTATGCATTTACTGAAAAAAATCATGAAAAAAAATCAGGATATAAAGTTGAAAAAAAAAACGCGATGAAAAAAAAGCTTTAAAAAGTTTTTTTATGTCTGTGGGTTGCAAACAAACTACAGTCATTTTTCGGATGACTGGATTTGACGGAAACTGGTGCAAACTGTTGTCAGTTTCAAGTCCTGCTTTGTACTTCGACGAATGACACTTTCCAGTCACGCAGTAGTTCACCATCTCTGCTGAGATGATTTTTCATTTGATCGAACTCAAATTTAGAGAACGTGTTATCTACAAAACCCAACATCTCTATATACATTCTCTATGGATAACCACTTCTGCTAGTGTATATGATTTTGTTTGACAACTGTATATGAATCCATACTGAAATGATGCATCAAGTACAATAAAAGAAGTTGTTATCCATAAAGAATCTTACTTTCTTGTGACTAGCCATACTTATAAAATGCCCATCAAACAGAGCATCTTTCTGCACACACAATGAGCCAGCAGCAAATGAACCAAATCGGAAGCCGTTGTTACACTTGGGTGCACATCCACCCACTATGACTGGGTTCGGTCTCCCGAGGGCTTCGTTTCGAGGGAAGTAAGCCCAAGTACAAAATGTTGCATTTTTGAATCGCGATTGTACGCTTATAATTTTGTTTATTTGTTTTCTAAAAAGCAGCAGTGTATATAAGATGTCATGAATAAGTGATAATTGTGTTTTAAGTATGTTTGATTTTTTTGGTTGCATGTGACCTTTAAATGACAATGCACGTGCATCACGAGGTGTAATCCCTCTAAGAGCCACCGAACATGTACCGAATCATTTACTGTTCGTCAGTAGCCTCATGCCACGATTATCAAGGGAACAGAGGGTCCAAGCCTTAGGAAGACTGACCAGACTGCAAGACATGCACATCATTTCCAGTTCCTGTTCGAAGAATACACTGCCTGCAGCAACGAGTCCAAGTCACTGGAAACATGGCCGACCGTCCTGGCAGTGGAAGACCGTCTGTGACAAGGTTGAGGCAATATCGACAGATTGTCTGTCATCACCTGCAAAATCGTTTCGCTAGGGCTATGGAAGTTGGAAGGACCACCGTTGGCAATCACCAGAGATTAATCAGCACTAAGACAGTGTGGAGGCGTTTGAGGCAGAGGTCAGATGTCGCAGGCCTTACCGGGGTCCGATCCTTACTGCTCAACATCGTCGTGCTCGTGTCCAGTGGACCACACACATCATCGAATTGGCGTCGAAAGGAGTGACAAACTGTAGTCTTCTCTGACGAAAGGCTGTATTGCGTCTCGACGGCTGATAGCAGAGTGAGAGTGTGGCGACGAAGTGGGGAGCCTTTTGCTGATGATTGTGTCCTGGAAAGAGATTTGTGGGAAGGTCGGAGCATAATGCTGTGGGGTGCTGTTGCTCTCAATCACAAACTAGGCCCTTGTTACGGGAAACAATATATCTGTTACTGTTATTATCGGGTTCAAGTTTTTACTAATATCTTAGTAAGTAGGAGTAGTCATTACATGAATATTATTCTCTACCCTATGTGTATGCAATTAACAGCATTTGCTGGATGTACATACTGATGTCACTACAATGACTGCAGAATTAGTTCTGTTGCTGTGAAGAACATGTGTGTTATGGTAAAGAAAAAATCAGCAATTCACAGAGGGTATTTGTATAAAATATGCATATGTCTTAATATATTCTTATGTGTAAAGCAGTGTAAACACACACTTTTTGGTTCGTTAAATTGATGTCTATTTAATGTGAAAAACAGATTGTTAAGCAACGTTTTTTTGTCTTTCCTGTAACAAGAGTATCTTTCCCGTAACAACAATATTTTTTTAAGTAATCATACTGATTTAAAAATACTGTATCAAGAAGTATGGATGTTTTCAATACCATTAATGTAATAAAATATTTTGGGGGGATTTTTTGCTTTAAAAAAATGGAAACTTAGTTCTATGTGTGATTTCTAGAAAGTATACATACAAATCTATTTAAGCAAAGAAATCCATGCAAAATCAAACATTTATGTGGATATACATACAATCTAAGCTTATCGTCATGTCTGTCACACAATATTGCTAGAAATATAATTTTTATAACATGTTACAATAATCTAAAGTGTTGTTACGGGAAAGAAATGTAAATTTGGTGATTTGAGAAAACAACATATTTTTTTTTAAATAATTGCAATTAAGGCCTAATTTTCTCATGTTTAGAAAGATCAATAGCAGATCATTTTATTTTGTCATTTCATGAGAACTAAAGGTTGGCATATTTTGAAAACGACTCTCCTATAGCCTTCATCAACAGTCTCATTTACTCCATGAACAGACGATCCAACACTCTTATCAACTCTCATGCAGGCCATACACGTTATTGACTTTGGGATCGCACGCCGCGCCCCGTGTCGTCATTTTGACTTGTAATTGTCAGAAATTCGTCTTTACCTCTTGATCATGTTTTGTCAATTTTGAAATCTTTCCCACAGTTATTTTTTTATTTACATGTGTTTCAGTTAAACAAAATAGCATTCGGAATCGTTCGGGTACGAACCTTTTCGAGATAAAATGTTCAAAAGATATGTGCGAATGTCCACTTTCGCGATTTGGTAAGTTGTGTTCTGATTGGTCAATCTCAAAGGCTACCTGACGCGACCTTCCATACGGTTTTAGACTCAGTAGTGGAGTGTAACGAAAAGTACTGAGGCTAAGTTTACTTAGACTGAACTGTTCATATAAGCATTGCTAATGCGTTTCAGGTTGACAAAGATCGTGTCATTTCTTCAGTTCATGAGATGTCTGTTTGCATAATAAGAATGAAACATGTTGGAGAACATTTAAAATGGTTCATGGCCGGGAAGTAGACAAACGTCACGGTAATTTCCTTCTTTGAAAATAGTGTCTATTTAGTGGGAGAGACCGAAAATACTGGCATCTACTTAGTGGGACTTGACATAGCTGAGTGATCTTAAAGTGTCTACGTTGTGGGACGCAAGAAAAAGGCTAAGTCTACCATAAAGCGGACACTCTTTAATGTGGACACATTATTCAACATATGACATAGGACGACAAATACAGATAACAATAACAAAATGTGATTTACAAGCACTATTAATCTGTCATTTTAAAAGTTTTTTTCTAGGTAGACTTAATCAATCAAGTAGTTCTAAGCACTAAAATTTGAACTGTGATATTACTCAGAGATGTCACTGAAACTATAATTAAAAGGTCACTGGACCAAAGTCACTTCGGAATCGCTGTCAGAGTCAGAGTCACTAAATATACACACATTTAGCCAAGCTTTAAAAGTTCAGACACGTGATCCGTGTAGTCAATCTCACTCAATGTTTGGCTGATGAGGTTTTGCTTGAGGGGTCGTAGTCGTGCGATATTTCTTCATTCGTGGTGGTTCACGCCAGTGACCTTGGAGTTGCTGCATCTTGACCTCGGTGACTGACTGCTCTCGGTTCAGAAGACCAAGAACCTCGTAGATGTTTGGGTGTTTCTTTGCTGCGACTCTTGATCTTGTGGTGAAATCCTTCGAGGTTGTTATTCGTCCGATGACCGTCGTTTCCAATGTGATTCCACATGGTAGGGCTCCATGGTTCTTCGATCCAAGTGATTGTAACATAGTCCATAAGGCGCGTGACCTTTCAGGCTCCACCTGGGCTATCACCAACAGTCTCAGCCCACACATCGACCTTGTCAAGGGGAACAAGAGGCAATGCAGCAGCTCTGCGGACCAGCTTCTTCACTTCAGGATCTTCCGAATATTCCACAGATAATCCAACCTTCTGGGTGTAACGCCAGATGCACTGAGTGAAGTGAAAGAAGCATCCTCGGAACTCGGTATTGGGAAAAACATGCTTGACGGCGTTATGGGTCGCTCTTTCAAAGTCTAGCTGTATAGTCGGAGGAGAAAGACGACGACCAAGGTTCTGTGCGGCTTCCTCAATGTACTCAAACATACGTATGTATGTTTGTTCTGTCCTATTTGGGAACAAGCAAAACACCAGTGGGAACGTGTCCTTGAACTGTTGCATGCAAAGTATACATTTGGTCAAATATCCTGGGTGCTGAGGAAAATGTACCATCTCCAAAGACTCTGTCAACATCACACAAAAGGTTTTTGTCAGTTGTGAAGATAAGTATTTGGTCTCCGTCACCGGTAGTGTGTAGGAACTGGTCACCAGCATCTGTCAAAGCCCACTGTCCTTCGAGTCGGATGTCTTGTCTTGTCTTGGGAAGACTAGGCAGGGTTTTCTGGCGCTGTCGGTAGAGGATTGTCTTCAGTGATGTAAACGCTGGAATCTCTCGAAGAAGACCGCCAGGCACTGTATCATGGTGCTTTCGTAAGTTGGTTCTCTCGTCGTCGTAAATCTTAGGGATCGGCGTTGTCTCATTCTTCGCTCTGTGAATCAGCTTGGATTAGAGTGCATCAACTTCAAAGATGAATACAGGATCCGCATGGTTTTGGGAGTTTTCTGCTGTCTGGAGTCGATCTTGACATGTCACAATGTAAGATGAACAGGTTGATTCTCCACACAAGGGGTAGGTCTTCTCTCCCCTCTCACGATTAAGAAACTTGTTCTTGTTGAAATATAGATGTCTTCCCTCCTCTATAAACTTAACTCTAACTTGTACATTTGCCATTTTTCATGCAAGGGTGATTGGACTACTCCTACAGTGTTTTCATAGTAAAAGAGTAGATAATAATATGGCAACAATACCATTTTCAGCGTACCTAGCGGTAATTTCTTTCTGCATACATGTGTTTTTATAATGTAATTAAGTTCAAATTAAATTGAGCAATGATAAGTAAATCTTATGAACTCATGACTTGTCCCATCCGAGTCTTGAGATTAAGATCACCTTTTATTGTAAAATGTCTTTAATTTAATTGTAAAATGTCTTAAATTTTAGAAGCATCTACATGGCGGCAACCTATTCATTTCTGCGTTATCTACTTTGCGGTACTTGGGAAATTTGATTTATCTACTTCCTGGTACGAAACCTTTAAAATTTGTTCTATCATTAGCCAGTTGATATGTTATTAAGTCAAAGAAAACGGATCCTAGCTGGGTGATTTGTACAGACAGAGACACAATAGCAATTCCTTGTGCAGTTGGTGTGATGACTGACGCCAATAAAGGCCATAAATGTAAGATACAGTAGTTGATGAAAGTGACAAAGAGGAACAGGGTGACTGACAACGTACACTGAGGTGGTGATCATGTTGATAGAGATTAAGAATTCAGATTACATAAGAAGAAATAAGTCTCACATGGCTTGACTACATAGTTATAGTTTTTTTGGAAATATTTGAATGATGGCTGAATTAGACACTAGAACATTTCACTACATAACCAAAGGAGAACCAACAATACAAACATGATGAAGGACTCAAATACTGACACTATGCAAGAAGAGCCCTTTCTTGTGTTCCTAGGTCAGTATACAGAAACATAATGACTGGTTGTTTCCACAGAAACAGAATCCAGTCCAGCTATTCAGGAGCAGACAGGTTGGATTGCCTTATTTCATGGCAAAGGCTGTGATTCTTTTCAGGATCAGAATGATTTAATCTCAACATAATATGAAAAAGCAAGACACTGATGTTAAAAACAATAATTTGTTTTACCAAACTCCCCTGGTATAACCACTGATGGTATGAGTGGTGGTGGTGTTCCTAAAGTGTTAGTCGTCCCACCAAAGAACGACATGGGCTCGATTCCCAACATGGGTGTAGTGTGTGAAGTTCATTTCTGGTGTCCATCACCATGACATTGCTGGAATATGGCTAAAAGCTGCATCAAACCAAAGTCACTCAGTCACTAATGATACCACATTTCAATGTATGTGTGTAAGGGAGAACACACTAGGTGTACACAAGAACAAAATGAACCAACATTAGAGCCAGTAATCAAGACTTGATCGATTAATAATCTCATAATAACGTGAAGATTATCATGAAATAAGCCTCTACGTCATTGAAAAGAGATGATGGTTTCTCTGTTGTTCTTCATCTTGAGGCCAAAGAACAAACACATTTTGAGAGAGGGAAAATGATAACTGTAGTAGTATTGTTCTGAGTCTAGGTATATCAAGGGTGCTGTTGTACAAAACAACCTTAGCACTAAGACTACCTTAAGTCTGCGTTAAGGTATGGGAGTTACGGCCATCTTAGCATTAAGATCACTGCGTACAACAAAATATAATAAACTTTAAGGGCGGTAAACATGGTGAAAGCATCATTTATATCCAGAATAAAAAGTTAAGCGCCAGGCTATTTCAAAGCTAAGATGTGATGCTATGGAAGTCTTAAATGCTAAAATATTTGGAAGCATCAATCCATATTTACAGAAGTTTCATCTAGTAACTGACTTAGGAATATCATAATCATTTGTACTGAAGGAAATCGTGTTAAAGATATGATGGTACTGCTTTTTAAAACAAAATAACTATTCCTACCCTGCTTGTACAACACTACTACACTTTGGTTTCACTTGTGAAAATCATGAGACCATGTAACAGTCATTTCTGATTTTCACTTTTCAAAAGAAGGTAATTTGTTTGAGGAAAACAAAATGCCTGTTTTCCTAAAGCACACCTATCCTGTTTAAAGTTGAAGATATATTCAGTAATGGTTTTGTTTTTCAGGTACTCAACCAAATTAGGATAGATGTTATTTTTTGTAAGGTTTCCTATCAGACAACCTATATTGGCAAGATATCGTGGCGCTTAATGTTTTCCTCTAAGTATATAATCAACAGATGAGTGTAAGACGTTTATACCGAGCAAGTAAACTTCCTACCATACAATTTTTGTTCAAGTCTCCCTTCTCCACACCCTACAAAAACTGATGAAAGTATTAATCCTAAATGATAAACACCAACTAAATAGTTGTTGATAAGACAGTTTATTAAAAAACACATCATATGGTTATATCATCTATGCAATCACAATTCACTGATTTAATTCAATTGTCTGTCAGAACCATGCATTGTGATATGTCTCATCACCTTTTAATGTTTACCTCCTGTTATCACAGAAGCCACATCATGTACGTCCCCGATCATGGCATCCTGGACATCCATTCAGTTGCTATATGGTTGATACTTTGCTGATGATGTGGTGTTAAGTCTTCACACCACACATTAGCCCATACCACTGAGAATCTGTGGGCCTCCTTACATCCAGCCATGTCACATAAACATGTTACCATGTGTGTCTACTCATCCTCTGCTGTGATCAGTTAGTAACATAGTGTCAGGTCCTATTTTCAGCAACAGAGTAAACCCTGATGCCTTTTGATATGATGAACAGGGACATAGTGACTGCCATGCTAAAGACAGAAGCATGTACAGATGGTTGTCAGACTTGCCAATGTCTGGTTCCAGCTTGTAAGTTAGTGCTTGGTGAAGTTCTTATCCAATGCTGCTTTTGTCCTTTGTATGTTGTACTTGTTGCGCTTGAGTCGGTCTTCCACGGTGCTGCTGCTGGCATGCTGGGCCATCAGAGGACTGCAAAACCAACAAGGGTAAACAACTTAGAAGCTGAAGGTGAACAATATGCATGGACATCTGTAACTTGGCCAAACTTCATTAGATATATTTCACTTCATCAGAGTTATAGGACTGTGTTTACCTATTTCATTGAAGGGTCATGTAGCAAGGGTTATTCTTGTTATTACTACCTCCATGACATCACCACCATTAAACACATTTATTATGTAATCCAACAGAAGATGAAAAGAGTATCTGGAGTGGTCATGTGCAGGGATATATGTACATACAATGGTTTAGGTTGGGACTACAGTCAATGCTTACAGACAAACATGTCATCACTTTTGTCTATCTGCAATTAATTCAGAAGTGATGCACCAGGCTATGCACCAATATGTTCATTATGTACATAAGTCATAATAACTTAAACAAAGAGTCAGCTTAGTAAATGTTCATGGGCCCGTGACTTACAGCAAGGTCTAAAGTCTAAAACTTGCAGATAGAAAAGTTAAAAGAACAATGTACTAAGCCATGCCTATGACACCTACTACAGAATCACTGAGCAGATGACATACTATGACACAGTTTGTAGGCTGAAATGTTTTCTTACTTTATAAAGTCTGCACTGCTTCCCTTCTTTTTCTGCTCTGCTTCCTCCCGCCTGTCTTCTTCTTGGTATCTCTGCACATTGCTCTTCCTCTGTTCATCCCTCCACTGAGCATTGTCCATCATCTCCTGCAGTCGCCTTTGTCTTTCCTCATCTGTCAGCTTCCTGCAATACAGTCAAGTCTTGTAGGGTCAACCCTGCGCAGATAACTCCTGAATATAGACAGCAATCCCTGCAATACAGTCAAGTCTAGTAGGGTCAACCGTGTCCACAAAACTCCTGAAAAATAGACAACAATCCCTGCAATACTGTCAGATTTTATAGGGTCAACCTCTGTCCAGACAACTCCTGAATATAGACGGTAATCCCCGCAATACAATCAAGACCTGTAGGGTTAAACCCTGTCTGGACAACTCCTGAATATTGACAGCAATCAATGCAATACTGTCTACTCTTGTACTGTCTACCCTGTCCAGACAACTCCTGGATATAGACACAGTCAACCCCATAGAAACTGGTATCTCATGTACTCCGTTGACCACAGCATTTAAGGCAGTCAAAGACAACATAGTCAATCAGACAACAGTCAACCCAACATTATCACCATAGTCAATCAGACAACAGTCAACCCAACATTATCACCATAGTCAATCAGACAACAGTCAACCCAACATTATCACCATAGTCAATCAGACAACAGTCAACAAAACATTATCACCATAGTCAATCAGACAACAGTCAACCCAACATTATCACCATAGTCAATCAGACAACAGTCAACAAAACATTATCACCATAGTCAATCAGACAACAGTCAACCCAACATTATCATCCATGTACTGATAGCAGTGTACACAACTAATGCATTTGCATACATAAAGCCAGCAAGCAAATGCACAGTAACCCTTTAGAGTACATCATGAATATCTATAGGACAACTCCATTTAATAGCTCATTTACAGTCAACATCAGTATATATTCAGCCATGTATGTGCACAGTCAACCTTGTATATACAGTCAACCCCTGCAGAGAGCAACCAAGCATTTAGTCAACCCCTGTATGTAACACCTGTATGTTCTGTCACTGAATGTACAGTCCATTTATCTATATAGAGTATGCTGCTATATTTAAAGTCAGCCCCAGAAGTGGAGGGGTAGCATAGTGGTTACAGCTTCCGTTTGTCATGCCCAAGACAAGTGTTCAGTTCATCACATGGGTACAATGTGTGAAGCCCATTCCTGGAATCCTCCACCATGATATTTCTGCAATAATGCTAAAAATGGGATAAAAGCATATTCACTCACGTGCAGTCAACCCTAAAGTTATGAAGAACCCCTGTACACAGTCAACCCCTGGCTATAAAGGATGTGAAATACATTTTTCACAGATGAAGTATAATCAGTACACTACTTTCCATTTTCAGAGGCTGTTCTGACCCAACCAGCCATGTACACAGTCAACTCCAGTCTGCAGTCAACCATTGTACAACAAGCCCTGTACACAGTCAACCCATATACACAGTCAATCCCTGTACACAGCCAATCCCCGTAGACAGTCAACAATCATGTAGACAACCCTTGTTCAGTCAATCCCTGTACACACAGTCAACCTCTGTATAAAATCCACCTATGTACAGTCAACCCCTGTACAGTCAACCCATGTACACAGCCAACCCCTGTACATCGTCAACAATTGTACTGACAACCCTGTACATAGTCAACCCCTGTACAGTCAATCACAGTATACAAACCATGTACAGACAAGTCCCTTTAACCAGTCAATCACTGCAAAGGCAAGCCACTCTACACAGTCGACCACTGTACACAGTCAACCACTGTACAGACAAACCCTGTATACAGTCAAAAACGGTATGGTCAACCACTATACAGGCAGCTCCAGTACAAAGTCAACCCCTGTACACAGTTAACTAATGTCAACAACCCCCTTACACGGTTAACCACTGTACAGGCAAGTCACTGCACACAGTCAACCACTGTAAAGACAACCCCTGTACACAGTCAATTACTGTAAACAGTCAACACCCTTACACAGTTAATCACTGTACAGAGTGAACCACTGTACAGACAACCCCAATACGCAGACATTCCCTGTACACAATCAATCACTGCACACAGTCAGCTACTGTACACACAACCCCCTTACATGTCAAGTATACACACTCAACCCCAGTAGAGTCAACCCCTGAACACAGTCAATCACTGTATGCAGTCAACCACTGTACAAACAACCCCTGTACAAAGTCAACCCCAGTACACAGTCAACCCCTGAACACAAGTCAACCAATATACTCATTCAACCACTGTATACAGTCAGCCACTTTACAGACAACCCCTGTTAATAGTCAACCACTGTACACAGTTAACCCCTGAACACTGTCAACCCATGTACAAACTCAACCATTGTATACAGTCAACCCCTGTAAATAGTCAACCACTGTACAGACAACACGTTTAAAAAGTCAACCCATGTACAGAGTGAACCACTATATTCAGTCAACCCCTGTACACAGTCAAACCCTGAACACAATCAACCCATGTACACAGTCAATCACTGTATACAGTCAACCCCTGTACAAACAACCCCTGTACAAAGTCAACCCCAGTACACAGTCAACCCCTGAACACAGTCAACCCATGTACACATTCAACCACTGTACAGACAACACCTGCAAATAGTCAGCCACAGTACAGACAACACGTTTAAAAAGTCAACCACTGTACACAGTTAACCCCTGAACACTGTCAACCCATGTACAAACTCAACCATTGTATACAGTCAACTCCTGTAAATAGTCAACCACTATACAAAGTTAATCCCTGAACACTGTCAGCCCATGTACAAACTCAACCATTGTATACAGTCAACCCCTGTAAATAGTCAACCACTGTACAGACAAACCAATTTACAGCCAACCAGCATACAGACAAAGCCATGTACAAAGTCAACCCCTCTGTATGGACAAATCCTATGAGTCAATGGAATGTGGAATGTTTGGCCACTGCCATCCTTGATATCTCTAGGGTATACATCTGATAAGTCTCCACTATACCCTGGATCTACGGCCCTGCCCGATGAATTTAGTACCTCCCTTGGTTGGCCTTTTACCCAATCAGGCATCTACGCTGGGAAGTTGAGCGTACCTATTGCAACTCACTTTCCCTTTTTAAATTACCTCACTGATTAAACTTGGCAGTGCCAATGAAAAAGGTAGAAAGTGTTTGTGCATGTATGTTTTTAAGTTTCAGACCTGTCAATTTGTCTACATGATTTCCCCCAAATCCGAGTTGCACTGCGAACAAATTTTCGCATTTGCAACTGCTATCATTGTTGACACTGGCAAGCTCGGTTGTAATGGCAGCTTAGCCGATTGGCTACTGTGAGAATGTGGAGCCAGCAAAGGAAGGTGATAAAATTATCTGGCCAAGCCATAGATGCATCCAGGGTATAGTGGAGACTTATCACAATGTATTCCCTGGAGATATCGAGGATGGGCCACTGCATGATGTAGGAATCTTGAAAAACCAAGTTGGTTTATATTATCACATGTTGCAACTCTTGTGTGGCTCACCTTCTAGGTGGTGTTGGTGACCGTTTCTTCCCTAAATGCCTTGTTTGCCTTGGAGAGGGACTGCGTGCCTTATGATTCTTCCTTTGTAGGTGATTCCCATACTTCCTTGCTGGAGACTGACTGCTTGACCTTGACTTACGTTTCTTTTGTGGAGGAGAGTTCCTACGTTTGTGTGAAGACTTTCTTTGAATGGGGGAGTGAGGCTGACCTCGAGACTTACCCCCATGTGTCTTATGTCTGACAGGTGATTGGGAATCCTTTCTCTGATGCCGAACTACAGGGGACCTTGATCGGTGATTCACAGGTTTCTACGTAAATCATAAACAGTACACAATTACTAAGTTATCATGATCAGTTTGTGACAGTTATCAGCATTTTGATCAACTACTACAGTAAACTATGCACATGATGAACCTATGTATAATGAACTGACTGTTTTGTCGAGGCCAGTTGCTTGAAGATCACAGTCAAAATGCATGTAATAAACTATAGTTACTAAAACAGATGGTCTGTTTCAGTTAACGATAACCGTAGTTTACTATAACTTGAAAAAAAGAAGCTGTACAAAGGAAAGTACTGTTCTTACAGACATGCTGAACAGTTCACATAATATAAACACCTTAAGAAAACCAGTTGTATTCTCTTCCGACTGACACCTGGGCAAAACCAGCCTTTGGAATCATCATGCTTAAGTTGCCCTGATGTTTAGAGCTGTCATGTTGTACAGCATCATTATATAGGCTTTAATTAGTATCAAACCTTTCAGTATTTGTGTCACTCTAAACCAGTATTTTCATGAACAGAATCATAAACTGATGTGAAACAAGTGACAATATATACATCAAGAACTTGGTTAACCATCCAATGACATATTTCATGACTGAATAAGCCTTGATGTTAACTATTTGGAGCATATCTGGGACATGATTGGTCATTGTGTGCAACAAAGGCATACTCCTTTACAGAACCTGGCCCAGTTGGAAGCTGCTTTACACGAGGAATGGTGTAAACAGACCCTTCAGAGGCTCAGGATTCTGACAGGGAGTATGAGGAGGTGAGTGCTGGTTGCTATACAGTCATATTGACGTTATACTCGGTACTGACCTTGAATCATGTAAGACACACAAAATGACATCAATAATGTTCACATTCAAGGGTCATACTTTTAATGATTTTTTAAAATTGAGCAGTTATCATAAAATCAACACAGATTCCAATCATTTTGTTGACATTGTGTGTCAAAGGCTCATTCTGCTGAAAAAAACTGGACAGCATGAGATAATTTATGTACCTGTTGAGAATCTATCATTGCAAAAATATAGGGAGTACTTAATTAAGTTCTTTGCACATACTTTGACATTTGGGATTTGATATCCATCTCATAAATCTTTCTATATACTAATAACTTCATTTGCTCTAGTTTTTCATCTGAGTCACCAAACCTCTGCATCATATGTATCAAGATGGGTACACACCATGAATGAACTGACAGTGTTCACCAGATTCACGTTTATGTCAAATCAAAAACGCACTTTTTTACAATAGCCAAATATCAATGATCACCATAACATCCGTATACACAATGCCACATGTGACCATTCTACAGGAAGTTTTGTCTTCATCTGTAGGAGGCTAGATATGCAGAACATGTTGTATGATCTTATATATACAAAGATATACCATATATTAGATTTCATTACCAAAAATCATCATTTATAAGAGCAAAGGGCATACATTTAAACCATATTTCTTTGCAACTCTTGAATCCTCTTCAGAAGAAGGACTATGTCTTTGGTGTCGAGACTGTTTGGGAGGAGGGCTGTCAGAATCAGAAGAGATACTACGTCTCCTTCGCTTTGGGGGAGTGTCAGCACTGTCCGAACTGGAGCTACGCTGGTGTTTTTTGTGTTTACCAGACTTTCTGTGTGTCAGCTGTGGCTGAGAGTGTTGTTGCTGTTTCTGACTTAGTATAGACAAGTATTGCTGTACAAGATCTTCCTTGTCACAACTTCCATGTTTATGTTTGTGTTTCTTCTTCTTCTTCTTCTTTTCCTTCTTCTGTTGAGCAACCTACACAACAGAGGGAAAAAACATACTGACAAAAGATAATACATAGGAACTTACGTGGTCATGCAAACTGTCACATGTGGTTAGAAACAAGGTCAAACAGGAGGTATTGGGGATGCAGGCCAGGTTGTTGGTACCCGACGTAAATGGCACTTGTCATTAATCAAGTCACAAGCCCAGCCCTGACTATCTAAATCTTGGAGCTAGTGCACATATTCAATTTGGATCAAAATTTCATGGATTTAACAATCCTACATTTAAAAATCTCATATATTAAACCTTTCACTATACATTAAAAAAGCACAAGTTAAAAGAAATGAAATATTTTAAGAACATGCTACTTCCTGTGTGTAAGAGTATGATATGTACATTCTCTCTTGTTCGAACAATAAACCTTTTGACTTGACTTGGCTTGAACTGACACAAGGTCAGGAGGGATTACCAGTGTGAGGTGAACACCATACATCCCCATACTCCACTGCACCTACTGTATATCTCATAGGGCTTCAGGATTTTGAGATAAATGAAAATCCAAAATGTGTCGATCAGTAATGATTGAGAGTGTTAAATGAGTATAATGTATTTCATTTGCATGGCACATTAACTTCATGGGGGAATGATCGCTTAAGCAAGTCCTGGAAATGTAATCAGTCACAATCTGGAGTTCCAGCTTACAATACAAGACTTCTGGCATGCCTCAATGTTACAACTCTTACTTGCAGAGGGATATATACCGGATATATATATATACATACACAGAGAGAGAGAGAGAGACAGAGAGAGACAGAGAGAGAGACAGAGAGAGACACAGAGAGAGAGAGAGGAGGGGGGAGGCTATTTGGGCCGTAAATGACAATGATAAATATGTCTATTTAACATTACTTAGGAAATATGGATGAACACACACACACGCACACACGCACACACGCACACACGCGTGCACACACACACTTTAAAACAATTCATAGAGAATGGGAGGACTGACAGAATAGTGCCCCTTGATTTGTTCGACTTACCATCTTTTGTAATTCTTTCATCTTAACAGGATTGCTAAGAATTTTACGTTTCGATTCTTCTTCACGTTTCCTGCAACAGATTATCATCAAAGCTAGACACACCAAATGGAGTCATACCCATTCTGGATCTTTTGAAAGCAGTGCATACATGTTATACAGGTTGAAATAGTGAGTATGGGTACAACTATCGGTACAGCATAGGCTGATATAGTGAGTATGGGTATAACTATGGGTACAGCATAGCCTGATATAGTGAGTATGGGTACAACTATGGGAGCAGCATAGCCTGATATAGTGAGTATGGGTACAACTATGGGAGCAGCATAGGCTGATATAGTGAGTATGGGTACAACTATGGGTACAGCATAGGCTGATATAGTGAGTATGGGTACAACTATGGGTACAGCATAGGCTGATATAGTGAGTATGGGTATAACTATGGGTACAGCATAGCCTGATATAGTGAGTATGGGTACAACTATGGGTACAGCACAGCCTGATATAGTGAGTATGGGTACAACTATGGGTACAGCATAGCCTGATATAGTTTGTATGGGTACAACTATGGGTACAGCATAGGCTGATATAGTGAGTATGGGTATAACTATGGGTAAAGCATAGCCTGATATAGTTTGTATGGGTACAACTATGGGTACAGCATAGGCTGATATAGTGAGTATGGGTATAACTATGGGTAAAGCATAGCCTGATATAGTGAGTATGGGTACAACTATGGGTACAGCATAGGCTGATATAGTGAGTATGGGTACAACTATGGGAGCAGCATAGCCTGATATAGTGAGTATGGGTACAACTATGGGTACAGCACAGGCTGATATAGTGAGTATGGGTACAACTATGGGTAAAGCATAGCCTGATATAGTGAGTATGGGTACAACTATGGGTACAGCATAGGCTGATACAGTGAGTATGGGTACAACTATGGGTACAGCACAGCCTGATATAGTGAGTATGGGTATAACTATGGGTAAAGCATAGCCTGATATAGTGAGTATGGGTATAACTATGGGAGCAGCATAGCCTGATATAGTGAGTATGGGTACAACTATGGGTACAGCACAGCCTGATATAGTGAGTATGGGTACAACTATGGGTAAAGCATAGCCTGATATAGTTTGTATGGGTACAACTATGGGTACAGCATAGGCTGATATAGTGAGTATGGGTATAACTATGGGTAAAGCATAGCCTGATATAGTGAGTATGGGTACAACTATGGGTACAGCATAGGCTGATATAGTGAGTATGGGTATAACTATGGGTAAAGCATAGGCTGATATAGTGAGTATGGGTACAACTATGGGTAAAGCATAGCCTGATATAGTTTGTATGGGTACAACTATGGGTACAGCATAGGCTGATATAGTGAGTATGGGTATAACTATGGGTAAAGCATAGGCTGATATAGTGAGTATGGGTACAACTATGGGTACAGCATAGGCTGATATAGTTTGTATGGGTACAACTATGGGTACAGCATAGCCTGATATAGTTTGTATGGGTACAACTACCTAGACAGTTCATGGCACATTTATCTAGATTTTCCATTTAGTAGGACATTAAAATATCACAGTTGCCTGAAGCAAATGAAATAAACAAACCATATTCAAAAACAATATTTTATCAGCACATAAATGTGATATAACATTGGCTCCTCTTTCCACCAGTAAGTCCCAGTGGCAGAAAGTCAGTAGTTTTACGACAAGAAGGCTCCGTTTTATATACAAAGGGAGAAAGATCACCCATTCTCATCAATAAGCATAAAGATATCAACTCATTTATGGGAATAATCCTGATAATCTTGCTATAAACATGTGCATAACCAGATGATTTCAGTCCAGCAAATTCTGCACCATAAGGTAACAAATGTCAAGCGCAATGTTCAGGTAAAGCTTTTCATTTACTCACGTAAACTTCACTTCATAATGCTAGGCCCATTTTATCAGACTGAAATATAGAACTCTTCTGAGCAGCCTGTGACATGCACCGCACCACAATCATATCGCTACAACTGTCATAAGTTGATGTTTAATGGAGTCCTGATTGTGTTAAACTGCTTTGTGGAACAAGGCTCTGGAATCACTCACTTGATGGCATAAAGTGGGTCCTCCCTCATTTTGGCCTGCATGTCCAAAGCAATGTTAGCTTTGATGCGTTCTCCAAACACATCCTCTACAACAAAATTTCAAGTGAGGTAACTAGAACTGCACTAACACAGCATCTGCAATCACTGGCACTTGTATCAAACTAAGAACAAATATCAGCTTTGAACTGTCTACAGTAAAACTGAGTAATATCAACAAAGCAGTGTGTCCCTCCATACATGAATGTTCAATATCTGACTCAGTCAGAGACATGGTTTACCATCTCTTGTCCCTGAGACAGGTCTTCTTTGTAGTACAAAGTAAAGCACCTGACCTTAAATCAGTGAGACAAGCACACTTGGGTGCAAACACAACAAGTGTGATTAATTGCATACTAATTGTGCCATGTGATTGATTAGTGAGAGGACTACAAGATCTGAACATGTTTAAAGTGATATTCTTTCAAATATAAAAACAATTAATGGGAGCAAATATTTACTTAATATTTTATGTAAAATATGACTCCTTTTGTTAAAACAAATCTCATGTTACCATGACTGAAAACTAACCTTCTTTTGGGGGAGTGTTATCTCCCCCCTCAAAATGTTTATCGATCTTCTTGCCAAGAAGGTAGTCATCTGTGTTGATCTTGTCCCGTGTATACATCCAGTCCATGTTCCCCACATCAGACTGCCTGTTGGACATGTTGGAATAGGTTTATGTAAGACATACAGTGGAATATCTCAAATCTGAACTGTGTGAAATGTGTTCTTTTACCAGCAAAATTGTTCTAAATTTATCATAAAAGCTTGCTTCATAATTACTGAGGACTCACTCAGTTACATATTACAGACTGAAATAGCAGTCCCAACATTCAAATTGCTTTCAGAATTTTGCTTTGAAATCCAGATGTACTCATGTAGTTGACAAAAATACCAGTCACAACAGTCAAATTACTATGAGAACAATGTTTTGTAACCTGGAAGTAGATGACTACAACAACAGTCCAATGAATAAACTTCTCCATTTCTTCTGTTCAGGTGGATTAATTTGTTAGACACACACTATCTAGTGTCACTTAACTTAATGACCAATTACTGTAGAGGCATGAGAGGAATAGCCCAGAGACGTTGTTTAAAGGTCATGTGCAACCCCAAAATCAAACAATTAAAACACACTTATTACTTAGTCATGATCATAAAATGCACTAATGATTAAGAAAAAACAAATTAACAGAATTATAAGCATATAATCGCAAATCAGAAGTCCAATATTTTGTACTTGGATTTACCTCCCTCGAAATTAAAGCAGCCATGATACCGAACCCAGTCACAGCCAGTGGGTGTGCACTCAAGTGTAACAAAGCTTTTTCATTGGCCACTGGTTCAATTTTTCCGATACGCTTAGCTGTCTCTTTGTTTATGGCTCAGAGTCAGAAGTCCAGTAGGTGTTAATTTCAAATTGGATGTGGTTAGTGATTGAAGCTGTGTATTGCATATTGTCATTAGCAAACAGGCAGGCAGACATATAGGTGTGAATCAAGTGCATACCAAAAGGTATCAGAATCTGCAAAGTTGTGTTTTACATTGCATGTGACCTTTAAACAATAAAGAAGAAGTTGACATCATGACATTTTGTCTTAGACCAATTATTTGCTGTTTTCACATTCACCTCATAGTTATGACCAACCAGTGAAACAAATGTAGGGAGACTAATTTGTTACTTGCTGACAAATGAAACTTATTGACATGGAAGGTTACCTACAGAGGCAGAAGCAAACCACATTAACAGACTTTTTCCACTGAAAGTATAAATAATATATTGAATATAAATATATTATATAAACTAGGATTGCCTCAAAGGCAATACTGATGGTCTTCAGACTTTCCCCATGCACCGACTGTGGCTATCTTCACTTGAACAGTTTCTGTGGATGCCAGCTAGACTGTCCATTACAGTGTTTTTCACATTAATTTGGCACTGAGTCAACACTGCTGACATGAACACAACATTGACAAACTGCAGAAAAACAAACACGATGGCACAGTCAAATATACAAACTACTGGAAAGATTAGAGCCTGACATTTCCACAATACTAATTGTTTTAATTGTAGACCTAAGAATAGAGGAGGTACGGCTTGTCAGCTTCCCAACTGGGCAGATCGATGCTCATGCTGTTGATGACTTATTTGTCTGGTCCAGACGCAATCATTTACAGACCACAGTCTATAGCTGGAATATTGCTGAATGCGGCGTAAAACAATATACAAACTACTGGAAAGATAGCTGAAATACTGCTGAGTGTGGCGTAAAACAATATACAAACTTCTGGAAAGATTAGAGCCAGACGTTTCCACAACACTAATTGTTTTGATTGTAGACCTAAGAACAGAGGAGGTACGGCCTGTCATACCTTCCCAATTGCGCAGATCGATGCTCATGCTGTTGATCACTGGATTGTCTTGTCCAGACTCGATCATTTACAAACATTGACATATTGCTGGAATACTGCTGAGTGCGGCGTAAAACTGCACTCACTGACTGTTACAGAATCGACTATTTCCTTAACGCTCATGTATTTCTGTGACCATTCAGTGCTAAGCTGGGGCAGTGCAGGTGAAGAGAAACTCGAGTTCTAACTAGACTGTGCCATAGTGGCATTAAAAATAGAAATCTGCCTGTCAGTGTGGCACGGGAACATTTTGTTAAAACTTGAGTAGATTCTGGATGGAAATGTGAAAATTTTGTTTCCGTCCTAAGTGTGACCTAAGTATTGATTTTTACATAACCATAATGTGAAGCAAAGATGTTCCCCATTCAATTATCTACAGTTTGGTACCTTAAACGAGGAAATCCATTGTGTTTTTGCAGAGTTATGACATTTTTATGAACCATATGAAAACACATCTTTGAAAATTTGACCAAATTTCAAGGGCAATAACTCCAAAACTATTTAAGATATCAAGATGCCTTGAACAAAAATTAAGCTTTCCAGGGTATGGGCTTTCTAATGGTGTATCAAACTTGATTGTGCTATATGCCATTCTGGAGAAGACGATTTTCAAAGACTGGCACTGTCAACACATGGAAATCGTTTTTTCAAAATAGCGGAAAATTTCATCTGCTAGTTTATGTTTTTTGCATGTTTATTCGATGTGGAATGGGGTTGTTCACATTGAGTGAAACTTTTGTCCATTTATCTCTTACAGTTTTTGAGGTATTCAGATTTTCACAATTTTGGTTGTCAACCCTTACCGGAAGCCAGAAGTCTGGATTTTTTGTTCATTGTATATCTTTCAGCATACACACTATCAACCCTGAAAGTTTCATCAAAATTCATCCAGCGGTTAGGTCAGGAGAGCTGGCACAAAATCCGTACAAATAATAATAATACTAATAATATTTGGATAATAACAGTAGGTCTTCCAGACTTTTGTCTGAACATCTAATAAAAGAGAACATAAAATACAAACTATTTCAAATCCAGACAGATTCCACTGTATTTGTACTGTCTGGTTCCAATCCTATGACTATCACATGTCATGATTAAATTTTTCTATGCTGTTGTACTCTTGTGACATGTGGCATCATCTTCTATGGCATCTGACGAATTAAAGCACACCATTCAGGGCAAAATGTACCCATTATAACAGTAAAACTATATGAAAAGATCTTACCTAATTTACATCCATTGAATAATTTTTTAAACACATCATCTAACCTGTACCCAACATCACAATTAACCGTAAAACTCAAGTGACCATGGTGCCATTACACTGGCAAGTGTTGTCTCACCTTTACTGGCTACCAAACAGTTATTTGCTAATAAATCACACGAGAGCAGTTCCAGTCACTTACACTCTGGGTATTTTTCCCCATGGTATTTGACAACAATAAAGGACAGCAAAAGAAAATTCTCAACAGTAAGTAACATAAGAGACCAATAAAAGATGAAGTCATGAAGCCTATAAATTTCTTTTAACACAGTTGAGGGAATGTCACACAATCTATGAAACAGCAAGTTCAAGTTCACAAAAATTATTAGTTGTTTCATTTGTTATCAATCTGTTATAAAAAACACTCAAACAGTTACACAATCAACTATTCAAAGTTACTGTAAGGTATAATCTACTACATTATTTCACACATGATGAGAAATTCTGAAATGGTGATAACTGTTACAGGTAGTTGTGAGAAAACATCTATTTCCATTGCCATGATTCCCTTCCGTCATGTTATATTAAAGTCAGTTATTTGAGGTTACTTTATCATGATACGAACATGCATTATTTCACAAATGACATGAGGAGGGATTCTAAGATGCTTCGGTGAAAAATCAAAGGCGCCGACAATACTTTATCAGACGATAATGTGCACTTTTTGTTTTAAGTCACAATGTGTTGATGTCACTGCGCCATTCCAGATTGCCCCCTCATAATCAAACGTTTTTGCATTACGTTACAATGTACCTGACGTCACGATGGATGTCAGTTGCCATCGCCTCATACAGCCTACCACTATAAACTGCTTCGTCGTATCCTGTTAGTTGGTTTCCAGTTGCATCACACAGCTAACATCACTGGTGTAAACATTACGTTTATGTTTTCCGAAGGATAAAATGTCTCATAGTTCGACTCACAATTTTACAGAGACACGGTAATGTTTGCAATGTTTACATTCCCACAATGCAATCGTGAAATGTCACATGACTAGTCAGCTTCAGCTGAATGTACTGATCTAAACTTTCGTTGGTAGTAGAAATGAGTCGGTCATATTGCCTTGTATGGTTTAAGAGAATCACAGATGTAAATTATAATGATCTAGAGAAGATATTTAACCCGAACATAAACCAAACTGTTCATCATTTGTTTTTCTAGTAACGTTTGTCTTAACGTAGGGGGCTGACACGTCAAAAGAACTGCACGTCAGTTAGCCCTGTGCAAGGATTCTTAATTTAGCTCACAGACACCGTCCTCTGTTTTCTGACACAGATTAATCTAAATCAGGCTTAGAAATTATTACTTACGGCAAGTGTCCGAGTGCTTTAACAATATGATAGTTCAGGGCGAAAGTGTGCTATATTACACTATACATGGTGGAAAAACAAACTGTATTTCTTAAGTATTGATAATAATATTTAAGTATCTGTGACCTCCCTTTTGTAGTCCAGGTGCCCTGAAAATTAAGAGTATGAGTTCAATGGACCCTCCAATACTGGACTAAGGGTAAATCCCTTGACATAAGGTATTCTCAAATACACCTGAACTGGCCCCAAGCCAAACCAGCCCCGGGATATGTAGCCCAAACCGGCCTCTGGATATATAGCCCAAACCTGCCCCGAACCCAAACCGGCCCCTGTGACAATTAACAGTGACGATGGTTCCTGAATTATCGGAAAACAAACTGTAATCCATAATTGACAACTCAGACAAAATGATTTCATTTAATTCCTTATGTATTGTCATCTGTCACAAAAGTCACACTGCAGGCACTGTTGTCTTTCTCGGAAGAGTCAGACACGCTATCCATGGTGAACAACTTATGAATCATGTCCTTCAGATGATGTCTGTTATAAGATCACATGGAAGGTGAAGATAACATTATACAGTACAGTTGACAGAGTGAACACCATCAGTGTCAAGTAATAGCATATGCTTAAGTCAACATGTAAATTAATTTGCTCACGATAATCCGGTCAAAGAGTTGTTAAAACAATACATTCACTTTAATCGCTCAGTGAGGCATGCGTAAAATAACAGTTTAATTTGGGAACTGAAGAAAGTTCTAGTTTTCATAAACTAAACTGTTAGCAGAACTCACTCTGTGAAAGGTGGTTAATGTGTGCTGAAAATATTGTTCCACTCATGGAAACATGTGAAAATATGAAGGACGACATCATTTGTGACATGGAAACATGCGAAAATGCGAAGGAAGACATTATTTGTGAATTCGTAACAGGAAAAATATTGGCATAACAAAGGTGAAACTTGAATTCATTCTATTGGATTTGCATGTTATTCTTACATTGGATTAATGTGTCAATTCTGTGGATACGATACAAAGAAATGTAAGCACACATTTTATTTCAGTTTAACATAGTATCGTTTTGCGGATTTATCTTTTAGATTTTAAAAACGATTGCAAAAAATGTCCTCTAGCATGGGATCTCCGTGATCAGTAGCACTTGCATGTTCACTTGCTTCTCAATGACACTAACATTCGCAAATATAGTTTCATAAATCGATAGTACATGTAGAGACACATGGTCAATGTGTTTTTGTCATTTATCTTAGAGGAATTTAAATTTATATGTCCTTGTAGAAATAAGTACTTCTCGGGGCCGGTATAGGTCAAATATCCTTGGCCGGTTCGGCTTGGGGCCGGTTCGAGGGTAATTCGGTATTCTGATATGTTGATATATAACAGTTAATTGTGAGGAAACACCTATTTGGTACTGCCATTATTCACCTATTTGGACTGCCACAAGCTTATGAACATGTTAGATACACCTGATAACAGTGTTGTTGCCGTTGTCGCTGTTTAACAATTTTCCTTAGCATTCCTATATTGACTGAAAGCAGCTTACCTGGATTTCTTCAGCACCTCTGATATCTTCTTCTTTTCCGATGCGTCAAGACTGTCCATCTTTTCTCAGCTATGTTTTATAAGCTTTGCTGAGAAATATCGTTTAGATATCGTCTTACTGTGAATAAAGTGCCAAAGTTGTGTCTCTCAGTGTGTGAATTTGTGAGTCAAGAAGACTAAAGTACATCAGAAACAAAACAACTAACAACTTCCGTTCCGTAAAACGTCTCTATAACTTGCTTACTCAGGATTTCATGACGTAGTACGCACAGAATCCACGAAGCAGGTGCACGTCGAAGTGTTGTTTACATGCAATATTGCCGCTATATTAGAATTTTCTGGACATGTCAGCAGCTGCCCCCAACACCGAGGAGAATGAGTTGAAGGGAGGACATCCTCCTGCGGGTATATGTTGTTCTACATTAAGCTGTTAGAGTGAAAAGTTATATATTTTCGGATGTTGGGCGAGAAGAGGGTTCGGAGGTTCATTAATTATCATTGCGGTTATTTCCCTTTCCTTCGGCTCATAGGCTCATGTTAAGATAAGTTTAAAGTACTCATTTAGCTGCTACGCTGTTTTCCTCAAAATCAGACACAACTGTCCTGCAGTCATAGTATTATATAAGTAATGTGTTCGCCACCTGATTTTATGACTATGTTACCATGTTTACCAATATTCTTTTCCGCTAATACATAGGGTAAGGTTAGGGCTTTAGAGTTAAGGTTGGAGTTTTGGGTTAGCCTTTTCTTTCTTTTTCTGCCTGGGTGGCTCCATTGATCCTGTTGACAGGGAAAGTTTGAACATGTCCATTGATAAACCTAGGAAATTTTTAGGGTGGTATTGCCCATCCTGTTTAAATTTGGGTGGTTCCCAATTCTTGATAGGAGGTTCAAAATGTCCCACCAGGTCAATGTTAGCTGGGCCCCTTTTAGATTTGGGTGAATACATTTACTTAAATTGCTATATATTTACTTAGGCCACACCTTTATTTTTTGGATGCAGAGTGTTCAAATATTTTGTGTCCAAAGGACGCAACCCAAATTTCTAAAAGCGGCAATCCATATTTTGATGCGCAGATGCCGCAGAAACACATTCTAGGTTTATCCTGCATGTAGGTCCTCATGTCAGGTAAAGTGCCAACACTAAGTGGTTGGTCCTTTTATGGGCGAAAGATTTCTGCCAGTAAACAATGTTTTCGTCGTTATCAATCTATGTCTAAGAACAGATGTTTTTTTTATATCTGTAAACCCTAGACCGAACTGTAAACCCTTGAAATAATCCTAATATATGGAATACATTTCAAGCGGGGAAAATGGGCAGAACTCTTACTGGCCTGAATTATATAACATGGTGTTGAGGAATGGTTGTGGAGACATTGGATTGGGATTCGTACCTGTAAATGTTACTTCTTAATGGAGAGCAATTCGTGAATTTCCTTGCTCATGCAAACACTGGAATTTTGATACGCGAATCATTGGAGATGTGTTTATCAGTGACTGGAAAAATGGTTAAAGGTCACATGCAACAAAAAATAAAAAAATAATTAAAACACAGATATCACTTATTCATGATGTATAAAATGTGTATTGCTGGTTAAGAAAATACAAATAAACAGAATTATAGGCATAAAATCGCAAATATAGTCCAATATTTTGTTCTTGGGTTTACCTCCCACAAAACAATACTGAACACAGTCAGAGCCAGTGGATGTGCACTCAGATGTAACAAAGTCTCATTGGCCACTGGTTCATTTGCCGATACGCTTAGCTGTCTCTTTGTGTATGGCTTATAAGCCTGATAGGTGTTAATTTCAAATTGGATGTGGTCAATGTTTGATGTTGTGCATTGCATATTGTCATTAGCAAACAGGCAAGCAGACATATAGCTGTCAATAAACTAGACATTGAGCTTTCTCTGAGACAGAGGCTGCTTGTCACAATCAAAATGATTTTTTGTATGTAAGACGTAGATTATTTACTTGTTTGTGTACACAACCAAAAGTAGACTACTGCTCATGACCTCGTACTCTCATACTGTTTCAAGCTCTGCGAACCTATTCACTGCACATGCATTTATAAGTGCAGCATAGCTGTTGAAACCACCTTTTCCCCCAATGCTGGGGGAAAATTAGTGGAATTGTCTGAACTTCAATTTCGTGGGCTTTTTTACATTGTATTTTTGAGGACCATTTCACAAAGAATAACCTTTTGGCGATCAAAAGTTCGTTTAAAAAATTCCTTTTTTCATTGTGCCGTGAAAGATAACAGCTCATAAGAACAAAGTCTCAAGCGCCACGGCCTACCAATTTTGTGACATATTGCACATTCAGTCTGTGTTATCGCTTGACACAGCGATGTGAGACAGTACTGGGAGAACATGTCATGGAGTCATACGGGGAACTATTCGTTACACAAAATAAGTTTATTGAATACAAAGAGAAAACAGAAGATAATGACAGTCTTAGTAAACCTCTGCAGTTTGGTGAACCTATGGACATAGAAACAATTCAAGGTATGGTGTCCAAGGAGGCTAACACTGTTTACCAGCATGAATGGGCTGCTTCCTTGTTTCATAAGTGGCAAAACCAAAGTTTACATTTATCAGTTTCTGAAAACCTGAAAATGTCAAGACACTGCTTGACTTTGGTTATACGTGATATACCTGACGATTTGTTGAACGAGGCTTTTCAACATTTCGTGTTTGAGGTCAGGAGTGCAAAAGTGAATCGTTGTATGGTGCATTTTGTGGCATTCAATCCTACCTACAGTTTCAGACATCTTGTACGGCAATTCGAAGTGGAGTAAATGTGCGTCTGAGAAATACCCGAAGAACGTGGAATTTGTATCAGTAGAGGACAAACCCAGAACAATAACTACAGCCACAGTCATGGAGTCACTCTTGAGCAAAGACGAGGAAACCAGTCTCCCTTGTTATCAACTTGAACTTGTAAATTGATAAATAAACTGCTTTAAATGAACATTGTTTAATGCAATTGAAAGGCAGTCATGCTTAGGTCAGTGTGTCAAATTATCCATAAAAGTTTCAAAATTTGGTCAATTTGGTTCATTTGTCATTTCTACTGTTTTGTCTATTGAAAGTATGACTGCTGTCAGTTAGGGAGATCTGGACGTCACCAAATTGACTGTCTGTGACTATGATACCTCACATGAGGAGTATCTTTGATTTAGAGACCTTGAAGGAGGTTCCTAAATCACAGATAGACCTACTTTGAGGTCTCTAAGTCACAGATAGACCTATCTTTGTGACATCCAGGTCTCACTGACAGGTTAAGGTACAGTGCTGGACAAAGAGATGACCTCACCAGAGGTTTATAAAGTCAGTTGAGACAACAGCAACCTCCACCAGCAAATCGACATCAGCGTCTCTTGGATCTCTGGTACAAAGTTCCTGCTCACGTCATCCATGAGGAAACGTGTTTTGACATGTATCGATTCAAGTGGTCTTTACACACGCTACTGAAGGCTTGGACAGTTCCATAATGTGACTTGAAACACATCTTGTGAATGATCTTTATGAGCCATAGCATCAGGTAATAAGTTTCTTTTGCCCAAGAGGGTAAGAATGGTTTTCTGGGAAGGTGCTTATATGAGTTTTCATGAGTTTCAAGAGAGAGTCAACTTCGCTTGCATAGTCTGTTGAGTATATATTCATGTTATTCTCTTCCATACCCCTTGAACGAATGGTGAGGGCCCTACTAGATGAGCATGTGCTTGTGTTGCAGTGAAGGTTGGAGGTATGCGGATAGCCTCCAAGACCCACCCATCTGGTGCTCCAGCAGCTGAAACCCCTACAGCAGAGGAAGAGGAGGAGTTTGGTAGTGGGTGAGTCTTCTCTACAGCATGTAGCAAAATGTTTCCTCTCACATGGTTTCCTTCACTTTCCTTATCAATGTTTTGTTGTATTTCCAGTTTCCCATTCACATTTCATCATTGCACTTGTTATGTAAGTCTTCTCTTTGTGGAAGTGGTACCTCTCAAGAACTAAAGTTACTAGTATGTTGTTGATCTGAATCTGTACTTGTCTGCATGAGATTTCTGGTTTTCTGAATGTTAGCAGTGGAGATGAAAAGCAGATATTGTCAGAGTCAACTGTCTGCTGGTTAGTATTTAAACAATGAGTTTTTCTATGTATGTGTGTGCTGACCTCTGATAACCTCCAACATGCTGTGTTGGTAGACTTGAGTGAAACAGAGTTCATTTCAGCTGAGCTGTGGGCAGGTACAGCTGCATGAGCAATTGAGCAAGGTTTCATGCTCAGCTTGCATGTATATATTGTTGTGTAGATGTATTGCACTTTGGTATTTTGATGTTGACCATCTGCCTGAGCAAATTATGATTAAGTTCAAACAGGTCATTTTGATGAGTGGTTTATGTAAAATGTTGCCAGATTTAATTGGACGAGTTGAAAACAAGTTGTCCTTCCATGGGCTGATTGTGTTCCCCAGTTGTTGTGACTAGCAGCTGAAGTGTGCCTGGGACCTTGGTTTGTCTTTGAGGTACTGGCAGAACTGTTTATGATAACTGGTTGGTGTGCCAGCAGTAGCTGCTCCCAGTGTCGGCAAGCCATGTTAAAGGTCACATATACTCTAATAGGGTACAAATGCAAAATCAGTTGCTGACATCATTGTAAATGAAACCCCGTCATTAAAACTGCTCATTTCGATCTTTAATTACCTTAAATCGACCTTTTTGTCAACCGTGCACAATTCTCAACCGCAAACGAAATTTCAACCAATCAGAGCGGCGCGTCTCGGTGACGTAATAGTGGGTATAGAAATGGGGGTCTGTGCAGTATTCATCTACATTTCAGGGGTTAAACTATTTCGTTTACAGGTTTGTACAAACCTGCAATCGCGAAAGCTGTTGAGAAAAATGGAAGCTATATGTTCTCACAATCTACTATCATTTAGTTTTGTCTCCTGCTTTGCCTAGTTTTCGAGTTACAACCCTTGTTTTCATAGACGATTCTGTCAAAATCACTTGGTGTTGCTAGGTTGTAATCCCTGTTAGGTGGTATAAACCTACACATTAATTGTCATTATTCACTTGATGGTCAGTTAATGAATTTATAACAGGTATAATTAGTGGTAACGCCACTTAGATTACCCGACAAAGGCCCCCATTTGGCATTTCTTTTGTCAGGATCGATCAAAGGATTAACCAATAACACGCTGATTGATTAATTAGTTTTATTGGGATTAAAATGGGGGATTTGTCAAAAGGTAGTGTTTATGTATGTACATTTACTAATCTATACTGAATACACTCTGTTGTGTCTGTCTATGTAAAACAATACCCTTCTTTCAAAGGATTAACCGCCAATACATCGATTGATTGCTCATTATTGGCTAACTAAATAACTTTTTAAAAAGAATGACGCACATTATGCAATTAGTTGCCAGGTGTGCTATCTTGGGTAACCAATGAAACTATACAGCAATGTGAAAAACCTGAAACGATACATCACGTTTTCGTATATTAGACTGTTAAAAGACACATCACTTGGGAAATCTGCAGATGAATTATTTATCACTTGTTTTTGTGGATATTGATGGATACATTCCTCGAAGAAGGTAATAGCCTGACATTGCTCCTATAACTGTAATTTTAATATTTGCAGTTTTGTTTTTGATAAGTTGTCGTAGCTTTCAACAGAATCATTGTTTTCGTCGTTAAGTGTAATGATGCAGACGACATACACTAGGGCATGCGTGCGAATTATGATTCATCAGAGACCATACAATAGATGGTCTCTGGATTCATATAGGAAAACTATGAAATGTCTAGTACATATTACATTCCTGTTATACATTGGCAGATCGCTTCTTTTTATTAAGTTGCAAGTAAATGCATGCAAGTATGATTATAAAGTAATTAGGATTATGAGACCAAGTATAAAGACGTATATTGACAAGTGTCTACATACTGGTGAGTGAAAGTTACAAACCAAGTAAATTTAGCAAGTGAAGAAATTTATCGTGCAGTATTTTCACTTCGACCCCGACCTCGCTTAGGGTATGTTACATGTTGTGTCATGCAAACTCCTTTTGGTAATGATTTAAATACATATTTATGTAGTTTTGATTTTCTAACTTGATGAGAACAAACCATACATAATCTCATTAATTCAAATGGATTTGACTTCACGATTGTCAAAAAATGGCGGCACCCTGTCTTGGGATGAATGCTATTTAAGTTTGTTTTCACCGACTTTCAAAGGGACAATTACTTTCTACTGGTAGTAAAATATGTATTTCATTGATGGACAATAGGATTTTGCATGACATTGCTTATAACATAACAATTTCACTGTTGGAAGTGAGGTGGAGGTCAATATAACATTGCTTGCAATATAAATGTCATTTCGACCCCCACCTTGCTTCCTTGGAAGAAGTCCTTATGTTAAAAGTTGTGTCATGTAAAATCCTTTTGGCCATGATTCAAATGCATATTTAACTACCAGTAAAAAGTAGTTTTGATTTTCTAACTTGATGAGAACAAATCATAATTTCAATAATTCTAACGGACTTTAGCCCGTGACTTCATGATTTTGAAAAATGGTGGCGCCCTGTCTGAGGATGAATGCTATTTAAGTTTGTTTTCACCGACTTACAAAATCAAAATTACTTTCTACTGGTAGTAAAATATGTATTTTATTGATGGACATTAGGATTTTACATGACATTGCTTATAACATAACAATTTCAGTCTTGGAATCGGTCAATATAAGGGGTCAATATAATATTACTTACGATAATATTGTCACTTCGACCACAACCTCGTTTCCGAAGAAGAAAGCGATATATTCATGCAAAATCCTGTTGGTCAGCAATGTGTAGTAAGCAGTCTTGATTTTTTAAACTCAGTGAAACTTGAACTCCATTTTCTATCCTGGAAGCGTGGTAGGGGGCGAACCATCCGATTTAGTAATTACCACAAGCTTCCACAAAGCTCACTTCGCACACACTAACAGCCAGTTTATGCACAAACCACGGAGTCTGATTGAAATCTGTGCATAGTGACACCATCACTCGACCCCAAGGAACAATTGACGGTAACACAACAATTCGGCATGTCTTTGGTGATGTCGAGAAATCAGCAATATGACGAGCATCCTACACATTTTCTATACATTTAACGAGAAATCGTTCCTTCTATGACGTCACTGTAGTGCTCTGGAGACAGGGTTACGTTACCTGTCTGCTGTTTCGTTTGTGTGCGAGAGAGAAGCAGACGGCTTTTTAGCAACTTTTAAGCGCTTGGTATTAACCACAAGGTTTTTTTTTAAAAAAAATGGTGTTTCATTTATGACTAACCAAAAGTCTTTCATATGCAGTGATAAAAGGAGTACCAAAAAATTGAGTTTAGTGGTCCTTTAAGGGTCAGGGTGAGCAGACCAAGTTACCTTTCCCCTAGGCTGCTGAGGTTGGATTGATGACTGGGATATACTGGACATCATGAAGGGATAATAATAGGAGATAAGAGCATGGTGCAATATGTTTATCACTCACTCCAGAACTTTCCTCTTAGCATTGTGCCCCCATCAGAAAAATATCTTAAGTTTTACACACAACAACATGACACTTTCTTCAAACACCAAGTGATAACCCCCCCAAACCCAAGCTGCTTGTTATGCACTAGAAGGTTATAGTCACAGGACTTTATCTAATGGGGTACCCTTTATTTCCCCTTTCCGCATGTAATGTGGGAGGAAGTCGTTGATGCCTCATCTGCCTGTCCGTCCATCCATATTCATTTTTGAGCTTAGCTAAAAAACGTGCAATATTTTTCGACAAAAAGTGGTAAATATAATAAGCAAAATGTAAAGTTATGCCTTTTACTATTTACAGACTTTTGTCATTTCCATTTTACTTGGTTTCCATGATTTGGGCTTAGTCTCAAAAGGGAGGTGTGGGCTTAGTTTCCCAATCACAAGTTGAAAACTTCTTGATATTGTAATAGGTGTGGTTTTGATGTTCGTTACATTCACCAAGTGAAAGCTGAGTTTGAGGAATAATGAGGTGGGAACAAGATGTTAATCAACCTTCATTGGACTTTGCGTTGTGTGTTTCTTTTTTAAATGTAGTGTTTCAGGCTGATGTGTTCTCTACTTTCAAACTCAGTAACCAGTTCCTTAATCGGGCAAGTAGGGAAAATAACAGAAGCAAGCTAACAACTGACAATAATTTATTACAAAACAGAATACGTAGCAAAATACAAACAAAAACTTAACAGCTGATAAATGACACACTATTGCATCAACAGGTTGATTCAGATCGGTTAAACTTTTACTTTTAAGCCACCAACCCTGTTCTTATATAAATGTTACCCAAAAGATACAGATCCTAGTTCGTTTCCTACTCCTAATTTTCCCCCAACCCAACCCAAAATACACCAACAGAAGAAACCTAGCAATACATGGCCTAGTGTACAGTTTAATGATCCACTCCTTAAATGGGGAGGGAATGACCCTGGAACAGGACCTGAAGGGGCGATTTTACCTGATGTTACTCGGTTGACCGAAGCTAGACAACTAAATCACTTATATAGCACTCTAGAACGACCTCCGACATGGGTCAAAGTTCACCTACTGATCACGAATGTCTCCGCCAATCAGAGCCTACCCAACATATTTAGCACCAACCACGTGGCCTACCCAATGTATCTAGCGCTACAATGAACAGTCACCTTGGTCGGAAAATTATCCCGCAACAGAGGCAAGTGAAACAATGTGCTACAAGACTAACCAATACAAAGCTATTCTATGCATGGTATGTAATGATGAAATATACATTTATGCACCCCCATGCCCAGTACTTAGGATAGAATTTAACCCAGTTTTTCAACAGTATCTTTCAGCAAAACATGGCAGATGTGCGAGGCAGGTCCCAAAGTGGTGCATTTGCTATTCACAGATATTTGTAAATTCCATTTTTCTCAGTTTCCATGCAAACGGTTTGGAGTAAGTCTCAATTGGGAGTGATGGGCTTCGTTTCTGAAGGGAGTGCAAATCGAAAGCTTTGGTGCCTGTTGCTTTTTTAAGATTTTTGTCATTTGTATTTTTTCAGTTTCCATGGAAACATGAACACCAACAAAACTTGGTAGATATATGAAACAGAATCTAAAGTGGTGCCTTTTCCTAATTACAGATCTTTGGCATTTTGTATTTTTCGTGGTTTCCATGAAAACTGTTTGAACGTGGTCTCTAAAGTGAAGGTGACCTTCATTTCTGGAGTGCAACTCAAAAGATATATGGTAGATATATCAAACAAACGCTACAGTGGTGCCTTTTGCTGTTTGGAGAATTTTGTCATTTTACTTTTCTTTGTTTCCATGAAAACGACTTTATCTCAAAAAGGTCATTTTAGTGGTTTTGTTTCTGGTCTGGAGCACAACTCAAAAGCACTTTGATATCTCTCTTCAACATGTTTAAGATTTAACAGATATATCAAACATAAGCCTAAGTGGTTTCCATTGAAACTTTTCGGACTTAGTCTCAAGAAGGAGGAGGTGTTTCGTTTCTGGAGCATAAACTTCTTAATATCTTTCAGCAGTACTTGACAGATAAGTGAGGCAGGTCCCAAAGTGGTGCCTTTTGCTATTTACAGATTTTTGGTGTTTATATTTTTGTCAGTTTCTATGGAAATGATTCAGACTTTATCTCAAAAAGGATGGGTGGGTTGCATTTCTGGAGCACAACTTGAAACCTTTAAGTATCTTTCAAGAGAACTTGGCAGATTTATAAGGCAGATTTTAAAGTGGCATATTTTGCTATTTACAGATATGGGGCATTTAGATTTTTCATGATTTCTGTGGAAACAATTTGGAATAAGGCTAAAAAAATCAAGCTGGTATTTAAGTAACTGTCTGATGATTTTTTCTTTCAAATATGTGGGAGGTAGGGGTATGTATCATCTTCTGATGACTCTTGTTGGCATTTCTATTTTAATACGGAACTGATTTGGACTTAGTCTCAAATCGGAGGGATGGGTTTTATTCTGGATCACAACTCGCAACCTTTCAATATATTTCTACAAAACTTGACAGATATATCAAACAGAACTTGGAGTGTTGACTTTTGCTATTTGCAGATGTTTGGCATTTTTGTATTTCATGATTTCCATGTAAACAATTTGGGCTTGGTGAAAGGAAATCAAATTAGATTTTAAGTAACTGTCACTTGATTTGTTCTTTCAAATTTATGGGGGCTGGGGAAATTTGTCATCTTCTGATGACTCTTGTCTGCTGGGGGAACAGAGGCAAGTTTTAACAGACTCACTTGCTAAGGTGAGACCACATGTATCACATGTGCTTTGTTGTAGGGCAAGACTAAAGTCCTAGAAACTCTCAGGAGTCAAGCTGCCAGACACGTCACCCATCACGGACTTAACATTGCTTAACTGAAACTGATTGGTGACTTGAGTTCTGTGCACAGGAACAAATGCCACCAAAATATCAAACAGCCGATGTGGTTTGGTTCTGGTTAGTTCCTTGCTACTTACTGATTGCCATTTATTAGACTATTCTTGTTTTGAGTTATTTTACAGTTCATTATTCTCATTCAGAGACAAACAGACCATATGTCCCTAGATTTATGAGCACATTGCCATGTGTTGCAGAGAGGCAAAGCCCGACAAGCACCATCAGTCCATCCTGGTTTCTGGAGCTGTAACAAAGGTAAAGTAGACTAGTGAATATCATTGTTGATAAGTGATAAAACATTTGTTACCCACACGATGGACAACCTTGCTTAGTTGTGGACCCAAACAATGTTGAAAGAAATTCTCTGCTTGTGTGTCATGCTTGATGCACTTTTTTGTCATGGGTGATGCTGTGACTGTATGTCATGTGTCATGCTCTGATTGTGTGTTGTGTATAATGGTGCAGATGTATCCTCCGCAGATCATGTGTCATGTCTCATGCACTGATAGTGTGTCATAATGTCCTGCTCTGAATTTGTCATGTGTCATGCAGTGATTGTGTGTCATGTGTCCTGCTCTGATCGTGTGTCATGTAGCATGTACTGATTATGTGTCATAATGTCCTGCTCTGATTGTGTGTCATGCACTGATTGTCATGTCATGCCCTTATGCTTCATGTCTGATGCTCTTATTGTGTGTCATGTGTTCTGTCCTGATCATGTGTCATGCTGTGATTGTGAGCCATATGTCCTGCCTGAGGAACTGTAATGCTGTGTTTGTTTGTCATGTCATGCTCTGATTGTCATGTATCATAACTGTAAGTTGCACTCTGCATATTGCTTGTAGGGTGACAAGGACTTTCCACCTGCAGCAGTGAAGGCATACCATGAGAAACCAATGCCAGCCATTGACCGCCACGGTCCTCCCAGAACCAACATGAACATCCAGCAGCCCCGCAAGTGAACTCAAGAAGGCGTTTTGTTGTCTGTCACAGCTGGAGCACATCACCCCACCCCCTCTTGTCATACTGCTACCCTACTTGGCTTTGTAGACGCTGGACTACAGGAAGCACTTGAAGTCATGGTGAAGGTTAAAACATTAACTTGTGTTGTAACAATCTCATGTCATTGGATAATTGCCATTACAAGTCATTACTGAAGAATTTGATGATATAACAATTTGACTGTTATGTGGTACAGCAGATTGGAGATGTGTCAATCTTTAGGATAGTGACATCATCAGCCTTTTGCAAGACACATGTGATTTATACTTAATATATGTGTTGTAAAAGTTGATTGAGTGATACTTTGCATCAAGAGACGTTCAAGGGCCATATGTCCAGGTGGTGATGATAGTTTACAGTTGTTAAAAAGTGCTAGTCTGTATAAATTATACCTATAACATACATCTCTTGTTGCAACATTTGCTGGTATACGATTCCTATAGCAACAGACCCATGGTGCCACATCGTCATCATGTACGTAAATAACCAAAGTGATGAAGTCCTCCAAACATCATCACATGTTCATATCTGATGTCTTGGTATGCTTGCATTTGGTTGTTGTGTATTTCTGAGTGAGTGCTCAGTCTGTTGTTTGCCTGAAAGTGTTACTGTAACACTGGTTGTACATCTAAGTAGATCAGGTTTCTGGGACAGTGTTGATATTGTCACACCAAGCACGTACACTTTATAAACATTTATCTCCACCATGCTCTTAATTGCACTCTAGTTGGTGTTGCTCGTCTTGAAACATTTTAAATACTAGTAATAATAAATCTTAGTGTTGTAAACTGAGAACCAATCTGCATATCGTATATCCCATTCATCCTGTAAGATTAGCCCCAAAACATAAAAACAGCATGAAAATGAATGTTCATTTTCTGCAGATGACAACTTCATGCTGTATATTCGGATCTCCATAAGTAATCTTTTATATTTTGGGAGGCCAAGTATATTTCATGTTGCTAGTTACAATGTACTGATTATATCATAGTCCTGTTCATGCTGTCTTGGTGATGGATATATATACATCTTGGTGAGAACAACTCCAGACAGAAAACAGCTGTATGCGATGGAAATTGTTAACGTGTAATTCTGTCATGGTGGTTTGACTGTATATTAAGGACATGATGGGAGGCCTCAAGTTCCACCCTGCTGATACGGCAGTAGCACACACTGTTTCTTCAGTCAGTGCACTCTTGTCTCTGAGAATGTTCAGTACATTCATGCCTGCCTGTGCCTGTCACAACAGCCCCTCATACGACTGTACGGAATAGACATGCTATTTGGAGGTATGAGTAGACTTGTACGTGCCGATGCAATCTGACAGCACCATATTTCAGTAGTTGCTATGTACCGGTGCCTTATATTGGGATGAATGTGTCTGTATGTCATTCCAGCATGTGCAGCATGCACTGCCACATGTGATCGCTCCATACAATGCTGTACATTCATTGTGCTTGTTTGTAATATCTTTGGGTGTACCTTAATCATCTGTATCATGTCTTTCTAAGTTAGCCTTTGAATTGTTATATTGAAAGCTCCTATGCTGTGAATAAAGATGGCAAACTTTCCTGCATGTTTTGTTGGTTGTCTTCTTGAAATATGCATGTGCCAAAGGCACTGCCCAGTAGGTTCATCTTCCTGAGGAAGGTAATTACATCAGCACACGTAACTTTAACAGTAGTCTTACTGAGGCAAGGTCTGCCTACAGTGTTTGTTCATTATCATGGGGTTCACCATTGATATTGTCAGCTGTTATATAGAGGTAATATTGCTAAAAGTGAGTGAAACAGTTCTCCATGAATGAGGTGATGCTGTGGCACCGATTCATAGCCAGCAACCTAAACGTTTCAAAGATCAGTGAGTTTTGACACTATTCCAAACCATATCACTTGGACAAACAATATTTTGGGAGTCGAATTTTCAAGAGATTCATGGCAAGGGATATTGAAGATGTAGAGATATTATTGCCACTTCCACAGCCAGACGGCTGATTATGCTTCTGCTTAGGGCTCTGACGGGTAGCAAAAATCGGACTCGAGTACCCGAGGGATAAAACCCGACCCGGACTCGAGTACCCGGAAATTATAGCACCACTTTTAGTGAGAGCTATGTGCGTGTGTCGTAAGTAGCTGAAACAAGAATGACCCATTTATGTTATAACGTCTGTACTTACATGAAATCTTTCCTTAAAACGCGTGGTTATCAAATTTGACGAAACACAAACCTAATATCATTTTACTTATTTGACTAGCATGGGTCTGTGCAGTGCCACATTATTCAGCTGACTCAATGGCACAAATAGCCCATAACAGAAATCAGTTTATGTGAAGCATACGGTCACATTTCGCAACACGTTGTTATTACCACACACAATCGAGAGTTTGAAAAACTTTGATAACAATGAGTTTCAACCAACCATACAGAGAACAAAACAAAAACAAGCCATTGTCAAAAACATTTATTAAAACACATTTCGTTGAAACCAAACGAATTTTTTTGAAAAGATTGCGCATTGTAACAAAATGAATTTTCCACACCAGCAGTTGACAACATTTAACACATTTGTACGTGTTGATGAAAGCACGTAATTTGAAAACTAGAAATTCAATAAACTGAAGATAACACATTGTATCAATCATAGTCAAAGTTGGTTAAATTGTCGAAGAATGAAACGATTTAAATGAAAAAGTCATATCCTTGAAGTATCCCAGGCTCACTGACTGGGGGAAAGTCCTGTAATGTTCTTGTGACTGTAGGAGCGCGCTCAGTTTCAGAAGCTGTAGAATCTGGCATTGGGGCAACAGTGGATTCTGGCTTTGCGGAAGAAGTATGCATGTTTTTGTTCAGAAATATTATAGCATCAGCCGTGTCAGGGTGGAGTGAAGCTCTTTGTTGTGTGATTGTAAGCCCGGCTGCAGAAAATGCTCGCTCTGATGGTACACTAGTGCCCGGAATAGAGAGGAAACGTTATGCAAGGGTTGCAATTCTTGGGAAACAGTGTTTGTTTTCTTTCCACCAGCTAAAACTGAATGATTTGCCTGTTTGCAAGTTAGAAACCTTTGAAGCAGAAGTAAGGAAATCCTTGTATTCTTGTTGTGCATTTCTTGAAGACAAGTCAGCGTTTTGGTCATCGGCAATCTCAATTATGTCTCCGAAGAGGAAGTTCATAGCCTTTTCCGTTTCACGGTACTTGGGTTTTTTTCATTGGTGATACTGGTTCCAGCTTGACAGTTACTTGTTCGGTGGCTGGTGTAGTGGAAAGTGTGGGTTCTTGACCCTCTCCAGATGTTTCCCTTAACAATGTCACAACATGTTCTTGTGTTCCTCTCCGCTGTTCTTCATAAAAAAACCGAACATTTTTGAAACACAGATCCAGTGCTGTGGCTGTCATGGTTGGGGATAGCCAGAAGTCAGCTGTCATAAGGCGGGATTTAAGTCCATCTGCTATAGTTGTTTTCATGTCAGCCACAATGCGAGTGTCCAAATCGGACGGAACGAGGTGTTTTGTGACTAAGGCAAACACCAGTGGGTACACTCCAGCAGCAGTGGGGAACTCCTCGCTGCACAACACCTCTGTTGCAGAAACAAGTGGTTTGAGGGCAACTATCAACTGTTCCACAAGAAGCCATTGGTTGCCTTTGAGGTTGAGATGTTTTTGTTTCTTGAATTTGTCATCATGGAGAACTGCTACAATGGACGTTTGCAACTCATTTAACCTCTCAAACATGAAATATACAGAATTCCATCTCGGTGGAAGATCAGTGACTACGTGCTTCACCGTTTTGCCAAGACGCTACTGTACATCTTCAAGCTCTTGTGTAGCTAGCACAGATTTCGAAAAATAACTAACCAGTTTTCGTACGTGAATAATCACCTTGTCAATGGCATTCAACTTCAGTGCATCGTGGACAGCTAACTGCAGGGTATGTGCGAAACATCTGACGTGTGGGAAGCCAGTTGCCCTCGCTGCCACAGTCATATTGCTTGCGTTGTCTGTTGTGAGACCACAAACATACTCAATTTCAAACTCTGTTTTGATGGATACCAAGGCATCAGCGATGTTCTCGCCTGTATGGCGATCCTCCATGCGTCTAGTGGCAAGAGTGCATGATTTTAAATCCCACTCGTCTATGATGTAGTGCCCTGTCACGGTGATGTAGCCATGGGAGGCACAACTGGTCCACATATCTGTTGTCAAAGATACGCCAGAGGACTGCTTTAGAATATCCTTAAGCTGGGTTTTTGTGTCGGCATATTCTTTCATAAGGTAATTATGGAGGGTCTCTGGACATGGCACGATATAACTGAGATTCAGTGAGTGACAAAAATCACGAAAACCATTACCTTTAACAAGGTTCAGAGGTCTGAGGTCTGTAACGCACATCAGCATGGCCTTGCGCGTGAAAGTTTCGTGTGTTTTTGAGTCGAGCTTTTTTCAGTTGTAACCACCAAAATATCCTTGCATCGGCAGTTGACCGGAGTTTGGGAAGAAACGTCCACACTGACGGACTTGTGTGTCATGTTAAGGTGTTTTCTCATTGAACTGGTTGAGCTCCCACCATAGCTCAACATAAAGCCACAAAGGCGACACCTGGTTTTTCGTTTGGAACTGTCAAGATCAAAATGCGCCCACATGTTCGATCTTTTTTCATCCATGACTGCGCGAAAAGTCACATTTAGTTTAGAGTTATCTCCCTTCATCGGGTACTCGAGTCCTGGAAATCGGACTCGAGTCCTGCCGTACCCGACCTGTCGCCGTCAGAGCCCTACTTCTGCTGTGTCAAGATTACTACCCAGTGGTATGTCAGAGGTTCAGGATCATCCCAGTATTACATTACCTTTCCCTCCCACCAAAATAGCTACAAAAAATACTCTATTCTAAACTATTTAAGGACCAAATTATTCCTGAAACAGAGGTTGGCATTTAATCTTCTCCAAACATGGCTTTAGTGTCCACGTGTCCTGTCAAGTTCAAGTGCAAGTGCATTGTCAGCAATACATGACATTCATCTGTGGACACAAAAAGATGATTCCATTCCGTGGTAGAGGTAAAACTATTATGAAATGCGTGAAAGTATATTTTTCACAATGTAGAGCACTCCAGTAGGTACATACACAGATAATTGTTTCAAGATACCTTTTCACATTTGGAATTTAAGGGCAGGAAACAATCCAAAGTAACATGCTTTAGAAGAAGCTGTTCTAAAACATGGTTGAATCGCACATGGCGGATTGTGTACCACCATGTCATCTACACTCAACAAGTCTGTTGAATACTTACAGGTCAATGTCTTAAAATTGTAACAGTACATTAATATTGCTTAAGAACTTTCTTCCATAACCTTGGTTATAGAATTCCTATCACAATGACATGCTAACACAAAATTCCCAGACTGGTGGGCTTGTGCCTCAAGTGATCCAGTAACTAATGGTGATGTTACAGACCACCATCCCCAGGCAGCTTGGGATGCATACTTCCCACGGGGCAATAACTTGAAACAGATCCACTCATCAGGGAACAAATAAACCACATGTGATCACATATTCGTACCTGCATAACTCTGGTATAGTAACAGCAATGAACATATTGAGAGGTTTATTTCTGAGCATTATTACAAGACTGTGTTCCTTCTTTGATGGTGGTAAAACTTGTGATCTTGGTTTGCTGACAATCAAATTATAATGATCATAATGAGAAATCAGACCCCCTACCTTGTTGCATTTGACTGTGGTATAGACTTACACTGTTGCATACATCACAAAATGTAATACAAATAAAACTTCATTGTACAAATACATGAACAAAGTGGGAACACAAGACATTATTAACTCTAACTTTAAGTGTTCAGAATTTCCAACAAGAATCTCAAACATTCATAACTTTTAAAAATTCATCCAAGATAAAACAGCTCTAACTGGCATTTGGGAATGCAGGTATATTAAACAATGTCATTAATGACAAATATCATTGTCTCTGTTATAGGTAACACAGTAATATGTCTATGCTATACAATCTGATTCCAGCTTATGAAAGATGAGCCTTTTGGTGAGCGTGAACTGTGGGGCAGGTGACTGCTTGCCTCCCTGTGGCGCCACCTCCATCCCAACCTCATTATTCACCTTTGTCAGAATACTCAGCAGGTCCTCTCTGCAACAACCAGAACATCAGGTCATTGTGAGTTAAGTTTTCCCAAAATCAAGACCTCCAACTGAGTGTCCCGTGGGATGATCTGAGGCATATTTCCCATGAAAGGAGAATGTATGGATTGAGTCACTACAAGTGGAAAATCTATGTCTATAGTCAAACTGTTCATCTATGCAATCTTTTTTACATTGTAACTAACAAAGTACATACGTGTGAGCAAGCGTATCTAGCATCTTGGTGAGCTTGTTGATGTACCATGACCCCTTGGACTTGCTGCGGTAGGATACATATCCAGGTGTTGTGGCATAGCCCACCAAGAAGTCAGCCTCGTTAGCCACCATCACAGTGGGTCTATCTGTCTTCAGGTCAGAATCACTCTGCACTTGCACCCCTGTACACACACAACAAATGTGGTCAGTCTACACAACACATTAGTAACAGTGAAGGACATTGTTTCTTGAAGCAGTCACCAATATATCATCCATGTCACAACTGCCTAAGTTTGGGACACCAGAGACTGAAAACATGGGGAACAACCCACACCACTGTGGTAATGTTACAAGTTACTCACAAAATCACAGAGCCAAACAACCTCATTCAGTATATACTGTAAATCACGAAATTTTTGCGAGCATGATATTTTTGCAAAAATTGTGAATGTATTAAGCTCGCAAAAATATGACACAATTTGCTGGTAGAATGCTATGAATAATCAGTAAACAACCTCTCCTATCTTCACTTTATTATTCACCACTTCATATAAATTAACAATAGATCTAGACAATACATATATTAAGCACTGACAACAACGCGGAGAATGACTAATTACTAGCATTACTCGTACTCACGTGTCACATGTCAAACAATGGATACCTGAACAAAAGTCACTCATAGTGGATAGCTTTCATGACACTTATCTGGAGATCAACAGCTTCGCCAACACTAACTAAACTGGTCCTTAATCAGTCCCAATTTATTAGAGTCATTCCATTTAATTTAATCCCTTTGAACTGTTTTAAGCTTATATGGCCTATGCAGCAAGTGTTGTTTTTAGGAAAACATCACTGATTGCATACATGCGGAAGCAGTCAACTAAATGGTGTTCAAGATTAGCGGCAACCTTTAATATGTGACTGGATTTACTTCAGATAAAACTTTCAGATGCAAGTCAGCTTTGAAACTGTCAAACTAAACTATGTTTTGAGAATTAGGCAAGTCGCAGAAATATTGTGTCGCAAAAACGTCTGTTGGTCGCCACTTGCAAAAATATCATGACGCAAAAATTTCGTGATTTACAGTACTAATAGGCATGCAACAAAATACTGCTCATATAATTTACATCTAGGTCCCACCAATATATTTAGTTAGTCTAATGCATGTTATTGTGGTATTTTGTTCTAATCTAGTACATCTTCAGATTCTGAGGAGAGGGAAAGAAGGGTTAACTCCGCAGAAGGACAGGTCCACTACCTGTCTATGAAGCATACACTTTCTATGTTACTCACCTTCCTGCATCTCCTTTCCTTGGCATGCCTGTAGGAAGAACAGTTTGGGTTTGCGAGCCAGGTTGGGGCAGCAGTCAGGTCTGAATGGAGCCTTGAGTTGATTAACCTCAACCACCATGCTGTCTGAGCCATACACCTTGCCTGCAGTATCTCCATGAGACAGTATGCAACACACAAAACAGTCATGCTCTGCCTTGACCATCTCTTGCCCAATGGTCCTAAGCACTTGAGTCATAGCTTCAGAGGACAGATCATTGTAGTGCACTATCTCAAAATGCAGTCTGGTGAATGTGTCTGCCAGTTTAGCTGCAACAACAAATGTGAAAAGTATAGGATACTTTTTATTATAGACAATATAAATAAACAATACCCATCCAGATGCATTCTGTATGAAGTCTAATGCTGTATCGTAAACAGTAATCTGTGAAATGTTAGTACCTTATGCCATATTATTTTCTGGAAGATGGAAGCCAAAATTCGTGATTGTCAATATTTTCTGCATAAATACTGAGGACTTTGAAATCCAAGCTAACATCCAAATGACTTGGATATAACATGTAACACTGAGAAAGGAAAAATAGCATACATCACAAACAGTGAGTGAGTTGGGTTTCATGTCATTAGTTATACAATGTTGTGTCAACTTAACACCACATTTCACTACTGGAATGGAATGTCTAGGAAAACAAAAACTTGGGAAGAACATGAAGCATATTAATTTTGTTGTTCCAGAACTTTCTGAATAGAATGTGTTTATGATGGACAATGCATCATCTTGAATGTTTTCTCAATAAATCATGATTCTGTTTGAAATTCCTCCTAGTATAAAATCACTATGTCTGTGTTTGGCAATAGGAGAATGTGTACCTACAACACAATCACAACAAATTGTTTACCCACACAACTGCTCAGTGAACAGAGGTATATTTGCAACCATGTCACTTGTCCTTAGGATGCACCAAATACTTAAAAGACTATGGTGAAATATGGAGGAGGAACAAAGCTCAAGAAACTCTCAGTGTTTAATCTACAATGAGATCATTTGCTATATATATGGCAGTGCTTCATTGCATCAGCATCACTCCAGCCACGAGAGAAGTTGATCACAGAGAGGTGGTTCTCCTTATTTTCATCCAATGATCTATCATCTTTGGTAAGCCCAGCACCTGTAGACAGTATTTCTGTCCCACTGGTGGCATGTAACAAGCAGTAAAACAGTTGTGATCTATTCCTACCAGCATCAATGTGGGTTCCTGTTCTGTTCTTCAAATCAGGAAGACCTTCTCTACCAGGCCAGAACTCAAAGTTGTTGATGATCACACAAATACCTGTATAACCCGAAAACAAAGCTGTATCACATACAACTTCCCTGCATCAACTACGCTATCACATCTGTTGATCATTAGATCAGCTTAACTATTATTATACATGTAGATCCTAAAGTATAAACACCACTAGCTGCTCCATTTCTGTACTGCATTGCCTTGACTATAGTGTATACATAGATATAATTTAAAGTACACTCAGGTATAGTGAACAATCAAGTATAGTGCACACCCAAGTATAATGTACACCCAAGTATAGTGCACACTGAGTATAATGTACATCTAGGTGTAAAGTACCCAAGTAGAGTGCACACTCAAGTATAGTGTACATTCAAACCTAGTGTACACTTAAGCATAGTGCACACTCAAGTATAGTGTATACCCAAGTATAAAGTACACCCAAGTATAGTGCACCCCAAGTATAAAGTACATCCAAGTATAATGCACACTCAAGTATAGTGCACACTCAAGTATAATGTACACCCAAGAATAGTGTACATTCAAGTATAGTGCACACCCAAGTATAAAGCACACTCAAGTATAGTGTTTGCCATAGTGTAATGTACACCTAGGTATAATGCACACTCAAGTATACTGCCCACCCAAGTATAATGTACACTGAAGTATTATGCACACAAAAGTATGATGTACATCCAAGTATAATGTGCACTCAAGTATAATGTACACTCAAGTATAATGTATACTCAAGTATAATGTACACCCAAGAATAATGAATGCCAATGTATGTTATCTTACCTCATACATAAATGTTGTTTTCTGACTGGCTAAGGCGCATTACAATGTACCTCGCTACCAATGGCAACTCATTCAGTTCTTCGTAGTACTTCTTTTATTTCGTTTAAGTTTGAGCATGCATGAAGCACGGAAATTACCAATGTTTTCTGAATGCAAATTGATGGAAGGTAGATGACTTTAAATTTTTTTTTTCACATTGTCTGCAAAATCTAGCAATGGCTACAAAAAGATTTGCCTTGCAATCCAATTAATAAATTTTGACAAAACATTAGTAGTAGTTCCTATGAATATTAAGAAAGGGAATTACACCGCAGTGATAAATTTACTAAGACAATACCTGCAGGAAAAACAGCAGGATGCAAGATTTGAATCATTTGATTCACACAGGTTGGATGAGGTTTCAATACGCTTCAAACAGTTCAAAATTAACATTGGTAAGATAAATAAGTTGTTCGCTTATCATGAAGGGGGCATGGTTTCATGTACCCTCGATGTATGGTTATGTTCCCTAAGCGACATCAACCCATGCCCCACTTGTGACAAGTGAACAACTTAAAATGTACACACAAGTATAATGTATGTCTATGTATAATGTACACACCCGTATAATGTACACACAAATATAATGTATGTCTATGTATAATGTTCACACCCGTATAATGTACACACAAATATAATGTATGTCTATGTATAATGTTCACACCCGTATAATGTACACACAAATATAATGTATGTCTATGTATAATGTACACACCCGTATAATGTACACACAAATATAATGTATGTCTATGTATAATGTTCACACCCGTATAATGTACACACAAATATAATGTATGTCTATGTATAATGTACACACCCGTATAATGTACACACAAATATAATGTATGTCTATGTATAATGTTCACACCCGTATAATGTACACACAAATATAATGTATGTCTATGTATAATGTTCACACCCGTATAATGTACACACAAATATAATGTATGTCTATGTATAATGTTCACACCCGTATAATGTACACACAAATATAATGTATGTCTATGTATAATGTACACACCCGTATAATGTACACACAAATATAATGTATGTCTATGTATAATGTTCACACCCGTATAATGTACACACAAATATAATGTATGTCTATGTATAATGTTCACACCCGTATAATGTACACACAAATATAATGTATGTCTATGTATAATGTACACACCCGTATAATGTACACACAAATATAATGTATGTCTATGTATAATGTTCACACCCGTATAATGTACACACAAATATAATGTATGTCTATGTATAATGTACACACCCGTATAATGTACACACAAATATAATGTATGTCTATGTATAATGTTCACACCCGTATAATGTACACACAAATATAATGTATGCCTATGTATAATGTTCACACCCGTATAATGTACACACAAATATAATGTATGTCTATGTATAATGTTCACACCCGTATAATGTACACACAAATATAATGTATGTCTATGTATAATGTACACACCCGTATAATGTACACACAAATATAATGTATGTTTATGTATAATGTACACACCCGTATAATGTACACACAAATATAATGTATGTCTATGTATAATGTTCACACCCGTATAATTGACACACAAGTATAATGTATGTCTATGTATAATGTACACACAAATATAATGTATGTCTATGTATAATGTACACACAAATATAATGTATGTCTATGTATAATGTACACACAAATATAATGTATGCCTATGTATAATGTTCACACCCGTATAATTGACACACAAGTATAATGTATGTCTATGTATAATGTACACACAAATATAATGTATGTCTATGTATAATGTACACACCCGTATAATGTACACACAAATATAATGTATGCCTATGTATAATGTTCACACCCGTATAATTGACACACAAGTATAATGTATGTCTATGTATAATGTACACACAAATATAATGTATGCCTATGTATAATGTTCACACCCGTATAATTGACACACAAGTATAATGTATGTCTATGTATAATGTACACACAAATATAATGTATGCCTATGTATAATGTTCACACCCGTATAATGTACACACAAATATAATGTATGTCTATGTATAATGTACACACAAATATAATGTATGCCTATGTATAATGTTCACACCCGTATAATGTACACACAAATATAATGTATGTCTATGTATAATGTACACACAAATATAATGTATGCCTATGTATAATGTTCACACCCGTATAATTGACACACAAGTATAATGTACACTCTAGAAACTATACATCCAAGTATAATGTACAACTACATATAATGTACAAACAAGTATAATGTATGCCCAGGTTTAATGTACACAAAAGTGTAATGTACACCTACGTATAATGTACACCCAAGTATCAAGCACAATGCAATACAACACCAGCAATGATTTGACCATGACTGCTGTCGATATCACCAGAGACCATATAATATTATATGGTCTCTGATATCACCAAGGTGGTGCATTGCCCAAAACAACATACAATCATGAGGTTTACATATATCTGGATCATGAGGTTTTCATAAATGTGTAGACTATGAGGTTTACATACCTCGAGGATTTGCATTCATCTTATATGTAGGAATTCTTGACTGCTTACTGTCAAGGTTGATGGCTGAAAAACAGGTAACATTATGACTTCAGTTTGACTTCAGTTTGACTTCAGTTTGTACACACCATGCCTGATGCCAGATAACAACTGTCCACCTATAGTCAAATCCTTTGGATCCAAAGTGTATCAGTTCAGCTACTCAGATGTGACATGCAGGGGAGTGTGCCTTCACGTTTGCTATTATTACATTGCTAGTATACTGAGATACCATGCTATGTTATGTTATAACATGGATATTCCACTCAGACAGAAGAACAACTCCACCCCAAACACTGGACAACAACATGCTCCTTTGTTTAATGTCTACAGATTTCTAGCAACCTTTCTGTCTCCAGGTAGACTCTCTGTGCATTACACTGTGGGATATCTTCAAGTATGGCTTTTACTGACAATTACCTTTGGAGGTAAACCTAAAGCACCACTATGAAACCTTAAGCATTACCATGATTACATGTTTGCTATGATACACGGTTTTCACTAGTTTTGATTCAAGCCATGTATTCACTGGAATGTTGAACTACAATAATGTGAAAATAGTAACAATACGTTTGGCCATCATTATTAGAGATATAATCTGTCTCATAATTGTATTTAAAACTAAACTTTGTTGGAGTGGTAACATGTCTGTCCTAAAATGCAGCAAACCACGTATGGAACAACAAGTGAGAAGATTCTTTCTAACAGATGGCTTGTGATGTTTTATGAATGAGTCAGGGTTAAAAATAAATCAAAAATGATATTTTTACATCTTAAATCCTACTATTATGAAGTACATAAAGTGCAGCAAAAGAATTCTGTAACATAAAGAAAATAATTCAAACATCCATGATGATAAAATATGTCATACACATTGCAAGTGACTACATGGTTTCAAAACAGACATGTACATAATCTACATTCAAACATGTTTGTTCTAGCATCCCTCTCAACTTTCGAGAGAAATTCTTGACCAAAATACCATAAACGTGACACAGCACAATGTTACTAGTAGGACAAAAAGACTAACAGTTTGATACGTTGTGCTCATATGGGTTTGAGTTTTGTTCAAAATCAAAGTAAATTCAACTAATTACTTGGTACTCAGTCTTCAAAAATATTTTTATAGCTTCCTAAAAAATGAACACAATATTTCAGTCATCATAAAGTCTATTTCTTCGCCTAATGTTTTTCAATCATATGCCAGGAGACATGTCTAATCCGCAGCAAGAAGCATAACATCCTCATAGAATATGGTGCTGTGTGAAGGACAAGTAAGTACATCTATCAATGCCTAAACAACTGGTGCATTCATGAAATAGTTGAAGCACAAATTGTGTGTGGTTGTCTGGGAAACCAGTGGTGTCAATGTCTGAAAGCCCTGATTCTCTGCAGCATTGCCAGCCAAAGCCATATATCATGTGAAAATGTTGGCCACTGAATTGTAATGGATGTCCATGTAGTGAGCTAATTCATGCTATGCAACAATGTCACAAATGCACAAATAAGGACTTACAGCTGAGACTTTGGTCTGTAGTTGGCTGAGCTAATTCAGTTGCTTCACCTGCAACAAGAACACAATAATGTGTTACAAGAACATCATTGTACTGTTGTAATATTTATGAAAATCCATGAAATTATAAAGTAGTGTTACCCACACATTGTTAATAAGTCATAACCATCTCTTTTATCAAACCCTATGCAAAACAGTCATTATTTGGTTGAAATATTGCCGATGTGACAATAAATATTAACTATTCTAGGATAAACCATGTCAAAACCATGAGTGTGGTTGATCTTCTGGGCTACCTCCTCTGTCAACATACTGTATATGAGTCCTTGATGAGTGAAATTCGAAGGATAAAAATGCAGTCTTTAGATTGGGGTAATTAATATTTATGGCAATTGAAATATACATTATTGAATACCATTTTTAGAATAATTAATAGAATATAAAACAAGAGTCATCAGAAGATGACATTTCCCCCGGCCCCAACATACGTGAGAGGACAAATCATCTGATGGTTACTTGATGTCTTTTTAGACTAAGTTTGAATGGAAGTCACGAAAAATATAAATGCCATATATCTGTAAACAGATAAAGGCACCACTTCAAGATCTGTCTTATATATCTGCCAAGATCTGTTGAGTTGTGCTCCAGAAATGAAGCCCATTCCTCCCTTTTGAGATTAAGTCCGAATTGTTTTGATTGAAACCGAGAAATATGAAAATGCCAAAAATTTGTAAATAACAAAAGGCACCACTCTGGGGTCTAGCTCACATATGTGCCAAGTTCTGCAGAAAGATATTAGGACGTTTTCAAGTTGTGCTCTAGAAACAGAGCCCATCCCTCCTTTTTCAATCGTTTTCATGGAAACCCAGAAAATGATAAATCACCAAAATCTGTCAATAGCAAAAGACACCACTTTAGGTTCTGATTGATATATCTAAGAGATTTGTAGAAAAATATCAAGAAGTTCTATTAAGTTGTGCTCCAGAAACGAAGCCTATCCCTCCTTTTTAAGACTAAGTGCAAATAATTTCCATGGAAGCTGGGAAAATTGAAAATGACAAAAGTCTGTAAACAAATTGTTTCCACAAAAATTGGGAAAATGATATATGACAAAAATCTGCAAATAGCAAAAGGCACCACTTTGGGGTCTGACACACATAATTATTTGCCAAGTTTTGCTGAAAGATATTAAGAAGTTTTCAAGCTGTGCTTCAGAAGCAAAGCCCATCCCTCCATTATGAGACAAAGTCCAAATCATTTCCAATGAAACCCAGATAATGATAAATCACAAAAACCTGTAAATAGCAAAAGGCACCACTTTGGACACTGTTACACATCTACCAAGTTCTGCTGACAGATATTAAGAAGTTTTTGAAAACGAAACACACCTTTCACTTTTGACACGAAGTCCGAAACATTCCTTGGTAACTGAGAAAATAATCATTCACAAAAACCTGTACATAGCAAAATGCACCACTTTAGGTTTTGATTGATATATCTACCAAGTACTGCAGAAAAATATTGAACGTTTTTTGAGTTATGCTGCAGAAACGAAGCTCACCCCACCATTAGACTAAAGCGAAAACGTTCCATGGAAAAAAATAAAAATGCCAAAAATCTGTAAATAGCAAATGGCACAGCTATAGGTTCTGATTATTATATGTACCACTTTTGGTCAAAAAATACAGAATGGCATTTGAGTTATTCTCCACAACAAAAGTGATTGTGGACGGATGGACAGACAGACGGGCAGACAAGGTGTCAACTATATTCCCCTGCACTAGAGCTCAACTGTGACAGCGGGCATCTAAGTCCAACAAAACTCAAAAGGTAGATTTCAAATTTCAATGCCAAAATTTTTGTTGCTCTTACTTCTTGAACAGTTGAATAATCATTCTTGTGAAGCATCACTTCCAAAATCTCTAAATGTGTGTTTTGCTCTACCATACATTACATTCTGAAATGGGCGAGAACATGAGATACCCACTATACAAATATCTGAAATGTGTTGAAGGATGTTGTAGCGAGACCTTCCTACCTGTTGTAACATAATGGTTCCGGTTCTCATCACCTGGCCGCTGCAACACTTCAGCTGCCATTTCTCTAGGCAGGTACGCTGCATACGACAAAACTGAGCATGAAAATATGCCATGTTGGTTTCCTACATCAATAAAACTGCACTATGTATACCACCTCTGCCTTAAAACCAACTGACATATTTAAACAGTACAGTTGCTAATCTGCAGTCAATGAATCCACGGCTTAGAGCGAAGACATTAACTGAAATCATGATGGGGCAAGCATTAGCAACAATGGTTGCATTGTTGACAACCTGATGTTGACAAATGGCCTATAGGGAGATGTGGTGATACAACCCTTCAAAGGTTGATTGTCTCATTGTTTTTGTGACCAATGACAGTCATAATAACAGAGCATGCCTCAGGCAATTTTGTTGCTGCTGCCATATAGGTACAGTATGTGTACAAATGGGCTGATGCAGCAGGGTATAGCTTATGACCTCCCCTGTGAAGAGTGCCAACAACATCTGACTTCAGATTTGAAATATGGCAGAATGTGGAAAGAAAGTAACTTTTGTTTGGCAAATCTCTCTACTTGTATTTGTTTGATGTTTTAGTATAACAATGCATGTCTACTGCAGCTGCACCAGCGTAGAAGTCATACACATCATTTCATTGCACTACTGACAATACTGTCTACCATCTCCATGCCACATGGTACGGGTTGCTATGATTTAAGAATTCACACACTTTTGCCTTCAGAAGTACCACTGTAAGCCATTTATCATGTTTATAGTGACAGTGCATTTCAATACACTTAGCTGAAGTACAAAACAATGTCTCAAATGACAAACATGACATCAGTCTCTGGGTGACTAACAATGAATGCTTCCTGTGACCACTGATGTCCCTGTGGCCAGACACTGTAACCATGAGCTGGATACTATGCCACCTTTAGGAGATGAATTAGTTATGATATAACACTGATATCCGACAAATGACCAAACATCACATTATTCTCAATATCCTGACATTTACTTATGCTAGTATATGTTCCCTGCTTTAGGCTTTATGACAATTCAGATCATGACATGCCTCCTGTTTGATGCCCCATGTTCTCACCTTTTAATTTCTGCACTAGCTGTTCTGACAACTGAAACATCTGTGCAAAACGCAATGCATTGACAAGTCTCATTAAAGCTTGTGAGTAATCCACACTTTGCAGACTTGGAGCACACTCTATCATCTTTTGTATTCTCTCTCCATGTGTCAAGCCTTGTAAACCTGATTGTAACCTCTTAATACAATCCTCCTGGTAGCCAAGGTGTGACCAGAATGTTGCCAAATTGTCCACACGTTTATGTTGACACAAGTCTTCACTGATCTGTAGTCGAATACTTTCCGGTACACCTGAGAACATCAAACATAAGAACCTAAACAGACTTTACTTCATACCTTCATAGGAATCTTTTCAGCCTTCGTGAGTCTGTTGTAGTTGTTATCTGATAAGGAAATGCATCATAATTGTGTATGCCAGTAAAGTTACAAAGTATGAACAGTAATGTCACATGTCTGCTGCCCCATGAAATAAAGATTTTAAAGACAAAATCCATTTTTTTAACTTTCCTCTGTGTTTGTTAAAGTAACCATTACCATTGTCTGCTGTATGGCGAGGTGGTGGGCCGGAGTGGGCTACTGGGGCAGGGGTCATCCTCACATCACCCTTGGTGTTGCACTCCTGGGAGGCTGATGCAGCTATCGCACATATTGTCTGGTGTCTTCTTTCTGCACACAAACATACATCAAATCGCATAAAGAAAAGTGTTACAAGCAAAACCAGAATCAGTCTGTCAAACAGTCCCTAGACAGCAATTATTTTCTCTTTCACTCAGCTCTTACTGCAATACTAATGTCCTAAATAAAGAAATTGTAGATTTTCCCCCCGCTCCAAACTTCCCATCTCACTGGTGTTTTAGCCTGAAGCAGCCTCTTCACTACCATCTCCTATTCCACACACTACCATAAAGTTATCACCTCATCCAGACAACAATGACAGTAATTAATATTCATGTTAAATGTAGTTCAATATCAAAAACAAGTTCAATGCCTTTTAATGTAATAAATAAGATATTTCCATTTAAACCTTTGGTGTAACAATATGTTACGTTTTTAAGAAAACACATCCAACGCAAGAAAACTGTAACACGGAAAGCCCTAAGCTACATTCCAAAGAAGTTTTAACATATTCACTTGTCAGGCACAATATTTGCATTTTCTACTCTGAAATTTTTATTCATGTTTGGTGAGAATAAAGCCAGTAATGGCACTTTCTTAACAATGAGACCTGTAAAATATTTATGTACAGCCTTGATACCTCTAAACAGGACTATGCAAATCTCTTTGCAAAACAGACTTATGCTGGCTTCCAATAACAGCAAGAATCCAGTTCAAAATTGTCTGTCTGACACCACATGTCTGTCTCCTTCACACGTATCAGAGCTGATATCAGCTTAAGTCCCTGGGCCCTGTTCTTTAAAGTGATCGAAGCACCATGACTGTCATAAATCACTGCTAAAGTATGGCAGTTATGATCATTTTAGCAATAAAATCACTTTGAGGAACCGGGCCCAGCATGGGAACTAAGATCTCAATGCCAGAATCTGCTGACAGTGCCATAATACAAATTCAAGTCTGAGAGCCTTTGAAGATTATGCTCCCCACATGTAGAACTGTCTTCTCGAAGATGAGAAACTTTCTCCAACATCTGAGTCATTCAGTTCGAGTCTCCTCCGCCAGTTCTAGGAATCTAGATATCTTTTGTCATCATCCCTTCCTGTGTACTTTAAATTGATGCATTTTGAGCTGTAGCTACCAACCTGTGTATTGGTGTAACTGTATCACTGACTACTATATGTGTATTCATCCAAGAGTATCACTGACAGCTTTAGTTACCTGCAGGTGTACTGGTCTAACTGTATCACTGACAGCTGTAGCTACCAACCTGTGTATTGGTCTAACTGTATCACAGACAGCTGTAGCTACCAACCTGTGTGTTGGTGTAACTGTCTCACAGACAGCTGTAGCTACCAACCTGTGTGTTGGTGTAACTGTATCACAGACAGCGGTAGCTACCAACCTGTGTGTTGGTGTAACTGTATCACAGACAGCTGTAGCTACCAACCTGTGGTTGGTGTAACTGTATCAAGGACAGTTGTAGCTACCAACCTGTGTGTTGGTGAAACTGTATCACAGACAGCTGTAGCTACCAACCTGTGTATTGGTGTAACTGTATCACAGACAGCTGTAGCTACCAACCTGTGTGTTGGTGTAACTGTATCACAGACAGCTGTAGCTACCAACCTGTGTGTTGGTCTAACTGTATCACTGACAGCTGGAGCTACTACACGTTAATTGGTCTAACTGAATAACTGACAGCTGTAGCTACTACACGTTAATTGGTCTAACTGAATAACTGACAGCTGTTGCTACCTACCTGTGTATTGGTCTATCTTCTTAACCAAGTCTAGTCTTGTCAGTGTCTCAAGATATTGGCGGAGTTTGTCAACATGATCTGGAGCAATAATCTTGGCTTCTTCCATCAATGTGATCAAGTCTAGGCCTGATGACACTTTGCCCAGCTTAGCCTTTGGTAATGAGTGAAGGAGGAAAGTGAGTTTCTTTGTGTCTTCCTCTGTTAAATCCTGTGCTGTGTCAAACAACATCAACCTGCAACTCACATAACACAGTAGACTTAGGAACCATTCTCATTTGTTTACTTCCAGTGGTGGATGAGGATTTTGCCAGAAAACCTATTCCTTTCAAGATTCAAACCAATGAATAATGCTGATAATTAGGACTCCACAGTATTACTGGTACACCAGTATATCACAATAACTCTTTTCAAATGATAAGTATTACAACATTTTTTTTCTGAGAACCAGGGCTCTTATTCTCGAAATGTTCGTTGCCCTAAGGATTTGTAACTTTGATTGCAGCCAATGTGTTGAAAATGGGCTTAAGAAGTTTGTAAGGCTACAAATGTTTCGAGAATAGCTGGCCTGTACATAAGGAACATATATGAAGTTTTTGTGATTATCTTTATGGTTTAAATTACAATATGCATATACTATTATTCACAACAAATCTCAGTTCCTCAATGTCTGTGTTTAATTTTGTCATGGAACTATTGTGAAAATCTGTCCTGTTCTTGCTTAAATTAACTTAACATATTTTTTCACTAATTTGATTCCTTATAATTATACATCTGAAACCTCAAAATAAACGCAGGAGGTTTCAAATCAAAGATACTCCACTATGAGTAGGTGTATTTAAGGGCTGTGTACTGGCAAATAAACTGTATTGCAATGTACTGCAATTCAGGTACCCATATTGCGATATGTATTGCAATGTACTGCAATTCAGGTACTCCTATTGCGATATGTATTGCAATCATTTGGGAACAGTGATTGAGTGAGTGAATGAGTTTAGTTTTATGCCACTTTTAGCAATATTCCAGCAATATCACGGCGGGGGACACCAGAAAATGGGCTTCACACATTGTACCCATGTGGGGAATCGAACCCGTGTCCTCGGCGTGACGAGTGAACGCTTTAACCACTAGACTACCCCACCGCCCCGAACAGTGATTGACAGTTAGTGACACTATGTTTCCATGGAAACATTTTGGACTTAGTCTCAAAAAGGAGGGGTAGGAGCACAACTCGAAAACATTTCAATATTTTTCAGCAAAACATAGCAGATATATTAGACAAATCTCAAAGAGGGGCTTTGCAATCTGCTATTGACAGAATTTTGGCATTAATTTTTCAAGGTTTTCATGGTTTTGGACTTAAGTTAAATAAAAATAAATAAGTTGGACTTAAAATAATTGTCATGTGATTTGTTCATTCAAACATGTTGGGGCTGGGGGATTTGTCATCTTCTGATGGCTCTTGTTTATACACTATATAGTATTACAGTATGCCGTTCTGTCATTGAATAACGTAGGAAAGCATCTGTTGTGAATGAAAGTCTCTGAAGATTATAACTAAAACCATAAAAATAATCACAAAAACTTCATGTATGTTCATCACCCAACATAGCAGTTCTCGGAAAAAATATTTCAAGATTTATCATTTGAAAAACATATTGCGATATACTGATATTACCATGTAGTCCTATTTAAATTGCAAAGTAATATTGCTCAGTTTTTAAGAGTGTGTTATAAAATTCTTTTCTCCTATCAGACAAATACTGAACTAGATGGGTAAGTCTTTACCTGTAATCAGAAATCTCCCCTGTTGGAAGATGTGTACTTTTCAAATCCTCTGTAATTTCATCATCTACATAGTCTATAAGGTCAAGCCGACCAATTTTATCAAACATTTCAACCAAAAGCCAACGGTTTGAAGCATGGATCAGCTTGCTGGTTTCCAGTGCTGCAAACAGTTCATGCCCAGTTGACATCTTGGTCAGCTTGTTCTTATGCAGATTGCCTTTTACAAGGAACTTGAGAGCTTGCAGATCTGACTGGTGTAGATCACTGTCAATCTTCAGCAACACAGCATGAAAGCCACGCTCAGCCACAGCATCGGCCTCGACATCCATACTCATTGTCTGTAGGGACAACTAACCAGCTCTAAGGACTCTTTACTTCTGGCACTGGAAATAGGAAGGGAGGATTAGGATAGGCTGCACAAAATCATGACCATCAGCTGATATATGAGATAAAAGATTATACATTTTCCATCTGTTATATCTATTGAAGTGGCCTCAGTGTTTCGAAGCTGATGTCAAACAGTAGAACAAGAGTCATCAGAAGATGACATATCTCCCCCTGCCCCAACATATTTGAAAGAACAAATCATTTGATAGTAACTTGATGTTCTTTTAGACTAAGTTTGAATAGTTTTCATGGCAATCATGAAAAATATAAATGCCATATATCTGTTAACCGCAAAAGGCACCACTTCAGGATCTGTCTCATATATCTGCCAAGATCTGTTAAAAGATATGAAATGGTTTTCGAGTTGTACTCTGGAAACAAAGCCTATCCCTCCATTTTGAGACTGAGTCCAAATTGTTTCCATGGAAAATGGGAAAATGATATATCACAAAAATCTGTAAATAGGAAAAGGCACCACTTTGTGGTTTGCCTCACATATCTGCCAAGTTTTGCTGAAAGATATTAAATAGTTTTCAATTTGTGCTCTGGAAACGAAGCCCATCACTCCCTTTTGAGATTAAGTCAGAATCGTTGCCATGGAAAATGGGAAAATGATAAATCACAAAAATCTGTAAATTGCAAAAGGCACCACTCTAGGGTCTGCCTCACATATCTACCAAGTTTTGTATGAAGATATTAAATAGTTTTTGAATTCTGCTCCGGAAACGAAGCCAATCTCTCCAATATGAGACAAAGTCCAAATCATTTCCAATGAAACCCAGAAAATGATAAATCACAAAAACCTGTAAATAGCAAAAGGCACCACTTTAGGTTCTGACTGATATATTTACCAAGTTTTGCAGGAGAATATTGAACGTTTTTTTAGTTATGCTCTGGAAACGAAGCCTATCCCTCCATTTGACTAACACGAAAACATTCCATGGAAAAACAAAACAAATAAATACGGAAAAATCTGTAAATACCAAAAGGTACAACCATAGGTTAAGACTATTGTATGTACAGTGTTCCCAGAAATTATTGAGAAAATCTTTGTTTTTTTTCTAATGATGCTAAGATTGGAAAAAGGGCTTTCACTATGCACTAAGCATACTAAATAAGGGAGACAACTCTTGAAGGCTTAGAAGGCAACTCATTACGTCAAGGGTTATCTCCCTTGTCTGAGCAGACGGCTTCCTGTGTTGACCTGGCAAAATTTACAGCAAGAGAGAAAAGAAAGCTCATTCTAGATGATTTTGAAAGGGGTGAGGCTGATGCTAAAGTGTTAGCTTGTAGACATGGTATTCCTCTGTCTACAGTATACAGAACTTTGAAGAATATTCAAACAGGAACCAGGATAGAGCACAAAGCAGGGGCAGGTCGGCCTAGGAAATTCAGTGTTGTGGATCGCCGAAGACTTGGGCAGATTGTGAGTAGAGGCAAATTGAAAAGTGTTGAGAACATCAGAAATGAAATGATTAGCAGAGGAAGTCCTCAGGTATGCAATGAAACAGTTAGGCAGGAATTACAGAGACTTAATTGGGTGAAAAAACGTGGAATTCCCTCGCCGTTGATGAAAGATGCACAAAAGGAAAAACGTTTAAACTGGTGTCAGGCTCATGAAAATCAAGATTGGGATAATGTTTTCTTTTCGGATGAAAGTTCTGTTTGGCTTTTCCCTAATTGTGTGAAAATTTGGACCAAAGATACTGTCAAACCTATCTACCAGCGACCAAAACATAGCCCGAAGTTTCACATGTGGGGTGGCATATCAGCTCGCGGAGTGACGCCACTGTGTGTTTTCACGGGAAACTTGACAAAAGAAAGATACGTTGACATTCTAAATGGTCACTTTCTTCCAACAGCACAAACATTGTATGAAGATGATTGGATTTGCCAGCATGATAATGACCCAAAACACACTGCGCGCTACACAAAACAGTGGTTGTCGGGCGAAAATGTTCAAGTTTTAGATTGGCCCAGTTACAGCCCAGACCTAAACCCAATTGAGAATGTGTGGGGAGTCATGAAGGACAGAATAAACCAAAAGGGACTGAGAAATATTGAAGATATGAAGGCCGAAGTGGTCCAATATTGGGATACCCTGTCACACGATTACCTACAAACTTTGATGGGTAGTGTGCCTAGGCGTATTCAGGCATGCATTGCTGAGCGAGGAGGTCTAACAAAGTACTAAAACAAGACTGAGACTGTAAAAGGATGATGTTTTAACATGTTTATGTAAGTAAAACGCCAGAAGTTAATAAACGTAATGAGTTACATGACGCAACATGATTCTCAATAATTTCTGGGAATACTATATCAATTTTGGTCTAAAAACATTGAGCAGTTTGTGAGTTATGCTCCGGAAACAAAATGATTACAGATGGACGGACAGACATTCAGAAGTTTTTTCACTTGGGCTAGAAAGAATGCTAATTTACTAGCCCCCACCCCAATTAACCACCCCTTTCCTGGTACCCACTGCAGGTATCAAGAGCTGGCTGCAAAACATCTAATGAGAAAATGTTTTACCAAAGCCCTGGGAAACACTACTTAAATACATGTATGAACCATTCTACAGCTTTGACATTTCTAAAGCATATGAAAGCCTGAAGGAATGTGTGAGCAGTCAAAGAGAAAAGTGGAAACAGCCATCTGGTGTGTAACCATCAAACAATGAATCACCTAACAAATCCCTGGCTAGTCCTGTGGGAGTGTTATTAGATCGTACTTGGGACCGATCCAACCAAACAGCCCAGCTTAACCACCTCGGTCAGAAGTTTAACATATTTTACCACTGCATCCAATGCAATAATGTAGTAATCACCAGCACACAAAGTCAGCAGTCTAGTCCACTCAGACACCCTCAGACAACAGTCAGAAGTAAAGAAAGTAAGTGACCTCATCTCTACTACCAGTTCTAAGTTAATGTATGGCACTTATGACGGACTATCTCAGCAGTATGACAGCTTCAAAATCTAGGGAAAGTTGTCAGAATTCCATTTTCAAGGAAGCCCCAACAGATGAGCAAGACAGACAGCTACCTTTGTGTGCTGGTGATTAGTAAAAGCGGGTTTGAATCCCACATAGGACTAAACCCTAAAAGTACTAGAAAAGTAATCCCAAACATTATATACAAGGGTTGCTTTAACAAAGTAACCAGCCTAACTATATTCTCGATGTTCAATATTTGAAAACTTTCCCTTATATTTTGATGGAATCATTAGCAAAGCCATATGTGGATAATATCAGTTAATAACATATTAGTCATCACAATGCTTTTTGGATTATATTTTTTTTACATTTCAGAAAATGAAAACCGACTTGTCATGTGGTACCTCTTGGATAATGGTGAGCCCTCAGATAATATCATATAAAACATGTTCAGTATTGAAGATTTGGATTGCTTGATTTATATGTAGACAGGGACTGTTTTTAAGGACACACCCATTTTAGTCTTTCAAAAAGATAGTGTCCACATACTCAGACTGGCCCTGTCTACAATTTATTGTCAGAGGGTTGTAGTTAAAAGGGCCCAAGAAAAGTCAAAAGGGCCATAACTCTAAGACAAAAGGATCATAGATCACATCAAACTATGAACATACAAACTAACATATATTTGTATTAAGCTTCATATGTTTTACTACATTTGTATCAATATGTAGTAATAATATAGTGTGATCATCATACATTTAGGTGTTGATATGTGATCCAATATTGATAAGTAGTTCAAATGTTCAACTGTTAAGTCCTCAACCTTAAAATTACCAGACTGAGCCACGTGCTCAGAGCATACATGGCAGAGAAAGTGACACACAGCAACGTTGAGTACATCTCTGACCACTCTGAGATGTTTGAAGTAAACAACACTGAGACAGTCTAAAATGTTTAGAATTAGAACTACTGCAACATGCAATGAATTCCTTCAAATGTCACTATTTTCTAAAAGTTTGTCATTTCAAACTTAAATCTATGACCTTTTGACTTTCTCTTGGCACTTGACATTTCCTTCAGTGAGAGAGGTTGAAAGTCGTACACAACCACCAATAACAAAGTTAAGTCCTCTCCCTACCTGGTCGTGTTATCAGTTAGTAATTTCCGTAATTACATGGCGTACCAGACTTCTATTCAATCTTATTCGGTCCTGGTTGATTTGTTTTCTTCTTTGATTCTCGCTCACAGGTGACTATATTGAGCACAGTGTTACTGTCTTTCCATAATCATCGTCACAAATTCAGACAAAAGTTGAAAGGTGGAAATTTGGCTTGACAGTTGGGGAAATCCCACATCCCGGAGCGCCCCTGTATTTACAAAGGGGAATAATTTGCACAACTTACGCTAGCCCCTGGGTTTATAAATAGCACCACGTCACAAAATTTACAGTTGTACTGCCACCTTGTACTATTTACAATTGTTGATATCGAGGTAAATTCCAAACTGCAGACAGAACCGGTAATTCAAAGATGCTGTGTATAGCCGACACTCACCGTATAGCCGAGGTGTTGTAGGAGTACATGCGGAAATGAAATTATTAATGTGTAGTCCATGATATTCATTACAGCCCGGAATCATTTCAACCTTTTTTGTTTGTTATATGTTGTTGTTTTAAGGTACACTTTTAAAATGAAGCACATCAGAATCTTTGCGCCCATAAAAATCTGCGTAAACGTCAACACTGCCATACCGCATTAGCCAGAGCGGCCAGACAGTTTATGTTATTGTCCGTGTAGTGGTAGTTATAACATTAGAGGAATGGACAGGTCTTAAGTCCCGACTGAACATGAATAATCATTAGTGGGCGGAGCTTATGTGACCAGGTCGTACGTCTTTCTTACGCACAACTTCTCAGTTGAACAGCATTCGGTTTACTTCTGCTCAGTCGTGTTAAGTTGATAAGCGTGCAATGAGAGTGTATTTCAACCTAACTACCATTTCAATACTACGGAAAATAAAGACATGTCCCAATGTTGATAATTTACCGCTGGGGCGGGGTGATGATGTTCTTTATGACACCAAAGTAAGTCTACCAAGTGACCCCCAGGCTTGGCATGGACAAAATCAATGAAAGCACTCCTTGTACATGTTTACCACTGTACATTCATGAAACTGTATCAGTTATGTATCGTTGTATGAAAGAGTTTGACATGGAAATTGAGTGTTGTTGTTGTCAAGTCATAATTACAGTTTATATAATCAGTCAGTGATTCCAGGAAATTCATAAAACCAAAGAATATATAAAGTATATACATTTTCCTCAGCACTGAGCCTGTTTTGTTTCCACTAAGCAGTATGGGTGAGCATGTACCTGAAAAAAATTTGAGAGCATGAATTCTACTCCTTTAGCATGGGTGGTTATAAAGTGTTTGATCAACATGAGACCCAAGTCCAGTGTCCCCCATCGTGATATTGCTGGAATATTGCTAAATGTGAAGTAAAACCATACACACACTTTCAGCAGTGTGGTGGGTTGTTTGCAGAATTTCCCAGTGTTGGAGCTGAATTTGGTGTTTGGTGATCAATGCTTGGGTTATGTGTCATGTTCTTTAATAATAAACTTGAAATATAGGTGTGCTTATACATCATGAGAAGCACGTTTTTAAGGACACCTTTAGTACATTTTACAAGAGGTACCACATGCACATGTGACTCTTAAGACATCAGAAGTTTACATGTTTGGGACAGCTTTTGAAAATGTGAATAAAGTGTAAAATGAGAGGTAGTTGTTTATGATGCCTCATATCATACCAGTCACATCACAATCAAGGATATCAACTGTAAATATTTGCATTGAGGTAATATCTGTGGCATCCTATAAATGCAGCTGAACACTGACAGCTGAATCATGTTCTTGGTGAACATGTCACAGTGGACATTTTCTGTCCAAATCATGGTGTTACTTGTCTGTGTATTCAGAAATGTTGTAGAGCGTCAGCTGGCCAGGTAAAACATAACCATTGTCACATTTTCCCATAAAATGACAAAAGAAATCAATTTTGTTGAAGGTGTTTTATTACAAAACAAAACAGTGCTGCATATCTTCCCAAGTAGTAGACTTGAAGAATACCATGTTAAACATAATGATATGTAGTACTAAAGTCATTAAGTTGGTATAGACACATACCTGTCGAAAAGAATCCAACAAACAAGTAATGCCATTGGCTAACCAACAATGAATGTGTCAGAATATGGTATTTACTATTCTATGACACTGAACATTATACCCTTTGTATTTGCAAGAGCTTAGCTACCACTATAAAACAAGCCCCAGGGCTATAAAATAATCTGGTATTTTGTTATGAACTCATGATAGGAAGCTACCTGTCACAAAAAGGCCAACAGAAACAAAATATGGAGCACATTCTAATCCTGCTGATTTGATGACTGATTGTCAATATGAGGAGAAAACTGACAGAGGATGTCTGTACAAGGGGTGTTTACATTAGGTACTGATGTGGTAGCCACTGGTGGTTCATACAACTGCAGCAATCAGTACCTAAGAACTGTGACAGTGATACTGCATGTCATGGTGACATAAATAATCTGGTGAAATAAATAATACAAGTAACTGGAATTACTTGTAGTTTCTGGGATACCCATCCTTAATGATGCTGTACCTTTCTTTTTAATTGACTCTACATTATACATGAATCATTAGTCCCATGCACTTGGAATAAAGCATGCAAACCCTACAGTTTATGGAGTTTCAATATTTCCTTTGTACAGATGATAGTAAATTACATTCCAAACTTGTGGTCAATTTCTGAATGTACTGGGTCAAAAGTTCTTACTTTCCGAGGTTTTTAACTATTTCTATTTGTCATACACCCTTGACCAGAAATGGAACATTGCCCTTAACACCTACAGTTTATGGAATTTTGAAGATGTTCTCTAAGCTTATTACAGTAAAGAGCATTTCATACTTGTTAAGAAGTTGTGATTCTACCTAGTCAATAGTTCAAATTTTGAGAGATTATGAACAATCGTATTTGTCACATCACCTTAACAATATATTGAATTAACGCCTTTAAAATCTACATTTTAGGGAATTTGGACATGTTCTCTGGGCTGATGATACCAAATTGCATTTCAAACTTGTCATTAACTTCCCACTGTACTTGCACAAGACTTCTATTTTTGACAGATTTTTAACTTTTTTATTCGTCATATGACTGAGACCAAAAATGGAATAATGCCTTTAAAATCTACAGTTTAGAGAATTTGGACATGTTCTCTGGGCTGATGATACCAAATTGCATTTCAAACTTGTCATTAACTTTTCAATGTACTTGCTCAAGACTTCTATTTTTGACAGATTTTTAACTTTTTTATTCGTCACATGACTGAGACCAAAAATGGAATAATGCCTTTAAAATCTACATTTTAGGGAATTTGGACATGTTCTCTAGGCTGATGATACCAAATTGCATTTCAAACTTGTCATTAACTTTTCAATGTACTTGCTCAAGACTTCTATTTTTGACAGATTTTTAACTTTTTTATTCGTCACATGACTGAGACCAAAAGTGGAATAATGCCTTTAAAATCTACATTTTAGGGAATTTGGACATGTTCTCTAGGCTGATGATACCAAATTGCATTTCAAACTTGTCATTAACTTTTCAATGTACTTGCTCAAGACTTCTATTTTTGACAGATTTTTAACTTTTTTATTCGTCACATGACTGAGACCAAAAATGGAATAATGCCTTTAAAATCTACAGTTTAGAGAATTTGGACATGTTCTCTGGGCTGATGATACCAAATTGCATTTCAAACTTGTCATTAACATCCCAGTGTACTTGCTCAAGACTTCTATTTTTGACAGATTTTTAACTTTTTTATTCGTCACATGACTGAGACCAAAAATGGAATAATGCCTTTAAAATCTACATTTTAGGGAATTTGGACATGTTCTCTGGGCTGATGATACCAAATTGCATTTCAAACTTGTCATTAACTTCCCACTGTACTTGCACAAGACTTCTATTTTTGACAGATTTTTAACTTTTTTATTCGTCATATGACTGTCACCAAAAATGGAATAATGCCTTTAAAATCTACAGTTTAGAGAATTTGGACATGTTCTCTGGGCTGATGATACCAAATTGCATTTCAAACTTGTCATTAACTTTTCAATGTACTTGCTCAAGACTTCTATTTTTGACAGATTTTTAACTTTTTTATTCGTCACATGACTGAGACCAAAAATGGAATAATGCCTTTAAAATCTACATTTTAGGGAATTTGGACATGTTCTCTAGGCTGATGATACCAAATTGCATTTCAAACTTGTCATTAACTTTTCAATGTACTTGCTCAAGACTTCTATTTTTGACAGATTTTTAACTTTTTTATTCGTCACATGACTGAGACCAAAAGTGGAATAATGCCTTTAAAATCTACATTTTAGGGAATTTGGACATGTTCTCTAGGCTGATGATACCAAATTGCATTTCAAACTTGTCATTAACTTTTCAATGTACTTGCTCAAGACTTCTATTTTTGACAGATTTTTAACTTTTTTATTCGTCACATGACTGAGACCAAAAATGGAATAATGCCTTTAAAATCTACAGTTTAGAGAATTTGGACATGTTCTCTGGGCTGATGATACCAAATTGCATTTCAAACTTGTCATTAACATCCCAGTGTACTTGCTCAAGACTTCTATTTTTGACAGATTTTTAACTTTTTTATTCGTCACATGACTGAGACCAAAAATGGAATAATGCCTTTAAAATCTACATTTTAGGGAATTTGGACATGTTCTCTGGGCTGATGATACCAAATTGCATTTCAAACTTGTCATTAACTTTTCAATGTACTTGCTCAAGACTTCTATTTTATACAGATTTTTAACTTTTTTATTCGTCACATGACTGAGACCAAAAGTGGAATAATGCCTTTAAAATCTTATTAAAATCTAAATATTTTAGATATTTAAATACTTACCTTACCATAGGTCTTATGCATATTACCTCAAGCTTCGCTAGTAGAGATCAGACAGACGTTGATTCGCCATTCCCTGAATGGCTACCTCGTATAATCTACGGATGTAGTCACGGAAGTGACGTGATCTCCCTACTCGCGGGAAAGCGAGCCATCCCAAAATTCACTTTTACTGGCAGCAGGAAAGAAAGGTCCGATGAGTCCAAAGTGGGGAGGAGCATCCAGCGTTGGGAAGGAGTCACCGCCCTATGGTAAGGTAAGTATTTAAATATCTAAAATATTTAGATTTTAATAAATTTTTAACTTACCTTACCATAGGTCTTATGCATATGGCTTCGACAGAGAGGACGGTGGTGTGGACTCCGGAGGACCTTCACATCTTCAGCAGACCAAGCACATGCACAGGAGACCCGGGAGACCAATGCCAACGTCACAGGGCAAACCTGGAAACAGGACAAAGGATAACCCAAGGGAACTCCAAAGAGAAACCGACGCACCCAGAGGGTGAGGTTAATCTTAAGACCAAAGGTAAGAACAACACAATTACCTAATGGGCGGAAGGCTGGGTGAGTTGCTGTGCAACCACCAACGGGCCAAAAGACTGAAGCCCCTCCATGTCCTCGACAGCCAAGTCCCTCAGGTAGTGTGAGGCAAAAACGGTGGACGACTTCCAAAAACAACCCTCCATAATCCGTGGCACCGTACAGTTCCTGTGGAGGGCCATAGTGGACGCCAGGGCTCTAATTTCATGGGGGTTGTTCGCCGTCGGATGGGGGAGTTTCTTGGCATCGTACGCCGCCAGGATAGTCGCACGAAGCCACAGAGCAATAGTGTTTCTATTAACTTCCCCCTTGCACGATGAAGAAAAAGGGATAAACAGTCTCTTTCGGGAATGTCTCTTCAAGGCAGACCTCTGGATGTAATATCTAAGGGCCCTGACTGGACACAGGAACTCCTCCTCCGTATCATGTCGTCCGAGGATGGTCGATAAAGGCGGGATGGAGAACCGTCTATCTGGTTGCCCGGGAAGCTGATTCTTGGCAAGGAAGTCCCACAGCAATCCCAAGTGGACTCGACCATGCCTAGCTTGTTCAAAACGCACTTGTGTGACATCCAGGGCATGAATCTCACTAACTCTAGCTGCCGTAGCTAGGGCAAGTAAGAAGACCGTCTTCCTGGACAACAGCTCGAAGGAAGCATCCTCTAGGGGCTCATATGGGGAGCCTCTCAAGTGTTGCAAAACAACATTCAGATCCCAAGCTGGAGGGCGGAACTTGACCTTCTGGTCCTCCAACTTGAACGCCTTCAGCAGGGCAACCAGTTCTGGAACTTTAGAAATCTGACGATCCGTCTTGACCGCCAAGACGGAGTTCAATGCTGACAAGTAGGTACCCAACGTACTCCCTTTGAGATGCTTGGAATTACGTAGAAACATCAAAAAATTCGCCACGAACTGTGGGGAAGCTGTCATGGGATCCTGTGATCTCTGAGCACAAAAGCTTTCAAATGAGCGCCACTTGTCATCATAGAGGGATCTGGTGGATGTCCGATGAGCTCGGGTTATGGCATTCGCCACATGCAAGGAATAGCCTTTCGCCCTTAATGCCTTCTGTAAATGGTCCAGCCGTGCAGATGGAATCTCAGCGGATCTGGATGGAGTTGTTGGCTGTGCGGATGACGAAGGAGGTGTGGCCAATCTGGAAGCTGAACCGGATCTCCGCTGACGAGGCGTCGCAAATCGGGGAACCACGGTCTGGCTGGCCACCAGGGCGCGACCAAAAGCAGTCTCAGGTTCTGTGTCTGCTTGATCTTGCCAATCACTTCTGGGAGAAGAACGGGTGGTGGAAAAGCGTACGCGTCTAGACCCTCCCACGACAGAGATAGAGCGTCGACTGCCCAAGCCTGTGGATCCGGTACGGGAGACACGTAAGTTGGTAGCTGATGGTTGAAGCTGGTGGCGAAGAGGTCCACCAAGGGTCTCCCGTGGCGAAGGCAAATCTGACGAAACACGTCTGGATGAAGCATCCATTCCGTCGGTGAAGGTCTGCCTGGGCGCGACAACGCGTCTGCCAGAATGTTCTTGCAGCCGGGTATGTGTCGAACCCTGATTGTGATCCTGTTGCTGTCTAGCAGATCTGCTAACACGAACATCTGGTCTAGAAGTTGCTTGGACCTGGTCGTGCCCTGATTCCGGATAACCCAGACGACTGTGGAGTTGTCCGACGCCACCAGGAGCTTGGTGTTGGACAAAATCGGTAGCCAGCGGCGAACTGCTAGAATGACGGCTTGCAATTCCAGGTTGTTGATGTGCCACAACCTTTCGGCGTCGGACCACAGCCCTGAGGTCGTTCGGCCCGCCAGATGGGCGCCCCACCCTAGTAGAGACGCATCCACGAACAACTCGTGGTCGTGACTGGAGTCTTCCAAACAGACGCCGACGCAGACATTCGATTCTACCATCCACCACCGGAGATACTGATGTAGATGTGGAGGTAGAAGAACCCGTGACTTGAGGTCGTTCATCTGGATGAATGGTGACAGAAACCTCTGTAAGGGCCGTAGCATAAGGCGCCCTCTGAGAGTAAGATCCTGCGCCGATGTCAAAAGACCCAACAGAGACTGCCACTCTCTGAGGGTCATGGGTTGAGAGAGACCTCGATCCGCAAACGCCAGAATCTTTAGCCATCGATCTGGAGGGACCCTGACAAGATTGTCTTTTGTTAAAAATAATCCCCCGATGAAGGTCAGTTCTTGAGTTGGTTCCAGATGTGACTTGTTGGTGTTGACCATCCAACCCAGTTGATGCAGCAGGCGGGTGGAGAAGTCCAAGTGTTTGCGTAGCAGTAGAGGACTGCCGTGGTTGAGAAGGCAGTCGTCTATGTATGGATCGAAGTCCACTCCCCTTAGATGAAGAAACCTGGTAACCGGAAGCGTGATGCGTGTGAAAAGCCACGGGGCCGTAGAAATGCCAAACGGAAGCACCCTCCACTGGTAATGTATTCCGTTGAAGACGAACCTCAGGTACTTCCTGTGACGCGGATGTATGGGAACATGTAGGTAAGCGTCCTGTAGGTCCAGACTGGCTAGCCAAGCCCCGGGAGACAATTTGGCTCGAATCTGCTCTAGGGACGTCATTCGGAAATGAGGAGGGTCGGCCAGATACTGTCTGTTGAAGACCGCCATGTTGTGAATCATGCGCATCTTGTCGGAATCTTTCTTTGGCACCAGGAAGATGGGTGAGTAGAACCCCGGGGAGCGGTGGGGTTCCAGCACTGTCTCTATGGCTCTCTTGGATAACAGAATGTCGATATTGGACTCTAGGAGAGCTAGTTGGTGTTGAGGATATATCCGCGACTGGGGAGTAGATGTCAGCGGTGGAGTCTCGACCAATGGTAGTTTGTAGCCGGACTTCAGAATCTTGCTTACAAACGGATCCTCTAGGAATGACCAGTTGGGCCAGAAGATCCCTAGTCTCCCACCTACTGGAGTCGGATGGACAGGTACGACTGGGGGTGGGAGGTCCCAGTCGGAGACATCCACGGCTTCAGCGACCAGAGTAGGGGCGCTTGCCTCTGCCTCGCCCTGGCATCGAGGGGGTGTCCCGGCTGCGCTCCTGGGGCTTCCGCTGAGTGTCATTATCCTTGGTGCGGCCCCGTCCCCTCCCAAAGGAGGAGCGGATGGATTCCCTCCTGGGAATATAGCGCTTCTTTCCACTTCCTCTGGCTCTGCCACGAAAGGCAGAACCAAGCGCCTCAAAGGTAGACAGCGCGACTTCAGTGTTCGTTAATTCCGCGTGCGACTTGTAAATATCTGGAATCTTGTCGGCGAACAGAAACTTGGAAGTGAAGGGAGCCCGAAGTAATTGGCGCTTAAATTCCTCCTGCCAATTACATGTATCCAGGAAGCCGGAGCGGCGAACCGAAGTTGTCATAGCCAACGCTGCACGTAAGTGACCGAGTAAGTCATGAAGAACTTTGCCCTGCCACTGGAAGATCGTCGTGAGATGATCCACCCTGGAGGCGTTGTCTTCTGATAGGTCTGCTGCAGCCGCTGAAGTAGCTGAGGCTAACGCCGAAATGGGTTTAAGCATACGCTTGAGTTCCGTGTCAATAGCTGCTAATTTGGAGTCCTGCACTTTATAAGCTGAGAGTGAAGAACTTGACAAGCGCTTGAGTGAGTCGTCCTGGGCTGCACCATTATCTGTGAAGTCTAGGCTGTGGATCTTGTAATCCGACTTCCTTGACTTAGACGCCTTGATCGTAGGATTCAGAGACAGCTTGGCAAAATCCTCGTCCAGGAGAGACACTGCCTCCGCCACCATAGGATGAGGTGGAATTAGTAGTTCCGGGGACAAACGGATGGACGCCGGATTATTAGGATCGACTGACGGAGAAGGACAGTCAGGTAGCCTGTCAGCAATCCACTCAAACACTGCCGATAGTGGTAGATAGGTGCCATCATCCTCGCCTACACCTGCCTCTTCTTCATAGTCAGGGCAGAAGTGTTGCTCCTCCAAATCTTCCCAAGAGACTGAAGTCGATTCCCGCCGCTGGGTGGAAGAGGTAGAAGGCGTCCGAGTAGAAGAATCCTTCAGTGAAACTCGCGAGGCCTCTGGTGAACGTGAACGCCGGGTTCTGGAAGAGCGCCGAGGAGATCTGGATCGCGAACGGAAGCGCCGTCGTCTAGGAGAGCGTGAGCATGAGCGCGAGCGCCGGCGCCGACTACGGTGAGGAGAACGGGAGCGCCGATTCCTCGGAGATCTGGACCATGATCTGCGTCTCGAGCGCTCAGCTTCTAAGCGCCGAGCGCGCTCCTCGTCTAGCTGACGTTGTAGCACCTCTTCTCTAGATAGCGTGTGAGAGATCCTGGGGATCCGGTAAGGCGCTGGCGGAGGCACAGGAGCCGGCGTCTGAACAAGCGCTGGCGTAGGTATAGGTGCTGGTATTGGAACCAGTGAAGGTGTCCCCATCAAGGCTGTAGACGCTGACGTGGGCATAGGCGCTGACGTAGGTGTCGGTGCTGGCATAGGCGTAGGCGTTGACGTTGAAATTAGTTCGGGAATCAAGGCAGGCGCTGACATGGGCGCTGGCACAGTAGCTGAGGTCGGCGCGGGCTCTCTAGTAGAAGTGCTGGGCGTCAGGAGAGACCGTAATAGCCTCTGAACTTCTGGGTGCGCTAAGGCGTCCGGACGGGATAAGTCAACAAAGGCGTCCGAGCGAAGTGGCTCCGGAGACGATCGAACCGGCGTCGTAGATGAGCGCTCCAAACCAGACGTCGGCGTTGGTGCTGTAAAGGTAGGCAGCTCCGGGTCGTCCTGTAAAGAACCTAAAGAAGAAGCTGGGGAAGACATTCTCCTCTTCCGCTGAGTAAACCTCTTTCTACGGACAGCTAAAAAGGTCTTGAAATCCGCCACAGAAAGACTAGTACAATGCTGAAACGAAAAACACCCCTACATAAAAAATGCAGCAAAAGCGCACCCCCAACCTAAAGTGGGTACGCCTGTAAGCTCGCGACAGCGACGGCTAGCAACCAACATGGCTACCTGTGAAACATGCCACGTGGGACAAAAAAACACATGAAAAACGGCAAAAATCGGGAGGAAATACCATACAAAATAGCAGAACAGATGGAGGAAGTATTCCTGACGGAATAAAGAACCTCCAAGGCCGCCATGACACCTCACAAACAACGCAGGAAAACCCACATCGAAGTGAGAAAAAAAAGAAACATTTACAACACGAGGTAGCAAGGTAAGTGAAGTTAAATTCAATTTAACTAACCACACACCTAGGGAAACAAGACATACCTACCTGTCGAACGACAACTTTATTCAACACAATAGAAAACTCCGAGCGAAACAAACACGTCTGATCAGACGAACGCTAGAAGTAAAAGTGAATTTTGGGATGGCTCGCTTTCCCGCGAGTAGGGAGATCACGTCACTTCCGTGACTACATCCGTAGATTATACGAGGTAGCCATTCAGGGAATGGCGAATCAACGTCTGTCTGATCTCTACTAGCGAAGCTTGAGGTAATATGCATAAGACCTATGGTAAGGTAAGTTAAAAATTACATTTTAGGGAATTTGGACATGTTCTCTAGGCTGATGATACCAAATTGCATTTCAAACTTGTCATTAACTTTTCAATGTACTTGCTCAAGACTTCTATTTTTGACAGATTTTTAACTTTTTTATTCGTCACATGACTGAGACCAAAAATGGAATAATGCCTTTAAAATCTACAGTTTAGGGAATTTGGACATGTTCTCTAGGCTGATGATACCAAATTGCATTTCAAACTTGTCATTAACTTTTCAATGTACTTGCTCAAGACTTCTATTTTTGACAGATTTTTAACTTTTTTATTCGTCACATGACTGAGACCAAAAGTGGAATAATGCCTTTAAAATCTACATTTTAGGGAATTTGGACATGTTCTCTGGGCTGATGATACCAAATTGCATTTCAAACTTGTCATTAACATCCCAGTGTACTTGCTCAAGACTTCTATTTTTGACAGATTTTTAACTTTTTTATTCGTCACATGACTGAGACCAAAAGTGGAATAATGCCTTTAAAATCTACATTTTAGGGAATTTGGACATGTTCTCTGGGCTGATGATACCATATTGCATTTCAAACTTGTCATTAACATCCCAGTGTACTTGCTCAAGACTTCTATTTTTGACAGATTTTTAACTTTTTTATTCATCACATGACTGTCATCAAAAATGGATTAATGCCTTTAAAATCTACATTTTAGGGAATTTGGACATGTTCTCTGGGCTGATGATACCAAATTGCATTTCAAACTTGTCATTAACTTCCCACTGTACTTGCACAAGACTTCTATTTTTGACAGATTTTTAACTTTTTTATTCGTCATATGACTGTCACCAAAAATGGAATAATGCCTTTAAAATCTACAGTTTAGAGAATTTGGACATGTTCTCTGGGCTGATGATACCAAATTGCATTTCAAACTTGTGACTAACATCCCAGTGTACTTGCTCAAGACTTCTATTTTATACAGATTTTTAACTTTTTTATTTGTCACATGACTGAGACCAAAAATGGAATAATGCCTTTAAAATCTACATTTTAGGGAATTTGGACATGTTCTCTAGGCTGATGATACCAAATTGCATTTCAAACTTGTCATTAACTTTTCAATGTACTTGCTCAAGACTTCTATTTTTGACAGATTTTTAACTTTTTTATTCGTCATATGACTGTCACCAAAAATGGAATAATGCCTTTAAAATCTACAGTTTAGAGAATTTGGACATGTTCTCTGGGCTGATGATACCAAATTGCATTTCAAACTTGTCATTAACATCCCAGTGTACTTGCTCAAGACTTCTATTTTTGACAGATTTTTAACTTTTTTATTCGTCACATGACTGAGACCAAAAATGGAATAATGCCTTTAAAATCTACATTTTAGGGAATTTGGACATGTTGATACCAAATTGCATTTCAAACTTGTCATTAACTTCCCACTGTACTTGCACAAGACTTCTATTTTTGACAGATTTTTAACTTTTTTATTCGTCATATGACTGTCACCAAAAATGGAATAATGCCTTTAAAATCTACAGTTTAGAGAATTTGGACATGTTCTCTGGGCTGATGATACCAAATTGCATTTCAAACTTGTCATTAACTTTTCAATGTACTTGCTCAAGACTTCTATTTTTTACAGATTTTTAACTTTTTTATTCGTCACATGACTGAGACCAAAAATGGAATAATGCCTTTAAAATCTACATTTTAGGGAATTTGGACATGTTCTCTAGGCTGATGATACCAAATTGCATTTCAAACTTGTCATTAACTTTTCAATGTACTTGCTCAAGACTTCTATTTTTGACAGATTTTTAACTTTTTTATTCGTCACATGACTGAGACCAAAAGTGGAATAATGCCTTTAAAATCTACATTTTAGGGAATTTGGACATGTTCTCTAGGCTGATGATACCAAATTGCATTTCAAACTTGTCATTAACTTTTCAATGTACTTGCTCAAGACTTCTATTTTTGACAGATTTTTAACTTTTTTATTCGTCACATGACTGAGACCAAAAATGGAATAATGCCTTTAAAATCTACAGTTTAGAGAATTTGGACATGTTCTCTGGGCTGATGATACCAAATTGCATTTCAAACTTGTCATTAACATCCCAGTGTACTTGCTCAAGACTTCTATTTTTGACAGATTTTTAACTTTTTTATTCGTCACATGACTGAGACCAAAAATGGAATAATGCCTTTAAAATCTACATTTTAGGGAATTTGGACATGTTCTCTGGGCTGATGATACCAAATTGCATTTCAAACTTGTCATTAACTTTTCAATGTACTTGCTCAAGACTTCTATTTTATACAGATTTTTAACTTTTTTATTCGTCACATGACTGAGACCAAAAGTGGAATAATGCCTTTAAAATCTACAGTTTAGGGAATTTGGACATGTTCTCTAGGCTGATGATACCAAATTGCATTTCAAACTTGTCATTAACATCCCAGTGTACTTGCTCAAGACTTCTATTTTTGACAGATTTTTAACTTTTTTATTCGTCACATGACTGAGACCAAAAATGGAATAATGCCTTTAAAATCTACAGTTTAGGGAATTTGGACATGTTCTCTAGGCTGATGATACCAAATTGCATTTCAAACTTGTCATTAACTTTTCAATGTACTTGCTCAAGACTTCTATTTTTGACAGATTTTTAACTTTTTTATTCGTCACATGACTGAGACCAAAAGTGGAATAATGCCTTTAAAATCTACATTTTAGGGAATTTGGACATGTTCTCTGGGCTGATGATACCAAATTGCATTTCAAACTTGTCATTAACTTTTCAATGTACTTGCTCAAGACTTCTATTTTTGACAGATTTTTAACTTTTTTATTCGTCACATGACTGAGACCAAAAGTGGAATAATGCCTTTAAAATCTACATTTTAGGGAATTTGGACATGTTCTCTGGGCTGATGATACCATATTGCATTTCAAACTTGTCATTAACATCCCAGTGTACTTGCTCAAGACTTCTATTTTTGACAGATTTTTAACTTTTTTATTCATCACATCACTGTCATCAAAAATGGATTAATGCCTTTAAAATCTACATTTTAGGGAATTTGGACATGTTCTCTGGGCTGATGATACCAAATTGCATTTCAAACTTGTCATTAACTTCCCACTGTACTTGCACAAGACTTCTATTTTTGACAGATTTTTAACTTTTTTATTCGTCACATGACTGAGACCAAAAATGGAATAATGCCTTTAAAATCTACATTTTAGGGAATTTGGACATGTTCTCTAGGCTGATGATACCAAATTGCATTTCAAACTTGTCATTAACTTTTCAATATACTTGCTCAAGACTTCTATTTTTGACAGATTTTTAACTTTTTTATTCGTCACATGACTGAGACCAAAAGTGGAATAATGCCTTTAAAATCTACAGTTTAGAGAATTTGGACATGTTCTCTGGGCTGATGATACCAAATTGCATTTCAAACTTGTCATTAACTTGTCAATGTACTTGCTCAAGACTTCTATTTTATACAGATTTTTAACTTTTTTATTCGTCACATGACTGAGACCAAAAGTGGAATAATGCCTTTAAAATCTACAGTTTAGAGAATTTGGACATGTTCTCTGGGCTGATGATACCAAATTGCATTTCAAACTTGTCATTAACATCCCAGTGTACTTGCTCAAGACTTCTATTTTTGACAGATTTTTAACTTTTTTATTCGTCACATGACTGAGACCAAAAATGGAATAATGCCTTTAAAATCTACATTTTAGGGAATTTGGACATGTTCTCTAGGCTGATGATACCAAATTGCATTTCAAACTTGTCATTAACTTTTCAATGTACTTGCTCAAGACTTCTATTTTTGACAGATTTTTAACTTTTTTATTCGTCACATGACTGAGACCAAAAGTGGAATAATGCCTTTAAAATCTACATTTTAGGGAATTTGGACATGTTCTCTAGGCTGATGATACCAAATTGCATTTCAAACTTGTCATTAACTTTTCAATGTACTTGCTCAAGACTTCTATTTTTGACAGATTTTTAACTTTTTTATTCGTCACATGACTGAGACCAAAAGTGGAATAATGCCTTTAAAATCTACATTTTAGGGAATTTGGACATGTTCTCTGGGCTGATGATACCAAATTGCATTTCAAACTTGTCATTAACATCCCAGTGTACTTGCTCAAGACTTCTATTTTTGACAGATTTTTAACTTTTTTATTCATCACATGACTGTCATCAAAAATGGATTAATGCCTTTAAAATCTACAGTTTAGGGAATTTGGACATGTTCTCTGGGCTGATGATACCAAATTGCATTTCAAACTTGTCATTAACTTTTCAATATACTTGCTCAAGACTTCTATTTTTTACAGATTTTTAACTTTTTTATTCGTCACATGACTGAGACCAAAAGTGGAATAATGCCTTTAAAATCTACAGTTTAGGGAATTTGGACATGTTCTCTGGGCTGATGATACCAAATTGCATTTCAAACTTGTCATTAACATCCCAGTGTACTTGCTCAAGACTTCTATTTTTTACAGATTTTTAACTTTTTTATTCGTCACATGACTGAGACCAAAAATGGAATAATGCCTTTAAAATCTACATTTTAGGGAATTTGGACATGTTCTCTGGGCTGATGATACCAAATTGCATTTCAAACTTGTCATTAACTTTTCAATATACTTGCTCAAGACTTCTATTTTTTACAGATTTTTAACTTTTTTATTCGTCACATGACTGAGACCAAAAATGGAATAATGCCTTTAAAATCTACAGTTTAGGGAATTTGGACATGTTCTCTGGGCTGATGATACCAAATTGCATTTCAAACTTGTCATTAACTTTTCAATATACTTGCTCAAGACTTCTATTTTTTACAGATTTTTAACTTTTTTATTCGTCACATGACTGAGACCAAAAATGGAATAATGCCTTTAAAATCTACAGTTTAGGGAATTTGGACATGTTCTCTGGGCTGATGATACCAAATTGCATTTCAAACTTGTCATTAACTTTTCAATATACTTGCTCAAGACTTCTATTTTTTACAGATTTTTAACTTTTTTATTCGTCACATGACTGAGACCAAAAGTGGAATAATGCCTTTAAAATCTACAGTTTAGGGAATTTGGACATGTTCTCTGGGCTGATGATACCAAATTGCATTTCAAACTTGTCATTAACATCCCAGTGTACTTGCTCAAGACTTCTATTTTTTACAGATTTTTAACTTTTTTATTCGTCACATGACTGAGACCAAAAATGGAATAATGCCTTTAAAATCTACATTTTAGGGAATTTGGACATGTTCTCTGGGCTGATGATACCAAATTGCATTTCAAACTTGTCATTAACTTTTCAATATACTTGCTCAAGACTTCTATTTTTTACAGATTTTTAACTTTTTTATTCGTCACATGACTGAGACCAAAAATGGAATAATGCCTTTAAAATCTACAGTTTAGGGAATTTGGACATGTTCTCTGGGCTGATGATACCAAATTGCATTTCAAACTTGTCATTAACATCCCAGTGTACTTACTCAAGACTTCTATTTTTTACAGATTTTTAACTTTTTTATTCGTTACATGCCTTTAAAATCAATGGCAAGTGGGTGCATGAATTACCCTAACTAAATGCTAAATCTAGAAATTCGACAGTGCCGCTGCACTCTTCACTTGAGAGCAAGAGTAGACATCAACTGAATTCCAAGCTGTCTGCAAAATGTTGATCTGGACTAGGCGATCAACCCAACATGGGATGAATGGTGAACAACCTGTGAACATATGAAGTTAATCATTAATGAAAACATTTGGTTTTAATGTCATGATAACCTGAAGGGAGGAAAATATGAGAAAAATATAATGAATTTAACATCAAACATAAAAATGTCTTATTGGACAATTACGGCTAAAATCTGTCAGAAGCCTTTGAACTGTCAAATACATTTATTCTCTGAATGGAAAAATGACAAATATGTCATTAGCCATGCCACTACAGAGCCGAGGGAATTGTCTGATTGTTACTATGGCATATAGTATTGGTACTAAGGGTTCACAGAAAGCTGAGCATATACTGCCTCACCAGTGGAAACGTGCAAGTCAAATACATCTTTTCTGTGTATCTGTCTCAGTAATAATTACATCAACAATAATTTCCTTTATATCAGGCATCAGGAAGATGCTTCTGCATCTGTGACTAAAACTTTAGATATGACCATAAAAATCACATTTGATATCTCATATCAGATCACACATATTTTATTTGATATTTGTCAACTACCTTTCCCTGAGATAGGGAATATTGAGTTTGACTTATTGTTCCCATATCAAGGCATAACTGATTGTGATTACACTGCCATTTAGGAAGTGACCAGATGTAATGTATGTCATATTTGGGATTACACTTTCTTAGTAAAGTACAAATTCTACTACTTTTTTGGTTGAGTCCCACCTGGGACTTGAACCTGCACCCTAATTGCCAGCACACAAAGTCAGCTGTCTAGACGGATCAGCCACTGCGACTTCCTTACTTTTCTTTCTTGCAGGTTGTGCCTGAAATGTATCAATATCAATCATTAGGATCAATTGTATTTCACATGTTTTTGTTTATTTTTTGTTGTTGTTATCAAATGCCACACTCAACAATATCTAAGCTATATGGAGAGGTATAGTAATACATAATGTCATGTTTACCATTCTTTTTTTTATCTCACATTATGTGATTAATGTTAATAATGTTATAAAATTTACTGAAAATGAACAAGAGTAGAGAAACACATTCAGTGCAAAAGCCACAGATACTAATCCATATTTATTGACATGTTCATGTACCATGACTGGCTTAGCTATGGATGTGAAAAAATACATTTTAAGTACAAGGACATACTATTCAAAAACTGACTCTTCCTTAATTGTATATTGTTCATTATATACAACAACAACAAAAAAAAAAAGAAAGTGGGAACATCACAGAATTTGATAGTCATATATATACATAAACTGAATCATGGTGAAGTCATTTATACTCTTAGATAAATGTATGTTTTTGTGCGCTTAATGGTCACTTTAAATATAATTCAATATTCGTTGAGTTTGAGTGAAAAGAAACATTGTCAAAAACAGCAAAAAACAAGGGTGTTGAAACACACCAGCACCAAGTTTGATTCAAACTCCCAAACACAACAGCCTAGTGCATGAAGAAGACAGACTTCCTTACAATGCACAGGTATTGGCAACAGGGCACTGGCAGTATATTTAGTGATAACATTTTTCTATCTCAACCTATATAATGTGTTGACTAAAGAAGAATGACTATTAATCATACATGTCCATGATAGTCCTGGCTGAAAAATGTGTTCCAAATAAAACATGATTTGTACATTCCAAACCTTAGTACCAAACCAAAAATACATGAGCATGATGATTACTGTTGACTTCTGCACTCCAAATAATCTTAGCAAGCCTTAACTTACATAGCATGTGCATGTTGATGCTGCTGCACAACTTACAGTGTTGGACACTGACCAAAATGTGTCTATGATCCAATGCACCAGCCTACAGAAAAAGTCTGTTTGTCCTGCTGGATTGCTGGATTCAAATATCATTGCTTCCAAAAAGGAGGACTATAAAACTACTTTACATCTAACCTATACACTTGTTGTTCTTCCAAATTATTGATGTTTTATATCTTGGAAAAGTGGTAATCAGCATCATGTCACAACCACAATGAAACAAGGGTCATCAGAAGCTGACATATTCCCCTGGTCCCCAAATATTTAAAAGAATAGTTACAGGGGGTATGGTAGGTGAGCTGGCTAAGGTGCCAGGCTAGTGACCCAGCGAGGTTGAGGTGTCAGGATCGAGCCCAACTGTGATCGGGTGTAAAGAACCTTGAAGTCAACTTTGTGTGCAGACTATTTGTGTTGCAGACCTCTAATGTACAGTGCACAACCCACAAATCCGTTGGCATATGACCAGATGGTGGCCAAATGGATACTGGCAAACTCCAGTACAGCAACATGCAGTGAACTTGGACTAAGTACTGTGACTATGTGTCCCAGTGTGCTGTTCAGATTGACATCCAGTGATCGAGGGAAACAATACCAGTGCCTTGAGCATGTACTAATGTGTGGATATGTGTGCTATATAAATATCCTATATCATGTCATATCATATCATGTCATGTCATATATCATATCATATCATATATCATATCATATCATATATCATATCGTATCGTATCATATCGTATCGTATCGTACCGTATCATACCGTATCGTATCATATCATATCATATCATATCATATCATATCTCACTTAAGGTTAAAAGTATAAATTATATCTGTAATCAGCAAAGTCACCATTTCAAGATCTGTATCATATATGTGTCAAGATCTGTTGAAAGATATGAAATGGTTTTTGAGTTGTGCTACCATGGTTTACTGACAGATATTTAGAAGTTTTTTGAGTTCTGCTCCGGAAACACACCTATAACTTTTGAGAAACTTTTTGTCCTAAATGTTTCCACGGAAACCGAGATAATAATAAATCACAAGAGTCATCAGAAGATGACATATCCCCCCCAGCCCCCACATATTTGAAAGGACAAATCATCTGACAGTTACTTAATGACTTTTTAGACTAAGTTTGAATTGTTTCCATGGAAATCAAGAAAAATATAAACGCCATATATCTGTAAACAGAGAGGCACCACTTTAAGATCCTCCATTTGATAACTCACACAAACCTGTAAACAGCAAAAGGCACCACTTTACATTCTGACTGTCAAAAAAAAATTTTGCAGAAAAATACTCAACGGTTTTTGAGTTCTGCTCCAGGAACGAACCCACTGCACCATTTGACTAAGACCAAAACGTTTCATAGAAAACCAAAAAAAAATGCCAAAAATCTGTCACTAGCAACAGGCACAACCATAGGTTGAGATTACTGTATCTATCAATTTTGGTCTAAAATTATGAAACGTTTTTTGATTTATGCTCCGGAAACGAACTCCACCCTTCCCTTTTGAGACAAAGTCTGAACTGTTTCCAGGAAAAAAAATGACAAAAATCTGTAAATAGCTAAAGGCACCACCAAAATGTATTTTTGGTATATCTACCACTTTTACTGTATAATATTGAACAGTTTTTGAGTTATGCTCTGGGAAGAAAATCATTATGGACAACCAGACGGACAGACAGATGAGATGTCGACTATAAAAGGCAACTGAATGATACTTCAATACTTTCTCCTGTCCAACATATCCATAAAGAGGAGATTTGTTGCATTGAAATAGCTGTTAGAGACAAATTAGGTCTATTATAACCCTCAGGTAACATTATTTCAAAAATGCTTTGCAAAATGTATTTCTGCATTAATGAAGAATCTTTTATAATCAAACAGATACCATGGGATTTCACTCATTTGTCACAAAAGAAGGGGGGCATGTGATAGTTCCAAGCAAAGGCATATTTCGAATATCGAATAATGTTTAAACCTAAAAACTAGTAACTACACAACTTCCTGTTCATTAATGGTCAGTTGTTTGCCTTCCTCTGCTGACACATCAGAGTCTACTACATTAAAGGAATATGATTTTGATACTCATGACCTCATGTGATTGAGATTTAAAATTGCTTCAACAAACCCACATTTCACACATTAGTCAGTTTTTTTAAAAAATGAAGAAAACTTAAGGAGTTTATTGGTTACTCTTCTCAAAGTGAAAAAAACCCCTCAGAAATACAAATCTAATGAATAAGGGTAAGTGAGTCATTAAATTTGATATTGAGACACAGCCTGGACCAGAAGACTTACTAAACATGGTATGTACCTACATGTCCAGTTGTGACAGCATCTACAAGGTGGTAGAGGATATCAGTGCAAAATGAGGGTGCTTGATTACATACTGCCAACATTAGCCTAACTTGGATGTGAAGGCTTCTGATTATGCTGATTGTGCAAAGATACACCTCCCCTGTCACAACAAGTCTTTCTACCAGTTGAAAATGGTGTCAATATCATGTTAAATGTCAAATAGGAAATTAACAGCCATGAGACTACATACTTGTTTGAAAGTCATAAATGAAAAAAGTGTTTTTTAAAAAGAAAACCATGTCTATTCATATGCCAAAAGGGTCAAACAGAATGAATGAATCATATGCAACATTGTTTAGTTCAATCAAAAGGGTTTGTGGCATGTTGTGCCAACAACAGTGAACACATTTCATACTCACAATACTCACATCTTGTGACTTTACACTGAAAAGATTAACTCAGACACCCAAATAGTGGCAGAGGTGACTTTATCCTAATTTGTTGTCAAATTTATCGGTTCTATGAATTTAGAAACCAGGTAACAATGACTCGACAATGTGGGCTCTTGTCACTGATAGACCACAAAACAAAGCTGTGTTCAAATCTGGGCCACTACACAATCCATTCCATTTAAAGTAACTATAGCTTCACGCCCAGTACTATGAAATCTGTCACTATTTGCCAACTGGTATCCATGGTAAAATATCAACAGGAAAGCATAAAAGTATGAATTATTAAAGTGTGTACTTGCCTTTACAGGTTGCTTAATACTGAAGTGTTTTCCCACTAACTTCCACAGCAACATTATGTTTCATTGAAAAATATCCTTTCTTAACAGGCTGTTAACATGTTGCTGAAAAGTTATCACCATATTTTAGCAGTATTTACGAAAATATTCCGTGCAATAAGATTTAGTCATGGTACTTACTGAGCTATTCACCAATATGGCCTGTCAGTTCACTGCTGCTGATCATGTTTTTATATAAGATGGCAGAAGAGAATCATGGCAGTACAAATAGGTGTTTCCTCACAATTTACTCTATCGCCATTTCAGAATTCCTTGTCTCATTTGTGAATTAATGTTTGTTTGTATCATGATACAGTAAGCTCTGATATTTGAATGTGTGACTAGTTGATTGATATTTGCGCTAGACTGATAGGGAATGGAGCAATTAATCACTTTTGTTAACATGCACTATTATGTATGATATAGATTGCTATTATGTTGATTGTGTGATATTGCCCCGACTAAGGTGAAAACATTTATGCAGTTCATAACTTTTTCTTTAATTTTCCTCTTATGTTACATCGCACAAGATTCTTGAGCTGTCCTCTAGTGTTGTGAAAAAACACTGCAAACAAAACAGAAATTGTTAATTCAATGCCCCGAACTGTGCACACTGATACTGATATACTGGCGATAACTGTTAGGAAGCAATTACTATTTGACAGCCATATCGGCATGGAATGACCATCTCAATTTTGCTGTGTCCACTGTCAACAATGGTCACCCGAAGTTTCAATCTGAAACACTCTAAACAACCTTGAACTTGGGGTCAAATCATGGATGGGTGGAGTCAATACAATGTGCAGATTGTGGACCAAAAGAAATGTCAGTAAAGTTCAGCGTCTTTCATCTGATCTTCAATGAAAGCTATCACAAGTCACTCTGAAGAAATTGAGCCCAGACAGAACAGCCCATTTACACAAAACACTGTATTCTCCTCTTCCATTATATGCCGGGAGGATAATAATGAATAATTTTTCTCTGATGATACATCTGTATATCCGAAATGGGATCCCAAACTTTCGACTCCAGAAAACCGTTAGCAAAACCCACTCAAACCCATCAATTCGTCGAGCAAATGACGTTAGTGCCACATCAGGTTTTGCATGTGCAATCGTTCATGTGATCTTTGCATCGAAGTTTTCCTCATTTGCACATGTTTGCATTGGCCTCAAGAAGTGAAACAAGAGTCATCAGAAGATGACATATCCATCCGGCCCCCACATGTTTGAAAGGACAAATAATCTGAGAGTTACTCATTGTTTTTATAGACTAAGTTTGAATTGTTTCCATGGAAATCATGAAAATTATAAATGCCATAGATCTGTAACCAGCAAAGTCACAATTTCAAGACATGTCTGATATATCTACCAAGATCTGTTGAAAGATATGAAATGGTTTTCGAGTTGAGCCCTGGGAACAAAGCCCACCCCTCCATTTTGAGAGAAGTTTGAGAGTTCTGCTCTGGAAATAAAACACACCTTTCACTTTTCAGGCAAGGTCCAAAGTGTTTCCATGATCACAAGATCCTATACATAGCAAAAGGTACCACTATAGGTTCTGATTGATATATCTACCAAGTTTTGCAGAAAAAACACTGAACGGTTTTTCAGTTCTGCTCCGGAAACGAATACCATCCCCCCATTTCGAGACTAAGTCTGAAATGTTTCCATGGAAACCGAGAAAATAATACATCACAAGATCCTGTACATGGCAAAAGGCACCACTTCAGGTTCTGACTGATATATCTACCAAGTTTTGCAGAAAAATACCACTGGGTTTTTGAGTTCTGCTCCGGAAACGAAGCCCACCCAATCATAAAACTAACACAAAAATGTTCCACGTAAAAAAAAAAATTATAAATGCCAAAAATCTGTAAATAGCAAAAGGCACAACCATTGGCTGAGATTACCATATCTGTCAAGTTTGGTCTAAAAATATTGAATGGTTTCTGAGTTATGTTTCGGAAACAAAATGATTACGGATGGACGGACAGACAAGGCGTCAACTATATCCCCCCACATTACATGACGGGGGGATAAAAAACACCTTTAAACCACAGTTCTAACGATATTTTAAATGGCACGACTGTGCAACATGAATGTGCCGTTGGCATGTGAAAAGCGAGAAGATCCGTTATTGACGTCGCAAGAGCAATGGGATGCAGATATCGTACTGTGTATGACTTGAGAGGTCATCTACAAAAAAACTGGCACCGCTTCTGATTGCAAAAGGTCAGGTTGTCCATGTGTGACGACACAAGCAGAAGACCGTCAGATCATCCTATGTCACCTACGTGACAGATTTCTGCTGGCTACACGAACCAGGGCTGAGATGTTAAGAGGTCAACTGTCCTCACGAACCATTTGAAATCATATGCAGGCAGCCAGTCTCCATTCTCAACCTCCAATTTTTAACTTACCTTACCATAGGTCTTATGCATATTACCTCAAGCTTCGCTAGTAGAGATCAGACAGACGTTGATTCGCCATTCCCTGAATGGCTACCTCGTATAATCTACGGATGTAGTCACGGAAGTGACGTGATCTCCCTACTCGCGGGAAAGCGAGCCATCCCAAAATTCACTTTTTACTTCTAGCGTTCGTCTGATCAGACGTGTTTGTTTCGCTCGGAGTTTTCTATTGTGTTGAATAAAGTTGTCGTTCAACAGGTAGGTATGTCTTGTTTCCCTAGGTGTGTGGTTAGTTAAATTGAATTTAACTTCACTTACCTTGCTACCTCGTGTTGTAAATGTTTCTTTTTTTTCTCACTTCGATGTGGGTTTTCCTGCGTTGTTTGTGAGGTGTCATGGCGGCCTTGGAGGTTCTTTATTCCGTCAGGAATACTTCCTCCATCTGTTCTGCTATTTTGTATGGTATTTCCTCCCGATTTTTGCCGTTTTTCATGTGTTTTTTTGTCCCACGTGGCATGTTTCACAGGTAGCCATGTTGGTTGCTAGCCGTCGCTGTCGCGAGCTTACAGGCGTACCCACTTTAGGTTGGGGGTGCGCTTTTGCTGCATTTTTTATGTAGGGGTGTTTTTCGTTTCTACCTCTAGCGTTATTGTTTTATTTCACGCTTCGGGTATGTTTTTATCTGTTGCAGTTAACTGTGTATGACTCGGCAGTTTTGTACTGTCTGCAAGGGGCAGAAGTCAGCCAAGGATCCCCACCCCTGGTGTCCGGATTGTGCATCGCAGACCTGTTCCCTTGACAGCCGCTGTCAGCATTGTACTAGTCTTTCTGTGGCGGATTTCAAGACCTTTTTAGCTGTCCGTAGAAAGAGGTTTACTCAGCGGAAGAGGAGAATGTCTTCCCCAGCTTCTTCTTTAGGTTCTTTACAGGACGACCCGGAGCTGCCTACCTTTACAGCACCAACGCCGACGTCTGGTTTGGAGCGCTCATCTACGACGCCGGTTCGATCGTCTCCGGAGCCACTTCGCTCGGACGCCTTTGTTGACTTATCCCGTCCGGACGCCTTAGCGCACCCAGAAGTTCAGAGGCTATTACGGTCTCTCCTGACGCCCAGCACTTCTACTAGAGAGCCAGCGCCGACCTCAGCTACTGTGCCAGCGCCCATGTCAGCGCCTGCCTTGATTCCCGAACTAATTTCAACGTCAACGCCTACGCCTATGCCAGCACCGACACCTACGTCAGCGCCTATGCCCACGTCAGCGTCTACAGCCTTGATGGGGACACCTTCACTGGTTCCAATACCAGCACCTATACCTACGCCAGCGCTTGTTCAGACGCCGGCTCCTGTGCCTCCGCCAGCGCCTTACCGGATCCCCAGGATCTCTCACACGCTATCTAGAGAAGAGGTGCTACAACATCAGCTAGACGAGGAGCGCGCTCGGCGCTTAGAAGCTGAGCGCTCGAGACGCAGATCATGGTCCAGATCTCCGAGGAATCGGCGCTCCCGTTCTCCTCACCGTAGTCGGCGCCGGCGCTCGCGCTCATGCTCACGCTCTCCTAGACGACGGCGCTTCCGTTCGCGATCCAGATCTCCTCGGCGCTCTTCCAGAACCCGGCGTTCACGTTCACCAGAGGCCTCGCGAGTTTCACTGAAGGATTCTTCTACTCGGACGCCTTCTACCTCTTCCACCCAGCGGCGGGAATCGACTTCAGTCTCTTGGGAAGATTTGGAGGAGCAACACTTCTGCCCTGACTATGAAGAAGAGGCAGGTGTAGGCGAGGATGATGGCACCTATCTACCACTATCGGCAGTGTTTGAGTGGATTGCTGACAGGCTACCTGACTGTCCTTCTCCGTCAGTCGATCCTAATAATCCGGCGTCCATCCGTTTGTCCCCGGAACTACTAATTCCACCTCATCCTATGGTGGCGGAGGCAGTGTCTCTCCTGGACGAGGATTTTGCCAAGCTGTCTCTGAATCCTACGATCAAGGCGTCTAAGTCAAGGAAGTCGGATTACAAGTTCCACAGCCTAGACTTCACAGATAATGGTGCAGCCCAGGACGACTCACTCAAGCGCTTGTCAAGTTCTTCACTCTCAGCTTATAAAGTGCAGGACTCCAAATTAGCAGCTATTGACACGGAACTCAAGCGTATGCTTAAACCCATTTCGGCGTTAGCCTCAGCTACTTCAGCGGCTGCAGCAGACCTATCAGAAGACAACGCCTCCAGGGTGGATCATCTCACGACGATCTTCCAGTGGCAGGGCAAAGTTCTTCATGACTTACTCGGTCACTTACGTGCAGCGTTGGCTATGACAACTTCGGTTCGCCGCTCCGGCTTCCTGGATACATGTAATTGGCAGGAGGAATTTAAGCGCCAATTACTTCGGGCTCCCTTCACTTCCAAGTTTCTGTTCGCCGACAAGATTCCAGATATTTACAAGTCGCACGCGGAATTAACGAACACTGAAGTCGCGCTGTCTACCTTTGAGGCGCTTGGTTCTGCCTTTCGTGGCAGAGCCAGAGGAAGTGGAAAGAAGCGCTATATTCCCAGGAGGGAATCCATCCGCTCCTCCTTTGGGAGGGGACGGGGCCGCACCAAGGATAATGACACTCAGCGGAAGCCCCAGGAGCGCAGCCGGGACACCCCCTCGATGCCAGGGCGAGGCAGAGGCAAGCGCCCCTACTCTGGTCGCTGAAGCCGTGGATGTCTCCGACTGGGACCTCCCACCCCCAGTCGTACCTGTCCATCCGACTCCAGTAGGTGGGAGACTAGGGATCTTCTGGCCCAACTGGTCATTCCTAGAGGATCCGTTTGTAAGCAAGATTCTGAAGTCCGGCTACAAACTACCATTGGTCGAGACTCCACCGCTGACATCTACTCCCCAGTCGCGGATATATCCTCAACACCAACTAGCTCTCCTAGAGTCCAATATCGACATTCTGTTATCCAAGAGAGCCATAGAGACAGTGCTGGAACCCCACCGCTCCCCGGGGTTCTACTCACCCATCTTCCTGGTGCCAAAGAAAGATTCCGACAAGATGCGCATGATTCACAACATGGCGGTCTTCAACAGACAGTATCTGGCCGACCCTCCTCATTTCCGAATGACGTCCCTAGAGCAGATTCGAGCCAAATTGTCTCCCGGGGCTTGGCTAGCCAGTCTGGACCTACAGGACGCTTACCTACATGTTCCCATACATCCGCGTCACAGGAAGTACCTGAGGTTCGTCTTCAACGGAATACATTACCAGTGGAGGGTGCTTCCGTTTGGCATTTCTACGGCCCCGTGGCTTTTCACACGCATCACGCTTCCGGTTACCAGGTTTCTTCATCTAAGGGGAGTGGACTTCGATCCATACATAGACGACTGCCTTCTCAACCACGGCAGTCCTCTACTGCTACGCAAACACTTGGACTTCTCCACCCGCCTGCTGCATCAACTGGGTTGGATGGTCAACACCAACAAGTCACATCTGGAACCAACTCAAGAACTGACCTTCATCGGGGGATTATTTTTAACAAAAGACAATCTTGTCAGGGTCCCTCCAGATCGATGGCTAAAGATTCTGGCGTTTGCGGATCGAGGTCTCTCTCAACCCATGACCCTCAGAGAGTGGCAGTCTCTGTTGGGTCTTTTGACATCGGCGCAGGATCTTACTCTCAGAGGGCGCCTTATGCTACGGCCCTTACAGAGGTTTCTGTCACCATTCATCCAGATGAACGACCTCAAGTCACGGGTTCTTCTACCTCCACATCTACATCAGTATCTCCGGTGGTGGATGGTAGAATCGAATGTCTGCGTCGGCGTCTGTTTGGAAGACTCCAGTCACGACCACGAGTTGTTCGTGGATGCGTCTCTACTAGGGTGGGGCGCCCATCTGGCGGGCCGAACGACCTCAGGGCTGTGGTCCGACGCCGAAAGGTTGTGGCACATCAACAACCTGGAATTGCAAGCCGTCATTCTAGCAGTTCGCCGCTGGCTACCGATTTTGTCCAACACCAAGCTCCTGGTGGCGTCGGACAACTCCACAGTCGTCTGGGTTATCCGGAATCAGGGCACGACCAGGTCCAAGCAACTTCTAGACCAGATGTTCGTGTTAGCAGATCTGCTAGACAGCAACAGGATCACAATCAGGGTTCGACACATACCCGGCTGCAAGAACATTCTGGCAGACGCGTTGTCGCGCCCAGGCAGACCTTCACCGACGGAATGGATGCTTCATCCAGACGTGTTTCGTCAGATTTGCCTTCGCCACGGGAGACCCTTGGTGGACCTCTTCGCCACCAGCTTCAACCATCAGCTACCAACTTACGTGTCTCCCGTACCGGATCCACAGGCTTGGGCAGTCGACGCTCTATCTCTGTCGTGGGAGGGTCTAGACGCGTACGCTTTTCCACCACCCGTTCTTCTCCCAGAAGTGATTGGCAAGATCAAGCAGACACAGAACCTGAGACTGCTTTTGGTCGCGCCCTGGTGGCCAGCCAGACCGTGGTTCCCCGATCTGCGACGCCTCGTCAGTGGAGATCCGGTTCAGCTTCCAGATTGGCCACACCTCCTTCGTCATCCGCACAGCCAACAACTCCATCCAGATCCGCTGAGATTCCATCTGCACGGCTGGACCATTTACAGAAGACATTAAGGGCGAAAGGCTATTGCTTGCATGTGGCGAATGCCATAACCCGAGCTCATCGGACATCCACCAGATCCCTCTATGATGACAAGTGGCGCTCATTTGAAAGCTTTTGTGCTCAGAGATCACAGGATCCCATGACAGCTTCCCCACAGTTCGTGGCGAATTTTTTGATGTTTCTACGTAATTCCAAGCATCTCAAAGGGAGTACGTTGGGTACCTACTTGTCAGCATTGAACTCCGTCTTGGCGGTCAAGACGGATCGTCAGATTTCTAAAGTTCCAGAACTGGTTGCCCTGCTGAAGGCGTTCAAGTTGGAGGACCAGAAGGTCAAGTTCCGCCCTCCGGCTTGGGATCTGAATGTTGTTTTGCAACACTTGAGAGGCTCCCCATATGAGCCCCTAGAGGATGCTTCCTTCGAGCTGTTGTCCAGGAAGACGGTCTTCTTACTTGCCCTAGCTACGGCAGCTAGAGTTAGTGAGATTCATGCCCTGGATGTCACACAAGTGCGTTTTGAACAAGCTAGGCATGGTCGAGTCCACTTGGGATTGCTGTGGGACTTCATTGCCAAGAATCAGCTTCCCGGGCAACCAGATAGACGGTTCTCCATCCCGCCTTTATCGACCATCCTCGGACGACATGATACGGAGGAGGAGTTCCTGTGTCCAGTCAGGGCCCTTAGATATTACATCCAGAGGTCTGCCTTGAAGAGACATTCCCGAAAGAGACTGTTTATCCCTTTTTCTTCATCGTGCAAGGGGGAAGTTAATAGAAACACTATTGCTCTGTGGCTTCGTGCGACTATCCTGGCGGCGTACGATGCCAAGAAACTCCCCCATCCGACGGCGAACAACCCCCATGAAATTAGAGCCCTGGCGTCCACTATGGCCCTCCACAGGAACTGTACGGTGCCACGGATTATGGAGGGTTGTTTTTGGAAGTCGTCCACCGTTTTTGCCTCACACTACCTGAGGGACTTGGCTGTCGAGGACATGGAGGGGCTTCAGTCTTTTGGCCCGTTGGTGGTTGCACAGCAACTCACCCAGCCTTCCGCCCATTAGGTAATTGTGTTGTTCTTACCTTTGGTCTTAAGATTAACCTCACCCTCTGGGTGCGTCGGTTTCTCTTTGGAGTTCCCTTGGGTTATCCTTTGTCCTGTTTCCAGGTTTGCCCTGTGACGTTGGCATTGGTCTCCCGGGTCTCCTGTGCATGTGCTTGGTCTGCTGAAGATGTGAAGGTCCTCCGGAGTCCACACCACCGTCCTCTCTGTCGAAGCCATATGCATAAGACCTATGGTAAGGTAAGTTAAAAATTTATCAAAATCTAAATATTTTAGATATTTAAATACTTACCTTACCATAGGGCGGTGACTCCCTCCCAACGCTGGATGCTCCTCCCCACTTTGGACTCATCGGACCTTTCTTTCCTGCTGCCAGTAAAAGTGAATTTTGGGATGGCTCGCTTTCCCGCGAGTAGGGAGATCACGTCACTTCCGTGACTACATCCGTAGATTATACGAGGTAGCCATTCAGGGAATGGCGAATCAACGTCTGTCTGATCTCTACTAGCGAAGCTTGAGGTAATATGCATAAGACCTATGGTAAGGTAAGTATTTAAATATCTAAAATATTTAGATTTTAATAATATTGTGACTTGACATTCTGTATACCCATGTTTTGGAAAGGAGGTGTAGCCTAATGGAACTGATTGTGGCACTGTCAGTGTATCGAGTACATCACTCAGTTCTCAGCGATGAAATAATAACAATTTAATCACCTTACCATCTCTTGTTCTTTCATAGTGCCCTAAAGAAAGAATATTTCTTTTTTGACTCAGCATGCTTAAAAACTGCTCTCCACACATTCTGCAGAAGTCATCAGACTAGAAAAGAAGCAACTAAATATTAGAAATTAGTTGTAATTACTGCATGGATACAAAATTTCAAGAACACAAAATTCTTACACAAAATCATCAAATCACAAATGTCAGATGATTCGGTCAGCACTGAAGGCTGTACACAATGCATTTCAAGAACAGGCCCAGCAAAAAGAAGGTGCGTTTCATTTCCTACCAGTCCCAGAGTTGCTTAGGGCTGGATGAAGCTCTCCTGGGGCTGCTGGCTGCAGGTCCAAGGTACACTCTGACTGTCTGCCTGACATGCCAAGAAAGTGGCCAAAGTGGGCTGGGATGAGAGAGAAAATGAATGAAATGTTGAGTCAAGAGGGCATTGCACATGGTAAAAGGGATGCGGTGGGGTCTCTGCACAAGACAAAGCAACCAAGAGGGTACAGAGAGGGTCCTAAAGCGCCGAGAGTGCGGAAAGTGGTGACTGAAAAGAGAGAGAGAGTGAATGAAATATTTGGTCTACAGAGGTCTGTACAGGCTCCAAATGATCAGGGGAATGGTCTGCACCAGCCACAATCAACCATGAGGGGCCAGGTAGGGGGCAAGACTTCAACCGGGACTGAAGACCTTTTCAGAGTTAAAATATTTAAATATTTAAACTCAAACAGGGTCTTAAGTTCCGACTGGTCCTTTTCTGAAAAGGTAGGGCAAAATGAAGATGCTTTTCATGTCTTACCAGTCTCTTGGGGTGCCTGGGGCTGGATGGATCTCCCCTGAGCAGCTGCCACCACCTGTCATCTGCCCGCTGACTGTTCGCCATGAAGCGCCGAGAGTGCGGAAAGGGGTGACTGAAAAGAGAGAGAGAGAGTGAATGAAAAATTTGGTCTACAGAGGTCTGTACAGGCTCCAAGTGATCAGGGGAATGGTCTGCACCAGCCACAATCAACCATGAGGGGCCAGGTAGGGGGCAAGACTTCAACCGGGACTGAAGACCTTTTCAGAGTTAAAATATTTAAATATTTAAACTCAAACAGGGTCTTAAGTTCCGACTGGTCCTTTTCTGAAAAGGTAGGGCAAAATGAAGATGCTTTTCATGTCCTACCAGTCTCTTGGGGTGCCTGGGGCTGGATGGATCTCCCCTGAGCAGCTGCCACCACCTGTCATCTGCCCGCTGACTGTTCGCCATGAAGCGCCGAGAGTGCGGAAAGGGGTGACTGAAAAGAGAGAGAGAGTGAATGAAATATTTGGTCTACAGAAGGCTGTATAGGCTCCAAGTGATCAGGGATTACCAAGATTGTCAAGAAGGGATAAAAATAATTCCATAAATACTACGAAATTGTTGATATTTAAGTGATTTCCAGTTATGAAAGAAATATAAATGACATTTAAGAGTTAATAAGTGTGCTGTCTTTAACAACAACCTCTACACAATTGTATTCTAGAGAGAACTGGCCTCTTGCACACATATTAACTGGTGAAGGTTTTGGTATAGTGGGGTTTTTTTATGCTTTATATTTAATTTGGCTTCATACCAGAAACTATTACACTATTACACAGAATTTATCTGTCTACTTCAGATACAAGACCAAAATTGCAGAAGAATGAGTTGTCATTCTAGGAAAAATTGGGGATATATATATTTCCTTTTATTTTTCAAAATGTGAACTAGCACATAGCGTGACTAGCATTGCTTCGGCCTGGGTAACCTGCCTTACATCAGTGCACTATCAGAGTTGACCCACTTTTGACATGCGCGGAAATAGCCTAATTAGGTGTGACAATGTGCATCGCATAAGTATAGGAGAGGCCACGGTGACGTCAGTGTTTTGATCACGTGACGCGCCCGAGTACTTCCGGTAGGCAGAAGTTAAACATAAACACGAGAGAACCACACAAGCTGCATACATTTGATCGTTGACTTGTCATGCGTAACAACTCCTCCCGATCTGGTTTTCTTTTTTCGTTTGGTGTGTTGTATAATGAGACAGGTACACAACCTTTATTTTTCTAAAACATTTGTGGAAAGTATCTAATTGACAATATCCAGATTTCATACTTCACTCTGGTCCAATACTGCAAGTCTTCGTTTTTTAAAGCAAGAATGTAATGCAAAAACTCCCAAGTGTTTGTCTCGCATTTCTTTCAAACAATACAAATTTTAAACAAATAATCCCTCACTTACTGTTTCTTTGCTTACATATTGTCAATGACATAATCAGGAAAGGTGAGTAATCTGCCTCACCTGCCAGTCATACATGTTACATAAACACCACCCCAAACCTTCCTTGTCAACTATAACAACACATGCATCTAAATGGCATTGAGTTACCATTTTATCACAGCTTTTCCTTCTTATGAAAACAGATAAAGAAGTAGCATTGATCTAAGCTAAATCTTTAAATGGCATTGAGTTACCATGTCATCACATTAATTCCTACTTATAAAAAACACATACAAAAGCAGCCTTGATCTAGGCTAATCTCACCAACAGGGTGGTTTCAAAACTTTCCAGACACACTTGTAGTAGGCATCAGCAATATATTCTTTATTCCTAACAATTCAATATGTAAGTTAAACAGTCATCTCACAGACATAATTTTCTCGTAGCAGATATCCAGCAAGCACAGAAGTGTTTTGTCATCGACATTGTGGTACTGTGTCGGAAAAACGTGTCCACTTTCCACATATTCATATGCTTTCAGTTACTTGAAGGGTCTCACAGATTCGAGGGTGAACTGACCTGGGGTGTCTATCAGATAGAAATAAAATGTTAAGTACATAATCCGACCATTGTTTGCCTTTCACGCTACACCGGTTCCCATCGTTATCATCAACCATTGTGGCTTTCTGCCTACCCATGTCTGAGTGAGCGTGGTTTGTGACGTCACTTCCGTAAACATATGGACACCGCTATTATGTCGGCTGACAATATATTTTACTGTGTATGGAAGGATTGCAATGAAAAGTTAGGACTGGGCTGAGACATGGCATATAGTCTAATGTCAGCCAGTGGATGTTTTCGAGATGGCTTTGGAAATCGCTTCAGCTCAGCCAATGCTACCTGTAGGAAGCTGCGTCTAAAAAAATCAAAAGCACATCATATTGAATAAACGGCACATATACTAAATACTTACACATATCTCGTATGCATCTTGTGGTTGAGACATTGCATAACGCAAAGAGGCCTGTCATTGAAACATGTATTCTATCCTTAGTTCAACAGAAACCATTGCTGCCCATATGTGACGTAGCACATAAGCCCCGCCCACTAATGATTATTCATGTTCAATCGGGACTTAAGACCTGTCGGGGTTTAAGGGCCGCACATACGTTTAGCGAAATATAGTCACAATGTTTAGTGACTGAAGTAATTCCACTAATATCCACGCCCTCGTGTGTAATATTCTATTTATCATGTGTAGAAACATCTATGTGTACGTAATGCGCATGTCAGCCATACAAAAATCAGATTTTAAACGGAATAACTCTTAAATATTCAGAACCTGATTTTGTGAAAGCCCCTCTGTCTGTGAAGATCGTCTTTGATTAATATCAAAGGCAAAGTCAGAGCAATATCACAAGAGGCCCATGCTTATGAATATCAGTCTTTCCACAATGGTTTGTACATTCACATACCAGTCATCCTTTAACAATAGCATAGAACAGAATAATATATACAATGATATTGCAAAATACAATCTTATGTATCAAATTGGTAAAACAGATGAATTAAATGCGAAGCATAAAAACACCGAACGTAAACATACTGTTCAAAGACTTGGTACAGAAATATATGTGTTATGGAACTGAATACTATTACATTACCCCAAGTCTTGTACAGAAAATAATGTTCATCTCAACTGCCATGGAGTAATGCTTTCCTGGACTTGAATGATGATACATACAACTTATGTAGACTGTATATAATATAATGACGTATGTGCGGCCCTTAAACCCCAACAGGTCTTAAGTCTCAACAGACGTACATATACAATAAAAGATTCACATGCATTATATCTGCAAAACAATCTACAAAACCCTGACAAAAAACTGACAGCTAGATATTTATAAGAAATATATGTAAAATATTTCAAAGAACTATGTACAAAGAGCTACACTGGCCGCAGTTATTTGCACACAGCAATACCCACGGCGTTTTATAATTATTTCCCTTAATGCGACTTATCGTTCAAGTTTAGTATTGCACTGAAACTTCACATACTAGTATGGACATGACTGAGTAAGTGTAGTTTTACGCCGCAATCAGCAATATTCCAGCTGTATGGCGGCGGTCTGTAATAATCGAGTCTGGACCAGACAATCTAGTTATCAACAGCATGAGCATCGATCTGCGCAATTGGGAACTGATGGCATGTGTTAAGCAAGTCAGCGAACCTGATCACCCGATCCCATTAGTCGCCTCTTCCGACAGGCATAGTCGCCTTTTATGACAAGCATGGGTTGCTGACGGCCTATTCTACCCCGGACCTTCACGGTTCAGCCAGTGTATGGTACTGTCTGCAAAGAATTCCACGGGATATACATGTATGGGGTGTAGTTCCATGGTATGTACACCTACGGGGTGTTGTTCCATGGGATATACGTGTAATGGATGTAGTTCCATGAGATATACATCTGTGGGGTGTAGTTCCATGAGATATACGTCTATGGGGTGTATCTCCATGAGATATACAGTGTTCCCAGAAATTAATGAGAAAATCTTTGTTTTTTTCTAATGATGCTAAGATTGGAAAAAGGGCTTTCACTATGCACTAAGCATACTAAATAAGGGAGACAACTCTTGAAGGCTTAGAAGGCAACTCATTACGTCAAGAGTTATCTCCCTTGTCTGAGCAGACGGCTTCCTGTGTTGACATGGCAGAATTTACAGCAAGAGAGAATCATTCTAGATGATTTTGAAAGGGGTGAGGCTGATGCTAAAGTGTTAGCTTGTAGACACGGTATTCCTCTGTCTACAGTATACAGAACTTTGAAGAATATTCAAACAGGAATCGGGATAGAGCACAAAGCAGGGGCAGGTCGGCCTAGGAAATTCAGTGTTGTGGATCGCCGAAGACTTGGGCAGATTGTGAGTAGGGGCAAATTGAAAAGTGTTGAGAACATCAGAAATGAAATGATTAGCAGTGGAAGTCCTCAGGTATGCAATGAAACAGTTAGGCAGGAATTACAGAGACTTAATTGGGTGAAAAAACGTGGAATTCCCTCGCCGTTGATGAAAGATGCACAAAAGGAAAAACGTTTAAACTGGTGTCGGGCTCATGAAAATCAAGATTGGGATAATGTTTTCGTGTGAAAATTTGGACCAAAGATACTGTCAAACCTATCTACCAGCGACCAAAACATAGCCCGAAGTTTCACATGTGGGGTGGCATATCGGCTCGCGGAGTGACGCCATTGTGTGTTTTCACGGGAAACTTGACAAAAGAAAGATACGTTGACATTCTAAATGGTCACTTTCTTCCGACAGCACAAACATTGTATGAAGATGATTGGATTTTCCAGCATGATAATGACCCAAAACACACTGCGCGCTACACAAAACAGTGGTTGTCGGGCGAAAATGTTCAAGTTTTAGACTGGCCCAGTTACAGCCCAGACCTAAACCTAATTGAGAATGTGTGGGGAGTCATGAAGGACAGAATAAACCAAAAGGGACTGAGAAATATTGAAGATATGAAGGCCGAAGTGGTCCAATATTGGGATACCCTGTCACACGATTACCTACAAACTTTGATGGGTAGTGTGCCTAGGCGTATTCAGGCATGCATTGCTGAGCGAGGAGGTCTAACAAAGTACTAAAACAAGACTGAGACTGTAAAAGGATGATGTTTTAACATGTTTATGTAAGTAAAACGCCAGAAGTTAATAAACGTAATGAGTTACATGACGCAACATGATTCTCAATAATTTCTGGGAATACTATACGTCTGTGGGATGTAGTTCCATGTGATATAGGTCTATGGGGTGTAGTTCCATGAGATATACGTTAATGGGATGTAGTTCCATGAGATATACGTTTATGGGATGTAGTTCCATGAGATATACGTTAATTGGATGTAGTTCCATGTGATATACATCTATGGGATGTAGCTCCATGAGATATACATCTGTTACGTGTAGCTCCATGAGATATGCGTCTATGAGGTGTAGCTCCATGAGATATACATCTATGGGGTGTAATTCCATGAGATACACGTCTATGGGATGTAGTTCCATGAGATATACATCTGTGAGGTGTAGCTCCATGAGATATACATCTATGGGGTGTAATTCCATAAGATATACGTCTATCGGGCGTAGTCTATGGAGTGTAACTGCATGAGATATACGTTTGTGGGATGTAGTTCCATGAGACATACGTCTATCGGGTGTAGCTCCATGAGATATACGTCTATCGGGTGTAGCTCCATGAGATATTCGTCTATGGGGTGTAGTTCCATGGGATATAAATACCTATGGGGTCTAGTTTCTTAGGATACACGTCTTGAGATGTAACTGCATGGGATATACGTCTCGGGCTGTAGCTTCAAGGGATATACGTGAGTGGGGTATAGTTTCATGGAATATACGTCTGTGGGGCGTGTCTTCATAGGATATACATATGTGGGGTGTAGTTCCATTGGATATACGTTTATGGGGAACTGATGGCGTGTGATAAGCAAGTCAGCGAACCTGATCACCCGATCCCATTAGTCGCCTCTTCCGACAAGCATAGTCGCCTTTTATGACAAGCGTGGGTTGCTGACGGCCTATTCTACCCCGGACCTTCACGGTTCAGCCAGTGTATGGTACTGTCTGCAAAGAATTCCACGGGATATACATGTATGGGGTGTAGTTCCATGGTATGTACACCTACGGGGTGTTGTTCCATGGGATATACGTGTAATGGATGCAGTTCCATGAGATATACATCTGTGGGGTGTAGTTCCATGGGATAATCTTCTATGGGGTGTGGCTTCATGGAAAGTGTTGTCTACGGGGTGTAGTGATGTGGAATGTACGTCTTTGGGGTGTGGTGCTGTTGAATGTACTATTGAATTTTATACTTTGTAATAATTGTACAAGTATTTGTGTTTCTTTTAAAGTTCAGGACAAGTTCGTGACATTGTGTATTAGTTGTCACAAAGAAGGTAGTACTACTAAGTTGTGCCACTAAGGAAGGTAGTACTATAAAAGGAGTTACTGCTTTTTCATCACGCTGTTTCACAACCTTGGGAAGCAGATGTTTCATCTGACCACAGTGCCATTTACCGACAGTGCATGGGAATCTGTCCGATTTAGGAAAACGGATGTTTCCGTGTTTTCTAAAACATCCGTACTTTATAGAGAACAATAGTTTGGGGTTTTTTGTTTTTGTTTTTTGTTTTGGTTTGGTTTGGTTTTTTTAATTGTTTTTTTTGTTGTTGTTGTTGCTGGGTTGTTGTTGCGCATACTGCTGTGCGAACAGACGTCGGAGATTGGCGGCGACAAATCAAAAAGTACAGGGCAGAGGCCTGTCTCGAATGATTGTCGATGGGTGGATCCTTCTTCCATGGCAACCAATCGTTGCTACTGCCGTTCCTGGTGCCGTGGCTGTTGCTGTTGTCGTTCGGGAGCGATCTTGAAGACGAACCAGTCGCATCTGTCGATCTTCTCTGGCCGTCGTAACCGTAAGTGGTCCTGGTCGAGGGCGGTCGGCAACGCTCCCAGTCATCTCTTGATGATCGACAAGACGGCTAGTGGTGGGCTTGTTGACATTACGGCGCCTAGCAACGACATTATGATATACCAGCTTCAGGCAGTCCCAGAGCGTGTCCACGGTGCTGCAGATTCATTCGCAGCATGTTTACGACTGGCTACTGAGCTCCCCATGCAAGTGCATTATACTCTCAGTATACTTCCTCCCCACATATATTGATGATCGGGACATATAGACACAGGCAAATAATTACGTTGTATCAGACAGTGGCCATCTGGAGTCGTCTCACGCTGCCATTCACATTGATGTTGCAACAAACAGACACTGTTTGCAGTCAGCGTTAGAGATAATCGCCGGCCTGGAGGCCCAGTGCCGGTTGTTTTTGTATCTGGCCTGCAGTGTTAAATAACTGCAGGTCCTTGTGGGCTACAATAAATTATCTGGCAATTTATTTTTGCAACAGTTTTTTTTTAATTTTTCAACTGCAGATTTCATTCAGGGCCAATAGGCCCTGATGGTCATTTGGCAAATTTAAGCATTGCAAACACTGTTTGGAGTGGTATCGGATATGTTCACTTTGCCATTGAGATGATGGTATTCATGAGACACATCACATGCAGTTTATATATATAAAAAACATAATATAGAAACATAATGTCCATGGCATCAGGAAAAGAGGCGACATTTAATCAATTGAATCTATGTGTTTAGAAACATGATTATTGTCTGCGCTAACGCACTGCATCAAACTGTCACACAAGATTCCCGACTTATAGATTGTCTATGAACATGAAGTTATAGCTGTTGTATTGTCATCTAATCAAACAATGAACTCCTCGTGGACATTGATACAACGGTCGCACAAAGACGAGCAGAGACATGCCACCACGCATGGTGTTTTAACATAAATCAAAATGATCAAACCATGGTGTACAGACATACATAGTCTTCAGATCAATAAATTGTGTTCAGACTTAGTTTTCAGACATACATATAGTGTTCACATCAGTACATAGTGTTCAGATTTACATGGTGTTCAGATCAAAACATGGTGTTCAGATCAAAGTATAGTGTTCAGATGAATACAGGGTGTTCAGACATGAATAGTGTTTGCATCAATACATGGTGTTCAGACTCACATGGTGTTCAGATCAATACATGTGTTCAGACATACATAGATTTATCATGAGATCATAAAGTAAATATCCCATAGCCAGCAGAAGCATGCTAGTGGAGCGTCTGTGATGTGCTCAGCTTAGCATCGTAGTTTATCGAAATCTCTTAAATTTTCTAAATTTGTCAGACTAATCTGTGTGTAATGTAGACTCTCAAGACGCAAAGACTACACCAATGTTGCCGTTAGTGACGGTCATGACGTTTTCAGAACTGGGTATATTGTTTCTCCGAGTCCGTCGTCGGGAACAGCATAGACGTCGGAGCTCCTTGCGGAACCTTTTCCCACTGATGCAATACAGCAGGAAGTTGATGGTGTGGTTGGTGTACATCAGGTTGTCGATGATGGCATGGGTCAGATGAAACACCGCCAGCTCATGAGGTGTCTTTGGGAACCAGGTGTAACGCTGGACTATGATGAGAACAGCCACTGGTGCTGACAAGAAGAGGAAAGCAAAGGACACCAACATCAGCATGATTGTCAACTGACGCTGACTGTGGGTGTTCCCAGCTGTCTTCTTCATATGGGTCAGATTCTGATGTTTCTTGGCCGCTCTCTTCAAGTTAGTTATGATCAGGAAGTTGAGGATGAACAGTGACGTAATAGGGATGAAACAGTACAAGGCGGAATCTATCCATGGGTATATTTTGGTGACGAAAAATGTGTTTAGTTCGCCGTCATAACTACAAACTGTTGAATCATCAAAATCTGTCGAGCGAGTGAACAGGTTGTGCAAATTTACACTTACAGAAAACAATGCCAATGTTAGTATTCTGATAACGGTCTTTTTGACACTAATGAGTGAATGTGCATGAAGCGGGAAGCGTACAGCGACATATCGCTCTGCAGTCATACACAACATCAACAGCACATCGTAGTGGATGGAGGTGTAGAAGATGAAGAACATCATCCCACACGATATGTCTGTGTGTGAGTAGGTAAAGTACCTGAAAAACAGAAGCTTACTAGACACAGTGAACACGCGCGAACACCTACATATAAATACAGAATTGTATTTATCAAACGCCAACATACAGACGTAACACATTGTTTCCCCACCCAACACGACGCAAGCAGTACTGTAGTACAACCGTACATGTATAGGGGAGGCACGGCAATTTTGGATCTTGTCACACACAATTAAAACACTTTGAAAATATTTACTTTGTTTTCTGGAAAATAGTCCCAAAACACTACACGTGTAGATCTGTTGTAAGTCAGTTTATAGCATTATGGAGAATATAATGAGATGTTACACACTGCAACAGCGTACCTATTGATGTAAAACACCAAGTTCATGACCAGGATGGCGCTGTCCATACAGGCAATGACGGCTAGGTATAGGCACGGGGTCGTCTGACGAAGTGGTGTCATCACCAGCACGCAGAAGGACATGCTGTTGCCGATGATCCCAAATGAGACACAGACAGGGACATAGATGAGGTTGATGTAATGTGCAACACGTTCCTCTGGGTAGTGCATGGCGTCGTCTGTCGGTAAGGTGGTAACGTTCCTCACGGAGTCCATATTGGACGACTGGTTGGTGGTGAAGTGTGGCGGCAACACGAGGCCGTTGTTACAACATCCCTGAAATGTCCTGAACTTTCCTAAAGCGTAGGATTTGTTGGCATATATATCGAGTGTCTACTTCCTTGAGACTCTTGAAATGAAACACTCCCTACAAGCAATTCCCAATAAAACTTCTGGTGTATGCTCAAAGTTCTGAACTAAATGGTTTCATTTGCCTTTTGGTTTCATTTGTGAAAGTCGATCTATATGAAGTTTAGGCCGCTATTAACGATACGTATATTACATATATAACATAAAAGACAACGTCTATGTAACGGTATCGAACATACCTATGTATCACTGCATAAGATACTTTACCACTCTGTATAGAAGAAAACCTATATATATCCCGGTACTAGACATATCTATATTACACTGCATAAGATACTTTACCATTCTGTGTGAAGCACTGTCTTTGAAATACTGTGTTATACAAATTCGAGTACTCACGCCTAAAACTGATGAGTTGAGCGTCCCTGGTGGTACGGAGTCATGCTGGAACTACGAGAAGAGCATCCTTCTTGGGGTATTGGTGGAGCCTCTTTTGGAGCTATGGGTAGCACGTCCATTTGGTCCTACAAGTACGGGATAGCTCTTCATGGGATTATCTCTATATAGCAGATGTAAATCTTCTCAATAAGTGATACCATGTCGATTTTTTCCCTCCATTGTTTTACACGCAAACACTCGAATCCACATGTGTGCAATTAAAAGGTGGACGAAAGTCGATAGTGTTTGCTTTGTAACTGTTTTAGTGTTTGCTGCAGTCGACTTGGCCGAGATACGCCTCTCCCCTTTGTGCTGGGTGGTGGGGTGTATGGCTTTTATTGACGGGGGAGAGAGTTAGAGCCAAGGACGAGTTATTGGACATCGATGTCCTGGGATTACTTTTCTATTTCTTCATGGGATATGTTATCTGATTTAGCAGTCACTTTTTTTTATCCAACTATACCGATACGTTTAACGTCTCAAGCGATTTTGAGTTACCATACCGTGAGTAACGGGCACAGGAAAACTCGAAATGTAGCACGCTTCACTATATATTTGTAACTTTTGACTACTCAGTGATAAAATTCGTGAATTTGTTATTTTTGTGAATTATAGGCTTCAACTAGTTGGGCATTTGTCAAATACAGAAGTCAGTTCACCTTATAACATCGAACAAATACATATAAATATGTAAAAGTTTCAATAAACAAAATGGGATACGATTACCTGCATCAGCGAGTCTGGGGCGGGGGAGTTAGATAAGTGCGGGTGTTGAGTCGTGTCAGCTACTTTGCTATCTAGTTATCCGTAAACACTACACATGTGTCTTCGAGAAGATGTACTGATTTGATGTAAAGATCCATTGATCAGAAGCGCAAAAGAGTCAGCGTGCAGATCACTTGATAACAACAGTCCTGAAACGAGAATAGAATCCATTTCTAATGATGTGTATCTGTTCAATGTATTTATCTGACAAGGACATTGGTCAACGGTATCAATGTCATATATGCACTGGTGCCATTATTTGTGATTTTGATTGATTACCAGTAGCCTTGACATATGAATCGGTTTATGCTTAGAATGTAAATACACCAGTAAGAATGTTTTGCGCTACACTTAGTGGAGTCGGTAGATGGTGTTGTGAATATGCTGTGTTGTAAAACTGTTAGGTTTTCCTAAGCCAGTTTCTTTAACAGTGTGACGTGGTTTTGCATGAGCTGGACATTCAGTGAGATACTGCTCAACTGATTCCGTGGAGTGTAAGTTACAGCATTCACATAGAGGAGAGAGGGCTTTATCTAAAATACTTCTGTATGCCTTCAATACACAATGCCCTAGTCTGAAGCGAGTATAAATGACTTCATCTCTGCGACCCCGTCGACAAATTTTAAAATGTTTGTTTACTACAGGACAAGTTGTGTGCATGCAGTCTACCAGTAGTTTCATTGTCCCGTTTATTTAGCCAAGATGCATTTAGTGAAGACGAAACGACAAACAAGTAATATTGGAATTCAGTATTCAATATCTGGCTGCTGATGGTTGCAAGACATCTGTTCAAGTTCGTCAGCGTCTTCGTTTCCAGGTAAACCAACGTGGACTGGAATCCAACAATGATAAGATCCCATGCAGAATAGGCCTTCATCAACCGAGGCTTGCCATAAAAGTCGATTATGCTTGTCGTGAGAGGAGACTAACGGGATCGGGTGGTCAACCTCGCTGACTTGGTTGTCATCGATTCCCAACTGCGCATCGATCCTCATGCTGTTGATCATTGGAATGTTCAGACTCGATTATTTACAGACTGCCGACATATGTATGGAATATTGCTGAGTGCATTGTAAAACCAAAGTTCGATGTTTTAAGGTGAACAATATCACAGCTGTTGTACATAGAGTATAATGTATAATGCCTGCCTGTATAATGTGAGTGAATGCATTATCTGTCCTGTCAGAACACAACTTTCATCTCAGGAATTAATCACGTATATGTAAGAAAAAGTCACCAGAATCAAACAAGAAGGACTTTCGCCCATGTATCATCAGACTGCCTTGCACGAGCATAACCCGTCACAGTCTTGAGAGAACTTCACAAATGTCATAACGATGCATGTGAGAAAGGTGCCACATCTGTGGGTAGCTGTTCCCAGAATCCAGGTGCTACATCTGTGAGTCGCTGTTTACAGATGAAAAGCGAAAGCAATTCCGTTTTTATCACACGCCTTTAACGCTAACATGTTTCAACATACGACTGAGTGATATGTGATTACTTTTATGAGGTGATTTATGGGACGATATATGTTTGGTGAAGCGTTCTTAAAATATATTGCGAGAAGGTGTGTTGACAAACCCTGACGGCATAATTGGCTATTTGACACTGTACGCAAACAGTTTGTATCGCGTGTATTGGGTGCAGCTGCACTGGAGTTGTCTGCTGTTCACTGATGAGTTAATACGTCATTAACACACACACACACACACACACACACACACACACACACACACACACACCGACCCCACCACCCACCCTCCCACCCTGAAGTTATACAAAACTATATTATTCATTCACCGAGCAACACGAAACACGATTGTTTCGCAACGTTGTGGGAAGGTTGAAGATTGGTACCGACACGTAACACAACTTTGCAACAACGCTAATGTTACGTCATTTTATAACTTTATGTCACAACGTAATAACAGCATTGCAAATTTACGTTGAGGAAATGTTATGCTTTGGGCTCCTGACAAGGGTATAACGTTTCTTATAAGTTCGTGTCATATTCTGTACTATTTAATGCGAAAGGACGTTTGCTGGTGGACGTTAGGGTTTGCCATGTACAAACAATGATGGTTGTGTAAGTGGGTCGTCAATCGCACGATATTGTGGAGGTGGAGATAGTGGTGTTTTGAACGTTTAACGGTATACTGAACAGTTAAAGACACGCAAATTTAGAGAAAAATGTAATCGTTCGTGTATATGTCCTTAAGGTAAACACTTCTCAAAAAGACAGAGTTGCGTTTTTTCTACTGTGCGGTATATGTTAGACATTTGTAGAATCAAAGGTGGACTGACATTTCGCATCTGCAGCTGTTCACGCATCTGCAGCTGTTCATCTGCCGTTTAGTTTGCGACTTTTGAGTTTTAGGGTTACTCTAACAACGAAATGACGATTGCTCTGTCAGTGTGACAAAAGCCTTTGCTGACAGGAAAGTTCGTTTCGTTTGAGGTCACCAAGTCACATATTCCCAAGACAACCATGATTATATTACTGATAAGACGTGTAACTGTAGTACTGTCATAAATATAAACAAACAAACAAACAAAAGCAGGCTGTTACTCTGTATCCCTCAAATTTGTACAACTGCAAATAGGATAAGAAAATTATGTCGAAATAACCTCGGCATTCATTGGGATGCGTAAGAGGATATCCAGAAAAGCATCGTCGGGCAAAACGTAGAGAAAATAACAGCTTTTGGAAACAATATATTAGACTATAGATCGCTCAGCCAGGTATGACGACGGAAAGTCGCGTCACCTAGTATAAAATGCATGCGCTGCCTACTGGCGCAAGGGGTCACAACAAAGATATTTTGTGCGTTTTCATGTGAGTTGAACATGTCCCATCTATTGATTAACATCTTACATGTCTTCCTTTCAAGTTTTTGTTGTCTTTGAAGGTTGTGTAAAGATGTGTTAAAAGTATGGGGAAGTAAAGTATCGTACAAATGTCTCAAAATATACAGGTGGCATGACAACCTGAAGATCGACAAGAGTGGATATTGTTAATATGTATAGGTAAGGACATGCCATGTACTTCCCTACTTTAATTCCTCTATGGGATTATCATAGCTTAGCTAATGTATTTATTCCGCCACCCGACCACAAGCAGAGTCTGCTTCACCCGTCCTGGTTTTGAGACAACCCCTCCTACCTGTTTCTTTTTATATTCATAGTGAAATTGGTAGCTACATCCTTAACAGTTTCAGCATGAAAATTATTAGTTTTCACGACAGCTATCGTTTATAATTAAGCTAAGCCTAGTTTCAAAATGGGCATTTAAAAGAAGTCTTTTATAACACAATATCATCGCACACCAATTTGCATAAAGCCATGGTCTGTTCCAAATAAGTCGCTTTGGACTATGAAAAAATCCGCATTGCTCTTTTCTGCACTAATCTCCCTCCTCAATGAAGTCCTTTTTTTTCACTTTTCCTACCCCTCTACCACTTGAACTGTAGTTAGGCTGAAAAAAAGTGAAAATATTAAAACAGATGCTCCATCGAAATTTCAGGGGAAACGGACCCAAAATACAGCTCCAGCAGCCGATCTGCATCCTACGCCATTTCAGACAATCTCCCAGCAAGAGGAGCATCTATACAGCGAAGACAACGTCCACACGTCGTTGGTATTCATAGCGTCATAGGGGCTGTGGGGTAGCCTAATGGTTGAAGCTTTCGTTCATCACGCCGAAGGCACTGGTTTGAATCCCACATGGGTACAATGTGTGAAGCCCATTTCAGGTTTTCCCCGCCGTGATAGTGCTAGGATATTGATAAAAGTTGTGTAAAACCATACTCACGCACTCAATCACGCACTCACAGGAGGATGTCACCTAGGACACGGTATGGGAACGGATTCATCTTCACGTTTTTAGAGCTACTTCGTAATTGATCACTTAGGACACGGTACGGGAACGGATTCATCTTCACGTTTTTAGAGCTACTTCGTAATTGATCACCTAGGACACGGTACGGGAACGGATTCATCTTCACGTTTTTAGAGCTACTTCGTAATTGATCACCTAGGACACGGTACGGGAACGGATTCATCTTCACGTTTTTAGAGCTACTTCGTAATTGATCACCTAGGACACGGTACGGGAACGGATTCATCTTCACGTTTTTAGAGCTACTTCGTAATTGATCACCTAGGACACGGTATGGGAACGGATTCATCTTCACGTTTTTAGAGCTACTTCGTAATTGATCACCTAGGACACGGTACGGGAACGGATTCATCTTCACGTTTTTAGAGCTACTTCGTAATTGATCACCTAGGACACGGTACGGGAACGGATTCATCTTCACGTTTTTAGAGCTACTTCGTAATTGATCACCTAGGACACGGTATGGGAACGGATTCATCTTCACGTTTTTAGAGCTACTTCGTAATTGATCACCTAGGACACGGTACGGGAACGGATTCATCTTCACGTTTTTAGAGCTACTTCGTAATTGATCACCTAGGACACGGTATGGGAACGGATTCATCTTCACGTTTTTAGAGCTACTTCGTAATTGATCACTTAGGACACGGTATGGGAACGGATTCATCTTCACGTTTTTAGAGCTACTTCGTAATTGATCACCTAGGACACGGTACGGGAACGGATTCATCTTCACGTTTTTAGAGCTACTTCGTAATTGATCACTTAGGACACGGTATGGGAACGGATTCATCTTCACGTTTTTACAGCTACTTCGTAATTGATCACTTAGGACACGGTATGGGAACGGATTCATCTTCACGTTTTTAGAGCTACTTCGTAATTGATCACTTAGGACACGGTATGGGAACGGATTCATCTTCACGTTTTTACAGCTACTTCGTAATTGATCACTTAGGACACGGTACGGGAACGGATTCATCTTCACGTTTTTACAGCTACTTCGTAATTGATCACTTAGGACACGGTACGGGAACGGATTCATCTTCACGTTTTTAGAGCTACTTCGTAATTGATCACTTAGGACACGGTATGGGAACGGATTCATCTTCAAGTTTTTACAGCTACTTCGTAATTGATCACTTAGGACACGGTACGGGAACGGATTCATCTTCACGTTTTTAGAGCTACTTCGTAATTGATCACTTAGGACACGGTATGGGAACGGATTCATCTTCAAGTTTTTAGAGCTACTTCGTAATTGATCACTTAGAACACGGTACGGGAACGGATTCATCTTCACGTTTTTACAGCTACTTCGTAATTGATCACTTAGGACACGGTACGGGAACGGATTCATCTTCACGTTTTTACAGCTACTTCGTAATTGATCACTTAGGACACGGTACGGGAACGGATTCATCTTCACGTTTTTAGAGCTACTTCGTAATTGATCACCTAGGACACGGTACGGGAACGGATTCATCTTCACGTTTTTAGAGCTACTTCGTAATTGATCACTTAGGACACAGTACGGGAACGGATTCATCTTCACGTTTTTAGAGCCACTTTGTAATTGATCACTTAGGACACGGTACGGGAACGGATTCATACTGCATCACCTGATATACGTAGCAATAACGCTATTGGTACCTGACCTTTTTACATGCCCTATAAAGTACATACGAGAAATACATTAGCTGACATCCCTTTTGTGACTTATCTGTGTACATAATTACATGAAAAAATATAACAGCATCCAGTTTTACACCACTATATGTTGCTACATACGTCGACGAGTGACAGGGGCCTGGACATGTTGACTAAATAAAATGCCTCAAACCGTCCGTTAGTTATGTCGTCCTAGAAAACGTAATGTGCTTTGTGGGACCTGAACAAATATATCATACCGGATTATTTACCAGTATGGGTTTTTTTTAATACAAAGCACACCGCAGTTTCGCGCTGTGGTATGTGGAGGGGGTGACAAGTAACAGCAGAAAAACACTGTGAAAGGGTGAAAATGTTGAATCTTAGATTTATTAGTTTGGGGTTTTTTAAGGATGAACAGTTGAGAGGATTTGACCACTGCATTTATAAGTGAATGTTGTTTTGTGCCGCTGTGTCACTACAGGCAGTTAATGATCAAGTCTTGATCTCACAAGCGTGTGGTTCACACCATATCGTAGTCGGGGTAAATGTACTCTTGAAGTGCTGTCTGTATTTCATCGTGACCTGTTCAAGATATGAAACAACACTTTGCTGGTTGTGCATAGAATATGACCAAGTCAGGGTTTCGTAAGATTGTAGGAAATGTGCAGGACGTGAAATGAGGATATGAGCCATAGCCATAGATGGTGTGCGTTTGTGTGAAAATATATAGGAAGTGACTGATCGTGGCAAACACATGTCGTGGAAATATCAAACATGAATTAGTTCTTTTCGCAACCAATCGTACCGACCATCTTGATTGTTCTGTGTATGTTTGTACAAAATAACCCATAAAAAGTACATGGCTGGATTAGATCGATAATAAGTTTCAGATATCGAGTGATTGTGAGAAGGGGCGCCCTGTTGTTCGGTCAGACCTAGCATGGCCAGGAACAATGCGTACAGGCCGACACGGCGAGTGAGTAAATGGTCTCCGCACAATGCGCCACGGAATTGCGTGACCGGAAGCTAGGCTAAGGCGGAGCATTTCCCTCGAGTATTGTTCCAGCAAATTCCGATGATTTATCAAGTTTACGGATTTCTTTATCACAATGTAACTGTGTTAAATGTTTGCTTAACACAAGGATGATCTATCTGTACCACATGTGGAAGAAGTATGCGAAAACACGTCTTGGTAAAAGGGCGTTATTTGTTCTGTTTTTATGTTCCCTGAGACAGTAAAAATGTGGGGTACATGTGAAGACATTTATTTCAGTGACTCACACTTCTATACCAAGTTCTCTAAATGTAAACTAATGTAAGTGGAGTCTTATAGCTAGTCACCTACTTTCAAGGTAAGCCAAGACGTACACGGTATGACGTCGGTTTTTGCCAAGTGTTTGCGACTTTGTAAAACATGGACACATAAACAGAGCAGGCAAATAATGTATATATGGTAATGCTTATGTCGTTAAAACAGATACATGCAGTAGTTGACTAACTAGTACTGATACATCAGTCTTAACGTGTCAGCAGGTAATAAAGACACATGCAGTAGTTGACTAACTAGTACTGATACATCAGTCTTAACGTGTCAGCAGGTAATAAAGACACATGCAGTAGTAGACTAACTAGTACTGATACATCAGTCTTAACGTGTCAGCAGATAATAAAGACACATGCAGTAGTTGACTAACTAGTACTGATACATCAGTCTTAACGTGTCAGCAGGTAATAAAGACACATGCAGTAGTTGACTAACTAGTACTGATACATCAGTCTTAACGTGTCAGCAGGTAATAAAGACACATGAAGTAGTTGACTAACTAGTACTGATACATCAGTCTTAACGTGTCAGCAGGTAATAAAGACACATGCAGTAGTTGACTAACTAGTACTGATACATCAGTGTTAACGTGTCAGCAGATAATAAAGACACATGCAGTAGTTGACTAACTAGTACTGATACATCAGTCTTAACGTGTCAGCAGGTAATAAAGACACATGCAGTAGTTGACTAACTAGTACTGATACATCAGTGTTAACGTGTCAGCAGATAATAAAGACACATGCAGTAGTTGACTAACTAGTACTGATACATCAGTCTTAACGTGTCAGCAGGTAATAAAGACACATGCAGTAGTTGACTAACTAGTACTGATACATCAGTCTTAACGTGTCAGCAGGTAATAAAGACACATGCAGTAGTGAGACGTTTCTCACGTTTCTCTTGTGAGCGTAACATGTGTTCCTCCCACGTCACCTTTGAACAAAATGTGCCCGAGAAACATTTTACTTTTTTATGCAGCCTAATCAGAGCACTGATACAAATAACAGTGTTTATGCAACAACTAACCACATGCCATGGTGTTTATACGTGAAACGTTGACACAAATTCGTATAGTGATATTTCATGGCACATGTAACAGAATTCACGTTTCAATTCTTAACACGAACAGATACGAAAATTCAGTGACTTTTGTCATACGTCATTGTACGTCATTTATGTAGATGATGCAAGGCCTATTTTTGTTGGAATCTTTCAAAATACGACCTGCCTTGTTAGGAATACGTCCTTTACTAAAAGGGCGACGAGTCAGAGTATGTCGAGTACAGTCTGGTATGATGGGTTTTAACCTACTCTCCTAAGTGTACGTTTCTTGTTGTCTTTGGAAAACTTGGCGACTTTATCGTCAATAACCAAAGTTAACACACAGTATCAAAATATGTGTCCTTCCACCTTGAATGATTATATTAAGAAAGTGCAATGTAACCAAATCTGTGCGTCAAGCAGTATTGCTTACAGATATAACACCGGATATATCATTGTGCTATAATCCTAAACATTCATCTTTGTCATGTGTTGGTGCATTCCTTTAGTATCTAAATGCAACAAGGTAACCAGGAAGTGATGATGTTCTTTGGATGTGTAAAAGCATTGAAACTACCCTGAGTATTCCAATGAATGGTGTAAGGAGGATTGTCTATGTACTCATGACTTTTGGCATACAGACACAAGAGATGACAAGGAAGGACCAAAATCGGAAATAAGTTGAACTTCCTAAAATCATAGTTAAGCTATCAACAAACAAAAATAACAACCGATCTTCGTTTTTAGTCATGATAAACATAATACATTTAGACAGCCAATGCACCGGGATAAAAGAATATGAATGAACATGAGCATATATTACATAATCCTACATAACGATCCGCGATGTGCAGATAAACGAAACATGTATGGTAATAATTAACGAGCGAGTGGACTACATGTGTTTGAAAGTAGGTTACACCGCCGTCACTGTTGGCATTAAGTCGGGCACAGGCGACAGACCGCCCGGTTACCTGTAGTCGTCTCACAACGCCCTATCTGCTTGACCCGGTGGACAATCTCAGCATTTCACAGTGGCTTTCAGTTCAGAAGTAGTCAGTCAGATCAACAATTTACGGATAATAATCACTACTGTTCTTCCCCGGAACTGCGGCGTTAAGGTGAGAATTTTCGATGAAAATGGAGAAAATTCACGATTCTCAGGTATTAATTTCAAATGTGTTTAATGGATATCTCTGAGATTTTAGGTAGGGCTACATGTTGCCTTATCAGCATACAGTGTAAGCAAGTCATGCCACCCTACAAGTGATAAAGCGGTAAAAATAACCTGTGTGCCAGAACCGACCTTACCCACTACCAAACATAACTAATATATATATATATATATATATATCTAAATCCTAGTTTTACTCATTCCATGGTCGTTTGTTAATCATATATATATTTAATTTTCATTGAGAAAATGTCCTGTACTTTGTCATCTAACGATTTTAAGAAAATAAGTTCCTTTGTCCACTTGTCTATCTTTGAAATGCAAGGTAGCATTTTCTGGCTTAAAGAACAATGGTGCCATATTAGGCAACAGAGCAGTAGTGGGTGAAAGTCTGCAGTCAGGTTGCCAGGTCTTACATTGTGGTTTGACAACAGTGGATGGAGGGATGAAAACATCTTTTCAGCTAACCAGAACTTGGAGTGTAAAGGCGTTTGTTAATATTGACAGTTACCATCTAGTACAAACACTTTCAGTGTCTTGTTTAACTCACATAAACATCATCGCGCGTCTCCCCACGGTGTGTGTCTGGAGTTCAACTCATCACATGTTTCAACTATATCGGTATTTATTCACTATAAACGTTTATTATCAGGTCGCAACATGTCCGAGTATTACATTGTATTCGGTATATACACATTGGTTTTGGTCATCTGTATACACTGTGAGTTGTCTATACAGGCGGAACAGCAGCTCTGATGTATGTGGGCGACAGTAGGCCTTTGCTGGTATGGCTACCTCCTCCAATGGGCATAGGAGTCTGGAACAGACATGTGATATTCCATATAATTACCTGACAGAAGCTGATATGGTTCATCACAGGTAGCGCATGAGCTTGAATTGATTCAGAAAGGACATTTAAGATTCTGCAGTGGCACACACGCCTCCATACTTCAGTTATGAGGACGGTTGGCTCGTGCTAATATTGACTCCCATTTACAGACAAAAACAACAGACGACTAGCTCTTCATGACATTTGCTCCAGGGTCAAACGTGAACCTCCTATATGGGCTCGACAGAGATTTAAATGCTGCAAGTGTTACCCCCATCTCTGGCCTTACTGGATGAGTCGTGAGCAAATACCAAAATTGTCACCTCGCGAAAACTATTCAGTTTACCCTCCAGGTATTCTGACGTTCGAATATAACAAATGCAATGCTGTTCATTGCCTTAGTACGTGGTTGTCGAACTGACGTCAGTAGAAAACATCAACAGTGGCCTATATACACACTGAGGGCTACATTCCAGCTGCAGATAACGTATAAATCTTATAAGCGTATCCATGCAGTTTGATGCTTTGGGCGCCACCGTCTATATAGTTAACACCGAGGGTAGCGAGGGAATAGATTGAGGCTATTGGCGTCATCTTATAGTTAGTAACGAGGGTGACTAGGGGATAGATTGAGGCTTTTGGCGTCACCTGATAGTTAGTAACGAGGGTGACGAGGGAATAGATAGAGGCTATTGGCGTCATCTTATAGTTAGTAGCGAGGGTGACGAGGAGATAGATTGAGGCAATTGGCGTCATCTTATAGTTAGTAACGAGGGTGACGAGGGGATAGCTCGAGGCAATTGGCGTCATCTTATGGTTAGTAACGAGGGTGACGAGGGAATAGATTGAGGCTATTGGGGTCATCATATAGTTAGTAACGAGGGTGACGAGGGGATAGCTCGAGGCAATTGGCGTCATCTTATAGTTAGTAACGAGGGTGACTAGGGGATAGATTGAGGCTTTTGGCGTCATCTTATAGTTAGTAACGAGGGTGACTAGGGGATAGATTGAGGCTTTTGGCGTCACCTGATAGTTAGTAGCGAGGGTGACGAGGGAATAGATAGAGGCTATTGGCGTCATCATATAGTTAGTAACGAGGGTGACGAGGGGATAGATTGAGGCTATTGGGGTCATCTTATAGTTTGTAACGAGGGTGACGAGGGGATAGATTGAGGCAATTGGCGTCATCTTATAGTTAGTAACGAGGGTGACGAGGGAATAGATTGAGGCAATTGGCCTCATCTTATGGTTAGTGACGAGGGTGACGAGGAGATAGATTGAGGCAATTGGCGTCATCTTATAGTTAGTAACGAGGGTGACGAGGGGATAGACTGAGGCAATTGGCCTCATCTTATAGTTAGTAACGAGGGTGACGAGGGGATAGATTGAGGCAATTGGCCTCATCTTATAGTTAGTAACGAGGGTGACGAGGGGATAGATTGAGGCAATTGGCGTCTCCTTATAGTTGGTAACGAGGGTGACGAGGGAATAGATTGAGGCAATTGGCCTCATCTTATGGTTAGTGACGAGGGTGACGAGTAGATAGATTGAGGCAATTGGCGTCTCCTTATAGTTAGTAACGAGGGTGACGAGGGAATAGATTGAGGCTATTGGCCTCATCTTATAGTTAGTAACGAGGGTGACGAGGGAACCACCAAGCTCCTAATGCACGCCTATGTCTTAAGCAGGTTGGATTACTGCAATTCCCTCCTCAGTGGCAGAGCTATAATCTATACCTGTAAAGAGTCCAACAGACAGCAGCACACAGAAATCAGGATTACGGAATACAGACCACACTACCCCAGCCCTGAAAAACGTCCACTCTCAAACCATTACGAAGAGAATTCATCAAAATCCTCACTCAAGCTTTTAGCGCTCTACATGATCCGTTATCTTACCTACCACATAGATGTCATTTACAGATTGGCAAAGCCAATCATTTTAGCCCCCTTACTAGCGAGTAACATTTTAGTCATACATATGTTCAGTACGATGATTGAGAGGTCATTACGATGGACATTTGTTAGTATGAAGCACTGGTTTAGTGGTGAGCATGATTAGTACGGTACAAAGAAGGGACAGATCGATGCTCGGAAAAAGACAACATTTTTGGAACATACCAGTATCAGCGTACATGTATTCGCAAGATACAATCATATCCATGTATTTACTGTCTTCTCCAATATTTCAGAGATCACCAATGAGTTGCTCTGCCGTACTAGTGTTACTGGCGTTGGTCCTCATCTGGCATGGAGCAGGTAAAGCAACGGGATGGGTGGAAGACAAGGTTCACACTCACATTCAGATTCAGTAGTTAAAAACTACCAGTAACATCTTTACTGACCTGTGTGTGTTCTCAGTGATGTAGGAGGTTGTAGGTATTTCTGTCAGTATCACGTCCACCTGCCTGTCTGACCTGTGTGTGTTCTCAGTGATGTAGGAGGTTGTAGGTATGACTGCCAGTATTACGTCCACCTGCCTGTCTGACCTGTGTGTGTTCTCAGTGACGTAGGAGGTTGTAGGTATGACTGCCAGTATTACGTCTACCTGCCTGTCTGACCTGTGTGTGTTCTCAGTGACGTAGGAGGTTGTAGGTATGACTGCCAGTATTACGTCCACCTGCCTGTCTGACCTGTGTGTGTTCTCAGTGATGTAGGAGATTTCAGGTTTTCTCAGTTACAGGTGCTACTGTCCCTTCTTTTTCATTGTTATGTTTTGTTCATATACAGATCACCTCGGATATGAGATTACCAACATTGCTGCAGCTTTTTCCAGGTTTCCTATTTCTCTCACTCCGCTGGGAGAGCTGACACGGATATGTGTCAAGCAGCACAACAGAAGATAGATCTCGCCTAGGAACCTTTAACTAGCTTGTTCTGGACAACGACCCGTATCGGAGACGACACATACATGACATATATTTTATCATGTTTTGTGAATATATATAAGGCATTAACTACACATTGTATGCGGTTGACGTATACATTTATTACAGTGTCTTGGGAATGTCCTGTGGCCAGGGAAGTCCGTGGCCACCAATGCCGCTCCGACCGTGACTGTACCAGCGACGGCAAGTGCTGCGCCATCGACCACACCTACTCGTGCTGGTCGCTGGTGCAATACAATCGAGGTAAACTGCTGTAGCCGACAAACATCGTCAGTAATGAGTCACCAACGAACTGTTTGGTACTTGGCTGGTAGTTCCCACGACACGATATACAGTAAAATGTCCATTGTTTATTTCATGCCGACTGTCTATTATAACCACATGTCTGTGTCTCTAGCGCATGTTAATGTCACATATATACAATACATATCAGGAAACCCCCATCAGCAAACCAAGTGTCCAGTGTACCTGATGTCGCATTCCAGAGCCACGTGGTCTAGTAGATTCATGTGTACAGACTCGTATATCGTGCCTGATCCAAGGCTGCTCATGTACATTGAACGTTTGTTGGTGTAGACATGCTGAACTGCCCAGCCCACACAGAGATCCAGCCCACCAGTTGCTACAATGGGTGTTGGACAGACAGTGACTGTCAGGGAGGAAGGAAATGCTGCCAAAGTCACACAGACTGCGGCCTCACTTGCTACCCACCAATCAAGTATGAGAAGGGTTAGTGATGATTGATGACATGGGGACACCAGCATCAGTAATGCCGCCAATTACAACCACGATTTACTGTGAAACGTCATTAAAACTTGCCTGAGGATGACTGTAATATTAGACGAACATATTGAATCTAAACAAATATTCATCAAACCAAATATAAAAGTATTTTCTGTGTCTGACGTGACGTGTTTGTTTAGTCAAGGCCGTCATCTGCCCGGCCCCCTCAGACCCCCGGGACTTCCGTTGTCACTATCCCTGCCACTCTGATGCCGACTGCCTGAACATGGGTCGGTGCTGCAACTTCCCCTGCGGCAAGTCGTGCTGGTGGTCACCCGTGGAGGCCTTCATCACAGGTAAATTACCCCTCCCACCCCGTCAACCACTACAACAACAAATCCTTAAACTTGTGGTTTCGGAACCTCCTTCATCCCTAATGGAATGTGACGGTTTTGATGTTGTTCAATATGCCTGTCAACATGTTCCGATTTCAGCTACGGTGAGGGGAGACTGTTCCTATCAGGAGAACGCTGCCATAGGGGAGGAGGATGTACGCTTGTCCTGCCAACTCAGGGTCAACTCTACCACACCCGTGCAGGTAGAATGGTATAAGGGTCGCACGTCCCTGCCGAACGGACGTGGCCGAGTCCACAGCATGAAGACCTGCAAGGATCGAGATTGTCGGAGTTTGGAAACACATCTAATGTTTGATAGAATACAGAGTGACGACGCCGGTGAGACTGCCCTTGTCTGTTACAGAATCACGTATCTATGGAGTTTCGTATCTGTTAAAAAAGGGCCATTTATAAACTAGCTGCCAAATTAAACGCCACCAAAATAAAAACGACTGTAACTTGTAAAATAATTGTCAGTTTCTTTGAAAATAGGTAGAAGCACATATCTCGAAAACAACATGTCTATTCCCAGTGAACATTTGCACTTGCATTTCGTATTTTATGAAATAAAACCCCTGATTTACACGAATAAAACGGAAACTGTGCACAGAGTTACCCGTATCAAATTAGGGTATAAAAACTAACCAGGTTTATTCCCTCACATCATTCTAATCATTAACCAGGAACATGCCTCGTTAACACCTCGTTAAACCCCAAAATCAGCCATTGACGAAGAACGCTTTGGCAGCTGCTCTGCTAAGAGAATGGCGTCGGATCCCAATCAAGTCGTCAGAACACCCTGTTACCCAGTCGATGCCGGGTTCGGGCCTGCATCAGTTCTAAATGTTGCCACATCCCTCATTGAACTATATGAGCGATCCAGAAAGTTGTAAAAGCTCCAAGTGGATTCTGCATTGATGACCAAATACTGGATAATGCTCCCCAGTGTCATTCATGTGATATTAGATCACGAGCTGCGTCGTTTTTCTTCTTGTTATCCATTAAATACTGTTGCTGAATGACTGGTTTTTGCTATAAAACATTTAATGTTACCATATTTAGCTAAAGTTTTGTTTTAGACAACAAAAATATTTGGAGATGTTTCTTTTGGACGCTAGTTTAGTATTATCGTATGTTTGTGTAAATATAAAGTTTCAGCAAACTGTTGGGGTCTCCTGAAATGAATCTGCTCATTGTTTTCAAATTATTGGTATGCACAATGCTGGCATGTCATTAAGGACCTTTGCAAGTGATGATGTCATCTATCGACCAGCAGCAAAGTAATGACGTTTGATGACAACCCATGTCTTCATGTCCAACAATACGAGGCCAAATCATGCATATGCCGTTGGTGATTTCGTTCGTTAAGACCCCGGCAACTTTTCTTTGACCCGCCAGGAGTCAACATCTCAATCTCTTAGAGCATATTTAGGGTAGTGTGGGTTGCAGAATTAGTCAGAGAGCTGTCTACAAAATATTTATGCACTGAACAAGCCCCTCCATCAAGAAGGCAGCACGTCATATTGAACGTCGGACAGTCATTAAAGAGGAGGGTCAGAGGTATGAACGTAGGTCACAACAGACACTGTACTCAGTTCATTATATCTATGTGATTTATTGAGGATTGCATGCCAGAATCATGAAAATGAGCAAGCTTGTCATATGGCCATAGTTATCACCGGTTAAAAACTGAGTAAATTTTATGCCATGCATTCTTTTAAGATTATACCAAAACTTTTCTCTCCTTTAGTCATTTAATTATTTCTTGACGGCAAGTGTATCGAAGTTTGCCTGTGGTGAAAGGTAAGATTCTGATACATAAATGAATATGTTGTGTTGCGATACATGTATAAAGTTCAATGTTGACTTAACTGCCTATAGTTTACCACTGAAATATAATTGTGTGATAGGGGAATTTATATTTTGTAAACGATAGACCTGGCAGGGACATATTGGTGTTTCAGGTACATACACCATGATTGTCACCTCAGGTCGTGAGAAATATGGCCACGCCGTCAATCTGACGATCTTCAACAGTCCTGAGATCGAGATTCACCCCTCACTGAGCACTGTCTACTCCGGGGACAAGGTGGATCTGACGTGCAGGATTGTCAATCTGGACAAAACCAACCCATACTACAAAACCGGCATCAAACTGAAGTGGTGTCACCGAGGGCTCAGCAATGCAAGTGTGTATACATACATATAGCAAAGAAGGCTGACATTAGCTTACTGTATACACATATAACACAGGAGGCTTACTTTAGGGAACTGTATGTACATATAGCACTGGAGGTCGGATGTAGTTTACTGTATACACATATAACACAGGAGGCTTACTGTAGGGAACTGTATGTACATGTAGCACTGGAGGTCGGATGTAGTTTACTGTATACACATATAACACAGGAGGCTTACTTTAGGGAACTGTATGTACATATACCGCTGGCGGTTGGCACCAGTTTACTGTATGCACATGTAGCACAGGAGGCTTACTTTAGGGAAATTAATCAAGCAACACCCCAATTTTTTCTATTGGAGCAACTTTGAAGTGTTCTGACAATCAAAATATGCCGGGTTGATATAGTTTGACACTTTTTTATTCAACAGACGATCTCTGACAAACAACTTAAAGGGAAAAAGTATCAAGACTTTGCTTTATTGCAACGAAATCCAAATTCTTAAAACTGTCTTAAATTCATGAAAAAATGGACACAATTTACTATTCATCCACAGACGTTGTTGTCAGGTGTATTAACACAAATGTCACATGGAAAGAAAGAACAGTCATCTGAGAGTCTGCACACCGACTTTCATCAATATCTAGTGTGTCCTCCCTGCGCACGCACCACCGATTCCAGACGCCTCCTCATTCCTTGGATGAGTCTCCGGATCTGATTCTGGGGGATCCTGTTCCACTCCTCATGCAGGGCAGCCGTCAATTCGTTGAGATTATGGACTGGTGGGTCTCTCTGCCTCACACGACGGCCAATAAAGTCCCACAAATGTTCAATGGGGTTGAGGTCAGGGCTCATGGCAGGCCATGGAATTCTGTCAATTGCATTTTGCCGCAAAAAATCATTTACAGCATGCGCCCTGTGAGGTCTAGCATTGTCGTCCATAAATATGGGTCTCGTTGCCAGAGGATGGTTCTCAAAATGAGGTACCACAGCCCTGTCAAGAACCTCCTGTTGGTAACGAACACCGTTAAGGTTGCCACGGATGGTAATGATATCCAACTTGCAGTTCATGGAAATGCACCCCCATACCATAACGGAACCTCCCCCAAAGGCCACAGTCTCCTGGATGTTCCGTGGAGCCATTGCTGTGTTCCTCTGCCTCCAGACCCGAGTACGACCGTCCACCATGTGCAGCAAGAACCGGCTCTCATCTGAGAAATGGACCTTCCTCCAAGAGGCAATGTTCCAGTGCAAACGGTCATTACACCAGGCCAGTCGGGCTGCCTTATGGGCTGGAGACAGTCTGGGTCGCTTGATTGGCCTCCTTGCCCGGTATCCTGCAGCTTTCAGACGATTCCGAACAGTCCTGTTCGAGATGGGTCTCCCTGGAAGCCACTCCTGTCTCAACCGAGAGCTCGAGTCGAAGGACCTGCGCCGTACAAGTCTCAGTAAAGCTCTGTCCTCCCGGACTGTGGTCTTCCTGGGTCTTCCTGGTCTAGGCAGGTCTTTAACTTCATTAGTGGCCCGGTATTTTTTCAAAAGTTTTGAAATTATGGAATGATGTCGTCCGATTTGAGTCCCGATTTGTCTTAGAGACATACCAGCATTCCTCATGCCGATTATTTGCCAACGAGTGGCCTCTGATAATTTCCTACGTGCCATGACATTGAAATGAATGAAAAACCGAATGCAATCGACAACCTGCGCTTGTAAACACCCCAGGGAAAAAGTGCATTTTTCGAAAGTTGAGGTTAAAGCAATGCACGTGCGCTGTGCAAGCTTCACGCGCGTCATATCAACCCATGAAAAGCTCATGCTGTATGTCAATACATCAAAATTGAATAATCAATCATCAAAATTACTTCGTTAAACTTTGTTAAGTTTTTATGTGTCTTTGAATTTGGTGTTGCTTAATTAATTTCCATATGTATACATGTAGCACTGGAGGTCGGATGTAGTTTACTGTATACACATATAACACAGGAGGCTTACTGTAGGGAACTGTATGTACATATAGCACTGGAGGTCGGATGTAGTTTACTGTATACACATATAACACAGGAGGCTTACTGTAGGGAACTGTATGTACATATAGCACTGGAGGTCGGATGTAGTTTACTGTATACACATATAACACAGGAGGCTTACTTTAGGGAACTGTATGTACATATAGCACTGGAGGTCGGATGTAGTTTACTGTATACACATATAACACAGGAGGCTTACTGTAGGGAACTGTATGTACATATAGCACTGGAGGTCGGATGTAGTTTACTGTATACACATATAACACAGGAGGCTTACTGTAGGGAACTGTATGTACATATAGCACTGGAGGTCGGATGTAGTTTACTGTATACACATATAACACAGGAGGCTTACTTTAGGGAACTGTATGTACATGTAGCACTGGAGGTCGGATGTAGTTTACTGTATACACATATAACACAGGAGGCTTACTGTAGGGAACTGTATGTACATGTAGCACTGGAGGTCGGATGTAGTTTACTGTATACACATATAGCACAGGAGGCTTACTGTAGGGAACTGTATGTACATATAGCACTGGAGGTCGGATGTAGTTTACTGTATACACATATAACACAGGAGGCTTACTTTAGGGAACTGTATGTACATGTAGCACTGGAGGTCGGATGTAGTTTACTGTATACACATATAACACAGGAGGCTTACTTTAGGGAACTGTATGTACATATACCGCTGGCGGTTGGCACCAGTTTACTGTATGCACATGTAGCACAGGAGGCTTACTTTAGGGAACTGTAAGTACATGTAGCACTGGAGGTCGGATGTAGTTTACTGTATACACATATAACACAGGAGGCTTACTGTAGGGAACTGTATGTACATATAGCACTGGAGGTCGGATGTAGTTTACTGTATACACATATAACACAGGAGGCTTACTGTAGGGAACTGTATGTACATGTAGCACTGGAGGTCGGATGTAGTTTACTGTATACACATATAACACAGGAGGCTTACTGTAGGGAACTGTATGTACATGTAGCACTGGAGGTCGGATGTAGTTTACTGTATACACATATAACACAGGAGGCTTACTTTAGGGAACTGTATGTACATGTAGCACTGGAGGTCGGATGTAGTTTACTGTATACACATATAACACAGGAGGCTTACTGTAGGGAACTGTATGTACATGTAGCACTGGAGGTCGGATGTAGTTTACTGTATGCACATGTAGCACAGGAGGCTTACTTTAGGGAACTGTATGTACATGTAGCACTGGAGGTCGGATGTAGTTTACTGTATACACATATAACACAGGAGGCTTACTGTAGGGAACTGTATGTACATGTAGCACTGGAGGTCGGATGTAGTTTACTGTATACACATATAACACAGGAGGCTTACTGTAGGGAACTGTATGTACATATAGCACTGGAGGTCGGATGTAGTTTACTGTATACACATAGAGCACAGGAGGCTTACTTTAGGGAACTGTATGTACATATAGCACTGGAGGTCGGATGTAGTTTACTGTATACACATATAACACAGGAGGCTTACTTTAGGGAACTGTATGTACATATAGCACTGGAGGTCGGATGTAGTTTACTGTATACACATATAACACAGGAGGCTTACTTTAGGGAACTGTATGTACATATACCGCTGGCGGTTGGCACCAGTTTACTGTATGCACATGTAGCACAGGAGGCTTACTTTAGGGAACTGTATGTACATGTAGCACTGGAGGTCGGATGTAGTTTACTGTATACACATATAACACAGGAGGCTTACTGTAGGGAACTGTATGTACATATAGCACTGGAGGTCGGATGTAGTTTACTGTATACACATATAACACAGGAGGCTTACTGTAGGGAACTGTATGTACATATACCGCTGGCGGTTGGCACCAGTTTACTGTATGCACATGTAGCACAGGAGGCTTACTTTAGGGAACTGTAAGTACATGTAGCACTGGAGGTCGGATGTAGTTTACTGTATACACATATAACACAGGAGGCTTACTGTAGGGAACTGTATGTACATGTAGCACTGGAGGTCGGATGTAGTTTACTGTATACACATATAACACAGGAGGCTTACTGTAGGGAACTGTATGTACATGTAGCACTGGAGGTCGGATGTAGTTTACTGTATACACATATAACACAGGAGGCTTACTGTAGGGAACTGTATGTACATGTAGCACTGGAGGTCGGATGTAGTTTACTGTATACACATATAACACAGGAGGCTTACTTTAGGGAACTGTATGTACATATACCGCTGGCGGTTGGCACCAGTTTACTGTATGCACATGTAGCACAGGAGGCTTACTTTAGGGAACTGTAAGTACATGTAGCACTGGAGGTCGGATGTAGTTTACTGTATACACATATAACACAGGAGGCTTACTGTAGGGAACTGTATGTACATATAGCACTGGAGGTCGGATGTAGTTTACTGTATACACATATAACACAGGAGGCTTACTGTAGGGAACTGTATGTACATGTAGCACTGGAGGTCGGATGTAGTTTACTGTATACACATATAACACAGGAGGCTTACTGTAGGGAACTGTATGTACATATAGCACTGGAGGTCGGATGTAGTTTACTGTATACACATATAACACAGGAGGCTTACTGTAGGGAACTGTATGTACATGTAGCACTGGAGGTCGGATGTAGTTTACTGTATACACATAGAGCACAGGAGGCTTACTTTAGGGAACTGTATGTACATATAGCACTGGAGGTCGGATGTAGTTTACTGTATACACATATAACACAGGAGGCTTACTGTAGGGAACTGTATGTACATGTAGCACTGGAGGTCGGATGTAGTTTACTGTATACACATATAACACAGGAGGCTTACTGTAGGGAACTGTATGTACATATAGCACTGGTGGTTGGCACTAGTTTACGGTATGCACATGTAGCACTGGAGGCTTACTTTAGGGAACTGTATGTACATATACCGCTGGCGGTTGGCACTAGTTTACTGTACACACATATAGCACTGGAGGCTTACTTTAGGGAACTGTATGTACATACAGCACTGGCGGTTGGCACTAGTTTACTGTATACACATATAGCACTGGAGGCTTACTTTAGGGAACTGTATGTACATACAGCACTGGTGGTTGGCACTAGTTTACGGTATGCACATATAGCACAGGAGGCTGACTTTGGTATATGTACTTTGGTATATGACACGTAAGACTGATATCTGACATCACCCTTTAGTACGTACACGTAATACATATATCTGACATCACCCTTTAGTAAGTACATGCATTACAGATATCTGACATCACCCTTTAGTACGTACGTGTAAAACAGATACGTAACATCACCCTTAGTACGTACATTTGTCACAGATGACACTACTGTATGTACACTTTACACAGAATTTTGACATCACTTAATTGTGTATGCGCGTGTAACCCTGACATCTGACCTTACATTAATGTATGTGATATTACCCATTCGTTGTATACGTGGACAATGGACGGTGGTGAAACACACACAGCTGGCATACTTTTTGCAGACAACAACGGTATCCACTATCACGGGTTCGGAGAGGAGACAATTCGACTGACCAACGTGAGCGGGGATGTTGTGATAGGCTGCGGCCTCAACAGCACGGACTGCACTGTGACAGCTGAGGTCAAGGTACTGCCTAACGGTATGTTATCTGTAACCTCTGTGTCTCGTTCTGTCAGTCATTTAGAAACTGCGGATGTACCGTTGGTGACGTTCTACAGAGTGATATATTAGCGGATGGAAGTAACTGTGCATTACATAAAACCGCATAAAATAAATGTTATTTGAAAAGTTATAACAATAACCTTAAATAAACATTAAGCAAAGTCATTTGAGTGAATGTGGATGTCACGTATCGGTTATGGCACATGCACTTTGTGCACAATGAACGCTCGTTGACACCTGATGTTTAAACACATGTTATTGCGCGTACGTCATGCCACGACTTAGGGGATATCAGAGTCTCCGCGACCTGTGAATACTGGGGACTGGAATGGTCCAATGTGAAGTGACCAGACAATTTAGTGTCCATCAAAACACGATCTCATCTCTGATGAAACGTTTTCAATATAATGGGAAAACAAAAGATTTTCCACGGACCGTCTGTCCACACGTGACGTCACGTCAGTGAGACAATCACATTCGGCTGACCCGTCCATGGAATCTATTACAGACTGCCGGCTTGACTACTCGGACCATTCCTGACTTACGTCACAGACGTGGTTTCAGGCTTCAGCAAGATAATGCCGGTCAACATAGTTCTCGTTTTGTGGCAGATTTCCTGAGACGGCAGAACATTCCTTCACTCCCCTCTCCAGCCGTTTCTTCGGAACTGTCATCTGTTGAGCACGCTTGGGATGATATTGAGGAGCGTTTACGTGAAGCCCAGAATCAGCCATTGACGTTAGCTGAATTGGGACAAGCGATAGTTCAGACACGGAACAATATTGCCCAAGCACTCTTCCATTGGTATCGTCTTTGTGTCGTGTTGTCAAGCCCACAGCAACGCCAATGTTGGACACACACGATATCGAATTTGTGAGCTAGCTTTTGCCGCCACATCTCTTAGACGGTGAACCACGACGCCTATTGTCAAATCATACAAATTACGATATCATCCGGTCAACAGTGAAACAGTGGTTAAGGAAAACACCACAAATCATGTTATCGTTTTGCTTTAAGCAATGGCATAACGTCTCACAGTGCACAGTTACTATATTCCAGTAGACTGAGTAGAGACGTATATATGTTGTTCTGAATCAGTACCTAGAAAAAGATTGTAATGTGTGTAAATAGTTATTCGTCGTATGCGTTAAGCTTACAACCAGATCCCGATGTTTCGGCACGTGACCACATCTCAGTTTGTGACCATCAGCTGCCCTGCAGAAGGTTGGATTACACACAACTAAACACTTAACATCACAGTGATTGCAAGTTTTACAAGATAACAGACAATAAAATGTTAATCCAAGTATTTTGCGAAATAAATTTGTGATACTGATTTCTGTTATGTGTCCATTCCCCTGTTGATACAACATGTTAACCGGAAATCTCCCTGTAGAAGCTTTTGGTGTTGAACTAACAAAGAAATGTTGCGGTGACTGATCAGTACAAGTCTGGAAACGAACTGCAATGGCAGTGCAAACAAGAGTGAAAATAAAAATACTGTGTCAGAAAAGTACATTGGCAAAATTATATAAAAATAAGTGATTATAGCATGTGATAGTGATGCTAATGTTCATCAGGCTGCGTGTGGTCGAGCTTCATAAACAGAACTTGACCGGCGTTTAGAGATGGCCTAGGCATCAAGGCGTCTAGGGACACTGTGCGGTAGTGTTTACAAATATAGGAAACTTCAGGTACAGTCTTAATATCTGTTGAGACGCTTATATACCTTGTTGATGAATATGTGTAACCTTACATTCGTATATACATAGCGATAGACAGAATATAGTATAGATATTTGTGTACAAGAGCCTGTTCCCACAGTATTAGTTGTATCTGTTGCATGTTTGTTTGACAACCCGTGCAATGTTACAGCTGACCGCGGCTGCCCTGTGTCTGTGGACATCAGAAGGTACAAGTGGCCGTGGACACCCGCCAGCAAGTCCATGGTCGCACCGTGTCCAGTTGGCTATTCCGGTAGGGATTCAACACGTCTCTTAAACAACACATTGTCAAGGATACGCCGCTTGCTCGATGCTTTTCAATATTTACATGTGTTTTATGATATTATTTTGGTAACAAGTAAAGGTGTAGACTGTCCACTGAGATACGTTTCAACGTGTATTACAGGGAGAGCCAGTCGGCTGTGCAGCGATGTCTCCACGTGGTTTTACCCCAACTACTACCGCTGTGTCAGTCACCGGATATCTCACGTTGACAGCGAGGTACACAGTTACACATACAACAGCGGACGCTGCACTTCGCACACACACACACACACACACACACACACACACACACACACACACACACACACACACACACACACACACACACACACACACACACGCACACGCACACACACACACACAGGCACATACCCCATACATGTAAGCATGCATACATACACACACACATACAGGCACATACCCCATACATGTATGCATGCATACACACGCACACACACACACACACACACACACACAGACAGACAGACATACAGAAATAGCACTCTAAACTGGGCCCTGTGCAATGCTTTTCTGTAAGTTACAATATAGACAGATTAGCACTCTAAACTAGGCCTTGTACAGTGCTTTTCTGTCAACTACAGTATAAGCAGACGTAGCACTCTAAACTAGGCCTTGTACAATGCTTTTCTGTCACCTACATTATATACAGGTTAGCACTCTAAGCTAGGCCTTGTGCAATGCTTTTCTGTCAACTACAATATATGCAGACATAGCACTCTAAACTAGGCCTTGTGCAATGCTTTTCTGTCAACTACAATATATGCAGACATAGCACTCTAAACTAGGCCTTGTGCAATGCATTTCTGTCAACTACAATATATGCAGATATAGCATTCTAAGCTAGGCCTTGTACAATGCTTTTCTGTCAACTACAATATATACAGATATAGCACTCAAACTAGGCCTTGTGCAAAGCTTTTCTGTCAACTCCTACCTGCAGTAGGACATACTTCAGTCCAGCAGTGAACGTCAACCTGTGAGATAAGATACAGAAAACAATTTTCAAATGGCGGCTTATTCCTATAGTTTGATGCAAATAGTACAATTTAATCTATAGCGTATAGATACATGTTTTTCATGTACTTACCCATTGGCTTGTAAAACTGAGCATAAACTGACCATGCTGTTAACTCTCTCTGATGACTTCAAAGGCGAAAATCAGAGTGTGTTGAAGTTAACCCTTTGATGTTTTACATCATAAGCAGATTTGAACTGTGTGAACACGGGGTGCTGTTTATCTGGGCATATCGTTATACTTCTTTTTTCCTCAGCCACTGATGAAAAATATTTGATTTTTTAAATCTTTTTGATCTGTTTTAATAAAACATTTTATTGTTCAACTACACAACATATCAAACAGGTTAAAGTAACGTCATTCAATATTTGTAACATTTAGATGTTTGAAATCCTCTGATCTACGACCCATGAAGATTCGGGCTAGAATTGATCTTCAGTAACCCATGCTTGTCGTAAGAGGCGACGAACTTGATCGGATGGTCAGGATCGCTGATCTGGTTGACAACATGTCATCATATACCATTTGCACAGGACGATGCTCATGTTGTTGATCAGTCCATTGTCTGGGCCAAACTCTATTATTTACAGAACACCGCCATGTAGCTGAAATATTGCTGAGTGTGGCTTACGACAACAAGCAAACACCACGCACTTATGCACGTATACTTGCAGCTGAGGAAAATGAAGACAGGGGCGTTGTCTGCCAACTACATAACCCCAGTACTAGTGCAACTTGACACTGCAGCAACGGAGTTGAATCTGACCGGTGGTGACATTGGCGGCATCGTGTCTTCCATCTCTGACATCATCATCCTTGTGAAGGTCACCAGGCGGAAACTGGGGGAAGAGGGGCGTGAGGTAAGAGAGAACTGCAGAGTACAGAGAATGTTCACCTTCGACACATATTCAATAAGTTTGGTATGACGTCACAGGGGTACATTGTTGTACTGTGGATTTGTTTCACAAGCATTCGGGGTGCCATCCTTTGATACTGTATGCACAGCACATGCACATTGATCGTGTCGGGGCTTGTTTTCCAGTCCTTCATCAACGTTGTGAACAGCGCCTTGGCAAAGGGTAATCTACAGGAGTGGAATATTATACTGAAGGAGGCGGTGAGTGTCAATAGCTTCATATCAATCCCAACCATGATGTGCAAAATGTAGTAACTTCCTATCATCAGTACATAGCAACATAACGTGTAGTGCCCAAAGATCCTTATACATAGCCCAACCCATGTATGTACATAATGTGTACTCCCAATGGAGTTGATGTGCCATTGAAATGGACATCCAGTATACGAAATAATTCTCTTTGTTGCCACAGCTCAACCAATCAACAGTTAGCTCTCTGTTGCGCTCGGTCAGTGACTTTGGATTGCTAACTGCAGATGAACACGCTATCAACGATGACCCAGCTCATATGGTCAAGGAGACAATATGTAAGTTTCTAATGTACTTACAACAGTAACGCAAATGCACATTTAATTGTTCTTCTAACCAATTGTCCATGCAAGATACAAGTGGCCCGTGCTGTCATAGAGAACCAATACCATATTCAGTTTTCAGTATTCTCTCTTTATTCTGTTTCAGTATTTGGAGCCGGAAAGACGTCCCCTGAAGACATTGTGTTCCCCGAAGATACAAATGATGAACATGGTAATGCAGCACTAGCTATCATCAGGAGCTACTGTACCATGTACTGTAGCTATAGATAAACCTTGTAGCTATACATCATCAGGAGCTGCAGTGCAATGTATTGTAGCTAGGGATCATTCTCACAGCTATTCATCACCAGGAGCTGCAGTACCATGTACTGTAGCTATACATAATCCTCACGGCTATTCATCATCAGGAGCTGCAGTACCATGTACTGTAGCTATACATAATCCTCACGGCTATTCATCATCAGGAGCTGCAGTACCATGTACTGTAGCTATACATAATCCTCACGGATATTCATCACCAGGAGCTGCAGTACCATGTACTGTAGCTATACATAATCCTCACGGCTATTCATCATCAGGAGCTGCAGTACCATGTACTGTAGCTATACATAATCCTCACGGCTATTCATCATCAGGAGCTGCAGTACCATGTACTGTAGCTATACATAATCCTCACGGCTATTCATCACCAGGAGCTGCAGTACCATGCACTGTAGCTATACATAATCCTCACGGCTATTCATCATCAGGAGCTGCAGTACCATGCACTGTAGCTATACATAATCCTCACGGCTATTCATCACCAGCAGCTGCAGTACCATGTACTGTAGCTATACATAATCCTCACGGCTATTCATCACCAGGAGCTGCAGTACCATGTACTGTAGCTATAGATAATCCTCACGGCTATTCATCATCAGAAGCTGCAGTACCATGTACTGTAGCTATACATCATCCTCACGGCTATTCATCATCAGGAGCTGCAGTACCATGCACTGTAGCTATACATCATCCTCACGGCTATTCATCATCAGGAGCTGCAGTACCATGCACTGTAGCTACAGATGATCCTCACGGCTATTCATCATCAGGAGCTGCAGTACCATGTACTGTAGCTATACATAATCCTCACGGCTATTCATCATCAGAAGCTGCAGTACCATGTACTGTAGCTATAGATAATCCTCACGGTTATTAATCATCAGGAGCTACTGTACCATGTAGCTAGATAAATTCTCAGCTATACATCATTAGGAGCTACTGTACCATGTAGCTAGATAGATTCACAACTATACATCATCACGAGCCACTGTGTCATCTAGGTATAGATCATCATCACAGCTATTCATCATCAGGAGCTGCTGTACCATGTAGCTAGATAAATTCTCAGCTATACATCATTAGGAGCTACTGTAGCATGTAGCTAGATAAATTCTCAGCTATACATCATCACGAGCTGCTGTACCATGTAGCTAGATAAATTCTCAGCTATACATCATTAGGAACTACTGTAGCATGTAGCTAGATAGATTCTCAGCTATACATCATCACGAGCTACTGTACCATGTAGCTAAAGAATCATCACATAATCACGACCTACGATTAAAAGTCTAACCAAATACATGCAAACCCAATCTCTTGTAGTGCCATCTTCGATAATGTCCATGGTGCAGGTTCCGACAAATCACCACAGTTATTGCTTCCCTTTCAACAGGAATACATTTGGTTGATGGTTATGACCACATATAACAGATGATTTTTTTCTCGAAACTTACTATATCTGACTATTTCCCCTAGCGGGCGTCCCTAGATACAGAAGGTCTAACAGGGAGAGCACGTCAGTCGCTGTTCAGAAGGCTACTCTCGTCAACTTAATGGACGGTGAGTTCTACATTTTCAGGTACATGATAAGTAACGCGTTTCGTGACAAAATACTACATATTAATGATATACCTTTTGCAATAGGGGCGAGAACGGTGATGTTTCCCCCTTCGTAATCCTTACACCCAGCACTGTTTCAACAGGCCCCACAGACGAGATCAAGTGGACGTACTCTATTTACAAGACACTACCAGACATCATGAACCTGGACGGTCACTCGGAGAGCATAAGGTAGGAGCATCTATCGTTCTGGCAAAATACATTTAATGATACTTTGAGGTGGAAGGACACTTTTATACCACATCATACTACATCAACCAAGCCATGTTCCTGCACTGCATTATCCCACAGGTCGGTATCATTCACTGAGAGGGAGCGAGTAAAGGTCGTGTCAGATATTGTCTCCTTCATGGTGAAGTCGAAAGAGGGAGCTGAACTGCACCCACCTATTAGAGCCCGGATGTATATGAGGATACAGGAGGATGAGGTTAGTAGATGACTCTCGATGGTACCAACTGTCAATAGATCAAGAGCATACGTTCTTTGCTATATGCATTCAGAGACAGAAAACAACAAGACCGGGATGATGGATTAGGGCGTTCTTAACGAACATATGTACCTCGAACTGTATGGTAACTGGAACATTTCTAGATTTTCTGTTGAGACGATGAACTGGCTGGGCATATTCGATTGTCTGGTGTAATATTACCCATCCAAGGTTGTATTCCTGTATTTGTTGTAGACATCCCTCAATACTGATACCCACAAGATGTGCGGCAGGTTCATTCCGATCGAAGGGTAATTATGCAAGTTTATACCTGTTTCGTTTCCGTAATGGTTGACTATGGCGTTCGTTATGTTTATGAAATGACTAGTTGCTGTGCCTTGTACGTTTTAAAATGTACTGGATATCATGTCATGTTGTTCAGCTTTCCTAGCTTGTGTCAGTGTCCTACAGCAGTTGACTCTTCCAAACTCCTGCCCTGCTGTTATTCTGCAATTTGTTGCACATCACTTAATGATACTACACTTGTGTCTAGAAGCAACACGAGCAGCTGGGTGTCTGCCGGTTGCCAGCTGGTGGTCGACAGCAGTGGTGTCGTGTGTGAGTGTAGCAGGCTTGGTCACATCGCTGTCCTCACAGTGGTAGGTGCTTCACGTATTTCCTTGTAAGCAGTTAGTGGACAACTTACACATCCTTAATCACCGTATCACCACTACAATGAATGTCATGTAACATTATGTCAGTGAGAGATTTGCAGCTTTACAGAACTCGGTGGCATTTCTATCTTCACAGGAACAGGTGACACCGAAAATACAACCGCTGTTCCTGACTCTCCTGAAAGCAATATGTTCAGTGCCTCTGCTGGGGGCTCTCATCATCATTATTGTTGGGATCAAACGAAGAGCGTTAGTAAAGTCAGTCGTCCCATGTCTATAAAACTGTACTGCCACATATTTATCTCATTTATTTAGCGGATGTTGACTAATTTACTCGATGTAAATGTAGTGACACACATCTCTACAGGTATTTACTCTACGTATACATATTGGCACATATACATATTTACACATCTAAGAGGTTAATTTTCATATACCTCTACTCTAATTCGGGTATACCATTGACATATTTGATGCACGTGGCTTCACGTATACAGACTGACACATATACCTCTAGTTCGGTGTTATTCGGTACGTCGGAGAACATTAAATATACACGTTGTGGTGAGTCAGTGTCATGGTTTACAGAACCCACGTGTTGCAAATCATGGCGGATGTATCATATAGGTGGGTCGTGTTTTGCAGAATGACTGGTTCGACTGCCTTGTCCCTGAACGTCTGTGGTGCCATCGTCGGAGCTTACACAGTGTTTGCAGTAGGCATTGACATGACAAAGGACGAGGTATGTACGTCAGAATTCATGTATCAAGACATATCTCACATATGTATGTGTGTAATATCTCATATATGTATGTATGTAATGTGCAATATTGTCGAAGTCCAAGTCAAATATCACGTGGTACATATGTAGTCGCATTTGTCACATTGACAAAGCTGTATTTACGTTAGCTTTCTGACTGTCGCAGGCGTGTCTAATGTGTAGTCTACATTGTTTAGGGTCTCTGCCTTGGCGTCGGCATCGCGCTGCACTTCCTCTTTACAGTCATGACTTTAGGCATGTTCGCTCAGACGGTGTATCAAGGAATCATCTTCACGCGCCATCTCACCTCTTTTGTGGTACATACATCCAAGTGGCTCTACCTCTTTCTCGTCATAGCGGTGTGGGGTAAGTCACAAAACCATCAACCAACCCTCATCAGGTTCACACAGGACCCCCGCTATTGTATGTATGTATGTATGTATGTATGTATGTGTGTGTGTGTGCGTGCGTGCGTGCGTGCGTGCGTGCGTGCGTATGTATGTATGTATGTATGTGTGTGTGTGCGTGCGTATGTATGTATGTATGTATGTATGTATGTATGTGTGTGTGCGTGCGTGCGCGTGCGTGCGTGCGTATGTATGTATGTATGTATGTATGTATGTCTGTGTGTGTGTGCGCGTGCGTGCGTGCGTATGTATGTATGTATGTGTGCGTGAGTGCGTGAGTGCGTGAGTGCGTGTGTGTGTTGGGGAGAGTGGGTGTAGCTGCGGGTGTGGTAGAAGTATACTTTTTCGGTGTACAGAAATCTTGACGCTATCTACAATGATTCATGGGAACACTCTTGTAAGATTGATATTCAGTATTATGTTCAGTCGGGTTGCAGTGACTGCTGAGAAGGGACGTGGGTGTGTTCTCATGTCCCTAGTGAATGCGAAATCGTTTCAAATTTGGGAAAGAAACACTCCAATTGTCACAGGTTTACGAGGACCAAGACTGGGTTCATGACATTTCACTTTTTTGTATGATCGACCATTATATATGATGGTCAGACGTGGCAAATTAGTGATGTTTCTTGTATAATTTACATCTGTGTTTCCAGTGGTTGGTGCAGGAATAGTTGCGGCAACAGCATTGGTGGCTAGTCTTGAGAGCTACAGCACAACACGTCTGTGAGTACAAACGGGTGGTAGTTACTTATATACACAATGACAATGTGTATATGATGTTCCATTGTCTCAAGTTTACAATTACTGTGGTATGTCGTTAAACATGTGTCTGGCAAATATTATTACAACTGTTTCCTGAATCCCTGGAGCACTATTTCCCTTAATTTTATATCACACACCCGTCTCATCTTACCTCCCCTCATTTCAGATGCTGGGTGAACACGAGACGAGACGCGGCCTTGTCGTTACTGGGGACGACAGCGTTGGCATTACTGGTAGGTGGGCACAGTCAGTACCTCCAGATGTGAGTTGGTTATGCTTGTTACTTCAACTTCTGGTTCCTTGTGTGTGGTGAGAGATGTGAGTTGGTTATGCTTGTTACTTCAACTTCTGGTTCCATGTGTGTGGTGAGTGATGTCCGTTGGTTATGCTTGTTACTTCAATTTCTGGTTCCATGTGTGTGGTGAGTGATGTGAGTTGGTTATGCGTGTTACTCCAACTTCTGGATCCATGTGTGTGGTGGAGATGTGAGTTGGTTATGCTTGTTACTCCAACTTCTGGTTCCATGTGTGTGGTGAGAGATGTGAGTGGTTACGCTTGTTACTCCTACTTCTGGTTCCATGTTGATTGTTAGATATATGAGGAGGTGTTGCTTGTTTCCCCAGCAACCGATTCCATGTGTGTGGTGAGAAATGTAACTAGGCCCTGCGTGTTACTTCCGCTCCCATGTTGATTGTGGGGGATGTAATAGGGCTAAGCGTGTTAGCTCAATTTCCAATGCATATAAGACGTTCATGCTAGATACGTTTACTTCCAGCTTCATGTTGGAGTCCTTATACTGTGCGCTTGTGCTGGGCGCTGTAACCCCAGCGAAGGAAATGTAGAAGAAAAAGTACCCATGCAGAGCGGGGTGCCAATGAAAAAATACTTGGATGTGGACACACAACATACACGGAAACACATTCTTCTCAAGTTAGTAAATGTAACTTGCAGATTAAGTAACACTGAATTATATATTTGTTTATTCATGCAGCGTGAGTGTGCGTAAGCGTATTAGGGCCACGGTGAAAAATGTTTTTGGTGTCACTATCTCCTACGAAGGACTTAATATCTCGTATGTAGGACTTACTATCTCCTACGTAGGACTTATTATCACCTACGTAGGACTTACTGTCACCTACGAAAGGCTTAGAATCTCCTACGTATCATCTACGTAGGACTTACTATCTCCTACGTAGGAGATACTAAGTCCTACGTAGGAGATACTAAGTCCTACGTAGGTGATAGTGACACCAAAAAGTTTTCACCGTGGCCCTAATACGCATCCGTATGAGGGAAATAGGGACATATGGACATTTTAACCAGCCAATTAACAGTAATGCATAGTCTTAAGTTGATGGGTGATCTAGGAGTGACACGAATCACTTGTAAGTGAGGTATATAGAATCTCTTGTCTTTCATTTAATTAGTGTACTAATCAACACTATCTGACATATCCTCAGCTACTTGTGGCTAGTAGATGTATGGAAGGTTGCTGAATAGTCCTGGGCCTGAGTGTAAAACATCCAGAGTGCACCCTTTACGTGCAAATGTTTTGTACAACACCTTCAAGGCTAACAGGCTGCACTGAACCAGTTAGACAATCAGAAAACAGACATCAGACTATGCCCAACTGAAAGGGCTACAATGACAACCATCACTCGGACAGATTCCACTACTGCTTCTCGTTGCTCGTTCAGAGATGGAGAGTAGGATTCAAGAGAGTAACCCAAGTGACCTAATGTCTGGACCACCTTCAACTGCTATGCAGATGGATGATTGCTAAATAAAAACACTACCTAGACAGTACATTTGACGTCACCCTTGGAACAGTTGACAACAGTTGTGTTGTGTTTGTGTTGGCCTCAGTATTCACCAAATTTAGAACCATTTCTTCATTTGAGGAATGTGTACGCCACCAGGAGGATAGTCTGCCGCCAGTTGTTCCATACTGTCACTCCAGCCTGGACACCATACGGATGTGGAACAGGGAAGGGGAAACTGTAATAACAAACAAAGTCATCGCAGTCAGTCATATGCAGCCTTCCACATATATAAATTTATTATTATATACTTGGTAACATTGTAAACATTTTTTGACAATGGCGATATTTATTCTTAAGCAAGTAGTAATTCCATCTTTGCAGTCAGACTAGATTGATAAACATGAGCAAGTTTATTTCCAGACAAGGTTTTCGGACTGTTATGTTGGTACTGGACCTCTGTGCTGAGATCATGCTGGTGCTGATGGTGACGACACACGTTCACGGGAACACGCTGGAGTATGTGTTTGCAGTCTGTACGGTGTTAAAGGTACGCAAGGTCGATGGAGACCCCGATTCTACCTGGCACACTGGCACAACGCGTGGTGCCCCTTCTTGAAGTCCCCAACCGGGACGTGAATGGAATATTGTAAATGCGTCATAATACTGGACTCACTCAAATGCGTCATAATACTGGACTCACTCAATCATTTATTGCAACATGCGCATTGAACTGTACACAACCACATTCAAGCCAATTCGTGTATTGCATGCAACGGCCTTGAAACACTCTGACTGGAACCAAGAAAACATTCCTGCATACATACAAGATATACATCTCTTACGGATTCGTTATGTGACGGTTGTTGCTGTTACCCAGTTAATCAAATAACCTAGTGTATCTCAGTCGGAGTACGCAGCTGCAACCGTTGTTGTCATGGAACATGTCCAGACTAAAGAATCACTTACACGTTCATTCATTCAGTTTCCCTTTTCTTTTTCAGGCCATCATTTTAGTCTGTGTTGATGCGTACCTCGTGGTAAGTATTCATTCACTCATTACAATCGTAATGTCACTATCCCTAAACAACTAGCATTAGTATGTACATAATATATATTATTTGTATATCTTGTGTTTAGATAAAGTGGTCATAATGCCATAATATTTGGACTTCACAAAAAATTGGTGTGCCTGTTTCTCTTTCCAGGACACTGACACCTCGTCAAATCAAGGCAAAGGTTCGCATCATTAACATCCCAAGTCATCACAACATTTGACGATCGTCGAGCCATACAGAACGTAAATGATGTGGTATTTGTTAACCCGACTGTCATATGTATAATACCTCGCTGTGGTTTCTTCAGAGTAGTTCACATGCTTCAGTGTGCTTTGTTAATGCTTCCATGTAGTGATGCAGTTAGTGTCTGTAGTCCGTGTTGCAAAAGGAGAATGGTGGGTGAGAATGTCAAGTGTTGTCCAGAACACCCTGTAATGATGCTGCTAGTGTGTATAGTCTGTGTGTCAGCAGGAGAGAGAGTGGGTGAGAAAGTCAAGTGTTGAGTAGGACACCCCTGTAGTGATGCTGCTAGTGTGTGTAGTCTGTGTTGCAGCAGGAGAGAGAGTGAGTGAGAATGTCAAGTGTTGTGCAGAACACCCTGTAGTGATGCTGCTAGTGTGTGTAGTCTGTGTTGCAGCAGGAGAGAGAGTGAGTGAGAATGTCAAGTGTTGTGTAGAACACCCTGTAGTGATGCTGCTAGTGTGTGTACTCCTTGTTGCAGAAGGAGAGACAGTGGGTGAGAAAGTCAAGTGTTGTGCAGAACACCTTGTAGTGATGCTGCTAGTGTGTGTACTCCTTGTTGCAGAAGGAGAGACAGTGGGTGAGAATGTCAAGTGTTGTGCAGAACACCCTGTAGTGATGCTGCTAGTATGTGTAGTCTGTGTGTCAGCAGCAGAGAGAGTGGGTGAGAAAGTCAAGTGTTGAGTAGGACACCCCTGTGGTGATGCTGCTAGTGTGTGTACTCCTTGTTGCAGAAGGAGAGAGAGTGGGTGAGAAAGTCAAGTGTTGAGTAGGACACCCCTGTAGTGATCCTGTTGGTGTGTGTAGTCTGTGTTGCAGCAGGAGAGATGGTGGGTGAGAACGTCAGGTGTTGTGTAAGACACCCATGTAGTGATTCTGCTAGTGTGTTTATTCCCTGTTGCAGCAGACGGCACAGCAGTTGAGAATATATACGAGGAAGTCCTGAACGTAAACCAACGTACTCCCCGCTCCTGACTTCAACACATATGTGAACAATATATCCTGGCGTTGAGTTTGTATGGAATGCGCCTTTGTGGAAAACAACAAGCGTACACTTACACATACATGTGACTCAGTATGAACTAACAGCTGGGGTATACATGACAGCATATGCAGACATCAGAAGTGGACATAGCGTGAACGTGAAGTAGAGTATATGGACATATTATGCAGCTGTAGTACAATATACTGACATACTTGTCTATGTGTAGTACAATGTATGGACACTTTGTGTACGTGTAGAAAGGTATATGGACGCAATGTGCACGTGTATTGCAGTATATGGACACAGAGAAGTACAGTATATGACACTTGTTGCACGTGTTCCACAGTTTATAGACATACGCAGTATAGTATGTGGTCAATATGATATTGTAACACTCGTGTTTGTGTTGTACAGTAGAGTATAGGGGCAGTGCGTGTTAATGTAGGACAGTATATTCAGTATGGCGTAGATGGTGGCATGTCCCTGATATCAGCCAGGTAGCACCCTACACCAAAACCAGGTGTGTTTGCCAAATAGTGTACTCACTGAGAATTGTTATAAAAGCGGTCCAGTGGCCATTATCTATTTGAAGTGATTACTATATTCAGGAATGGTGTGTGGGTTATGTAGCGCACGGATCACCGTTGGTTACCGATGCATACCCAGACTTTACTCCGCGATATCCTTTGCCGGGTCACAAACCGTACAGGCGCCCTATGGAATCCTAGAGAACACAGTGTTTCGGTGTCGTACAGTCGGTGTTAGAAAAAAAAGCAGTAAGTGTCAACATTTATCGATAGGTCATAATGTCCCGTCTAGGATTCCGTAGGTTTCTGCAAGAAAAGGTCATTTGTTTAGTTTGATAGGCCATCAAAGAAGGAACAAAATCATATGATAACTTCGTACGTGGTTGTCAGTTATGTTGCTGTTCGGAAATAATATTTGTGATAAGATGTATGGGTTTCCAGGCAGCTATCGATCATGACATGAAACATGTATATTTGTAACTCTTATCCGAAAATGTGTTCATTTTGTACAATAAACTTGTATCTGTAGTTCATGTTACGTTCAATGTGTTTATATACGTGGTTTTGACTTGTTGACGTACCAAATAACGTGTAAATTTGAGCGTGAAATTATGTAAACGTGTACCATTACATAAAAGTAAAACCGACTCGATAGCAAGGAACACCCCTTCAAGTCCCCAGCTGGCAGCCTGATATCAAAGCGCAAAAACTCCTACACAGGCATACGCTCTGCGGGATAGAATAAGTGATCAGCAGCCCATGCTTTCCGAGTATCCTTGTCATAAGAGGCGACTAACGGGATCGGGTGATCAGGCTCGCTGACATGGTTGACACATGCATGGTTCCCAGTTGCGTAGATCGAAGCTCATGCTGTTGATCACTGGATTGTCTGCTATATACAGACTAGATTATTTACATACCGCCACAACATAGCTTGAATCTTGCTCAGTCCGACGTAAAACTAAACTCACTCACTCACTCTGATATATGATCATCGTGACGTTCCTAACTTGACCTAAACGAATATCCATGTCACCAAATCTTATTCCATTTGAATGAAACGGACACCTGTTAATATAACACGTTTTTCATCACACTCATTGTGATCATCGTTATATGACATCAAAGCTCTACAATGCATCGGATCAATCATGCATATGGTCTACCTAGTCGCATAGCCACATCAGTTGAACAGGCAATAACAATCGTCCCTTACTAACTGAAACACGGAGGAAAGATGTAAGTGAAACCAATACGATTTAGATACAAACACTGGTCTCTGCAAGTGGGTACCTTTATCAATTACTTCTGTAATAAGATAGCCCAATCTTTCATAGTACCACTAGGCGTGATAGTCGTCAACCAGATGTCATTGTTGCAAGCTCCTCTCAAAATCAACATGATGTGTACTTTGACAGCACCAGAGGGTACTGGAAAAGCTATGACGGAGTCAAAGGCCATCAAAAAGACTTTGAGAGGAACATTTGACTTTCAGATTGCATGTTCATTCAAAGCTCTAGTGGAAGTGTCACACTCCTGTGCTGATATACTGTACAGGCTACTCTCTTTACTCATGTGAATGTAGGCCATTGGTGCGTGATACAGTGTTGTACATTAGCAGCCTTCAAGCTGCAGCAACGCAGATTGTTAGCATAGTAGATAAACATAGCAAGATTTCTTAAAACTCGGGGAGTAGCAAAACATCAACAGGGATAAAACGATTACGTAGGTTATTGTATGCAGTGCATATCAATAAGAAGTGATTCTCATTTTCAACATAGTTACACTAACACACGCACACAATCTTAAGCTTTTTGGTTTATTAACATATCTACCAGTTTCTACATTCACTTGGTGTGAACTACACCTGAACTTGGCTAGGGCAATACGGAATTTCTTGATAGCTATGCAATAGAAATATGGCTCAACACAGAAAACTGATTTAAATTGAGATTATGGGTGAGTTTTAGAGCCTATAGAGAACGAGAAACACCATTCCTGTAAAAATATGTTTTGAGCTCTAGATATGAATTCAGAAATCCAAAGGTTTATATTAGGAATAAATTGATTTTCCCACACGTATCCCCAAACCATTGAATACCACAAGTTTTTCAGTGCTGATATCCAGTAATATCTAATAGTAATCGATTGTAACATTTCTTCGGAAAACGTGTAGAAGGCATATTTACCAATACATCATACAGAGTTTGTACGCAAAGACGTACAACGTGGATGGGGGTACAGTTTAACGCCGAGTAAATATTTACAGGCTAAGGTGTGAACTGTTTCAACAGATGAATTACAATGACAATCTAGACCCCATAGTTCAGCATCATAATGTAAAATACACATCACATTTCATGTGTTAAAACTTTGTTGAACTTTTCAAAATACCAAACAAAGTCTATTTTGATTGTAAAATAGAGCTCTCAAAATGCTTATGCCTTGACAATGTATGTGAACAATCTATTTCCAGATATCTATATGATGAAACACAATCAAGCTACCTCCAACAATTTTGGATTATCTTATAAGTTGACATATAGCTGATATTCCTTGCAATGCTGTTCAAGTACATTGATACGTTTTTGTAGCCCATACTGGTGTCTGTCAGAGAATAAAATAACATCATCCGCAAACAGAAGGAGAAACAACTGAGTTAATTCTGAATGTAACTGCATGCCGGGGTAGCACAACGAGTCTATACTATCAGCTAAATTGTTTCTAAAAAATGGAAATGAAAAAGGAACCCAAGGCACAGCCTTGACGAACTCTAGTATTACAGTCAAACAACTGTAAAAAATAAGTATTGACCTTAACACAAGATTTAACACAACTGTAGATGGATTTGATGCACCCTATCATCTTGGGTATTAATCCTTTTTCTCCAAAACTAAACATAATTTCGACTTATTTACCAAATCAAATGCTTTCGAAAAGTCGACGAAGGATTCATACAATTTACCTTTTTTGACAGATTTCTCAGTGTAACAGAATGGAGGACAAAGATGTTGTCGACAGTTCACTATCCTGTTCTAAACCCTGCCTGGGCATCGATGTTTTAACATAAGCTTCACTCCAAAATCTGAGTCTGTCGTTAATAACTGCTATTTAAAGTTTACTACATACACCAAGGATACTAATTCCTCTGTAACTTGAAACTGAATCTCGATCACCCTTTTTATGAACAAGAACAACAAGAAATGGATACTTGCCTCTACAGACAACCAGTGAACGTCTTTGAGAACTGGAGTGATGTGTGACCGTTGGGATGTCCTGGTGACAATTCTTGCTGCAGTATTTTTGGATTTTCGATTTTGAAAGACGGTCGTGCTTGATGGCATAAAGGCGACTGTAACCGTAGTCTGGTCTAGACATGACTGAAGCCTGAATCAGAAGAATTCTGATAGTATCACTTATTAGGAGATGGCGAATGTTTCCAATGGCCCGTAAGTGGAAGTAGCAAGTTTTACCAGGGTGACTGTATAGAGATTTTGTTTATCCCTGGTTTTAGAAAGGTAGTCCACATGTGCCTCCAAAATGAGGCAGGAGTCTATAAATACACCAAAACGTTTCACACTAGCGGAAGTTTAGAGCTGAGAACAGTTGTTTCATTACAATCCAGTTTGTGGAGAAGCTGTTGAGTATAACCTCAGTCTTTTCGTCATTCAGATTTGTGTCATTTGCTTGACATCCATGATTTTACATGGTGAGTACAGAGGGTTGTACGCTGTTGTTGCTGCCTGAAGGTTATAGAACAAGGTAAACGAGAAGTAGATGTCTCATTTCAGCTTCAGACGAGAGATAGTTACGTCTTTTGAAGTCTCCCCAGCGTATTTGTGTAAGAGCGTCCAACGGTCTTCCTCTGGATCTTCGGCAGGATAGGATAGGCCACACCCACGCCCCAAGAGGAAGACAGGGTCGGTGTGTATTTTGCCAAAGAAATATACGCAAACTGTGTATCAAGTGTGAAGTTCTTCTGCATGCAGGTAGGGAGACTCACTGTGGTTTGCCAAATAACATTTATGAACCCTTATTCAACGTCAGTAACGAAGAAAATCCATTCCATCTGCGTTAGTGGAGGTAGCAATCATTACAAATCTACAGCAAGTTATATTTTACCTCAGCAACGTCAATTATGTGAGTGTTTATCAAACATTTCATTACCTAGTTCTTCCCAGAACATTCCTACATCGACGCATGTGTTAAAGAATGCTTTGTTCACTACATTTACAGGTATGGGAACATACCTGTATATCTGGAAGCGTTCCAAACAAGGACTTCAATGCACAGCAGTCACAGGATGTTTTTGCCTGGTAACTCAATAGTAATAAGTTACAATTATAACTGTCAATCAGCTCTCAAAGAACATAAACATCACACACAGATTCGTTATACATACTGCATCAATCACGATACACATTCAAAGGTATACATAGTAATGTCATTGTCAAATACTGTACACATCAAGCCAGATGGCGTTTATACAATCTACGTTTTACACAGTTGCAAGACAACATAGTATTCGCAACGTAATGCATTGTCATGACATTTGGTTTGCTGCCCGACAACATCTCAAAGTTAATCGTGGATAGTTTTACTACTATCAATCTAATCACATTCATTTTGACTTTTGTTTATTGCTAAAGGATGTATAAATGTTTTGACATATTTTTGCTTTTGAAAATAATCAAAATGACCCCGTCATTTTGGCCAACATCTTGAATTGTGGTGTGTTGCCTTCTCGGCAGTTAAATTTACATAAAAATTAACACCGACTTTTTGTGTCCATGATACTTTAGGTGTTGTTTTGACACTTTTTTCTTCTAGGGTGGTGGCTTGGGCACAAAACAAGTAATTTTGTATGGTCATATCGTGGTAATATAATGATTTACAGCTTATTCTTTGAGACAGTGGATTTTAGCGATTCTCAGACTTTTCAAGGAAATGTCTGGTGGTGATTTATTTATTGAAAGTTTACATTATTCGTGTAACTAGAATCACTTGTTTTTGTTTCCTGTTTACGTCTAGAGTGACAGCATGTTATATGGAATTATTTCGTATTACACAGAATTCAAAATGGCTGTCAAGATGGCCGCCATTGTAGTTTTACTACTTATACATAGAAGAGGACTAAGTTTGTACTGATATATAAACAAACAGTTCATTTGGTGTCACATGTTTACCACAGTATAGAACAAACTAAATTTCTATCAAGCTTTCTTTCATATCATATGTTACATCATGTCAGAATTGAAGTCATGTACCAGCCAAAGCTGTTCAGGCAACAATCACCTGCCATACAAATAGACAAGTTAAGATGAGTAGCGCTGACTTTCAAACTGTATGGTTTCTTTATGGGGACATTTGGGCTCAGGACCCACCGTCAAAAAGAAAGGCACTTCTTCCTCATCGGAGGGTTCGGCTAAAAAGGCCAGGGTCGCTAGGGACCCTTCCCCTCGTTCTCCTCGTCTTCTCCAAACTCTAACCCTTCCATCAGCAAAGGTTAACGTGAACCTTGATTCATCACTAAACACAACCCTTTTCCAATCTCCCTGGGTCCATCTCAGGTACCGTCGTGCCCAGAGAAGACGTTATCGTCGATGGAAAGGGGTTAGAATTGGTCCACGATTTGGTCGCCGTGCATGCAGACGAGCAGAGTGCAGGCGATTTCGAATGGTTTGAGCAGTCACTCGACTTCCAAACAATATATTCCCAGTTCATGTGGACACGTGTCTGGAGATTATGGATGGTCTGTCGACTGCATCCCATAACCCTCGCAACATCAGTCACGGACGTTCCCGTATTCAGCATGCCAATGGCACGTTCACGCTGAATATTCGACAGTCGTGGCATTGCAAATTAACGAATAATTAACCATAGAACCGTGTTTTTCTCAGATGACACTCTACTCTGCTACCGTGAGATCAACTGCACGTGTATCAATAGGTCACGTGTTTTGTGGCACGTGGAAACGTGACTTTAGCGTGCAGTGCTCTCCCCTTGCTACGTAGGCCTGAGCAGTAGAATGAATGTGCGACGTAATGCCCTTGACAATGCATTTAACCATAATCACAACAAGAACTCTTTCAAAAGTTTCAAAACACTATTTGAAAAGTAATGAGTGTCAAGTTTTTATTTTTGCTGAGTTTTACATAAATTATCAAAACAAACAAGCGGATACAAAACACACCGAACTAGCAAAATATACGAACATGTCACTCCGCTCTTAAAGTCCCTACATTCTGCATCCCAAGCTGCATTTTCGGGCTCTAGTCCCCGAAAAGCTATCTCAAAGTTAATCATGGATAGTTTAACTATTATCAATCCGATCACTTTCATTTTGACTTTTGTGTATTGCTAAAGGATGTAGATTTTTTTTCACATATTTGTGCTTTTGAAAATAATCAAAATGGCGGCCATTTTAGCCGCCATCTTGAATTGTCGTGTGTTTTCTTCTCGGCAGTTAAATTTACACCGAATGTGTCCATGTACATCCAATGTTGATACTTTTGATGTTTTTTTTTATACTTGTCTCTTCTAGAGTGGTGGTTTGGGCACAAAACAAGTAATTTTGTATGGTCACGTCGTGGTAATATAATGTTTTACAGCTTATTCTTTGAGACTGAGGATTTTAGCGATTCTCAGACTTTTCAAGGAAATGTCTTGTAGTGATGTATTCATTATTTTTGTAAAAAGAATCAGTTGTTTTTGTTTCCTGTTTACTTCTAGAGTGACAGCATGTTATATGGAATTGTTTCATATTACCCTGAATTCAAAATGGCCGCCAAGATGGCCATCTTTGTAGTTTTACTTCTTATACATAGCATGTAAACAAACAATTCATTTGATGTCAAATGTTTTATACAGTATCGAAAAAGAACAAAATTTCAATGGTATGGTTTAAGCATCATTTGTCTACAATAGTTGATGAAATAACATCATCCAAAGTGTTAGAAAACTATGCTTCAAGGCCGATAACTGCGTCTAAACCCTGGCTGTACAGGGTCGGGAAAGCAGGGGTACAGCTGCCCCCTATAATTTTACAGGTTACTTTTTATGCATAAACGTATTGATATAACACTCTGTTAATGTTGATAGTGCTCCATTAATTGAGAAATGGTAACTTCGGCCCTGTTGTAGCTATTCAGAGTGGTCTGTCATATAAATTAACTCTTAATCACTTTTGATACATTCAGAAGCTTACAAGTAACTCTCCACTACAAAAAGGCATGTCTCTGTGCACAATAAAACAGTTCATCTGCATTGACAAAGATCTCTCTGCTGGCATGCTGAACTTTTGCAGTTACTCGACATCAGTTCAACCAATCCACACGTAGCAGTATCTCTCAACATCAGAACACCAGAAAAGGGATAAGCTGACCATGACAAATGCTCCAACCATGGTCAACTGGTGATCGAATATGATTATGCAGATACTGTTTCCAAACATCCACGTGGTAGTTTACTTGCTCAGTGTGATATTCTAGACTGTTGGATGTTGGTGGGAGCGTTTCATTTAATGTTTTGTCTCATCTACAGACATCACTGGGTTGTTTGGTACATACATTGAACTAAAATTCTGTGCGATGTGATCTGGTAATGTCGATAGGCTTTTGTATTGTAAGTTCTAGTTTGTAGATATTATAATACGCCAGTGTACTGATGTATTGTTTTATTGTTGGACTTGTTTCTTGATGTCTTTCTTGGTTGGCAGTGTGTGGCAGTATATGGCAAAAATAAGCACTCATACACGGCGGGCACATCCGATTTCCATGAACAAAAACAGGTCTTCTCGAGTTCACAACTTTCAAAACAACAAAACAAACATGTACAATTGCTGATTACGTGTTTTAATGTCATCATTCCCAACATGGAACAGTACAAAATCCTCGAACATAAACGCCATCATTGTTGCCGCAGAAAGTGTGTCTAAACTGCCCTTGTTCAAATTTGAGATTTGAACAAGGTCAAAGGTAACTGAAGCCCGACACGTAAAACCAGAGACAAAAACCTTTTTTGAGAAAAAAAACAACTCTGGAACCGTGTTCCCTCAACGTATGCAACGCTACCTATTCTACTGGAGGGTTTACAGCAGTAGACACGCATAGTACATTGTCACAAAATCACTGTGGCCCTTCCGAAGAATCCTTGATCCACTTCTATCCATGGAATGTCTTCAAGGCAGTCGTCCTGCCTCTGGGGGACTTCAGGGTCCATTTCCGCCCCCAGGACATGCTATCCACGCTCCTGAAAATAAACATATTTCATATCATTGGTAATGTGTGCATTAATGCAAAATATATGCCTCCATGTTACAATCTCGAACACGAAACTCAAGTTGTGACATATCATTGTAAACAAGGATGCATTTTATGTTTTTTAAAAGATCGTTCGGAAAAACACAATTGCTTCCGTGGGGAACGGTTCTACTAATAAAGGTAAATAGTATTTTACATCATGTATACCTCCCACACATATTAAGTGTTGTTTTTACACCGCTTTTAGCGATATATCAGCTATATCACGGCGAGAAACAACACATATATGCGTCACATATCATTCCCATTGGTAAATCGAATTACGGTTGTTTGGAGCATCATGAGCGAACGTTTTAACCACTCGGTTATTTGACGATCCCCATAGATTTAAATGCAAAACAAATATGTCGGGACGTGAAAACAAAATTTATTCTAAATTTTAAACTCAAATATTGAAATACTTTACCAGTAGGTGCGCGAGCAGTCGGCCAGTACACTGACTTTCAGAGTGACCAGCCGGGACTTGCTTTGCCTCGAGCTACCTACTGAAGGACGGAATGGTGGGTTAACACTAAGTTATGCCATCTATAGATAGAATCGTACAGGGCATGCACGAAGGGGGCCCTATCTACACTACCACCTAAATCTACCAGTCAAGTGCAGTCAGCATTGGGCCTACAAGGGATGCTGAAAAGACTGGGGTCACAGAGTGTGCCAACCCTAAACTAGCTGGGTTGTTGTAACAACCATCCTGACTGTACAATCAGGCCCTAGCACCGAACCTACTCCATGTACAGTCGGCGGGGGGCTACGCGGAGAGCGGATGTACTATGGAGCCACCATGAGACAAAAGCTCATCCCATCGGTCCCTTGGAAAGTCCAGGTGGAAGGGTTTAGAGGGACACAACACCAAATCCAGAATGTGCCAGGGTTCCTGCGTCTGAAAGAAATGAATCATGCATAGGCATCAGGAATCACATTTCTCGCGGATGTAGATTGGTTTAACAACAGCGAGTAAGTGTGGTTTTATGCCACTTTGGCAATCTTCCAACGACGGGCTTCAGAAGTGGACGTGAGACACAGTATTTAAGTGGGGACTCGAACACTGGCACTGAACGTGGCGTGCCAACATTTGAACAAGTAAGCTACACTACCACCAGTATCAACCTTTCCCATCCATACCTAAATGGCCGTATACTATGAGAGAATGAGTGTGCACTGTATATTAAACAAGCATTCATGAAGACGCATGCTATCTTTGAAACTGATTTGGAAACACCTGCCTGTCTGGTCCTCTGTCGCCCTTCCGAAGAATGCTTGAAGTCGTCCTACCTCTACAGAATCTCAAGACTTTCTGTCCCCACGACGAATATTTCACATCATTGTGAGTCGGTGCTCAGACTCCAAGCGGGCTTCAGTCGCTCGCTTGGTGTGCAGCTGTTTTTGACCAACAAGACACAATACAGCAATCCCAGTCGCTACTGTTAATTTGAAGAATATGGAGCGAGAAGATGGTGATGACATTTCCATAACGCAATCGCAATGGATAGCGAAAGCAGTGACAGTGATCGTGAGTTTGAGTTTAGATTTGGCGAACCCCTTGATAATAACGCCATTGATAAAGAACTTGAAATTTGTGTTCCTAAGTCTACAAATTGCTGTGTTTACTAGATGACAGGAGGAAAGATGCCAGAGAGCCATGAAATACAATTTGGAATTTGCCGAAGGTGTGTTTGTCAGAAAGTGTATTCGAAATGGGTGCTGAGAACCTTAATCTCGCCCTGAAATTCTTCTTGTTCGAAGCCCGGAAACAAGACGGATGGTTGTATCCATCTCATACATTGTATGGTATATACACCTCGTTACAAAGCGCCATCAGAGCAAAGGGATGCACAGTGAACATGTTTGAAGATAAGGAGTTTGAAGACAGTCGTCGATGTCTGGACGCAGTTATGCGCAAACGTTCTGCTGAGGGTCTAGGAGCTGGAAGCCAACAGAAACGATATCCCTCACTGAGGAAGAGCAGCTTTGGCAGTGTGGAGCGCTGGGAGACGACACCTCCAGAAAACTTCTAGATACAGTGCTGTATCTTACAGGTTAGTCTTACTAAATACTCTATTCATGTACATATTGATTATAGTTATCATAAGCTTTTATATTCTTTAGCTGAAGAAAAAATGCTCATATATAAATGATGTAGTTATTTTGGTCTTTTTGTAGGATTACACTTCGCTCTTCGAGGGGGTAAGGAACATAGGACCTTGAGGATGTTTACCAAACCACAAACAACGGGACCTCATACGGATGGCAACGGCCGAAAGTTCCTTCTGTACACCAAGCTCCGAAGAAAGTGCGGGCATATGAAAACATTAACAAGGACCGATGTTACGTCAGTATTTTCCAGAAGTACAGATCATTGTGGTGAGTATATTTTCTATCAATGAATCAACATTTAAAAACAATAAAGAAAATTAAAAAATAACAAATTTAACATCTATAAGATGAAAATATTACGATTTTCTTTCAATTAAGTGGATAAAGTATTTCAGAAATCATTCTTTGTTGTTTTTTTAATACAGTGTGGATGGCAAAACGACCGATTACTTCTACTTCACTCCTCGCGCCAGACCCAAGGATGGAAGTTGGTTTCTGAAAACCCCGGTTGGCCACAATGCGCTCCAATCTACAGTCAAACGGCTTTGTCAAGTTGGTGGTTTACAGGGTAACAAAACAAATTCATTGAGAGCTTCAACTGCCACAAGGCTGTATCAGGCCAACGTGGACGAGCAAATGATTTGTGAAATCACCGGTAAGAATACATTCGACATTGCTAGACAATATTTCAATGTTTACATGATTGTAACAATTATCTCATTCACGTAACACACATTGTAGCCAATGTAAATAGCACTCAAGATTAATTACCTTTGAAATAATCTAATTTCAGTCGCCATTATTTCACAACCTTTTATTAAGACAAAACTACTTTATGTGCTTTGAGATATGTGAAGGTCCCGAGGTAGAATAGGCCTTCAGCAGCCCATGCTTGCCATAAAAGGCGACCATGCTTGTCGTAAGAGGTGACTAACGGGATCGGGTGGTCAGGCTTGCTGACTTGGTTGGCACATGTCATTGGTTCCCAATTGCGCAGATCGATGCTCATGTTGTTGATCACTGGATAGTCTGGTCCAGACCCGATTATTTACAGAAAGCCGCCATATAGCTGGCATATTGCTGAGTGCAGCGTAAAAGTAAACTCACTCACTCACTCACTCACTCACTCACTTAAAATTTAAAGATGAGTTATGTTTGCAAACCACGACAAGGACTTATCTGATAGTTAAGACACAACCAGGAGATCCAAATCTACAAAGCACACCAGAGGCACCACAAGTCAAATGCTGGACTAGGCTTCAAAATGGGCTACAGTACCACATGCCACAACATAACTGACATGTCATCTCACTGGTCATGTTGGTAACTGCAGAAAGACATCCAGTCTTGGAAACGAGTTCAGTCAATACAAAACAGAGATACTGGGAGTAAACATCTTATGACAAGAAGCTAAGCTAGACTATGCCATCCGATGTTCAATGTATGGTTGATGAAAGACAACATAATCCATGAAAGCACATACATTTTTTTAATTAATCAAAACAACTTAATTACATCTTTGTGGCCTAAAACAAACAAATGAAATGAAAATGAATGACATTTGGCTTATATCCAGAAAAACATCTATGCAAGCACATCAGTAAGCAGTACAGGTACAATACATATGACTGTACATATGACTGTACGTATGACTGTACAGTGCTATTGGTAGATACATGAATATACTCACAATTATGTCACATGATCCAAGGCAGCTTTGAGGCATAACATAAACCTAGGTCAAGGTGGGTTGTGGGTGGATGGTGGAGTGTGTGTTTGATCACAGGAGCCCACTATATGTTGATGCTCCAGTGTCAGATGACACACATATGGATCTGTCATAGAAAGGAGTTGTAGTGTCCAATAACATACAAATGGGAGGAGGAAAAGAGGACAGCTCTGGGAGGGGAACGAGAATATCTTTTACATGTTACGTAACATACTTAGGGAAGAGGGAATATAAGACAGTTAGTCGTCAAGGTAACATACACATAGCGGGGAAGGGAAAGAGGTTTTGGTGTTATATAACAAGACAACATGGGACACTGTTCTTGCTTCAGCAATATTTGCTAAACTGAGAAAGACTTTATTACAAACAGATCGCTTAAGTATTCTAATACATCAACATATTGTTTACTTGAGGAAATAAGCCTGCCTTTTTGTCACAAGACCAGATACAGTGGTCTGTCTACCCGTTTCATCTTACAAGGTCAATATCAATCAACAAAGCAACTTGGCAACATTAATTGCTTCTTTTTACTGAAACAATATTTGCCCACACAACCTTCAGGGCTCATGATTCTCATGTAACTCAGCAGTATTTTGTTTTACAGTCACAGATTGTAACAGTACCACCAGTCTTATTTGGTGAAGAACAATACTGCATTTTATGATCTCATTACACTGTCATATGTTGGACACAACACTCCAGAAGGAATGCTAAATTCAAGCAAAACAAACCTATACAGATTATTGCATAGTAAGATGATAGAGATGAGAAATTATGCAAGATGCTGATCCATGGTCCTCAATACTTGCCACCAAGACAACATACGTATTGATGAAATATCTACCACTGACAGTCATGTAGACATGTCATCTACCACTGACAAAATGTCATGTAAACACATCATCTACCACTGACACAATGTCACGTAGACGTCATCTACCACTGACACCCTGTTATGTAGACACATGATCTACCACTGACACACTGTCATGTAGATATGTCATCTATCACTGACACCCTGTCATGTAGACACGTCATCTACCACTGATACCCTGTCATGTAGACACGTCATCTACCACTGACACACTGTCATGTAGACACATCATATATCACATCAGCTGTCAGTGCAGACATTGTATCAGACATACCATGCCCAGTCAACTGTCTGTGAAGACACTGTCTTAGTATACACACTGTGTCAGCTGTCTGCTGTGACTACACTGTCTTCACACAGGCACTATGCCAGTGAAGACAATGTTTTAGTACAGCAATTACGTCTGAATAAGCATTGGCTAAACATACAGGCTGACTTCAGCTTGTTACATCAGATGTTCCTGGTGTAAAGTAAACGACTTGATACTAGCACAGCGACAAAAATATTATATCCAAAGTCAGTCTAAAAAACAGTAACAATGCTAATTAAAATCCAACATACAATTTAATTGTTTCTAAAAAACTCACTTGGAACATATTTACAGCCAAGGAGAGCAAGTGGTCATGATACATCAACAAAAGATGTTCAGAACAGCGATGGTTTAGATCTAGGATGGTATTCCCTTCTGACAGTCAATCATTTCAATCAAAAATTGGTTTCATTTGATATTTTGATGTTATCTAGCTATATTTTCAAATCAGTATATATAAATGCTAGACTTGAGCAGGAGAACATACATCAAAAAGGTCTTAATAAAACAAAGAAGTGAGTTATGTAAGCATATTTACAGAACCATTCCAATACCCCTGATGTAAGGTATCCCTCAAAAGAGTTTTCCCTTTCTTTCACCTGTCAATAGGTCATAGAACTTAAATTTTCAACATCTGCTGGATACAAAGATTTTCTTTGTGGTTTCAGTGATTGTACAACTCTGTATTAAAGTAAGAAGTATTGGTACTTGAGAAATACTTCAGTGCATCAAAGTATATCTAGATCACTGGCCAGTGGTTGAGCAAACAAATGATTCACCTGAATCTTATTAACTTAACAATTAACTAAATCATAAAATGTAACGTTGTAACAATACACAGAAATACAATTGATCCTTTACATTAATAACTGCACATGAAGCCCAAATAGAACAGTAGACAACAGCACAAGCTTTGGTATGAACATGCCAGCTGTAAGCCTACCACTGGTGCCGTCCTACAAGAACACAGACAATTAACTTTCTTCAAACAGAAAAATAAGTAGTCAACATTAGAATCTGATTTCTCAATGTAAGTTTCCAGCTACAGTGTTTTCATACTTTATTCCCTCAGTTCATCAGTGTTGTGGGGCTCTGTAAGTAGTCTGGTGTAAATCATTATAATTGTTCATGGACGGCAAACAGATTTGTTCATAAAGAAATTTATATGTACACATCAAAATAGCTGGTGACGGTATATGGAACTAAACTTCACATCAGGCATAGCAGAAATATTTCATCATAAATGTTCAGTTACCTGTGGCATCTGCTAACAGTTACCTGTGTCATATGCTGCTATCAGTTACCTGTGGCATATGCTATCTACAATACACATGAAGTTAGAGCCTTTCCTTGATGCTGTACCTATTCGGCTGTGAAGATTATGCAGTTTGCTAAAGACAAATGCACAGTCAACATGCCAGAGAAATAGCAAAATATTTGTGTATACTCTTGTAAGCAGATCAATATAATCTTTTTATTTGTAATCAATTACCTAGAGATATATATTTGCTGGTAGCATCAATGACAATGTAATTCTGGTCCTAGTATTAGTACAAGAACTGTAAACATGGGGGCAGGTGGGTGGCAATCAGATTTGTACAGAGTACTACTCTATAGCATGGCACATTATGAAGATCTGTGAGGTATGTAGGCTTACAAAACATGAGTAAAAATCTGCATAGATGCAAAAATCACATTCACTTGTTCCTTCATTATCTTTTGTAAGCCTGAAACATGTAATTGTGCTTGTAGTATACAGTGGTATATAAAAATATGAGTTTTAACAACTATCTATATACAACATAAAAAGTTACTAATGTACATGATGACTGACAAGCTACTGTACAAACACGAGACTGACAAGTGTTCAATACACAAACATGACATTATCAACTACTTTCCTGACAGTATCAGAAGGTGCAACCAACTATCAATAGAAGGTACCACCAACTATCAACAAAATGTACCACCTACTATTAACACAATGTACCACCTACTACCAACAGGAGGTACCACCAACATAATACCAGGTGGTAGAACCTTCATAATGCCATGAAGGTACCAACATCAGTTGAAATCTTCACAAATTAAAAGCCACAATACAACAGGTTACAACAAGAACTGTTGTCCACAAAATGCGCAATTTACAAAAAATGGAACAGTTTTCAGAATGTAAAATACTTTATTGAAAAGAAGCTGAGATGTCTGTGTGTACATCCACTGAATAAAACCTGAATAAAACTGCTGTTTGTGGTGTTGAAATATGACTTAACTTTATAAAAACTGTCAAAGATGTCACCTTCGTGTATTGAACATTTGATGGCATATAAAATATTCATATGCAAATATTTAGATACAGACAGGAACAAATTATTTCCATAATAGCGCCAACCTGTACACTGGTTAAAGCATGTGCAGGCGAGAGATAATTTTTTCCCAAGATTTCATAATAAGAATTTGTACTTATGTACTTCTGTAAACATAGAATGGAAATAGTTTTTATGTGATATAAAATTAGAAGTCTTGACTTTATGCATACAGCCAGTTCACATCGCAGTTAAATGTGGACAAATATATCTTGACCCCTCAACACATGAACTTTAGTCCCGAGATCCTGCCATGCTAAAACCATCTGAATATGTACGACTTCCTAAGATGTGTGTCCAATTCACTATGTGGGAGTCTTCACCAAATCTTGGCTATCATCACTGGTTTACACACAAAAGATTAGATGCAGAGTCACCAATGTTTTCTTTATAGCCCTGTAAACTGTTTCTTCTCTGAGGGATTTCACACATATGAGCACCAAGGTCACATTTCACTATGTCTGCCAGGGACATGGATGGTTTTGATTTACATCTGGAGTTGATGGGGAATATATAACACCTGCTAAGTTGAATCTGAGCAAGTTATCACACTGGAAATATTTTGTTTAGGGTATTAAGATGTTTATGTAAAATCCATTGGTCCATATGTCATCAGTTAAAATGGCAGGAGCATTCATTTTTGATCACATCAAATTATGCCTCTTTCAAAGATTTTGCCACAAGCTTCTAGCCACTTTGCACATAAATTTGTGAATTAATTAATGGCATGATGTTGCAAACCTTCCTTCACAACAGTGACATATGTGCAACAAAACATTCTTATCACATCAGGTGACAGGCACAACAAATATTCCTGTGATGTCACTGAATGAAAGAGTTCCAGCCCTGCGGACTCTGATCGCTACTACTAGCTAGAGTAGCTCAACTAGTAGCTGACAAGGTTCTGTACATAACAACTCCATGGCATCGCCCAACAGAGCAACACTGCTACCATGGCAACAACATAACAACTGGCAGTATGTAGACAACTTGTGGATGTAGTTCTGCACTAATCATGTAATCAGATTTCAATGCCTTGTACCAACAGCAGCTGCAACACCAAGGCTATTAACAGCTAGTCTCAGACACATCACAGTGACTCTTAGGTACTCTGTCACTAACATCTAGACATAGTCTCAGTCATTCAGACACTTCAAGTGTTTTCTGCAGACAACAGTCATATGCAGTATTGAGCCTAACATTACAAATCCAGTAAGGTGAAGGTCGGACAGTCTCCTCTACATCCCGCCTCTGAGCATTGAGTAAGTGTCAGGGTCCCAGCATGTAACATCACAGAGGTGAGTTGTCCCAGAGTTGTCTGCCCTATCTCTTATACTGTGCACCAATGCTACACAGTTGTTTCTGAGTTCTGATCAGATGCCAAAACAAATGGTTTGGATTCTGGGTGACCGCCAATATCATTGTAGTAGTTGTGTCCATTTGACATGACTGACTTAGGCATAATGATAGGTGGGTGCACTCCATTGTGACGAGGCTTTGTCCACGGTTCATCTTCCGACCTATCGAAGTATTCAGGATTGGCAACAGCCCTTGGTGATGACACAGGCAACATCCGGTCAGTGTCTGTGGGCTCCTCATCAAACACCTTTTCATTCTGATAGTATCCTGTAAAAAAAGGGAATCATGTAGCTTGGTATCATTCAGTAGTTTTTAATCATTCTCCCAGTTTTATATCTCCTATAACATTGCCACAGATGACTTTAAAATGGAGAATTCCTTTTCTTGACACTCAGTTACTCAACAGTCTAGTATTGACTGTCTGTCAAGTTTCTACTGTAGGTTATCTTCTCACTGTCTGTACCAAATATCCAGTTTCTACTGTATGTTGTCCTCTCTCTGTCACCATCCAATGTCCAGTTTCCACGGTCTGATGTCCTGTGTCACCACCAAATATCCCGTTTCTACTGTCTGTGTCCTCTCACCGTCACCACCCAATGTCTAGTATCGACTGTCTTTTGGTCATCTCACTGTCACCACCCAATGTCTAGTTCCTACTGTGTGTTGTCTCCTCACTGTCACCACCCAATGTCTTGTATCGACTGTCTTTTGGTCCTCTCACTGTCACCACCCAATGTCTAGTTCCTACTGTGTGTTGTCTTCTCACTGTCACCACCCAATGTCTTGTATCGACTGTCTTTTGGTCCTCTCACTGTCACCACCCAATGTCTGATGTCCTGTGTCACCACCAAATATCCCGTTTCTACTGTCTGTGTCCTCTCACCGTCACCACCCAATGTCTAGTATCGACTGTCTGTTGGTTTTCTCACTGTTACCACCCAATGTCTAGTATCGACTGTCTGTTGGTTCTCTCACTGTCACCACCCAATGTCTAGCGTCGACTGTCTGTTGGTTCTCTCACTGTCACCACCCAATGTCTAGCATCAACTGTCTGTTGGTTCTCTCACTGTCACCACCCAATGTCTAGCGTCGACTGTCTGTTGGTTCTCTCACTGTCACCACCCAATGTCTAGCATCGTCTGTCTGTTAGTTCTCTCACTGTCACCACCCAATGTCTAGCGTCGACTGTCTGTTGGTTCTCTCACTGTCACCACCCAATGTCTAGCATCGTCTGTCTGTTGGTTCTCTCACTGTCACCACCCAATGTCTAGCATCGTCTGTCTGTTGGTCTTCTCACTGTCACCACCCAATGTCTAGCGTCGTCTGTCTGTTGGTTCTCTCACTGTCACCACCCAATGTCTAGCATCGTCTGTCTGTTGGTTCTCTCACTGTCACCACCCAATGTCGAGTTTCTACTGTCCGATGGTCCTCTCACTGTCACCACCCAATGTCTAGCATCGTCTGTCTGTTGGTTCTCTCACTGTCACCACCCAATGTCTAGCGTCGACTGTCTGTTGGTTCTCTCACTGTCACCACCCAATGTCTAGCGTCGACTGTCTGTTGGTTCTCTCACTGTCACCACCCAATGTCTAGCATCGTCTGTCTGTTGGTTCTCTCACTGTCACCACCCAATGTCTAGCATCGTCTGTCTGTTGGTCTTCTCACTGTCACCACCCAATGTCTAGCGTCGTCTGTCTGTTGGTTCTCTCACTGTCACCACCCAATGTCTAGCATCATCTGTCTGTTGGTTCTCTCACTGTCACCACCCAATGTCGAGTTTCTACTGTCCGATGGTCCTCTCACTGTCACCACCCAATGTCTAGCATCGTCTGTCTGTTGGTTCTCTCACTGTCACCACCCAATGTCTAGCGTCGACTGTCTGTTGGTTCTCTCACTGTCACCTTCCAATGTCTAGCGTCGACTGTCTGTTGGTTCTCTCACTGTCACCATCCAATGTCTAGCATCGTCTGTCTGTTGGTTCTCTCACTTTCACCACCCAATGTCTAGCATCGTCTGTCTGTTGGTCTTCTCACTGTCACCACCCAATGTCTAGCGTCGTCTGTCAGTTGGTTCTCTCACTGTCACCACCCAATGTCTAGCATCGTCTGTCTGTTGGTTCTCTCACTGTCACCACCCAATGTCTAGTATCGACTGTCTGTTGGTCATCTCACTGTCAGTACTGAATGTCAGGTATCTACTGTAAGTAGGTCCTCTGTCACCACCCAATGTCTAGTATGTGTGAGGTATTCAACATTCTGTCAGTTCTACCTTTATCACTCAGGTCCATGTAGGCTGCAGGGTTGGCTGACTTGGGCTGCAGGTAGTCATCCTCATCCAGTGGGAGCTTCAGAGGGACTTCTTGTTTTTTGGGGATTGGTGAGATGTGGCTGTCAGGGAAGCCACTGTATGCAGGATGTCCGGCCATGTTAGGGGGGATGCCATCTATCTCATCTGCAATCACAAATTTGCGTTATATAAGGCATAACGCATGCCACCTCAGCTGACCATCAATAGCGGTCTGCTGAAATCTCGTTCACACAAAGGATGATGTACTTTGCTGACAAGTGTCGCTTTTATTTAGTCCCACTCTACTGTGTATTCTCTATACTCCATTACAATGAACATAATTCTAGTATATGATTTTGAGAGGGATTTGCTGTTGCATTCTTAATAATCTTATTCAATACTTTCTACATTAAATATTATATGTAGTGTGAAGAGGCTATCTTCCACATTCACATAGCCTGTTCATATGCCCAAATGATGAACAAATTCACAAATTTTTCTACAAACAGTTCAATACATTTTCTTTGTTAAACAAGACAAAATATATTACACGCACACCTCTACAAAATGACACTTTACAAAATGTTCACTGTGATTTCATAGAGATTTAACTCACAACCCTTACTAAGCATTGTCCACACTGAAGGTGATGTGCATCAATTATTGAGATTGCAAAGAAACTCTTTTTCAGGTCTTCGAAATTTACCTCGACATGAATGATCAATGTGTCAAAAATATTTCTGTTCTATAAAGAAAGAAGATGTCTGTGATGTACTGTGACATGTGAACCCACACGGCCATTAGAAAGTGGTCAAATATAACATAAGTCATATCTGGAAATATTTTTTTCAGTTAAGTACAGATTCTAGTCTTTTGGGTCTTGGGCAATCCGGGTTTGAACCCACAGTCACAGAGTTTGGCACCTACTCACCAGTATATAAAGTCATGCACCCTTTTGAAGAGTGTAAGAGGCAAAGCTCCCATGGTCAAAGCTATGAACACCCAATGCCTTTCAGAAAGTGGCCCCATGTAACATATGTTTCCAAAACAAATAAGATGATGTTCTGATATATCTTAAAGCATATTCAGTTTACATTATTATTATTATAATTAACAATGATAAATATATATTTATATAGCGTGTATTTCCAGTTGGTTTAACTGCTTTAAATGCTTTTGGGTAATGAATTCTCCTGGTGAATATATACATCAGTTAGTCTATATAAACAGGGAGCTTGCAGTTCAGGAGTAACATGAGGTAAAGAGGTATGTTCCCAGGTGTGATTTGAATGTTTTTATGTTCTGAGAGGATTGTAATTCGAAAGGGAGAAAATTCCAGAGCCATGGAGCTACAATTTGGAAGCTGCAGTTTACAAAAGACACTAAATAACTGTTTGGTGGAGATAACATTTTCACAATCAAACAATATTAATGAAAACATCTTGATTCGGTACACAAACCTCTGTCCTTAAAGAAACGGACTGGATCTGAGCTGTAACGGGAATTAATACTGTTTTCTCTTCCTCTTGTTGGTGACAGTTGCTGCCTCATGTTTCGAGCTTCAGCTGCAGACTCAAGGTGAGCATAACGCTTCTCTCGCCAGGGTCTGATTCCTCCATCTTTAGGCTTGTGATCAAAGGCTGCAGCGCCCAGCAAAAGTGGGATCTAAACACAAGAAACCATTTCCATGGAAGCATATCCAGTAAAAACTAATTCTGTGAGCAACACATCTATCCTACTAATTCTTGATATATTCTGTTACCCCAAGAGGATACCATGACATGAGCTGTGTGAAGAAGTGGTCCTGACCTTTGTGTCCTCTGGGATCTGCTGTTGCTGTGGCTGGAGATAGTCATCTGCCTCCATCACCTCCTCAGGACCATCCACAGCCACACTCATGCTGCGGGCAAGGTCATGTTTGTCATAGGAGTGACTGGGTAGTCGCAGCAGCTTGTCTCCCTGGAAGAGAACACCATCAACATTACCAGCATCTAACCGCATCCTGATGATGTTAACACAGAAATATTTACTCCTAAAACATATATGCAGTATATATTCAGACTCAATGACCATTGTTTATTCTTCACAAATGTTTATGCAAGAAATTGCTGCCATTTAATATTAACATGTCTTCATAGACCAGCAACAGTAACTGGTGTAAACACTTCATTAATACAGTGAACAGTGTGAAGAAGACTGGTCAGATTTACATTGACTCTGTTCCTGTTAACATCACAAATGGGTTAACTATCCAGTAAGGGGCGAGTGTAAGCAATTTGGTTTAGGTTTGAAACAAAAGAAAAATGCAAATAATTGCAAATCAGATCAAATAATCTCAAAAACAAATATTAATGGGCACAACCAACTACATATTTGAAACACTACAAAGAGCTGATCATAATCACGCAAGGACATTCATAAAACACAAAAACAAAACAACATGCAAAATGCACAAGGTGTGAAAAAAAACTAAACTGCCTAATTTGCCAGGATTACATAGTTGTAAAAAATATTCCATAAAACATAGTTTAGTGCACTAGTGTTATCAGTGTAAAGATTCTGAAAGTGTCCTTGTAATGCAATCGTTTAACTACCATCTACAATGGGCATATTCTGTGGTCACAAAAACAGCCATCACACTCAAGGTAAACTACACCTGTTATTATTTAAGTGTCTTGTGCAACCTAAGACGCTCTGTCAACAGTCATGGTGAATAGATCTGTATAGGATCATGGGTACATAGACATGGTGAATGGATATGTACAGGATAATGGGTACATAGCCATAGTGAATGAATCTAAACAGGATCATGGGTATACAGCCATGGTGAATAGATCTGTACAGGATCATGGGTATATAGCCATGGTGAATAGATCTGTACAGGATCATCCAAACATGGCCATTATGAATGAATCTGAACATGCACATGGGTACATAGCAATGGGGAAAAGATCTGTACAGGATCATGACTGGACCTACTTAGGACCAAACTTATATGAGCATCAAGTAATTCCTTAAATAACATTATAATTAGGTGGACATGGTGAAGGAATCATGTATTCAAAGAAATCATAGAACCAAACAGAACCATGTAAATGCAGACATTGTGAATGGGCCAGTACATTACAATGCATTCCAAGGCAAATCAGTCATCTATACTGAACAATGTATAAATAGACATAGTGATCATATAGTAGTGGTGCTGGTATGTGGTCCTCAGAGCTCAGGTCATGTATCACTTGAAGTTAAACGTCAAGCTCTGGGAGTCCTTGGATTGGTGACTGTGTCTGGCAGCAAGACTTCTGAGAGTTTCCAGGACTTCAGTCGTGCCCCACAACGAAGGACATGTGATACATGTGGTCTCATCTTAGGCATGCAAGTTTCTTCAAAAGATAAGTACTGAAATATGTCCATGTGTAGATTAATTGTCCTGTGTCCACAGGCAGTAGGATGGACTATCTTGTAGAGACTGGTTGCCCTATATCTACAAGCAGAAGGAACTTCTTTGTGTAGACTGGTTGTCCAGTGTCTACCGGCAGTAGGAAGGACTTCCTGGTGTAGATTGGTTGTCCTATGTAGACAAGCAGTAGGAGGGACTACTGTGTGGATTGGTTGCTCTATAATTACCTGCAGTAGCAGGGACTTCCTGTTGCAGACTGGTTGTTCTGTGTCTACCTACAGTAGCAGATTGGTTATCCTGTGTATACAAGCAGTAGGAGGGACTACCTTGTACAGATTGGTTGTCCCGTGTCTACATGTGTGGGTCTAATACATGCACATCCTTGTGTGCTGATATCATAAGGGGATGTTTACCCATTGCTTGCAGCCAAGTTGAGTGTTTCTAATGATAGGTGAAGTATAGGTAGGAAACCAACAGTGATGTTTACATGGTATCATCTACCCAGTCCAAAGCATGCTGGTTAGCGTTACATCAGTCATGCTCTACATTGGACACTGAGAACCAGGCACATTATCCATCACATCTTCTTTCCATGTAGCATTGTAAATGTCTCACTAAAAGTGTCTAATAGAATAAAAGGTAAAACACTTATTTTGTATTGTTATTGTCAAAGTCATGCATGAAACATGTTTTCTCCTTAGTTTTCCAAGAATTGATATTTATCAAATAACAATGCATGGGTGGAAGGCCCAGTCCATGATGTACAGCTACTACACAAACAAGACGGACACCATGCAAAATGCAGTATCAGGGACACGTTTAGTCTACTGCGTGCACGATTCTACCTGATACAAAAGTGGCTGGTTACTAACGTCACAGCTATCAGGGCCTGCGATCATGTCAATCTCTGTGACCACATTTGTCTGGTCAGGGAATTTCTTCAACACATCACCCTGTTGTCACAAACATCCACACAGTCAGCATCAAGGCATTCACAATATTACCCGCTTTAAGCATACATAAAACTCTATTGTACAGAAATCTTCACTAACATGTACTTCAGAAAAAATGGACTGGATTCCCCTTTTTAAAAGAGAAGCTTTCATAATTTCATTTTCATGCAGATATTTTTCATGCGAAAATAAAAGCCTGTACAATAAAAAAGTAACCGATTCTGAAAGGAGGTGGCTTCAATAACTTCTGTCAAGAAACTCTTGTCCTTTAGGGTGCTTTCTGGTAATTTGCATTTTTCAAGGGTAGAACACTGACAACCAACACTTGACAACATGGTACTTGGGGGTGTTATTTTAATAAAGTATTGAATGCAAATTTTTCAAAAACAGAAGCACTTTACTACAAACAGAAAATAAAAAAGCATTTGGAATAATGAATTCAACCCAGTGGTAGGAAGCAGAAGAAAAATGTTATTTACATCTTTGGTCCATAACAGAGGCTTATGAAGGAAACATTAACTGATGATAATTCTGCACAGAATACATTGTTATTTTAAACAAGCAGAGCACTATATACATGTATTTTGTTCCATTACGGCAAATCTATTAATTACACAGCCACATCCATTCTAATTTCTTCAAACTCAAACCTTTCAAATCAATAACTAACAAAAAAAAGATATAACAAAACAGACATTAACACTCCTTATAAATGCAGTAGAATACAGTAACAATGTTCAGCTAGTTAGAATCCACAAAAATAGCAACATGTATAGGTTTCAGATTATTAATGGTGCAGTTACTGGAAGTATCAGATAGTAAATCTGATGAGAACCTTATCTCTGTTCCCAGCAGCAACCGAATGTAGCCAATTACAGATTTCGTTAACTTACCTGTATAACAAGATAACGTCCAGGATCCCGTGCCATCTTGGCAAACTCCTCTGCCAATTCTTTGAAGGATGGGCGACTGTCTGCATCTAACATCCAACCTTAAGAATAAAACAAGTTTAAGAAATCAAATCAATTTAATAGTGACTGATCGAGAGAATAGGGGCAAGCCAGTATTTCCAGCCCTGCATTTCATTCATGTGATATGATTATGTGAGACAGCTGAAGCAGAACACAATGGACAAACAGAATAAAATGGAATTCAAAGTAACAGACAGTAGTTTCTGTCAGTGTAAGCTCAGCATGTTGATCACCATACTGCTTGCTTATTTCCAGTCTGCCTGTTGTGACAGGGCTGTATTCTTGCCATACCCTGAGTTGGTCTGTCACAGTAACCTTATGAGAGATAATACAGTCAAGTGACATCCACTTAGAGGTTTCAAATTAACTACTGTAGACCTAGATCTTCCCTGTGATTGTGATGTCACAAGCATTGAGACGTCATGGCACAGTTATAACGTCACAGGGGCACAGTTTATTTATTGTAAGTCTCGGTGGCTGAGCAGTCTAGGCGGCTGACTTTACGTGCTGGTGATTAGGTGCCTGACTGTGGGTGTGGGTTCAAATCCCAGATGGGACTCAACCAATAAAGTACTAGAATTTGTACTTCACTAAAAAAGTGAACTCCCAAATGTGTCATATCTTTTATCATAGTACAGTTAGAAATAGACAAAAAAAAATGTTTATCTCTACAATTTATATGGCTGATATGTGGAAAATGTAATTTTCTGAATAAAATTGGTATTTTATACTTATCCAGACTCAAGCTAATTGCTTATCTCCTCTTCCCTGTCGAAGGTAGTGGAACACCTGAAATCCCTTGTAGTTCCCGCCTAATAAGAAGTGGACATAAAATACACTCACCCATGTGTAGCCTCCCTTTTCCTGCGCCTAGGTCATGTGACCGGCCATGCTTATTACTCTCTCCTTGTACATCGCCCAACACGCGAATATAGGAATTCAGCATGCCTGTGCAGGGCGGCTGGGAGGGCTTTTGTCATGAGTCAGGATAAGTATAAAATATCAATTTTATTCAGAAAATTACATATTTTTCCTTATCCTGACTCATGCTAACTGCTTACAGAATCCGACGGAAATGGCCATGGGTCAGGCCACGCTGGATTCTGCTGGCTGTCAAAATTATGTCCAGTAATTTCTCCCCCCAAAACGGAACTTGTAACGGCAATAATATGGTCCTGCTCTTCTAATATTCATTGTAGATTCTGGTGGGATCACATCCAGTGGAATTTATCTTCAGCCGAAGGTTTCGCTGACTGGAATGTGAGACATTAAAAGTAACTAGCATCCTGCTAGTTTCTGATGCAACTAATTGTCGAGATATGGTAATCAAGACTATTTGCGACCCTTCTTCATGTCCAAGTATCTTCATTACAAGTACAGGGTCATAATCACACATGCTCGTCTGTTTAAGACGTGTGCATGGAATTTCCACCATTATACTCCGCAAAGCTTCTGGCTTCCACAAGTCACATGATGAAACGGGTGAGTGAACTCAATGCCTTCAGGGAACTGTTAGTTGCTGAGCAACGACAAGAGGCCCAAACTGATGAATGCCAGAGACGTCCTCCGTGGCTATGTCTCATAGGTAGTGGTTGGCAAACACTGTGTTTGACTTCCAAAAGCAGCCCTCCATTATAGTTGATAGCGAGCAGTTCACATGTAGCGCTCGTGTAGAGACCAAGGCTCTGAATTCATGTGGGTTGGCATTCTCTTCCCACAGAGGTTACTTGTCATATCTTCCTACAAACCTCTGTTCTAATACGGCCATATTTTACAGTTCTCATAAAATCCGCTAGCAGCAAAAAATGGCAGCAGATTTAACTCCCTTTTTTCTGTCCAATCAAAATACATGTTACATCGACTTAGATTCAACTTGACAAATGCAAGCAATGTGGAAAAACAAATATGACATGACTGAGTTCTGTCTAGAAGAAACATTTGAGTATTGCCGTCGGGAAGAGGTTCTAGTTTTCACGATGCATCCGGAAATTACCGAGATCTTGCGAACGATCACTTTTGAAACAAGGTCACTGTCTGCACTACTAAATCTGATTGCCTCCAATCACGAGTCTTGAATACTCGCACCACGAAAGGGTCGTATTAGAAGGTTATGTAGGAAGATGTGACAAGTAGCCACTGTGGGAAGAGAATGGTGGGTTGGAGGCTCGCGGAGGTTCCAGTCCTGCTGCTTTATTGGCTCTCAATATAACAGCTCTGATCCACACTGAGACATTGTTGCGGGATACTTCCGTAAGTGTCTCAGTAGATATAGGGATAAACAGGCGCTTGAAACTTTGCCTTCTAGACTTGGTTGCAATGTATATCTTCAATGCTCTGACTGGACATAATGATAAATCTTGAGTATCATGGGGTCCAGGGATTGAAGATAGCGCAAGTATGTGGAATTGTCTATCCGGTTGACCTGGCAGTTGATTTCTCGCAAGAAAATCCCATCGCAGACCCAGATGAGCTGTCTGATGATGACTTGCATCAAAACTCATGCAGTTGAAGTCCAGAGCATGAATTTCTGACATTCGTGCAGCTGTAGCTACAGCAAGTAAAAACAGCATCTTCTGAGTTAGCAGTTCAAATGAGGTCCGATCAAACGGCTCGTACGCATCACTTGTGAGATGTTGGAGTACGATGTTTAGATCCCATGCTGGAGCTCTAAATCTACATTGTGGATCTTCCAACTTGAAGGAGCATAACAAGGCAAGTAGCTTGGGTACTTTAGTCAATATCCTCAGTAGTGGCAAAATATTCTTCATGAATACGTCTACTAGTTATACTGATGTCAAGCATTTTGATCTGTATATGGCAAAGTGGAAGGTTAGTATTGAAACGTATTTAAGCTCTGCTCCAGAAAGGAATACTACTGCCAAATTCAGATGAAGCCAAACTTGTTGGAATGGAAGCACAAAAAACATTTTATTAAGAAATCCAACAGTACCAACAGATACCAATACACACCAGGGCCCACTTGCACAAAACGATCTTAGAGCTACAATTATTGTAAATACTTAAGATCCCAATCTTAGGCTTCGCCTACAATCGCCATCCACTTGCACAAAGCGATTGTAGGCTAAGATCATTGTAAGTTACAATCAAAACTTACAATTGGTCGGAACCAATTGTAAGGAGCTAAGATCATTGTAGTCAGTAGCAAAATGGCTTCCAAGTTGGTGTCAATTTCACGCAAATAATTAGCTTTACGTTCGGGGATTGCTTTCATATTGCATAAAACTGTATGATTCGCCATGACACTTCAGCGACACAGAGAATGCAACATCGATTTAACGTCAGAAATATCATTATTTGCGGTAGTGAACAACATCATTATCGAGTCGATATCATAGAGTACAATTCTCACCCAGTTCAGTGTTGAAAAACGTATGAACACCATACCTTTTACATAAACAAAAAAGGATAGTAGATCTAACGAAAGGGGTCTTCGTATGATTAGCAGTGGCCATGACCTTTTCAATAACTCAAGGGCAGCTAATTTTAGTTTTTACGCAAGATGGGAGTGGTTTCCCTTTGAAGATTATGCATGCCCAAATACAATGCATGTTCTGTAGTGACAGAACAGATATCCACATATTTCTTTTCGGTAAATGATTTTGTCTTAGTTTATCATTGAAATAATCTACAGTTGGATAAAGTACAAAAATATGTTTTTTTTCTACTTGTAAAAATTGAATCTGACGAGAGACAAGAGTTTTAATCTATGTATTTTAAATATAATACAAGTATTTTTCAAACGGAAAAATACACTAGCTTGGGTATGTGAATTTTTTTTTAACAAAGTGAAAAAATAATTATCAAGAATCACTCCCACAGTCATGTCACACTTTCATATCTTTACAAATCTAATGCTTGTGGGACATATATGGGATTTTACTCCAAATAACACCAATGCCAAACTATGTTCAACTGACAGTCACTGACAAATCATGGTACATTTAGGTGTTATGTCATAAGGAAATTTTATTTATGTGTAATCTTTTAATTTCATGATCATTAGGTCAATAACTCAAGACCCAATCTGTTAATGTATTTGTTTGTATTTCAATATTTGCATAAAACATGATATTTCTGTGGTTGCAGTATCACATGTTTAGTTCATAAAAAAATTAGAATGTAGAAAAATTAGAGAATAACCCCTGAGGTACGAGTGATTATACATGTTACCTTCTACGTTATCGCTTCCTTCAACGTTATTATTTACTTCAAAGATTTGTGGGTTGGGGTTGTTTGGGTTTTTCTTTTGTGTGTTTGTTTTTTTAGGTTTGTTGTCATGAAAAATCTGCAAGGTGCTCTAAATAAGGAATGTCATCTGTGTGCAGTAACCAGTTCCACGTTGTATTTGCGCAGCATGCTATGCGCAATTGAAGACAACTGTAGACAGGAGTTCAAGAAATTTCTACGTCCAACGTTGAAGAGTTCGATCTTAGTTAAGATTGCGATCTTAAATCCATGATGTCTTAAGATCGTCTTTGTGCAAATGGATTAGGGCAATTGTATGGTGATTTTTAAGTTGATTGTAGGGGCCTAAGATTGATTGTAAGATTGCTCTGTGCAAGCAGGCCCAGACCTCTCCTTGTGCGAAGTTTGATGAAGAAATAGTGAACAGTTTCAAGTTCTGCTCCAGATAAGAACACACCCACCAAATTCAAAGTCAAGCTCGTTGCCATGGAAACACAACAATATTTCATTCAGAATTCCAAAACTAATAAAAAGCACTAGTACACTACCAGACTTACCTATGTGTCAAATTTGGTTTAGAAATAGTGAATACTTTAAAAGTTCTGGTCCAGAAAAGAGCACATCTACCAAATTCAGTCAAAGTCAAGATCGTTGCCATTGAAATGCACAAAAAATATTTTATTCAGAAATCCCAAACTACCAAAAGGCACTAGTACACCAACAGACCTATCTGTTCCATGTTATGCAGTGTCCTATGAAATAAATGCACACGAATATTCTACGTTCATAAACGCAGTTCCTCCTCTTGAACGTTCCAAGTTTGAAGAAATAGTGAACAATTTTGAAGTTTTGGTCCAGGAAAGAGCACACCCACCAAATTCAGTCAAACTTTTTGCCATGGAAATAAAAAATATTTTATTCAGAAATGCAAAACTACCAAAAGGCCCCAATTTACCAACAGATCTACCTATGTGCGAAATTTGGTGAAGAAATACTGAACAGTCTTAAAGTTCTGGTCCAGAAAAGACAAATGTGCACAGATGCATGCACACATGCACACATGCACACACGGATAGAACACATTTTAATACCCACTGCCAAACATGTTGCGGGGGACAAAAAAGGACACTACTGAGGAGAGATTAGTGCAGAATGAGCAATGCACTTTTTTTCAAAGTCCAAAGCGACTTATCTGGAACAGACCCTGGCCTTACAAGGGGTGTCCCAAAAGTGGTTGGCCTCACTATATTCTCAATGTCCAGTTTTAGAAAAGATCCCATTTTACATAGAAGGAATCATTAGCGAAGGCATGTCCAGAATTTCGCATGTGTTGTTAATGTGGTTAACAAGATATTTGTCATCAACACATTGGAGTGTAATATTTCTTTAAACATTGCAGAAAGTAAGAAACAATCTGTTATCTGGTATCTCTTGGATAATGGCATGTGCTCAAATAATATGATACAAAATAGGTTCAGTATTGCATGAATGACTTCACATCATAATCACCATTCAAAGATTTGGATTGCCTGATTTATATTCAGACAAGGCTGTTTTTAAAAGACACCCCCATTTTAATATTTCAAAAACATTTTGTCCAGACATTCAAGTTGGCACTGTTTACAAGAGCTGATATTTGGGTGACCCTTCAGTATTGAACCCTTGGCATTTTGCATGAATAACTGAAAAAATTAGAATATGTTATCTGCTTCTGATTACGTCATCTGAAAGTGGGGGTGGGTAGTGTTTCCAAAACAAGCTCTGTCAGTACACATCATAACGGGGAATCACTTTAACAAGTGACTGTAGTTTCAAATTGCATTTTCATGCACTTTAATATCTCCGTTTGATTCTAGAGGACTTCTGATTATCTCGAACACACTAAACATTTCTTTCACATTTTGTCTCTTGAAGTTAGTGATGCATTTATTGTTGATTTTGCATTTTCAGGGGTACCAAGATAAAAAGTCAAAACGGGATCATGAGGCTGGAACATGGCAAAAACAATTTGCTTGAGCTTGTCAGGTATTATGTAAAACACTACAACAAAAAAACGGTTGCATTTTTATAACTGTCCAGGTGAGGCCAATCACTTTTGGGACACCCCTTGTACAACAATGAATACCATCTTCACTCACATTTGATCATTATCATGTAGACATCGATTGTACAGATGGAAGGCTGTGGCAGTCGCTCTCCTTTCTCCAGCAGATCTGGCACATCTCGGGCTCGGATACTGTCATATGGCTTCTGACCATAGGTGAACAACTCCCACACTGTGACACCTACACAGAGACAGACTTGTTTTCAAGACATAACTCTCAGAGTAAGGATGGTAGATGTCTATATACTAGTAAGTCTTTGTAATGTTTCATCTACATGCTAGAAGTTGAAAACATTGCTTAGCATAATTTCTGGTATTTCCTGCAACTCACCATAGCTCCACACGTCACTCTTGTGTGTGAAGATGCGGTGTTGGATACACTCCAAGGCCAGCCACTTGATGGGCATCTACACAAACACATATGCAGCTCAAAAATCATGTGTCTCTCAACATTCAACATATCTCTAGCTCAAGAGAAAACATAATTTTCCATGTAATTCTATAGCAAACCTGACTGATGGATGTCCCCAATCCACTTAATTATTATGTATATGATATACTGTGTCTGATCTGACTGAGTTTCCATATTCCTGTCTGTCACTTCTGCAGATTGATCACATCAAACTCAAATGCTGGTGCGTAGAATATAAAACATGAAGCAGATACAGAAAATGTTCAGTAATGTGACAGAGAAGTTGGTAGTGTTGAAAAGTGCATGACTGCAGTGACCAGTCCCTAGCAACAGGGCTGACAGCCCCCCAGCTACAAGGCAGACAGTCCCTATCAACAAGGCTGACCTTTCCTCCTGCAGCATGGTACTCATCCTCATTGTAGTCCAGTAACTTGGCCAAACCAAAATCTGTAATCTTCACTTGCACTGGAGTTTGCACTGAAAAGGTAATAAGTAAAGTGTAATCGTTTCACAATGTTTTCAGAAGAAAATAGTTCTATTCATAATATGCCCCAAAACCAGTAGCTGCATGACGATATGGAAAAATCATTTAGTTATATTGTCTTTGTGGAGAAAAAAATGAACAATGTTACATGTGCATTTTTCTCCACAAGTGAACACCAATAACACATAACCTTAGTGTTCAGAACATAGGAAACCTTACATGCAGAAAGGTTTGAACTCGACCTTTTGACAGACAGTCACTCACAATCAGAATGTGTTTCCAAATGTGTATAGAGGATATTGTATGAGTGCCCATGTTACACTATGTTAATGACACAAGTGCCTCAATGTTGGTAATTCCCGAGTGAGAGCAAGGGATATACCAATATTTTAGCCCGATGTCATAAACATGGTATGATATGGTCACTCATATAATTAGGGGATAAATGTACTGTGTTTGATGAATTGGGGACATATACCTGTGGTTAGATAACTGCAAATATAGTAATACCTGCGACACGTAAGTGGAGCCAATATAACATTAAGGCAATTAAACCCAGATACTGGATAAAAAACTAAGAATAGCAATGAAGCAGTTCAGTTCAGTTCACAAAAGGTGAATGAAGTTGAAACATTATGCAACTTTCAAGAGTTAGATGTTTGTTAAAGGTGAAAGTATGACATCGTGAAGATGTGTAACTCACCAAGGACATTCCTTGCAGCCAGATCCCTGTGGACAATGCCACGGTCTTCAAGGTATGTCATTCCCTAGAAAACAAACCTCAGAGTTGAGTTTTCAGCTACAATAAAGATAAAACTGAACCCAGCTCAAAGAGAGACAGTGTATCAGTGTATATAAAACTGTTATGCTTTTTCAAATGAATGCATAATTCGATACATATTTACAGATGTCGCTGACTAATGCTGATGTTGATAGTGTCCTTCATCAGCTGTAAAGCACATACCCTAGCAATCTGGGTGCACCAGTTGAGCAGCACCTTGGAGCCAATGTGTTCCTTATTCTTCCTGACGTAGTCCAGCAGACATCCCAGAGGCATCAGCTGGGTAATGAGCATCATCTGAGCTGTCATGCAAACTGCCAGAATACGAACACAACATGGGTGTTCAACTGATGCCATTACCCGAGCCTCCTCCAAGAGTTCCTTGTTCTGGTTGGGTGTTCCTTCCTGCAGCACCTTGATGGCAACTGGTATCTTGACGTTTTCCCCCTCGGGGATCCAGAAACCCTGCAGTCCAGATGAGAAAGATTCACAAACACATGAATTATAATCACATGTACAAGTAGGGGCCATCTCAGCAGATACAAGCACAGTCCACACAGATACTAACCATTTCAAGTATATATGATACTATTTTCATGTTCCTAACATACCCTGTTGGGAAAGTGAAAGCATACCTTATATACTGTGCCAAAAGCTCCAGATCCAATGATGCCGCCACGTCTCAGTTCAGATTCTTTGATTAACCTCAGCTGTGCAAGGTCCGGCTTGGCATTTGTTGGTGTCAGGGGCTGAAATGTCATTAATTAATTCATTAATGCATTATATCTTTACATGAAAATACTCAGTATAAATGTGAGATGATAAAGTCAGCTAATACTGATGTGAGCATTTCCCACCTCGGTCTCGTCAAAGCCGGTCATCTTGGCTGTTAGGGCAGCAGTCTTCTCCTTGGACTTTGCCCTCTGGTTCCAGTTGTATGCCACACACACCAGTATGATGCCCACCACCATCACGCCACCAATTACAGCACCCGCAATTATACCAATCTTTTTCTTTTCTTCTCTGGAAGGACAGAAAAATTTTATCCTTCAAGTCATTCTTTCAGGTTATATGCCCACAGCAATGACTGAAGCTAAGCAAGTACATTCATTCACATCAGCTGAGCTACATAAACAGCCACCAAACCCTGTGCTGAAATACTGTAAGAATTTAAGACAGGTAGTTCTATTGCTGATAATGTCACAGAAAAGGTGTGGAATGACAAGCATAAGCAGACCAAACTCCACCGTATGTGTCCAAAACGTTACCATGATAAACTTGTATCATGAGCCATTGTGACTCAACTCAGATTTCAAACCGGCAAAACAGATTACTTGATTATACTGTCTACATTTATTGGCACTCACTCATCCTTCTTGCGGAACTTAGCAATAACTTCAGGATGTTTGGCATCAGCGCATACTGTCCTGGAAGGGTCAATAGTCTGCTTGTCAGTACTGTGGTCCATCACAGTGTAAGGTAGCTCTGCAGGACATTCGTGGGTACAGTTGAACTGAAGCAAAATACAAGCAATTGGAAATCACTTGGCTTTCAGTATATCCAGAAAGGGAGAAAATATTCGAACAAACCTGTAGAGGTTGCAGATTCTTTGAATAGAGTTCTCCATGGGGTACTTATAAGCATTTAAATGTTCCTTAAATTCTTGCGACAGTTGTAACCATATTTGGAATAAAAAATATGTACAAAACAAAAAACAAAGTTTTTGTCTTCTGAGACCACCCCTACTGGGCCCCCTGGACCCGTGATAGCCAAGAGCAGGTAACCCTAGGGCTACAGCCTCAAGCCAAACACTTCCATTCTGTAACAAGTAAAGACAGAATGTGGAGAGGCGGGTGGCCGTACCCCAAGGAGGACTCTATTCAAAGAATCTGCAACCTCTACAGGTTTGTTCGATTCTTTTTCATAGAGATCCTCCTGGGGTACTTATAAGTATAAGACAGACTCCTAAAGACTGATCTTAGGGAGAGGCATTTTGTCTGCCTATGAACCTGACACAAGATGATTTTTTTTGTTGAAAACAGGAGCCAGGACAGGCTCAGAGTACTGTCTCTCTGGCACTGACCAGGATAAAAGAAGGAAAGTGTATGTTAAAACACCATCACCAGTCTTATTGTTTCAGCTACATCGTCAATGATCTTCCGGTCAATTGCGAGGTTAGCTCAATCGGCTAGGGAGTTCGAACCCTGCCCCCTGGCGACTGACTGACCGAACCGAGCACTTCTAACTGGTAATGACGGATGAATATGCTTGGCCGGCTCCATATAGCCCCAGAACAGATCTCCTAAATGGGCAGGGCTGACAGATATGCACTAGAAGTCACCACGAGGTATACAACCTTTCAAGGTGTACCCCATACAAATGTTGACATGAAAGGCCAGCCTTGCCACCACCATAACAGCAAAACAACTGATCATTCTTGCGAATGTCCTTCGTTTGTTTGATATAAGACTTAAGGGTCTTACGGACATCTAAGACGTGAGCATGTAGAAGAGAGGTACCAGGCAGCGAAGACTGCATGAAAACAAGGAGCTCAATAGGCGCCGATACATGAAAGGTGCTATCTCTCTTAGGACGGTAAGTATCTGGCAATCTGATGCTCACTGTATCTTTGTGGAACACGGGCAATTCAGGGTTAGCGGACATAGCATGTATGTCGCCTACCCGTCTGCCAGAAGTTACCACCACAAGAAAAGCAGTCTTCTATGTCAACAGCTGGAGGGAAAGAGCCGACAGGTTATGAAACAGAGGACCGGACAACCAATCAAGAACGATTGGCAAGTCCCATGGGGGGCTGAACTACAGGGTGCTGCCCCTACAATGCACCATCGACAGGAATATGGAAGGTAGAAATTGCCATGGAGTATCCCCAGCGACTAGGCTGGCTTCCAGCTTAGACTGAAGAAACTCCAAAACAGATACTACATCTGCAGAAAAGGGATTGAAAATCCCCCTGTCGACACACCAGCGCGCACAACAGGACCATCTATCCTCGTATTGAACGTTTGACGAATCCCTCCGCGAAGCCAGAATTGTGTCTGCAACTGGTGCAGGAAATCTTCTCGCTTTGAGGCGATTCTGGACAGCAGCCAAGCCACCCACTCAATCCTGGGATTCGGGGGCGGTGCTCTGTTCTGGGATAGAAGGTCCGGTTGAAAGGAGGCTGAGACTGAAACCTGATGATTACTGGAAACCAGCTTTGGGTCAACCAAAGGGGTGCCAGAAGCACAAGTAGTCGAGCTGGTTGTACGGCCAGCTGCGAGAGGACTCGTGAGATCAGAGGAACTGGTAGGAATGCCCACAGAACTCTGTCTGTCCAATCGAGCAGAAAGGCGTCATTGGCTTTCGCCCTCGGATCCGGTATCCAGGAGCAAAACACAGGAATCTGATTCGTTGCTCCAGTGGCAAACAGATCTACCCGGAACGACCCGAACAACCGTGAAATAATCCCAAATATCCCCCGATGTACCATCCACTCGTGTGGGGCTAGTATATGATGTGAGAGCACGTCTGCACGAACATTGTCTATGCCCGGGAGATAGAAGGGTAACACTCGAATGTCGAACTGGTCGCACCACAGCAGAAACTGCCAAGCCTCCTGAAGGAGAAACAGAGACACTGTGCCACCTTGCTTCAGGATATACGTCATAGCGGTCTGGTTGTCTATCTCCAGACGAGCACTTGACCCCGTATTGACTCCACAAAGCTCTCGAACACCCGGTAGACTGCTTTCAATTCCAAAATATTGATGTGTAGGGTGATTTCCTGCTCGGACCAACGGCCCGAGACTGATAGTTTGCCCAGGACGCCCCCCTCCCCAGCCTGTGAGGGAAGCATCCATCTGAATCGAGAGGGAAGGCGTCAGGGTCTCTAAGGGGATCCCCCTGGACAAGTTCCCATCTTCTGTCCACCACCGCAGGTGAGGAATCAACCAATAGGGAGTCTCGAGAACTTTCTCATAGCTCGCCGAGTGGGACCACAACTGGGCTAGTGCCTGTTGAATGGGTCGCATCCTCAACCTCGCACGCCAGACCACGTCCACTCTAGCTGCCAAATTGCCTAGCAGATGAAGCCAAGTTCTTGCTGTGGTCATGGGGAGTCGAGGAACTGAGACACAGTCCTCTGGACTTTGACAATGCGGTCTGGGGCTAGGGAAACAATCCCCTGTGCCGTATCGAACCATGCTTCAAAGAATACCAGATCCTGCGTAGGGGTCGGGTCTGATTTCTTGAGATTGATGATCCAGCCGAACTTCAACAGGATGTCCATCACCTGATATGTGGCATCATGTGATAATAGGTGCCCTACAGCCCTCAAGAGCCTATCGTCCAGGTACAGATGACAACATCTGCCCTGTGAGCTGGAGTCAACATAAGTTTGGTGAACACCCTCGGTGCTGTGGAGATGCCGAAGGGCAGAACCCGAAACTGATAACACTTCGAACAAAAACCGAACGTATTTCTTGAACTCGGAGTGTAACGAGACATGGAGGTAAGCGTCCTTGAGATCAATTGACGTGAGCCAATCCCCTGTCTCTACGGAAGAGATCACTGAATGCAGGGTCTCCATCCTGAAGGACGGAACCTCTAAGACCTTGTTCAGCTCTCTGAGATTCAGAATGGGCCTGTCGTGGTCACAAGGAAGTATGTGGAATAAAACCTGTCTTCTTTTTGACCTTCCAGAGCCACCTCAATGACTGCCTTGTCCAGTAACGACTGGACCTCGGCACAGAGACCTCTGCTTTTTCCCAGGAGAACGGCACAGGCATGTGCTGAATCCCTGAGAAGCTCGGAGGGTCTCGCTTCCACTGTGGCATGTGGCCATCCCTGACTGGGGACAGGACCCAGGGATTTGAAGTACCTGCCTGCCATTCTGAAAGGAATAGTAACAGCCTGCTCCAAACTGGGACGAAGGCAATGTACCCCTACAGTCGGCAGGTCTCCGCCTGCTTGTGCGAGGGACACCGAGGGCTCTGGGGAGACGTTTAACGAGAAGCAGGGGCAGGCAGGTAAGCCGAAGCAAGAGTGGGAGGTCATTGGTGAAACGAGGAGGGTTGCTCTAACAAGGGCTTAGAGTCCTTGAAAGTGCTAACAGCCTCCGTGGCCTCCCGCACAACCTGCAAAGCCCCAGGGAAGAGGGAGGACCCCAGCATGTAGGGCAATGCGAGGAGTGTCTGCTGTCTAGCGGGAGAGTACCTGGCTACAGAAAGCCATAGTCGGCGCAAACCCATGAGGGCACCCATCATCTGACTGGCACAACACCTAATGCTGTCCCAAGCCAGATGAGAGTGTACATCAGTGAGCTGCCTCCCTGACACTGCCGGCGGAGAGTCATTGACAGTGCTCTCTTGGTCCATCATCTGACCTTGCAAGGCTGACAGGTACGCCAAATGGACCGCAACTCTCAGCTGCTGGGCCGCACACCTATAAGTTTCCTCGAAGGAACGACAGACGGACCTCAGCGCAGAAGCGGACACCGAGAAGGGAGGCAGCCACCAACCCTGCCTGGCCAAAGCAAAGGAAGAGGAGGACACGCACTCATCCACCACTGGTGGTTCAGATAGTGTATCCTCGTCCAGCTGGTACCGACGCTTGATCTCAGGGAGATTGAAGCGCCTGCGGGTTCCAGAAAGGAGAGGCTTCACAATCTCCGCGACAAGCGACGGAAGAATGTGCAGACGGGCATCGGCGACCTTGCTAGCCACGAAGGCCTCCCCAGGGAGCCTAAACTCCAAGGGGTCAGGCTCGGCGACGGGGATAGCCACCTAAGGCAGGACCTCAGTGATCTTCTCCCGCACCTGCCTCAGTGATGAGCCGAACGAGTATGGGACCTCCTTCTCAAACTCCTCCCTGCCCCCTTCCACCTCCATGTCAATCTCATTGCGCTCCTCAGACAGGGAACCATCACCATATATAGTGAACCTGTTGAGGGTGCAATGGAGGCCAAACACGAGGGAATCGAGGGACTAAGAAGAGCTGAGACACTCGGCTCACCCCTGCCGGAGTCTGAACCAGCTCGCCTGGGCACCTGAGAAGATCCCCCAAGCGGAGGATTTCCCGAAAGCCCAGGGCAAGGACGTAGCTGCAAGGCGCCCAGCGGCTGGGCAGCGCTAAGCTGCCTGCCCACTTGGGCACTAGGCGTGCTCGAGGAGAGGCCTGAGTCGCCGGCACCGGGCGTCTGCGCCCCGCTTGCCCCTTGGGTCAAGCCGGGGCTGTCTGCCCTTGGCATATCCGACAATATGGCCGACCCACTTGACGGTTGCCCTTAGGGAGGAGGGTTCCCCAGGGTGAAGACTGGGCCACGGCCTCCCCCAACCGAACCACCATGTCCACCCATGCATCTTATAAAGAAACAATACATACAGTTGAAGAGTCAGCGCTACTCATCTTAACTTGTCTTTGAGCAAGATTCCAGTGGAAACTGACAACACCTCTTAGCACGTCTGTACAGAAAAGGAAGTGTTTGGCTTGACAGTTATCTGCTCTTGGCTCTCACAGGTCCAGGGTGCCCAGTAGGGGTGGTCTCACAAGACAAAAACTTTGTTTTTTGTTTTGTACATATTTTTTGTTCCAAATATGGTTACAACTGTCGGAAGAATATAAGGAACATTTAAATGCTTATAAGTACCCCAAAGAGGATCTCTATGAAAAAGAATCTTTGTTCTACAAGACATAGGTTGTTGCAATTGTTTAGTTTCAATAAGTACCATATAGAAGAACATACCATTGATCCATCTTCATCAATGTAGATCTTGAGGTTGTTGCACGCTTGGCAGTTACCACTGGAGGGTCCGTAACATCCCCCACGGCACTCCTGATGACAGCTCTCACACTCCTTGGTCTGGTTGTCAGAGTAGGTGAAGGCTGGACAGTGCTCCACACACAGACCTTCACTGCGGTAGTAGGTGCAGTCTGTACAGTACTGCACCCCGGGGCCATCGCAGGTCAGACAACGCTTGTCACACACACGACACAGCTGCAACAGGATAACAGTGTTTAGTCTCTGTACGAGACAACCTGACTTGTAAGGACACAAGGTAAATAATTGCATGGGCAAAGATTATTTCATTCATTAAGCTATTTCACCTTTTTGCCTGCCAATGGTCCTTGGGCACTGCTCTTCTCAATACTCATATAATAGCCACGAGGACAGGAGATGGTGTCTTTTGGCAGGCAGTAGATATCACTGCCATTCGCTATTCCAACAATGCAGGTGTCACAGCCTCCAAAACCCACAGTCTCCATGTTACCTGAACATCTGGAAGAGAGTTCCAAAGTAACATGTAGTAGTAACAGTGACACAGCTAATGTACACTGACATGATACTAAACACTGTACAGTGTCTAACAGCCAGATATTGTACTGTATCTCTAACAATAAAGTCTTGGGGTCATATAACGTAGTCATAGCATTCACTACAATTACCACTCTGAAATATGTAAATGTTAAGGCATTCACTACAATTACCAATCTGAAATATGTAAATGTTAAGGCATTCACTACAATCATCACTCTGCATTCATGTATGCAGTTATAGCATTCACTAGAATTACCACTCTGACACTGTAATACATCTCTAACTCTTCACTGTTTCTGTAACACACCTGTACATCAATTTGTCTCCAAAACTTAAACACAAAGCAATTTACAGACAAACGTTGGCATGCTAACTTTAGATTGCTATCCTTTGGAATGTAAAAATGTTTGATGATGCATTGGTAACTAACCTTTCTTCACAATGAGGATGACACTTTTGGCAGACATTGTTATCTCCGGGGTACATGTTTGGGGGACATTCATCCAGACACACATTCTTCTTGGATGCAATGTCTTTTATTTCAACGTCAATGACAGTCAAGTTGCGACAGCTAGAGCATTCCCAGTTGTCCTAGATGAAACAAACAAACATACAATAGGCTATTTTTGAAATTTCTTTGGATACAGATTCATGTATAGTTAATCCTGTCCTAAACTTTGCAGTTGTGAAAAGAGAAAAATGAGTGAGTGAGTGAGTGACTTTAGTTTTACGCTGCACTCAGCAATATTCCAGCCATATGGCGGCGGTCTGTAAATCAACAACATGAGCATCGGTCTGCGCAGTTGGGAACCAATGACATGTGTCAACCAAGTCAGCGAGCCTGACCACCCGATCCCGTTAGTCGCCTCTTACGATAAGCATAGTCGCCTGTTATGGCAAGCATGGGTTGCTGAAGGCCTATTCTTTCCTGGGACCTTCACGGGTCAGAGAAAAGTGAAAGCAAATATAGATAATATGCTAATCTAAAAGAATTAAACACATTAACCACAAAATCAACTTTGAACATACTGTATATTACCATGTATAAGCCATAGTTTGTGGACAACAAGGATTGTCACTAAGTTGACATAATCCCCCACAGCATATTATCAAATCAAACTTAAAAAAGAAATGAAAGTGAGGGTCACAGTTTATGATGAAGTTAAATGTCAACAAAAACATCACTCTCAAACTCTCTTGATATCTTGCACTGTAGTTGTTCAAACACAAAAATATTTTGAAGAGTCACTTAGACCTTGATCAGTGACCCTGAAAATTAACTGCAGGTCACTAGAATCAACTGGGCCCTGCACCTTCCCTAGACAAAGTTTGGTGAAGAAAATCCAGTGAAAGGTTCTTGAGATATTTACTGACAAGCTGAATGCTTCAGTTCCCTTGTGACCTTGAGATGAAGGTCAAGGTCACCAAACCTGACTGAGACATTTGTTTTACTGTGATAGAGCTAGATACCAAATATGAAAAGAATCTAGTCAAAGGTTCTTAACTCATTAAGGCTGAGAGATGCGTATAAGCGGCATATTAATTAGCTTCTCACAGGGAGAGCCGCGTAAGGGCAGTAATAAAAAGCACCGCTTATTCAACGAGAGCCGCACATGGTCGTCAGCAGAAGGCACCTCTCATTCAGCAAGAGACTCACATGTGCATTTCACATTTCAAATTCGTACTGTACCTATTATTTCAATCAATTTAGTAGTATTGATCAAAGATTAGCTTTTCTTACGAGAGAGGTTACTTTCTGTGTTAATCAGAAGAAGTATAAAGTGTTTTGATAACAATTGCTAGCAATGTCATGGGCTTGTACTGGTGAACACAAGTTTGAAAGAAAGGGAATTATGAGATGGTGTTACAGCAGGTAAGTGTTTGGTCCTCGTCACTGGGAGTGAATACTAAAATACTATTTTTGCAAATTGATTGAAGTAACGGTGACAAGGTGACAAGACCTTCCTCTAAATTAAATCATTCATTCATTTGTTATAATAGTTTATATAATAAATCGTAGACATAAATAGCAATACTGTATTTCACCCATGGTCGTATAGATTTGAAATAAACCAAGTTACTAATTTAGACCTAACTCGACTCGGGATATATATGTACATAATACATATTACACATAACCATACAAAGCTAACTGAAGCAATTTGTTCAAGCTGTTGAAAGTTTCATGTTGATTTGAAATGTGATTTTTCAATGCAATTTACATAAGCATTGTGTAAGAAACGTTTGTATTTGATCTCTGTATTTATCTTATCCAGTGTAATGATCACATGTATCAGATCCATTGTCAATAATAGGAGGATGATATATCAGTTACGGAATTGATACACATGTGTATAATCATTCAGTCAGACAATAGTAATCAGATATTTGAACACCTCTTTCAACCTCGAAATAACAGCCTCTGGCAGAAGGCATGTCCAGGTAAAGTTTTGTCCTGTGACAAGTGTAAAACAAACAACCTGTTTTATGGAGTCATGCCCATTATCAATCTTCTGTACCTCGTTTGCATTCAAAACAAATATGGCTAGATCGATTGGTCAACGATCTAGCCAATAATCAATCTGTATCCAAGATGTCTACTGACCAAACGTTCCAAAAGTCTACAAAAGAAAGTATAATAAAATTACGTAAAACGTTACCTATATGAAATGTATTCATGCCTGCATTGTTTCAACATATATCTTTACGACGCAATTGAAAAATTAAACAATCCGGACTTGCTCATGTGACGAGACAGTTTCCTGTAATCTCCGAAACCTGCCAGGGATATCAAGCGTGAATAGCTCTAATTAGTCTTGCCACAGTCAACCAGGCAATCAGCACAGGGTTCCAGGTGTTGAGCAGCGAAGTGGCTCTTGAGCTTAAGGAGTTAAGATATTCCAATCTGTATGATTGTACAGACGGACAGAGTCTGATACTAAATACTAAATAATAGCAGTTTGCAAAAGGGCTTATCTATGGGATACAATTTCATGAAAGTGAACCCATCTAAGACCTAGGTGTACAGCCAAATGGCCACATTTTTCAAATCTTCTATGGTCGAAATCTAAGGCATGGACTTCAGACACCCTGGCTGCAGTTGCTAAGGTGAGAAGGAAGATTGTTTTCTGAGTGAGCAACTCAACAGATGTCTGTTCAAAAGTACATAATCGTCACTGATGAAATGGAGTAATGCGACATTAAGATCCCATGCAGGTGCTCAAAACTTCTGCTGTTGATCTTCTAACTTGATGATCTCAAAAACGCAACTAATTTGGAAGCCTTCATCTTTATGGAGATGACCAAACTAAATGCTGCCAAATATGTTGACAGTGTAGAACCTTTCTGGCATCTAGTATACCTCAAATGTCATAAGTAGTCTGCTACTTGTGGGTGACTTGCTCTTCTGGTCGTAAACCCCTTGCGAGTAACATATTGGTCAAGGCTTTTCCACTTGTTGTCATACAGGTTATATGTTATATATCAACACAAGGCCAAAATAACAGCTTTAGCTGCTCTGGTGGAGTACCCTCTTTAAGCAGCACTTAATATGTTCCATACATGTAAGCGGAATGCTTCTGGGCTCCATGCTGCTGCTTGGTATGAGGGTAGACATGGAGGTTTGGCCAATCAGGTGGGCACAATGCTCTCCGTGCTTCTCTCTCAGGTCTGGAAACCAGGATCTCGACAGCCAGCAAGGCACAACCAAAATCAGCTGCAGGCTCTTCATTTGGTCGAACTTCCACAACACTTCTGGTAACAGGATAAGAGGCGGGAACACATAAGCATTCAGTCCTTCCCAAGACACGACTAAGGCGTCAACAGTCCATGCTAGCTGATCCCACCTGGCAAGATGAATGTTGTCACCTGATGGTTGAATCAGGCTGCAAACAGATCGAGGAGAGGATGGCTGACTGTTGCTGTTATCAACTGGAAGGCCTCTGTATTATGCATCCACTCTGTGGTTGATGGATGTACCACTCTTGGCAAGGCATCAGCAAGGACACTGACTGCCCCTGATTTATGGAAATCCCTCACCCACATGTGGATATCTTCCATGATGTCCAACAGCTCGAACATTAGTTGCTGGAGGGGGCGCTGATCTGATGGATCCCTGCAGGTTGATGTAGAGGGCCACCGCCAAAATTGTCCATATGTATCATCTGGACTTAATTCCTTAATTTTAGCAGAACTGCTTCCATTACTGCTTTCAGTTCTAACTGGTTGATGTGTAGGTCCTTCTCTTCTCTCGACCACGTGCATGCTGCATCTTTGTCCTTGAAATGCACCCCCAACCTTGGGGAGATGTGTCTACATACAGATGACGGTTGTAAACTGGCTCTCTCAAGCAGATTCCGCTGCAAACGTTCGATCTCATTGTCCACAACAACAGGTAAGGCTTTGAAAGTTGTGGAAGCCTGAAGTTCTTTGTATCACCGAGATGTGTTATCAGGCAGCACTGTAATGGTCTTAACTGCATGTAGGTGCCTGTACCAGTGTCTGTAGACCTAGAAGACGCTACCATGCTCTGAGGGCTACTGGCATGGATGACTGTATGTTCCTCTATCTAGGGGCCAGAATGAGATTCTCTGTAGTCAAAAATCTGATGCCCAGGAACTTAAAGTCTTGAGATGGTTCCAACTCTGACTTCATATGATTAACCAATTAACCTGTGTCAACAGGTAGATCATGAACTTCTGTTGTTTGAGTAGATCTGCTTCTTGACGTGCCTGTGTCCCATCGTCCAGATAAAAGGCACTGCTTGGACCTTTCTGATGTAGGTATGTGATGATCGGTTTCGTTATGAGCATAAATAGCCATGGACAACAAAATCCAAAAAGGCAGTGCCTTCCACTGGTAATGCCTTCTGTCAAACAGGAGCTTAAGGTGCTTTGTGGAATCTGGATGCATCGGGACATGGAGGTACCGGTATGCATCCTGCAGATCTATATTCACCATAAAGTCACTGGCTCAGATGAGATGTTTCAGCTGAGGCAGATGTATCATCTTGAACGTTTCTGGTCTCAATATGTATTTTCTGTTGAAGTGCTCCTCTTCAGTCTTAGGATCCTTATATGCTTAGGAGTGGCTCATTAATCGCCCTGGATCTTGATAACGCCAAAAAGTCTCCAGGTTGTGTCAAGCTGAGCTAATCTTCAACTCGATAGCTTGGTGACTTGACATCGGACACCAGGTAGAAATCTTTGTCTATCTATGGCACCTTCATAAAAGGTTCCATGTTGTGATGTCTAAATCGTCTTGCACTAAACACAGGGGTATGTCATCCCTGAGTCTTCAAAGTGGCTGCCTTCAGGTTGACAGCAACGACGGAGATGGGCTTCAAAACTCAATCCCATTATCTTCAATGTTGCCACGGCTAGACGTCTGCTTCTGCTGTATGCCGAGATTCTTTTCCATAGCCTGACACACCCAATGGCCGATCTCGTTCACAAATTCTTCAGCTTAGTAGTCTCCCATGTTGTGCAAGACTGCTTCTGGATGACAGCTGTCACAGTCTCATTGTCAGACATAGGTGATGACGTAGCATTTTCAAATGCTAGCAGGTACTCCACAGCCATCTGCTTCTGCTGGATCAACAATGCATCCTGTTGACTCTCCCTCCAAGGGAGCAGTGATCCTGATGTAGACTGTACTGATGACATCGGTGATGAGACACCTCTCAGCGGCATTGCTGTTGAGACAATCTGACAATCGCTACGATCAGGTGGTCTGATTGGATAATTAACAGAAACCAGTTTCACAAAATCCAATGTACGACGAGAGCTCCACTTAGTGAAGTTGTGAGATGGGTCATGTGATGGGAAATGTGATGGATGGCTCAGAAGACAATGCCTTGTTTGAGGAATTTTTAATGACAAAACCAAGAAAGGAAGACGAAGATGTCCTTGTGTGCAACAATCTGCAAGACCATAACAATGATGGAACCAAGGAATTAGTATGGAAAGAACTGACTGACACATTTCTATACTCACCAGTTTAAAAAAATGGTGACATTGTGATCATTGGGATATAAAAGGAAAACAAACACAGGTTTCCACAATATACCAGTAAGCATTATTATTTAACATTCTCACCATATATACTTACGTTTTATATCCAATACGTCTCTGGTTGTGTCCTTGCAGGGGATTGGCCTATCTATGAGAGATATGATTTTGACACTGATTTGGAGGGTCATGTTGGCTCTTCGGTTTTTCTACAAGGTTAGCTTATACATGGTAATATACAGAACACCTTCAGCATACTAGGATGACATTGAGTTAATTTGTTATAAGGAAGCCTGCATGGCAACTTACAGGACCAGTACAACTGCCTGCACACTGGTTGTTGCATGGGTGACAGATCCCAATTCTGGAACCATTATTTGGCGGCTCTTCATAAAAGTTGTAGATGTCTGCACAGGAGGCAACACACAAGTTCTTGTTGGCCAGCCTCTTGTTGCGACAGGAGACACACTTGTTGGCACCAACTCCCCAACAGCCATGGCTAGAACACTCCTTACTGCACACCTGACCATCTTTGGCTGGAGACACATTTCACATAGCACAATACAACATACAACAAAGTATCACAATTTGGCTAGAAAGAACAGTAATCAAGTATGGGCAAAAGATAATCCTCTTTTCAAAGACAATGCCAAGAATAACATCAAAATACAATAACTAGACATGAATGGTTGACTGCTTTTGGTATTCTGTGATACCCTACATAATTTCCCATGTAGAGAAATAATATACATGTATTACCAGATGGATGCTTAGTTAATTAATTAACATCTATGTGTAGCTTTCTTCTTAAATAGGCCAGGTGATAACTTACTGCAGTTGATCTGAAGTCTGTTGCTCTTGACTTCAGCTACTTGTTTAGGATTGTGAAGGATTCCAGTCCAGTTGACTGAGTCCGCCAGACACAAGTTCTTGTTAGCCATAATCCAGATGTCACCATTCTTCACAGACCGCAGTGATGATAACTCCAGAGTTTTAAGTGGTGTCATCAGGATGCTGAGACTCTGCTTGCTACTGTAAGTCACCAACATCAAAAGAGATGGATCAATAGGAGCGGTGTATGTGTCACATATTCTCACGGACACTGCTTGCTATTGTAAGTCACCAACACAGAAACACACTGACCAATTGGGGTAATGATGTATATCTCACATATTCTCACGGACACTGCTTGCTACTGTAAGTCGCCAACACAGAAACACACTGACCAACTGGGGTAATGATGTATATCGCACATATTCTCACGGACACTGCTTGCTATTCTAAGTCACCAACACAGAAACACACTGATCAACTGGGGTAATGATGTATATCTCACATATTCTCACGGACACTGTTTGCTACTGTAAGTCACCAACATAAGACCAAGACACAGAGCAGCTGGGGGAATGAAATATATCACACAGAGACTATATCACAGACACTGATCTGTTGGAGGGCAGAAGTATCATTCTTATATTTTGTGTTTTCGTGTTTTTTAAGCTGACATAACAGAAAACAAAAATTGGGTTTTAGAGGAAACTAAAATATATGTTTTCAAGGACCTTTACAGAGATATGAAGGTCCTGCAGAGCATTAACTGTATTGTGAACTGTATTGTAAACTGTATTGTGAACTGTATTGTGAACTGTATTGTGAACTGTACTGTAAACTGTACTGTAAACTGTACTGTAAACTGTACTGTGAACTGTATTGTGAACTGTACTGTAAACTGTACTGTAAATTGTGAACTGTATTGTGAACTGTATTGTGAACTGTATTGTAAACTGTATTATAAACTGTATTGTGAACTGTATTGTAAACTGTATTGTAAACTGTATTGTGAACTGTATTGTGAACTGTATTGTAAACTGTATTGTGAACTGTACTGTGAACTGTATTGTGAACTGTATTGTAAACTGTATTGTAAAGTTAAACATTTCCTTTGTGACAGAAGTGTCTTACTTTGTTTCTCTGCCATGAATGACCTCCAGATTTGAAAGGAAAGAGAGGTCAGTGAAGTTCTTGTGATCTGTTTGTATCACAACATAGCCTGTGATTTCACGCACACTTTTCAGGACTTTCAAATCCTCAGGGTCCATTGGAGGAATGTTTCGATGTTCATCTCTGCAATAAACAGTTGGTAAAATAAATTTCGTTCCTTGACTTTGAGAGTTGATAACAAGTCAAAACATTATAGTTGAGTCTAATCATTAAAGCTACACAAAATAATTACATGACAAAATTATTTCAGGTACGAAAGTGAGAAATGATTTTGTCTTACCCATCAAAGGTGTTCTTCAGAATCCGCAGATTTCCCTCTATAGTTGTGCAGCCTGAATAGTTTTTGACGCTGTGTGCATGAAGCCAGTCATTGTCCTTCACACCTTTACACTCTGTTTTCAATGACAGAAGTCAATGTGCTTTACACAACTTGCTTAATTATTACCTTGAAAAAAGTTTCATACTGCATACAACATGAGATTTAACACTGATAACAATGTCTTAAGTGATATGGTTTACTAAATAAATTTCAAGACAGCATGTTATTATCCAATGCACAAACATTCAGAGGTTCATGACAATCTATAGTCTGACTTACTCTTTGGACAAGGGCCATTGCAGAGCACACATTTGTTTTCCTCGGCAGTGGAGCCATCTGGACAGGATCGGACACATGCTCCAAGATCTTCCAGCAAATGTTCTGGGAAGAAATGACTCAAGTAGTACTTTTATCTCAGAGGGAATACAAAACATGTATACCCCTCTTGTACAATAGTGGCTATATTAAACACTGGTACATGGATCACTACCTCAGCATCAGGTCAAAATCTTGTCATGAGGAATATAACCTTAGTACCCACATGACTACCTGGAACCATGACATATACATGACAACATACCCACTTACCCATGGCCATAGTTACACTGCAACTTGCTCATGTTCACATTTCACTGACTGTGCCTGTACCTGGACACTTGATCACACAGACAGTTATACTCCTGCTGACACACAGTTACGCTATCAGTTGCATGCTTCTCCCTTGGGTAATACAGTCTGATGTACTATGTCTGAAGCAGTGTCACCTGAGCCATCAGGTGAGGGTTGACACTGCTTCAAAGATGGTACATCAGACTGTATTACCCGAGGGAGAAGCATACATCATATTTATCTTACTGCCACATTAAACGTTAAACTGACCATATGACATGTAAACAAAATGGTGTCTGCATCTTGTCTGGATTTTTAAAATCAGTGAACATATTTTGAAAAGCATAAAACTGCTATAAAAAGGGTTAAGTATGTTTAAGTTGAGTGTGCAAACAATTCAATATATAAAACAGTTTAAACAAGCATTATCACTAAGGTGACAATATCCCTCGCTGCATATTATCAAATCAAACTTTAAAAGAAGTGAAAGTGAAAGGTCGTTGCCTAAGATGAAGTAAAATGTCAACGAAAACAGTACTCTCAAACTCTCTTGATATCTTGCACTGTAGCTGTTCAAACATAAAGAAATTATGAAGAGCGCCTAAAAATGTTGCTGGCTCTGCTAACATGTAACCATCCCTTTTTGAAAAATAGAAAACTGATATTAGATGTTACAGTAACGTAATTAATGAACTGTTGTGTGATTGTGACAGACTATCAAAAAAGACCATCACTCAACACTATTCATGGGCTAAAATGATTCCCTAGACCAATCACATTTAGTTTAGATAAATGGGTAGACCTGCAGAAAGATCCATTGAAGTTATGGTCTGATTGATCATGAACTATACAGACATCGTCTAGATTCAACAACTGTAAATTATTTTCAAAATATTTCCCGTAGTTAATGACACGGTCAAATGTATACCCTTGGAAAATGTATTGTCACACAGGGCTTGCTATGGAATAAAGTTGTAAGCCCACTATGTAATTAACAAGCAGCAGGTCACCAGGCAGATACTGCTTCATACACTGCCTTGACATGAATGTCGAGGTGTATGAAATTTGGACAAAATAGTAATAAAAGAATTGTTTGTACGAAAACATTCAACAAAAGGCTTGAAAGTCTATGTTTGATAATACAAATTTGTCAGTGAAAATAAGATGATCACCAAAAGCAAGTGGGTCTTGCACCTTCCCTCGATAAAGTTTGGTGTTGAATATGAAGAAAATCCAGTGAACAGTTCTTGAGATTACTCGCTGACAAGGCAAAACCCTGATGTCCCCTTGTGACCTTGAGATGAAGGTATAAGTCACCAAACCTGACTGAGACTTTTTCATTCCTTTACTGTTATAAACCTAGATATCAAATATGAAAAGAATCTACTCCAGGGTTCTCAAGATATTCCAATCTGTACATATGGACATACAGACGGAGCCTAATACTTCACACTAAAGGTGCAGCGGGGGATAATAAAGCAATGGAAGTCAGTGTCTATAAATAATTTAAAAAGCAAAAAAATAATAATAATAAATGTCTACAGACCTGAACTCAAAACAACTGATCGAACGAGTTTCAAACTCTGGGCATTGCATGCATCATATTATGATGTCATACCATTGCTAGCGACACAGCTTCTCAGCAGGGAGTTTGGCGGTGACCATGGCAGGGTCTAATATTTTAATCAGTTGTCGACCTCCTAAGAGGTGTAATAATGGAAACTTGTTACAGCATCACTGACTACTGAAATTGTATAAACCACAGCTATACTGTACCTGTTGACACCCAGATACTAGTAGTTACATTAATGTGTAAACCATGGCTATACTGGACACTTGCTGACACCCAGAGAGTTACACTAATGTGTAAACCATGGTTATACTATACCTTGACACTTGCTTTCACCCAGTTAGTTACATTAATGTGCAAACCATAGCTATACTGTACCTGGACACTTGCTGACACACAGAGATCCATAGGTAAATCTGGCATTGGGATTCTTGACCAGCTTGTAGAGATTGGGGTCATAGATGTGTTGTGGGGGGCAGTAAGGTTCACAGGCGCCATCATTGTTGAAGTTGCGACAAGCCTGAATACAGTCACTATTGTTAACAACAACTACATGTACGGACACATTAAGTTCTTATTATTGAGTTGAATATGATGAAAATAGGATTAGATGCATAAACAATAGCTGCAATCAAATACAGGTAGTATCTTGTTTACCAATGATGCTCAGGAAGATGATGTTGCTGGAATGACTAACCATCTGCTACATTACATGTCGGAGAAATCACATTGTTCAAATACAAATAACATCAAATGTTAGGGAAGTTAGCATATGTGAAAACAGGCCCTTTACTGAATAAGAGATAACTGACTAAAAACAATATCAAAGGATTAGTTCAAGTCCCTCCTACCAGGCAGTCTGTTTTCTTGGGTCCTGTACATGCCCCTGCACACTCCTTGTGACAGCACTGATTTTGTAGCTTCCCAAAGCATCGGCCTTCACATGACCCATGGCACTCTTCACCTGATGTCACTGCAGATACATCAAAGAGTTACCTCCCTTACATCAACATGCCAGGCCTGGTAATGAGTGACTGACTTCTTACAGTGAATACGATTCTACAGCCAATATACCAATGATCACACTGATAAGAAATAATACATAATTACTGTATTATGAACTGAATAATGCAGTATGACACTTAAAAAGAATATCACTTCATTGTCATCTCTTATTTCCTGCTGGTCACATCTATGCATCATTTCACAAAATGAAGTAGTATGAATTGACCTAAAGCTTATAACTCTTGTGAGATAATTTAAGTCAGTGGTAGAGAAACAATACTTACATTGCTGGCACATGTTCTTTCCAGAACCCCAGCAATGCCGCTGTCCAGTTGATGGCTGGTAGCAAGATTCATCACATTCCTTGCCTGCAAGACAATAACACCCTTACATCATCACCTGACACAAGGAATCATAGGGAGCAGATATGCTATATTATAGTTAAAACGGCCGCACGTTATCAGAAATGAGCGGTCCACTGTAACTTGATAATGCCCGCAAAATTCTTAACGACCGGCCATTATCAAGCCCGTTGTTAGGTGACGCCATAAGTAGCTCAACTGTTGAAGTTCAATCACCTACGGCTCGTTTGAACATGGGTTCATTATCGACCATATATCTGGCTCACATTTGCCACATGTGCTTGTGCCATTACGTACTTTGCTGCCTGTGCCAACCATAACAATTGTACCATAAATGACAACATACAGCAAATGAAAATATCAACTTGAAGTCTAACGTTGATCACTGAAAACAATGGCGGCTGGTAGTATGAGCAGAGGTCAAGGTCGAATGTCATCACTCTCAATAGTGACATCATCGGTGTTGTTCTATGATGTGTTTATGTTTGTAAAATGTGTGTCAGTGATCTCTGTCGTTGTTGGCAGTAAATGCTTCTAAACCGATGCCGCTGTTTTTATTCTTATTTTATTAAAAATTCCATTCATTTTAGCTATAATAACGGTAACGCTATTTTTCAGGCATTATCATTTGCAGAAGCCCTCGGTCTTTTCAACTGTCCTCCTTCATCGGGCTTCTGCAAATGATAATGCCCTGAAAAATAGCGTTACCCTTATATTATTACACCCTCATATCATCACCTTACACAAGGAATCACAGGGAGTAAATATGTTACAGGGCCGTCTCTTATTCTCGGGGTAAACATGTTTTCTGTCAAGACTGCTCATGCGTGATATTTAGCGGTTGTTTACATCACTGACCGGTAACTAGGAAGTGAAAAATCACAGGATTCCCCTTCCTTACACTCAATAACGTTACTTCCTCGGTATGCTGTGAGAATGTGAGACACCTCGTCAAGTCAGCGGCAGACGACCTTGTTTTAAATCGAGCTCAAGAGTGGTAGTATACCTACAGGGAGTACTGACACATCATCATCACCTGACACAGGGATTCACAAGGAGTGGATATGCTACACTATTACACCCTCACATCATCACCTGACAAGGAACTACAGGGTGTGAATATGTTACAGTATTACACCCTCACATCATCGCGTGACCCAAGGAACTAAAGGGAGTGGATATGCTACATTGTTACACCCTCACATCATCACCTGACGTGAATAAGTTAATGACATCATTACTGGCCTCGCTTTGGCAGAAGCTGGCACCTTAACCTAAATCACTGCATCACTGGAAATGTCTCTCACAGAAAGATGTTTGACAAATCAGTTATTGAATTGTACACAGCATGCATTTACAACATTGTTCATATCACAATGTTTAAGCAAATGCATTATGATCCACAAAGTATGAAGATACTGATAGCTCACCTACAATTTGGGGAAAATGACCACTACTTTGTCCACAGTCTGTTAACACCATACTCTACTACACATGGATTATACCTACAAAGTTGAACATCTGGATGTTTTTATTTTGCTGAAGTGCTGCATCAGCAGTGCTGAACTGTCAGTGTGAGATGCTGTAGATGACATCCGTCCGATCCTTCAACACACAGTCACCAAGATCCACACTAGGCATACAATGTCATGTGTACTCTCTTCTTGTATGTTAAGCAAGGAAGTCGGGTTATTTCTTGTTCAATATTCCAGATCATCAGGGCTACAAGACATTATATTCTTAACACCTTTGTCTTCTCAACATTAGATTTCTAAGCCAGATATTAATTCACATACTTTTTTCCTGACAAAATCTCAGAACATCATTAATAAGGCCCCTGAGCAATAACAAGAGTTGGAAACAAACCAGCATGTCTTGAAATTTTGCAATTACCTTACACACGATGAAACGTTTTTCACTGTCCCCAAGCAACAAAAATTGATAACACTATTTTTTTTGTTAAATTGTTGGACACCAAGTAAGTGACAAAGCTAGAGCTGTGAACACATGTCATGCTAATGCACTTGACAAAGATAAATAATATCCTACTCCTATGTGTACATTTAAGGATAGGTGAGAGCAAAGGACAAGAGGGATGGTTGGACAGCAGGGAATGAAAGTCATAAGGAGTGGAAAAATACAACATTTTGTGCTGTTCTGTGTGTTCAGCACAACCGTGTGTGAAAGGTCACTCTGGCATAGGTTGTGCTGTAGCTGTGAAACCTGTAATATAAGAGCAGCCCTAGGAAGATACTAGGTCAGACATACTTCAGTGAAATTGATTTACCCAAACTTATATTAAATTGACTTATCCCAAAATTACAGAGATCGATCAAGGCTACATATGCCAGAGATCTATGGTGCGATGAACACATATATAAGATCAAACACTAGATGTGCCACAGATCTACTGTGTGATGGAAACAAGGCTAGATATGGCACAGAACTATTGTGTGATGGACACATTTAAGATCAAGGCTAGATATGACACTGATCTACTGTGTGATGGACACATTTAAGATCAAGGCTAGATATGACACTGATCTACTGTGTGATGGACACATTTAAGATCAAGGCTAGATATGACACTGCTCTACTGTGTGATGGACACATTAAGATCAAGGCTAGACATGCCACAGAACTATTGTGTATTGGACACATTTTTAAGGTCAAGGTTAGATATGACACTGATCTACTGTGTGATGGACACATTTAAGATCAAGGCTAGATATGATACTGATCTACTGTGTGATGGACACATTTAAGATCATGGCTAGACATGCCACAGAACTATTGTGCATTGGACACATTTTTAAGGTCAAGGTGACTGGTCACTGATCAACTGACGGACATTACATTTCCATGTCATAAAGCATAAAGAACACTTCTCTAACCAATGAGAAGTGTGAAAGACTGAGATTTGTGAGTTTGAGGAAAATGGAATCTTCACTGCAGTGATAGAAATTAAGTATGCTGACTGCAATGAATATATCACTTTACCAGAAATACTTCATGACACAACAAAGTGTTTGTCAAGGACAATATGAACACATACATTTCACCAAACTGGTGATTTGGTCAGCATGCATGAGCATCACATGACCATCCCACAGGAAAGAAAACTTGCATCAATCAGCCAGACACTGAGGGCACAAGCACTGAGAAAGTGGGTGTGTGACTGTGAGGGAACTGTTTCTTGACCTTCATGAAGACCAAAAGGATCATTTGGCAGATAACATAATCTTAATATCTCATGCTGATCTTTTTCCAAAAAAGATGATAAACAAGAAAGGAGTAAGAGATGTTTCGTCTCATGTTTTATCTTATTTTTAAACACCCCACTATGTCCTATCAGTGTGAGTATGCAAAGAAGTGGACAGTCTAGTGTTTAGAGGTGGCAGAATTTGGATTTGGTTAATCAACCTTTCTTACTTTAATTGTGCAAAAGTATAATTAAACAAATTGGAAGCATATGATAAACAGAGTATTTTATGCTACCATTTATTATCTCACTCAATGACAGATATATCCCATTTCACTATAAACATGAAAATTATCCTCTACATCTGTTGCATAGACCCTGGCAGAGGTATTGACAAGGATCTGGTGTTAATTCATTTGAATGAAGAGTAAAACAGGTAATCAACATACACAAGTGATCCAACGCAATTCATCCAACCTGCCCTAATGGATGACAGTAGCTGGACTCTGCATTCATCAAGTATAATAATCTAGAGGAATACTGAACAGGTGTCACAAGCACATTATGCCTTGCCCTCTTCCTATCTACTCACTTTCTCTAACTTACCTTCCTATCATTAACTCACTTCTCTATTTCTCTAGTTCTCTAGCTTACCTTCTTATCATTAACTCACTTCTCCATTTGTCTATTCCTCTAGCTTACCTTCTTATCATTAACTCACTTCTCTACTTTTCTAGTTATCTAGCTTACCTTCCTATCTGTAACTCACTTCTCTATTTCTCTAGTTATCTAGCTTACCTTCCTATCTGTAACTCACTTCTCTATTTCTCTAGTTATCTAGCTTACCTTCTTATCATTAACTCACTTCTCCATTTGTCTATTCCTCTAGCTTACCTTCTTATCATTAACTCACTTCTCTACTTCTCTAGCTTACCTTCCTATCTGTAACTCACTTCTCTATTTCTCTAGCTATCTAGCTTACCTTCTTATCATTAACTCACTTCTCCATTTGTCTATTCCTCTAGCTTACCTTCTTATCATTAACTCACTTCTCTACTTCTCTAGTTATCTAGCTTACCTTCCTATCTGTAACTCACTTCTCTATTTCTCTAGTTATCTAGCTTACCTTCCTATCTGTAACTCACTTCTCTATTTCTCTAGTTATCTAGCTTACCTTCCTATCTGTAACTCACTTCATAATTTCTCTTGCTAAACTTCTTAACATTAACTCACTTCACACCTCTTGCTGAACCTCTCAACATTAACTCACATCACCCTTTCTCTTGATTAACTTCTTAACATTTATTCACTTCACACTTTCTCTTGCCTAACTTAACATTAACTCACTTCACAATTCCTCTTCCTTAAATCCTTAATATTAACTCACTTCACTATTTCTCCTGTTTACCTTCATATCTTTAACTTATTTCACAACTTCTTTTTGTAATCATCTTCAAATTAATGAGTTTGTGATTTATATTAATATCTGTAGGATCATACAAGCAGGCCAATGATAAGAGTTACATTGCGTAAGAAAACTGTCCTATTGGAAGCATACCTAGAATATTTGTTTTCTTGTGAGTTAAGATTGAAGGAGGGAAATCCCACTGTTCAAGACATTCCCAGTCATGGTGATAGTGCCAGAAATCTCAATCAGGAAATAATCATTCAAACCAAACTGGAAATGAAGTTATGATGAAGTCTACAGTACATAGTGTAACAGAATGGAGAAATGACACACTGGTCATCAGTTACATTTAGCTGACCAGGCTGACTGGTGGCATCTGGCAACACCACTGTCTGTCCTACATTTCACAAAATACACATCCCATAGTTGTGAGTAATGGTGGCAGTGTGTTCTACATACCCATACAGATAAAACAATGATGCCTTGCAGCTGCTTTGAGGGCAAAGACTTGATCACCTGGCAGATACTTCAGACTCCCTGTTTTCAGCAGTTGTATTTGCTGTATTTGGACATTTAGTTCTCACTTATAACAATGAATCATCTCATAAAGTCTGAAATTGACAATGTATGTTCACGTATGAAAACCATATTTTGGTGAACATAATTGTCAACATCATTTGCTTCTGGGTAAGAGAAGCATTAGGGAAAGCTTCCTAAGTAGCCTGTTGACCTCACAGAGGTCAGTCAGGAATAATCAGAAGATATTTGTGTCCCCCATTGCTTGCCTCTCCATTATCTTGGAGCTAGTCAATCAAGTCCTTCTTATCATATTTATCATTTCTATCCAACAGTGGAAATGTTTCAATTCAACCCTGACACAAGACTCTAACTTGATCATCGTTCACCTACTACACTGTGTTCAATTCACCAGGAAATATACCAGCCAATATAAACCCCAATATAAAGTAGCTCCTCCATGCCCCTTACTTCCATACGTCAATAAGAAATGAGAGTCACTATCATGGCTGTCAGCCCTGACAGTCCACATCTCTACACACAATCTTTCAATAATGCCCCTCATAGAGCCATCATAAACACTGTCAAGATCTACACAAAATATTGATATGTTTAGAAAAAATTACTTTTCAATCCAATTCTTGCACATCAAGTGTGAATGTATGATGTCGGTTTCATGGATGTGTGTTTATGAAGCTTCAACGTGATGAGCTGCAGTCAATCATTCATGATGATGCCAATTCTATCCCATGTATTCTAGCTGAGTGAATTCATGTGAGAAGGCATGGATTACTCCACCTTTGGGGCTTAATTTGCAAAGGATGCTTGTAGGGTAATTTATGAATGTAATTTAACTTGGCTTGAGGCTGCCCACTCTGAATTTAGTCTAGTCTTGCACATTTTGACATGACATGCATCCATCACAGGCATCATCCACTCAAGTATCAAGTTAGATCCAGTCATCCATTTGACTACTCAAAAGCTCACGTCACCACTGGACTGAAGATATTGTTTCCAATATAGAGTCCCTAACATGTTTTATTACATTCTTGATAATGGTTGACCTCCTTCACCAGAACTCTAGACCATGAGTTTCTGCAATTACATAAGAAACCATCAACCTTTCCTTTTGAAGCCCTGGAAATACATCACAGTTGAGTCAGATATTAAATCTGTCTTTACAGCATTTAGACGCAAACAATTCCTAGCTCTAAAGGGTGAAGGTGAAGCACTGAACATCGTCTTCTCAAATATAGCCTGTAATCGATCTTTCAATCACATGAAGAAAAACAAAAGTGTTGGGTTGCCTCATCTGAGTAAATCTCTCTCTCTATCTCTCTTACTGTCTTCTCGCACATCCTACTGTGATGGCTAACCTAATTTGTCAAGGTGTGGAAGCTGTCCCCTAGCAACATATCAACAGGCAGAATCAGTAATTTCATATAATTCTCGTCATCGTAACAGCACACACCTGGATGCTTATCAATGGATGCAAAGAAAAATATTCACCATTTCCATGTGCAATGAATGCATTTTGGATGTCTGATTGGGAGGATGCATTCCAACAGTGCGAGCACAGCATAGTCATTACAGAGAGCATCAGGTTACCTCAACAACATGACTGCAGACTGAGTATTTACCAATATGAGAGTGAGAATCATTGTAACTGTCTTCAACATCAGCACCAGACAATAACTCATCACTGAACACCTCCTTTCGGATATGTGATTCTTCGTGTTGAATAAGACTGAGCATCATATTAACCTACAGAAAAGTATAACTTGTGATAAAAATTTATGGCACCATTTTTCACTATGCCCACAATATAAATTTCAGAAAATATCCTCGGCTCCTTTTCTAAATGAGAACACGATCAGTTTCCTGTTCACGGAATACATAATCCTGGCAAACCTTATTTCAGACACTTATAAAAGTAAAAAACGGAACTGTGATGGTTCTACCAGTATTACAACACAGATCTGGATTACTCTGTCAGAATTATGGTCATAAAGGGTGGAAGTACTGTTGTAGGTTAGCTACACACGCTGTTAATGATGTAGGCTGATGCAGGCTGTGGCTGCCCATATGGTCCAACATGGTCAGCCAGCAGCAAGATCAATCTGGGGTTGGTCGTCAGCCAGGTAGACAAATAGGGGCTGTAAACTCTCCATCTCAATTTTGTGGGTGTCTCTTACCAAATGTAGGATCACATCTAGGAAGGCATGACATCACCAAGGGAGCAATAAGTGTCCATCTAATACAGATGAAATTTCTCAATCCACCCACCCTCATGGTTTAAACGGTTCCCAAAACAACTTAAATTTTAGCTATCTAACATCTTGTATTACACATTTTAAAATTGAAAACATTAAGTGCCATATGACGTACTAGTACAAATGCAACAAGATTTATGCTGTGAGCCCTTCTAGTGATAAAGTGCTGGGTTAAATTTGTGCTAATCACAACCCCACTGTCTGTGGTCTTTCTTCCCAACCCCAACTGTACCATGCCCCTACTCACAATGTGTCTGTGGTCCTTCTTCCCAACCCAAACTGTACCATGCCCCTACCCACAATGTGTCTGTGGTCTTTCTTCCCAACCCAAAATGTACCATGCCCCTACTCACAATGTGTCTGTGGTCTTTCTTCCCAACCCCAACTGTACCATGCCCCTACTCACAATGTGTCTGTGGTCCTTCTTCCCAACCCAAACTGTACCATGCCCCTACTCACAATGTGTCTGTGGTCTTTCTTCCCAACCCAAACCATACCATGCCCCTACCCACAATGTGTCTGTGGTCTTTCTTCCCAACCCCAACTGTACCATGCCCCTACTCACAATGTGTCTGTGGTCTTTCTTCCCAACCCTAACTGTACCATGCCCCTACTCACACTGTCTCTGTGGTCTTTCTTCCCGACCCAAACTGTACCATGCCCCTACTCACAATGTGTCTGTGGTCTTTCTTCCCAGCCCAAACTGTACCATGCCCCTACTCACAATGTGTCTGTGGTCTTTCTTCCCAACCCAAAATGTACCATGTCCCTACTCACAATGTGTCTGTGGTCTTTCTTCCCAACCCAAACCGTACCATGCCCCTACTCACAATGTGTCTGTAGTCTTTCTTCCCAAATCCCACTGTACCATGCCCCTACTCACAATGTGTCTGTGGTCTTTCTTCCCAACCCAAAATGTACCATGCCCCTACTCACACTGTCTCTGTGGTCTTCCTTTCCAACCCCAACTGTACCATGCCCCTACTCACAATGTGTCTGTGGTCTTTCTTCCCCACCCTAACTGTACCATGCCCCTACTCACAATATGTCTGTAGTCCTTCTTCCCCACCCAAACTGTACCATGCCCCTACTCACAATGTGTCTGTAGTCCTTCTTCCCGGCCCAAACTGTACCATGCCCCTACTCACAATGTGTCTGTAGTCCTTCTTCCCCACCCTAACTGTACCATGCCCCTACTCACAATGTGTCTGTGGTCTTTCTTCCCAACCCAACTGTACCATGCCCCTACTCACACTGTGTCTGTAGTCCTTCTTCCCGACCCCACTGTCTGTGGTCCTTCTTTCCAACCCCAACTGTACCATGTCCCTACTCACAATGTGTCTGTGGTCTTTCTTCCCAACCCAAACCATACCATGCCCCTACTCACAATGTGTCTGTGGTCTTTCTTCCCAAATCCCACTGTACCATGCCCCTACTCACAATGAGTCTGTGGTCTTTCTTCCCAACCCCAACTGTACCATGCCCCTACTCACACTGTGTCTATGGTCTTTCTTCCCAGCCCCAACTGTACCATGCCCCTACTCACATTTTCTTTTGTAGTCATTATTGTCTTGCATGAAGGTGACAGGAGGTTTGAGTTGTGGGTTGATGTCTTCCCAGTCAATGGTGTTCTCATAACAGAGCAAGTTGTTGTTTTGGAAGAACACTTTCCCTGCAAGGATTTCTGAGCAACAAAAACACACAAGAAAATGAGCTCTATAAATATAAGGTTCGAGGAGAGAAAATGATGCACAATTTGAGAAGCAGCATGATTGTGCTGTGGTATATAACTGCAATATCTTGATATTTGTTATAATATAAATTAGTTGTTAACCTTAAAAACTATTCATATCAACCTTTTGATCTGTTATTTTTCAATCTGTAACTGGATATCAATGTTAAGGTGAAAAGTGTTGCATGGACATAGGTCTGATCTTCTGTTGTTGTTTGGACTCACCTGACAATGATGTGAATCGAAGTTCTCGTAATCCAATGGTTGAAGAATTTGGGAAGTGGTTCAGTGCCACAAATAAGCTGTAGGATTGCCTTTCATAGTGAAACAGAGTCTTTCCTCGAATGATTCGTAGATTGGTCAATGGAATATAACTGGCATAAACTGCCACAATCAGAACATAGCCGGTCACTTCTTTGATGTCCTTCACAAAAGAAAAGTCATACTTTTCATTTGTATCCTCAAGAAACACAAGTTCCAAGTTGCCAGCCACATATGTGCAGTTCGTGTAGGAGTCCTTGTATCTTTGGTACCTGAAACTGGCTTTTCCTCGAGCTACAATACCTTGGGATGTTCCTGTACACACTGAAACAAAAAAACCACCCAGGTATCAGACAGGTACACATCAGACAGGTACACATCACACATCAGACAGGCACACATCAGACAGGTACACATCAAACACATACACATCAGACAGGTACACACCAGACAGGCACACATCAAACAAGTACATATCAGACAGGTATACACCAGACAGGCACACATCAGGTACACACCAGACAGGCACACATCGAACAAGTACACATCAGACATGTACACATCAGACAGGCACACATCAGACAGGTACACATCACACATCAGACAGGCTCACATCAGACAGGTACACATCAAACAAGTACACATCAGACATGTACATATCAGAAAGGTACACACCAGACAGGCACACATCGAACAAGTACACATCAGGCAGGCACACATCACACAGGCACACAACACACAGGCACACATCTACATGATGACTGTACTGCTGAAACTGCAACAAACATTTATTGAAAAATGGGCAAATGTGACAAATTCAGTATTGCTACAATTGTCTCAAGCTATAACATGGGATGAGAATGCTCACTGGATTAGACATAGCTATATTAGAGAAACATCTGCTACAATGGATGGACTGACAGACCAGTGAAGTGACATGACATAAACTCAGGTGAGGTCCAGTAATGACTACCATTATTAGCTGTGTAAGGGCATACTGATAACATTCTAACCTCTGTCTTCATATACACCTGGAGACAGGTAATTCACTTTGGTAAAACCGATTTCATTTTTGTCAAAAAAGTCATTTTTAGTAATCAGATGTAAATGAAGTGTGGATATGATGCCACAGCTTACATGCTAGTTCATGAAAATCCACCCAAATCCACCACACTGCCTCCCACAAGGTGGCCCGCCCAGTGCTCCACCCACTGTTCTACCAGTACTCCACCTAGTGTTCCACCAATGCTCCACCCAATGCTTCACTCAATGTTCCACTCAGTGCTCCACAAGTGCTCCACCTAGTGTTCCACCAATGCCCCAACCAAGTGTTCCACCCACTGCCCCATCCAATGTTCCACCAACTGCCCTACCCAATGCTCCACTCAGGGTTCCACCCAGTGCTCCAACCAATGTTCCACCCACTGTTCCACTCTGTGCTCCACCAAGCGTTCAACTCAATGCTCCATTCAGTGCTCGACCAAATGCTCCACCCACTGGCCCATACAGTGCTCCACCCACTGGCCCATACAGTGCTCCAACAGTCTTCCACCAGTGTTCCACCAAGTGCCCCATCTAGTGTTTCACCCAGTGCCCCACCCATTAATGCATCTCATGACTTGATTGAATTAGACTGTTTGGACAACTGTGAGGTGTTCTCTACATGATTTACTAGGCCTCATGATTGGCCCCATATCATCAATACTGCTCCCGTCCTCCCACTTTACCCAGTAATAACACAAAGTCAATACTTTGGACATAACAACCATCTTTACAGGAACACTGTTATCTTAAGCACTTGCCTTTAATAACCCTTGACAGATCATTGACACAGCAAATCTATATCTCTCACATCAGCAGCGTTAAAGGCAAGAGGACACCAGGAAAGATCTTTTATCCATTTGTATGCAAGTGAGCTGTCATAAGGTCTGTCTATAGTTAATTATCACAATGAAAGTGTTGTGTCATAGCATCATAGACCAAATTACCGATTCTGTTGAGTGTATGTAGCACTGGTACAGATTTCATAATGAACATAGGATACATACCAACACATCTATTTGAATAATGTGTCTAATCTTACAACAATGAGCACTGTTATCTATATCAGTATTCCACCATAAGACTCCTGTATCACCTAAGGGGCATACATACCACACACACTTCCACTCAGATATCTTCACATACCACACACATTTCCACTCAGATATCTTCACATACCACACACACTTCCACTAAGATATCTTCACATACCACACACATTTCCACTCAGATATCTTCACATACCACACACACTTCCACTCAGATATCTTCACATACCACACACACTTCCACTCAGATATCTTCACATACCACACACACTTCCACTCAGATATCTTCACATACCACACACACTTCCACTCAGATATCTTCACATAAAACACACACTTCCACTCAGATATCTTCACATACCACACACACTTCCAACTTCCACTCAGATACCTTCACATAAAACACACACTTCCACTCAGATATCTTCACATACCACACACACTTCCACTCAGATATCTTCACATACCACACACACTTCCACTCAGATATCTTCACATACCACACACACTTCCACTCAGATATCTTCACATAAAACACACACTTCCACTCAGATATCTTCACATACCACACACACTTCCACTCAGATATCTTCACATAAAACACACACTTCCACTCAGATATCTTCACATACCACACACACTTCCACTCAGATATCTTCACATAAAACACACACTTCCACTCAGATATCTTCACATACCACACACACTTCCACTCAGATATCTTCACATAAAACACACACTTCCACTCAGATATCTTCACATACCACACACACTTCCACTCAGATATCTTCACATAAAACACACACTTCCACTCAGATATCTTCACATACCACACACACTTCCACTCAGATATCTTCACATACCACACACACTTCCACTCAGATATCTTCACATAAAACACACACTTAAACTCAGATATCTTCACATACCACACACACTTCCACTCAGATATCTTCACATACCACACACACTTCCACTCAGATATCTTCACATAAAACACACACTTCCACTCAGATATCTTCACATACCACACACACTTCCAACTTCCACTCAGATATCTTCACATAAAACACACACTTCCACTCAGATATCTTCACATACCACACACACTTCCACTCAGATATCTTCACATACCACACACACTTCCACTCAGATATCTTCACATACCACACACACTTCCACTCAGATATCTTCACATAAAACACACACTTCCACTCAGATATCTTCACATACCACACACACTTCCACTCAGATATCTTCACATAAAACACACACTTCCACTCAGATATCTTCACATACCACACACACTTCCACTCAGATATCTTCACATAAAACACACACTTCCACTCAGATATCTTCACATACCACACACACTTCCACTCAGATATCTTCACATAAAACACACACTTCCACTCAGATATCTTCACATACCACACACACTTCCACTCAGATATCTTCACATAAAACACACACTTCCACTCAGATATCTTCACATACCACACACACTTCCACTCAGATATCTTCACATAAAACACACACTTCCACTCAGATATCTTCACATAAAACACACACTTCCACTCAGATATCTTCACATACCACACACACTTCCACTCAGATATCTTCACATACCACACACACTTCCACTCAGATATCTTCACATAAAACATACACTTCCACTCAGATATCTTCACATACCACACACACTTCCACTCAGATATCTTCACATACCACACACACTTCCACTCAGATATCTTCACATACCACACACACTTCCACTAAGATATCTTCACATACCACACACATTTCCACTCAGATATCTTCACATAAAACACACACTTCCACTCAGATATCTTCACATAAAACACACACTTCCACTCAGATATCTTCACATAAAACACACACTTCCACTAAGATATCTTCACATAAAACACACATTTCCACTCAGATATCTTCACATAAAACATACACTTCCACTCAGATATCTTCACATAAAACACACACTTCCACTCAGATATCTTCACATACCACACACACTTCCACTCAGATATCTTCACATACCACACACACTTCCACTCAGATATTTTTTCTTACAATTTATACCACATGCATGATTGTGAAAGATGCAATATTACAGTATTCATTAGCATTTCCAGGCTGAGTATACCGGTAACATTGTGCTCCTTTACTAATACTGAGATATACTCAGACACTATTTAGGCTGTCAGGGGGCAGAGTGACAAAACCTGTTATGACATCCCTGCACAGACCTTAACTGCAGCATAAGGCTTAAGTGCAGCCTGTTGTAGACATATTTAACTCTTTGAGGATGATAAGAACAAATGTGAAATGGCATTAAACGTCAGCTGAACTGAACTTTTAAGCACATGGACTGGTGATACTGGAATGACAGATTAGAAAAGCTTTAAATATGTCACATGGACAGTGAGTTTTATTTCAGGATATTGATATAATAATGCCATTGGGGGCTTTCTGAAAGCATTTCTGAATATAATGAATGCTTTTCATACTCCAGCAAATACTGATACAAAATCATGTTTTGTTTGATATGGAGAATATGTGCCTCTTTCCTCACCATACATCTCATTAACGTGCTCCTAACAGAGGAGTGCTAATTGTCCTGACAAGAGAATGGCATTTAACTCCTTTCACCTCTTCAAATACTATTTTCCAACACCTGATTACAAGCTTAACCCTCTAATGTGATGAAGATGTGTTGATTCCTACCGCCTGCAAGTACAAAGCTTGCCAATATGGCTGCCAGATGTCAGTGGAGAAACAGAGGCAAGGACTTCCTCAACTGTGAAAGGCAGTCTCAAGGAAAATAGTAGCAGTATTAGACATGTGGGATGCTGTCAAATATGGTGAGGGTTTGAAACAGACGCTGCTATTTATTTACATAAAATTCCAAAAACATCACTAAATACTGGTCTTGTCAGAAGCTGCATGGAAATAATACACAAGATGTGAAGGTCAACATTGGCCACCATAGTACATAAGTGCACAGTGATGTAAACTGTGGCCATTACCACTGCTGGTTCTCTGGGGTGGAAATATCTGGTGAAATAACTTACAACTTGAGCATGCTCAGGATTAGGGTGCTTTCGCCAAACCAAATAAATGTTTCTGCATTTCAGTTGCACATTGGCCATGTCACCACAAACACTTTTTTCATTTACATCAGACATCAGATCTTGCATTCCACAGCTTACGGCATTTTATGTCAGTTCTACAGAAGTTGATTAATCAGTTTCAAATATTTTGATGCCTAAACACCTGGAGAAGTCGGTGACTCTGGTTACTTCCGTATATGGCTAAAGATAAATGGTATGCAGACAGACCTTCAGCATGAGGCAGTTTTCATAATCCCTTATACTTCTACATTAAGTGTGATGAATCTGGCTCAAAGAAACAACATGGTATTTGCTACAACATATCAACTGAGAATGTTTTACCTTGAGTATCACCTGTTTCCTGAACTAACTGGTCAACTAAATGAATAAATAATGCCTAAACCGAGCAGCCATGTATACCGTTGTGGACCAATACTGATTGTCCTGTACGAGGATGACAACAGTAACAGTACAGTACAGTCAGTGAGTGAGTGAGTATAGATTTATGCCACTTTTAGCAATACTCCAGCAATATTACAGCAGGGGACAATAGAAATGGGCAACACAGATTGTCCCAATGTGGGGAATTGAACCTGAGTCTTCCACATATCAGGCCAACACTTTAACCACTAGGCTCCTATACCATCCTTGATATTTCAGGCTTTTCACTGGCATATATCACAGAATGGTGACTGTACACGACAGAAGTTTACTACTGCATCTTTGATTTCCCAAATATTTCCACAACCTCTGTATTTCTCCTCCAACATTTCTGGCATGGAGCCTGTGAGAGGTGGCACAGATTCACCGATGCAGATTTGTGTTTACATTGTGCAAACATTGCCTGCCACGCACTTTCCTCTCATTACAATGACACATGGACGAGTTTGTTGACAATTCATTCAGAATCATCACCATAATAAACATGATACAAAACTCATTCAGATTACATATGAAATTGCATCCTTTGTGAAAACCTTCATCTCTATCCTTTCTTAAGCTTATGACAGGTTATAAATAATATAGTTTACTACTCACAACATACATTTGGTGAGAAGCTTGTTTAATATACAGAGGATACTAAACCATCTTCTGTGTAATACCACTTTTTATTAAACGTGTGAATGATTTGGCATCAATCGAGCAAAAGCAAGTTTGATAATAAATCTTTCACGAGTTAAATGAAAATGGCATTTCACAGAAGCGAGTTTAGTATTCTGTTTATTACTTCTAACACAAAGTGATGGAAACTGCGGCTACAGTGTGAGGACTCCCAATTTTCCTCAAGTCAAACAAGGTCCACTGCGAAAGCATTAGCATTGTGACGTCCTAACTCTGAACCCTTATGACATCATACATCTAGCGGTATTACAATAGTGCAAATTGGCTGTAAAAATATTACACTGCAGTATCTTCCACAGGCAAGTAATAAAATTAAATAAATATGTTAGTTATTAAGGAAATGTCTAAAGCTAAGTAGAAAAAAGACTAAAGCTTAGTAGATGTGGTTTTGTTTGGTTTCTGTACATTCACTCAGATGATGCCTGGAGCTATGTAGATGTATCATGTCCATCAATACAGCAATGGTCATCATGGTGCTAAACATTTTGTATCAAACCAGCATTTGTGGACCATATCAGCTATGATATCATGTTTCCTACTTTGATGTAATCAAATCAAAAGAAAAAGAGCCTAAGACAGCAAGTCAAGAGGAGACCACTTATCAACACTCGTATATCAAATCAACCAGTCTGCCAAAATAATAATCACCACTCATAAATTGAATATTTCTAAATTATTTCACTAAACTAAACCCTCTTTCAGTCACTATCCTCAGGCCCTGAGCTTGTACCCATCAACTTAATGGGTAATGACTCTCACACTACATGATTCACCATCAGTAATTGGTACAAACAAGCAGTTGCATATATTTGGATGAACAAAATGATGTTTCTCTCAAATTTATAAATAGACAAGAAATTGCGACCATTGGGGAGAACTGTTTTGGGCTTACATTAAACAGGCAGTCTACAGAGTCATGTATCTGTGATGGATAAGTATTGCTCTTGACTAAACTATACCCCCCTAGCCCCTTCAAACATGATAAGATGAACAAGTGATCTATGTATTGTATCCTTTGCAAATATGCGGCCACACACATGCACAAGTGCCATATTGAAAACATGGTTTCATGGACCAATGCCAGGAGACTTTTCAACACATGAGCCTAGATTAGCTAGCCTGAGATGCATGTCACTGTTCTTGCATTTCCTACAATGATACAGGATCATTCATTATCTGCCAAACATCTGCTTTCATGCTTGTATTCGGCCATGTTTATTTGATATCTGTATGGGTGATGCAAAGAACATAGCCTTGTCAATTACAGAGTGCAATGCTAAGATTACCTCCCCTAATTTTAATTCCCCCCACAACAAAACATTGAGGTCAGCACTTTATGATAACAGCTCACCATGTGTGCATGTGCAAAAGACAACTACAAACATCATTAAGACATTCAGGGCTTTCAGGCTTTAAGGCCAAAATATATATTATATCAAGCTCATGGACAATTTAGAGTTTTCCACAAGTGCCTGATGCTCATCAAGAGTAAAACAGACAATTCTATGTTTCATGTACTGTTATAACTATATAAAGCATACTTCTGTTTTATTAACATCACTTCCAGTTTGGGGACATGTGTCCTAACAACAACCCCACCCCCCCCCCCCCACCCCCCCACCCCCCGACTTTAGTCTGAGAATCCTGGTTAGAAAGTTCTAAGAACTTCTGCTTTAATGACTTTGACCTTCAATCCCAGCACAGAAACAATATATAGACTTGTGTTTTGCTGCCTTGAGATGACTTTCTGTCAAATTCTAATTCTAAATGCTAATCATAAAGGTAAACTGGTACTCTGCACATACAGGCTTTCTGAGATATCTTATTTTAGCAGTGTTGTTGTCCATTAAAGATCATATATATTCAAAGAGGGTACAAATCCATATATCATTTATTGACATCATTATAAGAGAAACCCTGTCATTAAAAGTACTCATTTCAACATTTAATTACCTTAAATCAGCCTTTTTGACAACAGTACATATTTCTCACATGTGAATGAAATTTCAACAAATCAGAGGGGTCCGCCTCCGTGATGTAATATGAGGTATACCTATGTAGGTTGCTGTAGTATTCTTCATCTACATTTCGATATAATTATTTTGAAAAATGAAAGCTCTATGTTTTCATAATCTACTGCCATTTCATCGTGTCACCTGCTTTGGATATTTTCCAAGATAAAGCTCGTTTTCATAGACAATTCTGTCAAGCTCAATTGTTTTCATAATGTTTATCAATCATTCTTGTAGTCCTATTTCAAACGGGGTCATGCAAAATCTTTTTGGTCATCTGATTCAAAAACATATTTAACTACGAGTAGGATAACTTGATGAAAACAAACCATAATCTTACTGATTCTCAAACTGACTTTAGACCGTGATGCATGATTTTAAAAAATAGCAACAAGATCTAAACTGCTTTGTACTGGTAATAACATATATATTTGATTGATGGACAATAGGATTTTGTATGACATTGCTTATAACCTAACAATTTCACTCTTGGTACTCCATATTATTGTCGCTTCCACCACGACTTTGCTTCCAAGGAAGGAATTGTTATGTTACAAGTTGCGTCATGCAAAATCCTCTTATCATTTACCATTTAAGTAGTTTTACTTTTTTTTAAGTCAATGAAAACAAATCTAAATAGCATCTATCTTGGAAGCGAGGTAGGTGTTGAACCACCAGATTTAATACAATAGGTATAGGCTTCCAAAATGCTTGCTTCATACTCACAAACAACATATTTACCATGAACTGAAGGGTCAAGTGGAAATCTGTGCATGGTGACACCATCACCCGACACCTGAGCATTTGATGGCATCACAATGATTCGGCATGTCTTAGTTGAAGCCAGGAAATCAGCAAATTGATGAGCTTGTTACTCATTATAAATACAAATAACTGAAAATCCTTCTTCACATGACATCACTGCAGGGCTCTAGCGAGTTATGTAACCTGTCCGTGGTTTCGTTGCCGGGTGAGAGTGAAGCAGACGACTTTTTGGCAACTTTTCATCACTCGGTAACCACACAAATTTTAAGAATGAATTTGGTGTTCCACTTTAGTCTAACCGTTTTTTTCACATGTGATGGTTAAAAGAGTATCAAAAGTGAGGGTTTATTCGTTCTTTAATTTCAGAAAGCATCACTTGCTTGAGTTTTCAGAAAGGAAGTCTAGATGTTATGCCATAATTCATGAGTGAATGGCTATCCTAGTGACTTCAAAATGTCATCATGATCATAACATGAGAGGTGTGAAATCATACACAGTGAACATCGTGTAACCTTGATGTACCCTTTCATTTAGTCACCTGCAAGAAGGAAGAGGTCAAAAGGGCTGCATGACAAATGGGCTGCAAAATGGAAAGTCAAAAGGGACTCAATAAAGTCAAAAAGGGCAGCAAATCCCCATTCAAAGGGGCAACATCAAAAGTCAAAAGGCCACATCAAAATGTAAAAAGGGACTCAGACACCTAGAATTATTTATTTTCACTTCAGTTTTAAAACACTTTCCACTTATGATCATGACAAATATAATGTCTTTAAAAATAGTACCACAAAACACCAGTAAGAAACTAAAATATTACACAAAAACAGTTACACATATACACAAAGTATCCCTTTAATGCTATATTTGTGTGTTGATTATCATGTAAGTTATCACTAATCCCACCAATGTCTTCTTTTCTCTGCTCTTCAGTGAATACTGTCAGAATATTTTAGAGCATTGTTTTCTTTGTTATTAAACCGTACAACTGACACTGAGTTAATGTCAATGTGTGACAGTATAAAATCATGGACAGACTTGTTTTGGATATCACTTCCCTCTACTATGGCAGTAAAGTGTGTGAAAACCGTGAATCAGTATGCCATCAAGTGTGATTGTTGCACAAGATTAGCCCTGAGGACATGCGACACTGGAGTGTCAAGACACCGGTATTCACAGCTTGTGGACAGTGGGGATCGTTTTCCCTTTACCTGTCACATGTGCCAATCGACTGAAATTGCTGCTGCATCTGTCTGTATAGAAGTCAGTCATTTCTCTTTGACTGAGACTTCTACAGGATCGGACCAAATCCAGTGTACCGATATACAAGGCATCACAGACTTAGCTGAGAGGTCCTGTTTGCTGCCTGGAGAACCAGACACAGTTGACTACACACCACTGGAGCCAGCAGGACCCCGGCGGCGGTGTTTGCTGCCTGGAGAACCAGACACAGATGACTACACACTACTGGAGCCAGCAGGACCCAGGTGGAGGTGTTTGCTGCCTGGAGAACCAGACACAGTTGACTACACACTACTGGAGCCAGCAGGACCCAGGCGAAGGTGTTTGCTGCCTGGAGAACCAGACACAGTTGACTACACACTACTGGAGCCAGCAGGACCCAGGCAAAGGTGTTTGCTGCCTGGAGAACCAGACACAGTTGACTACACACTACTGGAGCCAGCAGGACCCAGGCAAAGGTGTTTGCTGCCTGGAGAACCAGACACAGTTGACTACACACTACTGGAGCCAGCAGGACCCAGGCGAAGGTGTTTGCTGCCTGGAGAACCAGACACAGTTGACTACACACTACTGGAGCTAGCAGGACCCAGACGGAGGTGTTTGCTGCCTGGAGAACCAGACACAGATGACTACACACTACTGGAGCCAGCAGGACCCAGGCGAATGTGTTTGCTGCCTGGGGAGAACCAGACAGAGTTGACTACACACTACTGGAGCCAGCAGAACCCAGGTGGAGGTGTTTGCTGCCTGGAGGCTCTTGAAGAATGGAGACATTAGCCCGATGGAACTGTTGTGCTTGTGTTCAAGGCTGACAGGACCAACGGAGTGTGAAAATTGAATGTGATCTATTGAAATGATGACTTTGTGCAATGAAATACATAACCATTGCATACATCGATTGTCATTATTTTCTTTCTAATGTTGAAAAAATGACTATTAAAATGAGGACTAGTATGCCAAAAATTTACATTTGTAGATGTATAACCTTTTACTATATTAAGTTCGAAAAATGATGTAATTATTATCATTATTTTATTTATATGGACCCTTTTGACAAGGTGTCTGAGGCTGATTTGCCTCTTTGATACAGCCCTTTTAATGTTTTGATGCGGCAATTCTGACTAAAGGTTTGCATCCCTTTTGACTTTTCCATTTTGCGGCCCTTTTGTCATGCTGCCCTTTTGACTAAAACCCCAAGAGCAGATACCTCTGATGTGCTTGGTGGTTTAATAACTGCCAAGTCTCAAGTTTACACTGGCCATTCATCAAAACTGCAACCTTTACAAGTCTTTTCAAGCATTCATGAGTCAATTTAGCTGCCAATACACACACAATTTATGAAATACTTCGGGCACCACATATCTGACATACACCAAATAGTCATGACATAACTGGAGCTCCACATATCTGGTACACATCCAGTGGTCATGACATACTTGGAGCACCACATATTTGTTATACACCCAGTAAGACATGACATACTTGGGGCACCACATATCTACTATACATACAGTGGTCATGATATACTTGGATCACCACATATCTGCTATACACACAGTGGTCATGATATACTTGAAGCATAACATATCTGTTATACACCAAGTAAGACATGACATACTTGGGGCACCACATATCTGTTATACACCCAGTAGTCTTGACATACTTGGAGCACCACATATCTACTATACACACAGTGGTCATGATATACTTGGGGCACCACATATCTGTTATACACCCAGTAGTCATGACATACTTGGAGCACCACATATCTGGTATACATGCAGTAGTCATGACATACTTAGGGCACCACATATCTACTTTACACACAGTGGTCACGATATACTTGGGGCACCACATATCTGTTATACACCCAGTAGTCTTGACATACTTGGAACACCACATATCTACTATACACACAATGGTCATGATATACTTGAAGCATCACATATCTGTTATACACCAAGTAAGACATGACATACTTGGGGCACCACATATCTGTTATACACCCAGTAGTCTTGACATACTTGGAGCACCACATATCTACTATACACACAGTGGTCATGATATACTTGGGGCACCACATATCTGTTATACACCCAGTAGTCATGACATACTTGGAACACCACATATCTGGTATACATGCAGTAGTCATGACATACTTAGGGCACCACATATCTACTTTACACACAGTGGTCACGATATACTTGGGGCACCACATATCTGTTATACACCCAGTAGTCTTGACATACTTGGGGCACCACATATCTACTATACACACAGTGGTCACGATATACTTGGGGCACCACATATCTGGTATACATGCAGTAGTCATGACATACTTGGGGCACCACATATCTATCATACACACAGCGGTCATGATATACTGCATGCAACACTATATTCAAAATATCCAATACATACCAACAGCCATTAGTCTATACACTGCTCATCTTTTTCAATGACACCATCAACATCTGCTTAGTGACAATGTCCAGGTCTTATGACCATAGATGTAATCACTCCATATACTTACTCTCAGTGGATCAATTTGACACTATAAAATCACCAGGATTGTGACAAGACTGAGCTTTACAATGTTCCAGTAACTAACATTTAATACACTGACAGGGCTAGCTATCACATTACACTAAGTTAACAGAGAGGTCCACCTTCCCTAAACTAAAAGCATGTCCCTGCTGTGCTCTTGTTTACTATAGTGATTACTCATGCATTTACTGAGGGGGAGAGGCAGTCAAAACAAACATCAAATGTTATATACATGCAAATAAACACACAGGCCACTTTATGGAATTCAGATCTATTTCTGGAAAGAATCTTTTCATGATTTGTAAATATGATCATTTCAACATGAAAATAAAGCATCCTATACTGAGGATGAACCGGAAGTGAGTCTGCTTCGAAAAGACATGGTGGCATAATGTGTATCAATAACTATTTATATATGGACTCAAACTTGAAGAAGAGCCAAAATATCTATTACATGGAAAGAACATATTTTTGAGAGGTTAACCTTCATTCAGACCTATTCTTGAGAAAATATTACAAGTAACCCTGAAGATAGTTTAGATTAAATGCAATATTTGTCTTCCTTTGCAGGAGCACATGGTTTCTTTACATCTTATTTTAAAAACATTCTGAAGTGTTTACTCTACAACAGTTTGTCATCCACCAAGATAAGGCCGGATGTGACATTACTTATATAAAAATTTCTCCAAAGGTAAAACTGCTAAAAAGATTACCATATCTACCATTAGGGGTTGAATCAAGTTGCTTATCATGTGAACCTTGCAATCTATCAAGCAAGCACATTTTAAACTCTCAGAAATCCCAGCTGTAGAATTTATAGGATTCTTGAATTATTCATCACACTGGCTATTTCAAATGAAAAGAATCCCACATGAGGATAATTTTCATTCTCGAGCTAAAAAGTCACCAGGCACCTGTTACAGAAATAGAGGCGTCAACTGAGAGAAATATTCAATTTATTACTCCCTGAAATATTTATGGTAGTGATATGCTTGGCACTGATTTCTAGGAAACAGGTTTTCTCACCCAATCTAATAGCTGCTGTCACTGACTGGTCCAGCCTGTGAAGATTACCTACATGTTGAGAAAAAAATATAGCACTTAGCAGAAAGATAACTGTCCATACCAGACCCAAATATCGTCAAGGGATACACAACGCTCAACAATGATGTTTTTTTTCAAAAGTACTGTCTAACATGGAGAAGGTGTGGTGCATTATGCTAAGATGCACACTGTACTGAAGTGTGTCCCTCGGCATTTAATGGGCGATCTTTTTGTTGCGAGGGCCGATAACTGCATAGACTCCTTTTGAAATGATATAAGCGACGGTCCAACTTCTCGCTTCAGGTCTGGTTCCCGACTTAAAGTGCGCTGCGACAGCTTGCTACATGTAAAGACAAAACCCAGCAAACGCGTTGCCACGGTCACCTTCATTGAAAAAAACGATCGTTTATTAAGAAAAGCCATTAACTGACACATTTTGCTTTGTTTTTTAGTTTAGAAAGGCATCGTTTGTTTAATTTCCAAATGCAGTATGAACTGACCTGAGAAGATATCAGGGAAAACGCAATGAAAAGTTTCTATATTGTCACGGCATTTCCTGTGACAGAACACGATACCGAGCAAGTCTCGGGTATCGTAGCATCTGTGAAATAATGAAAATTCTTTCTTATACGCTATGAGCCCTTATGTTATTCCCAACAGTTATTCTTTAACTATTGCCACATTAAAATCTTACAAATAGTTCCTATACTACCACAGATCTCAACGTAAAAGAAAATCGGAGATACACCTCCGGCAAAAGAGTATTCCTTGGAAGTTCTGTATTAAGAATTTCTGATTATTACACATTCTGTATAGAATGTAACAGTTAGTTAGAAATATAAATATTACGTTTTGAGCTGAAGTTCCTCACTAATCTGAATACATTTTGGTTTTAAATTCTGACACTACTGTATATTTTTATGTATACTTATACAAGTGCCATACATCTATTATCTAAGCAGTTAGCCAGTTGCATCAGAAACACTAGTCATCATACCTTGAAAAAAAATACTTACCCCTTGTAAAATATGTTGTGATTCCTGTTATATATGTGAATTTACTGATTCGTTTCTCATAAAAGTTTAACACCACTTAAAGCTCTAAATATATTTACAGAGATTTTTCACAATGAACAGAATATAATTCTGACCCTCCAAGTGGATGTGAATCATAAAATGACATTTCATGTTTCTTGTTATGGTAACACTAAATTGACAAAATATTTCTCATGACAGACCATGTACTATCTAACTTTTTGATTTTCATTCAACAGTTCTAAAAGAAAACTTAAGATTATGTCTGTTTGTTAGGAATAAACACAGAAAATGTGTTTATTACAAAATATATGTTTTAGATGATATAAATTTGAATTTAACTCCACAATTATTATATGAAGATATGTTGATGCATTTATTTATATTATAACAAATAACAGTACAGTGTACAAGGACTGAATAAAGTCATGCATGTGTAATGTAATATTTAAGTATACATACATCAGCATACAAAGAATCAGATAGATTTAGAACACTGCACAGTGCAAATACAATGTAAAGTGGGAAAAGATATTGACTTCATTGATATATTTGTGTTAGAATTTGAAAAATCAATATAATGCAACAACACATAAAGAGCTAGGTCTACAAAATAAAATATGAACTTTTCCATAAGTATTATAATAATCTGATCATTGTGAAGACAAGATGTGTGTAGACACTGCAGGAAAATGTAAACCATTCGATGCTAACAACACTTAACAGTACCATTTATTATATTAGAGATTGAAATTTATTATCAATATGAATATATGTGTTGTTTAGTTGTGTACTGAAAAATAACATTTGGAAAGTGTCCCTGCATATGTACTTAACCAAATGGTAGTTTTGTTTAGTATAATTAATAAATCAATATTCTAATATTATTTCCTTTATTAAAACTTAAGAAAAACGTCTTAATTTATACACTTAATTGAGGATACTTAAAATGCAGTCATTGTAGAAATGTGCAGCATTTTTATTTATTATTTCTCTATACAGTAAATTAATATTTCATGCATCACAAACCGTTACAGACATGTACACAGTACACAGACAACTATTACCCAATACACAGTGACTGACAACACCCACTGTATACACTGACAACTGCCACCCAATACACAATGCACCGACAACTGTGACCCAAAACACACTGCACTGACAACTCCCACCCAATACACAATGCACTGACAACTCCCACCCTATACACACTGCACTGACAATTCCCACCCTGTACATACTGCACAGACAACTCCCATCCTATACACACTGCACTGACAACTCCCACCCTATATACACTGCACTGACAACTCCTACCCTATATACACTGCACTGACAATTCCCATTCTATACACACTGCACTAGCAAATCCCACCCTACACACACTGCACTGACAACTCCCACCCTATATACACTGCACTGAAAACTCCCACCCTATATACACTGCACTGACAACTCCAACCAAATACACTGGATTGGCAACTGCCACCCAATACACAGTGCACTGACAACTGCCACCCACTACACAGTTTACTGACAATACCCAACCAATACACTGATAACACCCACCCTGTAGACAGTGCACTGACAACTCCTACCCAATACACACTGTACTGTTAACTGCCACCCTATATACACTGCACTGACAACTCCCACCCTCTACACACTGCACTGACAATTCCCACCCTATACACACTGCACTGACAACTCCCACCCTATATACACTGCACTGAAAACTCCCACCCTATATACACTGCACTGACAACTCCAACCAAATACACTGGATTGGCAACTGCCACCCAATACACAGTGCATTGACAACTGCTACCCACTACACAGTTTACTGACAATACCCAACCAATACACTGATAACACCCACCCTGTAGACAGTGCACTGACAACTCCCACCTAATACACACTGCACTGACAACTCCTACCCTGTACACTTTGTACTGTCAACTGCCACCCTATACACACTGCACCGACAACCCCCACCCTATATATACTGCACTGACAACTCCTACACACTATGCATCACAGTACAACAAGACAAGCTTGTATCATCATCAATCACTGATGATAATTTTCAGAAACATTATTCTTGGATAACACATTTGCCCGACAGGCTCTGAATGCAAGAGTTTGATTAGATAGTAATGAATTCTCTTATTTCCCACTGACTGCAGGACATATGCCATGACAATACACTCCTTCAAGGCATCAGAGTACAGCCACAAATGAGGAATTGCAGTTCAAACATACCATTATTAGATTTCCTCTTGTTAAACATATAAAGACACTGGTATGTTCTAATTATAAATGCGATCAATACACACATAGCTCCATTATTTTCACAAAAAAAGGAATATAAAATTATTATTGAATGGTGTCATGGTTCAGAAATTCAGAATAATTCATTTTCTGTACTTGTGATGTTGGTTGAGGGTAATTTGAGATCACATTTATACTGTGGTCGACGGTGACCTTATGATGACATTTCTTCTGTGGAAGAAGATTGTATGATATGTACTATGGTGAGTGATGACAAGTGATGACATGTATACTGTGAATGATGATATATGACATGTATGTGGTGAGTGATGACATATAACATGTATACTGTGGTGCTTGATGACATGACATTTCTACTGTGGTGGATGATGACATGACATGTATACTGTGGATGATGATGACATGTATACTGTGGTGGATGATAAAGTGATGACATGTACATTGGTGGGTGATGACATATGACATTTATACAGTGGTGGATGATAAAGTGATGACATGTACATTGGTGGGTGATGACATATGACATTTATACAGTGGTGGATGATGAAGTGATGACATGTATACTGTGGTGGATGATGACATGACATACAGTGGTGGATGATGAAGTGATGACATGTATACTGTGGTGGATGATGACATGACATTTATACAGTGGTGGATGATGAAGTGATGACATGTATACTGTGGTGGATGATGACATGACATTTATACAGTGGTGGATGATGAAGTGATGACATGTATACCGTGGTGGCTGATGACATGACATTTATACTGTGGTGGATGATGAAGTGATGACATGTATACTGTGGTGGATGATGACATGACATTTATACAGTGGTGGATGATGAAGTGATGACATGTATACTGTGGTGGCTGATGACATGACATTTATACTGTGGTGGATGATGAAGTGATGACATGCATACTGTGAATGAAATGTTTCAGCATGTTATTATGTAGGAACACAAATGATACACAATCAGCATGCCAGGTGTAAACAGGGCATGTTGAAGGTGAATTGGGGGAGTGTAGATGGTGAAGCAGTCCTCTGAGGGCACTTGTCCAATGAGCCAAGCCTAATCTGGCCACTGGGCACAGAATGGCCAGTCAGTCAATTCCCTGTAACACTGCCACTGTCAGGGAATTTGTTATGATGGGTTGGAACAAATTATTGCTTATTCAGGCGTTACTCCAGAATGAATCGTTAACGAAGTGATCCAGAAGTAGAGCTTAAACTAGTCTTCCTGTATAATTCAGGATGAATGAAATAAAACATGCGCTCATTTAACTCAGCTGAAATTGGACAGCATTTGTTACTTTGGCTTTGGCTCTAATTTATTTTTTTAATGATGATTTGAAATTGGCTTCAAGCAAGGTGAGGACTCTTAAGTGAGAACGCCTACCAGAAAAGTTCCTTATTCAAATGACACAAACTGCAGAGATAGAAGTTGATTTCATTGTGTGTGTGTGCTTGAACCGTATCATGAATAAATGAGAACGGCAGTCCTCCTTGAGTCCTATTGTAGCATGATACAACAATCTTCATACGTACAAGACTTCTTACGCTTTTGTGCAATCAAACACAATGTAATACCTTATGAATAGAAATAATCTTTCCATAGACCTTATAATAATCTAAACACACAGAGTGATTTGTTGATAATGAGATAAGAGAAGTGGAAATGTCCTGAATTTGTAGAAAAACCTCAACCCTACTTTTGTCAACAAGTCTCCCAATGCTGTGTGAGCAAATCTTAACAAGATGCAGGCTGACAGCCCTGAATCTGATCTGCCACCTGATTCAACTGACTTTATCATGTAAATGTCAGATGTCTGTCTGAAGCATCCTGTGTTGCCAACAACAAATAACAATTCATACACAAGATTAATTAGCCTTTCTGGAATCAGTCTTCCTTCTTGAATGAATGTTCTACTGGAATGGAAACAATATCACCTGAAATAGCCCCATCATTAGTTCCAAACACTGACAAGGTTTTTTTCCTATTCTGTGGCTTTTATATTGCCAAGTCGGCCATGATGAACATGATCTCAACATAAACCTACAGTCGGTTGCAAAATCTTCAACAGAAAATAATTAAATTCATTGAAAGTTAGCCACTTTGAGATAAGTCTGGGAGAAGGGTATTAACAGCACCAGCTGCCTCAAGGTACTGATGAAGCCTTACATTCAGCTGCCTCGCATGGCCTTTGTAACACATTATACATATTATACTTGTCTTCCAACACAACATTAAAAGCAGGTGGCCTAGTGAGCTGAGGGGCTGAAATGTGCCATGCAGAAATACGTCCCTTTGATGGGCCAGAAATCTATGATTCTGGGTTCAAATCCCTATTAAGGCCTATCAACAAGTTGACATGAAGTAACTTGATAACTGTTGAATGACACGCTCTCTGTAATACAATACACAAATACACTTGTGATGTAAGATACATGCATATCTGTCCTCATAACACAATATCCTTATTTACATGACCTTGTAACTTAGTATACACATGATGTACTTTCCTTGAAACAGTTTTCACCAGAAACATGCAGATGTGTGTTTCAATGTGTGATGTCTCCCATGGCCCAGTGATGGGTGGCATGTGACATTAAAAACATTATATTAAGTACAATCAAACACAGAACTGGGGCACAAACAACATTAGATTTTGCAAGCTAAGCTCAATGTCAGTGATTCCTAGAGTATCTGGTCCAGTAGCTTATACACTTTGCTGTCATCCACGTTACATCACCGACTTCTATTGATATGGAAGTCACTTATCAGTAAACTTCTTTTCACCACACAGCATTAAGTTACAACACTGTGATTTCTATGCCATCACAGTTTCATGTCATATCCAGTCTGTTTTCCAATTACATCCAGATGTATTTACCACTCTTAGATGATCATTTAGAGCAGCAATCAACCACTGACTGTTGTCAAGTAATCCTACTGCTGCTGCATACTACTTCTGTGAAACAAGATTGCAAAACTTCCCACCATCCTCCCACCCATCTAGTTTCCATACAATCCCCATGAGTTGCAATGTCATTCTGGTAAATAATCCTGTATCCTGTGTTAACACAATGCACAATGTTGGCCCTGGGAACTGCACAATTTAGCAGGGAGGTAAGGTCACCAACAATTCCCACACACAATACTGAGGTACCCATTTTGATGCTGGGAAACATTGATGCCATCTCAATAAAATCAGATTTGGGTTCTGCTATCACTAAACAAAGGTCTCATTAAGGTCACAGCAGAACGACCTTTCATCTGACCAGCCAGAGTGTCTCTTACCAGATCAGGAATGTATCAGTCAGAATGTCTGCACTAACCAAGCAGCAGTGTAAAGCACTGATATTAGAAAAACATATCAAACTAAAGAGCAGCTCCTTAGCCAAGAGGAAGCACTGGCAAACTAGCTTGTACATGTATGAGACATTTCAGGATTTTCCACCTGGACTGATACTTTTAAAAGTGTAAGTCAGGGAAGGAAGTTGCCAACATGAAACTGTGTCACAAATCTCTAGACCTGTTATGGGATGTCCTCAGATCTTTGTACAGAAGCAACAAGAACTAGTGTCTGATAATAATGTAATCCACCAAAAACATATAGTATCCTGGTATGGCTTCACCTCTGATCTTGTTGATCTGTGAAGGTCCAGAGGTAGAACAGGCCTTCGCTGCAACCCATGCTTGCCACAAGAGGTGACTAACAGGATTGGATGGTCAGACTCGCTGACATGGTTGACCTATGTCATCGGTTCCCATTTGTGCAGATCAATGCTCATGCTGTTGATCAATGGATTGTCTGGTCCAGACTCGATTATTTACAGACCACCGCCACATAGTGGAATACTGCTGAGTGTGTCATAAAACTAAACTCACTCACTCACTCTGATCTTGTCAGATGAATCAGGATCATAAGTGTGACAGAGATGGGATCAGAAGAGCTGTGTATGTGTTTAGGTGTAGGTGGGTCATGTCTTGATCTGACAATATAAAGTGATGTACATATCTGGGAGGACACACAAGATGGACGTGTAGAGATATACAATAATTCAGGCAAAAAGCAAGGCAGTGACGGAATGAGAGCATTTGACGCTCATTCTTATGATTGTTTCTTGTGAAATAGTGAAACTTCCTAAAATGCAGTTGAAATGTGGCAGGCAAGTAGCTATCATTTGGATCTTGTAACACTGAACTCAAAAAAGCACTAATAACTTCAGTTCTGAATTAATATGTACATACCACTTTCCTTCTGAATGGCTCCACTGACATCTCAAAATCAAATAAATCAGAGGATACTGTGTTTAACACTGGCACTCCAGGTAAGCTGTATTGTGGTGCTTCAACCTCCATTCAACCACTGTCCACTTCCAACATTCAGCTGTAAAGACCTTTTCAACCAATGTTGTAGTATGAGATAAGTGAAGCACAATGGTAAGACATTGTGTGGAGGCTCTGGTCAGCTGCAACTTCAGTGTCTGGTTCCACAAGTCAGTTGTTTGATCCACAAACAGAAATATGTGAACTGTGAATGAGTGAGTTTAGCTTTACACTGCTTTTAATTATATTCTAGCAATATCATATCTTGGCAAGGGACATGATGAATGGGCTTCACAAATTGAACCCATAGGTACATTGTTGTGTACAGTTACAGCAACATATATACACATCAGCTTGTTTCACCTATTTTTCACACAGAAAACAGCTTGGCACTGAAGGCTGCTGTGAAGTGAAAGCTACTCGAAGACTTCCTGCATCACACAACAGTACAGAAAGGAACAGTCTACATAGTATTCACAAGAATCTGCCTCATGTCTGTACATCAGAATGAGACATCAGTACCACAGAGTGAACAGACTGATGCCATCAGGTGACAGTCACACGACCTTCTAAATACAGTCGAACCCCGGACCCCACATATCCAGAAACCCCGCCTTCCAGATGATTTTTATGTGAAACGAAACTTACATTCATTAATTGTACTCGCTTACCTGGACCCCGCACTTCCGGACCCGGACGGCGAATTTTCAAACAATTCACATACATTTCCATTGAAAAATGATCCGGTTATCCGGACGGAGAGATCTGTGCAACGTGCATGTGTACGTGTCACGTCAATACCGTTTACCGCATGACTATGTGATTTCTTAATCCATCAGAAGGCATTTGGTGTGAATTGATTAATTAGCCATCAAAACACTGGTGACGCGTGTCACTCGGGTTGTTCATTAGGATTTGGCGCATGTGAGAACATCTTGACAAATGGTAACCTACGTTCCGCCTTCCATGTGTTATCTGTACACTTATATGTTATGATGATTCAATGTTATTACTACTGACTGTTGATTTATTGATATACATACATAAATATTTTTAGCTTTCACTTAATTTTCACGTTTTGGATGTTTGATCCAGTTAACCAGACGTCTCGCTATCCAGACGATTTTCGAGTGAAATCAAAACGTCCGGGTAAGCGGGGTGTATATTGTGGACCTAACAGATGGGACATATACAAACAGATGTAGCAGTATTATGACACCCTTACTTGGTGGTCAACATCTTCTCAATGCCCATTTGATGGCATACATGCTTTCGAAATACCACATGACTTTGCTATGGTGTTTTCATATTCTTGTTCTTACTACAGAAATAAATTCACAATGTAGTAATTAATACATTATTAATTCACCTGAGGGACCTGAGGGACCTGAGTCATTTGTCCAGCTGTGCCTGGGGGTTGTGGTAGTGCCATGAAGTGAGGTACTGTTGTATGCTTGATGTTGTGGTATTGTCTTAAACTGAGGTACTGTTGTATGCCTGGAGTCATGATTTTACCTTAAACTGAGGTACTGTTGTATGCCTGTAGTCATGGTTTTACCTTAAACTGAGGTACTGCTGTATATCTGGTGTCATGGTTTTTACCTAATGGATAAAACAAAATGTGAGGTTTTCATCAAATCTGCTTCTTCAATGCGGCAACAAATATGGATGACGTACATTGAGCTTTACATCCAACAGTTCAAATTTCATGACATTTTAATACAAATGACTACAGATGTATGCTGTGACTACAGATGTATGCTGTGACTACAGATGTATGCTGTGACTACAGATGTATGAACATCAGAATGGACAATCTTGAACATTTTCCATTATCTTACCTCACACATAAATGTTGTTTTCTGATTGGCTAAGCACTCATCTATTATTTTCAATGCATCCCACTCACAAGCAAGGTACACTGCCAGGTTGGCTGAAGTGAACAATCTAATACCCATGCTTCAAACAATTCAAAATTAACATTGAGGTGTCCTGTAAGATAAATACATTGTTCACAGGTCCCTCAGGGCCCATAGGTTGATGTACCCTCATAAACATCCGGGGTACGTCAACACCTGCCCCCCTTGTTACCAGTGAACAATAGTTAATGACATCAGTGGTAGGAACAATCCTGTGGTCCATTGATTCTACGCAGAAGATGTATACTGACAACATTTATGATGATGCTGAACATGTAAACCATCAGTCAGGTCAGTTCAACAATTAACTTTTGTACCATCTTAAGCCAGATCGGCTAAAATTACATTTTCAAGTTTTAGTGATAAAATATTTTGACTAATCAAAATCACAAAGGTTTACAACTCAAAAAATGTGTTAGAAAAGAAACATTCACCTTGGCTATCACAGACTGTTGTCAGAAAAAAAAAATTATAGAAAATCCTTTCAGTTAGTAACCATTGGTTCATTAGCTTTTCTAAACAGTAACTCTGAATCCAGTATGTGTCACAGTCGTGGGACATTCTTCACTTGCTAAGTGGATGTCTAATTTCAGACTTGATAATGAGATTACAAATAATTAGCACCTTATTAATATATCCATTGCAATTTGTTTTTGGTAGTGTATTTAGCATATGCTTGAAACATGTTGTTCTGCAGTTTTGTTCCCAACAACTTGCTGATATAGTGGAATTTCTCCTTCAGGCAAAGTAATAAACACATCAATAAATATCTTTCAAAAGCTGAACTTGAAAATGAACTGGTCATAGTTACTCACTGTCAAACATTTCAGTATCTGCTTAACAACAAGGAAAGCGATACAAACTGGAAAGGAGTGCGGAAAACTTACACTCCAACATGATAAGAGTTTTTATGGGCACTAAATAAATCTAATCTGACTGAACCATATCATCTTTACACTGACCAAAAATCATCCTGATCTTAGCTATCATATGATCCTGTAAGCTACATTAATAAAGCAGATCTGGTCAGATAAAAGCATGTGAAATTGGCATGATGTCCATTAGAACAGGCACACATTGCAAGCTGCGAAAGACAGTGAATGAAAATGACAGCCATTGATTTCCAAGCAAATGAGTACCTCAGGTTATCACTCTTGCTGTCTTCAAGGCTATTGTGGTTATTGTTAAGGAAATGACTCTGAACGTACTTAAGTGTGTGACAAGCTTACAACCTAACATGTACATGAAATGTAGGATATGTCATCCATCCAGCAGTCACATTTTATTGAATAAAATCTCACACAGAGCAAACCATGGTCAAACTAAGCTGTCATTCAGCAGCCGGATGTGGCCAGGAACTGTCAGTCAGGTATGGCTGGAGCAGCACAACATTAATGTTGTGTTTCATAACATATGGAGGATTATTGGAAGTAGAAATAACCAGCTCACACTTTGCCCGCAAGGCCTCAGCAATTAATGTCAAAAAGGGCAGTTAACTCATGATGTTTTGATGTTTTTATAACAATCGCCTATCCCCAGGAGCAAGTGCTGGAGGATGGTAGAAGCAGTGTGTGGGATGTGGTCAACTTACCAACTGTCTGCTGTCTTGGTGTTCTCAACACTGTCCTCCAGCACTGAGGCAGACAGGGGTAATAAATTCATTGAAGATCTTTACTAAGGCCAGTGCAGATTATATGCAAAGTGGGACAAGTTGTTCCTGTTAATGGATGTTAGGTCAGTAAATTTTGTTGTCCCAAATCCTGTTTTCTGAATTCTCTTCTTCTAAACATTACAAACAGCTCTACACAAGTATATGTCATGTATGACAGTGAAAGATACTTGATTAGACATGTCTTGTAGACTACACTCACAACACGACATGTCTTTTGAATTGGAATAGGAAGATAATTTGTGTAACATAAATGACAGGAATAACCTCCAAGGCAGGCATGGCTGTACAAGCAACCAATGATATTGATTCCATCTTCATCTTCAAAATGTTCAAGATTGCCTCTTCATGGCAATCTTTTTTATTAACTTTTGAGACTTTTATCAGTCTAGACCTACCAGACTCACAAACCCAATCCATAATCAACCCATTACGCTTGGCAAATCACTCGTGTGCCCCTACTGGGAGAGAAAAAAACATGGCTGTTATTGCCAAGAAACTGGAGAGTGTTCACTCCCCGCATAAATCTGGCAACAAACAGCTAAAACCATCATGCAGAGATTAGACTTTAGGAAAGTAATAAACAGGAATCTGCTAACTCTTCCCGACCTGCTTACTATCAAAAGGGCAATGAAAAGACCAATAAAATCACTGTTTGGGGGATGTGGGCCTATAAAGCTATGTCCTACCAAGCATGTTGTCAAACACACACACACACACACACACACACACACACACATCCATGGGCAATGAGAAGAGTGCACCATCAAAGTTTAGTAGGGATCCAAGACTGGAAATTATCTGGGTTATGACGTAACAAGCTACACAGCCTCCAGCATCCACTCTCATCATCAGTGAAATTAACCCCTTGAATTCAGTCACTTGCAACACTATTTTTCTGCTTGTTTGGGCACATAAAGTATTTTTAATGCCGGATAGGGAGTGCTTTTACAACAATAAACGCATGTCATAATGTGTCTTGGAAATATGAAAACTGTCAAGGAGATTATCAATATGATCCTTTGGAAGAGGTTTGCAAAACTTGATCTGTTTCATCAAAAGTTATCAATGTGATCCTCAGGTGGAGGTTTGTAAGACTTCATTTGTTTTACGGAAACATATTTTGGATAAGAGCAGAATGATATTTTGTGATGACATGTAACATGGCAAAGTGCATTGATACATTCCAGTGGAGTGAGGTCAACTTACATATGTTTGAAATGGGTTACCACACATCCCGTAACCAGACAATTTATTCATTGGTACTGGCATTTGTTAGAAAATAATCTCTCAGTTTGGGTATTTATTTCGGTAGGCAGCGCGTGTCATGGAGTAACGACAGAGATGTAATCATCCAAACGGCATCCCCTGACATTTCCAACACAATTGCACCACTGTGTGGAGGCTCTTCAATTATTTCCCAGTGCTTATTTATTACAAATCCCAGGTGGTGAGGAACTTGTACCTAGCCATTGATAAGGGCTAGGCCAATGTGCAAATGCCTGTTATCCATATTAATCCATCTCAAATTAAATCAAGAATATGAAGCAAAATCCAGCATAACAATTCTTCAGATGTAACAATGGACACCTGTTTGTCTCCAAATAAATATAGACTCTAGGGCAGCAGTTCTGATGTTTCTGACACTACAACATTGCTGGAGACAGCCGAAGTCTGCAAGAGCCGAGGACTGATACAGCCAACACTCCACAGTATGGAATACCATCTAGTACTGACCAGCCAAATCCTGCTCATGTCTTCTGGAGTTTACTGCTGCTGCTGCGTAATCAAGTCCATCAGATGAGATATAAGATCAGGTAATATAATAACTGGCCTTGCTGTGCATAAATCAGACTTTTGATCAAAAGTAAACTTTTGAGATAACACATCTTGAATGGATAGTAAATCCAAATACTTCCACAAGCACACTTGTCAGTAATCAAGCCTGAGTCAGATACTACACAATGGTTAATGGTGTGACAAGACTGACACCACTTTCCCAAATGTAACTGTCACTCAACAATCCCAATACTAAGCAGCAGCTTTGTCATCATGTGCTCTGGTCCTGACAGAATCACAGCAGACTAAATGTCAGTCAGGCTTTTTGATTGACACAAGTTGTACCTAGTTGGGAGCAAAATCACCTCACACAAGTCAGCGAAATGTAGATGAAACACAAATGACAATGTTATCTCACACAAGTTATCAAGATGTTGATGAAACACAAATGACAATGTTATCTCACACAAGTTAGCAAGATGTTGATGAAACACTAATGACAAAGTATCTAACACAAGTCAGCAAAAGATGTAGGTGAAACACTAATGACAATGTTATCTCACACAAGTCAGCAAGATGTATCACAAAGTTTAGTATATTCATTTATCATGCAATGAATGGTGCAATGACACTTCATGTACAGTTTGTGAACAGAGATCAGAGCAACTTTCATCTCATCCTGGTGTGTTTGTGTCTGTGTGTGAGAGAGAGAACTAAATACGCTTTCATATGAATATCATGCCTTACTACATGACAGAAATTATCATACTTGTATAAAAACTTGATTTACATCTAGATCAACTAACCTGCTGAATATGTGCCCATGTTTATCGAAGAGCAAAGTAATTATACAGAAAGATCAGACTAGGAGATAAATTTAAATTATAGTTGAATTGTTCTCAGCATCCTTTGCAATAAGTTGTAGTTTGGATGTACTGCAGTCTCTTCTCTGTCCCCTCTGTGTCTTATGATGATCATGTCTGTGCAACCTCCCCCCTCCCCCAATATCCAGCCCCCTATCAATCTAATGTCAGGATTCATCTAACAGGAAAGATGTTGATCAGTCTTCCTACTCATTCAACCTGGAAGAAACACACTGTTAGCTCAGCCACTTGTCAGCATACAACAATACGACAAATACAAAGTCATCTGATTAGATGCTACTGGACATGTAAAAACTCAACACAAATACAGTGTGCATCATCAAACTTGGGTTTTTTTTATCTTACTTGACCTGGTCAAAACATCTGTAAACTGAAGATGTTGAATACCCGAGAAACCTACTGTTTTGGAAATCCTGCATTTCGACAAAATATACTAGCCGCACAAAACCCTCTCCTCCCTGCCAAGTAGATAGCCTCCTCGCACAAAACCCTCTCCTCCCTGCCAAGTAGATAGCCTCCTCGGCTTCTCATGGTAGTACTTCCAGTTGTTCTTTAAGACAACACATCCCCTTTTGCTACACAGAGAAACACTGTATCTACACAAGCAAGCGCTACAAACCTCACTGAAGCACCTTTAAGTAAATATTTATCAAACATCCAACTTTGCTGAGTGGGGAGTCTTCTTATTGCGGTATGGAAGTGCTAAGGATGTCTTATCATAATCTTGTGTTGCAGTCGGTATTTCCAGAACACTGATAAGCCAGAAAGGCACATCTCACAACTGGCGCTAGCACTGTGCCAAAATCTTTTTTAAGTTTTTATGCACTTATTAACTGGCTAGAATTCTGCCTTGGCTGACCCCAAAACTAGAATTACAAAGTAGCAGTGTTGTGTATTTGTGAATAGCTGGATGGGTTCACTATAAAGGCAAGCATGAAAGGACAACCATACTGAATTTGGATTTTCCCATAAACAAGTGAAGGTACTAATGGTGAAAACAACAGCCTGCAAATCAGTGTTAGTGGACCATGTTACCTGTCTTCACAGACAACTCTACAGAATTGCCAAAAGTACAGAAATAGCTTTGAACTATTTCCGGGTATATGGACTTGACTGTTGTAAAGATTGGTGGGCTTGGGGACAGTAAATATCCTGCATTAAAAACAAACATAGGAATGAAACCAACTATATAATGTGCTATCTAAACATCAAGAAACCCATAAGGGTAGTGCCCCGTTTATCATATGATGATATTCCTAAATTTGGTCATCAAAACACCCTATTCTTTCATCTAACCTGCTGTATCTGCACAGACCAATTTTCCTGGCACGTGTGCATTAACACACATCTCACAAGAATGTCAGTGATCAGTTATTCAGTCAGCCAAAACTATGGTTCAAAGATTGTGGCATATAGGTAATATAACTGCTACAGCAATTATAATATATCAAAGGGAGGGTACTCTTAGCCTTGGGTCCCCTATGAGGTGTCATGTTTGCTTGGGGCCTGTGCGGCCTGAGATGTTACAAAATGCAATCACATGTCCACACAGCACAAACTGAAATGCTGTAACCCATCTGGGCCAACTGTTTTAACAGGTGAAAAGGCTCCATAAGGTGGACGAACACAGACATGGAAAGTCATCCTGGGGTTGTCCTGCTTGTTTCATAAACTATGTCTCTAAAATTTGAAAAGCCTTTCAGCTACATCCCTCTTTGACTGATGTTCAGTATATTAGATTAATGATTACAACAATTATCCCAGTAATAGACAAGGACAGTGTATGTCTTTTTGAAAACACTGAATATGGTGCCCTATCTGACTTGTAACATTTGCATATATATCAACATATAAGCCCATTGGATACTGCTTTATGTGCTGGCTTGCTTAGCCTAGAAACGTACCATCTATATGATAATGAGTTATATATGTAAGGTCACACTGATACCAGTGATTGGCCCAAGATAGATATCTACTGCTCTCACTTAACATCAGTAACATCTCAAATATCAAAAGCATTAATACCATCAAAGGGGGATGCTTGATGAATCATAAAGTGCAGCTACTTGACCAATGGACTGTCTACACAGGCCATTACATTTACCTCAAGGATACTTCTGACAGCCACGGAAGCTAGTCAAAGAGAAGTTACCATGCAAGTTCCAACCTTCCAGTCCAGTGACTACAGTCAGTTACAGTCAGTTACAGTATATTACTTACTCAGTCATGTAACATGGGCAATCACACCTTCTCCCTATCTGCTTCTCAGTATAGCTTTATACCATTGGGAAAAATCTCATTGTCAAAAAGATTTTCACAAAATACTTGTAAAATACTCTTCTAGAAAACCGGCATTTGCAGCTTTTTAGAATTCATTTACACCAGTCTCTGTAAGAACAAGTCTAATTCTAATGCATATGCACATACTGGCTAATTTCCTATCATATACTTTCTGATGGTTTGCTTCTTCCTTATGAAGCTAGTCATGACTAGTTCTTATCATATCCCTCTTACCACCCCTGTTCTTTCATCTTCCTTATGAAGCTAGTCATGACTAGTTCTTATCATATCCCTCTTACCACCCCTGTTCTTTCATCTTCCTTATGAAGCTAGTCATGACTAGTTCTTATCATATCCCTCTTACCACCCCTGTTCTTTCATCTTCCTTATGAAGCTAGTCATGACTAGTTCTTATCATATCCCTCTTACCACCCCTGTTCTTTCATCTTCCTTATGAAGCTAGTCATGACTAGTTCTTATCATATCCCTCTTACCACCCCTGTTCTTTCATCTTCCTTATGAAGCTAGTCATGACTAGTTCTTATCATATCCCTCTTACCACCCCTGTTCTTTCACCTTCCTTATGAAGCTAGTCATGACTAGTTCTTATCATATCCCTCTTACCATCGAAATGTTCTTGACAGTGGGGCATTTTGTAGTCTTTGGTGCAGAAAAAACATTTCAAATAAATTGTGAAATGTCAGCTAAGTGCAGCCCTTCCTCTATCCATCCATCCCTCCCTCCCAGCTGCAGCCCTTCCTCTATCCATCTCTCACTCCCTCCCAGCTGTAGCCCTTCCTCTACCAATCCATCTCACCCAGCTGCAGCCCTTCTTCTATCCATCCATCCCTCCCTCCGAGCTCCAGCCCTTCTTCTATCCATCCCTCCCTCCCAGCTGCAGCCCTTCCTCTATCCATCCATCCCTCCCATCCAGCTGCAGCCCTTCCTCTACCCATCCCTCCCTCCCAGCTCCAGCCCTTCCTCTATCCATCCCTCCCTCCCAGCTGCAGCCCTTCCTCTATCCATCCATCCCTCCCATCCAGCTGCAGCCCTTCCTCTACCCATCCCTCCCTCCCAGCTCCAGCCCATCCTCTATCCATCCCTCCCTCCCAGCTGCAGCCCTTCCTCTATCCATCCATTCCTCCCATCCAGCTGCAGCCCTTCCTCTACCCATCCCTCCCACCCAGCTGCAGCCCTTCCTCTATCCATCCACCCATCCCTCCCAGCTGCAGCCCTTCCTCTATCCATCTCTCACTCCCTCCCAGCTGTAGCCCTTCTTCTACCAATCCCTCCCTCCCAGGTGCAGCCCTTCCTCTATCCATCCATCCATCCCATCCAGTTGCAGCCCTTCCTCTATCCATCCATCCCTCCCATCCAGCTGCAGCCCATCCTCTATCCATCCATCCCTCCCATCCAGCTGCAGCCCTTCCTCTATCCATCCATCCCTCCCACCTGCAGCCCTTCCTGCCATCCATGCCTCCCACTCAGCCAGCATGCCTTCCTGCACAACATGAACTGCATGTCTGTCAGTCAGTGTTAGGCCTACAACTAGCCTTCAAACCTATCACGCTACACAACACATGGTTACAACTTGTCACAAGACATGAGTGACTTCATCCTCTATCAACACCGAGTTAGGATTTCTTCTAAATGATCCAGTATACAAACAGGCATGGTGGGATGCATATACCAATGTGTATATATAAACACAGGGACACACGGGCTGCTTCTAACAGTAACTGACACTTGTAATTCTCTCAATTCATTATTCAGGAAATCAGGTCCTTACAACTTTCAAACAAATGGTTAAGATACAAGCATTTACATCTAGGGTTGAAACGGTATACATTATTTGTAGAACCACAGTATATTTCCTTCTGTTCGTATACCAAATCCTAAAATTCGGTATTTTTGGTTTTTTGTACCGTCATTTTAAAAACATTTTTACACCTTTTCAAAAATGTCTAGAAATTGAATCATGTTGTCCAAGTCTATGCATTCCAAGACTGCGGCCATTTTCCCAGAAGTATGTTTGGAATTGCCTTGAATTTCGTCTGCTTAGATCTACAAATCAGCAAGACCTGGGTTCCATTTTCACTTATTTCATATAAAAACTTTTGTCCAATCGTGTTAAACCTTCTGTATCATCGTACATTATGCAAACATCCTATTTGCATTAAAGACGAGTTGTTACATATCATAGGTATAAAATTCCCCCTGGGTTTATCCAAATATGACTGGTAGAATACTTTATACTTTAGAATAAATGCAAAAAATGATCTGATACACAAACGACTAATTTTGTATTTTCTTACAACCACAAACATTTTATGAATAAGTATCAAGTAGAAAATGAACACTGAATTTACTGAGAACATATTATATTCAGAGGTAAAATTTGTCATGTGACGGGTTCTCTGGACATCTATCTAAGGATCTTGAAATCATAATATTGCAGCCTATTTCAAATTTTTTACTGAATTAATGTTCAACAGATAAGCTGGTTGTAATTAAGATCGAATGACTTCGAAGTCTTATGCAAATGTAATTGCAATTCAATATACTGAATAATCAGTGTTTAATCTTGCAGCTTGTATCAATGTCATTTTCAATCCATTTAATCAAGGAAGCATTATCACCAGCAAAATTCATTCATAATAATACAATAACAAAATGGTCTACACATAATATTGTATACCTCAACATGTTTCAACAACTGGTCAGATATGAATGTGATGACTTGACCTGAAATCATAGACATGTGATCATTCGGGAAAACTGTTGTCAACCTGAGTGATCTCACATGAGATCTGGAATGCATGATAACAATACCAATGATTGTGCAAAGGATCACTTCCCTTTTGCTATCCAGGTCTTTTGTGGTGTGTTAATTTTCTTAATTTATTTACTATAACTGATTTAATGACATTTATGTTCATTGAAAATAACAAAGATTATTGTTACGTTTTTCCATGTTCTTATACAGTGTAAGGTTTAGTTTGGCTCTTGTTGTCAATTTTCTGTATTATGATATTTCATATACCAAACCAAAACAGACTGAACCAAAGGCCTTGTACCACAATACATGCTGTACTGTGGTGTACCCTTTCACCAATATTTATATCACATTTATATTTTATAACAATTCCCAAAATGATTATTATTTATAATTTCAAATGAATTCAGTATATTATCCTAGTCTCCTCGTACTGTTTCCATGTCATTATACTGCCTACGATTTTGGAAATAGTTATAATGTACATCATTTACGTGTGAAATGTACCTACTCTGTTCATATTTATAGTATGTAGAATATCGTCACTGTTTCTTCTATGCTATGCCACAGTAAACATCATTCCAGCTGTATGACAGGAGTCAAGTAAGTAAACAAGTCTGGACTAGACAAACCATTCGCTGACCTCTTGAGCATCAATCTTCACATGTTGGCCACACTGGCAGCAAACCTGACTAGTCAGCGCTGTTAGTGGTTCCCCCCATACACCCAAAGGTGCACAAGACTACTTGCAACCTGGAGTATTTGTGAGTTCTGTCAATCAGACAAGCACACAGTCTAGGATGCATCTCACATACATCTTGGAGCAGGAACCTGTCAGTTTCCATCAAATATTCAACTGTCACAGTAAATAAGACAATAAAAATCCATCTTATCCCAGTTGCAACAGAAATAAACATATTTCCACACACTGATTACCTCATTCCCAATAAGACAGCAGAGTTCAGCAAGACATTTGATGCCCTTTAACTAAATTCTTGCCATTTTTTTCCTCTGATCTGTTGAGCGATAGAATAGCTATAATCAAGCGGAACAAATTCTTGTGAATGTTATCTGGCACAGGGCCATCTCCCCTTGAACCAGAGCTGTGCAACACCACATGAACGAGCAAAACATTTCATACACACTTACTTTCAAAGACACTGCTTTCAAACCTGATGTCACAAGACAAGTGATATCATCCCCAGGAAGATTTCACAAGGTGTGAGTTTCTCCTGCCTGTCCCATGTGCTCCACTCACAGTATCATCAACGAGAAGTCCACCTCCTATAACTGACACCTAACCATACAACATGACATATTTTTATGCAGAAGTGAACATACCAAACATTCTTCCCAAATATTTATTTACATCTAGACATATGAATTGTTCATGACAAAAGCTATTATCAGCACACCATGTTTGTGAGCTTCTGTATACACGTTGTCATGGGAGGGCGCTGTCTCTCTTCCTTAACATGTGTTATACACATGCTGGCCAATGTAAATTATACATTAAAACAAAACACTGAAATTTCATTGAATTTCACAATTATTTTCTAAATCAAATAAAATATTTGCACAAGTGAGTTACACAGCATCTTTTTCTGTTTCCTTTGATACATCTTACTATGAACTGGAGTCTTGCCATCCGGAAACAATCACACAGCTTTCATACTTTTTACTGGTCTCGGTTGAAACAAGTGCAATGAAAGATTTCTGCAAATAGCATGGTTCATATGTCTATTCAAGACCTACAAATCTTTATTCAAGACCATACGCATGTTTATTTTTTCTGTAAATAATTACATCTTTAATGCAAAATATAAAGTTATTGAACAATATTTAAAAATATCAACTGAAACCATACCTGATAAGGAAATGGAAAGGGAATAACTCTGGGTTTGTGTTGCAGAGTAAATTGAGCAGATAAATAAATATTCAGCATGCATGCATGCATAATAGTTCTGCCTGACATCATTGCAATACATGCATCATCTAGTGCATCACCAATCACATCTATTGCTGTGCAATCACAACAAAAAGTCAGGTTTATTGGAATTCTGAATAAGTGTGTAAATATCATCAGTGTCTGACAAGAAACCTATTGTACAGTTCAGTTCTCTGCTTAACACATGGTGATGAAATTTTAGCTGAATGATATTTACACACTGGTATTTCTGTCCTGCACTACATCCTTGAAATGAACACTATGACATGGACATGTGTGGCAAGGCTAGGCCAGAGAATCCAGGCATCCCGTCTCAGCTTGTGTATTTCACTGACAACCCAGTCTTTGTCTAACCTTGACATACTGATTTAGATGTGGACTAATATTTGCACAAGAGTCGCAGTTCTCTACAAAGCACGTAGATAGGAGAATGAGCTTGTATATAAACCTGTTCTGTGAAACCCCTTTCGAAAATACCTCCCTTCAATCAATGTTGTTTCCACTACAAGCTGTAACTCACAGGTGAGATAGCACAGGATATGTGAAAGTGACATTATGAGCCTTAGGACTTTGAAAACAACACATTCCATTGAAAAATTACCCGTTTCTGCAACATACTTTTTTAAACCATAAATCATGCAGTCTGTGATCAAGAGGAATGCACATTCAGATATATTATGATAATGTATAAACTTTAGTCAACAGTGGGTGCAACTGGTGAAGACCACTTGGTATATCCTGCCTTAATACTGCCAAACTATTGCTAAAATCATCCCAAAACCATACTGACTCGCTTAGTACTAGCTGAGAGAGTGCAATGCCCATATACATAGATAGATGGAACAGGCCAAACAACAGTCTAAGTGGGTCAAAAGGACATAGTTGCACTAGATGATGATATAGTGATAACCCCTGTATGTTCCAACACGTTACTGCAGCATGACACATGCGTACATTGTTTTTGTTTTTTATGAAGTACACAAAGCCCATACTGTACATTGTGAGAGAGGGTTTCCACAAAGCAGACAGGCATGCCCTGCACACAGAAACACTATTGTTTCCATATCATTCCCCACAAAATGTGCTTGTTAACAGGAAATCAAATCCAATCATGTCCAAGACATGAATTCAACTGACATATATTTCTAATTTTCTGTCTGACCTTAGCTGCTTGCCACGAGAGTTTATCTTCATCTTGACAACGAGGAATACTCACCTGCAAACAGAAGAGAACATATCATAACAAAACATGGGGTTCTGACACGCCTGCAGATGATAATGGTACCTCTATCTCTTTCATTCTAACAAGATTTATTGCAGCCCACATTGTAACACTAAGACATATACTTTATAAACCTTTTCTTCAAAGGGAAACATTTCTCATTGTCTTCTGAGAAAGGGCCAATAATTACTACATAGAATGTGGAGTTACTGACCAACATTGTCACTGAGGGTGTCAATTCTGCTGTTGTATGTGAACATGCCTTCCACTAGCCCTGTAACACATTTCCTTGTCACAAGCTACCAAGTTGGCATTCATTTCCAACACACCTGCCCCCAGCTTAACATGATGGCAAAGTAGGTTCAAACATAATGAAAGTCAGTGCTGACTAATGTATAAGGCTCTGTTCATCAATAATTTTATTTGTATATAATGTTAAGGACAGAGAGGAGACTGATTAACTCATCACGCTACATAACCACTAAGGATCAAGAAGAGAAGACTGAACACAGGAAATTGAATTGCAATGTTTGAGTCCACTTGGCCATGCTCTCACCCCAATTACACAGTTCAAAGAGTTAATCTTTCTCAATTTGGCAAAGCCCCTGGCCAAGTTATCTTTCTACCCTCACGTGTTCACGCCATATGTGACTGGAATCGACAAACAATGGCACAGTGAATACTGTAACTAGCAACAAGTATCTTGGCTTGCAGATAAAGGCCAGTAAGTGATAAATAATGAACTACTTGCTGCCTCCTTGCTCCAAGACCCCAGTTATAAACACTGGTGCCCTGGTCATGCTCTAACATAAGCTTCAGTCATTCTTATGCAAACTGATGTTCAAACTATACAGCAGCAACTGAACTATGAACAGGTAGACACAACCTCCTGGCACTTTCAGCCATTTAGTAACTTTTTTTCACCAGTTGTTATTTGGGCAGCATAAATTCCTCCAAAGTATAATCAGGTTTTAACAGAGAGTACAGCCACGAGTAGACTTTCTATATGCATAACAAGCATAGCAGTATTCCCCATTCCTATTGGAAATACACTGGAAAACAAAGTGTTCACTCGTCACACATTCCAATGCTAACGTTTTAACAAATCCACATCCAGGACAAGCAACTGCAGCGTCAGCGAGCTCACACAGTAACTTTTAATGGCTTTCAAACAACATGAGTACTTGAAAATCAAATGGTAGGTCATGAACTATACATCAGTGAACCAACAGTGACAGCAAAAAATACATTTAAATACATTCAAAGTACAATGTATTCTTCTTTTAATCAAGTAAAAGTTAACAAGACTATGGTAACATACAGCAAGGGAGGCATCTGATATATCAACATAGACAGGCAACAGGTCTAACTACAGTAGAGAGAGTACTTTGAAGGTCTGGGCACATCTGCTGGAGGAATGCTGCTGACCTTTCTATTCTGTCCACATAATTGTCCACAGGGTGGCAACTCATACTTGGTTGTACTCAACTCTCCAATTCCTCTGTCTCGTACAAAAACCAATCCAATGTGCATGCTCTTTAATGATATATACTCATGGGGTTCATCCAATCAGCTATATTGTAGCATAGAGTTGCAGATTTATTGCCATGTGGTTTAGTGAAGCTGAAGTGCATGGCGGATCTTATGTTCTTTGTGGCTTGTATGGCCTGCTGACAGGACCCAGATGAGATCTATCGAAGTACAACAATCTGTGCTTGTTGGCATTCATAGAGAACTGTAGCATGCATTTAATGGATGGAATCAAGCATGTATGGCACTTACAGTCTCACTTCCTCCATAAACCAAATACAGCAAAGGTCTTAGCCTCCTCTCATACACAAATGAATTAATGGTCCATTTCTGTTTTCTTAAAGGTTGACAGGAGTTAATGATTGCCCAATTACTCCACACAATCAACCAAATAATCTCTTTACCTGAAACTCTATTAATCCATCTGTTCAAAATGTTTGCTGTTCTACTTAATTTAAATTTATTCAGTTGCACAACTATCAATTCCCTCATTATGTGAAACATTCATAAATATGTTTACAACTACAGTGGATAAATTCTATCCCTGCACAGTGCTGGTTCCTCTAGAAAAGGATTCAGTTTCTTAAATACAAAAAACTATGTTCGATCTACTGGGAAAAAGAAATTATTTGTGGAATATTCTTCTTAGATAAGGTATATTCATTGCAAAAACATTCTATTTCAGCACAGAAGCAATTTCCATGCAAACAAACATACAGATAATATATAGCACCTTTTTACAAACGAACAAAATAACAAGAAACATGCATATTCATAGGTCTCCTAGAGACAACAGCTGATGTACACTCAATGGAGCGATGAGAAAAAACATGAAAATGTCCTGGGTACACTGTTGTATATTTTACACCATCAAAAGTACACTATGTAAATTATATAATTTTTAACAACTTGTGTTATGTAAGACAATATGAAAGATAATATAACACTCTCTCATTATACATCATTCCTGTTACTAAACCTGTTCAAAGCTGAAGCTATTGCTATTTTCTACAATATCTGTTTTAACAATTACCGTTCCCTCCCACACATTTTAACTGTCGGTCAGTATCAAGAAATATCCTGATGAAAGAATTTGTTTTATTCCCATAGAACGGTTTCAATAGCCAAACTGACCCTATTTTGTTTTGCTGCTTTCCCCTTACAGAAACCTCAAACTCTCTAAGGCCTATCCCATAACCTTGCCAGAAATCTTCACAAGTGTCAGTGCTGACAGATATGTGAGAAAATCCTGCACGGATTCTCACCTGAGTCCAGCTGGTTGGAATACCAATATTATCATGTTGTCACAGGGTATCTTGGGGATTGGTGGCTTGAAAGATGTCAATGTTTATTAGCTGAACCACAGCTGGATATGCTACTGGCCACACAATTGTCAACTATGAAACTGTCAGGCAATGTGGAATGGTAATATTTCTGGTGAGCATCAAGTGCTAGATTTATTACTTGGAATGATTCTTTCTGTTGAGCAGATACTTGTTCTCATGGGACCTACCATAGTTTGTCTTGATTAGCAAGACACATAGGATAATAGGTGTGTATATTGACATAGCATGTTTTTGTTATTACACACATGTTCACACATGAGTTTGTTGTAATAGATCCCTATCTCTGTGCACTGTTGTTGATGTGCAGATCCATGCAGAGACTGCATCCTGTGTGGGAGTCGGTGGCAGACCACCCTCGTAAGTGGGTCTGTGAGTAGTCTCCCTCGGCCCTTGACTATCATCAACATGATCATCTGATACATCATCACATCCTAAACCTCAATTAAAGAATTTCAGTAACCATTCAAACATCTAAGCTTCAAACTTAACATATTTGAAATAAAAATTCATTGTATTTTACTTGTTACATGCAGAAAGAATTAAACAAGAAGACACAGTCATCAATATCCCCTGCATTATCTCCAGTTTCAATCAAAGTCATACTTGTTGCCATGGAAATGCGAAAAATATTTTATTAAGAATACCCAAACTACCAAAAGGCACTAATACACCACCAGATCTATCTATGTGCCAAGCTTGGAGAAGAAATATTGAATGGTTTTAAAGTTCTGCTCCAGAAAAGATAAATGTGCATGGACGGATGACTGCACAGACGGACTAACAGATGGGGTGCATTGTAATAAAAAAATGTGAATGCGAACAACATTGAACATGACAGGAGTGAGTCATAACAAGAGATTCTTATGATACTATCAATACCGCTGCTATCAAACTAAAGTATTTTGCAGTAGTCTTTAGCCTAGCATTCTTGGTTTGGGTGCTCACTTCACACATCTCATATCATAGTTATGTCTTGCTCTCATTACTGCTTTAGGCAAATTCTTCAAGGCCCATGACTCCCCTTTCATGACCCCATTCCTCCCAACACTCCTCCACACACATGTATACTGAACTCTATGCCTCATCAAGCAGGATATAGCTTCCTCCAAGAAACATTGGCTTTACTCCATTACCTGCTGGTCAGTGGGCATGTCACCTCATAAATCTTTGCCTTGTTCAGGTGTGAAACATGCTGGGATATGCAATGAAGCATTTAAGCATGTAGACTAATCTATACCTTCTTTTGTGAGTAATGAAGCCCGAAGACACTGACAGCATGACACAGCTAAACTTTATGCTCCATCAAATGCACACACATCAACGATCCCCTTCTCCACCCACTCCAGAAATATGGTCATTCAAGTCTTTGAACGCTGGAAGATGTTGGCCGAACATAGACACTGTGGATGAAGTCATGTCTAGGCATTGTGATAACAATAACACAGTTTCACTGTAATCCGGATGGAGGGATTTTATTTGGGACATTACTTCCCCAGAACATGCTTTAAAAGATGTCTTCTGAATGAACCCACAGCCATGTATCACAGTTCAGTTGTGAGAGAACATCATTCCACAATATGATGAAGCACAAAACAAAGACATACTTATAAGGAAATTCCAACACAGTAGAGTATCAAAACCAAAGCAAAGTCACGTTTTTCTCACATGTCATTCTTTCCCTTCTAAGACAGATTTCTAATTTTTTGTTCAAACCAATAGCAAGGAAACATTATTGAATTCCAACAGAGCTGATAAGAACAGGCACACATCATTCAAAGCAGTGAACTCTGCAAACTTCAGTCAAAGACATAAAAGACAGTTGTGGTACAGCAGGTATCTTCACATGCACCTGAGATAATGGCAGGATGAAGATGGGGAGCAGTCTCAGAGTAAGCCTCATATCTCCCAGATAAGATAAGGCACAGCAGGGCCTTCACACACAGGCAAGGTGGGGGGTCACCAACTCAGACAGGAGTGAGGATCAGCAGCTCAGACATAGGGTTGGGGATCACCTGTTCAGACAGGAGCGAGGACTGAAAGCTCAGGCAGAAGATGGGAGGGATCACCAACTCAGGATCTGCAGCTCAGACAGGACTCAGGATCTGCAGCTCAGACAGCAATAAGGATCAGCAGCTCAGACTGAGGGGGGCGTGGTCACATGCCCAGACAGGAGTGAGGGTTGAAAGCTCAGACAGGCGGGGTGTAGGATCACCAACTCAGACAGGAATGAGGATTGAAAGCTCAAACTAGAGTCAGGACCAGCTCAGACAGGAGTGAGGATCGGCAGCTAGGACAGAGAGGGTGGAGGATCACCAGCTCAGACATGAGTGAGGACTGATTGCTCAGAAGGGGGGGTGGGGGATCACCAGCTAAAATAGGAGGGAGGACAGACGTCTCAAACAGAAGGGGCTGGGATCATCCCTAAAGACAGAAGGGGTAGGTAATCAAGTTGTCAGCTCAGAGAGAGTTGGTTGGGTATCAGCTCTGATGGAATGGGTAAGGGAAAGGCAAAGGTTCAGACATTGGTATGTATACATCTACACAGATCCCTTCCACACTTCCCCCATACTTGCATTCTGTTGTAGTATTTAATGGCATTTTATTTAGTTCAGAAGTCAACTTTGAAAAAAGAGAAAACAATCTGTACGGGGTGAAAACAGAACAGTTAGGATGTTTAACCCTGAAATACCCAGCATTGTTGAGGATTAGGTGCATAGCAAAAACAGCCTCACATCATGCCAATCTGTTGCCGCCACTGTTGTGGAAGCAAGTTTGCTCCATGGTGGCAGTGGAAGCTGCATATGACGTAGCTGTGAGTACTCCTCAACACACTTCTCGTCTGACATTCGGAAGAAGGAACACATCTACTCTCAACTCTTCCACTCACCAAACAAATGCATCTATGTACACTGCATCCTACAATTTGTCTCAGCTATTCTTGGTGCTTTTGTGTAAACTTCAACACAAACTTTGCAAGTTTACATTTCAAAGAAACTTTCTTTTCATGAAAACCTGAAATGACAGCATATTGAAGTGCTGGGTCCTGCAACATATAAAATGTCATATTTGGGACTACACTTTCTCCATGTCTCCGTGGCTGAGTGCAGTACATACCTTTAGGTGCATTTGGGATTACACTTTCTCAGTACAATACTGAGTCATCCCATGTCTGTTAGTCTGAGTGCAGTCCATAACTTGAGGTGCATGTCTTCCCAAGTCTGTGTTTGTGCATATTCATAAAATGAAGTCAACATGCCTATATTGAAGAATTTATTACACATTCCTGGAGGCATTAACAGAAATATTTGAGTGCAATAGTACTCTAACAAATGAATGGGTAACAATATTAGGTACTATTCAAAGAATACAACACTAAGGCAGCAGCAGATCTTTTCTTCATTATATGCAGTGAAACAGTAACAAAATATATTCTCTGACATGTTCTGACCATGTGGACAAATGTGACCAGTGACAACATTACAATCAAATGAAACATAACAGCGTATTGCCTAGTATCCTGCCTGGCTTAAATAGATTATGTTTTGAATAGTATGCCTTGATACCTGACATCCAAATTCAACTAAAACATATCTCTTAAAAAGTTTATGAATATCAATTCTAGTGCTACCAAATGATTTCTGTCCATGAAGGGATAGGGTTCAATTAATCAAATACAGAAGTGAATCATAACATCCCTGTTACACTTGTTAAGTGTGTGAACTAGTTTTACCTCCACAAACATTATTGAAAATAAATCTTGTAAAATGTCAAAGAAAATAACTTTACCCACTGTTTATTTAATTATTTACATAGAAATAACGGCAGAGAGCAATACAGAAATCTGTAATGTCTATCAGCACAGTGATAATGAGTCCATCTGCTCTTTCATCAGTGAGGAAACACCAAACCATATTTGAGCATCAACTGATTTGTTGGAGTTTAAGGTAACAAACACACAAAAAGTGTTTGTTACCTAGTGCCATGGCATTGCTGGTAATATATGTTTATAGCTACAATTATATTTTGTATGTAATAAATATTTCTTCAGATTTCTTTAACCTCAGTTAATTGCTATTTTTGGTGCATAAACCACTTTTGCATTAAGATCAACAGTAATACAACTCATTTCTCTGCAAAGCCCTCTTCTTTAGCTCTGTTATACATGATACATGATAATAAAAACAGTGAGATGATATATAGTGCATCACTTCTTATCTTGTAACCCAGCCCTATCCCAGTATAAAGACACAGCTTCATGTTGTTCAGGTTACTTATGATGTGGATGACATACCATGGCACACACCCATAACAATGTGTACATCTTATATCACACACAAACATACACAATATAATGTTTCACTAATAGTTTTGCATGATTCTATGTGGTACACAAGGAAACAGACCATGCTTCACCACTAAATCAAGGCAAGAAAGCTTGAAAGCACATCCTGGTAATATTAAAATCACAAAGCATGTAAATATGAATAAGGCCGTGAATAAGGCTTGCCTTGTCTTTTTCACTTCAGGATTCAAAGTTCACAGGTGTCAGTTATACCTAAGTACATGGAACCATCCATTACAAGTGAATCTGACACTTGGTGTGGCATTTAATTCATATCATTCACACAATACACATGAGTCAGTAAATACAGTCCTCACACCTGAAGGTGGTGACACAGCCAGTATACAACGGTGAATACTAAACACTTTATTTACTGATATATAAACTTGATTAAGTATGGAGATCATTTCTAATAGAGCTCTCAGTAAGTCTCAACAAACTTCAAGTAAGATACTATTTTAAAACGAGGACAGACCCACTATGTCTATCTACAAGGTGTTGTTCATTTGAATGTATCTCTATCCATGGCATTGTTCGGTATACAAATACATTTCTTCGGCAGCTCAAGTGTGGTGTGACATCCAAATGAGAAGGAAATGTGATGGTAGGGATTGGTACATACTTGGCCAGCAAGGATTGGCCACAGGTAACATGCAAGGCAGGAGTTCAACAACAGGTAAATGGTTATGGAAAGTAGTGATAGCTGACACACATTTTACTGCACTGGCAAGATGTTAATAAAATTCATCAGTTCTGTTCATTCATTTCTTTTTGTTTCTTTATCTCAAAACCCATACACATACAAATACAATACTGCCATTATCAGTTTGAGGATTAATCAAAATATTACAGCAATATTAGCAATATCCAAAAAGGATATGACAATGATTCACACATACCTGGTCACAGCTGGTTTACATTATCGCAAATAGAAAATGTTAAATTCAATAAAATTCATCTGACATGTAAGCATGTGACTATGTCATTAGTACTTGGAATGATTCCTCTCAGTAGATTCAACATTCAAGAAAGATGACAGTATTTTCCTAACCTCCTTAATGATGCTCCCATGGTTCTAGTGAGGTATCCAGGCAACCATGGTCCTGATACCTTCAGTTTGCCTTCCTTGCAATCAGAAACCTATTCCTCCATCTCATTAAACAATAAGCTTTTGCTTTGATCACGCTCATCAAGATAGGTCTCATTCCCATTAGCTATTTCATGCTCAGCACAGGACTCACTTCTCAATGATGCTTTCAAAAGACTGCTAATTCCCTGATGTCCATCAGACTCATTTCCCTGATTACACCTCCATGTTAATGTGATGTTGTAACAGCCAGTATTAGAAATGTCCACAAACTGATACCCAGTGGCACTTCCTGAATATTAAATCAGCAAAATTAGCCATTATAGAAAATGACAGAATATCAACAGACTGCTTCCCCCTCCAGACAAGCCAGACACAGATTAGACACAGTGAGGTAACAGTACTGAAATATTCCCTTCAAGGATCTATGATTCTGTCCATCAGAAGGGTTATTCCATTTGGAATAAATCTACATGGCATTATCTCTTCTTGACAACAGAATGAGATCGTTTGGTTAGTTTACCGAGTTCTGTACAAGACAAATACTACTTGCATTTAGCGTCACTATCTTAAGTAAATACAAACACACACAAGTCATGTTCTGGTCCTTGAAGAACCTTCTTGTCACCAAGAATTAATATTCAGTTGCTGAGTTCTATTTTCACTGCAGCTTCTACATCCTGTAAAACAAAAGTCTGAAATTTGATTGGGTAAACAGCCCCATAAAATGACATTTCAAACCCGGAAATGTCACAGTGTCCTAAACGTTAGCTGTCAAACTTTTACATCATCACAGGTGAGGGATGACAAATATGTTGCATTCAAAATTAAGTCTGATACAAACTTAACTGTAAGGATGCTTTTGTTTCATTTATAGTTTACACTATCCACCAGACACTCAGTACAGTTAAAGGAGAAAATAACAACTTTCATGGATTCACTGATGTCATTACAGAAGTTACGCTTTTCACTAAAACAAATGGAGCAACAAAAGATCTAACATTACAACAGTTTGATAATGTTTTGAGTGACAATATTTTGATTTTGGTAAACTTAAATTAAAGCTGACAACACAAAAGTTAATGAGGCACCTGCCTGAACAATCTAGGCTTACCATAGCAGACAAACTGCCTATAGACTGCAGAGAGAAAACATACTTCTATGAAGACAGGTACATAACCATGAAAACAGAGCAATACTGTGATGAACACAATGCTATTGATGGAATTTACTCAAGGATACATTATCATTCCAGAAATGACAGAACAATTCTACTGGCACTTCATGAATTCCTCTGTATGTTAGATGTTCGATCTATCATGAAGAAAATAATATAAAATACAAATGCAAATTACAGATATGAAAGGCTCCTACAAACGTGTGAAGCAAAAGTGTAATAGTGTATTTTAGGTGAGATGTACAAGCAACTAAGAGAAGAAAATGTTGGCCAACTGTGACAATGAAATGTACATTGGCAGAATCTGCAAAACAAGAGTTGATGTAACCAACAAACAGGAAGAACAGGTGCTGACAGAGTATTATCAACCCTCTACATTAATAAAACACCAATGAAACAACTGTCACAAAGTTGGATGTCTTGTTGATGTAATAAACAATTACTAAATTGCAGGATACCATAAATTGTTGGGTTTGATATTTACCAAATATTTGTTTGGCAGCTGTTGAGTACACCCGATTAAAAAGTAAGCAAAAATATTTGTCTTACTGAGATGAGCAGGTGCAAACACAGTCAAAGAATACACCTTAACACACCATGAAGTAGAGTAGATTGTATTAAGGAAACATGGCTCCATCTACCACTTTTTGTCCTCCATCTATGTGTATGACAGGTGCTCAGTGACTAATTCATTGAACATCACCAACATCCTCCATGATTCAAACTATTATTCCACACTAACTAGATGTCATTTTAAGACATTCCTGCAGGTTTGCTCTCAGGTTTGTTGTACAGAGTGAGATACAAAGTGGTACCTCACTGCAGCTACTCTTATTGTAAATACATGGTAAAATCTGCAGTACTACATACCACAGTATTACATACCACAGTATTACAATTTATTGTTGCTGGTAATATCTGTCAATAGTATCTCATACTACTTTTTCTGATTATTGCATCAAAATTCTTTTCAGTTACTGTCCACGGAGACCTGGGTTAGAAGTGATCTTCAGTAACCCATGCTTGTCATAAGAAGCAACAAGACGACCAAGTCATCGATATCCCCCACAACTGCAAAATATCCTTCATGAATATGTCTGCAAGTTATGATTATGCTAAATGTTTTCGAGTGTATATAGAAATGTGGAAGGACAGCAATGAAGGGTTTTTAACATTATGCTCCTGAAAGAAGCACAACCACCAATTTCAGTCAAGTCAAACTTGTTGCAATGAAAAATGCCAAAATATTTTAATCAGAATTGCAAAATTAAAAACAGTTATCAGTACACCACTAGACCAAGCTGTGTGCAAAGTTTGCTGACGAAATAGTGAACAGGTATAGAGTTCTGTTCCAGAAAAGGTCACTACTACCAATTTCAGTCAAACTTGTTGCCTTGGAAATGCAAAAAATATTTATTCGGAATTTCAAAACTACCAGAAGGCACCAGTACAACACCAATCAGTACAGACCAATCTCTGTGTCAACTTTGGTGAAGAAATAGTGAACGGTTTTAGAGTTCTGCTCCGGAAAAGATTAATGTGCATAGACGGACAGACGGTGCACATTTTATACCCCCTGCAAAAGGAGTTGTTGGGGATAACTAACAGGATCGAGTGGACAGGCATGCTGACATGGTTGATACATGTCATTGCATCCAAATTGTGTAGATCAGTCTGGATTATCTGGTCCAGACTAGATTATTTACTGGCCGCTGCCTTATAGCTGGAATATTGCTGAGTGTGGTGTAAAAATATACTTCAATCACTCAGTCTCGAGTTAAAGTATTGGATATATTTTAACAGGTGGAACATAAAGAGACAAGGTGCATACTTTTTGTGTTGCTTAATTCTTGAAACAAATACGGACAGTAAACTGCAACAGTAGACTGCCCACAACTGGGATCTACATGCAGCACGTGACGTACAGTGACAGACAGTAGACTGCCCACAACATGTACACTACAGGATTTCCTCCTGGGCCTGCCTGCCTTGTGTTGGTTGTAAATGTGCAATTGTACAATGAATGGACAACAATGTATGTCAACATAATAAAACACTAACCACGTCCACGTCTATTAAAAAGTGGTTAATGATGATGTTTACGTAATTTCCTATTGAGTCCCACACAATGAAAACCACTATCCCATTTGGGCAAAAACATATTCATGTTAACAGGGATGTTATCCATTTGGGAAGTTTCCAGACAAAGTGACAAAAACCTAAATCTGAAAGACTGCTGTGCTAAATTTCTATCTGCAACTATATGTTTGTGTGATGAATGACTGCAGAGATATACGTTTCAACAGTGATGCCTTAAACTTGTCCCAGTACAAAACACTGTTGTTAGCATGTCAGTCTACAGCCATTGCTGTCTACAGTAACCTGTCTACAGTAACCTGTCAGTCTACGGCTTGTTTCAGGACGTCACATTGCTTTCTACAATAACATGTCAGTCTACAGCTTGTTTCAGGACATGACATTGCTGTCTACAATAACATGGCAGTCTACATCTTGTTTTAGGACATGCCATTGCTGTCTACAGTGACATGCCAGTCTACAGCTTGTTTCAGGACATGACATTGCTGTCTACAGTAACCTGTCAGTCTACAGCTTGTTTCAGGACATGCCATTGTTGTCTACAGTGACATGCCAGTCTACAGCTTGTTTCAGGACATGACACTGCTGTCTACAATAGCATGTCAGTCTACAGCTTGTTTCAGGACATGAATTTGTTGTCTACAGTGAGATGCCAGTCTACAGCTTGTTTCAGGACATGACACTGCTGTCTACAATAGCATGTCAGTCTACAGCTTGTTTCAGGACATGCCATTGCTGTCTACAGTGACATGCCAGTCTACAGCTTGTTTCAGGACATGACACTGCTGTCTACAATAGCATGTCAGTCTACAGCTTGTTTCAGGACATGCCATTGTTGTCTACAGTGACATGCCAGTCTACAGCTTGTTTCAGGACATGACACTGCTGTCTACAATAGCATGTCAGTCTACAGCTTGTTTCAGGACATGCCATTGTTGTCTACTGTGACATGCCAGTCTACAGCTTGTTTCAGGACATGACACTGCTGTCTACAATAGCATGTCAGTCTACAGCTTGTTTCAGGACATGCCATTGCTGTCTACAGTGACATGTCAACCTACAGCTCAAGCTGGTTCAGGGATGAGTGTGTGGCCAGAACTGAAGAGAGAGAGCCTCATCAACTCCTGCCACCTATTAAACTGTCCTGATTGACTGTTCACACCAGCATTATTACCACTCCCATCACAAGTGCAACCTGATCAATAACTAATCACTTTAAAAAACACTCATATCAAACAGTTTCATGCAAAGCAATCACATCAGCAGCAAAAGAAATATTCTACTTTTCCACAATAATTTTGTTCAGTAAATTTAATAACAATACAAATTTAAGTATAAAAAGACTTGGCAGACATATCTATTGGTTCAGAATCTATATCTTTGTCCTTTCTCAATCTACAATCTAAGCAGTATGTTGGCAAATGGACAATTGTGTGATGAACAGTAAATTATTAGTGATGATTCTTGTCCACGACAAAAGCTGGGCACCCTCTCATGTTAGCGTGGCTATAGTGCATGACATGGTCTCCAATAATTCTGCATGGTGCCTTACGTACCAATGCAAATCATCAATAACACGGTACTAAGCCTTGCTGATCAATTTCTGATGAACAGCTTATACATATCATAAAGCAAATGACAGTCTGGCTGCTACACTATATTTGGTCAACAGAATAATCATGTCAGGTATCTGGCACACTGACTGACAGAGATGGCTGCCATCACATACCATCACTTTCCTTGCAACCAGAACAATCTTGTAGAATACTTTTAGCACCATCTTATACCAGCTTGTGCTAAGTTAACAGTACCATCTCTTACTCAGCTGACAGTACCATCTCTTACTACTCTAACACTACAATCAACCTCCGAAAATCAGGGTTTCGATTTTGCCTTCTGCAACATTTGTTGTAAAACAGGACTGAGTGATCAGGCTCTAGTTGGCTTTGGTCAATAGATGTCATTGTATCACGATCAATGCTGATGAAGTTTATGATTGTCTGATCCAGACTCGATAGTTATACAGTCTGCCTCCATAAAGCTTGAATATTGCTGAGAGTGATGCTAAACACTAAACAAACCAGTACAATCACATACCAGGCTAGCAATGCCATCGTAAACCCATCTGTTAAAATGTCCAGTGTTCCAAAAACCCTAAGGATGCCTTGGATATGTTCTTGACAAACCGGCTCCACTGGCTGTTACATGTGCCCGCAGCCAGAAGACACTAGCTAATCAGTTTGATCACATGTATCAAAGGGACAAAATAATAACTTTGCTTGGACGAGATGAAGTACCTGTAACTTGACAGCCAGGTGTCATTAACGGCAGACATTGTAACCGCCATCAGGAAGAAAAGCACTGATCCAACAGGCACCTCTAATCTGACAGTCTTGACAATCACATGCTCTCTCCTCATATCAGTGGATTTTACAAAAACAAACAAAATCAACTTTAAAAAGTAACTGATTTCTATGTAACGAACCATAACAATTTCTTCATCTGACAGATTGCAACAAAATACAGGAATCAAGAACACAAGGCTCATTGCACAGAAACACTATTCCAGAGTATTCTTGTAGTACTAACTGCATGACATAGTGTCAGATACAGCTGTTCTGCTACAGACTTGTGCACTGGGACACTTATAAGTGGTATAAACTCAATACACTTATCTACTACATACATATGATTTCATTGACCGACCATAACCACATAAACTACACCTAACTTTGGAACTACACCTGACCATACTACATACACTTAATGCACTATACTTGCATTGTTACAAAGTTAAATGTTTAAAATTTTGCAAGGAAGGTAAATGGGCCATGTTGACAGTGACAGACAATTAGTGACATCAAAGGTAGGGCAGTATGCTCCCTTTGAAATTTACAATGCCTGCTTTATGTAGAGCAATTTCTATCCCTACATGTCCAGTTCAAAGTTCAAAGATTGCACTTATGACATGAACTTTGACACACCCACAAAAACAGCTTGTGCACTGTAAATAAACATGAACTGTGAACATAAATGACAATTCTATTTAGCACTACTACTATTATTATTTGAGACTAGTGTATTTTGGACCTGTATTTCATATACCTGAGCAGATCATGTTTGTGACAACGCAACAGAAAGTACTTAGGAGTTCGCCCTGGAATTATTTCCTGGAGGCTCAGTGCTGGCGGATTATTCAACTGCTGCCACTCTCCTCTGACTGCATGCATTCATTACCTGCAATGAACAAGTGTGCCACTGAACTAATATTTGATGAGCACACCCTAGCTCAGCAAGCTTCTCCTTGATCCAGGGCTTGCCAAACAAGTGTGCAGTATACGCAGCAAGCAGGAGGACAATTACCCACTCCTGGCCACTGAGAGAGGCTGGGTGATCCGGCAAAGCTGACTCAGTGTTCACAGGTAAACAGGTGCTCCACACGCCACTCACAGGGCAGCAGGGGACAGGACTTGAATGTGTTCTGTCATGACTCACAGTATAAAATCTCTTGTCCTGTTTGAACACCTCCTGTATACGATCTGTTCATGACCAGTAAAGCATGATGGATGACATTAAGCATTGTATCGCAAATTTAGCATTGAAGTCATAGTAATGTTTATAGTAGAAAGAGTGAAACAGTCCTTGACATGATGATCATTATTGCAAACAGCCCCTCTGGCACGTTCTCAGAACAGTGTGGATAGTTTTATCCGAAAAACTCACTCACTCACTCACACACCTACTCTCCCAGTCTCCTTCCATCGTACCACCTACCCTCCTAGCCTCACTCCATCCTACCACCTACCTTCCCCGTCTCCTTCCATCCTACCACCTACCCTCCCAGTCTCACTCCATCCTACCACCTACCCTCCTAGCCTCACTCCATCCTACCAACTACCCTCCTAGTCTCCTTCAATCCTACCACCTACCCTCCCAATCTCACTCCATCCTACCACCTACCTTCCCCGTCTCCTTCCATCCTACCACCTACCCTCCCAGTCTCACTCCATCCTACCACCTACTCTCCCAGTCTCCTTCCATCGTACCACCTACCCTCCTAGCCTCACTCCATCCTACCACCTACCTTCCCCGTCTCCTTCCATCCTACCACCTACCCTCCCAGTCTCACTCCATCCTACCACCTACCCTCCTAGCCTCACTCCATCCTACCAACTACCCTCCTAGTCTCCTTCAATCCTACCACCTACCCTCCCAATCTCACTCCATCCTACCACCTACCTTCCCCGTCTCCTTCCATCCTACCACCTACCCTCCCAGTCTCACTCCATCCTACCACCTACCCTCCCAGTCTCACTCCATCCTACCAACTATCCTCCCAGTCTCACTCCATCCTACCACCTACCTTCCCCGTCTCCTTCAATCCTACCAACTACCCTCCCAGTCTCACTCCATCCTACCACCTACCTTCCCCGTCTCCTTCAATCCTACCACCTACCCTCCCAGTCTCACTCCATCCTACCAACTACCCTCCCAGTCTCCTTCAATCCTACCACCTACCCTCCCAATCTCACTCCATCCTACCACCTACCCTCCCAGTCTCACTCCATCCTACCACCTACTCCCCAGTCTCATCCATCCTACCAACTACCCTCTCAGTCTTACTCCATTCTACCACCTACCCTCCCAGTCTCACTCCATCCTACCAACCACCCTCCCAGTCTCACTCCATCCTACCAACTACCTTTCCATCCTACCACCTACTCCCCAGTCTCATCCATCCTACCAAGTACCCTCCCAGTCTCACTCCATCCTACCAACTACCCTCCTAGTCTCCTTCAATCCTACCACCTACCCTCCCAATCTCACTCCATCCTACCACCTACCCTCCCAGTCTCACTCCATCCTACCACCTACCCTCCCAGTCTCACTCCATCCTACCAACTACCCTCCCAGTCTCACTCCATCCTACCACCTACCCTCCCAGTCTTACTCCATTCTACCACCTACCCTCCCAGTCTCACTCCATCCTACCAACCACCCTCCCAGTCTCACTCCATCCTACCAACTACCTTTCCATCCTACCACCTACTCCCCAGTCTCATCCATCCTACCAAGTACCCTCCCAGTCTCACTCCATCCTACCAACTACCCTCCTAGTCTCCTTCAATCCTACCACCTACCCTCCCAATCTCACTCCATCCTACCACCTACCCTCCCAGTCTCACTCCATCCTACCACCTACCCTCCCAGTCTCACTCCATCCTACCAACTACCCTCCCAGTCTCACTCCATCCTACCACCTACCCTCCCAGTCTTACTCCATTCTACCACCTACCCTCCCAGTCTCACTCCATCCTACCAACTACCTTTCCAGTCTCACTCCATCCTACCAACTACCCTTCCATCCTACCACCTACTCCCCAGTCTCATCCATCCTACAAGTACCCTCCTAGTCTCACTCCATCCTACCAACTACCCTCCTAGTCTCCTTCAATCCTACCACCTACCCTCCCAATCTCACTCCATCCTACCACCTACCCTTCCCAGTCTCACTCCATCCTACCACCTACTCCCCAGTCTCATCCATCCTACCACCTACCCTCCCAGCCTCACTCCATCCTACCACCTACCCTCCAACCCTCTTTCTCTTGGCTGGGATATGCATTCACAAACACAAAGGCATGCACAAATGCATTATTCATGGTTGTGAATAAACATGAAGCCAGTGTGAATCAGCTGATGGCATGTAAATGAAGGAAGGTGACATTTCTACTCTATCAACATCACAAAGAGTTTATTCAGATCACATTTCCACTTTCTTAAGCACACAATACCTCTGTAAGTAGCAGACAACCTCTGTAAGTAGCAGACAACCTAAATAATATAAAACACATCACTAATACTTGACTTAGATGAACTAAGCATACTTTTCCTGACTCATATAGAGATTTACAAAGTGAACCTTGTCCTGTATATAAATGTAAATTTGTTGATGATATGCACACCTGTCAGGTGTTGGTAGAGTCACCCAGGCCTGGCCGGGCCTTCTATGTACATGTGTATTGTCAAACTATGTTAGTTCACCACAGCCATGAAACACTTGCATGGTCCTTTACTTTCTGTGTCTGGCCAGAGAATTTTGAAGACAATCACAAATCCCGATGAATTACTGTGACACAACTCACAATGTTTCAAATGCTGTCATTGAGAAGAAATTGGCACATTTTGATACCATTAGAATTTACTTTTGTTCCTTGAGTGTTATTATACTTTTAAAACTTATCTCTCAATACTACAGACAGAAGCTAAAACAAGCTGTGCCTTACCAAACATACAATAGTCTCTCCTCTACAACCCATGAAGATCCAGGTAAGAATATATCTTCAGTAACCCATGCTCATTATAAGACGTCTAATGGGACTAATTTGACATGTCATTGGTTCCCAGAAGCACAGATCTGTGCTCATGATGTTGATCACTGGATTGTCTGATCCAGACTCGATTATTTGCAGACCACCACCATATAGCTGCATTATTTTGGGAATATGTGAAAGAAAAAATGCATGTAGTTCTCAGGTGCTTTTTTCAATATTCCACACAATGCAATCATATATTCCACACAATACAGTCACATATTCCACACAATGCAATCACATATTCCACACAATACAATCACATATTCCACACAATGCAATCACATATTCCACACAATACAGTCACATATTCCACACAATGCAATCACATATTCCACACAATGCAATCACATATTCCACACAATACAGTCACATATTCCACACAATACAGTCACATATTCCACACAATACAATCACACAATGCAATCACATATTCCACACAATACAGTCACATATTCCACACAATACAGTCACATATTCCACACAATACAGTCACATATTCCACACAATGCAATCACATATTCCACACAATGCAATCACATATTCCACACAATACAGTCACATATTCCACACAATACAGTCACATATTCCACACAATGCAATCACATATTCCACACAATGCAGTCACATATTCCACACAATACAGTCACATATTCCACACAATGCAATCACATATTCCACAAAACACAGTCACATATTCCACACAATACAGTCACATATTCCACACAATACAGTCACATATTGTAACACAATACAGTCACATATTCCACACAATGCAATCACATATTCCACACAATACAGTCACATATTCCACACAATACAGTCACATATTCCACACAATACAGTCACATATTCCACACAATACAGTCACATATTCCACAAAATACAGTCACATATTCCACACAATGCAGTCACATATTCCACACAATACAGTCACATATTGTAACACAATACAGTCACATATTCCACACAATACAGTCATATATTCCACACAATGCAATCACATATTCCACACAATACAGTCACATATTCCACACAATACAGTCACATATTCCACACAATGCAATCACATATTCCACACAATACAGTCACATATTCCACACAATGCAATCACATACTCCACACAATAGTCACATATTCCACACAATACAGTCACATATTCCACACAATACAGTCACATATTCCACACAATGCAGTCACATATTCCACACAATAAAGTCACATATTGTAACACAATACAGTCACATATTCCACACAATACAGTCACATATTCCACACAATGCAATCACATATTCCACACAATACAGTCACATATTCCACACAATACAGTCACATATTCCACACAATACAGTCACATATTCCACACAATGCAATCACATATTCCACACAATACAGTCACATTCTCCACACAATGCAATCACATACTCCACACAATACAGTCACATATTCCACACAATACAGTCACATATTCCACACAATACAGTCACATATTCCACACAATGCAGTCACATATTCCACACAATAAAGTCACATATTCCACACAATGCAATCACATATTCCACACAATACAATCACATATTCCACACAATGCAATCACATATTCCACACAATACAGTCACATATTCCACACAATGCAATCACATATTCCACACAATGCAATCACATATTCCACACAATACAGTCACATATTCCACACAATACAGTCACATATTCCACACAATACAATCACACAATGCAATCACATATTCCACACAATACAGTCACATATTCCACACAATACAGTCACATATTCCACACAATACAGTCACATATTCCACACAATAAAGTCACATATTCCACACAATAAAGTCACATATTGTAACACAATACAGTCACATATTCCACACAATACAGTCACATATTCCACACAATGCAATCACATATTCCACACAATACAGTCACATATTCCACACAATACAGTCACATATTCCACACCTTGGATAATTAGTATGTTCGGAACATAAATTTCCTCGAGTTTTTAAGACACATTGAATCATGTCTTGAAACAATCTTGCGGTGCTTATGAAATGTAACAAATAGAAGCAACCATGTGGAAAACATTAATGCAAACAAGTGTTCCAAAACTGTTTCTTTTCAATTTAGAGAAAACATGATCGACTGCTTGGTTCTTTAGTCCTTCCGAGTAATCTTCAGTTATTCAATTAATCGTACCAGCACGAAAAACAAACACACTCACTCACTCACAAAAATAGATAGATAGATAGATAGATAGACAGACAGACAGACAGACAGACAGACAGACAGACAGACAGACAGACAGACAGACAGACAGACAGATAGATAGATAGATAGATAGATAGATAGATAGATAGATAGAGAGATAGAGAGATAGATAGATAAAGGACAGATTCTGTCCCTGACAAAAGGAATTATTATCAGGTGTAAACTTGCTCTTTACCTCTATTCAGTGATTAAATGGTAATCTACCGGCAATCCACACAAGCAGTTTATCAGGGGAGTGTAACAGACTGCTCTACTTCTCTCTGGCAATTTGTCAGGCCATCTGTATGGAGCAGTAAAACAACTGCAAGCGTTCAGAGATATTCCAGTCATTGGTCTATCACCATGTCAATTGACATAGCCATCATGCATTTTGCTAGAACAACTGTCACAGCTGACATGGCATGATAGTGAAATAAACATGTATTCCCCTATGTCAATTCCACAGCTAATGGTTCTTCTAGTCTTCATTTAGTTAGGCAATGTTATCCATCTTATTTCATGCAAACATCATACTAGAGTATCTTATTACTACAAACTGGCAAGAACTGCCTCACAGACTGCTGATGTGCTCTATAGTAAGTCAGTTACACACATGAGATGTGACTGGTTTGTACCCACAATTCTGATTAACTTGATGCACAAGCGAAACATTTTAGCCAAACATAAACAACATGTTCATAAAGACAGAAGTGCATAATGTGAAAATCTTTGCCTATACATCTGACTGTGGATGAGGAAGTACATGATAAAGCACCACACTGCCAGTCGTGAGGTAATGGAGGCACAAGGGTACGGCACACAAACTAAGGGATGGTGAGACAGTGATGTGATATCACCTCAATGTGCCAGTCGTGAGGTAATGGAGGCACAAGGGTACGGCACACAAACTAAGGGATGGTGAGACAGTGATGTGATATCACCTCAATGTGCCAGTCGTAAGGTAATGGAGGCACACAACTATGGCACACAAACTAAGGGATGGTGAGACAGTGATGTGATATCACCTCAAGGTCAGAAACACCAGCAGATTACTCTTCTGTGTAAATAATGGCAGCATTTGGAAATATGAATGCCTTGCTACCTGCTGCCCAGCCCGTTTTTCTGAATAGGTCAATAGAACAACAAACATTCACTGACTGTAGGGATACATATCACATAGTAAATGGGGTAGCAACAAACATTACAACTGTAATATAAATCACTCATCAAATCTAAAATTACTCTATGGCTGTGAAATATTCAAGATATGGCACACACACATAAAAAGAAACTTAGTTCCATCCAATTCCAAGCACTTAACTGGAGCCATCCCAGGACTATCTCTTTATTGGTAGCATGCGGGGTACTAGTCCTCACTCACGAATGGGAAATATGCACCTCAATCCTTAACAACGCCATTACAAACAAAACTGAAAAACACTACACATCCCTAAAAACTAAAACTAAAAACACTATCAACAAAGGCAAATAACCAAAGCCTTTGGGACAAAATATACAGGAAATTAAACACCATCTTGACTTGCATACAACAGACTAGAAATCCTTGCCAACACAAACCTTACTGAACACAATATGCTAACTTATTTGACAATGCAACAGTTCATACAAGAAAATTACAATCCACAAGATAATCTTCACATTAATACTGACAAGTCCAAATGATAATGCTGGTTTTGGTATCTACATTCCCCAAAAAAATCCTATAATCTCCCAGTAAGCTCCAGTAACTTCACAGCATAATTCGCAGCCATAGTTCAAGCCTCCAAACAACATCTGATCCAAAAAACATCACCATCTGCATTTTTACAGATTCTTTAAGATCTATATAAACTTTCAAAAATTACTCTACAACAAACAGATCAGATCTAGTAAATAACATACACAGAAGAATACTATACCACCAAAATAAAAATAATCAAATACATTTTATCTGGGTCTGGTCACAATGGTAATCAGTCAATGGCAATGAAATGGCAAACCAAGCTGCCAAACTTGGACTCTACTCAAGAAACAAAATACAAATACCCGAATCCAAAACTGACTTAACAAAGTTAACAGTATAATAAGAAAAAATTCAATTGTAACTGGCAAAAAAACAGGAAAACATTATCTACTCTACTATACACAAAATGTGAAAATTATCACCAAACATGCCGAATTGATGTTGCCACAAAAAGACTAAGATTACCAAATATTAATCACTACCAACACAAAATCAACATACATCCAAAGGGCAAATGGTGAATGTATCACTTACAAATTCCTGACACAATAGTCCACACTATCTTTCACAGGTCAAAATATGACAAAGAAAGAACACAATTTACCAATGCTTTAAAGCACTACCTCAATAATGCTAGATCTTCTGATCTCAAGAGCATTCCAACAAACAAAAAATTAACTAAACCAAATTAATTCCACTTTTAACCATTTTAAAAACTGTTATAAATATGTACATATATGTTTTTTAACATTTCAAGCCAGTTTTTTCAACTTCATTTCTTAACATTTAACATGTTCATCATTATTCAAGTGATAAATATTTTTTAAACATATGATCAAACTTCAATAACCACTTATTATACTACCCCTATATTAAAATCTTTAGTACTCTTTACTTATTTCATAATTTTTACTGTTTTAAGTTTCCCATTTAAATTTCCCTTAATACACAGATTATATTTTTATTTTTCTTTCAGGTAGCACCCCACTCTCAAATTTGCATGTTTTGTTCCCACCTGGACCTATGCGGTGACAAGTGAACGCTTTAACCACTAAGCTACCCCGCCCCTAAGTAGAGGATCAACATCCATCTCCTGAAGAACATTAGTATCTAATCTTCCCATTTAAAAAGCTGGTGTATTTGCAGAAGAGAAAAGACCATATGAAGCTGTAGCATGTCCTCTGTTCTGGAAAAAATGATGCAGCTAGTTAATGGATGTGCATGTGCCCGTAAACAGTTTGACTAACTTCTTGCACATGCTACCCATAGGTTGTGAGGTGCTTCCACCAAAAATGTGTCCCTGTGGACTGGCATCCCAGTATGTGCTACTTGACATCAGGGCCTACATTCCTTATCTTATTCGGTTGACTGCATTGTGCAGATATCATCTCAAAGTCAGCTTTGTCTGCCAACAAACTTCAATGCACCAATATGACTCGAGAGATGCCATTCTGGGATTCCTATTACAATTCTTTTCTGCTCTCCATTTTTCTTTTCCTGACGCAAGCAGGATGCTAACTCTCCCCTGTTGAACTGCTACAAGAAGACAAGGAACTGAGTAATCACTTTACAGTCTGTTATGAAAATGTGAATTTTAACCCAGCCAATGTGCTCTCCATATTTGGCAAAGTCTTGAGACAATTTGTTCCATTATGATGCAGTTATCAACATACTGTGATATGTCAACAGACTGCTGTGTCAGTTCAGCATAGCAGCATGATGTGACTGTTCACCACATCATACTGACCACATCACAGACATTGTACTTGTACCAGGTAATATAGCAATTATTAACTGGCCCACGCTCAAAAATATATTACCTGCCTATTTCCATGGCGTTAATCCATGTGCTTCTATGTCAGACCCTCCTCTGTGATATACATCCCTCAGTGAGGCCTACACTATGACATACACTCCTCTCTGAGGCCTACACATGATACACACCTCTCTGTGTGAGGTCTACACTATGATACACACCCCTCTCTCTGAGGCCTACACTATGATACACACCCCTCTGTGTGAGGTCTACACTATGATACATACCCCCCTGTGCGGGGTCTATTCTATGATACACACCCCTCTATGTGAGGTCTACACCATGATATACACCCTTCTCTGAGGCCTACACTATGATATACACTCCTCTCTGAGGCCTACACTATAATACACACCCCTCTGTGTGAGGTCTACACCATGATATACACCCTTCTCTGAGGCCTACTCTATGATATACAACCCTCTGTGAGGCCTACACTATGGTATATACCCCTCTCTGTGAGGTCTACACTATGATATACACCTCTGTGAGGCCGACACTGTGATACACACCCCTCTCTGTGGGGCCAACACAGTGATATACACCCCTCACTCTGAGGCCTACACTAGAATATACACCCTTTTCTGTGAGGCCTATACTATGATACACACACCCCTTCGTGAGGCCTACACAATGATACACCCTTTTCTCTGAGGCCTACACTATGATATCCATCCCTCCCTCTGAGGCCTCCTGTATGATAAACACCCTTCTCTGTGAGGCCCACACTATGATAAACACCCTTCTCTGTGAGGCCTACACTATGATACACACCCCTCTCTCTCTGAGGCCTACACTATGATACATACCTCTCTTTGTGAGGCCTACACTATTACATATATCCCTATCTCTGTGATATCCACTCCTCTCTGTGTGACCTGCTCTGTGATATCCACTCCCTTGTGTGTGGCCCATTCTATGAAATGTGATCCCTTCTGTGTGGCCTATTCAGTGAAATGTGCTCCCCTCTGTGTGGCCTACGGTGATATCTGCTCCCTTCTGTGTGGCTCATTCTGTGAAATGTGCTCCTTCTGTGTAGCCTACTGAGATATCCACTCCCCTCTGTGTGTCCCTTTGTATGAAATATGCTCCCCTCTGTGTTGCCTTTCTGTGAAATGTGCTCCCCTCTGTGTGGCCTTTCTGTGATATACATTCCTTTCTGTGGACTACTGTTCACTCCAGACTCCTTCGATCTCCTCAGGCCTGCTTTATAATGTGGTGTGCTGTCTAAAAAGACATTACTACATGAGTGTCTGTCAGATACCATTTATCTTATGAGTTTCAAAACATCTCTGATGAGCAAATGACCATACGCAAAGCGCTTTGCACTATTTGATTGCTATTTCTGTATATGATTAATGTATGCAGCAATTTGATCAGTCACCATGAAACTTTCCCTTGGTCATGCTATTTTAATAATGACAATGACATGTTGGCATATAACTGTATGGCAGTTACCGTTAATGCATACATTTCTGCCATCAAATGATTGCTTGAAGGCATTAACAGAAGTAATCTAAAACATGGCTGACATATAAAAATACATCAATATATTACAAAACATATCAATCTAGATATACAATGAATAAAATTACGATCAATCTGCATAAAGATTGAATTAACACTGTGATCTGCTCTATGCTATATACTGTCCTCTATCTGGCCTGTTCTAGTTTACACACTATCCTTGGTTTGGCCTGTTCTACACTATGCACACTTGGCCCCCTCTAAGGTACACCCATTCCTCCTTCCTAACTTCCTACCTGCCAGGACTAAGTTCTGATTAGAAAACAAACCAATGGCAAATTACAGAGTCAACAACGGGTTTGAAGAAAACTATGAGATACAAACAAGCTGGCAGCCATTTTGAAGTGAAGTTAAACAAAACAAGCCTGGTGAGGGAGGCGAACAAACATGGCCGCCTGGCCCTAGCTTCCACCTACATTCAGTAGTACACACAAGTCACCTGAGTAATTGATAAAGCAATCAAACTTTGCAGTTGAACAGGTGATGACAAGTAACTTTGTGAAAATTGCATATGATGATACATACATAGCCTTTAATATGGTTATCAATCAGATTTTATACAGAGATATAGTGAGCTGCTCAGTAAGTTGCAAATAAGCTCAAAGGGTATTTTTCTCTCAACAATGGTGTATAGGTCACAATGTCATCAGCGACATTCAACTGTGACTCAAGGATATAGACGCTGAGAAGAAAAGTGATTACAACTCTGTTATACCTATGTCAAGTGATCAAACCACACCTTAAAATGGTATGTAGGTATCTCCTCAAATTATCTAAGTTATATTTACTGGAATATTTTACACAGCTTGTTTTCATGTTCATTGTGTACCTTCCTCAATGAGTGAGCGAGTGAGTGAGAGAGTGAGTAGTTTAATGACACTTTCATTGTAGTCAAGTTAAATCACTGCATGACCTGCCATGGTAGGAAGGCTGGAAGTGACACTGGCCTTCAACAGTTTACCACCTTTATGAATGTGTATGGTTCAGACAAACCTTGTCGTAGACAGCTGCACTGTATTATTACTCATTACTCCTTCAGTCAATACCTCTACTCTGCAAGGTACTGAAGCTGCCTCTTTACAGGATTCTCAGTGTTCAATACACAAGCCACTTTAACCAGACAGCGAGATTACTAAGATGCTATTTACAGATCAAAGATGAATTTACTGGTTGACATAGGCACAAGCATGAAGCAGTTCAGCCCTGAGTCTGTCACTGTGTAGTGAATTAACCGATATGCCGGGCTCATCAATATCTACCTTTAAGTTGACACAAGACAAACGTCTGATTTAGCAACCTTCCAACACACTGCCTGTGGCTGAAACTGCTGATGGTGTGAAGTACCCTTCAACATGTCTGGAGCTGTCAGCACACTGTTGTCATAAATACACTTCCTTCTGTGTACTTAGGCCTGTGTAAACTCACTTCACTAGAGTTGATTCTTAGGGCAACCACAACTTGTGTACAGTTCCAAGAAATGCTTTCAGAAACTGATCTAAGCTTTCTTTTCAATCAATAAAATACTAACAACTAATTACAAAAACTGACCCTGGAATCATTATATGCCAGTGCACATTTCCAGTGGGATAATATTTCCACAGGTTATCGCTTCAAAGCTTGATAAACTCAGTGCCCAGCCCTAAGAATACATTTCCAATATCAGTCACATACCGTGACTACTTCCTTGTCTGACTAACAACAAATTGAGAATTGAATTGTTTGAGAGATATTCTAGAAGTTGTCAGAAATAGGAATGACAAGTCTTTATGGATGACCAACTTTGCTATTGAGCAGTATCAATGTTTTGGTATAGATACTTATTATTCAAGGATGTTTCAAACTGTACATGTATCTATCCTATATCTGACTGTAAAGAAGTTCTACGTCCTAAAGACTTGCCATTCCTAAAGGGGGAATTGACCTTGAAGGAAGAATCAACAGCAAGCATATACCTGGAATATCGCCAGTCAGCCTGTTGTCAATTACACAAGGAGCCTATGATATCATTTGAGAGAAATCAATTTAACAATGAAAATATACCATATGCCACCAATCAAAATGGACTCTTGTAACCTAACACAGTATTGCCATTACTTATAAAAGTGAGTTTTCAAACAACTGAAACTCACATTGACCTTTGATGTAGTTCATTCTAATGCTTTTCTCTGACTCTCTCTCCATCTCAAGGAAGTGAGTGAGTGAATGAGTTTAGTTTTACGCCGCACTCAGCAACATTCCAGCTATATGGCGGCAGTCTGTAAATAATCCAGTCTGGACCAGACAATCAAGTGATCAACAACAAGGGCATCGATCTGCGCACTTGGGGACCGATGACATTCGCAACCAAGTGGGCGAGTCTGACCACCCAATCTCGTTAGTTGCCTCTTACGACAAGCATGGTCGCCTTTTGTGGCAAGCATGGGTTGCTGGAGACCTGTTCTACCCCGGGACCTTCACAGGTCCATCCCCAGGAAGAGGTTCACTGACTGATAGTAAATCCTTTCAAAAAGGCAAATATAAAATATACCTGAAATGATCAACACCAGGTGGTCTATGTGCAATTGTCAAAGTCATGGCATGCAAACCTCAGTCCTGCTAAAATGGGTTCAATACTCAATGCATCCTCATCATCTCAAAACTACCAATCTATTCAAAACTTGTAAGCTCATATTCACAGTTCCACTACTCTTGACCAATACATAAATCCATTGTCAAACCACTGGTCCCAGGAAAGCAGCTACCTCCTCAGTGACAAGTCAGGATGTCAGCCTGTGTAGCAGGGCCTATGGATGAATGTCCTGTTTTGTCTAATCCAACTTGTCACACAGGCAGTGACCCAGGGCTATGGGGCAACAGCTGGCCATACAGGTGCATCACACTTACCTGAAACACAAAGAAAATCCATTTAAAAGATAAGAGAGACATTCATGACAGTCAATAAGAGTAGAAAGACAGCCTACTCCTCAGTATTCATACAGTATAATATTAGGAGGTCATTTCCTAATGCTGCAGATGAAAGGGCAATCTCTGAAATTTGTGACTATCAAAAACTATTCCTTTCAATCCCACAATACTGTATGTGTGAAATCCCAATATGGTTCATGAAGATGTGTGGGCACATGGATATGGAGTGTTTGTACTTGTTGTACAAGACAAACCAACTGAAATCATGTTCCAAGACACATGCACTACACTATACAGCACTACACTGAAGTATTTCACCACGAACTACACTACAGAAAATCCTAATGAGGTCATGATGAAGACAACCTGTATACTCTAAATTGTAGACAATCCCAATGAGGTCATCATGAACACCATGGGTATATAATACACTGCAGACAATCTCAAAGTTGTCATCATGAAGACATCAGGTATATACTTCACTACAGACCATCACAATGAGGTCATCATGAAGACAGCCTGTATACACTACACTGTAGAAAATCCAAATGAGGTCATCATGGAGACAGCCTGTATACACTACACTGTAGAAAATCCCAATGGGGTCATAATGAAGACAGCAGGTATGTACTACACTACAAACAATCACAGTGAGGTCATGATGAAGACAGCAGGTATATACTACACTGTAGACAATCCCAATGGGGTCATGATGAAGACAGCAGTATATACTACATTGTAGACAATCCCAATGAGGTCATGATGAAGACGGACAGTGGGTATATACTACACTGTCGACAATCCCAATGGGGTCATGATGAAGACAGCAGGTATATACTACACTGTCGACAATCCCAATGGGGCCATGATGAAGATGGCAGGTATGTACTGGTTGTGGTGGGGATTTAGAATAAAGAGTATTAACTCACAAGAAGCCAATAACAATTTATTTACAACAAGAAATGTCACTACGATGACATAATCCCCCACCGCTTATTATCAAATCAAATTCTCTTGGTATCTTGCACTGTAGTTGACATATCTACTAGATAATTGGAAGGAAACTTGTGATATTTCACCAGACAATAAATCTTAATTGGCAAAAACTGAAGTGAGATTAATGTTATTCTAATATAGCTAATGATTGGTAAATTTAAGTAAAATATATTAAAGTAATTTCTTAAACAATGTCGACATAACTTTTGTGTTGTTGAAAAGTGTGTCTAAGAGAGGATTCCTGGTTACTTTAGTCTAGTATTTACATAGAAACATTTCAACAGTATATGGGCCACCTTTTACCTTTTCCAGGATTACATATGTCTGAAACAGGTTTTCATGACCTTGGACTAGTGTCTGTCTCTGAGGTAATACTGACCTGGATGAAACTACTTATTTTTATATATTCCTACTATCTGAATTCTAATATATCATTTTTTGAGGTAATAATGAAGAAACTATTTTGAATACATTATTAATGAATGATACAATCCTGACGTCATGAAGAAAGCCTATGTGTACTCTACTGTAGACCAACACAGCCTTATGGAAACTTCACTATCAAGGCTAATCACATCCTTCACTGAAGGTTTCAGTGACTGTTATTTCTGATGAACAAAATGCATGAGACAGATTAATTTTGAGAAATCATCTATTTCTGTTGTAATTAAAGAAACATCAGTATGAGCACCAGCACATTTCCATCATTTATAAATAACTATTCATCTTAAATTCTGTTGCATTATGATCTGATTCTACTGCTTCATTAACACAACACGTCCAGCACAGACTAATGGTAAACTCAGCCCACACCTTCAGGGCTTATAATCATTAACACACTGTTAAAATGACAACTCACTGTACAGGTAATGGATGACCCATCAAATACCCCTCCCTCCAGGTACAATAGTGACGTCTAAGATCAAAGGATAATTACATACAAATAGACCACAAACATCGTCTCCCCTGACTGCTCTACTAATTCAATAATACCTAGAAAATTTGCTATTTGTACATTGTCCACTGAAGTTTGGACAAGATTAAACAAATAATCAGTGGACATGTGTTTATGTCTTGATATCTGTAGTTTTTCAGAGTGTGGTACAAGACTGTTTTAGGTCAAGTTCCACACACATGATATGGGCAATTAGAGGATAATATGCATATGAAGAATTAACGAAGCAGAGGTCATATGGAAATGAGGAGAGAAACAGGAACTAATAGCAACTGTCCTCTCATACACATTTTACAGGTTAAGGGCTGGTCGACCTGTCAGTCTCCAAACCTGGGGTGACTCCTCAGCTTCAGGCCAGAACCACATGGGTATTGTTCCATTTCTGTACAGGTTGCACTGGGAACAACTTAAAAGAATGATATCTTTAATCCTGGATTGATTTCCATACTTGATCAATTGCTGAGCAGACGTCTTGTTAATGTCTTTGACATTGATTCGTAGCCTGTGTGAACAGTCTGTTCAGCTGAACACATGTGTACCGCATCATCAAAACACTATACAGCTAGGTAGATTTTTTTCACAGGGAAAGAGAAAGAGAAAGAAAGGGAGGGAGGGTGTGTGTGTCTGTCTGTCTGTTGTCTGTCTGTGAGCCTGTGTTTATCGATGCCTCAGCTGGCTACCAGACTCAAGGTGATGCTAAACAGAGAGCAACCTGATCAGAACTATGCTGCTATCTGTGATGAGAAATCGGATCCTAGCTATCACTGAAATGAAGATGGAGGTCTGTTTCACCCAGGTGAAGGACTCTCCTTGCAGCCACAACTGATCTAATGAGAAATGAAATTGCTATTACAAGCACAAAGGACAGGTGGCAAGACACAGAACAGAATTTGCCTCTTGTTGGAATGGACATGAAACATTACCAGCTGCCCCAGAGTGAGGTTATATATATGCACAATCCCTCTACATATTGCTGCGCTTATACAGAAACACTAAAAATTGGTTTGCATCCTAACACTTGTATTGTTTGTGAAAGGGTTTATTTCATTTAAAAAACAAAATTTAATCAGTCTCCTATTATCAGTAATGTAACATGCACCAGAAGGCAAATGCTATACCTTTTTTGGGGTAAGATATATTGTTTATGTCAGTTTAGTCCCCCTGTGTCACTGTATCACTCATATATCAATATTAGACAGAATGGCAATTGTCAAATGATGTAGAGCATTTGCATATATCTGTTGTTCCTGAAGCACAAAAGGTATTTACAATCAATGCAGAAGCAATCAATACATGCACCAACAATGATATGGTTCTCTATAAAGTAGTCATGCTTCACTACTCAGATAGCATGCTTTCACATATTTAGCTGGCAGTATTTTCACATTTATTCAGTCCATAATTGGGTTTCTACAAGCATGGAAAGTCACTATCTGTCCTTGACTGTCTCTTTGTCTGACTTCACACTGAGAAATGCGAAATATTCTTTATACAAATAGACTCAGCTGGTGACAAAATTCGGTGAATTCTGAACCTTGGAATTTCATCATCTAACATTCCAGGACCATTTCTGTAAACCTTTCCATCTGTCATGTGGAGTTTGTATATCAACCAGATAAACCTAGAGCCAGAATTATTTTGTGTTGGTATCTTACAACATACTCATCTAGGCTATGTTTGTCTCCATCCATGTACTGAAAAGACAAGACTGGCCGGGCATTATCTTGTGGGCAGCCATGACAGCCTTGTCCTGAAACTGTGGGCAGCCATCAGAGCCTGGAACCACCCTGTCCTAGCACTGTGGGCAGGCAGCATAGCTTGGAACCACCCTGTCTTGGCACTGTGGGCAGGCAGCATAGCTTGGAACCACCCTGTCTTGGCACTGTGGGCAGGCAGCATAGCTTGGAACCACCCTGTCCTAGCACTATGGGCAGGCCGCGTAGCTTGGAACTACCCTGTCCTAGCACTGTGGGCAGGCAGCATAGCTTGGAACCACCCTGTCTTGGCACTGTGGGCAGGCAGCATAGCTTGGAACCACCCTGTCCTAGCACTGTGGGCAGGGAGTGTAGCTTGGAACTACCCTGTCATGGCACTGTGGGCAGGCAGCATAGCTTGGAACCACCCTGTCCTAGCACTGTGGGCAGGCAGCATAGCTTGGAACCACCCTGTCCTAGCACTGTGGGCAGGCAGCATAGCTTATAACCACCCTGTCTTGGCACTGTGGGCAGGCAGCATAGCTTGGAACCACCCTGTCCTAGCACTATGGGCAGGGAGTGTAGCTTGGAACTACCCTGTCTTGGCACTATCGGAAGGCAGCGTAGCTTGGAACTACCCTGTCATGGCACTATGGGCAGGCAGCATAGCCTGGAACCACCCTGTCATGGCACTGTGGGCAACCTTTCGGAGCCTGGAACCATGCTGTCCTGGCACTGTGGGCAACCTTTCGGAGCCTGGAACCATGCTGTCCTCGCACTGTGGGCAACCTTTCAGAGCCTGGAACCACGCTGTCCTAGCACTGTGGGCAGGCAGTAAAGCCTGAGACCACCCTGTCCTGGCACTGTGGGCAGGCATCATATCCTGGAACCACTCCCTCCTGGCATTGTGGGCAGGCATCACAGCCTGGAACCACTCTGTCCTGGCACTGAATGCTGATAAGAAGACACTGCCATTTCCAGTCAATTTAACATGTCTTAAGCATATGATAATGTGTTCATAAATATCATGTTCTGTTGGTCTATTGCTTCTAATTCAATAACATCTTTACATTTCTTGCAATTACATTCTTTTATGAAATGACTGTTTCTCTATTTGTTCAACAATAACAGAAGCTGAAGATTACCCATTCATGAAATGAAATGGACACAGCACTGCAAGAAATATCTATCTGAAGCAGCAAAATGTGATACTGAAATATTACTCTCAGTATACAATTACTTTATCATAAAGGTCTCTGATTAAAACTTTGCAATCTTGAAACTGACAATATAGCAAGGCACTTCTTAGACAAAGCTCAGTTCTTTTGTGTATTTGTAACACCACGCATTCTACAGAAAGTACTTTGTTGGTGCAATACACTATCCATGATCTGTTGGTAACTAGGAAACATAAATGTTAGCCATCGGTGGATCAGTGGAGTCTACTGAATATGTGGCCTTGGGATCACTTTGATTGCCAGATCATCACTGTTTGAATCATACAGTTGAAACATAGCTGGTCTATTGCACCTTGTCCTCTCACTGGTGATGACAAGACATGATTATTGCAACAGCCTCTTTGCCGGTGCAACAAAATGCCAGATGGGTAGACTGCAACAGGTCCTGAACACCCTTAAGAATAGTCACTCTCTCACCCAAGTCATATCACATGACATAATCTTCTGACTATTCCTAAAATCAGAACAGCTAAATTTGGTCAAAGAACCACAACCACAACCATCATCTACCACAACATCTGAGAGAAATAACACAACTTTCAATCTTTCGAACATCACTGAAGACCCACCTCTTCCAAAACACCTTTTTGTCCCGACATCAGTGCTTTGAGCATGGATTATGCATGGAAATATGTGCTTTATAAATGAACTATTATCATAATTACGTTTTGTAGTTCAAAAATATATAACACTACTCGTAACCTAAATGACTATCTCTAGCAGTAAAACATCCCCACAATGCAATAACCAGCCCCAACCTTTCTCTTACAAAGTGCTCAACCTGCAGAACTGCGTGCGAGTTGTATGTAATCTGCAGTCTAAAATATTCGAAAAATATTCAAATTTGCATTTGTTTTGTATCAAACAGTTTCAGTTGTTACTAGGTTGGTTTGTGGACTTTTTAGTATTTAGCATCTGTGACATCCATGTACTTCCCTTTTACAGAAGTATATAACTACAGAAAAGGGCTAAAAGCTAGCTGGCGTGCATTCAGATCTGAAATGGAGACAATAAGGAACCTTGCAATGACAAGGACAGAGGTGACAGCCTTGTGTTCCGTGTCTGGTGTCACACCAACTTATAGTTAGGCAAACACTTGTTAAAGCTGTGTGACTTTATGTGCCTGCACTCTTTGTCTCCACCCCTCGCCCAGCTAAAAGGGCCTACACAAACTGAAGGAGAACTTTAGAAATTAAGCCAAACAGGACTTGAGTTGTCTCAATGGAACAATAAACAGGTCGACCTATGGTCAAACAATAGCTTGATATAACCTAGGTGCTAGGTCGAGACCTCTTCAGGTGAAAGCTAGCACAAATACCTTGCATGGTTGTACATACGTCAAGCAAAACTTGGTCATTCTGTTCCTCACAAGGTAACACCAGAATGTTGACTTTATGATACACATTAAGACTATTTTAATAATGATATGTGAAGTGTGTAGTTGCAACTGACAGTGAGATCTGTGCTGACATTAGCATTATAGCACAATGCAGTGAAGAAAGTGACCCCTGGTGGAACAAAACAAAGCCCATGAAATGTCTGGTCTCCGCTTATTTGTTTAGATAGATAGAGGATAAGTATATGTCATGCCTACAGGTTCTTGTGTCGGAAATGATAACCACATATTATCTATGTTTACCGTGACAGGAGCTGACTATCAGTCATTGTAATGACACACCTCAGGCTGCTGTCATATATGTGCATTTCCAGTTTCATTAATATATTAATAAATGACAGTATTTGTCAACAAGAAACATCCAAGCATCCAAACGTAGAAATATCCTGGTATGTACTTATCAATCCATGTATCACAGATTTCAGTGTCAGCAAATAACAATGATACATGTAAAAATATCAATAAACAATACACTTTCATCAACATAAACAAACCTATTTTAAGCACAAAAATTCACCTGATAATATGTCAGCTTAAAAATATACTAAACTTTGAAAATATTGCACTGTGATGTTCACAGCTGTATATTAAGTTAAACACACATGGTCACTTTAACAGTGGCAGGAACAAACTATTTATTACCTTGTTCATTGAAATGATACTTTAAGGGAAGTGCTTAACACCATGATGTCTCGCTAATTACACCACACTGGTTGCAAGCATCACAAACACATTCAAGGTAAGGCAATAATTATTGTCTGACTGAATAGAAGAGGGGACTTAACTGTCCAATTTGTAGATGGACAGTGGGAATCTCATTAATCACTTAAGCATCAAATTTGTAAATGTCCTCCTCATTCCATCATACAATTTATTGACAGGTTAATCAAGGCCTTGAATGTTACTTTTATCAAACAACTTTTGTAGAAAAATCATTCAAATGTGACACCTAAAGCAAGAGCTGCTAGATTTCTGCTCAACATAAATGGACAGTTCACAACCAGACAGTTAGAGTTAAACAATTGTTTACTGTGAAACTGCTGACAAGATTATGACAAGGAATGTTGACTGCAATCGTTGGCTGTCACGATAAGAGATGGAAGAGGGGTGTTTATGAATCTGATAGTGTGTGTGGAACCCCCACTGCCACAATGGAGGAAATATGCCACACACTTCCTACTTTAGCTTCTACTATAACATATTGAATGAGTGCTTTTACACTAACTACAAATTGAGCAAGACACAATGATTAGAGAAGTTTGCAAAGACTGCAGTACAGAGATATCATATTGCCTCACCAAGAGACAGAGTGTTTTATCAGGAGCACCAGCAGGACCATCTCTATGCCAAGTTCTACCAACATCCCAGCCCTGTCATGGAAAGCACTTTCCGTTTTCTTTCCCCAAAATGCTCTGGGTCTATGTTCAGTTTCATCTGGTTTTCTACCCAACACCATTCCTACAGCAAGTTGGAATTGCCAAAATTTGGTCATGCATCAGGAACTTAAAAAGACTGATGTTTTAGTTGGTTTTAAACCATTCCCAAACCTACTGCCTGTAGTTTGCAAACAATGTGTGTTTCAGCTTGGGGTATGTTTTCTAAATTTGCACCAAAAGACATGTACCATCTCCTTCCTAATGTTTCCCTGACTATAACATATAGGTATGCTATTACTACATGATACTGACTGGAGGATGTATCCTCTCCCTTACATACAGTCACAATCTTCATGTACCATGTATACATCAGTATACATATATACACACAGACATCTGCCTGTATGCATACACTATCAACTTCATCATTAAGCACTCTACTTGTCCTGCAAGCAGCACTGACAACAGATGTTACATCTGGAGAAGCCCTTAGTTATGCTACTACCTGCCAGACCACTCACACCATCAGGAGCCAGTGATATCCAAACACACCTGTCCTTAGAGTACCACCTATTTTACTGATGAAGTAGCAAATAGGAAGAAATGCTTATCATTCACATACATTCCAGGAGTGAACCTAGGTCCACTGTTGTGTTTCATTTATTGTGTATTCAACTGTCTTGCTGTGATGACAATGCAGGTCAGTCAGATGCTGCCCTGAACAGATTCCTTATGAATGATCTCAAAGAGTCTGTTGGTTCCTTTCCAAGTTGTAAATTCTCTTCCACATGCTGAGCATGGTGGCTGTCAGCTCCTGGTTTCTCACTTCAAGCAGTAATATCTGTCAATACACACAACTAAAACTGTTGCTTATCAACCTACCACACACTGTTCTTATCCAACATACTTTCAAGTCTTTGCCCTGTTTTCCGATGCTACATATTATCAATCTGTTTCAACCAACCCAAACCTTCAGTGCTGATCAAAACTCAAGATGTTGACTAATAATAGCTACAATATAAGGTTCTTTCAATTATTGGAAAAATTCTTAGAGGAGGTCATAAGAGAACTCTAGAGCCACACATAATGTCTGAACCATATCAACACAAAACATTTAAGATACAACCTCTACGACTTAAAACCCTCCCTGACAAGGAATTCAAGCAGAACAGAAATCAGTGAGGCATGTAGAGCAAGTCTGCCTCAGCTACAGCCCTAGACAGACTGCTCAATGTCAGGCCAAATTCTCTACGTAGTGTAATGAACACTACATTATACAAACCTATCTCTACACTAATCTTATAGCTAAGAAAAACTTCTGAAGATACCAAGACCAGCAAACAAAATACATGACCCATACGTCATCTCCTGGCCAGAAAGTGTATGAGAATAGAAACCTTTGTGAGATTTCAGACTGTAGATCATAAAGAGACTCTTCACCCCATGTTGTCTTAGGACAAGCCTAAAGATGGTGACATCTGGAGACACTGGGATAAGATGTACAGGAAGTGTTAAGCTTATATTTAATAGAAGAGTGATACATGTCGGTATACATACAGTACCGAAGACTCCAAAAGAACAATGGATTAATGGCACAAATGCTTCAATTTGAAATTAAATTTTGCATCAACTATATTGGATGTTGTTACAACAGCAAGCTGTTACAGAATGATACAATAATACTCCCAAGATCATTGTTAAACGAGTGAATCACATCATGCCTCATTTCACATTTGGTGTTGTTTACAGTCCTTTTGTACTGGAAAACATTAACTAAACAGTTAATTATGCTCTACTAAAATTAAGAGAGAGGAAGTAAGGCCCTGGATAAACAACAGCTGTTGAGCTTGTACACAAGGATAGTTATTTTTTTCAAAACCCACTTCACCAAATACTTCAACACTTCACTTAACAACAATTAACAATTTGGTTTACATTATGTAAACATGTAACTATGAGCAATATTTAAAATGCATTGGAATAAAGGCATTGCAAGTTAATACAAAGCCAATAAACAAGCATTGAAATATCCTACACAATGATATGCTTCATGATGAACAGGTAGAGTCATAATGTGCTTGATGTGCAGCAGGAGCTTGAAAACCCATGTCCAGCTGGATCATGGCTGAATTTTTGCACACTGTTATCACAAAGCACAACACCATTTCCTACAAAGGACTGCAAAGACTTAATATGCATATGCCCCTTCTGCATGGAAGAAGTATGAGAAACTGTAAGCTGGTACAAGAATGTCAATGAAGAACTATCATAGTTCAGCAAAGATTCTTTAATCATTCAGATGAACTGACTGATTGTTGGCCATATGTTGACACTGGACATATGTTCTTCATGCAATATATCCTATGGGTATTTTTACTGATGCATGTAATTTTATGTATTTCCTTTTAAAGGCATTATCTTCAGAAAATTCTGAGTAGTATAAATACAACAGCAGGTCATTAATAAGAACTTTTGTTTGGGTTGTGAAGAAAACCACATCCCCAGTTCATGAAATGAATGTAACTTGTCTCCTCTGGGTACAGCATTGAAAATGATAATGCCACTTATATAACTGTGACAGTACCAGGAGCTAAAGCAAATGTCAAACAGATGGAAGTATTTGGAGCTGGTTGAAAATGTATGTACATATATTTGATACAGTCTAGGTGTGTTTTCATACTACAACAGGCGAAAGATAAATGCAATAAAATCACCACCAATAACCTGAAAAAATAACTGGATTATGAGGGTGCCATGAAGAAAAGGTTGCTTTTAACACATTTTTCATCATGTTTTTTGAAAACTTGTACATAAAAGCAAATGAAGTTCTAACATAAGTATATTCAAGATCTGATTTCTTTTAAATAAAACCATTGAAGGCTGTCCCAGCACCACAGTGTTTCCCACTAAAGAGCTTGTTATCACTATTTGGAATGTAAAAGCATCTGTGTGGAGTGATGACAAGAGTGACAGATGATGTGATCTGAAAAGGCTGAATGGCATTCAGTTAGAACTCTGCAACAATTAGCAGGAAAAGACCTTCCTGCCTTGCTGACATTGCAGTGCTCAGGAACTACCCGAGTTGAAACAATCACTTTTACATTTCATTGATATTCACTCCACAGTTACAGCTTGTACATGTTTTTGTCATCAGCTCCAAATTCTGTAATACTTTTATGTGAAGATTTAAGGATGAATCTGTGAGGTGTCTAAATGACTGGAATCTAACAAAATTGGAATCTGGTCAGAAGCAAGGGCTGAGAAAGAGAATCTACCATGTTTAGATCATTTCACTGGCAGTCTAAAAGTTGCTGAGTAGAGAATAAAGTTGAATGCTTTATCATGTTTACATCACTCGAATAATACTTATAAACATGAGTCATATGTACACATGTCTGTAAACACCCAGTTGTTAATGTTCATGCTCATGTTGTAATAATATGATGTTTCTTGTTTGTAATCTTCAGTAACTACTGGAGGAAATAAAGACTCTCACTCTCTCTCTCTCTCTCTCTCTCTCTCTCTCTGACAGTTACTTATTGTGTTTTTAGACCATGGAATTCATGAAAGACATAAATGGGGTCTGCCACACATATCTACCAAGTTTTGCAGAAAAATATTGAATGGTTTTTGAGTTCTGCTCCAGAAACGAAGCCCACCCTACCATTAGACTAACACCAAAATGTTCCATGGAAAAACAAAAAAATTAAAAATGCCAAAACTCTATAAACAGCAAAAGGCACAACTATAGGTTGAGGTTATTATATCTATCAAGTTAAGTCTAAAAATATTGAACGGTTTCCGAGTTATGCTCCAGAAACAAAATGATTACGGACGGACGGATGGATGGACAGACAGACGAGGCTTCGACTATATCCCACCGCATCACATGCCGGAAGGGATAAAAAGGATACCAAGAATGTACCATGTTAAAATCACTTGAATCCTGTTACAAACATGGACTGACAGGATCTACCATGTTCAGATCACTGGAATCCTGGTAAACCATGCACTGAGAGAATCTACCATGTTCAGATCACATAACTCCTGGTTACAAAAATGGACTTTGAGAATCCATTTTTCATAGACTGCTGAAATCCTGATAAGAGACACAGACTGTGAGGAGATATGCTACTGCTGGGCTGATAAGATAGGTATTAACCAAACTCAAATCTTCCATTTAAATAGGAAATACCAAATCATATTCATCACACAAATTATTTGTCAGGCATCAGAATGCTACTCAGAATGCTATGCTCACCAAGAATAATATTTTCCATGACATACATTTGGATTTACAATCACAAGCAGGTACCCATTTCTCAGCAGGGCAGATACAGTTGTCAATTCATAAATTAACTCAAGATCCTTTACTTCAAATGTTATCGGATAGTTGTGACAACCTAAAGAAGCCGGATGTTTGAAGTGTTTTATCTTGACTGAAACTAAACTAGGCTGTGTTGTAGGCATTTGCTGTTTCCCTGTCTGTAAAGTGAGCACACCACTTGTCCTTAGACTGGGAGATGCCCACATCTGTAGGTGCCTATACCACACCTCTTTAGACTGGGAGATGTCCACATCTGTAGGTGCCTATACCACACCTCTTTAGACTGGGAGATGTCCACATCTGTAGGTGCCTATACCACTCCTCTTTAGACTGGGAGATGTCCACATCTGTAGGTGCCTATACCACTCCTCTTTAGACTGGGAGATGTCCACATCTGTAGGTGCCTATACCACTCCTTTTTAGACTGGGAGATGTCCACATCTGTAGGTGCCTATACCACACCTCTTTAGACTGGGAGATGTCCACATCTGTAGGTGCCTATACCACTCCTCTTTAGATGGGGAGATTTCTCCATCTGTAGGTGAATATACCAATCATTAGACTAGGAGATTTCTCCATCAGTAGGTGAATATACCAATCATTAGACTAGGAGATTTCTCCATCTGTAGGTGAATATACCAATCATTAGACTAGGAGATTTCTCCATCTGCAGGTGATATACCACTCCTCTTGAAACTGGGAGTACCCCTTTTCTGACTGCATACACCCCCTATCAGTAGGTGTCTAGAGTACCCCCTGTTAGCACTGTGTACATCCTGTCTGCAGGTGCCTTTGTTGAATAAGCTATTCCATTTTAGTGCCAGCGATGACAATACAACTGATTGTGTAGAGCATATGGACTTTCCTTGATAGTGGGTGTATGTGCTGCAATAGAAGCATAGAGGACCAAATGGTGACAATATTACCACATCGCCTGCTACATATGTACTCTTCAGTCAGCAGACAATACCATTTACCTGCCAGTTACAAAGCAGTTCTGAGAGCAGGATTAGACAATATCTGCATTTCATCCAATAAAATGTCATCATTTTACTGTTACATCCTATCGTTTTATCAATGTAGTTACTCAGTACTACAGATAACTACACACACTGATCTGGGGGGCTATGGTGCTATGAGTATGACTGGACACACTGGAGGCACTACCTTGTTCAACCTGACAGGAGGGAGTGGCTCTCTGTGGGATGATGGGGGATCAGTCAGTGAGCAGAAGTTGTAGAACAGGTAATGAAACATAAACAAGATCCAGGTCCAGATGCACCTTATTAGACAGCCACCGTTGTGTCAGGATCAGTCAGTGACTGACCTCTCTATGATCAAACAAGCAATTAGCCTTGTGGAGTCTTTGCATCAACTAGCCTTCTCCCGAATGGCCTATTGACACCCACACAAGATCCAAGATAAACACTCTTTTATCAATAACCCTTGTAATCCAAACAATTTGGCAACAGCTAATGTATTAATAAAAGGGGATTTCCTCCTAATCCTATTTCTGATTTGGTGAATACCTCCCCTAGTATAAAGGCCTCCTCTGGCACCACGCCAGGCATGCTAGGCATTCCTCCAGCATCACTGATTCTTTAGATGGTTAATTAACTAGCAGGAGGCACGCTAATTAATGAGAGCTCTTTAAGGAAGTCACAAGAAAAATGTTATACAAATAGAAATGTTATCGTATAAGCTGATGATTCTTGTCATTCCGGGATGCTGAAATGAATCATGGTGGATGGAGAAGTGTTCACTTTTAACATTAGGCTACACAGTCCTGTGCAGGATTTTGGCAGATCTTTATATTGAATTGAAACAGTTATTCGTTTTGACATAATGGCCATATGGCATTCACTACCTCAATCCATTCACTGTCAAGTCTACGTGTCATCCAGTCACCAGCTACAGGATGTGTGCTGGTGCATTCTGGTGTATACTGTGCTAATGTATTGTTAATATGTGATGCCTCACATACTGTATGTCATTCTGTCACCAATATTCAGTGAAGCCAAGCATCAAAGGCTGCAAGTCAACATATAACATATCAAACAAGGTATCTCATATTCCTGATGATAGTGAGTGAGCGAGTGAGTGAGGATGGTTTCATGCTGATTTTAGCAAGTCTCGTATCAACAGCCATGTTCCTTTCAAACTCACTCTCTGCTACCTTCCAGCCATCCTGACCCACTTTCTGCTACCCAACAGCCATGTTCCCCTACACACTCAGCTACCCAACAGCCATGTTCCCCTACACACTCAGCTACCCAACAGCCATGTTTCCCTACACACTCGGCTACCCAACAGCCATGTTCCCCTACACACTCTGCCACCCAACAGCCATGTTCCCCTACACACTCTGCCACCCAACAGCTATGTTCCCCTCACTCTCTGCTACCCAACTGCCACGTTCCCCTCACCCTCTACCCCAGCTCTCTGCTACCCAAAAGCCATATTCCCCCACATTCTCTGCTACCCAACAGCCATGTTCCCCTCATTCTCAGCTACCCAACAGCTATGTTCCCCTCACACTCTGCTACCCAAAAGCCATGTTCCCCTCATTCTCAGCTACCCAACAGCCACGTTCCCCTCGCTCTGCCACCCAACAGCTATGTTCCCCTCACATTCTGTTACCCAAAAGCCATGTTCCCCTCACTCTCTGCTGCCCAACCCTTCACTCTCTGCTGCCCAACAGCATGTTCCCCTCACTCCCTGCTACCCAACAGCTATGTTCCCCTCACTCTCTGTTACCTAACAGCTATGTTAACCTCACTCTCTGCTACCAAACAGCCACGTTCCCCTCACCCTCTACCCCAACTTTTTGCTACCCAAAGGCCATGTTCCCCTCACTCTTTGCTACCCAACAGCCCTATTCCCCTCACTCTCAGTTCCCCAAGAGCTATGTTCCCCTCACTCTCTGTTACCCAAAGGCCATGTTCCCCTCACTCTCTGCTGTCCAACAGCCCTGTTCCCCTCTCTCTCTGCTACCAAACAGCCATGCTCTCTAATCCACCATTAATATGTTTGCCCACACAATTACTCTCATCCCACACTGACACTGCCTCTCAATTCCTCCACACCAATTTCCTGGACATTTCTCCTTCCCTGTTTAGTTTTAGTATCCATACTGCAATTCAAAGTTTAATTTTCACATTTCAACCTTTCATGTCAATAGAAAAACTACAGATTGTATTACAGTTCATCATAAGTGTACAAAATGATTGCTTAATTGATCAAATAAAATTTTCTTCCCTTAATAAAGTAACATCAAATAACCCAGAGCAAATCATTGGCAAGAAATTACTTTTATTAGAGGGGAATATCTGTTCAGCTGAAAATGAACAATCCACTAGTTTTACAGCAAATGGTTTCATACTGTCACAGTGAGTACCATGCCAGTAGCTTATCTATCACAAGACCAGTATGGCTTCAGGAGCTAATAGCTCATCAGTGAAAACAGTCAGGAATCAATTTCAGATCAAAGGCAACATTGACAATGTAATCATTTTGGCAATGTTGCGTATATTTCCACAGATAATGTGTTTTTTTTGTAGGTGCGGCCAACTGACTTTTATTGCAAATGTAAAAACAGATTTCGTTATTGGATATTGTGTCACGGTCTTTACTTGTTCAAATTCCTTTGATTCCATGATGTATCAATGCACAATACAGAAATTACTGCTACCACAATCAATGCAGCAGTATTTGTTACAAAACTAATCAACAGCATGTACCTCGAATTTGCCTGTGTGGGCAGCAACAACCTCAGAACCTAGGTTGTTTTAAGATTAGTCCAGGTGACAAGGATGAACAAAATTTCTGTACTTTCTGTGCTGTCATATCTCATCAGAACAAAAAATATTGACTGTGAAACTGGCCTATGAAGACTCTCCAAGGAGAAGTCCACCTGGAGTGTTACCAGGCTCACTGCAAGTGGGGAAGAGGAGTAATACGCATATGCCTCAGACCAGGATTACAGCAGAACATCAGCAGCCCAGCCCCAGTCGTGCCATACATTCCCAGCTACTAACTAATCTGTCCATTGTTCAATCATCACACATACTAATCAGATTATTGGCAAATCAAACCCACTCCATTTGTGCTTGCAAGTGCGACAATGCATCAGTTATTTAAGGCACAGGTCAGCGCTTTCCTCAGAATGGAAGATTTAACTCATTTAAAAAGATTACATACATATGCTGTACAAGAAATGCCACTAAGATACAGTGTGTTGATATTTTCACAAGGCCCTAACATTCAAGAAAATCAGAAGAAAACCAATGGTAGATCCATGCACCTTCCATATGTTATTTATAGCATTTCTTCAGATGGCATTGACCAGGAGGTGCATGTCCTTGATAATAAAAAAATTAAATATTATTTAATGAAGAACCTTGTTTTAAATTTGAAGACTTGTAATATTCACATGCCATCTTCAAAATAATGTGAATTCTAAAGCTTAAAATTAAAAATGTTTCTGTCATATACTTGACCTAATCTCAAAGCTGTTTCATCACTTTTTAGACCAAAAAACAAAGGCACTACAAGGGTACTGAAGTTTACCTTTATATGCTCTCAACAGATCTAAAAACAATAACTGTCACAAAACAGAAGCTCTTCATATCCCTAGGGTGTGTTTAAATTGTATAAAATTAAAATTGTAGTTCTGCTGTTGATTCATCTTAAGGAAATGCTTAACAAAGGTTGCTGTCAACAGTTATATTAGTCTGGAAATGTTCAACTTGAGTCATCCCTATTAAAAATAAACTTTATGAGATAAAAAATATATGGAGTCTTATCTATAATTGTTTATAGCAAGATTAATAATTGGCATGCCACCACTGTTGGCAAAATACAAACCCAAGTCAACACTGAAGGACTGAACACCAATGTACCACTTTTGTACTGATAACATGATAAATTGTGGAGAGACACTATGGGACTTGGTACATGTCAATATCACTGATGACTGTAATGCCTTTTCTCTGATTCACAATCTAATATATTACACAATACAGCTAATCTCAGGACACAAATAGTTAGATGCCAGTGTTCATTGTGAAATACACACAAGTTAATGGCCTCAGTCTTGATGGGTAGATAATGTTTTGATGAACTATCAGTGAATCAGTGCAGCCTTAACCAACATGGCCTCAGGCTGATCTGAATCTGACCTCCTCATGTAGATATACCAGCAGTCAACACAGCAGTCGAAAGATAAAGAGATGACACTGTCAACATGACCAATTGAACAAGTGGAACTGCACAATCAAACATGGCTAACTTGAACTACTAGGACACTTGTCTACACTAATCTTTCAACTGGCATCTCATCGTACCAGAGGACAAATGTTCCCCATGATACAATGAAACGTTAGTCATTAATTCCTGCATAGCCACCAGTCTGAGCAGCTAAGCCCTAGGACATTACTCACATCCTCAATGTTTCCTTTGATATTCTCAAATGTGCTTTGTACCTCAATCAATATCATTTACACTGTTACATGTTTGCAAATACTTCATCTGGATTGCAATCAGCTTGCCATAAGTGGTAGAATTACAGAAGTCATAAAATACCATCTTTTCAAATTTAAGCTCCCACATGCACTGTAATGCATGTCCTCCTGATTTAATGGCATACAGAAAGGTATTACAACTCCCAGGCTGATCATCAAGATGAAAGTGAGTGAGATGGTAAGGACAAGATCACAGACAACATGACTGCAGTGATAAGGCAGCTAATGGTTTCTGTGCTACTATACACTCATGGCCTTCTTAGGTGACATGAATTAACCCATATTGTATACTTTATGATGTCAAAGGTCACAGAAATATGGCTAAAGTTTTGTCTTTTGACAAAAGCTTCAGAAGACATGAATGAAAATAACTAAATAGAAAATTTTGTTTTAATTATGATCATATAAAAGTTCAAATGATCATTGTAGGATCTGCTGTGCCATGGTGTAACATCTGTGTGGTCATGTTGCAATGTCTCCCGAGCCATGGTGTAACACCTGTGTGGTCACGCTGCAGTGTCTGCTGGGCCATGTTGTAACACCTGCGTGGCCATGCTGTCATGTCTGCTGGGCCATGTTGTAACACCTGTGTGGTCATGTTGTAGGATCTGCTGTGCCATGGTGTAACATCTGTGTGGTCATGTTGCAATGTCTCCTGAGCCATGGTGTAACACCTGTTTGGTCATGCTGCAGTGTCTGCTGGGCCATGTTGTAACACCTGTGTGGTCATGTTGTAGGATCTGCTGTGCCATGGTGTAACATCTGTGTGGTCATGTTGCAATGTCTCCTGAGCCATGGTGTAACACCTGTTTGGTCATGCTGCAGTGTCTGCTGGGCCATGGTGTAACACCTATGTGGTCATGTTGTAGTGTCTGCTGACCATGTGGTAAAACCTGTGTGGTCATGCTGTCATGTCTGTTGGGCCATGTTGTAACACCTGTGTGGCCATGCTGTGGTGTCTGCTGGCCATGTTGTAATATGAGTGTGGTCATGTTGTAGTGTCTGCTGAGCCATGTTGTAACACCTGTGTGGTCATGTTGCAGTGTCTGCTGACCATATTGTAACACCTGTGTGGCCATACTGTGGTGTCTGCTGGGCCATATTGTAACACCTGTGTGGTCATGCTGTCACATCTGCTGGGCCGTGTTGTAACACCTGTGTGGTCATGTTGCAGTGTCTGCTGGCCATGTTGTAACATCTGTGAGGCCATGCTGTCATGTCTGCTGGGCCATGTTGTAACACCTGTGTGGTTATGTTGCAGTGTCTGCTGGCCATGTTGTAACATCTGTGAGGCCATGCTGTCATGTCTGCTGGGCCATGTTGTAACACCTGTGTGGTCATGATGCAGTGTCTGCTGGCCATGTAACATCTGTGAGGCCATGCTGTCATGTCTGCTGGGCCATGTTGTAACACCTGTGTGGTCATGTTGCAGTGTCTGCTGGGCCATATTGTAACACCTGTGTGGTCATGCTGTCACATCTGCTGGGCCATGTTGTAACACCTGTGTGGTCATGTTGCAGTGTCTGCTGTGCCATGTTGTAACACCTGTGTGGTCATGTTGCAGTGTCTGCTGGGCCATGTTGTAACACCTGTGTGGTCATGTTGCAGTGTCTGCTGGACCATGGTGTACCACCTGTGTGGTCATGTTGCAGTGTCTTCTGGCCATGTTGTAACATTTGTGTGGCCATGCTGTCATGTCTGCTGTGCCATGTTGTAACACCTGTGTGGTCATGTTGTAGTGTCTGCTGGCCATTTTGTAACACCTGTGTGGTTATGTTGCAGTGTCTGCTGGCCATGTTGTAACATCTGTGAGGCCATGCTGTCATGTCTGCTGGGCCATGTTGTAACACCTGTGTGGTCATGTTGCAGTGTCTGCTGGCCATGTTGTAACACCTGTGAGGCCATGCTGTCATGTCTGCTGGGCCATGTTGTAACACCTGTGTGGTCATGTTGCAGTGTCTGCTGGCCATGTAACATCTGTGAGGCCATGCTGTCATGTCTGCTGGGCCATGTTGCAACATCTGTGTGGTCATGTTGCAGTGTCTGCTGGCCATGTTGTAACATCTGTGAGGCCATGCTGTCATGTCTGCTGGGCCATGTTGTAACACCTGTGTTATTATGTTGCAGTGTCTGCTGGCCATGTTGTAACACCTGTGTGATCATGTTGCAGTGTCTGCTGGCCATGTTGTAACACCTGTGTGATCATGTTGCAGTGTCTGCTGGCCATGTTGTAACACCAGTGTGGTCATATTGTAACACCTGTGTGGTCATGTTGTAGTACCTGTGTCATACTGCTGTGTTTGCTGAGCCATGTTGTAACACCTGTGTGGTAATATTGTAACACCTGTGTGGTCAGTGATATCTTGTGAATCATGTGGCTACTTGTACCTGTGGATGCCAGTGTCTTAAGGTATTGCTGTAGGTTTTCCTACCTGGACCCTGTGGATTGGTTTTCACTTTCTGTTATGCTCAACTTACCTGCAAAATAAAGTGTGAGAAAATTAAAACACACAATTAAAACGTGTACACTGCCTTGCATAAAAGAAAAATGCAGCTCCTACTTGCAAACATCAGAAAATAAAGTTCAAAGAACATTGAAAACTCATTTGTTTAACTACTGCATTGAAATCTACAGAATTAAGAAAACAAATGGCACAGCAAGCCCAGTCAAACTCAGGCAGCTTTAATTTACATGCTATTTTAACATCACAAAGTACATCAATAACAAATAAAAATGGACCTTTTAATAAGGTCTCAAGTTAGTGTGTGCCATATATAATTGACTAGTGCTTCTGTCAATCTATGTATCTTCCATGTCTATACTGATGATCTGATAATCACTACATGAACTTCCCCTACCATAAGCCCTGAGCATCTCTAACTGCACAGCAATCTCTACTGTACCCAAACACCTATGTCAAGACTACACAACACATGCAAGCAGTTGCAGGCAGCTCTATTTCTTCCCTAAATGTCACTGATAAAAAGTGTACCATTTTCATGGTTCAAAACAAATTAGTACCACCGAATGCTCCCCCTGTGTACCAAAGCATGACCTTTGTCTCTGATGAAATCTATGGTAGAACCCTTGTATGTTTCTCCATCATGGGTGTGTTATTCACGTTGTTTTCTGAAGTGAAATCTCCATGCAGGCAACACAGGATGAACACATGCACTGTTTGTGCTGTATGTTGATGTATGTTGATGCCTTCATCAGGCTGAAGGCAGAAGCACAGTGCCACTGCCCTTGTAGTTAAAACATATACTTGAACATGATGGCATCATCAGGAGAAACATGCCAAATTTCATCAGTCAGACAATTTCAGATTGGTTTTGCCAAGCCACAAATGAACTATGAGTAAACACAAGAACATGGTCACAAGTAACTCCATTTCTAAAACACTGCTGAAATATGTGCGAGTCCCACATAATTAATTAATTTTTCTTTCATTTTGACTGCAAATTATGCCACTGCACTGCATTTTACCTGGATACGTCGTCACAGGTTCTAATGTTAACAACAACAGATTTTTTTAAAACAAGAGTTGTTGTCTGCATTGCTATTCAAATATTTCTAACATAAATAATGAAGTCAAAAGCATTAACAAAAGAATAGCGAGTAACTAACTTTACAAGGTGCACAAAATGTGCAGAAAAAATGTACTAAGAACAACACAATGCATAGAGGTTACACATCCACCAGAGTGTCGTGGTGACCTTGAAAATAAGGTCGTAATCCCCCAATGTAGGCTGTCACCAAATTTGAAGATATTGGGTACAATAGTTCATGAGATATCGTGTTAACAAGAATCGGGGCATATGTATGTATGGACAGACAAGTACACATGGACAGACGCCACTGAATACATAGTCCTCTGCTCCGCGTTGCGGCAAGGGACAATAAAATTGAGCCTATCCAAACTATATCCAATCTCATTACATGTGGAAGGCAAACTGCAGAGTAGAAACTTTATAAATAGATAACTACATCAGAATCTCCACCCCCTCCAAATGTTGACAATATCGTCTTAAACCATTTTGTTGCATGTGGCATATCTGCAATGTCTGGTGACAGAGACATTATGTGCAGGAAGCAGGTATGAAGTTACAAATTTTGGTATTTCAAACCATCAACTCAACTACCATTTAAGTGCAATAATATTGCACCAGTAGCTGTGCTACAAGCAAAAATAGTTAAATGAATCAAAATCTTACATAAAAATGGCAAATTACAAGAAAGACTGGTACCAGAACTCTTTCTAATGTAATTGATATTTCCAAGAAAAAACTATACTTCCTATTTTAACATAGCTATGTTCGTTTCTAGTTCAAGTTAAGAATAATTTTCATGAACCTTCTACTCAATTTTTGTAGGCAACAATCTAAAGGTATTCTTAGGTATTGATCACGTAATGATAAAACCCATAATGCACTTCAAGAAATCGTTACCGCTTATGATTCTGCTATAGATAGTGGTAATTTAATTTTGAAATGAGCATGACATGAATGCTAGGGCTCATCAATTCACCGTAATGTGGTTTTCATTATGGAACAAAGCAAAGCCTATGGAGAAGATAGAAACGGTGCATGTTACTGACGGAAGATAAAGGATGTTAATGAGATCTTTCACAGACAAGAATCTACTGCAAGAACGTTTCCTGGCCTTGCACTATGTGGTGAAGCCAAACTGGGTAGTAAAGATTAAAGACACTGTTTCTTAATTGCAAAACATTGTTCTCTTGTTGATACCGTCCTGGCCAAAATTGATTGGCAGCAATTACATGTTATAGCTTTTAGCATGGTCAAAGAACAATATGCCAGTGCTGTAAGTGCATGTTACAATGATCATGTGTGTCATTAACTGGGGAAATTGCTTCACAACACATAATATATATGTAGTAATTGACAAAATGCAGCAAAATTTGCCTCTTCACACATGTGTTTGCACACCTGATAATCTGGTGATTGTGACAACTCATTGCCAGGTCTTCAACTGATAACCAAACACACCTAAAACAATCTGTAAAACAATTACAGAAAACATAAAAAATGTTATTTGTTTCATCATCTCTATGCAGACATTAACCAGTATCTGTTTACAAGATCATTTCAATCTACTGGTCAAAGTCAACACTGTCTTGTACATGTGGTTTCAACAACTGATAAAGTGCAAGAAATATCTTTACTACGGACATCAGCTTGCAGATAATTTCTGAAGTTTCACTGAACACATGTGTTGTTATCTGGAGCTATGGTTGTTAAGGGTGGACAATCTCTACCTACACCGATAAAGACAGCTCCGTTCTAGATACAAACTAGTAGCCGCACCCTGCCACTTCCTGGAAGAGTGTGTTCCTTACTGCATCAGGCAGATAAGTGCAACAAAACTGGATATGACACATTAACAGCTGGGACCAATGCCTCTTTTCAGATCTGCAGTGTTCCCTGACAGTCATACCTTATATCTGAACATACTAACTATCCTCTTAACAGTTTAGGCTAAAAGATGCTTGTATTACCAACATTACCATGGTTTATATGGTCAATAATCTTAAATTGGTCACTGGCTATATACATGCTGGCATACTCAACTATGCCAAGTTATGTTGGCTAGTATTGCCTGAAACTGTATGAAATTACAGGATAAATACTCTTGGCTTATCGTCAGTAGCATAAGTCGTCTCATCAGGTTCCACATAGGATATACAGGCTAATTTCAGTCATACCCATGGCAGCCATAGACAATACAGGCTAGTATTGATGGTGCCCACATCCCACAAAGGGATCAGTGGCCCAACAGCAAACAGATTTACAGGCTACTGGTCCCCATAGCCACTATTGGTTATACAGGCTTATATAAGAGGTTCCAAAGTAGTCATTCGTTGTACAGGCACATATCAGTGGTCCCACAGTGGACACAGATTTACAGGCAAGTATCTGTGGTTGACACAATGGACACAGACTTACAGGCTAGTATCTGTGGTCCCCACAGCAGCCCTAGGTTGTACAGACTTGTGTCAGTGGTCCCAACACAGGTGACACAGACTTGAATTGGTATTACACAAGTAATTCGAACTCCATGCCTCCTATATTTATTGATTTATATAATAATTTTATGAAAATGTAAATATAAAGGGGCAAAATGTCCCTATAAGTATAAAAGACAATATTATCACGAAGAAACTGAAAGACATAGAAAGAGGTATTGTATAATCTCAGCACCAAAAATTGACTGCTATGAATATCAATTCCCGACATCATTACATTACTACCTAAGCATGAAACATCTATTTTTGTCCTTTTCCCCATTCTTGGTACAGAGCAGTAGGTTATGGATACAAAGTGTAAGCCCACGGTTCATCAGCAGGTTTATTGGGAGAGATTGTGGAGATCTACCTCACTTTGTTCTCATTAGGAGGGGCCTGCTACTCTCAAACAAGGCAGAAGATAACATTGTCCTGCTTTGATAAAAGGCGTTAATGTTCTCTAGCCTAATTCATTTACAACCTGGGTTGCTGGCACCAGCCTCAGACAAATCAATCTTACCACCTTTACCCCTATTTCTAGATGCCAAGCATTTGAAATGTGTTCAATTCCATTAAGCACCTGAGGATGTGATTTAGACAATTCCAGGGTCTCAAAATAGGCCACTTAAGTCACAATCAAATGAGGTACTGTGAAACAAAGTCAATTGTTTTCAGTATCAGAAGATGTTTTCAGCTCCAGCTGTGTAGAATGTCTGCAATAATGGCTATGGGCACAACCCCACTAACCTCTCATCACAAGAAAACAAAACACTGGCAGAATCCAACTGCATACAAGCCCTACATTCTTAACACTCTGGCCTTTTTAACAGATAGGTAATTGTACCTTCATATCAAGTGACAACTTTTCAAGAAGACAATTCCTTATATGTTTTAAAAAAAACACATAACTGCACATACACTTATGAATGATATTATGGAAATATACTTTAAATGGGAATGCTACAGTTAAACTGCCATGAAATCTATCTACATCTGATATATCCATTAATATGATAATAACGATGATGTTTTGGCTTCAGCACCACTCACATAGCAGACGAGGTCCTAGATCAAGCAATCAACGGCAACAAAGTCATCCAATTTCATCAAATCTTGTTCAGCATCAGACAAGTTGGCATGGGAAATTTGAAATTAATGAGGCATGCTAAAACCCTAATTTCCCCTTAGTTGACGACTTCATATGATGAGGCTGCAATGAACACTCTGTATAAATCACATGAATAAGTAGAGTTATCAAGGATTTCACAGAAGTGGCAAAAACAGCCCCTTAGCCATTTCAAACCACATCTGTGCAGATCCAAGCAAGGCTGTACTGCTACATTTTGCAACCAGACACAATATATACTTTACTGGCAACTGATTCTGTTCAAGAAGCAGTATTAGCTAAGAGCCGGAAATGAAGCCCTTCTGCTCAAATGAAATATTTCTATCAAGCAAATACATATACTTATCTGGTTATGATGTACAAAATATATGTTACTTCTTCTTTCTATTCTGACAGTGTCTAGCCAGGTCTGTCAGTCCATCCACTTCACTGATGTTTGTGTTAACACATTTTACACCAACAGGTTCTGATGTGATATACATTAGTTGACAACAGTTTCATATTCCATCACAAAAAGTAACTCTTACATTACATGGGAGTTTACTCCATGACCTTCATCAAGGATTGTGTGAGATTTCTGACTTAATTCAGCTTCATGACCCCAATTAGAAAACATAAGCCATCTGTCCCAAAGCTCCAGAAAGGTTTTCTGCTATTTCAGTATTTTCCTCCTCTGTTTGATTTTGGTTTGGGGAGGGGGGGTCGGTGTTAAAATGGTAAATGGTTATTTAATTTTTATCACCCTATTCTTTTTTGACATTGGATATTTCAGCCTATAAATCAATTTTGTACCAGCGCCTGTAAAATCATTAAAATACATTTCATAACAAATGCCCTAACACAATCACATTTCTTGAATTAAATGTCAGCCAAGCATAGTCATGTTTCTATTGTCTTCACTTAGGATTACTGCGTTTCTTTCTGCAAGTGATTGGAAAGATTGCTTCATTCAAAATATCATAAATTAGACAAACTACACTTTTCAATCATTTCATCAATACCTCCAACCAGCTTATAATTGGTATTAAAGAAAAGTTTAAAATTGAAAATATGTTTCCATCCTTCTGCTACTGCCAGCAGTAACCTTACAAGGATGTAATTCCTATTTCCAAATCCTAACATTGTAAGAATGATGTTTGCGCACTGGACATTATCTGGAAAAGACTCAGTTGCGACCATGACAAGGCACGCTGTGTCACAGGTATCTATTGGTATTGAGGTTTGTTTGATGCACATGTTTTACCAAACTCCTGGTAAATGGCATACATGTACATGAGATAAGATGTATGCTGTAGTTTTACTTCCAACTAGAGGCCATGCAGGATGAAAAGCCAAATTCTTACATATACACCTTTTTACAGCACTGTGCATGCGCACGCATGCACGCACACACACACACACACACACACAGAGAGAGGGGCTTTGCTCAACCATGTATACATCAGTGTTCTCAGTGCACATATTTAAAAAGATATGCCAACCCTATTTTGGGCCTAAGTGGAATACTTGTCTTCCGCTTGCTTCCATATAGTGTATGTTTCACAAAGGGAATATTCTGGGCAGAAATACACGTCACCAATAATTATGAAATTATATGGATCAAAATTTATCAGTCAGGTCACACAAGATACTTTAATTCCTTACAAATTAACTGGAATGAGCCTGATTCTAAGAATAAGCAATTTCTATCGGTGTAAGGCCATATCTTAATCCCCACATGAGTTCGTTCTGAAACACTTCCTTGTGAAATTTTATCCACTTTATTCATTTTCCTAAAACCAGTAGAAAAGCATAATTTTCGCATATTGAGTGTAATGGAATTAATAATTGGTCAAAATCATAATAATTACGCCAAAGGCGTAAGGGTTGGCATCTCTGAATATATATACACACAGACATCTGCCTGTATGCATACACTATCAACTTCATCATTAAGCACTCTACTTGTCCTGCAAGCAGCACTGACAACAGACGTTACATCTGGAGAAGCCCTTAGTTATGCTACTACCTGCCAGACCACTCACACCATCAGGAGTCAGTGATATCCAAACACACCTGTCCTTAGAGTACCACCTATTTTACTGATGAAGTAGCAAATAGGAAGAAATGCTTATCATTCACATACATTCCAGGAGTGAACCTAGGTCCACTGTTGTGTTTCATTTATTGTGTATTCAACTGTCTTGTCAAATGATCATATTTGAGGTCATGCTGTGATGACAATGCAGGTCAGTCAGATGCTGCTCCTTATCATTCCTTCACACCCACCGATTCCACATGTATCATTACATACCACCTACACTCAACATATAATGAATCATGTTTTCAATCACCTTACACCTACATTTTGCTCTTCAGTCAAACAAATGGAAATCATCTGTTCCCGTTGTCTAGGAAGCAGTTAATATAAGTTATTGATCCCTTCCATTCAGTATTCAAAGTAAGGAAAAGACAAAATTATCCATCCATTAGTAATTAATCATTACCTTTGTGTTACTGGTCCATAATATTATGTAATCAGCCCTCACATTTTCAAATGAACCTTTACATACTGTGAGGCAACTAGAATGTATTGGGTAGACAGACTCTGTGTTTTGGTACACTGGTGTCACTGTACCCCAATAGCATGGTGTGAAGCTCATACCACAAGGTATCTCATCCAGGCTTCAGGAACTGGCTGATTCAAAATAGATGCCGAACTGATATCATTAGACAAAATTCACTGACACCATAAAGACAGATATGATTTATAGTTACATAAGATATAGTAAATCACATGCATAGCATCATCTTCAAACTTTGTCCTTTGTTAACCATTACTTTGTAGTGCCTGCCTATATGTAGGCCCTGGCAGCTGGTTGTTTCCATTCTTACCGGCCAACAAGGAATCGCCATACCATGGTAATCCACTTGGCACTTTCAGCTATCCTAGCAATTGTTCTGTCACTCAAAAGCAGTTTTGGTTGCGCAAAATCTTTCTAGATTGAACATTTTTCACCAGGAATGTCACCACTGGTATAGAAGCCTAGGAATTAAACGTACAGATTGGGGGAAAAATGTAGGAGCAATGAAGGTATCTGTAGGAGCTGAAGACTGTTTGACCACCACAACCCACAAAAAGTATTTACAGTCAAGAGAAAAGCCTCAATCTTCATTTCATTCATCCTATGTAAGCCAACAGTTTCAAGGAAACAGCATTACAGCAAAAGGATTATTTTTAAGGCTTAAACCTCATCAACAACAGTGTTATCAAGGATCTGTGCACCTCAGAAGGACAAAAAACATGAAAATTACGAAATGTGATTTTATTAGTAGCTGTTCGTTACTTTCAAAAACAGTGATGAGAATGAGGTGTTAGTGAAGCTGGAAGCTTGGTTATTCAGACACTAATAATTCACCAGCTTACATGACCAAATCTGGCAACAATATTGAAGTTTATCTCAGCCTTAATTTACATTTCTGTTGTGGCACCAAGACCAACCAGATTCACCGCTGAAGCTTTAGCAGATAGTACAGTACAATCAAGCTCTGATCCTCTTGCTCTTGCTGCCACTAGCCAGTGATGTCTGCACTTGTCAATATGCTGCTGCTAGGATCAATATTGACGCCTTGTAACTCACCATGACACCTCCTGATGGGCCCTGGGAGTCAACAGTGGTGAGGACGTCAACCACAACTAACAGTTCCCATGGTTCAAACACCTCTGTCGCAGAGGTGCTTTACCCTTAGCACTATATGAAATAATAACATCTGACACAAAAACCCATCCTTTACCTCACACTTACCTCATGCTTTCTACAGCTCACACACAATTCATGCTTTCTTTCACCCCATTTATGCTTTCTCACAGAATTCATGCTTTCTTTCACACAACTTCTGCTTTCTCTCATGCCACTTATGTTTTCTCACACAACTCATGTTTTCTCACACAATTCATGCTTTCTCACGCATGTTTTTTCACACAGGAATCATGGCTTTTCCCATTTCACACATGAATCATGCTTTTCCCATTTCACACACAAATTATGCTTTCTCCATTTCACACACAAATCATGATTTTCCCTTTACACACAGAAATTATGCTTTTACTATTTCACACACGAATCATGGCTTTTCACATTTAGCACACTAATTATGCTTTTCCCATCTCACACAGAAAGTATGCTTTTTCCATTTCACACAGAAAGCATGCTTTCCCCAAATGACACCCAAGTCATGGCTTTATCATTTCAAACACTAATAATGCTTTTCCCATTTCATACAGAAATCATGCCTTCTTAATCTCACATACAGCTCATGCTTTCACCATCTAACACACAAATCACGCTTTCTACATCTCACACAAAAATCATGACTTTACCCAGAAATCTTTCTTTTTCTGCTATAATACCCAACATGATGTAAAGTATTCAGTTACATTTACTAAGCCTGCAAATTACAAGTATGACAAGTGCTTTGCTATGTGAATGGTATGCACTGCAGCCATTCACTTCAAGTCCTCTCATCCTATTGTTCACTATCCACGTCACGTATACTTCACATCCACGTGACATATACTTCACATCCACCCATTCAGATGTTCACTATCCACGCCACATATACTTCACATCCACCCATCCAGATGTTCACTATCCACGTCACATATACTTCACGTCCACCCATTCAGATGTTCACTATCCACGTCACATATACTTCACATCCACCCATTCAGATGTTCACTATCCAAATCACATATACTTCACGTCCACCCATTCAGATGTTCACTATCCACGTCACATATACTTCACGTCCACCCATTCAGATGTTCACTATCCACATCACATGTACTTCACATCCACCCATTCAGATGTTCACTATCCACGTCACATATACTTCACATCCACCCATTCAGATGTTCACTACCCAAGTCACAAAAAATTTATGTCCACTCATCCTGATATTCACTATCCAAGTCACATCAACTACAATGCAGTCCAGAACACAAGTGTTTGAAAATTGGCAGTGCCTCATATCATACCCAAAAGGATCTGTAGAGGTGACAACAGAAAATCAGAAGAATTGTCAGCCCAAGTTTCCCTTTGAAATTAATTTTTTACGGTTGGTTTCTCCTCAACTTTACATAAATGGAAAACTGTTGTGATCGGATTTGAAGGGTCTAAACTGGGTCGTTCAGAAATTGTGTCATGTTTTGAGGGGCTGCACCAAGTATTTAGGTAGTGTGTAGTCAGTATCACAGATCCTGTCGCCCAAACTCTCATACCTTTGTCTAAAAGGTCTTCACAAAACCACACTCCCCCAACAGCCATTTTTCACACTGCTTAAACTGGCATCTTTTAACATTACACAGTCTTTGCTATGTTGTTCTACCCTTCTTCATGACAAAGGGGAGATATAGGATCAAGTTGCATAACTCTTTTGGTGTCCCAGTGATTGGAAAGGTCAAGGTGAAATCTTTCCATATGCCTTGCTGGCAAGCAGTAACTGACTAGTTGTGAGGATGGAGGGATACACTTCTCTATAAATATCATAGGTTACACATGAAAGAAGTATCTCCCATTGTGTTCCCTGGGCTGTAGGGCTAGTACACCAGGCTTCGAGCAGAAAGCAGGTGGATGGGTTAATTAGGTTTAAGTAATGCTTATCCCCACCTTGTCACGGGCATACACAAACATTTATCATAATATCAACAAAATTCTAAAGATTAAAAAAAACATCTCCAACTTCTACAAATGCATGGGATTAGGTGTGAAAATTCAACTAAAAAGTCTTGTCATACTTTCATGAATCAATTTTGTGACCACATTGTCATGTGAGATTGATAAATTCTGAACTTGATGACATGATCATTAAACTGTGAGTTGCTCAAATGAGGGAGCAATACCAGAACACTTAATGGCATTTCAGTCTCTGCCCTCTGTGATGACACACAGAGCTGATGGGAAGTCTGCAGCCGAGGAGAGGAGTTCACTTAGGTGGGTGGTTTTTTTCCTTTCCCAGTGAAGCTGGGCTCTCTGCCATCTTGACATCGCAATTTGCCTACGAAGACTATATTCACCTGTCAGGAAGGTAGTTTTTATCTATCAACCCAAGACAACGAAAAAAAATGACTTGAAAGAATTTTATCAGTTGTGAGCTTGAAGGCTATCAAATTTCTATCATCTGTCAAGTGTGAATATTCAAATTAGTCAATTTCTGCGCAATTACATCACTGTTATCTGTCTATTAGATGCGTAGGTGCACGCATGCACAGGTGAGAATGAGATACAGCTCCTTGAACATCAGCCACTGATAAACATTACCTAACCAGTCTTCATCACATCAGGGGCAAATAACACATTACTGAGTTTTTGTTGTTCACTTAGTGACCTGAACTAAGCACAAGCATTTAACATCCTACCTGTCAGAAATGTATAGAGATTGCTTAAACCAACTCAATTTCTGCACTCACTTTCTATTACTGTATATTTGTGCAACCTTCTTGTGTAAAATATTTATGAATAATCTTAAACACTGGCCAAATATGCAGAAATTATCAATATTCATAAATGTCAAATTCTTTCTGAAATTACTAGTACTCACAATGTAAGTCGAATACATTTTTTATGCATAAGGTGTTGAAGGCAATGAGAGTCATGCCCTTACAATGCCTTTCCTGAACAGAAGCAAGCTTGAGAAAGCGCTATCACATAAATGAGAAAAGTGAACTTGGAGCCTGAAATTATGTTTGCATGTTATTCTGACTTACTTACTTCACTGTATTCAGTTTCTGCCACTATGACTCTGGATAGTGAAGTTATCTAACTACACAAGGACTCTGGATAGTGAAGGTATCTGGCTACACCAGGTAACAATAGATAGTGATGGTGTCTGTCTAGCTACACCAGGTAACTATAGATAGTGAAGGTATCTGTCTAGCTACACCAGGACTATGGATAGTGAAGGTATCTGTCTGGCTACACCAGGTAACTATAGATAGTGATGGTATCTGTCTAGCTACACCAGGTAACTATAGATAGTGATGGCATCTACACCAGGACTATGGATAGTGAAGTTACGTACACCAGGACTATGGATAGTGAAGTTATCTCTACAATGACACTGCAATCTCAAAGAGATTCTCCTGAAAGCAGCTATGAAATATCCTAGTTAAGGACCACTGCAGTGACACATTGATTGCAGGTGATTCAGCCTCTCCTGCTAACTGCCATGACCAGCAATGCTATCTTTTTACAGGATTACAACCTCAACAAGGACTTCCCGCATTCTGGAAAACATTTCTAAGTTTCAGTTTGAAATATTTCTTCAAACAAAAAGGTTACATTTTTTATTTCCTTTTCCTGGTTAATGCTGCCTGTCATCACCTAAGATTTCCTTTCTTCTACACACACATTGTCATTCAAGTTTACTACTTTCCCCTAGCTACAAGTTCCTCTTGGGTCCACCTTCAAGACAGACCATCACCAACAAGTAAACCAATCACTATGCTCATGATCTGACTAAACAATCTGCAGCTCATTTTTCATTAATAGTATTGTCAGTAATAATTCTGTGGATATAAGTGAAAAATAAAACTACTTCTAATACCATTAATGTTTGATTGTCCATAACAGTCAATGGTATTGATTCTGAAGCACACTTAGCTGAGCAAACACACCCTGCTTTGAACGTACAATTTTGGTAACCCAAGTGCCAGACGGAAATCATTACCCACAAGGAAATTGTTTCATCAATAGGAGCAAATTTGCTCACATTTTCATGTTGTTAAGAAGCAAGGCAGACATCGATAATGGAAAATCATCTAAATAATGTCATCAGAGTAGACTGATTAAATCATGAACCAACGACAGTGCTTTTGGTGACTGTGTACAATACAATGTGTTGAAATACATCTTTTGAGGTTAGACATGGGATAAGAGGGGAATGAAGTGGAAGTCATCAAACAGAACATGACAATGACCAACTAATCCTGAGTGGGAGATCCTCCTGACAACTGACCAGCAATGGAATTATTTTGGTCAGAGTTTTCGCGGAGTTTCTGTCAATAAAATATTCCACCTGGGAAACACATATTTTACCCATTGAAGAGCTTAACACAACTGTGTGAACTGTAAAGGGGCATTTGGGGGACATACACAAGTTGGTGACATAAGTTTGTGACAGGGTTGTCTAATGTGGACAACAGATCCAAGGCTTCAGCAGCCAGGCAGAGGGAGGCACTGCTGGTGGTAGTGGTGTGTTGTTGGAAGCAACAGGTGGAAGACAAATGTCGGTAACAGGTCATCAAGCCAGCATGGAAGTGCTCAATGCTACCTGGAGCCATATCACATTTTCTGTTTATTTTGAGATGTGAGTGAGAAGCTCTTGAAAAGACATTAGCCTTGCAGTACACTCAGGCATGGCTAGTGGGCTGTATGTCAAGTTTGAAAGATAATTCACACCATGATTTGCTCCTATCAAACTAGGTTCACCTGCTATCTCCACTGTAGCTGGCATATTGATTTATTGAGACAGAGCCACAAGAGAGCATTATGATGAATAAAACATTACAGCACCAGATATACAATTCATTACACTGTGCACACTGATTATTTGTTTTTTATCTGTGACCACAGAAAGTATGTTGATTAACACATCAATGTTGATAGACTTCTAACATCCCCTCTCACATCATGGTCTGCCTTTGACAGTGGGTTCTATTAATATGCAGCATATATCTACTGGATCAGTTGCTGGTGAATTACAATGACAGAGGATGGTCAAAGATACACTGTAGATATCTACTGGACTAGTCACTAGTGAACTACATTGCCAGACAATAGGCAAAGATACACTGTAGATACCTACTGGACTAGTCACTAGTGAATTACATTGACAGGGGATGGTCAAAGATACACTGTCGATATCTACTAGATTAGTTGCTGGTGAATTTCATTGACAGAGGGTAGTCAAAGATACACTGTAGATATCTACGGGACTAGTCACTGGTGAATTTCATTCACAGAGGGTGGTCACAGATACACTGTAGATATCTACTGGACTAGTCACTAGTGAACTACATTGCCAGACAATAGGCAAAGATACACTGTAGATATCTACTGGACTAGTCACTAGTGAATTACATTGACAGGGGATGGTCAAAGATACACTGTCGATATCTACTAGATTAGTTGCTGGTGAATTACATTGACAGAGGAGTGAGTGAGTGAGTTTAGTTTTACGCCGCACTCAGCAATATTCCAGCTATATGGCGGCGGTCTGTAAATAATCGAGTCTGGACCAGACAATCCAGTGATCAACAACATGAGCATCGATCTGCGCAATTGGGAACCGATGACATGTGTCAACCAAGTCAGCGAGTCTGACCACCCGATCCCGTTAGTCGCCTCTTACGACAAGCATAGTTGCCTCTTATGGCAAGCATGGGTTGCTGAAGGCCGATTCTACCCCAGGACCTTCACGGGTCACATTGACAGAGGATGGTCAAAGATACACTGTAGATATCTACGGGACTAGTCACTGGTGAATTTTCCTTCACAGAGGGTGCTCACAGATACACTGTAGATATCTACTGGACTAGTCGCTAGTGAATTACATTGACAGAGGAAAGTGAAAGATACACTGTAGATATCTACTGGACCAGTTGCTGGTGAATTACATTGACAGAGGAGTGAGTGAGTGAGTTTAGTTTTACGCCGCACTCAGCAATATTCCAGCTATATGGCGGCGGTCTGTAAATAATCGAGTCTGGACCAGACAATCCAGTGATCAACAACATGAGCATCGATCTGCGCAATTGGGAACCGATGACATGTGTCAACCAAGTCAGCGAGTCTGACCACCCGATCCCGTTAGTCGCCTCTTACGACAAGCATAGTTGCCTCTTATGGCAAGCATGGGTTGCTGAAGGCCGATTCTACCCCAGGACCTTCACGGGTCACATTGACAGAGGATGGTCAAAGATACACTGTAGATATCTATTGGACTAGTCACTAGTGAACTACATTGACAGAGGAAAGTGAAAGATACAATGTAGATATCTACTGGACCAGTTGCTGGTGAATTACATTGACAGAGGATGCCGCCAAAGATACAATGTAGATATCTACTGGACCAATTGCTGGTGAATTACATTGACAGAGGAAAGTGAAAGATACACTATAGATATCTACTGGACCAGTTGCTGGTGAATTACATTGACAGAGGAAAGTGAAAGATACACTGTAGATATCTACTGGACCAGTTGCTGGTGAATTACATTGACATAGGATGGTCAGAGATACACTGTAGATATCTACTGGACCAGTCGCTAGTGAATTACATTGACAGAGGAAAGTGAAAGATACACTGTAGATATCTACTGGACCAGTTGCTGGTGAATTACATTGACAGAGGAAAGTGAAAGATACACTGTAGATATCTACTGGACCAGTCGCTAGTGAATTACATTGACAGAGGAAAGTGAAAGATACACTGTAGATATCTACTGGACCAGTTGCTGGTGAATTACATTGACAGAGGGTGGTCAAAGATACACTGTAGATATCTACTGGACCAGTTGCTGGTGAATTACATTGACAGAGGGTGGTCAAAGATACACTGTAGATATCTACTGGACCAGTTGCTGGTGAATTACATTGACAGGGGATGGTCAAAGATACACTGTAGATATCTACTGGACCAGACACTGGTGAATTACATTGACAGAGGATGGTCAAAGATACACTGTAGATATCTACTGGACCAGTTGCTGGTGAATTACATTGACAGAGGGTGGTCAAAGATACACTGTAGATATCTACTGGACCAGTCGCTAGTGAATTACATTGACAGAGGAAAGTGAAAGATACACTGTAGATATCTACTGGACCAGTTGCTGGTGAATTACATTGACAGAGGAAAGTGAAAGATACACTGTAGATATCTACTGGACCAGTCGCTAGTGAATTACATTGACAGAGGAAAGTGAAAGATACACTGTAGATATCTACTGGACCAGTTGCTGGTGAATTACATTGACAGAGGGTGGTCAAAGATACACTGTAGATATCTACTGGACCAGTTGCTGGTGAATTACATTGACAGAGGGTGGTCAAAGATACACTGTAGATATCTACTGGACCAGTTGCTGGTGAATTACATTGACAGGGGATGGTCAAAGATACACTGTAGATATCTACTGGACCAGACACTAGTGAATTACATTGACAGAGGATGGTCAAAGATACACTGTAGATATCTACTGGACCAGTCGCTAGTGAATTACATTGACAGAAGAAAGTGAAAGATACACTGTAGATATCTATTGGACTAGTCACTAGTGAATTACATTGACAGAGGATGGTCAAAGATACACTGTAGATATCTACTGGACCAGTTGCTGGTGAATTACATTGACAGAGGATGGTCAAAGATACACTGTAGATATCTACTGGACCAGTCACTAGTGAATTACATTGACGAACAATAGGCAAAGATACACTGTAGATATCTACTAGACCAGTCACTAGTGAATTATATTGACAGAGGAAAATATAAGATACACTGTAGATATCTATTGGACTAGTCACTAGTGAACTACATTAACAGAGGAAAGTGAAAGATACACTGTAGTTATCTACTGGACCAGTTGCTGGTGAATTACATTGACAGAGGGTGGTCAAAGATACACTGTAGATATCTACTGGACTAGTTGCTGGTGAATTACATTGACAGGGGATGGTCAAAGATACACTGTAGATATCTACTGGACCAGACACTAGTGAATTACATTGACAGAGGATGGTCAAAGATACACTGTAGATATCTACTGGACCAGTCGCTAGTGAATTACATTGACAGAAGAAAGTGAAAGATACACTGTAGATATCTATTGGACTAGTCACTAGTGAATTACATTGACAGAGGATGGTCAAAGATACACTGTAGATATCTACTGGACCAGTTGCTGGTGAATTACATTGACAGAGGATGGTCAAAGATACACTGTAGATATCTACTGGACCAGTCGCTAGTGAATTACATTGACAGAGGAAAGTGAAAGATACACTGTAGATATCTACTGGACCAGTCACTAGTGAATTACATTGACAGAGGATGGTCAAAGATACACTGTAGATATCTACTAGACCAGTCACTAGTGAATTACATTGACGAAGGATGGTCAAAGATACACTGTAGATATCTACTAGACCAGTCACTAGTGAATTATATTGACAGAGGAAAATGAAAGATACACTGTAGATATCTATTGGACTAGTCACTAGTGAACTACATTAACAGAGGAAAGTGAAAGATACACTGTAGTTATCTACTGGACCAGTTGCTGGTGAATTACATTGACAGAGGATGGTCAAAGATACACTGTAGATATCTACTGGACTAGTCGCTGGTGAATTACATTGACAGAGGAAAGTGAAAGATACACTGTAGTTATCTACTGGACCAGTTGCTGGTGAACTACATTGACAGAGGATGGTCAAAGATACACTGTAGATATCTACTAGACCAGTCACTAGTGAATTATATTGACAGAGGAAAATGAAAGATACACTGTAGATATCTATTGGACTAGTCACTAGTGAACTACATTAACAGAGGAAAGTGAAAGATACACTGTAGTTATCTACTGGACCAGTTGCTGGTGAATTACATTGACAGAGGATGGTCAAAGATACACTGTAGATATCCACTGGACTAGTCGCTGGTGAATTACATTGACAGAGGAAAGTGAAAGATACACTGTAGTTATCTACTGGACCAGTTGCTGGTGAACTACATTGACAGAGGGTGGTCAAAGATACACTGTAGATACTGTAAAATCATTATTATTCGCGGGGGTTTAATTTTCGCGCATTTTGCGCAATACAAATATCCGCGAAAATAAGACCTCCGCGAATAATTATGATAAATTGTCATTTTCAGTTTTTCTGATTGACACGATACACACGACTTTACTAAATTGAAAATGTCAGGTCACCTCTTGGATATGTTGTTGTAGGTCTGCATAATCCATGTAGTGCTTTGACAATACTGGTACACATGCACAGAGCTTTCTGAGTAGCTGATTGGCCGAGCGCGACACGGGTCGAGGTCACATATGGGTCAATGATTTCTTACACAAATCTCAACATGGATTCTTCAGTGCTCCATTGCATGTCTCAACGTAGCTAGCGGAAGGCCCTTGTTTCCCCAGCTAATTAGTCAGGTGACAGGATGACAGCTAGGGTCAGTGTTTTCTTTACAGTTTACAGTTTCCTGTGTTATACTCTCGTGATTTCTGTACTTTGATGATGCGCGAAAATTAAATCGGACCAGTTGCTGGTGAATTACATTGACAGGGGATGGTCAAAGATACACTGTAGATATCTACTGGACCAGACACTGGTGAATTACATTGACAGAGGATGGTCAAAGATACACTGTAGATATCTACTGGACCAGTGACTAGTGAATTACATTGACGGAGGATGGTCAGAGATACACTGTAGATATCTACTGGATCAGTCACTAGTGAATTACATTGACAGAGGGTGGTCAAAGATACACTGTAGATATCTACTGGACCAGTCACTAGTGAATTACATTGACAGGGGACGGTCAAAGATACTTTGTAGATATCTACTGGACCAGACACTAGTGAATTACATTGACAGAGGATGGTCAAAGATACACTGTAGATATCTACTGGACCAGTCGCTGGTGAATTACATTGACAGAGGATGGACAGAGATACACTGTAGGTATCTATTGGACTAGTCACTAGTAAATCACATTGACTGGGTACCATATCTACTGAATGTGATTGGTGTTTCTTTGTCTGATTTACATTTTCACATGTCTGACCTTGTCCCCACAAACAGACACTTAGACTAAATATGCACTGTAAGGCCTACATTGTGTTAAGGTTAAAATCCCACTATGTATGTAGTTTTAGCAATGATCAACACAAGGACACATAGCAGCTGTGGTGGCGGCTACTACATATAGTGTCCCTCTCCTGTTTCCCACTCTTAGTCAGTGATCCATGCAGTGAGGGATGCGGTCGATGGATGTAAATATTTCATACATATTCCCCAACAGTTATTCCCTCCAGTAGCTAAGAGTAGCCTCTGGAGTGTAGTTGTTCAGTTGTACTTCACAGTGTTGTTGCTACATTATTGATATGTACAAGCCACTGCAGACCAAGGCAAGAGGTTATCTTGGAGATTGCACTTGTCAAACTGAAACTCAGAAATGTCATATCAGGAACAGATATAGAAGGCTTGATAGACCAGTACAGATGTTATCAGCTATGGTTAGCACTGTACACACCTTTTTCGGATTGGCAGCATCCAGAATGGCAACATGGTTTACAACCTGACCTTCTAATGTGTCTCCGCCATATGAGACTTGTGTACCACAATGTGATGCAATGAGCATATCTTATGTAATACAAGCTACTGATGCAAAACCTAAGGCAGCAAAAAACAGGAGCCAGTGATGTATTTTGTTTACTCTAAACTCATTTGTACAGACCTCCACTTTAAAAGAAGTGTTATATATACCACTCAGTAGAGATGAGTTCATAAAAGTCAGATCCAGGCCTGGTCAGCATACTGTATCCCAAATATACAGATGTCAGGTGGCTCCTGGTCAGCATACTGTATCCCAAATATACAGATGTCAGGTGGCTCCTGGTCAGCATACTGTATCCCAAATATACAGATGTCAGGTGGCTCCTGGTCAGCATACTGTATCCCAAATATACAGATGTCAGGTGGCTCCTGGTCAGCATACTGTATCCCAAATATACAGATGTCAGGTGGCTAACGACAACTCATCATACAATCTCATCTCACAAAACTACATCCACATCAGAAAGCTTGTCTTTTCAATCAACAAGATGCCCTCACATAATATGTAACATTTCTGGTTGCAGTTTCAGTAACCTTCACAGTCCATCCAACACTACACAAGACAGATCTAAAGAGATGAAAAAAAAATATGAAAGAATGAAATAATAAAACAACTTCTGTATATGCCTCAAAAGCTGGACCCCATGTGCTGTACAATGTCAAGACAAATGGTAAATCCTTTTCACAACTATGTTTGAATAATACAATTCATAACTAAATGACTTCGTTTCCACATCCAAACAAACTCATAAAAAATCCAAAAACTATTTCTGATTTGTACATCAGCAGTGAACTGATGTGATGCAAGTGTGAAGTCTGTATGCAGAGTTGGGAGCTCGTCTATCTGACCTGACCTGACCTACTCACCTACATCACATATCTTCACCCAACAACCTGATCACATCTTCTGATAAACTGATTTACAGTCATCCACCTGCCTGAACCCATGGTAGAGACATTTGTTGACCCACCAGCTGACTGCAGAACATCACAATTTTAAGTCAGCTTAATTCATAACAATTTCATATCAAGTTTTGAAATACTTCAGTGAATTTATAACTGCAACTTGAACTATGTATACAAATGTTTATTGACATTTCGACATGACCTTGATAAATGCTTTAACAAAAGATATGTTTATCTTCAGTAACATTTCAAACATGCCATGAGAGTCAAAGGAGTGAGTGATACCTCACAAAAGACAATGTATCTGGATACACTGTTGATGTAACTGCATTTGTTGGTGCCTACATACTGTCTGTACAATAACATACAAAATCAACACACTGGCCTATCCCAACTGAGAACTGCCACATTCCCTTGTCAGTCTGTAGCATAGTCTGTCTCACGGTCCCTGAACCACATTATTTTCCCCATTGCAAACCCCTCCCTGCAATGCTAAGGTCCCAAGTGAAACAAGACTAGATTTCCTCAGGTTATATTCAGACACTAAGTACTAGTCTGGCACTGCAGCTCCATGAAGAGTTTCATATAGGTTTTCTTACATTCAGAGTTTAAACCTGTGCAAAACCATGCATGTTGAACCTGTACAAAACAACACATTTCAAACTAGACACATTTTACCTGAACAAAACTAGACACATTTAACATATTCAAAACCAGACACATTTAACCTGTACAAAACAAGACACATTGAAACTAGACACATTAACCCTTAACAAAATAGACACACTTCACCTGTACAAAATTAGCCACATTTAACTTGTATATTACAATACACATTTAACCTGTGCAAAACCAAAACAAAGGAAAATCCTACACAGGCACATACCACTCAAACTCAAGTCAGAAATACTGTATTACCCCATCCACTCTGGTCTGCAAATAATCCACCCGGAACTAGAAAATCGCCTTACTGACATTGGTCTGAGAATCTTGTATCCAATCAGCCAGCCTAACCACACATACCTGTAAGTTCCCTCCTTACAAGAAACATGGAGTGTTGAAAACTACTTCTGGCTTAATGTTCCCATTGTGCAAGCATTAACAGTATGTTTCAGTTTTCTTTCTAACGTTGTTTCAGGCAGTTATTCATCCAGTATACAATGTGGTCTGTGGTCTAAACCATCATTAAATACTGGGGGACTATAGTATTATCGTTAAGGGGGACTATAGTATTATCGTTAAGTATCGTCATGGAAATTCTAAATCCAGTCCTTTCAACTTTCTGTTGCTACGATGACCTGGAGTGAAATATGCATGTGTACACCAAAGTGAATGCAATCTTCGATATTGTGAATGTGTGTAATGTTGTGCCTATCACAATGTGCTGCTCCCAAGTACTCAGTAGTGCTACAAAGGACTTTTGTTGACAAGATACGCCCATGTGTGTAGATCATTGGACTGCAGTGATGCTGTGTTGCCGCTCCTGCTGATGTATGTCAATGCACCTGTCTGTTTGTTCAGATGTGTCCATTGTTATACATGTACTGTCACCATCTCAAAGGAATTTTAAAAATGAAATTACAATCAAACAGGAAAGAAACCACTCAGAATGTGCAATGTAAGAAAACTTACCTAGTAAATAGGAGATTCTCATTAACGAAATACTTATTGTGACTTCACAAACACACATTTCATTTTCATCTTTCAAGAGACACACCTCTTTTGCTGAAAGCACTTGACTCATTACTTCTTAAACTTGTGTATAGCACTCATCAAAACTCAATCTTCAACCACTCCTAACCTAACCAGCCTCAGCCTTGAATTTACCCTATTCACAAACTCACACCAGCTCTTACCCCTATCAAATACACCAACTTTACCCCCATCAACTACACCAACTCTATCCCATGCCTGTTACACCAACTTTAACCCACCCCCACCCCCTTCAACTACATCAACTCTACACCCACCCCCTATCAACTACACCACCTCTACTCCGATCAACTACCCGACATAAACTATATCCCACACCATCTCTATCCCACAGTACTATATCCCACACCATATCTACCCAACATAAAATATACCCCACACCATCTCTACCCCACATGAACTATACCCCACACCATCTTTACCCTACATGAACTATACCCCACACCATCTCTACCCTACATGAACTATACCCCACACCATCTCTACCCCACATCAACTATACCTCACACCATCTTTACCCCACATCAACTATACTCCACACCATCTCTACCCCACATCAACTATATCCCACACCATCTTTACCCTACATGAACTATACCCCACACCATCTCTACCCTACATGAACTATACCCCACAACATCTCTACTGCACACCATCTCTACCCCACACCATCTTTACCCCACATCAACTATACCCCACACCATATCTACCCCACATCAACTATACCCCACACCATATCTACCCCACATAAACTATACCCCACACCATCTTTACCCTACATGAACTATACCCCACACCATCTCTACCCCACATCAACTATACCCCACACCATCTTTACCCCACATCAACTATATCCCACACCATCTCTACCCCACATGAACTATACCCCACACCATCTCTACCCCACATAAACTATACCCCACACCATCTTTACCCCACATGAACTATACCCCACACCATCTCTACCCCACATAAACTATACCCCACACCATCTTTACCCCACATGAACTATATCCCACACCATCTCTACCCCACATCAACTATATCCCCCACCATCTCTACCCCACATGAACTATACCCCACACCATCTCTACCCCACATAAACTATACCCCACACCATCTTTACCCCACATGAACTATATCCCACACCATCTCTACCCCACATCAACTACACCCCACACCATCTTTACCCCACATGAACTACACCCCACACCATATCTACACCACATGAACTATACCCCACACCATCTCTACCCCACATAAACTATACCCCACACCATCTTTACCCCACATGAACTATACCCCACACCATCTCTACCCCACATAAACTATACCCCACACCATCTTTACCCCACATGAACTATATCCCACACCATCTCTACCCCACATCAACTATATCCCCCACCATCTCTACCCCACATGAACTATACCCCACACCATCTCTACCCCACATAAACTATACCCCACACCATCTTTACCCCACATGAACTATATCCCACACCATCTCTACCCCACATCAACTACACCCCACACCATCTCTACCCCACATGAACTACACCCCACACCATCTTTACCCCACATGAACTATATCCCCCACCATCTCTACCCCACATGAACTACACCCCACACCATATCTACACCACATAAACTATACCCCACACCATCTCTACCCCACATCAACTATATCCCCCACCATCTCTACCCCACATGAACTACACCCCACACCATATCTACACCACATAAACTATACCCATCATAATCTCTACCCCAAATGAAGTATACCCCACACCATCTCTACCCTACATGAACTATACCCCACAACATCTCTACCGCACACCATCTCTACCCCACACCATCTTTACCCCACATCAACTATACCCCACACCATATCTACCCCACATCAACTATACCCCACACCATATCTACCCCACATAAACTATACCCCACACCATCTTTACCCTACATGAACTATACCCCACACCATCTTTACCCCACATCAACTATACCCCACACCATCTTTACCCCACATCAACTATATCCCACACCATCTCTACCCCACATGAACTATACCCCACACCATCTCTACCCCACATAAACTATACCCCACACCATCTTTACCCCACATGAACTATACCCCACACCATCTCTACCCCACATAAACTATACCCCACACCATCTTTACCCCACATGAACTACACCCCACACCATCTCTACCCCACATGAACTATACCCATCATAATCTCTACCCCAAATGAAGTATACCCCACACCATTGTATGAAAGCTCTCCTCTTAATGGTACAGCCTCAGTGTACTTCGAAATGTGCAGTATATCACTATGTATATAGTGAGAGTGTAATCAGGAGGCGTTTTACAACTTACCACACATTGCCAGCTTGTATCAGGGAGACTGGGCAACTCATCATTAAGACCAACTTTACGACCAGGCTATATGTAAAAGTTAATCTGTTTATGAGGTGGGTTGTACAGAAGAGCTAATGTTATTACCTACAGACCTGGTATAATGTCTTCTTACTTAATGAGTATAGACCCACTATTTATGCCTATTTCTAGTGGCAATTGCTGTAATTCTAGCATTAGCAAAAATCATGGTAAAAATCATCTCAACACTATCAGCAAAATTCCTTATACCCAAGTCAGAGCACACCAGCAATAATGTAAATAGATGAATGAGTAAGAGAGGGCATCAGAAGGGGATCCAGGAGGGGCCTGACATATTGTCTGGCTGAGACATAAGCAAAGTCATTGAGAAATGCCGAGATTGTAGAGTGGTGTGACCTGCTCCAGTTCTTCCAGTCACAAACATTCTGTGATCAGCTGCCAATACCGACAGAGGTGGGCACAAGTATGTGGGCTCAGCCACGCAACCGGCAGGAAAAGTACAATCTCTTTCGCAATACACTTATAGAACAAACAAAAAACATTGTCTGTTGTAACATGTTCAGAAATATTGTAATTTTATTCCAAGAAATCATACCATTGAAGTTCTGATGCCAATACCCTGGTGTGGTTGAGAATATGGAGCACAATATATAAAACACAGTGTATAGGACATAGAGTGCAGTGTTATATAGCATGGAGATTGCAGTGTGGAGCACAGAGGACACTAAACAATCTTCCATGTAATAACAATTTTATTAATAGAGTTAATGCCTTGGTATCAAACAAGCGAACGTGAGTTTAATAGAAATGGTAATTCAAAGAAGTGAGTTTCGTATTCTGTGTATTACACTCCAACATAAATTGATAGAAACTGCCTACAGTGTGATGACTGTTAGCTTCCCGCAAGTCAAGTCAATTCTAATTTCTTGCGACAGAGGCATTAACATTGTGACATCATAACTGTAACCATTATGACATCATATACCTAGTGGTATTACATAATTGTAATACTGCCATAAAAATATCACACTGCAGTATCTTCCACAGGTGAATAATAACTATAGTTATCTAACAGAGAGTATATAACAGAGACTGCAGTGTATCTAACAAGGAGTGCACAGAGTAGAGCATACAATATCTAACAAAACACAGAGTGCAAAGTATATAGCATGAAGCATACAGTGTTTCTCTCACCTCACACATGAATGTCACTTTCTGATTGGGTAAGCGCTATTCTATTATTTTCAATGTACCCGCTTACAGGCAATGTATTATTTTCAATGTACACCGCTGGGAATTCCAAACTCTTCTGGTGCTTCATGGTAGTACTTCTTTGTCTCGAATAACATTGAAGCACGCTTGAAGCACAGAAATTACCGATGTTTTGTGATTGAAAATCTAAATCTGTTTACCTTGTGTTGTCTGCAAAATGGCGATTCACCTCACATTCAACAGAAGTGCTTCAAACAGTTCAAAATTAAAACTCAGGTGTTCAGTAAAATAAATATGGTGTTCACTGGTCCCTCGGGGTCCATGGGCTCATGTACCCTCGAGGGGAACATATACAAACCTCAAGGGTACATGAGCCCATGGACCCCGAGGGACCAGTGAACAACTTGCAGTGTACAGTAAGTATAGAGCATGAAGCACAGAATACAAGAGTACACCTGTGTGAACAGCGTAGTTATCATGCAGTGTATGGAAGGTAGAGAGTGGATTGCAGAACACAAACTGAGGTCTAAAGGATCCATGTAAATCCCTGAGCAATGCAGAAAATAACTTCACATGGCTTAGTACAGAAGATGAAAAAGGGCACAATCAGGTGACTCCAGTCTAAGACACGCAGACTGGCAGCACCCGTCTCCAACTACACCACTGCACCATCATGTATTCATGTAACACACATTTGCTATTGCTAAATGTCACAATTCTTAAACTCAACTTCTCTTGCTAAAGATTACATTTCAGAGCTATTCCTGTAACTTCCTTTCGCATTATCTTCTAAATGAGATCCTGTCTGACATTTATACTGCTTTTGTAACCATATATGGAAGAACAGACAGGTTCTCCAACAAATTTCCTCTTATTGTTTCCACAAGATGACAATGTCAGCAGCCTGACAACTTCTGCTAAAAAGTGGTACATTTGAATTGTATAACAGCAGACATATAACTGTGTATCATCCAGTAATTTCCTAACTGTGAGCAGGAACATATTTTATTGCCCAGTGATGGCATCAAAGTTGATATCAATACAAACTGGTATGAATTAATTCAGTCACATGTTGGCACTTCCTTGCATATGCAATAATCACTGGTCAGATTAAGAAAAATCACTGAAAATGTGTATCACCATACAAGGACAAGTATGGAAATGATATTGTTAATGAATATATGCAAATAAATTATCTGAAGACAGTAACTGCAATTTCCTGAAGTTCAAGGCATAATCAGCTGAATCAGTCTTATCACATCTGTAACTTTGAACTTGAGATTCGATGCCAAACTAATCCTCAGATGCCATTGTGTGAATGTGACATACATGTCTGCTTGATTACCCAGAGCAGTGGAGCCTGATGTCCCCATTCACCTTCACTCAGCCTTCTTTGTAATGAAAACATAAAAAATTCTACAAGCAAAGATTGGCTTGGAATACCTTTTGTTGTTCATTTTGACAAAAGAAATTGAACCACATACCTTTTAGCTAACCTAAATTATGCAGAAACCACAGCATGTTGTCTCAAGCTTCTTATGTGAGAAACACCTATATTGGAGTTAATCAAAACTGGCTGTAACAGATTATAGGAAAAAAATCCCAATTCTTGTAATATGATGCACTAGATACCTGTAATACTGGAGCAGTATAGACTACCAATAACCTGCACTAGACACCTGCAATACCCGAGAAGTATAGGATACCAATCACCAGCACTAGACACCTGTAATACTGGAAAAGTGTAGGCTACCAATCACCTGCACTAGACACCTGTAATACTGGAAAAGTGTAGGCTACCAATCACCTGCATTAGACACCTGTAATACTGGAAAAGTATTGGTTACCAATCACAAGCACTAGACACTTGTAATACCAGAGAAGTATTGGCTACCAATCACCTGCACTAGACACCTGTAATACTGGAAAAGTGTAGGCCACCATTCACCTGTACTAGACACCTGTAATACTGGAAAAGTGTAGGCCACCAATCACCTGCACTAGACACCTGTAATACTGGAGAAGTTTAGGCTACCAATCACCTGCACTAGACACCTGTAATCCTGAAGCACAGTCTACCTGTAACTGTAACGTGCCATCAGAAAGACTGGTAAGGTAGTCAACCCACAGAATTGGCAAGTATGTAATTTTTCCACATGATTAGTTCTAAAGTAACTAAACTGTTTGCCAGATAGGTGACCAACATAAATAAAAACACATTCACCTCAGGGTACAATTTATCCATTTTGAGAGTAGTTGAAAACAACAAATACTAAGGAATGTTCATATGTTCATGACAGAGTATAACTCTACCCTCTAATATTATTTCAGCTATTGAATAGTTATGACTGTGCCGGACCTCTCATGGCCTGAAGCTGAAGCATGGGTCCTTATGTACCTTTAAGCTACTGCCTGGCTGTTACAGTCCTCAAGCACAACAAATGAATGTCATTTTGTGGATTACACAGTTAATCCTATCACCAAAGCAGTTACTTCACAGAGGCTGTATACGAACAAACAGATCACAGTCTACTGGATAATTATATAGTAGGGCTATTGACGTTAATGGGATGAGGCCTCGAGGGAGATTTACAGTGGTCAGTAGGTTTTATCCTGTGCTTCTGTCCTGCACTGATATCGAGCATGATGTGTCTTTCCAGCATAGAGTAAACCAGGGACTGGTAGGTGATGTTCTGGATCATGTCTAGTCATGCTGTGTGGATCAACGCTTCTGTTTCAGTAACTGTTTCATAATCTGTTGCAGGCTATCATGCTGTGTGGATCAACGCTTCTGTTTCAGTAACTGTTTCATAATCTGTTGCAGGCTATCATGCTGTGTGGATCAACGCTTCTGTTTCAGTAACTGTTTCATAATCTGTTGCAGGCTATCATGCTGTGTGGATCAACGCTTCTGTTTCAGTAACTGTTTCATAATCTGTTGCAGGCTATCATGCTGTGTGGATCAACGCTTCTGTTTCAGTAACTGTTTCATAATCTGTTGCAGGCTATCATGCTGTGTGGATCAACGCTTCTGTTTCAGTAACTGTTTCATAATCTGTTGCAGGCTATCATGCTGTGTGGATCAACGCTTCTGTTTCAGTAACTGTTTCATAATCTGTTGCAGGCTATCATGCTGTGTGGATCAACGCTTCTGTTTCAGTAACTGTTTCATAATCTGTTGCAGGCTATCATGCTGTGTGGATCAACGCTTCTGTTTCAGTAACTGTTTCATAATCTGTTGCAGGCTATCATGCTGTGTGGATCAACGCTTCTGTTTCAGTAACTGTTTCATAATCTGTTGCAGGCTATCATGCTGTAGTTGGATTATTGCTCAACACAAATTACAATATTCATTCCTTCACCTGTGTATAAATTAGTCACTATTGCATCCTATTTAGGTTTCTATTGCATCCTATCCCAAGTTATGACTACATGCACCACTTACACAAAGCTCCGTGAAAGCAAGCTTGGTGGGATTAGACCATATAACAGGTTTAACAACTCATGCTCAACTCTTTTCCAGGGTCTGATCCTGTGACCAAAGAACTAAGCTGACAACATTCCATTACGAAGTAATCAAAGGAACTTAGGATCCCAACATTCCCACAGCATAAGAGGAAATGACAGGCACACATTTCTCTATCATCCAAGCATGACCTACATGTAAACCCACAAATACAAGCAAGGGATCATCAACACCTACTCTGAAACCAATATGCAGCCCCAAACCAGCAGCCAGTTTCACTCTTAGTTTACAAAATGTTATTAAAATGTTCCCAGTCCACATTACAATTGATACGGCTTTGATGAGTAGCTAGACACAGAAGTGTATGAAATCTGTAAGATGTTTGATAGATGTTGACAGTCAGTTGGTAGTAAGATGTCGCATGAAGGTCCACATTAACTGACAGAGATACGTGAAGAGCAACAGAAGGTTGGGTTGTACGATCAGCATGCAGCCAGCCACCAGATACACTCCACGACAAAACAGGATAAGCACCCTTTAAACAAAAACCCAAAAATAATTTGGGAATGAGTTGAACACAATCTCAAACAGTATTTCTGAAATAACAAGTCAGCACTGAGTATTTCTACAGTCGAACATGTGTCACAATCAAGTTGTACAATGTATTTCTAATGCCTGTAGAACCATTTAGTTACCCAGACACTAGTCTCCTGAACTGCATCAATGTTCATGAAAAGCTCTTACTTGAAGAAAAATGAACATTAAACTCCTCTTCCGCTAACCTTTACAAGAATGGCTAGTGAATTCTAAGAGTGAAGATTTCCCTCTAGGGGGAGATAATATGATCCCACATCAAAGACAAAGCAGACTACAACACAGGTAGGACTGATCCTAATGACATGGCATAAAGTAGATAACATGGGAACCAAGCAGACACAGCCTCACAGACATGCCAGGAGCATCAGCAGACAAGGGGAGAGTAGGGAGCATGAGTGAGCTGGAAACCAGTACCCAGACAAGAGGGACAAGGGGAGAGTGGATACCATGAGTGAGGTGGAAACCAGTAGTCAGACAAGGGGAGAGTGGGTACCATGAGTGAGGTGGAAATCAGTAGTCAAGACAAGGGGAGAGTGGATACCATGAATGAGGTGGAAACCAGTAGTCAGACAAGGGGACAGTGGGTAGCATGAGTGAGGTGGAAATCAGTAGTCAAGACAAGGGGAGAGTGGATACCATGAATGAAGTGGAAACCAGTAGTCAGACAAGGGGACAGTGGGTAGCATGAGTGAGGTGGAAATCAGTAGCTGGACAAGGGGACAGTGGATACCATGAATGAGGTGGAAACCAGTAGTCAGACAAGGGGACAGTGGGTAGCATGAGTGAGGTGGAAATCAGTAGTCAAGACAAGGGCAGAGTGGATACCATGAATGAGGTGGAAACCAGTAGTCAGACAAGGGGACAGTGGGTACCATGAGTGAGGTGGAAATCAGTAGTCAAGACAAGGGGAGAGTGGATACCATGAATGAGGTGGAAACCAGTAGTCAGACAAGGGGACAGTGGGTAGCATGAGTGAGGTGGAAATCAGTAGCTGGACAAGGGGACAGTGGGTAGCATGAGTGAGGTGGAAATCAGTAGCTAGACAAGGGGACAGTGGGTAGCATGAGTGAGGTGGAAATCAGTAGCTGGACAAGGGGACAGTGGGTACCATGAGTGAGGTGGAAATCAGTAGCTGGACAAGGGGAGAGTGGGTATCATGAGTGAGGTGGAAATCAGTAGTTGGACAAGGGGAGAGTGGGTAGGAGACATAAGAAACTAACACTGATCTGTGGTGGCTTTGAAGCAGTTGAAAGCGAAATCATTGTTTCACACACCTGCGAACTCATGCGTGGAAACAGGATGGATGTTCACATATATTTCCCCACTTTGCAATGCAGGTTTTATGCATCTGTCCGTAGCTCCTCAAAGATTTCCAGCATTGAAAACACAGGTGACAACAAGAAAATAAATTAAAAACAAATATCTGCATAGCAAGATGGTACCTACAACACTGTATGCTGGCTACAGTTGTGTGGAAACAGAGCAAGTGCTTGCTTTGTGCACATTCAGAGCATGACGCCATACATTGTACCACTCTTTATATGGCTGACTGGGCCACAACACACTCTCACAACACAGTCACAGATACAAAAAGGTTTCAAGGGCAAAGTGTTGTTTACTATTTTGGTCCATCAGAACTCTATCCAGTGTGAAAGTCCTCAGTTCTGCGAGACCCACTATCTATTATTGCCAAAAATGTTTTCAATATTGGTAAGTATTTGAGGAATGAGTACATCCTGCTGCCAACCAACAAAGAGGTCTGTGCATAATGACCCAGTGTTGAGAGGATGGTCAGCTGTGCTGCCATGCATGACTAGCCCAAGTCTCAGACAGTCAATACTGACAAGTGACCACAAAAGAAAGTCACTGAAGACATGACAGAGTGTTTAAACAGCAATAAAAGTAGCCTGACTAGACAGGGAATAATTCATGATTAGGAGCAAGGACAGTGAGCTATTTATTTTCTGGTGAGGAAAGTGGGTTGGATTCACCATGCTACTATCCAGTTGTGACTATGCATATATCTGAACTGTGCCTGGAATCAAACAGTAGTAATGGTACACTTTACACTCTAACATAGCAGGGAATATTACTTACTGGGATTTCAAATCAAGCATCAGTTGACCTCCTTTCTTCGTTTTTCATATTTTTACACATATGCCAAAATGCCTAAGGAGAAGTACTAAAATAATCATTGTACATTAGCTAAAGATTCATGTCAAATATTTCCTTTCACAAAATGATCTTACTATCATATATTACTAGAATACACAATATATTCATAAAAAGATGAATTATGTGTAACTGTGCCTTCAATTTATGATCAGAATCTTAAACACGGCACTGCTTAAATTGTCTGATGATGAGATTTAGCCAGGGCAATGAAACGCCTTGCATCTTAATGCATCATTCCAAAAGCACTATGTATAGAGAGCACAATATCAGCCACATCACTGACATAAAGTATAGAGAGCACAATATCAGCCACATCACTGACATAAAGTATAGAGAGGACACTGTGTCTATCACATCACTGACATAATGTATAGGGATGACACTGTGTCTATCACATCACTGACATAAAGTATAGAGAGGACACTGTGTCTATCACATCACTGACATAAAGTATAGGGAGGACACTGTGTCTATCACATCACTGACATAATAGGGAGGACACTGTGTCTATCACATCACTGACATAAAGTATAGGGAGGACACTGTGTCTATCACATCACTGACATATTGTATAGGGAGGACACTGTGTCTATCACATCACTGACATAAAGTATAGGGAGGACACTGTCTATCACATCACTGACATAAAGTATAGAGAGGACACTGTGTCTATCACATCACTGACATAAAGTATAGAGAGGACACTGTGTCTATCACATCACTGACATAATGTGTAGGGAGGACACTGTGTCTATCACATCACTGACATAAAGTATAGAGAGGACACTGTGTCTATCACATCACTGACATAAAGTATAGGGAGGACACTGTGTCTATCACATCACTGACATAATGTATAGGGAGGACACTGTGTCTATCACATCACTGACATAAAGTATAGGGAGGACACTGTCTATCACATCACTGACATATTGTATAGGGAGGACACTGTGTCTATCACATCACTGACATAAAGTATAGGGAGGACACTGTGTCTATCACATCACTGACATAAAGTATAGAGAGGACACTGTGTCTATCACATCACTGACATAAAGTATAGAGAGGACACTGTGTCTATCACATCACTGACATAAAGTATAGGGAGGACACTGTGTCTATCACATCACTAACACAATGTAGAGAGAGGACACTATGCCTACCACATCACTGACATAATATGCACCAAGAACACAGTATTTATGACACAACTGACACAACATACACAGAAAGAAGAAATTGAACAGTAGTACTTCTTGTTCAAACAAGAGGACAGTGGCTATGTACAGGCATGCTTCTGTGACAATGGAGATTTCAACACCTGACTACAAGAATTCACTGCAACGTGGATATGTGACACCTGAGGTTCATATTTCATGTCATTTCTCTGCGGTAAAACGACTGGAGCTCTCCTTCCTCCACAAGTGTCATCTGTGTGGATATACCAGGCCATGTCTGCCTACACTTGCTTGGAAGGCTGTTTGACAATGCACCAAATAATGACGGCCATATTTGGTCAGCAGTTAATTTGTGGCTTAAGGAATGCCTAGAGGTTATTTCCTGCTCCACAGGGTGATGGTGGTGGAGCTACGGCCACCCCTTCACACAGGTGGCTGGGTGGTTAGGGGTACAAAACAACACCCACTAACCTACAACATCATTCAACTATAGCCAAGCTCCCTCACACAACAGCCGATGAACATATGCTTACATATATTCAGGCATTACAGAGAGAGTTGCAACATTTCCACAATATAGTTCATATAAAATATTCGAACAATTAAAACATTTTAGACAAATATATGCCATAGCTTTTTGTATTGCATATTTCACAAGCCTTCACACATAGTAGTGATTAGTATTTATACACATGTGTTTGTGTATTGCACACACACACACATGTTGATGTCATTTATGAATTAATGATTGAACTAAAGCCTTGTTCATTTCAAACATGTAACTGATGACATACAGGCATTCTCAGAACATATGAATGTAACAATGCAGCCATCAATATAGTGATATTTGAGACAGCTATTGTGATGGAGGCAACAGAAGATGACAATGGTAAATGTGAAATAGGCAAGTTGCCTGTCTGTGTGGTGATTGGCATTTGATACACATTTGTAACCTCTGTCTGCCACAATGTAAAATGAATGATGTATCTGTCACAATACGCCAAGACAATAATAGCATGGTAGTGATGTCATATCACAAGTGCAAGCATACTGATAACTTAAAATTCCATCACAATGTGAAGCAGTCAGTCTGTCACAAATACATTCAGTCTGGTTCATCACATATTCCAAGAATGGAAATTCACCCATGTATAAAAATATATGTAGGAGATATTTTCTCACATAGAGGAAAATTGTTGGCGTGTGTTTTTAACAATATCTAGAGCATGGTGAACATCAACACTATCTGTCAGATAGGACTGCAAGGCATTACTGGTATACTAGAAGATCGCAATACGCTTTTCAAATGATACAGATGGCAATATATTTTCTGAGAATCAGTATATTGGGTAAAGAACAAATATGAACTTTTTGTGATTATCTTTATGGTTTAAATTATAATCTACACAAACTTTCACTCACAGTCCATGTTTTCCTTCATAATTCAATGAAAAAACTGCATACTGTAATATTGTAAATTGTTACAAAAAGAAAATAGAATCTTTGACTAAGCAACCAAATTTTGAGATGTGAACCATAACATACAGGTGCAGGGAATTAAGGATGTAGAAAATATGGCCGACAGACACAATCAGTGTCACTTACTGTCAAACACTTAAGATCCCAATATATCACAATACACATCCCAATACTTGTACCTGAATCACAATATACTGCAACACAATTTATTTCCAAATTCCCGGCAGTACTATCACATACACTCAGAGCTTTTTCTGTTTCTTGTAAAAACTGTTCAGAGAAATCAACCTTCCACCATGAAAACCGACCTTCTTCACCAATGACATACATTATAGACTATCAAGTTAGAAGGAATTATTGATTTATGTTGTATAGTTTAGTGACTGCCCGTGAGATAAGACAATAGCAGTAACTCTAAACGCCTACAAGTTGTTTGATCATATTTTCAACAGAATAAATGAACTGTTCAGATCAAGTCTCATGTCCCTTGTTGCAGCAGATACATTATGAAGGGGTATCCCCCCGTTCACCAGGTGTGGGGAGGCAGCTGACAGGAAGTCCACACACAAGGTGCTGGTGGACCTCTATCTGCTTCACTGCCCACATCAAATGAACACTCACACATAAATTCACTTCAAATACTTTTTCAGCAGAAAACAAAAATAAAAGCTTTTAGAAATGCATTTTTCTGTTTGTGACTTGAATGGGATGGCGTATACAGGCATGGGTAGCACACCTTACATAGTGAACAACAGCACATTCAACCCTACCTCTTGCTGATTAGCCACAAGTTCAATATCATAAAGCCTACCTCTTGCTGATTAGCCATAAGTTCAATATCATAAAGCCTAACATGAGATTTCTTTACAAACTTCGTAAAAGATCAAGCTACTAAATATACACTGTATTATTTGAAACCTTCTAGATTTGTTAGAACTCTGACAAATGTTGTTGCCTAATCTGCTAACATAACCGACAACTTATATGGAAAAAGTCATGGCAACAATTTAGATTATATATGATACATTAGTTTTCAAACGTTCATGCTCAAACATTAAAGAGTATAGCTTAATTAGATTAAAAATCAAATTCCTCATGGTAAATGTTTCAGTGACCATGAATTTTACACAGAACAATTGATATGCCTGATTATTCCTCTAGTACTAGAAAGATTTTGTTCATTCTGTGAACTACTTGACCTTGGTCCAATGTGATCCTTTCCATAACATAATCAAATGTCAAGGTACTTCCTGTGAAGCAGGTTAAATCTGATCCTTCCCATGACATTGGTCATGTGGGACAACACATACAGTATCATTTGAAGTCCTCAAAGCCAGCATGGCAGTAACATGCTCTTACACATAATGTAACAAGAGACAAGAGAGCTGGGTTTCACACATGTACTTATGTTACATTGTTTATACCGAAGGACAAAGTATTATAGTTCAGATGCACCATGCTATATTGGACTGTGTAGAATAACAAGTCCTCTAATACTGAGATTAACAAGCAAGATTAGCAAGATAGATGTCGATAATACCTCACCATGTAATATAATTTGGAATAGGGAAAGTGTACATTCCGCTATTAAGTACAAGGACAGAAACAACCATAAAGGAATGAAGATGATACCAGTGACGCTAAAACCCAAATGAACGTAACTGTGCTCATAGGGACACTACATGCCTCCCTGGTCTCATTTACTAGTCTATCTCACAGTCCCTGAACCATATTTTTCCCTACATCACAGCCCTCCCTGCAGTGCTAAAGCCCTAAATGAAGCAAGTCTAGATTTCCTCAGGTTCTGAATCTCTGATCTCCCTGGGGTTACTCTTCAATTCAAATAGGCCTATTTGTTACAATCAAAAGTATGTGTATTCAGACACTAAACATTAGTGTATTTATTCACTAGTGTACACAAAAGTCACCTGCACCTAGCTCTCCTCAAAGCAACACTACATGGACTCTCTCCTGTCATTCACTTGTGTACATCATATAGAAGCTGACAATTGGTTCAAAACATGCCAGCTAAAGTTAAGAAAACTTCAAAAATTCCCAATTTTCGTGTTAATATATTTGCCTGGTTAAGGTGAGCTGTACTTCATACTGATAACAGCATAATTACAAAGGGACAGTAGCGGGACTTTAGTCAGCTTAAATTTATGCCATTCTCAGTAATGTTTCAGCTATATGGAGGTGGAGGAACATGGAAGATTTGGTGTCCAATTTTACATAACTCTGTTTTATGCAATGTTACAATGCACCTGAAAATATGAGTTTTAAAATATCCTACAAAATATAAAAAACAGTCCCCAATTTGTCTCCAAGGGCACTTTGATTTAAAATCCTAGATAAATCCTTCCACACATCCACTTGTTAGGTACATATTCTGTTATTTCTTTGAATTCTTAGAGTTTAACTTAATTTCTTTCAAAGCAATCTTCATTTGGTTCAGCCATCTTTCCTGATACACGTGTTCCTGCATGAACTTGGGACTGTTAACTAATGCCCTTACTTAATTCAGTAGGTGTGGATGTGCATCAGACCCCTCCCCTCAATCAATCCTCGTCACTGATGGGCTTAATCTCATCAGCAACTGAAGAGTCAAGAGACACATTTTTTGCAATAACAAGAATGCCAGAAGTTTAAGTAACAAATAAACACATCTGGATTGCAGAAGCATATTACCATATGTCAACAACTGGTTGCAACTTAATGAAAGAGTGAAAGACAAGATGGCAGCACATAACATGAATTATTATGTACAACTCTGTCTGTTGCCAATACCAAAAATGTGCTGGCTGTGAATTATTAATTTTTCCTCTCCATTAAATCAATCAATCCCATATTTGCACACTAGGAAACCAAAATAGCTCCATAATTATGTCTGTTTGCCTGGAGGCCAAGTTTGTGTCAAATGCTGACAGGTAGTATTTCGATACTCTGTGATTATTGTACTAAGGATTAAATATGCTATGTTGTGCTAATGATGAATAAAAGTGATAAAATTACGATTTAATAATATACATTTGATAAAATAGTATGTTTTCATAATAAATATATATATATACATAAAAGAACTTTTGGAGTTTCCAGTTGCTGATATTCCAAAGCTGATATTCCCTTTGCATCATCAGGTATTGTAATGATACAAATCACTCCTGTCACAGAAGTCAAACAGCAATGTTTTCTTTTAAATTTCAAACATATATATGCAACGTATGTTTCGTTGAGAACCACTAATATCTTTAAATCATTCAACAAAAACACTAATCATATATTTTCATGTATTTGGCGACCTTAATATGACAGAGACTTCTCCAGATGTGAAATAATACGCCTCAAGTAACTATTAATAGCAATGATATGACATTTTATGAGTACTAATATTCTGTTTGAACAAACTATAATCAGTTCAAATCCAAAATCACCACAAGATGAAATTTACAATGATCAAATATATGATGTCGACACAACAGAGAAATAAAACAAAGCATAGGAAATTGCTGCGTAGAATGCACAACATGTGCTGTGACAGTCAGAAATATGGCACAGTCTGAACAGGTACGTAAATGGGCACGACTACATCCGGGCTATATTCAGGGTACACCTCGATAACCTACCCAACCCACAAGCGCTTCACGGCACGCGCGTGTGTCATACCGCACAGCAAGCAAAGGTGTGACAATCAAAATTATTTAACGTGTTTATTGCTACCTTGGAATTACCGATAATCAGTTTGTATATAATTGCTCACTGCAATTAAACGCTTAGACTGTGATTGATGTGGCCACTTTCTGCAATTGATATGACGCGCTCTGCAATATACACGGTTTTAAGCCAGTGCGATATGACAGGTATTTCACACCCGGCCTGTCCTTACTTGTCCCAAAAGTTTATAATGACAACAATTTCTGACACAAAGTTACAATATTTCACTGTCGTCTCATATTCGGATGTGTTCAGTGTTTTACACACCTTTAGTAAAAGCGACAACTAGCCACCCGAGTTATTGCGTTACTTTGAGCGAGCACTGCCTAGCCTATATACTGGCTAGGTAAACAAAACACTAGCGTACCTTACCTTGTTCATTAGCTAAGTCCATGAGACCCACAGTAACTCCAAAAAAAGCACAATAATATAGGATCTTAAGCGCTGAAATTATCTGTCGAGCCATCGTTTACTCCACGGAGAGTTAGTCCAACTTTTTCACTTTAACTTCATCGTTGTACTAGTTATACTCCACTAGGCCTCCACAGCACTTCGCACTGTGAGTTAGGCTTTTCGCCTCTTGCCGACTGATGCCGAACTCACCGGATATACGTCACGAGTGAGTAAATGATTGGCGCGCGCTCAGTCCCCCGCCATGTAAACAAACACGTGCACGCGGAGAATTAGCCAAGTTGGACTACTCTAGAGAACAGAGCGTACTTCTATTTACACCGCAACACGCGTGTATTTGCAGGGGACCGAGTGGCCGGCGTGAAAGGTTCCACAGAAGATAGTGCTGCCACAGCTTATACAACGCCAAGGCCGGCAGAGGAATAGGCTGCAGAATCGCATTCATCACATTCATACAATTTCGTTGATATTAACTAAACAATTTCGGAAGGGGATTTCCTGACGATTGTTTCGAAACCTTTGAATTTAGACTGATTGGGTTTTTTCTAATGAACAATTCCAGTTGGGTAATCAATGGGTGATCGTAAATGGAAGTATATATCTCTTGCCTTAACTAAGTTGGTTTAAAGCTGATGAGGATTAAAGGTATTTGGTATTAGTCAGCTGCTGTGTGGGTGTGGATCTCACATCCATACACACCCACACACACACACACACACACACACACACACACACACACACTCATACGCGTGTACGTTTGTAACTGTGTTAATGCTAACTTGGTTGGAAATGAACAAGGGCGAGAGTAACAATGACATTTTTGTGTTTGTGTAACAATAATGTATATTGTGGATTTTCTAAGCGACGACAGACTGTTATACCCGGCCATGTTTAGGTTGCAGGTTAAATCCAACAGCTTTCACGAACCCACGTGAGTCTGTTACTGTATGTTTTCCAAATAAGATGCCATTTTAGAGACCCGACACTAAATCAGCTAGATGTGACAAGGTCATGGAAAGTTCCATGTCGACAGAGGGTGTATGCTACCATGCATGTTAATCAGTGATTGATGCATGCTGCGTGTGAAAGCCGCGGCTGTTTAAGTCATGATCGTTGGTAATTAATGCAGGATCGCTGATGTCTGACATGGAAAACTTACAAACTGTTGAAGCATATCCGTCAGTGTCTCCTGCATGACAATCGAGGAACTGACACAGAAACAATTACAGATTCAGTATCGTATGAATCATTGCGAGAAGTAGGTAAGAAAGAAACGCATAACCGTGCCTGTCGCTCAGGTGTGTACCCATTACTAGTGTAATTCATCAAAAAGATAATTGATCACAAGTTCCACATAGTAAACACACCAACAAAAATCAGTCTGTGCGATCATAATATAGGCTGGGTTCACGAACTTAATAAAATAAAGCAAACGTTTGAAATAGCGAACACGGCTAAATGAAATTTGTGACAGCGTGAATAAACGCCAATACAAATGTGGAGACATGTTCAAGCATTCATGAATGTCCTGTATCAAATAAAAAAGTAATAACACATACAGACTGGTCGTCTACTTTTAGAATATTTCTACTGATCTTTCATGGAATGCATTGCAATAATGATTTTACTTTATCTATGAATACTCTTTCGCTTAATGCTTCGTGTTTTGGGGTTTTTTTTGTTTGGTTGGTTGGGGTTTTTTTGTTTGTTAGGTTTGTTTGTTTGTTGTTGTTGGTTTTTTTGTTTTGTTTTGTTTTTTTTGTTTTCTTTTTGGAAACAGCAAGTATAACATATCTCTGTGTGTGTAAATCCACTAATCCATTCACGATTCGATTCCCCGAATGGGAGAAATGTCTAGTTGGATCCCGTGTTTCACATCACTAGTTTGAGGGGTACAGACCGCCGCCACAGTTGGAGTATTTCTGAGTTCGGCGTCAAACTCACTTATTTAGTTCCACTTCTCTAGCTTGAGTGATACTGGTTTTCATTCACTGTTTCACATCTTGAATTCAAGGGAACAGTTTTTATTCACTGTTTCACATCTTGAATTCAAGGGCACAGTTTTTATTCACTGTTTCACATCTCGAGTTTGAGGGCACAGTTTTCATTCGCCGTTTTACAATCAGTGAATATCCGGGTTACAATTGATCTTTAGTAACCCATGCTTGTCAGGAGACGCGACAAACGGGATCGGGTGGTCAGACTCACTAGTTGCTTAGATCGATATTGATGCTGCTGATCATTTGATTGTCTGGTCCAGACTCGATTAATTACAGACCGCCGCCATGTAACTGGAATATTGCAGCTTAAAACTCACCCACTCACTGTTTCACATCTCAAGTTTCAGGTATACAGTTTTCATTCAAAGTTTCACATCTCCAGTTTCAGGTTTACAGTTTTCATTGAAAGTTTCACATCTCCAGTTTCAGGTTTACAGTTTTCATTCACTATTTCACATCTTCAGTTTCAGGTTTACAGTTTTCATTGAAAGTTTCATATCTCCAGTTTCAGGTTTACAGTTTTCATTCACTGTTTCACATCTCCAGTTTGGAGGGAACAGTTTTATTTACTGCTCCGTGTCGAATACTTGAAAGACACCTGCTTCTTTCATTGCTGGGTGTCTCTGGTTTGACCACAGCTTTCATTCACAGGTTTATGTACAACACGACGAACGAGGCCACGTTGGCGCCACATTTGCCGCGCTTTCCCAGATCATCAATGCACTTTCGTCGAGGGGACTGTCGCTTACTACCGAGGATATTAATATTACAACATATACCACTTCTGACCTAGAAGTGACAAGTAAATACATAACACAATGTAAGCAATATAAAACACAGGCGACCTCTGCCCTATTTGGAGAGTACTGGAAGCGCTTATTTGAAAGGGACGTTTTAGCATTACACTGGAAGAACATTAGTGGGACGACTTGATCCACACATCCTTTAACACTCAACATAGCTGGCCGCGGTTAGTGCAAACACGGTATCGGAGGCTACACCATAAAGCCATCATCATCTTGTGAGCTTCAGGGTTGGGGGTTTGCGTGAGGATGTATTCACGTGAATGACAAACTAATCTGCACATGGTAAATATAACTGATAACCACTGTCAGTTGGTGGTGAATGGTTCAAGTTGCTTCGGAACTCGTCCTCAGGAGTCTAGAGGTGTTGTAAAGGGAGGTAGGGAAGTGTTTCATAGAGGGAATCCCCGGACAATAATTTCCTTCAAATCATAAATTGATCACGACTAGATGATCTGAATTACCGACGTCTGAATGACTGATTTGTTCGCCACACCTGGACTGGTTAGATGTAGGCTGTACGAGCCAATGGCGACTTCCAGTAAGGCTCTCGCGATATCTAATTGTGATAGAGGTAGTTACTACACGGCCAAATCGCGTCTGTACAACCATTACAGTGCCAGCATTTTATACTGTTATAGAAGGTGTCATCGTGATTATGAAACGCCTTCCACACAAGACTTAACACCGTCGTCATTTGCATAATGCGTGTCAGGCACTTTTTACATTAGCGCTGGGAGGAAGCAGAAATCTGAAAATGTGAGGATGCCCCGCTGTCATTGTCATGAAAACAGATTTGTGCACAGATGTATTTTGTGCACAGGTGTATTACTCTGGCGTAACAATACACCCTTAGTTGTTATTCCCCAAACGCTTTGCTCTAGATATTTCCAGCATAATATTATCAGATGAGGGTTTAGCCTTACGAGGAGTCCCTTAATAGCTTGCCTTTGGAATCTAGAGGAATTGTTTGCTTGACAGAGGTAAACCCTAGACATACTTTCAGATACTTCAACAAAATGAGCTATATATGAAACTTGAATTCTATATTCACAAAAGAGATGATGAACCAACAGCGTTTCTGGTCAGGACTCTGAACCTTGGGAAACCAGAATGCTGAAGGATGCTTAATGGTCAGTTCTTAAGTCAGAAAGTTGTCAGCTCACACTCATGAAAGATACCTACTTTATTGGCTATGCGACGTGTGCTAGGGCGCCTAGGCCTATCATCCACGTTTCATCAGCATTTGGAGGTAGCGGTATCCGAATGGTTCTCCTGATGTTGGATCATATTCAAGACTCAGTATCCCCTTTTTGATCTCCACTGCCACCTCGTAAAAATGGCAAAGGCACCATCCTTTAAAGTTGACATAGTGGGCGCCTGGTGGCTGTAAGAATTATTAGCTCTTCAATGCGGAGGTACTGATTCCACAGTGATAAGAAATTCTGTCCATTTTCATCCAGCGAAATTACATATGCAGGGGAATCTGTCTGTTTCAGACTGGCCTGGGCCTGACCCATTAAACTTTTATCCGGATTGCATTTCAGTCCGGATTAGACAAATTTTGTCCTGACAAACTTGAATCGTTCGTTTTTGTTTTTCTTTATATCGATACATCTATTTTATTTGTACTTTCATTGAAAAAGCCTGGTAACATGAACTGCTTCTGCGAAAGAATTTGAGATAATTGTAACAATGAACAAGTACAAATGTTAGAAAACCTACACTTGCTTGCTCTTCGAACATTATGTGGGGAGCAGTTTACAGGGAAACGGGTTATTGCTCACTTTCTGACAGACGGTATGACCATAAATTATGTATATTTTATAAATTGGTCAATGGTCTAACTCCTAAATGCCTGTCTTTATGGGTCACACTTACTGTCTTCGCAGCAGGATTTGTAAGAGTGCGTGCAGAAATGAAATTATAAATGTGCAGTCCAAATCTTTTGTGAGGGAAATTTTCAATACAATTCAGAATCATTTCAAAATTTCTTGATTTTTTTATGGTGCTGTTTTAAGATACTTTTTAAAATTAAGCACGTCAAACTCTATGCGTCCTAAACACGCACGCAAAATAATCTTTGCGTGTTTCTGGTATTTTGTGTGTGTGAAAAACACAGTTTTCTGCATTAACGCGAACACTACTCCTAATATATCTCAAGCATAAAAGGACATAACCTTTGTAACTGTAACGACTTTCAGAAACACGCAGGGCTCTTATTCCAGGCTAATCGATCTTTCCTGCCCTTTGTTGTTCAAGCTTGGAATGCACGTGATACTAAATTTAGAAATGTAGATTCTTCATCGAGGTATTAGCAATTGGTTTCCACGGAAATTAAGACTTCCTCAAATTTTACATACATAGCTAGTTATGGCTAACGACGTTACCTAGTTATTCTGCCTAGAATTAGACTAGGTTGTAGTGATTCAAATCACACTTATTTGACACATTCCTCATAGATAATCCTACTTGTACATGTGGCCACAACATAGCGATGCTTTCTATTTCTTCCTATCATGTACCCGGTGTGCCCATGTTAGACGTCATCAATAATTTGTCGCTAACCAGCCAAGGATACATACTATATCTCACGCCAATGACCATTCTCCTCCTTCACATACTGAAAACCTTAAGATCGGTTCAAAATTACATAACTGAAACTAACCAATTTATGGAATTTAAGTAACAAACAAAGAATATATATAATGAATTTGGCGCCTTTCGCTTTATTTTTATTTTATTTTGACTCATTCATTAATGTCTTAATGTCTGCCCCACAGAATTAAATGCGTTTAAGTATGATGTACCATATGCGGAGAAGCATTTCAGTAGGCTGTTTGGCTATGTAAAATGGGAACATTAATGGTACTAAAATATTGTCAAAATCAATTGTTTCTGCCTCTATCAATTTCCACGTAATACAATATTCAGTAACCACTGTGAACAGCAGTAACAGAGATGTATATTCAACTTACTGCTGTTTCAGTCAACTACGTCCGGATTACAAAGTATTGTTCTCGTAGCATGTTGATTGTCGGGACTGTTATTTTAGTTTCTAATCCGTCATTTAGAGAGTCCAGATTATAAAGCACCCTTAAGTGATATATTAAGATTAGCTTTGCTGGGACAGTAGCCCGGATTATGGAGAAAAGCGAAAACGGATAACACAGAGTCCACATATGACAGATTCCACTTCAGTCATTCTTGACGCGCCGCCTAGTTGTGTATTTGTTTCAAGCCGTCTGTGAGAATGGAAAGTATTAGTACTTAATACACGCAAACTGTTGGGTGGGCCATATGTCCTTCGTTGCTCAGAATACTGCAGCCAGCCATTCTGTATAATATTTGTGCCGATAACAGATATATAGCCGCGTGTTTGATATGCTATTGCTAATCAAATAGTGCTTGGCATTTACGTTTTCATCTTCTATAGTGTGGTGTATTGAAGACGCCCGTGCTGCGTGGTGGCTCCATCGTACTTGGATGATTAGACAATCGACTGTGCTCGTGGGAGACGCTGTGAAAAGTGTGCTACGTGACATGTTACAGCCAACATTGTCGGTAGAGGATGTGGAGGAGGAATATCAGAGGAGCCATCTACCAATCATTAGTATCTGCACAACATTGAATTTTGCAAAATCTGTTGAAATTGAGAAACGATTATAGCTAATTGAGATAATGTCTTGTGGTCATCGACCATGTCTTTACCAACAGATGTATTATTGGCTATGGAATAAGATCCCTTTCCTCCAACATCCAATGTATATATGTTTTGACTGAAATAGAATGTAGTTCTGTAGGAATGAACAGATACTATCCAGAAACATCATCACTATTTTCTCCTTTATTCCCATTTCCTCAGGTCAGATATATTTCGTTCGTTTGCCTTCATACTGAAGGTCGGTATTCCCAACTTGACTACAATATGTGAAGCCCAATTCCTCCAAGGGGAGATAGTGCTGATATGCTGCTACCACTGGCTTATTACCCATACCCATTTGTGTTCATTCTGAACCACGTCCAGGCAACAGCATGGTATGATATCTGGCCAGGTATGTTCGATTGCCAGAATATACGCATGGTATCTGTTTCTCATCCTGCTCATACCCGGCATTACAATGGAATGGTCATGTCAGGTCTGTTTGTACAATAGAATGGTCCTGTCAGGTCTGGTTGTTCAACTGAATCGTCCTGCCAGGTCTGTTCGTACAATGGAATCGTCCTTTCAGGTCTGTCCGTCATCCTGCTTATACATAGGCTTTACAATGGAATCGCCTGGTCAGGTCTGTCCGTCATCCTGTGCTAGTAATTGTCATTTGTTTTATAAATGCATTAATCATCAATCACAGTGTCTGACCGTTATATTGTTGGCCTAGACAATTTGTGATGAAATTATTTTTTTCATATAAGTTTATCGCCGACTTTCCTTTAACGGGGCATTACGTTTTTCACAGAACCAAACTCGAGCGCGTAGTGAATAACTAACCACAACAGATTTTCAGCAAAATAGCAGAAGAATCAAACATGTGTTTCTCTATGTTTCTGACTATTTTTCAACGACCCTTTCAACTATAAGATAGAGTAAATTAGAGAACTTGGACGCTTACGCAATGATTTTAAATAACTAGTTTTGTGGAAGAACCCGTTGGTGTCCACCAGACTCGAAGCGTTTCAGTAAGACAAGTAGCTGCCTCGGTATTTTATTGGGGTTTTTTTAACTGACGTCACAGTGCATATAGTTGATTACGTTGCAAGACATTAAAGATACTTAGCAAATAAAAAAACAATCTGAAAAGATGTTAACAACTCCTTTTAACACAGGAGTAATGGCAAACGAAGCACCACGTGTCCATTTTATCCGTGCACTGATGTAAATAATTGCCCAGTATGTTGTCTGTCTGAAGACTGGTCGGCCATTAATCCTAATTCCCCCTATCCGATTTTGCTAGCCAAACCTATTTCATCAGAAAATAAGAGTGACCTTTGAATTCATGCAAAGCCAAACCACACTCTGTCTCTCTGCCACATCAATGTATAATTCCTGAGCAGTGCATTTGTAAAAGAAGTGACCACATGTGTCCAAAAAGAGATACACGAGCACAATAGATATCCCCATGGACAAACGTCTACACTAGATACTGACATCGACACACTTGTATAATAGATATCCATATGGACAAACGTCTACACTAGATACTGACATCGACACACTTGTACAATAGATATCCACATGGACAAACGTCTACACTAGATACTGACATCGACACACTTGTACAATAGACATCCACATAGACAAACGTCTACACTAGATACTGACATCGACACACTTGTACAATAGATATCCACATAGAAACCCACGTGTTCCATAGATATCCACATAGAAATCCACGTGTACAACAGATGTCCACATAGAGACAATCGTTTACACTAGATATGAAAATAGTGTCCGACGTGTACAATAGATATTCACACAGTCACAGGATATTCACTTAGGGACGCACGCGTACAATAGGTATATCTACATAGAGACACATGTACATTACATATCCACTCAGAGAAAAACGCCTACACTAGATATCACCATAGAGACCGACGTGTACAATAGACCTCTACATAGAGACACGTGTGCAATAGATATCCACATAGACACACGATATTCACTTAGGGACCCACGTTTACAATAGATATCTACATAGAAACAAACGTCTACACTAGATATCCACAAAGAGACAGACGTGTACAAAAGCTATCTGCATAGAGACACGCGTGTACAATATATATCCACATAGAGACACGCGTGTACAATATATATCCACATAGAGACACGCGTGTACAATAGATATCCACATAGAGACACGCGTGTACAATATATATCCACATAGAGACACGCGTGTACAATATATATCCACATAGAGACACGCGTGTACAATATATATCCACATAGAGACACGCGTGTACAATATATATCCACATAGAGACACGTGTACAATAGATATCCTCATAGACACAGTATATTCCCTTAAGTACCCATACGTAAAATAGATATCTACATAGAAACGCAAGTGTACAGTAGATATCAACTTAGAGACAAACGTCTACACCAGAGATCAACATAGAGACCGACGTGTAGAATAGACATCCACATGGACACATGTGTACAATAGATATCTACATAGAAACACAAGTGTACAATAGATATCTACACAGAGACACGTGTAGAATAGACATCTACATAAAGACAAACGTCTACACTAGATATCCACAAAGAGACAAACGTCTACACTAGATATCCACAAAGAGACAGACGTCTACTATAGATATCCACATAGACGTCTACAATAGATATCTACACAGAGACACGTGTGTACAATACATGTCTACATAAAGACACATGATACAGTAGATGTCGAAATGGTGACAAACGTGTCAAGTAGATCCTGTATAGTAATAATCGTATACAGTTGATGACTGTATGGTGACAAACGTGTACAGTGAATGGCTATCTGGTGACAAACGTGTACAGACTGTATAGTGACACACGTTTGCAGTAGATGGTTGTATAGTGACACACGTAGACAGAAGATGGCTGTATAGTGGCACATGCGTATACAGTAGTTGGACGCATTGTGACACACGTAGATAGAAGATGGCTGTATGGTGGCATGTGTGAGATATATGGGTGTATGTTGACATTCATGTAGAGCAGATTCCAGCAAGATTGAATGTGTGCTGTGAAGACCACTGTGTTTATAAATTTCGTGTCTTGGGAATTGTTGCCTAGCTACATCAATTTTATTCATTTTGGTCAAATTATTACTTGCATGGTTATTGTAGCATGGTGCTGTATCAGAAATGGATGGGGCATGAAGACATCGATTCACTAATCCCCACTTCACTATCTATTTACTGTCAATTCAATGTTTTACACCTTCCACTTGGATATTTTGAACCTAACCCAGTGCAGAGGGTTTGGTGTCTTCTCTCTTCTTTGGGTGCTCAAGGCAGCAGAGTCCTCCTCCACAAAGACATGTGCTGATTCACTACAGTACCACTACCTCATAGGAAGACACTCCTCAGAAAATTCCCCGCTATTCATTTTAAAAGTACGGTTTACTAAAATGACTGTCATTGATTCCAGATTACCAATGTGTTGATATGTTACCGTAGTTCAGACCACACCTAGCAACAAACGCTTCGACAGCAGCTCCCTCTGCGCCACAATGCTAATGCTAGACGGGTATTTTACGGGGTCTTCACACACCTGCTCATACACTGCTGCTGTACATTTGCACATAGTTTATATCCATCTAGATAGACACATTCTTATATCACGGTACTTATGATACAAGAAACGGAATCAACACTCTTGTGATACAATTCAAGGCTTCTCGAAAGCGTTTCAGTACGACAATGTACAACATGTGGGCGGGCAGTCAGTAAGAAAGTATGCTACATGCTCTCACTGACATACAAATCGGACTGTTATCAATGAAATAATATTATACGTATCTCTTAAATGACACAGAACCTTATCTGTTAATCTACGCCAACACATCGCACACAATTTCCTATTGCCAATCATTGGGTCAATAGGTCCCGAGTGAATTAATCACTAAGGTTCAGAACACTGTTATTTCGTCTTTACTGTTACTAATAATTTGCCTTGGCCATTCTCTGTATTGCCTGCTCATTTGACATGAAAATCTTGAAGTGTTCACAAGGATCACTCTATTTGTGACAATATTCACAATAGATGATTTGATCATCAATGATCGGATTCCGTCTTCAGCATCAGGCCCTGGCTACCTGTATTTATCATCAGACACTGGGTACATACCGTCGTCATCAGAACCTGGTTACCTGCCATCATCAGACCCTAGCTACTTGTATTCATCATCAGACACTGGGTACATGCCGTCGTCATCAGACCCTAGCTACTTGTATTCATCACCAGACATAGGGTACATGCCGTCGTCATTAGAACCTGGTTACCTGCCATCATCAGACCCTAGCTACTTGTATACATCATCAGACACTGGGTACATGCCGTCGTCATCAGAACAAAGAGCAAAGAGGTCAAAGCTAATCAACCATGCTCATCCGTGGAGCCACGTAGAGCTGATTCAGCCGTACAGATTGGCATCACCCACATAGACTCGTATCGCTTGTATCACACACACAGACCTGTATCAAACACATATGCTGTATCATCTACTCACCCACACAGACCCGCATCATTTGTATCACCCACACAGACATGTATCATGCACTTAAACCTGTATCAGCCACACAGACCTGTCTCAGCCACACAGATGTTATGGATACGCCTCTGAATGGGACACATGGTCAGCATGAAATGTTGTAATCGTTGTACAAGCTCTCTGGATCTTGAAATTGTGTGCATGTTTAGGCATACATCAAATTACTCATAGAAAATACCTAGTAGACATAACGTATTTTGGATCACCATCGCGGTGTTTATTGAAGTGACTGTCATGTTAACAGTCCATGTCATATGTTGTACTCCACCGTGAATACTTCACCATCACCACAGTAGTCCCCGAAAGTTCCCTCTCGTACATAATCTGTACGTGAAGTGGAGCATTGGCAAACGTGTGCACAGAGATCACAACCTCTCTGTGACATGACTGTGTGTGCTGTACTACCCCGAGGCATGTTTATTTCATCTGTTTGATCAATAGTAAACACGGCTCTGTTTTTAAGTCAGACCTGCCCAGTGTGTTCGATGTGTACATTGTTTGAGAGCGACCTTTGCGTGTGTAAGTGAAATCAGTCAAACTTAGGATGAAGTGTTCATGAAACCTACAACAACGATGGTTGCAAGATGAATAATGAATAGCTTTATCGCCTGTGCACCATACGTGGGGATGTTTTCGATAACGGGACAACGGTACTGCGCTCTCTCGCCATACATCTCATTAATTAAGGCTGCGTAGTGTAATCCTCTAAAGGCTTTGTACCATGTCATAGACATTAGACGATACCTTGTGAAATACAGCGAATTACATTGAACGGCCGTTGCGTAGGGAATACAGGAGATTTCCCCTTTAAATATACAAGTACTTTAATGATGCCCTCTTTGATCTGATTAATGCGACTAGCTTTGGGGTGGGGTCAGTTGTATCATATCATCGGCTTCATATGAATAAACAGTTTTTGCTCAATCAAGCTTTATGTGTGTGTGTGTTTTCAGTTGCTCTGAATACTGACACCAATATAACTACAGTGCTTTCAGAGGCGTTAGTGGTTCTGTGTACATACCGTCGTCATTAGAACCTGGTTACCTGACATCATCAGACCCTAGCTACTTGGTTCTGTGGCTGTCAGTTTCGTGCGTCCAAAAAGAGCTCGATATTTCAGCCAGTTTGAGCAGCTGTGCAACAGAGCTGCCATAACCAACTGCATATCAGTCTCTACAAAAGAGAAACGCTCCATCGTCATGTTCATCACAATCACTACCATTAGGATCATGACCATTGATGTCGACCTTGTTGGCATTCAACTGGCCGATGAACTAGTCGGTGGTCCACTTTGACGTCGTGTCCAGCGTGTGGACAGGTTTTTCAATGCAATCCCGAATGTGTTCTGTGGCAGTAATCACGTTAAACTAACACCGCCCAGACAGCATTAGGCTTGGCAGCCGCAAACCTGACATTAAGACATTCAGGGCTTACTGATAGTTACGCACTGTACATTCAAAAACACCGCAAAAGCTATAGGATACACTGCTAATTCACAGATATTCTATTCACTAATTCCCTCTTGTAGCTACATTTAGTTCCGCCCCCAGGCTGCAGTAATGAGTGATCACAGGGCCACCTGTTCTATTTCTGTGGAACTTGGAGAGATCAATCACCAACTGTAGCATTTGCTGCCGTGGCTATACAGGTATTGCTTCTGGAGTCTCTATATCCTTTCTGTTTGTTATCGGTGTTATCGAAACACACGTCTCTGCTGAGTACATTCAGATGACTAAGATGATATGCTATCGCCGAATCAAGGCAATGTATGTGTCATATAGTTCATGGCCGCGCATACAGTGCTCGGTTAGGCTTAAGTGTATTGTACCCAGTATCAAGCTCACACAGCCCAGACAGGTTTATGTATGTTGAACCCAGTATCAAGCTCACATAGCCCAAACAGGTTTATATGTGTCGTACACAGTATCAAGCTCACACAGCCAAAACAGGTTTATGTGCGTTGTACCAATATCAAGTTCACACAGCCCAGACAGGTTTATATGTGTTGTACCCAGTATCAAGCTCACACAGCCCAGACAGGTTTATATGTGTCGTACACAGTATCAAGCTCACATAGCCCAAACAGGTTTATATGTGTTGTACCAATATCAAGCTCACACAGCCCAGACAGGTTTATATGTGTTGTACCCAGTATCAAGCTCACACAGCCCAGACAGGTTTATATGTGTCGTACACAGTATCAAGCTCACACAGCCAAAACAGGTTTATGTGCGTTGTACCAATATCAAGTTCACACAGCCCAGACAGGTTTATATGTGTTGTACCCAGTATCAAGCTCACATAGCCCAAACAGGTTTATATGTGTCGTACACAGTATCAAGCTCACACAGCCCAAACAGGTTTATGTGCGTTGTACCAATATCAAGTTCACACAGCCCAGACAGGTTTATATGTGTTGTACCCAGTATCAAGCTCACATAGCCCAAACAGGTTTATATGTGTCGTACACAGTATCAAGCTCACACAGCCAAAACAGGTTTATGTGCGTTGTACCAATATCAAGTTCACACAGCCCAGACAGGTTTATATGTGTTGTACCCAGTATCAAGCTCACATAGCCCAAACAGGTTTATATGTGTCGTACACAGTATCAAGCTCACACAGCCCAGACAGGTTTATATGTGTTGTACCCAGTATCAAGCTCACATAGCCCAAACAGGTTTATATGTGTCGTACACAGTATCAAGCTCACACAGCCAAAACAGGTTTATGTGCGTTGTACCAATATCAAGCTCACACAGCCCAGACAGGTTTATATGTGTTGTACCCAGTATCAAGCTCACACAGCCCAGACAGGTTTATATGTGTTGTACCCAGTATCAAGCTCACACAGCCCAGACAGGTTTATATGTGTTGTACCCAGTATCAAGCTCACATAGCCCAAACAGGTTTATGTGCGTTGTACCAATATCAAGTTCACACAGCCCAGACAGGTTTATATGTGTTGTACCCAGTATCAAGCTCACACAGCCCAGACAGGTTTATATGTGTTGTACCCAGTATCAAGCTCACACAGCCCAGACAGGTTTATATGTGTTGTACCCAGTATCAAGCTCACATAGCCCAAACAGGTTTATATGTGTCGTACACAGTATCAAGCTCACACAGCCAAAACAGGTTTATGTGCGTTGTACCAATATCAAGTTCACACAGCCCAGACAGGTTTATATGTGTTGTACCCAGTATCAAGCTCACACAGCCCAGACAGGTTTATATGTGTTGTACCCAGTATCAAGCTCACACAGCCCAGACAGGTTTATATGTGTTGTACCCAGTATCAAGCTCACATAGCCCAAACAGGTTTATATGTGTCGTACACAGTATCAAGCTCACACAGCCAAAACAGGTTTATGTGCGTTGTACCAATATCAAGTTCACACAGCCCAGACAGGTTTATATGTGTTGTATCCAGTATCAAGCTCACACAGCCCAGACAGGTTTATATGTGTCGTACACAGTATCAAGCTCACACAGCCAAAACAGGTTTATGTGCGTTGTACCAATATCAAGTTCACACAGCCCAGACAGGTTTATATGTGTTGTACCCAGTATCAAGCTCACACAGCCCAGACAGGTTTATGTGCGTTGTACCAATATCAAGTTCACACAGCTTAGACAGGTTTATGTGTGGTGAATCCAATATCAAGCTAACACAGCAAAAACAGGTTTACGTGTGTTATACCCAGTATCAAGCTCACACAGCCCAGACAGGTTTATGTGTGCTGTGCCCAGTATCACGTTCACATAGTCCAGACAGATTTATGTGTGGTGAATCCAATATCAAGCTCAGACAGCCCAGGCAGGTTTAAATGTGTTGTACCCAGTATCAAGCTCACACAGCCCAGACAGGTTTTGTGTGCGTTGTACCCAGTATCAAGCTCACGCAGATCATACAGGTTTGTGTATGTTGAACCTAGTATCACGTTCACACAGTCCAGACAGGTTTATGTGCGTTGTACCCAGCATCAAGCTCACACAGCCCAGACAGGTTTTGTGTGTGTTGTACCCAGCATCAAGCTCACACAGCCAAGACAAGTTTTTGTGTTTTGTATCCAGTATCAAGCTCACACGGCCCAGACAGGTTTATGTATGTTGAACTCAGTATCAAGCTCACACAGCCCAGACAGGTTTATGTGCGTTGTACCCAATATCAAGCTCACACAGCCTAGACAGGTTTATGTATGTTGTACCCAGTATCAGGCTCACACAGCCCAGACAGGTTTATGTATGTTGTATCCAGTATCAAGCTCACACAGTCCAGACAGGTTTGTGTATGTTGAACCCAGTATCAAGCTCACACAGCCCAGACAGGTTTGTGTGTGGTGAACCCAGTATCAAGCTCACACATCCAAGACAGGTTTAAGTGTGGTGAATCCAATATCAAGCTGACACAGATCAGACAGGTGTTGTGCCCAGTACAATACTGTTAGTTAGTTAGTTAGTTAGTTAGTTAGTTAGTTAGTTAGTTAAACATGAAAAGCACCCTGCCATTGGCCTAGAGACACTAAAACCACAAGTATTATGACAGTAGTACAATAATTTAAAAGGATACAAATGAAACACATCATTACATACATTCCAGATTAACAACATATTTTGTTCACACAAGTCTTAAAAATTCACTCGCAACCAGACTTGTCAACCATATTTGCGCAAGCACGCACACCCACACTCTGTCACGCAATTATGCACTCCTCCACCCTCTTACTCGATCATGCATTCGCGCCATGGCTTACGTTATTACGCTCACATGCTCGCTCAAAAATGTACACAATATAACGTACTCACGCGCACCTACGTAGACACATATGTATCCAAACACTATAAAACTCTCAGACTTACATACAGACAAACAGACTTGCAAATACTACACACCATTACAATAACACACACGCACACGCTTGTGTGTATATGTATAAACACATTCATATACACACATACAATTCACTACACACTGCATCCACTCTGCTTTTTGTCCTTTCACCCTTTCACTCACACGCGTGCGTGCGCACACCTTCCCCCCCGACACACACACACACAGGCACACACGCACACGCACACGCACACGCACACGCACACGCACACGCACACGCACACCCCAACTAAAACACATAAAACACATAAATGGATAAATGCATATTAAAATACTATAAAGGTAGAAGTTGGCATTGAGGATTTGGCATTACATATGTATATTTTACTTATGGGGTTTTCTGCATAAACGTTCTGTCTATATTCAGTGCCAGTTTAAAAACGCAATGCACGATATCCGAGAAGATAGGGCACGTGATGATGGGCCTCATCCTCGATATACAGAGGACAGAGTAGACAGACTATGTCATGTAGTGGGATAGGCGGCTTAGCATATGTACCAGTCTCAGTGCACAGAGGAGACTGCAGGCTGTCAGTCGTATGAAGGACTTGCGCTGGTGTCTTGACATATCGTATTGGTTCAGGTTCAGGGCAATAATACCTCTTAAACAGGCGGTATGTCCCATGCTTGCTCCCATTTGTTTCATTAGATTTATCGTTCCACAAATCAATACATCTTCTCTGTTTATCCAAGATATTCTGTTTCTGGCCTATAACTGAACTTGCATTTTAGTGTAAATACAGGTATTGTTCCAGACATAACGATTGGCTCAATTTTTTAGATCTATGTTCCCGGGATCTCTTCCGGTTTAGTGACCACTTATGCACTTTGTCCGGGAGTCTAGACTCATATATGGCATATGACATACGCTCATCCACAATCTTATGAACTTTAAGACGTAATTTCGTAACGCACGATCGAGGGCAAACCCATATCGCCTCTGGTGGCGATATTAGACGATTTACGACTGACTCCAAGGAAAAAGCGACAGGCTCGGTTCTGAACCGCATTGGTAATTCTGTGTTCATAAAGCCACCAATACCCGCTCCATTTGTGAGGATAGGCTGTACCAAAGAGTTGTACAGGGCTGTAAATTTATACAATACATCTACAGGGAGGCTGGGTTGGGATGAAATACACTGGATGTCATCGACAGGGCGGGTGGGTTGGGATGCAAAACACTGAATATCACCGGCACGAACCCACTGAAACGAGCTGAATTTAAACTGTGCCAGAAGGTCTTTCCCGTTAATACCTGGTTGGTGACCGGCTGCTCAAAGGTGTACTCGGGTATGGCAAGCCGTTTTAACACTTATTAAGAAAATGAAGATATATGCAATTGTTTATCATTAGTATTTTATTGAAAAGTATTAAAATGTCTTAAAATTATCTCTAATTAATTGAATATATCTCGCATATTTCACAAATCCCCCACATAAATAAATAAATAAATAAATAAATAAATAAATAAATAAATAAATAAATAAATAAATAAATAAATAAATAAATAAATAAATAAATAAAACAAAATAAAGAATACTGAGATATCAAGAACACACTTGGTGATGTCTCTAAATATGAATAGAATTAAGACTGAATGCTCCTATATTAGAATCCAGAAATATTCTTAATAAATCCATATCAAAACTTGAAAATAGAGATGGAATTGTGTTGAATACACAAGAAGTTGTTATCCAAGATGTTAAAACGTATTATTAAAAATTAAATATACAAGTGAAGACTGCACATAAATCGGTTTAGAAAACCTTTATGCAGAGATACCAATTCCAAGGCTGGATGATATAACTTTAGAATCTCTTGAAGGTAAACTGAGTTACGATGAAGTAGTTAAGGCTCTAAAATACATGGACAACGACAAAAGTCTGGGCCCTTGTGGATTTACTGGAGATTTCCTTAAGGTTTCTTTGCTTTGATCTGCATAAAACCTTATAAATGCATTAAACCATGCATTTTATAATGGCTCCTTTTCAACAAGACAAAGATAAGGACTGACAACATGTATCCAAAAGACAATAAACCTAATTATGTGTGAAAAATTCGCGTCCAATCTCCCTCTTCTTAGTACTTCATACAAATTAGCATTTGCAGCAATAAAGCCCGTACTACCTTTGATAGTACATGAGGACCAAAAGGGATTTGTAGCTATATCGGAGAGATAACTAGGATGACCTATGATGTAACGGATCACACAGAAACCAGGCTTATTACTACTTATCAGCATCGAGACAGCCTTGGACCCGGTAGAAAAAAATTCATGCAAAATGTCTTAGATTTGTTCATCTTCGGACCTGATTATAAGAAATGGGTGAAGATACTAGTAGATATTGAATCATGTGTTTCAGTAAATGGACATGCAAGCCCATTTTCAAAGTTTCAAGAGGTTGTCGCCAAGGCAATCCAATATCAACATATATATTTATACTGTGTGCAGAAATACTAGCAAATATGATTAGAAGTGATGGGAATATACATGATATACAAATGGAAAAAATACTATCTCTTCTCGCCCAAGTTGCAAAATTATACTACTCTAACTTTAGATGGATCAGAGAAAAAGCTTCTACGCAACATTGTATACTTCATCTAGTTTTGCAAGAGTTTCTGGACTTACTGTTAATATTGAAAAAATAAACTAACTGGGACTGGGTAAAAAAGAGAACAAGGTACAAGCTTTATAAAGAGTGGAAAATGGACAGGTGACAGACTCAGTTTCGATTACTTGGTGTAGACATTGGTGCTGACTTAGATAATATGACAAAATTGAATTATACAAAAACATTTTGAGGAAACTGAGAAAGTAAAGTAATGACAATGTGAATGAAAAGAACGCTAACATCGTTGGGCAGATATGTTGCATTGAAGTCACTTCTACTTCCAAAACTTAACCATTTGTCTAGTAGTATCCCCAACCCCTCCTTAGAAACAGTCGAAGATTTTCAAAAGACGTGCTACCCATTCGTTTGGAGAGGTAAAATTGATAACATCCAAAGAAATATTATGCAGCTATCACCGAAATATGATGACATTAGTGTTCCTGGTGTAAAAACAGATATTGCAACACAAGAACTGAGTTGAATTAGGAGATTAATCTTTTGCAGTGCTATCTGGACAAAACTGGCCTCAGAATATATTATAGGTTTATATGTAATTTATTTAGCAGATTCCATTTACATTACAGAGAACGTTACTCCCCACAATCATGATAGGTTCTGAAATGACGTACTCTCCTCGTGGTCAACATACAGGTGAGACAATGTTGAAAACAGAAGCTGTGAAGAGATCATGTCAAAATCCATTTGGCGTATCAGTGTTATTAGAATTGGGAACGAACCTATTTATCTACAGCAATGGCATAAAAAGGGTGTAACCTATTTTAGAGATATGATTGATGATGATGGAAAAAAAACTCTAAAACGATATAATTTTAAAACAGACTTTCTGACTTATGAGGGAGTCAAGAAATCAGTGTCATCCGTTTTATACAACACCAACCCAGTTCTAGACCCATTCTGTTTTATAACATGTCAGTAAGAAGCAATAACACACTGTTGAAATGATAAGATCATTTTCAAAAAGAGTATACTGATACAGAGTGGAAGAATATTCATCTTATGGCAAATCTATGTACACTAAGTAGATGGTCTCAGATGGTGAACCAAGATGGTCTCAGTTTAAAATCATTCATAATATACTGAGTACCAATAACTTGCTATTTCAGATGAGACTAGTTGAATCCGCAGCATGTTCTTTATGTAATGATTCACTTGAAACCATTGTACATGTTTTATAGCTGTCAATATTTTAAAAAAATCATGTGGAGAAAACTTTCAAAATGGCTTGCATAATAATTTGGAGGAAACATCGAATGAAGAGAATGTATTATTGGGATTTGAGGGTATGCATAATAATCCTCATATTACGCAGAGAAGATATAAGAATATAGTTCTTATAAAAAATATGTGCTTTAAAGATGTACTATTAGGAAAATCAAATAAAATTTCAACGCTTTACACCAATATATATATCTGGAGATAGATATGTATGTATTCTTGTAAACATTTACAACGCCTTTGGTCGTCTCTATATGAATTTCGCTACATATGCTTGCAGTAATCATGTGTAATGTCATTGACACAAATTACAGTCCTGTGCACATCTGTGGTGCTATCTTCTACACATACTTTTCAGCAAGCTGGTGAATGTCTTATGTATGATATTTACATGAATCACAACCCTGCGTACATGTATGACACCCAAGGTTGAGTCAGTAAATTTAAATTAGACACAATCCCGTGTACATCTATATGCACATACATATTACGTATATGTATTATTGCTATAAAACGGATGGAAATGTAATCAAAAAGAGGAAATAATTGTATTAAAATTAATAGTTTGAATTCAATTCTCGATATCCTTAAACAACTTATACACATCCACAAATGAATTACACATATCTTTAATTCAATCAGAGGTATCTTCAATTCAATAGGAGATGTTACTTCGATTATAGATATCTGTAATCCTTTCAGTTAGTGATATCTACAATGAAATAAAAGATATCTGATACATTTAATGGGATGCATGATGTATGGAGTGTGCTGGGGTCTCGAGCCTATAATTGGGAAATAATGATTAGTTAGATAATGGTTAGAAGGTGGATGACAGAATTTCCTTTTAATTACTTATTACTTTTAACAAAAAAAGTGGAATGATTGAATCTTAGTCATGTTTTGTTCTTTACTTTAGTCTCATTCCATAGCTCTGCATAGTGAGTCTTGTAGGTCTCTGCCTCACCTCCACTAATTGTCACACTGCATGCTTACAGCATTCCTTGCTCCAGCTCATAGTCATTTCTATTGTTTCACTGATTAACTTCATTGGGACAGGTTAATTTCATCAACACCCTGTCTTGTAGTTCTGTAGGATGGATACATTTATAGCCCTGTTCTAAGGTAGGTAGATACCTACAGTATGTCTTTTTGCTCATTGTATACTTGTATTCATATTGTGTAACATTCTAACTTGAGATCTCTTTCAGAGGTATTCAACTAGGTCTGTTTTACAGACTTGAAGAGTAATTTGAATATTTGCAGTTTCCTCATGTCCTTTCAGACTGTTTCATACCAACCCCCAAAATACATGTTCCGCACTCTCAACCCACAGCCGCTTGTATTGAGTTTTTGTACATTAACAAAGCGCTGTTATAGACACATTTTCAGTAATTTATATACACGGCACTGGGTAGCCTTGTTCCAAGGCTGTACTGCATGCTGCGCCATGGGTGCACAGTAATTCTAGATAACCCCAGTCAGTTATTTACTATTTTTAAGAATTTAGCTTTTAAACTACTAATTATTACCTTGGAGACTTATGCACGTCTAGACATTCGGTAACTTGACCTGGGAGAACGACCTGAGCCAGACCTAATACGTTTACTATCTCCACAGTATGTTATTATTATAATTACGCTTTGAAATGGAATAATAGGGGATACAAGTTCGCTTTTAAGAAACAGTGTATAAACAGATGCCACTGATCTTTGGCAGTTATTGTAAGAGATGTCAGCCTCAGCCATTGCTCACACCATCACACGCTAAACTATCTGTGGGGGAATAATAATTTCTTTTAAATGTACGTTTCTGAAGGTAATGTAGATAATAAGAACCAGTTTTCAATAAAGCAGCTACCTAGAGGTAATGGGGAGGCTGTGTAGGGGTTAGTATGTCATACAGACCTAAAGCAATTATATCCAAGAAAGCCCACGCAAGTCTAGAAGATATGGCAGGTCTAGATTTCCACACCATCAGCTCTCCTTTTAAGCAGACATGAGAATTTTCCGCGAATCCGCAGATTTGCGTGTTTTTGGTTCCATGTCAAAATGCTACGAAATCACTAATTGAAATGGCTACCATTGTCAAGCGAGGTGAAAATGACGATCATCTTTTCAGTGTTTTTTTTTTTACAATTTGTCATTCTCATGGCTATAATTTCATTACCATTTTTTTCACTCTGAACTTTTTTCTGTAGAATACGTTAATTTCAGAGATTAGTTAGTCTAGGTTGGAGTGGGTGTACATTTGCCTGTCATTGCGACATGTTGACTGACCTCTCAAGTAAAAACAGCAATGGTTTACATTTTGTGTTTGTGATGCCTGGGGTAGACGTTTGGGTGGACTGAATGGAAACAAAATGATTATCAGTAAAAAGACATATATGATCGTAACATTGTCATGTGTAAATGCATATTTGTGTAGAGGAAGCCGAAGTACGGGAAGAAGTATATAAACTGGGTCTATGCTAAAACGTACTAATATCAGAGAATATTACAGTTATTTTAAAATGAATTATTCATTTCTTACTAAAGAAAGTATTTGATTACAGATAAAGATTTAAGATAAATGGCACTATACTATTCATGAACAGATTTTTTATCCGTGATGGCAAATGTAACTGTCATATAATTGTTGTTCTTTTTATATAGCTATCTCTCTACATCCTTGAACGTACAAACAAAAACAAAAAATAAATGCGGCAGAATATTTTGTTATGTCTAGAACTGAAAGTATAACCGCACAGTGTTTGAATTTGTGATGATTTATTAAGAGGTTTGGAAAAAACTAACAAGCATATTTACGATAGCTATGAATATCTCCTGATCAAATCAAAGACTTATAAATTGCTGGCACATTACAGACATTCAATGTATTTGTTAGACCAACATTACTTGTTGATCATGGCATATTATTTGGAAAGAGTTCCTTCCGTTCCCCATATTCCTTCTTCCTCAGATTGACAGAGGTTACACTAAGCAGTTCAACGGAAGGAACTCTTTCCAAATAATATGCCACTATCAGACTGTAATGATCTTCCAGGGAACGTTGACCTAAAAGTAACTATAATCTTCGTAACTCTGTTTCACTTCATTTCTCACTATTAAAAGTTTTGCATGAATCGTACATTCCACCCAGAATTAGAACGTGGAATGAATTTCCAGTTGAAGTGATAAAAGTGTATCAGTGAATTCCCTAAAATCTAACATTCTTATAATACATAATACTGCTCCTCAATATTTTGATTTTGTACTGAAAAACGCTGATATCATCCTTACAAAACTACCTTACATGTGTAGTCAATTAAATTATGACCTGTTCTGTGTTGGTATTATATATGTAAATCAGTAATCACAGTTCTTGTGATCGGTGTGTTTACATGCACGACTCAACAACTGGCTGTATCTGGCAACACAATGCTTCTAGATGATAATACTTTTAAAAGACAACTAAAGAATATCTGAGTATACAACAGAAAAGCAGACCATAATTTTCACATATCGTATATGTACTTGAAACGTCATTTTATTTGCACATGTATGACTATTTGTGAAACCTGTCATTTATGTTCATTTTCATAGGTGAAAGTGAAAACGACAAGGCAGGATCTGTTCAACCTGCAGCTCATCTTGACAATGATCGGTAAGAGAAATATCATCGGGAGCACCATGTCTCCTCTATTACAAATCTGTTGCTTTCGTGCAAGCTGTATAAAGATATAGCATCACTAGAGGTATCATTCCATCATGTAAATGATATAGCATATTCTAGAATTATCGCTCTGCCATATATAGTTATAGCAGTCGCTAGAACTATCACTCTGCCATGTATAATTATAGAATTCATTAGAACTATCACTCTGCCATATATAGTTATAGCAGTCGCTAGAATTATCACTCTGCCATGTATAATTATAGAATTCATTAGAACTATCACTCTGCCATATATAGTTATAGCAGTCGCTAGAATTATCGCTCTGCCATATATAGTTATAGCAGTCGCTAGAACTATCACTCTGCCATGTATAATTATAGAATTCATTAGAACTATCACTCTGCCATATATAGTTATAGCAGTCGCTAGAATTATCGCTCTGCCATATATAGTTATAGCAGTCGCTAGAATTATCACTCTGCCATATATAGTTATAGCAGTCGCTAGAATTATCGCTCTGCCATATATAGTTATAGCAGTCGCTAGAACTATCACTCTGCCATGTATAATTATAGAATTCATTAGAACTATCACTCTGCCATATATAGTTATAGCAGTCGCTAGAATTATCACTCTGCCATGTATAATTATAGAATTCATTAGAACTATCACTCTGCCATATATAGTTATAGCAGTCGCTAGAATTATCACTCTGCCATGTATAATTATAGAATTCATTAGAACTATCACTCTGCCATATATAGTTATAGCAGTCGCTAGAACTATCACTCTGCCATATATAGTTATAGCAGTCGCTAGAACTATCACTCTGCCATGTATAGTTATAGCAGTCGCTAGAATTATCACTCTGCCATATATAGTTATAGCAGTCGCTAGAATTATCACTCTGCCATGTATAATTATAGAATTCATTAGAACTATCACTCTGCCATATATAGTTATAGCAGTCGCTAGAACTATCACTCTGCCATGTATAATTATAGAATTCATTAGAACTATCACTCTGCCATATATAGTTATAGCAGTCGCTAGAATTATCACTCTGCCATGTATAATTATAGAATTCATTAGAACTATCACTCTGCCATATATAGTTATAGCAGTCGCTAGAACTATCACTCTGCCATGTATAATTATAGAATTCATTAGAACTATCACTCTGCCATATATAGTTATAGCAGTCGCTAGAATTATCACTCTGCCATGTATAATTATAGAATTCATTAGAACTATCACTCTGCCATATATAGTTATAGCAGTCGCTAGAATTATCACTCTGCCATATATAGTTATAGCAGTCGCTAGAATTATCACTCTGCCATGTATAATTATAGAATTCATTAGAACTATCACTCTGCCATATATAGTTATAGCAGTCGCTAGAATTATCACTCTGCCATGTATAATTATAGAATTCATTAGAACTATCACTCTGCCATATATAGTTATAGCAGTCGCTAGAATTATCACTCTGCCATATATAGTTATAGCAGTCGCTAGAATTATCACTCTGCCATGTATAATTATAGAATTCATTAGAACTATCACTCTGCCATATATAGTTATAGCAGTCGCTAGAATTATCACTCTGCCATGTATAATTATAGAATTCATTAGAACTATCACTCTGCCATATATAGTTATAGCAGTCGCTAGAATTATCACTCTGCCATGTATAATTATAGAATTCATTAGAACTATCACTCTGCCATATATAGTTATAGCAGTCGCTAGAACTATCACTCTGCCATGTATAGTTATAGCAGTCGCTAGAATTATCACTCTGCCATATATAGTTATAGCAGTCGCTAGAATTATCACTCTGCCATGTATAATTATAGAATTCATTAGAACTATCACTCTGCCATATATAGTTATAGCAGTCGCTAGAACTATCACTCTGCCATGTATAGTTATAGCAGTCGCTAGAATTATCACTCTGCCATATATAGTTATAGCAGTCGCTAGAATTATCACTCTGCCATGTATAATTATAGAATTCATTAGAACTATCACTCTGCCATATATAGTTATAGCAGTCGCTAGAATTATCACTCTGCCATATATAGTTATAGCAGTCGCTAGAATTATCACTCTGCCATGTATAATTATAGAATTCATTAGAACTATCACTCTGCCATATATAGTTATAGCAGTCGCTAGAATTATCACTCTGCCATGTATAATTATAGAATTCATTAGAACTATCACTCTGCCATATATAGTTATAGCAGTCGCTAGAATTATCACTCTGCCATATATAGTTATAGCAGTCGCTAGAATTATCACTCTGCCATGTATAATTATAGAATTCATTAGAACTATCACTCTGCCATATATAGTTATAGCAGTCGCTAGAATTATCACTCTGCCATATATAGTTATAGCAGTCGCTAGAATTATCGCTCTGCCATATATAGTTATAGCAGTCGCTAGAATTATCACTCTGCCATATATAGTTATAGCAGTCGCTAGAATTATCACTCTGCCATATATAGTTATAGCAGTCGCTAGAATTATCACTCTGCCATATATAGTTATAGCAGTCGCTAGAATTATCACTCTGCCATGTATAATTATAGAATTCATTAGAACTATCACTCTGCCATGTATAGTTATAGCAGTCGCTAGAATTATCACTCTGCCATATATAGTTATAGCAGTCGCTAGAATTATCACTCAGCCATGTATAATTATAGAATTCATTAGAACTATCACTCTGCCATATATAGTTATAGCAGTCGCTAGAACTATCACTCTGCCATGTATAATTATAGAATTCATTAGAACTATCACTCTGCCATATATAGTTATAGCAGTCGCTAGAATTATCACTCTGCCATGTATAATTATAGAATTCATTAGAACTATCACTCTGCCATATATAGTTATAGCAGTCGCTAGAATTATCACTCTGCCATATATAGTTATAGCAGTCGCTAGAATTATCACTCTGCCATGTATAATTATAGAATTCATTAGAACTATCACTCTGCCATATATAGTTATAGCAGTCGCTAGAATTATCACTCTGCCATGTATAATTATAGAATTCATTAGAACTATCACTCTGCCATATATAGTTATAGCAGTCGCTAGAACTATCACTCTGCCATGTATAGTTATAGCAGTCGCTAGAATTATCACTCTGCCATATATAGTTATAGCAGTCGCTAGAATTATCACTCTGCCATATATAATTATAGAATTCATTAGAACTATCACTCTGCCATATATAGTTATAGCAGTCGCTAGAATTATCACTCTGCCATGTATAATTATAGAATTCATTAGAACTATCACTCTGCCATATATAGTTATAGCAGTCGCTAGAATTATCACTCTGCCATGTATAATTATAGAATTCATTAGAACTATCACTCTGCCATATATAGTTATAGCAGTCGCTAGAACTATCACTCTGCCATGTATAGTTATAGCAGTCGCTAGAATTATCACTCTGCCATATATAGTTATAGCAGTCGCTAGAATTATCACTCTGCCATGTATAATTATAGAATTCATTAGAACTATCACTCTGCCATATATAGTTATAGCAGTCGCTAGAATTATCACTCTGCCATGTATAATTATAGAATTCATTAGAACTATCACTCTGCCATATATAGTTATAGCAGTCGCTAGAATTATCACTCTGCCATGTATAATTATAGAATTCATTAGAACTATCACTCTGCCATATATAGTTATAACAGTCGCTAGAACTATCACTCTGCCATGTATAGTTATAGCAGTCGCTAGAATTATCACTCTGCCATATATAGTTATAGCAGTCGCTAGAATTATCACTCTGCCATGTATAATTATAGAATTCATTAGAACTATCACTCTGCCATATATAGTTATAGCAGTCGCTAGAACTATCACTCTGCCATGTATAGTTATAGCAGTCGCTAGAATTATCACTCTGCCATATATAGTTATAGCAGTCGCTAGAATTATCACTCTGCCATGTATAATTATAGAATTCATTAGAACTATCACTCTGCCATATATAGTTATAGCAGTCGCTAGAATTATCACTCTGCCATGTATAATTATAGAATTCATTAGAACTATCACTCTGCCATATATAGTTATAGCAGTCGCTAGAATTATCACTCTGCCATGTATAATTATAGAATTCATTAGAACTATCACTCTGCCATATATAGTTATAGCAGTCGCTAGAATTATCACTCTGCCATGTATAATTATAGAATTCATTAGAACTATCACTCTGCCATATATAGTTATAGCAGTCGCTAGAATTATCACTCTGCCATATATAGTTATAGCAGTCGCTAGAATTATCACTCTGCCATGTATAATTATAGAATTCATTAGAACTATCACTCTGCCATATATAGTTATAGCAGTCGCTAGAATTATCACTCTGCCATATATAGTTATAGCAGTCGCTAGAATTATCACTCTGCCATATATAGTTATAGCAGTCGCTAGAATTATTACTCTGCCATGTATAATTATAGAATTCATTAGAACTATCACTCTGCCATATATAGTTATAGCAGTCGCTAGAATTATCACTCTGCCATGTATAATTGTAGAATTCACTAGAATTACCACTTTGCCATATATCATTCGCTAGAATTATCACTCTACATAAGACGAACGGTTGAAGTGGATTTTCTTGTGAAAAAGAGCAATGTCCATTAATGATCCTTCTTTTGACAAGTTATCACTCTTTTATCTATCCCGAATAAATTGGGCCCAAACCCATCTAAGTACTAGATGCATTAATTAACGTTCCTTGGATGTATTTTCAGCACTACCGACACCCGAAAGTTTATTCCACATGAAGGAGAGAGGCAGGTGACAGTTTCATGTTCAGATTATGCTGCAGCATTACAATGAAGAACGCTTCCACCATACAATCACGACCGTGTGTTTCTTTCGCCGGAGAAAAGGGTGGTGAGTTTGGATATGTTCACAGCATTTGAACGGGAGTATTTTATTCACACTTTATTGGATGTAAGGTGCCAACCCTAATCATCCTCAGAGTTCGGGAGGAGGTGTGAAAGTATGAATCAATCGGTTCATCCCAACTCGGTGGCAGTGACATGTTGTCGGCCACTTATGACCGTTGAAGGCTCCATCATTGCAACTATCTATGCATAAGCACACCCGGTACCAGAGCAGACCTCCTTCAAAGATAATGGCGCATTTCCGGAGTTTTGATGATAAAGTGATTCATTGATCACTTTCTTTGGCATCGATGGCTTCTAGGGAATGCCAAACTGTCGGGAAAGCTCAGACCAAATCGAAGAAAAATGCCCAGAAAGGATTGGTTGATACCCGGCGCCCGCCTTACTATGCCATGCCCGCCTTACTATGCCATGCCCGCCTTACTATGCCACGCCCGCCTTACTATGCCACGCCCGCCTTACTATGCCATGCCCGCCTTACTATGCCATGATACATGGTGTTCAAGTTCACAGTGTCATTATTCTGTGCGCAGTTGACGACTGACGAAATTTGAGCTCTTATATAGATTACATATAACTGCGTATTGACGCAAGGGGAAATATATGAGATCTGAGGGGAAGAAAGTTGTGTACTTCTTGAAACATTTTGTCAGAGGACCGGATCAGGAAGACCACGTCCTTTCTGCATTTTGTTACAGGGTCAGTCCAAATACCACATGGTGGAATTAAGATTTCATTTACAAAACTGGCATGGGAATAAAAAGACCCATTGTGCACACGTGATCAACTCTCATGAAAATAAGTGTGTTGTTTTCCTCTTATCAAGAGATCCGTCGTAAAATGGCACAGTATTGGTTAACGACTTGACTTTCCAGTTACTCATCATGTAAGCTGAGCAGAAGATGGATGTGACATGTTCAGTTGTAGGAAATTTGTATTTTAAGCTGATTTTAACATTCTGCTGCCATGCTGAATATAGCGTAATACCATACTTCAAGGTTCAAATTGCATTTTCCGATATGCATAAATCTTTTCAAAATGTGTTACAATTCAGTCTATGTAAACGTAGTCTCAGTATTATTCGTTACACTCCTCTACTGAGTCTAACAACCATAGTAGGAGGTAGCGTCAGGTAACCTAGCTTTGAGCGACCTATGACCGTTCAGTCAAACGCGAGACTGCCAAACGGATGTACCCTAAACTAATCTAACAACGGCTGCCACCCATGAAACGGACTTGCAACGTCACAAGCATCTAAGGGCACACCTTTGTAGCTCCGTAAAGTGTTTCTCAGCTATCAGACAGTTCACAAACATTACTAAGGGTGTATAGCTACAGATATAATATACAAATCGTCCTACTAATTATATGACTGTGATGTGTAAATACGCTCTCCAAAAAAGAGACTAAACATTGGAAAATGTGAATTATATATAGGGAAATATTCTACACAAACTAATCCATGCTGAATTCCCACGTGCAGGAATGTTTGCCGTAGATAAAACGTTTGAAGAAAAGAAACGGTGAACAAAGAGGTGACGTGAATTCCTAAAAACACACCAAACATGAAATGCACGTGCATCACGAAATTGGGTATCACCTTTGAGCTGGAGTCAGTGATTGGAGGCCTTAAAAAACGCTATAGTATCTATAGTACTCCACGTGCACTGCTTTAAGCCACTACAGACGACACGAGAATGAAAACACAAACAGAAGCTCCACGACATAACGCCGGACATCGCAGCATGAGGTGGCAAGGTGCTTCGGCGTGTCACTCAAACCTATGGACCCGACACAACAATACTGGGAGTGTTAAGGACAGTCCCAGGCCAAGTCGACCTGGAGTTAGCACCGCCGCCCATTGTCGCTGCATCCAGTTGAGACATTTACGTCCCAACAATACGGCAGCGTCGTCCACAACAATCCAAATCCATAGAATGCTCCGAATCTCCGACAAGACAGTACGTAATTGGCTACGGGAAGTCACGACGTTTTCCCAGAAGGCCAGTTCAACATTACGTCGTTCCCGTTATCAACGTCAATGGTTGATCTCTAGAGTACGACAGTGCTCGACCTCACGTGTTGACAGGACTTCCTCAAGCAAAGCAATGTTCAGGTGTTACTTTGGCCTTCTCGATCACATGATTTGTCCCTCATTAAACATCTGTGAGATACTCTAGATCGACCCTTGCGCCGGCGTAATCCGGAACCTCAGACTCAACGAGAACTGCATACGGCACTTTAGCAGACAGCACTTGACACCCCCTTTCTAGGGGTCACCGCTGCCGATGTTTATGGTGGTCACACCAAGTACTGACATTTTACTTTGAGCAAGTGGCTTTTGTAACCCTCTATGGTTTTACCAAACACTTTCTCGATAATCATGTTTTGGAAATTGTACAGCGCTGGTTTTAATGTAAGCAGTGATGTCATGTTTGAATCAGTCATATGCACTCAGTGAGTAAACTTCACAACATGTCAGGTTTCTTTTCTTGAAGAGTATATATCTTACTTAAATCATAATTATAGTATTCCCAGAAATTATTGAGAAAGTTGTTTCGATAAATTTCTTATACATGTGTATAAACTATTGAAGTTTTACTTGAATGAATATGATTAGATGTGCCTCCCTTACAGTCTAAGTGTTTTTTCAATACCTTGGAGACCTCCTTGTCATGTAGTACACGAATGAATGCGTCTGGGCACACTGCCGATCAGCGTATCCCAATATTTGACCCCTTCTTTCTTCATATCTGCAATATTTCTAAGTTTTCTAGTGGTTTATTCTGGCCATTAGCCACCCACGCATTCTCAATAGTGTTAGGGCCAGTCGCTCCTTCCACGAAGCAACCTTCACTAAGGTTAACACATTCTTCAACATTGCACTAAGGTTATCTTACTGCCTTGGCTGTAGCTTGGTCAGTCTAAAACTTGAACATTTTCGTCCGGCAACTACTGTTTTGGGTAGCCCGCAGTGTGTTTTGTGTCGTTATGTAGAAAAGTCCAGTCATCTGCAGACCATGTTCGGACAGTTGGGTCATTCAAGATGTGAACACAACGTTCCATCCGACACATGAACATTCGGGATATGTACTGTATCCCCAAATTTTCACACAGTTCGGCATTGGCCTTTGAAAATTCCTGGATTCGCCTATGGTTTGGAAAAAAGCCAGACAGACCTTTCACCAGAAAGAAACATTATTCCAGTCTTCGTGAGCCCAGCACCAGGTTAAACGTATTTCTTTTTCTGCCTCTTCCATCAATGATGAAGGAATTTCTGCACGTTTTATCCATTTAAGTATTTGTAAGTCTTGTCTTAGGGTTTCATTGCATACCCGGGGACTTCCTCTATTAATCATCTTATTTTTTGTAATCTCAACATATTTCAATTTTCCTTACTTCCTCAAGTACTTCCATTGAGACGACCATTTATTCTCTGAGGCAAAAACCCCGCACACGAGGTGCGGTTACGCTACAAGTGACGTCATAATTGTAATGATGTCATATACTGTATAATTAGTCCAGGAGGAGAATTTCAAAAGGGTCCTAGAAATAGGATTTCGTAGCCTCCCAAGTACTGATTTTGTTTGACACTATTTTCACTTTGGCTCATGAAAAGGCCTGTAATTCTCTCAGATTGTGGTATCAATTATTTTTTCATAGGCCATTTTATGTGACGGGGGTCTGTGAGCATTTTCATGACATTTGGTTTGCTGCCCGACAACATCTCAAAGCTAATCATGGATAGTTTTACTACTATCAATCTGATCACTTTCACTTTGACTTTTGTGTATTGGCAAAGGATAGTAAAGTATAATTGTTTTACATGTTTTTGCTTTTAAAAATAGTGAAAATGGCCGCTATTTTGCCCGCCATCTTGAATTGTCGTGTGTTGCCTTCTCGGCAGTTGAATTTACATAAAAAATAACACCGAATGTGTCCATTTACATCCAATGTTGATACTTTTGATGTTTTTTTCACACTTGTCTCTTCTAGAGTGTTGACTTGGGGACAAAACAAGTAATTTTGTATGGTCATGTCGTGGTAATATAATGTTTTACAGCTTATTCTTTGAGACAGGGGATTTTATATATAATTAGCCATTCTCCGACTTTTCATGGGAATGCGTGGTGGTGATATATTTATTGAAAGTTTACATTATTCCTGCAACTAGAATCAATTGTTTTTGTTTCCTGTTTACTTCTAGAGTGACAGCACGTTATATGGAATTGTTTCATATTACCCAGAATTCAAAATGGCTGCCAAGATGGCCGCCATTGTAGTTTTGCTACGTTTGTACTGATATGTAAACAAACAACTCGTTTGATGTCAAATATTTTATACAGTATCGAAAAAGAACAAAATTTCAATGGTATGGTTTATGAAAGCGTCATTTGCCTAAAATAGTTGATGAAATAACATCATCCAAAGTGTTAAAAAAAAACTATGCTACAAGGCCGATAACTGCGTCTAAGCTCTGCACAGAGTCGGGGAAGCAGGGTACAGCTTCCCCCTATACTTTTTTTACAGGTTACTTTCTATGCATAAAAGTACTGATATAACACTCTTTTCATGTTGATGGGGCTCCCTTGATTGAGAAATGATAACTTCGGCCTTGTTGTAGCTATTCAAAGTGGTCTGTCAGATAACTCTTAATCACTTTTGATACATTCAGAAGCTTACAATCAACTCTTCTCTTCACTTTCTTTCATATCATATGTCACATCATGTGAGAATTGGAGTCATCTACAATCCAAAGCTGTTCGGGCAACAATCACCTGCCATACAAAAAGACATGTCTCTGTGCACAATAAGTCAGTTCATCTGCATTGACATAGATGTCTCTGCTGGCATGCTGACCTTTTGCATCTACTCTATGTCAGTTCAACCATTCCACGGGGAACAGGATCAGAAAAGGGATAAGCTGACCATCACAAATGCTCCAACCAGGGCCAACTGGTGAAGGAATCTTCATGATTAGTTGTATCCACACATGCACATTGTGGTTAACTCGCTCAATAAGACGTTTTAGACTGCTGGATGTTGGTGGGAGTCTTTGTCAATACTTCATCTACAAGCATTGCTAGATTATTTGGTACATACATTGCATTAGAAACCTGTCCACAAGATGTAAAGACGTGTTTCGTGAACATTGTGACCCATTTGTTGTTTGGAGCTTCTAATAACTGGGCTTTATAGACTTTTTGGGAATGAATGTAGAAGAAGAGATTTTCAGTTTCAGGTTCAATCGATGAAAATTTGACCAAACGTTCGTCTTGGAAGAGTTCCGCTGACTACATATGATACTGATCCTTTTGCTCTGTTCACCATGCACGAAGCTGTGAATGATATTCTTTGAGACAACAACTCCACTGTTCATATTGTTCATAAGATACAGACATGACACGTCATTCATTTGGAAGACTGAATGGATTTTCCCATCAATCCTGATTAGCACATTGACATTTCTAATGTTCCTTTTACAATGGCTCATGCAGATGGAACATAAAGGGAAAACATCAAATGCGGTTTGAAAGAGGAACTTCAAACGGGAGTATTTGGTCCTTCATTGCCTACTAGCAGAGGAGAGAATGCTGGCTCTTCAAATAGTCAACGGCATGGCAAAATTGCAAATGTACAGAAAGGGAACTGCTTCAAAATTTGGAGACTTGACTGATATGCATTGAGATAAATTCGGAATGGAACTGACTGCATTAGAGTTGATGCTGTTTGGGACAGGCATGCCAGGCAAGAGTCGGTCGAAGTAGGGGAGCGAATCAAAGGTGATCGTCAACGGCACAAGAAGTCAAGATTGTTGGTAAAAACACACGACTACCAAGACATTGGGACAAATCAGCGGTCCTCTCAACAAGTCTAGTCTTGTCGCACATACGAACGAATGATGGAGTTCCGTTGGTCCGGCCATGCTACCTGTCGGTAGGCCCGAGGCACGCCAAGGTATATTTGTAGTTCATAGGACGTCCTGACCTGTCTTAATAACTGTAAAAAGAGATTGAACGGGATAGAACGTGTAATGATCATATAAATTACAATGTTCTTTTGATCATAACCAGCTGTCAGTATGTCTATCTCATCTATGCCCAATCCCCAGACAATTGGTAATACGTATAAACATTGAAGAAATGCGGCTTCACCCCATGTGAACAACGTTTTCAAGCAGTTCAAACCCGTCTTTAGTCAGTATATATCCGTTTTGGATTAGACCTACCACTTTCTTAACATGCACTACCCAGCACAAACTCATTCTTAACTCAACCAGCTCGTGTTCAGACACCTCTTCCCGTTCGCACTACATTCTCACTCTGATTCTGCAGTGGTAATAGCAGACATGTCCTGGTTTGATTTCTGTAAGTACCCAGCCCATTCTATTTCCGTTATCAGTTTCAAGATGGAAACATCGACATCACCATGCCTCCACAGAAAAACGAATGTGGAACGAGAAGGACATCGTATTTAATGAAGGGGTGATGCATTCATGAATTTCATCAAATCTGAGTGGGGTAATTCTCAAGAAATAATAGGACTCATGATCATCAAGGCGGAGATCCTGTGTCAATTGATGAAATGTTCCACAGCTGTTCCCCTCTCAGGTTAAAGCCAGTTTCTCACCCAACAAGTTCTTGTTCGTTTCCTCCTTTCTTGCTCTACCAACCCATTGTATTCTTGTTCTGCTTCCAATAAAAATTCCAGCAAATAAGCATTCAGCATGTTGACAGCTGCACATTTGTTCATGTTTCACAGGCAGAATTTTTTATCCCAAATGGAGAACATGTTAAAAACGCATGTCTGTATACCCTACCGTAATATTTGCAGGGAATACCAAAGTAACTAAGAATATAATGCGGTCGAGTTTCGTCTGTCTGTGAACGGAGTTGACTGGTTCGTCACTGTCACAAATCATATCTTCATTACACCTAACAGCGTCTTATTAACACACTTCGGAAACAGGTCAAAACACTTCAGTGTAATATCAGAGAATGCCAGAGAATGTTCCAGATTGTACACGCATACGACGCAGCCATCAAATCCCAATGTCTATAATAGCTGGGTGAGTGAGTGAGTGAGTGAAGCGTTTTGACAAGTAGTGTAGGTTCAATCCCCCCAAATGTTAGTTTTAAAGCCACTTTCAAGGATTCTCATGTTTAGTGAAGTCCTTCATTATTATGTCCTCATTTTGTGCAGTTGATCCAGTCTACCGAATATGCCCTTCCCCGAAACAAGACACAAGAAAGGTCATTAAAGCATCAGAATTTCATAAGAATATCTTTAAATTTTAAGGGAATAAATTGGAATTTGATACAGTTATATAAAACATGTATTAATTTATATGTTCTATTGTCTGCAACCAGATCTTAATACACGCATAGGCAATGTACGATTATTCAAAACCAGATTTAATCCATAAATGTACAATCTACGATCATTTAGATGCAAATCTGAATAAACAGATGTAAATCTACGATTATGTAAAACCAGATCTAAATCCACAGATGTTTAACATACAATGTACGATGACTGGAAGATGCATCCACACCATGACTTGTATCTACGTGACAGCTGATTCAGCAAAAGAAGAAGCCAGAGGTATTTTAAACACTGGCTAATAAATATAAAAATAGCTGACCAGGAGCAAGAATTAGCTCTGAAACGTCGTATGAAGAATAAAAAAGAAGTACTGTTATCAATAAAACGTGTCATGTGTTTAAAGTTATATTGTTGTTATTTTTAGAATATCTCAGACCTGGGAGTATGTCATATGTGCTTTGTAAATCACCTAGGTGTCAATATTGTTGTTTCAAATGCATATTCCTTTAACGTCAAATTCATCCATATCGAGAGATTTAATTCATTCAAAATGTATTATCCTACTTTGCCTTTCTAGGATGCATGTCGTATCACAACACATCTTTAGAACTAGTTTGCTCAAGGAAAGGATGAACAAACCGACCACTAAACATGATGGGCTAAAACAAGTCAGTGTCCACCATAGCACCATATCTCGATGATGACATGCATACAGTGATAGATGTGGTTTGGGTGTTCCAGTGGTGTAGTGGTGAATGTAGTTATGTCGTAATTAGTGGTGGCTGTGTTGCATCCCATGCTGTGTAGGTTGCTGTGGTGTCTATATGTAGTTGTGCTTGTGGTGGTGGTGTTAAACAACTTTCATACTAAGTTGAATAAAATTCTGAGAATTAAATGTTCAATTGGCAAGGTAAAATTATAAGAATTTGCAATCTTAATTTCACTTTATTCTATTTACTTTTTGTTTAAAGAGGCATTCATCGGTGCGTTTTCACAGCAAACAGACTGTAACCGCATAATAACACGAGTGAGTCACGAATGCGATGAGCAGTGATAAGCACATCACAGTTTACAACATTCCCACCCACGGACGACAGTTTGTTTTAATTCATTTGTATTGCATGATCCATACACCTATGTCACTTTGGGTTTAACTTGTAATTTTAAATTTACAATGCGTCATACCTGTATTGTATTAGTCGTTGATTATGTTGTAATCATATTGTCTTACATAAATAAATAAGTTTCGTTTTGTTTCAAAAAAGAATATTACCAGGTCTTTCTTGGCTCACGCTAAATCAGAAAACATGTCTAGGTGCAAACACATGTGATTGAGGTGTTTTCAATAGAGTTAACCCTTTGTTTCAGGTTCGACGACTGGGATTAGGTTGCGTAAGGTGGCCGGTTTGCCATTTCAGCGAGCGAATGAAGCCCGTTTGGAGTCTGAGCACCGACTCACAATGATGTGAAATATTCGTCGTGGGGACAGAAAGTCTTGAGATCCTGTAGAGGTAGGACGACTTGAACTATTCTTCGGAAGGGCGACAGAGGACCAGACAGGCAGGTGTTTCCAAATATATTTTGAAGAAAATATGCGTCTTCATGAATGTTTCTTTAATATACAGTGCGCACTCATTCTCTCACAGTATACAGCCATTTAGGTATAGATGGGAAAGGTTGATACTGGTGTCTGCATGTAAACGGAGTGGTAGTGTAGCCTAGTTGTTCAAGTGATGGCACGCCACGTTCAGTGCCAGTGTTCGAGTCCCCACTTAAATGTTATGGCTCACGCCCACATCTGAGGCCCTTCGTTGGAATATTGCCAAAGTGGCATAAAACCACACTTACTCGCTGTTGTTAAACCAATCTACATATGTGAGAAATGTGATTCGTGGTGCTTATGCATGACTCATTTCTTTCAGACGCAGGAACCCTGGCACATTCTGGATGTGGTGTTGTGTCCCTCTAAACCCTTCCACATGGACTTTAGTACACTGGCTTTCCGAGAGACCAATGGGATGAGATTTTGTCTCATGGTGGCTCCATAGTACATCCGCTCTCCGCGTAGCCCCAGTACATGGAGTAGGTTCGGTGTTAGGGCCTGACTGTACAGTCAGGATGGTTGTTACAGCAACCCAGCTAGTTTAGGGTTGGCACACTCTGTGGCCCCAGTCTTTTCAGCACCCCCAGTAGACCCAATGCTGACTGCACTTGACTGGTAGATTAGGGGTTAGTGTAGATAGGGCCCCCTTCGTGCATGCCCTGTACGATGCTATCTATAGATAGTATAACTTAGTGTTAACCCACCATTCCGTCCTTCAATAGGTTGCTCGAGACAAAGCAAGTCCCGGCTGGTCACTTTGAGAGTCAGTGTACTGGCCGACTGCTGGTAAAGTATTTCAATATTTCAATTTAATATTTCGATTGAATTTTGTTTTCACGCCCCGACATATTTGTTTTGCATTTAAATGTAAGGGGATCGTCGAATAACCGAATGGTTAAAGCGTTTGCTCATGACGCTCCAAACAACCCTAATTCGATTTCCCATATGGGAATGATGTGTGAAGCATATGTTTGTTGTTTCTCACCGTGATATAACTGGTATATTGCTAAAAGCGGTGTAAAAAGTACACTCACGCAGTCATAATCTGTGTGGGAAGCATGAATTATGTAGAATGTTCTTTGCCCTTTTTAGAAGAACCGTCGCTTACGCAAGCAACTGTAACTGCAACTGTGTTCTTTCAAACACTCTTCTGAAGAAAACATAAATGCAATGCAACCTTATATATCATGACGTCTACTGCAAAATGAGTTTCATGTTTGAGATTTTTTCACGTGTAGGCATATAACTTTCATTTAAATACACAGTAAGTACCAATGATGTAAAATATATTCACTTTATTATTAGGAGCCGGGATACCATCGTCCTGGGGGTGGAAATGGACCCTGAAGTGCCCCAGAGGCAGGACGGCTCTCAAGAAGACATTCCATGGACAGAAGTGGATCAACCATTCTTCTGGAGCAGGATGTGGATGTGGATGTTTTACCGTTCGTACATTTTGTGACAATGTACTTTACGTGTCTACTGTAAACCCTCCAGTAGAATAGGTACCGTTGCATACATTGAGGGAACACGGTTCCAGAGTGGTTTTTTCCCAAAAGTTTTTTATCTCTGGTTTTACGTGTCGGGCTTCAGTTACCTGTGACCTTGTTCAAATCTCACACATTCTGCAGCAACAATTTTGGTGTTTGTGTTCAAAGATTTGGTACTGTTCTACATTGGGAATGATGACATTAAAACGGAAACAGCTGGTCCAGTTGTATTTGTTTATTTTGTTGTTTTGGTTTTGAAAGTCGTGAACTCCAGAAGAACTGTTTTTGTCCATGACAATCGGTTGTGCCCGACTTTATCGACGTGTAGGAGTGCCTGTTTTGCCATACACTGCCATACACAGAAACACATCAAGAAACAAGTCCAACATCAGTACACGAGCGTAGTATAATATCTACAAACCAGAACAATACAAAAGCCAGATCACATCGCACAGACTTTTAGTTCAATGTATGTACCAAACAATCCAGTGATGTCCGTAGATGAGACAAGACATTAAATGAAAAGCTCCCACCAACAGTCTAGAATATCATATTGAGCAAGTAAACTACCAAGTGTATGTTTGAAAACAGTATCTGCAGCCAACCATATTCCTTCACCACTTGACCATGGTTGGTGCATTTGTGGTGGTCAGCTTATCCTTTTTCTGGTGTTCTGATGTCGAGATTAGTTGAACTGACATAGAGTAAATGCAATAAAGTCAGTATGCCAGCAGAGAGATCTATGTCAAAGCAGATGAACTGGTTTATTGTACATTTGTATGGCAGGTGATTGTTGCCCGAACAGCTTTGGCTTGTAGATGACTTCAATTCTGACATGATGTTACAAATGATATGAAAGAAAGTGAAGAGAAGATTTAATTGTAAGCTTCTGAATGTATCAAGTGATTAAGAATCATCTGACAGACCTTTTGAATAGCTACAACAAGTGCTTATACACAGTTATCGATCGTGAAGCATAGTTTTCTAATTCTTTGGATTATGTTATTTCATCAAATATTTCAGGAATGTGAAGCCTTATTAACCATAACATTGAAATTTATTTTTTTCTATACTGTGTTAAATATGTGACACCAAATGAATTGTTTGTTTTATAGATCAGTACAAACTTAGTCCTCTGCTATGCATATGTAGTAAAACTATAATGGTCGCATCTTGGCAGGCATTTTGAATTCTGGGTAATACGAAATAATTCCATATAACATGCTGTCACTCAAGAAATAAACAGGAACCAAAACCAACTGATTCTAGTTGCAAGAATGATAAGTGTCAAAAACATCAAAAGTATCAACACTGGATGTAAATTGGACACATTCGATGTTATTTTTTATGTAAATTCAACTGCCAAGAAGGCAACACACGACAATTCAAGATGGCGGGCAAAATAGCGGCCATTTTGATTATTTTTAACAGCAGAAATATGTAAAAAGAAGTTTAACATCCTTTACCAATACACAAAAGTCAAAATGAAAGTGATCAGATTGATAGTAGTAAAACTATCCATGATTAACTTTGAGATGTTGCAGCAAACCAAATGTCTTTAAAATGCTCACAGACCCCCATCACATAAAATGGCCTATGAAAAAAAACCTGATACCACAATCTGAGAGTATTACAGGCCTTTTCATGAGCCCAAGACTTCATACTAACTGAAAATAGTGTCAAACCAAATCAGTACTTGGGAGGCTACGACATCAGATTTTTCACCTGCCTCCTCCTGGACTAAATAGCATTACCACGTCTCTATCCACGTGTAGCTAGTGCTGTTACACAACAACACCTCTTTCAAAATCATCTGGAACCAGCTTTCTTTGTGCTTCAGCCGCCAAAGCTGCCACTTTCTGTTGTCGTCTGTTACACCAGGGGAGATAATGTAGTTAGACTCATTCCTAAGCCTACAAGAGTTGCTTCCCATATTGAGTACGTTACTCCACAATTTTTAAAATTCTATTGTCACTATCATAAAACAAACATTTTCTCAATACTTTCTGTGAAATCTGCTCTTGCAATTAGTATAATGACACGTATTATTCTGTCCCTACAGGGTGTATAACTTGAATAAATCGCCAGGTTATCTAATACGAGCAATACATTTATCTTTGAGTGAAAGTTACACAATTGCAGAGATGATTGACTAAAATGATCTATGTTGGTTGTGTAGCAGAATGCAAATATTGTGCATTTTAAACCTAAGTGTATAATTTAGTAATATAACAGCACTTTCAATTAACATTCTTTTTCACTGGTCACTGCTACCAATATTTGCAACTACTGACAGCAACAATTTCAATTCTCTCTGCTTTATCACAGCACTGCACTTGTTTGGGTAAATTACCTTAGATGTCTTTACCTTAGATGGTAGGGCACAGAAAATGTAAAATGTAATTATATGTCAAGTGTATACGTATTGTGGTATACCGGTAATTTGATGTTTATGTTTTGTTTAAATGGTTTTGTCACATGATCCACCGTCTCCAAGACACTAAATCCCTGAAGTATTCGTCTGTTCTACTTTGACGTGATACCTGTGTTACAGTTGCATGCGGCTCCATATCAATATCAAATCCATAAGTCTGAACTACATCGACAAGGCAAAAATAGGTACATATTGAAATACTCCTCAACAGACGTGTGGCCTGATACCGTCAATGAATACTTGTTCACATCTCATTGTGTGACAGTTCCAACCACAGCGAAAACCAACAGTTCATTTCCGGAACATAAACTGAGTGCAAAGTATAAGCAGGCTGCCCATTCATTACATCAAGGATACTATCATGCTCAAAGGCATAAAACTCCTTATAAAATGTTTCGGATACCTCTTTATCAACATCACGACATACTCGCATTATTCTCTGATTGTGAACCGATCTCCCAGTAATGTGACTTGCTCTTTGCTGGCCTTTGATCAACTTCATGGCATGTCCGACTTTGATGTTTTAAATTCCAAAATCGCTCCAAACCTTCGATGGAAGACCATACATATCTGAGGCTTGAACAAATATTCTCAACACATCAACAGCCGGGAAAAAACATCAATGCATCCATGGGTTACCAGTGACTATCTTATAGCTCTTTTTTTAACTTTCCAACCCTTTACGAAGCAATTACATGTCCAATTATGTGTCACTAATTGTTTTTGCGTCGTTTCTTAGTGAAATCTCAACTATGTATCATTAACGGTTAGTGGCGACAACAGCTCGAAGTGACCTGTCCTTCAGTATCCACTAAGTCAGTGATTCTCAGCCTTGAGGGATACATTATGCAACTTATGTATATATTAGACATTAATGATGCCAGTTAATTTGGAAATGACCCCAGTTGCATTGAACCGCCAGCTGTTTCATAACGTTTCCTGTCAAAAACGAGGTGATCTCTTCAAAAACGTTTATTCGTGCAAGCCGCCATCACAAGACGCCCCAAAGCATGCTTGCGTATATGGGACCTTTCATTGTAGCCTATCGTAACATCTCCCTTTCTTTACCAAATGGAACCAAACCGTAGACTAGTTCTATTCTTAATAGAATAATACTGATATCCTTATTTTGGAGAAAAACATAACTGCCATAGCTGTAACTAGTAACCTTAACTGTTCCTATTGACCTAATTCAGAGTAGTCACGAAACAAAGTCTTTCAGGTAATCTGGTCTTTTCACCAATAGCCCTCTTGAGGTCTGCCTTCAGGTATCGCTGTAATTGATTGTGCTATGTTATTGTTCATTTGGGGAGTAGCATTAGCCAATACCTCAAGCCCAGGAGACTTTACACTGGTATGGATACCTCTGTTTTCTTAGGTGTGTCATGAAGTGCTGTTTCATTAATATCTAGTTTCCCTGGACTGACTTCTTTCATTTGTGGATGTGTCGACGACTCATCAGTTTGGTGTTGTCTCGGTGTGTACCAGGGTTGGGGTCATCTTATGGTGGTAGTGGTGTCGAATTGTCACGGGCATACTCGCAGGTGTCAACGATTACATCAACATTGTCTTCCATCTTCTGTACGAATTGGGTGTGACTGCACATCCACCTTATATTCAACCTTGCTTTTATCCACCTCAAATGGACTGGTGGCTGGAATGTTTCTACCTCTCCCTTTTTGAGGAACGGATGTTCTCTTGATCCCCTGTCATAGTAGGACATTTGCTCTGATTTCCTTCCGGCCAACTTCTCGCCAACGTTCTTTGGAATTTTTGGCTTCAGACGTTTTCTTGAAACTGGAATCTTGGTCATTGGCTGTCTACCGAACAGTCTCTGGACAGGTGACAGTCTCTGGACATTTCATGGCTTCTGATGAAATGTTCTCAATTCCAGCAGAGCCAAACACGGTTCCCCGTTGGCTTCCTTCGACTTCAAGAGCAAAGGTTTTGCTATTTTCTCAGTACTCTCTGCTTTGCCATTGGTCTGATCATATCTTGGGGAGCTTGTTACTTGCCCCATTGCTCTCTATGAAGTCATAGAAGTGTTGTGAATTAAATGGCGGATCATTCATGATAACTTTCTCTGGCAGTCCATGCCTTGAACAATAAGCTTTGATCTTTTTGATTACTTCCACCGATGTCTTATTTTCAAGTCTGCCCACCTAAAAATATTATTGTCAGAATAGAAGTCTACTGTAATAAGGTCGCCCATTTTGTTGCGTTTAAACAGGACGCATGCAATAATCTGCCATGAAAGCTGTGGCATCTCGTGACTGATGATTGGTTCTTTAGGCTGGTTTCTTTGGAGAGTATTACACACACCACACTTGGCTATGTAAGAGTGAATGTCTTCATGCATTTCATGTGCCCTGCTTAAGCATCCCTGTATTCCTGTGTGTAGCCTTTCAATGGTCATATGTCTGGCTGAGGCGGGTATTACCAACCTTTCTGTCTTGTGAATCAGCCCATTCTGTAGAGACAGTTCCTCACGAAAAGTATGATATTTTTTAAAGTTCGGTTGCAGTGCTGTTTGAACATCTGGCCATCATTTCTGGATTAATTCCACCAAGTCACACATCTCGTCATCCGCTGAGTTGCCAGCTGTAGTTTCTGCAAACAGCCATTGGACACAGCAACATTATCTGCTATGATGAACCTCTCCACGTCGCGTTCGACTTCTGTTTGAAATATTTCTCCCCTTTCATTTTCACTGCCATGGTTTGGGACATACGCTCTACTCAGAGTGTCTGCTACGTACATCTCTTTCCTTTTCTTGTACACCACATCATACTCATATTTCTGGGTCCGTAACATCATTCTTTGGACTCGCTTTGCGGCTGACATCAGGTTTTTCTTGTGTGTTATCATCAATGACTGGTGGTCAGTCTCAGCTGTGATGTGTCTTCCATAGACATATTTTTCGAATCTTTCAAGTCCGAATACTATTGCCAGCATCTCTTAGTCTATATCGAGAACAAAAAGTTAAACGCCAGCCCATTTCATAACTAAGATGTGAAACTGGGAAATGTTAGGCTGAACTAATTGGGAAAACCAATCCATATTTAGAGAAGGTTTATTTGGTAACGCTTTAGGGATGTCATAATCATTCGAATTTACAATTAAAGGAAATATTGTTACAGATATGATGACACTGCTTTTAAAATCACAATAACTATTCCTATTGTGTTTATATAAGACTTTTAAATTTAGGTTTCAATTGTTAAAAGTGACAATCATGTGATTTTCACTTTTCAAAAGAAGGTAACCTTTTTGAGGAAAATAAAATGCATGTTTTCCAGAAGTGCATGCATCCTGTTGAAACTAAAAGATAATTTCCATTATGGTATGTACTAAGTGTACTAAACCAAATTATGACAGCTCGCTTATTTCTTAAAGATTTCCTATGTGCCAAATATACTGAGTGGTGCTTAACATTTTATTTACGGTATATTTGTGCATAGCCTTTTTCTGTCGTAGTAAGTGCTCTTGATGCATAATTTATGGGTTTTCATCTTTGATCAGACATGCCCGGAGCCCACTTTCAGATGCATCACTTTGAAGAACAGTATCAAAATTCTTCAGTACTGGTTGAGTCGACAGAGCCTGTTTGATGTTCTTTAATGCTTTGCCATGCACATCTTCATCCCATCTGAAGTTATGTACCTTCTTCACCAACTCTCTCAATGGTGCAGATAATTCTGAAAGATGTGGTCCATACCTTTGGAGATATCCAACCATGCCCATTAACCGTTCAACTCCTGTTTTATCTCTCGGGGTTGGCATTTTGTCAGTGGCATCAATCTTCTTTGGATCAGCTTTTCAACCATCTTTGGAGATGATATGTCCAATGTAGATGATTTGAGGCTGCTTCATTTCAACTTTGATTTTGTTGAGTTTGAGATTGCTCTTCCTGCATGCCTGAAGGTGATTCTCCAGGTTCCTGTCCTGATCATTTGAGGTGTCTCCGATGGTCGCAGCGTTATCCCATACCAGGATGTCATCATGTACTGCACACACTGCCTTCAAACCTTTAAGTGCAATATCTACATATATTTTAAACGCTTCCGGAGAGTAGTCAAAAAGCTACTGTCTTCATCTAATGCCACTTGCCATTTCTTTCAATCCAAGTTTGTAAAATACTGTGCTCCTCTTAGTTTTTGCAGGACATCATCTATTGATGGAATTGCATAGTCACTTCTCTGAAGGGCTTTGTACAGGCCTTATAGCACCGTTGGCTTTCATGGCGATTACCAGACTTCTGATCAAATTCAGTGAGGGTATTCACTTGCTTGATGATTTCCAACTTCTCCAGTCTTGCCAATTCTTCTTTACGTTTATCGCCAGTGGCCATTTTCTGCTTAGTAGTTTCACTGGGGTCATCTCCTTGTCAAAGTATAGGTGAAGTGGTTTCACCTAGTTCCCCTGTCCCACAAAGACATCTTCAAGTTTTGTTAGCATCATCCTGTAGGTCAATTTTAGCAATGTTGTGATCGTTCACAATAATCAAAGTCATAAACTGAACAGCTCTTGAAACCAGGATTCGCTTGTTAGTCTCCATCTATTAAAACAAATCGCACTTTGTATACTTTGTTGCTCTTTGGGTTCTCTACCTGCAATATTTGTTGTCCTCTGGGTTTGATTTCAGTCTTGCTGTACATGAATAAAGGCGCCGTGGTGATCTACAGGTTTTGCACTTTACTATCTCCCGAAACTTGTATGTACTGACTGGTAGATATAACATTGCTTGTGGGACCACAGTTATGCACTCCAACGTTCATCGTAGCATGTAACTTCTTTCGATACACCCTTGTGTCAACTCTTTGGACATAAGTCATCACAATTATAACTTTGTTCATCATAGCCATCGTTGCATGATTCTTCTTCAAGACAATCCTCTTCTACCATTTCATGTAATGGTTGCTTCTTTGTCTTCCACACTGTATAGCAGTTTCTTCTGTTGCAGTTGCACAACAGACAGTTCTGTCCATAATAACCACAGTATTTCAAGTTCTTCTTGCTTGGTTTTGATTCTTTTTCTCGTTGCTGGCGTCGCTTTCTGACGAAGTGGATGCTTTCAGGTTGTTTGGCGTTCATTGCCCTAGTCATTTGTTCTACTTTCCAACAAGTTTGTATTTAGTTTTTCATCTTTCACACCCACCACGATCTGATCCTTTAATAACCTTTCCTCCATCTGACCAAAATCGGATGTCTTTATCAGCTTTCTGAGGTAAGATATGTAAATGTGAATTTGGTGCCTGACCTCGTTTGTGAAACGCATAAGATTCATACGTTTCATTCATTTCCCCGATACAAAATTCATTCTCAAATGGCAAGCCGTCGCAGAGATTAAGTGCATCGGGACCTAAGCAGGTCAAGAGGTTTACAGTTCAATCGAGTGGCAATTTCATAATTATCCCACATACTTTGAAATTTTCATTTTCTCGAGTTAACTGTCAGATTACCTTCCTATTCTAGTTTAGGGGTGGAGGTACGCTCATGCGTCGCCCCTTCCGGTCCAGTTGCCGTCCTTCGCCATGTGCTTCGGCGATGTTTTCATCTTGTGGCACTGACATTTCAGACAAACTGTTTCACCTTTAAATACTAGAGAGGCATTTTTGACACCATGTTTCATAGCGTTTCCTGTCAGAAACGAGGTGGTCTCTTCTGAACAAAGGCATGCATAGGAGATCCTTGCATATTCGTGCAAGCCGCCATCACAAGTCGCCCGAAAGCATGCTGGGATATACCGTCATATGATTCCGTGGTACTTACCTTTCCGTGGTAGTTTCTAATGACAATTTGCTCATGAGCCACGCACCAAATTACGCCTCTAATTACGCCACGATCATCAGTAGATCACCACGGCTGTGAGAGAAAAATGTTCAATTTGCCTACATACAGTCATCTGCTAATAAATACTTATGTAACTTTATATCTTGCACGTAATACCACGTTTCCTGTGATCTTTACAAACATTTTCTGTACACTTACTCAGCTTCAAAGGTTTCTAAACATCGCCCGTCTGCTACCTGATGTAAACAATAAAAATAATCACGTGACCGAAGGAGGAATCCCTGCTCTAGTTGTTTGAAACTGTGGAAGTCCAATAGGGTCATTTTAGGGGTTTTTCATGTCCCATTTCACGTATTCCGTTGATCAACTCTGCATATCTTGGGAACTAGAAATGTGACTATTCTGTTCATTCTAAAATCACTGATTGTATTACAATTGATCAACTTCGTTATTACTGTAAACCTGCTTTGACACGTCTGGATTGGCTGTTCATAACTCGTGAGATTGTAACGTGCTGTGCACCCGTAAGTTGGTACGTAGGGAATACCACGGAAACATATGAGGTCACCACAGTTTGTGCACAATTGCCGCCTGTCGTACAATACGGACAACGATGAACTTCAGAATGACAAAAGTGTTTTGTTGGCATTAAATGATACAAAGGTATGTCGTCTAACTCTACGTTGCGTTTATATGACTTGACAACATCAGCGATCGCATTCATAGTTGTGAATTTCTTGATAACACAGAAACCTATGACGCGAGGGTATGATTGTCGCGATCATTCATTGTAGGTTATTGTAACATCAGCGACGGTACGCTGATCGGCCATCTAGTTTACACGATGCCGTCTCGGAAACACAGCGAGTAACAACAGCCATCTGTTTTACTGTATCAAATGTGCACGATTTGCCGTTACAAAAAATCACATTATCGTCCTTGATACTTTTCTGAACTTTTGATATGTTGAAAGTAAACTTACTGACATGTTCCAGCCAAAGTTCTTCTGTTGCAGTTTGTTCTACGCACTTTGCCAGTATTACTGGTCTGGTCTTCAATACGTATTAAAAAATCAGATAATATATCATAAACGTAATGTGAAAATTCAAGACTCCATATTGTTCATAGCGTGTTTCATGTTGTGGAATGTAATCAGTGACTTGAAGCAGTCTCATACTGAAATGTCCATACCACCTGTTGACTTTCATATGAACATCAATGTGCTTTTGGGAATGGAACTACTTTCCTCCCCCGTCGTGTCATCAGACAACCCCGGACTGAATTGGACGGAGAATCCATCAGAACGGAGATGGATGGGAGTTACCCATTCATCACCTGAGAAATATATGATGTACTGTGTTCGTCATTAACATGTTTCATTATTAACGTTTCTCATCACATTAAACAAACCTTAAAGCATGCATGCCACCTCTAATTAAAACTTAAAATGTAGTCAAATAAGAGCATGATCAGCCACCAATATGTATTAATGTTATGCCACACTCATCAGTATTCAAGGTATGTGGGCGCGGTCTGTAAATAATCGAGTCTGGACGATTTTATAAACAGTATCTTATTGCGGAGAGTTCACTTTGCAGTTCCTTTTCCGCGATTTAGTAAGGTTCGAGTTCTTCGAACAAATGTTGTATATTTCCAACCATACCCTAAACATCACTTACACTCACATATATTAAGAACTGCGATGTTTGTTGATATCAGTTGAACCAGTGCATTCATGTCCATGATGGTGATCAATGCCTTTGGTGTTTACTACATCTGCAAAGACACTACAACATATACTTCATATCTTCATGTTATATACATCTGCCAGGACAATACAACATATACTTCATATCTCCATGTTATATACATCTGCCAGGACAATACAACATATACTTCATATCTCCATGTTATATACATCTGCCAAGACTTACAACATATACTTCATATCTTCATGTTATATACATCTGCCAGGACACTACAACATATACTTCATATCGCCATGTTATATACATCTGCCAGGACACTACAACATATACTTCATATCTCCATGTTATATACATCTGCCAGGACAATACAACATATACTTCATATCTCCATGTTATATACATCCGCCAGGACAATACAACATATACTTCATATCTCCATGTTATATACATCTGCCAAGACTTACAACATATACTTCATATCTTCATGTTATATACATCTGCCAGGACACTACAACATATACTTCATATCTTCATGTTATATACATCTGCCAGGACAATACAACATATACTTCATATCTCCATGTTATATATATCTGCCAGGACAATACAACATATACTTCATATCTTCATGTTATATACATCTGCCAGGACACTACAACATATACTTCATATCGCCATGTTATATACATCTGCCAGGACAATACAACATATACTTCATATCTTCATGTTTATAGGAAGCTACATGAGATATTTAAAGTGACCATGTTATGTACATGTGCCAGAACAGTTGACAAATTTCTCCATATGTTGTGTACCAGAATACTGTATACCGACACTGACCTACCAGTTTAAACTGGAGGAGATTAGAGGCAATGTGCATTTCAATCGTCTTTGTGGGAAGGCGTCGACTGTTATTGATTTTCCTCCTCTCTGTCTCTCCAAGGATGAGATAAGATCATGGTCTGAACACCGTCAGCACTGAAACGTCCTTATCCCTCACTGGCTACCAGACAGGCAAAAATCTCAGAGGATGGTTTAAGAAATGATATTCACCCAGAAATGCCAGGAACCTGATATAGCCCCTCTAAACCCTTATCACGTTAAATATGTAGCCATATCTACAGATCAGTAAACCCTTATCAACATTAAGATTAGAAGTAAATAACTTATAACACAAGGATTTCACTCTAACCTTCCATTCATCCGTGTACCCAGGGAAATAGGAATCTTTGCAACCAGATTATCGACCAGGAGAACCAGGAGATTATATATAAATGCTCCTATACAGTGATTGGCGATGTGCAATGCAATCCATATGTAAATACTATCAAATCTTCAGAGTAAAGTGCGGACAGCGGACCATGTGTTATGTTGACATCAGACTGAGAAATGGTATATATGACGCTACAATGAATTTGGTGTTAGCATTTTTCGGAAGAGACCTGCCAGTACCACCACCTCATATTCCCAAACGGATCGACACCCACGCACGTTTCAGCGCAACAAAGCCACGGACAATCACGCTTATACAACCACGCTTTTATTTTATGGACGATTTATGTTGCAGTGACAACTGTTACGAAATGTTGCGAGGGTGTGCCGTGAAATCATTTAAATAAAGATACATTTTATGGACACAATGCAATTGTCAAGTGGCTCGGCTGACTGAGTGGGCGACAACGGCATATCACACAACTCCCACAGACAGCGCTGAACCCACGTACAAAGTGTAACTACTTCAACGTCATGAAACTCTTCATCTTTTCAAAAATCCGAAATGGTAGTTAAGTGATAATATGCGTGTTCGTCACTGTATTCATCAGTTCGTCTTCATAAATATCCGGTAAATTCAAAACACTAAGTTCCAGAAATGTTTGTCAGTTATGGCCTTTCATGAAGTTTTCCCGAAAAGCGTGTTGTAATAGAAATCAGTTAGTACTCGGGTTAGAACCAGCGGTGTACGTGGGTTTGAGAAGAAAAGAGAAGAGAAGAGCTAGAGCGCAGGTGTACTGTAGAGTGAGGTGGGGTGGGGTGGGGAGTATGAGAGGGTGTTAAGGATGGAGAAGCGGTGCAACAGGGGTAAGGGGCTGTGAGGGGTGAGGATGTAAGGGTGGAAGAGAGGGTGGAAGGGTGGAAACATCAGTGGTGAACAATTTCATGTCTGGGTCCTTCAATCGTTCACCAACTGTTTCATGGTGTCGGTCCGAGGATTAAAGCTCGAAAACGGCTCTACCCTATGCATTCAAATTTAGCACAAGGATGGTTCAATAATTACTCTGAATGTTGGTATATTTTGTTTTTCGTTTATATAGCAATGATACCTTAAACTTTGATATGTTTATGCATCTTTACGGAAGCGTTACTTGAAGCTACAATCACACACACACACACACACACACACACACACACACACACATCCACATCCCGACTCCGAACACAACAACAAACAAAAAAACAAACAAGCCTAAATGATATTAAAATACTTAATAATTGTAGAAATTGTCATACTGATTTCCGCTTGCATTTCCATTCTAACAATAGTCGCGTCCATCACTGCGTGTCAGTACAACCAGACTTCAATATTAATCCCTCAATGGCCACACACAGACATTCCATTTACTCAGTGAATATAATTTCAGGCTTTATCCTAAAATAGGATTTCTATTAAGTGAATTGCGAGGTGTCCAGAGCGAGAGCTTGAGATATAGTTGGCACATATGGACGCTGCCCAGTCACTGACAGAAGCAGTGTGTTGCCCCAGACACAAGGCTGTCGCTTCCAATTATTCATCAGGAGGTAAACAACATGTGACAGTGGCAGGATACACTGCCTGAGGGTACAGGCAAACTTGACGTCATATACGTTTTTCTGCATTCTCATCAACCATGCCTTACAGGCAACACTATACTGTAAACTGATTGCCAATCATTTGTGAATATTGTAAATATGATGTGCTTGAGGCAAAACACACACAGAGACACATAGACACACAGACACAGACACAGACACAGACACAGACACACACACACACACACACACACCACCACCACCACCACCATCACCACCACGCACACGCAGAGGGAGAGAAGAAAGTGGGCACTCGCAAACGCTTCCGCTCACATACACCAGTCACACAGGCGAAGAATCATTGGATTACATGAAACTATTTTCACTGAAACCGGAAGCGACAGATATCGGATGTTGTGTTTCCGGGTCTGATTTAAGCTGACCTTGGGGCCGTCTGACCTAGAAAAGTATTGTCCCTGTAAGAGTATTTTACTTACACAAAAAGGCCCCTTCCAACCCATGTTGTGTTTGGGATTACACACAGTAAAATACAGGTTCTAGTACTTTCATGGGGCTTTGAACCTACACTCTGAGAGTCAGGCACCTAACAGCCAGCACACGGTCGGAACTGTACAATCGACGATCCAACGTATTTAGTCACAGAGCCACTGATTGTGTTAGACAGTGAGCATAACCATCATGTTATCTTCACCGATGTATCTACTGTTGTCTACAGAAAGTAACAGATTATTTTGTTTGTATAATTCATGTATTTCTGTTGTATGTGTATACTTTGTCAGCTGGTGTAAACAAATCAAATAGCTGATTAGAAACATTTTATTGTTGATTCCCTACTCCTTTATAACACTGGTAAATTTTTTTGAGTCCCTTATGGTTTTCGGGTTTATGTCTTCTTCTGTAATTCTAACCCTACCCGTAACAGGACCATAAAATTGAGATTTGCTCAATATTCAAAGTGTCTAATTCATTCATTCAGTACGTCTAATGTCGGGCAAAACAGGATAGAAATGGACAGAGAAATTTCTGTTCGTGTTTGGGTAGCACAAATGCATGGTTTGTTGCAGTTTGCAATTTCTTTTCCGACTTTGACGTTATATTCTGCATCACGATGAATGATGTGACATCATGATACTGACACCCTGTAAAGAGATACACCTTTCAAGCCTGGCTTCATTATCTGTAGGAGTACACCCAGTTTACTCAGTTGATCTTCTCCACAGTTTCAGGGACTGTTTATGAGTTACGTGCGTCAGGACTCAAAGCATCAATATTTGAACATAAACAGATACGTTTAAACTTCGTTTAAATTCATTAAACCAGAACGAAAGCCCGCTCAAAACACTATTCTGAAAGCTGTCGACCGCCACTTCACTCAATACACTGGCTAACAGAAAAAAAATGTTCAAGTTTCATAATCACATGCAAGTTTCAAATGCAAATGCTCTATGATTTTTCTCTTTCTAAATATAACCTTAAACTTACTATTTGGACGAAATCTTATTACCATCGGCAACTATCGGTGTTGTGTGTCGGGTAATGGCATATTATTTTAGTGTTTATATAACCGGTGAAATGTAACTGTAGGTCTTCTATGTGAAGGATGCCATGTAACTCTCAGTGTTGTGTATACAGGATGCCATGTAACTCTCAGTGTTGTGTATACAGGATGCCATGTAACTCTCAGTGTTGTGTATACAGGATGGCATGTAACTCTCAGTGTTGTGTATACAGGATGGCATGTAACTCTCAGTGTTGTGTATACAGGATGCCATGTAACTCTCAGTGTTGTGTATACAGGATGCCATGTAAGTCTCGGTGTTGTGTATACAGGATGCCATGTAAGTCTCGGTGTTGTGTATACAGGATGGCATGTAACTCTCAGTGTTGTGTATACAGGATGACATGTAACTCTCAGTGTTGTGTATACAGGATGACATGTAACTCTCAGTGTTGTGTATACAGGATGCCATGTAACTCTCGGTGTTGTGTATACAGGATGCCATGTAACTCTCAGTGTTGTGTATACAGGATAGCATGTAACTCTCGGTGTTGTGTATACAGGATGCCATGTAACTCTCAGTGTTGTGTATAGAGGATGCCATGTAACTCTCAGTGTTGTAAATAAAGGATGCCATGTAACTGTCGGTAGTGAATATAGAGGATGATATTAGCTATGTACAGGGTAGACGATGTAAATATTGTGGGTGTGATGTAAGTAGTATTGGCTGTGTATAGGCTAAACGATATGTATATTATGGGAGTGATGTAAGTATTGGCTGTGTATAGGGTCGAAGATGTGTATATTGTGGGTGTGATGTAAGTATTGCCTGTGTATAGGGTCGAAGGTGTGTATATTGTGGGTTTGATGTAAGCATTGATTGTGTATAAGGTAGACGATGTGTATATTGTGGGTGTCATATAAGTATGGGCTATGTATAAAACTGACGGTGTGTATAGTATGGGAGTCATTTTAGCGGCAGTGCTATGATTATAGGTAACATCTTAGGTGTCTTTTGTGTGTTGTGCATGACGAGTGTCGTGATTAACATATGAAGTGTAAACACTTTCTGTGAGTTTACTGTAAATACTTGAAGGGTCAGTAAAAGAAAAGAATACAAATGTTTTTCAAGATAATAAATCAAAGTAAAATATTATTTGGGAAACAAAACGATATAAACTGAAGCGTCATACTGAAATACATGTACGTGGTCATGTTGTTGCTTCACATCACAAATTGCATTGACCTATATCTTGGATCAGAATGTCTTCACATTGAAAATCCTTAAGGCTAACCGCACTGCGCTGTCCCTAAGACTTTGTTATTTATATACTCAGCCTGAAAAGAAACAGAGCAGCACACGTTGTGGATGGGCTATGAATGTTTTGCTGATGCGTTCACATCGACTACCCCTATTTACGTTAACAGACGTTGTGGACGTGCTGATAGCCGCGTGGGCACCAAACTCGCCACCGCTGCCTTACATCGATCGCAGACATACGAGTACCAATAACGATTTGGAGCAGATAGGATGTCTTTTCTTTTTGCCACAGTAAGATGCATTACATCTTTATCACAGCTCAAAAACTCATACGTTACAAAACACCACCCCCATACAACAGACACCCTTTATCTCAGCTCAGGAATACTGACATGGAGGGCCACCCTCACAACCCCTTACAGCAGACACCCTTTATCTCAACTCAGGAGAACTGACAGGAGGGCCACCCTCACAACCCCATACCATAGACACCTTTTATCTCAACTCAGGAACTGACAAGAGGGCCACCGTCACAATCCCATACTACAGACACCCTTTATCTCAACTCAGGAACTGACAGGAGGGCCACCGTCACAATCCCATACCACAGACACCCTTTTCTCAACTCAGGCACTGACAGGAAGGCCAGCCAGGACATTCAGCTGAAAGTTGGAATCAGCACAATCAAAGCTGCAGACTCTGTCTAATATCTCGGAGTCCACTTCGAGAAATCTCTCTCAATGGAAAAGCAGGCCAATGTTAAGCAAGAACCTTGGATCCATCAGACCATACATGATGCAGGACTGCTGTAAACATTGGTGCACTCCAATGCAAGTTATCGTCTGGACTACGGAAACGTGTGTGGACTGCCCTAGTCTTTCATATCTCGTCTTCAGAGAGTGCAGAATAGTGCGACGCCACTTGTTACAAGGCCCCGGAAGCGAGACCAGCTCACTCCAGTTCTGATGGACATTGGTTGTCTGTGCATCTCCGATGTCAGCACAAGGTGCTCTCGTATGCATACAAGGCACTGCATGGCACAGATCCGTTTTACGTCTAGGATCTTATAACCCCATACTGACCAACATGATCCCTTCGGTCCCAAATTTAAACAGCTTCACCCACAACTGTACCAAAAACATTATTACGAATTGTGGTGACAGAAGCTTCAGCAAGTTAGCAGCAACTCTCTGGAATGATCTACCAGTCACAATAAGAGACCCTGATTCATACAACTGTTTCATAAAGGGTGTCAAAACGGATCTATAAAAGAATGCTTATACCCCTCGGCAATAAACTCTCACACTTGAGTTGAGTTTTATGTCGTATCGGTATGTCATTTTTTGTATCCCGTTTCGAAGATGAAGGACCCGGATATACGTGTCTTCTTGTTGAATTATATCTTGTGGTGTCATGTCGCTCATACCATGCCTAAAATTGTCTCCTTGGTAATTCTGAAATATCTTGGCACGAGTGCACATGTAAGCACTCAGTCTCTGAAACACGTTATATTCCTTTCTTTCCAACCACCTCTTTCAAGAAAGCGAAAGTCCTCAATGAACCAGGTCTATATTATCTTCAAGTTCTAATATTTCCCTGCAAAATCGGCCTCTTTTTCAGTTTAAAATTATTTATATATTCAGAGACTAGTCTGTTTGATTCACCAGTTAAAATTCACCTCTGTGATATTTCCCATTCTTGTTTTCAGAACCCTCATGTTCACTATTACAACCATCGGAGCTTGATGTTCTACTCCCTGAATCGGTTGCTCTCGGTTCTGCAACAAAGGTTCTGTCTGAGCTATCCACAGATGCCTGAAACGTTGACAGCTGACCCGTGACCTGTCCTGTTTGTTGTCATGGTGAAAGTTTCTAAATAGATGATGTTGTGTTACGATGAACACAATGTCTGCATGACAACTTCGATTAGCGCGTTATGTTCTGTCAAACAATATTGCTTGTATCAGCATCATTTCTTCAAACAAGCATGTGAATATCACGCTCCCCACAAACGCAAAAATATTCAATTTGTCATCTTATGTGTTCTTTTGTACATATACGAAAACCGTACAACTGATAGCACCTGCTGCCGATATATACTTACTGCACATGATGAAAATGACTGGTAATTAATTTGTTCACGACAACGAATGTCTGCTTTATGCCTGTTCTCAGCTGGGATTATTTGAGGAAAACAATCGAAAACGTTATGTTGTCAGAATTAGATTTGGTAGTTTGTGTGGGTTGTTTCAAACTGTAAATGAAATCAGTGTGGGAGGATCGTCTACACAACCACACGTTCCGCCAGATGTAAATCCCCCAGGACCACAAGGCAGACTGTCCACGAATCGACCAACGTAGGAAATACGCGAGACCACAAGTACTGAAGCACAGCAATATACACTGCTGCAACAACAAGCATGAAGAGTTACTCAAGGAGATATAGAGACATAAATACCTTTAGACACCACAAATAGACAAATATTGTGGGTGTGATGTAAGTAGTATTGGCTGTGTATAGGCTAAACGATATGTATATTATGGGAGTGATGTAAGTATTGGCTGTGTATAGGGTCGAAGATGTGTATATTGTGGGTGTGATGTAAGTATTGCCTGTGTATAGGGTCGAAGGTGTGTATATTGTGGGTTTGATGTAAGCATTGATTGTGTATAAGGTAGACGATGTGTATATTGTGGGTGTCATATAAGTATGGGCTATGTATAAAACTGACGGTGTGTATAGTATGGGAGTCATTTTAGCGGCAGTGCTATGATTATAGGTAACATCTTAGGTGTCTTTTGTGTGTTGTGCATGACGAGTGTCGTGATTAACATATGAAGTGTAAACACTTTCTGTGAGTTTACTGTAAATACTTGAAGGGTCAGTAAAAGAAAAGAATACAAATGTTTTTCAAGATAATAAATCAAAGTAAAATATTATTTGGGAAACAAAACGATATAAACTGAAGCGTCATACTGAAATACATGTACGTGGTCATGTTGTTGCTTCACATCACAAATTGCATTGACCTATATCTTGGATCAGAATGTCTTCACATTGAAAATCCTTAAGGCTAACCGCACTGCGCTGTCCCTAAGACTTTGTTATTTATATACTCAGCCTGAAAAGAAACAGAGCAGCACACGTTGTGGATGGGCTATGAATGTTTTGCTGATGCGTTCACATCGACTACCCCTATTTACGTTAACAGACGTTGTGGACGTGCTGATAGCCGCGTGGGCACCAAACTCGCCACCGCTGCCTTACATCGATCGCAGACATACGAGTACCAATAACGATTTGGAGCAGATAGGATGTCTTTTCTTTTTGCCACAGTAAGATGCATTACATCTTTATCACAGCTCAAAAACTCATACGTTACAAAACACCACCCCCATACAACAGACACCCTTTATCTCAGCTCAGGAATACTGACATGGAGGGCCACCCTCACAACCCCTTACAGCAGACACCCTTTATCTCAACTCAGGAGAACTGACAGGAGGGCCACCCTCACAACCCCATACCATAGACACCTTTTATCTCAACTCAGGAACTGACAAGAGGGCCACCGTCACAATCCCATACTACAGACACCCTTTATCTCAACTCAGGAACTGACAGGAGGGCCACCGTCACAATCCCATACCACAGACACCCTTTTCTCAACTCAGGCACTGACAGGAAGGCCAGCCAGGACATTCAGCTGAAAGTTGGAATCAGCACAATCAAAGCTGCAGACTCTGTCTAATATCTCGGAGTCCACTTCGAGAAATCTCTCTCAATGGAAAAGCAGGCCAATGTTAAGCAAGAACCTTGGATCCATCAGACCATACATGATGCAGGACTGCTGTAAACATTGGTGCACTCCAATGCAAGTTATCGTCTGGACTACGGAAACGTGTGTGGACTGCCCTAGTCTTTCATATCTCGTCTTCAGAGAGTGCAGAATAGTGCGACGCCACTTGTTACAAGGCCCCGGAAGCGAGACCAGCTCACTCCAGTTCTGATGGACATTGGTTGTCTGTGCATCTCCGATGTCAGCACAAGGTGCTCTCGTATGCATACAAGGCACTGCATGGCACAGATCCGTTTTACGTCTAGGATCTTATAACCCCATACTGACCAACATGATCCCTTCGGTCCCAAATTTAAACAGCTTCACCCACAACTGTACCAAAAACATTATTACGAATTGTGGTGACAGAAGCTTCAGCAAGTTAGCAGCAACTCTCTGGAATGATCTACCAGTCACAATAAGAGACCCTGATTCATACAACTGTTTCATAAAGGGTGTCAAAACGGATCTATAAAAGAATGCTTATACCCCTCGGCAATAAACTCTCACACTTGAGTTGAGTTTTATGTCGTATCGGTATGTCATTTTTTGTATCCCGTTTCGAAGATGAAGGACCCGGATATACGTGTCTTCTTGTTGAATTATATCTTGTGGTGTCATGTCGCTCATACCATGCCTAAAATTGTCTCCTTGGTAATTCTGAAATATCTTGGCACGAGTGCACATGTAAGCACTCAGTCTCTGAAACACGTTATATTCCTTTCTTTCCAACCACCTCTTTCAAGAAAGCGAAAGTCCTCAATGAACCAGGTCTATATTATCTTCAAGTTCTAATATTTCCCTGCAAAATCGGCCTCTTTTTCAGTTTAAAATTATTTATATATTCAGAGACTAGTCTGTTTGATTCACCAGTTAAAATTCACCTCTGTGATATTTCCCATTCTTGTTTTCAGAACCCTCATGTTCACTATTACAACCATCGGAGCTTGATGTTCTACTCCCTGAATCGGTTGCTCTCGGTTCTGCAACAAAGGTTCTGTCTGAGCTATCCACAGATGCCTGAAACGTTGACAGCTGACCCGTGACCTGTCCTGTTTGTTGTCATGGTGAAAGTTTCTAAATAGATGATGTTGTGTTACGATGAACACAATGTCTGCATGACAACTTCGATTAGCGCGTTATGTTCTGTCAAACAATATTGCTTGTATCAGCATCATTTCTTCAAACAAGCATGTGAATATCACGCTCCCCACAAACGCAAAAATATTCAATTTGTCATCTTATGTGTTCTTTTGTACATATACGAAAACCGTACAACTGATAGCACCTGCTGCCGATATATACTTACTGCACATGATGAAAATGACTGGTAATTAATTTGTTCACGACAACGAATGTCTGCTTTATGCCTGTTCTCAGCTGGGATTATTTGAGGAAAACAATCGAAAACGTTATGTTGTCAGAATTAGATTTGGTAGTTTGTGTGGGTTGTTTCAAACTGTAAATGAAATCAGTGTGGGAGGATCGTCTACACAACCACACGTTCCGCCAGATGTAAATCCCCCAGGACCACAAGGCAGACTGTCCACGAATCGACCAACGTAGGAAATACGCGAGACCACAAGTACTGAAGCACAGCAATATACACTGCTGCAACAACAAGCATGAAGAGTTACTCAAGGAGATATAGAGACATAAATACCTTTAGACACCACCAGCCGTATAAATCCGCATTGTTCCAACATACAACAACCAAGATCTATTCACATCACTGCAAAAACAGCAACATGCCGAGATATATTAACATTACACAAACGCCAACGCAGCAATATATATATCCACACTGTCACAGCAAACAGCAACATGCCGAGATATCTGCATTGTTCCATCAAAGAGTACCACGCCACATTGAACATAAATCAATGTGAATATGTCCCTGCAGTGTGACTATATTTCGGCAAGTTGGTTTTGTTGTAACAATGTGGATATACCTTAGCATGTTGGTCTTTGGTATAAACAATGTGAGTATTCCTGAGCATGTTGGCACATCGGTACATCAAGACCTTGCAAGCTACAGGCTTCCGATTATGGACTGTCAGAGGGAGGTGTTCCCTACTTCACACACAGCACGCGTCACGATCCGCTAAACCCGATGCAACACCATGTGGGGTGAATTCGATCGACGTTTACGTCGGTTACTTCAACAACTTTCCATCGCATTACAAGAAGAGTCGATTTATCCAGTGTATGCAGAGATGGTGCCGAGCAGTAATTGCTGCCAGTCGTGGCCATACAAAGTACTGACTTTGACTTGTTGACTCAAGGAAACAGAAACACAACAATAAAGGTTGCTGTTGTGTTATCAAACTCGTTATCTATAGATATGAGAATTTTAAACCGTTGAAATCACACGAAATAATTGCTCATAAAAAAACAAATAAATTCTTCTGAAAATGGCCTATGCGTTTTTAAAAGGATTGTAACCGCAGAGAACACACAAAACATGTGGAAACGCCCGTGAACCGGTTACTATACTAGTGTTTTCCAATATATTTACGTATTTGTCATTTGTTTGAACCATTGATTTAATATTAGACTTGGGAGGAAACATAATCCCACCTGGGAGAGGTTTCCACACACTTAGCTCTCTTTCGTTAAGCAACACCCCTACTTCACTGATGGCCATCGCTTGCTGCCGCAGCTGACGCTCATGGTCGATTATCTGACTAAAGGCCAGTGTAGTGTTCCCTTTTATCCTCCTAGAACCCAGTAGACCAGGTAACGGAACGAGTACATGGAGTGCCTTTTGACTTATGATCGCCCCTATCCTGCAACGCTTATCTGAATGGTGTGCAATGCGTTACACGCTCCAGCAATCGTTGTTGATCTGCTATGTGCTGTAGAAGTAATACAGGTCAGTGACAGAGGTATTGGGCTCCTTGGTTCTCGAGGGACTGATCCACGTCAATAGCTAAAGGAATAAGCATACATTTAACGACCGATTATACTGCATAATGTTCCGACACAGATTCGTGTTTCACTTAAGTTTGGGGTTTGTATATTTCCACTCTAGCGAAAATAATAGTGAAAATAATGCGCCTTAAAGTTAGATAAGATTATTATGGATACTTTGGTTAATCTAATCAAATAAACATTAGTCTAAAATATGATCTCTAATTACTCAATTAATTTTCCTCCACGACAATTCGTTTCTTCTGATGGTGATTTCATGTCGAATAGATCTTTCTTTATTACGTATTTGTGCATGCTAAATTGGTTATAGTTTCCCCAAAATGCATATAACCCACAGTCCGGGTTCAGTCCTAACGAAATATTAACAGTTTTAGATGTTAGTCTATTGACGAGGTCTGGAAGGTCGAGCAAGGATACCCGGCAGACCATGGTACTACTTCAAATGGAGACATCTGTAACTATATCGTCGGGAACAGTGTTACAAGATGGTGCAGTTTGTACAATGTTTATACACCGGGTTTCTAGATTAAATATACCATTTCAGGACACTTGCAATCCACGGTTGACCTTTTAAAGGAACGGATTGCATACGGTCACGTGTGAGCCAAGTTATATTCCCATTGTAACGTCCGTGTCCCACCTTGTACAGTCAGCTGCCTACACCGTTCACAGCTGTGTAGATAGATATGTGGTGGAAGCTGGAGGAAGCGCCTCTATCATCATGTATGTTTCATGATACTGTATCACGCCTATCTACTAGTCTCGACTGCCTCGCGCGCAGCCTGTTGCTATGACGTCATTAGTGATAAAGGGTGATAATTCATGATGTAAAGCTTCGTCGAAATTCTTTATCTTGACCTGGCGACCAGGCCAGGTTAGTTGCTCGTGACTGATGTCACATTCGTTGCATTTATCATTTTCAAACAAGAATGATTTATGGTAAATATCAGGTGTTTAGATATATAGTATTGGTACATGCGATTGAAAGCTTAGTTTACTTTTCCAGTACAATTCTGAATTTTCATGCATTGATTCTTGAAGCACTTCTATGGCTATGAACTGCTAGTTCAGTTCTTTGTTCTTGGGTATCTTTTCACGTCCGTTAACTAGCCATTCTAAGATAACGTGTGTGATTCTCATCTACTAGTTCCAGGGACATGTGCATGACTATCAAATTATTTTAATGTATATTTGCTTGGCTATTAAAGGCTACAGAAACTTGCACGGTTATCAGATTGTGTTTTTTGTGGCTACACCTTTTTGCTTTAAAGACACATGAGCGACTACGAGCTCGCACGTCTAGTGACCCACATTGCCTTCATCTGGAGGGCTTGGGGAAACTTGTACGGCTACTAACACGTCTAGTGACCCACATGCCGTCACCTGTAGGGTTTATGGAAACCTATACGGCTGTCAACTCGCAGGTCTGTGGGAATGGCTTCAAACTCTTGTCTGGGAAATTATAGCAAGACACAGCTTTCAAGTTCTTTGGAAAATTGCATGTGTGTCGGGTGCTTGTTCCAGGACAACATGCATTTGATGTGACTGTCAAGAAGACGCCTACTACCTACCAACTGCTGGTACCATGGAAACTGCATGCCTATCTGTAAGTGATTTCTTGATAATCAGCAATGGTTGTCGTCTGGAATGGCTATCATTTGTTGATTCAATGAACACGTTGTTAAATTGCCCTTACTGGACGACATCAACGTTGTCCACTCGCATTGTTTTGTGGTTCTAATGTGTACATGTGCATATTGGTCTGTGGCTCTCCTGAAAACTAAAACTGGGAACCTCATACACATGCAACGCTGTTATAAACTGAATGTGAGGAATGCATCATGTAGATTACCGACCCCAGATTAGACCAGCGCCACCACGCATCTCTTTGTATCGATTGCCCACCATTTAGACGACATCCACATAAAGGCTTGATGCTTTAGTTTCCTATGCCCTCTTCCGATTACGCCACAACCCTACTGGGCGTGCTAGGCCGGAAACATTCCGAGGGTTGGTCTTCAAATAAACTCTCAATGGACAAATTAGCTTTGAATAAGAAACTGATACGGTAAAGGCGCCATTAGATGTTTGCTGGAGATACTGAGCGGCTTACTGTTGGTGCTGGCAGGGGAGACTTAGGTCGACTTCACAAAGTCCATTTACAAATAGAGAGGCGGATGTTTAAGACTTACTTTTTCTTGGCATAGTGAGAATTTTTCAGCTGAAATGGTAATAATCAAAACCTATTCTTGTAAACTAGATTACGACAAGCGGAGATTTCATTTATTCCTTTATCAAAAATGTGAAGCAACTAATGAACTGTTATCTCTAAGTAGTCAAGCATGTTATTGTGTGAAATAGTCGGCATTGGCAACATAATGTAAAACTTCTGACACAACCAGATTGATACTTCTGGAAAACAGTCTTGAAATGTTAACAGTTGTGTTGTAACCAAAGAAACGTCAACTACACGAAATAAACAACACCATGCTCTGGTAATGGGTACCTCGGCAATGGTTTTGTGCGCAGATATTGTGGGTTGACTGCGAGTGTGGGTTCTAGGTGATGACAGTACATCCAGGTATCCGGTACTGATGTCAGTATTAAATCAAATTATTCCGTCACTGATAAATTACCTTTGGAAATCCATAACGCCTGCGGCCGAAGCCTTTGGAAAATTTTTTAATAATAACCATGAGAATGTTAATGTTACGTGGCGATGGGACCGGTTATAGAGTGTTACCTAACGATGGGACCGGCTATATAGTGTTACCTGGTGATGGGACTGGTCATATGGTGTTACGTGGCGATGGGATCGGTTTTATAGTGTTACGTGGCGATGGGCCCGGTTATAAGGTGTTACGTGGCGATGAGTTGGCTATATGGTTACGTGACGTCCAGTCACATATCTAGTGAGCGACTCTTGCATGAAGATGACTGACCCGTCCCTTCACGTACAGTTTTTAAATGTACATCACACGGCGGAGGTTCCAACTATCAAACTTGTGCTCCCCGGGCTAACGCCTTATCCACTTCAACATGTAGGCAGTAGGTTCGGTAGGCTGTAGACGTCAAGGAAAAGCCATATTTTAGTGGTCTACCCAGTCGTGATTTTGTTCTTTATGTGACGCAGAGACTTTTACACACATACCTCACAAACGGCACTGACTCATCCAAATTATTGATACATGAGGAGGAATCGTATCTAGCAGTCATTGATGATGTGATGGGGATGCTGACATCTGATGCGTGTAGGCGAGCGCCCTTCATACATCAGTGGAAGTGTACTTGGGGTTAACATGGAACCCTGATGAGGATCTCACGAAACAGAGCAAAAACAGTACAGGGGCTTGTGGACAAACAGTCGCTGGAGTGAAATCCGTAGTAATTCCATTCTTATATATATGTCAGTTATATGTTCCTGTTCGAAGGTGTTAAATACTATGAGTACGCAAGGCTCTGACGTGTGCCGCACCGCTGTTTGTCGCTGGAATGATCCAAACAATGATTCAGTGAAGTGGAGGTAATAGATGTCTTTGAGATAAATTATTTGTGCTACAAGAAGCCTTCAGGTATATTCTTAGTATCTGGAACAAATTAAAAAAAGAAAGCAAAAGAATTAAGGGTGAAAGGAAAGCACGGACCTATAACCAGTGCCTGAACGATAGGACACCTGTAGTAGCTTAGGATATTTTTAAGCAGTATATGCGCGATAGAAGACTTATAACCATCACTTGCACGGTAGGAGGACAGGAGATGTTTTACTATACTAGATCACACTAACGACCCAAATGTTGAGGTATGGAGTGGAAGCGTACAAAATGTTTGTTATGTTTCTCAAAGAAGGGACACGCTGTACAAAGGTAGCTGGCGAGAACTGGTATCCATGAGTCCATCAGCATTGATAGCCATGGAAAAATACAGAACTGGACATGAGAAGTCTGCACTGCTGCCAGTGGGACGTAATCCGTCTCCACACTACGGCAATATGGCGTCAGTACAGAACCCGAGTGCCGTTTCCTTCCTATAAGTTTGACAGTTGGAACAGGCCCCTAAGTACCCAACCATCTAGCATGTGGACCGTTCGGACCAGTCTGACCGGTTCAAAGTGCTAGATCCAGAGTCCAACTTGCCCTAAACCGTATCTAAAAAGCATAACTGTGGCAAGCCGTTTTCACATTTATTCAGGAATTATAGATATCTTCAATTGTTTTAAAGATATCAGCATTATATTTAAAGATATCAATAATGATTTAAAGATATCTGTAAATTATTGAAGATATCTCTAATTAATTTTACATATCCAAAATAGAATTATTGATATCTCAAAATGTTATAGAGATATCAAGATAATATTTCGTGTTATCTCTATATGTTTTAAAGATATCTGCAAAACAATTACGATCATAGTGTACATAATTGTATTAGAAATTAATTCAAGATATCTTAAATTCAATTCAATATATCTGGAATTCAATTCTAGATATCTTGAAATGATCGGTACATATCCACAATTGTATTACAGATATCTTCAATTCAATTAGAGATATCTCTAATTCAATTATTGATATCTTCAATTCTTGCTATTACTGAAATCTAAAATTGTTTTACAGATATCTTGAATTGATTTGAAGATATCTTGAATTGAATTAGAGATATCTTGAAATGTATTATAGATATTTTTAATTGTAACGGTGTCAAGATATCTTCAAATACTTCCGGCTACATATCCGTAAATACTTCCGGTTGGAAATGGTTGGTGACCATGCATGTACAGTTCTTACATGCCAAGAGCCGAGATGCAGTCAAGACATGATCCTGTATCGCGGCCGAAAACACCGCCTATATGAATTCTACCCAGATTCTATTACCCCCCGTAGTATTTTGAGTCAGTTCCTGTATCAACGCTACCGAGCTAACACGTGTGGCAATGCGCCACATTCTTACAGTCTGTTTCTGATAGTGTTCTACAGTGGCGGTGCGCAGTGTTCATTCGAGCATTCATTTTCGCCGTTTTTTCACATACACTTTTAACTATTAACATATAAAAGACTTCTGGTTAGTTTTGTGCGGAACACCAAATTCATTCTTTGAAAAACTTGTGGTTAGTTAATACCGAGTGATTAAAAGTAGCCTAAAGGTCGTCTGATTCCCTCTTGCCCGCTATAACGAAACCACAAACAGGTTACGTACATCTGTCGCCACAGCACTGCAGCGAACCGCTGTGACGTCATGTAAGGAAGGGTTTTCGGTTAGCTTTACACATGTATATAAAATGTGTTAAAAGTCCGTAATTTTGCTGATTTCTCGACGTCAACAAAAACATGCAATCATTGCTTTGCCCTCAAACCAGGGGTCGGGTGATGGTGCCACCATGCACAAATATCCATAGGACCCGACTAGTTGTAGTAAATGCTTAATGACCAAAAGGAGTTTGACACTCACCTTGCTTTCAAGAGTGAAATTGTTATATTTTAATCAATGTCCTGTAAAATCCTATTGGACACCAATTAAAAACGTATTTTACTTCCAGTAGAAAGTAATTTAGATTTTGTTACTCGGTGGAAATACAACTTAATGGCATTTATTCTCAGACTGGGGGATGTTAGCCACTGGGCGCTGCTACATTTTTTTCACAAATCGTGGAGTCACGGGTTAAAATCAGTTTGAGAAATTGGTTTAGACAAACCAGTAAACAAGACAAATTATCCTCGGAAATGTACATGAATTCTACAGTGACCCACATAGGAATAACTCAGGCCGGCCCTCAGATTGGTTGAATCGCGAGTTCACATTTGTCAAAAGGGTCGATTTAAGGCATTTAAATGTCGAAATGAGTAGTTGTAATGACGGGTTTCATTTGTAACGATGCCAATAAATGATTTATACAATTGTAACACTCCCGTTCAAGGTATAAACATATTGATATTAGAGATAAAGCTAATGGATTCCCCAGTTCTAATTGTCTAAACAGCTTTGATTTAAATGAAGTACAAATATTGTCTCACAACCACAGCTCTTTAGAACATTGCCCTGTGATTTGGCACACGGGTCTGTGATACTGTAATGTAAACACCCGGTGAGTCTGTCCAGAGAAACGTACTTTATGACTGTTATAACAGTTACTATTGAATTGCTTATCGTGAATTTAAGTTTGCTTGGATTTTGAAATCTAACTCTGGGGAATATTTGCTAGCATTGCGTGCCGCCAATGCTGAACACATACAGAAATGGACTATAGAAACATGGGGCATGCGCACAACATGTCAACAAGCCAGCTCGCTACCGTTGATACAAGAACTGAACGGTTTACCGGCCTATTATTATCTAAATTCATGGTAATAAAATATGACAGTTAAATGTATGTAGAGGGAAATTATCTGGGAGTACATCGATATCAATGTTTTAGTCAAAACCCCACGGGAAATATTTCTAGAACGTCTCGAGAAAATACGAGGGGTAGTCAGCCACGAGAATCTGAAGAGGGTTGTGGTGACTTTTTACGTCGCACTGGCATTATTTCAGCCATATAGCGACGGATCTGGGTAGGATGTACAAAGTGGTGTTCTCGGCCGCGATGCAGGATCATGTCTTGACAGTACAAGACTGCTTCTCGGCTCTCGGCATGTGCGAGATATACATGCATGGTCACCCGCCATTTTCCGAACCGGAAGTATTTGAGGATATGTAGCCGGAAGTATTTGAAGATATCTTGAAATTGAATCTGTTCAAGATATCTTTAATCTATTTAAAGATATTTCTAATGCAGTTTAAGATATCTTCAATTCGATTCGAGATATCTATAAAACAATTTCAGATATCAGTAATCCCTTAACATATTTGCTCTATTTGAGATATCTTTAATTAATTTCAAGATATCTCTATTTCAATGCATGATATCATTAATTCTTTTTAAGATATCATTAATATGATTCAACATGTCTTTAATTCAATTCATGATATCTTTAATTTCATTGAACATATCAATAATTTTCTCAGTTCGAGATATCTTTAATTCAATTCAAGATATCTTCAATTCAATTCAAGATATCTTCAATTCAGTTTAAGATATCTTTAATTCAATTCAAGATATCTTTAATACCTTAATAAAAGTGAAAACGGCTTGCCATACATAACCACGTTCAGTAATTGTGACTCAATTTACTGACTATCTGGACCAGACTAGGCTATTCATAGATGGGCATCAAACAAAATATAAAAAAAAAATCATTCGAGAAAAGATCTGACACACATAACATATCACATAACTCTCAATAATGCCTAAATCCTTTTGTGACTTCTGTTTGACCAAGTGGGAGATGCAGCCTCGGGAAAACCTCGTGAGTCTGAGACACAGTGAGTAGTGGTCATTGTCCGTGTCGACGCCATTTTTCAAAGGTGTATATATCGGTCAAGTACACTTGAGAATTTTGAAATTAGGTTCTCGAGAAACTTGATAGTCCGACTTTGATGATATTAGTGATATCTGAGATTACAAGTTTCCGATCAGGTTAACCATACACAGAAAATAGTCGTGTAGACGCCAGACCACTCTAGTGTATGCTGTCGTGCGAGTGAATAAAAAGACATTAATCATTCACATTCGCTGAAAAACAATGGTGTTGAAGGCATACATGTGCCAGGCGAGTTTTACTTTGACGTCATTTTCGGAATCACTCCACACTTGAACCCTGATGCAAGCCAGGTCTAGACACACTTAAGTGATTCCTTGTTACATGTGCTCTGTAAACATCATTCACAATAATTGTTGCTAAGAAACCCGATCTTGTCCTTTTTGATAAAGCCAATGAATTTATTCACATCATTGAATCTGGACATATGTTCCCCTTGGTCTAGAAACACTGTAAACATCGACCAGGCCCTTTGTGTGATTGCTCCTACAGGCAAACTGTAAACGTCGTCTACCGTAGACCCTCTCTAAGATTACCAGTTGTCATTTGTCATTGCACTGTAAACATCGCCTAGACCCTCTGTAAGATTGAAAGTTGTTCCTTCTCTAATATTATCACAATAAACATCGCCTAGACCCTCTGTAAGACTGCCTGTTGCCCCTTGTCTAAAATCAAAATTCTAAACATCGCCTAGACCCTCTGTAAGATTGCCTGTTGCCCTTGGTTTAAACGTCACACTGGGTAAACATCGCCTAGACCCCCTGTGAGTCTGATTGTTGCCTCTAATCAAACATAGCATTGTAAACATCGTCAATACCCTCTGTAAAATCGATACTCCTGGTATAGACCTACTGTAAACACCTTCTGGAATGTTCAAGGTCCAGAAATCATTGTAAAGTGGTCTAGGCCCACTTCAAGATTGTATGTCAAGACTGTATATCAAGACTGCCCAAAATAACTATACATCTTCTAGGTCGGTAATACTCTCATCACACCTGAAAATGCATCTTATTTAACGTCTGAAATAGTTGGGAAACTACTCGCATGGAGAGAATTATTCCTATGACATCAGTTTTTAAGAAAACAAAATGTCGGTGCCTACCACCAGCCGGCGACTGTACCTAGTCAGGTTATTTCTGGTATTTCCACTGTTAAGGTGTTATCTGTTGTGTACTGGGAGCTCATCATCCGCTGCAGGCAAACGGAGGGGTCACACCGGGACACATCTACACGATAACATAAATATATTAAGTAACAGTTGGTGGAAACTCGTTAGAGGAAATTGTTTAATGTTGATTACTGGATAGCAGCTGCATGACACTCTTCCAGGGAAGCATATGTCTATTAAATTCTCGATGAGTGTGAGTCGTCAGTAAGTGGCTCTGACCTTCCGCCTACTTCACAGAATGGTCTAACCGTTAGTTCCGAAATGTCGAAAAGATGTTCACACCTGAGCATCTGTATAGTTTCCTCATCATGTTTCCCATTCTGCAAAATTGCACAGACGTATGTTTGCATTAACCTCCATTACGGGTCAGGGAGAAAGGGTTGATGTGGCGGCAAATGAAGTTTTGAGTTGAAATCGACAAACCACAAAGTAGTTGAACCATACTGTCTGTAGGGACAGAAATAACGGAAATATCTTTGGGGTATCCAGCCGGAGGAAACCCGAACAGCAGTGGTACAAGTCAACATCCAGGGCCCCGTTTCACAAAACTCTCGTACGCCAAAGATCTCGTAGGTTTTCTCGTAGCCATTATGCCTCCTACACTGTAACATGAGATACGGATGCTACGAGAATAGTTACGAGATCTTAGGCTTACGAGAGCTTTGTGAAACGGGGCCCTGGATGTTGACTTGTACCACTGCTGTTCGGGTTTCCTCCGGCTCGGACCGTATTGTCCAACTTCTAGAATACCAATGAAAGAAAACATCCGGTACTTTGTACACAATATATCTGCTACACAACCATCAACAGACAGTACATGATACATAATATATCTGCTACACAACCATCAACAGACAGTACATGATACACAATATATCTGCTACACAACCATCAACAGACAGTACATGATACACAATATATCTGCTACACAACCATCAACAGACAGTACATGATACACAATATATCTGCTACACAACCATCAACAGACAGTACATGATACACAATATATCTGCTACATAACCATCAACAGACAGTACATGATACAAAATATATATGCCCACAATCATCTCCAAAACCGTGTTCCACGGGAGATATTGCTTGTGTGAGATCAAACGATATCTCCTAGGAGATATCGTTTTGACAGTAGATTTTGTACATTGCCATGACAATGCTCTGACGTCAATATTTGTTGACGTCACAATGCTATGACATCGCTGCATTGCAAATCTAATGACAGCACTGTGTTCAGAGATGTACGTTTTTCTTCGCGTTTTTCTTTGAAACCTAATGAAGAATGATTCTGTATGATAAATCTGACCCTCCTGTCTACTGATATCAATTATATCAACACTCGTTGATAAAGGTAAAAATAACCTCGGCAAGCCTCGGATATGTGTTACTTTATCACTTCGTGTTGATATATTTGATATCAGTAGAGACTTTTGTGGAATTTTCTATATATCAACTAGACAACCAGGCAACACCGAGCACTGACAACACCATGCTCTCCGTCAGATATCAGCCAACACCCAGTTCAGCCACTGTAAAAGACGAGTACAGGCAGGAGTGAGTCCGAACACAGACTGAACATATAGAACAGTGTTTAGCAACTAGGAAACCTTCAGAACCTTGTACAAGCAACAGTGTTTTCCCCATCACTAAGAACGATAACATAGAGTTTTCCACTGAACAACCATACGGTGTCGGTTCAATCAACCAGGTGTGCCCTTCCAGTCAGCCATCACTGAGTCACATTTTAGATGGTATTCAAGTTATATTTTAGATGGTCTTCCAGTCAGCCATCACTGAGTCACATGTTAGATGGTATTCAAGTTATATTTTAGATGGTCGTCCAGTCAGCCATTACTGTGTCACACTTAGATGGTCTTCCAGTCAGCCATCACTGTGTCATATATTTAGATGGTCGTCAAGTCACATTTACATTTTGGATGGTCTTCCAATCAACTGGATGTCCCCCTTCCAGTCAGTCGTGTCACATTTTAGATGGTCTTCCAGTCAGCCATCACTGTGTCTCATGTTAGGTGGTCTTCCAGTCAGCTATTATCACTGTGTCTCATGTTAGATGGTCTTCCAGTCAGCTATTATCACTGTGTCTCATGTTAGGTAGTCTTCCAGTCAGCCATCACTGAATCACATTTCAGATGGTCTTCCCGTCAGCCATCACTTTGTCACATTTCAGATGGTCTTCCAGTCAGCCATCACTGTGCCTCATGTTAGATAGTCTTCCAGTCAGCCATCACTATGTGTCATGTTAGATGGTCTTATTCCAAACAAGCATCACAATTAGTATGGCTGCCTTACAGTCACATATTGAGGTTTCGCTCAGTATTGGCCTTGAATCGAGTAAGACACACAAAATGCCATGTTGAATGTTCATATTCACCAACAAATTCAACATTAAACAGTCCAGGACCATTCTTGAACACACATGGTTTTGTGTGAAAATCAGTGTGTTTATTTTTTCAAATCATCATAAAATAAACATGGATTCCAATCATTTTCTCAAAGGATCGTACAGGTCAGAAAAAAACTCTCTTTTTTCATCGTGGACACCACAAGACGTTTTAAGAACGTGTTGAAAAATATAGAGGGGTACCTAAATTACGTTCTATGTGTATATAATCATCGACTCCAAATGAAGTTAACAGAGAGCCGCCGAATTAGTACAAGTCAAATGGTACAAGCCAACTAGTACAAGCTAACTACCACGAGCCCACTAGTACAAGACACCTAGTACAAGGCAATTGGTACAAGGCAACTAGTACAAGCTGACTGGTACAAGCCAACTAGTACAAGCCACCTAGTACAAGCTAACTGGTACAAGCTAATTGGTACAAACCAACTACTACAAGCCAACTAGCAGAAGCCACCTAGTTCAAGCTAACTGGTAGAAACCAACTAGTTCAAGCTAACTGGTACAAACCAACTACTACAAGCCAACTAGTAGAGCCAACTACTACAAGTTAACTGGTGCAAGCCAACTAGTACAAGCTGACTGGTACAAGCCAGCTGGTGCAAGCCAACTAGTACAGGCTTACTGGTGCAAGCCAGCTAGTACAAGCCAACTGGTGCAAACCAACTAGTACAAGCCAATTGGTGCAAGCCAACTAGTACAAGCCAACTGGTGCAAGTCAACTTGTACAAGCCACTTAGTACAGGCTAACTGGTACAAGCCAACTACTACAAGTCAACTACTGCAATCCAGCTGGTAGAGCCAACTACTACAAGCTAACTGGTGCAAGCCATTAGTACAAGCTGACTGGTACAAGCCAACTAGTACAAGCCAGCTGGTGCAAGTCAACTTGTACAAGCCACTTAGTACAGGCTAACTGGTACAAGCCAACTACTACAAGCCAACTACTGCAATCCAGCTGGTAGAGCCAACTACTACAAGCTAACTGGTGCAAGTCAACTAGTACAGGCTGACTGGTACAAGCCAACTAGTACAAGCCAGCTGGTGCAAGCCAACTAGTACAAGCCAGCTGGTGCAAGTCAACTAGTACAGGCTTACTGGTGCAAGCCAGCTAGTACAAGCCAACTGGTGCAAGCCAACTAGTACAAGCCAATTGGTGCAAGCCAACTAGTACAAGCCAACTGGTGCAAGTCAACTAGTACAAGCCACTTAGTACAGGCTAACTGGTACAAGCCAACTCCTACAAGCCAACTACTGCAATCCAGCTGGTGCAAGCCAACTACTACAAGCTAACTGGTGCAAGCCAACTAGTAAAAGCTGACTGGTACAAGCCAACTAGTACAAGCCAGCTGGTGCAAGCCAGCTACTACAAGCCAGCTGGTGCAAGTCAACTAGTACAGGCTTACTGGTGCAAGCCAGCTAGTACAAGCCAACTGGTGCAAGCCAACTAGTACAAGCCAACTGGTGCAAGCCAACTAGTAAAAGCCAATTGGTGCAAGCCAACTAGTGCAAGCCAACTGGTGCAAGTCAACTAGTACAAGCCACTTAGTACAGGCCAACTGGTACAAGCCAACTACTACAAGCCAACTACTGCAATCCAGCTGGTAGAGCCAACTACTACAAGCTAACTGGTGCAAGCCAACTAGTACAAGCTGACTGGTACAAGCCAACTAGTACAAGCCAGCTGGTGCAAGCCAACTAGTACAGGCTTACTGGTGCAAGCCAGCTAGTACAAGCCAACTGGTGCAAGCCAACTAGTACAAGCCAACTGGTGCAAGCCAACTAGTACAAGCCAATTGGTACAAGCCAACTAGTACAAGCCAAATACTGCAATCCAGCTGGTAGAGCCAACTACTACAAGCTGACTGGTGCAAGCCAACTAGTACAAGCCAGCTGGTGCAAGCCAACTAGTACAAGCTGACTGGTACAAGCCAACTAGTACAGGTCAACTAGTTTAAGCCAACTAGTACAAGCTGACTGATGCAAACCAACTAGTACAAGCTGACTGGTACAAGCCAGCTAGTACAAGCTGACTGGTACAAGCCAACTAGTACAAGCTAACTGGTGCAAGCCAACTAGTACAAGCTGACTGGTGCAAGCCAACTAGTACAAGCTGACTGGTACAAGCCAACTAGTACAAGCTGACTGGTACAAGCCAACTAGTACAAGCTAACTGGTACAAGCCAACTAGTACAAGCTGACTGGTACAAGCCAACTAGTACAAGCTGACTGGTAGAAACCAACTACTACAAGCCAACTAGTAGAGCCAACTACTACAAGTTAACTGGTGCAAGCCAACTAGTACAAGCTGACTGGTGCAAGCCAACTAGTACAAGCTGACTGGTGCAAGCCAACTAGTACAAGCTGACTGGTACAAGCCAACTAGTACAGGCCAACTGGTACAAGCCAAGTAGTACAAGCCACCTGGTACAGGCCAAGTGGTACAGGTCAGCTAGTACAAACTAACTACAATGGAAGCTGTCAAAACCGGCGTCTGCCCAATCCGGCATATTGTCAGTACCGGCATACAATCTCAGCCCAAAATCATGGTTTGTACATTTACCATCAGCTCTATAATCCAACACCTTGTATAAGCCGGATTATTCCTTCAGTCTCAAAGACTGTGGGTTTAGACAGCTTCCACTGTAGTACAAACCAACTAGTACAGCCCACACGGTGTACAACGGCTGATAACCGTCAGACCCAGCACATGCAGCGAAATGTACCTACAGCCAGAGCCGGCAACACGATATTTTCCGTCAACACCTTTTGCCTGCATTATGCATAATGGACTACGGTGTAGCCTCGTGGTTAAAGTGTTAGCTCGCCTCGCCGAAGGTTTCGATTCTCCACATGAGCACATTGTGTGAGGCCCATTTCTGGGGATCCTCGTCAGATAGTTTTTGAATAATCCTTAAAGCGACATAAAACTAAACCCTCTCATTCATTGTGCATGACGGCGTGTTACCGGAAGTTCACCCGTGTTTGTTGCGTTTCTGTTAAAAACAACCATTCAGTAAGTAACATTATATTGTCAATAGTCTACAAAACTAGACAAAATATATCTTTCAGATTTTTACACCACCTTGCTCTCGTCAGTGAATATGGTGGCTTCACAAGTTCCAGTTCTGGTTTAAAGATACCCCCCCACAAAAAAAAAAAAGACCAAACGGACACAGGTTTCCAAGAACTGTGGCGAACAGCAACTCTTACCTGAACTGTAACACGACCGTGTCATCTGTAATTGAGGTGCCCTGCAACTGTTTTTTTTTTTTTTTTTTTTTTTGAACTGTGTAAATTATAGAAGACACTGAGGGAGACACGCTACCTAGAACATGCCGTAATACTTAAGGTCGAGATGAGAACTGGCAGTTCAATCAGCTTCAGTGATTGGCCCCCAGGATCAAACCAATTCATCCGACAATCTTTGTTATTTATATTAAGATATGTCATACTGTGGGATGATCGGTCTGTGATGCTTGACTGGCAGGCGCCATGAAGCTTGTCTTTATATCTGTACAAGGTCGGTCTATAATTCCATTTAGACTGAGGGTTCATGGTCAAGTATGGCAAGAAACACAGAATATGATCAGCGTTTCACGTTACTCTTCACGGGGGCGTCCCGTCAGACCGACATTTGAACCAAATGAACATACAGATAGGCGTGCCAGGCCGACTTGCCGGTGTCCTTTGATGTCATTAACGCCAATTATCATTGTTTTGATAGTACGGAAGTGGTGTCGACACAACACATGAAGTAAACTTACCATTTTACCTTGTATGTTACTAAACATAAAACATAACGCTGTTTATTATTTCTTTTTAGCCGAAATACGTTTCCCAATCCTTAAAACGCCTACACCTGAAAACATTTGAATGCTTAGTAATAATTTGTGAATATAAAACAATGTCCCGGCAAGAGTCTCTGGGTTATATCTAACCCGCGGAAACGGTATATTTATAGCATGTCTTTAGAGTGAATGATATGATGGCTCATTTTCAGTTTCTGTCTCATAAAATAACATATTCGCCAAATACGCTGCTGTTTTTAGAACAATGTGACAGTCCTGGGGACATCAACAACGACACTTGGATCAATAAACCAAAGCTGACGTCACCACAATAGTCCACCTCAGAAGAAACGCAGCTGAGTATGGCTCAGATAATTTTCAGATTTGGTCTCCGATATATATATACAAGCAAAATGCTTCTTCGTGTACATGAGAAGGATACAGTATGTTAAAACACGACTACAATGTGCTCCTACGTAAGCCTGTGTAAATTTGGATTTAACTGACATTGAGAATAAATATTTGTTTCGCCATATTCATTTGGGGGAATGGAGAACTGTCTACGTTGCATTTTTAGGACCATGGAACAATTGTCAGCCATTGTTTGTTCTGCTGGGTCACACCACGACTACAATGTTCATTGCAGATACAATATCTAGTCTGAGAAGTGGCACAAACCACGAGTAGTTGTTCAAGAGAGGTAGGGATCCTAGTCAGGAGGCGACGCATTTGATCCAGATGACGAATTGTCCCTTAAAGCTGTGATGGAAGACGTGTACATAAACGTCCAACTTATCCTCACAATGTTTCAAATGACTGTTCACTGTTCTTAGGTACTGAGGCTATACTGCACTTTCAGAAATATCAGGATGAAGAGTAGACTTCGGTCAGTAAGAGAAAAAATAGATGAAGCGGGGGTAAAATCCTTCCTATAGCGTTGCAATTTTTTCTATCAATGCTGAGAGTTTAGATTTTAAAAATATCGACAGATATGTCTTAAGGTCTTGTCAATGTAGAGCTGAAGGCATACCCTTCCTCACTCATGTTTTGTTTGCTATCATGGTTGAGCAAATAAATGTATGATCAAGTTAAAAACTACTAAAATACCCTTTACCCACCATTTTGGTAGGTCAAGTCACTGGTGTTTATCAAATATCCACTGTTGATATGCCAGGGTGGGATTGAAGACACTAGGGAATGCCAATACTTTCCTGTCTCCTGATTACCTCATTCCGCGAAACACTACAAAAAGACATTTAATATTTATAAGAAAAGGATCGGTTTCCGTGAAGGGACGACAGAATAGCCATGTGTCTAGAGAGATTACCCATGTCACTGAGATACACTTGTGGTGTCTCCCTCCGTCAGGGTATTCCATGTGAAACACTCACCTCAGCACGTGGACCACGTATTCATGGAAATGTTGTGCGTGGTTTCACACTGGCGTCGACAATGCTGTAGTCAGTCCCGCGTGCACATTTGGATGTCCATTGAACTGGTTTCGTGTTTCCACATCTAAAACATCGGTGCCGATGAAACAATCGAAGTTTTGTGGATCTCGAGTGCCATGATCAGTGTTTTCATCGATATTTCAATTCCCCATCATCTGTGACTGATACATACGCCGCTTTTAGCAATACTCCAGCAACATCTCGCTGGGGTACACCAGAAATTGCCTCCACACATTGTACCCATGTGGGGAAGCGAACCTGGGGAGGTTAGGGCACAACCTGCTAAGCAAAACGGCAAATGATAAGTATGCATTTGAGTTGGAGCGAACTTTTTAACCAATAGGGTACACCCCCTAGTTAGTTGTATTTGGCGTTTACATGGGATATGTACGGTAGCTTTATACATCGTTGTGAGCGTCACAACAGCAGACAGCTGGATTTTGTTCAGAGTTAACCAATGAAGTGATCATATTCCGTGGAATTCTCAAACAAGGCTTATGTTTCTTTCAGTGAGTTTCCCCAGAGTAACATTACAACTTGGTTTCAGTAACTCACAACAGTACAAATATTAAACCCACATACGCTTGTTATTGTGTAGGGAACCACATTTATATTCCTAGAATGTTCTTCTTAAAATAGGAATAGAGCAAGTGTTGTTTCGATCTTTCAATCTAAAGTTACAAGCCAGCAACTATGTTCCCGAATTTGTTTTAAAAACAAATCTCTGTACATCTGAAGATTACGTTCAAGGGAATGTATGCGAATGTATTTAGAACATTTGACTTTTGCACATATAAGTGTTTCTTGTTTTCGTCAATGTCAAAGTACATGTCGCTTGTCGATTGATATTCCTGCTTCACCCATTATAGAAATCCTCTATCCTTCGTTGCACGTATATCTTGTGTTGGAATAACGATGATTATTTTTAGTGTCTGTGACATATCCTGTGAAAATGCATACTTTGATCATGAGTATAAAAAAACTAATACAATGGCCTTAATCAGAAGCGTTATATAATCTCTGTCTTTAGATTAGGAGTCCCTAAAACTCATCTAATTAGTAACCTCGCTGCAAAAAATAAACAAACAGTTTGTATCCCCTCCTGGAATTTGAAAGCGTTTTTTTCGTTCAAAGCTGTTCTGAATTAAATTTACGTAATGAAAGCACAATACACCTTTTAAATAATCGTGAATTGGTGTGTGAGTATATTTCAATTGTGCACAGTATAATCAAATACATTTATGCGACTGATCACTTGATAACTTGATAACGGCATTTCTTTTCTATCATCGATGTCATTGCACGTGTTTTGATGTAACATTTAAAGCAGACTTGCACAGAGTGTATTTGCTCGTCACATCTAAACATGTTTGGCATCTGTTGAACTCCAGCCACGCTTTTAAGATGGTACTGACTAAAGGACCAGTCCATGTTACAGAGACATCATCTCGAATACAATGTACTTACTTGATGTGTAATTACTGCATGTGAGGGTGACAGGGAAATGACGATGAATTTGAATCTGGAAGTGGTGGTGTTGTATTCAAGTGATAGATGTTCAGGTATTTCTATACGAGTAGAACACAATATGACAGAACCTGCGGGCAGAGTATGCAGGTTTAATAGGTCTAAACTTCATACCTTACAAATAATTCGAACGCCTAAAATACATATGCTGTGACCGTTTTTTTCGCTTGTTTCCTCGTGCTTTTTCGATCTTTCTATCACGTCTTCGTCATGCTTGTCATTCTCACTCAAGGTCGAGTCATTAGGTAACTGTCCAAAGTAGGTACTGATTTACTTTCAGTATTGTATTTCAGGTATACAGGAATGAATATAATCACTTTGTAACATACAATAAACTTTGGCTAAGTTCACATAGAAGGTACTATGATAGATAACAAACACGTTACACAATGTGCAGGTGTAGATTTGGTACACTTCTTGAGAATGAACCTATACCATGGGTACTTTCATTGGTTACAACAGAGGAAGTGTAACATTTACCGTTCTGTAACATGGGGTAGATATAACAAGAACATGTCATTAGCAGTAAGTATTTCCCGTTATAGCCATGGTCTTTAAAGAAGACGACATATGAAACACGTCTTTGACGTTAATGTTTATCGCTAAATTAGTACCAGCCTCACATTCTAGCCATTGACATTGGTGTTTCCAGAAATGTGCATTTTTGCATTCATAACACAAATGAGTCACAGAAAGAACCCGTACCAATGTCCTTATATGACATGTTAAAGTGTATTGGTTCAGTTGACATGATCTATATTTGACATAGCCTAATGAAACCATATACAGTCCGAGTTTTGCAATACTCTAAACAGAGTTCTGCTTATAGCTTTCCATCTCAAAGTGCTTGTATCACACTTCGTGGAGTGCAATAGTGCAGTAGTAGGGCTTCTGCCTATCGCGCTGAAAGCCGGGGTTCAATCCCTAGTGGAGGCACCTTCGGGTCCCGAGGTGGGTACATTTGTGTAGTATTCTTGGACAAGATATTTGATCCACATTGTCTCAGTTCACCCAGCTGTAAAATGGCTACCCGTGAGGATGTGTTGGCAATGTGAGTGTATAGTTCATTGCGAGTAACAGGCAGTATGGCTGTATGATTCCCCGGGAGTTGAAAAGGTATCGGGAAGTACGATAGTATCCTATGACCGGGGATAGTGACTTACGTAGTACCGTGAGCAGACAATGTGCCTGGATATTAATAGCACCATATAAGTGGACTATTATATTTCACTTCAGTTCCCCACCTTACAGGGATGTTTTGCAGCTTATCATCTGCCATTCCACATCAGTTGCCATTTTAATTATGCAATTAGATTATGTTCTTCACTATGCATAAAGGCACAATGTCCCACATTTCCCACTATACGTTGGCCCATAGTATATATGTTGGTGCATGTAAACTCACTTTGCCTTCCTATTGATGGAATTCGCAATAAAGGACTTTGTATGGCTTATGTTCCAGAGTACACTTGTCATAGTCAACTTGTGATCGGCTACATAAGGTTTAGTACTTCCAAATCTGATGACTGACTCTTGAAGAGTACTATCCGAAAAGGTCTTGATGCCTTTGGCTGTGCAAGGCTTACTTTGAGTTGTCCTACTTTATGGACGGACAGCATATGTAAGGGCAAACCCCTTTGAAGATGCATCCATTTTTGCTGCATCTACTAGTCTGTCTCACAGTCCTTGAAACACATTACTTCTTCCACTGTCAAGTCCTATCTGCTGTGCTAAAGCCCCCAAAAGGCAGGTCTAGATTTCCTCAGATTCAAGTTAATCTCTGGCTCCCGTGATGCTCCTTCTCAATTTGAATAGGCTGGTTTGTTACCATTTTTAAATCATAATTTTATGCATTCAGAGACTAAGCGTTGGTCTATGCATTTGTCCAATTTAAATGACGAGACATTCATGATGAAATCTACTCCAAGCAATAGTAAATAACAGAACCGAAGGAACACTACACGTCCCCGTACAATGTCGCACAATGAAAACCGCCTCACTCGTTTATTGGAAAGAGCGTCTGCCTGGAGAGCAGACAATCAGTGGTTCGGCCCCAGGACGCGACATACTATTACCGGAGGAAAATGAGCTACATTTTACAGATATTTTATCACGTTACATGCGACAGGAATTGTGAATATTACAAATGAACCAACCGTGTTCCACAAGATCAAAACTGCCGTGGATCACTTTGATAACGAGCACAGGAAATAATCAGAATCCCTGATTGAGATGATCAGAACATTTATCCCAGTTTTGATGAACAGAACTTTTATCCGATTAAGAAGATTAGAACTTTTGTCCCGATTGTGATGATCAGAAGCTTTATCCCGATTGTGAAGATCGGAACTTTATCCCGATTATGAAGATCAGTTCCTTTAATATCGAAACGTTCGTAGCCCTAAGAATTCTTAACTTTGATCGTAGCCAATGTGTTAGGAATGGGTGTAAGTTCGTAGGGCTACGAACGTTTCGAGAATAGCTAGCCAGAACTTTATCCCGATTGTAGTGATTAGATATAGTTAAGCTAACAGATCCATAGTACATTTATATGTTTTTACTTTATGTATATACTCCATCCTGATCGAATCATACGTACCAAGTATGCACTCGTGGCATACTAGCAATTGCATGGTCAGATGATATTCTCGCTAAACCTTATTCATAAACACATTTATCACCAAGGCTTCTTTTGTCGCGATGGCGCCACTGAAGTTCATAACTTTAGCGTGAGTTTAATCAGTAAATGAGATCTGTAGAGGCTGGAATTGGTATAAATCTGGCCGACAGACAGTCTGTGGTTGTCTTATAAGCTAATTGTCTATTCAATCATGTTTTCTGTAGCTATGTGGATGGACGACTGCAGGCGTAACATCTCCACTATACTGCGATCTCGTGTTGATTAGACGTAGCGAAGTGATGATAGAAACCCTCTCAGAATGCCAGGATGTCGAGCGTGCTAGTTATATGCTTAAAAACACACTGATATGGCCTTCAGGAGTATAAACTTCTGTTGTAAAACGTAGAACATCTTTCTTTATCACTCCTAATGTTTTATGCACTTATAGGTACATATCTTATTTCTTGTGATAGCTTCTATATGTGTTTGTACTCTCAAGGTTAATGTATAACATGATTCAAATACTGTTTTGTGTATTTTACACGCCCTGTTTATGTTCCTGAATAGTCTCTCACAACTTTGTATGGAGTGGCTCATTGTAGTTTTTAAAAACTTATTTTATCAATATATATCGCTGTATTTTTGTATTTTACTGTAATGAAGTGAGACCTGATAGATAAACTATCTGTTGTCTCTCTGACTGCCTGTCTGTTCATCTGCCTGTCTGTTCATCTGTCTGTATGTTCATATGTCTGTCTGTTCATCTGACTGTCTGTTGTACCTCTGCTAAGCCAGCTAATCCCCTCCCCCTCCCCCGAGAAAACCAAAGGACGATAAATGAGGTCCTTCCTTATCAGTACGAGCTCCAGCAGGTCCCGAATTCCATCTCGTACAACTCATTAATGCAATTGGTAAATTTCAAATTATAATTAATTGCAAAATGCAATTACAATACTCAAATAAAACAAGTCATGAGAATATGTCAGCCATCAGTTACAGTTATCCGACATTTCTCAGAAATGCAGTTACGTAATAACATTTCTCAGAAACGCCGTAAAATATACCATCTTGCCATAAGCTGCTCCTGACTTGCCACGTGTCATTAAAGACCAGAACCACATGCCAGCACGAACATGCCAATTACCGCTAATAAATAAATGTGCAAGTTGTAAATAGTCTTAGATAAAATCTATATATCTGAGCCGCTGGCAAGTAAAATGTCTTTCAACAACTTTATATCATAACTCAATATTATACTACCACAAAATGCATGGATTCAGCAAGAATGAATACTGAAGTAAACCTTCAAAAGTTAAACATATTTTTTTAAAAATTTAAACTACTCTAGTAAACCCAAATGCAACAAAACTGAAATTGCCTATTCCAAATACGTTCATGTCATGAGTAGCAAGTGAGCAGCATTAACACTTTTCCTAAGTACCTATGAAGCAATGAAACGCGAGGACTAGACCATATAAATCTACCTGACCTCGTTCTAAATTGGCTATTTTACATAAGAATCCATGACCTCTACTTAACCATACATGGGGGATGACTTGTGACGAGATTAACCCTTTCACTAACAACTGTGTGAATGTTTAAGTCTTAATATGTAAAAGCAACTTAGACAAGGCATAGGTATATAGTTTACTTTCCAGGTCTGTTCACAACTTACTTTATTATTCTGAACCCGTGATGATTCCCGTTGCGTGTGATATGTATTGACATAGTCATTATTCCACTACATTTGAACACATACGTTTTATCCTGGTGTACGTAAAATAGTCATAACTGTCTCACAGAGTAGACAAATGTGGCTTTGTGAGAGAGGTGTGGAATGTAACTCTCGCTTGGCGGCCACTTTTCTATCAGGGTCGTCCTTGTCACCCATTCCGCCAGTCGGAAAAATGCGACTGATTGTTTGTGGCACCTTAACAGTAGAAAACACATCAGCAATGATCAGTTCTTGGCATAGGTTTCAGTTTATATAAAACGTCGCATCTCAAAACCAAATGCATAATTCTGAATTTTGCAAAATGGTGTTTTATTATGCATGTATCGTTTTGTTAACATGGTTTTCAATCCAAGCTGACAGCTATTACCAACATTAGTGTGTTTTCTGATGAATAAGCATGCTGACTAAACGCACCTACAAAGGTTCCGTATGACATTCGTGAAAATGAAAATGCACGAGTATATATGTTCATGCTAGGGCAATCTATAGACTGCAAGAGTGGTATGAGGTCAGTAACAGAATCCAAGACCGTCCACGCAGTGGACGACCTTCAGTAACATCACTACGTCAAGACCGACTGATTGTGTGCAACCATCCACAAAATCGCCTTCCCAGAACGACGGAAACAGCACGTCAGACCATTGGGATTCAGAACAGACCCATCAGTGTCGAGACAATGTATCGACCTTTCCTCGGCAGAAACCTCTGCTGTCAAAGACCATGTCGTACTCCTGTCCTCACCGTCATCACTGCCAAAACCAAACTGACTGCAATGGACATCTCAGCACCGAAGTGGGTGTTACACACACATGAGAACTGTGCTTTTATCTCATAAAAACCGACATTGTAATTCAACAGTCGATGGCAGAGGCAACAGTCGATAGCAGAATCAGCAGTCGATGGCGAAGGCATGGGAACTGTTTTCTAGTGAGGGTATTGTTGAAAAGGATTCATGGGGTGTTCCAAGCATGGTGTGGGGTGCAATCGGTCTGAAGCAGTTAGTTGGCACCGTGGTGTTCCAGAATATTGGTCCAGGATGAGGAAATGACGTGACAGCTGCTCGCTGGCCAAGTCACAAGACCCCATGTTGTACCGTATTTTGGACGTTACAGAAATCGCATCTTCCAGCAAGAAATTAAAACCCTCGTGTCTACACTGTCAGAGTAACATTGGACTTCCTAAGACGACATGGCATCCAAACCCTACACCAGCCTTCACTCAGTCTGGATTTCAGTCCAACAGAACACCTTTGGGATGAGATTCAAAGAAGACTGAATGACTTCCAACCAAGGCCGACAACTGCGGGTGGACTCGATCAGGCACTTGACAAAGCATGGACCCAAGATTCAATGGAAGTCATCAACCGGTTAATTCATTCCAAGCACAGATGATGCAACGCTTTCATCGATGTCCATAGAGGCATACACTATGCTGACTTAAGGATACCATTTTTGGTAATTTTGTATGTGTGAAATTTAAGTGTTATGCACGCAAATGTGTCAAGCATAATTGCCAAGTTTGAACCGATCCTCCATTTTGATTGTCACTGAGAGTGAATTAAAGTGTGTGCTTAAAAAAAACACTGTCAGTGAGACATTCCCTTTGTAGTTCAGTATATCTTGTAAATGTGCCCATTACAATGCACTGAAGTGTTATTCCGCTGACAGCACTCCTATGTGGTTTACCTTAATAATTTGCAGATACATAAGTTGTATCGTCAGTGAGCAAACAATGCAGCTGTGCATATCAGCAACTAATTTTTTTGAAAAGTCACTGATGGTGTCAAAGTTCCCAGGTGTCTAGTAAAACGGCAAATGCACAGATGGGATAATGTTGATATGTAACTGTGTATGTGCATGAACACAAGCAATATCATAATATGAGTGAGTGGGTTTAGTTCTACGCTCCTGATAGCAATATTCCAGCAAGATCGCGACGTGGAACACCGGAAATGGGCTTCACATATTGTATCCGCGTAAAGATTCGAACCAGGATCGTCGGTGAATGCTTTGTCATAAAAAATACTGAGTATATTATTCTATTACGTTCAGATCGCATTATGTGCAATACGACAAATCGCCTCCTATCAAACGAATGACAATTCCCAGAGCTTGGTCATGCTACTTCCTCCGAGGCCACCTTCTTGTACGCAGACAAGGACGGAGAACTGGAAAACCTGACTATTCTGGTCTCAGATAATGAAACTTGTGTAATGTGAGTTAACTAACGGTTATTAAAACACAAAACCATATCCATGTGTTTGGCATGTCCGGTTTACAGTTACATTTCATGATCATTGTGGTTCCTTTCTTCATTCCCTGAAGGGTTCCATATATCATAATTGGTAATTGGGTAACACTCAGAGCATCAAAAACTGAAAACGCGTTTGCAACATCAAACTAATAACAGAAAAGATATAAATTTGCCAAATTTGCTCAATTTACAGCAGGCGTTTTGTTTTTCCCTCGATCACTTGACGTCAATCTCAACGGCGCATCGTATTTCAATCTCAGTTACCTGGGATCATACAAATCTTACAGCCAGTGGAATAAAGGTTTGACACGGAGTGATTCTTATAGCAGTAAATATACTGGCATATCCATGTCTGAATAATATTCTTAGTTATAGCTCCAAAGATGTTTTTGAATGGGAAGGGGAATGTCTCATAAATTGCATACCCACTATATTATTCAGATAGAATTGTTCGCAAAAGCACACTTTGCACTGTGTGTACCCATTATTAACTGTTAATAAGAAACACGTCCGACAGCTTAGACTGCTATACATGAATCATTCTTATGGGATGTGCGGACATTACGGACAGTCAGCCCAATATTTAGCCCAGCAGTCCATAAGAAACTGAATGACATTCAAGCACACCGACTTGCGATTTAGAAAGTCGTGGTGTTGGCTAGGGACAAGAAGATTACATTTGTAACGATATGTATTGGCCAAGCGCTGACAGTTCGTAGACAGGGATAACACATGTGTATTATTCAAAAAGCGATAATGTTACAAGCAATACCCAGGGGATCTTGTATTCAACTAATTAACTGCGATTCCTGCAATGCGTTATTTTAGAAATGGGCTTGTCTATGTTAGAGTGGGCACAGTGGGTCCGATCACTGACTGTATGCTGACAATCAGGTGTCTCGCACGGGCTTCAACCACCAAAGCACTACTGAGAGAGTTTCATCCCAAACGCGACACACATTACTGCTGGGACGCCTTGTTTAGACGGGAGCAAAGGGAAGATGCGTGCTGCCAGATCCACTAGTAATGCTGATATGGTGTCAGAGGAAGATGCCTGCTCTGCCAGATCTTAGTGCAGGATGCGTTATGTACCAGATCCACTAATAATTCTGACAAGGTCTTAGTCGAGGATGCGTCATCTGCCAGACCCACCGATAACTCTGAAAAGTGCCTGGCCTACGATATCCACTGATAATGCTGACAAGGTCTTAGAAGATAAGTGCTCTGCCAGATTTACTAATGATGGTGACGAGATCTTAGTGGAAGATACGTGTGCTGCCAGATCCTCTCTTAAGCTGAAAAGGTGTCAGTGGAAGATGCCTGCTCTGCCAGATCCACTGATAATGCTGACAATGTCTTTCTTGGGGAGGCGTGCTCTGCCAGATCCACTTATAATGCTGACAGGGTCAATAATAATGCACTCACTTTCATCTACCAGAAGCCTGGCAGAAACAATATAACTCTCGTTCATCTCCCGAAGCCTGCCAGAAACATCATCACCCTCTTCCATCTCCTGGAAGATTGGCAGAAACATCATCTCTCTCTCTCTCTCTCTCGCCCCCCCCCCCCCCCCTCTCTCTCTCTCTCTCTCGCTCTCTCTCTCTCTTTTCCATCCTTCGAAAGCCTGGCAGAAACTTTATCTCCTGAAGCCTAACAGAAACATCATCACCCTCTTCCATCTCATGGAAACTTGGCAGTAACATCATCTCTCTCTTCCATCCCCCGAATGCCTGGCAGAAACTGTCATCGCCCTCCTAGATCTCCTGAAGCCCAGCAAAAACATCATAACCCTTTTCCATCTCATGGAAGCCCGACAGAAACATCATCCCCCTCTTCCATCTCCTGGAAGCACAGCAGAAACATATCACCTTCTTCCCTCTCCTGGAAGCCTGGCAGAAACATTATCAACCTTTCTATCTCCTGAAGCCTGGCAGAAATATCATCCCCCTCTTCCATCCCCTGGAAGTTCAGCAGAAACATATCACCTTCTTCCCTCTCCTGGAAGCCTGGCAGAAACATTATCAACCTTTCTATCTCCTGAAGCCTAACATAAACATCATCACTCTCTTTCATCTCCTGGAAGCCCGGCAGAAACATATCACCTTCCTCCATCTCTTGAAGTCTGGCAGAAACATCATCACCCTCTTCCATCTCCTGAAAGCCCGGCTGAAATATATCACCTTCTTCCAAATCCTGAACCCTGGCAGAAACATTATCACCCTTTTCTATTACCTGAAGCCTAACAGAAACATATCACCTTCCTCCTTCTCCTGAAGCCTGGCAGAAACATCATCACCTTCTTCCATCGCCTGGAGGCCCGACAGAAACATCATCCCCTCTTCCATCTCCTGGAAGCACAGCAGAAACATATCACCTTCTTCCTTCTCCTGGAAGCCTGGCAGAAACATTATCAACCTTTCTATCTCCTGAAGCCTGGCAGAAATATCATCCCCCTCTTCCATCTCCTGGAAGTTCAGCAGAAACATATCACCTTCTTCCCTCTCCTGGAAGCCTGGCAGAAACATTATCAACCTTTCTATCTCCTGAAGCCTAACATAAACATCATCACTCTCTTTCATCTCCTGGAAGCCCGGCAGAAACATATCACCTTCCTCCATCTCTTGAAGCCTGGCAGAAACATCATCACCCTCTTCCATCTCCTGAAAGCCCGGCAGAAATATATCACCTTCTTCCAAATCCTGAACCCTGGCAGAAACATTATCACCCTTTTCTATTACCTGAAGCCTAACAGAAACATATCACCTTCCTCCTTCTCCTGAAGCCTGGCAGAAACATCATCACCTTCTTCCATCGCCTGGAGGCCCAGCAGAAACATCATCACTCTCTTCGATCCCCTGAAAGACTAGCAGAAACTGTCATCACCCTCCTCCATCTCCTGGATGCCTGGCAGGAACATCATCACCCTCTTCCATTTCCCAAAGCCTGGCTGAAATATCATTACCCTCCTCCATCTCCTGAAGCCTAGTAGAAACATCATCATCCTCTTCTATCTCCTGGAAGCCTGGCAGGAACATTACCACGCTCTTCTATCTCATGAAGCCTGGCCGAAAAATCATCACCCTCTTCCATCTTCTGAATCCTGGCAGAAACACTAAATGAAAAGGGTAAATGTTCCTCTTCACCTGACTGGAACCTTTCTTATTCTGTGATGAACCTAGGTACTAAATATGAACAGAATCTAGTCAATGGTTCTTAAGATATTCCTATTCAAATGGATGGACGTATGGACTGACAGACGAATGGAGCCTAATACCATATGTCCCCTTTCTCACTAAACACATGGTAGGGGATAAAAATTCAGGTGGTACAATGACAATAACAAGAGAAGTTACACCTTCACTGGTCCTTTGTACTTCACACAAGCATAAAATGACAAGATTAATGTTGGAAAATTTAACAGAATACACCAAATCTTTATTGCAACAGATCTGAATGTCTGAACATAATTTTGTAAGCAAAACATTCCTGAAACCTAGGAGAACTATTAAGGTACATGTGTAGATGATGTATGTTGGTTTCAGCATTAATGCCCCAACAGATAAAGACAACAACATACGAGGACTGGTCAAAAGTTCTTAGCCTTGACTTTCTAGGCTGGTGACAACAACTAATCTTAGGAGTGTTGTTGGACAGTGTTCTTCATCAGCATTTCCAATTGTTTTACTCAGATATATCAACTAGTTCAAAGCAATAGTTCCTTGAAGCATACTGGGGTATACATACGAGTACAGCAGATTTGAGCTTGTCATTACTGACATAGCACTTTCCATGGGGGTGTTCCTCTAATTTTTTAAATAGGTGAAAGTCGCTTGGGGCCAGGTCAGGTGAATATGGAGGATGAGGAAGTTCTTTGGATCCACACTGATGTACTGCACACTGAATCAAGAGGTGTGAGACAAAGTACTGTCATGTAAAATCAGAACTCCAGCCCTCAACATCTGTCACGTTGTACTCGTATGTATGCCTCAGTACACACAATGATAAAAATTCACAGAAATAACTTATCAAACTAAACAATATAAACATCAACCTGCTACATAAAAATAGGCATATTCTGTGGTTGATTTAAATACTTCAGCGGGAAGATAAAACAAATCTTAATAAATATGGATAATGATATAAGGCAAGCTGCAAAAAGTGAAATATTAAACATTACAAGTGCAACTTCTGAAGACACAACACTTGATGCAGAGAAGAAATGTGGGAACCCTTTTACACATTGTTCAAGATGTGAATAATATACCTGAAACTAATGTACCCAGTGCAGCACATGCAAGTTTAGGCAACAAGTTCCTGAAAATGAAAAGGTCTCAGGGTCTCCTTTTGAAATACTTTCGGAACTGATTTGTTTTTCTGCAGAATATGATCATTTCAGAGACTAGATTTTAGTCAAAGACCCCACATGAGGTAATGTGAAATACAATGTAGTGTTACATCGTGTTTAAGGTTGTTGTACTTTTCTGACAACATGCAGTCACTGTCTATGACTGTGTGCACCAGCCCTCAATAGGGTTACACCGTGTTTAAGGTTTTTGTACTTTCCTGACAACATGCAGTCACTGTCTATGACTGTGTGCACCAGCCCTCAATAGGGTTACATTGTGTTTAAGGTTTTTGTACTTTCCTGACAACACGCAGTCACATGCTGACTGAATGCGCTAGCCCTCAGTTTTGCTAACCAGCTGATATACCAGTCAAACATGTATACCCCGGTCAGACATCATGATTTCAGGGGACCAGTCCTTGTTTCATCTTTTAAGACCGAGCACCAAGCAAAGCAACAACAAGCAACATCTTTCCATATCTTGTCAGGTCAGTGCCAAGGGATAGACCATCTCATATTCAGCTCTCTCTCCTGCTCTCTCTGAGCGGCATATCAAAACACTCAAAAGCATCTGCTGGCCATGTATGTAACTATCAGTGGTTTCAAGTTTTTATCTCTTTTTAGAACTCAGTCATCAGCAAGCCCTGATGTGAATTATCTTAAAATGCTTCAATAATTAAACAAATAAATGAAGAACATCAACAGAAAAATACCATCTACTGATTAAGATGGACAGTAGCTAGGGATGAGGTATCATGAATGTTTCAAACAGCAAATCCGTTGCTATGGTGAAACACTCAATAGAATTTAATTACATAAATATAAACTTAGAGAAACAAACAAATGTTCTTTTCTACTTACTTGACACCAGATATCAGACTTGCTTACCTGTTGTCTACAACTACAAGCCATTACCACAGTGTGTAATGTAACACTGCTCAGTTGGAAAGTACTGGAACTGGGGAAGTGATGCAATATAATGCACATGTATGCTATTTGTGACAGCTTTAAAAACCTGTTCTATGCACACATGCAGTCAGAGTTTTTCACATGGTATTCTTGTCAATTCTGATTAACTGCTCCACATCTGTTCATACTTGGATACACCATTGTCTATCACAATATGAGTGTAACAGTTCAAGGCATATTCCAAGGCAAAGGACTTAACTGACTGTAAGAGTCAAGTTTCCACTCGATGCACACTTGAGTTCATTGGCTTCATTGGCGCACCACCAGCAATGTCCATTCTGTGTGTCATATTGGCCAAGTAAACCCACATATATGTTTTTCAGCATTTGCTTCAACCAAAACAATCATGTCTGTTAAGAATAAATGATTGACACTCAAGATTTATTTTGTAATAACAACGGTTTTACCTCACTATGAGCATCAATATATTTGAGCACCTTGATTAAAAATTTTTACCGGTAAATGCCATTGCCCAGTTTACTGTACACATAATTTGCAAATTCTGCAACTGACCAAAATCTCCAAGGCAGTTTACAAACTGTCGATTTCAGTACATGATTTTTCTTGTGTTATTTGGGTCAGAAATGGCCTCTCCAACACCTTTGCAAATCCAGTTGTCAGGTTATCGTCAGTTCACTACACTTACTCAAGCTTAATTGCACATCCCCAAAACCACGACTCTCGAGAACTTGAGAACTGGTGTTAAACACTTTCCATCTCTGAACCATTCTCAAAAACAAAATCCTAAGGAAGTGGAGCTTCCATTCATCTTAACAAATGGTGTAGAAAAGCTTGACTACTTTACTCTCAATATCCTGAGAGTAGTTTCATGAGACACCTGTATTACATACTGTTCACTGACACCAAATTAATGTGATTACAATACCCCTGGCTTAATATTCATCATGGAAAACAAAATCCATACACAATAACACCAAGTGACTCCATGTTGTTTCTCAACAAACTTTCTCAACAAACTGCCTGAACTGAAATACAAAGCAGAAGATTGCATCGGCACATATTCAAATGAGATAGGTCACTAGTGAAGATTGTATAGGTTCCAAGTGCTTGGACATGAGTTACTGTTAAGCTTCAATTGTAAATGAATGTGTTATATATCCACCACAACTAGTTTTGCTGTACCAGATATGTTCCTTGTGAAGATGAGAAGAATTTTGTCAGCAGATTATCACATCAAAGACTATGTGCATGAAACTGTCCTTTGTTTGCATTGCAGACTTAATAATGAGAGAGTAAGTATGGTTTTAAGCTTCTTTTAGCAATATTCCAGCAATATCATGGCAGGGGACACCAGAAATGGACTTCACACATTGTATCCATGTTGGGAATCAAACCAAGGTCTTCAGCTTGTCCAGCAGATTCTGTAAACAAAACAATCATGCCTCATGTGGAAGTTGATATGATGCACTTACTGGTCTAGTGGCATATCTCACTGTTCATCATGCAGTTTCTTGAAGACGTCATCGTTTCCAGCCATGGGTTGTAAACCTGACAATATAATCTAAAATGTCCCCATATCAGCTATACATGCACCATGACCAACATTTGACTCTCCCATGTTTTTTTCACATGAAAAACGTGGTTTATATAATTCCATTAGTTTAGTTTCACTCCGACATCACTTTCTGCTCACAGTCAGATCATCTTGTAAATCAGGTGTTTGCTACAAGGGAGATAATCAACCCAAACCTTGCACATCGGCTTTTAGACATAGTATACATGTATTCAGCTGATCATCTGCTGATCTCCTAGACAGATATAAATGTCACACTGTTTCTGTTTTTTCCAGTATATGCACTCCATCATTCTTTCCTTGTCCAGCGGGATATTGACCTACAGTCTGTGTATGGCATCTATGTGGTTTGATGCCATATAGAATGGTATTACCTCCTTCAGCTTATAGTTTATTCATCTAGATGATACACTAAGCCAATACAAAGCTGGAACTGAAAGAGCAGACACAAAGGGGATTATACTGGTGAGGGGATCAGGGATTGGTTTCCATTTTGTAGACTTCCTTCTGGTCGAGGATGTTTGTCCTTAATGAATGGTTGTTTCACTTCAGTGTCGTCTTCATGTATGCAGTCTTCGCTGGAGACATCAGACACTTCAGTCTCCACTACTTCAGGATATGTGTGGAAACTGTCTGAATATGGCATATCCACCTGGAGATTGTGGAAGTTGTTTTCTGCTGGCAAGGCACCCTACAAAGAGAATGCATGTGTATTCAGCGTCATTTTCCTCGATACCAATGGAATCAAAATTTATGCTTCTCCAGCAGCATTCCAAGTGTATAGTACCAAATTCATGCATAAAAATGGTTTAAATGACCCATTTTAATAAATGAATAAACATTTAGCCCATCAGTATTATTTTATAATTGCCTGAAACAACTAGACCTCAACCATGTATCATTTTGAATTTAACAGATCAAAAATAACTGACCACACCAATATCATTTTTATTTTTTATAGATCATCTTTGATCTAAATCTTTTCAACTGCAGTATAACCCCGTCATGTGACCTTCAGATAACTTTTAACTGTTCAATGAAATCACTTCTGGTTCAGGAATATATACAATCCCAATACCAGAAAACTTTTCAACAGAAAGTAACAGTTTAATGAAGTCAAATAGAATTTGCATGTACTTCGAGTTTAAGCATGTGACTTTAATTTTCATGATCGACTATTTCTAGTTTGAAATGTCGGTACAAGCATTCCAATGTTCCAGTGACCTTGATTTACTATTAATTTACTGGAACTATAGCCGTTCAGGCATATACCAGAGTATGCTCTTCTATCATCAACACTTCTGAGTTGATGGGAAGATGGCAACTGCCTTTACAACTGACCTTCACTGTGACCTCGATCTTACCAGTGGATTAAAATAGCATCTGCCTGGTGATCTGCTGCTTGCTAGTTACATGGCAGGCTTACAACTATATTTTATAGCCAGACCTGTGGGCCAATACATTTTCAATGGGTATATATTTTACCATGTCACTAACTACAAGTGATATCTCGAAAATACTTTACAATTGTGGTAGCCTGACAACATCTGTATGTATAGTTCATGATTAATCAAACCGTTACTTCCACAGACCAGCCTACCCTTTTATCTAACACTAAACATGATTGGTCTAGAGGATGCTTTCAGTGACCAAGTTGTATTGTTAAATTTGCTGTTGCATATGTTTACTTTTCACAAGGACAGTTACAAATCCCCTGTGCTAATTGCATGAAGGACACGTAGAGACCAGTTTGCCAAGGATACTGACCATTCTGTCTTTGCCTGTTTGTCTCATTCAGATGGCAGCGACACTAAATACATCAACAGTGTCCACCAAGTAATGCTTTGTAAAATTTGTTTTTAAGTTTACCTCAGTACAAGTAATTCATTAATAACTTTATTTTAACATCTTATGTCAGTTTCCTGTTTTTGATACAGGGCTTATTACATGTTAACAGGGCCAGCAACATTTTTCAGCTATCAGCTCAGGGGGCTTCTTGGGTGTTTAGGAGTTTCATACACTGATCTTAAATGTGGATCAATAATGACCTTTTTTCGCTTGCAAACTATCTGTAAAAATAGGCATTTAAGTGAACATTTTAATTTGGCGAGACATGGACTTCAATATGACCTTGACATCTACATGAAATGTGTCCACAATATTTTTCATTAGAAATGTTGTTTAAAGTCTACTCACAACATTAATCTGATGTTAAGCCTACTCTGTGGCTGACATGTCCCAAGTAAATCTCTCACATGTTGAGGTGAACACACCTCTCTTAACATTGTGACCTTTATAATTACCTGCAGACTTTATATGAAATGTAATCAAATACAACATCCATATACACAGGACTTACAAACTATCAGCAGAAAAAGTCATTATAGACTACATGGACTATCAATCACTGGCCAGTCTGACTGTCTTGTCATTTGATAGCTATTTGTATTTAATTTACTCTGTAATGTTGTGTGTCCTGATACTCACTTGTTGTTCCACAATAGCACCTTGTGGACCCACGATGACATTTTTCGCATTTATGTTCAAAGCTGAAACATGAGTACACAGTTGCATATTAATGTCTGTATCCAGCAGGTGAAAGGAGTCCAGTGATTCTCACACTGCTCACATTGGCAGAACAGGCCAATGATGTTGATACAAAGCAAAGTTTTGCAAGTATTCATCCAATTGATCTCATGTGCCTCATTCAAAAATTAGACTCACTTAGAAACGTCTCCACTCAACTTGCTGGAGATCAGGAAACATGCATATTTCTACATTTGCTCAGAATAAGTTATGGAAAATCTAAAGAATACCTTACAACTGAGCATTACAAAATATGTGTCTCTCCTGAACTCCTTGTCAAGACTCAGAGCTCAGACTTACTTTGAAACTAATATATGTATAAAAATAACCCAAAGCTGCAAAAACATAATTTTCTGAAAACTAATTTTCATAATTTTTATAATTTTATGCTGCAATATTCCAGCTATAAGTGTGGCAGTCTGTAAATAATTTAGTTTGGACCAAACAATTCAGTGATCAACAGTATGAGCACTGATAAAAGCAATTGGGATGTGATGTTAACCAAGTCAGCAAGCCTGACCACCCGATGGGTTACTGAAGATAAATTCTCACCTGGATCTTCATGGGTGCCATACACAAGTGGTAATGCAATCAAATGATGAGTGTTCTAATGAAATATCTGATACAATACTGTCACTTCTACAATATGGTTGGAAATGTTGACAAGAACAACAACTTTGACTTCCGCATTCATATTCAAGTATCCATCTCTAGTATCAAGAAGGAAATAATTGAAATGTATGTACACAAATTATATATATATATTCAATACACAAATTTCAACAACATGTTTCATATCCAAGCAGGCAATGCAATATAGTAGAATATGGTAACAGAAAACTCAAATACATGTAGCTCTCATGTCAACTCTCATCTTCTAAATTACCCATGACATATTTAAAAAAAATATTTTTACAATTTATATCATTTCTGCTATGATACCTCTTCAAGGGACAAACTTTTGACAAAAACAATGATTCCAAATCAAAGTGTACACTTAGACATTGCCTGACATCCGAACAACACAGCTTTGATGTTGGAGTCGATGTCAAAGTTTACTTTAGACAGACTATCACAACCAAACAAGACCAGACATATAACACATGATTTTATGTCACTCCCTGAAATCAGATGTCAAAGATACCCCAATCAGACACTATAAAAACACTAAGCAAGGTTCAACATTTAATTTCAAATTCACATCAACAGACAATCTACAACAGAAATATGCCTGATGTGCAAGTTTGTTCATGGGTTCACTCATCATGCATTGATGCATTCGTTTTGGTTTATTTCCACATTGCTAAAAGTGAAAATCTGTATGAAACATTTCAATCAGTATGTTTTTGTTGAAAAGTTTTTGAAATAACAGATACATGTTTGTGAAGCACAACATTTCGCTCAGTAAGACACAAACAAAGTCAAAAACAAATACTGCACAATATCTGCTATAAGCTACCTCCACAATTTATTTTATTAGCTATGTTCTAAGATTTCTTGTTATTCCTTTTTCTTCAGTTCCACTGTTTACCAGTGACTTTCCAAAGACAAAGTCACACATTCCTGTGTACTAGAGAAGCACAGTAGGGATACACTGCTTTATTTACCATTTAAGAATGTTTTATAACATGCCGAAATAAGTAGAGAATATTACATGAAGGAAAGTGAGGTCAGATACCATAGGAAGGTAATGAGTTTCTTATCATTCATATGTGAGTGAGTGAGTGGCGGTCTATAAATAATCGAGTCTGGATCAGTCAATCCAGCCATCAACAGCATGAGCATTGATCTGCACAATTGGGAACCGATGACAAGTGTCAACAAAGTCAGCGAGCCTTTCCATTAGTTGCCTTATATGATAAGCACAGTCGCCTTTTGTGGCAACCATGGGTTGCTGAAGAGCTATTTTATCCCAGATCCCATGGGCAATAATTCATAAGTAATGAGACCAAGTGTGATATCACATTTATTACCCACATATGACCTGCACAAAACTGAAAAATAGCGTAGATTTGTAATTTTTATGCTTTCAAGCTGAAACCAGTTGCAGTTATGGGACAGTAACTTGACGTCTACAAGTCTATGTGATTAAGAGGGAGGTTATCTTCGTACTGTCTGGTCATGACTGCCAAATGCTGCATCACTACCATACTCAAGTGGCAATATCTGAGATAATGGTTTCCAAAAGCAGCCATCCAAGCCGCTGTGTTGCCCATGTGTATCATTACGAACTGATTAAGGCTGATGACTAAAACTGGATGACAGTCCATGGTGGCTTACTGTACAGGTCAGGTCACAGGCATGAGGATGGTAGATCTTGTTGATGCCCTAAAGTGAGTCCAAATGAGGATGGTGCTAAGTGATCTGAGATGAATTCTTGATCATGTTCCTGTCCTGCCATAGCTGATAAAAGCGTATGTTCTCTGTCCATTGTGGTATATGCAGTGGGTTAAATATAGTTACATTAATGTCCTCAGGCAACACATACAGTGTCTAACTGGACTAACGCTTTGTCTTTCACTCTTCAATGCCAGGGTTACACTATGTTCTCGGTGGACTCGGCAGCCCCATTTCATTGAAACATAGTGATACGTGGGATTTTGGCCATTTTTTCCCTCATAAGTCAAGTTTTGTTAAGTTTTTTCACAGTCTATCATGGTATCTATGATTGGACACTGGGAAAAGTAGGTTGCTGAATCAGGGCAGCTCAGAGGTGTCTAAGTAACAATTGATGCCATTACATTTCTTCCCCTGATGTCTGATTCTGATAGGTTCCTTCACGTTTCTCAGGGTTTGGTCAAGGTTTTAACACACTTTGTACATTCTGTCAAGACATTCTACAGAAATGTTGGATGGCGACTAGCTTTGGAACATGTTTGTGGCCACGGTATGAAAATAAGGCCTCCCAAGAATCTATGCCTCAGACCTTCCTCCATGGTCGTGTAAGTGTTGTAACAAGGTCAGGAGGTCTTGTTCAGTGATGCTAACCACAAAGTCTGAGTGTGGTTACATATGACTTGACGTGAGCGAGGGCCTGTACAGACACAAGTGTAGATAGAGTAGCAAAAGCAGGATAGAACACTCCTTTTCGAAGATCGCCAATGCAGGTTATTGATGAATGGCCACTAAGACTTAACATGTAATGATTGCCATGAAGTCGGGTTGAGACGGAGAAGGTTGGTTGAAAGGCTGTGTAGTACCCTCAGTATATGGATAAGCCTTCTGCTGATAAGGGTTTGCATAAGTTGAAGTGAGTGAGTGAGTGAGTGAGTTTAGTTTTACGTCGCACTTAGCAATATTCCAGCTATATGGCAACGGTCTGTAAATAATCGAGTCTGGACCAGACAATCCAGTGATCAACAACATGAGCATCGATCTGCGCAATGGGGAACCGATGACATGTGTCAACCAAGTCAGCTAGTCTGACCACCCGATCCCGTTAGTCGCCTCTTACGACAAGCATAGTCACCTTTTATGGCAAGCATGGGTTGCTGAAGGCCTATTCTACCCCGGGACCTTCACAGGTCGCATAAGTTGAAGACTGTGTGCTGACATTCAAGATCTGTAAAAATCGGCAGTAGTAAGTGCAGCAGCATTCGTGAATGTAGGAGATATGGGAACATCCTGGAGGGTTCTGTGGATGGATTTGTGAAACGACAGAATGTGCACGCAACCCAGGAGTACTGTGAGCAGGTAAGTTAGCAAATGTAAGTGCAGGCTGAGTTGTAGGAGATTGATGACTGGTTCGAGAAAGATGGATTGGTTTGAGAAGGCCATTGATGGGTTTGTGGAGCTAGAGGGAAACAGAGCAACCACATGCATAGAAGGGTTAGCCATGCTTCTCAGATGAGTGAGTGCTCACCAATGCAGCCTGGTGCACTGCTGAAAGGTTGAAAAACCCTGGCACCTGCAAAGGTCCCATGTAGGTAGTCGGGCAGGACACTAGATTCCCGAACCTAGATTCCTGTTGCAGCTGCTGTGAAGGGTTCTAGACCATAGTCCACCATGGTCTCGATAGTAGATGTCAGCATTGTTTTCCTCACAATGGTCTCAGGTACAAGAACCAGAGGTTGAGAGGAGAGGTCGTCTACTTCATCAGGGGGCATCAAGACCTTTGAGAAAGCTGAAGCTCTTCTGATGCAGCTGAAGACTTTGACAATGATTTCGATGATGATTTTGATGGCGACTTTTTTGGGAGGTCTTCTTCAATTTAGTTTTGCATACCAGTACCATGCATAATAAGAAAAAACATTACAATTGCCATTGGATTAAGAATCAGTCTACAGCAAAATGTTTTATTTTGGCCTGCACATAAATGAGTATTAAGTCACTGAAGGGACCTGAGGTGCCAGCCCAACGTCTGGGTGGTGCATGAAGGAGAGAGTGACAATATATGCCACCAGTCACATGTGACACATGGCAAGGAGGCAAAGGGTCCATGCTTATGTGAGTTTTTGACTGTCTGAGTTATCTCGGGTTGCAAGGAAGACACTGAAAGAGTAGCTAAGAGTGGTTCAGGATGCAGAAACATTAGAATATCTACAACTGTGGAACTGGCATTATTATCAGAGTGAGTGAGTTTGGTTTTACGCCTCTTTTAGCAATATTCCAGCAATATCACGGCGGGGGACACCAGAAAATGGGCCTCACATATTGTACCCATGTGGGGAATCGACCCCGGGTCTTCGGCGTGACGAGCGAACGCTTTAACCACTAGGCTACCCCACCGCCCCTTATTATCAGAGGATATACATGGCTATATAGAGGATATTTTGTTAACGTTGTCAAATAACATGTGTATTTCATCGAGTGGTCTGACAAAGCTTTTTCAGACCATGTTTTTGTTTAGCTTTCAGTGTTTTCTTGCCTTTTCAAAAGTATCATCTTTTAGAATGTTTATGCCAGTTTCTTTCTTTTTCATATACCGGTCCAATGATGAAATGTATGATCTGAGGGTTGAGGGCTCATGTTGTCATCACAACAGCAAGCATACCAGGCAGAACATGCCCTTTGCGGCAACCCAAATCCAGACATACAGGCAATAATGTGAGCTAAAGATACACAAATCCTAAAAAGGAAATATCAATCTTACCTCCATGTTGAATTGGAGCTTCACCCAATGCTTTCAATCTTTCTCGCATACGATTCTCTGACACTGCAAAAATAAGATATTTTTAACCATTACCCACCAGTCAGGTCACCATTTGTCATTCGCTTATCAACATGTGGATATAAAATATCTACAATGATCTTCCGGTTGTCTTGATGCTTCACTAGGTGGAATTGAGTTACCTACAGTAAGGGCCTCTCAAGTAAACAAACATTTTACAGACTACAACTTTTGATTATCTAGACCTCTGGCCACTTGTCACATTTGTAAAGCAATCAGTTTACAATTACCTGTCAATTCAGTATCTCTCATCACAGACTCCCCAGCAGATGTACCTACTGCCAGTCTGTCTCTACTTCTATCTAAAGTAGACTCTGAAAGAAGGAACAGTCAGTGGGTTAGGGATCTGTGTAAGTCAGTTGCCATAGTTAAAAACATAGCTAACATAACAGTATTGAGTTGATATCATGACATTGCAAGCACAAGGATATCCATTAATCCACATACATTACGCTTGCAGCAACGTGACCATGAAACTGGAACCAGGGTAGGAGACGAAAAAGCAGAAATTTGCATGGAGCAATTAAGGCTGGACATAATATACTGTGAAACCTATCTACGAAGCATGCCCAATATTTCACACGTGTGGTGGGATATAATCATGTTTACCTTCCACAATTGGTTTCCTTTCAGATTGACCTTCATCTGATTGACCTCTCTCAGATTGACCTTCATCTGATTGACTTCCCTCAGATGGACCTTCTGCAGTTTGACCACTTGTATGTTGGCCATCATCAGGATGACTGTTTTCATCTGAAAGGAAACAATGAACCTAACTGTTGACAACATTATTCACTAGCCATCTTCTGCCATTGAAAATCTAAAATGGAACAGAATATTAGTGAGTGAGTTTAGTTTTACCCTGCACTCAGCAGTATTCCAGCTATATTGCAGCAGACTGTAAATAATCAAGTCTGGACCAGAAAATCCAGTGATCACCAGTGTAAGCATCGATCTACATGAATGAGATATGACGACATGGGTCAACCAAGTCAGTGAGTCTGACAATCCAATCCCATTAGTCGCCTCTTATGACAAGCATGGACTACGGAAGATCAATTCTAACCCAGGTGAACAGAATATTCAATCTGTACAACATACGCCTCAGACCCGAATTATGCAGAATTCTGTTGACTAGGAAATAGGTAGCCAGGCATGTATTCATCACACAGATGATATCCTTATCTAAATGTCAGCTTGCTGACATGGTTATCCTCTTTAGTCATCTGGACAAGGCATCCAAGTTGAGATCAGAAATGTCCATGATTCAAATCCCAGCATAAATGTATTAGTGGCTACACCCCTCAGGTAATCTGACAAAGGTTCTTATTTGGCATTTCTCATTTCTGGGGTAATTACTCAAGGACATCATGAAAATAATTGTCACAGGTGGTATCTCTGCTATTCAAATTTATGGACACAACTGAATTATAAGAAGAAGATAAAGTTATCAACATCTCCTGCAATGGCAAAATATTCTTCATGAATATGGCTATGAGTTATGATAACGTCAATTGGTTTGGTGTGTATATATAAGTTCTGCTCCAGGAAGGGGCACTCCAGGAAATGCCAAACATATGGTAAACAGCTAAAGGCACCAAGTTCTGTTGAAAGATATCAAATGGTTTTTGAGTTGTGCATGGGAAACAGAGCCCATCCCTTCCTTTTGAAACCACATCCAAATGATTTCCATGGAAACAAAATATAACAAAAATCTGCTAATAGCGAAAGGCAAGACTTTGGGGTCTGCCTCTAATATCTGCCAATTTTTGCTGAAAGAAATTGAGAAGTTTTCGAGTTTGGCTCAGGAAACAAAGCCCATCCCTCCCATTTTGAGACTAAGTCTGAAATGTTTCAATGGAAACCCAGAAAATGACATATGACAAAAGTCTACAAATAGCAAAAGGCACCACTTTGGGGTCTGCCACACATATCTGCCAAGTTTTGCTGACAGATATTAAGACATTTTCAAGTTGTGCCCCGGAAACGAAACACACCTCTCACTTTTGAGACTAAGTCCAAAATGTTTAATGGAAACCGAGAAGATAGTAAGTCACAAAATCCTGTAATAGCAAAAGGCACCACTTTACGTTCTGATTGATATATTGAAAACGATTTGCAGAAAAATATTTAATGGTTTTTGAGTTATGCTCCAGAAATGAAGCCCACTCCTTCCATTAGACTAAGACCAAAACATTCCATGGAAAAACAAAAAAACAAAAATGCCAAAAATCTGTAAAGAGCAAAAAATAGCAGAATCATAGGTTCAGTTTATTATATCTTCCAATTTTGGTCTAAAAATATTGAACTTGTTTTGAGTTACATTCCAGAAACAAAATGATGAAGGGCGGGCGGACAGATGGATTGACGAGGCATTGAATTTATCCCCTTGCACTACATGCTGGGGGGATAAAAATGGATGATGCTGACTAGAATCATACTGTTGTAGTTACAGGAGGTTACAGGCTCATGGCACTCAGAACTGCTGTGTTACATACCTGGAGGTGCAGTTGGACATGCAGGCTTTTTCCAATCAATTAGTGAAGAAGAACAGTCTGTTGTGTCAGTCTTCTCTTGACAACCTGCAACATTCAAAACTAAGGTAAACCCTTGATGTCTGCTCCACACTGTATGAAATGATTTTTCTTTTCACCCAAAGCATTAAGCATGTAAGGATATATAAAAATATCAATGCATAAAAATGTTGCTTGCATTATATCAATAGAACACTGGCACTCTTAAAATAATCACAAGTTTCAAGAGTCACAGTTGGTTGTAAATACAGCAAATATTACCCATGACAAACCTTACTTTTAAAAGCAGAACTTAAGTCTTACCATATCTTCATCTGAAAGGATTATGACAACTTCAGATTAGAGTTATCAAATAATTGATTTCATACTCCATTAGTAGCTCTGTTGCATCACTGTAATATATTCTCTGTTATAGTTCACACTAATACATGGAAATCATCATATCCATGAAAAAAGTCTGCTTCAAAACGTCACAAAAACCAAAGTATATCTTGCCTTCCAAAGCAACTGCATACATGCAAAGTGAAAGGTACTTCTTTCAACCATCAACTATCAGCCATTGTACAAATACCCTACCCCTATGATATCAACATCAGTATATACAGGAGTAAATAATGTATTCTGACAAGTAATACTCTGTCAACAATCTATTGGAATAGAGAACAATTAATCTTCATTCGAAAAATTGTTAAACTAACATTCCCCTGATAGTGATGACATTATTCCTCTGATACTGGTGACTTTGCCTATTTGATTGTTATGACTTTATTCCTCTGATAGTGATGACATTATTCCTCTGATAAAGAAAAATATTATACTCCAGAAACAAATCCACCATTTGACTAAGACCAAAACATTCCATGGAAAAACAAAAAAAATAAAAATGCCCCAAATCTATAAATAGCAAAAGGCACAACTATAGGTTGTGATTACTGTATCTATCAATTTTGGTCTAAAAATATTGAACGGTTTTTGAGTCATGCTCCAGGGACAAAATGATTACGAATGGTTTGGATGGACAGACGGACAGACAGACGGACGGACGGACGAGGCGTCGACTATATCCCCCACATTACATGCCAGGGGGACAACACTCTAATTGCAGGGAACATTACTAGAAGATGGCATATGATTACTTCCTGCACTAATATTGTCATGATACAGGAAGTGACTGTTATGATGTCATTAACTGTCCATTCACCCGATGAAGGGATCTGGAATGACCTTGGAACTTTGTGTGTAAAAGACGGTATATCCATAAAAGATCTTGGTCATATCCTAAAACAGCTTACATATCTTTGAAAGGACAGGTTTGATGAATAATTGTAGTTTCACAAAACTATTATAAAACTGACCATTTTACTTGATTTTAGATTATCAAATGATAAGATCCCTTGTGGTTGCATTTTTGATGTGCATATAATTATAGAATATTTCATTTATAAACTACATACAAAAGTATTGATTCAAATGTGACCCAACCAGAATGTAAGTAGCTAACAATGACTGTTCACCATCAACAGTACTAATACATAGGGCTAAGTACTCCATGCTTACATCGGTAACCACACCCATGAACAGCAGACACACTTTGGTTAGCGAAAAAGTAAGTTGTTCCTTAAAACAGATAGGAATGGTACTTGTAAATATGATTGCAACAAGTATTCACAGTAATAATTAATATATCTGCCATGAAATCTCTGAACTGTTCTCTGTGTTTTCGACATTTAGAACACTCAGTTCAAACACTGAAGTGGCAAAGGCTGAAGCAAATCAGATTATATTACTGACACAAATCCAAGGCAGGAAAGTTGCAAGTGAAGCAGGATGTGTATGTTTACTGAAACTCACAGGCATGGGCATCATTATGACAAACATGGAAACATACTTGGGTCAAAACAGGATTCAAACCCACTGACAACGCGTATTGTAGTGCCTTACACAACTGGGCTACACATGATAATACTGACATACATGTGTAGAATTTTGGATAAACAAAAGTTCATGAGCATTTTATAAATCAACTGTATCTATTCAATTCCAAATACTTACATGGAAAACTTCTGCCTGATGAGCTCCAGTTCTTTATTATTTGTTGCCTTCTACTCCATATGCAATAACAGATTATAGCTGAAATGTGAACAGTGGCTTGGATTCACTGTCATGGTGGTGGCCATAAATGATGGTGGCACACAGTTCAATACATACTTTGTCTTATGAACAGTCTGCCCCTTATCTTATAAGTCACAGAGCTTTTAAGAAAATAAAAAATAATTTTAAAAAATAATAAAAACACTAGCAATAATGGTCACAATATGAAGTGAATAGACAGAGTGAATTACATGTGGAATTACAGAAAAGTGTTACTTTAGAGAACAATACACAAATTAAACTCAAACAAAGCTGCTTCACCCATTCTTTATACTAGATCATAATCTATGATGTTATTAACTGCTTACTTTCCGTCACTTACCAAGTACTATGATGACAGCAGCAGAGCCAATGGCTGTCCCGATGATGGCACCAGTATTAGGGGAAACACCTAGTGTGAGAAAAAAATACATTACTTCATAGATCCACCCAAAATGGTTAATGCACCAGTAACAAGTAGCACACAAGTACAAATAAAACCTTTAAACATGTTAAACAGCACTCCCAAGCAAAGAATGGAAATAAACATCAGATAGATTAAAGGTCAGGAAGTTAGTTTATAAGCAATAGTCACCTAACACTTTAAAGGGGCACTGATGCGGAGCAATTTCCGTGGACTGGTGTAAACTTTTGTTATTGTTTTTCTCCCGTGAGTACCCGGATGATATCCCAGAATTCGTGACTGGTTCGTGACCTCTGCTGCGCAGTCCGTAAGCGCAATTGATAGTTTAATTATAGACAGATCAACTTAGGTGAAGTCATTTTTACTTCATAACAAATGTATTATGAAAACAAATGAAACACTTTGAAGGTTAATCATCTGCCAGTGGTAGAAATGGTAAAAAACTATTAGGACGGAAAAATATCGAAGTCAATGTACGTCTCTATATTTTGTCTCATAACCCTAATTAGTTTATTGTCATATTTGTATGATTCTGAAAATTAATAAAAGAACACACGATCTGCTTATACTCATAGTAAATTTCTAACATAACAGCAACGTTTATACATTGTATAGATTGCCAATGTGGATCCTATTTCACACACATACGCGATCTAGTGTGTGTTTTCTGTCATATAGATTCTGCTGAATGCTACAACAAATAAATTAAAACAAAATGCAAATAATGAATGTAAAACAGACTAATTTTATAGCAACAATGTCAGGCTACTACCTTGTTCAGGAATGTATCCATCAATATCCACGTAAAAGAAATCGTATTCCATTCATTTGCAGCTGGTAAATAATCCTGCTCTATGTCGCGTGTCTTACAACTGTCTAGTTTGCGAAAAAGTAACACATCGTTTCACGTCTTTCGTTGGTGAAAACCAGATAAATCTCTCATTGGTCTCCCAAGATAGCACACCTGGCAAACTAACTGTATGATATCCACTATTCTAAGTAATTTAGTTAACCAATAATGAGCAATCAATCAATCAACGCAAGGGTGGTTAATTCTTTGAAGGGAGGATGTTGTTTTTGCACTCACTCTTTACGACAGGGTGTAGTCATCTACACACACTGCCTTTTGACAAATCCGCCAGAAGATAAAAGTAATTAATCAATCAGTGTGTTATCGGTTAATCCTTTGATCGATGTTTGTTTTTGTAACTCAGCTGATAAACCCTCTTGCATCACTTACATGCACATATTACATAACATACAATACATTTGCCATTACAGACCTTAATTTATAATGTTGAGTATTTACCCCAGACAGGAGAAATGCCAAATGGGAACCTTTGTTGAGTAACCGAAGTGGTGTTACTACTAATTATACCTGTTATAAATTCATTAATTGACCATCCAGAGAAATGATGACAAATAACACGTGCAGGTGTACACCATCAAACGCGAGTTACAGCAAGGAAGATGTAATCTCTGTGTCGCATGCAGCCTGAAAACACTTATGGGCCGAAACTGTTTTGAGGATACCAACGGAATTTCGTTACATAAGGAATACACACAGGCATTTGCTGTGTACTTGGGTAAATAGGTGAAATAAGGGGTTTTTTACGTAAGAAAATTTTCAGATTTCTCTACCAAAGGCAAAGTCATCGCTTTTTGTTTACGAATTCAAATAAATCAACTGTGTGTTTTTATTATCATAAATAATAAACCATTGTAGCTACCATAGCTACCAAAATTTACGTATGATATTTGCTATCACAGCTGAACCAACACTCAAAACTACCTATATATATAAAGCTTTGCAATCTTCCGTACTGAAACAAATGGCTTGCTACGTGCCTGTAGACATCATATTTTCATGTAACATGATTAAATATCGAGGTTAAAAACACAGAAATAGGATCAAATTGGATCAGTAACTATACCATCCAAGCATCCGAAAAGAACTACACTGCTGGGATATTTGGTTACGATCAGACAAGGAATACCATGGATATTTTTGAACAAATGGCATATGATGGGCATCCGGCCTCCTGATTGTTTAGGTGAAGAAATTCTGCTAATATGGACAGGAGCCCAGTTCCTTTGTCCGTCACGGTCGAAGGAGCGGGCGCTGACCAATTTGCGGTTTGGTTTCGTAATTCGACCGTTGGCGAGAAACATTATTCGCTCCGCATCAGTGCCCCTTTAAGCTCCAGCTTTAGACATAGAAACTGAAGGTAAAGTGTACGTAAGCTCTAATGACAATATGATAAGTGTGCGAGGTTCTCTTCAATCCAAGAATCCCAGAGGTACTCTACCTGCAGGTTCAGATGTTGTGGTGGGTTCTCTGCAATAAACAGCAACCCCTATGTCAGCCATTACATAAGATAAGATAATATCAAAATTTATGAGTCACATGATATACATTATTAAAAAAGTGTGTCACAGACAAAAACAGTTAAAGTGTACACCATCCTGCCATATGGCTTATATATCATAGATAGGTATCGCAGATAAAATCGTAGATAACAGTAAAACACATGTATGCATGTTCCCTACTGAAGTATTGTGTATGTTCTAACTCTACAACACTGGCATCATGGCAGCCCATGCCAAATCCTGCCTGCATGCACTTTTTTATTGCCCTTGGGTAAAAAGATTGCTTCCAAGTCTCTGTGTTACACTGCACCTGTTTGAAGTTCAGTGCATTATGTTTCTTAGTTCTGGTAGTGTTGGGGATCCGAGTTTGATCTTTTGGTATTGCCACTAGCCCATTCACTATCTTGTAAAGGAATATAAGCCTGTTCCTTGTGTTGTTCTTTAAGTTCTTTGACACTAGGGTCAGAAAAGAAGTTACAAATCAACCTCACTTTTCCAAAGAGGTCCTCCTTAATTCAAGATGAACATGGCGGCATTGTATGTATGATTCAACAACAGAGTGGTCAGTTCAGATGCTTTATTAGATTCTTTTCTGTTAAGGAACTAGGCCACCAGGTGGAGCTGCCTTACCTTATTTGGCTTGTGGTCGTTGCAGGAACTGCCACACAACTGTAATCTGGAACACACAATCAGCAAAGCTCAAGAGGAAAGTTTAAAGAGTTATACAATATGCATTTACAGCCCACCCGAGCCTAACTCAGAAGTCACTAACACTGTAGCTCATCTTGGCCAACCATAACAGAGAGCTCCTGGCGCTAAGACTACTGTAACGTCTATACCGGACTAACAATAGTGGCAGCAGAAAGCTCCTGGTTCCTGGACATCACGTCAACGGCCAGCAGCCATTCATTATTACTGTATTATACACAAACAGGTCATGAATTGAAAGCACATGTTTCACCCACATTTAAAAGCAATACAATTTAATGTAATGTAACAGAACTTAATTCAATAATAATTATTAATAAACTAGTGTCTTCAAAATTTCAGTTTTATCTTTCCTGCTATGATGGAGTAACAAGTGTTTGCCACTATTATGGCAATGTCCCTGCCCCCTCTTCCCCCCACTGAAGAAGAATGAAATATTTATAACATATTTACTGCTTTTGGTTTTTTGGTCACATACAAGATTCCTCAAATGACTTGTCTGCGTAATCACCCCATGCAGGCTGTCAACATGACTGAAGACATTGGGCAAAATGTTTTATGAGATATCATGTCTACATAACTTTAAAAAATGGTCAAAGTGTTGTGGTGACCTTGAAGATATGGTCAAGGTACAACAGTTCATGTGATATTGCGTTAACATGAGTTTGAAAAGTGGACAAAGTGTCATAGTGACCTTGAAAATAAGGCCAAGGTAACTAAATTCGACTAGGGTCTGTGCAATCCCCCGTTGTAGTCTGTCAATAAATTTGAAGATAATGGGTACTACAGTCAATGAGATATTGCACTAACAAAAATCGGGACGTCCATATGTACGGAAGCTGCTGAATATATACTTCCCAGTTCCGCATTGTGGCAGGGTACAATACGTTTTTCTGCAGGAAAGAAACAAATCTAAAACAACTGAGCATTTTATGGTGTTATTACAAAGCAAAGAAATCAATATTTGTAACAATATATTTTGTCACATTAAGTATTATTCACAATATGTCTTTTGAAAAGAAACTCTTTCATCATTTCAATGATTTGGTATTGTTAAAGCATGTACTCACTGGCAGAAAGCTGCTGTCCATCTGCACAGGGGCTATACTGACAGTCACAGATGCTGTCATATTCAAAACAATCACAATCCATAGCTTTGTTGGGCACGTAGCCCATCTGGTGGTCACATGAACACTTGTAGTCCTGCTGGCTGGATGAAGGCTCACATTGAAACTTTCCTTCAGCACATGGCTTTTTCTTGTAATCACAGTTTGGCTGTGTGTACTCAAAGGACATCTTGCCATGTTGTTGATAGAACATATCTGAGCATGAGACACAGGACACAGTCTCCCTCTCCATGTCTATGTGGGCATGTGTACCTACAACATACAATACTGTACCAATACAGTCTCCCTCTCCATGTCTATGTGTGCATGTGTACCTACAACATACAAAACTGTCTGATACAGTCTCCCTCTCCATGTCTATGTGGGCATGTGTACCTACAACATACAATACTGTCTGATACAGTCTCCCTCTCCATGTCTATGTGGGCATGTGTACCTACAACATAAAAAACTGTCTGATACAGTCTCCCTCTCCATGTCTATGTGTGCATGTGTACCTACAACATACAATACTGTACCAATACAGTCTCCCTCTCCATGTCTATGTGGGCATGTGTACCTATAACATACAATACTCTACCAATACAGTCTCCCTCTCCATGTCTGTGTGGGCATGTGTACCTACAACATACAATACTCTACCAACACAGTCTCCCTCTCCATGTCTATGTGTGCATGTGTACCTACAACATACAAAACTGTCTGATACAGTCTCCCTCTCCATGTCTATGTGGGCATGTGTACCTACAACATACAATACTGTACCAATACAGTCTCCCTCTCCATGTCTATGTGGGCATGTGTACCTACAACATACAAAACTGTCTGATACAGTCTCCCTCTCCATGTCTATGTGGGCATGTGTACCTACAACATACAAAACTGTCTGATACAGTCTCCCTCTCCATGTCAATGTGTGCATGTGTACCTACAACATAAAAAACTGTCTGATACAGTCTCCCTCTCCATGTCTATGTGTGCATGTGTACCTACAACATACAATACTGTACCAATACAGTCTCCCTCTCCATGTCTATGTGGGCATGTGTACCTATAACATACAATACTCTACCAATACAGTCTCCCTCTCCATGTCTGTGTGGGCATGTGTACCTACAACATACAATACTCTACCAACACAGTCTCCCTCTCCATGTCTATGTGGGCATGTGTACCTACAACATACAAAACTGTCTGATACAGTCTCCCTCTCCATGTCTATGTGGGCATGTGTACCTACAACATACAATACTCTACCAACACAGTCTCCCTCTCCATGTCTATGTGGGCATGTGTACCAACAACATACAAAACTGTCTGATACAGTCTGCCTCTCCATATCTTTGTGGGCATGTGTACCTACAACATACATTACTGTACCAATACAGTCTCCTTCTCAGACCCGTGAAGGTCCCGGGGTAGAATAGGCCTTCAGCAAACCATGCTTGCCATAAAAGGCGACTCAGCTTGTCGCAAGAGGCGACTAACGGGATCAGCTGGTCGGGCTCGCTGACTTGGTTGACACATGTCATCGGTTCCCAATTGCGCAGATCGATGCTCATGTTGTTGATCACTGGATTGTCTGGTCCAGACTCGATTATTTACAGACCGCTGCCATATAGCTGGAATATTGCTGAGTGCGGCGTAAAACTAAACTCACTCACTCACTCACTCCTTCTCAACGTCTACCTAAAATATACAACACTGTACCAATACAGTCTCCTTCTCCATGTCTATGTGGACATGTGTACCTACAACATACAATACTGTCTGATACAGTCTCCCTCTCCATGTCTGTGGGGGTATGTGTGCCTACACCATACAATACTGTACCAATACAGTCTCCTTCTCCACGTCTTTGTGGACATACATACATACATACATACATACATACATACATACATACATACATACATACATACATACATACATACATACATACATACATACATACATACATACATACATACATAGAATACTGCATTGTACTGATACAATCTCCATCTCTGTATATCTCCACATATCCTTAACTTGTGGATGAAACTGCTGATGTGACGTTAAATATTAACTCACTCACTAACTGGTTAATACTTTGGTGATCTACAGAATCATGGTATGTATACCCTTAAAACATAGACACCTCCAAACTCCCCATCCTCATACACCCACAAAAAATGTGTTTAATTAACGCAACACTGATACAGACTGACATGTACATATGTCATGAGTTAGCAAATGAAAATTCAGCAAGATCTGTCATCTGCTTGTGACAGGCAACATATAAATTGGAGGTCATGTGATCACAACACTCCCTCACAGTGTGGAGCGATAAGTATGGCTCATCAAAAACCAATATAAAATCCCCGGATGATGAGATCGAGTTGGAATAGTTGCACCGATGACATCAATGCTACTTTTGTTGAAAAATAGTTGTTTGAAATAGATGAATATATTCATTATCACCCAATGTTAGTACAATACAAACTTTAAATTACATTAAAGATAAAAATTATGTCCTTGTCTTACATCTTACCCCTAATTTCTCCCTTCATTAATTACCTGGTCCACATTTTGAAGCAACAGCACACGCTGAGAATAACTTGTCCTCGCTTGCGTCATACTGGCAGTGGAATCTTCTTGCTGGGGATTCCTGTTTACATCTTTCGTCATATTCCTTCCATTTGTCTAATATAGGGCTGGGACAGGAGGTCAGGCTCAGTTTCATGGCTGACATAGTCACAGTATGGACCAAACAATATACAAGAAGCCTTATCATCATAGTTTGGCTGTTAGAAATCAACTAGACCTATATGGATGTAGGTTTGTTTGTGTCTATAAGACTATGGTATAACAGTTTTATACACCACTTATTTAGCTTTGGCTCTCTGATATGAATCATACATAATGTTTACACCATACACTTCATACCATTTGATCATACTTCAGTACAAAACGATAAAATGCCAAAATATGTTCCGGTTATTAACACATTTAAATAGAATCGAGAATCGAGAACGGGGAATCCCCCAATTTTAAACTGGTTTCCGTTGTTTCCTGCGCCGAACCAGAACAACGACACCAAGCGGAACCAGTTTCTCTGTCGTCCCCCATCTACAATTGAGTTTCCAGTTAAGCTGTATTTTGAAACTCTTAAAGGGGAACTGATGCGGAGCAATTTCCGTGGACTGGTGTAAACTTTTGTTATTGTTTTTCTCCCGTGAGTACCCGGATGATATCCCAGAATTCGTGACTGGTTCGTGACCTCTGCTGCGCAGTCCGTAAGCGCAATTGATAGTTTAATTATAGACAGATCAAGTGAAGTCATTTTTACTTCATTACAAATGTATTATGAAAACAAATGAAACACTTTGAAGGTTAATCATCTGCCAGTGGTAGAAATGGTAAAAAACTATTAGGACGGAAAAATAACGAAGCCAATGTACGTCTCTATATTTTGTCTCATAACCCTAATTAGTATGATTTTGAAAATTAATAAAAGAACACGCGATCTGCTTATACTCATAGTAAATTTCTAACATAACAGCAACATTTATACATTGTATAGATTGCCAATGTGGATCCTATTTCACACACATACGCGATCTAGTGTGTGTTTTCTGTCATACAGATTCTGCTGAATGCTACAACAAATAAATTAAAACAAAATGCAAATAATGAATGTAAAACAGACTAATTTTATAGCAACAATGTCAGGCTACTACCTTGTTCAGGAATGTATCCATCAATATCCACGTAAAAGAAATCGTATTCCATTCATTTGCAGCTGGTAAATAATCCTGCTCTGTGTCGCGTGTCTTACAACTGTCTCATTTGCGAAAAAGTAACACATCGTTTCACGTCTTTCGTTGGTGAAAACCTGATAAACCTCTCATTGGTCTCCCAAGATAGCACACCTGGCAAACTAACTGTATGATGTCCACTATTCTAAGTAAGTTAGTTAACCAATAATGAGCAATCAATCAATCAACGCATGGGTGGTTAATTCTTTGAAGGGAGAATGCTGTTTTTGCACTCACACTTTACGACAGGGTGTAGTCATCTACACACACTGCCTTTTGACAAATCCGCCAGAAGATAAAAGTAATTAATCAATCAGTGTGTTATCGGTTAATCCTTTGATCGATGTTTGTTTTTGTAACTCAGCTGATAAACCCTCATGCATCACTTACATGTTACATAACATACAATACATTTGCCATTACAGACCTTAATTTATAATGTTGAGTATTTACCCCAGACAGGAGAAATGCCAAATGGGAACCTTTGTTGAGTAACCGAAGTGGTGTTACTACTAATTATACCTGTTATAAATGCATTAATTGACCATTCAGAGAATGATGACAAATAACACGTGTAGGTTTACACCATCAAACGCGAGTTACAGCAAGGAAGATGTAATCTCTGTGTCGCATGCAGCCTGAAAACACTTATGGCCCGAAACTGTTTTGAGGATACCAACGGAATTTCGTTACATAAGGAATACACACAGGCATTTGCTGTGTACTTGGGTAAATAGGTGAAATAAGGGGTTTTTTACGTAAGAAAATTTTCAGATTTCTCTACCAAAGGCAAAGTCATCGCTTTTTGTTTACGAATTCAAATAAATCAACTGTGTGTTTTATTATCATAAATAATAAACCATTGTAGCTACCATAGCTACCAAAATTTACGTATGATATTTGCTATCACAACTGAACCAACACTCAAAACTACCTATATATATAAAGCTTTGCAATCTTCCGTACTGAAACAAATGGCTTGCTACGTGCCTGTAGACATCATATTTTCATGTAACATGGTTAAATATCGAGGTTAAAAACACAGAAATAGGATCAAATTGGATCAGTAACTATACCATCCAAGCATCCGAAAAGAACTACACTGCTGGGATATTTGGTTACGATCAGACAAGGAATACCATGGATATTTTTGAACAAATGGCATATGATGGGCATCCGGCCTCCTGACTGTTTAGGTGAAGAAATTCTGCTAATATGGACAGGAGCCCAGTTCCTTTGTCCGTCACGGTCGAAGGAGCGGGCGCTGACCAATTTGCGGTTTGGTTTCGTAATTCGACCGTTGGCGAGAAACACTATTCGCTCCGCATCAGTGCCCCTTTAAGCATTTAACTTTCTTTAAATATCAAGAGAAGGAATCAATGTAAAAAAACATGGGAGCCGTAAAGTAAGGCCATATGTAAAAATATTCTTGCTTCCTTGCTGCCCGACCCAAAAATTCGACCCGACCCGACCCTAATATTGTTTTCATTTTTTTACTCAAGGGAAATGCAACTTGTACTCTCAGGGTGTGCATGATTTTCACACATCTACGTATTGATTTTCTATTGGAGAAAAGGTGTTAATTTCCTCAGAAATCGAGGCAATCAAATAAATGTAAATGTCAAATAAATGATAAAATGTAATCATCCCATGCACCCGATCCATATTTTTATTTAAAAAGGTGATGCGGAACAAGAATATTTTTAAGTGGCCTAACGTACGTGTTGATTGAAACTCTCACCGATTTCGGTCTCACCGAATGCGTGTTTCAAAACAACATACCAACTTTAATCTTAATATATTATGCGTACATTTCACTTCGTTGAAGTTTTTCCAGTCTACCACTTTTGTGAGATTGTTCACGATACTTTACAGGTATTCACTTATGGATGCGTATAATAAGGCTATCCTTATATAACAGATAAATCAAGAAAAGCAAACACTAGCTATCCTTATATAACAGGTAAATCAAGAAAAGCGAACACTAGCTAAGTACCCCAATCGTTTATAGGGATAACCTGTTATCATTTAGATTTGTATTATAATTTGCAAAATAATAATCACCACCTTAAAATTAGATTAAATCTATACATTACTGTATTTTAACAGATAATCATCAAAAGAACAGAACATACAAAAACAACTTCCCAATTTGCACCAGCCATCGAACTAACCATTAATCACCATTGTGACATTAGATAAACTGATTTCTTGAACAAAATAAATATAAATATACAAGTATAACAGGAAGGAGGAAATGTCAAAATTGTTGCAGTGAAAGATTAGTATCTGTATGCTCAAGAAGTCGTCCGTCTTAGCAGAGACCATATAATAGATATTATATGGTCTCTGGTCTTAGACTTTAAAATTTCACCGAGCGTTTTTAGGGCCGTTTCGGTCTCCTTTCAAATGCCATTTTGACTAGCCTTTTGACTAGTACTATTTCCGGTTTGCGGGGTTGCCTTCGCGTCATAAAGAGACGGACCCCAGTTCACCGTCGACGGAAGTCGACTAGCTCCAAACATGACTGGTTTAGACAATGTACACGCAAATGATTTGATCTGAGATCTTTTGGGACGGATCCCAGTAAGAATAGGGAAAAGTCATGTCTTGAGTGGGCCATCTAAAACCAAACGAAGATGTTTTTAGGAGAATCCTGTTACGTGAAATTTAGATTCAGCATACACGTATTGTTTACTTGTGTTTAAAATCCGTGGTTACATCGTCGGAGCCCACTGTACGTGTTCACAAACAGGTAATTTGGTAAATAGGTCGTAAATCTTTTTCTGAATTGGTTTTGGGGATTAGTTGGTTCCGCGTCCAAGCAAGAGGTGTTCCTTTCTTGGTTTACTTGTTAACAAACTAATTACGTTCTTCATATAACGTGTGACAATATAGTTCATGTTAGATCTATTAATGGCGAGTGCTTTGACGATTTTTAGTTGACTCGATAGGATGGATTCGATTATCTCATTGGACTCACCTCAACCAAAGTACAAGAATCTGTTCTTTTCTGAGAAATTGTAGTGTAGCAGTTTTAACTGTGTCATGGACAAAGCTGACAACACGGCTAAGGGTGTGATTCGGTTTATTCTGTGACTATGCTCATCATTTACACCCTGAAATACACAATGACATTTATAAGAATAATAAATGTACCCAGAGCATGATAAATCATTTAGCTTACAAACAAAAGTATGTATAATACATACATTGTATACATCATTACATGAAGATAATGTATGTATATGGTCATTGTACATCATTACAATACTGGCCATGAAACAGTCAAGCATCTGGCTACACAATGCTGACATTAGTAATAATGACAACATGAATTACAGTTGTTCAGATATGTTTGAAAGGATACAATATGAAGTATGCCCACATCTTACTGTGTGTAACACATAATACAATAGATAATTGTGAATATATATGTGTATGCAATAACAACATACCAGAGGTATGGTCCCTAGGTGTAGGTCACATTCGAAAGGACGTGGTGGACTCCCAACAGTATCTTGGCAGTATAAAGAATGTGTGTTTGAAGCTTGCTGAAGTCAGTGACTTCTGTCTGGTGACTGAGGTGCAAGTGAGGGTTGAAAAAGCATACAAACTTAGAACAATAGGGGGAGCCACTCCACCAGAACATTTGCCCTGGTTTTAACAAAAAAAGCTAGTAGGGTGGTAACTGACCCAAGCACAGCTAAGTTAAAATATTTATTTTAAACTCTTAATCAACTCTTAATTAAAATCCTTTTCACCCATAAAACAAACTAATATCAAATGCTTATGTTAATACTAAAGTATATATAACTAATACTAATATCAATGTATATATAACTAATACTAATATCAATAGTTGATACTAATACTAACAACTAATACCTATACCAATATTAAAACAAAGTTCCGTGAATATTCTGAACTATTTGAGACCTCCCATTTCCATAACGTGACTAGAAACCTACCCAGAATACCCAGTACAATCCATTTGCGACAAAACAAACCCGAGAAAAGACTTTCTCTGTACGAGAAAGGAATTTATTCAAATAAACATTTATGGTAATAACTGTCCATCGGTGTACCTTGTCACAAACAATTCCAGGAACGATAACAAACTCAGGTTTCAGGTTGTAACTGATTCAAGAATTACAACTGAGCTGAGGTACGGGCGTCTTTAAGGAATCTATTCTCTGGAGGCGGTTCACCCTGTGTCGACATATGCTCGTTGTTGCTGTCTGAATTCTTTTCCTTTGAACGATGTCATCTGCTTTCCTGGCCTCTCTTCGGACGTTCGCTGAAAGAAACACCAGTGTTGCTAAAGAATCTTCTCTTTAATTGTGTGGAGGTATATCACATCACTGATGTCATTTGTTCAGAAACAGACGTCATATGTGAGCTTCAAACAATGTCATTAATACACAATATTATTCATTTAACCATAAATCTTGGTATTCATATTAAGGTTTCCAACTAATTGTAGCATAATAAGCAGACATGTGTCTACAAACATTTTGTCCTACTTTAGAGCTGATACCTCTTACGGTATCTCATAACTAAAATCACTAAATAGGAATGTTTACCAAGTCTAATGAAATGTAAGAGGTATGTCCTAAAAGCATCAATGTTAACTGTATACATCATTTGATTTATGTCCCTGTTTTGTCTGTTGTTAACAAATTATCATAAATCACAGTACCTTGTAACAACGGACTGCCAATGTCATGCGGCCAGTCCTTTCAATGATGAACTGTTCATCACTATTAGAGTCATATGGGCATGGCACAGTTGTCGCTCTCAGAGGGTGCTTTAAGAAAATCCTTCTGCCTTGAGGAGCAGACTGACGGTCTGTGTCAGTGGGTGTCCACTTCAGCAAACCATGCATCAGCTAACTGGCAGCGGAGATTTCTCAAGTACCGACTGGTACACGAACCATTGTGTGGCCTTGAATAAATCATGTGCATAACAAATAAAAGAATCCAAAACAAACCATATTCTAAGTAATATCAAGAGATTATTATAATAATCACTTTCTATAGGTAACTTATAACAAATCAGATGTACCGTGTATCTTAGATACATATATCCTTAAAGGCCGTGAAAATAATAGTACTGTTTTATTACACTTATATGAAGTGTAGCATTACCATTAATGTGCCCCAACTCATATGCATCATATTACAGGTAATTGCATAATGATTCTTGCCACATTAAATGAACTGTTACACTTACCAAAGGGATATATACATGGACAGTCACACTAGACATCGTTCTGCGCGGAGTTTGTAGTCTTTGACAGTGACGGCTTTTCGTCCGTATTTTCTATGCTGAGCTCCGCTCTAAATCCCTGCTGCCGTCGAAGTTACGTATCATTTGGTGGACCATCCCTGACTCTGAGTACTCGGTGCTTCTCCACCGCGCGAAGGGCAAAACTGTTGTTTGTTATGAAGAAACTTTCATCTGGATCCTTCTTTCTTTGCAATCAGGCAACAAGAACAACTGAATTCTAAGTAAGCCATGTACAGAACACTTCTTCATTTTTATATGAAAAACCTGTAGATTAGTTGACCTTGTGGAGCGCGCAACTTGTTGGTGCATAATTATATACAGTGAAGATTAGTGGTTGCAACACTAATATACAGTGAAGATTAGTTGACTTTGTATTAAGTTGGAGAAAGTCCGAAATCCGTCGATTATTTTCTCTCATGAAGCTTCATGAGCAAAACTATTCGACGGATTTCGGACTTTCTCTTACAGCTAATACTATATACACTATAAACTAATAACTATTACTAATATTAATACTAAAACTAATAACTGGTACTAATACTAATACGACTAATATTTACACTGTACAAAGTTGACAGCCATATGAATATATGTGACTGCCACACACTTCCCCTGCCCTTTTAATGACGTCCTCGTCATTCTTGTTTACCAGCAACCAAATTGACTAAAGCATCCAGTGCTTTCTCCGATCTGCCTGCAAATACACCCTGACTATATACAAATATACCTGCAAATACACCCCCGTGAGCGAGGATGCTCGCTTGGGTGAGTGCACTCACAGGTTTACTCATCAACACAGAAGATCTTCATCAGTTTCCTAAACTCATCTAAGGTGCCGTCAGTACTCGTTGTTCCCTTTAGACCTGGACTCACATAAGATTAAGAAGGATCGTTGGCATTCATCGAATGCGTCGCACTCACAGAAGGATGAAGATAGATACTACCGATCGCCATCTCCGGAGGAAGCCCTCTTCTCAGACTCACACCGTGGATCATGAATGGTCTAGACTTAGTCGCCATCCAAGTTCTCCAACAAAGCCAGCACTTATAGGATGAAGAATGAGGACATCAACACGTTAACGTTTCTGCCGATAGCTCCGATATATCTACAGTTCTTGAGATGTTATCTACAGCTTTCAAGTCAGCAACCAAGTTTCACCAAAAACATGTGCTGCCGTTCAATGATCATCATTTCCCTCTTCATCATATAGAGTCTAGTGTTCCCCCTAAGGTTCAGAGAGGGCAGGGTAAATTCATGGAAAAGGGCACTTGATAACCTCAAAGGGCATGTTGGTGATGATTGTTTGAAAAACAACAAAATGTATAAGAAGTCAAATTGTCTTATAATTTCAATTCTAAAGTTTGTTTTTACTCTTCTCAGTTTGTATTTTAAGATTAGAATTTGAAAAAAGCGTTTCAAATATGGAAAATACACACTCATCATAGTAAACAACTGCGATGGAGGCGAAAAAGGGCAGGGCGCAAAAGTCAAAGGGCAGGGTGCTGTGCCCTTCTAAATGCGCCTTGGGGGAACACTAGAGCTCTTCATCAGAGTACCCAATGTAGACAAAGCATACAAAGTAATCAGTACTGACCGCAACAGATCCTACAAAATAGATGACCAGAGGCTTGCTCAGCTCGACACCACTCTGGGACGCACCTTCTTCGGACTAGCTCGATCTAGAGCCATCAACGAAACTGTCATCTCAAAGTTCAGCAGTTGTGCCATCAAGGAAGAGAAAGTGATCCTGTAAACACTTGTCACACAGAAGAAGGATCAGCAGTTTATGTCAGAACACCTCGCCTCTACTACTGCGGGACTGAATCTACTTCATCGACAAGGTCTCTTGTCCACCTCATCATGGAGTGAGAACTTCACAAAGCCCTTATATCAAGCCCTGTGGTCAGCGCCTACAATATTTGATGGGAAGATTGAAGAGGTAGCTAGGACAGTTGCCTAAGACTCCAGAGAAGTCATGATGATTAAGTCCATCAACACCTTGACATCAGTGCTCAAGCAGACAAGTCAACGCAACCCCTACCCCAAGTCCAAGTTCTCCAGGATGCAAGGAGTGAGAGATAAGAAGTTTAATTCGCGAGGAAACATGTCATCTTCTTTTCATCGCCCCACCACAGAGGAAATAGGCGCCCTCAGACATCAGGCCATTAATCTACAGACGGAAGAGGAGGTAAGCATAGAAGATCAGGTTCAGAACAACTGGAGTCTTGAAGATTCTTCAAGATGTTTTCAAGATTCTGCTGGAAACTACACCATCGCTCACAAGTACCAGCTCCCGTCATTTATGCAGAGAATCAACTAGACAAGTTGACCATTGCCATATCAACGCTGTTGCAGAAGGGAGCAGTAGAAGTAATACAGCCACAGAGTCTGATGCCAGGCTTTTACTCCCCAATTTTTCTGGTACTGAAGAAGAATTCCAGAGAAAAATCTTGGCTCATTTGCAACATGAAGGAATTCAACAAGAAGTTTCTACGGAAACCAAAGTGCTTCAAGATGATACATCCTCCTCAACTAAGATACATCCAACCAGCAGATTATCTTGCCAGCATCGACCTACAAGATTCATATCTACACATCCCGATACATCGAGAATCCATGAAATATCTGCACTTCCTTTTCAGTGGTCATCACTTCCAATGGACGGTCCTACCGTTTGGAATATCTTCGGTCCTGTGGCTATTTACTCTGGTAACCAAACCCATCGTCAACTATCAACAGCTGAGAGGGCTACGCAGGGCATTCTACCTAGATGACGGCATACATTGCTCATCTTCATGACGTTTCTACTCTTTGACATGGTTGACAGTCTGAATCTCCAAATTATAAGCATGTCACATACCAGGTGCTTGCAACATCATGGCAGACGCCCTATCTAGTACGCTTCGTCCATCACCAACAGAGTGGATGCTGCATCGGGAGATGTTTCAACTAATCAGCCAGATATTCAGATCCCCACAAATAGACTTATTTGCAACGAGGTTCAACACACAGACAACAGCCTTTGTATCACCAGTACCAGATCTGTTAGCCTGGGCAACAGACACTCTCAGCATCCAGTGGAAAGGACTTTCCCCCTCCAGTGCTGCTACCAAAGGTCATCGATAAAATCAAACAGTCGAAGCTGCTACAACTGATTTTGGTCACACCTTACTGGCCAAGGAGACATTGGCCTCCAAAACTTATAGAAGGGTTATGACTACCAGTGCTACAACTACCAGAGTGGAAGAATCTTCTCGTCCATCCCCACACAAAACAGGTGCACGGCAATCCATCTGCATTTTCACTTCATGTATGGACCGTATTAAGACCTGTTTAAAACACAGAGGATACTTAGCGAGGGCAGCGAAAGCAGTTACTTTAGCCTTACGGAAATCCACTCGATATGATGACAAGTGGAATTGATTTGAGACATACGCCAGGAACAAAGGATTCACGGCAATGAAGGCCTCATCCTCAGATAGCGGATTATCTATGTCATCTATGACATTCCAGAGATCTGAAAGGTTCTACATTATCTACATTCTTGGCAGCTCTCAGCTCAGTCATCACCATGAACACATTAAAGATATTTAGAGCTCCAGCATGGGATCTAAACATCATACTCCAGCATCTCACAAGTGATGCGTACGTGCTGCTCGACCAGACCTCATTTGAACTGCTGACTCAGATGCTGCTGTTTTTACTTGCCTTGGCTACAGCAGCACAAATGTCAGTAATTTATGCTCTGGACTTCAATCGCACGAGATTTGATGCAAGTCATCAAGAGAAAGCTCATCTGGGTCTACGGTGGGATTTTATTGCCAAGAATCAACTGCCAGCTCAACTAGATAGACAATTCCACATAGAGGCTTTATCCTCTATCCTTAGACCTCATGATGCTCAAGACCTATCATTATGTCCAGTCAGACCACTGAAGATATATCTCACACATACCAAGTCTAGAAGACAACGTTTCAAGCACGTATTTATTCTCATATCTACTGAGACACCTACGGAAGTATCCCAAAACACTATCTCTGTGTGGATCAGAGCTGTTTTACTGAGAGCCTACAAAGCAGCAGGAATGGAGTCTCAAACCCACATGAAGACAGAGCCTTGGCCTCTACACTAGCGCTACATGGTAATTGCTCACTATCAACTATAATGGAGGGCTGCTTTTGGAAGTCAAACACAGTGTTTGCCAACCATTACCTATGAGACATAGCCACAGAGGACGTCACTGGCATTCATCAGTTTGGGCCTCTAGTCATGGCGCAGCAACTAACAGTTCATCAAAGGTGCTAAGTTTACTCAACCATTTATCACATGATTTATGGAAGCCAGACGCTCTGCGGAGTATAATGGTTGAAAGTCCATGCACACGTCTCGAAGAGACTAGCATGAGTGATTATGACCTTGTACTCGTAATGAAGATACTTGTACATGAAGAAGGAACTAGTCTTGATTAGAATATCTTGACATTCAGTTGCATCAGGCACTAGCAGGATGCTAGTTACTTTAGATATCATCACGTTCCAGTCAACGAAGCCTTGCAACATATGTCATATTTGGGAGTTCACTTTCTCAGTCAAGTACAAATTCTAGTTCTTTTTTGTTTGAGGCCCAACCAATTTGGTGCATAAGGGGAGACTACTGGTGGGTGAGTGTATTTTACGTCTGCCTCTTTTATTAGGGAACTTCAAGGGATTTCAGGTGTTCCACTGCCTTTGCCAGGGTGGAGGAGAAGGAAAGCAAATAAGCATGAGTCAGGATAAGTAAAAAATATCAATTTTATTCAGAAAATTACATTATATGTTTAAGTGAATATAAACAATAGGTATAGATAGTAGAGTCTTATGTCTTCTCCTGAAGGTTTTGCAAAGGAGGAGTGTGGTTGCACTGTCTGTCAGTGTTGCCATCATTGTTGTGATGATGCTATACTCTTATCGTCTACCTTTAGAATACAACACCACAAACTTGGAAGACCTGTCATAATATTCTTTTACATAATTGTTGGTGATTAAGGTTAGGTTAGGTTTGGTTAACCTAACCCTAACATCCTCACAAGAAGTTGTGCTGTATTCAGAAGGTGCTCCATTCTTATCTACCACCATAAATCTCATCTTGTTAGTCCTATCATGTCAAACATATTTCCATCATAGGAAAGGCAGTACCTTAAAAAATGTTTGCACATAACTGTGATCTATTATTGCCAGTGGAGCCTGACTAACTAATACACTCTTGAAAAAACACCACCCTCTAAACTTGTAAACAGGGCACAATAAATTTTGAGGAATATTTATTCGGCTAGACACAAAATATATACCAAAAAATCTCATGTACAGTGCAAGAAACTTGTTGTTTGCTTAACATCATACGCTTACATGTGTTCTAGATATCTGAATTAAATCCTTGCTTGAATCAAGAAAACTTATTCAGACATAACATAAATACAGGTTTTCTCTGTAACATGTAGTCATAAGACTATTATATGTGCACTGTGCATTACGTCACATGTTAATATCTTCTGCCTGTGTGCACCCACCATTGTAAAAGCACATGTATTAAAGATCACTGGAACTCACTATGCCAAGTGACACGACTACCTTCTACTGGGCTTAGTACGACTCATTGTAGCAGTTTGACACCCTGATAATACTGAGCCTCATTTACCGCTAGATGTGATCATTCCTTTACAGAAATGTCTTTTGAGAAGCCCCCCATGCAGGCAGTGAGCCACCCTGTACAGAAATATGAGATTAAAAGACTGGAACCATCAGTGTCCAAGTTTCTCAAGGTCCTTGAGATAGACTTGGACAGACTGCAGAGACACAAGCTGAATATGGAGAAGGTAAGGATGACATGATGTCAGCATTAGAACTTTTGTGTGTAATAAAAGTAGAGAAGACCAAGAGGATACTGTAGCCAACTATTTTGTCATTGAGGCCTTGCGGGGCAAATGTGTGGAGTCTGAATATCCACCTAAGTTTCAGGGGTCTCCTTTTTTGGGTTGTGCAGGCAAGTTCAGGGTCTTCTCTGAGTTGTGCGATGATCTCATAGGTGAGATCTGATTTGCCATGCTTTTCTGAATTGAAATGAATCGCAACGGGTTTGTCTCTGAGTTCATATCGAACAAAAGCGGTCACCCCCCTGCTACTCACATACAGCGCCTATCCCGCTCCGACGGGGCCCACTGTCTATTTTACTAATTTTATGTGTAATAGTTATGTACACAGATGATGGTGTTGCAGCTCAAAATACAAAGTGTCCTGACTGAGAATGGAAACCATGGTGATATCATGTCTAACTAGGTATCACTTCCATATTTTCATTTGGTTTGGATAACAAGGAACTGGCTATATTTCATTCAGCATGTTAAATGCATCCTGTATTTAACACAATGATGTGTATGACATAGTGCCTGTAAAGTGTGTGTGTTTCAGCTGCTGTCACAGGAAAATTGGAAAGGCCTGGACAAGGAGCAGGTAAATGCCTCCCGCACCATCCAACAGATCAAGGCCAACATTCGAGAGATTGAGAAGGCCCGCAGGCAGGTACGGGAGGAGGATCTGGCCAAATTTGATGACAAGGTGGAGTGCATGAAGGAGAAGGCTGTTCAGTCCATAGAGGCTTTCGTTGCCGAGACCCTTCCAACCAACTCAGGTAGACATGACACAGGTGCTGTGGCTGGGTATTTGGATGTGTGGGATTCGTATTCTATAGTGGCCTTTGTTACAGAGATTTTATCGTCAGTGTTGTTTGTTTCAGAAGATAACACATCAATGCAGTATGTAACAGATGTTAAACTCTCTACCTAGCATACATGCATTATGAAACACTTCAATATAACAAATTAATGTGAATTTTGTAATGGTCAGTCAGAGCCAGAGGTTATACTGGTAGGTTCAAATAAAAATTTGTATATTTGAAGCAACTTAATTCCTCCAAAATATCAAATATGAAACCATTAAAAGTTTTAGACTTATCCTATCTCATGATCTGAACTGCTCTCTCTTGCTTTGACACTGAGTGACACAAATGAGAACTTTCCCTGTATACTTCTCTTGTCCATATGGCCGTGTTCCCCAGGCTGCTCTCCTTATAGGACAGGCTGCATGCTCCCTTATCTACCCTCATGAGTAGCTCAGAGTGATCATTCTCCTTCTTGTCACACTACAAGGTGGATGTGTTATGGCTTTGTCCTAGAGTTTTGAGTTGCTTTTTTATTATGGGCAAATCAGATCCTCCAAATAAAAGATAACAATATTTCGACTTTTCTTGTGGTGATTGTGTAGGTCATTGTTCATGGGAGAAACGTGTGAGAAATGTGCAGGGTTATCTTCTGAGGATTTGAAGGCATATAAATGGGTCTGTGCTCATGTAATTGCAGATGGGGCGAGGAATACCTCTGTTGACCAAGACCCCACCCCGACCAAGAAGCCAAGCCTGGTGTGTCCCACCCTCACAGCTTGTAGTTCCCGATTGTAAATCCCGACCCTCCTAGGCGAATGATTTTCTGGACACATCTTCAGACTCCTATCTCTCAGATGATGTACAAAGCTTTTGGGATGCTTCCTTCACCCGGTTCAACATCTCAGGTTGGTTCTTCGGTAGTTGTGGTTGATAGACCTCTTGGGTCTACAGCCTCTTCTGCAGTCTACACTCTTGGTTTCTAGAGCCTCTGGTTCATCTCAGACTGTGACAACAGTCACTTTTGTTCATTTATCTGCATCACCTGCATTTCTGAATGAGTCCATTTCTCCAAGTCATTCTAGACAATCTATCTTGATCTATCTCGTCCAAACGTTCCAGTTCTGCTAGGCATTCGAGATCACCTCACAGGTTTGTCTCAAATCCTTCTCGTAGATCAATTGAGCAGTCAGGTACACCCAAACTTATCATCTGTTTCTATAAATCGTACTGAATCATGTATTGATTTGCATATTGGTTTTGGCACTCACTCCCATTTGGATTCGCACGACCGGACTGATCCACCAGGCCGAATCAATTCACCATGTCACAGAGATTCATGAGAAGAGGTAGGTTCACATTTTTGTGATGGTTCATGTTGCCGAGGCGTTTCCTCAAAGCATGGCTTCTGGGCAAATTGTTTCATGTGATCGAATCAGTTCGTCTAACCAACTGTTTCACCTCATCGATCTGGTTCATCTGCTCATCGTGGTTTATACAGCTTTACTGCATCATCAGATTGAAGTGGTTCCCATATTCATTCTGGAAGCCTTCCCAGGCTGAATCTCTTCGGCGTTCAGGTTCACCTGTTTAGTCTATGTCATCACATTGATCAACTTAAAATTATCTCATCGTTCTGACTCCCTGACACAACAGCATACTGCAGTCTGCTTGGTTTCAACTGTTGGCTACCTGATTAGGAACCGCTTATGGCGACTATTTAACCTAAATGGTGGAACCTTTCCCAGGATTCAGCCTAAGGGCCAGATTTGAATGCAGTGCTTCTGGCTATTATGGTAGCATGGAATCATTATCAACGTTCGACTACTTTGAATTCAGTTCCGTTGCTTCGACTGGTGTGTCTCATCAGCCTTCATCTTGCTCTCCAAATAACTAGGATATTTCTTCCTCGGTGGGTAGTTTTGATTTGGTTGAGCCTTTGGTTTGGTTGAACATACACTTGTCCCAGATGACCTTAATGTCTCTTATGCTCTTATGAATAGAGACTTGTCAACTATTACCTTGCCACCATGACCATGCATTCTACAGTTGTCTAGTTCAGTGGATGAAATGTTTAAGAAATTGATGGTTTGTCTTCACCCAAGTTTATGCCATTCTTTGCTTTCAGTCATTGGTTTTCAATATTGACTTCATCTCCCTCGATTGACGAGGATATTTCGACCTGTTGTGACAAACTTGCTGCTTTATGTTTCTTTGTGGAAGACAGGGAATTAGCACATGTAGATGTGACTGTTTGTCGTACACTACCCTACATCAGTTGTGCTATTTCAGCAGTGGACGCCATTACTGCTGCTATTGCCCATGCCTATACTGACCAGGATGGTTATGTTAAGGGATGTATGTCGTTGGTTCTAGACCAGTTTCAGATCATTCTAGACCAAGTATCCCATATTTTTTGGTTACATACTTGCGGTTAGTAGGGGAGGTCCCCTCAACATTTTGTCCTGGGATGTATGATTTAGAGCTGAATTGTTAGGCAGCCTTGGTCTTCAGATGTGCTTTTTGGTGGCAATATTGGAGAGGTTTCTACCGAAGTGCATCAGGAGACTCATTTTCAAGTTTCCGTTGAATTACTGAAAATGCAGAAATCTCAGCTGCAGAAATCCTTTAAACAACACAAACCACCACGTTTTTCTCCAACCAACGCGGAGTGGAAGGATTGTTTTAGTGACAGACCCATCACACAATGGAGGAACAGGGGTAGGAAATCCTCTCATGGTGGCATCTCCACCACCACGTTCCCCCAATCCCACCAATACAGGCGGTATTTCATACACAGCAGGCCTTGTTGTTTGTGCCCCAGGACAGATGGGACAAAAGCATTGGACTGATCTCTGCACCAGTGACTGGAGTTTCTAGCCAACTAGTTACAGAGGCCAACTGCACCTTCACTCTCTTCAGATGTTTTTGTGCCTGTACATCCAGAACAACAACCCCAGGGTGTTGATTTATCTTCCCGTACAGCAAAGACCAATCCTTCATTGGTGGCTTGACAAGCAAAATGTTTACGCTGGAGTCTATATTGTGCCCTTCACCCCGACTTGTCACCTGCATCTATGCATTTGCTCTCGTGTACACACTGAATAAAATTCTGAATTTTATGTCTGATTTTTGTTTGTGATTCTCCTGGGATTAGAACTCTTCACTCATTGTTATTGGGTTATTGCAATTACCTTCTATACAGATTCAAAGTGGTTAGTTCTTGTATTTGCGATGTAGAAGCAACAACCTAACTTGCTGACCTCTACTCTACGGAGCAATCACCTCAGTGTTGCAAGTCCTTCCCGTTATCTTTTATGGATTTCTTAGGGTAAGAAGTGGAAGTCATGTGGTGTTGTTCTGGTACTGAATCTTAAACCTATGAGCTTTCCCGATTCAGTTTCCTTTTCCCCTCTTCACGATGGGGCTATCTTGAAGCAGGTGTGAGCCCGATTACTAGTCGCCAGGGTACTCTGATAAATTGCAACGAAGTGAGGTGATTCACCCAGTTGTGTCACCTTGCGAATGTGAGGCTTGTGGCCAAACACCACATCTCTCAGGAGCACCCACTCCTTTGTAGCCATTGTGCCTAGTAACCCAAGATGTTTGGGAGAACCCATCACTAGCATAGGAACTATGCTAGTCAGATAGAAGCCTTTACAGTGTATACTGTCAGTGCTTTTATATTTAGGGTAATATATGACCCCAAGTCCATCCGTGGGATAAGTGTAAATCGTGAGATAGGATAAGTTTACAAATTTGGAAATTTTAGGTCTATATTTTATATTTATATACTGATCCTGTCGCATGCAGTGTATGTCCGCCCAGTCAATTACAGTTACAACTGTCATTGGCTCCGAGAGAATGATCACTCTGAGGTAGTCACGTGGGTAGACAGGGAAGCGAGCTACATGCACAGCATAGGACTAGGGACCTGTTCTATAAGGAGAGCAGCCTGGGGAACATTGATTTGTGTTCCACTCAGCATTGAAGCAGGAGAAAGAAGTACAAACTGTAAGATAGGATAAATATATAAATATACAATTTATAGATAAAACTTCCAAACCCCAAAACATGAAGCATGTGGTAGAGCATTTGGTAGAATATTTGGCACTTTTAGAGTATTTTTCTTGCTCAAGAAATCAAGGGTAAATACTTCAAACGGAGCTGACTCTGAGGACCCAATATATTGCAGAATCTGAATCTGATGTTTGTATCACAATATTTGTATTGTGAAATACTGTATCGATTTTTCCGGTAATATTGCATACTATGTGAGACCGCCATGAGAAGGCATATGGATAAAAATTAGTCTTTTGACTGACATAGGAAGGGGTTTAGAAAGAGTAGGTTTAAGGTTCTTGTAGACTGTATTTAATACTTGTCCCCCCAAAACAAAAGAAATTAACAATGAATAATGAATACCATGTTTACTTTGATAGATTCCTTCAGATCATCACCAGCCACACCGGAATGTCCTAGTACTGACATGAACTCCACCAGTCTTCCCTCATCACTCAGCAACCATCAGGTCCAGCTTCACAGCATCCCTGACAACACAGAGGCAGCAGCATCATGGGAGAACCTACAGGAGGTAATTGCATCATTGCCCATCCCCAGCTGTCCATCCTCTCACCACTGGATTACACACTTAATGTATGTCAGTCCTCTCACTGCTGCATTACAAATTTACACTTTGGCTGTACATAGAGTCTGGGGAAATACAAATCCATTAACTACATTCTTTTCATACTTGGTACCTAGGTTCATCACAGTATGTGTAAGGTCAGAGCCAGGTTTGGTGACCTTGAACTTTATTACAAGGTCACAAAGAGGCTTTGATGTTTTTCGCTAAGTTTTCAGTGAGATACCTTAAGAGCCATTCACAGGATTATCTTCATGTTTGACACCAAACTTTATCTAGGACCAGGGCAATTTAGTGATCTTCATGTAACTTTCAAGGTCGCAACAACACTTTGGAGATTTTAGCTTGTAAAGATTGTCAGCAAGATATCTCAAGAACGGTTCACGGGATCTTCTTCATAGTCTTTCAAAACTTGTCTTAAATGCTTTTTGATAAGCAATTCCATCATATTTTTCCTTATCCTGACTCATGTTTTTATGCTTTTCTTCTTCTATTCGAAGGATAGTGAAATCCCCTCACTCAAATCCCTTGTAGTTCCCTTGAAAAGGATGTAAAAGTTCACTCACCCTCAAAGTGCCTCCCTTAAATTCTTTCCCACCACTTTTCATATTTGACTAAGAAGAAATCATCTTCATCTAGGACCTCATCAAAGTCAACTTGCTCCAGTAACACAATGCATAAGAGGTCGCTCAACTAAGACATTGTGCCTCCAAATCAAGCAGACATATATGCTTACCCTCCAATACTGCTGCCTGAAGTACTAGTAAAATCCACTAGAAAAGTGATTTATTCTACCTACACGGCAGACAATAGTCCTATGCAACAACAGCTGTTCAGCTGTTAGAAGACCATCCTCAACAGAGACAATACCAGTATAACCTCATTGTAGATGCAAGAAGACGCAGATGAAGCCTCAGCATTCTCAAACGCTTCATCTACAGTCTTTCAGTTCCAGCCTACAATGCTTCGATCTGGGTGACTTCATGAAGCAGTTTACAGAGCATGGCTTTGATGGAATGTCCGTTCACTCAAGACAGCACTGCAATTCAGAACCCTACGAGGACAGACAGCGGTTGAGGAAGACTTTAAGTACCTGTTCCTGAGAGATCTACATCCTCTTCCCTACAATTCTACGTCCAAACACAACACTCATGTTTGAGAATATCTTTATGTTTGGGAGACTCAGCCATCATGGAGGAAATGGAAGAAGGTTCCAGAGACTGCGTTCCCAAGACTACAAGGGACTATAAAGTCACATCAGCAAGCCTTCAAAGTACGAGGACATCGTGCGTAGAAAAGAAGAAGGGAATCCTCTGGGGAATATTAGAAGACTACATCTCACAAGTACTGCAATAAGATTATAGAATGCAGCTGAATGCTACACCACTGACTGACCCTTGTCCAGTTAGTCCTAAACTACACAGACAACCAGGCAGAAAAGCTAGAGGAAGCCATCAACTCCCTAAAGGCTAAAAACGCTGTAGAAATTGTAGATCAACATCATCTGATGCCCAATTTTTCCTGGTACCCAAGAGAACTTCAGGTTAATAGACAACATGAAGAGATTCAACCAAGACTATCTACTTAAGCCAGAGAAATGCAAGAGGATCCACCTGCTGCAACTCAGAAAACTCATCTGTCCAGCAGATTACTTAGCCAGCATAGGCCTTCAAGATGCATATCCTCACATCCCAATTCATCAGGCGTCAAAAATGTACCTGAGATTATTATTCAGGTGTTGACAGTTCCAGTGGAGCATCTTGCCATTTGGAATATCTTTGGCCCAGTGGTTCTTTATCAAGTTACCAAGCCCATTGTCACCTACCTACATCATGGCAGTGCCCTCTATCTGGACAATGGGATATAAGTCCATCAAGAAGTCAGTCAACTCAGGCAGTAGCTAGATTTCATCATCAAACAGCTCGCAGAATGGCTAGATTACTTGATGAAGTCAGAGTTGGTACCTGAGCAAGATGTTCAGTTCCCAGGAATAAGGTTCAGCACACAAAATCGTATTGTGATCACAGAAGATTGTTTGGTCAAGATCCAAGCCTTGATTCCAGAAGCAGTCGTCTCTCTGTTATCACTATGAACATCGCAGTATCTCCTGGGTCTACTCACCTCAGCACAAGACCTAACTCACAGAAGAAGACTACAGTTACATCTGCTGCAGCTATTCCTGGTGAGACGCCTTTTATGGTGGAATGACTAGTTGAATGTTTGTGGAGGGACATATTTGGAAGAGCCAACTTTGACATGCACCACTCCGTAGACAACGTACGAGGAGCAGAGCACAGCTCGACAATGAAGTGGCATCAGGGCAGTGGTCAAAACAATAACATCTTCACATCAACCAGTTGGAGATGAAAGCTGTGATCAACGCCATACAACAATGGTCAAGCCCACTGATCAACCGAATGCTGACGCACAGACAGCTCAACAGTGGCATTCTACGTAAACCGACAGGGATCAACAAGAACACCAAGCTGGCTTCAGCAGACAAATTAAACATCTGGCTAAAGGCCTGTCACATGCCAGGACCCAAGAATGTGCTGGCAGACGCTCTATCTCGTCCACTTCATCCGTCACCCACAGAATGCATGCTCCACCCAGAGGCATTCTTGCTCATAGTCCGTCTTAGACCTGTTGGCCACAAGGTTAAACAAGCAACTACAGACATTGTCTCACCAGTACCGATCCTCAAGCCTGGGCAACAGATGCACTGAGCATGTCATGTGAAGGAATGAACACATATGCGTTTCATCCTCCGGTGAGTGAACTTAACATCCTGTTCAAGGGAACCACAAAGGATTCACGTTTTCCACTATCATTCACATAAAAGAAGGTAAGCGTGATAAGCATGAGTCAAAATAAGTATAAAATATCAATTTTACTTTAAAAAATTACATTTTGTGGTGGGAGATTATATCACCTTAGTGACGACTGCTTGTTATTTCATTTGTTATTTCATGGTGCTATGCATCAGCTATGAATGATATATACCATACCAATCATGGATAATGTAGTTTTCAATGCAAACTGAACAATCAGTTATCTGACTGAGCTAAAGCCATTATGAAATACGAATTTGGCACTAGGAATTTACATTAGTGTTCAATGAATGCAAATCAAGTTATTCCATCTTTCAATGTTGGCTGCCATTATTACCCATGCACATTTTCTTACTGGGTTTCTTTTTTTCAGAACCTGGTAGAGCTGAATGAAATGATCCATGAATTTGCTTCAATGGTCGATGTATGTATCTACTAAAGTATAACACTAAAAATGTCTTATCTCTGTATGCATCAACTGTAATATGACATTAAATATGTCCATTAGAAGGTCGCATCAGGTAACCTCTGAAACTGACCAATCAGAGCACAGCTTACCAAATCACAAAAGTGGACATTCATGCATATCTTTTTGTACCTAAATGATTCCAAATGCTACTTTGGATACAATTGTTTCCGGGCGATGTACATGGAACATGCCATAGCAGTGATTAAACTGTCGCTGAAAATTGTGTTTTGGGCAATATTCAAGGCTGTCAGTTTGCAGAAATATTAGCTAATGGTAAGCATGTCAACAGAAACTGAAAAGCATATATACTGCAGGTCAAATATCAGTGTTATATGTGGATTATCTTGTGTTGAGAGATCATTGTCAGTCACAGGTCTATTTTGTAAGTCCCACCAAACCCCAAACAGTAGCCTTTGTCTGGACGGTCATAGGTTGCTCAAAGGTTACATGATGTGAACTTCTACGTTTGTTAGAAATGTAGGAGTAGGAGTGTAACGAATAACATTTGAAGCTAGGTTTACTTAGACTGTTCTACATAATATCTGTCAGTCTCAAGCAAATTGATTTGGCATGTACCATTTTGCTTGACTTTAATCTTGGTACGCCATCCCACCAAAACCCCCGACCCCCTAAATGCAAAATTTGCAATAATTGCATCACACACTTCAGGAAAAAAATATGCAAGAAACATTTTGTGTGCATGAAGTAGGTAGAAGTACATAAAAAGGCTATTTGAAACTACACTTGCTTGTTAAAGTAACTCCCCTCTTCATGTGTTCTGAAAGAGCTTGTTTTGGAGACGCTACCCACCCACTTCCAGATGGACATAACTGATTCTAATGTTTTCACTATTCATACATTATGCCAAGGGTTTAAGTTAAATACTGAATGGTTACGCAGGTGTCAGCTCCCAATACATTGTAAATGGTGCCAGCTTGAATATATGTACGCAATGTTTGTGAAAGATTAAAATGGGCATGTCCTTGAAAAACAGCCCATGTCTAAATCTAATTCAAGCAATCCAAATGTTTAGCTGTTGATTACGACTGGAATACATTCAATACCATTCTGAACATATCTTATATATTATCCTAGGACATACCATTATCCAAGAGGTACCAAGTGACATATCGTTTTCATTTTGTAAATATTATTTCCCAATGTGATGTGATGATGTTACCCACATATTTGAAACTTTGGATATGGCTTTGCTAATGATCCGATCACAATGAAATGATAACATTAGAAAAACATTGGACATCAAGAAAATAGTTAGGCTCACTACATTTTGACATCCCCTCTTATCAACTATAGTCTAACCTACCTAAGAACGTATTACCTGTGACTGAACGTAAATATTTTTCCTTGTCCTGACTCATGCTTATAATGCTTATCCCCTCCCTTTATCCAAAGATAGTGGAACATTTGAAATCCCTTGAAGTTCCCTTCTATTGAAGGGGGATGTACAATACACCTACCCACAGGAAGCCTCCACGTTTCCCACCACAACAGTGACTTGACCATCCCTTTGTCGCTCTGTCCTCCATCGCCCAACGAGGCGATTAATATCCTTTTATATTTCACTCCTTCACACAGAATTCGATTGTCTTCATGAGGCCAGAGGTCTTCATACAGCAGATTCAACATTGTTTAGGTAGAGGCATGCAGCAACAGATGGCAGATTTTGCCACGACAGTCAGCCACCTATAAACAGACTTCCCATGCAGGACAGCTCACTCACAACTTACAGTGTTGATTAACTGAAGACTAAGTGATCCAGTACCAACATCTTCATTACAGATGAAGCGTGTACTTGTTTGTACTACCTCACTGACTGTCTTCATGTATGTTCAGCCGTTTGAAACATTCCTGCAGCAACAAGCATAGTGTACACAGAACAGTTTCGCATTACCGGAAGATTACTAATGAAGTCAGACGATAGATGATATCAGTCAGATGATAGTGTTGAGACAAGATTCAAGCCATGATACCACAAGTTCTACTCTCTTCTTTACCACTGCGACAGTGGCAGTATCATCACAATCTATTCACCTCAGGTTTTGACCTGAAGGATAAGACTACAACTACACCCATTACAATGTTGCAGATACTTATTTGACAGTACTGACAGTGCTGAACTGCTAGAGCCATCTCTAAGTAGATGTGATATTACAAGGTTGGTATGCCCATCTGGACAATGAGGTTGCAACAGGAATTTGGGAGAGCAACGAACAGCACTCTGCATATCAACATGCATTTCACCTGGAGATGAAAATTGTAATCAACGCAGTGCAACACTGGTTGACAGCATTGAGGAACAAACCGCTGATGTTCCAAACTGACTCTTCCACAGTAGTGTGCTACATAAACAAGCAAGGTTCAACATGATCTCACATGCTGACACTGCTTACTTTCAACTCATTGACATCATCAATGACTTGAATGTGTACATAAAGGCATGTTACATCCTAAGTGCATGCAACATCATGGCAGATGCTATATCACATGCTCTACAACCATCTCCAACAGTGTGGATAGATCATTTTAACTCATCAGTCAGACATTCGGATCACTGCAGATTGACCTATTTCCCACCAGGTTCAACAGACAGCAACATTTATATCTCCAGTACCGGATCCATTTGCATGGACAACACTCACTCTCAGCATCCCGGGGGAAGGAATAAATGCTTACTTGTTCCCACCTCCAGTCTTACTACCGAAAGTCATCAGAAAGATAAAATAGACGATGATACTGCAACTGACTGAAGTCGCGCCTACTGGCCAGTGAGAGAATGGATCCCAGTACTCATCTATGATCTAGGACACTGAGTATCCCAGAGTGGTCAAGAACCAACTCGTCTATCCACACACATATGGATGGTATCTAAGCCTGCTTGAAACATTAAGGATATTCCACTAAAGTGGTCAAGGCAGTCACCTTAGCTCTACATAGGTCTACTCGTACCTTATCTCATTAAGGCCGAGAGACTCATATGTGTGGCAAATTAATTAGCTTCTCACAGTGAGAGCCGCATATGGGCAGTAACAAAAAGCACCTCGTATTCAGCGAGAGCCGCATATGGTCGTCAGTAGAAAGCACCTCTCATTCAGCGAGAGACTCTCATATGCGTTTTACATTTTAATTTCGTACTGTACCTATTATTTCAATCAATTTAGCAGGAATGATCAAAGGTTAGCTTTTTGTACGACAGAGGTTACATTCTGTGTTAATCAAAAGAAGTATAAAGTGTTTTGATAACAATTGCAAGCAATGTCATGGGCTTATATAGGTAACTGAACACATGTCTGCAAGAAAGGTGATTATAACATGTTGTTACATTAGGTAAGTGTTTGTTACTTGTCATTGGGAGTGAATACTAAAATACTATTTTTTCACATTGATTGAATTAACGGTGACAAGGTTACAAAATCTTCTACCGGTAAATTAAATCATACATTCATTCATTCGTTGTAATAGTTTGTATAATGAATCGTAGACATAAATAGCAATACTGTATTACACCCATGTTCGTATAGATTTAAAATAAACCAAGTTACTAATTTAGACCCAACTCAATTGTTACTATTGATTTTTCATAATAATTCTAAAGTAGATAATAATACATAATCGAATATGAAGTGATAACTCTTACATTGACTCATAATGCACGCACGCACACAGACACACACACACATAAACCATACAAAGGTGTTGAAAGTTTCATGTTGATTTGAAATGTGTTTTTTCAATGCAATTTACATAAGCATTGTGTAAGAAACGTTTGTATTTGATCTCTATAATTATCTTATCCTCTGTAATGATCACATGTTAGATCCATCATCAATAAAAGGAGGATGATATATCAGTTACGGAATTGATGCGCATAATCATTCAATCAGACAATGCTAACAAGATATCTGAACACCTCTGGCAGAATGCATGTCCAGGTAAAGTTTTGTCCCGTGAAAAGTGTAAAAAAAGCTAATGCACTGTTATATCATTGGACAACCTGTTTTATGGACTCTTGCCCATTATCAATCCTCTGAACCTCGTTTGCATTCAAAACAAATATAGGCATGCCCATCTTCATAAATATTCAATTGCAAGTGTATACATTATAATAAATCAGTGTCGTGTCACTTTTTGAATTCTATAATCCATGTACTTGAATTATGATATTCATTCGTAACAATGTGCAGATAATATTGAAATGTTCAGCAAGCCATTATGTTTGATGTACAAGTAGTGTGCGCAAAATGTATATGCAAATAAATGCTATCTCTACTCAATGGTTGGATTAGGTTATCAGGGGTAATAATAATCGCACTTTAAGCAAAAATAAACTCACCAAAATGCTTGTTAGTCCTGTGTTAGTCTTGTGTGTACATTTCAGGCATCCTTGCGATTATGTATCTTCACGATACACAAACTTTTTTATGATAGCTAGATTTGATAAAGCCAAAACCCAGCATATCGATTGGTCAGCGATCTAGCAATAATCAATCTCTATCCAAGCTGTCTAGTGACCAAACGTGCTCTTCAGAAATTTAGCCTACGCCCCATCACCTGTCATTTCCTATGTGAAAGGTACCTCATGATACAATTGGTCATTGATAACAAATCAGCACTATATTGAACAGTTGATATACAAAACGTCCTATTCAGGAACTTTGATGACGCCCCATCCCATGACCCTTTGTCTTATGTATGTGCAAGGAATAGTATTATACAGTATATGTACTTGCACGTTCATATGATAACGGATATTTTCTGTGTTAAATCTGGATGAACCAAAGTGACAAACTGTGAACCTGCTAAGTCACAGACTAGCTTATTAGTACTTTCCTTAAAACATTCAGTATGCATTAGCAATGTATCAGCAAAAATGCTTCTTTCATAGAAGATTATTAAGCATGTGCGTAAATTCTTCTTTACGGCCATTGACATAGATGTTTTGAACTAATTACTCCATTCAAAGATTTGAGAGGGACAATTTGTTTAAGTATCTCTTACATACAAAGAATACAAACGTGTTGAGAAAATACATATGTACATGCCAGTCTACAAGAGAAAGTGCAATAAAATTACGTAAAACGTTACATATATGACATGTATTCACTCCTGCTTTCTTTCAGCATATATCTTTACAACGCAATTAAACAATCAGGACTTGCTCCTTGCTTCAGTTTCCTGTAATCTCCAAAAAAACCTGCCAGGGATATCAGGCGTGAATATCCCTAATTAGTCTCGCCACTGTCAGCCAGGCAATCAGCATGGGGATTCAGGTATTGAGCAGTGAAGTGGCTCTCGGGCTTAATGAGTTATATGAGGATAAATTAATGCGATTTAGGACATATGCCAAGTGGAAGGGCTTCATTGAAAGCCACACACTCTCAAGTAGCAGACCACTTATGTCACCTACGGCATACAAGGAAACTTAAAGGTTATACACCATCGACCTCCATAGTATCACTCAGCTTTGCCATCTCCCTGAGATTTGGGATCTAGTTCGCCTTACTACGCTCATTCAATCTAGAAGACCAACAATGCAGATTTAGGGCACCAGCTTGGGACTTGAATGTTGTACTCCAACATCTCACCGCTGACATCCTTCAAACTGTTGACACAGGAAATGCAGTTTCTACTTGCCCTATCAATGGCAGCACAGATGTCAGAAATACATGCTCTGGACTTCAGAGGTACAAGATTTGACACCGATCATCGTCAGATTGAGCACCAAGGACTGTGATAGGATTTATCACTAAATTTCAACTGCTTGGACAACCAATACGACAATTTCACATCCCAGCATTACTGACAGTCCTCAAGCCACATGATATACAGGATTTATCATTATTCCCAGTCAGAGCATTGAAAATATATGTTCAGCGAACTGAGTCAAGGAGACAAGGTTCAAGCACCTATTCATCCCACTATCTACTGAGACACCTGTGGAAGTATCCCGCAACACTGTTTCAGTTTTGATGACAACCGTTACACTGAGGGCCTACAATGCAGCAGGATTTGAACCACCACAAGCCTCCAATCCACATGAAGTACAAGCCTTGGCGTCGACACTTGCTCTACATGGAAATAGCCCGCTTACAATGATAATGGATGGCTGCTTTTGGAAATCATCCACAGTGTTTGCCAACCACCACCACCACCACCTACATGACATGACCACTGAGGAAGTCGCTGGCATTCACCAGTTTGGGCCACTTGTTGTACCACAACAACTAACGGTTCCACAAAGGCACTGACTTTCAGTCACCCCTTTTTATAAAGAGTGATGATGACCCTGTACTTACAAAGGAATTACTTGTACATGAAGAAGGGTCATAACTCTATGATGAGGATATGAAGAAAGAGTTGCTGTAGATAGATAGTTGGAGGAAGAAACTAGTATATATGAAATCTCACTCTTTGTCTCTTGAGTTGTTGAGACCAAGATGCTCTGCAGAGTAAAATGGTTGAGAGTCCATGCGCACGTCTCTAACAGACTAGCATGAGTGATTATTGCCCAGTACTTTTAATGAAGATATTTGTACATGTGAAGGGTCGCAACTTCTCTTGATAGGAATCTTGACATACAGTTGCATAAGACACTAGCAGGATGCTACCTGATATCTTCTCATTCCAGTCAACGACTGCTTCACAAGAAGAGAAGTTGAACTGGATGTGATCCCCCATTTCACGCATGAATGTTGGAAGATCTCAGTCATAGTTCCTGAAAGGGGGAAGTACTGAACCTGCTTATATGGCAGTCATCAAAATCCAACATGGCCTGACCCACCACAGTTTCCATTGGATTCTGTAAGCATAATAAGCAAGAGTCAGGATAAGAAAAATATGTAATTTTGTCAATAAAATTGATATTTTATACTTACTCTGACTCACGATGTCAAGCCCTCCCAACCGCCCCACTCAGGCACAATGAATTCACAGTTATTCTTATGTCGGGCTCATGGAATTAAGGAGAGAGTGACAAAAAGGGCTGGTCATGTGACAGATGTGGCGGGAAATGGGGAGGCTTGCTATAAGTGAGTGTATTGTATGTCCACTTCAAAATAGGGAACTTCAAGGGATTTCAAGTGTTTGACTATCTTTGCAGATAAGGGAGGAGATAAGCATAATGAGCATGAGTCAGGATAAGTATGCAATATCAATTTTACTTTAAAAAATTACATGTATGATGTGATGGCACTTGGGACGTTGTGTTTGTTATCTTCACAGCACCAGGGGGATCAGTTGGACCATATAGAAGACAACATCGACAAGGCGCAGCATGATGTCAATACAGGTGCCCTTAGTCTTGGGAAGGTATGTGAAGTGCCGGTAACAGTCCTGTGTGCCATCATGATCTGTACTTGGCTACTACCCAGCCATCCTCTTGCAATAGTAGGTGAAGCTTTTGCAAGATTTTCATTCGTTATTCCCTTCAAATTCTCATCACATTTTGTTCCAAAGTAAGGTTGAAGTGTGGTAAGTCAGATAAATTACAAAGCCTTGTGGCCAAGGTATATCTTTGTCCAGGGTTCAGTAGTCATGTGTCTGTTTCTTAAACATATGTGTTTCCCTGCATTAATCACCGTTAATTTGACCAGCGTATTTGTGTTTCAGGCAGCCAAGTACAAGGCAGCTGTCATTCCTGTGGTAGGGGCGGTAATAGGAGGGGTAGTGGCAGGACCCCTTGGAGCAATTGCTATGGCCAAGGTTGGTGCACTAGCAGGGGCAGCAGCAGGCGGAGTGGTGGGTCAGTAGGTTTCCATTCCTTCCAAAGGTTTCACACATTGTCCTCTAAGTTGTAGAAGGGGGGTATGTTTAAAATTGAGATTTTTGTGTCTTTCTGTGAGAGATTTACAGCAAAATAATCACTTTTACTTATCCTGACTCATACTAAATTGCCTACTCTCCTCTTCCTGGCGAAGGTAGTGGAAATCCCTTTGAGTTCCCTTCTAAAAGAAGCAGACGTAAAATCACACTCACCCAAGTATTACCTCCCTCTCCTCCACATGGTCAGCTGACCACCATGATACTTCACTCTATCACTATCACCCGATGAGGGTGGCTGGAGGCACCTGGGGTCATTCTTTTGTTTTTCTCACTATTAAAATTTGTGCTGTATGCGTTTTTTGTCTTGTATATATTTGTTATTATTATACAAATTTGTGATTATTGTGTCTGTTTCTAACACGTATTACGTCAACTGAGACTTTGTCTCAGTTGATGAAATCATGTTTTCAGTGCAGATTATGGCTGTCGGCGGTTGACCCACACGTACTTTGCCCGACGTGTAAACCTTTATGTTCCGCTCATACTTGTTGTGTATTTTGCATTAAATTGTCTGAAGCAGAATTCTTATTATATTTACGGTCTGTTCACAGACGTGCTAGACATAAGCAATGTCGACTCACATTAGCTGTGTCTAAATCTAGTGAAATAAAGTCAGGTAACCGTTTAATTATTGATGCTGAGATTCATTCCAGCGAGATACCAGCTGTATCTCCAAGGTTGTGTCCAGGGTCGGGCGAGTCCCCTCCCATGACTCAGAAGAGACCATCTGTTGAGACAAGACAGTCTCAGACTAAGAAAATTAAGAAGTCAAAGTCGTCATCTGTAAGATCATCGCAGAATCATCCCTCGTTGATGAAGAAGTCATTTGGGGAGGAGATAGTCCCCTTAGAAGAACGTCAATATTTTGATGTTAATGTTAAGACGCCACTCATCGGACATTGGCAACTAGATCGACCCCGACTGTATCTTCAACACCTCAGAACAAATATCATCTACAACAGACATCGCAGATGTAAACTGCATTCATGGCATCATAGACAACTCTTCAACACAGTCGTCAATGCACGCACCACATGCATTTTACAGAGGTGTCTTCATGCAACAATTCACAACGCAGACGATGAACCTCATGGAATGAAGATTGGAGGAGGAAAGACGACTGCACTCGTCAATGATGTGAATCCGTGAGAGCATTCATCTAAACCGGCACATACGTCTGAGGATGAAGAGGAGGTGCATGCATGCACGCACTCCAGAAGATCCAGGTCCCGATCATCAGATCGCAGCACAGAGAAGGATATACCCACGCTGAGTTAGTGCACTCACTCAGGTGAGTGACGACATTGATACCTTAACATTTCCACCGATAGCTCCTGTATCAATGATTCCTGAGACTTTGTCTTTCAAGACAGCAACCAAGTTTCAACAGCAACATGTGCCGCCTTTTAACGCACATGGTTTCCCTCGTCATAATAAGGAGCCATTCATCAGAGCACCTGAGGTCGACGAAGGTTATAAAGTCATTAACTGAGCTCGCAGTAGATTTTATAAGGTGGAAGACAGAAGACTGGCGGAACTGGACACTACTACGAGGCAAACTTTTTTCGGATTAGCTCGATCTAGAGCCATCAACGAGACTCTAATCACTAAGTTTAGCAATCCAGTAAATATTCTACGAGACAGCTACAAGATTCCGCTGGAGGATACACCACCGCTCACAAAACTACCAACTCCCCTCATCTACACAAATAATCAGCTAGACAAGTTGACCGATGCTTTATCAACACTGTTGCAGAAGGGAGCAGTAGAAGCAATACAGCCACAGAGTCTAACGCCTGGATTTTACTCCCCAATTTTCTTAGTACCTAAGAAAAATTCCAGAGAGAAATTCCGTCTCATTTACAACGTAAAGGAATTCAACAAAAAGTTTCTACGGAAGCCAGAACATTTCAAGATGGTACATCTTCCTCAACTAAGACTCCTCATCAGACCAGCAGGCTATCTAGCCAGCATAGATCTATAAGATGCATACCTGAATCCAGGAAATATCTGTATTTCCTTTTCAACGGGCCAGCATTACCAGTGGACAGTCCTACTGTTTGAATATCTTCGGCCCCATGGCTATTTACACGGATAATCAAGCCCATCTTCAATTATCTCCACCTTGGGGGCTACACAGTGCTTTTTACCTGGACAATGGGATACAAGCACATTAACGGAAAAGTCAACTCAGACTATAATTCAGGCTACTAACACAACTGGGTTGGTTAGTAAATCACCTAAGATCGGAACTGGAACCCCAACAAGATATCAAATTCCTTCCAGAGGACCGGTGGGTCAAGATTCAAGAAATGATAATGCAAGGTCTACTCTCTCCATTAGCACTTTGACAATGGCAGTGTCTACTGGACCTCCTCACGTCAGCGCAAGATATGTTTGGCCTGTGTCTACAGCATTGAGAGACAAGTTATTAATGATCCACATGGACAACTGAAAGTAGCGTTTTACTTAAACAAACAGGGTCAACAAGATCACTATCTCTACTACGCCTAACGTTTCAACTGTTCAACCTAGTCGACAGTCTGAATCTTCAAGTAAAAGCATGTCACATACCAGGAGCCTGCAACATCACAGCAGACGCTCTATCTCGTCCCCTGCGTCCATCTCCCAACAGAATGGATGCAGCATCGGGAAGCGTTTCAACTAATCAGTCAAACTATCGGATCACCGCAAATAGACCTATTTGCAACGAGATTCAACAGACAACATCCTTTATGTCGCCAGTACCACATCCCTTAGCCTGGACAACGGATGCTCTCAGCATTCCATGGGAAGGACTAAACGCATTTCCCCCTCCAGTACTGTTACCAACAGTCATCGAGAAAATCAGACGAACAAAGAGGTTACAACTGATTTTGGTCATGCCCTACTGGCCAATGAGAGATTGGTTTCCAACACTTATAGAAGAGCTAGAACAACCAACACTACAATTACCAGAGTGGAAGAATCTTCTAATTCATCCCCACACAAAACAAATGCACGGCCAACCATAAGTATTTCGTCTTCACATATGGACCATATTAAGACTTGTTTGAAATTAAGAGGATATTCGGCGAGAGCAGCAAAAACAGTTACCGTAGCTTTACGGAAATCCACTCGCACACTTTATGACAACGGTTTGAGACATACGCCAGAAAAAAGGGATTTTCAGCAAACAAGGCAACTCATCCTCAAATAGCAGATTATTTATGCTATTAACTTCAGTATAAGGGTCTGAAAGGTCCTACATTATCTACATACTTAGCTGCTCTCAGCTCAGTCATAGGAACAGGGACCAAACTGACAAAAGTACCAGAGCTCATTGCGTTACTACGTTCGTGAAAGTTGGAAGATCAATAACACAGATTTAGGGCTCCAGCATGGGATCTAAATATTGTACTCCAACACCACACAAGTGATGCATATGAACCACTTGACCAAACTTAAATTGACATGTTGACTCAAAAGACTCTATTTTTACTTGCCCTGGCTACAGTGGCAAGAATGCCTGAAATTCATGCTCTAGACTTTAATCGAACGAAGTTTGATACAAGTGACCAAGAAACAGCTCATTTGGGTCTAAGATGGGATTTCATAGCAAAGAATCAACTGCCAGGTCAACTGGATATACAGTTCCGTATACTGGCTTTGTCTTCAATCTTAGGACCACATGATACACAAGATTTATGATTATGTCCAGTGAGAGCATTGAAAATATACATTGCATGTACCAAGTCTAGAAGACAACGGTTCAAGCGCCTATTCATCCATATATCTACTGAGACACCCAAGGAAGTATCCGGCAACACTATCTCATTGTGGTTCAGAGCTGATATACTTAGAGCATATAAAGCTACTATTATGGAAGGCTGTTTTTGGAAGGCAAATACGGTATTCGCCAACCATTACCTGCGAGACATAGCCACGGAGGACATCACTGGCATTCATCAGTTTGGACCACTTGTCGTTGCTCAGCAACTGACGGTACCCTGACGACACTGACTGTGTTCAGCAGTGACCCAGGCATGCACGCATTGTCTCTTGGATGAAAAGGAGGACCTGCACAAATGTTGGCGTTCATGAAGATCATCATTGTCAGCCACTTCAACTATAAGAAGTCTGGAGGATGTCAGGAACACCGGCTCCATGAAGGTACGTTCCTCAAAGGCACGTTCCACAAAAGGAAGTGCAGTCATCAAGGGAGGTTCCATGAGCCTACATCTTCAGGAAGGTGTTGACAGCAGCTTACCGTTCTCGAACGCTTCCAATATATCATGTTTCGACCCACATGTTAGAACTTCATCCCAGATGGATTCATGAAGCAGGTTACAACATAAATGCAGGCTATGTTGGATCAGTGTGTGGCTGAAGGATGAGGCACACATATGAAACTAAAGATGGCGGATAACGTCTTATGAAAACACTGAAGTTGGATCCTCATCATGTTATGTTTCTACCCACATCATAGAACTACTTTCCAGACGGATTCATGAAGCAAGTTACAACATAGATCTTGGCTATGTTGGATCAGTGTGTGGATGAAGGAACAGGCACACATCTGAAACTTAAGCTGTCGGATAATGTCTGAGGAAAACACCAAAGTTGGATCCTCTTCACACAAATGGTTGTAAATGAGACATTCATACATGGCAAACTGATTACAAGAAGATGGTGTCCACATCACAAGATACATATCCTCATTTACATTGTTCATGTACAGTGTGCAGAGAACAAGAGGACAGTTTGGCAGTCATCACCAGCCAAAGATTGGACGAACAGTTTTTGATATATAGTCGTTGCAGCGAAGATATCACCTCTACTGTAACCTTTTTGTGTATTGCAACACAATTTGGTTATTCAAGGCTATTTTACGACGCTTCAATAAGACCAGTTTCTACAGTCATCCAGTAATAACATTAAGGAGGTGTGGGAACCTGATCACATCATCTGTATATGATGACAACCACATTAACTTCAATAAAGATAAAAAAGTAGAACACAGACACAGCTAACGGGGAGACAGTCTTACAACATCAATACTATTCAGCGAAGGTTTTTGCACACTTCAAGTCAGTCCTCTATACATTTGTTCACTGGTGTAACTCCAGCACAGGCCAAACATAGATGTTACAGACAAGGTCAAATGTTGGCAAAGAAATCAATGAGGCACAAAATTCCATGACACTGGTGCCATCACTTTTTTGGAATCTGACAGGTCCATTAGCAAAGAAACTGCCATGTCAACTGGATATACAGTTCCGTATACTGGCTTTGTCTTCAATCTTAGGACCAGATGATACACAAGATTTATCCATGATATCTTATGACTGCAACACCGGTGCCATCACTTTTTTGGAATTAGTAAAGAATCATTAGAGACAACACCCTGCTCAGAACTTGGTCACAGTTCAAGTATCCAGAAGGGATCTACAGAGGTAAACAACATGGGAAAGGCTGCATTTACAGTCCACATGGCAGTGTACAGCGTTGTTTGACTGGTCATGGAGGTCTTATTCTGTCAACAGATTAAAGGCTATTTAACTGGGACTTGCAGCAACAACCATTAGACCGTTTTGGCTCACATCAGCTGGTCTACGCCGCAGACTAGTCTACCATAAATAGATTTCACATCTAGGCATGAAGGCATGAAGATCTCTTCAAAATTTTGTCGCTCATATGAGAACTCAAAAGGATGTTCTGAGAGAGACCGCTCCCCAGTTTTGTTTTTTAGATCAGGTCAGCCATTCCTGTACAACCTTTCGCATTGGGTGGATGTCAAGGCTACTACCAGGAAAATTAAAGAATCTTAGAAGATGACTATGTCCTGTTTGTGATTCGCGAGAAATGAGATCTAGCTCAAGGTGACACCACCTCCTGCAGGTATACCAATGTCCCAAATTACAGCACATCAAGCAGAAAGATACCATCAACTTGCTCCTTGCAAAAAATGCCATAGACGTCCTAGATCATCACTGTCTGACTTTCGGCTTTTATTCTCCAACTTTCCTAGTACTGAAGAAAAACTCTAAGTTCTGTCTCATCTTCTACACTTGTCACATTTGCAACATCTAATCAGAATATATGACTACCTAGCCAGCATAGATCTACAAGTCATCAACCTGCACATCTCTATGGAAATATCTTTGATTCCTGTATCAAGGACAGCAATACCAGTGGAGGACCCTCCTCTTCGGAATTTCCTCTGCCCCGTGGCAATTTACATATGCAACCATACCAGTTGGTGTATCTACAACTCACAGTTCCATCTAGATGATGAGAAACTCACCCTTATCATGTTAGGTTGTTGAGGCCAAACAGTTGTCCCATTTCCACCGATGAAGAGTCAATATTCCTCTGTCATGCTAGTTATGTCAGAGCATCAGTGATTTAGAGTCAATATCAGTAATAGTCCTCACCTTGACAAATAGGTCACACTTGAGTTTGTGGTAATGGTCCTTGATTTAACGATGGATCATTCTAAATAACTAGTCATCACAATGTACTAAATTATCTAAAATTCACAAAATCTATAACTGAACTTTTTTCAATGTAAGAGATGGTGGTGTTTTGACATCATTTTTTTCAGAAGCAGAAAAGAAGAGTTCCAAGGGGTGTATTGTCAGTGTATGTCTATCTTTATCTAACAGTCACAGTGAATCCAGTTAGCTGGCTGACCCACCACCTATTCTGTCATATTCTGTAAGCAGTATAGCATGAGTCAGAGAAGGACAAATTTTCATGATAAAACTGATATTTTATTCATATCCTCACTCATAATTGGAAGGTCCTTCCAAGCTGTCCAATCTCAGCGCTACAGGCTAACTGCTGGCCTTAGTGTGAACACATCAGGAGAAAGTGAAGTGAACATGGCTCAGCTCATGTGGGATGCTTTTGGCAGGAATTTGAGGCTCCACAGGTGTTAGTGAGATTCAAGTTTCCACATAACCATTGAAAGGACAAGACAGATAAGCTATGTAGCATGAGTCAGGATAACTATACAATATCAGTTTTATCATATAAATTACATTTTCACAGGTTACATTGGTGGAAACATGATAAAAAAGCGACAAGACAACATCACAGAAGTGGAGATGAACAACTTGTCCCAGAAATCGTCATCTCTGTCAGACAGCAGTAGCAAGGAGGAGACATCAGCTCAGGGCAGCATGATGCCATGGAACTGGGCTTCCAGTAAACCAAAGGAAGATGGTGCCAACAAGGACACTGCATCAGTCCAACTTCTCCAAGACCCCTGTAGGGAGTAGAATTTACTCAGTCACTATATACATGGTGCTTTTACCATAGATCCAGCAGATACTGCAAGTGTGGTAACAGTTCAAATCTTGATCTTGTGATCAGCCACTTTAGGCTGGTACTGGACAGAATTAAAAGGAACACAATTCCTTAAAAATAGGTCAAATAAGAACTTGATTTATCCTTGATCAATATATTGGCCAAACTGGTGGAGGTTCCTGTCTTCCTTACTAAATACAACCAGATGACAACATTTCGTTTAATCTTAGAAACGTTAGCTCTTTAGGATCATGTCTGCATCAGTTGTCTTGTGTTGTGAAAGGGCTGTTGTTTTAATTCTGCTCTTGGGATGGGCTACAAGGACTTAATACAGTGTAGAAGTAACAAAGCTGCCTCACATGCATATAACAGTCGTAGGTGTTTCGCCTATTGTAAGTGACAACCACACCAATAGTTCAGATAACCTCCCAGCCTTATGGAATCCTTACATTATTGACCAGATTGTTATGGTTGTATTTTGTTGGTTGTTAGATGACAAAAGCAATGCTGTGTTCTTGATCAGTTATTAATGTAGCATTGCTTTGTTCTTATAGTAAGTACAATTGCAGCAGACAAAATGGCCTACATTTTGCTCAAGCATAATAATCACTCTGAGATGTTTTCATGCAGTAATCATTGCAATTATATCATAGACAATGGCCTATAATATACTCTAAGGCCTACTTCATAAACATTGGCTTATACCAATAGACATGACCTTTTGTGTGATTTATGGTTTATGTTGAACTACCAGCATATCATTATGTACTGTTTGGGCAATCTCTTTATGACCATTGCCATTGTTGGCAATCTTATGGTATCAATGTTTGATACTGAATTTAGTGCCTGTGAGGATTCTCTGACGGAACATTAGAACAACAAAACAATTCTCTGTACAGAACCTTATGCATTGAAAACATCTTGAGCAGAAATACTCCTAGTAAGACAAATATGCATTCAAGTGAAAATGTAGTTGCCGGTTAGCAAGGGCTTTGGCCTAATTAGAAGATGAAATGTTTAAGCTGTCTTCAGCTAACCTGTATGAAAACATTCCTTGATTGCAAACATGGTGTTTGTGTCTATGAGGAAGGATGAACTTTGATATTGAAATTATTTTCTGTCTTAACATTTGAATGTTACAATCGTCCTGATAGTGACTATGTGAGTATTGAGAACAGCAGAGCTTCTGCATGGAAGAGGCACCTGGTTGGAGTTGTGTATGTTGAATACCTCAGTACATTTCCTTTGAAGGGCAAAGGCTAGGGTGAATCCTGTCTTCCAAACATGGGCTTCTCATGGGGAGACTGTTGCAACACAATGTCCAGAAGCAGACATTGCCTGGATCAGTAGGTTAGTGAGTTTGAGAAAATTTTGACAAAGTGCACATATGTGAGGAACCCTGGTATCATTTTGTGATGTCTTGCCAAGGCTCCACCACTCGTGAATCTGTGGTAATGAAGACTGAGACTTCTGGAGGAGGTATCCCATCATGGCCCTGTGTGCAGTTGTCAATGTTGAGGGTGGTCATGCTGTGTGCAGAGCCCCTGTCCTGCAGGTGTTCCAAGGCCTGATCTTCTGGCGTTTTTCATATCAAGCACTGCAGTAACATCTCATCTTATGTTTCTTACCATGAGAATGTTGTTGTTTCAATATGTGAATTTACTGGACACTTAGATCACTTCCAGATACATGTAACAGATACACATTCTTTTCAGCTAAAGCCTTTGTGATAATTACAAGTGGTTGAATATGTTTATATTTGTATATGTATGTCATGTTTTTATGTGGCAGAGCATTAAATATTTTAATATTTATTGGCAAAAGAAACATGTGACGTAGTGTTGATCCTGTTCATGATGTACAGTTACTTCCCATGATCTCACATATAGTATTTTAAGTATCTCCAAACTAAAACAGTCTCACAGGTTGTCAGCAAGTTGATGTGTTGACATCAGTTTACCATCCAAATAGGAGTGTTCAACATCTCAAAATAAAGCTCCTTATACAGATATATTAAGGATCTGTGTTACTTATGAAATTTGTGGTAATAACTTAGACATATTTTCACCCTGGACAATACACATCACCTTCATGTGAGTGTGTTCATCGTGGACAATACACATCACCTTCATGTGAGTGTGTTCATCGTGGACAATACACATCACCTTCATGTGAGTGTGTTCGTCGTGGACAATGCACATCACCTTCATGTGAGTGTGTTCGTCGTGGACAATACTCATCACCTTCATGTGAGTGTGTTCGTCGTGGACAATACACATCACCTTCATGTAAGTGTGTTCATCGTGGACAATACACATCACCTTCATGTGAGTGTGTTCATCGTGGACAATACACATCACCTTCATGTGAGTGTGTTCGTCACGGACAATGCACATCACCTTCATGTGAGTGTGTTCGTCGTGGACAATGCACATCACCTTCATGTGAGTGTGTTCATCGTGGACAATACACATCACCTTCATGTGAGTGTGTTCATCGTGGACAATACACATCACCTTCATGTGAGTGTGTTCGTCGTGGACAATACACATCACCTTCATGTGAGTGTGTTCGTCGTGGACAATGCACATCACCTTCATGTGAGTGTGTTCGTCACGGACAATGCACATCACCTTCATGTGAGTGTGTTCGTCGTGGACAATGCACATCACCTTCATGTGAGTGTGTTCATCGTGGACAATACACATCACCTTCATGTGAGTGTGTTCATCGTGGACAATACACATCACCTTCATGTGAGTGTGTTCGTCGTGGACAATACACATCACCTTCATGTGAGTGTGTTCGTCGTGGACAATGCACATCACCTTCATGTGAGTGTGTTCGTCGTGGACAATACACATCACCTTCATGTGAGTGTGTTCATCGTGGACAATACACATCACCTTCATGTGAGTGTGTTCATCGTGGACAATGCACATCACCTTCATGTGAGTGTGTTCGTCGTGGACAATACACATATCTGGCATTTATCTCTACCTGCCTCTCACACAGCTACGTGGATAAGACTAGTGTATACTGTATTGAAAACAGGAAGACTAGGCACAGTATGCCACACTAACTCAAAAGCAGAAAACATGATGAAACACTGATGATGACCACTTTGTGATTATGTGACTAGACTGACTGAATATTTGGCGGCATCTGACAGTATTCTGTTGAGTTGTTTGTGTCATTACTGTATACTTCAGTTTGTTATTGGACTTCGAATATTGTTGATCTGTGGTTTGTAGCGCTGTCAAAAACATGACAGTTCCTGTTGTGCAGCAGTGTTTCTGTTGATCACATGGGACCTGACTTCTATCCTCACACATTCCTGTAGACCTCATTGCTTTCTGACCAAACCTCACTTTGAGATCCCTGTGAGACACTGCTAGCTCCCTGCTGCAGTAATTGTTTACACAAGTGTCACGTTTGCATCAGCTGAGTTTGCACCTTTATTCCTTGCCACTATTTAACCAAGTTATATGGGCTGCGTGACCTGGGTACCAGGGTTAGGTGGATCTGGAGTAGATACCCACATGACAACCCACCCCAAGAGTAAATAATGTGATATTTTCTGTATGTAAATCTCCACAGTTACTCTCAAGTCACTAATGTTCACATTTCTTTCTGACTCAGTACTCACCCCTGCTGAATTTTATTAAGGTTATAGGTGTATATCAGTATATATGTTTTTCACTTCTAAATAGTTCTGCTAATTCTTCATTTTTTTGTCATCTTCTCAAACCTACATTGGGTACCCAGGAAGAGTTGGTGCATAGCATCCAGACTTTTATACGCTTTTTACTTTATTTCTTTATACTGTTAGGTAAGACATATTTACACCTAATTGTCCAAGTTTACTCAGAAAGGATGACAAGATGTATTAAAAGCATTTCCTGGACATATAGGAGGAAGTGTACTTGTCAGAAGTGCCTAGATGTTTGAAGCTCTCTTAGCGATACAATAGTTGCAAGTGTATGTTAATGCATGGCATTTATGTCTATCTTAGCGCTAAGAGAGTTTCAAGAATCTAAGCACTGTATTCCACTTGAAGATCCTTGGGTTAAACTTCTGAAAAGTACTCCTTGCCCACCTCTTGTTACACGTGAATGTTTAGGTACATGAAGCATCTGATGTGATGTATTGATCTATTGAATTATATCTATTAATAAAATACTTGCAATTTGAGTGTAATGTCCAAAATATTGAGAATGTAAAGTAAGGCCCAACATTTCATGTTTTATTAGTATCATCAGGAAGAATGAAGTGTAATGATTGTGACATCATACTTCCGTGATGATGTCATCTACAGTGGGGATACAAAAATAGTGGAGGTCTGTAAATAATCGAGTCGAGACCAGACAGGTCAGTGATGAACATCATGACCATAGATCTGAGCAGTTGGGATACGATGATGTTTCAACCAAGTCAGTGAGTCTGACCAACCAATCCAGTTACTGGCCTCTTACAGCAATCATGGGTTACTGGAGACCGGTTATAACTGGGATCTTCACAGATATGCTGCTGACATGTGTCCAGATGTGTTTTTAAGAGTGTTCAATGTATTAATGGTTATTGTATTTGCTGGTGGTGGACTGAGAAGCAAGGTTGCAAATGATTTCTTGTCCAGTATGTGCAACATTTCTGACAGTACAGTATGTATCTCTTTACTCTGCCTGATGATACAGATAAACAAGATTGCATATGATACTCATCACAATGTTTTATGTGAAGTTGTAAATACATTTGTGAAACTGTTTTTTTCTGAGATGTCAAAATGTAAATAAATGTTCTTGAACCAAAAATCATTGAGTGTTTATCTTTTTGTGCTGTACTTTAGACATGGATTGCATACCCTTATGTATCATAACTTAATAAGGCCACTTCTATAGCGCAGAACATATGGGCATCCATTAAGTGTATACAGCATGCTGGATATCATTAAACCAGATAACCCCAGCTGCCTTATCACACCAGGTACCCATTTCCTGATGGGTGAACAGTTTTAAGCAAACTCTTTTCTAGGGCTGGCAGTATAACCGATTTACTGGTACTTACCAGTCCAGACATGAAAATGATACATTTTGCGATATGCTGAACCAGCATTTTGACATGCACTCAGAAAACTTTGCAACACTCGGAAATCTACAGATATTTATAGGGGTTTTTAATTGTTCCTTTACTCTTTTAATTTGTCCATCAAGCATAGTGATTTTCTTGTGTTTTTGCTTAATAAATCAAGCATTGGTTGATTGGACATATTTTTCAATGTTGAAAGGCATTGGGCACATGTTATGTAACTAATAACCACCAGCTCCCATCAGAAACATGAACAATAATGAATGGACAATGTATTTATGCACATGACTAACAGAGATTTTTATTAATAGTTTTTGGCAGAGCAAGGTTGACATTAAATATGGTATCAATGTCTAAGTGAACATTTCTTAGTCCAAAGTCTTGCTTAAGGTCAAAACGGCAGGTGACAAATTTTGGACATTTTAAAATGAGCACAACAATTGCAAGTTTTACTCTGTGAGACATTAACATGAAAAAAGAAAAAAGAAAAAAAATCCTGTAATGAACATCAAGAATGTTTTAAATTCATGTGTAGTATACTTGTCTTTCTTTCACCAAATAGAAAATATTTTGGAGCTTTGTCTTTTTTTTTTTGCAGATAACTTTGATTTTGATGATGATAATGAATCACTACATTTTAGTATAGGGGAGAGAGCAATCCATAAACATGCAAAATCATAAATAAATGACTTGTGAAATTTAGGAATAGCCAAATCTGATTTTTATGCAAGTTGTATCCACAAATGATTTCGGTGAAAGTTGGAACTAATTCTGTCAGGTAATCTGAAGCTTGCATGTTAACAATTTCGTAGAATGCAGAGTTTTCTTTTTGTTCATTTTGTAGAATGTAGAGTTTTCTTTTTGTTCATTTAACTTTCGTTGGCAACCAACCAGTTTCACTGTATAAACTATATCTTGAAGCGAATTTAGGCAATCCAGTTACAATTCTTGCTGCTTCATTTTGTAACTTTTCACGTTTTATCACAAATAAAGCTACTTAGGGCAAATATAACAGACCAGATATATTCCACAATAGGCCTATATACTAGAAAAGATATATCCAGGTAGTATGTACTTCAGCATTTGTAATGATGAGACATTTTGAGGCCTTTTCTATCACAGCAGATTGATCAAGCATTAACTCAGTTATAAGTTGTATTTTTCTGTTAAAGAACTTTTGCAGTAAATTGCAATAAATGTAGCAATTTATGATTTTGCATCTCAATATATCATTTTATGATAAATACCCACCGCCAGTCGCTTGCCTAAGATGAGACCTCATGTCTATCACCACCCATCCAAGGACAATCCCTGACCAGTTCCTTACTAGTGTTCTTCATCTTCATGTTATTTCTGACCTGGGTCTATGCATTAGACCACATACCACCTACTAAAGACTCAGTGTTCTGCTCAAGACCTGTCAAGATTCATTTGCATGTTTGTTGTATAATCTGTCAGAGATTCAGTGCACCTTTCCCTCATGACCTGTCAAAGGTTCAGTGCACCTTTCCCTCATGACCAGTCAAAGGTTCAGTGCACCTTTCCCTCATGACCAGTCAAAGGTTCAGTGCACCTTTCCCTCATGACCTGTCAAAGGTTCAGTGCACCTTTCCCTCATGACCTGTCAAAGGTTCAGTGCACTCACGTCTCATGACCTGTCAAAGGTTCAGTGCACCTTTCCCTCATGACCTGTCAAAGGTTCAGTGCACCTTTCCCTCATGACCTGTCAAAGGTTCAGTGCACTCACGTCTCATGACCTGTCAAAGGTTCAGTGCACCTTTCCCTCATGACCTGTCAAAGGTTCAGTGCACCTTTCCCTCATGACATGTCAGAGATTCAGTGCACTCACGTCTCATGACCTGTCAAAGTTTCAGTGCACTCATGACACTAGACCTGTCACAGATTCAGTGAACAATAGTGCATTATCCATTGTCCATCTTATGCATTGAACCGGGCACTGTAACAAGAAAGATCGGTCGTTTAAAACACCGAACTTTCGAATTTTGTACTTTGTCGGAAAAAATGTTTATGCAATGAAGAGTCAGTTGGGTTAATCATGGATGCATTTCATGTTTGTAAAAGTACGTTGTTAGACACGATGAAGCACATAGTCGTTAATTAACTCGACAGAGGTGTTAAGGTAAAATCCACCAAAATGCGAAAGACCCGAGTAGCGAGAGAAGGACTGTAAAGGCAAGTTCTTAGTTTGCCACCGAGAAGACTATTTACCCTATGCAACGTGCCCCACGAGGGCATTTCCTTGAAAGTGGTAATGATCATAATCAAGAACGTGTTACACTTATCTTACATGTAAAATGTTCATTCACAGATTCTACATCTGGGGCGCAGTATCATTGCAACATGTTTAGAAACAGCACTCTTCAGTTTGGGAACCCATTTCATGCTTCGAATAATCGGCAAAACTAAAATTGATGTGAACTGGTGTCGGGTCAAAGGACCTTTAGAAGTATTCACAAAAAGGTACACATTACCTTGACTAAGGAAGGAGGGTGAACCAAACATAAAACTGACAGTCTCACATAATTTACATTCACATTGTTAAAATGGTTTAAACATTTGTTTTCGAGAGAAATGTGGATTGTTAGAAAAGCAAAGCTTGCTTACTTCAATACCTCTCCTGGTAAAAAGTTGACACAGCTGGTTTGTACATTTATACGTTTTAAAGATAGTGCTAGCCATAATATACAACTGCTCACACGAAATATGTAAAGTCAGTATATTGGAGTCCGTTGAGTCTGAGGAAAAGTGCGATAATGCAGTCATCATTTCAGTATGAATTGAAAATTGCTCAAATCTTTTGCTTTTGGCGATAAACAGGATTTCCATGTTTGTGGAGCTATGGCCATAAATGATATCAGATCATAACCTTGTGTATAAAAGCCACATCGTCTTTCTGATATTATCGTATTTACAAGTAAAGAAAACGTGAATTGTATCCTCAAACTGATAGTCATACGTGCAGTCTGGGGGTTCTGATACATGGCGCCTAAAGTTATCGGCGTTTAGGTCGCTGCAGCTGAGTGTGGGGCAACAGTGAACAATATGGTAGAATATAGAAGCATAATTTAAGTCCATGGTATTTATAATTCTATCAGAACGATACAGTTGAGTAAGTACCTACGATCTTTTAATGAGCATGCATTATGATTACTTCATCGGGTAGATTATTGCACAAGTTAACCGTGTCCAGAGGAAATGATATGGCATAAGACTGGATTCTACATTTGATTGTCTGTAAGTTGAATAGAAGATTATATTTGTTACTTTCAGAGATTTGGGGTGGTATACGTTTGTTTAAATATTTAGGTGAAATTTACCGTTTCTCATGATATAGAATGTATTCAATTTCAAGCAATATCTCCGTTCTTTTAGAGGTTGTGAATTAGTTTCGTTATATATCTTGTCATGACTAATGTCACGAACTGTCCCAAGAATAGTTCTCAGGGCGTCCACGTGCGAATTCTCGAATACTTATGAGTGTCCGTTTGTATACATCTATAGCTGCCCCATGACATAGCAGTAGTCGAAGTTAGGTAGAATAAAAGACACATCCTAAACTCCTAGAGCGGTTGGTAATCGGACTTGTACTTTCCCAATAACGTTGATATGTATTTTCCATGAACACATATTTTGTAGTGTAGATCCTAGCTGTTTGTGTCTTTGTACTTCATTTATAAAAGCGCCCTCCCTGTATAGCTAACACTGCATTCGGCGTTACGGCTAAGTGATATAGTTTTGGCCTTATCAGAGTTGAACCTTGCTATTTACGGGCCCAATTTGAAATCTTTGCTATATCGTTAATAATACAATTTGCTGAGGAGATGTGATCGTCAACTGAGATATATATGGACGTATCCTCTGTATATATGTGTATATTACTTTCTATGCTTTCGACAATTTCGTTTATATAAACAATAAACAGCAGTCGTAAGACCGTCCCCTGTGGGACCACAGCTTGTACATATGTTATCTCTGAACTGTAACCATTAATACCACCCTTAGAACTCTTTTTCCTGAAAAACATTCGAACGATTTCAGAAGATATAAGCGTTAAGTTTATGTATGATACCTTCATGACATACCCTATCATAAGCATTGCTGACAACCGCTCAGATTTCTTGACCTTCATCTAAAGCTTCAAATGTGATACGCGAGCTGACTGTAGATTGGTTAGGAGGTTACTTTGCCTGAAAAGTTAAAGACATGTTTGAAACTTTTCAAAACTTTTGGCTACGCAAATCTTAAGTGCTACAGGTCTAATGTCTGAGCATTCATGTACAGCAACTTTTTATATGAAGTGGCGTTATTAATGCTTGTATATACACTGTTAATATGATGCCAGTGCGGCAATGGTTTCAAAAATATCTACTACACACAAAATCAGAGCACGCGTTTGTGACGTACCTAAAAAGTAATATAAGATGTCTTCTATCATCTATTGTCGTCGCCCGGGTTCAACGTGTGAAGGCGCCCATTACAGGACTCAATTGTGAACAGAGATCATATAATTGTCTCTCAGCTGTGATATAAAACTTTCCTCGCTCACCCCATCCCTCCGAGGGGAGTCACTGAAGCGTACATACAATATATCCGGGAACTCGATGAAGAGGCTTGGAGACCTCTCCATCTCCAGGTAGAGACACACTGGCAATGCATGCCACTCTTTGAACATCGCGTGGAAAATTAAAATCGCCAAAGACGAGCCAGTTCGGGCGTCTGAAGATTGTAGACGTATTTGACATATCGTTTATTATTATGTGTTTTTTTCTCCATTTTTTGTTCCCACTCTACAACATACAACATAAATGATGCAATAATATGCACATACTCACTCCAATACAGACACACCTACACATACATAGGCAAAAATAGGTAGATGTACAGGGGTTTACCTTTAATTGGAAAGGGTGGGTTTACAGATAGGAATCCCCAGTTCCAGCAATCACGCACACAGCTAGAACAGTCGTATGCAGGAGAGGGTACATAATTTTAGTCATAACTGGATGGTACAGTTTACAGATAGGTATTCTAAGTTCATGTAATCGTGCACATGAATAAAACAGTCGCATATATAAAGCTGTGTATGTGTTTCGTTCCGTTTGGAAGGTATTGGTTAGAGATAGACAGTTATACGTTCTGTCAGTCGTGCACATAGATAATACAACCGTAGTAGAAAGATGAAGCATTTGCACACAGGTGATACAGTCATAGTATGAAGATGTACATGTGCTTCTTTCAACTAAAGGGTATAGTTCACAGAGAGGTATTCTAGGTCATCCAGCCGTGTACATGTATAATACAGCCATACTTTAGAAGATGTACATGTTTTCCTTCCAGCTGTAGAAACTGGGTTACAGATAGGCATTCTAAGTTCCACCAGTTGTGTGTACAGATTATACGGCCATGCGTATAAATATGTTCATATTTTCGTTTCCATTGAAAGGTACACTGTACATATAGGTATTTAAACCCATCCAGTTATGTTACATACATAATACATCCATATATTGTGTACTAGCATGTGAGATGTAGATATTTCCCCTATCTATTGAAAAGCATATTATTTCAGATAAATAGTTTGAGTTCATCTTATCATATACACAGATAATACAGTCATATACTAGTATATGAAGGTGTTTGTATTTTTCCTTTCGATTGGGAGGTACATGTCTCAGATAAGTAGTTTCTATATGACAAGCGTTCAGTATGCCTGGGCCCGTGATACGTGGATGTGAAATAAAACCCCAGTTAAATACCCAAGTATACCCCCAGAAAATATGTTTGTATCAATAGAGTTCAATGTTGTCTACCTACGTGTTAATTTCTGTACATTTCGGGTAGTATTTAAAAGATCCAGTCAGCACCGCCTGTAGTGTTTTCTTTAATAGTTGGAATGTAATCTCTAGATCACGCCATGGCTTGTGATATGTGGAGTTAAAAAGTTCTTCTGTTTGTGTACACAGATAAACATACTTATAACGATGTACATATACTTTTCCTTTCAAATGGGAAGTATGGACTACAAATGGGTTTTGTAAGTACACACAATCCTGCACACACATTTAGTATGCTGCCTTCAGTAAGTCTTTAAACAGGTATCTAGTAGACAAGGGATAATTTTACATGTTTTCAGATAATGAACTTAAGCAAATTACTTGTTTGGGTAGAAATATGTAGTAGATGACCAGAAGGAGAAGAATCTGTTATTAGAGCTAGATGAAGAAGCTGCATATCTGGTGGTTTCATAATGTTTCAGACCTTTCCTTTGTGCATGCTTAAAATAAATACTTTTACTTTTCCTACATTGGTGTACCATCATCTGTTTTTCCATCAGGCACACGGTATTTGGTGGGTTCTTATCTTAACCTGGAAATCTTAATATTATGTTTTCTGCGTTAATTGTAATTTCTCCTTCAGCAGCAATGTTCAGCCAACTGATCAGACGTCTCCAAAGCTCTTTTACACGGCTACTCTCATACAACAAATGCATGGCAGTTTCAGGAACTCTTCCGAAAAAAGTACATAGAAAGGAATCTTTACAGAGTTTTCAGAGTTTGTGAAAAAGAGGGTCTAGATTCGCGTCATTGGCGATTATATGGCTTATGTGGGGGTGGCCCCAAACCCCTATTCTCTGTACTACTCCAGGTTTGGAGAACCAGTACTGACAAGGACATTGACGGAGCATGGAAATCATCATCGCCTATGTTGACTGACTGACTGACTGACTGACTGACTGACAGGGACGAGTCCTGGTACTCCATACACGGCTGTCTGTTGTCAAGTCCGGCATATTCTAAGGATGTGTGTTCTGAAGCCATACCTTCCCGTAATTACCCTGATCAAGGTGATGGAGTAGCCATATACTCGAGTGTAACGCGGCCATGTTGAGTCAGGTGTAAGTATGTCTGTCTTGACACATGACGCCTGTCACACTCTCCACACCCGGGAAGGCTAGCCACTTGATGTCGGCCCATGAAGGATGGATAGACGTGATGTCTGTAAACCTGCAATCCACCAACATGTCACACGGTACAGGAAGTCCTGTCTTCAAGGGACCCCGGTATTCACACGATTGTTTACCACTCTGATATATTCTTGACCTCGAGCAGCTTCTGTTCCTCTTAGTGACTTGCAAACTGTTGATCTGATATCCAGAGAAAAGTGCATGTTTGTCGTTTATCGTTACTCCAACAATATGACTGTGGTCTGTAAATAATCGAGCCTGGAGTGATTGACAGCTTGAGCATCGACCAACGCAGTTGGCATACGATGACACTCACCATCCAGGTCAGCCAGTCTGACAACCCGGTCCTCTATTTCACCTCTGACGTCATGGCTCTTAAAGACTAATTCTGAGTCTTCACCGGATGAAAAACTAGTAAAAAAACAAGCTTTCGGACGCAGCGGCTCTTTAAGATGAATATCCAAAGACCCATTTATTTTCACTACTTTAGCCATTAAAGAACCGTTTATACTTATCCTTACAAATGTAACTATATGCATAGCTTTGCCAATACGGAGACATGTACATTATGTTATGACTTAAAAAATAAACACATATTAATTATTGTACTCTAATGTCTAAACCAAATCCTTGTGAAATACCAGTATGACAATTTAAGCTACGCTATGTCAAGTGGTGAGGTATTTGTTTAAGTGATGAAAGCTCAGCTCCTTTATTTCAGTGAGCGCTAGTTCCGTCTCTAGTTCTGTAGTAAAATAAAACAAACTGAAATGACATGCCCCAACGTTTCAACAAATAGTTCCCCTCGCCGTCGCCGGCACGCAGTTCTCGGAGTCAATTTACATGATGTAACGAGTCAGCGCGCCTCCTTATCTGTCGTGATTCCTTGCATGGCGCGAGGCTCAGTTGCCCGGCTGTCCATAACTTGAACTGTCTTCCATTGCCCGTGATCAGCCAAAGTCACTCTATCACTACCTTTGATCCTGGGGATCGTGTTTGGCTCTTTCCCCAATTCATAGTCTACTCTCTATCAACTCCTTTTATCCTGAGAGTCTAGCGTTTGACCACCCATCCTACTACTTTCTCACCCAAACATTGCCCACATTGTCTACATACAGGGTTTCATGTCAATATTGTACTTCAGTTTAAACTTCCAGTTGCAGTGAACTATTCCATGCAGTGCTGGATGCTATACTCCTTCCCATCATTAGATAATTCACGGGATGCGCGTGAATGAAGCTGCGACATGGGGGTGATGGCGTGTCCTGAAAGTACTTAGAGCTTACTTAATGATAATTATCACCTAATTACGTTACACTTGACGGCGGTCTGTAAAAAATCTAGTCTTGTCAAGTTAATCCAGTGATTGACAAGATGAAAATGTCATGACGGCAATGATGACAGTACATGACCGTACCGGTGTAGACGGCTTCTTTCTGGGGGCGAAACAGGACCCCTACATACAATAGAAATGGAGATATCATCACAGTGCTAGACGATTAATTCTTTCTGTAATTCCAAAAGAGGTTGTAATTTGGTTGTACCAAATATGGTGAATACGGAGAGTGTTCAGTGGATTCAAAATCCACCCAATGCACAGCAGCGACTGCAGATTTGGGCACCAGGCACACTGTCCTATGGACTCAGATACCTGTAATTCTTTTTGCACGACGTTTTGCTTTAACCTTCTGGTGTTGTTGCCAAGCACATAAGCATAGTATAGCCTATTCATCATTGATTGTCAGGCCTCCACAGGGGTAGTCCTTTAGCAGGAGTTCTATGTCATGTCAGAAAATCATCACCTTACCATTTGATATATGTACCAGAATATCACATCATGTGATTCCCCCAACGGCGGTTTAACAGGTTTCTCAGTTTTCAAATACAGTTAGACAGGGGGAACCACTGCCGCTTGTCTTGTTCGATGCACAGTATTCATTGTCCAAATGAAACCAAATGTTTTGGAAGAGACTGATTCCTAAAGATACCTTTGCGTTACCTTAAAACAAATTCAAAATTATTACGCAACAAGCTTTGGTAGAACCAGTGTCGAAACACAGATTTCATGTTCTAAAAGGTCATTAATGTTATCAGTTAAAGGTCACTTACAACTTTCTGACAGTATGGTTATATCGTCTTCTGGTAGCGAGATTTTGGGATTTGAAAACATCTTAAAAATCTAAAAAGTGTCTATTAACGTTTCCAAAATATGTTTTATCATTAAAAAAAGAAGTTTTCAAAATGTCAAGCGAAAGCCCAGATCTAATAACTGTTACTTGAGAAAGTGAAAGTCTACATATAACATTTATTACAGTGTGCTTTACTTGGGAAAGTGAAAGTCTACACATAACATATGTTACAGTGCACTATTTCCGTGACAATGGTTCCGCATAGTTTGACCCTACAGTTCGATCTGTGACCTTCCCCAAATATAACTCTGATATAGATAAAAGGTTAGAAATCGTACTCACTCTTCTCAGATTATATTATTCTAGTGGAACGAACATTGTAACTGGTACGATCTGGTTAACACTGCAGAGATGGAAAATCAAGAATGCCACGCCCTTCCTCATTAACATAAACGGTTTTAAATGAAGTCAACGATCGTTTGCATGAGACAGATAGTCTGCGTCTGATTGTTGATACAGGCTCGTGTTGCTATTTAAGCTTTGTTTTGACACAATGACAACATCCAGGTACCCAAGTATGGTGTCGCAAGTTCGTGTCAGGATATTTGACTATGACACCCCGGGGGGTAAGCTCTGTCCCGTGGGTGTGAAATGTGCGTAGGTTGAGATAAAACACTCTCTGGGTGCTCATCAACGCCGACACATGCCGCACTGTTACGCAGCTGGACTTTATTCATATGTGTTTCACTCATCCACTATATTGCATTATGAGTCTTTTTTCAGACGAAACACGCATATAGCTGATACTGATGAAAAAGTCGGCTATGTTCACATAACAGGTATAATGCGGGACGGGTGTTCATGTCATCAACCATCGGTTTGCCTGTGTCGCAAGGAATGAATGAGTTTAGCCTTATGCCGTTTTTATCAATGTTCCAACAATATCAAGGCGGGGTGCTCCAGAAATGGGCATCAAGCATTTTACGAATGTGGGGAATCGAAACCGGGTCTTTGGCATGAGGAGCGAAGCCTTTAACCACAAGGCTACCGATACCAAGGCATACCTGTGCCCAAGGGCTAAACAGATGTGCTTACAAGTTCCTATTTACACTGTTACATACTTTCTAGGAGCGTTTGGTAATTTTATTGCATGTTACCTAAATATGCTTGGTACATTTTATTGATATAACAAGTGCCTCAACATATAAACATCCCGGTTCAACTAAGGCGTCCAGGTTAACACAGAACTGTAGCGAGAGTTCCTTACTAAAGAAGCCTTTAATTTATTTTTTTTTTCCAAACAATTGGATATAAGAATATGATCACACGAAATAAGATGACAAAGTTGAGCAAGCTAGCTTTGAACATCACATTGGCATAAGGAGTTTTGAATTCGAGCCACAAAACCCCCTCCTGTCGTAATAGACCGACCCGAGCAGACAAAGCCTCGTGCCAAACTCTCGCTGGTTGCAGACGACACAGCCGGCAACGTAACTGCAGGTGACTTATGCGCAGGTAAGCTTATGGTTGTTTGTTAATCTGTTAAATATCATAGCTGACACAGATAGTCCTCAGTTCAGTGATGTGACATACATTTTTTTCAGAAATATGTGTAGTACAGTAACACTGACGTGATTTTGAACACCTGGAAAATGAACGTCAGACGACATATTTCAGTTTCATGATTTGTTTACATATTGTCCAGCTCGTGTGATACCGACATCAGCGACAGAAGGCTAGGATAGATAAGGAGTTAGTGTGTTTGGTATATCATCAAACATTTACAAATTAAACCAGCAAACTGGATATATTGTCTTTGGACTTTTGTTGTCAAAATGACTATTGTCAAAACTGTGCCACTGACTTCCCAGTGGTACAGTTACTGGCAACTGATCTTAAGGGTAATATGTGCCATGCCTCCTCACACTGATGGAAACCCAAACGTATAATCGGTGTGGGATTGCAAGTAATGTTTCAATTGTTTATACGTGACGTGTGTGCTTTTACAGGTGTGCAGAAAAAAAATCCAGGTTACATAGCTGCATTGTAATATTGCATGCCATTCCTTTCAATATTATGTTTATTTACTAAGGTTCAAACACCTTTCACTAATAATTAACAACTCAGTCCAGAACTTCCTACCTGAACCAGATTTTACTGCCAAATATTGTTTCATACTCTATCTTTGGAGAGGGTATTCCTGTATTGTATATTACCTCACAGGCAAAGTGTAGTGCAAAATGGGTTGCGCAGCAGAACGAAACTGACCAGTCTTTGTATATGCGAGCGAAGCGAGCGAAGGCTGGCAACAAACTTCCCTCGCTTCGGTCCGAAAAATATTTTTCATGTCAAAATAAAATATCGCCACCATCAAATATAGACACACATTTACTTACAGGGTTGTGCTCTCAGATTCCCAACCTCATACTTAACAATTACTCACGTGAAATATATTTTAATCAACGTTTTAAGCGCCGCTGGTGCTCTCACAGAGCGTTCTTCGCCTCCATTACCCCTGCCAGCTTCCGGTTCAGCGGAATGAAGGAACAAGAATAAGCAGAAATTAAGAGGACACATCATATTGCCCAAATTTGTCATTAAACTGTTCCAGATTATTTATCTGATATGTTGTGGTTATTGTTAGAATTTTAGTAACAGTTATTCTAAAAAGGCTCACTCCTGACGTAGCGAGTGGATGAATGCAAGGGAGGTAATTGCGCAAGTAGTTATTTTTGAGGGAAATACAAACACAGTAAAATGTGGCCATACGCTGGGACAGATGCCGTCGGCTGGTACGTAATATGAAGTAAAATTAAACTTATTTCTTTTCTTGTTAAGAAAAAGTGTTCCATGTGATCTAAGTACCGATTTGACGAAAAGCTATTCTTTTCATTTCTTGATCAATTCTTATCAATACAAAATAGTTCTATTTCAAAGCAAAAGATCGTTTTCACTGTAAACGAAAACCGTGACACCTCACGACAAATCCACTTGATGACTTGAAATTTAAAAACAAAACATCCATACCTCAAAGTAAATGTCTTTCTTTCCCGCATTGTCCTGTTATAAGGAGATTGTGGCCTGCCTCAGCAACAGCAATGCAGTTCCTTTGCTCCTCATTCATGGTTAATATGCACGACGACTGTCATCTGCGAACTTTGCGGAGGACATGCGACTCGACAAGTGTTTTCAGAGTTACCTAACCTGTTCCTTCATTCCGCTGAACCGGAAGCTGGCAGGGGTAATGGAGGCGAAGAACGCTCTGTGAGAGCACCAGGGGCGCTTAAAACGTTGATTAAAATATATTTCACGTGAGTAATTGTTAAGTATGAGGTTGGAAATCTGACAGCACAACCCTGTGAGTAAATGTGTGTCTATATTTGATGGTGGCGATATTTTATTTTGACATGAAAAATATTTTCCGGACCGAAGCGAGGGAAGTTTGTTGCCAGCCTTTGCTCGCTTCGCTCACATATACGAAGACTGGTCAGTTTCGTTCTGCTGCGCAACCCATTTTGCGCTACACTTTGCCTGTGATTACCTAAAATGCAGCCTCCTTTTGTTCTAACTCATCCTGGATATTGTTCCACGAAGAGGGATTCAAAGTGCTCCATATGAATTCACCTACATACACCTGGTTTATTGACATTGCCAGGTAGAGGCCAGCCTATGCTTGGGACATATAATACCTTTGACAGGTCTGGAAGTATTGCTAGCTTGGGCAAGGCTTATTCATGAGGGGGCATATTAAGATGGTATCAGATGTTTTAATGCTGTAGGACAGTGTTGACATAGCACGGTCAGCACTGCTGCTTGTTGGGGTGTATGGCCTGCTGTCAAATCAATCAACCAGTTACAATAGCTGTGACAGTTCACTAATAGCGTGATCAAGTTAGATATTGGCAGGTATTAGACACAATAACCCTGGGTGACACACATAACACTATATCACATACACTCTTGGATACTGCTTTCTCCTTGAAAAGATTCAGATTTGTATGATTTTACGTGCAGTTGCTTGGTTGGTTTCTTGAGTGATTGGTAAAAAGGTTACATCAACTCCTGGGTCACATTCCTTGTTCTTGAGAACATTTCACTCTCAACCAACCCCATCACTCTTTCACTCACTCATGTGTCACACTGATCCTCACACATCACAGTGTTATTCTGAAATTATAATACCAAAACACTATCATGTTATGTGTGTATCTACCTCAGAAGTCAGATGTCTAAGGAAACAGGAAACCCTTAAGCTTGCCTCTGTGTTCAGGTCTGCCCTAATGATGTTAATGGATTTGTCAGCACCTCACACATGCTCTTGACTTTCACAAAGGTGTTAAATTTCTGAGACTTGTATCACGTTTAGTTTTCCACTGACATCAATCTGACATGTGATGATAATGTTATGCATGATATAATTGGAACCATCAATAAAACCCACTTCACTCACTCTTAGAATTGTGACATGCAGTAGGCATGCTCTCACAGAAACTCTGGTGACATTTAGCAGTTTGCTGTGATATTTGTCTTCAACACTTAACTTGATTTGGGCATCTACGTATCCAGTTGTACTTGTGCAATTGTGGTGTACTGGTATGCATAATTAACTATATTTAGTGAAATGATCTTTTTTTATCATCCTTATCATCTTATCACAAGTTACTGGAAAGGTTATTAAAGACAAATACATGAAACTATAACGTCACTTAAAATAAAGAAGATACTCTTTCATTGATTGTTGTAGAATATACATTTGAAAGCTTATATATGTATCATCATCATTTTGCTGTACAGCCTAGATCTATTAGATAGGCATAAAATGTGTGTAATATGACTTGTTCATTCTTTTAATATTTGTTTTCTTTTAACCTTTTTTCTCTTTTAATTTTGCCAAAGCATTATAATTTGTAACTGTGTTGTAGATCTAAGAGAAACGCAATGATACATGAATTAAATACCCTGCACTATGTTATTTATTCAATTCCAGACATCAGGAATATGAGATCTAGCATTTTCTAACATTGACACAATGTTGTTCAATATACACAATGTTAAAGTATGTCATTCATGTGTCAAAGTAAGTAAAACAAGCAAGGAATTCAGTCTCACAAATTTAACACAATTTCACAAATGGTAGTCCTTGCAGGCACTTGTCATGGTGCTTTGAGATTGTGATACAATAATAGAAGTGTTACATCCTCTTCATATTTATTTATCCTGTTATCAAATACATATTATTTTTAATAGTTAAAAAGTATATATATTTTTCTATGTGTTACCATAAATTGGGAAAGTTTCAGTTTTAAGAGAATAATTTTAATGGCATTTGTGGTAGAGTTAGTGTAGAATATTTGTATCTGACAATGTAGATATGATCTAACTTCATCACATGTATAGTGTATGAAGATGGAAGCTGTTCCAGAAGCTATTAAGAAATGATAATCATAATGATTTGTCTGTTTTGGTTTCATGCAAAGCTTGTACAGTTTCAAGCACTCATTCTCAGTTTTCATAGAATCGTAACACTTTTTACGCAGTAAATTGTAATTTGATCTATAACTTTAACATTCAACATTTTTCTTTTGAAAAAATAAAATCATGTCAGTGCTCCCTGTGCTGTGAACATTGAAACCCGTGAAGGTCCTGGGTTAGAATAGGCCTCCAGCAACCCATGCTTACCATAAAAGGCAACTAACGGGATTGTGTGGCCAAGGTCGCTGACTTGGTTGACACATGTCATCGGTTCCCAGTTGAGCACATTTGATGCTCATATTGTTGATCACTGGATTGTCTGGTCCAGACTGGATTATTTACAGACCGTCGCCATCTACCTGGAATACTGATGAGTGCGGCATAAAACTAAACTCACTCACTCACTGTGCTATGAATGCAGACTCAAACAAAATGGCACTTCAGACATGATCAACTTGAAACTGGCTGGTATAACTATTTACAGGGTCGTGCACATGAAAGTGTGCAGTGTTAAATGTCAGAAGAAGTAATGCTGTCCTTTGACTGCATCAGCATATAGCATCTTGTCCGGTATGTTTCTAATAACAGTTTTATTCTAAGTAAGGCAGTGTGTTCCAGTAGACAGAAGATTTAACACATGTACCAGTGGAGTAGAGCTAGTATTTGCAGAACATGATCAAGTGATGTTTGTGTGTGCTGCCTTGCATTTGTCCCCATGCACACTGGTATCATACCCCTCCTGGAGTAGGCTTTCAAGTGGGAACAACTGCCACCATCAGCTGGTTTTGTACCATCACTATGTAGACCATAGGTAGTGTACAGTATGTGCATGGTTCAGATAACTCTCATGTGGAACTCTTGATGAGGCCCACAAGTCTTAAGTGCTCTGAAAGTCTTCAAGGAAGGTATTGAATCACCATGATATTCCCAGAGGTCAGTACAAACAACTGGAGCAGTGTGACCAAGTCATGTCACCACTAATAATTCAGCATGATTATAACTGATTAAGGAGAGTAATTTTGTACGCCTACAAGCAAAAAAAACCCAAACATAATTAAAACACAATTATCACATATTCATGACATATAATATACATTGTTGATTGTGAAAAAAACAAATAAACAAAATTATAAGTCTACAATCACGAATTGAGAGTGCAGGTTTTTGAAACATCGCATCATATACAATAAAAGAAGTCGTTATCCATAAAGAATCTTACTTTCTTATTACTCACCATACTCATAACATACCAATAACAGATCATCTCAGTAGGCACACATCAACCCTCTTTGTATCAGCAAATGAACTGGCCAATGAAAGACATCATACTTCAGTGCATACATACCTGCTCTGACTGCTTTCGGTCTCGAGGGAAGTAAACCCAAGTACAAGATTTTGGACTTTTGATTCGCAATTGCACTCTTACAATTTTGTTTGTTTGTTTTTTCACAGTCAGCAATGTATGTTATACATCATGAATAAGTGATAATTGTGTTTTAATTATGTTTGTTTGTTTTAGGTTGCATAGAACATAAGAAAACCAATGTTGAGCTGCTGGTCCAGTATGCACGACTTCTAGGTATTCATCAATTGTTTTACATGAGCACACAAAACTTAAAGATTCTCTTTACAGCCTGACAATATGGAGAACAGATTTTATCACTATTATAAGCCATGGGGCCATTGTACTTTGTCTGCTGCTTGTCTGCTACTGCTGACACATTTGTTATGCTATATCACCCATAAGAAAAGTCAGCGAAAGCGTTCACTATATGCTATGTACAGGTATATGTAGTTACATTGTCCTGATAAATTTCTCCACAAACTTTGGGAAACCAACTGCAAACCTCATGCAGATGACATGCATGAAGGTCATACATCAAATTGCTGAAAAGCATGTGCAAATATCATGCATGTGAAAAGCTGCATTTTGGTGGAAGAATTCGCCAATTTTCACACAACCCAAAAGAGAAGAGCAGAAGAATGGAGTGCAATATTTGATTGGTTGTTTTGTGTATCCTGTATGTATTATAACAAATTCATAGACAGTCTGGTAGGATATGGGTTTAGAAAGGTAAGTTAAAATAGCCAGTATATATCTAAATATTCACAGTGTCATCAGCAGTTATGTGAACCTTCTTTTGAGATAAGAAAGTGTTTGCCTCGCAGCGTTGTTGCTGATCTGTGGTAAATGACTGATACAGGTGCCTGGCAATGTCACTTGTGTTAGACATATGGCTGTACATGGTAGATCTGAGCAGTGAATGCTGGAGCTTAGTGTGGTGATTGTTGTGGTAATAGCATCCTAGGGGTGTCCTCATCCCCTTTTAAACAAGAGGTCATGTGGAGACAGCAGACTGATGGGATGAACTGGGGATCACAATAATCCACACTGGTGAAAAATATCTGTGTCGAGGATTATGAATGTGTTTTCAAATTGAAAATTGGAGGATTAAGTGTTTTAGTGCGTCCATCTCAGTGTGTATCTGCCAAAGGGTAATGATAGGTTAGGTGTCCCAGCAGCAACAATACTAGCTGAAGGAGCTTACTTCTGTGTTATTAAGAAGAGATGCACCTCTCAAGGCTGGCTGCCTACATCTTTGTCTGAAGGTGGTATGCTTGCCTTGGTAGCCATGTACTTAGGATCTGCTCGGTACTTAGGGTCTGTCAGTTAGCGAGTGGATGGAAGGCGCGGGTGGATTCACCAAGAGTTGTGGTCCCGGACTTAGGGTCTGTCTGTCAGCAGAGACCATATAATAGATTATTATATGGTCTCTGCTGTCAGTTAGCGAGTGGATGGAAGGCATAAGGGTGAAACGGTACACTCTAACTATAGTTCGGTATGTATTGCAGTACAAGGCCTTCAGTTCGGTCCGTTTTGGTTTGGTATATGAAATATCATAATACAAAAAATTGACAACAAAAGTCAAACTAAACCTTACATTGTTTAAAAACATGGAAAAACTTAACCATAATCTGAATGAACAAAACTGTCATTATGTAAATAATATTAAATAAATTAAGTAAATTAACACATGAGAACTGGATAGCAAATGGCAAGTCATCCTTTGTGCAATCATCTGTTTTTTTCATAATAGCATGCATTCCAAATCTCACGTATGATCACTCAGGCTGACAACAGTTTCGCCAAATGATCACATGTCTCTAAATAACATCTAATTTCAGGTCAAGTAGTCACATTCATAGCTGACCAGTTGTTGAAATGTATCAAGGTGTAATATGATGTGTATCAAGAAGATTGTTCTATTATTTTATTATGCATGAATTGTTGCTGCTGATAATGTTTTTTTAATTGATTGAATTAATAAATGACACATTGATTTGACCTGCAAAATTAAACACTGATTAATTGGTATATCGAACTGCAATTACATTTGCAAAATACCTAGAACTCATTTGACCTCAATTCCAATGAGCTTATCTGTTGAACCTTAATTCAGTAAAAAGTATGAAATCTCAGACATGTTTAAATTTGGAATAGGTGCAAAATTGTAGTTTTGAGATTCTGTGATAGATTAGTTTTTTTATTCATCAGACCCCCTTTTTTTCATTTATTCTAAAGTTTAATGTATTATGCCAGTTGTATTTGGATAAACCCAGTGGGAATTTTATATCTACAATATGTAACAACTGGTCTTAGTAATAATAATATGTTTACATAATATGTGAAATTGCAGAAAATATGATATGATTGGACAAATATTTCTATTTGAAATAACTGAAAAAGGAACCGAGGTACTGACGTCTTGCTGGCTTATAAATCTAAGTAGATGACATTCAAGGCAATTCCAGACTTCCAGGGAAATGGCGTCCGTCTAGGAATGCATAGACTCAGACAACATGGTTCGATTTCTAGACATTTTTGAAAAGGTATAAAAACGTTTTTAAAATGATGGTACTAAACAGTTATCAGTAAATCAAGTGTTTCAGAAAATATCATCCCAAGGTATGAAGATTGTATCAAAGATAACAATTCACCGACCACTGCATCTTCTGTTTATTAACACATTAACGCAAACCAACAGTTCATTTTCATTTGGACCTATTTGTGTGTAACACACAAAAACATACAGGTGACAGTGCCAACTCTGGAGAATCTCAGAGCTAGAATGATATGGTAGACGAAGTGATTATAACAGTTACTCCAACAGGAGCATTACAAGAGTTTTCATGCTTTGTCTTTTAATATGTTACTGTGTTTAACCATCAACAGCAGTGAATTAACACATAGTTATTTAAGCAGGTCACACCATGTTCAACTGCAGTCATAAACATAGGATCTGTCAAATAATATTTGATCAAATAGGTTGTTAGCATTTCAACTGAATATGAATTAACCTGTAAGCTTTCTTGTGTACTTTTCTCTTCCAAAGGGGATGATTTACACCTTTCCTGCAGTAAACCCACTGATAAGAAGTGGATTCCACTGTTCAATGGTTTTATTACATGCAGTACAAGTTCTGCCCTGAAATACAGGTCTTTGACCTCAACCACTTGTTGTGCCCTTTTGAATAACCCGAGCTTGAATTCACTATATATTAGCTGATGGAGATTCATAATATACAGGTGTTAGAAATACAGATTCTGATAAAGAGTGTTGTGTCTTCTTGGATAAAGCCCAAGGATGTTTTTGTTGAGGCAAGCTATGGAGGTATTACCATCTAGGCCAGGTGTGAATTACCTAACTGCTACACCCCTCATAAGATGCAACCATGAATTAACGTCCATTGTTGTAGGAGCTTTAATGGAGCAGAAGCTGACACTGATTTGTTTGTCCACTTGAAGGATCCTTCTCTCAACTTCAGCTGAATGTGACTGGGGCATGCAGTTCTGTTGACTGCTTTCAACTATTTTCTGCAGAATGAAAAGCTTGTTGTGGTTGCCCGTGTGTGGAGTGAGGCCGAGGAGATGTTAGTGTTGAGATTGTATAATACATCAAACATGGGTTCATTGTTATCACTGGAGATACTTGCAAAGCAACCATGAGGAATTCTGGTGACTACACGAAGGTATAGGATGTTGGAAAGATTTCAGTAAACACTGATCAGCACGTCCTTAAAGGGCAGTGCCTGTAGCAGAGCACTAGCCCATTGAACTAAAGAAAAGCACGGTCTTAAAGGCACCGTCATTACTAGAGTAGTGTGTCTAGTGAGGAGGGCAGGACATTTGCTGACCTGATCTACACACAAGCAAGCCCCAGCTGTAGTCGCATAATTGCCTTTACCATCCTTTTGTCATAGGATCATTTGCATGATCTGATTTGAGGAAAATTATTGTTACACAAAGTTTCCAGTTTCTAATCACTAATAACAGGGATGATTTATGGTGTGGAAGAATGGTGGGTTCCTTTGTTGGGTCACCAGTCTCATCCCAAGAAGATCTTAGCAGGTGTAATATCATACTCACAGTTACTGATTTGCTTCATTTAGTATTTAGCTTATAAACATGTGTCATATGAATATTGCTATCAGGAATTTTATCTGTACAGGAGGTGTTTATTTAACAATCTTGGATCAAGAATAAAGTCAATAAATTAAGTCAATAAAACAATCTGAACATTTATTTCTATCATAATGCATATAAATAAATGTTGTTCCTTCCATCATCACATGTTGCCATCCATGTCCATCTGTCAGGGTGTCACAACTACACGCTACTGAGTTTCCTGTGTAGCAAGGTGAAGTGAGAAGGTAACACTTAAACACCTGCACTTATTGTAGACTCTCCATAAATGAAAATGTCATTTAAAAACTACTGTTGACATGACCAATTCGAACTAACTTCAGTATCTACCTTATCATGCGTCTAAGTGAGTTTTCAGACCTCACCATAAATCGATTGGTTTCTCGTGTGAATTGCCATTTTCTAGATTTCATAAAAGAAAACAATGTTTATTGTGGTGATATATTTATGTGAAAGAGATGCCTCTGCTATATATAGCAACCAAATTTCTTTCCAATTGAAAGATTCGGAAAGGGCAAAGCAGCAACTGAAGAAACCTTTATTGTTTATCATTGCTTTTCACAACCATACTTGTGAGAAAGACATGTATATCTAGTCAGAAGATGTAAATGTGAACGTCTTTGTCACAAGGAATCACCATGCATTTAACCAATGAAATGACAAGGTTATCCACAATGAACCAATATTTGAACTCAGTGTTAATGAGGTCACCTTTAATCTTTATACCACTTTTAGCTGCCCCATAGACTGCTAACGTCATGTTAGGTCTGCAGAGGCACGAAATACTTGCTTTTGTATGTTACTTCCAACTTTTCTTCCTTTGCTGTCTTCTTCAGTGGTGGTTATTGTGGTGGATAGGTGATAGGTGTACTCATTGTTTCTCGGTCTGTGTTCCAGGCAATCTGCATCTTATCAACACATGGTGTTTAGAGAGCACTTTCATTGCTAGCATGGCCTCTCCCATTCAGAGCAGGTTACAATGGCTTATATTTACCTGGTCAATTGCCTGTAAATGGGTTAGGCTGGTGCCCATAGAAAGGTGTAGACAGTGTTTATGATTCACTCTACTGGTTGTGATTGGAAGTAATTACGGTCTCAAAAACAGTGCTGGTAGCTTGAGCAGTGCAATCTGTCAACAGTTACGTTATCTGCCTACTTCACAAAAATGTCCATTATGAATGACACATGTATAGTTCTTAACTTATTTATTTGTTAAATCATACACTGTGTTGATTAAATAATCACCTACATGGATTGTCCTTTCTTTGTGTGTTTTTTTTTTGAATGTGTAGTTTTTACTCTGTAGATCAGGGAAATTGGAGGGGGATCTAATATTAAAGGGAAACATATCAATGTGAAAAAAACACAGCACTTAGAGGTCTGAATATTAATACTATTGATACCAGGTTTTTTGTGTCTCACTGATCTATATTGCCTTCTGTTGTGCAGTTTCCAGCTTGTTTGATACATTTAATATGCATACCGTTTGTCATCATCTCCCCTGATATTGCTGATCAAAATACATGTACTTTGGCTTTCTGGTGTTTAAGCTAAGATTTCTATTTATTATACTGTACTGTACTGTATACTAATTTATGCTGCATATTATCTTGGATGAAGATTTCACCATGATTCTGCAAAATGAACTGAAAAGTTTTGCTTTTTAAATAAGATGCCAAGAACACTAAAATATTTCGTTTTTCAATAGGAGGGGATTCTTTGATTAATGTCACTATGAAAGTGTTTATAGTTTTATTGGAGTGAGTTGTTTTAATTGCAGCTTGGAACAGGATTCCCTTATTATGCCATGTTTCATGTGGAAGAAGGCCTGATGTGATATTGCTTTATTGAAACACAAACTTGGGGCTCCAGATAATTTTTCAACATGAAGAATATGTACATCTTATTTTTTTCAATATAAGAGTACTGGGAAAAGTTAGAGTACTGAATGGAATTTAATGGCGTGTAAGTAATCTCATGTTTCATATATGCACCACAACATTGCTACTCTTCTGTAAACAGGTCAATAAATAATAAAGCGATACTTTTTGAGATAAATACGTCCGTAAATGATTCTAGGATGATACACCATTGCTGTGGTGCATCTCTGCTCTGTTTTCTGTTTACTAGCTTCTTTTTAAAATGACTAAATATTTAGTTGTGATGTACCTCAAATATTACATGTTTCAGTTTCGAGTTGCCATCCTCAGGCATGGCCTTGTATACATGCTATTCATAGTCATACTTTGTATTGGCTCTGTTTATAACTAATGTGAAGGCATTGCATATATTCCCTTCTCCAGTACAGTTGTAGCAACAACAGTGGAAACTGCCCTGACAAGTTGCTGCAGTTGAAATACAGAATTGTTTATTCACAGCATTTTGCCATTAGTTGTTATATTATACTTATTTGTATACCATGCTTTGTTGGGAATGTCTGCAGGGTGTATGGGCCTGTAATTGTTGAGGATCCTATCTCAGATGCTACTGTTGTTTTAACAAGTCAAACATTTGTGCAAGTGCTTCCTGCTCGGGGACAATGGAGGGACTGTTCCTACATCCACCCTGATTGGATAGGAAGCTGTCTGAGCTTCTGTCACTGCCAGTATATGGGGAGGGAACAGTTGGTACTCATCACACGTACTGGGAACATCATCAAACTTGCTGGAGATTCTAGTGGATACTTTGACTTTGAGGTGGGCTCTTCTGTTACATATATTTATCAACATTTCATGTGAATATAATGTGATAGACTTTCATAGAGGGGTACAGCTACAGACTGTGTTTCATACAAGTGTAGTGACTTTGATATTGCACAGAACTGGTTTAGTGTCGCAGCATGTACCTCAATCACCTCAGCATGTTGAGAAGTTATATCTTGATTAGTGTTGGAAATTGGTTAAAATCTCATAGTTGATGATTCGTACATTACAACCTATCAGTCAAAAATAATTGGTTAGCGTCATTTATTCATTTTTCCTGGTTATGGTTGTTAATACCTGTGATTCAAGTTTCATGTTATGAATACACAATGCCATTTAGATAGGATATGAGGTCATATCTAGGATTTCATTGTAAGTTCCATGTTGTTAGCCCACATGCACAAGTATCAGCAAAGGTGTTGTCACAGGGTCATGTGACAGATGCTGTTACATAGGCATCGACATGAGCGGCATAGATTTATTGCTAGTTTGCATGATGGCCTTCGATTAGAAAGTAGAGTTCTATTTCACTATATGAATAAACACATTACAACTTTGCCTTGTGCAAGATTTAGCATTCAAAGCCCTCCACCACTTCAATTGTGTTTGAGTCCTCATTCAAAGTAATACTTTTCAAATACAATTTGAAAGTCATAATTCAGAATGTCTCCATGCTGTGTAAGAGGGTAATTATATTTGATACAGAGTAATGTATACTAATTATGCACATGAGAACAGAAAATAATCTATGCATTTTATTACACTACTGTGGTAAATATGGTTCAAATTTTAATTGAGAAGCATAGAGAAATCTGTTCATTTAAAAATCAGCCTGCATAAAAATGTGAGCCTTTCTAAAATATGTTAACTGTATGTCAATAACGCATTCATCTGCTGAAACCAAGAAATTCTTCTGATATGGTCTATGTCACTATGATTTAGTAATTCAGAGTAAAACGTATAAAAATACACATTTACATTTTCTCTGCAGTTCTTTTAGATCCAATTACAATTGGCATGATATTGTACTTCAGTGTTGCACATTGTAATGCTGTGATGTTAAAATTAAAATGTTCCTAGGCCATTCTGTTAGCATTGCCCAAGTCAATACTTGAAAGTGTTAACCAGGTACTTATTGTTCAATGTTCAATGTGTCAATCAGATGAACATGATGAGACATTCTCTAGTTATTTGTCTTAGTACCTGTCGATTTGAGTCAGCAGCCATAGCAGTCATAGCTCACCTTGTTTTATACTAATGCTGTCTTTGTACAGAAGAGTGTGTAGATGCATCTTCTACAGTAGTTCTTAGTAGAAAGTAGAGTCATAATTTCGTTGTCAGTTTTTCCAAACGTTTCATTTACATGACAAGTGTGGTGTCAGGGAAAACCCTGCTGCCTTGTGCCTAACGTGATTCATTTCTACCACAGCTGCCTCAATCGCACAACCAGAAAATATTGATTTTTCTCTTCTATTGAGCTGTCTTTAGCAAATATGTTCTGTCAGAATTTACATTAGTGATGAAGACCAACAGTTAAGAATGAATGTAATCACTGCAGTGATCATTATGAGAATTAAATGTTGCTAACTGAGGTCACTGAGGCCGGGATGCCGCTGCATCAGTAGGTTTTTGTTAGGTTGGTTTGATCGATAGGCACAGCAGCAGCAGCAAGGGTATGAGTCATCACATGGTCACTGGACCAAGGATCATATCTCAGCCTTTCCCTCTCTGCTGTAAGGGAATTGCTTGTGGACTGTCATCCTGGCATCACTAGGGTAGGTCCTGTCAGTGTAACTCCCATGTAGATCGCAGGGAGATATACCCAGGATTATTGCTTCATTGATTTGTGTCCAGGTTTTCACATTCTATTAATACAAGTGTTGGCTTGAAGTGTGTCATGAATCATGCTTCATGGCTGTGTTGCTTGGTTGGTCAGCACAACCATTCTGCCAGGTGAATGTCACTCACTATGTTAAGTGATGCAAGTCTTTAAATGGATGATATAGCCAACATGTAGAAATGGTTGTTTTTGATTGTAATGAGAAGTGTTTACTATGTTACAGGGAACTGTTGGGGGTGCGAGGCTGTACCTGGCAGATGCCCACAACTCCCTCTGTGGATCTCATCTACTTGCTGTGGCACATATACTTACACTGATAGCTCAGACTACACACAGATTGCTCCAGCAGTACTACCTGATGTCAGAGTGACTGCACTTTCCTGTCGTCTACCAGTATGGTATGTCTAAAAGAAGAGTGGATGGCTGCTGTGCTCATGTGTGTACTGGTGTATTCCAGGCAGGTGCTGTCCAAGGATCTGGTCGTGCAGGCTGACATGCAAATGACGGAAGACAGTAAGTATCTGTTGACATGAGTACACAATCCTTAGAAAGAGGTCAGATGTAACATTGTTTTATTTGTGATTACACTTTCTCAGGAAAGTACAAGTCCTAGTACTTTCTCAGGTTGCTATGGGCGCTTGGGTATCCAAATGGTTAAAACATTTGGTTGTTACACTGAAGACCTGGGTTTGATTCCCCACATGGGAGCAGTGTAAAGTCATACTGGCTCACTCACTCACATTGACTCCTTGAGGGATCTGAACCCACTCTTCCACAAATCTGTCCTCATACAGGAGACTGTAGATACTGTAGTTGGTGTCAGTAGATTACAGTAGACTATAGTGCACAGATTAAGTCCTTATTAAATACTCTTTTCTCAAAGTGAAGCGAAAACATGTTACATTTATTACAAAAGTTACAGAAATGGATGCATGTAGTGGTCAATGTTTTACACACATAAAAACTTTGCATCTTAACAAAATTAAGCCTAAATAAGAGACGTTTGGTGGTGTAGTAAGAATGCAACATTTAAAAGTGATTAGACTGATCAGTCCACTTGCAGACTGGATATGAAGTTCCCAATTTTCTTGAGATGATAATAAGAAATAACATGATGTTGGTTCTGAACAGCTATTCATGATAGCATTTACATGTATCAACATACAAAGTTAACAGCATTTGCATACAATGGAAAGTACAGCTTAGAATTATTTAACATTGATGTGGGACATTGTTTCACATATGGAACTTACAACAATGTCATGAATTAATTCATTGGATATTGTAATGTTTGAACTTGGTGGTGCTTAGTATCCAAAGATGTGTGATTGTATTGTGGATCTAAATGTTTATGCATAGGAGTTGTATTATCCTGTTAAAACTCAAAATAGGATTAAGCTATTGATTGCATATTTACATGATAGCAAAGTATTGAAGTTTGGCTTGATCTAGCTCATGATTGGAATTCTTACATTTCAATTAACTGAGGTTTTATCATGACTTACTCGCCTTTGCTGGTCAAATATAGAACTATTCCCTTTCTGAATTGATACAACACGAGAGCTAAGTATTCTATTTATGCTACACATTTCTTGAACTAGTTGAACAATGCATACCACAATGTGAGCCAAACTAACTGATGAACTTTATGCGTTTCTCTGTAGTGATCACATGCTGGACCTGCCCCAACATGACATCCAATGGCGAATGCAATGGATGGGCCCCAGATATAAAGTGCCCCATTGGTGAGATATTGCATTAGACTCATTATATTGCATGCATTACGGTTTATATACACCACTGTGTGTAACCATGACTGACTACTGCAACACTCAATCTGTAATTGATTTGTGATTTGCAAGTGACATTGACTTAGTTATATCACAGCGTATGAGAATTTAGATGGTGTGTCAAACCATGTGAACCATGGAATACCATGCATGTGTGGTGTGACAAAAGCACGCAACTCTGTACGGTTTATAACAGTAGGCTGTGACTATCAGCATGTACCTGAATACTCTCATAGAGAATACTACACGAGCTCTCATTGTCTATGAATTATATAAAACTCGTGACCTTCCAGTGGTATCTGTCCAAGTGACCGAGTTTTGTATAATTCTTATTTAACGAGACTGAGTTTTATTATTTTATTTCCCATGTCTAAGATGCATTAACTTGACAAAAATAGTGTTTTTTTTATCATTTTTATGGTTTCAAACCGAAACCGGTTTCACAAAGAGATTGCAGAAGATTTGTGTACTGTAGAGCCCTTTTAGCATAACGTCACACTTTAATAACATCACTACGTCTGTTCCTCTGGTAAAAGACATCACAATACATGTAGCCTCGAACAGCCTCCCACAGTGAAATACTCCATAGCACACTGTTTCTTGGTTTGCAGTTGCTTCATTCAGGCAACATCACCGGTGAAACATTGTGTTTATGTTTTTCCATGGATATAACGCCTTACATTTGGCAACATTTACAGTGTTTATCTCACAATGCATGTTGGTTGTTATGAATTGAAATGTTTCAACGTAACGTAATTGAGACGTCATCGGTTATCCAGTCAAATCGTTAGAATCTCATTTCAAGTTGTTACAACACAGGTCAACCAGATATGACCTCGTATGACATGTGAAATTAGTATGCACCTCCTTATACGTTGACCACGTGGATGATGAGAATTCGCAAAATCGCAGTATGTGAAAAAATGCATGTTTTGTTGTGTCACAGCACATACAGTATGCCGGACAGTCCATCGGTTTGAGACAGTGTCAGGCTCAAGTGTGTTGGTCAACAAGGAATGTGTGGCACCCTCCCAGTGCAGCAGGAGCCATGTTGGGTGCCATGGAACAGATATTCAGTCACTCAAGGTAAGACTAGCTGAAGTATATATCAGTGTACAGTGAGTACATATCATACATCATTCACCCATGACCATGGAAATGTTCAGATGGAAAAATAAGACATATGACATAAATGCAGCATCATCACTGATCATATTGAAATTATAGTTGTATGGTTCTGAGGGTAACACAGTCTTATGTATGCCTATCTGTAGCAGTGTCACCCAGGCCGGAAGGTGTGGGAAAATACTGCTGCTATAAATAGGTGTACCTCAGACTCTGTTACCCAAGGGGTGATGTTAAATGTTCCACCTTGTTAAATGTCCAAAGTATCATTTTATTTTGTTTAAAGATCGATAAGCTTGCGACTGACTAAATGACATGTAAACAATGTGGCACTTGTCATTCAACTGGATTTTAAAGATCTGTGAAACATACTCTGACAAGCTTAAAACTACTATAAAATGGTTAATAATGAGTTAAATGTTCAAAGGATTCTAAGACTGTTTAAACAAAGCAGTGCAAGTCTAAAATGAGTGTACATAGTGAACTAAAAACAGCTAAATGAATGGGTTTTTTTTAACTCAATACATAGCATGTGTCATTGTATTGCCATACGAAGAGTTTGCCAGTTACTGAGGCAGTGGGTAATATTTACTCTAGTTGTCAGCTTCCTGGTTGAGGTGATGCTGTCATTAATAAAACATGTGGTCAGCAGACATTTATGATGATGGAAATATTAGCCTGGATGATGTAGAACGTCAGAGATGGGTGTTATCTACTCTCAGTGGTGTGGGCTAAGGTTGTTTGGGCACTCACCTACCTGGGCCTTTCAGTATCAGATGTCACTCTTAAAATATAGCTGGGGGCTATCTTTCTACAGATGCATCAGTTCACAATTGTTTCAATAACATGGATGTCAGTATCAGACTTGAACTTTCCCAGTTTGAGCTGTCGAAGTTCCCATTATCCTGTAACAATGGTTGATTTTTTGTGGTAGCCTCTCCCAATTACTTTCTCAGATTGCCTTAGGTCTGAAATGTGTATTGATAAACTGTAGTTGAGTGTAATTACTTTAATTACCTGTTCTGCTGATGGTAGGATTTCAACACTTCTCAGTATTAAAGGTTAAGGTGAGCCATTATGGCAATGTTTGGTTTCTGTCCAAAGTATTGGTTGTCATGGATAGGTTCCTGTTGACACTCCTTTTACGCTTAAGTATTGTCAATAAATAAAATATAATAAGGGACTGAGACAAGGTTATTACTTCTGTATTGTGGTGTTTCAGGAGTGTGTGTCCTGCTGCAGAACTTCCTACTGTAACAAGGAAGTAGCAGTGGACAACAAGACTGCCATGCAGCTCTCTTTATCTGTACTAAACATTGCTACCCCTCCGTCCAGCCTGGCCCCAAGCTGTCTCCTACTGCTCATGATTCTCCATTACTGCATCACGTGAGACATTGCCATCTCCAGGTTTCATAATGGTGCTATCTCAGTGAGTCAGACTGTGCTGTTGTATACAGAGGGCTTGCAGACATCAAGTTGACCTGTACAGTGAGTGAGTCTGTGCTGCTGTGTACAGAGGGCTTGCAGACCTCAAGTTGACCTGTACAGTGAGTGAGACTGTGCTGTTGTATTCAGAGGGCTTTGCAGGTCTCAAGTGGCTGTGTACAGTGACCAAACCTCTTGGTAAAACCCCAGCCAAAATGTTAGTGGTCACATGTGGATGTGTTGCAAGAGATCTCTAGCTCCGGATTGGCCACGACATAGAGCTGGGTTGATGCATGATTAGTGTAGAAACAATTGTGTTAGCTGCACAGTGCCAGTATTTATCGCTGTGGATTGTCGGTGTAGGTGTGACAATCCATGTCTCCTGTTGGGACCAGCATATCTGTGATAAACAAATACATAATGTACCAGAAAATAACCTTCTAGGTGTTAAAGATCAGACAGTGAGATCTTTTTCCATGTGCAATATGATTTCAGTGTTGGGGACATTTGTGTTAACTATATATGTTGACTGTAAGACTCATAGTTGGCGATGTGTGTTGTGCTGTTCAATGATTACAGGGATTACAGCCTCCAACAGTCAGTGACATGATGATCTCCAGTGGCCACAATATAATGTATGGCAAGTAATGTTTGTCATGTAAAGAAGTCTGTGTGGAGGTTGGCCATGCAGTTAGTGCTGATATGGTGTAACAGGTGAACTGTGTTGTACAGATGGTGTAACAGAGGAACTACATAGTACATTGTATGTACGCAGAGGAGCAGGGACACACCTGATACTAACATTGTCTGCTTAATATGGATGTATGTTATATACAGCAGTAAACATCCTTTGCTATATTGTTGAGTGTGTCCTCTTTTGTCCTACATGGCTCAAGAGTTCTTCTGGCCACTTGGAAAAGTTCCATGGGGAAATTATCTAATGTCAGCAATCATCTGTGCTTATCAGAAAAATGACTGAAAGCAGCTGCCAAATTTCATGATCTTCTTAACACATGAAGAGGAACATTCACTGGATATAAATAACATGTTATACTTATGTTTTATAATATTGTGTATATTCAGAATGCAGTAGAGAAGAATATTTGAAAAACATACCGTGGGTGTGCTAACTGGTTGCTCAGCTGATTTACCAGTTACATTATTCAGGTAAGTGTTTAACCTGGCTATGTGAATATACTTGAACTATGTTGTTGTAGACACCACGAGTCAACAGCAATATTGACTCAATGAGGAGACTGTCAGTGCCTACTTGACACATGTCATGGCCCTGTGGGTTGTGAACCGACCATTATGGGTACACATCCACTTGTTCAAGGAAACTGTATAGCAACAGCCAACAAAACTGGCACCATATTTCTTAAAATGGCCTCCTTGCAGCTTGTATGAAGTGCTACATACCTTCTTGCTGTATGTTAGAGAAATGGTAATGAAGTTTTTTGATGTGTTGACTGGAGTAGGCAATGGCAAATGAGAACATGCAAAGGCAACAAAACACTTTGCATTGCATCTAGATATAGTAGTTTATTATTGGTATGAAAAAGTACATACTCAAGTGACTTACTTAAGTTTTGCTCACAAGTTTCAAATCTAATGGCTATAAATAATTTGTAAATAGATACGAAATGTCCACTGATATCAGTGAATACAAGATTATATTAAATATGCTTCCTCTTTAGAAAAAAATCTTTCATAAACTTGTGAACAAAATATCAGATTCTCATGTCAACAATCACATACATAAAATACTATGAATTTGAAATCACTCCTGTGGAAAGTGTGACATATATTAAATATATAGTACTCCTATGAAACACTCTAATCTCTGATCCATACACCTAGTATGATTGCTTACATTCAGGCTTGTATAAAAACTGATTCACTCTGAAGACACTAACATTCAACAGTGGGAAGCCTTTCCATTGTCATTGCTCAACACACATCTGCATAAAAGTAGGCAAATCAATATTGCTATTTACACATGAGATCAAAAGATTTCTTTCAAGTAGAAAAGATGAACTTGTCACAAAGCTAATCACTAAACATCATGGAATAGGCGAAGTAAGAGACTGAATGTTCTTACAAAATACAATTCCTTCAATTCTTATCAATAGCAACATGAAACATTTTTAACACATGTAAAGCATATCCCACTTATGAGTTCGTAGAGAGTTCATGAATGATGGTTGGCCACTATACCACTCAGCTACTGAAGAACAGCCATAAAACATGCTGGGAGTGGAACGGAACAAACCTGTTTGGTTAAGCTACAAACAGACAGTAAAATTTCATACACTCTACATATACTATACATTCCCAAAATGGGTATTGATAACAAGATGTATGACGATGAACCTGCAATGATAATATGGAGGTCAGTATGACCACAGGAAGAAACATCAGCAGATTTAGGTAGTCCTTACAAAGTAACTCATACTGGGGTCTAAATGTTACGGCACCTGTGAGGAATAGAGATATGAATAGCGGTGGATATACAATGACAGTGAAGTAGGCGTGGTCTTCAGGCTGCTATTGCTTGTTGGAGTGGCACTGTCTGCATAGTGAATAAGAGTATTGGCAAGAACGTCTCGCAGTCATCAGCACCTGCTTCAAAACTCACGAGGCACTAGGTAAATAGTTTATAAAAATTCTCAAACTGGGTAAATTTGATGTCCTTAAAAATGAACAATTCTTAAGAAATACTGCTGCTGCTGATGCATCAAGGGATATAGGCCCCATTGAAAACTAGTTGGTGTATATTCATTCCAGTGAATAAATTCATTAAGACACATAAAGGATTTCTCACTAAAACAATTCTGATTACCAGTCAGAATAGTATTAAAATAACAACTTCTTAAAATCCTGTATCATAGGAGGTAACTATATTTTCCATCACGTTCTGATCTCTCCTCACTTACCTGTTTTGTTGATAGTATTTCTCAAACAACACAGAAAAAGATGGTATAATAATTACTTTGAAGAAATATATTACATCTTGGTTCATTCTTGTGGCAAAATCAACTCCACAAAATTCAAGATTGTGCAAAGTCAACTTTCCACTTCAATACAATAAGCAAATTACAAATTCAACAATCATTAAAGCATGGTGTGAATAAATAGCACTTGCAATAGGATCACTACAAAACTGTAGCAATAACTTGAAATTTAAATTGAATGTAAAATCACAGATTTTCACCAACGCAGAGCACAAATAACAGCCAGATTCCAATTTGCAGACATAATCAGCCAGTATTAAAACAACAGGCTGATGAAAAAAGGCAGAACTACTGGGGCAACAAAACAAGTGAGAATCTTCTACTTCACACTGGAGTATCCTCACTTGAGTAATGGCACATTTTAACCACAGGCACTAGAGTCAATGATCAATGTGGCACAAAATCACTCATTAACCATCTCAAGAACATATACTTTGAAGCTCACTGGTTAGGTTTAGATGGTATTGAACATAGTGTTTCTACTGTTATGCCATCAGTAGAACCTTTGAACATTGATCAAATGAGCTTGAAGAGCTGAGGTAGACACTACATGTAGATGTTTGTATGACTGAAATACAGGTGAAGCATACAGTGGTCCCCATACACCACAGCAGCTGGAGACAGGTATACCAGTCAGTCTGAATGTTGCATGCCCTATTGTCATATGATAAAACACTGAGAATTGGTAAGTGATAGATGGATGAAATCCAACAGTGAATGTATGATGTACTTAATGCTGTAATGATGCAAGTAATTGGTATGTTTGAGGAGTGTGTCCTACCATTACAGAAGCAGCAGGGACCACTTGTGCAACCAGATATAGCAGGTGAAATTGCATGTGTATATAGATATGTACAGCTTGTCCCAGTAGATCCAGCATGCACCCGTATACACCACATGATAAGCTCCGGAGACTCAAACATATTTAACAGCAAGTCTACAGAAAGTAGAAGCCAGTCTGCATCTGTGTGAATTTGGTAATGAATACTGACGACATAAGACTTAAAGTCATTCTGTCACTAACCTTAGGACACTCATAAATTCATCTTGAGACGAAGAAAAATATCTCAGTACCAAATTACAACCACGAAATAGTCCATAAATTAGTCCCTAAATACAGATGATAGCCAGCTGCTGCCAGTGGGACAGCAGTGTATTTCATCATATTGTTATTTCATACTTTCAATAATAAAAGAAATTCAATATATCTTCAGAAAAAAAGGAAGATATGATATTGGCAAAAGTGTCATGTCTACATAGAGAGACCTATGCTATCGCCTGGCTATACAACAGTTACTATCATCTCACTCAGTACACATTTGCAAACACTTGTGTATATATGTCATATATATAACATCCTTGCACCAAAAGAGTGTGAATGCATGTGGAAGATAAAGATCCCTGACTGTGGCCCCACTTGGCCATGGTTCAAATGGGGCCATGGTTCACAACAAAGTCAGGTCATTGGTTGGAGAAGCCCTCACAGCACGAGTCACTCAGTGAGAGGTTGCCTGCACTGACAACTGCATCAGAGGAGTCCTGCAGCTGGGGAGAGTCAGCTCTGCAGGCTTGTCCCATGCCAATACGTGAATTGTTCTCTCTCTGCTTTCGTGCTTTCATAGCATCTCCCCTTTTCTTCCGCTTATTCTTGTCCACCCGTCTCACCCTTCCTGATGCGGTTGTAATTATCCGTTGGTTTTCCAATCTGTGACCTTCCAGAGATTGTCCATGAACACTGTTCATATTGACCTGAAGACCTCTGTTTCTGCGACTATGTTCACTACTTTCATTGTTGCCTTCAACATTGTCCAGAGCTGTTAACCTTGGGAGAGATCCAGATTCAGAATTAGAAGTAGAAAGGTCCTCAAGAAAATCGAAAGCAGCCACAGCTTGACGCTCAGGCTCTCCATATCTGATGAAGAACTTGGAAAAGTCAAGAGGTGGACGATGGGTTGATGGGTACCTCACCACTTCATGGCGAGCTGAAAATGACAAACTCAAGTTTTGTACAAAGTTACTAAATAGAATTTGCCAAATGTTCTTCATCCATGTGTTAATAATACCTATACTCATCTAATATGAATGAATGCAAATACAAATTTTTATCACCTTGTCTCCTGCGGCCAATGAGGCGTTGACACATCATATGGTCCAGACCGATGTCACTGGCAAGGCTGTCATTACTCTCACCACCTGATGCAAGCATGGAGTCTAGGATGTCTGCACGTTTCTGCAGAGGACAACAGCATGTGATGTATTCAACAAACTGTCAAATTTATTCCATTTTGCCTTAACGTTCCAACCTTACATCTGGAATTTCTTTACAAGCAATAGTAGTGACACCTATGTTAATCATAAGTACACATAAACTACACTTGCCAGTTATTTATTTGGGAATTTATATCTTTTTAAGATACATAAAATGGATTGTAACATGCAAAATAATTTGTCCATCACCATGCACTTCTGACAGTATCTGCAATGACTGATGACCTTGACTTTTGGAAATGTGACAAATTACATAGTGAACTTCATCTTCTGAATGCATATAATGTAAAGAGCATCTGTTACGTCGGTTGTCAGTCCATGGTGACCTTGACAATAATTGTCAGCTGAAGTATGGCAAATAAACTCCACACTTAAAAAAAAGGTTTGCCTCAAATGTTACTTGTGAATTGAGATCATCTGTGATCTATTTTCACCAGGATTTGCTTTCTTATGACCAATGGAATCAATTTCAGAAATAGTCAAGACTGATTATTCTCTGGTGTTTATTTTCATATTTACCTCAGGATCAGCCATGTGGCTGTCAGAAAGCTGCCTCCTTGGGGGCCTGCTCTGATCCTCATTGCAGGACTTATTGCTCTGGTAGACTCTGGTACTGCCAACCCCATTCTCAGAGTATGTGTATCCCGGGAGGTCTGTGTATGACGTCCCATTCACCTGAATTTCATAGAATTCCTCTTCACGAATCACACAGTTAGTATCGAGGTCGCATCTTGCACCATCATTGTCCCCAAAGTCATCCATCCAGTTTGTAGACTCCTCAGTTAGTAATTCTGTGCTCCCAATGATGACCTCTCCTCCACATGATGCCATGTAAAACTCATCATCTACCCAGTGGTAGCCATCTAGAGCAGTTGTAGGCTGAGCAATGGTTTGATTGGCTGGAGGAGGACATCCTGGAAGCTCATTGGTGGAACCAGAATCAGCTGAGTTCAAACTTGATAAACTTTTATGCAAATCATTCACAGTTTTGGAAAGGTTGGCAATTTGCTTAGATATTTCTTCAAACTCCTTTGACTCAATATTCTCTTCTCCAGCAGTTTTTCTAACTCTTGGTCTTTCTAGTTCAGGTGGACAAAGTTTGTTTATCCCCTGATCATGACTCCCATTGGAGAAGAGACTTCTGTTGGAACCCATGTTACACAGACTGTAGAAATTGCTGTTGAATTTTGTCTGCTCTTCTGATGGTGGTGACCGTGGACTGTCATCAATAGGTGCCCCCTCATGTGTACCATTAGCTGACTCAGCTGCAATGAAAGACCCATCCTGAGCAACTGTTGAACTGTTTGAAACATTGGCATCTGCCGATGAGAGATTGCTACAAATATTGTCAAGAGAGACATCCTCTGCAGAGCCATTTTGTGAGGAGGCTCCATTAATATGCTTTTCAATTTCATCTTTGCTAAACTTCAGTATCCAGTCTTCTGCGTTAGAAGAATCAAACTTCTTCACTGACACTGGTGAGGGGGTAGAGCTCTGCAAGAATAGAAAACACCTTGAGTAAATGAATAAATGTAAAATGCATCAAAGAACTGGAGACTTGCATTATGCATCATTAGATCTACATGCTTTACAATTTGCAACAAAAGAAAATTTGATGCTGCTATAGCAGGCCATACCTTCTTCAGTTCATCCATTGTGTGTTTTGGGGTCCATGGAGGCAGTGTGAAGGGCCGCTCACTTTTCTGTTTCAGTAATTCAATAAAGTTGATCTGAGCCTCTGAGTCACTGTCTGTGTCTGACACCAGAGCAGGAGACATCTGAAGATGAGAGGCATACCCACAACATGGAACTGTGTATTCTAATATATATAAGGCTACAAATTTTACATGTTCCACAAATATGACATGAAGCAAAGACATTTCTAAGTACTTTAATGACGCTATCTAATATCAATCAAAGTGTAAATAAAAATAGGGTACTATATTGATGCTCCATATCCATTACTTTACCTTTGACTGACAGTGATCCTTGACTATGTCATGTACCCTGTATAGGACGGAGGTTTCATCGATGTCAATTTGTACAACTTGGCGTTTGTAATCAGAGTTGCTGCCAGCAGATGGTGCTGGCTGGAAGTCCATCTCTGACACTGATGCTGAACGTTCTGGAACTTTCCCACTGTCCCAGGTTCCTTGTGTGAAGTCTTCATACAGGGAGGTAGATTTACTCTGGCCAGCATTGGACAGATTGGAGTCTGACTTAGCCTTGATAAGGCACAATGAAGAAGGTTTGGTCGATGTATTCTTTCTGGAATCTAATGGTGGTAAACATGGAAGTTTTTGAGTGAAAGATTGAGGTTTGATAGGCATGCTTTCAAGGGAATTTTGGAGGTGTGACTTGAGGGTATTCTTTTGCAGGGCAACACTTTCTTGCACAGTCTTGTTGTGTATAACTTCCCACTCATCATCCTCTGGTATATCCTCCAACAATTTATCTTCACTGATGTGCAGTGACAGGGTATGGTCACAGATAGAGTTGTCCTTCACACTGGTAAAGTTCTGGAAGATAATATCAGCTGCTGGGACTGAACCATCATCCTGAGCAGGATCTTTAACTCTTGCAGAGCCATTTACTTCCAGTGCCTGTTGCATAGATTTGGAGGAATTAGGGCTTTTGGCATGTTTGTCTTTATCAAATGGCCAGCGTTTCTTTGGACTCTTGGGGGATATGATTGGTGACCTGGAAGAGTCTAGCTGTTTAGCACCTTTAAGTTTCTTTGCCTCCTCCTCGAAAAACTTTTTCATGTCATTGACCTTAAGGACAGGACTGACAGCACTCTCGCAACTGGAGGAGGACACCTGTGAGGACAGACTCTGGTTAGAGTTGCGCAGCTCCATGCTGTGTGTAGATGTCTCCATGGCAGAGTCATGATCACTCATCACATCAGTGAATGCATCCTTTGTCTTTATTGTACTGCTTTCTGCAGTGGAGCTAATGTCACTCTCATTTATCTGTTCACATTTAATTTGAATTTCAACTTTTGGAGTTGCAGCATCACTGAATTTTTCTAAAATCTCTGGCTGAATGTCACTTGACATAGTGGAATATCCATCATCTTTACTCCCAGAACGTTCTACACGGACACTTTCAAAACTGGAATCAGAAGATGGAACCTTTTGATGGTATGCCAGAACTTCTCTGCTTTTCACACGTTCAATTACATCCTGAACAAGAAATGCAGCAAGATCTTTCTGTTTTTCAACAGTCAAATTTTCACTGAGAAATGGCATACCATCTTTGTCCATAATGAGTCCATTGCCCTTCTTGTCTGTGCGACCTTGACACTGACCTTCACTGGATAATTTACGTAACCTTAGAGGTTTTTGTGGCACAGGTGGTGGTGATTTTTTACATTTCCCAGGTGGACTCACAACAACAGAAACATTGGCAACAATACAGTTCTTGTTATCTCCAGGAACACCTGGATGATACTTTTTGACTGTACTGTCATGTTTTTCAACTTTTTGAGGGTTGCCTCCTTTCTCTGAGTTCTGCTCACTTATTTCCTTCTTGGCCTCAGTACTGAGGTTACGTTTAACACTGTTGATTAGAGACTTATTTTCCTCAGTACTTGAAGAACTGGATGAACTGAATCCACAAGAAAACTGTTTTTCTCTTGGCACAAGAATAAGGTTATCTGGTCTGAGAGGTTTACACCCACTCAACCCATCTTCACTTTTCACCACAGTGGCTGAGCCATCTTTTACTATGATATCAGTATAAGGTCTTGACTTAACAGTTTTAGGTGAAGACTGCTTTGGATTGGCATAGTGGTAAAACATCCCCTTTGTCATAACGGGAATCTGACTTGGGCCTGAGGCAGGTGTGTTGAGGCTATTTGGTGACAGACAATTGGGAGACCAGTCAGAAAGGAAGTCCTCATCGAGAGGGTTGTCCATGTCTAAACTACTATCCAAGAGATCATTGAGTGAGACAGTGGAGGCTGTGCTAGAGTCTCTAGAAACTGGTCGCGAGTCACTGTCTTCATCACTGTAGTCATAATAGTACTGACTGCAAAATGGCAGAGTGTGTCGGGGAGAGTCACTGGATTGTCTTGATGTATTCATAGATTTAGGAGAATTATCCAGAGATAGTGCTTTCTTTCTCTGTGACATGAGATCATGGAAACTTTGAGGTGTACTGTGTTTTGGTCCTTGCCCTTTCTGCTCAGGTGTGTGGTCACCAGACCCTTTCCGAGCTCCCTGACTGATTAAAGGGGTTGGAACCCTGCTAGGTATTCGAGATTTGGTCCGTGGAGATGGAGGAGGCAGAACTTGTGCTTTCTCAGCAACACCTCCAGCAGTTACATTCTTCTCACTTGATGACTTTTTCCCTAAACTTTTCGGTTTACGATGAGGACGATTGGTGTTCTTGATACTAGTTGATTTTCTAGCAACACCAATCCGATCTAGAGACTGACACCCTCTTTCAAGTCCAGTAACACGTTTCACCTTTGGACTAGAATTATTGACAGGGAATTCTGTTTCTATCTTTGTCTGTAATGCTGGGCTGCTGCTGGCCTTCGCAATGGACTCTATGTGGGAAGGGGTTGGAGGTGTCACAGGACTGTTATCAGAGGAGCTGGGCCGACTTTCATCTGTCAAAGGCAGGTCCAATTTATCTCTTAGCCAAGGCGGAGGTGAGCTCATCTGGGGCATACCAGGACTATCATCAAACATCTGCAACAAAGTTAGTGGTTAGATATAAGAAGCAAGGACACATGTCATAGTTTTGTCCAAGATATTTCAAAATGTTGCTCATTAACAAAATGAAACGACTTGCTGAACGTAGTCTCATATTATTGATTCTTATATAGCATTAGATTGACTTGTCAGAAACGTACATATTCACTACACATGCTCTGAAGTGAACCCGTGGATCTCTCTAGTGTTGATGGGGTTGCCTCCCCTTTGCCCCCAGGTTGTGCTCCTGCTGCTCCTGCTGCTCCTGCTTGAGGGAGGGCTGTTTGTGTGATGTGCCGGGGCTAGATGGTGTGAACAAGGACAGGTGCATGGTCAAACAATAATCATCAGAGGATGTTAGTAAAAAGCATTAAACATGTCAGTTAAACAAAAAGACAAAGTCATCGATATCCCCCGCAATGGCAAAGTACTCTTCATGAATATGGCTACTAATTACATGTACACCACTAGACCACCACTAGTATATTACTAGCACTTGGCTATGTGCCAGGTCTGGTAACGAAATAACGAAATAGTGAATAGTTTCAGAGTTCTGCTGCAGAAAAGAGCACTACCACCAATTTCAGTCAAAGTCAAACTTGCTGCCATTGACATGCCAATAATATATTCAGAATTCCAAAACTACCAAAAGTACACCACCAGATCTATCTAGTTTGAAGAAACACTGAATGGTTTAAGAGTTCTGCTACGGAAAAGTTAAATAAGCCCAGACGAACGAACGGATGGACAGACTGCATTTTAATACCCCAGAAAAAATGTGTTTCAGTGGATAAAAAGGAATGTGAGCAACAATTTATGAAGAAGATCGGAGGACATCAGTTTACGTCAAGGCACTTACCTGGTGAGACTGCGGGTGTACTATGGCCGTTATACTGACAGGTGAGGTGTTAGACTTTGTTGCCTCAGCAGCCTGGGCTGGAGCAAGATGCTTGCGAGGGGGCACAGACTGCTGAAACATAACAGGTATCAGTTATAGTTGTATAGGATTGTATAAACAGTGTAATATAGGACTGTATGCAGTGTCAGGTGTATATCGTTGTATTAAGTGTGGGGTTAGGGATGTACTATGTGTGTGGAACATAGGGTTGCAGTGTGTGTGGGGGGGAAGGTACTGAGGGTTTCTGGTAGGGCTCTGGTAGGGCTTGGGGTTTGGGGTTGGGTTATATTGAGGATATGGGGTACAGCTGTATTGAAGGTTTGGGGTAGGGTTGTCTTGAGGGTTACAGGTAAGTTTGTTTTGAGGGTTTATGGTAGGGTTGCACTGAAGGTATGGGTAGGGTTGTATGGAGGATTTAGGGTAGGGTTGTGTTGTGGGTTTCTGGAGGGTTTGCATGGATGGTTTGGGGTAGGGTTATATTGAGGGTTATCTCACCTGCACCGAGTCAGAGGCACATCTTATCTTCTGCTGGAACATGACGTTTAGTTGCCTGTTCTGCAGCTCCAGGTCCTGAACACGTCCCTGCAGCTTCATACACTCTTCACGCAGAGTCTGAAGTAAGAAAGATGTTAACTAGCATAATCCAGCAATAAGGTGAAATTGAAATGGGCCCAGTGACTTACAGGGCCTGTGGGCTAGCAACAAATGTTCCAGAAAGATTTCCTAACATTGTCAGTCCTGGAATGGTTTAATTTGAATGTTCTTACCTGTTACATAAACAGATCATTTAAGCCATATACAGACATTCACTAACTATATTGTTTCTGTCATAAACCATCACGGAAACAGCACAGGACTCTTAAGTATAATGAGTTCTGAAAAGGCCATAGTGAACATAAAGGGAGGTAACTCTGCATACCTTCTGAGCAAGAAGAGCCTGTACAACTTGGTTTGCTATCTCATCAAGACACTTCTCATACTGGTGTCGTTGTTGTTCATTCTCCAGCACCAGGGATGAGTTCTCTGCTTCCAGCATCTTGAGTCTCTGCAGCAGCAGCTTTGACTTGTCCTGGTCATCTCCCTTGCCTGACAGCTGGACATTAAACAATATAATGCTTGTTAGTTGGGGCACAGAGAGTGTCTTACAAACACAATAATACCTTGACACATGTATATAACACTAGATGTACTTTATCAGCGAGAGTACCAACCTGTGCCTCCAGTTTCTTCACCTCGTTGAGCAGCACCATGTTCTCCCGCTCCAGGGTGCTGATGTGGGAGCTGTACTTCTGCAGGTTTGTCTGTGAAGGCAAAGGTATCCATTACACCAACACATGGCAAGTGAAAACTGTCATGCATGCAATCAAATTGTTCATTCTATGACAAATATCTAGAGTTAATAACCATACTGCTGAAATGGAGAAATTGGCTCATTTCTACACTTGCACACCATGTACTGAGTAGTTCAACTATACATCCTACCGCTATAGTTCAACCATACATCCTACCGCTATAGTTCAACTATACACCCTACTGCCATAGTTCAACTATACATCCTACCGCTATAGTTCAACCATACATCCTACCGCTATAGTTCAACTATACACCCTACTGCCATAGTTCAACTATACATCCTACCGCTATAGTTCAACTATACATCCTACCGCTATAGTTCAACTATACATCCTACCGCTATAGTTCAACTATACATCCTACTGCTATAGTTCAACTATACATCCTATCACTATGGTTAAACGTCAAGATTAACAGACCTTGGAAACTATGGCTTGTCCAGACACCATGGCAGAGTTTAAGAAAGTGTAGCTGAAATGGACATGGTACCACTATTGTGTCAAATCACACATAATGCCACTTTAGTTCAACCAGGCACCATACTACAACAGCTCGGCTAGGTGTAATGGAAAGTCCATAGTTGAATGTCTATTTGAAGTGGACACTACATCATTTTCCACAATATCGGGACACCGGGACTACATAATGTCATCTACCAGACCTCCTGCCCTGGATTGTGTCTCACCTCATATGTGATGGAGAGGTTGGACTTCTCCTGCTTCAGCTGATCAATCTTGCTCTTGTACTGCAGCATGTTCCTGACCATCTCCTCCATCCTGGAACACCATATGGTTAACACATCTAGAGTCACAGTCTAGAACTGTATATATATAACAACAATACACCTCACACAATGTCATAGAAAAATACAGATTACTACAGCCTGTCAGATACATTTTGAAACAAGTTGTTAGGTTATAGCAGACCAACACAAGTACAGAGATCTGTGTCTTACACAAAGTACTACTGCAACACTTTAAGGGTCAAATAGATTCAAATTTGATATTTTCTCAACATCACATGACAAAATGATAAATGACACAACGTTGATGAATGAGTGACGTCACATGGCTCCTTGATAACTTCTCATCCCTGATATGACCCTCCACAAAAATGTTTCTGCCATATCTGTGCCTTTTCTAAGGATAACAATAAAGCAAAGTACATGAAGTCAAAGGATGCATGTGACACTAATCATTGGGGCCATTATATATACGAATACTGTCATCTACAGACCATTCACATCTCTCTAAAAGTTTATGTTCAATGTGCCCCATAGACCAGAGAAAAAATATTAAGGAGTCTTTGTTCTGTAGTAGAAACTGTGTTTGAATGAGACATTGCTGAGATTAAGTTTACTATTGAAGGGGGACTACTCTTCTTCGCCATAGTATTTCCACTTTCTCCACAGCCCAAAACTGCCACTTGGGATGTTATTGATGATACAATGCTGTGAGGATACAATGTGAGTTCATTATACTCTGCATGTTATTAAGACATGAAACTGGCATATTATGCATCAGAGGAATATTCTAAGTAGTGAATTGTGTGTTGTGCCTGTAGGATGATGGGATTGGTTCCAAATGACATGTGTCACCATTAAGAAACATAAACCCTTATGTTGTACATTATTTCATGCAGTGTGTTTTGATTTGGATTCTCATGAGCAAATTTGTTAATCTATGAATGATCACAAGTAGCTCAAGAGCTGGAAATGTATTTATCCATAGAATTATTATGTTAGCAATGAAAAATGCCACTCTCTTTCATCAGTTCATCAACTAAACCACTAGGCAAACTGATCTCAAATGGACAGGTACTGATGCTATGATATCAGGTATCTTTGCAAGATCATACATGAAGATTGTCCCATCACAAAAGTAAAAGTATCAATAATATTGGTACCTAACACTGTATTGTCATAACAATATATCATAACTGGTTACAGAACCCCACTATAATATCATAACAATGTATCTCAACTGGATACAGACCTCCAATATAATGTCATATACCTCAGCTGGTTACAGACCACCACTATAACAACATATCAGCTGGATGCAGACCAGCAATGTACAGTCTTATGCCTCAGCTGGTTGCAGACCACCACTGTAACATAACAACATATCACATCTGGATACAGACCTCCACTGTAATGCCATATGCCTTAGCTAGTTACAGACCACCACTGTAATGTCATATATCTCAACTAGTTACAGATTACCATTACAAGTTGATCAAGTGTATTAGAGATTAGCAGTGCTTGTGATAAGTCTCACACAATCAATCTCAAAAGATAATCGAGGATTGTAATGCTTGGGTAAAGCAAGATTAGCAAAGTGTAAAAAAAAATCCCATTTTTTCATTATCAGTGACTGTGTTACTCCATGTATGAGAATTTCACCCTTTGTCACTATTACATTTTCTAACTGTGATGCTGAAAAGACTGTAACTGAAAAGTGTGTGTGCATCTACACTTACAACACTGAGGTTATTTAATGCTCAGTGGCACACAGGGTGACAATCTGAAAATCTTTTATATCTGAAATGTGTCGTAAACTTGTAAGAGGTAACAAATGAGATCGGGTGGTCAGGCTCCCTCTCTTGGTTGACAGACATATCCCAATCTGATCGATACTCATGCTGTTAATCACTGGACTGTCTGGTCCAGACTGGATTATTTACAAACTGCTACCAAATACCTGGAATATTATTGATTGTGGTGTAAAACTAAACTCACTTTAAATATATCTGTACCCGACTCTCAGGGGGTGGTCAACAACAGTCACCAGAACAACAGTCTGTACAACCGATTCTACAGTATACCAACTGCTGACATACCTTCCACACCCTGCATCAGTCATGCTGTAGCTGGTGCTGGTGCTGCTGCTGCTACACATATCGACACACCTCTGTTTATGCTACTGTGATGAACAGTGAGTCCTGCTCAGCCCTGCCAAGGCAGGCTTACACAAACAGTTGAGCACTAGGCATGTCTACAGCTGCTCACTGATAAATTGGTCAAAAAGAAAACAAAACAAGAAGCTCCATCTGTTAAAGATAGATGCAGATGACTGGAGGCTGCTAGCAGCTCACTGAATGATGCATACCACACATAGCTGTCACATCCTCAACATGCCTGCTAAAAACCTCTTCCCACCAAAACCTACAGAAACTCCTTTATGTATATAGTGCATGATGTGTAACCTTTACTTCAGAGGCCTCTGACAGTGAAGACAGTTAGCCAACAGCAAATAATAAACCTACTAAATAGTGTACCAGCTATATATACACTGATCTGAACCAACAATATATACAAGTCTGACTTCTTGTCTGAACCTTCAACAGTACGCCGAACTCCTTGTCTGAACCAACAACAATGACAGTGTGATTCCACCACTGGACCAATAATAAACACATTGATCTGATCACTTGTCTTGCACTGCAACAAATACAACCACTGGAGGCTTGTCAAAACCAACGACCAAAAGACCAATCTAAATCCTTGTCTCAACCACAGTCTACGTGCAAATCTGAACTCTTGTCTGAATCAACTAATAGCAAATGAGTCTAAATCAACAATAAATACAATAAACTACACCCTCCTCTGAACCAACATCTCTTCATGATTGCCCATAAAAGATCTTGTCTGCAGACAAATATTTGAGGCCTAAACTTGCAGTTTCTAGTGAGTTAATGTGTAACTTGATGTGACTTAGAGATCAGTACATGTCATGTCAGCATACTCACATGAAGAACTGACTTTCCTATACACAATCCAGCACACCTCCACAGTAAAAAGAACACCAGACAACTAAAACCTCACCTTAAGACCGAGGAGTCCCTTCCAGATTGTGATACTTGTCTTGTAATACTCCAATCACGAAATATCGAAAGGTAAGCAGCTCCCTCCTCCAAACCTACTTCTAACCACGCTGGCTCTCTTAGTAAGACGGGGAAATACAGGGAAATATGAGTAAAGATGTTTTCCAATGTGTGTTATATATCAGGTTTCCTATGCACATGCATGCACGGAGGGAGCCTGAGAAAATACTGAGAGAAAACACAGCCAGATGTTAAAGCAAGAGGTAAAGAAGTCTCTTGCTTCTTTAATTATGAGAAACAAGATTGTTAGAAGGAGGAAGAGGATTTTCAAGTATTTTAACTACCCCAAGATTAAAATAGACACAATAGCAGTAAGGGGTGGCCGACAAGCCTGGACACTTGAAATGTTGGAAATTGTGAGACCCAAAGCCCTAACTTCATCAGTAAGCCCCAGGGCAAGCAGTTGACACTAACCAGTCAAATTAGATGCTGACTATTTAAAGTCATAACAACATGACCTGCATTCTCAATAGACAAATCATCAAATTAATCACAAAACATAACTGAATAAAGCCTCTTTTAAGATATTTTTCCTAACTGTTTGGCACTTCATTAATCAGTGCTGGTGCAGGTATTGAGAATACAGATGGTGTTGTACAGTTGAATATAGTGAGTGAGTTTTTCACTGCCTTCAACAATATTCCAGCAATATCACAGTTGGGAACACCTGAAATGGGCTTCACACAATTTATCCAATGTCAGGAATCGAACCCCAGCTTTAGGTGTGAGGAGGTAACACTTTAAGTGCTCAGCTACCCCTCTGCCTGTGTTGAATATAGACTTGCACAAGTCTCTGAGGTAAAAATTAATAGTTTAAGTTTAATTTCTAATGACTACTAAATTAGAGACTGGGGTCCTTACTATCTCTTTATCTAGACTTGCTTCCTTGAATTACAATACAGCTGTGTTGAACAGAACATGGCAGTTTGTTATATCCCTGTCACTTCACAAACATCAGGACTTCGTGGGAGCCCAAGCTACAGAATCTCCAAAGCAAATTATAACTGCTAATAAGTATTCCTGTGAAAACTGCCTCTTACCTCCGGAGTCTAGGCGTTCTCTGACCAAAATCTTTTATTCACGAGGGAGGTCTTCAGAAAGTATGTAATTTTCTATATAATTTTCTAAGAAACAAAAAGGTTTACACATTGAAGTTGAACGACAATCAGATGATGTGAACTGTGCCACCAGCCAGCACAGTGAAGAACAGTGTACCAGAGGGGGCAGTGCAGGACAGAGACTAGTTTGGCTCAGGGCCATGATTACACCAAGGTTAAGTCTTGAAAGCACTGCCCACAAGCACTTGTCACACTTGCAATCTCAAACTGTCTCTAAATCGGAAATAACCTCAAGCCCCAAGACAACAATCAGTAAACTATGTTGACATGGAATTGAAATATTGACCAATCTGCCTGTGCCTATAAGGTCAGACTACAGGTAATACTATGAGAACGTGTCCCATCCATGCTTGTGGTGCCTTCATGTACCAAGAAGGTCAGACTTTAGGTAATACTATGAGAACGGAGGAAGTGTCCAATCCATGCTTGAGGTGCCTTCATGTACCAAGAAGGTCAGACTTTAGGTAATACTCTGAGAACGGAGGAAGTGTCCCATCCATGCTTGTGGTGCCTTCATGTACCAAGAAGGTCAGACTTTAGGTAATACTATGAGAACGGAGGAAGTGTCCCATCCATGCTTGAGGTGCCTTCATGTACCAAGAAGGTCAGACTTTAGGTAATACTATGAGAACGGAGGAAGTGTCCCATCCATGCTTGAGGTGCCTTCATGTACCAAGAAGGTCAGACTTTAGGTAATACTATGAGAACGGAGGAAGTGTCCCATCCATGCTTGAGGTGCCTTCATGTACCAAGAAGGTCAGACTTTAGGTAATACTATGAGAACGGAGGAAGTGTCCCATCCATGCTTGAGGTGCCTTCATGTACCAGCAGAATCATTCCTAACTCACATACATTTTCAATGGACTGTTTAATCAGTGGCATATCATACATCTGAAAAAGGCAACACATCGCCAATATTAATATATAGATACCAACTAGACCCAGTATGTAGCCCATCAATTGTTCTCTACAATATGTAATCAGAATTGTACCACCGGGTATGCATACACAAACACTTGTTCTCAAGAGTTCCAGGTGATAACAGATGAAGGTGAATCACCGATATACTTGGGTAAGTGAAGGTCTACCTTAGCTCTGCTATGAAGCTGCCGGTTGTTTATGAAGGGGGATGAGGCATGTTGCTGCACACACCTGAAGGCAGCCAGATGGAGTTTTGTCATCTCCAGCCATGTAACAGCATGGCTGTATCTATGTCAGCCTCAGTAGAACAGCTGATGCCCACAATCAATATGTGTTACTAGCACAAGTCTCAGTACAGTGCAGAACTGAGTAGCTTCAGCAGATTAACTACAGGCAATGGAAACAGGCATTGGTGGAGGCAAGTATTATGTCTAATATCAATCGTTCATTCATTATTCATTCAAAATGAATTCCATTTCTTTACTACCTGTAATAAGGTCAGTATAAATGAATGAATTTCAATTTGAATCCATATTGTTCAGAAATACCTGTATAAAGATTAAAAGTAATTGTTTACAAATTACCTTTACCCTCATTTCCAATATTACAGAACATGAAAGCTCACAATTTTAAAACCAGCAAAATTCATATTTAATATAAAGCTTTATGAATGACTTCAGTGTTTTCAGCAAACAACTGACAAAAATAGTGATTTTCTCCTTCAGTGCACACCATTTTCATTTACAAAGAGCAGGGAGAAAAATGAAATTGCTGTTTCCGTTTTTATCATTTGCATTCGAATATTGACAAGTCATCCACTGTTTCAGCTTAATTAACTTGGCAGCCGAAATGCAGATGTCATTTTTGAGGACACTTTTGCACAGGCCATTACAATCATTCTTTAAACTATTTTCCTTCCATTTTCTCCAATCTGCAGGGACAGACTAGTTTCTTCGTCTCAGCAGTGTATTTTAATCAATTTGTCAGGCCATCATCCAAAACTCACACAACCAGAAATGTTATTTGATTAAAAAAGATCACCAAAACCTTATTTGTGATTAATGCTTTGCTTCATCAAAGGTTTCAATAGCAAAAGCTGAACATTTGGAGGCAGCATGCGTTATTGGGAACAAAAGTCATCGAGGGAATTTACACAGTCCACTTGAGATGTGTTCGTAACAGTGAGTACTGCCCGCGGCCACATCTTAAGGTACAGAGGTCACCTTTTATCCCTCCTAAATAGAAAACGATTCACGCAACCGGGGTATGAAGTTCACTTATCAGTGGAGCATTCGTGCAAACCTAATTTTGTCATTACTGTTAGTGATTATAGCTGTGGCAGAAATGCCTTTTTAGCAAGGTTGGAGGGTAATGATACGTTTATAAATCTCATGTAATCAAATATTTCCAAAAGGCACTGTATACAAAATGATGCACCAATTCAAATAAGATTTATTGAAAATTCAAATACTATATATTGTAGTTTTTGTGTATCTAATGATGGAGGGTTTTCCACTAGTCCCCAAAACCAATGAAACTGATGGCTAAACAGAGAAGGTATGACATATTATTTATTGTGTAAAGACTTCATTACAACTGGCTTCATGAGGACCAATGGATGAAACTAGCAGATTCCCTACAACTGTGCCAAATGTGAGATATTCTATGTTCATACAAGAGAGCAATAAAACATATCCTTTCTTTTTCTATCCCAAGGCTATTTTAGTGTAACCATGCAATTCATCAAATTTTTGTATGGAAAATATTCAAAGCTGTTCTGCTTTTTGCAGATGAAAGACTTCAGCTTTTTGGTGAACTGACAACAGACAAAAGATTAGTTTTTACATCAGTGTTAAATCTCACTGATTATGAAGCTTGTTGACTTCGAGGAAATTAGTTTAACGCGGGTGTGTTTCCGGAGTTCCAGTCTTGGCTGGAAATCAGGATGGGTCAGAAATTGCGCCTATCTTTCTTCGCACTAAAGATAGATTTAGTTTCTGAGTAATTCTATCATGCATTGATGTATAAAGAAATTGTAGAGCTCTAGGAAAATGTTTGATCCGGAGAGGCTCCAAATAGGCTGTGCTAGTCCGCAGCCAGGGGATTAAATGCCTGCGGGTGTGCCTGTTTAATACATGATTGATTCACCAATCACTTCACCCCTGACCTGTGGTCGATATGTCCGAACTCCATTACTGACCAGAAGATAATCAAAGCCGACAAGCTCGGAAAATGGTCATGATGGACTTGAGATAAAGTCACTTATGAAAAACCACTGCTGATTATTTCTACCTTCCTAGGCTTGTATATGTTCACTGCTCATTATGGTAATTGAGTGATTACACACATCAGCTCAAATCTCAAATACTTTAACATGGGAATTCAGTGCATTTTCTCACTATCAACTCAAAGGATTGCAATTGTAAATTGGAAGCATGTGATTACTAACGAAGGCCAGTATGCAATCTTTATAGAAAGTCAATGATATGTGGTCTTGATAACTATGTTTATATTAAACAGATTCCAACACAGCTTGTAAAAACCTTACATGAAAGACTGATCCATGTATTGAATTCAAGATGCTTGTACTGGAAAGGTTTTAGTGAGTGAGTGAGATCGGGTTTTTACAAACTACCCAGTACACTATCAATATCCTGAACAACCTGGCCATGGATCAACAACAATCAGCTGCCATGGATTCACATGTATATCACTCCTGTCCATCTGGAACCAGGTAGGCCTCATGCATCAGAACCTGACACTGCATCATCCAAACACGGCCACACTTGCAGACTTAGTCTCTAGAAATATGGAATTACGCAACATTTAGACAAGAAAGGAGCTCTAGTGAGATGTGCGCTGTAGTCACAGAGATACAGACTTGCCACATTGACAAAGGTAAGAGCTGGGCACTATGGGCTATAATACAATCCTGGGACTTGAGACAGATACTTCACAAACCATGCATGGATTATACAAATGGGCACTTTCACAATGACAAGCTGAAAGTGTTTTATTGACACTGAGTTTCAAGCATTCAGTTTCAAAATACTGTTGTTTGGTTTCAGCTTGATAGATAGAGGTGACCCACTCATCATGGTGCTTCTCTAGCATGGTATAACCCTACGTAACACATGCATCCAACAGCTACCACCACCACTGTTCTGCTGCTAGCTAGCCAGATTTAACAAAAATCTACAGTTTTTTATCATCTCTGGAAAAGAGAGTCCCCATGAGATGTAATAATCAAATTTTGACAGACATTCTGGCGTTGGATTATCGACAAGCTAGGGAAATCATTCATCTGGAGTAGTGATATTATCGTGACATTGGAGAAATGACAATAGTAGATGACTGATAACCATGTTGGTGTTTGACAGGGGACAGCCTTAGAGACACCTTAATTAGAGGTACCATACACAGCACACACAAACCACTCAACCACATATCTCATATCATCCATGGAAACTGGTAAAAAGCTGATTGAAAATGATTGTGACAAATGATTATGATGAACTGATAATGCTAAATGTCCTCAACTGATGAATTAACATTAACACATCCTATTCATACAGAGTTTATTACTGAAAAAACCTTATGTCTGTATCTAGAGCAACTTTCATCACCCAAAACATTAGTTCATTCAACAACTATCCAAATCAATCATGTAGTTTTACCAAGGATTTATACTGTGACAAAGATAACCATGAAAATGCATTTCAGAAAGCACATGTTATGCAACAGAACCCATATAACAAAAACACAGCTTCTTCCATCTTTGAAAATAGCATTTACTGCAATCTCCACCACTCCTATAACTGTGATTGTTATTTGTACTTGACATTCAGTGACTGTTATCCAACTACTTCAACACATTTACTATTGCGTCTGTTGTTTGTACTCAGCATTCAGTGACTGTTATCCAACTACTTCAGCACATTTACTACTGCGCCTGTTGTTTGTACTTGACATTCAGCAACTGCTATCCAACCACATTTTAATACTTACTTCTTGAACTCCTCCTGCAGAGCGTGGAGACGGGAACGGCACGAGTCACTCTCCACCCTCATCTCCAGAAGTCGCTGCTCGGCATCCACTCGCAGCATCCTCTCCCTCTCAAGCTCCTTCATCAGTCCCTCCCGGGACTCCCCGCGCTGAAAACATACAAATACATGGTCAATTTAACAAATATACATACTACCTGCATGTGTTAAAACACTACTGGGTTGAAGCAGCCTTCATTTCCCTGCTTGCTGAACAACATTATAAGTGTATTCCCCCAGCCGTCAACAAATACAGGGTTTCATCAGTCCTGAGTAAGGTTGTATTCCCTGTGCCCTTCGGGCTCGGAAAGTACAACCTTACTCGGGACTGATAAAACCCTGTATTACCCTCGACATGATGCGATAATGCATTTATCTAGCCCAATGAATTTTATGGAATCAAAAGAAAACAATACACATCAAATCGAGTTGTTGTGGTATAACATTTCCTTGCTGCCATGTGGACACCAGTTGATCAATTAACCTTAATGCACCACACGTTATGCTAAAGGCTTGGTGATGCCCACTTTTCTCACATTGCATGGTCAGCGAGGTGTGGCAGGATGGTACTCCCTGCTCATGGATCAGAGTAACATGAACCAATCAAAACTAACTCAACATTCTTTCCCTGAGGCTGGAAAAAAGGGTTAGAGACACCTTTATCAACCTCTCCCCTGCCTGCTAAACATATAAGGGGATAGTGCAGCCTTCATCAAAACAGACAATGCTCTCATACCAGGGACAATAAGCAACATCAGCATCACATCATATTTGTCATCATGGTGAATAAAGATGTGTAAACTATATTAACATGTATCCACTGACAATCAGACAATCTATGTCTTGGAAACACGGTCATATGGCAGACATTTCTTGGCTTGTCTTCCTCCAATGCATAACCCAAATCTCGTGCAGAAGAATGTCATCAGAGTGCATTACACAGATATGAGTGAGTGAATGACGCTTCCAGCATAACAATGATACTGTTACTATAAAGAGGTAACACTGTATGACCTGAACAATCATAAGGATACACCTTTATATATACTCAACAGCTACTTTTTAGCATTTGTACGAGTTGTCAAACATTGCAGAATTCATACAACTAGTTGTCGAACACATTGGAACATTTGTACAAGTTGTCAAACACACTGGAATAGCAGCTTAGTGCTATGACAGGTGTATGTCTATGTTGAGGTATGGGAGTCAAATCAAAATAGCACTAAGATCACTTTGTACAAAAGTACCCAGGTCTTAAAACACACAAACATTTGCGAAAGTCATCAAACATTTTGCTCCATTAGGGTCTTCGGTTTTCCTGTTACAAGATAGCATACCCTGACAAGACTAGCTCCTTATCACAATTGGAACACCAACCATCACATCAGGCTCACACTAGTACTTTGCTTCAGTTTTCTCGGCTACAGAATCATCTAAGTTTCTTTGTATCAGTTCAGTCCCCAGTGTAGCTGGCACACTCAGAGAAACAGTCAGAACGTGCTGGACTAAGTACAATGGAAGGCACATATTTGCTTGCTATTTGTCCAACAAGCTACTGTAGACTGGCCACAATCAATAGATTGGCACTTAGACAGATTGAATACCTCCAAAGGACTTGAAACATCACCTCATTTCCCTTAAAGATCTCTTGATCAAAAAGATATGCTTTCTAACAATGTCTACAACATTATCTCATCAGAAGCCAAAGACTCCACTGAACATTCAACAAGCAGTCTTTGGTTGTTAAGGCCTTCAAATGAACATGAGTCCACATGTCATACCCTGTCTGAATCTTCAGAAACTGATAGCAAAGTCTAACATAGTTCATCTCATGGACAGCTAGAGAAAACATGGACACATGCAGAAGCATCACATGTTTTTTTGACAGATCACATAAACTTGGGTCTACTGTCTGGGATACTGTAACAAGTAGGTATCCTTGGGTTGCTGGACAGGAACAAGACAAAATGTTATGGATGTCAACTCCTTCTGTACTATTTACGCAATATTTCTGGGCTGTGCCTTGCCCCTTCATCAGGTGCATGATAAAGGGGCAAGGAACAGCCCAGAAATGTGTAAAAACAAAAAGTTGACATCCATAACATTTTGTCTTATTTCTGAACACCAACTTCTACATGCCTGTCACGGACCTGGTGCTGGACAGATTACACCATATGAACTGAAATTCACCCAACCAGATCAATCATTTTAGTTTCACTTTGGTTCATTAAGAACAATGGCATGCATTATAATGTATGTTCTTGCATATGCGAGTGTTGCACGTTTCTTTTTGTGATATAATTTTTACTGCCTTCGTTTGAACAGTTCACAACAAATCTAAACAATAATGTATTTTTGTCTTCAGTAATGTATATTTGTGCTTTTATATGTATGTGTTGTGGGAATAGCAGTATAGCATATGTGTATAGCCCATGTATATAGCATGTGTGTATAGTGCATGTTTACAGCAATTATCCATAGCCCATGGTTATAGCATGTGAACAGACCATTTTTATGGAATATGTGTACGGCCCATGTATATAGTATCTGTGAATTACATATTGCATGTTTAGTATGTATCCAATATAAGGTGAACATTAGTCTGCAAACAGGATTTTGACTTACCACTGCCTAAGTTACATTGCAAAAATCATACAAGAAGTTTCCAATCATGGCACTAGATGTCTGTGTTCAGTTTGCAGCTGCACCTCTAGTATTACCATGACCAACACTGTTTCACACAACATGCAAATCCCACATGCACTCAGGCTTCTCTGCTGATTGAGTTTCCCCTTTTACAGTCAATTACACAAGCAAACAGTCCATTATGGCCAAAACAGTATCCAGTAGCCAGTGATTTATGCCAAAAGGGCATCCCTGATCATGTGCCGAAATTGATATGGCCATAAAGACAGGAAGTGTTTAGCAGAGCTCTTGACAATACCAGCAGCACCAGCTGCAACTGAGGATTTACAATCATGCTACAATATTTCAAGTATGAAATCAACCAATAACTACTGTCTGGACAACCAACAAGGCAGTGACTACATTCTACTGCCTGAACAACCAACAAGGCTGTGGCTATACCCTACTGTCTAGACAACCAACAAGGCAATGACTATACTATGCTCTCTGGACAATCAACAAGGCAGTGACTATATTCTACTGCCAGGACAACCAACAAGGCAGTGACTATACTATGTTGTCTGGACATGCAAAAAGGCAGTAACAATACTCTGGTGTCTGGACAATACGTGTTTACATCACTGAGTGAGGAAAAGTGATGTTCAGCTGAACCATCTCCATACAATGGTACTGTTGCTCCTCTGTTCACCATCAATCTCTACATCAACTCTTCTCATGATGAAGCATTTGGCACAGCCTTGATGCTGTCATGATTTTTCAGAAGGGCTTGTGCTAATTCACCATTTGACAACATAATTGAATAGCCCTACTGGCTGTTTTGCTTGCTGGCAGTGTTGTATGAGACCTCATTCAACTCTCTCTGATGAATCCTTTCCAATCAATATACTTTTCAGATTTTGGGGAGCTGATTCAGACAAGCAATCGGACTACTCTCCTAGTGTTTACTCTTTCCACTTCCACTAAATATTGTGGCACAATGTATCAAATTAGTAAGCAGGGAGTAAGCATCTGATGAAAATTATGGGTTGGCTATCACCTTGGGGCAAGGTAACAGTTCATCAGAGTGTCAGTCGTAATCATTCTCTTTGCATTCTTCAACGGGAGACATTTTGTTATAATAGACACAACACTTGAAGTCATTCAATGCACAAATCAAGATTTATGTTTTAAATTACAGCAGAGAGAATCATTGCTTTAGTGATCTACTTAAGCTATCAAACTCTTTGATGTAACTGAAACCATCATTTGTCCAGTGCTGGGGTGTTCCCTGAGGAGCAGCGGCCTAGTGTCAGCACTACCAGGACCACTGGCTGTGGAATAACACTAACACCTTAAGTCTTCCAGCTTTGTGTGTTGCTTCATATCACAACGAGAGTTTGTCCCGAAGTAGGAAATGAATACTTTCATCCACCTTTCAAGTCATCAATGGGCAAAAAAACCAAAGACCCAGATTTCCAATTCATTTTGAGCTTTTAAACATCTAATGAAAACAATTGTCCACTTGAATTCCACTTTATAACACCTAAATACCAGTATTGTAAGAAATCATCTAATGCCATAGAGAGACCGGAGGGCATGCATGTCCTTTGCTCAAACTTTGCAATGACATCACATCTGTGCATGTGCTAACACTCATCAAATTCCACTCTCAATACATGATGTGAACAACTGTCTGTAAGTGTGATGTTTATAGTGCTAAGATTGTGTTTGTGATGTAGAAATGGTGCTAATGGTAAAGAGCTGTAAATACATGCCTCACATGCTAAGCTACAATCTTTCCAGTAGCCTCCATGGATTTGTTATTGAGAAAATCTTTAACCTTCCTTAGTGAAAAAACCTGATAACAAGTACTTGAAAGTCAGTAAAAAGTTGTCTGTCACCTCATGGTGAGGGAAACAAACAGGTTAGGTCTATGTGAATGTTTTCATCAAAGGGCTTCTTGATAATCCCAGAAGAGAGAAGCGATTGTTTCAGTAATGTCTGTTCCTCTGTCAATAAGATAAATGGTCCTCTGACAGTTGATGATTCTGTAGGCAGGAACACATATCCTGGGGCCAGATCAGTTGCAAGAACACTTCCATGAATGGTTGGGTTCCAAGTTTGTTAACAACACATTGATTTTAGGAGGCATAGGAAACAAACAAGCATGAGCAAGTGTGTAATATATACCTTACTTGATGTCTGTGACAGGATGGCTCACCAGCTAGCCAGGAAATTGATGATCGGTAACCAAATTACTTCAGGTCAGTTTTAATGAAAATATACAGCAGTTGATTTTGCTATGATTAATCAAACTATTCACTTCTGACCAATACCGATCAATACTACGGTATTTAATCCCCATGCAATTGAAATACCGGAAATAATTGAACATTTAAACATGTTGGATCTCAACTTTGTAATGGATGAAGGATTGGTTAAGGCTACGAAAGTACTGGTGATGAACAGATGGAGGTTGCACCACACACTGTTACTAAAATGTTGTTAGATTTTACTCACCCAAACAAATCCTACAAGTTCTTGAAAACAGAAAATTCAGTTAATGGAACTGAAGATTTTCTACTTCATTTACTGAAAGATGGCACTTACATTTGATGATGACTGCTCCTATAATACTATGGTGATACGTCATTATCCAAACTGGCTGAGAAAGTCCCATATTGTCAACAAAGACAACATCTGTCACTAGCCCTCATAATAACAAACAAATTTTCTGCCACTCAATTTGACCAATTCCTTGATAGGAAATGAAACTTCCTCCATGGAAGCAATGGCTGGCACAGCACACAGCCATTGATCTGGGTATGTGACAACTTTATACAGTATCAGTAAGTGATCATCAGGCATGATTGTGATGATGACAATTTGCTGGTGGACAAATGATCAGCATGGTGATGAACAAGAAATGAGCATTAGAAGACTTAATGCTCATCTTCGCTGTACTTGTCTCTTAGACATATGGTGCAATGCTTTAGAAACTCACAACTGGACAAAAAATACACTCATCCCAATAAAACTGAAGATGCTTTCATGATATTAGACAACCATCCTTTACGCTCTTATAATCCATCAGTTACCCATGTCACCATGAACAGACATGACAACTGGCATCAGACATGACACAGATGCATTGAACTTAGTTGTGTACTCCAAACAAATGACACAGCACATTTGCCAATGTGTCATGTGACATCTGCAAGGGCCATCACATAAAACTTTTCATCATAAAGTTAAATTCTTGTGAAAACAGCTGTAATTTCCTGTCCAGATGGCACCTCATCCAGTAACCAGTCTTTCCACCAAGTCCCTCCACCTCTCAGCCCCCTAATAGAAAGTCCAACAACAACAAAAGTCTCAGCTCCGTCCTCCCTGAAACAAGCTTCCCCTTGGGGGGCTCCTATTTAGTTGGTAACATGTCTGTTAGTTTAACATGTCTAATTCTGCCACCATGTCAAAGAGAGCCAATCCAAACATTTTTCCAAAGATTTTAGCCCTTCAAATGTGCCCCTAGAGTAAATTACTTCATAAGAGAATTGAACTTGTCTGAATTATAGCTTTTAAAAGATTACAACTGATTGCTACAATAACAGAATTAAGGCACAATTTCTCCCAGGATGATGACCATCTTCCTATAATAGACGCCTTCCTTCTTGATACTGTGCACAGTTCAGATTCTACACCCTAGCCACACTGGCCACCATGTATAGCTGTTTAACTACTGGATACTGCACAATACCAGGTTTTTCTTAATGGCATTGATAAAGTTTAAGTTGGTATGTATTCTTTTGATAAAAGTAATAATTGCAATTTTGTAAAGATGGACAATTGATGACCTATGACCTTCAAATATGACAAATGAAACATGCTAATCCCAAGACAGTCTGCATCCATGTAATAATATCAAGCCAAAATAGTGGCAATTAATATCTGTTCATTAATCATTTCAGTGAGTCCATTGTTGGGGAATCGACTTGTCAGTAGCCTGGAGCCCTAGCATTAATTCAGTTGCGACTACTTACTTGTGAGAGGGTATTGTTTGATGAATGGCAGCCATGTTGAGCCAGGGGGCAGAAACACTTTGTGACAGATTGGGGACACATCTAGTGCAGATTTCACTCACCACAGGCATCACAGGTAGACATCTTGTCACTCATCAGACACAACTGTTTTGAAAATAACTGCATTGAGGGTAGGTGGAAGGGGGAATTGTCTCACACTACATGGCGATAAACACAGTCACGCAATCTGACACATACTGACATTGATCTTCATGGCAGACCATTACACTACTTATCTACCACAGAAAGATGGAAAATGAGATACATCATCATGGATTTGTGTTGAAAACCAGATGTGTCCCAAACTTCAGCTTTAGAGTGTCCTCTGTACAACAATCACAGATTGTTCCAAACAACAGTCACAGACTGTCCCATAGAACAGTCACACAACCATTCTATTCAACAGCCCTAGGGCATCCCGTACAATAGCTTAGACCATCCTAAACATTAATTCAAAGTGTTCTTCAGGTATTGCTGAGTGTCCATTCCTGGCCCTAGTTTGGACAATGACACGTACATCATCAACACACAACGTCCATCACTCTACCACTACAACAATCACACCAGATCAATTCATTCTGAGATAGAAACAAAAGAATAGCATCACCCAACACAACATGAAAGGTCTCAGAAGACTGGTGGCCAACTTTCAGCACACATCAATGCTGTGTAAATATTTCCCTTAGCTTTTATAATGGGCAGCTGAGGTAGGTATTACACCCAACAACCAGCCCACAATCTCAACTGCACCAAAGTCACAGTGAAAAATATTGATATAACTTCTTCAAAGGAAAATTAATCTTTAGAAATAACTCAACATCATTTTTGACACAATGGGTAAATATTGTCACAGTTTTTGATGGCAAACAAGCTGAGATAATTCAGTAACACATCCTTTGGGAATAACATCAAAGTAGAAATGAGTATGCAGAATGTGAGCTGACGGTCACATGTACAGTTTCTACATTTCAATAACTGTCAGATGGAAGTGTGTCATTAACCTTGTCACGTCACTGTTATGGCAATATTCTTGCCATACACATGGCCACACTGTCAGTAAATTGATTCACCTTGTCAAACTGATTCAGATCAGGAGTAAATATTTTACAATCTCAAAAAAATCTGGCACTAACAATGCATTGACAAAATTAAATAAAATGCAACAAATGAAAAGGATATTAAATGACCTTTGGCTGTATCTAGTTTCAACACAACAGGAACCTGAGACAGAGAAGAGCCGAACCTGCACAAGACTGGATCCACCACAGTCATGGTGGCCTGGCCCCCTACAGATCAAGTTGAGCGTCTGCGAACCGGTCTCCTACATAACCTGCTTCAGGTTTCATTCTTGATGAAACAAGACCTCTAGTTGAGTTTTAGATCAGACAAAACTTGTGAATATCAGCGTAAGATCAAGAATAACTACTCAGGTGTATAATGTTGATGGTATATCAAAACAATAGTGTCAGGAAACACTAATGGCAGTGTGTTTGGAGCTTGAAGCAGGTCACACTAGGTTTAAGACACACCACTACAGGGCACATATAGAGTGAGTTTTGTCTTCTGAAGCACATGAGTACAAGATTTAAGCTGGTCTTGAGGTCTCTGGCTAGTAAAAGTTCATCAAACAACCAATAAGTTTGCAGTGGCCAGTGAATTCTGTATGGATAGTTATGTAGATCAACAAATGTTGGATGAGTGCAGACAGGACCACCAATTATTGTCCACTCACTGGTCCTGTGGGAAATATAGCTGCAGCATGCTGGAAACACCGCCATAGAGCAGTTATACTTAAATTCACTATATCTGTCTAGATGATCAAGGACTGAATACTAGACTCTCAGTCCATGCAATAGAGCTACATCACTTAGATATATTGAAATACCAAGCAATAAGTAGATAAAATAAAAAAGGATCCAAGATTTATTTTTACGTTAAAGGGGAACATTTATGGAGGTCAATTTGTGGATAAGAAGAACGCCATATCTTGGAGTATATTCTCACTCCATCATCGGGTACACTTGTTACTTCTGCAAAAGAAATTCATTTCCCTTTTGTGTCTACTAGTTTTAAACATCATTCAAAGACTTTATCCTTAACTTGTCCAGTCATTCTGGACTTGTGTTGTATTCCTTTTAAAAGTTCATTCTCTGTGAGACAGACCATCCAAATACACGCACTACAAAGCAGAGCAGCAGGAAGTGATTACATCATGGATCTGTCAAGTTATCTCCCTTTCTACATTTATTTTTGTGTTGAAAGCTTTTATATGAATCTACATATATCTTAGACAATAACCCGAGCACAACACAGACACTTTTAGGAAATATTTCACTCTATTGGATATTTGGTAATCAGTAACAGATAATGAGGAATGGATCTGAAATTGATAAAAATCTTCTTCTTCTTCTTCTTCAGTTTTTAAGAATTCAGTCATAAGTTAATCATGGTGGAGTCTAATTAAGAATTATGTAAAAAGTAAACATATCACCAATATTAACATTTTTCCCTCGATAATCCATAACGACAAACTATCCGGTGATAGTGCCGAAACAGTAAACGTTATGAATGATTTCTTTGCAGATCAGGCAAGAGTAGCTGCTCCAAATAATGATATTCCCAAAATTCATTCAGAGGTAGACAAAACATTATGTGACCTTACACTTAGTTCGCAAGAAATCCCCGATATTTTCTTCTCTGATGCATTTTCAAAAACATATCTAATTATTTTAGGGATAATGAAATACTAACTTACTATCTGGTTTCATGCCAGGTGATTCAGCAGTAAATCAGTTAACTTACCTGTATGAATTTATAGCGGGTGCAGTCAATAGAGGTAAGGAAATTAGGGCTGCATTTTGTGATGTGAGTAAGGCTTTTGACAAGGTCTGGCATAAAGGTATTATACACATGCTAAGACGTTATGGTATCAGGGTTAACTTGTTGAAACAGTTTGAGAGTTATCTAGACAACAGAGATCAAAGAGTTGTTATAAATGGTTATACGTCTGACCAAAGATCACTCTTAGCTGGCGTTCCACAAGGCTCTGTCCTAGGACCCCTGCTGTTTATAGCTTATGTCAATGATATTGTTGAAGGAATTAACAGCAATATCCGTCTCTTCGCAGAGGACACATCACTTCATGCTATAATAGATGATCCTGCCGAAACTGCTCTGTGTCTTAATAATGATCTTCGGAAAATTTCTGATTGGGCTGACAAATGGCAAGTTACATTTAATCCTAATAAAACAGATTCTATACAATTCTCTCGTAAAGTGCAGTCCAGTCCAAAACTAAATTTAACAATGAAGGATTATAACATTAATGATGTTAATAAACATTTGGGACTTACTCTACAGAATGACTGCTCCTGGACTGGCAATGTTAACATTTGGTACTCACTCTACAGCATGACTGCTCCTGGACTGGCCATATTAACTGCATCGCTAAAAAGGTTGCACCCATGGTAAACTCTCTTAGAGGTTTTGAACATCGTCTCTCTCGGTAAACTTTACAAACAACGTACAGACAATTTATTTTGCCTATTTTCGACTATTGTTGTCACATCTGGGTCAACTGTACCAAACAGCAAGCATTAACACTTGAAAAACTTAATCTTGATGCACTTTGAACTATTTGTGGTGCTGTTCGCGATACGAGTCATGAAAAAATTTATGATGAGACAAATTTCCAACCACAATGTACTCGCAGACACATCCAAAAACTAACATTTTTCTATAAGATGGTCAATAATTTCACTCCAAAATATTTGAGCAATCTCGTCTCTCCTAAGGTATCTGACACTGCAAACTACAGTTTCCGAGACCGTTTGAAGCTCCAAACTATCGATAGCAAAAGTGCAATTTACGCCAAGTCATTTCTCCCAGATACTGTAAGATTGTGGAATTCTTTGTCTACTGATCATAGAAAATTGGCTACGCTGGGTAGTTTTAAGAAAAAAATTAGTGTGTCAAATAATAATTAAAACTGCTTTAATTTAAACTCTGGATCAAGATTCTGTCAGATTATCCATTCGCGCCTCAGGCTCAGTTACAGTGATTTAAACGAGCATAAATATGAATGATTTTTATCTTCAAATCCGTCTTGTTCTTTTGGCTACTCTTACGAAGATCCAATTCACTATATCTTTTCATGCATTAATTACTCTGACATAAAATGCACTTCTATACCAAAGGATATGATATCAAATCAATACTGTATGGCCACTCTAATGGATCTGCTAATGACAATCATGAACTATTAGAATCTACCATTCTTTCTTTGTACTCTCAGGCAGATTTGTGTTGTAATAGTAAAATGAAATTGCACTTCCGACACTAATGATCTTAATGTTATAAGTGGCTATGTTATCAAGTTTTGATTGTTACATTCTCAGAAAGCTATTGTTTATTGTTTGATATTTGCATGCTTTTCTCCTCACGAGTGCTTTGTAAAAGTTATTTGTATCCTAGAGCAGCAATAACATAAGCAATATATTGCTTGTTTACCAATCCAATGCCCTTTCTGGAAATAAATATGTTTAAACCATAAGGTAATCATATATTACCAGTACATTGTTTAATCTTAAGGTTTCATTTGGCTGATTAAATAACAATGTCTACAAAAAAGAAAATAAAACTATGTGCAATCATTTTTCTGCCAAAACATGTAATGGAGATGCTAAACAGTACTGTCATCCAATGCTGAGTATCTCCAGAAGCACCATCAAACATCTATGCACATCCTATGCATATCCTATGCATCTGACTAGCTCCCCACTCATTCCCCAACAGACATCCAGTTCCTTAAGGAGGACCATATTAGCTGAAATAGGTCCAAAGTTGGCAGCTGATGAAGCAGATAAACAAAGGCAGATGAGGTGAGGGACTGGCCACCGGTCAACTGAGGGCAGCACCAGGGGCAATAACCCATATAATACTCATTATCAGCAGGACTTCCTGATAGCAGGCGGCAAACACAGACTCTTCTCCTTCAGAGATGTCTGCTGCAAGCTCATGTCAATCACTGAGATTAACTACTGACATTACTAAACTAACCTTTATGTTCCTGACTTGTATAGTGAAAGTAGAGGGAAGTGAGGAAGATGGATGGTTGGTTGGTTGGTTGTTTTACATCTCACTGATCAGTATTCCAGGTATATGGTAACAGCATGTGCATAATTGCATCTAGACCAGACAATCCAGCATGATTACCGACATACACAACCAGATACAATGCTATGTGCCAACCAAGTCAGCAAGTCATGGGTTACTGAAGACCAATGTTAACCCAGATCTTCACTGGTCTGATGGATGCAGGGATGGGCGGGAGGTGATGAGAGGAGAGGAAGACCAGGAAGCTTGTAGGAAGAGCAAGACAGAAGGGTAACACTACATTAAACCATTAACACATACCTACATATATTTTTTACAAATTTGATACACAAATAAAGATGTTTACTGTATCAAGGAATAAGGAAAAATATCTGTATTGCCAGCTGAGTGGTGTATTATCATCAGTAATGAAAATTAAAAATCAAGTTCTAAAAAGGCTTTAAGATGGAAACATAAGAACTGAATACTGCAACTACTTATGATCCGACTAAATTATCAATGTATCATATTAGATAATGCACCTAATTGGGGATCACCACCCATCCTCCACATCTAAGTTACCAGGCCAGCTCTCCAGTGTCACATTATATTTACCCAAGAGAAACAATGAATGAAACATTCTGTGGAGTAATGCGTTCATTCTGTTTCACTGAAGCCAAACAAATGTCAGAGCCAGGAATGAAATGAGGACCGTCACTTAAAGGGAGATTACCTAAGAAATTAGCAACACTCAAGCTCAAATTGAATATTTTGCAGCTGGTGATTAGCAACACCTAAAACCTTGTTCATTTTCCTAATTGACATTAAATACTACTCTGACATGACAAGATTGTTAATTAACGAGGAAAATGTTAATAACATGCTAAAACATTTCAATGGGACAGTGCTGTGACACAGGGACTATTGTAATATCTGGGACTGGCTATGCTCTGTTAACAACACTGATCTTTTAAGGATATGAGGGGATTTACTTTGCCTCTACACCGGATCGTTGGGCAGTCATGTCACTAAAATGCAGGAAATCCCTTTTCCCATTTTTATCTGGCATCCAAATCCTTTATTCACTGATACAAAGGCCCGTAAAAATCCATATTTTGTCAGCTCAAAGGTAAAATTTTGACGAGGGGAGAAAAAATCTGCAAAACGTAATTAGCAAACAGTGAGCTCAACTTCACAAATAGATCCTATTTTCAACGAAGAGACATTTGAAGGACTATTAGCAAGACAAAGCTGTGTGCAGATCAACAGTAAGCAGGAAATATTGACATAATCTGAAAAAAAAAAAAAAAACCAACATGAAAATTAGATCTCATCTTTTGTCATTCCATTTCTAATAATCTTTTGACAGTCAAACAATTGGTTTCCATGGAAACACCAGTGACATGCGCTGTTTGCCGTGCAATCAACATGCATGTGTGTGATGAAATGAAATGTCTGATTAAGTCAGACTGTTTATTACAAGGTTCCAAATTTTATCCCAAAGAAGTTTGAAAACCCCCCCAAAATAGCATTCTGTGAAATGAAGTTGTCTAAAACAAGTACAAATATAAAGTACAATATATAGCAGAAACTGAGATTGCAACAATGTACATACAAACTGACCAATTAAAGGTATAGCTCTTTGTAATAGATACTGGTAAATGAATATTTGTTTCATTGATCAACTGCTCTTCGGAAGAATCATCTACACCAGCAGTTCCACTGAGATCTCCCCACATGTACAAGATCGAGGAGCATGGAACAAGAGTACATATTACACCAACTGCTCTTCATTATTTCATATGGCACATATCTCAGATGTGACACATGTTGCCCTAGTTCAGCCTGAGATACATCTCAACTACTTATTATGTCCTTACATTTGTGTAAAAACTGAGGCATACCTGTAACCTATGTCCATCCAGTATAATTGGATTTTCACACACGTAATTCATCAAGGACTAGCAGATATATACATGGCCACTCGAAAATAACATAAAAACACATGATGGGATTGTGATCATAACCCTCCCTGCAAACATTTGCAATCTGAATTTAGTGTGAAATCAATACCTTAGTGAGTGTCTCCCAAGTAGTGTCTCTCCTACACAAAGGGAGACCACCAGGTTCCAAAACATAGCTAATGATATTTGCTTTCTTTGAGTGGAAACATAATTTTCCTGTCCTCAAGACAATTAAAAGGATTTGTTCGGAGCGGCAGTCTTGGATAATCGTAAATCTCTTGGGGCCACCATGCAAAACAAATGTTTGAACTGGTGGACATGAGACAAAAAGCTTTTTTCTACTTTGTCTTCAACCCTAATGAACTTGACTCATCCTGACACTGCCAGCATAACTCAACATGATCAGAGTGGTGGAAGCAGCTTGTGGGAGGGGTGTACAATATTCCTTTATCAGCACATCCCCAGGAAAAGAGCCATAACATGTTCCCCAGTGAACACAAAGTGGGGTGATGATTCCAGTCAAACTATACGGCAGCAGCAGCAGCAGCAGCAGCAGCAGCAGCAGCAGCAGCATAAAATGGATACAAACAGGCATCAAGACCATGGAAGTCGAACATTTTCAATCTGTTTACACGGAAGAAGGTCTATCTCCAGGCCTGAACTGGGCATAACTGTACATAACACGTCCATTTCAACTACAGTAATGGGAATTTCTGGAAACATATTTTGGAAACAATGTAATAAGGACACCTTCATTTCACAGAACCCAAGTAAATCCTGACTGGATATTGATCAGGAAGAGGCTTCACATCAAACTAGCTGATCAATGTCCTTCATTAGGTAGCTGTCTTGATGCACCTGTGATAATCACAAGACCCAAAGCATAAACTCAAAGTGTTTCACTGGTAGGATCTATCAACTTGGTGTTTGTGGAGCCAGTACTTACTAATTGTCATAAGAGGCCACTAAATGGAGATTACTGGTATATGACAATGATGGTTGCATGCTATGAACAGTGGGAAGCTTTCCTTGGTAGAGCTGTTACAGGGATAACACCACGATGGTGCAGTAAATGTTACCTGGAAAACACCTAGATGATGCACTTGATGTTACTGGGATATCATTCCCTTGATGTAGTTGATGATGTAGATCATGCTACTGGGATAACACCTAGATGGTGTAGCATATGTTGCTGGGATAACACCTAGATGATGTAGATCATGCTACTGGGATAACACCTAGATGATGTAGCATATGTTGCTGGGATAACACCTAGATGATGTAGCATATGTTGCTGGGATAACACCTAGATGATGTAGCATATGTTGCTGGGATAACACCTAGATGATGTAGATCATGCTACTGGGATAACACCTAGATGATGTAGCATATGTTACTGGGATAACACCTAGATGATGTAGCATATGTTACTGGGATAACACCTAGATGATGTAGCATATGTTGCTGGGATAACACCTAGATGATGTAGATCATGCTACTGGGATAACACCTAGATGATGTAGCATATGTTGCTGGGATAACACCTAGATGATGTAGATCATGCTACTGGGATAACACCTAGATGATGTAGCATATGTTACTGGGATAACACCTAGATGATGTAGCATATGTTACTGGGATAACACCTAAATGATGTAGCATATGTTGCTGGAATAACACCTAGATGATGTAGCTGATGCTACTGGGGTAAAGCCCATATAATGTAGCATATGTTGCTGGGATAACATCCAAGAGATGTAGTTGGTGTTACTGGTATAGCACCAAGAATGTGTAGTGAAGGACTGATAAGATTTCCTCTCTGTGGATGGGACTGCCTAGTATTCCTAGCAGTCTTCCAGAGCAGTGTCTCCTGAGAATGAGCAGTGACCTGAGCAGTGTCCTGACAAATGTCCTGTGCAGTTTTCAGCCCTCCACGCCTTATAAAGGTAGACATATATTTGATACATGTCACCAACATAAGAGCCAGTGACACAAAGTACATCACTAGCTGCTTGAGAGAATGTAAAGATATACAACGCAGTCCTGATAATGAGCACCAAAGTCCACTAGTATCCTCCTCTTGTTCTTGGCAAGTAGCCCTTACTATGACACATTCTATAGACCTATGTCCCTAGATGTCAATCATCTCTACTGATTGGCAGTTGGATGAATCAACCTCAAAGTGGGGCCTCTCAACAAGTCGTCGCTTTCAATGAGAGCAGTCATTGCTTTCAGTAGAACAAGACATGGCTTTCAAGAGGAAAAGGACACTAACAAAATAGACATTTCTTCTTCATGGTGCCATTATTGGGAAGTGGTCGAATCTTATGACAATTTTATTGATCACTTTCTCTTGTCAGCAATCACTCAGCAGTTAATGGACACTTTCTTTCATAGACCTCCCTCCCTCCCTCTGCCCTGTTCAATACCTCCAAATGAGACATAGTTCCATACCAAAATACACCATCTCATTTCATCTCCATCTTCACACATCCACTTTTACACCAAACATACCATCAGTGGCAGCTAGTTTTTTTTATGACATTATTTCCTTAAAGCTACCGTCGACCTAAGTTGTTTTTAATCAGTATTTGTAGAAATATATACTGAGGACTGAGATCTGATGTACACAAAGCAAAACATCTAATCCTTATCACATCTCTCTTAATTCCTTTACTAACCATGTCACAGTTATTCTATATGGCAGAAACATTAAAGTAATTGGCTTGTGCTTGAAGTTAAACACATTTACCCATCCAGCTGAATTTGGATCTTCTATAGTGCAGTTTTAACCATTGATAGATTGTTGTCCTCTGCAGAATCAATGCAGCATGTGTAATACAAGATATGGCTGTGAAATTTCTTCCCTGGAAACACTGTTTTCAGGCTTCCAGCAAAGATTTGTGTTCCAGCATAAGCACATTCAGGGAACTGTTTCCCTTTGGGGGTGATTAGATGTCTCTGTCCTTGCAGTACTAAGGGACTTAACTTGAGCACACATCTCCACATGACGAGTGCTAATGTTAAAATTCAGTCACAAGGTTCTGAACATACAATAGATCTACACCACAGAAACACACCTTGGAACTGTTCAGCACCTGATGGCCTTGTCTGCATGACAATTAGCCATGATTTAGGGAATTCCCACTTCACTCATAGCCCATTTCTCACACTAATGTCATTAATTCTTTGTCTCAAAAATGGAAATTCTCAGGCCTAAATCTGTTCAATTAAACTTCAGTTTTTATTTTTCATTTCCCCTATAACCACAAACTTGATAACCGTTTTCCTTCAGAATTCAACTTTCCAAAAGTGATTTATGGCTAGAAAACACTGTCTACTTCTCGCATCACCCTGCACTATGACTGCTCACAAACTACACATATGTGACTTGAGGCGATGTGTAATTAACACCGTACTTCATTAATTATATCCATTAAGTCTGGAGATAGGTGGGAAACATTCTTAAGTGTAATTATTAGCTTGACAGATTGTCAAGTCTGAGAGCCCATTACCACCTCATATCATTACTGCGATTAAAACCTAACTTATCAAAGCATTTAACATAAACATGATTACATGATCAGTCAGGCAAAGATTCTTTGTCTGAGAGATAGTCCATTAAAATACAAAAGCCCCACAAAGTTTGTTGCTGTCACACACAATGTTAACCACAGAAAATACTCATAGTTTTAAAAACAAAAAATAAGAAAAAAATTAAAAAAGCACCTGCTGACCATTCTGTTTCATATTCAAGCCTGTCAACAAACATATTCATCACAGATCTCATGTTGACAATCACTAAAGGAAACATCACCAAGGTTCATTACAAGAAACTACCATGGATAACTGTCTGTTACGCACTGTTCAACTGAGATCACCCAGAGTCCAATTGGTTTGGCCAAGTCCTCAGTGTATATAAACATGACTGTTCATTACCCATGCCTTACCAGACACCACTGGCAGGAAATCTTTCATTATTCAGTGATTGGAAAGGTTTTAATGTTATTGGCTAATTTGATGCATGAGTGAAAGTACTTCTGATTAATAACCATCTAATAAATATAAATACTGACATGCAGATATAACTAGCTATGCACGTGCAATGCATTCAGATGGAAGATAAAAAAACAAAAACAAAAACAAAAGCATTGTGACACTGTATTCATAGTTAAACTGTGCTTAGATATTGTCTTTTTGAAATTCTTATAAAAGGAGCTCAGCTCATTTACATGGGTTCCACTGGTAGTTAAATTACAAAGGTGATGAGGTAGCCTCTGGTAAAAGCATTGACTCATCACGCTAAGTTTGATTCCCCACATGGGTACAATGTGTGAAGCCATTTTCTGGTGTCTTCTGCTGTGATATTGCTGGAATATTTCTTAAAGCAGCATAAAACAAAACACATTCACTCCCTCAAAATACACACTAATGTGTCATATCTACTAGTAACATATTTAAAGATATGAAAAAAAAACATGAAAAAATAGCATTGCAATCTTTAAGTTGATACTACAGGTTACATACTGCAGTCTTGACAAACATTCATTGGGGACAGAAGGTGAGCTCCAGTCTCCTGGCTTGCCATAGTGAGATTCTAGACACTGTAAGGAGCCATTGTGTCCTGCTTGTGCTGAAGAAACCTGAGACACATTATCACTGAATCTGAAATCAGCATGCTTGATTACGATATTGACTGCTAAATACATCCATGTGCAATTTTCATCAATTTCCGTAAAACCACAGCTAATTGTTTGAAACTCAATCCTCTAATGATGAATTTGGGGACAATCATGATTTAAATCATACAGGAAATTTTCAAAAGTGGTTAAAATTAGACATTCTCCATTGACAAATTTTATATAATTTGAGAGCAATAAATTTTGAAATTTTAACTTAAAGTGGATTTCATGGTAATGTACCGTTAACACTGATTACATTAATTACTCTTGGGAAAAGTCTAAAACACTAATGAGCATTCAATCAATATTGCATTAATATGCTAGGACAAGTTTCATTTCTCATTTACACCTTGCAAACTGCTGAGACAACCACTGACTTGCTGTACAGGCCAGTATTACTTTCTTACATTCAAGAGCATCTGGTCGACAGAAGGTTCCCATACCCAGACATGGGAAACTAGAAGCTTTGATTTAACTTGTACAATATTGGCAAAACCATTGAACCTGTCAAAGACATTTCTGGAAATAATCTGGGGTCCTCAATGCTTCATGACTTCTTATTCTTACATATGTGAAGCATAGGTTGGAATAAGTACCCCTGATGTTGTTCATTTGTGTTAGTGGATGGTATTCCCTCATTATGTACATGAGAAGAATGCTAGCCCAGTGGCATGGAGCACTCTAACATTGTACAAGGTTGCTTGTAACTTGTATGTGAGACTACATACAAAGATGTCAATGCAAACATTGTTTCAATTATCGTTCAAGTTGCAGGATCAGCGACACAAGTTCTACAGACTTATATTGATATGGTGTATTATAAAATGAACATAAATAGAGTATTTGAAAAATTACCTGCTACAACCCTGAAACTGTGGAAGAATAGAACAGAGGTTACCATGCAGGTGTAGTCTGATGTACTCCTTGTCTAGGCTCAACATTCAAACTGTTTAAACAAAGATACACATTTGTATCTCACTGACCACTGAATAAGGATTTGAAGTGTCTGATACAGGGAATCTGGCAGAGAAGTCAAATGCCAATCCTTTTGCCAAGCAGAATAACATTTACCTATGTGTAGATACTGTTGTATTTTCCAAAGCTGATACTTAAGGCTCATGGACAAACAGTTCTGTCAGATACAGTACTAGGAAGCGAAAAGCTACCCACCTGTAAGCTGTAATACTAACAATGCTTGCTAGAAGCTACAGCGTGCTACACCAACCCTATTGTGGCAAGAATCTGGCAACATAGCCTCTGCATAGTTTCACCTGAAATCACAAGCTATTTTCTCCATGTTTATCACTGATTTATCCTTCTTATCATGCTGTGGAAGTAGCATACCTTTCCCCAATACCACCTGTTACACACACCACTCTCTCCAACCACATTCTCCTCAGTACAACCAGGTACAATGCTCCTTTTGACATGTACTTTACACCCCTCAAAAAGAATATTTGAGGTTTCACTTGGGTGTGAGTGACAATAATATGACTATAAACAACCATTACTGGCAATTTACAATACAAGTAATTCTGCCAGACTGATAGTATAAAATAACAAATAGTATGTTACACAGATCCCTAATTTCTGAGGCCCAGAAGCCTTTACAGGCAAAATCCTTACTGTCATGGTACAATACAGGATGGTCTTCAGCAACGTGAAGTTCACCCTTGACCCAGCCCCAATTCTGACCACCCAATATGAACGTTGAAATTCTGTCCAACACTTGGGTGACAGACCACAACACTGACTCCAGGTCTGAAAATAACATCCGGGTGTTCTGAACATTTATCTATTGAAACATTTGACAGGCACGTCTGTTGTTCAGGCACACAATAGCATCATGCACATGCAGTGTCTGGAGAGACAGTGAGGGACCTGCCTCTGGACTGGCTGCATGTCTTCATGCACGTTTTCCAGGAAGCTGTTGACCATGCTCCTTCAAACAAGTGTGACCAGAATATCATAGTTGTATGTGTGTGTGTGCATGTGTGTATAATGATGATATGTATGTTTATACAATGACAGTATATCACATGTCCCACTTTAAATGTTCAGACAACAGCAATTAACAATTTATGCCTTTTCCTGGGCTGCTCCTTTCAGCTGCAGTGTCTAGACAAGCCACTTCTAGTGCTTACATACAAAATAATTTTAGATCCAGTCTTTCATGAAAACACTTCCATACAATTTCTCCTTAAAGAATTATTGACAATGAAATTATTATGGCTTAGACATCAAGATTGAAAAAAATTATTGTATATATAATTCCTATCCTACATACCAGGTTAATATGGTGTGAAAAACATTGTGTGGTTTACAGGTGTGAAGTTAATGAGGCACAAGGCACTATATTAAAGATTCCAGGATATCTCAATTTTATTATTAATTCTAAAATGTCCAAATTCATTCTTTATAATTTACAGCAGCAAACCTATGACCAATAGGTTGTTGTGAAGACATCTCCTGGAGTATAGCAGGTGTTGTAGTGGACAGTGGTCACAGCTGGGCAGGGAGACAGAGAAGGAGTCAGTGTGATTACACATTATGTAGACATCTTGCATGCAGTATGAGATGGATGACTGTATTACTCACAGCCAACAACAATGCAACATCTCTTAGTCACTTTTACAAGGCACCAATAATCAACAGTGTCCCTCGTGATACACAGAAACATGCACCTACACATGGAGAACATGAGAGGACAACAGAGACATGTGTAAGTTCTATTTATAGCAGCCTTTGTCAGTGTGCGTATTCCACTAACAGGTTTCTACAGACACTCATTCACAAGAATTTACCTGCAAAGTGCAGCGCTCGCCTGATTGCTCCAAAATCCTGAATATCTTCTCCTCACAAAGTGAAAATATTATCCAAAACCTTGTGAACCCATATTGTAAGTATTTTCTGTCAAGTCATAGTGTATGTGATGGGCAGACTCTCTCTTCGTCCTCCATGGTGCCTCTCACGAGTAGGACCCAGTTACTCAGCCGACCATGAACTAACAGTAACCAGCATTGAGAAGGCTCCACACGCTGTCTGCCTCTGCCTGCCTGCCTGCCTGTCTGTTGGCCTGCGTGCCTGCCTGCTCAGGAAAGCTGCACAGCCGAGACAAAGCACGTGCTTGCCGTGAGCTATTCGTGCTGCTGGTGCTGCTGCATGCATGCGCCGGTATTGATGGAACAGTTAACAATGTCTCTGTGTGGAACTCTTCCACTTTTTTTTCTCTCTACATCACATGGCTGCCTTTGAATGGGAAAGTACCTTTTCCTTGCACATGGGTTTCTCGTAACCATGGTGATGCAATGATTGACACATGCTCATCAATGCTAATGATTATGGTGATAATTGAGTGTATGACGGCCTGACTTACAGGATCTCCAGCCAGCCTTCAGAGAGGTATCAACAATAGGCTATGCTAGTATTTATGGGCTACATCTTAATAACTAACCTCAAAATGCTATTTTTGGCTGGATTCAAAACAGTGTTTGATCCATTTTTGCACCATGATTGATTGGTAATTGCACATGTTGAAATGAAATAAATATCACTTAATGAGAGCTGCTGAGAAAAATTATTCTCAAAATGATATAATTGATTTCTTGAAGACAGAATCCTTCCAAAAGACCAAGGGGTCTTTCTGAAAGCATCGATCCCCTGAAATTGACATCTGTTTGAGCATTTGAACGAGCACATGTTTGATATTGAAGGACTGTCATCAATCTTGGCACATCAATCAGAGGCACTGCTAATAGCAGGCTCAAACCCCGCTTTACACACAAGGCAGGCTCCCTGTGATCTAATCACGTACACTGCGTAGGAAACATACACCCATCAGCCAATACATCAGTGGAACAATGTCTGGAGATCTCAAGGTCAGAGGAAATCTTTGGTCTTCATTACCTCATAGGGTACAAATAATGCAACACCTGCCCGGTAGAATTTTAATGAGCATGACTCATTATTTGGTTGTCATGTGTTATTTTCAGTTATTCTCATCAACATGGACCATGATGCAATTATCATAAATTGATTCACACATTAATTCAAAGAGAGCAACTATGGATCTCGTTATCACATTCAAACATATCAATAAAAAGAAAACTCTTGTCCTGATCTCACTCACTAATAATGCCAGAATGACTGTTTCAGTGCATAATGTCTGATAACAGGCACTGTGCGACAGCACTCTACAATTCACAAAAAGATATGGAAAGGTCACCAGCTTAATAGTAGTGTGGCCACTAACTAGGTCATGTCTCCTGGAACTGAATTAAAGATTTTATTGGTATAGCTAAATATCATGTGATATTTTCATGTGAATATGAACACATTTAAACAATTTACACAAAATCTATCCATGTTTTATACTGGTGGTACTAAAGTCCTGTAGCTGTGACGAAGAAGAATCTGGTGTCTGGGTATTGCTACTGCTGGTAGATGACAAGAAACACCCTTATATCCTGTGCTGGCTGGTAGTAATTGCTGGCCTGTCTGCTTGATGGTGACTGACTGCCACCATGTTCATTTCACATGTTAATTTGGCCTGTGACCAGCGCTTGGTTCATTAGCACGCAAAAAAAGATGACCAGCTCAGGGAGTTCACACTCCCCACAAAACAACATCTGTTGTGTGCCTGGAGGAACAATGTCACCCCTTGTGGACATGATGGAATCATCTGCAACTGAGAATTGTACAGTTCATGATGTATTTACAGGGATGTGAAGTATTACACTGGAAAGTGAAGATTAAGAATTTATTGGAAATCTCACCATAAAGCATTGTGTCATATTGATTGTGTCAGGCCCTGACACAATGTTCCTGTCATCACTAAATCAAGTCTGATTGTGTCCACAGAAACAGATTATTACCATTAAAAAAAACGTTTCACAAGAATTATCTGGAGAGACTTTTCTAAATGCATGCCTTTTATTTTGGGATTAGAAATTTGTATTTTCGCATTTACCTTTTACAATTCATGTCTTAGCAAGTGTAGAACTATATTGCAGTTAGTGGCATCACTGACAAACACATAACACAACAGCTGTGTACCTCAACTGAATATTACCTTAAAATTGGCCCAACCAGTTCCAGTGAAATCTTAGATACCACAAGTCAACATTACATATTCCAGGTACATGCCTAAAGAATCTCGAACCTCAAGGCAATATTACCCAAGTTTCCACAAATAGTCTACATCCAATTACATGTGCTGCTCATAGGTCATAGTGAGACGTGCAATCAAAGTTCTCAAATTGTACAGATGATCAATTCACTGACTTGTCATGGTTCATGATATCGATACTGCTGAAAAACAGGAAACGTAGAAGATACATAGTGTGGCTAGTATGATGGCAATACATAACTCTATATTAGCCTTGGTGTCTTAACTATGTCCAACAGACCACTTAGATACAGTGGTCACTTTCTATATGCAGAGTTTGGGGGTCTTACCGAAATGTCGACCCCTAGGGTTGATGGTGAAAATCCTTTGGTGTGATATGTTGTTTTAGGGTTGTTGTTTCAAGGGATCAAAGTCTGGGCGTCACTCAAAGTTGAATTCAGTGCAAAAAGTGATCACCAATTTTAGTGTGAGATCTGTTCACTTCCTGGAATATTCTGAGTTGATTCAATATCACTCATTTAGTGTGTTCAATTAATGCCACTAGTTAATCCAATCATATCACACATAAGGCAGCATGATGTATATCTCAAACAGTATTTCCATCATGGCAAATGCACAGCTTACATCACTTTCTAAATGGCAAAGTTTCCTCTTGAAGAAACAAAACTGAATGAAATATGGAAGGTGCCATACTAAGCAGATCAGAGATTTCCACCCAGAAACGTCAAGTACCACAATACTGAGTTTCATCTCCAGCAGCTAAAGCACCGTCTGGCAACTGGTGACCTTTCATGCAATTTACTGATTTACTGCAAACGGCATAAATGTAAAAGACCATCGTGATTCTAATTTTCTGACTACATGTTATAGCATCAATTTTCATTAGATATAATCTTTTCTTATCATGATACTGTTTTATATATACATATGGAAATTAATTAAGCAACACCAAATTCAAAGACACATAAAAACTTAACAAAGTTTAACGAAGTAATTTTGATGATTGATTATTCAATTTTGATGTATTGACATACAGCATGAGCTTTTCATGGGTTGATATGACGCGCGTGAAGCTTGCACAGCGCACGTGCATTGCTTTAACCTCAACTTTCGAAAAATGCACTTTTTCCCTGGGGTGTTTACAAGCGCAGGTTGTCGATTGCATTCGGTTTTTCATTCATTTCAATGTCATGGCACGTAGGAAATTATCAGAGGCCACTCGTTGGCAAATAATCGGCATGAGGAATGCTGGTATGTCTCTAAGACAAATCGGGACTCAAATCGGACGACATCATTCCATAATTTCAAAACTTTTGAAAAAATACCGGGCCACTAATGAAGTTAAAGACCTGCCTAGACCAGGAAGACCCAGGAAGACCACAGTCCGGGAGGACAGAGCTTTACTGAGACTTGTACGGCGCAGGTCCTTCGACTCGAGCTCTCGGTTGAGACAGGAGTGGCTTCCAGGGAGACCCATCTCGAACAGGACTGTTCGGAATCGTCTGAAAGCTGCAGGATACCGGGCAAGGAGGCCAATCAAGCGACCCAGACTGTCTCCAGCCCATAAGGCAGCCCGACTGGCCTGGTGTAATGACCGTTTGCACTGGAACATTGCCTCTTGGAGGAAGGTCCATTTCTCAGATGAGAGCCGGTTCTTGCTGCACATGGTGGACGGTCGTACTCGGGTCTGGAGGCAGAGGAACACAGCAATGGCTCCACGGAACATCCAGGAGACTGTGGCCTTTGGGGGAGGTTCCGTTATGGTATGGGGGTGCATTTCCATGAACTGCAAGTTGGATATCATTACCATCCGTGGCAACCTTAACGGTGTTCGTTACCAACAGGAGGTTCTTGACAGGGCTGTGGTACCTCATTTTGAGAACCATCCTCTGGCAACGAGACCCATATTTATGGACAACAATGCTAGACCTCACAGGGCGCATGCTGTAAATGATTTTTTGCGGCAAAATGCAATTGACAGAATTCCATGGCCTGCCATGAGCCCTGACCTCAACCCCATTGAACATTTGTGGGACTTTATTGGCCGTCGTGTGAGGCAGAGAGACCCACCAGTCCATAATCTCAACGAATTGACGGCTGCCCTGCATGAGGAGTGGAACAGGATCCCCCAGAATCAGATCCGGAGACTCATCCAAGGAATGAGGAGGCGTCTGGAATCGGTGGTGCGTGCGCAGGGAGGACACACTAGATATTGATGAAAGTCGGTGTGCAGACTCTCAGATGACTGTTCTTTCTTTCCATGTGACATTTGTGTTAATACACCTGACAACAACGTCTGTGGATGAATAGTAAATTGTGTCCATTTTTTCATGAATTTAAGACAGTTTTAAGAATTTGGATTTCGTTGCAATAAAGCAAAGTCTTGATACTTTTTCCCTTTAAGTTGTTTGTCAGAGATCGTCTGTTGAATAAAAAAGTGTCAAACTATATCAACCCGGCATATTTTGATTGTCAGAACACTTCAAAGTTGCTCCAATAGAAAAAATTGGGGTGTTGCTTGATTAATTTCCAGGTGTATATATATATGTACACTGGAGTGGCCTTCACATAAGCTCTCTTGAGCTTGCTGACCAATTCAGTTCATGAAAATTCTGTCACTGCTTTTACATGAAATAAGTTTGTTTAAACCATTTACTGATGCGGCATTGCATCTGTTAAAGAAAGTTAAAAAAAAAGTGTCCATGATGGTCCTGTGCAGACCCAGTATTATTTGTTATTGTATCTTATTAGAGTTAAAATATTATAATTCCACTTATAATTTAGTGCTTTACTTTTCATAAATGACAAATGATAATGATAATTTTGCTAAAATGTGTACATGAAGTTTATTGATACTGCTTAAATGTTTTAATTCCATTTACAATTTAGTGCTTTACTGGTGATATATCACTATATACTCAATCTGCTTCTTTGTCGTTTCTGTTTCCTGTATAACCCATGTGACTGTAACACCAATTTAATCCCATTGTTACCAGCCATTGGTGCCTGGACACTGTCGGCGCCTCCCTTGCCATTTTATTTTGACATGCTATCGAAGGTCGATATTTCAGTAATGAACCCAGAGTTTAACATCATATGATTCTTAAAGGTTTTTTACATGCATAGTTCAACATCATACAACAGCAAGCTAAATGTCCTTATGTGCAAAGTTTCAACTTACAATACCAAGGTAAATGCCCTTACATCCAACCCATGAAGGTCCCAGGGTAGAATAGGCCTTAAGCAACCCATGCTTGCCAGAAAAGGCAACTATACTTGTCATAAGAGGCGACTAAAGGGATTGGGTGGTCAGACTCGCTGACATGGTTAACCCATGTCATTGGTTCCCAATTGCGCAGATGGATGTTCATGTTGTTTGATCACTGGATTGTCTGGTCCAGACTTGATTATTTACATATCGCTGCCATATACCTGGAATATTGCTGAGTGCAGCATAAAACTAAACTCACTCACTCACTCACCCCTTACACGCAGAGCTTATAGTCACTGCACACAGCTCAACATAGCACAGTTCTAGGTTGAATGTTCTCAGATGCAGAGCTAAATGTCCCTATATGCAGACCTTGCATCTTACATTTCCAATCTAAATGTTCCTACATGCAGAGCTAAATGTCCCTATATGCAGACCTTGCATCTTACATTTCCAATCTAAATGTTCTTACATGCAGAGCTAAATGTCCCTATTTGTAGTGTTAAGAATGTTACAATTCCAAGCTAAATGTCCTTGTGTCAGTGTCCCAGCAGGAGTCCATGGCCTGACTACCGTCACAACCAGCCCAGAAACAAGCCATTACATTCCAGTGTTCATGTTGTGTTACAGACTATGTATGCTATGTTAAAGATGGGGTACTTGGTCACCTTGCACCACATCCCAAGAAACCAGCAAATTGCAGCTGACTAGATGATGGGCCAGATTGGAATTTCAAAGCTTAAATCAGTCACTGGCAGCAATTTTCAAGTCAAGAGTCAAAGGCATTTTGAGATGACACAGGAATTAACACATCTCCTGTGAGAGAGGGATCCTATGATGTTTCCAGATAAAATTACAGTTACTTTACAGAAGCCATTAGAGTTGAATGATTAAACACACAGTTGCAAATAGAGCTTGTTATGCACATGACAGATGTATTTCATCACATCAGATTTAAGCAAAGTGGATCAGGATACCCCACAGAACAGACATCCACAAGAAGGCATCAGTCAAATTATATTCTTTAAACCATTTTTTTTATCTGTGACCTTGACTGGAAGTACCTTCCAGCTGTGGCTATCCTGCTGATAACACAAGGAACAACCATCCTGGCACAACATGCACTGCCATCTTGACCAACCTTCATGGTGGGAAATGGCTTATCACTTTTGAAAAAACACAATCAAAGTATGATTAACATAAAAGCTATACAATCATAGCTACTTGTCACTAATGTCAGATGAAGTGGTCTGTTTAACACCTCAATGTTTCAGCCAACAAGTCATATGAACTGAATCTTGACCAGATGAAACAGTCAGTTATATCTATGGCCATCAGTGTATAGGGCTGTCTCCTATGTCGTGGGTTTCCTATTCTCGTGGTAAACACATTTTCTGCAGAGATTGCCAATGTGTGATACTTAACGGTTGTTTACATCATTGACCGGTAACTAGGAAGTGGCCACAGTCTGTGAATTATCAAAAGGACAAGGTATGATAGAGGCCCTTATTGGCCCACAACATGTCATGATTATCAAAATTTTACAGCACAATAATTTTAGCATAAAAAGAGCTAAACTAATTGTTGAAGTTACCTCCAATTGCATTTTTATGTTTTTAGTGTTGTTAGTTTTCCTCTTTGAAGACCTCAAAGTTAACATATTTTACAATATCTTCTAGAAACCTACATTTTCTGATTTTCAGAGTGGTAGAAAAGTGTGAGCAAAAGCGTGACCCATCCCAATTTTTTTACCACATATGAAGAGAGTAAATTAGAATGCACACCTAATAAATTGTGGTGGGTCACGCTTTTGCTCACATCAAAATCTTAAAAAAAAGTACATTTCTTCGGTTTATGAAATTGCCCCATACAACATCTCAAAAAATAAACATTGATATAAACTAACATCTTTAAAAACAGTCCATCACATTTACACATCTGTGCCATGATACATTATATTTTGAATAGTTTTGTCCTCTAAAATACACATAGCAAACATCTTTATAAAAAAATTTCAATATCATAAGGCACTCACAAGGCTGATTTATGAGAGGTAAACATTAGTTTGGGGTTGTTGGTCTCTGCTAGAAAAGTAAGAAGATGTCTGAAGATTTTCAAAATATGATCAAGCAGTACTGTAAAAGTGAGAATCTTTGTTATTATGTAAGAATTTGATCATAGTTTTTCTATCATCTGTGTATCAAACACCTTTGAGTCGCCTGTCACTGCCTAAATAACACTGTCATTCAACAGGATTGCCATGTATAAACATATGGATTTTCCAAGACCTTATGTACCTTGATGTTTCCAATGACATATTAGATTTAACCAAAATGACTACACCTAACTGTATGAAAAGGATTTTTTTTTTAGCTAGAGTAAGAACATTGTATCAAGGTCTAGCAGATGACGAACACAGCCGTCAAGTCATACATAGTTGTAAAGTGTAATATATAAGCTTAAATTCACAGTGGGAGGCAAAGGAATATGTAGCCTAATGGTTGCAACAGTGGACTGTCAGTATTTTTTGTTATCAGACATGCAAGTTCAAATCCACGTAACTTTTCTTTCTTTTTTTCAAAGTTTGTTTATCAAGTCTACAATGTTTAATTAAACTGTTTCACATCAAATCCAAATATTGTAATTTTTTTCGTAAGTTTGGTAATCTATGTTACAACACTGGTGAAACAAGCTTTAATTAACATCATGTAAACTGCGGTAATTTGTATGTAAATAAAATAACAGTTGTAAATAAGCCATTATGGCACACTGATATTTCAGACTTCGTGTTATTTTTCATGGGAACTGATAAAACCCATTTGGGCCCCCTCTGCACTAAAATTACACCTCAGAACATATAAAATACAGCATTTTTATGCAAAGCTAACTTGTCTCTAAACAAATAACATGTTTTCAGCCAATTCTGTTAGTGGGCCAAAAACCACCCTTATCATACCTTGTCCTTTTGCAATGTAACGAATATTTGTGAGTTGTAACCAACTTGGAAAAATCATAATTTTTCCCCATCCTTTCGATAAGATTCCCCTTCCTTACACCTTACAATAACGTTACTGATTACACGATGCCATTTAGAAAGTGGTCGCGGTGGCTGAGCGGGCTAGGCGGCTGACTTTGTGTGCTGGCGAATAGGTGCCTGACTCTGAGGGTGCGGGTTCGAATCCCGGATGGGACTCAACCGAAAAAAAGTACTAGAATTTGTACTTTACTAAGAAAGTGAAATCCCAAATATGACATATGTTAAATAACGTTACTTTCTTGTCATGCCGCATGAATGGGAGACACCTTGAAGAGTCAGTGGAGGACGATCATGTTTTTCATCGAGCTCAAGTGCGATAATGCACCTGATGGATCAAGCAGTTGATAGATGCAGAAGTTTGAGGGAGAATTTCTTGATTACAAAACAACAAGCATATATACGAAACTGTTTAAAGAACTGTTTGTATTATTTTTTCAGCCGATATCCATAACTACCACAAGAATAGGAGACGCCAGTATATGTTGATTAGCTTGAAACAAGGTCAAATTATCCATTTAGTAGACCAACACCTAGTCCCTGAAATGACCGTATCTTTGTCACACAATGTCTAGTATCATATGTTATGCACTGAAACAGTCATTCTACATAGCATTATTAGTGAGTGAGAGTTTCATGAACGTGACTATAGTTTTTTTACAGAAAAAAAAATTTCTTAAATTATACAGAATTAATTAAAAGGAGGTCAGGGACTCTTTTCATTTTGATTCTTAAACTGTGGAAATCTAGACTTGCCACTTATTCTAGACTTGCATGGGCTTTCTTGGATATGTTTGTTTGAGGGGATGAATGACACACAAGCCACTTACTGTTTGTCTACAACCCTTTCTGCAATGGAAAATCTAAACATGAAGCAGGTTTAAGACTGAGGATTGTTTGAATTAAAATAGAATTTTTGGTTTCAATCAAAATGATATATATTCAGAGACTAAGCATTAGTCTATCGACTTAGTCTCCTCCGTAGTAACCGTGGACCTAACATTGTTTCCTTGAAGGAATAGGAGGCCATGATGTCCCGTCACTTCCACCCAGTTCAGTAACCCTACAACCACTGGAACTGAGATACACATGCACACCCCCAGACACATATAAATATAGCATCACATCACATAAATGACAACTGGGATGGCTTCACAAAACTCACAACTCTCATGCTAATCTTCTAAAAGCTATGGTTCTTGAAACTTTATTCCCCTGAAAACCTGCACTGTAGAACAATATATCCCCTTAAAAAAAAAAGAATTGCAAAGCCAGAATTTATGGTATATTTCAAATTTATGTAAAGCATATATTTTGTGGGAAACAAAATTTTGCACAGGGAGACAACAGGGATGGAAGTTTATGTCAAGGTCACAAAAACGTCCAAAGGTCACGTTTGACGTTTAACACAGGTAACAGCGTGTATAGCGTCAATCACAGCTTGACATCTTCTGCCCATGGATGCAATCAGATTTCCAATGACATCCCAAGGAATTGTAGCCCACTCAGCAGTCAATGCAGCAGCCAGCTGTTGAAGTGTTTGAGGCTGTACATGACACTGTCACACACGTCTATCCAATTCATTCCAAAGACATTCTGTGGGGTTTAAATCCGGGGAACTTGAAGGCCATGGCAGAACATTAACATTATTGTTGGCAAGGTAAGCCATGGTGATGCGTGCAGTATGTGGATATGCATTGTCTTGTTGAAAAACAGCGTTGGCGTTGGCCATATTAAGGACGTGGGGACGCAAGATCTCTTCGACGTAACCTCTTGCTGTCAAGTTGCCCCCAACTTGCACTAAAGGTGTCCTGGCGTTGTGAGAAATGGCTGCCCACACAATCACACTTCCTTCACCAAATTGGTCCACTTCCTGTACGCAGTTTTGTGAAAAACGTTCACCTCTTTCAACGGTACACACGGACCCTACCATCTCGTCTTCGAAGCATGAATCGTGATTCATCACTGAACCAAACAGTTCGCCATCACATCGGAGGTCATACCGAGTGAGCCTGACACCAATGGAGCCATACCTGACGACAATTTCGTGTCAAAATGACACCTCTAACCGGACGCTGTGGTTGCAATCCTGCTTCTTGGAGACGGTTGCGCACGGTATGGTCTGAGATTCTGTGGTGTCCTGGTATGGTGGATGCAGTAGAGGCAGCTGTAGTCGTTCTTTGGCGTAGATGTTGCATCCGGATGTAGCGGTCCTGTGGTTACACATGGTCTACCGGATCTGGGAAGGTCACGTGTTGATCCATGATGTTGATAGCGCGTCCAAAGTCTTGATATGGTGCTAGGAGACATGTTGAAAAATCTGGCCACTTCTGATCTGGTCTCTCCTGCTTCCAGTCGGTCGAAAGCGTTGTTCCTCTGAGTTTCATTCAGTCTTGGCATGATGACAGTCGGGTTGACAGTTTCTTGCAAAATGCAGCAAACTCGAGAACCCTGCATTTTTATAGTGATTGGCGTGCCTGATTCACGTGCACAACATGCATTTTGTTCAGTGGCACAAATGCCAAGAGTTGCATTTTGGCGATATTTCCCTTCAATGCGCATACTTTTAAAAAAAATGCAATGAAGAAGGAAGTTGATGTCAAAAATGCATTCATTCATCTTTGTGACTCAAAATATATTGCAGAGTTTGTTACCAAATGTTTCCATTTACTTGTAGTCTTAAAAAAAAATTGTTTGTGTTTCTTTTTTTGAAGAGTTTAGATGTGTGACATACTACTCACTTTTCTCCCCACCCCTTGTTCCACCCTGATGGCCTATCTGTCTCAGTTGGAGGAGAAACTGACAAGTAACTGACAGTGTGTGTTTCCCACATTGCATGAAATGTGTCTATTTCCAAGCATTGATTCAGTCTCTGGCCTGGCCTGTAGGGACACAGGGCAGATGCCCAGGGACAGAGAAATACCCAATCTGCCTAGGAGTGTGATTACACTGAAATGGAGAAGACATCACTGTCATCTTGATTACATAAACAAGCAAACAGAATGTTTTGAATTGAAACTGACTCCAGAGTGTAATGTCCTCCATATGTCACAGAACTCCAGGGGGCCTATTTCTTCTCATCTCTGTACAAATCCATGTCAGTCTCAAGTCAAGTAAAGGCATGGTAATACAATATACAACATCACAATAATCTCTAGCCAGTCACCATGACCATCTGGTCCACTTCTGTTCTACCAACCAAATTAAAATGATCTTAAGTCTGCTGACAGTGTTTTCACCCAGATGCTTCAAGAACATTATTCATGAGTATTTGGTAAATATTATCTGTGATCTAATCACGTTCAAAATGCTGCATCTAAAAGGCATTAAGGCGCAAAGGGCATTTACGCATACAAGAGGGTGACAAAACTATAGTCTGTCCTACAGACCCTGAAGCAAACATCCAAGGCAGCCCACACAAGTCAAGAAAATGTGTCAAGTCTAGATTTCCTAAGCTGATGAAGAAAGTCTCAGGGCTTCATTTCATTATATTATATCTTATATTTACAATGAAATTACAATATTCATTTCATAGACTAGTTGTTAGTCTAACAGAGCTACTGCACAATAAGTAATATTTCATCAGCATGTTACCATTATTAAAAGCTAGAAAACAAACTCATTCAATGAAATCAGACCATCAGATCATAAAGTGTATCTCAAACATTCAAATATTCCCCAGTGACCATCACCTTTTCACAATTTCCATATAACACATCATCATTTATCAAATCTCTATTTTTTATGTCCCTCCTTTCATTTTTGTAATATTTCACAATAATAACCCTGCTATCCCTCTATGTGATATCAATATCATTTTGTCCTCTTATATATTCTAACATTGGAAACATTAGTGTGATAAACACTATGTTAAAACAACACTGTCGTCCAGTATTCTGCTGATCAAGCTTCAGCACTATCAGGATTATAAAGCATTACAAGCCTCATAGTGGACACTACAATCACCCGATTGCTCTCAATTCAAAGTGTATAAGCTTCCCAAAGATACACACTAATGACAAGTTAATTGCACTTAATAAATGGCCATGTTGTTTCATATTTCAAGGGCTGACATTCAAAGCAACACACAGCTGCTTAAATCATGCATTGTAATTAGCAAATTGCAGTTGTAATTTTGGGGCTCATTTGTGTCATGAACACATCTTTGAACTTGAATTGATTTGAGGTTTATGGAATCATCCAATGTTTTGAAAAAAATTTTAATTAACATCTTCAGCATCCATGAATCTTTTCACTTTGATTCAAATTAAAAATCTAATTTGGGTAATTTCATTTTCCAGGAATGTGTTTATTCATGCATGAAAGTATCATTGAAAAGACTTTAAATATGACTAAGGTTTGTTTAAAAAATTAATAAAGTAGATCTTGGGCAAATTTAAACAGGAAGACCCAAACTACCACAAAACTTGTGGAAAAATTGTGAAAGATAATGATAAGAGAAAAAGTTCTCAAGATAATGCTGAAATTGACATGATAATGTACAATAAATATCTATAAAGAAAAACCCATTAAGAGTCACATTAGCTGATCAATTCTGTAGTTTGAAACTCATCACAAATAATGTTAACAAGCTATTTGTTGAATGTTCTTCTGACCTAGCTAACAAATTAACAACTTGGGAAAATGTAAGCACTGAAAGACTGCTAAGGACACACTACAGGATCTTAACCAAGCAGAGGTCTTCGTGTCATCCTCTCCGGACATGCTTTGTGTTGTGAGACAAATGGTGCCATACAGAAGACTTCATACAGAAGACCTCATCAGAATACCATGTCAGAAGGCTCCATACTGACATCATCAGTAGATTCAGAAGATTCTGTAAAGAATGACTTTAGCAGTTGACTCCACACAGAAGAATATATCAGAAGATTCTGTAAAGAAGACAATCTTATCAGAGGATTCTGTACAGAAGACCTCAGTTGACTCCACATAGAAGACCATATCAGAAGATTCTGTAAAGAAGATTCTGTGAAGATGACAATCTTATCAGAAGATTCTGTATAGAAGACCTCATCAGAAGACACCATACACGAGATGTTAGCAGCCTCTTGTGACTGAAGAAAGCCATCCAGTGGTCATCACTGTCCGAGCCAAGAGGGTGGGGAAAGTCACATCAAGCCAGGACAGAATACATGTCCAGAAACATAGAAAAGACCAGATACGAAGCCTGTCAGGCACTGAAGGTCTCAACTTTGATCATCCCCTACTTGATGCATGTACAGTCATGACAAGTGACACATTCTGTAAAAGGTGCCATGCTGAAGGTAAAGGTCTAAGGCACACTGCAGCAACAACATTCAGGCCTGGTTAGTTCTCCACAATTACATGCTGAGTATCTTCTCTTGATCTTAGTGCTCGATAAAAATGTGGCAAATGCTTCATCACATTGTAAAAGCAAACATCCATTTGTTGTCCCAGTGAAAGCCTTTCAGACTATAACATGTAACATGCAGCAATCAATAGTGAAGTGAGCGTTATAATTACCATCTGAAACCTGCATGGCATTCTTGTTTGTTGCTCGTAACTGACAACTGATTTTTATAAAAACCTTAAATGCATTTGTGGTGTAAACTTTTATGAAGCACCACCTCACTTCCAGCAATATCACTGTCTTCCAGGAAGCACTTCACCATCAGGTGGTTTCCAGTGGAAATCAAAATAGGAGGCCAATTCCTTGTCAGTAAATGAGTGAGTTCATCCACACCCTCAAGACCAGTGGTGCCAGTACAATGGAACCGCCTTGTGTTATCTTAATGTATTCTGTGTTTCCCATTCAACAAAAAACATTATGTCACCACTTCTGAAGCTAATCTGCAATGTTGCATTTGCAAATACCTTACTGATTGTAGTGTGTACTATTGATAAGAATAAAAGCTGTGTAAACATTTTATCAAACAGCAAGGTGTAAGACACATGTCACATCTTCTAGTTCTGAATTTACTGCCCATCATCATTTGTGTACATTTTCTCCTGAGTGGCTACAAGCACTGTGTCAGAACGTATTGTAGCGCTTGTCATGTTTAACAGATTCTTCAACTTTCTATGTAACTGTGACTTTCACAGATGCATTATCAAATCAGTACTGTGTGTGCAAAATGTGATTGGTTACAAAATTAAACTCCATCACAAGACAGAGATGTTGGAATTATGGCTGTCAGATTAGGGTTATCAAAGTTACAAGCTGGGATGAAATTCAGGATTGTGAATGTGGTAAATGTCACACTGAAAGTTGCTGCTTAGAGTTGAAGGTGGCCAAAGTCCAACATCTGACTCAGAACCTCACAAGAATGTCTACAGCATGGAAAACTACTGCCACTACAAATCAAATTACACATAATTAACTCTGTATGTCAGTGACGCACACACAAACAATACAATTATATACCACTGTATATCAGTGATGACACACAAATACAAGATAACACAACTGCATGTAAGTGATGGAGACACAAATACAAGATAACACAACTGCATGTAAGTGATGGAGACACACATACAAGATAACACAACTGCATGTAAGTGATGGAGACACAAATACAAGATAACACAACTGCATGTAATTGATGGAGACACACATACAAGATAACACAACTGCATGTAAGTGATGGAGACACAAATACAAGATAACACAACTGCATGTAATTGATGGAGACACAAATACAAATGAATGCAACTGTATGTCAGTGACAGTGACACTCATACAATTGAATGAAACTGTATGTCAGTGACAGTGACACTCATACAATTGAATAAAACTGTATGTCAGTGATGAGACAAAAACACTCATGTAACTGTTGTTTCCTCCTACAACAAGACTGCTCCTGGGGGATATTACATGGGAAACGAAGCAGATCTGTCGCATCTGTTGGTTAGAACTGATCTGTTTGGCAATGGATTACAGAGAAAATGATGTCTAGTGGAGCATGCAGGTGCTGCCATGGCTGGCTGAGCAGCTGATTCCACACACACCACCACTCTGCAGGACAATGCTCAAATGAAACAATATCAGCAGCACTGATGGCATCCAGACCCCACACATGGTGACAGTTTCCACCCGATCTCACAACTAAAACATCCATAAAAACTCATTTCATAATTTTAGGAATCAAACATTCATGTTTGGGACCATGTTTGTCTTTGACTGCTTGACAGATTGAAGTGATGACACAAATGTGCCCTACCAACGCACTCAAGCAATACTGACAGACACATGGCATCATTCTTTCATTGACAGACATGATATCATTGACAGACACATGGAAATCATTACATGACATCCAGATTGTCAGGTTTCACATATCACCCCATATGGAATATCTAGAAATAGAGACACCTCATGCATGGGATATGTCCGCTGGATATATACAGACACGTTGTGTATGGAATATGTCAGCTGGATATATACAGACATCTCATGTATGGGATATGTCAGTTGTAAATATACAGACACCTTGTGTCCCACCTGCATATGCCCCTCTCTCCACAGACAAGACGAGTGTCCCCCTTGCATATCCTCCTTTCTACACAGAGAAGGTGAGTGCCCCATCTGCATATCCTTTTCCTAAGCAAAACATTTTTTTATCCCTACCTGTGCATAGTTGCGCTCACTCTTTAGTCTGGCTACTTCCCGCTGTAGTTTGGCGATAGAACGACGTGATGACTGTTTCTCTTCAGCCAGCTGCCGTGTCAGCTCTTCAACCTTCTTCTCTAGGGCATCCTACAACAGCAAATATTGCCTTTAAGTTACCTTTCAGTTTAAGTACCATCATCAGGAAGCTACTAAGACAAACTTCATCCACATGATCTGGAATATGGGTAAGAGCAATAAAACTCTTGGTATAAGTAGTCATCATCATTAATTAGGGCAACTACAAAATGTTCATCCTGAAACCTGGACAGACCACACTAAAAAGGGAGACCAGGATTTGAACACGTTAACCTCTTTGCTTGCAGTAGATGTGACATAAACAGACTTGCTTGATTCTTTACAGGTGTCTGTGACAGAGAGGGGAGTAACTGCAGTGGCAAGCATCAAAATATACTTGTAACAGGGAGCTGGCATTGAGGTACAATGTGTCCTACTGTGTTGCCAGATCCAGAGAGACTCAACCAGCTATGTGTTCCTGTTTCACAAGGTGTTTCATAACCCAAACACTGTAACATAGATATATGGCAGTTGCAGTGTCGACAACTGGACTTCCAAAAATGATGGTGTGACAATCCTGAGTCAACATATAACGTTGTACAGATTATCATAGATATAACTGAGAAATATGCAGTTCAAAGAACAGGGGGATATGTAATATTTCTTGAAAACTGAGTGAGTGAATGAGTATGGTTTTATGTCGCTTTTAGCAATACTCAAACATCATGATGGGTACACCAGAAATGGGGTTTCACACTATGGAAAACTGAACTAAATGCTTTGTATTGTTTACAGTTTTGTTTGCAAAGAGTATTAGGATTTGAAACATTTCAGTAACTTTTTGCCAAAGCTCTGCTGAAAAAGGCAAGCCCAGAGGAAGGTCATCCAAATCAAAGGGTCTTTGAAAACAACTTATTGCTATTACCTATTTGGCAGCTAAGAGGCAACCTGCTACATAGTAAGCTATTCAGTGTTTGTGTGTGTTGATGAGGGAAGAAGGACAATGGTGTGATCCAATAGCATGGTGCCACACAGTATGCATGAGCGTGTGTCTGAACTGCATCAGGGAAAATGTAGTCATCTGTGTCAAAACTAAAGACAACAGTGTGTGCGAGTGCGTGTACATAGCTGATGTCTGTGTGTATGGTACCAGAGTGTGGACGTGCATGTGTGTGTATTGCAGAAGTGTGCATAGCTGATGTCTGTGTGTATAGTAGCAGAGTGTGGAGGTACATGTGTGTGTATTGCAGAAGTGTACATAGCTGATGTCTGTTTGTATGGTAGCAGAGTGTGGAGGTACGTGTGTGTACTGCACCAGTGTATGTAACTGATGTCTGTGTGTGTGGTAGCAGTGTGTGGACGTGCATGTGTGAGTATTGCAGAAGTGTGCATAGCTGATGTCTGTGTGTATAGTAGCAGAGTGTGGATGTGCATTTGGATGAACAACAGTAAAGTGTGCGTGTCTTATACTGCTGCTTTTCCAAAACAGATTGCTATCACACAGTCCCATCCCAGTTTTCACAACAGTCAGACTAAACATGATGGCAATGAATCCAATAAACAGACACATATTCTGAGTTACTCTGAGTAATCCGATTGCTTGGACAAAGATCCCATTAGGAGGGATACGCAAATCTTTCTGATCAAATCGTACTTTACTATTCAGCCCCTGAGCCTGGTTCAACACATATTCATTCATAGCAGATTACTTAAAATTAATCACTGTGTCTTGCAGAGATTTTGACAAGAGGACAGGAAAGTCAGGGTCATTCCCGTTATTTGTCAGAGTGACGAGCAGTAACAAGCTGCAATCAATAACAATCTATGTTACGGCCAATATGGAGCCACCAACATTGGCATTAGCACCCATTATCAGTCTTGGCCTAAACGTCCTTGTAAGTCCTAACGAGGGTCTGTTCCTCTCCATCCCACCTCGGCAATTTCACGGCTAAATGGTTTTATTCGTGGAACAATTATCTTGTGTATCCTTGTCAATGCAGTGCAAATACATTAAGTAGTACTTATTACCATCATTTGCTTTACTATTGAAATGTATACAAAGCCACTGGAGGTTATGAACCTTGTAGCATAGCAATCATATGTGCAGTCAATGTGACACTCAAAGCCTGGATCACTAGTCAACATGCCACGATTTCATCTCACTCACGGCAATATCATTCAACAGTTCTTGCCTCAAATGGTCACTTACATTTCAGATGAAGAACATACAGGCAGAAGATTTCAGAAATATACAGGAAAATTCAGAGTTTGTGGGTGGTTTACATCATGTTTGAAATATTCAAGCAGTATTCACCGAGTAGAACGCCAGCAATGGGGGTTTGCACATTGGACCCACAATGGGAATTGAACCGAAGTCTTTTGAGAGATTAGCATGTTTTCATTGCCAGGCTTCTATACCATCCATCATTTTGGAAGACACATGGTGAATGCAGTACATCTAAACATAAAGCCTTGCATCTAACTACCTTAATAACAGTTATGGGTACTTTAGCTTTAATGACAATGACCTTGAACATTAATTCCAAACTCATCTTTCATATGCACTGTCTGAAGCCCAAGTTTGAGTGACTTGTAATTCCATGCAAGAAATTGTATTCTGCAAATTATGGTTGTGTTACAAACATGAGGTTTCCATACCAACCTAACAATAAACTAGTTAAAATGAACAAATCATTTCATAGTGAATGACCTTGACATTTCAGAGCAATTCCTCAAATGTATATGGGTGATTCATCAGTACGTGAACATCTATTTAGTACATGTGGTTGACTAACACATTGACTTGCTCCTCTTTTGTGACCATATTTGACAATTACAGTAGCATAATACAGGGTGACATCCGACAAACACTTCACTAAAACACATTATCTCACCTCCCTTTGCAAGAATACTTCTTTACAAACTTTACAGGCAAATAAATTTATCAGTGTGCCCAGTAACATACTACTTCATACTGACTCAAAATATCTCTGACATTTCCTTCAAAAAGCAAACCTAAATCACATAAAACAATGACAGATGCTAATTCACAAAGTACTAAATGTGGTGAAACTTGAGTAGCCACATTCAAATCACCTTCTTTCAAACTTGCCCAAACCAGTCCTTGTTGTAAGTCTACAGAAAACAGCCAGGGCATGGCAGACAGGCAGCCATGAAATGACACGGAAAGCACTCAGTGCATTCAGTTCCTTGATAATTCTTTCCAATCAATGGACACCAAAAATAAAGCTGAGGCTTTTAGGAAAATTTCAGTTTGTCGAAGCTGAATACACGACGATTCTGGCTCATGTATAAACATCACTTTGCATAGGGCCATTATGGATTAATAAATGTCGTAAACTATGCCTTGTACAAGCAATGATTTCTCAAGTGAATTTATAAATATTACATCCTTCAGCTCTCACATCCATACTATCCATTATGATACACTGTCATGGTCACTGTGATTACAATAAGATGGACAAATCACCAAAAGCATACACACAAACCACAAAATGTTCCAGACTTTCCAGGAAATCATTCTCATATTTATGCCAGACATATTGATTCTCTTTCAGGCATCTTTGGCAAAAATGACTTATTGATTAATAATTAATAATTTGTATCTTCAAGGGATTTACACAATCCTTTGGATTCAAATGAATCAACACCATGTCTTGGAATGGCTAAAATTTGTGTCCATTGATCAAATATCATACATTTCAGAAACAAAGGTTGCATGTAATAAAACACTTAGGTTTCCAGAATAATATTACAATATGAATCAATATAGAAAAAAATGATTACCATTTTAATCATGTGTTTCTCTCGCAGACATAAATGTTGGGTCTTTTTTGTTTTTTTTTAACTCTTCATACATTTTATCACATCAATAAATACATATTGACTGAAAATACAGATATATTTGGTGAATAAATATTTGGCACTTGGCCCTTGAGCTGGCTCTTGTGCAGGGGTGCTACTACAAGCAGTTAAGCCTTTATGTACATACGTGTGTAAGACTGGGAACCACTGCATGTATTGATCAATCCACCAACACAGGACACTTGTTTGTGATATTGAAAAATCACATGGCTGTTTGGCCAATGACTACAGCAAACGTCACTATACATTACTGTGTTAATGCACTACCTACCGTCCATGTATCCACTCCATGTGAGACATACAGGACAGTTATGACTGCTAAAGCTTGTTCCATCACGGAATATACATGCCATCTACCAGTTAACCCTTCACCAGGTTAAAGAGGCTTACATAAAACAATGGGAGTTAGCTATTAATGCCTGGGACACATGAAAAACAGATTGTCTTAACTGAAATAGATGGCAGCAGACATGTAATCCATCCTTGCGGAACACTAATGATGCAGGACTATGTTCCAGAATTTTACTTATGTCATTGAGAGATGAAAGGTATCTAATCGGGGCTTGTTAATTTTGGAAATAAAACAGCTTGCAGTTAGTCTAAGATCAGTTTACTTTGTATATTATTTAAAGTATATACCAATTTTCTACACAGTGTGAACAACTGTAATCAAGAAAACAACTTTGTCCTTGACTAAATGTGTTCACTTTATAACGAAACTGGCTCTTTATGTGTTCATTACGATGACGTATTGAGGTTTTAGCTGCGATTACTCCCGCTAGTTAAAGCATAACTCTCTAATGTCAATTTCATCAGGATTTACAAAACCAGGAGAAAATCCATAAACATTGCACATGTTTGATTCTGTATAGAGTGCGAACCCAGGCAATTTATTGCAGGGAAGATGAAAGATCCGAAACAAGGGAAATGTGAAATGAACGATGTGTAAACACAATAAAACACTGATTAAATATATGACACAATTGAGATTCTCCCCTCAAAGCCTGGTCCAAAGACACAATCTATAAAATGCCTAGAGATCACTGACAACAATTAGAAATGTACAATGATCAATTTCACATGTCGTCGATTATATACGCTTTACTGCGTTTTTCATAACTTCAATTTTCAGCTGGCTTTTTGTTTCAACTCCCAAGAGTTTTAAATGTTGCATAAACCAAGGATTATGCAAAGCCGGGTATTAACTGATAAATGAATTTTATCATTTTTGCATTTATTGTGCTTGCTTTCTTGGTACTATGAGCAAAGGATACGATGAAGTTTAGTGCTAATTATTCATAGACATTGAAAAGCAGCATTCGTAACAAAAGCAAGTGGCGTGATGCAAGTCTCAGGTGCCAAGGCCTGACTGTCTGCATCACCAGACCTACTTCGGCACTGTCATCAGCCTTTGACATATTTCCATATTTCTGCTGTGGTAGATATCATTTAGTAAATAACCATTTCCACAAATATATCATCAAATCAACACAAGATATTATCCAGTTATGTACCTAAAATTTCTCTTTCTGAACATTTGCTTTGCTACAAATATAGTTTTCATTAAATACATATCATAACATATGCATAAATAACAATACTAGAACCTTAAACAAAATAAACCATATCACTACACTAAAATTAAAACATATTTTTTCAAAAACAATTCAATTTGAGCATACATTCTAAAATAAAGACTAAAGAACAACTTTGCTTTTTTTACCTCCCATGCAATCCTGACAGTGAACGTTGCCATGGTGATCAAATGTCATTCCACACAAGCTTCTATGTCATGCATTGTTTATTAATATATTCTAAGGAAATGTACATATGACTCAGTGTTTTAACAGTCCCAGGAAAACAAACACGGTCTGATTACACATGAGCGGCGGTGCGGCAGCATGAACACCTGCCTGTAATGCAGGTAATTATCTCACAGACTCATTAGTGATCAGTTTAGCATGGACAGTTGGCTGACTGGTCAGTGATGGATGACCATTAGATTAGCAGGAATCAAGCTGAGTGTATTGGTTTAGCTTGACTTATTGTGCTGTCAATCACATGCTGCCGTTATATCAGACCCACAGATTAGGTTCTTGTACAAACAACAGTCATGGGAAGGAAAACATACAAATGCATTAGTAGCGACAGTCAACAACAACTGTAGTATAATTACATGGGAAGATAATTACCTACAGTAATGGTAATTAACCAGAGTCATGACAACATTCTTCAATTGAACCATACAAAACTGCTTCTCATATCACCTAATCTTTATGTTCAAATCTACAATCTCTCTGCTTTTTATAGCATTTAACTTCAAAGGTGTCTCATACCTAAATGTTACTGTGAATGATCCATGAAAAGCACTTTGTTTGGGAAAATTAGATTGACTCTAAGATGAAAATTATTCAACATTTGTAAAATCAATTCACTGTGATTTCTACTGAAAGAAATTTCTGGAAAGGAGAGACTCTTGCAAAGTTTAATTACTGACAACAAAATGATATTAGACAGCATTTGTTGTTTTGAGTGTATAACCACACAAAATAACAGCAAGAAAACAAGGTCATCAATATCCCCCACAATGGCAAAATAATCTTCATGAATGTCAACTAGTTGTGATACTGTCAAATGCATGACTGGATGTACCTCATGACACCAACACCAATTTCAGTTGAAGGCAAACCTGTTACCATAAAAAAAGCAAAAAATATTTTGTTCAGAATCCAAATCTGCCAAGAGGCACCAGTTCACCACCAGACCTATCAATGTGCCAAGTTTGGTGAAGAAACATTCAACCTTTTCATGTTCTCACCTACAAAAGATCAATTTGCACAGATGGACAAAAAACATGGACAGATAAAACACATATACATTGATGGGGCACCATTATGTGCATGGGTTTTCATATCTACTTGAAAGATAAGTCATCTGCTTGCACAGGACACCATAATTCTCCTTTGTATTTGATCACACTGATCAAGTAGTTGCGTTCAGTCCATACTGCCTACAGTTCAAACTGCCTACATCCCAAAATGCCAACAAAAGTATTGTAGGCAGCGTCAGAAATGATTTTTTTGCCCTGTAGAATGATGGAACAGTCTGTGTCAGCAGTGTGCAACAGAGAGGGTCTAGTACCATTACCCTGTGTTAATGTATTTCATCCACAACAGGGAGCAGTAACTCCTTATTTATTTGTTGAGTTGAGCGGACGATATGACTGTCGCTGAAATTTACATTCAGTGATCTGTTTCTCACACCCCACTCCGCAAAAAAATATCTGGACATTTGTTTTCAATCTATTTAATCAATCCAGTGTGGTAGTTTCAAACTTAGAGCATTGACTAGTCACACCAAAGAACCGGATTCTGTTTATAAGTAAGTGACATGTTTTACAACTGTTCATGTGATTATTAATAAAGACAATAACATATGTTCTTAAGTGTGTGAAACCCACAACACATGGAAAAGTTTATTCATAACACAAGGATAATTACATTTCATATCACAAGCATAATTTTATCAAACATTTCATTCAATATAGTTTACATTTAATTCAACTGAGTAAAGCTTTCTCTGTGCATCAGCTCATCCATTTTACAACATCAACACTGTTGATGCCATAAAGCACACTTCAGTTGACAAAGAATTCATGCATTTATAACAAATGCAAGACTTTGAGTCATGAAAAGTCATATTTATTGAAGTCTGACCATAATGTGTCAAGGCAATATTTTTGCAAGTGTGCGTACAGGAACCTGTCACTGACTTGTCAAATAAAATATGGGACACATAAATATTTATTTAGCTTGATGCTCTGGAATAAATGTTGAATAACAAACACAAATGTTTTACATACTGAGCACAGAAAATTATGGAAAACAATCACTAATATTGGGCAAAATTCCATATATATTTCCCTTGATAAAGCACTACTAATGTGTCGGTGGAAAAAGGCTTTGATAAAAACTAAAGCCAACATCTTTGTAAAACCTTTGAAAGGATTACAAATGGTAATCATTCAATGAAATGAATGTTCTGCAACGATGAGGGTTATTAAAATTGGTGCTCCATCCAGCTGATCAATGCAGGCCATGAAATTTACATGAGTCTGTTATTGTGCAGGTATTTAAGACGTGAGTCATAACGTCATGGCCACCTTGATGAACAAAGACAGGTACAAGTCCAACCTCACACAAGAAAAGGTGCCATGCGAGACAGCAGAATCAATCTCCACACCAGCCAATGAAACATGACTTGCAAATTAAGGCAAACAGCACTTCCATCAGGATTTCTTTTTAAAATCATTCTTGCTGATAACAATTGACTGGATAATGTAATATTTACAATGATGTTAACATGGAACAGATGTTCCTATCAGCCTCTTCTGCATGAAGTGCACAAGGACTGCATTGAGTTTTAATGATGTTTTGTTATACATCAATATATTACAGATATATTCAGATGAACATCAGCCTGTGTAAAAACCATCAGAAATATTTGCTAGATTTGCAGTGTGACATCACCCAGTACTAGACCAGCAAACCACGGTGTCCTGCATCCTGGCAGCCCCAAGATTGGGCAGAATAATTCAGCTACTGACATCTTAACTTTCATGTGGCCAATACATTATGGACATGCATTAACACAGCATATAGTTCTTAACGTTCACTAAACTGAGATTTAATAAACACAAACACATATAGTTCTTCAAATACAACGTCCAGAAGACATCATCAGATCAGTTCATCAGTTCAAATACCACATCTATCAGACATCATTAGATTGGACACCCAGTTCATCAGTTCAAATAACACATCTATCAGACATCATCAGATCGGACACCCAGTTCATCAGTTCAAATACCACATCTATCGGACATCATCAGATCAGACACCAAGTTCATCAGTTCAAATACCACATCTATCAGATATCATGAGATCAGACACCAAGTTCATCAGTTCAAATACTACATCTATCAGACATCATCAGATCGGACACCCAGTTTATCAGTTCAAATACTACATCTATCAGATATCATCAGATCAAATACCAAATTCATCAGAGATCATCAGTTCCAATACGTCTATCCAAAATAATCAGATCAGATACCAGATTTATCAGACATCATCAGATCAGATAAGAAGTTTATCAAACATCATCAAATCAGATACCACGTCCATCAGATATCATATCAGATAACATATTCATCAGACATCAGATAAGATATCAAGTTTATCAGATATCATCACATCAGATAAAATGTTCATCAAACATCATTAGATCGGATACTTTAAAATCTATCAGACATCATCAGAAACATTAGTTAATTTAGTTTTGCACCGCACTCAGCAATATTCCAGCTATATGGCGTAAGTCTGTAAATGATCGAGTCCAGACAATCCAGTGACTAACAGCATGAGCATCATTCTGCGCACTTGGGGACCGATGACATGTGCCAACCAAGTCAGTGAGCCTGACCACCCGATCCTGTTAATCGCCTCTTACAACAAGGATAGTCCCCTTTTATGACAAGCATGAGTTGCTGAAGGACTCATCAGATAAATACCAGGATGGGACTCAACCGAAAGAAGTACTAGAATTTGTACTTTACTAGGAAAGTGAAATCCCAAATATGACACATGTTGCATCTGACCACTTTCTAAATGGCATCGTGTATTCACAGATAAATACCAAGTTCATCAGAATTATCAGATCAAATATCAAGTTCATCAGAATTATCAGATCAAATACCAAGCTCATCAGAGCAAATACCCAGTTTTACAGACATCAGATAGTAGTAATTTACTTTATATCTATATTTATAGTGGTTGTGCCTCCTTAGAGAAAGTGAACTCCATACTGTTACTGGGGGCTGGGCACCACTAATGGGGAGGTGCAAAGAGGTCTCATTTGGTTGAATGTGATGTGTTACAATGTGTGTCTAATTGATGAACCACACAAGTTGCAATGAGTGTCAGATGTGTCATTGTGTGAAATATGTCATATTTCACTCCTTTATAAGGATAGACAAGGATAGACAATGGCCTCTTATAACAAGACATTATAAGCCAAAGCAAAAATTACTCACTGTGCTATTTGAGGAAGTGTAAACAGTCAAGTGTACTGACATGTAAGGGTAGGGTGACATGATTTCACTCCCACATGTCTGTCAATGAACCACTAAACCGGTGTCAGCGACTGGCAACAGCCAGGTCATGATATGATACAGATCATATATTCACATCAAATCACATGGAAACATTTTTACTTCAAATTTTCTGAGCAGGCAACAAAGTAGGAGCTATGGTGCTAGGTGGACTCATGTTTTGAACTTTTTGACAGCAATGAACCTTCTGTCTGCTAAAACCTTACAAATGAACATACCTGTGTGTGGTTTCTTTTCCTTCTGGTCAAGCTTTTCTGCTTCCAGGCCAACATTATCTGCTATTTCAGATTAAACCTGTCCCAATCAGTGATTTTAAGCTTCTTCCCCACCTGCAGAGTGAGCTGTGCACACCAGGAGGATCTCTGGTACAGAGATTTTATGTGCTCCTCACAGCATTATCACCCAGTGGTGAGGAGAGTAAGACCTAGCACATGTCATCTGGTGCTAGACAATCCCTGTCTGCCTCACAGTGAAACACACAACACATACACATAGCTACAGTCAGGTCATCCATGGATGGCAGTCACTAAGTGGTTATGTTGTCCATTACAGCACATAGTGTGAGAACCCTTCAAGTCACTGCTAACTAATGTCTGGTCCAGTGACCTGACCTGCAATACCGACCACTTATCACCTGTAATTGACATCATTGTATACTTCACTTAGCACCTACTTTCTTGTCAACACATGGTTTTCACATACCTCCCCAAAACAGAGCCAATAAGATATATATAGCCAATGTGAAGATACTCACTGCAGGCCATGGGCCTCTCACAATACTTCCAGTACCAGGTAATCTTTAGGATGTGAAAGTGTCAAGGTCCCACCATAACACAGTATATCAATCACATATTTGGCACAGTAGTTCTCCAACCTCTAATACCGCTACCCATACAATTATATGTCACATTCCCATGAACTGCCATGACTTAGCATAATCACTGAATTTCAAAAAGCTAAACATGTTCATTCACAATTTTCCAGTTGAATAACACCTGTCATTATGCCTGTCGTAAACGTCACAGGCATGCAGCATGCACAGCATGTTGAGGGTGTACACTATAATCAAGTCTTTAAAGTTTTCATAATGATCCTCCCCTCTCTGCAGTCACACCCCAGTACTTCCATTCATCACCACACTCCTGTATATTGAGAGACTGCACTAAAAGCTCTCCAGTCTCAATGAAAGCCAACATGGGTAGAAGGTGTAAACAGTGATGTCGTACAGTGACCTGCATGCCTTCATTGTGCTCTCCAGCCTCTACTACAGTAGTTCTGCAAACATGTAAACTCAACTTCAAAAGAAATGAGGTGAAAAGTTGTGTGACTTGTTACCATGCAGATCTCTGACAGATATCACACTTATTTCAATAGAGTATCATATTATTTCACACATGAGAATAACACATGAGGAGAGACAACATCTATAACACAAGTGCCACGTTTAGAACTATCACTGTTGCAGAGTGAATCTATTTCCACTGAAGCTAATTTCCCAAATGAAAATGGAGACAATGCTCCAACTAAATGATCTAGATTGATGGAACATGTCTTGTGCTTTAAATAATTTCTGAAAACATTAATAAGTGTTTGTCACTTATATGGCAATGTCCCCCGCTGCTAAAGAAGCATGAAATAATCATAACATATGCACAACTTTATATTTTTTGGTTACATACAAAATGCCTGAAATGACTTGTATTAACACAATCCCCCAATGTAGGCTATAACCAAATTTGAAGATACTGAGAATAACAGTCCATGAGATACCACGTTAACACAAGCGGTCATAGTGTCATGGTGACCTTGAATATAAGGTCAAGGTCACCAAAAATGACCGGTGTCTGCACACTCCACCAATGTGGGCTGTCACCATATTTGAAGACATTAGTTACAACAGTTCATGAGACATCATGTTAACAAGAGTTTGAAGAGTGGTCAAAGCGCCATGGTGACCTTGAAAAATAAGGTCAAGGTGTCTGCACAATTCTCAAATGTAGGCTGTCACTATCTTTGAAGATATTGGGAACAACAGTTTGTGAGATATCATGTTATCCCTCTTGATGAGATCGCTCGACACAAAAGAGTACAGCACAATCCATCTGTATTGGCTGCCTATTGCATTTCGATGGAAATACAAGATTGCAACACTTATGTTTTGCCATTTTGATGGTTCACTACCGCCATATCTATCCACAGAACTTTCTACATACAAGGCCCTATGAACTCTCCGCGCTTCCAATGAGAAACTGTTAAAAGTCCCAAAATACAACTTACAGTCAGTAGGACAGCACCCTTTCAAATACAGTGCGCCCTCAGTTTGGATGCTCTTCCAAATGAACTTCGCAATTACCCTTCTCTAAGTTCATTCAAGACTGATTTAAAAACATTCTTATTCAAAGGTCACATGCAACGTAAAACAAAACTTTGCAGATTCTGGTACCTTTTGGTATGTACTTTCTGAAACAAATCATCAAAAATGCCCATTCAACCTATAAAGTTGAACAAAAAAAACGCAATGAAAAAAAAGCCTGCGAAATCAGAGTTCAAACGTTTCACTAAATTTCCCCCAGCACTGGGGGAAAAAGTGGTTTCAACAGCTGTGCTGCGCTGCGCCCATAACGTATGCGCAGTGAATAGGTTCACAGAGCTTGAAACAGTATGCATGCCCGGAGTATGAGGTCATGAGCAGTAGTCTCATCTTGGTTGTGTACACAAACAAGTAAATAATCTACATGTTATTGTAAAAAAACTTGTTGATTGTGGTAAGCAACCTCTGTAACAGAGAAAGCACAATGTCTGGTTTATTCACACCTATATGTCTGCCTGCCCATCTGCTAAAGACAATATGCAGTACACAGCCTCAATAATTGACCACATGCAATTTGAACTTAACACCTATCAGACTATACGACATAAAGAAAATAAATTGATTTATGACCCAAGTCCCTTCTCTGCCACATTGTGTGATTAGGCAGGTGTGATATTTGTACACATGACATGTTTATATGTCTGTGGGTTGCAAACAAACTACATCCATTTTTCTCGGATAACTGAATCTCACGGAAACTGGTGCAAACTCTTGTCAGTTTCAAGTCCTACTTTGTACTTGGACAAATGACAGTTTCCAGCCACGCAGTAGTTTACCATCTCCACTGAGATGATTTTTGATTGGATCGAACGCAAATCTAGAAAACATGTATTTACAAAACCCAACATCTTTATATACATTCTTCATGGACAACAACTTCTTTTAGTGTATATGATTTTGTTTGACAACAGCATATGAATCCATACTGAAACGATGCATCAAGTACACAAAAAGAAGTTGTTATCCATAAAGAATCTTACTTTCTTGTGACTCGCCATACTTCTAAAATGCCCATCAAACAGATCATCTTTCTGTACACACAATGGGCCTTCAGCATATCAGCAAATGAAACAGGCAATTGGAAGCCGTCATTACACTTGAGCGCAGACCCACCCGCTATGACTGGGTTCGGTCTCCCGAGGGCTTTGTTTCGGGGGAAGTAAGCCCAAGTACAAAATATTGCTCTTTTGAATCGCGATTGTACTCTTATAATTTCGTTTATTTGGTTTTTTTAAAGCAGCAAAGTATATTATATGTCATGAATAAGTGATAAATGTGTTTAAATTATGTTTGATTTTTCGGTTGCATGTGACCTTTAAACAGGCTTTTCCTTAATGTGTCCTTTTCCATCCAATTTTTGTGAGAGAAATGCGTAAAGAGTCCTTTCGGAGATTAGCGCTATATAAATGCTATCCATTATTATTATTATTGTGTTCTACATATTAGAAATGAAATTCAGCAGAGAGGATTTGGGTGATCCTGGCACAGTCAGGCTGGTAAAGCTCATCATCAGCTCAGGGCCCTCACCCCCTCTACACGCAGCCCAGACAGCGAATGGGACTTCTCCCACGAAACACTGCCTAGTCGAACCCACCAAGAACTTTTCGGAGAATATGGAGGCTCCCCAACACTGCAGCCTTCTGCATTACCCAGATTGTCAGAAGGGCTGTGCTCCTGGTGGAGAACCCGGGCACTCTCCTGATCTGCGCTAAGAGATCAGGAGGTACCAAACCAAGGGCACCGAGAACAATGGGGAGCCTGACGACAGTGTACTTGGGATACAGGCAAGACATTTCAAAGGTGAGGTCCGCATATTTATCATGCTTTTCCTGAATCTTGCCAATCACATTGCTGTCAAAAGGGACAGAAAATTCAATGATATAAATAATTTCATTAGTTTTATCAAAAAGGACTAGATCAAGTTTGTTGGCTGGAATTCGTATCAGGCTGTATATTGGCCTATTCCAGAGAAGTTTGAAAGCATCATTTTCCAGGACGCCCTGGACATGTTCAGGGTCGTACCATGGATGGATCTCAGGGTCAAAGATACAGGTATGGCGGAGACGATAGTAAAAACAGCGAGCCAAGCCATCATGTCTTTTAAGATATGATGTTTGTGCCAAGGAAGGGCATCCACTGACAAGGTGTTGGACAGTCTCTGTGAATTCATTGCAAAGACGACATTTCATATTGATATTTTCTTTCAGAATCACATTTTGGCGATTGCGAGTGGGAAGTGACTGGTCTTGAGCAGCAATAATGAAGCCCTCGATTTCACATTTGAGACCAGACGACTTCATCCAGGCAAAGGAGTCGGTTGGATTGCTGTTCTGTTCCACACACTGCATGCACACTTGGTGCAGTGGCTTCTCAGACAGTTTCTCCACAAAGGACCGACTCTGAGCAGACTTGGTGGAGGACTTCACCTGGTTTGCTCCCATCACTGTACCATCCAGCAGCACATTGCCATCAACAAAATCAACCTCAAATTTCAGATTGTGTCCAACACCCTTGGCACGCTTAAAATAGCTGCGGAATTCCTTGCTTTCATCGTGAGTCTTGATGTGCATCACCAGAGGATCATCCGATAAATAAATATGTGCAAAAGTACACAATAAAATTCTGTCATGAAGAGCCTCCACATTAATCAAACCCCGTCCTCCCAAATTGACTGGCATATATAAACGATTAAGAGAGGAACGAGGGTGGTGTGCTCTGTTATCTGACATGATCCTTCTGGTCAGGCAGTTTTGTCCTATCAACTACTCCAAAGGAATAGGAGTGGACTGGCACAGTAAAAGTATTGGTGGCTTTGATCTTGTTTCGAGTATTTAGCTCGGAGCTCCAGATTTTCTTTAAACGAGACTTATACTCGGCCCGAAGTTTATCTTGAATCTGGGCATTCTGGAGCATGTCTTGAACTTGTATTCCAAGATAGGTGTAGGCCTGATCTTCCACAAGATGCTCAATAACTCCTCCCCCTTGTAACCTGACCGATCCATCATTGGTTACCTTGCCACGTTTCAAATGAAGAGTATTACATTTGTCGAGTCCAAATGTCATGCTAATATCATTAGAGAAGGACTCGACAAGGAGAACCTGTTCTTTCAAATTGGTCTCTCCTTTGGCAAGGAGCTCGATGTCATCCATGTAGAGGAGATGAGTAAGAGGTGTTGGGGATCTGTGCTGAGGAGGCCCGGGATGGTACCCCTCCTCCCTATTGAGCAGAAAACTCAATGGATTTAGAGACAGACAAAAAAGCAAAGGACTAAAGGAGTCCCCCTGGAAAATTCCCCTTCTGATTGGAATAGATTCTGAAGTCTGCACCTCTTCTTGCGAGTACATCTCAAGCTGAGTCGACCAGCAACTCATTAAAGACTTGAGTAAATCAAGTAGTCGCTCAGGGAGGTCAAAACACTGAAGAGACTTCAGAATCCATTCGTGAGGGACAGAGTCATATGCTTTTTTGTAGTCTATCCAGCACATGGAGAGGTTGCGATGATACGTTTTAGCCTCTTCCAAAATCATTTTCTGTACAAGAAGTTGATCCTTGCCTCCGCAAAATCCCTTCCTCGCCCCCTTCTGCTCTCTGTAAATGATCTCATTGGACGAGCAATATGATGACACGAGGTTCGTCAAACACCCTGTGAATAATCTGTATTGAGTATTTAGACATGTGATAGAGCGGAAGTTTTTGGGATCAGTCAAGTCTCCTTTTTTTGAGAGAATTATTGTGCGACCTTTGCAGAACCATGGAGGAACATCACCTGTATCCACAAGAGAATTGAAACAGTGAAGGAGTGGTGCTTGGACACAGGGAAACAGTTTCCAATACCGGTTTTGAATGCCATCAGGCCCTGGAGCTGTATTAGATTTGGACTTCTTTATAACAGTCTTAAGGCAGTCTGGTGAGATGTAACAGACAAACGACCAGGTTAATTTCTCATGCATTGCATGGTCATAATCACTGACCCATGGTGCTTCTAGGCACTCTTATCATTATTTTACAGATTAAAAATTCAAAAGCAGCAGAGGTTTGGGTGATCCTGGCACAGTCAGGCTGGTAAAGCTCATCATCAGCTCAGAATCAGGAAGTAGACAGACATACAGACAGACGTACGGATGCTTAGAATACATAGTCTCCTGTTATGAATGCATTATTATTTCTCAAATGAACCCAAGAGAAACATGTTGGTTTCTGATGTTAAACTTTTCATTAGTGCAGTTATCTAGCAAAGGTACTTCACCTTGCAGCCATTTCGACATAAGTGCTCAATCAAATCATATTATCCCATTTTGAACAAGCAATGTCACTTAAGTGACACAATCCTTCAAATTATCAAAGTAATGAAAGTCATAGTTTAAGATGAAGCTAAATATCAACAAAATCATGACCAGTCACCTCTCTTGCTCAGTAGTTGTTCAACCACACAAATATTTTCAAGACCAAATCTGACCTTGACATGAATGTCATGGTGTATGAAATAACCACACCATCAAGGAGAGAACACCAGATGATCACAGCAGACAAGTTGCCATGGATATACCATATCATCAGGGAGGGAACATCAGATCATCACAGAGACATGTTGCCGGCTGGATACGCCCACACCATCAAGGAGAGGAAATCAGCTTATCACACGTCATGTTGCCATGGATACATCCACACCATCAAGGAGAGAACACCAGATGATCACAGCTGATATGTTGCCATGGATACACATCATCAGGGAGGGAACATCAGATCATCACAGAGACATGTTGCCGGCGGATACGCCCACACCATCAAGGAGAGAACATCAGCTTATCACACGTCATGTTGCCATGGATACATCCACACCATCAAGGAGAGAACATCAGGTCATCACAGTTGACATGTTGCCATGATACACCACATCATCAGGAAGGGAGTATTAGATCATCACAGACACATTCCCATGGATACACCCACTTCATCAAGGAGAGAATGTCAGATTATCACAAAAGACAAACTGCCTGGTTCATGCTGGGAATACACCCACTCTATCAACATAGAGAACACATCAAAGCCTCTGTATGACTGTCTGTACATTAACCACCCAAGGGGACCACAGCATTAGTGCTGAAGGATGAAAGGATAGAAGTCAGATAGAGAGAAAGAAGAAGCTGTGCAAGGAAGAGTGTTGTCTTATCCCCCATTGAGTTCACCATGTCCAGGTGGAAGGACAAGATAGCTTCACTCAAACTCAATCTGTACAGACCTAAACCAGCTACTCCACATGGGCACAGATCAATTACACCGTTCCATGAAAGAAAGTGTTCTGTAAAGTAATTTGTTGTTTGGGAATACATCCAGCTAGCCTTGGTCCTTGCTTGTACTGAATGTTAAGTCCATGGATGTATAGTAATTCTATACACTTAATATTCAAGTCCAGATAAGCAGACAGTTCAGTGGATGCCACTCTGTCACTTTTATTGTTAAAAAATTATCATTAAAACTTTACTTTTCATCACAGAGACCTATAAAAGTGTAAGGTCCAGCCTATGATAAAGTTTGCTTTCCTTAGATGTCAGTAGAAGGTTACTAGCTTGTTGGAGTGAAGAAGCATACCTCTCCACATAAACTGTGAAAAATACTGAACCACTCTGGGGGGAAAGTTAAAAAAAGTATATATTTTATCAGGATCTCGGAAGAGTGTACCAAGATTACCTATATGGATAACACACTGACTGAAATTTGTGGCAACTCTCATTGATATATTTATATACCTAAATTAGCTCAATTATTAAATAGCTCACACAGACAAACTTTCTAGAAGATTATTTAACTAACAGCAACATGCATAAGCATGTTTGGCATCCCTTATTGGTCCCAAGGTCTGGGTAACAAGTACGAACAGCTTATTTGGAGTAATACATAGCCATGTGATCAACTCATAAGCCTTCTGGTCTCTGGGCAGATGCTCTGTCCTCTAGACCATGGCAGCTGTCTCATAGGCTAACTCAATCATAAATCTTCTACTTACATCTTTCTTCAAGGTATATACTTACTCTCTCTTACTTACTCTCTCTCTCTGTGAGTGTGTGAGTGTGTGCAGGCATGTGTGCAAGTATGAGAGAGAAAAATGTCACTGAAAAAAATGAAGAATGTGTTTTCATTCCTGTAGGAAGGGTAAGGCTCCTCTATAAACCACTTCGAGGCAGGTCTGTGGTGACAGGATGCTCTGTTTGACAGGAAAAGACTTTACACAACACAATAATAGAGCAGCTCTGACAAACCATTGACTTCATGAACACTGCTAAAATCAGACCATTGAAATATGTCATTTTCCACCTCAATATAAAAATTGGAGAGGAGTTGCATTTAATCCACTTTATACATGCATTTAGGGGATATGTCTGGTTAATCCAAGGGAATAATACTACCACAGGTTGCAGATATTCACCAGTTTCAAGGCTGACAAACATAGCATATGATCATGTTGCTGGGGTTCAAACTCCGGACAAGACGGACCCATGCCGCCATGTAGATAGACCTACAATGATAGATACAGACCTCTATGTCCTGCCTGGTTTGAGGTGGACACAAATCTGTAACCTGACATTCCCAGGCATCTAATGTCTTATTACACAGTCTGCTCACATTCCAGGTTATCGTCTCTTACTACAGAGGTTAGGCCATGTGTGTATATATGCTGGTACACTGAAGAATAAGCCCTGGAAACCAAACAAGGTACACTTCAGATGTACTGCCTCACCTCTTCCCAATACAGGTCACCATATCAGTGACATGCATGGTCACTAGTCCCTACAACCTCAGTCAAATCTGACTTACTGCTTTAATGAGATTCCATTGTGGCAAAAAGCCACCATGTCTCAACAAAATAACAGCTTTAAAAGAGGCAGCTACAACCTACAACCTAATACAACAGACAGACAAATGGCAGAGATCTATCAAAGTCAGTTCATGAAAGAACTACCGAATTGGGTCCCAATACATAGTATAATATCTTGGAGTATTAAATGTTTGCAGGTGGGCATTATTCCCAGCATGTCCAGCTTGTGTCAACAGGATATAATACCCACAGAGGTCATCCATACCTGTGTCACGGGAGGGGGACAAAAGCTTTATGAACCGGTCAGACTGTGGGGAGGACACCATAGCCGGTCAGACTGTGGGGAGGACACCATAGGAGAAATTCCTGGGGACATCCAGCCTTTTGTGGGGTGGGTTGTCTTGAGAGGGCGTGAGGGGGAGGAGAAGAAGGGAAGGAGGGAGAGATATCCAGAAGGGAAGGTGAGGGCAGGGCTTATCCCCACTCTAGTATACTGGATGTATATTGTTATTTTGACTTCCCAGTGGAGAGATCTTCCACACTTTCTGAGTAAACAAGTCTAGATAGTTGTAGGGTGGTATTCAAACATCTAGTGAGGGGAGATTTATCCAGGCTGGGCCCACCATATAATTACTATCTACTCATTTCCAGCATTCTGCTTGGGACAACTTTGTCCATGAACAAACAAACATCGATCTTTCTCTTTCACTTGATTCTATATTTGTAAGAAAAACTATTGGTCTGTATAGCCAATTTCAAAGAAGCCATGACTAGTTAGGATAACTTCCAATAGAAAGTAGACATGCTGGTTAACTCCTTCCTCTATGTGACTGCTGTGTGGGTATGCAGACCAGCACTGTACCTAATAGTCTCAGAGACTATCTGCTCAATGTTCGAGCTTCATTGCTATCAAGTAGTTCCTACATTTGTTTCATTCTCTCTGGATTAGGAAAACAAATTTAAAAAAACACAAAAAATGCAATTCAACCATGAATAAAGATGTCAGAATGAAAACTTGAAGTTCTTGTGAAGACCATGCGTTCATATATCCTAAATGAGGCACGATACCTGTATAAAGGCCTGTGGACTATGATGACCTGCTATGGGCATCAGCAAGCCAACCACTTTGTATGGTATTCAAGCATTAACTATTTTTATAAACCACACTTCAAGTAAAATATCTTGAAACTGATGATTCTTAGCACACAAAACACTCCCCAATGAAGGAGTCAGCTACAAAACATGCTTCACTAGTCACTCCCTCCATTTCCCACGTCAGAAGGACAGGTACTCAGATTTTTACCTGGTTGATTAAATACACATTTAGAGATTACAAGATGATGTATCAACTAACAGGTATGAAAACAGGTATTTTTACCTCAGGTGACATTGTGAAGCTTGACACTATGTTTTGTAAAGCTCTTCATGTCGATAATGACAGTGTCACAAGAGAAGCTTGTATACAAGTCACTGGAAGGGTAATGCTTGTGAGGGGAGTGGTCCCAGGACAAAAAGATTTGCAAGGTCGTGGGTGTTTGAAATCATGAGTAGACATTTTATGAAGACTATAAACTCATACCAGTGTGAAATAAGATTTCTGGATCATCTGTAATCTACACATGCCCATGAATGAGAGTAGGGGTGCATTCTGAAAAAAACGTATGACAGACAGGAGGAAGTTATTTCAGGTCAATCATCAAAGAGCTGACAAATCACTCAACATGTCAGAAGATGTTGAAGGATATGACCATTCATCATCCTATCCTACAGATACTGAACTGAATTAAAGAGGCAACATCATGGAGCCTTTGATATCACTGCAGCCTAAGTGTACTTGTGGCTGCATCACACGAAACAGTGACTGATAACATGATGTGTGGTATGTCTCACACATCTTGCACTGGTCTGGTCACTGTAAGCTCCAGTGAAAGTATTTGACTTACACACTCCCCCAGGACACAGTGACAAACCATCAGTCAAGTCATGGATGGCCACATGATCTGCATCCTGGCTCCAGCTGGTCTTGTGCCTGTTGTACACTGAAACCTACAGATTTCTAACAAAACGAAAGGTGGTAGCCTAAATATCACCTCTTACATGTTGTTTCCAGTTTCTTAAAGTAAGATTCTAGAAAATGACAGCTGACTTAATGGTTGCAATCTGTATAAATAATGATAAATCTTTATTTAACTGAAGACATCCATTTCATAAACTATGTTAATTTGTCACTTGTTTAACATGAAACTTGCCACACTGTTAAGCAAAATAAATTTGATTTTCAAGAGATTTTCTTGAGTTTCAAGATACTGACTCAAAATGACTGACCTCATTAGTCTGAATATTTGAAATCACGCTTTGTCTAACTCAGAGTATCAGACTAAGTTATAGGCCTGAAATCAAATTTGCTAGACTCTGTCCTCTCTCTTGAAGGGAGTCTTTTCTTTCAAAGCATTACAGTTTTAAATATGAAGACTTTATTTCCATAACTAAATGTCAGCCTATGAGTGCCAGGGATACCAGCAGTGTGTGTCTATGCTGGTGGCAGTCTGTGGAGGAGAATCCTGACACTGCTTCTTTGAAAGGGAGAGGATACACTGACAGGCAGCTGACTCCAGGCGGGTCCCTCATACCATGCATACCTCCAGGAATGGGGCTAATCTTCTACATCTGAGGCCAACATAAGGAAACAGAACCTCCATTACTGCTACAATAGTTTCCTATGTTACAGATGTGCTAATGCTGTTCATACATCTGAAGCAGGGGCAACACTCCAACAAGACTGGCAACTCTCACAAGACAGAACTTACTGTTCTTGTTCCAAGCAGTGATAACATTATTGTATATATCAGACACATATCAGGGTATGCCACAGGAATTTCTACAGATTGAATAGTTGCTACTATTCGGTTCTTCTTCCCAGCACTGACAAGTGACTGGGTCAGGCTTGTAGACATGGCTGTTTCCTTGTCCCCATGGCACTGATCACTGCTTGTGCTTTCAGTCACTGGTTCACTTCAGCATTTCATCATTATTAATACTGATCCTTCTGTAGAGTAAATGTGTCAAAGAGTTAATGAATGAGCAAGTCAGTGCAATGTCTTCAATACAAATATTGCATGATTTCATAGTGAATGACCTCAAGACATCAAGGGAGTTGTTCCAAGTCTACCCTATATTGTACAGGTATCAGTAATAATATCAGCTCAAACATGGCACCTAATGCTGAAACTCTACTAACCTGATTACAATGATAACACACACAACCAGTTGGTAATTCTACTGGCCCTAAACACTGCATTTGCAATAGGCACATTTTGTTGGGTTATTGATCAAGGGTTATTAAGAGGTGCAAAGCTATGGAATTATCTTAACCCCATTCTAGGAAGATCATTACAGTAAGTAAGGGGCAGTATTGTAAACCTACCCTCACACAGATCAACATCTAACAATGGGCATTGGCCTGAGCACCTACACGCACCAGTTGCAGCACCTACAAGCACTGGCTACAGCATCACCTACAGGCACTGGTTGCAGCACCTTGGCCACTACCTACAGGCACTGGTTGCAGCATCACCTACAGGCATCGGTTGATGCACCTCCGCCATTACCTACAGGCCCTGGCTACAAGATCTCCCACAGGCACTGGCTCCAAGATCTCCCACAGGCACTGGCTGCAGCACCCCCTACAGGCACCTCTAGCAGCACCCCTTACAGGCACTGGCTGTAACATCTCCCACAGGCACTGGCTGTAACATCTCCCACAGGCACTGGTTGCACAAGCTCCTACATGCACTGGTAGCAGCACCCCTTACAGGCACTGGCTGCAGCACCCCCTACAGGCACTGGCTGCAGCACCCCCTACAGGCACCTCTAGCAGCACCCCTTACAGGCATTGGTAGCAGCACCCCTTACAGGCACTGGCTGTAACATCTCCCACAGGCACTGGTTGCACAAGCTCCTGCATGCACTGGTAGCAGCACCCCCTACAGGCACTGGCTGCTGCATCCCCTACAGGCACCTCTAGCAGCACCCCTTACAGGCACTGGCTGCAGCACCCCTTACAGGCTCTTGCCTCAGCACCTACTGCAAACTCTGGTCTGGACACACCCTACAGACAATGTCCTAAAACCCTGCTGAAAGCTCTGATTGTAACAGATGCCAAGCTGTCCATTAGTTGTGAGGTCTGAGCAAGTGGAGCTCAGGCAAGTAACATAATCTGCAAAGAAATCTTAGAGAGTCTGTATGTGAGTCTGCCACTAACATCAGCCTGATTCTATAATAACATTTTTATATATTGAGGGATGACCAAACAATAAGGTGTTCCCAATCACTGGGGGTTCTTCTATGTACACAGTGACTATCAAGACAAGACAAGACAAAGATATTTATTGTACTTAAGGCCTCCGGCCCATATACAAGTAATACAAGTACATTGTTAGCACATGTTACAGACATTTCACGGAAGAACTTACAGTGCAGATAAAATATTGCTTCTAAGGTTAACAGCATGTTTCACATAGAGGGCAAGATTACGTATTACATTTTCATTTTTGGAGGACAGAATGGAAGTAAATGCAGTTGATGGATATTTCAACAGGTAGTTATTTGGGATATATTTTTTTCTTAAATCAGTGTAATGTGGACACACAAAAGCGAAGTGGATTTCGTCTTCTATGGCCGAGTTACATAATGGACATAACCTTAAATGTCTCTCTATTGAAAGTCGTCTGCCCTTATTGACTGATAAGTCTAATAGGCCCAATCGAAAATTAACAAATATACGTCTGATATTTCTAGATCTCAATACAGACAGATATAATTCTGGTTGGATTAAGCTCTTAAAAGATCTATACAACTGATATCTCGAACTGTTGTCTAGACAGAAATGCCATTCTTGATAATACATATTTACAGATTGATCTCGAAATTGTTTAAGAAATAGACTGATATTACCAACTGTTTGATTTAGCCAAACAAATCCAAAGCCATGAGAAAACAAGAGATTTCTAATATAGGAAGCCCATGTTGTCTTACCCCTAGCGTCTAAAAATACAAGCATATTATAAGCTAGTTTTGGGATTCTTTGTTCATGCATTCCAAGAATCTTTAACCAATATTTTAGACATCTGATTTGAGAATTTATATAGATCGGATATCTACCGCATTCTCCATAAACCATACAAGATGGTGTTGCTTGCGCTACATTTAAAAATCTTTTGCATGCTAAAAGGTGCAGTTTCTCCAGGCATTCATAACGTTGAAATCCCCAAATTTCAGAACCATAGAGCATAATCGGTTGAATTTGTGCATCAAACAATTTAAAATATATTTTCGGGGTTAAAGTTCCAATATTTTGGGAGACTGACATAACGTTAATCAGAGCCTTCTTAGCACGTGATTTCAAATCTGTAACACTCTTTTTAAAGTTCATGGTATGAGAAAACACTAGTCCAAGATAGGTATAGTGGTTAACAACAGATAGAGGTTTGCCATTCTATCTCACAGTAAATATGCATGACATCAGAGTAATGAAGTGAGTGAGGGAGTGAGAGAATCTCATCATGGAATCTCTTACACTTATTACTGATAAGGGATCCACCAAGAAACCATGGATCTCCACAACCACCAAGAAATCATGGATGTCCACACCCACCGAGAAACCATGGATCTCCACAACCACCAAGAAATCATGGATGTCCACACCCACCGAGAAACCATGGATCTCCACAACCACCAAGAAATCATAGATGTCCACAACCACCAAGAAATCATAGATGTCCACAACCACCAAGAAATCATAGATCTCCACAACCACCAAGAAATCATAGATGTCCACAACCACCAAGAAATCATAGATCTCCACAACCACCAAGAAATCATAGATGTCCACAACCACCAAGAAATCATAGATCTCCACAACCACCAAGAAATCATAGATATCCACAACCACCAAGAAATCATAGATCTCCACAACCACCAAGAAATCATAGATCTCCACAACCACCAAGAAATCATAGATCTCCACAACCGCCAAGAAATCATAGATGTCCACAACCGCCAAGAAATCATAGATCTCCACAACCGCCAAGAAATCATAGATCTCCACAACCGCCAAGAAATCATAGATGTCCACAACCACCAAGAAATCATAGATCTCCACAACCACCAAGAAATCATAGATCTCCACAACCACCAAGAAATCATAGATGTCCACAACCACCAAGAAATCATAGATCTCCACAACCACCAAGAAATCATAGATGTCCACAACCACCAAGAAATCATAGATGTCCACAACCACCAAGAAATCATAGATCTCCACAACCACCAAGAAATCATAGATCTCCACAACCGCCAAGAAATCATAGATGTCCACAACCACCAAGAAATCATAGATGTCCACAACCACCAAGAAATCATAGATCTCCACAACCACCAAGAAATCATAGATGTCCACAACCACCAAGAAATCATAGATCTCCACAACCGCCAAGAAATCATAGATCTCCACAACCACCAAGAAATCATAGATGTCCACAACCACCAAGAAATCATAGATCTCCACAACCACCAAGAAATCATAGATCTCCACAACTGCCAAGAAATCATAGATGTCCACAACCACCAAGAAAACATGGATCTCCACAACCACCAAGAAATCATAGATGTCCACAACCGCCAAGAAATCATAGATCTCCACAACCGCCAAGAAATCATAGATCTCCACAACCGCCAAGAAATCATAGATGTCCACAACCACCAAGAAATCATGGATGTCCACAACCGCCAAGAAATCATAGATCTCCACAACCACCAAGAAATCATAGATCTCCACAACCACCAAGAAATCATGGATCTCCACAACCACCAAGAAATCATAGATCTCCACAACCACCAAGAAATCATAGATCTCCACAACCGCCAAGAAATCATAGATGTCCACAACCACCAAGAAATCATAGATCTCCACAACCGCCAAGAAATCATAGATGTCCACAACCGCCAAGAAATCATAGATGTCCACAACCACCAAGAAATCATAGATCTCCACAACCACCAAGAAATCATAGATCTCCACAACCACCAAGAAATCATAGATGTCCACAACCACCAAGAAATCATAGATCTCCACAACCACCAAGAAATCATAGATCTCCACAACCTATCATAATTCAACCACATTTCAAACTTTACATCCAATGTTGATAAAACAGCTTTCTGGAGTTGTAAAGGAAGTATGAAATGGATCAGTTACAGTGTACACTGACCGCCAGGATTGATTAGTCCACTATAAACATCAAGTGGTTGGAGGTGAACTTGTGACCTTCATCACTCCACTGATTTTTATCCCTTTCATCTACATTGCACTCCTTCAGTCTGGGCCACTTCAACTGGTACTTCAATATCAACCACATGATCACATTAATGATCTATGGGAGATCCTTCACAACCTGCAGATGGTGATGAACTTTCTCTCTGCAAGTCATCCTCTTTTACCAGATTCCATTTAAATCTCTAAAAAGCCCAAGTTGATTTCATGTTTTTATGTTCAGACTCAAAAGTGATAACATTACCCAGTTATATCAGTTTTCTTCATTATAGTGCCAAACATTCATATCAATGTAAGTGTTTTTTCTACTAGTTCATAATCTCATATCCTGTGTGTACCCCTCTTCTCCCCAACAGAGACATTGAAACACTTAACACCACTGGTCAGACATATTGCCTCCAGCCTACTTCTGCAGGCCTAATGGTTGACAAGCCACACATTAGATGAAGCTTGCATTGAATTTCATCAAACTATCACAAATGCTCAGTGAAAAAACTACTGAATCAAGTTGTGAACTGTCGCCAGCTAGGGGATTACAATTACAAGGACTACAAGACCAAGCATGACCTACACTCACATCAAAGGCAGACTCAATCCCAAATTATGGGAAAGTGGCAGACCAAAGTCTACCAGACTGTTTGTAACACTTCTTACCAATCAGAAAACTCAGGTCATCATGTTGCTAGTGTATGGTTCTTTTCTCTGATTTCTGGGATTTAAATCGATCATATATACTATAAGAATTGTGAGCTGGTCTGAATTTTATGGGCTTCAAAATGCTGGTGTTTTATGCAAAAATGTGAACAGTAGCTCTCACGTGTAAATGTAATTTCCTTGAGCAGGACACTGTTGCGCTCAACTGACTATTTTTTCTGATACTGAATACTGAAATGGCCAATAGTTTTTTTTCCCACGATCAAATTGAATAATTGATGAGGATTACTGTTTGAAAATCCCCTCACATCAACAGTCAAAATGATTTGAATTTCTTACACATCTTGGCATGGGTGTGAATTATCCAATTCAGACTCCATTGCAGGACATATTTAACGATGAAAAGATGAAAACATATCAACTTTCTAACATGAATCATGTCTATCAAAGGCATGTCTATTATTGCCCACTAAATGAAACATTAATAATTGCCCTGTCAACAGACGTTGGCAAAGCACATGTATAACAGGACCATTGCAAACTAAAACTGAATCGTATGACATTGATACCACTGAAGTTAAGACTTGGCAAATTCTTCATTTGGATGAAAGGGCCATACTGTTTTGCCTTCAACTCAGTACATTTTCAGTGAGTGCCTAATGAGTCTTGAATACTTGTAGGACTGCACAGTATTATCGGTATACCCGTATACTGCAATATGCTTTTCACATGATATGTATTACAGTGTTTTATCTGAGAACCACTATGTTGGGTAAAAAATATAGGCTGTTTTTTGTGATTATTTTTATGGATTAAAGTAATATTGACATAGCCTTTCATTCACAACAAATGTTTTCCTTTGTTATTCAAAAGCAAAATGGCACACTGTAACACTATTAAATTTTATTAAATAGAAATTAGAATCCCTGACTGTGCAACCTAATATTGAGATTGTTGTTATCAGAACCATAACATGTATGCTTAGAAATTAAATATAGAAAATGGGATTCACATGTACAATCTGTGGTACTTACTATCAAACACTTAGCTCCAAATATATCACAATACCTATCGCAATATGGGTGCCAGAATCGCAATATATTGCAATACAGTATATCTGCCAATACACATCTCTACTTGGATGTGTATCATCCTACTTAGGCTTGACACTAATCATGTGAAGAGTCCAGTCCTGCTGCAATGACAGTACCATCTTGATACCTCCTTAATCACACCATTTTGTAGGCTTCCAAACCATATGATAACAGGACTTGGATGACTAGACTCAGATAACACCACTGGATAACAGAGTTGGCGCTGCCTTGATGTGAGTTGGCTCCGCCTTGATGTGATTTGGCTCTGCCTTGATGTGAGTGGCTCTGCCTTGATGTGTGTTGGCTCTGCCTTGATGTGAGTGGCTCTGCCTTGATGTGAGTTGGCTCTGCTTTCATGTGAGTTGGCTCTGCCTTCATGTGAGTGCCTCTGCCTTTATGTGAGTGCCTCTGCCTTGATGTCAGTTGGCTGTGCCTTGATGTGAGTTGGCTCTGCCTTCATGTGAGTGGCTCTGCCTTGATGTGAGTTGGCTGTGCCTTGATGTGAGTTGGCTGTGCCTTCATGTGAGTGGCTCTGCCTTCACGTGAGTTGACTCTGCCGTCATGTGAGTTGGCTCTGCCTTCATGCCTTCATGTGAGTTGGCTCTCATGAAGAAGTATGGCGTTAGCAGTTAGTGATCGTATGACACATTATCTGTATTTAGCTGAACCTGTCCCACAAAAAGCTCCTTCTTTCCACATAGCCTCCTGCTGAAAGGCTAACCCTTGCCTCATTTAGGATGCATTATCTGATTAGTAAACCACATAAAAGCTACGAAACACCAGCGATATTCATCTGTGATACTAACACAATATTATATCAGCAACTGAGTTCAAGGATACACCAACAAAAACATACTGCCATGCTTCCAATGTTACACACCCCTACTATGTTATGACAAGGTCATAACCAGTATTGTTGCTGTGTTATTTACCCCTACTATGTAAGAGCAGAAAAGGTCATAACCAGTATTGTTGCTGTGTTATTTACCCCTACTATGTAAGAGCAGAAAAGGTCATAACCAGTACTGTTGCTGTGTTATTTACCCCTACTATGTAACAGTAGAGACAAGGCCATAAGCAAGCTGTGTTATTTATCCCCATCAACACTAGGGTTGTAAATAGCACATATATATGGTCATCACATGCAAGGCGTGACATCAGTACATGACAGCCATAAACATATCAAGTCGTGCTGTGTTATATACTTATGCATACTGTCACAGCTCCACATTCATGCATATGAAAGTAACAGCTCCAGTTTCTCACGCCTATGTGGTCTAAGTAGCTCCAACATAATGCATGTTTATTACACCGGATTTGGAGAGATAAGAAGAAGACAGAACATGAAACAACAAACATCTGTAATTAAATACCTTCTTCAAACCATCAGTCATTGGCCAAATCTAGTTTAAATAATAAACATTAGCAGTTCACAACAAAATCTTAAATGAGGTGACTAAAAAGGTCAGGTTTATGACTTTGTTGATGCTCTGAGTATCAATCACAGGATTGCCTGGTCCAGACTTGATTATTTACAGACTATTGTCACATAGCTGGAATATTGTTGTGTGTCTTGTTAAACAATCTAAACAAATTAGTTAATCTATGAAACTAAGATGGCAACCATGGATTTCTCTCAACACAGAACATTCACATAAATGTAAAATGACTGGATCAGTGGTGCATTTGTACTACCAATGATGTCTAATACTTCCTGGTACAGATTTAACAACCAGATCTATCTTCTGACACATAAACATTGCCAATTGTTTTGAGTGAGTCAGTCAGTCAGTCAGTGAGTCAGTGAGTCAGTGAGTTTAGTTTTACGTCACAACCAACAATATTCCAGCTTTATGGTGGCAGTCTGTAAATAATCAAGTCTGGACCAGGCAACCCAGTGATGAACAGCATGAGCATCGATCTGAGCAGTTGGAAACTGATGACATGGGTCAACCAAATCAGCAAACCTGACCACCCGATCCTGTTAGTTGCCTCTTACGACAAGCATAATCACCTTTTATGGCAAGCATGGGTTGCTGAAGGGTTATTCTAGCCCGGACATTCATGGGTCCAGTTCTTTTGAACATGACTGAACATGGCTGGGGTGGATTAGGAGGAAACGCATGTGAGGATCTTGTGAATACTGAAACCACCAGGCTGCCAGCTACTGCCTTCATGAACTAGAGATAGCTGTTAATTACAGGGCAGAGCAGTTTCACTGAAATGAGTAACAGTTTACCCTTCTTGTCTCAACACATCTATTAATTACAGGGCAGAATGTGTCAAGTAAAGTGAGGATCAGGTCATTACAATGTGTGACCATTCTTTGTATGTAATCAAATCCATAATAGACTCGCCTCTCATGCCATGAACCACTGACTGCTCTGACTCATACTTGTGATATTTCTGCCTGCAGCATAAAACAAAATTCACTCATATCTTGGAAATGTATGAAATCCTGTAAAGGTAGTCTTGAGTCAAACAAACTGTCCTACATAGCATAAGTAGAAACAAATATTCCATACCAAGGCACATTCAACATAACTGCTTTGCTTGCTACAACGATTCTTTGAACTCAATGATATCTCTATCCTTTCTATCAGTTTAATTTGAAAGAATCATGATTCAGACTGCCGTTTTGAAATGAAGTATGGTGTCACCTGAATTGAATGATTCAACCACAATGATATAATCATGGATCACCTGTCACACACAAAAACCAGGTCACTTCAACATGTGTTCTGGAGACCTCAATTAAAGGTAGATATTCAGACACGTGTCACAAAAAGGCTAGAGGCGCTACCTACCACTCAGGTAAACTACAACAGTTGTATGCTTGGCCAAGTGCTGGGAGGTGCAATAAAGCAGACTAGGTATTCAGCATGTAACGCTTGACAGATCTGATTACCTCAGAGACATTTGAGACCATAAGCAATATTGGCAGAATATGTCTATAATTGAGACCACCCATATATTGCCTGTCCTTCAGAAACAATGTCTTTCTGTGGTTCTGCAATTCAACACATGTGTGTGTCACACCCAACAAACATTTCTTTCCCATCCTTTTCCATCCCATGACACCACTCCTCTTCCCATGTCCAGATAAAATTTCACTTTTTGGGAACACATTTATTCAGAACTGTCTTCAGCAATTAGACTCATAACAAAATTGGCCTTGGACTGAATCAAATGAACCTCTTTCTGACAGACTAAACATTACACTTAGATGCCCCTCTCTGATGGGGTCATGGTAAACAAAGTATCAGTTTCAAATTGAAATCTTTCAGGTAAGCTCACAGTATGAATCCTTATCTAGAGACATGTCAGAAAGGACATTTCAAGACATTCAATCTCTCAAGAACAAAGGGTTCATCACCTCACTCTAATCTCATGGATTGCTGAATAAAACCACATCTAAGTCAGGTAGAATTGTTTTCACAGTTCCATCAATAAAGCCTTGATATAATCCTCTGACTGAAGAGCACTCAGTGACTGCATAGATCTTGCCTGACATCCAGCAGGGACAAGGCAGGTTATCTGCATTACAGCCTCTGAGAAGAAGGGAAGGACACATGATCATTACAACAGAACAAAGCAATATGTCTGCTGCAAACTAAACACATATGTAGAACACTTACATAGATATTACCTATGCAAGAGTCATACATGACCAGGAATTGCACAGAGCCAGGACTCAGACAGAACTATGAACTGCACAGAGCCATAAATTGCACAGAACAATAGATCATACAGGAAAAGGAATTATACAAAATCCTGAATCATAGAGTGAAATAAATTATGCTAAATCCTGAATTACACAGACCTCATAACTATACAGCGCCATGAAGGATACAAATGCATTAACTATACAGAATCATGAACTATCCACAACCATGAACTATACATGACCAAGAACTATACACAACCATGAGCTACACATGACCAAGAACTATACAACCATGAGCTATACATGACCCAGAACTATACACAACCATAAGCTATACATGACCAAGAACTATACACAACCATGAGCTATACATGACCAAGAACTATACACAACCATGAGCTATACATGACCAAGAACTATACAACCATGAGCTATACATGACCAAGAACTATACACAACCATGAGCGATACACAACCATGAACTACACACAACTATGAAGTATACACAACCATCAACTATCAGGTATATAAGAGAGGCTGCTGCTCTCCATCCACAGAGCCTACACTGAAGCTTATCGCATCTGTGATAGTTACTGATGTTTTTATCACAACCACTTCCTACAACATGACTAGCTCAGCAGTACAAACACATGTTCATTTCGTGTTCATTTCACTAGGGACTTGAGAATGTCAGTTAAACTACTACAATCCACTCATGTACATTTCAATGTGTGTGGTGCTAATTTCTTTAACTGCCTGTGCCACTTCTTTATGCAGCCCAAGAGTAAATATTCCAGTGGAGAAGAAATAGATAGCATTCCTTTGGTGAAACATATACACTTGAGGGAGAAATTTGCACTTACCATTACTGTAATAATGATATCCTCAAACCAGATTTTTCTTACAACTTTGTGGGAAAGAGAAACTGCATTTTCAGCAGGTTAAATAGCCCTCAGTCTTAACCAGCCATCAAACAAAGATCTGAGACCATGTGGCCAGTGTTGTATCCATGTGTTGAAGGTAGCTTCATACATGACAGTGAATGGGAACAATCCAGGGTTTCACGTTGGCCAGGCACAACTTGGTCACAATTATTGGCAGTTCAAATTGATCAAGTCACTAATGCTTAATGTGCACAAAGTTCTACCTTTGCGTTTCAGACTGCAACAGTGGCTTACTTAATGTCACATTAGACAAAAAAAGAGTTTCCCACTAATGTGGCAATGTACCCAACTGCTAAAGTAGAATGAAATATTTATAAAATATTCACTACTTTTGTACTTTTGCTCCCACACAAGATGTGTGAAATGACTAGTTTCTGGAAAATCAATCACCTAATGTCGACAAAATGAAGGGCATTGGTTGCAATGTTTTATGCGTAAAATAAGTTCGAAAAGTGGACAAAGTGTTGTGGTAATATTAAAAATAAGACAATAAGGTCAAGGCCACCCAAATCGATTGGTGTCTGGGTCAATGTAGGCGGTCAACAAATTCGAAGACAATGTGTAGAACAGTTCATGAGATATGGCATTAATATAAGTTTTAAAGGTGGCAAAAGAGTCATGGTGACCTTGAAAATAAGGTCTAGGTCAACAAAATCAACTGATGTCTGCGCATTCTCTCAATGTAAGCTGTTACCAGATATGAAGACATTGGGTACAATAGTTCATGTGGTATCACGTTAACAAGAGTTTGAAGAGTGTTCTAAGAGTTGTGGTGACCTTGAAATCCCCAATGTAGGCTCTCATCAAATTCGATGACATTGAAGACAACAGTTAATGAGATATTGCATAAACAAGAGTCTGAAAAGTGGTCAAAGAGTCGTGGTCAAAGAAACGGGGCATACGTATTTAGACGGACAGATGCTGCTGAATACATAGTCCCCTGTTAGGCACTGCAGCGGGGAACAAAAAACCTCTGTTCCTGGCCTCTGCTTTTTTACTGCCCCATAGTAAGATGCAGACAACACTGGGTATACCCATAACCTACACGGGTTTGCCCAAAGGGAACAATACAATTGATTTCTTTTTGATCAACAAAAAACAGATGGCTGATACATTCACATACATGTTTTATTTTACTAATGCTGTGAAGATGTTCAAGGAGGCCAATCTGCCAGGCATTCGACATGTCACCTATTGTCTGTTGACTGTAATTATGACTAACATGTATGATAAGATAAACAACATACCAATACATGTCACTGTTATCTTGCTTGGATTTCCTATCCCTAACACATGGCACTAACTTTAGGAACATGTTCACTGAGTATGGTGGTGGCGGTAGAACAATAAGTTGGTTGTATCAGAATGAATTTCTTGTCTGAATCTGACGCTACCTCCAAGTATAGTATAGGTTGCCTTATGAGTGAATCAATGTTGACATAAACAAAAGGCAATAAGCCTTTGTGAGATAAACCTCCCTCTTGGCTGCTGTAGAGACACTGGTGAGGCTACACAGTGATACCTGCAATATAGTGTATCTGCCACACTGTCAAAAATTCTGTGTATGCTGTTCAATATCGGAGTACTGAGAAATCTACATAGTTACGACTGCTTTACAAAAAGAAATAAGCTTTTCACATAAAGTTGGTGTGAATATGGTGGTCAGATCCATACGCATCATCACTGCATATAAACACATGTAGTATTATTATTTCCTCTATACCAATTCTTGCATTAAGTAAAATATCTTGAAATATTTGATTCAGGGTAATTGTGAAAGTTGATACATGAGATATAGTACACATGACCATACCAGTTTTTGTGAAAGTTGATACATGAGATATAGTATACATGACCATACCAGTTTTGTGAAAGTTGATACATGAGATATAGTATACATGACTACCAGTTTTAACCAAATTTCTTGCTTGTGAAGAATGATAAAAGTAATGAATTGACATTTACAAAGAGCGAACATAAACTTCAACAGCACTACAGTGAATCATGTGTCAGACCAATATTTACCTAAGAAGCAGACTTTCATAAAAGCTACAAAATGACAAAATGATTCATGAAATGATCATGAAATTCTAATTAAGAAACCACCTATATTTCACCTGAAGCACGCACTGTTGTATTTAAAACAAGTTAATGGTCCTGAAATACACCACAGAGATAAGCCCTCAACGGGACACCATCAGTGGAAGCATAATGTGAAAGCTTGGTCAGTCTCTGCAGGCAAACCTCATGTACCCACAGTATCACGTTTTCAGAAAACACAACACCACATGTGTTTTTATTAAAGTTGCCCTATGTAGGTCTTACAGCTGGTTGTGCCATCATGCTGAACATCTACACATAAACACAGCTTAAGAACATACATGCACTTGCAGCAAGGAATTCTCAATATAAAGAAATAGACAGACACTAGATTTCAAGTTTATCTTTGTCGCTCTGTCAAAGCTTTAGTCACATAAAATGCTCCTACCTGTACATAATCTTTGCCTGACGATTCCCGTCGCCCCTTGGTATAGCGGATATCCATGTTGAGTTATGTCACCAAATAGGGAAAATCCATTCCAAATACTACACACATATCCATGAAAAGTACTATTACTTTACTAAATTCCCCTGTCAGTAGCTCAATAGGCAAGCCATGTAGGTGCTCTGCTGGTTACAGTCCTCGAAAATAATGTTTAATATAACATGTGCTGCCTGTACTATACTGCCCGATTCATAAGTTGTCTAACCCACTGGTGAGGGTCACGATGGGTAGGGTATACACACAAGTCATTTCTTGTCTAACTCACTGGGGAGGGTCACGCGGAAAAGCTGTCTACACACAGTATTTAGACTTTGTCTAACCTATGGGTCAAGGTCACGAGAACTTAAGATGAACATAATGTACGCAGGTATAAATTGTATCATCTCCTCAGAGATCACATCCCCTCATCCAAGACCTATTACCTTTTCTGTACATGGTGACAGAGTGCTGACTGTTACTGACATATCTTAGTATATGCCAGGTTGTGTGAAACAGTCACATATCTCTACAGCTACACACCCATGCGGAGCCTCATTCAGCTGAGCCGAGGCCAGCGGTGTCTTCATGTGTGAAAGGCTGTCAATAAAAGCCTGTACCATAAACACTCACTGGTGAGTATTTGTATGCTGCTCCCCTCGCTGACCCTTAGCAACTCACTCTACTGACCGCCTAAATGGCTGTGCTGGCCACAGGGCTCTCAGTTAGTACTGGCCATACCAGTTCTCCATTGTTTATATGTGTGTATTGGAAGGTAGTGAATTGTGCAAATGATGGTAACTTTGTGGACTTCAACATAAATATGACAATGTCATCAATCTATCCTCAGGTGTCTGGAGTACATTAAAGTCAGACTACATATTTATGTCACAAGAAAGATATGCATACACTTCAAAAAATAAAAACAAAAACGTATGCCTTCATTTTGAAATCTGTCATCTGATGCATGAAATGAATACGCTCTGCTTTGAAGCATCTGAAACTGACAAGAAAGACGTGTCCTCCACTTAAGAGCAAGGTGTTAATCCAGTCTTGACTTTCAAGTGGCCCTCTTGACTCGGGGGTCATTCTAAGCCATTAGGACTCAAGCCTCGACATTCACTATGACCCATGTTACCCATCGAACCCAGGTACCCCGGTAAGTCCCTCAACAATTAGGAGGATCATCTACTTTGCAGACATGCCTGGGGACAATAACACCTGCTTCAGGTGGAGGGTACTTTATGGGCTAACATTCTGCCTGTGATTCTTAATTTAGGCTTTGTCTGAAAAATATGGTTTCAACATAGATATCAAAGTTAATACCCATGGTCATCAGATTCGAAGTAAAGCTGGTTAACAACAACCAGGATCATATTCCAAGTTCATTATGTTCATCCATTACAACCAACATCCCTTACCATGTTCCCTACAGGCACACTGTTCATTACAACCAGTATTCCATACCATGTTCCCAACAATCAGCCTGTTCATTACAACCAGTATACTATACCATGTTCCCAACAATCAGCCTGTTCATTACAACCAGTATCCCATACCATGTTTCCTACAATCAGACTGTTCATTACAACCAGTATACTATACCATGTTCCCAACAATCAGCCTGTTCATTACAACCAGTATACTATACCATGTTCCCAACAATCAGCCCGTTCATTACAACCAGTATCCCATACCATGGTCCAAACAATCAGCCTGTTCATTACAACCAGTATACTATACCATGTTCCCAACAATCAGCCTGTTCATTACAACCAGTATCCCATACCATGGTCCAAACAATCAGCCTGTTCATTACAACCAGTATACTATACCATGTTCCCAACAATCAGCCTGTTTGTTACAACCAGTATCCCATACCATGTTCCCAACAATCAGCCTGTTCATTACAACCAGTATACTATACCATGTTCCCAACAATCAGCCTGTTCATTACAACCAGTATCCCATACCATGTTCCAAACAATCAGCCTGTTCATTACAACCAGTATCCCATACCATGGTCCAAACAATCAGCCTGTTCATTACAACCAGTATACTATACCATGTTCCCAACAATCAGCCTGTTTGTTACAACCAGTATCCCATACCATGTTCCCAACAATCAGCCTGTTCATTACAACCAGTATACTATACCATGGTCCAAACAATCAGCCTGTTCATTACAACCAGTATCCCATACCATGGTCCAAACAATCAGCCTGTTCATTACAACCAGTATCCCATACCATGGTCCAAACAATCAGCCTGTTCATTACAACCAGTATCCCATACCATGGTCCAAACAATCAGCCTGTTCATTACAACCAGTATACTATACCATGTTCCCAACAATCAGCCTGTTTGTTACAACCAGTATCCCATACCATGTTTCCTACAATCAGACTGTTCATTACAACCAGTATCCCATACCATGTTTCCTACAGTCAGACTGTTCATTACAACCAACATCCCATACCATGTTTCCTACAGTCAGACTGTTCATTACAACCAACATCCCATACCATGTTTCCTACAGTCAGACTGTCCATTACAACCAACATCCCTTACCATGTTCCCTACAGGCACACTGTTCATTACAACCAGTATCCCATACCATGTTCCCAACAATCAGCCTGTTCATTACAACCAGTATCCCATACCATGGTCCAAACAATCAGCCTGTTCATTACAACCAGTATACTATACCATGTTCCCAACAATCAGCCTGTTTGTTACAATCAGTATCCCATACCATGTTCCCAACAATCAGCCTGTTCATTACAACCAGTATCCCATACCATGGTCCAAACAATCAGCCTGTTCATTACAACCAGTATCCCTTTCCATGGTCCAAACAATCAGCCTGTTCATTACAACCAGTATAATATACCATGTTCCCAACAATCAGCCTGTTTGTTACAACCAGTATCCCATACCATGTTTCCTACAATCAGACTGTTCATTACAACCAGTATCCCATACCATGTTTCCTACAGTCAGACTGTTCATTACAACCAACATCCCATACCATGTTTCCTACAGTCAGACTGTTCATTACAACCAACATCCCATACCATGTTCCTACAGTCAGACTGTTCATTACAACCAACATCCCATACCATGTTCCTACAGTCAGACTGTTCATTACAACCAACATCCCATACCATGTTCCCTACAGTCAGACTGTTCATTACAACCAACATCCCATACCATGTTTCCTACAGTCAGACTGTTCATTACAACCAACATCCCATACCATGTTTCCTACAGTCAGACTGTTCATTACAACCAACATCCCACACCATGTTCCTACAGTCAGACTGTTCATTACAACCAACATCCCATACCATGTCCCTACAGTCAGACTGTTCATTACAACCAACATCCCATACCATGTTCCCTACAGTCAGACTGTTCATTACAACCAACATCCCATACCATGTTCCCTACAGTCAGACTGTTCATTACAACCAACATCCCATACCATGTTTCCTACAGTCAGACTGTTCATTACAACCAACATCCCATACCATGTTTCCTACAGTCAGACTGTTCATTACAACCAACATCCCATACCATGTTCCTACAGTCAGACTGTTCATTACAACCAACATCCCATACCATGTCCCTACAGTCAGACTGTTCATTACAACCAACATCCCATACCATGTTCCCTACAGTTAGACTGTTCATTACAACCAACATCCCATACCATGTTCCCTACAGTCAGACTGTTCATTACAATCAACATCCCATACCATGTTTCCTACAGTCAGACTGTTCATTACAATCAACATCCCATACCATGTTTCCTACAGTCAGACTGTTCATTACAACCAACATCCCATACCATGTTCCTACAGTCAGACTGTTCATTACAACCAACATCCCATACCATGTTCCTACAGTCAGACTGTTCATTACAACCAACATCCCATACCATGTTCCCTACAGTCAGACTGTTCATTACAACCAACATCCCATACCATGTTTCCTACAGTCAGACTGTTCATTACAACCAACATCCCATACCATGTTTCCTACAGTCAGACTGTTCATTACAACCAACATCCCACACCATGTTCCTACAGTCAGACTGTTCATTACAACCAACATCCCATACCATGTCCCTACAGTCAGACTGTTCATTACAACCAACATCCCATACCATGTTCCCTACAGTCAGACTGTTCATTACAACCAACATCCCATACCATGTTCCCTACAGTCAGACTGTTCATTACAACCAACATCCCATACCATGTCCCTACAGTCAGACTGTTCATTACAACCAACATCCCATACCATGTTCCCTACAGTTAGACTGTTCATTACAACCAACATCCCATACCATGTTCCCTACAGTCAGACTGTTCATTACAACCAACATCCCATACCATGTTTCCTACAGTCAGACTGTTCATTACAACCAACATCCCATACCATGTTCCTACAGTCAGACTGTTCATTACAACCAACATCCCATACCATGTCCCTACAGTCAGACTGTTCATTACAACCAACATCCCATACCATGTTCCCTACAGTTAGACTGTTCATTACAACCAACATCCCATACCATGTTCCCTACAGTCAGACTGTTCATTACAATCAACATCCCATACCATGTTTCCTACAGTCAGACTGTTCATTACAATCAACATCCCATACCATGTTTCCTACAGTCAGACTGTTCATTACAACCAACATCCCATACCATGTTCCTACAGTCAGACTGTTCATTACAACCAACATCCCATACCATGTTCCTACAGTCAGACTGTTCATTACAACCAACATCCCATACCATGTTCCCTACAGTCAGACTGTTCATTACAACCAACATCCCATACCATGTTTCCTACAGTCAGACTGTTCATTACAACCAACATCCCATACCATGTTTCCTACAGTCAGACTGTTCATTACAACCAACATCCCACACCATGTTCCTACAGTCAGACTGTTCATTACAACCAACATCCCATACCATGTCCCTACAGTCAGACTGTTCATTACAACCAACATCCCATACCATGTTCCCTACAGTCAGACTGTTCATTACAACCAACATCCCATACCATGTTCCCTACAGTCAGACTGTTCATTACAACCAACATCCCATACCATGTTTCCTACAGTCAGACTGTTCATTACAACCAACATCCCATACCATGTTTCCTACAGTCAGACTGTTCATTACAACCAACATCCCATACCATGTTCCTACAGTCAGACTGTTCATTACAACCAACATCCCATACCATGTCCCTACAGTCAGACTGTTCATTACAACCAACATCCCATACCATGTTCCCTACAGTTAGACTGTTCATTACAACCAACATCCCATACCATGTTCCCTACAGTCAGACTGTTCATTACAATCAACATCCCATACCATGTTTCCTACAGTCAGACTGTTCATTACAACCAACATCCCATACCATGTTCCTACAGTCAGACTGTTCATTACAACCAACATCCCATACCATGTCCCTACAGTCAGACTGTTCATTACAACCAACATCCCATACCATGTTCGCTACAGTTAGACTGTTCATTACAACCAACATCCCATACCATGTTCCTACAGTCAGACTGTTCATTACAACCAACATCCCATACCATGTCCCTACAGTCAGACTGTTCATTACAACCAACATCCCATACCATGTTCATTACAGTTAGACGGTTCATTACAACGAGTGTAATGTGCTGTTAACCAATAATCATCCACATCTCACCAACTTATGGTGCGGCATATGTGAGAAAGGTGTGTTTGTAAATGAACCTGACACCAGGATATGAGCAGACAATGTCTCCAATCATGATGAGCATCCAGTTGTTGTATGTGTGTCATCAGTAGTTTTCTCCAGGCTGCTGGTAGGATGTAGAATAAAGTAGACGGCTTCAATTTGTAAACAAAATCATAAACCAAGGTTACAGTGGAGCATGCCAAATATTTCCCTGTGTATAAACATCTGTCTGTCAATGCTCTCAGACTCAGGTTATATAATCCATGCTGGACGTGTGTATGGGTGGGTTGGTTAACACTACCTACCAACTAATATTCCAAAAAAAAGAAAACTCATTATATAATTACAATCAAACCAAGAAGTGATGATGGTCCATGTGACAGCGAACCTCCCATGTCTACAACCATGAAGTGATGATGGTCCATGTGACAGCCCACCTCCCTTGTCTACAACCATGAAGTGATGATGGTCCATGTGACAGTCCACCTCCCTTGTCTACAACCATGAAGTGATGAAGGTCCATGTGACAGTCCACCTCCCTTGTCTACAACCATGAAGTGATGATGGTCCATGTGACAGCCCACCTCCCTCGTCTACAACCATGAAGTGATGATGGTCCATGTGACAGCCCACCTCCCATGTCTACAACCATGAAGTGATGATGGTCCATGTGACAATCCACCTCCCTTGTCTACAACCATGAAATAATGATGGTCCATGTGACAGCCCACCTCCCTCGTCTACAACCATGAAGTGATGATGGTCCATGTGACAGCCCACCTCCCTTGTCTACAACCATGAAGTGATGATGGTCCATGTGACAGTCCACCTCCCTTGTCTACAACCATGAAGTGATGAAGGTCCATGTGACAGCCCACCTCCCATGTCTACAACCATGAAGTGATGATGGTCCATGTGACAGCCCACCTCCCCTGTCTACAACCATGATGTGATGATGGTCCATGTGACAGCCCACCTCCCCTGTCTACAACCATGAAGTGATGATGGTCCATGTGACAGCCCACCTCCCTTGTCTACAACCATGAAGTGATGATGGTCCATGTGACAGCCCACCTCCCCTGTCTACAACCATGAAGTAATGATGGTCCATGTGACAGCCCACCTCCCCTGTCTACAACCATGAAGTGATGATGGTCCATGTGACAGTCCACCTCCCTTGTCTACAACCATGAAGTGATGAAGGTCCATGTGACAGCCCACCTCCCATGTCTACAACCATGAAGTGATGATGGTCCATGTGACAGCCCACCTCCCCTGTCTACAACCATGAAGTGATGATGGTCCATGTGACAGCCCACCTCCCCTGTCTACAACCATGAAGTGATGATGGTCCATGTGACAGCCCACCTCCCCTGTCTACAACCATGATGTGATGATGGTCCATGTGACAGCCCACCTCCCCTGTCTACAACCATGAAGTGATGATGGTGCATGTGACAGCCCACCTCCCCTGTCTACAACCATGAAATAATGATGGTGCATGTGACAGCCCACCTCCCTCGTATACAACCATGAAGTGATGATGGTCCATGTGACAGCCCACCTCCCCTGTCTGCAACCATGAAGTGATGATGGTCCATGTGACAGCGCACCTCCCTTGTCTACAACCATGAGGTGATGATGGTCCATGTGACAGCCCACCTCCCCTGTCTGCAACCATGATGTGATGAAGGTCCATGTGACAGCCCACCTCCCATGTCTACAACCATAAAGTGATGAAGGTCCATGTGACAGCCCACCTCCCCTGTCTACAACCATGAAGTGATGATGGTCCATGTGACAGTCCACCTCCCTTGTCTACAACCATGAAATAATGATGGTCCATGTGACAGTCCACCTCCCTTGTCTACAACCATGAGGTGATGATGGGTATCTCCCTCACCCATCCCTTCCACCCCTATACCATGATATATACAGGTAGTTGATACCCCAGCTGTACCTGACCCATCTCTCCCACTAGGGTATCCCCCTCATCCATCCCTTCCACCCCCATACCCTGATATGAACAGGTAGTTGATACCCCAGCTGTACCTAACCCCTGTCTCCCAGTAGGGTATCTCCCTTGAACCCACCAGCCAGGAGGCAGTCCAATGACAAGCAATCTTTCTATCACTGCTGATAATGCTGCTATGTGTGACTAATTTACCCGACAGGGATTTTACATGACAGAGGGCTGTGACAGCTTGTCAGTGTCTTTATCACTATCATAATTGTCACAACATTGGAATCCCACATGAACATCAGGGTCCATTTCTTCACAGACAGGCATTAACATATTACATGATACTGTCCACAGTTTCACACATAGTTCATTCAAAATGTCTACAGTTTCAGTTAACTAGGCTACACATGGACTTCTGTAATAGCTAGGCTTTGAAATATAGGGGGTTTTGGTTCTTGCTTAGCTACTCAAAAGTCAATTATACAGATCACATGATTTGAAAGTATAGTGATATCTAACTAAAATCAGCAAATAATTCTGCTTCAATGCTTTTCAGTAAAAATCATCAATCCATACAAGAAGGCCGACTGAGGTAGCTGATACCATTCAAGGATGTCCACGATGTATCTCTGTATAGCAGACATAGAGAATGTAATCAGTTCAGGGTTTATTTATCAACCAATATTTACCTCCAAACTCCTTCAGTACAAAGTCCCTCACATGTATCTCTGTATAGCAGACATAGAGAATGTAATCAGTTCAGGGTTCATTTATCAGTCAATATTCACCTCCAAACTCCTACAGTATGAAGTCCCTCACATGTATCTCTGTATAGCAGACACAGAGAATGTAATCAGTTCAGGGTTTATTTATCAGTCAATATTTACCTCCAAAATCCTTCAGTACAAAGTCCCTCACATGTATCTCTGTATAGCAGACCTACAGAATGCAATCAGTTCTGGGTTTATTTATCAGTCAATATTCACCTCCAAACTCCTACAGTACGAAGTCCCTCACATGTATCTCTGTATAGCAGACACAGAGAATGTAATCAGTTCAGGGTTCATTTATCAGTCAACATTCACCTCCAAACTCCTACAGTACAAAGTCCCTCACATGTATCTCGGTATAGCAGACACAGAGAATGTAATCAGTTCAGGGTTCATTTATCAGCCAACATTCACCTCCAAACTCCTACAGTATGAAGTCCCTCACATGTATCTCTGTATAGCAGACATACAGAATGTAATCAGCTCAGGGTTCATTTATGAGTCAAAATTCACGTCCAAACTCCTACAGTACGAAGTCCCTCACAAGTATTTCTGTATAGCAGACATAGAGAATGTAATCAGTTCAGGGTTTATTTATCAGTCAATATTCACCTCCAAACTCCTACAGTACAAAGTCCCTCACATGTATCTCTGTATAGCAGACATAGAGAATGTAATCAGTTCAGGGTTTATTTATCAGTCAATATTCACCTCCAAACTCCTACAGTATGAAGTCCCTCACATGTATCTCGGTATAACAGACATAGAGAATGTAATCAGTTCAGGGTTTATTTATCAGTCAATATTCACCTCCAAACTCCTACAGTACAAAGTCCCTCACATGTATCTCGGTATAGCAGACCTACAGAATGTAATCAGTTCAGGGTTCATTTATCAGCCAACATTCACCTCCAAACTCCTACAGTACGAAGTCCCTCACATGTATCTCTGTATAGCAGACACAGAGAATGGAATCAGTTCAGGGTTTATTTATCAGTCAATATTCACCTCCAAACTCCTACAGTACGAAGTCCCTCACATGTATCTCGGTATAGCAGACATAGAGAATGTAATCAGTTCAGGGTTTATTTATCAGTCAATATTCACCTACAAACTCCTACAGTATGAAGTCCCTCAAATGTATCTCGGTATAGCAGACCTACAGAATGTAATCAGTTCAGGGTTCATTTATCAGCCAACATTCACCTCCAAACTCCTACAGTACGAAGTCCCTCACATGTATCTCTGTATAGCAGACACAGAGAATGTTATCAGTTCAGGGTTTATTTATCAGTCAATATTCACCTACAAACTCCTACAGTACGAAGTCCCTCACATGTATCTCGGTATAGCAGACATAGAGAATGTAATCAGTTCAGGGTTTATTTATCAGTCAATATTCACCTACAAACTCCTACAGTATGAAGTCCCTCACATGTATCTCTGTATAGCAGACCTACAGAATGTAATCAGTTCAGGGTTTATTTATCAGTCAGTATTCACCTCCAAACTCCTACAGTACAAAGTCCCTCACATGTATCTCTGTATAGCAGACACAGAGAATGTAATCAGTTCAGGGTTTATTTATCAGTCAATATTCACCTCCGAACTCCTACAGTTCTACAATGCCATGTTGCCAGTGAAATGTGAAAATGCTTATTTCTTGCTGTTCAACGAGGCACCCAAGTGAATATAGTGGTGTATTGCATGGGGGCCTGCTACTGACAGTCTAATGTGACAGATCAGTAAGTAATGACCTCCTGGCAGGACACACCTATTGGTTGTTAATTACCTGTACACACTTAGAACACGTTCACTGATTCAGGTGGAACATCATTCTCCTGTCTGTTTAGGGATTTTGTGGAGAGTTACAAGCTACAACTGGATAAAACTGAACTGGTTACCCTTACAATAACGATTTACACTCAAGACCAGATTCAGTGGGAGATGTTACACTCAGGAATAGGTTCAGTGGGAGATGTTACACTCAAGAATAGATTCAGTGGGAGGTGTTACACTGAGGGCAAGATTCTGTGGGAATGGTTGCACTCATTAGTATATTCAGTGGGAGGTGTTACACTGAGGGCTTGATTCAGTGGGAATGGTTGCACTCATTAGTATATTCAGTGGGAGGTGTTACACTGAGGGCTTGATTCAGTGGGAATGGCTGCACTTGTGACTATATTCAGTGGGAGGTGTTACACTGAGAGCTTGATTCAGTGGGAATGGCTGCACTTGTGACTATATTCAGTGGGAGGTGTTACACTGAGGGTAAGATTGTGTGGGAATGGTTACACTTTTGTGGGAGGGGTTACACTCAGGACTAGATTCTATGGCAGGGGTTCAAGTCCTTGAACTCTTAGGTATAGTTATCCATTCAGTCATATGTAATGATATTCAAAGATAATTTAAAGTCCAAATTCTGCTTTTGAATATGGATATCATTCATTGGTGAAATCTAATGCCAGCACTTTAAGACGGGAGTGGGTTATAAAAGGCTCAGTTTGTGGTTCATAGAATAGAGCCTGCTGGTGCAAATATGGCTATGAATATTTTAGTCTCTATTTTACACAGCACAAGGAGGACAATGTAACGAGACACTGAATCCTCCTGTAGGAACATATCTGAATATTCCCAGACCATACCATACATCTCTTTATAACCTTGTGCTTATGGTAATGTGATAAAATGGTTTAACTACATCTTTCATAGTCAGCCTATCAAATAAACTACTTAATCTACACATACAGTCACACTAGAATCAGCTAATAATCTATACCTTCAAACAGCTTCTAGTGTTATAAATCTCCAGGCCCCGATTTCTCGTAACATACTTAAGTCTGAGTTTTGATTTAAGTTTGATTGGAGTTTTCACTCAAACTTGATAAAAAGCAGGAAAATGCATTTCCCAGAATGAATTGAAATCGATATTAAACTCAAACTTAGTAGGCAATTTGTGATTGATAGATGACTTAAGTTGTAATGAGTTAAAAATTTAGTCGTTTCAAACTCTAAAACTCTGTTTGAAATTTGAGTATAACATATGTTTGTTTTCAGAAATTGGGGCTAGGTCAGTTCACTATGTTATCTTTTAGTACAGATGTGGATTAGATATGGATAGATATATTTAAGTTGTAAGTATTAAGGACAAGTATTTCCAGATAGTCTTGTGCTGAACAAAAACATGTCTTTGTAGGAGAGAAACAATGACTTATTTTTTTTCAAACCAGACACAGATTGTTGTAACCTAACTCTGATCTTATGAATCTGGGAAATCAGTGCAAAATGGAATTTGCTTAGGCTTAGGCATTCACACACAGCTGCCATTTATATGAACTGGGGATCTGTCTTGGGATGGATGTATCTACAGTGCATCGCTCTTTGCAGCCTGAATACAATGTAACAAGCGTACATCACCCCTGAAACACATCAGACACATGGAGTCTGTTCCTGCAGTTTCGCTAAAGGAATTTTCAAATGTCTACCAAGTCCTGCAGACGAGGCATTCAGGCAAGGATCTAATGTACGATTGTGAAGGTGTTTTTCTAATTGTTTGAGTAATGTAACAGACAATTCTGCCAGCATGTGTGTGGCTCCTTTTCTCCACACCTGTCCACATGCTTCACAACAGACAATCAGCTCGGTTACACTATGCAACATTATGAAGGATACATAGGTGCAAAAACATACACAATCTGACAATGTCATTTAGAAAGTAGTTGTGGAAAAGTTTGCTGTAACCCAGTTAGTACTGTCCTTGTGGTGTGAACATCTAGGTGGATGTCAGTGTTTCACAAGCAGCACCTTACCTTGTCAGAGTGTTCTATTGTCATCTTGTCATACTTGTCCTTCTTTCTTTCTCGCCGATCACGTGACTTGCGGGTGTCCATGCTGCTATCGCGACTAGCACTTTTCCTATCAGATGTGCTTAGTCTGAAACACCATTACCAACACACAATGAGCTGTATGAAGAACAATCGAATGCTTCAAGGTGTACATGCACTAACACCAAAATAATCCATGACACAGCACTCATCAACAGGCATCACATGGACATTAAAACAGAGTTGATTGGAAAAAGGTGTTCATATTGAAATGATTAATGTCAAAATGACAGAAAAACTATTCCATGTACAATCTGTCATTGTTGGCAACAAATGTGGAGTATAATGTGTTCTACTTGAAACAAGAGACTTCTGGTGAATTGTTTCCAGATTGTAAGCACTGACATGCACACTGGCACAGCAACACAACTGTTTTATTCTGTGTACACGTATTTCTGATGGGTATGCTGATAACACTAAGTACATTTTATGACATGCAATCTCGCCTGAACCTGATCTAAAACACATACACAACTTGTCACCAAGACGCCTTACAAATCTACTGTAGTCGAAGGCTCTTTGAACATCAAAGTTAGAGATGTTTAGAACTTTCCTTGAGAGAGACATGCATATAGATGTATGACATATTATCCTTCTGAAGGGACTGTGGAGGAGAAAAGTTGAGGGGTGGGCACTGAAGATGCCAGATATATTGATACATTGATCCATCAAAACCATCTTACTCCTACCTGCCATGTTTGTGCAGCTAGTGATTTAGAAGATAAACACTCTTGAATAATGACCTACTACACCCACATTGTCCCACAAGGCAAACAATGGCTACAGGAGCACATCTGTATATATAATGTGTTCCTCAAACAAGAAAATTTGTTTCAACTAACACTTTTTTACTCCACTCATGTGTAATGTTTTGGGAGTTAGTTATGCTGTTTGCAATACACTTTTCAGCTAAGTGTCAACACTCCACCACCTCTGTCAGGAGAACTTCAGTCTGCACTCTCTCTGTAAGTGATAGTGATATGTTCCGTGTATGTACAGTGAGACTGTGTGACTGCATTGGGTAGGGCTGCATCCATTATGTATGCCACAGTCCAGACATCTTCAGTTTGAACCCTTGATTCACCATGAATCTCTGGTTTATCAGACTAGAAAAATGTCTGTGTCAAAAACCTGCATACAACGGAAATATTCAATTACAAATGAGCTCCTCTCTCTCACAGTCAGTATTGGGTGGGTGGCTGGGATGGGCTGAAAATCTTTTTCACAGTTATGTGAAGTGCCATAAAATACCTACTAGCAGATAATTACATTAACATTATAAATGACAAACACTAACAACAGGTATAAACCCTTAACCTAACGCATCTTACATTGTCCATGACAGAAAAATGTAACTTCCATCAAGGGTAAAATGTCTGCAAGTTTTATCAAGGCATCGTCAAGAGAAGATGGAATGTGAGAGCAAGCATTTGCCCCAGACGGAGAGTGGTGACACAAGTTGCATACTGTCCTCCCCCTACCAGCACAGCGGACATGGTATGTAAGTAGTGAACCCATCCTCTCTGTTACCACCAAACCTAGCCAAAATATGACTAGTACAATCACTAAGCCCCCACATTAAACAAGTGACACAGGGATTGGAACGCAAAGATGACACCATTGTGAGCGTAAACTGTTTCTGCTCACACTTTCCTGTACCATTACATCAGTGGGTGTCACTGACAGACTACCCCTCAATAACAACCAGTAATCACAGTAGAAAAGGTGTACCTAAACTGGACTGTCAAGGCTGATTGACAAAAAGTCTTTCTTCAAGTACTACTGCAGCTTCTGCTACCATGACAACACATACATGAGTTAAAGTAGTGAACACAATCAGCACTCTTACAGCATCAGGTTTCCTGAGAAAAACTTTGATGCTCATGCATGTATGATTCATGTCTTGGAGGGTGTTGTCTTCCTCAGAACCTTTCCTTCCCTCACCCAGGCCACAGAACACTTCCCTCTCACCTGGGCCACAGAACACTTCCCTCCCTCACCCGTGCCACAGAACACTTCCCTTTCTCATCCGGGCCACAGAACGCTTCCCTCTCTCATCCGGGCCACAGAACGCTTCCCTCTCTCACCTGGGCCACAGAACACTTCCCTCTCTCACTCGGGCCACAGAACACTTCCCTCTCTCACTCGGGCCACAGAACACTTCCCTCCCTCACCCGGGCCACAGAACACTTCCCTCCCTCACCCGGGCCACAGAACACTTCCCTCCCTCACCTGGGCCACAGAACACTTCCCTCCCTCACCTGGGCCACAGAACACTTCCCTCCCTCTTCCCTCTCTCACTCGGGCCACAGAACACTTCCCTCCCTCACCCGGGCCACAGAACACTTCCCTCCCTCACCCGGGCCACAGAACACTTCCCTCCCTCACCTGGGCCACAGAACACTTCCCTCTCTCACCCGGGCCACAGAACACTTCCCTCCCTCACCTGGGCCACAGAACACTTCCCTCCCTCACCCGGGCCACAAAATACTTCCCTCCCTCACCTGGGCCACAGAACACTTCCCTCCCTCTTCCCTCCCTCACCCGGGCCACAGAACACTTCCCTCCCTCACCCGGGCCACAGAACACTTCCCTCTCTCACCTGGGCCACAGAACACTTCCCTCCCTCACCCGGGCCACAGAACACTTCCCTCCCTCACCCGGGCCACAGAACACTTCCCTCCCTCACCCGGGCCACAGAACACTTCCCTCCCTCACCTGGGCCACAGAACACTTCCCTCCCTCACCTGGGCCACAGAACACTTCCCTCCCTCTTCCCTCCCTCACCCAGGCCACAGAACACTTCCCTCCCTCACCCGGGCCACAGAACACTTCCCTCCCTCACCTGGGCCACAGAACACTTCCCTCCCTCACCTGGGCCACAGAACACTTCCCTCCCTCTTCCCTCCCTCACCCGGGCCACAGAACACTTCCCTCCCTCACCCGGGCCACAGAACACTTACCTCTCTCACCTGGGCCACAGAACACTTCCCTCCCTCACCCGGGCCACAGAACACTTCCCTCCCTCACCCGGGCCACAGAACACTTCCCTCCCTCACCCGGGCCACAGAACACTTCCCTCCCTCACCTGGGCCACAGAACACTTCCCTCCCTCACCTGGGCCACAGAACACTTCCCTCCCTCTTCCCTCCCTCACCCGGGCCACAGAACACTTCCCTCCCTCACCCGGGCCACAGAACACTTCCCTCCCTCACCCGGGCCACAGAACACTTCCTTCCCTCACCCGGGCCACAGAACATTTCCCTCCCTCACCTGGGCAACAGAACACTTCCCTCTCTCACCCGGGCCACAGAACACTTCCCTCCCTCACCTGGGCCACAGAACACTTCCCTCCCTCACCTGGGCCACAGAACACTTCCCTCCCTCACCCGGGCCACAGAACACTTCCCTCCCTCACCCGGGCCACAGAACATTTCCCTCCCTCACCTGGGCCACAGAACACTTCCCTCCCTCACCCGGGCCACAGAACACTTCCCTCCCTCACCTGGGCCACAGAACACTTCCCTCCCTCACCTGGGCCACAGAACACTTCCCTCCCTCACCTGGGCCACAGAACACTTCCCTCCCTCACCCGGGCCACAGAACACTTTCCTCCCTCACCCGGGCCACAGAACACTTCCCTCCCTCACCCGGGCCACAGAACACTTCCCTCCCTCACCCGGGCCACAGAACACTTCCCTCCCTCACCCGGGCCACAGAACACTTCCCTCCCTCACCTGGGCCACAGAACACTTCCCTCCCTCACCTGGGCCACAGAACACTTCCCTCCCTCACCTGGGCCACAGAACACTTCCCTCCCTCACCCGGGCCACAGAACACTTTCCTCCCTCACCCGGGCCACAGAACACTTCCCTCCCTCACCCGGGCCACAGAACACTTCCCTCCCTCACCCGGGCCACAGAACACTTCCCTCCCTCACCTGGGCCACAGAACACTTCCCTCCCTCACCTGGGCCACAGAACACTTCCCTCCCTCACCCGGGCCACAGAACACCTGACATGTCTACAGAAACTGTTGTTGTAGTGCTGTTGCCATGGTTTATAGCAATATGATTATATGAATGAAGTCCAGGACAGTGGGCCATCTATGGTCAGAACATGCTACTTGTCATACCTGTACATGCATGGAGAGAGTAGAGTTGGAAACAAATGCCAACAATTGTAAGGAATTATTTTTTTATCAATTAAACAGGTTAGTCTGCTGTTTTAACAGATGGAATAAGCACTGTATTCACAAGTACATATGGAACTATATCCACCACTGAGAAAGATTTTTTATGGGTCCTTGTTAAACATAATATACCTCATTTGAAAATCAGAGTCATAAGACACAGTTTATAAGACATACACCTGTACATGAATCACAGAGACTTTACACGACATACACCTGTACACTAATCACAGAGACTTTACATGACATACATCTGTACACTAATCACAGAGACTTTACATGACATAAACCTGTACAATAATCACAGAAAAGTGGACTTTCATTACTTAAGACAGGAGTTTGATAAAAGCCTGCTCTTTTAGTCCTACCTCATGAACCCTCTCACACGACTGACACCACTACAATCCTTCTCTACATAATTTGAATGCAGATAAACCTCGCTTTAAATTTTGTTCTTCTCAGGGAAATATTTCCAAACTGTTCATGTTCTGAAAGGAAGAAAAATCCAGAACCATTCACCACTTCCTTGTTGGGATGACCAACAGTATATCTTTGGGAGTCTTTGACAGAATGTCCTGTTTTCATTGTGTCAGTCATGGTGTCATGCTTGATGGAAAAACTAATTTCCTTTGAATTTACCAATTTACCATTCTGGACTGGCAACATTTTGAAGCCTGGCTGGAATTATTTCATACACTGCAATTGATGATGTCACAGTACTGGGTATTCAAACAAAATTCAAATGTATAAGGTGCATTTACATGAGAAGCATTCTAAAAATGAATCAACATAAAAGAGTGGGTTATAGATAATGGACAGGGGCACATGCATGCACGCATGCACGCATGCACGCACGCACACACAGATCACAAACAAAGTCAAACAAAGCCTAATGATGTCATTCTGCTAACAACTGGCACCAGTGACATCACAATGCAAGGGACATAACTGGATATGTCAGTAAATGTGAAAAGTATACTGAACAGCAAAAGAAACTCAAAATGTTTTTGTCAAGTTTTTTAAATAGAAGATATAAACATGAATCCTTATTTTCATGAGATTCATTTTTTCAAACTTGCGTTTCTTTTGCTGTTCAGTATGTAAATCAAGTTGCTAGAAAAAATATATAGGTTAATCAGTTGTAACCTGTAATAGTTCCTATGTTGTGAAAGAACAAAAATAGTATTTTCATGTGAACTTGCCCTTTTAGCATGTCATGGGAAAATTGGGTCCATTTTGAAAAACAATATTTTCAGCACCATAAAGCATTAATCAATTAGTATGATGAACATTCCTTTTTTGTCAATACATATTGTTCTGCATTTCTGCCATCTTGATGACAAACATTCCTCCCAGTCATTAATGGTCTTTCGTGCCATTAACGTCCATGATGCTATATAGAAGGGTTATTATCATGGTGAGGTAAACTGCTGGCATTGTATTCCACTGAAAGGTATGGGCCACTGAGGCACAGCATGTGGGTTGGCAAGGCATTTCTGTCTGTGTTGCCTTGTTGCTTAGTACCTGTGGTACAAGATATTCGAGAAAGACACCTATGTATGATTTACTGTCTGTAATACTGATATCCCTTGCATATTTTTACATTAAGCCTCAACCATGCCTCATATGTACTATGTTTTACATGAAAACACAGGTGCTCTGTGAACAGTGCCTGGAACACCATAATGATTTCAGGAAATTCTTTAGTCTTCTGGTACCATGTCACAATCAGTGAGACAACAGTTCACATTTACCTACAATAATGCACAATCAGTGAGACACAACTCCACATTTACCTACAATAATGCACCATCAGTGAGATAACAGTTCACATTTACCTACAATAACGCATCATCAGTGACATAACCGTTTACTCTTTTGGCCACACAGAAGATTAGCTTTTGTGTGATAAATATTCTAATCATGGTCACTACTCGGAATCTCCTCTTAACTCAGCAATATTCCAGCTATATGGCAGCGATCTACAGACACAGAGAATGAGTGACTAGTGCTATGCCATACTCAGCAATATTCCAGCTATATGGCAACGATCTACAGACACAGATGCACATAGCCTCTGTCAGTATCAGCGTGGATTAGGGCTGGGATGGGTCAAATGTTCCCCTTGGACACCATACCTCCCCCATTACAGTTGCTGGAATATTGTGGGGTGTGGTGTTAAATAAACTACACTCTCCTGTATGTATCTGTCTACTTAAACAATACAAGTTTTCATCAATCATTGAATAACATATTACATTGTTTAATCTAGCAGTCACATGACCACCTCGGGTTCAGGTACTGAGATGGGTACGATTTTGAAAGTGTTATGTGACCTTGAAAATAAGGTCAAGTTCACCCTGAAATGACAGTTGTCTGAGTAATCACTTAGTGTAGGCTGTCAAGATATTGTGTGCAATATTTTATGAGATATTGTGTTAACATAAGCTTGAAAAGTGGTCATGGTGACCATGAAGATAGGTGAAGGTCTGCCAAACAGACTGGTGTCTGTGTAATCCCTCAATGTAGGCTGTTACCAAATTTGAAGACATTGGGTAAACATGAAGTAAACAGGAATCTGGATGTACGGATGGATGCTGCTGAATACAATATTAGTCCCCGCTTCTGCATTGAGGGAGGAGTACCTCGTTTTTACCATGGACCTGAATTATACATTCCTAAGTTATGGGCTTTGAGAATATGAAAAAAAACCATTTCATTCAGAAATCCAAAACTACCAAAAGGTACCAGTTCACTACTAGACCTACTTATGAATGAAATTTGGTGATAGAACAGTAACAGTTTTTAAGTTCTGCACTGCCACCAATTTTAGTCTGTCCAACTTCTTGACACTGAAACACAAAAAAATATTTTATTCATAAATCCAGAACTACCAAAAGGCATAAATTCACCACCAGATCTATCTATGTACCAAGTTTGGTGAACAAATATTGAATGGTTTGAAGGTTATGCTCCAGTAACGACAAATGTGGATGGATGGACAGTCATATGGTACGATGTATGGACAGAGTTCACTTTAATACCCACTGCAAAAAGCATTGCGAGGCAGATAATGAAATCTAATGATATTCTTTAATCAAATGAGAAAATACCTGTACCAAGTTTCTTACCTGATTTCCACTCTGTCAAGTCACATGACTGGTCATGTGACATGAAGTAGCAACCTGTTAAGAACAATGGCGTTGGCCTAATTCCTTGCATTGTATTAGGATGTGTGTAGGCTACAAGCAGATGGGCACACAGGGGGGCTCTGCTGGGAGGTTTAGGTTCTCTATCCCAGCATCTTTCACACATTATACATATTTGGGAGGCCAAATTACATCTGTAGACAGTTTGTCTCTGGTGTACACAGGAAATGTTATGATAATACCACATGATGTGACCCACTCCTCATCCTTAGGTCACCCAGATCATCACCAGTGGTTAGTTTTCAGTCTCACAGAGGAGATTTACACAAACTCCCCAAAATAGCAGCAGGCAACAGTAATAGTGTGTGTGGAGTTTGGAAGGTTATGAGGAGTTGCGTCCCTAACCATGCGTAAATAAATGTTCCACTTATTATATTATGGCAGAAACACAATCCATAAATGCTGTGGAAAGGTAGATCTCCCACTGTGATGCTTGCTGGAGCAAAGAGAAAGCATGCTTGAGGTACACACACCACAGGAAACACATACTGAAAACACATTAGAGAGAGGCAAGAGGACACATACTAGAGAGGACAGTTCATTGGTAGTATCTGTTATCAGTTATGGATTGACCATCTGGAACTGAGATGTGTGAATTCTACCTTCTCTGAAAATATTCTGTGTTACATGCACAGAACCCCTTCACCTCAAGTTGAGGATCACTTGGAACACAGACAGCACCTGGTCAGCAATTGAAAGAATGTGATGTCTTGTCTCCATCAATGTGAAGCAAAGACCACAGGAATGTAGACATTATAAGCTTTCAGCAAAGAAATATGGAAATAGCTTCCCTATAAGTGAATATGGTTGACATGATTTCGAGGGTATTACGGCTCACATGAACGAATTAGGTAAATCTGGCTGACATGGTGTATTTTTTAATGCAGCACTCCGCTGAATGATGACAGTCTGAAAACATGTCTCGGTAGGACAATCCAATGATCAACAGCATAAGCATTGATCTACACAACTGAAATATGAAAGATATGTGCTCACAAGCCTGAGTTCACAAGCCTGATTCATCCAATATGGTTGGTAGCCTTTTATGAGAAGCATGGGTTGCTGAAGATCAATTCTAACTTCATTGGTACACACAGTTGTGAAGTTGCCATGATTCCACAGGTGAATATGGTTGACATGATTCCACATGTGAATATGGTTGCCATGATTCTACAGGTGAATATGGCTGCCATGATTCTACAGGTGAATATGGTTGACATGGTGCTACAGGTGAATATGGCTGCCATGATTCCACATGTGAATATGGTTGACATGGTGCTACAGGTGAATATGGCTGCCATGATTCCACAGGTGAATATGGTTGCCATGATTCCACAGGTGAATATGGCTGACATGGTGCTACAGGTGAATATGGCTGCCATGATTCCACAGGTGAATATGGTTGCCATGATTCCACAGGTGAATATGGTTGACATGGTGCTACAGGTGAATATGGCTGCCATGATTCCACAGGTGAATATGGTTGCCATGATTCCACAGGTGAATATGGTTGACATGGTGCTACAGGTGAATATGGCTGCCATGATTCCACAGGTGAATATGGTTGCCATGATTCTACAGGTGAATATGGTTGACATGGTGCTATAGGTGAATGTGGCTGACATGTGCGAAAGGTGAATGTGGTTGATATGGTGCCATGGGTGAATATGGTTGACATGATCCTACAGGCAAATACGGTTGACATGTACATTGAATATGGCTAACATGGATGGGATTCACATCACATCAAAACAACATGACATTCAAAGTACAACATGACATACAAAGTACAACATGACATATAAAGTACAACACGACACACAGACTGCAACAATTGTGGACACAGACTACAACATGAAATAGTGTGACCTACCTGACACAGTCAAATATGTGCAGATCCATGTGACAGATATATGTATTGTGACAGACTCAATCATCAACAGAAACACACGTATTTGTATGAACACTGTCTGCGCTTCAGATATTGAAATGTACCACTTGCTCCTCACAGCAAATCTATATCCCTAGTCGTGTGATACTTGTACATCAACAACACACCAACTTCCTCATTATAACACCCCCAGCTATTGGGGGAACACTCGGGGTCTGTGGCAATTTGGTTAGACCAGGTCAGGGAATATCTACACATGTGAGTTTGAATGACATTTGAACAATGCTAACACCAGACTGATATTTGGAGCACTAAGTTACCAACGTTTTTGTGGTGGTATCAGCACTATAGTGAGGCCGGTCGGTATGGAATCTATCAAGTGGCTGCTGAGATGTGGTACTTAGAGACAAAGCTCTTTGAGGCTGGATTCATTTCTTTTGCAGCTTGTCATGGTGCCAGCACTGCCACAAATAAACCCTTGACATGATATGGCACAGAAACAGCTCTAAATGTCCTCATTAGCAGAACTAGAGACCTGTACATATAGTTTTGTATCTGTATATTTGGTGAAGTTGCAATCCTACAGAAATCATCATAAATCTCCTGCATTACACTGGTGATTAGTATTCTCTGGGGAAATGATATCTGTTGTCCAGTGGTGCCACTTGACTCCACCTTACAGTTGGAGGACCTCATTCTCTTAACTAATGACATCTGTAACTCCCTTCTATATGGAAATTACACATAAATACTTTGGAAGTATTCAAAGTTCATAAGAGTGATACTGCCGACATGCATCTGTGTGACTCTATGTTCTATTTTACATCATTTGTGAACAGTAGATCCTAACAAGACTAAGGGACATAATCCATCATATCAAATCCTTCAGTGTAGACCAGCACTAAGAGAATATTTTCACAACTGTGTAATTGTTTCCACACTAGTTCTTCTAGCACTGTCTAGCCACACTAGACCACAACCAGCTCTATGTCAACAACACATTTGTCATGGCGATAGCCACCTGCCATCCTAGTTGATAAGGACACATTGCAATCCATAAATATGAATGGTTCTTTGTAATATTGTATTTCTCTACAACAAATTATCCCATATATCTCATTTCAATAACACAGTGTCCTGACATATGGAGTTCCATATACTACTCAGAATGGATTAAACTTAAACATGTTTTAAAAAACATTGTAATTCATACATAAAACAAGGTTATCTTCACATCCAACATGTGAATACCATGGAAAATAATCTGAGCACCATCCTTTATCCACACTTCCACACTGCTGAAGGGTCCACATACATTCACTTTTAATCACAATCACAAAGACAGAACCACAATGTTGCTATTTGTATTAAAGACACACAAGGTCAAGCTGATGTAGGATGATGGTAACAATGTAACAGTCAGCTGTTTGTATCATACACACACAATGCCAAGACAGAGAGTTGATAGTGTTCCCCCTAGGGTTCAGAAAGGGCAGGGTAAATTCATGGAAACAGGCACTTTATAGCCTCAATGGGCAGAGGGTGAGGATTATTGAAAAAACAACAAAATGTATCTGAAGTCAAATTGTCTTATGACTTCAATTCTAAAGTTTTTACTCTTCTCAGTTTGTATTTTAAGATTAGAATTTGAAAAAAGCATTTCAAATCTGGAAAATACACTCGTCATACTAAACGACTGTCATTGAGGCAAAAAAGGGCAGGGCGCAAAAGTCAAAGGGCAGGGCACTGTGCCCTCCTAGATGTGCCTAGGGGGAACACTAGTTGATGTAGGATGATGGTAACAATGTAACAATCAGCTGTCTGTATCAAAGACACACAATGCCAAGAGAGAGAGTTGATGTCTGATGATAATAACAATGTAACAATCAGCTGTCTGTATCAAAGACACACAATGCCAAGACAGAGAGTTGATGTAGAATGATTATTACAATGTAGCAGTCAGCGGTCTGTATCAAAGACACACAATGCCAAGGCAGAGAGCTGATGTAGGATGATAAAAACAATGTAGCAGTCAGCGGTCTGTATTAAAGACACACAATGCCAAGACACAGAGTTGATGTCTGATGATAATAACAATGTAGCAGTCAGCGGTCTGTATCAAAGACACACAATGCTAAGAGAGAGAGCTGATGTAGGATAATCATAACAATGTAGCAGTCAGCGGTCTGACTATCAAAGACACACAATGCCAAGGCAGAGAGCTGATGTAGGATGATGGAAACAATGTAGCAGTCAGCGGTCTGTATCATAGACACACAATGCCAAGAGAGAGAGCTGACGTAGGATGATGGAAACAATGTAGCAGTCAGCGGTCTGTATCATAGACACACAATGCCAAGGCAGAGAGCTGATGTAGGATGATGGAAACACTGTAGCAGTCAGCGGTCTGTATCAAAGACACACAATGCTAAGAGAGAGAGCTGATGTAGGATAATCATAACAATGTAGCAGTCAGCGGTCTGTATCAAAGACACACAATGCCAAGAGAGAGAGTTGATGTAGGATGATGGAAACAATGTAGCAGTCAGCGGTCTGTATCAAAGACACACAATGCCAAGAGAGAGAGTTGATGTCTGATGATAATAACAATGTAGCAGTCAGCGGTCTGTATCATAGACACACAATGCCAAGAGAGAGAGCTGATGTAGGATGATGGTAACAATGTAGCAGTCAGCGGTCTGTATCATAGACACACAATGCCAAGGCAGAGAGCTGATGTAGGATGATGGAAACAATGTAGCAGTCAGCGGTCTGTATCATAGACACACAATGCCAAGAGAGAGAGCTGATGTAGGATGATGGAAACAATGTAGCAGTCAGCGGTCTGTATCAAAGACACACAATGCCAAGAGAGAGAGATGATGTAGGATAATCATAACAATGTACCAGTCAGCGGTCTGTAACAAAGACACACAATGCCAAGACACAGAGTTGATGTAGGATGATGAAAACAATGTAGCAGTCAGCGGTCTGTATCATAGACACACAATGCCAAGAGAGAGAGCTGATGTAGGATGATGGTAACAATGTAGCAGTCAGCGGTCTGTATCAAAGACACACAATGCCAAGAGAGAGAGTTGATGTCTGATGATAATAACAATGTAGCAGTCAGCGGTCTGTATCAAAGACACACAATGCTAAGAGAGAGAGCTGATGTAGGATAATCATAACAATGTAGCAGTCAGCGGTCTGCATCAAAGACACACAATGCCAAGGCAGAGAGTTGATGTAGGATGATGGAAACAATGTAGCAGTCACCGGTCTGTATCAAAGACACACAATGCTAAGAGAGAGAGCTGATGTAGGATAATCATAACAATGTAGCAGTCAGCGGTCTGTATCATAGACACACAATGCCAAGAGAGAGAGTTGATGTAGGATGATGATAACAATGTAACAGTCAGCGGTCTGTATCAAAGACACACAATGCCAAGAGAGAGAGCTGATGTAGGATGATTATTACAATGTAGCAGTCAGCGGTCTGTATCAAAGACACACAATGCCAAGAGAGAGAGTTGATGTAGGATGATGGAAACAATGTAGCAGTCAGCGGTCTGTATCAAAGACACACAATGCCAAGGCAGAGAGCTGATGTAGGATGATGGAAACAATGTAACAGTCAGCGGTCTGTATCAAAGACACACAATGCCAAGACACAGAGATGATGTCTGATGATAATAACAATGTATCAGTCAGCGGTCTGTATCATAGACACACAATGCCAAGGCAGAGAGCTGATGTAGGATGATGGAAACAATGTAGCAGTCAGCGGTCTGTATCATAGACACACAATGCCAAGGCAGAGAGCTGATGTAGGATGATGGAAACAATGTAGCAGTCAGCGGTCTGTATCAAAGACACACAATGCTAAGAGAGAGAGCTGATGTAGGATGATGGTAACAATGTAGCAGTCAGCGGTCTGTATCATAGACACACAATGCCAAGGCAGAGAGCTGATGTAGGATGATGGTAACAATGTAGCAGTCAGTGGTCTGTATCAAAGACACACAATGCTAAGAGAGAGAATTGATGTAGGATAATGATAACAATGTAGCAGTCAGCGGTCTGTAACAAAGACACACAATGCCAAGAGAGAGAGTTGATGTAGGATGATGATAACAATGTAGCAGTCACCGGTCTGTATCAAAGACACACAATGCCAAGGCAAAGAGCTGATGTAGGATGATGGAAACAATGTAGCAGTCAGCGGTCTGTATCAAAGACACACAATGCTAAGAGAGAGAGCTGATGTAGGATAATCATAACAATGTAGCAGTCAGCGGTCTGTATCAAAGACACACAATGCCAAGAGAGAGAGTTGATGTAGGATGATAATAACAATGTAGCAGTCAGTGGTCTGTATCAAAGACACACAATGTCAAGAGAGAGAGCTGATGTAGGATGATGATAACAATGTAGCAGTCAGCTTTCCTATCATAGACACACAATGCGAAGAGAGAGAGTTGATGTAGGATGATAATAACAATGTAGCAGTCAGCGGTCTGACTATCAAAGACACACAATGCCAAGGCAGAGAGCTGATGTAGGATGATGGAAACAATGTAGCAGTCAGCGGTCTGTATCATAGACACACAATGCCAAGAGAGAGAGCTGATGTAGGATGATGGAAACAATGTAGCAGTCAGCGGTCTGTATCATAGACACACAATGCCAAGGCAGAGAGCTGATGTAGGATGATGGAAACACTGTAGCAGTCAGCGGTCTGTATCAAAGACACACAATGCTAAGAGAGAGAGCTGATGTAGGATAATCATAACAATGTAGCAGTCAGCGGTCTGTATCAAAGACACACAATGCCAAGAGAGAGAGTTGATGTAGGATGATGGAAACAATGTAGCAGTCAGCGGTCTGTATCAAAGACACACAATGCCAAGAGAGAGAGTTGATGTCTGATGATAATAACAATGTAGCAGTCAGCGGTCTGTATCATAGACACACAATGCCAAGAGAGAGAGCTGATGTAGGATGATGGTAACAATGTAGCAGTCAGCGGTCTGTATCAAAGACACACAATGCCAAGGCAGAGAGCTGATGTAGGATGATGGAAACAATGTAGCAGTCAGCGGTCTGTATCATAGACACACAATGCCAAGAGAGAGAGCTGATGTAGGATGATGGAAACAATGTAGCAGTCAGCGGTCTGTATCAAAGACACACAATGCCAAGAGAGAGAGCTGATGTAGGATAATCATAACAATGTAGCAGTCAGCGGTCTGTAACAAAGACACACAATGCCAAGGCAGAGAGTTGATGTAGGATGATGAAAACAATGTAGCAGTCAGCGGTCTGTATCATAGACACACAATGCCAAGAGAGAGAGCTGATGTAGGATGATGGTAACAATGTAGCAGTCAGCGGTCTGTATCAAAGACACACAATGCCAAGAGAGAGAGTTGATGTCTGATGATAATAACAATGTAGCAGTCAGCGGTCTGTATCAAAGACACACAATGCTAAGAGAGAGAGCTGATGTAGGATAATCATAACAATGTAGCAGTCAGCGGTCTGCATCAAAGACACACAATGCCAAGGCAGAGAGTTGATGTAGGATGATGGAAACAATGTAGCAGTCACCGGTCTGTATCAAAGACACACAATGCTAAGAGAGAGAGCTGATGTAGGATAATCATAACAATGTAGCAGTCAGCGGTCTGTATCATAGACACACAATGCCAAGAGAGAGAGCTGATGTAGGATGATGGAAACAATGTAGCAGTCAGCGGTCTGTATCAAAGACACACAATGCCAAGAGAGAGAGCTGATGTAGGATAATCATAACAATGTAGCAGTCAGCGGTCTGTAACAAAGACACACAATGCCAAGGCAGAGAGTTGATGTAGGATGATGAAAACAATGTAGCAGTCAGCGGTCTGTATCATAGACACACAATGCCAAGAGAGAGAGCTGATGTAGGATGATGGTAACAATGTAGCAGTCAGCGGTCTGTATCAAAGACACACAATGCCAAGAGAGAGAGTTGATGTCTGATGATAATAACAATGTAGCAGTCAGCGGTCTGTATCAAAGACACACAATGCTAAGAGAGAGAGCTGATGTAGGATAATCATAACAATGTAGCAGTCAGCGGTCTGCATCAAAGACACACAATGCCAAGGCAGAGAGTTGATGTAGGATGATGGAAACAATGTAGCAGTCACCGGTCTGTATCAAAGACACACAATGCTAAGAGAGAGAGCTGATGTAGGATAATCATAACAATGTAGCAGTCAGCGGTCTGTATCATAGACACACAATGCCAAGAGAGAGAGTTGATGTAGGATGATGATAACAATGTAACAGTCAGCGGTCTGTATCAAAGACACACAATGCCAAGAGAGAGAGCTGATGTAGGATGATTATTACAATGTAGCAGTCAGCGGTCTGTATCAAAGACACACAATGCCAAGAGAGAGAGTTGATGTAGGATGATGGAAACAATGTAGCAGTCAGCGGTCTGTATCAAAGACACACAATGCCAAGGCAGAGAGCTGATGTAGGATGATGGAAACAATGTAACAGTCAGCGGTCTGTATCATAGACACACAATGCCAAGGCAGAGAGCTGATGTAGGATGATGGTAACAATGTAGCAGTCAGTGGTCTGTATCAAAGACACACAATGCTAAGAGAGAGAATTGATGTAGGATAATGATAACAATGTAGCAGTCAGCGGTCTGTAACAAAGACACACAATGCCAAGAGAGAGAGTTGATGTAGGATGATGATAACAATGTAGCAGTCACCGGTCTGTATCAAAGACACACAATGCCAAGGCAAAGAGCTGATGTAGGATGATGGAAACAATGTAGCAGTCAGCGGTCTGTATCAAAGACACACAATGCTAAGAGAGAGAGCTGATGTAGGATAATCATAACAATGTAGCAGTCAGCGGTCTGTATCAAAGACACACAATGCCAAGAGAGAGAGTTGATGTAGGATGATAATAACAATGTAGCAGTCAGTGGTCTGTATCAAAGACACACAATGTCAAGAGAGAGAGCTGATGTAGGATCATGATAACAATGTAGCAGTCAGCTTTCCTATCATAGACACACAATGCGAAGAGAGAGAGTTGATGTAGGATGATAATAACAATGTAGCAGTCAGCGGTCTGACTATCAAAGACACACAATGCCAAGGCAGAGAGCTGATGTAGGATGATGGAAACAATGTAGCAGTCAGCGGTCTGTATCATAGACACACAATGCCAAGAGAGAGAGCTGATGTAGGATGATGGAAACAATGTAGCAGTCAGCGGTCTGTATCATAGACACACAATGCCAAGGCAGAGAGCTGATGTAGGATGATGGAAACACTGTAGCAGTCAGCGGTCTGTATCAAAGACACACAATGCTAAGAGAGAGAGCTGATGTAGGATAATCATAACAATGTAGCAGTCAGCGGTCTGTATCAAAGACACACAATGCCAAGAGAGAGAGTTGATGTAGGATGATGGAAACAATGTAGCAGTCAGCGGTCTGTATCAAAGACACACAATGCCAAGAGAGAGAGTTGATGTCTGATGATAATAACAATGTAGCAGTCAGCGGTCTGTATCATAGACACACAATGCCAAGAGAGAGAGCTGATGTAGGATGATGGTAACAATGTAGCAGTCAGCGGTCTGTATCAAAGACACACAATGCCAAGGCAGAGAGCTGATGTAGGATGATGGAAACAATGTAGCAGTCAGCGGTCTGTATCATAGACACACAATGCCAAGAGAGAGAGCTGATGTAGGATGATGGAAACAATGTAGCAGTCAGCGGTCTGTATCAAAGACACACAATGCCAAGAGAGAGAGCTGATGTAGGATAATCATAACAATGTAGCAGTCAGCGGTCTGTAACAAAGACACACAATGCCAAGGCAGAGAGTTGATGTAGGATGATGAAAACAATGTAGCAGTCAGCGGTCTGTATCATAGACACACAATGCCAAGAGAGAGAGCTGATGTAGGATGATGGTAACAATGTAGCAGTCAGCGGTCTGTATCAAAGACACACAATGCCAAGAGAGAGAGTTGATGTCTGATGATAATAACAATGTAGCAGTCAGCGGTCTGTATCAAAGACACACAATGCTAAGAGAGAGAGCTGATGTAGGATAATCATAACAATGTAGCAGTCAGCGGTCTGCATCAAAGACACACAATGCCAAGGCAGAGAGTTGATGTAGGATGATGGAAACAATGTAGCAGTCACCGGTCTGTATCAAAGACACACAATGCTAAGAGAGAGAGCTGATGTAGGATAATCATAACAATGTAGCAGTCAGCGGTCTGTATCATAGACACACAATGCCAAGAGAGAGAGTTGATGTAGGATGATGATAACAATGTAACAGTCAGCGGTCTGTATCAAAGACACACAATGCCAAGAGAGAGAGCTGATGTAGGATGATTATTACAATGTAGCAGTCAGCGGTCTGTATCAAAGACACACAATGCCAAGAGAGAGAGTTGATGTAGGATGATGGAAACAATGTAGCAGTCAGCGGTCTGTATCAAAGACACACAATGCCAAGGCAGAGAGCTGATGTAGGATGATGGAAACAATGTAACAGTCAGCGGTCTGTATCAAAGACACACAATGCCAAGACACAGAGTTGATGTCTGATGATAATAACAATGTATCAGTCAGCGGTCTGTATCATAGACACACAATGCCAAGGCAGAGAGCTGATGTAGGATGATGGAAACAATGTAGCAGTCAGCGGTCTGTATCATAGACACACAATGCCAAGGCAGAGAGCTGATGTAGGATGATGGAAACAATGTAGCAGTCAGCGGTCTGTATCAAAGACACACAATGCTAAGAGAGAGAGCTGATGTAGGATGATGGTAACAATGTAGCAGTCAGCGGTCTGTATCATAGACACACAATGCCAAGGCAGAGAGCTGATGTAGGATGATGGTAACAATGTAGCAGTCAGTGGTCTGTATCAAAGACACACAATGCTAAGAGAGAGAATTGATGTAGGATAATGATAACAATGTAGCAGTCAGCGGTCTGTAACAAAGACACACAATGCCAAGAGAGAGAGTTGATGTAGGATGATGATAACAATGTAGCAGTCACCGGTCTGTATCAAAGACACACAATGCGAAGGCAAAGAGCTGATGTAGGATGATGGAAACAATGTAGCAGTCAGCGGTCTGTATCAAAGACACACAATGCTAAGAGAGAGAGCTGATGTAGGATAATCATAACAATGTAGCAGTCAGCGGTCTGTATCAAAGACACACAATGCCAAGAGAGAGAGTTGATGTAGGATGATAATAACAATGTAGCAGTCAGTGGTCTGTATCAAAGACACACAATGTCAAGAGAGAGAGCTGATGTAGGATGATGATAACAATGTAGCAGTCAGCTTTCCTATCATAGACACACAATGCGAAGAGAGAGAGTTGATGTAGGATGATAATAACAATGTAGCAGTCAGCGGTCTGACTATCAAAGACACACAATGCCAAGGCAGAGAGCTGATGTAGGATGATGGAAACAATGTAGCAGTCAGCGGTCTGTATCATAGACACACAATGCCAAGAGAGAGAGCTGATGTAGGATGATGGAAACAATGTAGCAGTCAGCGGTCTGTATCATAGACACACAATGCCAAGGCAGAGAGCTGATGTAGGATGATGGAAACACTGTAGCAGTCAGCGGTCTGTATCAAAGACACACAATGCTAAGAGAGAGAGCTGATGTAGGATAATCATAACAATGTAGCAGTCAGCGGTCTGTATCAAAGACACACAATGCCAAGAGAGAGAGTTGATGTAGGATGATGGAAACAATGTAGCAGTCAGCGGTCTGTATCAAAGACACACAATGCCAAGGCAGAGAGCTGATGTAGGATGATGGAAACAATGTAGCAGTCAGCGGTCTGTATCAAAGACACACAATGCCAAGACACAGAGTTGATGTCTGATGATAATAACAATGTAGCAGTCACCGGTCTGTATCATAGACACACAATGCCAAGGCAGAGAGCTGATGTAGGATGATGGTAACAATGTAGCAGTCAGCAGTCTGTATCAAAGACACACAATGCTAAGAGAGAGAATTGATGTAGGATAATGATTACAATGTAGCAGTCAGCGGTCTGTAACAAAGACACACAATGCCAAGAGAGAGAGTTGATGTAGGATGATGATAACAATGTGGCAGTCAGCGGTCTGTATCAAAGACACACAATGCCAAGAGAGAGAGCTGATGTAGGATGATGGTAACAATGTAGCAGTCAGCGGTCTGTATCAAAGACACACAATGCTAAGAGAGAGAGCTGATGTAGGATAATCATAACAATGTAGCAGTCAGCGGTCTGTAACAAAGACACACAATGCCAAGAGAGAGAGCTGATGTAGGATGATGATAACAATGTAACAGTCAGCTTTCCTATCATAGACACACAATGCCAAGAGAGAGAGTTGATGTAGGATGATAATAACAATGTAGCAGTCAGCGGTCTGTAACAAAGACACACAATGCCAAGAGAGAGAGCTGATGTAGAATGATGATAACAATGCAACAGTCAGCTTTTTGTATCATAGACACAATGCCAAGACAGAAAGTTGTCAGAATGTCACAGTCAACAAAAGTCAACAGTTTTACTATGATAGCTATTATTAGTAATCAATCCATCTATTCAAAATGTAATGTCCACCTTTGCCATAGAATAAGATTTCACAATACTTAGCAAAAGCTGATATTTCCCAGAATTTGTTTCTGAGAAATGCTGCAACCATTGTTGTCATTGTCATTGTGAAATATACACCTGACATCAATGAATAATGACAAGGTATCAGATACATTTGGAAAATATAATCATGCATAAATACCATTCTCTTTTCAGAAAGATAATTCTGATCACAGATAGTTTGCTATTTCAACTATAGAAATCATCTCCCATGTTTTGATTTCATAATTTTGCAAGTTTAATTCTGATTGTTGTTTTTTTAACATTAAATATGCCATTTACTCTGTATGTTGTGACCATAGCAGCAGCCAACAAAAGTGCCAACAACACTTGTGTTAGCTGTCTGCAATACCACAAGCAAGAACATTTCAGATTGTATCTGTATTGTGATTACTATTATTGCAAAAATGTGTATGCTATATTCGAATGGGATTATTTGTGACTTTCAGCAAATGAAAGGTGCTGAAACTAAATTGAGACACATAAGGCAATGAAAATCAGAAATTTACATTCAAATCTTGAGTGAGTGAGTAAGTTTAGTTATATCCCACTTTTAGCAATATTCCAGCAATATCACGACAGGGGACACCAGAAATGTGCTTCTTAAATTGTGCCCATGTGGTAAAATATTGACACAGCATTTAGTGATGTACAATAGTTTGAGACACTATGGTGAAAATTTCTGTAGCTAAAGGAACCCGATGTTTTGAAGTATATTTTTACTCCATCAGGAGAATGCACATCTAGGAAGCAGGGGGCTATGCATGAACACAAAAAGACAAGAAAACAAGAAAGTAGATAAGATCACATTTAAGATGGAAACCTATCGAAGGAAGACAGTAATTATTTGGTGATGATTGTAACAGCAGTGGGCAGATAGAAGCCATGAGTAAATCAGGTAAATCCAAACTGGGATTTCAAATGCATGTCGTCAACTCTGCTATCTAGCTTTCATTCACCTGAAGATCATCTCAAAAGTTGTGTCAAAACTACTCATGTTGACATGCATACATTTTCCCCTCTTAATGAGCATCATTGCATGCTATTCAAAGATTTTATGCTTGTAACGGTCACTGATTCAAAATTAACATAAAATATACTCATCTACAACTATGTGCTGGATGTCCCACTGAGTAAATGAATTATTACACCAGTCAGTAAATGTTTGTGATAACCCTGTGCACCTGTACATACTGTTTCACCTATTATTCACCTAACATGCTGTCACAAGTTAAGTACCAAGACCTGTTCATGTCAGAACATATTCCATTGTTAATGTTAAAACATGCATCTATCTGCCTGTCACCACTAGTGTATGTTACTGAGGTTACTTACTTAATTCACTTTAACATCTGATGTGATGAATGCAAAGTTCAAAACAATATTTAAGAGTTGTCTGGTGGCTACATGCTTGGTACATGGGCATATGTTTTAGTCACTGTTCATAAACTGCAATATAGCTAGGAAAGGCATTCTCTTCTGTTAATCCAGTCTGTATGCTTCCCAAGATCTAGCATAACATAGCACATGCTAAAAGTCAAATAGTACTACTAGTATATGGAAGATACTGCAGTGCCCTATTCTTAGGGCAGTATTACACTAGTATGGTGTCATGAAGGTTTACACTTATGATGTTACAATGCTATTACCTCTGTCACAATGATTAGACCTTGCTTGACTCGTGGGAACCTGAGGATCACCTCAATGTAGGCAGTTTCTTTCAATTTACATTGGAGAGTTATGAACAACAGAATACTAAACTTGTTTCCGTGAAATACCATTTAAACTTGTGAAAGATTTAATATCAAACTCTCTTCTGCTTGTTGGATACAAAATCATTAACCTGTTTAACAAGAGTCATTAGAAGATGACATATCTCCCCGGCTCAAACATATTTGAAAGGATAAATCATCTGACAGTTTCTTGATGGTTTTTAGACTAAGTTTGAATCATTTCCATGGAAATCATGTAAAATATAAATGCCATATATCTGAAAACAGCAAAAGGCACCACTTCGAGATCTGTCTCATATATCTGCCAAGATCTGTTGAAAGATGTTAAAGAACAACTAAACTCAATTTTTTAGAACTCTTTTTATCACTGCATATGAAAGACTTCTGGTTAGTCATAAACAGAACACCATTTTTTAAAAAAAACAACAAATTTGTGGTTAATTCATACCAAGCGCTCAAAAGTTTGCTAAAAAGCCGTCTGCTTTTCTCTTGCCCACAAACGAAACCGCAGACAGGTTATGTAACTCTGTCGCCAGAGCCTTACAGTGACGTAGAAGGAACGATGTTCGGTCAAATGTATAGAAAATGTGTAGGAAGCTCGTCATTTAGCTGATTTCTCGACATCACCAAAGACATGTCAAACTGTTGTTGCCGTCAATTGTTCCTTGGGGTCGGGTGATGGCTCACTATGCACAGATTTCCACCGGACCCTGTAGTTTGTGCTTAAATTGGTTGTTAGTGCATGTGAAGTGAGCATTCCGGAAGCCTGTGGTATATACTAAATCGGATGTTTTGCCCCCTACCACGCTTCCAGGATAGAAAATGGGGTTTAAGTTTCATCCAGTTTATAAAATCAAGACTGCTTACTACACATTGCTGACCAAAAGGATTTTGCATGGATATAACGCTTTCTTCCTCGGAAACATCCTCGGAAACTACAATATTATCATAAATAATATCATATTGACCCCTTATATTGACCGCTTCCAAGAGTGAAATTGTTATGTCAAGCAATGTCATCTAAAATTCCTAATGTCCATCAATAAAATACATATTTTACTACCACTGAAAAGTAATTTTGATTTTGTAAGTTGGTGAAAACAAACTCAAATAGCATTCATCCTCAGACTGAGTGCCGCCGTTTCTGAAAATCGTGAAGTCACGGGTTAAAGTCCGTTAGAATTATTGAAATTATGATTTGTTCTCATCAAGTTAGAAAATCAAAACTACTTTTTACTGGTAGTTAAATATGCATTTGAATCATGTCCAAAAGGATTTTACATGACACAACTTTTAACATAAGGACTTCTTCCAAGGAAGCAAGGTAGGGGTCGAAGAGACATTTATATTGCAAGTTATATTATATTGACCTCCACCTCACTTCCAAGAGTGAAATTGTTATGTTATAAGCAATGTCATGCAAAATCCTACTGTCCATCAATAAAATACATATTTTACTAACAGTAGAAAGTAATTTTACTTTTGTAAGTCGGTGAAAACAAACTTAAATAGCATTCATCCCAAGACAGGGCACCGCCATTTTTGAAAATCGTGAAGTCAAATCCATTTGAATTAATGAGATTATGGTTTGTTTTCATCCAGTTAGAAAATCAAAACTACATAAATATGTATTTGAATCATTACCAAAAGGAGTTTGCATGACACAACCTGTAACATAACCTAAGCAAGGTCGGGATCGAAGTGAATATACTGCGTGATAAATTTCTTTACTTGCTAAATTTACTTGGTTTGTAACGTTCACCCACCAGTATGTATACACTTGTCAATATACGTCTTTATACTTGGTCTCATAATCCTAATTACTTTATAATCATACTTGTATGCATTTTGAAACTTAATAAAAAGAAGCGATCTGCGAATGTATAACTGGAATGTAACATGTAGACATTTCATAGTTTGCTTATATGAATCATAATTCGCACGCACACCCTAGTGTATGTCGTCTGCATCGTTACACTTCACGACGAAAACAATGATTCTGTTGAAAGCTATGACAACTTGATACAAACAAAAATGCAAATACATGTATTAAAGTTAAAGTTATAGGAGCAATGTCAGGCTATTACCTTCTTCGAGGAATGTATCCATCAATATCCACAAAAACAAGTGATATATAATTCATCTGCAGATTTCCCAAGTGATGTGTCTTTTAACAGTCTAATATACGAAAACGTGATGCATCGTTTCAGGTTTTTCACATTGCTGTATAGTTTCATTGGTTACCCAAAATAGCACACCTGGCAACTAATTGCATAATCATGATAATGAGCGTCATTCTTTTTAAAAAGCTATTTTGTTAGCTAATAATGAGCCATCAATCAATGTATTGGCGGTTAATCCTTTGAAAGAAGGGTGTTGTTTTTACATAGACACAGACTCGACAGAGTGTATTCAATACAGATTAGTAAATGTACATACATAAACATTACCTTTTGACAAATCCCCCATTTAAATCCGCATGAAACTAACTAATCAATCAGGTGTTATCGGTTAATCCTTTGATCGATCCAGACAAAAGAAATGCCAAATGGGGGCCTTTGTCGGGTAATCTAAGTGGCGTTACCACTAATTATACCTGTTATAAATTCATTAACTGAGCATCAAGTGAATGATGACAAATAATGTGTAGGTTTATACCACCCAACACAGATTACAACCTAGCGACACCAAGTGATTTTGACAGAATCGTCTATGAAAACAAACGTTGTAACTAAATGACAAAACTAAATGATAGTAGATTGTGAGAACATATAGCTTTCATTTTTCTCAACAGCTTTTGTGATTTCAGGTTTGTACAAACCTGTAAATAAAATAGTTTATCCCCTGAAATGTAGATGAATACTGCACAGACCCTCATTTCTATACCCACTATTACGTCACAGAGATGCGTCGCTCTGATTGGTTGAAATTTCGTTTGTGGCTGAGAATTGTTCACTGTCGACAAAAAGGTCGATTTAAGTTAATTAAAGGTCGAAATGAGTAGTTTTAATGGCAGGGTTTCATTTATAGCGATGTCAGCAAGTGAATTTGTATTTGTACCCTACTAGAGTATATGTGATCTGTAAGAAGTTTTCGAGTTGATCTCTGGAAACAAAGCCCATCCCTATCTTTTGATACTAAGTATGAACTGTTTCAATGGAAACCCAGGAAATGATGAATCACCAAAGTATGTAAATAGTAAAAGGCACTACTTCAGGGTTTGCCTCATATACCTGCCAAGTTCTGCTGAAAGATATTAAGAAGTTTTCGAGTTGATCTCTGGAAACAAAGCCCATCCCTATCTTTTGATACTAAGTATGAACTGTTTCAATGGAAACCCAGGAAATGATGAATCACCAAAGTATGTAAATAGTAAAAGGCACTACTTCAGGGTTTGCCTCATATACCTGCCAAGTTCTGCTGAAAGATATTAAGAAGTTTTCGAGTTAAGCTCCTGAAACAAAGCCCAGATCTCCCTATTGAGACTAAGTCCGAATCGTTTCCATGGAAACCAAGAAAAATAAAAAATCTGCAAATAGCAAAAGGCACCAATTTGAGATCTGCCACAAGTTTGCCTCACATATCTGACAAGTTTTTGAGCTGTGCTCCGGAAATGAAACACACCTCTCCCTTCTGAGACCAAGTCCGAAAAATTCAATGGAAACCAAGAACATAAAAATGCCAAAAATCCATGAACAGCAAAAGGCACAACGATAGGTTCAGTTTATTATATCTAATAATTTTGGTCTAAAACTATTAAACAGTTTTTGAGTTATGCTCCGGAAACAAAATCATTACAGACAAATGGACAGATGGGCGGGCAAATGGAGGGATGAGGCATTGATTATATCCCGTGCATTACATGCTGGGGGGAATGATAACACTGGTATTACATGGAAGGTCATTTTGTATCCTCCATGTATATATTCAGCTTGGGAATGTCTTGTTTACAGGAATAAGTAGTTACACTACAAGAAATTGAACATTATAAAAAGGTCAAGCAGACAAAGTTTATGCTTTGAATGCACGATGCTGTAGTGTTGTCCCTGCATGTTCCCATGAATGAGCTGGTGCAGCATTTGTATCCAATTACCAATTACTGCAAGACAATTTGCATCATCTGTTTTACTAAAGGAAGACCTGGTATTAGCCATAACTCAGACAGATGGTGAGATAACTGGCTGTTGGTTTTGATGTATGGATCCCATGCTAAGCTGCAACAGGAGGTTCAGGGTCAGGACAGTACGTGTGAAAGGGTTTTTTCATGTTTGATGTACTTTTCCTCCTGACTTAAACAAGACACCCTCTTTTTCATGGAAAGCTGAAACAGTTTAGGCTCACCCATCATCAAAATGGAATTACATTTGTTTTGCATATTTTCTACAGGTGCAGATGAATTTGCAACATGCTACCATTAGGTGCAGTGTGTCTGTGCAGCCAGTCTGGACTACATGATACAGTTCGTGTAAGTCATGTAATGACTGTGTTATCATAGTCTCACATCCACTGATAACGTTAGGAGTGTTCTCCAGGAGATGGTTGGGTTACCAGTGTACTGCCACACAATTAGTGTGGAAATCACTAGTGCTGGAGATGGTTTTACCAATAATACGATATTTGAAACTGTTTCATCTTTTTTCAACATATCCACAATTGTAAACCAAAAGTTACTGTGTTCTGTAATCTGATTGGTTGAAAAACATGATTAAATGGTATTAGATTCCCGGAAACTGAAAGACTATTCACCGCGTATTGACACGTAAACAAGTGTTTTGTTGTGTCATCAACAGTGGTGACGTCATTCAAATCATATTGTGACGTAAAGTTAGAATGACGTCACAAATGAGCAACTCCAGATGCTACCATGAGAACCAGCTAAAACGGCCAGCTGATGACACTTCACTGCTGTGTCCATATACGATGCAAACGAGTGCAGACACTAAAACCCCTTTGGTTTACTTTTGTGTTTACAATGTCGATAAACATCATGTGTTGGCCAATTTCCGAGTGTTATTGAGTATTTGAAGCACGCCGTCAGTCCCAAATGCATTCCCGTGCTTCAAATACTAAATAACACCCGGAAATTGGCCAACACATGATGTTTATCTCCTAAGCTGATCATGATGAAGAAATAGGAACTCCTTTTAAACTGATGACTGCTCTTGTTCTGGGCAAAACTCCATTGTCCAGTTGTCCAGTTTGTCATATTGTTGTTGTTCTGCTACTGTAGGTGCTACAGTTATTATCCTACATGAGGTACACATGTACTGATAGGACAGGGAAGTGTCACTGATAGGTTGATGCTCTAATCTACAGACTCTTCTCCAAACTGAACACACAGAAGAAGACTTATCATGGACATAAAATGAATCAATGTTCCCATGAAAAGTCTTGTTTCAGGAACTTATACTTCATGGCTATAACCAATCATGCCTGATTGAAGAAACACTAATACATCACATGAAGCATCATAAAATCTCCTTGTGTTGGCCCGCTGCATCAAGCTGCAGGAGGAAGAAGCTCAGAGTGAGGGAGTGAGTTCTATGCCACATTTAGCAATATTACAGCAACATCACTGCAGCAGAGGTCAGAAATGACTTCACACTCATTGTACCCGTGTGGGCAATCAAACATGGGTCTGCATGACAAGCAGACAAATGTTCTAACCGCAAGGGAACTCAAGTGCAGGTGTTGGTGATATATCAGCTCTACCAGAAACATGGCTGTATTCAATAAACAAGGACACTTTTATACACTTTGTTTTCCAAAAATAAAGAATGACACTTTGACCAAAGCTTACTTGACCAAAGTATTACTACAGTCCATATCAATCAATGATGTAAATATCCTTTATTAAGCAACGACATGTGATAAACTCCTAAATGAGGTGAAATGTTGGTGGGTAGTTATGATTAATAAAGTTGAAAATGAGTGGTTTGACAAAATGATTAAAATTAAAATCAAGAACCAATCCTGGTGTCCAAACTGCATGGCCACCAAACATCACGGTACTGGACCAGACCAGATGTACAACCCTTCTTGGATGTCACAGCTGTTGACAGTCGTAACAGTTGGATATTTTTGCATGCTTGTTATTCCAGCAAGGATTATCAGTTCAATACTGTCAATCATTCTCGATATCTTCAGGGTATATGTTCCGATAAATCTCCACTATACGCTGGATGCATGTACGCCCATAACTTTTTTACCTCTCTTTGCTGGCTCCACATTTTTACAGTAGTCAATCAGCTAAGTCACCATTACAACTGAGCTTGCCCATGTGAACAAAGATAGCAGCCGCAGCTATGAAGGTTTGTTCAGAGTATATCTCAGATTTGGGAGAAATACAGACTAATTGTCAGGTCCAAAAATTAATGCAAGAACTCCTTCTATCTCTTTTATAGCTCCTCTGCATGATTTGTGTTGCCATGTATAATCACTAAGATAATTTAACAAAAGTCATCAGATGATGACATATCCCCCCGGCCCCCACATATTTGAAAGGACAAATGATTTGACAGTAACTTGATATTTTTAGAAGTGTTTAGGTTCTGACTGATATATCTACCAAGTTTTTCAGAACAATATTGAACAGATCTTGAGCAGTTCTGGAAATGAAGCCCACCCTGCCAGTAGAATAAGACCAAAACATTCCATTAAAAAAAAAAACAAAAAAATAAAAAGGCCAAAAATGTGTAAATAGCAAAAGGCACAAGCACAGGTTCAGATTATTATATCTATCAATTTTGGTCTAAACATATTGAACCTGGATCTTGTCCAGGACCCCTCAACAGACCTTGAAAACTATAAACACATTAATAACCCACAGGCTCGTAAGATTGTCTTGGACCAAATTGAAAACTTGAACTTAATAGATGAATGGAGAGTACAAAATCCCAAAATAAACAAGAGTCATCAGAAGATGACATATCCCCCCCACATCCCCCACATATTTGAAAGGACAATTCATCTGACAGTTACTTGATGTTTTCTTAGATAGTTTGAATCGTTTCCATAGAAGTCATGAAAAATATAAATGCCATATATCTGTAAACAGCAAAAGGCACCACTTCAAGATCTGTCTCATATATCTGCCAAGATCTGTTGAAAGGTATCAAATGATTTTCGAGTTGTGCTCTGGAAACGAAGCCTATCCCTCCATTTTGAGACTAAGTCAGAATTGTTTCAATGGAAACCGGGAAAAATAAAAATGCCAAAACATTTTAAATAGCAAAAGGCACCACTTTGTGATCTGCCTAAAATATCTGCCAAGTTTTGCTGTAAGATATTAATAGTTTTTGATTTGTGCTCCGTAAACGATGTCAAGCCCTCCATTTTGAGACTATGACAAAATTGTTTCAATGGAAACCGGGAAAAATAACGAGTCATCAGAAGATGACATATTCCCCTGGCCCCCACATATTTGAAAGGACATCATCTGACAGTTACTTATTGTGATTTTAGACCAAGTCTGAATTGTTTCCATGGAATTTATGAAATATATAAATGCCATATATCTGTAATCAGAAAACGTCACCATTTCAAGATCTGTCTCATATATCTGCAAAGATCTTTTGAAAGATATGAAATGGTTTTCGAGTTGTGCTCCGGAAACAAAGTCTGTAATGTGTTCATGGAACCGAGAAAATAATATATCACAAAAACCTGTAAATACCAAAAGGCACCACTTTGGGGTCTGCCACACATATCTACCAAGTTTTACTCTTAGATATTAAGAAGTTTTTGAAATGAAACACACCTCTCTCAGACAAAGTCTGAATCGTTTCCATGGAAACTGAAAAACTAAGAAATCACAAAAACCTGCAACTAGCAAAAGACACCATTGTAACTTCTGACTGGTATATCTCCCAAGTTTTGCAGAAAAATAAAGAACGGCTTTTGAGTTCTGCTCCGGAAACGAAGCCCATCCCTCCATTTTGAGACTAAGTCCGAAACTTTTTCATAGAAACGGAGAAAATAATAAATCAGAAAAACATGTAAATAGCAAACGGCACCACTTTGGGGTCTGCCACACATATCTACCAAGTTTTGCGGAAAAATATTGAACGGTTTTTGAGTTCTGCTCCGCAAACAAAGCCCATACCTAAATTTTAAGACTAAGACCGAAACATTTCCATGGAAACTTGGAAAATGATAAATCACAAAAACCTATAATTTATAGCAAAAGGCACCACTGTGGGGTCTGCCACAAATATCTACCAAGTTTTGCAAGAAAAATATTGAACGTTTTTTGAGTTCTGCTCTGGAAACGAAGCCCACCCCACCATTAGACTAACACCAAAATGTTCCATGGAAAAACAAAAAAACTAAAAATGCCAAAACTCTGTAAATAGCAAAAGGCACAACTATAGGTTGAGATTATTATATCTATCACGTTTGGTCTAAAGATATTGAACGGTTTCTGAGTAATGCTCCGGAAACAAAATGAGACGGACAGACGAGGCGTCGACTATATTCCCCCCGCAATACATGCTGGGGTGATAAAAAAACACTTAGGTCTGTTGAGAAGCATTTTTTATATCCTTAAAAGTGACAATTACCCAATAAGGATAAGATACCCTGAGTAAAAGTACTCAATTCTTTAACCTAGTGCAACTATACAAGATGCTCATTACTCACCTTGTCTTACACCTTGCATGTCTTCCCCCTGAAGCTCCATATTATACCAAGACTTGTTCTTTCATGTAGCTTTACTCGCTCTGTTTAACACTTTGGCCTTGTGATGCTTTCACTGAATATTCTTTTTAGTGCTGCTTTTACTGTCTGATATTTTCTATCACAAGCAGCAGTTAGGACCAATTGCCTTTCTCTAACTGAAAGATTTGCACAATCCAGAAGTTTGAAAGCAAAAATGGGGTCAGCAAATTCCAGCTGGTATCTTTTGCTTATGCCATTTCTTCTCTCAAATTCAATGATATATTCATTCATACTTGTCCCACATGCTCGACGATAGCTATCAAACTGTGGGTATGTAGAAAAGGCCAAGTCTATCTCGTCTTGTTGGTACAAGGAGTCAAGTGCTTTCAGTAAGGTTTTCAATCCTCCTTTTCTGTTTAAATCTGTCACATCAATTTCCAAAGCTTTAGCCTTAGCTTGACCAGTAAGTGTGAGAGTAACTGCCAATGCTTGCTTTTCTTCAACTACATCTGTCAGCAAACTCCAAACATTCAACTCATTTTTCCAAACTTCATAAACACTATCTTCTTTCAATGTTGGTGGTGATTTAAAATTCACAGCCATTTTCCATGTAAATTCAGCTATATATTTACTCACTCACATGACACATCCTCTCGTGGCCACTGCCTGTAGTCAACTCCTTGTCCCCTTCAATAAGTCTAGTCCACTCAAAGCCAATCAGTATCCAAGCCCATCTATTGTGTTTGTATTACAGTCCAGGTGCTATTATGTGAGCTACACTCTAATAGTCTTAGCATCAAACTTAACTTGTATCAACTCATACACAGTCTAAGTAACCTTGTCCTCAGTACTTTTCATTACACTCCACTACTGAGTCTAACAAAACCTTATGGGAGGTTGCATCAGGTAACCTTTGAGACTGACCAATCAGAAAACAGCTTACCAAATTCAAGGATGTTATCTTGCGGAAATATTAGCTAATGCTAACCATGTCAACAGACAACCCAACACATATATACTGCAGGTACTGCAAATAACTGTGTTATATCTGGATTTTTGTTTGTGGAGAGCCCTGTGTCAGTGACCTGAATATTTTGAAAGTCCCTCCAATCCCTAAATAGTAGCCGTTGTCTAATTGGTTAAATCTATTTTACCATCTTGCGTTTGAATGGACGGCCATTTGTCGCTCAAAGGTTACCTGACGCGACCTTTTACTAGGTTTTGTTAGACTCAGTGATGGAGCGTAATGAAATACACTGAGACTAAGTTTACTTAGACTGACTCATACATAAACAGACTTGGGAGTAAATGCCCAATTGCTTGAAAAAATATCTGTTGATTAATACGCACAAAGATTGTCTAAAAAGAAAACAAGAAGACAAAGTCATCACTATCCCCTGCAATAAGAAAATACTCTTCATGAAAATGTCTACCAGTTATGGTGATGTCAATTGTTTTGGTGTGTGTATGGGAAAGCAGAAGGAGAGTATTGAAAAGAGCACTACCATCAAATTCAGTCCACCACCAGACCTACCTTAGTGCCATGTTTCGTGCAGAAATAGGTTTTACAGTTCTGTTCCACAAAAGAGTGAGTGAGTGAGTGAGTGAGTTTAGTTTTACGCCACACTCAGTAATATTCCAGCTAGATGGCAGCGGTCTGTGAATAATCGAGTCTGGACCAGACAATCCAGTGACCAACGACATCAGCATCGATCTGCACAACTGGGAAGTCAGCGAGCCTGACCACCCGATCCCATTAGTCGCCTCTTACGACAAGCATAGTTGCCTTTTATGGCTTCCACAAAAGAACACTTCCACCAAATTCTGTGAAAGTCAAACTTGTTGCCATGGACACGCAGAAATATATTTCAATCAGAAATCCAAAACTACCAAAAGGCACCAGTACACCACCAAACCAATCAATGGACCAGGGTTGGTGAAGAAATATTGAGTGGTTTTGAAGTTCTGGTCAAGAAAAAAGCACATTCAGTCAAAGTCAAACTTGTTGCCATGGTAACATACAGAATATTTTATTCAGAAATCTTAAACCACCAAAAGGCAGCAGCACACCACCAGATCTATCTATGTGTCAAGTTTGGTGAAGAAATAGGGAACAGTTTAGAAGTTCTGGTCTGGATAAGACAAATGTGCATGGATGCACAGACACACAGACGGAGCTCTTATCTCAAACATGAATGTCGCTTTCTGATTGGCTTAACGCTATTGTATTATTTTCAATGTACGCCGCTTACAGACGATGTAATTTTTTTCATTGTACACCACTGGGAATTCCGAACTCTTCTGGTGCTTCATGGTAGTGCTTTTTTGCCTCGAATAACATTGAGTCACGCATCTAGCATGGGAATCACCGAAGTTTTGGGGTTTGAAATTCAACTAAAGGGAGATAACTCTAAATCTGTTTACCCTGTGTCATCTGCAAAATGGCAATTCGCCTCACATTCAACAGCAGTGCTTCAAACAGTGCGAAATTAAAATTCAAGTGTTCGGTAAGAAAAATATGTTGTCCACTAGTCCCTCGGGGGGGCATGGGCTCATGTACCCTAGAGGTTTGTTTATGTTCCTCCAGGGTACATGAGCCCATGGGGGGCAAGTGAACAACTTATAATGCACTGCAGGGATAAAAAGCTGTAGGTAAACATCACTTAATGCACTTTGTAAAAACACTTCAGAGATTCCAGTCAGGTAGTAGCAGACCCAGTCAGAAAGAATGTGAAATTTGACCGCCATGGTACTGGCACAATATGTCAGACCAGTTGTTCAAGTTTATGGAGATAGGCCTTCAACTGTTGCATGAATATCTTCTCCACAACGTAAACCAGGACCTTTTACTGTCTCTTCAAACAGACCTTCATTCTCCCTCCCCTCAATGTAACCCATCATTGAAGGGGGTGTGCCCTACACCAAATGTGACCTGTCAAGGAAAAGTGTCCACCGTACACCCAATGTTACTGGTATATGAAAAGGGTGCACCCTACACCAAGTGTGACCCATCAATGTAAGATGTGTGCCCTACATTTCTATCAAATGTGTTGCAAGTACATCAAGCTTGTTTTCTCACACACTGACATAGATATAGTGAGTTTAGTTTGCACTCAGCAATATTCCAGCTATATGGCAGCGGTCTGTAAATAATTGAGTCTGGACCAGACAATCCAGTGACCAACAACATGAGAATTCATTTGTGCAATTGGGAACTTACAACAAGCATAGTCGCCTTTTATGGCAAGCATGGGTTGCTGAAGGTCCATTCTACCCTGGGACCTTAACAGGTTAGATGTAGATATAGGTACAATACCTGCCACTGTCTGCATGTGAACTGGGGGTGGACTTGACACTGTGGTGGCCATTGTCTGGCCCAGACATGTCTATGTTATGTAGCAGCAGGGCTCCTTTCTTCTGACATATCTCTCACATACTCTGCAAACATGGCAACAGATCACATTAAACCATTCTGAAACGACTGTTGCCAGGTACACACATTACCATCACGTTAATACATTGCAAGGGCAGACATTTTCTAACTGGTACAGTGGACCACATTATGAGGGAGTGAGTGCCAGCTGGAAAAAAACTTGAGAAAAGGTAAGACTACAGCATAGATAAGATCAGAGAAAATCATGAGCAACTATAAGATCATCCTCGATATCTCCAGGGTATACGTTTCGATAAGTCTCCACTATACCCGGGACGCATCTACAGCTCGGCCCGATAATTTTATTACTTCCCTTTGCTGGCTCCGCATTCTTACAGTAGCCAATCAGCTAGGCTGCCGTTATAACAGAGTTTGCCAATATCAACAAAGGTAGCAGTCGCAACTGCGAAGGTTTGCTCTCACAGTTTGGGGAAATCATACAGACAAATTTATAGGTCCGAAACTTTTTAAAAACATATGCAAGAACTCCATCTACCTCCTTCAGAGAACGTCTGCATGGTTTGTTTGCCATGTTTAATCGATTAGATAATTTAAAAAGCGAAAGTGAGTTGTGATTGGTTCGCTCAACTTCCCAGCTTATACACCTAATTGGATAAAAAGGCAGCCAAGGGAGGTATGAAATTTATCGGGCTGAGCCGTAGACAGTATAGTGGAGACTTTTCGGAACGTAAACCCAGGAGATATAGAGGATGCTATAAGCTGTTTCTAAAAGAAATGAAGACTGAAGAACAAAAGTGTGATGTTTATTATATTTTAGATGAGAAAGAGGAGATTGTCAAAATGTGTCAAAATCAATTTAGGCATTGTCAGTAATACATGTGTTGTCCATCATCTAAGATGTCACCAGTTAACATGAAGCTATAGATAACTTGATCTTTTCCTACTACTTTATAATGGTGAAATCTGGTCAGGTACAATAATGTTTGACTCTGTCACATCACTACAGCGGGGCATTTCCAGCACCTAAAAAGTCTCTATTTGGGGCTGGTGGCCCTAATACTTCAAACTCTTTCTCTCGTCTCAATGATATCTCTTCCTAATTCTTCAGTAAACATGTGATCATTTCTACTTCAAATATATCTTTGAGATTTAGCATGGAGTATGTAACTTTCTGTCTTTTCTGGGGGATATTTAACCAGATAAGATAAAAACCAGATGGATATTTACTGATATTATTTAAAACATGCTAAGTTTTAAACATCTCAAAACTCAAAAGTCAGATTTTTAAACCCAAATCGGAGAGTCAATTTTGTACTCTTTGATGTTAACGCTTAGAGCAGACTCTATTATAGTGCTTTATAAATTCCTTAATTATTACTTGAAAATCTGTGTCATTCAAAATCACAGTTCTTGAAGATCAATATATGGGGTCTCCTGAACAGACAACTGCTCAAACATGGCAAAGTAACTGGTATGCAGAATGATGGCATGTTACTGAGGGCATTTGCAAGAGATGATGGCTGTCATCCATATCTGTCTATCAGGCTATCAGTTATAAAGTATATGAATATATTTTAAGTATCATCAGCCACTTATGAAAACACTTATGGTGAATTCAGCACTTTCAGAATTATGATCCTTTGTCTGTTTTTGTCCTGTTAAGAACAGTGGCTTCCTCCTCATCATTTGTCCAAAATCACCTTCAGCTGGTCGAGTACTGGACCAAAGAACTTATAAGACAACAGTTATCCCCAGAGCACACAGCAGTGTGACTAGTTTGGTATGAACCTTGACTTCATTGGACTTTGAGGTTATGGGGGGTGGATCCATTGGTCTGATGGCTAAGCTCATGCTTAGTGCACCAGAAACACTGCATATGCACAATGAAAAAACTTAGAGCAAGTACTATTTAGTGGGTGTTAATTGATAGTGTAGGGGTGCCCCTCACATGACTGTAACCTTAACCTTGACCTTGTAAAAATCAGACAAAATCCCAGACAGGGTTGTTGTACCACATTTTGATGACCATCCATTCAACATATCCCAGCCGGACAACATTGCTTGGCCACTTTCTATACATGCAATTGGTGATTGCTTATATCATGACACAGTAGCAACTCCACCTTTGCACGCTAAGTGTCTAGAGAGTGTTTGGAAAATTATGCACTGCAGAATACATCAGAGAGATCCTCCTGTACAAAATCTGTATTGACACAAGCCCTTCATCAAGAATGGGACCCGCTTTCACATTCAACATCTGATACTGTCAATAATGACAAGGGTCAAGAATGTGACTGATGATGGCGGAGGTTGCACCAGATATGGACAAGACACTGTGCTCAGTGTTGGGCACTGCGACTCCATGGACATGACCACACAAGTTACCACCATAGTTATCAGTACTAAAAACGGAGTCGGTTTTTGCCATGTTTGCTGGCATGAATTAGAACAAAAGAATTTATCCTCCACTCGGAAATCCAAACGGTGACCTGATCCAGCAGGTGCAACACAAAACAGATGTTGTATGCATAATGCGAGCTGAACGTGTTAATAATATTACTCTAAGAGACAGCTAATCAGTACAGTCTTCACTGTCACCGGTAAAGTTCATGGCGCACGAGCAGGGTATCTTTTCCCTTGAACAATGATGTATGTCCTAAAATAGTTGTTCCATAATGCTATGACATATCAGTGATAACTATGACTGTTTGTACTGCAATAATCAGCTGATTGTTCAAACAATACCTCTCGGTTGACCTTAAACTTATGTCCTGCATACCATGCAAATCTGTCATCATGAGCATTCGGAATTTATGTGACATTAACTTGTGTATTCACCATAGACATGTAGATATGGATAAAGTTACAAAAACACATACTTATAGCAAGTTTGTTAGTTGGGAAGGAAACTGAATATTACCCACTTCATGTGAATACTCCTCCAGTAATAACAGATCTAATCTTAATAAAATTAACATTAAAAGCTTTCATCTATCCTACCTTAAAGGTCACATGCAATAAAAAATCAAACACAATTAAAACACAATGATCAATTATTCATGACATATTATATACATTGTTGATTGTTAAAAAAACCCCAAATAAACAAAATTATAAGCATACAATCATGAACCAAACGTGCAATATTTTGTACTTAGGTTTTCTTCTCGCAAAACAAAGCACATGGGAGACCGAACCCGGTCAGAGCATGTGGGTGTGCACTCAAGTGTAAAGAAGACATGTTCATTTGCCGATACGCAGAAAGCTCTTGTGTATGTATAGAGAAGATCTGTTTGATTGGTATTTCAGAGTGAAAGGTGAGGAAAAATAAGTGAAGATTTTTTTGGGATAACAATTTCTTTTATTGTATATGGAACTATTTATTTTATTGTAGATGATGCAATATTTCCGTATGGATTAATATACCGTTGTCAAGCAAAAGTGATAACGTTATAAGAATCCATACTGAAACCTCGCATCATATACAATAGACGAAGTTGTTATCCATAAATAATGTATATATGTTGGGTTTCATAAATACATGCTCTACATTTCCGTTCAATCCAGTCAACAAATACTGAGATGGTGAGCAACTGCAAGGCTGGAAACTGTTGTTCATCCAAGTACAAAGCAGAACTTGAAACTGACATTTGAGTTTTCCGTCATCCAGTCATCATGTACAATAAGTTTCATATAAAATAAAAGTTTCATATCCATAAAATCTCCCAGGTGATTCGTTTCGAGGGAAGGAAACCAAAATACAAAACTTTTGATTCTTATTGTATGCTTATAATATTGCTTATTTCCTTTTTCACAATCAACAATGTATATTATATGTCATGAATAACTGATAATTGTGTTTTAATTATGTTTGATTTTTTGGTTGCATGTGACCTTTAACTGATAAGTAATTAATTGTTACATGGACTTGTGAAGATAGTTCAAGCCTCGAGTTAAAGCACTGAACCTCAAGCTGACAGATCGTAATCCTTATGTGTGACCAAAATACTGACTAACAAGTATTTATGCCAGTCATATTTCCTTCTCTCAATGTACCAAAACAATGTGACTTACATACGAATACAAAACATTTCCTGACTCCCAGTGTAACCAGTGTGTTCGTAACCATTAACACCATATCTTGTCCAAAATTTTAATAATGTTTCCAAAGACACACACATGATATTCATAATCATTAGATTAATCTGCTCAAGTAGCAACTGATTAACTCAATTTCAATTTCACACAGGCCAAATAGTCCCAATTAGTGATTGTAGTTGTCCAATTTCTGTCAGTGGATTAAACCACCTCCCTAGTTACAACATCTTGTACTGGATATATGGATATCATATTTTCATGTATATGTACTCAAATCTCATGCTGTGAATGATTAGTCTATATGCATACAATTTATTAAAGTAGCTGGGGAGGTATTCAATCTGTGATGGTATTGTATGCAATGTGTGAACTTCATAGTACCAATGGATTGGCTTCTGTAAAACAACACAACTATTCAGCAGGTATATAACTTAGAGAAGTGAAAAACAATGTTCAAGTAATTGTAAATAAACAGTTGCTGACAAATAATGTCAATCATCACCTACATATAATATTATATCCAATCATCTTAGGTTTCCGACTGTCATACTTTTTTGATCTGCCTTTATGAAACCCATTTGTAGTGCAAAAATGAGAGCAAATCCATAAGAAGGAATACGATTTCAACAAGGCGATCCCTGCTGTTGATCTGACATGAATAGTAGTATAGGGAATGATAGTCCGAAAACACTTTTCAAAACCCCCTCTAAAAAGCCTCATTTAGTAAATGAGGCTTTGGTGGGACCCTTAGATCTTGCTATTATTGCCCCTACTACAAAGCTACGCCATCACGTTTACCGTGACTTGGCAGGCGGTAACACTGTGCCGTACGGTACGATCAATAATTCTTCTCTTACAAACCCCCTACCCGGCCCATCCCTCAAGTAGTACATATCCACTTTATCTATGTTGTAAGTTTTGACTGACCATATAGGATCGGTGGCTCGCTTACGGTTATGTTATGTTTATATCAATGAAACAGTTTAACGTGAACCGCCTACGATCTCTTTGGTGTTCATAATAAAGGCTTGCTGGGCTTTTTGTATTCCCTGTGCTATGTACTTTTTTTTCTCATCCTCGCTGATAGCAGACTTACGAGACTTGGATCGAATATCTTGTTTCATTCCGTTATATTTTTTGAGTTCAGAGAGGATTGAACTAAACTCCTCTTCTGAGATCTTACTGTCAGAGAGTGCCGTGGAAATTCGCTCACTCACTGTGTTCAGCTTTGCTTCGGCCAGAACCCTGATCTCGTCGTGTTTCAATGCCTTACGATTAAGTCTGCGTGATACTAACTTAAGCGCCAACCCTACCAACCCTGCCACCCCAGCCGTTATTTCAATACCTAGCACTATAGGTGCAGCCACGATGGTGGTTAACAACCCAACGCCTGCCGCCCCTAGTCCCATGCTGGTTGCCATAAGGGTAGTGTCAGCCCCATCCACGATATTGAAAGCTCTATTATATTTTTTACATAGTGCTTTCCGCGTGTCACGGTCTTGTTCTAGTTGACGTTTTACATCACATAACTGCCTCAAGCGGAACCCATCTACGGTTTCTAACGTCTTAGCTACTTCCTCTACGACTGGGTACAGACCCATCCTATAATGTATATTTTGAAAGATATTTTAATTGGGGTTCAGTTAATATTCTATCAATGTATTTGAAGTCTATAAGTTCTAGACTGTTAGTCAGGGTAATAGGTGAGAGGCTAATAGGATTTATTGGTATAGAATGAACCCCACTGAGGCTTATTAAGCGGTTTATAGGACCCGTGGTATCCTGTTGTATAACAATACGACAATATTTGCCTTTGTGTATGCTAAACCAGCCTATTGCCACCCCGGGTAAAATTTGGTGTCTTATTGGGCGGTCTCCATTGTCTAAATACTTAAAGAAGACTTCTATGATGAGTGTGAAGGGGGGGATTATTATTTCAGGATTACTAAATGTTAATTTATTTTCGAAGAAAGCCGATAACCCATTTATGCTACTTCTTATTAATATCCTCTCCGGAATGAAATCCCCGACCCAGATACCGTTATTCCTAATCTTAGAGATACGCCCAAATTCAGTTAATGTGATATAAGGTGAGGTGGGTGTTAAGTTGAGCAGCCATTTAGGCTCTTTAAAATCTAATAACGACACCCGTTTGTACACGTTGTCTTCGAATTGTAGGATGTATAATTCACCTTCCTCACCAGGCTGATCGAACCCCTCTGTATCTCCCAGGTCGTTAAGTGTAGTATTGGGATGATGACTGGTCATTATTATACTATTATGATATAATTTCCAACTGGTTTTCTGATAATAATTCAGGGGTTAACTTTATACCCATGAAGTGTATGTTGTCAGGCAGGAAGATATTGATTAGTGATATCTTGTTTTCTACGATCACGTTGACCCCCTGCAGACTGGTCTTGGAGTCGACACCCACCCGCACGTAAACGTTGCAAACTTGAAACTGGTGTCGTTTCACCCACCCGAGTTTGATCCCCTTCACGATCTCGACATCATTCCCCGATGGTTCCCCTAGGTAGACTTTGATGATCAGTGTTGAGTTTGCCGGTAGACTCTCTAGTATCTTAACCACGCCTTCGAATTCAGACACCAACTGCAATTTCACGTTTTGCATGGCCGGTTTACTCGATAGCATGTGGGCTGCTATAGTGTTGACTGGGCTGACGACTATGCTACGCCTCTGAGTTGGGACGTAAGCCACGAGCAGGGTTCCATTGTTTACGACTTTATTTAGGTGGTTGTCTTTGTTATCCGTGAACACGTAAGGGGAGACGAGTCTAATATTGAGAAACCATTTGTTATCGGGTAACAACACCCACTTGTCATCTTCGGTGAAGACGAGCATATATGGTTTGTTTTTGACGACGGTAGTGCTCTCAACATCATCTAAGTCGAACAGTTTACCTCCGAATGATGGGTATATTCTCCAGTTGTCATCACCGGTGTTGACGAGGGCGTACTTAGTGTTGGCTGTTGCTCCTGTGGTATCTATCATATCACTTAGGGCTCCACCGGAGGGGATTTCAACGCGTTTGTAAATGTTGTTTTTTAGTTGCAAGGCATACGATTTACCATCTACTCCGGGAGCGTCGAAACCGCGTGTGTCTCCGAGGTCGGAGATCCCGATATTGACGCATTTTTTCACTCCGGGCCCTTGTGCGCTGGTCATGTTACGTGAAGCGTTAAGCTGAGGTATCCTATATTTACAGGATTATGATTTATATCTAACACTGATATTGTCAGCTCAGGTATGTTACCCTGGGTTAATCTCTTATACTGCCGTGGTGAAAATGACTCGGTTCTACCGTCGTTGAATTTCTCAGTTTTAACCGGCACTGCTCTCAATATAGTGGAAGGGTGGCCTCCTTGAATGTTGTACGTTGTGCTCACCTGATCGAGATGAATGTACAGCTCTCGGTACGGTACTAGGTCGGGTAACTTCGTGCCTGTGACGGTTGTTGTTGGTTTTATCTCGTCAGGAGACATACCGAGTATCCTCGCTAATGGTCGGCCTAGCCTCAAGGAGGTTCTTCCGTTGTTGATTAACACCACTGTGCCGTTTGAGTCGTTCATCTTGAGTTCGGCTCCCAGGGGTTTGAAGACCTCGTCGTTTAGCGAGCACACGCTGTAGTAACCGTCAGTTATCTGACTGCGAGTTCCACTGACGAACAGCTTATTGTTGCTGATATTAATGTTAGTCCATTGCGGTAGGTAGGTGATATCGCAGAGTGCGACTTCGAGTTGACCTGACGTGTTATCGATCGCGTGCGTCAGCTGAACGGCCTCACCGCTCGTTATTCCAGGAAGTGTTATGTACATATTACATATATATTTATTATATAATAGTTTTAAAATGTATTCCCCTGGTGTGTTTTACCCTAAACTGGATGTAGATTTCTCCCCCATGAAGATCGTGGTTGCTCCTGAGTTGTATTTCAATGCCCAGCTTTTAGATGTGTTCGATAAGTATAAGCTTATGGTGACTAACATTGAGGCAGTCCACGCGTGGTTCAACAACCCTATGCAGTTCTGGCAGAATCAATTCAACTTTGCTGTGTGGTGCGCTACAACGGGGTGTGGTGTGGCATTGACCGACACTCGGCGTGGACCGCTGAGTCAGTCTGTGTTCAAATTCCACGTGTACTACCAGGTCAGACGTATCCTTAAAGAGATCAGTGCCCCCCTCCCACAGGACAAAGCGTGGGACGCAACAAACAACCCATACGATAGACGGGCCTATGAACGTATTTGTAATGAATTCAAAATAAACCCGAAGACGGATTGGCGTTTGCCGGGGCCGAACCACGGGTTGGGTATTCCTTCTGATGGCGTGCGATCAGTGAAAGAACTCAGTGATCTTATACTGAAACAAGGTAAACTACGCCCGGACTTTGCTTTGTCGAGTAATGAATGGAGGGATGATCGTATGAACTTTAAAGGTGGTGTTGCTTTCACAGTCCAGAAAGTGGAGCAGTCAACCGCAGACGGGTGGAAAATGTTCATGCTGGACACGTCGAAAGGATTCACTCGTGCTGGTACAATACGCTTGAACGACTCGATTCGAACGTATGTGTGGTCGCTGTTGGGTGCGCAGTCGCAAACGCGTTCCAACATCATCGGTAAGGGAACTGCTTACGACGCTCAGAAACAATTCGTTGCCAACGTTGAGGATGCTATTAATTCTCCAGTTGATCTCCCGCGGGCCATCGAACGCTACCAAAACGTGTTAGAATACGCCAGATCGAAAGTTAACTACGTGTTCGGTGTGGGGCTGTATATGTCTCCGAGTGATATGCAACTGAGAGTAAAAAAAGTGGTGGGTTATAACAACAAAATAGTCATAGCCACGGCGGACCAAAAGTTGGGTATCAACCCCGATATTAACACCCCACATATCCCACACACCCAACCACGTGAAAAGGGTATAGTGGCGCCACCTCCGGAGCCTAAAGTTCAACCAACACCACAGGAGGTGGCCCCTCATATGCAGGTCTCCTATCAGCAGCATATTGATAATAAAACAGCCTTAGTGGTTGGTGGGGTAACTTTGGGACTTATTTGGTTAAAGATTTCTTAGCCGCTACGTACACCAGACCCGCCACGGCGACGATGGCTGCCCACAGGTTTTGACTGAGCCACATGGCAGTTTTAGACAGAGCGCTCAACAACCACGAGACGATGCTACCCAGGATGCCGGGAAGGGCTTCGGCGGCTTTACCAGCCAGTTTAGCTAGGCCTTCCCCGAGTTTTTTAATCCAGTCTTTAACACCCCCACCGCCACTTGGAGTTCCCCCACCGCCGGCAGGCCCCACAGGTGTTCCCCCTGTCAGTGACACCACCAAGGTTGATATGATGAAACCCAATGCAGTCAGAATGCTGGCGATGGTGATCCCTTGCTCCCGGAACAATATCCGAATCCTGTTGGCTAAAGTTGTATCTTCATTCAGTATTCTATCGATTGTTTCCCGAATGCGACTGATCTGGGATCGAAGATGTTCACGATTCGAGGAAGCGGCTTCCAATCGTGTACGTCTCTCGTCTTCTAAATCGCGTAGTCGTTCATTGATACGACTCTTCATATCATCGTCGTCAGTTTCGGTGAGTTTGGTTTTTTCCCTAGCGATGTGCTCGTCGATTTCGTTCAGTTTCCCCATGTTGTTCACGAGTTCTCCACGCACGCGTTTCACGGCTTCGTCTAAGCCGCGCAGTTCCCTTACCGGAAAGTCAAATCCCGGTAACGGTTTGTCCCAGTAGGTGCTCAACAGTTTTTCTATGCTGTCCGAGGCTTCTGTAGCACGCTCTGGCGTCATTTCATCTATAGTGGTGAGGTGGGATCTGGTAGCTTGCAGATCTTCTTTAACGGCCTTAGGTATTGCACCACCGTAATCAGGCATGTTTAGATGTTCATGGATAAATTCAACACCACCATTGCGGCTGGCTAGAGTTGACAAGGCCAGTGGTTTTTTATTGATCTTGTTAAAGAGGTCAACCTTTGGGGCAGACTTAAGACGTAGAACACCCTTTTTATCAATAAAAAAATTCTTATGGTATATACCCTGTGGTTCAACGTAGTTTTTATCACTTTTTAATCCTTCGTAATAATCATTTACCGTTGTTTCTAAAAGTTGTTGGCTCAATGGTGAACTAGTAAATGAGGTCTCCTGCACATCGGATGCCTGGGCACTAGCGCCCGGCATCTCATCCATAGGTATGTCTTCATCCATTAGTATTTAAATATATTTTATTTATATATAACAATGTACGGTAGAAAATTAGATCCTTTCAGAAGATTGAGAGAGCCATTAGGTGCCAGAGCCGTGCGACAGTCGGTGACCATCACCAACAATCCCAGCAAGATAGACCAGAACCAAACTCTGCTGGTTAGATTTCCAAACCTTGGTGAGAATGACCTCATTGTACCAGGCACTGTTCGACTGGCGTTCAATATCACGTTGACCTCCGACAACGACAAACGCGAGCTAGTGCGGAACGTGGGTCGAGCTATCATCAAGAAAACGACCGTCAAGATCAGCGGTAACGAGGTACTGAGCATCGATGACAGCGACGTGTTTCACTGCTACAAGGATCTCTGGAAAAGCGAGAGAGAACGAGTCAATGATGTGTACCAGGGTATCAGCAAATCAACCCGGGCGCGCATAGGATACGTCTTCACGACAGACCAACAAGACAAGCTATCGGACGGTGAAAAGGCCATCGCTCTAGCATACGGGAATCGATTCTGCGTGCCGCTCGACTTCGAGTTGCTCACGGGACACGCGCCGTTTTACCAGGCCGCACTGGGTGATAGGCTCGAATACGAGCTCACGTTTAACGACTATAGTAAAGTAGTGCGTACGCCGAACGGTGATGAGGCCAGTTATGCCATAGACAACATCTCTCTGGAGTTCGACATGGTCACTAGCCCGGAGCTGGCCAGGCAGGTTCGAAGCCAGTACTCTGGGAAGATGGCTATCCTATACGATCGCGTACTGAGGCATAGATCAGTCGTGCGAGACAAGAGCGACACTGTGTGGAATATCAACCTGAACGTGCCGGCGCGATCGATGAAAGGTATCCTGGTCGTCCCCGTGGAGGATTACGATCCATTCCGGAGGGACAGCGAGAAGTTTTTCAACCCCGAGATTGAAAAGGTGGAAGTGACCATCGAGGGCGTGCCCAACCAGCTGTTCAGTCATGGTATGAGACCACACCAGCAGTGGGATGAGATAAAAAAACTACCAGTGGGGGATTACATAACAAAGGACCTGGACCTCGGCTCCGTGCAGATCGGTGAATACCTGACCACCAAGTACGCCCTATGGTTGGACATGCGATCCACGGATGATGATAAACTGCACGGTAGCGGGCGTCGTATAGATAACGGCAGCGAAGGGATAACCATCCAGATTAATAAGAAGGCTCAAACCGCTGGTAAGTTGAAATTATATCTGTACGTTATTATGGACGCGCAACTTAATATAGACAATGGGAGATTCGTGCAAGCCATCTACTGATGGGGGGTACCCCCCCACACCCCCCAACAATAAACAAGACCCCCACACCCCCCGAGGGTACCCACCACTACCCACTGACCCACACTGCGCTATCATATGCGGGCAGACTGGCTGTGGGAAGACCGTTTTCGTGTTGGATATGTTGGAGGGTTACTACAAGGATGTGTTCGATAACATCGTTATCATGTGCCCTACTCTAGGCATGAATAAAACGTACGCGCGACCTTGGGTAATGACGGACCCGGACGTACACAAAATCGACCCTGGAACACGCCTGCAGGACTGGTTGAAAGCTCTTCACGAGAAATTTAAAGGGGAACCGACGCTGTTCATACTGGACGACTGCAGCGCTAATCGCGAGATAACAAAAAAGAGAGACATGCTATCGTACCTGGCCTTCTCCGGCCGGCATGCAAATCACAGCGTCTGGGTGCTAACGCAGAAGTTCAACTCGGTGTTGAAAGACCTCAGGGAGCAGACGCGATGGGTGGCCTTATTTCACTGCAAGGACAGGGATTCGTTCGAGGAGTGTTTGAGAGAGAACGATGTGATGAGTAAATTAGAACGGGAACGGGTAAAGAAACAGCTCGCTGAAACTAAACACGCTAAGCTCGTACTAAAGACCGACCAACCAGTAGCATATATAGTTTGCTAAGCAAAGCTAAGTAAAAGCTAAGCAAAGCTAAGCAAATGCTAAGCATATAGCTATGATATTTGAAGTATTTGTCGTGTGCAACTTAACTTTCATTTCTCTGTGTTTTGTTTGTATCGGGTATTATATAGTTAAAACTAAATCTTACTTGTTATATTATAAGATGGAGTGTGAGGAATTGCTCGAACAATTGTCTGTGGAGGGTTCCCCAACTGGGGATTCCCCCAAGCGAGAGAAACTGGTGGCGTTGGCTGTTGGCGGTAAAGCCAAACATTACTTTGGAGACTACACTCCAGATAAAATTAACAAAATGTCAGCCGAAGAAATCGATAAGCTGTACGCTAGATACGAGGCCCGGCTCGGAGCAGAAATGACAAAGACAATAGGATCGGCTATGACCCAGATATACACCGGTATTGTATCACAATTCCTTCCCATTCCACCAGAGCGCCGACTTTACCTGTGGGAGGACCTAGATAAAGACCCTTTTATCGAACACGCCGTGAGCTCTATCAGCTGCGGGCTGTACCACAAATATGGTATGTTGTTGGCTCCAGTGACGGCGGCGATTATCACGGCAAAACATTGCCAATTTGAGAGAAAGAATAATAATAATAGTATAGATGGATGCTGCACAGGAAACCCCAGTGGAGGTACCCCCAACAGTGATGGAGGAGACCCCACCCCCAACAGTGACCCCTTCAGTGGAGGTACCTCCAACAGTAACCAGACAGAAGAATCCTAAGAGAGTAGCTGCCGGTAAAAAACGGTGGTGTAACCAACATAAAGTGACCAACCCAACCCGACTGTTGTTGGCTGTAGGCGTAACTGCTGCCGTGGTTATAACATGGTTATACACCTCCCACAGTGAGCCACAACCCAACAGTGAGGTAACCCCCAACAGTGGGGGTATGGGGGTATCCCCCAACAATGGGGGTGTGGGGGTATCCCCCACGGTAGATCCGCATATCATGTTATAATTTAAAATATTTTATATCATATACATAATGTCTGAGGGGAAAACGTTCATCAACGACGCATACCACGCCACAGTGGTAGCCAGTTTAGCAGTAGGGTACGCTCGGTTGACTAAAATGGTGCTTAAACAACCAACTATCAAGCTAGATTTCAACCTGCAGGATATGGGTATGCTCATAATGAACCTTGGTATGGCGATGGCCACAAAAGACATCCTAGTAAAACAAGGAATAATACCTGATAATATAATGAAATAAATATAGGGATGGCCACGATAGCTATGATGGTTGGTGGGGCGTTAGTGAATGCCCTGGCATTTTCCGGGAGTAATTTCCTCTTCTCGAAACTACGAGATGATCACGCGGCTGAAATACAGGAAGAAAGGAAGCGACACGATCTCGCTACTGAGAAATTACAAAGAGCACAGGCTGAGTACGCTAAAAAACGCCTCCAGAGGATCGATTTTATTAACGAACAACTCACGCGTGAAAACCATGCCGTTCAAACATTCAACGATGTTGATGAAGCAATGAAAGAATACTATCTACTAACTGGTAAACGATTGGAAGCGCTCAATAAACCCACACTCGCTCAGTACTACACACCATCCAAGGGACAAATGAATCGTGAACTGGGCTTCATAGTGTTGGGTATAGCAGCTACTGCGTTGGTTGCTAAGCAATTAAACTAAAATACCTATATAAGTAAACATGAGACCCGCTCCATACCGATGCGAATATATACTTATGGGGAAGACCGAGGCCTGTGGTAGGAAATGCAGGAATCAGGGGTTCTGTTGTTTCCATATGGGAAGTCCTAACTACACGTGTTCTGTGTGTGGTATCGGGGTTAAAGGACACTACTGTCTATGTAAAGCTCACGGAGCGAACGTAGTCAGACATCAACTCATATACGAGAATAAAAAAGGCTACATAAAAGAACGTAGGCGACTGCTCAAGATAGACTCCAATTAGAGATTATACACACCTACGTATAGCTATGTCTGTGGAAAACATATTCAAATATGAACTGGCCTTATGGGGCAGCTTCAGATTTAAGATAATAGTGGACGTGGTATGGATTAAAGAGGGTGTTAAGTATACTCACCCCTTCGAATGGGAGCGGGATATCGCGTCTCAATACCATATAGAACGTTTTTCGAGTATAAGTGAATACAAGGAATACTATACCCAAGGCGAGTACTGGATTGAAACAGCCACACTATATATTTTACCAGGTACGTGGGACGATTTGACAGAATGTCTAGAATTGTACCCGGCCACCAGAAAATATTTTTTAAGAGTTACCTCCCCTTACTGTGAACCAATTAGACATTAGTTCTCTTAGGTGTAAACACGATGTCTACTGTGCGCGAGCTCAAGCGGGCCGCAAAGCAGAGAGGTGTGATCGGGTATTCTAGAATGCGGAAGCCAGCATTGTTGAGATTACTAGGTTTAGAAGTCCCTCCTACGGTAAAACAGTTAAAAGCTCAAGCGAAACAGCTTGGATACACGGGTTATTCAAAACTGGGGAAAGCCGGGTTAACCACATTGTTATCACATGCCCCAGTAGCACGTCCAACTGTAAAACAACTGAAAGCCGAGGCACACGATTTGGGTTTAGGCGGGTATTCTCGTATGAGAAAACCACAGCTCGTAGAATTATTACGACAGAATAGAGCTATTGACCTACAGTTTGTGCGCACTGAGCACGCCGTAGGCAATTATTTGAGAGGTTGGCGCATGCACATTGATAGAAACATAGACATTACAGATATTAAGCCTCTGATAGCTGATAAGGTCAACCAGGAACTAAATAATCTAGGAAGTATCAAGTTTCAGATCACAGTGAAAATGTCACTCGATAAGCAGGTTGGGAGTACCACTGAGTATGTTCAACCTTACTTCCGAGGTAAACAAGAGGTCGTCACACATACAGAGACCATTGACACATCAATCGATAATAGTTTTCAGCAGATACGAGAATACCTAGAACGCTACACACACATGGGGTCCGGGTGGGCTGTAGATAAAATCGATAATGTCTATCTAGATATAGCTAAATACGTGCCGTTCAGAGGTGGGTCATACCTAGCCTTGCCTCCCTACTATAAGAACAAACAAGCCATAGTAAACGTTAAGAATAGAGGAAACGATTGCTTGAGGTTATCTATCAGGTCAGCCTTATTTCCAGCTGCCACTAATCCGAACAGGCCTTCTAATTATCCACAGGACGATGGGCTCAACTGGGATGGTATAGATGAACCCACCCCCATATCTCAGATCACTAAAGTAGAAAAACAGAATAATCTGGCTATAAATGTCTTTGGACACGAAGGTAATACAACAATAATACACAGGGTCAGCCCTGTGAAGGATTGTCAAGTTATTAATTTATTCATGATTCAAAAAGGTGAAACGTATCACTACACGTGGATAAAACATCTCAGCCGGTTGTTGCACGACCAGTCGAAACACGTTGGGGAAAAACACTTTTGTGTACGATGCCTACACTGTTTCAGTCGGGCTGATTTATTAGAATCCCACCTGGAGGATTGCCAAGGTGTTGGGCAGACGGCCATACGAGTCGACATGCCTAAGGAAGGTGAAAATATCCTAAAATTCGACAATCACAAGAATCAAATGTCTGTGCCTTATATCATATACGCCGACTTCGAAGCCTTAATTGTAGGGGAATCATCCACTAGTGGGAGTTTCACACACAAAACACAAGAGCATAAAGCCTGTTCGTTTGGATACATTGTCGTCCGTTGTGACGGGGAAACGAAAGCTCCGGTAGTGTATAGGGGCCCTGACGCGGCTGAAAGGTTTCTAAAGTGTTTGCAGGAGGAAGAAAAAATTATTAGGAATGCATTGTATAGAATCGCTCCCATGCGTATGACCCGAGTCGACAGGCTAGCTCACGCTAGTAGCACTAACTGTCACGTGTGCGACTCGCCACTTAACGGTGATTCGGTGAGAGATCACTGCCACATAACTGGTAAGTATAGAGGCGCCGCTCACAACGCGTGCAACCTCAAGCTTAAAATCAATCCTAAGACAATAAACATCCCCGTTGTCTTTCACAACTTGAGAGGATACGACTCTCACTTGATCATGCAGGCCATCGCGAAAATCGATGGTAATATATCGTGCATCCCAAACAACATGGAGAGATACATCTCCTTCAGCTTAAACGGACTTAGGTTCATTGACTCGTTTCAATTCCTCCTGTCGTCACTCGACAGTCTGGTCAAGGCCAACAATACCTTCCCTATCACAGATGGATACACAGACGCCGAGACTAGACACCTGCTCATGAGGAAGGGTGTATATCCATATGAGTACATGGATAGTTGGGCTAAGTTCACAGAGACCAGACTACCTCCTATCGACTGCTTTTATAGCAAGCTGAATGAAGCGCCCGTCTCACGAGACGATTACTCACACGCGATTAACGTATGGAATAAACTGGGTTGTAAGAACCTTGGTGATTATCATGACCTGTACTTGAGGACAGATGTACTGCTGTTAGCCGACGTGTTCGAGACGTTTCGGCAAACATGTTTCAAGCAGTATAAACTCGACCCCGCATGGTATTACACCAGCCCAGGTCTGTCGTGGGACGCCTTGCTTAAAAAGACAGGAGTTAATTTGGAATTGCTCACAGATTATGACATGCACCTATTCATTGAGAAAGGCTTGCGAGGTGGGATTTCCATGGCATCCAAACGATACGCGAAAGCAAATAATCAATACGTGAAAGGTTACGATCCTAACAAACCAACCAATCACATTCTCTACCTCGACGCAAATAACCTGTACGGCTGGGCCATGAGCCAGTATCTACCTACAGGAGGATTCGAATGGGTACCAAACGTTGATGTTATGAGTATTGCACCAGATTCGAACAAAGGGTATATCCTCGAAGTTGACTTAGAGTATCCCAAGGCATTACACGCATCGCACAACAGCTATCCCCTTGCACCCGAACGTATGAAGGTTAACACAGACTGGATGTCTGAGTACCAACATAACTTGTCAGGTGGTCGTGTGGCGGACGTTGAAAAACTCGTGCCTAACTTAATGAATAAGACCAAGTACATCGTTCACTATCGCAACCTACAGCTGTACCTGTCATTGGGTATGAGGCTGACCAAAATACACAGGGTGCTCATGTTCAACCAGAGCCCATGGATGGAGCCCTACATCAGAATGAACACAGACCTACGAAAAAAAGCCACCAGTGATTTTGAGAAAAATCTCTACAAGCTCATGAACAACTCGGTGTTCGGTAAGACTATGGAAAACCTGAGGAAACGCGTAACCGTGAAACTGGTTAGATCTAGTGAGGAAGACAAGCTCAGGAAATTGATAGCCAGTCCGGCATTCAACCGTAATAAAATATTCACAGACGACCTAGTTGCCATACACATGAAGAAAAGCCACATAAAATTCAACCGACCTGTTTACGTTGGGATGAGTATCCTCGATTTATCCAAACACCTGATGTACGACTTTTACTACAACGAGCTCAAGAAACAGTACGGCGACAGGTGCGAAGTGCTGTACACTGACACGGATTCCCTGCTGATGGAGATTCGAACTGAGGACGTGTACGAGGACATGAAAAAACACATCGATTTATACGACACCAGCGACTATCCTAAGACCCATACTATACACAGCACGGTAAATAAAAAGGTCCTAGGTAAGATGAAGGACGAGTGTGCTGGCACGCCAATAGCTGAGTACATAGGTTTGAGGCCTAAGATGTACTCCATATTGAAAGCCGACAATAGTGAGATCCGAAAAGCTAAAGGGGTTAAGAAGTATGTGGTGAAACAACACATCAAACACGCCAGATTCAAGGAGGCTCTGTTCAAGACCCGTACCTTTAGGCATAAGATGAACACACTTAGAAGTGATGGACATAAGATATACGGACTGACTATAAACAAGACGTCCCTATCGCCTATGGACACGAAACGTTGGATAGCTATTGATGGTATAAACACATACGCGTATGGACATGAAAAAATTTGAGGCTATTTATTACAGCCCGCGTGGATATTGGAAAGGAGCTAGCGCAGTAGATAAGCTATCTAAAATGGCACGAGTATCACCAGAGAAAGCCAAAGCGTGGCTTGAAAAACAAGCCCTGTGGCAGATCTATTTGCCGGCGCCACGCTACGTACCTAGAAGGAGTTTCGGAATTAACATACCTAATAGCATTCACCAGGCAGACCTACTGTTCCTACCTCATGATAAGAGGTACAAGTATGCCTTAACCGTAGTGGACGTAGCCAGTCGTTACAAGGAAGCCGAACCCTTGACCACGAAAGATTCAGCCAAAGTAGCCAAAGGATTAGAACGCATATACAAACGCAGCCCGCTGACTTGGCCAACAGAGCTGCAAGTTGATCCAGGACGGGAGTTCATGGGTGCTGTTTCACAACTGCTAGCCAAACACGATACAAAAGTCAGACGTGGCACGGCCGGAGCCCATCGCAGCCAAGCTATAGTTGAGAGATTTAATAGGACTTTGGCTGAGCGCTTGTTCGGCCATCAATATGCTAGGGAAATGACAACCACTGGAAAACGATCGACTGAATGGGTAGCGAGGTTACCCGAGGTGGTGTCGGCAATCAACCATGAAGTAACCCGGCTCACTGGTAAGAAACCGGCAGACGCTATCAAACTAAAATCAGTGTTAGCAGAGTCGTCTGCTCTATTGCGTGGAAAGGAGAAACAGATACCAGATAGGGCCCTAGTGAGGTATCTATACCAGCCGGGGGAACACGAGGGCGATAGCCGTAAGCGAGCCACCGATCCTATATGGTCAGTCAAAACTTACAACATAGATAAAGTGGATATGAAAGCCGACGAACCTAACTTGTACTACTTGAGGGATGGGCCGGGTAGGGGGTTTGTAAGAGAAGAATTATTGATCGTACCGTACGGCACAGTGTTACCGCCTGCCAAGTCACGGTAAACGTGATGGCGTGGCTTTGTAGTAGGGGCAATAGTAGCAAGAGCTAATAGTCCCACCAAAGCCTCATTTAGTAAATGAGGCTTTTTAGAGGGGTTTTTGAAAAGTGTTTTCGGACTATCATTCCCTATACTACTTGAATAATCTGCGAATCAAATTCGATGTTTAAGCAACAGTAAAAATCCCCAAAAAGATTAATTTCATCTCAGGTATAATTAGACCAATATCTACCTTACAAGATTAGGTTACAAATGCAAGAAAGGCCAGTTACAGGCAATATAATCATGAGTGGGGGAGTGAGTTTATTTCAAGAGGTACTCAGCAATATTCCAGCTGTACTGCGGTCTGTAAATAATCAAATCTGGACCACCCAGTCCACAGATCTACAACATGAGTGAGTGAGTGAGTTTAGTTTTACGCCGCTTTTAGCAATACTCCAGCAATATCACGGTGGGGTTCACACATTGTCTACAACATTAACACTGATCTATGCACCTGAGATATGTCAACTCCGTCAGTCAGCAATGTAACAAGGCTGTAGATAATGCTCATATGACTATAGCTGAACATCTAAATTCTGCAATAACTGACACTGTTAAGTATTGTAAACATCAAACAAATCAATGTCAACCTTTTTTCTTTACACAAGTTAATATTGGCATTGTATGAGTGTTAGGTTAAATTCAAATTTATGTAATAACTATATTTGACATAAGACACATTTTCTATTGCATGTTAATTAGGGAATAACTGTTCTGTGTTTGACGAACTGGGAACGTATACTGGTGGTCATAGTCACAAATTTAGTTATACCAGTGACACTTAAGAGCTTGGATGATTGGTGTACATTATGTATACTACCAATATGCATTACGTATAGAACTATGTTTTATGTTTGAATGTGGTAATAGTTATTTCTTATCATGTAAATTCTTATTGCTCATGGAGATTACACAAACAATGCTGTTCAATAACTGCAACACGTGTCGTTGTAAACCATTGTTAACATAGGTGCAGGAGGGCAACACATAAACTTGGCTTGGTCTTTCAAGGTTGAAACTTGTCACAGTGCACACTGAGTCAGGAAACCTACCAGAAGTAAGAACATGGACTGTTGCTTACATCATTTCAAAATGAGAGTTATCTCCCCTCACAACAGAAAGATTGCCCATTACATGTACACCTTGACGTTCAATATATCCTGACGGTAAGCTAAATTGGTGTTTGGAGAAGTTTCTTTGCTATGGTCAAGGGTACCAATTGATACAATTAAAAATATGGGTTGTGATATTTATTTCCAAGTGTATGTCCATCTACTTTTTTAACGATAATTCTAAACATTTTGGAGTTTATTTTCATCTACCATTGAGAGTCTAAGTTCATTAATTAAAAGGCATAGACTACATGATGCAAGACCCTAGCTATTGTCCATATGTTCCCAATTTGTGAAAAAAAAGAATATAATTGCTAGTCAAATCATCACATACCATGGAAAACTTTATCTCAAATTGAAATTATAAACTAAAGGGTAGCTTTGATAATTCACTAATGACTGAGAAAGGATGATGGGCTTGACCAAAAATAGCTTCAGGAAACGTTTTTGCAGTAATGACATAGAGGATGAGTATTATGTTAGCATGGTTTTGTCATAAGTATTTGACATTTAGACGTTGCTATTTTTTTTTTTCCAGCATACTACATTGGCAATATAAGGTTGTAATTCTATGGCTGTGTTAGAATTGCTTACAGAATAGCATAAGTGAACTTTATGGTTATAAACCAAAGATATCTAACTTCAGGTAAAGTTAATCTGCTTATTAGAGATACACACACAGCATAATACACACTCAGAAATAAGTCAAAAGATGCTTTTTTAAAAAAAGACAAAAATGGGAGAGTGACAAAACAGTTGCAAGGACAGAGTCGTTCCATGACTATAAGCAAGTGGACTATCATATCAAATGGGCTTTATCCAACTATAGGTGTACACACATTTTTGACTCGCAAAATTAGGAAAATGGTATCTGCAACGTGTATGGCTATCAACAGTAAATCAGAAGTACATGTGATTTGCCTGAATAAAGTCTTTGAGTCCAAAGCTTCAAACAATATTACAATGTTTTCAAACTACAGTAGCTACAGCTTCAGCAGCTACAGCTTCAGCAGCTACAGCTACAGCAGCTACAGCTTCAGCAACAGCTTCAGCAGCTACAGCTTCAGCAGCTACAGCTACAGCAGCAGTAGCTACAGCTACAGTAGCTACAGCTTCAGCAGCTACAGCTTCAGTAGCTACAGCTTCAGCAGCTACAGCTACAGCAGCTACAGCTTCAGCAGCTACAGCTACAGCAGCTACAGCTTCAGCAGCTACAGCTACAGTAGCTACAGAGGCATGAAGATGCAGCAATTATGGTTACTATGTCATATTAAAATTGTACCTAGGTGTTAGAGCCACACATAGAGTTTGCAGGATGTATGGTTACAGGTCCATAATAGGACAGTAAGACCAGCGAATTATCTGAAGCGGTTCCACATAGTGAGTCCAAAGAAATAGTACAATGTTGTCAAGGAGAAGGCAGTGTATAGCAGCTAACTGTGACAATTATACACAAACGCCCAGACACTGTATTAACATTCTGATTAAGATTGTACAGGTGGACTAGTCAGTTTAATATATCTAGATTGTTTACATAGAGAGGTAACACAAATAAAAGACGATATAACTGAAATCTATGTGTACTTACTGACTTAACGTTAACGTTCTGTGAGTGGTGACCATTTTTTTCAAAGGCATTATATTTGTTATTCTTTCAAGCAATAAACCTTTCAATGGCATAAACCTGTTTGATGTTATTTATAAGGTTATCGATCAATAGGGTGTTGCCCTTTAGACTGCATAGAAAATATGTGACTTTTGCTCAGTAAGATTAAGTGATTCAACAGGATCTATTGGTCAGGATAGAGAAAGAGAATTGCATTGGAATCTAAGGTTATATCCATATTAATGTTGGTATACAAAAATAACTCCAAACTCTTCCAAAACTGCTTTCCATGTTCACATTGAAGGAAAACATGAGCAAAGTCTTCCCGGTTTGTTTTACAAAATGTGCATATATATTCGTTTACTAGGTTCATAGCCTTTAATTTCTTTTTGATGTAAACTATGTGATGCAGAAATTGAAATTGAAATTCCAAAAGTTTTACATTTCTTGTACAACACCTGGACTGGAGAAATATATTTTTCCAATGTGGAGTAGTGAGACTGAAGTTTTCCGCCCATTTTTCACACACTGTGGGACACGTATTAGTGGTAATGATATTGTCATAAAAACATCTGAAGCCATTTCCAGGCTAAGCAAATCAAGTAAACTGTTTCGAATAGTCAAGTTGGAGTTAATCATACAAGTTTGCTGGTTGATACACTGTTTCCAATTAGGGGAAAGCTACATGATCTAAGAAAGTTCTTCAGATATTATATAAGTTTTTCAATTCACTAAAAGTCATTAAGCCTCTTGAGTTACATATGTCCCTAACACAATGCAACCCTTTGTCATACCAATTATGTATAAAGAAAGTGTTATCTTTCAAGTGATGATTCAAACAAAGAGGTTGAGATAAGATGTAATCAATGTTATCGGGATATTCTTTCTTGATTCTTAAATAGATTGATCAGGCATCCAATACAGATCTCCAATAGGGGTTTCTACATTCATTTCGATAATGATATTAGTTCCCAATGAAGAGATTTCAGATAAGGAAAACTGGCTTGGGTTCTTAAAGTTGGTAATTTTGGTAGCATTTTCTTAAATGAGAAAGTTTCAAAGTTTGAATAAACGAACTTGCAACAATCATTCTTAGGCCGCCTTCATCATATTTCTAATCATATCAGTCCTTTTCATTTTGTCCCTTTTCCCATTCCATAAAAATTTTTCTTAAATATTTGATTTAGTTCCTTAGAGTAGGTAAGGCTATGAATCTATGAACTATGGTAGATAGAGCCGAACATTTAATACCTGTAATTTTTGCCAATCAGCGTCAGTGATCTACATTTCCATGAAGCAAGTATTCTATTTATGGTTTCAATTCTCTTTCTTGTGTTTATGACCCAGAGGTCTTGCAAGTTAGCATTGAGGGAAATGCCAAGAACTTCAATGCTGCCTATATGCCAATTGAGTTCTAAGTTTTGACAGAGTTTAATGTTTTTGCTAGCCATAACGCCTATCCAAGTAGGCAATTTTTGTTTTCTCAATATTCATTTTGGGGCCAGACATTTCATAAAAGGTGTATAACGTTTTTTTTTATCTAGCTCATGTAAGAATGTCAAGTTTTGATTGGTCCACTTGACTCTGATAAAATACCATGTACATCCCTCACGATTTGCGAGCGGGAGTATAAAAGTCGTGTACTCCCGCTACGAAAGTCATATCACCCTGCTACACCTCGATGACGACGCAAAGTTAGAAAAGCGTGCACTGACAAGCATTTAGTAACGCGCGGATCATTGAGGTCAAACAATCAGCTGGTTTCAAGATGGCCGCAAGTCGATTTGATGAGCGTTGTTTTGTTTTGATTTAGTGAAAACATTCAGCTAGATAAATTCGTTATCACATCGTGTCTCGGGAAATACGGGGTTTTATCATAAAAACCCTGTATTTCCCTCTACACAATGTGATAACTTATATAACGTTTCATTTTTAAACTTGATTCAGATCCGTCGAGAAAAAGTTGGGTATCGTCTGCATATTGTCCTAAGACATGTTCTTGCCCATTCAAAATGATGCCTTTGTTTTGCCTAATCAAACAGTCCAAAATTTCAGCCACAAATAATAAGAGATACGGGGATATAGGGTCCACTTGTCTACAGCCATGTTCATTATAGAATGGTGAGGATAAATGGCCATTTTGTATAGCATAAGTGCTGGCTTTACTAGACAGGACTGGGATCCATTTTCTAAATTTTATACCAAAGCCGAATTTTTCTAGCACTAGCAAAATGAAGTCTTCAGAAACAGTATCAAACGGTTTTTCAATTCAATTAAATGTAGCAGACCACTTTTGCTTTTTTCCTTCGTTTCAAATATAATATAAAAAAGCATCAGCCCGGGATGAATCCTGTTTGATTTTCATGAATAAGTTAGACAGAATTTTCTTAATCCTTATAGTTACACATGTACTGATAATCTTATATAAAGAATTTATGAGTGAAATGGGCCTCCAGTTTTTCCAAAATTTCCTATTTTTGTTAGCTTTAGGAATACAAGTAATAACCCCTCTATTCAATGTAATTCAAAAACTGCTTTTATATACCTGAAGACCTAAACTTTCAGTTCCTTCCAAAATATTTAAAGACATCTATTGGAAATCCATCCAGTCCCATAGATTTGTTGTTTTTCATTGATTTCACCGCAAAAGATATTTCTTTTAAATAAAATGTTCTTGCAAAGTTTAACTCGTTTGGCTATCCAGGATGGGACTGAAATATTATTCAAAATATTTCTGGTATCCACAGCAGTGACATCCGAAGATTTATATATATTTTCATCGAAGGATTTTTGTTTTATTGATTGCTTCTTGACCATCAAAAATTTCCTCTCCAGTGTCTTTAATAAGAAAATAAATTAGTTTACTGGTATATTGGTGGTTTTCAAGGTCACAAAAATATCTTGTGGGCTTTTCTCCTTCTTCGTACCACAGTGATCTAGTTCTAAAATCAAGAGCCTTCGTGTATTTTTGTTTAATATTTACAAATTTCAGTTTCGCTGATGATAATTCAGCAAGATCTTCATTGATTGCTTGAAAATTGTTCCTTATTTTGTCTTCCTTTACTTTAATTTAGTTTTCCAATTCTAATGTGTCAGTATTTTTAATTTTTTTTGACAGGTAGCATAAGAGATAGTTTTGCCTCTGACCTCCTTGAGGAATGCCTCCAGAAATAGTGGGTCACTGATAGTAAGTTCTAAGTTTTGCTCTTCGATATCCTTAAGATCTTCTAGACAATAACAATTCTTAGCATATTCTAGCATAGTTTCTGGAAGAAATTCGTTTACGATGTCTGTATATTCTTTGATTCTCAAAAGCAATGTGTTGAATTACCAGTACCCCTTTCCTCGCTTCTTACTCAAAGAGTTAGAAAGGTTAATGTAATGGCCGAGTGATCAGATTTATATCTTGGTTGAATGTCTGCTGAGACTGTGAGGTTAGCTATGTCTCTAGAGACTACAGAAAATCAAGTCTTGACCGTTGTCTAGGTTTTGTTTTCCACCAGGTGTATTTCCTTTCTAAAGCATTGAGTTCTCTCCACATGTCTACCAAGTAATTTTTTTCAGATTCACCGACCACTTCACAACAGGCTTTAGGGTTATTAATATTTTTATAATTTTCAAAATCAATTGATGGATTTAGTACCAAGTTCCAGTCTCCATAGATGACTATGGACTCATTTTTTAAGTTGTCCATATCAGCAAACAATTTTTTTGTAAAAGGTGGGGTTGTCTGAATTAGGGCCTTATAGATTAACAAGCATAAGTTTTATACAATCAATAGTTATGTCAGCTAAGATAAAATTACCCTGATCATCTTTCTTGAATTTATGGATACTAATCTGTGTTCTTATTAGATAAAATAGCTACTCCTCTGGCATTCAACTTAAACGGTGCAATAACACTCTTGAGACTCCACTCATTCCTCAAAATACAATCTACCTCTTGAGAGATATGAATGTCTTAAAGGCAAATAACAGAGAACATTCTTCTTCTCCAAATGTTCATAACTTCCTTACATTTCTATTTCTCAACAAGGCCTCTACAGTTTAAAGAAGCTATCTTGATGTTGTTACTGACTGAACCTGCATCAGTAAAGTTGGATATACCCAGAGGTGAACATTGTCTCCACAGAGGTGAACATTGTCTCCACAGAGGTGAACATTGTCTCCACAGAGGTGAACATTGTCTCCCCAGAGGTGAACATTGTCTCCCCAGAGGTGAACATTGTCTCCCCAGAGATGAACATTGTCTCCCCAGAGGTGAACATTGTCTCCCCAGAGGTGAACATTGTCTCCCCAGAGGTGAACATTGTCTCCCCAGAGGTGAACATTGTCTCCACAGAGGTGAACATTGTCTCCACAGAGGAGAACATTGTCTCCACAGAGGTGAACATTGTCTCCCCAGAGGAGAACATTGTCTCCCCAGAGGTGAACATTGTCTCCCCAGAGGTGAACATTGTCTCCCCAGAGGTGAACATTGTCTCCCCAGAGATGAACATTGTCTCCCCAGAGGTGAACATTGTCTCCCCAGAGGTGAACATTGTCTCCACAGAGGTGAACATTGTCTCCACAGAGGTGAACATTGTCTCCCCAGAGGTGAACATTGTCTCCCCAGAGGTGAACACTGTCTCCCCAGAGATGAACACTGTCTCCCCAGAGGTGAACATTGTCTCCCCAGAGGTGAACACTGTCTCCCCAGAGGTGAACACTGTCTCCCCAGAGGTGAACACTGTCTCCACAGAGGTGAACATTGTCTCCACAGAGGTGAACATTGTCTCCACAGAGGTGAACATTGTCTCCACAGAGGTGAACATTGTCTCCCCAGAGGTGAACATTGTCTCCACAGAGGTGAACATTGTCTCCACAGAGGAGAACATTGTCTCCACAGAGGAGAACATTGTCTCCACAGAGGTGAACATTGTCTCCACAGAGGTGAACATTGTCTCCACAGAGGTGAACATTGTCTCCACAGAGGTGAACATTTGTCTCCACAGAGGTGAACATTGTCTCCACAGAGGTGAACATTGTCTCCACAGAGGTGAACATTGTCTCCCCAGAGGTGAACATTGTCTCCACAGAGGTGAACATTGTCTCCACAGAGGTGAACATTGTCTCCACAGAGGTGAACATTGTCTCCACAGAGGTGAACATTGTCTCCACAGAGGTGAACATTGTCTCCACAGAGGTGAACATTGTCTCCACAGAGGTGAACATTGTCTCCACAGAGGTGAACATTGTCTCCACAGAGGTGAACATTGTCTCCACAGAGGTGAACATTGTCTCCACAGAGGTGAACATTGTCTCCACAGAGGTGAACATTGTCTCCACAGAGGTGAACATTGTCTCCACAGAGGTGAACATTGTCTCCCCAGAGGTGAACATTGTCTCCCCAGAGGTGAACATTGTCTCCACAGATGTGAACATTGTCTCCACAGAGGTGAACATTGTCTCCACAGATGATGAAGCATATCAATCTTTCACAAACCAAAGTTGACGTATTAACCTTGAACTGAGCCATATTTGCTCATCATATATTTCAGGTAAAAACCCATATAACTTGAAATATCCCATCCTCGATATCTCCAGGGTATATGTTCTGATAAGTCTCCACTATACCCTGGCTCTGCCCGATAAATTTATTACTTCCCTTTGCTGGCTCCGCCTTCTCACAGTAACCAATCAGCTAGGCCGCCGTTATAACCGACCTTGCCATTGTCAACAAAGGTAGCAGTCGCAACTGCGAAGGTTTGCTCGCAGTGCGTCCCAGACTTTAGGGAAATCATACAAACAAATTGACAGGTCCGAAACTTTAAAACAACATATGCAAGAACGCCTTCTACCTCTTCCAGAGAACCTCTGCATGGTTTCTGTTGCCAAGTATAATCGGTTAGATAATTAAAAAACGAAAGTGAGTTGTGATTGGTTCGCTTAACTTCCCAGCGTAGACACCTGACTGGATCAAAAGACAGTCAAGGGAGGTAATAAATTTATCTGGCAGAGCCGTAGATGCGTCCAGAGTATAGTGGAGACTTATTGGAACGTATACCCTGGAGATATCGAGGATGGAAATATCCATGAATGTTTATTTTCCTTTTAATGTTATTTTTTGTTCCATAAGGACTTTGTAAGGAGACTGGGGTTTAGTTGTTATCCTATTTAAGGAATAAACCAAATCAAACCCAGACACAGTGATTAGGAGGCACATGGACACTTGCTTGGAGTATGGTGACTATGTGTAACATTCTACACACTGAAAATGAGTCAATGAAATAACATTTCATCTACTGAATATAGATATAGATATCTATATGTGTACATTTCCTTGTGTACATTTCTCCTTATAAATGCAATCAATATAATGCATCAATTACAACTTTGCAGATTCTGATACCTTCTGGTATGTACTTACCGAAACAAATTATCAAAAACGAAAATTCTACCTAAAAAGTTGAAAAAAAAACACGATTAAAAAAGGCAGCAAAATCAGTGTTCAAACGATTCACTAATTTTCCCCCTGCACTGGGGGGAAAAGCTGTTTCAACAGCTATGCTGCACTGCACCCGTAATACATGCACAGTGAATAGGTTCATGGTGTTTGAAAAAGTTTGCATGCCTAGAGTGTGAGGTCGTGAGCAGTAGTCTGATGTAGGTTGTGTACACAAACAAGTAAATAGTCTTCTTGTTACCTGAAAAATCCATGTTGATTGTGATAAGCAGCCTCAGTCACAGAGAAATCTCAGTGTTTGGTTTACTGACACCTATATGTCTGCTTGCCTGTCTGCTAATGACAATATGCCATGCACAACTTCAATCACTGACCACATGTAATTTGAAATTCATGCCTATTGGGGTTATATGCCATAAACAGAGTGCCGGCTAAGTGCAAATGATCCAGCCAATGAAAAGATTTTGTTACACTTGAGTGCACACCCAACAGCTCTGACTTAGTTTGGTATCCCGCATCCTTCGTTTCAAGTGCAGCAGACCCACGTACAAAATATTGCACTTTTGATTTGCGATTGTATGCTTATAAGTTGGTTTATTTGTTTTTTTCATTATTAGCAATGCATATCATATATCATGAATAAGTGATAATTGTGCTTTAAGTATGTTTGTGTACAAAACTGTACCCAAAGTAAATGTACAGAAACATACCCGGTACCCACTTATCTCAAGCCGAAATTGAAACTGTTTGTGTTGTTGTCCCAGGTCACCTTATCTCAGTGCATCTCTGAGTAATCACTTTGCATTCTAACACAAACAAATATGGGACATGCTCAAGAGAAATCGATGTTGAATTTTTACGCGGTTTTACAGGCAGGAATAAAAGTATGCGTTCAAGAAAGCATGAATGGGATCATCCTTGGGTACAATTCCGTACATTTACTTTGGCTAGAGTACATTTCTGAATACAAAAAAGTACCTTGAGTACATTTCTGTAGTACCTGTGTGGACAACGACACCTTTAGCTTTACTATTTGATAGTTAAGAGAAAAAGTCACAATTTTACAATCTATCAGACAGTCTTTACTCTGCTGTGAATCATGATAGCAATGTACACACAATGTAGTAAAACACACAATACATTACAGCGAAATAAATGCATTTATACCACAGTTAATGGAACATTGTTATACATTGTTCAACATGTATCTACTGGCTCACGAGTGCACATCCATAATAATGCAACTTTTGTAAGGGAATCAAGCCATACAACAATTTATATAGCTTTCACCAATGGTCTGTATACCACTGGTCAAAGTGTATACAGAAACATAATCTATGCATTTGCTGTCAAAGTACTCAACACTCTCTGTCACTGTTAAAATGTTACCTCAACAGTTGACAATGCATGCTATTGCAAAAACTTCTAATTTCGTCAGCAATGTTCTTGTGTGAATGGTGATAAAGACATAAATACATTTACACAAATAAAATGCGTCTGTTTAAATGTCAAAAGTTTTTACCACGTGTGTTGACATAAAATATGCATACATATCATCACTGACAAAGCCAGCAAATCCACCAATCCACCATGGGTAAACGTCATTTCCGGGTTAGGTGGCGAGGGAATTTGCGCTTCGTGAAATTTGATGCACAATGTCAGTTACTTTGACTGAGCCGTAGTGATTCCGGTGTTTCATAGATTTCAAATCACTTATTTTAGATTACGAAACCGCTGGTTTTTTTTGTTCTGCTATGCTTGCAAAGGTCATTAGTTTCCTTTAACTACGTAAGAACACATTTGCTCCGAAAACTCTTGGACAAATATTTTTCAGGCATTATCGATTGGTGGGTCCCATTTTGGTCGAATGGGGGCAAAGCCTTCCCTCAACTCCGAAGTAGATAGAACTTATTCTCAGCAGCTTCTAACGCACCCAGAGAAAGGAATTACGCCGGTGTAGATAACGTGATTGGTTTAATTTACGTATTATGTGAGAGGCGACGTGTTTGTGACATTTATATATAACCACTTTCAATAACAAATAGGACTTGACATTCTCGTCCATTCGAGTCTCCACGTGCAGGCACGGAATCACTTCCGACCTTGTTGAAATGTACATTATGTGAATGTTGCTGCAGTGTCTCCACGCTTCAGTGACTGGTGATGTTGTGACGGTAAGTTTCGTACGGTTGGCCGCACGGTGACTGTGGGAGGGGTGCAATCGGGGTGGTGACACTCGCACAAGTCTGCCAATAGACGGAGGTCGCATGAACGCCATTCGAGGCAGAAGGTTCGTTCCATAACGATTTTTTCTCTCATGTCATGATGTATATGAAACATCACACATGTAAATCAGTATTGCGACAAGACGGGTTGATTGAACACGATGGTTTTCCTTCCACGCTGGCTTCACAGTCCGATGTTCGGAACTGAGAGTGGAACCACTCAGACTGGCAAGCGATTGGTCCAGCTGACACATCCTACCCTTTCAGTCAAATAGTGTGACCACTCAGTGTCACATTGTCGTCATCAAAAGGGTTTACATGCTGCGTTTGGCTGTCTCACCCAAAAAGTTTTGACCTCGGCACATCAGTGTTTTATCGCATTGCAACTTAGTAGTTGAACACAACCTTTATATCTTAAGGGACACTTATTTAGAATTGACAGGAATCAAGGAGAATCAGCGCAAAAACAACAAAAATTCCAAAATTTGACACTTGGGAGAGAATGTCAAAATAAACAATTTTTTCAAGTTTTGTAAGAATGCTACACCCAAATGCTACCTAACGTTTCAGTGACAGGTGGCTATGTTTTTATGCAATTCGGCGGGGTGTTCTGATGACGTGTAGGATCATTTGAAGAGCATTCAGATTTTTCTGACTGTAATTGGGGTGTATTTGAGGTACATTTGAGCGGTATTCCGACTTCAATTGAAATATTTCGATACATTTGAAGAATATTCCACCTGAAGTTCAGCAGCAATTAAGTTACATTCCGACTCATTCCAGGTGTATTTGTGACATCCTAACAGGATTTTAGGTGGCTTGTCTTTTCTATTCTCGTCCAAATACTTAATATGCAGTTATAACTCAGGAAAATATTTAGAATACAGTAAGAATACTTAGAATGCAGTTTGAATGCACTTCAAATGCTGTTTGATATATTTCCACTTTGAATGTACCTTGAAAGTTTTGAACATATTGAAAACATCCGTCATGTTACAAGAATTGACTCGAATTGTCTGAATGCAATTGGAATGCAGTAAGAAGTTTTAGGATTCAGTTCGGATTTCCAGGAATCTCCAGCAATTGTCATTCCGACAGCATTCCGGCTCATTCCGCCTCAAGTGTGAAGGGGGTATTACAAATAGTACTGTATTGCCAATGTACATGCTGAAGAAAACTAAGTTTTAAAAAGAGTAATAATAAAGGTATTTCATCAGATTGAATACCTTTAATGTTTTGCATTCCCCTCCGGCTTCTGCTCACCAAAAATCTACCTCATAGATTGCAGGATAAATAAATTGTTGCTTATCATCGACACACATGTTGTTTCTATATATTTCTTGTAGGTTGTAAGCAGTAAACTTATAGTGTACAATCACTGCATCACATGCTGTTTTCTGCATTTTTTACATGTGTAATCATTCAAATGTTTTAAACAAATCTATGTCATCAAGTTTGATGTACAAATTTGTGGCTAGAAGTGAGACAGTCTAAGTAAACTTATCCTCAGTACTTTTCATTACACTCCACCACTGAGTCTAACAAAACCTTATGGGAGGTCGCGTCAGATAACTTTTGAGATCAGAACACAGTTTACCAAATTGCGAAAGTGCACATTTGCACATCCCTTATGAACTTTTTATCTTGAAAAGGTTCGTACCCAAACAATTCCGAATGCTATTTAGCATATGCTGGCTTCCGGGTGATGCACATGGCGTACGTACTGCCATGACAACGGTGAGTAAACCGTCGCTGAAAATAGTGTTTTTGACAATATTCAAGGATGTTAATTTGCGGAAATGTTAGCAAATGGTAACCATGTCAACAGAAACCCCAAAGCATATATACTGCAGGTCAAATAACTGTGTTATGTGCGGATTTTTGCTTGTGGAGAGATCTGTGTTGGTGACCTGAATATTTTGAAAGTCCCTCCAATCCTTAAATAGTTGCCGTTGTCTGATTGGTTAAATCTATTTAACCGTCTCGCATTTGATTGGACCGTCATTGGTAGCTCAAAGGTTACCTGACGCGACCTTCTACTAGGTTTTGTTAGACTCAGTGGTGGAGTGTAATGAAATACACTGAGACCAAGTTTACTTAGACTGGAAGTGAGATACAGTCGAACCCCGTTTATCAGGATGTTTTGGTTTCACTTGAAAATTGTCTGGATAGAGAGACGTCCCCTTAACAGGATCAAACAAGCAAATTGTGAAAATTAAGTGGAAGCAAAAATTTTCATATACGCATATCAGTGAATCATCCTAACATATAAGTGTACAGATAACACATGGAAGGTGGAACGCAGGTTACCATTTGTCAGGTTGTCTCGGATGTAATCATGTAGCATGTGGAGCTTCAGGTGGTAAGTTAGATGAAAAACGTAAATCGATGACAAAAAGTCTCTCATTTGCCAATTGCGTACTAGTATTCTTTGTTTAATTTTAAATGCCCTAAAAACATGGAATCATGTCAAACTTATGCTGTCTGCAGAAAGTAAACTTCCGGATGGGATCACATGACTTAGATCATGTGGCAGGCTATTTTTAACTTGCATCGCAACAGATAGTAGGGGTCGATTTGCAAGTGTTATATACAAAGTTCAATGAGAATATATTTTCTGTGATTTGAGTTATTAATTATTATTCTGGTAGTTGTAATTGGGTCACAATATTTAAGGGTTTAGTGTTAGTTATCATGGGTCACATTTCTTACACAGAATTATTGAAGCAGCATGCCTCTAAGGCAGTACTTTGGAGTTACCTCCCTTTGACTCACATAAACACGAGTCTATGACTTTTCTAGAGCTCTCCACATTAGTGGCGATGGTCGTAAGTGCTCGAAAGTTCTTGAAACTAAGACTGAAAGTATATATTAATGCTAGTTGCCATGTACACGGACACGGACACGGACACATTCAAGGGAGTATATATCTTTCTGCATCCGTCAGCGCCTGATCTACACATAGCTGCCAGACCGCTCGCTGTGTTACATTCTGTATAATTGTTTCTCTCTCGCACTAAGACTTTTGTGAGTTTGCTATATATTTTTGTAACCCATTGTCTTACAGTTTGTTTCATTTGTATTGTATTTGAAATCGGTATTGTGAAATTGACTTGTGACTTTGCATAACTTGCTCTCCTTCCTTAATAATACAATATTTTAATGTTTTAGACTTGTCTTTTGTTCTGCTGGTTCACAGGGGATTTCTTACAACTTTTGTCACAGCAAACTTTTAACCGTAACAGCAGTACAATTACAGTGTAGTTTACCTTAATCCTACTTAACATGTGTTTCCGTTACTGATGAGATGTTTTTACACCCGCCAAATCCTAATGAACAAGTGACGCGTCGCTAGTGTTTTGATGGCTAATTAATCAATTCACATCAAATGCCTTCCGATAGATTAAGAATGAAATCACATAGTCGTGGGGTAAATGTGACGTGACACATAGACATGCACATTGCACAGATCTCATCGTCCGGATAACTGGATCATTTTTCAATGGAAATCTATGTGAACGGGATCGGGTGGTCAGGCTCACTGAGATGGTTGACGCATGTCATCGGTTCCCATTGTGCATACCAATGCTCATGCTGTTGATCACTTGATTGTCTGGTCCAGACTCGATTATTTACTGGCTGTCGCAATATAGCTGGAATATTGCTGAGTGCTGCATAAAACTAAAACTCATTCATGACAAAGGTACATACATGTAGTGAAACATTAAGTGATGTAGCATCAGTAGTACAAAGGTTTCAGTTGTTGGTAGATTGATTATGCAACAGATTATGTATTAAGTGTGATGGGGTAGCTTAGTGGTTAAAGTGTTTGTTTGTCATGCTGAAGATCCGGGTTTGATTCCCCACATGGGTATAATGAGTGAAGCCCATTTCTGGTTTTCCCCACTATGATATTGCCCTAATATTCCTAAAAGAGAGGTGAAACTAAACTCACTCACTCTAATTGTGTTCATTTTCTGAATAATGAGTGGCAAATGAAAAATGGGTATCTTTATCAGGTAGGCCTTGCCCTTCCTGCTATTTGACAGCCCTAAATGGGACTAGTCTAGATTGCCTCAATTTCATATTCTCTGAATTTCCCACCTTACTGGGGCTCCTCTTTAATTTTAATGGGATTATTTTATTATCCAAATTAGATATATTTCAGAGACAAAGCATGAGTCAAGGTACGATATGATCATGATTTGGAGATAATACATGCATGATGAATGTTTTGCGTATTTCGGGCCTGCCAAGTGTTTTAGTGTGAGGTGGAAAAGAGGGGTAATTGTAACCCAAAAGAGAGGACAGCTTGAAGGGGGTTAGTCCCACCTGTCCGGTTTGTTTGATGTGCCAACAGATAATCGTGGAAAGGTGATTATCATCTTCACTTTGATGTACAGGCTATAGCTTGTATTGGAAAGTCGAATACTGGACAAGTAGGAGCAATGGAAAGGTATATCTTTAAGTGTTAAAATGTTGGGAAATAAGATTTTAACATTTTAATACTGCATTTAATTAACAATGCTCCACAATACAAGAGACTTAATATGAAATTGGCAACCAAAGTAGAATTAATATTGACCTGTAAGACCTGTAAGATTGAGCCCTTGCACCACTTGTGACCAGTGAACAACTTCTACTGTAGATCTATTTGCTGTAACACCAGGACACCGGACATGTTTCAGGGCAGATTTAGTCAACTTCTGCGTTTGTTGTTGCATCTGTGTCTAAGGAAACAACTAGATCTCATCATCTGCATGCACAATGCACACTTCCTCATAACAGTGGTACTTTTTATGGTGAAAAGTGAACAGATCCATGATTATATGTAACATACTTTAGAGGAAGAAATAGGCCCTCTGACAAGTTGCATAAATTGTTGGTCGCAGTTAAATTGTGACTTTTATGTGTAAGAATGAGTTTAGACTCTTGCAAGAATGAGTTTAGAACAAAGAACAAGAAATAGAACCATGCCACATCTTGGCATGAAAAAGCCATTTGTTGATTTCATCGTATGTTCAAGTAGGCCAACAAGGAAATTGGACTAGATATTAATGTGTAATCCAGGACTAATAATTGTTGTGTTTTTCATGTGTGTGTGTTTTATAGTTTCAGCAGGATGAAACTGATGCTAACCTTGATTTAGGTCAGTGTTAAATCATTTGCTCATCTTATACTGTATCCAATGTAAATCCACATTATGATGTAAGTCTCTCAGTTGTGTGATGTTATGAAAGTTATGAATGGGTAATGACACAACACAGCATCCTGTGGCGATTGGGTTATATCAAGGTGTGCATACATAAACAACATACATAAACACTTTCAAATCAGACCTGACCTACTTTTTATGATTTGTCACACTAGATTTCAAATTGTTAACTATTGAATGGAAAACAAGCAATGTTGTTCTTGTTCTGTGCTTACTTCAGTCAAGTTTCAACAGTGTAAATGCTGTGTTGATTATCCTGTTGTTACTTGAGTTTTGATTACACGATGCCATTTAGGAAGTGGTTAAATGCAACATATGTCATATTTGGGATTTCACTTTCGTTTGTCAGCCACTTAGCCCATTTGACTTCACTTGTGGAAGTCGTGGTGGTTGAGCGGGCTAGGTGGCTGACTTTGTTTGCTGACGATTAGGTGCCTGACTCCAAGGGTGCAGGTTTGAATTCCGGATGGGACTCAACCAAAAATGTACAAAAATTTGTACTTTACTAAGAAAGTGAAAATATGACATGTGTTGTTACTTGAGCTTGTTGGTGATATCGATTCGAATCCCGGATTTCCCAATGTAAGCCCTGATCAATCACTCTGTATATTTTACTTAAATGTTAGACCCACATGGATACAATGTATGAAGCCCAATTTCTGGTGTCCCTTGTTGTGATATTGCTGGCATATTGCTAAAAGTGGCGTAAAACTAAACTCACTCACTCACTTAAATGTTAGAAGTGTTCGTCACAAGCAAAAGTATTTGTTTGAAATGTGGTCAGATTTTGATGTTGTGTGTTTGACTGTAACTCACCTTGATGAATCTGTTTCTGATGAAAATCTAATATGGGATAATTTTCATAACCCCATTAGAAAGGATAGATATGCTCTCGGTGGTGGTGTTATGATATACTTTAGAAACAATGTTAACTTTAAAAGACTTGTTGAACTAGAAAATATAAACGACGAATCAATCTGGATTGAAGTATTTCATCCCAAGAAACCATTAGTTATATGCACAATCAACAGACCAGAGCAGGTTTGGCGTAGACTTGACAACTCTATGGAAGCTGCCCTAGACATATCTAGCACAGTTATTGTTACTGGTGACATAAATGTAAATAGGTTGTCCGACAGGACTCATGCTGTTCATGACATTCTGGATAGGAACAGTAAGCGAAATGTTATTAGTGAAGCGACTAGAGTTACAGAATAAGTCCGTACTTTATTAGATCCTATTATTGTCAGCGAGGATGTTGAAGTGATAGAGACCCGTGAAGGTCCCAGGGTGGAATAGGCCTTCAGCAACCCATGCTTGCCACAAAAGGCGACTATGCTTGTCATAAGAGGCGACTAATGGGATCGTTTAGTCAGACTCGCTGACTTGGTTGACACTTGTCATCGGTTCCCAATTGTGCAGATCGATGCTTATGTTGCTGATCACTGGATTGTCTGGTCCAGACTCAATTATTTACAGACCGCCGCCATATAGCTGGAATATTTGCGTAAAAGTGTTGTGTAAAACTAAACTCACTCACTCACTCACTCACTGAAAGGATCACCATCCTGACCTGTAATGTAATTTCCATATGGCTCTTAATTTGTTCTGCAGATTTTGATTGAAATTAGGATTTGCAATGTATGTCTGTTATTATTAGGGTATCCAAAGATATTTTGTCTGATATTTTTATGCTGTTAGTCCAGGTGCTCAAATAATTTCATGCACTATCCATGTTTTTAACAAAATAGATCTGGATCATTTGAATTTGTGGGGCTAAGATTGAGCAAAGTAACACCAGCTACATTTAGGAAGGGAAGAAACTGGACATTTTAACGAATTCAGTTAACTCTCTTGTGTTGAGAAGATGGTAGGGAAAACAACTGATAATATACTGACGATAAGAGTCCATGACATCAGATTATGTGAGTATGTTATGCATGTGAGTAGTGAAGATAATGAGAGGTACTTCCCTGAGACCTTTGCTTGGTCATGTACCAAGTAGTCCATGGGAGATACTTTACACTTTCCACAATACAAACATTTACAGCATGTTCATGTGCAATATTTATCCATTACTCTTCAGGGAAAATTTCATTTGGCACATATCAATAATTTACCACTATATGAAAGCTCATAAGAAAATCAATCTCATCTGTTTGTCTCATGGTCAGTGTGTTCATGTCAACAGATCAATACCAGCTTATGCTGATGGGAGCTGTCAAAACACGACACAGTGGCCACAGCACCATCATCATATGCCTCCACATAGTGCCCACATTGAACCATCATCAGAAACCGCCACACATTATCTTCATAGAACCATCATCAGAAACCGCCACACATTGTCTGCATAGAACCATCATCAGATACCTCCACACATTATCTTCATAGAACCATCATCAGAAACCGCCACACATTGTCTGCGTAGAACCATCATCAGATACCTCCACACATTGTCTGCATAGAACCATCATCAGATACCTCCACACATTATCTTCATAGAACCATCATCAGATACCTCCACACATTGTCTGCATAGAACCATCATCAGAAACCGCCACACATTATCTGCATAGAACCATCATCAGATACCTCCACACATTATCTTCATAGAACCATCATCAGATACCTCCACACATTGTCTGCATAGAACCATCATCAGATACCTCCACACATTGTCTGCATAGAACCATCATCAGAAACCGCCACACATTGTCTGCATAGAACCATCATCAGAAACCGCCACACATTATCTTCATAGAACCATCATCAGATACCTCCACACATTATCTTCATAGAACCATCATCAGAAACCGCCACACATTGTCTGCATAGAACCATCATCAGAAACCGCCACACATTATCTTCATAGAACCATCATCAGATACCTCCACACATTATCTTCATAGAACCATCATCAGAAACCGCCACACATTGTCTGCATAGAACCATTGTCAGATACCTCCACACATTATCTTCATAGAACCATCATCAGATACCTCCACACATTGTCTGCATAGAACCATCATCAGAAACCGCCACACATTGTCTGCATAGAACCATCATCAGATACCTTCACACATTATCTTCATAGAACCATCATCAGATACCTCCACACATTGTCTGCATAGAACCATCATCAGAAACCGCCACACATTGTCTGCATAGAACCATCATCAGATACCTCCACACATTGTCTGCATAGAACCATCATCAGATACCTCCACACATTGTCTGCATAGAACCATCATCAGATACCTCCACACATTGTCTACGTAGAACCATCACTGGATACCTCCACACATTGTCTGCATAGAACCATCATCAGATACCTCCACACAGTATCTACGTAGAACCACCATCAGATACCTCCACACATTATCCACATAGAACCGTCATCAGATACCTTCACACATTATTCACATTGAACCGTCATCAGATACCTTCACACATTATCCGCATAGAACCGTCATCAGATACCTTCACACATTATCCACATAGAACCATCACTGGATACCTCCACACATTGTCTGCATAGAACCATCATCAGATACCTCCACACATTATCTACGTAGAACCACCATCAGATACCTGCACACATTATCCGCATAGAACCGTCATCAGATACCTTCACACATTATCCACATAGAACCATCATCAGATACCTCCACACATTATCTACGTAGAACCACCATCAGATACCTCCACACATTATCCACATAGAACCGTCATCAGATACCTTCACACATTATTCACATTGAACCGTCATCAGATACCTCCACACATTATCCACATAGAACCGTCATCAGATACCTTCACACATTATCCACATAGAACCATCATCAGATACCTTCACACATTATCCACATAGAACCATCATCAGATACCTCCACACATTATCCACATAGAACCGTCATCAGATACCTTCACACATTATCCACACATTATCCATCATCAGAGGGCTTTTGTGTTCATTTTATATAAAGCAGCAGCAAAATTCGTAATTATATAAATTAATGTTTCACAATTGTTTACTGAAAGTACTCTTGGTATTAGCAAACTGTTGCTAATTAGAAGTGTTCATCACAAAGCGCTTCGGTCCATCAAATATTAATGTGTACTGGGTTGAACATCATCTAAGCTGCAACCCAATTTCCTCAGAAAGATCTGTTTAACTGAGAAGGGAAGTTGAAAGGAGATATAAAGAAGGTGTATCAGTTTGGACAGTGAGGGATGTTTTTGTGATGAGGACTTCCCGACAGTGTGGCTGAGGTATAGAAGTAAGTTCAACAGACCTAGGGTTATAAATGTTGCACCAGATATGAGCAAATATAGAAAACCTAAAATACCTTAATAATGTTGTCATTTACATATTGTGACCTGTACACAGAGATAAAAGTTGGTTATAAGTGAGTTTGAACCATTCAGGCAGTATGTCCAAGGGGCAAGTAATGGTTTTATTGCATGTGCTGCCCTTTGGTGCCCTTTGGTATGTTATGCTTTCCATGGGTTTTGTTTGCTGGTGTGAAGCCTCCAGGGTCCATGTGTGTTAAGGAAGAGATGCCTTCTCGGCCTTCTTATGTCCTTGGGTCATACTGACCCTTAGGCCAGTGAAACGTGTTGCTGCACTGTATATGCTGTAGTACTCCTCACAGGCCAGTGATAGCAACAAGGCCTCGGCATGTGCACTGGTACTGAGTGGAGGAAGGATGGATTAGAAGGTCAGTTCTGAACAAAATGTATTCTGACTGTGCTGGATCACAGGTTCCATTGCATGTCATGCCAACAGAATATTGTCATGTCAAGGTACAACAGGAAAATGTCCTTTGAAAGGAAAATGAGTTATTCCCTGTCACAGAAAAGTGTTTCTAAAGGCAAAAACTGGAAAATTGCAAGAATTGTCTGGGTTAAAGAAAAAGTCATCAGAAATATGTACCCTTTTTTTAATGAAAAAAATGTGTATTATGTTTATATTTTAATCTCAAAAACATTTTCTTCTATCTCAGCTTCAGACATTTAGCATATTTCACGAGCAGGCAAGTGAACTCAGGTGATGTTTTACACATCACATGTGACTCACAGGTCAGCCATAATGCACAAGGTTGACTTCCCAAATGGGTGCAATGTTTGAAACCCATTTCTGGTGTCCAGTGTTGTAATGTTGCTGGAAAGCTCACCTACTCATCATTGATTTACTACATAAATAATTCATTACATCTTAAATCTCACTTGCAGTATTATGTTTAACATTGCTTTCGTCAGTAAGAGATTTCCCATGAGCTTGAAAATGTTTCACTAAAATGTTCATTCCAGTTTGCAGCCCCAAATACTGCTTTCTATTTGAAAAATACACACCATCTATAAAAGCCACAACAACTGACATAGTACCTGCTTCATTCATTGTTTCCTATTTTGTCATATTATGCAGGTCAGCATGAGACAGATATTTGTCAGTATTGTGTGACTTGAAAGTTGTCCTGAATTCTCCTTGGCTGACTTAATGTCATTCAAAGGTTATGACCTAGCACCATAACTAATTCTATAAGCTAAAACTAGGGAAATGTATATACTGTCCTGACAAGTATTTTATATTTCACCAGTTTTCAGGACATGAATTATCTGCGTCACATTATCTCTGCCCTCCCATGCTGGAGTCAAGATAATTTATTAATGAGAATTAGGATCCTGATCCTATTCAACGAAATAACTCCTTGCAACAGTGTATTATTTTAAGCAGACAGTTTGATATTTTCACCCTCTGAAGCATCATTATGTTTTTTATACATTTTCTGGGACAATCAATTAGGGTTGTTGTTTTGTTTCGAAATCCTAGACTCACTTCAGTGACCAGTTTAACATAACAGGAACTGCAGTCACATTTTGAAAAACGAACTTCAGGATCGGTAACATCTTTTACTGCTGCAGAATTCACTGTCAAGTTGTAAGGTAAAATCAAAATTGTCAAATGGCATGTGACATTGTTATGTGATTCCTGCTTCTTGTTTATGCTTGTGTTCATAAACTGTTAGTTGTTTCCATAATAGGCAGAAACGTGTGTATTGCGATCCTAAAAACTTTTATACATGAAAAGTGACTTTTAGATTACTTTCACCCCAATTAATAAAAGGTTTTGCATGAGCACTCTGCTTGGAAGTATTTCTAAGTTCACATTCTGTTGCCACAAAAAAGGTTGCAATGAAAGTGAAATTGTACATCACCTCCTTGCCCTAAAGCAATAGTGATAACATATAACCATTAGCCTCAAACGTTTGCCTTCTGGATGGCATTAACAATACATTGGTTATCAGTGCATTACGTTGTCATATGGGTTATCATACCACAATGCATTATCTGGTCATATGGGTTATATTACAATTATCTTGTCATATGGATTATCATACCAGTCCATTATATTGTCATACTGGCTTTCATACCACAGTGCACTGTCTTGTGATATCCTACATTAGAGATTGAGAGAGACTGTAATTGCTATTAGTGTTTATGTATATTGACATTATGTTGCATGACATGGAACCAAGGTGTATGGCCTCTAAACTTGCCTGAAACTAATATTTCCTTTAGTTTGTTTGTTTGGTTAACATTACCAGTAGCAATATTCCAGTTGTATAGTGACGGTGTGTAAATAAATGAATATGAACCAGACTATCTAGTGGTCAACAACATGCGTGACCAAGTCAGCAAGCTGAACACCTGTTCTTGTTACATGATCTTGTACCAACTATGGGTTGCTGAAGATCAGTGACAACTGTGGACTTCATGGTTGTAATGTTAGTTGGACAAATTGATTGACAGGAATCCCAAATAATAAATACCAAGCAACTTTATTTGCATGTCCTGATCATTATCTCCCCGACATGTAATGCGGGGGGATATAGTCGACGCCTCGTCCGTAATCATTTTGTTTCCTAAGCATAACTCAGAAACCGTTCAATATTTTTAGACCAAACTTTATAGATATAGTAATCTCAGCCTATGGTTGTGCCTTTTGCTATTTACAGATTTTAGCATTTAATTTTGTTTGTTTTTCCATGGAACATTTTGGTGTTCTTTGGTGGGGCGGGCTTCGTTTCCGGAGCAGAACTCAAAAACCATTCAATATTTTTGTGCAAAACTTCGTAGATATATCAGTCAGAAGCTAAAGTGGTGCCTTTTGCTATGTACAGGTTTTTGTGATTTATTATTTTCTCAGTTTCCATGGAAACGTTTCGGACATAGTCTCAAAAGTGAGAGGTGTGTTTAGTTTCCGGAGCAGAACTCAAAAACTTCTTAATATCTGTCAGTAAAACTTGGTAGATATGTGTGGCAGACCCCATAGTGGTGCCTTTTACTATTTACAGATTTTTATGATATATTATTTTCTCGGTTCCATGAACATGTTGCTGACTTCATTTACGGAGCATAACTCGAAAACCATTTCATATCTTTCAAAAGATCTTGTCAGATAACGAGACAGATCTTGAAATGGTGACTTTTTCTGATTACAGGTGTATGGCATTTATATTTTTCATGAATTCCTTGGAAACAATAATGACTTGATCTAAAAACACAATAAATAACTGTCAGATGAATTGTCCTTTTAATTATGTGGGGTCCGGAGGGGGGATATGTCATCTTCTGATGACTCTTGTTTCAATAAGGCTAGTGCTCTGCACATTTACAGATGTCATGCCTGGAGTATCTGCTTACACAGTTGTCCCAGTTTCTCCCAATGAAAGGAGAGTAGAGTATGGGGTTACATATACAGTACTAGATCCCACACACATGAAGCACCGTTTAGGGTTGACATATGCATAACTCATGGTTTGACTGTCTCCTACATAGTTGCCTAAGCTGCTTGCTTTGTTGTCCATGGTCAAGAGAATGCAGTGTCGCTGATGTTTGAGGTGGTCTCACTGCAGGTGTTGCAGGAGCTGCGGACTCCGATGCTGGCTCTGCCTGTCATCAATAATGTATGTATTTACATAGGATAGTTTAAGCGGGTTTGTAGACCAGACAGAAGGTAATTGGCAGCTGCATCAGTAGAAAGACAAGATCAATTACTGATGAGGCTTTACACCTTGGTGTAGATGCACGTCAAAGGCGTGGTAACTGGTTGTCTGTAGTCTTGTTTAATGGTTTCTTTATGCTATGGTAGAGAGGTCACACTACACATTACCTCATCTTGGCCCATTTGGGTCTCACATTGATACTAGCACTGAGAATATGTGACTTGTTGCTGAGAACAGTGAGAATGTGAGATGTCTTCTGAGAACAGTGAGAATGTGTCACCTCATACTGATAGCAGTGAGAATGTGAGATGTTTTCTGGTAACAGTGAGAATGTGTGACTTCATACTGATAACAGAATGTGTGACCACATAGTGATAACAGTGGAAATGTGACTTCATACTAAGAACGAGGAAGAAATTCTTCAAAGACATTTGGAAGTCAATACAACTTACAAGACAAATTTATGGATAACATCATCTTTAATTGTTTCTCACAGTGTTTCTGGGCTAGTTCTTGCCCTTTCCTCAGGTGGATAATGAAGCTATTTCTTTTGAAATAGAAACATTGATATGAAAATAGGAGAGCAATGATATCTTTTTATCTTCTTGTCTGTTTGCTGAAGAGTCACTGTATGAACCTAATCAATCAGTGTAACTATATGAACAAAACATCAACTTGATGTAAATACACATAATATTCAACTGTGATAGACATTTGAAAGAAGACCATTAGAACACATAGTCCACATCTGAGAAACCTGAATCCATGTCCTCATGCATTGGGAACACATCAAGTGTCACAACTCTGATGTCTTCTCCGTCACATTGCACTGCATGGATTAGCTTCTTCACCTGCAAGAGCTTGAAGGTTATGTTGTGCCTCACAATGAATCCTTTATCAGTTTATATTTGAACTGATAAGTTCGACTGGATTTAGTTCACAATGTCTCGTTTCATAGCATATGAAGATAAAACAGTGTGACCATGTTGAGCAGCACATTGGCCCTGTACTGAATGGGCTTCCTCTTCATGCAAATCTTCTCAATCAGCTGTATCTTAACATCTGTCGTTTTGTAGTGAGCACAACACAATGTGTGAAAATCCTGTGTCATCTTCTTCAAGCTGCACATTTTCAGTGTGATGCTAGATGGTTCCTGCACATTATGGTAGTCGGCATTGCCATCACTGTGACAGTGGGCTGATAAAGATTGGACAAAAGCTGATGTTCCATCCAGTGAATGAAGACATTTTCGTTCATCACCTTGGCAATGCACCTTGAACCCCATCCCATGGAGGGCAATGATGATGTTGGCTTGGGAGCCGTTGATACTCTCTTTAATTTTCTCTCTGATCCTCTTGCATGTAGGTGGTATCTTCTTCTCTTAAAATTTGTAGACTGCCCTTCTGCCCTTGTAGACTGCCGTTGTCAATGTTGTCAAGGATACTTTTGTGACAGTCACTGTCTTGTTTGGTTTGTTTACATTATTGTAAACTCGTTGGTAAGGCATACCAACGACTCTACTAATTCTTTAATAAACCCATTTCAAACCACTAAAAAGTTTACCTCTGTCTTTTTCAAAAATAAAAATATTAAAAAAAACTTAGACATTTGCCACAATCAACTGCAAATCACTGGTCATAGTGAACACTGTAATAAACATGTGCATGCATAACAGGAAATGTATTTACTATGACTGGCGTTTACATTAATATTTACTAATGAGGAAGCAACAATTAAGTTAAGTCACAAAAATGTTCAACATTTGTTTAGGTTAATTCAAAACCTAATTCATATTTTCACACCAACCATAAATGTACAGCTTATTTCCTATTTCTCTTGTTAATCTGAGAAAAATGGTACCAAATTCTCTGCTGTAAACTGCCCTTTGAATGCATGGCAGTGTTAAATGGCAGTGAAATATACATTGGAAAGTTTATAGGCAAGTTGATTTTTTGACAACATTGGTCATTTATCACCTTTATGAAAATATTTAAGCCAAAAAGCATTTTTCTAGCATTTCTAACAATACTTAGATGCATATTAAATGGCTGGTTTTAATTCAATCGTTCTTGTAACAAGATGTTACATTTTAAATGCAAAAAACTCCAAGTAGGTTTTTGCCATTCCAATTTAAAAGTTTTAATCAAGTTTCACTTGAAAATAGTGCAAGTTTACTGTGAGATATAAAGATACAAATACTTCAGGTATATTTAGTTGCAGTAGGTTTATGTTGATAGTCTGGTCTGATAGCCATCAAACCAAATGCTAGAAGGCTGTATGAAAGGAGTTCTTCAAACATGCATCAGGTACTGCAATGAGACTATGGCTTGATGGCAAATTAGCTCCTCTTGGTATTTGAAGTCAGCCAATGACAAGTGCATTAACACATGAGAGATCACTGAAGCTTATTACAGCAATGACCCAGGGACTGGGAAAGAGAACTTTGACAATGGGCCATTTTCAGGATTTTTAGCCCTTTCTGAATCTAGAGTGGGCCAATGCCCTAGTATCAATAATAAACTTCAAAATGTTAATGGGCTATTTTTCATTCTAATGGCCCCAGCATTTCCCATTCCATGATGGACCCGTGAAGGTCCCGGTGTAGAATAGGCCTTTAGCAACCCATGCTTGCCACAAAAGGCGACTATGCTTGTCGTAAGATGCGACTAACGGGATCGGGTGGTCAGACTCGCTTACTTCGTTGGCACATGTCATCGGTTGACCAATTGCGCAGATCGATGCTCATGTTGCTGATCACTGGATTGTCTGGTCCAGACTCGATTATTTACAGACCGCCGCCATATAGCTGGAATATTGCCGAGTGCAGCGTAAAACTAAACTCACTCACTCACTCATTCCCTGATGACCATGAACAGTTCATGACTTTAGGTTCTTTAGGTCACTACCCTTCACACCATCATTCAAAGTCATTTTCTTCTGTCTCAGTGCACCACAGGATTGACAGCCGTGTCCAGGACCCGGTTGTATGAAACTTTAATAGTGCTTTAATTGTTGTTTATAGTATAATTAGCTAATCATTACTTATCTTCAGTAGCATGAAACTCTTAATAAAGGAATCCCTTCAATAATCCATCGTTAAGCTGATGAAGGTGTGGGGGAATCATTAACTCATCATTGGCCGCATCAACTACCTATCCGAAAACTCTCTCTTTTTTAGCGTTTTGAAACATATTGCCCCATTTTTGTCTTGATTTGTTTGGACATTCTGTTCCTTACCCCTGGGTTATTGATCTCGGCAGTTATTTTGTCCCATATCTGCTTCTTTATGTCATTAGGAATGGAGTCAGTCAGTTTGCTGTTGAACACATTGATATGATCTTCACCTAGGTCTGTTATGAGTTTATTTCACAACTTTCAAAATTTTTACTATGATTTCTGACTACAGTCATCATACAGGCGATAGATTAGTGTTTATCCTCAATGCATCATGGATAATAATTAGGGGATTCCCCTAATTATGGTTTAATGACGGGACCTTTATCAGAGACATGCTTAGTTAATGGGTGTTTAAATATAGGGTTTACACAACTGTATTAAACACTTCATTAACTAAACAAACATTAAGAATTTAATCAATGATTAGTGTTTAGTTGATGATTACGTAATTACACGTTGATACAACCAGGTCCAGTGCTTGTCAGATTGGTAAGACTGGACCACAATGATACTCAGGCCATGCAGTCAGCCTCAGTCTGTGATGCCTGATGATGTCTGTACTGTCTGCTGTGGGATGCCTTCTTCAGACAACATCCATGCAGAAAGCTCAGACAGCCAGGTGATCCTTGAAGTGCTGTTCGTGGCAACTCTTTTATCTATATTCACAGGCTTTATGGGTGTTTCTCTACGTCAGGAAGTTCTATAGAGCCAATCACATGCATGCATAGTCACTGTTGCGTCAATAGACACAACTGTATTGAGGTGTTTGTGTGGCAGAGACTGGAGTAGTGTGTGTATTGTGTCATTGTATCCAGTCAGTCATTTTACAGCTTCATGTTCGAGCTATACTGATAGCTTACAGTGGATGACTTAGTTGAGAGTTGAGAGCTTATGGCAGGATAAGAAAAGGATGTCAGTATAAAAGTTGTGACCAAGACACAATGGCTCAGAAGAAAATTTGACATTTTAAATGAAAGGTTTTTATGTTGTCAGAAAACAAGTGTACATTGATCATCTGTGATAAGCATGTTTCTGTAGGTATGTATAGTGGTCCGTTATTTCAGTATAAATATAGAGAAGTTTTGATGTTTATTGACTATATGTGACAAGTGTGGTACAGTATGCACCATGCTGGGCTGTTTGTCTTGGTATGGTGTTTGTAAGAGTGAACCATCTATTACTTCATCATAACATGTTGAGAAGTCTTTACAAATGCTCTCTTACAGTTTTCTTATTTCATAATCTTCATTTTGCAGGTAGTCATGTTGGTGTGAGAAAGATGCTGCTGCCACTATGGCGTCGACTGACGCGCAACGTCTACCGAAAGGTGATGGTGTTCCTGGTGCTCCTGCTGATCATCTGGTGTGCCACTCTCGCCAACATAACACTCATCTTCAGTGTCAAACCACCCAAAGAGAGTGAAGTATTAAAGGTAGGTAGTAGAACAGTTTGCTTCTTAATGTGTCATGTGGCAGAAAATATGATGTAAAATAATCACAATCTACTTCATGAGAGGGGCAGTCGTATGTGTCCGTTGTGATTGTGTGAATTGTAGTTTTTTTTAGAATATTCACCGCCATGATATGTCTGGGGCCATATTGTGTTACTCTCCTTGTCCGTCCATCCATACAAAACAGGGAATGCACACTATCCACTTCTCAAAGACTGCTTTATGGAATTCAACCAAGTTATGCATGGGCTTTCTTTGGACTTCAGTGGTATGCATCTCATATTTTGTGTTTGTATTTTATTGTTTCTTTTGTATGTTTAGAGACATTTGAACTTAGGTACATATTCCAAAATTTCTCTATGATGATAGTGTAATACTACTAACAGGGGACGAAGTGGGGTCGTACATTGTCCACTTTTCCTCAGAAACTACTCTATGGAATTCATTTAAATTACACATGTGCTTTATAAGGACTCTGAAGATGTGCATCTCATATTTTGATTTTGTACTTTATTTATTTTTTCAATTTTAATACCATTTGAATTTTTGTTGAATTTCTCACTGAATGTTGTGTTATAGGGCAGGTGTACGTTATGCACTTCTCTTCAAATACTACTTTATGGAATTCATTTAGATTACACATGTGCTCTATCCGGACTCTAAAGGTGTGCATCTCATATTTTATTTGTGTATTTTATAGTTTTTGTATATGTTTAGAGACATTTAAACTTTGATATGTTTTGTGGAATTTCTCTCTGATGGGAGTGAAGTAGGGGATTAAGTTTATCCACTTCTCCACAAAATGCTCAACAGAATTGATAAAGCTTATTCATGCATTTCATTGGGACTCGAGAATTGTGCATCTCATAGGTGCATAGATGTATATTGAACTTGTTTAGTATAAATTAATCACCTAAGCACACTCAGTGTGGGGGGAATGCTTCCTATAGCAGCGGGGGCATCCATGTCCCTCGACACAATTTTGTCTTGTTTTTAAATGACTTCTTTGAGTGGCATATTTAGAGGCTGGTAAATCAGATAAGGACAAACGTTAGGGATGAACAACTTCTTTATTGTGGAGATGCAATGCTTTGATAGAGATTCTTGTATCATTGCCAAGTACTCATACTTGCATCTCACAACTAAAGCTGTCCATCCATAAAGTTTGCCCTTATCTTTTGTTAATTGGTTGAAATGAAAACTGATATGAATATGTGAGCTTTTATGAAGAGCACCAAATCAATAAGTGTGATAGAATTTCTATAATTTATTCAGCTGTTACATTTCATTTCAATGAATCCCAGTAATTGATGAACTAGGGCTTGTGTAATTACATGCATAACAAGATATACCGAAAGGTCATTGTGTCATGGTTGCTCAGGAAAGTAGTTAGCAATATGTGTGAATATTTTTCTGTATGGATGTGCCCAGATAAATATGAATCAGTTTTGCTGTCCATTTTCTACACACTCTAGTTGTGGTCAGTAGTGTATCAGTCTGCAGTACTGAGCTGGCTATCATTCTCTCCTAGATTTTGAATTCTACTGTTGGTGAAAGGAGGCACCAGCAAGTCTACAGAACCTTTATGTGACATGGTTTACAAAAGATATTGCAAATTGTCTCGTATAGATTTATTCACTAAGACCAGGAGAAATAACTTTTGTTTATGTAATACTGAACAAAAGTCCTATTGTGAGTAAATATCTAATTTACATGAATGGATAGAGTTATTGCCAGGTTCCAAATGAACTGGCTTTTTGGTTGAATGCTCTATGTAATGAATATTAAATGAATTTTGAATAATGCTAATAAAAAAAGATCCAAATATATACAATGAATATCTTTATCTCCTCACCTCCTGTCCCTCCCCCCATAATTCAAAAACTTTTCAATATCTTTCAGCAATACTTGTCAGATAAATGAGACAGAACGTAAAGTGGTACCTTTTGCAATTTATAGATTCTTGTCATTTTTATTTTTCTCGTTTTCCATGGAAATAATTTGAACTTAGTCTCAAAAGGGAGGGGTGGGTTTTTTTTCAGGAGAACAATCCATAACTTCTTAATATCTTTCAGCAAAACTTGGCAGCTATGTGAGCTAGACCCCAAAGTGATGCCTTTTGCTATTTGCAGATTTGGGGCACTTTGGTTTTTCGGGGTGTCCATGGAAATGATTCAGATTTCGTCACAAAAGGGAGGGGATGGGCTTAGTTTCCTGAACTAAAAAACCATTTGATATCTTTCAAGAAAACTTGGCAGATATATGAGGCAGATCTTGAAGTTGTGCCTTTTGCTGTTTACAGATATTTGGCATATATATTTTTCATTTTTTCCCTGAAAATATTTTGAACTTTGTATAAAAAGTTCTGTCAAATGATTTGTCCCTTCAAATATGTGGGGGCTGTGTTGATATGTCTAATGACTCTTGTTTAATTACATGTATTATTACATGATGAAACTACATTTTCAACCTTGGACTTGCTGACATTGTATTTCTGGTGTTTCATGCTAAAAGATGTTTCGCCAAAACTCAGTGTGTCATATATAGTGAAATGCCTCCTTCTTCAGAACTATTTTTATTTGAAAATAGTGTGCACAGTACTCGAAGCTGTCATATCGGAAACATAGAATCATGACTATTAAAATGTGCACTATGCTAGAACCTATCGTATCTAAAACATAGAAGCATGACTATGAAGACAGAGCCAGTTTCAGCTAGCGAGACAGGAAGTTTAGCCCAGGTCAGAATTACTAATGCTGCTTACAAATTTGGTCCAAACTCTATTGTTGTCATTTCTGAAGATGTTCACTTCTTCTACCTATTACTGAATATCTGCACAGCCATTGTCATGCATTTCATCGTCAGATATGAGGAGGCTTGTCATGGCTTTCCTTTCACTTAGCCGCTTGAATATGCAAATACTTTGCATGTGGATGTAATTATTAATTAGCAAAGTTATGCATAATGGCTGTTTATTGAAATTTGTCACAAATACATGGCTGTGGTTAGGTTTGGGCACCACATGGCCGTGAAATGTCTATCTTAAGGTGCTTTTTCAGTGCGATGTCCACTTTGCCGATGTCAGTGGATCACTTTGATATTCGCATTGGAGAGTGGAATATTTATTACATTAAATCAATTGAGCACAAGCAGAGTAATTATTTCCTACATTGTCTTGTGTGTCTTGTGAGTTTGTCTATTCCATGTTTTTAATGTTTGATGGTGGAGGAGGCAGCCATGTGGCTGTTCATTTATGCTGAAGACACTTATTGGATTCCTCACATGGCTGTAATGTACAAAGCCCCGGGGTCTCGCCATGGTATTGCTGGGATATTGCTAAGACCATCATTTCTCATTCATCATATGATGTTCAGTGTGGCTGTGGAACTAATGTTAGTGTACTGAAATGGCACCTGAGACTCCTGAATGTGGTTAAGTGTAAACAGGTATCATGGTGCTGTTACTTGTTTCATGTGAAATTATACTTTTTACATCTGCTGATTGCTCTAAGGATGTAGTGAGGTTTGGCATATCTCGACTCAAGTGGAAGTGGATGTAAATGCTGTTAATGTAGTGCCATTTGGTGGAATAAAACATTCATCCAATAGAAATACTGGGTTTGGAAGACAGAAATAATAAAAGTTCAAGCCAGTATTCACGGTTAAAAAACACATTATTTCTGATCATTATTACCATGATCACAGTTTATCAATAACTATACGTAAACAATACATGTCAATATTGATACTCTCATATGACAGTGTCAAGCTGACTTGGCAGAGCATTAAGAATAGTGGGTGGATGTAGTTTCAGGAGTTTGTTTATTTTACCATGACACTGAATGGAGAACTGTAGGTTGCCATGGAGCAATCACTTCTTGAAGCTTGAAGTGAGAAAATTCAATGTTTCAACTAATGGGTATGTAATTTGCCGTATGAATAGGTGATGTGGACTGTAAGAGGAGCCTATCTTCAACACCTATAGTTTATTGATCTTCTATGGATTATGATGTAATATGGTGGACAGTTTCCTTATGTTCTGTCAGTACTGAAAATCGTTTTGATTGTTGCCTCATGGCTCCTCAAGGAAATAGATACATTGCCATTTTCCATGCTTCAAAGGCCTTTATCAAGGGTCAGTTAACTCATCAGTCACTATTCTAGATGGGGGGTAGCTGTTCCCATAATTCTGGTATTTAACAAATGTTGTGAAGAACCTAGGTGAGCATTGTTTCATGCTACATTTGGCAATATCCCAGCCTGATCATGACAAAGGACATCAAGAATAGGTTTGACGCACTTAGTCCATGGAATAATTATATCTGTAGGGTACAACAACCTCTCTGACCTATATATCATATATCATTGCATTTAGAATGGCCCTGAAAATTAGGCTTCCGCATGTACATACCTTCAAAATCAATGCTAATTTATATACCCTGATCTATAACGTGACGATGAATGAAGCACATCAGAGCATACACAGTTCCTAAATTTGTAATAAAATTGTGTTTGTGTCTCAGCATTTTTATACAATGCCTGGCTGCCAAGAGTTGCAGCACATGGTGACAGAGTGCATGACAGTGTAATATCAGTACTGGTTACAGTACTTGGATCCTGCTCATGTTTACTTCCATGTCTCCGATAACACAGGCTGTCACCTGGTTAGCAATTGTAATGGAGGCAATGAACGTTGTGCGAGATTTGTCCTGGATCTGCTTACAGCTATAAAATTGCACAGAAATGTAGAATATTTAATTTCCTATCCGTTGGTATAAATATAACTGCGACTACTTCAACAGGGTTGAGAAACAGACACTGCTAAATGTTGTCCAAAACTTTTGTGTGTGTTAAAAAACAGCAAATTTCTCCGGTTTTTATCATGCACCAATGAAAGCACTCTGCTACGATTTTTTTTTAACTTGGCATCTTTACGGAAAGTGTGAGCGAAGAAAATACAGCTTGATATCTGAACGACATAAGAGTATATGAAATGGATGTATGTGCTAATGCATAACATCATACTCACAAAATCAAAAATGACCTGCAATAAATGTCAAAACTCGATTTTCTTCTATGATGTCAAACATCGACAGAGAGGTCATGCACGTATAAAGATAAGGGGGCATAACTCCGCTATGCTTTACATTAGGTCAATGTAACTCAGATCACATATAGAGAATTCGCTGTGGATACGGACAGTACAGTTTCATTATGTCTTGTTCACAGTGAACCAAACTATTCCAATACAAAAATCCCCAACGTGAGAGGATTTGTTTTGGTAGTTTCATAATTTGTAAGACAAGATGCCCATGTGCTACATCAGAAAGCAGGTAATAGCAATTTGGATGGCCCTATCCAATACATTCTTTAGTTCTTAGATTCCCATGTTCTCCTGTTTGAGCAACAGCCACATTTTCAAATGTAATGAAATAACTGAAAATAATGCGACATTTTAGTTGACGTCACGGCAGGTTTTGTGCATTTTGTGATGTCGGAAAAAGACTGCAATATTTGTTCCAACATATTGAATATTGTACATCACGGGAACCAAAGCACTTGTTGGAGTAATGTCTGCGTGTGATCTTCCAACACTGGTGTAGAGACTTAGAATGTGTTATAATACACATGCCAAGTCAATTTCCCATGTAAATATTATTCAAACAATCAAAAGCTTTCAAAGAATAAAAACGCATACCTTATATCCACATATGATATGGTGTTGAACATGGACATATGTAGATACTGAACTCAGTTTCATGAAATAATATCTGAACAATATGCATAATATACATCACAAGACTGAAAGTGCTATCGGAATGATATGGCCATTGAGTTTACTGTTGTTCAACTGACCTTCACCTCAAAGAAATTGCCTAATATGTGCAACAATGTTGATGTGTGACATCACTACCAATGACCGATATCTTTCAAAATGGCGGCTTCGCTGACAAGGGTATGCAGGATTTTATGAGGACTCTTTCTTTGATTCAGGGATCTTTTGTACATAAATGTGAGATGTAAGTATTCAGAATTATTCTGACTATCTGTGTATTGTTATATGTTTTTATTGTTTGCATTGTAAATGACGGAAGAAGCCAGAAATGCCGACAAGTACTGTTGTTGTTCTGCGTCATTTTGTGTCAGTCATGGCGTCACGCTGCACTAAAAGTTTGACAGTTTCTTATGAATTATCAAATGATTGCATTGTATCTATTTTTAATTTGCTATTTCTTGCTACGATATTCTTCCCCAGGAAATTCTAAGCGTATTGAGCCATTGTAAGCAATGATTACACGGCTGGATGCTGGAAAATTTCCTAAAATGCCACGTGGTGTAAGATTTTTTCTTTGTTTACTTACTTTTCAAACAAGCGCTGTCTTTCAAACACAGCGTTCGTTTTCATACCAAGTATATTTCGTTTCGTTTTATCTGAACAGTTGGTATTGAAGACAAAGACCATTTGTAATTTGATTCTAAGATGTTTGGGGAATTCAGTGATGCATCTGTTGGAGGTGACTGTGAAATGATGTAACAGGTGTCTCAATACCAGCCTTCTCGAAACATGATTTTGTAAGCACTATCCAATATGGCGAAAGCGCACTTTGATGTTCATGTAAGTGTTTTTTCGAAAACATCCCAACCAATTCTTGGTTCATCAGCGACGTTTCAGAATTATCGTTACTGGTTACATGAAAACTTGATATCAGTAATCATTAATATCCTATTTTTGAAGTTCAGTACTCCCAGTAATTATCCGATTTTCACATTTCAAAGCATACAGCAAATAACGCTCTGAGTCACGATTTTGTATGGTGTGAAAAATGGCGACATTAACGATGAAGCCTATTTTGAAAGGCAATTTTAAGCACTTTAGGTTGGTGTGAGATAATAGTGGATGGTATCAGGAAATGGGGAATTTTCCGTAGAATTCTAAACTGTGAAGTATATATATGTGCATGGTATATTTAGAATGTTATTGGACTTCAAAGTGAGGGGTGAAGAGGAGGGACATATGTGTCCCTGTGACATCCAGGGGGTTAAGTGAAAGTAAATGTAACTCAGAATGAATCTCTGTAACTGCACTGTATCCTTGATACTGAAGACTACAGAAACTGAGGTACACAACCATGACTCATTTGGCATAGTGTGGATTGGTGAACCACTTTATATGTTTGACCCATGTTGATACTAAATATGACTGTTTGGATCAGGATGACTAACTTCCAGGCTAGATACCGACTCTCATGTGATACGTTTGCATTGTCCTGAATATTGTCCATGCTGACTAGAGGACATAGTTTCTAGATATCGTCTGTCTGGATCAGTGGGGCCACACTGTAGTTGATCACTTACATTATAAGGTTTTGTACTGACATTATGTTCATTTTCTCCAGAATGAGATCATCCGCTTGAGTGAGGAATATGTGAAGGCTTTATCCAGGGAAAATGGAGACATGGTGGATGGACCGTATGCTGGCAGGTTTACAGCTTATGGTATGACGACCTTGTACCCTGTACTACACAGTTTGGTCTGGGGCAGGGTTGATTGATCTCTTCAGGCAAAATTCACATGTAATATGACCAAGTCAACAGAGCGGTACAACTGATTTTTGACATGTTGTTCACAAATAATGTCTATCTAGTCATCTAATACTATGGCAGTTGTCTTTCCATCTGATGTTAGTGCATAGTTTAGTATTCCTGAATGATCTGTTGATGTCAATTGTGATATGGCTGGAACATTCTGTTGAAGATGTTGTACTCTATGTGCATACATTCACTGACCCCTCCCTCATTTACACTGGCGGTGTAGACCTGAAGAAGACCATGGCTGTGTTGTTAGAGAGTATGCTTGAGAGGCTGCAGCGTCTGGAGAGTGCCGTCAATCTTGTCATCAACACCACCCTTGTCAATGACACCATCAATGCTACTTTAAAGCTGGAAGAAAAACACAAGTCTGGGATTAGTGCTAGAGGTGAGTTCAAGGCACCAATAGAACACTGCCCAAGTCTGGTGTCCATGGTAGAGGTTCGTTTAAGGCACCAGCAGAATGCTGCCCAAGTCTGGGATCAGTGCCAGAGGTGAGAAGAAGGCACTAGTAGAACACTATCCAAGTTTGAGGTCTGTGGGTTTAAGGTACCAGTTGAACTTTGTCATTTGCATTTACTTTAACTTTTGCAATTTTCAACTTGTTACAGATTTGATAAATGGCAAGAGCATCAACTGTAAGCTGACTGATGAGGACAAGGCCCAGTTCCCACATTGCGAGGGCAAGATGATGGTAGGTCATACCTACCTGTTTGGTTGCTTACCTGCTCATGGTCAGGTAGAATATAAATGATATGGTTGACATGGGTCTGCAGGTTGTCTGATAGTTGTGGTAACATAGAACTGTAGATTGTTTGACAGTTGTCAGTGTTAAAATGGGTTTGTATGTTATGTTTCAGTGGATGAGCAAGATGTGGAAGTCTGACCCGTGCTATGCAACATACGGTGTGGATGGCTCCGACTGCTCCTACGTTATGTACCTTAGCGAGGTGAGCATATGTAACACACATGTAACCAATGTTTTACTCCTATATGTATTATTCAACAGTTAGTTTCAAACCAGCCCACTGATATTAGCAACCATTCTCATGAATAAACTGTTACTTTTTGTTAATCTGTCACTTTACATGTTGGTTGAGAGTCAAACATAACAATGAAAAAGACAATGTTTGAAAGTGTATGTTACCCGGAATTGTGACAGATACAAACTAGCATAGGGCAGAAATCTTACAGTAAGAGCATTCTATGGTGAAGAAAGATGGTGCATTCATGGTGACCAGACAGATAATGATGATGATGAATGAAATTAGATGTTTATTGAGCACTACCTCTTTGTCCTTTTTAAATAGTTAGTGCCTAGCATAAGGGTAGTCTGTTGATGGAAGTGAAGTGTATATGGTGCAAGGGACACAATTGTATTTACAGGTTGAGGGCTGGTGTCCGAAGAAGGCCTGGGGTGGCTCCATGAAACTCAAGCTCAAGGAAGCAGCTCCTCTTTACGTGAGTTGTTTCAGTGTCTCCTGTTGTACAGTGTACAGTTCTCATAGGATATGTCAAAACTGATCTGTGATATTGCAAACTAATAAATGTCTGTTAGTAGTTCTTGGATAGTGACCATATGAATGCAAGGGACGTCTTGAGCATTGTATATACATAGTTTGCAATGAGGGTTATGCTGCTGTTGTGTTAATCACCTGAGAATCTCTACACATACTTACAATGTTTTGCCAGGCCAACATCACCAGCAACCTGGAGGATCTGATGGTTCTACTGCGAGATCCCAATGAGAGACAAGGTTATGCTTGGATCAGAATGCGCATCACACGCATGTGGGACAAATGGTCATCTGCTATTCACAGACTTGCTGCCAAGCAGAATCTGGGGCATCGAATGAAGAAAAAGGTACATCTCGTAGTAAGCTTGTGACACATTTAGTAGCATACATTCATTTCAAACTTGAAATGCTGCATAAGGTTGGTTTTGAGCATACCTATGAGGCGCAGGTGGGTACAATGGATGACTGACAGTATCATTGTGCTTGATTGAATGTAAACATGTCATAGACTTCACTGTCATAGACTTGACTATCAACTGTCACTTTTATATACACACTGAATATTCAGACTGCAGCACTCGCTCATGATTCTCCAACTTATTCTGTAGTTGATTCTGTTTTCCTGGTTCTGCTTCAGATTCTAGTTCATTTGGGCTTGTTGTCCAAACAGTCAGGGTGGAAGTTTGCTGAAATGCAGTTCAAAGGTAATTGTTCACTAATTTTCTGATTGAGTATGTCCACTGATCTTACTGCAGAGTACTGACAATTATGCTTAGAATGAACACACATACAATGTACTGTGTTTTTTCTTAATGCTACTTCCTGTATATTTAAACTGAACTGAGTATTTTGTGATTGGAATGAACTGAAATCAGAGGTCCATTTGAGTTGGTTATAATCAAAGATTACTGTATTTGACTGTGTCTTAGATTGATTTTTGTCAAATCTTAATGACTGAAAACGGAAGAAAGTCTGTGTGCCTTCTGCTGAACATTCGCAATCATACTTTATAGAAATCTGTTTCAGTAGACTACAATAAATGGAAAATGAATAGAACTATATAGTTAACTGCCTCTGTGTTACAGGAATTTGTTAGCACAGCTCGTTTTAACTGTGTTCGTGTTACAGGTACTTGTCAGCACATCAAGTCATATATAATTGAACACATTCGTTTTAGTGTAAATCATCCAATAACTGAATGTCCAGATATCTAGATTTTTGTCATCCCAGCTCTGGTGTTGAAACAGTAGTGAGCACACACTACTTGGTCATTTTGACTTGCCTATTGCAATGCACTCTGTGTCAGATAGGTCTACCTATCACCACCAATACCATGCTGATCAATCATTAATCCGGATTTAATGTGTTGATTTAGTGGGTTCATTTGTAAAATGTACCATCTGAAATGGATACCAAATAGCCATTATAGACAGTCACTTTTAAAACGTAAGACATTGTTTAGTTTTCTTTATCCTGACTCATGCTTATTTGGTTATCTCCCTCTTCTATCTGAAGTTTTAGTGGAAACTTGAAATCCCTTGATGGTTCCCTTCATCAAAAGAGGATGTAAAATCATACTCACCCACGAGTTCCCTCCCTTTCCTCCCTAATTTGGCGCCAATATTGGTCACATGACCAGTCGTATTTGTCACTCTCTCCTCCTTTGCCCAACAGGAAGGTTGTGTGGGTGACTTGGGGTCCCTATACAGCACATGTTTTGTTTATCTTGGTCAGCTAGGACTGCTACTGCAATTGTTACACAACATAGATCACCAGATTATTTACCTTCTGACATTTTCAATAAAGGATGGCAGCTGTGCCAATGCAGCGCACTTACTTTGTAGGTGAGAAGAGGCATCAGTAGTCTCAGAAGAATCCTCACCTTCATGAAGGTCTACACGTTCAGCGCAGGAATTTGATCTTGGGCTCATCATAGAACAGTTCACACAACACATGATGTCCTTAATGGATTGACACTTCATGGAAGAGACAGCTGCCACGAAGGCACCTGCAGTGATTGCCTTTGTGCAGGAAGATGCATCTTATTCTGAAACCCATCTGAATGTTGAAGAGGACATGTGCGAACGTTTACTTTCTCGTAGATCATCCCCATCGTTAACCTCAGCATCACAGAGTCTGGATACATTCACAAATGTCGGCTTAACAGTATTTCCTCAAGGAGGAGATTCTAACAACTTTCAACATCATAGTAGAAAGGATACTCTGCATAGAACATCTCCTTATCATGAACAGCAAAATAACTTATCATCTTCACCTTCTGATTTAGATACACACAGGAGGATTTCTGTATGAGGGATCAATTGTCACACAGACATAGGAAGCCACCACCGAATGTCTGCAAGGATTACCGATTTGAAGATTTGAGTAGGAAAGATGCACGAAAGGAGATGCACATAGAAGATGAACTAAAGGAACTGCCTGCTGAGGATTCACACAAGGAATCACATATGGAGGTCACACGAAGGGATGTTAATTTCAATTATGCACCTCCGCGCAGGAAGTCATGCAAAGACAATCATCGTCATGACTCTTCAAATAGAATTTCAGGTGAATAAGCGGAGAATGTATTTTCTTATGCGGAAGTAACTCAGGGCAGCTTTCAGTAACGCTACAAGTTATCCATGTCAACATACACTGCGTTTCATTTCCTTTACATGATGTGGAACCCTTCACAAAGGCTCCGGACATTGATGAAAACTATAAACTTATTAATGATGCACATGTTAAATCTTACAAAGGCAATGGCAAGAAACCAGCTCAACTAGACACCACTACTTGTTGCACCTTTTATGGTCTAGCCAGATTGAGAGCTATCAATGAAGCATTGATATCTATATTAAAAAAGAGGACAAAATGATTTTGTCAGCCCACAGAAAAGAGATCAACAATTTATGTCGGACCACTTGCTCCCACTTCAGCGGGATGAACTCAGTTCAGAAGACAAGGACTGTTATCCTCTTGCAATTGAAATGATAGATTCACCAAACTTCTACTTAGACCCCTTAAGTCTGTGCCTACCTTCTTTGGTGGAGGAATTGAGAATTTACTGAATCAGTCCTGCAGGAATCCAGGAACGTCCTACCATTTGGAATTTCGTCGGCCCCTTGCTTGTTTATGCAGATAACAAAGCTAATAGTAAATTATCTACATCATTGAGGGCTACGCATTGGCTTTTATCTGGATGATGGGATTCAAGAAGAAGAAGTCAGTCAACTCAGACTTACAACTCGACTTCACAAACTACTAACCCAGAATGGCTCCAACAGAATGGATGCTGCACCAAGAAGCATTTCAGCTCATTCCTTGGGCGACTGGACCTCCACTCGTAGATGTTTTTGCAACCCTGATCAACAAACAGATAACAATGTTTGTTTCTCCGGTTCCGGATGTTCAAGCATGGGCAACAGATGCCCTAACAAGCGCACATGAATCCAGGCTTATTCCATTTACATGTATGGATTGTATCAAAACATGTTTGAAAAACAAGGATATTCCGCAAGAGCGGCTAAAGCAGTTACTTTTGCACTACGCAGATCTACACGCAAATTGTGTGATGACAAATGGAAATGAGTTGAAGTCTATGCAGAGCACAGAGGATTTATTGCATTGAAAGCTTCTCATCCTCAAATAGCAGATTACATTATGTCATCTATGACAAACAAGGCGATTAAAAGGTTTAAATCCGTCGACCTATCTAGCTGCGCTGAGTACAGTTATATCTTTGAAATCAGGCATCAAGCTGACCAAAGTACCTGGATTACTCACATTACTGGGCTCACTCAAACTGGAAGATCAACAAAAATTCAAAGCCCTTTCATGGGATCTGAATGTTGTTCTCACTAGTGAGGAATACGAACCATTAGATCGGACATCCTTTGAACTTATGACACAAAAGACAATATTTTTAGTTGTCATAGCCACAGCAGCTTCGATATCAGAAATTGACACATTGGATTTTGTGAGAACTCTGTTCGACTCCACAAATCATTACATGATATACAGGTGTATCATGGATTTCATTGCTAAAAATCTGTTGCCATGATAGACAATTTCACATCCTGGCATTATCTAAAGTGCTCAGACGACATGATACACAGGATTTATCCCTGTGTCCAGTTAGAGTTCTCAAGATTTCTTTAAAAAAAGACACAGTACAAGAGACATCTACAGAAATCTCATGAACGACAGTGTCAGTTTGGATGAGAACATTTATTTTACGTGCATATAAAGCAGCAGGACTCAATTACAACAATCATGGAGGGCTGTTTTGGGAAATCAGACACAGTGTTTGCAAATCACATATCACAGAAAGATTGCCACGGAGGATGTCTCAGGCATTCACCAATTCAGCCCTCTTGTTGTAGCACAACAGTTAACTGTTCCTCAGAGGTGCTAAAACAGCTCACCCTTATCACGTGACTTGTTGATACTCTCAAAAACGAGGTGTGTTTGGTTGGGAGTCCAGGTGTACATCGAGACAGACTAGCATTAGTGATCATAAACCCAGTACATACTTAGATAATATGTGATGTTGTAACTTAGCATGAACACATTGAGCAATAATTTACGACATATATATAGTTATATATATGTATATAAACTAACAAGACGTTAGTATATATGGCCACACGTGGATGTCAGAGTAAACAGACAGTATGGCTCTCCCCGAGATAGTCGGATTTGGGAAAAAGAAACAAGAAAATGACAGTACCGTCATAGTTACCTGGGGAGATATTCAGGACATTTTGCAACAGGTATCCATGAAGTGGCATAAGTCACCACCTTTTGCATTGTATACTTTAAGCAAACAGGCATGAATCGGGATAGGGAAAAATATGTAATTTTCTGAATAAAACTGATATTTTATACTTATCCTGACTCATGAGGTCAACCCTCCCAACCTCCTTTCTATGTCACTTGGATTTCCCTGCAAATCCTTGTGTTTGGGGCTATGAATTTATGGAGAGAGTGAAAAATATGGCCGCTCATGTGACCGGAATTTACGCCAAAAATATGGAGGAAATGGATGGTGCTCGTGGGTGAGTATGATTTTACATCATCTTTTGAAGAAAGTAATTTCAAGGGATTTCAAGTTTCTGCGAAAACTTCGGATGGAAGAGGGAGACAAGCAAATATGCATGATAAGTATAAAATATCAATTTTACAGAGAAAATAGCATTTTTAGGAGAAACTACCAGAAGCTGAGGTTTCTGGATATTTAAGGTCTGGGTTTCCGGCCACCACATCGAGTGTTAACTGTGTTACAGGTACTTGTCAGCACATCAAGTGTTAACTGTCTGTGTGTTACAGGTACTTGTCAGCACATCAAGTGTTATCTGTCTGTGTGGTACAGGTACTTGTCAACTCATCAAGTGTTAACTGTCTGTGTGGTACAGGTACTTGTCAGCACATCAAGTGCTAACTGTCTGTGTGGTACAGGTACTTGTCAGCACATCAAGTGCTAACTGTCTGTGTGGTACAGGTACTTGTCAGCACATCAAGTGCTAACTGTCTGTGTGGTACAGGTACTTGTCAACTCATCAAGTGTTAACTGTCTGTGTGTTGCAAGTACTTGCAGCACATCAAGTGTTAACTGTGTGTGTGTTGCAAGTACTTGCAGCACATCAAGTGTTAACTGTCTGTGTGTTGCAAGTACTTGCAGCACATCCAAGTGTTAACTGTCTGTGTGGTACAGGTACTTGTCAGCACATCAAGTGCTAACTGTCTGTGTGGTACAGGTACTTGCCAGCACATCAAGTGTTAACTGTCTGTGTGTTACAGGTACTTGTCAACACATCAAGTGCTAGCTGTCTGTGTGGTACAGGTACTTGTCAGCACATCAAGTGCTAACTGTCTGTGTGGTACAGGTACTTGTCAGCACATCAAGTGTTAACTGTCTGTGTGTTACAGGTGGTCCCCTGGGTGAACTGGTGCAGTGGAGTGACCTTATTACAACTCTGTTCCTCCTCGGTCATGACCTCACCATCACTAGTGAGGTTGAGCAGCTGGTGGAGTAAGTGTAGCCTTGACAGTTTCACCAGGACAGTTGTTGTTTTAGGGACACAAGGACAGTTGTTGTTTTAGGGACACTCAATTCTGTGATGGGAGATTCAACCTTGGAAGATTGGTTCTTCTTGATGAAATATTAATGGACAAGTTTTTATAATGAGTGCAGTCAAAAACTGTTCTAAGGCTTTTTTTCAGAAGTGTTTCAGTTATAAACAAGCAAGCCATCACAGCGTCTTGCTGAGGCATCCTTTGGCTGTATGTAGTCTGTTGATACCGAACCACAGTCTAACTTCAAACTGGTTCACCATTTCAATGCAGAATGTAATCAACCATTTGACCAACTCTAGAAAAAAAGTTTTATGGTGTTAGTCTCCAAACTGCAAAAGTTATTTGACAAACTATCATCAATTTGTTTTGATTTTGTATGTGAGGTCAGGTAATGGTAGTACGGTTGCAGGAATAGCCTCAAGGGCTGCAGTACTATACAGCTGCATGATACCAAGTGTTCATATTCCAGTGTTCAAGCCCAAATCATGATAATGACTCTGCTAGATTATATCACTGAGGATACTTTGTATAGTAATGGATATGGCTAATGTCGTGTATGTTGAGATTAATCAGGCTGGTGTTCTGCAAGCCAGGGCATTGCCAGTAAAAGCTGAACAAGGTTATGATCACCCTGTCACCCTGTGTTGATCAGCAGTTGACCTAGGTGATCAGTGTCCTCAACAAGAGCTGACAGGTGCTTGCTAGCTTGCTCACACAATATTTCTGTGGGCAGGATCCTGTCACGACTCCCAGCAGCCAAGTCTCCCTGTCAGAGTCGGAAGGAGCTACCTGTCAACATCATCTACACAGACATCATGGGCCTCATCCAGTTCAAGAAGCGGGTCAAGGGTGGCTATGGCAAGTTCAGGTAGGGTAACGGGTTGGCAGCAGATCACCCACCCTATTCACTGCATCGATATCCACTCTGAAAGTCCATTACCTTGCTTTTCTTTACATGTGCCACAGTTAGATTGATGCCTACTGGCACACACTTTACTCATGAAATAAAGTCTGGCTACTGACCAGATACCTACTTGTTTCTGACCAGATACCCATTACTGACCAGATACCTGCTTTTTACTTACCAGATAGCTATTTGTTATTGACCAGATACATTTTGTTTCAGTTGTCTATTCCGGATTGTTGATTCATTTGGCACTGAACCTGCCTACAACCATCGTAGCTTTGCCAAACAGAACAAGATCCTGACTTCATGGGGAGGCCAAGACTTGCAGCCTCGTCAGTTCTTCACCATGTTCCGTAAGTATCAGTTACTGCTCCAGTGGTCACCATGATGACTCATAAGGTAACTAGGTGGTCTTGTACTGTCAGAGCAGGTACGTGATGTCACACATGACCAGTTTGCTTCCTCTGTAGCTGCTTCAGAACAGATTTCATTTTGCATTGCCAAATAACTACTGGCTTGTTTTGATAAGTGTCCACCTTTGTGACCTTTTCTCTTGTCTTGTTTCATGTTCATATGTAGCACTCTGCTCCCAAGATTTCCATTCACCTGATGAAGGCATAAGAATATACTTCAAAACTTTATGTTCCTTTAGCTACAGACATCCATAAATTTTCCCCTAAATGTCTACATCACTCTGAAAGCTGATTCATTATTTAACCCCATGAGTATGATGTGAGATGCCCATTTATGGTGTCCTCTGTCATGATATTGCTGGAATATCGCTAAAACAGCGTAAAACCATACACACTCACTTGATCAATCGTTTGCAACATTTGTATTGTTCTGCAGCTCATAGCCCCGACAACTCTTTCATGGGCTTTGTGGTTGAGCAGCACCTCACCGACTCCCATGTTCAGCATCTGGAGAGGCAGAACAAGGCTGTAGTGTATGGCAAGAAGGAGTACATGTGGGAGGTATGTCACTCATTTACTTCTGAAGGAAGGCACTACATTGGTATTCTTGTTTGCTTTATGGATTTGCCAACACTTCCAAAAGGTTATTTTGGCAAAAATGAATCTCGAAGCCTCATTATTATCCCCCAGAGCATGTTTTCGGAGCATATAGAATGGACCCTATCTGTCCATTTATTCATGTGTGTGTGCAACATATTGTTTTGAAAGAAGAACTTAAAAAAACAGTTTTCTAGTATCTATGCCCACAACTTAAACTTGGATTTGAAACAGTGGTTGTGCTCATTTGCAGAGCAGATGTTGAAAACCATACAACATACAACAGAGGTGTTTTCTGAACCACTAGTGAGTGCGTGCATCAGCCCTGAATGGACACGAGCGCTTGGTTACATTAAACCATTCGTGACCAACTCGTGTTATTCTGGGACAAGCTGAATATTGTCTTGTTTTCTTGTTGGAGGTTACAGAAAAGGGAAAGTGGTGACAAGATGGCATTATAGCTCCTGATGAAGGAGCATGCATAAGCTCCGAAACATTGTGTTATTCACAGAAGAAAGAAAGAAAGAAGTTGACATCCATAAATCTTTTTTTTTTCTTAAATGACAGTATATATGGTCGCGATTTTGGTTTGCTGGTCGAGGCAGCTGTGGGGATGGTTCACGTGCACTCTTGGGTGCTCTTGTGGGCACAGGCATTCAGGATCGGGCACTGGCAGTTCTGATCATGCCTCAGTTATTATGGTGAACTTCATGGCTTAGGGCTTTTGAGAAATATTCTTTCCCATGTCAACAAAATTTGAACTGGAAACTGTACTAGTGCCCATTCTATTCTTTAATGAAAGAATTTTTTGTTCCTTTGAGTTAAATTGGGAAAAGCTAAAGATGTCCTTCTAAAATCTTCAATAAGTTTTAAATAAAGATTGCCCCCCCATACATGATACTATGTATGGTACCTAAATTGGTAATGATTATTAAAAATATTAAAGAATAATGAGTGTTGAAGATGAGGTTTTCTAAACATTTTATACTGTGGAAGAACATTGCTCCGCAAGTACCATTACATTTGAAAGCCAATCAGTATAACTGGTTGAAGTTTACATGACAAGTATCAGCCACTGCAAGCATATTCATACGTCTGGTCAAGTTACATCAAAGCATTTTTAAACATAATAAGACTGAAGTAGCAAGAAGTAGCCCAGAAACGTTGTAAAGAAGTTGTAAATCAATACCATTTGTTGTCATATAATAAGACTGTGTCTTTATGTTTCTATTTTCCATTTTTAGAAAAAAGACAGCTACCTCAATGTAATAAAGGACTTTCTGGAAATACATGGTACAGTGTATTATGATGAGAAGCGGGCCAAGCTCCCGGACTATGTGGTGAACCATGGTCTACTGAATGGTGCGGACCTCCACAAACTGTTGAGAGAGTCAAAGGTGAGATTTCATGATTTATATTCATAAGTATATGGACAGAATTACAAGAAGTATTGGACATGGGAAGGTTGTTGAGTTTGGAAGATTGCCTGTACCAGTGGGAATTCTGACAACACTGGCAGGGGGACATCTGTGTTATAACTCCACAGGCACATACACTGCTTCACTTGCCAGGAAAGGTTGACATCTGTTATGATGTCACAGACTGCTTCACTGACAAGATAGCTATGACATCTCTGTTATGACCACACAGATCAGAGTTAGGGTCAATGTGTCAGTCATCACTTTTTTTCATTCATTCTGAACCTGGTCATAATGGAGGATATTTACTTGATTTGTGACACACAGTTCATCACAGCCCATCTGCAGGTGATGGTAGTAATGTGGAGACAGGTCATTATTGATGAATAATGTGGTGATGTGGTTGGTTATATGTAACATAGTTTGCCAAGGTTTTCCTTCACCTGTATCCTTCATGCTGAAGGTTTATGTTTAGATGTTTGTTTGCTGCAGGTGTTTATCGGGATGGGCTTCCCGTATGAAGGCCCTGCTCCCTTGGAAGCTATTGCAAATGGAGCAGTATTCCTCAATGCCAAGTTTGATCCACCCCACAGCAACAAGAATGACCCTGTGTTTAAGGGGAAGCCCACCCAGCGAGAGGTAAGTGCAGATGGACACAAATAGTACTGTCTGCATTTCTTCAGGACAACAGTACAACTAGTTAGGTATGCTGTAAGTTTATACCCATGTGAACCCTCTTGCAGGTTTAATGTGGATACTAGGATAGTATGTTTGACACAAATGGAATGATGGGAAGGTTATAACTGAAAGGCCATAGTTTGTCACAAAAGCTGTTTTCAGGCCCTGAAAATCTATGAAGACATGATTCATTGTCAATTGTTTCAAGGACTATAACAATAGTTCCAAAATTGTTAATGTTTGATTATGAGAAAATGTGATCGATTGCTTGGGTCATTTGGTCTCTGCAACCTATCTTCGGTCATTTTAATTAATCGAAACACCACCTGTGTTGTGACCTACTTATGATCCCTATTCATAGGATTGTGGCCACTTGCTGAAATGGTGTGCTATAGCTGAAATTATGATATTGTGTCTTTCTCTCAGTATATATTATGCTGTTATCTTCTTGCATTTAATGGGTGGTGGGGTAGCCTTGTGGTTGAAGCATTTGCTCATCACACCGAAGACCCACATGGGTAAAATGTGTGAAGCCCATTTCATGTGTCCCCCCTCTGTGATATTGCTGCAATATTGCTAAGAGCAGTGTAAAACTCAGCTAATCTCTCATTTGTATTCAGTGCATTTGTAGGAGAGATAAAACATGTTTTTATGAATCTTTTTCAGCTGACTAGTCAGCATCCGTATGCAGAAATGTTTATTGGAAAGCCTCATGTTTACACCATAAACATCAAAGATACAAATGAGGTCACAAAAGCTTTGCTGGAAATCCTGCACAACAATACAGTAAGTTTACCATATATTTATATCATGTGTAGGAGTTACTGGTTTAAAGGTCACATGCAACATAAAACACAACTTTGCAGATTCTGATACCTTTCGGTATGCACTAACCGAAACAAATCATCAAAAATGTCAATTCAGCCTATAAAGTTGATAAAAATGTGATGAAAAAAAAGCCTTCAAAATCAGAGTTCAAACGATTCACTAAATTTCCCCTAGCACTGGGGGAAAAAGTGGTCTCAACAGCTGTGCTACGCTGCACCCATAATGCATGCGCAGTGAATAGCTTGAGAGCATTAGTCTCATCTTTGCTGTGTACACAAACAAGTAAATAATCTACTTGTTACATAAAAAACTTGTTGATTGTGGTAAGCAGCCTCTGTCACAGAGAAAGCTCAATGTCTGGTTTACTGACACCTATATGTCTGTCTGCCTGTCTGCTAAAGACACAGCTTCGATGATTGACCACATATCAGGCTACACACCATAAACAAAATATATTGATTTATGACATATGTCATTAGACAGGAGTGATACTTGAACATATGACATGTTTTTATGTCTGTGAGTTGCAGACAAACTACATCCATTTTTCTCGGATGACTGGATCTGACGGAAACTGGTGCAAACTCTTGTCAGTTTCAAGTCGTGCTTTGTACTTGGACGAATGACAGTTTCCAGCCACACAGTAGTTTGCCATCTCTACTGAGATGAATTTTGATGGGATCGAAAGCAAATTCAGAGAACATGTATTTGTAAAACCCAACAGCTCTCTATACATTCTTTATGGATAACTTCTCCCCGTGTATAGGATTTTGTTTGACAACAGTATATGAATCCAAACTGAAACGAAGCATCAAGTACAGTAAAAGAAGTTGTTATCCATAAAGAATCTTACTTTCTTGTGCCTCACCATAGTTCTAAAATGTGCATCAAACAGATCATCTTTCTGTACACAAAATGAGCCCTCAGCGTATCAGCAAATGAAACCGCCATTTGGAAACCGTTGTTACACTTAAGTGCACATCCACCCACTATGACGGGGTTCGGTCTCGTGAGGGCTTTGTTTCAAGGGAAGTAAGCCCAAGTACAAAATATTGCACTTTTGAATCGCGATTGTAAATTTTGTTTATCAGATTTTTTAACAAGCAGCAATGTATATTATATGTCTTGAATAAGTCATAATTGTGTTTTAATTATGTTTGATTTTTGGTTGCATGTGACCTTTAATAAAAACTTTACACATTTGACTTCAAGGCTGAATAATATGGATGCTACTTTATTGGTCTGAATGAAACTGAAATAGCACAGATCAAATGTAACGAAATAGCTTTAGTCACTGCTAGTACTTTGAGGGAAGGTCACATTTGCTGGACTGGATGTTAGTGAACAGAGTGGTATTTCACTGACTGATCATTTTTCAACAGTTGAAATATTGCAGAGATCTTCTGCCTCCACTGGTGTGAACACCAGGTGATGTAAGCCTTATGTTTCCAGTTTGAGCCATATTTGCCCTACGAGTACACTGAGGAAGGGATGCTGCAGAGGATGAATGCCTACATTGAACATCAGGACTTCTGCAAGTTCCAGAAACAGATTGCACAATGGCCACCCTCAGATGCTGTGCAGCTGCTCCTGGGCTCCCCAGGGAAGAGTTGTAAAGATGTCTGTTGGGAACAGAGTATGTGCTTAGAAGCAGACCTTTGTTGGTCTGCAAATGTCACTCTATAAGAAGTAATATAAACACAAGCTTAATTATGCTCAGCTCAAATGAGTAGTAAAGAACTTCGAAGAAGACCTGCTATCAGAAGTTACATGTCACACAATTATGTAGTATTTATCTGTTATGCCTCTTTCATAGACCTACCTTAACAAGAAACTTTGATATTTTTGGTGATTAATAACCACATTTTGTCATTTCAGATCTAATTTGTGAACCAAGCCACTTCATGGAGTTAAACTCATTAGAGGAGATAGAAAAACTATATGTGCAGTGTTCCAGCAAGCACAGTTCAGCAAACATTTACTATCCAGCATATAATGTAAATACTAAAGAGTGCACACTTCAAGGTGAAGAACTCTTGTTCAGCTGTGTTGGTGGACGTCATGATCTGAGGCGACTGTGTCCATGTCGGAATTATATTCGAGGTCAGACTGCACTTTGTGTTGGTTGCCAGAGTTGATCCTGACCACCTCGACTGTGATTGGTTGAAGTTCTTTTATCTGTGATCTGAGTGGAGGATATGGTGATGGCTGTGGCTCAACCTGAAGTGTACATGTGCTGGTGTACTGACAGGTTGAGGCAGGATGTGTTTGTCTTGTATTGTGTCACAATGTTTCAGCTCACTAAAACAATACATACATGCATGCACAGACACATCGACACAGACAGACACATGGAGACACAAACATACACAGACAGACACAGACAGAGATGTTTAACAGTGTACAGGTTATATTCCATGTATATTCTATGTTCCAGAGCTGTATACCTGCAGCAGCAGGGGAGTGCACCTTGAAGTGAACTCATTGCCTGATTACATGTCCTTTCTTGAGCTAAGTTAATTTGGCAATAACCAGCTACATCAACTAACACACTTCCTACATATTCATATCTGTGTGTATGTCAAGTGAGACATTAACCCATATTATTGGTGGAATGTGTTTATAAAGAACTATTTTAATATCATTGAACTATTGACAACATATGATTATCATTTTTTAACAATTTTCCTCTTCAATCTTTCATTTCATTTTCAATTGATGTAGTTACTGAACAAAATATCATTTGTCTTTAACAATATAGTCTTCAGTGTGACATACGCAGATACATATGATATATACAGGGGCTTATGTTAGTGAAATATGGAACCTTGCTGAAGGCAGCAATCTTCTTGATGATGAAAGTAATTAAAAAATATGTAAAGGCTTCTCCTGGTGAAAATAGGCATGTTGTCAACATTTCTTTTATTTTTCTTTGTCATTTTTAAAACTCATTTCAAGGATTTCAATTCTTACTTCAGTTTTTGAGATTATTTAGAGTCTAGTGCTGATAGATTAGTATGTTGGTAAACAGATTGGCAGAACAAGGCAATATGTTGGCTAGCAGCGTCCAGCTGTATGGTATCCGCACACTCAGCCATGTGAGAGACGGTTCAGTGCCAAGTGGGCAGCAATGAGCTTTGTGACATAGATTAAGTGCAGTTTATTGCAGCTTGTTGTTATGAACTATTTATACAATATTTCTGTGTTGTTGGATTCTGTTAATAAAGTCAGTGTTATCAGAGTATCATTGTCCTTGCATCTAGTCGTCTCGTACCTCTTGCAATGACAGCTGTTTAAGTCTGATATTAAAGTATTATTATATATACAAGATACAGAATATATCTCACACTATGGTTGATGGTCTTTTGCCATTATTCTTTTAAATGTTTATCATACTGATGTTTTTGTATTTGTTGAAAGTAATTTTCTATGATTTCAGAATAAATTTGGGCTAAATGTATAATTTAATGTACATATGCATATATGTATACAAATATATATATATATATATCCATATTTTGCTCAACTTTTGCTAAGTAAACCGGAAGGTTAATGTAAGTTTATATGTTTAAAGGTGAGTAAATATTGTAATGTGATCAAAGTAAGGAAGCACCTCATGCCCAGTTATTTGAACATGGTCAGAAAACCCAGATAAGGCTATTAACAATTAGACAGTGATACACTTGTCCTACAGCTTCTTTTAATCTACGCAATTAACACCAAGCAATTAACACCAATATGTTTTTTGCATAATGAGATATTTGTGTGTGTCAAGAAACATGATGATGATTTAGATCATAACTCATATGCCTGTAATTAGAGGATGTTGCGCTTGGATGTATCACATTGTATCTTTCACTTTTCCCAGCAAAAGCTGGGTACAATATAAACAGTATTGCCTGATAATGGTATTGATTTTAGGGTTACATGATTTTATACAAAGTACCGAGGAGCCTGCTGATAGGTGTTGTAGGGTCTCTGTTCCCATCACCTAGCTTGTATCTGTCTACCCTAGATCCTGCTGATAGGTGTTGTAGGGTCTCTGTTCCCATCACCTAGCTTGTATCTGTCTACCCTAGACCCTGCAGATAGGTGTTGTAGAGACTCTGTTCCCATCACCTAGCTTGTATCTGTCTACCCTAGACCCTGCTGACAAGTGTTGTAGGGTCTCTGTTCCCATCACCTAGCTTGTATCTGTCTACCCTAGACCCTGCTGACAAGTGTTATGGGGTCTCTGTTCCCATCACCTAGCTTGTATCTGTCTACCCTAGACCCTGCTGATAGGTGTTGTAGAGACTCTGTTCCCATCACCTAGCTTGTATCTGTCTACCCTAGACCCTGCTGATAGGTGTTGTAGGGTCTCTGTTCCCATCACCTAGCTTGTATCTGTCTACCCTAGACCCTGCAGATAGGTGTTGTAGGGTCTCTGTTCCCATCACCTAGCTTGTATCTGTCTACCCTAGACCCTGCTGACAAGTGTTGTAGGGTCTCTGTTCCCATCACCTAGCTTGTATCTGTCTACCCTAGACCCTGCAGATAGGTGTTGTAGGGTCTCTGTTCCCATCACCTAGCTTGTATCTGTCTACCCTAGACCCTGCTGACAAGTGTTGTAGGGTCTCTGTTCCCATCACCTAGTTTGTATCTGTCTACTCTAGACCCTGCAGATAGGTGTTGTGGGGTCTCTGTTCCCATCACCTAGCTTGTATCTGTCTACCCTAGACCCTGCTGATAGGTGTTGTAGGGTCTCTGTTCCCATCACCTAGCTTGTATCTGTCTACCCTAGACCCTGCAGATAGGTGTTGTAGAGACTCTGTTCCCATCACCTAGCTTGTATCTGTCTACCCTAGACCCTGCAGATAGGTGTTGTAGGGTCTCTGTTCCCATCACCTAGCTTGTATCTGTCTACCCTAGACCCTGCTGATAGGTGTTGTAGAGACTCTGTTCCCATCACCTAGCTTGTATCTGTCTACCCTAGACCCTGCTGACAAGTGTTGTAGGGTCTCTGTTCCCATCACCTAGCTTGTATCTGTCTACCCTAGACCCTGCAGATAGGTGTTGTAGAGACTCTGTTCCCATCACCTAGCTTGTATCTGTCTACCCTAGACCCTGCAGATAGGTGTTGTAGGGTCTCTGTTCCCATCACCTAGCTTGTATCTGTCTACCCTAGACCCTGCTGATAGGTGTTGTAGGGTCTCTGTTCCCATCACCTAGCTTGTATCTGTCTACCCTAGACCCTGCAGATAGGTGTTGTAGAGACTCTGTTCCCATCACCTAGCTTGTATCTGTCTACCCTAGACCCTGCTGACAGGTGTTGTAGGGTCTCTGTTCCCATCACCTAGCTTGTATCTGTCTACCCTAGACCCTGCAGATAGGTGTTGTAGAGACTCTGTTCCCATCACCTAGCTTGTATCTGTCTACCCTAGACCCTGCTGACAAGTGTTGTAGGGTCTCTGTTCCCATCACCTAGCTTGTATCTGTCTACCCTAGACCCTGCTGACAAGTGTTGTAGGGTCTCTGTTCCCATCACCTAGCTTGTTTCTGTCTACCTTAGACCCTGCTGAATGGGTCTTGTAGGGTCTGAGTTCTTATACAAGGGTATTATTCCTTTTCTGTCAGATGGGATGACGGTGGGAAAACTTTGTTGCACATTCATTTTCATTTATACAAAGATTTATGAAAGTTAAACTTATGTAGTAGCACAGATGTGATTGTACTGCAGGGAAACGTTTTTGTGCATTTATATTTTCATTTTTTAAATGATTTCTGAAAGTCAAACATGGTTATATTCACCTGACTGAGGCTATTTCAAGGCCTGTGTGTCTGATTTATTTCGTTTTAAATTCAGCAAAAGGTGGTATGCATTTAATGACTTTGATTTGGAGGATTGCCTTGCATATGGCTAAAAATACATGTTAGGCTCTGTAGAGATCATTTCCTCCAATAACACAGTGAATCAGAAACTTCATGGGCTGAAATCTGATTTTTGATACAGTTCTCTTTATTTGTAAGTATCGATATGAATGCAGATAGCAGCATTGGTTTAGTTAACTGTTTGTCTGTTGACTACTTTAACAGGTGAGCTATTGAGCTGTGGCACAGCATCTGAATTGTTCCTAGACATGAGAATGCAGAACTTGCAACAAAGTATAGAGCTTTAAACATGGTACTAGGGTAACCCACTGTGATCTTCCATTATTTGTGAAAATACACCCCAGACCAAAGCCAAAAGTACTTCATGACTGTCGTTGCATGGCACAAGTGATGTTTTGAACATTTAGCCTTGGGTGCCATGGCAGGATAAATACTGACCTATCCAGTCAAACACATATGCTGGACAGTCTTAATTCTTAATGTAGAGATGGTAATGATTTTAATTTGATAAACAATGCTGAGGTAGGATGTCTGAATAGACAAACTCTACACTTTCAGGGGCCATATTTTGACAACGACCAAGCTTATTGATTGTCCTGGTCAGTCAGCATTCTGACAGCTCATGATGCAGTGGTATCTGTTTTCACTTTGTTATGAGCTTCGCTTTATTTCATTGTCCCAGTCTTCTATCAATTATTGTACTGGTGCTTACACCAGTGGAGGGGAGTTACTTCCAGGAAGTCGTCAGTGGTGACCATCCTCTTTCTCAGACGTTTATAGTATGGTCTAGTGAATGCTTGGGCTTATTTTTGAGTCTGCTAGCTAGTCATGTCCCTGTAATCAAGTCACATGTTATAACTGTCCTGACATGTCCTATCAATGTCATGTCTTCTCACTGTAATGTCAGTGTTGTTGTGGAACTAAGAGCTAACTCCCACTGACCTAGGCTTGTCATACACAAGGATCATGAGCAACCAGACTTGGATCAGCCACTGATATTTTTCCACCTGTGATGTACTGTTGTCATTCCATTGATGTTGACATGTCACTGTTGCTGTGTCAACTGCCTAGTTAATGTCTTCATGCCACATCGGTAAGGCCTTGCCATGTAAGTGGTGCTGGAACACTGCTGTTGCCATGTGACTTGCTCCCCACACAAGGCTAGGTCAGTACATCTTCAGGACATGCAGTGACTTGACAATGGTGACAACTCACATACTGTCCTCATTAAACGCATCCTCATTAATCTCCATGGTAGATAAATCTCCACTAATACATTGGATACATTTATGTCTTGGTCCATTGACCTTGCTTTTGCTGCCTTTGCCTTCTGAAAGTAGCCTGTCAGATAAGCCGTTACAACTGAGCTTGCCAGTGTGAGTAAAGTTAACAGCTGAAGCTGTGAAGATTTGTTTGCTGTGCATCTTAGATCTAGGGAAGACATCATACCGAAAAATTGACGTCAGAAACCTTCAACACATACACGCAAGAAATAATTCTACCTCTTTCAGGGTACCCCTGCAAGTTGAGTCAGTTAGATGAAAGAAGCAGAAGTGAGTTATGATCCAAGTGATTGGTATGTCAACTTTTGGACACCTGATTTGATAAAAATCCAGCAAAGGGGGTAATACAATTTTTGGGCCAAGCCATAGATGCATCCAGGGAATTGACAGGGAGTAAACCCTAGAGATTACCTAGGATGTATTATAACCAACCCATTAAGAAACACTGTTCAATAGTCAGGCATGTCATATCACATTGCTTTCTCTACCAAACTGAATCAAATATGTTTCAAGGTAACAACTTATCATCACAAGAAAATGTCTTGTATATACATGTATGTTTACTATTGTAAATTCATGTCCCATATTTTGTTAGTGGCTCTTGTCTACCAGGCCCACCATGGGAAGGTAATATAGCAGTTTTTTGTATGTACACATATCAAAAGTCTTAATAGTATTGTTTTTGCTGAAACTGTTATGGAAGCTGTTTGTATTGAGAGTCTAGGTGATGTTTTTCACTTCTGTCATGGAAAGGCTACACTTTTGTTCTCATGATTTGGTTTATGGAATTATCAAGCAAAAGCATGGATCATGTTGTCTTATATGCCATCAAGGATAATAGTAACGCCACAATGTCATTTAAATCTGTATCATACAAAGATGTACATGAACAAAGATCAAGACATTGTATGGATGTCTCAGAAAACATCTGATAAGGAAAGTTACAGTGGATATTTTATTGTGTGGACTTTTAACATCCAGCCGTAGAAACAGAGGTAACATCTAAGTGTTCTGCAATGCACAACTTTTCTTTTACAATGAAAGAATTTCTTCAGCTAATGTAACAGCAGAAAGTCTGTAAACCTGGAAATGAGACATGTGTGGCCTTGTTTGTTGATATGGAATAGCCCAGTGTTTTAGCTCAAATATGCTACAGTGCAGGGTGTCAATGTACTTGAGTATAAATTTGTCTGCTATGGTCAGGATGACGAAGTTTGTAAGTGCGACCTAACACAAAATTAGCTTTTTATATACTACAATGCAGAGTAGTGTATTATGTGCCTAACATGTTTTTTGGACAAAAATTATAACAAATATACCAAAATCCTCTAATGTGTCAAAATATGTGAGAGACTGTTCAGGTCACACCTAGACTGATCTAGCCAGGATGGTAATGTATATAAGTGCTGCCATGTTATGGCATTGTTGCATGGACCCATGTACCCCAAGCTACCCCTACCTCATGTTCCTGTCACACTGAATACAGGCCAAAATCATTTCAGCTATTTCTTGAGACTACCGTCTGCATACTCTTATCACAGTACTTCAGTACCATTTGTGAGGACTCTAGCCGACTGGCACTATGCCCATTGTTCCCTAGTGCCAAGACTTTTCCCTGCAGATTGTTTTACCATTTTATTATCACCTGCATCACCAAAGTGTCCCTCCCTCACCACATATCAATGTCTGCGTCACAAGCCTCTCATGTCACTCACTGTCCAGTTACCCAATCAGCATTTCGTACTACTTACACCACATATCAAAAGTGCAGTTACCTCCCAATCACTTATCCCCAACTTCCTATTGTCCCAGTGAGTGATGTATCCTGACCATATGCGTGCCCTCCCCTCACCAGCCTGTAAGCAGATGTAAATATTCTTCTCACACTGTGACAGTATTGCAGCATACTTGCTGTCCTGGATGTATTGCAATTATAATGGTCACATGTCTGTTTCATCGGAGGATCGGTCAGCCCTCTGTGCTACACATTTCAGTATCGGAATCATTTCGTATGTAATAAATGATGAATCATATCAACACTTGCCTGTTCTTTGTGTACATCTCTATGTATGATATTGTCAGAACTGTTTCTTCTGTGCAGTTTATGTGAAACGTTCCTGTGTTAAAGTCATCAAGTGCTGGAAACGTTTCTGCAGATGTCATACTCAATAACAGGTAAACACCAAGGGTGAGAAGTATGGCCACTGTGACTACACCACCACTCTGACTGTCAGGCAATCCTCGAATAACAACTGGTGTTATTGTGTGAACCACTACCTGTGACCACATTACCTAGATGTCTGGTTTTATCATCCATAAATATCAGACAGCTGCCAAGGGGATGGTTATAAAAGAGTGACATGGCAATGGTATATGGTACCTGCTGTCGTGTCTCATCCATTGATGTAGGTAGTGTGCCAGCACCTAACAATCCTGGGTAGAGATGCTCCCAAGTGAACATTCATGTTGCTAGAGGGGTACATATCAGTCCCAGTCTTGTCAAGGTGTCGGCCGAGTACACTTTCTATATCTTATAAACTTCAAACTCACATTCACCCATCTGTTTATCAAAATTACATACTTACTTCATCACAGCTCCACTCACAGACTACTGAAACATTCATTTGACAGATGACCTTTTATTTATTTCAATAAATATTAAAAATATACACCCTCCCTAATTATTATTTTAGCTGCTTAAAAATTATCCTATCTGTCTGCAGAAATTACTTCTTCAACATGACATTCCCAGTTTGCTTCCAACCATCAACATAACTGCTTAAAAAGAGATGGGAAATGTATCGACATTTCCTTGTCAAAGTAACACATCAAACACATACAAATTACAACCATGACAAAACTCACCATAAAACACCATCTCATTAAACCAGACTTTTCAAAATAAAAGTCTATGAAATGTTTTGTTGCATCAATGATTGTCTGACCACTAGGTTGGACATGATACACAGAACAAGAAAATCTACCAGAACCTGACATGCGCCGCTTCCCTTCATAAATCTCATCTCAGTATTTACTTATTTGCTCATATCAGTTGCAGAATCATTTAAAAAAAATATAATAAAATCATTTACGAAAAGGTAACCCATGATTTCCACATGAATGTGTACCCCAAGAACAGCCTGGGGAAGAAAGGCATTACCATTTACTAAAATCTCAACATGGTACATGTTGTTTACCTCTGTGAGAACTCTCTGGACCACTGAGTTTTGTTCCTACGCTATGTGGAAGCTCACCATGGCTTACCACAGGACATGCAGTGACTAGCTCTTAGCTCACCAGAACACCACTACGAAAGGTGAATTTGGCAGCATGAAACTGCCAGTGACTGTAGGTGTGATTTCATTTCATTACAGAAAATTGTGTAAAGAACATTACATTAACATCACAGCTGTTTTGTACTGAATACAATATGATGGAAGTACAAACGAGTTTGAAGCTCTTGCATGATTCAGATGAGGTCATCTCCTTCTTCAGATATATACAAACCACTACATACATCACCAGTGACATACAAAAATGCTTTAAGTTAAACATTGAAATGATGTTGCAAAATTATGTTTTGTTTCCTAAATCAAAATTATGAGTGAGTTTACAATACTTGCAAACATGGCACATGCCTATCATGGTCTCGGCTACCCACAAGGAAAACAAGGATAGTCTTGTCTTTTACATTAACAAATACCCTACTAACTTTATGAAAATATATTTGACAAATGTCAATTCGCATAGGTTAAGAACGGCACCTTGCTTTGTTTTCCCAGCTGAAGTAATAACGAACTGATGACTATGTAATATACAATACACACTGTGTCCAACTTACAACAAACATTGCCATTGTGAATAGACATAGAATCAATGTGTCTAAAGTGACCTAATGAGTAACTACACTGAATGCTTTTATATGTTGCTGGTCTTAGTCCTGAGCTGTTGCAGTTCTGTCTGTTACAACTACCTATGGGAACAGTGCTGGATTCCTACATCTTTAATGTCTGGTACATAACCTGTGAGCTGCAAATATCCTCCTCTCTTGTTATGTGCATTTTTAGCCTGCTGAAGGTCCATCTGCAGCTAGTCCACACCAGGATGGTATAGAGGCCTCTATAACTGACATCTATACACATTCCACAGCAACAGCTGCAGCACAACTTATTATACATATCTACCCAGTACAGGTCCTCTTGATACAAACTCACAAGTAGTGAACACTGAAGGAATAAGAGTCAGTTTTCACTGAGCACACAGGTCACATTGTCATAGTTCTCCTTTTTATTTCAATGATACACTTAATTCCTTTTCTAAGCCTCCAATTCGATGCTCCTTTGATAATCTTTCATTCATCTGTACAATGCAATGTGTAGCCTACACACTCAACAGTCACAGACCAACCCTGATCCTGAAGAAGTGAAGAGATTAGGGACTTGTGAGATTATTAAAAAGATGTTGACAAAGTTCTGTAAGGCTGCAGCAACACATGGCAACGTCTGTTATGCTTATGTTGCTATCAGCAGAACATTCATGTCACTGTGTTGTTGATTTCAGCTTGGTTAATAAAAGATGACTATGATGAGGTTAAGGTCAACCAAACTGGAAAGTGTATCCAGGATGACCTCCACCGCCAAAGTGGAACTGTTGGAAAGCACCACCACCTCCACCAAAAAATGTCTGGAAGATCTGATTCGGGTCAATATCTGAAACACAAATGGTGGAAGTTGAATGTTTGTGTCTCTTGATACTTATTGTAACATTATCACCAGGAAAACATTGATTAGTGAGCTTTTTGTTGGTAACATTTTCTCTAATTCTTCCTAAGTAGGTACATCTAATTAATATTTGACAAGTTTCTTTTCCAAGAAACAAATACCAGTACTTCTGACAAAAACAAATATACAAAGCTATAATGTTTTTTGAACGTCAGTTGTATGGAGAACTGTCCCTTCTACTGCTACTGAACTTAAGACTGAAGCCTTTCACAACCAAATAAATAAAGTTTCAAAAGACGTCACATGCAATGCAAAACATAACTTTGCAGATTCTGATACATTTTGGTACAGACTTACAGAAACAAATTGTCAAAAATGCAACGTATAAATACAATGTATAAATTCAACGTATAAAGTTGAAAATAACACGATGAAAAACAGCCCGTGAAATCACAGTTCAAATGATTCACTATCTTTCCCCCAGTGCTGGGGGATAACGTGGTTTCACTAGCTGTGCTGCGCTACCCCCATAGCACATGCGCAGTGATTAGGTTCAAGCGGCTTGAACCAGGAAGGCAACACAACTCAGCAATCTTGGGTCTACAGTAATAAATATACACTGGTCCTGCACATGCAGATTTGCAAGCCAAGTTTTCAAGAAAGTGTAGCATTAAAAACACAAATTTCATTGCTAAAAATTGCTCTGCTTGAAAACTGAATTGTTTTAATCCATGTCTATGGAAACAGGCATGTTGATTGTGACAAGCTGTCTCTCTCACTGACAAATCTCAAGGTCTATTTCATTGACCACTGGCATCCATGTGTCTGCCTGCCTGTTTGCTGATGACAATATGCAATACACAACTTCAATCAATGACCACATGCAATTTGAACTTAACACATATCAGACTATATACACCATAAACAGAATACATTGATTTATGGCTCATGCACCTGGGTTCTGTCTCTGTCACATGATGTAATTACACAGACAAGCAGGTGAGATACTTGTACACATGACATGTCATTATATCTATTGGTTGCAAACAAACTGCATCTATCTTTCCCGGATCACTGGATTGGATGGAAACCAGTCAACCTCAGATAGTCAGTTTCAATCCAGGCAGTATTTTGCTATCTCAGTATTTGTTGCTTAGATCAAACGGAAACACAGTGAGCATGTATTTACAAAACCAAACATCTCTATATACATTATTTATGAATAACAACTTTTTCTATTGTATGTGACGAGACATTTAGGTATGGATTCTTATACTGTTGTCATTCTTGCCTGAACGTTAACGTTAGACCATGCACAATAAAACAAGTTGTATCCATAAAAAATCTTTCTTCCTTATAACTCGCCATACTTCTGAAATGCCAATCAAACAGATCATCTCTATATACACAAAATATGCCTTGTGTGTATCGGCAAATAAACCTGCCAATGAAAAGTCTTCATTATGCAACAACTCTAACCCTGTTTAGTCTCCTGGGTGCTTCATTTCAAGGGAATATAAACCCAAGGACAAAATATTACACTTTTGATTCAAGATTGTACGCTCATAATTTTGTTTAGTTGTTTTTTCACAATCAACAATGTATATTATATATCATGAACAAGTGATAATTGTGTCTTAATTATGTTTGATTTTTTGGTTGCATGTGACCTTAAAATGATTTCCATGTGGACCAGCCATTCAATCCACTAAGTCTACATGTTAATATGAATAACTTGAATAACAGCTGACACAACAGTGTTTCATGCTGGTGATAGGAGACTTCCTGATCTACCCACCACCAAACCCTCCTCCATCCATCTCCTCCAAGTCCTGTCCACTGTCATAGCGCATCTTCTTTTTGGGATCTGATAGGACACCATACGCTTCACCCAACTCCTTAAACTTCTTCTCCTCCTCCTTTTGTTTTTCTGTAGTGTCATGTGAGTGTCGGTCTGAAGACAGACAAAGGTTGGACACTTTTAGGAAAGATACTCAGCTTCCTTAGATGCAACTATTTGTATGATAGTTCTATCATATTTGGTCACTGAATGATGTCTCTTAATCACTTTGTATAATCCGACTTGTCCCAGTGAGGATAGTGTGCTAGTATGTTGGCAAACCACAATTACACTACATTCAGTATTCTTTAATCACAGGAAGAGGTCACACTTTAACAGTTTCTGCATCACATAACATGACTGGTCCTGTAGCAAGGGTTATATACATATTACATGAAATGACTGACCCTGTAGCAAGAGGTTTAAACATAAAGTGACTGATCCTGGAGCAAGGGTTTGTACATGAAATGATTGATCCTGTAGCAAGGGTCTGTACATCAAATGATTGATCCTGTAGCAAGGGTTCGTACATCAAATGATTGATCCTGTAGCAAGGGTTTGTACATCAAATGATTGATCCTGTAGCAAGGGTTTTATTATAACATGACTGATCCCCAGGTCTGTCTACACATACTATGATTGATGTGGTAGTAAAGGGTTTATACATGACAAGACTGATCCTGCAGCAAAGGGATTAATACATAAAATGACTGATCCTGTAGCAAGGGGTTTATACATAACATGACTGATCCTGCAGCGAGGATCACACTCAACAGATCCTGTAGCTAGGATCACACTTAACTAACTTTCGTAGCAAAGAATTATACTTAACACAACTGATTCTGTGAAAAGGGATTATATCCAACACAACAGATTCTGCAGTACAGAATTACACACAACTGATCCTGTTCCAAGGGATTATCTAGAGTGTATCAAAATGCCTTACTGGATTGTGGTGGTACTCCAGTGGTAGGTCAATAACTACTTGAACAAGATCTAGGTGAGCTGACAAGGTAAAGGGATCTGTAATGACCCCGAAACGTGTCGCAAAGATGGAAAAAGATTAATCCATAAAACTTCAACTTCTAAATACAACATATAACAACTTCAAATACCACTAACACTAAATCAAGTTCAACGTGCCAACATTGCTCAATACTGCATTAGAAGTGGCTATCCAAAGTGATTGTTAAGACATGCATATACCTGGATGGTGTATAAGCGCTCTCTTGCGATAGGCCTTCTTTATTTCATCCTCAGTGGCACTCTTGTTGATACCAAGGATCTTGTAGTAATCCTTTCTTTTGCTTTTCTTCAATTCAAGCTTGGCCTCCTGCAGTAGTCGTTTGTTTTCTGCAATATCATGAAAGTCACATGAGCTGCAGTAGATCACAAAACTATCATTCTACAGACATCAAAGGAGCTACATGTGACAAGACTGAGGAAATGAGTAGTTCTTATCAGTATTTCAGCCGTGTCACAGTGTATGAACTAAATGTAAGAGGAAAGTCCAAAGAGATGCAAGCTGTACACATTTACTACTGGTGAAACCTATGAACACACCCATAGTTTTCATGAAGATATTACTGAACTCAAATCATACCCTTCTCCTGTGCCCTAGTGACACTGAGCAGCAAATATTTGATGCATGTGACTACTAAAGCACCCATGCACATTTATGTACCAACTGTTATGAGAACTACCACATCATGATATTCATTGAAGCTACAATATGGGATACATGCACTTAGAAGCATAGTTCAGTAAGCAAACCGTCATGTAAACAAAGCTCTTGCCGTGTGTTCCCTACCTTTTGTCTTGTCCATTTTGAAAATCTTCTCATAATCACAAACTGCTTCCTGGTACTGTTCAGTCTCCATGTAGCTGTAACAACACAAGAGGAGAATGCCATTCACTAAGTCTACAGACACATAAGTTTCATCCCTTAGTCATAGAGGAAATCAGACATTAACAGCGTAAGTGAACAAAAGGGACGAGGCTGCCAAGTTATTTCATTGTGGTTGATTATGTTCCATAAGTATAATGATGGCTTGGAAATGAACAACCAGTGGTTGATACTACTGTCAAAACAGAAAAAAAGTTAAGTCAATCAGGGTACGAAATGATTCCAGTCAAAATTGTGTGATGACAGTGGATACACATACCATTTCGCTCGGCGAAGATAAGCCTTTAAATATGAGTCATCTAACTCTACTGCCTTGGAACAGTTTTCTATAGACTGGTCGAGCTTATGTAGCTGAAACAAAAAATAACCATACGTAGCTTCTTGTTACATGAAATGTATTTAGAAGGAATAATGATGGTACAGATTAAGGTAGACTGTAGAATTCTCAGCGATGACATCTTCTTCCGATATCACCAATGCATACTGCATTAACATCATAAAAGAAACTAATGTCAATTGTAAGTCAGTACTAGTGTCCATTAAAACTCATACAAACCTAAAGAGGCTATGAATTCTTTGAAGGAAGTCATCCTTTGGGTACATATATGCATTTATCATGTCCATTAAAAATCCCCCGTCAGTTGTAACTGTAGTTTGTAATATAATATTTACAAAACAAAATACTCATTTTGTCTTGTGACACCACCCACACAGGGCCCCCGACAGCCAAAAGCAGGTAACTCCAGCCATCAACCTAGCACCTCACTTTTCATGCTGAATGAATCGGACAGAATGAGGTGAGGTGAGTGGCTGTACCCTAAGGAGGACTTCCTTCAAAGAATTCATAATCACTACAGGTTTGTATAATTCTTTTTCAGAAGAAGTCATCCTTGGGGTACATATATGCATTAAACAGATTCCCAAAGACAATAAAGTAGAGAGTGGTATTCTGTCTGAAACAGGGTTCATTGAAAGGGATAATCTACAACCATACGGAAATAGAAAACAAGAGTCATCAGAAGATGACATATCCACCCGGCACCCACATGTTTGAAAGGACAAATCATCTCACAGTTACTCATTGTTTTTTTGTAAGACTAAGTCTGAATTGTTTCCATGGAATTTATGAAAATTAGAAATGCCATATATCTGTAATCAGCATAGTCACAATTTCAAGATCTGTCTCGTATATCTGCCAAGATCTGTTGAAAGATATGAAATGGTTTTCAAATTGTGCTCTGGGAATGAAGCCCATCCCTCCATTTTGAGACTAAGTCCGAAATGTTTCTGAGGAAACCGAGAAAATAATAAATCACAAAAAAACTGCAAATAGCAAAAGGCACCACTTTGGGGTCTGCAACACATATCTGTCAAGTTTTACCAACAGATATTAAGAAGTTTTTGAGTTCTGCTCCGGAAACTAAACACACCTCTCACTTTTGAGAGTAAGTCAAAAACGATTCCATGGAAACTGAGAAAACGATAAATCACCAAACCCTGGAAATAGCAAAAGGCACAACCATAGGCTGAGATTACTATATCTATCAAGTTTGGTCTAAAAATATTGAATGGTTTCTGAGTTATGCTCCGGAAACAAAATGATTACATACGGACAGATGGACAGATGATGCATCGACTATATCCCCCTGCATTACATGCCGGGGGGAAATAAAAAGCCACCACCAGATACCATCGCTGATAAAAAGGAGAAGACAGAAACCAGACATCAAGTGTTAGCAGAGTCAAGTCATCCGTAAAGCTCCATCGGCTTGAGAGGAGCTACTCTGTCGACTACTGAGAACTGACTGGAGTAAACCGAGCACACACGAGTGTTTGTCCAGCTGATAATGACAGATGAATGTGCTTTGTCAGCTACAAACAGCCGTGGAGCAGATCAGCAGCATACACCTTGGAGGAAGCCACTGTCTGAACCAAATGGGCTTTCAACCCCTCTAGGGGAGACAAGTCTTTGTGAATGTACACCATACAAATACTGTAAATCATTAAATTTTTGCGAGCATGATATTTTTGCAAAAATTGCGAATGACTTCAGCTTGCAAAAATATCATGACGCAATTTGCTGGTAGAATGCAATGAATAATCAGCAAACAACCTGTCCTATCTTTGCTCTATTATTCACCAGTTCATATAATTAACAATAGATCTAGACAATACATATATTAAGCAATGACAACAACATCAGGAATGACTAATTACTAGGTTTACTCGTACTCACGTGTCACATGTCAAGCAATGGATACCTAAACAAAAGTCACTCAATCAGTATGTTCGATACTCCAGACAGGCGCCAAGCACACAACACACATTTCTTGGAGACTGGATTTCTTGTTTGAAAGGCCGAGACCATCCAGCGAGGCTGGATAGCTTTCATGACACTTATCTGGAGATCAACAGCTTCGCCGACACTGACTAAACTGGTCCTTCATCAGTGCCAATTTATTAGAGTCATTCCATTTAATCGCTTTGAACTGTTTTAAGCTTATATGGCCTATGTAGCAAATGTTGTTTTTAGGAAAACATCACTGACTGCATACATGCCAAAGTACTCCACTAATAGTCCAGTGGCCATTCTTCAGAAGGCCTACAAAAACAGGAGCAACCCCAACCGAAGGTATAACAAGACACAACCTATTTTTTCTTGTAGATATAGGTCTAATCTTCATGAAAAATATGGTTGTGGTCATATGAAATAGGTATGCAATATATATAATGCTCTGTTTCCATGGTAACATGAGCAAAATATGATTTTGACGGGTCATTCACTTAACCATCCACTAAAACATTTCTGGATGGGGTACAACTCTCATCTTTTTTTAAAATGATCTCTAATGTTCATCATTTCCATAAGTACTAATTATTAACTCTTCTGAAGCTACGGATGGACATAATGAGTTATTTATTGTATCGGTTAATGAAAAAAAAATATTTTGATAGATTTCATTCATCATAACTATTTGTCAGAATAAGACAGAAAGCTCTGTTTAGTCTCATGTGATAGCACATGTAAAGGGCAATAATATATCTGAAGGTATATTATCATTACAAACTGTCACAAGGTCAAACAACTATTTTCTAAAACACAGTGCATTCATCAAGTTTCACTAAAGATTTTATGGGCGCTTCATTTTTATCAAATTTGGAAATGTTTGTTGAGAGTGATTTCCCCTTGTGCTATCTAATATGGAGGATAATGGCTGATCTGTATGATGCAACATAAATATTGGACTCAGTGAAGGTTCTGTGATCCATGGAAGTTGGATTGTGATGCTCATTATTGTGTAAGCAAAATAAGGATGGATTTGGCACCACCAGCCAAAAGAATCCGCCCAGTCCCACCAGATTTAGAACACTGCATTCTTTGTCATAGACAGCTTGCTGAAAAAGGGAAAGAGGCATCAAATATCGTGAGGAAACCTACAGTAGATGGACTGCAAGCATTGTTCACAGCATCTGATGTACGTCTAGATGAAGTGTATCATGATCTTTTGCCATTCAAAGATGATATTTTGACAGGGACTATTAAAGTTGCTTTTCATAAGTCTTGCAGAGCATCCTATACCAGCAAATCCAATTTGAAGCATGTACATGACAACAGTCAGCTATCTGATAACACAAAGTCTGAAGAATCCACATACAACAACCGCTTAAGCAGAAATGACACGTCATCATTTAATATCCGGCAACATTGCTTCATTTGTAGCAAAGGGTGGAAAAAGGGTGAGAAACTAACACAGATTGCCACTGGAACAGGGCAGGGTACACAAGAAAGGGTGTTGGTTGCAGCTAATGCTAGAAATGACGAAAAAGTTGTTTTACGTATGACATCCTATTCTGACTTGTTTGCCTTTGATGCAAAGTACCATCGTTCTTGTTACGCTGCATACATCTCAGAACGCAACATTACAGCAGCAAGGAAAAAGTTGGATCATTACAAGGGAGACTCAGAGTATGACATGGCCTTCAAACAACTTGTGTCTAACATTCAAGAAACAATATTTTCCAGGAGTAAATCCGTACAAACTCTGTCTCAAGTAACGGTAGAATATGAAAAGAATTTGTCAAATTTGGGAATGCAAGTTCAGGTGTATTCATGGAAACTGAAAGAGAAATTAAGTCAATATTTTGGTGAAAAACTTGTTTTCATTGAACGCCGTGGACGTTCAGACTTATTGGTCTCAAGTACAGTCTCTGTGGGTGATGCTCTACGAAAAGCATCTGAATTGCAAGAACAGTATTTCAATGATGATGCTGAAGATCTTTGTGATCTAGCGCCAACATCTGGACTATCTGAGATTGATGAAAGACAGATCCTTCATTCTGCAGCAAAGATATTGAGATACCATATGTCAAGTATCTGTGACTCAAATTTGTATTATGAACCATCTACGCAACTAAATATGCTGTCATGTGCGAAATTTGTTCCCAGTTTACTGTATGATTTTGTAATGTGGGTTACCAATGAAAAATCATACAAACACATATCACATTGTGGTGATGCAAATGTTTCAAAGAATGATCTTGCAACACTTGCAATTTGTCATGACATTATCTCTAAATCTAGGCATGTAAGAACACCCATGACCTTGGGTATTGGTGTGTGCGTACATCATGAATTTGGGAGTAAGTTGCTCATAGATATTCTCCATTCACTGGGTCACTGTGTATCCTATGATGAAGTTCGACGATTCCTTACCTCGGCGGCCCTTGATCAACAAGATCAAACTATTTACATGCCTAGAGGTCTCCAGTTGTCAAGTGATCAGAACTTTCAGATCGATGCAGCAATTGATAACTTTGATCAAAATGAAGAGACCCTTGATGGAAAGTCAACCACCCATGCCATGGCTGCAGTCGTGTTTCAGAGGGGGAAAACGGGAACATCAGAGGAATCTCCAATTCCACGTGTCACTCAAAAGTCCATCCAGTTTGATGACAATGAACTTCTTTTGGCAAGGTATGTTATGAATTATTTGCGAATAGAAGCCAAAATAAATGAATAAATTTAGTTATATACATTGAAAAGAGTACATGATACCTACCACAATCTGATGGAATAACTATCTGTTACATGTACTTTCAATTTCATGTATACAATGTGATGTGAACAACAAAAAACATTGTGTGGAATAGTATTGTCAACTGACTTTACTGGTTCATGAGAGTTTGGATTCAGTTCTAAGTAGAACCAAAGATGAGCCCAGGAGTTGACTGCTGCACTGATGAAGATACATGTCTAGCATTATCTAATTTGAATCACTTTTCTTACTTTGTTTCAGGTATACTAAACCAGCACAACGCCCTGAACCCAATCCAGTGGCTGATGGTTCTGTTACTGAGGCCCATTCGACTTCTCCAGTCTGTGCCAGTGCCCACAACAAGGACATACTATGGAAGCTAGTTCGTGTGCGAAAAGGAGGACAATCTCAGCATATTCCATCCTGGACTGGGTTCAATTCTTTCATATCAGAAGAAAGTTCACCTGTTGCATCCGTGAGATATCTTCCCTTTATTCAGGCATCTCCAACAGATCTCTCCACAATATACACTGTTCTGCTGCAGTTAGTTCAGCTGGCTCAGAAACTAGGCCAAGACCACATACTTGTAACTGCTGACATGGCCATCTACTCGAAGGCACAGGAAATCCTGTGGGCAAAACCTCCTGCCTTGTATAAAAAAGTAACGATGAGAGTTGGAGGCATGCACCTCACAATGGCCTTTATTGCTAGTCTAGGCCATCTCTATTGTGATGGAGGCCTTCTGTCTTTACTGACTGACTTTGATGTCTATGCACTCAACACAGCCCGTAAGATGCTACAAGGGAAGGAATATGCAAGAGGACTTCGAGGCTTGAAGTTGGTACATGAAGCTCTATTCCGTATGTTGCTTGTGGCAATGGAGTCATGGCTTCAACAACAAGGGCGCACTTTAGAGACTTCCATTCTTGGCAAAAAGTTGAATGAACTGCAAGATGCATTTGCTACGAAAGATCGCGACTCAGCAATCAAGATATCAAATGAACTTCAGCATCATCATCTTGATACACTCATAGAAACTATTGATGAGTTCAGACAGGTTGGACGAACCATGTCTCTAACATTTTCCTACTGGGACACTTTCTTGGATGGAGGAGATATACTTCTGCGCTTACTTAGAGCAGAGCGTGAAGCAAACTTCAGTCTTCATCTCAATACTGTTTGTGAAGCAATTCCATGGTTTGTGGCCGCAGGTAGACACTCATATGCCAGGTTTGTTCCAACGTACGTAGCGGACATGAACAACTTGAAAGACAAGGATCTGCCAGCCTACAGACACTTGGATAGAGGTGGGTTTGTCATACGAAGATCTTCAAGGCACAGCTTCAATAGTGTGGCAACAGATCAAGCCCTTGAACAGACCATCAACAGGGATGGCAAAAGCAAAGGAGGAGTTATTGGTCTGACATTACGCAAGGGTGCTCTTACCCGGTGGTTAAAGACAAGGCATATCACTGCAGAATATGCTGAATCTTTTACGTCTCTGTGTAATGATCGAAGCAGGGGTGATAAGCCACATGAGGAACTTGGAAATGCAAGGCTTGTAAGGGATGAACAGGACGTTACCCGCATCATGGAGGCTGCTTCTCAATATCAAAATCCATTTGACCTACTGACTGTACCTTCAGAATTGATTAACATTGCTACTGGACAGGTTGCCTCAGCTGAGGTAAGTAAAAGTTTGAATGGCTTTTTGGATAAAGGCAAGAAGAAACATCAGGATTTCCTGGCAAAGCGCCTTGTTAAAGAAACTAAGAACAAGAGTTTCTGGGATCCGGAACCTCGTATGAAAGTACTGACCTTCTCAGAGATGCGCAAAGGTTTGCCAACAATGAAAACTGAAAGCTTTATGGTTGATTCTGAGGTGCTTTTTCGTCGACTGCTGGTTGTGTCGAAGCAGAGAGATGTCAGTTTGGAATCTGTCCTTAAACATGAACTTGCAGCTGTCCCTCCTTCCCTTTTCCACGATGATGGCACAATGAGGAAATGCACCAAATCTGATCTAGCAAAAAAAATTGAAGCTACATGTGGTGAAGTTCACAGCTTGACGACAGGTCCCAGTACAGCTTATGTAGTTGATGGCATGGCACTCTTGCAAAGCTTGAAAGACACACAGTTCACAACCTTTGATGACTTAGGACATTGCGTTCTTCGACGACTGAAGGTAATTCTTGATGGCAATCTTGGTGTTGGGGCCATTGCCATTGTGTTTGATAGATATGACAGTCCAAATTCCATCAAACAGTTGGAGCGACAAAGGCGTGGAGAGGAGTTAGGAGCCAAGTTTGATGTAAGAGGCAGCCGTACAGTTCCAAACTATAAGAAATTTCTGAAAAATTATACTAACAAGGCAGGTTTAGCAGTTTTTGTTTCAGAATATATTCTGTTCAGAAAAGAATTTCTACTCAGTGGACAGGAACTCATCATTGCTAGTGGATTTGTTGATGGCTGTATGACAAAACGCATCAGTGGAACCAGTGTGTCTGATCTCACAAACCTATTCAGTTCCCATGAGGAAGCTGATACAAGGATGGTGCTGCATGCAATTCATTTTTCAGAACGATATGACCGCATCATTATTCGAAGTGACGACACAGATGTCATGGTACTTCTCCTGTACTACACAACAAATGCCATGCCTAGATCATCTGTATATATGGAAGCTGGACACAATACACAGTCCACCAACAGACGGAGGTACATTCCCATCAGCACCATAGCTGCAACAGTGGGAAATGATGTCTGTCAGAGTTTGCCTGCAGCTCATGCACTAACTGGCTGTGACACAACTAGTAGCTTTTACAAAGTTGGAAAATCCACTGTTTACAGTAAACTCTTGCAACATGTCAAGGAAGAATATGCATCTTTGGGACATTTCGGTATGTCCGGCAATTTTGAGGATGATGTTACAATAGCAAGGAGATTTATTTTGTCCATATTCAAGAGAAAAGACCAGCCCTGTGCAACTCTGGATCGTCTGCGATATGTGATGGCGTCAACGACTGACAAGTCTGCTGCTGATCTACCTCCAACTGAGGATGCCTTCTCCCAGCATGTGAGGAGAGCCAGGTACCAAGTAGCCATTTGGTGCCAAAGCCACGTACCCATGCCAGTCCTTGGTGAGGCCACGGATCATGGGTGGGCAGTTGCCATGGATGGTTCTCTTGAACCAGTGATGTTCACAAAGGAGATCCAACTGAACTGAGACATCTTACACACTTGTATTGCACAGACAAGGACTGTAGTGTTGGGAAGAAGTGTCAGTGTCTCCATTCAGGCCTCAAATGCACAGAATTTTGTAAATGTGGAGGACAGGATTGTCAGAACACCTTTTCTTCTACATTCTGTGACAGTGATGTAGATGAAGAATTTGAGTAACATTGATCACGGATGATGACGTTTCAAACATGACTGTTGTTGGCAAACGTGATGTCTGGATCATCTGCAGTGTAGGTTCAGATGTGATTAAGTCTTTCAATGGCTATGTGAAGAAACAGATAAATCTGTAGTTACATACTTTGTACAAACTATAAGATATCTTAATGAAAGTGACAATGTGATATTAACATCAGCATAAATTTACATCATGCTTAGTGCATCATGAAAGCAGGTGCTCGACGGGATGACAGCGCCTAAACTATTAAATTCTGTTAACATAGATCCCAATGCTGTTGTCATAGAAATGCGACTCTCCTCTTGACACATCATAGTATAACTTGCCCAAAAATATATGGCGGTAATCAGGCAAAAGAAGCATTGGCTACCTACCCCAAATTGAAGTGGCCGTAATTTTTTTGGTTTCTTTATTCTGTAACGTGCCAATCAAAACAGATAAATTAACAAGTGTATTACACCAATTCTCAGTTTTGGTGACATTTTTGTGAAGCTAAAGGTTTAAGCAGTTTAATCAAAACAAGCTTACTCTTGTTTTTGTCACTTTCTTCTTTCAGTGAGTTTTGAAAAGTCAGGAATTAGAAATTTTCACTAAAATTTCGTTTTTGCTGAACAAAATATAACTTTTACAAATGTTTTCAAAACACATATATACGATGAAAGAAGGGCCAACCTATGCCCTTTAATTTCCAATCAGTTGTGTTGAAATATATGTAATATTTCAGAAGTTATGGCACATTTAGTGAAAATGTGTGTTTGTTGAAAATTTCATGTGTTGCTATGGCAACATGTTGGTTACCATGGGCCTTACCTATTTTATGCGACCACAACCTTACTTTTCCTAAAGGGTAGATATGTAACATGATATAAATATAGGTTGTGGCTTGTTATACCTCTGGTTGGGGTTCATGTCTCTGACGAGCCAGAAACCACTAGTCTATAAATGGTGTTCAAGATTAGTGGTAAACTTTAACATGTGATTGGATTTACTTCAGATAAAACTTTCAGATGCAAGTAAGCTTTGAAACTGTCAAACTAAACTACGTTTTGAAAATTAGGCAAGTTGCAAAAATATCGTGACGCAAAAAAGTCTGTTGGTCACCACTCGCAAAAATATCATGACGCAAAAATTTCGTGATTTACAGTAGCTGACAATCCATCTTGATAAGGTTTGGATGACCAGCTTTGCTGCAACATAGCAACAAAACAACTGTTTATCTTTGTGTACCAACACCATCCTCTTAATATAGAGAGTCTTGATTACAATCAACACATGAGAACTACTGTGTTGCCAGACAAAACAGGAAGCGTGAAGGCATGTGGTAAGGCAAGATACAGCAGATATACACGTACATATTACAAACCTGACTTGACAAATTTTCACTGAAAGTAGGGGCCCTGTAGGGGGTTGTCTAACCAGACAAAATGAGTATTTTCTTTTGTAAGTCTTTTATTACAAAATATAGTTAGAACTGTCATGGGATTTTCAATGGACACGAAAAAGGCATATATGTACCCAAAGGAGGACTTCTTCTGAAAAAGAATTAATTTTGCACACTGCCACAATAATGCAGAGTGTAGCATTAACAAACAATTGTGCATTGAGAACACACAATTGATTCCGTTCATAATGTTCCACAGAGGACACAACAGATTCTCTACCTCCTTTTCACCATTACAGCAATATAAGCACTGGGAGCTGTTACCTTGGAGCACACAGTAGCTCTGTTGAAGTACAGCTTGGAGTTGGTGAACTTGTTATTGCTGTCTATAGCTAGGGCCTCTGAGTACAGGTTATACGCTTCATCATACTTCCCCGATCGGAACGCAGCATTCCCCTCCTCCTTCTTGGCTATCAGGGACTTGGCTTTCTGGAACACACACACACAGTTGATATACATCATAAACTGCGATACAGCTTATTAATGGACTGAAAGTAATTGCCAATGAGTATGATTTATCAGTAGTGTCAGGGCTGACTTATTATTGTTTTCAAGACATTCTTAGACATTTTTAGTTTAACAAAATACATAGGGCCAAATAAAAGACGCCATTCAAATTCGTATCTGCATGTTGACTTCATTGAAGATGTTTCTGCCTCAACTAAATTCTGGCCAAGTCTTCATAGGCCTACAGAGAACAATATGGAATGATGTACATGCCATGTAGCCTCAGACAGATGAAGATTATTAGATTTTCTCATATGCACTGTCATCAAAAAAAAAAAAAAAAAAGACAGCAATATTATAGCTGATCATGTAATTTTCTGAACTGAATTGATATTTCATACTCATCCTGACTCATGCTTATTATGCTTGTCTCCTCCCTCTATGCAAAGATAGTGGAACACTTGAATCCCTTGAAGTTCCCTTCTAATTGCAGTGGACATACAATACCCTAAACCACCGACCGAATCCCTTTCCCACCAATAGGGTCACGACAAGCCACTCCCTCTGAAATTGCATAAGCCTGACATGAGAATTACTATGAATTGATGCTAGGAGTCAGGATAGGTATAAAATATCAGTTTAGTAATCACATCCAGTCCAACTAGTCTTCCCTTGAAGCATTCGTTGACTGGAACGTGATGATATATAGATCAGCTAGCGTCCTGCTAGTGTCTAATGCAACTGTATGTCAAGATTTCTATCAAGACATACAATAAAAGTATGCACCAAGTATCTTCATTACGAGTACGTGGTCATAATCACTCATGCTAGCCTGTTCAAGACATGTGTATGGACTCTCAACCATTATACTCCATAGAATGTCTTGGTCTCAACAAGATATATGTGTGAGTGAAACTCGGCACTTTTGTGCAACCGTTAGTTGTTGTGCAACAGTCCAAACTGGTGAATGCGTGTGATGTCCTCTATGGCAATGTCCCGTATGTTGTGTTGTCAAACATTGTATTTGGTTTCCAAAGCAGCCCTCCATTATAGTTGTTAGTGAGCAGTTTCCATGTAGAGCGAGTGTTGATGCCAAGGCTCTCAGTTCGTGTGGATTGGAGGCTCGCTGGGGGTTCAAGTCCTGCTGCTTTGTAGGCCCTCAGTATAATGGCTCGGGATACTTCCGTAGGTGTCTCAGTAGATCATGGGATGAATAGGCACTTGTAACATTGTCTCCTTATTTTAGTTTGTTGGAGATACACTTTAAACATTTTGACTGGGCATAATGATAAATCCTGTCCATCATGTGGCCCGAGGATTGCAGATAATGCCAGGATGTGGAACTGTCTGTCCAGTTGTCCAGGCAGTTGATTTTTGGCAATGAAATCCCATCTCAATGCTAGATGTACAATCTCACAATGACTGGAGTCAAATCATGTGCGATTGAAGTCCAGTGCATGTATTTCTGACATCCGTGCCACTGTAGCTAGGGCGAGTAGAAACAGCGGTTTCTGTGTCAATAATTCAAACGATGTCTGGTCTAGTGACTCGTGGCTTGTTTGGTGTGCAGATGAATGAGCAGGTTCTTCCAACCTGGCAATTGCAGTGATGGTTGTCCTAGTTCCTCGATGAGTACTGGGAACCAATCTCTTAATGGCCAATAAGACATGAACAAAATCAGTTGTATCAGCGTGGTCTGTTTTATGTTTCTGATTACTTTCAGTAGTAGTACTGAGGGGGAAACTTGTAAGTGAAGATGAATATTGGTATCTGCTTGTAGAGCCCTGTCACAAATAGGACTATTTGTGGAAATCCGCATGTCTGACTAATGAGTTGAAACGCCTCTTGATGTAGTATCTATTCTGTTGGAGATGGTTGTAGAGGGCGTGACAGTATGTCGGCCATGACATTGTATGGTTGCCTGCGCATGTGTGGCAGAGGGGTGACTCCACGTGGTGAGGGGCCGTACAATGAACAAAAAAAGACTTTTTGTTTATTGCACAATATTTTAGTAAAACATTGTTACAACTGTCACGTGACATTTTCCGGCAGCAGAAAATGTATATAAGTACCCCAAGGACGATCTCTATGAAAAAGAACTCTCTGTCCCTCCACAAATGCATTTGTGAGTGGGGAACAATGTCAATGCAGCAAACACCATTGTGATCCTCCTGTCTGTGTGTATCCCCGGAACAAATGTCATTCCGTGAATGCCTTTGCATATGCATGTATGAATCTGCATCTGATGAAGAAGATGAAATTTGACAGCACCTCTGTAGACAGTGAACGCTAGCAGGATCCATGAGTGCATGCCTTCTTCAAGTTGATGGAAGCAGCTTCATCCATACTGCAACGCGATGATACAGCCGATGGCAATGATTTCCATGAACTGGAGCATGCATATGATGCCTCCTCTTCATCAGACAGACTTTATGCAGCCGAAGAACCACGCAGGGCAACTGTAGTAATAGCTGCTCACATATGTTTCTGTTCCTCTTAAAAATGGTGGTCCATCAGGTGGTTGATTCACAGAAGCATCTGATGTGTTGAGTGCAGACGTTGTAGATGTCTGTGCAGCAAGTAGACTCATTGAAGGTTGAAGCATTGCTGTCAACATTAACATTGATAATGAGTGCTCATGATCTGAACCTCAGGAAGTAGTAGTGGAGGTTTGTCGTTGATGTGGCATTCATCGGGAGGGACGATCTCTTCGCTGCAGGAATTGTAGAAGACGTAGAGTGAGGTTTCAGCAACCTAGTATTTGAAGACTTAGTCCTAGACGATAACGACTTCAACTGCTTAGGTTGAGATGATCCTGATTCTGATGATGTCCCCTTCTGTGATCTAGACGAAGTCTCGCTTATATCCTGACCAGGAACTCAAAGTGCCTCCAAATGTCCTCTTCAGGCGATGAAGGAGAGAGTGACAATCACAGCTGGTCATGTGACAGTATTGGTGGGAAAGGGAGGACTGCGTTGGGTGAGTGTATTGTACGTCCACTTCAGTTAGAAGGGAACTTCAAGGAATTTCAAGCGTTCCGCTATCATTGCATAGAGGGAGGAGACAAGCGTAATAAGCATGAGTCAGGATAAGGAAAAATTATTTCTCACCTTATAAATATCTTTGGCCTTCTGGTGATCGGGGGCTAGTTTAAGTACATGTTGAAAGTGCTGGAAGGCCTTCTCTATGTTGTCCTGGTAGTAGAGACACATCCCCCTCACATACAAGGCATCGGCGTTCATACCCTCTCGCTGTAGGATGTCACTGAGGGAACATTCAAACATACAGCCTTCAGAAACCTGGTTATAACATCCCTCCCTCTCGCCCACCCATCTAGAATTAACACTACTGCCCCAATCATAGCCACTTGTCTTAGAAAATGACCATTCAGGACTGACCTGTTTTCAAGCATACCATAAGTCCATATGTGAATTATGTATGAATTCAACATGAAAGACCACACTCACTATTTTACTAGACAATGTAGATGTGTGATTTTCCTTCAATGTCAATGAGAATTTGGAAAAGATAATGCTATACAAACAAAATTCTGCTATCTCATGCAACACAATCAACTTACTTGGCAAGTTCTTGTGACTCCTGGTAGCGACCTAACAATGCCAAGGCTTCAGCCTTTCTGATCTTAAACTTGTAGCATGCAGGACATGTATCTATACATCGGTCCATACAGAACACAGCCTGCAATATAAGTACAGTGCTTTATCACACCATGGACCAGAGGGTTGAACACTTTGTAAAGCCTCATCTGTAACGTATGAACCTATACTGATAGTCCGGAGATCATATTTGCTACTGCAAGGAAAGCATTTAATGTCAAATTTTGAAATCATATGGAAAACAGTATGTTCAGTAATGTTTCATTTAAATTTTCTAAAATTCAGTATCATAACTGTCAATGTTTCCCTGTGTAATGGCAGTGACTATTCAATTCAGCTGTGATATGAAAGTGTAAAACCAAATACCGTTCTAAAATCTCCTTTCTCAAAGCTTTTGTCTGCTCTGTCCTCATACTCCTGTACTCCCAGGGCTGACTGCAACTGTAACAACAAAATCTTCCATTGACACATCATGAATCATATCAGATAGTTGGTACAGATCAAAGTCAAGGGAGATCATTCTGACACATTTGGACAATGCCTAGTTCCACTGTAGACAGCACAATAGTGACCAATGCTACAGACAGTTCAGAGCCAATTTTGAGTAAAGTGTTAGTTTACTGGTTGACAGAAACAGCGTAAGACCTATGTGACTGTAGACAGCTGAGTAACTACATACCTCATTTTTAGCAACAGTATTTCCTTCCTCTCTCTGAAGCACCTCTTGATAGCTGCGTACAGCGGCCGAAGCTTCTCCCATGGCCAGGTGGCACTTGGCCTCACGCAGGTGGGCCTGATGAAGACACACAAGCCACTCACCCTTAGTAACATTGCACCGGCAACAAAGTCAACCTAACACCAAGATGGGTAACAGACAAGCAGTTCGAAGATAAGTTAAGACACTGTCTTCGAAGAGTTTCACCTGTACAGTAGACAAATGTTGTATGCATGCACAAGTAAGGCTAAGACAGTAAAGTACAGCACTGCCGCTGTAAAAGTTCAGATCCCTTGCTCAATCTGGTAATGTCAAGGGAGACTAAATTTAAACTGGTGAAAAGTTGTGTTAAGAGTTTGTGATGAAAAGGCCCCCAAGATCAAAATATTGCAAAATACACACCCAAAAAGTAGAAAATAAACATTATTTTAAGTATCATTTTCTTTCTGATAGCAGGGGTCTTGACATAACATCACCCATAAGCATAAGGCCTCTAAAACAAGCTTCATTGATAAATTTTGACACCATATAAACTGGTCTGAATGGTTTTGATAGTGTATTAACCTTGAATCTGATGTGACCTTGACCTTCAGTATGGCTAATCTTCATATCATATGTAAAACAAATTGTGAGTAAAACCAATATACTGTGGCAAACGTGGAACATTCACACGAATTACTCCCCAATACTGACTCTCACCTTGACAAAATTGGGTTCAAGTTGAATAGCCTTCCGTGAGTCTTCCAGCGCCTCCTTGTACTTATTCAGCATGATGTAGGTTGCAGCACGATTCCCATAGTAGGCAGAACATGTTGGACACAGATCTGGGAGAACATAATTCATGTCAACATATACAAAATACTTCTCTCCTAGTCATGACAATGGCAGGAAAAGTGCAAGTTAGCACTGCAACGGTTTCTGCGTAATCTCACACTCCACTTGGTCTTGAATTAAACATCAATAAATGAATCTGGGAAGCAAGACACAACAAATGTTGCAAATTTGGCATCAGAAATTCTCTTAAAAACTTCCACTCTAAATCATGAGTTGGCTACACATTGGGAAGCAAATGTACATCTTGTCCAACTTACACTTCACAGTCGGCAGACACCAGGGTCATCTCCCCTTGGAGTTTTCAAACTGATGACCTTTCTCCCAACCAACTGATCAGACAACCTGATCCCCACTTAAGGCATCTTTTACAAGAAGCATGGGTTACAGGAGATTTACCTGGAATCTCAACAAAACTATCAGATTGATTCACTTAGCATTCTGACAAACCTGACTTGAGTGACTGGCCCAGTGCTACTAACCATGCTAACAGTTCACAAACACATGTGTAACTGTAATCAGTGCTATCATCTGTGTACAACCAACTGTTCACACACTGCAACTATGTACCCTGTGATGGTACTACCAACCCTCCAGACAACGCAACTGGGTACCATGTGTTGTTACAACTTATTGCTGCGTGTAAAGGGTTGGTAGTACCATCATAGGGTCAACAGTTGCTGTTTCTACCAACACATCACACACAGCAACCGTAGATCCTGTGGTGGTACTACAACTCTTCACACAGAATAAGTGTGTACCCAGTGATGGTACTACTGGCTCTTCACATACAGCAACTGTTGACCCTGTGATGGTACTACCAACCCATAACACACAGCAACTGTAGACCTGTGTTGGTACTACCAACCCATAACACACAGCAACTGTTGACCCTGTGATGGTACTACCAACCCATAACACACAGCAACTGTAGACCTGTGTTGGTACTACCAACCCATAACACACAGCAACTGTTGACCCTGTGATGGTACTACCAACCGTTCACACACAGCAACTGTAGACCTGTGTTGGTACTACCAACCCATAACACACATCAACTGCGAACCCTGTGATGGTTATACCATTGTATCAACCTTTCATACTCAGCAACTGTTGACCCTGTGATGGAACTACCAACCCTGCAGACACAACAAGTGTGTACCCTGTGATGGTAGTACCAACCATTCATACGCAGCATCTGTAGAACCTGCGGTGGTACTATTAAACCTTCACACACAGCAACTGTAGATCCTGTGGTGGTACTACCAATAGCTATACCACAGTGTGACACTAATTGACTCGATTTGCCAAGACTTGCACCCAGAATTCCGACACACTAAAATATTTCTTTATGGTCTGATTTTCAAAACGGAAAGTGATCTGAAATCAGCAACTATTCACACAGCAACCACAGTCGAGGTCCAAACATGACCCTTAAAATCGGTATCAACATGTCCAGCACTTAAGTGGAACCATCAAACTCTGATCATCTGCTCTCCATGAACAGACTCTAGAAACAGTGAATCAACAAATTCAGACTGAATTAAAAAATTAAATCCTATTGTTATACTATCTCGTTTAAAAACCAAGTTTGGGACTTCCATACTGTACAAAATAAGATAGGGATATTGGTATTTTTATGACCAATATTTTATCAGTGTGTCATTGAGTAGATTGACTACTATTTTTTTAATTTCAAAATCAGCATGTATCCCTAACTATTTCCATCCTGCATATCTGTAATCTACTCTATTGATTTTCGTCATAATGTCATTCAATGATATTTATATTAATCGTCATAAAAACATCTTCGAAACAGCCAGATTGTGCATAACCATGGTGGTTACAGGTCAGTTTGTCCCACTTGGTAAACCTGTATGTCATAAATACTCCAAGCATGCTCAAAAATATTAAATAATTCTAATATTCCACATACAATGTGTTTTTCCTAAAATTAAGATTTAACTTGTTTCAGTAACAACAGTTTGTTCAGATTCAGCAAGTGATTGAAGGGGGCGGGATCTATTAATCATTACCTCACGTGCATAGTGATATTATGTGACAATACTCACTGATTGCTTCTGTGTAGTGGGACAGTGCTTCTGTATATTTCTGTTGTTTGTAGAAGGTATTTCCCTCTGCCTTCTTCTTTTCTGCTTCAGCCACGATTCTATTCACAAATTACACAGTAAGTATGGTGATCCTAGAAGAATCATGACTGTGAACAGAAACTGTAATTCTCTCATTCTAGACTGGTTTTACAGGACATCCAGCATTGCATATATGAACTGCCTTCAATATTTCTGTACATTTATCAATTTTAATAAAGGTATAAGAGTTTGAAGCTTAACAAGCAGATCTAACCGTGTCACAAACGCAAATTATTCACATGTTCAGAGTCCTGATAGACATATTTTTCTCAAATATGTGATATGTGATAAGTATAAAAATATATGCTATTTCACTTTATCAGTGTTTACAAGAAATCTTTCAAGTACACTGTTAACAGTTATTCATAATTCTTCATCTTACACCTCCAAAGACATTCATCCACAAATGTTTCCCTCTGAAAAGTGTTTGACAAAAGCAGGCATGATTTTTTTTTTATCGAGTGACTATGTGGCCTGTATAACGACCAACACATGTCAGCCACGATCATGCGGACTATTTTCTATTCACTATGGTAAATATTTACTTTAGCATGTAGAAAATGGGATCTGCATGTAGTATGATGTACAATCAACATCAATCACAGGTATATACCTTAGTTCTAAATGTATCACAATACTAATACTGGTATCACAATATTTTGCAAGACAAATTGTTTGGGCTGCTTCACATGTTTACCAGTTTTTAAAACTACTTGGGGATGAGACATCAAACACCCTCCATGACTGGTTGGTGGCTTTAACATGAACATGCAATTAATGAGTCACAGATGTTTATTGTATTTCAGGCATCAGGCCCATATTATCTAACAGATTAAAGTTGGCAAAGCAAACCATGCAGATGTTCTATGAAAGAGGTAGAAGGAGTTTTTGCACATACTCATGCATTTTTTTTTTTAAAGTTTCGGACCTAAAAATATGTCTGTATGAATTCCTCAAAATTTGAGTCTCACTGCGAGCAAACTTTCGTGACTGCTACCTTTCTTGACACTGGCAAGCTCGGTTATATAACAACGGCCTAGCTGATTGGCTATTGTGAGAATGCGGAGCCAGCAAAGGGAGGTAACAAAATTATCAGGCCAACCCGTAGATGCGCCCAGGGTATAGTAGAGACTTGTCGGAATGTATACCCTGGAGATATCGTGGATGTAAGTGGACAGGAATTGTTTAAATGCTAGAGTAGGTAAATATTCAGGCACACAGCAAAACAAGCTACAGTGGGTCCAAACATAACAAGCATAACTGTTTAACTGTTAAATCATAAGCTTGAAAGAGAGTGTTAGAGTACTGGAGTTATTTGTTCTACTTCATTTCTTAGGACTGTCTATTCACAACTACATGGTGCTGCAATAAGTTGTGATTCCGGTGCCCATATTCCCAAACATATTGTGTTATATTGGATGTGTCATTGTTTGACAGTGAGTAACATTGATTGAATATATAGGGCCAAATTTTTTATTTTTTACATACATTTTACCATAGACCCTCCCAAAAAATGAATATTATGGGTCTAATGACAGAAATCTTGAATTTATATTTAATTTTGAGTGTTGTACTGGCATGGATATTACTTACTGCATATAAATTATGCTGTTTTGGCAAGTAATTACAATGGTAAACTTCAGTGTGAGTGAAAGTAGGTGCAAATTTTAAGATAAACCATAACTTCATACATTTGTCTTCTCCAATATACCAGTTCTAAGAAAAAAGTTGCAATACGTATCATTTGAAATGCGTTTGTGATATATATTGATACCACTGTGCAATCACAGAAATCCTGCACAAACCCTTTCTTGTTTTCTAACACCTTTGCTTTTGGTCAACTGACAATGAGTAATATTTATTTTAGGCAATGAAGAAGAGAGTGAAAAAACATGCCATTGCTCAGTGATGTCTTAATGTGTGAAGTACAAGTCAAACTGTCTCCCCAAGTGCTACACTCATTTGTTGGTGACAACTGCTACGCAGCAGTAACTGTTTGCCAGCCAGTACAGTTGGATCACAATACATACTAATGTATGTAAACTTTAGGGCAAGGAAAATAACACGTCACATATGGGGTAAACTGCACTTTACGGGTCCCCGGAAGTGTACGTCACAGGCATGCGCAGAAGCCATATTTACAACGAAGCGAGCACTAACGCTGGCGCCATTTTTTGTTTAATCCGGCGATTAACTGCCACTGTTTTATGGCCTTGTTTGACCTATTAAATTACCTTTGGGTTATAATCGAGAATCAGCGCAAGACCTTCATTCCTCAACATTATTTTAGGGTCAGTATTATGTCATGGTATTGTCAATTGCAGTGTTTATTCATTTTTTAAGATCACGATACAATTTCCCAGTGCTAACCGAATGTATGATTTTTTTGCAATCTCATATTTCAACAGAATGGGGGGTTTTAGGGGGGCAGGTGCCCCCCTACATTATTTTTACATATTACTTATCATTTCTTTTCTATTCCTAATAAACAGAAAGAGGTAAGTTTATTTGATGTCTAATATCAAAACGCTTCACTTACATTACAAGAACAAACCTCCGCTTGCATTAAATTCATCCGAATCCTGAACACCATTCGTTCTTTTCAATTTCAATCATTTAAAAGTATGCATGCTTTTTTTTTGGGGGGGGGGGGGGGGGGGGTCAAACGCACGGCGGATAAACGCAAGAAATGTTACAAAAGGATCATCAAAACAACGTAAATATTTTTACCTCACGATGAACTATCAAACAATCCTTTCGCAGTTCCATACCTGGGCAGGGACGCTTTCACTACTCTCCACATACTCTCAGTTTTATTTGTGCACACACCATTCTCTGCATTCACAAATTCCTTACTATGATTTACTGTCGCATGCACATATCCCATCTCATTCAAGTTGTGGCATTCCTAGTAACCCACTACCTTATTTGGAACATTTGACACGTGCGTCCACATTTGACCAATCCGAGAAAAGGAACGTCATGAGGATTTCCCTTTGATTACTAATGATTGGATTAATGTTTTGGAGCATTACTAAAATACGTGTTTAAAACTCTTGTCTTTCAGACGAAGTTTTAAACTAAACTTTTGCCAGTAAACACGAAAATGACCTCTAAATTCGTCTAAAATGCCTCCTAACGGAGATCAGCCCGCTCTCGTGTGCTTTTCTTTTATATATGACGCGCACACGCGTCGCTTACTGCCAGAGGCAGTAAGCCTGCGCCGAAGGCGCGTACACGTTACTATAGAATACATTCTACTTCCGGGTGACTGCCGAAGACCCAAGGGACCCGTAAACTGCAGGTGTCCCCACATATTCATGTATGTAATGCCCTACAATGTGTCATGTTCATGCGACACGTTTGAGCATTCCACTTTCTCCTGAATTCTGTTAAGTTTCAAATAAACATTCAAGGGTTAGTGAGTGCATATTGTTTTACAGTTTTTGTACAGCACTACAAAATAATAACCTGTTAAAATACAGTGGATTTGATACACCAGGGGCTGATAGCATGAGTAACTGTATACATGACATTAGTCATCCTAACCCCTGGCTAAGCACTCAATCAACCACTTCACTACAATGTGAACGCTCTGGAGTAGGAGACCAGTGTTTAACTCTCATGAGTACCAGTGTCACTCTTACAAATGTATGCTGTCACATATTCACACACAAAAACGGATCACATTCAAAGTCAGTCGGTTTCGAACTGGGCATGAATTAATCTAATACCGTTGAGTGGCGTTGAGAGAGGCGAATAAACAAAATTCTTCAATGACCGAGGTAGATTATTAATTCTATAAGACTTCTATGTTTGCATACTCAATTAGTGATTAGTGTTGACTTAGAATATTCCAGAACAACTTAAAATAAAAGTGCCACTTTCGTTTTTTTCACACGTGCATGAACATGTATTTGTGAAAACATAATTAAAACTCTTATGTTTCTCGATTTGGCTAACTCAAAGTGGGTTTCACTAAAACCAAACTCAACTCTTCTTCTGTCATATAGACACCGTCTTCCTCTTCTGTTTGCATTGTATCCGCCTCGCACATTTCTGTGTCCGACATGTTGTTGCGATGGGTTCGAGACGTTGTGAGAAACCTCGAGACTTGGACATCATCAAACCAAAACCGGTTTAAGCGGGGCCCAGTCTAAAAACCGGTCTGACAGTGAATACTATTTTCGTAGCCACGCATTATAGACACTTTTAGCGAACAGAACTGTTCTGGTGGTATCCCAGTTCTGGTCGCTACAGACGCTTATTCGTAAAACGTGCATAACAAATTACCTATGAATAATTTTATTGGCACCTAGGAAACATACATCCTCTCTCATACAAATGTGTAAAAGCATAAGGATACATTTTCGTAATTTTTACCCCTTTTTTATAGGTCTACATTTCCCCCCAGGTCATGGCATTGGAGTGAGTACAAAGAGTGAAACAGGTACAACATATTTATACAAATGTGTCAGGAAATATCTAATCCTTTTAGAACGAGCAGGGATAGTCTACAACAGGGATATGTCACTCGCTTGCTTTCTTTACCATTTACACTAATTAACGTGTGCCTCGTCATGCTCCAACGCACATAGTGACTTGGCTCGTTCCCAGTGCAACTTCGGCTGCGTTTAACCAGGGAGACTATATAGAGTGTATACGTTCAGGGATACTCTACAACCTTTATATAGGCTCCCTGGAATGAGGTACATATTGAGGTACAACATATTTACAACATGAGGAATCTGATAAACAAAGTGGATTTTAATGACTTACAGACCTTCATAGTTTGTGTAAAATAGCAGTTTGTAAATCATTGTAATAAAGCGTATTATGAAAACTAGGAACATCTACATCTAGTGAAGGATTATGCACACGGGTGTTGGTCAGGTTATAAAAAATCAGAGACCATATAATATTATGTTATGTGGTCTCTGAAAATATAAGTGAAACTAATGAAAATGTGGATAAGTATCTGTTTGGGCCTATAAATGGCAGTGAAAGTGTTTCGGAAAAAAGTGGCCTCTAATTTCTCTCAAATTTAGTTCCTAGCGCATAAAATTTGTTGCAATATATGCAGTACTTTTTTAAAAAAAACCCACACCAACAATTGCACTGTTTGAAGTAGTGCACCACATAGTATGTGCACGTTATGCACAACAAACACAGAAATGGCAGGTCTCGACGATCGAGCTATGATATCGCGTCTCAAGAAGGCTGTAGGATGTAAGGACTTGCAGACGGTGCTGCGACTGGTGAAAGGGGGTGTAGATGTGAACCAGAGATTTTGGGTGCCTTATGTTTTTCATATGCATTAGTTTAAAAGTTACGCTTTAGCTGAGTCTATATTGTTCTATTTTCGATATATATTGATACGATGATCGCAGGACGTGAGTGGGATTTTATGAGACTGCAGTTTTCATGACAACAGTACAGGTTGACCTGGCAGTTTATCTGGCGAAGATTGTATAGTATTAATTGGCGCTAATCTTCACAACCTCTTCGATCCGAAGGGCTAGTTGTAAGGGTAGGTTACCTGCTGATTATTTGTTAAAATGCCCCTGGTTCTGCAGTAAAGTGGTGACTAACTCATAATCTTAACCTAGCTTCAAGATGGCTCAGTGAAGTTAATCATCCATGCAGCACATATTAAAATCCAATGAAACTTTCCCTGTAATTGATCTATATTTTTCCAATATATCCAACTGTTATTTGTTTGTCCATGTTCACACTTGTTATTACATGAGAAATCAGGAAAAAATGGCCTCCAAAACATTTTTTTTCTGAAAACATAAAATTTTATAATACCATTACATCCATGTTCACAGCGTCAGGTAATGAGATATGTTGAATATGGTTTGACCGTGATTTAAGATCCTATTGCAATTAGAATATTTCCTGTCTGCATTTTACACCCAAAGATATGATTCAAATATCCTCTTACCCGTGCTGTTTAAGAATCAATGCCTACATCCATGCTATATTATCCATGTTATCTCACACCCATTTGTGTCACAAATCAGCCTCTATTAGATACCCTCTCATTCATGTATGTTTATTGCATCTTATACCAGAAACAATGTTACCCAGTTCATTCTTTGAACATTTTGTTGATTACAGAATGGGAACTTCAAACTGGCACCGTGTTTCTTCAAAAGATTTTGTAGGTCAATAAAATTAACTAGAATTCATGTAAAGCTATGGCTAAACTTGCCAATGCTTTTGACTAATTCAGTCATTTTACTTCTCTTACTATTTCAGCAAAACTGGGTTCATTTCCACTTGGTATGAAAGTGTGGATATAGCTCATTTGATTTGCTTGTTGGTCACTAGTTCAAGTCTGACATGTTCTCACCTAAAATGTTTGTTTGTTTGAGTGCCATGTAAGCTGTGGTAAAGTTCATAATCACAGGAACTTGTAGTGCTGAATTCAAATGCATCTCCAGTAACTGCTGTCTATAGTCCACAATATTTAGATATGTACATTACACTGGTCTAACTTTGCAAATCAATTTTATATTGCAGTGACAAAATTCATGAATAGTGTCTGACTCTCTGACAAATCTCGCAGATTCGCCAGTGGTCAGATGGAAGTCCCCAACCTGCTGGCCCCAGTGTCTGACTGGATATATTACAATGACTTTGTCTGAAGTTGTTATTTGTGGCATGTGACACTTGTTCACTGTTTATGAATTTATGTTTAGAATGTTTGTCATTATATAATGTTAATATTTTCAATGCCAATTATGAGAAATTTAAAATCTGAAATGTGTGTTTAATTTTATTCTGTGGGTCCTGTGAATTTTCAGTGGGTCAGACACACATCTGAAACTTACAGGACCCAATGTCCTGTTACTTTGAAACACCATTCGTAAACACTGCAGTGATATTTCAGATGCCATTTTATCATGTTGTATGGTTGTATTCTCTTTTGGAAGATATTATTCTGCAGTTGTGCCAGCGCTATTCATAAGAAACATTTGTGACCTAGGGAATTGGTGTATTCCAAAGTAAGGAATAGGGTTTCTACTGATCAAGTTTGTTTGTTTCGATCATACACCAGAAGTTACAAGGTGCCATGATGAATTGTTTTCAACATTGCACCCAGGAATTGAAGCAACACCAGCAACATAGGATGTTTATATAGTATTCCCAGATATTATTGTGAAAGTTGTTTTGGCAAAATATCTAATACATGTGTTGAAACTATTGAAGTTTTACTTAAATGAACATGTTTTTCTCTGACACTACAGACTAGGTGTCTTTTCAGTACTTTGTTATATGTTAGACCTCGTCCTGCAATACACGACTGAATGCACCAAGGTACAATACCAATCAGAGTTTGTAGGAATTTGTTTTACAGCTTATCCAAATTTTCAACCACTTCTTTCTTCATATCCTCAATATTTCTGGTCCTTTTTGATTTATTCTGTCCTTCAATGGTCCCCACACATTCTCAGCAGGGTAAGATGTGGGATGAAGCTGGGCCAGTCTAAAACTTCAACATTTTATTTTGACATCCATTGTTTTGTGTAGCATGGAGGGTGTTTTTGGTCATTATCATGCTGGAAAAGCTAATTACACGTATCTTGATACAGCGATTGGGCCGCTGGAAGGAGGTGATCATTTAGGATGTATTTGGCGTGGGTAGATAGGTTTTTGCTGTATCATTTGTCCAAATTTTCATTAGAAAAGAGAATGTTTTACCAGTTTTGATATTTGTGATCCCAGTTTAAAGGTCTATTTTTTTTCATCTTTTATCATCAAAGAGGAAATGTTTTACCTAGTGAAGTCATTGTAGTGGTCTAAGGCTTTCATTACATACCTGAGGACTTTCTCTATTAATCAGCTCATATCTGATGTTTTGAATGCGTTTCGATTTTTCCCTACTCAGAATCTGACCAGGTCAGCGGTGATCTCTAGTACCAGTCAGAGTAAACTTAGTCTCAGTATTATTCATTACGTGTACACAGAGTCTGACAAACCCGAGTAGTAGGCTGGGTAACCTTTGAGATTAAGTTTGTTGGACGTGGTATAGGAATATAATGAATAATACTGAGACTAAGTTTACTTAGACTGTCTGTACTACTGAACGTCCCCTGCCCGTCTTGTGCTCAGTCGCAACTCCTGAGTGAATATTCTTCAAAGTTCTGTATACTGTAGACAGAGGAATGTCATGTCTACCAGCAAACACTTCTGCATTAGTTACACCCCTATTAAAATCATCTAGAAACAGCTTTCTTTTCTCTTCTGCTGTTAAATTTACCATGTGAACATAGGAAGCTGTCCGCTACACCCAGGGAGACAACTCTTGTTGTAGTAATGTTCATTCTTAAGCCTACAAGAGTTGCCTCCTATATTGTGTACCTTACTGCACCAATTAACACCTATTTTAAAATTCTATTGTCACTATTAGGAAACAGATTTTCTCAATAATTTATAGGAAAACTTTGCGTATAACAAGTATGCCCTCTGTTTCAGTATGGCAGTACCTTGCTGCTGGAAGCTGTGTCAGTGGGTTGTGTCTCCATTGTCCAAGCTCTCATCAAGGCCAAGGCAGAGGTACAAGCCACAAATGAGGTGCACAAACTCTTTGCTCTGCGTAGATGCCATTATCACAGGTCACAATGCTTGCTGCAAATAATATGCCAATTATTAAAATAACACATTCATCAGTTGGTAGACCCAGTGACTTGGTTGACTGTATGACATCATAGTCCAGGCAGGTGGTAGGCCCATTGTCTTGGCTGACCGTATGACATTATACCCAGGCACTTGGTAGACCCTGGCAGGGACTTGATTGACTGTATGACATCATACCCAGGCAGTTGCTAGCCTCTGGCAGTGACTTGGTTGCCTGTATGACAAACATTGGCATCATACCCGGGCAGTTGGTAGATTCTGGCAGTCACTTGGTAGACCCTGTATAACATCATACCCAAGCAGTTGGTAGACCCAGTGTTTTGGTTGACTGTATGACATTATACCCAGGCTGTTGGTAGACCCTGACAGTGATGTGGTAGACCCTGTATGACATCATACCCAGGCAGTTGGTAGACCCTGGCAGTGTCTTGGTTGACTGTATGACATCATACCCAGGCAGTTGGTAGACCCAGTAAACTTAGCTGATTGCGTGATAATATACCCATATAAATGAATTGTTTTAATGTAAATTTCTAATGTTCTGACAAGGTGATATTATATTTTACTATCTGTTTAATTTACCCAGTTCAAGGGATATACAAGGCAGTGATGTGAGAAACATTGTTTATGTGGTATTAAATTTGCTAGGATGGCCGAACAGCACTTCACATAGCAGCAAGAGCTGGCTTCACAGACATAGTCACACATCTGCTAAAAGCTGGAGCTAGAATAGATGCCCGCACATTGGTAAGGAATGCAGTATCTCACATATCACTTCTCATAAGAAGCTGAAACAGTTGATTTTTGTCACTATTGTTAATTTGCTTGTTAGTATTTCAACATACAGTTCTCCTTTTGCTGGTGAAGAAGAAATTACTTATTCTAAAAAGTGAACTGTTTTGTGTCTCAGACTGTAATTAAAGTAACTGATTTGAAACAGTGTTTTGTAATATGGAATCATGAATAAAGTAGACAAATGTAATCAAGAGGCAGGCTTGAAAAATACAGCATGTATTGATATGTAGTTTGAAACGTATTGAGGCATACATTGAGACACTTTGAGATGTGTATATTGAACCATGTGTTTAGAAATGTATTGAGACACTTTGAGATGTATGATGAGACTTGTATTGAGACATGCACGGAGACACTTTGAGATGTTTTGATGCATGTACTGACATGTATGTTGACAGTGGTGGTGTGATATCCTGGTGGTTAAAGCATTCGCTTGTCACACCAAAGACCAGGGTTTTGATTCCCCTTATGGGTACAATTCTGGTGTCTCCTGTTGTGATATTGCTAGAATATTGCATAGAGCGGCATGAAACTAAACTCACTGTATGTTGAGACATAGGTTGAGACACTTTGAGACATATATTGATGCATGTATTGATATGTATGTGGAGACATGTTGGGACATGTATTGATGCAAGTATTGATATGTATGTGGAGACATGTATTTAGGCATGTTCAGATGTACCGGTGCTAATGTATTCACTGGTTTGCACTTGTAAGTAGTCAAAAAAGATGAAATCATACCGTGCATACTGAGACATGTACTGAAGTGACAGTACTGACTGCAGGATGGGGACACCAGCCTCCACCTTGCTGTGTGGCGGGAACATGAAGAGGTGGTCAGGCAGCTGCTAGCAGCTGGTGCCAAGGTCAACATACAGAGCAAGGTCAGCCTGGATGCATGTTAGTGGAATGTACACTATGTATAGCATGACCAGAAGTTATTGAGAATTTTTGGAATAAGTTTAATTGGATTTCTGTTATAAACAACCTTGACCAGATATCAAGTGCTTGAGTTCATTCAAGAGAGACAACTCCATTAATATGTTTTCATTAGTTTGTGAAGAGGTATCTCCCTTTGTTTACTTGCTGGCAGATGACATTGTCAGTGATCCTGAGTATGGATGATTTAGAGAAGAGTAAGTTGATTTTAGAGTATTTTACAAAGGACATTAGATGAGCTAAAGTGATTTCAAGTAGAACAGGCATCCCTTTGTACACTGTTTATCATGTTTTGAAAATATTGCAAATGGATATGGCATTGAGCACCAGGGAGGCTCAGGTAGGCCCAGAAAATTGACCAGTGACAGGAGGTGGCTTGGTATTCTTGTCTCCAAAAACAAGTGAAGGATGTTAGAAAACAGAAAAATGTGGAAATAATGGATATATGTGAGTAATATAGGCTTGTTCAGTTATTCATTTTGTCATTGCTTACATGTGATGAAAAGGTAAGCTGCAGATTATTTAGATAATGTGTTGGCCATGAGGTGTGTTTGGAACACCGTTTGCTGGAGACTTGAAGGTATGACTACTGGGGACACGTTATTTGTATGTGTTGTTCTGACATGAGGACGACATTCTCCTTCCAATATTGTAAAATGTTTCTAGCAGTATTTGAAAACATGTCTGTCATTTCTGAGTGTAACTGCTGTGCAAGGGAAGGTTCAGTTTACTCAAGTTGTCAACATTGTTTACTTTGAAATTGGTCCCTGGAAACTATTAACATTTGGTTGTTTTATGGATGTCAGGGGATTATGTTCTCCTTGCAGTCAGTTCACAAATGCTAAGTGGAGTGTCAGAGTGGGTCAGAAATTGCAACTCTCTCTGTTTGCAAACATTTATGTTTTGCTTACATTTGATGAGAGGTATGATTTGATTTGAAAGGATTGTATTATCATGTAGCAATGGACAAGTGCAATACCTCAATAACTTATCAGTGTCAAGGCTCCAAATAAGGACCATATCAATGTATATACAGGTAAAAATATGCACTATGTGATAGGAAAAACATTCTAAAAAGTAGCCGATACATGCCACAGCAATGCTGTACGATTTTTACAGAATCATGTACAGACATATTTATCTGAAAAAAAAATATTGTTGTATTGTTTATTGGCCTGTTTACATAAGATCAGCCATGTTGTGATGTACTATGAAACAAAACACAAGATTACTGATACACCATTAATTCCATTCAGTGCTCTAAATGTACTCCTACATTTTTCCTGTACTCCTATATTGAAGATATAAGGAGTATGTTCTCTTGATGTTGAAAATTTATCTGTAGCCCTGAGTGTTGTACCAATCTTGAGTTGGTATTGCTCTCATGATTAAAGATGTTTTTCTCTATCATTTACATAGGATGGATGGACCCCACTGCGATGGGCTGCAAAGCTAAACCATATGGGGATAGCTAAACTGCTTATTGAACATGGGGCTGCAATCAACTACAAAGCTAAGGTTAGCATCAGACTAGATTCTCCTTTAGCTGTTTTGTACATATCAACCTGACATGAAAAAAAAAACAAAAACAAAAAACTTGTGCATGGGTATTCAGACCCCACCCCATATTTCTTAATCCACTACGAGGAATTCATGGCAGACCCACTCCATAATTTTGTCACCAAATATTCCCTCAACATTTATAACAAAATTTAGACGGGTTAGTTGAGATAAATCCAGTCCAAATCCCGTTGCTGAGCTAGGACACCATCTTTGTTTCACCTAGCAACCAGCTAGGTTGGAAGGCCATCTTTGTTTTGCCTAGCAACGCCTTCTAGTGTTAACTTGGCTTGCAAAAGTTTCTGCTGCTGCCCTGTCTCCAACTCGCATCGCTGGATTACGCTCTACCATCACACCACCGGGACTGCTGAACTCTCAGTCCTCAGAACTTAGGTTGTGGATTAGTTCACGGCATGCTTCCCCATCTTTCACAAACACGTCTTTTGCACACCTCATTCGAATGATGGTTGGACAATACTGTTGAATCATCACAGTCTAAGGCCAGTCAAACCTTTTGGATACTATAAGCTATGACTTGCCTAGGCATTGGGTTGAATAATCTAGACTGGTAACTCACTTGTTTTCAGACCGGGGAAACACCACTTTATGAAGCACTGCTGCAGTGCCACTTTGAGATGGCCAGATACCTGATTGTAGAAGGAGCTGATGTCAATCTTGGCTCACAGGTAAACTGTCTCATTACACACGGGCTGCATACATCATCAAAGCTATCAGGTTGGACCCTGTATAGAGCTGTCTCTCTTGAGTTGTTCACCAAACTCATTTATCATTATGGTGGATTGGATGACAACCTCACAGGATATTATTTAATGCCTCTTTGAGTAAAGTATCATTTATTTTTTGGCCTGCCAGTTTAATCCCAACATAGCCAAACCCAACACAGGAAGAAGGTTTGGGGCATCCATCAGAGGCTTTGCCCACCAAATTGCTTCTGTGCTTCAGAAGATGACTACCTGACATGTACCAAGGTATTTGTAGTCTGTACTAATTTACAGGTTTAGTACTTGGAAAACTCAAATGTCACTTGGTAGTTCTTCTTAATTTGATACGTGAGTTATATGCAGACATAATTAAGATTGTAAGCCAAGTTGTTTCATATCTCTATTTGAGAATTTTGTATCATTTGTATTTTCAGAAATCCAGTTTTCCACATTTGATTACAAAGTGCAAACACTTTCACAGTCATGGCAAGAAGTATTTGGACATGTTGACAGTTGCCGGCTATAACATCCACAAGGACAGACTGTTGAGTGCTGGGACGATCATGCCCAAGTTGGCCAGTAACCTAGACCAGGAGATGTTTCAGCATTGGCTCCAGTCTAGTCGAGAGACTGTACCGAGTCTCATGTGTTTGTGTCGGACACGTGTTCGCCGCAGAATTGGATACTGTGTTCAAGGAAGGAGTATTCGCTCATCATTAAAGGAAACACCATTGCCACGTATTCTAGTCGATTACCTTCTTTTTCGGGATGACATCAGTGAAATTGAAGATGCTTGTGGATGATGCTATGTTTTTTTCAGTTTATATCAGTTGCTTCTTTTACATCAACATGATGAATGCACTGAGAACAGTGGATGGCTCTGTTTCTGTTATTTGTTCATGTACTCATGAAGATCTGGGTTAGAACTGATCTTCAGTATCTCATGTTAGTCATAAGAGGCAACAAATGGATCGGGTGTCAGAGTCGCTGCCTTGGCTGATACATGTCATCTCTCCCAAACGTTTAGAAGAGTGCTCATTATGTTGATGAGTGGATTGTCTGGTCCAGACTTGATTACTTACAGACTGCTGCCACATAGCTGGAACATTGCTGTGTGCCAAGTAAAACTCACTCACTTGCTGATTGGCTACTTGTTCATTTCCAAGAGAATGAATTCACATTTTAATCAAGTGACCAAGCATATCTTTATCACCAGGCTTACACTTGTACTCCTAACTTTTCAGATATGTTACATAAAGGTTTTTATAATATTTTTAAAACAGCAGTAAAAACAAAACTGAAAAATAACTTTCTTTGTCTCTCTTTCTTCCTTGATGAATGGATTTCTCATCCAGATTATTTGGAGACCACGGCCATATAGATGGAAAACGTACCTTCTAACAGCTGATCCAAGTACCGATCTTAATGAAGCGGCTGTAAAATGAAAGCCTAAGCGCGTGATGAAGCCGTATCGGTGGCGGGGACGTTATAAATTTGATAATGGATATAAAATTATAGATGACCAGCCAAGAAGCTGCCGTTTCACTCTAAAGCCACACTGAGATGACAAAGAAAAACCACATCTGAAAGAGAAAATGAACCGAAGTAAAGTGCTGAATCTACTTATATGACCTGATGTATTAATATCCTGTGGAATACAGGCACAGACTATGACTTGTACTGCAGGGAATCCAGGAACTACGTCAGTTGTCCAACCCCACAGCACAACTTCTATATAGATAGGAGAGAGAGTAAATGTTTTGACATGACAAATCGGTTAAAACTACCGCTGTACAGCTGCTGGGATGTTGCTGAGTGCAACGTTAAACAACAAACAAAACTTAACAAAACAAAATCTAAATTACTCAACGCACACGCAGCAAGGTTCACTAGAGCTGGGTTCACACGCCAGAAAAGTTCCTTCGACACTAATTGTATCTGGTTTCAGTTTAAATTTAATCAAACGTACATTGTATCAGCGTCCCCATCGTTTACCAAGAGTGGATATTATTATTATTTTAGTGTAGATATTTCCTGTGCGCGAGATTGTTCCATATTGCTATGATTATCAGAAACAATACCCGTATTTTCGTGTTTTATCAGTGGAAATGTTGGCCAAGCTATTCTCCGCGTTTGTCTGCATAAAAAAGTTGTTGTAAGGTTGATTAAAACTGTTTTTAATATGTGCGAACATCGCATGGTATCGCATTCAGTCGGAGGCTTGGAGGTAGGTGTGTGTGTGTGTGTGTGTGTGTGTGTGTGTGTGTGTGTGTGTTTGTGCGCGCGACTCCTATGTTGCATGCAGATACAGTTCACGACGCTTCCGACTGATGTACTAGGCACACAAAGAAACTGTGCATACAAAAAATTAAAATCTAAAATGTATGAAACCTGTGTATGCACATAAGGCTTTAAACTCAGAGATTAGTGACGTATCCAACATGCATGTACGTGCCACGTTCCGTGGCGTCAGTGGTTTCGTCCTTGAGACGTGCAATACTTGCTGCATGTGCATTCCGGGAAAGAGAAACAGAGAAAATGAATGCCACACAAGACTGACACTTTGGAAAACCCAACTCCTGCCCTTGCGATCTTTGAAAAAATTAAACGGCCATTGAAACGCATACGCATACGCACCGCAAACGTCATGAGGCCATTGATATGGTCCGTTGGGGAATATGTGAATATGTCTCAACGACAAGTGACTGCACATTTCCACCGCCAACACTCTTTCTGCATGGTGAGACACTACCAGAACACAAATGACACGATCGATTGGCCACGTACTGGACGCCCACGTGTAACAACGCCAAGACATGACAGATGGATAACGGTGACCCATCTTCGCCACAGGTTTCAGACTAAAGTGCTGACTGCCCGGACCATCCCAGGACTTCGCCGTAGTCACCCCAACACAGTTCGACAACGTTTACGTCCCCACAGGATCAGACCACGACGCCCCGCCGTTCCTTTTCTGCAACGTCATGGCCCTGGGTTAACATTCCAACAGGACAATGCCCGCCCTCATACGGCAAGGGTTGCTATGGATTTCTTGAAACACCACAACGATGACTTACTGCATTGGTGTGCAAATTCACCGGATCTCTCACCGATAGAGCATGTTTGGGACGAGATGGATCGACGTCTACGCCGTCTTCCTCATCCGCCAGATTTCGTCCTTGACCTTGTAACAGAACTTGAGAGAATCTGGCGGGACATCCCACAAACAAGACGTACAGAAGCGGTTCACTGCGCTCCCGACTGACATATTGCATTCAGAAGCGGTGCACGACGCCCCGGACTGATGTTTTGCGTAGAGAAACAGTTTTTAACTGATATGTTACGTACAGAAACTGTTCGCGACGCTCCCGACTGAGATACTGCGTGCAGAAGCGATTCACGACGCTTCCGACTGATATGTCACGTACAGGAACAGTTCATGACGCTCCCGACTGATATATTGCGTGCAGAAGCGATTCACGACGCTTCCGACTGATATGTCACGTACAGGAACAGTTCATGACGCTCCCGACTGACATACTGCGCACAGAAACATGTCATATCAAGCGAATACATTCCTTTCAAAAGCCGTTCGCGACACTGTCGACTACGTTTTGGCATCAGAAACAGTTCACGACACCTTCTACTGAAACAAGAGGGTGGGTTAACGTTAATGCCGGTTGTATGTTCCGCGTGGTGAAAACGTTTGCAACAGTACACACGTGTCACACTTGTACGTCCGTGCGGAGAAACAAGCATGACAGGAATCAGTGCCATTCATGGACACATCCGATCACAGCCATTTCACTGACGCGATGTGATTGCTGGTTGCTGTTACCAATTGAAAAGACATTTATGAAATGTATATCATGTTTTTGTGTTTTACACGTACACTATCTTTCTAAATTTTCAGACCCCAAACAGTTGATAAGGTAACTGCAGTGTTGAGAAATGGCTGAGAGGTAGCGTGAACCCTAATGATATGCGAGTTAGCATTAAATAGCAGCACTTAAACGGTCCTCCCTTCACGCTCTGTCTATATAAGCAACACAAGTAGCAACTGATAGAGGTGCCGGCAGCCTTGCCTGAATGTGGGTCAGTCACAACCAGCAGGCACTGAGTTGTCATTGGAATTGCTTGTGTGACTAAAGCCAGGACACTTTCTTCAACAATGTCATGGAGAATTATTTTGCTATCATTCACCTCCGTACTCGGCCTCGTCGCATCTCAGCCTCGGTACTTCTTCAACAGTGAGTATTGGCTATTTCCATAACACGGCTGTTAAAGGCTGCCAAGGTAATGGCTTTCTGTCACCAGTCCTACCTCTGTATCCTTCGGTGTAAGCGATGACAGTTTTATGAAGAGAGGTCGCTTGTCAGGCCCCCTGACGGGGAGTACACCGAGTTTCTATAGTCAGGTGACAAAGTAAATAATTTATTTCTGAAACGTGATACATCATAAACTGAACTCTAGGTTCTGAAGTTTTTGTGAATGGCAACCGCCATTGTGATTTCAGTTATTACTTCGTATTGAACGTTCTCAACAAATAATGGGAATACTTTTTCATCTTTTAAATATAAGGTACAACACTTAAGTAATAATTTACCGGACATCGGACTTCTTGACGTAACAATCAAGGCAATGTAGGCTTCATGGACAATTCTGTCTCTGGGGTGGATCATATCCTGGTGTTGTTTCACAAAAGTCATCACAGTATTCGTCTTCAGAAACGTGCAGTGTTTTGTTGATTTGATGGGCAATATTTCTTTCAAAGTCTATCCTGGTTGAATATATTTTGAGAGATGTATCGATACTATTTTTTCTATTTTGCCACGACAATCAAAAAGACATTATTCCTTCCTTCTTTCATTTGCTAAGCTATTATCATTACTGGTATTCCGTTGAGCCAAAGACAAATGTCTCTGATATCTGATGCTAGGTAAGGACTAATCACTCACCCACTTTGACAAAATACGTCACTGTCTTGTATCACAATGTTATACATTCGTATCTATCGCTACGTGTTTTATGTATTCAGCGAGCAAAGCCAGCCAACTGATTGTCATGCACGAGGCCCTCAAGGGTAAATGTATTGATAAGAAGAGTTTCTAATAAAACTGTTTTGAGTAATATTTAACTGAATGACGTATGTCAGGTCCCTGTTGAATTGGAATGAATCAGCAGGTTTCTTGTGGCTATGGAGTTCTGGGGATACGTAACTTCATTCGCGAAGATATAAATCATCTGCCACATAACAGTGAATACACGTAATGCTGTTAACATGACCCTTGTCCATGTCAGGCATTATATATATATACACACACGACAATCTGGAAGTACAGGCCCACACGAGCTGTTGTCTGTTTTTAACAACCTTGACTTTGAAAGTCCCACAACGGTGGCTATGCTTGTTTCATTTCGACTGACGTCACAAAACCAGTGTCAGGGCCTGTGCTTGTTTATATAAACTGAAGTCGCAAGACCCACAACGGAGGTTATAGGTGTGTTTGATCTAGACTTTCTGAAGGCTAACGTCGGGACCTATGCTTGTTTGACCTGCATTGATGTCGTAAGGCTCACACAGGAGGCTATACGAAGTGTTTGATCTTGACTTCTCAAGGCCAACGACAGAGTCTATGTTTCATCGAGATTGACGTTATAGAACTAACAACGGCGCCTAAGGCTCATCTGTCACGCCTGAAACCTGAAACATGGCTGGTTCATGTTAGATCAAGGCTGACGTCACAAGGCCAACAATGAGACCTGTGTTGTATCCGCTGTCTTCATAAGGCTCACAAGACCTCTGTTGTGTACAGTCTTAACAGGACATGGCCCACGGTCTGTTGTATCCAGACAGTCTTAACAGCACATGGCCCACGATCTGTTGTATCCAGACAGTTTTCACAGCACATGACCCACAGTGAGGCTCTATTATATCCAGACTGTCTTCACAGCACATGACCCACAGTGAGGCTATGATACATACACACCGCCTTCACAGCACAGTGAAGTCATGTTATACCCAGACCGTCTTTACAGCGCATGGCCCACAGTGAGGTAATACTATATACGGACTATCATCACAAAACATGGCCCATATTGGTGCTATGGTACACACAGGCTGTCTTCACAGCACAGTGAAGTCATGTTATACCCAGACAGTCTTCACGGCACATGGCCCACGGAGAGGCTGTTATATACAGACTGTTTTCACAGCACACCACTTTGATGCTTTAGTACATGCAGACTGTCTTCACAGTACATGTCCCACATTGATGCTACAGTACATACAGACTGTCTTCACAAACCATGGATCAAATTGATGCTACAGTACATACAGACTGTCTTCACAGTACATGGCCCACACTGATGCTACAGTACATACGTACTGTCTTCATAGTACATGGCCCACACCGATGCTACAGTACATACAGACTGTCTTCACAAAACATGGATCACATTGATGCTACAGTACATACAGACTGTCTTCACAGTACATGGCCCACACCGATGCTACAGTGCATACATACTGTCTTCACAGTACATGGCCCACACTGATGCTACAGTACATACAGACAGTCTTCATAGTACATGGCCCACACTGATGCTACAGTGCATACAGACTGTCTTCACAGTACATGGCCCATATTGATGCTACAGTACATACAGACTGTCTTCACAATACATGGCCCACAGTGAGACCAATGCTATATCCAGACTGTTGCCATCCTAATTAAAACAATCAACAACCAACCACAAAGCAAGTTGCTGCCACTGTCAGTTAAATTAAACTATAAGCTATTTCACATGCACTGAATATAATTGGATCGATAAACGAAAATATCCCATCCCATCTCGCCATCAACAGTGTTTTAGTTTTTGATCGCAGAACTTTTTGATGGCAAAATTTCTGTGTTGACTATTTACTGATTTTTGTAGTCATGTCAGAGGAACTGTGTTCTTGTTTAAATCCTGTATTCACGCTGCCGAGGAAAGATATGAGTGTGTGGACCAATGAGTCAATGGCCGTCAAGCAGGGTGCTGCAGGTGGTTTGTGTCACCTGCTGAGAGGTCATACGTCGGACTATTGTAGAACAGCAACAAACAGTTCCAGGTGTCGGTAACCCAAGAAATATGAACACCACACTAAACATGTTACGCCTCATCTCACCCCAGACTCCCACCAAGCTTATCTGCAAGTCTGGCAAATCTCCTACATGTGTTTCATCTGGTATGCTCACAACGACTTGAACATTGTAGAGAAGGTAACAAGGATGTCAGAAATGTATAGTAATGGAGCGATTGTGAACCTGACCTTTATAATCAACCGCATAAAACGACAATCAGGTTTATTCATTGCTCGGCTACTGACAAGGTATTCAAGCCACTAGTGTTAAGTCGCTATTGTACAATGTGTCTCCAGGTAGACATGTTGCATTTAACATAAGACAAACAAAACTAAATGATATGATAGGATATTTATATGGCTCACATATTCTATGGATGTCTTTTTCTCGCATTCACATTACGACACATAGCACATGGTGTGTCAGATAGTGTATATTTCATGCATACTCTTGCACTCAAATGTTAGTTTGACACTGCTTGCTTACGATTAATTCAAAACGGTAGCGTTAGGTTTAACGAAGACCATTTTATTGACGATCTTCCCCCCTACCCCACCCAGCCTTGACCCTAGTCCAAATTTACCAAATAGGAACTAAAACTAAACGGCAATGTGTGCTCCTGTAGACGACACAAAATGCCTGTAACATCTGGATGAAATTGTTCGACGACAAGACGGGAAAACATTGTGGTTGAATCAACAAACACAGCTTATCAAACAATACTGCTTGATTTGAACATAATTTGATTAACATTAATTCACTTTTGTTTATGTTAAGTTTTGAGGAAGGTCGTATATTCGAGAATATAACATATGTATATTTTGTTTACAAGTGCACAGGACAGCGCATTATGTTTTCGTCTCGGGGTTGGCTTAATGGCATCAACCTTAAATTGGCGTTGCAAATGTCAGATATTGCATTTAGCATTCTCACTAGACATGGGCTAATGCACTTATGCACATAATGCGATACCTAAGAACGAAACAAAGAAATGGATATTTAATAACAACGCAATCACATTTCAAAATCGTCTCTGACAAAGAGGTATCTGTTGGTAAAAAGTCTCTCTCTCTCTCTCTCTCTCTCTCTCTCTCTCTCTCTCTCTCTCTCCCGTCACTTAGTTGAGCAAAGGAATTTTAACTCACTCTAGTCAATCACGTGACGCCGACATAAAACAATCTGTATCTGTCACTCTCTTGTCGATATAGTGATATTTTATCCTTCTTTGTATCACAAACTTTATTCCTATTGATGACGTAATCCGTGTCAGATAACCTTGGGCACTGAAGCTTTGGTTCAGAGATGTCCAGCAAGACTTGCCGTTAACCATACCAGGTCAGTGCCATGTGCTCTCTGGTATCAACGGTATGAGCACTATCTCCTGACTTGCATATAGCGCAAGCTATCGACCTCTCAGTTCCATGCACCTCTTTTTACCAGACACCAACTCTTACACATAGCTAGGGCTATGCACGTAATGACAGTCAGTGTTAAATATGCCCATATACCAACTGCATGTCCATGTGCACCATTTGTAAGCCATGGCATGATATTTATATGTGTATTTAAGGATTGTCAACGTTTTCTGCGCAGATGTTGGAGGTTCGGCACATGAAATTGTGGTCAGGTGACTCCGCACACGTGCAATGATTGTGTTTCCCCAAAAGCGCGTGCTGCATGCACCCCGTGTGGTTGAAAAATGCGGATGCGTCAGGTTAGACCTGGCTATTATGATATTCGCCCATATTAACTACCTTATCCTACGCATACTCGATATATGTCATTTCTCCAAGTGTAGAGTCCCTTTTTCTGTTTAGTATATGTGAAGTCATTCTGATAAAGATAATTGATGTATACACTTAAAGACGTTTTCATGCGTGAAATATTTACAGCGAACTGTTCTGAAATACCAAAGCAATTACCTTGTTAAGGGCAAGAGCTCTGTAATGAGGGATCAGATGACCCGCCAAGCTCAATTTCTAACACTTACGGTTATCATCTGAATAACATAAAGATCATGTCAGTTCGTGCATCAGCCAGGGTTACATAATTAGTAATGTTCACGGATAAAAAAAACAACAACAAAAAACAAAACAAACAAACCATGAACGTATACTGAATGTAGTCGCGATTTCCAACGGCAAGTAACTCCAGCAAGGTGATACAGTCCAGTGGTTAGACAGACAGCTCCTCACAAGTTAAACGCCTGATGATAATGTTTTCCTTGAGAGAGAGAGAGAGACAGAGAGAGAGAGAGAAAAAAATATGCTTTCCTTTAGCCATATATTATGAACGGTCCCCGCAATGGTCAGTTTTACTATATGTGTGGTCAGTTATTGAGCTGGGATTTGCGTCGTATTAAGGAGTATGTCAACAGTATTACGTAGAGCGTTATGCTAAAGGTTAGCCCCACTGATGACATTTGGGGAATCAAACCTGGCCTTCTACGGAGAGTGAGCCGCTACTATTTGATTTTGCTATTGTGTGGAGTCATTAGAAACACAGACTAAACTATCTACACGTACTGTGCAGAGTAACGTCGTCAAGGAGTACCCGCCCACCAGTAACACCTGTTGTTTGGTTGTAGGAGGGATGAGGAAGATGGCTGAGCAGCATGTGGTGGAGCTGCTGGTCGTAGTGGACTACTCCGCATACTTGAAGTAAGACATGGCATTTGTATCGAATTTGTCTTTGTTCGTGTCCATTTTAACTGAGGCGGTTACCACATGTGGTAGTACAGCTAGATTATGCACGATCCCAAACTATCATAACGAAAGCAGTATTGTCACTTTGAATAATTGGCACCAGAATTCAGTGGAACGATATGGTAATATGTCTTATGCATTGCACTGACATTCTCGATAGGCAGTAAATTGATCGGGTATAATGTATCAGTGACTGAGATGTACATAACTAAGCTGCTCAACATGAATACCTTCTTGTGTTTTTTTCAATAGGTGGTACCACAAGATGAGCGGGGACACAGCGTTCTTGAAAAAGAAGAACGCATTAAATGCAATCTGGAAACACTATTCATCTGTTATTCATGGTGTAAGTATTCGGATCAGTGACACTAAATGCTGATCTGATTATTATGGTACACTAAGAAAGACAATTATTTAATTATGTAATTTTTCTCATTAAGTTTAAGCAGCTTAAAAGTAAAAAAGCGAGAATTCCCATTGTCCCGCGTTGTCCCAATTTGTGTGCGACATGGTCACTGCAGATTGCACAACGTTCACGCTCTCTAAACTTGTTGTGAGCAGGTGAGACTTCTGTATAGTTACGACTTGTTCACGTGGTCATTGCACAAATAGTTTGCGCATGTCACGAAGTTGACACACTAAATCAGCGATGACCCTCCTGTTCATATTGTGCCTATCGCCAGTGCCCACATTCCTCAGCTCATCAGCGAACAGTCGACAAGATACCAAGAGGAAGACAACCAGAAGAAGAGCAGGACCAGCAGTGAACTGAACACTTGAGGAAGAAACCGGACAAGAACCAGAGACACAGAGAGGGGTAAACGCAGGGGTTGCCGATAGGGAGGAGAATATTTCTCTAGGCTCAGCGAACAGTAGCATTGGACCGTTACCGTATCCCAGGGATATGGGCATTCCTCTGATGACCCCCGACACTCAGGGTGTTTAACTTAACTCTTCTTTTGTAAATGTGATATGTTTTCCCATTCCCGTCTATATTTTGTAGGTAAATGTGTTATTTGCGACCAGAAAATCAGTTTCTTTAATACCTTTCTTTACACAAAATATTTACAGTTATGACGTTTTTAACAAGAACCTGTGTCCAGCATCGATTGTATTAACTTCAACTCTGAAGCTGTACTATAGACTTGCATAAGAATTACCAGTGTGTTGGAAGTGAAGAGTGGTTGCTAGCTTGGGTCCCACCTCCAGCAGTTCTCCGTGAATGTCTTTTTTTCTTCAAAATCAGGAGTTAACTTTACCACAATTTCTTGGAACAGGCAATGTCTGTAGCCTCTTGGATTTTCTTTGTATATAGACCCGTTTCTTTTCTGCAATAAGAGGTTGTTCTCTGTTGTTCATCAGGTAAGTCCACAGCAATGCATGAAGCCGGGGGCTATGCCTGCTATTCATATAGCGTGACGGCAAGCAGTACAAAACGGGACCACTACTGCTTCACGCATGCGTGAAGTGGCTATTGCAATGCACGCTCTAACAATGCGCATCGTGTGCAACATGACGTACGCTAGACGAAAACACTTCACCAACAATACTTGACCTGGACGTAAAGACGTCGTGCAATAGCGTGCCAGTAGCGTGACACCATTTTCGGTCACGCATTGGGTGCCAAGTGCATAGCTTTTGCGCGAACAGGACGCGAACAGTGCGCAAACTATCTAAAATACAGGTATTGCCACGAATTGCCTGGCAGTGCGGAGGGAAAATTCTTGCAAGTGGCGCTAGGCAAAGTTACCAATAAGCAATGGACACAACTTATACATTATTTGTGTACAGTGTGTAAGAGTTCATACATATGATTGAACATGGTATTTATTAATTGGATAGAATATGACTTTATTAACAAGTGTGAGAGTGGAACGAAGTCTGCATTGCGCCAAGTTGTAGTGAGGAGAAAAGGTAACGGTGTTTTATATAATAATAGTTAACAAATGAAGAACTGCTATACCGTGAAATTAAATAATGCATGTTTACACACTAATAAGGCATCTACTCGACTTGATTTGCATCTCATCTTACTACATGCAGCACTAAATAGATATGACCCGTGAGGATTAGGGGTAGAATAGGTCTTCAGCAACCCATTCTTGTCACCTAAGGCGACTATACGTGTCGTAAGATGCGACAAAAGGGATCGAGTGGTCAGGCTCGCTGACTTGGTTGACACATGTCATCGGTTCACAGTTGCGCAGATCGATGCTCATGTTGTTGAACACTGGATTGTCTGGTCCAGACTCGATTATTTACAGACCGCCGTCATATAGCTGGAACATTGTTGGTTGCGACGTAAACTAAACTCACTCCCCATATAGATGTATTTTTTAACGTGGACATTTATGATGCCTCTGTGAAAACGAAATCATACGATTTCATGTTCTATCCATTCGCAGGGAAATAACGCCTCTTTGCAACAGGATAATGTCTGTTCACTATGTTGTAACACTTTTGGGGGGAGCAGATCTATCTCCCAGAAACTGTCCGTGGGATTAGACGGAGAGACGCCTACCGCAGGACTAGAACCTGTCAGCTGTTAGATAATGTTTGGTTCGCATTTGGAGCAGCATTTCCCCTAGCTGCTTGCTGATAATTTGGAATCTCGCTTTCGTGTCGATATACAGTATGTTTGATATGTTAAAACTATGTCAGTAACACTTATGAGAGTGTCTTCGCTTGACATGTGGGGATGTTGATAGTTTCTGTTTGTTATTGTGGATCCTTCCTGTTATCAGATAGACACAATATACAGAGGCCTTGGAGATACTGGTCTGAAGATCTCCGTCCAACCTGTTGACATCCAAGTTGTATCGGTAAGTAAACCCAACATGAGGTTATCAACCACTTTGAATATAGTGTCAGTAAGATATTATGTAACAATTCATCAAGTAGTAACTGTGTAGTCACTTACTTACATCAGTATCAGTAAGTAATGTATATACCAATCTGAATCTTATCTACACCTATACCTCAACCGATTGTTATCCATGCCGTATCAGTAGGAAGCCCTATAGGCACATTTGGAGGATCTTGTAACGAGCTGACTTTGAAGTTGTATCGGTAGCTGTGGTGTAGGGCTGTGACTAATGCTAAGAAACATCACCAGATGTAACGGCGGAAGGTGAATAAGTACTTTAACATGTAGACTCCCTGTCGTGCGTGTCACTATGAGAGTGTTAACCACTTCCTCGTTAAAACGGGTGTACATGTCAATCAAACCTTGACACCGTCGGCCACGACATCTTGCAAACATAAATCGATAATCATATATATTTTCTGGAACATGTGTTTTGTGAATTTAAGCATTAAACGTATGGAGATCATAATATATTGTGTTCACTGACGCTTGCACGCGTGTTTTGTGTTTTGTTATTCTTCAAGTTTTCAGACGAAATTTGATGTGGTATTGAAATTGAATAAATGAAAAAGAATGCTTCCTTTTAGAAGTCGATATAGTCCCTGTCTATGTATATCTCCGACTCAAATAATTTGTTAGAATTATCAGTTTGTTTGTTGAGTAATTGCAGCACACTGTTTGTTTCGCCAGACCGACGGTATTGTGACCAGTAGAAATAAATTCATTGCATCGGAGACAGCTCTGCGGGCCTTTTACTACTGGACACAGACCGGCAACAAGTTGCCACCGTTTGACCATGCGATGCTGATAACAGGGTAAGACTTACATGGAACACATCCTGTAAAACTGCTGCTACACCTCTTCCTTTCAGGTTATGTAATCATTTTGTAAATTGTATTTCAATAGAGGAGTTGTTTTAGACATGGGTTTAACTTTCCAAATAGGTGTGTAGTTGTAAATGTAACTACACGGAGTATTTGGAATGGTTAAGCACACTATGTCCGCAGGGGAGAATGTGGCATATTGTGTTATATTTAGATGACGAGATTATTGTGATGAGGCTCTCCCCCGTTTCTTCAGTGTAAGATTGGCTGAGAAACGGCTACAACCTGTCACATGTTCGGAATGCAGGGAGCTGCCACCAAGCGGCGTTATTTCTGAATAACGTGCTATTTAACTGGTTAAACATGTTGGCCCAGGTTATCGCCCTCAGATCACAGAGAATGTTGTATTTTCACTTTTGTTGTGGGACACAGTGTCAACATCACTCCAATTAGGGTATTTTGCACGAAGGTATTATTATGATACGCTGTTTATGCTGATCTTTTGGACAAAACGGAAAACCAGTGTTTATTTGTCAAAAGGAGCAACAGATTATTTGTCTTTTCTCATGATAACACATGTCATCTCTAAGATTTCTTTTGATGTTTTAATGCTTTGATGTTGGGATGATAAGGACCATGATGATATATGTTTAGAAATAGAAATGAGGTTTTTGCTACACTTGTACATACTTCAATATGTCGAGTGTAATCTACAAAAAAACAATGCTTTCTTATTGTAAAATAACTAACGTGTTGAAAAGTTTAAAAACCTTTAGTACCAGTAACCTGTTTTATTTAGATGGAAAAATCCAATGAAAAAAATGCACGATTTGTTTTTGGATAGCTACGTTGTCATCGGGACTATATTGAGTTTTGGTGAATGTTTTCTGCTTGGGTTCAAACCTGTACCAGCTGGTTTTTATTGTTGTTTTTAATACAAATACTTTGAAAGCGATAACCCTGTAGTATAGTAACCCATTTTATTTGAAGACACGCCTTTTGACGCCCCCATTTTGCTGCTGGTTGCTTGAGGATGTGTGAGTGATGGATCTGATAAGGTAGTAGTGTCCATCCATGCCCACCTCACGTATTACTGCTCATGATATCTTTGTTTCAACAGTTATGATCTGATGGAGAACGGCGATAAATCAAAGTCAGGTGAGATTCCTTCATTCTTGTGTTGTTGCCTGAAGGTTTAGCTTTGATGAACCTTCCAGTTAGTTGGTGTGGCGTCCACATGTTATTCAGGGGGCGGCTATAAAGTTTGATTACATTTGATGACATTTATAGTGATGCAAAACTAATGAATCCGTCATATTGTGAGTTATGTATCTGAATAAGCAAGATTATTGTCATGCCGTTTCCGTACTCCATGTAGGTCGAGCCTATCTGGGGACAATGTGCACGACCAGGAGCGTCTCCGTGGTGGAAAACGACTTCAGCTTCGAGATTGTACAGATAACGGCACATGAACTTGGACATAGGTATCTAGCTTATTGCAGCAGAATATAGATGTGACAGTAAAATACAGATGTGACAGTAACATGTAGATGTGACAGTAAAATATAACCGTACTGAGTCGTATTGTGGAACATTAGGGTCTTACTTGAAAACGCAGAGGCGTGGTTTTCTCTGTTTCTTTTCCTTTACAAAGTCACAGAAGGTATACAGAAGTACACCTGATACTGGCGGTTGGGAAACAAAGTGTCTGGAATTACTGAAATGTAGGAGGCAACATAGTGTCCTTGATTAAGCTAAACATCAAAATAACACATCGCCAGAAATTAGGACTTTCAAAATTACGAAGGTAATGATTACCACTTAATCAACGTGGGTCAGCAAATTGGAAATGTGTGTTGGTGTGTACACACCAGTAATAATTACATATGGGGATAAGGAATCGCAAAGAATTTAAGAAATTCCTCGTGTTTCTGCATCTGTATCCTTATATGTGAGATGTATCGGCAACCTGTCTGTGTCAGATATACACACCGGGCTGTGTGAAGGTGTGTGTTGTGTCAGATATACACACCGGGCTGTGTGAAGGTGTGTGTTGTGTCAGATATACACACCGGGCTGTATGAAGGTGTGTGTTGTGTCAGATATACACACCGGGCTGTATGAAGGTGTGTGTTGTGTCAGATATACACACCGGGCTGTGTGAAGGTGTGTGTTGTGTCAGATATACACACCGGGCTGTGTGAAGGTGTGTGTTGTGTCAGATATACACACCGGGCTGTATGAAGGTGTGTGTGGTGTCAGATATACATACCGGACTGTATGAAGGTATGTGTTGTGTCAGATATACATACCGGACTGTCTGAAGGTATGTGTTGTGTCAGATATACATACCGGACTGTCTGAAGGTATGTGTTGTGTCAGATATACATACCGGACTGTCTGAAGGTATGTGTTGTGTCAGATATACATACCGGACTGTCTGAAGGTATGTGTTGTGTCAGATATACATGCCAGATTGTCTGAAGGTATGTGTTGTGTCAGATATACATACCGGACTGTATGAAGGTGTGTGTTATGTCAGATATACGTTCTAGACAGTCTGAAGGTATGTTTTGTGTCGGCTATATACATACCGGACTGTATGAAGGTGTGTGTTATGTCAGATATACACTCCAGACTGTCTGAAGGTGTGTGTTATGTCAGATATACGTACTAGACAATCTGAAGGTATGTGTTGTGTCAGATATACATATCAGACTGTCTGAAGGTACGTGGTGTTTCAGATATACATATCAGACTGTCTGAAGGTACGTGTTGTGTCAGATACACATACCAGACTGTCTGAAGGTACGTGTTGTGTCAGATATACATACTGGGCTGTATGAAGGTATGTGTTGTGTCAGATATACATACCGGACTGTATGAAGGTATGTGCTGTGTCAGATATACGTACTAGACAATCTGAAGGTATGTTTTGTGTCGGCTATATACATACCAGATTGTCTGAAGGTACGTGCTGTGTCAGATATACACTCCAGACTGTCTGAAGGTGTGTGTTATGTCAGATATACACTCCAGACTGTCTGAAGGTATGTGTTGTGTCAGGTATGCGTACTAGACAATCTGAAGGTATGTTTTGTGTCGGTTGTAAACATACCGGACTGTATGAAGGTATGTGTTATGTCAGATATACACTCCAGGCTGTCTGAAGGTGTGTATTATGTCAGATATACGTACTAGACAATCTGAAGGTATGTTTTGTGTCGGCTATATACATACCGGACTGTATGAAGGTATGTGTTGTGTCAGATATACAATCCAGACTGTCTGAAGGTGTTTGTTATGTCAGATGTACACTCCAGACTGTCTGAAGGTGTGTGTTATGTCAGATATACACTCCAGACTGTCTGAAGGTGTGTGTTATGTCAGATGTACGTACTAGACAATCTGAAGGTATGTGTTGTGTCAGATATACGTATTTAACTGTCTAAAGGTATGTGCTGTGTCAGGTATATACATACCGGACTGTCTGAAGGTATGTGCTGTGTCAGGTATATACATACCAGACTGTCTGAAGGTATGTGTTGTGTCAGATATACATACCAGACCGTCTGAAGGTACGTGTTGTGTCAGATATACATGCCAGATTGTCTGAAGGTATGTATTGTGTCAGATATACGTATTTAACTGTCTAAAGGTATGTGCTGTGTCAGGTACATACATACCAGACTGTCTGAAGGTATGTGCTGTGTCAGGTATACACATACCAGACTGTCTGAAGGTATGTGCTGTGTCAGATATATACATACCAGACTGTCTGAAGGTATGTTTTGTGTCAGATACACATACCAGACTGTCTGAAGGTATGTGTTGGCTGAGGTAGGTCTTGTCACTATTGGATAGAAAGGCAGGCACTGGCATGTAATTAGCGTTCCCTTTGTTCTTCAGCCTGGGTGCCAAACATGACGGAGAAGAGAACGCATGTAGTGCTAGTGACGGGTTCTTGATGGCGTCAGTAATAGAGATCAACTCCACAAACAGATGGTACCTGTCTCCGTGCAGTGTGGAATATATCGAAACTCTGTTGTCTCAGCTCAGAAGGTGTGTATAGAGGGGGTTTGCAAGTCTTGCTCTTGATGCCACGTCCATAAACATCAACTAGGAGAGTGAATGGTGTCAGAACGGATGCTTCTGTGGACAAACGTCAACTGACTTCCCACCGCGAGCGGTACCGCTCGGTCTGGCCAGCATCTTAATACACAGCTGGAGCTATAATCAACCTCATTAGTCTAATATGTGTGCATTGGCATTTCGTTTCTGACACTTCGTTGTAAACAAATTAATTTGTCTGTGAAACAGTTCACGAAGACCTCGCAAGCTGAAAGAATGACCATCAAGCACGATGTAAGGGTTACGTAATGCTAGTGATCAATCTAAGGAACGCCGTGTTGCCTGTATGTCTGGGCTACCTTTACAACAACCGTGTAACACCAGTGACCAATCTGTTGAATGCTGTGTTACCTGCATGTCTGGGTTACCTTTACAACAGACATGTAACACCAGTGACCAATCTATTGGACGCTAGGCTACCTTTACAACAGCCGTGTAATGCTAGTGACCAATCTATTGGACGCTTCGTTACCTGTACGTCTGGGAGTTGATTTCATGTCATGGCATTTTCTTTGTTATCTAGAGATAGGAATCTGTGCCTCCTGCATAACAAGCACGAGGTGGAGAAAAACGAGGGGCCCACAAGCAGCATCCACATGGGGGAGCTGTACACGCCGGACCAGCAGTGTGAGCTCATTGAGGGCAGGGGATCGTACTTCTGCAGGGTAGGGACATACGGGTGTTAGGATGCTGCAGACAACTCAGACAGAATTACGTAATGGACTGGTGCTAGTATGTAAAGTTTGAGACTACCGTTCGTGGTTTTGACAGAACATTGAAATTCAAATGTCTCCACACAGTAGCTCATACTGATCATTTTATAAGATTCATCAAATAATGACCTCACAGATATTATGTCATTTTTAGAAATTGTTTAGAAATGTTTACGTAATTTTGTACAGTACAAATATTAGTGTTATTGTTGACATGGGAGATTTAGGAAGTGGTGGTAATTTCCATGTGCTGTGACATCAAACAGATATTAACACCCAAGCAGGGGACAGATGTTTCCTGGACATTTCAGGAATCTAAAATGGCAATAGTTCTGGTAGTGTCTGGTAGCGACTCTTCCACTGAAATTGGTACGAGCACCCTAGGAATGAAACCAGTACACACTTAACGTATCATGGAAAACACACGTTTTCTGTGCGTGAGTGGCAGTCAACTGCAAGGTAAAGTATAGTCCAAAATGTAGGTGAAAACCCAAATTTGGAATCTGTTTGGGCGTACACTCGTGACTCATCATACTACTGATCGTATTGCTTTAAGCGTTAATGGGGTCGCCTTCTGGTACCTGGACAGAAACATAAATCGGTGTTAATGATTTTGTGGAATGAATTTACGTTACGGGACGCGTACGTGTCCAAACTCGTCCCATGTACGCTGACATGATTACTTATAGTTCACTGAGCACAATGCGTAATCGTAATACAAGACGTAACCACCCCACCTCCAGTCTCTTGATAACCTCCATACATCATGCACGCACTTTCTTGATAACTTCTATACATTATGCACCCGTCCTCTCGATAACCTATACACATCATGCATGCACTTTCTTGATAACTTCTATACATTATGCACCCGTCCTCTCGATAACCTATACACATCATGCACGCACTTTCTTGATAACTTCTATACATTATGCACCCGTCCTCTCGATAACCTATACACATCATGCATGCACTTCCTTGATAACTTCTATACATTATGCACCCGTCCTCTCGATAACCTATACACATCATGCATGCACTTCCTTGATAACTTCTATACATTATGCACCCGTCCTCTCGATAACCTATACACATCATGCACGCACTTCCTTGATAACCTGCTTGTAAAATGCACCCACTCTCTTGATAACATCTCTATACACCATGCACTCATTCTCTCGGACCTCAATACATCATGCACACGCTCTCTTGATAACCTCTACACACCATACACCCACTTTCTTGATAACCTCTATGCACCATGCACTCGCTATCTTTAACCTCTATACATCATGCACGCACTCTCTTGATAACCTCTACACACCATACACCCACTTTCTTGATAACCTCTATACACCATGCACCCACTTTCTTGATAACCTCTATACACCATGCACCCACTCTCTTGATAACCTCTACACACCATACACCCACTTTCTTGATAACCTCTATACACCATGCACCCACTCTCTTGATAACCTCTATACACCATGCACCCACTTTCTTGATAACCTCTATACACCATGCACCCACTCTCTTGATAACCTCTACACACCATACACCCACTTTCTTGATAACCTCTATACACCATGCACCCACTCTCTTGATAACCTCTACACACCATGCACCCATTCTCTCGGACCTCAGTACATCATGCACCCACACTCTTCTATAAATCACGTACCCATTCCCTTGATAACCTCTACATAGCATTGCATCCGCTCTCTTGATAACCTCTACATAGCATGCATCCGCTCTCTTGATAACCTCTACATACCATGCACCAATTCTCTTGATAAACTCTTTAACATCATACACCTACTTTCTTACTAACCCCTATACATTGTGCACACACTTTCTTGATAAGCACTTTACACCATACGCCCACACTCACATTTTCTCGGAACACAGCCTTATATTTTACTGCAGGATTTCTACTCCAAGCCAGAAGACTATAGCCACATATGTACCAACATATGGTGCCATGTGAGCAACTCGACGCAAAACATATGCAACAACTACGAAGGGTCGGACGGATACGCTTGTGGCAATAAGAAGGCAAGTGGTCACACATTGAACCTGGGTCAGCAAGTGGACAGGATTTCTGCTACTGTTATCAGGCGACAAGAGGATCAGCCGAAACACTGGTCGGTGATCTCTTGGGTGTAACCAGAGACCATGGTCTGTGGTGTAACATTAGTTGTAACGTTAGTTAGAGATGATGAGGCTCTACTGTCCTTACAATGTACAACTATAAGACTACTGGGAAATGGAGAGTCTCTACTATCCTTACAATGTAAAAGTATAAAACTACTAGGAAATGGAGAGTCTCTACTATCCTTACAAATTAAAACTTTTAGATTGCTGGGAAATGGAGAGTCTCTGCTGTCCTTACAATATAAAACCATAAGATTACTTGGAAGTGGAGAGTCTCTACTATCCTTACAATGTAAACCTATATATATGTTATTGGGAAATGGAGAGTCTCTACTATTCTTACAGTGTACAACTATATACATGTATACGTTTTTGGGAAATGGAGTCTCTACTATCCTTACGATAAATAACTGTAATGATATTGGGAAGTCGAGACACTGGTTTCACTGAGCTAAGATACCCTGGATATTCTGGATGGGAACGACGGTGTCTTCTTCTGACAGGATAAATCACGGAATCAAACCAAACCAGGAAGTTGATAATTTTCCTTCAGTATTTATTTTACCAGATACATTGGTGCGTTGTAGGTATGTGAGAAGGGAAGGTGTGTCTTCAGCAACAAAAGAGTGGAATCCTTGGGTAGGTAGAACTATAACTCCCTTCATAATAAGTTCGCATTGTACTTGCTGAATACAAGGAGGAGGAAACATGACCTTAACAAAGCTATATTTACTCATGTTCTATCGTTTTGTTCTAGACTACTGTCCACAGGGAGACCAGCCCGGTATTGTTTGGAAGAACTACACATGCGCACAGTTGGTGTTTTATGAACCGGAAATGTGTTACGATAATAACACGAGATCTCGTTGCTGCCTCTCGTGTACAGAAATAAACAAAGGCATACCAGGTATTCAAATCTTGAACCTTAAGGATTGCGTTAGACAAAACAGTGTCCGCTTAATACATAGCCATCAACTCAAGAGACTGTTTCCAGCTCTTCTAAAATGTTTTGATCTGTCTAACTACAGGGCAAAGGAAAGATACCACCGACTTCATCTTGAACACAAGATAGAAACAGAAATGTATCATTTATGACAAATATTTTACAAACAGAATTCATTTTCCAATACATGTAATGTGAAATTTCATTTGAAAATTCATTTGAATTCTGGTCTTGCATTCGCCTAAATTCATCATGAAAGAGTCAAGGGGTCAGCAATACAATTACACGTCGTCAGTCGGCGGATGACAGCAGGAAACCGTGTTAAGGTTGGTTCATGAAAGTAGACTTTGTTCCATAAGTCCAAGTGAGTCTGTTCAAGTTCCTGTCGGTTCGCTGGAGGTGCTACACGCTGCCTAAGCTGACAAGATGATACAAGAGATGTTCAATTCTGTTCATGTTTGAAGGACGCTCTGGCCAAAGCAATACGTTAACGTTGTGCAGGTATTCTCGAACAATCCTGGCGGCGTGAGGCCTTGTGTTGTCGTGATTCAAAATGACTCCACTTGGCAGTGGATGAACGTCTTCAACGCAGTTCTTGCCCAATTCAAGACGGTGTATACGGGTCAAGGCCATTCCATGGCTTGGGCGTAGGCTCGTATACCAGCTAGACCAAGTCGTGGTGACCTAGTGCTGTCGTCGCCGTCACGAAACTGTTCCGGATGTGGATGTAGCGGTTTTCGGCCGGTGTCGTGACTCTGGGTATTCCCGATCTTTGGTGGTCATGGGTCTGGCCTATTTCCTGGTAGGTGTTTATCAGTTTACTGATGGTGCCCTGGCTGCAGTTGAGCTAGGGTTAGTCAATTGTCATTTTGAAGCCCCTATATGGGCCATACCGATCGCCCTGTCTCTTTGCGCTTGCGTATGCCTTAGTACGTTCGTGGTGGTCTTTTGGTTATTGCATGCTGTCTCTGACCACCGTAGGTATTTGTGCAACAATAATGCTCGTGCATTTGGACCACTATTGTACAATGACCCTTTTCATTGTCTGATAAAAATACACTATTCGAGCTACGTTTCCGGACAAATGCGCTGGTATCGGGACCATATTGCGTTTTGGCGAATGTTCTGTGGGTTCAAACCTTTACCAGCGTTTTTGCTTTTCATACAGTTACTTTAAAAGTGATAACTTTCTTTTGCCTGGTAGTTTACATTTCTTATTGAAAACAACAAGTACAATATCTAAATACAGGTTACGAAAACAGTCCCGCATATCATTATTTCAGATCCATAATCATACTATTCCTTCATTAGTGAAACTCAGGTGAGTTACCACACGGGACTTCCAAGGAAGAACAGGTTCTGAGCATCTGTTGCTTCTAAGAGCCGCTTAAGGAGATTGTAGCATATGCTTTCAGTCAGTACTAGTGTGTTTCGTAGAATGGATTAATCTGTGAATGTTAGGAGTCTAGATATATAATGTTCGTGATATATAACCGTAACATAATAACTCATGTATGGTTTTGCTCCAGGGTGTGAGTTCGGCGACATGAGTTCGTGGTGTCGCACTCACCTCATCACCCCCATGGGCTGCTACAAGAACGAGAACCTCTGCTGCGGCACCTGCAAGATGTACAAGGACCCCACTCGACCAAGTGAGTCTTGTGTGTTCCAATCATTGTAAGGTTCGAAGAAAGTTCGAATAGTCATGAGGTGTGTTGTACAGATTTGTACGTACTAATATCATTCCTCCTACAGGGATGCCTTCTTCTTGCGATATATAATACTTATGTTAGTGCCGGATTCATGAAACAGATGTTCATTTCAGGCTGCCCATACGGCGATAAGAGTCTTTGGTGCAAGACAACGCTAAATCCACCTTTTGAATGCTATGACAATGAGGACCTGTGTTGTGCCACATGTGCAAACCACTTCAACGAATCACGAGTAGGTAAGTCGGTGTTGTATTGAACAATATCAGATCATATCAATGACAACGTACGACGAAAACTGAAATATTGATATGTAATACGTACATACAGTAGAATACTTTTATAACGAACACGGATATAACGAACTGACGGTTATAGAGAACTGTTTTAAAAGTCCCGAATAAACCACTATATGTTATCATATAAAAAGTCGTGAATAACGAATTCTCTATAACTTACCGGCTATAGCGAACTGATTTGCATTCCCCGCGCGTCCCAGGTAACACTAATTAACGGTGTGAATAACGAACTGAGCGAACTCAATCAGTGTCATTGCCAGTTAGCGATGCTCACTTTGAAATCCTCGACAGTTCCAGTTAACACTAATTCATGGTGTGAATAGTCAATTGAGCAAATTCAATCAGTGTCAATTAGCGGCGTTCACTTTGAAATCTGACCAATAAGTTAGACGTCAATGGTTAACACTTTTGTGTACAAAACACACTCCAGTTTTTACACCCATGTGAAGTTGTAGTTTGCATTATTAACCAATCAGATTGCCGGAGGCCGTAAAACCCGTCGCTGACGACCTAGTTTCGTATACTTCCGGCACAGCAACTCGGTCTTTGGCGATTTAATAGAAAACGACAAGTACATCCCCTCAAAAGGCATGTGTATATGCCTCCCACACACATCAGAAATGTGGACAGAAGCTTTTGATACTCGTGAGACTTTTAAAATACGATATATTCAATGACGAGTGCGTAGTGACGAGTGACCTGTATAAGATTACTGACTTTGTAGTGAAAAGAACGTAATATGAATGAATGAATGAATGTACAAATAAACTGAGTAGGAATGTATTTAGTTATATCCTGATTTTTCAGGTTGCGAGTACGGAGACCGAAGTACGTGGTGTGAGACGACACTGCACCCTCCGTATGACTGCTACAAGAACAGTGCGCTATGTTGTGGCACCTGTCCCCAATACTACAACCCTGCTAACCCAGGTACAGTGGTCACAGAAAGGTTATAGTAACGTAGGCCCATTTCTTCCAGCGCTTATACTTTAAAAACTGCAGCGTATAAACCTTCTTAACGCCGGTGTATCATAAGGGTAGCTCCTCCTGACAACGAAGGCAGGGCTTGAATTCCCATCAGTATGTCAGGTTGTTTACATTATGTACATTGAATGTAGGTTCCCGTGTTGTTAACCTGGTCCTCCCATCCTAGGCTGTGAGTTCGGCGACAGGAGCCAGTGGTGTGAGACCGACCTGGACAAACCCTACGGCTGTTATCTCAACAGCGAGTTCTGCTGCAAGACCTGCGAGAGCTTCCTCAACAAGACACACGTAGGTCCGTGGCTCATGTTGTCGTTCAACCGATGGTATAGCAATCCAAGACTCATTCCTGGCATATTTAGCATGTTTCACTAAATGCCTGTAATACTGTTTGGTTCATGCTGTTTCGATGTAGATACTTTGTTATCAAGCAAGTGATACATAGAGTTGTAACATGGCGATTATATACATAGCTGCAAGTGTGTGTATACAACTGACAAAGAAATACATTTGATTACTGATTAGTTTGAGCAACGTAGTTGATGTACACTTACTTCACAATGGTATTAGTACCTACTTCGAAAGGTCGCACCCATGGCAATAAAGAAGTTGACTATCCATAGAACTTACTTTTCCTTCACCTATACAACTTCTAAAATGCCTTTCAAAGAAGTTTTCTGTCTTTGCTCGCCTTGCTTGCAGAGTTATAGTAACATTTACGTCATCCGTTGTTGAAATGAACTGCAGAAAATGCCAAATTGGTGATTTTGTGAAGTATACCAAATAATGGGATTCAAAGATCATTACTTGTCGCCTAATGACTGTTGACTGAGCCAACGGATAATCCCCAATCCTTTATCGGTTACTATGGAAATATTGCTGTAAACAGTTGTATATTTCTTCAGGTTGTGAATATGGTGACAAGCACAAAGACTGTGAATCTTTGGAGTATCCCGTTGGCTGCTACAACAATGACAACATTTGCTGCGGGACTTGCACTGACATGAAGGATAGCAGTCAAATTGGTGAGACTTTGATCTAGGCACCAAACAAGGTCCTACTGCCCGATGAAAAGAATATGAGCCAGCTCGCAGTGATCCTTGTGCTTTATAGACTCCCTGTCCCTAGTTGTCAGTAGCGATGTCATGTTCGATTGGGTTGTCAGAAGAGATCCCCTGTTCCCTGTGGTTGTCAGCAGATTGTCACAGCAGTCTTACCTCACAACCTGTATCTCACCAAACTGTCACACCCACACATGTCACATGAGATGTGTCACTACATTGTTACACTTTGTGTGTCACACATCGTATCTTGTCACGTTGTGACAAACTGTATCTAACCACATTGTCACACGCCGTCTCTCACAAACTGTGTCACACCAGTAATCTCATAATGCCACATCACGTGTATCACAACATTCTTAAACAACGAATCTGACTATATCTTACCATACCACGTGTTTCATTACATTTTAACACGTGATGACTCATAAGTTTTCTCACGAGGTGTCATTGTTGTTACTCTTTGGTGGCACGAATGCAGGTTACTGTCTGATTATACTGACTGTATTGTTTAGGGTGTGAGTATGGAGACAAGAGCACATGGTGTACTACGCATCTCGACCCACAGGCTGACTGCCCACTTAATCTCGACCTGTGCTGCGGTACATGCAGTTTGGGGGGGTCAGGTAAGTGAACACGTGACCTTCCAAATGCGTATCGAGGAATCTAATAATTACGCAAACATGGTTTTAAAGAACGAAGGAAAACAGCCAATGATAACGGAGTTTTGTTCACGTGTTTGAAGAGTAATACAGAATGAGTTATTCTATTTTATACGTTAGCATGTTTAAATATGTAACTTGAAAAGTTTATCAACAACAAAAACGACAATAAAGCAGATAACAATGTATCAAGTATTAGCGTAACTGTCTTCGTTTCTTTTTACAGGATCCGAGAGGTCCTTGTCAAGACAAATTCTACGAGACAGCGGATCAGGTGGGATATATATGCCTTCATGTAACTGCTATGAATATTTCAGGGAAACACAAACTTGTTGCCTATATATAAATGTGAAAGCATGTACACTCACACCTTTTGTTGAAACATTCCATCTATAGGGTGTTGTTGGGAGCGTATGTGGGTATGGTTTCGGAAAACAGGCACGACAAAGAATAACACAACATAAGATATACCTACCCCAGTCCTGATCGGACAAGATATTTTGTAGATTAACGTCGCATTTTCATTCATATTGAGTTTAATCTTCCATGCCCTTAAATCCTTAGAATGTGTCTTAGTGTTTAGTGTGCAGTGTAATATTGTGTAGTGAATAGTATGCAGTGTTAAATGTCCATTGTATAGTGTGCAATGTAATAGTGTATAGTGAATAGTGTGTAGTATATAATGCTCTTTGTGTAGTGTGCAGTGTAATAGTGTGTTGTGAATAGTGTGTAGTATATAATGCCCTTTGTGTAGTGTGCAGTGTAATAGTGTGTAGTATGTAATACCCTTTGTGTAGTGTGCAATGTAGTAGTGTGTAGTGCGGAGTGTAACAGACTATAGAGAATAGTGTGCTGTGTGTAATGCTCATTGTGTAGGGTGCAGTGTAATAGTGTGTAGTGAATAGCGTGTAGTATATAATTCCCTTTGTGTAGTGTGCAGTGTAATAGTGTGTAGTATATAATGCCCTTTGAGTAGTGTGCAATGTAATAGTGTGTAGTATATAATGCCCTTTGTGTAGTGTGCAATGTAATAGTGTGTCGTATATAATGCCCTTTATGTAGTGTGCAATGTAATAGTGTGTGGTATGTAATGCCCTTTTTGTAGTGTGCAGTGTAATAGTGTGTAGTATATAATGCCCTTTATGTAGTGTGCAATGTAATAGTGTGTGGTGCGGAGTGTAATAGACTATAATGAATAGTGTACTGTGTGTAATGCTCATTGTGTAGTGTGCAGTGTAATAGTGTGTAGTGGATAGTGTGTAGAATATAAAGCCCTTTGTTGTGTAGTGTGCAATGTAATACCAAGAAGTGATGGAGTTGCAATAGTCTGAGGAAGATTAGCATTCACATCTGTGGTCTTCGTTTCAGGCATTTATCAACCGATGCAGTTCCAAGGGAGACAAATCCCGCAGGCCTCCAACAGAAGTTCTCCGAGGCCATTGCTGTAGCCACTTTTTGTCACGAACAGCATTGTTTCCGTATTTTTTCCCCTTTGTTTCAGCTTTATTTTTCTTAATTTGTAATTTTATTACTTTGACTTATCTTTTCGTCTGGGAAAGGAAAAATGAAGTATACCTTTTATATGTATGCCAGATGTCTTCAGAAGAGGCACCTTCAGTGTGTCTGTCTAATGCATGGGTGTGTACCTGCCTATTGCAGTGTAGCAGAGACACACACACAGTTGTTTTCATATATCTGGTCAAACATATGAGTTCGGCCTCCAGGCTCACCAGGTGTTCCGACTGGGGACATACACCGAGTTGACCAAAGGTTATTACGTTCAAAATATCTCAGTCTATAATATTTCCGGTCTTCTTGTAGATGTGTACTCAAACTGATCTTGTATATGTCCAGAAAGCTGATGCATCATGCGTATTCCATGCTATCCGTTGGTAAGACTGAGAAAAACTCCCGTCACCGCATGTCTCACAATTTTGACAATTTGTAAAGATTGCAGATATATATTTCGTGGATTATTATTTGACGTTTCTCCTTGTAAATGCAAGTTTGTCATCCAGATAGTATTCAGACTGATGAATTACCTGTGCAGCAGGGAGAGATGTAAGGTATATCCAATGATATAACATCTTCAGAGAGAAATGGACATTAGTATGTCCATCTGCACCCTCACAAGACAAGGAACAGGTTGTTGCGAAGCATGTAATTACTATCCAAACCCACTATATAGCAACCAATAAAACATATTGCTTCGTAAGTATTTGATGTGACTAGTGATTGGCCACATGGGCAGCTGGAGATGGCCAACAGATCGACTTGACCACAAGTCTGCTAATTCACACATAGAACAGGGCGGTTCTTGCCACTGAATTCTGGATCTCTGCACTTTAACTGTGTTTAATCATTGGCTCACTTGTCATTCGGATGAAGAAAGGAAACACGAAAATTCACAAAATATAGTTTTTTATATGTCTTTGGCATAACCCTTTCTGACGATGTCCATTACGTGTAGAGTTAATGTGTTAAATAAATGTGATACATGTAAACACTCATTGTTAGATTATACCGTGGTTCTTGAAATATACCACACTCATGCCAAAAGTATAAGGTGTGTGTATCTGTGTGTCAACGTTGAATATCACTGCATGTTGAAGTATGCGAAAACAATCAATAAACAAGTTTGATCTCTTTGACTTCCTAAAAGGTCGTTCTTGGTGCTGCTAATGATTAGATTATTCTTCAGTATCACAAAGATCACTGGTTCTAACAAATGGAACAACATCATGTCACCATCTTGAAGCACATGCAGGGTAACTCAGGATGCATCAAATCCAAACATACACATCATGATACAAGGCGACTCACAGCTTGTGGCGCGTTCAGCACAAATCAAACAACCATCTACTGTCATCTAGCTGTCATCTCGGAGTGAGAACTAGATCACTATTAGTCAAACTGAAATTTATGGCGAATCAGTAGGATGAAAATTGATCTGAATGCATCTATGTAAAGCCTTGAACGAGTTTGGGTATAAATATTAACGCTAACTGAAGAATTAATAACTACCAAAGGAAGACTAAAATATTACCTCAGTGTGTCACATTACGAATTCTTCTTTATTTTGCAAAAACGAGGGAGTGTTTGCATAATGCTTTGTGATACATTTACATCGCACCGAAGGAATAGCCCTTGGAAAGACAGTTTGGTATTTAACAAAATACTCAGAGAGAAAACGCAAATTGTTTTGGTGTTTGCAATTAAGGTTGTTTTTGACATGTTTCCTTGTTCAAACGAACTAGCATTTAGTTTCTATTTTCCATCTATATCACGGCAATATATTTTTACCATAATTGTATCACACAAAATATGCCTCTTTACTTCAAAGACACATCTGCTTAACCCAGCTGCTGACAAATTTTCAATCAGACTGTTAAAACGCCCAAAACAAATGGATCACCTGATGCCTCTGGCCAGAATCTTAATGTGTAATTTGGTGTTTAAAAAACTCGAAGTGTTTAACTTCGTATTTCTAGGGAATTAACTCATCCTGTTGCCCTCCGCGCTTATCAGAGTTCCTCCTTCGCAACAAAAGCTGTCACCGCTAGCGCCACCAGTACGCATTTCCCCTGCCTCATTCACAGATTTTCCATCGCTTTCAATATCTGAGTTTCGTCTCATGACCTGTGCTGATTGTGCAATTGAATGGTATGGAAGCCTTGCTGGGACATTATTCTTAAACATAGTCTGCAACAGTGGGAAATACATTACGTGAAACTACATTATCTGAAATACATTTAGATTGTTTGTGTAAGTGCACTCTCTTGTACTTCTTCATATAAACAATCTCCATTGCCTAAACTCGAAATATGATTTAGTAGTTTTTGTATCCGTAAATCACGGTGACGATTTTATGTGCATCAGACTTTATATAATTGAACGAAACAATCTTAGTACACAGATCTTCTTTGGAATATGACGACATATTATGACCTTACTATTGTTAGGACTCTTTGTTGGTAAAGATAATTTTGATGACAGATACTGCTCGTGGTCATGCGGATATATCTATAGGCAGTTACACCAGAATAGTATCAGATATTACACGCTGAAACTATACAGCCAGCGAATACTAACTGGAACGCACCATAAAACACAAGAACGTTGATTCAAACACTCAGTTATAACTTTCATAGATACGGTAGCTAGCACTGTGATGTTATTGACCATTGCTACAAACTGTGCCATTTATCAATCCATAGAATCTGGTGCCAGGGATGTAAGATCTCCCATTACCTACCATCCCACCACCTTTACGAGTTTCCCAGAAACACTCTGGCACTACTCGTCTCCCGTAGATGATGATGCCCGAAGCATACCGAGATGCAGTAATTGTCAGATTTTCCAGTGATCTTTGTTCTGGTGATATTATCCCTTGGTCCTTCCTGTACATAATCAAAAGCTGAAGTCAAAAGCATGTTACAGAGATGTCAGGAACTGTCTGAGTGGCGGATAAGTGCCTGGTGAAAGGGCTCAAGGAACCATCAAGACTGGAGCAGCTTGCTGGTCACTTCTATAGCACTCCCTTAACATGTCGTCTTCATCAGGCAGAGCAAGGGAAATCAGAAGGTCACGAAATATTAGGGACACACTTTATTGCATGATAAAGAACTAATACTGATTGCCGGCGGCGATGAATAGTTACTTCTTTCTACTAAATCGGGGGGAAATATTTCAAATTGTAGACCATGACAGATAGTGTTAATAATATTAGTTATCATTTCAGCAACGTTGTCTACTGATAATTATAAAACCATTTGCTGTACTTAGTTGTTTGTTCTAACTGAGATTGTTGTTGGTGTGTTCTGGAATGCAGGAGCTGTAGAGTCTTGTTTGCCCGGAAGGGTATGTAAAACCGTGGTTTACAAGTATGTTGTTCCTGCCAGAGTTTTCATCTGTTCGTTGGTTTTGATTAATGACTAAACACTGCTCACACTGTGATCGCTTTGGGGAACCCTACAGATAGCAGATGTATCGCACGCCTACGTGATCTCTCTGCTGGCAATCCATGGCCGCATTTGTGTGTGTTGTTAAATAAAAGTTTATTCTTTTACATGTTCTCAAAACGGTTTAACTAAAATCTGTGACAAAGTAGTTCTTGTACCGATCTTTGCCGACATTTTATGCAGCCTAAGTATTTTGCTGTCAATGTTTAACTTTTTCTCATGACGAATTTCCCGAAATAATTCCGGTGTGACGTCAAAGTTCAACTCTTTACAGTCTACATCAGTGTTTCTTTTCAGTAAACAGCCCTGAAGAGTTCCGAATGTACAATCGCCTTAGCTAAGATCGCTTTTGTTGAAGAGACACACAGTATTAATACTGGTATCATGTTAGTTTCTTTCAACTCTATACAAACTAGTTCAAGGCTTGCAATATAACTATACATAACACAAATAATACCGTCACCAAAACACCAACAAAAAAACTTACTCCAACAAGACAAGAAATTCAATTAAAGTGGCGATGTGAGAAAAGTTTACAATGCTCCCAGGGGTAGGAGTATCTGATTATAACTGAACTATGAACACAACACTTGGCTGGATCTGTTAACAGTCGAGATGATGTCTCCATGTTTTCACTCTCGGAAATTGAGTTTCATAGTATATATTTCTTATTGGATTGTGCAGATGTCTGAAATAAGACATTCCATGGCAGACGTTTTAGGTACTAGTGTTCGTATTAACATTCATGTTACGTTTTATATCCTCACCTCATCGTTATAGCTGAACTGGTAAACGTATATACGAGACGTTGCAGCTTGACATTTACAAATATATACAACATACCGATAGAGTTTGTCACAATCAAAGAATAAACACTCTCGTCGCCTAAAGTGACGTTGGACATAAGTGGCCTATTGAACCCTTATGATCATGGTTCGAATCCTGGTTTGTCTAGGTCATGTTTGTGTTTGTCAGCACCTGTACTCGAGGATGTGAACGCCAGTCACCTACTTTACTCCATCCAGGATTCGAACCCACACTCTCAGAGTCAGGCACCTATTCGCCAGCACTGATGAGCGGGTTAGGAGGCTGACATATGTTACATGTGACCACTTTCTAAATGACATTGTGTAATCATAGCTTTCGGCCACGAGAGACGTGCCATTTAACAAGTATCAGAGAGATACACAAAGGCCGCAGTCTACACTACAAGTCTTCCGACCTGCATTTTTGTGGTTGAGGGAACTAAAGAAAGTACTAGAATTTGTACTTTTCTAAGAAATGTTACATTTGAACTAGTCTTCCAGTCAACAGTTTGGACACACTAGTGTAAATATGGCCATTTGCTTCTGGCAACTGTTCCAAACAAAATTTGCAAAATGATCCATACTGTTTAAAGGTACTGTTTACACATGAACTGATGCATTGTAAAACAAATTCGTAACTTTGAGGTTATTGTTATGAGTTCAATAAATAATAAAACTCAGAGAAAATTGGCGAATTCTTAACAAAATTACACCAAAATGGAGCTGTTCACATTGTTTCGAGAGTGTGTTTTTTGTAGTTTTATGTATTATCATTGATTCAGTGACAGTTATTTTTGGGTCACCATGTTTACAGTTTTGAGAGTGAATTATGGGTCACTTTTCATATCATATATGTTTAATGGCAACAGTATTTTAGCGGCGGGCTAATATCTGTGATACCCTGGTATTTTTACTTTCCATGGTGACATTTCTCATTCTTCAAAGTGTTTTCATTTTTCTCATATAAATTGTTTTCGTCACAATATGGTTGAGATATTGCCGATGTGACGTTAAATCATAACTCACTCATTATGACAATAATCTTTTCAACTCTGTGAATTTGTGTTACAATGCATCAGTTCATTTGTAAACAGTACCTCTAACCAGTGTGGAATATTTTGCAAAATCTAGTTTAGATCAGCTGACTGCAGTAAGTGGTTACATATATTTACACTAGTGAGTCTAAACATTTGGTGGGTCATTATTCCATTCGCTATATGGACAACACAGCTATGAAAATGTCATCAGTAATACAATGAAAACATGTGTTAATCATTTGAACAGCTTCATTAATTAGAATTAGATTACGTTGCACTATATCAAGAGCTGTATCAAGAATCAAGAACTGCACCAAGAACTGTATCAAGAACTGTATCAAGAACTGTATCAAGAACCGCATCAAGAACTGTATCAGGAACTGCATCAAGAACTGTATCAAGAACCGCATCAAGAACTGTATCAAGAACTGTATCAAGAACCGCATCAAGAACTGTATCAAGAACTGTATCAAGAACCGCATCAAGAACTGTATCAAGAACTGTATCAAGAACCGCATCAAGAACTGTATCAAGAACCGCATCAAGAACTGTATCAAGAACTGTATCAAGAACCGCATCAAGAACTGTATCAAGAACTGTATCAAGAACTGCATCAAGAGCTGTATCAAGAACTGCATCAAGAACTGCGTTTGTTGCTAATGAAAGAGTTGAGTTGAGTTTTACGCCGCAATATTCCAGCTATATGGCGGGCTAATGAAAGAAACACTGGTGCCTCGGCTTTTGGTCAGACACTGTTTCCTTGAGATGAACAACCGACTTGCCTTCGCATGTTTTGGACCGATTCCTCTCATGGGACAGACTATGTTAAACTTTTCGCTGATACTGACTGAACTCATCTGTCACTTACGGAGGCCTACACTCACTCAGACGTCACAATAATCGTTGAGCTCAAAGTGATTCAGTAAATATAGGGTTACGTGAACGTAGTAAATATATGATTCTTTGAGCATTGTAAATATAGGGTTCTGTGATTATGGTAAATATAGGGTTCTTTTTGTGATAATGCGGCCCTGGTCAGTGGTTGAACATCACTGTCTTATTGTCCCAAAGAAATGTACTGCAACAGCACTGGTGACGCACTGGGAACAGAACAAGACTCTTGGACACCAGACATAGCGGAAGCACCAGTCACGGGATGGTCCAACAGCCCATGCTTGTCTGAGACTGAGACTGAGACTGAGACTGAGACTGAGACTGAGACTGAATGGATCACATGTTCAGTACGGTGATTCGGTTCATTACGTGCTACTGCATACTGAAGCTCAGGACACGATCAGTGGCATTCTGATTGTCCTAATGAGTCACATCTGTATCGCTATAGACCCACCCACATTCTGATTACCTGCAAGCAGACCAGTGATAATCGTCTGTGAGTGACTTCAGTTTCCTTACACAGGCATACAGCACTTCAGACGGCTGGTTGGACTCGGCTTTCTAAAACCTGCTTTCTGATTAATGTGCCTGCTGGAGCTCCTTGTGAGGGAGTGACATTAATATGTTATGTTTGCACAAACACTTTTCCAATATCTGCAGAACATACGCTGAGACACTTATACTGAACATATTGGCTACGTGTCACTAGAGCTATTAGTTTGCAGCGTATTGACATCACGTTGAAACATGGCCAGGCTGATCATCAAAGCAGAAGTAGGAAACTCACACGTCACACGATAATCAAACTGATGTCTCACGGCGCTTTATACACCGTTCACTGAAGTGTCAAAAGAACTACTCGCTGTCCGCGTGCACAGAGGAATTGCATGCTATGTCTCGGGTGCTTTTGAACGGTAAGTTTCGGTTCCAGAACAGTTCTATAACAGGGTGTAATAGAACAATCCAGTCTGACTTCCTTCGATATTCTCATTGAATGTGACATTTATTAGATCTTTGAATGGCATTTAGAAGTGATAAGGTGTGAATTTCTATGTGTCAGTTTCTGCAATATGAGGTGTTTCTATTCTTACCCCTTCATCGGATCTAGGAGCACGAATATACTTCAAAACGTCGTGTCCTAGATAATACAGAAGACGACGTCTAGATACTCTCAACCTTTCTGACTTTTGTTTTTATCCCATATAAGTGTTCATTATTTAGATTTAATGTCACTATTATAGATTACCAGAAACCTCACACAGTACACCTTTGGATTATTGTTTGTAATTTCATATCGACAGTCATGTCTACATGCGTTGATCGAAGTTTTGCCTGATACTTCTCCTTTACATATTTTACTATTACTTATGAGTTTCTTTGTACACGAAAACAATATGAATTTGTTTTTTAGTTAATCCGTTTGATGTTATACTTGCAGCTGGTACGCTTAAAGATCAGACGAATTCACTGAGAAATGACTTGACAACGTGTCTTCTAGCGTGAAGTGTTGGTTCTACACAGCATCACGGCGCAGCGCCGATAACACTCTTGACTGCATTCCGGAAACACGCAAAGGTCATGGTTACGTCTACTTGCCAGCCACGTCATCCCTCAAGCCAAACATCTAACCTGATCAGGATGAGACGTCCATTTCCATAAATAATGCATTATCATTAACATTATGCAGTAACAATACACGGGTGTTTCGAGAGGGCTCTTTGAACAAAGCAAGTTTAGATGGGATCCTTACAAAGTCTGTATAATGCATAGTATCCTACTGTGTGGAGGGTAGCCCCGAGCCGGTAGGGGTGTAGTCATCAATATACACTCTTTCTCCTGCTTCAGGCTGGCTACATAGTTGCTGATGACTCTCGAGTTAACACTTCTATTTAAGTAGATAATGTGTGGCCATATACCGCATTGTAACCTGACTGCATAGTTGTGAGTTGATGTATTAAGCTTTACGCTGATGGGGCAATGGCGATCATCTCATAAATATCATAACACACGATGGTCGTAATTGTTTCCTAGGTCACATATCGAGGACTCATTGTATACAGCTGATGTACAATATCAGCCTCCATACCTTATCATCATTTGCCACAGTCACAAATGACGCTCGTGAGTTAATATCTCCTTGTATAGAACGCATCAGATTTTAATCAGCTTTACACAAAACATCATCAGAAGAAATCAGGATTATACTTATAATATCAACTGACAATCGATATCATACACGAGGGGATGTCAATACGAGGGGATGTCAATACGAGGGGAGGGGATGTCAATACGAGGGGATGTCAATAAGTTTTGAGCCTTGCATAGAAAAACACAAAATATTGGTATGAACCCACATTTATTTTTCAACATAGTCCCCTTGTGAGTCAAGACACTTGTTCCATCTTTTCTGCCAGGCGCTGATGCCATCTCTGTAGAAGGCGCCATTTTGGTCTTCAAACCAAGCCACAGTAGCAGCAATAAGCGCATTATCATCCTGAAATCTACGACCACGCAAGTGTTTCTTGAGATTTGGGAACAAATGGTAATGACTTGGTGCCAGTCTGTAGAGTTGGGGGGATGCGGCAAGATTTCGTATCCGCATTCCTGGACAGCAGTGGCTGCAACGCGAGAGGTGTGTACTGGAGCATTGTCTTGATGTAGAAGAATACCACGTCTGATCTTGCCCCGGCGCTTCTCCTTGATTGACTGTCGCACTTGCCTCAACAAGTTAGCGTAATATTCCCCATTCATTGTTCTTCCTTTTGGTACGTAATCTATGTGGATAACGCCTTTGCTATCCCAGAAGACATTTGCCATTACCTTCTGCACTGATCTGAAGGCTTTGAACTTTTTGGTCCTGGGAGAAGTGACATGTTTCCATTCCATAGATTCTTGTTTGCTCTCAGGATCATAGTGGTGGATCCAGGTTTCATCACAGGTTACTAGCCTAAAGTGAAAATCTTCTGGATTCTTGTTGTATCTGGTTAGCATGGGGTTACTTATAGTGACCCTTGTTTGCTTCATCTCATCTGTAAGCATTCTTGGCATCCATCTTGCGCACACCTTAGACATGACGAGATGTTCACGAAGAATTGTCTCGATGGATCCGTGTGAAATGCCTGTGGTCTCCTCTAACTCGTGGAGTGTGATTCGACGATTTTCCAGCACAAGTCTATGCACTCTGTCAATGTTTTCCTGACTAGTGCTTGTTGTTGGGCGACCTGGACGGGGGTCATGTTCAAGACTCTCTCTACCATGCTTAAATTCATTGACCCATCGTTTGATGGTAGCAGATGAAGGGGAAGACTTCCCATAAACTGCTGAAAGCCTTTCTTCAATGTTCTTCGATGAGTTTCCTTTAAGAACTAAAAACTTAATTACTGCTCTATACTCAATTTTATTCATTTTCACTGGCGTGAAGGGGGGTGGGGGGTGGGGGTGGGTGGGTGTCTCTTTCTGTCAATGTGAGCTGTTCAATAACTTCTGAGAGTAGGATACCAAAACTTATATATCACATCAGCTACACCCCAAGGTTCGATGTCGTACCATAGGCTGTGACACCCGGGTATGAAAAATGCTCAAGGATCAAAACTTATTGACATCCACTCGTATCATGTTTACAACACACCTACACTTCTACTGTGGTCCTATCAAGACCACCCACTGTTCCGGGCGCAATGTGCTACCCCGTGTAATCATCCGAGACTGCCTTGTAATGAGAGTAGCGGGTAATGGGGTCAGTGTATTTAGGTCACATCCTCTTCGCTTGGCAAGAGAAGCTTAAACAACACATACATATTCTCGAAATACACTGCAATACCTTCTGACAGACATGAATAAACATATCTTATTAACCTGTTGTTGTCCTACCTAACACTGTAGAAGCTATGTACACGCCTGAATCTTTCCGTGAAAGTACATGAGCATTCCATGAATTGTACCCTACAGGTCTAACCCAGGTACGTAAACGGTGAAACTATGCTGAACCACTGACTGTCTACGTTAACGAGGTCAGGTCGCGGTTTCTCGAAACAAACTTAGGTTTTCTGTACAAAATGCTAATGGATTGTAAACACATGTTCAGTTTCATTTTATTTCAATTTGTAAAATACAAATGCTCGGTTTCTGGTGAGTATGAGAAGTAAGGAATAAACTAATATTGTCGAGTCTACGCTGAAACCTAAAATCATACATACTGTCGCCGTAGTTTCGTAACTCTTGCATCCGAGCACGTCTCTATCAATCACAATACACGATATGCGTTATATCCACATGGGCTACATTTTCCGAAGGTTCAACTGTAAATGAGGGTGACATTATTGAGATTATGAGAGCTTCTGAATCGAAGTATTTCAGTTATCAATTTTGACATTACAAAATCATGGAGATACAGTTGGAGATAGTTGGATACGAGGATGTGCTGCGTGTGTTGCAAAATCTTGTAAGGGCATTTGACCAAATGAATAGTTCTACAGAAGACGAAGTGATGATTGCTTCTCTGCAGACGGAAAAGGAAATTGATCAAACAACTACATAATGTCTTGGCAAACCTCTCTCAGTTTCTGAATATCAAAGCTAGGAAGATTTTACAAAAATAAAATAAAATAGAAAAAAAGCCAGCGGCAGGTGAGGACTTTCGATTCATGGCAGCGTAAAAAGAATGGGTTTGAATCCGCGTTAGGCAGTAAATTATTAAGTCGTCCTAACGAAACAAAGGGGAGGTAAATGCACTACACAATTCATAGATCCTTATCTCCATGCAGAAATTCATTCGCCTAAGTGCTGCGAATGTTCACCTAACCACTAACCATTTTGGACGGTTAGTATAGGTATGTACAGACGAAGAGCTAACGCCATGACACCACAAGAGAAGGGTGCATTGTGGTGGGACAACTCGGACAAGTTGCCGAACACCGTGTTCTATTTGAATAGGATAAACGCTGAGAGTGAGAGAAACATAACATCGTGCTCTTAAACCAGGAGAAGATTTAAATCTCTGTGTTATTACAAGACACAATAGAAATTATTAGTATACACTAAAGTGAGTGAGTGTGTTTAGTTTTACGCCGCACTCATCAATATAACCACTGTATGGCGGCGATCTGTAAATAATCGAGTCTGGACCAGGCAATCCAGTGATTGACAACATGAGCATCGATCTGCGCAACTGGGAACCGATGACATGTGTCAACCAAGTCAGCGAGCCTGACCACCCGATCCTCTTACGACACCTCTTACGACATGCATAGTCGCCTTTTATAGCAAACATGGATTGCTGAATGCCTATTCTACCCCGGGACCTTCACGAGTCTATACACTAAAGGGGTTAAATAAAACGAAAACATTAAACATAATGTTGTCCGCTAAGGTCATTCCGTAGATGTCACTGATGAGAACCCTGTCTGTTGTCCAGTGAGACTTCATCAAAAGTGCATGTCATTGAGATGACTGAATAATAACTTACTTACTTACAGTCTTTGGGACTAAAGTAGATAATGATATCGCTTAACAACAAACCTTTGGTGAAGTTATGACGGTAACTGCAATTGTAAGCCATTTACTGTAAGCCATATCTTGTGATTTGTGATGGACTTTTGCTTTGTACAGATGCTATTCACACCACTAACCGCTCCCCAAGAGTCACACCGGTCATATGGCTGAAGGAGAGCGGTTTTGATGAACAGCTGATTGCCGCTCACGTCACAGATCGACAGTCGAGCGTAGACACAAGGGTGGCAGTATCTGAAATAATCACATATTGAGCAACAGACAAGATCCATTTGATTTGACAACTTGTTTACTAATAGATATTGTAATCACCGGGTATGTGTGTGTTGTATTGAGGGGCTAATAACCACTCCCAAGAACGGTGAGATTGCCCAGTGGTTAAAGAGGTCGCTCGTCTCGGCGAATGTCCTTGCTCGATTGTCCACATGGGCACAATATGTAAAGTCGTGATATTACAGAATTAGTGCTAAAGGCGACTACATCGCTAATAACCACTTCTGTCAAAATATCAATGAATATGACGCAAGAAACGTCTGTTGAATATTATTTGCTCTATACTGGTACAAGAAAACAAGAGAGGGCAAGTTAAAGATTGTCGACGAAGTTGTCCAGAAGAAAGGACCAGCAACTGCCATATCGACAACTGGCTCAAGAACACCCCATGTCTCAGACACCCCTGACCTCAAGAGACGCCAAGACACACAATGTACAAATGTTTAATATGTGTGCACTTCGTTGTGGGATGAGACTGTGCTAGAGTTACGACTGACATGTAATGTAAGGTTGACACTATTGTTAGGTTTTGTTGTTTGTGTATGTCAGTAATGGGTGCCCTGCTTCATCGTCAAGAGCTGGTCTCTAATGGGGCGCCAGTATTTAAACTTTAAACTGTACATGCTACAGCATAATAATAGCATACAAGCTCAAAACCGGGGTACAAACACATACATTCCGCCTGGGATACCAAAACATTCAGTTAGGGATACAGACACATTTGTCGTTAATCGTCATGAAAGAACGTACATAATAAGTGGGAGGGTATGTCATATATAACTACACATATATAACCTGTCCGGACCAAGATGTTTTAAAGTATCTTAGTATCAGAAAAATGCGTATCAAGTGTTGATGTAACTGGTGTTAAAGTATATGAAGTATGTACCCTGGACGGGTGATCGAGGGACTATCTACTCACCTCGTAAAGCACGATTCAAACGGTCAAGCCGACTGAACGCAGACCCTACTAGCATATTCTGTGTAAACGGCGGCACCGGCCATGCTCATCCTTGTTGGAATCAATGATCAAAGCCGTGACAGATAGTACGCTTACACTTAACATACAAATAGCTATCAAATACTGGGTTTCTCCTTAGGGTTAAAGAAGCAATCATTTCCCTCTCAAGTTGCCACCTAACGGTAGTCGAAAGGCAACGGTCAGTCTGTGGGTACTGGGGCTTCACCCCAACAGACCACGGCTATCTATCTGCGTTCTGTCACCCTGTAGGTTATGGTGTGTGTTACGTGTCTGGGAATGCGGGTCTTCCTCAACGGTAGCGTAAACGCTGCACATACCTAGAGAATATACCGAATTATGCTGTTACTGTTTGGAATGGGAGCATTACCGGAACTCGATAACATTGTTAATTAACAAATTAACAACTCTATCAATTAACTGTGATTAATTGTATTAATTAATACTCTGTGTAAAGTGACGTTTAAAGTTATCTACTTGTACCCGAAACTTATTTACCTACTTTACCACAGATGCCAGTTAACAATTAATTCACTTCGGTTTTAGCAACATTCCAACAATGTCACTGCGGGGAACACAAGAAATGGGCTTCACACATTTTACCGAACCAAACCCAGATCTTCAGTGTGACGAGCGAATACTATAACCACCAGGCCACCCCACAGCTCCTCAACTAAAAGTGAGGCCCCCTACCTTTTACACTGACGCAATATTAGGAAACCAGCCATTCCATGCCGCTACTGCCTATTGGTTGACTAAGCAAACATGAAACATCTTTAGAAGACGATGCTGAATAGAAAGTATAACGGCATTTTGATGTAATTGCGCATACACCACTGCAACACCTTCAAACAAATGAAATGATATGCTCCACTGAGTGTACAGTCGGTAACTTAATGTAACAACAGACTGAGGTGATAGCGTGCATCTTAACTTCACCTAGTCTAATGTACTAATTCGCTGAAATTTCTATCTGTTTCCTGACACTCTCATTATATTCACAATCACAGAATTAAATCTGGAGGTATATCCCCTAGCGGGAAGCAACGTTGGTAAAAACTTAAAAACACAAACAACTCAATGCACGACGTACTGACAATAAACACGGAAGGGTCGACGTTTGGCGACCTAACACCGGTCTACAGCGTGACCATGTGTCGGACAGGCTCGACTGCAGCATGCGAGGGGTCTATGTACAACAACTGACATTTACACGCTGAGTATTTCTGGCCTGAAGAATGATTGCTGCCTAGTAGAACATCAGAGTCGGATCTAATCGATCATATCACGAGCAAGCCCAGTTTGGGCGAGAACATCGTAGAGAGCGTGGAGGAGAAAAACTCGTCTCAGTGGAATGGAATTAGGTGCGCGAAAGGACTTACGTGATTTGACAACTCTTGACGTAAAATAGCTGCCAAGTAAGACTTTCTGTTCAGGTAAGATATTTAATATGTCTTCAAAACATCGTTAGTTAAGAAGTTTAAAAACTGTATTCTCCATGACCAGTTTGATGTTTTCTCAACAGTTTAGAGTTTCAGTGAGTTTTTCATCAGCTTCAATGTGAAGAAAGTTGAAAACGATGTTACTGGTTTGTAGTCACTGCTGCTGCGGACACCAAACTGGCGGTGAAACGGCGGTCTGTAAAAACATCCAGTCTCCACCAGACAAGAAAACAGCCATGCCATTTCTATGTTTAGCTTTAATATTTCGATAATAGAAGGAAAAACTACGACATATTGTACACTCCTATTTGTTTCTTGTGCTTACCAGTATGTGTGAGTGATATACACATAGTATTTGAACAAAGATAAGGGATACTTACATACTCCCATTTGAACAGTTTTGTGTGCATTCACAGTATTCTAAGGATCAGGACTTTGAACTGGTAGAATAAGCCACTTTCTTTGGAACCTTCCGATTTTTAAGGTTTTGCATCGATTTTACTTAAGGAGAATTAAGTCCATTTTTGGTGTCCCCTGCCCTGATGATCCTGAAATATTCTTAAAAGCGGCGTAAAACTAGCTTACTCACTGAGGGGACTATGTATTTAAACATAAGGTATATGTTTCCTATCTTGGAAAATTAAACATATTTCGATTGAAATAATATTAGGTTTCCGTTATTTGCCAGTCAAACATGTAGAGTTTGACTCAGTCGAGAACACCACACGAGCTACGTGTCTTCAGATTAGAAGACTGGGAAACTTATATCCCCATATCGCTTGTGGGCTTTATGAACTAGTTTGGTTAATGGATAAAGTTACTAGATCATGTATCTGCACGTTTCTTAGTTTGTTACACTCAGATTTTTTTTGGCAATATGGCCTTCTTAAAGCAATGACGTCCAATTGTAATCCTGTAATATGGCTTTAAAACATCAATAATAACTGAAATTTTGCAAGATTCATGATGGGAGTGTTTATTGTAACATGTAAAGCTGTGTGTGTGATTATCTATAAATATCTATAACGTTCGAATGAAAAATTACTGCATGTCCTTGAATAGAAAATAGAATGTTTACAAGATGTTTCTGGAAACATGTGTGCCGTTGTCTGCAACTGACTAAATCAACTCGAGGCAAGCTTCTGTCCTTGATATTAACAACACAGATGATAAGGCTGACGCGTAGGACATGTTTTGTTTCTGTCTGTTTTGGCTATAAGCGATACCACAATTACTATATCTTATTATAAACCATTGGCTTCAACCTGAGAACTTGACTATATCAGAACATTAGCATAACCATTAGCTTTGTGACATCAATATAAAAAAAAAAACATGTCAGCAGCCTGTCTGCAAAATTAGAGATTTTATTAAGGTGAAATTACAGTCTGTCCCAGTTTGCCGACCTTTGTACAGTCTGAATTGGCATCTCTAATTAGGTGCCATGCTGTAAGGAATTGTTGTACATCCACGAGACCCCCGATCTATTATTCCTCAACATGGCCGAGGGCGAGATTGTTCCGAATCTGACAAAATCATCACGTTGTTGCAGTAATGGTATTACGTCTTGGAAATCCATTAGTCTCCTTGTAAACACCTGCAAGTGGTCATCACATATAATAAATGCTGGCCATGACATAAATCTCCTTGTACACCACTCGCAAGTGGTCCCTACTTACGGCGACCACCAAACCATTTTTAAACCACCGTAAGTGTTCAATACGTGTAATGAACATCCGAACATCACACTTGTCCCTTTCTACACCACTCGCAAGTGGTCCCTACTTACGGCGACCACCAAACCATTTTTACACCACCGTAAGTGTTCAATACGTGTAATGAACATCCGAACATCACACTTGTCCCTTTCTACACCACTCGCAAGTGGTCCCTACTTACGGCGACCACCAAACCATTTTTACACCACCGTAAGTGTTCAATACGTATAATGAACATCCGGACATCACACGTTTCCCTTTCTACACCACTCGCAAGTTTTCGTTACTTACGTTGAGCACCTAACCACCCCATACCTTATACTGACTTTAATAGATCACTACTTTTACATTCTTGTGCTTCTGTTCTGATAATTTCTTTGCATTTGAACAAATACTGTAATTCTGAAAATAACGAAATATTTATGGTGAAAGATTTAGCACGTCATTTCAGCCAAATGAACAACCACACAGAATTGTTCTGCGGAAATCAAAGTAACTAGGTATTCCCTGGGGGTACAAATAGATGAAACTGGTTCCTGCACTGTCAGAGCGTATTCCATACAGAAAGAGATCACACCAACAGTTGACTTGTCAACTTTAGGGGGTACCTTTACATGTCAGTATCAATCTAGGACTAAACACATGGCAAAGCAAGTAGAAACATCTAAAAGTCTCTCTTCCGAACATGACAACGTGTGCTCGACTGGTTCAGAAGCTGATGGCTTTGATTTTCTGAGTTTCACATGGACTACCTACAAAGTTAGCTTTTTACATGCATGGGAATTTGCTGAAGGTCATCAAGGCAACACGTCAAGGCGTGTTTTATTAGGACCTGTACACAGATCTAGTATCTTCATGTCGGCAAGTCATTACCGTTGCTTTGTAGTTATTGAACATCATTCATATTCACTAGGTTTGGAAAGTCAACTTTCCAGCTCTTCCTCAAACTGACGAAAGAACGGTTTTACATCACCCGTAGGAAACTTTGCAAAACAATGACATCCAGGCAGTGGCACTCACATGAGAGTAAGGAATATAGTGAAATATACTTAGAGCAGGCCATCAGAGATATATTCAGTTTTGTTCCAATTCTGTGTTTCCTATATTCTATAGGTAAATATGCCAAACATAGCAAACATTAAAAGTACGTCCCATTGTTCTTTGGAAAATATATTTCCACATGCTTCATATTGATGTTTTAACACCAAAGATCATCATTGATGTCTATGTCTTGACATTCAAGACGTGAATGATGTCTTAAGTTGATTACTTTTGTTCTATCATATTTTGTTTGCTAATACAATACCACTAACCTGATCTAACAACGCATTATGTAACTACAAACGGCAAAACACACTCTGTAATCATAACAAATGCTTACTAAATGCAAAGACATTTGTACGAATTCGAGATTTTCATAAATCACTTCACATTCGCCGTCATACTAGGTGTTGGCCAAAATGTTAACGTATCCTGTTCTACCGATGGCACATATCACAAGACAATGCAAAAACACTCGGTAAAGGTCACAAATGGCCTTGGTCAGACAAATCTGGAGTCTCGTCCTTTGAAATTTTCGAAGAAAACAAAGTATCTGGTGTTTTTATGTAGATACATCAATAAAGTTAAAGAGAGGCCCTAAGATTATGGAGTTTGAATTCGGCTGCAGCTTTGTGTTACATACTGCTCAATGGTGGGGAGGGTTCAGAAGAAAGCCCCCTCAGGTACCACAAACCCTTTAATCACAGACACTACTTAACCGCGTGTTATCATCCGATTATCGGCTTGAAAACCAGATTCGTTTTGCTTATGATCGTTGGTCTATTAGTAGCATGTAAGTGCATCTCTCAAATCGTTTTCCGCCCACATAAACAATCTGACGCGGCGATATATAAACGAAAAGAGGGCATAACTGCTTTAAACCAAATCCATCCACTAATCGTCGTCTGCGAGTTCCTTCTCAGTGAGAACCCTTTAAACAGTCGTTTTACACAGGGACCATATCGTTGTATGGCCTCTGTTCTAAAGTATACGAAGGTTTCACTCATTATACAGGCAGGACTCTGTACTGAGACTAACCTCTATCGAGCCACATGGCTGGGGCCATTAGAGTTTCAACACCTCTCTCCAGTCAGAAGCTTTGTTATTTCGGTACAGCAGGAGGATTTGGCAAGACATGATGTACCATAAACATAGTGAAGTTACGCATGATGTCAGTGTTTTGAGACAAAGACAGAAACGCACAATCTAAATCAAACTTCCCTTGTAGAAGTTGATGTAATTTCTTCCATGAAATACTGGTGTCCTGTTGAAATAACAAAGACCTTAGTCAAAGAATGTGCCTTATGCGTCTGTGCCATCTTTCACAAAGCGATGTGGTTATCGTAAGTGTTATATTTTAACACAGGCCTGTGATAACTGTACCAAACCAGAAGACCCGGGTTCGATTCCCCTCATGGGTACAATATGTGAAGCCCGTTTTCTGGTGTCCCCGTCGTGAAATATTGCTAACAACGGGGTTAACCTAAACGCACCCACCCACTCACTCACTCACTCACTCACTGAAATATAAAGTACAATAGATGATGCTAGATATTTATAAGCTAGTGTAGTTTGTTCCGGGTTCGTCTTTAGTAACCCATGCTTGTCGTAAGAGGCGACCAATAGGAACGGTCGGTCAGTCTCGAGTTTCATATCATCGTATTCCATTTTTTCATGATGTCGATCACCTGATTCTCTGGTCCGCTAAGTGCGGCGTAAAACTAAACTCACTCATTAAGAACTCATATGTTCATGTCACCACGTGACTGTGTAGTTACGGTATGACTTGATGATGGACAGCAGTGTTTTTGCTGCTCTCATCTTCCATTGTGTAGAGCTCGACTGGTGTAGATGGATGGTCTCACTTAGTGGGTGTATACCATACTGTAGAGGAGGTTGTTTGTAGTTTTACTACCCCAGGCATAGAAGGGAACAGGATGTGCGTTGAGAGAAGGGTACCCAAGACACCAGAGCAGTTATCAGTGATTTGCCATGAGGGAGGAAGTCTTCAAGACAATACACACTTCAAGATTTCTACGAGAATACTTTTTCAGTTGCATCGTGGCTGATGGCAGTTCGTTTTGTATGAGTATAGTAGTGGCACATATTTTATAGAACAGTTCAATCTTATCGCTCAGTTATCAAAGGCATTACCCGTATATGACTAGCGAAACAGTATGAACGCTCGGAGATATCTGTTCTAACACTGCCCTTTAGAAGTAAACCTCACACGACCCAATGCTGTCCACTAACTGAACCGTCATTAGGACAATAGACGACATGAAAGCATTACAATGTTACCTCTGTGTACTACAGGTATGATGATGTAGCATAACATTGGCTGTGGGTCAAGAAGGATCCAGCGCAGTCATCCACAAGACAAAAGAAGTGCTTGGTACCATCCTCTAGCAGGAAGAGCGGGTAACCGATACTTGCCAAGTAATTTACAAGTGTCACAGAAGGGAACATTGTAATGTATACGCTCACCAATGATTGTTTAACAAGTGGCATTGCCAGTGATGATTGATTTGATAACTGAACGATGTCATACAAACCACGTACTCGTAACTGTAACTTCATCTGTCAAACCTAACCCATACGTGAAACCTACTTACAACTCCATGGAGAGTTCGGCACCATTCACTGGTATAACACCCGGATGCTCATGTATCTATTCCTGTCTGTGACTGGAGTACTGCATCTGCTCACTGATTGTTGTCCATGACGGGGGGTGGGGGTGGAGGTGGAGGTGGAGGTGGAGGTGTATTTTTGCCACGCACTAAGACATGTGCTGCTGTTAGTTGCGTGGACAAATTAATATTGTTACTTTGTCAGGTTTGCGGTGCTACTACGCTTACTGGTCAATGCTTAGATCTGTGTTGCTAGCTACCGCTGTGTGCGTTGTCAGCAGGTTACCATCGCTCCCACGACGGAGATGTTGGTGCTACTGTTACGGTGTTAAACTTGTTAACTTGGACCTGTTATTGGCATTCGCGGTTATAAACTAGTGTCCAAAAGAAACGATACCAACTTTTTTTCAAATTAGTTTATTACTACGTGATTCTTTTGTGCAAACACGTGCCAATACGTATTGCATATTCCAAACAAAGCGTATTTGATTGGAAATACCAGGAACACTTTACCATTTCCGGGGAAAACGTACATTTCGTGAAAGTGACGTTTCTCGCTCTAGCATGTTCTGCACGTGCATAAAACTGTATAAAACGGATGGGTCTACCCGTTGATATCTCAACAACAAAAAGAACACAAGACATGCCGCGTTTGACCGCCATATATATAGAGAGAGGCGTTGGAATGATCCAACAAGGAGCGACACACGTCGACGTCGCCAGAAGGTTGGGCTGCGCACGCATCACCATCACTAGATTGATGCAGCGGCTACGATAGACAGGTCACACGTCAGACAGGCCCAGGAGTGGAAGACCACGAGTAACAACACTCGGTGAAGATCGTTACATCCGGGTAATTCACATGAGGAACCGCATCGCAACAGCGACGTCCACGGCGGCTACAGCTCTGGGTCACCGGGTCAATCGACACGGTCTACAGGGGACTACGGCAGTATGGTATCCGGCCTGTCATACTGCGGACCGCTCCTCACGCCTCGACATCGGCACGACAGATTGCTGTGGGCCAGGCGAGTCCGACGCTGGCAACGTCGTGACTGGGCACGTGTTCTGTTCTCGGATGAAAGCAGATTCCTCATCTTCAGGAACGATGGACGGCAGCTGATTTACCAAAAGAGTTGGTGAACGTTTGGCGCCTAACTGTGTTCATCAAGTCCGGTCGTTTGGAGGTGGAGGGTTAATGGTTTTTGGTGGCATCTGTAACGTCAAGACAAGGCTTGTCGTAATTCGTGGAAATCTGAATGAGCAACGTTATCGTGATGACATATTACGACCTGTTGTGGTGCCCTTTCTTCAGCAACAACCTCGTGGAATCATTTTCCAACAGGACAATGCAAGGCCACACACAGCACGATTGACACAGGACTTCCTTAACAACGCCAACATACAGGTTTTGCCATGGCCCGCATGTTCACCGGACATGAATCCCATCGAACACTTATGGGACCACCTCGATCGGCAAATCCGACGTCGCCCTGTGCCTCCAGTCAATGTTCAGGACTTGGAACGATATTTTCTCGAGGAATGGCAACGCATCACACCCAACGTCATCAGTCCACAAGCGTGTTCTGGCGTGTATTGAGGCTCACGGTGGACATACCCGCTACTGACTTGACTTTGAGACGTGTCAGCTGACATTTCATATTGTTTCTCTGATTAGTGCTTTAAGGAAATGTTCACTTTTCGACCCCACCCATCTTTAAATCTTGTCAAATTCAGTGTTCAAATGTGACTGAAATGAATTCTTTTACAGATATTGAGAAATGATTCATCAAAAGAATAACACCAATCTTAACCGTGTCTATTGTTCTGTTTTCATTTTATGTCGTTGCAAACAAGTGGTATCGTTTCTTTTGGACACTAGTTTAGTTAATGTTTATGTTTACAGGTTATTGGTGGCACGTGAGCTAGTGAACTAAAGTGTTGTTGCTTCCGTTGACGGACTAGAAATAAGTGTTTCTTAGTTCGTTGAAATGTCAATATTGGTGTTGTTATTTATGTTGCAGTTTGTGTTACCGTGAGTGTTTTTGTGGTTCTTTTTTTAAGTTTTAGCGTGGCTACATTGGTTGCCATGTCAGTGTTACTGTTTACTTTGAAGGTTTAGTGTTGCTATTTTCGTTTCCGTGTCAGGTTACTGTTTACTTTGAATATTTATTGTGGCTACAAATATCCCACTAACGGAATCGGATGGCCAGACTCACTGACGAGATTGACGTGTATCCCAAGTGCGTAGATCGATGCTCATGTTGTTGATCACTGGATTGTCTGGTACAGGTTCGATTATTTACAGACGGCCGACGTATAGGTGGAACAGTGTGGCGTTAAACAACAAACCAACCAACCGTGTATTTAGTACAGGCGTCACGAAGTTTGCGTCTGATGATGCTGTTGGGATTATATCATCATCACGTATAAGTGATTACTGGCGGGGGATGAATATAGTTAACCAACTCATCTCTCTGTACACAGACACCGTATGACATGATCATAACGGGTTTGCTTCTATATTTATAGAAAACGTGATTGCTGTGCCATAACAGCTGCATCGCCAGTAATCTTCCTTCTCACTTGTGTTCAGAGGATCATATTGCTCCAAACCTTTCATCACTCTACATGTGTGATCTTCCATGTCAGTAGAACATCAAGACGACTGGGCTTCTGGCTTATGTTTCAGAGACTTTCACGTCAAGTCTCGCGCGTGATTTGAGTGTGCTATAATAATATTCGTCAGCTTTTACTGTTGATATGTTTTGATTAGGTGTATGACGTATGTTTCATGTGTACACAAGGCCCTATTCGATATCAGAAATGAAAATAAACATCGAGTGTTGTTTAACGCCGCAATATTCCAGCTATATGGCGGGGTTCTCTACACAGTCTGACCACCCAATCCCGCTAGTCCCCTCTTACGACAATCATGCGTTATTGAAGACCATTCCCAACCCTGATCTTCACGACTGAAAAGAAATGTGTCTGACTTTGATATCGATCATATGTGAGCATGGATATCGTATACATGAGCATGTTTGTTCGCTTATTTAACACCGCACTCATTCCAGTTATATAGCGGTGGTCTGTAAATAATCGAGTATGGACCAGACAACCCAGTTATTGAAATGCTCTCGAAATGTCGCCATAAATCGTTTTAAATGCGTTATTCTTAAGCGTTGAACGCTGAATCCTGATTCACACAACCTTCGCCCGACGATCTTTGAAATCTCTGGAGAAAGAGCTTGCCCGTCTGTGCCTGAAACCAAAGGCCGGATCAGCCTGGACATTATTCGACGTGAACCTCTTCTGAAGGATATAAGTAGACATTGTGTTATGCAGCTGTGTGTTTTACTTGTGTCACTCTCGTATATTACCCATAGGTCCCAAAATGTAGAATAGACGAGGATGCTGCCACTGCTTTCATTTTTGGGTAAGAGAGAACGTCATGTTCACGACACAGTTTTCGGACACACAAAGTAATTATGAAAACAGCCTTTCTGCTAGAGCAGAGCGCCCATGTAAATGCCCTTGATCTCAGAATTCCCGTCGGTATTTTAGTTGTTAACATAACTGGAGTTTCAGATTTGAAAAAAAGTAAATGAGTAACCTTTTTCCAAAATTCTCGAAAGTTTAAACTAAGAAAAAAAGATTCGAAATCTCAGTACGCCTGAAATACGACTTAATTCATGATGTCCAATTCATATGTTATTCCGTCGTCTTCCGTATTGAAGGTAAATGTTCACTTATCGGAAATATTAGAGCAAATGTTGTAAATCCAAAAGCTCCTATCTTGGATTATGTTGATAGGACATGTAGCACTTCAACTCACTTAGTATTCAATATCTCCATTTATATTCGGTATTATGCTTCCACCAGTTCGTGAACAAATGATACTAATGAATGTCAGCTATTTTAATGCGACAAGCCTGTTACGTATGGGGAAGGGTGTCAGAAAGTCTGTATTCTATATATTTTGGCATTGCTCTAATGTCATTATGAAAATCATGACTGTTAGATTTTCCATATCTGCAGTCTATGTGGTCTCACCAAAATAATTGAAAACAGATTGCTTTCGTAATCTCAGTTTTCTGATAGTGGCTGCTTTCAAACGAGTTTTTCAGACAATTTTACTTCTTTTGTTTAGAGATGTAATTCAGAGTGATCATGAGATGTGTATATGTGTGCATTGTGATTGATAGAACAGCTAAAACAGCTTTAACTCCACACATAGTTTGTATATGATCTCATAAATGATGTGGAGAACGTATCCATGAGGCACCAGTAATTGATGACACAGACCGGTCACAGGGCTCAATGGGACATGATGGACCAAGCATTTGTCAATCACTGTCACTGCCTGGGTTTTAAAATATAGCTTAATTGGAACTTGATATATCTGATGCCATTGCTCCTAGTCCGATATTTGAAAGTGATTTATTACGGCCAACTCCAAGGATCAATTTCATTATTAGATACATACGTTTTTTACATGTGATCAATATAGTTAATGTGTTACATTGATTAGTACTTGAAGAATGCGGTTTACCTCGACGGCACATCTCATTGCTCCAGACTAATGATGTCTGCGCAAAAGTATTTTGATCGTTAGTTCAGTCATCTGTTTGCACTGCATAATGAGTGGCCAGTAAAATATGGCAATTAAGCTCTTCTCTGTCCCCGAAATTACTGTTAATATAGCATGCAGCTGGGAAAGAGTAGATGAGGAAAACTGATACAAGAAACGTAAGAACACAACGCCTGTCGAAATCATTGTCTTAGCAGCCCTTGAAACTCTGTGGAACCATGGCCACTACACCTGGAAATTGCTTGTCTCCAGTCAGTCTTGTATAGGACGTCTAATAGTGGTAATTACTCGTAGTATGCGCCTATGCTATAAATGTATATCATTTTCACTCTGGTAATCTGGCATCCTAGTGGTATTGGCATCTGCTGGTATCACACACCAGTCGTTGTCACTTATTTATGTCGAGCCGTAAGAAACCTTTAAGGTATTTTTCATTTAAAGTGTGTGTCTAGAGTCAATCGCTGTTGGGTCCTATTTTCGAGAATACTTGTCGGTCATTCTTAAAGTTTCCAGCCTGATCATTCTTCTTGAATTCCAAGCCTCTAAATATGACGACAAAGGTCTTAGACAAAAGACGTAGTCATAGTTCCTTACTCATTCAGTGAAGCAGTAAATGAGCGAGAATGTAGAGACCCTTGACATGTCCAACAATCGCAGGTGCAGGAAACCAGGCCATACACCAGTGACTGTTGCTGTAAAACATCCCACTGATATCATCAGGCATAAGTCATTACTGGTGTAATTACCTAGCAATGAAGTAGATCCTGCACATTGTGCATAAATGCATGTGTCACGGTGTCTGTGCAGATGCTGCACAGGTCCAAACCACCAAACCAACATGACAAGCATACAAAAGGACGACAAGCGTGCATATGTATCGTCCTGTACCTGACTGTTTAAACGTATTACATGTCGTGCCTTTTTTCGTCATGTGCTTGGGGTCTGACTTTTGACAGGTTAAAGACAGGTTGTTAACTCCTACTATATTACGGCGCGTAATAGAAAAGTAACAGATAAATAACTTATCAAAAATTGATGAAGATGGTGAGGTTGACTGACTATACCCGAAATATATACCTGTAAGACATTTTTCTTGGGAAAGAATCATTGTGACATATAAGAAGGGCACATTGGTTTTCCTTAACCGTGATGTTTATGAGTTCATGCGAGACTTCATGTCTGGGAGAGAGCAACAAGAACTGTTTGATTGTTGTTGACTCGGCTCCCTTCACCCATATTGCATTGGCGATATATTCCGAGACGACAAGGTAATTAAGGGTAATTTGGTTTGGTTTTGTTTGACGTTAAGATGCTTCCTGTTCCCGGACGCCAGATAAAGATGTAGGTCTGCCATGAGATGTGTCTGTTCCTGCTTCACTTTTGATGCCACGGACAATTACACCCCCGAAACAGACAAAAACATACAGTATCTATTGAAAGTACTTTCAATATTTTTTACTAGGGCAACATATGTATTTCTAATTGGACGAATTAATTTAATTGTGAGCTTAAAATACATTTGTTTGGATACAATAGCCAAATTAAATATAAATGTGTTTGGATTAGTTTCTCATGGGAAAGAAATCGGTTTAAAATAAGCAAAATATCCACAATATCTGTGATCAGTCTGTGGTGCTTTCTTACAACTGCCGGAGTAGTGATGAAAATAGTGTGTGCGTGTGTGCTTTTTAATGCGTACAAGAGAAAACATTTGCCATGTTCATGTGATTACATAAACGTGATATATCAATTCATGTTGTCTCCGGTCCGCATACATGTATGGGCCGGAGACCTTATGCACAGTAAACTATCTTGATCTTGGTTCATTATCCCTCGTCGCTAGCCACACTATCTCTCCTTAAGCTTTTGAAATGAGTCAACGGTTGCAGTTTCTTGTCCCACTGTATGTATGTATGTATGTATGTATGTATGTATGTATGTATGTATGTATGTATGTATGTATGTATGTATGTATGTATGTATGTATGTATGTATGTATGTATGTATGTATGTATGTATGTATGTATGTATGTATGTTTCTTGTATACATTTCTGTATACAAATCATGTATCCGTTTACATCGCATTACTACTACTACTACTACTACTACTACTACTACTACTACTACTATTTCCAGGCATCAGTGGGCTTCGGGAATCTACAGGGGAACTAGCCTGTAAACCTCTCTTCTCCAAGGCAAAATGGAATATAAAACTGGCTTACAATTAACGTTCATTAATGAAAGACATCCATATTTTCCTGAACAAGAGGCATATACATCCGTATAGACAAACCTCATTTGTTCATCACCTTATTTTGTTGATGTACGTGCGGAACCACATGCAATAACAAATATGTGTTGTCCTCTAAGGACTGATATGTACTCCTTATGGCTTGGCATTGTTGACATGAAGAGGAAGAGGCAGGTTAGATTACCAACGACGGGAACATTTACAGGTAAGCCTGGGGGCATATGAAGGATAAGCCTGGGGGCATATGAAGGATGACAATATGACGGAACAGGCTGTCAACAGAGCTCGGCTCTGTAGCCTATTGAACAGCATTGTCAGAACACATCGTTAATGCTGAGGCTAGTGTAAAGTGTGAACACAATAAACACTTGCAAGGATTACACAGAAGTGAGGACAGCGCAGCTGAGAAATAAGCGTAGACTGATGAAACATTTTGGCAAGACACGTAATACATGCGTTATCAATAACTAAAGTATTCATTTGTTTGTGGAGGTCGTAAACGATAGGCGGTACTTCCCAACAGAACACAACTTAAAGGGAGTAATAAGAATGCACAAATAATATAGACGTCAGTGTGCTAGTTCTTTACATCTAGACTATCGTGAGATACTGAAGATCATATGTCGAACAGCAGGTTTTTGAAAGTGTTCAACGTATATATAATTAGAGCTTAACAATACTGAAAACTTTGCAATATTGAGCAGCAGAATGCAACAAGGCTTATGCGCGCTCCCTAGTTTTGCGTGTACAGTATAGTTATCTCATGTAATACATTTGAATTAAACGCACACAATAATCATTTAGAAATACATTCACTAGCACACATTTGATTGCAAACACGCAATAAAATATACAAGACGTGCACAAGGATTTATCTGCTTCCACGAGCCCGAACATATGTAAATGTGATTTACTGAAGTTAGATTATGCCTGACGCTACAAGATTATACTATAAACTATTTTGATGAAGAAATATTTAGACTGGTGCTACATGATCTGACGTAACTAAAATATTCCGTGGTGTACTTAGCCTATACTGCATAGTTTAAGTGAAAGTTTATCTTATAAACCAACAGTATTGAACGCAACAGAAAACAGAAAACATGAACATAATTTAGGAACATACACTGAATGAAATGAACATGGCGTACCTTCAAAATAACCAAGAGAAGGATCAATTAGTGGCCAGTCTTTATTCGGTGCATTTCATGAGTGAAGTAAAGAAAGGCCGTCATATATACCACCGATGCTCTCAGTGTTCGTGACATGGACGCACGTTTAACTGACTAACCCTTAAACAATACTTACAAATGTTGCTAATCTACGCTGTCGCTATCTGAATTTTGAGATTACCAGCGTAGCTTCAAAGACTTGAGAATGCAGAAATGACTAAAATTATCTAACAGTTTTCTCGGCGAGTGTGTTATCATAGAGTAATCTTTACCTTTCTTTCTGGACATGTAGTCTTAACCAAGGCCTATCGTAACCGTACCAACGTCTCTGTCTGGTTTGGTAACGACGTTTAATTTCATTTGACACGTTCTTTGACAGCAACAAGTAGAGAGCAGGAGGGGGTGTTCAGTTGTCCCACAAGGTGTGCGACGTGCAGCGTGAGAGCAAGTATTTTGCTGGTGTAAAGCGGTGCGATGTTCATGGATGGCGTGAGACAAATATCTGCAATGTGTAGTATACACATGTTAAACGTCCGGCCATGGCCACTCAACACAGAAGGTTGAACAACGCCCACATCAGCGCAACATTTCATCGAACGTCGATAAACACGGTTTTAAGATTCAGCGTTGCTCTTCTAAGAATAGGACTAACACTGGGTTTTATAGCCTGAGCCTTAGAGGTCGCCTTAACATAAACTTGATAAGCCAGGCGTTCAGGCCTGTCATGTGGCTACAACATTGTACGTACGGACCAGTGTTAAACCCTCGTAATCGATTCCTCACGGTCATTTCGCTAATAAGCCACGGATGCTGCTCACTGTCAAAGTTGGAGTCTCAAGCCGATTGTGCTGGTGAACCAGATGAGTAGGATGTTACATGTGCTTGTTGAGAATGTGACAGGTCCCTATTGACGTCACCTCAGTACCACACACAACGGAATGCTCTTAGTCATTCCAGCTGCACGATCCACTGCTTTTCGGCATATCGTTTACGGATTTTGGCCATTGGTGTAATTCATAGTTGAACACTTCAGCAAATAAGTGCGTGTGAATTGATTCGGTCCTGCGTTCACTTTGATGCATGACGAACATCTTACTAACGGTATTTCATGCATGCCACGACCGAGATGCACGTGCAGTGTCATTATGGGTCATAAACACGAAGTATGTTCACTTGTTATTATCGCCCTGAAAATCTGAAAAATCTATACCAATATTTTAACGTAATTTGTTATGATTGCTTTTCGGCAGCATATTTCAACTTTATTTTATGCTTATTTCTGCACGTATCGTTGACCATAGGTACGCTCACATGTGTTTGGGTTGTCCATTCGTCTAAAGCGCTGCCGAGTTTGTTCTTCTCGGTATTTAAGAAGTGATTGTGACTTCCTATCCCAGCTCGATCCCAATAAGTTTCTAGTGGTGTCAGCATCGTACCGTGTTCGTGGTTTTCAGCCAAACTGATCAATCCACGTCCGCTTTCCTCTTCCACTAAGTTCGCACTAAAATGCTGAAATACAAAGTTTAAACACAACCCACTCAAACCCGATTCTAGATATATTTAATCTGATCTTTCGGGAACCAGTCCCGTGACATGTATGACACATATCCATACTCACAAGTCACACGAAGGATATGTCGTACCACAACATTAACACACAGAGATCAGTCATCATTCCCCTCGCTCGTAAACTCTGGGGTTCTTTTCTTTGAATGAGCTTGTGCTGCTTCCTTTAAAACAAAAGGTTCGTATTTTCGAAATGCCAGTGTATCAATTTCGGTTTAATTGTTTCATCTCTGCCATATTAATTTACATGGTTCTGGCAGAAGCCTGTACGTTCGTTTCATTATAAGATTAACAATGTCTAACTCTCCGGTAACGCTTTGGTTAAGAGGAACTCAACCATATTTTCAACGGGGTTGTTATCTCTGTGTGAGAAAGGAAAGCAGTTCCTGGTGGTTTCAAACTCACGGCCTGAAAATCATGGTGCGAAAAAGAGGAACGTTCAAATTAACAAACAATGTGATACACGTCCACAATAAATGTAGTTAGTGAATCCGTGACTGGTACTGTAAGGTGTCATTACACAAGATAGAAAACACGATAGAGAACAAACAAGGAGTGTGGAGAGTTTGTTGCTGTAGCTAGTATAATCGATGCTCGTGTTGTTGCAAAGTGACTTGATAGATGTACATAACGGGTCGTCCAGACTATGAGTGTGTTTATTCACCTGTGAAATAGATACCACCCCACTGGTCAGTAGAGGTATTATTTGTTGACCAAAGTATTTTTAAGATTCGGCTGACCTCCCCGCAACTAGTGCACAATATGGCAAGTAGCTCCTGATGGTGTAGTAACAGCCCAGCACTGAAATGGTATCCCAATGTATGTTGAGGTGACAGTGTTCTGAGTGTTAAAACACAAGGTTGCAAACCGATTAAACCTTTGCGTGGGGCAGCTTCGAGATGAACTAGCCAGCTGCCAGCAAGAGATAAGTACTTCTTAAGGAAATGCATTTGTCGTGAACATGAAATATTACATAATCCGAAACAGACCCAAAACTGATGTCAAAACAAAGCCATTCGTAATTATATCAATTTTGTGAAAATAGAATTATGTATGACCTTTTAAATTTCCCGATAAAGATTTTTCAAGAAAATCTGTGCTATGGCTTTCCGGTTAATACCGATATTGAAATATGCTTTGCTTTTTGTGCTTTGTTAAACTGTCATAGAAAAATATTACATCAATCGCAAAATTAAATGTAACATCAGACTGACAGAATCGATGCAGCTGACAAAGTTGATCCTTTTCTAAAATATTGATACACTTCTCAAATGAAATGAGGGCACTTACCAAAGTAGTAATCACCGTAGATCTGTGTCCCATCCATTACTTCCATCACAAGTTGAGAAGCCATTATATAACTGAAGTACTGCTCTTGGCGCGGCTCCTGCCTACATAAACTATACGTAGAGGCAGATAATCCATCAGATAACTCTGAACTCCTTATAATAAAAACAATATATTTTTGTGAATGGACTTTCAATTGGAAATCAATGTATACATATTACTTTTTCCGATCTATGTCGTAATGCTATACCGTAATTTCTATCTGTAGAGTGATTATTATTACGATTTGCTGCAACACCCATAAACTCAGCTCAACTCATACTAACAAAAAGCTATACTTATTATCAGATACCAGATGAATACAGCATGCCGTTGTGGCTACCAAATCGATATGACGGCGAAAAATACTTCCCGAAATAACTGAAAGAAGTGACACGGTATTCGATCATCCGGCCATATCGGTGGAGGCACTGGCCGGAAGTGAACTTCTGCTTCAACATTTCCGGGGCAAGGTCACGCAACAATGTCTTTTGTCTGATACTAATTATAAGTAACGTTACTCGCCGTCATTTGGTTCATACCCCGACTATTTTTATCTCTTATTGAACACGGAAGAATTCTTATGCACGATCTCCTCTCATGAAACACTGCATCTTCTCATTGGATTCTTGTCACTCACCTCTCTGAAGGGAAGAACACATCAAAGAAACTTTCGACGATATTCAACCCTCATACATTTCGTATTTGTTCAAAATTCGATCGCGATGGCCTTTTTTACCAAGTGTGAGGGCAGTGGGAAGCTTTGCCTCTGTTACAGTGTGGATTTGTAATGGCTGGTTGGGTCTTTTCATGTTCTCAATAGTGCTCTCAAGGTGAGAATGTCTTGTCCCGGGATTATCTTTGATCTGATAAAAACAGTTATACTTTGATGAAGAAACGTGGCAAGTGACGAAGAGCAACTGGAAGAACATTGGTATATATTCATATTCATTTTTTTAAAAATCATATTTAAAAAATAATAATGATGACAACAAATGTGCAGGGATGGCCTTCATGTCGATGTTTAAACAAATGTTTGTTTGTGTATTTCCAAGTCAACTGAAATCTTAAAGACAGGAACATAGTGGCTCGATGATATGTCCTTTCCCTAATGGAAATATACAAGCCCGATGCACATGTTAGTATGATACGCGGACTGCCTCCTGTTTCTTCCATCCACCATAAATAAAGTAATTACGGTAATACATAGCACTATGTTAATGGCGAGAAAAGCCCGGTCAAAGAAGAGATTGCCAAGAAGAACGGGTGTTACTTTTGCACAGTACTTATGCAGCATCAAACAGTGGTAATTTTGTGCCTAGCTATGTACCCTACCTAAATGGGTATACCCAGTTAATTTCAAAGATTTTATGGCATTTATGCCGACGTTAATGTCTCTTGTACTAATATCTTCAAAGACATACTTCACCATTGAAAAGTACATTCCTGTCCAAAGGTGGAGCGTGTGAGATTTGTTCAAGAAAGGCGTATGGGTCAGGAAGAACATTAGTTAAGCCTTAACAGTTTGACGGGCCATTTGTAGGATGTCTTCATTAACAATTTACCGGATTTGTTTCATGTTGGCAATCACAGTGTTAATAGGGAAACGGTTTGGAGCTCGTAGATTGCTCTTTCAATCGTTTTTCGACGACAAACTGATGTAGAGGTTCAGCACACAAAAGACTGGCCAACTAAAGAGTGACAGGTTCGTCCTGCCTCACGCATCCGCGTCATGATTCCACAGACCTCGTTATTGTTTCCTGTCATTCATCTAAAACCTGGAGTGGGCAAACATAGCTGTAAAACCTAGTCTTAGCCAGCTAATTGATGACAGTTACCGCATTGGATTATTGCTGGAGATGCATGTCCTGGTCGCCTCATAAATCAAGGACTGGTCTCCTAACTGACGATTAATTTTTAACTGCTCCCTTTGTATGCAAAAGAAAAGATTCCCAGCTCTCCTCTTAGTGAGCAAAGTGTACTTCTGTACTGAAGAGGAAAAGAAAATCCACTCTGTTTTTTGTCAAGTTTTAAAATAGAAGGCATAAACATGAAAGCTTACTTTTATAAAATTTCGTGTTTTCGAAATTGCGTTTCTTTTGCTCTTCAGTATATTCAATATAGAGAGATGATGTGATCTAAATATTTTCTTCAAGGTTTATAAGGACATGAGATCCTTACCAGGTATATTCGGTATGCATCTACAGTCTTTTAATACTATGCATGTTACTTTTAATGCTATTGTTACAAGAGTATATCTTCTAATAAAAAATGTCTGTCTGTCTACTACTGGTATTTTAGCGGCACTCCTTTTAAGGTAGCGCTTTAGAGCTGCCTCTCATTAGGCTCTCTTCTGTATATAGGTATGTGTTGTGACTGTTGGTAAACACGAGGCCGAACGAGAAAGGTCTATCTTAATGGCGATGCGGTGGCACAGTGCTCGAATGTTCAAGAATCTGTGACAGTTTATATAAAGGCTGGTTGTTGTGTTGACGGAACACACCCACACACGGACTTACGCTCGGAGTCATACATCGGTCTGCCTCTTCGTCTACGTTTCTCTGAAAATTATGACTTGGTGAGTTGATATTATATTTGTGACCAAATACTTTAGATTTGACTCACTTGCATCGTACTAGAAACCTCTATCGTGAATCATTGTATCTTGGTCTTTGGTCAGTACACATTATCGAATATTTTAGATAGTTCATAGGTGATTTTTATACCTTTTGTCACTACAAGTTATCAACCGTAACACCATAGTACATAAAAGGTACAGCTATTAGTTACAGAATAATTAACAGTGATGTATGGCCCTGTGTGTTCCTCTTGGACACGTGCGGCCTTTGGGTACCATGTCTTTTCTGTGGAAATATTGAGATGAGGAAATGCAACTGTAATAAATAGATAGATGGTGCTCTAAACGTCTGTGTGGTTATGCATGTGAGGAGTATTTACCCTAGTTATTCGATCCTACTTACACTACATGTTAAGTCATCGTTCCATCGGCTTTCTACAAAATCGTCCAATGCCCGGGAGGACGGTAACTGTCTCCTAATGGTCGCTGTTAATGCTAGTGTTCGCTCTCTGGTCATCTGGAATCACGGTCTGGCACCTGACACCCCCACTTACCAGACTGGAACCTCAGGCTTAAACTGTTTAGTAGAAACTGAATGTCACCTAACATGCATGTAATGAGACACGTGACACAACTATCAGGAATTAGTTGAGAGGTCGCCAGGTCAGATGGTTAAAGAGACGACGAAATCTGTCACGTACATTGGAAATTCCCTCATCTTCCCATCAGATAAGATCTGACAAATATGGAAGTAAATATTGTTGGGAATTTTATAAGTAGGTTGGTGTTCTGCCAAATGAATATAATTTAAAACAGCATCATCAGGCAGTTGTGTTTTGCTCCTGAAACCAAACTTTTATAAAAACGGCCTTTCCCTCTGTGAAAAAGCAACAACATCTGGCTCTCTTTGTTCTGAGCGTGTGTTAATCTACTTGCTTCAATAACGAATAATTAAATAAAATTAAATTTTTATTGTGTTCATTAAAATTCTGGTAATCTGATTGGTTAACTCTTATTGAATTTTAATGAACACAATAAAAATTTAATTATTTAAGGATTGACTGTATTTCTTTCGTTGCATTGAAGTATGAAACTAAAAACCAATGTGCTACGCGGATTCTTACAAAAGTTTGCCCATTGGTTTTTAGTTTCATACTTCAATGCAACGAAAGAAATACACAGTCAATCCTTAATTGTTCTCACTTGACATGTGACTGTGTCTTGGAGATCGCTCTGTCAAATGAGTATTGATGACAGCCGACGGACAGATATTTCCTTATTCAGTATATATGGCCATGGTCCACATATTTGAATAATGTTACAGTTTATTTGATGCTGGCTACACAGTAACAGACATTATCGCCTTTGAAAACTATCCAACATTTCTGCACAATGTACAGGCACCTAAAGACACCTTTCTAAAGAGAACATGTGAATCTTACGGCGGAATAATCGCATTGACTGAAATTTATGTATTTCTAATTTACGAGCCTTTATCAGAAACTTAGCAATACTTACCAACACATTTTCAATGGTAAATGTCAAATCTTCGTTATAACAGGGCTGGTCACATTTTCACTAAATCTTTTTTCTGACTGGAATTGTCAATGAATGTTATTCTTAACGAGCAGGGTTTCAATGAATCTTCGTCTGCAATAGGTAACAAGTATTATTACAACGGCAATATGTAACATGTATTATGACGAATGTACATATCTTCTAATAAGAAGAACGAAATATAATATTGGAGTGTTTTTTCTAAGTTATTTTTTCTATTTTCACGAAACCAAAGTTTTCCATCATAACGTTCGTTACATAATTACATATACAATACATGAACATAATCAGATATCCAACATACCAGGAGGGGTAGCATAGTTTCCTGCAATTGCAAACCACAGCAAATGAGGTCATTCACAGACGAAGATCACAACCACCACCCTGCTTCCATCGTGCCTGACGTTGACTTCAGTGCCATCGATGTCCCTAACGCAGAGTTCCCAAACACCAAAGAGTTCCCAACCGCGCACACTTCACGGTGTTTCTTCTCTTACACGTAATGTGCAGCTACATCTAGCTAAGGGTTATGAAGAAATTCCAGACGTGAAACTGCTTCCCCGACGTGCGTCGCTTCCCCTAATTACCACTGACAACATGGTTCAAGGCTGGCTTCAGGTTGTAGCAGTAAGTCTACAGAGACCGACTTCTATTCAAGGACTGGTGTGTAGAACTGTGACAGCCACAGTATGGAAGCAATCACCTTGATGGTCAAGGATTTGCTAGGCCTTCGACGTGATATGACTTCAGAGGAGCAAGGTGAGGAGTGTAACGTGCTTCCTTGACTCTGGACAGCTCTTCACTGGAAACAGATGCCTTAATGCTAGAATCTGTGCCCGGAAGGAAGTTTTTCTATTTCCCGTATGTCGGCAGTGGAATACACATACCATGAATCCGAGCTGTTGCGTGGCTGTGGTGAAGTGGAAATCCTATACCCTGCTGTATCTTTAGATGTGTAACATGATATAATAATTATGGAATTCAATGTTGTACTGTTTATAGACCTTAATACGATGACGTAACATTGAATGCCTTTGTTAAATGAACATATTCATCTACACATTCATACATGGCGTCAGTTACACTGCCGAGATCTTAACCTTTTCGAGCATATCTGGGACATGATTGGTCGTCGTGAGCAACACAGAGATCATCTTGTACAGAAAATGACCCATTTGGAAGCTATTTTACACGAGTATAGGCGTAGACTTTCCCTTTAGAGGACCAGGAGGCTGACAGGGGGGTATTCGGAGGAGAGTGTTTGCTGTCATACACTCACGTGGAGGTAGTGACCTTGAAGTGTGGAAAACACTCTTCACATTCACCAATAAATGCAACATTAGACTCTTGTACAGGCATAGCTTTAAATCAAAATCAATTTAAAAAAAGATTATATGAGTAATAATCATCATGAAATCAACGTGGATTCAAATCATGTTCTTGTTTTGTATGGATCAAAGTATCAGAGGGTCATAAAACCCATTTTTTCCCATCATGGAGGTCTTATGCAAGAATGAAAACCTATCTTTGCAAAAATACAGGGGTGCTTAACAAAATTGTTTGTGTATGTAAACAATTTACTGAAGCTAGACATTAGCTACTTAACTCTTTGTTGGTTCAAATCAACGATTAAAATGCATTGTTTTAAGAACATTTGGCAAAGGTTCAAAATTCTCTCCATCCCGAATTTCAGTATCGCTGAACTTGACTTAACATTTCTCTACAGTGTTCATGGTTAATTAAAAAGTCTTATTCAAAGGGACAGTGTTATTTACAGTTTGTATGGACGAAGATCACAGGTCCGATTTCTAATTTGTCTTCAAATTTACATTATGATGTTCTGGTGAAAATTGTCTTGTTTGGGCAATATCTTTGCACTGAAGTGTGACTGAGTGCCCCTGTTTAAGCTGAAAAAGAGCCGACGTTTTACCAGTCTAAGAAACTGCTCACTGTTGTGGTCGACGAATTGTCGGTCTCTGTTAGTATGTGACTGATGACATTGCATGTATTCCCCTCCCTCATGTTTGATCATTTTCCAGTGGGTTATTGGCAGCTATTTTAAGGTCATCGATGGTTTCTGAGTATCAAGTAATGCCAATGTCTTGGTATCGCAACGAAATAAATTTGATTTCAATCCTTTGTTGACTAAAGAGAATCAGGCGTTCTTAAAAGACATGGTGGCATGGTCATTATTGTTTTCTCAATACCTCTTACAGGGAATTCTGATCATCGTCATATTGTGGTGTATGTTTGTACAGAGTCATCATTGGCTAGCTACCGTATATACTCTAACGTCAAGAGATAATGACACCATTGTCCATGAGCCACTAAGACGACGCGAGTGATATGGTCAGTCAGACAATATGTATATGACTTAGTCATTGATCGCAGCTTGACATTCAAGAATAATGTATTCTTACAGAGATGTGTCCTTTGATGTCAAGCTTCATCTGTGGTAAACACAATTCACTTCCTTAGGCTGTAATTGGTTCACGGTAGCATTTTACCCTTATCCATGTCCTTCTATAGCTCATCAGCGATGGTGCTGTTTTGATTTCTGATATTGGACAGCGCTTATAATGCAAGTGCACATCTAAGTATTGTGCCATTTCTTCATTTGACATTCACAAGCATTGAAGAAATGATGAAGAACAATTAACATGCGCCACGTGGACTTGGTTAGATCCTTCTATTATTTTCACTTGTACACTTCCGAAACAGTACATTACATGCAAACATTCTGCATTTCGTTTGCCAATATGATTAACATTCACACATGGAAACAGTTGTGCATGTTCGCCCTACCTTTGAACTTTTTGAACGTTTCAGTCATCCAGTAATATCTAATTAAGCTTCACCAGACAGGTGTGGCAGACTCACACGCATTCCGCACAGACGTTAAAAGATCACGCTCCTAATTGAGTAACGAAATATTTGGACATTTTGATAACAGTGACAGATAACGCAGAACGTTGTTCATCATTGTGCGGATGGAGAGACAGACGGCAACTGAGTGATCCCTTTGTTATTTCGTCCACGAATGATTCCCTTGTGTCGCTCTCGTGTTCAACATAGTGGCAGAAAGGCACCTTCTAGTGGGAAATGTAACTACCCTTCATAGAAGGAGAGTCAAATGCTATTTTGGCCGTTCATCTGATGTGTGTTTGGTCATCATAAATTCCTGGAGAAACCCATACCACGTAACACGATACAGAGCCTCTCGCCCTGACAGACGGTTGGTGCAACAACAGCTTACCTAATAATGCAAGTGACCAACAATTGCATTCATACAAGCGAGGAGGCGGTACAATATAGATAACAAACACCTGCATTGACTTAAAGCACCAAATCACCCTGCATTATCAACTGCTTCGTGTGCTGTCGTGACCCGTGTCCAACCCTCTTAGCCCATCAATTATTTATAGGAGACGTGAGAGGAAATAGCCGTCAGTGGCAGTACAGCTATGCCTCACTACTTGGCAAAGTCTGTTGAACCCGTTATTATCCTGCACGATATATGTAACAGTGGAAATATCAACGTTATATCTCAACATCACAGACTCATTCAAAATGAGTGTATGGAGGCATTGAAATCAAATCAGCAGCCTTCAGTCAGTATGTGTATAATGCAGGAGAAAATGCTGATTAAAGTTTCAGTGTAACGATTACCTAATTACACAGATAGATCTATATTTATATTCATAATTAAGAGTGTTAGGAAATAGAGTCATATCATTGATCAGAAAGCACACTGATGGCCAAGTAGGCAATAACAGAAGCATTAAAATGTGATGTCGTCTCGTTAAAATTGTTGAAAAGAAACAGTGGACCTAACCCGATAGCTTTCTTTAACCAAGATCCTCAAACATCAGTCAACAAGAGAAGAAAAAGGGAATTAAGTTGTAACAACAAGCTGATAGGGAACTTGTTGCTGCCTGCTTTTGTAGTAATACGTCATTGAAATCGTGTGCCTCATTATTGTTGTTATTCCCTATCAGCTTGTTGTTACAGCTTAATTCCCCTTTTTGACGCTGTTTGTTGGTTGTAGTCCACTGCTGGCCTCTTCCAGTTATGTACCACTTGTTGTTCAGTTACATAATGTTGTTAATGTCAGTCTGCTGTTTGTGATAACGTGCCATGTATATGCTTCTCACCATTTGGTTGTAGTCACTTTTAGGTTGATAACGATGTGAGAATCTACATAGAAACATCGCTAGATGTAATAAATAATGTCATCCGCAAAGTTGCATGTTCCATCACTGACTCATCTACTTCTGGAATGTCGATCAGACGCGTCTCTTATACTGTATGCTTTCCCCATCGTTATTAATATTCATATAAATGTAGCATTAATGACTGCACAAACTACACACTTGTTTATGCCAGGTGATTCTACTGTTTTTCAATTGACATACTTACAGAAGATTATTGACAGTGCGGTAGATGAGGGTAAAGAAGTTAGAGCACTATTCTATGCATGCCATGTAAGTAAAATTTATGAAAAAAGTATGGCATAAATGAATTTTGGTTACACTAAAGCTTATCGCATAACGGACATACTTTGAGATGGTTTAGCAATTACAAAACCGTAAACAGAGAGTATTAATGGAAGGCTCCTACTCTTACCTAAACCTTACAAATACTATTACTCCTGTTGTAAGGTTAATGACATCAAAGAGGGAGTGAAAGCAATGTTCGTCATTTTGCTAATGACACATACATGTCACATGATCCTATTCACACGGCTATTGACGATCTAAAACCGATTCCTAAGTGGGTTTAATATTAATCTGGAAGACAGAACATGTACAATTTGTTAAAATGATGTTATTTATGACGAGTGTCATGTTATTGTATCACAAACACCTAAATGTTGAACGTAAGGAGATACATCCCTCTTATTTTTGTAACAATCCACATATATACAAATGTATCTCGCTTATGAAATTTGATTACACCCCATCTTATTCAAACAATCACTGTTTGCTAAAATTGTTCTTAGTCTTTTCAAAAATATATTTCCCACACTGTTATTGTAAACGATTGTATGTTCGCTTTGTCATTTTGTATGGTTTAAGAGAAGAAAATTCTGTTCTGTGCTTTATATTTTACATGATCCTATTCATACGCCTACTGCTATCAATAACGTCCTAAAACCGATTTCTAAATTAGGGCTGATACATGGCAATTTCATTTTAATCCACAAAAAACCCCAAACAAACAAAGCAAAAGAACCCAAAACCAAACAAACAAAACAAAACAAAAAAACAAAACAAAACCAAAATAAACCCCGAAAAACATCCCGTACAACATTCGCGTTACATATATATCCTCCTGATATATCTGAATACTATTATGACATAATAATAGCCTTATATGTTTCCGTCATTCCGGTCTGTAACAGCAGGATGGATGCATGTCTGAATGCAACCTTATGTGCTGACCAAACCTGCTCGCACTGAACTGAATCACATAGCTTTGTGCACAGGGGCTTGTATTGCTGAAAATAATACGTCCTGGGTCCAACAAGCCTACACTGATATCCATATACATATAAAGAAGGAAAGGGATGTAACGCGCACAAAGTTGTCAAGCACCCTACTCTCGATTATGGGCGAATTCTGGGTGGGAAATTGAGGAATATACAGCCGCGAATCTTACTGAAATAAAACCAGATAAAGAACCAGAAAAGACAACTTTTTCATTTGTACGCCAAAAACCTGCCTAAGAAAATCATCTCTTCTCGCAGAAGAAATACTATGTATTTCACTTAAAAACACCCGATCGGCGAAAACACATAATCTTTCCGTAATCGCTAGATATTCCGCTCTCGTTCTACAACCTCACAAATGAAATAGGTTATTCTTTTACCTGCGATACACGACTTCATTGGGTAATTAGCGGTATCGAGTGATCGCGTCCACATGTTTGCCCTTCATCCTCAACAGGCTTGCACCAACACGATATATCGCGCCACGAAATAAAAATAATACTGGTGTTTTATTTTTGACCAGAGAGCAGCTCGTCGTTGGTGTAAGCCTATTGAGGGTGTCGGGTTCACTGAGTGCGCGGCACTAACGAGAGCACGAGAATTATACCCTTTGCGTGCGACATTGACTCAAATGGTGGTGTTCATTTTGAATCTCAAATATTGGAACATATTTATTGCACATATCAAGGATTCGCAAACTGCGAGTAAATATTTTGAAAATTTACTTCGGTTCTTACACATTCTAACACTGATTTACTCAGACCAAAAGTGTGAAAGCACGTCTCTGTTGCAAATCCTCACGAGCCATGTTATGCAAGGAGAATATGTTCCTGAAGTACAATTTCTATACTTTAAATTTTATAAAATAGATTCCATATTTTGTATTTGAACTCTAGCATAAAGATAACGTTAGAATTTTTCCCCCCAAAACAATAACTTCATTTAGGTTTATGTGGCATGGAGTTCTTTCGACGCGCCATGGACCCGGGTTCTGTTATTCGCATGGGAACAGACATGACAATTCACCTAATTTCAGTGTCAATAGGTCCATGTTATTGTTGAGGATACTATCATTATCCTTACCGACAACAACGACATTTCGACAATTTTCTATAAATGTAAAGCTAACATCTCTATTCTGAAACTGCATTTTTCCCATTGTTTGATATAGTTTCAAAACGTATCATCACCCAGATGTACTCCATTGCCCTATAAGCTATTTTTAGAATCTACGTGCACTAACGAGAGCACGAGAATCATGCCCTTTGCGTGCAACATTGACGCACGTGGTGGTGTTCGTTTTGATTTCGTAACTATGGGAATATGTCTATGTGATACACTAAGGATTCGCAAACTGTAAGTAAGTTTTAAAACTTATTTCGGCATAAAGGTAACATTAGATTGTTTTTCCAAAACAATAACTTGACTTAGGTTTATGTGGGCCAAGGACTCGGGTTCGGTTCCCAGCGTGGACTCATTGCGTGTAGGGCCCATTTCTGGTGCCTTCCCACCGCGTTGTTGCAGCGTGGAACTAAAACTTCTTAGTTCTTATTTTAACCATGGGGGGGGGGGGGGGGGGGGGGGGGGGGGGGCGGGGGGGCAGAGCCCTCTAACCATTTAAAGAAATTGCTTATGGCAACCACGGGATTTTCTTTGCTCTTATTTTATTTATCCTTTGTTATTACAAAATCAAAAACACTTTCACTTGGATGTAGAAACACCATTTCGGCTCAGTCAAGCAATGATCACTTTAAGATTAGTCAACCATGGATAGAAGTAACAATATTAGCATAGTTTCGGCCAGTTGCAGAGGCCTAACCGAAAAAGTTAAACATATAGAAGTCAGGAATTCATATAAAAGAAAGAAATTCTCTATTATATGTTTACAAGACATGCACATTTCCGCAGAGTTCGAGAACACAATGAGAAATGAATGGGGTTTAGAATGTGTCATTGCTCCACATAAGTCAAACTCAAGAGGTGTAGCCATTCTTTTAAACAATAACTTCGAATATAAAATACACAATATAGCTAATTACATAATTGTAGCTGTAACTGTTGATGGCATAAGATTAACCCCTACAAATCTATATGGACCTTACTCTGATAGTCCTTCCTTTTATATATCTATATTTGATAAGAATGTTAACATGGAAAACCAGTCAATTGTAGTATGCGGAGATTGGAAGCTTGTCCTGGACCCCTAGATAGACCTTGAAAACTATAAACACATCAATAACCCACAGGCTCGTAAGATTGTCTTGGACCAAACTGAAAACTTGAACTTAATAGATGAATGGAGAGTACAAAATCCCAAACTAAAAACGTATATATGATGGAAAGAGAATAGCAAGTCAGATTATATTTCTTCATGGTAACTGATGCCTTCTTTAACATATATTGTAATGTATCCATTATGTGACCATTCTGCCATAACTCCACCTTTATCTACACAAAAAGTAAGGAAAAGGGATACGGTTATTGGAAGTTTAACACATCATTATTGAGATGAGAGGAGTATATAACACTAGTAACAGACTTACTCAATGAACCAAACGTAAATACTAAGACACATCATTATTGAGATGAGAGGAGTATATAACACTAGTAACAGACTTACTCAATGAACCAAACGTAAATACTAAGACACATCATTATTGAGATGAGAGGAGTATATAACACTAGTAACAGACTTACTCAATGAACCAAACGTAAGACCATACATACTCAAATGATGAATAAACGAGATTAGAGATGAACACTTACGTTGAACTATCACTGACACTCTATTTCTGGAGACATTTTAATGAACGTTGGAGGAAAATCCATTTCGTATTCTTCATATCTTAAGAAAAGTAGAACTACAAAATATAAAGAACTTTAGGAGAGTATATGTCGAATAGAAGACGAAATAAGAAGCAACTTCCAAAACGTTAATGAAACGATTCTTGATGATTTCAGTAAAAGTAAAAATGAACTGGAAAAACTAAAAGAAGAAGAAATAAAGGGAATTCAAATTAGAAATAGAATCCAGTGGCATGAAGAAGGGGATAAACCTACAAATTATTTTTGTCATTTAGAAAATAGGAACTAAACAAACAAACTTATTATCTTTCTCATCATTGATAATGGTGAAGAAATAGCAGACGGACGAGAAATAATCGTGGAACAAAAACGATTTCATGAAAATCTGTATAAATTTTGATTCAATTTAAAGTTGTGATATGGACAGTGCCATTAAAGCTGTATTCGAAACTTTTACCACTCCATCTCTAAATAAAGAGCAGTAAAACGAATTAGAGTGTGACATTAGTCTTGAAGAACTTTCGTATGCTGTTAAATCAATGAAAAATAAGAAAAAGTCCAGGTTTAGATGGTTTACCAATCGAATTCTTTGATTTTTTCTTTAAAATCTCAAAATTTGGATTCATCGATATATAACAGAAACTTTCAACAAGAACTCTATGACTATCACAATGAATAGAGGAGTAATTACATATATCCCCAAACCAGGTAAAGATAGAAGATGTCTGAAGAATTGGCAAGCTATAACCCTCTTAAGTGCATTGTATAAAGTTATAAGTACTTGTATGACAAACAAGATTATAAAAAAAACATTGAATGTTCTCATAGACCAAAAACAAACTGAATTCATTCATGGAAGATGCATTACGGAAAATATTAGACTTCTCTACGACACTATGTTTGAAACTAATAGGCAAAACATGAAAGGTTTTCCACATTTTAACTGACTTTGAAAAAGCGTTCAACACCGTGTCAAAAACATTCATTAAGATGGTTCTAGATAAGTTTGGTTTCGGACGCAACATTCATAAATGGGTTAACATACTGATTTCTACTGCATCCTCGTGTATGACACAAAATGGTCATTTATGGGAGTTTTTCGACCATGAAAGGGACGCAGAGAGTATGATCCCGTCTCTCCATATTTATTCTTATTGGTAGCGGAAACAGTAGGAATAATGATCAGAGACAACAAGAAAATAAAAGGAATTGTGTTAAACGACATCGAGCATACTATTGGTTAATATGCAGACGACACTGAATTGTTTTTTGGCGGATCCGAAAGTTCTCTAAACGAAACTATGAAAACTTTGCTCTCTTTTCACAACATGTCAGGTTTGAAAATAAATATAGACAAAACAAAAGAAGTATGGATAGGTTCAATGGCAGGTAGTCAAACAGTTTTATCTCATGATTATAAGCTAGATTGGCATAAGGGGAATTGTGACGCATTTGGAAACAAATTAAATGCTCATTTAGAAACCTATCGGTATGCAATACAAAGAAGAGACTTGGAATTGGAAAGGACGTAATTTAACGTTTGCTTGAAAAAAGAACCGTCATAAAAAGTTTAGCTTCATCCACGATTGTCCACATCTCATCTCTCCCTAATTCCCCCCAAAACATTTTTTACTGAATTGAACAGATTATTTTATTTTTAATTTATATAGAATGATAAAACGACTGATAAGTACGACTGTACGAAGAAGGTGGTCTTAGAATGGACGACTTTTGTTGACTCGTTAAAACTTTCATGTTCGCAGAAATATATATCTCAAATTCTAAGAACTATGATCTTGCCGGTTTCCCTTTGCAAAACCTTCTCCTAGGAGCCCAACATTACAACACATTATAAAGTCAAAAATCCATTTTGGAAGGACTCTCTTGATGCTTGCCATAGATATGTTAAAAGATATGTGTGTAATAATACAGATATTTTTGAAATGGCTAAATCACCTGTGTAACAGACAAGCTGGATTATTCATGACTGGATTAAATGTGGAGTAGTTTATATGAAAGATATTTGTAATAACCACGGTTTGCTAACCTTTGCTGAACTTAAAAAATGGCATTAAGGGTACTGCGCTTGACTTTATAGACAATCCACTAAACGGAACTAGATTTTCAATATAAATTTTACCCAGAGCCATTTACACTAAGCGAGAGCTACTATGAATGAAATTGACAGACAATGATTTATGTACATCATGTGGCTCAGCTAACGAGGATATTTACCATGTATATCTTGATTGTCCAACCGTCAAATGTTCTGGGCAGAATTTAACAATTTCATAACTCAGTTTCTTGCTAAAACGTACGAAATGTCTAACCATAATATTCTATTCTGTTGCAGTGGAAACCATTTACTCAGCCACATGATTCTATTGGCAAAGTGCCACATTTTCGTTATGAATATAAGATCATACAAACTCAGCTTCACAATCTATAGAACAATTATTAAAGGCCGTTTATGAGACAGAAATTTATCGATCAGAAAAAACGACATGACACATTTTACAGAAATTGGAATGTCATTGATGCAATCCTGTAACTAGTAATGAGCCTCTTGCATTCTCTGTATCATCTATGTATTAGCTGTACTGTTTAAGCCAGATATTTCCAGTACGAAATATACTGTACTGTCTGCCTATGCAATTTGTAACATTTTATTTTACCCATACATTCTGTAACCAAGTAAAGTGAATGAAAAAATGTTTTTTGAAAAAAAAGTGTACCTAGATCTGAGTAACAGACTCGAGATCTGTTCAGTGCCACACAATGCCAACCGACGACTGGGTCACTAAGTGTACCTGGATCTGGGTAACACTGGCTGGATATATGTTCAGTGCCACACAATGCCAACCGACGACTGGGTCACTAAGTGTACCTGGATCTGGGTAACACTGGCTAGATATATGTTCAGTGTCACACAATGCCAACCGACGACTGGGTCACTAAGTGTACCTGGATCTGGGTAACACTGGCTGGATATATGTTCAGTGTCACACAATGCCAACCGACGACTGGGTCACTAAGTGTACCTGGATCTGGGTAACACTGGCTGGATATATGTTCAGTGTCACACAATGCCAACCGACGACTGGGTCACTAAGTGTACCTGGATCTGGGTAACACTGGCTGGATATATGTTCAGTGTCACACAATGCCTACCGACGACTGTGTCACTAAGTGTACCTGGATCTGCGTAACACAGACTCGAGATCTGTTCAGTGCCACACAATGCCAACCGACGACTGGGTCACTAAGTGTACCTGGATCTGGGTAACACTGGCTGGATATATGTTCAGTGCCACACAATGCCAACCGACGACTGGGTCACTAAGTGTACCTGGATCTGGGTAACACTGGCTGGATATATGTTCAGTGCCACACAATGCCAACCGACGACTGGGTCACTAAGTGTACCTGGATCTGGGTAACACTGGCTGGATATATGTTCAGTGTCACACAATGCCAACCGACGACTGGGTCACTAAGTGTACCTGGATCTGGGTAACACTGGCTGGATATATGTTCAGTGTCACACAATGCCTACCGACGACTGGGTCACTAAGTGTACCTGGATCTGGGTAACACTGGCTGGATATATGTTCAGTGTCACACAATGCCTACCGACGACTGTGTCACTAAGTGTACCTGGATCTGGGTAACACAGATACGATATCAGTTCAGTGCCACACAGTGTCAACCGACGACTCGAACTGCACGTCGGTGGCAGCGACGTGATTGGGAGAGAATCGATTAAAAATGTCCCGAAATGAGGGGCGAGTCCGTGTTTACAGACACGGCGCCACACTGTGTCTAAGAGGCACAACCTTTCGGTGGAGACTGTGTCATTGTATGGAGAGAACATGACTTGTCATCCTCCATGGAAATTCGACTGCTCAATGGGGCAGAGACAAAGTCTTGAGACCAGTGGTGTTACCATTTGAGCATCAATAGCCGATGGGTTTGATCTTGCAGCAGGCCAATGCACGTCTGTATACTGCGAGGCTAGTACAAAACTACCTCAACACCGTGAACATCAACGTATTGCCCTGGATAGCGCGATCTCCGGGTATGCATCCAATAGCGCATCTCTGGATCATCTTGATAGACAACTGAGACATCAGGAACGTCCACCAGCAAATCCACAACACCTCTAACAACCTCTCTTGGATCTGTCAGAATTCCTGCTGACGTCACCCGGCGACTAACGTCATTAATCAGGAGACGTGTTTTGGCATGTCTACATTCAAGGGATCGTCACACACGCTACTAAAGGCTTGGACCGTTCATGCTTGTGAATGATCTATCATTGGGTAACATTTCATTTTGACCCCAGGTCTCTTGTGCCTGATTCCGTGACCAGATTACTGGATATTGGTGATTCTGTTGCATGCTTGGTAAATGGTTAAATTTCGTATATCAAACAATATTTCTGTCACATATGTCTTGATGTCTTCTTTATGAAACACAGCATCAAATTATAAGTTTCTTTTGCCCAGAAATTTAGCTCTGTGGTAGTATATACAGTAAAGCCCACACGCTCCCCGTGTTGACTCTAAACTCGTGTACATACGAGACGCGAATCAGTGTATTCCCGCTGGCTGGATCCACGTGGTTTACAACCATAAAGGGTATACATATATTGCTGTTCTTTAGAATCTTCCTGATTAGATTTAGATAATTTCAATAGCATCTGTAGACCAAGACGAGACAGATCACATTTAGAATGAGATACAACTCCGACTAATAGGTAGGAAGTGATGGATTACATGGAATGACTTTATGGCAGTTCCAGGATAAGGTGACATCATGTTCCCTATTTCGTTGCCATAGAAGACTCGTGTGATCCTGATCCTGACTGGTGGAATCATATTGGCATTACACATCTAGTGCGCTGGGGACTACTTGGAATGTAAGAGGGAAATATATCTGTAGTTCGTTAAAGTATACATAGCGGGAAGCTTTACTGAAGTTTCGCTTGTCAAGATGGTCACATGTAGATAACACGGTGCGACTGAGTATGCCTCTCTCTGGTGATTAGAGTGGATGTTTGATTAGCACTGATTCATCTTTAGTGTATTGAGTCTTACTGTATAAACTACGATGCCCACTTGTCAGGCACAGAAATCTGTCATTTACGTATACTCACAGCTTCCTTGAGTGGAGGCTAAGAATTGTTTAAGCATACATTCTCCCATTTATCGTACACTACAACTTACCGTATGTGATACTACTGCCAAATGCTGGTATGATCAAAGATTATGTTGTAAGATAGACAAAGTTATTATTACACCTGAACTCAAGTAGTTCTGTCGTATGTTAAGTTGAGGACGCCACTGTCTAAGGGCGGTCAGTTAAACATGCTATATGTACAAGCAACATTCCTGCTCTGTAGGAAAACACTACGTATTTCCTCCTTGCTTTTCACTGTAAACAGCCGGTTCCGAATGAGCCATGAGAGCAGTATGTGGCTGTAAAAGAGTGATTAACTAGGTGATCAATCACTCCCTCAGGCCAGCATCTGTTCCAGCAGGGTGTAAAGCAGGGAATGTGAGAGGAGGCGTTGGAGATTTCATAAAGTTCTATTTGTAACTTTGATGGTTGAGAAGGCAAGAAACGCCAAGGCACACCCCGAGTCTTCTTCTGAAAGATGGTATACTACCCATCAAAGGTTTAGGTTCACCTACTAAAGGGAGCGGGTGGTGAGGCTCGCTGACTTGGTTGACACATGTCATCAGTTCCCAATTGCGCAGATCGATGCTCATGTTGTTGGTCACTGGATTGAGCCCAGACTCAATTATTTACTGACCGCCGCCATATAGCTGGAGTATTGCTGACTGCGGCGTAAAACTAAGCTCACTGACTGACTGGTTTCAATTTGAAATGTCAGAACATAATGTCTGATTGTTCTAATGTCAGTAGGCATGTTTCAGGAAGTGGTCGACAGCATCTGGAAATTCCAGTGATGCTTTCTGCCTGGTGAGCAGCTTGACCTTTAGTCTCGTCAGTCGATTTTCTGTCTCCCTGTAGACACTTTTTTCTTGTGTCTGCAGTCTCAGTCTTTTAAATCACTTCGTTGACTGTGAAGATATTTGGATGGCTTTGGGGGTCTGGTTGAGTGGGTGGAATCCCACCAATTTATTTTTGGAGTTGGGCAGGTTATGCTGCCCCATCCCCGAACACCGAGTGTCAACACTTTATTGCATCTATTCAGTTATTTTCGGGCAGATGATCGAGACAGATTTTGTTCTCGTTCATATTCTAAATTTCCAATCATTACTTTCCAGATGAATCTCAACATACCCCACACGTTTTTATAATGTTTTCTGCTAGTTGATTCCACGTTGTCTCTCCGTAGAGAGTCATGTAGCTCACGCAACTAATGAAGTTTTCCTTATTACCGGAAACAAAGCAAATTTCCTCTTAGGAATAGTGAATTAATATTTCGTTCTCTAACTGGATTTACCCTTTATGAGATTCAACGCTGTAATTATGTGAAATTGAGTCTGTTGGGTTGAGATTGCCGCCCGTATCTGTGTCCGTTGTCTGTCTTTCATGTGTGGGTCTCTCTAATGCACAGTGGTTTAATTAACATGGAATATTGGCTCACAACACTATGGATGTCAAACCTGTTTAGCATATATAGGTTTACAGCGCCAAAAAGACATCAGTGCCGATAGCTGTGGAGTCACTAAAACCTGACTGCCTCGAGAAGATTAGAAGACGTCCAACGATGTCGTGAAAGGGCACACAATATAACGGTGTTGACAAAGCTGTGTAACACAGAAAACACGATGAAGGCCGTTGTTGTCAACTATGACGCCATTCAACTACGTTATACACTTGATAAGTTTCACCTTGTTTCCCTTTGCCCAAAGGTGTTTTCGCAGGTGAAACCTTTTGTCTTTGCATGTCAGGATAGCGGGATTCTATATTCCTTAGGATTCCTTGACACCCAGCCTGTTTTCTCTGAAATGGAGAATGACAGTCTATTTAGGAAGGTAATGAACGAGTCTGCTGCCTGCTTTCTTAAGCGAATATCTGTTGTAATAACACCGCGCTGCCCCTTGGGGTGTGCCTGCGTGCATGCAAGCTTGCACGTGCGTGTGCGTGTGTGTGTATGTGTGCATGCAAATGGCGATAGTGGAGTGAAACACAATACCGGCATCACTCTTCCAGACCATGTCATATATCATGTTACGCCTTGAGCATGCACAGGTGCGTGACAGCAGGCACTATGTAAATAAACATAATTATAACCATCACTATATACAACATGCTACATACACAAACACGCTGAGGATCGACCCACATCAGGTACCAGTCCCAAGAATATATTTATTGCATTGCATTTATGCAAAATAACAATGAGGAGAGTCCTTATCAAATTATAAAATATATGTGATATATAACAGTAGGAAAACTGACGATGCCCGTCAGCAAGTAATTGATGACGCACACCTAAACTTCAGTAGTCACTGTGTTTCCAACGGTTACCACTTAGACGGAAGATAATATTATAATCTTACATCAAAGTGGAACCTTTATACAGTTATGCTTATTCAGAGATTCATAAGACAAAACAAACCTATGTTTGGTTCAAGCTACTGTGATTTGTATTTGTGGTCATTTCTTCTAAATGGAAATGCATCGTCATGCCCTGTTCAGAGACTCTTCGCGGTTTGGTTACGTTTTGAAACGGGTACAATGTTTTGGTCACATTTTACTGTCAATGTTCTAGACATATTTTCTGTTCATCTTTTGTTCGGCAAATCAGTGAAAAAATGTGAGAAGTATTCACATAGTTGCGCCCTATTAACTGAAACGTGAGGTCTAGGTAACAAAGATGCCAATTACTGCAATATCAAGTGCTTTCACTATAAAGAAAGATTGTATGGATGTGTGTAGGTTCATGATGAGGCTTCCTTTGTGCGCCCAGTTTCTGCTCTAATTATTAATATCCTCAGACAGATTAATTTTCATTTCGGATCGAACAGTGCTGTCCTGGCATCTGACGTAGAGTTAGTAAGTATTTCTTTGGAGCTTTCGGACTGTAGCTAATTACATCGACCGTCAAAGGATTATACTTATTTATCTCGTTTATTACTTATTTCATCTGTAGACTGTGGACTCTTTTATTAATTCAGTGATGGGTCAGTGTCATGGGTATCACAAACAAATTCTTTCGAGATCATTATAGGGCAATTTACCAAGTCTTTTACAAAGAACTTCTTTGTCCACCCATTTCTTTTCTAGTCTTCATCTTTTGCAAAAGGACATGTTTATTCACTGAGAGTTTGGAAACGTCGTCATTTTGGATGAAAGGTAGGTATGAATTATCTTATAGTCTCATTATGTGATCCAAATATATTATATATTGGTTATTAGGCGATAAATACGTGTCTCCGGCAGCTTATACTGTCAAACGTAATTACATACTCCCCATCACTGCGTTGTGGAATCACTGCACGTGTTCAGGTGGATCAAATCTGCCTGGCAAGTTGAGTTTCATGGCTGAATACACGTAGTAACATTCCATGGGAACTCGAATAGTTTTAACTGCATTCTCAAGGTTTTACACCTGGGAAAATATTTCACTGGTTTACTTCTGGCCATAAGTGCATAAAGAGGGCTGGTTTTACACCTGAGACACTTTAAGTGATTTACATTTTCGTGTAAATATGATTGGTTTTCCCTCTGAGATACTTTTTCACTGACTTACCTTTTGTCATTAATGAATAAATAAGGCTGGTTTTACACCTGAGATACTATTTCATTGTCTCGCCATTGTTTGGTAAATAATGCTGTTTTACACTTGAGATACCATTTCATTGTCTTGCCATTAATGGGTAAATGAGACTGGTTTCGCACCTGAGATACTTTTTCACTGCTTCGCCATTGTTTGGTAAATAAGGCTGGTTTTACACTTGAGATACCATTTCACTGTCTTGCCATTGTTTGGTAAATAATGCTGTTTTACACTTGAGATACCATTTCACTGTCTTGCCATTAATGGGTAAATGAGACTGGTTTTACACCTGAGATACTTTTTCACTGCCTCGCCATTGTTTGGTAAGTAAGGCTAGTTGTACACCTGAGATACGTTTTCACTGTCTCGCCATTGTTTGGTAAATACGGCTGTTTGTACACTTGAGATACCATTTCACTGTCTTGCCATTACTGAGTAAATAGTGCTGGTTCTGTACCGCATTTAGCACTACTCCATAAATATTCGCATAGTGAACACAAACATAGAATTTGACACATAAACCCATGAGGTCCCGTCTTCTACGGTACCCCACCCCTTCTCATGAAGTATAGTATGTTCATTATATCTGAATAGCCACGGATTTGAGTACATGACTTAATCTGTTGGCCAACAGGCGTAGTTCTGCTGATTAATGATATAAAAGTTAAGTAAACAGTAATTGTAAACAACCATTCTCCTCGCGTCATGTTTCTGTGAATATTTCTCGTCATTAGGTCATCAAATAGAAACAAGTCAACACGGAAATTGATGAACCCGCGTGTGGTTCCATCAACACCCTACCGAATGATCTAACAAGTCTTTGCTAATGTAGATGGGCTCAGCTGATCAATGTTAGTGCTTCACGGGATTGACTGGTGGTAGCGGCGTTGTCCCTCCATCGGTTCATTGATTGAAGAACATGAACAAGTTATCAATCACCGACGTATGTTTCCGTTACACCATAATCCCGTATTAACGCCGAATTCCCAGTCGTCGAAGCCTCTCATTGTAAATTTATAGCAATTAGGGCCGAACAGAGATATTGGAGAAGGGCGGGATTTCACGCAAAGTAATTCATTCTGTTTGCGATGAATTTTGTCCTGTGAAGAAGAACAACATAACGCCTCAGTACCCATTCGAAAAAGGATTTAATAGCATTACGCCCTTACCCTTGGATGCTTCAGCTACTATTTCGGTGGATTTAGTGGGCACGTGGAAGCGGAATTTAAGCTCTCAGTCACGTTACTTCCATAACCGAGGGTCTCTGCAGGATATCGCTTTAAATTAATGAAAGAATCAAATATTTACACGTGTGGAAAGTTTTCTACTATACAGTCAACTACACCGTTGTTTAGCCAAGGCACCAAGCTCCGGAGTTGTGTGGTATCTGTGGAATAAGGAGCTCGTCAGGTGAGTAAATGTTGCAAGTTCCTGAACGCTTCTGTCCGTGGAGAGTAACTAGTTGTAACGGACTCAGTGTGGCAAAAGTAGAGAAAAGATACTCACGAGGGATTGATTCATAAAGAACTCACTATTACCATGTCATATGTTCAAAATCTGTTAACCTAGGTGGCATATTTCATTCCGTCTGTATCTTGTCAGTATCTCCCAGACTAGAAGGAAAGTCTATTTGCCCTTTAATAGTATAACCACTGCAATAACTAACTATATAATGCACGCTTCTCTCTATAAAGGATGGTTAACCTGGGAAGGTTTATAATCTGCACAGGTTTAACATTCAGCATACTGGGGTTCAGTTATCTTAAAACATTCAGCATACTGATATGCAGTCATCTCGAAACATTCACCATGTTGATATGCAGTCATCTTATAATATTCAGGATACTGATATGCAGTCATCTTAAAACACTGAGCTTGCTGATATGCAGTCATCTGGAAACATTCAGCATACTTATGTGCAGTTATCTTACAACATTCATCATACTGATACACATTCATCTCGAAACATTCAGCATACTGATATGCAGTCATCTCGAAACATTCATCATACTGATATGCAGTTGTCATAAGCCATTCAACATACTGAGATGCAGTCATCCAAATAATTAAGCAAACTGATATGCAGTCATCTTAAAACATTCATCATACTGATATGCAGTCATCTTGAAACATACTGATATTCAGTCATCCTCAAGCATTCAGTTTATTGATATGTAGTCATCTTCAAGCATACAGCATACTAGTGACGCAGTCATCTTTAAGCATTCAGTATACGTACCTGCAGCCACAGCATACTGATAAGCATTCATCATGAAACATTCAACATACTGATATGCATTCATCACGAAACATTCAACATACTGATGTGCAACCAGAAGCATTATGAACTGTAGTATTGAAACACATTAGGTATTTAAAGATATATTCGCATTCCTTAGTAAATGCCTTCCCGTGGGTTGTGTGAAGGATGTCAATAATTCCCTTTTACTTTCTCTGGCTTCTTTTTCAGTGAGGTCAATTAGAGATGTATACAGTTGTATCCAGTAGATTTTTATAGTACGTTTTTCTGCATGACGCCACTTTGTTCGACAGTAATGTGCTGGGTGATATTTTTGTGCTGAGGCAAGTCTAGAAAGTGACTCAAATTATGCATATCCAGACCCCTAACATCATTAGGAAGCTGGTATCCCACGCAATCCCATCAGGCCACAAACGTTTTAAATGCTTTAACAAATAGAACGAGACCTTTCTATAAACTCCCGTGTGATGTGTTCTTTCTTTCCATGTCATTTTCTTGCCAATTATCCTGTATTCATGTGAAATCTGTGTATGTCACCATTCTCGAGAGACTATTATGTTCATGGTTGTTTTTGCAAAGACACCTTGACTTGACAACACTGTTTCCAACGCTTCGGTTAATGGTGGGAAGTTTGACCAAAACAAGAATGAACCTATAGCTAGTTTCCCTCTTGTAGGTATTAAATGCAGGACAGGTGTTGTGCCACCAATATGCGTTGGGCTTTATATAAGATAGTCAAAATAAATCTGTAACATTTCACGTGTTTCTTCTTCTGAACAAAGGTGCATCAGAACTGAAAAACAAAATCATTTAAAGAAGATCAACTGCTCTATTTCTGAACTGGATTCCCTTTCTTTTGTAGGAAAAAAACCGTATTTATCATGTACAACAGCCTGTTTATTGTTGTGCATTCACACTCGGGCACACTCTGATGGTTGAAATAGCAACCTATCAAATGTTTTCGGCATTTTGTGACATATTTTCTCACAGATTCTAAACACTACACGATACAATGTAAATAGTTTTAGATATTTGTTTTCAGTTTTATCGAGTGATAACAAAATCAGGTAATTCTTGATATCAGCTGTTTCTCGATTCCCAAATGCACCAAGCAAGTATACGGCCCTGGTGCATCCAGTATGGGATGGTCCCACTAAGATACGTGTGTTATTAATCCCCACTTCATCATCTGACTGTTTGGATGTGCGATGGAAGAGCTAGCTAGTGGCATCACTCCTCTACTATAGTCAACTTCCATTACATAACGACAGGGTGTGTATATCAACTGTCAAGACCTATCACACGGTACGGTCATGAACTGATTTAGTAAAAAAAGTCCACGGTATTGGTTTTATATTATCACATGCAAACGTATTTATCATTTAAGCCGGGTTCTCTAAATAACTAAATTATCCCATATCGATCTCCTTATTCGCTGATGCATATTGTGACTGACTAGATTATGTTTTACGCTGGAGTAATTTCTCTCCATAAATAAAACATTGACATTATTGATCTGAAATACGCACTGTCTGGCTGTGCAAGGAGGCAACAGTGTGCAAACAAAACATCTGCAAGCATTCCACAATGAGGCATTTTATAATATTGTGGCGTATATGAAATCCTTCTCGTCACTAATGTAGATGTGGTATCCGATGTTTCTTTGTGATAGGTTTGGCATCATCATCAATAGTCAGTGTTTCAAGTACCAACTTGCTGCTAAGTGTCAGATACAACTTTCATAATACCGACAATAAATACTAATAAACCTCGCCACTTAATTTCAGCCGCAACCCCCCACCCCCCCACTTCCGATACACTACTTATACGGCAGCACACCAAGGTATTGATGGGTAGTTAGAACCCTACCGTGTAGAGTTCAATTCCATTTCAATTTGAACAGATTAGTTTCCATCAAATGTGCACTTCTCAGAGAAGGTCGGCCTAGTTTACGCCAACAAGTGATCTCTCTGTTCCGAAAGGATTTCCACATCCTACGGTGACATTTATTACATGTTAGTTCAAAGAACGACCGCCAGACCCCCAAACATCAGCTTCCGTTCCATGTCCAATATTGACCGCATGTAAGGTGTTAGAAATCCAGGAGCTGGTGAAAAAAACCACGGTAATTGCGTTGTTCACTTGCCAACAAGATGAAAGTGGTATTCTGCTGTTCCTGCAAGAATGTGTCGACACGTCTACACCTACGTCTACACGCACACATATGTTGGCAATATGCGATCAGTTGACAGAATGATTGGCAATTACTCGTTCGACATTCCCAGCAATCGCTGCTATCTCCGACAGGTAACATCGTTACTTCTAGGATAGAGTCTTCAGATGTTTATCACGGCGACCATTTGGTTTATTCTTTGGCACGTCCTTCTTGGACAATTTGAGATGACCGCACATTGGGATCTCCTGGGTCCTGCTGAGCATAGCTTGCCCATTAAACGCCTTCACTAGAATCGGTTACTGTGGGAAATTCTGTTAAAGAGGTAACACAAATACTTATCACACCAAACGCTGCCCTTCCAATTGACTCTATTTCCGCGGTAATCAACCAGATATTTACATATTTAATACCGCGTAAACATGTCATGGTGATGCAGACATATTTCCGTCATGTTGACGCACATATTCCAGTCTGTGCTGTCAGACTGACGCACGGATTCAAACCAACCATATCATGTTGACACAAATGTAACCCTGCCTTACAAAACAGCATTGTCATGCTGACACACAGATGAACAACTATCCTGTCATACTGACACACAGATGAACAACTATTTTGAAATACTGACACACGGATGAACACCTATCCTGTATTATTGACACACAGATGAACAAGTACACTGCCATACTGACACACAGATGAACAACTGTCCTGTCATATTGACACGCACACGGACACCCATCGTGTAATGTTAAAACACAGATGCAGATGTGTCCTGTCATATTGACAGATGATCATCTACCTTGTCATTTTTACCAAGTGATACACAACCATTGTGTCATGTTGACAAACTGATGCACTACTACATTGTTAATTTGGCACACTGATGCACAGCTATGGTGTCATATTGACAAAGTGATACACAACTATCTTCTGTTGGCACACGGATGCACAACTCTCTCGTCATGTTGACAAACGGATGAACAACCCTCGTCTCGTGTTGGCACACGGATGCACAACTATCTTCTGATGTTGGCACACTGACGCACAACTACATTGACATGTTCACAAACCAATATGCTACCTTGTCATGTTGGCATACTGAAGCACGTGACCAATCCGAGCACTGTGTTATGCAGTCCTGGTTGTGACTGTGTCATACTACAGAACACATTATGTCGTCTTGGGTCAAAATTTGTCAGCACCCCTGGAAGATAATGATCTATGCTGATGAGGTTTTTAGGATTAGCGATTTACAGCAAAGCAGCTGTGTTGCTTCCTTTAGGTCCTAACGATTGTAGAAGAATGACAGTTAACATTTTGATAACAGTCCTATATGTGTACAGGAGGAAACATATAGGCCTTCGATGACCTGTACCCTGATATCATACATAAATTTGATATAAAAGATAAAGAAGTCGGCGAACAGCTTCATGCTTCGTTTGAACTTCACTGGACGTGTACATGAACACTATTACCATGACACATATCTCCTAAACACTTCGAACAACGAACTTAAGTATTAGCGGAATAAGCTAAATTTTTATGAACGCTATCCATCATTTAGAATGCATTTGTTTTTAATGAACACCATACGATATCAGCGGATGATTATATTTAAATAAATGGCAAAAATGCTTCAACAGTCCGTGGAGGATATCAGTGGTTTCATAAAGCAGGGTACCAATGGAGTTGTTGTTTATTCTTGATTACATGCAAACAAAGTAAACACAAATCCAATTGAAAAACAAATCACACTGACTATATAGAAAATTCTAGTGATTCAAAAATAATTTAAACATCTCTTTGACAATCCTTTTACCAAATTATTAATGAATGAACCATTTCGTAGACGGCCACATTGTGTCATTACTCACGAGGCTTGTGTCACGATAGAACTCTAAAACACTTTGTTGGCAAGTACATTAGGAAAGTCATTATTTTCTGAAAAATAATCCACACATAAATGTTCAGTGAATATTAAACTTTCATCAGCTTCAGAAATACATTGATTAGAAGAGACGTTAAAACACTTCGAGAGCCAGGAGTCTTGCTGTCACACTATATATAATGAGACTGTGTTCAGTGTTGCAGTGAGAGAATCTTATATGTTAGTCCCATTCTGTGTTATCGATTCCGTTGCTGACTATAAACCACAAAGACTACTACCTGATGGTATATGCAGCTATGTGTTGGGCTGGAACAAACGATGGCAATAAGAAAGTATTGTCCTGAACCACTTCTAATGAATGGATTTTCTTCCTCATATTTTTCTGCGAAAGTATATGTTTCGAACTTTAAAACGTAACTACAGTTTGTGAATAACTTACACCACTTCAACACGATTTCTGGTGTTTTGCAAATATAATTACCCACTTTATGTTGATATTGTCTCCAATATCCTGCGTGTAATTTACAGAGGGAAATGTCACCGGGTTAATGCCCCCGAGTATTAGGCGAAGAATCCTCACCTTGTTTGGAACACATACATGCATTCAGTTTTCATCTTGCAGAGAGATTGACATCGGGCCTCAGCAAGACCCAGTTGCCAGAGATGAACTGGTCGACGCATTTGCCCCGAAGCACTTCAATGTATGACGTCACCGGAAATGGACCAACAACGATGTTTCCAACCTCCAATGGGACAAACGTAACAGCCCCTACCCCAGAACAGATGATAGATTTTTTTCAGGTGTGCACCCTTTAGGATTTTTAACACATTCTGCTGAAATGCAAACATCTCTAAAATAGGCCATTTTATCAGAAAACACTATATGTGCACCATAGAAACATTTGCTTCATGAATGTCGGAAGAGACGATCACGTGTTGTCTGTTACAGTGTGTATATTGTTTTCTTCAAGACTTGATCACTCGTTAGCTGTTACAATGTGCATATTATTTTCTTCAAGACTCGATCACGTGTTATCTGTTACAATGTGCATATTGTTTTCTTCAAGACTCGATCACGTGTTATCTGTTACAATGTGCATATTGTTTTCTTCAAGACTCGATCACTTGTTACCTGTTACAGTGTGTATATTGTTTTCTTCAAGACTCGATAGCGTGTTAGCTGTTACAATGTGTACATTCTCTTCGTCAAGACCTGATCATGCGTTAGCTGTTACAATGTGTACATTCTCTTCGTCAAGACGTGATCATGTGTTAGCAGTTACAGTGTGTACATTCTCTTCGTCAAGACCTGGTCATGTGTTAGCAGTTACAATGAATAAATCCTATTCGTCAGGACTCGGTTTGACACTCGCCCTCTCTGAAAATTCAAACCCTACTTCTGACATCAGAATCACATGTCAACAAGTTTGCAGTACTCGTGGCTTTCTGAGCCCAGAAATATTTCTTCTGCTATCAGGTTTTGGATTACAGTGATAAAACTGACAAAGATTCTGCCCAAACTGACCATAAATCAAATTCACCGTCTGTTTTCTAATCACAGGATGAGCAGATAGCATTTCTTGTGATCCTTCTCCTGTTGATCATCGTCGGCAACTCAACTGTCCTTGCCGCCATTGCCCTCTCACATGAGCGGAGAAGATCCCGTATGAACTTTTTCATCATGCATCTAGCCCTTGCAGGTAATAATGATTAGTATTATTGCATATGTCGGTGCTCTGGGAATGTCAGGTCCTGAGTATGATGATGCGTGTGTCTGTGTCTGTGTATGGATGGTTGCATGTATGCATGTTCATTACTAATTTATCATGATGTTTATTACTTGATTGTCTGGTCCAGACACGGATTTACGCCATTGTGTCAAATGCCAATGGACATCATTTACAATGCTTGCTTTGTGTTTCTCCGGTTTTCTACATGACACTTGATTCGCAAGTTCCGACGTTTTCACGCTTTCGACACGGTTTCATACGCGTTCTTAAATTACTCAGTTGCACAACATGCCGTACGAAACCACCTTCCTCACTACCTTCGATACCCCATTACAATACGCTGATGGTCACCGCTTTCCGTGATTTAGGATGCTCAGCGCTCTTCTTGATTTTAGATGACTGTTGATTTCAGATTTCTTGAACGGACCCCTAAACGTGATGATAGACCTTATCTGCAAAGTGACCATATATTGGTATGCTGGGAACGTCATGTGCAAAGTCATACAGTATATCAGGGTAAGTAGCTAGATACGCAGATACTGTGTGTAGACTTCACGGCGTTCATGTGTACCAAATACAGCTTACAGTGATCGCCGATTTTATTGGATGTCTTTTGTATTGAAATTGTCGACCACTGAGGTTTCCAAAGGAAATATAGGACTACTTCAAGGAAGGCAAGAAGTGGCCCTAGTTGCCATCTATATATACGTACCAGGATCTCGACAAACGTAATAGTAATTGTCTTTATGCCCGAACTGATCTTGTAAAAGTGAAAAAGCAGGATAACATAGTCTTGTGTATACTTGGGAATCTTATTAAAACTTCATGCTGCATTCTGACTGGGTGTACTGCAGCACCTATATCCAAACCAGTCACGCTTTTTATACCCCACATCTACCTGAAGACTAAAACAATAATTTGAATTATATAACACATGTACAGATGTTTTTCACAAAGTTTGGAATTTGCCGATTTGCCGATCCATTTTCATTAAACAACATATGTCCCCAGTGCAATGAACATGCAGATAAATGCCCCCAGCACAGTGAACGTAACCCTATAGGGAGCACTCTGTCAAGTGCGTGTGCAGCTAATCAAACCCTCGACAACCCTGGGTAGAAAATCTCTCAAATCGAATCTCGCGTAATGCACTCAGATTTCCCTCGGGATGGTTAAAGGTCATGATGAGCTCTCTTGAAACTTACTGGCAGTATTCGCTCCTGGACAGCTAGACGTCTTCATTCATCGACACAGACAGATCAGGCATATCTTGCGACAAAGAGCACCAGCACTTCGTGTCAGTAGTGATCACGTTCATACACAGGTTTACTCTCATCAGCTCAGTTATGATAACATCTTGTGTAAACAATCAGATAGAACTTTTGTTTCCTGATACGTTTTTTAACTGGAAAGATATGCATCTTTCAGTAAAGACGAGAGATGGGTCGAATGTCTGCGCCAGTGACGTTCATCAGCGCATGAAAGCTATTTTGACGATCACTCGTTTTCCCCGAGACAGTATTACACTGATGCAAACACTGACGGACACCTTCCTTGGGGAACCCTGGATGTTACCAAGAACCAATAAATACAGATTCGTTGTAACTGATCATTTAGCGCCAGTAAAATTGAAATTTCCTCTTTACCATCGCGATAGTCAGATAGTTTGGTTGCATGCTCGTTGAGGAATATCCGCGCTCCAAGCTGACAGCCAGCCAACTCAGTAGGCATGATCAATATTCAGACTGGCAAATGACAGTCTACGGCAGTCTTAAACTGTCTATAACTTTAATTCAGTTTCTTTTTGACACATTTTAATATTCATCTTTCATTGACTGCCTCACTGATCAACGGTGCCTTGTACGTCAGTCATCACAGGTTTATCAACTACCTCGGTCATCTCGCTTGTCATGGTTACCTAAAGGTTATAATTACGTCCTGTATTCAATGTAAATGCACCACGACCTCCTCCTGCCACTTGGACTAGCCCAGTGAGGCTGTTCACAAGACGCTTGTGTTACATGTAATGATGTTCTGAGTCAGTTTTCTTGTAGCCCAACAACACAAATGTTATTGGAGAGCAGGTTGTGAACATCTCACCTCTCCATTTGATGAACTGTTCCTCGTTACAGTTGCTTAGCTGCTACAGTAGACAAGTCACAAGTGTTAAACGGGATTGTATACTGTATCCCTCGAGGTACAACATAGTCGTATAAAGAGGATTTGACGCTTGAGTTGATCATACTACAGTAGACTCACATCCTGTCTTTTGTAAATTATCAACCCTCGCTGTAACCGGAAAAAATCAACCTCACTTTGTTAAGGCTGGATTGATCAGTTACAAGAATGTAAACCTGCTAATTACAATTTTAAGTCGTATTTTGCCATTCTAAAGGTCAGGAATATAGTAACATTCAAATGCGTTCACAGAAACCATTAGAGCTGTCTGTCACCTTCACAGGTCTATAACAAAAGATAACTGACATTTTCAATCACTTGCAGCAAGGATTGTTGGAAAATGAAGAGCGACAGTGCATTTCTGAACTTTTCAAAAATGGTCTAATTGCCCAGTCGTCTAATTTGTCCAGATATATGTATTTGCAGATCAATATAGATGAACTTGGTACAGAGGGGTCAAGTAATCATGGCTCATTAAGGTTAATTAGGTCGTCGTCAGCAGCTCAAGACCCTTGTCCCCTCTACAGACAGCTCAGGGGGCGAATTGTACTTTTGCCCTAGAAGCACTGCCTAGTCGATCTCACCAGGAACACCTCGGAGCGGTGCTGACTCCTCAACACTGCAGCCTTCTGTATTAGATGGGTTGTGTCCTGGCAACAATCCAGGGTACTCTCCAAATGTCAGTCAACAGATTCGGAGGTATTAAACATGGGGCACCTAGAAAACTGGAGTGTCTGCCAACTTGGCACTGTGGATACAAATGTGATACTTCGCAAGCGAGGTCCAAAGATCACGTTGATAAGGTGTTTGCCTCTTCAAGTATCAGTGTTTAACTATCAATTGTTCCTTCAACCCAAAATTCCCTGTCTGCCTATTTAGGAGTAAGTTCTATGTAACCAATGTTATTGGTGGAGCAGTAGGATGATGACACAAATCTGTAAGACACCCTGTGAATATTTGCTAATGTGTGTTCAGACACGTACTTAGGAGATCCAATCTTTGACAGAAGTATTGTAATGACGGACATTCCCTGTATACAGGAGAGAATTCATAAGTGAAGTGGTGGTGTGCTGACACAAGGGAACAGCTTCCAACAAAGTTTCGAACATTATCAGAGCCTGGGTTATTATTGCACTTATCTGTTATCATTTTCAGGCAAACATATGTAGTGAAACACCTCAATGGCGAACTTATCCTTTCATGTAAATCATTATTGTACCCCTACCCATGGTTATCAGAGGTTTTAGGTACCAAGCATAGACCTCAACTACCTCCAAAACCTTTCATTGAAACCCATGGTGGGTACCTTTTTCATTAGTACCATAGGTTGTATTCGGGTGCCTATAAAGTGTTTTTCATCATTGTGGAACAGTATATTTTGTTTTCTAAAGTTATTTTCCTTGTTCCATTTTCTTTTTCGTCCTGTCCAAATCTTTAACCTTGCCTACACTGAATCAAAATTGTGAGAAATAATTTTTCGATTGTGCTGATGTATTTTTATTTTTTCCAGGTGGATTTTGGACATTTAGTCATTGCCTTCCCCGAGAAACATAATGTGTTGCAAACTGGTATCTAAGAGATATATTTTCAGATTTCAGATAACCTGTTTTTCTTTTGGTATTTCATTTTTTTTTCATTTTTGGCTATTTGTTGTCGACAACTGTATAGGTGTGCTCAGCATTCGAGCAGCAGCATGCATGTAGCAACTAAGGTGATATTTCATGTTGCATATACGGTTTCAGTCGTCGGCGCTGGTGGCGAATATTCAGCTCTGCCAGGTATGCATTCATGGGTATGGCTTTGATTTACGTTAACGTTTATCTATGGATTATCTGGCCATCCAAAAGCCATCACACATTTCAGAAGTATGGATTGATTTGATGATTGGTTTTGGGCCTCTCCCTGGTGTCTCTAGATGTGATGATTTGACTACAGATTTAACTTTGCCTCGTCTTCAGCTTAGAACCCCTGCCTTGTCTACACGCAGCCCAGACAGCGAATGGAACTTCTCCCAGGAAACGCTACCCAGTCGAACTCACCAAGAACTTTCCGGAGAGTCTGTAGACTCCTAACACTGCAGCCTTCTGCATTACCCAGAGTGTCAGAAGGGTTGTGCTCCCGGCGGAGACCACGGGCACTCTCTTGATCTGCGAGACACCGAGAACAATGAGGAGTCGACGGTGTACTTGGGATGCAATTTCCAAAGCGAGGTCGGCCTGTTTAGCATACGTTTCCTGAATATTGCCAATCATGTTGCTGTGAAAAAATCAGTGACTACAAATCAATTCATTGACTATCAATCATTATTCTAGCAATTAGATACAATCAATCTATTCTTCAGATACATTTGGTATCGCACTATAGATATCTGGACTATGCACTGACAATATGATTAATTGTATCTATACCAATATTTTGTGATAATTCTACAAGGGCATTATAAGATCAAGCAAATCAAGTTAGATATTCAGTGAACAGAAGCACCATTTATATTTCAACTGTTTGTCATTATTTGTCAGTTCCACGATTTGATTTGTATGATTAGAAAACATGATTTCATGTTTGAATTCAAACAAATTTGATTAGAGCATGTTTCTCTGGAGTACTTTATGCAGTGCTTCTATGGCAAAAGTACTTTATGCATGTACTTCGAGGAAACAAAAGTATGTACTGTCTATCATTAGAAGTCAAGAACATAACCTTGACGGAAGGCCATTAGCTTGTGGTGCTGTTATCAGACTCTTTGTCTTCCCGGAGAAATCAACTTCTTGACATGTGTGACAGTAACATCCTTTTGTTTTAATTGCTTCTCCTTTATTCGTTTCTTTCAATGTGCCATGTCAAAGAGCTGGTAGCCTAAATGCATACTTCAAGAATATCCCAAGTGGTGAAGATAATGTACACAGCGAGAGACATGCCAGGAAATGTTATTGATGCGAATATAATATAAGGCTAATTAACAGCCCTGTAGAGTCAAGACGGTAATTAGCGTGAACACATCGCATGGATGCACAGAGAACAGGACGACAACCAGAGGCAACCATTAGCCTGTGCGCAATTAGCCTTAGATCAGGTGTCCGGTCACGGTCCTAAAGGTGTCGTAATGACGTGTGCTCCAAGTGGTTAACCCTGGGTCCACCACTGCCCTTCTGTAAGGAGAAACGTACGCAGTCTGGTGTGTGCAGAAATCTGTGGACCGCAGTGCAGGACGTGGATCATAGATAATTCATAAACATTCTCCAGATCTTCTATTTGATCTGGGGTACAACTGTCATGTATAGAGTGTACAAAAATTGCTGTTTTATCCAATTATTATTTCTCCGGTGTCAGCTTCTGAAGTGAAACATCTATTGCAAACAAAATACTTGTCTTTTACCCATGGACGAGCTTGCACTGAATAACGCCCTAATAGTTATACGATAATAGAAGGATGAAATAATATCATTTTTGACACTTACCGGTTTCCACACTTCCAAGATGTTGTACACGTGACAACACAAGGATGTTGATGTCCGTTGTAATCTGACTGGCATTGGGGTCATCATAGGACCTTCTTCGGATGATCAGACAATTCGCGCTTATGAATCTATCTAGCAACAGTTGAGAAATATGAAATGCACTTCACATTCTAAGTGAGTGAGTGACTTTAAATCACGGAAATGTACCCAGAAATATGTGGATAAAGACAAACGACGTGACAGGATTTATTTACCCTTTTTTCATTGGTCCGAAATGACTTCATTAATTAAACATCATTCAGGTTTGGTAATCCTTCATATTTACCGAAAACCTAAACTGACAGGAGAATGTGCGTTAAAGAGGTTTCGAAGTCCTTTATGCCGGTACTTCTACACGTGCGTACACGTGTGTGTGTGTTCACTTATATTTTTTCTTCGTTTTGTCTCTGTGTCGAAGCAAGACAATACATGACACAGATCGTATACAATTATAAGTTGTCAGTGTTTAAATCTCCCGACCCTTCGCCCAATTGTTTACGTCAAATAGGTCAATTTATTTTGCGCATAATACTCAAACTGTTGCCGGTTATTGTATGTGAGAGTCAGTGCCTGGAGGAGCGTCCTGATTTCAGTGCTGTATTGTCAGTGCTTATTTCATTACGAATATGTCCTCTTTACACTTCGGTCGTTCCATCAAACAACGTACGGTGTAATACGGTCCGATACTCAACACTGACTGAATGTAAATGAATTTTCTGTTGATCACAAAGTCATGGAACCTCCAATATGGACGCCCTGTTGATGGTGTCACGAGGCTTTGTTCACATCACCATGAAGTCGAAACCTTCAGTGTAAACACCAACTGCATGTCTATAAGAACACTATGTCTGTTATTTCCAGGTAATATTTGTTTAAAGTTCAATTACATCCATCTGTATGAACGGCGGGAAGTCCCCCGGCGATCTCTGCATCTGTATGATACATCTGAACACTTTTCCCTGAGTGTTGATGACATTAGAGCCTGTTGCTTTATGTGAACAATTCAATATAATTGTTTCCAACTCCACTGTAGTCCAGGGATTCAATTATTAAAGGGAATGCTTCAATTACGTGTCGGCGTAATAACCCAGGATACACAGTACTGGAGCGGGGTGTATGATAGAGAAACATAAAGCCAGTAACAGCGGAGAACTGGATGCATAATTAACTATCCTACTTGCGAGCAATGCCGTTGGGTGTGAGACACTACTCACTGTTCGTATTTCTCTGTTGTTCTCTGTTGTAACACTGAAGCTTCGGATGCAGCTCGTGTGATAAGTTCACAGCTTCTCTCAGCCATCTGAACTTTGTCAGGCACTCAGCGGATGGCAGTTTAACTCTCAGTCGTTAAAATGTAAGAATAAAGTGAGAAGAACATTTCCCATGAAAATAAAACCTTAGAAAAATATTGACATATTGAAAGGACGTTTACTGTTTCATGAACTGTGCTTTGTGCATTATATCAAGCTAAACATAATAGAATTACATTCGTGTCGCAGTGACACAAGTTTGACACAAGTTTTCCTCCTGTGTAATGTGATGGCTAAACAAGGATGAAGTATTCAGTGTTGTCTTTTTTGAAACTGTAAATATTACGTACTGTATGCCCGTATTGCAAGTTATTATCTATGTCCAAGTATGTCACTCTTCTTCATCTGTGATATTTAAAATGAATAACTTTGTTTTGTTTCTTTTGCCGTAACCAATATTTGCTGACGTTGCTACTATCTGAGAAAACATGTAGGTACCTGGCGGTCTTCTTTTTCAGTCCGTGGTAATGTTTGCCTCCACGTACATGCTGGTGTCGCTCAGCATCGACAGACTCGACGCCGTCGCTCGCCCTATGCTCTTCAGTGGAAGCTGTATGTATAGCTATGTGTGTAGTCATTTGGGAGTGCGCGTGAGTGTACGCGCCTGCATGTATATTTGTGTGTGCGTGTGTGCGTGTGTGCATGTGTGTGAGAGAGTGCGTGTATTCAATTTTATCTCGTCTTATAGAAGCAAGACAATAAACGACACTGGTCGAATAAAACTATCACTTGGGTGTAGTCCAAGAGAACAGACAAAGTGATGGCAGCTCATAAATCAGAATTGCGGCGTTGCTCGTAAACACTTGACTGTCTGTCCGCCGCCCCTCAGCTCCATCCAACAAGTCCGGCGTTGAACATCTAACAGATTGCATGTTAACCCTATATATGTGCTGTTCTATTGAAGGGAAGCGAGGGAGACTTCTGATAGGTGGAGCATGGGTGTTGTCTCTCATCTTCTCCATCCCTATGTTGGTGCTGTTTCACGAGGCGCATGTTCACGGAGGCCCCCAGTGTTACATTACCATGCAGCATGACTGGCACTGGCAGGTACAGTCCACTCATAGAGCCAACCACAAACAGTTCACTCAAAAAACCAGCCACAAACAGTTAACTTACAGAGCTAACGACGAGCAGTTCACTCATAGAGCTAACCACAAACAGTTCACTCACAGAGCTAACCACGAACAGTTCACTCATAGAGCTAACCACGAACAGTCCACTCATAGAGCTAACCACAAACAGTTCACTCATAAAGATAACCACGAACAATTCACTTATAGAACCAGCCACAAACAGTTCACTCATAGAGCTAACCACAAACAGTTCACACATAGAGCTAACCACAAACAGTTCACTCATAGAGCTAACCACGAACAGTCCACTCATAGAGCCAACCACGAACAATCCACACATAGAGCTAACCACAAACAGTTCACTCATAGAGCCAACCACAAACAGTTCACTCATAGAGCCAACCACAAACAGTTCACTCATAGAGCCAACCACAAACAGTCCACTCATAGAGCCAACCACAAACAGTCCACTCATAGAGCTAACCACAAACAGTCCACACATAGAGCTAAACACAAACAGTCCAAAAAGTTCACCCATAGAGCCAACCACAGACAGTTCACTCATAGAGCCAACCACGAACAATCCACTCATAGAGCTTACCACGAACAGTCCACTCATAGAGCCAACCACAAACAGTTCACTCATAGAGCTAACCACGAACAGTCCACTCATAGAGCTAACCACAATCAGTCCACACATAGAGCTAACCACGAACAGTTCACTCATAGAGCCAACCACAAACAGTCCACACATAGAGCTAACCACAAACAGTCCACTCATAGAGCCAACCACAAACAGTCCACTCATAGAGCCAACCACGAACAGTCCACTCATAGAGCTAACCACAAACAGTCCACTCATAGAGCCAACCACAAACAATCCACTCATAGAGCTAACCACGAACAGTCCACTCATAGAGCCAACCACAAACAGTCCACTCATAGAGCTAACCACAAACAGTCCACACATAGAGCTAACCACGAACAGTTCACTCATAGAGCCAACCACAAATTAAACAGTTCACTCATAGAGCTAACCACAAACAGTCCACTCATAGAGCCAACCACAAACAGTCCACACATAGAGCTAACCACAAACAGTCCACACATAGAGCTAACCACAAACAGTCCAAACAGTTCACTCATAGAGCCAACCACAAACAGTTCACTCATAGAGCCAACCACGAACAATCCACTCATAGAGCTAACCACGAACAGTCCACTCATAGAACTAACCACAGACAGTTCAAAATACAGGGCACGCTGACCTTGGATGAGTACAATCACAAAGAGTAAACTCATCGTTTACAATACAGTACATGTTGATCTTGGGTGGGTACAACCACAGACAAAGAGCTTTTCATACATTAAGTAAACAAGTTTAGTTAGTTGTGTCCAACAGTGAGCATGTCCCGATGAGTGTGATTCGTGTTTAGCTGCTTGTGTCGAGTCTGCTGCAGAATATCGAATTTCGATGTGTGTGTGTGTGTGTGTGTGTGTGTGTGTGTGTGTGTGTGTGTTATGGGTAGATGTATAGCATAACGATGTACTGAAGGTGCGAGTGCTAGACTGACATCAATATTCCTTTAGCAGTTTGATAAAAAGTAAAACTTTCCAGAATTAAGCATAATTTTCGCTTCATGCAGTTGTCCTTGATTAACCGTATATGTGATGACCAAATGCTACGTGACAAAACAGTTACACACAGTAGTTCCCGTTTAAACTTGTCCTCAACAACATCCATATGGGCTTTGATTCTTTCCAGCTTTACTTAACCCTGATTGCCATCAGTGTGTTTGTCGTCCCCGCCGTCATCATCTGCTTCTGCTACCTCGTCATCATCTTCACCATCTGGCGAAGCAGCATCCTACTCAAGCCTCAAGACACGCCCGAACAGAAGAGGGCAAGAAGGAAGTCCAAAGATGAAGGTAAGAACCCACCGATAATATCTCCCGTTGCCGGTGACAGAATAATAAGAAACCAGCTCATGGTCGTAGTACCAAGTATGTTAGATATATCAGAGAGTATCTGAAAACATATTTCACCGCATGTTACACAGACATACCTTTATTGTATACTTTTTATAGTTAATAAAGTTTAGACGTCTCACAGCCAAGTCAGTTTAAAGCCCTTGGTAGTTTGTAAAATACGAAAAGCACAGATTATTACTTTTAATATGACTAAGAGTCACAGAATGATAGTTGGTTATTCGTCAACGTAGAGAGATTTTACTTAGTATAACTTCCTAGTACATGCAAGTAGAATTTAGCTCGTGTAGGTTTGTGTCTTTGTTTCCTTTTTCAGAACTTTTAACTGGGAGCCTGACTACTTCTCGGAGCGACAGCTGTACCAGTTCCAGGGGAATTATTCCTCAAGCAAAAGTTCGAACAATTAAAATGACTTTCATAATAGTTTTAGGTGAGACATACAACAAACGCATTACCTTCAATTCATTCGCGAGCGATAGTCTATATTTAAGGCGGGGAATTGTTGTCCTTTTTGTGACAGAAAATATGTCTTTTCAATAAGTGTAGTTTAAAAAGTTTATTTTCTACCAATGTTTGCTCAACACTACTCAAAGTATTTTTACACGTTTGAAACATCTATGAGGACACTTTTCTAAACGATCCCCTTTTTCGGTTGTCTATCTTCTCAGTCTAAGTCAACTTATCCTCAGTACTTTTCGTTACACTCCACTACTGAGTCTAACAAAACCTTACGGGAGGTCGCGTCAGGTAACCTTTGAGATTGACCAATCAGAACACAACTTACCAAATCGCGAAAGTGCACATTCACATATACCTTTTGTACTTTTTATCTCGAAAAGGTTCGTACCTGAACGATTCCGAATGCTATTTAGCGTACGATCGCTTTCGGGTGATGCACACGGCGTACGTACAACCATGACAACGGTGAGTAAACAGTCGCTGAAAATAATGTTTTTGACAATATTCAAGGATGTTATCTGGCGGCAATATTACCTATAATGGTAACCATGTCAACAGAACTCCCAAAGCGTATATACTGCAGGTCAAATAAGTGTGTTATATGCAGATTTGTGGAGAGATCTGTGTCGGTGACCTGAATATTTTAAAAGTCCCTCCGATCCCTAAGTAGTAGCCGTTGTCTGATTGGTTAAATCTATTTAACCGTCTCTCATTTGATTGGACTGTGATTGGTTGCTCAAAGGTGACCTGACGCGACCTTCTACTAGGTTTTGTTAGACTCAGTGGTGGAGTGTAACGAAATACACTGAGACGAAGATTACTTAGACTGTATATCTTCTATACTTTGAATCAACAGAAGTAACTTGCCTGTAAAGTGAATAGTTTCAAAATGTATGACAGATGTATGATCGACGCTACTCGAGCTGAGATATGATAATATGATGATGTGTAATAGACACATCGGCGGCAGCGGCCCATGACTGCAGTTGTGAAATTAACTATGTGTAAAATATTTAAGATTAACTGTTAAATAGTTTCAGCTTTGTATAACTGCACGTTTAGCACTGAAAAGTCATTACACATGTATAATGTTGTCTTAGATTACTTATCATTAAAAGAAAGTAATCAGAGTTTATTAACGTAATTAGACCACACTTCGAGGCACTACACAGACAGAAGCCGATATTTGATTCATATTTACTCCCGTCAGCATGTAGTGAAAACGCACAAGCGATTAATGAAGTACTGGGGTGGGGTTAGAGTTGTTCTTCAGCAACCCATGATTCACGTAAGCGGCGACAAACGGGATGGGCTTGTCGGCTTCACTGACTTGGTTCACACATGTCATCATACCCCAATTGTGTAGATCGATGCTCTTGATGTTGACCACTGGGTTTTCTGGTTCAGACACGATTCTGTGCAGTCATATGGCTTGAATAGTCCTTGGTGCTAACAAAAACAAATCAGACAACGGCGCCTAGTGTTAATACAGAATGAAAGCAGTTCTGGTATATTTTATTCAGATAATTTGTAAAAACGAATTTGTGAAAGGGTTTCACCGAGGGGCAATATTTTCAGTTTCAGGAATTTATTATTAACGGTCAGATACAGTACGTGTAACTGTCCATTTGAGAATGACTTCACTCCAGCGTTTCAAGGTCACGAAGTCACGAAACGACCGTTTTTTTCATCTGTTTTCCAACACGCAAAATAAATATATTTAGTTTAATTTTCGACAATCTTTGCCAACAAGGCCCGAGCTGACCTGAGTTCCGCGGAGTACCATACAGATGCCTGCAGCCACGTATAGAATGGCCTTAACTATCCGCCGGTCTCCAGTCTGGACGATATTATGAGATGATTATCTTACTATGTCACCATATATGTTGCTGTTCATTTTCAACCTGTTCGTAAACAATTTAGAGATATTGTATACCCAAGTCCGACCGAAGTACTGCCAACATTACTTTAAGTTGTAGCACGTAGTACATATTAGATTAGATGAAGAACCTAAACCCAAATATGAGTGAGTGAGTGAGTGAGTTTAGTTTTACGTCGCACTTAGCAATATTCCAGCTATATGGCGACGGTCTGTAAATAATCGAGTCTGGACCAGACAATCCAGTGATCAACAACATGAGCATCGATCTGCTCAATGGGGAACCGATGACATGTGTCAACCAAGTCAGCTAGTCTGACCACCCGATCCCGTTAGTCGCCTCTTACGACAAGCATAGTCACCTTTTATGGCAAGCATGGGTTGCTGAAGGCCTATTCTACCCCGGGACCTTCACGGGTCAAACCCAAATATGAACATAAAACGCTTTCGATTCTATATTCTTTTCTAAATACTCTTAGCGGAGTGAGTAGAAGTAACTCTCTTGCCATACATTATAACCATGTTCTCTTTTCAGTTTTTATTGTGTGTTGGAGTCCGTACTTTATATTCAACCTGTTTCATGTATACGGCTACGTTCCCCACACACCAACCATGGGAAAGATATCCACGTTTGTTCAAAGTCTGGCCCCATTAAACTGTGCCGCTAACCCAGTCATATACGGCATCTTCAGCACACGAATCTGCAAATACTTAAGGTGAGTTGCCGGGTGATGGGGAAAGTTCTTTACGACAGTGTTTATTGTTAGTATAGTAACCAGTCTCGTACACATAGAGTGATGGTTAGAGGAGTAAAGCCACGCGACTGTTCAACTTTACCTGTTCCAGAATAAATCAGACTAATATATATATATATACCTAGTTGGAGAGACGAGATCGGTTTCAAAACAAACTTTTAGAGCAGCAACGTTTGAAATTCAAGATGGCAGAATTCTTCAATCCACGTACGGGGATTTTGTAGGAACAACTAGGATAGAGAGTTATATTTGTCGTCTAATTTTTTCACTCGTCGTGTCAAGAGGCCTTGTACTATTGCTCTCTTTCTCTATAATGCTGGCATATTCTTTATATTAACAACATGGGGAAACAGCGTCCAGATATTCCGTTTCCTTTTATAGGTCTGCATGTTGTTGATCACTGGATTGTCTGCCCCAGTCTGGACTATTTACAGACAGCCGCCAGAAAGCTGTAAGATCGCTGAGTGCGGTGTTACACAACTAACACACATTTCATAGGTCAACTGACGTGCTCGCCCGACTAATTCGTCTGCCTGTTGTGGTAGGGGGATTTCCTAAAGCTTCCCTGACCCCTTGTCTTGGACATTATTGCACAAAGTGTGTCGTTTATGCAACTAATAACAAGGATTGATCTTCGAACGGACATTCCCTGTTTCATTATTGTCTAGACGCTGTTTCCTATCGACAGTTCGTGGGCTTCGCAATAGCCAAATAATGTAAACGTTTATGTTTCACAATAACATCTTATCGTTCATCATCAAATTATCTGGATGTGATCTTGGGAGACATCAATGAACCCACACAAGGAGAAGAAATGGCATTAATGAATGGATATTACTGCAAATGCTGCTGCCTTGTACAACCTATTATATTTACACATACGTCGATTAAAATTACACAGCCAAAATACAAACCTAGATATACTAATTACTTTGGCCACAACAACAAACTGTAAGTTAACGGTCTTCTTTAGAAACTACTGTTTGAAGAAGCCACAAAGATTGTTATTTGTAACGAGACATGAACCGTCAGAGCTAAAGACCAGCCAAGATGGTTTTCGTGTTTTGTGGACTTAATGAGAATGTCCTGCAGAAATAATTCTTGATCAATTTGACGACCCAGGCCATTTTCATGATGGCTCCTAAACCCCTGGTAAGTGCCTGGGACTAGGAGGAAGATCGTCTGCTAATGTTTCTAGGACTTACCCCCCGGGGGCATCAGGCGGACGACAGAAGAAGGCATAGACAATAAGACTATCTTTTCCCCATGCTTAGACAATCACTAAATTAACGACGGCTGACGGTGTAAGCGGGTTTGGGGCCTTGTTACAGCGTTTTCATTTCGTCAAGACAATAGTGCTTGTTCTAGTTATTCCCGTCACTGATGTTGGGATTTATGACAAGCAATTATTGAAAGCAAACTTGGACTGTCTGTGACAGAGGGAGTGCGCCGTTTCTTGTCAGTGCTGTGTGATGTGTCCTTCTTAAGTGATCCGTCTATATTGACATAACATTCGATGTATAGTTAAGAAGTCAGGGCTGCTATAACCTGATCCATGAGGATGTAGACAGCTGTTGTGTGTCAGCTTATTCGATAAATTATGTCTCGTCCAGCCCCTTCGCTTTTCACAACAGTCAATGATATAGAGGAGTAGAGTTGAGAACGTAACCGTTGGTTCTTTAGGTAACACAGAGGTTATAAAACAGTATGTTTCTGTGACTGTAGAACAGTGAAAGCTCGATACCTGCATGTACTTCTGTAATGTATAGTTCTTGTTATAAGACTTTATAAAGAATGAGAGGAGCATGTAGATGTTTGTGATTCAGTATCGAATATCATAATTAGTGCAAGCCTGTCATTCAGGATGAGTCGTGATTGTTTCAGTCATATCGCGACTCAAACACACAAACAAACAAACAAATAAATAAACTGACTATTACAAAATTGGCATATAACAGTAAAGATATTGGAGCACCTTTAAATACAGCACAACTTCTCGTGAGGACGTTAGGGTTAGGTGAAAATAACCTAACTTAACCCTTACCCCAACCCCAACCTAAACCTAATCACCTACAATAACGTAAAAGAGCATTATGACGCGTTTTAAAGTTTGTGCTGTGTTCTAAAGGTAGGCCAAAACATTAATAAATTAAAAAATACATTAAACTAAATACATTAAATAAATTAGCAGCAACCAAAGTTTTGTAACCCTTCATATATATATAATATAAAGTAGCATTTTTTAAATATGGCATAAAGGTAGTGATTTCAAATGTTTATCTCCAGCGATAGAAAACAACTTTTCAATATGCACTCGTGTGTAGAATTTCAGTGACCTGCATAGCCTGGTGATCTCATTAAATGTAACCTTACAATCCAAGATGCAACCTAGGTGTAACCTGGACTATGTAAGATGTATATCCACATGGTTGATCCGCTCCCTTTCCTTTGCATGTTAGGGACAGGATCCGATCGTAGTCTTGTAGTCTCTGTATGAAATTACATGTCGTGTCACAAACCTACTATTACTGCATTATCAGCCATAATATCCCATCAACACGGCGGGGTAACTGACACAACAATGATAAATAATAATGCATGTCTATATAAAACGCAGCAATTCACCGGCATAATCTGGTCTGTATGCTAGCAGAGAGTTTATCGCTGGAACTGGTAGACCTGATAAACAAGTCTTAAGCTGTGATGTAAAAGAAGAGACAGTGCTAGAAGACGATAGTCGTTGTGCATTTGTCTGTCACTTGCGTCATTGTTACCTGGTTTGTTTAAGCCTTCCTCTGACGTATCACAACCCATTCACTTATATCATGTGAAACATAAAATCGGCGATAAAACGTGGTTTTGACGTTATGAGGAGGACATATTACATGAGATATGTTCTGTGGTACCCTTGTGACCTGTAACACTGTGCGGTCCTACCAGGCTACTGTCTGGTATCGTTCTGCTGTAAACATCTCAACATTCTGATCCCTGAGAATGATAATCTCTGATGATAATAATCCCCGATGATGATAATCTCTGATGATGATCCTTAGTTGGCAATGACCAATTTCGACTTATCACACGAGACTCAGTCTGGAATCACATTATACTCTGTAAAAGAACAACTAATATGTAATCATGTGACAAATGAAATGAAAGGCGTTTTACACGAACTAAAATCGTATCACTTGATGATAATGTTCAGATAGGTTGGTTTCATAAACTAATTTAGGTACAATCGATCCGTCGAGGGCTCTTTCCTCCAGGTGACGCCTTTAAAGTAATCACATTCATGCCGTAATGAGGCGCTTAATGGTTCTGCATTGAAGCATTTTGCTTCTCGATTAGGCCCCGGTTTGGAACTTAAAGTGTCTTCTGAAACACTCCTCCTCCTGTGACACGAAACCATTCAGTCCTCGACTGGAAACCTTGCTGCTCCTGGGTCATTCCAGTGGACCATAACATTTCTACGGAAAAATAAGCCTACTTGCTCCTCAGATATTTCCTTAAACAAATTTCGAATTCGACACAACTTTTACGGCTTTATTGACTGGATACATATGTTGTGGTAGAACTTACTTTTTTAAAGGAATGATATTTGGTCATCCGTGTTCACCTCCCATGAAAAAAATCACATGTTACAGTTTAATACGAGCTTTCTCAATTTGTGCCGTCAGACAGAGTATTGTTTTTCAAATAACCCGTAGCTTAAATCTTTTAATGTGTCGGCGACAAGCAATCAAGATGTATATCAGCATGTAATGCATATTCATTTGTTCCTTTGGGGATGGAGTACACGTGAGAGTGAAGCGTGAGAGCACGTTTTGCAGTACAAATGATTTCTTTTCAGATACTCTTACATACGCCGTCGGGTTAATTGGAAATGCCAGATCGAATCAACTATAAGCGCATCTAATTGTTAATGTGAGATGATGCCGTGACATATACAATATGTATTATACTGGCAAAGATCCAGTGATCCACCTCAACAATATCCTGCTGGAAAACACATGGGCGAATCAGCTGGTGGGCGATCTTTGCCTTTCAATATATACTCAAGGAACAAGTAACTGTGCTTCATACGAATGGTATCGATGTCGGGTTAATGGAGACATATAACAGCATTTGTCAGATCCAGATGTTTTCACACAAAAAAGTCATTTGACAAACCCCCTAGTGGTAACAGGTGAAACAGTATTGGGGATGGAGCAGAGATGGTAGAAACCCGGAATAACAGCGGGGCATGGAAGTACAGCATGCTGCCTCAGAACGTATCAAGATGTACGTCAAATGGCATTGTCTTGTGCACGTGACGCTACGTCCCTGTAGATAGGACAGACAAAGTCCCGAACGATGATCGGTAGCGTACGCCATTCAAATTGCCATTATCAGTGGTGATCTGTGATGCAACACCGGGGCATTACTCGCGCTCCCAGTTAAAGTTAGGTAAATATAGAATGTCAGAGATAGACAACGTCCAGTCTTGGCTATCATCAGAAACGAATCCCGTTTGGTGTAAAGGAGAAATAACCTGTACAAATTATATGAAAGATTCATTAAAACGCTCACCTTGTCGCCTATAGACCCTCGACACATCCGAATGAAACACAGATATATTTGTGAATACATGTACATTGTCATAGTCTTGTTTTCAGAACCGGACACCGAAACCTATAATGCGGTGAGGAGGTTGTTGTTATATATAGCTTGGTATAGTTTGCGTAGAAGCACCAACCGACTGACTGGGTGACGTGTCGTCGCACCTCGATCATCTTGGCCGCTGCAATGACATGATGTCCTAATGACTGTAACGTCTTTGAAGACATAATATTATGTTTCGATGAAACTAGACTTCGTTTTGCGTCAGTCCTGTTTGTGTACCTAGTCATTTGCTCTCAATGAGCCTTATTTAGATGTTCTTATGATCGCAAACATATTCATCAAAATATTTAAATGATATCATAACGATCTAAACTCCAGTTGAAGAGTTAACGGCGGACAGCTTCCATTGAAACACCGCTTCCGTTGACGACCAGAAGCTGTGGAAAGTAGACTGAGTGTGCTTACTCTGTGAAATAAGGCAAATGCTATTTTGGAGTATAAACATACATATAAGATGGATTTTAGTGTATTCCGATGGTTGCAGATGACGATCTTTGGTGTCATTTGAGAGGCACTTAAAATATTATAAACAGGACATTCAAGCAATGGGGAAATTAAGGTACTACATCTACTTTCTTAGACTTTCAAAACATATTATAATTGTTTTCATGTTGGCCATCTTTTACTCTTTTACCAGAACATCAACATCGACATAATTGATCCGTCTGTAATCCAGTTATTTCTCCTATTTGAAGGCGTTGTACCTTAAAGCACACAGCGCTCAATGACGTTGTGTGGTTCCCACTTCAGGTTCCCCAGATCCCTTTCAAATGTTCCTAGCCAGCATATGTATAACGCTTTACAGAGTGCCTTATTTTACTAGGTGGGTTTTATTAGAGAGTGGGAAATCCATCCTGAAATTGAAAAGAATGCCAATTCATTTGCCGTCTCAAGAGGGTCTTTTCGCAATGACCGTCACATCCAAATCTCAGTTCTTAACTCCCTGAAAGAAAAACGTGTCAACGAAAGGAAATAAAATACCTGTCAGCTGTTAACTGAATAATGAAATATGTAAATCTACGTGAAATGTTGAGGCTTCCGAGGAGAGGTTGGTGTGCCGGGATCATTAGAATTTCGTGACGAATTATTGATTTGGGAATCACATCTTGATTGAAGAAATTGTATCAGCAATGAAAAGGTCACCTCCTCGAACAAATCGCATGTTTATATTAGGTTAACCTTTTTGAGAAAAACACATAGTTCTTCAGTGAAACCAGCTGCTTGTTTGGCTACATGTGTTTTGGGGGAAATGTACATGGTCAGCAACAAGTGAAGCCGGAACTTGGAAGTGGAATTTTTCTGGTGAAAACGACTTTGAAGAATTTCTTCTCACTTTGCTAGTATCACCGGGGTATATTATACAGAGAATGGGCCAAGTGTGTATGACGAATGTTTACGTTAACATATTTCTCGTACATGGCAGATTTCTCGTGCATGTACACTGTTACATTAGGAAGGCCCAGAGTGAGTTCACTGACCGCGAAGTGCTGGCCGCAGTGAACATACAGCCCCTGAAGACGAGAGATAGCATGGATGTACTGATAAACTGACGTACAACAACAACATTGTATAGTTGGACAACATCAAACAGGACAAGGTGACAGTATTGTTAGATGAACATACAGCCCCTGAAGACGAGAGGTAGCATGGATGTACTGATAAATTGACGTACAACAACATTGTATAGTTGGACAACATCAAACAGGACAAGGTGACAGTATTGTTAGATGAACATACAGCCCCTGAAGACGAGAGATAGCATGGATGTACTGATAAACTGACGTACAACAACAACATTGTATAGTTGGACAACATCAAACAGGACAAGGTGACAGTATTGTTAGATGAACATACAGCCCCTGAAGACGAGAGATAGCATGGATGTACTGATAAACTGACGTACAACAACATTGTATAGTTGGACAACATCAAACAGGACAAGGTGACAGTATTGTTAGATGAACATACAGCCCCTGAAGACGAGAGATAGCATGGATGTACTGATAAACTGACGTACAACAACATTGTATAGTTGGACAATATCAAACAGGACAAGGTGACAGTATTGTTAGATGAACATACAGCCCCTGAAGACGAGAGATAGCATGGATGTACTGATAAACTGACGTACAACAACATTGTATAGTTGGACAACATCAAACAGGACAAGGTGACAGTATTGTTAGATGATTATACAGCCCCTGAAGACGAGAGATAGCATGGATGTACTGATAAACTGACGTACAACAACAACATTGTATAGTTGGACAACATCAAACAGGACAAGGTGACAGTATTGTTAGATGAACATACAGCCCCTGAAGACGAGAGATAGCATGGATGTACTGATAAATTGACGTACAACAACATTGTATAGTTGGACAACATCAAACAGGACAAGGTGACAGTATTGTTAGATGAACATACAGCCCCTGAAGACGAGAGATAGCATGGATGTACTGATAAACTGACGTACAACAACAACATTGTATAGTTGGACAACATCAAACAGGACAAGGTGACAGTATTGTTAGATGAACATACAGCCCCTGAAGACGAGAGATAGCATGGATGTACTGATAAACTGACGTACAACAACATTGTATAGTTGGACAACATCAAACAGGACAAGGTGACAGTATTGTTAGATGAACATACAGCCCCTGAAGACGAGAGATAGCATGGATGTACTGATAAACTGACGTACAACAACATTGTATAGTTGGACAACATCAAACAGGACAAGGTGACAGTATTGTTAGATGAACATACAGCCCCTGAAGACGAGAGATAGCATGGATGTACTGATAAACTGACGTACAACAACATTGTATAGTTGGACAACATCAAACAGGACAAGGTGACAGTATTGTTAGATGATTATACAGCCCCTGAAGACGAGAGATAGCATGGATGTACTGATAAACTGACGTACAACAACAACATTGTATAGTTGGACAACATCAAACAGGACAAGGTGACAGTATTGTTAGATGAACATACAGCCCCTGAAGACGAGAGATAGCATGGATGTACTGATAAATTGACGTACAACAACATTGTATAGTTGGACAACATCAAACAGGACAAGGTGACAGTATTGTTAGATGATTATACAGCCCCTGAAGACGAGAGATAGCATGGATGTACTGATAAACTGACGTACAACAACAACATTGTATAGTTGGACAACATCAAACAGGACAAGGTGACAGTATTGTTAGATGAATAGATAGCTCCCGAAGACGAGAGATACATAACCACAAACGTCCATTGGTAAACGCATAACATTTCTAATAAAGATATTTCAGAGTGCAGTAACCATTAATGTGTGACTTCAACACAGTTGTTTACAAAAAAGGAAGACCTTATTCCGTATAAATGCTACAGACCCAACTACAATAGTATTGCGGCACGCACTCACGCACACATACATGCACACATAAATGAACACAGATGCTTGATATTACAAACTTATATCTAACAATAGTCACAACATGTAAGTATTTTACATGTACAGACAAACGTACAGTAATGAACTATGTAACATGAACGCTTCCTCGATTAAGTGTGTCTTTTGCAGAGAATATTTGGGCAATCGTACTTTACATATTCAATATCCCTCATATATCTGCGTCTTACGTCATTACAGATTGGACAAACAAACATGGACACATTATTCTCCAGGATTCATTGTGATTCTTAATTCACCTATATTAATTATCAACAATATTTTGAAAATCCTCAGCATAATTAAAACCACAAACGTACTTGTAAGTTCATTTTTCCATGACCTCCGGCCATTTTCAGTCATTCCTTTACACATGAGATAATATTGTTATGGTAACGATTTTCTTCAATAATTTTAATTTACGCCGCTAATTAAAACATCCATTCCAATCACAGCACATATTATAAAACCTAATTCAGCTATCACAGAAACATTTGTTGCACTTACAATATAAGTATGTCTTCAGTGCGTACCAATGATTAAACTGAAATGTTACACACACACACACGCACACGCACACGCACACGCACACACACAATCCCTGGATAAACGTATTCATATACATGTACGTGTACTTGTTTACCTGAAGCCGTGTGGGTCATGCACGTCAAGTTGTCACAAATTATGTCACATCGCCTCTTCCTTGGACTAATGCATCCCGGATTTGGCCACAATTGGACACGAAGTATGTTTTCAGGACGTACAAGATGTAAGATGTCACGTGAATATAATTTCGTCTCTTTACATCAGTCTCCCGAGATGGATCTTCATTTCTAAATTTATGATGTCCCACAGAGTTTAAGTGTTTCTGTCTTCGCTTCAGGAGAGTGTACGTGTTCCGGACGTTGTCTGAACGATGGTGCCGGTGCTGCAATGACGACTCCCCGCGAGGAACGTCTGCGACGGAGTACACCAGCATGTCGGAAACAGACGACATCCGGTTGACCGCTGACCCAGGAACGTCATCACGAGTTGGCAGGGTGCCGTATGTGCGGCAAAAACTGTCGGAAGCGGACCGAGAAATCCTTTCTCTCCATGTGACGTCTCATAATATTTGAACGCATGAAAACCGAAGAGTATTGCAAAAAGTGCAATTTTCTCCCGATAACAGATAAAACAACTGATGGTGAAAAGAAGTATATCGTGACTAACCTGTTTTTTTATGTGTGTTGTTTGCCCAACGAAGGCGGCGTGGTGGATATGTGAAATACATTAGACACAGTGACTTACGCTAAAATTAGCGGATTTGTAATGTCATATTGTTTTCAATGTCCTATTGTCAGTAATGAGAACCAACGAACAACACCGCCCACTACAACATCCATGTGTTCAGGGCCAGAGTCTCTGTGTTACGGATGACGGCGTGAAAACTTTCATTACCGCAAACAGCGTTGGTCGGTCTGCTCTTTGTGTACTTCAGGGTCTGTGGGAAGATGCAGTTTTGTGCTGCTACAATTACGGCAAAGACCGTGAATGACAACGGTAAAGGTCGACCTGAAGATCATCAATACAAATGACGTTCATGTATTTGGTAGATTCTGCGCAGATGCTGCTCAGATTATTTTCATGTTCTGATAGAGACTCCAGTTGTTGTTTCTTGGGATGTATTTACACGTGAGACAGATTGATGTTTTTGTTCTGGTTGTACAATCTTTTTACTGAGTCCACACAGGGTCCTGTGGTCATTAAATGTCATAAGAGGTGTTGTTTCATGACATGTCGCAGAGCAATACTGCTATTTAGCATAACAGGGCGCTGCTTCAGAGCAGAGTTCACTGAAGGCAAATATACTCTTAAAAAAAGTAGCGACTTTGAAGTCTGGTAGAACGAGAACCTATTGAGGAACGTTACAATGACATTCATCATGTGTATGCAGCATCATTTCACGTCATCACCACACGCAAACACGATGCATAGGAAGCACGTGCACAATTTGGGAGCGTCATACACGTGCATGGGGTGTCATTAGGAATCTTGACGTTTTTCAGGCAGGTCGTTAAATTACTGTAGACAATTTGTTCCGATAATTTTCTTGCTTCTGTGCATGGTATGGGTTTTCAGGGTCAAATCACACACTACTGGATGAAAATTGTAAACCTGAAATTTTCATGTCATACTCCAGTCACCTAACAAGGGTGATAACTGAACGAACAGCTTTGCTTTGAATGAAATCCACGTGGCAATGCATTCACAAAACATCCATTATTATTGTATCAATAATGATCCAATCCCATATATCTCCCAATTTCGACAATCGTATATTGAAAGTACAGTTCCCCTGCCTTTTTTAAGAGTATACAGTGGCTGGCGCCAGCCAATAGGAGCTGTATCACGGCACAGCATGATATAACAAGAAGTAATCAGGATATGTCCAACAAGTAACATATTCTGTCTCGGGATACTAATTATTATACTATACTCTTATTCTATTTTTTCGATGCAGGGGTTCGAACACTGGTAATCAAAAGTCACACTTAGATGTGAAAATGATGCAACAGCATAAGGCATAATTATATTCTCAGACGTTTTATTCGGGAAAGGCATTAGACTTGCCTGGCGTCTTGGCAAACGTCACGCTTCCATCAGCGTAAGGTATATTTACAGGTTTGGGTGTAATGATATAGGTCAGGAGTAAAAATGCACGTGGTTCGGGGAACAATGGTACTCACAAAACAACAATTTGGCTCAAATAGTATTACCGCTTGTGGTTCTAGTCTGTGCCCACCGCCATGACAGTTGTGGGTCATAGAGCATGTCTTGAGTGGTGTGCCGGAAGAGAGAGAAAACACCCTGACAATGTAATCTGGGGATTGATTCGGACCTTTCACGCCGTATACACCAATTGTACAGGCATGTCCCATTTTACGGATTGAATCGTTCATGTTTTACAACATACACATTGATTTTACAGAGTATTTTCTGTGGCTGAGATCGGTTGTATTCGTCCACAGATCGCTTTAATCATTACATGCTGAGTCAAAACAACCATGTATTGTTACGAACTCATTCCCATATTGAAACCATCAAACAATAAAGAAAAGTGGTTTCATTCACACTTGCATTCTATGTTTACAATCAAGGGAATCAGTAGGTGGCAATACAAATCCTGCGGCAGAAAGGGTTCATTCCCATTATGACTTCTCCCAGTTTGACTACCCGTCCAAATACACAACTTGCTCCAGTTGAGTGGTTTTTAATTACTATTTCTCTAACCTCCGTCAGGTACACAGTTCCACGACACGGACTTTGTAAACGCCACTGACAGCGCAATGAAAGCCTGGTACTTTAATATGTTTGGAACTTATTTTCTTTTCGTCAAAGCAGAAGCTTGGATATGCGAACACTCCTTGTGGCTTTATATAAACGCCGCTCCAGTACATCGTTTCAATAGTTGGATGCATAAATGGAATAATTTGAGGACAAAAGAATAATACTGAGACGATATAGCAGAAAAAAATGATTGAATGATATATAGATTCGTTATGGTGTTGGTTACGGCCAGCAAAGAAATGAGCTGCCGCAGAAAATCAAGTTTTATAAAACTTGTCTGACACTGAATGTAAATGCAGAGGTGATAACCACTGGAAGCGGGTTATTTTTAGGAATGAACAGGTGTAATGAGTTGAGAATGTCACTGTTTGTGGAGTTATTCAATGCGCCGTTACCGTATAAAGTAGTTTTCACATCGTATCCTTGAATATAAACATACATCGTTGTTCTTAAATTCTAATAGTTCAAACATGTAAAAAGGCAGTGAATAACGTCTTAGTTATATTGACCACATGAACACTTGGATGTTCCCGATATATGCCGTTTATATCTGTCTGCATTTACGTCACTGCAACAGAACTTGAGGGGACAATGGATGATTTGACAAAAGGATTTGATAACCCTAAAATTAGAATCAAAGTAATTGTGAGTTTCTGTTGGGTTTATTATGGTTCTTAATTGATTCAGTAAAATAGCGTTGTAAGGACCAAGCGAAATTCCACGACACAATCACACTCGGTATAAATTATTGAGAATATCTTTAGTTTGCATTTTACATTTAATAGTTTGAATGGAAGTCTTCATTGTTTTAATCCGAGTAGAAGAGTTACCTCCAAATATCAAAACAAACAATAAATGATCACAAGATCCCCTCTTCACCTGGCTTCTAATCAACATAGGTTGGTCCTAGGAGTCTCCCGCAGGTTTAATTCAAGGAGTAAACAACCTGGGAGTAATTAACTATACGCGTAGTATTAAGTTTAGGGGTGCTCCATGTTTACGCTGAGGTTCATGCGCAGTCACACTGGGAGTAGTCATAATGGGAAGATACCGCAGAAAGCAGTGATAATAGCAATAACCACAGTGATGGTACTATTCACCTAGATGCACCAGTGATAGTAGCAATCAGTGGTGGTAATATTCACCCAGGTGCACCAATGATAATAGTAATCAGTGGTGCTAATATTCACCTAGATGCACCAGTGATAGTAGTAGTGGTGGTAATATTCACCTAGATGCACCAGTGATAATAACAATAACCACAGTGATGGTAATATTCACCAAGCTGCAGCAGTGATTGTAGCAATAATCACCGATGCTAATATTCACCTAGATGCACCAGTGATAATATACTGTTCAAAATAAGTAGGGGATATTCGGTAAAAAAATTGAAGTAACCAAAACTGTGGCGAATATATTTTATTTACTAATAGGTCGGGACCAGTAATAGACACGTCTAGAACTAGATGACCCAGTGAATAGCGGTCTCATGTACGCGCTATTTCCACAAACGGCATGAAGAGGTGAGAAGGGTCCATAAACTGAATTTGACGTTTTTTACAGTTCAGTCAATTACGTGTGAAACCTCCGCGATTGGCCAAACAAGCACGAATCCTCTTTGGCATACTCCTTATCAGTCGACCAAGCATGAATTGGGGTATGGCATTCCATTCCTCTTGCAACAATGCGCCCAGTTCTTGAACCGTAGCTGGTTGACGTTGACGCTGTCTCACACGTCTCCAGGGCATGTCCCAAACGTGTTCTATAGGGAAAAGGTCGGGACTGAGAGCCGACCCGGGCAGGGTAAAGATGTTTTGCCTCTGCATGTAGTCGGTGACCATTCTGGCACGATGTGCTGGGGCGTTGTCATCTTGGTAAACAAAATGTCGACCAGCAAAGGGGATAACAATGGCGTGAAGGATGTTGTCACGATAGTACTGGCCTGTGACTCTCCCTTGGACGATGTGAAGTGCTGTTCTGCCATTCACAGTGATTCCTCCCCACACCACAACAGAACCACCACCAAATCGGCCATGTTGATGAACGTTGGGGTTAGCGTAACGCTCATCCTGTCGCCGCCAGACCCCAGAACGCCTATCCCGGAAGTCTATAGTGAACATAGACTCATCAGAGAACATAACCCTTGCCCATTGACGATTTCCCCAGCGGCGATGTTGTTCACACCATTGACGTCTGTCTCTGATGTGTCTGGCCGTCAACGCTGGCGTAACGTACGGTCGACGAGCCCTAATCCCACGTGCATGTAATCTGTTTCGAATCGTCTGACCCGAGACTCGAACTCCAGCTGCAGTTTCAGGATGGGAGGCGATCTGAAGAGCTGTTTTGGTGCGATTCGCATAAGAGCATAAGTTCTGACCAGTCTGTCTTGTGACGCAGTTGTTGACCTTGGGCGACCGGAACGAGGAAGATCATCGACATTTTGGGCTCGACGATACCGGGCCCACAATCTACTGATGACAGATTGGGAAACATTTAGAATCTGGGTGACTATTCTCTGTTTTGTTCCGATCTGTAACATGCCAACGGCCCTTAGACGTTCCGCTCGCTGCAGACGTCGCATTGTGTCGCAAACTTTAAAGACGACAAACAATCGTTTAAAGTCATCGGATGTTTTCTTGGGGTCACATAACTCCAGAAATGCATGCTAATGTAAAGTGTAAAATCACCACTTAAACCCCTACCACGTGCAAACACACTGTCATGTGACATGCACAGGCGACGTGAGCTGATGTGAATGGGTATGTCGGCTTAAAACATAAGCACACACAATAAAGATTAAACTTCATATTTGTCACCATTTTCCATGATTTTATTCAAAATCATATTTCAATATCCCCTACTTATTTTGAACAGTATAGCAATAACCACAGTGATGGTAATATTCACCAGGCTGCAGCAGTGAAAGAACCAATAATCAGTGATGGTAATATTCACCTAGATGCACCAGTGATAGTAGCAATAACCACAGTGATGGTAATATTCACCAGGCTGCAGCAGTGAAAGAACCAATAATCAGTGATGGTAATATTCACCTAGATGCACCAGTGATAGTAGCAATAACCACAGTGATGGTAATATCAATATAATAACAATAACCACAGTGGTGGTAATACTGTTGACTGAAATAGCGGTAAACATCGAACAAAATATCCGACACAAATGAAAGAAAAGATCTGTTTGATTTTTCTTCAACATTTGCTGAAGCTACTTATGGGTACACTTAAAGCAAAACACGATTTAATTTTGGATTTGTAATTTGTAAAATATAATTCCTTTCTGAAACCACATTTCGCTCTATTGTTTTAAAACCTGTGATGGATGCAGTCTGCATGTGTCAGGTACTTAACAGGTTTTGTTCTTGGACCTCTTCTTGCGTAGATTCAGGTTTTGACACAGTCATAGGAGCTTCAACTGGGTTCCACATGCAGATACTGCTTGATGGTATTGAAATTGAAGGTACTCAAGGAAAGGCTAGTACAATCAGTGGATGTGAGCACGACCATAGATTAACTGCCAAACGAATGAAAATATTTTATTGACGCTTCTTTTCAACATCACACACATGTAACACTACTGATACAAATATCTGCTCATGAGTAACAATTGTGAACTCAGCTCTGCTTCTAGCAGAGATTTCTTGTGAATATGTAGAAATAATGTCACTACTTAAATAGGATCGTATCTCCCTGGCAATGTGTGCTGGCTGTAGGGAGCATTCATCAGTTACCAGATTCTACATTACTGAGTAGTTTTCCTCGATGCTGGAAACATAAAATCCCTCAATTTCTATGTTTTACCACTAACCAGACAATAAGTGACTAAACTATTCAATGAAATGTCTATGAAAAATGTATTGTAACCAGAGACAATAATATGGATCTATTATATGGTCGCTGTTGCACCGAAGCACAAACATGACTGACACAATTACGTTTAACACGGAAGTGTTTGGTGCGCCCACCTGCTGCACTTATGAAATATACGTAACAAGACGTCGAGCTTGCGTCGATTGGGATATTCTGGGAATTCACGAAGTCCCTGATTTATATATTACTGATGGTAACAAATAAACCCCAGACAGATGGAGAATAATGTGGTTCAGGGACTCTGAGGCAGGCTTCTGAGGGATCACGTCGGGGGTGCCTCCTTTGAAGGCGATGGGAGACATGATTATCAGGTAGGTCCGCGTTTCTCTTGCAACACCCTGAAACCTTGTCATATTGCACTCACATTCCAATAGTTTAGAAGGGGTAGTCCCGTAAGACACGCCCCTGCAAACCCATAATTTGTGTTACACCCATCCGAAGGTCGGATATACGGGTCCTAAACGTTTAGAAGTTGGGATTAAACAGTACAGTAGATATATATTTTCGACGAAATTAGTCTAACACAAGTACATATAATAGCAGTGACCTGTTTGAGTGGAACGCCAATATCAGTGTGCCCTTATGCAAGGCCATAATGCCTCTATTCTACACAGACCATAAACCCCAGGTATGACAAATTTGAGAATTTGTAGTTGAATCGTAATTATTTCGAGAAGTCAATAACAAATTAGTACATCGTCATCGTCAGTTCTTGCAATACGTTCAAAACGGACTGCCCTTAGAGAGATATCGTAGATAGTTCGTGACAAATTCGCATGGCATTCTTAGGCATCGTAACTCATTGGTAGTCGCTAACTCATCTTTCATGAATCCTACAAGGCCTATTTATTTACGAATCAGCTACGAATTTGGATATATAATGAGTATAACATACACTTCAGGTCATAGTCTGCTAACGATTGTGATTTTGCTCTACATTGAACATCCAATCTTGAGATGATACCCAAACAGGATTGACAGCCTTTTTTATGTTCATCTCCCATGAAATGTCAAGAATAATCACAAATTCATTTATTCATGTTTGTACATGCATCCCGCGTATTCTTACCTGATATTTAAGTGATTCCTAATGTTCATGCAGTATTAATAATGGATACTTGTAAATCATACTGAATTCTTGACAGTTTTCAAGCTATTCCAACCAAATCCCACGAAAGTTCATAACTTTATTGCACCTGTATTGTAACTGAATTGTGAAGTGTCAAGAACTGAACCAGAAAATTTGCACAATCTTTAAAGGCACCACTTCACTACTAGACTGAAATATCGAACGGTTTTCGAGTTATGCTTCAAAAAACAAACCTGCATTTCTACAGCCAATAGCTATGTTTGTAAGCTGGGACCCAGGACGCTTCGTTATGACAGCATATATTTCAGACGCTGTGGCTAGAAATACACCTTTCATCCCAGAAAGAGCTTAATAAAATTGTTCCTGTGTGGGACAGCATCTACATGTCATGAATGTCTCAGCAAGTAGCCTCACTGCACCTGTTGAGGGTGATAAACCTTGGTCATTGTCATTTACATGAAGTTTCATTTCACTGGACCTTGTGCAACCATGTAGCTTCCAAAAAGTATTAATTCTGTGAAAAATATTCGAAACTAGTGATCTTTCAGTTGATGCAAACAATCTATTTACCATGAGGTTAATGGATGTACAGATCTACAGCCACTGAACTGAGAGACATAAACTGACAGGGGGTTCCATGGCCTCATGTTATTCACATACGTGTCATATGTTTTACAATCAATCAATGGTTTTCATGGTTTAACTTCAAACATGTGGCATGAAACCAGCAAGCTATGAACAGGCTGATATATCACACAGAATGTAGGTCAAAATAAATATCATACACTTGTGTCAACAATATGGCACAGAACATATCAGACATAGATTCAAATATCACCGTTCACTGTATATTGCATGTCGCCCTGTTTCTACAGCAATATCCCATAGCAACTCAAGAAACATAATACTCACAAAGTCTCATAAACATATCTATATTTCATCTACAGCGCTTCAATTGGTGCAAAATTATTAACAGTCCTCAAGTTACCGCCTTTTCACATGCTGTTGTACTGTTGAACATATCTCCATGAAATCTGAAATTTTGCAAGTAAATCACAGGTATCCACAGGCAGAACTTCCAAAGTAATTATAATTATGTGAGGAAATCATCACATGGGCTCATGATTGCTGAATGTGTTGAATGTCATGTCTATGTTACATCCGTGACATGTTGCATTTACGAGCTGCTGTTTGACATCAACTGTCATGCATCTATTTATTAGCAAACTGAGAGGACACCCAGGCAAGCCCCCACTTGAGGTTGGTCAGCATAAACTTGAGAGCCTTTGTCCACTGCTCCTCAGAGTTGAACTGTATTCTGGAAACAGACGTGAAGAATATACAGCTTAAACCAAATGTCATTCAGCGGATTGTACATACCATTCCTCGCCATCGTCTGCTGATTAAAAAACATATTCCTGACATTTCACATATACATTTGTACAAAAGTAATAAAATTCAACTTCAGATCTTTCTCAATAAATGTATCCATCCTTTAGATAACAGGATCATCAACAGTCAGTATTATCTGGTTGATAATCAATTTGTAAGTATGAATAAGGTTCTGAGCCAAGTATACTGTAACTTTCATCACTTTAGTAAGAGTTTTCAAATAAACACAATGTGACCATGTGGGCTCTAATGCTAATAGTATAGGGCAACTGTCAGCAAATCAACAGAACTGAACATAGTGAAGCAAGCTGAAATGAGGATACTGTCTCAAGTCATATCAACACAAACATATATCCCATGTTAGAATACATGCCCCAGACTCAGACCTTTCTGATTTCCACTTGTACATACTGAATGTGTCATGTTAATGAATACAGTGTCAACCATCACAGTCATCATTATACAAATGACTGCAGACTCACTTGATGGAGTAGGAGTTGCCCGTGCTTGAGTCTTCAATCTTGCCATTCTCCATCCTGTATGGTAGACAGAAGCCCGTGTCACCTCGCTCCACCTCTTCCTTGAACTACATACAAAACATGCTCGCTAAGCTTGAAGATTCAGATATTATCATAAATGTATCCCCATACCTGTTGAACCCATAACAAGCACTCCTGGAGAAATATGACAGGAGGAGTGTAACATTATCATCCCAATGTGTGTTTCTTACCATGCTTAACTGGATTATTTATGAGTATATTCACATATACTATCGACAAAAAATAAGGGAACTAAAAAACTGAATGCAGCAAACATTGAGTTAAAAGGGTGTGTTACCGTAGTGTTGCACCTGAAAGCAACATCCAATGACAATGAAATTTCACCTGATGCATTACCAACACGTGATGCATGTGCACACTGAAGTCAACCTTTGTAAATGTATTGGAGAACTCACAATCACTAATGCAACAGACTTGGAGTTGCTGTAAAATGCCTCCAAAGCAGTATCTCAATGGCAAATTGTGGGGATGACAGAGGTGGGGAATATCATTTGTCTCAAGTTGCAATGAGACCTGGGCATGGTAGCCAAAATCAATGACACCACGACATTGTCTCATTACATAAAAGGCCATATGCAATAGGTTCAAATCAGCACCTGCCGTCAATAGGGAATTCCATACACTCACTAGGTGATGAATTTCACACTAAACCATTAAAAACCGGCTCTATCAAGCCCATCTGAAAGCATGGTGTAAATTTCAAGGGTGTTATCCTTACAGCTCACCATAGGTGCCAAAGTTAGGCATGGGCAAGTCAGCATCAGGGACAGGCTTTGCGCCATTGGTGTTACTCCATGTTCTGACATGAGTTAAGGTTTTGCCTCAGATTCACAGATAGCAGAAAACGTTGTTTGAGCTGTATTGTTGAGCAGTATGCCAGTAGCAATTATTGGCCATGATCAACATCGGGGTGGTAGTGTCATGGTGTGGGGCGAGTTACACATAAGAGGCGATTCTTGACTGGTCAGCAATATGTTGATGAAATTTTGCATCCCGATGTGGCACCAGTGGCTAGAATATCAGCAGGAATTTTGAATTCTAGGACGAATAGCTAATCTCTGACGAGAGGGCATACAGACATTGGACTGGCCCTTTAAGTCCCCGGACCTGTCACCAACTGAACATCTGTGGGACATCCTTGGTCGAAAGGTGTAAGCCAGGGACCCCGCACCCATCAACCTGGCCCAGCTTGGTGCAGCTCTTCAGAAGGAATGGTGACAATACCATGGGCAGCCATCCAGAAATTGAGGATGAAGACTTTTATGGATAGACAACTTTTTTCTTGCAATGGATGTGACATTTTGGTGTAGATTCCAATACCGCATCCATTGCAAGAAAAAAATTATCTATCCATAAAAGTCTTCATCCTCATCATACCAATTTCTAAAAATGCTACTCAAAGAAGACATCCCGAAATAAATCAAGAGTATGCCATCAAGATGTCGTGAATGTGTTGCCAATATGGTGGACACACCAGATATTGAACTTCATGCCCAAATTTGACTTAGTGGACATTCAGAGCAATTTCACATTCACTTTAATTTCATCAGTTCCCTCATTTTTTGTCGGTAGTAAACTTCATACACATACATTTGTCATTCTGAAATAAGTACAGAAACCTAATTCATTGTACCACATGCTTCCTCAGTATGTTTATATACAAAATAAAAGACAGGTTGTCTCTCATCATCTTTCACCAACAGTAAACCCCTCCTTGAAAACTTGAAATGATCTCTGGATCATAAATAATGTTTACATCAAATACTGTAGTACTGTTGCACCTTCAGCAATAAATTATGTCTGTGATAAGACCAACCTGTTGTAAGCAGTCCAGGAAGGCCACCATCGCTTGGTCAAATCTGAAAAAATAGGTGATGTCATTAAGAACTTACAACCAATTGAAAAGTGCAGCCTCTGCCCACATTGTGAAGAAAAGGCAACCATATGGATTATTGAAGGCATTGTTACCAACAAAGATCCCCTAGAGGCAGAGAGACACTGAATATCGATCACAAACAGAGAGCAACCTATATTCCACAAGGAAGTACAGTCTGGCCGCGTTAATCCAGACGCTTCTGTTTTTCAACAAAAATGTTTGGATAGTGAAACATACCGACTACTGAAACTTCCCTTTGACATGGCAATATAAAAACATACGAACAAATGCTTGACGAGATATTTCTTGTAGTGGGCCTTGAATGTTCTTATGATGCCAGCATCAATTGGCTGAATGTGCGATGTGGTGTTCTCGAATTTGCGATGACGTCTTGATTTTGACTGATCCACTGCCAGCCATTTTCTTGGTTGCCAGGGTGTAATTTGGTTTGAGTTTATAAAACAACCTGCTTTACGCCATTATGACTGACAAGTGTCACGTCCAGCTGATCTCATTTTGACACGATCAGTGTTTTATACAGCAAGTAAGCAGGCAGGCGTTACTCAAACTAACCAAAAGTGAGATCTACTAATTGATCAAAATCACAAACTAACAACGTGTTCAACTCGGAAGTGTCACTTAACAATTATAACTGAATGGGGCTCACGGTGTGAGAGGACTATCCGAACCTTTCTGATGTACCGCCAGATTAATGAAGCAAAACTGTGTGTAATTAGCTAATCTGTTACCGCTAATTAACGTCTGGATACGGAAAGTGAAGCACAAGATTAATGAAACAACAGGTGATGAGTTTACATAGTAAACACGATTGGTTACAGCTAGTTATTGTTCTGATATCGTGGGAATCGGATTATCGGGGTCCGGACCTACGCGACCTGAGTGTACACATGTATATTTACAACAACTGGAAGGCCATCTTCAAGGCAACATCAAACACTGACTATAATAGCCCAAGTGGAGGAAAAATGACCACCTACTTTGTGTCCCAGAAGAAACGGAATCCCCCAGACCCGTACAGTGGCAACTCCTTGGACTTGTCAGAAAGGGACTCCAGGTAGGAGTGGTTTCCATACGGCACTAGTCGGAATCTGTCCAAAATACAAGTCACTGTTGATTAATCTATAATATCACTGCTGACATTCTTGGACATGGACGTAATCCATGAATCACACATTGCCATGACAAAATAAGGAAATGTGAAGAATGATGTAAAATCCAATGACAAATGTTCCAGGGGATAAAAATTGGTAACCTTCACATCTGTTGGCTAGTGAGTGAACCCCTGAAATACCATATACATTTACCAAAATGAATCATGAGGACTACTATTTTCCTAATTCTAGTAATTTCACCAAAGATATCATACATGCCATAATGTAATTTTCTGAACAAAATTGATATTTCAAACATATTCTGACTCAAGTTTATATGCTTATTTCCTCCGTTTATGTGAAGATAGTGGAACACTTCAAATCCCTTGAAGTTCATGATGTCAAGTGTCATGATCTGTTTAAAATATATAAATTTTATGATGAAAATTCCATGTTTTTCCTTGTCCTGACTCATGCTTATTATTGCAGAATCCGATGGAATCAGCAGTGGGTCAGACCAAAATGGATTTTGTTGACTGCCATATAAGTAATTCAAGTACTTCCCCGCCTTTGGGAACTGCTACAGCTTAATTCAGTCCTGTTCTTCCAATATTCATGCATGAAAGGGCGGAATCACATCCAGTTCAACTTCTCTTCTTGTGAAGAGATTGCTGACTGGAATGTGATGATATAAAGATCAGCTAGCATCCTGCTAGTGTCTTATGCAACTGTATGTCAAGATTCCTATCAAGAGAAGTTGCGACCCTTCACATGCACAAGTATCTTCATTTCAAGTACTGGATTATAATCACTCATGCAAGTCTGTGTGCATGGACTCTCCACCATTTTACTCCATTGACCATCTTGGTCTCAACAAGTCACAAGATAAAGGGTGAGATTTTAGATATACTAGTTTCTCCAATGAGCTATCCCTAGGAACTCTTTGTGACCCTTCTTCATGTACAAGTATCTCCTTTGCAAGTACAGGGTCATCATCACTCATGATAAAAAGGGGTAAGTGAAACTCAGTGCGTTTGGGGAACTTTAGTTGTTGTGGTACATGTGGCCCAAATTGGTGAATGCCAGTGATGTCCTAGGTGGCGTTGTCCTATAGGTAGTGGTTGGCAAAGACTGTATTTGATTTCCAAAAGCAGCCTTCCATTATAGATGTTAGCGAGCAGTTTTCATGTTGAGCAGGTGTCGATGCCAAGGCTCTCGCTTTGTGGTGGTTGGAAGCCTTCAGTTAACGGCTCTCATCCATACTGAGATAGTGTTGCAGGAAACTTATGTAGGTGTCTCAGTAGATAGTGGGATGAATAGGTCCTTGGACTTTTGTCTCCTTGACTTACTTCACTGAAAATGTATGTTCAATGCTCTGACTGGGCGTAATGTGTATCATATAGCCCAAGGACTGCCAATAATGCCAGAATGTGGAATTGTTGTACCAGTTATCCAGGCAGTTGATTTTTGGTGGTAAAATCCCATGACAGTCCTTGGTGCGCAATCTCATGATGATCGGTGTCGAATCATGCACAACTGATGTCCAGAGCATTTATTTCTGACATCTGTGCTGCTGTAGCTATGGCAAGTGGAAACAGCGTTGTTCAAATCGAAGGATGTCTGATCTGGAGGCTCATAAGTGTCACTGGTGAGATGCTGAATTATAATATTCAAGTCACAAACTGGTGTCTTAAATCTGTGTTATTGGTCTTCCAGCTTGAATGAGCTCTTGGTGATGACAGAGCTGAGTGCTGCTAAGTAGGTCAATAGTGTAGAACTTTTTACTCCTCTAATATGCTTGAGTATGTGTGGCTTCCTTTGCAGTGAAGCCCTTCCGCTTGGTGTATATCTCAAATAGCACCCATTTATCATCATATAAGGTGTGAGTAGATCTATGTAGAGCTAGGGTGACTGCCTTGATGTTTTAAACAGACTTTGATAAGATCATTACGTGTACTTGGAATGATGTCTTGTTTGGTGCGTGGATGGATGAGTAGGTTCTTCCATTCTGGAAGTCTTGGTGATGGTTGTCCTAGTTCCTTGATGATTACTGGAAACCATTCTCTCCCTGGCCATTAGGCATGATGAAAGTCAGTGATAGCATCGTCGTCTAGTTTATCTTACTGATAACCTTTGGCAGTACGACTGGAGGTGGGAATGTATAAAAGTTCATTCCTTTCCATGAGACGATGACAGCGACTGTTGCCCGTGCAAATGGATCCGGTACTAGAGATACAAATGTTGGTATCTGTTGCACTTGGTGGCAAATATGTTTATTTGTGGTGATCCAAATGTCAGACTGATGAGTTGAAACACCTCCTGATGTATCCACTCTGTTGAAGATGGTTGTAAAGGGTGTGACATAATGTCTGCAGTGTATAATACCTGGAATGTGGCATGCCTTTATGTAGAGATTCAAGTTGTCAACTATGTCAAACAGTTGAAAGTTTAGATGTGGTAGTGTGTGAGATCTTGTTGATTCCAGCCTGTTGATGTATAATGCTACCGTGGAGTTGTCAGTGTGGACCTCAGTAGTGTGTACCTCTAGGCGGTCGGCCAGTGTTGTACTGCGTTGATTATAACTTTCATCTCCAGGTGGTTGCCATGCAGAGTGCGTGCGTGGCTTGTCCAAATTCCTGCCGCTACCACGTTCTCCAGGTGGATACCCCAACCTTGTAGCAACGCATCTGTTTAAGGATGACTGTTGCAGTTCAGTTCTGTCAAAAAAGTCTCTGCAACATTGCAATGGGTGTAGTTGTAGTCTTTTCCTTTGAGCCAAATGCTGAACTGAGGTGAGTACACTGAGAAGACACTGCCACTGTCGTAGTGGTGATAGAGAGAGAAGAACTTGCATTATCATGGCTTCAGTCTTCTTGTCTCAATATTTTCATGTTGCGAAGATTTCCTTCCCAGAATGTAGAAATTGCATCAGATTCAACTCTGACTTTATCAAACTTCTGGTAATGCAATACTGTTGCTTGTTGAATGCAGGAATGTTTCAATCAGCTGAATATATATGAAGACAGATGGTGAGGAAGAATGAACGGGTACACATCACGTCTGTAATGAAGATGTTGGTACCGAAATCGCTTCAGATCGCCCACACTCTTTGTTGTGAGTGAGCTGTACCCCATGTGTGGTCTATTTATGGCTGACTGGCTGTCGTGGCAGAATTGTCATATGGTAAGCCTCCAGATAAATTACGTTGAAAGGATTGTTTACATCTGTAGTTGCCTTCTGTGCAGGGTATTGTCTTTCAAGGACCAATCAGACTGCACTAACAGAGTTGATGAAGTGTGTAAACTGCATCGAACGGGAGCATTCACAAAGTGCATCGTCTAAACTACATTGAGATGATACAGCTGATGGTGAAGATCTTCGTGAACGGGACCATTTACACAGTGCATCCTCTAAATTGCATTGAGATAATACAGCTGATGGCAGTATCCATCTTCTTCATCCGACACTCGTGTTGAATCATCAAGCAAGGTGACTGCAACAGTTGCTGATGACTGACGATGTCCAAATGCTGCGGTTACTGTAGATTCTCAGAGGCATCCGATGTGTTGAGTGGAGATGTTGGTTGGCGATGTCTGTGTTAAAAGTAGACTCTCTGAAGGTTGCAGTGTCGTTGTAGATGCATTTTGCGCTGTTTCCCTGAAGCTCTATACTCTGGAAGTACCAGTCGAGACGTCTCGTTCGTCGGGAGGGACGATATCATCACTGAAAGACTTTGATGATCTAGTAGTATCTAGTGGTTGAAGACTAGTCTTGGAAGATATAGATGACTTCAACTCTTTGATTGAGACAACATTGATTGTGATGCCGACCTCATCTGGAACTAGGACCTAGTCTCCCTATTATCCTGACGGCACCCCCGGGGTATGTCTGGAGATTCCCTATAAATATAAATATCAGCAGGAGTTAGCACATGGCTACTAGACATAATAAGAATCAAATTGACAGACATGACTTGAGAGAATCTATGCAAAAAAGTATGGCACGTATTTGAATAACAAACAAAATTCTACTAATTCATATCTGCCACAGACAGCCATAACCTACACCAGGAACATGATTTCATCAATGAAAACGTAATCTCACACGATGAAATACATGTTCAAAAACAAAAAAAATATATTTATCCACGATTTCATATTGTAATGATAATTAATACAGAGTAAAGCCATATACAGATAAATTTTGTCTAAAGGACCAAAACATATGAGGATATTAAATGCTGTATAGGGACTCAAGTTGACTCCAACTGTCTCTTCCGGCAATGGAGAAGAGAGTGACAAATAGGGCTGGTCATGTGACCGATGTGGTGGGAATCGGGGAGGCCTCTTGTAGGTGAGTGTGATTTTAAATCCACTTCAAAAGAAGAGAACTTCAAGGGATTTCAAGTGTTCCACTATCTTCTCATACAGGAAGGAGAAGAGCAAATAAGCATGAGTCAGGATAAGAAAAAATTTACTATTTACTGTGCCATGGCACAAAAAATTTTTATAGCATGGTCTTTGTATTATAGGCTGTTACTGACTTTGCTTTATGCATCTATGCTGTTGGCTTCATTGCTAGCTCTTTAGGGTCCTTCATAGACTCTCAGGTTTATATGAGAGAGAGCTCTTCACCTGCTCATGGTTTTACACTTCAACAAACCCCAGGACTACTGTTTTATCGTTTACAAAGATACATCATATCTCAAATTAATGTACTTGTGTGGTGCCCAATCCTATTTGGTTCTATTTCAAAATAATTACAAATATTCAAAATATCAGCAAACATTTGATTTGTAACTTCACAGAGAAACATACACATCATCAAAACACAAAACAGTCTCAACCAAGCACAAGTCTAACAATCTTTCAGTCCTGTACGCAGTGTTTAAGTGATGTGGACCACATTGTGAACAGAAAGACACTTCCAGATTCAGACCTGTTAAGTACAGATAGATGTGTTACAATTGGATACAGATGCAATACAGGTAGAAATGTGGTGAGGCATCAAGATGTCAAGTTTCTTGTACAGTCAGATGGGCTAAGGTGATAGATTCCTGAAATCTACCGATACACTAAAAACACAAACTGTGCTTTGGAAATACATAATATATTGTAAATGATCCTATAAACATGAAATTGGAGATGTAAGTATACTGTATACTGATGATGGAACTGGTGTCAATACTGCCTTGGACATACTGGACCTGATTACTATATTATCCACTGAAACCATTTCCATACTGCATGTTTTGACACTGTTGTAGAATAAAGATTGCTAAGAATTTTGATTAAATATTTTGGTTTGATATTCAGTAGTTCCTGCATGTATGTGACAGGATGTTACCTTTGGAATGTGAGGTTCATCTTTCTGGCCAGTGAATGTAACAGCAGCACAGTCTGACCCCAGGCTGCATTGATCTCATTCCAGTCAACCTATACAAACAGCAGTAGGGTGTTACAAGAAGGATACAGCCACTTATCAAGTTCTACCATACAAGCTGCTTGGATATGAGATGAAACATTTAGTTCAATAATCAAATTTAATTTGAAGCAGGTTAGAAAAGTTAGACTTTTGCACATCAAGATGAGTTTCCTCTAAACAAGTCATTATGTATCAGTGCTATAATCTGCAGTAATAGTTTCACAAACTTGAATGTGCCGAATAAGCTACAGCTACAACCTTGTCCTTGACACTGACATCACAGATACCAGCCAGTTCACATAAGCTACTGCATTCCAACATATACCACACAGACTCACTCACTGGCACACTAGGAAGACGGCCAAGACGGAAGTTATTTATGGTGCCAAAATGTCCAGAGTGCCTGAAACAGATGGATTCAAATACCTTGAGTCAAAATCATGAGCACTCACTACATGAAATGGACAAAAAAATGTGTTTTAAAAATCTGACTAAAAACATTCCTTGAACTAAATGTACTCACCAGATATGAAATGTTGCATTGAACACATTGGTTTTCTTCAATTTATCGAGTTGAGCCTGGGCGTACCGAAGCTGGTTGTCGACACTGAAAGAAGGTGAGGGAATCTGCTGACTCAGGCTTTGATTCTGATCTCCTGACTCGATAGCTAGATTGTGACTTACACTCTCTGTGATATATATTCCTAAACATCTAAAGAAACCACTTTCACATACACCATTCCACTTTGGGTTAAGAAATACAATGCTGAGTGTCTCACAACAAAGCAGCCTTACCATCACTACTTCAAGTCACCTTAAGGTGTTTAAATACAATAGCCAAGACCTGGCTTTCATTTTAGTGTTCCATACAATGGAACATACTGTCACCTTCTTTGCTCATCTTCCAGCTCCAATGCCTGGCGCTTGTACTCATTGTAATCTTTTCGATACCTGAGGAAGAAATTTGTAAATACTGATTCACTTCAAGCAAAATGATTCTGACCGTATCATAACTTAGATAAGGTGCGAGTCTAAAAGGGACTAAATAATTCCCCATCATATTCTTTAGCAAATATACGGAACCATATCAAAAACATGGAATTATAAATCTGATAATAATTGCTTTATGGTTGTGGTTGTGAAGCCTTGTTAACCACATTTGTCTCCCTTACTTTGCCTCCTGCTGCTCCAGTTCCTCTGTGTTCCTCCGCTCGTTCTGAATCAGCTCCATTAGCTCCTCCCTCTCCTTCTCCACACTGGACAGTTGCTGCTTCAGTGTCTCCTCCTCTGCTTGAAGCTGTCAACATTAACATGCCACATCAAAAACAGAACCAACACTGCAAAAAAAGTATTACCAGAAGGGCTATCAAAAACTTATACAATGAACTATCATTTCAAATGGATTTACGTTTTGTTGGTACTTACAATTATCCTGTTAAAAACTACTGAAAGTGAAGCTTCCCGTACCACATGAGAACTGCACAAACCTGTTGAAGTTCTTTGTCAAGGGCCTTCTCATCCACCTCATCCCCAGATGCACCCAGCTTCTCCAGGAAGTCTCTATATATATCAACACATACAGCATCAGAGTGGATATGATCATGTTGCAGTTTCAACTTAAACCTATCATGCACAATTCCACACCATTCAGTTTCGGCAAGTTCATTCTGAAGATACTAAATAGGTTTGCATGGCAATGCTCACCTGTAATCTTTGCACTCATCCTCTGTCACTTTCAGTTGATGATCCAACTGATCCAGCAGGTTGTCTGTGCATTCCTGCAGCCATGACAACACAAGAAATTAACAAACTTCAGCAATAATTAAGTTGAAGAGCCAATAAGTGGTGGAAATGATATTCACCTTGTCACAACTGGGTGCCACGCTATCTAAACCAAGACCTTTCAAAGGAATATTTGTTTTCTCCATGTTTCTTTTGTCATGCAGAGAAGTATCATTCTGGGGTAAGATACAAGATTCACATTGAATTAAGCATATGCAGTCTTCTACCAGATGATACTGACCTCACAAAGTGGGTGGTCCACCTCAGACTGCCCGGACATGATGTCAAACAGGTAGCTTGTCACCTGCGCAGAGAAGGAAGTGTGTCTTATCATTTTAGTTACTACTAGTAGATCTTCTGACAACAAAAGATACACCCTAGGGTGCTCAACCTGAATATCCTCTGAGAAGGCTGATATGTTACATACAATGAAGTTAGCAGAGTTCCAGTCTTGTGTGAGGTTGTCGTGAATGAGGATGAAGAAGATTTGGCCAGTTTGGAGACAGCAGCTATCAGACCTGGAAACCACATTCTCAAGGCCAATAAAGTCCTACCAAAGTTCCTAGTTTGCTCAAGATTCCCCATGACTCTTTGAGTGAGTACTGATGGAGTGCAAAGACTATCCCAGGATATTGCTAGCATGTTGACAGTACAAAATGAAGGGTCTGGAACTGGAGACATGAAGGGTGCCCACTGTTCAGTGAATCTCCTTGCAAACAGGTCTATCAGTAGACCTTACTCCCGATCTGCCAGCTAAAATGCTTCCAGATCTAACCTCCATTCTGCTGGTGATGGCTTGTTTAGCCTGCACGACAAATCTGCTATCAGATGTAGTTCATGGAATATGTCTCTCTCTTATCGTGAGGTTAAGACTGTCAAAAGTAAACCATTGAAGACAGAGAGAGAGAGATTGTTCACTCAAAATGATTTTCGAAGATTACATAAATATACATCAGTCACTTACATATACATATGTAAACATGATATTTAGAGAGCACAGATATTTACAACGGCTATCAGTCTAAGTAAACTTAGTCTCAGTACTTCTTCTTACACTCCACCACTGAGTCTAACAAAACCTTACGGGAGGTCGCGTCAGGTAACCTTTGAGAATGACCAATCAGAACACAGCTTACCAAATCGCGAAAGTGGACATTTGCACATACCTTTTGAACATTATATTTCGAAAAGGTTCATACCTGAACAATTCCGAATGCTATTTAGCGAATGCTCGCTTTCAGGTGATGCACACCGCTTATGTGCAACCATGACAACGGTGAGTAAACAGTCGCTGAAAATGGTGTTTTTGGCAATATTCAAGGATGTCATCTTGCGGAAATATTAGCTAATGGTAACCATGTCAACAAAAACCCCATAGTATATAAACTGCAGATCAAATAATTGTATTATATGCTGATTTTTGTTTGTGGAGAGATCTGTGTCAGTGACCTGAATATTTTGAAAGTCCCTCTGATCCCTAAATAGTAGCCGTTGTCTGATTGGTTAAATCTACTTAACCGTCTCGCTTTTGATTGGATGGTCATTAGTCGCTTAAAGGTTACCTGATGCGACCTTCAACTAGGTTTTGTAAGACTCAGTGGTGGAGTGTAATGAAATACACTGAGACTAAGTTTACTTAGACTGAACGGCTATGGTCCAAAACGTAGGCATCAAAGAATCATTTATAGAATAAATATACTTAGAAATATGTAGCTTGACAATGACATGCTGTTTCATGTTTTATCAAGGCCAGCGAAGTAATGTTTAACACCACAAAAGAGTACAAGGACATCTTCATCATCTAGCATTTCAATCAATTCATAGATTGATGCATGAAGAAGATAAAAATAAACTTAATTAACACAAAGGATTTGTTTGGCATAGTTTTGATTAGAAAACATCAATATCTTCCCACAATAATCCTGTTGAGTCGAGTGTGTGAAGGCAAGAGTTACTGGCTTGTCATTTGGGAAACCAGTGTGTAAGTGTGGTGGAGGGGTGTATTCTGGTGTGATGTTCTTACGGTTCTTTGGGAACATAACACCATGATTTCCTTGTATCTTGGCTCATGTGATAGAGACACAAATCATTTGAGTCATGATATGGAAAACGTTTGTTTCTTTAGACTTTCACTTGTTGATATGCCTCAAACAGTGATGGCCTAAGTTGGATGTTTGCATGTATTGAGTTGCCCTATGTTCATCATGCCCAAAGCAGGCATCCTCAGGTACCTAGATGATCTGACCTCAAAATCTGCCAACCATGAAACTCCCACTGCCAGTATAATCCCTGACATCTATTGCTTAGGAAGTGGTGACTAGTGAAGACAGTCAGACTGTGGACAGGGTAGCAGCCAGAAGGGACCGCTACTTACCTTGAGTCTGTGACTGAGGTTCTCCATGCTACCAGGCCCAGTCTCTCCCAGCAGAGTGAAGTCCTGGCTGCTGTCAACTTCACTGAAAAGTACCAGTGAAATGATAGAGCAATGACAAGATATGTTTCACAATACACATATTTATCTTCATCATACAACTGCATGATATGCACCAGAGCTGTACTTTCTCACACCTACTGAATGCCACAAACACAGTTACATCTACATCACATATACATTAACTTCAGATATGGTCATGGCATTACTACTTTATACAACTAAAGGCATAAGTGAGTCATTGTTAGATCTAAGTAAACACAATCAAGTTTTAAAGGTCACATGCAACGCAAAACACAACTTTGCAGATTCTGATTCCTTTTGGTATGGACTTACAGTAACAAATTATCAAAAATGCAAATTCAGCCTATGAAGTTGAAAAATAATGTGATTAAAAAAGCCCCATGAAATTGGAGTTCAAACGATTCACTAATTTTCCCGAAGCCTTAGGGGGGAAAAGTGGCTTCACCAGCTGTGCTGCCCATGGCGCAGACGCAGTGATTAGCAGTTTGAACCAGGGAAGGCGAATCGGTAAAAACACAGCAAGTGAAGCGTGCACGGATTAATGCGGCTGAACTTGGAGAACAAGAGATGTATTTTCATGATTACAAGCTTCTTAGGTCTGCAGTAATAAAAATACACTGTTCCCATACCTGCAGTTATTGCAAACCAAGTTTTCAACAAAGTGTAGCATTAGAAACACTAATTTCATTGCTAAAAACTGCTTAGCTTGAAAACTGAAATGTGTTAATACATGTCTATGGAATAATGAAAAAAATATGTTGGTTGTGACAACCAAGAATCAAGACTTCACAAAAAAGAAACCTATTGGAAGCCATCGAAATCCACCACACACACCGTTGATCAACAGAGACCAAGGATACCACATATCATTACCTATGAAAAATTAATCAAACAACAGACTCTATAAAAACCCCAATCAGCTTGTTATTACAACTTAATCCCTTAATAAACTTAAAGGTCACAAAAAGGTTAAAAAATCAAACATAATTAAAACACATTTATCACTTATTCATGACATATAATATACATTGCTGCTTTTAAAAAAACAAATAAACAAAGTTATAAGCGTACAATCGCGATTCAAAAGTGCAATATTTTGTACTTGGGCTTACTTACCCCCGAAACGAAGCCCTTGGGAGACCAAACCTAGTCATAGCGGGTGGATATGCACTCAAGTGTAACGACGGCTTCCGATTGGCTGTTTCATTTGCTGATATGCTGAGGGTTCATTGTGTGTACAGAAAGATGATCTGTTTGATGGGCATTTTAGAAGTATAGCCAGTCACAAGAAAGTAAGATTCTTTATGGATAACAACTTCTTTTTGTGTACTTGATCCGTCGTTTCAGTATGGATTCATATACTGTTGTCAAACAAAATCATATACACTAAAAGAAGTTGTTATCCATGAAGAATGTGTATAGAGATGTTGGGTTTGGAAAATACGTGTTCTCTGAATTTTCGCTCGATCCAATCAAAAATCATTTCAGTAGAGATGATAAACTACTGAAATGTGTCATTCGTCCAAGTACTAAGCAGGACTTGAAACTGACAAGAGTTTGCACCAGTTTCTGTCAGATCCAGTCATCTGAAAAGAATGGCTGTAGTTTGTTTGCAACCCACAGACATAAAAACATGTCATGTGTATCACATGTGCCTAATTACATAATGCAGCAGAGACGGGACTCGGGTGCACGCGCCATAAATCAAGTTATTTTCTTTATGTCGTATAGTCTGATAGGCGTTAAGTTCAAATTGCACATGGTCAATGATTGAGGCTGTGTATTGCATGTTGTCTTTAGCAGACAGGTAGACAGACATATAGGTGTGAATAAACCAGACACTGATCTTTCTCTGTGACAGAGACTGGTTACCACAATCAACAAGTTTTTTTTACTTAACGAGTAGATTATTTACTTGTTTGTGTACACAACCAAGATTAGACTACTGCTCACGACCTCAGCCGCTGGGCATGCATACTGTTTCAAGCTCTGCGAACCTATTCACTGCGCATGCGTTATGGACGCAGCGCAGCACAGCTGTTGAAACCAGTTTTCCCCCCAGCGCTGGGGGGAATTTAGTGAAACGTTTGAACTCCGATTTCGCGGGCTTTGTTTTCATCGCATTTTTTTCAACTTTATAGGCTGAATTGGCATTTTTTATGATTTGTCTCGGTATGTGCATACCGAAAGGTACCAGAATCTGCAAAGTTGTGTTTTACGTTGCATGTGACCTTTAACTTGTTGGCTTCATCACAAGTCTCATTTATTGTTCCTAGTCTTTCAGTTTCACTGGCCGCTCCCTATTATGTACCAGTTGTTATCCAATTATATGTTGTTGTTAATGTTTATCTGTTTGTCATAACATACAGTGTATATATACTTATCATCTGGTTGTATTCACTCTTAGCTTGATAACGATGTAAGAACCTAGATAGAAACATTGCTCTATGCAATAAATAAGAAGCTGAAACTGCTGAAACAAACTGCATCCATTTTTCATGGATGACTGGACTGGACGGAAACTGGTGCCAACTCAGATTGTCAGTTTTAAGTCCTGCATTGTACTTTGAAGAACGACTGTTTCTAGTCACGCAGTAGTTCATCATCTCAGTATTTGTTGATTGGATCAAAGTTCAAACACATATTCAGTGAACATGTATTTACAAAACCCAACATCTGTACGTACATTATTTATGGATAACAATGTCTTCTATTGTATATGATGCAACGTTTCTACATGGATTCGTATAAGTGATATCATTCTTGCTTTACAACAGTATATGCATCCATACAGTACATCACACCATATACAATAAAAGAAGTAGTTATCAATTAAAAAATCTTAATTTCGTATTACTCCCCTTATTTCTCAAAATCCAATTGAATGGATCATCTCTATTATACACACAATGAGCCCTCTGCATAAGGCAAATGAACCAGCCAATGAAAAGACTTTGCTACACTTGAGTGCACATCCACCTGCTCTGACCAGGTTCGATCTCCCGAGGTAAGTAAACCCAAGTACAAAATATTGCACTTTTCATTCGTGACTGCATGCTTATAATTTTGTTCATTTGTTTTTTACAATCAGTAATGTTTATTATATGTCATGAATAAGTGATAATCGTGTTTCAAATTATGTTTGTTTTTAGGTTGCATGTGACCTTCAAGACTTCAGAAACAACTACCAGATAACACATAGTGAACAAAAAGACGATATCCCTATCACAGTCACAGAACATGATCAACTCAGTAAGATATACAAGCAGGGATAAACCTATGATTCTTTTCTGCAGCATTTCCACATCAAAGTATGAATTGCTGCTGACAGAAATTTTCATTGTGTCCTGTGGACACAAAATATGCTGCATCCAAAAAATACAAGTGTGGCTTTAGTAATTATACTGCAATAAATATTGTTATCATTCACCACAGTTGCATAGAAGACTACTCAGTGAATCAGTTTTAATCCACATGCAATAATATCCCTCATTGGTTGTAATAAGTTCAGCAAATGAAAGTGTGCGTTTCTAAAAATCTTTCACTGGTAATTTTCTGTTTTGGTTTTCGTTCATGATCATGTCTGGGAAAATAATATGAGCTTATTAAACCAGTTTATTGACAAACAATTTCAGTAAATACATTTAACAGGCAGCTTCAAACACCCAAATCTAAAAGGGGCCCACTTTAAAATCAGTTAAATGGGGTAGGGGGGCACTTGGACCAAGAATCAAGAATTTGGGCCCGCCCAACTTTCAACAGGCAGGGCACTGGCCCACAAAAACACATTCCTAGGTTTATCCCTGTACATGTTATGAGTACATCCAAATATGTACTTCCATAGCCATCATGTATAGACAAAGTTTCTAGTCTAGTTTCACAAGCAGGTAAGTATGACAAACAAATAACAGTGTTAGTACTGTTGCACATATTGTATCCAAAGTCTCTGTTTGAAGTCACTACATTCTAAATGCCACCACATCACTAATAAATATTTCCAACATCATCAATAGTTGTCAACTATAATTCACAAAACAACTGTTGCTTGCACTTCAAAACTTCCCAACTTCTTTCCAACTTGCATTAAGTTTTATAATCATCAACCTAACATCTCTCCCTGTAGTTATTATAACAACATACACTTTTTATTAAATACTAAACAAATGTTAACGAAAGAGGTTTTTGAAAGGCATTTATAAGTTTGTCGAACATGAATACAACACATTTTAACTTTTATGTGTGACAACTTCTTTTCTATTCTTTACACAACGTTTCAGTGTTTATTAAAGTATGTGCGTGTAAAGAATAAAAAAGAAGTTGTTATCCATAAAATGTGTCATGTATTCAGATGTTAAAGAAGTAATTCTCCTACTCTGTGGGGCCAATGACCTTCCTCACAAGATTTCCATCTTCTTCATACTCAAAGTCCTGCAAGAGATAAATGTTGGTTTAAACACGACCTTGTGTAGTAATAGTAGCTTCGACTGGAGAAGAAAAATACAGACACAACATTGAATAAAATATGAACCAATACAAGTGTGCCTCGATACATCTCAGAAATATCATCAGTGTCAGTATCATGCAGAGAAATAAAATCCTGCAAAGTTGCAGGTAGGCCTTCAGATGATCAAACCACTTCATCTGTATAAGGGGTCAGTATGTCAATGGTTGTGTGTTTGAATCATGCATGCATGATGTCACACCCTCAGTTCATGCCTTGACAAAACAGTTAGAGCTGAAGAAACTCTGAAGTTAACTGTCATGTGAACTATGGCCAGGTGATAAATTACCTCACCTGCTTCCTAATCTGACTAAAGTTAGGAAGTAAAGATAAACAAAGCCCTGAAAAGTTTCAAATCTCTATTTCAAATTAACCAAGTGACAAGTAACAGCCAATATTGAATACAACAATGGAGAAGTATTTTGGACAGATGTGATCTACAACAATTTTCAGACATTATTCAATTAGTCCTCTGACAGATCTAAAGAAATGAACCTGTTTCAAGGCAATATGGAGGGATACAATGTTCAACACTGTCACTTGATATGGTCATCTTTCCTAAACAAACTGTCTCAAGTTATATCACCCCGCCGGTTTGATATAAACGATGACTTTAGCAACACTTGAGAAAGCACTCACTCTCTTTTTTAACCTATGTCCCATTCCCAGAGTGTACAGACTGACGTGTGTGTCTCAAGAAAGCTTCTGACCGACTGACCACAGACTAATTTTGTCCCTCGCTTAAGTATGACTGACGTGGACATAAGAGAAGACACCCTATCCCGGTATGTCAAGATTTCACTTCATTAACAAATATGTGTTTCTAATTTATGCTAACTGTCTTCTCATGCATTTATATAATAATGGAAACATTTAACACCATATATGTATGGTCTGAAACTGCTGTCTTGCCCCGTAACTTAATTTTCCCCATTTCTAAGGGCAAATGAGATATTTTTATTCAAAGTGGTTTTACATTACCTTCACCATAATCAGCCGAGAAAAATGATACTTTCTCGATGTACACGAAACGTACCCAATACTGACTGGCTACTCTCCAATAATGCAATATGCTGGGATAGACTCTTGATTGCAGTGGCCACACCATGACAGATTAATCTCATAATTAGGAACTTATCATAGTGATTTGGTACATCAGAAAATTTGAAGAGACTTTGTAGAAGTGAAACTGTAAATGGAAGGTACCTTCAAAGCATATCAAAAGGTTTTTTTTCAGGTGTACATCACTCATTCACACGTTTACTTTGATCACTGCCAGAAAAGAAACGAACACCATATCACAGACTGATGCATGTATTAATGGTTAAGTGCAAAAATCCTTTTCACCAACAACTCTCATACCAATTATCTGTACAAAAATGAATATACTTCATGATTGAAGATCATTCTAGGCATGTTAAATTGTATCGGCGGCCAATATGTGACAGTCCGAATAACAACTAATTACATGTAATAGGTATGGAAACCTGTGGCCAAATTGTATCCGTCAGTTGTTATATCCATACAATCCGGGTACCTACCACCACTTTCTCCCTGATAAGTTGATCAGCATCTTCTGATTCCACAGCACATGCTAGAGGAGCTACAACATAAACATAGAGAACCTGTCATGTTAACAAGACTTTTACACTTTGCTAAGTACAGTGATTTATCACACTTATTAGCAGGTTCATACTTTGGCATACTTTTATTAATTTAATCATGCCAACTATATTTTCTCATAGTTACATGTACCTGAAAACTAAGCATATGTAGATCTGCCTTTTATATGAGGAATTATCAAGAATAGTATTTGTTTAGGTGTATAATCCACCTGTTAACTCCGTCAGGACTTTTTGATCCAGTGACTGAAATGATGAATCTAATTTCAAGGGCTGGCGACATCGTTGGCACACGAAGCTAACGTGAGTCGTTCCAGCTTTTCCTGCCTCGGGCCTTGGCGTCGCCATTTAACACAGATCGTTCATGAAGCAAAACAAAATGTAGTACAATCCATAAGAGGAAACTGTCTTGGTCAATCCTCTGAATCCGTCCCCTTGATCAGAAGTAACACGAGTTTCGGTTGTCGCAAATGTAAACACCCAAGAATCTTTTTAAAATCTAAAACTGGATATTTATCCAATGATGTTGCTGCAGATAGTGTTACTTTGGACTTTTATTTATTGTGACTATCTTCATATAATTACAAACAGAGGATTTGAGATGAAGCATGTTTGCGACAATCCATATTCAAGTTTTACACAGCAACCGGGCCCATGCTTCCGCCTTTGACAGTGCTGTGTCGACGTGTGTACCCAGTCATTAGAGGTAAAATATGTGAGATAAATACCAACTTCTAAACGTATGTAAGTGAACTCTTCATGCTCACGTTTACTTTAGAAAGTTGTTTGTTTTAAACGTTCATCGGAAAAGACACTTTTATGTTAGTGTTTTCAAAATATTCCGTAGTTTTTCAAACACGGTACTTTGTCAAGTTTGTGTTTGTCATAATATTTGAGGTTGTTTTCAAGCTTGTAACTTAAGGTGTATTGAAAGGCAATGCATAACCGTTTTGGGAGCATTCTTAGAATATAACATCAAAACACCTCCTGACGATGATATCAGCCGTACGTCGCACACCACATAGACACACAGCCAGTCTTTTGGCAATCCAATGGATGTAAATCCCAAACCATAGGAGGACAGTTATCATTTATGGCAAAAGGAGTGATGATGATTTAGAAGGGGTCACCTATTTTCTGGGGAGGTTGGATATGTCATCAATTTAGTACACAATACCATGATGAAGTGTCATGGTGTCTTTGAATTTGTGCATGACATAGATGGCGTTGTGGTGTGTGTCACATACTTTGCACATTAATTATAAATGAATATCTCAACCAATGACAATAAAGCTATTGTGTGAAATGCTTCACAAAAGTAGTTCTCTCTGGAATATTAATGACTCCATGGCATAGTTCTTCAAGAAAGTATTAATGCTGTTTGCTGTTGTTTTATATCATATATGGCCTACCTTTAGAATACAGTACCACAAACTTTAAAAACACGTTATAATACTATTTTATGTAATTGCAAGTGATTATTGTTCAAAAGCACGTTCTTGAAACAATGCCCTATGACGCTGGCATAGCAACAAGGTCGTCAAGCTCAGTGAGTTTAAGCTCCGCTCACTGATGTTTCATCTCTACCAGCCACGTCATTACAGAAACCCAACGATGTTGCGAGTTTCCAGTGCTAGTTCCCGGCGGAGGCACAATTTTTCGCAAGCACCAGTTTTAAATATTTTTTCTTTTTTGACTAATATGCGCATATTTCTTTGTATTAAGAGGTACTGAGAAGTTATATTTTGTGTATTTATATATTTTGTATTTTTAAATTTTAGTAAGAATGACTTATATTGGTCATATTGCGCCATGTTTATTATTCGCAGTTTTGGTCAATTAAAATAATCTACATATATTATATAGTTCGGTTTCAAACGTACCGGTTTGGTGAGCGTATTCTATTTATTAGAATTATTCCAAGGGTTAGGGTTTGGGTAAGGTTTAGGTTTAGGGTTAAGGTAAGGGACAAAATCCGATATAGTAGGTAAATGCATGAGTACCAACTGTTTTCCTTTTCCATTTTTAATACTTTGTTCACAAAGAAAAATGTGAAACCAGAAACATCAAAAGTTAAATAAACGATGAAATGGTTTAATCATACTTTAATGTCGAAATTTATGGCTGATGGAAATCGGCCTCCATCAACTTTCACCTCAAGATCTACATATATTTTCAATAATGAATCGAAGTCTAACTCACCCTCGTGCATCACCAAACATGCCCATGTCTCACACATTCCTTAGCGCGGTCCACATTATCCTTACTGGGTTCCCTACAACTTTTTTTCTGTCACGAAAGTACACGATGATTTTATACAAGCACATCATTCATGCATGCACCGTGAAATCAACATCTGATGCCTGACGTCAGCAGTCGTTTTCAGTTCAAACCATATCGGCTCATTCAACACAGCACTGTATCTTGTAGATTACGGAATAGGACGATCATGTGAAATGATATCGAGACCATCTGGCAACCATCAGTAGATTGAAAGCATGAGGCACCAAGTCTACCCGTAACCTTCGTAATCGTCCGCAACCTATTCGACTCTTTCCGTTTATTTCCGTGACGTCACAGGAGTGACTAGCTAAATTTGCACATTGTGCAACAATGTGGACGTAGCTCAGTCGGTTAGCTGTCAGGCTAACAATCCGAAGGTCGCGGGTTCGCATCCGACGGGTTCTCACAAACTGGTTGCCTGTCTCACTGACATGTAACCTACGGCTGGGAACGTCCTCACGAGAAATTGTGGTGCTGAATTCTAAAGGTGCTCCCATATATGTTTTCATGCATTTTGGCCCTTAGATGACTTTATAATTCTTTATTTTGGCAAATGTCTTTGATTTCATGCTTTCAATGTTAGTAAGTTTTGAATATGGGCCCACAATCACAAGCACGATATAGAGAAGGTGACAACCTGTGAACCACTGATTGTGAGGAACAATCTACAGATACTAAGTTGACTAACAAATGACCCTGACCTGATGCCATTTTGTAACTAGTCCCATCCCATAATTTAAAAGTACTGAGTACAGTGGAAATAGCTGACAGGTTGCAATCTAAAAATGCCTGTAGATGTCAGATTCACAGCTTATTTTGCATTTTGTGACAGGAAGCCCGAGAAAGGTGTCTAAGGATGATACAGTTCATACTAATAGACAAGAAAGATATGAGCTGGTAATGCCCTAAATTGGTTTTTGATTCATTACCAAATAAATGTAACGAAGGAAAGAACAGTTTATGGTCACCAACATTTTCAACACTGCACGAATTAAATTACGAATACCACAGAAACATTGAACATATTAAAAATCACATATATTCTGAGGGGTGCAAATGCTTAAATCCACCCAACGTCATCTTTTCTTAAACATCATTTCATCCTAAGTTGAATAAAAGAGAAGTAAATGTTCAGTTGGCAAGGTAAAATATTGAGGATTCACAGCCTGCATTCGATTTACCCTTTTTTTTGTTTTAAGTAAAATTCATTGGTATGTTTCACTACAAACAAACTTTAGCTAAGCATAACCAACTCCAAGCAAATGATATAGTGGTAGAAACTAGTTGTTTCACCTCACTTATCTTCACAAAATCTCCATATTCACATCCTAATGAGTGTAACCAACTCTGTCAAACCTGTTTCCAAACCTGTACCCATGGCATAATGAAACCATTGTTCCAAAGGAAGTTGGTCACAGTGATTGCTGTTTGCATGTGTAATGAAGCCAAGTAGTGAAGAAGACAACTGGCACTCATCTTTCAGCATTTAGGTATATTTATCAATTAACATGTGTGTTTCAGTCTGTGATCAGGTGTATGTGTAATCATGGTAAAGGTGTGTGTAGACTGGTGTGTTTACAGTTTTGACTGTACAGATGTGTTAATTATCTGTCAGTGGGCATGTGTATGCATGTGTAAACATGGTAATGGTGCTTGTACACAGGTGTGTTTACAATTCTCAGTGTACAGGTGTCTTCGTCTTTTTTTGTCAGTGGGCAAGTGTTTTTACTGATCATTGTACAGGTGTGTACATCTCCAGTGTAGTAATGTGTGCATCTATGAGAGCGTAGGTGTATTCGCTCAGGTATGTGTATTTCTCAGTGTACAGGTTTACTTACTCATGGACATCAGGTTACATTGACAGTAAATATCACGTATTATTGACAGTCGAAGATGACCTTGCCTAGTTGAACGCAACCAAACCAGCTGTCATTGATTGCTGATAATTGTCAGTTTGTCACAGGATTACGCTGTCAACCGAGTGGAAAGTTACTGAACTGTCATGTCATGCTTCATGGAATTTGTCCACATGAGACACTGTGTCTATCAGCTGACTGATGTCAGCAAATACAACTATGTGCTTCAGTGGTTTATAATGTTTGTTAATTTAGATAGTGATCGGTACACATGCTATAATTTCCATGTATTTATTGGTCTTTTGTTCATTGACAAGTTTCTCTGTAATGAAGCTGTCAGTATTTTTCAGTGGTTTAAGATGTTTTTTGTTATGATGTTAGTATGCACAAATAGTGAGTTCTTCAAGGAAATGTATTCTTCCTTGAGGCTACTTGGTGAGTTGCTAATGTCAGGTTGATTCTTCTCATATTTTTTTGTTATTTTCCCTTTTCCTGACTCATGCTTATCATGCTTATCTCCTCCCTTGAAATCCCTTTATAGTTCCCTTCTTTTGAAGATGATGTACAATCACACTCACACACAAGCATCCCCCCTGCTTTCCCGCCAATATTGGTCATGTGTCCTACCATGCTTGTAACTCTGTCCTTGATTGACATGGACAGTTGTAGACAACTTGGGGCCCCAATACGGCATTTATTTCTGTTTATATTTCAATCCTTGAATAAAAATTTTGTCGCATTCAGCTTTCTGTCTGTTTTAACATTCTTTATACATGTTGTTAAATATTAGAGGATGCATTCATGAAAGTCATCACCATTTGCTGTATCATCTCGATGCAGTTTGGAGGATGCACCATTCGTTGACTCAGCGATTGCATGCACGCAAGCATGATGCTCCAGCTGCATCCCCCTCAACAATACAGTCATTGTCATTGCTCATCATCGTCTGATGTGGGGCATGCACACACACTTGTGCAGAAGCGCTTAAGGAATAATGACCACTCCAAAGATACAAGCAGACATGAAGATCAGTTCAAGGTTTGATGTAGGGATGATGTTCACCGGACCCACTCAGACATAGACATCATTCATCGGACAGGGATTTATGTTGCTGGTCTGCATCAGAGGATGACAAGTGGTTGTCCTCTCGGACTCTGAGATTGCATCATGGATTACCAATGGTCTAGACCTAGCTTCAACATCAAAGGATTCCAACAACACCCTAACCTACAAGATGGTGGACAACGACTTTGACACTAATCTTCCCACTGATTGCACCAATATCCTCTGTTCCGGACAGCTTATTTGCTGCCTTCCATATGGCAACCAGTACCAGCATCAGAACATTCCATCCTTCAACGTTCGGATTTTTTCTCTACATCACATGGAGCCCTTTTTGAAAGCGCCTGAGATGGATGACGACTACAAACTCATCACCGAGGCCTGCAACCATTTCTACAAGGCAAATGTTGTGGAGATCTTCACTGTGAGTTGAATCTACAATCACTGACTTGGCGTGTGCACTCACACACCTTCAGCACTTCAGCAGGAAGGGTTCGCCAAAAGCTTCATCAAGACACTATGGCTTGAGATATGGGTTGTCATCACTGTTGAATGCAGATCTACACCCTTCACAGGAGCATGTGAGAATGCATGAGCGAATGCATTCACAGAATGCAGATTATTGTAGTAGAGGGATGCATGCGAAAGGATCGTGCCAATGTTCGCCATTTAATGCAAGAAGATTCCAACTTCGAAGGTGATATGACAAACCTATCTATTCTGCTTACTTTGAAGAAGGATCAGCAATTTATCTCCATTTGCAAGCATCTGGCACTTACATCAGTGAGACGTACTCCTTTAAGGAGTACTTACAACATCTCAATAAGATAGCAGTGTAAAGCATCATTCAATTTTCTTCACAACTCGTAGAGGTCTTATCTTGACATTGTTTATCTGGAGGCTTGCAGCATCAGATAACAGTTTCTGCCACAACAGTCATCCAGCTTTATATAGACTTCACATAGATGACACCTTGCTCACAACATATAATGTTGGCGATCTAAAGATGAAGAATGACACACCTTCATGACATATTGTCGAGATTCCGGTATCAGCATCATCATAAGAGAAGCGGTGTGTAGCTGTTCATACTACCTCAGTGACTTTCTTCAGGAATAATCAGTTTGTTTAAAATGTTCCTGTAGCAATGGGCATGGTGTACACAGAATGGTATCATATTACTGGAAGATTATTGATGAAGTCAGACTCAGAGTTGAAACTGACACAAGTGCCGCATTCCGGGGAAGAAGAATCTTCACAACATGGAAGGGTTGAGACAAGATTCAAGCCATGACAGTGCAAGTTCTACTCTCCGTTACCACTGCGACAGTGACAATGTCTTCTTGGTCTACTCATCTCACATTCTCAGCACAGCATTTGACCAGAAGGGGAAGACTACAGCTACACCCAAGGACATATTTGACAGAACTGAACTGCAACAGTCATCTCCACACCAACAACACCACAGTAGTGTTCTACTTCAATAAGTAAACATGGTGTTTGCTAACCACTGCCTATGAGGCGTAGCCACCTAGGACGTTTCAGGCATTCACTTGTTGTAGCACTACAACTAACAGTTCCACAAAGGTGGTGAGTTGCACTCACCCTTTTATCATATGACTTGTAGAGACCAAGACACTCTGCAGAGTAAAATGGTCCATGAGCACATCTTAAACATGTTAGCTTACAATTAGTGATTATGACCCTGTACTTGTAATGAAGACCCAGATGAATCAGCAGTCATTTCGCATAAGGAGAAGTCTGACTGAGTGTTTTCCCCTGATTCATGGATGAGTATTGTAAGAACAGGACTGAGAAATTGCCAGTTCCCAAAGTAGGGGGGGAATACTAGACATACTTATATGACAGCCAGCAGAATCCATCATCGCCTGACCCATGTCTCATTCTGTCGGATTCTGTAATCATAATAAGCATGAGTCAGGATAAAGAAAAGTATGTAATTATTTTAATCTAATTGATAGTTCATACTTAACCTGACTTGTAACGTCAAGCCCTCCCAACCGCCCCACTATCGCATGTTGTGTCAACAGAAATTCTTGTGTCAGGCTTATAATTCAGAATGTGACAAGCATGGCAGGTTCCACTATCTTCACACAGAGGGAGGAGATAAGCATAATAAGCATGAGTCAGGACAAATATAAAATATCAGTTTTATTCAGAAAGTACATTTTGTTTCACTGACACAAATTCAACACTGTACCTTGATGTGCGCATATGTAATACTTGACAGTGAAAACTGTTTTGAAGTGCAAAGAAACCAAAACCTCTCAGAGATATGGGATAATGTGAAGACAGATTGGCACTGTTATGTCTTGTCATGTAAAGTTTCAGCATTCACCTCATATAGCATATAGTTAGAGACTAGTAACTGTATTTTGCTTTTGATATTTCATTTTCAACTAGCACAGTAGATTCTAGATATCCCATGTTCTGGTGGTCCCAAAGATGCCATATGTCCAATTAATGTGGAGGCTGTCCACTACATGCTTATGGCTGTAGTTTCAGCTGAGGATATCATGACTTACAGACTCGTCAGATGTAGTTCAGTCTAGTCTATACTAATTTCACCTTAGCAGGCAGTCCACAAAAATATGTAGCGAGATTGTTGGCACTGTTAGAAACACCCAATGAAACATATGATGAGACAAGCCAGAATGTTCAACCGTAAACATGAGAACCAGATCCATCATGTTGACCTGGAGGTGAAACAAGCAGCAGAAGTGTTAACCTCATCTGTATGGCATCTATTGACATAGTCAGTGTTCATGCATATGTTCTACAATGAACATGATGAGGTTAGTGTATCACAAGCAATGCTACACAACAGGTGTCATGCTATCAAGGAAACATTGTTCAGGTGGTCTACAGCTTCCGGACAATCATCAGGGCCTATATGCAACAGGCAGTAGCTGCACCAACTGATTGTGTCTTTACTCATCTGAAAACTTTCGAATGTTGATCATTCTCTAAGATATTGCCCCAATTCTGGAACCACTCTTCCAGTTGAGTTGAAAACTCTACCGTCAGTGACCTAATTCAAACGCCCGCGCAAGACGTTCTTATTCTACTCGCACTTTCATGTTCCACCTGTGCTTATCTCATGTGTACTTTTCACTCTCCCTGTCATGCTCTGAGCATACATGTGGACTGAATTAAGCACAATATAAGCAGCCTTATTATTGTTATTTTTATTATTATTCCTCCCTCACTCGCCTTACCTCGCGCCATGTGAATTTCCCTGAACAGAAACTGCAGCAGCATTACAATGCTGTAATGATTCACTTGTCTATCTAGTACATCTATTGATCTAACCATAGTTCTTAATGAAATCAATTTTATTGTTGATCACTGGAATTTGATTCTACTTGAATTTCTATGTTGAGATATGCAATTGGATTATATCCAAGATATATCATCACTGTAAGCAGAGTCCATAGAGGTACAAATCTTTTTTTTGTTATTGTTTCACTGAATGTTTCACTGAATACAGTAAATAATACATGGACCTCTGACTTGTTATTGTATGTGTTAAACAATATTGATGATGCTTAACATGTTAAGCTCATAGTAGATTCATGGTACTGCAGGATATTTCACCTTTAACCTGTTTACAGATTATGAGAGTACTGCTGTCCGTGTTTACTGTGAGTTCGACCCGTGAAGGTCCCGGGGTAAAATAGGCCTTCAGCAACCCATACTTGCCATAAAAGGCAACTCTGCTTGTTGTTGCACTGTATTACTGGTATATTGGTATATATCACAATATGCCTTTCATACATTAGGATAGCACTGTATCACTGGTATATTGGTATATCACAATATGCCTTTCATACATTACGATAGCACCGTATCACTGGTATATTGGTATATCACAATATGCCTTTCATACATTGGGATAGCACTGTATCACTGGTATATTGGTATATCACAATATGCCTTTCATACATTAGGATTTCACTTTATTACTGGTATATTGGTATATCACAATATGCCTTTCATACACTAGGATTGCACTGTATTACTGGTATATTGGTATATCACAATATGCCTTTTAAACAATACGTATTGCAGTATTATATCTCAGGAGCAGTGTATTGGGAAATGAAACTACATTAGGTTTTGTGATTATCTCTATGGTTTAAGTTAAAATCTACCCAATCTTGCTATTGTAATTAATTTGGCAAAACATCCTATGTTTCTTCCAATAAATATTATGAAAAAGGAAACACAATCCCTTGAAATCAGGTTTAAGTTCCATATTTCTGTTGTTACAACCATAACATTTTTTTAGGGTTTTGGTATGTTGAAAATAGACATTCAGTCAATGTCACTCACTGTCAAACACTTAAGCTCCCAACATATCTCAGTACATATCGAAATACAGGTGCCATAATTGCTACATATTTAATAGTACATTCTATTTTCCAATCGTACATAATTGAACATGTGCAACAAAGTCGAAATTTTTAAAAGTTCAAAGATACTTTTTGGAAAAATGCACAAGGTTTTTATCGGAAAATGTGTTATAGCCATGTTCATATCTTTAGTTTTTCTTTGCATGATTTTCATGGTAATATACCAGAGTTTGTTGCTAAAATACTCATTGTAACCTCTAATCGAGAACCTGATCTTGCATTTCATCAACATCTTCAGCACCCGAAGCTTGTCAGACAACTGACGGTATCATTACTCAGTTTCTCTGACTTATATGACAGATGATGTTGTATCCCATTTATGCAGATCAATGCTCATGCTATTGATCACTCCGTTGTCTGATCCAGACCCAATTATTTACAAAATACCACAAGATAGCTGGAATATTGTTAAATGTGGTGTCAACCAGCAAACAAACAAAACTCAAATAGTATGACTGGTTTGTGATTACACCTGATAGGGTTGGGATACAAAGCCAAGGAATTTGTTATTTGAAGGAATCATGATGCAGCCAATATGTTTGCTGATTCTGGTTTGGCAGTTGAAGGCCGTGTTGGGCAGACGTCATTTTCCTTCTCATGAAATTTCTTCACACTTTGTCAACAGTACTGCAATTTTTTTGTATTATGTATTGGAAACATCTTGAATCAATCTTAGCCTGTGGGTATGTTGGGTATATGATTACAATATGAAAGCAGAATATGTGTATGCAGGGGTTCAAGAATCCCATCGCCTAACGCCCAGGACAAGTCAGTTTTCATTTCGGACAATCAAATAATGGTATCTTACTTGTCCGTGGACTACTAGATAATTTCCACTTATGGTTTCAAAGTGCAAATAGACTTGGACTTCATATCATATCTGCTCATAATGTAGCAATTTCGCAATAGTAGTAATTTAGAGCTATCATTATTTGAAATTTATCACTCTTTGATAAATAGTCCAGTAAACATTAACATCAAACATTGTGTCATAAAATCAGGGGAAGTGGAATATTAGTCAGGACAAGTTACTTTCTTGAAGTCACTTGCCCTGTGGCAGGTCGTTTAAAAAAAATTGAACCCCTGTGTATGAAAGCCCAGATATTCTTATGTTGTTATCGTTAGTTAATCAAAAACTCAGTCATGTTAAATTATACCATACCTAGTGAATAGCAAATCATGTACATGAAAATCTGTGCTACACTGACACAAAAATTGCAGTAGAGTCAGTTGAACTTGCTACTTTCTCCACTTGATTTCCACATTGATTTTCCTCATCCTAATTTCCTTTGAAGACTTTTTCAATCAATTTGTGTTTTCCACAGTTAATGTGTTGTGAATGTTTATGTTCAGTTTCCATGGAAACCAATTGATATTGTCACATTATCCTGTATTGCATATTGATCTGGAATTGGCCTCAAGGTCTACAAAGACAATTATGAATTGAACAATGTGATAACATGCCTACAGAGTATGGGAGAAAAGTAGGATGACTATTAGCAGACATGTTCCAGTAAATATGCTTGTGTTTAAGTCATAATAAATTTTCTGGCTAAAAGAATTGTTAGCCTTATGTTTGTTTTACTTTTGTCCATTTAGTAGGTGTGTTAGTAGTACTTTCTGATTAGAAGTAAACTTTGATCTGCCTCCTGTCTCCTATTTCACTTGGGAAATGCACAATAAATGAAGTATAAATAAAGCAAAGTTCAAGGTCTTGCCACTGTGTCAACTGCATTTATTGTGGAGGCTCAAGGTCATCTCTGAGGTAGTTGTAAAACATTGTTCTTTCATTTGAATATGGAAGCAGTGTTTATGATGATATAGAGGATACCCTATCATTCCTGCAAATGAAGTATAAATAAAGCAAAGTTCAAGGTCTTGCCACTGTGTCAACTGCATTTATTGTGGAGGCTCAAGGTCATCTCTGAGGTAGTTGTAAAACATTGTTCTTTCATTTGAATATGGAAGCAGTGTTTATGATGATATAGAGGATACCCTATCATTCCTGCAGTTGACTTGTTTCACATGGATCAGTGGAACCATTTTTGTGGATTCTATGAGACTATCAAGGCCACATCAATGATAGAAAAGTGTCACTAACATACTTGTGTGATGCATTTATTCACTGAAGTTTTTTTCCAGGGTGGGGCCTTGTCTTGGATATTCATTCATGTTTTTTGTAAATCATATTATTGATAGCTTATGAGGCATATTTGTGTGTATCTTTACAATCCTACCACATGGAACCTGGCGTGACTCAAAATCAAAGTTGTCATTCAGGTAGTTGGGATACAAGATTGCAATTCTCAGAGTAGTATATGAGTTAATGTTGCTCTTGCTAATGTTTCGCATCTGGGCAAATCTGGAAGGGTTGTTGATACATATTAATTGGATAGTTTACCATACTATACAGTGTACTGGTGAGCATAATTTTATGCATGAAAATGAAAAGTACAATTATGCATTGCAAGCAGTGGTGATATTATATGCCACAATTGTTTGACAGTAAATATGTCTGTCATATATTACACAGTCATATACTGTGTTGGAAGAGTGCCCCACCTTGGGTCCAGTGCACCAGGTTTTCAGGCTACGAACTGGCCTCTAACTTTGATCATGAGTAGTAATGCATATCCTGAGCCTGAGTGCTGACTAGATGGATTGCACGGCCAGGCTTTATGCCTTGTTGATTGCATGTCACTGTATCCCACTTGCATGGATTGATGCTCATGACATTGATCACCCAATTGTCAGGTCTGAACTATTAGTTTACAGATTACTGTTATCAGTAATATTGTAGAATGTAACATTAATCATCACAAACCACGGAGGTGGACTGAATATGCTGAAATAGTAAACCATGATATTTTGTTAGAATTTTTCTATAGATGAAAGTGACTGGTATTTTAGCAGAATTACTGCAAACCACACAGGTGTAGACATAGGCCTTAATTACTTATCCATGAGATCAATATCTATTAGCTTGTGTACGGTGACAGCAGAAATTCCCATACTCCACACAGGAGTCATCACTTCCACTCCAGTCTGTTGACAGAGCTACCTTCAGTCAGCACAGGTACGTTATTTTGTCCTGTATTATATCTGATGTTTCTATGTATATCTGTTGTAGTAGTACTTGTTGTACAGGCATTTACTTGTTCAGGCTGTTTATAGTGCACCTCAAAAGGTCATGTTAAGACTAGTTTATCAGTTGTATTAATGTGTGGAATGTGTGGTTTAGAAGTCAGTTTACAGTATTTGTGTTGTGTTCCTTATCATGACAGTTTACAGTATTTGTGTTGTGTTCCTTATCATGACAGTTTACAGTATTTGTGTTGTGTTCCTTATCATGACATATCAGAATCAGATTGTCTGTCATCCTGTTTATGAATCCATGGTTATTCCAAACACATCATCACAGCAAGCTGTTTGGTACAGTCACCTGTCTGACTGACATTGAATAATAGTGAACATGCAACAACAGTTTTACACAGTTTAGTAAATTCATTAGGCCACAAAACAGCAGGTGTTTTTTTTTTCAGAACTATTGATATTAATATTGTGCTTTTGGAAGTGCATGAGATATATCTCCTTACCATTAGCAGATGCCAGTTGCCAGAGATTCCCCACATATGTACACTAATGAATGTGATCTTTAGGTGGACTAAATAGTTTCTTCTTTGTAAGCAGATTTCATTTGATCTTTTTCACCAATCAGTTGCCATGGTTGCAGCCTGTGAGCATCAGGCAGCCACTGTGTTATGGAGATTCCTATGTTTGCATTATCCTGTATTGTGTGACTTTACTCTTGTACTCTGACTTTGAACATTGCTGACAATACCACCTAAGTAGTGTACTGGAATAATGTGGGAACTGGTTATGGTGGAACATTGTCTGTACCCTCTCCCACAAAACAGTCCCCATACTTTGATTGTCATAAGTCTGTGTTAACTGCTGTAGGGAATTACTGCTTTGTGTAGTAGGGTCCTGCATTTGGTTGTTGAAAACAACAAATACTTTTACTTCTTTCTCTTTTTTCTAATTGTTTTATTGGAAGATTGTATGAAACACAATCATAGCATATATACCCATGCTAAATATTAATCTGCTGGATTTTTCTGTGAGTGTACTAAGGTTGCATCGTTTCTATGTTAGATTTGTTAAAGATGCTTGAAGCATTAAACTGAAGTAGGCATCTTTCTGATTCAGTCATATCACTGAAGAATATAAATATCAAGGGTAATCGGCGTGCCATGAAAACAGTATTAGTATCAAGGGTAATCGGCGTTCCATAAACTATTCCAGTGCAAAGAACTTTTCGTTCAAACTACCAACACATGAGTGTGTGACTGACTTATTAACCTGATTAAGAGTATTACCATGCATGATCTATGACTGCATGATTTTAACAAGAACATGTCTCACAGATTAGAAGTCTGTGTGGTATTGTGTTACATAGGCCTCTGTTCCTTGTCAGATCATGTACATTGCCCTTTAGTCTTGTTTTGGTCCATCAACAATTAATAGCTTTAGCACGTAACTCTGTCATTTTTCTTTTTGTTTGTGTTTTCTGCGAGGTGATTAATCTTTCTCATACACTTCAAATAAGAGTGACGATAAATGTTGGAAGAGCTAATCTCAATGATCTAATGATGATGTCTAGATCAGTAGTACTTCAAGAGTAATACCATGAGAGTGTGAGTAGATGAATCAGCTGTACAGTCGAACCCCATTTACTTGGACCCCACATATGCGGAAACCCCGCCTTCCGGACGATTTTATGTGAAATGAAACATGCATTCATTAATTGTATTTGCTTAACTGGACCCCACACTTCCCATGCTTCCGGACCCGGATGGTGAATTTTCAAACTATTCACATAGTTATCCATTGAAAAATGTTCCAGTTATCCGGACGGAGAGATCTATGCAACGTGCATATGTATGTGTCACGTCATGTTTACCGCACGACTATGTGCTTTCATGCTTAATCTATTGGAGGCATTTGATGTGAATTGATCAATTAGCCATCAAAACACTAGGGACGCATGTAACTCGGTTTGTTCAGGATCTGGATTTATGCAGACAGCATAAGCTCGACTCGATTCCATATGTTTTTAGGGCATTTAAAATTAAAAAAAAGAATATGCAATTGGCAAAATAGAGACATTTTGTCATCGATTTACGTTTTTCATCTAACTTACCACCTAAAGCTCCACACGCTACATGATTACGTCCCAGACAACCTGACAAATGGTGGCCTTCGTTACATCTTCCGTGTGTTATTGGTGCACTTATGTTATGATGATTCACTGTTGTTACTATTGACTGTTGATTTACGTACATGTACATGAAAATTTTGTTGCTTTCACTTAATTTTCACGATTTTCTTGTTTGATCCAGTTAACCCGACGTCTTGCTATCCAGACGATTTTCGAGTGAAACCAAAACGCCCAGATAAACGGGGTTCGACTGTACATAACCTGATTCAACACTGCTTTGACTGTTTATTACCCTTAACTGAAATTTGCTGTATTCTATTTGGTTAGTAGCCAAAGCATACAAAAGCATGTAGGCAGATTTGCCAGGGTGTATGAACCATTGTACAATGGCTTTAACCATTGTACAATGACTTTAACCAAACGGCTGATCACTTCGAAGTTTTACAGTTGATGCATACAATTATAAGAATGAACATCGTAATAAAATTGGTACCATAATTTCTTGTTTGTTTGTGTCAATAAATGTATCCTAAAAATAAAATGTTTCTGTATTTCAGTTGTCATTTAACAAAACCTCAAATTTGGTCATATTTATTATAAACTAAGCCATCCCTAGTTATCTCCCATGATGACTGTTCAGGGAATATCATGATGACAGATTTTGCGTTTCATTCTGCTGATCTTTGAATGTTGCTAAACAATAAGCTAAATTAAATGATCTGAAGGGTAATGAATTCATCACATGGTGTTTTGAAAGGCTGTACGGGACAGTACGACCCTTGTAAATTTCGTATTTTCTTTGCGTCGGGTAATACAGAATTTTGCAAGGGGCTTACTGTCCCATACACCGTTTCAAAACACCATGTAACTAGTAAGTATAGGAGAAAACGCTTCTCCTCAGTTTTGATAGACAGTGTAAAACCGGAGTGGGAGGTGGAGCCCCGAGGGATTTCCCGACCCCCAAACCAAGAGGTGTTTTCTCTAACATGTATATCGTCCATGATGGATAATTACAATGTAGATGATCATTTAATGAAGCTTCATAACAATAACTGAAGGGCACATAAAGTCAATTTAATGGCAGTAACTATAAATAGATTATTCAACCCCATTTTCTTTGTTGGCCCGGTGGCTGTGCGGTAGAGCGTCTGCCTACAAATGTGAGAGTTGCAGTTCCAATCTTGCTAGGGAAAAGTTTTGCACTTTCAGCTTAATCATGAATGATATTTTTCAGTGGTCTTGAGTTACAAATCCATGTATGCCCCATGGAGATTCCAGGGTGAAGTGGTTTTGGAGTAATGGGTCTACCCCATGGAGATAGTAATGGGTCTACCCCAAGTGATCTTGAGTAGTGTCTGTTGTCCCATGGAGATTCCAGGGTAAAGTGGTATTAAGTATAATATGTACAGTCGAACCCCATTGTCTCGAACTCGGTTGAGACGAATTCTCGGATGTGTCGAACTGTGTCTCGGTCCCTGCCGATTTCCTTATATTTATCATTATTTTTACCCTGATGTGTCGAACTAAATGTGTCGAATTCCTGGTTGTGTCGAACTCATTTTAAGGTCCCCAAAGGCTCTAACAAGTACAATTTTACCCTTTTGTCTCGAACTGTCAAAGCTGGTTGTTGCAACTGAAAACTTCAGTCGCGCAATCGGAAGTCATCCTCATAAACATGCTACCTAAAGATCAAAAGTAACGATTAACGGACTCAACAATCAAGTGATATGTTTTACTACGCATTTATACACACATTGTCAGCACACTTACCAACTGAACTTTACTCAAACAATTAACCATAATTAAGTTGTTACAAGTGACACGTTGATCACGGACCGACAGGATATCTCTAAACAAACAATGGCGCATGTTGTTGTCATGTGACAGTCTATGTTAGCAGTCATGTGATTTCCTTGAAAATACAAAATGAGAAGTGAGGAGTTGGATTATCTAAATTGATGTTTTGTTTTTGGTAAGCGGTGCTTTATTGATGGCACAAGCAGAAAAGTTAGTCCAACCAACTTGGTACATTAAGAAACTTTTTGAGCAATTCTGCTGTGATGCCATGCCCGAACGCCAAACAGACTGTAATTTCGGATTTTTTTAAGAGATAAATTCCCCACATGTACATGTATGTACATTCCAATTCCGTTTGTATGAACTATACAACTTTTTATACTGACTGAAAATGAATCAGTGCTGTCAATTAAATGGGAACGCTTGTGAGTTTGTTAAATCATTCTTGTTCTTATCTTTTTGTATGTATATTTATTTGCCATGACAAATAAAGTGATTGAATTGATTTACATTTGTATATGTTGTAATTTAAAGATCAATACTGCCGTAAATGTTTATTGCAAAGATATATTGTTCGTATGTGTATCCTACTGCAAAATAACGATGTGTTAAGCACCGTGGTCGTGTTGGTTCTTGGTCTTCTCAATGCTGACGGATGTGTCAAACACTCGGATAAGTCGAACTTTCCCCTTGGACCTGACGAGTTTGACACAACGAGGTTTGACTGTATTTCCCCTGGAGATTCTGTATGTCATATGTCACCACTTGTCACTAGACTGTAAACCTTAGTTGCTCAGGCACCTGCTGAGAAGATAACCCCCATAAATCCCCATGTTCACACTTAAGATTAGTATAATGGTTCTGATGTGTCATACATTTACCATGTGCTATGACATCTGTTAGATGAGACCTTACTGACATACTGCACCATACTGACATACTGAGGTGTCTGTTGGACACCCTCACTGACATACTACATCTGTCAGACTTCCATGATAGGACACTGACACCGTCTTGAAATGTCTATTGGACACCCTCACTGACATACTACACCAGTTGGACATCTATGATAGGACACTAACACCATCTTGAAATGTCTATTGTACACCGTTACTGACATACTACACCTGTTGGACATCTATGATAGGACACTGACACCTTCTTGAAATGTCTATTGGACACCGTTACTGACATACTACACCTGTTGGACATCTATGATAGGACACTGACACCATCTTGAAATGTCTATTGGACACCATTACTGACATACTACACCTGTTGGACTTCTATGATAGGACACTGACACCATCTTGAAATGTCTGTTGGACACCGTTACTGACATACTATACCTGTTGGACTTCTATGACAGGACACTGACACCATCTTGAAATGTCTGTTGGACACCGTTAATGACATACTACACCTGTTGGACATCTATGATAGGACACTGACACCATCTTGAAATGTCTATTGGACACCGTTACTGACATACTACACCTGTTGGACTTCTATGATAGGACACTGACACCATCTTGAAATGTCTATTGTACACCGTTACTGACATACTACACCTGTTGGACATCTATGATAGGACACTGACACCATCTTGAAATGTCTATTGGACACCGTTACTGACATACTACACCTGTTGGACTTCTATGATAGGACACTAACACCATCTTGAAATGTCTGTTGTACACCGTTACTGACATACTACACCTGTTGGACATCTATGATAGGACACTGACACCTTCTTGAAATGTCTATTGGACACCCTCTCTGACATACTACACCAGTTGGACTTCTATGATAGGACACTAACACCATCTTGAAATGTCTGTTGGACACCCTCACTGACATACTACACCTGTTGGACTTCTATGATAGGACACTGACACCATCTTGAAATGTCTATTGTACACCGTTACTGACATACTACACCTGTTGGACTTCTATGATAGGACACTGACACCATCTTGAAATGCCTGTTGGACACCGTTAATGACATACTACACCTGTTGGACTTCTATGATAGGACACTGACACCATCTTGAAATGTCTGTTGGACACCGTTACTGACATACTACACCAGTTGGACATCTATGATAGGACACTAACACCATCTTGAAACGTCTATTGTACACCGTTACTGACATACTACACCTGTTGGACATCTATGATAGGACACTGACACCTTCTTGAAATGTCTATTGTACACCGTTACTGACATACTACACCTGTTGGACTTCTATGATAGGACACTGACACCATCTTGAAATGTCCATTGTACACCGTTACTGACATACTACACCTGTTGGACTTCTATGATAGGACACTGACACCTTCTTGAAATGTCTATTGTACACCGTTACTGACATACTACACCTGTTGGACTTCTATGATAGGACACTGACACCTTCTTGAAATGTCTATTGGACACCCTCACTGACATACTACACCAGTTGGACATCTATGATAGGACACTAACACCATCTTGAAATGTCTGTTGGACACCGTAAATACTGACATACTATACCTGTTGGACTTCTATGATAGGATGCCTAAACCATACTGAGGTGTCTGTCAGACACCCTCACTGACATTCTATATCTGTTGGACTTCTATGATAGGACATCATTACATTATGGGATATCATTACATGGAGTGATGCCATTTTGTATTTTCACTGGAAATGTGACAAAGGAATGATATGTTCACCTCTTAAATGGTCACCTCCACCAACGATCCAAAGACTGTATGAGTATGATTGGATTTTCCAATATGATGACAAAAACCACAGGATTTCACAAAATAGTGGATGCCAGACAAAATTGTTTAAGCTTTAGACTGACTCAGCTTCAGTCCAGATCCTTACACTATTGAGAGTGTGTAAGGACTGTTGATGGACAGAATAAAGTAAAAAGGACTTATACTGAGGATATGAAGGAAGAGGAGGTCAAGTACACTGATATGCTGCCACACGATTGCCTACAAACATTGATTGGTAGTGGACCGAGATTCATTCAGTCATGTATTGCAGGGCAAGTAGGTCTCACAAAGTATTGAAAAGACACTTAGACTTGAAGATAATCACATCTCAACATATTCATTTAAGTAAAACTTCTATAGTTTATATACATGTATTAGGTATTTGCCAAAACATCCTTCTGAATAATTTCTGGGAATACATATACTTATAATAATACTGGACTTACAACTGTATTATACTTGCTGTAACCGATTCATCAACATCCAGTGGATGAGATGTTTAGATAATTCACTTGATTACCAGATACCCAGATCAGTATCAAGTATCAGGTAGTAGCCAGCTTAAATCTGCATTCCCCCTGACTGTATGGGTTACCACATTACATCATCAGGCTGATAAAGCCTAGGATCATCAACAGAACACTACCATCTTGCACTTAATACACTCCAGGATGAAACAATGGCAGATGAATTGAGATGCTTTGGGCAGTTGTGATAGAAAGAAAATATATCTGATGTATTGTATACAATGTGTGTATGTAATTGTGTGACTGCCTCCAGCTGTATTGACTAATCACAGCAGTATACATGGCCTACAGCTGTTGTTCATAGCCTCATATACGGATCTATGTCCTACAGATACACACAGCAGTAGTCAGTGAGTCGGCAAGGGGTGAAAGGTGTTGCAGTCAGCCAGTCAGTCACTTTACAATCTACGTGGTATCTTGTACACTTGGTTGTCACATCTTGCTGGTATGTCTGAGGACTTGTTCACAATGTCAGAGTAGGGATGTGCAGTGTTTGCCATTGTATTTTACCATTGTTCTTCAGTTGTGTTGTAGTGTTCAGGTTTCCAGGTGTGTGTTCTGTATGTATTCTAGGCCTCACATTCTAAGGGTATGTTTCAGCTGTGTCCCACACCCTAACCACTATGTCATCACTACCCTCCATCCGCCCTATCGTCATCAGCGGCCCCTCTGGCAGTGGGAAGAGCACACTGCTCAACATGTTGTTTGAGGAATTCCCCAACAGCTTCTCCTTCAGTGTCTCACGTAAGTCTCTCCTCCTTCAATGTCTCACGTAAGTCTCTCCTCCTTCAGTGTCTCAGGTAAGTCACTCCTCCTTCAGTGTCTCACATAAGTCTCTCCTCCTTCAGTGTCTCAAGTAAGTCTCTCCTTCAGTGTCGCAAGTAAGTCTCTCCTTCAGTGTCTCACGTAAGTCTCTCCTTCATTCAACACAGTAGTGTGAACAGTTACATCAAATATCTTGTCTCTGAAACCCACAACTTCTGTTCTCTGTGTTTTATGCATGAGTATCATGCTATATATTACTAGGATCTTTTAACATATCTTGCTTATCATGAGTTTACTTGTTTACTTTTCTATATATACACCTCTAAACACTGTTGTGGGTATATGTTTAATGTAATCATTTGTTCAAAGAAATGTATCTTTTCAGATACCACACGTAACCCTCGGCCAGGTGAAGTTAATGGCAAAGGTAAGACTGTATATAGAATACATGTATAATTATTTTCATAATTTTGGATATAATCTTGACAAGAATGTCAGCATGAAGATTGGTAGATTCTCCGTGTGGGAGATAAAGGTGGAACACAATATTAAGTGTCCTCAGTGACCTGTAGCACAGTGATTTGTCCCCACAGGAATCCCAGACATGTAGCCTCTAGCAGTTTCAGTGATACCTTTGTGACATATTTATGTTGTATGGCTTGTTTGCCTCTTCCAGTCAATGGGGTGTTTGGGTAACCTCGTGGTTAAAATGTTTGCTCGTCTAACTGAAGGCCCGGGTTTGATTCCACAGGTGGGTACAATGTGTGAAGTCCATTTCTTGTATTCCCGATGTGATATTGGTGGAATACTGCTGAAAGGTGGTAAAACTAAAGTCACTTACACACTCACTCTTACAGCCTACCATTTTGTGACACGGGAGGTGTTTGACAAGCTGGTGGATGACAATGGCTTTCTTGAGTGGGCTCAGTTCTCAGGCAACTGCTATGGAACAAGGTAAGGGGAAAAGGCTGAATGACTAATATGTGGTGGTGGTGGTGCTTGCGGCGATGGATGTTCAGTTAAATATCTCATAGCAATTAAAACATGTTTTCCTTAACACACCATCCATGTTTGATTTTGTACACCATGCATTGCATATATGTCTATATAAACACTACATTCAAGGGGTGTTTTGTATACGTAGCAATGCAGGACATGTTAATATAAACACAACATTCACTGGGTTTGTTTTATACATCACAATGCATGGTCTACATGTTTATGGAGACATCACATCTATGTTTGCAAATGCATTCCATCATAGTGACAACTAAAGGACCATTAGTCTTTGCCATTGTGTTTACTCAGCAAGAAATCCGTGGATGACATCAGCAAGTCTGGCAAGATCTGCATTCTTGATGTGGAGATCAATGGTGTGCAGAACATTAAAAAAAGCGACCTTCAAGCCAGATACATATTCATAAGGCCACCAAGCCTGGAAGTCCTGGTAGGTAGTCCTCAGCTGTACATAGTCATTGTCACAAACAGTGAATGTCTGCAGACACAGTGGGTATTACAGGGCAGAACACTTGTTGGACATTAAGGAGCAGCATCAAAATGTTGTATGAAAACATGAATCATCTACTTTAACAAATACAGAAAATATGATTGACTGGATATGTATTATCAGGACTGGGGTTCATACAACTATGTATTTGGGTTGTTGAGGTGTGCAAAGTAAGATGCAGTTCTAAGATCAATCCTTGTTGCTCCCTGACTGACCAGACCCTTATGACGGAATATTGTAATGCTGAGGAGTATGTAAGTCACTTTGGTGTACGTTAGTCAGTAGAGTGGCTGCAGCTGCAGAAGGGTACTGTCCACAGGTCTTATATACAGCTTCACACTTCAGATGTTCAGACATATTTGTAACTGCCAGAATGTTTGGCAACATGTTTGAACAATATTTCCATCAAAACAAACTTCCTGGATCAGCATGACTCCTGCAATATACATTATCCTGTGCCATTATCCTGTATGGTCTGTGGACAACAGTCTTGTCCTGATGCTCAGTCTTCATGCTGCTCCAGTATTGAATAATGTAGTCTGTCTGAACCAGTAGTCATTCTCTAACTGATCCACCATGGAAAAACTTAACACTGCACAATATTCATCAGGAACAAAGACTAAGGGATCGAGGTACAGAGACTCCAGAGAGCCTGAAGAAGCGAATGGACACTGCAAAGGAGGCATTAGATTATGGTAACTGACCCCTTTCAAACGTAAATGTAATAATTTTACAAGCAGATTAATGGAGAACACTGCTCACCTATTGTGCCCAATAAAAAAGACCATAAAGAAAATATAAACAACCTACAATAACTTCTTTTGGTTTGGTGTCGTTTCTTTGTTAACTTCATTTTATGGAGATAACTGTGATGGGACGCTTCTCCATTTCAGCTGATGGCAACAATTACGATGAAGTTATTGTCAATGATGTTAAAGAGGAGGCATACTCCAAGTTGAAGGCAACTTTGATAGAGGTGAGAAGTAACATCTTTACTTTTTATAGAAGTGTATTTCCCTGTTTCAATGTGCAGAACATAAAATGTGGACGTATAAATGTTTGGTTTGGGCCTCAGGCTTGTTTGTTAAACACATAATACCGTGCCCAGATAAATTTATATAAGTAGATTCTGCCTGTTTGTTGTGATTGGTCACCAAAGCATAAGAGCCTTTAAAATGTTGTATGATCCTTTGTATAAGCCATGTGCTAAATTGATGCCTTCTTATCCCCCCGACACCTCATCTGTCCATCTGTAATCATTTTGTTTCCGGAGGGTTACTGTTCACTGTTGCAACAAAAATTGGTAGATATATCAAACAGAACCTGAAGTGGTGCCTTTTGTTAATTACAGATATTTTACATTTTTATTTTTCTTGGTTTCCAGTGGAACCATATCAGACTTATTCTCTAAAAGGAGGGGTTGGCTTTGCTCTTCTGGAATACAACTCAAAAAACGTTCAAAATCCTTCAAACAAACATGGAAGATATATCAAACAATACCTAAATTGGTGCCTTTTGCTATTTGCAGATTTTTTCCAATAATATTTTTTATGATTTCATTAGAAATAATTTGGACTTAGTCTAAAAAAATTAAGTTGGACTTCAAGATTTGTTGGTAGGGACTCTTTCAAGAACAGACCCATGAAGGTCCTGGGGTAGAATAGGCCTTCAGCAACCCATGTTTGCCATAAAAGGCGACTATGCTTGTCATAAGTGATGACTAACTGGATTGGGTGATCAGACTCACTGACTTGGTTGACATGTCATCAGTTCCCAGTTGCGCAGATCGATGCTCGTGTTGTTGGTCACTGGATTGTCTAGTCCAAACTTGATTATTTACGGACCGCTGCCATATAGCTGTAATATTGCTGAGTGCGGTGTAAAACTAAACTCACTCACTCACTGACTTTCAAGAATGTTTCATCATTTCTTCATCTAGTTGTGTGTAGAGGTAACCATGATGCAGTATACTGTTGTACATGCAAAATAAGCCAGAACAATGGTTACCTGATAACTCTGTAACAGGCACATCACAATATAATAAACTGGCCCTTACACTATTCAGGATTATTTAAAACATTTTTTGTTTGCATTTCTGGACCAACTTTTTGTTTTCCATAGCAAAACCAAAACTAACAGCTGTCTTTTCTTCATGAAAGGAAAGTTGAGTGTTGAACCCTTGCCTCTGGGTGTTATACAGGTGTTGAACAAAATAAGGGATTGTGAATTAGCTACGCTAGTTATTTGTGTGGTCCGACTCAATGGCCTATCTGACTGTAGGGTCATACTTCCACAGCAGTGGACGGATGCTCAGACAAATGTTGGATTCTGTGGTTGAGACTTATGTTTGTCCCTAAAATAAATATATTGCTTAGTGCAGTGCAAATTAAGAATTATATGTACTCTTTGGTTTTTGGCAGTGTTTGACTGTGTTTGTATAAGAAGTGTTTTCTTTTTCAGGACATCAGAAGCCTGCAACCAGGCAACTAGTTAATCTCAGTCCCACTCCAGGATTGTGTTGCTGATACTCTATGGAGAATCATCGAAATATACAATTGGTTTAGAGCTCATCATCACCTGTCGGGTATTTTTATTACAATATTTTAGTACTAGTTTATACAGATCATGGACCTGCATGGATTATTTTCCATTGTTTATAAATGCTATTCCTAGGATATCCTGAATAAAGTTAGGTCTGAGGCACTGACTTATGAAAGTGTGTGTGTCCGTTGATTTACATCATGTGGAAAATGAGTAATAACACAGCATGTTAGGCAGTGTTTGCCACAAATTATTGTATTACAAAGCCTTGACAATTGTTCTGACAACAAAGCTGTTTTGATTATTATCTTGTTTACCAAATAATTTATTTTTATGACAATGAAGGGTAGGTCACATACATAGCGCTGCATGTCAGTGGTCAAGTTGGAAATGTATTTTTTACATTCACACAGACATTGGAGATACATGCATAAAGTCAAGCAGTTTAATCTTGTAGAAATGTACCTAACAGGTTGATGATTTAGTAGATATATATATTTCATATACCATGTGTATGTTCTGTCATCACTCTAGAGTAGATTTCACTGCCAGTACTTAACTTGAACACCATTATCACTATGCAGTTGACATTTGGTATGGTTGTTGATATCTTCATACTATGAGTTTCTTCCAGAAGATAAGGAACATTTATCGTTTCCTCACTCTCCACATTAGTAATTGTAAAACATCTCACTGACTTTCATACAACAATTTTTATCTTTAAAAGCCATTATCTGTAACAAACAAGCTAGACTGGTGCACAGTCCTGTTTATAGGTTCATAAATCATATGAATTGCATGTTCCAGTTGGTAACTGTTACCGAATAGTTGTATGACCAGTATTTAAACACACATTTTACCTTGTGGATACAAAATGTTGACACAGGCGCAGTTTATCAATTGTTGGACTTTCGTGCAAGTTTGTTTTAAAAGGGTTTTTTTTTCATATTTTATTTATTTGAATAACTACAGAAAACATTGCTAAGTGGATCATGTTGATTGGAATCAACTATTATGTAGCTATACAGGGTGCCCAGTCAGTAACTGGGATAAATATGATGTGACTTGTTCAGCAGCAAAGTGGACATAGATGAAAGTCTAGAAGTAAGTGTATTGCAGTCTAAATGGAATTATGTATATAAGCCCTAAAAGATGACATCCCAAATTAAGTAATGTTCAGTCTGTACAGCAACTGAGGGAGCGTCATGTCACCTTGTCAGTCAGTGTGGATGCAGGATATTTTATTATCTCTCTCCTGAATGTCAGTTCAGATGGAAGCAGATCCACAGACAGAGTACATGGATGTCAGTGTATCCCATCATGACAACTGCAGTAGGATTACCTCCTCTTGGTCAGCTGACTTTCTATGAGGGACTTTCCAGACAAGTGCTCACTGATATATATTTTGTAACAAGTATATAGTTGGTTTCTGTGGGCACAGACAAAAATAGCTAATGTGTACCTAGACCATATCCTCAGGTGGAATTGTTCCTTGGCCAAGAGAAACCGGCCTAGCATTTTATTTCAAAAGGTTGCTATTTACAATTGTTTATGACACATTCTTTACCGAGTTTCTGTGGGAATTAGCAATATAATTGTTGTATGTATTAAGTTGTGATCATGTATACAGTCTTGAATCTAACATTAATTTGTACATAGTGACTTGTTGTAGATACATTTTAACTTTCTGAATGTCATAACATGTTCGTCATAAAAAGCGTCATTCCCCAAGAAATGAGTTCCAATCAGATGAATGTAGACCTACATCACACTCCTGATCCTGGGATCAGGGGACTGAACTCCAATAAAGAGGGATGAAACTGAATGCTTATTAATACAAGTAAGACACGTGTCAGATGATTTATGCCAATATACATGTACAAGAGAGAATGTTGACTTATCGAATTCACTGAAAAATCATGACCCTGAGTAAATTCAGTTCTTTTTCTGTACTAATACCAAGACAAATCTTATGGATAACAACTTCTTGTTTTATTTTTCACATTTTGGGACTAGTTCTTGCCCCTTCATCAGGTGGATATTGACATTACAGACCAACTTCTAAATACCTTCAACTAGTTTGATAGCATTTTAGCCATTGTTTTAATAACTTTGCTTTGTTCGATTTGCACATTTTGGAGATAACCTTTGGACCCACTGGACCAGTATATGAACTTTGTTGGATGATTGTTGTGTTGTATTTCAAATGTGCCAAAATCATTCAAACAAATGTGACCTTAATGTTAGATACATAATTAGATGACTGATCAATTACGTATCAAAAAGGGTTTGTTGAAAACTCTGACATACGAGTATGTCTCATTCTATTCATGATGTTGGTCGAAACAGTCATTTTGGTTTAGTTTCTTTCTTTGATAATTGATTTTCTTGAGCTTTTAATCGATTGCTGTGGTAATGACAATCCTGCTCTGTGTATCGATGGGGTTTCAGCACTTATGGCTAAGCTGTTTATCTGTCAATATTGTTTTATGGATAATCTGAGTTCCTGAGAGAGCTAGCTATGGTGGATGTTGCTAGCCATCTTCAGTTCAAGTGCTGGAGCAAGTCTGTTGGTTCGGATTCATTGTCTCAGAGCTTGAAAGGTTCTGTTCAAATGGCTTATACATATAGTTTATTTTTCATTGAACAGAATGCATATTCCATGGGGTAATTTTGCTGTTAAATTCTCCTACAAACAATAAAGTGAAGCATTAATACTCTGAGACAAATACTGAATTGTTTTTAAAGGCAAGCAGGTGACAGTTTTCAATTTTGTTATTTTACACTATATTTTATTGTTGTTTGTCAGAAGAACTATTTCAGCCAGTTGTGATGTTTCTGTATTGTGGGTTACATGTATTATGTTATATGTCGCAGTCCATGGCTTTACATAATAAAGTCTAATCTGACAGCATATCTAGTGTTGTTATTTATCTTGTGAATGCTAAATATACAAAACCCATTCAGAGAGTCCAATGCAGAAAAAGCCTGACATCCACCATCCACAATCATGGCATGGCTCTTTGATGTCTTAAGGGGTGGTTGCTCATTCTACCAACCACTGATTTGCTTTTGACAATATAAATCAGCATTACAGGACTACATTCACTACACCTTACCTCTTATATTACTGTTATGATTTATATATTAGCCAGTGAAGGCATTTCATTGAGCTGAAATTGCATGTGATGTCCCTGGATAAGGCATGACAGGATCAAAATGTCCTCTTTTTTTTCTGACTGAAAAGTGGTGTGGATTGATAGAAGAATCCCACAGAAGACTTGATGTTTGAGGACTATTTCACGGCCAAGACATTTTCAGCTTGACCAGCACAACTGGTTGGTTGGAAAGCAGCAAAACACATTTCATTTCATCCCACACTAGTTCAATTGGCTAATAATTTGATGATGGGTTTGGCACAAGGTTTACCATGTTTGGCCATCAATAATGTTGATTTGAAACATTTCAACAATGAACTTCAAGAATGAATTGACCCATGACCCATGTTTTCGTACATGTGATTATTATGCACTATTCTGAAAAAATGGCAATTTGTAATGAATGGGATTCTCTTTTTTCCTCAAGCATATAAAGCCTCATAACTTTAGTGATTTCAGGGGAAGTGTGGAAAATTCCTTAACTTCTGATTAAGATATTTTAACAGATAAAAGCATGGCAAAAAGTAATGGCATTATGAAGTTGTTGTTTCAACAGACTTACTGCATACCAAACTAAAAACTTCAGGTGAGCATTAATGGTGCATGCACGTTTTGAATTGAAACCAAACTCTTTGTCACTATCAGCACTGTGTTATGCATGTATTTAGCTAATAAAATTTAAAAAATCTGATACCATGTTCATTACACACACAATACTGTTACTGTGCAGCCACCTTGTACACTGAATATGTCCCGACACTGTACAGATTCAGCTGGTGTCTTCTCCCAAGTCCTCACCACACTCAAACCTCACAAACTCCTTTATAGCTAAATGATTCTTCCTCAACATGTCCTTCACCAACAGGCGTGGGTCCATCAAGAACTCCTGGAAGATCAGTTTGTCTTCCTCATCCTTGCTCTTGCTAGGCTCATCATCTTCCTTGCCGATGTGTCTGGGGTTCATGCCCACCACATGCTGGGCCAGTTGTCTACATGCCTCTTCTCGGGTCAGAGGAGCCTCTTCCTCATCACTAGAAGATGAGTCAGTGTCAGAGTCAGAACTTGTAGAGTCAGAAGATTCTTCTGACATCACTGGCAGGTCTTGCAGCTCCAACAAGCTTCCAAACTTGCCCAACCTACATTCACTGTTCGTATTGATTTCTGCACCTGCAAAGGAAACATGGGTTTGTAAGATTAATGCTAGAGTAATATTTAATGGCAATGTTCCAGACGAATTCTGTAAATAATAAGGAATGCACACACAACCAGCCCCAGTGACAATTCCATAACACCGGGGGGATAAATTAAGTAATATTTTCACAAGTCAATAAATATTATCTGCTACAAATCAGGGACAAACCTTGACATATATAAAAGATGATGTCACCTGCACTTACCAAGTTTCGATTTTATTGTCATCTGTATTGTCTTGTAGTTGATCTTTCAGCACTTAACATGTTATCAGCAGACACCATATAATAAATATCATATGGTCTCTGTTGTCAGTGAGTTGGTTACATGTTAGTGTTGCTTGTTAACTCTATTCCAATTTCATGACCTTTCAGATTAATTCTCAAAGAAAGCTTGAAGTGATGAAGGAATAGACATCAGCGGTTTTGTTTAAACAAGCTCCAAGCATCCACATCTGTTATGGCCATTACATTCCTTTAAACAGGGCTGTTTAGCCGACGGAATACAGCGGGCAGTGGCTGTTACCCTTAGAATATTTACTGTCAGCAATATCTGTCTCGTTTGCCAGATGAAAGGTGGATAAAATACTAAATACATCACTGTGAAAGATTTCTTTCAGAAAATCTGCAAGTGGTAACACATAAATACAATATGTCATTGTGTGCACTACATCAAACATAGAAACATGACTGCAGTCCTTGTGAGTTACTTTCCTGACATTCTTGGAAAATTGCAAGCTAATATGACTTCGAAAAATAGCATTTTTACAAGCCCATCACATTTTGCCTGGATACTACAACTCGTGTTCCACTGAGCTAACTTGGTCATTGCTTGTATTGTTACAGATCTTGTCTGACCTGGATAGAATATCTATTGTTAGCATAGTCCCTACACCAACCTGACACATGGACGTAGGATGACAGGAAGTTGTTCTCTGCAGCCCGGAGGTGGACAGCTCTACGCAGGGACATGTTTTCTCCAACACTTCCCACCTCAAGCGCCACCATATCGGCTAGGGTTTTACCGCCTGCTGTCTGCAGATCTTGAACAGCTGCACCTTCCAGGCTTACCTGGAGAGTGAGTGAGTGAGTTCAGTAGTAGTTTGTAAATAATCACGTCTGGACAAGGAACTTAAGTGATCAACAGCATGAGCATCACTCGACCCAATTGGGATACAATGACATGTGTCCAAGTCAGTGAGCTTGGGTTACTGAATCCCATTTGTCATCACTGACAACAAGCAAGAATTACTGAAGATCATTTCTAACCCACATCTTCACCTGTTTACCCGGCAAGTAACAAATGACAGCTGTATTATGTAAACACTTTCATCACCTTATTACAGTCAAGAAACATCAGTATAATTTGGTTATAGTTCTTTAGATGTTATTTTGTGAGATGAGCTGAAGATGCCACTACCTTCCTGTCTGTCTGTCTGAGAAAGTGTTCCTGACATGCCATGGTCAGACTGGAGACCAGTTTCACAAACTTCTCATTCCGAGCCACAAAGTCAGTCTCACAGTTCACCTAGATCAACATAGAAATAAGTATTCTTGCAATATAATTATTCAAAGAATGTCACATTGGCTATTCTCTCCCTGTAGAGTCTTGAGTCCCTGTAGAGAGAAAATGATAGTAAAGAAATTTGTGACAATGAGATTCAGTAGCTTTCAAACTCAATCAGTATTACCACTTCCACACATCTGTAATTCCATTTTCACATATGCATCATGTAAGTATTGCTATGAGCAAAGTATAAAATACTGCCATCAACAGTTAGCTATGTAACGAAACAGAGTCTACAGACTCTTTTCATGACTATCTGTTGGTACCCCACTACCACCCAACCGGCCAGTCTGCGGCTTCCCCCCACCACACCAAGCTGTTTGCTGGTCCCCTACTCCACCAACCATTCCCATACCACCACCATCATGGCCTTCTACCCCAACCGGTCACCTACCTCTACCATCCTGTCTATCTGCTGGTTCCCTACAACACCAACCAGGCACCCACGTGGCTGTCTGCTGGTGCCCTACTACGCCAGTCACCTATCTCCACCATAGTGGCTGTCTGCTGGTCCCCTACTACACCAGTCACCTACCTCCACCATAGTGGCTGTCTGCTGGTCCCCTACTACACCAGTCACCTACCTCCACCACAGTGGCTGTCTGCTGGTCCCCTACTACACCAACCAGGCACCCACGTGGCTGTCTGCTGGTGCCCTACTACACCAGTCACCTACCTCCACCATAATGGTTGTCTGCTAGTCCCCTACTACACCAGTCACCTACCTCCACCATAGTGGCTGTCTGCTGGTCCCCTACTACACCAGTCACCTACCTCCACCATAGTGGCTGTCTGCTGGTCCCCTACTACACCAGTCACCTACCTCCACCACAGTGGCTGTCTGCTGGTCCCCTGCTACACCAACCAGTCACCTACCTCCACCATAGTGGCTGTCTGCTGGTCCCCAATCACACCAACCAGTCCTTGTGACATTGGCCGATTCTGCAACTTAGTAGCTTTTGCCCATCCTTCCTTCTGTGCTTGTTCCAGCAGCCATTTTTCTGCCTATCATTAGAATGCCCAAAGTAAATATTTCATGTAAGTCGTATGTACAGCTTGACATAAATCAGGCTTTCAATTTTAATTGCCAAGGGTTAACCAATTCTTAAAACATTCAGGTCTTTCCTTCTTCTTTTAATCTGGTACAATGTATTACATCTGCAATATAACAGTATGGTGTATTTAGATACAATCAGTACCTAAAACAAAGACATGCTGAAGGGCCAAAGGCTGAAAGGTCATTTATGATAATTGTGTATTTGCTAACGGAGAATACTAATGTAAAACTAATATTTAACTATTTTTTTATATATGCACAAATGCATCCTAAATATCACTTTCCATTATCAAAAAGATTCTAAAATTGCAATAAAAACATGAAAAATGACCTCAGATTTCCATCCATTATGGAAACACCCGAGAGTTAATGAGCAGAGGCAGTATCACGTGACATGACATCAAATGTGACTATTGCTGGTGGTGTCCTCTTTGGTTATATTTGACAACTTGACAGTGACCATGGATTCTGACGTAATACATCTAACAGATGTTCCCAACGCCATTTATTACAGGGAAGTTAGACCGTACGAATACAAGCTGATCTTACTTCATGCAGGAGAAACTTTCAGTGAAGATGAAGAAGAATCCATCAAAATGGAGGCACCAATTTGATTCAATTCAATTCAGTTTATTTATTTGGTGTTTGGGCCATGTGACCCAAGTACAACTGATTGTTACAACACAACCATAACACATGACAGGCAGAACATACGTACATCTTCATGAAAAGGAAAACACGTAAATACATAAATAATGGTACAACACACACACAGAGGAGAGAGACTCCATCCACTTCCTGACCCTTGCACGTCAATCTCCCCCAATTTACTTGCTCATACAAAAATAGTTGGACTGTTTAAACAGATGAATGTAATAAATAATGGTACTTCAGTTCACACACATACAGATGTTTTCACTGTACTTTAATATAGTCTTACGAGTGACTGTGGTGAGTGCATTCTGATCCCAACTGGTCTTGAAAGTAAGCACACCTGATTTGGGATGAACTGAACATTTCTCTTGCCTAAATCTGTCCTTTTACTTGGAAAACAGATGAAATGGTAGTTCTTTTCATTGTTCGATGATTCCGTGCATCCCCAGGCAAAAGAATAAACCATTCTACCATTTACAAAAATGACAGAAACAACAAGACTTGTATTACTGTAGCTCTTGGTCATTGGACTCTAGTCACATCTGACATCACAAGCGCCAAGGTCACGTCACTTCCAGTGGAACATGCATAATGGCCAAAGCTCAGATAACAGAAACTGTTTTCACTATTAAGACGTAAATATGCATAATTTGTAATATTGAAACTTCTGATGACTATCTTTCACCCAGCAAATTATTGCAATTCTCTCATATTCTCCTTTAAACACAAGGACAAAATAACACAGAGAATAAGAAGCAAGGATCTAATTCTGATATATTTTGAATATTAAGAGAATTAGCTGAAACACCTAGTTGCACTTGTGAGCTATTACAAACCTGTTCCAAGTCACTATCAAACTGATCAAGCGCCTTCTTACAGTTGATGAGTGGAAACCCTGTCTTCTTCCTAAGTTTACTTAGCAGAGCTTTGTCAACTGTCTGACCAGTGGTCAGCTCCCGGGTCAAAGTGATACCTACAGCCCTCACCATGCAGGTGTGTATTTTCATCATACCTGTAAATGTATAACAAAATCACAGCAAATAATCAGTGTACAAGATGGACATCAATACTGACTTACTTTATTGTTCATAATGATAAAAGTCCACAACTGAAAAAGATACCACTAGTTGACAACTACTCTTGACAATTAGTGGTACTTCTGCAGACATTGGACCATGTAGGTTTATTGCTCCAGTTTTTATGTTTTTCATGACTTTCTACTTTCCCTGCCACAGATGCAGGATTTAACTGTAGCATAAAACATTCATTCATATAAGCCATGTGGGGATTTGAAGACAGGAAATGTTACTTTTATCCTGTGATCATCATATAAAACTTTGTATAGGGTCACTGATCTGGAGCGATTCCCTGGGACTGCTTGTTTTATTACTGTTGGTTTTTGTCACATGAGTACCTGGGTGAATTCTCAAAATTCTTGACTTGCTATTAATCTCTGTGTGAAAGAGGTGTAAATAATCTATCATCTGTTTATCCGTTGATCAATGTCTTTTTAAAACTAAACCAAACATTCTTCAAGCAGTACTTCCACTTGCATATTACATAACATGTAATACATTTGCCATATCTGACCTGAATTTATAAATACTGCTGAGTATATTTAAGCCAGACAAAAGAGAGATGCTAAAGGGGAACATTTGTCAGGTAATCTGAGTGGTGTTACCACCAATTATTTCTGTCATAAATTCATTACAGCAAAGGAGTAACAAATCATTATACTGTATGCATGGCACAAACTGAAGGGTTGGTGCCGCTTTGAGTATACTTACAAAACTCCATTCCAACATAAGTAGTGTTGATTGGTTTACAATTTCATACACTCGAAAGTGTTTTAATAGATACATTATATTATTAATAGTTCAGTTAACAATACAGTATAGAATATTGACATAAAAAACGTAGACCAACGCAGAACGTATGCACCTTCAAAAGCTTTTATTCTCCAAAATCCACTGGTCTACTGTAAACATGATAATGATTCACGTTCTTGCAAATGACGTGCAATGTCCTCATCATCGCGTGTAAATGGCCTGGACATGATGCAATGTGAAAGATAGCACATTTACATAATCCTGCGATCAATTTGAGAGTAGTTTCGCCGGGGCTGCGGCTGCTTGTGATATAAAACTATGTCCCACCTTTCAGCATGTTGGCCAAGTAGAGTGTTTACCACACGGTATATGCAAACACGTTTAGCTGCAGAGGAATCTTGCGTCATTGGAGGTAGGCTTGTGAGAAGGGAGAAATCATTGTACTTACTGCTATTGTGGGGTCCTGTTAGGGTTCGTGGAAATTTTCACGTGAATCTTCAGGTCGGATGCCTCAACACAACTACTCACTCAATTTTCCCACAACTCGGAGAACCCCTTCCTGCATTTAAAAACAAAACAAGCATAAATCTAGTTTCAATTTAACAAAAGCATCCTGTATGAAGAATTACTTATTCCACTCATGCGGGCGAGACCAGGGAGGGTTGGTAGGGAGAGAGATGTGCATGAATGAGGTTAGTTTTTACGCCGCATTCAACGATGTTCCAGCTATATGGTAGACGTATCTAAATGAGTGAGAGAGTAGGTGAGTTTAGTTATTAAGCCATAGCAAGAAATATATATGGCGGACATACCTAATTAGAGAGTTCCTAGTTACAAAGCCGCTCAGCATTGCCCAAGCTATGTTGCGGATACATATCTAAATGAATGAGTGAGTGAGTGAGTGAGTTAGGATTTACGCCGCAATCAGCAGTATCAAAGTTATATGATGGCGGTCTGTAAATGATCGAGTTTGGACCAGGCAATCCAATGATCAACAACATGAACATCTATCTACAATTAGGATACAATGTCATTTGTCAACCAAGTCAGCGAGTCCACCCCATCCCTTTAGTCGCCTCTGACGACGTATAGCTAAATGAGGTACTGAAACAATACAGTGACATATCCGCAATTGGTGCATGCAGTATAACGTCTGTTACTCTCGGCTGGCCGATTGTACAATAGGTTTATGCTATGCCTTCATTTTTTCAACGCCTTTAACACTTGCCATTGCGACCTGACAACGAATACCTAAACCCGATTCAAAAAAAAAAAAGAAACAAAAGAAAGAAAGAAAAACAAAATGGAGCTTGAACAAAATAATAGCAGTGTTTTGTTTATTCAAAAAAAAGTAATACATCATCATTTCAAACAAATAGCAAATAGGATTATGAGATAAAGTCTTCAAAGTTGATCAGAATACACCCTTTTATATAGTATATAACGCTATCCTTGTGAAAAAGAATATTGTTTACAAAGTTTGCATTGGTACATAGATCAAAAAGTTTATTCCATTTCTGTCGTACGTTTTAACGCCATACCAAGCAGCAAAACCATGGTAACTACGGCTTGGGTGTCAATGCCTGTACAAACGCTATATATAACGGGAGATAACTGTTTTGGGTATGAGTAGTCAGCGAAATCCCGTTTACAGACGAGATCACACTTGCCATGCTAAGAAAATGGCGGATAGACGTCGGAGAAGGCGAAGAGAAGATGGAGGAGAAGATGAAGGCGGGGCAGTTGATGGCCTGAAAGAGGGTTCTACCAAAACTAGAGCTTCTGAATGTGTTAGTTATACTTTTCACGCGAATTACTACCGAAGGAATTGATGTAGATATGTCAGTTTGTTTCGCAGAAGCCAAGTCTCGTCAAACGAAAGTTCAGAATGTTTCGCATTTTTAGAATTCATTCATTCAAAAACTTGTTAATTGTGTTCATTCGGACAGTTGTATACACGCACCGAAAGGTAATTTGCTGTTTGGTATAGGTTTAAAGAATCAGTAGATTGAACTCCGTTCTTACCTTCATAAGCATGCCTCATACGTTGGGGAACGGGCACTGACTTCTTGATGAGCACGTCTTCAAAATGTTAGAAAAGTAGATTTGTTTATAATGGAAAGTTGCATATTTTATACTATGACGTACCGTTTTTACTTGCCACTAAGTTTTCGTTATGATGTGATTAAAGTGGACGTAGACAAGCGTCTTCAAATCTTTGAGTGGCCATTACAACAATTCAGTCATAATTGCATCCCTGTATGGGCATACAAACCATTGCTAGTAAACCTGTGCACATGGTCAGTATTTGTCTCTTTGATGAGTGATTTGCTGAGTATCACGATGCCTGTACAAGCACAAGGCATAATCTAACATGTCAAATGAACTTTTTCCACACACCATCTTTATTATGTGTCATTTCATTCTATCAGGGGCTTTTGTGGTCTACTTACATTAGTCATAAATATACTATTGTTTAAAAAGGCCGTGGTCACATGGGTTTTATGGGTGATCTTATTTGGAAATCCATGCATTTCAAATTTTGCCTACATATGTATGTTCAGTTAAAATACAAATGTTTTGTACGTTTTTGTGTTTTAAGGAAGGCAGGTTACTGAGTTGCCACAGTTGTTGATTGTTTCTTGTTCTTACATGTATAAACATAGTAAGTTTGCTTTAATAGCAAAACTCACCTGTCTCTTGGAATGTTAAGTATCTTTCAGTTTCATTCTGATTGTTTGTTGCATTATTTATTAGATGTTAACTAATGCACTCAAGTCAAGTTGTGAAGACCTCACTATTTAATTTCTCAAATAAGTGTGCATGGAGACTGAAAAGGGTCTTGAACAATGTGTTTATCTTGATCAGGCCAGTTTTGTTATGCTATTTTTTTCTGAACACTGTTCAAAAAGATTCTTTTGTGTATCTTTTTCAGGAAAGTGAAGGTGAAGGCAATGGAGCAGGTAATTATTTGTTTAGACTTAGTATTTTGAAACCTTGTATATATCTAAAAGCCATGGATAATTGAAAGTGATTTTGATTAAAAAACTAAAGACCTTGTCCTTTTTGTAGCATTAATGATTTTTTTATCTTAAATGAACACAAGCTGGGCTTAGACAAATGAACTATATTGTGTACTAGAACTCATAGTAGTATTTTAATTTGTATTACATGTACTGCTGAATGTTACATGAACCTCAAGTCTCAATTTTGGGGGAGGAATTATTTGATTAAATTGAATTTTTATTAACCAATTGCAGATGTGCTTTCTGAAAACGGGAGTACCTCAGAAAAGAAAGGAAAAGAGGTAGGTCATGTGTGTCACAAGAATAGTGGAAATCAGAAACAATACATTCTTTCTCCTCTGTTTATTCTTTTTACATGAACACTTGTCCAGTGATATTTTAGTGCTTATCAATATGTTTTTGTAGTTTTCCAGAGAATTTGCAGAAACTGTATTAGCCAATAATATGGTTATGTTCTGTCATAGTATCAAATATTTGGTGGAATTTGCACTGTTAAAGGTTTTGGCCCATAGATATGGTATCCTCTGTCTATAAAAACATATCTGGGCATCTATATTGGTAACAACTTTACTGAAGGATGAAGAGGATAGTGAAGAAGAGTCTGACTCTTCAGAAGAAACAGATTCGGATTCAGATGATGACGACGATGATGAAGAGGAAGATGATGATGAAGAAGCGTATGATGATGTCATCATAGAGGATGACGGCAGCTGGGTAGAGGAAGAGCGTCAAAGTGGTGATGGAGAGGTATGTGGAAACCTAGTTGTCAAGCAATGCATGTATCATTTAATCAGATCAGGGTCTCTAGACATTACAGCTTTTGAACCAGCATCAGTCTTTGAAGGTCTCAATGAACCATGGTTTGTGTGTAACACGGAGGAATTTAACTTGATGAAAGTGTATTTGACAACCTCACGAATACATGGACAGAGTAGTCAAATATTAACAACTGTGGACAGATGTGTGGAAATGGTTGTTGTGAATCTTGTTCATAATATTCATTTTAATCATCAAAGATATGCTTGATTGATTGTGAAATTCATAGTTATTATAGTTTTCCTCAATCAGTGCTACTACTGAATCCTCCAACTCTATCCTGTTTACAGGAACAGCAAGAGGATGGTAAGAATCTTGACGATGATGAAGACCGGAAGAATCCTGCCTACATCCCTCGAAAGGGGGCTTTCTATGAGCACGATACTCGCATGCATGGAGGTGGGGAGACCCAGCAGAAGGAAGAAGAAGATGATCAAAGGTAAGCAGGAATGAGTACTTCTAGCTGACTTTGATCCCTTAGACTTTAATCCTGAAAATATTTGTTTCTGAAATTACATAATTCCTGACTTTCAACTCTCTCCATCTCATTTGTTGCGATGCATTTATTTCAGACCAAAGAAGAAGTTATGGAAGGATGAGGAAAAATGGCTGCATGATCGTTATCGGGATGACCAGCAAGCACCAAAGTCTCGAGAAGAGCTTATAGCTATCTATGGTTATGATATTCGTGCTTATGATAAGCCACCTGACAGTGCTCCTAAACGAGGAATGGGAAAGAGAGGGTATGAGTTCTTGTTTTATTCATGGCAGGTCTGCTAGTTTGACAGTTTGTTTTAATTATTCATACTGACTACAACCATACCATCTAGCATACCAAAACACTTCATTCAACCAACAGGAAACAGGCTTCCAGATTGTATGGGTGAAAGGGGATGAGTTGCATGTCTTTGTTTTGTCAGGATTCAGTGGTGCAGATAAAGATCACATATTCCCTTGGATTATGTTCCTTGGCTTGACACTACCTGGGAGCATGGGTTTTACAAGAGTAAGAAATGTCTAGATCTTGCATTACTTTTCACTTCTTCCCGTACCAAAGTGACATGCCATGATAAACATAAAAAATTTCTCAAAGATGGTATAAACCTCATTCATTTATTCATTCATTTACTCTCTCAGTCTCACTCACTCACTCTCACTCACTGTTTCTAGTAAAAGTTCAGTTTTTAGACATAAAATACCCCTGGTTTATGGAAAGAGAGTTCTATTTGCACACACAAGATGACGCTTAGCTTCCAGCATGTGTCTTTCTTCTATATGTTATTTAGAAATTAGAACAATTAGCACACAATGAGTGTATTTATTCTATTTTGATTAGAGGCCGACGAGGACAGAGGAGACTTGGGGACTTTGTCCCAAGTCAGCGAATGAAAACGGAGGTAGATAACAGGACCTCATACAGCGATCTTGCTAATGAGAATGATATGCGCTCATCCCGAGAATACAGGACTGAAATCCGAACAGGCCCTGACTACAGAAATCAAGATAATCGCTCTCAGTTTGAAACAAGAGCCAAAAATTACCACAACCAGTCACAAGATTATCGTAATCAAGCCCCAGATGGCAGATCACAGGATTACCGTCTGGAACATCGATCCCAGGATTATAGAAATCAGGACTATGGGAGTAGATCGAGTCAAGATTATAGGGTGTCTCCTGAAAAATCACAGGATTACAGAAACCAAGCGGACTCAAGATCAGGATACAAGGGACATTCTGATTACAACAATCAATACCAATCAGATTATGTACAGAGGAATAATATGGATAATTCTCGGGGAAGGGGGCGTGGCCGTGGAGGAAGAGGCAGGGGCAATAGAGGCAGGTATTCTGACTCCCCAGAAACATCATTTGGTCCAAGTCGGTCACGCCAGTCCACATCACCTAGGGAGTTTACAAACACTACATTGAAAAACCCAGGACAGGATGCAGAGCAAGACCCTCGAGTAGAATCAGAATCTTCTGAAATTAAAGAGAAGTCTCAGAGTCAGGACGTTATCATCTCCAACAAAGAAAATGTTCAAACTATAAGTGTGACAATTACGAACACAACAACGGAGAAGAAATCCTATTCTAAAGATCGCCGCAGTAAAGTTGTGGGTCGAACAAGAGTACAGGACACAGTAGTTAATGCCATTGACCCCATTGTTGGATCTATGGCTATCGAAAACCCTGCAAAGGCCCCTCCAGAGGAGAAAAATGGTCGAGGTATGTGTATATCATATTTCAGCATATCTGAACATTGTAGGTAAGTGGTAAATGTAGAAGTGCTGTGGAGGACATGATATAATTACTAGATGTGAGGTAATGGAAAGACTCGCATACATAACTTACCTGTGTTTCACGTCTTGAGTTCGTATGGTCTATCTATCCCTAATTGTAACTGACCCTTTTTAGCAGCTGCCCAGCAAACTGGTTCCAGTAAAATAGCTGACAAACAGCAGTTCCCCCCACGTCTTCAGAACACTGCAGCTAAACAAGATATGACACAGCAGAGTCGACCTAAACGTTACTCCTCCCAGCGGCAGAGGAACATCCCTGATGTCAACTACACAGATCAGGTGTCTGTAGAAAGTGGAACATATTACAATCCAGGTAACTACTCAAATGTTTCTTGTTCTCTTATTTTATATGCAGAGGTGTTCTTCTATATGAGCATGGTATGACCAATGAGGTATGTTTTATGAGTAAGATCTGTTGAGTAAACAGACTAATAGTGTGGATGCCTTGCACGCTCACCCTCCCTGTGTCCTCTCTCTCCCTGCAGCTGCCCCAGCCTACACTCCACCTATGTACCGCCCTGAGCAGTCTGTTGCACAACCACCACAGCCATCACCTCCACGTCTCCCTCAACCTCAGCCCCAAGACACAGCTGGCTTCCAAACAACAATACTACAGCCTCCCATGGGCTTTCCACTACCAGGTAGGCCATTCTAGCCAGGGAATTGGTTTTCAATTAGAAATGGACAATCCTTGTCATAGATGAGTTCTTCAAACATGTAAAATATTGTTTCATTTGAAATTCCTATTATGTAATCTTTGAACTAATCATACCATTTCATGTGTAAAATGAAATGCTTGCTACCATCACATTCTTTAACATGTGTAATACATTTCAGTGTCCACAGCAGGTCTGCCAAATGTCCCCCCACGATTGTATGCCCCAGGCCCTGCCCCAGCTGTCACAATGACTGCACCTTCTGGCATCATACAGCCACAGTTCCTGGGGACAGGTGTTCCTGGAGTGCCACAGGTTGTGTATGGGGCTCCCCCAGGACCGTATCCAATGACAGTTGGATTTCCATCACCACCGCCTCCCCCTCCACAGCAGGTAGAACGTTAAAAGGATCTAACACAGTTTTGATTTTGGTCTATTAAGTATTATAGTCTTTTCTGATACAAATTCATCAGTATTATGCTGCTGACAATAGAATGTCAAAATAAAAGACCAAATAATATGTGTATGAATAGTTTTTACTTAATCTTCTCTTCAAGCTTCACCTGTCAGAAAGTGTGATGATCAGAAGAAACTATCAGTATTTATTTTTCTTCATATAGGGTGCGGCTGCCACGGCTCCTCCTAGCAACACAGGGCAGGAATTGTTCAGAGGTGGCACCACTTACTATGCCCCAGAGTTGCAGCAGCCAAGTCCTAACAGATCACCGCAGAAGAGACCTAAGGCTGCCATACCTATAGTAAACCCTATTGTAAGTAACATATATAATTGTCCCTAATATGTATTCAGCCTTTCGAGTTCTTGAATTCTTCAAACATCTTTCAGATTAATCCATGTAAGGTTATAGTAGGTACATATTTACGATGTCTTCATGGTCTAGTTGTGATACCATGGCACAGACCACATAACCAAGTATTTCTCCTTTGAGGACATTCCGATATTTTACATGAGTAAATGATTTTACATCACAGGAGCACAAGAAGAATGGAAGGACTACATATGAGAGGGGAGAGTTGTCTCGGGCTGGTCATCCAGTTGTTGGTGCTGAAATGGACAGGGGAGGGGAGACAAATTTATCTCCTGTTCCTGACAGTAGTGATGGTGATGGAGACCCTGGCCTGACAGCATACTCTCAACGGGCCGAATTACCTCCGTATGAGAGTGCTACATACAAAGCCTCACAAGAACACAGTGCTAGCAATAACGAACAGACTGATTCATTTGTGCAATCAACTGACATTAACATCAGTGATGCAAATACTGAACCAGATCAGAATATGATTTCTTCTGAACAGTTACCCAAAACTACTGAAGACTCGCCTAGAATCATGTTCAGTCATCCTACTGACACTGAAGCCAGTGAAGTTAGTCAACATGTGGTAGCGACTAAAAATGAACCTAGAATATCAGAGGACAAACTTACAGCAATTGCTCACTCTCATGATCATATATTGGAAAGTAGTTCCATTGTTTCAAAAAGTGTACCAAACGTAGCAGTAGAAATAACAAGAGACTTGGAACATGTGTCATTGAATGAAACTGACACTTCAAACCCTGCACAGAGCACTGATGTTAAAGATGACGAGAGGAGAAAACCTCAAGTGCAAGAATTTTGTGTGAGAAAAGATTTTGAGGTTGCAGATATAAAGCCATCGGTTTCAGAGATTGATTCTGCGGTGGATGCAGGTGGTGACTCATCTCAGTATGGAGGCTCAAAGATGCAGATGAAAATTGAGATGGAAGAAGGTTCATCAGGGGCAGATGTCACAGTTCCAGCCACTGCTGTTGAAGCCAGCAATTGAAGTGAATGATCATCTCTGGTCCCACAGTTGAATGTTCTACGTGGTTTTTCAAGCTTTTGTTGCATTTACTGAGAAGCATTTTTGATGTTGTTTTGTCTGTACCAAAAGGATTTTAAGTGTACTTTAAGTGTTATTAAACATTCTTTGTGATGGTTTTATGAATTCTAACACATAAGTTGATTTTGGTCGCAGACTTTCCTTTTGACTTTGAGTATGATGCAGCTCAGTATTTTTCATTGTCCAAGAGCATGACAAGAATTCTGAATTTAAGGTATGTTTAGTTGTGTGAGAGGCATATCTATGCTTAATGTCCTTGTTTGGCTTTGCCTTAATGATGTGGAGAGAAATGGCAGTTTCATCAAGTGTATTTGATTCTGTCAGAAAATGTCTTGACTTTATTATAACAATTAACTCTGAAGAGATAACAGAAATTTTCCAATGGAATTTTGCCAACACCATGATTCCTTAAATTAGTGTATACCCATTCTGTAGTGGTATATCCCTTGCATCGTTGGCCGCCAAGTCTTCTGGAGTTAGATTAAATGACAGGATAGTAGATGTAGCCATCCATTCGTAATGTGTGCGTGCGAGTCCGCGTGCATGCATGCGTGCGAGCGAGTGAGCGCGAGAGAGATTGGAACACGTTGAAATGAGAGGTCCTCCCTCCTCCAATTTTAGTATTGGGGAAATTACCATTTCCCACTTTACAGGCACATACTAAAATAATTAATACAATTGGGGTGAAGGAATTGCATGTAGTGCAATGCTGAACTAGTTTGCAGCAGATGTTTGGATTGGTTGATTATTTCACGTCCATGTTAAGTGATGGAGCTCAGGATGTCAGAAGCCATTACATAAAATGAGTATTGATCATGATAGAATGGGATATCAGTACCCTCGCTAACTGATTCAAACTGACCCTGACATCCTGCTACAATACTGTGATGCATTTTCATTTAGTCATAAGAGGTAATGTGAAAGGTTAAGATTAATTTCTTTGTTTTATTTTGTTTTATGAATTGCCTAATAAGCATGCAGATGTGTTAAGATATTAATATAAGTTGTATTATAATTATCTTGTGTGGATGACTCTACGTAATATTTAAAAGGCTCATTGATGATAAAATAAAGGAAAGTTACTTGGGTCTTGATCATTTTATGATATCTATATTCACATAGAGAGATTCAATTTTTTTAAAAGCCACTTATTACAGGGTAACTTGTAACTTGTCCTGAGACATTTTCCACTTGCACTGATTTTTATGACATATTCATGATGGTGTAAACATGAAAGAACAAATCAACATGGAATTTTATGTTAACATTTAGTGTACTGTTTATTGGAAGCAATAAGTAGCAAAGAAAGACAACTCTGCTTTCTTATCAATATTAGTGTGAAATTCGACAGCTATATTTTGAGCAGATATGAAATGAAATCCAAGTTTATTTGCAGATTGAAACTGGAAGCAGAAATTATCAAGTAGCCCACGGACAAGTAAGATATTATTATTTGATTCCCCGAAATGATTACTTGTCCTGGGCGTTAGGCGATGGGATTTTTTAACCCCTAGGTTTGCTTCTACTGCTAGACGAAGTAGGAATAAATATTACATGGAATATCATTTGCCATGCATTACATTTAAATTACAAAATAGAGTGAAGAGAATCTATTGTTGTAAGTATTATGTTATCCTTAGAAATTGATATTTCAATCACAGTTTAATATGAGGATTTTGAAGCTTAAGAAAGAGTTAAGTGGAGAAACTTTATAAAGGAACTATTTTTTCATGTGTAATATCAGCCTTTGTTGTTCTGTCAGAGAAGTCAGTTGTGACACATCTTTATTGACCCCTGGATACATATCCTGAAGTAATACAAGTGAATATTATGTTAGAAATTTTGCATAAAGGCAGTATACCAAGGCAGTATATGTTGTTTCTTTGGAATATGCCATTTTTGTTATGAGACTTACTTCAAACATTGGTCTTCCATGTGTTTGTTTTGTTTCCTTACAGAAAGTATGTAATATTGAAAATGCATGTCTTGCGATAATATATAAGGGTACTTTTGGTCCAGGTTTCATGAGACATTGGGGTTTAGTGTTCATACAGTCTGATGAACTGATCACTTTGAACAGTGATTTTCCAAATTTGTTTGTGAAATTATTGACATATTACATTGTTGTATGCATTTGGTTTAGTTCCTATCAGTAATTGATGACATGAGTTTTGAAGATAGTTTTACCTTGTGTCTTGATCATGTTGAAAATTGAAATAGCATTGCTTTGAAAAGCATATCCTTCTAGCAGTTGTACCAACTCTTGATAACAAGTGTATGGTGCACTATATGAAAATATTTTTATTTCCTGGATAAACTATGAATTATTGTGTTTATTGTCATGATAAGTTTCATATTTTGTTAAAGAAATCTTTCTTAGGTTGTGAAAACATATCTTAAACGTAAAACATATTTTCTCAAGCACTAATCTTGTAGCAGTTCAGAAAATGTAATATTTTTTTATGATATGCTGAACAACAAAAGAAACATAAATATGGGGCGGGGAGAGGGAGTTTTTTCATTGAAGCCATAAACGTGAACAGTTGCTTTTATGGGATTTCATTTTTTCAGAACTTGCATTTCTTTTGCTGTTCAGTATACCTTTGACATTAATGATGTATGTACATTACGATCAGTTATTTAATTACATTACTAAGTGTTGCTACTGTGAATCTGTCAGGCTTATGTATTTGTGTACATGCCACATTACCCTGTCAGGAGTAAGTGTTCTATTGGCATCTAGATGCACCTTAATAATGTGTACACTAATAAGCAGGGCAGTGTTATTTGTCTATAACTGTGCACATGGTGTGTAATATGTATGTTTCAAGGTGCGAAGCATGCTTGTTTAGCGTTTGAATAAATACATCAAATAAGTTGCTGTAAATAAAAAAGGTTTTCAAAATTTTGTTTTCCGATTTTGTTGAATGTTAATGTTGAATGTTATTGCTATGCTAACCACAATTATGAGCACTTTCCTCATCCTCTGCTGAAGATATGATTATTCGCCAACTATTTAGGGCACAGGACTGTTTCATTAGAAAGGACACTTGTATCATCAGGTTGTACCCTACTTATATCACTCCAGGTATGAGCTGGTTTGATGTGTAGTTCTGAAACGACCGATAAGTATGATGATATCGTTTTGATGTTATCAGTGGACAAGATACCAATGCTGCAGAGTGGATCAGGTTTTTACGCCATGCAGAAATGTTGGTCCAGTATTCAGCATTGGAAGAGAGGCACAAAAGTAGTTGTCTGTTATTTCACACACCAGTCATGATCAGTATCCACATGACCACAGATTAATTCCAGGCTGATGCTGATTCTGATGGTGCAACAGGTAGTCATCAGATGAGAGTGTTCTCTGGGCGTCTAGATGACTTCCACATGAAAACAATATGTGTGATGCGCTTTTTCTACTGTAATGTGTAATGTCCGCAAATGGCAGAGTAAACGGTCAGATCAAGAATCAGGTCCACTGCTGTGCGTCATTAATTGGCACTGCTTATATTGCAGGGGCACCTGCTGTGTCAAACATCTCTCTCTCTCTCTCTCTCTCTCTCTCTCTCTGCCTGTCTATCTGTCTATCTGTCTATCTATCTATCTATCTATCTATCTATGCTCCGACTAACGAAGCCATTATTAAAGAAACATCACCTGTATCCAGAGATGCTCAAAACTATCGCCCAGTGTCAAATTTAACGTAGATCTAGTAGCAGATCACGATTCAGAGAACAACTGCTCCGAAATGAATCTTTTGAGCCCCTTGTAATAGACAAACAGAGAAAGTCACGGCACGGAAACGTCACTTTTGCACGTAATTCAAGGATCTTCTTCAGGTTATGGAGCAGCTTCTTATGTCCTACTTCACCTGTCCGCAGCATCCGATACGGTGAACCATGCCTTTCGTTTTACTCTTGAACACAGATGTGGATTCACTGACAATGCTCTGAGTGGATGACACCATTCCTATGAGAAAGATATCGAGAAGTTTCTGTCGATTTTTTCACACTTCACTGAAGGTAAGCTCAAATACCGTGTACCCAGGAGTCGTTTTCTGACCGTTGCTCTTTACGATATACTCCCATGGGTGACAGCCAGTTCACACAGAATTGTTTTCCTGTTGCGTCAGCAGCATGGAGGGCTGAAAACTAGTTAATGTTGATGATAACTGAACTCGTGATTGTGTGCCAGTAATCAACTGCATATAAACTGACTATTCAAAATCGTCATCGCCGACAAGCACCATCACTCCCAGCTCAGATGCGAGAAATCTTGCTGTGTACTTTGACTCGACTCTCATCCTCGATAAGCACATTAAACAGGTCTGCAAACGGGCCTATGCAAATATCAGGGAAATATTTCACTTGTCTGAAAATATACCAGTACGGCTGGTCATGCAGATCCTAGTTATCTCATAGCTTGGCTACTGTAATACCTTTCTATACTAAACAAAAATAAAAACTTGACACTCGTTTCAACATTTTGGAAAATGGATTTGAAATAACGATTGTATTCAATTCTCATGTCATTAAAGATGCTATAGGATCCAGATCATGTTTGTCATGGAATCGGTTGCACCGGAAATGCGACAACAATGTCCATGATCAAAAACTGTGAGTCACAACTAAATGAAATCATGTCAATATCGGACGTGTCCTCCATGGGCGTTCACAACTGCGATACAACGTCTCCTCATGGATTGGATGATGCGTCTGAACACAACTTGGGGAATGCGCCGCCATATTTGTACCAACATGGCACCAAGCTCTTGCAAGTTGTGTGGAAGGTTCCTTACTTGACGGAGCCGCCTGCCTAACACATCCCACACATGCTGTATGGGATGAGGTCGGGAGATCTTGAGGGCCACTCAATGATATTGATGCTAGCGTTCCTGAGGAAATTCGTTGTTAAATTGGCCGTATCATGTCTGGCGTTGTCCTGTTGGAAAGTTAGACCTGGGCCATGAGCTGCCACGAATGGCTCTGTAACGAGCACCTTATCTCTGTAAGCTGCCGCATTAAGGTTCCGCTGGATGACAATGAGTCGGGATCGAGCATGACCGTTGATATCACCCCAAACCATAAGGCTACATCCCCCAAATCGATCCACTTCCTGCACGCAACACTGGGCATTGCGTTCTCCTCGTCTTCTCCAAACTCTAATCCTTCCATCATCAAAGGTTAATGTGAACCTTGATTCATCACTAAACACAACCCTTTTCCAATCTCCCTGGGTCCATCTCAGGTACCGTCGTGCCCAGAGAAGACGTTATCGTCGATGGAAACGGGCTAGAATTGGTCCACGATATGGTCGCCGTGCATGCAGACGAGCAGAGCGCAGGCGATTTCGAATGGTTTGAGCAGTCACTCGACCTCCACTGACCAGTAGAATGAATGTGTGACGTAATGCCTTTGACAATGCATTTAACCATAATCACAATAAGAACTCTTTCAAAAGTTTCAAAACACTTTGAAAAGTAATGAGTGTCAAGTTTTTATTTTTGCTGAGTTTTACATGAATTACCAAAACAAACAAGCGGATAAAAAACACACCGAACTAGCAAAATATACGAACATGTCACTCCGCTCTTAAAGTCCCTACATTCTGCATCCCAAGCTGCATTTTCGGGCTCTAGTCCCCGAAAAGCTATCTCAAAGTTAATCATGGATAGTTTAACTATTATCAATCCGATCACTTTCACTATGACATTTGTGTATTGTTAAAGGATTTAGATTGTTTTTCACATATTTGTGCTTTTGAAAATAATCAAAATGGCCGCCATTTTAGCCGCCATCTTGAATTGTCGTGTGTTGCCTTCTCGGTAGTTAAATTTACATAACAATTAACACCGAATGTGTCCATGTACATCCAATGTTGATACTTTTGATGTTTTTTATACCTGTCTCTTTTAGAGTGGTGGCTTGGGCACAAAACAAGTAATTTTGTATGGTCACGCCGTGGTAATACAAAAATAATGTTTTACAGTTTATTCTTTGAGACAGAGGATTTTAGCGATTAGCCGACTTTTCATGAAAATGTCAGGTGGTGATATATTTATTATTATTCGTGTAACTAGAATCACTTGGTTTTGTTTCCTCTTTACTTCTAGAGTGACAGCATGTTATATGGAATTGTTTCATATTACCCAGAATTCAAAATGGCCGCCAAGATGGCATCTTTGTAGTTTTACTTCTTATACATAGCATGTAAACAAATAATTCATTTGATGTCAAATGTTTTATACAGTATCGAAAAAGAACAAAAATTTCAATGGTATGGTTTAAGCATCATTTGCCTAAAATAGTTGATGAAATAACATCATCCAAAGTGTTAGAAAACTCTGCTTCAAGGCCTATAACTGCGTCTAAACCCTGGCTGTACAAGGTCGGGAAAGCAGGCGTACAACTGCCCCCTATAATTTTTTTACAGGTTACTTTTTATGCATAAACGTATTTATATAACACTATTAATGTTGATAGTGCTCCCTTAATTGAGAAATGGTAACTTCGGCCCTGTTGTAGCTATTCAGAGTGGTCTGTCATATAAATTAACTCTTAATCACTTTTGATACATTCAGAAGCTTACAAGTAACTCTCCACTTCACTTTCTTTCTTTCATATCATATGTTACATCATGTCAGAATTGAAGTCATGTACAAGCCAAAGCTGTTCAGGCAACAATCACCTGCCATACAAAAAGGCATGTGTCTGTGCACAATAAAACAGTTCGTCTGCATTGACAAAGATATCTCTGCTGGCATGCTGAGCCTTTGCAGTTACTCGACATCATTTCAACCAATCCACACGTAGCAGTATCTCTAACACCAGAAAAGGGATAAGCTGACCATGACAAATGCTCCAACCATGGTCAACTGGTGAACGAATATGATTATGCAGATACTGTTTCCAAACATGCACGTGGTAGTTTACTTGCTCGATGTGATATTCTAGACTGTTGGATGTTGGTGGGAGCTTTTCATTTAATGTCTTGTCTCATCTACAGACATCACTGGATTGTTTGGTACATACATTGACCTAAAATTCTGTGCGATGTGATCTGGTAATGTTGATAGGCTTTTGTATTGTAAGTTCTAGTTTGTAGATGTTATAATACACCGGTGTACTGATGTATTGTTTTAATGTTGGACTTGTTTCTTGGTTGGCAGTGTTTAGCAGTGTGTGGAAGTGTATGGCAAAAACAAGCACTCATACACGGCGGACACATCCGATTTCCATGAACAAAAACAGATCTCGAGTTCACAACTTTCAAAACAACAAAACAAACAACAAGTGGACAAGCTGTGCGCATTACGTGTTTTATTGTCTTCATTCCCAACATGGAACAGTACAAAATCCTCGACCACAAAGGCCAACATTGTTGCCGCAGAAAGTGTGTCTAAATTGACCTTGTTCAAATTTGAGATCTGAACAAGGTCAAAGGTAACTGAAGCCCGACACGTAAAACCAGAGACAAAAAACTTTTTTGAGAAAAAAAACTCTGGAACCGTTTTCCCTCAACGTATGCAACGCTACCTATTCTACTGGAGGGTTTACAGTAGTAGACCCGCATAGTACAGTGTCACAAAATCACTGTGGCCCTTCCGAAGAATCCTTGATCCACTTTTATCCATGGAATGTCTTCTTGGCAGTCGTCCTGCCTCTGGGGGACTTCAGGGTCCATTTCCGCCCCCAGGACGATGGCATCCACGCTCCTGAAAATTAACATATTTCATATCATTGGTACTGTGTGTATTAATGCACGATATATGCCTCCATTTAACAATCTCAAACACGAAACCCAAGTTGTGACATGTCATTGTAAACAAGGATGCATTTTAAGTTTTTTAAAAGATCGTTGGGAAAAACACAGTTGCTTCCGTGGGTGATGGTTCTACTAATAAAGGTAAATAGTATTCTACATCATTTATACTTCCCACACATATTAAGTGTTGCTTTTACACCGCTTTTAGCGATATATCAGCTATATCACGGCGAGAAACAACAAATATATGCGATTCTTCAAAGGCATTTAGAAGTTGGCATAGTAATACATGACAGTTTTATGAATAGAAACTTCTTGGGTTTATTTTCACGACGTTTCGGGGCTTATCCTAGCCTCCTCATCAGGTTGAGCTGAACTGTTCATTCGAAACGTCGTGGAAATAAACCCAAGAAGTTGCTATCCATAAAACTGTCATGTATAACAAATATATGCATGACATATCATTCCCATTGGGAAATCGAATAAGGGTTGTTTGGAGTGTCATGAGCGAACGTTTTAACCATTTGGTTATTTGACCATCCCCATAGATTTAAATGCAAAACAAATATGTTGGGACGTGAAAACAAAATTTAATCTAAATTTTAAACTCAAATATTGAAATACTTTACCAGTAGGTGCCCAAGCAGTCGGTCAGTACACTGACTCTCAAAGTGACCAGCCGGGACTTGCTTTGCCTCGCGCTACCTATTGAAGGACGGAATGGTGGGTTAACACTAAGTTATGCCATCTATAGATAACATCGTACAGGGCATGCACGAAGGGGGCCCTATCTACACTAACCCCTAATCTACCAGTCAAGTGCAGTCAGCATTGGGTCTACTAGGGGTGCTGAAAAGACTGGGGCCACAGAGTGTGCCAACCCTAAACTAGCTGGGTTGCTGTAACAACCATCCTGACTGTACAGTCAGGCCCTAGCACCGAACCTACTCCATGTACGCTCGGCAGGGGGCTACGCGGAGAGCAGACGCACAATGGAGCCACCATGAGACAAAAGCTCATCCCATCGGACCCACGGAAAGTCAGTGTACTAAAGTCCAGGTGGAAGGGTTTAGAGTGACACAACACCAAATCCAGAGTGTGCCAGGGTTCCTGCGTCTGAAAGAAATGAGTCATGCATAAGCATCAGTAATCACATTTCTCGCGGATGTAGATTGGTTTAACAACATCGAGTAAGTGTGGTTTTATGCCACTTTGGCAATATTGCAATGACGGGCCTCAGAAGTGGACGTCAGACACTGCGTTTAAGTGAGGAGTCGAACACTGGCACTGAACATGGCGTGCCAACATTTGAACAACGAGGCTACACTACCACTCCGTTTACATGCAGAAACCAGTATCAACCTTTCCGATCTGTACCGAAATGGCCGTATACTATGAGAGAATACGTGTGCACTGTATATTAAACAAGCATTCATGAAGACGCATACTATCTTCGAAACTGATTTGGAAACACCTGCCTGTATGGTCCTCTGTCGCCCTTCCGAAGAATGCTTGAAGTCGTCCTACCTCTACAGAATCTCAAGACTTTCTGTCCCCACGACGAATATTTCACATTATTGTGAGTCGGCGCTCAGACACCAAGCGGGCTTCAGTCGCTCGCTTGGTGTGCAGCTGGAAACGACAAAGGGCAAACCGGCCACCTTACGCAACCTAATCCCAGTCGTCGAACCCGAAACAAAGGATTAAAATTTGTGAAAACACCTCAATCACAAGTGTTTGCACAGAGACCTGTTTTCTGATTTAGCGTGAGCTAAGTACGACCAGGTAATATTCTTTATTGAAACAAAACGAAACTAAAATTTCTTTCATTAATTACAGATTTATTTATACAAGACAATATAATTAAAGCTAATACAATACAGGTATGACGCATTGTAAATTTAAAATTACAAGTTAAACCCAAAGTGACATAGGTGTAGGGATCATTCAATACAAATGAATTAAAACAAACTGTCGTCCGTGGGTGGGAACGTTGTAAATTGTGATGTGCTTATCACTGCTCATCACATTCGTGATTCACTCGTGTTATTCTGTGATTACAGTCTGTTTGCCGTGAAAATGTACCGATGAATGTCTGTATGAACAAAAAAGAAAATCGAATAAAGTGAAATTAAGATTGCAAATTCTTATAATTTTACCTTGCCAACTGAACATTTAATTCTCAGAATTTTATTCAGCTTAGGGTGAAAGTTGTTTAACAAACGATCATAATTTCAAATAACGTTCTTTGTTTGTATTACAAGGATGTTTCCACATTAAATAAAACGTCGATAAGAAGTTGTGTTGGTCTAAGTTAACGCTCATCACGTACCGCACGCGCTCCTGTTTCACTGTTCTAACTGCTGCGCTTACCCCTTTGCAATACAAACCAGTAATGACGATTTGAATCTATGATCGTTTGTTAAACAACTTTTATCCTAAGTTGAATAAAATTCTTACACTTAAATTTTCAGTTGGCAAGATAAAATTACGTTGATTCGAAATATTAATTTCACTATGTCTGGTTTACCATTTGTTTAAAATGAGAAATCATCTCAACATCGGACACCACCATACATGTACACGAGACACCGCCACAACATCCACCAATGCACGGGACACCACCACCACATGCACCACACCACAGCCACCCCGACAACATGGCACGCAACACAGCCACCACTAATTACGACACAGCTACATCCACACTACACCAATGGAACACCCAAACCACATCTATCACTGTATGCATGTCATCATCAAGATATGGTGCTATGGTGGACACTGGAGTGTTTTAGCTCCTCATGTTCAGTGGTGGGTTTGTTCATCCTTTCCTTGTGCAAACTAGTTCTAAAGATGTGTTGTGAGTAAAGGATATAACACGATCCTGAGGTTTTGGTTGGACATGTAAGCATGAGGGGTCGGAAGAACCCGTGGGCCGAAGGTCCAAGGATTCTCCCGACCCCGAATGCTTACATGTGCAACCAAAACCGAGGGAGAGTGTTATATCTGTCATATAAACCAAAGGAAAAGGTGATAAATATATCAACATCGAGGTTTATTATGACGAACAGAGATGTACGATAAGCGAGTAACCGTTTACACTAAAAACTATCGCCCAAACACAGCCACTCACCCACCAGCTGTAAACAGCATGATCTGCACGTGGTAACTGTCGCGACTACACGTGTCTGCGCGCTGGCTCGTCGTCAGTCGCTACTGTTACTTTGAAGAATATGGAGCGAGAAGAAGGTGATGACATTTCCATAACGCAATCACAATCGCGTGAAATGGATAGCGAAAGCAGTGACAGTGATCGTGAGTTTGAGTTTAGATTCGGCGACCCCTTGATAAAAACGCCATTGATAAAGAACTTGAAATTTGTGTTCCTAAGTCTACAAAATACAAGAATGATTGGGCTGTTGCTGTGTTTACTAGATGGCAGGAGGAAAGACGTCAGAGAGCCATGAAATACAATTTGGATTTGCTGAAGGTGTGTTTGTCAGAAAGTTTATTCGAAATGGGTGCTGAGAACCTTAATCTCGCCCTGAAATTTTTCTTGTTCGAAGCCCGGAAACCCGACGGAGGGTTGTATCCATCTCGTACATTGTATGGTATATACACCTCGTTACAAAGCGCCATCAGAGCCAATGGATGCACAGTGAACATGTTTGAAGATAAGGAGTTTGAAGACAGTCGTCGATGTCTGGACGCAGTTATGCGCAAACGTTCTGCTGAGGGTCTAGGAGCTGGAAGCCAACAGAAACGATATCCCTCACTGAGGAAGAGCAGCTTTGGCAGTGTGGAGCGCTGGGAGACGACACCCCCAGAAAACTTCTAGATACAGTGCTGTATCTTACAGGTTAGTCTTACTAAATACTCTATTCATGTACATATTGATTATAGTTATCGTAAGCTTTTATATTCTTTGGCTGAAGAAAAAATGCTCATATATAAATAATGATGTAGTTATTTTGGTCTTTTTGTAGGATTGCACTTCGCTCTTCGAGGGGGTAAGGAACATAGGACCTTGAGGATGTTTGCAAAACCACAAATAACGGGACCTCGTACGGATGGCAACGGCCGAAAGTTCCCTCTGTACACCGAAGATGTGTCAAAAACAAACCTGGGCGGGTTGAAGCAGAGGAAACAAGCTCCGAAGAAAGTGCGGGCATATGAAAACATTAATAAGGACCGATGTTACGTCAGTATTTTCCAGAAGTACAGATCATTGTGGTGAGTATATTTTCTATCAATGAATCAAAATTTAAAAACAAAGAAAATAAAAAAATAACAAATTTAACATCTATAAGATGAAAATATTAAGATTTTCTTTCAATGAAGTGGATAAAGTATTTCAGAAATCATTCTTTGTTTTTTTTTTTAATACAGTGTGGATGGCAAAACGACCGATTACTTCTACTTCACTCCTCGCGCGGCCCCGTGAAGGTCCCGGGGTAGAATAGGCCTTCAGCAACCCATGCTTGCCATAAAAGGTGACTATGCTTGTCGTAAGAGGCGACTAACGGGATCGGGTGGTCAGGCTCGCTGACTTGGTTGGCACATGTCATCGGTTCCCAATTGCGCAGATCGATGCTCATGTTGCTGATCACTGGATTGTCTGGTCCAGACTCGATTATTTACAGACCGCCGCCATATAGCTGTAATATTGCTGAGTGCGGCGTAAAACTAAACTCACTCACTAATCCAGAAATGTACAATCTATGATCATTTAGATGCAAATCTGAATAAGCAGACGTACAATCTACCCCGGCCTATTCTACCCCGGGACCTTCACGGGTCCATTTATGGATTGGATCTGGTTCTGAATAATCGTACATTGCCTATGCGTGCATTACGATCTGGTTGCAGACAACAGAACATATAAATTAATACATGTTTTATATAATTGTATCAACTTCGACTTATTCCCTTAAAATTTAAATACCCGTGAAGGTCCCGGGGTAGAATAGGCCTTCAGCAACCCATGCTTGCCATAAAGGCGACTATGCTTGTCGTAAGAGGTGACTAACGGGATCAGGTGGTCAGGCTTGCTGACTTGGTTGGCACGTCATCGGTTCCCAGTTGCGCAGATCGATGCTCATGTTGCTGATCACTGGATAGTCTGGTCCAGACCCGATTATTTACAGACCGCCGCCATATAGCTGTAATATTGCTGAATGCGGCGTAAAACTAAACTCACTCACTCACTCACTTAGAATTTAAAGATATTCTTGTGAAATTCCGATGTTTTAATGATCTTTCTTGTATCTTGTTTCGGGGAAGGGCATATTCGGCAGACTGGATCAACTGCACAAAATGGGCGTCGTTGGAAGAAGCACCCGTCTAGGTGAGATTTGTTTTTAGTTCCTACTATTACATTTTCATACTTATCCATTTAAATTTAAATACCCGTGAAGGTCCCGGGGTAGAATAGGCCTTCAGCAACCCATGCTCACTCACTCAGCTATTCTGGACGTTGTGATTTGATGGCCGCGTTGTATACGTATACAATCTGGAACATTCTCTGACATCCTCTGATATTACCCTGAAGTGTTTTGGCCTGTCTAAAAATGTGTTAATAAGACGCTGCCAGGTGTAATGAAGATTTGATTTCGGACGGTTTTATATTCAAAACAGTCCACAAGATACAATGACCGACAAAATCCTGATTGTCACCTAATTGTATGAATGTAGGTCCTGAGTTTCCAGATGACTTGAGTAAGACAATTCCCATTGTCCAATGTTCTACATGTTCCAAAATGGGACGGAGTGATAATACACCTTAACAAGATTGCCATATGACGAACGGAATCGCCTTAGTTCAAACTTAATGGGGATGTGTGCAGACATAATATAGTTGGACGTCAGTTGCAATACGTTCGTACACAGTTTCCACCAGGTCAACACCGTTCGTAGAGAGACGAAAGTCGACCGCATTATGTTCTTAGATACTTTGGTATTCCGTGCAAATATTCTCAAAACCCGTTCAATCCAACAGGTAGAATGACCGGACCAACAGAACTCCATCGTTCGTTCGTATGTGCAACAAGACTAGACTTGTTAAGAGGACCGCTGATTTGTCTTGGTAGCGGTATGTTTTACCAACAATCTTGCGCCGTTGACGATCACCTTTGATTCTGTCAGTTAGTTTCAAAAGTGAACAATAGAAGACACTGCTTTATTCTGTGACAGTTATTACAGGCCCCCCTAAGTAATTGAAGGAATTACAGCAAATTTGAAGGAATTGCATCTCAAATGTAAACAAACGCAGCCCACTCGCGAAACAATTGCAGCGATATCGGTAATTTAGCGGTAATAACAGAAATACATCGGCCCTATCGGAAGCAATGTCGGTAATACTGGAAACACGATCGGCCATCTTCGGAGATTTTTCGGTCGCGAGCGGAAACTCACGCAGCAAAACATGGCGTCGTTGGAAGAAGCACCCGTCTCGGTGAGATTTGTTTTTAGTTCCTACTATTACATTTTCATACTTATCCATCTTTGACCACCCGTGTTGAATGCGTTTAGGTATGAAGTGTTGTCAGGGCAATAGCTTATGTTTTTAGGAAAAGATTGTCAGTCTAGGAGAGCGTCACAAGTCATGCCCCTGTAGTTTGTTTACATCTGAACATCGAAGTCGTACCGATGATTACGAACATCATGAACGTGCGCCATGAAGACGTTTATGAGCCATAATTTTTCTTGCTACGAAGTGCAATTGACAAATTTAAACACATTTTACACAAAAAAATGATGTTATATCTGGCGCACGTTCGTAATCATCGGCACGACTTCGATGTTCAGATGTAAACAAACTACAGGGGCATGACTTGTGACGCTCTCCTAGAGTGACAATCTTTTCCTAAAAACATAAGCTATTGCCCTGACAACACTTCATACCTAAACGCATTCAACACGGGTGGTCAAAGATGGATAAGTATGAAAATGTAATAGTAGGAACTAAAAACAAATCTCACCGAGACGGGTGCTTCTTCCAACGACGCCATGTTTTGCTGCGTGAGTTTCCGCTCGCGACCGAAAAATCTCCGAAGATGGCCGATCGTGTTTCCAGTATTACCGACATTGCTTCCGATAGGGCCGATGTATTTCTGTTATTACCGCTAAATTACCGATATCGCTGCAATTGTTTCGCGAGTGGGCTGCGTTTGTTTACATTTGAGATGCAATTCCTTCAAATTTGCTGTAATTCCTTCAATTACTTAGGGGGGCCTGTATTAGCAGCGTTGCGTTGTGAAGTAAATCACATGTAGCAGGTTCAAGCTGAAACCATTAAAACAGAGGCTTATTCGGATGATACCCTTATGTATAAAATAATACCTTTTTACCTTACGAACATTACCTTATTATTATTATGTTTTACAGAGTAAGATTGATATGCAGCATAGAGGGTTTGGGTGATCCTGGCACAGTCAGACCGGTAAAACTCGTCATCAGCTCAGGGCCCTAACCCCCTCTACACACAGCCCAGATAGCGAATGGGACTTATCCCAGCGAACACTGCCTAGTCGAACCCACCAAGAACTTTCCGGAGAATATGGAGGCTCCCCAACACTGCAGCCTTCTGCATTACCCAGATTGTCAAAAGGGCTGTGCTCCCGGTGGAGAACCCGGGCACTCTCCTGATCTGCGCCAAGAGATCAGGAGGTACCAAACCAAGGGCACGGAGAATAATGGGGAGCCTGACGACAGTGAACTTGGGATACAAGCGAGACATTTCAAAGGCGAGGTCCGCATTATTATTATTACTTGTCATTCAAGATGCAGTAAAACCATGCATGTGTCACATCATAGTGGTGGTAGCTATCAATATGTTGGCTAGTTAGTGTACTTTTATAAATAATATTTCTTAAGTACATATACAACGCATGCATATGCAAATGAATATATTACTTACAAATTTCGCACGCTTTTCTTGTCTCATACACGCCACCCGCAGTTACCACCGCTATCAAAAACTAAGCCATGCCACTGCCTTCCGCTAAATAAAAAAAAGTGACTGTCATTATAACAATGTTCGGCTAGCAGGATCATCAATACTGCGAAAACTAATTACCCACATTTTACATTTAGAGAATAATCGAATAATTATGAATATGCTGTGAAGTTTGGGCGTTACTATTCTGTTCACACTTAGTAAGTTTATAGCAACATGACGGTGTTCTGTAATTAATTAATTAATTAATTAATTAAAGGTCACATATACTCTAATAGGGTACAAATGCAAAATCACTTGCTGACATCGTTATAAATGAAACCCCGTCATTAAAACTGCTCACTTCGATCTTTAATTACCTGAAATCGATCTTTTTGTCAACCGTGCTCAATTCTCAACCGCAAACGAAATTTCAACCAATCAGAGCGGCGCGTCTCCGTCTGACGTAATAGTGGGTATAGAAATGGGGGTCTATGCAGTATTCATCTACATTTCAGGGGTTAAACTATTTCGTTTAAAGGTTTGTACAAACCTGAAATCGCGAAAGCTGTTGAGAAAAATGAAAGCTATATGTTCTCAATCTACTATCATTTAGTTTTGTTTCCTGCTTTGCCTATTTTTCGAGTTACAACCCTTGTTTTCATAGATTCTGTCAAAATCACTTGGTGTTGCTAGGTTGTAATCCGTGTTAGATGGTATAAACCTACACGTTATTTGTCATTATTCACTTGATGCACAGTTAATGAATTTATAACAGGTATAATTAGTGGTAACGCCACTTAGATTACCCGACAAAGGCCCCCATTTGGCATTTCTTTTGTCTCGATCGATCAAAGGATTAACCGATAACACGCTGATTGATTAATTAGTTTTATGGGGATTAAAATGGGGGATTTGTCAAAAGGTAGTGTTTATGTATGTACATTTACTGAATACACTCTGTCGTGTCTGAGTCTATGTAATACAACACCCTTCTTTCAAAGGATTAACCGCCAATACACCGATTGATTGCTCATTATTGGCTAACTAAATGACTTTTTAAAAAGAATGACGCACATTATGCAATTAGTTGCCAGGTGTGCTATCTTGGGTAACCAATGAAACTATACAGCAATGTGAAAAACCTGAAACGACACATCACGTTTTCGTATATTAGACTGTTAAAAGACACATCACTTGGGAAATCTGCAGATGAATTATATATCACTCGTTTTTGTGGATATTGATGGATACATTCCTCGAAGAAGGTAATAGCCTGACATTGCTCCTATAACTTTAATTTTAATATTTGCATTTTTGTTTTTAATACGTTGTCGTAGCTTTCAACAGAATCATCGTTTTCGTCGTTAAGTGTAATGATGCAGACGACATACACTAGGGAGTGCGCGTGAATTATGATTCATATAGGAAAACTATGTAATGTCTACATATTACATTCCTGTTTTACATTCGCAGATCGCTTCTTTTTATTAAGTTGCAAGCAAATGCATGCAAGTATGATTATAAAGTAATTAGGATTATGAGACCAAGTATAAAGACGTATATTGACAAGTGTATACATACTGGTGAGTGAACGTTACAAACCAAGTAAATTTAGCAAGTGAAGAAATTTATCGCGCAGTATTTTCACTTTGACCCCGACCTCGCTTAGGTTATGTTACAGGTTGTGTCATGCAAACTCCTTTTGGTAATGATTCAAATATATATTTATGTAGTTTTGATTTTCTAACTTGATGAGAACAAACCATACATAATCTCATTAATTCAAATGGATTTGACTTCACAATTTTCAAAAAATGGCGGCGCCCTGTCTTGGGATGAATGCTATTTAGGTTTGTTTTCACCGACTTACAAAGGGACAGTTACTTTCTACTGGTAGTAAAATATGTATTTTATTGATGGACAATAGGATTGTGCATGACATTGCTTATAACATAACAATTTCACTCTTGGAAGTAAGGTGGAGGTCAATATAACATTGCTTGCAATATAAATGTCACTTCGACCCCCACCTTGCTTCCTTGGAAGAAGTCCTTATGTTAAAAGTTGTGTCATGCAAAATCCTTTTGGCCATAATTCAAATGCATATTTAACTACCAGTAAAAAGTAGTTTGGGTTTTCTAACTTGATGAGAACAAATCATAATTTCAATCATTCTAACGGACTTTAGCCCGTGACTTCACGATTTTCAAAAATGGCGGCGCCCTGTCTGAGGATGAATGCTATTTAAGTTTGTTTTCACCGACTTACAAAATCAAAATTACTTTCTACTGGTAGTAAAATATGTATTTTATTGATGGACTTTAGGATTTTACATGACATAGCTTATAAAATAACAATTTCACTCTTGGAATCGGTCAATATAAGGGGTCAATATAATATTACTTACGATAATATTGTCACTTCGGCCACAACCTCGTTTCCGAGGAAGAAAGCGATATATCCATGCAAAATCCTTTTGGTCAGCAATGTGTAGTAAGCAGTCTTGGTTTTATAAACTCGATGAAACTTGACCTCCATTTTCTATCCTGGAAGCGTGGTTGGGGGCGAACCATCCGATTTAGTATATACTATACCATAGGCTTCCACAAAGCTCACTTCGCACACACTAACAGCCAATTTAAGCACAAACTACGGAGTCTGGTGGAAATCTGTGCATAGCGACACCATCACCCGACCCCAAGGAACAATTGACGGCAACACAACAATTCGGCATGTCTTTGGTGACGTCGAGAAATCAGCAAAATGACGAGCTTCCTACACATTTTCTATACATTTAACGAGAAACCGTTCCTTCTATGACGTCACTGTAGGGCTCTGGCGACAGGGTTACGCGAGAGAGAAGCAGACGGCTTTTTACCAACTTTTAAGCGCTTGGTATTAATTAACCACAAGTTTGTTTTTTTCAAAAAAAAAAAGGTGTTTCGTTTATGACTAACCAAAAGTCTTTCATATGCAGTGATAAAAAGAGTACCAAAAAGTTTAGTGGTCCTTTAAGCCCGGACTAGGCAATCCAGTGATCAACATCATGAGCATCTGTCTCCACGATGCCATGTGTACACCAAGTCAGCGAGCCTGACCACCCAATACCGCTAGTCGCCTTTTACGACAAGCATGAGACCATGAGCGACTTCCTGTCATATACAGATTCGCTTCCCTACTTTGATCGACTCTTGCCTGGCATACCTGTCCCAAACAGCATCAACTCTATTCCGAATTTGTCTCAATGCATATCAGCCAAGTCTCTAACTTTTGGAGCAGTTCCCTTTCTACACATTTGCATACGTCTTATTGCGTGGTTGGAGCATTTGTGATGGTCAGCTTATCCCTTTTCTGATGTCGAGAGCTCCTGCTCCCCGTGGATTGGTTGAACTGACATCGAGTAAATGCAAAAGGCCAGATGAACTGAGACATGTTTTTTTTGTATGGCAGGTGATTGTTGCCCAGAGAGCTTTGGCTTGTAGATAACTCCAATTCTGACATGATGTAACATATGATATGAAAGGTGAAGAGGATAGTTAATTGTAAGCTTCTGAATGTATCAAAAGTGATTAAGAGTTATCTGACAAACCATTTGAATAGCTACAACAAGTGCTCAGACGCAGTTATCGACCGTGAAGCATAGTTTTCTAATATTTTGGATAATGTTATTTCATCAAATATTATGTCAGTTACTGCCCAGATACTGTTCATGTGCATGGTAGTTCGGTGTGTGTCGATTCGGAGTTTCTCCAACCGAATATAGTTGCCTTGATGAGGGCACATCTCACAGTAATAGATTTCCTGTATTTGAGACCAGAGGCCTGAAATCGAAATTTAACCCCGTCCTTTACTCATAAGAGTAAATCAAGATTTGTTGTGTTATTGCTGGGAGTGATGCCCCTTCACATTGCGAACGTCGGTATGAACGACGTTTGTGCTCAACATACGTTCACAGAGTAGTCAGGGGATTTCATGTTTTCATGAGAGATTACTGGTTTAATTTGGATGCTTGCGTGGTTGTTGGGGGCATGACACTCATGTGCGTGTAGTTGGAGTGTAAGCCGGACATACAGCTAGAACCATACTTTACATTACAAAACACGAACGCAATGATTTCGTCGCAAGTCTTCATACCCAGGCCCCCCTAAGTAATTGAAGGAATTACAGCAAATTTGAAGGAATTGCATCTCAAATGTAAACAAACGCAGCCCACTCGCGAAACAATTGCAGCGATATCGGTAATTTAGCGGTAATAACAGAAATACATCGGCCCTATCGGAAGCAATGTCGGTAATACTGGAAACACGATCGGCCATCTTCGGAGATTTTTCGGTCGCGAGCGGAAACTCACGCAGCAAAACATGGCGTCGTTGGAAGAAGCACCCGTCTCGGTGAGATTTGTTTTTAGTTCCTACTATTACATTTTCATACTTATCCATCTTTGACCACCCGTGTTGAATGCGTTTAGGTATGAAGTGTTGTCAGGGCAATAGCTTATGTTTTTAGGAAAAGATTGTCACTCTAGGAGAGCGTCACAAGTCATGCCCCTGTAGTTTGTTTACATCTGAACATCGAAGTCGTGCCGATGATTACGAACGTGCGCCAGATATAACATCATTTTTTTGTGTAAAATGTGTTTAAATTTGTCAATTGCACTTCGTAGCAAGAAAAATTATGGCTCATAAACGTCTTCATGGCGCACGTTCATGATGTTCGTAATCATCGGTGTTTCCTAAAAACATAAGCTATTGCCCTGACAACACTTCATACCTAAACGCATTCAACACGGGTGGTCAAAGATGGATAAGTATGAAAATGTAATAGTAGGAACTAAAAACAAATCTCACCGAGACGGGTGCTTCTTCCAACGACGCCATGTTTTGCTGCGTGAGTTTCCGCTCGCGACCGAAAAATCTCCGAAGATGGCCGATCGTGTTTCCAGTATTACCGACATTGCTTCCGATAGGGCCGATGTATTTCTGTTATTACCGCTAAATTACCGATATCGCTGCAATTGTTTCGCGAGTGGGCTGCGTTTGTTTACATTTGAGATGCAATTCCTTCAAATTTGCTGTAATTCCTTCAATTACTTAGGGGGGCCTGATACCGAGGGTTTCATGTTCAGGGGAATGTCGCGAAACAGTTTCTGGACGTTTAATATCCATCGAGGCACGGAATCATCGCCATGCACCAGGCTTAAATAGTGAAACATTATCACTTTGGAAGTCAATTAACTCATTAGCCGCAATGTAAGCTCAGGGACCCGTGAAGATCCGGGTTAGAATTGATCTTCAGTAACCCATAACCCATGTCGTAAAAGGCGACTAACGGGATCGGTTGGTCAGGCTCGCCGACATGGTTGACACATGTCATTTTATCCCAACTGCTCGGGTCGATGCTCATGATGTTGGCTACGTACTGGATTGTCTGGTCCAGACTCGATTATTTTATGGATATATTCGTATAGGATATAACACGGATTTATGCTACTTCTTGCCCCTTCTTCAGGTGATAAATGCATGTGTCATAGACTAAATCATTTCAATAAGTTTCTTTAAAACTTCATTTAATCAAATGATCTATTTGTTTCAATATATGTCCAAAGTGCACCGAAATTCTATTCCCTTTCTCTATGTAATGTATTCAGCAAACATTCGGTGTATCCTCTCTTATCATAAACCCCCCTCCGGACAGAACCCTTAATTCTCAAACGCTATCAATAAATGCCACATCGGGATCATTGGCCACTCAGTCCCAATGTGCGTTCTGTCACATGTTGACCACTGTGTATATCATTTCAACCGTCATTCAACCAAGCAATAATAAAACATGGCTGATGCTGTCTTCATCTCTACCGTCGACTCTTGTCTTCCCTGTCTCTTGTCCATCCTAAACTACCACCCGAGAGCAACCACGACGGACGCTCCTGGACAGATGTGTAGAAAACATTATATAATTTCTAAATCTGTAGCTGGGGCAAGCAGTACATCAGAAACGTCGCATCATACAATAAAGAGAAAGCTGACATCCATTATGTTCGTCTTACACATTAACCAACTTCTGAACACCTAAAAAATCTTATTGCTTAAAATGAGAAACCATAAACGGGCCTCCATTCTGTACTCCTAACAGGCCCATGCGCTTATTACCTTACGATAGCGAATCCTAATACAGAGAAAGGAGTTTGCACGGGGAAACCCCGCTTGTTACCTTGACGTGGTGACGTGAACTGTTGCAGAGAAGAAGGTGTGTGTAAATTGACACCAGTGGACTTTGAATTTGAAAAACAGGTCCATACGTTGAAGCCGTTTAAAATGTTTCGGTGAGTGTTACAAATACGTTTTGAGAAATAACGTCATGTAATGGCGAAGTTCGCAACAGTCCTACTTTAGCGTATACATGTGGACTTGTTTACTACTAGTTCAGTAGGGATATCCATTAAGTCGAGGTGATCTTTATTAGGCAAACAGTCACGAACAGCAAATGTGATGTATGGAATCAGTATATTTCAATCTGTCTTGGTTAGTAAGCAGCATATACATGTATTTCTTCTTGCCAAAACACCTTTTGTCGTTCAATGGCTCTTCAAGTACATTTTTTCATCTCTAAGTGTACCTTTAGGTTTTATTTTTCAACTCTTTTTTTTATTTCTGAAGGTACTGTTTCAGGTACATTTTCATTATACACTTGAAGAGCTATTGAAAAGTGAAAGATCCTGTGCAGATATAACGGGGATGGGGCAAAAAGAATAATTGAAAAAAGATATACTTTGTAATAATTAATAATCGTCGAAAATATGTCTAATTTTTTTATGACTGATGAGTGCCCAGTCTAGATGTGTTGAGTAAACATGCTTTTCATTGATTTTCAGGTTTTTGTTAGTAATAACTGTGGTGACTGTGGTGACCATGTGCTTTGATGAAGAAGCTTGGTACAATGCTGAAGATGGAGATGACATTGGCCTGGCAGACCTGCTGGATGAGGTAGGAACATTCACACAGCCTTACTTCTGAGTAAAGTGACAAACTACTCATCTGAATCATGAATCCTTGTTTGAACTGAAAGTATAGGTGTCTAAGTTTTCTACAGATGACCAAGTTGCTGTTACAGACTGGTCTCCCTTAGGCATGAGAGGACCATGTGGATGTTAATCCTGATGCAACTTATTGTGTTTCCAAGTTTGTCCTTTGATACCTTTCATCATTGTTTGGGCTTTCCTCCCTCTCTACATTTACATTGTGTGACATAATGGAGAAAGAGATGTGAAATACTGGTATACATAGTGATGTCAGTAATTAGGTAGTGAGACAGTATAGTCTGGTGTGTATTTTGTAGGAGGACATTCAGGCAATTCTGAAAAAGTATGACATAGATGATAATGGACAGCTGAACGAGGATGAACTTGAGCTAGGAAGAGGGGAAATATCAGCAGCAGTGAGGCGAAAACAGAAGGAACTGAGGAAGAATCCTGGGGGAGCAGATGACAAAACGGAGAAGGTAGGACATGTACCTGCTGGCCGGAGGTACTGATAGCAAAAATAAGGTATTCCAGGGTTACTGTATATGAACAGAACAGTTGGTTTGGGAGCAGTCATATTTATGTTAATTGTGTTTTGATTGATATTCACACTTTTCATGTCAACATTGAGTGTTCCAATGGGAGTCAAAAGCCAGAAGTATAAGCAGGGTCATTTTTTGTTTTTTTAAACATTCAAACAAATGTTGTAGAAAAACAAAATCGTAGAATAAAGTATTATAATGCTTTGATGGATTATTAGAATATGATACCCAACTGCAAAATGAAAGTTTCTGAATAATGTTGAGTAATGTGAATTTATACAGTAACAGTCTTTTTGCCATGTTATCGCAGTTTCACAAACGTGTCACTATTGCTACTAGTACTGAACATTGTGAATTGTTTTGTTTTGCGTGAATAAACTAACAAAGCAAGTCGTGTTAGTAAGCAAATCTGTAAACCATTCAATGAGAGTGACTTGTCACTGTGTCGCGATCTGTACTTTTCATTTCCTGATGTGTGCAACTTTCAGCCTGAGGTAGCAGCTCCTGAACAGAGGGAGAACAACAACAATTATATATTGTTGTCTGTGATTGGTGGAGGAGTAGTGTTGGTGCTTGCTGCTGGTGTGATGAAGAGGCAGCAGACTCCAGTGTCTACTCCAATGTCTCCAGATGCAGAGAGTGAGTTGATATGTGAATGAACCAGAAAAGACTTGTCCTCCTCAACCTCCTGATAGTCCAGCTGTGGAATGACTGGGCAAGATTAGATGCTCATCTTATCTGAATTATTAATTGTTTGGGTTCCTTTTGGATCTTAGTATTGTCTTGATGGTTTATATTCTAGATAATGAAACATTTCTTCTTGAACTTAATGCAAGCTGACAACCCATGTCATTAGTCTTCCACATCCTAGCGACTAAGACCAACTCACGAGTAGAATGATTGGGCAAGTCTATAATACCTAAGCTCAGCTGTAATTTTGTATGGTCTCCTTTTTGGTGTTATTGCTTTGTATTCTAATGATATATTTTGTGAAAGGATATAGTGTTTCTTGGAATTACAACCACTTTAGCTGTGAAACAGAATATCATCATTTTTGGAACTCCTCTCTCATTACCTCTCACTAATGGTATTTTGTTGCTACTGTTTCTCAGGATTATTGTTGAAGAAAAGAGAGGAATGGCTAGACAAGATGTCCAGTCAGAATGTGGTTCACAAGCAGCAGGGAGGTGTGAACAATTCCAAACAATCCACACTGTTACCTACAGCAAGTATTAATACAAAGACCAAAGCACAGGCATCAAGACCTGACATAGTTCCAACAGACGACACACAAACATTAACTAACACTACAGACACTGGCAAACTAGAATCCAAAATTGACCCACAAACTGAGAAGAGTGAAGACAAATCTGATCAACTAAAGCCAGGTGAACAAACAGACAAGTGTGAAAGTATCTCTACCCTGTGTGAAAGTATGTGTACCCAGTCCCAGATGAAAGCCGTTAGCAGTCTTACCCATACAGACCCAGCAGAGATGTCAGATCAGCCCCAAAATAACCAGAAGCAGACTTTAGGAGGAAAACCAAAGCCATCACAAGGTGTATCAACTGATTCAGAAGGTGCTGGTGATCATTTGGAAAAAGACTCTGTATCACATACACATAGACAAACAGCACAAGCAAAGAGAGCACCTGCAACATCAAACACAAATAATTTACGACAGTTCCTCTCCAGTGTTCTCGACTCAACCATAGTGAGTATATCATTTCCTTTGTAATTGTGATACTGATGAAAAATTTACTGTAAAGCAATGACAAGAAACAAACTATCAAAAATGAAAACTGTATTAGAGTGCATAGGTGATGTTCCTCTTTTCCAGAGCATAATTATTACAAACAATGTAAATGCATGGCCAAAGAAAGCCTGCACCCGTGTTTGATGGTGACTTGATATGGAACAAACAAGACATGGTTATTTATTTGTGATTTATTTGACATCAGTGAGTTTCTAACCATAGTGTTTAAGGGACTGCATTCTAGTAATGTTTCAGTAATGTGATTTTGTGGGCAAATGCAATTTTCAAGTGTATGGTTTATGTAATGATAATCATGCAGATATATCTGGCTATTTTGTGACTGCATTCATGCTACTATAGCAGAGCTCCAAGGGGTGAGTCTCATGTAGAAAGGCTTGACAATACCATTGATTGCTTGTCATGGACGATTATGTTATCGCAACTGATTGCATTCACAAATGCTTGGTACCTCTTGGCCCATCTGACTATAAGCATCATGAATCATGAGTAATGGTTTTACAACCTAGAAGTACTACATAACATTTATTCCATGTTAGGACATCACCACCACTGGGAAGATCAGGTATAGTGTAGGAAGTCTGACCATCAATGCTAAAGATGTACCAGAACAGCCTGCTGGTATCCCTGCCTTCCTAGGTGAAGTAATGAAGAAGATAGTTCCACGTCAGATTAGTCGCATCAAGTACATGATGAAGTGTTACAGCAGCTGCGAGGAGTTCCATCCTCACTACAATGACCAACTGGTGACCGCTGCAGGTGACTGGTTCAAACAGTACAGTGTTGATGTTATCATGGACAGCCTCAAGTCAGGTGAGTCACACTGACATTCTTCTTCACAACACTTCAGCTAATGATGTAGCCAGGTACAAGCTGATGGTGGCGTACGTGAACTTGGCTGATTTCTGGTCCAGAATATGACCCATCCTAATAATATTATCAACTGCAAGTTGATACTGTTGTCTTAAACCAATGTTACATTCAGTTTTTTATCAGTGGTTGAAAAAACAAAGGCTTCAGAAATTGTAAAGACATCAAACTTGAATACTTTAGAGAATTGAAATAAAATACTGGTGGTGCACAATTAAAGATCTTCTTTCAAACAGGGAAACATTGTCAGAATGTTGTTTCACACATCATCGCTGTCAACTATTACCTAAGGCTGTCACAGACTAGCTCTCAAACCTGTCTAGAGAAGAACTTTGTAGATTTTGTAGATACTATTTCCCTTGATATTATCATGGCTGATAAAAGGTGACTGCCCCAGTGTTTTCAAAGCCTCTGTACTTATTTCTGTAGAGTCAGCTAATGCCGAGGAGGACGATCTGTGGTCTGACTATGACAATACACATGTTGCAGTAAGTAGGACTAGTGTGTTTTCAAGTACATGTATAGATTTAACTGCCTTTCCTCCAGCAGGTAAAGTTTCCCTTGTGAAAAGACATGTTCTGTACCACCATTATTACATGTGCACCTATGGTGCTCTTTTTGTAGTTATTGTGTCAGACAGTGTTTCATGATACTGCTGGAGACCGATATGGTTGCCATGTATTATTGTGAGTGAATGTCACATATATTTCTTATGTTCGGATTTTAGTTTCATAAATCACACGTCTTTGTACAGGAATGCCATATTCAGGGAATGATTTCACACGCCATATTAACACTTTTGTGAATTTTCTTCTCACAACTGATTTCAGAGTGAGGCTGTGAACTTCCTGTTGTGTGTGAGTGGGTGGTTGAAGGACTGTGTTCAGGTTCCTGACAGCCTGTTGTCAAGGTTACTACAGCAACATGAGGACACTGCATGTGCTGCCAAGAAAGATAACTCTGTCCTATTCCTGACTGTATTGCTTCAGGCTGCAGGACAACAAGTAGCCAGTGTTGAGAGGTATGTGTGTCATCAGTTTACCGTCTTATTAAAAGCAAATGTCAAGGAGTTTATGTGTTGAAATGCTGAACATCAGGTTTTATGTTTCATTTTATCAAATAGAAAATTCACATTCCATGAAAATGAATGCTTTGTGTACTTCAAGTCATGAATTTATGTTAAAGTATGTGAACAGTCCCCAGCTGCATGTTTAAGGACTGACTAATGATGTGTGTAAAATATGGTTGAATCACCGCAAGAGATGATTACTTGTCCTGCTTTACTTGCAGGATGGATGAAGTGATTCTCACTGAGGGCAAGACACTCAGAGCTCTGGAAATATTACTTGACAATGTAAGAGCCATCACTAATTCCAAGTTCATGGATGTTTGTTTCTTCCTGATGCCCAAAGAGGCAATGACATGACACTATTTGCGTCCCGTGGTTTTGACAAAATCTAGTGATTATGGGTTCAGTGAAAAAAATCCTTTTTAGTTCAAGCTTTTGTGACATATTGCCATGGCATCTCAAGTATATACCACTCTTAAATGTTTAGCTTGACTGGATGAAATGAATTTGTTGACGTGCCTATTTTACACATTCTCAAACCAGATGGATGGACCTGATGCCTGGACTTGACTGATGGACCTGAAGGCAGCAGACTGCCATATACAAGGGACTCTACGAAGCAAGTTCAAGACAGATTCCTCCATGGTTAACAGATAATTATATGATCATGTGCACATTCAGGAGTGACTGTCACTAAACTGGCAACTGTGATGTTATCTTGAGGAATAACTCTCCCATCTGTTGACAGGCTGCTGCAGGAGCTGTTTTAGCCATTGCTCTAGAGAAGGAAGTGCCTGAGGCCGCCAAGGGACTGGTGAGTTCCAGTTGACATTTAGTCAATTTAGATTTAGAGATCAGGCTACTTGAAGACCAACATTACCGACTTGACTGTGGTCAGTCAGATTACTGCATAAAAAGTGAGCATGCTAGTTGAAGTACAACACTTGGCAGTCCTACGTGAACTGTCACTGAATGAACTAAATTCTTCTGCTTTATCAGGGCAATTATTTTGAGAAGTCATCCCTGTTTGGACCTCTCCTGGCAGTGTCCACGGTGCCAACTAAATTCCTGCGGAAGCATCAGATCACCCTGACCGGGAATGCAGCGTCACCTTTCACATCTATGAGAGGCTTCCCTCGAGTCACAGAGTCCGATCTCCACCTTGTTGAAGTATGTTCGTGTGACCTAGCAGAGAAGTAGTAGCCTAGTGCAGCAAGTCATGTCACTCTGTGTCTGTCAGACAGAACAAGTATATATGAATGACAACTTCTTTGATACTAGAGCACAACGTTTCGATACCAGTTCTTGTATCGTTTTCAAGCAAGAATGATACAAGGAGAGAACAGGCAATATATGCAACAGAAAACTAATTTACAAGTGATGATAACAAATAAGGGATAACAAACTCTCTGACGTAATTGTTACCACATGTTCACCTTATATTTCCATTTATATTTCTGAAAAGGTTTAATAATTACAAATGAGGTTTGTTTTATTGAATATGGGAATAAAATTTATTTTATTTTAAGAACACTTTAAGAACTACTTTAAATCCCAAAGCAGAAACTCAAGAATGACTTTAAGATATTCATGTAACCCTGCTGTCTTACCACAAGGGGAAGTTTAACTGAAAAGTCAGGCTAAAATATTCCCAGAGATGTGAAATATATGCCCAGTGTTAAAAGTCACATGCAACGTAAAACACAACTTTGCAGATTCTGATACATATCGGTATGCACAAACAAATCAACAAAAATGCCAATTCAACCTATAAAGTTGAAAAAAAGATTGCTGAGAAATAAGCCAGTGAAATGGGAGTTCAAACGATTTACTAAATTTCTCCCGGCACTGGGTGAAAAAGTGGTTTCAACAGCTGTGCTGCACTGCGCCCAAAACGCTTGCACAGTGAATAGATTCGTGGAGCTTGAAACAGTATGCATGCCTGGAGTATGAGGTCATGGGAAGTAGTCCTGGTTGTGTACACAAACAAGTAAATATTCTCCTCGTTACATAAAAACACTTGTTGATTGGCAAGCAGCCTCTGTCAGAGAAAGCTCAATGTTTGGTTTATTCACACCTATATGTCTGCCTGCCTGTCTTCTAAAGACAATGTGCAATACACATCTTCAATCATTGATCACATGCAATTTGAACTTAACATCTCTTCGGCTATACGCCATAAACAAAATAGATTGAGATCCTGTCTCTGCCACATTATGTAATTCAACAGGTGTGATACTTGTACACATGACATGTTTTTATGTCTGTTTGTTGCAAACAAACTATATCCATTTTTCTCGGATGACTGGATCTGACAGAAACTGATGCAAACTCTTGTCAGTTTCAAGTCCTGTTTTGTACTTGGATGAATTACAGTTTCCAGCCACGTAGTAGTTCACCATCTCTACTGAGATGTTTGACTGAATCAAACGCAAATTCAGAGGACATGTATTTACAAAACCCAACATCTCTATATACATTCTTCATGGATAACAACTTTTTATGGTGTATATGATTTTGTTTGACAACGGTATATGAACTCATACTGAAACGACGCATCAAATACAATAAAAGAAGTTGTTGTCCACAAAGAGTCTTACTTTCTGGTGGCTTACCATACTTCTGAAATGCCGTTCAAACAGATCATCTTTCTGTACACACACAATTCTGTTAGTTACGTTCAATATGATGATATATATTTTTCATGATTTTTTAAACAATAACCTAATGTCATGAAGGATGTAAATAGTCAGGATTATTTTTATCAAAGCACTGCATCCATTATGCATTCTGATTGGCTTGTCATATTTTCACACGTAATAAGCATGAAGTTGGTTGCCAGGCATTCTTTTGCTGAAAAATATCAGTTTCAGTTACCCAGTTGTATAAGAATGTGATATTTTGTTTTCATTAACCTCTTTAGTTTTAATGTATCCTTCCAAAGTATCACATGCTTATTTTTGTGAACTATTTACTACAGAGTAAAATGTAAAGTAGTTGTCATTTCTTGCCTCTCTTCTTCCCTGTAGTCAGCAATCCAGGAGGGACTCCATCGTTGTTGGAACGTGGTGTACAATGCCCTGAGAAAGGTTGTCACCTCCAAGGCGTCAAGGGAGCAGGGCCTGTCCTGGATTGCCAGTGTCATTAACCTGAACGAGTTGCGCACGTCAGCCCTGTTGCAGAATGATTCCCAAGTTCAAGCATGCTGCAGTGATGGTGAGGCCCTGTCCCCCTTAGTGGTGATGTTATACACTTGAGTTATGCTGGTATGCTGGTATGCTATGATAGTTTGACTTCACAGTTATTCAGCTCTATCTGAATATTGATATCACTATCTGACATTCATAACTGTACTCACAGTTTTTAAAGAAGTGGTAAAGTTGACAAATGTTTGCATGCTTACTGTGCCTGACACGTGCCAAGTAACTTTTTCATGTAGTATTATTACTGCATGTACCTTGTTAGGGTATATGGTGAACTTCTGTGGGATGTTGCTGGAGTTCTTCCTGCCAATCTACAGCGACAAGGACAAGCTGGACAAGGTCAACCTCGGATACTCCACATCAGAGGCATGTCGGCTCAACTATGACTTTGAGACATGTCTGGCTGGGGGACAGATAGGTATATTACAGATATATATTTTCTGCGTCTGCACATATTACATCACTGCCATTATAATAATATTCGTCATGATTCATCATAACAGCCTCATCGTCATTTATCATGTTCAATGTCTGGATGCAATACACATCGGTGACAAGAAATATGTACCAGATGTTGGTTTTCAAGGCTATATGATATCAAACAGTGATTTTCATAATTTTCTTTTACAATCTTTCATATACTAAGTCATGCAAAATGGTTTTAGTGAGTGATACATCTGAAGAGCAAGGAATGGGCTCTGTTCCAAAGGATCTACAGTCACAACACAACTTTATCACAGAGTGTTTTCACTTAAACCAGCGGGCTCTTAATGTGGGCGTCCTTCCTGCCATCATTCACTACAACAGGATGCAGAGGTAAGTAGACCTCAGTGAGGTGTCCTATCTACTATCATGCACTACAACAGGATGAAGAAGTACAGTAAAATACCTTTATAATGAACTCCAAGGGACCACTGAAATTAGTTTGTTATATCCGTAGTTCTTTATTCACGAAAATCCATCGAAAGAACAATAAAAACACGCTACAATGTGTATAGTATGATACTGGTACAGTGTACTCAGTTTATTCATGCATTCTTTCATTCACACGACAATTACATACGTTTCACTGCAAAGTCAGTTGTCTTGCTTTGTCCATGGTTGGCCGACTGCATGCATGCCACAGCCTCGTTCAAATCCGCTAGCCAATCAATACGAATTGTATTTTGAGCAACCAGAAAGTTCTTCAATGTTTGAAGCGCCATATTGGCATCAGCAAAGAAAGGAGGGGCCTGGTCTGGTTCATCACTGTTTGTTTCATCATCGTCACACTCTGAATCAGCTCGTGAGATTCTGTCGTTCTGATTGGATACTGCCTTCACAATGTTGTCATCAGAGGGGCGGTCTGTAATGACAGTATCATTGTCTGAGATAAAGTCTTCAAGGGTAACATGGCTGGAAATGTCAGACACTTTTTTCAGTTGGCTCCACATATTTTTCAAGTCAGACAATGGCACATTATCATTTTCATCATCAGTGTCGTCAGCCACAGGTGCATCACTAATCACAAAGCCACCTTTCTGGAAACAGTTCTGGATACATGATTCTGTCACTTGACGCCATGCTCTATGGACCATCTTGATGGCTGTTAGGATTGTGATTTCATGCTCTTGTTTGTTGTCAAAAGATGTCAGCATGCCTTTCATTAGTTGGCATCGGTAGAGCTGTTTTAAGTTAGCAATGATGCCCTGGTCCATAGGCTGAATCTGTTATGTCGTGTTTGGCGGTACAAACACAAGTGCAACATTGGTAAGTTTTGACACAGATGGATGTGCCGGACAGTTGTCAATGAATAGAACAATTTTTCTTCTTTGTTTGCCATAGACTTATCCAACTCTCGGACCCATTCACTGAAAATGTCGCTGGTCATCCATGCCTTTTTGTTTGCACAGTATGTCACAGGCATACTTTGGACGTTCTTGAAACAGCATGGCTTTTCAGATTTGCCAATTACTAGCAATTTCAGCTTTTCTGTTCCTGTCATATTGACTGCAACTAACAAATTTATCCGTTCTATAGACTTCTTAGAATCACGATTCTTTATTATCACACTAAGTGTTGACTTTGGAACATCAAACTCAAAGGCTATGTCTTTCTTGGATTTAAGACCTGAATCAACTGCCTGGATTATTTTCAGTTTGGTATCAAGACCAATGGCTTTCCTTTTGCAAATTATCAGTGACAGTGAATGAGTTCGCTCAGTTCGTTATGCACATCCTTAATTAGTGTTTCCTAGGACTCAGGGGGATTGCAAATCAGTTCGCTATAGCCGGTAAGTTTGTTATTCACAACTTTTTATATAACATAAATAGTGGTTTATTCGGGACTTTTAAAACAGTTTGCTATAGCCGTCAGTTTGTTATATTCGTGTTCTTTATAAAAGTATTCTTCTGTAAGTACCCTCAGTGAGGTGTCTTATCTACCGTCATGCATTACAACTAGATCTAGAAGTGTGCAACTTTCAGGTTACGGTTTGAAGTACTTGCCTTTCCCTAAAATGCCAATAAGGCCTGTGACAGGTAGGTCTCATATAAGGCCTTTCTTTCCAAACTGGTGTGGTTCTTCTTTTGTATAATTAAAACATTGCTTCAGAGTGTCCCACATGCATTCACACACTACAGCAGTATGTACCACAGCCGTAAAACATATTACAAACATACATCTGTATCAGTGATGTTTCATTTCAGAGACCTGCAACTGAAAATAGAGTCTGTAAAGGGAAGCAGCCTTGAAGAGCAGATTCGCAACCAGCACGTGGTAGGTATCAAAAAATACTATGTACCGGTGACAAAAGTGAGTTTGTTCATGGATAATCTCAGCTCACTGAGCAGTGAATGGGTACCTGGTGGGATAAGTCATGTGACCATCTAGCACCTCACAGACAGGGTAATAACATGTTAGCGCTTTAAGCATGGACATGTCCATGGAAACAGGAGCATAATTCACAGCCATTACAAATATATATTATTAAGTATCTATACCTCTGTTGTAGTTACGATGTCTCTGTATATATATCAATAATGGTTGCATGGTTCCGTTCCAGCTGCTGACTCTGATGTGGGACACCTGTCTGTGTGACCAGGAGCTTGTCCGCAGTGTCACAATGTTCTATCTCAGTCAGGCTGGACTGCTGCAGAAGCTCCTGAAGGAAGCAGGGGAGGTCAGTTCCATCCATTAGCATTGCAAACAGATTGTAAACCACTGGCTTGTGAGAGGTGTTAAGAACCCCATACCTAATATATTTCCTGTATGTACACCTGACACAAGATTGACTGACCCAGTAGGTGGAGGTCAGTTATCGTGAAGTATACTGTACAGCAAAAGGAGATATTGTTAAAATAATGTCTTACTTGTAGTGAAGTAAACTTTGTGCAAATTTAAAACAAGCAACATAACTTGGTGATCACTGTTGATACGTTTAGTGTCACTGCCGTCTAAATCAGAAAAACATGCCAAGTCAGACCCAGTCTCAGTATTTTGGCAGTGCAGTGAGCACAGGGGATTTGTAACACTCCCTGCAAAAAGTAAACATGTGCAACATCAACTTTAACAAATACAGCTTGGTCACTGAAAGCATTCTCTAGACTAATCCATTGCAGTGTTGGATAAATGGGTTGGCTTATCTGTGGTAGTTATTGTTTAATTGATCATGAACTATGCAGATGTCGTGTAGCTACCACATTTGTTAATTGTTTTCGAAATATTTCCTTGGGTCAATGGCCTGGTCGAATATATACCTTGGAAAAAGTATTGGCCCGATGGGGTGGCTGTAAAATAATGTTGTTAGCCTACCAGCAGGCCGCCGGGCACACACACTATTTCATACATTTATAGAAATACATTAGTGTTTCAGTCCTAAAGTTGTACCACATTTGACAGGTGTGATCCAAATGTTATGTCAGAATGGTTCATGATTCATGCTTCTGATGGGACAGTTTTAGAACTTTGCTGCATGAACTGCAAACACCTTTCGTTCACTTCCATATAACTCACAATTATGTCCTTGATCTGACACGCACATCCTGTTATAATCTAGTACTTGTCCTTCTATAGGGATCAGTAAGTGGTGAGGAGAAAGTGAAGGCAGAGAAGAAGGCCTTTTCCATGATACCAGAGTTCTGCGTAAAGGATATGGCCATCTGGTTCCGGTTTGTGGCCACCCATGCAGTCTATGTCCACAAGGGAGTTCTCCAGGGTCTTCCAGTGAGTTTCCATGGTTGCATGTGGACTTGTAAATGTATGGATTTGCATGTTGAAGATGTGTTTAACTCCACAGATCTCCTCTGTTGTGTGTCTTCTAGAAAGACTTGACCTCATGTCTTGTCCTATCTCTGTCCACAGATCTCCTCCTCCATTGTGTGTCTTCTAGAAAGACTTGACCTCATGTCTAGTCCTATCTCTGTCCACAGATCTCCTCCTCTGTTGTGTGTCTTCTAGAAAGACTTGACCTCATGTCTTGTCCTATCTCTGTCCACAGATCTCCTCCTTTGTTGACTGCTGTGTAAGCCTCCTGGAGCGACCTGACATCATGCCTGGTCCTATTCCGGCCAGTAAGATGGTCTCTTGTTTGCTCCAATTTGTCAACTCATCAAAAAGGCAAAGCTCAAGGTATGTACCAAATATATCTGGAGTGACAGTCAATCATGCTTATCTTACTTTGAAGTAAAATACCTTAAGTTAATGCCGCATGCAGTGCTCAGAGTTTGAAAACCATTCAACTTGCGGTCTGAGTTCACTATGTACACATTTATTTCACCAATTTTCAGTGCTTTATTCAAACTATTTTATATATTACATTGCTTGCACACTGACTTTGAACCTAATTTACCATTTTTAAAGCAGTTTTAACTTTGTCAGAATATGTTTTACTAATTTTAAAAATCCAGTTGAGAAACAGATGCCATTTTTTTTACATGTCATATAATATAATGTAACATAACTTCATGGTCAATGACACATTAGTATCAACATGTCAGGTTTCATAAAGAAATGTACAATACAGTGGTCATCCTCGATATCTCCAGGGTATACGCTCCGATAAGTCTCCACTATACCCTGGATGCATCTACGGCTCAGCTCGATAAATTTATTACCTCCCTTGACTGTCTTTTCATCCAGTCAGGTGTCTACGATGGGAAGTTGAGCGAACCAATCACAACTCACTTTCGTTTTTTGAATTATCTAACCGATTATACTTGGCACCAGAAACCATGGAGAGGTTCTCTGGAAGAGGTAGAAGGCGTTCTTGCATATGTTGTTTTAAAGTTTCGGACCTGTCAATTTGTTTGTATGATTTCCCTAAAATCTGGGATGCACTGTGGGCAAACCTTCGCAGTTGCGACCGCTACCTTTGTTGACACTGGCAAGCTTTATTATAATGGCAGCCTAGCTGATTGGCTAGTGTGAGAAGGCGGATCCAGCAAAGGGAGGTAGTAAATTTATCTGGCAGAGCCGTAGATGCGTCCAGGGTATAGTGGAGACTTATCGGAACGTTTACCATGGAGATATCGAGGATGTACAGTGGTTTGATGTCTGTGTAATAATGTGTTGTGTACCTAGAGGATGGTGCAGCAGTGTGATGTCTGTGTAGTAATGTGTTGTGTACCTAGAGGATGTGGCAGTGGTTTGTGTAATGATGTGTTGTGTACCTAGAGGATGGGGCATCGGTCTGTGTAATAATGTGTTGTGTACCTAGAGGATGGGGCAGCAGTGTGATGTCTGTGTAATAATGTGTTGTGTACCTAGAGGATGGGGCAGCAGTGTGATGTCTGTGTATTAATGTGTTGTGTACCTAGAGGATGTGGCAGCAGTGTGATGTCTGTGTATTAATGTGTTGTGTACCTAGAGGATGATGCAGCAGTGTGATGTCTGTGTATTAATGTGTTGTGTACCTAGAGGATGTGGCAGCAGTGTGATGTCTGTGTATTAATGTGTTGTGTACCTAGAGGATGATGCAGCAGTGTGATGTCTGTGTATTAATGTGTTGTGTACCTAGAGGATGTGGCAGCAGTGTGATGTCTGTGTATTAATGTGTTGTGTACCTAGAGGATGATGCAGCAGTGTGATGTCGGTGTATTAATGTGTTGTGTACCTAGAGGATGGGGCAGCAGTGTGATGTCTGTGTAATAATGTGTTGTGTACCTAGAGGATGTGGCAGCAGTGTGATGTCTGTGTATTAATGTGTTGTGTACCTAGAGGATGTGGCAGCAGTGTGATGTCTGTGTAATAATGTGTTGTGTACCTAGAGGATGTGGCAGCAGTGTGATGTCGGTGTAATAATGTGTTGTGTACCTAGAGGATGTGGCAGCAGTGTGATGTCTGTGTATTAATGTGTTGTGTACCTAGAGGATGTGGCAGCAGTGTGATGTCGGTGTAATAATGTGTTGTGTACCTAGAGGATGTGGCAGCAGTGTGATGTCTGTGTATTAATGTGTTGTGTACCTAGAGGATGTGGCAGCAGTGTGATGTCGGTGTATTAATGTGTTGTGTACCTAGAGGATGTGGCAGCAGTGTGATGTCTGTGTATTAATGTGTTGTGTACCTAGAGGATGATGCAGCAGTGTGATGTCTGTGTATTAATGTGTTGTGTACCTAGAGGATGATGCAGCAGTGTGATGTCTGTGTATTAATGTGTTGTGTACCTAGAGGATGTGGCAGCAGTGTGATGTCGGTGTATTAATGTGTTGTGTACCTAGAGGATGATGCAGCAGTGTGATGTCTGTGTATTAATGTGTTGTGTACCTAGAGGATGTGGCAGCAGTGTGATGTCGGTGTATTAATGTGTTGTGTACCTAGAGGATGTGGCAGCAGTGTGATGTCTGTGTATTAATGTGTTGTGTACCTAGAGGATGATGCAGCAGTGTGATGTCTGTGTATTAATGTGTTGTGTACCTAGAGGATGATGCAGCAGTGTGATGTCTGTGTATTAATGTGTTGTGTACCTAGAGGATGATGCAGCAGTGTGATGTCTGTGTATTAATGTGTTGTGTACCTAGAGGATGTGGCAGCAGTGTGATGTCGGTGTATTAATGTGTTGTGTACCTAGAGGATGTGGCAGCAGTGTGATGTCTGTGTAATAATGTGTTGTGTACCTAGAGGATGTGGCAGCAGTGTGATGTCTGTGTAATAATGTGTTGTGTACCTAGAGGATGGGGCAGCAGTGTGATGTCTGTGTATTAATGTGTTGTGTACCTAGAGGATGATGCAGCAGTGTGATGTCTGTGTATTAATGTGTTGTGTACCTAGAGGATGTGGCAGCAGTGTGATGTCTGTGTATTAATGTGTTGTGTACCTAGAGGATGATGCAGCAGTGTGATGTCGGTGTATTAATGTGTTGTGTACCTAGAGGATGGGGCAGCAGTGTGATGTCTGTGTAATAATGTGTTGTGTACCTAGAGGATGTGGCAGCAGTGTGATGTCTGTGTATTAATGTGTTGTGTACCTAGAGGATGTGGCAGCAGTGTGATGTCTGTGTAATAATGTGTTGTGTACCTAGAGGATGTGGCAGCAGTGTGATGTCGGTGTAATAATGTGTTGTGTACCTAGAGGATGTGGCAGCAGTGTGATGTCTGTGTATTAATGTGTTGTGTACCTAGAGGATGTGGCAGCAGTGTGATGTCGGTGTAATAATGTGTTGTGTACCTAGAGGATGTGGCAGCAGTGTGATGTCTGTGTATTAATGTGTTGTGTACCTAGAGGATGTGGCAGCAGTGTGATGTCGGTGTATTAATGTGTTGTGTACCTAGAGGATGTGGCAGCAGTGTGATGTCTGTGTATTAATGTGTTGTGTACCTAGAGGATGATGCAGCAGTGTGATGTCTGTGTATTAATGTGTTGTGTACCTAGAGGATGATGCAGCAGTGTGATGTCTGTGTATTAATGTGTTGTGTACCTAGAGGATGTGGCAGCAGTGTGATGTCTGTGTATTAATGTGTTGTGTACCTAGAGGATGTGGCAGCAGTGTGATGTCTGTGTATTAATGTGTTGTGTACCTAGAGGATGATGCAGCAGTGTGATGTCTGTGTATTAATGTGTTGTGTACCTAGAGGATGTGGCAGCAGTGTGATGTCTGTGTATTAATGTGTTGTGTACCTAGAGGATGATGCAGCAGTGTGATGTCGGTGTATTAATGTGTTGTGTACCTAGAGGATGGGGCAGCAGTGTGATGTCTGTGTAATAATGTATTTTGTACCTAGAGGATGTGGCAGCAGTGTGATGTCTGTGTATTAATGTGTTGTGTACCTAGAGGATGTGGCAGCAGTGTGATGTCTGTGTAATAATGTGTTGTGTACCTAGAGGATGTGGCAGCAGTGTGATGTCGGTGTAATAATGTGTTGTGTACCTAGAGGATGTGGCAGCAGTGTGATGTCTGTGTATTAATGTGTTGTGTACCTAGAGGATGTGGCAGCAGTGTGATGTCGGTGTAATAATGTGTTGTGTACCTAGAGGATGTGGCAGCAGTGTGATGTCTGTGTATTAATGTGTTGTGTACCTAGAGGATGTGGCAGCAGTGTGATGTCGGTGTATTAATGTGTTGTGTACCTAGAGGATGTGGCAGCAGTGTGATGTCTGTGTATTAATGTGTTGTGTACCTAGAGGATGATGCAGCAGTGTGATGTCTGTGTATTAATGTGTTGTGTACCTAGAGGATGATGCAGCAGTGTGATGTCTGTGTATTAATGTGTTGTGTACCTAGAGGATGTGGCAGCAGTGTGATGTCGGTGTATTAATGTGTTGTGTACCTAGAGGATGATGCAGCAGTGTGATGTCTGTGTATTAATGTGTTGTGTACCTAGAGGATGTGGCAGCAGTGTGATGTCTGTGTATTAATGTGTTGTGTACCTAGAGGATGTGGCAGCAGTGTGATGTCTGTGTAATAATGTGTTGTGTACCTAGAGGATGATGCAGCAGTGTGATGTCTGTGTATTAATGTGTTGTGTACCTAGAGGATGGGGCAGCGGTCTGATGTCTGAGCTGGCAGCGATGGTGGAGACATGTCCATCAGTACAGAACCAGCTGGGCCCAGCCCTCCTCCGCACCTATGTCAGCGTTGATGTTGTTGAGGGCCTGGATGTGGACAAAGATGAGTTTGACAAATACTCTGCAAGGTGAGAATTAATCCTCACAACAACTTTGTAATAAATGTGAAATCCATTAGTCAGCACTAGTACTGGTGTAGAGGAAAGGTGTTCATGCGAGGGGTTTATGTAAGGTATGACCCTAATGAATAGTATTGACCCTAGACTGTTACTATGAGGAACATTTTCTGTCTTAACCAGCATGTCTTTCAAATGTCTGTTGTTCGTTTTTACAATATCAGATCTGAGATTGGCAAACTGATTGAACACCTGTGGAGGAGGGCTGACTGTCGGACATCTATTGTTCAGCAGTGTGAGAAGGAGATATTTCAGGTAAGACTCATAATCTCGAGCTCAATAAAATCAGATTGATCACTGGACCAAACTGAACGTTCGCTACCAGATCTGGATGTTATCAAGGTTGGCACTGAGTATGCAGGATGTCAGTGACAGACAAACTCATCATCATCTCCTGCTTCCACAACACAAAGATTTAACATGAACTTTCTGTAGGCAGTGGGAACATTCCAATATATATTTTGATGGTTCAGTTTTCAGAAACTGAATTGAGAGCTGTGTCAAAATTTTGTCCAAAGTTTGAAACTGTGTTGTAATGCTTAAGAAGGATGATTTGCAAATGTGGAAGATGTTGTGGGTCTCTTGGGTCTCTCAAATTTTGCTAAAGGTCATTTTAACATGCCGCATAGTGGGATATCCTTTGATCAGTCTCACATGTTCGATGATCTGCTGCATGCTGTTGCTAGAACTTCCTGAGCGCCATCCTGGACACGCTGCTCTACATGCTCCATGATAGTCTCTCCAGACTTGCCAACATCAAGAAGATAGAAGTGGCCAAACAGAATGGTATTTGTGTGCTAAATTATAAATGACAAGTGAATAGGCATTTTGATGTAATATAGACATGAGTACAAATATTGTGTGGTAAGAAGATCATAGCAGTACACCCTGTGTATGATAAAAGGAGGGATGAGTTACAAGCTATACACTCGGGGTATGTGATAATACGAGATAAGACACAAGTAGCACACTCAGGGTATGCAATAATGGAGAGGACATACAAGATATACAAGCAATACACACAGGGTATGTGGTAATGGGAGGTGAGATACAAGCAATACTCCAAGGGTATGTGATAATAGGAGGTGAGATACAAGCAGTACACCAAGGGTATGTGGTAATGAGAGGTGATACACAAGCAATACACCAAGTGTATATGATAATAGGAGGTGAGATACAAGCACTACAGTTAGGGTATGTGGTAATGGGAGGTGATATACAAGCAATACACCAAGTGTATATGATAATAGGAGGTGAGATACAAGCAATACACTCAGTTTATGTGGTAATGAGAGGTGATATACAAGCAATACACCAAGGGTATGTGATAATAGGAGGTGAGATACAAGCAATACACTCAGGGTATGTGGTAATGGGAGGTGAGATACAAGCAATACACCAAGGGTATGTGGTAATGGGAGGTGAGATACAAGCAATACACCAAGGGTATGTGGTAATGGGAGGTGATGTACCCGGTACAAGCAATACACCAAGTGTATGTGATAATAGGAGGTGAGATACAAGCAATACACTCAGTTTATGTGGTAATGAGAGGTGATATACAAGCAATACACCAAGGGTATGTGATAATAGGAGGTGAGATACAAGCAATACACTCAGGGTATGTGGTAATGGGAGGTGAGATACAAGCAATACACTCAGGGTATGTGGTAATGAGAGGTGAGATACAAGCAATACATTCAAAGTATGTAATAAGGGGAGATAAGAGATGGTAATACACTCAGGGTATGTGGTAATGGTAGGAGAGATACAAGCAATACATTCAAAGTATGTAATAAGGGGAGATAAGACATGGTAATACACTCAGGGTATGTGGTAATGGTAGGAGAGATACAAGCAATACATTCAAAGTATGTAATACGGGGAGATAAGACATGGTAATACACTCAGGGTATGTGGTAATGAGAGGTGATATACAAGCAATACACCAAGGGTATGTGATAATAGGAGGTGAGATACAAGCACTACAGTCAGGGTATGTGGTAATGGGAGGTGAGATACAAGCAATACACCAAGGGTATGTGGTAATGGGAGGTGATATACAAGCAATACACCAAGGGTATGTGATAATAGGAGGTGAGATACAAGCAATACACCAAGGGTATGTGGTAATGGGAGGTGAGATACAAGCAGTACACCAAGGGTATGTGGTAATGGGAGGTGATGTACCCGGTACAAGCAATACACCAAGTGTATGTGATAATAGGAGGTGAGATACAAGCAATACACTCAGTTTATGTGGTAATGAGAGGTGAGATACAAGCAATACATTCAAAGTATGTAATAAGGGGAGATAAGACATGGTGATACACTCAGGGTATGTGGTAATGAGAGGTGATATACAAGCAATACACCAAGGGTATGTGATAATAGGAGGTGAGATACAAGCAATACACTCAGGGTATGTGGTAATGGGAGGTGAGATACAAGCAATACACTCAGGGTATGTGGTAATGAGAGGTGAGATACAAGCAATACATTCAAAGTATGTAATAAGGGGAGATAAGAGATGGTAATACACTCAGGGTATGTGGTAATGGTAGGAGAGATACAAGCAATACATTCAAAGTATGTAATACGGGGAGATAAGACATGGTAATACACTCAGGGTATGTGGTAATGAGAGGTGATATACAAGCAATACACCAAGGGTATGTGATAATAGGAGGTGAGATACAAGCACTACAGTCAGGGTATGTGGTAATGGGAGGTGAGATACAAGCAATACACCAAGGGTATGTGGTAATGGGAGGTGAGATACAAGCAGTACACCAAGGGTATGTGGTAATGGGAGGTGATGTACCCGGTACAAGCAATACACCAAGTGTATATGATAATAGGAGGTGAGATACAAGCACTACACTCAGTTTATGTGGTAATGAGAGGTGAGATACAAGCAATACATTCAAAGTATGTAATAAGGGGAGATAAGAGATGGTAATACACTCAGGGTATGTGGTAATGAGAGGTGATATACAAGCAATACACCAAGGGTATGTGATAATAGGAGGTGAGATACAAGCAATACACTCAGGGTATGTGGTAATGGGAGGTGAGATACAAGCAATACACTCAGGGTATGTGGTAATGAGAGGTGAGATACAAGCAATACATTCAAAGTATGTAATAAGGGGAGATAAGACATGGTAATACACTCAGGGTATGTGGTAATGGTAGGAGAGATACAAGCAATACATTTAAAGTATGTAATAAGGGGAGATAAGACATGGTGATACACTCAGGGTATGTGGTAATGGGAGGTGATATACAAGCAATACACCAAGGGTATGTGATAATAGGAGGTGAGATGCAAGCAATACACTCAGGGTATGTGGTAATGGGAGGTGAGATACAAGCAATACACTCAGGGTATGTGGTAATGAGAGGTGAGATACAAGCAATACATTCAAAGTATGTAATAAGGGGAGATAAGACATGGTAATACACTCAGGGTATGTGGTAATGGTAGGAGAGATACAAGCAATACATTCAAAGTATGTAATACGGGGAGATAAGACATGGTAATACACTCAGGGTATGTGGTAATGAGAGGTGATATACAAGCAATACACCAAGGGTATGTGATAATAGGAGGTGAGATACAAGCACTACAGTCAGGGTATGTGGTAATGGGAGGTGAGATACAAGCAATACACCAAGGGTATGTGGTAATGGGAGGTGATATACAAGCAATACACCAAGGGTATGTGATAATAGGAGGTGAGATACAAGCAATACACCAAGGGTATGTGGTAATGGGAGGTGAGATACAAGCAGTACACCAAGGGTATGTGGTAATGGGAGGTGATGTACCCGGTACAAGCAATACACCAAGTGTATATGATAATAGGAGGTGAGATACAAGCAATACACTCAGTTTATGTGGTAATGAGAGGTGAGATACAAGCAATACATTCAAAGTATGTAATAAGGGGAGATAAGACATGGTAATACACTCAGGGTATGTGGTATTGAGAGGTGATATACAAGCAATACACCAAGGGTATGTGATAATAGGAGGTGAGATACAAGCAATACATTCAGGGTATGTGGTAATGGGAGGTGAGATACAAGCAATACACTCAGGGTATGTGGTAATGAGAGGTGAGATACAAGCAATACATTCAAAGTATGTAATAAGGGGAGATAAGACATGGTAATACACTCAGGGTATGTGGTAATGGTAGGAGAGATACAAGCAATACATTTAAAGTATGTAATAAGGGGAGATAAGACATGGTGATACACTCAGGGTATGTGGTAATGGGAGGTGATATACAAGCAATACACCAAGGGTATGTGATAATAGGAGGTGAGATACAAGCACTACAGTCAGGGTATGTGGTAATGGGAGGTGAGATACAAGCAATACACCAAGGGTATGTGGTAATGAGAGGTGATATACAAGCAATACACCAAGGGTATGTGATAATAGGAGGTGAGATACAAGCAATACACTCAGGGTATGTGGTAATGGGAGGTGAGATACAAGCAATACACCAAGGGTATGTGGTAATGGGAGGTGAGATACAAGCAGTACACCAAGGGTATGTGGTAATGGGAGGTGATGTACCCGGTACAAGCAATACACCAAGTGTATATGATAATAGGAGGTGAGATACAAGCAATACACTCAGTTTATGTGGTAATGAGAGGTGAGATACAAGCAATACATTCAAAGTATGTAATAAGGGGAGATAAGACATGGTAATACACTCAGGGTATGTGGTAATGGTAGGAGAGATACAAGCAATACATTCAAAGTATGTAATAAGGGGATATAAGACATGGTGATACACTCAGGGTATGTGGTAATGGGAGGTGATATACAAGCAGTACACCAAGGGTATGTGATAATAGGAGGTGAGATACAAGCAATACACTCAGGGTATGTGGTAATGGGAGGTGAGATACAAGCAATACACTCAGGGTATGTGGTAATGAGAGGTGAGATACAAGCAATACATTCAAAGTATGTAATAAGGGGAGATAAGACATGGTAATACACTTAGGGTATGTGGTAATGGTAGGAGAGATACAAGCAATACATTCAAAGTATGTAATAATGGCAAATGAGACACAAACAATACACTCAGGGTATGTGATGTATAGGAGAGGTTTTGGTAGACAATGTAAAACTGGAGGGGAAGGTATTTCCCAACCCCGATGGTTTTACATTTTCCACCCAAACCAAGGAGAAGTGTTTTCTCTAACATATATACCGTCAATGATGGGTAATTACAATGTAGATGATCATTTAATGAAGCTGCGTAACAATAACTGAAGAACGTGTAAAATCAATTCAATGGCAGTAGATAATTTAACCCCTCCATCTTCTTTGGCCCGTTGGCCGTGTGGTAGAGCGTCTGCCAATGGATCAAAGAATAGTGGTTCCAGTCCTGCTTCAGAAAACCTTAGTATTGTGAGGTTAGTCTTGAACGATATTTTCAATTGACAAAAACACTCATGTATCATCTGAATGTTGATGTTCATATAAAGTTAGGAAAAGTAAACCATGGGAAGCGGTCTTACTAACAAAAAGTAAAACCTGTGAAGCGGGTCTTACAAACGAAAAGTAAAACCTGTCCCTCCAAAACAAAAACCTCAAATGCGGTTATTCTGGGAAAACATGTGATGACCTAATGTATAGTGAGAAGCACACTTTAGGAGTGAGTGAGTGAGTGAGTTTAGGTTTACACTGCACTCAGCAATATTCCAGCTATATGGCGGCGGTCTGTAAATAATCGACTAGACAATCCAGTGATCAACAACATGAGCATTGATCTGCGCAATTGGGAACTGATGACATGTGTCAACCAAGTCAGCGAGCCTGACCACCCGATCCTGTTAGTCGCCTCTTACGACAAGCATAGTTGCCTTTTGTGGCAAGCATGGGTTGCTGAAGGCCTATTCTACCCCGGGACCTTCACGGGTCGCACAGTTTAGGTGTATATAATAGGAGGTAAGATACAGGCAATGCACCCAAGGTGTGTGATATGGCTGACAACTGTGAAAGCCCCTTCTTATCATAGCTGCTGTGGTATGGACATTTATAACTGACCTGTGTTATCTTCAAAGACTGTTTCGTATTGCAAAATGTGAATGTTATAATGGAGAGTCATTGACCATATTTCAGAGCATGAGTGGAATGCTCTGTCCATGCAGGAGAAGATGGACAAAGAACACTTCCTGAAGAACGAGGAACATGTGGGAAAAGGTTTCATGTCCATGGTATGAAAGACATCATCTTTATTTGTTGTGTAAATGTCCAACCCCAAGATATTTTAGTTCACAGTATGTTCTTTTTAACCTTTATATTGATCTGAGCAAAGCCAACATGTAAAACACGATGTGTGTCGACTTTATGTCACTCTATCAATTCAGGCGTACATACCTTGAATAGCATATTATTATTTTAGTAAACTTGTAGTTCACTTGTAGAGGTGTAATATTTCACAAGGTGAAAACAAATGTACCATCCTCCAGATATTAGTTGGAGCACTGCTGCTGTGTCAATCATAGATGGTTATTTTGATTTGATTGATCAATCAGAATCAATGATCTTTTCCCAAGGCTAACCAGACCCTGGAGTTTATTGACCTGTTGACGAGAGCTGAGGAGGTGGCCAGGTGCTTCACACGACAACCACTAGCCAAGAGATCAGCCTCAGTGGTTAGTGAGAATTTCTTCTCAGAATGAAAGTTGAAAATATGGGCATAGAAAGATATGAATGTTTTACTGCTTGCTTGAACCAGATAGCAAGGGGAGCTGTTTCCCACTTCTGGCCTCTTCGCTGTTGGTTTGCCATATTTATCTGCAGGTGTAGTAGTGATGAGGGTGTATTTGTGCTTTTGAATTGATGAGAGTGTTAAACTGCTCTGCAAGGGATACAAATCCCCCAGCAGTCTACCAGTAGTTTAATGGTGGCTATAACTACTTAAGGCTGTTATCATTTCTGTTGAAGTGACATTTTCAATGATGAAGGGATATGCTCATTTTTCAAAACTTTAAACCGTTCTATGACTTACATATTCAGATGGAGGCCTAGCACAAATGGGTACTGTGTACTTGTTTTCAGATCTGTGGGTTTTTAGAATCTCTATGTGGAGCCAAAGCAAAGGATTACAAGGTGAAAGATTTTGAGAAGTAAGTCCTGAAACCTATATGTTACTGTTGTTTGTCATTATCATCAGAACAATTAAGTGTTGAGACATACAGCTGTATGAGGAGTGAGAGGTGTGTTTTGTTTCTGGAGCACATGTCAAAAACGTCTTAATGTCTGTCAGCAAAACTTGGTACATATGTGTGGCAGACCCCAAAGTGGTGCCTTTTGCTATTTACAATTTTTGTGATTTATCATTTTCTGGGTTTCCATGGAAACAATATAGATTCGGTCTCAAAAGTTGGGGATGGGCTTCATTTCCAGAGCACAGCTTGAAAACTTCATGATATCTTTCTGCAACACCTTGCAGATATGCAAGGCAGACCTCAAAGTGGTGTCTTTTGCTATTTGCAGATTTTTGTATTTTTTTTCCCTGATTTCCATGGAAACGATTTGGACTTAGTCTCAAAAGGGAGGGTATGCTTCATTTCCAGAGAACAGCCCAAACCCTTCTAATCATCTTTCATTAAAACTTGGCAGATATATGAGACAGATCCTGAAGTGAAATATCCTGAAGATATATGGCATTTATATTTTTCATGACTTCCTTGAAAACAATGAAAACTTGGTATAAAAAAACCCATCAAGAACTGTCAGAAGATTTGTCATTTTAAATATGTTGGGATCGGGGGATATGTCATCTTCTGATGACTTTTGTTTGCATGAAGTAGGTTTGATAAATCATCGATCATGTAAACTTGAGGTCTGTACAGCATGGATTTCATTAAAATTGTTCATTTTTGTCTTCTGTAAATATAATCAAATAGTAGACTATATATAACGTAAAGTACAACCATAGTCACCATGTTGCTGCTTAATCTGGCTTTGTTTTAGATACAACTTCAGTCCACAACAGCTACTGTTGCAAATTACAACAATTCTACTGCGAATTGCCCGAGAGGTGCCAGCCTCAAATGACAACTTCCTGGTGAACATGGCAACTGATACTGATTTCGAGGCCAGCAACCTGGACAAGGCCCTCTCTGTCATAAGCTCCAAGGGTCTGTCTGAAGAGGACAGTCTCCAGCAGTTCCAGCAACTGATACAACAGGTACACATCCTGCCTACAGCAGGTACACACCACCTCCTACAGCAGGTACACATCCTGCCTACAGCAGGTACACACCACCTCCTACAGCTGGTACACTTCTCCTACTGAAGGCACACACCACCTCCTACAGCAGGTGCACATCTCCTCCTACAGTAGGTACACATCTCCTACAGCAGGTACACACCACCTCCTACAGCAGGTACACATCCTGCCTACAGCAGGTACACACCACCTCCTACAGAAGGTACACACCACCTCCTACAGCAGGTACACATCTCCTCCTACAGCAGGTACACATCCTGCCTACAGCAGGTACACATCTCCTACAATAGGTACACATCTCCTACAGCAGGTACACACCACCTCCTACAGCAGGTACACATCCTGCCTACAGCAGGTACACATCTCCTCCTACAGCAGATACACATCCTGCCTACAGCAGGTACACACCACCTCCTACAGCAGGTGCACATCCTGCCTACAGCAGGTACACATCTCCTCCTACAGCAGGTACACATCCTGCCTACAGCAGGTACACATCCTGCCTACAGCAGGTACACATCCTGCCTACAGCAGGTACACAACACCTCCTACAGCAGGTACACATCCTGCCTACAGCAGGTACACACCACCTCCTACAGCAGGTACACATCTCCTCCTATAGCAGGTACACTTCTCCTACAGCAGGTACACACCACCTCCTACAGCAGGTACACATCTCCTCCTACAGCAGGTACACATCTCCTCCTACAGCAGGTGCACATGCACTTCTACAGCAGGTGCACATCCACTCCTACCGCAGGTGCACATCCACTCCTGCAGTTGGTACACATCCCCTACTACAGCAGGTACACACCAGCTCCTACAGCAGGTACACATCTCCTACAGCAGGTACACATCTCCTCCTACAGCAGGTACACACCAGCTCCTACGGAAGGCACATGCCACCTTCTACAGCAGGTACACATCCCCTACTACAGCAGGTATACATCTCCTACAGCAGGTACACACCACCTCCTACAGCAGGTACACATCCCCCTCCTACAGCAGGTACACATCCCCTCCTGCAGCAGGTGCACATCTCCTACAGCAGGTACACATCTCCTCCTACAGCAGGAGCACATCCACTCCTACAGCAGGTGCACATCCACTCCTACAGCAGGTACACATCCCCTACTACAGCAGGTACACACCACCTCCTACAGCAGGTACACATCCCCTACTAGAACAGGTACACACCAGCTCCTACAGCAGGTACACATCTCCTACAGCAGGTACACATCTCCTCCTACAGCAGGTACACACCAGCTCCTACAGAAGGCACACACCACCTCCTACAGCAGGTACACATCCCCTACTACAGCAGGTACCCATCCACTCCTGCAGCAGGTACACTCCCCTGCTACTACCAATACACGGTCTCTGCATGTAAAAAATATTGCTAGATTTTGGCCGTCACATATTCTGTCATCACTGTAAGATGCATTTCTGTGGGAATGTATGTTTCCAGTTGCGACAGCTTCATGAGGAGAGGAAGTCAGATGACATGGCTGACTCAGATGAGCTAAGTGTGATGAAGGAGCTGGATGGTGTGGCTGTAGAGCAGGACAAGGTGCTGGAGGTCTACACTAGGTGTATGATGGGTTATCGCTTCCTCACAGCAGACATACAGGTAGCACTTTACACTTCATACCTACAGGTCACTGTTTCTCATACAAATTGTAACGAATTAATAAATTCATACATCCATGTTGGACTCTCTAAGTTATGGGGCAGAGGTGACTAAACTGAAAGCATCTACATACCACAGGCATACTGATAACAGTGACGTTTGTATGCCAAGTATGCAGCTGCACATGGCAAGCTTACCGTTTTGGTATACATTTGTTTGTATTTTTCAGGAAAGTCACAGCTACCTGAGTAACTTGCAGAGTCTTGATCCAAGGTAGGTGCATTATATATTTCAAAACCACCATTCCAGAAGTTAGTTGATTAAACCTCTTCACTGAAACACAGCTCAGTGCAATAAACAAGTAGTTGAGAGATGTAAACATCATTATATTTCAAAATGCTCTGAAAAAAAATGTACAGGCCCAAAACCAGGTGAGGTTAAGCAGGTTTGGTCACAGAGAATAGGTGGGTACACTAAGACACTGCTGCTGTCTTGTAGGTACACTATGACACTTCAACTGTCTGCAAGCTACACTAAGACACTGCAAGACACAGCTGCTGTCTGCTATGTACACTAAGACACTATGAAACGTCTGCTAGATACAAGAAATTGCTGCTGTCTTGTAGGTACACTAAGACACTGCAACTGTCTGCTAGCTACACTAAGACACATCTGCTGTCTGCTATGTACACTAAGACACTATGAAACGTCAGCTAGGTACACCAAGACATTGCTACTGTCTGCTTGGTACACTAAGACACTGCACCTGTCTGCTAGCCACACTAAGACACTGCAAGACACAGCTGCTATGTACACTAAGACACTATGAAACGTCTGCTAGGTACACCAAGACATTGCTACTGTCTGCTTGGTACACTAAGACACTGCACCTGTCTGCTAGCCACACTAAGACACATCTGCTGTCTGCTATGTACGCTAAGACACTATGAAACGTCTGCTAGGTACACCAAGACATTGCTACTGTCTGCTTGGTACACTAAGACACTGCACCTATCTGCTAGCCACACTAAGACACATCTGCTGTCCGCTGTGTACACTAAGACACTATGAAACGTCTGCTAGGTACACCAAGACATTGCTACTGTCTGCTTGGTACACTAAGACACTGCACCTGTCTGCCAGCCACACTGAGACATCTGCTGACTGCTATGTACACTAAGACACTATGAAACGTCTGCTAGGTACACCAAGACATTGCTGCTGTCTGCTTGGTACACCAAGACATTGCAACTGTCTGCTTGGTACACTAAGACACTGCACCTGTCTGCTAGCCACACTAAGACACATCTGCTGACTGCTGTGTACACTAAGACACTATGAAACGTCTGCTAGGTACACCAAGACATTGCTACTGTCTGCTTGGTTCACTAAGACACTGCACCTGTCTGCTAGCCACACTAAGACACATCTGCTGTCTGCTGTGTACACTAAGACACTATGAAACGTCTGCTAGGTACACCAAGACATTGCTGCTGTCTGCTTGGTACACTAAGACACTGCACCTGTCTGCTAGCCACACTAAGACACATCTGCTGTCTGCTTGGTACACTAAGACACTATGAAACGTCTGCTAGGTACACTAAGACATTGCTGCTGTCTGCTTGGTACACTAAGACACTGCACCTGTCTGCTAGCCACACTAAGACACATCTGCTGTCTGCTATGTACACTAAGACACTATGAAACGTCTGCTAGGTACACCAAGACATTGCTGCTGTCTGCTTGGTACACTAAGACACTGCACCTGTCTGCTAGCCACACTAAGACACATCTGCTGTCTGCTTGGTACACTAAGACACTATGAAACGTCTGCTAGGTACACTAAGACATTGCTGCTGTCTGCTTGGTACACTAAGACACTGCACCTGTCTGCTAGCTACACTGAGACATCTGCTGACTGCTATGTACACTAAGACACTATGAAACGTCTGCTAGGTACACCAAGACATTGCTGCTGTCTGCTTGGTACACTAAGACACTGCACCTGTCTGCTAGCCACACTAAGACACATCTGCTGTCTGCTGTGTACACTAAGACACTATGAAACGTCTGCTAGGTACACCAAGACATTGCTGCTGTCTGCTTGGTACACTAAGACACTGCACCTGTCTGCTAGCCACACTAAGACACATCTGCTGTCTGCTGTGTACACTAAGACACTATGAAACGTCTGCTAGGTACACCAAGACATTGCTACTAACTGCTTGGTTCACTAAGACACTGCACTTGTCTGCTAGTCACACTAGGACACATCTGCTGTCTGCTGTGTACACTAAGACACTATGAAACGTCTGCTAGGTACACCAAGACATTGCTGCTGACTGCTTGGTACACTAAGACACTGCACCTGTCTGCTAGCCACACTAAGACACATCTGCTGTCTGCTATGTACGCTAAGACACTATGAAACGTCTGCTAGGTACACCTAGAAATTGCTACTGTCTGCTTGGTACACTAAGACACTGCACCTGTCTGCTAGCTACACTAAGACACAGCTGCTGTCTGCTTGGTACACTAAGACACTATGAAACATCTGCTTGGTACACCAAGACATTGCAACTATCTGCTTTTTAAGACACTGCACCTGTCTGCTAGCCAAACTAAGACACATCTGCTGTCTGGTAGGTATGTGAAGATAAGGCTTCTGTCTGCAGGTCACCCAAGGTGAAGACTCTGATGAAGGAGATGAAGCAGCTGCGCCAGAACCTGCCGGTCCACCCCAACGCAGCCATCTTTGTTGTTCAGGTGATAATCATCATTTGGTAAATATAAGAAACAAAAAATGATCAAGGACACATTCCAGATACTAACAAGTGTATCTCTCTTATGACCATTGGGCTGATGATTCAGAATCATCAGTGATGTGTATGCTTTCCTTACTCATGAGCCAAGCAAGGTAGGACATATAGTACACACATAACACTTGCTAAAGTGTAGTACTACTTATGCTAAAATTTGAACCATATATACAACCAGGTTACTATATGTGGCAAGTAATAAGCTAGTGATGATGACATTATTCCCACTGTGTAGCATGTTAACACTACAGGAGGAATCCTACTGCGGGTACTCCAACAACAGTGTCAGAAGTGTGTAGACCTCAGATTGGATTATGTTGAAATATAATTACCATTCAATTCCTTCGATGCAATCCATCATAGCCAGGCTTATATTAGCACTTAGAACAGTCTGTGTTCTCCACAGGAGGAGGAGCGTATTGATGTGATGCGAGCTCTGGTAACAGGGCCTGTTGGGACGCCTTACAGCCTGGGTTGTTTCGTGTTTGACATCTACTTCCCCGCCAGCTACCCAAACAGTGCTCCACTAGTGAAGATCATCACCACAGGTGGAGGAAGTGTCAGGTATTTAGTGTCTATTGACATTGGTGGTGTATAAAGCAAGGTGTCACAAACGAGGTCATTTGATTTATGTCTTGGTTGTGGTTAATGAATAGAAGCCACAGGATGTCTAGGGTGACTTCTTGACCATGACATATAGGGTACTTCTAACTGACCTTACAGAAGGGAAAGATAACCTTTTTCATGTTAATTATACAGTCAGTTACATGACTAAGCACTCTATCCAGTAGTGATGTTTTGGCTGTCAGATTTACAACGAACCTATGCTCTGACAGCAAGGTGTGTTTTGTGTGTAAGATTCAACCCCAACCTGTACTCTGGTGGCCGACCCGTGAAGGTCCCGGGGTAGAATAGGCCTTCAGCAACCCATGCTTGCCATAAAAGGCGACTCAGCTTGTCGTAAGAGGCGACTAACGGGATCGGGTGGTCAGACTCGCTGACTTGGTTGACACATGTCATCGGTTCCCAATTGCACAGATCGATGCTCATGTTGTTGATCACTGGATTGTCTGGTCCAGACTCGATTATTTACAGACTGCCGCCATATAGCTGTAATATTGCTGAGTGCAGCGTAAAACTAAACTAAACTCACTCACTCACTCACTCACTCACTCACTCACTCACTCTGGTGGCCAGGTGTGTCAGATTCAACCCCAACCTGTACTCTGGTGGCCAGGTGTGTTTTGTGTGTCAGATTCAACCCCTACCTGTTCTCTGGTGGCCAGGTGTGTTTTGTGTGTAAGATTCAACCCAACCTGTACTCTGATGGCCAGGTGTGTTTTGTGTGTCAGATTCAACCCCAACCTGTTATCTGGTGGCCAGGTGTGTTTTGTGTGTAAGATTCAACCCCAACCTGTACTCTGACAGCAAGGTGTGTTTTGTGTGTCAGATTCAACCCTAACCTGTACTCTGACGGCAAGGTGTATTTTGTGTGTCAGATTCAACCCCAACCTATACTCTCATGTCAAGGTGTGTTTTGTGTGTCAGATTCAACCCCAACCTGTACTCTGATGGCCAGGTGTGTTTTGTGTGTCAGATTCAACCCCAACCTGTACTCTGATGGCCAGGTGTGTTTTGTGTGTAAGATTCAACCCCAACCTGTACTCTGATGTCAAGGTGTGTTTTGTGTGTCAGATTCAACCCCAACCTGTACTCTGAGAGCAAGGTGTGCTTTGTGTGTCAGATTCAACCCCAACCTGTACTCGGATGGCAAGGTGTGCCTGAGTCTCCTGGGCACGTGGCATGGCGGTGATGCCAGTGAGAAGTGGAACCCTTCCAAGTCCAGCATATACCAGGTGAACCTTATATGTCTGTACTTCACCACCTGAGTTAGTGAGTAGGTATTGTTTTATGCTGCTTTCAGGCCTATTCCAGTAAATTCACAGTGGGAGACACCAGAAGAGCTTCACATATTGTACACATGTGGGCACTTTAACCCATATCTTTGGCATGACAAGCGAACACATTAACCACTAAGCTACCCCACCGCACCAGTTCATTAATGAAGCAAGATCCACTTTTACTTACACTGAACAATAGAGGTACAACATTCTCAACTATAATTGTCTAGCAAGACTGCCTTTGTCCTGATTGCGTCTACTGAATGTGAGTATGATGAACATTGTATGAGCTTGTGATACTGCTACAGGTGCTGGTGTCCATACAGAGTCTCATCCTCATCCCGGACCCTATGTTCAATGAGCCTGGCTATGAGGGGATGAAGGGCAAGGCAGAGGGAGATGTAAGTTGTGGACATGTCCCTGTACATGTGTCGTCTCAGTGACACCTGGTTATCATACACACTGACAAAATGAAGGAAATCATATGCATGATGTCCTAGAATACCTGACATTAGTTAAGTTTTACAGATGTGTCCAAAAACAAAGAAAGATAGTGTAGTGTCAATTTTGTATGTGCGTGTTTGCTTTAGTTTTATGAATTTGAAAAGAACAAAAAGTATGACTACAAAAACCAAGCATAATAATTGTAATTTTTTTCAGTTGGAAAATCGAGTGTCTATGCACTTGAAATGGAATCAGCATTGAATGGAATACACTGACAAACCAGTTTAACTCAAACAGTTTACATACGACAATAAAGGAACTCATCATGTGTGTCCCAGTTATAGCAAAGCCAAGTTAAGTTAAACAAATATTTCTGGGATATAAGTGTTTCTTTATCTAGTCCTTGTAGTTACTCATCTATTCTGGTTTTTGGTGTTTGTTCCAGCGTCAGAGCGCTGCCTACAACTGGAAGATCCGACTGAATACACTGAGACATGCCATTCTGGGACAATTGAGGAACCCTCCACCCGGTATGTTGTGAAGGCAGAATGGTGATTTACAAAAAGGTGATAAATGGTCATTCTTGAACTTCTTCTTAAGTTTTGTTAAATTTTGAATAAATATCCATTGTCTAATCATTCCAGGCTTAGAGAAGGTGATCCGACAACATTTTGCAGTTCAAAAGGATTGTGTGTTGAGGCAGTGTAGAGAGTGGCTGGCAGAGTGCGAGGATGAGGACCAGGCCAAACGGCTAAGGCAGCTGGTTACTGCCATATGTGCACAACTCAAGCACCTGCAGCCTGACGAGGAGGAGGAAGAAGAGGGTGATGGAGATAGTGACTGAACAATGGATTGCTGGACAGTAGGAGCAGGATGAGGATGGAGAGGGTCAGCGGATGGATTGGGGAGAACAGTAATACGAGGAAGGTGGAGGAGATAGTGACTGAGTGAAACAATGGATGGGGTAGGGCAGCAGAAGGCTGCGGATGGTGGTAAAGATAGTGGCAGAGTGGAACAGATGGGGAGGTTGGGATGGTAGTAGGTGATCTGTGGGATTGTGCATTCTTAAATGTTACTGTTTCTGACTCATGACGAAATTGATTGTCTGGGGAAAATACCAGTAGGTTAAATAAGTCAATGACATGGTGTAAGAGAGACTGTTTGCACTTGCTGACTTTATCATGGGATATGACCCACCCTGGTGATGATCTAAAAACATCCCCAGATTTTGTGATAGAAAGGTTGTATGGCTTCCCTTGGCCACTGTGATAAGGGAGCTAAATGAATTTTGATATTATTTTCTATTTTTCAAGTATGTGTGTGTCCTTAAGTCCTTGGGTTTGCACAAAATATTTGAATCTCACCTTTCACAGCTTCTTTTGTGCAATTGACATCTTTGTAGGCATTTTAATCTTTTGTGCAGATGTACAAGGTGAACTCCAGCAGTAGTGAAATGCTATCCTGAATTTTTTAAGAAACCTAGACATTTTTGTCTTTCATGGAAATCCTCATACACTGACCTAACTAAATCAAATATATAACTGATCTAGCCTTTAGACAAACAGAGATTGTACTTTTTGTAATGATGGACATGTGCAATAACAGACCTGTATGTATTGTAGCTTAATGCTGAACACTTACAGTTTATAGTGAAATGAAACAATCTTGTTTGTTAAAATGGTAATATATTCAATGACCAACTCATTATATAAACAAATTAGACTGGAATTAGAAATCAAGAGCCTTTTTATGTTTGATTTGATATTCAAATTGTTTATGTCATTGATGAAGTTGTCTGTATAAGTGTATTACATAATTGAGAAATGGATTTCTAGGTAATACTATTTCTCATAGCAAGAAGCTAGACTTAAGACAACAATATCAAGGTTATATTTGTCACTTGCTATTTTCATGTTTATTTACTATGCTCACACTTTTCTTGGTGTTTTGAGGAAAACTGTTTGAATTCCAGCATTTTCACAGAAATATTCACATGTTGGTGTTACTCTGGAAACTCTTGTCTAAACATTATACATTAATATAAGAATATGCAAACATTATAGAAATATGCAAACATAAATTGATTATACAATGTATCTTCAAATATGGATTTTCAAGTGAAAATGAAAACAGTTTAAGAAAATGTGCAATTACACTTATGTCTCATACTGATAATTATTCATAATTTGACAATAGGTAAATGTTGGACTTTTCACTGATAGTTGAAACTATTGTGACACCTTTGTTTCAATATAAGGATCTTGAACTCCAAGATAGGAAAACACTGGTGAAGTCATGAAGGTTAATATCAACTGTTATTTTAAAAGATTGTGTAAATGATGCTTTCTTAGGTAAATTACCTCAAAACATTCCCTTTCAACAATTCTTCATGTTTTACTTGCATGTATTTCACCAATGTTTTGTCTTATTCTGTTAACAAAATTACACTGGTTTGTTGTTTAAAGCCACACTCAGCAATATTCCAGCTATATAGCGGTGGTCTGTAAATAATTGAGTCTGGACCAGACAATCCAGTGAGTAACATCATAAGCATTGATCTACACAATTATGTACAGTGACATGTCAATGAAGTCAGCGAGCCTGACCACCCAATCCTGTTAGTCACCTCTTACAATAATCATGGGTTACTAAGGCCAATTCTTACCCGAATCTTCATGGGTAGACAATATCAAGAGACCCATCTCTCACCAGCCAGTAAGACCACCTTAATTCAAAAGTGTAGTAGCTGAGTCATGTATGATACTGGTGATCATTACTTAGTCTTTGCATAAGTTCCTGTAAAGTACAGCAAATAATTAGTATCAAGTTGAGATTACAAAGTGCAGTTAATATGCAAAATCTATGCTGTATTGCCCATCACTGTCAGGGTCTACAAGTAATTAACTTTGGCCTTGACACTGGTGTTACAGGAATCTACAGACACTTTGTATTTGACATACTCAAACCATATGTTTGATGTGATTGTCCAATTAACAGAACATCAGTCACTCATCATGTCAATCATTTTAGTTAAATATTCATCTTCCAGTGTGAATAACTATACAAATTTCCTCTTGGGGAGGTACAAGTGGGAAATGGCACATTGCTTCTGAACATGTATTTGTAACTGAAAATGTTCAAGAACTGAAGAAGTTCAAGTACATATTTTCAGCACTGTGTATTTATTGTATTTTGTTATTGTATTTTGTTTCATTCATATTCTTGAGAGGAGAGTCTGACTGACACACATGACATAATATAGGCATTAACAACATATGTTGAACTGTAACCGTTACTGCTCAGTTAGGTCTGAGTGCCATACTCAGTCAGTGAGTTAAGTTGTATGCTGCTTTTAGCAATATCCCAGCAATATTACGGCATGGGACACCAGCAATGAGCATCACACATTGTACCCATGTGGGGAACTGAGCAGTATTCAGAATATACCATACTTCTATATCATGATTGTATATGATAATAAACCAAATGTTTATAAACACTTATCTCTTGTATTGCTTCTCTTACCTTGCCCTTCACATCTGTCAGTGTTAGATGAAGAGTTTGTAAGCTTTAAAAATGTAAAAATGCTCCTATGCACTACAATGTTGAAACATTGTAGGATGATGTATTAACATACGCTCCATCTGTGCATGGGTGTGCACGTTTGTATTTTCTCAGAGCAGAACTTCAAAATCCGTTCACTATTTCTTCACCAAACGTGGCACATAGATAGGTGTGGTCTTGTAATGGTGCCATTTGGTAGTTTTGGAATTCTAAATAATATCATTTTTGGTGTTTCCATGCCAACAAATTTGTTTTGGGCTATCAAGATGGTAGCTTTCCTTTCAGGAGCAGAACTTACAAACCTTTCAATACTGTCCTTCAACTTTGCCATACACACATGGAAACATTAGACATCGTCATAACTAGCAGACATATTCATGAAGAGTGCTTTGCCATACACACATGGAAATATTGGACATAACTAGCAGACATATTCATGAAGAGTGATTTGCCATACACACATGGAAACATTGGACATAACTAGCAGACATATTCATGAAGAGTGCTTTGCCATACACACATGGAAATATTGGACATAACTAGCAGACATATTCATGAAGAGTGATTTGCCATACACACATGGAAACATTGGACATAACTAGCAGACATATTCATGAAGAGTGATTTGCCATACACACATGGAAATATTGGACATCATCATAACTAGCAGACATATTCATGAAGAGTGCTTTGCCATACACACATGGAAATATTGGACATAACTAGCAGACATATTCATGAAGTGATTTGCCATACACACATGGAAACATTGGACATAACTAGCAGACACATTCATGAAGAGTGATTTGCCATACACACATGGAAACATTGGACATAACTAGCAGACATATTCATGAAGAGTGATTTGCCATACACACATGGAAACATTGGACATAACTAGCAGACATATTCATGAAGAGTGATTTGCCATACACACATGGAAATATTGGACATCATCATAACTAGCAGACATATTCATGAAGAGTGCTTTGCCATACACACATGGAAATATTGGACATAACTAGCAGACATATTCATGAAGAGTGCTTTGCCATACACACATGGAAATATTGGACATCATCATAACTAGCAGACATATTCATGAAGAGTGCTTTGCCATACACACATGGAAATATTGGACATAACTAGCAGACATATTCATGAAGTGATTTGCCATACACACATGGAAACATTGGACATAACTAGCAGACACATTCATGAAGAGTGATTTGCCATACACACATGGAAACATTGGACATAACTAGCAGACATATTCATGAAGAGTGATTTGCCATACACACATGGAAACATTGGACATAACTAGCAGACATATTCATGAAGAGTGATTTGCCATACACACATGGAAATATTGGACATCATCATAACTAGCAGACATATTCATGAAGAGTATTTTGCCATTGCAGAGGATTCTTGTTATATGTTGCTTTGTTTCTTTTTAAGTTTTCAAGAATGTTAAAACATTTCCAAACTTCATGTATATATTTCACAGGTTTATTGTAAAATAGGGTGTGCCTGTCTACTATATTGGAAACCCCGCTTATCAGAAATGTGTCAGCCTTATATCGTCAATGCTGGTATTCTTTATAATTTGCGCATCAAAACGTCGAAAGGACCGCATCAAAAAGTGAAAGGGCCTCAGACATCTAATCAAAAGGGCCTCAGACACCTAATCAAAAGGGCTTCAGACACCTAATCAAAAGGGCCACATATAAATAAAATAATAATGATAATATCTTTTTTCCAAAATTATCGTAAACAGTTCTATAGTCTGGTTCATAATTATTGAGAATTTTTCTTCTTACTTTGAGCTATCCTAACACCTCAACTGATTCACTGATACTTAAAACTAAGTAATGGTATAAGGGAGGTAACTCATCTTGGCCTACTGAGTATAGTACAATTAGAGTTACCTCCCCTGAATTTGTAGCAGACGTCATTTTCCTCAGCACTGTCAACAATGTCTGCTGAAGATAAAAGAAGGTTGATTTTTGAGTTGTGTAATCAAGGAATTGATGATGTAAATACACTGGCAGAGAGAACAGGAACTCCTCTTTCTACTGTGTATAGGATTAGGAAGAATTTTAAAGAGGGAAAGGATTTTGGGCATCAGAAAGGAGCAGGGAGACCCAGAAAATTGGACTTCTCAGATCGCGTCCGGCTGGGAATTTTAGCGTCTAAAAAGCAAAGGGCAAGCATCTCCAACATCAGGTATGAAATGATAGAAAGGGGATCAACAGTTGTATCAAAATCTACAGTTAGAAGAAATTTGATTGATCTTGGATGGGAGAAAAAGACTGGAATTCTTTCTCCTCTCATGAAACAAGAACATAAAGACAGGCGTGTTGAGTGGTGTTTGGCACATGAAAACTTTGACTGGGAAAATGTGATTTTTACTGATGAAAGCTCAATATGGGTATATCCCAATAATGTGAAAATATTGACAAAGTCTGCGTCAGCACCGTTGTATCGACGACCTAAATACAGCCCAAAGTTTCATGTATGGGGAGGGATATCCTTATTAGGAACGACCCCGCTGTGTGTGTTTGAGGGAAATCTGACAAGTCAACGCTACACTAACATATTAGATAATTTTCTCCTTCCAAGTGCACATGTGTTTTATGGAAATGACTGGATTTTGCAGCAAGATAATGATCCTAAACACACCGCAAAACATGCCAAGCAGTGGTTTCAGGAGAAAAATGTGACTGCATTACCATTTCCTGCATATAGTCCTGACTTAAATCCCATTGAGAACATTTGGGGGATGATGAAGGAATGTGTGAATCAAAAGGGGTTGACAAAAATTGAAGACATGAAGAGAGAAGTGGTCCGATACTGAGACAGCATAACTCACGAGACACTAACCTCTCTGATAGGAAGTATGCCTACCCGTCTTAGACTGTGCCGTGAAGCTCAAGGAGACTTGATAAAATATTAAATTGTTACCTACACAACATGAAAAGGTCAGTTCACTTTCACAATACATTCAATTTTATCTGATTTGTTCTCGTTTAATAATATGAAATGCTTTAGCTATTCTCAATAATTTTGAACCATACTGTACATCTACACTAAGTATATTTTGTATATTTAGTGGTCACTAGCTCTGTTCTTAATAGATATTTTATTCAATATTAGAAAATAATGACAAACACTAGATCATGTAATGGTTTTATATTTCATTTCAATATCAAAACACTTCCCATTTATAATTATGATAACTATAATGTCTTGACAAATGGTACGACAAAGGAACTAAAATATTACACAAAAACACATATACACAATATATTGTTTTGACTATCGTGTAAGTTGTCACTAATCCATTGTTTATACATCTATACAATGTGTAGTTTGTGCACACTACTTCTGTTTTTAATAGACATGTTTTCAATATTTGAAAGAAAATGATGACAAACAATTCATGTCTGTAATGGTTATATATTTCACTGCACTGTCATTATTTCAATAGATCACATTCAATTTTCACCCTTGGCTGGTTGTGTCAGCCTCGAACACAAGCATAGCAATTCCACTTGGCTAATGACTCCATTCTTCTCCGCCTGGGTTCTGCTGGCTCCAGTAGTGTGTAGTCAATTGTGTCTGGTTCTCCAGGCAGCAAACACCTTCGCCTGGGGTTCTGCTGTATAATAAAGAAGTTGAACCATAAAGCTATTTAGTTTGATTCCACTAGCTTCTAAATGCCTTTGAAACTGTGGTATCAGCACAAGGGACTTCCCGTAGAAGTCTCCAACGTCAGAGAGAAATGGCTGACTTCTATACTGACAGATGCAGCAGCATTTCTACTGCATTGGCACACGTGGCAGCTAAAAGGAAAACTATCTCCACTGTCCACATGCTGTAAATACTGGTGTCTTGACACTCCAGGGTCGCATCACACTTGATGGCTTGTTGGTTCTTCCTCACGGTTTTCAAACACTTCACACACTTTACTGCCATAGTAGAGGGAAGTGATATCCAAAACATGTCTGTCCATGATCTTATACTGTCACAAATTGACACAGAGTCAACTTAGTGTCATTTGTAAGGTTTTATAACGAAGAAAACAATGCTTTAAAAGGTTCTGACAGTATTCACTGAAGAGAAAACAAGACATTCACGGGATTAGTGACAACTGACATGATATTCAAAACACAAATATGACATTAAAGGGATACAGTGTGTGTATGTGTTTTGTGTAATATGTTAGTTTCTTACCGATGTTTTGTCGTACCACTTTTTCAAGACATAATATTTATCATGGTCATAAATGGCCAGTGTTTTGATACTGATAATGATACAACCATTACATAATCACTTGTTTGTCATTATTTTCTTTTTAATTTTGAAAGATTATCTCTTGAAAAAGGGACTAGTATGCACAAAATATACATTGAGCTGATGTAAAATCTTTTACTATAATAATTTTGAATAAAAGATGTTATCATTTTTTTATTTATATGTGGTCTTTTGACTAGGTGTCTGAGGCCTTTTTGACTAGGTGTCTGAGGCCTTTTTGACTTTTTGATGTGGCCCTTTTGACTCGGGGTTTGCGGCCCTTTTAACTTCCTTGCGGCCCTTTTGACTTTTCTGTTTTCTGGTCCTAATGTCATGCGACCTGTTCCTCCAACAACATACGTTTTGTAGATGACATTATTTAGCCGAATATCTGTATTATGGTGGTATGGTTACCTAAAAACCAAAGAGACTCAAATCGTATTTGAAGCTAACAGGTTGCTCAAAGTGAAGCCCTCTCTCATATATACTGAACACAAAATCACAAAATGTGACTATCAAAGCATGTTTTGGTGTTCACAAGTTCTGGCTGGCGTATGATGTGATAAGATCATTGAGATAGGACTGCGCACGCCAAGGCAGAAGAGCTCAACGCGAGATCCAAGAGGAAGCCTGTCTACTATTAGCTCCCACGGAGCGACCAGTAAACCCAGACAATACAGATCCAGCGTAGAAACAATACAACTTTGCAAGAGCTGATGCTGACCTTGATCGCTTTGGGGTGTTCCAGTTTGCCAACAAGTCGGAGGTTAGGTTCTTCATTGAGTTTTAGGCTTATAACCTTGGTTACAGTTCTCAAGTAGCGTTAGACCCGTGAAGGTCCCGGGGTAGGATAGGCCTTCAGCAACCCATGCTTGCCATAAGAGGTGACTGTGCTTGTCGTAAAAGGCGACTAACAGGAGCGGGTGGTCAGACTCGCTGACTTGGTTGGCACATGTCATCGGTTCCCAATTGCGCAAATCGATGCTCATGTTGTTGATCGCTGGATTGTCTGGTCCAGACTCGATTATTTATAGACCGACGCCATATAGCTGAAATATTGCTGAATGCGGCGTAAAACTGAACTCACTCACTCTCAAGTAGCGTTAAAGTGGACTGAGCGTTATCACATGAGCAATGAGTTTAGAACTGAGGAAAGTTGATTTGAATAGCGGAAGAAGAGTAGAGGTTCCAGATCATTACCTTGGGGTAACTACAAGACGTTCACTGTCGCCTGTTGCCGGTCAAGTATGACGAGAACCGTGATAGTGCAGTACCACTGATTCCAAGCTGTAGTTCGAGTGAGTGAAGAAACTCCTCGGGTCCGCAAATGCAATAAGCTGTGCGAAAACGTCATGGGACGTATTCCCCGTAAAATCAGACGATTAGATACCGGGTGCTCGTGAACTAAACGCATACATTACTAAATTGGGTTATTATTGGGTATAACAACACGTGTATTTGAAACGGCAACAAGTTTATTTGCAAACATGTATCCATACAAAAACAGAAACAATATTGCTTCTCAAGTCTATTGACGAAAGCACGAGTAAAATTGAAGAATTTTTTTGTATTTGTGGCATGTCCGTAGGCAGCTCAGGTTACATCTTCACAATTACATTCGAGGGATACTAAATTCACAATAATTCAAATGGACAATATGAGATTAAACAATAAACGATGACAAGACAGTAGGTATCCTACGCCGAGTCGAATGGTAAATACACAACGCGGAAACGAGGACCTCGTAATGGCCGTATCCCAGCACATGATCGGAGGATTCCCAATTGCAAATATGGTAAGTATCAAGGCCCAATTGCAAATATGGTAAGTATCAAGGCCCAATTGCAAATATGGTAAGTATCAAGGCCCAATTGCAAATATGGTAAGTATCAAGGCCCAATTTAGGACGTTAACGAGCACAAAATCATGACTTCCTGACTTGCCAAAGAACATTTTTCATATATACAACTTGTAATGTGTTCTCAGGTTTTACAGGTCGTAGACTGGTGAAAGTGCTGAAAACAAATTGCCGTGGATATACGAGGAGATGTCAATAAGTTTTGAGCCTTGAGCATTTTTCATACCCAGGTGTCACAGTCTATGGTACGACATTGAACCTTAGGGTGTAGCTGATGTGATATATAAGTTTTGGTATCCTACTCTCAGAAGTTATTGAACAGCTCACATCAAACGATGGGTCAATGAATTTAAGCAAAGTGGAGAGAGTCTTGAAGATGACCGCCGTCCAGGTCGCCCAACAACAAGCACTAGTCAGGAAAACATTGACAGAGTGCATAGACTTGTGCTGGAAAATCGTCGAATCACACTCCACGAGTTAGAGGAGACCACAGGCATTTCACACGGATCCGTCGAGACAATTCTTCATGAACATCTCGTCATGTTTAAGGTGTGCGCAAAATGGGTGCCAATAATGCTTACAGATGACATGAAGCAAACAAGGGTCACTATAAGCAACTCCATGCGAACCAGATACAACAAGAATCCAGAAGATTTTCACTTTAGGCTAGTAACCTGTGATGAAACCTGGATCCACCACTATGATCCTGAGAGCAAACAAGAATCCATGGAATGGAAACGTGTCACTTCTCCCAGGACCAAAAAGTTCAAAGCCTCCAGATCAGTGCAGAAGGAAGAACAATGAATGGGGAATATTACGCTAACTTGTTGAGGCAAGTGCGACAGTCAATCAAGGAGAAGCGCCGGGGCAAGATCAGACGTGGTATTATTCTTCTACATCGAGACAATGTCCCAGTACACACCTCTCGCGTTGCAGCCGCTGCTGTCCAGGAATACGGGTACGAAATCTTGCCGCATCCCCCCTACTCTCCAGACCTGGCACCAAGTGATTACCATCTGTTCCCAAATCTCAAGAAACACTTGCGTGGTCGTAGATTTCAGGATGATAATGAGCTTATTGATGCTCCTGAGGCTTGGTTTGAGGACCAAAATGGCGCCTTCTACAGAGATGGCATCAGCGACTGGCAGAAAAGATGGAACAAGGGGGACTATGTTGAAAATTATTTTTTTTTCTTGCCAATATTTTGTGTTTTTCTATGCAAGGCTCAAAACTTATTGACATCCCCTCGTAAGCGTAAGAAAAACTGTCTTGCCAAGACACTGAAAATAACCTGTGTCAAGGTTCAAAGTATCAGCAAAACTGAAATGTTATTTCAGTGCTGTTGTTCTGAATTTATAACAAGAGTATTAACCCAAAGTATAGACATAAGTCGAGGCATGCGATTGTGTCATACTAATCAATCTCTCCTTGCAAGACAGTTCTACGGAGGTACTCTTTGATTTCAACACCAAACACACAACTCGTTCTAATAACAAAGTATTTGGAACTGTTGTTTTTTGTGTTTTTCTTGTTTTTTTCTTGAGGGTGGTGGGGTGGTTGGGGGTGGGGGTGTGGCCTGGGGTGTGTTTTAATGTTCATTTAACAAAATTTTAGGAATTTGATGTGTCGAACCTTCTTATGTAACCCTTGTCCTAATGTATTTGTAATAATGTAACAACTGCAGATATAACACATTTACATGTAAATGATGAAACTCACAGAAAACTGGCGAATTCTCAACAAAAGTTTACACGAAAACGCAGCTGTTCACAGGCACGATATCAATACAATGTAAGTAATGTGATGCATGATCCTCGTGCATTTAATCTGCATTAAATTTTTGCGTTTGCAGTTGGTTCTCCCAAATTATTGGAGTAATTCATCTTCGATGTAACCACACACAATATATATGTATACACACACACACACACACACATGTGTGTGTATATATATATGTATATATATATGTGTGTGTGTGTTTGTGTGCGTGTATGTATGTATGTATGCATGTATGTATGTATGTATGTATGTATGTATGTATGTATGTATGTATGTATGTATGTATGTATGTATGTATGTATGTATGTATGTATGTATGTCATACAGTGAATGCATTAAGTGAGTCTAAACTTTTGATGGGAATATACACATATTCAATCAAGTGTAGGATCGACGAGATAGCCTCCTACAGACAGTACGACAAAGAAGCAGAGTGTTGTCACAACTACAAACACGACATACAATTTGAACAGAAAGCTGTCCAGCATCATTGCCACTTCAGGCCAGGTGGACCCGTCTGAACAAGTCTTGTCATCTGCTTTCGTGTCTTCCCACGCTGCCTGAGTGGTGTCAGCCGGAACAATCTTCTGTTGGCTTGTACATCTATGGGGCTTTACGCCACTGCTGCCTTTGGACTGTCTTTGAAGACATCGCACAAATCTCTTGAGCACAGGTGGGATGGGTTGAACATCTTTCTGGTGGTAGATGTAGAGGTTTACGACGGCCAGGATCACGGATGTGCACCCCACGAAAAGGATCAAGGCCAAATAGATTCCTGCAAAAACAAGGTGTGTGCAGTTAGACTTGGGCTTTGCAATGTCAGGATATGAACATAAAACACATCTCAATGCATCTACACTGTGTCTAATATCGTACCTGTTAACTGAAAATTGTCACGGCTTGTGCTGAATTGTATCGTGTCAAATTATTTGTTGATTCTACCACGCTTCTTTGCTGAAGATTCTGGTAAGATCGTGAAGATAACTATCAAGCGTTTTGTACACGAAAAAGGTTTCAAATTGTATTTCTTACAAGTTCTTGTTGAAAACTGTCCATCTTTATTAACGTAGCAAGCTCTGAGATGCATCCTTGCGGACTGGCACTGTTAAAATGCGACTCTTTCTTGTAATAAGTGCTTTGTATTAAGTTGTATTGTATTAAGAGGTATAGAAGTGTTGCTGCCGCTCCAAATGTCTGGTGTTTTGAAAGTACAGAAAGTGTCTTCCCATTTCCCCTTCCAGCTTGCAATAATAAGGTTTTTCAAATCATCTGGGAATTTCGTCATGTGCCATACAGCAATGATGGACTGGGCTCATTCTGTATAGTTTATTATCTGTATTTATAATTATTTGAATAGCAACACCAAGAACATTGCTTGAGTATATTTTACAGACTCCAATAATTGCTTTAGAAAGATATTGGACATGCTCTTAATGCAAGAATGACAGTAGTGGGTTGGCAACACGTGCAAATTTCTCTTGCGAGTGCTGGACTGTTCTCTTTACAGTGTAACGTTTGCTTTCGAATGTATTTATATTCATTGGTCATTTTTTCATCGGTATGATTTTGAAGCAATTTGGGTTGAGTCAAGGGGAAGTCACTGGTGGATCTGAGATTTGGGTTGAGTCAAGGGGGAGTCACTGGTTTATCTGAGATTTGGGTTGAGTCAAGGGGGAGTCACTGGTGGATCTGAGATTTGGGTTGAGTCAAGGGGGAGTCACTGGTTTATCTGAGATTTGGGTTGAGTCAAGGGGGAGTCACTGGTGGATCTGAGATTTGGGTTGAGTCAAGGGGGAGTCACTGGTGGATCTGAGATTTGGGTTGAGTCAAGGGGGAGTCACTGGTGGATCTGAGATTTGGGTTGAGTCAAGGGGGAGTCACTGGTGGATCTGAGATTTGGGTTGAGTCAAGGGGGAGTCACAGGTGGATCTGAGATTTGGGTTGAGTCAAGAGGGAGTCACTGGTGGATCTGAGATTTGGGTTGAGTCAAGCGGGAGTCACAGGTGGATCTGAGATTTGGGTTGAGTCAAGGGGGAGTCACTGGTGGATCTGAGATTCCGCGGCGGTAAGGGGAGAAAACTTCTTTGAGATAAGACGATTAGCTTTTATTGTAGAGACAATCATGAGTGAGGGCGAGGACAGAACATATATCAGGTAGTATTCCACCAAGTACATGCCACCCACAGCGACTTCGACAACACGACCAGGACAAACCCACCGTGGGAAATATTACATAGAACTATAGAATGTATTGTTACGGAAACATGTTGGCGTTTTCCTTGTGGACATATCCCGTATTCTGATTGAAATACACGCTAACTGCATTCTGTTTGCTAAGATGTACATTAATTCGAAAATTGCTTGTTATTGTTTTATGAATTAGTATTCATCTAAACCCTACAAAAGACGCATGGAGCACCTAAACCCATCCTCACTGGCGCACACTCTCGACCAGGTACCAGTGTTTGCCTAGCGAATTACTCTTGACGCCCACAATTGTCCAGTATTGTTTGGACCTAATGTCCATTCTGTGAATGATGGTTTTTGTAGAGAAAGTAATTCATATCTCCAGAGATATCTACTGCCTAACTGTGTCTGTGTTCATCAGGCTGTTAGAGCAATGTTGACACAAGCCGCACCTCGCTTGTTACATACACATCACAGGTGGTTTTGTTAATTACTTGTCGTATAAAACTAACAGAACCAGTCACAAACTCATTACCAGGCAGATGCTGACTATGAGTATGTGTGTTCCAAGTAAACGTTGACATAATGTCAGAGCTGCTGCAAAGCTGGTTCATTTGATGACTGCCATCACAATATGTATTGTCAGTTCTTATATACATTCGTGAGATAAATGAAGGCATTTGCTTTCAATAAATCAATCACACAAGTATGCGGTTGTCCCACTATATCTCACCATACCGTCATTGTAATTCCGTGTACTAGTCTCAAAAGGAGTGATCTCAGTATTATCCTCCAAGTAGTCGGCACACACAATAGCTCTGCACAATAGCCCTATTCGCTGATACGAAATCGATATTAACGCCTTTGTTTCTATGAATTCTAACACCTGCAAATAATGGACAACTTGTCTGTTTTGCCCAACATACCGATAACTCAAAGCATGGGGCAACAAGGCAAAAACAAAATTAACGATTAAGATCTCGTGTATGTACGTGTTACAATTATGCGTTTTGCAACACTTGAAGGTTACCATTATTTACCTATTCTGAGGCAATGAGCTTCCCCAGCTTGACAAAAAGTAAAGTAGCATCTAGCTGTAAGTTTTGCTACTTCACCACATGTTTGGGACGTAAAGAACAGATCAAGAAGCAGGTTCTGCAGCATAATTAATCTCCGATCTGTTAATATCATACCTACATGTTGGGTTCAAAGCATAAATGAGATACAGTTGTACCAGGTACTGCCATGGGCTACACCTGAGAAGATCCGGGTAAGACCTGGCTTTCAGTAAACCATCCAGTCTCGGTTATTTACAGGTTACATCGCCATTTAGTTGGAATACTCTGTAAATAATCGAGTTTGGTCCTGACCATCCAGTGATCGAAAGCGTGCTTCGATCTACGCAACTGGGATACGATGACATACACCAGCCAGGTTCGCGAGTCTGACCAGCCTATCCCGCTAGTTGCCTCTTACTACAAGCATGGGTTACTGAAGATCAACTCTAACTCTTCGCGGGTGGATGTGTTCGTAGCTAGCACTGAGATTCTAGTAGTGAAGTAGAACCTACCCAGCACAGAGATCCTGATGGAGGTTGGTGGGATGTTGCCGGCAACGATGGTCATCAGCACAGCGTAAGACAGCAGCACGGTGAGGGCGTAGCTCACCTTCTCTCCCGACTCAAAGGGCAGGATGAAGGTGATGACACTGAGGATGGAGGTGAGACCAATGGGAAACATGATGTTGATGACGTAGTAGAAGGGGCGGCGGTGGACGTGGAAGATGAACTTCAGCTGTGAAAAGGTCTCCTCCTCCTCCACCAACTCCGACCGGAGGAGGGTAGTTTTCAGTAGGGACCACTCACCATTGAGCACGTAATCCTGGACCCACGGAAGTCGACACAAGGTTCACAACACATAGCTATGCATGGAAGTTGTATAAACAATCGTATCTGTTAATTAAATGTTATCGAGTGGTCTGCAAAAACGTAGACGTATGTGAAGCTGAAATATGTGAGGTTGATCTTTGTGACAGAACGAGGGAGATGGCTCAGGTTGACCTACTTTAAGGTTGGCAGAACTAGGGAGATCGCTGGGGTTGACCAACGTTAAGGTTGACAGAACGAGAGATTTGGTTGAGGTTGACCCTCTTTAAGGTTGACAGAAATATAGATTTATATACCTTAAGGTTGACTGACGTAGAGAGATGGGTGAGGTTGACTTCGTTGATGTTGTACGCCCAGCTAGCAACGTCCAGTGCGCACTTCTGACCATCAAACGGGTAGTATGTAGTGTCCATCTCACAGTGGACTGAGTGTATCCCAGGAGGTTCCCACACTACCTCACCGTCATAACGCACCCTCAGCAGCAGAGCGTTGTCATTAATGACGCCGATGTCGCTGATACTGAGGAAAGGAACACTGAAAGACTTTGAGAGTTATAGTACTCATCTGCATCTGATCATTTGCCTGGACTTCTACCACTGACGCTACAACTACATCATCTATTCCGGATCCTGACGTCTATCACTGACGCTACAACTACATCATCTATTCCGGATCCTGACGTCTATCACTGACGCTACAACTACATCATCTGTTCTGGATCCTGACGTCTATCATTCACGCTACAACTACATCATCTATTCCGGATCCTGACTTCTACCACTGACGCTACAACTACATCATCTATTCCGGATCCTGACGTCTACCACTGACGCTACAACTACATCATCTATTCCGGATCCTGACGTCTATCACTGACGCTACAACTACATCATCTATTCTGGATCCTGACGTCTATCATTGACGCTACAACTACATCATCTGTTCTGGATCCTGACGTCTATCATTGACGCTACAACTACATCATCTGTTCTGGATCCTGACGTATATCACTGACGTTTCAACTACATCTGCGTCATCTACGAAACTGGGTACACCATGACTTCCACCACTGATGCTACAACTACATCATCTGTTCTGAACTTCTACCACTGATGCTACCACTACATCTGCGTCATCTACGTAACTGGGTACACCATGACTTCTACCACTGATGTCACAACTACATCATCTGTTCTGAACTTCTACCACTGATGCTACAACTACATCTGCGTCATCTACGTAACTGGGTATACCATGACTTCTACCACTGATGCTACAACTACATCATCTGTTCTGAACTTCTACCACTGATGCTACAACTACATCTGCGTCATCCACGTAACTGGGTACACCATGACTTCTACCACTGATGCTACAACTACATCAACTGTTCTGAACTTCTACCACTGACGCTACCACTACATCTGCGTCATCCACGTAACTGGGTACACCATGACTTCTACCACTGATGCTACAACTACATCAACTGTTCTGAACTTCTACCACTGACGCTACCACTACATCTGCGTCATCCACGTAACTGGGTACACCATGACTTCTACCACTGATGCTACAACTACATCATCTGTTCTGAACTTCTACCACTGATGCTACAACTACATCTGCGTCATCCACGTAAGTGGGTACACCATGACTTCTACCACTGATGCTACAACTACATCATCTGTTCTGAACTTCTACCACTGACGCTACCACTACATCTGCGTCATCTACGTAACTGGGTACACCATGACTTCTACCACTGATGCTACAACTACATCATCTGTTCTGAACTTCTACCACTGATGCTACCACTACATCTGCGTCATCTACGTAACTGGGTCCACCATGACTTCTACCACTGATGCTTCAACTACATCATCTGTTCTGAACTTCTACCACTGACGCTACCACTACATCTGCGTCATCTACGTAACTGGGTACACCATGACTTCTACCACTGATGCTACAACTACATCATCTGTTCTGAACTTCTACCACTGACGCTACCACTACATCTGCGTCATCTACGTAACTGGGTACACCATGACTTCTACCACTGATGCTACAACTACATCATCTGTTCTGAACTTCTACCACTGACGCTACAACTACATCTGCGTCATCCACGTAACTGGGTACACCATGACTTCTACCACTGATGCTACAACTACATCATCTGTTCTGAACTTCTACCACTGATGCTACCACTACATCTGCGTCATCTACGTAACTGGGTACACCATGACTTCTACCACTGATGCTACCACTACATCTGCGTCATCTACGTAACTGGGTCCACCATGACTTCTACCACTGGTGCTACCACTACATCTGCGTCATCCACGTAACTGGGTACACCATGACGTCTACCACTGATGTCACAACTACATCATCTGTTCTGAACTTCTACCACTGATGCTACCACTACATCTGCGTCATCCACGTAACTGGGTACACCATGACTTCTACCACTGATGCTACAACTACATCATCTGTTCTGAACTTCTACCACTGACGCTACAACTACATCTGCGTCATCCACGTAACTGGCTACACCATGACTTCTACCACTGATGCTACAACTACATCATCTGTTCTGAACTTCTACCACTGATGCTACCACTACATCTGCGTCGTCTACGTAACTGGGCACACCATGACTTCTACCACTGATGCTACAACTACATCATCTGTTCTGAACTTCTACCACTGACGCTACCACTACATCTGCGTCATCTACGTAACTGGGTACACCATGACTTCTACCACTGATGCTACAACTACATCATCTGTTCTGAACTTCTACCACTGACGCTACCACTACATCTGCGTCATCTACGTAACTGGGTACACCATGACTTCTACCACTGATGCTACAACTACATCTGCGTCATCTACGTAACTGGGTACACCATGACTTCTACCACTGATGCTACCACTACATCTGCGTCATCTACGTAACTGGGTACACCATGACTTCTACCACTGATGCTACAACTACATCTGCGTCATCTACGTAACTGGGCACACCATGACTTCTACCACTGGTGCTACCACTACATCTGCGTCATCCACGTAACTGGGTACACCATGACTTCTACCACTGATGTCACAACTACATCATCTGTTCTGAACTTCTACCACTGATGCTACAACTACATCTGCGTCATCCACGTAACTGGGTACACCATGACTCCTACCACTGATGTCACAACTACATCATCTGTTCTGAACTTCTACCACTGACGCTACCACTACATCTGCGTCATCCACGTAACTGGGTACACCATGACTTCTACCACTGATGTCACAACTACATCATCTGTTCTGAACTTCTACCACTGACGCTACCACTACATCTGCGTCATCCACGTAAGTGGGTACACCATGACTTCTACCACTGATGTCACAACTACATCATCTGTTCTGAACTTCTACCACTGATGCTACCACTACATCTGCGTCATCCACGTAACTGGGTACACCATGACTTCTACCACTGATGCTACAACTACATCATCTGTTCTGAACTTCTACCACTGATGCTACCACTACATCTGCGTCATCTACGAAACTGGGTACACCTTGACTTCTACCACTGATGCTTCAAGTACATACGTCATCTGCTCTGGATCCTGACCTATATCACTGACGTTTCAACTACATCTGCGTCGTCCACGTAACTGGGTACACTATTTACGCTTGAACTACAACTACATCATAACGATTGGACTCTGGCTTCAGTGCTTCCTCACTGATACTTCTACTGTAGCTTCACCATTTAAAGGATTCACCGTGACTTCCATTCTATCTAATTCTTCAACTGTTGGAAAAAACTAAGTCAAAACTTTCTTGTTAAGATGGTTGAAGCAAGTTTGTGTTGTCACTGAAGGAAGCATCAGTGAGAGGTTTTGTTATTGCACACTTTGTATTGTAAGTAACCGTTATCTTTCGAGCGAAGATGGAGCATAACTAAATATCATAATTACGAGTTGTCGATGATGAGTTCGGGTCTCCACAGAACGTCCTCCGTATCAAACATGTAGGTGAGGTTCCCATAGTTTTCCCTGGTCCAGGCTAGGCGGCGGTCCTCCCATTTCTAGCAAACGAAGATGGCATTATCTTCAATCCACCAACAGTTATATCTACATGTGCCTGACATACGGTCACCTCCTCGATGTTACATCCAGCAACAGTTATATCTACATCTGACTTCCATACGTTCACTTCCTCGGTGTTACCCCCAGTAACAGTTGTATCTACATCTGCCTCCCGCACCTTCACTTCCTTGATGTTACCCCCAGCAACAGTTATATCTACATTTGCCTCCCATACGTTCATCTCCTTCGTGTTACCCCCAGCAACAGTTATATCTACATTTGCCTCCCATACGTTCATCTTCTTGGTGTTACCCCCAGCACCAGATATGTCTACATCTGCCTCCCGTACGTTCACCTCATCGGTGTTACATCCAGCAACAGTTATATCTACATCTGCCTCCCATACGTTCACCTCCTCGATGTTACCCCCAGCACCAGTTATATCTACATCTGCCTCCCATACGTTCACCTCATCGGTGTTACATCCAGCACTAGTTATAACTACATTTCGTTCCCATACGTTCACCTCCTCGGTGTTACATCCAGCACCAGTTATATCTACATTTGCCTCCCATACGTTCACCTAATTGGTGTTACATCCAGCAACAGTTATATCTACATCTGCCTCCCGTACGTTCACCTCATCGGTGTTACATCCAGCACCAGATATATCTACATCTGCCTCCCATACGTTCACCTAATCGGTGTTACATCCAGCACCAGTTATATCTACATCTGCCTCCCATACGTTCACATCCTCGATGTTACATCCACCAACAGCTATATCCACATCTGCCTCCCATACGTTCACCTCATCGGTGTTACATCCAGCACCAGTTATATCTACATCTGCCTCCCATACGTTCACCTCCTCGATGTTACATCCAGGAACAGTTATATCTACATCTGCCTCCCGTACGTTCACCTCATCGGTGTTACATCCAGCACCAGTTATATCTACATCTGCCTCCCATACGTTCACCTAATCGGTGTTACATCCAGCACCAGTTATATCTACATCTGCCTCCCATACGTTCACATCCTCGATGTTACATCCACCAACAGCTATATCTACATCTGCCTCCCATACGTTCATCTTATTGGTCTTACATCCAGCAACAGTTATATCCACATCTGCCTCCCATACGTTCACCTCATCGGTGTTACATCCAGCACCAGATATATCTACATCTGCCTCCCATACGTTCACCTAATTGGTGTTACATCCAGCACCAGTTATATCTACATCTGCCTCCCATACGTTCACATCCTCGATGTTACATCCACCAACAGCTATATCCACATCTGCCTCCCATACGTTCACCTCATCGGTGTTACATCCAGCACCAGTTATATCTACATCTGCCTCCCATACGTTCACCTCCTCGATGTTACATCCAGGAACAGTTATATCTACATCTGCCTCCCGTACGTTCACCTCATCGGTGTTACATCCAGCACCAGATATATCTACATCTGCCTCCCATACGTTCACCTAATCGGTGTTACATCCAGCACCAGTTATATCTACATCTGCCTCCCATACGTTCACATCCTCGATGTTACATCCACCAACAGCTATATCTACATCTGCCTCCCATACGTTCATCTTATTGGTCTTACATCCAGCAACAGTTATATCCACATCTGCCTCCCATACGTTCACCTCATCGGTGTTACATCCAGCACCAGTTATATCTACATCTGCCTCCCATACGTTCACCTCCTCGATGTTACATCCAGCACCAGTTATATCTACATCTGCCTCCCGTACGTTCACCTCCTCGGTGTTACATCCAGCACCAGTTATATCTACATCTGCTCACCTCCTCGATGTTACATCCAGCAACAGTTATATCTACATCTGCCTCCCGTACGTTCACCTAATGGATGTTACACCCAGCAACAGTTATATCTACATCTGCCTCCCATACGTTCACCTAATCGATGTTACATCCAGCAACAGTTATATCTACATCTGCCTCCCATACGTTCACCTAATCGGTGTTACATCCAGCACCAGTTATATCTACATCTGCCTCCCATACGTTCACCTCCTCGATGTTACATCCAGCAACAGTTATATCTACATCTGCCTCCCGTACGTTCACCTCCTCGGTGTTACATCCAGCACCAGTTATATCTACATCTGCTCACCTCCTGGATGTTACATCCAGCAACAGTTATATCTACATCTGCCTCCCGTACGTTCACCTAATGGATGTTACATCCAGCAACAGTTACATCTACATCTGCCTCCCATACGTTCACCTAATCGATGTTACATCCAGCAACAGTTATATCTACATCTGCCTCCCATACGTTCACCTCCTCGATGTTACATCCAGCAACAGTTATATCTACATCTGCCTCCCGTACGTTCACCTAATGGATGTTACATCCAGCAACAGTTATATCTACATCTGCCTCCCATACGTTCACATCCTCGATGATCCACCAACAGCTATATCTACATCTGCCTCCCATACGTTCATCTTATTGGTCTTACATCCAGCAACAGTTATATCCACATCTGCCTCCCATACGTTCACCTCCTCGGTGTTACATCCAGCAACAGTTATATCTACATCTGCCTCCCATACGTTCATCTTATTGGTCTTACATCCAGCACCAGTTATATCCACATCTGCCTCCCATACGTTCACCTCCTCGGTGTTACATCCACCAACAGCTATATCTACATCTGCCTCCCATACGTTCATCTTATTGGTCTTACATCCAGCACCAGTTATATCTACATCTGCCTCCCATACGTTCACCTCCTCGGTGTTACATCCAGCAACAGTTATATCCACATCTGCCTCCCATACGTTCATCTTATTGGTCTTACATCCAGCAACAGTTATATCCACATCTGCCTCCCATACGTTCACCTCATCGGTGTTACATCCAGCACCAGTTATATCTACATCTGCTCACCTCCTCGATGTTACATCCAGCAACAGTTATATCTACATCTGCCTCCCGTACGTTCACCTAATGGATGTTACATCCAGCAACAGTTATATCTACATCTGCCTCCCGTACGTTCACCTAATCGGTGTTACATCCAGCACCAGTTATATCTACATCTGCCTCCCATACGTTCACCTAATTGGTGTTACATCCACCAACAGCTATATCTACATCTGCCTCCCATACGTTCATCTTATTGGTCTTACATCCAGCAACAGTTATATCCACATCTGCCTCCCATACGTTCACCTCCTCGGTGTTACATCCAGCAACAGTTATATCCACATCTGCCTCCCATACGTTCACCTCATCGGTGTTACATCCAGCACCAGTTATATCCACATCTGCCTCCCATACGTTCACCTCCTCGGTGTTACATCCAGCAACAGTTATATCCACATCTGCCTCCCATACGTTCACCTCCTCGATGTTACATCCAGCAACAGTTATATCTACATCTGCCTCCCATACGTTCACCTCCTCGGTGTTACATCCAGCAACAGTTATATCTACATCTGCCTCCCGTACGCTCACCTAATGGATGTTACATCCAGCAACAGTTATATCTACATCTGCCTCCCATACGTTCACCTAATCGATGTTACATCCAGGAACAGTTATATCTACATCTGCCTCCCGTACGTTCACCTCCTCGGTGTTACATCCAGGAACAGTTATATCTACATCTGCCTCCCATACGTTCACCTCCTCGGTGTTACCCCCAGCAACAGTTATATCTACATCTGGCTCCCATCTTCTTGGTGTTACCCCCAGCAACAATTATATCTACGTCTGCCTCCCGTACGTTCACTTCCTTGATGTTACATTCAGCAACAGTTTTAACTACATCTGCCTTCCATACGTTCACAAATTATAGGAAAACAGTCTAAATTATCTTCTACAAAATGTATTTAATTTAACTTCTGAATTAATACGCCTCTATCCAATGACAAACCTTTGTCACTACCTACTCGGAAACTACTTTGCCGTTTCTTACCGTAAATGTCAAATGGCATAGGCAGGTATAACACTATCAAGTACGAGTCATCACTTTATCAAAGTATACAAACACCAATCACACCAAAAGACCGGAGTCAATATCTTTTAATTATTTGAATTTTATTGAGAAACATTGGTGGTTCTTGTAAAATAATATTTTGTCCACTGATGTTACCCAAATATAAAGGGCGCTGGACATGTTATGTGGCGTGCAAACAATGTGTTCTGAACGAGGAAAGACCCACTTCAGGTCACAGAATATACATGGATAGTACTGGCGTTGTCTGGTATTATTTAACCCGTTTGTTCGCGTGCATCTACCCAAAGCCAACACGGATTAATGCCCGCTGTGAATTATCGTGTCGGTAACGTGAGGTCATGAGGCAAGGACCAGGGATAAATTCTTTACGGAAGTTGCCCATTAGCACCAGTAACTGTGGGTACTGTGGTGTTTATGTACAAGCTTGTGATTGTGGATTCTGGTGCTGCCACAGAGGCAGACATCTACCATTCAAGTGAATCCAATAACATTTCATAACAATAAAAACTTACTGTCTACAAATGACCACTACCGATATTGCTGTAGGGTTAGTCTGTCTCAAAGTCCTTGAACCACATTCTTTCTCAACAGCCTGGCCTGTCTCAAAGTGTCTGAACCATGATATTTCCCCTACAGCTTAGCCACGCCTGCAATGCAAAAGCCCTAAACGAAGCAAATCCAGATTTGTAAAGGTTCTGAATCTCTGGTCCCCCTGGGAATTATATATATATATATATATGTTATAGTCAGTTTGTGAAATCAGTCGTTTCGTGAGATGACATAAAGGGTCAGCCAAAATATATTGATTGTTGTTACACAAAATAGCGCGAAATGCCCGACCCTCATAGTCATTTCACGAAATGACTGTTTTCACAATCTGACTGTAACAAATATATATAAATTCAGGGACTCAGCTTGAGTTTACTGTCAGGTTTTTCTTGCATAGGGGAACCTATTCATCTGTGTTCGTATTATGTACATGTATATCGCATTATAAGTGTTGATGAAACCACAAAGGGAATAATTAGTATTGTGATAGATTCCACTCAGACTGGGCTGTAGCACCAAGTAACGGTTATTGTCAGTGGAATTAAAGACCAATTACTATCAAAGTATGTGTTATTGACTGATGGTTACATTATATTGATCATCTGTGTCCACGTTAGGTATGTTTGGTTAGTCGTTTGTCAATCGCCCCTTTCCTTGCATGCCACGTCGAATCAGCTAGTTCATCCGAACAATCAGAAAACCGATATCAAAAGATTGCTTCGACCAAGATTGATTTTTGGCGAAGTTTTCATTTAGACACAGTAACAACGGTTTGTTTGTTACATAATAGGCCGATGTGATCTCCGGAGAGATGTGGTTATGGTAGTGGTCTTCGGTCTGAAAACTAGCGTGGTCGTTAAGTCGTGATTTGTATAAACTGAGCACTCTTGGTTGCTCGGTGTTCTGTACATTCTGATTCTGTGGTAGTGATAGCATCATTAGATTCACCCGGCGTCATTAATGAAGTGTCAAGATATTGGTAACACTATTTCTTAAAAGCTGTAAAGTCCTCGTGTTTGCTATGCATGGTTATTATGGTGGACCACGTTAGGCCGCATAGGCCCAAGTTGAATCATCCCATTCAGGGAGGGACAGCGGTTGAATCACTTTATTCAGTGAGGGACAGCTATTGAATCACTTTATTCAGTGAGGGACAGCTATTGAATCGCTATATTCAGTGAGAGACATTTATTGAATGACTTTATTCAGTGGGGGGAAATGTCACTAAATCACTTTATTCAGTGAGGGACAGTCATTAAATAACTTTATTTAGTGAGGAACAGCTAGTGAATCACTTTATTCAATGAGGGAGAGCTGTTAAATCTTTTTTTATTCAGTGAGGGGTAGCTATTGAATCACTTTATTTAGTGAGGGACAGCAAATGAATCATTTTATTCAGTGAGGGGTAGCTACTGAATCACTTCATTTAGTGAGGGAACACCTACTGAATCACTATGTAGAGTGAGGAACAGCTATTGAATCACTTTATTCAGTGAGGGAACACCTGATGAATCACTTTATTTAGTGAGGGACAGTTATGCCAAGGATAATCAGCCGGTAAATTGTCAAGTGGGTAATATACTAGTATGTTTATATGAAGTTTCTTGTCTGTTCGAGTGTTCAAGAGTTTTCCCATCATTATAATCCAGATCTTTAGCCATCTGGCCTGATATAGAACGTTCAACTTTGAATAGTCCTAAGGTAAGTGGGTTCAGATTTACGCCACAGTCAGCAATATTCCAGCTAAACGGTGGTATTCTGTACATATTTGAATCTGGATGAGACAATCATCGATCTACGCCATTGATAGGATGACAATCTTCGATCTACGCAACTGATACGATGACGTGTCAGCCAAGTGAGGTCACCTTTTACGATACGCATGGGCCACTGAAGGCTAGTTCTAACCTAGACCATCACGGGTTGAATGCCTCTAGAGCACTGAGATCGAACGGTTGTTGTCTCTGTGCAAAGAACAAAGTCGACGACCTCAGACAGAACAATACATATTTATGTATTTGTCACATACTCGATTGTTTCACTTGCAACAAATATGTAACGCTGCCAATCAATGCGTATGCGCTCACTCCAGACCCAAATACGTACATAAATGAACCTCGCTAAAAGATACTAGACAACCTCATGTGTGCACTATTACCAACCTAAACACTATCTGGATTTTTAGCCATCGACGTTGTTGTCATCAGCCAGACATCCTTGGCTCAGTTTTATGTGGTGTATATTTGTTACATAAATGACATATTGTTCAAGGAATGCACTTAGCGACTAGTGAATAACTTAATGGAGTTAATATACTTTGTAAAGTCATTAAGTAATTGTTTGGAAGACATTTGCGTCATTCCACTTACACTCTCTAACTTAGACCAGTTTACATTTGCATAAGGGTGGTGGAGTAGCCTTGTGGTTAACGCGTTCGCTCGTCACGCCAAATCGATGGGCGCAAAATCAATTTCTATTGTCCCCTACGGTGATACTGCTGAAATACTGCTAAAACAGGAGTAAAACGACACTCAACCGCTACTTTTTGCAGACGACAAACTTTGAACACTTCTTCCAAGGAACAAAATCTTTTGAAACATTTGCAGTTACTTACAACTGTCAACCACCCAGACGTTGAAAAAGTTTGAGTCCTCATGTCCTGCAAGAAAAGTGAAAGAGACATTGTCAAATCCAAAATTCATATTAATTTTGGAAGTGGGTGATATTTTTATGTTTATCCTGACTCGTGTTATATTCTTCTCTCTCTTACAGCCCGACATACAATGGAAACCTCTGTGTCCAGTTTACCCAAGAAAAGTAAAACCATTTCACCCGAACACACACCCTGAGACTGCGCACCTGCACTTCCCGTGACTGTCACGTGACAATCGCTCTCTCCAAACAGGGTGGTGGTGAGAGAATTTCCTCTGCAGTCTAATATTTTGTTATACACATGTATATATACCTGCTGTGCAAACAACGAAACTTGAAAGCACCTCTGTACATGGGCGTTTTTATAAATGATCACAAGTGTGCTTCCGTTCAGTGGGTTTCATGTTTCACAATTTATATGAAGCTCAACGTGTACCCACCAGCGTGTTGATGGAAAGCAGGTTGTACCTGACGCTGACGTGAACCTGTTCAGCAGGCCGTATCTTGCGGGAGTAGTTGCTGCTGCCCAGCGTATCTGCCCGCAGCTGAATCTCGTACATATTGCGATCTTCCCAGGACAGGCTGCTACTGTCGGGGGTGGCCTGGTGACACAGAGCTGGGTCGGGAAAAGGTTAATAATATGAACACAATGCAAAATGAGCAAGCCATGAACGGTCAGCACTGACCTAAGCACATTAACTTATATGCGTACACGCAACACATCACGGAAGTGAATAGCCTTTTCTAATGTGTGTTATGAGACAGGCTCAGCAGACCCGGTGTCTAGAAAAGGAGTTACATTCTCAGTGTTTCTAAGGAGAATGTCCACTCAAAGTTTTTAACACAAACTAGATCGTGACCGAACATGTGGTTACATCGCGCATATTTCTTGTTCTCAAAAAATATAAAACAGAAAGAAAACCCCTTTTCGACTGACATTTAGAAGTTGGTGAATAAGAAAGGATACTTTGTGGTGAGGTAACATTATACAATGAAGAAGTTGCTAACCATAAAGTATCACACATTTCTCGGAACGAAAACCCGTGTATGTATCTAAACAAGTAAGTGATTCGTTTATGGCAAAGATACGGTACGCCCGAAACGAAAACGAAAATGTGTTATGCTCTTTAAAAGTATAGGACATTCCCGGAAATAGCTCAAAATGTAAAAAAAAGATATATTTTTAGCAATCGATTTTCAGTAACAGTTACATGATAATGAACAAAGGAACCCACAACAATCAGTAGTGAAGTATGACAATGCATTTATGGCAGCCAATGACCCTGACAAACGATCGGGATAAAATGGGCAAGTTGACGGTTGTAGTGCGGTCGGCGCTCATGACTGGCAATGGTAGTGTTTTGTTGCTGGAACACTGGCGATTTGAGGACGATTATCGTCCTGCAAGACAAAGCGTCTATCCACGTGTATTGGACAGCAAAGACCATAAGAATGTTGACCCAGCATTGCTATCAAGTGACCCTCGCTTGCGCTATATATTACCCCACACCATAACAGATCCACAACCAGTCTCAGATTGACATTGCCTTGACGTGCATTTCGTCGTCCATAACCAGTAGACTATCAAATATCACGTGTTAATCCGGAAAGGCACAGAGATTGTATCCCAATTTCAATCACACAGGGAAACGTTTGCACTACTTCAATTTGCCAGTTGGCCATCAGGACATGCTGCCGCCTGCAGCCTTTAAAATTTGGTGCCGCGAGGCCTTTTTATTTGTTAAAACTGGTTAAAGATATTCCTGTGTGCAAAGCGTTGAAATGAATTAATACCCGGGCTCATTTTTTCAACGCCAGGGGCCTTTTTCCATCACTGAATAATCACCCGATTGCTGCTGAAAATTAACACGGGTCACGTATTGAAAAGATAACCCGGTTGAATGACACGGATATATGTTTACTTGGCCTTTCAAGATTTAAAGTTCGTTAACAGTGTAGAAACAGCGAGGGTCATTATTCCACCAGGGTATCTTACGGTGTCCATATCTATGTCCATTACAATACAACCAAAATAGTTTATTTCAGACACTTACATCGTGAAATTCATGTCCACCCTTGACAATACCTCATTGTCTCAATGGTACCATCACCATGAAAGTAACCATGACAATGACAGTAGAACCATCTTGTTCATATTAGGAAAAAACCGGGAGCAACCACGGCAATGTTAGCATTTCTGTCGTGTTCACATTATTACCTCCATCATGAAGGTAACCGTGGTAACGGTAGTATTTCTGTCGTGTAAACAGTATTACGTCCTTCACGAAGGTAGCCCTGACAATATCAGATTCCCTGTCCACATTATGATGTTATGAAATGTGAATGTTTACAGGAATACATCGCCCGTTTATCCCGTTATCCGGTAGGTTTAAGAATAAGTTTTCAAAGGATTCAAATGTGTACGCAGATTACGATATGGCAAGACAAAGAGGTGACGTGTATGCTTGTCACTGGCTTGATCAAAGGGCAGAGGTATTCAACGTGTCTGCGCAATAGTCAAAGGTCTCAGAAATTTTAAGGATGCATACGGCATGTTTGCGTAAAAGCAAGCACTGGGGTAGTTTTTAATGCTGAATACTAACCTGCTGTTTGCTCAAAAACGCCTAATTAGGTCACCATTTGGGGTGAAAGGTCAACGAGTGCAAAATTCAATTTTTTTAAATAAGAAGTCTTTTATTTATCACACTCTATCCATACAATGAACACCTTTTACAATACATAGATTAATGATGTTACCACAGGATTTCAAAATGCGACTTTTGCGTGAAATTACATTTTACATTTATTTGTTCTGAAAAATGCAAAACAAGGCTGAATCTCTTCCTACTGTTGACAGAATTCTGTTCCAGACAACCTGTTTAGATCACAAAATCACAAATTTTCAAGTTCTACACTGCTTCACGTGCACGCCAAATGAAACTGCTTTCATTTCAGCTTGATTAATTATTTTTACAATATAATTACCCACGTAACAGTTATATACCACTAGGACAGGAAGGAATCCTATCAAATTATGTGTCAGATAGATAATATGACGATGAAGGCAAAATTGAAAAATAAATGCATACAAACCATGTGCCATGACCGAAGGATCGAATGTGTGCTAAAAGACCTTGCTTTCACATATCTGGATTTAGGAATCTTTGTGCCTAAGGATTTTGTTAACTGATGCACCAGTACTTTTTATATTCAGGTGTAGTATGTGTGTACCAGGAGAGGTCATCAGTGGTGGTATGTATGTAACAGTGGTGTAAATTTCATTCTAGTCCCAGATCAAGATTTGTCATTTGAGCTTTCGGCTAAGTCTTTGCCGGTCTCTACTATTGACATGCAATCTTCAAACATTGTTGAATGTGTGTAGATTCATACTATTGGTTCATAACGTAAATGTCTTAATGATACAAATGATGGAAAAATGTAACATAAAACACATATATTCAGTGAGATTCAGTAAGGATGACGATATGTATTCGACATAAAGGAAAATGTCCTTCATGTGTACAGCGTTAGGTTAACTAGAAGTTGAACATATAGGTATCTACAGGACTGTAAGTACTTACCAGGAAGCAACATGAATACAAAACATCTCCTCAGTCTGTCAGTCCTCATCCTGAATCTGATGGTCGTTGACTTGCGGAGTGAGATGTTGCAGTCCTAACTCCAGGAACCACATCTACCACTCCGACTTCACATCGTCTGGTATGGCGGTTCCATCCGTGTCTGATATATCTTATATTATTGATCAGTGTCAAGTGCACCACCATTAGAGGACGAATGATGTCAATTTCACCCGGGTACAGGTATCCATCATTGTATTTTATAGAACTGCCACCATTCAATAGCAAGAATGACAAACAGACACAAACTTGGCAGCAGTGTGTACGTAGCGCGGAACTGTGGATATGGCATTTGTTATTAATCCAGCATTAAATGTGTCCGTGTTTTCGAGGAGATAATACAAATTGCGTGCTATCTTTCATTTTTCCCCCAGAAATTGATCACAGGATATTTGACTGAATTCCCAGTAAATAGACCGCTGCCAAACACTCAACGTAAGATAAACACACGTAAACTAACATCTTTTTGACTTTTAATTCTGTTCGCAAATCGTTTCATCTAAATCATCGTGTTTACCGAGACCACTCTACGCATACAGTGTCTCAATGTGTATACTCGTTAACGTCGTTAGTTGGTCGAAATGATACGTTTGAGGCGGGTAATGTCAGCACACTACCAATCATCGTGTTGGCATATGGATTACTTGATAGTATTGGCATATGAAGTTTGTACCTTGTTGATACACATACTTAATCGTGTTGGTATATGTTCATATGGCCGTGTCGATACATTGGTAATCTTTCGCGACGGCACATCGCGTATTCTGCGCGTTGTTACATTCAAAAAGTCGTCCTGTTGCATAATTAATTTCAGTACCTGGCTGTGTTGGTATATTTCATACCCGATCCAGTTGGTCACTTTCGACCTGTTTTGACCCCCAGACAATCGGGCCTTCCCTAGGCCATTGTATGACAGTCAGCAGATTTGATCCACATGCTACTACCAGTCAACCCAATATTTTGCCGGGAGGGGTGTATTTAAACGCCGTGATCATGCCATCTTAAAAACACTGTCTACGTCTCAAAAAAGATCAGACGTTCCAGAAGCACACCGAGCTAAGATCCAAGTCTGCTTTATCGCCTACCTGAAAAACTACACCATGTCAAGGTCCTGTCAGCAAGCAGGTTTCGTGTATAATCGAGAACAAAGCCAACCTCACCTCTCCTTTTGGGCAATACCATCATAACCCAGCCATACGTCAGTGGAAGGGGCACATGTTGCTCAAGTCCCACCTACAGGGCATGTATGTACCAGACCCCCTGCAACAGTCGCGATCATTTCACTGGTGAAACCACCCGACCCTGTAAAGTCAGAAAACTTCCGACACCTATCATGGAACTCAACCAGAAATCCACCATTGCAGAACAGATCACCAAGAACCTGCGCACACCATCATGTTGGAAAGTACAGTCGTCCTGTCCACCACAACCACTCGGTGTCAAAGGAAGAAGCTGTACTAACGAAAAACACGTAGAGTAATATTGTATTATTTGAAAAGGCAAAATATTAACCATAAATAAACATGTAGCAAAGCGCTTTGCGTGAAATTTGTTGCAACTGATCATCATGTATCGGGGGTGGCACGTGCCCCTAGTGTACATTATGCTTTTTGCATGTTTATCGACACCTAGAGTTCACACACTTGACATTGAAAATTGAAGAACGGCGAATTATGTTTAAGCCTCTGATGGACGTTAATTTCAACAGAGACCATATACCGTACTGATTTCAACCTGAACTGCCCGTACCTCAAGTCATGGTGGACAGAATATCAGCGTCTCGGCGCCGTGGGTATACTGGAGACTGGAATGGCCCAAAATGAAGTGACTAGACATTTTGAGATTATGTAATCCGGTAATATTCCAGTAAATATTGTGTATATCTTAATACAAATCCATAAGCAATACAGAATACAAATTAAGTTTCTTTTGTGATCTTGCTTTGCCAAATAAAGAAATTAATATATAATAGTGCCACTGTTTATGAACGACAAAGAAACCTACACACTTTCAAATCAGTCATTTTCTATCGCTTCACAATGTACATAATAAATACTTAGAATGATCTTAGGGTTTGTGAGGCAGTGGTTTAATGGTTTAAGTGATCACTTGTCCCCAGGAAGACCTTGGTTTGGTTTGTACATGGGTACCATGCGTGAAGCCCATTTCTGGTGTTCTCCCCTCCCCGGTAATATTGCTGGAATATTGCTAAAAGCAGCAGGAAACTAAAACTCACAGACTCTTAGAGTAGTTTCATTGTAATGTTCAGACCATTTTGACAGTGTTCAACTATATTACAAAGCTGCTAACATTCCCCCCAAAATTCACAAATTTCTCTGCATGCCATTATGCCACCTCTGTCACACACAAAATATTCTCCTGAATTTCACAAGCTGCTCAAGTCAAGTTTGATGGTTAAATTATTGCAGACTTCATTCTACCTCAACCATTCTATATTCCTACTTATTATATCATGAACAGATGAAGACGCGACATTTAGCACGGACTTCCCACACTTGTCAAGCTTTCTTGGGTCTATTTTCTTCTCCAGCAGATACTCCACTACCTCTCTGTCCCCAACCTCTGCAGCAGGGAACAGTGCTGTACGTCCTCTCTTGTCCACGTTTAGGACAGGTGCTCGTTTCTCTTCAATGAGATAATACAACTTTTCTGCTGCTTCAAGACTGGAGCCTGCTGCTGCATGCACAACCGTTTGTTCCTCACCATCTGTCTCCCTGACATCTCCTCCTTTCTCACACAGGAACTCCACCATCTCTAGGTCCCCATGAGCTGCTGCAGCATGAAGCAGACTACCTCCTGTTGATGTCTTCGTAAAGCACCCTGACCTCTTGCATAGCACCTTGAGTACTGCCAGATTGTTGACATTGCATGCATTAACCAAACAAGTGTCACCATTGCTGTTAGTTCTCTGTGTGTCCACCTTACTGGCCAGGAGGATCTTCAGATTTTCAATTACTACTCTATCACTAACAGTCTTAACCACTGTTTGTAGATCTTTGTAATGTGTGACGAAGTAATGTTGAATGTAGGCTCTGGTTGGTTCATGAAAGCACAACTCATATAAGGGCATCCCATTACTGAGTGTCTGACCTGTCTGGCAGATGACTTGCATGCACTCACGACTGTTGGAGAGCGCTGCACAATGCAGGGCTGTAACCTCCGCCTCATTCAGACAAGTAACATCAGCACCATTATCTAACAGTTCCACTACACACTCAACATTTCCCCGTAAGGCTGCAAAATGAAGGGGAGTGTTATTTTGTCCATCAGTCACATTTACCCCAAGGCCTTCTTTTGTCGTGTCTAACTGCATCAATAGCTTGATCTTTAAGAGACTGTCAACTGCTGACCTAGCCGCACAATGCAAAAGGGTATCTTTCTGTTTGCTAATAGGCCTATATAGCCTGATAGTATCAGTTTTGTTTAGAAGCTCTTCTAGACACCGAAATGAGCCATAGATAGTAGCATATTTCAACAATAACATTTCTTTATCCTGACAGATTGTGGTGACTTCCAGCAAGCGTTTCAGTATGTCAACATTGACATGCCCGGCTGCCAAACTCAGAAGAATGTCTTTGTCATATGAACATTCTGTATCCAGAAGAATATTCATGAGATCCAGGACATTAATGTACATTGCTTTGCATTCATTTGGTAGAATGAACCCAGATGTTTGGTAAAGAAGTTGGATCAAACTTTTGGCAAAAGCATGTTTGTTAGATTCTTCGGATTTCATTTTATCCACAAGCAGTTTTGTAACTCTGACATTCCCAAACTTGATTGCCACTGACAAGAGCTGTGTCCAGTTATGTATGCCACTCCACTGTGTCTTTTCAAACACCAAGTCCACCATGTGTGCATCTGCCTGAGGAACACAACAGAGAGCCTTGATGCTGTCAGCAGATGTTGGTGTTCCATTGCTCAACAGTTTCAAGACTGCTTCGTGGTTGTTGTTGTATATGTAACAGGTCAGTGCTTCATTTAACAAGGCACTTGACAGGCCAACCAGGCCTTGTTTGAACAGAAGTGTATTGGCAAACTGCACTAACCCTTTCATGATGATGAATGACACAAGATACTCATAGGCAAAAAGTGTTTCCTTCAGAAAGATGTCGGAAGTTTCACCAATCATGTCAAGTGAATCTGCCGTCACATCTTTAATGATCTCTTGGTTGAAGGTATTAAAATAACAACAGCCACCACCAATGTTTTTTGTAGCAAGCACAAAGTTGCTATCATTACTGTCCAATATAGATTTCACAAATTCCATGTTGCTAAAACATGGGTGATTTAGTATTTCAACTCTGTCATCCATAAGAATGTCAACAACCCTTTCTATGAAAACCTCCTGCAAGTTATCATCAATGTACACAAGTGATTCATCTTCTTCATCACATATTGTGTCTGATCTTCCAACTCTGACAAACTTAACTAGAACTTCAACAGAACACTTATCAAGGAACATTGCCAGGTGTGTCTGGGCAGCATCTAGGAACACAGCATCAGAAATTGCTGTATGTTCAAATTCAAAGATATTTCTGCTCTTCTTGAGACAGGTGTCAGAAAGCTCATTTGCCTTATCCTTGATGCTCCTACAATTAGGCATCTGTTCCAGTGAAATGCATGTGTCACTAAGATCTTCAATGAGGTTTTTCAGTTCTTTTGGTGGGTTGTCCAGCATCTTGGCATCAAGGCATCCTTTCATCAATATGAGCAGGAGCACCAAGTATCCAAGTTGATCATTGTCTCTCAGCATTGAGACATCAGTTGTAAGGAAATCATATGCATAGCTGTTTGAAGTTCTCTTCTTGTCCTTCACTCTACGGGCAAACAGTTCACAACATCTGGGAAAACCAACACATGTTTTTGTGTCAACTATCTCCTGTATATCCTCCTTTTTCAAATTCAGCCGGCTACAGTGTTTCAAAAATAACTTATTTTTCTCGGTGGGGCGTAGAGCATGTTTTCCATCAAGATCTAACATAATCATGTTCTTCATCAGTTTGTACTTCATTACTCGACAGTGACATTTTGAAAAAATATCTGTTCGTGATGTGACGATCAAAGATATTAGCCCTGACTCAACCGTTGGCCACATCAGGTCGAACAGCTTCTCCCACTTATCAAGAACAGTTTTGGAAAAGTTGCTGGAGCCAAACATGTCATCGATCATCACAAGGTATTTCCTTTGGATCTTTTCAGAGTGCCGTCCTGTTTTCGGGATCAAGTGCCAATCATCTGCTAAAGTCAAAACTAATGGTGTCCTTTTTGATTCCTTAGAGAGCTTTGAAAGCAGGTGTAGTCCAAGCTTACTTTTACCAGTGCCATGTCGTCCCTTGATAAAGAGAGAACCATGATAATTGAGTCTCTTCATTGTCCTTAAGGCATACCTCTCAACAAATGTTGATACTTGTGAGGACATGTCATGACTCTTTATCAATGCTTTTGTTGATTCTGAAAGTAAGGGAAATATCATGATAAAGTAACAAAATTAAAATATAGACTACAAAACAGAGTTAACAGCTAACAACGTCCCATCCCAGTCTATAAGTTATTTTTTGGTGATCATAAAATTCCGGCTAGAATTGTCTATAGTTTATAGGTCAAAACATATATAACTCACCTTTGATGTTATTCAATGGCGATTCACCTGATGAAGAGAAGAAAAAAATTATATTCCTGTATGATTATCTGAAGATTCAGTCTTTTTGGTCCACCAGTTTTGTATATATCACACACAAATGTTTGTCTCAGACTAATCATTCAGACTAACTTGAAAATCTCCATGTAACCTTATTTCTAACACAAAATATACCAGTTTGCAATGTTAAGTTTTGAGCCTCATGACAGAATAACTGGAAGGAATGTAATGCATGATACACTGGGGATTACACTTTCTCAGTAAAGAAAGATTCTAATAGTGTTGGGAAATGGTTAAAATCTCACAACTGATGATTACCTCATTACCAACAAACAATCATAAAATAAGAATTTGGTTAGCATAATTTTTTTGGATTTTCCAGTTGTGGTTTTTATTGCAGATATATATAACATGACGCATTGTGCTGCTATAAAGTGATGATTTATAATACTAACATATCCTGAAAATACACTTCCTGAAATATTCAGTAATGACCTTTCAGTTACTGAAATGAGTTTGTGTTCAATGAAAATGTGATTGATTGCTTGGTCACTGCAGCCTATCTTCGATTTTTTCAATTAATCGAAGCACCACTAGATTCTAGTCCCATTAAGGATTCGAACCCACACTATCAGAGTCAGGCACCTAATCACCAGCACACAGTCTCTCTGACACTTCTGAGGAAGTGTCATCCAAAATACAGTCTAGCCTAGTCCACCATCTTCAGTACTCCTTTCTCCTCCTTGTAACTACAACAAACACTGGATTGTGTGGTTCACATTTGATTATTTACAGACCTCCAACATATAGCTAGAAAATTGCTGAGAGCAGCATTAAATTAAACCCGATACCCACACCCACCCACCCACACACGCACACACACACATACTTTTAACTAAAGCCTTGCCTATCGGCTTACCTACCACTTTTTACTATTCTGGAAAACATAGTACTGAAAAATAAAACATTTGATGTTTACCCCGTGCCTTGGTTCCCTCAGCATGCTCTATTCTCACCACCCACTTACTTACTGCCTTGCATTCTCTCAAGTCTGAAAGTTAACATCCAATGTTGGAAACTCAGACCAGGACTTCTCTTACATATCACTCTTTTTCTGGGCTTTTGACTGAAGTTCACTTAATGCTATGTTAACTATGGCAACCTGTGCTTGGCCTACACAAGGCTCTGATGGCTACTGACTACCATAGAAACTAGGGGCCTCAACCTGTGCTTGGCCTACACAAGACTCTGATGTCTACTGACTACCATGGAAACTAGGGGCCTCAACCTGTGCTTGGCCTACACAAGACTCTGATGGCTACTGACTACCATGGAAACTAGGGGCCTCAACCTGTGCTTGGCCTACACAAGGCTGTGATGGCTACTGACTACCATGGAAACTAGGGGCCTCAACCTGTGCTTGGCCTACACAAGACTCTGATGTCTACTGACTACCATGGAAACTAGGGGCCTCAACCTGTGCTTGGCCTACACAAGACTCTGATGGCTACTGACTACCATGGAAACTAGGGGCCTCAACCTGTGCTTGGCCTACACAAGACTCTGATGGCTACTGACTACCATGGAAACTAGGGGCCTCAACCTGTGCTTGGCCTACACAAGACTCTGATGGCTACTGACTACCATGGAAACTAGGGGCCTCAACCTGTGCTTGGCCTACACAAGGCTCTGATGGCTACTGACTACCATGGAAACTAGGGGCCTCAACCTGTGCTTGGCCTACACAAGGCTCTGATGGCTACTGACTACCATGGAAACTAGGGGCCTCAACCTGTGCTTGGCCTACACAAGGCTCTGATGGCTACTGACTACCATGGAAACTAGGGGCCTCAACCTGCTCCTTAACTGTCTCCTTAGCCAAGTCAAGCCTACTTGCTCACCTGATGTTAACTTACCGTCTTGGTAAACTGGACCTTGAACACCTTTAGCTTCATGAAAATTTGCTGTTTTATAATAGTGTTGTTGTTGCACAATCATCACTGTAACAAAACCAAAGACTATACATATAGACATAAATACTAACATTGGTAGAGCGCTGATAGCCAGCTCTGCTGCTTAAGCCCTCTATTTTTCCTTAAAGCAGTGGATGCCAATGCATATTGTATTACCAGTCTCAACGCCCTCTTTGGGGAGCATCTTGCTGCACACCAAGTTCATGTGGCTTTCTCATCCTGACAATGCACCCATTCAGAGCTGGGTAGACTCGGACACATAGTCACAGTACTTTGTCGAGGTTTGTTGCACCTTGCTGTACCTGCAACTTGTGTTGGCAATTGGTTGAATTTCAAGGATAATTCACTGAATTATCAAAACGATCGATCATCGATTAATAATCAATCATAAAGTTAGAGTTTAACTTCCAGTCAGATATGTTTGTAAAAGAGGAAACAATATAATACAAGACTAGTACCAGTCTTGGCATTGGCTGTTACAAATCACATTAAGTCATGTGAGCCAATCAGGCATCTCCTTATGTTATGTGTTTACATGCTTGCCATCATTAAGAAATATTGACTTACTGGACCTGAGATGGATGACATGATAGAAGTATTAAATGAATGAAAATCACATTGAAAACAGCGTAACTGACTGCCTTACACTGCACATAAATGTTGGTACATATTAACCAATCATGATCGATCACAGATATTATTTACTATTGATTGATCACTGATGAAATCGATTATTCAGAACACCACCAACCACAGCTGGGTGTTTGTATTCACCACCATCTGGTTATCTCCCATCTGGTTTTTTGTTTAAGTGCACAGGGTTGTGTACTTTTCACTAGGGACTGTGACAACATGGAAAGAGTCTGCACACAAAGTTGACTTGAATGTTTTTAGACCTCCAATCAGTATACATCTATAGATTCATAATGTAAACAAAAGAAATCTCAACATTCTCTATACTATATGCATATATTTTGTCCTCTCATGCAATAAACAACTTACCTGGGGCACCGCTGGTCTTAAGCTGTTGTTGAGAAGATGTTTCTGAGTGAAGCTGATATCCCTGGTATGGGGTACAATCATACCCTGTGGCCATCATGCCAGGATGACCACCTTTATCAGTCTGTCTTTTTCCATCAAAGTGTGGTGGTCCAGTTGCCATGGGAAACATACCAGATGGCTGTGTGTGAAGATATGGGAGAAACTGTTGCTGAGACATTGGGTTGACAGTTGACAAGTGCTGCTGCTGTTGTTGACCTTGAGGGTCTTTTGAAATATAATCATGAGCAGACATATGAGGCATAGTTCCCAGCTCTTGTCCTCCTGCCATATGAGGGATGCTGTCAAGAGGGGTACTCACTTCCCCATCCACCGAAGGACCCGCTTCAGGGGTTGGGCACATCTTTGGTTTCTTATCCCCCGACATGTTCCATAAAAACTATGTGTCTGCTGCCCCTAAACCATCAATCTGTGAATTAAAGTCAGAGACAATGTAATGAGTAATTCATAGATTGGAAATATTTCTGTAATACCCTCAAACTAGGCAAGAAGAATACTAGGACACTCTGGAACAATTTAACACCATAACAGGTAGTTCTAACTCAGTCACTTGACCAAAGCTTCCAGACCTAGCCAGAGACAAACATGGAGTGAATACTATTGCTGCACACCTCTCCAACACAAGCATCTCCACTAATTACACTACAAACTTCCCAAACACCTTAAAAACCAACCCTACACCACACCCAACCCCCACCTCCCCCAACTACCATCTCCCCATAAACACACCAATACAATTATACATATACATGAACTTAAATCTGCACTTAGAAACAAAAGCACAGCCTCACTCACAGGCCAAGATCTCATCAGTTACACCATACTAAATAAACTACCACCAAACATGCAAAACCTTACACTGCATCTCTTTTACACAATCTGGACCTCAGGTCACGTACAGCCAAGGTGTATCTATTCTGAAACCTGAGAAACCCCAAAATGACCATATCTCACATCGCCCTGAATCACTTACCTCACACCTTTGTAAAATTTTAGAAACCATTATAAACAACCAGCTAAAACATGAAATTATCACCAAAAATCTCATCAAGAAGGACCAGTGCGACAATACTCCAAATAGACCAACTTTAGATCATATTTTACATTTGGAACAAGATGTCAAGGTAGCAGAAGCACAAAAACAATACACTATGGCCATTTTATAGACTTCAGTAAAGCATACATGGTTTGGCACAACAGCTTCATTCAAAAACTTCAAAACAATGTCAAATCAATTCTAAATTTCATTCTCTTTCTTAAGAACTGACACATAAAAGTCAAATCTCACGACAAAGTTTTGGACCATTATCCTTTAGAAAATGGACCATCCCAGGGGAGCATCTTATCCCCCACTTTATTTAACTTCATGAATAATGACATTTTTCCTGAAAGCACCCCTAAAATTGCAACTGCTAAATTCACCAATGATATTTCTTTCTGGACCTCACATACATCCATTATCCAAGCATCTTCTAAAATCCAAAGAATTCTAAATCACACCCAAAAATGGGCCAAAAAATGGGGCTTCCACATTAATGATAATAAAAATGTCGGAATATTATTCAAATCTCAGTATATGCAAAATCATACACCCAAACTTCAACATAATAACCAATCATTTGCATTCCAAAGACAAGCCAAACTCCTAGGAGTAACTTTCAACCAACACCTTATTATAACATTGGTTCCTCACATTCATAATTTGGTCAACTGATGTGAAAACGATCTAAACCTCATGCATGCTATTTCTGGCATAAACTGGGGAGCTGACAAACAAACCCTTCTACACATATATATAACACCAATAATGTCTAAAATGGACTATGCAGCTCCGGTCCTCCACTGCCTCTCCCCAACCAATCTTCAAAAACTAAACTCCATCCCTAAAGGCCCTAAGTTGGGCTTTGGGTTTTGAACGGGTACTTCCCTGAACACACTTCTTCTCCTTACAGGCATACTTTCAATCACACAGAGAATAAATCAATTTGCACTCAAGTAATGGACTGGGGCCCAACACAATCCCATCTTCAAACTCATATAAACAAAATACAACACCAAAAAATATACTATTATAAAAATTCAGATTACACCCAAACAAAGCACCCTACTTAAGTCATATCACCAGTTTGCAACATGCGCATCAATTAAATAAAATCACTCGCACACTTCCCATTGCAAGTTACATCCATGACAAATCAATACCAAACACTGACATCACCATAGCACCTATCATCCACCAACTAGACAAAAAAAACAGACACTACCACCAAAACTGGTATAATAAACACACACATAAAGCATACCTATCCCCACCACACACACATAAAGCATACCTACCCCCACCACACACACATAAAGCATACCTACCCCAACAACACACACATAAAGCATACCTACCCCCACCACACACACATAAAGCATACCTACCCCCACCACACACATAAAGCATACCTACCCCCACAACACACACATAAAGCATACCTACCCCCACCACACACACATAAAGCATACCTACCCCCACCACACACATAAAGCATACCTACCCCCACAACACACACATAAAGCATACCTAACACCACAACACACACATAAAGCATACCTACCCCCACCACACACATAAAGCATACCTACCCCCACCACACACATAAAGCATACCTACCACCACAACACACACATAAAGCATACCTACCCCCACCACACACACATAAAGCATACCTACCCCAACAACACACACATAAAGCATACCTACCCCCACCACACACACATAAAGCACACCTACCCCAACAACACACACATAAAGCATACCTACCCCCACCACACACAAAGCATACCTACCCCCACCACACACATAAAGCATACCTACCCCCACCACACACACATAAAGCATACCTACCCCCACCACACACACATAAAGCAAACCTACCCCAACAACACACACATAAAGCATACCTACCCCAACAACACACACATAAAGCATACCTATCCCCACCACACACACATAAAGCATACCTACCCCCACCACACACACATAAAGCATACCTATCCCCACCACACACATAAAGCATACCTAACACCACAACACACATAAAGCATACCTACCCCCACCACACACACATAAAGCATACCTACCCCCACCACACACACATAAAGCATACCTACCCCCACCACACACACATAAAGCATACCTACCCCAACAACACAGACATAAAGCATACCTACCCCCACCACACACACATAAAGCATACCTACCACCACCACACACACATAAAGCATACCTACCCCCACCACACACATAAAGCATACCTACCCCCACCACACACACATAAAGCATACCTACCCCCACCACACACACATAAAGCATACCTACCCCCACCACACACACATAAAGCATACCTACCCCCACCACACACATAAAGCATACCTACCCCCACAACACACACATAAAGCATACCTACCCCCACCACACACACATAAAGCATACCTACCCCCACCACACACACATAAAGCATACCTACCCCCACCACACACACATAAAGCATACCTACCCTCACCACACACACATAAAGCATACCTACCCCCACCACACACATAAAGCATACCTACCCCAACAACACACACATAAAGCATACCTATCCCCACCACACACACATAAAGCATACCTACCCCCACCACACACACATAAAGCATACCTACCCCAACAACACACACATAAAGCATACCTATCCCCACCACACACACATAAAGCATACCTACCCCCACCACACACACATAAAGCATACCTACCCCCACCACACACACATAAAGCATACCTACCCCCACCACACACACATAAAGCATACCTATCCCCACCACACACACACATAAAGCATACCTACCCCCACCACACACACATAAAGCAAACCTACCCCCACCACACACACATAAAGCATACCTACCCCAACAACACACACATAAAGCATACCTATCCCCACCACACACACATAAAGCATACCTACCCCCATCACACACACATAAAGCATACCTACCCCCACCACACACACATAAAGCATACCTACCCCCACCACACACATAAAGCATACCTACCCCCACAACACACACATAAAGCATACCTACCCCCACCACACACACATAAAGCATACCTACCCCCACCACACACACATAAAGCATACCTACCCCCATCACACACACATAAAGCATACCTACCCCAACAACACAGACATAAAGCATACCTACCCCCACCACACACACATAAAGCATACATACCCCAACAACACACACATAAAGCATACCTACCACCACCACACACACATAAAGCATACCTACCCCCACCACACACACATAAAGCATACCTACCCCCACCACACACATAAAGCATACCTACCCCCACCACACACACATAAAGCATACCTACCCCCACCACACACACATAAAGCATACCTACCCCCACCACACACACATAAAGCATACCTACCCCCACCACACACATAAAGCATACCTACCCCCACAACACACACATAAAGCATACCTACCCCCACCACACACACATAAAGCATACCTACCCCCACCACACACACATAAAGCATACCTACCCCCACCACACACACATAAAGCATACCTACCCTCACCACACACACATAAAGCATACCTACCCCCACCACACACATAAAGCATACCTACCCCAACAACACACACATAAAGCATACCTATCCCCACCACACAAACATAAAGCATACCTACCCCCACCACACACACATAAAGCATACCTACCCCAACAACACACACATAAAGCATACCTATCCCCACCACACACACATAAAGCATACCTACCCCCACCACACACACATAAAGCATACCTACCCCCACCACACACACATAAAGCATACCTACCCCCACCACACACACATAAAGCATACCTATCCCCACCACACACACACATAAAGCATACCTACCCCCACCACACACACATAAAGCAAACCTACCCCCACCACACACACATAAAGCATACCTACCCCAACAACACACACATAAAGCATACCTATCCCCACCACACACACATAAAGCATACCTACCCCCACCACACACACATAAAGCATACCTACCCCCACCACACACACATAAAGCATACCTACCCCCACCACACACATAAAGCATACCTACCCCCACAACACACACATAAAGCATACCTACCCCCACCACACACACATAAAGCATACCTACCCCCACCACACACACATAAAGCATACCTACCCCCATCACACACACATAAAGCATACCTACCCCCATCACACACACATAAAGCATACCTACCCCAACAACACACACATAAAGCATACCTACCACCACCACACACACATAAAGCATACCTACCCCGACAACACACACATAAAGCATACCTACCCCCACCACACACACATAAAGCATACCTACCCCACCACACACACATAAAGCATACCTACCCCCACCACACACACATAAAGCATACCTACCCCCACCACACACACATAAAGCATACCTACCCCCACCACACACACATAAAGCATACCTACCCCCACCACACACACATAAAGCATACCTACCCCAACAACACACACATAAAGCATACCAACCCCCACCACACACACATAAAGCATACCTACCCCCACCACACACACATAAAGCATACCTACCCCCACCACCCACACATAAAGCAAACCTACCCCCACCACACACACATAAAGCATACCTACCCCCACCACACACACATAAAGCACACCGACCCCCACCACACACACATAAAGCATACCTACCCCCACCACACACACATAAAGGAAACCTACCCCCACCACACACACATAAAGCATACCTACCCCCACCACACACACATAAAGCATACCTACCCCCACCACACACACATAAAGCATACCTACCCCCACCACACACACATAAAGCATACCTACCCCCACCACACACACATAAAGCATACCTACCCCCACCACACACACATAAAGCATACCTACCCCGACAACACACACAAAGCATACCTACCCCGACCACACACACATAAAGCATACCTACCCCCACCACACACATAAAGCATACCTACCCCGACAACACACACATAAAGCATACCTACCCCCATCACACACACATAAAGCATACCGACCCCGACAACACACACATAAAGCACACCGACCCCCACCACACACACATAAAGCACACCGACCCCCACCACACACACATAAAGCATACCTACCCCAACAACACACACATAAAGCATACCTACCCCCACCACACACACATAAAGCATACCTACCCCGACAACACACACATAAAGCATACCTACCCCCACCACACACACACATAAAGCATACCTACCACCACCACACACACATAAAGTATACCTACCACCACCACACACACATAAAGCATACCTACCCCCACCACACACACATAAAGCATACCTACCCCCACCACACACACACATAAAGCATACCTACCACCACCACACACACATAAAGCATACCTACCCCGACAACACACACATAAAGCATACCTACCCCCACCACACACACATAAAGCATACCTACCCCCACCACACACACATAAAGCATACCTACCCCCACCACACACACATAAAGCATACCTACCCCGACAACACACACATTTACAACACTGCATCGATAAACACAAACAACATCAATGGCCTAGGCACAACAGTTTCTCCTCTCCGTCCCTTTCACAAGAAACTTCCATGACACACACCACAGCAGAACTTACAGCCATTTCGTCTGCATTCTACTTAATTTTACCCTCAAACAAACAAATTTCTTAATAATAACTGAGTCGCTTAGTGCCATAAAGAAGATGCATGCACTCCAAATCTTGAAACGACATCATTTACAATATCATCCAACAAGTACGTTCTCTAAGTCTCTCAAATAAAACCGTCACATTTCTGTGGGTACCAGGCCACACTGACACCAATGGAAACACAGCAGACTCTGCACCAAGACCCTCTACACCTCACCCCTCACCAACCTCTCCACACCTCAATGTCAGAAATAAAACAAATCATAAAAAAACACATTACTCCAGCCAAGTACCATTCAAACCTAAATACTAACAGATCAAAATGGCACAAATCTATCATCACTTCACCTATGAAAAACACCCCCACCTTCTCAGTTAACAAAACAAAAGAGCAGCAATCGAAGGATTTCAGCAAGACTATGCACCTTGCTGTTTCGCAGGACACCAAGGGGGTTCGACCAGTGCAAACAGACAAAATGCTAAGTCTGTGCTCACACTTCAACAGTGGTGACAAGTCATTGCCAAGGTTTCTAACTGGTAGTGGACACAATATTACACTGGTATGAACTGTGGTACAAGTAGTATCAACTGCACAACAGCATTATGTGCTTGGTGATTTACGTTTGTAAACCTTGTGCTATTGCCAGCTATTATATTATATTACATTATATTAATGTGAGAAACAATTCATGTGCTGCAACAAAGATTTGTTGGTATTCTGTTAGATATCTTCACTGAGGAACATTTGTCCTAGCCTAGGTGTGGGAGCATTTAGCCTGGGGGTGTTTTGTCTGGGGGTGTTATGTCCTTGTAGGCTTATTGTCCTACCACAGACTCTAGGAAGAAATAAGATGTGAAAACAATGATGCCAGAAAGCAAAGCACAGGAAGGATGTACATGTAGATGTGAAAGCACTGATGTAAGAGGATCTATATGTAGAAGCACTGATGTAAGAGGATCTGTATGTAGAAGCACTGATGTAAGAGGATCTGTATGTAGAAGCACTGATGTAAGAGGATCTGTATGTAGAAGCACTGATGTAAGAGGATCTGTATGTAGAAGCACTGATGTAAGAGGATCTGTATGTAGAAGCACTGATGCAAGAGGATCTGTATGTAGAAGCACTGATGTAAGAGGATCTGTATGTAGAAGCACTGATGTAAGAGGATCTGTATGTAGAAGCACTGATGTAAGAGGATCTGTATGTAGAAGCACTGATGTAAGAGGATCTATATGTAGAAGCACTGATGTAAGAGGATCTATATGTAGAAGCACTGATGCAAGAGAGGGTCTTTCAGTGTATCAAGGAGCATCTGCTTGGTGGCCTACTGCTTGCTACTTTCATGGCAGGCTTACAACTTTTTTTACAGCTGGCCCTGTACACCAATACATTTGCCAAGGGTATATATTTGACCATGTCATTTACAATGGGACATATTTTTGAAAACAGTTTACAACTGTGGTAGCTAGATAATGTCGGTATTGTTCATGATAGTTCATGTCTGTATAGTTGTATTCTATCAGAGACCATATGTTCGTTTAAATTGTATGATTCTATTAATATTTCAGATCTGTATCTATTGATATGTACTCCAGATACATTTAAGTAAACAGTGGTTATATACATTTATTAATATTGAAAGTTTTGTGTGTATTTTTTTAAACTTAAAAATACATGTACATGTTGCTAATTAAAGGTCACATGCAATGCAAAACACAGCTTTGCAGATTCTGATTAGTTTTGGTGTGGACTTACAGTAACATATTTTCTAACATGCAAATTCAAGTTATGAAGTTGAAAAATAATGCTATTGAAAAAAGCCTGTGAAATCGGAGTTCAAAGGAATTCACTAATTTTCACCCAGTGCTGTGCTGCACCCATAGCGCATGTGCAGTGATAGGTTCACATGGCTTGAACCGACTGGTATAAAAACAGCAAGTGATTATAGCTGCGGTTGAAGTTGGAGAATATTTAGATATGGTTCTTCAGATCTTGGGTCTGCAGTAATAAAAATGCACTGGTCCCAAGTTTTCAAGAAAGTGTAGCATGAGAAATACTAATTTCATTGCTATCAACATGATCAAATTGCTCAGCTTAAAAACTGATATGTCTTAATTCATGTTGATGGAAACATAGAAGACATGCTAATTGTGATAAGTAGTCTCTGTCACAGACAAAAGTCAACATCTGTTTTATTGACACCTATGTGTCAGCCTGTCTGCTGATGACAGTATGCAGTACACAATTTCAGTCACTGACCACATGCAATTTGAACTTAACACCTTTCTGGCTGTACACCACAAACAAAACACATTGATTTATGGCTCGTGCACCTGGGTTCTGCCTCTGTCACATTATGTAATTACACAGACAGGCCGCAGATTATCAGTTTCAAGTTCTGCTTTGTTCACCATCAGCATTTTTTGAGATGGATCGAACATAAATGCAGAGGGCATGTATTCACAAAACTCAACATCTCTATATACACTATTTATGGATAACAACGTCTTCTATTCTATATGATGCAATGTTTCATCATGGATTCTTATATTGTTATCACTCTTGCATGACAATGGTATATTAATCAATAGCGAAGTGACGCATCACATACTATAAAAGAAGTTGTTATCCATAAAAAAACAAACTTTCTTATTGCTCACCATACTTCTAAACTGCCAATCAAACAGATCATCTCACACACAACGAGCCCTCAGGGTAACGGCAAATGACCCAGCCAATGAAAAGTCTTTGTACACTTGAGTGCACACCCGCCCGCTCCGACCAGGCTTGGTCTTCCGGGCGCTTCTTTTTGAGGCATGTAAGCCCAAGTACAAAATATTGCACTTTTGACTCGCAATTGTACCCTGATAATGTTCTTTATTTGTTTTTTCACAATCAGCAATGCATATTATATGTCATGAATAAGTGATAATTGTGTTTTAATTGTGTTTGTTTTTTGATTGCATGTGACATTTAATATTTCAGATTTTCGTTTGGTCATAATTTCTTTGTCTAAGGATGTATCACAAATTACTTAACATTCGCCTCACATAGCACAAATGTTTGTAAATTTTGTATTCATGTGGGATTAAACAAAACATATTGCACTGTCACACATATATTGTTGCCAATCAAAAGCAAGATTGACATCAAAGTATGTTTATGCTCTTGCTCTTTTCTGGACCATGAAAGCAGGAAATGACTCCCCAAAAGTCCATGATCACATATCACACAGGGAATGATTAATATCACAAATTCTATCATATCGTGTTTCAAAGGTTATAAATAGAATGGGATTTCCCAATCGGAAAAGTTATTTTCCGGAAAAAGGAAATTCACAGAAGTTCACAAATTTCTTATGAATACCAAGTTATCCAAACTTTTACTAATTATATTGGGCGCTGATTATACAGGTGTCACTGATGTGTGCCTTGGCCGAAGGGGGGACGATAAACTTGACACGCAACAGTGGAAAAAATGTAGTTCCTGGACAAATTCAGGCGCAGAACGTGACCAGTTACTGAGATAGATCAGAGATTATAATTACATGCCATAATGGGGTCTCGAAGGATGTTCTGTATAATTTCACAGAGAGCGCTATGCTATCTACCTATACTGTCACCATTAAAAGAGCTCCACATCTTGTAACACTCGATGAAGAAGCGTTGATTTCTAAGGACCACGAAGACAAGCATCAACAATGTGCAAAGCGACACCACGGGCGATCAGAGTTGTCGTTCTTTGTTACCGAATCGCGCACTCAGTACACCCATAGAGAATTATGAGAAGTAGTAGTATAGCTAACTGGTGTGAAATGATATAATCGCTATTCACTAATAATACACATCCGTCCGAAAGCCCATAATACGAGGATATAAGTGCAACAAAATTATTATGTTTCACAGATTAAGACAAAAATGCAACAGAGAGGGATCCTGGCTCAGTGGTAAGGCTTATCATCGCCTTTCCGGAGTATATGAAGGTTCCCTTACAAGTACTGCAGCTTTGTACACTACCGACAAAAAATAAGGGAACTGATGAAATGACTGTGAATGTGAAATTGCTCTGAATGTCCACTAAATCACATCTGGGCGTGAAGTTTAAACGTAAAATTATTATTTATATATTGAAAAAACGCATTCTAAAGATCACTTTCCGTATCAAAATGTCTAACAAAAAGTTTGTAAAATCGCAATGAAAACGTGAAAAACGACCTGGGATTTCCGCTTGCTACGGAAACACCCGACAGTTAAATGAGCAGAGGCGGTATCACGTGATAAGACGTCAATATTGTAACTATTGCCGGTGGCTTCCTGTTTGGTTATATTTGACAACTTGACCATGGATTCTGAAGCTGTCATGTACGAGGGGAAGTCAATATGTTCATAGAACTCGATATAAAACAGAACACAATGGTTGTGATATTGGTTTTATTTTTCAAAATAGTCTCCCTGAACCTCGATGCATTTTGCCCATTTGTCTTTGAGACTGTCTATGCCCTTGAAATAGAAGTCTTCAGATTGGTCCCTCAGCCACGCCTCTGTTGTTGCCTTGAGGTCATCATCATTGGCAAATCTTGTTCCACGCAAGTGAGATTTCAAATTGCGAAACAGATAGTAGTCGCTGGGGGCCAGATCTGGACTGTATGGGGGATGGTTTAGTTGTTCGAAGCCACATTGTTGAAGAGAAGCTTGTGCAACACGGCTCTTGTGGACTGGTGCATTGTCGTGGAGAAGCATGACTCCAGCTGTCAACTTCCCACGCCTCTTCTCTTTGATGGCCGCTCTCAATCTTTTCAACAAGTCAGCATAGTAAGCCCCTGTGATCGTAGTTTTAGGTGGTTTATAGTCTATGAGAATCACACCCTTTGAATCCCAGAAAACGGTTGCCATGATCTTGCCAGCAGAAGGTTGTGTTTTGAACTTCCTGGGTGCAGGAGAATGCTTGTGCTTCCACTGCATGGATTCTTGTTTGGTTTCGGGATCCCAGTGATGAATCCAGGTTTCATCCCCAGTAACCAGACGAGCATGAAAGTTATCAGGATCAGCGTTGTAGATGTCCAACAGCTCACGACTGGATTCAACTCTCTGGTGACGATCATGTGCATTTAGGTTACGAGGGACCCATCTTGCGGATACCTTGGACATGTGCAGGTGTTCATGGATCACTGTGCAAACACTTCCATGTGAAATGCCACACTCTGAAGCTATCTCGTCCACCTTTATTCTCCGATCGGACATAATTAAGCGTTGGATCCGGGCAATTGTATCTTCTGTAATGGCTTCAGAAGGTCTTCCTGACCGTGGGTCATCTTCCAAGGAGCTGCGACCTCGCTTAAACTCAGCTGACCATTTTGCCACAGTGGAATATTGAGGGGCTTCCTCGCCATACACATTGATCATGCGTTTGTGGATTTCGGTTGCATTCACACCTTCTTTAGTGAGAAACTTGATAACTGCACGAAACTCAGTTTTGGAGGTTTCCATGATTTGTGCAGGGTAATCGTCTTTTAAAGGCTCTAACTCTCAAGTAAATGCTCGAGGAAGGTTGGGTATCAGTATACAGAGTCACAGATGAATCAACTCAATAATGACACCAATGACAACATCACCAAGGATATATCAGCACCCACTTCTATGAACTTATTGACTTCCCCTCGTATGTACCCGACGTCATGTTTTACCTGTAAGTTAGACAGTAGCAATAATAACTGATTTTACATCGAGCAGAAGAAACTTCCAGTGAAGGTGAAGAAGAAGAAGAAGAAGCAATGGAATTGGAGGCACCAATTTGATTCCATTCAATTTATTTGTTCTGTACTTTGACCATTTGACCCAGAGTTCAATTGATTGTAACGACTTAACATGTGACAGGAAGAACATATGTACATCTTCATGAAAAGGAATACACATTTTTCAAGTTATGGTTTTTGTATTTTTTGTACCGAGGACTGACAGACCTTTATAATGATTTTGTTCCGAGAATCGCATACCTTTCAAATAATACAAGGTACTCATCTTCGAGAACTCCTATATTACAACATACATACGTAGTGCATACAGGAATGCTTTCATTAGTACGTTTTTTTCTCAATAAATTAACTTCAAACTAATGCAATGCAATACATAATTTACGGATTGTCAGTAATTTTCTGTGTGAAAGATAAAGTCATCAGAAACATATACTCAAAGTTTCATTTACAAATTATGCATATTCACGTCTTAATCGCGCACACAGTTTCTGTTATCTCAGCTTCGGGTGTTATGCATATTCCGCTGGAAGTCACGTGACCTTTCCGCTCGCGACGTCAAATGTGACTAGCGTCTAAAGACCAAGCGCTCCAGTAATACAAGTCGTGTTGACTCTGACGTTTGGGTATATGTTTCTGATGACTTTATCTTTCACACAGAAAATTATTAATATTCTCTCGTATTCTCCTTTAATATCACGACATCTTTATGGCAGACTGTTGATGGATTTCCGGATGGTTGCCCGTGGTATTGCCCGCCATTCCTTCTGAAGAGCTGTACCAAGCTGGTCCAGGTTGACGGGTGCGGGGTCCCTTGCGTACACCCTTCGACCGAGGATGTCCCACAGATGTTCAGCTGGGGACAGGTCCGGGGACTTAAAGGACCAGTCCAATGTTTGTATGCCGTGTCGTCGGAGATAAACTGTGACAGTTTGGCCCCGATGTGGTCTGGCATCATCATCTTGGAATTCAAAATTCCTGCCGATGACTCTAACAAGTGGAGCCACGATAGGACGTAAAATGTCGTCAACGTATCGCTGACCAGATCTGACCCCACATCACGACACTACCACCCAAATATCGATCATGGTCAATAATTGCCGCCCTGGCATACAGCTCACCGATACGGCGCCAACAACGTTTTCTGACATCTGTGAACCTGACGCAAAACCTTGACTCACGTGAGAACATGGTATGACGCCAGTGGCGCACAGCCCGTCCCGGGTGTTGCCTAGCCCATGCCTAACTTTGGCGCCTATGGTAAACTGTAAGGAAACACCCTTACAAAAGGCCGCCTTGCTTTCAGACGGGCTTGAAAGAGTCGTTTTTTAACGGTTGGGTGTGAAATTCGTCCTCAGTAAGTGTACGGAATTCCATACTAATGACAGGTGCTGATTTGAACCTATTGCGTAGGGCCATTAATGTAATGAGACGATCCTGTCGTGGTGTCGTTGATTTCGGTCTACCACGGCTAGTCTCATTGCAGCCAGACCTGTTTGACGGTGCGTGTCCCACTTGTCACAATGAATTTTTATTCGTTCCTGTTTCCTCTATTGTAGGTCACTATTACATATATTATGGCAAAAAAGATATATACTGTGACGATTTGTTTCCATTGTTATTACTTCGCCGAAAAATCAGGAACCGAGTCAGAGAGTCTGACCACCCGGTCCCGTTAGTCGCCTCTTACAAGCATGGGTTACTGAAGGTCAATATTCTAACCCGATCCTTCATGGGTTCTCAAATGAGATACAGAGATGAGATTAAACAATTCTGAAGAATTGGTCAAAAGTTATTTCATCGAAAAAATTTCCGTTTTATGGGTGGGATTTAAAATGCAGGGGTCACCTCGAAGAATCAGATAAGGTGATTTAAGGCCAGAGGATTCCAAGATTAACATTTCTGTGCCATAAAGACACATTTTGAATAATGATGAATAAGTGCACAGATAGCCTAGGTATATTCAGTGAGGTTCTTGCTGAGATGTCAGATTCTGTCAGTGGCATTACTGCAAAGTAGACTTTCGGCTGACAGCTGATGTGGAAAGCCATGAGCTTAATGACACGGTCCAGACAACAATGTGGTTAGTTCTGCAAAGGCAGTATGTAACCTCCATTAGCGGGGTCGCGGTGGGCAAGCTGGAGCCTAAAACGCCTTGAAAAGCACAATATGGGAAATGATTTCTTTGAGAGGCATGTTTAGAAGTTGATGAATCAGATAAGGACAACTCTTTATGTGTGAGCAACTTCTTTAATCAGTTGGGGCGACGTTTCGATACAGCTTCTTGTATCGTTGTCAAGCAATATGTACGGACTTAGTGGAGGCGTCGAGTTTGTTATTGGCAGTGGTCTGGGCAGTTCTAGTGTGGAGAATAAATAACTCGGGGCTGAGGTAGATACTAAGCGATGACTGGTGTTCATGGATGGAGGTGATGGTGGTGGCCTTCATTTTCCGGTGGTGTCTGATACGTTCGGCCGGGAGTCGTTTGCATGCTTGACGGAGGATAGTTTTAGCTGCCGCCGACTGGATGGGTGAGCGCAGTTCTAGTCCTCTTGGAATAACTTGTTGGTCCCTACATCTCATCAGGAATGTTAGATGATGGTTTGAGAGAATGTTTCTTCTCAAGACGGGTCAAGGAGATTATGATTAAAGAAGTTGCTCATCTATAAGGTTTTGTCCTTATCTGATTCTAAACATGCCTCTCAAAGACATCCGACGTCTACGTGGAGACGTGGCAATCCATACCATAAACTCGATCTCCTTTTGAATCGACTGTCTGTCGGGGAAATGGCCAAATTCCGGTTGAGCATAGACAGCGTTTGCCCGCTGTGAGCATGTATACATGTTGTAGATATTTAATGTGTACTGTTGGCTTCTGGTTACATGCACATGATAATTTGACAGATTTTCAATACAAGTCGTAAACATTTATCAGAGATTTTACTTCCTAATAACATTTATATGATAAGCATAGCATCAAGGTTGGGAAACCTTTACATTGATGACATATATTTAATCATTATAAACAAATTGGGGCATTTTGACCAAACATTCAGGGGAATCTGACCAAATTTGCTGGGTCATTATGAAGCTGGGGCAATTCGACTGTTGACGCCCGTTGATACGAAGTCGTATTGCGACTGCGCAGATCGATGTTTATTACGCCAATCTCTGCCTGGTCCATACATTTGCAAACCTTGGCCATACAGTTGGGATGTATTGGAGGTCGAATCCTTACACTGGCACAGTGTTGTGTTACAGCAGTGAATAATAGGCGGCAATAAAGTTCAGATATGACTCAAACACATATTATATTTGAGTGAGTGAGTTTAGTTTTACGCCGCACTCAGCAATATTCCAGCTATATGGCGGCGGTCTGTAAATAATCGAGTCTGGACCAGACAATCCAGTGATCAACATCATGAGCATCGATCTGCGCAATGGGGAACCGATGACATGTGTCAACCAAGTCAGCTAGTCTGACCACCCGATCCCGTTAGTCGCCTCTTACGACAAGCATAGTCGCCTTTTATGGCAAGCATGGGTTGCTGAAGGCCTATTCTACCCCGGGACCTTCACGGGTCTATTATATTTGAAACAGTAACTAGTGGGCTACGAGACTAAGAAACACCTTAGGTAGTGGACTTGCATGAGTATGCATGACATTTCAGGGGTACAACATAGCAGAAATTGAAGAAACAAATGCACGGTTTGAGAAAATTACTATTTTATTACCGTCCAACTATACAAATTATGACATGGACTGTATGTTACGCGTTGGGCTTTCTTGATGTTAAAACATTCAGGGCTTACGTTACAAAAATCATGTTTTTTGCTTCACATTCAAAGAAGATAAAACACCTGTGTCATTAAATAACAGTATCACAATTTGCTGAACCAGTGAGCTATCACATGTATGAAAATATATTACACAGGAGCCGAAATGTTGCATAAAATGAAAGCCAACAAAACGTTAAAATGGAAGCCAGCCCGAAGATTTTACGAGTTCAAATATCCGACGCTGCGGGATTCGAGTGTGCTCACGGAGTATTTTCTCTTTTCCAGGTCGGGGGCTACTCTTTGGAATAAACTACTTACAATGCTGTCATCACTGAAGTCAAGTCAGAGCTGATGACGTATCATGACCTACTGCAAGATATGATACAAACACATTGGAGCTGAGGCATAATCAATCACTTAACTGACAAAACCATTCCATATCCACTGAAATCTTTGCTAAATAGAGTAAAAATTCAGATTACAACTGTATCATGAGTACGTGTTTACGAATCACTATGAAATAACGATGGAACGAAATGTACACAGGAGTATCCTGCCTGTCACGACAAGCTTAAGACAGTTGTTCACGTACATACATGGTACAAGTCGAAATAGCCACGTGCTTCTGACATTATTGTCAGTGATGCATTGTTTTGAAGTTTCTCTTAATACTTTTAATACATTCACTGAGGCCTTGTCACATTGCTCAAGCAACACTTCAGCAAGCGCCATCTTGCGCCCTTTGAAATTGGAACAAATTGACAGACACATTTTTCATTACAAATTTTAACATATTGAAAAAAAGTTTTCCTTTAATTAAACGAGGCTTGTAACCCCCGTGGTTATTTCCGAAACTGCCTCAGTCTGAGTCTGGACGGTGTCTCTATATTTTATGTTACCATGAGAATCAGTTGGATGTTCACAGCTGGTCAGTATCTTTGTTCAATGCAAAAGACATGTTGTATGTTGCTGTATTCCGCTAGTTTCACCACACACAACATGTTTTAGATTTGATGGAAATACTCCCACCAAAAGATCAAAACCAGCTTATAATCCTTGCTTAGTTGGGCCAATCTATGGTTAATTTATGGAACATGTCCCAAGCTGTTTATGGTGCTTCTCTTTCCGGACATACTGTGCAGTCTCCTTTTACCTGGTATCGGTTTTGTCACTGATCAGATGAATAACTAAATATTTATGATACGTCAATAAGCTTTCCAGATGAGGTGACTGCCTTCCTTTACCCTCTTTGTTAGGGGTGCTGCTGGTGTTGCAACTGAAACTGGCCTAACACAGGTTTCACAAATTGTAGCAAGAACCTTTTGATTCAAATTACAGACAAGACTCTCACAATACAAGTGACTGGAGCTGTTTTTATCATACTTCAGAAACTCTAGAAACAAATGAGCTGACACTTAACTTCCCAACTTTCTGAATAGAAATGTGTGCATACACTCTCCTGCAATGTGCCTCACAGCTATAGATGCTCCGTCAGTTGCATGTTGGTCATCACCATACCTGAATCTTAGCATCAGTTCTGGTGTTGAGCCATGAGTCGTCTAGTATGGGCCTTCTTCAAGGAATGTTTCATGAATTTGTCAGTGAAACAATTACCTACCTGACTCAATTTGTTTGGAATTATGTCTGTGACATGGAGCTGTGTTTAATGCTGCTTTGAACTGAATTGCATTTGTATACTGTTACACTCCACACTCAGCAGTATTCCAGCTCTGTGACAGCTTTGTGTAAATAACTGAGTCAAGACAAGACAATCTAGTGATCGACATCATGAGCATCTACACAATTAGGACACAGTGACATGTGTCAACTTTAGGAGAAGCATTTGTTGCTTAAGACCAACCTGGTGAACTGTATTTGTGGTATATTGTGTGTAACCTAAATGTATATGATGCTCAGACATACATGCATGCCCAAGGCCTGCTACTTTAAAACTTATATCACAGTGTGACAATTTTTTTCTTTGTGAAGGCATTTGTTTTACAAATCATTATACAGAATTATCCAACCCTGGTAGTATACAATCTTATAGTTTACATTGTGGAAAAAGTTCTGCATTACATTCCTGTTCCTGCACCGCAAATGTGAGTCTGCCTGAATGGATCCACCAACTCTAAACCTTCTCATTTTGATGGCGAAAGAGTGAAAAGAGGTAGGAAGGTCAGTAACTGAGCTGGTTGTTCCATTTCTTTATACCCTGATCCCTGCTGGGATGAAAGAAGTCCCCATTGCCTCAAAAGGCAAATGTCTGGAAACTCTGCCCTCTGTGTCTCTACAATTCATATTGTAGATTAGAGGAGGTTGAAAGCCACATGTTCACTGCTCACACAGTCTTCACTGAATCTTGCAGTTTTCCTCTCCTTCTTTTGCTGAAGATTTCCTTCGTAATCGTCTAGTGCTTAATGGTCCAGTGCTTGGGATAGGACTTTTCATCTCGTTTTCTGTGAAAAAAACCAACCCAAAACATGGTCATAGGTACTAATAAAAGAGCATGTAATTTTCTGATTAAAATTGATATTTTATACTTATCCTGAATCATGCTTATTACGCATGTCTCCTTCTTCCATCCAAACATAGTGAAACACTTGAATTACTGAAGTTCCCTTCTTTAAAGCAGACATAAAATCATTACTCACCCACAAGTAGCCTCCCTTGAGCCCATGCATTTGGCATGCAAACCAGTCACCTGACATGCCATGCTCTTTACTCTCTCCGAATACTTGCCCAGTACCAGGATTTACAGGGAAATCCAGAGTGTCATGAGAGGGGAGGACAGGAGGGTTGATCTCATGAGTCAGGATAAGTATAATATATCAATTTTAATAAGAAAATTACATATTTTACCTTACCCTGACTTATGCTTATTATGAATCTGTTGGTGGTGGGTCATGCAACATCCTGGATTCTCTGTTTGTCATGTATGTTACGTCCTGTAACACCCCCATGGGAACTTGAAATGGCACTGCAGATTTGTAGATTTTCAACTTTCGTTTTTGTACCTTGTGGGGGACCACAATTGTCAAAAACTTTTTCCAGCTGTTTATTCATGACATCTTCCTGTGGTTTTTAGATATACTAGTGTCCTACTACTTATCTTATAGCAACTTCATCAATTGATGAATGTGTCAAGTGAAGATGCAATCCCTTTTTCAGGTACAAGTATAGCAAACAAGTTCTGACATATGCACATGGACTCACAACCATTTTACTCCACGGACTGTATTGGCATTGAAAAGTCACGTGATTAAAAATTGGTGAGATCTCAGTGCCTTTTAGGAACCGTTAGTTGCGCTATAAGCAGTGAACTGAATTGGTAAATGCCAGCCACATCTTTGGTGGTGATATCTCTGAGGTAGTGGTTGGCAAACACCATATGGGATTTCCAAAAGCAGCCTTCCATTATAGTTGTTATCGAGCAGTTCCAATGTAAAGCAAGTGTTGAACCTAGGGCTTGTACTTCATGTGGGCTGGAAGCTTGTGGTGGCGCAAGGTCTGCTGCTTTATATGCTTGTAAAATAACGGTTCTCATCCATACTGACATAGTATTTCTTGAAACTACTGTTGGTGTCTCAGTTGATATCGGGATAAATAGGCGGTTGAATATGTCTCCTTGTTTTAGTCAGTGGCAGGTAGATTTTCAATGCTCTGATAGGACACAAGGATAAATCTTGTACTGGAGATATTGTTGGGATATGAAATTGCCTGTCAGGTTGTCCTGGCAACTGATCTTTAGCAATAGAAACCCTTCTGAGTCCTATGTTTATGCTGTCTCGAAGCGCTGTTTTCTCAAAGCGTGTTGGTGCATAATCCAGCGCATTATTTCTGACATCTGGGAAGCTGTTGCTAGGGCAACCAGAAATAGTGTTTTCTGTGCTAAGATGTCTAAGGATGTCCAATCTAGAGGCTCATAAGTGTCGTACGATGTTGTAATACTATGTTGAGATCCCATGTGGGAGTGCTGAATTTCTTTTGTTGGCTTTCCAACTTTAAAGAATGTCTTTATATTGAAGACTGTACTGAGCACCGCGAGGTACGTTAACAGCCTTTTAGGTGTCTTGTGTGACTTAATGACATAAGTAATCAGCCACTTGAGGATGACATGCTATACTTGCAGTAAATCCTCTCCACCTTGTAAATGTCTCAAATCTCTTCCACTTATCATGAAGTGTCCGAGTAGATGTGGGTAGAGCCAAAGTGACGCTTTGGCGGAATATCCTTGTTTCTTTAAACAAGTCTCAATACGTTCCACGCATGTAGATGGAATATTGACAGGTTTCCATGCACTTGGTTGGTGTATGGATGAATGAGAAGATTTGGCCATTTTGATAGGTTTCAGGCACGATTTCCGAGGTCTGGCCAGTAGGATGTGACCAAAATAAGTTGTAGGCACCTTGTCTGCTTGATTTTCTGTAATACTTGAGGTATTATTACTGGAGGCGGAAACGTCTGTGTGTATAGACCGTCCTATGATATGCTGAGAGTATCTGTTGCCCTAGCTTGTGGATCCAGCACTGGCAACACAAATGTCTGTATCTGCTTGTTGAACTTGGTTGCAAACAGGTCTATTACTGGGGATCCTAATGTTTTCATTATTAGCCGGAATGCCTCTGGATGTAGCATCCATTTTGTTGGAGATGGCTCCAGTGGTCGAGATAGAGCGTCTGCTATGACATTCTTTGCCCCTGGTATGTGGCATGCTTTCACAAACAGCTTGTCCATGATTCTGTACAAGTGAAACATGAGTTGTAACAGACTTGGTGGCCTTGTTGACCCTTGTTTGTTTAGACAGAACACTACAGTGGAGTTGTCCGAGTGAACTCAAGAGTTTGGCGCTCCTGAGACGACTTGTCCAGTGTTGTTTTGCAATGATCACTACTTTCATCTCTAGGAGACTGACGTATAAAGCCTGTTCTTGTCTTGACCACTTCCCTGAGGCTACTTCATTGTAGAGATGAGCACCCCATCCTTGGAGAGATGCATAGACAAACTATGCAGTCTGGCTCTGTTAGGTAAGTTCCCCCGAAGACATCGTCTCTGTATGTTGACCAGAGGAGACATGTCTTGAGACAATCCGGTTGAACACACGGTTCAATGTTGTTCAGGGGATCATTGACAAATCTCTGTAATGGGCGTAATTGTAACCTCCCCCTACGTGTCATGTCTTGGGGTGATGTCAGTAGACCCAAGTAAACACTGCCAACTGCAAAGTGACAACGGAGAGAGTATTGCTTGCACTATCATGTCTTGTATTTTGTTGCAATGATCTTCCGGGACAGATATGCGATTGTGAGCTGTACTGAATCGCATCCCTAAGAAATGTAGATCCTGGAATGGTTCCAGTTCTGACTTGAGTAGATTTAATAGCCATCCCAACAACCAGGGTGCCGACGATATTCCAAATGGTAGGACGCTCCACTGGAAGTAACGTCCCTTGAATGTGAATCATAGATATTTTTGTGATTCTTGATGTATCAGTAAATGCAGATATGCGTCTTGAAGATTTATGCTTGCAAGTTAGTCCAGTTGTCAGAGCTGAGAAAGATGTATCATCTTGAACTTTGCAGGTTTGATTAAATACTCCATGTTGAATTTCTTCATACTGTGTATGAGATGAAACTTTTCTCTTGAGTTTGGGGATTGGGGAATAAAATCCTAGTGTGAGGTGAGCTTGGTCCAACTCCTCGACGGCTTTTTTCGCTAGTAGTGTTGTGATGGCATAATCCATTTTTTCCATCTGGTCGGTCGCATAGTTGGACAACATCGGCTCTCTTGTCAGTGGTGGAGTGACTCTTAACTCTATCTTATATACTCTGTGCAGAACTTGAGACAAATAGTTGTCCAGTAGTATCCCCCAATTTTCCCAGTACCGCTGTAGACATTCACCACTGTCGATGGTTCTTCGGCAACAGCCTGATTTGGAAGGCACCAGTCGCTCCAAACCTAACCTTCAGTGCTTTGAATTCTTGGCACCTCTAGAGGAACGACCCCATCCTGAGGTTGTCCTGCTATATCCTGTAGAACAACAGAAGGAACCTCTTCTGCCTTTGCAGGTAGAAAACATTTTTTGCTTGGCCTCCTGTATCCTGGAAAACTTGGATTTTAGCTGAGTAACATTGAGACGTTTAACGTATCAAGTTGGCCAACATGTCAATAGATTTTATCATCAATACTTCAGAGGGACTCAGAAGTAACATTCTTTGAAACTTCTCTTAGGCCACCACCAAATAAGGTTGACACCGACCAAGGAATACTAAGTAAAGCTTTGGTGTACATGCCAAAAGTAACCCTTGCCTCATTAAAAGGGTTAGTCCAGCAGAAGTCAATGCCAAGTGCTCCAAGACAAATATCTAGTCTTTCTTTTGTGTCAGCTTTGCAAACAAGATCATGCGATCTCTCTCTGAGTTTGGATCCTTGAATCCTGAGATTCCAAGGCTTTGTTGATGGCGCTAGCTTGTGCACATCTCTAAAACGAATGCCAGGTAGTTGTATCCAGCTGCACCATCTTCTTATCCTTAAGACCTGCTGCGAGACTCTGATATAAGTTTGTAATCTTCGTCTACATCAGGAGCCATCAGGAGCCACAGTTCCATGCAGTGCAGGGGAAACTTCCTTGGGTCGAAAGTTGGTATATGCTGACCTTGATATTTAGCTGCTCTATCAAAGGCTGTGTGTAGATTCTCCAGAACCCTAGATATAGGTTCGATTGGTGGTATGGTGAGCATATCAAAATCATCATCCATCATCTTGAAAAGCATGTGCGTCATTAGATTCCTTGGAAGGTAATTCTAATTCCAAACCATCAGCAATCCAAGATATTACTTCCAAGTCTGGAAGAACAGCATCCAATTCATCCTCAAAACAGTAGAAGTCCGCAGGGGAGCAATCCTGATAAACAAATCTAGCGGAGTCTATATGGCTGCAGAGTGATCTTAATAACCATCTCTAGAAGAGCTTCTATGTTTTCATGTAGGTGAATCCTGTGATGAGTAGTCCCGCCTATGATTCCTGCGCACAGGGTTATGATGATCCTCAATGTCCGACGCCAATGAAGATCCATGTATACGATGACTTGTACCCTGTCTATAGGGTAAGTCTCTATGACTGCACTGTCTGGAGGTGGTGGACTCTTTGTTGCAGGTAGACTGTAAACTCGCAGGTAGGTTGTCCTGTGGTGCAGGCTTGGACTGGATACTGTTATGTAGATTGCTGCGCAGGACTACATCTTCTTGATGGTGAGCATCTGACTAGCTGTCCATAACATCTTTGCACAGGACTCCATGATGGCTGTAAACTGCTGACATACTTGTAGTACTGCTACGAAGGATTACTGACATCGGGGTAGACGACTGTGGAGTTGTGGTAGCCTTTTCTTCCACAAAGCGTTGCTCCACCATGGACGTCATCTTCTCCGTAAATTGCTGCATAAACAGACCCGGGTGGAAGTTCTGTGTTGAACCTTGTGGTTGTGACGGCTGAAGGGGTTGACTCAAGTCCTGCATCAGAGTAGACACTCTTGCTGTCACACTAGCCGATGTAACAGGGTGACTGAAGACTGGAACCTCTGGCAAGAGGATCAGGGGTTCGTCAAAAACGTCTGGGAGATTCTCTGAAGAGAAAGACCTTGACTACTGTGAAGAACTCAACAAGGTCTTCGCCAATGTAGGCTTGTACTTCTTAGTCTGGGATGACAGCACCTTGGAAGATGATGATCAAATGTGACTGGAGACGATAGACATCACTACATCAGATGACTGACCTCGGGCGCTGCTGTTCGATTCAATAGAATGATGATTTTCAGCATCAGTCAACAAACGATTACTAGCACTTCTCTTAGTATTTTTACCCGACATGACTGGGTTATGCCCTTTTTTTTAATCCTTTGCACGCCCTAGAACAGCTAAATGTAACTGTTGAACTGTTGAATAGTTAGATTTTGACAAAGGATGCAATATGAGCTGACAGAGCAAACATCAGTGCAAGAAACGCAATAGGAATGTGGGTTAGCCGCAGACAATCAATATTTGCAAAGTAAACAAGTTTTCATAAAATGTTATGAAACACACACTGATGAATACAAGTTTAAAAGGCAAATACATTATGTACACTTTGGTAACAATTTGTTATACATGGATCAAAGCCAAATACAGCCGTAATTTGGATGATATAAGGCTGAAATATGTGCAGTATCGGGACCCCGATGCCCTCATGTCTGTCCTCTAGGGCAAATAAGGAGAGAGTGAAGAGCATGACAGGTCATGTGATGTTTGTGCGCCAAAAGTGCATGGACTAAGAGGCTACTCATGGGTGAGTAATAATTTTACGTCAACTTTAATCAAGGAAACTGCAAGGGATTCAAGTGTACCTCTTTGTTCAGATAGGAGACAAGCATAATAAACATGTGTCAGGATAAGGAAAAATAATTCAAATTAAAAGTCTGCAAAGCAAAACCATCTTTGTGTGGGTGTTTGTATTTGATAAAAAAGACACAATTATACTATTCTACATTTGCAAGCACAATTCTCCTGAACACTAACCATGTACATATTTGTACTAGTGATGGCTGTTAGAGAGAAAATAACTCACATAATATTGATTACTGCACAAGGTGAAAAGGGCTTAGTTTAAAGGGAAATGCCCTGCAAATAACAATGTATTCTTTGTAATTAGAGTTTAATAACAAAGATTTTGCTTGCCATGAAATATAACGTTTCACTGTACAGTTTCAAGTTGACATGTCACTTCCTGTTATAGGTTTAGGAATGACCTCATAGTTGTCACAGGGATACCCTTGATGAAATAAGTGTTGATTCGTGCAAGATGCAATGATGTTTGGGGTGAAACTAGTTACAAAATCTTCCAGAAGTTACTGCAAAGATTTACATTCCACTGGAATTAATCCAGTTTACTTGTGCGAAGAATCTTTAAACCTAATTTGCATATGTAAACAGCCGATGTTGGGCGTGGTGTGTCTGCCTTCCTGATGTTTACGCATACTGCGATAATACAGAGCCTCTGATAACAGGGAGTTTGAGTGTACAGTGTAGGGTTTAATTCTGTTGGTGCATTTATACCTTTTGATGAGGTTTTCAGGGGAGTTTCATTATTCTTCCTCCTAATCGCTTCAGCCTTTTCCTTCACGTCTTCATAACTTAGTGAACGTCGCTTTTGGAAAAGTTTTGACAGACTCCAGTCAAGTCCTGGACTTTCTGTTGACAGGACAGAAGAATAAACATTGAAAAAAACATTTCAAACACAAAATATTTCATCAATTTCACATCATATCTTAACTAGTGTAAATTTCAATACTTTCATGTTACTGAAAATAAGTATTCAGTAACATGAAAATATCTAAAATACTAATAGAAAAATGTTCCTATACCTTACTGTCATAGAAATAACAAACATGCATACATGGCTGTATAAAGATTTTGCAACAGAACAGTATCTTGCTCTCCATGAAACAGGACAATATGAAGTCATGTTCAAACTATTTCAGGCTGACAGTGACCAAGGGGTCAAAAGTTGGTTCACAAGTTTGATATGACCAACATAAGCAATGGCATAAGCAACATTATCAGTTGCCCCATTGACAAGGCCATATGTGGGCTAACATTGCTGGTTGGTTTGGAAATAAACCTGTCTGTTCCTCATGTTTGATGGACAACTGATCTGGAGAAACATAAAGCCAAAGGAGTTGCCCCCTGAAGTCTGTGACCTCAGCTGCAATGTGATGTAAGAGTGAAGAAGGATCATGTTGTCCTCGGTCTGTACTTGCCACTTTGTCACGGATGTGATGCCTCCCAATAACAATATGCTCCAACCACCAAATGCTAAACATCACACACACAGTTGACATCAATAAACATGCTGACAGTCATCACAGCTGTTAAGATTAAACCCTGACTTACCAATGAAGAGGACAGATTTTCAGTGACGTAACCTGCACCTCACCCAAAGCTTTTGTCTTGACTATGAGAAGCTTGTGGATGATGTGGTATCAAAATTAGATATCATTGTCAGACGTTACGCTCCTGTAATTGACTTTTCACTGTCCAATGGGATTTTGTCAGCTGAGTTCTACGATGAATCAAATAACATGATCATCATGCAACATTATGTTACACATGAACAGTGTTGCCAGTCTGTTGGTGACTACCGTTAGAATGCTGTTACAATGAACACCAATTCTGATTTCAAGCATTCCAGTACAAGCAAATGCTCATTTCTAGATAAGCTGGAATGATACTTACAGACCGGATAGTTGCTTTTCCCAGCTAAAATAAGTCATAGATATATTCCATTTGAACTGCTTCAATCCTATGTGTGCAGATAATGTGTGAGACTGCCTGCATCAATTCAACATTATGATGGCCTATCATGCATTATTCTGAACATTTCACTGTAAATGTATTTGTGACTTTTCTTAAAGGTCCACAGGAAGTAGTCCACAAGTATATTTGTGAAACTGTCTTGGAGGCAGGAATAGTCAATTCATGAACTGTTGAGTGCAGATAACACAGTGTTTAACCAGGCATAATGTTTGCTGTGAGACACAATCAGTTATGATGTTCACAACCAGAATAATGTCTGGCATTTTTAGGCCAGTAATGTGATGAAAACCTTTAACAAGATACCTTTATCTTCCTTTTCCTGCTTTATTTTCTTGGGTGTACCAATCCTGAAACATAAGATCATTATATGGACGATGCAGATTCTAGATCCGAAGAATTAAGAAAGTGCTGAAATGAACCATTCTTCAATATTTACTTAAAATTACCAACTAACCTTAACATTGGGATCCTGAGACATGGTCAATACAGGATAAAGCTCTCATTTTTACACAAAAAAATGTCATGATCTTGAAAAAAATGTCATGTTTTGAAAAACATGTTTTGTTAACATTACTTCATAAAGAATCTTCTAATGCCTGCCTTAAGATCTTAAGTATAATAATCTTATCTGAAGGAAACCTGCTGAAGATATTTAAGCAAAGTGGTTTTAACCAGTCACAGTTATATCCCTGTCAAATTGACATGGGATGATTGCATGTCTCAAATGTCTACCACTGAGGTGAAACCCAGCAGCACAGCTATAGTACTAACAAACACCTACAAACGTAATAAGGGCTAACAGAGGTCATGGGTTTCTGGCAATAAAAAGCGACACAACTCTTCTAAGTGAATTGTTTTGCTTTGTATCATTAACATAGGTTTGGTGATATTTCACACCTAGACCCTGATCCTCCAGTCATAAGCAAACAAATATCACCCACTGGGGGGTAATGTGTTAAATATTGAGAGTGGATACAAAATAACTAAAAACAGAATATTTTTATTAAAAAGGAATAAATCAACTTGTGCCTCCCAATCATCAGTGCATTCATCATTTGAAAGAAATGACAATACATACACATTTTTCTTAAGAACAGCATTTTCCTCTTCAAGAGACTTGATCTGCATGTAGCAACGAGTAAGCTGTCTCCTGTCTTCCTGGACACGGAGCTGCAGTTGTTTCTTCTCTCCCTCCAGGATGCACACCTTGAACTGGTCAATGATACCACTGCGACTGCTCACTTCCTGTTTCTTTGGTGACTCTGCAACTGTAACGGCAACTGCAACAACAAACAAGAAGACATGGTCATCAATATAGTATCCCCTGCCGCAGTGTTCTGTTCCTATTTGGCTCCTGTTTAATTCCACCACAACATTCATGTCCTGAGAACACATACCAAATTTGATTTCCCTGTCCAATGTCTATAATAGTTACTGAGAAAATCTAAGAAACACGTGACAAAAGGCCATAACACTACAACAAACTGTAACACAGTTTCCTCTTTAGAATTCTCAGACATCATCTCGGACAGACAGGACAATTCAGACAGAGCTCAAACCAATAACACCGTCAACTCACTTTATGACAGCACATAATACAGGGATGAGAATGGAAATTTTCATTTACAGCTGAAAAGTAGTCGGGGGTCTGCGGGCCACCGGCCCCCAGCCAGGTCCAGGGCGGAGCCTAGTCGGGGGCCCAGGGGGGCAAAGCCCCCCGGAAGCTCCTGGGATTTTGGCATTTTACACACTAAATATGGCTTCTAAAATCAATATTAACACTGTATATATATTTAGACGTTTCAGAAAAATGACCCTGGGGATGTAAAAAAACGCGGATTTCCGCGGATCCGCGGAAATTTCTCATCCCTGATAATAGCATCAACATGGGCTTGACATGTCACAGTTTATCAGTCTCAACTCTTTTCTGTACTTCAAACACGTTTGCATTAGGTACTGAGTCATTATCAGTGGAATGTCTATTATGTACTCGAAAAGTACCCAAATTTGGTGACTGGAATGTCTTGTCCCGATTGTTTGCACAGTGTCGACATATCTATTACGATGTACTCATTGGAGACGAGCAAAACTAATGATAGAAGCTGCATGAACAGTGCGACAATGGATATACCAAATCGTTGCATAAGAAACTCATAAGACAGACTTTCCTGGATCCAGAACGGGTTCATTTTTCTGTTAAAAATAAGTGACTTTAACAAAGTTACTTGTCCTGACTAATTTTCCACTTGCCCTGATTTTTGTGATGTAATCATGATGATGTATTTGTGAAAGAATAAATCAACATGGAACATGATGTTAACATTTTTGGACTATTTATTGTGCAGTGATAAATAGGAGAGAAAGATAACTCATCTATATTATCATTGTGAAATTTAATAACTACATTTTGCACAGATATGAAATGAAATCCAAGTTCATTTGCAGTCTGAAACCATAAGCAGAAATTATCTACTCACCCAGACAAGTAAGATACTATTATTTGATTGCCCAAAATGAAAACTGACTTGTCCCATGTTTCAGAAGATGGGGTTTTTGACCCCTGAAGGATAGTATGTCCTCATATGCATCCTAGAGGTTGAGGCTGGTTATCCAAAAGTGCAAAGTTTTCATTCTGATATATTCTAGAATTGGTAGCGGACATTTTTTTTGTGTGGAGAGACTTTCTGATCTTTGACCATTTGGGTATAAAACATGACTCTCAGGGGTTAGTACAGTCTTGTTGCACAATGGCTCTTGTGACAATCTTCCCTTCTTGAATATCTTCTTGATATTTTATGCATTGAATAATTCACTGAATGAGCAACCCATACTCCTGTATGGCCTTCCAGAATCACTCAGAGCACATAGTGGTCAGATGTGATGTCTTTCTAATTTTCAGTGAACATCACCCAGGGTTTTACACATGTGCAAATGTGCATCCAGTGTGGTCTGTGTCCTCAGGAACACACAATATTATTCACTGTAGCCACAACACATCTATGACTTTGCTGTTTGGTTGTTCCTTTCAAAGCCTTTATGGGCATTATTTCATCGCCATTCCATATGATCAATGATTCACTCCAGGCTCTACAGAAATTATCAAAACTACAGTTCTGTACACCATTACTTCACAGGATCCTCATATTGCCTGAAAGGACCCCTAAACTCACAATTCGGGGTACTCACATTTGGGAGTCAAGTAAAACCAATTGTGATCTTGATATTGACATTATACTGAAAAGTCAAATCCCTACAAAAAGATGAACCTGTTTGTTCCTAGCAAAGGGCTTTGAATTTGCCCCAAACCAGGAAATCAGGCAGTCTAAGTAAACTTATCCTCAGTACTTTTCGTTACACTCCACTACTGAGTCTAACAAAACCTTATGGGAGGTCGCGTCAGGTAACCTTTGAGATTGACCAATCAGAACACAGCTTACCAGATCGCGAAAGTGCACATTCGCACATAGCTTTTGAACTTTTTATTCCGAAAAGGTTCGTACCTGAACAATTCCAAATGCTATTCCAGGTGATGCACATGGTGTACGTACAACCAAGACAATGGTGAGTAAACAATCGCTGAAAATAGTGTTTGGGGCAATATTCAAAGATGTTATCTTGCAGAAATATTAGCTAATGGTAACCATGTCAACAGAAACCCCAAAGCATATATACTACAGGTCAAATAACTGTGTTATATGCAGATTTTTGTTTGTGCAGAGATCTGTGTCAGTGACCTGAATATTTTGAAAGTCCCTCCGCTCCCTAAATAGTAGCCATTGTCTGATTAGTTAAATGTATTTAACCATCTCGCGTTTGATTGGACGGTCATTTCTCACTCAAAGGTTACCTGACGCGACCTTCTGCTAGGTTTTGTTAGTGGTGGAGTGTAACGAAATACACTGAAGACTATGTGTACTTAGACTGGGAAATCAGGCTGCCCTACACCACATAACAAACCAAAATACAAACTCACTTGACGAGTCATAGCTTTGTTGAAGCTTCCGCAGGTCTGCCCTGAGTTTAGATACAACCTCTTGCTGGTACTCCACCTCCTCCTCCAGGGCAGTTTTCCTGAAGAAGACATATAGCATCAGAGAAAAGGGACAGCTGTCAAAAAACAGCAAGTATACATATTCACTGCAATGGAATTGGTTTCCTCTTTTAAACACTCTCACACTGAGTGTTCTTACAGCCTTATTTGAGTAGAGGTTATGAGCTCTATGTACATGACAACATGAGTCATTTATTCACAAATGTCAGAAAACATAAACACCAGAGACATTCTGACTTATCCAACCAGGTGACTATGTTGTCCAATGCAGACAGATGCAGTACTCTAAGCTACTAAATACATGGAACGAATATTAAACAGTGTCAGGTTTTGTGTGAATACTGAAAAGTTAGTTATTGTTTTGGTAAGTTTTATGTCACAATCATTCTAGGTAGACATGTTTTATACAATTCTTTATATTTTTCTATGTAACATATTGTATTTATGTATAAAGAGTGTTGAATATAAGCCATCATGGCTATACTTGTATGATGTAGTCAAGGAACACATGATTCAGGACCTAACACTTGATATATCATGTCCATACACCAGCATGAATGTAACCGATAAAGTAGAAGGTACTGGTTAACTGTTTGTAAGTGGAATAACAGCCTTACAGCTCAACATGCACTGTCATTTTGCGGGTGGCCCGTCCAGTTCAGAGTACAGAGCAGCATAGAGAATGTAAGTGATGGAGGTTGCCAACTGGTTTCAACTGATAATGTGTGACAGGGGTATGTGTAACATTGTGATCATGAGAGGTGGCAAGCATGTCGGTCTCCTACAGTTTAAGAGTTTTATCATTCTGATTTTTGTCATGAGTTGCTTCTAGTCTCAGAAATGAGCATTGCAAACTGCAAGGTATTTTTGCAGTTTTCAAAATGTTCACACTTGGTGTTGGTAGTTTAGGGTTTGTGTGTGTTGTGTTTCGAGCCATCCACTGTGGTGTCTGGAAGTCACCCCTTGGAAGTAGCTGATAAGCAATATTTGTCTTGTCATTTCTATGAAAGACCTAGCACTTATAACAGAGATTGCCATGGAATATTGTAGGGACATTTTGAACAAAAATGTGGTATTTGTTACCTTTCTTGGTCTTCTCTGGCTTTGTCTCGGAGGGCATGGACCTCCAGATTGAGCTTCACTTTGGCACTTCTCTCAGTGGCCACATTACCTACATACAAAATAAATTGCACATATATTACTTGAACTCACTTTTCCCACTGATTCGCAGTGGCATGTGATGCAGAAAAGTATATGGTTGGTGATCACACATATCGTCCATCACTTGGTGCACAGGAAATGCATATTAGTGAGTGAATTGGGTTTTGCGTTGACTTAAGCAACAGTCCAGCAAGATCACACATGGGGAGACTGGGAACTAGCTTCACACTTTCAGCCCATGCAGGAAATTAAGCCGCTTTAACCACAAATCTGCCAGACCTGCCCAAAATGCATATGAACATGAACAACAACTGATTAATGCTAGGAAACATTTAAGACGATGGTGGTCTATATGTTGATGCATGATGTGTAGGACCGGGAGGATAGGTAAGAGCATAACCTCATGTCTATAAAGCTCCCTGACATGTTGATGTATCCCTTCTAAGGTCTACTGACTCCGACCAAGAGTTCATTCCCAGTCATGATGCTTCACTTACGAACCTCTAACAGTCTCCAGCTCCTCTTCCAATGAGTCTATCTTCTCAGAATGCTCTGTGGCAGCCTTCAACAGATCCTGAAAGACAAGGGGACTGAAGTTTCATTAATAACATTAATAAAGTTTGTCCCTATAAAGTGGAAGTCAGTTGTTGAAAGCCACCTGGTAAATCAATCATAGCCAGGAACTGTGAAACTGGTACCATCAGTGCCCTGCTGAGTGAGATGGACTGCATAACTTGACTTCAGATAGCGTACTATCATTCAGCAGCTTCTTGCTACTTGCTTACCTCCACGGCCTTATTCATCTGCTTGTTCTCTCTGTCTTTCCTCATCAGCTCAGTCTCACTCTGTTTTTGTTTCTGGTTGACTTCTACCCTCTGAAGGAAAATGTCGGCGTTGACGACTGGTTGTTAAAACATCTAATGATCATTTGTCTTAGCAAACCAATGTCACCTCAACAAACACAAAAGAAAGTTACACAAGTGTCTGTATTTCTTGACTTTTGTGCCTAAAAATGGTCCTGCTCTTGAGGCGACCTTTGAAAATCAAAATAAAATAACAGGAGCAAGATGGATATACTACAGTTTGTGTCAAAGTAACAAACATCTCATAAATAAATGTTTTCAAAATCAGCACTTTTCATTTCTGCTTTATGTTTATATTCACAGCGGCCTATCTGAATGCTAAACATTGACGCAGTAATAATATCTCATACCTCAATGGCAAGTTTTACATCCAGTTCTCTCAGCTGAATTGCTAACTCATCATGTCCTTCCTAAAATAGATCATAAATATTTCTCTTTACACAGCATGATCACATACAGGAGCTGTTTGTACAGTTGTGCTTGCAAAAACTTACAGATTCAACAATTTGTCTTATGTCCTGTTTTTGTGTTTGTATAAGATAACAAAAAGTGACACATACATGACATGTGTCATTATGTTTTATTGCTTTTCCCTTTCAGCATTAACAGTTAATTCCAAATATAACAACAATCTTACTTGACCTCATCTTACCTTATCTAAAGTCTCGATCATGCCTGTGAGATCACTTTTACCACCTGTATTCAGTTTAGCAAACAGATGATTTAATAGAGCCTTTTTCGAGACATCAGGTTTTTGCACTTGCCCATCCTTAGTGGACATTTCCATCTGACAGTTCTTTAGCTTTTCAATTTCAGCCTTGAGTCTGGAAATTTCCTCCACCTTCTCCTGGTGATTTGTCCTCAGGACATTTAACTCCGATCCAAGTTCCTCCTCTGATTTCCTGTCTGTAGCTGTCTGTAATTCTTCTTTCAGTATATGAATGGTTCCTTCCAGTGTCTCAATACATAACCTACACTGATCCACTTCATCCGTTTTCTCTTTATAAAGATTCTCAAACTCATTCATCTTCTTCCCCAGATCCTCAAGCAAAGCTGATTTATCATGCAGGATTGCATCAGTACTCATCTTCTCCTCATGAAGAATACCCAGTTCTTGAGTTTTTTCCACAACAGCATCTTCTAGTTTGAGTATCTCATTGGATAAACTTTCAATCTCTGTGATTTTGTCTTCCAGCTCCACATCCTGTTTGTTCTTGTATTCCACCATCACCTGCAACTCTGCCGTTTTATGCGTCAGCTCAATTTCTATTCGAGACTTTTCATCCTCAAGACTGGCCAAGTGTACACTCTTCTCCCTCAACTCCTCCTCAAGCTCATGCTTCTCCTGCACCAGCTTCAGCATCTCTTCTCCTCCTTCCTGTAACTTCATTTTTTCACACAGAACACCCTCGATCTCACGGTCTTTGTCTTTAATGACTTCTTCCAAGGATGCCACATTGTCTAACAGTAATTTCATTTCCTGTTCTTTAGCAAGGATTTCTGTCTGGCTTTCTTGTAATTTCTCCTGTATGATTTTGTCAATCTGCTCATGGATGTCACGAATTTCATGCTCTTTTTCCTGTAAACAGCTTTCTAAGTTTGCTACTTTATATTGTAGTTCTGAAGACTCATCAGTCAAAGAAGCAATCTTTGCCATACCAGCCTCTTTAATGTCATCAAATTCTGCCTCATTCTCAGCCATCTGTTCCTCTACTTCAACAACTCTCTGCTTCAGTGTTTCTACCTCTGTCTCATAAGCTTCCAGTTCAGTTGTACCTTGAGTGATCATCTCAGTCATTTCATCTATCTGTTTATTCTTTGCCTCAACACTCAACTCACTCTGATCCAACTTCAAGGTCAGTTCTTTCACTTTTTCCTCCATAGCAACAGCAGCACTTAATTTTGCCTGCAACTCTTCAATGACAAGATCTTTTTCACCTGTCAGTGACTCCTTTTCTTCCACATAAGACTTAAGATTTCCAAGTGTAACCTTAAGATCATTGATTTCTCTTTCTTTCATGTCAACCTTTTCTTTATTCTTTTCTATTTCTTCTTGTGTTTCATTCTGAAGCTTTACAAGTTTCTCAAGATCAGAGTTTCTCTGTTTATCAAGTTCCAAAACCTCCTTTTCCTTTTCCTCCAGTAAAGCACTTGCAGCTTCAAGACTGTCTCTAACTGTCTTCATCTCTTCCTGTGCCATCTGTAGATCCTGTCTTGCTTTTTCCAGCTGTTTCTGTTTTTCTTGGATGTTTGCCTCTAGTTCCTGCTCTCTTTTCAGATAATCTTCACTGCTGTAAACATCAAGCTGACATTCATCGTGCGATTTCTCCTGCATCTTCTCTTGCAGATCGTTCAGTTTATGTTCAAGTTCTAATTTCTCACATTTCAGAGCCTCTATTTCACTCTCACTCCCATGTGGATAAGATTCTAGTTTAACAGTGTCTCCCACATTAACAGTATGTACCTCCATGTACTTTTGTAAATCTTGTATCTTCATTTCCTGTTCTTTAAGTTCCAATTTTGCAGCCTCCAGCAGATGTTCCTTTTCTTTTATGATAGCTTCCAAATCCTCTGTTCTAGACTGGGAAACTTTAGGTGATATCTCCTTGACTGAAAAAGTCACCTCATCGTCATTGTCATCATTATTTGAGATATGAGAGATGACTTTCTGTTCTGCAATTATTTCACCTGTGTGACTTGCCACATTCTTTGTCAAAGCATTCTCTGCTTTTTCCAGATTCTGTTGAAGCTGCTTAGTTTTGACTTGTTGATCTTCCAAGGCCTCCTTCTGTTCCCGTAGTTCCTGTTCAAGGGATATTCTCTTTTCCTGAGCCTCACTAATGAGGTCTTGCCGTCTCAACAGCTCATCAGAGAATGTCTCCAGCTCTTCCTGTTTTTCATCAAGATCTTGTTCAAGTTTGGAAACTGCTTGAGTAAGATTCCTTATCTCACATTCTTTCACATGCAAATTCTTTGCCATATCTAGTTTGTCCTGTTTAATATTTTTCAATTCCGCTCTCATAATGTTCAACTGTTCTTCAATATCAGTTTTACTCTCAGCTTTGTCTACAACATCAAAGGAAGTTTGGAGTTCTTCATCCTTCACTGAAACTGCAGTTACATTCTGACCACAAACATTATGCTCTGTTTGACCTGGTTCACCATCTGTCTTCAACTCACTGGCAAGAGATATTGGCTGTATTTGCTTCCTTGATGCAAAGGTCAGTTCATCAGCCAGAGACAAAGACTGAGCATTAGACTGAGATGCCAATGAAAGTTCATCAGCAACTGACATTGGACCATCTGACATTTTCATTGATATGTCAATACTAGAGACTGTGAAATCAGCATCAAAGGAATGTATGACAACATCTGACATTGACATCCTCTGGCTTCTTTCAAATTTACTTTCTTTCTTTGAAACATTGCAAAATTTGTTATCTGGCAATATATGATTAATTTGTTCAGTTTTCCTATCCAGTTCTTCTGTCAAAGCAATCTTCTCCTGAATAATTTTTTCCATATCTTTGTGCTTATCTTCAGCAGTTATCTTCTCCGCAAGCATCACTTCCAATTCCAGCTTAGCTCCATCAAGACGCTTGGTAAGTTCCTCATTCCTTGCCAGCATTACCTCTTGTTCCTGTCTTTGATCACTTAGCTGCTTCTTAAGCTCTTCATTCTGCCCCATCACTACCTCTTGTTCCTGTCTGTGATCACTCAGCTGCTTCTTAAGCTCTTCATTCTGCCCCATCACTACCTCTTGCTCCTGTCTGTGATCACTTAGCTGCTTCTTAAGTTCTTCATTCTGCCCCATCACTACCTCTTGCTCCTGTCTGTGATCACTTAGCTGCTTCTTAAGCTCTTCATTCTGCCCCATCACTACCTCTTGCTCCTGTCTGTGATCACTTAACCGCTTCTTAAGCTCTTCATTCTGCCCCATCACTACCTCTTGTTCCTGTCTGTGATCACTTAGCTGCTTCTTAAGTTCTTCATTCTGCCCCATCACTACTTCTTGTTCCTGTCTGTGATCACTTAGCTGCTTCTTAAGCTCTTCATTCTGCCCCATCACTATCTCTTGTTCCTGTCTGTGATCACTTAGCTGTTTCTTAAGCTCTTCATTCTGCCCCATCACTACCTCTTGTTCCTGTCTGTGATCACTTAGCTGCTTCTTAAGTTCTTCATTCTGCCCCATCACTACCTCTTGTTCCTGTCTGTGATCACTTAGCTGCTTCTTAAGCTCTTCATTCTGCCCCATCACTACCTCTTGCTCCTGTCTGTGATCACTTAGCTGCTTCTTAAGCTCTTCATTCTGCCCCATCACTACCTCTTGCTCCTGTCTGTGATCACTTAGCTGCTTCTTAAGCTCTTCATTCTGCCCCATCACTACCTCTTGCTCCTGTCTGTGAGCACTTAACTGCTTCTTAAGCTCTTCATTCTGCCCCATCACTTCCTCTTGTTCCTGTCTGTGGTCACTTAGCTGCTTCTTAAGCTCTTCACACTGTGCCATCACTACCTCTTGTTCCTGTCTGTGATCACTCAGCTGCTTCTTAAGTTCTTCATTCTGCCCCATCACTACCTCTTGCTCCTGTCTGTGATCCAGTTTGTGATCACTTTGCTGCTTGATAAGCTCCTCATTGACAGTCTGGTTATCAAATCCATTCACCACAGCTTCCATATTCTCTTCCTTTGTTATGTCTTTGGCAGATGCCTCTGCCAGAGTTTTAAGTTCTGCATCCTTTTCAACAAGAAGTTTTTGTAATTTTTCAATTTCCGTTTCATATTTCTGTTCACCTTCAGTTTTCTCCTTCCTAAGATCAGAGAGTTGAAAGTTTAATTTCTCCAACCGATTATCTTGATCAACAGATGAACTCTCTTCTCTATTCCTGGATGCAACCAATGCCTCAAGGTCATCCTTGTCTTTCCTGAGACCTTCAACTGTAGCTTGGAGTGTGGCATCAAACTGCAAACAGTGAAAATAAATCCCATTCACTGGACAATGTTGCAGTTGCAATGTATAGCATGGGTATCAATAAATAATACACAGATGCACAATTTCAGTTTGCATACACTTACATATATATTTATATCTCCTTAAACCTGTAAAATGTCTGAATGTTTTTTGACACATTTTTGTGAATGGGATTCATTACAGCTTTGATCGATAAAGTAATTTTTATGATAAAATTCAAACAAACCCGTAGAGGCTGATGATCCTTTGAAGCGAGTCCTGCTTGAGATACTTATAAGCATTTTCATGTCCATTAAAAATTCCAACAACAGTTGTAACTATATTTTGCAAAAAATATTTACAGAACAAAAAATAAGTTTTGCCATATTGGACCACAATTACCGAGGCCATAATGGACCCGTCCGTCAAGAACGGGTAATTCTAAGTTCTCTCCTCATGCCTCACTTTCCATGCTGAATATGATGAGACAGAATGTGGTGGCCCTACCCCAAGGAGGACTCTCTTCAAAGACTCATCCACCTCTACAGGTTTGTTCGATTCTTTTTCATGAGAGATCCTCCTGGGGGTACTTATAAACATAGGACAGACTCCTTCAGACATAAGTCTGGGTGTGGTATGCTGTCAAGCAACAATACAAATGTGAAACGAGTGGAATTACCTAATCTAAAAATAGATAAAATTCAAACTTACCCAATCACATGTCCATGATCTGCCAGATGGGCGAGGGCAAAACTAGGCACAGGGGTCAGGCAAAATTTACGCTTATCATATCAAGGTAATTAATCAGCGAAAAATACCCACCCACCTCTTCCAGTTTGGTATACACACCAAATATCGTCACAGGTCAAGATTCCAGTCAAAGAAAGGTATGACATATGCGCTGATATTCATCATTCTTGCTAAATGTAGTGCAGGGTAAAAACCACCACCAAACAACCCATAACTAACTAGGGAGGAGACTGGAAGAGACCAGGACCAAATATGGAATGCAGTGCGAGGGAGTGACAACTCTGTCCAGTGATAAGAACTGCCTGACTAAACCGAGTACACTCACGGGACTGTCGCACAAGTTGATAATGACAAATGAATGTGCTTGACTGTCTCCAAATAGCCGCAGAGCAGATCTCATCAATAGACAGTGCCTCATATGCCTTAGAGGTGGCTTCAGTTCCTCAGGATGAGTTAGCCCTTTATGTACGTAACTCATACCAATAGCAGAGTCAATCCACCTAGAAATAGTCTGTTTGTTCGCCAGATGATCAGCCTTACCCTACACAGTGTGAATCTCACTTACCCAACTATGCAACACTTTCCACTTCAGTAGCTGGAGAGAAACAGCTGACAGATTGTGAAAAAGAGGATTGAACAGCCAATCAAGAACGACTGACAAGTCCCATGGGGGACTAGTCTACCAGATAGCAGGACGGATCTTGTCCACCCCTACTAACAAATGCTGTATAAGAGGGTGCTGTCCCCATAAAGCACCGTCAACAGGTATATGGAAGGTAGAGATTGCCATGAAATACTCTCAGATAGTAGACCAAGACTGTAAAAAAACTACAGTGCTTCAACTAAAGTTGAAGAAAAGGGATCAAGAATCCCCTGCCGACAAACAGCGTGTATACCAGGCCTACATATCCTCATACTGAACGTTTGTCGAATCCCTCTGCAAAGCCAGAATTGTGTCCACAACTGGTGCAAATTCCGCTCACTTGAAGCGATTCCAGACTGTGGCCAGGCAATCCTCTGAATCCTGGGATTTGGGTGCAGCACTCCGTTCTGGGATAGTAAGTCCAGTCAGAAGGGTAATAGCAAAGGAGGCTGAGCAAGAAACCTGAGGATTACCGGAAACCAGCCTTGAGCCAATAAAAGAGGTACAAGTAATCATGCTCACTGTGGCAAACTGTGAGAGGACCCTGTAAATATTTTATTCAAAATATAGTTACAACTGTCATAGGAATTTTCAATGGACATAAAAATGCTTATAAGTGCCCCTGGGAGGATTTCTTATGAGAAAGAATGATACTTATCCCGACTCATGCTACATTTCCCTTTTCCTTTGAACAGTAGGTAGGCTTTTTGAAAAGTAGGCTTTGAATTTTGTCCTTTTACACGAGTCATGAAGGACATTCTTGAGGTTACAATATTATGTTAGATGGTGAATGTTCAGTTCACATTTACATATACTGGTATCATACCAACTCTCATAAGAGATCCTCGTGTGGGGTACTGATGATGAAAGAGCAGTTTGGCCAGAAATATCTTTGTGTCTGCCTTAATCACATTAAGCTTAAATGCCATAATATATAACAAGTAATTTTTCTTTATCCTGACTCATGTCATATGCTTATCTCCCTTTTCCTTTGAATGGTAAGTAGAAACTTGAATTCCTTTGCTCCCTGAAGCAAAAGCAAAATCACTCATTTGGATTACCTGCCTTCCACTTTTCTGCCACTGCACCTCCTGGATGGGCACAGAGGCATGCTGTTCTCACTCTCTCCTGAATTAAGCCCACAGCTGAATCTACATGGAGATTTGCCGAGCGGTGACATTTGGGAGGGGACTTCAAATTATGAGTCAGGATAAGTATAAAATATCAATTTTATCATAAAAATGACATATTTTTCCTTATCTTGAATCATGCTATGGGCTTGGTTACATGTGTAAATGGTCACGGGTCCAAGAAAATTCCCCAGGGGTGGCCCCCTCTATTTCTAGCCACAGACAAGCATATTGACATTACTATTTCGATTTTGCTGCGAATCTCAAAGATGACCGCAAAATTAGACCCCATTTCTTTCTTCTTTTGCACTTCTTGTCAACAGAGAGGTATCAGCAATGACAATCATGTCAAGGATGGCAAAATCCAATGATGAAGCACCATTCTTCGACTTTATGTTGGCAGACAATCTGGGCTGATCAACATCCATCAAAGCACAGTCTACTTATAGCAAGACTGGTTCCCATGTAGTATCTAAGTGGACAGGTACTCATACAGGTTGTTGTTTCTCAGCAAAACTTTTCAAGATAGACAGTGTTCATCCTACTGTCAAGGCTTGACATTTATTAGATTCATATGATGATGACAGGCCAGAGTCTCCCAGGCTTGTAGACATAGTGTTCCTCTGTACAATCTGTTTGTTTACAACTTCGAAAGCTTCGCTGGTTTGTGATCTGCAAGTCAAGGGCAATACCTGTTCTGGACCAATCACCTTTCAAGCATGTGACGTCACCAGTATTATAGCAAGTTGGTCTCCATGAAATCTGGTGCAATAGTTGGATGAGTTTGTTGGTGCATGTAATTTTAAGCCGCTCACATAAACCTCTTGAATAAGTGTTGCTCCAAGTGTAAAAATATTGGTAAGTGATGTTAATCACACATCCCACTTATGGATAATATGTCAGCATGATGACGGATGGATGAATGAAGGATACATGGACGGATCGTGAAGAACAACAGCGGTGTTGAGTCCTCCTCTATACATCCATCGTTGAATTCTAGAAGGCTTTGTCCACCTAAAGTCCTTTGCAAAGCTCATCTTAAGGTTCTCTGTTACCTGAGTTATCTGCTTTGTAGATGGTTACTCAAGAAATCACCCGAACATCTGTAAGGGCAATGAAGTAGAGACTGACATGCCTCTGTGCTGATTACATAGGATGCGTCAGTGGGAAAGTGGAAGGGAGCCAACCCAACTGGGTGAGTGATTTTACGTTTGCCTCAGGGAGCAAAGGAATTCAAGTTTCTACTTACCATTCAAAGGAAAAGGGAGATAAGCATATGACATGAGTCAGGATAAAGAAAAATTACTTGTTATATATTATGGCATTTAAGCTTAATGTGATTAAGGCAGACACAAAGATATTTCTGGCCAAACTGCTCTTTCATCATCAGTACCCCACACGAGGATCTCTTATGAGAGTTGGTATGATACCAGTATATGTAAATGTGAACTGAACATTCACCATCTAACATAATATTGTAACCTCAAGAATGTCCTTCATGACTCGTGTAAAAGGACAAAATTCAAAGCATCAAGCCAAAATGTATCTTATTGTCAGAATGACATTACAGGGAGGGATCAATGGCTGATTGACAACCATTGCAACATGCCCTGTTTTATAAAAGAAAACTTCACCTGCTTTCCAACTGGTAGAGATCCAACACTCATCCGCTCATAGTTCTTAATCTTCTCTTGACTCTGGTTTACTTGTTTCTCTAACATTCCAATGTAGTCATCATTTACACGCAGTTTGCGTTCCACCTCACCTCTTGACTGTACACAGAAATGGTAATATCAGACATTGTACAACACTGCGGAATAATATCTGACTTTACTGAAATAACACAGATGGCAATATCAGACATTCTACATCATCTCTGATCAGACATGATATTCAGGATGGCAATATTTGCAACATGTGTCATACTTGGGATTTCTCTTTCTCAGTAAAGTATAAATTCTAGTACTTTTTTGGTTGAGTCCCATCCAGGATTCGAACCCGCATCCTCAGAGTCAGGCACCTAATCGCCTGCACACAAAGTCAGCCGTCTAGCCCACTTAGCCACAGCAACTTCCATGACTCTGAGGGTGTGGGTTCGAATCCCGAATGGGACTCAACCAAAAGAGTACTAGAATTTATACTTTACTAAGAAAGTGAAATCCCAAACATGACACTTGTTGCATTTGACCACTTTCTAAATGGCATTGTGTAATCATAGCAATATTTGCCTTGAAACAACATACACTGATATCCTCCTACCAAACTGACATACGCAGATGGCAATATTTGCCTTCCTACATCATGTAGTCTGATTCAAACACTCATATATCTGTGACGTGATAATTTCAGAACACAGTACTACATGAACTATGCATGGGGGTAGACTCACCAGGGTGAGCTCCTCCTTCAGCCTTTCAATCTCCTTCTCCATGTCCTTGTTAGATTTGCTGAGCTCCATCATCTTATCATAGTTCCTGGACAGTTCCATCTCTACTTGCTTCACATACTGGACATCTGCAGGGATGGCCTGTCCCTCCAAGTCCTCCTTCATCTGTAACATACATACATGGCAGGCAGTGGTCAAAGGACAAGGGTACATGAAAAAATGTAATTTTTCTTAGTAAAAATGTAATTTTCTGATTAAAATTGATATTTATACTTATCCTGACTGACGTTTAGTATGCTTGTCTCCTTCTATCCGAACAAAGTGGAATTCCTTTAAGTTCCCTTCTTTAAAAATCAACACTTACCCACAAGTAGCCTCCATTTAGCCCATGCATTGGCACACAAATAGGTCATGACCACCCGTGCTTATCACTCTCTCCGCAATTCCATGAACCTGACATGAGAATTTTACTCTAAATTCAGCATGTCTGAGGGGCTGGTTGGGAGGGCTTGACTTCATGAGTGAGGATCAGTATAAACTATCAATTTTACTAAAATTAAAAAAAAAATGACATACTTTTCTTTATCCTGATTCATGCTTATTATGCTTAGAGAATCCGATGGTGGGTCGGCCACACTGGATTCTGTTGACTGCCATATAAGTATGTCAAGTACTTCCCTCCTTTTGGGAACTATAACGGCAATAGCTTGGTCCTGTTTTTCCAATATTCCTCTATGAGATGGGGGGGTGGTGGAAATCACATCCAGTCGAACTTGCCTTCTCTAGAAGAATTCATTGACTGGAACATCATGATATATAGATCAGCTAGTGTGTCTAATGCAATTGTATATCAAGATTTCCAATCAAGACCAGTCGCGAAACTTTCTTCATGTACAAGTATCTTCAACAAGAATACAGGGTCATAATCACTCATGCTAGTCTGTTCAAGATGAGCGCATAGACTCTCAACCATTTTACTCCACAGAGTGTCTTGGGCTCAACATGTGATGTGATAAAGAGTGAGTTTTTACATATACTAGTTTCTTCCTTCAACGAGCTATATCTATAGCAACTCTTTCTAGAATTATGATGATCATAGAGTTGCGACCCTTCTTCACAAGTGTAGGGTCATAATCACTCATGATAAAAAGGGGGTGAGCGAAACTCAGCGCATTTGTGGAACCATTAGTTGTTGTGGTACAACAAGTGGTCAAAACTGGTCAGTGCCAGCGATGTCCTAAACGGTGATGTCACAAAGGTGATGGTTGGCAAACCCCGTGGATGATGTTCAAAAGCAGCCCTCCATTAATGTTGTAAGCAAGCTATTTCCATATACAGCAGGCCCCACTAAGCAATCTTAGCGCTACACTGATTGTAATTCCCATTCTCCAACAAAGGCTTAAGATAGTCGTAGTGCTAAGATCGCTTTGTGCAAATGAGCCCAGGTGTTGATGCCAAGGCTCTTACTTTAGTTAGTGGATTGGAGGCAAGCAGAAGTTCAAATCCTGCTGCTTTGTAGTCCCTTAGTACATAGGCCCTCATCCATACTGAAACAGTGTTGCGGGATAATTCCATGTGTCTCAGTAGATAGTGGGATGAATAGGTGCTTGAACTAAGGCTCATTGACTCAGTTTGGTGAAGATGTATTTTCAATGCTCTGCCTGGGCATAATGATAAATCCTGTATATCATGTGGCTTGAGGACCGGTAATAATGCTGGTATGCAGAATTGTTGTACCGGTTGTCCAGGCAGTTGATTTTGGATGATAAATCCCATCACAGTCCTTGGTGCACAATCCCACGATGATCGGTGTCAGATCATGTACAACTGAAGGCCAGAGCATGTATTGCTGACATGCGGGCTGTTGTTGTTAGGGCATGTACAAACAGCATTTTCTGTGTCAACAGTTCAAAGTATGTCTGATTTACAGGCTCGTAAATGTCAGTGGTGAGATGTTGCAGTACAACATTCACGTCCCAAGCTGCTGCCTTAAATTAGCACTGTTGGTCTTCCAGCTTGAACAAGCATAGCAGGGCAAGTAATTCTGGCACTTTCATCCGTTAGATCCCAAATCTCATTCTGATGACGAGTGCCACTAAAAAGGTTGATAGTGTAGAACTTTCAAGTCCTCTAGTATGCCATGGGTGACACAAGTAGTCTGTTACTTGAGGATGTGTGACTTTCAATTGAAGCCCTTCCGCTTGGTGTATGTCTCAAACCGCATCCCTTTATCGTCGTTTAAGGTGTGAGTAGATCTACATAGAGCTAAGGTGGCTTCCTTCACCGCTCTAGCAGAATATCCTCAATGTATCAAGCAGGGTTTGATAAGATCCATACATGTAGTTGGAATGTCTGCTTGCCAGGTGCTTGTTGGGTGTGAGGATGGACAACAAGGTTCTTCCACTCAGGAAGACTCAGTGATGGTTGTCCTAGTTCCTCGATGAGTTCTGTAGGCACGACCATTTGCAACATCATCATCTATTTTATCTTTCTGATAACTTTTGGTGGAAAGACTGGAGGCGGGAACGCATAAGCGTTCATTCCTTCCCATGAGATGCTGAAAGCAACTGTTGTTTATGCAAACTGATCCAGTACTGGAGATACGAACATTGGTGTCTGTTGAACCTGGTGACAAATAGGTCTATTTGCGGTGATCCAAATGTCTGACTGATGACTCGAAATAACTCCTGATGCATTCACTCTGTTGGAGATGGTTTCAGTCGCAAGTTGTCCAATAGGATTCGTTAAGCATCGTCCCTGTGCTGCACACTGGAGTGATCTTCATGTCTGCATGCATTCCTGTAGTGGTTGCCATTCTGTAAATGCTTTTATGTAGGTCTGCTTGTGGAGATCGCATCCAACAAAGATGACGAACAATGACCATGTAGCAGAAGACGTGCGTGTGCGCACTCACTGAGTCGATGCAGGCAGCATGCATCCCCTTAACTGCGTTGAGATGATACAGCTGATGGTGAAGATCATGAATGGGAGTGTTCACACAGTGCATCCTCTAAACTGCATCGAGACATTACAGTTTATGATGAAGATCTTCGTGAAGGGGATTGTTCACATGCATCTTCTTCATCTGATGGACTTGTAGCAACTGTTGAATCGTCACACAAGGTGTCTGTATTTGACTGACAATATTAAATTTTATACGTATTTGAATAGTAAACAAATACAAACAGAATTCTTACCAAGTTCACAGTGAACAATGGAAGGACTAAAAACTGTGCATGTAAGATATAATAATACAGAACAGTCGCAGACAGCTGTAACCTACACCCGCAGCATGATTTCATTAGTGAAAACGTAATCTCACCTGATGAAATACATGTTCAACCAAATAAAAAAATCCACAAATTTATGAACAATTTCATATTGTAATGATAATCAATACAGACCAAGCCATACAACCCTAAATTTTATGTAAAGGACCGAAATATAAAAGGATATTAAAAGCTGTATCAAGTGGACTCCAAACGTCTCATCGGGCAATACAGGAGAGTGACAAGCATGGCCGGTCATGTGACCAAATTGTCCACCAATGCACGAGCTAAAGGGAGGCTTCCACGTGGGTAAGTGTTGATTGTACATCCTCTAAGAAGGGACCTTCAAGGGATTCAAGTGTTCCACTATGTTCAAAAGGAGACAAGCATAATAAGCATGAGTCAGGATAAGGAAAAATTTAATCTTTTTGACTTGTCTTTTTTATCATCATAAATAGTGTTTGTCAAGTAGTTTTATTGCCAAAACGGAACAGATACCAGAAGTAGGTAATTCATTTTTTTGTGTTGCATCAGTTTAGATGTTCTTCATTAATCAAGAGTTCTATGTCCATAATAAACACACACCTGATAAATGAATGATGTTGTAGGAACTTATTAGGCCCATTTCACGTGGGGTTCATGTGTCTCAAAGCGCAGAGTACTGCTTGAGTGGTCAGTTCACCACTGTGATGTCGTTGCCATAAAAGGCGACTATGCTTATCGTAAGAGACGACTAATGGGAGCCGGTGGTCAGACTCGCTGACCTGTTTGACACGTCATCGGTTCCAAATTGCACAGATCAATGCTCATGATGTTGATCACTGGATTGTCTAACCCAGACTCGATTATTTACAGACCGCGCCCCCATACAGCTGGAATATTGCTGAGTGTGGCACAATTTCCACATGCATGGGGAAACTAGAATCTCTTCCCCAACATGAGGCGTAAATGTTTCTTCTAGACAGTTGCACATCCGTGAAATGGCGATTCAATGGCGTCTTGGTCATCTTTGTAGACAACAGACAAGCTAGTCACTAGGTCCACCTGACATGCAGTGTTACCTAACCAAAAGCACTGTAACTAGATCAATCTGACATGCAGTGTAATTTCATCTGCAGTGGTGTAACTCGGTCTACCTGACATGCTGTGTTACCCCCCTAACAGCAGTGTAACTAGGTCCACCTGACATAGTGTTACCCCCCTAACAGCAGTGTAACTAGGTCCACCTGACATAGTGTTACCCCCCTAACAGCAGTGTAACTAGGTCCACCTGACATGCAGTGTAATCTGATCTGCTGTCATATAACTAGGTCCACATGACATGTAGTGTAACCGCAACTGCAGCACTGCAACTAGGTCCACATGACATGCAGTGTAACCTCACCTGCAGCACTGTAACTAGGTCCACCTGACATGTGGCATAACTTCACTAGTGGTGGTCCGATTAATTGACAACAATCCAAGATTGGTCAACGTGACTAAACGATCAAGCAATCAATCATGTTTCCTCATAATCAAAAACAAACAATTCTGGAACAATTATTGCATTTAGAATATTTTTCACATGGTTGGTTTTGTCTGTTGCATGTCATAAGAACTACAAGCTCATTCTGAATATATCTTCTAGACTCCAATGATACTAGTCATCCTACAAGTATGTGAAATTGACAAATGCATTTTGCGCAATTTGCAAAAAAAAAAAACATCCAAAAGATCTACATGTTTCCTTCTTTCTTTTTTGTGCATTAAAAAACATAACCACAAAAATTTGAGGAATGATGCTAGCCAATTATGTTTGACAACTGATCGGTTGTAATGAGCCTATCCTCAATTTTAACCCATTCCCAACACTGCCTGAAGTTAGGTAAACCAGATCTGGGGAAACCTCACCTCACATGCAGTGCTACAACTAGGTCCAACTGAAATCTAGCCTCACCTTCACCAGTGCTTCAATCTGTTCCTCCAGTTCATCTTTCTCAAGGCGATGGAACTCTTGCAAGTCTCGCAGGGATATATCATGGCGAGCCAGGGCGGTGGCCTTGTCAAGCTCAAGACTCTGCATTGCCAGGTCATTCATCACTTGATCAAGCTTGACCTTGACCGTTATCAGGTCAGTCTCCAGCTTCTCATTCTTGGACTCCAGTTCCAGAACCTGATTCCCTAGTTGAGTGTTGACCTCATGAAGCTCTTCATTCTCCTTCTTGCTGGAAATCAGCAAGAATGCTTGTACTAGAAATGATTTAATATCTTAAGATCCCTTCAGCAAAAGACAACAGTATGCAGAAGATCAAACTATTTTGTTCAAACATTCCTGCTATTCTTTGGCTAAGTGTCATATGAACCATGTGCTGCATGAAGATCATGAGTTTTCTGATCAAATCTATTTTTCATGGCTGCAAATTTACAGGCACTTAAATGATGTATGCATTGATCACGGTAAATCTATGTTCAACTTGGTATTGGTCTCTAATCAAGACTACCATATTTCAATGAGCAGTTATCATTTTCCAGATAACGCAGCAGGTAGTTCATCTCAAGGGTGGTTGCATTTTCAGAGTTTGAAAAATTGGTAAATAAAAAGAGTTCAGGCAAAACACATTAGACAAACCCAAACATAATGATTGGTGGATATCAAAGACTCACAGATCTTCTATTTCTTTTTTGTGTGTTTGATCCTCTGACCTCCTCCCTGATCTCCTAGAATTTGTTATAAAAGATTTTTTATTTGTGGTGTCCAGAGACAGGAAGAGGGAGTCATCTGCCGTGGGATCATCTGGAGGAAGTTGCAAGAACGATGGCTCTTCTTCCTCCAGGGCAGGGAAACTGAAATGTCGACTAGAGAGAGGCTTGCCTATATGGGGCAAGTCGCCTTGAGGTAGCATCAGGGGATCACTTGATGGGAGCTTGAAGTCATGAAATGCTGCCAAAAATAATGTAAAAAGTTGATTATCATTCGAAACAGATGTCAGAATTAGGAAAAACCTGGTTTTTTCCACTTATCTCTACAATTTATGTGGCTGATTTGTGAAAGTGTGAGTCATCTCTAAAACTAAGTTCGGCCTAACTACAGTTCCAGTGGCAGGGAGATAAGAAACATAATAAAATGCCTTTAGTGAGGAGAGATTAGTGCAGAAATTAGCAATTCAGACTTTTTCAAAGTCCAAAGCAAGTTATTTGGAACAAAACATGGCTTTATGCAAATTAGTGTGTGATCATATTGAAGTACAAAGGTCACTTTTTCAATGCACATTTTGAAATCAGACTAACTTCAATGATGGTTGGGGTCAGGCTCAGGGATTGAGAAATCAGCTACTGGTAATATATGATAATCCCTTAGGAGAATTAAACTGGGGAAGTACATGGCATGTCATAACAAATTACGAATAATATCCAGTCCAGCTCCCTATATATTCTGAGACATTTATACAATGTTTTTCTATGGGTATCAGGTATCATACTCGTTTACACATCTCAACATAATATTATGAAAGAAAGACACTTATGATGTTAATCAATGGGTGAGACATATTCAACACACACGAAAAAGCAAAAAAATATCTTTGCGATGACAGCACATGCATTTCATACCAGCCGAGTCGACGATCATACCTGGCTGAGCGACCTAACTGCCATCTATAGTCTGATCTGTTGTTTTCAGCAGCTAGTTACGTTTCTACGAGTAAACATGCTTTTCTGGATAACCTCTTACACATCCCACTGAATTGCCTAGTTGGGCCGGAGTGAGTTATTTCGACATATCCTATTTACAGTTGCATACTGAGCAAACTTTTTTATTCTACTTCTGACAGTACTTTAATAAGCAGCACATCACAAAATACAACTGAATTTGCTGGTTGTTTGGAAATTGTTGCATGTTTAGTGAATGGATAGTCTGATACCTGGCTACACTGCTTCATATCTAACAGTCACACATATAGCTGATTGTTTGTGTTGTGCAGTAAACCCTATACAAATGGTACAAGGAGCCATGACTTGGCTATGTGTGTGCAGCCAGACAGGGTGACACGATAGTACCTGAACTGGACATCCTCAGCTTTTTTCCACACCATGTTTCTCTTCGTAGTTTCTTTGCCTGAAAATAATGTGTTAGTTGGTAAAGAATATTGACAATAGATGCAAACATTATTATATACAAATCAGTGTCATCAACCTTTACAGGCGTGCAGTTTATGTCTAGGATTATCCTGCTCAGTTCAATATTTAGAGAATAACCAACGAGGTACAAGTAATTACAGGAAATATGTTTAATGAGGACATATAATTTCCCATAATCACTCGTACCTCACTGGTTATTCTATGTAATACACAAAATGTGATATAAAAAGAAAAAAACACCAGGAGACAGGACTTGTGACCTCAAACAGCTGACTCATATGCATGCACACATTAAACCACCAGTGGCAATAATATAATTACGCTATGGAAAATAGCACTGTCTAAAATCACTTTAATAAAATACAACAAAAGAAAAATTATGGAATAATTTATTATAATTTGTTAATATGATAAAAAATATGATCAAATGAATTTTTAAATGTAAAATACTATTCGAAACGACTTTCATTTATGAATGACGTGTGTCAAGTGACGGATGACAGTGTAGTGTTGATACATACTTTGGCTAAACTCTCTCAATTTGGGGGAAACTCAAAAGTTAAAAGTTGGGAAATCTAAAACATAACCATCCCGTGAATACATCTAGAAAAAGATTTGAGTCAAGAGGCTCAACAAGTTTGAAGATTAAGAATTCGATCCGATGAATTTTGTTATAGTTTAACACACTTGAATGAAGTAAACAACCATTAAATCTGATGAATATTCATAAACAAATATGCACTCAAAAAGTATGAAGCTATGTGCACTGAAAAATCTGAACCACTTTTATTAATCTATTACAATTCCAGTGGCTTTCTTGCATGCATGTGTTTCATTGCATGATGGCATTAGTTACAAGAAAACATTTCTTAGATAACAAAAAGTGAAAAACCTTTAAAATTAGAAAAATGTATATATTTCAAATATAATTGATAATCATTCATCACATGTCAACTAATAACTGATAATGGATTAGGTTTCCGATTCCCAACACTATTGGAGGCAACAATCTGTTACAAGTTATCAGCATCACCTTTGTTTCTCTTGTGTCATCATTTGTTCCTGATACACAGATCATTTGGCGAAGCTTGTTGATGAGCTCATCTTGATGGCGCTGCATTTCTTCCTTTTCTTGTAATTTTTTCTGCAGGTCCACTTTCTCTAACTGAAGCTCTTGCATTCCCAACTGAAACATTTCAAGGTACATGCATGAACATCTGAAACACTACTGGATGTCACTGTGCGCACACACGTATGTCGAACAAAATATTTCAAGGTACATGCATGAACATCTGAAACACTACTGGATGGGACTGCGTGTACACACACACATCCATCAGAAATATTTCAAGGTACATGCATGAACATCTGAAACACTACTGGATGTCACTATGCACACACACGCATATCCATCAAAAATATTTCAAGGTACATGCATGAACATCTGAAACACTACTGGATGTCACTTTGACACACACGCACATACATCAGAAATATTTCAAGGTACATGCATGAACATCTGAAACATTACTGGATGTCACTGTGCACACACACACACGCAAATCCATCAGAAATATTTCTAGGTACAATTTGCATGACCATCTGAGACACTACTGGATGTCACTGTGCACACACACACACGCAAATCCATCAGAAATATTTCTAGGTACAATTTGCATGACCATCTGAGACACTACTGGATGTCACTGTGCACACACACACACGCAAATCCATCAGAAATATTTCTAGGTACAATTTGCATGACCATCTGAGACACTACTGGATGTCACTGTGCACACACACACACGCAAATCCATCAGAAATATTTCTAGGTACAATTTGCATGACCATCTGAGACACTACTGGATGTCACTGTGCACACACACACACGCAAATCCATCAGAAATATTTCTAGGTACAATTTGCATGAACATCTGAAACACTACTGGATGTCACTGTGCACACACACACACGCAAATCCATCAGAAATATTTCTAGGTACAATTTGCATGACCATCTGAGACACTACTGGATGTCACTGTACACACACACATCCATCAGAAATATTTCTAGGTACAATTTGCATGAACATCTGAGACACTACTGGATGTCACTGTGCACACACACACACGCAAATCCATCAGAAATATTTCTAGGTACAATTTGCATGACCATCTGAGACACTACTGGATGTCACTGTACACACACACATCCATCAGAAATATTTCAAGGTACATGCATAATCATATGAAACTCTACTGGGTGTCCATGTACAGACGTGCACTTCTGTTTGAAAAGTGTTAATGTATATATGCAACACCATGTCAAACACTACTGGGTGTGCCCATTGAAATTTGGTGATAAATGTTCATGAAATACCTTATCAACCACCCTCTGTAATTTTTTAATCTCATCAGCATACTTCTTGAGAAGGGCACTATCAGATAGCACTTCATTCAGCCTCGGCTTGTTTTTAATTGTCTTGGCTCGAGAAGCAAACTGTAACATGAATACATGAATAATATCATATGACCTTACATATCTCACATATCATTATATTTATTGGAGTGCAATTTTCTCCTTCACTGACATCATTTAATACAGAAACCAAAATTCTCCTACATCCTGGACCTCATAGTTAGCATAAAAAATCTTTTTGGAAATACACAACTCCAGTTTAAATATAGGGACTGCAAACTCCCTTTTTACACCACACAATTTAGGATCATAGTAACCATGGTAACATTCTCAGTACTTCCACAAAGTGGCATTGAACCTACAGGTCTACTAATTACTGTAAAATATATCATAGATGCGATTCATTTATGATGCAATAACACAAACACGCAGAAAAAAATAATACAGTTACCTACCCTCAGTGTGGAATGACTCTCATCCATTGATGTTGGTGCTATTGTACAGATGATCAGTGTGTTTGAGTTTCCTCCAAGAGCATTTTGTAGGATACGGGTCAGTTTGGAATCACGATATCCAATATAGGAACTGATAGAATGTAAATGAAAAATGATATCATTAAGTGTATATTTTCATGTCTGGGCTCACTTGCACGAAGCAATCTTAGCACTACAATGATTGTAACTCCCATTCTCCAATATAGGCTTAGATAGTTGTAGTGCTAAGATTGCTTTGTGCAAGTGGGCCCAGGTATATAAGCAACACTTCTTATCTATGTATTGATGACATCTGTATTTTATATAATGTATGGAATGTACAAAGCTGATATTTAGCATACAACATTTTGGAAGATGAATCACTTATTCACTTCATACAACTCATTTTACCTCTGGCAAATGTGGATTATTTCTAAACTATTTCTGTATTTCTGATTGTTTCTTAATCAGCTTGCTGATCACACACTTATACCTGTCTCCCTCACTCAGCTTGCTGATAACACAGATGCCTATCTCCCTCACTCAGCTTTCTAATGACAAACACATGCCTGTCTCCCTCACTCAGCTTTCTAATGACTCTCACACATACCTGTCTCCCTCATTCAGCTTTCTAATGACAAACACATACCGGTCTCCCTCACTCAGCTTTCTAATGACAAACACATACCTGTCTCCCTCACTCAGCTTGCTAATGACACTCACATATACCTGTCTCCCTCACTCAGCTTTCTAATGACTCTCACACATACCTGTCTCCCTCACTCAGCTTTCTAATGACTCTCACACATGCCTGTCTCCCTCACTCAGCTTGCTAATGACTCTCACACATACCTGTCTCCCTCACTCAGCTTTCTAATGACTCTCACACATACCTGTCTCCCTCACTCAGCTTTCTAATGACTCTCACACATACCTGTCTCCCTCATTCAGCTTTCTAATGACTCTCACACATACCTGTCTCCCTCACTCAGCTTTCTAATGACACTCACACATGCCTGTCTCCCTCACTCAGCTTGCTAATGACACTCACACATACCTGTCTCCCTCACTCAGCTTTCTAATGACTCTCACACATACCTGTCTCCCTCACTCAGCTTTCTAATGACTCTCACACATGCCTGTCTCCCTCACTCAGCTTTCTAATGACACTCACACATACCTGTCTCCCTCACTCAGCTTTCTAATGACTCTCACACAGACCTGTCTCCATCACTCAGCTTTCTAATGACTCTCACACATACCTGTCTCCCTCACTCAGCTTTCTAATGACAAACACATACCTGTCTCCCTCACTCAGCTTTCTAATGACTCTCACACATACCTGTCTCCCTCACCCAGCTTGCTGATCACACACATTTACCTGTCTCCCTCACTCAGATTGCTGACACACCTGTCTAATGACACATACTTGTGTCTCCCTCAAGTCAGCTTGCTGATGACACATACCTGTCTCCCTCACTCAGCTTGCTGATGACTTGGCTGAGAGTGAATAAACTGCGGTTGATTGCACATCCCTCTTTGAATCTCTCACCAGAGTTGTCAGCTGCCTTCTCAGAACCGGCCAAGTCAACAAAATTCTGAACAGGGACAATCATACAGTACAATATAGAATAGTCACATCACAGTCCCAAATAAAGAAATACCATTTCGACTCGATGCAATGATGTAAGAACATTGCAATACACCATAAGAATATTATTATTAACAACATTATCTGGGGCACTGGCTGTAATTATGGTAAAATCTGCCACTTATTTGATGCAAGAGTTGAGTAAAGTTTCTTCCTTTTTAATGAGAAATGTTACTCACAAACATATCTTATGAATACTAAAATCTGCAGGAATATAATTTCATAGGCACAAAAGGTGTTCTAAAAAACCTTGGCAAGTATTCCAAAATTTTCTTTGTCTCATTAAACCAGGCTGTATCGAACATGTTAAATGTGGTAATCACTTTAAGCTTCACTCCCAATAGTTTTGTCAGTAATGTTTCTGTAGTAAGCCTTTTTTCTTGTGAAAGGCATGAAGTATCTGGGTATCCATTCTTACACAGGATCCCTATGAAATTGAACATGTTAAATCAGATTACTAGTTCTTGCCCCATTCTTTACAGTACCATCTCGTCTATTGGATGAACAGAAATAACTATACAGTAAGAGAGTGGGCGAGTTTAGTTCTCAGTCACACTTAACAATATGGCAGCTATGTGGCAGCGATCTACAATTAATCAAAATAACACACCAAGTGTGACACCATGACAGCATCAATGTCTCCCTTCAGCCGACTCTCTATGATCTGGGTAAAAAGAACAAACAAAATGTTAGTCAAGGTTCACACCTAACCACTGGTCATATGATTTGGTGCATTAGCATGTACAGAAATGTTCAGTACTGTGAACACAAAGAATGACATATGAACATTGAGCACTATTGAAAGTGTAGGACAGCCCCTGATTGATGTGCATAGCAATGCTCAGAAGATTCAGTTAGATAGTCAAGAAGGTGAGAGTAACAAAGGTGAGTTTAGTTTTACCCCACACTCAGCAATCTTCTATCTATACCGAGGCAGTCTGCTGTAAATGATTAACTCTGGACTTGACAATCCAATGCTTGACAGCATGAGCATCGATCTACGCAACTGAGATACGAGTATGATGACGTGTCAACCAAGTCAACGAGCATGACAGCCCAATTATGGTCGTCACCTTCATGACAAGCATGGGTTACTGAAGATCAGTCACAGGTCAGCAGTTGATAGAGCAATGATAACACTTACTATTCTCAGGATCACGTGTGAACGTGAACTGCGATCATTAGCCTTTGTCTCAGCAAATTTTCTTTTTGCTGCAAAAGAAATGTTATTTGAAATTTTGTAATATCTCATGACATCGATCAACTTTAAGCTTAAGTTAAATACACAGAGAGGAGACAACGTCCAGCGTTACAGACTGTCAAAGAATGAAAGGAGTTGATAGGTCAGCAGGGCTTCATTGTACACAGATTAGTGATGAGCACTCTATACACACATCTGTAATGACCACTCTATGCAAGGATCTGTAATGACCATTCCGTTCACTGATCTGTAATGACCAAAGCATATGCAGGTTTGTAATGACCACTTCATACACAAATCTGTAATGACCAAAGCATATACAGGTTTGTAATGACCACTTCATACACTGATCTGTAATGACCACTTCATACACAGATCTCGTAATGACCACTCCATTCATGGATCTGTATTGATCACCCTATACACAGATCTGTAACAGCTCCATACACAGATCTGTAACAGCTCCATACGCAGATCTGTAACAGCTCTATACGCAGATCTGAGATGACTGCATTATGGACAGGTTTGTGTTGACCACTCTGTGCACAAACCAGTGTTGCCTGTTTCATGGACACATATCTGTGAAGATTGCAGTGCACAGATACAGAAATCACCACAAAGCATGTTACAAATCATGTTTGCTGCCCTCGAAATGGCCACTTGATACTTACTTTCTCCACGTACGATCCACTGCATCACCTGCTCCTTTGAGTTGACAATCTGCTCATTCAAACCAACCACAGATATCTGGTGATCCTGTAACCATGGTAACAATAACAAATATACTTGTTCTTCCCTTACAAACTGAGAAGGGTCATCTGAAGAAATTTGTACAAAAACTCAATGCAATGTCTGGGCAATTCAAGATACCCTGGGTCTACTTTCAGTTGATGTTAACAGCATCAGGACCTGATGGTTTAAAAATACAAAAACAAGACTGAAGCATCCATTTTGCTAATTCGTCAAACAGGAAATGATTCTGGACTTTTTGCTGTCTTCACACTGCTGTGACAACCTTAAAACTATCTTGTTTATCATGTTTAAAACAGTTTATGCAGATGGAAAAATGGATATTTATACTATATTGTATAAGTGTAAAGATAGTTTACGCTGTCACAAAACAATACATTATGCAGACGATTTCATGCATTACCACCCTACCACAATCATATGATGACGTTAGTTGTTTTCCAAATTCTTCTGAGTAGTTACCAGTATAGGTTAAAAAAACAATAAGATATCTTATAAATAATTGTCGACAAAATTCTGCAGATAGCACTAAAACAGACTCAGCACCATCATTAGTCTGCTGAAATAAACTTACCGTATCTTCTTGAATTTTCAATGTCTTTTCTATATCGTCAAACAGGTCATATATCTTTTCTGTGTAGATTTCCATGTATGAAATTCGGAGTAAAAATTCCTTGTTTGTGGACTGAAATATTATGAAGATGTTCAGATAGGACTGAGAAGTACTGTACCAAATGTTACGCTGCAATCTCATCAAAAGGATCTTATACAGAAACAGGAAGTCTCTGCATGTGAAGATCAGAAAGAAAAGCACTGTTACACACCTGAATATGTAACCAAGAATCCAAAATACCAACAAAAAAGTTGCTTAACACGACAGTATTGATGGTCAAATATGAAATGATTCTTGAATTCCACTAAACAAACGTCAAATCTGACCGCATTGTGTATAAATGGTCTCAAATGGCATAAGATATATTTTTCAGTGTACCTGGTATTAGAGAACACAGCTACTGTCATGATGCAAATATTGATCAACTCTAAATTATAACACATTGATTAACATAATGAAAAATAAAAGATTATAGTAAACACTCGTGGTTGAGAGATACTTTCAGAAAAAGAATTTCAAACAACCTACCTTATTTATTATGTCGAACAATTCGTCAATTCCCAGCTCAATCACCCCTGCCTGTACTTTACTGCCAGATATTGTATATGTCTTCCCAGACCCACTCTGGCCATATGCAAAGATGGTTCCTGCCAAGTAGGAGTACATTTACAAGAAGAACATGTGACAAGGTGATTGGCATACTTGCAATGTGCTAGCTGGGAGCATCATATTCCTACCTGTGTAATTCAAACAACACTTGCTTCTGATAGAGCTATAAACATGATAAAACAAACAATCTTAGATTTGTGAGTGAGTGAGTGAGTGAGTGAGTGAGTAAATGAGTGAGTGAGTGAGTGAGTGAGAAAAATTCTCTCTCAATTTCAACACACCTCATCAGTTAGGTCTGACACGGGCACTCAGCTTGTCTGGAATTGTGGATATTTGCTTTGATGTCAATTTGTGCATTGCAACACACTACCAGAACACAGGCATGTAAAACTGAAGCATTACTAACATTGCTACGTTGTACATGACAGTAGACTGACAAGCAAATGTTGTTAACATCGCTGTCTATGAACTGTCCTGGTAACAACTGAAGATGGTTCAAGGCAACCAATGACAGAAAACAGTGATAGTGTGATAGTGTGTGACCTGATCTATGTCACCTCTAATACGTTTAAATCTGCTCTGAACTCAGAGCTGTTTCAATTATATGACGACATGTCACCTGGCTGTAGTATTAGTAGGGAAAGCCAGACATCATATAGGTTTTAGACAATAACCACTTTGTGAAACCCTAAGAATGGGTATGATGCAAACAAACCTTGAATCACAATCAGGTTGTACTGGGATGCACAGGGAATTATGGTGCCTATGCAAACGAGGCCACAATGACTAAGTAATGTATTACACTCTACACTTCAGCGCTGGGGGCATATTGTTTGAGTTATGTGGCCTAAGTGTATTAGGATTTCATAAAACAAGGCAGATTACACTGGCAAATACATGAACAACGCGATCCGTATACACAGGATTTTAAGAGATAAAACAAAACAAAGCAGAATAACATGAATACGGCTAAAGCAGTACACAGCATGTAAGAACAGTGAGCTTGACGAACAAGACTGTCTATTGTGAATCTAGGCTGTCAGAGTCTCTTGACAGACAGAATGGCAGGTGAGACTTCCCAGTTTTGACATGTTCCTCACCGTGAAACCCTTCAGCTGCATTCCTGATGATGGGTGAACAGAGCTCTCCGTAGAGCTCCTGTGTTGTGTCCATGTGATCATAAACTGAATCTGAAATACACACACCCGCAATGTTCATTGTTCCATAGGTTCCAGTCAACTTTGATAGACTGACAGACTATATCTTCCTCAGCATGGTGTTTATGACAATGCCTTTATTCTTATTCAGGCTTGGTATTTAAATGCTGTCTGACTTGTTATTTATACGGAATGATTTAATTATCATGTCAGTCAGTTTACATGAGAACGTCTGTGTAACAGGATGACTGCAACACCATAACTTCAAAACAACATACATATATATTTCCTGTTTACAAATCATGGCAAACTTCAAACACGACATTGGGACAACCGACGTTCTTAAATTGCTATAGAAATCAGTATAATTCTGCAACCACACACGTAACCCTGAAAACTAGGTCACTCAAATCTGTTAATTCATGTACACCAACCCTTATAAGTTCCTTATAAATTTCAATGCATCATTCATGAAACTATCACCTACCGAACACATAGCTGTCAGAGGCAGAGGATTCATTGGACATGATAGTCTTGTCATCCTTGACATTCCACAGAATGCTGAGTCCATTGCTTTGTTCTCTGAAGAAAGATAACGTTTAGTTTTATCATGATTACCTAATATACTCATATTTACATTTGATCAGTGTAGACACATGCAGTAGAAATGAGCAATTATTTACTTACTTTTGTAGCAATGGGCGTACACGGACAGCTACTTTGATGTTGTCCCCCATTCTTCCCTGTAAAAGAAAATGAATTACATAACTTGATGACATAGGCCTATATTTGTTGTGATAGATTATCATAGTCAGTATGGTTGCAACGCGGCAAATAATTTAATTTGCTATTGTTTCCTTGAATTTCATGAATAATACATGAACTGCTGACATTACCCAAAACTTGTAGCTGCTATCCAGTATTTGTGATATTTATATTTACCATATGGTGAATTTGTTGCAGTTCTAGCATTTAGTGGCATACACTGCACCATGTAAGCCAAACATCAAAACTGGAATTTATGCAGGTTATTCAATATAACTGGAATATTGCGAAATGAGGCTAAAGTAAATGAGGCTAAATGAGACATTTAAACTCTCCTCATTTGAGTCAATGTCTGAGTTACAATTGTTAATTGTCACCACTAAATACATTTACTAATTATCAACATATTAGTTTTAGCAATTCAATTCAAGACATATAATAAACTATATATATAGATAAGACATTTTGAAAGGTAACTAAAAAAATAAAAGGATATGTCATTTCGAAACTTCGATGAAAATTTTAGTACATTTGCTACCTTGAATGATACTGACAGTCTTTGTAAATCTTTGTAAACATGTTGGTCTGCTGGTGTCTCAGCTGTTCTGGTTATATATATATGATTAGACTAAACCAGGGATTTACAAGACACAAATACCTGTATCTGATACGCATAAAAATGAAAACACACCCAATGAAATATATTATGGTGTGCACAGGGACACAGAAAAAGTCCAAGTACTCTTTTTTAAAATGTTGATCAAGTAACACATTATCACTGAGTCTTTTGCTAGCTGGGTTATGGTACCTCAGATCCTGGACTCAAGGTAAATCCCTGGACTAAACATTTCTATAAAAACCTTAGTGATAACTTTCCAATGTGGGGTCAACTTTGTGGCTCATGACTAACATCGCCTTCAGACAACTTTGTCAACACATCCTAAATCTTCACACAATACAATCCCATGGAATTTTATGAACATTTAAGTATCTTAAAGGTATCTATACTGTAGGGATATCAATGACTGTCTCCTTCATGATGAAATTTACCTACTAAACACATATGACCTATGAATGATTAAATACTTATTTTCCCTGTATCTGTTAATACATTGTCATGTATAAATAAAATGCTTAAGCTGCAATGCCCTTGATTCTTGATCTTTTGCAGATATTGTCATTCTATTTAAACAAAGCACCAGTACCAAGGACACAAATCAGAAGGTGTCTTTTTGTTATTTGTTGATGATAACGAGTAGACCTAAACAAACCCACACCATTTACCCAATCGGTGTAATTTTCTGCAATAAGAAGCATCAGGTAGAGATTGTCAACAGGAATCCGGTACGTTATAATTCAACTGTTCGCAGAAAATCCACCAGAAGTGTAGCAAATAACATTGATCTTCTCCAAGTTCTCGTCATTTGAAAATGGCTTGTCACAGTATCGATGGTTAATGATTTGAATTTTCACATCAAACACAGAATTTAATGTCAAAATCGAAGGAAATATTGCCAATTGGAATACATGCAGGTGTACCGATGTGCACTTAGTACTCACTAAACAGAGGTCCGGGATGATAGCGAAGTTTCAGTTTGAAAATCCCCCCATTACATCCACGAAGAGGTGTTCCGCGATTGGACGAACCTGGCGTGTTTGTGCGAATGCTTGTTTGAAGACCGAGAACGTTCTCGCCCGCGAACATACACATACCATGACAAATAGCCTTCTCCAAATCTGTACTGAATGCTAAGCCGATGGATGCATTGTAATTATATCCTTTAAAGACGCTAGTCTGTCATTAATATTTTCTTTGAAATTTTCATTTAAAGAGCCACCGATACGGAGTGACTAAAATTTCTCTGCAACGGTCTAATTACGAAACCAAGCTGCAAACTGGTCAACTCCTGTACTTCCTCTGGCGGACACGGGGACTGGGCTACTGTCTTATCTTGCCTACAATTTCTTCATACTAAACAAAAGGATATTAGAAAGGCTGGATGCCCATCACATGCCGTTATTTGAATATATCCCTGTTTGCCTGTGCCCAATTGAAATAAATTATCCGAGTAGTGCAGTTTTCTTCCAGATTTTCTAATGCAAGGATGGTAGGTAGAGTGACTCATCCAGTTTGTGTGTTTACCTCGAAATTTAAGCATGTCACGTAAAATATGATCTCTACAGGCACATAACAAGTCATTTGTTTCGTATACAAAGACCCGTGTCAAAAGTATTCGTTACCTGACGTAACTTCCCAATACTTACATGCTATTTCAGCGTAGCTTAAATGACTTTCGTGAAGTGATTTTTTGGATTGATCGTCAAATTTGACGGGGAAATTTGAAATCATCTCTGCTCTGCTCTGCTCTGCTCTGCTCTGCTCAGCAGTGTACATATGTTGATTAAGTTGTTGCCATTCGATAAATAAGCAGCGAAAATGTAACTGAAATTATGTGGTTGTAGGTAAAATGAATCCCCACTAATGTGCTAAATTTGACATAGATCTCACGAAAATCAAACGTAAGTCCGACAGGTTGCAAAGCTTTATATTCAGATATACTGATCGAGGGTTGACCCAACTTTCACAGCAAAAATCGGGCTTTAATAGTGGTAGCTACGCCCCTGCTCTATTACACATGACAATAAAAACAAATTATTTGAATCCGCAAACTAATAACAACCAGTTTCCCATTGATAGAAAAATCTTATTTTTTTCTTCGGTTAAAAACTGATTATACCCATTTAATTAAGTACACAGCAAATGAGAACATTTATTTCTCATGTAATAATGAAGTTCCGTTCGTATACTCAAAACAGTGTTGCCCCAGAAGTGTTATCATTAAGTTGCTGGTCACTTAATACATTTATAACAGGTATATAATTAGCGGTAACATCACTCAGATTACCGGACAAAGGTTCCCACTTGGCAATTTTTCTTGTCTTGAGTTAATACTCAATATCATTTGATGTGGCAAATCTATTACATGTTATGTAAAATGTGCGTGGAAGTGCAGCAAGAGGATTTACCAACTGATTTACAAAAACAAAATTCGATCACGGATTAACCGATAGAACGATGATTGATTAATTACTTGCATCTTCCACCGCGAATTTGTCGAAAGGTAGTGTTTATGTGACAAACTAGTCTGTCGTACAGACCCTGAAGTATACATATCCGAGAAAGCCCATGGAAGTCTAGAAAATGTGGCAAGTCTAGATTTTCATAGCTTCTTCTGAAAATGAAGAAAGTCTCAGGGCTCCATTTCATTATATTATTTTTTTCACTATGAGAGTTTTTTTCAGTAAAATATGTTCATTTCAGAGACTAGTTGTTAGTCTAGTGACAAACAGACAGGTGATTTTATGTATGTCTATTTATGTGTATAGATTTACTTATCTATACTGAATACACCATGTCGTAAAGTGCCTGTGTGAAAGCAACTTCCTTCAAAGAATTAACTGCCACTACCTTGGTTGATTGGTTGCTCACCATTGGCTAACTAAAATACTTAGAATGGCGGACATCCTACAGTTAGTTGCCAGGTGTGCTATTTTTGATGACCAATGAGACTAAATACACTCATATGAAAAATGTGAAACACCTGAAACGATGCATCACTTTTTGCACATCAGACTGTTAAAGAATCATGACATAGAGCAGTATTATTTACCAGCTGAGTGGCATATCGTTCTTTTATGTGGATACTGATAGACACATTCGTGAACTAGATAATAGCCTGACATTGTTGAAAGGACTTGAGTCTGTTTTTAATTTGATTTTTGTTTAAATTTATGTGTTGTAGCATTTATCAGAATCTGTGTGCCCGACATCATACACTAGGTCGAGCATAGGGCAAGTGTAAAATTTGATTGACGTTGGCAGTCTTTACAGTGTTTACATAATACAGTCTTGTAATAAGTTCACTATAGTATGAGCAGACCGTGCGTCTTTTTCATATTAATTTTCACAATGCATGTAAATATAATAGATTTATTAGGATTATAAGGCAAAATATAAAGACGTACATTGCCTTCATTATTTTTCAGTCCTAGTAGTTTTTATCTCTGTTAGATGATTAAGCTTCAAATTGGTTTCATTTGTTTTCATAATAATGAAGTAAAAATGACTTCATCGTTGTGGATCAGTTTATACTTATACTGTCGACTGCGCACCAGTCACGAGTTCTGGGATATCGTGTAGGTATTCACGCCAGAAAAAAAACAATAACAGAAACAACAACTAGTAAAAGGAAATTGGTCTGGAAACAGGTTTTCGGGCAAGAGAGCCCATTTACAACTCGCCCTTTATAAAGGTTTGCTAACGTTCCAAACTGTTATAAAGTAGTAAAGCTGCCACCCACTTTAATATAACCAAGAATGACATTCTGAGCCTAACGGCGACTGATATTCCTTGAGCACAACAGTCATGAGATGTGAATATTGGGAGAGACGTATGAGATTCCACCATCTCACATATTTTGGAAATATTTTGAAGTAAATAATGAAATAATGAATCACATCACCTAGCGGATCACATACTGCGCAATTTACATAAATATCTTCATTAATAATACTTAGATGTGCACCAAGACCACAGTGATCGTTTCAGCAGAAAATACTGATAAGTGAACAGCCTATCATATAGAAATTGTCTCTTTAATCAGTGGCAATGAAGATCCCTGCGCCAGTATGACCGGACACTGGGCACATCAGTGGAAATCTGCATAGCATTGATCCACTGCGGATGTGTTCCTCGGCTGAAGCTTTCGCACGAGGTGCTTGCTCAGATTTATTTGCTTGTTCCAGGACATCAAGATAAACTGATGGAAGTTCAAGCAACCATGGTGGCCTCTTTGGCAGAATCCTAATATCATCTGCGGCAACATCTCGTACATTGTGAACGTGACTGAACGCAATTCTATGAGCACGAATCCCATAAGACCCCATACCGTATTTTCAAGGATCTAGAAAATACTAGTACTCAACACAATTTCTCAATACAGTTGGCATAGGGTGTTTCATTCCAAACGATTTCAATTTTAGCGAATATGTAACTTCTAACAGTGAAGGTCTGAGCTCTGCAGGCATTTCACCCGCTTCATCATATATAGCCACAGCTGAGGTAGTTCTGATGCATATTCATAGGGTTTGACTGAAGAACAACTCGTCTTGCTTTTTGTGTAGCTCATGCAGATCTGTAGGCTTGACAATCGAAATCAAGCTCTGAGTGCACGATATAACAGTAATGGACACTTCCTGTCTGCACCCCATTTGGTATTGGAAATACTTTCTAAAGGTTCAAGACTTTAGTGCACTTCTGAATCAAATAGTCTGTATGAAGTTTCCATGCAAGCTTCTTATCAAACCAGAGTCCCAAAATTTCCCTTTACCCACAGACTCCATGGGAGAACCGCACAAAATCAACTTTGAATTACATGTATGAGGAATCCTCCTCCGAGTAAATCTGATTGCAGACAATTTAGAAGCTGAAATCTTAAAGCCACAATGCATACACAGAGTTTGTACAAGATGGAGGACATTGTTGAATGCCATTGAAGACAGCAAAATTACTTGACCGTTTCTACAACTCTCTATCATGTGCAAACTGTGATGTTTCGACAATGCATTGATATTCTCGAACAGGTTACTTGGAATTGTGAACGTCTCCTGAAGTAACATCTGGCATGGGACCAAGACCGTTGACAAACAACCCTTTAAACCCCCAACATTAACAGATCTAGCATTCCACTGAAGGATTACGACAGCCATAGTGAGGATTATGACTTCCATTGTTGACACTTAACCATGCTCGTGAGACCTTCAGATGACAACTTTAAATCAGTACAGAATTTGCAGCAAAACAGGTTTTGTTTCTTCCTCAATTTCACTCATCCCAACATCCAAGTCGATAAGACAGATAACTCCTCGACATCTCATAAGTGACTCAGGCTCATAAGTTGTAACATAATGGTCATCAAGTTCTGTAATTTGCTTTTGGACTGCCTCAACGGATGTAGTTGTCACACAAACATACTGTACATACTCGGGATTATATACTCTTGGGAATAAAACTCAGCGCGTGTGTGTTTCGGATCGTAGGCTAACCACGGCATAATAGTCACAAAGTATATGAACTAACAAAAACTCCACCTTCAATTCATTGCCATCGATATCAACAAATGATATCAGTTCACGTCTTATATAGAGGCCTACAATTCTTAACACACACATACACACACACACACACACGCACGCACGCACGCACGCACATACACACACACACACACACACACACACAAACCCAAAAAACAAAACAAAAAAACAAACAAAAAAACGAACAAACAAAAAAACAACAAAAACACCCCCCAAAAAACCCCCAAAACATTATGCGCCTAGTTTCCATGGATGATGTTTATGACTAAGTTTCATTATATTGATACCATCAAAATGTTCTTACCCGTGATGTGCCTGAGTGCCCGTAGAGAGGTCAGGTCAATAAGACAACGTCTTGGATATTCTATCACAAACTACGATCTCCTCCCTCACCATGGGGCAGTCATACTCAGCGTTCTGCTACGATGTCTCAATGGTTAATTCGTGACTGATCATGGGCCTCGAGTCATCTGCAGCAGACTCTAGACCATGGATTTGTGCTTTGGTTTTGTTTCTTTTGCGTTTTTTTTTTGTTTTTTTTTTCCTTTTGTTGTTGTTTTTTGTTTTGTTTTGTTTTTGTTTTGTTGTTGTTGTTTGTTTTTGTTTGTTTGTTTTTTTTGTGTGTGTGTGTGTGTTTTTGTTTTTGTTTTTTTGGGGGGGTTGTTTTGTTTTTTTGTGGGTTTTTTTTTTGTTTTTTGTTTGTTTGGGTTTTTTGTTTTGTTTTGTTTACGTGATTTTAGTTTTGTATGGGTTCTGTTCTATTCAGCATATTTAGTGGGCTTCGTCAGTCCACCATTTTTTGTACCCAGTGTTGTGTATCTTTTGATTGCAACCCCAAGCTTGTTTTAAATATAACTTGCAAATTGTTCACTATTTGCTGATTTCTGGGTTAGCCTGATTTCTGGTTGCGTTACAATTACAGCTGAAATAACAGCATAGCAATACAGAAAATTAATTCATTGTTCTTGGGCAAACAATATGATTTATCCTGGTGTAATTTAAAGATTACAACTTGGAATGGTCCAAACTACTAACTGCTTTTAGAATAGCCCCTGATGCATCCACGTTTAACCCCAATAAATTTATTACCTCCACTGGCTGGCTATACTGTTGGAACCAATCACAACTCACTTTCGCTTTTTAAATTATCTAACCGATTTACCTTGGCAACACGAACCATGCACGGGGTCTGTGAAAGAGGCAGTAGGAGTTCTTGCATATACATTTTTTTTAAATTTTCGAACCTATCAATGTGTATGATAACCCCAAACTTTGAGTCGCACTGCAAACAAACCTTCGCTTCTGCAACCGCTATGTTTGTTGACACTGGCAAGTTCAGTTGTAACGACGGCTTAGCCGACTGGCGACTGTGAGAATACGGAGCCAGCAAGGGGAGGTAATAAAAGTAAAGGCCGAGTCGTAGATCCACCCTTGGTATGGTGGAGATTCATATGAAAGTATACCCTGGAGATATCGAGGATGTCATGTCACCCGCTACTAACAGTAGTCGGTCTTGTTTTACAAGGTCGTCACAGAGTATACTCACTTGCCCAGTCATGGTATGTTTGGGCCGGCTGATGTCTGTATGTATTTCTGTTTTCCCCCTGTTTCTGGCTTTGAGCACTCAGACTGTGAAAATGAAATGAAATTAGTATTTTTTTTCTTCACTTCTCTTAGATGTGAACTGTTCATGACATGAGTGACAGTTTGGTTTTGTAATTCCACAACTATATATTTCGATTTCACAGATATCAGCAAGCCGGAAAGTTTGTCTCTCAAGAAGCCTCTACCACTGTTCAGGGACTTGTGTGGTGAAACGGAAACTGCTGTATTACTAAGCTGTGTTTTGACTAGACCATTGAAGATCAGGGTTAGAACTGATCTATTTAGTTTTTATATAAAACTAAACTCACTCACTGTTTTTGACTAAGAGGGTAGCTTATTGCTCTACACGTTATGGGAAGAAATCCAGATCTAATCCTTTTAACAGCTTGAACATTACCAATAATGCCATGAATATCTTTGGATGTGGCAAACGGGTTTATGCGACACTCGAAGATAGTTGAAGATACCACCCCAAACTCTGTTTTATGTAACAACAATGTACACAGGACAACCGGCATCAATTGTTTTCGGGTTGAGCCATGGTTGGTAAGAAAAGGTTCACCATATCAGCTCCCAACTCACCACGGAGTATCACAAGGGCATTGCTATATGCAAGTGGATCTCCGACAGGTAGCAACAAGAATATTGAGATTGTATACTCCAATACAAAACTAACTGAAAATTAACCAGTCCACCGGACTGGCCTCTGATCCACTTCCTTCTGGACAGAAGACTTCACGCAAATGTCATAGTATCACATTTCAAAATCAAGCGATATTAAATGAACAAAAGTAGCCATGGCTAAAAAAGAAACGACACTTTCAAATCATATTTTGTGCAGTTACACACAATCAATGCAGAGCGCATGGCATGACAAGTCGACTGACAGAACCATACCCATCTATCACCCGTCTACGCGAAGGTTGAAGTGCTGTATTGGACGAAAGAATGCTATTTATGGGACTATGCAGAACTCTCAACTACCAGAACGGTCTTCACTGACTACCATGGCGCACTGGCTGCCCAATTTAGTCCTCTTTACCACCAACAATAGGGTGCTGGGGACCTATTCTATCCCTGGTCCTGAAGAGGAAGACCATTAGCGTTACCCAGTATTCACCACGAGGAGATTGTTTTTCACGAGATTCTTGTGTAATGTTACTTCAGGACAATATTTGTATATATGTCAATAACACATGAATAACAGAGATAGTGAAATTGTCGATATGGAACATCTTTAAACTGGCAAACCAACTCCAGCAATTTGTTGATATATATCGACCGTCACGTATGCTCTGTTTGAAGAGTTGTCCCGTCACCTTTGTTAAAGCGAGTGATCGAATTCCATTACAGGTAGAAGAGCTTTTACCATCCTGTTTATACTATCTTAAACAAAATGCCAAACAATTGTAAACAGATCATTCACAGCTGAGACCGATGTAAATGCTGCATTTCTTTGTACATTTATCGATGGACATACTAGCAAACTATTATCCATAATCATTACTTGCAGATTATGTCCGACTCGATTATTCACATGTTGCCTGTAGGTTTACACTCCTTGTAAACTGCCATGAGTCTAAAAATATAGGAATATAGTGAAAACGATAGTGAAGGTGTAACGAACGTTAATATTCAACTAATAGGAACTAGTTTTAAGATCAGATCTGATCAATGTCTGGTGAGTTCACCACGTAGGGAAGACAAATTTATAGCACACTCTAACTTGCGTTTGGTTGTCCTTGGGTTAACTCTCTGTTCCTCTTCAAGCTGTGAAATGTGAATTTGTTGATGATCTCGCCACTCATTTATATACTAACATACAAAAGTAACGCAAGTCAAGTATAAAGAATATATGCCGATTTTGTAATTTTCAATAATAAAGACAAGAGGCACAAACAGCCTCGGATAGACCAAAAAGTGATTGTAGACATTATATTGGCTACCAAGACTGGTGACGGTAGTCTAATCTTGGTTGTGTACACAAAACAAGTAAATAATCTACTCATTACATAAAAAAACTTGTTTATTGTGGTAAGCAGCCTCTGTCTGTCTGCTAAAGACAATATCCAATACATAGCTTCAATCATTGACCACATGCAGTTTGAACTTAACACCAATCAGACTATACGCCATAAACAACATAACATGATTTATGACTCGTGCACCCGAGTCCTGTCTCTGCCACGTTAAGTAATTAGGCAAGTGTGATATTTGTACACATGACATGTTTTTAATGTATGTGGGTTGCAAACAAACTACATCCATTTTTCTCGTATGCCTGGATCTGACAGAAACTGGTGCAAACTCAGTTTGTCAGTTTCAAGACCTGCTTTGTACTTGGACAAATGACAGTTTCCAGCCACGCAGTAGTTCGCCATCTCTACTGAGATGATATTTGATTTGATCGAACGCAAATTCAGAGAACATGTATTTACAAAACCCAACATCTCTATATACACTCTTTATGGATAACAACTTCTTCTAGTGTATATGATTTTGTTTGACAACGGTATATGAATCCATACTGAAACGACGCATCAAGTACAATAAAAGAAGTTGTTATCCATAAAGAAACTTACTTTCTTGTGACTAGCCATACTTTTAAAGTGCCCATCATACAGATCATCTTTCTGTACACACATTGAGCCCTCAGCATGTCAGCAAATGAACCAGCCAATCGGAAGCCGCCCGAGAGGTTCGTTTCAAGAGAAGTAAGCTCAAGTACAAAATACTGCACTTTTGAATCGCGAATGTAGTCTTATAATGTTATTTATTTGTTTTTTCACAAGCAGAAATGTATATCATATGTCATGAATAAGTGATAACTGTGTTTTAATTATGTTTGATTTTTTGGTTGCATGTGATCAAGTTTTCGAAAGGTATAGGGTTGACAAGAACGGATCTCGCTGGTGTTGACCGGAAGTTATACCGATCTTGTCCATGGATGGTGACCCATGTTTAACCGCTCCGAGGAAGGTCATCTTAGGTCTCTGTAGCGTTGTATCGATCCTCAAGACGGTGAAATGACGGGGAAATTTGGGGCAGACACCCCAGCTTCCAAACGTCCGAGACGCTGGTGTCTTTCAACTTGAGTTAAACGTGGCATTGTTGAACAAGGAGTGATAGACCCAACTTTAGGTGTAAGCAGTCTTATACTCACCAATGGTGGTGGCAATTCGCGCATGTTCACGAGAAGTGTGTGCATGATACCCACATGTTCATCGGTTTGGTGTATGTTGCCGATTCCTTCTATGGATGTGATTTCCCTCGGGCCTTCCAAAACTCACCAAAAATTGTTGATAACACAATCAGGAGTCTCCCAGTTTGTGTCTTGTTTGGATAAAAAAAATGCGTTTCTAATGCCGGCTAGCGCGCCTGCGTGTGTGTATCGATAAGGTAACGTAGTGGTTTAAGCGATGGCTCAGCCAGCACACCGATGGCACGGGTTCGACTCTACACATGGGAACAATGAATTCAATGAGTGAAGGCATAATTTTTTGACAAATGTATAGTATCAGTTGTCAGTTTTAACTGAGGCATAAACCGTGTCTACTGAAGTAACGTGCGTCCCCGTGGGAGCAAGGGGTTATCCATCGTTGGCTAAGCACGTGCGATCCTGAATCACCAGAATCACATGGGCATGCCAGCATTCACAAGACTGAAAACTTCAGTCGGTACTGAGACGCAATTGATCAACGTGTAATACCTAGTCTGGAAACTCCATGGGCGGTACCTAGTGAATGTAGTATACATTGACTATTATTGACACCCCTATTGATACTATTATTGACTATTATTGATTTGTTCCATGATTCCTGTCACTCTTGATAGGTTCGTGGCTGCTGCGTGAGAGCAGCAAGTAGTTAAGTAGTTACCTGTGCGTTAAGTAGTGAGAAACCTCCCATGTGCTTGGACACTGAAGACGCGAGTTGGCGTTTGGCTAATCATGGCATCTCCAGGATTCTTCGCTGTAGTCTTTTCAGGGGGTAAGTCTGATATTTTAGAACGGGGATATTATTTAAAGTATATTCAACAAAATAATAATATTTACTTATATCGAGGGACATAATATCCAAGTGTAACGTGGCAATTACAGTGGATAGCTTTCCTAATGCGGTTCACTGCTATATTGGTAATTTGTCAATGTCCATTTCAGTGTTTGAGTAAATGTGGTTTTTGTCTTTGAAAGTATTTGATAGACATGGGTTTTTTCAGTACGATACATCCATAGTTAATACAGCCTCACGCTACTTTTGAATGTGTGTCTCATGACCGTCTTCTGTTCATCGTTGTTCCGGGAACAGTGAGTACCTGTTTAGCTGCTTACATTGGAAGGGCATTAGCATGATGTGTAATCTCTTGACCCCATCAATATAAGACATGGGCATTCTGGGATTTTAAGGGACGCCCGAGAACGTATAAATGAAGGTAAACGTCCAAACATGAGACGAAAAGGGCATCTTATGTCACGGACTGGCTTATTTGCTCATGGGTACTTTTATACATCGCACAATTTTAAAACCCAACCCATTCATAGTGGTCGCCTTACTTACCGTATTATGGGTGAAAGTGTCAATGTGTTTGATGACTGGGGGATGCTTGTCTGACAAGTGAATCTATAATGTCCCTAACAGTGTTTCAAAGGCGGACTTATTCCTGTTGGAGATAAAATGTTGCAACTGACCAACAGTCTAGGTTATATGTACACTGAATAATAATGACAAATGAACTGATTGTGTCCATGCATCTAACATGTAAGATCAATACATCACACCAGGTATATAACACGAGGTTGTCCACCTGCCAAACTAGTTCTAGTAATACTGCAGTGAGTGAGTAAATGGTTAAGAAGGTTAAGTACATCAAATATTTTGAGACTTACGTGCCTACTCTAGAGAACAATATTTTTACAACACTTCAACCCGTTTGAGGGTACAGCCACAAACAATCTCAGTTACGAATCTAAAATAAAATAGCTGTATATTTACCAATGATTTAACAAATCTAATTCTGGTAATACTAGAGGACTGAGGAAAGCTCAAATGTTTAAGCTTACTACTGATTTAAAAAAGCATAAACTCGCACACATTAAACTTATATCCATTATTACTACATTCGTCATGAAAAACAATCCTTTATACCAGTTTTACTGAATGTAAAGTCATCAATATGACATATTGAGCCTAACGAACAACACATTGCTATGTGACATTCAATAACCATCCATTTCAACCTGAAGTTTCCCAACATGTTTCACAATGCCGCCATATTGACAGCTGTAGCTCTGTGATTGATTCGTTTTTAAAATACAGGTTTCTATACACAAACAACAATTATTAATGAAATATATAAATCGATATATTACGTTGGAGTTGATACTGTCATAGTTTCTGTCCAATACATACAGTAAACCGATCAATCACATAAATATTATATAGATGTTCTGTGGATTCCTTGTGCTTAATGTCGTATGCTTAAATTGTACCCTAAGGTGTCATACTCCATGTTTACATGTGAAGTCTATTATCAATATTCTATCGACTACGCGCCGTACAAAAAGGCACATAAGTAAATATTTAACTGCAGTCTAGAGAAATGGGGACTTAAGAAATTTTGTTTGTCTGCTATAAAAAAATACCAGATGTTCATTAAAAGGGAGATATGTAATGTCTTTAAAGAGATAAAAGGCTAAACAGTGTACCAGACACCTCTGACTGAGATTTGGAGTAGTCTTCAAACGTCAGGTGACCATAGGTATTGTAAGATGATTGACCATAGTGCCCTAATGTCCATCACGTCCTTTACCAAGAAAAGTAATTAATTAATCAATTTAATTAAGAAATTAGTATCGCGTGAATCCGTGTGTGTTCTGAAGACCATCTAAGACTCGACGAACCATATTCCTAATCAAACATCCAATGTCAGCTGGCTTCATTCCTTCCCATTCTTCCTGCGGCAAAGCGCCAAGTTTGTTGAGTATGGTCGGTGGTTATTGTCGAGAATGTGCGATTGGTGACACGTCTGCAGGACTAAGAGTTGGACATGTGTTTTAGTGCTGTGCAGTAATAATACGTCGTCGGTGTGCTCTTTCTAGTCATTCTGAACAGCGTCCGTGTCGGCGTGTATATGTCAATAATATATAAAGGTGTTCAGCCAGTGTGTCAGTTACTGAGATCGTCAACCATTATTGAGCTCATTCTGCTTACTCCTTTCAACATGTTCCACGTGGAGGTTCTTTTGGAGGTGGCGTGGCTGTTATCTTTAAAACATCATTGAACTTGCCTTTGTGCATACAACTTCAACATTTTCATTTTCAACTTTTGAAAAGATAGAAACACTATTAAACTATTAACAGTAAACAATGGACCACTACGCTTGTTGTGCCTGTATATGTCACCCCAATCAAAGGTATACAAGTTTCCCTTTGATCAGTTTTATGACGATTTTTCAAAATTACTGGAAACCTCTAAACACGCTGAAAACTGTAAACTTGCTGTTGGTGGGTGATTTCAACATTCATTATGACAGTACATGCACGTAAACCTTAGATCAAGAAATGTGTGAACCTGCTGGAGTCAAATGGTCTTACCCAGCTTGATTTCAGTTACAGTGTGGATTAAATCATACAGCCCGTCTATGGTTTAGGTCCTCCTTATTAAACAGGACTCAATCTGTTGCTGCCCATAATGCCCAGTCGGAGAAAGCTACACAGAGGGATCAGTTGTCGGTCCTGGCTGTATTGCTGACCTGCTTTGTGAGAAGGCTACTAACTATTACCTTTATGATGCCGACATTGATCAACTGTTTAATGGTACTACCAGGGGCTGTGACAGCATTTCTGACTTGAACAGAATTGAGATTGATTGAATTGGTTCGTGGATGTTCAATAACAAATTAAAACTAAATGAACACAAGACAGATGAAGGTCATGATTGTTGGCACATGTAGCATGTTAGCAAAATCACAACATGATCAGTTGAAAGTTGGAAACATGGTCATTCACCCTTCTCCATACGTCAGACATCTTGGTGTTCTACTCAGATCTGACCTCTCCATGCAGAATCACATTTTGGATCTATGCAGAAACTGTTATTTCCATCTCCGTAACATTGGACAGATCAGACATCTCTTGACACAGGATGCTGCGGCCGCCTTGGTCACAACACGGATTCTCTTACGACGTGACTATTGCAACAGCTTGTTGGGTGCAGGTTCACAAGACTTCATCCAAAAGCTGCTATGAATCCAGAACACAGCTCCCCGCATAGTTTCTCTCCAACCAAAACACTGCCACGTCATCACTCCCGTCCTGATGTCTCTTCACCGGTTGTCTATTGAAACTCGTATTGACTGTAAGATCCTTACACTTACTTGTCAGTCCATTCATGTTATCGCACCTGTGTGTCTTCATGAACTGCTCTCTCCTTACATGCCACGAAGAACTCGCCGTTCACCCTCGGCTAATCTGCTATGTGTGCCATAGTGGAAACTTAAACCATTTGCTTAAAAGTCCTACCAGAACATGGCATCTATCAAATGAAAATTCCCTACCTGATATACTTAAGCTGTCTTCATCCCTTGAAAACTTCAAGCACCATCTCAAAACTTTTCTCTTAAAGATATTCTACGTAAATGGGACTAAATGCCTTATTATTGTTAGCGCTAAGAGTATACCTGGTGTGGAGTTTGGTGCTATATAAATGGACACATTATTATATACATGAGATTTTTTTGCGCTGTCGCACGCCATTAAGAACTCTGTGTGATACAACCAATCCAGGAATTGTGTCCTGTTTTGTCGTCTCTCTAAGCTAGCAATAGCGACAAAGCCGAATTTTACCCAGATTAGAAATAAAAGCTTATGATGGAAAATTCCAAACATTTAGTTTCAGATCTTTTCTGAACATTTTCATATTAGTTACAGAATATGCTCATCCTTATCTCGCAAAAGAGATTTATCGAATACCATTGTGAAGAATGGAACATAAACTTTTTTCAGTATATAAAGATGTATCGAAAGACACTAATATATCCTTTAAAGTTTAAGTAGGTTTCCCCTGGCAATTACGTTTCCAGCTTACTGCGAGATCAATTACACAGAAAGATAAAATACGTATTCAAAAAATAATAATGGCACAAGGACACAACAAACAAAGTTACAAACAGTTGAATTATAGAAAGCCAAACAGCTGCATCACATCACACTCGGTTCGGTCTGTTAATGACGCAGCCCTGTAGACGATCGAATCACCGAGTCGTGTTGTTATGGCTATGTATATTCACATTAATTAATATTCCGAGAAAAGTGACCATGTCATTATGTGCTAAATACATTTATAAATGTCTTATGTTTAGTGTCTTCATTAATATAATATTCTAAATCTGTATGAACTACACCTTCTCTATCTTATTATTGTACCATCACTTTGTATATGATATATGCATCTATACTGTCTTTACTTTAATTTGCTATGGTGATTTCATATCATTTAAGGATTGACTGTGAATTTCTTAATAATAATGGCTACGCGGATTCATACAGTTTGCACACTGGTTTTTAGTTTCATACCTCAATGCAACGAAAGAAATACACAGTCAACCCTGAAATAATTAAATTCAACAACCAATACTATAGGCTTTCAACAATACTTTATTTAACATAATCAAACTCATCGAAACAGATATCTTTGTTACCACCGGTTAACATTTTCGGTGTAAGAATTCGGTAATGACGTGACATGACTCAGGTGACTCATTTACATAAAATGACACGCCTACCAAACCATTAGCCAATCAGCATACAGCACCCTCAAACAGCTGTCAATCTACCAAGGTAACACCGGGTGACGAATCAGAGCGGAACAACACAAGGCGGCGCGTTCCGGTAACGGCAAAGTTTCAAGTTCAAACAGCGAACTGAAAGACACAGTTTGAAAAGTGAGAATTGAAAATGAACCTCAATGACATGAAGTTAGAGGAACTGTGATTGTTGGTGGCAGCAGTATTTGCGCAAGTGGAAAGAGGTTGCTGTTTATGTTGTTGTTTAAATTTTGAGTTGTTTGTTTATGTTAACTACAATGTATCATTTCAATGTTTGTCCAAAGTTCATTAGGGTACCCGAGTGCAAGGGAATTCCCTCGCTGTGTAAAGGTATTCCCCGACGTTCCTCAGGCCGAAAGTAGTCCGGTTCGGTGGGCGTGGCTTATTTTTTTAGATGCATTGGGAAATGAAATCAGATAAGATATGTTCCCAGTTAACCACTCAGATTGCCAGAATTTTAATGAACACAATAAAAATTTAATGTAATGTATATAAACTCACTCATCCATTCACTGAATCACCATAAATAGCAACACTGTGTAGTCTTTTCCGTGTTTTAAAATATACACACTGGTAACATTACCAATGTAATGCTAAAACACGGATAAGAGTAAAACACTATTGCTGTTAATGGTGATTCAGTGAGTGAGTGAGTTTAGCTCCACGCCGCATCAGCGGTATTCCAGTATGGCGGCGGTTTGTAAATAATCAAGTTTGGACGAGGCAATCCTGTGATCAACAGCATGAGCATCGATCTGGGCAACTTGGAACCGATGTTTCAACCAAGTCAGTGAGTCTGACCACCCGATCCCGTTAGTCGCCTCTTACGACAAGCATGGGTTGCTGAAGACCTATTCTATCCCGGATCTTCATGGGTCTTAATGGTGATTCAATACGAGTCAGGGATATGTGAAATAGTATGTTGTAACAGACCATATACCTTTGATAAAATATTATTTGTGGGGTACGTATCCCTGATATGTTACGGCAATTAGTATCCATGTTATCATTTGCCAGAGAGTAGAGTAAACTTAAGGCAGGATTCTACCAACTTCCTTTTCCATACACAAACTGATGCTAAAATAGTCACGACTGCAGGTGATTTTATTCAGCAACGTGTAATTTACAGGTAAAGTAACTTACGATAAGTACAAGTATCGCATACCAAACACCAGATCACATAACGTACATGTAAACACGCATTATGGTTATTAGTCATACTTACGGTAACTAGACATACACTATTCGAGTTCATATAATACCCTTGGACGAAAGTTAAATATTTAAACACCATACTAATTGGCTAATACAACTGCATGTTCAGAAAACAATTGGCACCAATAATAGCTGATTAAATAATGAACTTGTTACTGGCATCGTCTTTTGTTGATTACCCAGCCACGGACACGTTGTCATATTTGGTAACAAAATGGCCGACTTTGCTGCTACTGCAGCGCTCAACACGTCTGTAATGACACTTCTTGTTCCATACACTGATTTTAAAGCTACCATTAGATCGTGCTCTGATGTAGCAGAAGTGATACCCCCAATTAGACATAAGCAAGTTACATGCAACTAAACCAACTATCGGTTGCACCTACTTGAGTTGTCAGTCCATACTTGAAGAGGTCACTATGCGACGATGACGCCTTGGCCATACGCGATATACTCACAAACATATGTTAAAAGGTGAAGATCCTCCGTTTCGTATCCCCTTGTGATGAGAGTCACAGTCAGGCATATCCTGGATGACTGTATTGAATTCTCCATCATAAGGGTTTAATAATTCAGTGTAAAAACAGTTAAGGATCTCTTACTGCTGTTAATTCTCATTTAATTATTGTTTCTTTAAGAGAAATTTATTTCATTGATGAATTCTGATTAATATGTTCTTTCTCTAGCTTTAGTTGTTGGCAATATATCGCCTGTTTTTATATTGTACCATATTGCAATTCCATCTAAAGTTGAAGTATTTTTGTGTTAATGACTTGTTTTAAATTGAAATCTGTGATATACTAGTTGGTTTACTGTACTTTGCTGGCAGGTTTTTATAACTGAACTTTATTTATTATCACATTATAACACACACACACACACACACACACACACACGCACACACACACACACACACACACACACACACACACACACACACACACACCTAAAGTTAATCAATTCTTTTTGTGACATACTCCAATTGTTTTACTGTCCTTTTGCTACAGATTATATAAAATGAATGATACAGTATTAATTGTTTGTCACGATATGGCTGTAATATTGCCACTAGTGTGTTTTAACTCACTCACTCACTCACCCATTTTCAACTCTCTGGGAAGTGTACAAGGTATTATTTCAGTAGTATTGAACACATAAAATGACATTGCGAAGTTAGTCACTTCATATGAAGAAACAAGTTCGTGCCCTTTGTCACACCTAATAACAGTGTTCTTCTCAGTACCCTCTGTTTTGCTTTCACGTGGGTATTTTGCAAATAAATTACAGTGAAAACAAAACACTTGCGGGCAGACATTGATCTCATCGTGATGCATTCCTTTACAGTCGCTGAGCGCTTCCCTCTTTAAACCTGTCTATCCGTGCTGGAAATCCATATCGAACGTTGTCACTGTATGGCTAACGATCTGACAAATATATCAACTTATTCTTTTGGCAGAAGGTTAATGTGTGAAAATCTTGTCAATAAATGCACGCGCTATGCCTCTGGAAGGATAAACATTTTATTGTATATTGTATCATATTTATAACTTCAAAGTGTGTCCAAAAGTATCGTCAATAGACTACTGCATAAAGAAGAAAGTGTTAATGGTGTGTTTTTGTTCCCGGAGGGAAGTAATAGGAAAAAGACTGAATGAACGACAAACCATGCCTCTAAGGTGATAGTTGGAAACAGATTCACTGAACGACTTCCCGCCATCTTTAGTTGATAGTTCGAGGTCTAGTGAGTTGAATGACTAAATACAACCCTGAGCGTGATATTTGAAAACAGAGTGAGTTGAATGACTAAATACAACCCTGAGCGTGATATTTGAAAATAGAGTGAGTGAACGACTAAATACAACGTTGAGAGTGATATTTGAATGACCGAGCACGAAATCTGTATTCTGCAGTGTCGCTGAAAGTATAATGAATGAGTTGGTTTAGCTTTACGCCGCACTCAGCAATATTCCACCTACATAATCTGTAGATAATCAAGACTGCACCAGACAATACAGTGATCAAGTGCATGAGATCGATCTAAGCAATTGGAATGGCCGATAACCGCTCAATCCCGTTAGACCGCCTCTAACAACAAACGTGGGTTACTGAAGATCAATTCTAACGCAGATCACTGATCCGAAAGTATAGTGAGTGAGCAGAATGCATGAAGTGTTAATGCAACATAGCACAGTTTGTTTGTTGCTTCACGCTGCAAGTTTCACTTCCAGGTATTTTAAAGCAGTCTGTCACAAATCGAGTCTAGACAAGGCAATCCAGTGATCAACATTAAGAGCATTGATCTGGGCTACTGGGATACGATGACAAGTCAGCGAGCCTAACCACCCCATCCCCTTAGTTGTCTGTTTCGACAAGAAGGGGCTGCTGAAGACAATCTCCGACGGACAGATAACAAACAGCTAATGCCAAAATCAGCAATATTTTAAGTGCATGACATCGGACTGTAAATCTTCGAGAATTGACAAGACAAAGCATTGATTGGTATTGTCATCAACGTGCCTGGTATTGTAGTACGATGATGATAGACAAGGAAAACAGTTATCGAGTCCGGCCACCTGAAACAAGCAGCATGCTAGGGTCATATTCTAACCCGGAATCACCATAGGTTGTCTTCATACACACGCTCTTAGGAATGTGGTCGTTATGATATCTACTGTGATTCAGTTATAAGATGTATTAAATATAGGTGTAAAGTATGGGAGAAAATAGACACCATAAACAATGTTACCAAATGCTAAAAATGGGCAATTGCAGTTAACAGACTGACCTTCATCTATGTTTTTTTTTTCTTCTCTATTATATCTATTATCTTCACAACATCTACTTTCAACCGACATCATTGAATTAAATAAGGATCTTTCTCCTGGACAATGCGACATCGTCTTTTGTTGGATATCTAGCCATGTTGGAATCTCTGGTAACACAATGGTCGATTTTGCTACTAAGGTGGCACTCAACAAATCCCATACTCTGATTATAAAGCCGTAAATATATAGATCAAATATCTGAGATCTAATGCAAACGAAGATTGACACCCAAATGGGTATCAATAAATTACATGAAATAAACTCTATATCGGTTATACTTGGGTTGTCAGTCCAGATTTTTCGAGGTCATTATGCGATGATGTCGCATTGACCATACGTGATACTGTAAAATTATTGTCCTCCTGAGAGGGTACGTAAGAGGGTCCCAGAACTTTCAAAGTAAAGTATAAATTTCTACATCTTAATCGTAGCATTTTTGTTATTTTAACTGTTGTCTAAATTTTCCTACAATAGTCAGCGGCCGAAGGGATGGTGTAATTCCAGCTAGGGTCCATGCAGGCAGCAATGTAAGTCCCCATGGCTTCTAGAATGATGATGCACCTTCAGTCGTTGGCGATCTATAGCCCGCTGCATTGTCTTCTTTAATTGGGATGTTTAGTTTTTCTCGCTAGTTTTACATACATATCTGTGGTTCTCAGTATTTATTCTGTTTTCACTTTGTATTGTATAAATTGTTTTCGTCACGATATGGCAGAGATATTGCCGATGTGGCATTAAATATTAACACCCACTCACTTATCTATGGTTTTAAATATGCATGATATTTCAACAGATATTGTACACAGTGATATATTTATTTCACAAATGTTTCAAAAGGTAGAAGAATGTTATACTCAGCTTGTAATTCCCAGATTATATTTAGAGTTCTACCATACCAGTTAAAGAACTTTTACAATGATGGAACCGTACAATGAAAACAGATATTAAACAAACACCCACCCACGCCCGCACGCGCACACACGCACGCACACACACACGCACACACACACGCACACACACACACACACACACACACACACACACAAATAATGGAAAATATTGATGCGAAAAAAGGTATACCCAGTAAATAATGATCCATGTTGTAAGACTATCTTAGAAGATGAGTTACATAGTATATGAAAATGTCCAAAATATAATTGGTTGCGGTTACAATATTTGATAAATATTGAATATGTAAATAACAAACTAATATATATTCTCCTAAATCACAACTCTAAATTTATATCTCTTTATGCAAACTTCACCAAAGAAGCTTTCATGCTGCTCATTACTGTAAATGTATATGTACATATATATTTTAAACACAGATGTTGTGAATATATGTTACACATATATTGCTGTTGCGAACATAAACACTTTGTATGTACATATCTTCCATTCATATTGTACTTGGACCTGTTGCCTTTATACTGAATACATTCTTCTACTAAATCTTAGGAATCGTATGTAACCGCTATTCTGAAAACAAAAACCACGATGACAGCACAACATCTTACAGCTGTATACGTGCAGATCTAGGGATGTTGTAAAGCAACCCTGACCAGTCAGACACAGATGTCCGTTGTTATCTCACACACCATGGCACGCCTATCTCTATGTCCACGCATCCATGTCCTGGGTAAAAGCATACCAGAAATGCGTCTTTCACGGCTTTGATTATTTTTAGGGAAATTGTGTGACATTCACGTGTATTGAACAATCAAGCTGATACTGTCTATCGTTTAAAACGTTTAAAGGAGTCATTTTGCATGAGAAAGTGGCCAGCAATGCAATGCATACAGCTCTGGTTCATAGTGGCCTCGGAAATGGTCTTAATGGCTCTCTATAGCCTTCTCGTCTCATCTTTTTTCCGTAATTACATGCTTACTTGAATTGGAAGTTCGTAGTGCTCGCGTTAAAGGTGAAATGATAAATGGTTATTCTTTTCAGTTGTGTACTGTGTGTCTGTGGTGATGTCACAACAGTCCTTCTCTCAGGATGAATATAACCTTCGGATGATGAAGCTCGGGCCAGGAAGCAACTACAGTCACGTTGTCCGACCCGCCAGGCAGGTCCACACTCAGATACGGTTTAACCTACTCACCGTCAACGACCTGGTAAGATCCCACTCTATACAGGCGTGCATTTACGGTCATTTTATCAGATTTGGGGTGATGTAGTAATAGTAATGATCTACTCCTCTTCAGTATCATGACATTTTAAAACCGTTTACATTCACGAGACAAACTTCATGAATAAGTGTCATACAACATTTTATATTACGTTATACACAATATCAACGTTCGTTTGATGATGATGACTTGGGGTTAGGGATGCGCTTTCCGACACAATGCCTGTCTCGCACACGGTTCCAGCAGGTTATTTTTAGTGTTTGATCGACAGAGGGGTGATTTGATTGAACGTTATAAACCGACAGTGACAGCACTCTAATGGTGTTATGGGACATTTTGTCTCGTAATATCCCTGAAATCTGATACAATCTCGCTTGCTTTGGCAATTAACTAATCATGAGACAATTGTCAATTTTCAACGTAATGCCGACACACGGTTTCGAACCCGTAACCCTTCACTTCCTGGTTTGCCGGTTTCATCCACCAGGTTACGAAGGTTCGCTGTGAAGAATGAGATTGTTTCTCGGTATGAACCGTTTCTTGCAAGTTGTGGGCAGCGCACATACAAGGCACAGGTAGTGTGACCAAGGCGAGGTGTCGGCTGGCAGTCTGATCCCAGTTGCTTTCATCAGTGAATACCAAATATTGAAATTATAACTAAAGCATATATCTTTGGTCGGTTTATAAGTTGGATATAAACATGACCCGTGGGCATTATTGTAAAGTAAGTCCCCTTACGTTACCATTTCCTAAGGGAAGAGGGTTTACTTTTCAATACTTTAGATTCAATTTGAATATTTGGTTTTCTCAGATGTAATCAAACGGGGATGAGACTGGCAGCCGACTTCTCGTCTTGGACTCACATTGCACCTGCTTCGCATGCGCTAACCGTGCCCTGCACGTGCGCTGCCCGCACTACACGTCTTGCGAGAAACATACCGTTCATACCAAGAAACAATCTCTTTCTTCATGGCGATCCTTCGTAGCCTAGTGGATTAAACCGGCTAATCAATAAGCGAAGGGTTACGGGTTCGAAACCAGCTGTCAGCACTACATATTGAAAATTGTCAATAGGGTCATATTTCGCGATCATATTCATTGATAGAAAGACAAAGCCGTATCGATCTTAAAAACAAGCAATATTTCAAAGTTCCAGACCAGAGGGATGTTATTAAGATAATGCCCGGGTCAGAGGGACATTATTTACATAATTGCCCGAGGAAGAGAAATTTGAGGGATATTACAAAACAAGTGTCCCCCGAGAACAACAGGGTGACGTCACTGGAGGGTTAATTTACACACCTGAATGGGGTTTTGGATTTCCGTGACTGAATTGGGAAAATTGCCAGAAATGGTAGTGGGAGACGAGCTTGGTTGATATTCGCTTAGCCTGTTTTTATGGTTTTTTCATGTTAGAAAACAACGAAAAAACAATTGAAGTAACGAGAAATTTCGCTGAAAAAGATATTTTATGCCACAAAAGTGACAGCGTTAGGATTCTGTTGTCTTGTTGTTGTTACTTAAAACTCGGGCGCTGCGTTGTGGTTGGCTTTTCAATAATATGAAGACGGGATAGTACTTTGTAATCCAGGACATTTGTAATCCGACTGGTTGTAGAGCCCAGGTGCACTCTTCGACAGTCAAAACAACTCTATGTATCTTTGGGTTAGTTTTCAGGTGCGGTTATAGTTTTTTTTTTAAATAAAAAAAGCAATCTTTAAATGACTCATATATAACTTAATATTAACACGTTTGTATCGAAAAACACATTTGAGAAGAGTCAGAGTTCGCGCTCTTTTAGGAAATATTCCAGAAATATCACAGCGGGGGACACAAGAAATGGGCTTCACACATTGTACCCATGTGGAGAATCGAACCCGGGTCTCTTCCATGACGGGCCTATGCAGGTTGCAAAGATATTGCAAGTCCCATGGTCCTTAGTATAGCCCATTTGTGTATGGTAATGTCCTAAATAGTATATAATTTAAAGTTACACGCTAATTTTATTGTCCTACTGTGATATACTAGTTGTTTTACTGCCCTTCGATGAACGACTTTATTTATAAAATAATATTCTAAAGTAATAACTGTTTTAGTCTCGATATGACTGAAATATTGCGCAAGCGACTGTAAATTTTAACTCACTCACTCGTTCACGTTGGCGTGACGACCGAACGTTTTGAGCACTGGGTTACTCCCTATTTCAGAAGAAACATAACAACGAGATAACTTATAATAATAATGACTTCTCTTGCAGAACACCAGAGGACAGACCATGACGACGACAGGATGGCTTACAGTTGTAAGTTGCTTCCGCTTCTTTACTTCACTTTCTTTACTCTGGGATTTTAGCAGCTCTCAGACTAAATCTGTTTCGAGTTGCTTGAAACCATTGTTCCTTGGAACCGTCTGAAACATGTCCAGTGCGGTATCAAGGAAAGGCATTTTCTAGCAGACGTCGTAGACTGCTAATGCCATGGCACAACATTGATATTACGCCACTTTATAACGTTATGTTTTGGACTCTTCACAACGTTATGAAGACGTTTTAACTTGGTGTCACGATAGAGTTTCCTGTAAAACTTTTCACTTTGAGATTCTTTCTTCGCTATTCAGCAACGTACAGCTTCAGAACAGAAAACACACACCAAAATAACATGCTGATTGACGATTAAACATTGAAGTGAATTTCTGCTTTGTTTCCACTGGGAAAATGATCAGCTTTTGACCTAAAATAAAACAAAACCAAGTGGAAACTCCGGTATCAATTGCAAGGAAATGACGTCACATCCATCAACCCGATAGACCATTACTGTGATGAAAAGGTTGGACGCCTACGACGGCAAGAGATCCCATATATCGACACTGTTTAACTGAGTGGTTACACCACCACCCCTTTCTCGGCACTATGTCTCCAATTGCAGCTAGTATTTCTAGAATTTCTACATCGGTAACATCACCTCACAGACTGATCCAACTTGGAGTACAACGGGATGACGTCATGGGTATTTTAGACCAAAACAGAGAAGTGTAATAATTTGGAAAAAGGCTAAATCTGTTGAACTCAATGTTAAAGTAAACAGATGATGTCAACTAATTCTATTGACAAAACCTGTCTCAATAATATTAATAACAACAACAACAACAACAACAGCAATAATAATAATGCGTGTAGAGGGGGCCCTAGGTTGATGATGCGCCTTACCAGCTGTGCCAGGATGAATCGAAACCTCTGTGCTGCATTTCTATCTTAATCTGTAAAATAATGGGACAGCAACGTGATTGGCAAGATTCAGGAAAAGCATGCTCGCCTTTAAATGTTGTGCTTGCATCTCAAGTACACTGTCGTCAGGCTTCCCATTGTACTCGGTTTGGTACCTCATGATCTTTTAGCGCAGATCAGGAGAGCGGCCTTCTGACACTCTGGGTAATGCAGAAGGCTCGAGTGTAGGGGATACTTCATATTCTCTGGAAACTTCTAGGTGGGTTCGATCAGGCAACGTTTTTCGTTATGGGACAATAGAAGAACATTTTGAACCTCCCTGAGGTGTCACCACCTGTGTCAAATGTTCTTCAGTGTGAAGGAGGACAGAAGTTTCATACAATGAAATGATATCCATCTATGCTATGTACAATGCGATGTTCTTGCTTCAGAAATGGATAGATCCACGCCTGCAGTGGACGCCGACATCACATGGAAATGTCACGTACTTGTTTGACACAGAGAAGGTCATCTGGCGACCGGAAGTAGTCATTGATAATGCGTAAGGCAAACTGTGATTGCTGTAGGTCTTTCTGTTGTTGAGGTCCATGTACATTGGCGTTATGAATATCATTCTATTCTTGTGTCCCATACATACAACTGTAACAATAAAGCAAAACCATAATGTGTGTATACAGCCAGACCTTTTTTATTGCCTAGAGTTAAATATGGTGCCGTTGTTTTTGGTGCAGACCATTTTATGGAAGCATGTTAGTGACAAATATCAACATAGAATATACTTTTTATTGTATGTTACATGTGCAGAATTTGATCAAGTTGCATTTTCCAGTGGTACTTTGTTCCTGCATCATACTGCTGTCACTTTCAGAGTTAATGCAGTTCGTGTCATCGAAGACGATGACCTTCTGATACGTGTCAAGCACACCGGGGAGGTGACATGGGAACCGCCAGGGTTGTTCTCTACGTCCTGCGACATTGACGTCACCTACTACCCTTTCGATCGCCAGACCTGCACAATAGAACTCACGAGTTGGAGCTATAACATCCACGAAGTTAACCTCACACAATTATCATCTGAAGTCTTCTCGGGCGACTTCAGCGAAAATGGAGAATGGGATCTAAAGGTAATCAGACTGAAACCCATAACAAAATACTTTACCTAGATGTGTCTGTCAGATTTTATCATTGAGTCTTCTCAATATATTTGACCACCCTTTCTGAAGGAGGTGGTGTGGTGAAACATCCGCTCATTTTGCCGTTGAAACACCTTGTTTCAAATCCATGGAGAGAATTTTGAATATTAGTCGTTAGACGTTATTCCGACGTTGACCTTGCTTGTATGAGCTTTTGTTTTCAACGACATGGCCATCAGAGCCGCTGGGAGCTGATTACTTTGTAAAGTTACTTCATTCAATCATTCACACTCCCACGCCGTGATGATGCTAGTAGAAAACTAAAAAAAAACACCCAAAAACATGGCCGCGGGGCGAAACAGTCCTCTCTGATAAAGTGAATTTGCTAGTCACTGGATTGTTTGTGGATTATTATGTAAGCAACTGTCACGTGGTTTAAAGATCACTGAACCCTTGAAGGTCCCGGGGTAGAATAGGCCTTCAGCAACCCATGCTTGCCATAAAAGGCGACTATGCTTGTCGTAAGAGGCGACTAACGTGATCGGGTGGTCAGGCTCGCTGACTTGGTTGACACATGTCATCGGTTCCCAATTACGCAGATCTGTGCTCATGTTGTTGATCACTGGATTGTCTGGTCCAGACTCCATTATTTACAGACCGCCGCCATATAGCTGGAATATTGGTGAGTGCGGCGTAAAACTAAACTCACTCACTCACTTAAATATCGCTGAGTGGGCGTAAAATAACCAAATTACACAGTCTTCTCTCTCGGTCTCTCTCTGCCTGACAATAGTATTATTATCTGTAGTTTTGTGAAACTCTCGTAAAATATTTACATTCACCATCACCGGAGAGTAGACTGAATAGGTTACATGGGCACTTTTGCCACAAGCTGAAACGTTTCTTAAAGACATGACGGTAGTCACAACGAATTTCCAATAACCAGACTGTAAGATTCTTGTTATGCCCACCACGTCGTTTCCTGGAGATATACAAATCACGTATGCAAATATCATTATATATTTATGTGCGATCACAACTGAAGTGAAATGTCTTATGCCATGTCGGGAAAGTAAGCAGCTGAAAGCTTACTTTCGATGTAATCTTTACAATTATTGGATCACTTATTTCAATCTCAGACTAGTGGGATCGTCGAGGTCAAGGTCAAGATCTAGGTTTAACTGTTCTGGGGACTGATATCCTCCTTGGATTGTATACTCGAGTAAGCTGTACGTCTGGTCCTATGCATATTTTGAGCACACACGTGAATGAAATGATATGGTATATATATATATATATATATATAGTTCAAATAGGCTTGTCATCAATGCCACGCGGTATGGTACTTACAGTCTACCTCAGTGACCTCCAAGACCCTGGTAGAGGCTGAAGGGACGTTCTCACAGCTGGACTTTACCCTGCATCTTCAGCGGCGTGTGACCTACTACATCCTTAGCATCATCCTCCCCATCGCCCTCACCTCCATCCTCAGTGTCATCACCTTCATCCTACCCTTTGAGTCGGGAGAGAAGGTGAGCTACGCCCTCACCGTGCTGCTGTCTTACGCTGTACTGATGTTGCTGGTGTCAGAAAACATCCCACCCACGTCCATCACCGTCTCCGTCCTCGGTAAGTGTCGATCAGAGAGGTGGTCCTCAACAGGCAGGGAATGTTAGTCTCGGTACTGCTTCCGGTACTAAGCTGGTTCCCGACTCCCTTTCCGAGCGACAGCTTGCGATATGCGAGACGGGGCCCAGCTTTCTTCCGGTATCAGACTTCCGGTTACAAGCGCATATTCAAGAACCTGTTCTAGTTCCGAATTGCGCAACCGCCACATTTGCTGCACCAGTCCAAGTGTACAACCATGCTTGGCTATCACAGCTGTAGACATTTGAATGGAGGCCAAGAACGGTCTGATGTACCACGAGTTGCGCTTAAAATGTTCAATAAAAACAATTTCACGTGAGTAATTGTTCAGCATGGGGTTGGAAATGTCAGAGCACAACCCACTGAAGAAATGGGTGTATACCTTTGATGGTGGCGATATTCTATTTTGACATGAAAAATATTTTGTCGAACCGAAGCGAGGAAAGTACGTTGTCAACCTTTGCTCGTTTCGACCACATGCAAGAAGACTGGTCATTTTCTCTATGCTGCGCAGCCCATTTGCGCTACAGTTTGCCTGTGCTCTGACTACCTTGCTTTACTAGTGAGTGCGTGAGTGAGTGAGTTTAGCTTTACTCCGCACTCAGCAATATTCCAGCAACAGGGCGGCGGTCTGTAAATAATCGAGTCTGGACCAGACATTCCAGTGCTCAACTGGGAACAGATGACATGTGTCAACCATGTCAGCGAACCTGACCACCCGATCCCGTTAGTCGCCTCTTACGACAAGCCTTGTCGCCTTTTATGGCAAGCATGGGTTGCTGAAGGCCTATTCTTGGGCACCTTCACGGGTCACATTGCTTTACTAGAGTATTGTGCTAGAAACCACAGGTGAACATCCTGTAGAATTTGTTAAATTAACTCAAATGTTTGTTGACTGACATATGGTAACATATCTCTTGTTCCGCTTTTTTCAAGGTATATATTTGGCACTTATCTTGTTTGTTGGAGCAAGCACGACCGTCATCACCGTCATCAATATACACCTGTTTCACAAGCGGTCCAAGCCACCCGTCTCCAAAACAGCAAGGGCTTTTGTCTCCACCGTCCTCTCGAACATGGCCGGCTGGATAAGCCCGGAAAAGCAGTGCGTACAGAAAGCGAGCTCATCTTCAAAGGTGAAAATCGTTCCCTGCGAGGACACAGAAATGAACCAGAATCCGAGCAAGCGCCAGGCCAATACACCGGGCACCGATACGTCCACGAAGGAAACATCATTCTATTCATGGCAAGAAATAGCCCTCATGTCAGACATCATGTGGTTTCGAGTATACGCAATGTTTGTGGTCCTAGTCACGATTGTGTTCATGATCTGCCTACCCCTTGGCGGTCACCTAAACCATGTATGACTCAAAGATAAGATCAAAGGTCTGCCTGATCCTCTGTCCATCTACTTGCCGGAGAAAACGATAGTTTCATTCCCATTCAAACTCATCTAAATGTTACCATACCGTTTGTAATAATCGGTAATGGAAACCAAGCAAATATGTACCTCTTCTGAAATAAAACACAAACACCCCCATTCTTCTGTTGCATCATAAATATTTCATACTGGAACTTTGAAAAGAGTTCTTCTCTCATTTTTGTCTCAGTCTCAGGTTACTTCCTGCCCAAGCTAACGATCATATCAACTTGTTCTTTGTCTATTTTTGGGATTACACCTGCTTAGTAAAGTACAGATTTTAGCACTTTTGAGAACACTAGGATTATGACTTCATGTGCTGGCGACAGGGTGACTGACTCTGACGGTATCAGTTCGAATCCCACATGAGACTCAACCCAACCAAAGTACAAGAATCCGTACTTTACTACAAAGTGTAATAACAAAGATAATGTCTTTAAGTATTTACAACCCACACCTGTTTATAGCACTGCCCTGTGATCACCCAAAGGTTTTAGCCCGTCTCACCTTTCACTACAAAGTGGTCGTTGATGCCAACTGTCGCATTGCAGTCACTACACACCCGCATCATCATCTCCAGATTCCCATTGTCAAATGCTCTCGAAATCCCAACCTTCATATATTAGAAAGATCCAGTTGCAGAAGCCATAAATTTGATAGTGTTTAATATGTCAGTAGAAATGGGTTGTAAACGAACACAACATGTTGGTATTATGAAGCTTCAGTTCAAAAGAATTACAAACTTTGTTCTTGAATGTAAACAGACATGTAGAAGTACCAATAGATATACTTTGACACAAATCATGTTTGATATGACCCAGCTATATCGACTTTTACGTATCACAATGTGTTATGCATGTGTCACATTAGTATCAATGCACACTACAATGATCTGTGTTCATTCTCTTGTCCTCATTATCGAATCCTATCTCAGTAGCATTCTATTTACCGATACCACTGAAAATTAATTTAGAGTCCTTAGATCAGGAATTGTTGTTCCTGTCTATGTTTGCAGGGATAAATATTCATCTGTCCGCGCCGTAGCGCATTTCTTTGTCCTCTCCAACCCGTGAAGATCCCAGGTAGAGTACGTCTTCAGCAATCCATGCTTGCCACAAAAGGCGACTGTGCTTGTCGTAAGAGTCGACTAACAGGGTGGTTAGACTCACTCTCTTGGTTGACACATGTTCTCGGTTCCCAGTGGAGCAGATCGATGTTCATACTGATGATCATTGGATTGCTGGTCCAGACTCGAATATTTACAGAATTTTATAACGCTAAAAGCCCGTCAGTTTCACTGAAGACCACATCTTCTTTAAATGGTTGAGGAGAGGAACTGCGACACAGTTCATAGATACAATTGAAATTCATTACTAAAGAATATCTCCACGCCAACCAGGCTCTAATCGGGCAACGGAAAGATTTAACATGATAGTGAAAACGTTGGTTCAGAAACAAATGATTATCTTCCTGCAGGTATCAACACCACAGTCCGTGATGGGAAACAGTATCACTTTCCTTTGCTTACGTATCGGGATTGTCAAAAGTCATAGATCTTTACTGTGTTGCAGGCCTCCGACCCATATACATTAGAGATACATGCATTATACAATCACATACAGCTTGATGTCGATGGACATACGTCTTCCTTCATTAGTCATTAAGTTTCATAGGTATGATCTCAGTCGAATTTTTAAACTTTTTTGTATGTTAAGTGTGATGGGTACTTTTCGGGTTGGAATAGGGTTTTAAACATTCTGTAGGAATCGTTTCGTGAGCTATTATCTAAAACTGAATGTCAATCTTGATAAAACATATTTATAGCTGTTTCTCGGAGTTGATCCGAAAAAGATTCACTTTACCAACCGACGAAACACGAAACCATAACCATGAGAAAATAGTATATTTCTTACATGAAATGGACATATTACTTTAAATACTCATCTAGATGAACGAGTATATTGTAAGCCGTGTTAGGTAGTCTATTTTCATACATGCATGCCTTTAATTTTCAACTAGTATTTATGCATCTAATATAAGAATTGATATACAAGGGATATCTCCATATACCATGCATGTTGGTGTTGTTGGTGTTGACTGTCAAACACCAAGAAACTTTTTACACCCCATTAGATTATTTTTTCGAATAGCTTAAAAAAATATTTGACAATGAACTAACAAAAGTTTTGGGGGTCTCTTTTTCAAATAATAGTTGAATTAAACATTTATAATTACCAAGATATGTATACTGATTTCTCGCAGTCACAGGTTGAAAGTAACTACATTTGCTTCATCAGTATTCACGGATAGGTGCCATGTCTTTATGTAACGCTCTAAAATGTTTAATTATGTCTGAAACCATACAACTGATTCTGATATCAGAATAACATCATCGGCAAATAATACTATTTCTATTAGAAACAGAAAGATTTCTGTTAGATCTGGAAGCATTTGGACACCATGTATACCGTTTCTTAATATAATTCACTGATAAAAAAGGAAAAGAGGACAACCCTGTCTTTTTTAAAAAAAAAACAAGAGAAGAGTTAAATCATTACCGCAACGTACGCATGCTGTTACTTTATCATACGCTGCTTTCGTTGTTGTTGTTGTATGTGAAAACCTTGCACTGCCTAGTCTGTCTATATACATTTTGTTTTTTCAAGTCTCGTTTATATATCCTATACATCTCTTTCCTTACGGGAGAGTCTCATGTTTACGATATTTTCTAAATTTCCCTAGTGATTTTCGTGCAACCCTTCGTGCGTTTTTACCCTCGGAGTTTAACGGTGTCGTTGGCAGAGGTTTCATTACATGTTTCCTCGTGCAACAAGCAGGCTCGACAATGATGCCTATAAAATCATCATTTGCCTCATCAACACTACTGTCACGTTTATCTAAAAATGTCTGATTTCCATGTACATAATTAGATTTTCGATTTTCAGAACAACTGTGCATCATTCGATATAATTTTATCAATATTCTACTCATGCTGTAGAGAAAACAAAATCATATTAATGACAACACAAGTGTGTGTGGTTTGTTTATTAAACATTCCAGTTGCCAATGCAATAACTACGAAGTGGTTCCATTAACATGTTCGGAAAAAAACGTTGATAGAATCAGTCACGACGGGTAAGCAGCTGGTGACAAATGATCTTTTCGTCAATATGTAATACATAGCTGGGCAGGTCATGGTGACATTCTAGAAGTATTATTCCTTCAGTGCAGCCGAGTGTAACCCATGGCCTTGCTGCTGGATAATTATCAACGTGAACACGATACGGGTTTTCAATTCTTTGTCCCGACCCGTTTAAAAGCATCTGTTACATAGAGTTTCCGCGTCTCGTTATAGATTACACGTCTAGCTTGGACACAGCTGGTAGTGCTGTAGTTTGTCGTCTATCTGTTGCCTGGGAGACGGATGACCCAGTCCTCGAAGTTGTGCTAAGTTCTGTGGTCAAACCAGAAACCAATGTCCGAAGGTTGAAATAACGACACACCCACCCACAGAAGTTAAAATTCTGAGACATGCATCACAGCGAACTTTCGTTCGTAATGTTACGCAAAGCGTATTGTAAGTGACAATACGATAATTATCAAAAGAACGACGCCGGAACCAATGGCGATTTTAATCCAATGTTCTTTCAAAAAACCTGTCCCGTCACGCTCCAGTTGACAACAGTGGAACAGCAGGCGGTGAAACATGTATTTGTTGTCCATATCATCCTTGAGAATATGTCCATTTTTAATATAAAGACACAACTTGTCTCTGACCTTAAATTCCAAGTCGCTTGGAAGATCGATGCTTTCTTCAGAATCCTTTCCGACTGATGTCACGATAAATATTGCCGAAGGCAAACCTGAGGAAGACATATCATATGATGGAAAATATATTTTACAAAAAAACATGTTTAAACGTTTTTTTCTGAAACATGGGTCACATTTGCAAACACATAACTTTGTGACATAATCGTGTCAGTATAACAGTATAAATGTATGGTAGTGATGATGTACATGTATATTGATGCTGTTCAAATATAGATATCGGCTCTGCTAAATTAGTAAGCCTTCATTTAACATGTGAAAGCAATCACTCTTTTCAATCTGTTCAAATAATGAAAGCATACGATGCCTGTAATCTTGGCAGACGTGTAAAAATGATCTACCTCTTAATTTGTCAATAATGAGGCCTTCTTCATCTTTAATGCGAGATGAAGATAGGTATATAACGATGAAGGGGACATCCTCCCTCAGCATTGATCCTTTTGCTGTGTAACGTAGCACATTTTGGAAGAACTCTTCTCGAATTGTGTCGTGTTCGCCCTCAGGGATGATGACAGTTTTCTCTCTCAAAGTTCTCTCTGAAAGGTAAATGTCTCTCTTTCTTGCTGACGTGTGGTGGAGATATACTAGTATTTAAATATAGAATACTTTCATTCCACCTTACTCTTTTTCGGAAGTGAAAGGCCTGACATCAAATAACTCGGACAAAAAACTTGGAGATGCAGTGAAGTGAACGGTTTAACCACTAGGCTACCCTGTTAGGCTTATTTAGAATCTGTCATGGACTGTGGTTGCAGTCAAGGACATGTCATGTACTGTCATCACTGTAAAGGGTTTATCGTCAGCAATACCATGTGTTTCGACTTACCTATTTCGCTCTGTCCATTTATTCCAATGCTCCTGTATGTGACTGGACCGGTTGCAACCTTTGACATCCTGAAAACTACAACAATTTCATGTTAACATTATCTCTGAGTGTATGTATGTATGTATGTATGTATGTATGTATGTATGTATGTATGTATGTATGTATGTATGTATGTATGTATGTATGGATGGATGGATGGATGGATGGATGCATGCATGCATGCATGCATGCATGCAAGCGTGTATGTGGTGTGTGTGTGTATCTATATGTGTGTATGTATATATGTGTGTGCGTGCGTGCGTGCGTGGATGGACAGATAGATAGATGATGTGAATCTGTATATATCTATGTGTGTGCCTATGTGTATGTTTGACTGTGTGTGAGCGCTTGTGTGTATGTATGTGTGCTTGTATGTACGCATGTGTGTCTATATGTGTATGTCCCTGTATGTATGTGTGTCTCTGTGTACGCATGTGTGCCTGTGTGAATGCAAGTGTGCATGTGTGTATGCATGTGTGCCTGTGTGTATGGATGCGTGCCTGTGTGTATGCTTGCCTGTGTGGGCGCATGTGTGCCTGTATGTATGTATGTGTGTGTCTCTGTTTGCATGTGTGTCTATGAGTATGCATGTGTGCCTGTGTATGTATGTGAGCATTCCTGTCTGCCTGTTTTCCTGCGTGCGTGTATGTATGTGCACATATAAAATCTCCCCATGAACTCAATATACTATCCAGGTGCAGGTGTGATAGTTACAACATGGTCAGATACATGACTGTTTCCCTGGGTGGCGGGTGGGTGGTTAGTGAACTTAAAAAGCAAATTTACAGAACATTAAAAGACGTTCAGTGTGAAAACGTACCTGATTCCAGCTACCCTTGCTAAACATCTGTCCTCACGGACCGCCAAATAGCAACTGCGCATAAACAAGTCCATAGAAGGTGTTAACAGCCTCGGTTTCATGCATGTGATATTTGCGCTTTAGAGGGTACATATTCCGAGGAACAGAACGCACACATCTCACACGGCCTAGCCCGCTCCACAACTGTAAGTAAAAATATTAACGTTCTTTTTTCATCACACTCAGAAATAACATTATTGAAAGCAGGTCGTCACATTTAGAATATATGAAAAATGTAAAGTACAGAGGGTTGCTATGAAATGTTTTTGAAATTAGAAAACGATAGTGCATGCAGACACTGCTGTAAGTTGTGATTAATCCTAACGTCGGATATGCTAACCTTAAAATTTAGCACTTGAATTGAAGTTTTTGGAACTGACAAACTGACATCCCGACCGACCGATAAGATGTGGTCTTTATAGTCATTTTAGCTTAACTAACATTAATCAGTGTGCGAGAGAGCCACAATAGCGATTGAAAATCCAGTCGGGTCAGTAAGTAATCTCCACACTCACTGGCCCGACTGGTTAGTGAATATTTATGGGGTCATTTTGCAAATCATACATCATACACTTATAACTCATTCACGATGAAAAGCATGTGCATTATATTAGTGCAGCGTAATGACGGGTTATGTTCATTCACATTACGGGCTACTGAAGTATTTTGTGGGTTAGTAACTTTCAGCCATAGTTAGCCCGACTAGCTGGCAAAACCCTGAAGCTACGAAGGGATGTCAATAAGTTTTGAGCCTTGAGCATTTTTCATACCCAGGTGTCACAGTCTATGGTACGACATTGAACCTTGGGGTGTAACTGATGTGATATATAAGTTTTGGTATCCTACCCTCAGAAGTTGTTGAACAGCTCACATTGACAGAAAGAGACCCCCTCACGGCAGTGAAAATTAATCAGACTGAGTATAGTTTATAGTTCTAGTTTTAGAACTCACTGTTACTGCACATCCTTACTAGATGCAAGAAATTTGTAACATGTTGTTTTAAGTGTGTGTGTGTGTGTGTGTGTGTGTGTGTGTGTGTGTGTGTGTGTGTGTGTGTGTGTGTGTGTGTGTGTGTGTGTGTGTGTGTGTGTGTGTGTGTGTGTGTGTGTGTGTGTGTGTGTGTGTGTGTGTGTGTACATTATCTGTTTCACGACGAGAAATGTTACATTAAAAGAATTGTTATTTTATCCAAGTTAAATTTAAATCCAAGTACAATCTTTTCTGGTGTAAACCAATGTTGCCTTCAGCCATCTAGTCAAACTCTCCCAAATCGTTTTAACATGACAACAATTACACATAATGGCGTGTCTTTTAGACTGGTTTCATTTAAGAATAGGTTTGTAGGTATATGTGAGCATATGTCTCGTGACAGTGTGTTATTATACTGTATTTTAAAGATTCTTTCCCACGTCTTTACGCGCATATGATTTATTGTAATAAGGATCCATTAAAGAAACATAAGCCTCTAACCTTGATAAATTTATAAAGTACAGAATTAAACAATTCCCCCATAACATTCAGATCATAAATGCAGTGTGCACCTGCTTTTTACCAACAGTTTATAAACATTGTCTCGTTACTTATGTTAAACATATAATTAACCCAAATACATTGGTTTAACATGTTGCTTAAGTTTAATGACTTGTGTTGGTTTTGTAAATATGATTCCCCATACAGAGATTACATCTCTCCAAAAGGATTTCTTATTTAATTTTTTTTTTTTTTTTTTTTTTTTTTGGTATTTGTCCATATATCCAGCTAACGTAAGTCTTCGGTAGTTAGGTTTACAATTTTCAACGAAAGCGTTACATGTCTCTTTGTCCGTAATATTTTATGTGCATAAATGATATTCGTAATAAGTGGGTTACTCATTCCCCCATATTCAGGTGCCATAGCAAATATATATCTTTCGATTTTATCAGGTTTGTCTTTCCATACAAATTAGAAATGTATCTATTTTTGCGTCTGGAGGTGATGGAATTGAGGAAAGTAGGTGGTTTAATAGGTGTTTTTTTAGCAAATGATAATGATTTCAAATTAACATTTCTGAGGATTGGAGCAAGCCTTTTTATTGAACTTCATTTCATTCTCAATCTATTTTTTAACTTGTAGTCGTAATTCAGCCTCACCGTGTTGTCAGGGTCAACGTAATACCCAGTGTCTATTTTCATCTTTTAGAGCCTATCCAGATCAGTCCTGTGGTGTTATGTCGTGTCTTGTTAACAATGATAGTAATATCCGTTTATTCGTTGATCACTTTATATTGTTGATGACAGCCCTGATGTTGCTGATACTTACCTCAATAATGGCATAGTTACCTGGGCTATAGATATAACTGGGCTAGAGATTGGAATTTCATTTCAATCCTAACAAAACTGAAAGCATATTATCTTCAGGCATTAACCACATACTAGGCTTCCTGATCTTCACATGAATAATATCAACATTAAAGTAGTTTCACATCATAAACATCTTGCTTTAACATTGCACAGGAACTATATTTGGCATGAGCACATTAGCGATATGATATAGAATTCATGGACGATTATCAACTGTCTCTGAAATATAGATATATAAATATAGCCACTGCTAACAAACAATTAATTCTTCCTCTCACTGACTACTGTTCTCACACCAGGGACAATTGCAGTAAAGAACAAAGCAACTCCCCTGAAGTTTTACACCTTGATGCTCTACGCACGATGTGTGGTGCTATACATGGCACCAGTCATGAGACATTGTTTTTAATTTTTTTACCCATTGGATGAATGAGAAGCCATTCTAAGACTTAAGGTGATGTACACAATTGTAAACTCCGACATACTTGTGAAACTTAATGCCGTCTAAGGAAAAATCCTAGAAAAGACAACATCCATTACTTTTTCGTCTTTCCTTTGTATAATGGCTTACGTTTCTCAATGTACATTTATCAAATCAGATACATGTACTACATAAATTTAGTATTATATTGTAATTGTAATGTAGACTCTGAAACTATCAAAATATATCTCCTCTGTTCACTGTTTCATCTAGTTTTCAAACTGAACGGATTATTCTTAAAGTTAAACAATTATTAAATATTTTATTCAACGAACAAATGCGTGGTACCAAGACATTCTGTTAACTTATTTCAATTAATCTGTGCATAGTATTTATGTCAATGTCGTAATTTATGTACAGTATGACCAGACATTACTGACAATTTACAAATTGTATTTTTTTCACTCATTACTCACGTATTAAATGTTAGCAGAACATAGCTCCAGATTCAAAGATAAGTGAACAGAAAAACGTTGGTAATTTGTCAAGTCACCATGCGCAGCAATGAAGGCTTCAAGGCGGCGGGGCATACTACTGATCAAAGAAGAAAGTCCGTGCTGTCCCAATATCGAACCACCTCATCTTTCATGTCAGTAATTTGTCAGATTTGTCTCATTAACACTTTCTTTCATAAACCCCCAAACGTTTGCTAGTGGATCTAGGTCAGGGTCATAGCTTGACCAATCTAATAATATCATATTTTGGGTCCGAAACCAGGCCTGTGAATGCTTTGAACGGTGTTTTAGGTCGTTGTCCTGCCGGAAATTCCAAACATTTCCACAGAACACGTAAGCAGATGGAAGTAAATGTCCATCGAGAATACATGTGTACAGCTCACTGTTCGCTGCTCCTAACACATATGCCACAAGTAGGACTGTAGTTTGGGGCACTGATACAAAAGTTTTTCAGTTTGGTGCACAATTTCAGTGGATTAAAAAACAGATAGACAGAACTTTTTATCTGAGAAAATCGCATTGTCCCAGTTAAAATTTCTAGGCGGTAAGCACCAGTTCAACCTTCGCTCCTTTTGTTCAGGTTTCATGATCGGTGATGGAATTCCTCGACATTTTTGCCAAACCATTGCATGCAGCTCAGTTCTAATTGTCTCCTTACAGACAGTCACAGTTCCTCTTTCAATCATATCCAGCCATAAGTTTTCTAAACTCCTTCATTTGTTTTTGGACACAAGAATACCAAGCCGCCTCTTGTCACCTACAGTCAATTTTCTGGGCATACATGCGCCTCATTGGTGCTCTGTGCCATATTCATTTGCAATATTTTTCAAAGCATGATAAACAGTGGACAAAGGGATGCCTTTTCTACTTGAAATGATTTTTGCTGATCTGACGTCCTTGTTATAATACTCACAAAATCAACTTCCTCTACTCTAAACCATCCATACTGAGGATCACTGAAAATGTCGTCTGCTAGCAATTAAATAAAGGGGTATAACTCTTCACAAACTAATGAAAAAGGATTAACGGAGCTATATCTCTTGAATGAAACCAAGCAGTTGATAGTTGGTCAAGGCTGCTTATACTGGAAATAAAAGTAAACACATTCCTAATCATCTCAACAATGTCTGGTCATACTATGAAATTGAAGTATATAAGTGTTGTTAACTGTCTCGATGTGAGTGTGATAGTTAAGCCATGGTCAGATACACGAGTGTTTATCTTCCAGAAGACATGGGAAGGAATCAGTCCAAGGAAAGGCCCCCGACTCCTGTAAGTGGCTGACCATCTGATCTTACACAGCAGACCTGAGGTTCGCTGTCCCGTTGTAACATGTACTCCACAACGTGTGGATATCAGCGTGAAAGAATAGACACTCCGATAAGCAATATATGTCATTAAACTGTGTCTGTGAGAGATTCACAGAAGTTAAGTACAGATTTGTTAAGTGAAAACTAGGATTAACCCAAACACTGGTGTTCTTAGGATAAAGAAGATGATTATGACACTCAGTATTGTTGTCATGTTCCAGCCACCACCGACGGAGAAATGGGGGCAAGATGTGACCTTGGTCTGGACTCCAGAGGTATTTCTGATAGGCCTCGGACGTAATGCTGATACGCCATACGTCAGTCACCACTTAGTGACCATCATTTTGGTGGTGCTTTTGAAAGTATGAATTCAACAATAAGAGTTTGGCGTTACACTATATATCTAATCTCCGAAAAGGTAAATAACTTATCAAAACATATACATGGTGCCTTCAGTGACATGTGGAACCTACTTGTCGACCTGTGTATGGAACTATATACTCGTTTGTACATCCCATCACTTGTTTAAGACAGGATTTAAAACGATATTTTTCCTTATCCTAAGAGAAATTTGTTTACATAATAAAGAAGACACGAATAACATTGCAAATGGTAATAATAAACTGTTGTTTAAAATAATCAGCAAATACACACATCAGTATAGTACACAAACATAGATATTGAGTAGAATTTGGACGTTTGGGGGACAAGTCATTCATTGAATTTGTTGTTAATACATCTAGTACTAGTTGAAACAAATACGTGACGAGCCTTGTTTGTTTCAAAAGTCGATATACTCAGCCTGCGTCCAGATTGTAATGATAAGTATTCCGAAAACGGTATGTGAGTAGGATCACTTGAAATTTCGTTTGCCTTTTTGAAATTTGTTGCTCGTAACAACTGCCGATACTTTCGATAGGAAGTCCAATAATATTTCGCCCAGTGTTTACGATTTTTGAGAGGTTGTTTTTCTTCTGGACAGACAGATTCCCGAACCAACTCAAGAAATTAATGGTTATGGCACTTTAAAATGTTTCAACTTCCACAAAAAATGCATGCGTTGTTGTTCTTTTTTATACATTTTCTCGGTGTTTTCGTTTCAGGGGAGTTTCGAATCTAAGAAAGTACCCAAATAGTTGTATTCAGTTACTCTTTCGAGTTCATTATCTTCAATATTTACAGCATTCATTGTTGACTTAGCTTTTCTAAAATCTATGATCATTTCTTTGGTTTTTTGCACATTCCAAAATAAAAGGTTTGATCTACACCATTCTACAAATTCTGAAATTCCATTTCTGTCACTAAGTTCTGATTCCCTAGTAACGAGTACAAATGCAGCATCACCCGTGAATTTGGTTTCATTTCAGGGAGAAGTGAACCTTCGCCTGGCCATAACAGAAGTCACACAGAGAGACGGAATTGTCGTCATTTTGTTTGGACAGACTGGGTTTGGTAAATCCTCTCTTGCAAATGGAATCCAAACCGCCATGAGAGGGAACAGGAACGTCTCGAATTATTTTCCTGTGGGAATTAGAACACATGGAAGCTACACTAAAGATGTGAGTGGTTGAATGTGAAAATTGCAAGATGAATATGAATGTTCATTTTACCCCTTAGAGGTGCAGCAAGTGCAAAGACACCAATGTGAAGTGTGCGTGCATGCTTACGTGTGTATAATTAAAGAAAGTCTCACTAGTATATTCAACCGTTGTCACAGTCTAGCCACTATGGTAATATTGCTGTTTATGGTAACCTTATCAATGTTGTCTTAGTGGAATCATATCCATACTATATTCCATACGTGACGTCATTGTGACAAAGGTTTCTGATGGCTGAAAAAATAAATAAATAAAGTTAAATATAAGACATTTACTTACCCAGCATTTGAAAAGGAGGATTGTATCATCACATGCTATTTTTGTGAAGTAAATCGTGGCTGTGATGAACAAGTATGACTGTATGTGTGATGTACCGCCAGTTGTGAGTGAGTGAGTGAATGAGTGAATTTAGTTTTACGCCGCACCCAGCTGTATTCCAGTTATATGGCGGTGATCTGTAAATAATCGAGTCTGGATCATACAATCCAGTGATCAACAACATGAGCACCGATGACATGGGTCAACCAAGTCAGCGAGCCTGACCACTCCCATCAGTTGTGATGACCAAGTATGACTGTATGTGTCATGTATCACCAGTTGTGATGACCGAGTATGACTATGTGTGATGTACCACCAGTCGTGATGACCAAGTATGACTATGTGTGATGTAATACCAGTTGAGTTGTGATGACCAAGTATGACTATGTGTGATGTAATACCAGTTGTGATGACCAAGTATGACTGTATGTGTGATGTACCACCAATTGTGATGACCAAGTATGACTGTATGTGTGATGTACCACCAGTTGTGATGACCAAGTATGACTATGTGTGATGTACCACCAGTTGTGATGACCACGTATGACTGTATGTGTGATGTACCACCAGTTGTGATGACCAAGTATGAATGTATGGGTGGTGTACCACCAGCTAATCACCACCAGCTGTGATATACATGTATAGTAATTTCTGTTTGCGTTTTACAGTTGCACAGAGACGATTTCTGCCGCCAGTTCTGTCAAGAAAACTGCACTTGTGAGCCCTACTTTTGGTTAATTGACATGCCGGGCGTATTCAACAGTGATGCTATCACAGATGACAACATTGAGAACATCGTTACAGGAACGGTTCCCTTCTATGCAGAAGTAAGTACAATGGAGAATGTGGCCTACAGAGTGTTGACAACTATGTGTGTTTGTCACGTTAAACACAATGAGCAAGGTCGTGGTGCAGTTATACAAACAGCAAGGACGGATGACAATATATGGATGAACAACGTCTTTATTGCTATGAGAGCGACGTTTCGGTGTAGGTTCTAACACCATGTATTGTCACCCTTCCTTACTACTCCAACTTCTAAATGCCTCTCAAAGATATTTGCCAGTAACCTTGACACATTATATTTGCCTGCATACAAAGTACATGTATGTCCTTCGTGACTGACACGATTTGTTCCGACTATTTCTTCAAAGCTAGAAAGAAATAATTCGTGTTATACAGAACCGCATTGAAAACCCACCTGTCAGAAATCTTGAAATATCATAAAAACGGCTCGAGCTATAACCAGTTTTGTTTAGAACAGGAGGCAGAGATAGATTCTTACGAAAGACTATAAAGGGCACAAAATATCACACAATGATGACATTGATGTCATCAGTGTATGGAAAACGCATGGGATAAAAATGTCCACCTTTGACACCAACGTGGGCCATTGCAAAGTCTCCTCATTGATCCAGTGAGACTTTGAAAAGCGGTTTGAGCAGTAACTCCACTAAAATCATGTCCAATACACGTTCACGTTTTTCTGCTGTCAATCTTGGCATCTCTTGTCTCAGTATCCGTTACGTCCACAGCAACTCTGAATGCTTTTCCTAAAAGAAATAAACAAAACAAACAAACCCAACAACACATTTTCCTCGATGTGCACGCAGATTGCTTGTTGGTGGATTTAGGGATCGGTTTTTGATGAGCTGTTTCATCATGCTTTGTCTAGAACATTGTGTATGCCTCGTTTGTTGATGTACTTTCAGATGAATGATTACATCCGGACAAAATTACATTTTATTGGTGGTGCGTTTTCAGTTGTGTAGTAGCATAGTGAAAAGGTATAACTTGCCTTTTGGTGGTGCGTTTTCGGTTTTAAATACGAAGAATACTAAGGGATCTGTCAGAAATTAATCACTGACCCAGGCAAAGTTTCATTTAACATGTGTTCTGTTGATTCCGTGTGTTAGTTACATTTGTCTGGCTTTCAAAGACTGTTTGAAGAAATTTATTGTTTTCATTTATGCTCAGATCAAACCAACGCTAGAAGCTATGAATAGCTCAAGCATCCTTCCGCCACAGGACAGGGTCAAGGCGTCGTGTGTAGTTATTGTCCTGAAAGCAGGTGTTCAAGTAGCTGATGACGTAAAGCGGCAGATAAATGTACTGATAAAACTACATTCACGAGGAGGTAATCTTACCTTTTATTTAGTGCTCATATATTTAGAGATGCTAAACTGCAATTAATATTGAACGTACCTGGAAATATACAATCGGCAGATGACTTTGACCGAAATAACACTGTTTGCCGGAACTATTTTGCCATTCAACAATATAGCATAAATGTACGTAACAGATATTATTTATTGATTGATCAAACGATGCAAAACTAGACTGAAGGGTTCACTATTTTGACTTTATCTGCCAAATGAAATATGCGAGATTCAAGAACACTGTTAATGCTTAAAAAGTGTACTTAGTTTCATAACTGAATCACCTTGCTTGACAAGAGTGTTTTCCTCGTTTAGATATTAAATGTCACATGCAACGTAAAACACGACTTTGCAGATTCTGATACCTTTCGGTATGCACTTACCGAAACAATTCATCAAAAATGCCAATTCATCCTATAAAGTTGAAAAAAAACGCGATGAAAAACAAGTCTGCGAAATCGGAGTTCAAACGGTTCACTAAATTTCCCCCAGCGCTGGGGGAAAAACTGGTTTCAACAGCTGTGCTTCCCTGCGCCCAGAACGCATGCGCAGTGAATAGGTTCACGGAGCTTGAAACAAAATGCATGCCCGGAGTATGAAGTCGTGAGCAGTAGTCTAACCTTGGTTGTGTACACAAGCAAGTAAATAATCTACTCATTACATAAAAAAAAACTTGTTGATTGTGGTAAACAGCCTCTGTCACAGAGAAAGATCAATGTCTGGTTTATTGATACCGATATGTCTGCCTGCCTGCCTGTCTGCTAACGACAGTATGCAATACACATCTTCAATCATTGACCACGTGCAATTTTGACACCTGTTGACCAACTTGACACCTATCAGGCTATACGTAATAAACAAAACAAACTGATTTATGACTCGTGCACCCGAGTCCTGTCTCTGTCACATTATGTAAGTAGGTAGGTGTGATACTTGTACACATGACATGTTTTTATGTCCGTGGGTTGCAAACTACATCCATTTTTCTCGGATGACTTGATCTGACGCAAACTGGGGCAAACTCAGCTTCAAATCCTGCTTTTGGCATCGTGTAATCACTGCTATGTACCTGTTCGAATGACAGTTTCCAGCCACGCAGTAGTTTACCATCTCTACTGAGATGATTTTGATTGGATCGTACGCAAATTCATTGAACGTGTATTTACAAAACCCAACATCTCTATATACATTCTTTATGGATAACAACTTCTTCTAGTGTATATGATTTTGTTTGACATCAGTATATGAATCCATAGTGAAACGACGCATCTAGTGAAACGACGCATCAAGTACAATAAAAGAAATTGTAAAGAATCTTACTTTCTTGTGACTCGCCATACTTCTAAAATACCCACCAAACAGATCATCTTTCTGTACACACAATGGGCCTTCAGCGTATCAGCAAATGAACCAGCCAATCGGAAGCAGTCGTTACACTTGAGTGCACGCCCACCCGCTATGACTGGGTTCGGTCTCCTGCAGCTGAGGGCTTCGTTGCGAGGAAAGTAAGCCCAACGTACGAAATGATGCACTTTTGAATCGCTATAGTACGCTTATAATTTTGTATATTTGTCTTTTAAAAGCGGCAATGTATTTTATATGTCATGAGTAAGTGATAATTGTGTTTTTGTTATGTTTGATTTTTTGGTTGCATGTGACCTTTAAGTGTTCTAATTATACTGAGTTGTTACTCTTAACTAGAAGTTATTTAAAGGCCACAAGTGTCAGTAATCCTCTACCAATGACAACTCGTTGCACTTAATATTTGACTGTACATAATGGAATAACAACGATGTCATGACAAACGAACATGATCATTCAACAATAAAATATCGGAGAACACGAGAAGGATACATTTCGAGAACTACAAAAGGAGAAGCAATTGGTATTGTGCGCTTGGGGTAAGAAAGTAACACTCGTGTCGCAAGAAACAAGGACTGTGTTACTTGACTGACGTGAGGTTCAGTTGTGTCCTGAGTCCTGTTATTTCATCAGTGGGCAAAGGTTATGTGCTCGGGTGTATTGTTACCCGGCTCGTTATGGGTAACAACTTCAAGTCCTGAAATAGATTGTAGAATTCTTTAAGTCAGTGATGAGTCAACGTTTACTGTAGAAATCCAGTGTGCTATTCATGAAATACATATCCATGAAAGATAATAATTAAGATAATAATCTAATTATAATATGCACATTGTTTATTGAGAATCAGCATCTCGTACAGTACAGCCTGTATGTATAACAGTTATAATGTTTCGACTTTCCATCCTAAAAATAATAATTCTAATGGGGAATAATTCATGCAAATCATTTAAACAAATATCTCAGTTATGCGTCAGCTGTCGTTATATACAACATATATAAATGATATTTGCCATTGAACCAACATTTAGGTCAGCATAAGCATAATAGTTATGTGAAGTATATATAATGTATCCACGTATGAGTGCAATATAGGCACAATTAATCCATGACGACACATGTAGTCCACTTGCATATCTGAATAACGACTGAGATATTATGCAAATGCAAATGCAAATGCAATCTACACATCATTTTGACACTCTATTCAGAAATAATATATTTCAGTCATGACATTAAGTAGCATAATAACAGAGTTGTACAAAAGGGCTTACCTGAAAAAAAAGATGTAGAATTCCTTAAGTCAGTGATCAGTCAAGGACATGTTTCAACATTTATTGAGAGGTCACGTGTGAAGTTAGGAAATCACTAACCTCGTTGAGAGGGTAAGATTCTTTATGGATAACAACTTCTTTATTACATATGATGCGACGTTTCGGTATGGATCCTTATACCGTTGTCAAGCAAGAGTATAAGTATCCATACCTAAACGTCGCATCATATGTAATACAGAAGTTGTTATCCATAAAGAATCTTACCCTCTCATCACTCACCAGCTTCTAATTTTGCGATTGGCCAAAACATATAACAGAACTGATATTTGACACAGATTAGGTATTTTTACTAATAGTTACTGATTGGACAAGCCGAAGCCAGTTCTAGTAGGGGAGGTAAAATGATTTGTTTTACAAAAATGTCAGTCTGGATGTCAAATTAGTTCATTCAAGCGGATGTGACATTGACCGTGACACAGTAGTAACTGGGGCTAATTAGACTGGGTTTATTACAGATGTGATCTGGATGTCTATTCAGTGGTCATTAAGAAATTTACTGATGCAATAAAATGTAGATTGGGTTTTAAGCTGACGCGATCGGTGGTATATTGCTTGTGTTAATTATCCTTGCGAAGTGCGTTACATCAGCTTGAGCCATGACATGAAGTCTAATAAAGTGACATTTCAGCATCAGCAACTCTTCAAAATGAATGTGAACTTTGTGACAAATATATACAACAGACACACATACAGAAAACAGTTAGAAAAACGCCCAATTTTCAAAACGCTCTTGGTGTGAAAAAATGAATGATTTACATGAGGACATATCTTTTCAGTTCTGTCAGTTCACGTGATCCTGACACACCCTGATCAAGTTGAACCACTCTTGAAGGAGGCCGACAATATTCCATACGTATTTAACTCTGAGGAGGTTCGGGCAGCGGTGGAGTTTGCTTCTAAGGAGATAGGGTTGCCTCAAACATGCATCAGCGTTGTGAAGAACTATACAGTCGAAAAATTCACTAACATCAACGCCAGTATCCTGTACTTACATGCCCTGCACAACATCCTGCTCGCTGCCAGAGACACGTCTCAGCGGGATGAGAAAAAGGACAAGATGAAGTTAAAGATGTACGCAAGAACACCACAATCGCAATGAGCCAGAAAGATATACTTAAAGCTCACTATTTTCTGAAGTGTGAAGTAGCTCAACACTCCTATGAACACTAATTTAGATCTAGAGCGAACCTTGTTGCAGATGGTTGTCTCTTAATGAAACCGAAATTGCAATAATGGAATTCAAACCGAGATCCAACTTCACGTTGTATTGAGCCACTGATGCTGGTACTGACTGCTCTTGTCCATTCTTTATGGAAAGTTGATACTTCTGATGAGCGAAACAGCTCTTTCATACTGTATGTGTTTTGATACTCTGATACATGATCAACATGTCTTACCAAAATTGGAAATCTACTCTTGAAAACAGTTCTCTACAGAATATAGTTTTCTTCACCCCCAGAGGTATCAGTTCCGCTTGTGAACGTAAATTCTATAAAGTATTGATGAAATTCAGACCTGGTGCCTTTTAAGAATAACCTGTAAAGGCGGCAAGATATTGATGCATCTCTAAGAAATTACCAATCTATCTTTATCTGTTATACATACGAATTAGGAGTAAGGTTAGAAAAATAGAAAATAGGCATTACAATTCTAAAGATTCAAATCCAACTGCAGCTATACGTATATATGTTATGGATACACAATGTCATTTAGAAAGTGGTCAAATGTAACATGTTGTTATATAAATGGGATTGCTCTTTATTTATTATTTTTGTTGGGTTGAGATCCATGAGGGATTCGACGGAAGCGTGTTAGGGTGAAAATGTTTTTAGTCTCATTATTTCCTACATAGGACTTAGTATCTCCTACGTAGGAGATGTTAAATGCGGCGTTTGAGATCCGTCTTCGTTGTAACCATGTGTACATATATAACATATAGTCAGTGTTTTAAGTGAGTCCAGACTTTTGATGGGTCGTGTAATTGTTGCATATTACTTTCATGTGTTGAACCGACTGTTGTACTTTGCTGCCTCGCGTTCAGTATTTATTACGCGTTGCCGTTAGTTCACTGTTACATGTTGTAACAGCTTTGTATTATGCGCTGGATACTTCAGAGGTAGTTGCACATTAGTCATTATCTCCGTGCACAGACGTGACGTGTCTTAGACTATTGGTGGCAATCTATAGTTTACTTATACAAACAACTCTAATGACCATCGTTTGCATTTTTTTTAATTCCGTATTGCTTTACGCCGCATTCAACACTTCCTCCCGAGTCAGCTTGTTAACAATCACACACAAAAAAACCCGGAAACGAGCGTAATAACTGATCCAACCAAGCCTGATATGGGGATAAGCAAAACTATCGGAGGACGTGTCATTACGAGAATTTCATATCAGAAACGTCTCCCCCATCCCATGTCTGTGAGTGTGCATGCGTGAGTGAGAGAGAATACCCATAACTACAATTAGATCAAGGTCCATTTCACCCAAACGTAACACACACGCACACGCACACGCACACGCACACACACGCACGCATACACACACGCGCGCGCGCGCACACGCACACAATAACATTGTGATAGTGTCATGAATATGCATTGATGTGCATTTCTATTATCTAACGTCCTGCATAACCAAACATTTCTCAATTTAATAACCACACTTCATAATCAGAACCTTTGAAAGGATATATTTATGTACTACGTAGCAGATAGTAAGTCCTACATGGTAGATACTAAATTCTAAAACACCAAAAACATTTTCACCGTATTCGGGCCCACACGCTCATAGTTATTCTACCAAAACCTGCAAGCTTTTTCTGTTTGGTAATGGGTAGTGTTTCTAAAGTCTGTGTATATGCTTATCTGACGATATCTTACTGAATTGTGTCTGGAATATTGTTTAATTATATATATATGTATATATGTATGTATGTATGTATGTATGTATGTATGTATGTATGTATGTATGTATGTATGTATGTATGTGGATGGGTTTTTTTAAACTGCGTGTATATATTTTTCTTAGCTAATAGTTTCTCGTAACCCAGAAAGGGTGGCTCACGTTTTCATTGTACTTGTATATAAATGTAGTATTGTTTTCCTACGCTTGTAAGGTGAGACTTTAATAAACTATCTGTCTGTCTGCCAGTGTACAACGCTCCTGTCTCTGCATGTAAGTTCACCAACGCCACTGTCCTAGCCCATTCGGTCATTCACAACAAACATGGATGATTATTTACACAGAGCAAATAACATGTTCCCGAATGTGTTTGGGGGCAATGTGTTCTCCGAAGACCTGGGCCTCCTTTTACAAAGCACTAAAGTGATTGTAAGTCACTAAGGCAACCTTAGTGCAGCGTTAAAGATTGGGAGTTAAGGTTAACCTTATAGTAGAGGTTGCTTCGTGAAAGGAGCCCCTGGTCTCTTGACTGTTCATATCGTTGAAATGTGGCCTAGTGTATAAATTCCATGTCTTGGTCCGCCGACGCTACGCGCCCGGTTGAAGAGTTCTTGACCATTTACTCCCATGTCATCCCCACCCCCTTAGACTTGACGGACAACTACCGAGCAGTACTAGAAAACGAAGACAGTTTGAAAGGTTTCTTTATTTGAACTTTAACTCTCACAAAGCAAAAACATTACACAGCAGGCTGGCACAAAACTGATACAAAAACACAACGGTATGAAATCACTTTCACAAAATAGTGTCATCTATGTCAATATTCATCATTTCATCCGTGTTTACATATTTACAAATATGTTCAAATGGACCTGTTGCATTTGAGAATACAATAATTAGGAAGGTCAAAATTGTATATAAAAACTGTAACCATTCATTGATGAACCAATTTACGTGTCGCCAGTTCCCAGGACATATGACTGTACCCTGTTGCACCGCTGGACACGTCATTGTCGGTGTGGTCATGCCAGGACAGATCCAGCTTTTGATCCTCGTTCCCAGTATTGACATCGACAAGTCAAATTTCTTCTTTCAGAGGTAATTAATTTCAGTTTTGTTCTTGCAATTTCGTATCCAGATTTCTTCTGTTTGTGTATCGATCTCTCAAAAGTCCTAGGACACAATAGCTATATTCAAAATGTCCCTCTCGGTAAATCAGTCCTTAGGTTTGGACGTCTTTTTTGGGCTGATACAGCACATACACTAACGTTAGGTTTCTGAATATACATGATATTGACAGGAACAAACAAACCCATTCAAATTGGAAAGGTGCCCCACTGAGAAAATCTTGACTGCTTCATTTATGGCTTTATTGAAGGGAAAGCCTGGTAGTAGGGAAAACGATGTGGTTCAAAGGCCATGAGACAGACCAGTACAGCCCAGTGCAACACAATATCCTCTCTCGCATGTACTGGACACAGCGATTGACGGAAAAATCACTGTATTATTGTGTAGGTGAACGCACTGTAAACAAAGTAAAATGGCAGACTTCTCTCCACTGTCACGTCACAGCACGAAGCTATACTTTGTCAGGCCACTGAACACACGTATATTGTAAATACGTCTACATTAACGAGCAAAAACATGAAGCACTGCTTTCAAGATATTTATAGTGGGTGCATGTACAACCATGTACAACAATTGGCTATACCCGCATGGCATTCCTTCTCCGTACTGACAGGTGTTGCGCAACCAGGCTTTCAGTTTTCTAGGAAGGCTCTGGTTCCCCGAGAATTGCTTGTTGTGCACTGGCTTAACTTTCATACATTTTATATAGAAATCGATATGGTTATACTCTCTGCATTTGCAACGTGTGTTTGTATATTTGCTCGATCATAGGGCAGGTGTTCCCGAGAACAGAATGGCATACTACATTAGCACACTACTTCAATTGTTATAGATAACATATACTGGACAGCAAAAGAAACGCAGTTTTCGAAAACATGACATCTCATGAAAGTAAGAGTTCATGTTTATATCTTCTATATAAACACTTGACAAAAGGTCAGAGTTACTTTTCTCATACTGTTCAGTATACTATCATTCCTATTAAAATAACGCTCAGATAAAATGTTTAGTCAATCAATATGTTAATCAACTATGGCAAACAATCAACCTTTTCCGTTGTTTGGAGGCCATATGTTTAAAACAACAGAGATGTATATGATATAATGGACGTCAGCATGATATTAGCATGCTGACGACACTTTGGGAAGTAATGAAAGCATTAACGGACAAATAACAAATCCATGTAAGATTGTACTTGCTGAAATATAGACGCCCACAGCCGAAGATGCAGGTAATGTCCAGTCGTCCCACTTGTCATACAGTCTTGTGGAGACTGTTTAGGTCACTCTGCATTCAGGTGGTTAAAATCAGTTGCAGGGATTTGAATCTCTCATTGGACCATACAAGGACATCAATATCTCTGAGAATTTAGATAAAACTTGGCCAAATTGGATTGAATCTGTCCATCCGAACTGTCTCTTTTGATTCATATTCATACATAAACGCTGGAGGATAGCTGGTGGTAGTGGGATTCCTCCTGGTGAAATGCCACAGTTATATAGCATAAAAAATATATATCACATATAAAAACCTGTGAAGGCTGAAGCGGTGCGGATCTCGAACGTTTACCCTCTACCATCTGAGCACACGTTATTAAATATATGGGCACCATGTTTATTGACAAATGTTCCAAGCACTGAAGTTTTTATGATACTGTGTCCTGGTTTACAAAGTGTAAAAATGTAATGTTTTACTTTACTGGTCTTTTCAGAGATTATCAAAATCAAACAAGTCCAGCAAACAGTTTCTAAAGTTATCTTTATCTTTATTTCAATACTGAAAGGCCACAGGCCTATAGTATAAAGACATATCATATTACACATCATATAAAATCATATGGAAACCTGATCTCATATCATACCATGCAATGTCATATCGCGTCATCCCAGATCATATCATATCAAATGGTCACAATCTATACATTTTAACATGCGAAATCGTATCATACTATAATGTATCATTCTATACCTATCATAGTACATTATGCCATTCATATCGTGTCATATAATATGTCATATCACATATTAAATACAAGATCTTATAACATTTATCATAGCATATCAATCATATACATAGATCACACTAAGTATACTATAGTATCATGCCAAATTACTCACTTCAAAATATCATACATATATGTGTGTGTATTCCCTATACATCTCATTTGTGGAATAGTTCTCTGGATAACAAAACTTTGTGAATGAAATTTTGAATATTTTGGATCACCTTTTCATTTGAGCAAGTCAACAGTGAGGAGAATTTACGGGTGCACAAAATAGAATTCTTTCATGTATTTTCTACGGAGACTATCATATGCTGGACAGACAAGAAGGAAATGACATTCGTCTTCTATGGTATTGCTAGTGCAATGATTACATACTCTGTCTTCTCTTTTTATATTCATAAATCTCCCTCTTTCAATCAATAGGTCATGGAATGAGACGTGACAATGATATTCTGAATTTCTTGACATTTACACATGATACATAACCTTCAGTGTACATGTGGGTTTTTAGCATTGAATAATAATTACATTCAGCTGATAGCGAAATAGTTCCCAACCACTTTTGTTGATAGATATCTTTCAGTCTTCGTGTGAATGTTCTTAAAACAGTGGCGACGAGGATACCGTCTGGTCGTACCAAATGTTGTTAAATCCATTTGAAAAAAGGTTTTTGACATCCGATGCCCAGTTCTGTTTTCCACTGTGGTGGCTCAATAACATCATATCATGAGATTTTTTCGGTAAACGGTGGGGTGGCATGTTTATTAACTTTATCCAGTATCTGATTACACCAATTTGTTGGGACATGTGGAGGGGTAACCTGCCACCTGCCACCTGCCACCTGCCTTATTCCATAACGTCTGGGGTGCTCATCTTTACTCCGAGCAATTTTTAGCAGGTATATAAATGAACTTTTTCAATACATTCAAAGTATTTTAAGCCCCATATTTCGGCACCATAATGTAAAATCGGACTGATTTTGGTGTCGAATATTCTAAAAAATGATGCTAGATTTATATCTCCTAGTACTTTTAGGTCCCTTAATATGCCAAGTAGAACCTTACGTGCTTGCACAGATGCATATTTTGCATGAGTCGACCATGAAAGAATATTTGTAAAATATACTCCAAGGTATTTGCATGATGTAGTTGTCTCTATGACATTGCCCTGATAATACCATATTTCCCTTTTTGATAGTTTACATCCTTTTTTGAATGCAATTATTTTTGTTTTATCCATATTTACAGTCAGACAATAATTTTGGCAATAGGTTTCTAATTCGTGTATTTGTTTCTGTAGGCCATTTATAGTGCTAGAAATGAGTACAATGTCATCTGCAAATAATAAGAGAAAAAGGTGGAACATGTCGGGATGCAACTGGATCCCATATGAGCAATTTCTCTCAATCTGGGCGCCTAGCTCGTTTATGAAAAAGAGAGAACCGAAATGGACTGAGTACGCATCCTTGCCTAACTCCAATGTTTACATCGAATGTTGCAGACACGTCGGTGTTATTTCTGACACAGGCTTTCACATTTTCACATATGTCACTTAGCAAAGTACTCATTTTGGGGCTAAGTCCGTTTATGTTGAGTAATGACTAGAGTTTGTGTCTTTGAACAGAATCGAAGGCTTTGGAGAAATCAACAAACATTGCATATAACTTACCGCTGTGAGTATTTAAATATCTTAGGATCACGCTCTGCAGTATAAACATGTTATCAGTTGTTGTATAACTCTTCCTGAATCCTGCCTGGGCTTCATTTATTTTGTCCATTGATTCTCCCCAAAAGATTAATCTTTAATTAATAATGGATGTGAACACTTTACTAAATATGCTCAACAATGTGATTCCTCTGTAGTTATCAACTATCAAATTTCCCTTTTTATGTATAGGCACTATTATCCCAACCGACCAGGATGTAGGAAAAGTCACTCTTTCTAATATTTGATTAAAACTCAATTCTAAATACTGCAGAAGAAGATCGGCAGATTTAAAGAATTCAGGGATTACATCATCTATTCCCGGAGATTTGTTAAGTTTAAGCTTACTGATATTATCTAGGATCTCTTGTCTAGATATAGGAGAGTCAAGAATATCTTTTGTAACATCACTGGTTGGATCAACATCTTCTGATGTATAATCTTTTCTTCTGGTGTTTTCCTCGTTACTTGTATTTTGCCCCGAAAATAAGTCTCGAAAATGATGAAACCATTCCTGGGTTTGGATACTGTTACAAGAATATTTTTCCTATTTAGGGATTTCAGTTCCTGCCAAAATCGTCTGGAGTCATTTATATTTTCTTCTATTGTTTTTTGTTTCTTATTATAGAATAAAGCACGTTTGTGTTTACAAAGGGCATTATATTTATTTCTTGACAGATTATACTGTGCCAGTCTATATTTATCTTTAGGTTTCCTAAACTTATTCAGGGATTTACATCGTTCAGTTTTGAGTATTCTGCATTCGTCGTCATGCCATTCGTTCAAATCCTTTCTCGTACCTCTACACTTTCTTTTCATATCTGATGCTGCCAGGAAGAGGGCGTCTACTAGAAGGTTAACGCTAGTATCTATACATGTGAAGGCACTGTCCACAGATTTGTCTAAGATATTTTGTACATAGTCCGAAAAAATATTTTCTCTAAAGGAACCAAGCTTGTTATTATCCCAAACAAATCTAAAAGTATTCTTGCAATCAGATGGCGTATGCGACGATTTCAGATGAAGCGTACGTAATTTCATAGTGAGCGGCAGATGTGATGACTCGGCTCGAGATGGTATCACTAAGTCGGATACATAATCTAATACAGGTGCAGAGGATATTATATAGTCGACAACGCTTGCACCGTTATTGCCGATTAAAGTAAAATCCCCAACTTTAGTATCAGACCCACATCGCCCGTTCATTATGTGTATGTAAAGTACTGTACATAGATCAAGCAGGCATTTTCCAAAGCTGCTTATTTTCTTATCGGCGGAGTAGCGAATTTGACTGAAATTGTCACAAATAAAGTCTAGGAATGTAAAATTGTGATCATCAACTTGTTCAAGTATATCATCTTCGACAAAATCTGCATCTGTACCTGTTCGTGCGTTAAAATTTCCACCGCATAAGACCAAAACATATTCGGGAATGTTACTATATATTTGTAGGAGACTATCTTGGAATATACTGCTGCCATTTTTACATGGTAGCAATTGTTTGTTGTACTAGGTAGACGATTCTGGGTGTACATAAACACACGCACATAAAATATCATGCTCCAAACCAAACAGTTTTTTTATCGAACCTAATGTATATGGAATTTCACGTAATTTTCGACCATAATACAAACTTCTCAAACTCTTTTTTGATCAGGGCAGATATTCCGCCAGATAATCTACCGCAGTTTGCAATTCGTTCTGCATGTTTACTAACCGAAAGGTAGCCTGGGAGTACATCTTGTATATTCAAATCATCTACCCAAGTCTCAGTTAGACCTATTATATCAAAGGTATGCAAGTAGTTTATAAAGTCGGATTCGCAGAGTTTATGAAGAATTCCTGAAATGTTCCAAAATATAAAATTGATCTCTTGATCTGACACAAGTGTGTTTTTCTTATCATTGTCCTTATTATGGTCACTGTAGTGTTCTGTAGAGTTTTATTCAGTGTTCTCAGCCGGGCCTAATCCCTATCTATATGTTCTGCTAGAACGGCGAGGTACAGTCCTGGTCCTGTCTGCTTGAGGTTGTTGTCGTTGTCGTCGGGGTTGTAGGGTATCGCTGGCAGTTTGAGAGGCACCGTTCTCACTTGCTCTGGCCATGGGTGTCTCCCTTTGTGCTCCCTCCCTCGGCTCATCAACGACTTTGTTGCCCTTGAAATGGAATCTCCTGTCCGGGTGTAAACTTCTTTTCCTAACAAGTTCCTGTCTCTGTGCCACAGTGAGATCATAGGCGATACCAATACCAGAACATCGTTCATTTTAACACTATGCCATTTATCCTTCCAATGAAGCAGTTTCACAACAACAGGACTGTTTGAGTCTGGTTTCTTTGTATTTATTCTGTGGGCCCTTTCTATGTCTCTGGGTCTTAGTGGTGGTAATTCTTTCACTTCCCTTGCCGTGTTGAGCATTTCCAGAACCTTAACCTTGCTGTCAGTGTATGTCTCTTTACCTGTAGATTCTGGAATGTCATACAACACCATGTTGTTTCTCCTACTTCGCTGCTCCCGGTCTTCTATTCTCGTCTCTAGCTCACACAGGTAGTCTTCTGCTTTTTCCACCCTCTCAATTATTGTGTCTATGTCCAGCCTGAGTACATTCTGTTCTTCTTTGGTGTTGTTGATATCTGTCTTAGTTTACTGATATCAGATTGGAGGGATTTTATGTCCTCTTTAACCGAGTTGATCTCTCCACAAACCTTGTCTTCTGAATCCTGAATACGATTAAAAATATTGTGTTGCATTTCCTCTAACTCTTTACTCAGAGGTCCTGGATTCAGTTCTACATCGCCTGCTAGATGTATCGTTGATGGGAGGGATGAAGCACACTGTAGAATTGGTCGAAATGTAAACAGTATGTTGGGACTACCGACGTCACAACTATCACACAGTTGTAAACATTGATCAGTGGACAACATGGGTGAGAGGTAAGGTATCAAACTGTTCATAGTATTTAATCAGTGATAATGAGAGAGTAAGATGCACTGATATCAGCAGAGCGCATATGGCGAGTCGATAGGGCATGTCCGAGCTGTCTGAATATGGTGTGTACTTGATGTTTACCTGGTCAACCTGCCGTGTACCGCTCTGTAGAGCACAATGTCAATCATTATGAATGAGAATCTGTACTACAGCCCTTACAGGGTATTTGCGACAGTTTATGTGTATATTGGATGCGGGAATGTTATGATTACCAGGCTTTTTTTTCTCTACTGTTTTTGTTTTCTTTACTCACAGTTGTAAACAGGTATAGTCGGAATGTAATAATAGCACAAACGTAAACGTATGTATGTAGTAAAGACAAAATGGATTGATGAAAAGCCAAGCACATTCCCCTAGACAATGGACTGATGAAAAGCCAAGCACACTCCCCTAGACAATGGACTGGTGAAAAGCCGATCACGCTCCCCTAGACAATGGACTGATTGATGTTATAGCAAACAAAGGGGTAAAACTGTTCATGCACGACACACATTTTCGATGTTTGTGTTTTTGTGAGGAGCATGATATTCCCACAGTGATTGTTAGGCTATTAGACGCTCATGTTAGGAGCCCTTTGGTTTATCGCTAACAAAATGCCATGGCTTGCAGAAATTCAAAGTTTACTGTGTGTGGGTCGAGGCCAATTCGCAGCCGAACCAGCTGAACCACCACATGTCAGATTGATATTTCTAGCAAATGCTATGTGTAGATATTATGGCATTCACTGGAATTATCGAGAAGTCACACAGAAATATTATGGCACTCCCTACTGTTATTACTTTGCCTTATGTAAATGTTGTGGCATTCAATAATTTCATCTCTGTGCAATATGTAAATGTTGTGGCATTCAATAGTTTCATCTCTGTGCAATATGTAAATGTTGTGGCATTCAATAGTTTCATCTCTGTGCAGTGGATACGTGCGAACGGGTGAAGACGCTGATTTCATTGAGAATGACGCTGAACGGTATGTAGATGATCACACCCCAGCTTATCGAAGGTGACGGAACATGTAAATGACAATCACAAGACAAGGTTATAAATGAACGTAGTTATGAATTCTTGGAAAATTGTAAATATACCGGTGTACATATCTGTAACGGGAAAGGTAAAATTACATGTTTTGCAAAGGACGAACAAAGTATAACGGATTATGTGACCTGTCGACAGAAAAAGAACCTGTCGAAGTAGAATCTAGTCATCAGCCTACAGTATATTTATTAAATCTCACACAAAACAAATTACACAAAGTGTGCCCAAAGAGGAACTCACTCCTAAAACAACGTAGGGCGTGCGTGCTTGTGTGCGTGGCTTTCACTGCCTTATGTGAATAGTTATACCATTCATACCATTCACTAAGATTATCACTGTGTCATGTGGCATTCATTAGAATAATGACACTTCGGTTTTCATATAATTATAGCATATAAACACGTATGGTTTGCGTGTTTCACCGTAATTATCTCTCCATCATATGTAAATTTTATGGCATTCACTGGAATTATCACTGTGCCATATGAAAATGCTATATGTATTATTCACTGGAATTATCACTGTGCCATATGAAAATGCTAGATGTATTATTCACTGGAATTATTACTCGGGCATATGTGTATGTTGTTGTAGCATTCAGTAAAAAATAACAATGGATGGGTTTGTTTTGTTTATTAGAGATAAATGTTCATTAATGATGCGTTCTTAGAACAACTTATAGGTCTTACATCTATCGAGAAGAAGAATGGCCCAAACTCCAAATTTCCTCGGTATCGTGATCTTACTCGACCTGTAAGGAGAGAAGCAAGTGACAGTTTCACGTTATAAAACAGTTCGAACCGATAATACAGCATTGCAAAGAAGACCATTCCACCCTACAATCACGAGTCACACCGAGGAAACGTGATGCTCTTGGAGGGTTGAGCTAAGAAATGTTCACAGCATTTTGACAAGCAAAATTTTTCCAAAAACAAAAACTATGTAGCCATACGAGATTTATATTTTATTATTTGATCTGCTTTCTTAATCTTTATCACTACCGCCGTGTACATTGCCTTGGTCAGCCATTTCCATTTTGTCACTTCCATTAATTACCGTATATGACATTTATGGCCGTGTTTAGTCACCCCTCTTGGCTGCGCCTGTCATCGCATCAACCAACAATGGAAAAACTGTGTGTTTGTATACAGTTTAGAAACTGCACAGACACAGTTTTTTTAACAATGGACAAACTCTGCGTGTGCGTGTGTTAGTGCGCGTGCGTGCGCGCGCGCGTGTGTGTACACACAGGGGTTTTCAACAACAATGGACAAGCAAAGACTCAACTGTTAACAGCTAGAGAAACATATACAGAGAGAAACATCTATGTATGGAGTCCGGTATTCCGACTGTCTGTGTGGGCACGACTTCGAGCAGGATACTGCCGCTTGTAGAAAAGACCCTGTGTTCAGCTGGTAGTCCACTCACCTCATTCGTGTATACTTGTTTGTCATGTCTTGTGGAACCAACTTGAGTTTGAACTCAACTATTACTTCTTCTCCGTCTACGTATTCATTTGTCTTCCTCCAAGTCGTGTGTGTATACATTGCAGATAAACTTCCAATCGACAATATACCACAAAAAGTCATGTTGACAGAAGTATGAATCAACTAGTCCATCCTAACTGACCCGGCGGTAATGACAATTAAGGTACATGTATCATGAACAAAACTGGCAGGGGAGTTAAGGAGATGAATGTACACACGAGCACATGTCCCAGCCAAATTGCGTGCTGTGTTTTTTCTTATCAACAGATTCGTCGTAAAATAACAGAGTATTTGATCAAAGATTTGGTTTTCCAGCTTTTATATTTATGTTAGCTGGGCAGAAGGTGGAGGTGACATGTCCGGTTTAGGAAATTTGAATGTTTGAATGTTCAACCGAACTAACGTCTGCTGTATGTGTATGTAGCTGGGAGTGTTTCGAGTGCAAGTTGAACAAAGTGTAATATAATACTTCAAGGTTCAAGTTGCATTTTGTGATATCAATAATATTTTTCAAAATGTATTTCTCAACATACCATCTTAGTCACAATTATCAGATTCCTAGATAATTTTCGTGTTGTTTCGGATACCTCTTGCATTTTTTGCCGTCTAACGTCTGAGTAACATTGCAAAAACTGAGCTTCGGAATATGCCAGTAAAAATACTTTACTGGAATGGGAGTCCCAGACTTATCCATATGGGGTGGTGACAGCTTGCAGTGCTCAAGCTAAATGCAAAGGAGCGAGGATAAAGACTAGAGAACCAGTAAATAATCCTGTAAAGAGCTATCCAACAAATTTTCATGTGACGCCAATGTCGGATGGCAAATTACTTTCGGTAAATATTGATACGGATGATAACATTTCCGTATTTCGTTTTTTCCTTGTTCTATCCAATACTTCGTTACTGAATACAATTTACATTCGAGCACCGTAAATAATCCCACCCTGGGTTACAAGTTACAACCCTCCTCATAGAGGTGTGTGCTACATCACTCAGCCAATCAAACTGTTTTACCGCCAGTGTTGTGATACAATTTCAAAGATAAGCTGTTTGATCCAATATGGATGCATGCACCCCTGATTCCTCCAATCCCAATAGCTCCACAGTGTCAACGCTTTCCAGCTCTGTCTCGGATCTGTTGATGAATCTGTAAAGTTCTGTTTGTTGTCAAAACGTTATTAAATGTTCAGGGCCAAAGACAATGTTTTTGACTTTTTAACATTACTTGCCATGATAACAACCGGTAGCATGCACATTCACAACCCGTAACACAGTTAAACTAACTTAGTAACCACCCGTTAATTACCAGACAGTTACACCCTCCCCTAATCAAAATTACTGAAACAATTATAAGTGTTAGTCTGATATAAGACTGTAAAAGAATATTGATTAAAGATTTTCAGTGGTATAAGATTCAATGGGTTATTTTGTAGCGTTCAACACGGGTGGTCAAAGGTGAAAAAGAAAATGAAATAGTAGGAACTGAAAACAAAACTCGCGGAGACGGGTGTGTGAGTTTCAGAACGCGACCGACAAATCACGGAACGCTGCAAGGAAATCTCGGAAGATGGCCCAGCGTTTTTCAAGTATTACCGACTTTGCTTCCGATATGGACGTTGTGTTTATGGTATTACCGCTATGCTACCGATATCCCTGCAATTGTTTCGCGAGTTGTTTACATTTGAGATGCAGTTCCTTCAAATTTGCTGTAATTCTTTCAATTTCTTAGGGGCCCTGATCTACAGCATATGTATATATTCTCCCTGATTAATGCTAGCACAAAACGACGATTCCGTAAAGATGCACCATCATGCTGACACCAAAGTGCATTTTCACAACCGAGAAAAGTGAAATAAACTTTTCCTACGCCAAAGTAAATACCTTCCCAGCACGGATGTCTCCATAACAATCCGATGTATTCCTCATAACAATGATAACACTCCGGAAAATAGGTAAAAATCGCGTCATCAACGTCACGTATTACTGAGTGTGATAAAATGATAATGTTCAGAAAATGTTAGGGAGAGGATCAAAGTGGTTTGGACGGCTTGAATAAATTCATTGTCAAAGGGAAGCAACTGTAGTTAGTTTGTGCCATAATGAGGCGAAGCTCGCTCCAATCACGGGAATTGTTACATGATCCGTACGCTTCAATGCACCAATCAAGCTTTCTCTTTCAAACGTAGGGTTATTGTCCTTGACGACAGGCTGTGGCTATATACACGACATCGTGTATATAATGCTCTTATATACACGACAAGACAATGTCGTGTATATAAGTCTGTTATATGCACGACGGTCCTTTCATATAATGCTGTCATTCACACTGCAATTAACTAATTTAATATATGGTAGCATAATAAGTCTACCAGTGTAGACTCAAATTTCTGTCATAACATTGAAGTTATGGTACCAATGCTGTGCATATATATTTTTGGGGCTTTTTATCAGACTTTGTGAAATGAATTTAATTATTACGAATCTTGCATACAGATATATTTTGTGCTGCGAATTTTTTAATTTATAAATAAAATCGAACACAAACTGAGTTCATTCAATGATCGTACAAGTGTTATGTTCAACATATTTGTACATGCTCATATATTGAGCATATCTGTAACAAACAATACGACATCTGTAACAAAAAAAATATTTTCCGTAAGTATTAAATGTAGTATTTTCCCTTAGGAATGCAATAAGCTCTGCAAGGCAGCTGGTCAGCAGTTACATATGTTTGGAGATGAAACGCTACAAAGCAGCGGTTACCCCTGTATATGTCAGATGACAAAGTACACGCCTGGTGGGAACTAAGTAATTAATTAATGAATATGTAATAAGGAATAAAGCACCCTGAAACCACAAGAAGCTTGTGATTGTGTATGTGAGCGCGTGATTATCCGATTGCTAATCTGTGTAAATGATTGATTGCGTGTATGCAATGGAGAGTGTATTACTGAGGAAGAGCATTATTGTGTGCATACGTGCGTCAACGTGGTTATAACTTCCATCTGACTGTTTTCTCTTATTTTATTGTAAAGCTGTTATATTCTGTCATTTTAGTGTCTCACAGGCCATACAGCCCCAGTGCTTATATATTTAATGTATGTACATATTGTAAAAGCACGTGACAGTTTCAAAAACAGTTTCTGTATACAATGTGTTTGGAGAAAGGCACCATTCCCCCATGTCTGTGTTAGGAGAAAAACATCTACAAGGCAGCAATTTCCTTTGAGTGTGTTTGGGGACATAACCCTACCAAACACAGGGTAAATGCGAGTGTTAAGAGATAAAACCATACTAGGCAGCTGACATCTCTAAATGTATCAGGCGATAAACTCTACAAAGCCGCAGATGCCCCTGTTTGTTTTAGGAGAAATAAGTAACCATGGGAACGGGTACATCTAGAGTGTATCAGTGCGTATTAGGAGACAAATTCTACTACGCAGCGGGTACTTGTGTGTATTAGGAGATAAACCTACAACGCAACAGGTACATGTTTGTATAAGGAGTTAAGTCTACAAGGATGCGGGAATCTGCGTGTTAGGATATATACCACCCAAGGAAGTGGGTACTTGTGAGTCTCAGGATATAAACTCTTCAAGGCAGCGGGTACCTGTGTCTTTTAGGAGATAAACTGTGCAACGCAGCGGGTGCATGTGTGTACTGAGAGAGAAACTCTATAACACAGGATGACAAGTATCCGACATATTTTATTCCAAATAAGTCATAATATGTCACGAAATACACCTATACAATATGACAATATTCTAATAGAAGACATGAATACAGTACAGGTGGGACAACAAACATATATGCGGAATGACACTCATACAGGTGGGACAACGCCTGTGCACCTGGAACAACACCGACACAGGTACGACAACACCAATCGAGGTGGAATAACACCCATACAGGTGGAACAACATTCATACAGGTGTGACAACACCGACACAGGTAGGTAAAGACCCATATAAGTGGAATGATGCTCATGCAGGTGGAACAACACTGATATAGCTGCGACACTCATACTGGTAGAATGCTCATGCAGGTGGAATATCATCAGGTGGAATGACACTCATACAAGTGGAATATCATACTGGTGGAATGTCGCTCATATAGCTGGAATATCATACAGGTGAAATGACAGTGAAATGAGTTCCAATCATATAAGATTCATGACGTGTTTACGGTGTGATTTCAGTGATATCCCTGCTGTATTTGAACAATTGCAAAGGTATATCGTTGTTTACACCTTCGCATATTTCATGGTCTGCAAACGCGTCGCGATATAACAAAATTACGTTTGAAAACCACCACACACAGTAGGGTTATCACCAGCACCCGATAATAATAGAGCTACATGCATGTCTATGTTCTGAGAAACAAATGTTCTGTTGTCACAGATTGTATATTTTACATCCAGTCATTCACCAGTAACGAATGTAAACAAGGCGGGGTTCATACTATAGAGCAAAGTGGACACATGTATCGGCCTTTCGGTTGCTCCAGCACAAACGAAATGGCACCAACGGTCACAACCACCGCAGAGGACCCACTGATGTTTCTTTTGCCTTTTTGGGGGATCACTACAAAATGGTAGGTCGCAAAGAGTGTCTCGATTGTCCTTCATTTTCTCCACAAATGTAGCAGCTGCAATTCCCCTGAAGTACTCGCTGTGACACTGTCGGAATGCACAACACGACATGCCACTGAGTGCCGTCACAGCATTCTGAAGCATATTGACAAATAATCAAGGTGTGTTTCAAGATTCCACTCATTTTAGTTTGCCCACTTCACATAAGATATTACTCTGTTCATTAAATGTGTACTGAATTATAGATAGACTTCTCAATGGATGTGTCAAGAGTGTTTTATTACAGCCGTTTTCTCTATTGCTTTTTTGTTTTTGTATTTATTGTTTTTTTTCAGGAACCTCTTTACCATGAGAACAAATACGCCACAGCTACTTCCATCCGCCTGTAGCCTACAGGGCATTTCATTTTCTGTCCAGCATGCATCCCCGGGATATCGTTTTTTCATAATGTAGACATAGTAGCGTTTCACATTCACTACATTTACGATGATATATATTTTTGTATAAAACACATATGATTGCTGTGGGCAAAATACAAGGAACTGGACATGACATGCCCCTAAATGTAATGTGATTTGTGTCCTGTCCACATATTGGTTGTGTTCTACAGACTGGTCCCAAGAACATAGCCTGGTACAGATATGGCAAATGTCCGAGGCATCTATTAAGTCCAACAGCAAAACTGTATCTGTTTTTTTTTTAATATGCCTGTACAACACATATGAGTAAAGAGGTACGCCTCTGCGGAATCACGGCACTATATTAATTTTGATTGATTAGATTAGATGATTAGTCTGGCAAATAGAAAGAATATTAAGTAAGTGGACACCTATTAAATGTAATAAACCTAAGAAAACTTGCCTGACGACTTGACGAATAATTGACGAGTGACATTGGCGTAGTCGTAAGTATCGGGTACTGTTGGGTCCGTCTTGTCGAATTGAGGCTTCACTTGCAATTAAATGTCGACTTCACTCGCAATCCATTGTGGAAACGTTAAGTACCGACGTGCTCAGCCTGACCAGCTTTACCCAACGAAGATAATGGCCGTTATGTCATTGTGACAGGTACATACCATATTGTGTATAGAACGGCAGTGTACAGGGAGGCAGGAACCTTCACAGATATACTTATGTCACGTTGTAAGTTAGGCCATTTTAGGTGAATGTAACGGAAGAGGTCAAATTGTTAGTACTTACCGCCAGTGTGAAAAGTATCGTGTAGCTCTCACTGTTGACTTTATGGAATCCAGAATACTTATATCATGCGTCCTCATATTGGCAACCATAAGTATCCAGTGGTGACTAGTGCAGATCAAAAGAAGGACCTAGTGGTATTCTGCAAGTGGTACCTATATCAAAGTCAAAACTCATTACTGTCAGAGCATTTATTTACCACCTTTATATAATCTCAGGTGAATTTCATAACTGCAAAAAGTTACATGTAAAACGACGACATATGCCAGATGATACTTACCTGATTGAAAAAAAAACGTTGAGCAGACTTAAAAAGAAAACAAAAATTGCACAAAATTATGTTGTGACAAATTCCCGGACGACCTTACACCAGTAAATGCGTTTTATGTTCTCAGCTGTCTTAATAAATAACATTAGATTATGTCATGGCCGGTATAACGTTTATTCTCAACTCAGAATGTCAGCGACAAGACAACACCGTCCCTCAGAACAAGTTTCAAATCACGTTCCTTTTCCGAAGCAGTGCCGTCATCACTCTTGTTGGTGGTGGTCAAAACTGGTGCAGCTGTTGGTGACGGTGCCGTGTCTGTCTCAGTAGGCCTTCTGACTGTCGACAGAACCGCGCATGTGCGTTTACTGGACTTCCTCTGAATGACGCCATCTACGCGTGCTTCCATCTCTGCTGAGGTCCTCTGCAATAAAGGAATGAATTATAGGTTATGGAAATAGTTCCCTTGAGATATTTCTTATGCGCACACTGAACGATTTCCATTCTTTATATTTCGGAAAAACAAACAATACAAACAACATTCAAATGTATCAGCTAGCCATACCTTGTAGCTTCGGATTGTATACCCGTGTAAAATACGCGCAAAATACTTGCTTGGTTGTCTATAAATATTTGGGGTTCTTTAATATAATTATTAACAAACCTTAGTGGAATCGAAATACTCTTAACGTTTTGATATCTACATACAAACCTAGCAGTAGATGTTATGCGTCAGATTGAACACTGACAGCTACATAGCAAGCTATAGTGACGTATGATGGACACATCCTTCAAAGCCATCGCGCGCACTGACCGTCTATTGTCTGGCGACCGTAGTTGCATCGCCGGACAAGATATAGTTATGTAACAATACAGCAGAGACGCATCGCCAGTCACGATTTGAATTCAAGACAATGTATCGTTGATTCATTAAGGTATCAATCAAAGTCAAACATAGGAGGACGATTACTATAAAGGTCAAGCATCTTCACAGGTCAGTACACAACATCACTGACAGTAAACTGCTTGACTGTAATCGTTCCTCTTCTTCTTATTAAGGTATAATCAAGTTCCCAAACACGGGCCAAAAGCTTGATTATAATTGCCAGAGACTTGTGTCCTGTCCTCTCAACTATCAGCTGTTCGTCTAGGCCAGAATCATAGAGACGTGTTGTTGTAGTCACCCTCAGTGAATGATTTGAATAAAATCCACCAAATCTTGCCATTTTACACAGTCGTCCGACAGTGCCTCTCAAAGGGTGCAACCGAACCGGAATATCAGCATACCATGCATCTTCTCGAATAAATTTCAGGGGCCTCAAGTAAAATGCGGTGCACTTTCCGTCTTTAGGTCTAAAAATAGGATTAATTTTCAAATGTAATTACTATAAATACACGTTTCCAAAGTGTGAAACATAGTATAGTTAAAGTGATTAATGATACTGTCCCTTGCATAGGTTTAAACATCTCATTTTAATTATGCGTTAGTGAGTGAGTCTGAACTAACATCAACCTCAAAAGTGTCTGTGAAACGGTGTTGTGTAACAAACACGTCGATGTCGGAATCACTCGTACCGCATAGGCCTACCGAGTCCCACGATGTTCACTGATGTACGTGTCATGATGAACGTGAATATATAACCCCCGCCCTCCCATAGTTGATCACGTTTATTTGCGTGTTTTAACGACACGTTTGGTCATGGCCATGTACAGCTAGAACAGTCCCCCATTAGTTTGGTTCGTGAATATCACAAAAACATTGGTTTGAGTTATACGCTTGATCGAACTTTGTTTTAAGTAGGAGAAAGTCCTCAACCTCGCTACTATTTTCGCACGTGAAACCTGTCTCGGCCTAACGGCGTCGAACAAGCTTCACGTGCGAAAATAATAGCGAGGTTTTGGACATTCTCCTATACATAATGCTATACATTACTATTTCTCCACATGCAGTTAATACATGTAATTATAACAAAATTCATTCTTCTATTTAAAGGGATTCAGCACGAACACATTTATGGTAACAGCGTGTGCGTGCATGGTGGGCGAGCTGGATGAGGCACCAGGCTCGTTATCTAGCAAGTTTGAGGTGTCGGTATCGAGCCCAACTATACTGACGCTTTAAGTGTTGTCACAACCCTTAGTGTACAGTACACGACCCTGTACGCTTAAAAGAATACAAGAATCCGGTGGCAGATGAAATATGTGCAAACACTTAGTTACGTGTACAGGAATGCGCAGTAAAATTGGACAAAGTACTGTATGCGTCCCAGCTGATATATGCTGATATATAGCAATTGTAGCATTATTGTGTCAGCTCATTCTATACTTGCTTGTATCTCTATATTTTAACATGGGAGCGACGTTCGTCCATTCATGACTTGTATATTTTCATGAATAAAATATGTTTAAAGAAACGATGCAATGCGCCCGCCCCAAACCCCCCAGACACAATACACATTATGAAACTGTGAAAATATAGACTTGCCACATATTCTACACTTGCATGGGTTTTCTTGGACATATTTATGTATTTTTGGGTCTGTGTGACAGATTATGGATAGCTTATACGTACTACTTACCTTCTATAATCAATACTCTGGTGTTGTACAAGATACCTACTGCAGCGGATACCTTTGTATTACACCAGCTTAGGCTGCATAAAATTAATTAAACGTTTCTCGGGCACATGTTTTTCAAACGTGACGAGGGCGGTTGGACCTTGTTTTTTAATTTTTGATAGTAAAAAAGTGACGAGAGAGGGAAACATTTTTATTTTTTCTCTCTCAGAAATACCGCTTGGAAAGTTTAGCACATGTTAATGAGTTGTAGATTCAGTCAAACTCGTTCTTACAGACACTGATTCTTATGGTGGACAAATGTATGAAGGGGATGAGGCAAAGTCAAACTTATTATTTTTAAAATGACAATAAAAACTTATTATGCTCACAAATAATATTTCACTTTTTTTATATAGCCTTAAAACATCAACATGTCTGGTTCAGTGCATATCTAATGCCCAAGCTGATACCAATGGTTCAGTCCAGAAGAATCAATTAGACAAATGGTTATGTTTATTAAGTATATTTATTACAAGTCCAAAAGAGATATAAGATGAAAGTAAGTAATAAATAGTAAATAATATATATGGTACTATGTTCATCATGACCATTCGTGACATATTAAGCACAGCGTTTCCACAGAATTTACAAACAAAATATTTGTATCTCTAGCATGTACTACTTATGGCCGTTATCATTGTAACTGATCGTGTACATTCTTGACACTTTCAGCACTGGATGTATATGTAAGTCTGATACAGGAGTTGACCCCTTCATCTTGTGAGGAGATTTTCAAAGGTAAACATATCATGGATTTGAATGAATATTGGCGGTTATGTCTGCTTACGGTTTGGTGAAATTGCATTAAAGTACAAGTATAAACAGCAGCACTTTCAAAACTTAATAGTGAGTGCTGATAAGGCGGAGGCATGTTCTACTCTATTCTGAGAAATGTATGCGGGTAATATGCGTCTCTCTCTCTCTCTCTCTCTCTCTCTCTCTCTCTCTCTCTCTCTCTCTCTCTCTCTCTCTCTCTCTCTCTCTCTCTCTCTCTCTCTCTCTCTCTCTCTCGTTTTTGAGGCTGAGTGAACTTGGCGTTCCCGTAAAAAATATCTACGGAATGCCTGAATACATTGTGGAGATCGGTACCGTAGCCCCTACTATTGGACAATATTTCTTTAAAAAGACATTCGAGAACCAAAAATATAATATTGCGATAATAGAATACGAGACAGGGCCCAGTTCAATGTAGCGCTTGTCCTCCGGCGGCACAAGGGCTTGTAACCGGTGTACAAGCAATCTACCAATCACAGCGCGTCTTGCAAAGCGGGGAAGGAAATTATCCAGTCGTGTATATTGTACCACAATATACACGACGTCGTGTATATAGACGATTCGTTGACGACATGGCGGATTAAACGATGACTGTCAAATGTAACGGTGAAATGTTGCACCAAATGTGAGTGTGTCCGTGCGCTGTTCATACTCCATCTGAGGCGAGCGCCGTGATATTGAAATACGTAGACTATTCAAAGCCATTTCCATGTCATTACCAATATATATTTACAAGGTTTTCATGCATGTCTGTTGACAGCGTGTTGGCGGGCACCTGGTTTCTGTACTACAGTGGTACATTTAGTCAAGATCTCCTCTGGCATATTTCTAATGTTGTGTTGTTGTAAAAAACGGGACATTTGAAAGAGAGGTTAGGGGATACGATTGCCAAAGAGATCTTTTAAAAATGTAAAACTGAATAGTTACTGTAAAATATATTTTCTAGGGTCTGCATGATGGCAGTGCATGGCATAATAAATATATATCTGGCTCTCTCACATTTCCTCAAATTCTAATGTAGAAATCAATAATACCCTCTGGATGATAATATCATGAATGATATGTTAGAACCTTACAATTACTGTGTTAATAAGAGACAAACACAGACTAAGCTAGGTTATATCATTGCCTAACAATATAAGAAGCCACTTTAGTGTACCTATATGTTCACTACCCTAACCTAATCCCAACCCCAACCCCAACCCCAACCCCAACCCCAACCCCAACCTCAGCTCAATGCAACCCTACCCCTAACCCCAACCGATCCCTAACCCTAACCCATTTGATAATCTGAAACACCAGTTACACTTCAGTCAGCCCCAAATTTTAACTGTTTGTGTGCATGTTGTCTCACTGGTAAGTTATACAGACCCTGAAGCAAATATATACAAGAAAGCCAGTACAAAACAGAAAAATGTGATAAGATTTGATTTCCATAGCTTCAGGAAATGAAGATACTCATTATATTTTATTTTTTTTAATAAAAACTGTTTTGTTTCTGTAATATATGTTAATTTCAGGGACTAGTTGCAGTGTTCATGACGGTGTTTCAAAGTAACAGGACATTGGGTCCTGTAAGTTTCATATGTCTGTCTGACCCACTGAAACTCCAGAGGACCCACAGAATAAAGTTAAGCAATCATTTCAGATTTGACATTTCTTATAATTTCCTTTGAAATTATTAACATTATATGATAACAAACATAAGATTTCTAAACAGCAAACAAGTGTCACATGCCGCAAGTAACAACTTCACACAAAGACATTGTGAAATATTCAGTCACACACGGCGGGTTGGTGATTTCTGTTTGACCACTGGTGAATCTGCCAGATTTGTCAGAGGGTCAGATGCTATTCGTGAATACGGTAGCTGTTTAGTCAAGCTTTATCTGTGCATGTTGAATTTGTAGCCTATATCAGACTTCATATACATCTCATTCCCAGCCCAAGAGTTGGGTTTTTGATATATGAATATTGGACAGCATATCATAGTTTGCAGCAAGAATGTTCCAAAAAATTGTTAACCAGCATTTTTTTCTGTTGAAATGCATTTGACTAAATATGTTCAACCATATCAACCAAGTCAGTATCAAACCGGAACATGCATATTATGACCTTCCTGAAATGACGCCATGCCTTGTTTTAAAGGTCCTTTGGGAGGTAGTTGTAATTTGTTACATGACCCTTCAGGTATCTGCCCTCAAAGCATCGGTTCATGAATTAGACTTGTTTCCAGAGATCAAACTATTCAGTGAGTGCACAACTTCAAATGATGAAACTGACATCAAACTGATAACATTTTCATGGCAACTCCCTTTCGTTTCTTCTTCTGGTGTTTTCCAAACACGGTATATTTGTTACTTAGAAAAGCTTGAACTGTCAAGTACATTTTCAGATTACGGAAGGGTCACTCATGAAATAATGACATTTTACTCAAATGCGTGGTTCAGGGATTGCGCAGGACTAATAGGACATATTTGTTATGTTGCGATTTGACCTGTCTCACAGTAAAGGTCAATTTGTCATATGAACTTTCCGAAACAGGTATTGTTACATATTATTCCTCACAAATAAGTGGCTGTTTATATTGTATATCTGGGGATATGATGAAGATTTTTGATCTACAGTAGTGTTGAAATAGTAGGACATGTAACCTTGCTTTCTTACAAAGTCCTGACTTCCTCAAGATGGTTGTTAACAGAGGTTGTTATGGGTGAGAGAAGTATGTTTGATATCATCAGTGGATACTCATGTCAATCCGTCAATGTTTGTTTTGGTACACATGTATGGAAACTTTGCTAAAAGCATTTCTATTGTATAATTTTCTTGATGTCATTCATTTAGTGCACCATAAATGTTAGCTATTGACAGTTAAACTTGTTCTTGATGTAGTGCCAACTGAGTCTGGTGTGATGCTTTGATAGACAGTCAGTTCAAGTTCTGCAACACTATTCCATACTCATTCCCTTGCAGTCCTACTTGAATAGTGAGATTTCATGATTCCATGATCCTCAAGGGTTCTTTTACTGTTGTAATCATTTGTTCACTTCAACAAACCAAGCTGAAACAAACTTCCTCCTACAACACCACCACCACCCCACCACCCCCATTTCAACACACACACACACCTCCCCCTCACCGCCCCACCACTGTACTTAGTCACAGTTATCCTGTCTCACCTTCCTTCAGCACAACATATTTCCATTCTCCCACGCTCATTCAGTAGTGTATAATTTCTCCAAGTTCTGAATCCCCAACATCTTCACACAAGCCCTCTTAATGCTTTTGCTGCGTCGTTTTCAGTTTCTATGAAAATTATAAACTTTCAGAGACCAAGTTTAAATCTACCTCCCAGTTAGTGCTACATGCTGCCACTGTTAGCAATTCCCCTACAGCCTCCCCTTCTCAGATGCCCTGCCCTGGGCACAGACTCCACTGCCATCTCACTTCAGCCTGATACAGATCAGGTTACGCTGCTACTCTTCCAGTTTACTCCACCATTTTGGTTACCACTTGTCTGTGTGTCTCTACGAGTTTTCTTCACCTCACAGCTCTCCCTGCCTCAGTGTTACAGTACTCATACATTCAAAACTGTGTTCTATATTCATTATGAAGTGAATGTTTGGAATCAGTCATATTTGGACAAGTTTGTTCAAGAAGACTCAGTGCTGTCACAAGGAAACTTGACTGTTGCATATTGAACATTTTGATTTCATGGTAACACAAGGCTTTAGAAGTCAGACTCAACATTAGTCATGCTGATGGTGTATTATTTCAAGAAACAAACTGGAAATTGAGTACTACTGTGAGGAGGTTTAGGGATGTGCTCAAGCCAGGATGTTGTCAGAAGACAGTGGCCACTCAATGTATGGGCCTGTGGGGTGGGGCATATCCCAGGTGTTGTGTATGTGTTGTGTCACCCCCAGGGTCCTTCACACCTACAGGGAAGAGACTAGTAGGGTAGGTACCCACAACATTCTGTATTTGCATGTCCAGTATGTACCATCTAAATCCTGCTTTTGTTCCTAGGTAAGCTCCTCATTTTACAGATTTAAATATTTACAATCATTATCACATTATAAACATGCTGCCCAAGCAAAGATCTACTTGCACGGTGTCTTCACACGGTTTTCTGTACATTTTATTTGTTATTATGTATTTGATGACCAGATTACACACAGTGTCAACTCCTGCTTCAGATCAGTGGCTTAAATTGTGAACTGCACATACATGTACCCATATCCACAGTGGGAACCGTGTTAATTCACAGTTCATCTGAGGCCTGACTAGTTTCTGAAAGATGTTTAAAGACAATGTTTGACATTATACTAGAATTACCAGAATCAGGGAATGATATATGTAGAATGGGATTTATGTTAACATGATTTATATATAGCCTTTTGTCACAAGTGATGAAAAGTTGTAGTACAAGTGCATTTCTGATGTTTGTTGCGTAATTTGACCTAACTTGCACTTTATGATCAGGAAACACTATCTACTTTACAATAACAATCTGAACTCTTCCATTTGTAATTTTTGTCAGTTTCTCAAATTTTTTCAAACGCATGATATGCTTAATTCTTTTGTTTGTAGTCGTTCCATGTGTGTATCAAATCAGTATCAGATGAGAGGATTGATCCAGATGACTGTTTCAGTGTAATCCAAGACTTGATGGCTGAGGTGGTAGTGTTGTGTTTCAGTTTAGTCTGAGACCTGATTGCTGAGGTGGTAGTGCTATGTTTCAGTGTAATCCAAGAGTTGATGACTGAGGTGGGAGTGTTATATTTCAGTGTAGTCCAAGACTTGATGACTGATTAGGGAGCCATATGTTTCAGTGCAATCCAAGACTTGATGACTGAGGTGGGAGTGCTATGCTTCAGTGTAGTCCAAGACTGATTAGGGGGGCCAGCAATTGATGGCTGAGGTGGTAGTATTATGTTTGAGTGTATACCAACACTTTGTGGCCGAGCTGGTAGTGTTTTGTTTGACTCTAATCCAACAGTCGATGACTGAGGTGGTAGTGTTATGTTTGAGTGTAATCCAACACTATATGACTGAGGTGGTAGTGTTATGTTTGAGTGTAATCCAACACTTGATGACTGAGGTGGTAGTGTTATGTTTGAGTGTAATCCAACACTTGATGGCTGAGGTGGTAGTGTTATATTTGAGTGTAATCCACCACTTGAAGACTGAGGTGGTAGTGTTATGTTTGAGTGTAATCCAACACTTGATGGCTGAGGTGGTAGTGTTATGTTTGAGTGTAATCCAACACTCGATGACTGAGGTGGTGGTGTTATGTTTGAGTGTAATCCAACACTCGATGACTGAGGTGGTGGTGTTATGTTTGAGTGTAATCCAACACTCAATGACCGAGGTGGTAGCGTTATATTTGAGTGTAATATCCGACGCTCAATGACTGAGGTGGTAGTGTTATGTTTGAGTGTAATCCAACACTATATGACTGAGATGGGAGTGTTATGTTTGAGTGTAATCCAAGACTTGATGACTGAGGTGGTAGTGTTATGTTTGAGTGTAATCCAACATGTGATGGCCGAGCTGGTAGTGTTTTGTTTGACTCTAATCCAACAGTCGATGACTGAGGTGGTAGTGTTATGTTTGAGTGTAATCCAACACTATATGACTGAGATGGGAGTGTTATGTTTGAGTGTAATCCAACACTTGATGGCTGAGGTGGTAGCCTTATGTTTCAGGTGTCTGTAGGGGAGATGACAGCCGTGGCTGGCCCCTCCAGTCCTGCAGTATCACAGGTAAATGCTGAACCTTATAACAAGAATTCAGATCAAATTTATTTTCTCTCTACACCCTGCATGTCATAAGTGGTTTGCAGTGTACTGAGCACCTCTACAAGTAGTCTGTCGTACAGACCCTGAAGTATAAATATCCACGAAGCCCACGCAAGTCTAGAAAATGTGGCAAGTCTAGCTAAGAAATTCTCAGGGCTCCATTTCATTATATTATTTTTTTTTCACTATGGACGTTTTTTCAGTAAAATATGTTCATTTCAGAGACTAGCTGTTTGTCTACTCTACAGTTGCCTGTGAGTTATTGCCAGGTTAGGTTTGTATGTGTCATCTTATGATGATGAAGTAATTTGTTGCTCTTGCTGTCAACCTTTTGTTAGCTTGCAAGCACAGATTCAGTTATCAGTTAGCCTTGATAATTTTCATGCAATTACAATACAGATGGAGACATTGGGTTGCACTGCTGATGAATGCCATCTGTGAAGTAGTGTCTTGAACTCCTGTACAACCCACTTTGTGTGAAAATCTGTTATATGTGCCAGGTGGAGACCCCAAAGAGCCCATTTGCAAATGGTAATGGCCAACTGGAGAGCATCACTCAGCTACATGCAGCCGCTGTCAATGGCGACAAGCCCACCCTCTCTAGGCTTGTTGCAGGTATGAGGTCTTTAGTCATTTATCAGCAGAACCTTTCTTTTCTTGACTAATAGTAGTGTATAAAATATGTCAGCATGACGTCAGGGCAGGTAACATCAAAATGTTACCAGCCCCAAATAGATTTAACCAGACCAAAGACCAGTATATTGTGAATTTACTCAGATGTATGGAACATCTAAATTGTTTACCAGATCATAGGACTAGCTATCTGTAATTGTAGACCATTCATCAGAAATCTAGCCTGTCTGAAGCTGTCTGATGGGCCTTTTTCCCTACACTGCTAATAGATCCTCATTGTATTGAGAAAATTTATTTGAAAGGACATTTCAGATTTAATGTCTGCTCTTAAAGAATGAAGCTCAGTAAGTAGCAAAGTCAGTGAATTAGGGGTATAACAATTAACTGATCCATTGAGGTATTCCAAATTTACACCTGACTTGATGTGATGTGATATACCTTGTCTGTTCATGTTTAAATTATGCGATTTGCAAAAAGGAATATTTACTGCAAATTGTTGGCCTGTTAACCTTTCTAGTTGCTGTTTCACATAAAAAAATATACTAGATGGATATATTTAGGTTTGTTGTTAATAGTTTATGCAGTAGTATAGGGAATAGGGGTTCTGGACCACTTTCAAGAAATGTCTCTACAAAGCCTTATTTAGTAAATAAGGCTTTGGTTGGACCCTTAGCTCTTGCTACTATTACCCCTACTACAAAAAAGTTGGCGGTAATTACTGTGCCTTGGTAGGAGGTAACACTGTGCCGTACGGTACGATCAATAATTCTTCTCTTACAAACCCCCTACCCGGCCCATCCCTCAAGTAGTACAAGTTGGGTTCGTCGGCTTTCATATCCACTTTATCTATGTTGTAAGTTTTGACTGACCATATAGGATCGGTGGCCCGCTTACGGCTATCGCCCTCGTGTTCCCCCGGCTGGTATAGATACCTCACTAGGGCCCTATCTGGTATCTGCTTCTCCTTCCCACGCAATGGAGCGGCCGACTCTGCAACTATTGATTTTAGTTTGATAGCGTCTGCCGGTTTCTTACCGGTGAGACGGGTGACTTCATGGTTGATTGCCGACACCACCTTGGGTAACCTCGTGACCCATTCAGTCGATCGTTTTCCAGGGGTGGCCATCTCCCTAGCATACTGATAGCCGAACAAGCGCTCGGCTAAAGTCCTATTAAATCTCTCAACTATGGCTTGGCTGCGATGGGCTCCGTCCGTGCCACGCCTGACCTTTGTATCGTGTTTGGCTAGCAGTTGTGACACGGCACCCATGAACTCCCGTCCGGGGTCAACTTGCAGCTCTGTTGGCCACGTCAGCGGGCTGCGTTTGTATATGCGTTCAAATCCTCTGGCTACCTGGGCCGAATCTTTCGTGGTCAAGGGTTCGGCTTCCTTGTAACGACTGGCTACATCCACTACGGTTAAGGCATACTTGTACCTCTTGTCGTGGGGTAGGAACAGTAGGTCTGCCTGGTGAACGCTATTAGGTATGTTAATACCGAACCTCCTTCTAGGCACGTAGCGTGGTGCCGGCAAATAGATCTGCCACAGGGCTTGTTTTTCAAGCCACGCTTTGGCTTCCTCCGGTGGTACTCGCGCTATTTTAGCTAGCTTATCTACTGCGCTAGCTCCTTTCCAGTACCCACGCGGGCTGTAGTAAATAGCCTCAAATTTTTTCATGTCCATACGCGTATGTGTTTATACCATCAATAGCTATCCAACGTTTCGTGTCCATAGGCGATAGGGACGTCTTGTTTATAGTCAGTCCGTATATCTTATGTCCATCACTTCTAAGTGTGTTCATTTTATGTCTAAAGGTACGGGTCTTGAACAGGGCTTCCTTGAATCTGGCGTGTTTGATGTGTTGTTTCACCACATACTTCTTAACCCCCTTAGCCTTCCGGATCTCACTATTGTCGGCTTTCAGTATGGAGTACATCTTAGGTCTCAAACCTATGTACTCGGCTATGGGCGTGCCAGCACACTCGTCCTTCATCTTACCTAGGACCTTTTTATTTACCGTGCTGTGTAGGGTATGGGTCTTAGGGTAATCGCTGGTGTCGTATAAATCGAGGTGTTTTTTCATGTCCTCGTACACGTCCTCGGTTCGAATCTCCATCAGCAGGGAATCCGTGTCAGTGTACAGCACTTCACACCTGTCGCCGTACTGTTTCTTGAGCTCGTTGTAGTAAAAGTCGTACATCAGGTGTTTGGATAAATCGAGGATGCTCATCCCCACGTAAACAGGCCGGTTGAATTTTATGTGACTTTTCTTCATGTGTAGGGCAACCAGGTTGTCTGTGAATATCTTACTACGGTTGAATGCCGGACTGGCTATCAATCTCCTGAGCTTGTCTTCCTCACTCGATCGAACCAGCTTCACGGTCACGCGTTTCCTCAGGTTCTCCATAGTCTTACCAAACACCGAGTTGTTCATGAGCTTGTAGAGATTTTTCTCAAAATCACTGGTGGCTTTTTTTCGTAGGTCTGTGTTCATTCTGATGTAGGGCTCCATCCATGGACTCTGGTCGAACATGAGCACCCTGTGTATTTTGGTCAGCCTCATACCCAACGACAGGTACAGCTGTAGGTTGCGATAGTGAACGATGTACTTGGTCTTATTCATTAAGTTAGGCACGAGTTTTTCAACATCTGTCACACGCCCACCTGACAAGTTATGTTGGTACTCAGACATCCAGTCTGGGTTAACCCTCATACGTTCGGGGGCCAGGGGGTAGCTGTTGTGCGATGTGTGTAATTCCTTGGGATACTCTAAGTCAACCTCGAGGATATAACCTTTGTTCGAATCTGGTGCAACCCCCATAACATCAACGTGGGGTACCCATTCGAATCCCCCTGTAGGTAGATACTGACTCATGGCCCAGCCGTACAGGTTGTTTGCGTCGAGGTAGAGAATGTGATTGGTTGGTTTGTTAGGATCGTAACCTTTCACGTATTGATTATTTGCTTTCGCGTATCGTTTGGATGCCATGGAAATCCCACCTCGCAAACCTTTCTCAATGAATAGGTGCATGTCGTAATCTGTGAGCAATTCCAAATTAACTCCGGTCTTTTTAAGCAAGGCGTCCCACGACAGACCTGGGCTGGTGTAATACCATGCGGGGTCGAGTTTATACTGCTTGAAACATGTCCGCCTAAACGTTTCAAACACGTCGGCTAACAGCAGTACATCTGTCCTCAAGTACAGGTCGTGATAATCACCCAGGTTCTTACAACCCAGTTTATTCCATACGTTAGTCGCGTGCGAGTAATCATCTCGTGAGACGGACGCCTCATTCAGCTTACTATAAAAGCAGTCAATAGGGGGTAGTCTGGTCTCGGTGAACTTAGCCCAACTATCCATGTACTCATAGGGGTACACACCCTTCCTCATAAGCAGGGGTCTAGTCTCGGCGTCTGTGTATCGATCGGTGATAGGGAAGGTATTGTTGGCCTTGACCAGACTGTCGAGTGACGACAGGAGGAACTGAAACGAGTCAATGAACCTAAGTCCGTTTAAGCTGAAGGAGATGTATCTCTCCATGTTGTTGGGGATGCACGTTATATTACCATCGATTTTCGCGATGGCCTGCATGATCAAGTGTGAGTCGTACCCTCTCAAGTTGTGAAAGACAACGGGGATGTTTATTGTCTTAGGGTTGATTTTAAGCTTGAGGTTGCACGCGTTGTGAGCGGCGCCTCTATACTTACCAGTTATGTGGCAGTGATCTCTCACCGAATCACCATTAAGTGGTGAGTCACACACGTGACAGTTAGTGCTACTAGCGTGAGCTAGCCTGTCGACTCGGGTCAGACGCATGGGAGCGATTTTATACAATGCATTCCTAATAATTTTTTCTTCCTCCTGCAAACACTTTAGAAACCTTTCAGCCGCGTCAGGCCCCCTATACACTACCGGAGCTTTCGTTTCCCCGTCACAACGGACGACAATGTATCCAAACGAACAGGCTTTATGCTCTTGTGTTTTGTAGGTGAAGCTACCACTGGGAGCCTCGCCGGCGGCAGCCACTAAGGCTTCGAAGTCGGCATATATAATATAAGGCACAGACATTTGGTTCTTGTGGTTATTGAATTTTAGGATATTGTCACCTTTCTTAGGCATGTCGACTCGTATGGCCGTCTGCCCCACACCTTGACAATCATCCCGGTGGGATTCTAATAAATCAGCTCGGGTGAAGCCATGTAGACATCGTTCACAGAAGTGGGTCTTTCCTTTGTATGCTGATTGGTCATACAACAGCTTGCTAAAGTGTTTTATCCATGTGTAGTGATACTTGTCACCTCGCTGGATCATGAATATATTGATAACTTGGCGATCCTTCACCGGGCTGACCCTGTGTACTATTGTTGTGTTACCTTCGTGCCCAAAGACATTTATAGCCAGATTATTCTGTTTTTCTATTTTAGTGATCTGGGATATGGGGGTGGGTTCATCTATACCATCCCAGTTGAGCCCATCGTCTTGGGGATAGCTAGAAAGCCTATCTGAATGAGTGCCAGCTGGAAATAAGGCTGACCTGATAGCTAACCTCAGGCAATCGTTTCCTCTATTCTTAACGTTTACTATGGCATGTTTGTTTCTATAGTAGGGAGGCAAGGCTAGGTATGACCCGCCCCTGAACGGCACGTAGTTAGCTATGTCTAGATAGACATTATCGATTTTATCTACAACCCACCCGGACCCCAAGTGTGTGTAGCGTTCTAGGTATTCTCGTATCTGCTGAAAACTGGTATCGATTGATGCGTCAATGGTCTCTGTATGTGTGGCGACCTCTTGTTGACCTCGGAAGTAAGGCTGAACATACTCAGTGGTACTCCCAACCTGCTTATCGAGTGACATTTTCACTGTGATCTGAAACTTGATACTTCCTAGATTATTTAGTTCCTGGTTGACCTTATCAGCTATCAGAGGCTTGATATCTGTAATGTCTATGTTTCTATCAACGTGCATGCGCCAACCTCTCAAATAGTTGCCTACAGCGCGCTCAGTGCGCACGAACTGTAGGTCAATAGCTCTATTCTGTCGTAATAATTCTAAAAGCTGTGGTTTTCTCATACGAGAATACCCGCCTAAACCCAAATCCTGTGCCTCGGCTTTCAGTTGTTTTACAGTGGGAGGTTTTGCTACGGGGGCATGTGATAACAATGCGGTTAACCCGGCTCTCCCCAGGTTTGAATAACCCGTGTATCCAAGCTGTTTTGCTTGAGCTTTTAATTGTTTTACTGTAGGAGGGGCTTCTAAACCTAGTAATCTCAACAATGCTGACTTCCGCATTCTAGAATACCCGATCACACCTCTCTGTTTTGCGACCCGCTTGAGCTCGCGCACAGTAGACATCGTGTTTACACCTAAGAGAACTAATGTCTAATTGGTTCACAGTAAGGGGAGGTAACTCTTAAGTGGCTATCTTGAGCAGTCGCCTACGTTCTTTTATATAGCCTTTTTTATTCTCGTAGATGAGTTGATGTCTGACTACGTTCGCTCCGTGAGCTTTACATAGACAGTAGTGCCCTTTAACCCCGATACCACACACAGAACACGTGTAGTTAGGACTTCCCATATGGAAACAACAGAACCCCTGATTCCTGCATTTCCTACCACAGGCCTCGGTCTTCCCCATAAGTATGTATTCGCATCGATATGGAGCGGGTCTCATGTTTACTTATAAAGGTATTTTAGTTTAATTGCTTCGCAACCAACGCAGTAGCTGCTATACCAAACACTATGAAGCCCAGTTCACGATTCATTTGTCCCTTGGATGGTGTGTAGTACTGAGCGAGTGTGGGTTTATTGAGCGGTTCCAATTGTTTACCAGTTAGTAGATAGTATTCTTTCATTGCTTCATCAACATCGTTGAATGTTTGAACGGCATGGTTTTCACGCGTGAGTTGTTCGTTAATAAAATCGATCCTCTGGAGGCGTTTTTTAGCGTACTCGGCCTGTGCTCTTTGTAATTTCTCAGTAGCGAGATCGTGTCGCTTCCTTTCTTCCTGTATTTCAGCCGCGTGATCATCTCGTAGTTTCGAGAAGAGGTAATTACTCCCGGAAAATGCCAGGGCATTCACTAACGCCCCACCGACCATCATAGCTATCGTGGCCATCCCTATATTTATTTCATTATATTATCAGGTATTATTCCTTGTTTTACTAGGATGTCTTTTGTGGCCATCGCCATACCAAGGTTCATTATGAGCATACCCATATCCTGCAGGTTGAAATCTAGCTTGATAGTTGGTTGTTTAAGCACCATTTTAGTCAACCGAGCGTACCCTACGGCTAGACTAGCGACCACTGTGGCGTGGTATGCGTCGTTGACGAACGTTTTCCCCTCAGACATTATGTATATGATATAAAATATTAAAATTATAACATGATATGCGGGTCAATAGTGGGGCCTGCCGGCGGCGTGGGGGGTGGTGGCTCACTGTGGGAGGGTACCCCCACGTATAACCATGTTATAACCACGGCAGCAGTTACACCTACAGCCAACAACAGTCGGGTTGGGTTGGTCACTTTATGTTGGTTACACCACCGTTTTTTACCGGCAGCTACTCTCTTAGGATTCTTCTGTCTGGTTACTGTTGAAGTGGTCTCCACCGTCACCTCGGGACTCACTGTTTGGGGTGTGGGGGGTACCACCACTGGGGTCTCCTCCACTGGGGTTTCCTGTGCAGCATCCATCTATACTATTATTATTATTCTTTCTCTCAAATTGACAATGTTTTGCCGTGATAATAGCCGCCGTCACTGGAGCCAACAACATACCATATTTGTGGTACAGCCCGCAGCTGATAGAGCTCACGGCGTGTTCGATAAAAGGGTCTTTATCTAGGTCCTCCCACAGGTAAAGTCGGCGCTCTGGTGGAATGGGAAGGAAATGTGACACAATACCAGTGTATATCTGGGTCATAGCCGATCCTATTGTCTTTGTCATTTCTGCTCCGAGCCGGGACTCGTATCTAGCGTACAGCTTATCGATTTCTTCGGCTGACATTTTGTTAATTTTATCTGGAGTGTAGTCTCCAAAGTAATGTTTGGCTTTGCCGCCAACAGCCAACGCCACCAGTTTCTCTCGCTTGGGGGAATCCCCAGTGGGGGAACCCTCCAACGACAATTGTTCGAGCAATTCCTCACACTCCATCTTATAATATAACAAGTAAGATTTAGTTTTAACTATATAATACCCGATACAGACAAAACACAGAGAAATGAAGGTTAAGTTGCACACGACAAATACTTCAAATATCATAGCTTTGCTTAGCTTTTGCTTAGCTTTGCTTAGCTTTGCTTAGCTTTAGCTTAGCTTTGCTTAGTATACTCTATATGCTACTGGTTGGTCGGTTTTTAGAACGAGCTTAGCGTGTTTAGTTTCAGCGAGCTGTTTCTTCACCCGTTCCCGTTCTAATTTACTCATCACATCGTTCTCTCTCAAACACTCCTCAAACGAATCCCTGTCCTTGCAGTGAAATAAGGCCACCCATCGCGTCTGCTCCCTGAGGTCTTTCAACACCGAGTTGAACTTCTGCGTTAGCACCCAGACGCTGTGATTTGCATGCCGGCCGGAGAAGGCCAGGTACGATAGCATGTCTCTCTTTTTTGTTATCTCGCGATTAGCGCTGCAGTCGTCCAGTATGAACAGCGTCGGTTCCCCTTTAAATTTCTCGTGAAGAGCTTTCAACCAGTCCTGCAGGCGTGTTCCAGGGTCGATTTTGTGTACGTCCGGGTCCGTCATCACCCAAGGTCGCGCGTACGTTTTATTCATGCTCAGAGTAGGGCACATGATAACGATGTTATCGAACACATCCTTGTAGTAACCCTCCAACATATCCAACACGAAAACGGTCTTCCCACAGCCAGTCTGCCCGCATATGATAGCGCAGTGTGGGTCAGTGGGTAACCCCAGGGGGTCTCCCCCACTAGTAGATGGCTTGTACGAATCTCCCATTGTCTATATTAAGTTGCGCGTCCATAATAACGTACAGATATAATTTCAACTTACCAGCGGTTTGAGCCTTCTTAGTAATCTGGATGGTTATCCCTTCGCTGCCGTTATCTATACGGCGCCCGCTACCGTGCAGTTTATCATCATCCGTGGATCGCATGTCCAACCATAGGGCGTACTTGGTGGTCAGGTATTCACCGATCTGCACGGAGCCGAGGTCCAGGTCCTTTGTTATATAATCCCCCACTGGTAGCTTTTTTATCTCATCCCACTGCTGGTGTGGTCTCATACCATGACTGAACAGCTGGTTGGGCACGCCCTCGATGGTAACTTCCACCTTTTCAATCTCGGGGTTGAAAAACTTCTCGCTGTCCCTCCGGAATGGATCATAATCCTCCACGGGGACGACCAGGATACCTTTCATCGATCGCGCCGGCACGTTCAGGTTGATATTCCACACAGTGTCGCTCTTGTCTCGCACGACTGATCTATGCCTCAGTACGCGATCGTACAGGATAGCCATCTTCCCAGAGTACTGGCTTCGAACCTGCCTGGCCAGCTCCGGGCTAGTGACCATGTCGAACTCCAGAGAGATGTTGTCTATGGCATAACTGGCCTCATCACCGTTCGGCGTACGCACTACTTTGCTATAGTCGTTAAACGTGAGCTCGTATTCTAGCCTATCACCCAGCGCGGCCTGGTAAAACGGCGCGTGTCCCGTGAGCAGCTCGAAGTCGAGCGGCACGCAGAATCGATTCCCGTATGCTAGAGCGATGGCCTTTTCACCGTCCGATAGCTTGTCTTGCTGGTCTGTCGTGAAGACGTACCCTATGCGCGCCCGGGTTGATTTGCTGATACCCTGGTACACATCATTGACTCGTTCTCTCTCGCTTTTCCAGAGATCCTTGTAGCAGTGAAACACGTCGCTGTCGTCGATGCTCAGTACCTCGTTACCGCTTATCTTGACGGTCGTTTTCTTGATGATAGCTCGACCCACGTTCCGCACTAGCTCGCGTTTGTCGTTGTCGGAGGTCAACGTGATATTGAACGCCAGTCGAACAGTGCCTGGTACAATGAGGTCATTCTCACCAAGGTTTGGAAATCTAACCAGCAGAGTTTGATTCTGGTCTATCTTGCTGGGATTGTTGGTGATGGTCACCGACTGGCGCACGGCTCTGGCACCTAATGGCTCTCTCAATCTTCTGAAAGGATCTAATTTTCTACCGTACATTGTTATATAAAAGAAATATATTTTTAATACTAATGGATGAAGACATACCTATGGATGATATGTGGGACGATAGTGCCCAGGCATTCAATGATGACCAGGAGACCTCATTCTCGCAAGGTGACGAGCTCCTTAAAGGCGCCGTCGACGATTATTACAACGCAGTTGAAAATAAATCCAAACTCAAGCCGTTGGGAAGGAACTATTCCGATTTTACCCTCAGCAATGGCACGCTGCGTTTGAAGTCTCGCCCGGAGATCGATCTCATGAATAAACGCACTAGAGAACCGCTTGCTTTATCAACATTAGCTGGTAAACATGGAAGTCAGTTGGTCCAAGATGAACTAGGTTTCATAGATTACGGTGGCGCGCGACCTAAGCAGTATCCTCCGAAGTTAGTTCAAGGTCTGGAAGGCATCAGGGACGCCACATCAGATCAAAACATGACTTATGATATTAAAAAGATGTTGGCCGACTACGAGAACGAACCCTTCCCGGGGCTCGAATTTACCGTTCGGGAACTGAGGGGGTTGGATCTGTTGATGCAAACCATTCGTGGTCAGCTCTGGAAAAGCACAGCCAAAATGAGTGAGATAGACGACCACATCGCCTATGAAAAGAAAAAACTCGGTGAAACTGAGGACGAGTCTATGAAAGCCACCATTGAGGAACGAATACGTAATTTGGAAGATGAAAGGCAGACCTGGTTGGAGACAGCGTCCGGCTACAAAGAAAAGCTTAGATCCCAGGTCAGCCGTATACGGGAAACCATCAATCAAGTCCTCCACCGAGACACCACGTTAGCAGACAGGATTCGGATATTGTTCCGGGAGCAAGGGATCACCATCGCCAGCATTCTGACTGCATTGGGTTTTATCATATCAACCCTGGTGGTGTCACTAACAGGAGGTACCCCTGTGGGGCCTGCCGGCGGAGGGGGAACTCCCACAGGTGGTGGTGTTAAAGACTGGATTAAAAAACTCGGGGAAGGCCTAGCTAAACTGGCTGGTAAAGCCGCCGAAGCCCTTCCCGGCATCCTGGGTAGCATCGTCTCGTGGTTGTTGAGCGCTCTGTCTAAAACTGCCATGTGGCTCAGTCAAAACCTGTGGGCAGCCATCGTCGCCGTGGCGGGTCTGGTGTACGTAGCGGCTAAGAAATCTTTAACCAAATAAGTCCCAAAGTTACCCCACCAACCACCAGGGCCGTTTTATTATCAATATGCTGCTGTACCCCCACATGCACATGAGTGTGTGGGGGGGACACATGAACTTTAGGCTCCGGGGGTGGTGCCACTATACCCTTTTCACGTGGTGGGATGTGTGGGATATAGGGGGTGTTAATATCGGGGTTGATACCCAACTTTTGGTCCGCCGTGGCTATGACTATTTTGTTGTTATAACCCACCACTTTTTTTATTCTCAGTTGCATATCACTCGGAGCCATGTACAACCCCACGCCGAATACGTAATTGACTTTCGATCTGGCGTATTCTAACACGTTTTGGTAACGGTCGATGGCCCTCGGGAGATCAACTGGAGAATTGATAGCATCCTCAACGTTGGAAACGAATTGTGTCTGAGCGTCGTAAGCAGTTCCCTTACCGAGGATGTTGGAACGCGTCATAGACTGCGCACCCAACAGCGCCCACACGTACGTTCGAATCGAGTCGTTCAAGCGTATTGTACCAGCACGAGTGAATTCTTTCGATGTTTTTGAGATCATTTTAGTCCAGGCTGTGGCTGCATCAGGACTGGTTTGCTTTATACAGCTGACATGGATCTTTTCATTCGTTGTGGGGCCTGTAAATGTATGACGGTTTGGGTTGTATGAACCATCTTTAGAACCGGCATAATATGTTCCGGACCTGTAGAAGTACACGAGAACTATACCGAGACCATGGTTCACACCAGGAAGGCGAAAGTCTTTATTCGTTGGAATCTCAAACTCCCCACAAATACGTTCATAAGCGCGTCTATCATAGGGGTTATTCGTCATACTCCACGCTTTATCTTGGGGAAGAGGAGCACTTATTTCCTTCAATATTCGTCTCGTTTGATAATAAATATGAAACAAAATAACCGCCTTACTCAGTTCGTCTATACCGTAGTCTGGTGTCACACCCGACCCTGTCGTCGCACACCACACAGCAAAGTTGAGTTGGTTCTGCCAAAACTGCATTGGGTTTTGATTCCAGTTTACCACCGCCTGCGCGTTATTAACGGACACGATATATTTTTCAAAGATATTAATAAAGGTTGTTTTAAACCCCGTACCATCTGCATTCACCACGATTTTCAAGTGTGCTAAATCCATATTATAATATATAATTTATATATTATAATATGTACATAACACTTCCAGGAATAACGAGCGGTGAGGCCGTTCAGCTGACGCACGCGATCGATAACACGTCAGGTCAACTCGAAGTCGCACTCTGCGATATCACCTACCTACCGCAATGGACTAACATTAATATCAGCAACAATAAGCTATTCGTTAGTGGAACTCGCAGTCAGATAACTGACGGCTACTACAGCGTGTGCTCTCTAAACGACGAGGTCTTCAAACCCCTGGGAGCCGAACTCAAGATGAACGACTCAAACGGCACAGTGGTGTTAATCAACAACGGAAGAACCTCCTTGAGGCTCGGCCGACCATTAGCGAGGATACTCGGTATGTCTCCTGACGAGATAAAACCAACAACAACCGTCACAGGCACGAAGTTACCCGACCTAGTACCGTACCGAGAGCTGTACATTCATCTCGATCAGGTGAGCACAACGTATAACATTCAAGGAGGTCACCCTTCCACTATATTGAGAGCAGTGCCGGTGAAAACTGAGAAATTCAACGACGGTAGAACCGAGTCATTTTCACCACGGCAGTATAAGAGATTAACCCAGGGCAACATACCTGAGCTGACAATATCGGTGTTAGATATAAATCATAATCCTGTAAATATAGGATACCTCAGCTTAACGCTTCACGTAACATGACCAGCGCACAAGGGCCCGGAGTGAAAAAATGCGTCAATATCGGGATCTCCGACCTCGGAGACACGCGCGGTTTCGACGCTCCCGGAGTAGATGGTAAATCGTATGCCTTGCAACTGAAAAACAACATTTACAAACGCGTTGAAGTCACCTCCGGTGGAACCCTAAGTGATATAGTAGATACCACAAGAGCAACAGTCAACACTAAGTACACCCTTGTCAACACCGGTGATAATAATTGGGTAATATACCCATCGTTCGGTGGTAAACTGTTCGACTTAGATGATGTTGAGAGCACTACCGTCGTCAAAAACAAACCATATATGCTCGTCTTCACCGAAGATGACAAGTGGGTGTTGTTACCCGATAACAAATGGTTTCTCAATATTAAACTCGTCTCCCCTTACGTGTTCACGGATAACAAAGACAACCACCTAAACAAAGTCGTGAACAATGGAACCCTGCTCGTGGCTTACGTCCCAACTCATAGACGTAGTATAGTCGTCAGCCCAGTCAACACTATAGCAGCCCACATGCTATCGAGTAAACCGGCCATGCAAAACGTGAAATTGCAGTTGGTGTCTGAATTCGAAGGCGTGGTCAAGATACTAGAGGATCTACCGGCAAACTCAACATTGTTCATCAAAGTCTACCTAGGGGAATCATCGGGGAATGATGTCGAGATCGTGAAGGGGATCAAACTCGGGTGGGTGAAACGACACCAGTTTCAAGTTTACGTGCGGGTGGGTGTCGACTCCAAGACCAGTCTGCAGGGGGTCAACGTGATCGTGGAAAACAAGATATCACTAATCAATATCTTCCTGCCTGACAACATACACTTCATGGGTATGAAGTTAACCCCTGAATTATTATCAGAAAACCAGTTGGAAATTATATCATAATAGTATAATAATGACTAGTCATCATCCCAACACTACGCTTAACGACCTGGGAGATACGGAGGGATTCGATCAGCCTGGTGAGGAAGATGAATTATACATCCTGCACTTCAAAGACAACGTGTACAGACGGGTGTCGTTATCAGATTTAAAAGAACCCAAATGGCTGATCAACTTAACACTCGCCTCACCTTATATCACAACAAAAGAGGGGTGGAGGTTTATCTCTAAGATTAGGAATAACGGTATCTGGCCCGGGGATTTCATTACGGGGAATGAAGCAACAGCCAAGGTATATTTTTATGAAGGAAAAATTGGATTAATTTCTGGAATAGAAAGTAAATTAACATTTAGCAGTAATTTACACGAAAGGCAGCTTGAGATATTCTCCCCCTACACAATCATCATAGAAGTCATGTTTACGTATTTTGACCAGGAAAACTCCTCGAAAGGACGTCAATTTTTACCCGGGGTGGTATTACACTGGTTTACCGAACACTTAGATCAATATTGCCGTATTGTTATACAACGGGATACCCCCACGGGTTCTATAAAACGTTTAATAAGCCTCCCTGGGGTTTTTATTACAACAGAAAAGTCTATTAACCTCTCACCTCTTAGCATTAGTTATGATCTACTCCTTATAGGCTTCAAATACATTGATAGACTATTAACTGAAACCCAATTAAAATATTTTTCAAAATATATATTATAGGATGGGTCTGTACCCAGTCGTAGAGGAAGTAGCGAAGACGTTGGAAACCGTAGATGGGTTCCGCTTGAGGCAGTTATGTGATGTGAAACGTCAACTAGAACAAGACCGTGACACGCGGAAAGCACTATGTAAAAAGTACAATAGAGCTTTCAATATCGTGGACGGGGCTGACACTACCCTTATGGTAACCAGCATGGGACTAGGGGCGGCAGGCGTTGGGTTGTTAACCACAATCGTGGCTGCACCTATAGTGCTAGGTATTGAAATAACGGCTGGGGTGACAGGGTTGGTAGGGTTGGCGCTTAAGTTAGTATCACGCAGACTTAATCGTAAGGCATTGAAACATGACGAGATCAGGGTTCTGGCCGAAGCAAAGCTCAACACAGTGAGTGAGCGAATTTCCACGGCACTCTCTGATAGTAAGATCTCAGAAGAGGAGTTTCGTTCAATCCTTTCTGAACTCAAAAAATATAACGGAATGAAACAAGATATTCGATCCAAGTCTCGTAAGTCTGCTATCAGCGAGGACGAGAAAAAAAAGTACATAGCACAGGGAATACAAAAAGCCCAGCAAGCCTTTATTATGAACACCAAAGAGATCGTAGGCGGTTCACGTTAAACTGTTTCCTCGATATAAACATGATATAGGGGCGATAACCGTAAGCGAGCCTCCTATATGGTCAGTCAAAACTTACAACATAGATAAAGTGGATATAAAAGCCGACGAACCTAACTTGTACTACTTGAGGGATGGGCCGGGTAGGGGGTTTGTAAGAGAAGAATTATTGATCGTACCGTACGGCACAGTGTTACCTCCTACCAACACAAAGTAGGCATAGTAATTACCGCCAACTTTTTTGTAGTAGGGGTAATAGTAGCAAGAGCTAAGGGTCCAACCAAAGCCTTATTTACTAAATAAGGCTTTGTAGAGACATTTCTTGAAAGTGGTCCAGAACCCCTATTCCCTATACTACTTATGCAGATAAGCAAGTTAACATAAACATATTCATTGTAACAGATGCCACTCATTCATCACTGTGATATACATTAATATTTGAGGTGTTAGTTCGTGGTTTTCTATCCAGCCTGCCCCCATGAGCTAGATGCAGGGGATCAGTTCGGCCGGAGTCCCCTTATGTTCTGTGTCCTGGCAGACCGACTGGAGTGTGCAGAGACACTGCTGAAGGCCGGGGCTCAGATCAACCTCCGGGACAAGGGGGGTAGGACAGCTCTGCACTGGGCAGCACACAAGGTAGGCCCATATTGTCTTGTGGAAAACTAATACTTGAGTATAATATACAATTAAATTCTGGGGTACAAATTTGGGGTACTACATTGTGTATAAAACACATTAAACAAGTGTTTCCATTCTTTGGTATATACCTGAAAATTATTGCCATAACCATCAGGTGAAAATGGCAACTGTATGGTAACATTTAACAGCGATGATATTTGTGTGCTGCCAGTGAACTGGATCACAGTTACCAGGTTTGGCCATACTCTAAATAATTAGCATTCCAAGTTATGTGTGTCTGAAAACATCATAACTTAAGTAGTAGTGATCACTAAATTTGGAGACACTTTCAGGATTGTTGGCTTCGTGCTAGTTTTAATTAAACAGATATGTACCATAACTTGTTTGGTCTGTTTTCCATGAACTAAGATGTTTCCCAGACCTCCATGCCTTTGAGTCTGTGTATGCAGGGCAACTATCGGCTGATGAAGATGCTGGTGTCAAAGGGTGCAGACTGTCGAGAGAAGGACAATGAAGGTCAGACAGCCCTGCATCTTTGCACCCGACACAAGCTGCCCAAGTGTATGGCATTGTTGCTGCGGCAGCTGACTCCAGGGGAGATGGACGACCAGGACAACAACAAGGTAACACTACAAGGAGCTGCTGTAGCTTCAGTATTGCTCACCAGGAAAAGTTGTCACCTTGTGCCTCATTTTAGGAATACGGGCATGAGTGAGCTTAGGTTTATGCTGCACTCAGCAGTATTCCAGCTACATGGTGGCAGTTTGTAAATAATCAAGTCAAGACTAGACAATCCAGTGATCAAGAACATAAACATCAATCTAAACAATTCAGAACCGATGACATGTCAACCAATTCACCGAGCCTGACCACCTGATGCCATTAGTCACCTCTTACGACAAGCATGGATACGTAAGATTAGTTCTAATCCAGACATTCACTGGTCCGAAAAATTTTGGAACTAGTACAGGAACATTTTGTTGTGGAAGGATATGCAACCAATTGTAATTGTATTCCTGCTTAATATTACAGGTGTTGAGTTGATGCTGTCATCCAGTGTTTATGCAGCACTTTGTGTTCCAGAGAACAGCCTTGCACTGGGCAGCCTCCTATGGAAACCTAGAACATGTCAAGATGCTCATCAAGTCGGTAGGTTGTTCTGCTTTTATTGTGAGATGATATGTCCAGTAATTTACCTTGTCTCTTATTTGGAGTGAAGCTTTACTTTAAAATGACCCACATGTTCCCTTTGCATGTAAAAGTTGTATGAAAAACAGGGTTATGTCCCTTTAGTAGACAAAATGAAGCAGCTGGAAAATCACACCAATTGTGAAGTGCTACACTTCATCATCCCACGTGAATCCACTGTGTTCTCAATACCTGTAAAGTGTACCTGGAAATAATACCTTTATACCAGTTCATGAAGTCAGAAAGTTGAGTACAGTAATCAAACAAAGGATGCGGCTCATCAGAAAGATCAGATGTTTTCTAGGACACCAACTGTTTTCAATTGTTTTCTCTTCAAGTAGTAATCCTCTTCAAGTCCTGGTGAGTACTCTAGCATCTTAAGAGAGTTAAATACCTCAGAGTCAGAACAAACTAAGAGAGCTAAACTTATGTTTTGTGTTTTAGGTCATTAAAGTATCTTCCCAATTGCATAATCATTTTCTGTCACTAGTATTTAATATGCATGTAAACTCTCTTGTAGGATTCAAACATCGGCATCCCAGACACAGATGGCAAAACACCACTCCACTGGGCAGCTAGTAGCCGAGATCGACAGGCTGTGAGCTGTGTCAAACTTATCTTGGTGAGTGCACATTCTTGAATACCCAGTTGCTGCAGACGACAGGTGAATGATTCTGTAGCAAGTAGTAGAGCCACTCATACTTGTGGAGGAAAATTCTCATCGATGACTGACATCCATACAGACAATTCTATGTTTTGAAATCAACGTTTTGTTCAGTTAACGTATGGTGTACCTGCAGGAAACAACCCCAAGTGTGATCAACTGGCAGGACTATGAAGGAAGGACAGCTCTTCATCTGGCAGTTGCTGACGGCAACGAGAGTATAGTCAATGTATTGGTGCAGACAAGTGTACGCAAGTGTAATGTATCTGCTCTGGATAACTGGTTCAGAACCCCCCTGCACTGGGCAGCTGTGTTGGGTAAGAGATGAGAGACATGCCCAAATGATATCCAACGAATCCAGATTTATCTACAGTCATATTATAGGGAACAGTAGGTCCCCAGTTCCCCATCCTTGTCATAGGAGTGAACTTACAAGAATCAGTCCATGATTTGGCTAGAGAAGTGACAAAGGCTGGACTTTTTTTAACAATCCAATGTTTCATACCAACACGCTATAGAAATGTGAAAACTGGATGGATACCTTGTCTGTGAATATTAGAAGATTAGTCAGGTCACAAAATAAAGATCTGTTGAACATTCCTATGACTTCCAGTAATTTCTGTGAGACCGTGTAGATATGAACATTTTACTTTGGACTTCAGGACATTCGAAGATTGTGGGGTTTCTCCTGGACAGTGGGGCTGATTTTGCCAGCTCAGATTCTAATGGTGCCACACCTCTTCACTATGCAGCTCAGAATAACTATGACGTAAGTCCACTTTAGCAATTTTTACATGTCCTATGCAAGAGTCGTCAGAAGATGACAAATCACCCCAGCAACCTATATATATCTGAACTTTGCCAATATGATCAATGATTTGGTACTGAATCAGAGTAGTCACAGAAATCAAGTCCTATGCAGTGTGACTTTGTTTTGTGGTATATTGGTGTGCTTTCACACCTTCAAGTAGTAACCTTTATCTACTGTCTGACTCAGGTAGCTTGTAATCAGCTTGTAATTTGGGCCATCTAAATAGCCAACTTAAGAACATATTCCCTAGATATTTACCTTTGATTTACCTTATTTCTTTTGCTGAGTCTTCATCACCCTTTTGATGTATTCCAGGTAAATTTTTGTGATAATGATCATAAAAGTAACATAGCATTAATGGTATTGATCTTGTTGACCTAGGATACGGTGGAAGTGTTCCTGTCTCACAAGCTGGTGACTGATGAGAGTGATGTTGATGGCCGAACAGCGTTCATGTGGGCAGCAGGCAAAGGGGCAGATGATGTTATCCGTATATTTATAAAACACAATGTTGACATTAGACAAATGGACAAAAACGAAGAAACAGGTTAGTTCTGATGAATGCACCATAAAGAAAAGTTGGGCAGGTGTGAGTGTGAGTGAGAAGGGAATGGCAGGGTGTCTCTTTGCTTAGGTCTGGGCTTATATTTCTGAAGTTCTCTTAGCACTTAGATAGTCGTAATAAGTAATAACATTAACTTAAGACTATCCTAACACTAAGAGAGTTTCGAAAATCTAGACTCTGGCTATTTGTGGGTATCTCAGTGTCATGCAAACCTTGGTGTTAGTCAACACATGTTCAGTACACAATTTATGTTAATGTTTTCTTATGCAACCCAAGTCCAGTGTATACAGATAATGGTTTCTCATGCAACCTAGGTCCAGTGTACAGGTAACAAATACACAACCCATGTTTACTTTACCTTCAGCCCTGCATGCTGCAGCTTATTCTGGCCACACCAGCACAGTAAAGATCCTGCTGGAGTACAGGGCAGATATTGATGCCGTGGACCTTATGAAACACACACCTCTGTTCAGGGCCTGTGAGTCCGGTCAGACTGACGTGGTGCAGACACTCATCGATGCTGGGGCCAAGGTGGATGTAGTTGATCAGGATGGCAGGTCCCCTCTACACTGGTAGGTTGACTGTAGGGTGTCAAGGCATGGTTACTTTCCATTGAAAGTATCTGTATATGTTGCTTTGAGATTGGAAAAATGTTATCCTTGAAAGACATTGATAGGCTGGAAACAGATGAAAACTCACAGGCTTTGTGCCTACAAAAACTGTACCCTTTTAGCTGTTCAAGCATTTGGAATTCCTTTTCTGTATCAAAACATATGTGTTTTGAAGTGCTTCAATGTGTTAAAATGAGATCTGTGTAGCTGTTTCTCTGTTGGCAGGGCCGCACTTGGGGGTCATGCCTACATCTGCCAAACTCTCATCAAGTTTGGAGTGGACCCCAACATCAGGGACACCACAGGGTAAGTGGATAGACTTGACTGGATAAGTAGACAAACATGACAGGTGATATGACCAGGTGAGTGCACCAACATGAAAGTCGACATGACTGGATCAGTAGATGGACATGGCAGTGACATGATTGTGTGAGTAGACGGACATGGTAGGTGGCATGACCAGGTGAGTAGTCGGACATGGCACGTGGCAGGACCAGGTGAGTAGACAGACATGGCAGGTGGCTTGACCAGGTGAGTAGATGGACATGGCAGGTGGCATGACCAGGTGAGTAGACGGACATGGTAGGTGGCATGACCAGGTGAGTAGTCGGACATGGCAGGTGGCAGGACTAGGTGAGTAGACGGACATGGCAGGTGGCTTGACTAGGTGAGTAGCCGAACATGGCAGGTGGCATGACCAGGTGAGTAGCTGAACATGGTAGGTGGCATGGCCAGGCGAGTAGCCGAACATGGTAGGTGGCATGGCCAGGTGAGTAGACAGATATGGTAGGTGGCATGACCAGGTGAGTAGACGGACATGGCAGGTGGCATGACCAAGTGAGTAGACGGACATGGCAGGTGAGTATGGCAGTGACATAACTTGTCTAGTAGATGGACAGAACATTTGACATGTCTGTGTGAGTAGGTGGACTTGACAGTTGACATGTCTGAGTGAGTAGATGGACATGACAGTTGACATGACTGAATGAGTAGGTGGACATGACAGTTGACATGTCTGAGTGAGTAGATGGACATGACAGTTGACATGACTGAGTAGGTGGACATGACAGTTGACATGTCTGAGTGAGTAGATGGACATGACAGTTGACATGACTGAGTGAGTAGGTGGACATGACAGTTGACATGTCTGAGTGAGTAGATGGACATGACAGTTGACATGACTGAGTAGGTGGACATGACAGTTGACATGTCTGAGTAAGTGGACTTGACAGTTGACATGTCTGAGTGAGAAGATGGACATGACAGTTGACATGACTGAGTAGGTGGACATGACAGTTGACATGTCTGAGTGAGTAGATGGACATGACAGTTGACATGACTGAGTGAGTAGGTGAACATGACAGTTGACATGTCTGAGTGAGAAGATGGACTTGACAGTTGGCATGACTGAGTGTGTAGATGGACATGACAGTTGACATGACTGAGTAATAAGGTGGACATGGCAGTTGACATGTCTGAGTGAGTAGGCGGACATGACAGTTGACATGACTGAGTGAGTCTGTGAACATGACAGTTGACATGACTGAGTGATAAGGTGGACATGATAGTTGACATGACTGGGTGAGTTGTGGTCACTGACATTTTGTTATCTGTGTGTTCAAGGCGTACCCCTATCCAGTGTGCAGCGTATGGAGGTTTTGTCAACTGTATGTCAGTGTTGATGGAGCACAAAGCAGATCCCAGCACACAGGATAATGAGGTTAGTGCTTCATATGTCACAAAGATGGAGACCTTGTTACGGAGTCTGTGATCAATGACCTGAGAAGGGTCCACTACACAGCAGTCTGTAGAATTTTCCTAATCCTGACTCATGCTTAATTGCTTACTCTCCTCTTCCTGGCGAAGGTAGTGGAACACCAGTGTTGCATCCAGGCCGCGCGATAGCGGGATTTCTCCCCCCCCCACCACCACCCCTCCAATAATGTACGCCGCAAAAAATGAAAATCGATGCGCGACCTGTCCCGCAATTTAAGTCACTACGTACCTATCATATTTAATTATGTCAACTCACACACTTAGATAACATGTGGCGCTCTTGGATGCATTCATATATCACAAATCAAAATCCTCTTTAATCCTCTTTAAAACAAGACTGTGAATCATGTTTAATTCTTCTGTTTGTTAAATTAAACCAGTTTCATCATTCGCTATCTTTTCATTACAGATACGCAAATCGGTTTCCTCACATATATCTATTTTCGGTTTTGCATACATTAATGTACGGTATAATCCGTAGGATTTCTTCAGCCATCACATGATGCATATTAAGTATTTGTAACTACTCGTCTCTTTCCCTGACCTACAAGAAGATGCTTTCCGGAATGACACGAGTAGTTACGGCGACGTTTGTAGTTTCTTTATCTTGGTGATTGGTCACCACCACGTGTCAAACTAAAAATAGCGTGGCACACCAAGGGTATACTTCAGAATGGGGTAACAGCACAAACAATACACCGAAGGTGCTGTCACATAATCCGTAGTTGTAATTATATATATTTTATATTGATAGACCTGCAATAAACAATGCTATATCATATTCTCTTGATAAAAGTAACAGTTCCAGATGCAATATTTTCCCGATCACTATATCAGATTCCATGCCGGAATTCACTGACAGATCGTGTTGGGAGTAGCTGTGCACAACTGATTGCTATTTCCAGCTCAGTATATGAGACAAATACACACGGTAACATTTCCCTGCTGCAAACTGGCTTTTTTCCTAAAAATTAGGTTTATCAAGTGTAATATCAGTATATATATCAGTATATATATAGGTATGTGGAAAGCCATTCATCCAATGGCATCGCTTCTTATTCATTGTAAGCTAATACCCGCAATTTCATTGGCTGATACTCGGAGCTGACAGGTTCTGTATATATATTGTTTTGAATTACATGATAAAAAAGCAACGCATGTTTAGTTTGAAGAAGTTCACAAACATGACTGACGGTCGGAAAGCCAACAAATTTAGTGACTTCTTCAGTGTCTTGGGAAAACGAACAACAAAATGACGTCTTAATTTTGGCTCAGAAGTTCAACAGAATTGTGCTGAATCTGTTAGCCGTGACCATGCTGTTAGACTTAATGGGAATGAAACCGAATGTGAACGTGTGACTACTAATACGATTACTACAAAAGCAGCAAGTCTGAATAATACTGAAGATGAAAACAGCACAGAAATGAACATTTCTACAGTGAAGAAATGCAAAACTGATGAAACATTTCAAGATTTGTGGAAGAAAAAATACACGTGGTTGGACACAGACAGCAAAGGAGGCATGATATGTGTGAGTGAGTTCATTTCCATTATGATAGATGAGAGCACTGACATTTCTGTTCAAAAGAATCTTGTGGTATATTGCAAGACAGTGTCTGACTGTTTACAGTGCAGTACACACTTTATTTATTTTATTCTGATGTGAGTGTGACCGGAAAAGTTTTGTTTAAAAGATTAACACAATTTCTGTCTTGACAGGGAATAGAGTTTGACAAAAGTGGTTGGATTTGGATCAGATGGAGCAAGTTTAATAACTAGTAAAGAGAAAGGGGTTGCTACAAGGATCAAGAAGGAGGCTCCACATTGTGTGTCTGTACACTGCATGGCTCACAGATTGAACTTAGCCACATCTAAAGCTGTAGATAGTGTGGTGTATATTAAAGATACTTTTCAAAAGGTGTTGACAGACCTTTACTATTACTTCTCGAAATCTACAGCAAGAACAGAAGTAATGAAAGAAATTCAACACATTCTTGATTAACCTGAGGTAAAGATGAGAGAGGTACATGAAATTTACAACTCACTAAATACGGATCTACAGATCTTGGAAAGCACTGTGCAAATATTTCCAGTCACACAAGACAGACAGCGGCAGAACAAAAGGTTTATTTGAGAACATAACAGATTACAAGTTTGTATGCTGCATGTATCTGATGATGGTCATCATCTCGTCTTTAGCTGCCCTTAGCATGACAGTGTAGAAGCAAGACCTTGATATATCATCTGTTCGGACAGCTATTGATGGTATCTTTTCTGCAGTAGACCAGGCATTCAATAGTAAGACTTACTATCAGCAGTTACTTCACACATCCCATATGAAGAAGGATGTCAACATGAAACAGGTCACAGTTCAAGGAGTAAAAGTCAATGTGTCAAAAGATGAAACCATAAGAGAAGCACAAAAAGCACATTCCCCTTCAGACTGCAGACTGTGAGAGGGGCTTTAGTTGCCAGAACATTATCCACACTAACACTAGAAACAGACTTGATCCAAACAAAGGGAATCAGTTAATGACAATCCAAACTGAGGGACCCAGCTCCAAGGAATTTCCTTTTGATGCTGCTTTTGCAGCTAGGCGAAGTAAGAAAGAAAGACGCATATTTCAAAAGTGTTGAGCCAAAAGGCCGGGTAAGAAATTTCACTTGAAGAGTTAAGCATTTTTGTGACAGCATCAGCATTATAGTAAAGAAATGTCATTTGTCAGTATGTAACATTTAAGCGGGGTGTCCCCCTTAATCTCTAATTCCTGGATGCAACACTGAACACCAGAAATCCCTTGAAGTTCCCTTCACTCACCCAAGTAATACTTCCCTTTTCCCAGGCATATGGTCAGCTGACGGCCATGATACTTCACTCTGTCCCTATCGCCCGACAAAGGTGGCTGGAGGCACCTGGGGTCCCGTATACGGCTATAGATCTTTAATTCTTTTGGTGATGCGTATGAGCCGTTTGATCGGACCCCATTTGAACTGCTAACTCAGAGGACGCTGTTTCTTACTTGCCTTGGCTACAGCTGCACAAATGTCAGAAATTCATGCCCTAGACTACAACCACACGAGCTTTGATGCAAGTCATCAGCAGACAGCTCATCTGAGTCTATGATGGGATTTTATTGTGGAAAATCAACTGCCAGGTCAACCAGATAAACAATTCCACATACCGGCACTATCTTCAATCCCTAGACCTCATAATACTCAAGATTTATCATTATGTCCAGTCAGAGCATTGAAGATATGCATCACAAGTACCAAGTCTAGAAGGCAACATTTCAAGCACCTGTTTATCCCTATATCTACTGAGACACTTACGGAAGTATCCCGCAACACTGTCTCTGTGTGGATCAGAGCTGTTATACTTAGAGCATACAAAGCAGCAGGATTAGACCCTCCATGAGCCTCTAACCCACATGAAGTCAGAGCTCTAGCCTCTACACTAGCGCTACATGGTAATTGCTCGCTATCTACTATTATGGAAGGTTGTTTTTGGACATTAAATACAGTATTTGCCAACCATTACCTGCGAGACATAGCCACTGGCATTCATCAGTTTGGACCACTTGTCGTTGCTCAGCAACTAACAGTTCCTCGACAACGCTGACTTACTCACCAGATTTATCACATGACTTGTGGAAGCCAGACGCTCTGTGGAGTATTTTGGTGAAAAGTCTATGTGCATGTCTTGAACAGACTAGCATAAATGATCATGACCTTGTATTCATTATGAAGATACTTAACATGAAGAAAGTTCGCAACTAGCTTCGATTGTTATATCGTGATATTTGGTTGCATCAGAGACTAACAAGACACTAGCTATATTAGTGTCATCACGTACCAGTCAACAAAACCTTTTTTCGACTGGATGTTACTCCCCACCAAATCTACAACGCATATGAAAAGAATAAGACTGAATTATCACCGTCACAAGTTCCCGTTAGGTGGGGAATTATTCTACGTAATTTACAACTGACAGCAGAATCCATGGTGGCCTGACCCAACACCGTTTCTGTCGGATTCTGTAAGCAATTAAGCATGAGTCAGGATAAGGAAAAATATGTAATTTTATGAATAAAATGGATATTTTATACTTATCCTGACTCATGGCGAAAGCCATCCCAGCTGCCCCACACAGACACGCTGAATTCTCGCATTCTCGTGTCTGGCAATTATAGGAGAGAGTGAAGTATCATGGCAGTCAGCTCACTTGGGTGAGTGTGATTTTACGTCCACTTCTTTTATAAGGGAACTTCAAGGGATTTTAGGTGTTACACTACCTTCGCCAGGAAGAGGAGAGTAAGCAATTAAGCATGACTCAAGATAAGTATAAAATATAAATTACATTTATGACCAAGACACTAGACCAAGGCCTTGCTGGTCTATCTGTCTTTGCTATTTTAGTATCACTAGGTTCTTGTTTCATAAATGATACCACACCCCTGTGGGTATTCTGGGCCAGAGATAGTCCACAGTAGCCTGTGCTCTTAATGGAGACTGGGTTGTCAGACTAGTTGACTAGTGATTACCTGATACCATACCCTTGTAGCATAAGAGGGATGCTGATTGGTTTGCTTGATCTGAGTGTTTACCGACTACTTTGATGTAGAATAGGATTGATTGCCTAATCAAATACATTCACCTACTTATCCAAGGTATGTTAACATGACAACTGCTCACCTTGTCTATGACTAGCTGCTGGTGCCTTTCAGGCCGTAATAATTGTAATACTACGTTGTGTGACTGCACCTCCCCTCCTTATCCAAGGTATGTTAACATGACATGTCAACTGCTCACCTTGTCTATGACTAGCTGCTGGTGCCTTTCAGGCCGTAATAATTGTAATACTACGTTGTGTAACTGCACCTCCCCTCCTTATCCAAGGTATGTTAACATGACATGTCAACTGCTCACCTTGTCTATGACTAGCTGCTGGTGCCTTTCAGGCCGTAATAATTGTAATACTACGTTGTGTGACTGCACCTCCCCTCCTGGCTGTGATAATTGTAAATCTTTCCTTATCCTGACTCATGCTTATTATGATTGTCTCCTCCATATATCTGAACATCGTGGAACATTTGAATCCCTTGACGTTCCCTTCATTAAAGCAGACGTAAAATCATTACTCACTCATGAGTAGCCCGTGCGTTTGGGGCGCAGATCAGTCACATGCCATGCCATGCCATGCTCTTTACTCTCTCATTCCCCAATTTTCCTAGTTCCCAAGAAAAACTCCCAAGGAGAAGTTTCGTCTCATATGCAATAGGAAGAAATTCAACATGGAGTATGTCCTCAAGCCTGCAAAGTTCAAGATGATACATCTTCCTCAGCTCCGACGACTGGTACATCCGGCAAACTACCTTGCAATCATAGACCTCAAGGATGCCTACCTGCACATACTGATACATCAAAAATCACGAAAATATCTACAATTCCTGTTCAAGTGATGTCACTTCCAGTGGAGTGTCCTACCATATGGAATATCCTCGGCCCCTTCGTTGTTTACTTGAGTGACCAAGCCTATCTCGCAGTATCTCCATCAATGAGGTCTACGCAGTGCTTTCTACCTAGACAATGGGATTCAAATACATCAAGATTACATCAGTCAACTCAGACTGCAACTAGATTTCACCATTTGTTTACTGACACAGTTGGGATGGCTAGTAAATCTACTCATTTTGGAGCTAGAGCCATTGCAGAATCTCCAATTCCTAGGAATACAATTCCGCACAGCACAGAATATATAGCATATTTGTCCTGGAAGATCGTTGGAACAAAATACAAGATATGTTAGCTCAAGCAGTACTGTCTCCGTTGACACTTCACAGTTGGCAGTGTTTACTTGGTCTACTGACGTCAGTCCAAGACATGACATGTAGGGGGAGGTTACACTTACGCCTGTTGTTGCAGAGATTTGTCAACGATCACTTGAACAACACCAACCCGTTTGTTCTACTGGATTATCTCAAGCCATATCTCCCCTGGTGGACACACAGAGACATTGTCAGTGAGGGAACCTACCCGTCAGAGCCAGACTGCATAGGTCATCTATACATAGATGCATCGATCCAAGGATGCAGGGGCAGTGGTCAAGGCAGATCAAAGTGGTGAAAGCAGTGATCAACGTAATACAACATTGGTCAGGTTGTCTCAGAGACGCCAAACTGTTGCAACTTTGTTGCAACTTACATTTCACCTGTACAGCATTGTTGACAAACAGAACATATTTCAGAAAGCATGCCACATTCCAGGAGAAAAGAATATCATAGCAGATGCTCTATCCCGACCATTGCAGCTGTCTCCAACATAATGGATGCTACACTCAGAGACATTTGGCTGGAAGAGATTTGAGACATAGGCAAGGCGGAAAGGATTTACTGCAAGTAAAGCATCTCATCCTCAGGGGCTGACTGCCTGTGTCATTTGAGACCCACCAGACACTTAAAAGACTCTACATTATCAACGTATCTGGTACAGTCATCACTATGAAGACTGGCATAAAGTTGACATAAGTACCAGAACTACTGACATATATCAAGTTGGACAACCAGCAAAAGAAATTCAAGGCCCCTGCATGGGATCTCAACATAGTACTATAACATCTTACAAGCAACGCTTATGAGCCTCTAGATAGACATCCATGGACATGTTAACACGGAAAACACGGTTTCTGTTTACCCTAGCAACAGCTGCCCGCATTTCAGAAATACATGCGCTAGATAATGCCCTAACACGCTTTGAGTAAACAACTTATTTAGATAGCGCGCACTTAGGACAGCCTGACAGACAGTTTTATATCCCAGCACTGTCTACAGTACTCAGTCCAAATGACACAAAACATTTAACCTTATGTTTCATAAGAGCATTGAAAATCTACCTGCTACAAACCAAAACAAGAATAAAATCCAAGCACCCGGATTCTCCACCAACTGTTATGATATGGATCTCGGGTCCAAGTGAGGGTACCAGTGAAATCCCTTATCTAACTGGCGTGCTGGTTTGCTTGGGGGAATTAACTCAGCAAAGAGTCCGAAGTCACAAGAAGCTAATTACAATTTTATTTACAAGAGATGGAGTAACAAGGGTGGCCACAGAGAGTCGGTACAACCCTCTGGGCTGAGGGCTAGAGCTGACCTGTGTTGGGAGTCTAAACCCTACTGATGGACAAATGAAGTTGGAGACTATTTAACTACAATTTAAACAATACAAAGATTCTGATTTGCTGACTGATACAAAAATGGGTGTAACCTACAATAGCCAATGAAATACAGAATAAACAAAATGGTGTGTGTCCTACCATTACAACTTCAGTGACCAGACAGGGGGAGTACTTAATCTTTTAATCCTGTTATCTAAGTGACATTAATCTTGTTGGCACATTTACTGGATGCTTGATTGCTTACTCTGGGCTGGATCTTTAACGACCCTTAACTGGTGTTTGCATAATGTTATTTTACTGTAGGTGATAGCATGTTTACCTCATCAAAGCAGTTTATTAACCTGTCTAGACATAACCCTTGTCTTAGTGAATGGTTTGTCTTACAGTGGTGTTCTGATTACCTCAGGCTAGGATTTTAACTATGAAATTGTGTGGTCATAACTTATACCTTTTTCAATAGAATTTCTGTGAGATAAGCTTTACTACTTTTGAGAGGAGTCTTGTCTAAGCTATTACTGATACATGATGAAACTAATATTCTATATTCATATTTTCCTAATATTTGAATGCTAATATATTGCTTGTACTGGTTACCATTTATAATGAATTTTGGTATGAATTATCATTTCATGATATTATCCCCAAATGAACTGAGACACCAACAGAAGTTTCAAGAAATGAGTGAGTGAGTGAGTTTAGTTTTACGCCGCACTCAGCAATATTCCAGCTATATGGCGGCGGTCTGTAAATAATCGAGTCTGGACCAGACAATCCAGTGATCAACAACATGAGCATCGATCTGCACAATTGGGAACCGATGACATGTGTCAACCAAGTCAGCGAGTCTGACCACCCGATCCCGTTAGTCGCCTCTTACGACAAGCTGAGTCGCCTTTTATGGCAAGCATGGGTTGCTGAAGGCCTATTCTACCCCGGGACCTTTCAAGAAATGATATACTGTAAACCAACTATATTCTGTTAAAGATCATGCAGTAATAAGTAAAAAAAATATGTTTATTTCCAACAACAAAATGGCGATGATAAGTGACAACAACTAAACCTCTTCAAGTACAGATACAATCATGACACATAATTAAGTCTCAGGACAATGCAATAAACTTGTTGACACCACGCTGATCCGTTAATTGCATAACCATCAGCTGTCACGTCACAAGAAGCTTGATAACGCCTCACAAAGATCGTGTCAATTAACATAGACATGTTACCTAATGGTATTGCGATCTACTCACACAGTCCACCTTTAATCCAACTGCGCCTCACTGCATCGACGTCCTTCGCAACACTGTCAAAACATGTCACCAACCACCTTGCGTGCACCGGTTTCATGATGCTTATTCTCGAGTCAATACAATCTCTGGTCTTCTTTTGAAGTTGCTCAACCATTCGCTCGCAATACCAGTCAGTAAATTCTTTTTTCATGTCGCCATTCACAGACTCAAATTCATGACACTGAGTAACTGAGCTCTGCAGTATTATCAGGTTTGTGTTTATAAAAGTCCTTGGCATCTTCGGTGCCTTTGAGTCAAAGAAAACACAATGGACAAGATTACGTTTGATCTCTATTTAAGGGTCGTTTCAAAACAACCACTCGCAAAATTAAGTCTTGTATTTTTGGCTGAAGAGCGTGCTTCGCAGTAAATTGCAGTTGCAGAAATAAGTTGGTTTACAGTATCAGTGTGGATGAGAACTGATATTTTATGAGCATTTAAAGCAGCAGGCCTTGCGCCACCACAAGCCTCCAACCCACTTGTTCCACAAGGGAACTGCTCGATAGCAACGATAAACGAGGACGTCGCTGGCATTTACCAATTTGGTTCATTAGTTGTAGCACAACAACTAATGGTTCCTGAAAGGCACCAAGAAAATCTTACCCTTTTCAATCAAGTGACTTGTTGATGCCAATACACTCCGTGGACTAAAATGGTAGAGAGTCCATGTGCATGTCTCAGAACAGACTAGTATGAGTGATTATATCAATGTACTTGTTTGCTGTACTTGTACCTGAAAAAGGGATTGCATCTTCCCTTGACACATGCGTCAGTGGATGAAGCTGCTATAAGACAACTAGTAGGACACTAGTATATCTAAAACCACACTAAGATGTCATAGATAACTTGTTTGTAAAAGCTTTGACAATTGTGGTACCCCCAAGATACAGAACGAAAGTTGAAAGTCTGCAAACCTACAGTGTTTCAAGTTCCAATGGGGGGGTTACAGGACGTAAAATACATGACAACCAGAGAATCCAGGATGTGTCATGACCCACCACCAATTCCGTTGAATTCTGGCATGCATTGTAAGTCAGGATAAGGAAAAATATGTAATTTCCTGATTAAAATTGATATGCAGTACTTATGCTGACTCATGAAGTCAACCCTTCCATCCTCCCCTCTCATGACACTCTGGATATCCCTGAGTAGTATATATAATGGTGGTTTTGGACCGCTTGGCAAAATCGTCTGCAAATTTGCAGGAAAACCAAGGTTCACCCACATCTAGTACTAATTATATGTGCACATTCATTCACCTGCAAATTTGCAGGGAAAAACCAAGGTGCACCCACATCTGGTTCTAATTATATGTTTGCATCCACATATAACTATGAATTACCCTACTAAGGTTTAGTCTCACTGGGTGTACCTCCAAATAAAAATTTAAAAAAAGTACAGTGTATAAAATGCCTGGAACCAAACTACCACGGGAATCTGATGTTGAGATCAGGTCAGGTCGGTCAGTTAGAAATACATGTGAGACACCTACAATTTTTTCTACTTTAGAAGTGGTCAGCGTAGGGGGGTAGTGAAAGGAAGCCACCATCATCTGAGGCCCCTCAGATTTTCATATATTGAGCTTGTGATATGTGATATTTTTTCTTCGCTTCCCGAATGGATAAATTACCTGACCTGATCTCAACATCAGATTCCCGCGGTAGTTTTGTTCCGGGCACTTTATACACTGTACTAGATGTGGGTGAACCTTGGTTTTCCTGCAAATTTGCAGGCACTTTTGCCAAGCAGTCCAAAACCACCATTATATATACTACTCCCTGTATTCAGAGAGCGTGAAGAGCATGCACGAGCTCAAGGGAGGCTACTTACAGGTGAGTAATGGTTTTACATCTGCTTTAATGAAAGGAAATTTAATGGATTCAAGTGTTCCATTATGTTCGCATAGAAGGAGACAAGCATGATAAGCATGAGTTCACAATAAGTATAAAATATCAATTTAAAACAGAATTACAATACTGTTTTATGTGACAAAAGCTGCATTCCAGGCTATAATAATTGTAACACTGTGTTGTGTGGCTGCAGGGAATGACTTCGCTGCACTGGGCCTGCAGCATGGGCCACCTGGATACCGTCAAGCTGCTTGTGGAGCACATGGCATATGTCAACCATATGGAGTTCACTGAAGACAGGTAAGTCTGAGATCCAGACCTCTGCTTGAACAGTCAGATACAACACATCATGTTACAAGGAAATAGGATCAACATGTTTGTTAAGCTTTGTAAGTTTAAAATTCATTCTATCTTCGTACATTTATGCAAGGATTTAAGTCAGTTCCAGATGTGTCAGTGGTCTAATGGCTTGTGTATTGGCAGGTACACACCACTGGACTATGCATTGATGGGTGAGCACCATGATGTCGCCCAGTACATGATCGAGCAGGGGGCCCTCTCCATCACCGGCATACAGGACATAGCTGCACAGAAAATACAGGTGTGTGGCATACAGAACCTTACAGATATTTTGTCTCTAGTATTTGGAGCTAAGAATACAACTTCCAATGTCAGTTAATATGATCCTCTGTGCTTGGGAAGAATTTGAACATTTGCCCAGAACTGGGCCAATTTGGACAGCATTCTTTCAGCATTACTACTGCTTGTTGGAGCATGGAGCATGTGTTGGGACCAGCAAAATATGCCGTTACAGTGAGTGACTTTTCATATTTTGAACCAGAGAAGGACCATTCATGCGTTATGCTTACCCAACGTATGTATGCAATATGCTGCAAGATAGCAGATGCTGGTTTTGTGAGTGTTAACTACTGTACAAACAGTCAACTGGTCGGTCTTTATTGTGTGGAAGTACGGAGTAGGCTGACGCTCCGATTAGAGGCATGCAAATAATCATAAATTAACTAGCTTCTGTCGGGAGCAAATTCCAGTGCCGATATTGAGAGCATGCCAGATTAGAGGGAGGCCAGTTTTGAGGGCTTCCACTGTACTCAGAACCGTTATTATTGCGGGCAATTGTGTTAGTGGAACATGACTTCTGAATCCTGCTGCTCAAGAGAAAGATGAAAGGCATCTTCCCCATATTCCTTGATGGTCAGTGCCTAAATTTAGGAGAGATAAGTGATAGGGGCTTGATTGGATATGAGCAGTTGAGTCGTGTGCTGTTCAAAGCATCCCTACCTACAGAAGCAGGGTGCTTTTTTTGCAGAACGGTTGCAAAGAACTCACTAGCTGGGACTGAGAACTGTAAGATTCTTATATTCTGGGCCCAGTTGAAATCTGGGCAAAGCAGGGGTGTGTGGCGTTTAGCTCTGTCATTTGTCCTTTAACAGATAATCCAGCTTTGTATTGAGTACCATTAAAGGGTTTTATGAAGCATTCTCTGCCACTCATTGTTGTAGTCTTCCTGCTGAATATGGTAATCTGTGGCCCACCATCCAACTGTGTGATAAGTGCATAATGTCATATAGGATAAGTGTTGAAATATCAAAATTTTAACTGTCAATTTTGTGTGTCGTATCCCACAATATGGAATCCCGCCAAACAATCCGTAGATTACTGGATTGTTGCCAGCTTCATATCAACAGAATGAAGACATTGTGGTTGACCGGAGAACAATGCATGGTCTTGGAGTGACTGCTTACAGCAATTAGGGGTTTTGTTGGGGGTCTTTGGGCAAGGTGTTAGAAAAAGCTGAAAACTTTGTTTAAGGTCATATATATGGTAATCTGTGGCCCACCATCCAACTGTGTGATAAGTGCATAATGTCATATAGGATAAGTGTTGAAATATCAAAATTTTAACTGTCAATTTTGTGTGTCGTATCCCACAATATGGAATCCCGCCAAACAATCCGTAGATTACTGGATTGTTGCCAGCTTCATATCAACAGAATGAAGACATTGTGGTTGACCGGAGAACAATGCATGGTCTTGGAGTGACTGCTTACAGCAATTAGGGGTTTTGTTGGGGGTCTTTGGGCAAGGTGTTAGAAAAAGCTGAAAACTTTGTTTAAGGTCATATATATGGTAATCTGTGGCCCACCATCCAACTGTGTGATAAGTGCATAATGTCATATAGGATAAGTGTTGAAATATCAAAATTTTAACTGTCAATTTTGTGTGTCGTATCCCACAATATGGAATCCCGCCAAACAATCCGTAGATTACTGGATTGTTGCCAGCTTCATATCAACAGAATGAAGACATTGTGGTTGACCGGAGAACAATGCATGGTCTTGGAGTGACTGCTTACAGCAATTAGGGGTTTTGTTGGGGGTCTTTGGGCAAGGTGTTAGAAAAAGCTGAAAACTTTGTTTAAGGTCATAAGAACAAGAGAAAGTGCAAAGTGTTATAGTTTTAGCATCATTATACACAAATTATAGTTAAAATTTTCAAAATCACTCAAACATATAATTTTCAACAAGATGGGCATCAGGATTGTGTTCATCAGGTGGTGGTGGTCCTCCTGTGTCAAAAACATCAAAAAGTTCCATAACTTCTGCAGCCTCTAAGTGTTACAATTCACCCTTTGCCTAGATGTAGCTATATCTTATATGTGAGGGAAGTGTGGTAGCCAAATATAACTAAACTTACTGACTCATTCTTAGAGGTGATGTTGGACATCAGCCAACACATGAGACTAAAATGCTATGTTAGAACTGCATGTGATCAGCAAAGATATGGCCAATGATTGATTTGTGATATTCTCTGTCTTCTCTGTAGTCTGCATTTCGAGGCTATCGAGTGAGGAAGACATTTATAGAGAGGAAGAGGCTGCTAATGAAACATGAAAAGTTGAAGAGAGAGGCTGCCAGGTGAGAGTTTACATGGAGTAGAGTATGATATACATCTGACAGCTGCCAGGTGGGAGTTTACACGGAGTAGAGTATGATATACATCTGACAGCTGCCAGGTGGGAGTTTACACGGAGTAGAGTATGATATACATCTGACAGCTGCCAGGTGAGAGTTTACACGGAGTAGAGTATGATATACATCTGACAGCTGCCAGGTGAGAGTTTACACGGAGTAGAGTATGATATACATCTGACAGCTGCCAGGTGAGAGTTTACACGGAGTAGAGTATGATATACATCTGACAGCTGCCAGGTGAGAGTTTACACGGAGTGGAGTATGATATACATCTGACAGCTGCCAGGTGGGAGTTTACACGGAGTAGAGTATGATATACATCTGCCAGCTGCCAGGTGGGAGTTTACACAGAGTAGAGTATGATATACATCTGACAGCTGCCAGGTGAGAGTTTACACGGAGTAGAGTATGATATACATCTGACAGCTGCCAGGTGAGAGTTTACACGGAGTAGAGTATGATATACATCTGACAGCTGCCAGGTGGGAGTTTACACAGAGTAGAGTATGATATACATCTGACAGCTGCCAGGTGAGAGTTTACACGGAGTAGAGTATGATATACATCTGACAGCTGCCAGGTGGGAGTTTACACAGAGTAGAGTATGATATACATCTGACAGCTGCCAGGTGGGAGTTTACACAGAGTAGAGTATGATATACATCTGACAGCTGCCAGGTGGGAGTTTACACGGAGTAGAGTATGATATACATCTGACAGCTGCCAGGTGAGAGTTTACACGGAGTACAGTGACTTGTTCTGTGGTTGCAGGAAGCGTGCAGTGGAGGAGTACCGTAAGAAGGAGGATGTGCAGCACAAGCGAGATGTGGAAGATAAATATGTCACCTCTGACCTGGTTACCATTGAGACAGGTGGGACAGTAGACACAGCACCTGCAGTGGAAGTCAAAAGTGGAACCAAAAAGTAAGTTCGGACATAGGTGACAGGCATGAAACATCATCTGCCCAGCGGCCCACTGCTTGCTAGTTACATAGCGGGCTTATAACTTTATTTTATAGCCGGCCCTGTGTGCCATAGGGCATATATTTGACCATGTCACTGACTACAGGAAATATTTCGAAAATAATTTATAATTGTGGTAGCTAGATGATATTTGTATAGTTCAAGGTCAATCAAACTGTAACTTCCACAGATCAACCTACCCATTTAACTAACACTAAATGTGACTGCTCTAGAGAATACTTTCAGCCAATGAATAATGGCGTTCTTTTCTGATTCAGATGGCAGTGACACTAAATGAATTAACAGTGACCACCAAGTCTTGGTTTTATTAAATTTGCTTTAGCACATGTTTATATTTACCTCACTACAAGTAATTCAGTAACTACTAATACTTTCTTTAGCCTGCTGAATTAATTTCAGCATAAGGCGCTAATAAGAGGGTGGGTGATTTCAAACACTCAGTGCGTCACTAAATAAGGGACAACTGAAAAAATATTCAGCTCATTAATACTACATACAAAAATAAACATTATTATAAAAAAATATCCAGATAATTTCAAACGTACAGATATTAATTACAAGACAAACATAAATAGAGTAAATTTTCCTGAATTTACCTGAATTACTCGATTGGTAGCCGGATGCGTATAAATTGTCCAATTATCGCAAACCGATTTCAATATTCTTACTACTGATATTTCATAAGTATCTGACTTTAATTTCGTATATTTGTATCGGCAAATATCCGCGCGACGACAAATTAAAAAATAATTCTGAAAAAAAATAATCGAAAACGTTCGTCGTAAACAAATAATATTTTCGATGACATGACAGGTCTTACTGAAATGGCACTATTACGTTTATTTAAACGTGTCATGTAATGAAAATAGCAGAATAAAATACATGATTCATAAGCATTCATGAGTGCAAATATCAAGTGTTATGGTTCATTAAGTTTTGCACAAACCCACAAAAAGACTGTGTTAAATCGTGTTACGCATACGAAAAAACAAACATGGCGCGCTTCGTCGAACTCCTACATAAAATATAGCTTTTTTGGTCAGACGAAAGATTACAGAACTCTTCTGTGTAAGACCTGGTGAAAGAGGGAGAATTTCTCATTCTACAAGTGTTCCATGTATCATTTTCCGTTTAGTATGACGAAAGACGGACGAAAATTAAGATCGTGAAATCTAACTTGTTTTCTAGTAAGTGCAAACGTCACCGGATGTGATGTCACAGACGGGGATTGCTTGATGAAATTCATTCGCTATTGAATATGAACAGAAAAGTTGGAGATATTTCGCCTGAATTTAGCACAAATAACTGTTTAAAGTGATTAATCAGAGCTCACAGAATTTTGTTGGTGTATTTTTGACTATATAATTCGCACATAGCCGAACCAGTTTGACCTTGTATGCTCCCGTGACCCGGAAACAGTAGTCGATCAACACTGCAGATGCAAGTTTTTCAGTATCTTTTATTTGAATTTTTGTTCATATTAGGCACATTACTTTATTGTCCACTGAATATAAAGATAGCAAAGATATAATTGTGATGCATGTTGATCCCAGCTTATTCTTTTTTTCACATGGTCCAACACAAAAACGTGTACAAAGATCATTCTCAACAACAGGTGCGCGGATATGGGCGTGGCATTTGTGTTTCAAAATAACATTCATGCTTTTCATTTTATGACGATGTAGTGTAGTAAAAACTGCAGTATACATGTTTTATAAACAAAAATATATTTTCAGTTATAGTTTCACATGAAATCGGAGATGATTTGATAAAAATTGCGTTCATATTACATGATTGGGAAAATTATATGTCTCACTTTAGAACAAGTTGAATTACATTCATAATTTTATGCAATGAATTAACGTTCTTGATGAATAATTACGATAGATTTGTCAATGCTTTATGTTTCATAACTGGTTACAACTTTAAATCTTTTCATATACTTTAATATGTTAAATGATATTAATAATATGACAATTATTTTTCTCTCTCAAATAGACAAAGGCAAAGAGACTTAAAATCTGTCAATGCATTAGCAACGTGTAAATAACCAAATTTTAATTAATGTCTTTCAGTAATGTGGAAAGCTGACAGTTTTGCACAATTTTTTATTACAACTACATGTATGCCATAAAATATATGGATAGATGTTACAAATTAATTTTTAACTTACCTTACCATAGGTCTTATGCATATTACCTCAAGCTTCGCTAGTAGAGATCAGACAGACGTTGATTCGCCATTCCCTGAATGGCTACCTCGTATAATCTACGGATGTAGTCACGGAAGTGACGTGATCTCCCTACTCGCGGGAAAGCGAGCCATCCCAAAATTCACTTTTACTTCTAGCGTTCGTCTGATCAGACGTGTTTGTTTCGCTCGGAGTTTTCTATTGTGTTGAATAAAGTTGTCGTTCAACAGGTAGGTATGTCTTGTTTCCCTAGGTGTGTGGTTAGTTAAATTGAATTTAACTTCACTTACCTTGCTACCTCGTGTTGTAAATGTTTCTTTCTTTTTCTCACTTCGATGTGGGTTTTCCTGCGTTGTTTGTGAGGTGTCATGGCGGCCTTGGAGGTTCTTTATTCCGTCAGGAATACTTCCTCCATCTGTTCTGCTATTTTGTATGGTATTTCCTCCCGATTTTTGCCGTTTTCATGTGTTTTTTTGTCCCACGTGGCATGTTTCACAGGTAGCCATGTTGGTTGCTAGCCGTCGCTGTCGCGAGCTTACAGGCGTACCCACTTTAGGTTGGGGGTGCGCTTTTGCTGCATTTTTTATGTAGGGGTGTTTTTCGTTTCTACCTCTAGCGATTATTGTTTTATTTCACGCTTCGGGTATGTTTTTATCTGTTGCAGTTAACTGTGTATGACTCGGCAGTTTTGTACTGTCTGCAAGGGGCAGAAGTCAGCCAAGGATCCCCACCCCTGGTGTCCGGATTGTGCATCGCAGACCTGTTCCCTTGTCAGCCGCTGTCAGCATTGTACTAGTCTTTCTGTGGCGGATTTCAAGACCTTTTTAGCTGTCCGTAGAAAGAGGTTTACTCAGCGGAAGAGGAGAATGTCTTCCCCAGCTTCTTCTTTAGGTTCTTTACAGGACGACCCGGAGCTGCCTACCTTTACAGCACCAACGCCGACGTCTGGTTTGGAGCGCTCATCTACGACGCCGGTTCGATCGTCTCCGGAGCCACTTCGCTCGGACGCCTTTGTTGACTTATCCCGTCCGGACGCCTTAGCGCACCCAGAAGTTCAGAGGCTATTACGGTCTCTCCTGACGCCCAGCACTTCTACTAGAGAGCCAGCGCCGACCTCAGCTACTGTGCCAGCGCCCATGTCAGCGCCTGCCTTGATTCCCGAACTAATTTCAACGTCAACGCCTACGCCTATGCCAGCACCGACACCTACGTCAGCGCCTATGCTCACGTCAGCGTCTACAGCCTTGATGGGGACACCTTCACTGGTTCCAATACCAGCACCTATACCTACGCCAGCGCCTTACCGGATCCCCAGGATCTCTCACACGCTATCTAGAGAAGAGGTGCTACAACGTCAGCTAGACGAGGAGCGCGCTCGGCGCTTAGAAGCTGAGCGCTCGAGACGCAGATCATGGTCCAGATCTCCAAGGAATCGGCGCTCCCGTTCTCCTCACCGTAGTCGGCGCCGGCGCTCGCGCTCATGCTCACGCTCTCCTAGACGACGGCGCTTCCGTTCGCGATCCAGATCTCCTCGGCGCTCTTCCAGAACCCGGCGTTCACGTTCACCAGAGGCCTCGCGAGTTTCACTGAAGGATTCTTCTACTCGGACGCCTTCTACCTCTTCCACCCAGCGGCGGGAATCGACTTCAGTCTCTTGGGAAGATTTGGAGGAGCAACACTTCTGCCCTGACTATGAAGAAGAGGCAGGTGTATGCGAGGATGATGGCACCTATCTACCACTATCGGCAGTGTTTGAGTGGATTGCCGACAGGCTACCTGACTGTCCTTCTCCGTCAGTCGATCCTAATAATCCGGCGTCCATCCGTTTGTCCCCGGAACTACTAATTCCACCTCATCCTATGGTGGCGGAGGCAGTGTCTCTCCTGGACGAGGATTTTGCCAAGCTGTCTCTGAATCCTACGATCAAGGCATCTAAGTCAAGGAAGTCGGATTACAAGATCCACAGCCTAGACTTCACAGATAATGGTGCAGCCCAGGACGACTCACTCAAGCGCTTGTCAAGTTCTTCACTCTCAGCTTATAAAGTGCAGGACTCCAAATTAGCAGCTATTGACACGGAACTCAAGCGTATGCTTAAACCCATTTCGGCGTTAGCCTCAGCTACTTCAGCGGCTGCAGCAGACCTATCAGAAGACAACGCCTCCAGGGTGGATCATCTCACGACGATCTTCCAGTGGCAGGGCAAAGTTCTTCATGACTTACTCGGTCACTTACGTGCAGCGTTGGCTATGACAACTTCGGTTCGCCGTTCCGGCTTCCTGGATACATGTAATTGGCAGGAGGAATTTAAGCGCCAATTACTTCGGGCTCCCTTCACTTCCAAGTTTCTGTTCGCCGACAAGATTCCAGATATTTACAAGTCGCACGCGGAATTAACGAACACTGAAGTCGCGCTGTCTACCTTTGAGGCGCTTGGTTCTGCCTTTCGTGGCAGAGCCAGAGGAAGTGGAAAGAAGCGCTATATTCCCAGGAGGGAATCCATCCGCTCCTCCTTTGGGAGGGGACGGGGCCGCACCAAGGATAATGACACTCAGCGGAAGCCCCAGGAGCGCAGCCGGGACACCCCCTCGATGCCAGGGCGAGGCAGAGGCAAGCGCCCCTACTCTGGTCGCTGAAGCCGTGGATGTCTCCGACTGGGACCTCCCACCCCCAGTCGTACCTGTCCATCCGACTCCAGTAGGTGGGAGACTAGGGATCTTCTGGCCCAACTGGTCATTCCTAGAGGATCCGTTTGTAAGCAAGATTCTGAAGTCCGGCTACAAACTACCATTGGTCGAGACTCCACCGCTGACATCTACTCCCCAGTCGCGGATATATCCTCAACACCAACTAGCTCTCCTAGAGTCCAATATCGACATTCTGTTATCCAAGAGAGCCATAGAGACAGTGCTGGAACCCCACCGCTCCCCGGGGTTCTACTCACCCATCTTCCTGGTGCCAAAGAAAGATTCCGACAAGATGCGCATGATTCACAACATGGCGGTCTTCAACAGACAGTATCTGGCCGACCCTCCTCATTTCCGAATGACGTCCCTAGAGCAGATTCGAGCCAAATTGTCTCCCGGGGCTTGGCTAGCCAGTCTGGACCTACAGGACGCTTACCTACATGTTCCCATACATCCGCGTCACAGGAAGTACCTGAGGTTCGTCTTCAACGGAATACATTACCAGTGGAGGGTGCTTCCGTTTGGCATTTCTACGGCCCCGTGGCTTTTCACACGCATCACGCTTCCGGTTACCAGGTTTCTTCATCTAAGGGGAGTGGACTTCGATCCATACATAGACGACTGCCTTCTCAACCACGGCAGTCCTCTACTGCTACGCAAACACTTGGACTTCTCCACCCGCCTGCTGCATCAACTGGGTTGGATGGTCAACACCAACAAGTCACATCTGGAACCAACTCAAGAACTGACCTTCATCGGGGGATTATTTTTAACAAAAGACAATCTTGTCAGGGTCCCTCCAGATCGATGGCTAAAGATTCTGGCGTTTGCGGATCGAGGTCTCTCTCAACCCATGACCCTCAGAGAGTGGCAGTCTCTGTTGGGTCTTTTGACATCGGCGCAGGATCTTACTCTCAGAGGGCGCCTTATGCTTCGGCCCTTACAGAGGTTTCTGTCACCATTCATCCAGATGAACGACCTCAAGTCACGGGTTCTTCTACCTCCACATCTACATCAGTATCTCCGGTGGTGGATGGTAGAATCGAATGTCTGCGTCGGCGTCTGTTTGGAAGACTCCAGTCACGACCACGAGTTGTTCGTGGATGCGTCTCTACTAGGGTGGGGCGCCCATCTGGCGGGCCGAACGACCTCAGGGCTGTGGTCCGACGCCGAAAGGTTGTGGCACATCAACAACCTGGAATTGCAAGCCGTCATTCTAGCAGTTCGCCGCTGGCTACCGATTTTGTCCAACACCAAGCTCCTGGTGGCGTCGGACAACTCCACAGTCGTCTGGGTTATCCGGAATCAGGGCACGACCAGGTCCAAGCAACTTCTAGACCAGATGTTCGTGTTAGCAGATCTGCTAGACAGCAACAGGATCACAATCAGGGTTCGACACATACCCGGCTGCAAGAACATTCTGGCAGACGCGTTGTCGCGCCCAGGCAGACCTTCACCGACGGAATGGATGCTTCATCCAGACGTGTTTCGTCAGATTTGCCTTCGCCACGGGAGACCCTTGGTGGACCTCTTCGCCACCAGCTTCAACCATCAGCTACCAACTTACGTGTCTCCCGTACCGGATCCACAGGCTTGGGCAGTCGACGCTCTATCTCTGTCGTGGGAGGGTCTAGACGCGTACGCTTTTCCACCACCCGTTCTTCTCCCAGAAGTGATTGGCAAGATCAAGCAGACACAGAACCTGAGACTGCTTTTGGTCGCGCCCTGGTGGCCAGCCAGACCGTGGTTCCCCGATCTGCGACGCCTCGTCAGCGGAGATCCGGTTCAGCTTCCAGATTGGCCACACCTCCTTCGTCATCCGCACAGCCAACAACTCCATCCAGATCCGCTGAGATTCCATCTGCACGGCTGGACCATTTACAGAAGGCATTAAGGGCGAAAGGCTATTCCTTGCATGTGGCGAATGCCATAACCCGAGCTCATCGGACATCCACCAGATCCCTCTATGATGACAAGTGGCGCTCATTTGAAAGCTTTTGTGCTCAGAGATCACAGGATCCCATGACAGCTTCCCCACAGTTCGTGGCGAATTTTTTGATGTTTCTACGTAATTCCAAGCATCTCAAAGGGAGTACGTTGGGTACATACTTGTCAGCGTTGAACTCCGTCTTGGCGGTCAAGACGGATCGTCAGATTTCTAAAGTTCCAGAACTGGTTGCCCTGCTGAAGGCGTTCAAGTTGGAGGACCAGAAGGTCAAGTTCCGCCCTCCAGCTTGGGATCTGAATGTTGTTTTGCAACACTTGAGAGGCTCCCCATATGAGCCCCTAGAGGATGCTTCCTTCGAGCTGTTGTCCAGGAAGACGGTCTTCTTACTTGCCCTAGCTACGGCAGCTAGAGTTAGTGAGATTCATGCCCTGGATGTCACACAAGTGCGTTTTGAACAAGCTAGGCATGGTCGAGTCCACTTGGGATTGCTGTGGGACTTCATTGCCAAGAATCAGCTTCCCGGGCAACCAGATAGACGGTTCTCCATCCCGCCTTTATCGACCATCCTCGGACGACATGATACGGAGGAGGAGTTCCTGTGTCCAGTCAGGGCCCTTAGATATTACATCCAGAGGTCTGCCTTGAAGAGACATTCCCGAAAGAGACTGTTTATCCCTTTTTCTTCATCGTGCAAGGGGGAAGTTAATAGAAACACTATTGCTCTGTGGCTTCGTGCGACTATCCTGGCGGCGTACGATGCCAAGAAACTCCCCCATCCGACGGCGAACAACCCCCATGAAATTAGAGCCCTGGCGTCCACTATGGCCCTCCACAGGAACTGTACGGTGCCACGGATTATGGAGGGTTGTTTTTGGAAGTCGTCCACCGTTTTTGCCTCACACTACCTGAGGGACTTGGCTGTCGAGGACATGGAGGGGCTTCAGTCTTTTGGCCCGTTGGTGGTTGCACAGCAACTTACCCAGCCTTCCGCCCATTAGGTAATTGTGTTGTTCTTACCTTTGGTCTTAAGATTAACCTCACCCTCTGGGTGCGTCGGTTTCTCTTTGGAGTTCCCTTGGGTTATCCTTTGTCCTGTTTCCAGGTTTGCCCTGTGACGTTGGCATTGGTCTCCCGGGTCTCCTGTGCATGTGCTTGGTCTGCTGAAGATGTGAAGGTCCTCCGGAGTCCACACCACCGTCCTCTCTGTCGAAGCCATATGCATAAGACCTATGGTAAGGTAAGTTAAAAATTTATTAAAATCTAAATATTTTAGATATTTAAATACTTACCTTACCATAGGGCGGTGACTCCCTCCCAACGCTGGATGCTCCTCCCCACTTTGGACTCATCGGACCTTTCTTTCCTGCTGCCAGTAAAAGTGAATTTTGGGATGGCTCGCTTTCCCGCGAGTAGGGAGATCACGTCACTTCCGTGACTACATCCGTAGATTATACGAGGTAGCCATTCAGGGAATGGCGAATCAACGTCTGTCTGATCTCTACTAGCGAAGCTTGAGGTAATATGCATAAGACCTATGGTAAGGTAAGTATTTAAATATCTAAAATATTTAGATTTTAATAATTTTGTGTATTTTATTTCTTCATAATATCGTGCCAAAATGTACATCAAATACAAATGGGTGATGAGTTATTTTTGTTTTCAGCAGTACCACTTTGTTTGCTGAATTATTTTGAATCGCACATGACAAATAATGTCATTTATGTTGTTGAAGTAACAGTACATGTAAATTTATTGGAAAATGTTATCATTTGATAAAAAAGAAACCATATACATATAAGAAGTTATATTGTCTCTGGTGAAAGTAAACATGCTTCATATTCTGTAAATATATATTATTCTACCTTATTGTCTTTTCCTGGGTTTAGGAGCAATGTCACAATATGAAATGGGTCTAATGAACTTTCAAGGATTGTTTCTGTTTGCTGAAGTGTCTGATGGTGATATACTCCAATTATTTAGTGTTCAATAGCCTAAACCATCATGAAACAAGAAACATGAAGAACAGTCTTCCTTGAATAACAAAATGCCAAGGACTGAGCAGTCTTCCGTTAAAGATCTGGAATCATTTGATATATACATGTATGTCTTTGCCATATACACATGGCAATGAAAAAAAATCCAAATTGAAATCTTAAAGAATAGCTCCAAACTGGACAACAAAAACCACTCACTGCAGAGCTCAGTATTAGGAAAAAAGAAATTTACTTGCCACCACATGATTACCTTGATGCCAAAGACTAACATAGGTTGCACCTCCTACTCAACACTTAATTATCTGTCACTTGTAGTTTTGATATTCCATATTCAAAACTTCACAATGACAAAATTATTCTAGGTCTGGTATGATAATTTCATATTACTACATGAAATTTCATCACAAGAAAAAAATGAGTCTGTCTTTCGATCACTGTCAGTGTAATCACTGCTCCAAGAGTTTGGATCATCAGTCTGTTTCCCAGATGAAGTCTGTTTTAACAGTAAAATATGAACATAGACAGTGTGCAAGTAGGTAAAAAGTATGGCCATAAACATGAGGTACATTTTGCAGTTCAGATTGCACTAGTGCAATATCTAAAAGCTGTATGGAACCACGGACTGAGCCACATGACATGATTTTTTTTATACAAATATGCACACATGTCAAACAATTTGATCTGAAACATTACCTGCATTATACTAGGTAGAATTAACTCCGAAAGCTCTGCTGTTTGGAGTAACAAAATAATTTCAATTTTGCTCCAAATTCGTGAACAAAAGATGTGATGTTTAGCTGTTTTAATGTCTAAAATAAATACTGATTCACAAAGACGATGACAGTTGTTTTCTAAGCAGTAATTAATTTTTATGAAATACATTTACTGTACGTTACATTCTCACACCAGCTCTGGTTTCGTTCTTTTCTGCAAAAGGAAAAATGATTTTTTTTCATGAGATCTTCATTCATCAAAATTGTACTTCTTGTAACGATATACACAGAAGAATATTCTGTTATTGTTACGACACACTGACAATTTATATGTCTCCCCGTGTCAGAACATTCTTTGAAAAAAATAGACCGCGAAAATCATCGATTTGCTAAACTAAAGATCAACACATGGACGGCTAACTTCAGGAGAAATACTACAACACAAGCAACAAATGACAACTGCTATTGAACACAACTAATAGTAAATGACTGAGGATGACTGAAAGGTAATTCTGGTGTATAGTATGGATCTTACGGGAATTTGAATCAGTTTAGAAAATGTATCAATGGTCGTTTTCCAACTCGTTCACATTTTACTTCCACGAGTGCCATGCCGTGTACGTGCTTCCGGTTTCATCAAGGGTGGGTACATATTACAAATATTGTGATATTGTTTCATGATCTGCATTATATAGGTATTGAGTCGTTTTCTTTCAATGTATATGTGTTCAGATTCTGCTTATGAACGCATATTTTCAAACATCCTTCGTATCTTGTCACTTAGAAAGACCGCGAGTTTGGCCACGCCCTTTCGGGTCACCAACGGCTGTCAACTTTGTGATTGTTGGAAGGTTTATCAAACCAAATCAAAATAAAATCGCTAAATCTGGTAATTTCTGTGCAGAGGCAATAACATTTACCTATTCACACCGTGTAATTAATTCCAGATGAAATAATTGGATATGTCAAAAGGATGGCACATTTTCTTCGGCATCACGATACATGTGGAGTTGTTTGTTTACCGCCGTTGCCATGATCGTTTCTGTTCGTCCAATCGATGATATAACATTGAGATTGGTTTTGTTTATATTTATTTGAGCCGAAAGTTACTAATTTTTAGAAAATGGGAAACTTATGAGCTTTCTCTTCGTCAAGGAACAAAAATATCGACTAAACTATCAAAAAATATTTCATTATGAAGAAAATATTAGACTGGGTACCACACGGCGTGGTGCGCTGGAAGTCATCAATGGCCGTTATTTTCGACTGCGTGCCGAGAAATTCGGCGATCTCATTTTTAATTCGCGGGCGTTTCGTGTTAAGGTATATAAACGTATTGAACATTACATATTTGAAAAGGTGAGAATTAGTACATTCCATACATAATTCATATGACACGTAAATCCGACTCGTTGAATAATTATTGCCAGTTTTATTTGGAGATGTCATTATCCTGCACTCCTGTCGAATGGGTTCGACGATAGCATTGAGAGGATTAAACACCATGTCTCGATTTCCAATTTTTAATATAGGGCTGGTTACATGTAGACAGGGCCAGCAACGTTTTTCAGTTATCACACAAATTCTAGTACTTTTTTTCGGTTGAGTCCCATTCGAAAAAAAGTACTAGAATTTGTACTTTACTAAGAAAGTGAAATCCCAAATATGACATATGTTGCATTTGACCACTTTCTAAATGGCATCGTGTAATCATAGCTTTCGGCCGTTGGAGCCGTGCCAATTTACACTCATCAGAGGGGTACACAAAGTACGCAGTCTAGACTACCAGTTGTCCGACTTTCATTTTTGTGGAAGTCGCGGTGGCTGAGCGGGCTAGGCGGCTGACTTTGTGTGCTGGCGATTAGGTGCCTGACTCTGAGGGTGCGGGTTCGAATCCCGGATGGGACTCAACCGAAAAAAAGTACTAGAATTTGTACTTTACTAAGAAAGTGAAATATGACATATGACATATGTTGCATTTGACCACTTTCTAAATGGCATCGTGTAATCATAGTGTAGTATGGTGGACGAGCTGTGTAGCTACACAGAACATTGGTCAATCACATGATATAGTGTAGTATGGTGGACAGTGTCTCAGTTCACCCAGCTGCAGATGTGTACCTTGTGAGGCTGTGTGATAACTCACTGTGCGTAACAGGTTGCATGAGTTGAATACTCCCCACAGCATTAAGCTGGTTAAAAGAATGCCAGAAAAAAAAAAGTCCTGTGATCAACGGAACACTCCGGCGCCTTGGGCATGTACCAGTTTAGTGGATATGTGTGCTATACAGATATCCTATGATGGTATATGTTTGATTAAGCAAAAAAGGCTCTGTTAATTTCGTTGTGGGCAAGACTATTGATCCTCCCTTGTGGGGGAATATATTCTTAACAGGTGAATAAATCCCTTATATCCTGCTCAACAAATGAAATCTGAGGTGAAGAAAATTTTCTATACCCTGCCATGAACTGCTCATTTCAGTGAAGTCACATGACACAGTTAACATCAGCAGTTTTTAATTCATATAAATACATTGGAACTTGTAACTACCTGGTTATAATTGATACCAATACAATGGCAAAGAATATTAATGAAACTATATTTAATCAAAGATTAATATTTTGAGGTTATCGATGGAGTCACAATGGATTGTATTGGACTGTGCCCTTGCACCATGAGTGCATTGTAAGCAACATCAGGAGCCCTTACTGCACATATTAATTCCACATAATTCCACAAAATCATATCTACTTTTGTATAACCATACCCCTGTGGCAGAAGTGTCAGAGGAAATACAGGCCACTCAATCAACTTTCATTCTTACAGTTTGGTATGGATAACTGCGAATGTATTTCTACGTACTATCAAAACTCCTCTGTATATTCATCTCATGTAGACAGACTTGCTCAATAATAACTGAACTTGCTCATAAAACATCACTAGACAGAATGATTTTCCATTTCAGTTTTATTATATCATATTTATCTGTCTGCCTTTTCTTGCTCTCTTACCTGACAATTATAAGATAAATGTTTTGGTGCTATGTGTGGCAGGAAGGTTTCAGAACTGCTCCAACACCATGTCAGTTTAATAAGCTTTGTGTTGTGTGTTGAATATGTGGGACGTCATATAAACCATACACATAGGAAGGAACCACAACCACAAGTTAACAAGGAAAGAATATAGTGATATGTGTGTCTTGTAGATACACACATTTTGTAGAAGAACTGGTCATAGGACACGTGTTGGGCCAGACAAGTAGCATTAGATTCAAGCAACAAATTTCAAACACTATTTAAGACTTCTGAAAAACAGGTATCTAAGGAGTGTATTAAGAATTGATGGAAGGCTTTCTAAGGGAGAAGTAGATGAAACGATGTGGTCTCCATTATAGACATTTGAGAAATGCAAATATACACTCAACAGTCAGACAGCTATTCTCATTTCAAAACTCTGTAATTCTGTCCGGAAGGTGATGCATAATATCAGCTTATTGACAGGTGAATATTCCTCCATATGTGACCCATAGGAGTGGAACCAGTGTAGCTTTTACTGCAAGAAAGAAGGGGGAGGTCAACCAATGTGAATTTTAGAAATACAAGAGCATTTATTTCAAACAGCCAGGCTTTAATGCATGCCATCAGTAAGATACTGAACTTGTGCTAATGTTGGCTGCTCAAAAACCAGACTGTCCACACCAGACATGAACCTTGATGCCACAGGTGAAAAGAAGGACTGTGCTCAATACATAACAGACAACTTTGCTGACAGCAGTGCCATGGACCTGATGGCAGCAGGTGTACATAATGTAGTACATAACCAAGACAAGTCTCAAAGTAAGAGGAGTAAACTCCAGTCAGTTACTCGATGTAATGGAATGATGGATCAACACCAATATAAAGAATAACAGTACACATCAAAAGAAAACAGCTAGCACAGTCAGCCTCAAATACAATACATAGCATACACGTCATACTCACTGTAAGGCTTCTCGCACAACGGTCACAAGACAAGCTGTAGTAACTATATCTCTGTGTTATTACATATAACATGTTTGGTTTAACATGTCTCAGCAAGACGCTTTCTGAGTAGATTCCTGATTCGGTAAATACTGCACTAACATCCATATAGATTTTTTTTAATCCTTTCAAATAGCTACACCAATTTCTTCCCAAAACCTCCTGCTGTCAAGTATGTTTTTTTGATCATGCAACTTTCCATCTATTTATTAGGTTGGAATCTTTCACAGGGTACAGATTAATGGCTGGTGTATATAGAGCTTAGTGACAGATAAAAGCTTGAGAAGTAAATATGTTGTTGCACAATCTAAGTCTAAGTCAATCTAAGTCAATCTAAATCTTCATATTTGAAGGCCAGTATCTTATCAAGTGAATCATGTTGTTAGATCATGACAAATGCACTTTGTTGCACACAAGCTGATAATGACTTGTGAATAACAAGGAGAATACCAACAAAATGCCCACTAACATCAAGTGCTAAAGCTCCACCTAGAGTCTGGTATAAACAACTGTAAAAAAAACAGAATGATACAATCAACACTAGCAAATTTACCATTCCATCAGAAGAAAGATGTAATGCTTCTGGATGTTATTTTATGGTCCATGGTGTCCTGCACCGAATAGGCCTACCTCTGTCTCTACCACAGCTTGATGAAAAGTAGAGCCAGTGAACCAAATACTTCTGGAATGAGATCAAACCACTTATCCAGACTTATCATGACACAATACTTAATCCTGTGATATATATTAGAGCTGCCTGGTACAACACAGGCAGGAATTAATGGAGTGTTGTCAGGTTGCATAATAGCTTAAGTGGGCTCAGGGCTTATTGTTAAACTGTCCACAGCTGAGACAGTTCCACGTTCACTGCACTTTACAACCATCATAGGTAGAATGGTAATTGAACAGAACTGGTTTACCAAGTAAGGCTGTGTGGTGTGTGTGTGAACTTGTAAGAGTAATACATGGTTATGTTACCCAATTGGTTTGTATCATATTGTTGATGTCATATCTGGTGCAATCAAGCTGGGTGACTTTCCATGCTGCCTGTATGGGTGGGAATGTCCTGATAAAATTCAAAGAAAGAAGTGTGTACAATAACATGGTGGAATTGAGTCAGTGTTATATCAATACAATTGTGTGAAATATAGCATAATAAATATCAGACTCCGTGACTTGTATCACTCTCCTTTGACTGAATACAAAGAGTATTGCTTTCTGGCTGAATGAAGGTGCCTTTCAAAGACTATCTCCTCTACTGCCTGCCTACAACCCTGTGGATTAAGCCAGTCAGGTGTGAAGTGTCATTACCCTGCACACTCCAACACTAAGAGAGGTAAATAGAAATCCCCAAGCAGTTATTACTTCCCCTGTGTGAAGCATTACGCAGTATATCAAACAGGAGGGCATGGTTACAAGTGGACTGTGTGGGGGCACAGTTGTTGAAAGTATGTGCTGGAGATAGAGGCTTCTTTCTCTCGTGTTCTCCGGGACTTATGACATGGCTGATGTGCTTCAAGCCCCTCTCAGGTATTGCTTGGTTATCTGTCAGTCACTTCTAGAAGTCATGTACTTCTGGAGCAGAATCACTGTTACAATTTACAGTCGACATCCCAGTATGTCAGAATAGGTCCCCAGTGTTCATCATGCTTGAATAGACACAAGTAGAATGCATGTCTCCCAGACTAAAGTGAATATGTGTTTAAAATATAATCCAGGTCAACTTTTGCTCAATAGTCCTTTTGATTGTATAATGTCTTTGGTGGATATCAATTAATTGAGGTAATGCCTTAGTACCTTTGTATACCCAGCCTCTATTACATCATGGAGATTTTAATTGCTTTTCAGTCAAATAGCTACTCAGTGTAATCTTGTACATATTCAGCAGACATCCTCTTCACTGACAGCATGTCTAATAAGTTATTGATATTGTATCCTCTCAAACAGATGAAAATGTGCATGTCATTGTGCAAGGTGGGAAAACATTTTTAACTGTGTGGTCTGATATAAAACTAAAAAAGTATCACATATGTATCACAGAGGTAACCATGTTCGACTTTATCATTTTACACTCTGACATGTTTCACATGTTCAGACGTAGTATGAGCACATAAGATTAGCAACACAAGGGAGTATAAGAAGCAAGGTCAAGAAAATAGTGGTAGACATGTATGAAGGGAGATGGATTCTCTATCTGTTGTCAGCTTAGCAGAGAACCCCATGTTACATGTCAAGTATTCAAGGACAGTTCATGCTTTCCCAGGTTCAGCTAAATCAGAATACTATCAAGAATATGTTTGATAAACTTCACAGAGGTAACAACTGGGACACATACCGCAACTGAAATCAAACAGAAACATCGAAAATAAGAACCATGACTAAAAGTCAGTCACAGAATGAACTGGCTCTCTCTGATTCCAAGAGACTTGGGTGACATGGGACCTTGTCCCCTGCTCAATATCCTTTTCAGATATGATAGCAAACATACCTGTGATTGGGGTAGCTCCTCCCATGTGCAACAAGGAGCAAATATACCTGTAATTGAGGTACCTCCTCCCGTGTGCAGCAAGGAGCAAACACCCCTGTAATTGGGGTAGCTCCAACAGTGTGCATATACCTGTAATTGGGGTACCTCCTCCCATTTTTGACAAGGAGAAAACATACCTGTAATTGAGGTACCTCCTCCCATGTGTAACAAGGAGCAAACATACCTGTAATTGGGGTACCTCCTCCAAAGTGCAACAAGGAGAAAACATACCTGTTTTTGGGGGTACCTCCTCCCATGTGCAACAAGGAGCAAACATACCTGTAATTGGGGTACCTCCTCCAGTGTGCAACAAGGAGCAAACATACCTGTAATTGGGGTACCTCCTCCAGTGTGCAACAAGGAGCAAACATACCTGTAATTGGGGTACCTCCTCAAGTGTGCAAGAAGGAGCAAACATACCTGTAATTGGGGTACCTCCTACTGTGTGCAACAAGGATCAAACATACCTGTGGCTCCTCGCATGGCAACAAGAAGCAAACATACCTGTAATTGAGGTACCTCCTCCCATGTGAAACAAGGTGAAAAGAAGCTTTTCTGCTTTGGGGATGTGCATCAGAGTCTCTCAGGGAAGTGGGTGTCACTACATTTGTAGCGCCAACAAACTTCCTGTTACCTATATCCTCAGAAAACATTTTCACAACTATGTCAAAATTATATGATAAATGTATTAAAACAGACCTAAAGAAATTCACAGCTCAAAAATGCTAGTTATAGAACAAGTCAATCTGAAAGATTAAGCACGAAACAAAATAATTGTCATTAGCATGCATCATGGGTCAAGCCAATAGCTGCCTTACACTTTCTGAATGAGGCAAACCATTAGTTTGTGCTGAGTTCAGGTATAACACATTACCACGGCCTTTTTTCATGACATTCACCTGATGCATGTTGACAAGTTGAGGTTGCACCCAGTCCCATGGATTTATTCTAGTTGAAACACTAGACAGTCTGCTGTCTTGTGTGGTAATGAATGATGGCATATTGCTGTAAAACGCAATTGGAATGTCCGTACATAATCTTCTTGTTAATTGGTGGTATCAACCATGAACAATCATACACTACTTAACACAGCAGTTAGTGAAGTGGTATGTTACTTATATATACTTCATATATCTGTCTTGCTCTTGGTTTTATACTGCATATTTCAATATTAGGTTACACAGGTGTTTCACACAGAATCAAGCCTTTCACTATGTTCTTGGCCCAGGGACATCATTCCTTAAAGACATGAAGTCAGTATGAGATCATTGTTGAGTGAAGTAGATAAGCAGGTGGCTGTTGCGAAAGATACGCTATGTATGGTCTGTGTAAGGGCAGATGTATATATATAGTCTGCGAGGGGGTGAAATCAATAGATAAGCTGAAGGGTTTGTCTACACAGTCATGGACTTCGATTACTGTGTTATTGTGGCAGTCAACATGAGGGATGAGCTGTTGACCCAAGCGTGTCCTGTTCTTCATTGAGTGATCTTGCTGGGTGACGCTACTGTGGCGTCTCTGTTAGGAACTAGAAATCAGTTGTCGTAACCACTTGCTTTTGTTGTCACAATGACAGATCACAAAACAATGCCTCATTATAGGTATGTGCTAATATTATGACCTCAATAAGGGTGACGTGATATAATTGAATGGATCCACTGCAGTGTGACAAGGAGACCTCTGACTGGGTCACATGGTCTCCCCAACACCATGTAATGCCTCCTGAACGTAGCTGTTACTAAGAACAACAACCCCTGTCTGGAGGATACTCTGTGGAGACTAGAGCCAGGTGCCTCCAGCAATGCCTGGCTTCCACGGTTGAATGAGAGCAAGATTCTGGGTACTGGACACTTGATAGTGGAGATTAAGAGCAGAAATTACACATCAGGTTCCCAAATCTTGACTGGGGTATAAATGTGCTGTGAACTGCCAGGGGTGGATATTTCCAACAGGAAGTCATATTAGTACTGACTATTCATATGACAGTGCATTCCTGTGAACATTTGCTGATGGTTTGAACTGGGAGGGATGTTAAACCTTGCTGGATTTGACAACAAAAATTGGAAGATCTATTGAGTTTCTGATTGGGGTACATATGTGACTATCTTGAAATAATGCCATCAAAACCAAAAGTTGTTACCCCTTCCCTTGCCAGACATGTACCAAGGAAGGATCTTAGCCAGTAAGTATCCAGGCTCTATGCACTTGTTTGTTTCTACCCCATAAGCCTGTTGGTCATACCAGGACAGAAACACTGTTCACTTCATACGTCATGTCAGACAATGTATGTCTTCAACTGTCCTGACAAGATCTACAATGGTTTCAACTATGCCTGTAAGAGGCGACTAACGGGATCAGCTTGTCAGGTTCGCTGACTTGGTTGACACGTCATCAGTACCCAATGGCACAGATCGATGCTCATGTTGTTGATCAGTGGACTGTCTGGTCCAGACTTGATTATTTACAGAACGCCGCCATATAGCTGGAATAATACGAGTGTGGCATAAACTAAACTCACTCACTCACTCACTCACTCTCACATGGTTTAATCCAAAAAGAAAAAATACCTCAATAGTCTCAGTGGTCCAGAGAATGTATGGTGATACAAATATTTTCCTGTAAGTGATCCTGTTAGAAGGTTACTTCTGAGAACCTGTTACGCAGGTGAAAAGATCAGTTTGAGGTTTAGGAAATTTCCTGTTTTGTCTCTTTTGAATGACAGGATACTTGACTGTTGTAACATTAATATGATAGAATATTTACTATAGCGCACATATCCACACAATTAGTATGTGCTCAAGGCACTGATATTTGTTTCCCGTGATCATTGGATGTTAATCACAACGGCGCCTGGTATTGTCAATCTCAACTCCCAGGGAATCATACAACACTTGCAGCCATTAGGCACGCAAGTTATTGTGGCTTTCTTATCCTTACCTATTCACAGCTGGGTGAACTGGGACACATAGTGACAGTACCTTGTATAGCTAACATCCACATTCTGTTGTTTGTTGTGGTCTGCCTGACAAGTGAAGTCAGGAATGCTCAGGTCAGTGGAGTTGTACATACCAGTTTTTCTTGCAGATGCCACTATAAGTTATTTCATTGTTTTAGGAAGAAGGAGTACATGCCAACAGAAAGGGAGATAATCCTATCTCAAAAGAAAGAAGCACAGAGCAAGAAGCAGGCCGAGCATGAACGACAGAAGGCAATACGCAGAAAACAGCAGGCAGCCTTGACCATACAGACAGCATGGAGGAGGTGAGTAGTGCTGATAGGCTGAGATACTTACAGGTTTCAAGGACTGGACATCTCTTCATGGGTATGAGCTGGAACAGTGCTGATTGTGGGTTTAAACAGCAGAGAACCGAAATATATCGTTGCTATAAATGCCCACAAGTGGTAACTGAAAACATGGGATGTTGTTTAGTTTTAATTCAAGGGAAGGGTTGTTACTTGTTTGTTTGCTTCTGGTGACAGGTACAGAAAGAGATCCACCAAGCTGACCAACCAGTTAGCATCCACTGCCAAGGGTGCTGTGCGGCGCCGACGTCTGCGGACCACAGAGGAGGAGTGGGAGCGTCAGATTGCTGCACTCACCATTCAGCTGGCCTGGAGGAAGTTCTTCAGGTGACCAGCTGGGAAACAGGCTCACATGTCTCTAGTCATTACCCTACATCGCTGGCCATGTTTGTATGGACATGTCCAGCTCCATATGGCTACTTGGTAGGGGCGGGGTATGAGTGGGATGGTGGGTACTAGGTGTGGTTGTCAGGGGGTCTATGAAAGTGGTAGCAGGAGTTAAAAATCCCATCACCTGACACCCAGAACCAGTCAGTTTTCATTTCGGGCAATCTAAGAATGGTTACTTACTTATCCATGGACTACTAGATAATTTCTGCTTATGGTTTCAAACTGCAAATAAACTTGGATTTCATTTCATTTCAGTTCATATCTGCTCAAAATATATCTATTAACATCAAGTACCTTGTTAATTTATTCTTTCACAATTACCTAATCATGATTATGTCATATAAATCAGGGTAAAAGGAAAATTAGTCAGGAGAAGTGTTGTTAGGTTTTGTGGTGTGGGTTTAAGTATGGTAGATGTGGTTGTAGATCACTTTGACTGAGTTCTTGATTGCATGATCCCAGCCCGAGTATGGTATTAAGTCTCAGATAGCTGGCCAATACTTGTGTATGTATTTACCAAGAGTCTGTTGTGTTCTCAGGAAGAAGTTGTTACGCCAGATACATCCCAATAAACGACAACTGCAGATGTGGGACCCTGATGTTATTGCTGCAAAACAGAGGGCTCTGGTCAACCAGATATACAGTAAGTACATAACATTGTTCAGTGTGGTCTCACAAAGCCAAAGGGTGACAGTTGCCAATGCACAGCTGTATCCATGAGGCAACCAGAGTTTTAATCCAGCATTTGCCCCCAATGTGATTGCTGGCCTGTTGGCCCCCAAACGAAACAGCAGTGCCTCAGTTCTAGAATTTTGGTTTGTTTGTTTGGTTATTAGACACAGCATTCCACAATTTTCTTGTTATGTGACTGCAGTCTGAAAATATCCAGTAATTGACATCATGTGCATTGATCTATACTATTAGCATAAAGTGACATGCTTCAACCAAGTCAGCAAGCCTGACAACATGATACTATTTGTCACCTCTCAGCAAGGGTTGCTGCAGACAAACTGTAACCTGGATCTGCACAAGTCGTCTTTATTCCAACCCATCTGGAGGTATGGCCTGGTGATCACGTGGAATATTATGCTTCTTAGCTATGAGTGATGACTAGTAGTTGTTTTAGATCCCTGATTTTGTTGTTTGGGTCAGTGATGATAAATGTAACACATCCACTTTCTTTCAGCTGAAGCAATCCAGGCCCCTTTCTGGCATCCAACTCTGAAGCGACAAGTACGGCCCTTCTGGCACCGACTTATTCCATCACCTGCCGGTCAGTGTTGCCTACTGCTTGACTGAAAGATATGAGATAATACCTGTGCAACATGTATGACAGTCTCCATCATTATGGAAACTTAAAGAGATATATATCAGAATATATTGACCATTTATTTCAGTAAAAGAACCAAAGTAAGTTTAGCTCATATTATTACAAGTACAACTGTTGCTGAATATTTGTTTGTTCCAGCCTTATCCTATAACTTTGCTGTGGACCAGTACCACCCTGACACTGCTATGAGAGGTGCAACACCCCAGGTGCCCCCTGACGACCACACCCATTCCTTCCCTTGCTCCAGGAATGCCTTGGAAGAGGCAGAACTCGCAGGTCAGACTCATCAGCAACAACTATACATTAATTGAATAACTGTTGTGTATCACTTAGACAGTGTGAGATATTAATTTAGTATCTGATGTACATTACCTACACACAGTGGAATAACTGCTCAGTATGTCAGTATGTATACACATTGTATGCAACTCTTCTACTGTTTCAGAAAGCCTCCAGAATATGAAAGTGACTAAAGGCAGTCAACCAGCACGGTTCTCATACAACCTGAATGACCTCAAACTCTGACCCCCAGATGTATAAAGACGAGATTGACAAAAGACTGTGATATGGAACGATGGCATTTGCATGCTAATGTACATAGTAACATGTTGATGATAATCCTTACCTGTGGTGCTCATTGATAGACTGATGTATGTGTGTGGGTAGTTACACAACCAGGGTAATTAGGTCAACCAGTTTGGATGTTATATCTGATATTTATTACCTACTACAGTAATTTGAATCTTTGTATTTTGAGATGTATCGTGTTGTATTTGAAAACTGAATACAAGTTAAGGGTTGATTACGACAATGCCTCATTTTGACAAATAGACTGGCGTCCTTCATCACAAGTTGAAAATGTAGTTGGTCATGTTTTATATTAAAAAAAATATTCCATTTGCAAATAAGTACCTACTATTTCTAGCATTGGTTTGCTCCAAAGTTTTATTTACTAGTACCTGAACAATATATCACCAATGAAACCAACTATATCTATATAACTTAAGTCAAACACCTCTGTATTGTTGCAGTGGGAACAAATTATGTACCTACACAAACCTCTTGAGAATAACCTAGTTATCTGATGCATTGTATTTGTATATCATGTGAAATATGTTATTGTGGCCTTACACAATGGACTTTATCAGGCTGTATAAAAAAACCTTAAATGTTTCTCTGGCACATTTAAAAGTGACAAGGACGGTAGGACTCCATTTTTAATAAAAAAAAATTAGTGCCTAGTGAGGAACACATTTTTTTCTCTCAGAAACACAGCTTTGGAAGCTTAGCACATTTTAATGAGTTGTACATTCAGTCACTCATTCTCTCTGATTTTTTTCAATGGCAATAGAAAATTGTTACGCACACAAAGAAAAGTCATGTGCCGATGCCTGAGAAACATTTCATCTTTTGTATTTAACCTAATTTGTACATGTTGAATTTTGTAAAATAGGGGTTAAAAAATAATGCTTTGATAAGTACTCACATCGCGGTCCTTTAGAAAAGGAACTGTCACTATCAAACTCAGTTACTTGTTATAAACATGGTCACTGAAGTTGCTATAAAATATTCTTTCTGATGTACTTAATTCTTCAACATTGTGTATCATCCGTCCATGTTTTTGTATGTCAGGCTGTGACGCTGAAGTAAAACAGTGAAGTTTGAACTTGGGCTCTGTTGTCTACAGCTTCTTCTTTGTCCAGGATCCAAGTCATTCTCCTCAATGACCGGTACTGTCTGCAGCCATCAGACCCAATTAAATAGCACAGGGAAAAGATGTTTCTTAGTCCTCAAGTGATTTATTGGCTTTCTCAACTCCATGACTTATTAACTGTCTGTTGAAAAAAGTGTAATATTTTAGCATCAACAGAAACATGTTTCATCAGTGCATGTTTGATTTGCTGTTATGTTGATGTTGGAGGACAGCCCAAATGGATGTTGATTTGGGACATTAACCACATCCACAAACCACATGAGCACTTATGGTGCTGGCAAATCAAGAAACACAGTCACCTTTAACACCAGTTTTAACCTCATAACCAAAGGCGTCTGTCACATATAATGAATGAAACTTTACAGCAAATTGCAGCATCTCAGACAACAAGGTCCTCCAATAGGATTCTCCTTGTTTATCCTCATATCATCCATTACATTCATTTCTTCCTGCATCATAGCAGATTCATCATTCACTAAAAAGAGGAAGAAATCTGATGGTATGCCAAAAACCACTACTTTACAAACTGTATTGATTTGATGCACTGCAATTGCATGAATACTAAAATTGAAAACAAGACCTCAAAAAGATTTAAGTTGAATTTAATGTGTTCCGAGTTGATGGTATATGTACACTAATCTATGTACAATTGCAAGGTTGTAGCAGACTACAATACATATATATATACATGGAGAGTAATTATGATATGGACAAGTGTCATGTACATGTTGGTGACATCACAGTGGTCAGATACAAAACAAACACTGATACAGGAAACGTGGTTACATCAAGGATGCTGCCAGATTCAGTACAGTCACCTCCATGTGTGGCTCACTACCACCTGGTACAATAGTGGCCCACCATGGTTGGAAGACCCTGTGTTTACTATATTGTGGTTAACAGCCTTGCCTGAACCTTGAGGAAGGTGTTTGGAAGTGTCTTTTAGAACTTCAGCTTCCAAATAACCTAGCAGATGAGGAATATGTGACTTGGCCTGTTCTAAAGTTTTCAAAGTGAATGGCTTGACATTGATTTTAGGAGATTCAGGCATTTTGGTATCCACTCACAAAATTTTGCAGCTGAAAGAACTTGGACTGGAGCCCAGAGTATAGTTTAATGGTAGTGCTTGTGTCAGTGGTTTATTGTTGGAAGGTGTAGTGTATACACATTATGATACAACGCACATGGTTGTCACACCGTACAATACACACCTCACTTGTTTCTCATATATACAGAGGTGTATATACCAACATTATGCGCTATAGTTGTTCAATCCAATTTGTTCAAATCAATACCTACTGCGAAAACCTGCATGCATTATGTTTCATTCATTTTTAAGGGGGTGTATCTTAAGCTGAAGAGATGAAAGTGGTAAAAATACTTTGTTTTCATTTCTCGGTTTAAGCTATCGTATTAAAAAGTAAAACTGTCACACTTTTGTAAAAAAAATGCAGTAAAATTAGGCACAGGTCAAGTTAGCACTAAATCTTTATGTGCAATTACTAAATCTGGAAGAGCAAGTGGAAACATTTTTCTTGTCCACAAACTAGATACCAACTTTACTCAGTATATCAGTTGAGAATATTTGTCACTAAATCACTACATTGCTAACTTGGTAAAATATGTTATTACCTAACTACTAGCTTGAAAGCACTTTAGATTTACTCAGTTCACAACACTGAGATTATTACTGATTATTAACAAGATTCTCATTCAGTACACTTCATCAGTATCTGTTGAAAGATCAACCTTCATGTATGAATTCAGGGTTTACAGTGGTCAAGTAAGTCCATCCTGTACTTCTCATGAATCAATCAAGTATGAGGTGTACTGTTACATGTAAATCAAGTTCATCTTGTGTTGAGGTTTTACAGTGGTCAGTGACAGAGGTGACACAACACAATGACACAGCAGTTGTCTTAAGGCAGCACTAATGAGATCCCTGTTGAAATGTGTGGTTATCAGTAGCAAGTTGCACAAGTCTTGTAATAGCACCCTTTGGTGTGTTGTTCATGTCATGGTGCATTCTGGCTGGTCAGTCACGCTTTGGTGTAGAGGTTTGTCATCCATATCCACACCATTCAGACATCATGAAGCTCAGTTTTGCCAATTACTGCTTGGACTTCTCACTCAGTAGGTTGCACGTCCTCCATTGCTGGTTCACTATCTTCTACTCATGACACCCTTAAAGCACCTTTCAATTTTGTAAAGCAATGTAGAGCCTATTCTATCATTGCAGATCACAGATAGTTGAAAGGCTTTGTTCTGTATTACCCCGTATATCAGATCCATGTCACCATGTCTTTAACAAGCACCTGTTTCAGATGATGTGGGATGGCTGAAGGGCAAGAGTAACATGGGATATGTACTCTTGTAAGTACCTTCTCTTGACTCAGCAGGTACAATGTACTGCCATTCCTGATCATGGCAATGAAATTGATGACAATGTTTACACCTGAGTGACAGCTGATTGTTCTAGCAGCAGAGTAACTGACACCAGTGATCATATTGACAGATCTCTGTAAATACTCACGCAAATACTCATCACAAAACATTCATCCTGTCAGAAATGTGGATATGTACATCACAGTTTCACTGTCAATATAAACACAGATCATAAAACAAAAGCTCTGTGAGTTTCATGATGAGATGTCTGTTGAAGTTGACAGAGTGAGATGCTGCAGTCACGAGAAGCTGGACACGTCCATGACAGTGTCTTGAGCTGGCGTCTGCCTGATGAGCGTCTAGAAGAGGCCAGTTGGTTGTTTCACTTGTCTCTGCTTCCAGTTTGGTAGCTTGTAAAACTCTTCCTTGGTCATTTCAAATATCTCCTGCAAAACACAAATGTCAGTATCAAAATAATATAAAACAACAACAATACTGAAACTGACAAAAAGTAACCTGTTACAGCAGTACATGGGGGCAGGACTTACCTGAAACTTCTCATCTTCCAAGTACCACTCGAGCTTGGACGGGTCAACTCCTTCAGGCAGAGGGCGGTCTAATAGCTCCTCCAGGGAGTACTCTGTCTTGGAGAAGCGAGCTAGCACATTGCTGACCAGATCACAGTAGCCGTCCTCCTTCCCGTCCTGAAAAGAGACACACAATTGTTTACTCAATACTCTACAGTTAATTACTGCTCACTATTACAATTAAATATCAAACAGTGGATGTCTGGATGTCTTTTACTGAAAGGCACTTTCATATTTTGCCATTTAATTAAAGAGCCTTATGATACACTAAACACTACTCACATCTTTGGCAATCTCTTTGACTGTCTCGTCCACCTGCCAGTAGGGGAAGAGATTGGTGAAAGACTGTGGTTCCACACCTGCACACACCAGGTATGCTTTGGGGGGCTTATTACTGTTCTTCTCTGAAACATGCAAAGTCAATCTGTGTTCAAAGATGGTACCTATAGACAACACCTCCAGCTAATGACGACATCACTATTAAACAGTAACCACTTTCATGAATTCAAAAAAACATAACTGAAAAGTTGATGAAAAAATGTTTCTCTTCCAAGTCCTCACCTTGACAGTACTGGATGGTTGTAAGCATTGCACATCTGCGGTCAGTATCGAAGCGAGACCGCGCTGAGCCAGTGGCGACATTCTCCTGTTCCTCATCACCAACCGGCCAGTATCCCTGCCACAGGTACACCTCATGGTCATTGTCAACCAGGAACAATGCTGAAACACACATGCCAGATACAGTATGACAACACATACATCAGCTGAGGTGTGATGACAAACAAACCTGTCAAAATACACACCCAGCAGCAGGAGTATAACCATCAGAAACACACACAACAAATTACTGTCATCTACCTGGGAAAATGTGATCACTCTGAAACTGTTGGATGTAAGAAATTCAAGAAGTCAAACAGAACTATCAGCAAGATTGTGTCTAACTGATGTCCTATAATGGAAAGTAGACACACACAGCTCCTACCTGGTTGGGAGACAGACTCGTTGTAGAGATCAGCCTGCAGGAATGGGAATGGCGAGATGAGATCATCAGAGCGCGCCTCATAGAGGACCTCTGACACCTTGAACACACCTGACACACTACACATGTGGAACAGGCGCACTGTGTGCTGGTACATCTCAGGATCTGTGATGCAAAACAGACACAAAGTGATTTTAGAGTGACAACTGGGTAAAAGAGACAGGTGTTCAGAATATTGAGTTGTTTGAGCATGTATCCTTCACACATGCAAGGTTTATTGTGCAACACCCTTGACATACGTCTGTACATACTGAGTGCATAACCTACCCTTTAGCAATGAGATGTAGCTGCCCTTGGGCCGACCACCAAGAGGGCCCCAGAAGTCAGACTTTTCTGACCCCTCCTCGACCTCCGTGACAAGCAGGCTGGCCCGACTGTCCATGTTAACTTCCAGGGGACATCTGAAAACACTTTCTCATTAATACGGACATTGACATAGCTAGGACAACACAGCAGTGACAGTCAGGGATACCAGTCTGTGGCTAATGAAAATAATCAGTTATATAATTTGGGACTGATTTGGAACATCTCAAAATCCAGCACTTAAAGAATTACTATCAAATACAGATATCTCATTATTTAGCAAACACCATGTAACTGCCATTTCAAAGTCCATTTGCTCACTGAATGCCTACTGTGTACTCTAAAGTTAATATTCCTTAATGGTATCCTAATGTGTACTCTGAAGCTAATATTCCTTGATGGTACCCTACTGTGTACTCTAAATTTAATATTCCTTGATGGTACCCTGAGGGAACTGGGAATGTTAGTGAAATCAGATTCATCCATTGATGGACAATAGTGCATATCCGGTGCTTTGAGCATTCTTCAATGGACAGACATATAGATGGATTATAGCTAAGTGTGGCTACATAACTACCATTGTTTCAGTGGAAAGTGGTACTACTTCCTTATCAACACAATTTTACAAACTTACAATTTATTGTGATTATAATTAACATTCAATGTACTTCCTCCATGACCAATGATTTCACCTTCTTAGTGTTACACAGTCTTAAATAAATACATGAAAATAGCACACCTTAATTATTAATATCTTGACGATACTTCAAACCACAGCATAATAAAGTAATGCAATGTAATGTAACGTAACATGACATCAAAAACTGATCCAGATTTTCAACTAAAAACTCACTTTTCCTTGAGATTGTTGACAGCTTTGACTGCTAGTTCCCGTGTATGCTGCGGAGACTTAGCACCATGCCATATGTACACAAGGCCAGTTTTTACACTGAGTAAAATGAAAGATGAACGGCTTCTGAGATTGTCTGTACACAAAGGTATCTCCACAAGACACATTTCATTGGTGTACTCTCCCCGCACACAGTAGAACCTCCAGGACCCCTGTGTGTTAGTGCTGGCGTCCTCGCGTTTCCCTATATGAACCATCATTCGACCCTCAAACAAGTTCAAGAAACATGGTAACTCCTTGCCTTGTTCAACACGAACCTGAAATAAACACATTAAAATCCTTACAAATTGCTACACAATAATAGACAACAAAATACGCCAGAACATACAGAAAGGATTCCACCCTGTTTTTCATCCTTATTTCATATATTTAAACCGAATTTGATAGATACATTTTTTCAGTTAACAACCAACACTAAATAAAGGCATACAATTTGTTCTTGTCCCTATCGTCATTTTTCCATACACTATATGTACCCCACTACAATCTCAAACTGCCCCAATGCCAAATTCTGTTATTCCAAACTGCTTCCATTCCATTTGTGCATTCGAAACTGCTAGCATTCCACCTCCCTATCCCTAACTGCCTATTCTGTTCTCCCCCAATGCCAAACCTCCACACACTCCCTACTCTGTTATCCCCCTTTGCCAAACCTCCACACACTCCCTACTCTGTTCTCCCCCAATGCCAAACCTCCACACTCTCCCTACTCTGTTATCCCCCTTTGCCAAACCTCCACACACTCCCTACTCTGTTCTCCCCCTTTGCCAAACCTCCACACACTCCCTACTCTGTTCTCCCCCTTTGCCAAACCTCCACACACTCCCTACTCTGTTATCCCCCTTTGCCAAACCTCCACACACTCCCTACTCTGTTCTCCCCCTTTGCCAAACCTCCACACACTCCCTACTCTGTTATCCCCCAATGCCAAACCTCCACACACTCCCTACTCTGTTCCCTCCCAATGCCAAACCTCCACACACTCCCTACTCTGTTCTCCCCCGATGCCAAACCTCCACGCTCCCTCTATTCTATTCTAACCCTATGCCAAACTTCCACACTCTCCCTAATGTTCCCAACCCCTTTTCCAAACCTCCACACACTCCCTACTCCAAACCTCCACACTCTCCCTACTCTGTTCTCCCCCTGTGCCAAACCTCCACACTCTCCCTACTCTGTTCCCTCCCAATGCCAAACCTCCACACACTCCCTAGTGTTCTCCTACTATGCCAAACCTCCACACACTCCCTACTGTTCTCCCCCTATGCCAAACTTCCACACTCTCCCACTTCTACAATGCCCCTTTTTTATCCCACGATGATCCCTGTCACATGACCTACCTGTGGTCCTCTCTCCTCATCCAGCTCCACTGTCATCAGTGCTGATGCCCCTTGTTCATTGATTGTTGATTCCTTGCCCTGCCAGAAGAAATAGGCACATCTCTCCCGGCCAGTCAGTGAGTGTCTGGCAGCATGACCCTTCAGTGTCCGCATACCTATCCACAGACAGCACAAACAGGTCAGAGATTACACGTGACAGTATCTGACAAACAGGGGATCTGATTCCTAATGAGGTTGATGTATGTTCCCTAACAAAAGCAACATCTAAACAATGCAAACTTTCTTCATTCCAACCAGAATTATGATCAAACATTCAAAAATATACAATAATTTGTGATCATGAAAGCTGTTTCAACATATAATACCTTGGTCTCCAGATATTTTACATCTGCCGTCTTATTTTACCAGCCCGCGGTTGACTTCAGACTCTCACAAACTGAACCTACCAGCATTGGCAATCATGTACTGCCAGCGAACCACATAGGTGTCTCCGTCATGGAACTGGCCATAGCTTGGCTCGGGCATCTTAAAGTGGTCATACTCCAGCACATGCCATACAGAGATTCCCAGAGTCAGGATGTCCACCTCCCGGATGAAGCCTTCCATGTCCTCATACCTGGCAACATGCACCAGATATAGTAGCATCAAGGCCAAATTTCCCGAAAGCACTGAAGTGATTGTATGTTAGTCACTAAGGTTGCTTTGTAAAAGGAACCCCAGAATTCCATTCAATAATTATCAAAGCCCTTGAAATGTCCACATAAAAGAATTATGATCATATTGATCTCAAATACACCCTGAGAACGTATTTAGGAAAATTGATGGTGATAGTAACTTTGTAAGTCGTTTAACAAGATGTGGCAGTGTACATACCACTTTGTACCCCTGCCAACATGAGAACCTTCCAAAAGTAGTGTGACAGGATTTTTCTTCACTGCCAGCATCAGCTTCGCATCATATGGCTGCAATTCCACAACATCCACCTGAAACAGAAACTGTACGAGTTTGAATGCTGCCCTTCCAAAACAGTTCCATCACTAACAATGAATACTTTGACCAATGTGACTAGTTTCATAAATATTTAACTTTCATATCAATCACTTGTTTAGAAGGTAATAGCATTATCTATCAATTTCCTTCACTGTCTCTCTGCTGGACCATCTTTAGCCTTGAGCTTTACCTTCTCTTTTGTTGACTGTGTATCCTTGACCTTGATCAGTCTAGATGAATCTGGCCAATCAGCAAACTTTTCACGAAACAAGATGGTCTCCATATTCTGGTTGACTTTTCCGAACAAAGCCCATGAAGGTCGGTTAGTGTTCTTCTTAGGTATTGCTGAGTCATCATCTGAAGAAGAATAACAGATTAACTACACATGACACAACCTGCATATTGTCCTATACTGCATCATACATAATAATCAGTGTTCAATTACAGTTAACTGCGTCTCTTAGTGCTCCACCAAAAATACAAATCATTTATTATAAATTAAATATAAACAAAGTCAGTGCTATCTGATAAGGTCTTATTTGCCTAATCCTGTAACCTTTTACAAGCCTCTAGAGATTACTGATTCTTTGAAGAAAACCCTCCTTGGGGTAAATAAAAGCTTTAAAATGTCCATTTTCAAATCTTACAACAGTTGTAAATATATTTTTCTATAAACTATTTAAAAAACACAAAATACATTCTTGTCATGTAAACCACACCTACAGATCCCCAGGTTCCACTACACTATATCAATATCACATGCTGCCCGAGCGAGGACCGTATGGAAACAACTCAAACGGACAGAGGCCTGTGACAGCTGTGATTGGATGAAATAGTGTAAGATGTGTATGTGTTTTAAAAGCACATCCACCCTGTTATTAAAACTGACCACAATTTTAAGTATTTAGTGCTGTCATTTTTATCCCCATGGGTTATGCTTATGTGTGTACCTATATTTTGAAGTAGGTGACATTCGGTGCGGAGCTGGGGGTTGATGTGTTCCGCTTCCTGTGCTTGGCAAATGTGCCGGACAAGTTGGCCACAACTTGTGTTTTATTGTAGTTTAGAGGCCAGACAGTGCCCATGTGTACATGGAATGGCTGTTGATAGCCTGGATATTTTAAAAAAAAATATAAGGTTACTATAGAAGTCTATGGGAAAACATTTGGTGTTGTGTAACCTGTAGGGTTCGAGCACATTTCAGTAATTCATACTTTACATGCTTTCCTGTGTTTATTTCACCATGGAAACAAGTCAGTATGAATGTGGAGGCAAATTTAAAGGTAATGGGAGTAAAGATGGGGCTGTATTGAGTGGAATAGATTGTTCTAGTGTTGTGAATATGAACGTTGCTTCGTTTTGAGGCCAAACAGTGGTAATAGACCCCTATGGTGAGTTCTACCTTTGATTAATGGTTACCTGCTTCTAAATTTGTTGGAACTGATGAATTTGACAACAAAGTAAGCCAAAATCAACACTATTATAACAATGTGAGTGTCTGAGGTTATCCCCTGAGGGTCAAATTAAAGTTAAATGATAAGAAAATCATGAAATATGTTCATTGCACAGCAGAACATGTCACAAACCCTTGTTTTAAATGTAAACATTGAAGCATATGGTCAGTTCTGTCTGTCTGACCCATTTTGCATGTGAATGAACTTAATTTTCTTTCCTTATTTTAAAAAAAATCCCCCTTTTTAACACATATGACTTTCAAAATTATTTTTTGTTTTATCTGCAACTGTCTCATTGCTGTTTTGGATTTTATGATTTGACATTTAATGTAATAGCAACATTATTTTCAGCTTGCAGAATGCCTGTTGATGAATGGGGAGGTGTGTATGCACACATACAGCAGAAACAGAAGCCTTCACATACAATGTGGTATTTCGACAAGCCGGTCTGAAGTCTGTTGTTGACTGCGTCTAATCAAGCACACGCCCTTTTCTTCGATATGTCTTACCACCTTGTAGCAGTTGCAGTACTTGGATATGTAGGTACATACAGTACATTTAAGTACCCCAGTCCAGTTAAAACACCACAATGTCTGACTGGTAACTTCCCCCACTCGGTCGTCGTCATCCATTGGAAGTTTCTGACCATGATCTCTTAATGCCTCACTGTGCAGTATTTCTTTTTGCCAGACATGAATTAAGGGCTGTACATGAACCCAAGAAGTTGATTAGATGTAAATAATAACAATTGACCCTTGTAGAGTGGGTCTGACCAGAAATTTTATTGACATGAGAGTGTGTGATGTCTTTAAATTATCTCCCTTGTTTACCCATATACAATATGTCTTCTTGTCACCCAGTAACCCATAAATTATTGCAGAGAAACATTGGTTTTAGCTGATACTGTCAAATACTGTTAACTGTGAATAGAAATATTCAGTTTTGGGCAGGTTAACCAATAAATTTCCAAAATTATGAGGATATTTCCACTTTGTACCCTCTAAACTGGCTTATACATGAAACTGTCCAGTCTAACAACCTCAAAACAATTCACAGTAAATAGTTTTGATTTCCTGGAAGTTTTTAAAAGTCTTAGCTTGATGAATCAATAGAGTCAAGCATAAGTTCCTATCATGCTGTGGTCAAAAAGTGATTTCATCTGTTTAAGGGGTCATTTGCCTTGATCGACGAACAGGCGGCAGGGTACTCTGATCAGTGTTCCAGACAGCTAGGCATTATGCATCTCCTCACTTAGTACTTTTTGACAAACTTCATCAACCAGCCTTACATATGTCAAGATTCTAAAGCTGCTTAATGTGAAATCTCCCCAATATTTGGCCTATAGTCCATGATTTTGGTCGTTCAAAATATATTCTGGGTTGATATGATCTAGGCAGCCCCAGTCATGTATGGAATCAACCCATGACCCCCTTCTTTTGTGAAATAGGAGTGAACTCCCATGGTATATACATGATTTGAAAACTTTCTCTATGAAAGCAGAAATGCATTTTTGCAAAGCTTTGATGAAGTAGACATGATGTAACTCTTACACCTCTATCAGTGCAGCAAATCTCTTTATTCTTTTGCCATAATAGATATGTTGGACAGAAAAAAATATTGAGGTTTCATGCAGTTTTATTTTTTTTCTGAGAAGTTTCATGTATGTACAGTACATAAATCACAGATTGGCCTTGTGCAGATGCAGACCATTTTTTCTACAGGTTCCACTACACTATATCAATATCACATGCTGCCCGAGCGAGGACCGTATGGAAACAACTCAAACGGACAGAGGCCTGTGACAGCTGTGATTGGATGAAATAGTGTAAGATGTGTATGTGTTTTAAAAGCACATCCACCCTGTTATTAAAACTGACCACAATTTTAAGTATTTAGTGCTGTCATTTTTATCCCCATGGGTTATGCTTATGTGTGTACCTATATTTTGAAGTAGGTGACATTCGGTGCGGAGCTGGGGGTTGATGTGTTCCGCTTCCTGTGCTTGGCAAATGTGCCGGACAAGTTGGCCACAACTTGTGTTTTATTGTAGTTTAGAGGCCAGACAGTGCCCATGTGTACATGGAATGGCTGTTGATAGCCTGGATATTTTAAAAAAAAATATAAGGTTACTATAGAAGTCTATGGGAAAACATTTGGTGTTGTGTAACCCCCACCAGACCCCCTACAGCCAAGAGCAGGTAACTCTTGCCATCTACCTCATACCTGACTTTTCATGCTGCATAAAATACACATTTTAATGTGTATATGTACCCCAAGGAGGACTTCTTCTGAAAAAGAACCTACATGCTCATTCTTCCATACACCCAAAACATCTGTCCTGATACAGAATCAATGACTCTCTTTGAAGACTGAAGCACAATAAAATGCCCAACATATTCTCTACACAAGATGGTAAGCACTCTCAAAGATTACCATGTAGAGGACAGAGTGGATTGATGGCACATTCCTCGTAGTCATAGCCCTTTTCCCAAAGCTTCTGGGCCAGCTTAATGCCCTGCTTGCGTTTCTCCATGGTCACTGTCTTCCCCTGCCACACGTACATCTCACTGCCGAAGTCAAACACCAGCACCTGCACACACAACATACAAGCTTATAGTCTAGAAACAGCATTTCAAACCTTCCCATTGATTTTAAAACACAAGCTTCTAGTCCAGAAACAGCATGGCAAATCTTCCTTTGCATTAACTGAATAATGGCTACAAATATGTGGCTGCATTTAGTGGTTGGCAGGCTGGGTGAGTGAGAATACATAAGGATATCCCAATTTCCCAATCTCTGCACATGACATCGTAACTGTGAACAGTCCTATCATAACAGTGAACAGTCCTATCATAACAGTGAACAGTCCTACACAATTTACATGAGACTCAGCAATAACCTGATGTTTGCTTTTCTTGAGACTTATCAGTCTAGTCCACATTGTTGAAGAAAACAAAGATGTAGATTGTTTAGGTTTTGTTTGTTGTTGAATGTCACAATCAGCAATATCCCTGCTATATGACAGTGGATCGAATCATGCAGTCTTTGACCTCATGAGCACAGATCTACAAAACTGAGACATGATGACAAGCATCAGCCTTGTGAGATAGTCAGCCAGTCATGATATCTCATCTGAGCAATTCACTCTTACTACAAGCATGGGTTTACTGAATTGTGGAGCCAATACCTCATCTTTCTTGAGCATCTCATGTTTGGGTTGCATGCCCCAGTACTCCTCATAGGGTAAAAGTGAGTTGTCGACAACCCGGTACACCATGTTGGTCTTGATGATGTGGCTCTCATACAGCTCATCTTCTTCCTCCGGGCCACAGCCTGAAAGGAGGACAGCACAGAACATGTGAAAACAGACAAATAACATTCTGGATGGAAGAGTGTTGTTATTATACAAAGTAAAGTTTGTTTGTCTCCAAAGAAGGACAACTGCCAAACAAAACAAAACACTTTATTTTGACATTAATGTCTATTTTTGACATGCATTGACAATTAAGATTCACATTTACACTTTCACTAGAAAACTACCCTTTAAGGAGATTGTATTTTAAGACATTTTTGCGTTCTAACATTCTAGGGCAACAAGAACTCTGAGTGGCATCTTATTGGAATTCTTGTACCTTGGTACTCCTTGTATCCATCAATGGCATTCCAGAAGTGTCTACCAGCACCAAGATGGCCCTTGTGTTCCTCCAAGATGGTCAGAGATGTGGCCTTGCAGCCAAGGTCTTTCTTCTGTTGGATAAACCCAGCAATGTCTGCAGACTGCAACACAAAACATACATCGCTGTACTCACAAGTGTCAGAGGAGGATATACACAACATTAAAAAGAAATAACACAAGTACAGAGGCATCTAACACATTCTTTACTTCTTTCAAAAACGAAAACACAGTTAAGAAGCACACAACCCTGCCACACCTCTGCACTCGCTTAATGATCTGTAGATTTCTTGTTGATGATGCACATAGTAATACTCTAGATTGTTTTAACAGCAGCCTCTACAGACTGAACCATTAAGTCACCACCTGATCCATGATGTATAACTACTGTTTAGAGACAATGAGTTGTCTCCACTTCTCTTACCCGAGCTTTCTCAATGACATTGCAGTACTCCCCAATCCAGTTTATGATCTTGTCACGAGTTACCAAGAGGTAGCAATCACCACTGTTGATGGACGCTGCTGACGGCTCAACTAGGCGAGTCTGGATCTTGTACCGCCCTATTGGAGAGATTGTTTGGTGTTAACACATACCGCGGGGACTTATAAACTTCCAGTGACGTCACTCTATTTTTCTAGGGGGACACTTTTTGTGCAATATCCCTCAAGTCTGACACAATCTTGCTTAATTGGGCAATTATCTAAATTAGGTCCCTGTGACCCAGGTATTATCTCAATAATGTCCCTCTGCACAAGGCATTATCTTAATAATGTCCTTTGAATTATTACTTGTTTTGAAGATTGATACAACTTTGTCTTACCATCACTGAATATGATCGTAAGATATGACATTATCAACAATGTTCAACATGTTGTGTCGACACCCAGTTTCAAACCATAACCTTCGCTTAGTGGTTTGGCAGTTCAAACCACTCTGCTATGAAGGATAGCTGTGAAGAATAAGATTGTTTCTCGGTATGAACAGTATGTTTCTCGCAAGATGGGTAGTGCAGGCAAAGCACAGTTAGTGCGTCAGAAGCACATGTTTTGCAAGGGATCGGCTGCCATCTCATCCCAGTTGATTTCCTGATTTCAGGAGCAGTAATGTTAGTTGCTGACCAGTGCTGTAAGCTTTGTGCTTTAAGATGTGAACCCACCTTTGACATGAAGCAGCATGAGGGGTTTGTATGGCTGGAAGGAGCCTGTGCCCCCCGGAGTGGAGGTCTCTGCCTTCCTCAGTGCCACCTTGGAGAAGTTCTCCTTGCTGGCCAAGCCTGCCAAGGCCTCTTGAGCAAACCCTGCCTCCTTGGAAACTGTAAGAACACAAAATCAAATATTCATAACCTTTCTTGGCAAGTACCTTGAACATAATAAATACACTTGTTTCACAGCTTGTTGCCTTCATAAACACAAGGTTTGTCATCCTTACTTGTTTCCTTTTTCATCCTCTTAAACTCCTTCTCTGCAATGCCATGGCTGATTTCAAGGTACTCGTCCTTCAGCTCCAAGTGCAGTGACCTTGTTTTCAGGTGGTTCCGACTGCGGGTGGACTTACTACGGGCTGGACGAGCTTTCTTCACAGCTGGAAGCCTTAAATGAAAGAATTTGCACAGTAAATCTGACAGAAAAGAGAATTTGCATTAGCATACATTGGGATACTAAAAAATTTGATTTATCAACTTCTCCATGGATAAAGCTTTTATTGTATACATATCTATCTCTACCATCCCGAAACTGGTCTTGTTGCTGGAAACTCACATTTCATTTGCTCTAATGAATATCTCATTAAAGTCGTCAATGTCGACATCCACTGTATCCTTGATCTGTGAAATGTCCATGGTCTGGAAGAAAGAGTCAATGGCTTCTATGTCCATCTGTGGTACAGCCACTCTCACCGGCTCCTGCTTCTCCACCTCTTCCATTTGCTTCTCGCGCTCTGTTTTCACTGGAGCGGGACCTGCCAAAACACAGGAACACAGCAGCAAATGTAGAAAAAGTCTGGCAAAGTCAGCATCTTGTGAAGACATTGTGTTAACATATCATTTAACATATATATTCACCTCTTGTATATGAACCTTACAATATCACCAAAAAAACAACTTCCCTGGAGCTCTCGCTCACCTGAAATGATTTCTTTGGGTAGTGAGATTTTCTTTGTGATAACTGCAAACTCCTTGGAAGGTGATGTTGGTGATGTCACTGGGGAAGCTCCATTTGACTGGGGACCTTCACCTTTTCTTGGGGTCTGTCTCAGTCGTGACACCAAGGGGCTCTCCTTGCTTCCTCCTGAAATTTAAAGAAATGTCTTATAAAGTAAATCTATACATGTAATACTACTTAAAACTAGGGTACATACCATTGACATATTGATCGCTACCCCTCCCTCTTCTTCCCTGGCTGTACTCCTCACTTGCCCTTACTCTACCTTCCTTCTGTGCCAAATCTGTAACTATCCTTTCTTACCCTGAACTGATTCCCTCCAGGGTCCATAACAACCCTGCCCTTCATCTGCACCTACTCCCATCAGGCCTTTCCCTCCCCAAAATCTTTCCTTGGCTCACATGTCAGTCACCTGCTGTGAATCTACTACATTTCCCTTTACCTGACTGTGCCAAGACTCAACCTACCTCTGCCAAGCCTTCCTTTCACAGTGAACTGCTCCTGATCTTTTTCTTCCACCCTCTCCTTCCATCCTCCTTTGGACTCATCCAAATTTCTGAGGCGGTCAGCAAGACTTGATGGGCGTTCTGCTGAAGATAGGTTGGTCTTGTCCCTAAGTTTGACCGGAGTGTCAAGGTCCAAGGTTTTGGGAACCCGACGTTTCCAGTCTTCTTCTCCACTCTTCTTGAGAGCATTCAACCTGCAGCAGACACCATGGTACTAACCTTGCAAGCTAACTGTGACACATATATCCTAACAAATCTATTATGTATCATATCAAGGGACATCAATTAATGACAAAGACAAAACATTCTGCCATAACTGGAGACAGTGGTACGTCGAGACTGTTAAAAACATGTAGTCAAACTACAGAAACATATGAGATGTCTACATGGAGGAGAAGACTATATTCTGCAACCTATAACGGAAACCGTATGTAGTTGTTCCCTTCAGCTGTTTGCAAGTGGTACTGCATAATATTCAATATTCGTTACTGTGTATAATGCAATCAAATGCATCTAATACAACAGTATGACAGTTCCAATCACAGAAATGAGACAGAGCGAAATGGAATCATACAAGGGTATGTTTCTGTATTTTTGAGTTTTGAGTTCTGTATATAGAAAAATACCTGGGGCACTTATGTGCCAAGTACAACTACAGCTCCTGACCTTTCTCCTCCACCCTCTCTTTCCATCCTCCTTTGGACTCATCCAAATTTCTGAGGTGATCGGGTCACTTAGAAATGGAGTTTTACACAAAAGCTATATTTCACCAAAGCATATGGGACTGAGAAACATGGTAAGAAATTTTGACTGACCTGTCCCCGATGGAGCCCCCAGCTTTGACCGGACTGGGTGTGGCTGCTGCCTTGGCCTCCTTCATCTCCTCTGGTGTGATGGGCTGTGTTAGGTGACGACCCTCATACTTGAACTTGCGCCGACTTTGGGGAGATTTCTCCGGGGTGAAGTCAGCAGGCTGAGTCAAGTATCTGCACAATAAATATCACTTTTAGATAGAGCAATGATATCAACAAATTTTTATTGATGACTTGTGTTGACAAGAAAACTTGTCATTAAGTATATTCTTGACACACGACATATTCACTTCAAACAATAACAGAATTCGCCCAAAGCTAGGAACGAAATCAAAGACCTTTGGAAGTTGGTTTGAAATGTCATCATGCAATCTATGATAGGACTCCAACCAAAACTATTTTTCCTGCATTCCTCCAGCATGTTGCAACTCACATGACAAAAATCAACACAAGCCAGTGCCCTTTTCACAACAAGTGTTCACAGTTTGTACACTAGTACTCCTCAAGGGCAGCTGCACACAACTTTTGTCACTCAACAGTGTCCATTCTGACTTCAAGTGCCTTCAAAATATCCATATTCAAAACTATGTACTCTGTTCCTAACTAAACCTGTATCTGTACCATGTAGCACAATACTGACATGATTAGAGTAGTGCTACATAGGTATCACCAGGACATGACGGTGGCTGTATTGGTGGTGAGATCTGCTACCTGCTGTTGTCAAATCTGCTATTTATAACACATATGCAGCAATAGTTTTATTACATGTAACATTTATCATCCTGACAATGGCAGCTTCTTATCTAGAAAATAACGTTAACAATAACAATGTGTCAGAGTCAGCACATACATATTCAATAGTGACTTTCCTATTGACATGTAGTATCATTCACAGGGTGACAGATTGTAATGAAGGTCACTTCCTGTGAAATGTTTATAGGTGCTTTCAAGTGTAAATAAGGACTGTTGAGCATGTAAGTACATAATTCATGTACAAAGCACTCCTTCACACAGGCAAATTTGTTACTGCCCACACATGTCTGCCAATAAATAATTTGGAACAAGATCTACCAGGTCAAGACTACATTGGTTAATCAGTGTAAATGGTGAATATAACACACATTGTGTGGTCATAGTGTAGCTGATGCCCACAAAGTGTGGTCTGGCTCTCCGTGTACACATCCACTTACAGAAGGAGACTCACATGGGGTAGTTAATTAACATTCTCATACTGAGTCACCTATCAACAGATGGGATGTGGGTGTACAGCTATGTGTCTACATGTTGACATTATAGCTTATAGCACACTGCTTACATGTACATGACTCTGTTAGTGTATGTATGCATTGTTATATTCATCCATCTATCTATGAAGATAATAAGCATAGGATCATGAATTAGGAATGAGTAGACAAATGTTGATAGTTCTTGCAGTTTGTAGTATCACAGCTTGATCATGGCAGAAATATTCATAAGGTTCTAACAAGGTGCTTGTCAACTAATACGAGCATTAAATGATTCTGAAGTTCACACAGGAGAGACGGTCTTGCTTAATGCATGGTATCATAATGATGTTCAAGCACTGTACAATTCCCAGTCATATTAAAGAACGAATAAACTCAATTTTTGGTACTCTTTTTACCACTGCATATGAAAGACTTCTGGTTAGTCATTAACGGAGACCCGTGAAGGTCCCGGGTTAGAATATGCCTTCAGCAACCCATGTTTGAGATAAAAGACGACTGTGCTTGTCATAAGAGGCGACTAACAGGATCGGGTGGTCAGACTCACTGACCTGGTTGACACATGTCATTGTTTCCCATTCGATGCTCATGTTGTTGATCACAGGATTGTCTGGCCCAGACTCGATTATTTACAGACCGCCGCTATATAGCTGGAACATTGCTGAGTGCAGCGTAAAACTAAACTCACTCACTCATAAATGGAACACCAGAAGATGATATATCCCCCCAGCCCCCACATATTTGAAAGGACAAATCATCTGACAGTTACTTGATGTTACTGTTACTACGATAACCACAGACAGGTTACGTAACTCTGTTGCCAGAGTCCAGCAGTGACATCATAGAGGGAACGATTTTCAGTTAGCTGTATAGAAAATGTGTAGGAAGCTCGTCTTTTTGCTGATTTCTCGAGGTCACCAAAGGCATGCCGAATTGTTGTGTTGCCGCCAATTGCTCCTTTGGGTCAGGTGATGGTGACACTATCCACAGATTTCAACCTGACCCCGTAGCTTGTGCTTAAATTGGTTGTTAGTGTGTGGGAAGCGAGCGTTGTGGAAGCCTGTGGTATATACTAACTTGGATGGTTCGCCCCCTACCATGCTTCCAGGATAGAAAATGGAGTTCAAGTTTCATCGAGTTTATAAAATCAAGACTGCTTGCTACACATTGCTGACCAAAAGGATTTAGCATGAATATAACGCTTTCTTCATCGGAAGCAAGGCTGTGGTCGAAGTGACAATACTATCATAAGTAATATTATATCAACCCCTGCCTCGCTTCCAAGAGTGAAATTGTTATGTTATAAACAGTGTCATGTAAAATCCTATTGTCCATCAATAAAATACATATTTTACTACCAGTGAAAAGTACTTTTGATTTTGTAACTTGGTGAAAACAAACTTAAATCACATTTATCCTGAGACAGGGCGTCGCCATTTTTGAAAATCGTGAAGTCACAGGCTAAAGTCTGTTAGAATTTTTGAGATTATAGTTTGCTTTAATCAAGTTAGAAAATCAAAACTACTTTCTACTAGTAGTTAAATATGCATTTGAATCATGGCCAAAAGGATTTTGCATGACACAACTTGTAACATAACGACTTCTTCCACGGAAGCAAGGTGGGGGTCGAAGTGACATTAATATTGCAAGTAATATTTTATTGACCTCCACCTTCCAAGAGTTAAATTGTTATGTTATAAGCAATGTCATGCAAAATCCTATTGTCCATCAATAAAATACATATTTTACTACCAGTAGAAAGTAATTTTGATTTTGTAAGTCGGTGAAAACAAACTTAATTAGCATTCATCCTCAGACAGGGCGCTGCCATTTTTTAAAATCGTGAAGTCAGAGACTAAAGTCCATTTAAATTAACGAGATTATGGTTTGTTTTAATCAAGCTAGGAAATCAAAACTACTTTCTACTAGTAGTTAAATATGTATTTGAATCATGACCAAAAGGTGTTTGCATGACACAGCCTGTAACATAACATGAACGAGATCAGGGTCAAAGTGAAAATACTGCATGTTAAATTTCTTCACTTGCTAAATTTATTTGCTTTGTAAACGTTCACTCACCACAATGTAGACACTTGTCAATATACATCTTCATATTTGGTCTCATAATCCTAATTACTTTATAATCATACTGGTATACATTTTGAAAATTAATAAAAAGAAGCGATCTGTTAATGTACAACAGAAATGTAATATCTAGACATTTTATAGTTTGCCTATATGAATCATAATTCGCATGCATGCCCTAGTATATGTTGTCTGTATCATTACACTTCACAATGAAAACAATGATTCTGCTGAAAGCTAGAACAACTTAATAAAAACAAAATGCAAATATTAAAACTAAAAAACATTAAAGTTATAGGAGCAATGTCAGGCTATTACCTTGTTCGAGGAATCTATCCATCAATATCCACTAAAACGAGAGATATATAATTCATCTGCTAATTTCCCAAGTGATGTAACTTTTAACAGTCTAATATACGAAAACGTGATGTATCGTTTCAGGTTTATCACGTGGCTGTATAGTTTCATTGGTCATCCAAGATAGCACACCTGGCAACTAATTGCATAATGTGTGTCATTCTTTTCAAAAAGTAATTTAGTTAGCCAATAATAAGCAATCAATCGATGTATTGGCGGTTATTCCTTTGAAAGAAGGGTGTTGTTTTTACACAGACACAGACATGACAGTGTGTATTCAGTATAGATTATTAATGTACATACATAAACACTACCCATTTATCCACATTAAGTAATCAATCAATCGGTGTGTTATCGGTTAATCCTTTGATTGATCCAGACACAAGAAATGCCAAATGGGGATTTTTGTCAGGTAATCTAAGTGGCGTTATCACTAATTATACCTGTCGTAAATTCATCGACTGAGCATCAAGTGAATGATGACAAATACCCTGTAGGTTTATACCACCTAACACGGATTACAACCAAGTGACACCAAGTGATTTTGACAGAGTCGTCTATGAAAACAACAAGGGTTAGAACTTGGAAACTAGGCAAGACAGGATACATAGTAGACACAGTAGATTGTGAGAACATATAACTTTCATTCTACACAACAGCTGACAGGTGAACATGATTTCAGGTTTGTACAAACCTGTAAACGAAATAGTTTACCCTCTGAAATGTAAATGAATGTGTAGACCCTCATATCTATACCTACTATTACGTCACGGTGACACGCCACAGAGATTGGTTGAAATTTCGTTTGTTGTTGAGAATTGTGCACTGTTGTCAAAAAGGTTGATTTAAGGTAATTAAAGATTGAAATGAGCAGTTTTAATGATGGGGTTTCATTTATAAAGATGTCAATGAGTGATTTATGCATCTGCACCCCCTAGAGTACATGTGATCTTTAAGGCAGCTCTCCCAAAACAACTGCACTGTTCCCATAACAACAACCAAGTCACTCCTGCAACAATAACCATTCAATTCCATTGACAACCATTTTGATATTCTAACAGCTATTCTGACATTCTGACAACCATTCTTATACTCTAACAACCATTCTGATATTTTAACAACCATTCTTTTATACTTACATTCTCTTCTTATATCCTCCCCAACAACTTTTCAACTCCTCCAACAACCATCCAATTTCCAAGAACCATTCAAGGTCTCTAATACCTATTCAACAATTCAAATCCTCTAACAACTATTCAAATCCTCTAACAACTATTCAAATCCTCTAACAACTATTCAAATCCTCTAACAACTACTCAACCATTTTAAGAACCATTCAATTCCCTATACAACCACATGTGCCTGCAACAACCATTATGCTCCCCAAACAAATAGGATCTTTCCTTCAGGACACAAAGGACTCTTGTCCCATAAGTGGTGTATGTTTTATACATAACTTTGGATTATTTTCACTACATTTGACAAGAAATTACTTTTGAAAATATCCTAGCAACTTCACACCCTGAAAAGTCCAGAGGAATTATTTATCATACAAGTTGCATGGTATGATGAACCGATCACATCTCTACAGATATATTCATTCATATGTTTGGAATGTTGTATTTCCTATTCCAAGGAAAGAACATCAAGTTTGCAACTAAATCTGAAGGATAGTTTGCCTGAGTCCATACAAGCTAGGAGAGTGACACTTGCCCCATCAGCAGGTCACGCTTTGATAGTGCCAGCTGATATCCTGGTACCACCCTAAACCACTGTCTCTTCTATGTCTGTAACATGTTGGTTTCAATAACACTACAACTTCCTACCTTGTGTATTCCACTTGTTGATAGTGGATCATGTAATCAATACGTCGTCAATATCCTCCTGCCCTGCGATAAACACTGTGGACCCCAGTCACACTTTCACGGTCAGTCACTGCTACATATCAGCGGTATAAATATCACTAATTCCCATCTACGCCTTTTCTCAAGCAACAATGAGCAGTAATATATAAATCAGCTTCATAAAGCCATATGTCCCAAAGCAGGACTACCTACAGACAGACCAACCTGCAATGGCCACTACTACAACAGCTTGTAATGGAGGAAGTGTGCCTTCCTAACTGGCAGGATCTAGAATTTACTAATTGTTTTACTGAGTCATTCAGTCCAAAAACAAGAGAGCTGACTATGAGTATTAGGAAGGGTTTAAAGGCTTTTAGAAAGAAACAAATGGTTCAAGAAAACATAAAAAGTGAGAACAGATTGGGAAAACAATGTCCAAGTAGGTTGCACCATTAATATACTACTAATGTCTCCACTACACGTTGGTGAGAAACAGTTGTATTATGTACAATACATTGCACTTTCCTTGTCCAAGAGCATGCAAATGCCCCTACAAGCACCACTACCCTCCCCAACTATCACCCCTCGATTTCAAAAGTATAAAGAGCAAAATTTACATGAAAGTGACAAATGTTTACATATATTTCCTGCATCCTGGCAGTTTCCTCAGTGTCATTTGGATGGTTACATGACAGGCTTCCATGTAAACACTGCCGCTGACATTTTACGGTTGGCACAATGAACTTTACATACTGCCAAACACTAAGGTAATTTGGGATCATCTAAAGGCTATCACAACCTGTTATGTTCAAATGTCAGACATTGTTACTTCTATTCACAGAATTAAAGTTTTCTAGTAAATTTACCCGATTCCACTTCAGTAAAAATGTCACTCTATGTTAAAGATTAGACTTGACAGTAACCTATTAATTTGACCAGGTTCACCAATAACAACAACAGTTTATTTCAAGCAAGGATAACCACAAAGGGTCACATTCTATAACACAGCACTGACACACAGGGTAGGAAACGCCATGTCCAGGAATTTCTTCTTGGCAAAGGCAACTAATCAAAGACCTCACCAAAACAAAAAGCACTTAGTCATGGGTGTAATTGACAGCATGAAATGTAAAAGCATGCATTTGATATGCAGGAGGTCAACACTGTGCCATGAATCAAAAGCTGGTTTGCATATATATGTACATATGGGCAATATTAATTTCTCCTCACCAGCCTGCCAGCACGTACACATGCACATTAGCAGGGTGCGGTACAGGCTCATATCATGTTCTGTTCAGTTACATCCTCATACATTGTCACTGACAAGGAGACTGCCTTAAGTGTAAGGGGACAGGCAACAATATCATACAATGCATTGATGTTCAACACGGAAGTTTCTCTGCAAACTGGTTAATCCAAAGAAACAACCTGTCCTGCATTTGACATGCCTGCCTGCTATCATGGGCAAGGAATTCATTAAGTGACAACTACTGTTAACACAACAAGCTCAGATAAGACACCTACGCTTGGAAATTTCCCAACAGTCTTCCTTATAAGGAGTTATAATACTACTAAACATATTTTGTCCACTCAGTAAACAATGTTCCAAAAGCTGGTGGTTTGTTTATTACCTGACCAGGCAGTGTACTGTTCAAATGAGATTTGTTTTGTAATGGCATGGCCTGAAGATAAGGTTTGGGCTAATCAGATAAGTCTGTTACCTCAAATAAGTGGACCAGACTTACTAGAGTGGGCAGTCACAGATCAAAGAGTCCTGCTGGTCAGACTGTGGTCACTGCTATCACAAGCAGGGCAACTCTTCCACTTAAGCTCATACACAAGAACACAGTACATGACACACATAATAAACAGATCTGATGTAGGATGTGAGGTCTTTCCTGTAATTTTGATTTCACTGTAAGTATTCCATTAAATATTTGAAACGCATGTACATTGTGGTACATTAGAGAAGTATTATAATCATCCACACTAAGCCAAGATACACAAAATTTAACTTTCGACAGCCATTTCCATGTTGTCTTATCAAACTGAGAACTGAGCGTTGTGAGGTGTGTAAGTTCAATGCAGCTGCAACCTGCTCCATTCCACCAGCTGCTGCAGCATGGTTACATCATCATCAACATGCACTGTTATCACTGACCAAACAACTCCCTCACAACATGGATGGAACAATTCATCATCATAAATCACAGGTACTATTCAAAAGAAAGAGAAGGGGAGGAAGTGGGGGGAGGCAATCCATCACTACACACAGGCAAAAATGAACCACACTCTATATGCAAATGGTAGGTTAACCGTTTTGTCTGCTGCACAGTTTTTCTGAACCACATTATTTCCTTTTCTAGCAGTAACAGTATAAGAAACCCCCCAAAATCCAAATGAGTGATACTCCAAAGTGTGATACCAAATCCAGCTAGGCTGGGCACAAAATGTTTATAAAAAATACATATGAATATTTATCATTTCTTTCCTTAAAACCAAGGAAGATTCCGGGGCCGGGGTAGACTATGTCTTCAGCAACCCATAATTTGCACAAACAGCAACTATACTTGTGATAAAAGGTGACTAACAGTGTCGGGTGGTCAGACTCACTGACTTGGCAGACATGTGTCATCAGTTCCCAATTGTGTTGATGATGCTCATGCTGTTGATCACTGGATTGTCTGGTCCAAAGTCAATTATTAACAGACCGTTGCCATATAGCTGGAATATTGCTGACTGCTGTGCAAAACTCAACTCACTTACTCACCCTTTCCTTTAAAATGTCCACATATTAAGTCTGACACAAAAGATACTTTGGTCAACCCAGTAGTATACATCAGGATATGATACACAGTATAGGTAGTGATACACACTGTGCATGTGTCTGTCTGTGTGTGTGCATGAGAGATATCCCGTATACTCAGTGATACACACTGTGCATGTGTCTGTCTGTATGTGTGCATGAGAGATATCCCGTATACTCAGTGATACACACTGTGCATGTGTCTGTCTGTGTGTGTGCATGAGAGATATCCCGTATACTCAGTGATACACACTGTGCATGTGTCTGTCTGTGTGTGTGCATGAGAGACATCCTGTATACTCAGTGATACACACCCCTGCATGTGTCTGTCTGTGTGTGTGCATGAGAGATATCCCGTATACTCAGTGATACACACTGTGCATGTGTCTGTCTGTGTGTGTGCATGAGAGACATCCCGTATACTCAGTGATACACACTGTGCATGTGTCTGTCTGTATGTGTGCATGAGAGACATCCCGTATACTCAGTGATACACACTGTGCATGTGTCTGTCTGTATGTGTGCATGAGAGATATCCCGTATACTCAGTGATACACACTGTGCATGTGTCTGTCTGTATGTGTGCATGAGAGATATCCCGTATACTCAGTGATACACACTGTGCATGTGTCTGTCTGGGTGTGTGCATGAGAGATATCCTGTATACTCAGTGATACACACCCCTGCATGTGATACACAATACACAAAGCAGAGACTCAATAGTTTGTGCGATGAAACCAATAAGCTGAACCAGTATGGCACTTCACAATGTTGTCATAGTTTACTGATATGAATGTGGGGGAAACAGGTTACGTCTTTTCTATATCAACAATACTGTTATAAATTTTCATTGCATGCATTAAATACTTAAAGTGAGAAATTACTTTAACACTGGCCACATGGTGAACCCCATAAAGCCGCCAGATTACAATTCATGTGAGGGGCATGGATATCTTGAAGGTCTATAACAAAGTTCAAAAATAAATCCTTATGATGACATATTTCTGACACCTGCCTGACAGACTGCATGGATCATGTTCACTGGGTGATACATGTCCTCCAGGATCAGGGATGGTTATCACAAGAGCGGAATGATGACAATACTATATCACTACGAACTGATCCTGTAACGTCATTCTCTAACAACAAAGGACTACTGGGACTTGATTCCCACAAATAAAAACAGCGTGTTTTCATGTTGGTGTCCCTCCATATGAGAAAATAGTTGAAACATGAGTTAAAGGAAGAAAAGTGCCCTATCACCTTGCTATAAAACTGCACAAAGTCACCTTCTCATACTTACCGGTATTACTATATCAAAATATTCACTTCTACCCAAAGTGTACTTATACCCTTGTAACACTAATTCCTGACTAAAAATGTAATAATTATCCACCATAGACAGGGGTTCAAAAACATTTTGAAAAGCCACTTGCCACAGGGCAAGTGATTTCCAGAAAGTAACTTGTCCTGACTAATTTCCACTTGCCCTGATTTTATGACACAAATGATGTTAATCTAATAATGTTTACTGGATTATTTATCAAAGAGTGATAATTTCACACTCTACAAGGTCTACCTTTTATTAGTGCTAACTTTAATAGCTTTATTATGAACAGATATGAAATGACATCCAAGACTACTTATAGTCTGAAACCATAACTGGAAATTATCTAGTAGTCCACGGACAAGTAAAATACTATTATTTGATTGCCCGAAATGAAAAGTGACTTGTCCCGGGCATCGGGCGATTGGATTTTTAACCCCTGATGGATATCTGGCATCTTGGAAACAGAAATACAAAACCTATTTAGTACTGAACTGGAAAAATAGACCATATTTCAATGATAATTTGACAGCTTTAGTGTCTCAAATACAGATATTGCATGGATGATCAAGTATTGATTTATGGAGATGTCCTTATGCAGTACACTTCTGACAGTATAATACTAGCATTTCAGTAGTGCATTGCTGAAGCGGTTCACAAAGATACACAAATACACAGAGACCTATACTTCTCTTGATTTTACAACATCTTGAACAGAACAGAAATGTCAGATAGAACAATAGAACTTTCCGTTCAAGACACTCAGATTTTAACATCTTTCTTACAGGTGTATTCATGACTCACTGGTCTCACAAACAACTGGAAACATATAAGACATTAAGACAATTAAAACCTTACTTCTTTATGAACATCACTGTAAAATTCCTCAGTGCTCATTCCAAGTCATGGACATTTGGTTGTCCATTGCAGAAATACACAGTTGTTTAAGTTATGAACATGTCTCTCACAATGTACAGCAAGGATGACGCTTTGCATAATGACAATGCTATATTTGAAGTCTTTGTTCATTCATGGCAATGATATTATATTCGCAAATCAATAGCAGCTAACACATGTGGGACAGGCATGAAAATAATCAATTCTTAACCTTGAAGTAAATCATTGATAAAAGCATAAACACCTTAGCCACACAAACTTATCTACGCAGTGAGAGGGGTACTAGGCTAAACAATCCGTTAACATGATACTCATAGGCTTGGGAACTGTTATTCTGCTACATGAAGAAATATTAAATCAAATAGAAAGAATGCATAACAAGTTTCACAATTTCTGAAAGCAATATGAAATATGTCCTTCTCATCGTGTATCTGTAAAATGATGAACTATTTGGTTCTGAAACAATGACTCATGGTAATGTGGGTATCCTTGTCATGTCCATACTGCAATACAAAAACCAGCCATCACTTGCATGGAAACTGAATATTTGACTCTGACCTTTCAGATGTATTCATGCTCTTGACTCGGCTGCCAGCTATGGTGAAACTGCATCATTTGCATAATAATGTATTTGATTAATGAAACAATACCTGGACTTACAAAGTGAAAAGTCAATAACATTACAAAACATTTTCATTTTGTGCAGCAAACACAAGAAGTTGAAACTTGCCAATACTTAAGGTATTTAAGGAAGTGGAAATGTATTTATTTTGAAGGGTTTTGTTCTATGTTATCAGTACAAGAACTGATGGACTAAAGGTGGTAGTGTGAATCGCTACATGAATGGGTTAGAGCTATCAGGATGCACTGTGAGATGTTTGCTATCAGATTTTCGCATGACTGACTGACGCTCCTTCAATGTAAAACCTCTCAACAGTTACACCAAAGTGGATCAGTAATCCGTTTATATGACAAAAAGTTAAAAACCTAAACCTCAACATGAATAAACAGTCTGTAACACAATTTTCCCACAGAATGGAGCTATGGTGAACATTTCAGTCGCAAGGGCTCATAAGTAACAAAGCCAATATTTAACAATCACAGGCTACTCAGATCATATGGGATATTGTGTCAAACAACAAGATCTTGAAAAGACTAAATAACACTAAATAAAATTGGGTAGTCATTCTCGACCTAGACAAGTTATTGTTACTCAGTTGTGTGGATTGTTGGTCATGAGGTCAGTCACTGGAGCATCTGATCCAGACTCAAATATTCACTGATTGAAACAACAACATCAAACTGCCACACATAAAAGATACACAAGCTAGAGGAACATGGTGATATATTAAGTGACCACCCTTTACAATGTGTGGAGCATCAACAATGCCAATGGTGACATGCAGTTATTCACAACTCCACCAGGAAATAACCTTTACTCCTGCAAATATCACCTTAAACAGTCTACATATTTTCACAGACTACAATACATGCGTTGTCATCTTGTGTGGAAGTACTGCCTGACTTAGAAAAAATTAAAACTGTAATATATTTTGTCCTTTTCTTGTTTCTGGAGAACTGTTTATGATACTATCAATCTTCTCAGCACAAGGGAACAGCCATCCCTTTTCCCACAGGCAGGATAAACCATCAAAATAACCTCAACTCTGGTCAGTAGTGTTCCAGAAAACATTTATTCCTCTTCATAAAAACTGTGGTATCTGCTGACATATGAGTATGTGAAGAACAAAGATGTTGATGAGATGCCAGAGAGCAATTAACATGTGTAAATCAATTACTCTGGTGTAGATTTCCTCCAGGCTAAGGTCATTAGCATCCAAACACTAACTACATATGGCCCTACTGTACTTCCTTTGTCAACACTATGGCGGAAGGAAAGTATTTGTGCTGTAATTTACTGTTCAGATACATCTGCCACAATAATCAGTAATATTCACAATGTATGTTCTTATAATAATGAATATCCACTATGACACAATCTTGACTTATCAATTAAAGCAATTTCAAATAACTAATATGAAAAACATTTGAAATTTGTCATTTTCCAAAAGAGAATTTCTCGTGATTATTTCATTCATGTGTTAGTTTGGGGCAATAGGAGAAATATAATATAAAATGTAAAATTTAAACAAACTTTATCTACCACATGTCAAAATGTTAAATCTACAACAGCATTTGGTCAAGTTTTACACTACACTGTATATTCATGTTTTGCCTATTTACAGACATGTCAACACCAGTTATAAATATACATCTTAATAATACACCTTACTTACCTTTGACGGAGTAAGTCAAATTTCCCTGGGGAGATACATCCATAATGCCTCGTGCACATCTTTGTTTCAAACTACATTTATAGTTACTATATGTAAATAACAAGCCAAGCCTCAAACACGTCAATAACCGATGGAGGAACTCAGCATTTATGGCCTAGATACGATCCAACCTCCTAACCAGGGACTTCCGCACAGTGTGTTAATAAGAAAGGAAGGAGAGAGTAACCTTGCTGACCTCCATCATATAGTCATACAGAGGTGACCAGTCAATCCATGCCATGTTTCTATTATGTAATAGGCCTCCCTCAAGAATGGCTGACAGCTGAGTCTGTCATGTAAGATCCTCAGTTTACATTACAGGATTTCACAGTTCAATAGTATAATTTCATGTCAAATGCACATCCTCAAATATGAAAATGTGGATGTCATTTCAATACAGCCCACCAAAGATCATGCAATTCATCAGCTATTAACATGGGATATCACAGTCAAGATTACAGAAAGTTCATAATTATAAATCAGTGAGATCCACATATCCATTCAATGTCATGTTACTGAGCATCTAGGTATGACAAATACAGTACAAGTTACTCATGTGACATCTAGTCAACATCTGATAAATATCACTCTAATCTGATAAACGCAACCAGCTATAATGATAGCCACAAGGTCTTTAAGTGTTGTTTTCTTAATATCAGAAGAGATACTGAAACATGAAATGCTTCATGTCGATTTCACTTATACTGAAGTACAGCTAGCACAGCAGAGAAACAGAGGAAACTCACAAGCCAATGCTGCAATGTGTTTCCGGTTAAGAAGACTGGTTCACCTTCATCACTTTCTGATTCAGTGAAAGTCAAGTTACAAGAATGTGCTTACACATTCAAACACAACAGTCCACAACCATGTAATTTTACAATTCAAAATTAGCAATTAAAAGCATTTAAAAAAAAATAAGATAAAATCTTGAATACTTAAATAAGTGATCATATCAACATATTTAGAGATCATCGTTATACTATGAGGTGATGAATGTGATCTTACCTGTCCCCTTGACGAGGTCGCCTTCTGTTGATGTGGTCCTCTACTGCCTCCTCCTCCTGATCATCATCATGTCCAAGGTGTGGCTGTGTCCCATCACTGCTACCTGCTTCCACTTGAACATTCTCTCGGGATAGCTCTTTCTTTAAAATACTCCTCAGGTTGTGATCTCGGTCATCCTTAGAGTCTAAACTTTTCAACACACTCTTCTCTGGTTCACTTTTTCGTATTTCAAAGGAACCTTCTTTTTTTAAAATTCCCCTTGGTTCCGTTACAGATTTATCTCCCTTGAGCTCTTTTTTTAACACTCCCTTTACATCAAGGCCATCAGATAATTCACCTTTGAGTATACCCTTTGGCTCACATTCTGATTTAGAATCTGAAGCTCTCAAAATGCCTCGATTTGGGTCAACAGTGTCTGCTGATGACTCTGATTCAGTTTGCTTCAAGTTTGATCTTGACTCTGTGTCCTCATTTGTTTTGGACACCAACTCTGATTGTTTTAAGATACTGTGAGTTTCACTGTCACATTGTTTTGAATTAGTATCATTTATCTCTCCCCGTTTCAAGATACCCCGGGGCTCAGTGTCCTTTTTGTTCTTCTCTGATTTAAGTATGCCCTTGACATCAGACTCAGGACTGAGCTGTCCACTCTCTTGCTTCAAGATGCTCCTCACACCCTTGAGGTTCTCACTCGTCTCTGCAAGAGAAATAGTTCATGTTTGTAATGGACCACATGCAAGCAGATGTTTCAATAACATCATGTTTTGTATGTAATTGACACTAGCTGACACATTCTTCCAGCTTCTTGATCAAATTCACGTAAGAGTGACAACATGATCTTTCATATTTCTTTCATTATTAGTTTCCATGTGTTTCCTGTCACTGATAGATGTGATCTGGCTAGTCAACACATCACACAACTAACTTCAGACAGTCTAGTCAAGACAGACGACAAGCTTTGTCACTAGAAACAGTGTCCTTTCATGGTCTGCTCGCACAGGTACTAGCAGGGTTGCGGCACAAGTAGTTGCCTTACCTATTCCACATTGGGAGTCAAACCATATTTAGATTTTCAGTGTTTCTGGAACCAGTGCCGTGAACTTGATACCATTTTGTCTCCATATTTGGTACCAAAGTCTAAGATATACATTGTCATTTTAATACAAACTCTAACCTGACACTCAAGACAGGAATGAATGATGCTATTTCAGCCCCTGTATGTGCCCCTGTATGTGCCTGTATAAGACAGTTCAACACCAGTTGCCATCTCTTCAGACAGAGGGAATCAACAGGTGTTGGAGAGAAGGCCAATATGGATCTAGCTCTTTAGTCATAAGCTACAAACTATCATTGACATCTTTAAGCATACAAAACCACACATGCAAAACATAACAAAACCTTCAGTTAAATACATTTCTCAGAGATGTTTGTTTGAACACGTTGATGCTTTTGTTTCTTCACTAACATGTCACACTAATTTGACACAATCAACAGGAATGTCTTGATGAGGGGGATCCAGGTATATTGTACACAGATCATGACTATATTAACAAAAAATAACACAGATTTCAAGCATTTTTACTGCATGAAGCCATAAGTTTTGGGGATATCTGATGTTAAAGTTATCTTTTACGAGCGAGTTAGTGAGTGAGTGAGTTGTATGCTGCTTTTAGCAATATTCCAGCAATATAGCAGCAAGGGACACCAGAAATAGGCTTAACACATTGCAGCCATGTGGGGAATCAAGCCCAGGTCTTCCCCGTCCTTCATAATAATCAGTTAAGGACAGTCATATGATTCACTGAAGAAGAATATAAGTTTTTCACTGGTCACGAGGGGGAGATGGATTGATGTACATCAACCCATGGGCACTGAACACCCATGTCTCAATATGCTTACCATCTTCAAGATCATGAGAAGAGCCTCTCCTTGAACCTGGCTTGGAGCCTGGCCTGGAGCCTGGCCTGGAGCCTGGCCTGGAGTTGGGTTGTGAAAGACAGGCCTCGGCATGCTGTGCCATCAGCTCTCTCTGGGCACTTATTGAAAGACCCTGCAGGATTTCCGGATCTGGAGGCTTGATCAAACTTGCTGCCAGTGGGGACACACGGTTCAGTGATGCTGCCTTCTCCACCTCTTCTATTGTCACTGGCTACAATGCATACAACAACATATTGATCCCTAAAGAAATATTAACATGAGAGATGTGAGTGATGCCAAAATAATGGGGTGTTCTAATGATACTGTCAGGCACAGCCATTTTAATATTATATGATGTTGCAATCTTTCACTGTGGGTGACATACAGATATGTTTTACTGAAGATGTCATACAGATATGTGTTACTGAGGCTGTCAAGCAGAGATGTTTTACTAAGGGTGTAATATAGAGATCATGAACTAAAGGTGACATACAGAATTGTTTTACTGAGGCAGTCATGCAGTGGTGCTCTAATGAGGCTGTCATACAGAGATGTTTTACTGAGGCTGTCATACAGAATTGTTTTACTGAGGCTGTCATAGATCTCTGAGGGCGCCATACATTGGGTTACCAAATGCAGTATAACCTTTATAACACTTAAATGTGTTATTCAGGCAAATAAAATAAAGTGCCTTCGACATGATAGTCTTACGGATATGAACCTTTGTGACATGTAACACTAATGTACACAGACTACTTATACCTTGAAGTGGTCTACATTACATAGCATGTGAGAGCCTTCTAAACTTCAATATGTTTGAATATACATCCAATATTGACTCAATTTTAAACCTCCATATAAAGTTACCCTCCATCATTCCCCAGCGGAGAGTTCACTTGGGCACATTCCTAAATATGATTAACTTGTCCTGACAACAACAGCTTCTCTATCTGGTGAAACATACAGATCTAAATCAAGATGAAGAAACCGTAGCGCTACGATGATTGGAACTCACATATTTTAATACAACTTACAACTGTTGCAGCACAACAATTGCTTTGAGGAACGGGGCCCTGCAAATTACAGGCTGCTATTGTTCCAATCCACATTTACATTTTAGCTGTTAAGCAGCATAAGAGGGCAACAAACAGTGAACAAAATTATACCATTTGTGTTTGCCAAACCAGTCATGAAGTCATACAGCAGTGATCTAGAACCAGGGCCCAGACACACATAATCATGACTACAATGGCTTCAAGCTCACATAGCATACACATTCTTACAACACATCCAAAGCTCTTACATTTTGCCAAATACAACCACTACCAAACACATAACCACCCACTGAAGACAAGTTGAAATATATGTCACCTGCTAGGAGAGCCGATTATCCTCATAGCAGCTGCTTTGAGCAACATCGACAAAACCAGGAAGTAAAGGCATTGTGATTTTTTGTCCCATATCAAGTGGTGAGGTAATAGATATGCAGCATAAGGTGTAGTATTATCTGTTTCCTTGCTTGAAATCACAACTGTGTCAATGACAGAAATCCGATACACTCTAACCACAAAAAAGACACATGTTACACCTTGCTAAACACACACTCCAGTTGCTTTGACTAATCAAGCAAAAAACTGCAGAAATATAGAACCTACCCAAACATCTTCCACCAAGAAAACTGAATGTATTATCAAATCACCTTCATTTACAAAATTAATCTTCAAAGATAAGACAACCCTATTGAACTTATGAGATTAGGGCTGTTACCAGTCCTCTAGAGAGCTATGGCAACCTCCAGGCCTGATATCTCATCCAGCATGTCGCCTCTGTTACTAAATGTAATCTTCCACATGCCAGGGTTGTCTGACATTATTTAACGACTGTTTGTCAGCACCTTGGCACAGCTACTACAAGACAACAACTCTTTCTTTACACATGTACACGTGAGAAAAAGGAGTTATGTATCATCAATTAAGGGTGTACATTTGTCTTATGTACACAGATGCTACATTTCCTGTCCACACAAATTCATTTGGTGGCCATGAAAAAAAAAAAAACTCAATATTGTCAAAAACCATGATTAAATTTCTTACCTGAGTGCTGTACCTGGAGATGTTTTTGCGAGCTCGTCTCCGTGGGACAGGGGCATCTGAGCGAGCTGGAGGTTTCTCTTCTTTCTTCTGGGTGAAGAGCTTCACTTTTTCAGCCAAGCTGAGCCTGATATACAGAATGGGACTAAATAGAGGCTCTCTACTGGGTGACCCATTCTCACGGTCACTTTTCATGGTCAGTGCAAGAAACAACATCTTACAAGAATTACATGATGCAAGTTCCATGCACAACAATGATTCAAGTGGAGATCAAGGCATACTCTTACAATAATCATATCAACAACACTTCTACCCATGTAGGATTCATTCAGAGCAATAGAAACAAGGTCAAACAATTATAATTCAGGCAGTCTTTATAGTCAACATTGCCATTAGTGAATTAGTTCAAAGAATTCTTTCCTGTACTGACATTTTTTTCTCTCAAAACATAACAAATTACAAATTATGCTTTTCCTACACAAGACAAGAACAATTTTATTTCCTATGCATTTCATACCATATGGAGTCACTGGTCACCAATATGATGTTGTATTTGGATGTTTCTACATTCTGGATGATAATATTCAGATTCCTGGACATAAACTCATGATATGGCAAAGTTTGATTGTGTTTAGGGCCTCCCTCTCCTCCCATCAATCCAGAATCAGGAGCTACCCCTCTATACATACTGGCATGTTTTACTATCAGGTCACTCAACCATATCACTGTCTCACTGGCCTGGAATATCATCTGACCACCACACACTGCCTGTCTATCTGACTGACTGAAACTATTGAGTCGTTCACAATTATCATCAAGGGGGTTTATAGACTAGCTTCACTCAAGCAGAAAAATTATTTTGAGTTTGCTGTGCAGATACACTTCATTTACACTAATATGGAAGACACTGTTTTCAAACTCTAGCTAACAACATCGATTCACTTCCTTTTTAAACTAAACGACGCATCAGAATGTATCAACATAACAAAGAACTTTTATATCGTAGGTAATCACATTTCATATTGCTCAGTGACATTGCTCAGTACATTAGGTCAAGTATGATTGTTGTAGTTAGATGTAGGCCAAAATTTTTCCACTTCTGGATTAATGGGTTTCACAAACTTGAGCCATTAAAGCTAAAAAAATGTCAGAATGTATTTCTGTTGCCTGACCTCTTCATGGCAATTACAAGAAAACACCCCTTCCATTGGGCCATTGGACAGAGTTCAGTACTGTAATAGTCAGGCCGCACATGTAAAGGGAAGTAACTCTGCTTGAGACAAATATGTAAAGAGAGATCAGTGTCATCAATGAAGTTAAGAACATGCAACCACAACTGCCAATCAAAACCATGCATGAATGAATAAGAAAAGAAAGTAAAGGTACACAAACACGAAATGATTGGCATGCCATTCTAGAATAAATACTGAACTAGTTATTATGTAACTGTGTCAATGCATGACAGCTTCTCTTCACTGGACTGACACATAAAGAATCTACAGCATTCAGTTCAGTCATTTCTCCTTCACAACAAAACTATTCTTCAATGCACATATTTTGCGCAGCGTCAAAAAAGCAATGTAGTCCATATCAGCAAAAGACAACATCTGTTGGAAGTTCTTTTGTTCACTTGTCCCATAATCCACTAATCTGTGTATGATTATCAACTGCTCTTAACTTAACAATGCTTTGTTCATGTGCTGTATTATGACATCAACATATTTGCTTTCATCTAGTCCTACTAATGGCATCTACCTACTATGTTTCTATGTAAAACTAGAGGCAGCGATCCAGGACCAGTGTTTTGTGTGCATACCAACAATGTTAGTATATGGTTCGTGAATGACTTCTCGTTAGTACCAGATGATGTCTACAGGAGTTCGGTGCAGTTTCACACACAGTGTCACACAGTGTTAAAACTACTGACAGTTAGTCACCACACCAGAAGGACCTAAAGTGAACGTCACGGACTGTACAAAGGGGACATGACTCCCACTAAGGTGATGACAAACAGATTGGGATTGCTAACAAGCAATTACAAAACTAACCCTTTCACTAGCTGGCATTCTGTAGTGATAGTGTTAATTTTGAGGATGGAGACTTAGGTGAGGATGAGGTGGGGTTTCAGCTAAGTCTCTTACCCAACAAGCTCATCCTCTTCTTCAACACAGCTTTCCCCTGGTTCAACTGACTTTGCCCTGGAGATTACTCGAGGTCTTGGAATGTTCACCTCTGGTTTCTTTTCCTCTGCAGGATCTGAGATCTCAGCAGCTGTTTTGACTTCATCTTCTGTTACAGGTTGGGTTCGAGACCGTTCTCGTTTTTTCCGGTCAATATATCTTTTTGCACCACTTGCAGATTTTGCCTTATCCTTTTCTGCTTTAGATCTCTCTTCCATTGCTTTAAACATGGACATTTTGGACGAAACACTTCCTCTAGCTGGATCATCTTCATTCAGGTCCATCTCCAGTGTCAAACTACGTAAATTCTCTGAGGAGTTTCTTCCAAGCAGACTGTCAGCATCAGACAAGATTCCTGAGTCAGTAGTGGAGTCCCTGTTTCCATGGCCCATCTTTGACCTATCTCCCTCCATTATCTCACCTTCTGGAATGGCACTAAGTTCTGCTGCTGTGACTGGTGTTGTTTTGTGCCTTTGGTTTCGAGTCCGACGTTTGTTTTTATCAGGCGATATGTGCTGAGGAAATTCACATTTCTTCCCAACAGGACTTATTTTTTTATTAACGTCTCGCATCTGATTGTATGCATTGATGGTAGTCTTTTTACGAATAAGGGAACGGAAGGCACTCACTGTCTCCAAACTGAAAGGAGACATGATTCGCATCCTGAACATCAAGCTACCATGTCCGCAACATTTACGCCCTAGATGTATCATACGTGGATGGAAGTTTGGATGTTGCCTATACCATGAATGCAAATAGGGCAGCAACCCACAACAGTCTGATAAAACTTTAACGTTTCCCAATTGCAAGTAATATTTTAGAGGACATCTGTACATTTTATGACTATCCCAACTAGTCCTTGATTCAGTGCATGCCTGTATACATATTCCATTTCAAAGTTTTAGCAAGAATCTTTCGAGTTTTGCATTCTATGGTGAAAATTCCAAATCTCCCCAAATCTGACAGACACCTCTAGCTGTTCATCAGTACTGCATTGCCTTGTGTTTCAAGAATTCTGGAGGTTATGCAACAACAGAAATTTTGGCAACTTTAGTTCCATAGTACAGGTGTCTACATCACACTGTTCTGCATGTTTTCACATCACTTGTGTCTTTCAAAACCATATACGCACTGATTTCACTTTGGGAACAATTACAAATGAGTCTCTGACCTAAGCAACTGCTGAATGAATTGATCCTATTTGAGGTAGGTCATGTGGATTTATTTCACTGATTAACTGCTGATATTCTTCTACTCTATCTACAACTAGTTTAGTGTGCAACACCTATTGTCATTTAGACTGTTTTCAGTATTTGAGAAAGGAAAGGAAGTATTGAAACAACATAAACATCAAAAGAAACAGGTAAAGAAAAGAATGACATTAAAAGCACTTTCCCATCACCAACATTAAGAAAGCAAAACAATAATGAGCTGAATTCAGCTGCATCTCTCAGTAAAGCAAAAGTTCAAGTGTCAATCTGTTCTATCTTTCATACCCATTTCACAGTTAAAACTGTTAAAAATACATATGATGTTATTCAACCAAATCTGAAGATGTCAAACTTAAACCCAGAATAAAGGGAAACTCTTGAAGAGCATTCACTAACTTGTCTGCAGCATGAATTTCCTCAATGGTGACAGGTTGTGTTCTTGTCCTCCAATCGTCACGGTTACGGCGCTGGAATTGTTGTCGTCTCTCACTGATTGGTTTGCTGCCAGCAAGGTCCATGACATCTGTCTGTTCTGCTAGCACACTGAGTTTCTCCATCAGCTGTTCTCCGGACACCAGACGATGACTGGAACCAGAGTCGAAGCTGGACTCTGATCGAGATTTCTCCATCCTAGAAATTGAAACATGATAGCTACATTTAACTGTATTTACAAAATATATTTCTTTAAACTTACTTGCTACTAATCAATCACTGACCATAAGGATGATCTCATGCACAAAATATTACATCACAATCATTTCCCAATCACAGCATCATCATAAACTTTTTGCTAAATTGATCAGGACCTCTGACTGGTCATGAGCATTACATGAAAAGCAAGCAATAGCACATTACTGCAGACGAAGCTTGTTTGATATTCTTACCATGATTTTTGCGCAGACTTTGGCGTAGTGAAGCCTGACCTTGACCTGACTGAGCCGAACTTCTCTTCTTCCAGCTTACTCTCCATTTGGGAAATCCTCTCAAAGACGGACAATTTTACTCCTCCATCCCCGTCGCTGTCATCTGAACCTTCAGCCTTCTTCTCCCTCCTGCAATAAGCACAGTATATTTACTGTTCTACTATCTGTGGATAACCTTTTTATTTTATACCCTTATGACATGGTAAACAAAAACATTAATAATCACATAAAATTCCAATCTGTGCTGTGAAAACAGATTTTGTTAATGTACTACTTAAGGTAGATGCCTTATTCTTCAACTACTACCAAAACATACTCCACAGAAATAATTCATACACAAAACTGATTGCATTATATACACATATCAGTCTATGTCTATCATTCCAATTTCTTTATGAAAGTTTTATGAACGTCTGTCCTATGTTATCCTAATCATGCACTCTACCACCAAATCATCTTTGTAATCACAATTATCTCCCCTTATAGCATAGGTTGCCAGTTAAACCACACAGATAAATAAATACTTCACAAGCTGTGGTGGTGGAGAAATTCTGGAGATAAGGCCAATATTGACTTATCTTGTAGGCAATTCAATTCTCTTCTTGGCTAACACAAATCAGTGTGAAGCCTAACAGCTCAATGGAAACTACACATGAAAACCAGTGAAATTGCATTATGGCTTTATAACCTCAAAAAATTGCCTCCGTACTCTGATAGAAATTGCATGAACAATTATTTGAAAACAATATCACATAAACATATCTGACTACATAAAGTAGCAATAAAACTTTGATCCTGGACAGTGATATGAGAGAGCCTTGATCCTTTTATGCACATAAAACATGCTGTCTTTTTTCATTCTTTCAAGTTTGTCTGCTTTAAAGGGCATTGGGCTTTACATTTATTTCATATCCACAGAAAACTTAAAACATTTCAAAATGAAAATTATTTTAATTTTGGAACCTGAAATAGGAAAGGGAATACTTTGAATATTTAAAACCGAAAGAAAGGAATCTGGTCAACAGGACAACATTATCATCAAACAAAGTGTTATTTTAAAGGTATGATCCTTCGTTGTAAACATCCACGTGTTTCATTGTCATGGCAAACTTTTTGCCCAATCAGTGCAACACAGCAGGAGGTATGTGGGTTTTTCACATATACAGCACATGTGTCCTAAAACAGTTTTTAATTTCTTTACAAAACTCCATTACTGAAATGTGCTTCGTCGTAACAAAGCAGAACAACAAACAAAGATTACTGAAGACTATTTGAATGTACTGTTAGTATCACAAAACATTTTGCCTTTGCTGGGTGTCTATCTGCACACTGCAAATACACATGCATGCAATTGTGCATTTACAGAGCCTTCAACATAGCTCCGACAAAGGCGATATTTGCCAGAATAATATTCTGTCAAACAAGGTCTGTCAATTCTTCACGCATTTCTGTGAGGAATACATATGAACACTGGAGCTTTTTGTTTTGAGTTGTTTGTTTTAACCATTTGAGTTGGGAGTCTTAGGAGACATTTTTAAATAAGTTTATTGAATACTGTGGTAGGGCAATATGAACTGTAGAGTTCTCCATGCTATTTAAAATGAATAGACATACAGTTGATAATTAAAATTGAATTTGCACACTTGGGGTTTAAATTGTCTCTCTCCCAGTAAGTCTGGGTCTTTACTTTAAATGCAAGGAACATGAGCAGGTAACCTGTGCCAGTTAATGTTCCAGCATAGAAGGAATAGCTATCTTATTCATAAACTTTTTTCAATTCTTTAGTCATACTTGACTAAATTTTACACCTGTAAATCCATCTTTGTTTTATTCAAGTAAAGTTGATTGAAATTATCACTCAAAGTTGCACCAATGTGTCTTGCCTACCATCAACATCTTATTCTAGACTCAATAGTCATGGACACCTACTGCACTGTTTTGAGTATTTCAAGATAACCATCCAGAGATCATCAAACTCAAAGCCAGTTGCCTGCAACTTGTGTACCTTCTAGACACTGATGGGTCACCAATTTAAGTACCCTCTAGACACAGATGGAGATCACACATTCAAGCACAATCTACACACAGATGGACCACTCTCTAGACACGGATGGGTCACCTACTAAAGAACGATCTACACCCACATGGGGGTCACCCATTCAAGTACCCTCTAGACACAGATGGATCATGCACTAAAGTACCCTCTACACACAGATGGACCACCCACTCAAGAACCTTCTAGACACAGATGGGTCATCAGTATGTTTTCACTGCAAACAGACTATATTCGCAACAGTACTCTAAGGAATACAAGTGACAATATTGGGAAACATACTTTAAGGCTTTTGGCTATAAAATATAAACATATTCATAATTGTCACACTAGGTCCTAATGAGTTAAACATACCTACCTTGTCACATAAGGTTCAATTTCTAGAAAGCCATTTGCACAAGATTCAACAATGCTTTTCACTCCCTATAGTATGGTGAATTTATTGTCTCCCCAAGACTGTACATGATGTAGGTGGAATCTCATGCCTCACCTTTCACACAGATAAACTCTGCCCTGCTAGCACTGCTGTAAGGTATGGAAGTGATTAGACAATAATTCTATCACGGCTAATAAACCCTCCACTCTTCCTGGGAGAGCCAGAGCAAAACATAAGCTATATCTCTTCCAGACAAGTCATGTCATCATCATGAAAGGATGCAAACATATATCCACCAACCTTGTTATCAAGCATCTCAGAGTAGGATTAAGAAAACAAATTGGAAGGTTTAAAAAATCTCCGAAGTCATGTAATCACTGAAGATGACATGTGAACACAAGCAACTTGAAAAACTTTCCTGAATGCATGTTGATGATAGTGATCATAGGGGATGGGAAGAACATTGATTCACACGTACACTCACATTCCTATACAGTATTAGACAAGTACATCTCCCTCCTGCCCTTCCTTGTGCCCTGTTAGGAGCATGCTCCCAGCACTGCTCCCTCCCTCCCACCCTACCTTCAGTGATCCCTCCAGACCATGGTTCTACAAGTTCTGTTAATATACTAGGGCAGCAAGCACCACAGGACATGTATCTGGTGTGCTGCACTCAATGGTGTTGGCATCATATTTCCACATTCTTGTACAGTATTTATAGTCATGCAAGTTGTGACTACCATGTACTGCAGCTTGAACATGTGGTGTACCGTCATGGATTCTGGTAACCATAGACCATATCCATTCCACAAGGCCACATATCTGGGGGCCTAAGTGTCAGGTGTGATTACTTCATATCACACTCAATAACACACTGTAACTAGACTTCACAGCCAGTGTCCTGATGTCCATATAAGTCAAGTGTAAAGGTTTTCAGACCACCAGATAACAACCTACTAAATAAACTCCACAACTCCACTACAGCATATAATGATAAATTATGTCAAAGCCCTTATTAGAATGATGATTTATATTAAAATGGCAAATTTCAAATGGTTCTTGAAATATTTGAGCCTTTGGGAGGTTGGCATAAGGACTAGAAGACTGTTGGAAGATTTTTCTATCCTTTCTTCAGAAAGAATGAACAGATTTCTGGGTTGTTTAAAAACCTTTTCATTGAAAATATTTCCACATCATCCTTTATGTAACAGTGAGTGTCTCAAAGGAAAATATTAACTTCTGAATTTGATACGTAGAAACAATGACATAATTTCATTCTACTGAAACAACTAAGATCATGCTATAACATCATAATTTCTCACCTTTGAACTTCCTGTATATCCTCAATAACTGACATAGATGTACATTTACGCTCCTCTTCATCTGACATGTCATTCTCCTTTTCTCTCTGTCTCCGTAACCTCTCTGCAAGTTCAGGGTCTACAATTGGTCTAGCTGGCTGTTTTGGTAGGGATGGAGTGCGCTTCAAAATACCTTTCCTGCGTTCCAATGAATCTGTCCTCTTGATGGAGGTATCCTTAAGGGATTCTGCTCTGCGTAGACTGGATGAAGAATACCTGTCAGAGGATGTGTTTTCCCTAGTGTCAATCCTCAAAGAATCCACACTTTTGCTGGTAATGGGGTCGAGTTCATTAGATGATTTCTTGGCACTTTCCCTAATTTCCGATAACCCTTCAGTTCTACCAGTTAAGTCTCTATTTGTCTTACCACTATCTGTATCACCATGATAGGATTTAGAAGGTGAGATGGAACTTTCATCATGTTTATCTTTCTTCTTTCTATCTGTAACCCATTTCTCATCCAGAGGCATGACATAATCTGCTTCTTCACGGTCCAACTTGCCTGCAAGTCTGTGAGAGGTGTGCGTAATGGAAACATCTCCAGTATCTCCCACATTGTCAGAACTTTCCCTTATCTTGCTTTCAGTTGTAAAATCACTGGTGGTTTGTCTGCTGACATTGTGCTCTTTAGAGTTATCTCCCTTTGTGACAGAGGTGCCTGATATAGTGGCTGATGTGCATGATGTGATGGAGGATTCAACACTTTTAATCAGCTGCTCGGCCTCTGAAATTGATTCCTGACTCGACCTTTTGCGCTGTAAAACGAGTGGAACAGGTGCAAGCATTTCTGAGTCCGATGACAGGGCTGCAGGACTGTCCAACTCTTCTGTCACCCTGTTTAATAGTGCTAGAGAGGAATCAAGTGTTTTTAAACTGGTTTTTGTCTCAGATATGTTTGATGAATTACATGATTTATTATCCCGTTCTTTTGAATCATTGTCAGACAGTGAATCAGTCTGCTTTCGCCTTGCTTTCAAGACAGCAGCTACTTCACCATCAGCAATGACCTCCTCCACCTCAGCCGCCTTCCATGTATCAGCCTTCTCATACTTTGATGGTGTTTTCGAGGCATTTCTCACTCGGTCTTCCTCTTCTTGCTTTTCAACAATATTGCTACGTTTCCCCAGCACATCAGCCAGTTCTGGGGTTGGTTTATCAGTATCACCACTAAACCTTCTGCGCATGAAATCTGATTTGAAACTACTTGTTCTCTGAACTTTACTGTCCGTTGTCTCGGTTGAGCCATGTATGCGTAGACTCTGCGTTCGTTCAGGTGTACGTCTTGAACTCTCGGTATTAGACTCATCACTGGGGCTGCTGCTTATCACGACAGGGTCCTGTCTCCGTATAGGTAACACACGTCTGCGTGATATATTTGTCTCTGTGTCAGACTTTTCAGAACTGGACGCATCAGAATTAGAAAACCTCTGTATCAGAGAAGATATATCCTTCTTGTGAGACAATGGACGTATAAGATGTGAGCTGGAATCATCAGATGTAGTCTCCTTCAATCTCTTCTTTCCTTCTTCTCTTCCAGTGTGGCTGATAGTGATAGAACTTGGACCCTGTTTAGAAAACACCCAATTCATAAGCATGTTAATTCAGTGTCAATACTATTTGTAATCAACACATATCTCACAACATTTACTCTCCACATTTATTTCAAACACAAATTCAGATTATCCTATTTCAAAACATCTTCATTATATTTGAATAAGTCTGTGCATCCAATGTAAATAGATGTTCACAACCCACATGCCATCTAGGTAGATAACATGAAATCTCCACTTCACTACATCACTCAAAACTATTACTAATCACAAAATATGTGGTGCAAGGACTCGGAATAAAAAGACAAAACAAACACCTCAACAAAACATTCATAATGATTCACAAACAAATTCAATGAAGTTCTACACTTTCTTTAACAGAAAATTTATCTAACACTGCACCACTTACTTTGGGATATCATGTATAATCAAACTCTTTCAAATCTAAACTTTCAAAAAAACTGAGCCACAAGTGTCTGTACCTCACTGAACTTAAGAAGTAATAATTTAATAACACTTCAAGAAGTATTTGTTACAAATATCTATTGTGGATTAAGAAAATGCATGCAAGAAAAAACTTGCATAACAATTTTGTTCAAACAAGATGAGAATATAGGCGAGAACATGGTTGAAAAGTGTAGCTCCTTCCACTACAAAGGTCAGTGTCACAAAGGATGACTGAGATATGTACATTTCAAGTAGTACAATAAAAAAACCACTTCTGAAGTGTTTTGTAAGGCTGACCAACACAAAAGTGGCTTTGGCAAGCCAAGAGGCAGCTGACGCACTAAACTGGTACTGATCATGATATGAACTTAACATTATGTTTTCCTGAAAAAACACGTAATTGGTCAATTTCAAATTTCATGACACATGCAAAAATGGCCAAGTTTCAGTACCGGCACCATAGTGGCCATGTCTAAAAATGAGATACAAAATCTGTCAGAAAGTTTGAATCAAGATTCTGTTTTTTTATACACTGTTAGTTTCACTGACCTTGTAGTTTCAGAAAGTATGTATAAAATGGTAAAGTTAAGACTTGATAGCATCACAACTATAGCTCAACGTGACTTTCAGTCATGTGAGATAAACATATATGTTTATTTCATAATTTCTAAATGACATTAAAAAAATCTTTTTAAAATAAATGAATGAAGAATATGTATTTCAAATTTGTAGAAGAAAGGTATACCGTAGAGACATGCGGTTTGTTAGACTGCGCTACCCGCTCCACCAGCGCCCGGGCACGTGACTTGATGTTAGCTGTGGGTGCAGCAGAGGAGAGGGGGGGATTGTGGGTAGTGTTCAGGTCAGTGCGACCTGAACGTAGTTGTAGATGTGTTGACTGTATATAAGAAACCTGGATATAGATGTTGTTAGTATGATGAACATGTTAGTGGAAAGATTCAGAGTGCTATAAAGTTCTAGTAATACAAAGAGATTTCAAGACATGTCACTAAGTATCTTGTCTATATCTAGCCAAACTGACTGTAAGATATTGATAATTTCACCTACAAACCATTACACCCTCCAAATATCGCAGATAAACTGCTGTCTCAATTTCTGCATACTAACTGTGAACCTCAAATATATTGTCTGCCATATTTCATGGAAAAGCAACTTTGCAAACACATCTGTCTGATCAAACCTTTCAAATGACTCACTGAGAACCTCTCCTGCATTTCCTAAACCCACTGACCCTTTTTTTCGACCTCAATGGCTGCATACACACTTTGCACAAATACATGACTGTAGCCCAAACTGTTCACTCCTTTCGTCAACAGTTTTATAACTAGCATAAATTGTGAGAGATTACTACAACACAGAAGTAGCTAACACACTTGCACTGTGGTGTTAACTGGTTTTCCTGCAATCCATATATAGGATACAAAAAAGTTGTTCATCTAACGTAGGTACAGTTCACCTAGGACATTCAAATAGCACTCTTGCTCAAAAGGCTTGAAATAAAAATGGAAGCCATTCAAACTGCACAAAAAGTCTTTCACATATTCTCTCTCCTTTTATAGTTATTTGAAAGTATAATATCTATCACAATATTTTCAAAGGAACATTTTAGTTTATCAAACTACAAAAACATGTCAAGGTATATACATGAATACATCATTAACAATTTCGCACACTTGTCCAGTCATTCACTTACATTAATTAACCCTGATGACGACTAAGAACAATACAGGAATAAACATGTGATGAAGAGTGAGTGACTGAGGACATGAAAAGTCAGGACTTGTAGTTTGACTATTGCTAGGTACACACACAGACAGGCAGGCAGACCACATTCTTCATCTGAACACCCTGAATACCTGGCTTACTATGTACACCCAGCCTGTTGAACAAACCTGCCTAAGGTCATTCAATATTTGTACATAAAGCACCTGCTATCTACATGCCAAGAACATGCAAACCATCTTGTATATTAGCTTCCTTATCAAACCAGTACATTACATACTCATCACACACACGATATATGCGTTAAACTCATGAGTTAAAACTAGAGGTAACATTTTGTCAACATTCAGACATTTTGATAATCATGGCTATCTTAATGCCAAGGTTACATAAAAAGGCACTCTGCATTCACTACTTTGAAAAACAAAAGAAGATATGTATTATGTTTGAAAAAGGCAGGAAATTATAGGTCTACATAAATAGCTTTATTTAAGATGCACACACACACAAAGAAACCACTGTTACTGAAGTAGCAAAAGAAATCCTACTTCTCTGACAATTTAATGGTAGTAAAAATAATTAAATGAAACATCCTCCTTTTACAAAAGATTCAAAATATGATTAGTGTTCACAAGTGAAAGGTTTACTTTTCAGAATGTGCAAATGAATCAGCCTTTGCACACAGCAAATGAGATATCAGTACAACATTTTTCTGCAATGTATTTAACCTTATAAATAGTATCTACTCTTACCAGGAAGTCGAGGCATGGCACATTTATGATAAAACTACTTAAACACATTTAAATCTTATGATAAAACTACCAAACATATCCAAATCTTATGACAAAACTACCCAAACATATCTAATCTTACAATAAAACTACCTGAACATATTCAAATCTTATAGTAAAACTACCCAAACATATTCAAATTGTATTGTCTGTCTTAATTCATGGAAGAAGGAAAGGGAGAGTAGAGTAGAAAACAAAGTGAAGAGTTGACCACTTACCTTGTCCTTGTCTGATGAGGTGTCTACAGTGCCAAGTTTGGAGGAATCTGGAAAACAGAAACCTCACATAAATATTATTCAGCACAAAGGCATTTCTTAATATGATCAAATTTACTATCACTACACAAAATCTCCTCAGTGTAGGGTCCTTTCTCTTCAAAAGTGTGCATCAACTCTGCATTACTAAAAACATGTTGTGATTTCAGCAAAATAACCAAAAGAACTGTTTGTTGTCTAACAATAAGACCAAATGAAGATGGGGGCATTAGTATGACTGTATCTACAGCTGCCAGCCCATGTTCACAGTTGAACTGAATATCTGTACAAGTTCCCACGAACACGTAAGTCAGCACTGGTAAATACAAGATGACAGATTAAAACACTACCTAATTGGGGTAATTGGGATAGCATGTTTTTTCTGTACTATATTGATGACAAGACATATTTTTCTGCTTCAGGGCAATACATTTAAATTAAAACTGTGTTTTTACAATTTAAAAAGTAAAACCTTTAACAACAAACAAATAGTAAAAAATGAAAGAAACTTCACAAAGGTAATTCATGTACTTCCATATTGTCAAAATCAATTGTCAAACACCTCTAACCTCTAATATGATCTCCGTCTGAGATACAAAACATCAATATGTGTGTTGGAGATCAGCTGCTTCTCAACTGCCAGAGTAATATTTCATTGTGTTATACTGACTTGTATCTTTACCTTTCCATGGCAAGTGTTGGAAGCAGTGCCTGTCCCTTAGTACACACACAAGACACACTGTCTCCACATGTATTCCTGATTACCATATTAGCCAGAATAACCAATTGATAAGTTAGAAAATTTATCAAGTGTCCTAGATATGAAATGTGGCTGTCCTAGATATGAAATGTCATTGTCCTGGATGTTAAGTTTTGGTGTCCTATATATGAGGTGTCAGTTTCCTGGACATGAAGTGTTGGTGTCCAAGACATAAAGTGTCAAGTCTCTTGGATGTAACATGTTGGTGTCCTAAATATGAAGTGTCAGTCCCTTGGACGTAAAGTGTGGGTGTCCTAGATACAAAGTGTTGATGTCCTAGATATGAAATGTCATTGTCCTGGATCTGAAGTTGGTGTCCTGGACATGAAGCGTCAGTCTCTTGGACATAAAGTGTTGGTGTCCTAGATATGAAGTGTCAGTCTCTTGGACGTAAAGTGTTGGTGTCCTAGATATGAAGTGTCAGTCTCTTGGACGTAAAGTGTTGGTGTCCTAGATATGAAGTGTCATTGTCCTGGATGTGAAGTGTTGGTGTCCTAAATATGAAGTGTGGGTGTTTTAGATTTGATTAATGTCAGTGTCCTAGGCATTAAGTTTTGATGTCCTAGATATGAAGTGTCAGTTTCCTGGAAATAAAGCGCTGGTGTCCTGAATATGAAATGTCAGTGTCCTGCGTTTTAAGTGTTGGTGTCAAGGATATGAAGTGTTCATGACCTGGACATGATGTATGGGTGTCCTTTATGTCAAATGTTGGTGTCCTGGACGTAAAGTATCGCTGTCCTAGAAAAGAAGTGTGGGTGTCCAACATGAGGTCAGTGTCCAAATTGGTAAGAAGGGTGGGTGCTCTAGATATGAAGTGTTAGTGTGTCCTGCTGATGTGAAGTGCTGGTGTCCTGGATGTTAAGTGTCAGTGTCCTGGATGTGGTGGGACAGTGTTCTAGACATAACCAACACAACATGAGGCCAGTGTCAGTCTCCTGCATGCCATATGAAAGAAGGGATATTAATGTTGACCTATATTTTAACATCTGACAACCGACTGCGTCATAAATTGCCTCACTAATCTTTTATTGTCTCACACATCCAGAATCAGTCTCTCTTGATGAGAGATTTCCAGTGCAATAAACATCAGCTGGCTTCTGAAGTGAGTCACTGTTACATACTGCAGTGACAATCTCAAGATTTCTCTTTCATTTGGGAGTGCACACACAGTGAACACAGAATAAAATGCAATGACGCTGACTAGCTTTGATTACAGACATCAAATGCAGTTCAACATATTATGATTGCTGCCTTATATGACTTAGGAAAAGCACAGTGAAACTACACACAAACACGTTCCAAGTCAAAATCCTTGTTACTTTTGATATCTTGTAGTAAGAGTATTTGCCTTGTAAGCTAACAAAAACAATCATGGGGCTTATATATAATATAGTAAGCAGCAGTTTAAGTCACATACATTTCACACCCATATGTCAGGCAATCAAGCCAACATCACATGGGTGGTTCCGTTTGCTGGTTAATTATTGATCAATTCCCTGTACAAACTTGGAGAAATGAGATTTAATGGTAGACGACATGTAATGATATTGACAACTACTGAGCTACACTGGGTGTATTGAGTCATGCCTGGAGGACTCTGGGGTTGTATATATCAACATGTGGACACCAACAATACCAGGATATGTTATACATTTCACTGTTGTCCATTTTAACTTGTGTACAGTTGACCCTGTCACTGGCCTTGGCCATTGTCAACCTGATATGAACACACAAAATGGAGGGAAATCTGGCCAACCTGTGTCAACATGGTCAGTGGGAACAAAGGGCTGTTACAGAAAGCTTTCGGAAATCAAAACAGTGTTATTTCTTGGAATTAGCAAGGAATGCCGAAGAGTTGTAATAACCAGACAGGAACCATATCAAGAAGACCTTTCAGGATGTAACCACCCTCTCAAAGGTCATCCACTGCATTAAAACCGAATATCACACTGTGAAATAAAGGTATCTAAAATGTTTATTGAGTTGCTTATAAATCATATTCAGTTTGTGTATGCATATAAATTATATTCAGCAGCATCTTTGATCACATACAATCATATGAAGAAATGATCACATTAGGTCATCCATAATGCACCACAATGATTTTATCAAATTAAGCTCTTTTCAAAAGAAAAAGATTATAAAAATACCTTTAAGCTTTATGAATTTGTTGATATGCATATATTTCCGAACATTACTGACTTCTGAGTTGCATAAATGTACCAAATATGAATGAAAAGTCAATTGCACACCATTCTAACCCAGTGTAGAATTGTTTGTTTACAATCAGCACCTAGAAATGCAATGTTCGAACCAAACATATTTATGTTTTCTACACAAAACATGATGAAGGAATCCCAAGACCTGGACTTACACCAGGCAGCTCACTCGCCTTCTGTCCTGGATGAGACTGTAGTTGATAACAAAGAACCTGCACACTGTACAGGTCTGTCTCCTACAGATAAACCCTGATCTGAGAATGTCACACTGGCTGTAAATCAGTCTGTTTCCTTCCTTCAGCTGAGGATTGGGTCATAGCTGTGACAAACACTAGAGGCTCTGGCCTCAGATAATCAACCACTAATGAAGAGCGTCTGGTGGGAAACAAGGCAAATGTTCCAGCACATCCAGAATTTTGTGCTTCAGTTCAAGAAACAGATTCAGACAACTGTCATAATAAGGTTTTCTATTAATCTCTATCTCAGTTATAATTCTCATACTTTGTTTTTGTTTTACTCTTTGAATTTTTCATAAGCTGAACATAATCTTAATTTTATGCTGATTATTAAAGTGCAGATGAGTAATATTGCCTATGAAAACAGTATCGATATAGAATATCTATCCTAAATCACATTTGGTAATATATCCTCTGCCATACACACAAAAACACACATGCAGTGGGGAAAAACTGTATTATTGGTTCTTCTGTATGTTTCGAGATGAAAAAAATATAGAAGTAAATCTCAATTTAAACCATGATGTAAGATTTGTGTTCACTTTGAAAATGTTTTGTGAAAGCCATTTAGGGACCAGTGAAAACTAATTGTAAACAATCAGTAATCAACTGTTTCATCGGTGTGGATGTTTACAACTTACAGCTTGTATCATATACAAAGATGAAAGAAGCAAAAACAAGGATTTAAGTATGCATTGCAATCCATTTTACGTTTCATGTAAGCCATGAAGTGGATTTGTGTTCGACATTCTGATGACCTATTTATGGTTCTGATCATACCTCATTTTCAAGGCTTTTACTTGGTTTACTTACTCCTGGTAAGTTGACCCAACGTATCAAAACACAGATTTCACTGTTGTGTGTTGTCAAGGTTTATGGAGTAATTACAAATGATAAAGATAACTATTTTACAATAACTTGTGATCATAAAGTTGATCTGGGTCTGCAGCATTGGGATCTTATCTATATAATAAAAGGAAGATGGTTGGTTACAAATATACAGATGTTATTAAGACTTGTTAAACCAACCATGAAGCAGTCCATACACAAAAGCAACAGAAACTTCACAGTCATTTGAGTGTTCTAACAAAATCATTTCCACAAAAAAGTACTGTGGGATCGACAAAGAAGCGGTATAACCACTTATCTTATTGCCTCTCCCTTCACTTAAAACTTGCACACAATGTAACAGTGAATGAAGATAAATGGACAAAAATACAAAATTTTACAAAGTGAAGGTGACAGTATTAATGCTTAATACTGAATAAATAGATTTGGAAGAAATGTCCTATTGCAAGGAAATGACTTATGATATTTCTGAAGCTGTATCTACAACATCCTAGGATTCCTCAAGGTAAAACTATAAAACTCTGGAAAGATTTCAAAATTTCAAGATTTACTTTTTCTGTTAAAGCTCAGTTACAACAAAGAACATCCTATCTGTTGTATCCTAATATTTAGTGTAGTATAAAAGTACACTCTGTGTCTGTTTTGTTAGATGCTGGGCTAATGAAACAAAATGCATCTTCAGAATAATAACTGCAATTACACACTGAATTGTCATAAACTTAATAAATCTCAAAAATTAGTCAGAAATGAGATCACTATGCCCACATCTGAGGCAGGAGTGAATTTGGCACAATCTTAATATGTAGTTAATTTGATTCTTATTATCTTTCACTATCTTGAATTAAGTGAGTGAACTTGCACTGACACCACTGGAAGGAAATTCCAAATACTGACTAGCTAAGGAAACTAGTTCTGCATTCATATGTCAAATACCTATAGTTTATAAAGTGCTGCCAGATACGAGATGTAAAGTGCAAGGTGACAAAGAAACCAATGCTGGAAAAAGTGAAAAGATATCCCACTGGGCAGCAGGCAACTAAGTTTACGCTGCAGCGTGCACCACTCTCAATACAGCTGCTACATCAAAGCAAGGCAGGCATCCACCATATCAGTGATACATAGCACTGCAGCTTGTCATCTACAGTGATGGATGGAGCCTGAAATGCTGCTTTCTTGTACATCACACACCATGACAGACACAGCACATTGCCAGTATAACTCTCATACCTATTCCAATAGAAACAGAGAGCTGCACAATGAATGATGTCACTAGTTACTACAGCACTAAGTAACATGTGAACAAGTGCACATGCCCATTGCAATATTGATCACACATTTCACAAATACATGAACACATTTTGTCAAACATGGCAATCACATCTTAGCTCTGTATACCCAACAAATGGCCCCATATATGTGACAGGTGTCCCCCAAACCAAATGTACCAAATGACATTATACTTCCCTCTACTTTAGACTTATTTGCCTCTTGCTAAAGAAATACATTAAAGCAATAACACCCCATTGACATATATACACTTTTATTTTTATCCTGTTTTAATAAACTGATGGAGTTAGCGCTATCCCATCATCTTCCAGTCAACATATTGACAAATAAAAAATATTAATATCCACCTCCATTTGCAAATGTTTCATAAATGGGACATTATTATTTCATTCCCTCCTTGAAGTTTTCAAGAATGACTGATACTCTGTATGAGGGTGGGACAGATTGATTGCTTCAAGCAAAGGTAGTGTGTGACACCAAACACAGCTATGGGTCACTGCATATAGCACACTTCATCCAATATTCACACGCTTCATTTTAGCAACACACATGGGAACTAATGTTACAGTTGTCATGAACTGTCAAAACACACACAGGAGGTGTAACATCATACACTCAGCATAGGTATCAACATTTTCATAGATGGTCATCAATTCACCAGCCTGCGACTGTACACGGTACTACTGTAAGCACTGTCATTTATCACACTGCCACTCATGCTAATGATGGATATAGGGTCCTGTAATGTTGTGTCTAATGAACCATAACAACAATCATTTATCACTCAAATTCATGACTGATGTTGGCAAGTGAAACTTACAAGTTGTGAGAGAACAAGAAAGAAAGATAATGTTGTGTGATGAAGCACTGTGAATCCTCCACTGGCTACATATGTCTGTTACCTGTGACCTAGATAGGCTGAAATGGATGAATGACTTACTTGTAACTCGGAACACATGTGTATATGAGGATTTATACACTTCGGACTGCATGGCTGGTGTCAGCATCAACAAGCACCACAACTGTCAAAGAGTCTGGCACTCCTAAGCTAGGCAATTTAATCAGCCTGTTCACCTGGTGACACATTCAACATCCACTGATCCAAGAATCCAGACACAATCATCTGTGGTCAATACAGTCAACATTTACAGTGCTGCTGGACATCATCAATAATCAGATCAACTGACTGCAATAGGTGTATAGCATCCAACTGAAGCCTCTATCCCAAGTCAAGGCATACACAGGTATACAGCCACACCTGATGGCAGCACACCACCATACACATGTATACAACCCACACCTGACAGCAGCACACCACCGCGAGATGCTATTGTCATCTGACAGCTCACGGCACACGGCGGCGGGTGTACAGTCGTCTTGATCACAGCTGACTGACCAGCATTCCCTGTTGGACTGAATGTCCTTGGGTCATACTGACCTCATCCACTGTAGGTATAGCTGTGACAGGTGGACACTTGGTCACTTCACTATGCTTCATTGACCATCCCCTACAGCCAGAACTGATCCTGACCCGATACAGCTCATCACTGTCCTCTATACTGGGCACTGTCACCATAATGCTTGCAAGAGATATTAATATTACATGACTTATATAGAGCTTCTAGGATGTGCCCAGGTTGGAATGTAAACAGTAGTTAACCCTTCAGGTTTATTCAATATGATAAAAGCTGACAGGGTGTTTACACAGCCTATCAGTGCTATCACCTAGATGCTGATTATTGACAGTTTATGCATGAAAACACACAACACTCTGAAAACTGCTTCAAGATAAATACTTAAAGCCACAAAGAATCCATGCTAATCATTAAGTTTCACAAAATGTCACACACCTATGTATCCATTATAGCCACTTTAGGTACATCTTTGCTTGGAAAGGCTACTCCCTATAATTCATGAAAGTCAACTGGTCATGCTTGAATATCCACCGCTGACCCAATTTTCAGTCACATCAAAGGATCTGATACTGAGGTAAAAAAACACTTTTATCTCCTTAAATGGACGCCTGTCTCAAAGTCACATCATGGTCTGGGATCAAATATGTGTATACATGTAGGGCCAAATCTTAGACTATGCTGGAAAGTATTCACAAATGAAAGCATAAATGTTGGTAACACAGGTGTAAACTGGTCATAAACACCAGTATTGGTGAAAGATGAAGGATATCCACACAGGTCATGGCCTGTCCCAAGCTGGAGTTTGACAGAAAATCTGTACCCAGCTTTTTGCATGATGTAACACATAAATCTCTACCATACATCCATATGTCTGGACATTACCACATACACATGTGATCTCAACACAATGGTTGTATACAGCGGAAAGAACTGTGTAGACAGACATACTTGACACATGGTTGTTTATCAGTACACTCAACTCCTCCACTGCTGCTTAGTTACTGGAGACTTACATGGCACAGATATATCACACTTCTCTTTTCCACCCACCTATATAATCCTGTTGATTCTGTAAGTGATAAAATGTAACCTATAGTATTCTCATCTCACTAAAACCTGGTAACATATTCAAGAGATTTCCATTACAGCAACCCCATGAATTATGAACGATAAAATGGAACTTGTATTCCTACTTTGAAAAGTCCTTGGGAATATCTCCAAGGGTATGTTGTTTCCTTTACAACAGTCCATTCATATTTGCAAGTGAGTGAGTTTTTGAGTTTAGTTTAGTTTTACGCCGCACTCAGCAATATTCCAGCTACATGGCGGCGGTCTGTAAATAATCAAGTCTGGACCAGACAATCCAGTGACCAACAGCATGATCAATCTGCGATTACGTGTGTCAACCAAGAAAGAGAGCATGACCACCCAATCACGTTTGTCGCCTCTTACGACAAGCATTGTCGCCTTTTATGGCAAGCATGGGTTGCTGAAGTCCTATTATACCCCGGGACCTTCACTGTTCCATATTTGTGAGTGCTTTTTGAAAGCATGATGTTGTGACTCTTATTAGTATCCTAAGATAATTCAGATTGTGTGCACCAACCGGTATTTGAATCTAAGCATGTTTTAAACAACTGAACCACAACAAGATCACCTTGATTTTTGGCAAATATGTCAAAACAGTTGACGATGAGAATGTAAAAGTATTAAAATCAGCATCATATATGCAGCATTTCTGGTGACCCCCCATGCTGGAATATTGCTAAAAACTACACTTACTTACTCACTCACTCATATATGCAGAAGTAAAGACTGATACACAGTTCAGATTAGAATGCTAAACAGATTAACAAAGATGAAGTCTGACATGCTTATGAGCAGGAGTAATTACCAACAGCATATTGCTGAGTAGAACATTGACATGTTGTACATGACAATGTTTGCAGTCCTTTCTTCACTCTGGAAAATTATAGGTCTGTATTTATACATGTTGAAGCTATTCATCAGTGGCCTGTGACTGAATGAGCTTTAACCAGCATGTCCTCACTAAACACAGCCTTCAGCAAAACACCCAAATTCCTCAGAACAAGCTCTGTTTGAAGTTATTCATCCATTGCAACGAATGGCAATCCGTCATCTGCTTCAGTTACCACAAGGCCATCACTTGACCACCACTTTTCACCTCTGGTATCTAAGTCACGTACTTAAAGACCAATCTTCAAAACAACAATTTTCAGCTGAATGAAGGTCCTTCTTCAAATGAAAAACAACTTGGCGACTTTCAATGTCTGATTATTGCATGTGTTGCAGAGAGGGAATTGCTGTAGAGATATAATAGTAGTATTTGTGGTAGATGTGTGTCGATGTGAGCTAAAAGTTTACATCACATCGGCAATATTAGAGAGATGAAAACAAGGTAATCAATTACAAAGATGTGTGGAAGAAGGACAGTAAAACTAACTAGACTATCACAGGTATATATATATTTTCGAACTATGATTATACAATATACAGGCTACAGATCGGTTGATCATCATGCTAGGGACCGGGGTGACTTACAGTACTTTTGCTTTCTGCATGGATTCTAGCTGGATTTACACCATCCCTTCAGCCATTGGCAATGGTAGGACATATTCCACTAAACAATTAAAGAACTAAAATATTACGTTTTAGAAATTTGGTAAGCTTAAATCTAGCTTTGAAAGTTTTGGGACTTATGTATTCTCAGAGGAGGACAATAATTTAGATGTGTGTTGCAGAAGTTAGCAAAGGTATATTTTCGATAATTTTCTTTTATATGGAACTAAAGCATGCATGTTGTTCCGGTTGCAGGCATAGTGAAAGAAAGTTTGATGGTGGTCTCCATTTACTTAATAAGTAACATTACACCAATCACTGAAACGTATCTATTTACACATCCAGTCAGTAAATGAGAATGCCCAGCAAGTTTAGATACCATGTCCCTCCAGCAATGTCTTACATTACTGTCCCACCTCTACCATCATGGTGAGACCCTGCTCAGTCAACACTGGACACAGCAGACTTGCGGACCAGTTGTTTGCTGCCCACCTTCTGCTGACCTCACCTGACCTCTCCCTGCCTCTTGTCTGTTTGTCTTATGTGAAACTTGGACAAAGAAAAGTCTGAAAAATTCCAGTTGTCCAAGGCTAGATCATTACCTGTTGTACACAGGGATCAAACCAATAACATTTGCATTTTGACCCATTTAGTTGTCCAACAACAGACTCACTTACAGCTGAGTACCTTGCTGTTCAAGACCTAAATTTTGTCCACACTGTACATTCCTGATGATAGGATCTGCCTTGTCATACAATACCTATATTCAATGTTTGTGGAACGTGGCCCACATATATACTCAAACAACATAGTTCTTATGCTATTCAGTGACAAGAGTAAATCTCAAAACTAAATAGTTCACAATAGAAAACCTTTCAATTTCGCTCTGCAACACGAGCAGATGTTGAACATACCATTCATTACATAAAATGGAACATTTCATTAGGCCTAGAGATTTCATTGACATTACTGGAAAGGTTCATCACTGCCACACATTCAGTAAACAGATGTTTTTGAGTAACATTTGATATAGTTTAGGAGCACACAGTAACAGGCTGCGGCTTCTACTGACAATGAAAGCAGTGCCTGAACTTTAGTATCAGTCATGTTGGCAATGTGTTTTGTGTATTTTGTTTGAGGGAATGCACAGCCACACCTACAACTACATGGCCCCGGAATGCAAGTCACAATCCAGCTAGGATTACAGCCTGGTCCAGTGGCTCACCCTGTGTCATTTGACTGTAGGTAACTGTGAGCAAACAGTGAACAGGGTTTCATCTATGCACTGTGTCATGCTACATCACAGTAGCAAGTTCCCAGCTCAACAGGAACACAATATACAAAAAACTAAAACAACAGAAGAAGAAATATGCAATATAACTGAATGACATACAGCGTATTACATCACAGAATGATCCATGACACATCAACACAGCATCCTCTATATGCGTGTCTCTTACAGGACTTATATACAGGACATTAAAAAAAGCTATCGTTTTTGAGATTATCATAATTCAACTGTTAACCTATATACCTGATTACCTCACACAGATTAGAAGAAAACTTAACACTTCACTGAACAACTTAGATTTTACAGATGAATAAGACCCCGGGCTTAGTGTAACAACATTTATTTGTTAAAAGGAACAATGTAGATGAAAGGTCCTCATTTTGGGTTCATCACTTTCATCTTAGGTGCTTTCTGTCTGTAGAGAACCTTCTATGCTTGACTTGAGCCACCTCTCTGTACAAACTACAACGATCCATTTGTCATTACCTTTTCTTCTTTTGAATTCATTGCAGATGACCTTGATAAGGAGTTCAAGACATTGTAATCAATGGCAGCCAACCACACCTGCACTAAACATTCAGAGGCCTACAAGGCCCTCAGTAACTACATGCCATATCTGCATTAACCATTCATAGGCCTACACTGGCTGTGGGGAACTACATCTGCACCATCCATTCAGAGGCCTACATAAGCCCTTGGTAACTAGAAGCCACATCTGCACCAACCATTCAGAAGCCTACACTGGCCCTAAGTAACTTCAGAGCACCAACCATTCAGACGTCTACGCAGGCCATAGGTAACTATAGGCCATATCTGCACCAACCATTCAGAAGCCTACACTGGCCCTAAGTAACTTCAGAGCACCAACCATTCAGACGTCTACGCAGGCCATAGGTAACTATAGGCCATATCTGCACCAACCATTCAGAAGCCTACACTTGCCCTAAGTAACTTCAGAGCACCAAACATTCAGACGTCTACGCAGGCCATAGGTAACTATAGGCCATATCTGCACTGACCATTCACAGTCCTACACAGGCCCTGGGGAACTGTATTTGCACTAACCATTCAGAGGCCTACACAGACCCTAGGTAACCATGAGCCACATCTGCACTAACCATTCAGAAGCCTACACTGGCCCTAAGTAACTTCAGACCAAACCTACACCAACCATTCACTCAGGCCTACACAAGCCCAAGGTTACAACTCAGGACCACCTCTATACTAACCATTTAGACCGATCCCACAACTACCATTCGGAGGCCTGTACAAACCTTAGGTAACTACAGACCACATTTATAGTAACCCTTCAGGGGCCATAACAGACCTTAGGTAGCTCTGGACCATCTAAATACTCATTTAGACTGATCACAGCAACTACTGGCCACACCTGCACTAACCATTCAGACAGATCCCAGATAACTACAGACCACACTCTGCTCCCATCTATCCCCTACAATACAACACAAGAGGAAACCTTCTTCACACCACATTTCAATGTCCTTGTGTTGTAAACTGAATGAATAAACCCTTGCAGCTTTCAAGCTGTCTTCACACTCCATCCCTTTCATAGCAAAGGTTTTTGAAATCTTGTCAAAGATTCAAATTCCAGTGCACAATGAAGCATTTCAATTTATTCACTAAAGCTTTCATAAAATTGTATGACAGTGAGGAAATGTGTTTCAAGAGTGTATGTCATAAATGATACAGTAGCACAGCAACTGTACCAAAACTGATTAAGTCAAACTTGGCTGTATAAGTTTGTCATTAAGCTATATTAGATGAAACAAGATGAAACAGAATTTCACTAGATTTGGGTTTTGGCCTGGAAGCTAAATATGCAGGGTGTTACAGCATCTACTGTTCGCCTTCAGAAGAAGACCTTACCATCAGGATAACAGAGACAACACTGCTACTAGAATGTTCACACATACAGTCTAACAGTATCTCCATGCAAGTGAAGTTTTAAACAAACTCGCCCTTTTCAAAGCCAATAAGAAGTGACCTAACTAAACACTAGGACAGAATTCCCCAGATTCCGGACTAATTTCAGCCACCTTGACACAAGGAATCTGATCAAACACATTTTGGTGTCCGAATGATGTCATTTATTCCTGAACACACTGATCTGTTTACAGACGGCTATCAAGCCAGTCCAGACTTCTGCAAATAAAGATAGGCAAATTAACTTAGGACAGAGGCAGTAGAGTGTCCAATTTGACAAGTTTTTGCCTCCGTACACAGTAATCTTTCACAACTCCCACTCAAAAGGCAAGATCAATTAACAAGTTTGAACGTTTGGATATTTACAAATTTGTCCTCATGACACTCACTACTGAGATGCACAGGAAAGCAATTCTCTACAAAGAAGTGTGAGTGAGTGAGTGAGCGAGTGAGTGAAGACTGAGAAGGGGAGGTAAATCCAGGTCATCGGCAAGATGAGCACTTTAACCACTAATTCCACCCACACCGCCCCCACAAGCTACATATAAAAAACGTTTCACCTCAACACTATTTCCCGGTAACTTTAGATGCAGCAGTCTGTTTACAAATAACTGGTTGGTGTGCATTTCATAACGAGCATAATGAAGCAATAAATTCTTTTATGTGTTCCATTTGTTTACATCCATTAAAAAAGTAAATGTTTTGGAATGGCCAATATCGGTTCCCCTATTCACTTTGAAAAATATATTCAACAACATATTGATCCATGGCACGAGTAAATCCAGAACTCCGTATCTAATCATAGTAGTAATCTCTACGCTTTGATTCCTTTAGGCAACATAAGGCATGACTATCATCTCCAGCACATTTAGCTACAGAAAATCATTACAGATACTTGCCAATACCTCACATTATACATGAACCATAGTATGTCAAAGGAAACAAACTCACAACAGAAACCAAACACACAGATTTACATTTGTAAGATTCTTCCTTACAATGCCAATGCTGAATCACTAATTCCATTCTACAATATTATCCTTCTGATCATTTTAGTTATTACTGGCACAATAAAAGATGAAAATGATTCTACTATCAGAACATCTAACCAGATATCTCATTAAATTTTATTATCAGACCTTTCTACATCACACTGTCAACAAGCAGTAAAGATTAATACTCAGACCAATGAATCTGACTAAAAAGGATTTTCTGTTTTAGAGTTTTAAGTTCCAGCATGACATAGCCTTCAAAATAGGCTGTGTACGTGGGTGGGCCAACAGCAACCAAGATATGACCATGTCACATGTTGATTTTACTGCTGAAACACTGCTATGTCTGTCAGAGGGCTTAATGCATGGATGGAAACGAGATGTCTAAACAAACAGAGCTAGCCCATAATAACAGGAGAGAGCTGGTTGTTGATATCAACCTTTCTGCATAGGTAGCTGACACATAGATAGCTACTATCTCCATCCTCCAGCATCTACATTGGACATCCTATTTTGTACAACTGTATACACATCTTACCACTATTTTATATGATACTGTACATGTTGTAATGAGCAAAATGTAAAATACCAATTTTGTGTTTCTACCATGTCCCTTCAGGGCTTTGAAAAATATATGTTACATATTTCAAACTATATCTACAGTGTATCTGTATATCTGCATGATGGTGGCGAAGACTTCAAGGTTTGAACTTATCCATACATGCACACACAAGCATGTGCTCTACCACTACACCAGCATGACTCACAATGCAGGTAACACTGGCAGAGTTACCTGCTCTTTGATCAGGCATGCAGAGTGAGTGTCCTCTATGCAGTGCAGGGTACACATTACCCTGCTCTGAGAGTGTTCATGCTGCCTCCCAAATTAGTGTACAAGAATGAACTGATTAGATATCAGGCAGTCTCCAAGCAACAGCCAGAAAGGTACACATACATAATGTGTTCTTACAGCTGTAATAATTATGTGGGTGTGAAAAGCATGATATTTCATGTCTTATCTCAGTTGAAGCTTTAAGCTGCTTCTGTCCACATGAATATATTTTGTTAATATATGATAAATAGGACACATATCAATGACAAAGAATATATCAATAAAACTGAAACTTTCAGCTAATTTTCATTAAAAAAAAGCCATCTCTTACATAAGTGACTGTCAATAACAGATATCAGTTTCCATTTCCGGACAGTTAAAACTTTACAAATCAACCGGCAAAACCAACACAAAATTAACTCACTTATCCACCTGAAATTTTTATCTTCTGTTGACCATGGGAAGTGAAGTGTGAGTGTCCTGTATGATTTGACACTAAGACAAGGTCTGCTAATCCAAATCAATGGCTGATTAGCATGATATGATAAGCAGACCTATTTGACACTGAGTGAATTGCAATTGGTAAATCAAAATGTCCATACTGTTTTGGAAGGGATTTTGAAAGATGTGTTTGCTCGCTACTGTTTCAACACCAGAGCCAGGATCATAGAAATCCATATATCCAGATATTCAGTTATCCAGACAGTTTACACAAAAACGAATCTGTCCAGGTATCCAAGGTCTCACTGCATTCGTAAAAGAATTTCTTGACATTACCAAAGTGAGTCAGTGAGCGAGTTTATTTTTAAACTCAGTTGTGTTCCAACTATATGGCAGTGGTCTGTACATAATCAAGTCAGGACCAGTCAAACCAGTGACCAAGAGCATGAGCATCAAACTGTGTAACTGGGAACTGATGATATGTGTCAACCAAATCATCCGAGCCTGACCACCCAATCTGTTAGCCGCCTCTTACAAGCATGGGTTACTGAAGGCCAATAATCTAACAGACCTTCACGGGTATGACATTACCACAAATCAACTGAAGTAAATTCAAAGAATGTTAAAGAAAAAATACAGACATACAAATTATAAAAAATATTACTATTCTGCCCTTCTGTCAGTAGATAATATCTACATGAATCATCATGCTGTTTTACCACGTAAAACCATGGAAACCAATATCAGCTTTTTCACAGAAGTGAAAAGTGAAAATCGGCTCACTCAGATCTGACATAATTTTTGCACATATAAGATAATGATGTGTATTTCTCCTCGTGACTCAGCCAGTGTCAAATGACAGCCATGTGTTCACTCTGACACTGAGAAGTGCATCTTGTAGACAGCAATCAGCTGACCATGTCCCGGTAGCGTGGCGGTGAAGCACATGGGGAAAGGGTGCCAGTGCCAGGGTTTCGGTAAACTCTCAGACAAGACAGTCCAATGAAAGGAGAACATTCAGAATATCTGCCATTACACAACCATTTTTCTATGTTTGTTTCATTATTTACTAACTTATCATTTATAGTAGTGTTCAAGGTTGAGTGAGTGAGTGTAGTTTACAGCTATATGACTATGGACTGTGAACATTTAAGTCTGAACCAGACAATGCAGTGATCAACAGCATGAGCACTAATCTAAGCAACTGGGATACAATAACACTTGTCACCCAAGTCAACAAACCTGATTACCCTGATCCCATAAGCACCTCTTACGACAAGCATGTATTACTGAAGACAATTCTTACCCAGATCTTCATGGGTCAAGAGGAGCATGGTATTTATATGCTTACATGCATATGACCATTATGTAGAGAGAATGAGAGAGTGGGAAGATAAATGGAGCAACCTGTATAACTAGTACAAGTAGGGGAGTCTATCTTTTTTGACTCTCATAACATATTTGAGGAAAGTCAATACTACATTACATCAGACATTAAACACTTCGGAACAATTCATGTGACAAAAAAATTATCAACTAATGCAATAAATATTATCCTGCTCCTATCATCAGAAAGAACTTTGAAAAATATTTTCTTCTGACCTAAGAATATTTTGCCCATGTAGATCAGTGCAAGTCCTTATACACCTCTTTAACATTCCAATAGCATGCTCACACAAAAACTGAAACTGGATTTCAGTGCTGACAAACATTTCCTTTTAGTCATGAACACTTTGAAAAAGGCCAATACAAACATTAAGGAATCAAGTCATGTCTCTTGCAATGACACTCTGTTGTGAGTGAGTCAACAATCTGACAGCACTAGGCAGATCCCAAACAGTGCATGTATCTTAATCTACCTATTAATTTGCAATCAAGAAAGCTCTAACCAAGAACTATACAACCATGACTCACCAGCGCACTGTATGCACCTCCTGAAAAGTCGTAACTTCCACCTTGTAGACAGCTACCCGAAAAAGACCTACTTTATTGAAAGCTCTACCACTACAATTACAGTTTTCATACCTTACTGAAGACTGTTAAAAACACAAAACAGGCGTCACTACCTGATAGAATCCATAGTACTTTAACAAAGCTCCTCAAAATTCTACCACAACAAATTTGTCCACTCCACAATCACTACAGAAGGCTCTGTTACCTCAACAGAGGGGCCTACAACCACTACAGAAGGGTCTACTACCACTATAGAGGGATCTACTACCACTACAGGAGGGTCTACTACCAATACAGAGGGATCTACTACCACTACAAAAGGGTCTACTACCACTACAGAGGAGACTACAATCAGGCCGCGTTAATCCGAAAAACATTCGGATAGTGAAACGTATGGACTACTGAAACGAACTTTTATGAACACAACTACAGTAGGGTTACTTCCCTTTGACATGGCAAAACAAAAACATACGAATGTATACAAGTTTCAAAAGACTTTATTACAGTTTATAGACATAATAACTTGAATATTCATATAATAACCAATCAATGCATACAATCATGTCTGGATAGATTTTACATACACGTAACAAAACTCACTTGTGAAAGAAATCTACATGACGATAACAGTTCTGAATGGTGGAGCTTTTTACCAGGCAGTTTTCTCAGTGCTTCATGGAGATTAAGCGTCTGTGGCCGGTCGGCACACTGGATGAAATGCTTGACAAGATATTTCTTGTAGTGGGAAATGAAAGTTCTCATGATGCCAGCATCCATTGGCTGAATGTGCGATGTGGTGTTTGGGGGCAAGAAATTAACTTTCACGTTGGTCAGTTTGACATTGGCACACTTGTGACTGGCAGCATTGTCACGAAGAAAGATCACGTGTCAACCACGGGATTGCATCTGTCTGTCAAATGATCATAGCCAATCACAAAACATATCCAATGTCCAAAATTGTGCTCTTGCTGATAGAATGTCCGAATTCTTGACCAAAATGTTTACACATAAGATCAAAATTGGCTTTAGGGTTTTCTCTTTTTTTTCGTGCGGCAGTAATTTCACATCTTTTAAGCCTAGGGGTGGGACTTGCCATTATGACTGACAAACGTCAGGTGATCTCATTTTGACACGATCAGTGTTTTATACAGGAAGTAAGCATGACATGTATTACTCCAACTAACCAAAAGTGAGACCTACTAATTGATCAAAATCACAAACTAACGACATCTTCAACTCACAAGTATCACTTAACAATTACCACTGAATGGGGCTCATGGTGTGAAGGGATTAACCGAACCTTTTTGATGTACCTCCGGATTAATGAAGCAAAACTATGTGTAATTAGCTAATCTGTTACCGCTGATTAAAGTTCGGATACGGAGAGTGAAGCGCCGGATTACTGAATCAACAGGTAATGAGTTTACATAGTAAACAAAATTGGTTACAGCTAGCTATTGTTCGAATATCGCAGGAATCGGAATGTCGGGGTCCGGACTAACGCAGCCTGACTGTACAACCACAACAGAGGGGACTACTACCACTACAGAAGGGCCTACTACCACAACAGAGGGGCCTACTACCACTACAGAGGGGTCTACTACCACAACAGAGGGGCCTACTACCACTACAGAGGGATCTACTACCACAACAGAGGGGCCTACTACCACTACAGAGGGGTCTACTACCACAACAGAGGGGCCTACTACCATAACAGAGGGATCTACTACCACAACAGAGGGGCCTACTACCACTACAGAGGGGCCTACTACCACAACAGAGGGGCCTACTACCACTACAGAGGGATCTACTACCACAACAGAGGGGCCTACTACCACTACAGAGGGATCTACTAGCACAACAGAGGGGCCTACTACCACTACAGAGGGGTCTACTACCACAACAGAGGGGCCTACTACCACTACAGAGGGATCTACTACCACAACAGAGGGGCCTACTACCACTACAGAGGGGTCTACTACCACAACAGAGGGGCCTACTACCACTACAGAGGGGTCTACTACCATAACAGAGGGGCCTACTACCACAACAGAGGGGTCTACTACCATAACAGAATGCTCTATTACCACAACAGAGGGGTCTACTACCATAACAGAAGGCTCTATTACCACTACAGAGGGGTCTACTACCAGAACAGAAGGCTCTATTACCACTACAGAGGGGTCTACTACCATAACAGAGGGGTCTACTACCATAACAGAAGGCTCTATTACCACTACAGAGGGGTCTACTACCATAACAGAAGGCTCTGTTACCACTACAGAGGGGTCTACTACCACAACAGAAGGCTCTGTTACCACAACAGAGGAGTCCACTACCACAACAAAAAACTCTGTTACCACAACAGAGGGGTCTACTACCACAACAGAAGGCTCTGTTACCACAACAGAGGGGTCTACTACCACAACAGAAGGCTCTGTTACCACAACAGAGGGGTCTACTACCACAACAGAAGGCTCTATTACCACTACAGAGGGGTCTACTACCACAACAGAAGGCTCTATTACCACTACAGAGGGGTCTATTACCACTACAGATCTAATGTCACATTATCTCAGCCATATATTGACGAAAACAATTCATACAATAAAAATGAAAACATTTTAAGGGTAAAACCTGTCAACAATGGACAGCAAAAATACCAGAGTATCACAGACACATAAAACTAGCATGAAAAACTAAAATATAGTAATTAAAGAAGACAATACGATATAAAACTCAGGCTGTAGATCACCATACTAGGCACCATCAGGACTTACATTACTTTTGCTACCTCCATGAACCTTATTTGTACATGTCACCCGTGAAGGTCCCGGGGTAGAATAGGTCTTCAGCAACCCATGCTTGCCATAAAAGGCAACTGTGCTTATCATAAGAGGCGACTAACGGGATCGGGTGGTCAGGCTTGCCGACTTGGTTGACACATGTAATCAGTTCCCAGTTGCGCAGATAGATGCTCATGTTGTTGATTGTCTGGTCCAAACTTGAATATGTTCAGACCACCGCCATATTGCTGGAATAGTGCTGAATACGGCGTAAAGCTAAACTCACTCACTCACTCGTACATGTCATGTAACACAATTGGAAACCATTATCAAATCAGATATGAGGAGGAATTCAAAACTGAACATCAATTACATGTTTACTTCCCCAATTCAGGGAATTCAAGACATGGATTAATTTGATAAAACAGAGAAATCACTGACAAATGATGTTCTATATTATCAACAAACTATGTTTACACATGAACATCCTCAGCAGAACTAGTCATGTTCACATGATAATACAGTAATACATCTGCACTAATTATTACTCATGTCCTTACACAATAATCTGTAACAAAATAGCTTTTAATAATAACGTTTGTTTACGACACCACAAAAATCACACATCAAACAGTAATGATAAAACAGGGCAATATTTACATCCTGAAACACTGTCACATTCAACATTCCATGCCTTACACCGTAAGTATATTTAAAAGGGAAACAAAGAAGTTTGCCATCTGTGTCTCATATACCCTCCATGAGGAATATCAAGCAATGGAATCATAATCAAGAAACATCTTGATGCCATACCTGTCTTTTGAACAAACATGGTATCTGTCTGCAGAATGAGATTAAGACAATGAAAAGTGTGTCTCAGAAATTGACCACACCTCTAATTTTGCAAATAATACAGTATTTCATAATGTTCCCCTGGCAGAATTAATGCATAAGATATGATGGTTAACAAAGGAATAGATTTGATTACTGTATAACTTGAATGACGCTGTGTATGTGACAGATGACCTCATACTTCCCAGGTTGTATCACAACACTGGCAACAGCAACGCCTCCACAAACATGACTGGGATTGAGATAAAGAAATGACTAAGACTCACCTTGACGGGCTGACAGTGTGGTGTATTCCCTTTTAGATAACATGTTGTATTTTACACATTCATATCATCCTTGGTAGCTAGTGTATATCACTCCAACATATCACGTCCCAGGGACAGTCTTCAGTCCGTCCGAATACAAGCTGTTCCACTTCAGTGGCTATAGCACAATTGTCTCTTTCTGTGACGAGTGACAACAACAGCCAGGAAGGTTGTTACCACTGCTGTATTGTCCACTGTAACTGATCGCAAGGTTGGACTCTCAGTCTGATGGATCTCTCCTTCATTTAACACCAGTGAATTATTAACAGGTTAGCAAGTTACCCTCAAATTGGGTGAAATCCAAAAGCCCAGTCCATGTGGTTGTGGATGACTCAACCTTGTCTTTGTCACGTTGGTGTTGGTAAATCTCACAACAGATGCATCCACTGCTGTATGATCAATACATCAACACATGTACTAAGTGTGCAGGAAAGCATCACAGAAAAAAGCAAATTCTCCTATCTCCGTCCTGCTGTCGTGACACTAAGCCAGGTTAAAGTGAAACCTAACTGGACCTGCTGACTCATAAGATCTAATTTGAAATAAATTTCCACCAACTTGTGAAAGTTAACGGATTGAAAGGACCATCCCTGCATGATTAAATGAACTCTGACTTATAACCTCACAAAGGATCAGATTTTCATAAAATGAAATTTGTGAGTGATTAATGATCCTGTCACCTGAATGTGAACATATACTTAACAGCCAAGTGTGCGCCTGTCACAACATTAAGTTTAACTTGTCATGCTCCACTGCTTCAATAGAGCCACATCTTGCAACATACAACAGGTTACACGAAGAAGTGTGCTGACACTCTCTCAAGCTATTACTTCAGCCTCATAAACTGATACAAGTACATGCATGAACATCCAGTGATGCAGCCAATTCTGTCTTCAACAAAGTCACACAGAATTCACATTGCTGTTTTTGCCAAACTCTTAGCAATGACAAAATGCATCTGTTACAAGATAAGTCCACTGTATGCAGTATCCAGACAGAAACTAAACTCTTCTTTTGGAACACAAGTCTTTACCTGCTTAGGGCGAGAATCACACTTCTGCTCACTTACCTAACAGCAGGTAGTCAGTCAATAAAAGCCACAATCCAAATCAACAAAGCACTGCATAAAGGTCTTATATGGTTATTTATGATGAATACAGCACACAAATCACACCAAAACATTTCATCCTCTCTGAACTACAACCAACTTTTAAATAACTTTCTGGTCTTAGAAATTAGTCCCTCTTTGAAGACATCTCACAGGATCATTCACCTTTTCAATTTGAATCGCTGCCAGTTATTTCATTTTCAAAGCTTCCCATATACCATATGCCAGTTTCAATGTACGTAGCCAAGTGTGAGACCATGCTGAGGAGGTGTATGTCTCCAGTGCACGACAAGCCCAGGGTGCTGCAGCTGCCTTTCCTTCACAGTTGTTTGGAGTTTCTGGCTATCTCCGAACACCCAGCAAAGTTTATAAGTCATAGCTTTTCCAATTATGCAACAATCTATCCACCTATTTTCAAGTGCAAACTCAGTATCTGATCTTATGAAATAAACATGTGTACTTGGCAATATTCTTTCTGTCAAGTAGACCTGTGTGAAATTAACAAAAAATATTTCAAATTTGTGCAGACTGAATGTTTACATTTTCGCCTGGCCTCATTCAAGGCTTGTGAGCTTTATGCTGATAAACCGAAGAAAAGACGCCAAACAGGGCTTCTTTATTCAAGTCCCTATTAATGTCGCTCCAGAAGCATGCAAACAATATGTGTGTCGTCCTCTTTGGGCTGGTGAAAAAGACGATGTGTGCCCGCACTCATCCTCAACCCCTCCCTCAATACCCAGCTCGGGAGCTCCTATCGAGATCCATAAACCAACACTACATTCAATATAGATAGAAAACTAAAAGTTTCTGTCAACAACTAGTCCAGTCCGTGTCTACTGCACTCAATTTCAGATCTGGTCATAAGATCACCTGATAATAAATGTATGGGGACTTCTTTAATACCAAGATACTTCAAATGGTGTCTTTGATATGTGTCAAACACTCACAAGGCCACACTACAAGATTAGTTTGCTAGGTACTCAAAATATGATAACATATCCAAAGCATGAATTACACTACATCACGTTTGTTTGGGACAAGGACTGACCCTACATCACTGTTTACTCATAAGTTTAATTTGTTCATCTCCCACTAGGCTGTTAAAGATTGTTCACTTTTAAAGGAGGTTGAAATACACAACAAGAGGGTGGGGTCAGATTTATCACAACTGTGGATAGAGGATAAAGATTGTAGTTTTTATAAAATAAGTATAACAAGTCCACCTTAGACCAATGCCACACCTCAATACATAAGCAGTATATTATGTCAGTTTTATGTGGGACTGAGGCAGATGTTTAACACTTAGGTGTGCTGAAGGATCAACAAACAAATGACTTGATTCTGGGATTCAAACTCATGACAATAGTATTCTGGCACATCGAAGGACATTTTTCTATACACAAATTGCAGTGCCTTAGGCAAGTTACCGAGTCCAACACCATCAAGATGATGACCATGAGCAATGTATATAAGAGAAAATACAAGCATAAGTATTATACCACCAACCTTAGTGGGATGGAATGAAGTGGGGTTCAATTTTGAACGTGTCAATCTTATAGATGTCAGGTTGAAGTGACACACATATTGTTGATAAGTCAAGTGTATCTTGTTTATGGTCAGTGAGTGCACTTGTTCCCAATGACAGTCTAGCTGGAGTACAACTCTGGCTTCACCTATATAAGTTGTCAATAGGTGGATAGAACTTTCCAAGTCATGTCACAAAGGACAGTGTGTGTGGGGATAATTGGACACTGCATGACGTTGGGGACTTAAACATGTAAAGAATTCACCAATAATACTGATGAAAATGGGACAATCAACAGCCAGAAAAAGCAGCGTTGACAGAGTAAATGTTTCGAAGCGGAGCTTTAGCACTATAATGACAACATTTAAATGTCTTGCGTCAACTCTGGATTAATATGTAAAGAGTTTTAAAAACTGGAACACTGTCATAGACATTTAAGGATGTCTATCATTCAGACTTCCAACTGCGGAGAGATGTAATTAGTTAATATGTTGTGTAATATGCGGGTTATGCTGGAAATGTTTGAACTGATACTGGTAGTTTGGCTTGACCTAAGGAGGTAGGTATTCCTATCATGAAGTCACTTACCCACCAGAGATCTCCAACACTGTATGTGAGCGAGTGATTCGGGTTTAACACTCTTTTACTGAACAATATTCCAGATCTGAGATGTATCACATGATGGGAGGAAAGACAAATGTGGTGCAGGTCCTGATCCTGTGCTCTCCACTTGGAAAGGCTAGTCCAGACCAAAATTCAAACTATAATCACAGATTTGTTTTTCCCAATCTTTTCACAGCTCTGGAACATGTATGTAACAAGAGATACCTTCAAAAGATTTTCTTTCAAAGCAAAGCATCACACGTTCTGGCACTTTCTAAAGAATAATAATAAAGGGTTATACACCCTGAAGAAACTGTTGTACCAAATATCCATTGAAAATGAACAGTTGCATTTTAATTTGATCTAGTTACTTCAAGGCATGGTCTAAAACTCCATATACACTTGAACATGACAAGGTACGAAAATCTGAAAGGATACAATGACCTCTGGTACATGCATGAATCTGTTTCATGAAAACTCACCAATATTCAAGCCACATGACTGGACGCAACAAACGATTGAGTGGTATTATTATCAACAAGCACTCACTCAAGTTACTGAACCTGATATATGCCAGTCCATTTCTTGATTGTCCTAGGTCATTATTATACACATTATGCCATGTCTCGTTGATGTGATTCATTATAGATCTTGCATATGTAGCATCTAGCATCTAATTGTTATGATAAATATCACCTATGTGTATTCATCTTTGTACCTTTTATGTTTATTTTTGTGGTTTACAGAATATTGAAACTGTCCCTGAATGAGATGCTATGGAATAACATATCTTATCTTACATCATCTTACTAACTGCAGCCTGTGGGCCCGCAGAGAATGCTGCCCTATGTGCTTGCAAGCACTGATGTTGGCTAAGAGATATTTCAGGCTTATGTGCATGACTGAAAGGCTGTGACTTTAACAGGCCTGACTTGACCTAACACATGTTTCATACTTTTATATTTCTTAAAAACATTGTAATAAATTATGGACACCAACAGAATCACATGTAAATCTCAATATTTGATGTGTATTATCAAACAAAACATTTCATGTAAGAATGCATCTCCAATCTAACAACTGTCCCAATATGAACATGATAAACACTGCCCATGAGGACATACCTAAGCAACCAAATAAGCATGGCCGCTAGGCAGTTCCAGCAAGTTAACATATCAGTAAAACGTCAACTCAAACGTTATGAAATCTAATATTATAGTGGTTGAAGAAGACTACCCCTTTAACAGTTGTACACAAATCATCATTAATATTACCCCTCATACTTGATCAGACCTGAAAGTGTTTCATCTGTGAGTATTTGAGGAGACAGGAGCAAGTCTGTCGAGTGAATCCCTGCAGGTAAGTATTTACATTTATGGCCAACAACTGTCCGTCTGTGTGTCAACTATCAACTTCAGCCCAAAGAAATCAGTGACACATAGCTAGGCTGTCTTTAAAACATTTTATGAAACGATGAAGAAAGCCTCCACATCAATCCTTTCAAATCAATAATTTCATCACATACAGCATTTACTTGTCACTTTTTACACATGCAATACTTTGAAGTATATGCTTCTAAAATGCATGTATATGCTAGTTTCCTGGTTTCATATTTCATAAGAGTTGTTTCTGAAATTTGACTTTTCTTTTTTTCTTATTAGACATATAAAAAAAATGCACGAAGGATCATAAAACATCTGTCTAGCAACATGAAACAGGATTGCATTAACAACTTCATATATTTTACAAACGGCATCTAAGGTGGTCTTTCACTTTAATCATCCAAAGCTTCCCGATTATCAGCCATTTCATACTCAACCACATAAAGGTAACCTGTATTAGTGACTGGTAGAAGTATTTTAACCACATCTATGTAATCTCCAAGGAGGAAAGCCCTCTATCAATGCAAAAGAGGTAGGAGTCTTGCCATCTCCTTCCTAAATCATCCTAACTTCAGACAGCTATGAGGCTACATCTCACACTCGGGTAAACAATTTAAGAAATTTTGGAGACAAGCTAAATGATTCCACATTTTGTCAAATTCTTCTCTTGGCCCAGTCAGAATCTCCACATGGAGTGTTTAAGCATTGCCACATGGTGCTCAGCACGCAGGAACCACTTTTTATGAATTACTTCCGTACAAAAAACATGAGATTGATGTCAGGCCACAAGCTTGCTGGAGGCAAATAAATGAGCGACCAGCTCGTAGCTGTTTGACAAAATTACTCTGTTTACATTAGTATTCATCTGACACAAAAAAAGAGGGAAACGCCATCCATAACTGAGCCATAAAATTAAAAGCTCTGATAAGTTGTCTTTGAATATATTAGGATACAGTAAGAGTTGTGTCAGTATTCAAGGGGTCTACTTAAATACTCCTAGCTATCCAAGAGTTGACACAACCACAAAATGATGACTAAATAAGGAATACAGAGACCAAGATTACTTCCAGACCAATTTGATGAACTCCAGTATACCTGGCAATGCACACCACTAAACCTCAAATAAACTCGTATACTATGCACACCACTAAACCTCAGATGAACTCACTTATACCATGCACACCACTAAACCTCAGATGAACTCTCTTATACCATGCATACCACTAAACCTCAGATGAACTCGCTTATACCATGCACACAACTAAACCTCAGATGAACTCGCTTATACCATGCACACCACTAGACCTCAGATGAACTCTCTTATACCATGCACACAACTAAACCTTGGATGAACTCTCTTATACCATGCACACCAGTAAACCTCGGAAGAACTCTCTTATACCATGCACACCACTAGACCTCGGAAGAACTCTCTTATACCATGCATACCACTAAAACTCGGATGAACTCTCTTATACCATGCACACAACTAAACCTCAGATGAACTCGCTTATACCATGCACACCACTAGACCTCAGATGAACTCTGTTATACCATGCACACCACTAGACCTCGGAAGAACTCTCTTATACCATGCACACCACTAAACCTTGGATGAACTCTCTTATACCATGCGCACCACTAAAACTTGGATGAACTCTCTTATACCATGCACACAACTAAACCTCAGATGAACTCGCTTATACCATGCATACCACTAGACCTCAGATGAACTCTCTTATACCATGCACACAACTAAACCTTGGATGAACTCTCTTATACCATGCACACCAGTAAACCTCGGAAGAACTCTCTTATACCATGCACACCACTTGACCTCGGAAGAACTCTCTTATACCATGCATACCACTAAACCTCGGAAGAACTCTCTTATACCATGCACACAACTAAACCTCGGATGAACTCTCTTATACCATGCACACCACTAAACCTTGGAAGAACTCTCTTACATACCATGCACACAACTAATCCTCTTATAAATGCTTGTGCTCTTCAACTGTTGTATATCTAATACATCCTGATGGGTCAAGCATTGCCATTAGTATTTCTGACAAGAAGGGCAAAGTATCCTCTATGTGTGCAAGATTGTCTGTACCTGATCTGAACAGGTCAGAAAAAAATGCAGATATGTTATGTGCCTTTTCCTTCTCAGAGGAGCTTGAAATGTCTCTGCAACTTGAGGCATTTACTCTGTTGTAAACACTGTTAATTTGCTAATGACTTCAACATCAGATAACTCTGCATCAGCATGATGAATGAAAAAATGTCTCAGAATATAACTGCAGATCCATTTACCTGGTAGAATTGGCAGTACAAGAACATGGGCAGCAGTCTGGAGTTGGTGTCTAAAACTAGTAAAAGGACTTCCACTGGATAACACTAATTGGGAACAACAAACTTATCTGTTTGCCAACATAGGGAGACAAAATGTTCAGTTCCTAGAACTAAAATATATAATATGGGGGAAGAGTGATTTGTTTCAAGACATTTTCCAACATGATAAGATGTGTACATAGTATAACTGACAACCAACATCTCTTGAAAACATATTCTTCAAGAATACATCAATCAAGTAACAATTTTTCTGACAATTGTGGAGGCTAACAAATGATCTCACACAGTATTTCCAAACTTCCAAACTCAGCTTCTGTCCATGGGTGTTGTTTTGGCTGTACACTGTAGGAATGAGGGGTATTTTTTTGTGTACACAATATGAAGGTGAATTACAAGCCAAAGGCTATCTTTAGAATGCTAATGTTCCAGATCCTCATCACATGGCCCTCACTGCCTTCTATACTCCCAGTAATGAGACTCTCAATCCTCTTCATAGTCCATTTCAGACGATCTGACCAGTACACCTGGTTCAACACACACCCATTCATCTCTGCATCACATCCTCCCTACTACATAGCACCATTTTAGCAAGACCTACACAAAACAAACACTAATCTTCTTTCACATATATTTAGTCTTTCATAATTTTAGAATCTTGTTTCTTGATTAGTCTGGATTGCTTAGTAATCTATGTTGATGAAACCATATGTCTTCATGATGAGAACATTCTCGATATCTCCAGGGTATACATTCAAAAAATTCTTCACTATACCCTGAATGCATCTATGGGAAATGATCACAGCTGTGAAGGTTTGTTCACAATGCAACTCAGATTTTGGGGAAATCATACAGACACACTGATAGGTCCAAAAATTTAGAAAAATATATGCAGAACTACTTCTTCCTCTTTCAGAGACGATGTGCATGGTTTGTGTTGCTAAGTTTAATCGTTTAGATAATTTAAAAAGCGAAAATGAGTTGTCATTGGTTTGTTCGACTTCCCAGTGTATATACCTGACTGGATAAAAAGCCAGCCAAGGGAGGTAATAAATTCATCGGGAATTCATCGTATGACCTGGAGATACCGACGATGTGATGACAATGTCTATGTGTCAATTTCAACTCTTGTTTATTGGAAATAATAAATATGAAAGTTACCACAGAAATTACATTTATTAACTGACACTGGGAACCACATAACTTAGACTAACCTTTAGTTTCTGAAATAAATATATTTTACTGGAAAAAGACAGTTTTAAACCATGATAATAAAATACAATAAAACAGTTTTCATTATCAGCCTTACACTGTGGTAATATAGCCTTGCCACAGACTTGAGACTTGTATGGACTGTATTGGGAATATTTTTTTCAGGGTCTGTATGACAGACTACAGACAATTAGTGTGCCTCACAGTCCCTGAACCATATCATTTTCCCTTCTGCCAAGCCCTTCCTGCAATGTGAAAGAACAAAATCAAGCAAGTCTAGATATCCTCATGTCACATGGATTTCCAAACTCCCTTCCAAATTAAATGGGTTTACTTATTACTATCAAAATTATATATATTCAAGGACTAAGTGTTAACCTACAGATAATGACACCCACTGATATACACCTGCCAGTGCCACCCGCTACCTGATATCAATAACATTTTTCTTATTGTAACCATGGTAACTTTCTCTGGGGTTCACATTAATCATAATTTTTTTCTTGCCAACTGATGAAGAGAATTTTATCTAAATATGTCAGGCACAATTAATTTATTATCTGTTCCGAATTGCTGGCTCATTTTCCCTTGTAAAATCAATTCTTTACTACAGGGCAAATACATGGGTGTAGTACTGTTAACTGAAGAGATCCTCCTACAGAGCTGGGTTCCAGGGCCTACAGCAGGTGGCAACAAACATAAATCATCATACACCTGACAGTTATCTCAATCAAAATACATTCAGTTAATATGATAGCTTATCATGTTTATTATTGTACATAATAATGCCATAGAGATAAAGCCTCTTGCCAATAAGAACTATGACATCAAAGAGAGTTTGGCAAATTTCATTAGTAGTGTTGACCTAACTATGGGCATACTACTGATAGCATTATCACTGCACTGATGTATGCACAGAGGCATGTAGTGTATGACAGTCAGGGAACCCATGTTCATGCGTCTACTTTCACAAAGACAACATTTTATTCTTATGACATATCCCTTTAAACACCAGCAACCTATGTCCGTTACAGCAGTATGGATATCCTAAATTTGTTCTACAATATGTCCCTGTGAAGCATTAATACTACCTACAACTTCTTCAAGTGGTTTAAACACAGCACAATAAGGTCTGTGGTCAAAACTTGCTATTTTACAAGGAGGATCGTGCCCAACAGTAATGTTTTCTTTCTACACTGAGGCTCATGGAAGTGTTCCAGAGTGAATGTCACATACTGGGTCATAAAGGTCACTCAGTTGACTGGATGGTATTGGTTTCAGGACGCATTATGTCATCATGCTGACACTGACACTGACTAAATTTACTTGATAATTACTCAAAAGCATTTTGCATTTGTTATTCAATTTCATCAATTTTAAATGTTCAAAAAACAGTATCAAAAAGAAAGAATGAAAAAGAAAATGAACAACATATGTCTACTGTCTACCTTTTGAGGCAAATAGTAATTGAAAATAACTTTGTGAAAAAAATACCAGATAAACAATCTTTACATCACTTTATTCGTGGCAGTTGGCTGCCTAAAAAGACATTGCGTAACACTGAACAATCCCCGAATTCACTGAGGCCATTACAGCACACCAAACCCTAATTCTATTTTTCCAGAGAACAACAACAAACAGATCAAGCCATTGTGTTTAGTCTGGCAAGTGTCCTGAATACAATAACCTTGAAGACAACACTCCACACGACATGGCTGGCTGGCAGAGTCTGTGAATATTCCCTAAAAGATTACAGTCTCAGACAGATCATCATGACTTCATCCGCAATTGCTCAGCTGAATTAATTCAACCAAAGGGCAAATGATATGCTGTAGATTTTCTCATACTGATACAGCACAGCCAAAATCATACTCTGTCAGAGAAATGGACTTATTAGTAACTGAATAATTGAACATTTTACCAGTGCTTTAGATAATATACTTTACATGGCCATAACATACTGAAACATTATCTCTTTTTAGGATTCAAATTATGATAATTTACTGTTTTGTAAAGCTATGTTGAAACATTATATTTGTATAGAGTATGTATCAGAAAGAAGAAAAAAACATCTAAAACCATATGGCACAAATTGCAGTCTTCAAGAGCTGGGTCCAAAACATAGGAAAATCATCATGAACCAACACCAACCAGTGAAAACCCATTACTCTAATCCTGTCTGGCTGTCCTGAACTACATTTTCATCATGTTTGATATTATCAGGCTCCATTCCTGAGAAACAACTCAGGGAACATATAACATATATAACACCCTGTTAAAGCCAATATCTGCATACAACATTTGATAAACTGGCACACTTTCTAGGTACTTATGAAACTCCAACATTTTATTAATATTATTTTGAATGGCTGTAGAAGAATGTTATGCCCTGAACAATCTTAAAGTTCTAGATTCAAGACTATTCAACTGTTTTTGTAAGAATAAATTTGCACACACAGTGCAGCAAAGAGTGATACTCTGTATGCTCCAGACTTGGACCAGTGAGTAACAATATAATTCACTTAATATTATCACCAGAAATTCTTCTGGAACTTGGAGAAAATAGAAATAAAGAAAAATAGCTAAAAGAAACAGGAAAACTGCTTGTGTCCTCTGTAAACATGAATTTTGCTTCCAGTTGCATGCAACTATAGTCTATTTGAAAACTGCACCAGGTTCAGAGAATGTACAAAGCCAACAATTTATGACCTGTGAGATGAGAATAAGACATTTCTAGATAACAGATGAAAACAGCTGTGGAGGCTCCAATCCTGAATTCTCCTTGACTATACATCTGTTTCCTCCTCTAATATCAGGTAACCTAACGTGCACCACAATCTCTCATATAAAGGAGCAGTGTGCCCTTTTCACTAGACTATGCTCATGATCTCTACTCAGTCTTTTTTATCCTGACCCAAAATATCCAGAACCTCTCCTTCTGGTCAATTCCCCTCAAAAACAATCTCTTAAGCTATAAAAGTGACTGTCTACAACAGATATGCAGTTTCCATTTCTGGTCAGTAAATTTTATATGGTGGTGATTAGTGGGTCTGTTTGACACTGAGTGCATTGCAGTTGGCAAATCAAAATGACCACTCTGTTTTGGAAGTGATTTGAACCAAGAAGTGTGTGCTTGCTACTGTTTCAAAAATGAAGTCTGGATGGCAGACTGGATATTCAGGTATCTAGATGATTTATGCAAAAATAAATGTGTCTAGATATACAGGGGGTCTCACTGTATACATGAAAACTGTACTGAAAACAGTGTGTTGTGTTTTAGGTAGTCAATGTATCAGAGGTGGGATGCTGCTAAGGTTGGCAAATGCACTGAGGAAGTAAAGTGTTGAAGCTGCCAATAAAGATGGCTCCAGATTCCAGGCTGGATGGCTTCAGGTTGTGTCGTGAGTTTTATGAGTATCGCATCTGTGTGTAATTATTCCTGTACTCATGGAGAGTAATGGTTCATGAAATTTCTTCAACAGACAGTGAAAGTAAAAGCAGTATCCAAGAATGTCGGAGATGAAATTCTATCTTGTAGTGCTGACAATGTATGAGACATTTCAAAACAAACGGTAGCACATAAGATATGGATGTCTAAGAGATCCACCTACTTTCAGCATGAGTTTATCAACTTCTAAGGCAATGTTCTACTGTCACACTTAATAAAGAGAATGGTGAAACAGACTCAGTCTATCCATCTAATATAATTTTCCATGTCAATAAGTTAACAAAAGGAGGAATATAGTATTTACTTACTGTCATCTTCTTGTTTGTTGAGACTGGACTTTCGCAGAGAACTTTTGTCTTTCCGAACTTTTCGTCTAACAGGTTCAGTGCTAGATGGAGCAGATGGGGCTGTTTCAAACATACTTTCACTCTCTGTTGATCCGGGTAAACTATCTGAATCCCGAACAACTTGTGCATTCCTTGTAATAAAGCGTCTCCGCTTTTCTGACCTGTCCTTGTTAGTATATTCATCTCCATGGCGTGTATCAATCTCTGACCTCCGAAATCCTAGAGCTGACTTTCTCATTTGTGTATCCGAAGATTCTGAACCACCTGAAGATTCAAACTCATCCAATAAATCTGCCACCTGTAATTCCAAATTATTGTTTTCCCCTTGAAAGTTATCAGAGGAATCATGTGTCTGCTTTCTCACAGCAGCTGTCCCTGAAGAGAATTTGTCATCTGCATCAACCGCCTCTTCAGTTGCATCCACCTCCTTTGACAGCCTGAAAAATAGCACAAGACTTTTACACCATGTCCAGAACATTCCTTCAGTGCTAACAGAAAATATCCTGTTCTCTAGTTTCAAACAAAAACATAATTACAGAGTGTCTGCTCGAGGTCATATCAGGTGGCCATGTGTAGTCTGCTACTTCCTCCTGGAGTCCTCAGCTCAGCTAGTTTCTAAACATCGGCTCTACTTCTCACACTTTCTCTCCCCTAACAATCAACCACCATTGCAAGTGCAGTTCAATCTAACATTTTCTGACAGATGGAAAAAGCATTGAAAGGAAAACTTGAGATATTTGCTCATTCCACTAGTTAGTGGGAAGAAGTCCAAAACCATCAGCCCCTCATCTTCGCAGGGGAACATTATTTCTGTCTGTACCTAAACAATCCAAGTGGAGGGTACCCTCTTCATAACAGTTGCAACCTATCTCACTCAACACAGCTTCAGACAACCACCAACATTCAGGTGTTTATTATCCAATATCATAGGATGACAGCTCTTTAACATAACAGTCTCAATTTGGGGTGCTAGTATCAGCATCCCATCTTAGTTTCCTGCTCTGCTAATTCAGCCATGGGAATCTGACAGTCTGATTCAAGTAATCAGTGTATTGGAAGAACCCTCGTGCTGTATGGTTAGAATTGACATGATATAGTTATTTAAAGTTACACTTTGGAAACACAGGTCATTAAGCATTAATACTGGATTATGTTAGTACGTAACATCTGCTGTTCTTCGGAAAACCAACAACTCAAAAATTAACATAAACATGTTCCATCTAAGTTTTTTGTCTGTTATTTTTAACAAGCTTAGTCATTAAGATTCAGTGAAGTGAAAGAATAAGACATTATGAGGCAGAAAGTTGTCTGCAAATGAATCTTCATATTTCACAACCTGTACGACATCAGTCTACATCTAATAACTGCATCCATCACTTTGAAGCTACATTTCTTCTCGCTCTACAAATGCCAAAACAACAACAACAACTCTGTGGCACTATAGATGGAAATACAAAGACAGAGAACAAGAACACAAACATGCTTGCTCTTTTGTAGAATTAATAACACCAGAGGAAAGGATAAATGACCATCCGAGTGAACTCCTGAAAGTGACAGTGGTGTGAGTTATACTTAGAGAGGCGTCAGTCAAGTGATCCTAGTGCACAAGTCAGCTGCTTATACAGGTCTTTTGTGCTGTACATGCACACCAGGTACCTGCACCTAGACCGCCGCCATCGTCTCCTCCTCAAGGTCACTGACATAGTTGCTTGGCAGGTAGTACGTAGTTTGTGTCATCTTACAGGATAGACATTGAAACTTAATAGCGTTTCAAGAAAAGCATAAAGGCTCTTCACAACCTTAGGGTGGAAGTTGTGAAAGTGTAAGTACCCTTGATTCAAATACCATAGGAGCAAATCTTCAAGACCCTATGACAACTTTTAGTTTCATACACTGCTAGGTAATAAAACCCCTTGACCTTCATCCAGATTAGTTTGTGTGTGAATGGTGTTTGTGCATAACCATCAACTTAACCATCAACACTAGATGCAAAACAATTCCCAACCTGTTACTGAATGACCAACAGTATTCCACCACAAAGATATTATTCTGTAATACATCAGCTTCACCAAACAATCATGTATTACTGATGCAACATAATGTTGTCTAATGTGACAAAACTTAATGGACCGAAGTTGTAACTACTCATTTGGAAAAATATGTCCAATTACAGCACAAACACTTTAACCATTAGCCTACCCCACCACATTAATAATATAATATGCACAACTGGTCTTTACTTTACCCACAAACTCAACAAGCTCACTGCATTAAAATGCTTAAGGTGTTTTCTAATTGGGGTGTTTCTAATTGGATTGATCATTGTGTGTGGTGTGTGGTGTGTGGTGTGTGGGTGGGTGGGTAGGTAGGTAGGTAGGTAGGTAGTTGAACCCAGAAAGCTAATCAAATGTTGGTATGGTCTGATAAATACTCATGTTTGATTCACTTAACATATTCCACCATGTCATGGAAGCACAATTTTTTTATCCAAATCAAATTGAGACGAGAAACAATCAGTGTACAATAACGCACAATTAACAAAGTGACTGACTGTATGCTCTTTCAAAGGTAACCAGAACAGATACCATGTAATGTGCAGCAATTTTCTTTAAAAATTTTTCCCATAATTGGATAAACATTATTCCAAACTGATTTTTTTCATGGTGAAATGATCTTTTAAAATCATTAGAGATCGCTAAACTATCTCAAGCAATGTACTCAGAAGCAACAATAATTTATTGACATTCAGAAATGGTGAAACAGGAAGAGAGACATACACAATCTCTACATGACACAAGAATCAGTCCAAGGATATTATGTCATCATATACATACACTGACAGCAGCTGTACACAGCACCCACTGCACTGTCCATCTCAGACATTGTACAGGTTTTAATCAATCTCCTTCCAAGTCAATTAAAATCAGTCAGGACTACTGTTAAAAGAGCTACCTCTCCTTATCTGAAGTGCCGACATGTGATGTAAACAACCGTTACCTTGGAAATGAAATAGACAACCCTACAGAGGAAGTCAACCTGTATCTGAACAGACAAATCTGGAACATTTTGCATACAGGTGTGACTGGGATTAATTGTTTACATGATTAAGTGGGTTATCTCTTTTCCATTTAAACATCCTCTGAACCTGAGTACATATGTGTGGCACAAAGGAGTTGATGAAAGTGTTTGAAGCTTTACAAATGCACTGAAAACTCATGTGTTTAAAAGGTTAACACTAGAAAACATAGGATACAGATCACCAACGTATTAGAATAGCTTGTGAAGTGCCACTTACTTTGAATTACAACATATGACATTTAGTCAAATACATTCCTGTTGATTCTTTCACACATCATAATGAATCATTGTGAAATGAGTTTCATATTCAACATGTAACTGTCTACCTGCAAATCAATAAAAACATGACATCTAAGTTATGTAAGAATCGACCAAATTAAATGGCACAAAACATGCATTAGTTATTTAATTATAAATCACAAACACTTAATTAGTAGCTTACAGAATCAGCCTTATAAATGCTACACTACTTTCAAGGTTGGTCACAGAGAGAAGTTCCCCAGACTATGTGCCAACTATTACATAAAGGTCATCACACACACTGTTGACGTAGAGAGCAGGGAGCCTGGCCTACACAACACCAGGTACACGTCATATAACAATAGCCCTTACAGCTCACACCTGCCCTCCCCACCACCCAGTGGCACACAATGTCACCACAAGCTGCTTCGGTAATTACATGCCTGATAATACCATACAGCTCAAGAAAAGTTTCCAAAACGCAACATTACCAGTTTCCCATGGTGATGGAATCTTCTGGCTAGATACCGACCCAGGAATTGCCTTATTCCGTATTGCCAGAGGTACAGCACTATGCAAGATGCTAGCAGTTCTGTGATCAGGTTTCCTTTAGTGCATTGCTGTATTGTAAGGTAGCGTTCAGGGCTTGCCACTATAGCTGTCCCTCTCCAGGCCAGCCTTTGACCTGTGTTTACATCTACTATTTGTCTGTCTTGCTTAACGGAGCGAAATAAATACCTGTACAGTAAAAGTCCAAAAGCAAAAGGAACATGTGAGACACTGAACCTGCTCTGTGAGTTCAAAAGAAGGTTAAACTGGATTGTTTTTGCCTAGCTAATATTATCTTTGTTTCCAAATACACATACAGTTTATTTGATGCACAACACATCAGATAATGATGTCAGGTGTTCAGAAAACATGTCACAAATGGCTGTTTTAAGGCAATGTGTTAGGATTTCAACTTGTATCAAATTATTGAGATAACATTCCAGTCTGGCTACGCTCCACTCACCTCAACTGTGCCTGACTATTACCTGCCCATTTCACCTGTGTCACCTGTCTATAATCACTTAATAGGTAGACATTGTTAACATATGACTATACAGTATATCGTAAGTTTGGAGGTTTCTTTTCCTCTGTAATTCTGTTTCATAGTGGCTATTGTCTTTTGAAAAGAATTTACACTACTGTCTTAAGCAGGTTACATGCTTGAATGAAAATTGTGAAAAATTAAGTTTACATTAAAGTGGACATTAATGACTTTGGTGAAAACCATTAGCATGTGTATGGCACTGACTAGCCTAGAAACAGTTAGGCCATCTAGGGTTTGAAGCTTTGAGCATATGGTTCTGCTTTAACTTTGCACAATACACCACAGTGTTCTAAACAACTGAATGAACAGTGCCCAATCCATAACTTTCACTTTGCAATCACCTGATCTGAATTCTCATGTGATATAACTCCTTTAAAACAGTGCCAATTATGGCCTGTCAGGCCTGGGTGATCAGTTCTGAATCTTGTTCTATACAGAGTTCAGACAAATGGGCAGTGCTGTGGCTCATTAATGTGCTGAAACAGATCAGTTGTTGATGGATACTACACAAACTGATTTCTGATTGCTCGAATTGAAAGGAACTTTATCAAACACCTAGTCTGGTTCATTATTGTTTGTCTGCTAGAGACATGTCTTTGTGAAGAACAGGCAACAAATAAAATCCCGCTAGACAAAATTACCCAGGGTAAAATTAGTCCCCGGACAAAATCCAGTGTGTTTTACTGGAAAATTGGAGAAAATGTCTGTATATTTTCTGTATCAGGAAGTGACGTGTTATCACTGATGAAACATTATTTATGTGATAATGTTTCAGAGATTTTGCTCTTTCAAATAACTATAGTGAATGGAAAACCATCTATTTTCAATAATTAATAACAGTAAAAATTACATCAAATATATTGCGGAAGTAGCAATAAATTTTCTATTTTCTCTAAATAAATGCTATTTGCACAAATTCAGTCCCACTGTTGCAATAGGGGAAAAGTCAATCCCAGATCTGCAAGCCGCTGGAAGTTGCATCCATTGACATGAATATTTTTGACAACTTAACTGCAACTGACTTGAGTAACCTAAGTGCAGTTGATCTGAACAACTTGGTCTGCCTGTCCACTGACCCTGTGTAACAAATGACATAACATTCACTCACTAACTCTAAAGATCCAGTTTGTTCACATTTTGCTATGTTTCTGATAACATTTCCCCTGAAAATACTATGGGGCTTTAATCCTAATGGGCTTTTGTCGTGGATGATCCTACATTCATGCAGAACACATTGCTCCAAGACAAGCACCACTTGTGGAGGTTTACAGTAAGCATCAGCTTGTAATTACTGCAAGTATGAGCATACTTCCACTTTTTACCCAGAACCATAGCTGAGAGATTTGTCATAGCTGGCTTGGTGGAATACCAGCTGTACCAACTGTTTGTGCAACAGCCAAAAGCATGTCTTCAGTCAGAACTTACAAGGTATCATCTGTGAAAGTCTCATAAACTCAGTACTACAGGATGGAAATGTGGGTTCATATTACTTTAGTGAAATGGAGGAAATAAAAGAATAAGAAATCAAACGGTTTACAATTTGAAAAGATTTGCTCCAAATTGTTGAAAATGATAATCTCATATATTGTTGGCTCACTGACCACCCATTAACCCCCCAAAATACTGTTCCAGTAATCAAATCAAAATATTCTTCTAAATTTGTTCACTGCTTGGTAGTTGTGTAATTAAGCATCTTACTTGCTAAATAACTGCCATGCTTCCAACAATCTTATATTGTCCATATTCAGATGTTTTAATGAAGTACACATTCTAGTACTTTGTTGGGTTGAGTCTCATCCAGGATTTGAGTACACATCCTCAGAGTCAAGCACCTAATCGCCAGCCCACGAAGTGAGACACCTAACCCACTCAACCAGCTTCCAGAGGGACAGTTAGGCGCTTGACTGTGTGCTGGCAATTAGGTGACTGACACTGAGGGTGTCGGTTCGAATCGCAAATGGAACTCAACCCAACAAAGTTTTTTTATATAAGCATGCACATCCATTTGACAGCACCACTAAGATATTAGGCAGCTTTCTTTGTTTAATTTTAGTCAAAGGAAGACTTAGTGCTATGCAACGTGCAAATGGTTATCTTGTTCAATGTCAAGCATTTTCCAGAAATTAACATGGCATCTAGTGGGTTACTAATCCTTGCAGCAACTGGAATAAAGATAGCTTCCTGATTACACAAACATATCATTAATAGACAACTTAACTAGACAGTGGACACAAGTCATACTAAAGTTATTAAAAACCTTAAGTTAGAAACATCATGTTACATAGGTAAACTCACCTTTTAGATACCTCCTCCTTCCCATCATCATCCACTGATTTCTTGCTCATGGATTTCTGGAGATGACGTCTTCTCAAGGATTTCCTTGGTTTATCATTCTTGAAAGACTTTGAAGCATTAGATGAGGAGGACGCAACCTCTGACTCTATGTCTGCGTCTGATAAGAAAGCAGCATTCTTCTTTAACAGATCATCCAGAGGATCTGGGGAGAGGGGAATACGTTCCCCTCGGACAATCTTTGTTGGAGTTTTCAGTGGAGAAAGAGTATTTGATGATGTATTTTTTTCTGACTTTTCAGTTTCTGCTTGCTCAGATGATTTTTTGGTCTGATCACCTGATTTGTCCTTAGCTCCGAAAGTTTTCTTTTCAAGAAGTTCTCCCCTTCTTGCTATCTGTTTCAGTTTGAGTTGATCGATTGCACTTGATCCACGCAAAGTTTCTGACCCCATACTTTCCAAGTTGAGGTTACTTTGTGAAGTCCGACTAACATCACTTAGTGATCTTCGTACAGATTTTGATGTTGATGCAAGTGTTTTTTCAGATTTTGATCGGTCTTTCACATCTAACCTTGAGGCTTCATCTTCTGAAGATCGATTGTCACCTGAAGAGTGTTGACTTTCAGCTGTTTTGTCAACATCCAGGTGATCACGGCTATGTGATTTGTTCTTAGCTTCATCTCTGGACCTGCTCGATGATCCACTTATAGTCTGCTTTGTTGTTTCTTGTCTTAATGAAGATGTTCGTCTCACACTAGCCCCTACATCGAATTTGGCATTCGGAGATGTGTCTTTGCGAAATCTAGCCTCATTTTCAGATATGCCACTGTCACTGGATACAACTTCAGCTTTTGTTTTTGAGGCTACACCACCAACTGATATGTCTGTTCCTGATATGTTTCTGAAACTTGGTATTTCAGGTAGACGTCTCCTATGCGTCTGCCCATCAGCAAGCCCAGATGAAACGGCTTTGCCATCTTCAGATCTCTCCTCTGAACTCTGCCTCTGTGAACTTGCTGCAATGAACAAAGATGGTCTAGCAACCACCATACCTGAACCTTCTGAGTCACTATCCAACTGTTTTGTAAGATTAGAAATGGCAGCAAGTTCCTTTCGGCGTTCTTCTTTATATTTTGCAATTCGCTCAGCACGTGATGCCCTTTCCTCAGATTTCTCTCGAATCTTTTCATTTGCATCTTCTTTCTCTTCAGATTGATTTTCCCGATGGAAACGACGAAAACTACTACTTGGTGTGCTACTCTTCTCTTTGGTTGAAACATCAGTATCTTTTTCGTATATATTATTGCGTCTCTGATAGCTTGACTGCCTCACGAAAGCATCACTATCGTCAGTGCTGTCTTTTAACGAGCCAGTTCTGTCTCTCTTTGATGGCCTGTCTGTTGCATCAGGCTTATCTAAACTTTGGTCTGAACTCACAGAAATATGTTCCAGTGCTCTCTTTCGTCGCCATTCTGTCAAAGCGTCTTCCTTAATATCCACTTTTTCCTCTGGTCTTGCTGTGTCTGAGGAATCATCTTTGGTACTATAGTCAGTTACAGCAGCCAAATCTTTCTTAGCTTCTGCCCGCAATCGGCGTCTCTCTGCTCGCTGTAGAATGGCTTCGGTTGTATCTGATCCGGTGTCATACTTGGACTCATACTTTGGTTTCGTTTCTGACATGTCAGTTTCTATGTCACGGTTTCGTCGTGAGTATCGACTAATTGACCAGTCCTCCTTGTCCTTGTCACTATCTGTTTCTGTTTTAGAATGATGGTACATTCGGGTATATCTGCTGTATGTTCGTGTTTCATCTTTCTTGTCATCTTTGTCACCTTCTGTTTTTGTATCTCGATACGATCGAGAATATCTGCTGTAAGAGCGAGTTTCATCTTTGTTATCATCACTATCAGACTTTTTGTCCCAAGTCCGTTGTGACCTTCGACCTTCTGTGTTTCGAGTCAGAGAATCTTCCCTTGATTCAAATGAAGGTTCTGATGACAAACTTGATCGTGGGCTCCTCCCATTTGCCAAGTCTGAGGAACGTGTTGGGATGCTGCTTCGTGGGGATGTGTAGCCACTGCGAGAGTATCTGGACTCCAATGTTGGCGAAGAAGTACCATCACTTGGCTTTGAAGAGCTGCAATGAGCAGGGAGTTCATGAATGTTGGGTATATCATTAGATAAGTTGCTGGATATGTCAACAATTACACAAAGGAAGCAAGGATTACATCTCTACTTATGTGTTGTACCTTGGGTAAAACATGGAGAAAAAATATGCAAGCTGAAACATGGAAATGTTTTCACAAGACATAAATCAGTCATAATTTTTCAACATGTCGCCCAAAAACACTAATACCTGCAGCCTCCAAACTTACAGTGAAACAATGTCTACACATGGAAACCTAATTCAAACAATTATAAACATCACAGGGTTTATCTTTGCCTGTTCAGAAGCCAATACTGGGCCCCTAAGTCTACAAAAATCAAACAAGAGTCATTAGAAGATGATATATCCCCCCAGCCCCCACATATTTGAAAGGAAAAATCATCTGACAGTTACTTAATGTCTTTTTAGAAACGAAGCCCATCCATCCATTTTGCGACTAAGTCCAAAATGTTTCCATGGAAACCGAGAAAATAATAAATCACAAACACCTGTAAATACCAAAAGGCACCACTTTGGGGCCTGCTACACATATCTACCAAGTTTTACTGACAGATATTAAGAAGTTTTTGAGTTCTGCTCTGGAAACGAAGCACACCCTTTACTTTTGAGACTAAGTCCAAAATGTTTCCATGGAAGCCAAGAAAATAAATAAAACACAAAACCCTGTACATAGCAAAACGCACCACTTTAGGTTTCGACTGATATATCTACCAAGTTTTGCAGAAAAATATTGAACGGTTTTTGGGAAACGAAGTCAATCCCTCCATTTCTGAAACGTTTCCATGGAAACAGAGAAAAAAAATAACAAAAAACCTGTACATAGTGAAAGGCACCACTTTAGGTTCTGATTGATATATCTACCAAGTTTTGCAGAAAAATATTGAACGGTTTCCAGGGGGATAAAAATCAACTAACGTGTCCTCATGATGAACTAACTATAGCAAGAAGTTACTCACAGAAAGACAGCAAAAGGAAATGGCAGATTGTATTCTACACAGTGTTTTCTCCAGCCAAAATAAAACTGTCTCTGCATCATAAGCCTCCACACATTTATCCTTCACAAATGTTTCCATTTCGTTAATGTGTAGTATCGACAGCACTCTTACATGTACATGTTGTCCAGATATAGACAAACAACTGAGCTCACCAATCTCGTTATACACGATTTGTCAGATATCCCAGGTCTGATGCCCAAGTTGTCCCAGTAAAACAACCTGACAGACAGCTGAATGGCTTTGCAAACAAAATGACACATACCTGTTGTAGGAATGAACAACTTAATAGACTTCATACTATGCATAAGTAAGATGAAATAAATAAAGATCTTTGGGAACCAGTATTGGCAAAATATTTTTTCTACTCAGGTTCAACTTAGCTGAACATTGTCAGTGAAAAAACTTCAGGCCTATAGATTGAGTTAAACCTAACTAATCACTTGATCATGAAAACAAATTTGTAAGTTTTCTCATGAGCGTCTCATAAAGAATATTGAGTCAATTATTGTTTAGATTTATTCTGTCAGAGATACCTGACTTACCCCAAACAATGAATGTTTGCAGATACGTAACCTTGTTCTGCAGCAGAGAGGTAAGTTCAAGGTGGTCAGCTAGAACAAGATTATGAGATGATGTGTTCACTGGAAATGTATTAAAAGACATGCAGGGAAATGGACATGACTCTGAAACTGTCAGTATCCACACTGGACATAATGGCAATGGTTCCCTGAGACTTCAACACCAACTGATGAAACGTTTGAAGACCCCGTAGCTTCTGTGATCAGACTGGTGAAACTGGGTTGACTGAAGCAGTAATATGTCCCGAACTACTGAATGATGTATGCATGTAATGGGCCTTGATGTATTCTTTGTTCAATTATTAATGTGACTGTTAAAGGCTTGAAACAAAGTTAAAGCCTTTGCATGTATTGTCATGAGGTGTCTGACAAATGTGGTAAGATCGAAAGTAATCCACTTTACCAGCTGGATAAGAGGCAAAGGATAGTGGAGGAAATCAACTGTGGCATCTTGAGTTTAAGGTATCTGACAAATGTCATTAGACCATGCATAATAAACTGAATGTTTGGGAGATCTCCTGGAAACGTACGGCATGGTGCTAAAATCTCATAACTTGGTGCACTAGTGAAAAATCCCTTTTGAGAAAGTACTTCTAGATACCTTCTAGTAATTCCTTTCTGCACTTTTGCAAAATTGATATCAGATTTTGATTCCAAGTGAGCAATCTTCAGTGTACTTTTACAAAGTCGACACATGACATCAGATGCATATGTCTAGCATCAACTCAAGCCAATGCTGCAAGTAGACCAAATCATCTGAAAAATTCTCTTAAAGGTCACATATACTCTAATAGGGTACAAACTCAAAATCACTTGCTGACATCGTCATAAATGAAACCCCGTCATTAGCACTGCTTATGTCGACCTTTAACTACCTTAAATTGACCTTTTTGTCAACAGTGCACAATTCTCAGCCGCAAACGAAATTTCAACCAATCAGAGCGGCACGTCTCTGTGACATAATAGTGGGTATAGAAATGAGGGTCTGTGCAGTATTCATCTACATTTCAGGGGTTAAACTATTTCGTTTACAGGTTTGTACAAACCTGAAATCGCGAAAGCTGTTGAGAAAAATGAAAGCTATATGTTCTCACAATCTACTATCATTTAGTTTTGTCTCCTGCTTTGAGTAGTTTTCGAGTTACAACAATGTTTTCATAGACGATTCTGTCAAAATCACTTGGTGTCGCTAGGTTGTAATCCATGTTAGGTGGCATAAACCTACACGTTATTTGTCATCATTCACTTGATGCTCAGTTAATGAATTTATAACAGGTATAATTAGTGGTAACGCCACTTAGATTACCCGACAAATGCAACCATTTGGCATTTCTTTTGTCTGAATCGATCACGCTGATTGATTAATTAGTTTTATGAGGATTTAAATGGGGGATTTGTCAAAAGGTAGTGTTTATGTATGTACATTTACTAATCTATACTGATTACACTCTGTCATGTCTGTGTCTGTGTAAAACAACACCCTTCTTTCAAAGGATTAACCTCCAATACATTGATTGATTGCTTATTATTGGCTAACTAAATGACTTTTTAAAAAGAATGACACACATTATGCAATTAGTTGCCAGGTGTGCTATCTTGGGTAACCAATGAAACTATACAGCCATGTGAAAAACCTGAAACGATACATCACGTTTTCGTATATTAGACTGTTAAAAGACACATCACTTGGGAAATCTGCAGATGAATTATATATCACTTGTTTTTGTGGATATTGATGGATACATTCCTCCAACAAGGTAAAAGCCTGACATTGCTCCTATAACTTTAATATTAACATTTGCATTTTTGTTTTTAATAAGTTGTCGTAGCTTTCAACAGAATCATTGTTTTCATCGTTAAGTGTAATGATGCAGATGACATACACTAGGGCATCCATGCAAATTATGATTCATATAGGAAAACTATGAAATGTCTACATATTTCATTCCTGTTATACATTCGCAGATCGCTTCTTTTTATTAAAATGCATACAAGTATGATTATAAAGTAATTAGGATTATGAGACAAAAGTATAAAGACATATATTGACAAGTGTCTACATACTGGTGAGTGAACGTTACAAACCAAGTAAATTCAGCAGCTGATGAAATTTATCGCGCAGTATTTTCACTTCGACCCTGACCTCGCTTAGATTATGTTACAGGTAGTGTCATGCAAACTCCTTTTGGTAATGATTCAAATACATATTTATGTAGTTTTGATTTTCTAACGTGATGAGAACAAACCATACATAATCTCATTAATTCAAATGGATTTGACTTCACGATTTTAAAAAATGGCAGCAACCTGTCTGAGGATGAATGCTATTTAAGTTTGTTTTCACCGACTTACAAAATCAAAATTACTTTCTACTGGTAGTAAAATATGTATTTTATTGATGGACAATAGGATTTTGCATGACATTGCTTATAACATAACAATTTCAGTCTTGGAAGTGGGGTGGAGGTCAATATAACATTGCTTGCAATATAAATGTCACTTCGACCCCCACCTTGCTTCCTTGGAAGAAGTCCCTATGTTAAAAGTTGTGTCATGCAAAATCCTTTTGGCCATGATTCAAACGCATATTTAACTACCAGTAAAAAGTAGTTTTGATTGTCTAACTTGATGAGAACAAATCATAATCTCAATAATTCTAACAGACTTTAGCCTGTGACTTCACGATTTTCAAAAATGGCGGCGCCCTGTCTGAGGATGAATGCTATTTAAGTTTGTTTTCACCGACTTACAAAATCAAAATTACTTTCTACTGATAGTAAAATATGTATTTTATTGATGGACATTAGGATTTTACATGACATTGCTTATAACACAACAATTTCACTCTTGGAATCGGTCAGTATAAGGGATTAATATAAGATTACTTACGATAATATTATCACTTCAACCACAACCTTGTTTCCGACGAAGAAAGCATTATATCCATGCAAAATCCTTTTGGTCAGCAATGTGTAGTAAGCAGTCTTAATTTTATAAACTCAATGAAACTTAAACTCCATTTTCTATCCTGGAAGCATGGTAGGGGGCGAACCATCCGATTTAGTATACACCACAGACTTCCACAAAGCTCACTTCGCACACACTAACAACCACTTTAAGCACAAACTACAGAGTCTGGTGGAAATCTGTGCATAGTGACACCATCACCCCACCCCAAGGAACAATTGATGGCAACACAACAATTCGGCATGTCTTTGGTGACGTCGAGAAATCAGCAAAATGACGAGCTTCCTACACATTTTCTATACATTTAACTGGAAACCGTTCCTTCTATGATGTCACTGTAGGGCTCTGGCGAAAGTTACGTAACCTGTCTGCAGTTTCATTTGCAGGCGAGAGAGAAGCAGACGGCTTTTTAGCAACTTTTAAGCGCTTGGTATTAATTAACCACAAGTTGTTTTAGAAAAAAAATGGTGTTTCGTTTATGACTAACCAAAAGTCTTTCATATGCAGTGATAAAAAGAGTACCAAAAACTTGAGTTTAGTGGTCCTTTAAAGGTTTTAAATCAAATTCCTGGGTAAAAAATACAGGTCTTTACATTCATCATCAAACTGTACCTTTGAATACCATACTGCATATTTTGTTTTTTGAAACTCGAACCAGTTTTCATAAACTGTCTCAATCATTTTGACTTTTGAGGGACAATACATTTTATATATAAAACAATGGATATGGATGGTGTTCAAGTACTTCACCAAGTTGTCAATAAAAGGACAGTTTATGCTTGTAAGAAGTTTACAAACTTGATGCACTGCACATAGTAAACTTATTTACCATAACTGAATCCTTAGACAATTGCGTGGAAGCTACTGAAATGTTCATCAAGACAAATGACAACAAATATTATCAGAACAACAGAAGTTACACTGAAATCGTGAAACTGTCAAAATTGCCAAGAAAATGTCAATTAGAAGGAATAAAAACTTGTTACCACAAGAATTTCTTCAAGGTTGATGTTTGGCTAGCTCTGAATGCTGTATAAACATACAGTTTTTAACAGTTTTAGCTACAGTTTTGAGATATGGCCAGCAAATCAAAACCACTGTTAACAGGATAACATGCATGCTTTGTAATTATTACAAGTTGTCACAAATATCTTCAAATTACTCTTCAGTAGGTACTGCTACCTCTCATGACCAACATCCTAAACTAACATACAACCTGACATACATACACTGGACAAGCAGACACGTAACAGGATAGACATTTCAGACCTCACTTAGGCATAAGTGCTTTTGCACTAGCTAGGTATATGGAGAAAACAAGGTTTTTCAAATCCTATCACACGTTATCCAAGTTTAACATACTTATCAAGAATGTTGATATAAATATCCTATCCAGCTGTCAGTCACATTTATCAAGCTTAACAAGTAGATAGTCAATTGCTTCTTGCATATGAAGGCCTAAAGAGAAAGAGCATAACAGTATTTTATGCTAGAGAAAAGTGTCTGCACTGAGGCATCACTGAACATGGAGCTACCGACACACTGCTACAGCAGCTACAAGGATGCAAGAGTAGCCTCCCATTATACGTAGCCAACTCACCCTGATGTCTGGAATAATACAGTTAACAGGAAACTGAACAGGGGACTAAATCACCTGTAACAATTCTGTTTTTCAGTTTCTTCATACTTATGAATAAAGAAATGTCTTCGTTACTTTTAATTGAAGGTATGATTTGTTGCCTTGACTAAGAGTTGCAAATAGATGTATATTTCAGGCTTGTAGTTGTACAAAAAAATGTCTTAGTCAGAGGTCTAGTCTTAAAAGTAACACTGTACAGCTCTTCTGTGCATATATCCTTGCAAGTCTAAGCATATGTACCTGTTCGTCCTTGTTAGCCTTGAGCTTGTGTCACTACTTCCATTCCGTGATGAGTAGGAGCTGCCATAAGATCTTGTTGATGTTGGAGAGTAGGACGATGTTGTACCTGATGTGTATGACCTTGAACTTGATGTGGGACTGGCGTATCTACTTGATGTGGTACTGGTGCTACTGCTGGTTCCATAGCTCCGACCACTATCGTAACCTCTGCCCGAGTCGTATGACCGCCCAGTGTCTAACCTCCTACCTGAATCATAGCTCTTGTAACTGCTTCCTGTGTCATAGCTGCGTAGACTTGACTCAAAGCGACGTGATCCCCCCGTGTCGTAGCTACGCGAACCGTAGCGTGACATACTGTTTACACTCACATAGCCCCGAGGTACCTCACCAGTTAAGTAAGAACTGGAACTCCGGCGGGGGGAACCTGAAAACAAAATCAGTCCCATTTCAAAACACTGTTAACATTTGCCCATCTGACAATCAAAAACAATTACGACAGTAGGACTCAGTCAGTACTACAAGATAGACAAGGACACAACATGATCATAACACACAAAACAAAGATTTCATTTAACACACAGTGCTGTTTAGATAGTAATCAGTTGCATAAAATACTATTCCTGGATTTCCATTTTCTTCGGATTTGTATATCCAAGCCATCTGTAATCAGTCATTCCTGAGCTTCATTGTCTCTATGACGAGGAGACAGGGGCAGCTATATGCAGTGTTTTAGTACATCGATTACTTCCTGTCAGCATACTGAGGTGTCTAGCATGGGTATTGATTTGTCTTCCACAAGTGGTCAGCTATTACCACCTGTGAATGACAAAGTATGAAGCAAACACATAAAGATATGCTCTCTGGTAGCTGTATTGTGCTTGAGCAAGCTGATCAACCACAGCCGTAAAAACACAGAATGAAACCCCAAATGCCTATATTCTTGCCATGACTATGTTCATACACCAGTAAGACGGTAACCCAATCTTATACTAGTTATACTAGAGTATAAGTGGCCAATTTGAAGCGTGTTTCACAGTCTGGCATCCACTGACTCCATAAGATACCTGCCTGTCTGTGCTTCACAATACCAGGTCTGCTGTAGTCAACACAATCATACCTTCAATAAGTGTTAACACCAGAAATGCCCTTCATACACCCCAAAAGGCCAGTCACATAATGTACATCCAGTGGAGAGTGAATGAGGATGTCAACCTGTCAAATCAAATGACCATTTATTCATTACTTACTTAATTTGGTCCTGAAAAATATTATCCTATCAGATGAACACTAATCGCTCTCAAACAGATGGCAGTCCAACATCCATAACGAACAAATGTATGTCTGTCTTGTATGTCTGTCAACTCATTTTCCCCATTTCATAGTCATTCCAAGTGTCAAAAGGAATTCTGAATTTATTTGTTGACAAATACAGAATTTCCCTAAAAGGACATAGGTACTCTGAAAGATGGTGGTGCTACACACTGCCTCAAGCTTTAACAAATTCTCTTTTTATCTATGTTGTCTGAATGTTTTCCATGTTGACTTATATTTCTGACTAAACTCTAACCTATCTGCAACAAGTGTGAAAGGTTACTACTAATTCAATATGCAAACTTAAACCCAATCATGTTACCTAAAAGCCCTAGAAAACTAATAACTGTAATTAAAACCACTTAACCTCATGACAACTTTACATACATGATGAACACATGTGCATGTGCTCTTGTGAGAAGATGGAGAGATAACTGAGCTTTCTATGCGTGACAGGTCACATGGCACAGTTTACACTCGTCCACAATGTGATGTCACACATGCCATGTTAACTACCCACCTATAAATCTCGTAATGGCCTCATTCACGATTGTGCCTCATAACATTATACTTACACACGTGTACTAAATCCCATACTGGCTAGTTGCTCAGCACTCACAAATAGCTAACATCTAAGTAGTGTCAGAGTACATTGCTGTAAGCATGGTAAGTCAAGTCAAACATTTAAACAGCTTAATACCAGTGACACACTGAACAGTACCTATCGTATATACCTACACAGACCAGTAAATCATTTCTCAAAATTGACATGAGATACAGCAAACAGTCATTAAAATGACCTCCCTCAACGAATAATGCAAATATTTACCTCCCCTCACAAACTAGTAGGCTGACTCTATTTTGACAACAACACCAAAGTTGAATCTTAAGGCAAACAGTGAACTACAGCATTGAAGTCTTCAGAATAAATCTCCATATTACATCCTGAGAATTTGGCTGCATATATCCCAAACTCAACATCCAAAACGTGAGCAGCATAGGGATGGCTAGTTACACCCTCAGGTAAAATGTCTGCCATTGTATACATGGCCACTTTGACACAGAACAACACCTGGCAACATACCATGTCCTCCCACAGGTACGGCAGGTAATACATAGCAACACTTTACCCATCCTCGTATATTTTCAGCAGGTAATACCTGTTGACATCAATGTGATCTCACACAGGTATAGCAGTAATACCTGGTGACACATCAATGAAATCTCACACAGGTACAGATGGTATTACCTGATGACACATCACTGAGTTCTCACACAGGAACAACAGGTAAGACCTGGTGACACATCAAAGGGTTCTGACACAGGTATGGATGGCAATACCTGATGACACATAAATGAGTTCTTACACAGGTACAGCAGGTAAAACCTGGTGACACATCAATGGGTTCTCACACAGGTATGGATGGCAATACCTGACGACACATCAATGAGTTCTTACACAGGTACAACAGGTAATACTGGTGACACATCTGGGAGTTCTCAAAAGGTACAGCAGGTAATACCTGATGGCACATCACAAAGGTATAGATGGTAATACTTGATGACGCATCAGTGAGTTCTCACACAGGTATACATGGTAATACATGGTGACAGATCAATGAGTTCTCACACAGCACATGTATAGATGGTAATACTTGAATTTGTAACAAACTTCAAGTTCCTTTAAGTCCATCCTTGTACACAGTGTACAAGGAAGTGGTTTTGCTAGAGGTATTCTCACCTCTGTAAAAAATAACCTCTTTATCCAGCCTTATCCATTTTAGTCAAAGCCATGCTGTCCACTTGCAAACTCTTTCAACTATTTTGTTACTGATACAGGATATGTTTTACGGTTTTGGAAACCTGTCTATGTATCCAATTAAGTTTGATACAACTGTCTTCAGAATACATTATTCTTCATGCATGTTTGATTGTCCATCTCCTTGGACAGTGCTGATGCATCAGAATTGCCCCACCCCTCACCACCAATCTACTGACATATCATGCAGCATTTATCATGATCCCAACAGTCACTTGATCCACCAAGTGTTTTAAAGTATGTGACTGGATTAAGCACAGGGCTCTTACCTCCATATAGTGTACACAGGTCACACGACAATACATTTTATGGTATGTATTAATAACTATGACCAACTTCTAAAAACATGTCAGAATGTAGATATATCAATTCAGAATTTACAATGCCCAAAAGAAACATGACAGTGAGACACAATGTAAAAATCTTTATCATCTGTGTTCCAGCAGAAGTAAGCACTGCACGCAACCTAGATAATTGAATACAACAAATTCAAATTGGGCCACCCCCTGTGATCTCTGCATAATCTCTTCCCCTCTTCAAAAATATAACTGGCTATTTTCAGCACTCACAGGTCTGTGAAGACAAAGTTGTTACATGTACAAAGAGCCATTAGTTTTATTAAGCTGTGGATAAGTAGGTTTCAAATAGTTACTGGGACCATTACAGTTTATACACTGTCAGTGTATTACATATGTTCAGAGGGCTTACAAATCTGTTTAAAAAGACATTTACTTCAAGTTCTTCACCATCACATAAAAAATGTGCAATACAATATGTCTTTGTTTAAAAAAATTCAGGTTTAGATTTCATAATAAAATTTTTCTAGTAACAAAATATTGATGTAATTCCCTATGTCATCATGATTGTGGCTGACCATACATTAATCCAAAACATTCATATCATTAGGTATAAGGTACACTAACATGTCACACGGTTTACATAATAGTGGTGACAAACTTTCAAGTTAAGTTCCATAAACGTACCAATTGTACAGACTGTAAACACTTACATACAGATAATAAGAAATGGCAGACTACAGAATCACATGACTGTTCACATGATGAAACACTGCCCACCTTCAGTTTGCTGTAGACATCTTCCTCACTGCTTAGGAAAGAAATATCCACAAATCTCTGCAAACTAGAAATCAGCTACACTGACCATTCTCCTAGTCTTCTTAATCTACAAACAGATCAAACTTCAGTGTCTGTTGGTAACACTGAGCACATGTCCACCTTTCATCCAGCATATTCTCCTGCTTACATAACATCAGACAATAGGTAGTTGCGTCTGTAGCAGTCACCACTGTGATGCATGGTCAGACAGACACCATTACCTCAGTGTAAACATCCTTACATTCTGTTTACCTTGCATAAGGAACTATATGCCTAAGCTCTTGTGAATGAAGACCAAAAATCAATCTTTAAGAAGTCATAATTCTGGATAAATAATCTGAAATATATCCTAAAAATTTCTTTTTCAAAATGACTGCTCTAAAACATCCAATACTTGCTGGAACTTTTAAAGCTGATCTGGCAAAATGTCTTTATGTCAGTTCAGCCAGACAATCCTAAATTATTTAAGGTAAAATTTATGGAAAATATTTAGATGCAAGGTGTTGGGCACAGGATGTATTGATTTGGAAGGAATCCTTATTCAAATTGAATAAATTGTTAAAATTACACAAACAGGTTGCAAAACAGGTTGCAATTTTCTTGCTTTAATCAGAACCACAATGCATATTCTTTAGATGCTGTAACATGTACCCTCTAAGATGGATAACAACTAAAAACACTACTGTTGATTGATTAGTGGATTCACAAATCACACTTAATCAAGTACAATTCAGTTAGAGGAGAGAGATACTTTTATTTATGTGCATTCACTGGATGTACATGGGGCTATTACAAAGTTAGCCAAGCACCTACAGGCCTTGATACCCAACACTGTTGTGTATTGGTTTGATAAACACCACAATAAGCAGCTATATGTGAGACTGTTCTGAGATCACAGATCCACAAAAGCAGACACACCTCAGCAATAGCACTCCCCATGTAGATAACTATATTTATCTAGCCCCCTGGGCTGTGTGATCTCATGCAATAATAGCTATTAAATCACTAGTCTGGACAGGCAACCTTTAGCTTTCTTCCATTGATAAAAAGATCGTTGATATTGGGGATATATCCACTATTCACAACCAAGAACCCTTGGCAGAAACACACTATTTCATATGAAAAAGTGACTGTTGAAAGTTTATATAATATTCAGAAGGTTTATCAAATTGTACATTAACACCAATGTAAAGCAAGAAAGTCTTGAGTTTTTTTATCCTGATATTTGGTTCGGTGGCATGTTTATATTTCATCTGTCTCAGATTCATCATGGCCATGATGCTGGTATGCACATATTTAAGGTCTTTTCTTCCTAGAGTGACTTTGTTTTCAATTACTAAGATTTCAAATATGAAGTTACAACTCAACACTGCTCTCACTCAAGTTGTATCAGAAATACATTGATAGCGATAAACATTTTCTACATCTGATTACCATCCAAGACATGTACTTAACACATGTAAGTATATTCTAAACAAGCCTAAACTCCTTGACCCAAATCAACTGGATGTAGATGATGCATTGTTATCAGACTAGTATGTCCAACTGAAATGTTACCTCACCTGTTACGTAGTCAAGTCCATGTGACAGATAAGATTTAGAAAAGGACCCAGATGGTTCTAGGTAGGAGGTCAAGGTTGGGGTGAAGGTCAAGAGGTCACTCCGCCCACTGTAACTTCTTCTCCCTACAATGAAGAAGAACAAATGTAAGTCATACTACAGGAACATATATCATATAATTACTTATCAATGTCAAGGTCAATCACTAACAAAGATAAGCATTTATTATATATTTAAGAGTGAAATACTATAAATACTGACGAAAATAAAAATGATATTTTCACTGAGTAGAATAACATGTTATTTCACTGAGTAGAATATCACTTTTGCAGACTTACTCAATGACTCGATCATCTACAAACAATGCTGAAAACATAATAAATGGAATATCTTGTCAATGTTGTCAAATAACATGTATATTTCATCTCGTGGTCTGACAAAGCTGACATGTTCACTTGTGACTGCACCTGACCACTCGATGAAATATACATTTCATTTGACAACATTAACAAAATTTCCTCTATATATGCCTCTTTGTCAAAGTGTTTGTCATACTTCTGCAATGACAGTTATCGTAAGAATGTGACAGAATAACAAAAAAACACTATTCTCAAAATCATCCACATCATGAAAAAACAACAAAGAGCAAATGTATTCTGTCACAAATGTTCATGTGCGAAAGAAGATGGTCTCAACCTTTCCAAGTTTTATGTTTACATTTTGGATATCTGTACCCTATCGTAGTTGGCATGCAATTCTACATAAGTTGGAACGCACAATGCTAACATTTTAACTTTCAAAGCCTTGACATTGAAATTCCCCATTGAACTCTTCTTATCACATGAAGCTAGTCAATTAATCAATTAGCACTATGGTGTAGGGAGTGTACACATTTGTAGCTTGTTTCAGACAGCTTTATGTTTGACCCTAGTCAACTAAAACATCACATTTAGCTTACTAGTGATAGCAAAAGGACTTATTATCATTGAGATTTATATCTACATTTGCAATGCAGAAATCAATACTAAATGAATTCACTGGTCTAAAATAAGAACACTGTCTACACCATTTCAACACACAAAATATCCTTGCAAAGATAAATTTTAGCATTGACCCAACCTCCCATAAAACAAAGGACAAAATGATATTTATAGACCAGCGCAGACAATGATGGGCATGGCATGGAAGTGCAATGAGGAATGTTAGTGCACATACCACTTCTATTGTAAACAGCTACCAATCCACCTCCTGGTCTTGTAACAGGACCACACTGATCATGGACAGCTCAGCCCCACCAGCAATAACAATCAACTGCAAAATCCTCACCACTAAGTGACCCTAGGATGGTCCTACTCAAAGTTGGCGTCTTGATGACCTCCAGTTTTTACATCCTCATGGCATACAATAACACTGTTTAATTAAGTCACTTGTCCTGTTTCCTTTTGTTTACTTTCAATTACTTCTGTTTGAAACATACACAATATCTTTAAAATGGTTCCTTATTGATTAAAACACCCAGTTCAACATAATTAGGAAATAATTTAACATTTTATCTACATTTATCTGATACTATAATCATCATGCATTAGTTTTAGATGTATGTAAAATGTTTGTGAAATAATCACAAGATCCATGAAAATCTGTGTCGTGTGATTATTTCAGAAACTTTTCATATATGTACTGGACACTCAGTAATCTCACCACTGTCTGTATGCATGTATCATTCTGACAGTGAGTAATATCATGATTAGATAGAGCGTTCATGGTTTCTGCTTTAGTCCGTAATAACCAGTAATATCATTAAACATTTGTTTGACAACATGCTTCCCAGTTCCATATTATCAGGTCTACCATACGAATGGTGTATGGTTTCAATTTCAGATAGTCTGTTTCTCATAACAGAGCATTTCTTTCCGTTTTAAAGGACACTATTGTAGTTTTGAATGTTTATTTTCCTATTTAGGTGGTTTTTGTTCTGTTTTGGTGTATATGAGTTCAGTTTTGATAATTTGTCTACCGCCTGATTATCACCCGCTTTTTAACAAAGTTCTCAGCCCATCTGTGACTCAGCTTCTTCAGATAGTAGGTAAACTACATGAAGTCTAGCATGTTTTCTGTAGTGAGAAACACAAAAGTCAGAAAACACAGGAAAATGTTGATAAAAACACTTTGCCATCCACGCAGCAGTGAAGAGAAAAGGGATGTGTGAAACACCTGTCCAAATGCTACTGATGTGTTATGTTGACTGCATTCTCTAAGTAATAAAGAAAATACTTAGTCTGACACATTAACAAAATACTCAATACACACTCAAAATCTGTTTTCCATATTCAAGTCCATCTGATTTTAATTCAAAGTGCAATTTTACAATCTGCATGAACATATCTTCAATATTTATTGCCACTACATAATGTGAATGTATACAGCCTGCAGTTGTTGGCCCCTTCAGAAAGGAAGATGGAGAGGAGAGAAGCATGGGAAGAACCTCACATGTGAAGGGAATGCATACTCTTGGTCTGCTTGCACTGAAGCAATAAGCACCTCTTGTCCAATGCCATGTGCAAGATGGGCCAAGAACGTCAGTCTGTTATGGCACACACAGTAACAGGCACTGCCTCATTAACAATTACCATAAAGCTCATTTATGTAGATAAAGATCTTTGTATGTAAGAAATCTGATATCTTTTGTAATGAATTCAGCACAGTACCAGTAAATTGTCTTTATCATGAAAGATAATGATTTACTAGACTGGCTTTCATAAGCAAACTGTCAGGAATATATTACAAACTTAATTATGGAATTTCTAAGGATGAAAAATACAATCATATTCATTGTAAATGAAGGCCTTCTACATAAGAGTTTAAAAAACATGACATCAATGAGTATGAATTTAAAACAGACAGATGTTTTCTATACTGGTATTTTTCACAAAAATGAATCCAAATTCACAGCCACACTCTCACCTTTCCATGACATTGTTACACCGGGAGATGGGGACATGAGCACCAAGATGACAGCCTAGTAAGAAACATGGTGCCAGAGAACAAGAAGGCCAAGATGGCCAAGACTGAGACAGGCGCTGGCCAGAACGGAGATGCTACATGGTTATCCTCTAACTGGTAATGGTAAAAAGCATTAGAGACAAATGTATCACGGTTAAAGAACATGTGGCATCTGCAGACACAGGGGCACTCCAGGGAGATGTATTCTGCCCTCCTCTAATCCATTAAAAAAATAGATAAACTCCACATGAGAACTCAAATACATCTGATTATATTTTTTAACTTATTTATATCAGCAGATGGTACTTTTTTGCAGCTGCTGTTTACTGACCATGTGGTAATACTCTGAGGCATATGTAGCCCCTTTGTGGCGATACATGAGAAACATTTACCGGTATTATGTGTCAAGAATAACATGCAAATTTTGTCAAGACTAGACAGATGTGGTTTCCACACAGAAAATGAGGGTTTAGAGATGTGTGATATGAATAGAGTTATGAGAATAACAGAAATTCCTGGCTACATAAAAAAAGTTTACAAGATACAAAAATTACTTCATCTTCCCTTTGTAACGCAGTCAGAATAAGTTAATTTTGACACAAAACCTACCAAAACACGGTGTATTGACACATTTATCTTGTCTACCATGTTCTGTTTTGATGTAAACATAACGTGACATCTTTCCATTGACAACCAACATACATATTTTTATAGTGAAGTCAAGTCCTGTCACCATATCCTGTCAAAAGCCTAAATGAACTTACTTCATTTCTGTCGTATATCATGCAAACCATAGATCATTTCCTTCAGTAATATTACATTCAGGTTAAGGACCACTAAGGACGAGTATTGCTGCATAAATACACAGTCTGATTTAACAGAAAAAGCTTAGAATGTATGATTATCACTGCCACATCTAAACCTCATCTATCTCTTTCAGTGGTATTTTATGTTCTCGTGGATTTAGGATAATCAAAGAAACATAAACCTTCAATCTCCAAACAGGACTTTGACTAAATATTCATACAATATCACCAAAACACATGGAAAGAAGTATGGAACAAAAACTGTAAGGAGGTTTCCATTTTTTTCTTAGCGGACATGCTTGTGATGTTGATAGGATGTATAATTCTGTAATGATGTTAAGACCCATAGTTTCAGTGTGAGCAGACATATTTTGACTGATCCAGCTTTGATGCAACAGTGATCTGGTTATCTGGCTGTAGCACCTTCTGGATACTCCAGCACGTAATGACATGTAGGGGAGTACAATGAGGGGAACCCTGCTGGGGAGACCAGACACCAACAACTTGGTTATCACCAGGACACTCATAATGAGGCATGGCAACATCAACATAGCTATTTCTAAATGATGGCACTTTTCCATAACCACCTTGCTATGCGACATTATCAACAATTACTCATGTAAATGAGGGAAGGAAAACATCAAACATCTGTATCTGCTATTTCTTCCCCAGTTTGAAAATCAAATTCACAATCTGTGCAAGTATTTTCAATGAAATAAACCTTGACACAAATTAAACTGTCACAACATCCACTAACTGACATAATTTCCTCTCAAATTACACAGATATCTCCCCTCGTGTTTTGAGGAAAAGTTGGTCGGTAAGGAAAGACTTTGAAACCCCTCAAAATCTATCTCTTTTGTAATGTAGTGACCATTAATACTCTGAGAAATCAAAAAAGATTTTGATCACATTAAGCTCTTGAATTCACCTCATAGAACAGGCGGTGTATCGGAAGACACATAGGTAAGCAGTGTTTATGACATGAAGGCTCCAAGATTCCAAGAATTCTCCGAGGAACCCCTGGTCTGTTGATACATCACACAGTTAAATAACACTACGAGACCTGAGAGGATTTGAGCAGCCCCAGTGTCCTCTATTACCTGGAGAAGTGGGGGAGAGGAGGGTCCAGGTGTAGAACAGAATGTACTATCCCTAGGAGGTTCTCTCATCAGTTTGATGCAAAACATGTAACAAATAACTGTAACATGCCTCCAAGAAATTGCTAAAAGGTCTTCAGTTCAGTATCTTGTTTCTTGGAAACAATCAGCTGGCTGATAACTAGTCTTTCTTCTGTCTTGCGATGACATGGTGAAGAACACACATATGGCTAAATGAGAAAAAACAGCACAAATTTAAGAGCATCAAAAGTAAATCTGAGAAAGAGCAAGCCCTTGGCCCACAAAGGAATTCTGATCACATGTTTTCTACTGCTTAATGCACATATTCCATGGAGATGAACTTGGGGTAAAGATTTGCAAGTGTTCAGATGTTTGACACTTCATGAAATTGCTTTTTGGAAAAATTGTAAAATTACATGCACCTTCAGTAATTTACAAACATGCTGTCATTGAAATAAACAGATTTTAGCTATCATTCCAAACAATCAGATCAAATCTACATGTTTAGCTTCTTTCTTAGATTCTTCCTCTTTCACTACATGGCTGAAATATTGTCGAGGTGACATTAAATTTTAACGCACTCCCTCACTCACTCTTAGATTCTGCAGCCCTTCAGGGCAAATACTGGGTTGTATCATGCCTTGTCCACAACAAAGCACTTGATATGCCCCCAAAATGTATACCAATTCTTTCAGGAGTATTTCTTACAAACTCAAAGTAAATAATTGTTTAATATATACCTGTAACGATAAGAAAGATCTTCCCTAGATACAGCATACCTATAGTACTGATGACCATGGACAAAAGCTATGAGGTGTACAGAACATTGACTTCCACATGCTATAACTGTAACTGAACAAACAGACGATTTACAATGTTGTGATAGTGTACACAAAACAAAAGCCTATCGCTCAAACATACTCCACAACACAGGCCCACTATTCAAGGCTAGCTGATTTGAAGGCATATAAACACAATTTACCAGAAACCTGAAGCCCTTGACACAGCCGGTGATACACTCAACCATAAGCCCCCATGAGGCTCATACTGCAAATTTAGCAATTCACTTTCTTCAACACTTAAAATAAAAGGACAGCAACAATACCATACTACAACAGCACTAGCTAAACCCTTTCAAGATCAATTGTTTTAGATCCACTTTGAAGTAATGTACCTATATATATTTAGGACCCCTATATTTCTATTCAGAACAATAAAAGTATGGGCAGTTGAAAGACCATCACATCATGATCAGTCTGCCTGTTTGGAGTATATGGTAAGTGATAAACAATCGAAAACCGTTTTTTCATCACTGTAACTGTCTACTTTCAAATAGGCATACATTCATATTGAAGTTATTTATACTTTCCTCACCAGAAAAAAACTAACAAATTACACATTCAAACATACCCATTAACAACAAATTATCATAAAGTCCAATTAGTATATGTTGTATTACACAATTCACACAACTACATGTCAAAAACTAACATACAAGCGGTGTGCAAGCACTCATGTATAAATATCAATAATGCTAGCATTCGGAGATTTACATCAGTAGTTTTAGCACTTAAACATTAACATCAACAGTAATAGTTATCAAACATTCCCTCAAAACTTACCTCCTGATCAGGTGCGGAGAGATATTATACTGTATTGTATTACTGTGCTGGTGTTGTCCATGTAATTCTAGCGACCATGTAGAGTTTAGTGGATACTATGTGGCTGCCACCATATGGCTGTAGTTGCAATGACCTTGCTACCAAGGAACATCATGCCATGTTGCCACTGCCAATAGCTCTGCTAATTTACCATGGATATTCCCACCTAGTGCAGACTGCCATACCTATGAAGGAGATCTCCATCACCTGACAGACTAGGGGGATTATCAAGACAGTTATATGTGGTTGTGGTGCAGAATTTCTCTAGTTTTGATCTTGTATATTCCCGATCGTCAAAACCTATGAATATTTATAGCATGCATTCAAAATAATAGCAATCTTGGTCCCTGCAGCTGAAGAAAACGTTATTCTCTGGGTATTATGAATAGAAGGCTGAAATATCACCATTATCATGATTACTAACCATTTCTTTCTCTTATATCACATGAACTTCAGAAGGAAACAACATCTTGGAATCTCTAGCACATATCCAACACACCTTCGTCAATGAGTTTTCAGTACTAGAGTTTTGCTTAATGTTTTCAAACATAACGTAGTGGCAAACCTGCAGCCAGACTTTCTTAACATTGAACTTTCTGGCTCAGTTTAGGACAACTGGCAAAGGTGTAACAGCAAAAGACAAACTTGTTCCATCCTTCTTAATTTATTAAAAAAACAACACATAAAAATATCTAGCAATTTCTTCCCCAACAACTGTTTTCATTTACAAAGACTCCATAACCAAGATGACTGCTCAGTATTAAATTTATCAAATGACTTTTCTTCAGTGACATTACAGCTTCTCGACTTGTTCTTTGCATGAAATAAAACTCAAACATTGACAGCCAGGATCTTTTCTTCTTCATCACAGCATACTCATAAAGCCATCTTTGTCATATGTTGAAAGAAAAATAATCATTACCAATATCAGGTTATCTTGAAACAGAAAAGCTAATTAGTACACAAACCCCTTATACAGTGCTAACAAGGCATGCAGAACTGAGCCTAATTCATGAGTGGAACCTTTTCCATATTCTTACAAGACTCAACATCTGGAAACCTGCAAAAAGCATGAAGGGCCAGTCAGTATTGATTCTGGCCGATTTGCATTGTGAATGTGACATGAGATATGGGTTTTGATCTGCAGTGCTGCAGAAATTGGGGATTACATCATTCCCAGACTCTCCTGAACACACAACACTACATGCAGTTAATCTAATCAGTTCCTTTGAGACATGAAGCAATAGCAAATTGGAAGTCATTGTGACACGGACATCACAAATGAAGCAATTTGGAAAATCATGAGTTGCACTTAAACAGTAATTTGTTTCAAAGGCTTCATTTGAACAGTTCTAGGAATTCGAGAGGCCTCTGTGGAAATATTTCAAAGGACTACAATATCCACAACAATGACTGATTTGTGGTGACTTCCAAACACGATAACCATGGTTTTGCGAAAAATTCTTGCTGCGCTACTGAAGGGAGACATATTTTAATATCAGTTCCTTTGCACATTAAGAAAATCTTCTATGCATCTGTTTCAGCAGGGTTAGTGCTCAAAGGTTAAGACCCATTGACAAATGCAATTCAGAAAACAATACAGAACAAATTGTATGGATAACTTCTTTATTTCTTGAGTGCCATGTTTTGATACAGATTCTAGTATGGTTGTCAAGTAGAAGCAGTCTCTAGTAGGAGTGACAGAACAAATTTTATAAAAACATTTGCTCTATATTAAACATCTCAACTTGTAAAATGGAACTCGAAAAAGGTACCAGAAAACAAGAATCATAACGACATAGCTAAACACATATGTTCCTGAAACTGGCATATGATTAATCTAACAAGTGAATTTACATGACACAAACTATGACACTTATCCAAGTACACCTTTGAAGAGTTTGTTCTAGTATTATATGCTGTCACCTCACAGCATAAACATGACTGACAGTGTATGCCAGAAACAAATAATCAGAGAGTGAACTAAACCTCAACTACTGAATACTACTGATGGCATCACCTGCTTTTAAATTACATTGCCGGCTCTTGTGTCTACACAGCTCCCTAACATTGGATTTTCATCTCTTTCACACTTTAGCATACATCACTCCGAGTTAAAATATCTCATAATGCACTGACCTACATTTGTTTTAATCCACAACCAACAACACGATTTTTGAATGTTTAACAAGCTTGTTCAAATTGACACATGCAAATGGCCTGGGTTAGACCCTGACCAGAAGTTGACATAGACATTTTGTTGGGAGGCGATAATTGTCTAAATATTCTGTTGTTACATGGTCAAGCAGGGCTACTACCATTGTCATGAAAGTCCCCAAGTACTTATTACATTATCCACACACCAAATGAAGCACAGGTTTTCAAGTGGCAATCATCATCATTATAGATCCTGTGTATCGGCAAATATATTGTATTGCAATATATTGCAAGTCAAGTGCCAATACTGCAATATGAATTGCATTATATTGGAAATTTCACAAAAACATCATCTTTACCCAACATACCGGTGATCTGGAAAAAAATATTGGAATATGTTTCCTTTGAAAAATGTATTGTGATATACCGGTATACCAGTAATACCATGCAGTCCTGATTCATAGCAATGATATATATAAAGCTTACTCAAAATGCTTTATCACATGTTCAATCAATGATCTCAACTGATTACACTGACATATATGTGGATAATCAGCTCCAATTTTGCTCAAATTGTTCACCTTGTGATACAGGGAACAAAACCACTGAACAAAAGCTGATATCAGCAATGATTATCTATTTGCTTTCCATTTAAGGCAGCCATAATGATAATTGGATTCAAACCTCTTGAACAAATTCAGGTTGCAAAATTGTTTGGAATAAATAATTTCAGTGTCATCATTTGAGTGGATACTGAGGAGGTTTTTACTGTTGACAGAGCAAGAAAATGCATTTTTAAAGAATTTAAGAGAAAAGATCAAAATGAAAAAGTCAGATTAAAGTTCACATTGAAACTTTAACAAAATCCAGAATGTAGTATGATTTTAACTTTTAGAAATTCAGGTGCAGGTACAAGTATCTAAAGTTTCAGTGTCACTAGTCCAATGGTTTACAAGGACAACATTCATAAACCCAAACACAAGTTCGGTGCTGGAAAAGCTAGTCAAAGATAAGTTCACTTTGGTGAGTTAAATACTTAATCCAAGTGGTGAATACTAGGAAGCACAAAATAACCTAAAGTAGCAAGTCAGTGATGGAAAACAAAAAAAATCATTTTCATGTGCCAAATGACATAAACTGTTGTCTTATTTCATAAACGATGCTGAACCATTACCAATGTAAAATGGATGCAAATTAAACATTGCTCAAAAGAGCAAAGCATTAAAGTTTATACACTTTAAGGCAATTCCCATGATAGAGCTACACCCACACATGTTCAGTGCCCAGTGGAGGTAAACATGATCTACTTTGTGTAATTACTGTCATGGTGACATGTATTCAATCACTGTTAAATGTTGCCTGGAGCACTTTAGTATTAGAATGTCTCTGGTTTATGGCTCTCACGTGGGTCCATGTAGGTCAACAAGACATGTGATCTTACCAACACACAGCATGTTATTATAATGTTCAAGAAACCCACTGAAGAATCAATATTTTACATGTAACAACAACTTCATCTTACAGTTATACCCACTAAACACTGGCTACAAAGTTAAGTGTACTACCTATGCTTGGTGACTTGTTTAATTGTATGTCAATGTATCATTAAGGCATTTATATAAATGCTCATTACATCCACCACTTGATCATCTGGTCCTGACATGAGTATTTATAGACTGTGATAAAACAGGTGGATTATTGTTATATTATCAAACTATCCAAGTTGCCAGCAATGGTAGTCTGTGCAACTTACCTGCCATAGACGACAAAAGACAATCATCAAGGCTGACATAAATAACAAAAAAGTCTGTTTTTGCAATAAAAAAATGAACTACTGAACCTCAAATCAATGTCACCTTTGCCTTCCTGCAGGGGGTTTAAAAAGACCAAACTTCCCCTTGATGTCACCCGGAAATGCAAAGATGAAATATCATTTGCTACCAGCTGATCAAATATATATAAACTATATCCAGTCCGCCTGACAAATCAAGTGGACCTTACAATATGTTATCTCTTACTTTCAGACTGAAACTGATTTCACTGGCAGGAAACTGAACTGAAACTGAAAACATCCTAGTCTCCATATTGCACAATGTTGCAACTTACTTTCATTTCAAGTTCAACAAATGTTCTTGTTGACAACAGACTACTCCTCTGGCGCTTCATCTCTGAAATGGATGCATCAAATACATAGCTTGGCCTCCTTCCCAATCCCTGACAGGCAGCTGCATTAAAAGTGATCCCCTCCCTCTGTCAGGAAATCTATCAATAACACTGTCAGCAGTTTAAAGGAAACATTTAGTCAATGAAAGTTTCAAAAACTGATTTACCTTCAGATGGTGGAGGGAAGGACATTGCTTCATCAGTTTCAGAGGTGTTTCATTCTGTGCAAGGTAATGTCCTGATTGTCACAAATTCCCAACCTTTGTATTCAAGCCTGCAGTTGGACAGCGGATCAAGTGTTTGTCAAACAAGCGCCTGCCTCTTTACATTACTTTCTCGTTATAAGGCCCAGCCGTGTCCAGTAAACACTGGCTCACACCAACAAATACGTCCCCCAAAGTTTCCTCCTGGTCTATTAGGTGACCACCATTCATGTTTCCGTCTCTTTCACATTCGCTGGGCTTTGATGACAGTTAGGTTTTGTGAAAACTATGTGCCCATTTGGCCAGCAAAATAAAGGAAGAATGGGTCTGAAATGAAGTAACTTTCAACATGTCTAACGCTATCTGACTTAGGCTCAATATCATTCGTGCATAAATACTTCATAAATTGCTCCTAGAGCATGGTTCACTGGACATCATAAATACTTAAGGGGAAAAACAATCTAGCACAGTATTCAAAACCTGCATGTGGACTTAAAAGTTTAGAGTTAATAATATAAGTGTGACAGTAAGAATAACACAGAGACTGACAATGATGGTTGTTTTTCAAAACTTCAGATCTTACATACTGATTTCACTGAACACAACTATTTTCTCACGAGTCCACAATAACACATACTTCCTGTAACAGCTACCTAAAAAGGGTATCAAGCAGCCACTATGTAACATTTAATGGCATCATGATATCTTCCTGACATCAAAACACGTTTTTCTGGTCCAGACAATAATTCCATAGAAGCCATCATGATACAGATGAAAGCAGTTTAAAACAATATTTACTCACTCATCCTGTGACTGTCTATCTAAAACCTATATTCTACAAGTTCCATCCTCAGTACCCCTGCTCAGTATCGTATATACCTGCAAAGGTGACAAGACTATGCTATATTTACCACACAAGCCCTGATGACACAGTAAGCGCCAGTTTACACATGTCTCATGACCGCTGATTTTCAGAGAACACTGGATGATTCATGGCCCCACTGACTTCAATATATTTGCCTTCATGGTTTTTGTTAGCTTAACATTGGTGCTGATGTCCTTGTGCTGTCGCTGACAGTGTTGATGTTGCTGCTACTCTTAGCATGGGGCCATTTTTGCTGGGAATCCCTGGATACACCATCACGGCAATCCAAGAATAGGTACAGGCACAACACTGATAGTCACATTAGAGAAGCCTCCACATTGCTCTGCAGAAGCACTTCATCCATAGAAGCAACAGAAGCTGCAACAAGGGAAACTGAACACTGCCCAAACACTAATATTTCAAGGTACAAGATACCAACTGTCACTCACTCTTGGGGACGGTCATTGACTGATAATTTCACTGAACAAAGGTAGCATGAACAACTGATTGCAACTAATTAAATTGATAAACATGACAATCCTTCAGTCAATCTGTATCATTCTCCAAACAAACATCTCAATGTATATACAGTTATTAAACATTGTTAGCATATTTTGACAACTGACAGGGTACTACTTTTGGATAGTTTCTTGTGCTACCCAAAGCAGATCATGTAAAAAAAATACCTGAACACCTTTTTGTGTTTTGTAGAATCCCTACCAACCAATCTATTTCCGTCCCCCTTCTGTGACTGGAGTCATAGCCATACTAGTATTTACCCTCACTGATAAGATGTCACCTTGGGGCAGGCAGGCCACTAGTTGCTATCACCCATGTTATCAATCAGCATACCTCTTTTTCTTTCTGTTTCTCTCACCAAGTGTATATGTTCTATAATAAGGCATACAATATTTATCCTGCATAACAATGTTAACCTCAAATAGAGATCAGTATTTACAAGTCACCTTATCAAAATGTTAGATTATCCATGCATTGTCATATTTCATAAGCCTTTGAGTATGAATTTCTTTATCATGCTTATGATATCTATCACCACAGCTGACAGTGCACATGAACATGCATCCTTACAGTTTACAGTAAGCCTCAGGCTTATATTGGCAATGACAGACAAACCTTCACACGGTAAATGCCCACAAATAGAACATTTTATCAAAGATAAACAAATATTTACCTCAACGACACCTTCTTGCCATGTTAGAGAAACACTTTGGTGGTGACAACGCTGGCTCTTTGCTCAGCGACAAAGAAATGTAGAAGAGCCACATAGAAATATTGTCTCCAAAACAAAGCAGGCCCATCTGTAAACCAGTGTGTCCAACAGTTATCAGGCCAGCAGGATCGTGTTATGTCAACCTTTCCTGCAGTACACAGAACCAGTGTTCTAGCACCATATCAAGCTTGCTGTTCCTGGAGGGCACACAGGCAAGGGCATCACAACTGTCTTCAGCAGGATGGTGTCAAAATCTAAATCATCTAAATCATGCTTTCATGAAGCCAAGAAAGCCTGACTTCCTCAGCCTACTCATGTTGTCATGAAAAGAGTGACACATGATAAACTAGGTAAACCTTTCTTACAATAAACAAACGACAGTGTTATCCCAATACAATGGATTTTAAATTGAATCTGCCAAAACGTGAAAAACTTGCTTATCAAGAAAAAATTACTGAATATTGAAGAAAGTCGTTTTGAAAAATGAGGGCATATCTGCTTTAGGCAAATACATATTATACATGTACTGAATATTTCCTTTGTCCCTTTTTTACATAAGGAAACACACTGCATAATTGAGAGCCCACATAATCCATTAATATCTAGAACTAATTCTCAATAACTGACCCATTATGACTACATACCACTGCATATTGTACAGTATTTCAGAGTTAAAGGGTCTGTTTTGTCCTTCTAATGCATATAAACAGAGCTTGGTCCAACACCATATGACGGGAAGAAAGAATTGTTATCAGCTGAAGACCAGGGCCTCCTTTTACAAACCTCTAAGGTGACTGTAAGTCACTAAGGTGGCCTTAGTACAATGTTAAAGAATGGGAGTAAAGGTTAACCTTTGCAAAAGGTTGCTTCATGAAAGAAGACCCAGGTAATTAATTACTCACATCTACTTTCTGCATCTACAAGTTTTGATTAGTTGGAACTGTACAGCCTAAGATTTTGTTTTAAGACAAACCAGAAGACCATCTACCTTATTCTCCTGTCCCCAGTGTGTGTAGCTAGACCTCAATGTTTATTGTTTCCTTTTTCTGTCTTATTCATTACTAATTTGTAGCAAAAGTGAAGCTTTAAGAACACTGGTTTGGAAATACTGTCCTCAAATGTCATTATTCAATCACAGACCAACTCTTAGTTTCTTTGAATGTATATAATTTTGATTATAACAAATAAACACATTTAAATTGAAAAGGAGCTCCAGGGCAATCACAGACCAACTCTTAGTTTCTTTGAATGTATATAATTTTGATTATAACAAATAAACACATTTAAATTGAAAAGGAGCTCCAAGGAGACCAGAGACTCAGAATCTGGGGAAATCTAGACTTCTTTCATTCAGGAGCTTTCAGCAATATTCCTTCAAAGGCATGGCAGGGGATACCAGAAATGGGCTTCACACATTGAGCCCATGTGGGGAAACGAACCCCGGTCGTCACTATCACTAGAGCTACCATGCCATCTGCAAATGCTTTGACCATAAGGTTACAATGCCAATGCCTTTATGGTCTGTGTTTTACTTCTCTTTTCACTGTGAAATCTGCCACAGTGTGTGACACCCAATGTAAGATCCAAAATGGCCTCAACAGGTGGTCAAGCATTAAAGTAAACTGTACCAAGCACACTGAAATGGTGTTTTAAGACAACTAATGACTGTCAAGTACTGTAGCTATACTTTAGGATGTCTGGCATCAGTGATGGCGTCAGATTAGCAGATCGATTGATTTTATTTAGCTGAGGGCCTGTTAGTATCAGTTCATCACACATGTGTAGTGTGAGAGATATTGTCAGCCGAGGAGATTATGCATCCCCTTTATCAGGCCTCATCACCATAGGCAATGGGTGCTACACAGGGACATCGGATGAGCAGGTGACAATGTCACAACGAGGGTGGATGCCCACAGCACTGATTACTTCTGATATCAACAAGAACATGGTATGGGAAAAGATACATCTGTAATACTTACTGCTGTTTTAAGTATCTGTGTTTACACACAGTACACGTAAATGAGCCAATGGATCTTTTATTCCAAATGTGCGTATTCAGATATATGCCACTTGTAAACTTAGCTGCATTATCATCACCAATTTCTGGGGCATTTTCACACAAGCCCTTGTGTATTGTGAAGGTTAAGTTTGAAACTGACATATACTAAATAAAAAGTAAAATACAAATCGACCATGTGATTGTGTGATTGCTTCAAAACAAATATTATCAACTAAAAGCCTTCTTTCACACAAAGAGGGGTTGAGGATAGCCAAGTGGTTAAACATTCGCTCATTCCACTGGAAACGTGGGTTCGATTCCCTACATGGCTACAATGTGTGAAGCCCATTTCTGGTCTTCCCATCCTGATATTGCTGGAATATTGTTAAAAACAGTATAAAACTAAACTCAATCACCACTTCACACAAAAAACACGTAACTACTTCACACCCCTTTGAAATTCCTATTTTTCAAACTATACGTTAAAGACCTTTGTTTGATATTAAACAAAAAAACACATAAATGTGCCGATGGACATGTATCAAAAGGATAAAATGGATAGGAACACAGAAACATGTACATGACTAATCAATTCAAATTCTTTCCTGAAAGGTGTAAACTGTCAGTCATTAATTCTTATCAACATGTACACTTCACGTATACACAACCAATCTCTTCCGTAAGAATGAAGATTTTTATGGATATCAACTTCTTTATGTGAGAACACAGGTGATGAAGGAGTAAGCATTAACTCCGAAACGTTGTGTTCTCACATAAAGAAGTTGATATCCATAAAAATCTTCATTCTTATGTATTTTCACTTCTAAATGACATTCAAAGAATCAATCTCTTCCGATCAAAAAGCACTATGCCTAACCAATCCTCATAAGACTGAGATAGTACAGTAATAAAAATGTGTAGTGCTGTCAGGTGCTTATAAAAATTTTACCAGTATTTATCATAACCTGTTATCTTTGTAGGTTAATATCTTATTCACAAAAACACTCCAGGGAATACCAGGTTTTACAGCATTCTTCCTTTATATTTCTACTTCTGATTATGCAGTTCTATTAACACATTGATATGATGATAAAGTAGAGTGATGTAAAGTGAACACACGTTTTCTTCAAGAGTGGTAATGTTAGAAATGTAAATAAATTAATGTGGTTACATGTGTCACATCTGGTACACATCTGAAGTCAGCATGTTTAACATAATTCTTAATGACAGATGTGATGCAAACCAAACCAACACCTCCTTCTTTATTCAATATAGTACATGACTTTTCATAGTAAGATGTAACTTTTAACCTAATTTAATTTTCTGTCCACTGCAATATAATGCCAACACAGCTACTTACAACAAAAATTATTACCTTTTCTTCTGATCTTAGCAAAGATTTCTCATGATTATGGACATGTGTTGTTGGTTTATTCAGTATTCATCTCATATGGTAACACAAACAGGACACACCTCCTGATCATTCTTCTAAAGGGAAGTAGATTGGGAAAATAATGACAAAGGTAGTTACTTTTAGGTGTCACTGTTTAATAGCAGTCATGGCGTAATTGAGATCTTTCTTGGACTGTGTGGGTATTCCCAAACGGCCAGAGACACTTTTTAAGATGCTAACTTCTGTCCTTCCACGTCATCATTTATCCAACTGCTTAAAAACTCTACTTTCGACTTGCTGGAAGAATGTATTTTCATCACACCATAAATATTTCAAATACTATCCAAGAGATTAAGTTGGCATAAATGCTGCTCTGAATGTGTCACAGCTCCAAAGGTTTCTCGTGTGCAGAAGGGAGGCAACTTTTCACAGCATACAGTAAGACCTTAGATGACAAAGATACCTGTGACCCAAAACAGTTTTGACACAACTTTCATCCTAAATGTCCATAACGCAGTCAGTATATCAGACGCATCCATCTCTCTCTGCAAATTTATCAAAAGCTTAAAAAAACAGGTTTCTTGTTTAATTTAGACCTCATTATTACATTTCTGAGTAATGGCAGTAGGTACAAGCAGTTTACACCAACTTGACACATCATTGAGAAACCTGCAAGATTGCAGGATACAGGATATGTGTAACCCTAAATCATAGTTTACCACCTTGTTATAATCTGCAAAATTACAGAACAATAGGATTTTCCTTGAATCCTGTATTTGAGGGTCCCTGGGACTCATACTGATTATTTTCAGGGGTCATGGACTACAAAATGGGTATCCCTGACATACTGACATATCACTATTAATACTATGCTGTAATAATGTTGTAATTCAGTTGCTGTTACTGTATTGTGTACCATGATTCACCACTGTTACAGTTTTTACATTGAAAATGATACCATAACCCGGCTAGTTGGAGACTCAGTGAAAACTTATTGTTACTTGAATGAACTTTTTAAAAATAGCATTTGCACTTTTTCTCCGTCCCTGTGGATAGGACAATCAACTACTTATTATCAGCTACCAGGTAGTACTCCTCTTTTCATGATGTATGTGGTGTATATATTTAATAAAATAGAAACTGATCTCACAATTAAACCCAACTTTACAAGTTGAGGCAAACTTATATTGAAAATAGAGATATTCACTCATTTACATATACTGCAGCTGTACTGATGTGTTATAACTGGCACTACTTGTTAGGTTATATGTACCCAACTAAACCTCATAATATATTTGAGTAAAGTCAGTGACATAAAACTGACTAATACAAAAAGACAGCAAAAGGCGTTTACTGCACCAAGTACCCTGGAAATTAGAGCAAGCAAATTCATGAAACCTAATTATGTCTATGCATATGCAAACAACATGCAACCAATCACTACTTTGCTGTTAGATAAAGATATAGTTTTTTCATTAAAATAAACAACCTCCACACTGAACAAACATTCACAATAAATTGGTACTAAAACATACAAAATCGCATTTCAAAAAGGAATATCAAGCTCCACAAGACCCTCTTTAAATGTCTGAAAAAATCAATGGCCATCATGCTGCAGACAAAAATCAATAAATTACATAACATTCTCAGCGGCTAGCCAGTGAACACTGCATTTTCAGATTTAACCTTCTAAATCTAAAAAGACAATAATGTACACTACACAGTAAATTCAAGCTATGAAAAAAACATTTGAATTTGAAATTCACCATCACATCATATTTGGATCTAGAAGGCTTCTCAACAGTCCTTATCTGATATTACTGACTGAGCTACTATGGGTGGAAAATGAATGCAATGAACAAGCAAGTGGTGGTTAAACATTCAAATTGTGATGAAACTCACCGAGATAGATTGAATTTACAGGTAATTATCCAGTGTTGATAATGGTGTGCTACCTGCCTGCTGATAACATGCACACTGCCAGCCACCACCACACTAGACAGTGACGAGCAGGCAGCATGTGAGGGGCCACACAGGGGCGCCACACACTGTCAATATCCTGTCTTGTGTGAGGATCTTCACCTGTAGTCCTCATCCTACAAATGCCCTGCTGCAGCGAGGAGAAAAACTGTCAATTTTGATTTGGTGTTCTTTTTTACTCTAGTAAAAAATATGATGTATGTAGTTAAATATATTTTCAGTATGTGCTGTGTAATAAATAGAGATTAATACAAGAGCGAGTGTATCATATTGTTTTTACGAAATGAGTGTCAGAAAAAATACATATTTCCTGAGCAATCGTTCAGCAAATATGGATTTTTCTGACACGAGTTTCGTAAACACAATATGACACACTCACGAGTGTGTTCACTTCTTTATCATGTTTATTATCCATTTGTATCAAACTTTTTATTTCTAAACAACTCCACATAAAACTAAATCAGCAGTTGTCGTTTGGTGTAAAGGTCAAGGTCGCATAAGAATACAGTGAATACAGCACTATGGACAAAACCTCCCTGTGTAATGCTATTAAGAAAAGAGTGCGACGTATGGACTAGCTACTCTTGCAAGAAGACAAAAAATACAAACACATTTTGAATTGAAATTTAATCTTTCTCACCTTGAGTAATTGTAAAAATTGTATAACTGTAAACATTGTTAATGGGAAAATTATTTGTCATCAGAAGAGTCACTGAGAGGAGAGCGAGCAACACGGCGACAGTTTGTAATGGCTCGGTCTCACTCACTGCCATAGAAGACATGTCAGTTTTGATGTGGAATGTCCCCCCGTATATTGGACCTCCGAAGATAGTGTGAACAACATCAATAGACAAGCTTTGCTTGTGTTTGTGTACGACATGCATCGGGATGTTAGATTTATTTCGGACAAACTGCCGATGACAGAACGATTGAAGACGCACAACACGAGCATGGAAACATGGAAGGCTGATTTCCGGTCGAAGACAACAGATTTCCCACTTCCACATTGTACATCAGAAAGGCGTGAATAATTATGCACACTCTGTACATTTTTATGTCCAGACACTAGCATGATTTGCGTTGGAGCTACGTTATTTTCTTGCAACTTCTGAATCAAATGTTTGTGGGCACTGTGATTAGTTAGCCGTTTGTTGCCAGTGACGTGTGCTCCACTTGTCGTTATCAAGCCAAGATTATTTTTACCTTTTCTTGAAATCTCATATAAATAAACACAGTGTGTGAAAAACTGTTTCTTTGTCACATTTTGTATTTGATAGCATTTCATTGGTTTGTTATCGTAGTAGCGAGACTGAACATTTGTATTAAATTTGTAGTAAAAAGTTATGAATGAAAAAAGTAGTTCCACATTCCAGTGGGGTAATGGAGGACATGGTCGGATAACTGACCAAAGAAATTCATTTTAGGGTTTATTTAACATGTGCAACACATGATTTTTATGTACTCAGTTATGTTTCACTGTATGGATAATAAGAATGCATTATTAATGCCATGCCTATATTTCAGCAGAACAGTAAGTTCGACTACTCAGGCATTTCTGTCTATTTTACCAAAAAAAACATGAATGTTTTATGTACATCAAGTAACTATCATACCAATGGCTGGTATTTCTTTCACTGAACACCAAAACCTGATCTTCTTTCAAGTAATACCATTATCAATTACACATGTATTTATTCATATCTGTCCTTAGTCGGTGGAGCCTTTCTATTTGCTTTTATGATGGTATTATCAAGTACAAGTGTGTTTTACTGTCTTCCTAAGGTAGGTTTAAGAGTGGTTTTGACACAACCATTACATAAATCGCTGGGCAGCAGGAAGCCATGCCCTGGAGTGAGTCAGTCCTGCTCTAAGCCACTGACACCTCCTCCATGCCCACCACTCCCAGCAGCCATCCTCTCAGCTGACAGAATGATTCAATGTCCCAGCACACATCAATATGTTAATCACAGAGTTCCCAAATGGTTCCAGAAGGCAACAACACAATGATGAATCAGGGTAACAGCAGCAATATTCCTGCATGCCCCATTCAATGAAGAAGTTAGCTTTCACACTGTTGTCCAGAAAATAGCTTACAAGAACTTCACAAACACATTTCAGAAATGTCCAATACTGAAAACAATCACTCCCACATAGATGCACTTGTACATATTTCAACTCACTAACACTGCTGACATGCTTCTCAGTCTCAATAACCATGGTGCTGTTGTATAATAACATAGTCTTAGCAGTGTAGTGACTGTCACTTTCATGCACTGTCATGGGACCCAATGAAGCTGTATTTTCTGCCAACAGTTATACAATCTGCAAAACTCTGTGTTCTAGGACTGAGCATCTATATATCATTCTGTATTCTACATGAGTAGACCTGATGAAATCAGATACTGATTATATGTCAAATAATTGTGTGTGTCTGAAATCAATCCCCCCCAATTATGTCTACAGCGCAGCAGGACCTCAGTAACTGTATGCTACATATCACAACTTGTCATACAGTCTGATAATCATATACACCAGATTTACAGAATTATATCAAGTGTCTAGAGAGAATTCATGAGGTTGGGAACATTTAATCAACTGATTCAATCAAGCATGTTCCTTCCTACTAAAATGTACACCTTCCATGTCTAGTGGAGGTGAATATGAAATGAGCAACACAACATGACAAACGGTCATTTCCTATAGGTATTAATGTTATCAGTTGTTGGTGTTATCACAACAAACTGCCTATCTCTGACTGGACCCTGTTACTGTAAATCCATACAACACTCATCCATTAAACTTCTAGTCTGTTGTCAAAGTTATATGGTAACACCTGCCATAGGAAGCCAGTCTTACTTGATCACTACAGACACTTGAGTTATTATACCACCTCACTCCCCCCAAAAATAAGACAGAAACAAACTCACATATTCTTATCATTCTCACACTGGTCTTGGTTTAGGCAAAAAACAAATTACATTAAGTATACAAAACAAATAGAAGTGGAAATTAGTGATGACACTAAGTGTTAAAACAAAACTGCCTTAAAAAGTGTGTTTGTTGCATGTGAATCCACCTAACTAACATAGTTTCCACAATGTTACATGATGTGTGTTCAAGAGGGTCAGCTATACAGTATAAACAGGCTACCCCTAAAGACTAATAATTAGTAACATCCCTCCTGAGGAGCTCCAGACCACCTTAAATGTCTGATGATGTTGCACTGAGACCATGCTTGTTGATACTAATCAATAGGGTGTATAATCAGAATTGCAACCAAGTACTTGTTTCCAATGTTAAAAGCTCGTCCAAGATGAAAATAAGCGCTGCATATTACCAAGTATTTACATGTGACTGAGTCAACTACAACCTATTTGTTAGAGACAAAACTAGTTCATTTCAACAGCTCATTTCCTCAACAACTTCTTGTGGCTATCTTGTGGTAAATTACCAACAAACTAGTTCTAATACACACATGACTCCAAAACCTCTTACCCTTAATTTGAAAAAAAAGAAGACGTGTACCTTTTTTATTCAGACCCTGCATCAATTTTAAGAACTGTAAAGTTTGCAGTGTTCAGTATTTGCTTTCATGGCTACCCTATTTTGACATAGCCAACTGTGAAAAGAAGCATTATGGCACTTTAAACCTGGGTTGTCGAGTAATGATGGTAATCAGAACCAAATCACTGTTTTTAAGGCCCTATAATGTGACAAATAGGATGAAAATATATGCAGAGTTAGGTGCACACAGTATGTCTGTTCATTTGTATCACTTTTTGCATATGCCTCTAACGATGCCAAGAAATATTAACTACTTTGAGTTCTTATCCTTCACCCTGCTGTTCTCAGTAGTGCTCTGGAGATGCCATCACAGTGTGTAATGCTGGATTTACCACTGTGAAATGTGATCTACCTCAATCCTGGCAGTGTATGGATCATGTAATCTTCTATATGACTAACACCCAACAACACACACCACAGACTGCTAATTCTGACATGTGTTTAACTTGAAAACAAGTTTACTAGGGAAAGTATTAACGGACAGCATATAGACAAAAACTTGTAACAGTTGGCAGTTCCGTAGGCAGTTTTTGTAACCTTCAGAAAATGAACCCGTCTTGAGTTAAGTAACATATTGTAGTGTAGCTGCAGTATCACAGGTTGGTACACTAAGCCTCAGGCCATGTGTGGAATCAGAGCCATGCATCCAACATGACTAGAAGACGTGAGTGAAGGAATACGGTTTTACGCCACTTTTAGCAATATTCCAGCAAAGGGCTTCACAGATTTTACCCATGTTGGGAATTGAACCCGGGGTGTTCGGCATGACGAGCGAAAGTTGAAGCACTTGGCTACCCTACCGCTGATACTTTTCTCAGTACACTACCACATGATTCCAAAGACAAGTACACAGTAAACAAGGTAAATACCTTAGACCAATACCTGAGCATTCAGAAGAACAATTAGAACATCAAAATTAACCAGCCACTAAATGTCAAAGTGTAAACTGTAACATCTAGCTATTAAGTTGCATTGCCAAAGGGAACTGCATATACAATATACATATATATAGTAAGAAATCACCATAATTGATTAACTGAAAATAATATTGACCAATAAAGGCATTGTTAATGTGAATATATAATCTTGATGTTTCAAAGAATGTAGGTCATCAATGGCCATCAGCTTAAATTAATGTCTCAAATTTGCTATAAATAAAAATAAAACTTGCAGTCACACCACTGATATGAGAAAGGAAACAGACTTGAGATGCTTGTGATCTCGCATGCCCTGATAAACTGTTCTGTAATGTGAGAGGTCACACTGACCTAATTTTGAAATGTCACTAAAACTACCTAAATGTCACTGTGACCTGCACTGAAACACGTAATTCATCATAAAATGCACTATAACTGACTCAATTTTTAAGACTGTCTGATGAGGAAGCAGAATACTGACATATAAAATTGGAATAATCAGGTTTCAAGGAACAAAATCCTAATTAACAACAGCACATCAAGAGAAATTCTAAGATATCTCTCAACATGTGATGAGTCACAAAAATCTGTGACAAATTCACAATGTAGTTGTTCAGACAGTTGGTTGGCAGGGACAAAGCTTTGAAAATTTCTCAGAAAAGAAGACTTAAATACAAAGCATCAAACAGTACATAACATATTTGAGGTATTTTCTTTAGAACCAGTCAATAGGCTTTTTGTATCAAAACTATGAAACATAAACCACTAGTAGAGCATAGTCATCATATTGTGTATAATCAAGTTCTTTCAGTCTACAGCATAAATGTGCCCAGCGTATTAATGTAAAATACTGTGCTTTTCATCATGTACAAGCGAAAGATCAATATGACCGCTCTCAAATGGACTGGAAGAAGTCTGTGTACTTCACTGGGGTTTTCTGGAAGCTAAATATTGCATCCCTTATGCATAAAAGCTGAGAACAGAACAGCATACATAAATAATTCACACTGCCTTTCAATCATTACACATATCAAAACTGTAGATGTAAGCAAGCCCACAAATCTATGTTAATGAACAGGACCATAATGAGGCCTACTATACAAACAGTGAACAAATCATCAACACTGAACTCATATACACCAAAACAGAACAAAGATCACCAAAACAGGAAAATAAACTTCCAAAACTACAACATCCTCTAAAACCAAAATGAACGCTCTGTAACGAAAAACTAATCATTTAAAACGGAAACAAAAGTCGTGTATCAGCTACAACAGCACCCAAGAAGAGTCACCAAGCAGTCAGCATCCAAAAACGGCAACCACAGCATCCCAAAATGGCACAGATATCGTCAAAGATGGCGCCAAGGGTAGACAAACAGGCTTTGGTCAAAAATGTTTTTCATTAGTATCAGTCTAATCTTGAAAATTTGCAAATCGGTGTGTTAGCGCCTGATTTTTCAATTCTTTTTACACTGCATGCACCTAAAAGTTGAAATTTTCGGAACAAAAGTACAAGGGCCCAAACTGTGCAGAATCGCCAGCCTGACACTGAGAAGTATGAACACAGGTTTGATACACAGGCTTAATACAATAGGGGGGTGATGTGCTTATATCCCGATATCAAATTTTCAAGATTAGACTCATGGTGACAAAATACATTATTGACCAAAGCCTGTTTGTCTCCCCTCTCCGACATCTTTGATGATATCTATGCCATTTCGTGATGCTATGGTTGCCGTTGTTTTGTACGCTTGTTGACCATTCTCAGGCACTGTTGTAGCTGATATGCGAGTTTTGTTTCCATTTCCAACAATAGTTTTCAATTACAGAGTGTTTGTTTCAGTTTTCGAGCTGTTTGGGAAGTTTATTTTCCTATTTTGGTGATTTTTGTTTTGTTTGGGTGTATATATGAGTTCAGTTTTGACGGTTTGTTCACCGTTTGTATGGTGGGCCTTAAATAATGCTTATGAATGAGTCTCCTGGAACCAGATGAATAAGGTAAACCACTGCACTGGAGGCTTTGATATACACACAATATCTGTAAAAGTGGTTTTATTTGGGATATTCCTTATGGTGATATCCAATTACGTGCTAAAAGTGCTTCACAATACAGATGTAAGCTGTTGAATCCAATTATGGGCAATATGAAGGGAAAATGCTCAGTGTGTATGCTGCTGTGAACATATCAGTTTATTGTGACTTTCTTTATCATTACAGCCTTTCAAGGGGCCATCATCTCAGGGGCCATGCACAGGTGCAAACAATACTATTTTCTCACCAACTGACAAAATATCTTTTGAAGTTAAAACTACACAACTGCTAGTATAACAAAATAGTTATAGATCTCCAAATCTCAATTCCTTTTCTTGCCATGCTGATGGCCTCCAACACCTGTGTGAACCCTCATTAAGATACACCACAATTAACCCAGTGAGGCAGGTAATGGGTTTAGATCAAATGTTTGAGTTATGTAAATCTTGTTGTAAGGGACAATAAGGTCAATGGAACTGTTGAATGAGTGCTATGAACCATTAATGACAGAAACCATGTTTACTTAAACATATCAAAGTGTTGTGGTACACCTGTGAAGAGAATCAACTCCTAGCTTTCTGTCAGGATGTTAGGAGTAAATGTTTGTTGCCAGCTTCTCTCTCCACCCTACGGTAGTTGTCCGGGTTAATGTCAACACAATCACACTGATGACTTTCAAGTGAAAGCTCATTCTAGTGAGTAACTTGGTAAACATAGCGCTTTACCTGGATTAGACATGACCCCTTGTTCATAACTAATGAAAACTTGCAATTTTCACCAAAAAACTAGTGGCGTCAAACAGGATTATTGAAACAGGAATCCTGACAAGATAACACACTCTGGAACATAATGTATTACATGTGGCATTCATTGGTAGTGGGAAACAGATGCAGAGTTCCATGCCTTAGTTGGGCTGTCAACTAATATTTGACAAGGTAAAAATGAAATTAGAAGTACAGGTAACATAGTAAAGTCTACATTGAAATCACATTATCTTCGTCTCAAACTCACTCCTGTCTATCAGGGCCTGTTCCACCGGGTAACCTTAGCACAAAATTATCAAGTTTATGTTCATGTATTGGAGTAAAAAATCACCTTACAAACACTTACAGCGCTAAAACTGCTTTTTGGAATGGAACCCTACCCCAAAATGATTAATTATGTTTCCACTCTTTTCATTAGGCCAAAATTATACAGCTTTGTTCTACTCTCTATTTCTTCTTCTGAGAAAAGCTCAGATTGCATGAGAAAACGAACTCAAAGAAATATACACATGAAAAATACTAGACATGCAGAAGTATAATGCCAAAACTGCACTCTGCCCAAAAGGTCCCACAATCCTCTCAAATCCCATCCCTCGCCCACAATACTGTGACAGAACTGGCATACACTGCATGAACATGGGAGGAAAACATACCATTTGTTCAATGACCTAATTATTCAACTACTCGGTACTAATGTGCCATAATAAACCAACAAACATACAGCAATTGCTTCCATGGTCCTTGAAACTTTACCTGAGTGCAGCTTCTGTCTTGTGACGATCACCTGCCAATATTAACATACAATATATGTCATCCTGTTCCATCCAAACGCAGACTACATGACACTGAAATGATGGACAGGCCGAGCCATTGGAAAACTCAGTCAAGTGTGCAATTCCAACAGGCTATTTATATGGGTATATCAGATATACGAATTCAATCATCCAATCAGACGGAAGCCTTTGTTTAGTACAGACTGTCATCAATTTCCTTTCCACGAAAATGACTGATGGCACCAGCAAGAATATACAGGTCCAGTTGGTTGACAATACAGGTGATCACATCACAGAACAGGTAACACAATCCCTTGATGGGCCACTCAGTTGGAAATGATGGATCATCGTATAGCGGCAACATATAATATTTCATTCAGTAAGTGCTGACATTTGTACTGAAGCATGATAAAGCTAAGCCTGAAGTCACACTGTACTTAGGTCTTATATTTTTGTTCCAATTGTTTGGTTTACACTCTGTCAACCACAAGGACAGTTCTATGGATATACGACTTCTTAAATATTAATATGACTCTTTTTTTTTCTATGAGCGACAATTCCATGTAGATATTAACACCATTATCAAGCAACTGATGTTCTAAATGCCACATAAAGAAGCTATCTGTCAACAAGAAAATAAAAAATTGTGGGCACTGGATGGAGTGTGCAATAAAAACAGGAAGACTAAATGAGCAAGTTTATTTATCGTCCAACTAAAAAATAACATCCAAATATTTGGCCTCACCTGAAATAATAAGAAACCCTGTCCTGAGTGCATTATCACTAGTTTACAAAGTTTAACAAACAGAAACAATGCTTAAAATGTGGTGGTGTCAGTAGGTAAGTATGTGGCAGGTAGTTCATATTTCACCAACAACCATAATCAATCTTTAAGCCCAAACATAGCCAAACTCCAGATCCTATGACGACTTTCACTTTTATTTGTCAATCAAAATATTTAAGTAAAAAAATCTCTGGGACTCACCTTGTCATGTGTATGACATACAGAATGCAATGTCCCTGAGAAACATTTCCTTGTAGTTTTATGCTTTGTACTACCAGCAAGTCATCATATTTCCACCTCAGTCATGAGTGACCATGAAATGATCTATCTCCGAGTATCATCTCAGAACAAACATGTTTCACGGAAATATTTAAACTAAAAAGGAGATCCAGTGAGAACCTGAGAAAAATCCAGGTTTCATTAAGAGTTCCTGAATTACAGGGAGTCCAATCGAATGGGAAAGTATCATTGGTCAGACTACTTAATGCTACTGACCCGTGAAGGTCCTGGGGTAGAATAGGCCATCAGCAACCCATGCTTGCCATAAAAGGTGACTTTGCTTGTCATAAGAAGCGACTGACCGGATCGGGTGGACAGACTCACCGACTTGGTTGACACATGTCATCAGTTCCCAATAGCGCAGATCGATGCTCAAGTTGCTGATCACTGGATTGTCTGGTCCAAACTCGATTATGTACAGACCGCTGCCATATAGCTGGAATATTGCCTAGTGTGACGTCAAACTAAACTCACTCACTCACTCACTTAATGCTACTGCACAACAGTGAAACTAACATGCAGACTGTCTGGTATCTACCCTACATTCTTTCAGGAATTTACATACAATGTGCACACATCAGAAGATAAGGGGTCAAAAGCATTGCACAAAAAGGGCACAATATTTTACACAGGACTGTCTTTCACTCCTGTGACAGCTACCATTGATCTCCAGCACCCACTGCTTGTCAAACGCGTGAAACTTGCCTGTCATAAGAGTCAGCTTGCTGGATGAAATGACCAGGTTTGCAAACTTTGTTGAAACATACCATCACATTTTGATGTTCATGTTATTGGCTACAGGTGTGTCTGGTCCAGACTTTTTTATTACAGACCACAGTCAGTACCAATAATGCTGAAAGTGAAGCCAAACAGCATATGAACAAGAAAGTATCTTTAAAAACCTACCTTAAATGAACCAAGAACATACAAACATATCCTAAAATCTATGTGTAGCTTGAGAACGGCCAAGCACCAGTTCCAACACTTTCACTTAATGACTTATGCATACCACAGAGTATAAAAAGGAGGAACCAGGAAGATCAGAACACTTCTATATTTAGCAGTCAATGCATTTGGTACCAATTACCTTGCAGCATATGACTTTACAGTACAATGTAATTATATGGCCATTGCTGAGCAATGTTTTGGATTGAGATTGAGTCCTGGGTGTTTCATCAAATGATTTCTGCTATTCTGTTGCTCCAACTTCAAGGGGCACTTGGTGATCATCCTTTAGACTAAGATTCAAAGGGCATAGTGGAAACTGTGATCCCAAGCACATGGACATTGTGAAGAAAAAGCTAATATATGGTGTCATCATTTCATGCTATGGCTTGACCCTTTGTTGCCAGCTAAGCCTATACACATGCAATAAACTTATGATGTGTCAGTATGAATATGAAATCCTAAACACATATTATAATCAAAAGACTATTTTTACCATGGCCTTGAAGACATGATAAAAACATAACAAAACACCTAAAACCTGCATTGATGACTGTTGTTATATCAACCAGTTCCCAATATACTTTGACAAGTATAGGTCCTCTTTTCTTTCCTTTTCATATCATTTAGTATACAATATTTTCAAACAATAGTTTCAGTGACTGGCATAATCAGCTGATGATCAGTTTTAAATACCTGATAAACGCTAAATGTATTCAACAGCTTATTTACTTATCAATACATAATTTAGGTCTGGGAGAAAAGTTAAATGCAACAGTCAGTCATATTTAACTGGTTTCATTCACTGAAATCTAAAAAGATAATTCAATGCCAGAAACTGACAAACGAAAAGGTGTGGAAGTATGAATTTACTAACGCTTAAGTGACTAAAGTATGAAAACACTCAGAGAAATTTCAGCCTAGACGGTATTACATGCCATGTAATGGCCTTTTCCACCATTAAATATTTTCCTCCTCTGACTTCCATTGACACCTCGTAAGAGGCGACTAACGGGATCGGGTGGTCAGGCTCGCTGACTTGGTTGACGCGTGTCATCGGTTCCCAATTGCGCAGATCGATGCTCATGTTGTTGATCACTGGATTGTCTGGTCCAGACTCGATTATTTACAGATATAGCTGTAATATTGCTGAGTGCGGCGTAAAACTAAACTCACTCACTCACTCACTCCAATGACACCAGTCAACTTATTTAGAAATTTTGGTTGATTAACGTATTATTGAATTCAGCCATTTGTTTAGAAAATAATATCTAAACTAGGCAATAAATACTAAATGTGAGTAATACAGATAACAGGTATTCACTACATCGCTAATTCTGGACTGACTGCCCAGGAAAACCAGTGATGACCTGCAATCATGTTAACCTGAAGTACCAAGTAACATGTGGTTACTATCCCCTGGTTGTTACTCTGGTAAAAGTTGGACAATATGATGTTCATATAATTCATTGGGAATACACAGTGGGCCTAAATAAAGCGACTGTTGACAGTAAAGTGGTGGTATGCTTGTTGGAAAGAAAGAAATACAATCTGCAGTGAACCATGTGATTTTAATTAAAATTTTACCTATTCTTACTTGTCAAATCTTATCTGTTGCAAAAATCTGCTGATAGCTTGCCTAATATGACCAACTTTGTAAAATTATCAAGTATGTGGCCAACGTCCCTGCCACGACGGCTCCATATGAGCTGGTATAAAATCTTCTTGTCATCCGAAACTTCATTTCATTCAACCAGGAAATTTTTCTTTCCTTCAGATGCACAAATCGACACTTACTTCCAGACAACACGATCACACCAGTGCATTTTTATCTGGGAGCAAATATTCATGATAAAATGCATCTGAAATGATGCTTACGACCACAAGGAAATCAATAAGTTTCCTGCCATGCGCTTCTCCTTGTTTGTATCGAGGTCCTTTCCAGTCTGTATGGTGGGCGGTCCCACATTACGACAGCAAAGATCAACTGTAAATAACCTAAATATACGAATACTACGTATACTACCTTTATAACTTGGAGTCCTGTTAACACGCCAACAAAATGCTTCCAGTAATTCCAAACCCGAGTATGAAATTAGGTGTGGCTCACTGTGACTTAGTTTGAATTTCGTCGCGCCCGTAAGTGACACGGTGACCTTTTCCTGCCTCCTCAGTGAAGAGCTACCTGTGAGCACGCGCGTCGTCTGCTTTGATCCAATAAGATGCGACTTGAACAGGATAACAACAGACAGGCAGAAAAAGTTCAACGTTGCTGGGAGCCACGTGTTATGCGCATATTACTGCCCTTTATAGGAACAAATGAGCAAACTAGGACCTTATTTATTTCACCGTCTGCAGTCACTTTAACACGTGGATGCATAACAATGCTTGCCTTTGTGCGAAACAATACTGTTATCAGTAAATTGCCTGGCCCAGGAAAACTAAATATATTAAAAAATATCTCTCTCACATTTTATAACTGAATATATTTAATTCTTTCCAATGGTTGCACCAGATACTCTTATTGCCGTGCTTCTAAAACAGGTTGACATTCATTGATACTGTGACAGAATTGCAAGGATGAACGAATATAAACTGCAGCCAAGAGAGTAACATCACTACAGCGCTAAGCTCCCTTTGTGCAAGGATGCCAGGATATGATCGAAACTCCCATACATTGCAGTGTGAACGCTGGTTTGTGCCCCAACCCTAAATTCAGTCTGTCTCTCAGACTCTCGATCAAGCATATAGTTAACATGAATCCAGCCCAAGGCTGCCTGTACACATATTGAAACAAAGCATTGTTGTAGGCTCAGTCACGACTTTGAATTTGTTCGTTTCTCAGTTGTTATGTTTTTACAAAGCAAATTCTTTTAAGAGAGAAAGTTATTAACGGTTATGCCTCTCACGAAATTGCTGTAGCTGTACCATATCAATGGGAGTTTACGCACCATTGTGTCTGACTAATAACCACGCAAATGCCATGAATATAACCACAGTAACAAGGAGATATTCTGAAACATTGTTACATTGTCAGGTTTTATCTCTCTACTCAGCATAAATATTAACAACACTGACTTGATTCACATCAGTTCACAATATTGGCTGTGATGTGGGTCTCTAACCTTTTCCATCAGGTGCAACACAGGTCGAGTATGGGGCGCATTTTTATACACAGCCAATCAGAAGTCCTAGCTTCACGTGCAAGTTGCACGAGCGCGTTATTTGTTCCTTCTGTCAAATGGGTTTGATGACAACAACGTGTCAACAATGTATGAAAAGTGAAAACATCTTCAAAGAAGAGCGTCCAAATACGTCGACATACAGGTAAGTAGGTTGTGTTTATCTATGAGACCGTGCACCGAGAAGGCTATGACAGTTTTGTACCGCCCAGTTCCCTTCATTCAAAGGACACTCGCTGCTTTTTTAAATTACGACCTACAGGTGTATTTTTAACGCTAGCTTATGTGCCATGGGGATATAGGTGCCTTTCACGTTTATCTGTTCACAGTGTGGATTCCACTTTTCACCTTGCATATTAAGAAGAGAATTCGGTGTTTCTTACTCAACGCGAAAACCTTAGCCTAAGTCGCAGTTCTTTATGTTTTTATACAAATACTTGGTACGTCAAACATTCGTCTTCATTCGTCAAGCGTTCGCTCGTCACGCCGAAGACCCGGGTTTCGTCCCCACATGGGTACAATGTGTAAAGCCCATTTTCTGGTGTCCCCCCGCCGTGATATTGCTGGAATATTGTTAAAAGCGGCGTAAAACTAAACTCACTCGTCTTTGGGACTCGTGTGCAAATGCTCTTAAATTGTACTTGAGTGAATATTGTCGTTGGTGAAATGTCATCAAAATGTTCTGCTGATATCTATCTATCTATCTATCTATCTATCTATCTATCTATCTATCTATCTATCTATCTATCTATCTATTCGCTTCAACAACTTGCAGTGATAACACGTCGCCCCTCTGGTTTCGTGGATAGGGCGTTTACTCAGAGAGTGTAAGGTTAGAGGTTGGATCCCGACCAACATTGACGTTAATATTATTCTTGTAACCCAACCTGAATGGTGCTATGGCCGGCCGTCCCGGAGTCAGTATAATGTGTTCATGTCGGCTATTCATGTTCAAAATAGTCCCCGTCCCCTCATCTACCCTTACCACTAATTACAGATTATATATCATGGCTATCCGCTGGGATACAACATCGATCTTCCACTATGGGGTTTACTTACTCATTAGTTGTTTGACGCCCAACTCAGTAACATTAAAGGTCTAAGACGGTTGTCTGTGATTCATCGAGTGTGGCATCATCGAGACACTCTGTACGTTGTTTGAGTCCGACGTGTTGTATGAACCGAGTCACTGAACCGTGTCCCCCGATCCTGTTGGTCATTTCTTACAACAAGCATGGGTTGCTGAACATCACTTTCTACCCTGATATTCACGGGTATCCATCGCTTCACTCCCTATGGGCTACCGAGGCAGTTCAGGCAGACGATACGTACCATCTTCTGATGCCCAGTGCTGATATTCAATTTATTTGTCTAAACAGTATCGAGACCTCATCTTTTGATACGGTACATACATGCAAAAGTGTACACCTTTCTAGTTAATGTTCATTACACTTACACTATGCCGTACATTGTCGGCAAAAAATACCAACTGGTGGTTAAATAGGTTAAATGTCTAGCATTTAATTACACTGCAGCAGTTGTTGTTTGTATTTAATCAATGGCGGGGTTCATTGTTCATTTCACCAAGGTTGTATTTGAGTAAGCTCTGTCTGGATGTAAGTCTCCACTACAGTTGTGTAAATAATAAGACGTAATAAAGAAAACTTAAACTTTCTGCGTGTAATTAATCTGAACCCTGACAACATATCAATTGTCAGGTATGTGCTGTAGTAGTTTCGCAGGCAAACCACTGAAAACGTTATAGGAATGACGACGACCATGGAGAAACAGGTCATGTCACTGGTTCCTAAATGTTCTTTGGTTTAAACGTGAAGCGTATTTTGTATATATCTGGAAATATGTACCTGTTGGGTACCAGCATTAGACTAAGAATTTTCTCTGGAATGAGTGAGTGAGTGAGTTTAGTTTTACGTCGCACCTAGCAATATTCCAGCTATATGGCGACAGTCTGTAAATAATCGAGTCTGGACCAGATAATCCAGTGATCAACGACATGAGCATCGATCTGCGCAATGGGGAATCGATGACATGTGTCAACCAAGTCAGCTAGTCTGACCACCCGATCCCGTTAGTCGCCTCTTACGATTTTTAGATTTTAGATTTAGAAATCTGACACAGCAAGGAGTTCACCATCGTGGCTGATCTGACACAGCAAGGACTCCACAATCATGGGTGAATTGACAGCAATGACTCCACCATGGCTGATCTGACACAGCAATGACTCCGCCATCATGGCCGATCTGACACAGCAAGGACATCATGGTTGATCTGACAAAGCAAGGACTCCACCGTCATGGCTGATTTGACATAGCAAGGACTCCTGCATCATGGTTGATCTGGCACAGCGAGGAGTTCACCATCGTGGCTGATGTGACACAGCAAGGGCTCCAGCATCATGGCTGATCTGACATAGCATTGAGACCAGCATCATGGCTGATCTGACACAACAGGACTCCACCATTATGGCTGATCTGACATAGCAAGAGCTCCAGCATACATTGCCGCTGATCTGACAAAGCAAGAGCTCCAGCATACATTGCCGCTGATCTGACATAGCAAGAGCTGCAGCATACATTGCCGCTGATCTGACATAGCAAGAGCTGCAGCATACATTGCCACTGAGGGACTTCACCACGTCACGGTGATGATGCAGTAGTATTTTATGGGTCTACTATCCTGGTAAGAACCAGTGAAGCAGAGAATACAGTGTAGCATTAGAGTGGTTATGAGGTATATTAGGACGTTTAAGGCACAGTTTGATGCGTTAGAACATTCAAGGAAGTTTTGACTTCACCATTGTCTTTTAGCCTCTTGGGTCAGTGGACTCGAATGGCTTGGCTATCCCAATGAGACAAAGTGCCAGTGAAGGGAAGATGAAATTACTGGTATGTGTTGAACACACAGCATTAGTGAACTGTTTGGAGCTGTCAGACTTTGGCAAGTGCTTCGGGAACACCAGACCTATGTGCCCGAGACTGCACACACAGAGCGCAGAGTCTATAAACAACAAGCATGTGGTTTACCAAGTAGCACGTGTGATGGTATAGTCGGAAAAGTACAGCTCACATTCCGGAAGAAAACAGATATTACATGGCATTTGTGCAATGCACCAACATATTGACGGTCAGGTTATGCTATAATAGTGCTGTTCATGTGCACTATGTATACGTCAAACCGCTTACATGAAATGCGTATTGCATATTGTGCTTCTTTAAAAATGGACGTACCTCATTATCTCCTGAAGTCGTCCAAAAGACTTACCTTTTGTGGTCTTGTGGGTCGACAAAGACAGCGTTTATTGTGTATTTTCTTGGTATAAGACAAACACATGCAATATGTAGTGCAATATGGTAGAATTGTATGGAACAGTTAAATAGTTGTGAGGTGCGCTAAGAACAAAACCATGTGTACAACCGGTTGAAATTTCATTTGTCGGAGCAAAGCATTATCTTATGGTTGGGAATACCGAAGTAGCATCACGCACGACACATTTTACGTCCGCTGCTATTGACAGTAAGCTCATTGTCGCCTTGTGTCGGCGACGGAAGAAATGCATTCTGACACTTGTTTCCTAAACAACGTAAACACAAGAAATAGATTGCTTCAAATATTGAATCACTCGCTGTGAGAGAGGTAGAACGAAATCTAGGGAGAGCTTCGATTTTCAGATATCTCACGAACATGTGACCAATGCATGTTACTTTCCAATTACATTTGACACAGTCCACACAGCAGGTATCTCTTAACTGGTGCTACATCTTCACCCCAGCCGTCAATGCGTCAATCGTATTCAAGATTTCATATGGACTCTATCTAATACGGAGGAATCTACGCAAGAGGGAAACGAGTGCGGTTCACCTTTTGTACTGTAAAATAGGATCGGCTAAAACGAATGAGTTGGCCCACTAGGTGTTTTCATTGCAATGTGTTTTTCACATGAGACAAAGCAAGTACTATAGGTGTTTTGTGGGTAGCCAATACTAGGAAGCATCGGCGACCGGAACCCACCAGGGGGTGGAGAGCGGTGTACCAGTAGTGCAGTATGGCGAGGAACACTGCCAGTGCAGGTGTGGAGGCAGCACGTTCCTCTATCTACACTCATGGCTGACAGGCAAAGCGGGCACTGCCAGAAGATAGTACATGCATGTATGTGTGATAATAACTGATAATATAGATGATGACCCTCCACCACCAAACTGAGTCATGGTGACTGCAGTTAGGTTATATTTGTTCACGCTCGATCCATTGTATTTGGACCTCGACAACCCTGTAAAAGTGAATGTGTCACGAACCTCAGTTATCCAGTGCATTATACATCCATACTATTATGGTTTTTATAATGCAGACATGGTATGGATGATCGAGAAGTACAAATTCTAGCACTTTTGGGGGTTGAGTCCCATCCGGGATTCGAACCCGCAAGCCCAGAGTCAGGCACCTAATTGCCAGCAAACAATGTCAGCCGCCTCGCCTGACTGGAAGTCGCGGTGGTTGAGCGGGTCAAGAAAGTGAAATCTCAAATAGCACATGTGTTGCATTTGACCACTTTCTAAATGGCATCGTGTAATCATGCCCCATGGATGCGTGTGCCTGTGTTTCCTCTATTGTAGTCAATGGGTATACCTCCTCCCGTGCAACATCGGATGTGGAGGAAGCTGTTGCGGTTGTAGATCACCTGTATTTCACTAATCAGCAGTGATGATTGCGAGCAGCGAATACTCAAACAGATTTCAAATAGCAAACATGAATGTTATTATCAGCCACATCCTTACAGCTTGAAGTCTCATGCTGACACTCACCCACAATACTAGCTGTGTCGGTAATTTTAGTTTCATTGCCATTTTTTCTCTTTACAGAATCCAGTAATGTAAAAGACGGGTTTAGCATCGCACCACGTGTTCACCACAGACAGAAACTGAAACTTTCCAAAGACTGGTAGGCCTGAGTATTGGAGCTGTGTATAATCCATTAGGGGGCAAGCAATTCAAGGGGACCGTTTTAACAAAGTTAAATATTTTGATTACTTAAACAAAATAATACTCTTTCAAGAACGTCTTTGAGACAAGGAACCAACGAGACACAATTGCATATTTTCGACAGATTGGCGTACATCTCTGACAAGAAATATAAACAAGATTCTCTTTAATACAGATTACAGAACGTTCTCTGTGGACCGTACGTGTATGTCAGAATGTACAAATATGCACTCTCGCTCTTACAGCTAACAACATTGCACGGGACTGTCTGTGTCAATAGATCAGGTGCCACAGACAATGGTTAGAATGTCAGAGTCAACCAGGTCAAATGGAAGAAGGTTAAACTACGGGGAAACATTTTATGAGTGCTTCTGAATATATTGGACCAATACGTTTTGCTGAACGTTTGAATTTGAATTAAGGGATATCAAAGTACGATATCACAACAGTTCCGAATGATTTCAGTATGTTCTGAAGAGTTCATGAGTCCTGTTTTTGTTTGGGGGGGTACTTTGGTTTTTTGTTTGTTTTTGTTTTTTGTTGTTTTGTTGTTTTTTGTCTTTTTTTTGGGGGGGGGGGGTGGTTGTTTTTGTTTTTGTTTTGTTTTTGTTTTGTTTTTTTGGGGGGTGGTGGTAGTTTTTGTTGTTGTTTTTTCTTGTTACATTCGACTGACTCGGTGCTATGGATGTGAATGGTTCGCAGGAGAACGTCAGGCTAAGTTGACACATAGAGAAATCAATCTGAGGCAAAATATGACGTTCATCATACAGGTACATCAAAAAACGGACATATATCATTTATATGTGTCTAGTGTATATACTTTATACCAGTGCTTGTGTGAAATGTGGACTCAGGTTTGAAGCTGTCTGGTCCCAGGTATATTCCCACGTACCCCCTCACCAGGGATATATATATATCCGCCACCACTTACATGCAGGTCTCAGAAGAAGCGGCGCGGCCAGATGCTTCCCTACTATACCTCCCCACTTAAACACTCGTTTGCCATAAGTCAAAGCCTCCGTCATGACACTAAGTCAGTCTTCAACAAGCCAAGGTGAGAGAACATTCATATTCAGGATCGTCCCTATACTGAACACCGCCCCAACTAGGAGTATATAGCGACCATATAATCAGGTTTTGACAAACATATCCGATCAATTCAAGCCGTAATACGATTCCCGAGGACCAATCGACAGATCGTAAATAAACACAGCATTCCCAGTGTACAGGGTAACCAGCTTGTTTGGAATATATCTCCCAAATGAGATACGCAAATATATATCTTTTTTTACCACGTGAGAGGTATGAAGCTGGCTGTATGAAGCGAGCACGTGTGTGGAACAGTTTGAAAGATAATCCGACAGTTACACACCATCGTTGTTGGTGTTTATCGTTATCGGTCTGAAACACCACTGTTTATTGCAACACTTTTCTGACGAGCGCAGCATGCATATTTGTCATGAAGCTGGAAACTGATGCCATATGCTAACCTTCGTCATTCTTATTTCTGTAACATGTATACGACATATAAAGCATGCGTGCGCGTGTGTGCGTATTACATATATCCCAACGACTGTATACTGCATACATCACACACACCTATGGAGCCTAGGGTGTCATAGAGTGAAGCCAATACAGTGGTCAGTGCTTAGTTTAGTATTGTTGTTATGAGGGGTGAAGTGTTTCGGAAAAAAATATATGTCATGGTTACATCCGCATATATATGAGGAGGTGGGAAACATATAGACCATCATCATCAAGCTTAGCCAACAAGATGTCGGAGTCTTCACTGAGTAAACTAGAACACATGGAGAATAGAGACTTGCCCAAACGTTTATGCACCCACAAAATGTATTGGGTATATTTGTTTCAAGGTTTGAACGGCATCCATTTCCCGATAGAAAAGTGGCATCGGACAAGCCTTGTGCACGACACTTATATCAACTTAACCAGTCGACATATATTCAAGCTCGTTTACAGGAGAATTGATACATTTAAACTTCTTATATAGGAAATATGTTCAACCACTTAGATAGAAATCCATAATATATTAAGTCACCAGTGCAAAAACTAACATACAGACTAACATATTGTCTCTGACATGAACATATTCTACAGAAAAAACGTTTTCATAAAACATCATGAAAAGGAGCCTAGAGACCTACTTTATTTTCAGAAATGAAAGTGGTAATCTAGATCGGCTACATATTTTAGGAAAGCTACGTTAGGTGTATTTGTCTCATGGTCTAGATGACAGACTGATTTACATATTTCACCTCGTACAGAGAGCTGAAACCCCTTGTAAATAAAACATATAGTGAAACATTTGTAGTCGAAATACAGATATAGATGAGCCTTGTGTACAAGACAGTAACATATATTTAACTTCTTTCTATAGAAAAGTAGAATCGATTCCATCTCTTGTACAAGAAACTTGTAAATTCATTTCACCAATTTAACAGATAACTTAACTGTTTACGTGTTGTATTGGGATAACAACACTTATCTAACTTCATGTTTTGGGAAACTGACATCTATCAATCACTTGTATATCAACACATCGAATAACATCGAATCGAATAATGTATGAAAAAAAAACAATTGCACTGGAAACTGCTACTGATATGAGTGGGAAGACTGTACATAACATTCACGGGTATTCTAAAAGAGTGATATTATTGTGCTTGAACTTGCGTGCTTATTCTTTCACCACGATGCCAAAAAATAAACGAAAAATGCGTTGCCCTTTTATCACACAAAGTACGTAAACAAACTGAAAAAAACCCCGATTAAATGACTTCATCCTGGAGGATTAACGGATTCCAACAACTGGAGATCCCCGGGCAACTCATTATAGTTGGATAAAAGACAACATGAGGCGCCTTGTTTACATCCTCAGCAGTGAGTTACAGTTCTCACACTGCATGTAGACAATCTAATGGAACCTGTAACCCGAGATGGCACGTGTGGGCCAACTCGATATCATTGCCAGAGCGCAACGAAGCTCACTAACTCTCACAATTAAAAAATTACCTGTTTTTGGTGGAGCTGATTGAAGGCGTCTGAAGATGGCTTGTTACCCCAATGACAGTGGTTTGGTGGCTCACCCTACCAGTTTCCGGGTTACAGTGAGAGTGATGATCAACACTGTTACATTCACAGTGTGCTAACGGGACCCGGATGGAGAGGAGCGGAGTGATAGAACGGTATTTATGTGTACGGTTGTAGTCAACACTGTAACATTCACAGTGCGCTAACGGGACCTGGATGGAGAGGAGCGGAGTGACAGAACGGAATCTAAGTGTACGGTTGTAGTCAACACTGTAACATTCACAGTGCGCTAACGGGACCCGGATGGAGAGGAGCGGAGTGACAGAACGGTATCTATGTGTACAGTTATAGTCAACACTGTTACATTCACAGTGTGCTAACGGGACCCGGATGGAGAGGAGCGGAGTGATAGAACGGTATCTATGTGTACAGTTATAGTCAACACTGTAACATTCACAGTGCGCTAACGGGACCTGGATGGAGAGGAGCGGAGTGACAGAACGGAATCTAAGTGTACGGTTGTAGTCAACACTGTAACATTCACAGTGCGCTAACGGGACCCGGATGGAGAGGAGCGGAGTGACAGAACGGTATCTATGTGTACAGTTATAGTCAACACTGTAACATTCACAGTGTGCTAACGGGACCCGGATGGAGAGGAGCGGAGTGACAGAACAGTATCTATGTGTACAGTTATAGTCAACACTGTTACATTCACAGTGTGCTAACGGGACCCGGATGGAGAGGAGCGGAGTGACAGAACAGTATCTATGTGTACAGTTATAGTCAACACTGTTACATTCACAGTGTGCTAACGGGACCCGAATGGAGAGGAGCGGAGTGACAGAACAGTATCTATGTGTACAGTTATAGTCAACACTGTAACATTCACAGTGTGCTAACGGGACCCGGATGGAGAGGAGAGGTGACAGAACAGTATCTATGTGTACAGTTATAGTCAACACTGTAACATTCACAATGTGGTAACAGAACAGGGATGGACCATATACTATTATATGGTCTCTGGTTGCAGTCAACACCGTACTATACAGCATAATGGAGAGGAGCGGTATGCATGTGTATGGAATATACTTTGTGAGTCAGCGGAGACTGACAGCGTTACACATACGGCAGACATGGAATCTAAATGAACAGATAGGGCACAGGCAGATTGGCGAGATGGGTTAAATGTTCAAACTAAGTAGTGACAAACAGTTTGACACGGATACTCACAATGAGTAACTACTATACTGTCCTAGTACCATCAAACTGTCTCGTCCCTTACATTGTGTCCATCGTACTCATAAATGCCGAGTGCACATTGGAAAGTCGTCATAAAGGTCTTTATTGTGTCTTCTATATTGTGGCCATTGTGGTCAATTCATTCGCCAGAGTCAGAATAGTTAACGAATTGGGTAGTTTATCCACGTCCTATATTAATTTGTTACTACATCTGTACATGGTGCATTTTCGTTCTCTATAATAGTGTTAAAAAATATATCATCCCCGAGGGGTTGAGAAAAACCTCTGGATCACTCATGAGTAGACGCCGACGGGGATTCCAGATACCCAGCTATGCTTCTTATAGACAACAGACAGAGACTCCATGGACCCAACAATACCTTATACGGGCAGCAGGCAGAGACTCCATGGACCCAACAATGCCTTATACACACGGCAGGCAGAGACTCCATGGACCCAGCAACGCCATATGCAGACAGCAGATAGCGACTCCAGTTACACAGTAATGCCTTATACAGACAGCAGACAGAGGCCCCAGGTACCTAGCAATGCCATATACAGACAGCAAACAGAGACTCCAGGTATACCCAGCAATGTCTTATACAAACAGCAGACAGATGCCCCAGGTACCCAGCAATGTCTTTTACACACGGCAGGCAGAGACTCCAGGTATCCAGCAATGCCTTATACAAACAGCATGCAGAGACTCCAGGTACCCAGCAATGTCTTATACGGGCAGCAGACAGACCCCAGGTACCCACCAATGCCTTATACAAACAGCAGACAGAGACTCCAGGTACCCAGCAAATGTCTTTTACACACGGCAGACAGAGACTCCAGGTACCTAGCAATGTCTTTTACACACGGCAGACAGAGACTCCAGGTACCCAGCAATGTCTTTTACACACGGCAGGCAGAGACTCCAGGTACCCAGCAATGTCTTATACAGGCAGCAGACAGACTCCAGGTACCCAGCAATGCCTTATACAAGCAGCAGATAGAGACTCCAGGTACCCAGCAATGTCTTATACAAGCAGCAGACTGACTCCAGGTACCCAGCAATGCCTTATACAAGCAGCAGATAGAGGCTCGAGGTACCCAGCCATACCTTATACAGACATCAGACAGAGACTCCGTGGACCCAGATATGCTCTATGCAGACAGCAGACAGAGACTTTAGGGGCCAAGCAATCCCTTACACAGACAGTAGACAGATTCTTTCCCAACACCTCCCATATTCGTCGGAAATACGCTGTGTACACTCATATATCCAGATTCGCGGGAGACATGGAAGTTGTATAAACATTGAATTAAGTATCTGTATTACAGCGATGTTCACGATAGACTTTAAAATTCCTGTATCTTGCTGGTGTTTGGAATGCAAATGGTCCAACCCAAGCCCCCATGTTGGTGTATACCGGCACCAATGACGAACATACTGTCTCAGAGAGTGTTGTCGTAGGCATTCCGTACTTGTTATTTCTGTCACGTTAATACACTGGAGGAGTTATTATTCCAGAGATAGGCTGACACAACGCGATACAAGGCACTGCGGTAACCTAAGGAGTCACGCTGTTTTCACCTCCCCGGATAGATGGCATTACGTTATAAACACCCCCTCAACAGGGCCAGTGCTGGGCGGAATGTAGTCTACGGCATGTCATCCCGTGTTGCGAGGCTAGTCGTGTGTACGGAGATGAAACTGGGAATATTTTGTTAATATCATGAATCATTATTTTTCAACCTATGCATGGGGTTTCCAATAACGCCTAACTCGCAAACATGATCCAGGTATGCTGTCGTAATATTATGAAACAGGTGTTGGTTCGTGTGTGTTACAGAAAACCGGATAGACTTTCGGTAGATATGGTTTTACTGTTAACGTAGACTGACAAGTCAATGAATAGCTTAAATGATAATTTCTATATTATAAAAAGTAATGAATAACAGTCTGGGATCCTTGCTCTCCACTTATCTGGTCCGCCCTCTCGAAGGATATACAATCACTGTACATCATTTGGGCTCAGTATTGAGTATAGCAAGTTATTGATGAATTGGAACAAATTATAATTAAGATATTACGGCAATATGTAAAGTAACAGCTCTCCTTCCTTTATCGAGATCCAATGATTCTATTTCTGTTACTAACAAGCATAGGAAATCGCAATGTATTGCGAGATATGGCAGACATTTAGTGTTTCTGTAATAAAGATAAGGTGCGTGTACACATGAACCGCTATGTTCAGCTGCTGGCGCAATCACGGCACAGTGCGCTGGAACAGTTTGTTTTCTTGGTAATATAATGTCCGTAAAGAGTACACGTTGCACAGACATCTGCATTGCTGCTAGGAGACTTGCCAACGAACACCTCACACCTAACTCAGAAAAACCGCGACATTCCCCCTCGCTACAGTAGAGATGTCAAAACACGCTCGCATATAAGCTGTAGGAAGTCCCAAAGCCTCCCAGCCTCCATAGCTCTCATTAGTATGCAGAGCCGTAATCCCTGGGTGCATGTTGTGTTAACCAAATGAATGTTTTTTTATTATAAATTTAGATGCACATGTGCCTCTGAAGGTGTCCCTGTGAAATGATATCAGCTGAACCCAGGTTTGCGCATGCGTATGATGCCACATTCAGTTGTAAGCGTTGTGCAATACCACAGCCATGGAAGGTTTACCCTCCAAAAACATAACCGAAAACTGCAAAACTTGTCACAGGGGCAAATCCCCGTTTGAATCGTTTACCTGCAGCTTAGGAACCTCTGTCGTATGTGGAATGCTAACATGGATGAACCTCATGCTGTGTTGGATGAAAACATGGAGAAAGAAACCTGATGTCATGCACGTGTTTGGTGGAAACATGGAGAAAGAAACCTGATGTCATGCACGTGTTTGGTGGATACATAGTGAAAGAAACCTGATGTCATGCACGTGTTGGATGAAAATATGGAGAAAGAAGCCTGATGTCATGCACGTGTTAGGAGGAAAAAGACATTTTATGTCATGCATGTGTTGGATGGAAACATGGAAAAAGACATTTTTTGTCATGAACGTGTTAGATGGAAAGAAAATGTTGGTTGGAAACGTGAAGGTACAAACTGCAGTGCACCTATAGGATGACAACGTGAAGGAACGTTATCTGAATTTAGTTATGCCATGCACATACAGAATACAGACAGCAGTGGTGGACTATTGTACAGAGTAACCCCTTGTCACAGGTGACACGAACGTAAGGTTTATAAATAAGTAGGAGCCCCTTACCAAGTCAATGTGATTTTTGGAGGCTATATATAGCTGTCGGGGTCACAGTTGACCCAAGCAGAAGCGCTTGTGTAAGATAATGTAGATGCAGCCTGCTCGATAAGCCCTAGACAGGTGCAACATTCTGACTCACGTTTATTGCCGCATCAGTGATATATAAATTGACTGTTACTTTCATTTGATGAGGTGTTCCTTTAGAAATAAAGAGATTACATTACGTGTTTGGTCGTAGTGGTGTGGTTACACAAGGTCGTCTGTTGGGGTGGTTATATAGAAAGGTCGATAAATTAAGTGACTGACCTCCCTTTGATAATCCTGTACTTTTGTGTAATACTTTGTGGAGCTCAGTTAACTAATGCCATCATACGTTGGTTCCTATACTTTCAACAAATCAGCTCCTGACAAATCCCCCTCAACGTCTGACAGCTTCCCCAACACCTGGTAACCCCCTCAAAACCTGACATCCCCATTCTGAAAACCCCCTCAACTTCTCACAGTTCCCTCAACACCTGACAACACTCTTAACTTCTGACAATCCCCTCAACACCTGACAACCCCCTCAACATCTGATGACCCCATCAAACTCCCTCGGCACCCAACAACCACCTTAACTTACGACATCCACCCCCTTGAACCCCAGATAACTTCCTCAACTTCTGACAACCCCCTCAACATCTGATGACCCCCTCAACACCTGACAACTCCAACAACACCTGACAACTCCCTCAACACCAGATAACCCCTTCAACACCTGGCAATCCCCTCACCTCCTTTAATATCTGACAGCCCCCCCAACTACTTCAACACCTGACAGCCCCTCACCACCTGACAACCCAACTCAACACCTGACAACCCCCTCACCACCTGACAACACAACTCAACACCTGACAACTCCCTCAACGCTTGGCAACCTCCTCAACTCCCTCAACACCTGACAGCTCCCTCAATGTCTGACCTTCCCCTCAGCACCTGATAGCCCCATCAAGTCCTTCAACACCTGACAACACCCTTAACTTCTGACAACTCCCTCAAAGTCTGACAACACTTGACATACCCCTCGACACCTGATCATCTCTCAACACCTGACAGCCCCTTCAACTCCATTAACACCTGACTCCATTAATATCTGATCATCCCCTCAACTCCGTCAACTTCTCACAGATCCTTCAACACCTAACAACTCCCTAAACCTCTGACAACCCCCTCAACTTCTCACAGGTCCCTTAACGTCGGACAACCCCCTCAAAACCTGACAACCCCAATCTCTGACAGCCCCCTCAACTCAATCAACATATAACAACCCCTTCAACACCCGACATCCCCCTCAACTGCCTCAACGCCCGACAACACCTGCACTTTGTGCAGCCCTGAAGAAGTGCTACGTATGCCATCTGCAGCGGCTGTGTGTACACTGGGCTTCACACTCTCAACACCTGTTAGCGTAAGACTGCACCAAGCAGACACGTAATCAGCAGCTGGACATTAAAGTTAGAAATACACGCATTGTGTCAGGCTTCACATCGCTCAAAATGTATTGAAAGCTGTTTTACAGAGTGACGAACGCAATATAAAAAACCTACAAACTGCTATGCACTGAGTATATTTATATTTACTTGTACGTGTAGGTGCACTGTGCATATTTTGAGTGGGATATGAGGGCAAACTATGCATGTTCCTACAGTAAAACTACAAACTGCTACACTTTCGCCCATGCGCGCACACGCACTCGTGCATGCATAAGAAAGGCGCTTCTTCTGACTTCATGTTGAATTTGATAATGTTCTTACCCAACTGCTAGAAACAGCGCTTAGAGCTTTGTTTTGGACATCCCGACGACGACAACGTTGGCAAGGTCGAGATATTCAATTGTTACGATTTACAGATGTCGCAGATGGCCTGTCCTGGTTGTGGGACAAACACGTTTCCCAGTAGACAACTGAAAACATCCTTTCACCGGATCTGGTCAAGGCAAGAGACCTGAGTCTGTATTTTCGAAGCTCTCTTAGCGCTAAAATAGACTTTAGTCAATGTATGGCACTTACGACTATCTTACCGCTAAGAGAGCTTCGAATATCTAGGCCCTGGTTTCTTGCCTTGTTCAGATACCTCGTCCTGGTACAAACAGTAGCTATGTGCATCCGGCTAAATACCTGTCCCGGTATCAATGCTACATATCCCTGACTTGGCTCATGTGCTTATACTTATGAATATCTGGCCTTTACCTAAATTATTATACATGAACGATGTCTTTTTCCGTCTACATCGAACTGTCAAAATCAAACAAAAAGAGAAGAATATCATTGCCGTGATCATAACAGACACCTGAAAAACTAGCAGAGAGGATACTTCTGTTTAGTTGCACTCCAGAGACACTGTTACCATAAACCTCCATCAATAACAAAACCCCGTGTACCAATATGCAACAGCTGGTATAGAGTCGGACAAGACTCTAAATATTTATGTTTGATTTATAGAATCTCAGTGAGTTCAGAGACTCAGAACCAGAGAAAACCTTGCTTCGTTTGGAGCTCTTGCATTAACGAATGGGTTTTGTGACGGGGAAATAATGCAATTCAGGGATTGTGAGACAGACTGGTAGCCAACATTCTCTTCCCACAGTGGTTACGTGTCGCATCTTCCTACGTAACCTCTGTTCTAATACGACCCTTTCATGGTACGAGTGTTCAAGATTCGTGATTGGAGGCAATCAGATTTAGTAGTGCAATCAGTGACCCGTTTCAAAAGCGATCGTTCGAAAAATCTCGGTAATTTCCGGATGCATCGGAACCTCTTCCTGAGCGCAATACTCAAATGTTTCTTCTAGACAGAACTCGGTCATGTCATTTTTGTTTCTCCACATTGCTTGCATTTGTCAAGTTGAATCTAAGTCGACGTAACACGTGTTGATTGGACAGAAAGGGAATTGTATGAGAACCGAGAAATGTGGCCGTATTAGAACACAGGTTCGTAGGAAGATATGACAAGTAACCTCTGTGGGAAGAGAATGGGTAGTCAACGGAGTGGCGAGTTAAGCGACATTCTACCACCCTACAAAGATCACACTAAGTAGGGTGCAAAGGTACTCATGTGATATAAAAACCAAGAGGAACAATCACTCCAGTCGTTAAAACCTGATTACAAAGATAGTAGGTTTATTCCTCGCAGATAACATTCCCGTGGTAAATATCCCACGAAGTACATTAAGTGACTCGTGTATCTGAACAATAAATTTTACTTTATTTTGACACATTGCGTTACCTTTCAGGAAGAGGAAGAACATTCCGGAATGGCAAGATGCGGGTATGTCTCTATTCAGAGAAAACTTCACACAGAAGTCACGTGTTGAAGAATTTACAGTGAAATGGGTGAAGTTTGTATAAGGCCAGCAATATGCCAGGTATATAATGGTTGATATGTCATCCAATCTTCTGGATCAGAGGAGCCAGGGAACATATTCACCTTCGCCATACGATGACACAAGCCAAATCACATAGCCTCAACACCCATCTCAGTCGGTTCTTGAAAAACTGATGATCTAGTGCTACAAGTACTAAGGAGAGTATACCGTGATCATTGTCCTTACCATGTTTGAAGTACCCGGCCCTCTCTATAAGGACAACAGACGTCTTGACAGGTTCGCTGAGAAGCAGGTACATCGTGATCTCGAGTTACTTGCCCATTGTTTCATCGGTCTTCACCAGTGTATGAGAAAACCGTCACATCATAGTTCAATGGCATATCAACAAGCTTCCATTAAACCGAATCCACAGAAAACATACTGTGATGTTCGACATAACTCCACATGGTCGCGGTGGGTAAATTCAGGCCGTGAAATTTGAGAGGAGGGGTGATGGGGGCGGGCGGGAGCAGCAAATACCACATCTGAATCTTGCTTAATCATCGCAAACTAAAATACCTGTTTGAATTCCTAGGTCAGAACAGACCTGGTGGCATTGTGTTCTCGCTTTGTCATTGTTCTGTGTGTATGAAATTAACATTAGATATACCACATGCCTCGTCCCCTTCGTTTGGGTTGGTCAACTGGTCGTGTGAGATGAGGCAAGAAGCACCATACCTGAATGCCGGTGATATTTACCTTTGGATTCGTTCATGTTTCAGGTGACAGAAGGGTCTAGTTAATTACAGTATCTGTTTTCAACGGGATTATCCAACAGACGGGGCAGGGGAAGTACGTCACATTTGTTCGCTATACAAAAACACCATTGTCAGACTATATATCCTTACACAGAGGCGGCGATAGAGTGGGCACAGCGTCACATTGGTCGCGACATCAGGTACTCCCGCCTCTCAGTGTTTCATGAAGGAAGGCAGTTCTGCTTCACCTTCATAACTAAGGCATGTCTCCCGAGCATGTGAATATGGGCCCGCATAGGAGGGTATCAATAATGATTAACAATGAAACATAAAGTCGTGGAGAAAACCTATGTCTTCACCTATCATATATGTGATCACTATTGATCAGATATACTTTTATCTTATATATGATCTGTTTATCAGATTTCTGACATCATCTCGACGAGGGGAAGGTACTGAAGACACTACCGAGATATTAAGACTGTGTGATTTTTTGTCTAGTCCCTATATTCTCCCATCCACGCCCAAACAGTTCATGTAGAGGCCAGGTAGACCTACATGCATTCCACCCGTATCCACCCGTATCCACCCGGATACCCGATACTATGTACGTTTATTTGAGATGCCTGTGAAGCGTGTTTGAACGCGTGGCCTCGTGGGGTTTTGTTCGGGTACTTTGAAAGGGAATGAAGGCTGGTGACAGCATGCGGGCGGGGAGGGGTTATACAGGTAGAAGCGACGAGAAGCTGGTCACCACCCATCAACGGTATTAGGTGTTTCATACGAAGGTTGTTGTAGTTGTTATTAGCGTCCTGAAACTGCAATCACAACGGCAGCTGACCTCCCTGTGGAACAGATATGCTACAGGGATCGTTAACGTGCACCAAATGTTTGTTTCATTGCCACAATGATAGGTGTTCCCGTGGTAAGCTTACTTTTTTATGTAAATACACCTTTTGTAAACACACGTCTCATAAAGTGGCGAGAATGCGTGAAATAGAATCGCCTGCTCGCAGTAGTACCACAAAATGTAGACTGCTGACTGTCGCCAGTCGCCAGTTGAAGCCGGCTCGAGATGGGGTGACGTTTTATTGTTATGTCAGTCGCTAATGTCTCCCTAATGTTGCACAGTAACAGCTCCGACTCTCAACTCTACGTTAACCTCCTTCAGGGTCATTATATACTCTTAACTTCAAAGGTGAATCACAACCGTCACGCACGCACGCACGCACGCACGCACACACACACACAAGTCAAGTGGTTCAAATCACATTCTTATTGTTTGACATACTGTACAGTCAGCTTGCAGTGCACCAACCAGTGTCAGACACACTGTACAGTCCTGATTCAGTGCACCCACCAGGGTCAGACATACTGTACTGTCATTTTGCAGTGCACCCACCAGTGTCAGACACACTGTACAGTCATGTTGCAGTGCATCAACCAGTGTCAGACATTCTGTACAGTCATGTTGCAGTACTACAACCAATGTCAGACATACTGTACAGCGGTACATTATATAATGACTGATATCATCTATTTACATCATCAGTTAATGACCTCACAATACTTTGGCATCACTAAGGACACAGCTGACAATGCTGTGACGTCACACAGTTGATAATGTCACAACACTGTGACGTCATAAAGCTCATGACATCATAATGCTATGATCAGTAGATCAGAGATCATTGCTCAAGAATCATGATGGAAGTTTTGTGTTTAGATAAATCATTCTTTTATTGATTACTGATAAAGAAATATTTCGGATGATAAATAAAATCTCAACCTCGTGACTTCTGATATAAAATATATCAACACTCGTTCACTGAAGTAAATCCTCTGATAATTCTCACTTTATGCAACATGTGTTCCATAGAGAGGTGATGGAAGAAATTTGTTGAGAACTAACCTTTGCACTTCTTTTGACTTTCCTGAATATGCGCAGCTGAATATAGTTCTTATCTGTTTAACTTAATAAGGAAGACAAAACATGTGGAAACGTTTTCAAATCTTAATAACAGTAAACACACAACTTCAAAAGAAGCAAACATTTTTTATTATTAAATTTCGCTTTAAGATCAAAGGCGTCGACAGAACTTCATCAGACGATAACGTATACTTTTCCCATGAAATCACTCTGTATTGACGTCACTAAGCCATTCTTTTCTGCGCCCTCGTTATCAAACGTACCCTTGATAACCGACGTCACGATATATGTCAGTTGTGATCACGTGGTATAGCCCCCGATTGTAAACTTCTCCCTAGCACTCTGTTTCTTGGTGTACATTCCGATTTTCACATTTGTTGTATAAATGTGGCATCTTTAAGTCGAAAGTAAACCGTAAAATGTTTTTCGTTTGTTTTTCTGGTAACGTGCGCCTGAAAGTGGAGTAGACACGTCACAATAAAACGGCGTCATTTAGCCCTGAACAAGGATTGTTCGTTTAGGTCACCGGCACCGTTGTTTTCCTGTTTCTTTTCTGCCCTAGATTTATCGTCTTTAAATTTTAAATTCGGCATCTAAGAAAGGAAATACAGTTGGCCCTATCCCTATGTAATAAAGTACACTTTTTCCATGTACTATCCTTAAAGTGTATTATAACACGGTGTAGAATGAATGAATTCACGTGTTTGTTATGAACGACAAAGTAATTCCGTCATGACGGTACGTACCTGAGAGGTCCACGTTCATGTTGCAGTGCCAACGTGATACGACACACGTGAGACGTACAAGATTAGTATGCAACTACCCATAACGTTAAGCATAGGGGTGAAGAACTATGAGCCGTATAACTCTGGTGTTTTGCCATTTAACTCTGGAACCTCTCATATCTGATTGTAAGAGGCGACTAACGTGATCGTACTGTTGATCACTGGATTGTCTGGTCCAGACTCGATTATTTACAGCCCGCGGCCATTATCGCTTGGCGTAACATGAAACTCACTCACTCATATCTCATGCCAGCGAATATATTTTCACAAAAACAGCCTATTTAGACCTCCTTAAGGGTTGTGGTAAATCGACCGCCAGTGTATCAAGATCAGTGCCGGACTACCCAATACACACAACAGGTGTCGGAAAGCGACCGATGTGTATTTGGAGGATAAATGACCTCAGTTCTCAGAGGGAAGACACAAGCCTTGTCTCAGTTAGTTAAAACGGATTGCAACGTGCAGGTGGTATCTGTTTGTGTGTCTGTTTTGTCTATATGGACGTGGTTACCTGTGTGATGGACTAAGGAGGTATTGGTTCTGACGTAGCTGTCTGCCAGACCCACTTGTTCAGTCGGATGTGATGGGTGTCAGCATACCAGCACTCAGCACTCTCTGTAATTCCTTGTATATATGCTACTGTGAGCAGTTACTACTCAACCTGTCATAAGTAGCGAGTCTTGTGTCTCTTGGAATGATGTCAATCAACATTCATATGAAAAGATAAAAAGTATATAGCTTTCCGTGTTGCTTGAAAGTCTAGCGTTGCTTACACTCCTCCGATCGTGATGTTTCTGATACAGAAGTAATTATGGTGTTCGTTAGCACCGAGGGCATCGTGTTTGTCAAAGGCCAGTGCTGTTGTCTAGGTAAGTGTCAGATGAACATACACGTGTCCAGTGATATCTCTGGTATGTGTACAGATGAAGTCCGGTTGTATACCAGGCACGTGTCCATTTGTATGCCAGTTACGTGTCCAGTTGTATGCAAGATACGTGTCCACTTGGATGTCAGGTACGTGTCTAGTTGTATGCCAGGCACGTGTCTAGTTGGATGCCAGGTACGTGTCCACTTGGATGCCAGGTACGTGTCCACTTGGATGTCAGGTGTGTGTCTAGTTGTATGCCAGGCACGTGTCCAGTTGGATGCCAGGTAGGTGTCCAGTTGGATGTCAGGTACGTGTCCAGTGATATGTCTGGTATGTGTCCAGTTGAAGTCCGGTTGTATGCCAGGCACGTGTCCAGTTGTATGCCAGGCACGTGTCCAGTTGTATGTCAGATACGTGTCCTCTTGGATGTCAGGTACGTGTCTAGTTGTATGCCAGGCACGTGTCTAGTTGGATGCCAGGTACGTGTCCACTTGGATGCCAGGTACGTGTCCACTTGGATGCCAGGTACGTGTCTAGTGAAAGTCCAGGTAAGTGTCAGAATACCAGGTAAGTGCTTGCTGAGGGCATGAGACGCGTCTAGCTGGATGCCAGATAAATCAGATGAGGGCCAGCGAGGTATTTTGGTCCCTCGCCGAGATTGACCAGTCACTGACAATGACAGTTACTCATGTTGGATACGTTTTCGGTCTGCTACATCCCTCTTCTAGTGATTATCTATCCTTTGTTTGACTTTTGAATTAAACACTTTAAACATAAGAGACTCGCGCCTCTCGTCGTTAACACTGATGTGCTAATGTTGAAGAAAAGAAACTTGGAAGTACAGACATATCTCGGTGAAAAGTACCCAGGCTTGATGTACAACACGCTGCTTAACAGATAAACATTTTGACAAGATACCTTAATTAATCACCAGAGTTAACCAGCTGGAAAAACACATAGATGTCACGAAAGGAACATTTCGATCCTTTAGGGAGCAGGAGGCCCCCTCTTCAGGTGACAAATCAAACAGAGGTTTTGAGCGAGTTTACTTTTTTTATATGACTGATCCGAAAGTATGTCTCCCTTTGTGAGTCTACTCAGTACGAATAGTGTACTTGGCGGCGCCACGAATAGAAACACATTTGCGCTTATTTTTTCGGTTCTACACTTTAGACAGATTCCTGTACTTTGTTGGGAGGAGTTTCATCCGGGATTCGAATCCACACCCCGAGAGCCAGGCACTGAATTGCCAGCCTACAAAGTCAACCTTCTGACCAACTCCGCCATGGACGTACAAGGACATGGTCGTTCTTACTAAGCACACTGATGTTGATAACTGCGTAACACACTGACCAAGTATTTTAAAACTACATGTAGTGTATAACCATGTACATATCGAATTATGTAGAGATGGTAAAGCATATCGCTTACCTGGCATGGTAATGTAGATCTACTCCAGTGTTGAACGAGACGTGTGTGTTCTCGTCAAAGACTGTCGTGTGAGTGTTGACATGTTATTTAGCCGCTGATCATGCTAAGTACAAGATGTTAAGCATGTCAGTTAGAGGTTACCTTTAGATGTAAGCTGTGAGCCAGCAGGGCGCTCAGGTAGTCCCTCATTAACGGTGTGACACTGACCAGGTCACGACTCACAAAAAACGGCATACAGGACTGCTTTGTTGTCAAAGGGAAGCCGTCGCTTGTCATGGCATATCTTATGTTGACATGTTTCTCAAGTATGTAAGGCAATAGACAGCTCCGTTTAAGAAGTAATACATTGTCACATCACTGTCTCATATCGTTGAGAAAGTATTCGACTGGATGAATATAATTCCGGAAAATGATTTTGAATCTATGGATGATCTGTCGGGCAATATCCTGTGTACGATTTCGTACACAGCAGTACTTATCTGTGGAACATGAAAGTTTTTTCTGTACATGGAAGGTTGTACTGGATCAGTATTGGATTAACAATCCCATGGGCACTCCCTACTGGGAGTATCACACAAAGAGCGGAATGTCGAGATCCTCACACACAAAGCAATTGATGATCTTACAATTTTATCAACTTTAAACATACAGTCGAACCCCCTTTATCCGGACAGTTTGGACATATTCGGAAATCGTCTGGATAGCGAGGTGTCCGGTTAACTCGATTACCGAGGCCTTACTCAGGACATGTGTAGAGACACCTGTGTGTTAGTGCTACACTAGGAGCTTGTGTAGAGACATCTGTGTTTTAGTGATATATTGAGTGCGTGTGTAGAGACATCTGTGTGTTAGTGATATATTGAGTGCGTGTGTAGAGACATCTGTGTGTTAGTGATATATTGAGTGCGTGTGTAGAGACATCTGTGTGTTAGTGATGTATTGAGTGCGTGTGTAGAGACACATGTGTGTTAGTAATATACTGAGTGCGTGTGTAGAGACACATGTGTGTTAGTAATATACTGAGTGCGTGTGTAGAGAAACCTGTGTGTTAGTGCTATACTTAGGACGTGTGTAGAGCCACCTGTGTTCTAGTGCCTCAGTTACTGAGGGCATGTGTAGAGACACCCGTGTATTAGTGCTATTCTGGGGTTGTCAGAAGAGACACCCGTGTGCTAGTGCCTTACACTGGGCATGTGTAGAGACACCTATGTGCTAGTGCCTTACTGTGGACGTGAGTAGAGACCTGCGTGTTAGTGATATTCTGAGGTTGTGAGTAGTGACACCCATGTGCTAGTGCCTTACACTGGGCATGTGTAGAGACACCTATGTGCTAGTGCCTTACTGTGGACGTGAGTAGAGACCTGCGTGTTAGTGCTATTCTGAGGTTGTGAGTAGTGACACCCATGTGCTAGTGCCTTACACTGGGCATGTGTAGAGACACCTATGTGCTAGTGCCTTACTGTGGACGTGAGTAGAGACCTGCGTGTTAGTGATATTCTGAGGTTGTGAGTAGTGACACCCATGTGCTAGTGCCTTACACTGGGCATGTGTAGAGACACCTATGTGCTAGTGCCTTACTGTGGACGTGAGTAGAGACCTGCGTGTTAGTGCTATTCTGAGGTTGTGAGTAGTGACACCCATGTGCTAGTGCCTTACACTGGGCATGTGTAGAGACACCTATGTGCTAGTGCCTTACTGTGGACGTGAGTAGAGACCTGCGTGTTAGTGATATTCTGAGGTTGTGAGTAGTGACACCCATGTGCTAGTGCCTTACACTGGGCATGTGTAGAGACACCTATGTGCTAGTGCCTTACTGTGGACGTGAGTAGAGACCTGCTTGTTAGTGCTATTCTGAGGTTGTGAGTAGAGACACCCTTGAGCTAGTGCCTTACTAGGGATACCTGTGTTGTAAAGGCGGTAACCTAGTGGTTAAAACGTCCTCTGGTTACGCAGAATACCACATGTATACAGTGTGTAAAGCTAATTGTTGGTGTCCTCGGCCGTGATGTTACTTGACTTTTGTTAAAAGCGGCGTACAACCGAACTCACTCACTCACGTGAGCTATCATTGCGTATGAACTACGCAGCCACCATGAACAGTACACGTGAATAGCTCCGGACGTCTTAATCAAGATTCATACATAAGACACTGTTTACAACGTCTACACCAACAGTGACCATCTTCTTGAGAGATCCGCATCTCTGTTGTGAAGACCACACATGTTCAGAACGGCACTTCGTAGTTCGTCAGCATCTACAAACTACTGTTTGTGATATCTGTCAGGTCGAATCTTGAAGTTCATCTTTTGAAAGACACATCCTTATTAGCCTAATGATGAAGCCATCGTTTATGTTATTTCCGCTCTCGAGCGATAAACACGTAAAAAATTAAACCTCACGAGATGGCTCTTGCTCACGTATCAGTATTTATCATTCTGGCATTAGCGTGTTGGGTGTAGAAAACAAGCACATTATGACATGGAATCTGTTTAGCGTCTTAATTCCGTCATGCGTCAACACCCACGTTCTCACTGTAATGAGGTTCACATGATGATGAAACCACACCTATGTAATGTGAATTACATAATAACGCCTGGACTCCAAAACGTTTCATGGAAAGAGGATTACGTAATGACGCATCGTGGCGATCCAATCAGTTACTGTCCACTTGAACTGGTGATAAACTACAGTTTGTAGCGATGGCATGGAGACACTTGGCCATGGACATGTTGTTAATGTGATACTTCCATCACCAGATTAATAAATGTATCAGATTTGGTTAAGCACACAAGAGCTTACGCAATATTGTGTACAACGCAGGTGTTAGAGGCCAATCCAGTGATTGATAATATGAGCCTAGATCCACGCTGACACGTCATCTATCTAGTTGTCTAGTTGCTGGAGGACCCATGAAGATCAGGGTTAGAATTGATCTTCAACAAAACATGCCTGTCGTAAGAGGCGACTAACAGGATCGCGGCGTCAGGCTCTCTCACTTGGTTGACGAATGTAATCGTATCCAAAATGCCCAGATAAATGCTCATGCTGTTGACGACTAGATTGTCTCGTCCAGATTTGATTATTTACAAACTGCCGTCATATAATAGAATATAGCTGAGTGAGGCGTTAAACAACAGCCAAAACAAACTAAACAGTTGGTGGAGCTTGACCACCCGATCCCTTTGGTTGTCTTCATAACAGGTTGTTAGGGACCAGTGCTTGGTGAATGTTTTAGCCTGATCAACTGCCAACCATACTCCTGTACTTGAGTTGATGTCACTTCAACCTGCGTCTGACGCCTGTCATAGAGCTAAAATTGTCGTAAGTTAATTTTAGTGTATGGCGCTTACGACAATCTTAGAGCTAAGGGAGCTTAAAAAATCTTGGCTCTGGACATCTGTTACACATATCGTTGACTAACCACAAACAACTCTACCACCAGCAACAAGTCTAACAAGCTGTCCTTGAAGTGGTCCGGTCTCACGACTCTGATCCTAAGGAATGACACCTTTTCAGTTTACCTGGACCAATATATACAAATATGACCCTGCGATGCTACTCGCTGCCCACCCGTTTTACACTATACAATCACCTCCACCATCTCTGACCCTAGAGTATACATATTATCTGATATTAATCATGACAGTATTAAGTATGTTGTTTCAGACAAGTCCTAGACATTCGAAGCACTTTGCCTTAATCATACGTATCCTTATACAATAAAAACATTCTTATAGATGATTATGTCTCAATGAGTCACAAACACGACATACAAACAGATTTGATATGTATGTTTGATATGAGCACAATTGCAAACGTTATCAAAGTGTTACAAACACAGCCGACGTATAATAAATAAGACAAATAACACCGGTATCACATGCATTACCATCGAATAACCATCTCTTGTTTCCCGGTACGGAATGTCTTTTCTAACATGTACGCTGACGGAGTACAAAGAGAAGCGTATTCTAGTTAACGTTATGTCAGGTAAACAAGTAAACATTTGTTCATTAGATAGATTGTGTAAGATACAAGGCACCCATGGATGGAGAGGTTCTTTTTTCATGAGTTTTTTAAATGGTGGATAGTTTGGAAGATTGTTCTAGTAATTATTCTCTGTTGTAAGTTTATTACCATTTCAGAAACATATTTTAGATCATATCTTAAAGCTTTACAAAAGTATGATGCTGCAGTTTATGGTGTAGGTTATGCAGATTTGTGATCTCATGAGTTGGATCAATCAGAATGTCTACTTACCGCAATATCTCGTGCAAGACACAACCGTATACACGACTTCTGTTGGTGTACCCAACAACATTGTCACACACACCAGACAACGCTATTTTAAGTAAGTTCAGAGAATGTTGGTAAAAGTCACTGAGACGAATGGTCACCCAGATATGCCGATAATAGCAGTTTGTTGAACACTCCAGAAACTGACTTGGTGCTTAGTTTTGACTTGTCCATGTCTGTCAACTGCATTTCACTGCAATGGTATTATCACTGTCACAGTGGTAGTGTGTTACAGTCACAGTGTCAGCTGTTATCACCATAACACATCTCACTTGTAGATGTACATCTGCATGTATCTCTAATACATATGTTCTTCACGGCGTCTCAGACAAAGGTTTTTATACCAATTTAGACGTCTTAACCCTTCTTGTACCAATCTGGTTTATACAATGTGTGACCATGATCCTCCTGAACCTCATGTAATGAATATACCCGTGATTATTGTATGTGTCGTATTGGGTTCCTCTTGACTGTTTACTTTATCATTAAACTATTACAACCTTTAGCACACAGTGGGATATAAGGGTTAACGACCAGGCCCCTCCTCCTCCAGGTATAAATTCCTTGTATCCCCGCGACCCTGGGAGGGGGGTGGCCCTGGCTGTGGCAGACTGTTTATTTCACTTGTTGATGCTGTGAAGGTTCCTTGTAAACTCAATGACAGGAACTGTCCATCAACGCTGTCCGATTGCCGACATGGTGAAGCCGTAAAGTAAATATACAAGTAATGAAAAGCAACTTATTACATAATGGTCTCGGGTGTGGTCTACCCGTAGCGGTGCAATGATCACCTGGTCGTTGGTTCAAATCCCAGAATCACCCGGACTGGTTTAATAGCACCAGTAAGCCATTTACAAAACAGCCTCAGCTCTAAGACTACATTAAGGCTATGTCTATGTCACCTTAGCGCTAAGATCGCTTTAACAACGGCACCCAAGACTCTGTATCCTAACGCACATTTGGCCGACCGTACACACCCTCATATTGACTGGTACCCTGATTTTCAAACATAACATTTTACCGTTATGTTTCATTGTACGGTCAAATGAATCCGCTTCAAATGCTGATCTATACTGACTATTTTCTGACGCTGATAAGTATTTTTTTTCCCTATACATGCCCACACATTTCTTACTATCACCGATTTGTATTTATATATCGGGAATGACATTAGGAGGGATTGCAGGTGTGTTGTATGAGATTTCATCAAGTCATGCACGATGCATTGTGTACGTCGCTTACCTGCACTGACACAAAGTGTGTCTTCGAGTGAAGTTAAGTATATTTGGTACTAACTCTGGAGATGTCAAACCATTCTTTAATCATTTCCCGTCTCTGGAAAGTGGAAGAGGGTATAAAGGTGTCACCCGAGAATAGAAGTTGATACAGACGGAATGAACTGGAACTGGAGATCGTTTTAAAAATATTTGCATGAACATATTGATTTTGGATTTTTATTTCGATGTAGTGGCTTATCGAGTCTCTCGTTATCTTGATCATTATTATGTGATTAGCTCCTCTATAACCGACACTGCGGTTATCCCTTGCTGGGGAGTTGGAATCTGTGGGTGTATGGACAGAAGATTTCATGGAAAAGTTTCAACACGTTCTGTACCAAAAACACATATTGATGACTGAAAACAACCTATTGTCATTTTATAGTATGAGCATATTTTATCTGAATACGGCGATAAAACGACGAAAAGATATGTTTAACGTTATTCAACATATTGAAAATGTCTTCGTAGACTGAGTAGCATATGTTATGGTGGCAGTGTCATGCTTGAAGCCAACGGTATGACAGGTGTGGGTTCAGCAAATACCAGCTGGGTGATATTAATCATGCACACCATTCCTGAGCTTCATTTTTAAAAAGTCACGTAAAAATAATGATGAATATTTCAGAATCATGCATGATGATCACGTTGTCAGGATTACCCATGATGGACATCCATTCCAGTAATTGCTTACCTAAATTCACACGAGTAAGACTTTCGCAGGACATGGTCAGTCCCAAGTCAGTCCCCAATGAGTCCCCAGTCAGTACTAAGTCAATACCAAGTCAGATCAAACAAAGGTAACACCGTTGAGTTTAAAGAGTGAAAAATTACTTTGTTGGCCGCTAAAGCTCGTGGAGGTTATGCCACGCCCGTTTGAAAATGAGCGGTTGCGTGCAACTTGAAATGTTGTTACCATGGTACTTATAATTGTTACATTGGTATCCCCAATCCAGTATAAAGCAAATCACAAGAAAGATTTATAGAGAGATTGACATAATTTGGTCAAACTTTTTAGTTCCCTTTGCAGTCAAACATTTATCAAAAGTATTCTGGCGTTCGTTCAGCTTCAGAGAGAAAGCTGGGGAGCTTCAGAAGGTCTCGTTTGGTGCACTAAGTGGAATGTCACTACAGATTATATATACCTAGCGGGTTCCTAGTGATTGCAGAAAACAAAGAACTGATACAACTTTCACAGTTTGCCAGATGAAAAAAGTGTAAAAGAGATCCCTTTGCCAAAGAAGTTGGGAAAGGTGCACCATATTCTATTGTTATATATTTCTTTTTCTATCATCAGACAACACCTTGTCGATTTTGTAGGATTGTTAAACTGTAGAGGATCACGCGGTCTATGCATCGGGTCAGCTTCCCCGGCAGTTTGATACAGTACCAACACATGAGAACTCATATAGTGATCGAAAGTATGTGTGGGTAAACACAAACCCCTTTCCCCAGTCACCTGTTAATGAGGCAGTACACTGCCCTGGCATGTGCCTTCAAAGTGGTGATTAAAGGAATGGTTCCAACATGACGTGTGTCAGATACCCTGCACTGTCCCACACGGTCTGGGGAATACCTGTATCCCATGGCGTCTACCACATGCACTTCGGTGGTTGTGTGCGAAAACTATTTACAGTGGAGCTAGAATGATTCTCCACACATGCCTGGCATATATCACTTTCCCTCATGAACAGGATTTCGTCAGCGAAAGAACTCTATACCCACATATATGTGTACAGTGAGTTTAGCATGTAGGTATAAAATGCAGGTGATGTTTGATACAGGAATATATGATTTAAAAAAGTGGTGACGTTAGCATGTTGTGTTCCAGCAGCTACTACATCAAGCAAACATTGTTATGTAGATACGTCAGATTGTCAGTATTTCTTTAACTGTGATAGATGTCAAACATTGTCATGTAGACACGTCAGGTGGTCAGTATGTCTTCAGCTGTGATAGATGTCAAACATTGTCACGTAGACACGTCAGGTGGTCAGTATGTCTTCAGCTGTGATAGATGTCAAACATTGTCACGTAGACACGTCAGGTTGTCAGTATGTCTTCAGCTGTGATAGATGTCAAACACTGTCACGTAGACACGGCAGGTTGTCAGTATGTCTTCAGCTGTGATAGATGTCAAACATTGTCACGTAGACACGTCAGGTTGTCAATATGTCTTCAACTGTGATAGATGTCAAACATTGTCACGTAAGCACGTCAGGTTGTCAGTATGTCTTCACCTGTGATAGATGTCAAACATTGTCACGTAGACACGTCAGGCTGTCAGTATGTCTTCAGCTGTGATAGATGTCAAACATTGTCACGTAGACACAGCAGGTTGTCAGTATGTCTTCAGCTGTGATAGATGTCAAACATTGTCACGTAGACACGTCAGGCTGTCAGTATGTCTTCAGCTGTGATAGATGTCAAACATTGTCACGTAGACACGTCAGGTTGTCAGTATGTCTTCAGCTGTGATAGATGTCAAACATTGTCACGTAGACACATCAGGTTGTCAGTATGACTTCACCTGTGATAGATGTCAAACATTGTCACGTAGACACGGCAGGTTGTCAATATGTCTTCAGCTGTGATAGATGTCAAACACTGTCACGCAGACACGGCAGGTTCTCAGTATGTCTTCATATGGCCATCGTGGTTCAACTGGACACACGACGGGGCTGAAGTCTCCTTGTTCTCCACTTAATATGACCTGATGAAGTTTTGTGATTCTGAGAATCTTCATTAGCAAGATTTGACAAGAACGCTGAACGGTCCTCGGCGTCATTAGCTTGCTGGCCAGTCAACCCAATGTCGATGGAAGACAAATAACATGCTGTAGGTTTTGCGATACTTTTGTCCATGTGTATACACACAGTTCTGATTTACCCTCAAGAAAGCAATCAAACCTTTTAATCAGTTCATACTGAGGATGAGGCACTAAGTGATACAAAGTGATACACAAACTGCATAGACCTAACACTCCGATAGTCAACTCTCACTTCTAGTCGAGAAATATGACAGCTGCTCCATCCTCAAGGCCACAGTGTAAAGGTATAGAAGGATTTTGTAATGGCCAACTCGTGGAAGACGCGTCTGAACATAACGAATGAGCGACAAACACATTGTCCGATGATGATCTGTTTTGATCTGGGCCTTCTTTCACAACGCCCTAAGGTGATCGTAAGTCACTAAGGTAACCTTAGTGCAATGTTAAAGAATGGGAGTTAAAGTTAACCTTAAGCTTAGTAAAGGTTGCTTCGTGAAAGGGCCCCCCAGGTCCCGAAGGTCCCGTGTCTTGTCCCCGTCAGCTGACTTGCCTTTGCCTGGTGTCATCACTACTGGATAGAGATGTTCACTTAACTGACACATAGTCGGACTCGTGCAGACTTCAGCAGAGATGAGTATGATTATGGAAAGGGTTTTCTCCCATTTACTGCCATCTTTACGGCATCCAGGTGTAAACCAACATCCGGAGGTCTTCTATTTATTGGAAATCATACTTAAGCCATTCACTAGATGTTGCAGTCCTGTAAGACCGTGTTACGTAGAGAAACATTTAGTTGTCTGTAGACAGTTCAGGAGTATCTAAGTGATTTCACCTTTACCGAGCGGTGATGAGCCCGTCTGTCTGATCATTATGTTGGGTACAATCCCTCTGAGATGAAGCAGGACCTGGAGTTTGCTTGGTAATAGGTTTCTTGACTCGTAGCCAAGTCAGCATTGTACGGTTTGAAGCACATGGAATTTATCACTTGTATCAGGCCTCATTATGGTGTCCTATATCGCGATCTGTTTCCAAGCAAAATTTGTACACGTCTGTTATTACCGCACGTTTCCCGTATGGTTAGCTGGAGGTAAAGACCATGTCGTGGTTTACACGGTGTAAGAAGGTATTTATAGCGCCAAATTCTCATTTCAGAGTTAAAACCATGACAAGCCCTATAGCTCACCACTAATTAGTAGCCTCTTGTAAACATATGCACTTCAAGAAAATGTTAACTGTTTCATGTAGCGGATCGTAATTATAGACCGGAAAATATTAGGCTGATGAATTAGTGGGACTTGAACTGCGGTGGATGTTGTGCCTGCTGCGGATGACGGCGACAGGGCAGGAGACGCCTGGCAGTATATATAAAAAGGCAGATGTACACACAGTATGGCTCACAGTACAGAAACACGTTACTTCCCTTCCTGCAATTCTAAAGCCTTAAAAGAAGCTAGTCGAGATTTCCTTTGGTACGTAATTTCCCATTTCACTGTGTCTCTTTTTCAATATAAATGGGATTTTGTGTTGCCATCAACATTATTTATATTCAGAGTCATCAACCATCAACCACCACCCCATTCCACAAACCTAGCCTACGGTTGTCAAACCTCTACAGTACTTGACCATCGGTGTCGGTAACGTCGTTATCAAAACCATTGACCTTTCTGAACATACTGGATGAGTAGATACATGTGACAAGGTGTAAATGAAAAGTTGGTATCACTAGATTCTAGTTTCGCGTTCTCTTAACACATAACTTATTTAAGGGGCTTGTTCTTGATTGTACGATGTGGCACAATCTGTGTGTATTCCTTGGCTCTACTAGTATTTGTTTTCTGGGCTGCTTGTGTGTTCATTTGTGTGAGCGTGACTCGTCATAGCGTCTGCCTTTCGCCTACTATGTATCGGAGCTTGATATAGGAACGTAGCTCTCTCATTAATGCAGCTGGAAAGAATAAGAACAAAAATGTGTTCAGGTGCGTACATTACCTAATTATCAATGTATTTCATTATAGTTCAGTTTATCAAATTGTGTTTAAATGAAAATGCTAAATATACCATCAACTATATCAGTGGCATTGTACGTAACCTTTGGATTACAAATAATGTATTTCGAAATATGCCATGCCGTATCTCTATTCCAGTTGTTGTTCCGATAACTTGGCCAGTTTCAATACAACACGCCAACACCATAGCCAATCGCGACCAATATCTTCTATTCAAAACAACACCATACACTGCACTTCGATAACGGCAAGAGAGGTGCGAAGTACCATGGATTCATTCTTCAATGCGAGACGAGCAGCCCTTCAGCATGAACCCGAGATGGCGAGAAAGGGTTACATGGCGATATTTTACAACACTTCATAAAGGTGTATTCTAAACGACATGCAAGGCATCCCCGAACTCTGTAAGAAGGTTGAACACCCACCCAAGGAACACACCGTTTTCTCTGTTGTAGTTCTTAAAGTATATAAGTGAACGTCGCCCTGCTTGCAAATAAAACAAGACATACTTTCAAAAGTTTGAAGCAACTGAAGCTCCCTTAAAATGATCGCATCGGAAGCCGATTAGACCAAAGAGAGTGGGCCGTCTGTACGATCTATAGCATTTACAATTATGAAAGAGAAACCTCAATCAGTTCCACTGGACAGATGCTACATCGGCCATCTCCTGCAGTAGATACATCTACTAACCTGCGTTAGCCATGGTTACTACAACACATATCTCTACTGATGTATCTACTGATTTGAGTCAATGGATACTTCTAATGACCTGAGTCAGCCATGTGTACCACAGAGGATTCCACACCGGTCCGGGCTGTGACAGGCCAACGATGTCATTAGCTAATTTCTCCATTATCCACAATAACGCTTTCAGAATATCAATGTATCTTTCACACATGGCAAAACGGGACTGCCCAGGATTCAAGGGACCACAAAAGAGGACCGTAAATGGCTAAAAGAGGACGTCCACGGGCACACGTGGACCTTGAAGTTCTCCAGAGGCAGGGGGACTGCTAAGAAGACATTCCATGTACAGTGGACCAAGAACAGTTCTGGAGGCAAGGCAACTGCTAAGAAGACATTCCATGTACAGTGGACCAAGAACAGTTCTGGAGGCAAGGCAACTGCTAAGAAGACATTCCATGTACAGTGGGCCAAGAACAGTTCTGGAGGCAAGGCAACTGCTAAGAAGACATTCCATGTACAGTGGACCAAGAACAGTTCTGGAGGCAAGGCAACTGCTAAGAAGACATTCCATGTACAGTGGACCAAGAACAGTTCTGGAGACAAGGCAACTGCTAAGAAGACATTCCATGTACAGTGGACCAAGAACAGTTCTGGAGGCAAGGCAACTGCTAAGAAGACGACAGAGCCTCAAGGAGGCCATGTTACCACCTCTGCCTACGTGAGAAGTGTGATTTATGATGCTTGTCCTTGACACTTGTTTCTTCCAGAACCAGGAACCCTGTTGTCTGGATTTGAGGTCTGCACCCTTCCCTCCGCCACGATAATCCCCATGATCTCGCTTACGATGCCTGATGCTCTTTGGAAAGAGGACAAATCCTCTTGTACTAAGCCTATACTCTTCAACGGATCACTGATTGTTTCCTACGGCTGTCGGTTGCGTTAGTGTAAGAGTTATTTTATGGTTTTGCCACACTACCTGCTAAATTTCATATTTATTTCTTGACAGTTTTCTTTTATTTAATGAATTTATTTAAATGAAAAAGCTTTACAAATATGATGTTTTGTATATATGTGTGCGCTTAATAATGCGTGGTAGTGCGGCATACGTTGAGGGAACACAGTTCCAGACATATGGGTTTTGTTTTTGTTTTTATCTCTGGTTATACGTGATGGGCTTCAGTTATAAAAGTACCTTCGGCCGTTTTGAAATGTACGTCTAAAATATACCTTGTAATATATAAATTAGTTTCAAGGTTTCGCTAGATTTTGCGAGCTAGCTATGCGTGAAAGTTAGCTCACAAAATCATTCACTAGCCCGAAATTTACACGTAGAAACTAAGCAAAGGATTACAAAAATAGACGAAGATAAGACACTATCGGCATCATGTGGCTACGCATTATTTTTAACTGCACTACAATTTGACAAGGCGGAGAGAGTGATAGATTTACAAAATGACCACAGGAAAATTCCTGTGGATATTTTCTGATCTGACTGGAAATTTTCTAGCCACAGGCTAGCGGGCCAGTGGCTATGTCGATCACTGCATGGTATGTAGCTGGAGATTTTTAGCAAAATGCTTTTATGTTGGTGCAAATAGAGATTTGGTATTGTATCATGTTGGAATGGAGACAATATGGGTAATGTGCAGCACAGATTGTCCAGTTGTATTTGTTGGTTCGTGCTGACTACCGGACTGTGGGGCATTCCAGGAGAACCGTCTTTCTCGGAAATCGGCACCGGGATCATGAAAGTGTCTTGAGTTTGAAACTTGATTAGCACCAAATTTGTCTTAGGTCTACTCAGTGGCAATGGTAGTACTTAAATCAAACTTGGTCTTGGACTTTATATATATTCTTAAAGGTCGAGCTTCCTCATCCCCAATTTCAGACACGATTTAGTGTTATCTTATCTATAGACTTCTTATGGAGAGGAAATAGTTTACGTGCATACCGTTAATACTTTTAAAACGGTCAGCTGGACAGTTCCTGTCAGCTGATTTGATCATCGAAAGGAAATAAGGCAAGACCAACATTCACAAAGAAATACGTCAGCAAAGAGATGTTCAAGTATTATGATATGAAACGAGTTACAAACCAAACGTCCATCCCTACATACAAATCACATCACATAGATACCATCTCAGCCATTTGACAATTTCTTAATCCACGCAGAATGCTGATTTGGTAAGGTAAAGAGCTCGTGTTAGAAGAAAAATTCCAAACAATACGGAATAAACATCACGGTTCACTTCACGCTGAACGATACGGTACGGAGAGATAAAAACACGTAATGTACTAGTATCTGATTGTGCAGTGTCAGGAATTTCCACCAGTTCACGCCGGAGTTCGAAGTACGCACGATCATCTTGTGTTAACATGGGACCAAGGAAATAATTACGTAAGTTACCACCATAACCTCCAACTCTGATTGATAGGATCGATCAAGTGTTAAGCATCAGAGATTCTGAGTTCTTGATGCTATTTGTAGCAATCACTGCCCTAACTTCCACTATACTTTTGGGACGCGAAATGCAAAGTGATCCATATCAAACATACACGCCTTAGCAGAGATTGATAGTATGAATAAGAACTGAGGTAAGTAATTATAGCCTTAGTAACCATCTTATGTACAAAGAATCAACGGTAGAACCAAAAGGTATGCAAATTCATTATTACTTATATTATATATATTATTGTTATATATTCATTATTAAGTACAATTATCTGATGGAACTACTTCCTGTAGATGTTACAAATATTGAGTAAGGCTGGTAACTTCTGGCAAGTAGTTCCATAGGAAACCTATACTTGGAAGACATCAATATGCATACCTCCTGGTTCTACAGTTGATTCTTTGGTTTTTTATTACTTATCTTAGCAACTCAGCCTGGTACAACTTGGTGTATTCTGTTTTAATCATGATATTTGTCATCAATGCACCTGCAAGCTTTACCAACAAACACGCTTCTCTATTGTGTTTGTAAGTTATATTTCAGTCCTTGTTCTACCCTATTATAATTATGCTTCCTGAAATGCTTGGTGTAAACAAACCCAGAAGGATCTTTGAAAAATAGATCTCTTTATTGTCTATAGTGGTGACAAGTATATCCTACAGATGTTGACACAGGGTGGTACCAAGGCTGGCAAAGGCAGGGACAGACACCTGTCTTTCTTCAAGGGTAACATGCACAGCACATATTCTCAAACATGAAGGGTTACCTTGTCAGTTGAAAGTGTGTGTGTGTCTTTCTTTCTCTCATTGTCAAACATGACACCACGTCACATATGTGGCCTGTATGCCTGGCTGCCTGGCCCATGTAACAGCTGGGTACATTGGTTGTTGCAGCACACTACATCAACAATACTGCCAGGGATGTACAAAGTTAGACACTAGATGGCATGTCTCCCTGGCTCAACAAACATAAGGAATAATATCGGATAATGTCAGCACATTCGTATGTCTCATTTAGTAGCGAAATATGGGATACAGAGGATATAAGATATCACAAATATCTGCTAAGCCAGTTACTGAAAAAATTAAATACCTTTAGGTAGTTAGGTCTGATATAGTATCATATACAATAATATATTTTGCAAACAAACAAATGTTAGAGTAAATTAGCAAAGTTTTAAAATCAATTTATTTTCAATAATTTTGAAAATAAAAGTCGGTCGGCATAAGTAACATCAAACCAATGCTAGAGTGTACTGCCTTTGCCTATAGTATCATGATCTGCCATACTGGCCATTGCTCAGTCCAGAACTAACATAACTTAATGGCTAAAATAACAACATATTGCACAGAAAACCAAGAATTATCGGATAAGAATAAAAACAGATGAAACATGGAAGATATAGCACCAAATTCATCACAATGATGAGATATCCAAGTAAATAAAAGAGCTATATCGTACATCCTGGTCCTGCAAATGGTTATCACGAGATGGCTGGGCGTTTGTGTTTGCGATGTGCACATCCCAACGACACTCATATCACATAGCTTCAATGTTGTAGTCCCTCACAGAGTAACAGGCTCATCCCTCAGAAGCTCAAGACACGATTCCATAGGAACACATAACGCAGCAAAAAATGCCCCAGGACCTTGCAGCCTGGTAGTATCAGCATCCACAGAAAACCAGGAGTGTAGGTCCACATCAGTCTCTGGGCAGACGGCACTTGGGGATTGTTCATACACTATTGCACTTGTAGTTTTGATGTCCAAATCACCAAAAGCCACAACCATAACATCAATTCCTCACAGATGTTTCACTTGGTAACAGTAACAGTTTATACATTTATGTACAGTTGCTCCAATATGCAATAAATTAAGCTTGGATTCATTTGTACATGGATCCCTTTGGCTTGTTAATGAACTTGTACTACTCAATGCAGTGTAACTAACTGCACAACAAACAGGTAACAGGTTATACACCATTTTAACATAGAATACATCACTGTATACACCATTTGGACATGTAGTATATTTCTGTTTATATCACATCTCACAGTATATATTATCTCAGTATAACAAATCAGTGGTTGATCCATGTTCCAAAATAACCATAAAATCTGCACACTGTGGGACTGCTGTCATCTAACTAACTAATGTTACTGCTAGATCGTTTGTTGTGGAAACTCAGAAATAGTACTATGACTTCAGAACTGTATTGTTTGCTTTGTGCTGAATGACTGATAGCTCGAACAGCTTGAAGGAATTCACTATTGTCTCCAGAGAAGCATTATTCCTCTTACCTCTGACAAATATGTGTATCAATACAGTTAGAGCAGTTTCAGAAACATACATCTCTATCTCCGTCTTGGTATTAAACACACAATATGTTTCTTTATCAACAGAGAATAAGTGTTAAAAAGATGAAAAACTTTACTAGTGTCATACGAGAGTTAAATAAAACATTAACAAGAAAAATGTTAGAGAGACAATATGGTCTGTCAAACAGATGAGTAGAAATGATATAGTCACACAGAATATCTACAAACATTAAAGTGTCATGTTACTTTTAACGTCAGAGTGTAATACTTCACTATCATCCAACCTGACCGGATGTCTTAAACAAAACAACGAGTGAAGTCCAATAAGTAAGACTGTATGTGTATATATACATAGCTATTTCTCTATGGGAGGATGGTCAGACCTGGTTCATACAGAGTTATGCCCCTTTCATTGGGTGAATGTTGTCTAAACAAAGGGAGACAATTTAAGAACAAGCTTGAGTTAGGATTATGCCAATTGTTCCAAATCAAGCCCACCATCTGTATAGGTTGTCGTCGGACCCACTGACAAGGGAGGTATTAAACTTCATTGTGTACAAATAACATGAACCCCAATTGCTTACAACTGCTTCAAACACCCCACCCCCCCCCCAACAAAACAACAAAGTGTTCACTAAAATATGCATCATCAATACTTCATGGGCTGATCATACACAATGTTCCTGTAGGATTTTGTTATGTTCCAAAAGGATTAAGAAATGTTCCTATAGGATTGTGTACATTTACTTTACACTACCATGTGTAGTGTAATAGTTTACTGTCAAGATCTGTGTTCGTTATCTCCATCTTTTGTCATGTCAAGTAATGGTATATCAAAACAAATAAATACCTACTAATTTAGTTGTATGCATGCTGAGGCATAATGATAAATGACTATTCAGGTAGTGAAATAAGCATTTAGATGACACAGAGGTCTGTGCAATGTGCTCACCTCCTGACAATGGGGTGAAAGGGACATGGTAGTAATCAGATTGTCTTTGGGCAGCACACGTTGCTTCCATCTTGCAGGAGCAAGACCTTGGATTCATTTCTGGTTAAACTAGTGACCACGCTGCAGAGTAGCTGTATGCATTCAAGGTGGTGGAGGAACAGAGTGCAGAAGACCAGTGAAGTTATGAGGATGTCTGACAAGAGATACTGATGTTTTGATACCATCATGCAAATCGCCTTGAGATGTATCCCTGAGCTATTCCTCAGTCTAAGGCACATTCACCCACTCAAAGTGTACACATGCCCACTCTGAGAACCAGCTCTGACTTAAAGTTCATGCGAGACTGAGCTGTACAGACGACATTCCTAGATGCAGGGGACATCGCAGCTCCTACAAAGAACAAAAACACAGTCAATAAATCATTAAAACGGCTGCTACTTGATACAGGAGGAACTTCCAACAAAACACTAATACCATACCTGAGGCACAACCAGAGTATTGAAATCATGGATTTAATGCATGCCCAAACCAGGATATATATTTTCTTCAAATCAATGGGAAATACATTTCCTTAGAAGCCTTTAAAATTATATATCTGAAATGACTATTACTTTAAATCAGCTTATCCATGCCTACAAAATGGCAGCATGCATTACAGAAACTGTCAGCACATGATTTATGCTGAAGTCAAGTGGGTATATATGGGTAAGAACACATTAAAATATCACAACATGCAACAGCAAAAAACCAACTACAGTGAAATATTGTTTCCTTTATTTCTACACAACATCAAAAGCAACACAATTCACAACAAACAAATGCAAATATTCTACAAAATATTGCAAGTTCTTTCTTGCACTCTTGACGTAATTAACATAAAATTAAAGCGTAGATAAATCCTGAATAAACTGTTGTTTGTTTAGGACTTTTTTCTTATAATACCAGCATTATCACTGAAAAATAAGACTCATTCCTAAATCTTAGCATATATAACTAACCTTATGTTGAAGAATTAACTAAACTGCTTACAAGTCTGAGCAAGAAAACTGAATGTGGTATTGTTGAAGTGCATGATGTGAACAGAAACGTTCTAGCCTTGTCTCCCATGACTGCACACCCCTTCTGCCCAAGTGTCAGTGCGGATTAAACGAAACCCTGTTAGTGTGGAAGCAAGTATTGTTATACAATGTCTACGTTCTATAAATGGTCTAGGTGAAACAACTGCCACATTTAAAGCTTAATTTCATATGAAACAACACTCTCAGCCAGTCAATGACACCAATGTCTCGTACGAATCAACCAGATTTTACCCTTTGAATGTTAAGGCACAGTTAACCTCCAGCTGCGAACCTCTGAAAGAAGCATGACACCATCAACATGTGATACACTCCTCCACATGATGAACACTGGGTGAGCACTGATGATCACATGGCCCACCTTTCTTACAAAGTGTATATTTTAAATTGAAACATTTACCCAAAATGAATTTCAAAAGAGGAGATAAATATGCCACATAAACATCAGTTAACAGTTCTGAATCCACAGGGTTCAACTGTTATCAGATGTTGGCAATCGTCCTGGAAATGACAAGAGTCTGTGATCATCAGCTCCCCAAACATGACAGTCACCACATGGTGTTTAACATAAACACTGTCCAGTCTGATGTATGCCACAACACCCAGATACATGTCTTTTTCATCATTTGGCTTCAGTCATATAAACAACTCATTACACAACCACACTCTGTTATGTAATCTCAGGAATTAGGTCCACAACTGGCATCAGGAAGGTGCCATATTTGTATGAATGCAGTACTGATTTAGCAAAGTGGTATGGTTTACAAAAACTGAACTTGAATCAGTCACTCCAAAGATGCAGTTTGAAAAGTTTGTGTTGTGATATGCATGCACAGAAACAGCATACTTAAACAGGAAGATTCTATTACACCAATACTTTGAATACAGCACAACGATGTTTCACACAAAATCATGAATTTCAATAAATAATAACAAAGAAAATCAATACTTTGAAAAATCACAACCTGATGGTGAATAAATGAATATAAATAAGGGCACTATTAGACTATTATACAAAATGAAACAAATGTCTTTGATGGTTCTTGTTACTAAGTGCCCATGACAGTGGACTGGTGATGTTATTGTTACACTATCCCACTACAGTCAACTGAACTTTTAGACAAGCTCTACCTTCTCTGGTTGGTGCCTTCTCTCGCTGCTCTGCCAAGTACGGCTCAGAGTGGTAGGGCTGGGAGTGGTATGTCCGCTGCACCACAGTCTCGGGCATCACAATATCTTCAGATGCACACTTCCGTAATGTCTTCAGTCGCTGAAGGCGATTTGTATTTGGCTCAAATGATGCCAGAAGTTCATGGAAACTCTTTGGTCTCTCTGGCTTTTCTAGAACTGCGCTATCACTTTCTGCTCCCCTCTCAGCTGATTTACCACGCTTTCCTCTACTTGACACAAATACTCTTTCCAAATTGTCACCCTCACTCATCCCACTCACATCTTTCATGATTTTCTGCTCTGGAACAGCTACTGTCTTCTCGGGGCTTGCAGCTTGTTTCTTCAGTGGGTGGACGGGAGGTTTTGCACTGGGAGATGTGGGAGTGGAAACCTCAGATGTTTCACTGCTCACAACTTTGTCTGAAACACTGACATCCTTCGGCATCTTAATATGCCCTAGTGTCTTTGAACCAATATCACTTTCTTTGGACTCATCTTTCAGATCCAGATCATCACCATCAGTGAAAGCTAAAGTCAAGTCAGGGGCACTTCGGGTATGAAGGGGTTTGGATTTCCTACTCTTTTCCTCATCACTTGAGCTAAACATTTCAACCATCTTGGCAATTCCTCGACCTATCTTGGCTCCTCGACGCTTACTATCTGAACCCTCTGCGGCCTCATTCTTCAGATGAGGGTGTCTTCCACGAAGAGTTTTTTTCATCAGTTCTTGTGATGATGTCTGGGTCTCCACTGTCCGCTGTTTTGGTGACCCATGCGGTGAAGGAGGCTTCTTCTCACCCACTCTAGTTGCATGGATGTCAAAGGACTTTTCAAATTTTGGAATTGATGGTGGTGTTCCTGGCTGCTTTATCTGAAATTCCACTGATGAAGTCGCTGTGGAAGGTTTCTGTGTTTCTGTGGCAACATCCTTGCGTAGAGAACGATACGCCAGGTCATCATGCATAATGTCAGCATCTTTCTCTGGCCTAAGTCTGAGATGTGACTGAGGTGGTGATGATTCCCTTGGCCTCAGGTAATCAGCTGTTGTGGGAGACACGCCTGTTGTTGACTGTGTTTCAGCTCGTGGGGTTGATTTGGATCTGGCTTTCCTAACAGCCACGTCATCATCCACTAAATCAGGATTCTTGGAGCGAAAACGGCCACGGGCCTTTCTGGGCGCTACGGCTGGGGGAGTCTGCGAGGAGCTGACTGACATTGCTGGCTGAGAGCTGCTTGTGGATGATGCTGCAGGAGACTTCAGGACAATTGAAACACTCTGACTTCGAGTTTCTTGGGGAATCCCACTTTGAGTCATCAACTTACTCACATTTGCTGACAAAGTCTGCCTCTGTGGATCATCCAAAGTACTACTCTTCTTGGGAATTGGAACCATTGCTTTCCCTGATTTCCCAATCGGAGGTTCTTGTACACCTTGTCGTGCTATCAGAGGTTCCTGTGTGACAGTCCTATGTGTCCCTGGCTGAATAACCTTGGCTGTTGTTGACACGAGGGCAAGACTCTTTCTGCCTGGGTCAGGACTTACTACAGGAAGATTCAAAGGTCGAGGAATGCCAGTTTTAAGAGAAGTTTTTCTTAGAGGTTCTGGACTGACAGGAATTTCTGGCTGAAATGTTATTGATGATACTGGAGACATCTGTGGAGCTGATATTTTCCTTACTGGCTCGGGACTTGGTCCTGTTTGAGGAGGATAATAGTTCAACTTTGACACAGCATTACCTGGTGAAGTCTGCATCCTGCTGGGTCCTGCTATCACAGCTGATGTCTGATTCACTTCATCAAGTATGGCCTGAAAAGACTTTGAGATGGCCTCATAGTCTGCTTCTGTCTTTTTTTCAGGTTCTCTGCTTCTAAATCTGTCTGGTTTTGCAACTTGGAAGGAGATACTACTGGTCTCAATCTTCTGCTCGGGTCTCTCTGTAAAACTTGGAGCCTGAAGTGGACGTTGGGACCTATAAGAAGGGTAGTCCCTTCTCTCTGCTCTATCCAGAAGGCTTTCATCATCCAGATTCAAACTCTTGTAAATGCGTTCCAGTTCAGTCAGGGCATCTGATAGTTTGGACTTTTTTTTCACATAGAAATCTTGGAAAGATTCATTACGTGATTCAAAAGATTTTGGACTTGCTGCTGGAGCAAACTTTCTAAGTGTCAGCAAAATTTTATCAAGGTTCTTTTCATCAGCTTTAACTAGTTTGGTTTTAATTTGATTTATCTTACTTTCAACATCTTTAGCAATTTGTCTTAGATCCTCCATAGACTGATTTACCTGATTAATCTTTTCTTCAGAGGAAGGCACATTGCGAGGTGGTACAGGCTGGGACTTCAGAGGAGCAGGATGGGTTACTGAGAACAAGGTGGGAGGCTGCTGGGAGCTTTGTGGTATGATAAGCGGAGGAGGTGGCTTGGGTCGTATACGCCCTGGTGACTTCGTGAGAAGCTGATCTTGTGCAAGACCAGTGTTAAGCAGCTTCTGTTTGAGTATATTAGGGTCAAGCTGATAGTTGCCATTCACAACATTGGGGTACTCCTGCATGCCAAGAACAGGCTGGGCTGGCTGCTGAGTGGCATATGTCAACAACAAACCTTGAGCAGCAGGAGCAGCAGTTGGACCAGGACCCATACTTGGTGCTGCCCCGAGGTGACTATCATCCCAGTAGCTCCTAGAAACATCTGCATATGTTCTAGGTCTCGAAGAACTTGTGATGTTCACCTCAGTGAATGAAGGACCTGGAGAAGACTTATGTGAGTCAGAGCTGTCCCCAGCCTTCCGTACTTTAGGGCTGGACTGTTTCTCCAAGGATGTTTTGATGTCATCTAAGACATCATCTAAAGCACTGGGGGCACTATATTTATCTACAGAAATGGTTAACGGTGTTATATTGGGTGTGTAAAGTGACTTTGACCTATGTATTCTGTCTCTAGCTGAGGTCCGAGGCTGGGTGGGGAGTGTGTAGCTCTGACTATGGGGATAATCAAGCTGATGCTGTCTAAAAGATAGGGGGTCATCTAAACCTGTTCCATTAAACATTTTCTCAAAACTTGTCATTTCCTCAATTTCTTTCCAGAAAGGGTCCTCAGAGAAGGGTATTGTTTGCAATGTTCTTGCTTTCACTCTTTCTATGCTGACCATATCTCCCTTGTTACTCTCCATGTTAGGAGACCAAACCTCAGTTTCTTTGATTTTATCTTCCAGGTCAGATATAAGTTTTGACCAATCAGTATCATCGTCATGTTTTGATGGTAACTGCCCTTGAAACTGACTGTCCGAATCTGGCTGGAAGTCCAGATCAAACCTTCTACACAAATCCTTCACACTGTCACTCTTAGCATCTTTCATTTCTTCCAGTTCTTCATAACGAGAAACACATTTTCCACTATTTGCATGCTTGGATGCCTCGATAGCTGGCTGTTTGTGAGCTAGCATTTGTTCTCGCAGTTCTGCTGCAGTCAATACACCACCAGTAGCTATCTGTGGAACTGGGGCATTATAGAAAGTGCTCACTGCACTGGTTGCTGTGTGGTACTGGGCACCTGACACTGGCTCTCTGATCAGGTGGAATAAACTTTTGGTCTCTTGTGCTATCATCTGAGGATCTGTGGCAATATGAATCATTGGGTCAGAATTAGATGGTTTCAGAGTTTGCAGGTTACTCCAAGTGAAGCTCTGGGCCACAGGTCCAACTGGGGATTGTGGTATCTCTAGTTTCTGCTCCACATATACTGATCTACGAATATTCCTTGGCAGTAGATCCTGTTCTGTCCTCTCTTGTATGGTTCCAAGATCAGGATCACTCCTCTTTTTCATGTAAGTTTCCCATCTGTTCACTCTTTCTGACACTTCGATATCGTAATCCACATCTGAAAACATACCACGGTCAAGATGAGGAATGTTCAAACTATCTGTGATGACCGCCGTGCCATCAGGCTTCAGTTGGTCTGCTGAACTAGATTTAGGATGCACATATGATGGATGCAGAGCACCCTCCCTGAATGCTGCTGGTATTGGTGGAGCTGAATTCAGCTGTGTGTCTGATTTAGAGAAGGCATCTCTAGAGATGTCACTTGTAGGTATAACTGACCTACTATCGTAGGAAAGTTTCCGTTCTGGGGGGATACCATAGCCTGAGTACCCTGACGAAGATGAGGTACTGTATCTCTGGTTGGGGGCAGTAGGGCTATTACCATAATGAACACCAGAATCAAATCTGTTCTCACTTGCGATACGAATATCCGCTGGTTGTTGCTTATTCCCTGGTATAGGGATATGAAACTTGAGTTCACTTCCAGGTTTTATGTGTGGTTGTGAAGGAATAGTATGGGTGGTTCTTTGCTGTTGGGCAGATGCATATGATGTAGGGAGGACTCCTGAATGTAGGGGACCTGAGCGTACACTGGTATAATGACCAGAACTCCTTCTTGGGTCTGGTAAACTGGCTGATCTGGACACTGGTGCAGAGACCTTCTTAGTACGTCCACTTTCTATCTCACTCTCTAGATACTGAATGTTGGACTCTATCAGTTCATCTAGTGAGTCATCACTATTAGCAGCTATATTAGCTCGTAACCTCCTCTGCTGATCCAGGACACTTTGTGAAGGAGGCCTATCTATGACACGACTGGTCTTTAACCGCAACTCCACCACCTCATTGAAGTTTGATGGCGATTTCTGTCCTAGTCCTTGACGAATGGGAGCATGAACTAATTCTCCTTTAGGTACCTCCATTGTCCCACTGCTTGCAGGCCTCATGAACACAAAACCATGGCCAACATTCTGGTAAGTAGTACCAGCCCCGAACTTTCTGCTATAATCCAGACCTGGAGACTGAAGCTCAGGTTGCTGGTTGCTACTCCCTTCATATATAGAGTCCACAGATGGCACACGTGGGCGGTCAAATGGCCGTTTGACCACCTCTGGGGAACTGTTGTACACAGCTGTCTTTGTGACAGGGGATCGAACCTCATTATGTTGGGAAAACCTGTTAGCATTAGCTGGAGCATCAGCCCTTGTTGATATCCCAGAATCAGAAAAACCCTTTGGATCAAAAGGCCGAATAAGAGGCTGTCTAGTTTGGCCACTACTTGTTTGCTTTACTCCATAAGGCGAACCATAGGCAGAAGATGAGGGAGCACCGTTCACGCCTTGGTAAGATGACTGTATGACAGAAGACCTTTGATTCCCTAATTGGTGGGAGGTCCCACCAGACCTGGGATCAGATGAACCATTCTGGAAGAAAACTCCTTGAGATTTGGGAGAGTAATTTTGTGTTGGACTTCCTGGTATGACTGCACTTTGTCTGAAGCTATCTGGTCTTGGCTGTTTCCCAAGGCCACTTTGAATTGCACGTTGTCTGAGTCGAGATATCCGTGACTCAGGAGTGTTCTCTTCGTCAGAGGTCATTTGAATGTCAATTCGTTTCCGCCTTAATTCTTCAAGCTTTTGGTATTTGTTCCCTTTTAAACTGCCCCCACCTCCACTGTCCCCCTTGTCTTGAGAACCATAGTACACAAAACTTTCACGATTAGTTTTGATTGGTGTTGGTATCCCTGTTGAAAACCCATTCTCACTGTTTGACTGGCGTTTGTCTATTTTCCCAGTTCTCTTTGTCTTCCTCATAACAAGAGGATTTTTGGTCCACACTTTTGTGTCACTGTCATTAGAGTCTGAGTCACTTCCTGCTGGTCTCTGAGCCTGCACATGAACCAGATTCCCATCATCGGATAAGGGTGGTGAATACCGTGACACCCGTGTGGCTGTAGAACTGTGAGTAACGGCCCATATTGGACCAACAATTCTCTCATTTTTCTTCCCATATGATGCGAAATTGTCATCCTGCCTGCCTTCTTCTAAAGGTTGTCTCTCACGAGTCACCCTGTTGGTGGGCCCCTCACTCCGAGACCGCCGTTTAATTTCTGCTTTGCTTGGCTGATCCCCTCGTCCTCCTTCATTACCTCGAAAGCGATCCCGTCTTCCCTGGCGCTGTTGGATGCGCCTTTCTGCCATGTTGTCCCCCTCCCTTTGCTGTGCCTCCGGGGTAGATGGACTCACCGGTTTGGATCCCGGCTGTTTACTAATGCTCCTTATCTTTTCATCAGCACTCTGCAAATACAGGACAGTTGGGTATTATTGTCAGGATGGTGTACAGCTATGTGATAAACATGACATAAGGTTATAGAATATTGTCAAGATGGAATACAGATATGTGATAGACATGACAAAAGGATATAGAATATTGTCAGGATGGAATACAGATATGTGATAGACATGACATAAGGATATGGAATATTGTCAGGATGGAGTAAAGGTATGTGATAAACATGGCATAAGGATGTGGAATATTGCCAGGATGGGGTACAGGTATGCGATAAACATGACATAAGGTTACGGAATATTGTCCAGAACAGAGTACAGGTATGGTATTAACATGACATAAGGTTATGGAATATTGTCAGGATGGAATACAGATATGTGATAGACATGACATAAGGATATGGAATATTGTCAGGATGGAGTAAAGGTATGTGATAAACATGACATAAAGTTATGGAATATTGTCAGGATGGAGTACAGATATGTGTTAAACAGGACATAAGGTTATGGAATATTGTCAGGATAGAGTACAGATATGTGATAGACATGACATAAGGATATGGAATATTGTCAGGATGGAATACAGATATGTGATAGACATGACATAAGGATATGGAATATTGTCAGGATGGAGTAAAGGTATGTGATAAACATGACATAAAGTTATGGAATATTGTCAGGATGGAGTACAGATATGTGTTAAACAGGACATAAGGTTATGGAATATTGTCAGGATAGAGTACAGATATGTGATAGACATGACATAAGGATATGGAATATTGTCAGGATGGAATACAGATATGTGATAGACATGACATAAGGATATGGAATATTGTCAGGATGGAGTAAAGGTATGTGATAAACATGACATAAAGTTATGGAATATTGTCAGGATGGAGTACAGATATGTGTTAAACAGGACATAAGGTTATGGAATATTGTCAGGATAGAGTACAGATATGTGATAGACATGACAAAAGGATATAGAATATTGTCAGGATGGAATACAGATATGTGATAGACATGACATAAGGATATGGAATATTGTCAGGATGGAGTAAAGGTATGTGATAAACATGGCATAAGGATGTGGAATATTGCCAGGATGGGGTACAGGTATGCGATAAACATGACATAAGGTTACGGAATATTGTCCAGAACAGAGTACAGGTATGGTATTAACATGACATAAGGTTATGGAATATTGTCAGGATGGAATACAGATATGTGATAGACATGACATAAGGATATGGAATATTGTCAGGATGGAGTAAAGGTATGTGATAAACATGACATAAAGTTATGGAATATTGTCAGGATGGAGTACAGATATGTGTTAAACAGGACATAAGGTTATGGAATATTGTCAGGATAGAGTACAGATATGTGATAGACATGACATAAGGATATGGAATATTGTCAGGATGGAGTAAAGGTATGTGATAAACATGGCATAAGGATGTGGAATATTGCCAGGATGGGGTACAGGTATGCGATAAACATGACATAAGGTTACGGAATATTGTCCAGAACAGAGTACAGGTATGGTATTAACATGACATAAGGTTATGGAATATTGTCAGGATGGAATACAGATATGTGATAGACATGACATAAGGATATGGAATATTGTCAGGATGGAGTAAAGGTATGTGATAAACATGACATAAGGTTACAGAATATTGTCAGGATGGAGTACAGGTATATAATAAACATGACATAAGGTTACGGAATATTGTCAGGATAGAGTACAGGTATGTGATAAACATGACATAAAGTTATGGAATATTGTCAGGATGGAGTACAGATATGTGTTAAACAGGACATAAGGTTATGGAAAGTTGTAATCATGGAATACAGACGTGTGAAAAACATGACATAAAGTTATGGAATAATTTCAGGATGGAATATATGCATATGTAATAATGCCGGAGTACAGGTATGTCAAAGACGTGACATAAGGATATGGAATACTGTATGTAAAAAGCATTTGTGAGGAACAAGTGATATTCAATCTAGGTCTTGACCACAGTCATTTTTGCAGGTCAAAATATTTTTTAACTGAATATTTTACATATTTATTGAGACGTATGCCAAACATACTGAAAATTGGAACGCAGACATAATTCTTAAAAAAAAATTCATAAACATATAAGTAAACAATACCCATATCACATACTGCTAAGGACGTTATTAACACAAATAATTGTGGAGAACAATATGAAATCAGGGACAAAGTTCAATGTAATAATGTGTAACAATGAAATAACCCAGGACCTGCCCAAATTAATAGGTAAATATCAGGCATTTCACTAGTGGGTGTGGCCGAACAAATTCTCTGATAAAATGCCATGGAATCAATTATGATTACTTATAACAAAAATATTACAACCATTCAAACAAAATATAGTAGAGACACCCATATTGAAGAAAACACAACAACAGTAACTGCTGGGAGCAATCTTTTGATCATGAAAGTAATAAATTGCTACCTCTGACTTGCTCAGTAATCAAAAGGTTCAAAGTCTGTTTGAAAATGTATTTATCAAGGAGATAAAACTGCAGCGAAACTCTGTTGCTTAACAGGTGAAACTGAAAGTAATGTTTTAAGTAAAGATACACTATTTATACAACACTGTTTAAGATAAATGTGAACTTTTTCCTTGAGTAGGCTGAAACAAAACAACTTTGAATAACACAAGGGCTGCCCCTAAACATGTGTAGGTTACACAGACAGAACACTCTCAACAGCCAGCAATCATCTAGTTATTGTTCTTCTCAGTAGGCAAACTACTATTCAGTACTCAATTGTTTACATCATCTGGTACTGTCATATAACATGAAAAAAAAAACATTCCCAAGTACAGTTGTGTTTTGTTTTGCAAGTAGTGTTTTTTGTCTAAAACAAATCCATGTTTTCGTAACTTCTGTCTGTTTAGCCAATGAACTAAGACAGTTACACATGACTAATATACATACAAGTCAAACTCATGCATTAATACATGCCCATCTGAGGATGTAGTGCATAATTAACTGATACTGACTTACATTAATTTGAAATGTGACATCTTTACCCCATATCCATTATTAAAACTGGTTTACTTTCTCTTCACAAATAATTTACATGAGGGCTACACCTCATACTTCGCTTCTAAGATCAAACTAGACAGATCTGTGTTATATATACAGCACAGCATTCAAGAAACTATGATACAACTCCAACATTCCCCTGAACACAGTAACAGGTCGCTTTCCTCACGCCTGTGCTCAACTCACGCTGTACAATCCATCGTGGTTCCTCCCAAAGGTAAGAGAGATAACACTTCACAGGTAACGGTTCCTCAATATCCAAATTCCTGAAGGAGGTATCTATCACTGAATCACTTCAGCAGAAGCAAGTATATATGCAGGTAGGGTGTTCCTTCAGTGTCTAGACCCTAGGCTCTCCATGTCTTCTAATCAACCCTCATTACACTAGACTCCCTTTCTAACTCCATCTTGGATCAAATTGAGGATCATCATCTAGGCTGCTCCCTCACATCACCAGTTAGTTTGAATCACCTTCCATGGTTGTGCCAAGCCTGGCTAAATTTGGAAGACTTTCTTCAGAGGGTCTAGAGGGAGGGTCATGCTCAGCGCCTACCACACTTGTACACACCTGGTGTTAATTGCTCCATGCTCAATGTGGCATAAAATACAACTTGTCTGTTTACCTCTTATCTTATTGTAAGTCTCTTTGATATGATACGGTATCTAATGTACTGCATATATACAGCATGAATAACACTGGAAATATGCTTTCCGCTGCCAACAAATACCTTAACAGCCATTTACCAAACTATGAACATGAATAACAGGAAGAGGGTACCATTATGGCCTCATTGCACTGGACTGAAAACATGATAATAAGGCTCTTAGCTGAAAACAATATAACTGAGGCTATTGATTGAAAACACGATACTAAGGCTCTTGACTGCATGCATAAAATTAAGGTTCTTCACTTAAAACATGATATTAAGTCTCTTGACTGAAAACATGAAATCAAGACTCTTGACATAAACATGAGATTAAGGCACTTGACTTAAACATGATATTAAGGCTCTTGACTGAAAATATGACATTAAGGTACAAGACTGAATATATGACACTACGATACCAGATTGAACGTAAGTCAATTTTGTAGCAGACTGTTCCTGGCATTATTACATCTTATTAAATGTATTCAATTAAGGCACTAGATTGATTGTATGACATTGTGGCACTATACTGAATATAAGTCATTACTGCACTCCACCGATTTGGGGATTTGGGCACTTGATTGAATGTATGATGCTAAGGCACTAGATTAAATACATGAAGATATGACATTAAAACACTTGAATGAAGATGACGCTATAGCACAAGACTGAAGTTATGACATTATGGTACAAGTTAAATATATGATATTATAGCTTTTAACTGATTATGGCTTTATAGTATTTGATTATATATATAGTCTGGTTCATAATTATTGAGAATTTTTCTTCTTACTTTGAGCTATCCTAACACCTCAACTGATTCACTGATACTTAAAACTAAGTAATGGTATAAGGGAGGTAACTCATCTTGGCCTACTGAGTATAGTACAATTAGAGTTACCTCCCCTGAATTTGTAGCAGACGTCATTTTCCTCAGCACTGTCAACAATGTCTGCTGAAGATAAAAGAAGGTTGATTTTTGAGTTGTGTAATCAAGGAATTGATGATGTAAATACATTGGCAGAGAGAACAGGAACTCCTCTTTCTACTGTGTATAGGATTTGGAAGAATTTTAAAGAGGGAAAGGATTTTGGGCATCAGAAAGGAGCAGGGAGACCCAGAAAATTGGACTTCTCAGATCGCGTCCGGCTGGGAATTTTAGCGTCTAAAAAGCAAAGGGCAAGCATCTCCAACATCAGGTATGAAATGATAGAAAGGGGATCAACAGTTGTATCAAAATCTACAGTTAGAAGAAATTTGATTGATCTTGGATGGGAGAAAAAGACTGGAATTCCTTCTCCTCTCATGAAACAAGAACATAAAGACAGGCGTGTTGAGTGGTGTTTGGCACATGAAAACTGTGACTGGGAAAATGTGATTTTTACTGATGAAAGCTCAATATGGGTATATCCCAATAATGTGAAAATATGGACAAAGTTTGCGTCAGCACCGTTGTATCAACGACCTAAATACAGCCCAAAGCTTCATGTATGGGGAGGGATATCCTTATTAGGAACGACTCCGCTGTGTGTGTTTGAGGGAAATCTGACAAGTCAACGCTACACTAACATATTAGATAATTTTCTCCTTCCAAGTGCACATGTGTTTTATGGAAATGACTAGATTTTGCGGCAAGAAAATGATCCTAAACACACCGCAAAACATGCCAAGCAGTGGTTTCAGGAGAAAAATGTGACTGCATTACCATTTCCTGCATATAGTCCTGACTTAAATCCCATTGAGAACATTTGGGGGGTGATGAAGGAATGTGTGAATCAAAAGGGGTTGACAAAAATTGAAGACATGAAGAGAGAAGTGGTCCGATACTGGGACAGCATAACTCACGAGACACTAACCTCTGTGATAGGAAGTATGCCTACCCGTCTTAGACTGTGCCGTGAAGCTCAAGGAGACTTGATAAAATATTAAATTGTTACCTACACAACATGTAAAGGTCACTTCACTTTCACAATACATTCAATTTTATCTGATTTGTTCTCGTTTAATAATATGAAATGCTTTAGCTATTCTCAATAATTTTGAACCGTACTGTAATTCATGTTGCTACAAAACTGAATATGTGACAAATGGTAGTTATTTTCATGACAGTTGTAACAGGTTGTTGAAGATGGAAAACTTACCAGCTGAAGAAATTTTAAGTAGCTGCTTGAATGTAACAAAGAGAGGTTGATATTTACCGTAGGCCTTGACATCATGCCCAGTACAGATGAGAGAAGTACAGGCACCCATTGTGTTCCAATCAAGAGACTCACAACCCCTGACTCAAATAAATTTCAGAAAACATTGTTTGTCTGAAAATGATCAATTGTCAACAGAAAACGACTTCTAAAGAATGGACTGCTGCAATGACAATTATCATTAACAGAGGATACTGATGCTGTTATGGAAGTTTACTTTCCAATTTTGGTGATTTTCTATCACTTTTGGTGTATATGAGTTCAGTTTTGATAATTTGTTCACTGTCTGTTTGGTAGGCCTGAGCAGTGGCGCCAGGGAAGGTTCACCCTGACCAGACAATGCTGTCAGAAGTCGCCTGCATGTACAGGGATCAGAAATGTGTACATCTTTACACATACAGGCTTCAAACAATGGTTCTAAATCAATGGAAATGACGTGATTCTTCTTCCTGTTTTCCAAGCATGCATATTTGTCTGCATGACTTCCATTGGTGGTGGAGTAGTCATAGCAATGCTGAGACTCTGCATTCAGACAAGTCTCTAGCAGCCTTCCACTGCCAGCTGTTCCCCTATAAATAGAACCCATTCCAAGCCAGTAAATATAGGCCTGCATGTATGCTTGCCTATATCCCTCTCACGAACTATGCTCAACAAGCAACAAGTTTTTGTGCACCCAATACCCACTTCCTATCTATTGAAATTGCATGCTGAAATACTGGCCAGAATATTATGCATTAAAGGATCAAGTGCCTGGAGAAGGAAAAGTGATAGAGGAGCACTGATTTTTACCTGCATAATGCTAGGATAGACAGCATCTGAAATTTGCATATATATAAATATACCATGATATGACTAAAACATAAACTGTCACAGATAAATACAATATGTCCCAAGAACAAGAGTGACACAGTGTCAAGTGCATAACTGAAGATCGCATTGTCTGCTGTTTTAGACATACTTATTCAACAAGTTCCAGATGATTAGTGAGTGAGTGAGTGAGATGGGTTTTACACAACTTTCAGCAATATTTCAGCAATTTCATGGACACCAGGAATGGGCTCGAGATATTGTACCTAGCTATCTTACCTCACACATAAATGTCATTTTCTGACTGGTTAATTCGAAGATTGAATAACATTTAATGTTACATGCTGGAGTAAGCGAGTGAGTTGAGTTTTACATTGCTTTATGCACTATTCAGGTAATATCATGGTTGGGTGGGGATACCAGGCTTCACACATTGTACCCACATAGAGAATACAACCCAGGCTTCTCACTTGGCTACCCCACTGGCCCTTTTGCCTGCTGGAAATGCCATACTGTGGCAGTTCGTTTGGTACTTCATGCTAGTAGTGTTTGGGTTGTTGCCTAACTCTGGTACTCCATATTATGTTCCAATACCTGTGCTTGAAACAGTTCAAAATTAACATTGAGGAGTTCAGTAAGATAAATACGTATTTTGTATGTATCCTGATAAACCCTCTACTTTTATTTATGTACTTCAAGCCATATACCCCTCTTGAGTAGTGAACAGCTGATATTGTAATGAATTGAACCCAGACCTTCACTGTGAAGAGCAAACACTTTAGCTATTAGGCTACACCACCCATTCAGATAATGACCTAAATGTCAATTAAGCAGCTACACAGTGAATTGTATCTCCACTCAGGAGATTGTTCACAATGCTGTCATCAGTTCATCCACACTTCATTCCCTGGTCTATCACTGGGTGTTAGAGTATGATAATAGCCTATGATGCTTCTGTATGTCAACATGTTTGTGTTGTGCCTCACTATCCCCTAACTGAGTAATGACGGGGATTATTCTGCCTCATGAGCTGACAGTCATACATCACAAGACAGACATGCTCCATTACACAAATGATGTGTTGATGAAGGAAGACTAACACGTCAAACACTGGTAAGACAACAGCATTCCTATTGTATTCCCAGGCAGACAGGTGGCTCAGAACCAATGTACAATTATTTCCACTTTAGCAAGTGCATATTTTTTAATGAATGAACTTACCAAAATACATCATGCAATCAGATTTCTATATTTCCTTCTGCATGTAATACTTTTTTGAGTGGCATATTTAGAAGCTGGGAAGTACAAACTAGACAAATTCTATGGATATAGTAAAGACATTGTTATCCACTAAGGTTGTCCATTTTCTGCATATAATGCTATTTACTTTACTTCATGTCAGTTTCTGTTGAAGTCTGTGATGAATGGAAGCGTGTGCTGGAGCTGAACATGTCTAGTGTTTGTCTTAGGCTACATGGAATGTATCCAGAGTGGTTCTCACAATCATGTTAGAGTGATTTGTATGTCTCTGTCAGTCAGCCTAAATACCACAGATGTGTTAGGAAGTGACACAATTACCTCTGTGTGCCCAGCTGACTAAGCAGTAAGACCATCCCTCCCTTAGAAGACTACACAAACCATGATTTTACATATACTGAACAACATTTCCTCCTCAAATACACAACTTATTTATCTAAACATATACAAAGATCTGTTGATTATTTGTACAATGCAACTGTGTGGTTGTTTCACAAGATGCTTACTGTACTTATTTAAATGAGCCTTTCCTTGCTACAATTGTGCCTCCAGATCCAATTATTTCACTAAAAGTCAGCCCATGTATCTGAACTGTAGCTGAAACCACAGACCACATACATTACATGCTGAAATTATTCAAATCTGGAAACTGACAACAATGGGAACTACTACACTATTCTGTCTAGCAACACCCTGGAGCTGCTTGTCTTCTGCTTCTTACACGAACAATCAAATGAGCTGTGAACAAATTATCTATCCCTCTAATGCCTACATGCAATCAAAATGTAACTTTATATTTTTCTCAAACCATATTATTTACATAATTTCACTCAGGAATGAGTGTTATTGGAACAGAGTGCTAGGATATGTTTATGAGAAAGAAAGTTGTGCTATTTTAACACGTGCACTGGCACACTTGTGGATGGATGCACATGATTTGCTGGAGAGCTCAGTAGGTGAACTTTGGGAAGGGGAGATTAGATATCTGCCTCCAGCACCAGGTGGCCACACTGATAACACATGGTACAGCTTCTCATGATTCAGGAGAAATTAGGTGAAGTAGCATCATCTGCTCAAAAGAGATATTACCATCCATCTTCCTTTTCTTACAAGTTGTCCACAACATTGCCTCCCTTTCTTCTTCTATTCTACCAAGTTCCTCATGATGGTGTTCACATATGTAAGCATACTGCACACCTGAATATCTGCCTCACCGTTTCTGATTGGCTAAGCACACTTCTATTATTTTCAGTCTACCTCACTTACAAGCGAGGTACATTGCAATTACTCTGCTGCCAATGGCAACTCATTCAGCATGTTGTTGTGGTAGTACTTTTTTAATCTCAAATAACACTGAATCATGCAAATTACTGATCGACTGAGGTAGGGAGGGGGAGGAGGAGGAGAAAGCTATAAATTTGTTTTTCCTTGTGTCATCTTCAAAATCTAGTGATGGCTACAAAAAGATTTGCTTCACATTCATAAACATAAACAATCATCAACCCATGACCAGTAAACAACTTATATTGTATCCATGTGGGGAATCAAATGAGGGGTTTCAATGTGAAGAGCGAACACTGTAACCATTTGGCTATCCCACCATCCATAGTTATTGAAGCCATTAGTCCTGGAATAGAGCACTATAGAGGATATAGTACAGATGGAGGTGGGGTACACAAACTGATACTGCCCCTCAACCACCAAGTTGCTATGGATACCAGTCTACATACAATTTGGGAGATTAGTGGGCAAACAGACCAAATACTGCTACTTCACCAACATGTTGCTATGGATCCCAGTCTACAGCTGGGGAGATTGGTGGGGCAAACAAACAGATACTGTTTCCCCACCACCATGTTGCTATGGATACCATCTACAGCTGGGGAGACTGGTGAGGCAAACAGATACTGTTTGTCCACCAATACATTGCTATGGATACTAGTCTACAGCTGGGGAGATTGGTGGGGCAAACAAACATATACTTATCCAACTGACAAGCAGGTGGCATGGCTGAACATCAAGACTGATGGGCAATGTAACAAGAAGACAAAATAAACATTTCTAGCAGAATGTATCTCTCATGCTCCAAGTTTCCTTACAAGTCGGTGCCCTGAATTTCCATGCATCATCTTCACATTTCAGTACTGAGGGTGTGTAATAAAAACAACACCACACAGACGCGATGAGCAATTATAAGCCATATATTTGTAAATTTGTATATTTTTTCTATTCCTTGAAATATCTAAGTAATAAAATGCAAAACATGACATTTAAAACAAAAAAGACATTACCACTTTTCCTGCAAACACACTTCCCAATTGTTCTCGTTTATGATACCAAAATGAAAAGCTGAGGTATTTGGTAAATGGCATAGTTTCCTACTCATTTGTAGCCATGACATACATGTAGAGCATGACAAGAGTCCGATCTTTGTAAAAACTAGTAACTATAAAGCACTAAATGAACAGGAATACATTCGACACAAATCTTTTGTAGAAAAAGAATGCATGTGCATCTAACACTGGCACGTGAGACAGAGGATTTCTTCCCTTCCACAAGCTTCCACAAGCTTCCACAAGCTTCCACAAGCTAAGTCTCCTGCAGGAGTCTGGTATGTCCAGCATGCCAGCACCTGACCTATACACTTCCTTGGCTTCTTCCACAATCATCTGACTTTAATATCCTGCACCAGAGCTGCCTCATCACCTCAAGAATATGCCAGCCAGTTTTCCTAAAACACTATTGCCATTTTCACATAACATTGAAGCTACATAGCACTTCATGTCTGTGTAGGGAGACATTTGACACAAATACACATGCATTCTTAACACATGTCTTACAATACCAAAAATGTCATATCTGCTAGTAAGGACATTGCAGGTAAATTGACAACACATGACCTGGTTTAGACTAATGCTTAGTCTCTGGATATATATAATTTTGATAGTAACAAACTAACACATATAAATTGAAAAGGAGCTCAAGCAAGACCAGAGGTTCAGACGTGGGGAAATCTAGACTTGTTTAAGTTAAGGCTTTCGCATGGCAGAAATGGCTTGGAAGTAGGAAAATAATCTGGTTCAGGGATTGTGAGACAGACTAGACCTGGTTGTACATGCATATCTATCTTCAATACCCTGTCCCATGAGGGTGTCTTGTACAACAGAATATCTTCCCTTCTATACCCAACACAGTGCTATGTCGAGGAAACCAACACATGGCTCTGTCTGATGTAGTCACTCACATGCACACATGACAGTGATTTCCACCAGTTGTACCTAAAGCTGAGAGCACCTGTCCATGTTTTTCTTGTAGCTGTTTCAGAGTGGCACCTTTCAGTCATACTGTCTGCCATCTGACTTTCACAACACAGGCTGCTTGTGTTCAGTGTGACTCACTCTAATCTCAACCACCCCTGCCATGAAAGAGACACCCAGTCAGTGAAGGACATGTCACATTGTGCTATGCAATATTCGGGATGGATCATAGCATACTGTTGGGATTAAACCCTCATGTTTGAGGTCAAGGAAGTATCACCTCTTGTCCAGTCAGCCCATTCATGTCCAAGTCTGCATTCTAGGCTCACAGACTCTGTTGAAATTCCGTGTGTAGTTCAAAGGAAATATTCTCCAACATATGTTCCAAATCTGATATTGTACCTTTCTTCTAAATATGTCAGCGTTCTTTTAAAGAATAATTGAGTTTTTGCTATTAATAATAGCATTTATCAGTAATCAGAACACATCCTATCCCAGCCCACACACCAACTCTATAAAATATAAGTCCAAATAATGCCCAAATTTTGCCATGTGCTAACAGACTCAACAGGTTAGGCACAACTTCATATAAATGTATTACATTACACATGTATTGCAACAGACAAGGACCATAACATATGATTTACATTCCACCAGCCGAACCAGTTTGCCCTGATTGCTCTAGAGAAGGATCTACCAGAACACATGACAAGTAAGTAAGTAAGTAACTAAAACTCACCAGGCCTGAAGTCTCATCTAAGAAATATTGATGCCACCATTCATGGATTTAGTCTGCTGAATGAAATGACCCAGTGCTGCACAACATCTCTCTCTGAGGTAATACAAAGCTATATCATCCCAATGCACAACATCCTGTATTCCCAAGGCTCTTGGATCAAAGCTGATTACTCCCTGATACTCTTCCCCATAACACTGATAAACAGGAAATATTGCAATATGCAGGGTAACTTCTTATCATCAATTGCTTTGCAAACACTTCTGGAATTTATTAAACAAGCAAAAATGTGGAATGTTCTTATGCTGCATCTAAACTCATTTGCCTTTCTCATTTGATTCATTAAGACTAAACCCCCTGACTGAGGCAAATATGTATGTAACAAACACTTGGCTTTGGTTTATCAAGTAGTCCTTGAACATGTGCTAGTACAAAACAGATCTCTTGTACAAGGGGTAAAGAGGGGTTCTCCATGTACAAGTAGTGCAAGAGGGATCTCTCTATTTATAAATAGTACAAGGATCCCTTTGTGCACAAACTGAATCTCTTCATGTACAAGTAGTACAAGACACTTCTCTTCTCTAAATGTACAAGTTGTACATAAAGTGGTACAAAAAGTTTATCTCTATGCACACATATTACAAGAATAGTACAAGAAGGATCTCTCCATATTTACAAGTAGTACAAAAGTGATGTTCTCCATGTACAAGAAGTACAAGTTGGATATCCCCATGTACAAGTAGTCCAAAATGGATCTCTCTGTGTGCATTTAGTACAAGAGAATCATTTGTGATAATCACCATTCCAGTGAATATTCCTATTCCAGTTGTCATGGTAACCATTGCTATATACATGCACACAAACAATTCTTAGAGCTTGAGTTCTACTTCACTGGTAACCTGAATTTTGATCCAGCACCTGAGAATGCATCCATACAAAACAGGGTTCAGTTACAGATCACAGTATGTATCTGTATCTGCACACATGGCCTCTTATCAACAGAATACCATCAGAGCTAGCTTCGTCTAGAAAGCCAAGGCGGCCATCCTATGTAGATCCCCGCATAACAAGCATATCGGCATGTTCAAGCAATGTTTCCTTGATACATTTCAGACTATAACATAACTAGACATAAATGACAGACAACTGTAGCAATTCATTAGATGTTTCAGAAATTCTGAGATGATATAAGACTAATGTAAATGTTTTAGTAAAATTCACCAATGGAGTATTTAGAACTAGTTCTGTTGTCACATGTATCAAGAATCTTACAATTTCATTGGCTAATACATATGGGAGAGCAATGAATTTCAATGCTGACGTTAGAATAGAAAACTGACCCAACAAGGTTGTGTCAAATCATCTCAGTGACCTTGAATGTTGACTGGTCACATGGTCACTGTTGACCTTGATAGCAAACAACATGGTGTCAGAAAGTGGCATGGATGGCTGAACTTTCAGAAAAAGATACCATTCAAATGTTTGACAACATGGAAAAGAGTAACAAAATGTTACATAACAGACAGTTTAACTGACATTCTGTACAAAAACAGACTCCATGCATGGTCTCTTCACAGTCAGGACACTGACACATGACCAGTGATGCCAGGTAGTCAGAAATTGTTTGTCTTCTGTAGGCACATGCATAGAACTTGACTGAATATTGGAATACAAATCATTATACATGTATACAAATCATTCCATTATCTGCTGGACCAATACTGGCCACTGAGTTATACACGTAAAGCAGAGGGTACGGTATGAGCTGGCTGTAAGCATGGAATAAGTTGTATCACTAGGATATATGGGGTTTTAGGTATCTGTGTTGTTGCATGTGAAGGTTATATAAATATTTATACATACCTGTATGGTTTCTATACAACTTCTTGTGTGTGTTTGAGAATAAAATTTTGTTCTGTTTGGCACAAAACTGAGCAATGATGCTTAAAACCACATTAACAGGTAAAACAGTATAACAGTCTAAACTGTCTCCTTTGTATAATGTACATAAAAGTATATGCATTAGACATGTATCATCATGCTCAAAAATTCATTTCCCTCCTAGATGGGATCTTTAGTATTTCAAAAAGATCATTAGTCTGTCGGCGAGATCATAAAACAAAGATATCTAAGAAATCCCATGCAGGTCTAGAAAATGTGGCAAGGCTAGATTTCCACCAGTCAGAGCTTCTTTTCATTATATATATATTGTCACTATTTTCTGTAAAATATGTTCATTTCAGAGACTATCTATTGGTCTACAAGATCATATGAAGTGATATGATCTAATTCTTACTTGTATGTGATATCAGCTCATTTGCTTCCTTCAGCCTGCCTCATCATTCATCAGTCACAATGTGCATCAAACTTTCACATATTTCAGTTCCAGTTCCAACAGATTATCTGAATATATCATTCAGTTACACTGAACAGATCACACAAAGTTCAACTACACAGCATAAACAATTGTCACTCAAGCACAATGTACAACAAACTGTCCTACTGAGGGACTGACTACTCACTTTAATACACCTGAGTATTTCACATCTCCTTGTGAATGGCATTCCCAGACATGTGATATAGGTCAGCAGTAAATGGGGTGTATATAAGTAATGATAATGAGGCTATCAGCCATTTGGGTTCCTAATAGTGGACTATAATAGCAACAATTACAATGATCATTATACTGCTACCAACGATGCCTGGGTATGGGATGGAGCTGGGGACTGCTTTCATTATGTACTGATTCTTATCCTTCCAGTAAACCTGTGAAATTCTACTAGTGTAAGACCATGGAGGTTGACTGACAACTGTAAACAGCCATGACATCAAACTCTACACAATTATTCACAACAAGTAATAGTTTCCCTCACCTTAACCTCCCATGACAGCTTGTTACACAGCATAAAACAATCTTAAATTTATCAGAGTATCACAGTTTTCTAATCTTCTGTGAATGATATTAACTTATGATATTGGACATAGCATATCACTGTTATTTAGTCTGTTATATCTAATTGATTATATACAAGTGTGTAAAGGTGTTTATGCCATATCCAGATGAGAAGTAAATGTTTACAACACAGCATAGTAGGGGATAGCAGTTTGTTACTGGGCAATATCCCACATCCATCAGTATATCCTTCCTCTGCAAGGTCCAGCATATGTTTCTAGGGTACCTTAGCACACATGTAAACATAACACAAAATAATAAGGGGCTAATTACATTTTAGGGGCATTGGCAAAATAAATACTGGGGTGTCTGCTATATTTAGAGGAGGTACAGGCAGGATGCTACTGGTGAAAGGTGATACCAGTGATAGGCAGATGGTGGAATAATGGCCAGTATGACTGCTAGAGGAAGGCCAACTCACCTTGAGTAAATTCAGTGCTAGTTTCTTCATCTTTAGGAGTTAGACTGTGTGTCCGTGGACTGTATGTATGGAGTGGTGTTAGCAGTAGGACATTAGAGTTGGCCAGAGGAGGTAGTAAGCTACAGCTCACGAGTAGCCTGCCACTGCATTCCTACATCATCTGTTTAGTGTTCTGTGAGAGGACATAAGCAGGGGTGGGAGGCTGGGCCAGACTGAGGCAAAACAAGGCCAACTTTGTTTTCCTTTCACTAGGATGATTGCAGCTTGAGAATATTCACATATTTAAATCAGGAAACTCACTGAATGTGATTCCTTAGATAAGAGCAGCATACTATCTTTTCAGTGGAGCCTGTTCTCCCCACTGGAAGAGTCCACTGCGGCTCCTAAGATGGTACCTAGGCAAGATGATCCCTCATAGGAGATAGGTGCATGGAGGGGGGCAGATGTGGGGGTGATGGCGTGGGTGGGGGAGATGGGGAACTGGACGTCTGATAAACCACTTGTAGAGGGGGTTAGCTTTAGTGCTTCACCATGTACTAAATTGCCAGCACATCAAACCATTAACAGTATGGAGGCAGTCCCCCTCCATCACACACCCCTCTCACTGCTGGTCCAGGTGCTGCTCACATCAACATGCAGCACCAACCGAAGCAGCTAAGGATACAGATATCAAAACGATAGATCACCAGTTGGAGTAACCTCACCCTAACACCACCATATATTCAGACAATTCATTTATTTATCATTCATATTTATTTGCAGCAGGCCTCATTTGAAACAGTTTTGATTGTGAAAATATCAAATATTATATATTGCAATATGGAATTTTTCCCACAGTGGTTGAAGTGGATGCTGATCTTCTGGCTCATGGCCAGCAGAAACAGCACAGTGCCAACTATTAGTCTAAATCAAAAGCCATTGGGCCGGCCGAGGTGGTCAAACATTCTTGCAATGGTTGATGAATACAATTGGTTCATGAATACAATACATGAAGATGATCCTGCCATTAAATACTTACACCTGACTGATACGGGAGTAACTTCAACCCGCAGTCTTTATCATATCCATATCCTCAGACATAATATATTAATCATATCAGTTCCTCACAATAACTTGTTGGGGTTGTTTCAACATTACAATGTAATTAAGCCTAATGGATGTCATTTGTGGCATTACACTGATCGGACCTCAGCTAAACATAGACCTGGATAAGGTTGTCTTCCTGCATGCTACCCGTGTCTGAATGTCAAATACTGCATCAGTTTTATTTCATCAGGACACGGTACAACAGTAGGCAGTTGACCAGTTTAGTTAATACTAGTAAGCTACATATAAATGTTGCATTATGTCAATTGTAATGTTCATTTTACAGAATGCATTACTACCCAGACAAGAACCAGTCTACAGCACCCATGAAACTTGATCCTTGTACCAGACATATGGGGCATGTTGTAAACATCCCAGAAGGGCAGTTTGATATGACATCCTTCAGATACTGATAATTATATCCTACTTTGTTGAAACATGAAACAGTGGTACCACGAGTGAGAGAGTATGGTTTTACGCCACTTATCACCATATTCCAACAATATCATGCCAGGGGACACCAGGAATGGGCTCCACACATTGCACTAGTGTAGAACTGAACCCAGGTCTTTGGTGTGATGAGCGAACAGGTTGACTACTGGGCTAAGTAGTAACCCTAAACATTGTTATTCCAGATTTTCAAAATCAGTATTTGAAAATAAGATTTCCTCCTATGAAATATTACAGTAGGTCAGATAAAGAAAACATTTCTGGCATTATCCAAGTGATAAAGCTGTGACTGTGTCTGAGTTGCCGATCTCCTAGCAGCAACACCAGGCAGCTGAACCCATCCCCTCCGTGTGCACAGGCAGACTGCTGAGTGAAGTAATGGGGTACAGGAGGACACCAGTTCACCACAACATAGTTCAGTTACCTGGGTCAGTATTGAAAACACTTTTCACAAATGCTTTCCTCTGATGGCTTCATTTTGCATAAATCAGTATAGTATGTCATAGATGGAGGGCTTATTATCATAGCATAAAAATAGACAAGGTCAAAAGTGTATTTGCGTATGGTGTGCATGTACGATATATGATTTAACACACACACACTGGCCACAATTAAGGCACAATTAAGTGCAGTGATATATATAGACTATCCACCCCTATCACTAAGTTTATCATCACACCTCAGACATATTCTCAAACAATATATTGATTACTGAGATACTTATAACTACATAACTGCACACTATGTACATCTAATAAGGGTCATCATTATACATGGAAGAATATGTGGAACCATAGTTTCCAGAAATCAGGACATTTTTAATCAACTGTGGAAACTAATCAGATGTTACTTAAAATCCAGAAAAAGCAACCTGCTACCCAATCTGGGTTTTCATAATTCCATTTGTTGAACATGCTGAAATTTCCCTCTCTGACTGCAAGGGATGGTTATCTTTATCTCCTGTATGAGATCATGGGTGGGGCAGAATGACTCAAGCCCAAATAACTAATCTAGAAGACTGGAGGTGATAAGGAAACCGATGCTTGGAATATCCTGTGTTTAAGGTGATAAATCACACAGGAAGTTAAGTAGGGTAATAGTGAATCCATCATTGTTCCAGTGAAGAGATAACTTTGTGTTTCATCCTCTATTTCTGTTAATGTTCTTCATCACCCAAATCAGTAGATATATGTTAACATTATCAGAGATTCATACTGACACACTGAGTTGTTGAGTCTGGTGCTGTACCGCTGTTTGAGAGGGATATAAATAACAATGACCATGCTCCATGCAGTCTAGCCTGTGGAGGGTCAGAATCATGCATAGTGTGTTCTGTGATCTTCCCATGCAGTATAGTGCACACATGCTGCAGCAACGGAAACCAGTTGTAATGCTCAGATGTGGCGTTGTTTCTCAACATGGGCAAATGAAAGATTGGATCAGTTTATTTTTTTACCACACTTTGTTGAAAGAGTTTCTTACAGACACAAGGACTGTTTGGAGGGAATTGTCAGAAAGTTCAAGTAAAGTATCATTAAGTAAACATCTTCAGCAGGGGTTATTAAGGGCAGAAACTAATGGTAGAGTTTCCATAAATGTTTGTGTTGTCTTCTTTGTTTGTTTCATTTTCTTGTCACTATTTCTTGTCACTATTTCAACCTTTTCTCATGTATGTCAATCTGAGCTTGTTATCGATGTTGTGACAATCGGCCCAGGAACATTTGAATGTAAATACTTTGTGGAGCAATGACCCCATTGTTGTAAGATCTGCCATCAACTGATTACACACTACCAGACACTGGTGATAACTACGTACATTTCAAACCAGTTGAAAGAAAAATTGGATTTAGATTTGTGTAAACTGTTTTGCTTTGAGAGTTAAACAAATAAATTTAAATTATGACGGTATCGTAAGGATTCCACAGTGTATGACACTTTCATTATTGGCACATGAGATGTGTCCTTTTATGCCAATCATCCTTTAACTATGCCCTACAGCACAGCATAGTTCAGAAACATGGAATAGCATGTGGAACCTCCACTGCGACACTGCTCCCCTCACAGCTGGGACATGCTATTCTTCGTGTCTGAAATACCAGTACTTCATACTGCACAATTGAATAATTTTTTCATGTGTTACAGATCACATTCCAAGTTTCTAAAAGATAACAAGAAGACACAGTCATCAATATCCCCGGCATTGCCTAAAATTTCAGTCTAAGTCACACTTGTTGCCATGGAAAAGCCAAACATATTTTACTCAGAATTCCAAAACTATCAAAAGACACCAGTACACCACCAGACCAATCTATGTGTCAAGTTTGGTGAAGAAATATTGAATGGTTTTAGGGTTCTGCTCCGGAAAAGATAAATGTGCACAGACGAACAGGGTGCATTTTAATACTCCCCCACAAAAACTTGTTGCATGGGAAAATAAAATGTACATGATACCTTGTTTGTTTTAGCTGTAATACTGTCAATGTTCCAACACTAGGAGAGCATGTCAATACATGGTAATGACATAACCATTATCGTCTTTGACAGAGCAATTCATTGTCTGAGACCGAGTGACTGGAACACACCAGCTTCTATGGCCACATCTACTTCGCTTACTTATTTAGACAGGCAGATATGCAGTCTGTCAGGTGCTTGTGGTAACTGATCAGTCCCTACCATCAAGGCATGCCCTCACAAATTAGACTAATAGCTACTCTGCCTCACAGTCCCTGAACAAAATTATTTACCCTACAGCCAAACCCTCCCTTGCAATGCTAAAGCCCCTAATTCAAGTCTAGATTTCCTCAAGTTGCATGTCCCATCCCACTGCGGCTCCTTTTTCAATATAAATGGGTTTATTTGTTACTATCCAAATTATTACCATGAGGGACTATGCACTAGCCTAAAATTAGACTTCCAGACCAAACTGCACATCATTATATAGATAATGTGCTGTTAGTGATACAGTGTGTACGTTAAAGTTAGTCTCTCAATACTTATCATTTTGATTGTATGAAAAAAAAACATATAAATTAAAGTGGAGCCCCAAGGAGACCAGATATCCTACTCTAGCATCATTTAGGGAGCCCCAAGGAGACCAGATATCCTACTCTAGCATCATTTAGGGAGCCCCAAGGAGACCAGATATTCTACTCTAGCATCATTTAGGGAGCCCCAAGGAGACCAGATATCCTACTCTAGCATCATTTAGGGAGCCCCAAGGAGACCAGATATTCTACTCTAGCATCATTTAGGGAGCCCCAAGGAGACCAGATATTCTACTCTAGCATCATTTAGGGAGCTCCAAGGAGACCAGATATCCTACTCTAGCATCATTTAGGGAGCCCCAAGGAGACCAGATATTCTACTCTAGCATCATTTAGGGAGCCTCAAGGAGACCAGATATCCTACTCTAGCATCATTTAGGGAGCCCCAAGGAGACCAGATATCCTACTCTAGCATCATTTAGGGAGCCCCAAGGAGACCAGATATCCTACTCTAGCATCATTTAGGGAGCCCCAAGGAGACCAGATATTCTACTCTAGCATCATTTAGGGAGCCCCAAGGAGACCAGATATTCTACTCTAGCATCATTTAGGGAGCTCCAAGGAGACCAGATATCCTACTCTAGCATCATTTAGGGAGCCCCAAGGAGACCAGATATTCTACTCTAGCATCATTTAGGGAGCCTCAAGGAGACCAGATATCCTACTCTAGCATCATTTAGGGAGCCCCAAGGAGACCAGATATCCTACTCTAGCATCATTTAGGGAGCCCCAAGGAGACCAGATATCCTACTCTAGCATCATTTAGGGAGCCCCAAGGAGACCAGATATCCTACTCTAGCATCATTTAGGGAGCCCCAAGGAGACCAGATATCCTACTCTAGCATCATTTAGGGAGCCCCAAGGAGACCAGATATCCTACTCTAGCATCATTTAGGGAGCCCCAAGGAGACCAGATATCCTACTCTAGCATCATTTAGGGAGCCCCAAGGAGACCAGATATCCTACTCTAGCATCATTTAGGGAGCCCCAAGGAGACCAGATATCCTACTCTAGCATCATTTAGGGAGCCCCAAGGAGACCAGATATTCTACTCTAGCATCATTTAGGGAGCCCCAAGGAGACCAGATATTCTACTCTAGCATCATTTAGGGAGCTCCAAGGAGACCAGATATTCTACTCTAGCATCATTTAGGGAGCCTCAAGGAGACCAGATATCCTACTCTAGCATCATTTAGGGAGCCCCAAGGAGACCAGATATCCTACTCTAGCATCATTTAGGGAGCCCCAAGGAGACCAGATATCCTACTCTAGCATCATTTAGGGATTTAGCTTTGTAGGAAGGGCTAGGTTGTAGGGATAACAATATGGGTCAGGGACTGTAAAACAGATCATAAATTGTGCACCTAGTAATTATAATTGTTACACACTGAAGTGTCATTATACTTTGTATACCCTATAGTTATACTACCTTATACACTACCTGCAGTTATGGTGTTTGTATCTATTACTGATAGCAGACACACTTCGTCAAAATTGGAAAAATAAATATAATACAAATCAAAATATGAGATGCACGCCTTTAGATTCCCTGTAAAGCACAAGTGTAATCTAAATGAATTCAATAAAGTAGATTTTGAGGAGAAGTGGATAACATAGACCTCCCCTATAATACTATATTCAGAGAGAAATTCAACAAAATTTATGTAAGTTCAAACTGCATTAGAATAAATAAACTACAAAAATACAATATAATACAAAAAAAAAAAATGAGATGCAAACCATTAGCCCATGTATAAGTTCATTGAATTCCTCAGAGCAAATATTTTGAGGAGAAGTGGATAGGGTACATTCCCTGTTACATACAAACAGATGGACAGACACGGAGGTTAACCTATATGCCCCCAGCCTTTTATGGCGCAGGCATAAATTAAGAAATTCAGATATGTTGTTAAAATAATGTAATTAATGAATTCCTTGTAATAAGGTAAAAATAAACAGGTGCAAAAGCAAATTTAATAAAAGCATAACTTGGTGGTCACTGTTGATTCATTTAATGTCACTGCCATCTGAATCAGAAAAGCAGAAAATACCAACATTGTACATTGGCTAAAAGCAATCTCTAGACCAATCACATTTAGTGTTAGATAAATGGGTAGGTTAATCTGTGGGAGATTCGGTTTGAATGATTATGACTATACAGACATTGTCTAGCTAGCACAATTGTAAATTATTTTCAAAATAGTTCCTGATGCCAATGACACAGTCAAATATATACCCTTGGAAAATGTATTGGGCTGATTATAAAATAAAGTTGTCAGCCCCTATGTATCTAGCAAGCAGTGGGTCGCCAGACAGACGCTACTTCATACACTGACAAAAACATAACTGCATGATCAACACAACAGAAAATTTTGATTCTTTAAGCAAACATTATTAAAGAACTAAATATAAACATTGCATATTAGTTGTAAAGTATGAATAGAAAGATCAGATTTATATTTTCTTTGAATGCATTGTAAAATGACAATGCTATGATCATGTCTCAAACACTAGTCACTGTGTTCTGTATACCACAACGCACAAGAAAACAGGCATACTGATCCCAAGCAACATGTAAAAGGAAAAGCTATCAGTCTGTCGAGAACTCAGACCTGTTTACACACACACAAACCATAGTTCACACCTCTTGTGCATGAATGTCAGTGGACTGAAGCAACACACACTTCCTGTCTTGAGAAACAAAAAGCTTTCATGGCATCCTTGTTAACAAAGTACCTGATGTGCAGAAGTTAGCTTGCTACCATCATCCATTACAGATGGACAGTGGTAAGTCTCAACTGGCCACCTCATTAGGTACCACAGAACGCCATTAGGATCTCTTCAACATCGCCACTGACCAGTGCCTGCACAGCTCCTTCGCTGTTGTACACCTTCTCAATAACAGTAGCCCATATCCTCAACATGCCACTTTCTCAATAATTGACAATAATTTAATTGACATATTATCCTCACAAAACAAGCATATCGTACATTCTATGCTTATATTTAATCATATTTACAATATTCACCATCAAAACAAACTTTTGCATTTATTCATATATGTGATAATAATACTCAGTGCCTACATTTTATATGTTTCCTGAAAGCACATACAGTAAAGTATCGATACCCAGATAGTACTATACCCAGAGTAATCATCCATTTCAGTTATAAGGAGTATAGACCTTCAAACATAAGAACAAAAGGAACAAAATCTATTCCTTAACCATTAAAACCATTAACCATTAAGTCTCTAGAAACCTCTATAACAAGCTGCATCGAATGTAGTGCATCAAACAGTCTGACAAGCATGCATCTCTATCATTGTTAACCATGATGAATTGGTATTCAGCGACCAATGCTTGTGGAAAGAGGTGACCATCAGAGTTGGTTGGTGAGGCCCACTAACTTGGTTGACACATCACTGTATCCTAATTATGTACATCAATACCCTCATGATGTTAACCACTGGATTGTCTGGTCCACACTAAGTTACTCACATACTGACAACACATAGCGGGAATACTGCCCAGTGTGTCATTAAACAACAAACAGACAAGAAATAAATGTTGTCATGATCTGGAAAGCAGGGTTTCTTAACTAGCAGTACGAGTTCAGTTGCATTAACATTCACCAATATTTAACACACTTACCCTTACTGAAAAAAAAGGTTCAGCTTTATCCTGATGCACATACATATCCCCTAATAGACCACAGAAACTGACCCAAAACAGTACAAAGAACGTCTTACCTTTATCTTTTCACGAACACATTTGAGCATTTTCCAAATTTTCCTCAGTGGCTTAGGCAACTTGGTTACCATTGCAGTCACTCAGGAGAGTGAGTTCTTGTACCAATAGGACTGGAACTCATCAATGTCACATGTCCTTGTAGAGGTCACTGTTTCAAAAATGTCCTCCGAATATGCATAGCAACGGTGAATACTTAACGCATCCTTCAGGACCATGAAGCATCTGGCATTCTGGAGAAAGACTCTCCAGTACCACAATTCACAATGAGAAAAACAGGTAATTTACAGTTCCCTTGCTGGTCTCTACAGACCCACACAAGTGTAATATATAGTCTTAAATAGTTTGCCTGTCAACCTGCATAGGCTGTTCTCATCACTGTGTACATGCCTTCGGTACTGTTGGACAATAGCCTTCAGAACACTGTCTGTCCTGTGGGACTGAGTGTTTTCTGGCAGCGCGTCATCCTGCTATGTTTATCTGTGTTCTGGCTCACATTCCAGTCACTCTCATTCTTCTAAATTAGTTAGAAGTCAACAAGTGTTCAGACCCCCACTTGATTCTTGACACACTGCCAAAACTTAAAACAGCATCACAAAAAACAATTGTGTGTTACTGTGGAACAAACAAAATAACTTCTTTACCATATCAGTCAGATGAACACATTTACAAGCAACACTTGAGGGTAATGATTAATGTTACAAATTAGGAAAATGAGGAATATGAATTACATAGAGATGATTCCAGATGAATAACACAGTACACATTCCAGTTGACACGGTTGAAGAAAACAGATGAGCATAAGTACTGTAACTATGGGCACATACTCGAGCAGCTTCCTGTTCAAAAACAGCAATCACAATTTACCAAACATAATGGCTGCCACATTGCCCTATAAGCAGCCAGTAAAAAAGGCTAGGCAGAGATAGCGGTAGTTGCCCAGTGTGACAAATGAAGCTCTATTCTTGACTCAGGGATGAGCGATTAATTACACCTCTGTTGAGAGAGGATGCAAAATCATGAAATGGGAAAGGCGGTTAACCCTTGTATATACAATTAACCAAAATAGCGCCAACAGGCCTCTGGTGAGAGAGAAGTTTCAGTGGCACCCATCCAAGTTTCCTTGTTAAGTATTCAGGTAGAGACAGCCTCATTGTAATGCTTCTGGCCAATAGGTTCAGTGGCATCTATGGTATCAAAGGGTTCATATGTCAGTTTAGGTATCAAACTGTCAGTGACATGTCAAAAACAGGGTATAGTGCTTCTTCATCTCAGACTATGAGAGTTCCACTTGTCTCCCAGGTAACAGTGCAACAACGGGGAGCAGGGAACAGCAGGAAGTCGGGGATTTTTCTTTCAACTCAGTAAAGCATTTCCATGGTGATTCAACTTCCTGGCAGTCCCACCTGGTGGTAGAGGTAGTTCACCCAACATATACACTGCTCCACTTCCCTGCAAAGGGGTGAATTCTACTGGGTAATTCTCACACAACACACGCTAGAACAACAGAAACATCCACACAATGCTGAAGTTACTACAGTTTTTGACATACATGTCATATCTTTTATCAGATAGACTCCAAGTTCAAGAAAAGGTTGTGGTAGAATTACTGAGAGCTATACATAGGTTTCTGAGCAACATCTTGCTCAAATGATCTGGACTCGTGACAACTCTTGAAGTAGATATTCACATGGACTTATTACTTGCAATACACAAATCAGGTGAGCTATGATTCAATAATATGTGACACTCAAGAGAGGTTCAAGATGAACACTACTTTATTCTCAAATGCTTTTCCTACACTACTTAAGATTTTAATTCCAGTCCTTAATTTCAAAAGCTGATAACATGACTGCTTTACCAATTACCTACTAAATGCCCTCATGATTATTGGATTCAAGGATTTATCATAGCCCATTCCACTGAGAATCAAATGAAGGAAACTTGACACTCTCATACAGTGGTACACCAGTCCTGTTACATATTTCTTGCTGTCATAAGGTGAAATATGTCAAGTTTCAGTACCAAGACCCTTAGTATGTAAAATAACAATAAACTCATTCCAATGTTATGCCTGGAGACCTAACCCATAAAGAGCCATTCTGTCATAAGAGGCGACTACCAGGATTGGGGGGTGAGGCTCACTGACTTGGTTGACACATGTCATTATATCCCAGTTTCATAGATCCATGCTCATGCTATCTGTCATGGTCTGGACCAGACTTGATTATTTACAGACCACATCCATGCAGTTGGATATTGCTGAGAGTGGTGTTAAACAACAACACAATCTGGAGACACTAGACCTATCTATCTTGGAAGTCTACAACTCTCTTTGATTTTCATCAAAGAATATTTTCCCATGAGACATCTGTCATCAGCAAGTTCCTGTCAGCTTGAGATGAAGGTTCCATCCAGGAGGCAGGTTAGAGCAGCAGTAGCAGCAGCAGACGGGCACACTAAACTGCAGTATTCATGAGATGCCACATCTTGGGGGACCACCACTAACCCACAGTGAACAGGCTATAACAACCTTCTCATGACTAACACTGATAAAATACCTTAAAATTCTTCAGATAACATCTCCATGGCAACCAGTTTAAGGTAAAGGTGGCAATATCAACCTGCTAGTTGAGACTGTCATCACTTTGCAGCATATAGAGGGTTAAGTTGCCTGCCCAAGGTGGCAAATCAGCCAATTAGCATCATGTAGTCAAGGCTGTTCTCATCTCCGTTTTCACCGGTTACAAAAACTGTTTATCAAATTTAGAACCATCTAAAAATATGCATGTCTAGTTTAAGTGAAGTGACTTCAAGTATATTATCAGCTTTCTGACATGACAAATGGCACAATAATTTAACCAGAGTCATGCAAAGGACTGCACTTTCAAAAGAGATTTCTTGTGATTCCCAGAAAGGATTTTGTTACTTACATTTATTCTTCCACAATTATGTTTCAGATGATACACTCTTGATCAAGGTAGCAGTAAAGCTGCTGAAACATTATTGCTGTCAAACAAATGGAAAGTTAGACTAGTTGCATCAATGTTATCTTCTCTGCCTTGATGGTATGGCTGAGACACTCTTGATGCTATATGGGATTCATGAAGTACATTACAGCAATACATTAAGTGAGACAGTGCTGTCCAGGTTAAATACACCCTAGATTCCATGGTGAAAAGTGATGGTAAATTGCCTTTTCTCACTGAATTGGCAAAAAGTATGTCTCTTCCATCACTACTCTTGTTGAGCTAATGTAAGTACCTGTGTACGCATACAAGCGTGACAACAATTACTGATATACATATTGATATTTTTATCATATTTCTTAAGGAAATATAACTTTATGAACATGTTATTTTATAAAATTGATGATAAATACTTTACAAAGAAGCAATAAAACAAGCCAATCACTGCCTAAATCACTATTATCACATATAGTTTCAAACAGTGTGTCATTCATCAATCTGGCACCATGAATAGTTGACAAGCCAACAATTTGAACATGTACTAGTTAGTGTAAATTGTCAACTGTATCAATGACCAGTTATCAGATTTATTGTAGATTAGCAGGTAGTATTCAGTGAGATATTATCTGGACTAGGATGTAAAACTGCAACAATATATTCCATCATGAAACTTGAGTCAGATTTATTCAGTTTACAGCAGAACTTCCTGAAAGTACTCTCAGGCCTGTTTCCCTACCAGCATTCCCCCAGTATACCACTGCCTGCTATCTTGATTGGTTGGTTCCACACTCAGCAGCAGGCACAGCCAGGCAGTGCCAGCTTACACTCACATTATCAAAAGGACAAATGTGAATCTGTCCACACATTTGTGACATGAATGCTATCCAGGCAATGTCATGTAACCCTGACAGTATCACTGGTCTCAGTAAAGGCAATGATCACATCCTGTAATCTGGAAGCCCGGTCTCAGCTACTGCTGACATTCATAGTAACAGAAGTGTAGCAAACTCCAACACTGCATGTTACATAACTCAGTGATGGTGAAAACTGTCTCCTGTTATCAGGTGATCTCTCCTCAAGGAGTTGAAGCTGCTGCTGCTGCTGCTGCTAAATGCAGAACATTCTGTTCAAGTGTGCAGAAGAACTTAAAGACTTCCTGTGCCGAATGAATGGTTATCTCATATCTTTGTAGACATATTCAGTTTCTACCTATCAGACACTTTCAGTAATATCTGTTGAAGGTCGTCTGTTTTGATATTTCTTTCACAACATACAGACAATTCAAGACCATTTGAAATAGTGATGTTCTGAAAGAGTGAATTCCTTATCACACACAAATGATTTGAGATAGTTTTGGTCCCTGAGATGGTATAATCACAACTTACTACTTCGTTATCGATAGCACAAAATGGGGATGAGTGGGGTCAGATGATTTAGTTTTATCAAAACAAATGAATCATAATTATCCACAAATAGCACTTTTCAGTCTCCACTTACTCATCTGAAGCAGATACTGTTAGGACAGAAATAGAAGAGAGAGGGAAGGGGAGGGGGGCACTTCAGATACAGGGGAGATTGTGTAGGGTGATGGTCAGTAGGGGAGATACTGTGATAAGCAGGACATTGACTTACACAAGTCTCATAACCTGAATAATTATTAGTTAACAGTAATATCTTGATTACTGGGTATACAATTAATATATACAATATGTCACTATGAAAGACTGCCATTACATTCTGCCCCCCATCTAGAATTGCCTACTATTGAGACAGAACAACTCTACACTGGACGTACCATGCAGACAGTACATGGCTAGAACTTAAGTAAGTCTAAAATTGGAAGTGGCAGGGCAAGATGGGAGGTAAGGTGGGGGAACAGACTGGAAGGGGAAAGGTGCTGTCAGATCATAAACAGATTGTGTGATGGTTAGCTGGTGATACAGAGATAAACGTAACTGGTGGAACCTAGACAGCACTGAGGTACACCACAGTTACTAATACTGACAACATTCATTGACTGGGCATGTACAATTAGTGGCCTCATGGTAACAGAGAGATCAGATATACCATAGGTAGTAACACCTGCAACATTCACTAACTGGGCCTGTACTATCAGTGGCCTCATGGTAAAGGAGGGCCTGTACAATCAGTGGCCTCTTGGTAACAGAGAGCTTTTACAGTCAGTGGCCTCATGGTAACAGAGGGTCTGTACAATCAGTGACCTTATGGTAACAGAGGGCCTGTACAATCAGTGGCCTTGTGGTAACAGAGGGATCAGGTATACCACAGTTACTAATGCTGACAACATTCACTCACTGGGCCTGTACTATCAGTGGCCTTGTGGTAACAGAGGGCCTGTACATTCAATGGCCTTGTGGTAACAGAGGGCCTGTACAATCAGTGACCTCATGGTAACAGGGGGCCTGTACATTCAATGGCCTTGTGGTAACAGAGGGATCAGGTATACCACAGTTACTAATACTGAGAACATTCACTGAGTGACAATAGCTATATGTCATACCCTCTACACTTTGTTGAGATCGGAGATATTAATCTTACTGCTCCACGAGAAACATGATAATACACAGCATACTTAACCTGCTGCTCCAGTCAGCATAAAAACAAGAAATAAGTTTCAGGAGTTATAACACCAATAGGATCCATATAACTAACCCATGGAAGGCTCCACATAACTAACAGTGTAATGCCATGAAGACAGACATGTGGGATGTGACCAGTAGAACAAGGATGACAGAGTTGCATCCCTTGTTCCACAGATGACAGCAAGCTTCAACAATCCCTCTCACTGTGAGTCTTGTCACACATCATGCATCCAAAACTGTCAGTTTCTTTCTATTCACACACTAAACTGATGTCATACAGGCTATACAAGTTCCAGCCCTCTCAACATCTTCATTGAATAATGAAAGGAGAGACAGTCAAGAAAGGCAAAGATACATTATCAAAGACACAACATATGACTGATGAATACTCCGGCACTGTGATGTTTTGTTGTTCAACTTCCAAACCAAACCCATTGTCACAATACAAATGAAGTACGTACACAATCATGAGGTTCTTGAGAGGCATATAGAAGTTGGTATTCAAAGACTATTATCCATGTCATATTTTGTCTTATACTTACACAATCATGAGGTTCTTGAGAGGCATATAGAAGTTGGTATTCAAAGACTATTATCCATGTCATATTTTGTCTTATACTTACACAATCATGAGGTTCTTGAGAGGCATATAGAAGTTGGTATTCAAAGACTATTATCCATGTCATATTTTGTCTTATACTTACACAATCATGAGGTTCTTGAGAGGCATATAGAAGTTGGTATTCAAAGACTATTATCCATGTCATATTTTGTCTTATACTTACACAATCATGAGGTTCTTGAGAGGCATATAGAAGTTGGTATTCAAAGACTATTATCCATGTCATATTTTGTCTTATACTTACACATTGATGTTGAGAAATAGGACTCATTACAAAATTTCAAATTGTAGAAATGTACACCTGAAATTTTAGATACAAGTGTTAAAAACTAAACCCTCCAGTAAAACATGATAATCTATTTGCAAGACATAATAATCATATTGTTGGATTGGATGGCTACAGTGTGATGTTCACAGTGTGCAACAGCCAGCCTACCTGTAGGTGTATCTGTAGTGATCTGTGAGGGGCAGACTGACCACTATCTCCTTCATCATGGATGCCTGACTGCTGTCCACATCACATCCTCTATGGCAGCATCTGTAGAAGACACAACAACCCACATAACAAAGGTGTTACAAGCAATTCTTAACAACATAGTTTATATGAGCTCATAATGTTGCATTCCTGCTTCAGTGACAAAATGAGCTAGCATTTGGTACCTTCAACAGGAATTGAATCAGGATAGCAAGTACCCCACTCCACCCAACCACCCACAAGCCACTTTGAACCACAATGCACTCAAATACTCTAAGAAAAAGATTGTTTTAACCAAGGGACTAAACAATAAATGGTTTCAGTTTCAACATATTTCTCATTGAGCCATCATCCCACCCAAACACACTTTCTTTAAACTAACATCAAACCCCATGACACCCAGTTAAAACAAAATACCTATCTCAGTGCATCGCTGTTCCTATCAATGTACATGACTGAATCACACATCAACAATAGTCCAGACCAGTTTTTCTATAAGAGGCTACATACTCTCGACTTGAAGCTTACCAGATTTGAATTGGGAGTAGAGAGAACAAATGCTCTAGAAACATCCTTAAACTGTTTGGTTTCCACTATAAAATCTCATAAAGAAACGCTTCCTTCACCGAAACAACCCTGGGATGAACAAAGCAAAGTTCTTCCACACATTCCTCAACAAAACTAACATGAAGTGCTCTCTGCTCTCCCTCAAGTCATTAGTGGCAGGAATTTGAAGTAGGCAACAACCATGCACTGTGCACTCACTGGAGGAAGAATGTAATAATCGCTTCTTGAAATGGATCCCTGTTAATAATCTTCTCTTTGAATATACGTACATTGCATAACACACAGTACCCCTGAGATATCAATTAAGGTGGGCTTCACTAAACTGGCCATGAGAGAGGTCTAGTACAGATTGTGTCTGATCAAGGCAATTACATGTTAACTGATCCAAAACTCGGGAGAGAATATCATCATGAGATAGAATTTCAGTTTCGAAACATATTTAGACATTTTCAAAGAAAATGTGCATACTACTTTCAGTTATTTAAACCAAGCATAAATGTGTATTCATTTTCCAACCTCAGGTGAATATTTCCAGAGATGTTACTTTTAGAATGCAGGCTTTTAAATTAACCAAGAACATTTTTTTCCCGATCAACTGAAACATTCTTTTGCTATACAAAAAGTCACAAAGAATAATATATAAAGTTACAAAGAAGAGAGAGAGAGCGACAGAGGGAGGGAGAGAGAAAGAAAAAGAGAGAGAAAAAGTGGGAGGTAGAGAGAGAGAGAGAGTCAATAATGTTCATGTATGTTGTCAGACTGCAGGAGCTTCAACCCCGAGAGCTTCTCCTAAATGACCTGCGTGCACCTTCTTCCCACATCTGGTTTGCAGTTACCTCAGAAATAATTTGGTCTCATTCACCCCTCTCACCTGTTGGCCTTTCAGACATGGAGGCTCTACATGCGGGTGTCTGTCAGGTATCTGGAGGCAAGTTAAATCATACTCTTTACTCTCACCTGTTGGCCTTACAGACATGGACGCTTTACACGACAGTGCCAGGCCAGTATCTGGAGGTGGGTTAAATCATACACTCCCCTTTCTCTTGTTGGTCTTTCAGACATGGACGCTTTACACAACGGTGCCAGGCCGGTATCTGGAGGGGGGTTAAATCTTATGTTAATCTCCACTCTCACTTGTTGGACTTTCAGACATGGAGGCTCAACATGGTGAGTTACATCTTACTCTCTACTCTCACATGTTGGTCTTTCAGACATGGACGCTTTACACAACGGTGCCAGGCCGGTATCTGGAGGGGGGTTAAATCTTATGTTACTCTCCACTCTCACTTGTTGGACTTTCAGACATGGAGGCTCAACATGGTGAGTTACATCTTACTCTCTACTCTCACATGTTGGCCTTTCAGACATGGACGCTCTAAATGATGGTGCCAGGCAGGTATCTGGGACGGGTTAAATCTTACAGTACTCTCCACTCTCACCTGTGGGCCTTTCAGACATGGGGTGTCAGGCAGGTATCTGTAGGTGGGTCATATCTTATGCTCTACTCTTAACTGTTGGCCTTTCAGAGATGGAGGCTCTTCAAGGAGGTATTTTGAATATGTGCAAATCCACATGAGCTAACACCAAAAACGTACCAGTGCCATACTTATAGTTTGGTTAGGTCCCAGATTGTTGCACATTGTAATTACATGTCTGTATACTAGTTCAGATGTAGTTATACCAAGGACCTCACACTGACACATCTCACCAGTCCTTGTTTTATTCTTGCAATGTCGAACACCAGCAGGGAAACAATTACATATCTGTTAGCATCTAATACAGTGTTCCCACAAATCTAGCTCAGGCACTGGGTCCTCTATCTCACCCTACACATCAGCTTCCACTACTTCCATCTCAGGCACTAGATCCTCTATCTCACCCTACACATCAGCTTCCACTACGTCCATCTCAGGCACTAGATCCTCTATCTCACCCTATGACATCAGCTTCCACTACCTCCATCTCAGGCACTGGATCCTCTGTCTCACCCTACACATCAGCTTCCATTACCTCCATCTCAGGCACTGGATCCTCTATCTCACCCTATGACATCAGCTTCCACTACATCCATCTCAGGCACTGGATCCTCTATCTCACCCTATGACATCAGCTTCCACTACGTCCATCTCAGGCACTGGATCCTCTATCTCACCCTACACATCAGCTTCCACTACCTCCATCTAAGGCACTGGATCCTCTATCTCACCCTATGACATCAGCTTTCACTACCTCCATCTCAGGCACTGGGTCCTTTATCTCACCCAATAACATCAGTTTCCACTACCTCCATTTCTAGCACTGGACCCTTCATCTAACCCTATAAATCAGCCTCCACTACCCCTATCTCAGGCACAGTTCTCTATCTACTACACTACTGTCTTTGCTGGAAAGTCTGCTACAATGATGTCAGATGGGATGGGGTGGTTTGTTCCACACAGGCAGTAGTTCATTAAAGCAAGTAAATACATGTAAATGCCTGTTTACAAATACCTGTATGCTGACACTTTCAAAGGGAAACAAGACAGGAAGTAAAACTGAACATATAGCTGACAGCCAAACCATGACTAAATGCAAGCCCTAATTGGAGCAACATGTGCCATGCACATCACAAGGTGGTATAGATTACTTTTGAGATGGCACCAAAATAGATACATAAATATAACCCTTCACTTATCTTTCACACTTGAGAAGCCTTGCATCTTGCAGTTCAAAATAACTTGGTAATTCTAGATGTATGACATTTTTGCTCTAGCAGTCCCTCCTGGATTCCGCAGAAAAGTTTTCAGAATTCCGCGACAAATTTAAGCAAATTCTGCACTCCAGTTTTCAATATTCTGCAAAACATTCTGCGGTTATAACACTTACAAAAAATGACAAAAACTTTATACAGACCTTCATGGTTTCATTCTCAAACTCAAACAGAGATATAAAGTTATGTCGACTGTACACATCACGTCTTGAGTTTGATGACAAAGTACCCACACCTTTTTCTGTGTTTGAGAATTAAACACTCGCTGAAAGTTATTTTTCTCCTCTCAATCGTAACTTTGATGCAGATGAACAACTTCCGGTTTCTTGCAATCAACAGTTTTATACCTAAAAGAAATGTGAAATAATTTCAATTTACAAAATGATCTATTTTGAGAATGTAATTGCAGTGTCAAATTCATCTAATATGAGCAGAAAGATGCCTAAAACTTGCTTTATTAATAAAGTATCTTTAATTATGATTATTTTGAAAATGTTATCACAATAAATATGTCAGTCCTTTTTATGTGTAACCAATCCTACTTTAGACATTAACTCAACTTTTCATTTCGGCTGAGTCGGTTTTCACACAGTTTTTAAAATAAGCAAATTCCATGGCACAAAAGTGGCAAATTCTGCACGAAAATGTGTTTTCCACGGACCAGATGTTTTTCTGCATGGCAAGGTAAATTCCGTAATTTTTTCTGCAGCCGTGGAATCGCGGAATCCAGGAGGGACTGCTCTAGGTGTTCTAGCCAAGTCATGGGAAGTGGTCTTTCTATGAAAGCACTGTTCAGCATTTGCATCATAAGCAATGTGGCGGAAACAGTGATGAATCAAGACTCAATAATTAACTCATGTATCTAATATAGTCGTCTGTCGTACAAACCCTGAAGTATATATATCTAAGAAAGCCCACGCAAGTCTAGAAAATGTGACAAGTCTAGATTTCCTTAGAAAATGAAGAAAGTCTCAGGACTCCATTTCATCATATTATTTTTTTTCACTATGAACATTTTTTTCACTAAAGTATGTTCATTTCAGACACTAGTTGTTAGTCTACTAATATAGTCACCATACTGTAATTTTAAAATGACCTCTTCAAACCTGGGCATACATCCAACATAGTTGATACTGGTAAGGTACAAAATAGATGTGTTCAAGAAAAGGAAAACTCACCAATTCTTATTATCATCCACCCTGACATGATTGAATGAATGTACTATGATGTAGAAGCTGAGTGAAATAGCATGCTGTTGTTCTATGCTGCTTTTACACAAATAAACAAAGTGGGACTTCAAAACTGGCTAACAAGGATCTGAACCAAAGCCTTAACAATAAGCCAACATAATACCCATCATGCAATCTCACCACCCCTCACTGCTGTCTTCAAAGCAAACCATGTCTGTTCCCAGTGGACCCTGTCCACATATTCCCTCCTCCCGGGTAGACCCTGTCTACAGACTCCTTCCTCCCAGTGGACCCTGTCCACAGATTCCCTCCTCCCGGGTAGACCCTGTCAACAGACTCCCTCCTACCAGGTGGACCCTGTCCACAAATTCCCTCCTCCTGGGTAGACCCTGTCAACAGACTCCCTCCTACCAGGTGGACCCTGTCCACTGACTCCCTCCTACCAGGTGGACCCTGGCTACAGACTCCTTCCTCCCAGGTGGACGCTGTTTACAGACTTCCCTTTCCCCAGTGGACCCTGTTTACAGACTCCCTTTTCCCTAGATGGATCCTGTCTACAGACTCTCTCCACCCACGTGGACCCTGTCTACAGACTCTTTCCACCCAGGTGAACCCTGGCTACAGACTCCCTTCTCCCATATGGGCCCTGGCTACAGACTCCCCTTTTCCCCAGATGGCCCCTGTCTACAGACTCCTTCCTCCCAGATGAACCCTGTCTACAAACTTCTTCCTCCCAGGTGGACCCTGGCTACAGACTCCTTTCTCCCCAGTGGACCCTGTCTACAGACTCCTTCCTCCCAGATGGACCCTGTCTACAGACTTCTTTCTCCTTGGTGGACCCTGTCTACAGACCCCCTCCTACCAGGTGGATCATGGCTAGACTCCCTCCTCCCAGGTAGACCCTGGCTAGACTGCCTTCTCCCAGGTGGACCCTGTTTACAGACTCCCTCCTCCCAGGTAGACCCTGTCTACAGACTCCCTCCTACCAGGTGGACCCTATCTACAGACTCCTTCCTACCAGGTGGATCCTGTTTACAGACTCCCTTTTCCCTAGATGGACCCTGTCTACAGACTCCTTCCTCCCAGGTGGATCCTGTCTACAGACTCCCTTCTCCCAGGTGGACCCTGTCTACAGACTCCCTTCTCTCAGGTAGACCCTGTCTAAAAACTCCTTCCTCCTAGGTGGACCCCGGCTACAGACTCCTTCCTCCCAGATGGACCCTGTCTACAGATTCCCTATTCCCCAGATGGACCCTGTCTACAGACTCCTTCCTCCCAGATGGACCCTAGCTGTCTACAGACTGCCTCCTACCAAGTGGACCTTGTCTACAGACGCCCTTCTCCCAGGTGGACCCTGTCTAAAGAATCCCTCCTACCAGGTGGACCCTGTCTACATACTCCCTTCTCACAGGTCGACCTTGTCTACATGACTCCCTCCTACCAGGTGGATCCTGTCTACATACTCCCTTTTTCCAGGTGGATCCTGTCTACATACTCCCTTCTTCCAGGTGGACCATGTCTACATATGCCCTTCTCCCAGGTGGACCCTGTCTACATACTCCTTTCTTCCAGGTGGACCATGTCTACATATGCCCTTCTCCCAGGTGGACCCTGTCTGCATACTCCCTTCTCCCAGGTGGACCCTGTCTACATACTCCCTTCTTCCAGGCTGACCCTGTCTACATACCAACAGCCAAGTCTTTTTTGTGCTGGTACTGGAGTTGTGCCAAGGTTTCAATTAGAATATTTTGATTTTGAAGTGTACTAAAATTAGCATTACTCAGCACCAGCTGATACAGGATTGGCTTCATGTCACCATGGCCTGCATTTACAAGATCAGCCAGCTTTCACAATCCTACTATATGCAAAAACGTGGAAATGCAGTGTCCACTGAAATGCATGTCACAATGCAAAGATTTTATGCGACACAATTTACCTGACAGGAAGACAATTTAAAAAGTCAAGTTAGAAGCAATAACAAATCCTGTGAATCATTTCATTAAACAAAGTGTGTTTTCCTTGTTAAATACAATGACTTTCAACCACTTTAAGACAATCAGGGTACAGGAGCCTGTGGCTTCACATGCACTTCTCTAAGTTTTACCACATGTCAGCAGCCATCCTGTGCTGATAAGCTAAAAATAAATTGTCTGAAATGGCCCTTAGCTTACAGGAGTAGCCAGGAATAGGTTTCTTGTTATAGAACTGGAACTCTACAAACTATGGCAATGCTTTTTCATGACCACAGTTACCTCTTCAATCTTCCAACTCTGAAGGCTGGAATTTGTTGGGCACTCTTTAGACATGGTTTCTTTGAAGCAGTCACAAGAGATAAGCAGATAAATAAAATTCAGAAGAAGACAATCTGGAGTTGGCACATGGGTCCTTCATTGTGTCAGCAGCTGAGTCAGACCAATCAAGTCCTGAAAATTGTGCCAGTAGTTGTTGGAGCACATGCACCATTACAGCTTCTAATCATTTTTTGTAACACAGGAATGGTCACTTCTTCAACTTCTTGTATGGTGACATGACACTCTGTGTACAACTTCACTTGAAAATGACTAAAATACTCTCCTCATGAAGAGTTTCAAATAACGTTAACATGCATAATTCATTTCAGTCTATTTTCAACTTGCCCAATAAGTCATACAATTCTTTGTTAAAGAAATTGCCCATTAAAATGCTAAACAAATTCTCTTTAGGACATGTCTGCCCTGCCACTTCAGGTGGCATCCAGTGAACTATGTTGTCACTGGTATGAGCAGGCACAGTGCCACTTGCATGATGAACACAGTCATACCATGGGTATGTCTGTGGGTGGGAATGTTGCAATGACTTCATTCATGTCTTTCCAACTTAACCATGCATCCCGTGACATCATGTGGAAACTGTTAAAGGAAAGATTCCATGTATAAGAAATCTGGACTGGATATTCACAAGTACTTGAGTGCAGCAACACAAGTCACTTACTTGCCTTTTTCAGGTGGAGCATCAGATTAAATTTTTCAAATAGCTATCTTTATAAAAGTTATATACTCTTAATACAGACCGTGTAACCAACATGTTACGAGAAAATATCCCTCAGATTTCCAAAGCAAGTCTATGTTCTTACACTAGGTTTGATGCATTGGTGGCCACTTCTCATTAATGAACCACAGGAATATTGACAAGATCCTCCTGGATTCTGTGTCAGGATACAGAGCCTGTTATGAGTCACTGCCAAACACTGCCAACAAGAGATAGGAAGTGGATGACATCCCAACACTCCTTGTATGGTCATCATAACAAACCAACACTGTCAATCAGTGGACATTCACTTGTGATGTTTATAGGATAACAAATGAAAAGAAACATGTCGCCTAACTTGGCATGTATACCAAGTTCTTATACTGATAAATGAGAATTGCACAAGGTAAAGGAAACAATCACTACAAACTTTCATTTCATCACTTATGATGTCCATTTCACATTGACATAAGTTACTGAGCAAATTTGCATCACTTCACTACTTCACTTGTAATTTTTTCCATAATAATACAAATAGCTAATATATAATGTTGTCTCAGAAAAACAAATGGATGATAGCATGCCTCCCTTATCAACAAGGTGCCACAAGTAGTTGGAGATGTCATGTGGCAACTTCACTTTCTGTAGTCAGCTCTCATAGGCATGGATCGTGAAGATCCAGGGTAGAATAGGTCTTCAGCAATTAATTCTTGCCACAAAAGTCTATGCTTGTCGTAACTGGTGACAGGATCAAGTGGCCAGACTTGCTGACTTGGCTGACAAATGTCATTGGTTCCCAGTTGCACAGATTGATGCTCATGCTGTTGATCAATGTATTGTCTGGTCCGGATCCGATTATTTACAGACCGCTGATATATACCTGGAATATTGCTGAGTGCGACATGAAACTAAACTCACTCACTCACTCTTACAGGCATGAACTACCAGGGATCTATGATGACATTAATGACATATGACCCTCCCACAGAACATAACAGGCAGCAAAAAACAGACAAACATTCCTTATAACTTAGCCTCCTAATGATTCCGCCTCACAGTCCCTGAACCAAAACAGTGTCCCTATTGCAAAGCCCTCTTAGCCTGTCATACAGACCTGAAACAAATATAACCAAGCAAGTACATGCAAGTTTCAAAGATGCGGCAAGTCTACATTACCACAGTTTCAGAAAATGAAGAAAGTCTCTGGGCTCCTTTTCATTACATTTAATGATTCTTTTTTCATGAACAGTATTTTTCTGTAAAATATCGTCATTTCAGAGACTAGATGTTAGTCTAAAGCCCTGCTAAACCCCTAAATGAATCAAGTCTAGATTTCATCAGGCACTGACTCCTTTTCAGTTGAAATGTGTTATTTGTTACTGTCAAAGTTATATACATCCAGAGACTAAACATTAGTCTACATCTTCACTTACACTTTTAGTGTTCAGCTAAGTAACCAGCATACTACCTGATTTTGGTAACATTTGACAGCTGTATATGCTGCACTCCAGCCAGGACAAATGGACCTCATTATCAGGCAATTTATGACCAGAAATACATGGTTGTGTATATTTACTTTCCTGACTTGCTCCAAGTGTTGCTCCCAGATAAGACACAGGGAGTTCATGTTCAGCCCATTTCCTCAAAACTGTGGTGAAAATACTTAACCATTTAACTGCTGAAACATGAACTTGGGAACAGGTTTTACGCCTCAGGCTTGTACATGTACAAACAAGACATTTAATTTACTTCACATCCTGTACATTTCCTTCATCCTACATGAAATGCACTCTTGGCTCTCTTTAAGATGGTAATTTAATTCATTTGAAAAATATTGACATAACAGGTAAGAGATTATTAATGCAGAATTAGAAAATCTGAAAAGTAGTGTAGAAAAACTACCTCCTAAATGCCAGTCCTAAAGCAGTCTCTTAAATATGTTTAAATATGAAGAACTTTGAGTTATATGCTACACTGAATATATAGCACAGAATATGTGATGAGCAAAATAAACCACGCTTCTTTATAGGTTAACAAATGTGAGTATAGGTTGGTCACCATATGTATATCCTGTCTGAAATAACTCAGGTATAGTCATGCCATCTTAGAAGATTTCTCACATAAATGATCTCACAGTATATGTCTAAAAAAAAGTGATCTCAAAGTACATCTCAAGTAAGTGATTTCACAGTGCATGTCTCAAACAAGTGATCTCACAGCACTCATCTCAAATAAATGATCTCGCAGTATGTTTCAAACAAGTCATCTCACAGTACATCTCAAACAAAGCATCTCACAGTATGTCTCAAGCATGTGATCTCACAGCACGTCTCAAACAAGTTATTTCACTGCACATGTATGAAATATGTAATCTCACAGTACATCTCAAACATGTGATCTCACAGTACGTCTCAAACACGTGATCTCACAGTACGTCTCAAACACGTGATCTCACAGCACATGTCTCAAACAAGTCATCTCACAGTACATCTCAAACAAACCATCTAACACTAGGTCTCAAACACGTGATCCAGTGTCTGCGGTAGGTTTTGCATGAATGCATGCAGAAATAAAATTATAAATATGTAGTCTAAATCTTTTGTGCTTGAAATTTTCAGTACAATCCTGAATGATGTTAAAATTTATTGATTGTCTATATGTTGCAGTTTTAAGGTACTGTTAAATTTATGTAGATCACAATCTATGTGTCCAACACATACACGCAAAATATGTTTTACATGGTTTTATTATTTTTTTGCATGATCTCACAGTACATGTCTTAAATGTGATGTGACAGTACATGTCTCAGACAAGTGATCATGTTCATGTCATCTAACTCCATTAAGTATCTGGGCACCTGTTGTACAAAGTGATCTTAGCACTAAGGTAATAGTAAGTCCTATAACTTAGCAAAGACTTACAACAACCTAGCATACATCAGTGTTTTGTTCAGGTCAGCCTGAAAGTGGAGCTCAAACAAGTATCTTGTTTCACTTTAACTGTTGCAAACAGGCAAGGTATTGCAGCAATTGCCTCCCCTGACTAGTGCCTCACCAGATGCTGCTAGTTTCCTACTGTGTACCTCCAGAAGGTGGCAGAATAGCAATGGGAGATCCTGTATATCTAGTGCTACTTTTGACCTTCTCACTGTATATCTTGGTCACAAATCTTGGCCCTTTTTATCTTGGATGATATATAATATGAATATATGGAATACAATGTTTATCCTTTAGGTCCAACTCAATACTGGTTTGCTTTACAGATGCTACAAATGAGATGCTGACTGAAAATATGATTTGCTTGTGACACCAAAGAACCAGGCTTGATTCCTCACATGGACATAATTATGTGTGAAGCTTGTTGCTGGTGTTCTCATCATAATATTGCTGGAATATTGCTAACAGCAGCCACAACAGATACTCGCTCAGCCACTTACAGTGTAAGAACACTAGTTGTTGCTTCACAGTCTTCAAACTTATAAAAAGTCAAATCTTTCCAAATGGCTATATTGCACACCTGTGAAGATGGGGGTTTAAGGTTGGTTTTCTGCAAACAGAGGAAACTAACCAAATACCTGATTTGTTTTATATGTCAGTGTTCCTCAAATATGCTTATGACGTCACTCACGGGATTGTCAAAACTCATTTTTATAAACACTGACGACAGACCATATAATAGATTATATGGTCTCTGCACTGGCGTACCAAATCTGGACAGAGAGCCGGTCCAAAACCAGTTTCATTTCGTCCACAAGTATGACTTTTAATTCTGAGCAAGACTGTACACTAACCGGCAATTAAGTTAATCGAACGAAATATGAGTTGGTTCCAACAGTTCAGAGGTAAATGACATGCCCAAATTTCTTGGCTGATGATGTGTCTGTGTGAGGAAAGTTTTTTTTTCATTTCATGGCATATGAAAGACCTATGACGTCAAACCTAAATGGCTACACAACCATTTAAATATTTCAGCTCACACTGAAACACATATTTCGAACTCTGCAATGACAATGCTGACCGAACAACGTCACAATTAACGCTGGCACTACCATCGCGCGTTTTGCACGTGCAAACGTCTGTCTAGAGCGATCGTCGGTTATTTTGAGAATTAACACACCTCATGCAAGTCGACGTTCATGTTACAACAACGGACCTACCTTAGTTCACGGGCTGGAGAAGTTAGAGCCAGTCTGCCTCGGATTTCTCATCACAGGAGGAGTGGGGAACTGAAATGGAAAGCAGCCCATCTGCAATAGACACTGGTCGTCTGCTTCGGTTCAGGAACGGCTTATTGTTCGTCGAGGGGTGCAGCCCCACTTTTGTCTTAAACTGGGAGGGTTCATAATTGTGAATTTACTGTATGATTAACATATAATGCTCTAAGAATAGGTGGTCAATTAGTTACCAACAATTAACTTAGACTTTAAGTTTGTTGGCATTCATTCACATCGTCGATGTTTTTTTTTAACCTTTCAAAAAAGATATTCCCATCAGCTGTGTGTGTGATACCGTGTGTTCAAACAACAGCATGCATGGTCGCACATTTTGCTAGCGAACCTGATAAGTCTAGATAGTGTATTTCGAACCACGACTAATCGCGCTGACGTGTCAAGAGGTCCCATACCGTTTCTTTTTAGTTAACATAAGATTACTTATAAATTTCTAGTAGATACAAAATAGGCGTTTTATTTCTGAAAAGATAACACACACATAACGTCTTTATAGGTGACCATCGAACTGTTGATAACCTCATCTTTAACCATGCCAAAATTACCTTGTTTATTGACAGGTGTTCGTCACTTCGACAGTTTCCAACCATAAATAAGCTGCTATAATGGTACAGGGTGTCTATTTTTTCACCGTGGCCTATTTGTGATTAAACTGTTGTAAAGCTTTGCCCTCAACATCTGAACTGGCTGCAGGTATTGTTACACACAACACGGGCGGTTCAAGTGGTTGCTACTCTATGGTACTTCAGCTTCTTCCCAGTTTCTGTGAAGATTATTATAAGTCTAAGTCAGTGTGGACTCAGTATTATCATTATATTGCTATACTACTGAGCCTAAGTTAAATTTACTGATGAAAATGGCTTCAAGTGAAAACCTCCGAAAACTTCATTGTTTTTACCAGGGATCCTATATAGAGAGTGTTGTAGATTATTCCTGTTTTTACAGATATTGTGTCATGTTCCGAGTGATTTCAGCGCCAGCCAACACCTGACATGAAAACCTATATTTGCGTTGTGTTTGGAAACAAACAGCTTCCTAAGTAACTTTACTAGTTCTGTAAGAAGGTTTAAGATTCATTACCATGGTAACCATAAACCATACAAACATGTTAAAGAACTCACGGGAACCGTCTATTTCGAAGTTTGATTTTAGATATGGGGTCAGAAAAACATACGAATATAGTCTCACTCAGACCGCTACGTACGTCTTGTAAATATGGAAACTGCCCTTAATCTGATGGAGGTGTCGCCAGGATAAAATGAGCTCTTGCTAAATCTGAGAACGTTTATCTTGTGCAATTTTTCGACCGTTCTACTTTTTGTCTGGAATCAAGATACACGGTTGCAAAACGTGATTCTTCAAGCAGACTCATATATATGTTCATGGTCGCATGTGCTGAGATAAGGCAGCAAGGAAAGTAAATGTTCAGTTAAATTTCATAGGTTCCACTTGAACTGGTTTTGTGTTTCTAAAAAGCTTACTCCCCAATGGAGTCATGAATAGTCATTTTCCTGTTGGTGTGCCCTTTAGACTGAGTGCGAGTGAGAGCCTGGCACTAGTCGGCAATATGTCTGGCATATCAAGATTCACTCTCAACGATCGAGTCTGAACTAGGCAAACCAGCCTTGGCAAGAAAACCACCATCATCAAGTGCCATCAAACTATATTACAGTTCTAGGCAAACGATTAGAATTGAGCTAGTCCCCTCTTGTGACTTGTACGGTGGAACTGGTAACATGCCGTCGTCCACCATCAGTTATCAAGAAGCTATTCACGAATTATCTCCTGGTTTTACTGTGATCTTTTTTCTCTTCTCCGAACTGATATGTGATGTGACTATCGGGAATAGGGGCGTGCTTTATCTTCTATCGTCAGTTTTGGGTAAATTTGACCGATGCCAAAGGATGCTTTCACGATCTTTCCACAAGCCTGCCTGTCAGCTAGTTGTATACCCTACTGGTTCCAGACATACTGGTTCACTGACCCTGTTGTGATCAGCTAGTTGTATACCCTACTGGTTCCAGACATACTGGTTCACTGACCATGTTGTGATCAGCTAGTTGTATAACGTACTGGTTTCAGACATACTGGTTCACTGGCCATGATGTGATCAGCTAGTTGTATAACGTACTGGTTTTAGACTTTCCTTGACAATTTGGTTATGAGCATATTACTTGAGGCTCTTGGACAGACAATTTATGATGTATGTGCCTGCACTATTATGGCTCAAGCTTCACCGAATCCATTTAAAAGTAAATGTAGAAGTACACTACAAATCAAAACTACACATAATAACCTTTATGGTATATGACCAGGTTAACTAACAGTATGAAGAAGAAAACAAATTAGTTATATATACATGTCTTTGTGACTTTATTCAATTGTTTTTCACAAATATCTGTAAACGTACCCTTTGGAGGCTACATGACGTGCTGCATGAAGTATAAGATGTAAACAGTTCAATATACACTTACATCATTGCCACATATGGATACACCATGGGACTGCTAATAATTTATATATGGCTCGGGGGTTTGGGTGGGGTCACCCATTTGGTTGTGGGGAGGTAGGGGCTTCCATCAATTTTGAATTTTGCATACATGTACTCTGTCTCTGCGCGTGCGTGCGTGCCTGTCTGTGTCATGGTGTGTGTCATCGGGTCCTCATTGATTTTGTACACAACATGCAGCAGAGTCACTTACTTTGTACATGAATTTTACGGCGAGCAGTGACCTTTCACATTGTGCATGCTTCTCCACGAAATTCATCATCATGCCCCATAGACAATATTTATGAAGGGTGCCTAACCAAAATTCCACTTGGTCCAGTGAGTTTTTATTGGTCCGGTGATTTATGTCTCTAAACTGATGAAAAAAACCTTACTTAATAATTTATGTTTTAGTCTAACTGGAAGTCAGGATGCCAAGAATTGAACATATACAGTGTTACAAATCATGGCACTTCATTTCATGTTTAAGTGTTAGGTACTACAAAAAACATCATATGAAACACACTGATAAAAAGACAAGATGCATAAAATATTGTTCCCTAACATGCTAAAACAGGGTAAATGATTTATAACAAGAAAAACACTATTCTAAAACAAAACAATGATAGATGAATAAAAAAATTGAAAATGTAATTCATTGATACTTTTTTGGTGGAAAGACATTTTGTTTTCAAAAATGAATGTTAAATGATCACTGACATTCAAGTTGCAGTATGAACAGGTAAGAAAAGAGTGATTTTAGCCATTTCTTCCTTTCGTAATTCTTCAGATAGATGTTTATTGTAATCATTATGGAGCTTTTGTTTCAAGATTTGTGTTTCTGTTAAACAAGTATTCATTTCGTTGTGGCTCAGTAATGAAAATCAATTAATTTCATTTCCAGTGTTTTTAAATCCAGCTTCTCAAAGATTACATTGTTTGTGCCTGCAACTGAAACAATATACATGAACTATCTATTACTATGATTACTAACATTCCTTCACTCTGGATTTCAACCCCTCTACTAACTCTTTGAAACAAGTGTAAAAGTCCACAGGCTTGTGAATATGAAAGTCCCTGAGATGTTGTAGTCTCCCTCTAGCTCTATTCATCTTCTCCAGCTGAGTGTTACTTTCAGTCTGTGATGGACAAACATCATGCTCAAAACAACTGAGAGTCTCTTCATGGGTCAGCGTAGTGTCTGACTGACTGGATGGGACAGGGTGGCCTATAGCAGTAGATGACACACGGGTATCACACTTGCCGGTATCTCCAGCACCATGTGTGTCAGTGTTGTTGCTACACACATGCTCTGGAGGATGTTCATGGTCCTCTGACGTTGACCTCCTGGTGGTTGGCATTTCTGAAACGTTTTTTTTTCTGAATGTATTTTGGCACAACACCAAATTGTCTGACATAGACTCAGCCCCTTCTATGTCATTCTTAGCAGCAGCATCAGTGCTGGTAGAACACACAACATTTGTCTCCATCACATCTCTGTTTTCCTTCACTGACAGTTTCCCACTCTCGTACCACAAAACATGTCTTTTGACATGCTCTGATCTGGTGGACAGACTCCTTTTCACCCCTCTGTGCTTTGTATGAATACTGACCAGTATGACATCACAATCTGGACCATCTGTCTTGCTATCCTCACACACAATGTCATCCTGCTGTGCCATCTCATCATCAACACACACCACAGAATCGTGTCCAGGCACCTGTATTCCATCCACATGTTCATGTCCAGACGTCTTTGTCATGTGTTCACAGTCAACATAGTTTCCGCTGTGTCTGCCGAGGGTCTGATCAAATGGAGGCAGATGTCCCTGAATACATCGGTCTCGTCTTCCATCAATGTCCTGCTGGTCCAAGCAGGCCTCGACCCTGCCTCTGAGATATACAACACAGGCTCCACATGCATCACCAGATGATTTCAGGTTAAGAATCTTTGCTTGGTCCATCTTCATGATGGCAGCATCAGTCAGTATGTTACTAAGGTGATGGCTGTCAAATTGCACAAATGGGCATCCTCCTTGCTCGGCTGGCCCAAGTGTGCGTTTCTGGAAAATACAATGCAGACAACTTCTTGGAGTGGTATTTAGATGTTTATGTGATAGACTAACAAGACACTGAAATGAACATATTTTACAGATAAAACAGAGCATGACAAAAAACAAATTACAATGAAAATAAGTTTTTCATTTTAAGAAACTGAAACTGTAGATATCTAGACTTGCCACATATTCTGTCTTTCTTGGATATATTTGTCAGGGTTGGTATGATAAACTATTGAAGTGATGAAGGAGGGAGATTGTTTTATGGATACACAACCTCTTTATAACAATATGTGCTCTTCACACTGACGTTCAACTTCATTTTGGGAACTACACTTGATCGAATTCTGCATTGTGTTCTGTGTTCCTTGTTTGTGTTTACACATTGGTATTAAAAAAATATCAGAACTGTGGGTTTGTCCTGGCCATGGGGAAATAACAGAATCAGTCATCCAGGAGGAAAAGTGTGTACTGTCAAAAGGCACTTTGGTATAAAGTATTAGCTTGATAAGTACATCACTAACTATTACAGAACTTACAAAATACAGGCAACATCAATGTACTCTTCATCCAGATTATTACTCAATATTCTAAATTTTCATTTCAGGCGGCTTTTATTTCTCCAACAATTATCGTTACATGACTACCAAACACAACATTGGTTACTATTTATTCAGCAAACCTAGGAAGGTTCTCAATGGATGTTACATAGATATTTTGAAATGGCAGTTCCAAAGTAGTCATGTTTGTGTGAGTATCCTCATTCTGTCTAACCTGAAGCGAAGCACAGCAGTGTCCTCGGTAGTTGCGACGAGCACCCTCCAGGCCGTACAGGTGTCTGATGTTGTACGTGTACCTGCGCTCATCAGCCTGCCAGCTGTGGAGCCCAGTCCCTGGGAGATGGCTGGGTAGAGAATACTCTTGCTTCCACATCTTGATGGCCTGGTGCACTGGCATGCCCACCTCCTTCAGGAACAGGCTGTACTGGACCTAAACATGGTCAGGGGAATGCTTGGTACTCCTTTGTAACCTCTCACGTCACATATCCCCCAGAAAATAACAGAACAATGTCAAGTCCTACCAGGTTTACACAATAATGGGGCACTGTGCACTTGGTACACAATGTGCTATATGTCTATGATGAGTACATGGGACAGGGGATGGCAGTTCTGTGCCTGAGGTGACAGGGACCCTGTAAACACAAGCCAGGACAAAGATGTTTTAAATACAGTTGTGTAACAGCTCAGCTCATAATCAGTCATATCTTCCTGAACAGTAACCAAAGTAATATCAAACAGCAGCATCTACTGCAATCTATAAACCTACAAGCCAGATTCTCTGCCTTTTTTTATTTTCATGGACTTTTATTATCTGATCTTAAAAGACTGAACAGTTTCACATCCCTCTCCCTTCTCAGTTGTAGACAGTAATACTAGCCAGAAACTGCTCATATGAAAACTTTGGACAAGGATCTACAGAGTCTGGACAACCTGCAGCTGGTCATCCTATGTGAGTGAATGGGTGGTCTCATTATATTTGTAGTTTATATAAATTAGAAGTACTTTGTTGTGTGCTAGTTAGAAAACTATGTTTCATCTATCAGGCCATGAGGTGTCGATTATGTGGGCAATGCGAGATATTATTTACACAAAAGCATTTCCCAAGTACTACTAGTGGTTGTCTGCCATTGTTTCAACAGTCACATACCCTGTCATTGTGTTTGAGACGGTGGTTTGTTCGCAGGGATTTGTGAAGGCTGGACATACACAGAGGAAACAGGTGCTCAAATTGGTCCACTTGATCATGTGACAAACAGGACAGGTGGTTCCAGTTAAGTGGAATGGGAACTTTTGTTCTGTAAATAGACTAGAAGAACCTTCATTCAGTTCAAGTTCTAAAAGTTATACTATCTATTACATTCAATAATCTTCATTCACCATCAGATTATTTCCTTAGGCACATCCAAAAACAAAACAAAATTCTTGTCACAGAAAATAAATACCGTATACTCTATTTACAGATCATGTTGATATGATCTAGAGTATTTACACAAGTGTATTGTGTCACTTGACCTTTTCAGCCTATATGTGTCAAATGTACCTTCAAAACATTTGCACATCTCTTCATCCTGACATCCTGCAATGCTGTACTTCTTGCCCCCTTCACTTGTTTCAGGCTTAGATGTAATACTGACCTGAACAGTCCAGTCAACACTTCATCAAGGTTGTCATAATGCACCTTTGCCATTCCCCTGTGCAACACAACCCTCCTGTTGCTAACAAGGGAGGTAACTGCTTGGAAGGGCAGATGGAAGTACAGACCACTCCTCCCAGCCATGTACTGGTGTGCAGCATTCTGCCAAGTTCCTGCAGACTGTTTGATTGCCTGGAGGATACTTAGAACATGATGGATGTCGGTTTCATTGTATGTGGTGGCACAAGGTTGTTCAATAGTGTGAACATATTTTGTTGTTGATTTCAGAAGTCTGTAAATTTCTTTTTCCGTTAGACAGGAAAATCGGAACTGGAATAACTGAGTTTCTGCTTGCAGGAAAAAATCTGTGGTTTCTTGATCAGCAACAAAAAGAAGTCTGAAATGGAAGGAAAAAAACATTGTGTGAATGAATAATATGTAGGCATGAATACTGGGTACATCATTTTAGGGGAGTAGCAAGGTCTTGTATGAAATGATCCTGATGCCTGTAACAAAAGTAAATAGGTAATAGTTACTATACATAATAAAACTATTTCAATTTGTAACCAGTTAAGGTCTACTTCCCGTTGTGAGATAGTGGAGTAGGTAATTAACAAAGATTAACCATGCCTAGGGTTTAGCTATGTAACTGAACCTTGTGAACAGAACAGAACTGACATTTTATTCTAAAAAAACACAGTGACACAGATTCCGTACAAGATATCGATACCTATTAAAACACTGAACAAAGTCCAGGACAGGTATTGGGAGAAAAAGTAATGTCTAGAGGCATTTAGTGCCGGACAGTATAATATGACGTGGACATCATCACAGACAGATGATGTATATCTGTTACATCTTTTAATTCTGTATCGATGTCCTGTTTCATTGGGCAACACGTGGTTTGAAGTTCCAAATTTTGTCAACCAGCATCTATATTAATAAGGTAATTGTAACAAATAAGGTTCTAAAAATAAGGCGAATACTTATACATTACACAGTAATAATCTTTAACTGCTTAAACAGATGACTGAAACTGAAGTGTACAGTATTGTTAAGCAAAACATTGCTAGGTACAGACTGGGTGAGCAAAATATGATATAACCCAGTATCCTGTAGGATACGATATGCTTGACACTGGAAAATGTAAATGAGTATTTGAAGAATATAAACTGTACATAACATTATACAAACTAGTATTTAATTTGCCATTACATAATTTACAACATACCATTTACGGACATACTGATGGGGTATCTACCTAATTCAGAGTAAATCATAAAATCTGACTGCAATTACTGCTTAACTATAATTTATATAAATGCATTCATTAACCTTTGACAGTTCTTTTCAAACCAAGCAAACCAATGTTGACCTGACTGCTACCAGGGAGCCTATATAGAGGGGGAGAAGAAACTCCTCGAAAAGCCACTGAACATATGTCTCAGGTAGTTATGTAACCAGTGTAGCCGATATGGTGGCAGCGTAGTATTTAAGATTGAGCCCAGTTTATTTTCAACAGCTGATTAAGTTCACTGAGTGTTATAACAACTGAAATCCAACATGTAGAAAGATAAGTTAACTATTTTGTCACTTCAGTTTAAGTCAAATAATTGGTATTAGTGTCCGTATTAGGACAGAAGATTTGTAGTAAAGTTTCAAGTCGGTAAGTTATAGCTCACTGGCTTCTATTCTCGATTCACCGCGAAGATAGACTAAATTGTGCCGATAAAAACTTCTTTCACACATTCGTTTAATATTTATAAGGAGAACATACCTTTAGTTGAAAGGTATTTGCAAGTAATAGTGACAGTTTCATGACTTAAAAGTTGTTAGGGTGTAATTGAGGTGTGTGAAAAATATGACATTTCAAAATCGAAATGCTATACGCCGTTGTTTGAGTATTCCTAGTTACTTCCTCAAAAACATCTTTCACATACACCTTTAATTCATATGAGGGGAATGTACTATCAGGTGAAATGTGTTTGCAAGTAATAGGGATAGTTTCATAATCTAAGAAAGAATGTTAGGGTGTATTTGAGGTGTGTGAAAAATGTGACATATCGTTGATCTGCTCTGATCCGCCATTGAAATACTATATGCCGTTGTTCGAGTGTTTCTAGTTATTACTTCAAAAACATCTTTCACATACACCTTTAATTCTTATGAGGGGAATATACTATCAGGTGAAATGAGTTTGCAAGTAACAGTGATAGTTCCATAATCTAAAACAAAATGTTAGGGTGCATTTGAGGTGTGTGAAAAATATGGCATATTGCAGATCTGATCTGATCCACCATTGATGCTTGAGGGTTATAGTTCCATAACTTTTTTCTTTCTTGTTGATCTTATTATTTGACAAAACTGGAAAGGTGTTTTAGAACGCTTTGTGACAGTTTTATCCTTCTATTTTTGAGGGCAGTGTGACAGTGTCAGTTAACATTTTGTTAATGTCCATTCTGTTCCCCACATGCAATAAGATATCTGAATAAATTCTTGTGATACTTTTGCGTTCTTTAACATGTTTTGGGAGAGAAGGCCATGGTGTATCATTTATTCTTTCATTCATTCACATATGTACTTTCTTTTATTCTTTTTCTTTATTTCATTCATTCATTCACATAATTCTTGCTCTATATTCTTACTATAATTCATTCATTCATTGTAAAATTCTGACTGATACAATAAACTGGCTGAACCAGGGATAATCTACAACGTATATAATCTATATAGTCTCCCTGGTTAAACACAACTGAAGTTGCACTGGGAACGAGCCTAGTCACTGAGTGCGTTGGAGCATGACGAGGCACATGGTAATTAGTACAAATGGTAAAGAAAGCAAGCAAGTGACCTATCCCTGTAGCAGAATATCCCTGCTGCTACACACCTTTGATAATCTATTTCATTATTTCTGTATCTATCAATGTTCTTTACTGAAAACAATAAATGCCCTTCATTGAACAATGTCCTCTGCATTAAGAATTTCATTAATGACCTATGCCCCCTGTGGGTACGCCTCAGTAACTGGGCTGTGCCCACTTTCAATGTTGGGATGGGGGAGCATCACCTATTTGCACTGAATCATTATGTGTCTGACAAATGGGAGGACACCACAAATCAGATCATCTGGGTGGTGACATGAGTGTCACAGAGTATTGTAGGACATGATATGGCCTACCTTTAGAATACAGCACCACAAAGGAGCTCCAGCAGTCTTTAACACATGTTGATTATATTCTTACAAGAGCCTGTTTGATAAACACATTAATCTCACAATTAAATACCTTAAAATAAAATGTGAAATATTATCCTTCTGTGTTCCGTCTATCAAACAGTCAGAGTCAGCAACTGTCTGAATATTGTTGGTGATATCAAGTAGTCGAAGGCGATCTCCTCCGGCATTGTGAATTTTCAGTAAGAATTCCAGTCGATTCACTGCAAATGTGTGCAGTTTCTGCAATGAAACGTGGCCAGTTGATGGCCGTAGGTAAAATGCCATTTGTGTCAATAGTAAAAAGAAGGTATATTAAACATCTGGGTATCAACTGTCCCATTTTCGTTTCTCAATACGACGAAGACAACTTCAACATGTGAAGTTGTATTTGCCGCCGTTTTTTTAGTAGATCTACTTCCGGGTTGGTAATAAAATACGGGCACGATTTCCAAAGCCGGGCATCCAGGACCGGACTGGACAACAAGCCAACCTGACATCACATTCACGTCAATGTTCTTGGGTAAAGGTATAAATTGTGATTATATTTAAGAAATAGAGTTAGCTCTTCCAACATGCACAGTGCAATAAACTGCACTCCTACTGTAAATGTACTAGTTCAAAGCAGCAAAGTATGCTTAAAAGATGCATGATGGTAGATCGACATGTATTTCTTTTCTAAAATGTCAAATGTAATATTTTCTTGGTTATTGTGTAACATTTACGATGAATCTAAGGCAGAAAAAAAAACGAATCACAGCGGAGTTGGTGACCTAAATTAACAATTCGGGGCTAACTGACATGCAGTTCTGTGGTAACGTGTCTGCCCCCAACGTAAAGAAGCAAGTGTAAATCACGAAGAGGCGATGACAGCTGGCGTGCGGCATCAGCATGACGTCGGCTTTAGTTACCATGGGTTCGTTTGCAGACGAGAATGGCGTTGTGATGTCGCCTGATAAAGTACTGTCGGTGCCTTTGATCTAAAAATCCTGTAAAACAAGGGTTTTTTGGACGCACAGATACACTCTTTCGGTACAGGTGTCTCACAAATGGTTGACTAGACCCAGCTGGGTTAAACCAGTTGCAATGCAACACTTTTAAGGCACACAGTTTACTCTGCCACCAGTGTAATAAATAGAGGATATTATATGAGTGCCCAAATCATAGAAAACCATGATGTCGATGTTAACAATCCTCGTTCAGGGCAAACTGACGTGCTGTTCAATCAACGCGTCTGCACCCGAGTGTATGTTATCGTCTAATAGGTACTATCGGGTGCAGACGCGTTGATTAAACAGCCATCAACCCACACTGCATAAATGCTGGAAATGTCACGATCACCAGTGAGTTTAAGATGCTCATACAATGGGCATAAATCCATGGCTTAAATTCAAATAACGTATAGTCACGAAGATCAAGTACTACGACAAACTGTACTTAATCTTTTAGGAAGTGATCTCCTTTAAATCTTTACCTGACAGTCAACATTTTCGTAATCTTACTGAAAATGGCGCCAAAGAATGATGTTCTTGGGGGACGCTCTTATGCAATTTCTCAAAGAATTTACGGTACATTTGTGATATTTGACGGGAAAATGCAGTAGGGGTGAGTGAGTGAGTGAGTTTAGTCTTACGCCGCACTCAGCAATAATCCATGGCGGCGGTCTGCAGATAATCGAGTCTGGGTTAGACAATCCAGTAATCAACAATATGAGCATCGATCTGTGCACATAGGGAACTGATGACGTTTCAGACAAGTTAGTGATCCTGACCACCCGATAAATGCAGTAGTAATTCAAGTATGGGTAATAAAACTGGTAGTATTTCATGATTTGTGTATCCAATTGTTATGTCTTTTGTGGAATGTTGCATAATAAATGGACATAAGATATAATTTCATATTAAATGTATGTTTAATGCAGTGTTTGTTGTTTAAGGTTTAGCATACTTCTCAAAGCATGAGTTTCCCCTCTCTTAAACTGCATACTTGAAAGTTTTCTTGTGCGATGTCAGTTTGTGCCTCTGTAAGTTTAAAATATGAATGTAAAAAGCCAAATAGTATGTAGATCAAAATGTGATGTTATCCATTTTATTCCTCATGTTTTATCCTGTCCAAAGTTGCATCAGTCAGCAATTTCAGCATATCCACATAGTTGGTTGAAATCCAAGAATTGGCCAGATTGTTATCTGGTGTATCATCAATGCTCAAATGTTTCAAACTGTTGACCAGTTTCCCTGTTTGCCACATGAATCTGCTCCCCTTAATGTAACTATCTGAAAGTCCAAAACTCGTGCAAATGTAATGGGAAGGAAACAACAGTCACAGGATCTTCACAAGCTAAAAGATTGGAATCAAGTTTCAAGCTGGTGTTCACAAGTTACTCCATCTAAACAAACCCCCAGTATATGGCCATCATTTGTACTGCATGTACCATTTAACTCCAAGTTAGCATCCTATTTGGAGAATGTAAACCTTGATAGTTCACACAGTCATCATTCCTCTGCTAAGTGATTGCAAAGTCCCCTTCTATACATTGTATTTTTATTTGATAAATTACCAGGGTAAAGGTCACATGCAACCAAAAAAGCAAACATAATTGAAACAGTTATCATTTATATATTATATATAAAATGCCTTGGTGATTGTGAGAAAAAGCAAATAAACAAAATTATAAGCGAATAATCGCACATCAAAAGTGCAATATTGTGTAAATGGGTTTACGTTCCTCGAAACGAAGCTATCGAACCCAAACAGAGACGGTGTGTGTACCCATGTGAAACGACACTGGTTCATTTTCCGAAACGCTCACCTGGCTCTTTTGTTTATGGCGTATAAACCCGAAAGGTGTTAATTTTCAAATTGGTCAGTGATCGAAGTTGTGCATTGCATATTTTTGTCATAAGCAGACAGACGGGCAGACATATTGGTGTCAATAAACCAGACATTGAGCTTTCTCTGTGACAGTGTCTACTCATCACAATCAGCATGTACCGACAAGATTATTTACTTGATTGCGTACACAACCACGTTTCGACTACTGCCCACAGCCACATGTGTGCGCTGGGGGAAAATAAGTGACTCGTTTGAACTCCTATTTCGCGGGCTTTTTTTCAATGCAGTTTTTTTTCAACTTTATTGGCTGAATTGGCATGTTTGATGGATTTGTTTGGGTAAGTGCATACCGAAAGGTAATAGAATCTGCAAAGTTGTGTTTTACGTTACACGTGACCTTTAACATGTGGATATTGCATCTGAGAGGTACTTATTTTCATTTGGTAAACTTAAATCCAACAAATCCCGATTTGGACCACTTTGACAGGAACCTTGCAGTTGGCAGCTGTTTGTTTACGTGCTCAATGATGCTATGTTCTTACAACTGTTTTTGTGTTGCTTGCTGAAAAGCAAGGTTTGGGCCTATTTCGGACACCCTCAAACACATTTCCCCATTCTTTGATTTTTCCTTGTTTTGTGGACATGATAAATAAACACCAGTGAGCAGCTGTCTGCGATAACTTGCTTGTTATCCCAAATGTCAAGTTATTATATTCTGACTGGCCTAGCAGGCTTTTCTCACAACCCATCATGATCTAACTGAAATACTGTTCAAGGTGGCGTCCAACTCAATCTGAGATGCAGAAATGTTTGCTACCCCAAGAAACAAAGTGAACACCCACAGAGAAGCTATAACCAGCTGTGCATGGTCTGTTGCTTGTCATCCACCCAGTAAGGATACATGAATGAAAGACAACTTGTAGTCAAGACAACAGACTCATGAAAACTTTGTTTGCATTTATTATCACAAAATAGTAAAATATACAGTTCATCTGAATATTGTACAAAACTCACTTATCCCTTATAAATGAAATGAGTTGAATGTATTGCACATGAAAGATGTATGGCATGCTATCACACCTTGTGCGCAACACAACACAGAGACAGGCTGACTGCTAAATGGTGGATGCTCCCCATCCTTTACACACAAGCAAAAGAAACACCGACAACAGTCGTTAGGCACAAAGGAACATGCTCCATATGGGTCTGGTCACCATGTGGCACAGGTGTTCCAAACAAGATCATAGCAGCAAATTAATTGTGTTTTTCCGTTTTTCAGCCTATATATGAATATCTTGTATTTTGTCACAAAACTGTAGTTAGAAGCTGGTAGGAAACAAGGTAAAATAATCCATTGTAGATCTGAACATAAATTGTTCTCCAACAAAACTTAAAACCTGAATTAAAGTTGTCAATTTAAAGTGGGATGAGAAAGTGAATGCAGACTTTGCTCTAAACTTAGAATGTGAAGAAATATTGAACCTGTGAATGACAGTAACCTTTGAAGAACATACAGGAACTTACATTTACAATTGCAGGTTGTTCTCAGAACATTTTATCTATGAATAGAGTTCGTGAACTCGCCTACTGTAAAACCGTTATGCAACTGAAGAAGAATAAAACTGTACATTTCTTCTCCTGAACTGTTAGAGAATTGTATTCAATTTGTTTGTTTGAGGTCAATATTGATAGTCTCACAGACAAACACCCCTAATGTTTCAAACAGAACATACACAGGATTTAAACAAACAATGAAATATAAAAGTTATTTTCAAAACATAACAAGTAAAACTTTTATGTAAAATACTTCCTAACTCATTAAGTCCGTTAAAATCTGTAATACAATCACATATTAAAACATAACCGAACCAGTTCATTTACTAAAATCTTAACAGATGGACCATAACAAAAACAAGAGTTTTTTACCGTTTTTATCTATTACTCCTTACTTGCAATGAAAGAATTTCAGGATCCTAATGGATTTCGAAGTCGAAGTAATGATAGCTGCTCCAGTAAAGTAGGTCATATGACTTCACTCTTTCAAATAGGATAGATTCATTCAAATGAAACTGCAAAACCAGCTAAAACACTATGTATCCCTGGATGATATCAGATAACCACGTTCTGATTCATGATGTTATTGTATATACATTGCCCTGATTTGCAAATACACACACACTCACGCTTACACTGTACCTTCCATGCATCTATGGTATAAACAATGACCGATGAAATGAGGGCAAGACACACACTATATATATATATCAACAGTTGAACACAGGGCTACACAAAATATATACAATAACAGATGATGACTGGGTTCCGCACACAATATATACATCAACAACACAATATGTACACTGTCAACCTAACAGTTATATGTCCAGTTTAAGTACAATATTCAGAGTCATCATCTTTCTTGTAGGCAGATGGAAATCGGTCCATGTATTTTTTAATGTAGTCTTTCGCCTTTGCCTTGACATTCTCGTTGACTTCAAGGTCTTCCACATGACGACAATGTTTCAGCTCTTTGGCCATCACGTGATGTGTCAGCTAAAAGAGATTTCAGTTTGAGGTGAGGTGAAATAGGGTTTAATGGTTCACATAAAAATATTTCGCTCATATGACGACATGCATACATGTGTATGCGTGGCTGCTTGTACTAGCCCTGACTTAAGCTGGTTTTACTGTGCTAGCTCACTGAGATACCATGCTACAGTTGAGCATGAATACACCACTAAAACACATTATACTGGCTCTGAGCCAAACAGACCTTGTACCCATCATGACGAACAGAAGGCAAGAACTAAGAAGTACCATATTTCAACGTTTCTTGGTATGACACACCCTGTGATCAAACTCATGACCTCACCTCTTCGGGTGGACACTCCAACCACTTCAGAGGCTGTTGAGATTGGTTTGAGTGAGCGAGTGAGTTTAGCTTTATGCTGCACTCAGCAAATAATATTCAAGCCAAATGGTGGCGGTCTGTAAATAACAGAATCTGGACCAGACAATGCAGTGATCAACAGCATGAGCTATTTTGAACCGATGACATATCAAACAAGTTGGTGAGTCTGACCATCCCATTCCATTGGTCAACTGTTGAAAACATTTCAGCAAGTGTGAATAATGATCTTGTATGCTTTTGTTCCAGAGCGATTTCCCATATATTTTGTAAAAATATTGTAAAGCAATGACCAGGAGGAGGTGTACAACAATGCACATGTAGTACAGGGCCCCCTTTCACAAAACTCCCGTGAGCCTAAGGTCTCGTAAGTTTTCTCGTATCATTCCTGCTTCCTATGTTACAGTATAGGAGGTACGAATGCTACGAGAAAAGTTACGAGACCTTAGCCTTACGAGAGTTTTGTGAAACGGGGCCCAGGTATAGCGAAAGGAATGGATTGTGCATTCATGGTTCCCCTCACCTTTCTGGCCAGGTGCTTGAAGTCATCAGTTGAACAGATTCTTCCTGCCTTACAGTCAGGCTTGCGGTAAGGGTTGAGGCAGCTCACAATCAGCTGTGACATCTGGGAACAACACAATCATGTATTACAACCTGCCATAGATACCTCCAGAGCTGTATATTTGGAGAGGGCACAAACTAGGTATGATCAGATCAACTACATTCTAAGATGCAATATTTTATTATTACTGACACATTAGAAGTGTTTGTAAAGGCACACCTCACTTTAGTCCAATACAATAGAACCAATACATTTGTGTGTCAAGAATATCAGATTTGTAACTTATGGTAAGAGAGGAACAATACCTTTTGTCTGAACTGGTCTTTGATCTTCTTGGCAACCTCACTGGACGTGTCAGCTGCTGCTGTGGTTGTCTTCTTCTTGGAGGTCTGAACCAATAGAGAACAAAAGCTAAGTACCACACGTTGGTGTACTGACATGTGACAGTTCCACTGATGAAACACTAAAACATAACAGTGCTGATATAAAATGGTCCCAGACACTCAACAACACTAATCACGGGTGGTCATACATCTGATCCAGACACTAAATCATGAATGTGCTGCTACATACTGGTTCAAGACTCTCTATCTGTGGTTTCTGACAGCAAAACACCTGAGTCTGGTTCTTCACTGCAGAGAGTTCAAATGAGAGATAATCCAGAAAGTCTCCCGATCAAGCATCCACATAGTAGCTAGTATACATCAGGAGAGAGTATTTGCACAAATGCTGTCTACCCCTGGGATATAAAAGGCAGCCCCCATATGAATGTCGCCCGAAGAAAGGGTGCCTTCCACCTAAACAGCTCAAAAATGAGATCCAATCAAGAATAACTGACACTCCCACGGGGAACTAATCAGCTGAACAGTCAGACAGATTCTGTCCATGCCTGCTAAAACGCGCTGCACCATAGGGTGTTGCTCTAGAGAACATCGTTGGCAGGTAACTTGAAAGCCATGGAGTAGCTTCGGATAGTAGATGTGGCTAAACTGGCCTTGAACAGAGTCCAATACTTTGACTAAATACGAATTAAGCAATTTCCATACTAGCTCACATAATAGGCCCATCTGTCCTCATACTTAAGAATATATCCACAATGTCAGAATTGCATCTGCAACTGTTACAGGAATTCTGCTTGCTTGTAGGCGATTCCAGACAGTGGCCAAGACACCCATTGAATCTTGGGACTGAGTGGGCCACTCTGGTCTGGGTTAGCAGATCTGCTCGAAGGGGTAACAGTACAGGAAGCTGAGCCAGAAACCTGATGATTATCAGACACCAGGTCTGAGCCGACCAAAAGGGTACAAGGAGCACAAGTAGTCAAGCTCGTCAGGTTGCACACTGCAAGAGAACTTCGGAATCGGCGAAACACCCTAAAAACCCTGTCCATCCAATTGAGCTGGATCGGAGGCCATGACCCTTGGATACTGGATACAAAACACTGGAGTCTGGTTTGTCACCCCAGAGGCAATCAGATCCACCTGGAACATCTAATACAACTGGGAGACAATCCCCAATATCTCCAAATCGAGCATCTACTTGTGTGGCGCTAGCATACATCAATAAGAAGAGTAAATTACCTTCACTTCAGGTTCTTTATCTGCAGGAGAGTCCACTTCCATGTTATCCTCAGGCACTTGATCCCATGTGGGTGGGTCCCACTGGGTTTGTCTGAAGCATAAACAAGAACTCTTGCAAAGTAGTTACACAGACCCCCAGGGTCAGCTCAAGTATCATAACAATTAGGAAGATCAACAGAGTTGCATGAAGAGTAAGTCAATGTGAAGATCATCAATGCATATGATGAGCTTCATTAGTTTCATGGCAACACATCTGTTCCAGCTTTTCAATAATTAATGTACTTACTTTGTTTTTGAATGGTAGTAGTAGACATTGCCCTCCTTGTCAGTGGCTGACTTCCACAGTGGGGGTAGGCCAGAGCTGTTCTTGGATGGTGGTGGTGGAGGTTCTTCTTCATCCTTCTGTGCCAGTGAAGCCAGGTTCTGCTGAAGACTGAGCAACTGTTGTAGCTGCTGCACCTGCAATATGAACAGTCAATTGGAGTCAACTGGGTGCACCTTTCACAAGCAAACTTTACACAGGTTAACCTAACTCCCATTCTTTAGCATTGCACAGGTTACCATTGTGGCAGGAAGCTCAGGACATTAAGGTCCTAACAAGACCTAGAGATCAAAGAGAGAGAATGTTGATAACAGTGACATATTGCCTGTCTTACTACAGCCAGTAAATATTGGCTCTGGGCACAATGGGTTACCATTGGAACAACGACACATCATATAGGCAGATGGCTTGTTTTTGCCAATAGGACTACATGTGGAAGCATAATTCTGTCTGCTGTGCTGAAGGACCTTGCTGAGAAGCCACCACATTAAGATATTCCACTGACAAAATAATGAATTCACTGCTGTAATGGGATCTACCTGCTGTGCCACCACGTTGGGATCTGCCACTGGGACAATGCTTGGCTGCACAGCTGAGCCGGGTGTGTGCGTGTAGATGACCTGTTGGGCCTGGATGGTTTGGTCGGTGACAGGAGCAACAGTGGACTGGGCAAGCACACCAGCTGCAGCCTGCAATAGATCAATAACAACCACAAATGTCACATACTGTACATTGCCACACCATTAATACTGCAGGTTATAGCTATACCACAGTTTTGTGGTATAGCTATTCCAAGTTGGCATTACACAGATACCAGACGAGAGATTTTGTCAGACCTGGTAACAAAAATCTGTGCAGACTATAGAAACTGTGATGTGGAAGTGATGTTTTGTGCCTAATTAGCACTGTGTGATTCTTTCCATCTCTGTGCTTTTATATGGTGTACTACAACTGGCTTCTGATGGGTTCAACCTCACCTGGTACTGCTGCTGCTGTTGCTGCTGATACACCATCTGGGGCTGATGTGGATCTACATACTGTTTGGCTTGGTTTGGGTCAATCATGTGAGAGTAGTTCAGCACTGATGCCATCCCCTCTATCCCGGGGTAATGACCTGTCAGCATACAATCCACATTGTAGACTACATTGCTGGTTAAACACATTTTCTCACACTCATTCATAGCTGCATAGCCACGTACAGTACAAAAATGGCATAGTATTTCCCCTGCTACTGATGTTAGGGACAATGACACAAAACAAACATACTTGAAAAAGCTGCAGACACAGAACAATTAAAAGTTATGGGAAACTTCATCCAGTCTAACAAGATTTATGTACAGCCAGCAAACAAGTAAGCTTACGATGAAGTGATTACATGTACAATAAATACATGGAAAACAAAACTCCAACACAAGTCACAAGCCATCTCAAACTGCAGCCAGCCAGCAAGCAAGCCATCAGCGTATGCTTTCATGCATGTGAACACCCACACACCTGCTTGGCTGGACCCAGCATCAAGGTCGGCCATGTGACCTGCGGGTGATGTTGTCTTGGTAACACTACCTGGTGGCATAGAGGGATCTTGGGTGTACTGAAAGCTGGGATCCAGTGGGAAAGTTGAATCTTGTTGGGTGAAGCCGGGGTCTTGCTCCTGCTGATAATACTGAGCCAGGTGAGGGTCATATCTTGGGTCATAGTTGGGATTCTCTGCATATCTAGCTTGCAAGTACTCTTCCTGCTGTCTCCGAATCTCAGCATTCATCTCATCCTGAGCTCGAACCTGGGCCTCGAACAGCTGGCGCCTTTCCTCTTTGGTCATCTCTGGGGGAGTTGGCAGCAAGGGCCTCCTGGAAAAACACGTCAACACATGGTCACTTCATGCCTCAACTTTTAGAGTCAACAGCTTCAATAACATTTATGTGAAAGGTGTGTACTTGCACCATGCATGTGACCAAGAGGAAGGGAAGGTCAGGAGAGGGTGTCACAAGATCCATTAGACAGAGGGGCTTTATTGCTGCTTTAAGAAAAGCAGTCAGTATAAATGTTACATCAGAAACTATAAAGCAGCTAGAAAATGACCACCGTGGCTTCCATACAGAAGCACCATGACTCACTATATATGCATCTTTACTCATCGTTCTTCATTGGGCATTAAAAACATCATGCATATCTTAAATAGCATGTGAGTTTCTGACAGTACTGAAATGTAAGGTTTGCTAACCTGCTTCTGTAGGGGCTTGACATGTCATCTCGCCTCCGCTTACGTTTAGAGGGCAACCCTAAAATATAAAAAGGTAATAAGTTCACTGTTTAATGTTTGTAAATTAAAGAGAGAACATTCATCTCCAATTTTACATGATAAATGTCTTAATAAATTTTCTAAACTGACTTGTCTTTTGTTGAAAAGGACCCTTGTGTGAAAGACATGAAATCTGCCTAACCCATGGAATGGACATGTTAATCCCTGTCAATTTAAATGTTATCTAAGACGGCCGATAAACTCTGCAAAAATAAAAACTTGACACTCGTCATTTTTCAAATAGTGTTTTGAAACTTTTCTTGAAAGAGTTCTTGCTGTGATTATGGTTAAATGCATTGTCAAAGGCATTACGTCACACATTCATTTATCTGGTCGGGCCTACGTGGAAAGGGGGAGAGCACTGTGTGCTAAAATCATGTTTCCACGTGCCACAAGTCACATGACCTATTGATACACGTGCAATTGATCTCACGGTAGCAGAGTAGAGAGTCATCTCAGAAAAACATGGTTTTATGTTTAATTATTTGCTAATTTGCAATGTCACGACTGTCAAACATTCAGTGTGAACATGCCATTGGCATGCTGAATATGGTAACGTCCGCCACGGATGTTGCGAGTGTTATGGGATGCAGTCGACAGACCATCCATTATCTCCAGACACATGTCCATCAAACTGGCACCACAGCTGACCTCCCTCGTCCTGGTTGACCACATGTGATGTCACACGCAGAAGACCGACAGATTGTCTGACGTCATTTGCGTAATCGGTTTGTCACTGTCACACCCACTGGGAATGTATTGTTTGGAGGTCGAGTGACTGCCTAAACCATTCAAAATCACCTGCACTCTTCTCATCTTCATGCACGGCGACCATATTGTGGACCAATTCTAACCCGTTTCCATCGACGCCAACGTCACCTGAGATGGAGACTGCGAGATTGGAATAGGGTTGTGTTTAGTGATGAAGCAAGGTTCACATTAACCTTTGCTGATCGAAGAGAACGCAATGCCAAGTGTTGCATACAGGAAGTGGAACGATACGGGGGTGGTAGCGTTATGGTTTGGGGTGCTATCAATGGTCATGCTTGATCCCAATGCATTGTCATCCAGGGAAACCTTAATGCGGCAGCATATAGGGATCAGGTGCTCATTCCAGAGCTTTTGCCATTCATGGCAGCTCATGGCCCAGGTCTGACTTTCCAACAGGATAACGCCAGATCTCATACGGCCAATTTAAACACAAATTTCCTCAGGAACGCCCCATCAATATCATGGAGTGGCCGCCAAGATCTCCCGACCTCAACCCCATAGAGCGTGCGTGGGATGTTTTAAGCAGGCGGCACCGTCAAGTAAGAAACCCTTCACAGAACTTGCAGGAGCTTGGTGCGATGTTGGTACAAATATGGTGGCGCATCATCCAATCCAAGAGGAGATGTTGTATCACAGTTGTGAACGCCCATGGAGGACACACCCGATATTGACATGATTTCATTAAGTTGTGACTCATAGTTTTTGATCATGGACATTGTAGTTGCATTTCTGGTGGAACCGATTCCATGACAAACATGATCTGTACGCTACAGCATCTTTAATGACAAGAGAATTGAATAAAATCGTTATTTCAAACCCATTTTCCAAAATGTTCTAATTACTGACTTTGAAACGAGTGTAAAGTTTTTATTTTTGTTGAGTTTATATCATGAAATCAGCTAAGGTGGTAACAGTAAACAATGAAGACAGGAGTATATGATCAACTCACCTGATTTTCTATTGGACCGCTCAGTATACTGAACATCTGAAAACCAATGAAACAACAATGTATTACCATGAGAATCTCTACCTCATTAACTTATATTGTCATAGTACTTATATTGTCATTGTCATAGTAAATGTGTTGCCTGATTTCATCACCTCTCACCTAGTTCTTTTTCTGTCCTCTTCCTCTCCTCATCTCTCTCCTTCTTTGGAATCTTGAAAAGCTCCTGCAAATAGATTCATGTTGCCTTACTTACTGTCCTCAAACTAGTCAAAGTCTCAGACAATCATTTACTAAGCAAACGTATAAATCACTAAATCTTAGTCTCAGAGAAACAAAGAGCTCCAACTAAACTGAACATGAGCCACAATGTGACATGTGATCAGAAACTTATTATATCTACATTGGTGTTACAATGACTACTTCCAATTCTCATCAGCTAAAGGTTTAATGACTGTCATATTCAGTGTGCAGGTAAATCAAAAGAAACCATCCTTGTGTTCATGATTAAACTTCAGTCATGGGGCTTGTCCAAATGTGTGAAGAACCTTTATCAGACCAGGAGTTATGCAATATTAAGTGAGTGAGTTTAGTTTTATGCAGCGTTTAGCATCATTCCTGCAAAACCATGGTGGGGGACAAAACAAATGCAGTAAGCCAATAAAAACCACTATTTACCAAAACAGTTTTATGGAGACTTGCTATCGCCAGACTTGCCTATTCAAGACCATTGAATGTGTCCATATTTCACTGCATGGTGCAGGACTTGGCCCTAGGCTCACCAGCCTCATGCTTCAACCTCTTGTTTGCTCATGCAGCATACAGAGAGGCAAACGTTACAAAGTGTCCTGACCACAAGGGAAGGTGTTGGTCTGTCCAGCCAGCCATAGCTTTCTAAAATGTTTACATTGTAACTGGAACCCCAAAGTGAGTTAGTTTTCTTGCAGATGGTAACAGACGCTGAACCTGAGGAAATCTAGACTTCCTTCATTTAGACGTGTGTATAAGCAACAGTGGTGGGTTAAAGGGAAAAAAATAAGGTTCAAGGTTTGTAAGACAGACTAAGGTAAAAAAATCTAAGAGTTTGTTATGTTACATTCATTGGAATTTGAGGTATATTTATCGATTACCTTCAGGCCACTCCACTGTTCCAAAAGCTCTATGGCCAGTACTGACAGACTCTTCTTATCACCTCCCTGAAGCACTTCACTCTGACTCTCTGCTGCCTCACTTTGAGCCTGCACTACCTCACTCTGTGTATCAGCTGCCTCATTCTGGGCTTCAACTGCCTCACTCTTGGTCTGGGCTGCCTCATTTTGGGGTTCTGCTGCCTCATGCTGGGTCTCTGCTACATCAGTTTTGCTGGATGATGCATCAACCTGGATTTTGCTGTCACTGTCAGTGCTTGACTTTGATGAGCTGTCACTGTCTGTGCTTGATTTGCTGTTGTCCTCACTGGGACTAATAACAATGTCTTTCCTCTCACTCTCCAAAGCATCAGACACGTTTTCACCATCTTCTTTAGTCTTTCCTTTTGCTTCATCAGCTTCCATCCTTTTCTCTGATATATCTGTAGCACTGCTCTCTGCTTCAACAGAGATATCGACTTTGTCCATCTCATCTCTTCCCTGAGAACTATCTGCAGAATCAATCACAGCTCCCTCCTCCTTCCCTCTTGCTTCAGCATCTTGCAGAGTAGACACAGATTTTGCTTTTTCACTTTCTTCACCTGCTTCTTTACCTTCAGTTGAAAAGTCCACATACCCTTCCGAATATGATATTTCTTTGAAAGAAATGTCTGAGAAACCTCCAGCTGCTCCCGAAGAATCAGACACGGTGTCAGATGCTGATGATTCTGGCTGAGTGGAAGTGATCTTGCTGGAATCCGAGATGTCACTATCTGAACTAGTAGCCTCATCAGCAAATGTCACTCTCTTTTTCTTGTTTTTGTCCTTGGTATCTTTGCTGGATGCCAAGATAGACACAGGTGTTGATGTAGTGGAGGGGAGAGGGAGAACATCACTGTTCGTGTTTGAGTCTGCCTCAGACTTCACTGGGGTCGACTCCAACTCTGCTAGCTGACTTACAACAGTTAAAATCTTGCTGTCTTTCAAAACTGTCTTATTGTTAATGGGCAGCAACTTCAATGTGAACAATATCTGGAAAATAGAACCACAGATATTGTGTAAACATATTACCCGCACTTAACACAATCATAATTCCTGAACACAAACACCACATTCAGGAAAGCGAAAAACCCAACAATAGTGTTGAACTTACTCACCAGATACTTGAGTTCCTCATCCTCCTGTGATGAGTCAGCCATCCAGCTCCACAGCAGAGGCAAGCCATGGTAGTCAAGGAACAGTCTCAGACAGGCTGGTTCCTGAGTGTCCTGTCACAACCAAACATACAGCTGAACACCATCCTTCACCTTAGTATTCAACCTGACTCAAAATACACTGGATTCTTTTCATAAAATATATCACATCCTCCTACAGGGTCACTGGTTCACCATTGCTTTAACAATTAAGATGTCCTCACCTGAAGTATCCGAAGGATGACCTTGCGATGCTCACACTCCTCCACCTTGACCATGAGCCGACATAGGGACAGGACATGGTCCTTGTTCTTCATGCCCTGTTGCTGCATGCGCTCCAACTCTTCCTCCAACTGGAACCAGGCACACAATGTCATAACACCTTACTAGACCAGAAAAATCTTCATCACTAAGCACACAAACCCAGAAGCACATGTCTCTTTGACTGAGCACAAATGCTATGTTACTTACCCAGAGATACTTCCATCTATTGACCTTGTGAGGTTTTAGAGGCTTAGCTTACACTGGAACATCCTTTGTCTTTTCCTTTAATGCAACTCAAACAGGAAATCCCAAACTCTCCGAGGATTTGCTAGGTTCTGTCTGCTAATACTGGTCTGAATTTTGCACTATCTGTACTGAATAGTTCACTTACTGATTCATCTTCAAACAGTTCCTTCTTCTTCTTGTCAACAACTTTGTCCTTCTTCTTCTTCACTGGGGTTGCCTTGGTTGCTCCAATGTATCCTCGGCAATTCTCAGACCCACAGTAACACTTCTGTGCATTCTCACTGTAACATACAGGCAATATTCAGTAACTATTCTGTGCATTCTCCCTGTAACATACTGGCAATATTCAGCAACACATATGTGCATTCTTAATGTAATGTACAGGCAATATTCAGCAACACAACTGTGCATTCTCAATGTAATGTACAGGCAATATTCAGCAACACAACTGTGCATTCTCAATGTAATGTACAGGCAATATTCAGCAACACAACTGTGCATTCTCAATGTAATGTACAGGCAATGACACTGGCATGACTTCCCTTCAACTTATTCAGGAGTGAATCATTTATCAGTGCCTGCTTAGTGGTAAAGTACAAGTATTCTGAGCTTGTATCAGAACATAATGACTCATGAGCATAATTTTCTCATATAACATAAAGACAAATTAACAAATGATAAAATTCCTTGCAAAGATACGTGCAAATATTTCGGTGAATAAAATCAATGGGTCTCACCCATATCTCTCGAATTGGTAGTCAAAAGTCAGCTCCTCATCTGCTGCTATTGGCCGTCGAGTGAAGAACCCGATCCTCAGCTCACCATTCACCGTCCACTGTGACACACACAACAAAGAGTCTCACATGAAAAACTGCACAAACATCTCAACTTGTTTTATTCTGACAAGCATGGGCAACAGGCAACCTTTTCAGCCCTATTCCATGATACATCACAAAGAGCCTAGAATGAAAAGGCAAATGTTTGTCAGTCTTTTAATGATTTGCTAGTCCAAACACAATTAATATTGCTTAATACCATGAATTTGGAAATTACAATAGCAGTCTATGTTTGGCAAATTAGCAGCTGAACAATCATGTCTACGTATGTTGAATAATGATGTCTACGTGGTTGAACACCAATGTCATGTATGTTGGATAAGGATGTTGATGTACCCTGAACAATCATGTCTATGTATGTTGAATAATAATGTCTACGTGGTTTAACACCAATGTCATGTTTGTTGGATAATGATGTTGATGTACCCTGAACAATCATGTCTACGTATGTTGAATAATAATGTCTACGTGGTTGAACACCAATGTCATGTATGTTGGATAATGATGTTGATGTACCCTGAACAATCATGTCTACGTATGTTGAATAATAATGTCTACGTGGTTGAACACCAATGTCATGTATGTTGGATAATGATGTTGATGTACCCTGAACAATCATGTCTACGTATGTTGAATAATAATGTCTACGTGGTTGAACACCAATGTCATGTATGTTGGATAAGGATGTTGATGTACCCTGAACAATCATGTCTACGTATGTTGAATAATAATGTCTACGTGGTTGAACACCAATGTCATGTATGTTGGATAAGGATGTTGATGTACCCTGAACAATCATGTCTACGTATGTTGAATAATAATGTCTACGTGGTTGAACACCAATGTCATGTATGTTGGATAAGGATGTTGATGTACCCTGAACAATCATGTCTACGTATGTTGAATAATAATGTCTACGTGGTTGAACACCAATGTCATGTATGTTGGATAAGGATGTTGATGTACCCTGAACAATCATGTCTACGTATGTTGAATAATAATGTCTACGTGGTTGAACACCAATGTCATGTATGTTGGATAAGGATGTTGATGTACAACCATGTGGCTGAACAACCATGTCACTGCATGCAGACATACAAACAGGTCAACATTACAAACGGACATGACAAGCGACAAACAAGGATTGGTAACCTATTCTGTACCAATATCCTTTCTGGCTTCACAGTTCATCTAATGTAAACTCGTCTACAGGACTGACTGAGTGAGACAACACATAAACCAGCAAGTGAACTAACCCCATCCTGAATAACTACAGCAGACACATATTGAACCTGCTGAGACAAGACACCTCACCTTCTGTGTCTCACAGTTGGGATCACAGCTGTGGTTGATGAACCTGGAGATGTTACCCTTGTACGTGGCATCGATTACCTCATCTGCATTCAAGGCCATGAAGTAAAAGTGGGTGGTGCTGTTCTTAGCATACTGTTTTGTGCGGTTCTTGAACTGGCGATAGTCGAGGACTTCACCCACATACTCCATCACAAAAGTGCTTCTGAAACACAGATCAGTAGCCCTTGCAAACTGCTAATACAGGTATGCTATTAACCAAAATCGAAGATCAGTATTTATATTTTACTTGATTTTTCATTTTCACTGTATCGGCTCTCACTTACTCATACAGTTTTAAGCATTGGCGCCAGGCCAAATCCATATATGAAACACAGAAAATACATATTTCAAAATAATGCAATATTCAAGACATAATTTTAGGAAAGAATTACAATAATCCTGAAAATTCCAGAAGACACCATAAAAAAACTTCACTATTTGCACCAGTCCATGAAAAGGAACCTTGGTGTTTCAGTGCATATATTACTTTGTTAGTAATTCATTAAAACTGAAAGGTAACTTACTTAAAATGTCCTTAAATATATCAAAAAGAACAGCTTTAGATTCTTCTTGATGTCAAATCTCTAAAAGGCTTTGAAGAATAACACTAGGATCTTGAATGATCCAGATGAACAGTACACTGACCAGTGTTAAAATAAAGGTCACATGCATCCAAAAAATCAAACATAATTAAAACACAGTTATCACTTGTTCATGATACATAAAATGCATTGCTGAAGAAAAAACAAATAAACAAAATCCTAAGTGTATAGTCACAAATATTTTGTACTTGGGTATACCTCTCTCGAAATAAAGCAGCTGCGATACCAAACCCTGTCAGAGTCAGCGGGTGTGTACTCAAGTGCAACATAATGAAACCGTTTCATTGGCCACTGACTCATTTGCTGATACGCTTAGCCAGCTCTTTGTTTATGGCGTATAAGCCTGATAGGTGTTAATTCAAACTGCATGTGGTCAATGATTGAAGTTGCGCATTGCATATTGCTATTAGCAGACAGGCAGAAATGCAAGAGTCAATGAACCAGTCACTGAGTGTTCTCTGTGACAGTGTATGCTCATCAAAATTAATATTTTTTTTATGTAACAAGTAGATTATTTACTTGTTTGTGTACACAACCAAGATTAGACTACTGCTCACGACCTCATACTCCGGGTAGGTATACTGTGTCAAGCACCGCGAACCTGTTCACTGCGCATGCGTTATGACCATAGCGCAGCACAGCTGTTGAAACCACTTTTTCACCCACCACGTTTTTTTCCCAAACGATATAAAAGTACAGTGTGCTTCTCATTATATATTAGGTAATCTCTTGTTTTCTCAGAACAACCCCATTTGACGTTTTTATTTTGGAGGGACAGGTATTACTTTTCGGTAGAAAGACTGCTTCCTAGGTTTTACTTTTCCTAACTTTGTATGAACATCATCATTCAAATGATACTTAAGTGTTTGAGATCAACAGAAAAATATTGTTCAAGATTACAATCACAATACAAAAGTTTTCCCCAAGTGGGATTATAACCGCAAACCTCAGATTCGTAGGCAGACAATCTACCACACTGCCACCCGGCCGACGAGGTTGGGGTTAAATTATCTACATATAGTTACTGTCATTAAATTGATTTTACGTGTGCTTATCCCATTGTTATGTAGCTTCATTACATGATCATCTACATTGTAATTACCCATCACTGACGGAATATACGTCAGAGAAAACACTTTTCCTCGGTTTTGGTAGACAACGTAAAATCATCAGGGTGGGGATTGTCTACCAAAACAGAGGAGAAGTGTTTTCTCGTACACTTATATGTTGAATTGGCATTTTGGATGATACGTTTCGGTAAGTGCATACCAAAAGGTGTCAGAATGTGCAAAATTGTATTTTACGTTGCATGGGACCTTTAAGGGGGATACTTATGCCCCTGTTTTTCTGCTCTACAACATTGATCTGACTTCCATGCTTAATTTTCTCTTATTGACTCTATATCACACATACTACAGGAAATTATGACTGTAGATACTCAAGTGCTTTCTGGCTTACTTAAATTTATTTTTTGCACTGGGAACATACAGAAGATTAGATGTCATCAGAACAATAATAAAATTACGTTCAGTTCTATAATGTGGTTATCACCTAAGTCCTAATTTGGATATTGATAGTTATTATTTTGTCAGAACACTTTGTTCAATATTCTGGCAGTCAACAGAAGCAGTATGGTGTTCCCCCAGATGTACAGTTATTGATCTACATAGGTTATATCACATACACCCATGAACATGGCAATACACGGACTGTATCTACTTCTAGGACTGATCATGAGTCATGTGGAGGTGTGTTGCATAGAACAACGTTCCGTGGATGTAACCTTATTTAATGTAAGCTTGACTTGAATGTGGAGCTCCCAGAGAACAGAGCACGCTATCTTCAAAGACAGTGCATTGTTTCTAAACATGAATGCAACATTGTTGTATGAGATATAGGGATCACATAAAGGGCTGTGATTTGTGGTCATGTCGTGTTACTTCTTGGTGTTGCTGCATGCAATGTTTGGTGAAGCAAATGCAGCATTCTTGCATGTGATACCAGGACCACGAAGAAGGCTACAATTGCTGGGGTGAGTTGAGTTTTGTTTACAATGAACTGCACTGAATGTTTGACAAAGCAAATGCAGCACTCTTGCATGCGATACAGCGATCACGAAGAGGGCTACAATTGCTCGCTTTGTGTTCTGTTAGTTGCGTACTCTAAAATGTATGCATACCATAGTAAGATTTTTGCTGTGGTGACCTTCAGGGGGTGTTGTGTTAAACACCAAGCCAGCCATGACACACGACATTTTGTTTGGCCATGCTGAACACCTGCAACATGACATGCTACTTGGTAACTGGGGAAACACTAACCACTTCTGCCCATTTCAAACTACCTCAGTATTTCAAACTATTTTGTGAAATTCTTTCAGTATTGACATCTATATTTCTACTTTCATATCCAAACTATTTTCTAATTATAAAAGGACATGTAACTGTTTATATCTGTTTGGTAAAAAATTATATAATACAAATTATTGAAACCCCCCCTAAAATCCGAAATTTTTATTGCTCAGATTTACATGATGGTAACCATCATTACTCATTGTTGTCCTGTAAACTCATTTGTGCAAGAGGTAAGCTCATCTACCAGAAGTACCAATGAACAACACACAACTATGAAAGAAACAGTTCCTAAGCACAGAGAGGAAAGCACTGACTAGAGGAAATATCCATGTGCAACATATGATCATCACTGTCAAGGTCACTGACAGAGTTACCCCACCTTTGCCCTTGAAATCATAAGAAATACATTTTACTTCTTGTATATGTTACAAGCATTTCCTGTCTTTTGAAAATATAAAGTAATTCAACTGAATCAACATGATAGTCAACAATCATCAAAAAATAACTCCTTGAAAACTTACGGTTCCAGTTTTGAATTGGCTTTGAGGCCCCAGCCTTTACTTTTTGTGTTGAAGGGATCAACATCGGCATAGCTTTTCTGGAAACAAAACAGAGTAATATAACATGATATCAATGTTTACAAAGATGACTGATGTTCACACTGGTCCCCTGTTTTTTTTACCTGCAACAAGACTTTACAGGATCCCGTTCGAAACAGCAAGTGATTATTCAGCAATATTCAAGCAATATCACAGCAGCGGACACTAGAAATGGGCCTTGCACACTGTGGGGAATCAAACTTGATCCTCTGCATGACAAACAAGAGCTTTAACCACCAGGTTCCACCCCTACCCTCACATTTGAATCAATAGAATGCAGTCATCCACTCATCAAGCTACTGCTGAAAGCCCACACTGTTAAAGGAATAGTGATGTCGGCTTAATGTGGGGATAAAGCTCAAATGGATAGAGGTCTTAGACATTTACCATTTTCATTAAACCAAGCAGCAAGAGTATGAGGCTATTATTGGAAATATTACTGGGTAATACAGAGCCCATGAGCCCCTTTGCTGGAAGCACCTTTGACATAAACAGCAAACACTTTCATTCTGTCAAAATAAATATCTGAATACTATTTGTATTAAGAGCAGAAATGAACATGTGACATTAATAAATCTTGTGATATTAATAATGCATTGTAACTGTGACACATGCATGATGGTTGCTTTCAGTGGCTGAGCAACTAAGCTCATCTTTCTTTGCAATGCAAAGACCTCAGATGTTCATGAAACTGAGGAAGGCTTTTAGCAAGGAATGTCGCAAAAGTCGTAATAAGGTCAGTATAATCAATGTGAACTGATTGTGTCATCTATCAAAATCAGTACACTGCTGAAAAGCATCATTCTGAATGGTTTAGCAATTGTCCTTGACTATAACTGGCATTAAGATGTGGATGCAGCTATGCTATGGTGACATTGAACTCTTTATAAGAACTCTCCCACTTTTGTAAGTCAACGCTAATGCACCTACCCTTTGAAATCTCTTGTTGTCACAATACTCAGCACAGGCACAGCGAGAGCCACTGCAATGCAAGGACACAGATAAATCAATAGTTCATACAACAGAAATCAACACCAGATCAGCTCATCTCCATTTGTTTTACGGCGGTGTCAACCATATTCAGTGAGCAAAAGAACAAGAAATAGTGAAGACAATCAGGCAAATTAACGAGCCTGATAACAGAGCCAACTCGGTCACCCATTTCATCCAAAACAATGTGGTGAGGACAATCCTAGCCCACATCACCACAAGGTTACTGCACTGACAAGACAAAAGTGTGTTCAACAAAACTTCTTTATCTGTTGAGAAAGGAGAACTGCTTTGCAAAAGAGGACCTTGGTAGATTAATGGTTCCTAAGATGTTACAGCAGGATATTAACTCATCTCTGAATTATAGTGACTAATAAAATAAATATTCCACCTAAAATGGACAATATATAGATATAAGCCGATGTGTAGGAAATGTTTGAAGAAAAGCAAGGCATGTATTAATGATCCAATGAAAACATTCACCATTCTATGAGAAGCATTCTGTTTAGACAGTCCTCTCCACAAGCATCATATCCCATTTCTCGGTCCTCTCGTGAAGTGGTACAATCACAAACCATCCGCTTCATACTCTTGGATTTTCGCCTAAAGTGGAAACACAAGACAAATGTTAGCATAAAATTATCATCAGAAACTGCAAAACATATCAAATCTTAGAAGAATCTCATCAATTGAAAATATACAACAGTACCATGGCATATTTGTTTTCTACTGCATCTATTTAGGCCTTTCAAATACAAGCAAACCATTCAGCCTTTCTCACTTGTTGTTCCACTGAGCAATATTTTAGGAATCATTATTACTTTGGGGCTTAGTTTTAAAAGAGAAATTGAGAACATAATTTCATATCTGATACATGTTCAATTTATGAAGATGACCTTTGCTTACCTTTCAGTGAGGTAGATGTTCTCTTCTATCTGCTCAAAGAAGGGGTATGTTTCCTCCTTCGCCTCCTCTGATTTCTGTTTCTCCACAGCTTCTTCCAGCACTTTTATAGGCTCTTCTTGTGGCATCACAACTGTCTCCAATGAAACTGATGTAGATTCAGCTTCAAACCCTGGCACTTTTTCAACACTAGACAGCTTTTCTGGAACACATGCCTTATCAGACAACAATGCATTCTGGTTGAAATTGTCCTCACGCTCATCTGCTTCACATTTAATTTTCCCTGATTCATTTGAAGGGACTGAGGAGGTGTTGACTGCTACAAGAACCCTTGAGGCTAGTTTTGGGGCAACAAAGGTTTCACCTGGTACAGGCCCTTCTGCTGCATTTGTAGGAGGTAGCAAGAATGAATCCTCTTGTTCAGGTTCAGGAACAGGAGCCGGATATGTGGCTTCCACCCCTCCTGCTTGAATGGGACTGTTTTGCATTAAAGCATGAGGTTCTAAAGTAAATTCTGGTGGTGGTTGCACAGGCAGCTGAGGTGGTTTTCTTGCCACTGGTAAGGGGATGTGGGTAGACAGGTGACTTGGAGGTGGACCTGAGGTTGATGAGATGTCAGGCAGAGGTATACTATGCACAGGAGGTGGCTGAATGCTATGTATGGGAGGAATACCTTGAACAGGAGCTGAATGAACACCTTGAACAGGAGCTGGCTGTATACCTTGAACTGGAGGTGGTAGAATGCCATGCAATGGAGGAGGGTGGATGCCTTGAACTGGGGGTGGTTGAATGCCTACTTGTGGTGGTGGTATGCCATGAATGGGTGGAGGCACCCCATGTACCAAAGAGGGGTGGACTGTCGGAGGTGGAATTCCAGGAACAGGAACATGCCCCGAAGGTGGCTGAACACCATGTGGTGGTGGTGAGGGCCAGCTGGATGGAAAACATTGGTCCTGTTGGAATGTTGTGACAGGGCCTGATGGTGGGTAAACCTCCTGAGAAGGAGGAGCAGAAACTTGAGTTGCAATAGCTGAGGTAGAACTAGGTGGTCCAGCAAATGTTGCAAGCAGTTCTGCTGCTCCAGGATACTGAGATTGCCCTGAGGGTCGGTAAAGACCCTTAAGAGATGGATACATATCTGGATGAGGTTCATGATGGAGTTTAGACAAGTCGCCATGTTTGGCAGATGAAGACTGTGGGAATGATGCTGGATCGAAGTCTAAGGCCTTGTCTTTAAGACTTTTCATTGGAGCAATAGTTTCAGCCATACGCTCAGCTTCACTGGTTCTCCTCCAACGTGACTTCACCTTTTCTGGTTTTAATGGACTAGAAGAATCTCCTGAGCATGGCAGAAATCCCTGAGAGGCTGCCATTGACGAATCATCTGACTTATAATCAGTTTCAGGCTTATCATCTCTCCGACCCCTTTCACTTCTTCTGTCATCTGGTGATCGAGATCTGCTGTCCCTGTCATAATCATCATCATATCTTCTCCTTGATCGTCCATCCCTGTAGGAGCGTTCTCTATCCCTATCATCCCTGTCTCTAGACCTGTAGTCATCTCTACGACTACGGTCATCTCTATCCCTCCTCCTCCTATCGTCTCGATCCCTATCTCTGTCCCGATCACGGTCTCTATCCCTCTCTCTGTCCCTATCTCGATCCCGATCCCGATCTCGATCCCTGTCACGGTCCCGCTCCCGGTCTCTGTCCCGATCTCTATCTCTATGGCTACGATCATCATCATATCGCCGTCTCCTTTCTCGTCTATCACGGTCCTCTCTTTCTCTTCGTTCCCTATCTCTTTCACGTCTTTCTCTATCCTTCCTATCTCGTTCTTCCCTGTCTCTTTCTTCCTTTCCTCTTCTTTCTTCCTGTTCTTTCCTCTCCCTTTCCTCTCTCTCTTTCCTCAACTCAATTTCTCTCTGCTTTTCTTCAAGCTCCCTCCTTTCCTTCTCTTCTTTTTCTGACTTCTCTTTCTCTTCCTGCAACTTATTCATGATCGTCTCTTTAATACTTAAAGCTTTCAGCTCAGGTGTATGGACAACCCTTTCTGGGAGTTGTGGAAGCTGTGGAACTCTTTCAACAATTTGTATGTATTCCTCCTTGGTAGACTCTATTGTAGAAGATTCTTTCTCACCAACAGCTTGTTGAACAGGATCACTCTTCTCTGGTGCATCTGTCTTTTCTTCTTCAACTTTAGCAGTTTTCCCTTTCTTTCCACCTTTATCACTTTTCCCAGCCTTTCCCCCTTTACCCTTTGGCTTCAGTTCCAACTCAGTTGGGATTTCTACTTGTTTCTTCTGAAGGCGGCCACTACGTCTACGTTGGGGTGCTGATGATTCTGTTTCAGCCTCAGCAGTTGGTTCATCTACCTCAACAGGTTCAGATTTATGTTTTTCAACTGTCACAACTTTCTGATTCGCAGTTTTCTTACTTAGCTCTTCTTCTGGTACAGTCTTGTTAGCATTAAGGCGTCTGCTTCTTCTTGGCTGGACCTTAGACTCTTCCATGTGATCCTCAGCAGTAGTTACAGACTGTACAGCCTTCTTTGCTTCCTCTACCTTAATCACCTGTTTATCTGCCGGAGTTTCAAGTGTTTCTGTAGAAGTTTCTGACTCAACCTTCCCAGATTCCTCATCCAGTTGAACATTCTCAGTCAAGGAACACTTGACACCACGATCTGTGTGACCGTGTTGAGGCACAACAGGAGTTAATGTATCTTCATTTGAAGCAGCTTCCTCCGATACATCCATCTTGGAGACAGCAGGAATATGTGAATCTTCTTTAGAAACTGTATTTGAACTACTATTAGAATAACCTGTTTTCATATCAACAGACTCTAGCGTATTATCAGACTGACACACATCCTCTGAATCAGCTTCACTGTCCAATTTCTGACTGGCATCAGTTATGGCAGTATCACTGCACTTTCCCATCTCATTACTTAAACTGAGAACCGTTTCTGTCATCTCTGCACTTGTGTCTTCAATAACTAATTCAGATGCATCAGTTTGTAGTGGAGAGCAACTATCTTTATATTCTAAGGGCATAATTGTCGCTGACTTGTTGGTAACTTCCCCATCACCAGTCATGTCTTCATTCTTTGAAACTTTGGGTTCATCTCTTGAAACATCCTGTATTTCAAATGACACTGAAGGGACTTTCTCTGTGGGTGACAGGTCTACTTTTAGACCTGGAACAGGCATTAAGTCTTTGACAGAAGGTTCCGGGATGGGGGAATACTTAACTGAGTCTTCAGGCTGATGTTCATGAACCTGTGGGGCTGAGGCAGGTTGGTATTGCTGAGTTTGCCCTGAGTGATCAACAAGAAGATGAGATATTCCCTTTTTAAGAGATGATGTTGGAATATTTGGCACATAGTCTGCTGCACGATTCAATTCTTGAGATTCACACTGCTTTGGCACAAGTTTGAATGAAGTAGACAAAATAGAGGTATCAAGAGCTGCTAGTGAAGTGCTTTTGACACCAGGAACCGTAACAGTGGAAACACTGTCAACTTTTTCAAATACCGTTGGGGATTTATTGTCATCAGCAAATTCTGTGTTTGACTTCTCCAAAATATGGCTCTCCGCATTAACAGGTTTACATATTAAAGCTTTTTCATTTAAATCATCTGGAGATTCTTCCTCACGAGGTCTGGATCTGTTCAATATCTCATCAGAAGCTGTTGTATCTTTCAGCTTTGTAGAATCTTTAACATCCCTGCTGTCCAATGGTATTGTGGGTTCTTTCTTTGTAGTAATGTTCATGTTTAACTTGAGAGAAGAAAACTTAGGAAGACTCATAGGCTTAAAAGATTCAGTCTGCACACTTTCTGATATTGCACTGACAAACTCTTCCTTTGGTCTTTTGCATTGGGTGTCTTCTTCATCATCAAGAACACTTTCAATCTTCTTTGTTGGAAGGACTTTCGGTTTTCCAAAACTTAGGGAAAATTTTATCTTTTCCGTTTTTGTTTGCTCAGTTTTAACTGGATTTGAACACTCAGATTTTGTAAAAGCTTTCGTATCTTCAGCTCCCAGTGACGGAATTTTGGGAAGATAAACACTTGATGAACTTTTATCACCTTTATCATCTATAGGTGCATTTTGGTGCACAACTGGTGTTTCTATTGAATTTTCTTCTTCCTCATCACACAAGTCCATGTCATCACTGGAGTAGTTATCCTGCTTCAAATTAGCAGCTTCCATCTTACTATTATTAGCACTACTAACAGGCATCTCTACAGAGTCCTGCACTGCTACCACTACAGAACCAGGAACACTAGGAAGAGGAATATCAGGTAGTGGAATATCATTAAGATCAATCACATGTTCAGTAACTGTTTCTGGCTTTGGAATTTCTTTCTTCTCTACCGATGTTTTAATATCAGAAAGCTCTTTCGGCTTTTCAGGAGAATATTTTCTTGATCGATACATTCTCCCCATTGAGTCAGTTTCTCTCTTATCTCTGTCCCTTCGTGATCTGTCTGGTGAGTCTCTTCTCCTCCTTGATCTCTCTCTATCAGCTGAATCCTCCCTTCTCCTATACCTCTCCCTCTCTAAAGAATCGTCTCGCCATCTTGAGTACCTGTCTCTACTGCAGTCTCTCCTTCTATCAGACTCCCTCCTTCTGTTTCTATCACTACTACTTCCTCGCCTTCTGCGGTCTCTGTCAGAACTGTCATCACGTCTACGTGATCTGTCAGCACTGTCATCATGTCTGCGTGATCTATCAACACTGTCATCACGTCGCCGTGACCTTTCTGTACTGTCATCACGTCGTCGGGACCTATCAGCACTGTCATCACGACGCCTTGAGCGATGATCTCTCTCTGAACTGTTATCTCTCCTGCTTCTACTTCGTTCTGAACTATCTTCTCTTCGACGCCGATCCCTCTCAGAGCTGTCATCCCTCCTCCTGGAGGGTCTATCTTTGTCATGACTGTCATCTCTCCTCTTCGACTTGCCTCGTTCAGAACTTTCATCTCGTCTCCTCCGTGACCTACTCCTCTCTGAACTATCATCCCTTCGCCTTGAATGCTGACTTTCACAACTGTCACCTCTTTTCCGTGATCTATCATTACTGTCCCCAGGTCTCCGGTGCTTTGACTGCTCAATACCATCGTCTTGCCAACGGGACTTTCTTTTTTCTGAGCTATCATCCCTTCTGGATCCATCCCTATCTACACTCCTTCTGGAATCATCACTGCCATCCCTTCTTTTGGAAGATTGTTTCTCATAACTGCCATCTCGTTTTGTTAACTCCGAACTACCCTCTCTTGCAATTGGTCGTTCACCATCTTGCTTGACACATTTGTCAAGATTGCTGTCTCCCGAGGCCTCCTTTTTCTCACTCTCTTCACTTTTGGTCACTTGAATTACTGCATCTAATGCTGCAGTGCTGACTATACAGATCTCTTTTTCAGAAAGAGACTTTGAAGGCTCAGACATTTCAGGAAGCTTATCACTAACTTGAGAAGTGTCTGGAGAAGACTCATAGCCAACTATTGGAAATTCTTTGATGGGAACTGATGCTGCTGAATCTGGTGATTCAGTTACAATTGTGTCTGTAAACTTTTTCTGAATTTTTAAGCTTGAGGGAGAAACTGACTTTCTATGCACAAGTTTTTCCTGACTTTGGAATGGCCTTTGTTTGCTTTTATGCGATGACAAACATTTCTCCTGAGATGGTGATCTGCTAACCCCTGAGTGTGATTTGGTTTCATGTTGTTGAATGGAATACAAATTACTAACAAACAACCTATCATCCCCTTGCTCTTCATTAGGCATAGTTCCCCACATGGATCTTTCTGGAATGGTCAAAACTTCATCATCTGATGGTGAGGAATCCCACTTGGAGCGGCTTGGTCTGGAATCATAATCATCTTGTGTCATCTGCCAGTTTATTTCTACTGGGGTTTTGATTTCTTTAACAACATCTAAGCTGTCTGATATGGTCTCACCAGAAGAGCCTTTTCCAAACCGACTTGCATTCTCTTTGATTGAAGACACAATCATTGAATTGTCCACATCTTTCATCCTATCAAAATCAGTTTTCTCTGGGGAATCCCACTTGGATCGTACAAGACCCTCGATATCCACAGTACCTTTGCTCTTAAGTGTTTCATCTTCATCAATCTGTTCTGGGGAATCCCATCTTGACCGAGTTGGAAATACAATTTCCTCTTGGTACCCTTCATTGAGTTTATTATGGTTATTTTCAATGAAGACAGCTGATGGCAAATTATCATGCAGTGATTTCACTTTGGTTATTTCAGAAACATCTTTTTCCCTGGTTTTGGATTTGTCCTTATCCTCATTACTTTTGGAACTAACTTTAACATCAGGAGAAATGTGGCTCTTTGTTTTGCATGTGATGTCTTCTTTCTCATGAGATAAAGATCGGTCTCTTCCTGAATGTCTTCTCTTAACATCCTTCACTTCAGAGTGAGTCTTATTTTCTTCATCCTTATCCTGAGACAATGACCTGTCTTTCTGAGATTTTGTTTGCCTCTCCTTCAACTTTTCAGGTGAACTGTTACTACATTGCAGCTTTGACCAGTCATTTGTTTCCTTCGAGTCAGAGCAGTCCTTCTGCAACCTTGTATTCCCATCATGTGTATCCTTGGATTTCTCCACTGATACCTCCCTCCTGCTAGATTCAGAAGCTGTTGATTTATCTCCAGACCTAGACCTTCCTCTCCTGGAACGTCTTCTGTTTGGTTCACTTTCCGATTCAGTAGACATTTCTTTCTTCTCATCCTCCTGCGACTGACTTGTCTTTCTTAACCTAGAATGCATACCACATTCCTTGGGAAGCCTTTCTGGAGAATCTTCCCACTTTGATCTTTTGGGAAGTGGCTTGATTTCAGGAGATTTTGTAGAATCCCTGTGATGACGCCTTTTTCGCATATCTTTCTCCTCCTCAATATCACATTCCAGCTTCAAATTGTCCTCTGCAGTCATCTCTGTTGCAGCTTTAACCACTGCACTGCTGGTCTGATGTATGGAGTCAATCAGTACAGCTTCTGATGGTGACATACCTACAATTGGATGAACACCGCCATCTGCAAGTGTGTCATCCATCTCTGATGATGGTGATCTGTAAGTTATAGACTTTCTTTGTTTCTGAGACTGTGGGTCATCTGCAAGTGGTAATTTTGCTTGGTTTTGCTGCCTTGTCTCCACTCCTTGTTCTTGTTTTGATCTCCTAATTTCACTTCCTTTCTTAACAGGAGAAATAACACTTTCATCCATATCTTCTAATCTCACTAAATTTAGTTTAACCTCAGCTCCCTTTAAAGTTTTTACATATGTGGCTGATTCTGTTTTCCTTCTTTCTTGTTCATGAGCAGGAGACCTCTCTTTTCTACTTCGTTTTTCATCAGGGGAAACACTTCTTTCTCTGGATTTCACATCATCTTCCTGTGAACATAAACGACTGCTTCTTCTTCTAGTGGACCTTTCTTTATCCCAATCACTTGACATTGATCTGTCACTACGAGAATGCTTTTCACGAACAGGGGACTTTTCTTTATGAGAATGCTTTTCATGGACTGGGGACTTCTCGCTTCGCGATCGCCTTCTACTTCTGTCTCGATCTTTTTCCCTAGAAGATGACCTGTCACTTCTTGATCTCCTTGACCTACCATCTTTGTCTCTTTCCTTTTCTCTACTTCTTTCTTCTGATGGAGATCTATCTCTTAAACGTCTCGATCTTCTTATCTCAGGTTCAGTGGCCTTTGGTGCCTCTGGGGTTTTTTCTAACTTTTGTGCAATCTCTAGCATCTCCTGCTCTAACTTCAACTTCTGTATTTCCTCAGCAGACATAAAACCACACCTTATTATATTAGCAATGTCATCTTGTGTACAGAACCTAATCCCTCCTCTACCTTTCACATATGCTTGAACAGCTAACTTCTGAGCTTCTGATGGCCCCTCTGCATCTGGTCGGAACATCTGTTTCTTATTGACTTTGAATCTAACAGGGGTCACTGTACTTTCACCACTTTCCTCATCATCTTCATCTCCATCATCAGAGGAAAATACAGATTTCTTTGTTGGTTTGATTTGGAAAGAAATTTTAGTTTTTCCTACAGGTGGTGACGTTAAAGCAAAGTTCAGCAGCTTTGCTCCACTAGAAGCACTTTTACTCGCATCAGTTGTCCCAGAACTCTGGCCTCTAACCTTGTTTAGCAACTTCTGCGCAAGAGACAGCTCAGGTTCAGGTTTGGAATCAGCACTTGGAAGATGGACTGATTCCACTTGAGAAGGTGGAGGTGGTGGGGGAGGTGTTCCTTCAGACTCACCTGATGGTTCTGATGTGCGCGAGGAGGATCGCTGGCGGGTTCTACGGGGTGACACAGGAGGTGGAGGGGGTGGTGGAGGCTCTTCATCTGAAAAAACATGCTTTTTCTTTTTCCGCTTCTTTCCCCGACTTTTGCTTTGTGGCAGGGAAGGTTCTGCTGGTGGCATTGGTGGAAGAGGTACATCATCCAGGTTGATGTTCAGTGTGCTTGGCAGTGGTAGATCATGACATTCTTCTGATGTTTGTCCTTGTGGTTGACGAGCATGACAAACATCTGCTGTCGTCTGCTGCTGCCGGGTCAGAGGTAGATGACTTTTGTGTTCAGCAGCGTCTCCTGGTGCTGAGGGATGCTTGATTCGAGGTAGTGAAATGCTCAGCAGCTTGGTGGGGCTCTCAGCCGGTTCAGCTTCATCCTCCAATGGGTCACTGGAACACAAAGGAAATAATACTCACAAGCCTGTAAAGTCATCTTTACAATCATATCATCAAAATGTTTTATATGTGACAGGTAGATTTATTCAATGGAGACATCAGATCAAATCTCAGTATCACACAAGTCTCATGATGGTGGGTTGTTGTGGATTTATGCTGCAGTAGCACTTAGAGGACATACAAACTGCTATACAAACATCATTTTCTGTTTGTTTTTGTTATGTTTTTTTTCCAAAATACCATTTACCAATACCAATAAAAATTCATCACTAGACATGCCATCAATAACCATACTATTATGTTTAATACTTCTTATAAGGGGTAATCTATAGTTTGTGAAGGAATATTTCATATGCATTCTTCTGGAAAAAACACGCCTCAAAATGTAGTTACCTGCTGCAAGCATTTACCATCCAAAGCATTCATTCACCATACACACTGTCTATTGTAATATCTCACTTGAGTGAGCCAACATTGATCATGTGACCTAACCGGGAAATACTGAATCAGTTTCTCAATGACCAGGTCAGTTCTGTGATTCAGAGCCATCAGTTCCAGTTAAGATAAAAACATAGCACAAAATAATAGATCAGAGGCAACATAATGTGTTTGCTTCTATAGACAAGGTTGCTTCACAATTGTTTCTTTCATGGCCAAAATAATAACAAACAAGTAAACCTTTGAAAGCAGAGTCTGCAAGACCAGCATATTAGAGCCTTCTTCATTAGTCGTCCTAATAGTTGGATTACAAAGTGGCCGTGTTAATGAAGAAACCTGCATTTTTCATGCAAAAAAACACTCCAACAGTATTTTGCATGCATGCTTTGAATGCATCAATTCAGATCTGCTTCATTTTAAAAAGCACCTTAAAACACCGAATAAATTTTGAAATACTTCAGGATTGTAATGAAAATTTCACGAGCAAAACATTTGGACTATATATTTATAATTTTATTTCAGCACTAACTTGGACAAATCCTACAGCAAACACTGATATGACAGTGTGGATGTGATAGGAATGCTGCAGTTAAGCATGAATACCCTACTCAGACACAGCATACTGACTCTGAGCAGACATGTCCTAGTTGTACCTATTAAAGTACTGTTGGATATCAAACACACACCTGTTTTGGGGTTTCTAGTCTGTATCCCTAAAATTTACACAATTGGAAATAGCATATGTCAAAATAACCCACATCTGCATAACTACGCATTCAGTGGGATGCACAATAGGATATAAAGAAAAGCATATTTACTTGTAAAATCGCGCAAAAAATATGATAGCCACTGAAAACATTAGATCAGATCATAGTTGGTAATAAGGTCGCTCAGCCAGGTATGACTAACATGAAACGCATGTGCTGCCTATGGGCTCAAAGATATTTTGTGCCTTTACATGTGTTGAATATGTCTTGTCTGTTTAATAACATCTTACGTGTCTTTTTTCATAAAATTTATGTTGAGATATGTAAAAGGGTATGATACCCATAGGAAAGCTTAATTCAGCTTTCTTATTAAATGTCTCAAAATATATATATGGCATGACAATCAATGATCGACTGGACTGGATATTATTTGTAAATTGGCGACATGCCCTGGATTATCTTATCTCTCTTGATATCTCTATCTCCCAGCCCGACCCCTACCACCATCTGTGACACTCCATTCTCACACACCGTTTCAGACGACCCCTATCAACTGTTTCCTTTTATAGTGGTAGTGAGACTCCATGGTAGCTCCACCGTTATTGTTATTTTGTATGTCAGCTATTGTCATGGTCATGTTTAAAAAAAAAAGTCACTTTGGACCTTTGGACAAAACAAAACGCAGGGATCATTTCAGCACTGATCTCACCTCAATAAGGTCGTATTCACATGTTAACTACATAAATTGTATTGCAGATATAAATGCAAAGAAAAAGTGTTTTTTAATTTCCGACAGTACTTTAACGTTGAGTGCCCGGCAGGGACCAACAAATACTAAGTTTTAATGTCTTTGGTGTGATGCGATCAGGGACTGAACTTGCGACCTTCTGTAGTCAGGACATTTTGAGAAATTGCAAGTCATTATTACATGTATTTCTTGCCCATCAACCTTTCTTTCAGCACCCAGTTTCTAGCAATTTGATTTTCTGGAGTAAGGTTGAGTATGAAGAAACTGAAATATATACTAGATGTATGTATTTTAACCTATTTAAACAAATCACTACATTATGAGATTGAGAAAGTTCCATTTAACCCTGCCTTCAGGAAAATTCATTGGTTCTGTTCCTACATTTGTTTAGAGGCTGCTAGTCCAGTTAAAGGATGTTAACTCCATTTTTTCGCTTCAATGTTTATGATCATGCTCAATATTTTAAGTCACTGATCTGCCCATATCTCTGTTTCAGTCTGACCATATTGGCTGGCACTAAAAACCATCAATCATCAACTATGCACCAGTCTCTGTTGGATGCTTCACAATACAGTCACAGTAATATCTTAAACCAAGATAACTTTAGTCTAGCATATGTACTACATTAATATTCATCAGTGAGTGAGTTTAGTCTTAACGCAGCAATATTCCAGCTATATGGCGGTGGTATGTAAATAATCGAGTCTGGACCAGACAATCCAGTGATCAACAGCATGACAATCGATTTATGCAATTGGGAACTGATGACATGTGTCAATCAAGTCACCGAAGCTGACTACCCGATCCCGTTGGTTGCCTCTTACACCAAGCATAGTCACCTTTTATGGCAAGCATGGGTTGCTGAAGGCCTATTCTACCCCGGACCTTCACAGGTCAATATTCATCAAGATGATGATGAAGATAGCTGCAGTACAAATGTTTTGAGTATCAACTAAATACCATACAGCTCATATCAAAAGAAGCATCCATAAATGAAGCTTCTTATATAGCCTGCAATTATGTCAGCATCAAACCAAGGGTTGGAATACGCTAAATGAGATGACACACCCACAAAAAATACACAAAATAAACCATAATGTGACAATTAACAGATGAACAGCAAACATTTTAAGTAACATCAACATTTTACAGAGCACAAAGTTGCGTATGAACTTCCAAGTTGTTTTATGCTAACCTAATATTAATACACAGAGAGACCCCAGAAATTCAGACACATTCGTTTTCGTGTAAATCATCCAGATAACTGAATATCCAGATATCTGGATTTTTGTCATCCAGTGTGGTGTTGAAACTGTAACAAGCACACACTTGTGGTTTAATATCACTTCCAAAACAGTATGCTCATTTTGATTTGCCAATTAGAATTCACTCAGTGTCAGATACACCCTCTGATCAACATGAACACCCTGCTGATTGGTCTTTAACCCATTCAACACCACAGGCCAGTATACCGGCAAGGCAGTAGTTGCATTAAAATGATATATAATTTTCAGAACCTAACTTACACATGATGCTTTTATCAACTCTGCCACTTTCAACAATGTTTGAAAACACCAGTCAAATTTCAAATGACTATATATTACTGACAGGATTAGAATTATAAATTATTTTTCACAACGTTTTTACAGAAACATAATTCCTGGACACACGCTTCAGCAACAGGTCCATTTCAAAGTAACAATGTTTCGAGACAGTAATAAAACAAACTGAAGAACTTGAAAAATAAAATCAGTAACAGAACTCATAAAAGTTGCCAAGTGTACATTATAACTTACTATTTCCATCTTTTTTTTAGCGATATGTAATGTCATTCAAGTGACATCTCGGCTTTTATCACCTCCAACTTCATGATCAGACACTATGTTTAAAGGGGCACTGATGCGGAGCAATTTCCATGGACTGGTTGTTTCTTTTGTTTTTCTCCCGTGAGTACACGGATAATATCTCAGAATTTGTGACTGGTTCGTGATCTCTGCTGTGCCACCCATATGTGCAATTGATAGCTTATGTGTAGACTCATCAACAAAGATAGAGTCATTTTACTTCGTTATTATGAAAACAAATCAAACACCTTGAAGTTTACTCATCTGCCAGTGGTATAAAAAAACGTTAGGACTGAAAAATAAGGAAGTCAGTGTACGTCTTTATATTTTGTCTTATAAACCTAATTAGTTCCTTTGCACATTTCTATGAATTTTGAAATTTAATTAAAAAAACCCACAACGCCTGCTTATATACAGTGAATTTCTCACATGATTTTAATATCTAAACATTGCATAGATTGCCAACGAGAATCATATTTCACACACACCCTATTTGCAACCTATTGCACGTTTTCTGTAATACAGATTCTGCTGAATGCTACAAGAAATAAATTAAAATAAAATGAAAATATTAAATTTTAGACAGACGAAAGTTATAGCAACAATGTAAGGCTATCACCGTGTTCCGGAATGTATCCATCAATATCCACATAACCTGCAGCTGGTAAATAATCCTGCTCTATGTCATGGATCTTTCAACAGTCTAATATGTGAAAAAGTGACACATCGTTTGAGAATATTTCATACCGGTGTATACATAATCTCACCGGTCACCCAGGATAGCACACCTGGCAACTAACTGTATGATGTCCGCCATTAGTTAGCCAATAATGAGCAACAATCAATCAATCAATCAAGGCAGTAGCAGTTAACTCTTTGTAGGAAGGATGTTGTTTTTACACTTGTACTTTACGACAGGGTGTATTGAGTATAGATTACCTAAATCGACACTCATAAACACTGCCTTTCTGACAAAACCACTGTAAAAGTAATTAATCAATCAGTGTGTTTTCGGTTAATCCTTTGATCGATGTTTGTTCTTGTCACTCAGCTGATAATAAACCCTCTTGCATCACTTACATGCACATATTACATAACATGCAATACATTTTCCACTACAGACCTTAATTTTTAATGTTGAGCATTTACTCCAGGCAGGAGAAATGCCAAATGAGAACCTATGTCGAGTAATTTTAGTGGTATTGCCACTAATTATACCCATGGTCACTAACTGACCATCAAGTGGATAAAGACAAATAATACGTGTAGGTTTACACCATCAAACGTGAGTTACAGCAAGGAAGATGTAATCTCTGTGTCACATGCAGCCTAAAAACACTTATGGGCCGAAACTGTTTTGAGGATGCCAACGGAACTTCGTTGTTACATAAGAAATACACATAGGCATTTGCTGTGTACCAGGGTAAATAGGTATAATCAGGTTTTTTTTCACTTAAGAAAATTTTCAGATTTCTCTACCAGTGGCAAAGTCATTATTATTAGTTTATAAATTCAGATAAATCAACTGCTTGTTTTTATTATTATAGATATTAAACCAGGGTCATAGCTACCAAACTTTGTGTATGATGTTTGCTATGACAGCTAAGCCAACCCTCAAAACTATCTAAATATAAAGCTTTGCAACCTTTCGGACTTATATGAAACAAATGGGTTGCTATGTGTATGCAGACATCATATTTTCACATGACATGATTAAATATCGAGGTAAAAAACACAGAAGCAGGATCAAATTGGATCAGTCACTATACAGGCATCAGGAAAAAAAATACACTGCTGGGATATTTTGCTACAATCAGACAAGGAATATTTTTAATTAACAGCATGTGATGGGCATCTGGCCTCCTCACTTTTTAGGGAGAAGAAATCCTGCTAATGTGGACGGGAGCCCAGTCCTCGTGTCCGTCACGGTCGAGGGAGCAGGTGCTGACCAATTTGCTGCTTGGTTTTGCAATTAGACACTTGGTGAGAAACATTGTTCGCTCCGCATCAGTGTCCCTTTAATGCTCAAATATATGCATGAAGCATTTTTGTCACTGGTCATAACCTAGCATGATACGTCCACTAAGTTCCATAACAAACACACAGGCGGTGATTTTTTGCGTAACACATTCAAAAGAGTGTTATTTTACCCAAATCTTACATCTGAAACTACAAGTGTTCATTTACATGGACAAGCAGCAATATGATTGAATGCCTTAGGTCATGTGCACGATTTTGTATGTAAGTATTTAAGTTAGATACTACAGAAACGAAACACTTTAGGTCTGTTTACTGTTCAACACTATATTCTGTAACCTTGCATCCAAAAGTGGGGCAGTCACTGAAGTTTCGAACAATCAATGTAAATCTTTAAGAGTAAGCCCCACAATGTCTACAACAAGATTCTAACAAATTTCAGCAGAACTTCATTTCATCCAACTGATATGTGGTAATTCTTTATCCTAAATTATGCAAAACCAAAATAATGTTCTGTTGTTACCTCTTTCACTCATTTTATTCCACTAACGTGTCACTAGAATATTTAGACAGAAGACTTACTATATGGGTCTAGGGTCCAAGTGAGGGTACCAGTTAAATCCCTTTTCTAACTGGCTTGCTGGTCTGCTTTGGGGAATTAACTCAGAAAAGAGTTCGAAGTCACAAGAAGCATTACAATTTTATTTACAAGAAAAAGAATAAAAAAGGGTGGCCACAGAGAGTCGGTACAACCCTCTGGGCTGAGGACTAGAGCTGACCTGTGTCGAGAGTCTAAATCCTCCTGATGGACAAATGGAAATGGAGACTATTTAACTACAATTGAAACAACACAAAGATTGTAATTCGCTGACTGATACAAAAATGGGTGTAACTTGGGTGGCACTTGATTGCTTACTCTGGACTGGATCCTTAACTGGTGTTTGCAAAATGTTATTTTACTGTAGGTGATGGCATGTTTACCTCATCAAAGCAATTTATTAACCTGTCTAGACATAACCCTTGTATTGGTGAATGGTTTGTGTTACAGTGGTGTTCTGATTACCTCAGGCTTGGATTTTAACAATATTTTTTCAATAGACTTTTTGTGAGATAAGCTTTACTACTTTTGACAGGAGTCTTTGTCTAAGCTATTACTGATACATGATGAAACTAATATTCTATATTCATATTTTCATATTTTAATGCTAATGTATAGCTTGTACTGGTTACAACTAATAATGAATTTTGGTATGAATTATCATTTCACAATAAGACCATGAAGAAAAATACATAGGTGACCCATTGATATTTTGCAGTCTGCCACACAATTATGTTGACTTCATTTTATGTTAATGAAAATTTTCAATTTAACTGCAGATTCATGGTTTTGTCTGATAATATTCAGAGCCTATTTCATTCCACTTGTCCTTCATCAGTAACAAAATACCCTAATGCTGATCAGAAACTAATCAACTGTCTTTCTGTCACTTGAAAACATGATACATGGATATGTCATGTAAATATCTCATCCAATCTGTGATTGGATGTTGTGGAATTCCTCATAGGTACCTATTTACAAATGCCAATATCCAGTATACAATTCCCACTCAACGTTATGAGCATAAAGACAGCCAAGTCTCAGCTGGTGCACTCAGACTAACGATTGCTTTGTTTGAGAGAGCAGCCAGTCTGCCTGCAAGCTATAGCTGTGAGCCAGCCAGCAGTGAGCTCCCACAGTAAATGAGGTCAGCTAGCTGGGCTAGTCGGCCATATTGCATTCTGCCATACCAGCAGACAACAAGCCACAGGCTGAATAATTCAGTGCATCAAGAAATTGCTCTGTTCAGTTTGTATGGGAGATACTGCAAAATGTATGAATGTTGAGATGTTGTTGTAATCATGGGGACTGCAAATAACTGGACAGATTTCCTCCAGTATGTTAGTGTTCAGGCTTGTGGGATGCAGATGTGTTAATGTTACCTCTAACTCTGCAAATACTTGCTTGGTCAGGCTCAGTGGCTGCTGCTGAAGGTTTCCTTGAGTACGGGTAATATCTCAAAAGCTGAATTTCACTGAAACAATCCCTCAATCATAAGAGTGATTGCCAACACAACCATGTGTAACAGGACAAGATTAAGTGTAAATTTTCTGGCACAAGTTTGTTCAACATGCAAGCTACATAAAAGTTGAAAGCACATGCCTAATATTTTTATTTGTTGATGGAAGGATGTTATAACAAAGATTGAAACAAGATTGAATTCATGAAGATGATTTAATATCATATGCATATATGTTGCAAGTACTTCAGCAGATTTAGTAAAATCAAAAGAGTGTATAGCGTTTGAAGGTTTTTTAAAACACTGTACTTAGCAATATCCTAGCCACATTAAGACAACTTGTGAAGAAAGGAAAAAACAAACTAGTCCATGACATCCATTCTGATGACCTCCACTGTCCTACTTTGAAGTTGGTTCACCTGGTGCAACAACATACATATTACGGTCCGTCATAGTTACTGTCTGGTCTGTACCTACAAAATATAGTCAAGGTTGTATCCACTGTTGTAACCTACACAACATAGCCCTACATTAAGGTTCCATCCACCTGATCTAACAAACAAAAATAGTCCTAGACAAAGGCTGTTATAACTTACACAATATAGTCCTAGACAAACCCTGCATCCACTGTAATAATCTACACAACATAGTCCTAGACCAACATCGTATCCACTGTAATAATCTACACAAGATAGTCCTGGACCTACGCTGTATCCACTGTAATAACCTACACAAGATAGTCCTAGACCAACATCGTATCCACTGTAATAATCTACACAAGATAGTCCTAGACCAACATCGTATCCACTGTAATAATCTACACAAGATAGTCCTAGACCAACGCTGTATCCACTGTAATAATCTACACAATACAGTCCTTGACGAACCCTGTATCCACTGTAATAATCTACACAATATAGTCCTAGACCAACCCTGTATCCACTGTAATAATCTACACAACATAGTCCTTGACAAACCCTGTATCCACTGTAATAATCTACACAACATAGTCCTAGACCAACCCTGTATCCACTGTAATAATCTACACAACATAGTCCTTGACAAACCCTGTATCCACTGTAATAATCTGCACAATATAGTCCTAGACCAACATCATATCCACTGTAAAAATCTACACAACATAGTCCTAGACCAACATCGTATCCACTGTAATAATCTACACAACAGTCCTTGACAAACCCTGTATCCACTGTAATAATCTGCACAATATAGTCCTAGACCAACATCATATCCACTGTAAAAATCTACACAACATAGTCCTAGACCAACATCGTATCCACTGTAAAAATCTACACAACATAGTCCTTGACAAACCCTGTATCCACTGTAATAATCTACACAACATAGTCCTAGACCAACATCGTATCCACTGTAATAATCTACACAACATAGTCCTAGACCAACCCTGTATCCACTGTAATAATCTACACAACATAGTCCTTGACCAACCCTGTATCCACTGTAATAATCTGCACAATATAGTCCTAGACCAACATCATATCCACTGTAATAATTTACACAATATAGTCCTAGACCAACATCGTATCCACTGTAATAATCTACACAACATAGTCCTACACCAACATCGTATCCACTGTAATAATCTACACAATATAGTCCTTGACGAACCCTGTATCCATTGTAATAATCTACACAACATAGTACTTGACAAACCCTGCATCCACTGTAATAATCTACACAACATAGTCCTAGACCAACATCGTATCCACTGTAATAATCTACACAAGATAGTCCTGGACCTACGCTGTATCCACTGTAATAACCTACACAAGATAGTCCTAGACCAACATCGTATCCACTGTAATAATCTACACAAGATAGTCCTGGACCAACGCTGTATCCACTGTAATAATCTACACAATATAGTCCTTGACAAACCCTGTATCCACTGTAATAATCTACACAATATAGTCCTAGACCAACCCTGTATCCACTGTAATAATCTACACAAGATAGTCCTAGACCAACATCGTATCCACTGTAATAATCTACACAAGATAGTCCTAGACCAACGCTGTATCCACTGTAATAATCTACACAATACAGTCCTTGACGAACCCTGTATCCACTGTAATAATCTACACAACATAGTCCTTGACAAACCCTGTATCCACTGTAATAATCTACACAACATAGTCCTAGACCAACCCTGTATCCACTGTAATAATCTACACAACATAGTCCTAGACCAACGCTGTGTCCATTGTAATAATCTACGTAATATTGTCCTAGACCAGCGGTGTATCCACTGTAAAACCTACACAATATAATCCTAGATCAAAGTTGTATCCACTGTAATAATCTACACAATATAGTCCTAGACCAGCGGTGTATCCACTGTAATAATCTACACAATACAGTCCTAGACCAACACCGTATCCACTGTCATAACCGACACTACATAGTCCTAGACCAACGCTGTATCCACTTTAATAACCTAAACAATATAGCCAAAGACGAACGCTGTGTCCACTGTAATAATCTACATAATTTAGTCCTATACCAACATCTTATCCACTTTAATAACCTACACAATATAGTCCTAGACCAACCTGTATCCACTTTAATAATCTACACAACACAGTCCTAGACCAACATCGTATCCACTGTAATAACCTACACAACATAGTCCTAGACCAACCCTGTATCCACTGTAATAATCTACACAAGATAGTCCTAGACCAACCCTGTATCCACTGTAAAAATCTACACAACATAGTCCTAGACCAACGCTGTATCCACTATAATAACCTAAACAATATAGCCAAAGACCAACGCTGTGTCCACTGTAATAATCTACACAATATAGTCCTAGACCAACACTGTATCCACTGTAATAACCTACACAACATAGTCCTCGACCAACATCATATCCACCGTAATAACCTACACAACATAGTCCTAGACCAACACCGTATCCACTGTAATTACCTACACAATATAGTCCTAGACCACCGCTGTATCCACTGTAATAACCTAAACAATATAACCCAAGACCGACACTGTATCCACAGTAATGATCTAAACCATTTAGTCCTATACCAATGCTGTATCCATTGTAATAATCTACACAACATAGTTCTACACCAGCACTGTATCCACTGTAATGACCTACACAAAATAGTCCAAGACTAAGGTTCTATCCACTGTTATAATCTCCACAACATAGTCCTAGACTAAGGTTGTATCCACTATTCTAACCTACACAATTTAACGTTAGGCCAAGGTTGTAGCCACGATTATTATCTACAAAATCTAGTCCATGACTAAGATCTATTGTTATAACCTACACAATATAGTCCTGTGTAGGGCCAGCACAAGTCTGTGATATCAGTATCAGACCAGCAGTGGGGTCAGCAGTGAGGTCAAGGTTGAGCTACCTGACCTATCACTGTTTCCATATCAGTAGCACTATGTGGAAGTATAGCATGGATAACAAACACAACACTCCACACACTTGCAAACTGGAGCAGCCAGCCTTTGATGTCAGTAGGAAGACAAGGTTTGAAAGTCACAAAAATGCCTGATCTGTCAGATCACTGCAACAGCTGCTGCAGCCAGTGGTCTGTCTATGTGATGCTAATTTCACTTTTCACTTCATTACACATATTGTTACACATTATGTACAGGAATAACGGAAAGTACAGAAACCTGATATCTGTTAAAGAAATCGCCTGTTTCATGGAATGAACCTCTCTATCAGATACAAGATAGTTGGTTACTCTGAAGAATTCTCAATAAGAAAAATATTGCACCATGTCTTGAGATTAAGGTATGAATCATCAAACCTGAACATCAAGAGTATGACTGCCATACAGACAAATACCATGCAGACACATTCAAAAGATGTGTTACATCCGATTCCTCTGTCAAGGTCACACAACCTGCCATCTAAACACAGGCACACATCCTGTCATCTGAACACAGGCACACAACCTGTCATCTGAACCTCATCTGAACACTTAGAAGAGTCCTAATACTGATATTTAACTATTTCTGAGATATTTAAGTAAATAACTGTATTTTCTGTAAACTTATCTTAGATCTGGTAAGTATCTACACAATGGGCCTTTCTTTCATTAGAATGTTTGAAAATTCTTCTCTCTTTCTTGGTCTCCCACTTAGAAACAACCTTGAACATGAGTCTGTTTTCTAGATATATCCTCTTGAATAACATCTGCTGTTGCTTCCTAAAATTCATCAACTGTTATCCTTGACAGGTTAGATGCATTGTTTCCAACAAGTAGAGATTCAATGTTCTTATATCTGTCAAGCGTTAAAAGTTCAAGAACTGATGAGTATTTTATAGTTGCAATGACTTCCTCACTTAGACAATACACATATCTTGTTAGAAAAAGTAAACAATCTGATTTCTACAAACTGCTTCATTTGTAGCTCTTTCTTCTCACAGTAGCATTTGTATCTAATCTAATCAATCAATCTAACTGATCAGAGAACAGGGGTTCAGAAATATTTTGAAAAGTGACTTCAAGAAAGTAACTTGTTCTGACTAATTATCCACTTGCCCTGATTTTATGATACAATGATGTTAATGTTTACTGGACTTTATCAAAGAGTGACAATTTCACTCTCTACTAGCTCTACTTTGTTATTATTAATAACTTTAATAGCTTCATTACGAGCAGATTTGACAGGAAAAACAGGCGATAACTTTGATTGTTATATTTGTGGTGTATAAGTAATGTTGTGTGTAAATTTTCAATTCTGCACATATTCTAACACACTTACTAGTAAATTTGCATATTCAAATAAACACATGCACCAGATGCAACACTGCTAATTTGATTTAGAACAGAAAGGCTAGTGAAAGTACTGACGGATAGCACCTGCATATGTCGATAAAACTGTTCTACAACTCTTTGTCTCTTTTCCTTGCAATGATTCAGATACAGTTTACAAAAACCAGGAGTTGAACCTTAACAGATTTAAGTTCCCTGTAACAATCATAAGAGTACATTTAAAACTGAAAGAAAAGAGTTACATCCCTCAGATATCAATGTCTGCACCTGTTTGTATGAAAACTGTGATTTTGAGTAGAAATGCTTCCTTTCAGACTGTTTAAAGAATAATCTGCTGCTGGCAATGTGAACAAACCTTTACACCCAAGTTAATTTCCTGACATGATCTAAATACACTATTATCTTATCTCACACATAAATGTCATTTTCTGATTGGCAAATCACTCTTGTATAATTTTCAATGTACCCCACTTAAGAGTCAGGTATATTTCAATGTACACCTCTGCCAACAACTCATTTAGTATCTCATAGTACTACTTCTTAGTCTTGAATAACATTGAATCATCCATGATGCATGGAAATTACTGATGTTTTATGAATGCAAATCGATGAAAGGGAGATAACTCTAAATCTGTTTTTCTTGAGGTGTCTGAAATTTCTAGCGATGGCTACAAAAATAGATTTGCCTTGCAATGCAATAAATAAATTTTGACAAAATGTTGAATTGTAGTCCGTGTGAATATTAAGAAGGGGAATTACACCACAGTGACTTAGACAATACCGGCAGGGAAAACAGCAAGATGCAAGACTTGAATCATTTGATTCACTCACATAAACTAACATTGAGGGTACATCAACCCATGCCCGCCTTGTGACCAATGAACAACTTATATTATACCTAATTGCATGAGTTCCTGGTAAGGAAAATGAACCTGCATACCATATTTACATGGGCTCCTGTCATTGTGTACAAAACTGTATACCCCTGATTTCTGGCAAGACATATAAACCTGTACATCCCACATGTCAGAATTTCAAGTATGTTATAAAAATCACCCTTTTCACCTCAGTTGGCCGATTTCCTGCCATGACATAATGTAAATCCATGATTTTTTTGCGTCATGATATTTTTGCGAGTGGTGACCAACAGACGTTTTCACGTCATGACATTTTTGCGACTTGCCTAATTCTCAAACCATAGTTTAGTTTGACAGTTTCAAAGCTTGCTTGCATCTGAAAGCTATATCTGAAGTGTAACATATTAAAGTTTGCAGCTAATCTTGAACACTATTCAGTGGAGTACTTCCGCATGTATGCAATCAGTGATGGTTTCCTAAAAACACTTGATGCATAGGCCAGATAAGCTTAAAACAGTTCCAACTGATTTATTTAAAAGGAATGACTCTAATAAATTGGCACCGATGAAGGACCAGTTTAGTCACTATCGGTGAAGCTGTTGATCATGAAACCTACTCACGCCCGCTGGATGGCCTCGGCCTTTCAAACAGTCTCCAAGAAATGTATCTTGCGTGGTTGGTGCCTGTCTGGACTATCGGACATACTGATTGAGTGACTTTTGTTCAGGTATCCATTGTTTGACATGTGACAGGTGAGTACGAGTAAAGCTAGTAATTAGTCATTCTTCGCGTTGTTGTCATTGCTTAATATATGTATTGTCTAGAACTATTGTTAATTATATGAACTGGTGAATAATAAAGCGAAGATAGGACAGGTCGTTTGCTGATTATTCATTGCGTTCTTCCAGCAAATTGCGTCATGATATTTTTGCAAGCTGAAGTCATTCGCAATTTTCGCTAAAATATCATGCTCGCAAAAATTTAATGATTTACAGTATGTCAGAGCTGTTTGGATGGAATATATATCTGTTTTCACCCCAGTTGTCAGAGCTCAAGACAAGGTAAATACACCTGTACACTCCAGTTGTCTGACTTCCTGACAAGGTATATAAACCTGTTTATACCAAACAACAGAGCTCCAAGAAAGAAAAGTGTTTGCCACTAACATGACAATGTCCCCCCGCCACTAAAGAAGAATGAAATATTGATAACATATTCACTACTTTGTACTTTTTGCTAACACACAAGATGTGTGAAATTGACTGTTGTCTGGATAATCACCCAGTGTAGGCTGTCGACAACACTGAGGATACTGGATATTGGTTTTATGGAATACTATGTTAACTTAAGTTTGAAAAGTGCACAAAGTGTTGGGGTCATATTGAAAATAAGGTAACAATAACGGTAACCCAAATCAACTGGTGTCTGCCTAATTGCGCCATGGGAAAATAAGGTCAAGGTGAACAAAATTGACTGGTGGTTGCATAATTCCCCATAGTAGGCTGTCACCAAATTTGAAGACATACGGTACAATGAGTTCATGAGACATCATGTTAACAAGAAACCAGACGCATGGAGGGACGCTGCCGAATACATAGTCTACCGTTCTGCATTGTGACGGGGGACAATAAATAAACCTTATGACCCTCAGTCATAAGAGCCCCAGACAAGGTAAATACACCTGTACACCCCAGTTGCCTTATTCCCTGACAAGGTATATAAAAAAGTTTATCCAAAACAGCGGCGGTCCGCATACAGTTAAAGAAACCCTTTTACCCCAGTTGTCAGATTTCTTGACATTACCACTCCAAGGTGCATGATGATATCCCGTGATAAGTCCACTATCTGCCAATCAGGTATGAGATAAGATTCCACTACTAGCATAACACTGTAAAACCCATGTGAAAACTACAAGCAGTCAAGCTGTAGAATGAATTTTTTTTTCTCCAGATGCCAGCTCATTAACTGTGATGTAATCAGTCCATCAATCCAGGCATTACTGCCACAGTGGTGTGTGCAGAGGCAGCCTAAGAATAGAACTCCACCAGTCAACACCAGCACTGAGGAGGAATGAGGTCATATGAACAGTATTGACCAGGGAAGAGAAATTTTCTCACCAAACAGCTCATGCAATCTATTATCCCAAGAATGGACTTTCCAGCAATTTTCAGGTTGTCTGACGCAGATGAAGCAAGAATTGCATGGAAGGTTTCCACTGAAATATATAGATACATTAGTTTCAGTTACCAGTTCCTCTTCATGTTCATTCCAGTTCTTTGGTTGGTATATTCACTCCTCCACAATCCTGAATATTGCACCAATCCCACTTTGAAGGCCTAGCAGACAAACAGGGAATACAGGGATCTGGGTTGCACTTATGTAACTGACATGTAAATTGTTTGATGTTTTTGTCAGCCAGTGTGGTAGGTGGATAGTTGGTAACACACTCATTACAGCAACCACACAAGCATTACTTCCATGACTACTGCTTCATACAGACATCCTTCTCACACATTACCTTGTGTCTCAAACAAAGCCAACCCTTAGAATTCCTACAGAAAGACCTCTGGTGACTTGTTGGCTCTTGTTGTGCCTTGTGGGTTTTCGGAATGGATAACTTAGCTAACACAAACTTTAGAACATAAAACCAATGCAGAGCGCCTAAAAAGATTTACCTCAAGTTGGTACTATTATTAATAGTATTATGAATGTTTAGTGGGTATTTGATTTTCCGCTACCCACTGTTTTAAAATATGTAGGTATTTCAGTGATTTTACACATCCAAGTATATGCCATTGAGTAAGTTTACTAAGCAGGTATGTACTGTCTTATGTTATACTAAAACAAAACCAACTTAAATATATTGGAAATGAATTCATACAAATCACTCATCCTGTACTGACAGCACACCACTAACTTGACAGCAAGTGATGTGTTTTTTCATCATGCAAGCGATTTTTATAAACATATTCCATACACATATGTTTTAAACTTTCTGCTTATCTGACACTTTTAATTGGTATACAAGAATTATTTTCAATGTGTCATTGGAAATTTTCGAATTAACTTTCTGGTTACTTTTCTATTTTAACCAGATACGCAGCTTATCCGGGTCTCTGTGAATGCAAAATACAGATATGAGAATACTTATCATTACTAAATCTAACAGAAGGATAATTTGATCAAAATTATTAATTTTACTTAGTTTTTATTTCTAAGTTGAAAACTCCCTACTTATCACGATTACTGAGTTTCACATCACTTATACCTATCTACAAACACAACACGCCTATCAATCTATTTCACTGGTTAGCTATTCAGCATGCAAGTGATGAAACACAAATAAAGCACTAAATGAAAATCGGCCAAGTAAGAACAATGTTTCAAGGCTTAGCATTTTGCTGATTCTGATTCTTATCTGATCAACTGTCCATAAATGTATTTTATCTGATGTATATCATCAAGATATATCTGTGAAATTACTATCCATAAATAGCGTGCACAAATGTCTATATATATATAAAAATACTGTTTTGTTTCTGCATGTAACCCAGATAAGATCTTGCAAACATGCTATCTTATCACACTGCTTCTCCAAAGTTGTTGGGAAGTGAGAAACAGGTCGAGAGAGAAATACAGACTGTCAACCTACTTTTCAGCTGACTAAATCTCAAAATATCCAAATGTTGACCTCGTATGAATCATATGATAGACTGACATTGTGACTTTAGTCCCAAGGAAGTCTGTGAAGAATAATCAGGGAAGAGAATGGGTATAAGTGGAAAAAGAGGAAAATGGAATGGGCATCTTTGAAGTCAGGTCAGTTGTAACAATATAACATATATCATGAATGACACCAGTGCCATCTAAAACACAGAATTCTGCAGATTCAGGAAAAATTCTCATCCCTGTACAATATTCCATAAAATATGAGTAAAATCTTCTGGAAATATTTATATGTGTATCAAAACAACAGACAATGATTAGCCTAATTGGACAATGTTTCAAAGGCTTCAAAGGTATAACATCATCAAAACAGAGGCACCACAATGATAATCATTCTACCCAAATGAAGGGATGACTAGCTAGTTAAAAACAATGGAAATACTCCCAGCAGTGTTTACAATTACACAAAACTACAGATTCAAACAGAGGTAAAAGGACAGATGCTAATGAGACCTCAAACAGGGCCAGAAATCAGTGTTTAATGGAATCTTTGCCAAGACAAAATCATCAATATCCCCTGCAATGGTAAAATATGATCACAGAACTATCAAAAGATTGCAATTTTAGTCTCCAAGAGAAATTAATCAATGGTAGAACGAAAAACTATCAATGCATCAACAGTATGTGTGACAATCAATAGTTAAGTAATTTACTTCAGTGCAAATTACAGGAAGTACCAGATTCGTTCACTCTGATTTAGAGTTATCTGCCAGTTTACCTTTTAAGGAAACATGACACCAAAGACAGCATGTGAATTGGAGTTAGAAATTGTGAATAAAAATATGTTTAGGATTTAACTGTTTCCTTGATGTTTTATTTCACATTAACTATACATTTACATGGGAAATGTCTACAGATGAAACAATTTAAGGAGGAAAAAAACTATTACAACAGTTGGTTGCATGAGTACAATGCAATAGACTTGCTATCACAATAGTTGCTTCCCCCTGAATAGTCACTACCAAGAAAACACTCTTCAAGAATTTGTCAACTACTTATGACTAGGTCAAATGTTACATTGTTTCTAACATCGATTGAACAAAAACTTACACATGTAAACTATTCATGCACTAGCTTGCTTGCAACAACAACAGACTGCTTGAGTACTTCTATGGTTTGATGGACCTCAGTAATGTTGATACTGGAAATAGAGTGTACTGTTGATATGTTCATTTAGTTCTTGAAGACCCACAAAGTGGAAGGAGAGAAATAATAGGTTTTTAAGATCTGGAAATGAGTACTACCTCCAATTTCAGTCTAAGTAAAGGTTGTTACCAAGGAAATGCAAAACAAACTATTCAGAAGTCCAAAACTACCAAAAGGCCCCAGTTCACCACCAGACCTATCTGTGTGCAAAGTTTGGTGAAGAAATATTGCACAATTTTTATGTTCTATCCAGTACCTACAAATCTGCACTGATGAGCAGATGAAGTCAAAAATAATACCCCTGCAAAGCGCTTTGCAGTGATAATTAGCACCTCAGGCAGAATACATAACTTGAATATCCTGCAGGCATAAGAACAGACATTCTTTACGTGATCTTTTTACATTCTATCTCAAACCAGTCAATGTGAACCAGGACAATGAAAACTCAATGACATCAACTCCTGAAGCATAGTTGCTAACTTCACGAATGCTTCTGTCTTTCTTGCTCTTACTTAAACCCTTGTTCATCAATCTGCAAATGGTAAATTTCAAAGTATCTGCTTTAAGTTCAATGAAAAAGCAACAACTAAGAACTGGGAGAAACGGCACCATAATTCAAATATGTGGTACATTATACTTCCATTTTAAGTTAAACATAAATACTAATTATTTCCTGTAGTGCTTCAAAAACATAAAATATTGCTCAGTGATGAACAAAACTGTCATTCATGACATGTCACCCATGTTTCACACAGGATAATCCTTTCATAACTATGCCTGAGACACCAGCAACCATACAGTCCAGAAAAGATGTTCCAAAGCATTTCGTTTTCAAAGGAACATGCTAAATGCCTGCTGTTACAGCAAACAGGGTGGAATCTACACACACAAGTATGATGTGGTAGGCTTTTTTTCATTTTTTCCAATGAAAGTTACAAGAAGAACTGGTCCTGGGCTAAAAATGTATAGAATCGACACGTGATATCTCCCTACATTCAAACTCCATTTTCAATTACAGGTTGTATGGATTCATCAATGACATATATTGAACAGGTTTTCAAGAGTATTACATGTCTTTGTGGCCTGTCCTTCGAGTCCTGCTGCCACTCCAACAACAACAAACTGATAGCAGAAATCAATACCTTGAAGAAGTCATTTGAGCTCTCCATGACTACTGGGATGTAAAATCATAGCCAAAAGGCTGTATAGATCAGCTAGCTGACTGTAGCAAGGTAGAATCTGAACAGTGTGGCCAAGTTTAAGTCAACCATAGGCCAATGTTATCAGTACTTACACAACCATCAGCCATATAAACCTTCGCCAGTTCAATGACAACTGACAGTACACAGCATGATAATTCACTGAAAAACTAAAGTTGTTTCACTAATCATCTGATCATATAATGTTCAGTGGATTTACAGACATGTGGAATTCAGCCCTGCAGACAGCCAAGTAACCTGAATGGTATGCATCAAAACCTATCTGCCAAGAAGTAAACAAAGTTTGGAACCCCAACTGAGCCATCTTGACCTGACCTCAGATGACAGTTACCTCCCCTACATTTATCCATATCCCACTCCATCAAACCATGAAGTGTCCTTTGTTAATGGGTTGTTTTGTGTGTATAACCTGGCATACTGATTTATTCACAAAAACATTTAAGATGGTGGAATGACATTTATATACATATTTTCATAGTTCTTAAAATATATATAGTTCAATATAAGCACAGTGTTAGTCAAGCCTCTTACACTTTGAAAATGTTAATGGATAGTTTTCTGAAGAAAACATGAAAGTTCATAATGAAGGAAAACACTAATAATACTGTAGTTCTGATTCCAGTTCATTTTTCTACTTCTCATTATTTTAGAATTGGTAAAATCAATTACACCAATTCAAGCAGTAGTCTTTCTCCAAAGTTAAAATTGAGTCATAACATTTAGTTGAAAACAAGATTTTTTTTCTCCACATTTTAGTATATAACTCTAAAAGCTATCTGATGAGGTGACCATAGGTTGAAGGCCCATAACATCTGAAAAAATGATTGTTCTGATAGAATCTACAAAGACATATGACACAGAAAACTCAAGATGTGATACGTTTAAGATTTCTGTCGAAGTGATTCTGTATTTACTTTCACATAGAGCATCTATGGATTGAATATTTAATTCTAATGCATTGAGTTGTGGTAAACTGTAGAAGGTATAGAGAAGAAAACTTCATCTTCCATGGTCCAAACACAGACCTAGATAGGCTGGTATCCTTATACAGTCCCCATCAACAGAACACTGCCTAAAGTACTTACTGCCCATCCTTAACCCCCACCCCACATCAGCCTTGTGTCAGTTATCCTTTCGGAACTAATCCTATGCAACTGTCAATCTCTATTCCTTCAGTTTCTCCCATATTGCCAGATACTGTGTCTGTCTGGAGTCAGACACAAAGAGGTTGTGCCATGGTGGTCTTCCAGGGTCTTCTCCAGCAGGGAAATCAATACAAAACCGTTATCCTGACAGAATGAACAGAAACATGGCTGCTGTCATTTAACCTTGCTACATGTGTTAAGATATCCTCTTGTAAGACTTGAAACTGAAATTAGTGAGGAAAGATTTTCACAATTCTACAAAATTCCAATTCCAAAAAGATTGGTGAACATGGAAAGTGATTATGAAATCACTGGAAAAAGATAAACAGAAAACTGAAAGAAACTGAGACTTTGTCAAGACACTCTATCATTAGATATATGCAATACTTTGTACATACATGTTTGAGAGAGAATCTTTGTAGTCATGAAAGTAGATGTGTATGGACACTAATGTGTGACAGGTGGCAGGATATATAATATAATACAGTCAAACCCCAATTATCCGGACGTTTGGGTTTCACTCGAAAATCGCCTGGATAGCGAGATGTCCGGTTAACTGGATCAAACAAGCAAAACATGAAAATTAATTGAAAGCAAAAAATGTTCATGTACGTTTATCAATAAATCAACAGTCAATAGTAACAAAAGTGAATCAGCATAACATTAGTGTACCGATAACACATGGAACATGGAACGCAGGTTACCATTTGTCAGGTTGTCTCTGACATAATCATGCAGCGTGTGGAGCTTCAGGTGGTATGTTAGATAAAAAACGTAAATCGATGACAAAAAGTTTATATTTTGCCAAATGCATATTCTCTTTTTCAAATTTTAAATGGTATTGACATGACACATACACATGCATGTTGCACAGATCTCTCCACTTGGATAATTGGATCATGTTTCAATGGAAATCTATGGGAATGGTATGAAAATTCGACGTCTGGGTCCGGAAACGCAGGGTCTGGTTAAGCGAGTACAATTAATGAACGTAAGTTTCGTTTCACATAACAATCGTCCGGAAGGTGAGGTTTCCAGATATATGATATATGAGGTCTGAGTAAACGGGGTTCAACTGTATCAGTGAAGTTAGATGTTTCCACCATGAAAAGCCTTCAGAAGCTAAAATGGGACAATGACGCCTGAGAACAAATGAAGACACAAAATCAACTGTCAGTTGCCTATCAAGGACTACACTTAGTGTCTCCAAATATATAATAATATATATATATATTTATATAATATAAATAATTCCATTTATACATAAAAGTAGCCCCAGTGAGATGGGAAGATTCAGAACCATGAAGAAATCTAAACTTGCTTCATTTGGGCAATGCAGTAGGGAAATTATGCCGTTCAGACAGACCTGCTGTCACGTTATGATTGAAAAGCAAGACAATATTTGGTACCTTGATGCATCATGGGTGACATCTCACTGACATATGTCCTCAAAGATATGAAAATAACACAACAATGCAGGACAAAAAACAACTGATAACAGTTTCAGCTAAGTGAGTGGTTACTAGGATGCCTTACTAATTAGATGCCTACTTGATCCCATTCACTCTGCCACCTACCACGCCAATTCATTTCGGGTCTAACTGGTTCACATTCAGTCCAGAACCTTACAAAAATATCTATCAGTTTTCTGTCTGGGACATAATGAGTCACATTCAGCCCAGAACCTTCCAAACCTTTATCAGTAGTCAGTACAGGTCCTACTGGGTCACAATCAGTCCAGGAACTTCCAAACCCTAAAAAGTATTCCATCTGGGTCCTACTGGCTCTCACTCAGTCGAGGAACTTAAAACCCTGTTTCATTAATCCACCTGGGTCCTACTTGTTCACACTCAGCAAAGGAACTTAAAACCCTGTTTCATTAATCCACCTGGGTCCTACTTGTTCACACTCAGCACAGGAACTTAAAACCCTGTATCAGTATTCCACCTGGGTCCTACTTGTTCACACTCAGCACAGGAACTTAAAACCCTGTATCAGTATTCCACCTGGGTCCTACTTGTTCACACTCAGCACAGGAACTTAAAACCCTGTATCAGTATTCCACCTGGGTCCTACTTGTTCACACTCAGCACAGGAACTTAAAACCCTGTTTCATTAATCCACCTGGGTCCTACTTGTTCACACTCAGCACAGGAACTTAAAACCCTGTTTCATTAATCCACCTGGGTCCTACTTGTTCACACTCAGCACAGGAACTTAAAACCCTGTATCAGTATTCCACCTGGGTCCTACTTGTTCACACTCAGCAAAGGAACTTAAAACCCTGTTTCATTAATCCACCTGGGTCCTACTTGTTCACACTCAGCACAGGAACTTAAAACCCTGTATCAGTATTCCACCTGGGTCCTACTTGTTCACACTCAGCACAGGAACTTAAAACCCTGTTTCATTAATCCACCTGGGTCCTACTTGTTCACACTCAGCACAGGAACTTAAAACCCTGTATCAGTATTCCACCTGGGTCCTACTTGTTCACACTCAGCACAGGAACTTAAAACCCTGTTTCATTAATCCACCTGGGTCCTACTTGTTCACACTCAGCAAAGGAACTTAAAACCCTGTTTCATTAATCCACCTGGGTCCTACTGGTCCACACTCAGCACCCATACCCACTGGATTGCATTCAGTCAGTGACCAACTACCATTCAGAGCAAGATCTACGAGTAAAATGTAGCCCTAGATCCCTTGTCCCTGAAGGTTGACCAAGCAGAGAGAAGAGAAGCTGTGTTGAGATGTTTCCATGAAATTTAAGACAAAGGAAATGGGTATGTAGATGAAAAAGTATCCCATGATGCGTAATCAAATAGAAATTTGGAAGTTTGTTGTCAGTCTAGCTGCACAGAGTAATTGATGCATGTTTCATTGGTTGAACAGAGGTGACCACCAGCTTATAAAAAAAATGCACATACATAGTGTATGGATGTGGTCTATAATTACTATACACAAGGGAGGTAACTCAACCAAATGAAGCCAATTTCCAAACACAAACAGAGAAGGTCAACCACTGCCTTCTGAATTGCCTCGTCCTTCAATTTCTAGGTTAAAAATCAACTGCTACGGTAATTTATGCTGCCAGTTATCACGTACAGACTGAATATCATATGACAGAGACAACAACAGCTCAAAACCCAAACTGTCACCGAAGACAAGAGTTTTATAAGTGACCATTAGCACTGTCAATATTTATGTATTTGAATCTTTGTTCAATTCCTCTGGGTTTTATTATTTTTATCAACCCTGCAGCCACAAGACTGCAACTTGCCTGAAATGTTTGGTAATATTATACTGCAGTGGTTATGCAGAGAATCACATTCACCATGGTAGCCATGGCAACAATGGTGCCACAGCTTTACATGACAGCCAAACAGTTAAAGAATATTACATATAGGGCTGTGCAACATAACTGGTTGACCGGTATTTACTGGTTCAGACATGAAAATGATACATATTGCCATATGCTACTCAAAAACCTATATTTTGACCCCATGCATTTGGACAACTTCGTAACACTAGAAAATCTAATGATATTTCCGTTTTCCACACAAAAAGTCATGTGCTTATTGTGAAATGGCAACCCTCAACAATGAACAATTTATTGTGGTGGCAAATACTAGGACAAAGGCTTCAGTATGGCTGCATTTGGGGTTGAACCACTGAGTAGGTGTTTAACTATTCAATTCCTCATTTCATTTGTGCCATATATTAAATTCTTATTTTGTCATGATTACAAGCTTAGTGATTTTGTCGTGTTTTGCATTATATAGCAAGCAATAACTTGAATGTCATTAGTTTTTTGGAAAAAAAATAATTTTGCTATATACTGCAATAAATATCGTGATATATTGCCACATAAAAGTCTCTGCTAACCCACACCCAGCCAAATGTACATAAGCACATTCCTTACAGGTTCCATTCAGCTTCAAAAATATTTTTGTTTCAGGGAATGCATGCTAAATACATAAAACAAATTGTTATGTAAGGTAAAAAGTAACATGCACAAAGATACATGCTGGACTGCCTGAGTAAAGTGTTCAAATACCTCCACTGGCTGTTGGAGACACCAACCACTGCTGTGGCAAAAATTCAGATTTCACAAGATGTAGATGTTTCAGATGCAATACTCATGATCTAACAAAAGTAACATATACCAATAGCTGAACACCCAGAATGAGAGAGGACAAACAATTTGCCATGAGGTGAGTCTGACCTTGAAAGATGTTCCATGGAAGTCTAATGAAACAATCCTTTATCACTGACAAGAAGACAATGATAAAATTCTAGATTTGAATACACTTATGTTATTAGAGTTCTGTTAGGAATAACATCTTTTCACAGCTAAATACTCAAGTGTCATCACATATTTCATTGTTAAACAGGTGAAAGGAGTATATGGGTTAAAAAGTCCTAATGACTATCAGATTCTATGCTACTAGGGTTCTGGTTCATTTTACTCAGGTTGTGTACATTAGTCCATAAACTTTTATCTCACAGTTCTGATAACAGCAATCTCAAAATTAAGTTACATCGTCAGGGGTTCTATTTTCTTTTTATACAATTAAAATTTATTATAGTATGCCATTTAGTCATTGAAAAACGAAGGAAACATTTGTTGTGATTGAAAGTTTATTTTGAAATAAAGATAATCACACAGAAAAAAACCACACTTTATATGGTCTTTACCATAATACCACTTCCCAGAAATATTAATGCAATATGTATCTTTTGAAAAATATACTGCAATCTACCAGTAATACCGTACAGCCCAAGTAGAGACTAGGAAATCATTTAATTTTTACTGTTGTTGCTGAATGAATACAAAAAATACATTTATATTACAATGTTATTTTACTACTATGTTTGAGACGGACAATTAGAAGGCAGAAATTCAGTTGAAAACCAGATTAGTCAGGTTTGTATTTAGCATTAAATTGATACATGTAATTGTGAACTGACAGAGACGTTTTCATCTAAACACAGATAGAATAATCCATTGTATTAAAATTAAATTGTTGACACCTGATATTTTAATCAATACGGTGACTAAACCGTATTGATGGTTCATGTGATGGGTCCACATGTTCAACAGTGCTGTGTCAAGTCATCCACACTAATCCATTATAGCAGCTGCGGAGGCTGAGTGGGTTAGATTGCTTAGTTGTGAGCTGTAAGGTACCTCATTCTGAAAGACTGGCTTCCAACACTTCCTGATGGAACTCGGCCCCAGCCACAAGGTACTTTAAGCTGTACTTTACTGACAATGTGTCATCCGAAATATTAAATATATTCCCGTTTCTATCACAATTATTGAATCTATAAAATCGTGCCGTTCCAACTTTGGTTAGTTGTATCACTTACTGCTAATGTTTTTCCAACATATTTCCATGAAAGTGCAGGCCTCTCCATACAGAGTGAACACTTATTGGTGTAGCCTGGCTAAGTTGGGGCCTTGCCAAGGTTAGGTATCGGATTGAACAGGAGAGATGGTAATCAATGATCAAGCATATTCCTTCCCACTACAGTCACCCTGTATGTGGATATGTAAATACCATAACTACTCTAAAAATACAACCTCCTTCAATTTTTCATGCAAATTTTGCACATACAGAACAATGCAAAAAATCCAAGATGTCTGCCATGCCCAGTACATGTAACTTTGCACAGAGAACAGCAGTGTCTCAGATGGCTGACTCATGCCACAACACTGATCAGGATAAAACAATAAATATTACCAAACAAATTCCTTTTAACTTTAAGGTAATAAAATATTGACTGTCTATTTCTGTCTGTCTGCTGCAAAATCATACCAATGAAATTGAAAATAAATATACATTTATAAACAACAAATATCTTAAATGTCATGAAAACTTTTCATTTGTCCATATGAAATCATCACTAAAATTTCAGACATTGGCATGAAGAAGAGGAAATGTTGTTTAACAGACGATCACATGAATGCTGATGTTTGCATGAATGTTGTAACAAGGGGGGTATGGGGAGTATAGAGGACAGCCAAACATCCACAGTATGACGGCTTTGGTATGGACAAATGATCTTTCTTGACATTTAGATGATTTGCTGCTTTTGAATGTATATTTATTTGCCATCTATTTTGCAGCAAAATTGCTGCAAATGCACTATACTAATTAAGTAACTGACATACTCTTTGAATGTACTGAATGACAAATAAATGCAAACAGAAATGTGGTCAACCCATCAGCCATACTTCTGCTTCAAATATTACTGGTAGGTATTCAAATACCAGCCCTCTAAATGTGATGTTACAGGACAACCTTAGGAGAACCTTGCATTCAGTTGGGTTCGATACTGCACCAGCTGTATCAAACAAATTATTTCTGTAATCACTGAACTGCCATTTGTCAATGCAACCAATAACAAAAAAATATGGTACCAAACTCTGCTATTATCAGTTATTATTAAGCCATTCACCAAGTGTGTTTGTTTCCAGTGTCACCCAATACATCGACATACACAGCAGTGTCATCAGTGTAATCCTTGGTCATACTGACCAGAGTAAACAGATGACAATTGTGTAAAAAAGCCTTGGGTTCTACTTTCACCTGCAAAACAAAGGGGCTGAAGGACCCCAATTACTGACATCAAAGGTCCTCACAAGAAATTTGTGGGTCCAGTAACGAGATGGTGTAGAGTAGTGTACTGTGAGAGTCAATGTATACACCAAGTACAGAAGCAACGTCACATAAAACCCTGAAGTCCTTGTTACTGCTAATACTACAAATAGATCTGAAACTTACACTGCCCTGTTTCCAGTCAGACACTTCATAGCTTTAAACCTTGTGCAAGCAACTTGCAATGAAATACATACTGCGCTCCTGATCCAATATAGAAGTGAGTCAAATGACAGTTACCACAAAGCTGGTCTTAATCTGGACATTAGCCCACAAATTCATTTCACAACACATGCCATGGCCATTAGCTGGATGAAATTTATGGTGAATAAATGTGGTTGAACAGTATGTAAATAGATCAGCTTCATAAAAACAGTGGTATCACTGACGAAGACAATACTAGCAGAGGAACTTTCAGGATGCTGGACAAGATTAATTATCACAAGAATTCAACACTCCTTTATTTGTAGTGAAGCTATCCAGGTCACTTCATAAGACTAATGTACCAAAAGCACCACAAATAAATAACTCACTGACCAAATACTGATGAAGACCAAAAATGTCACATCCAATTCAGTCATGGAAGACCAAGAGTTACAGATACTGTGCAGATAAAGCTTTAGAAATCATTCCTCTTAGTTTGTGGACAAATATTGATCCTGTTCTCATTATACCAAACACATAAGGCTGAAGAAGGTGTTGTGAGATAATCTTGGGCTCACAAGTTTGTTTACCAGGAAAATCTAGAATTGATTCTGTTCATCAGCATCACTGTCTCTAATCTCTTAATGTCTATTTGAGGTATCATTTTAACAAGGTGAAACAACACAATGTACCATGATTCAAACAAAACTGCAGAAGACCAATATCTGTGGAAGCTTAACGTCTTTTGAAGACACTTTTCCCACATATATGGCTAAAAATGGTACCTCAGTGGGCTTAAACTATACATATACATTCAATGTCTGTTTACAGCAATTTTCACAGTTTCAAGGTTCACAGTAACATCCCCATATGGTATACATTTGATATCAGCTAAGCACTTTTCACAGTTTCAAGGTTAATAGTTGGATCTCAGTAACGTATACATTTGATGTCTATGCATGGTATTCTCAAAGCAATTTCCTCATTTACAAAGTTAACATTTGGATTGCAGTATGGTATAATTTTCATGTCTGTTTAAGGCCTTTTCCAGACAAGTTAAAAGTGAGACCTAAGAAACAACAAATATGCAAGTATAGTTTCCTTATTCCTTCTGAATTAATACACAATGATATTATTATTTTCAAATGAACTATCAATCAAATTACAGTCTACCAGTTTGCCAAATGATGTTTTGAAACATAACTGATAACAGGTGAGAATGGTTTTAAGCTGTGAGTATGACGTAAAAATATTTCAGCAATATCATACCAGGGGTTATGGCACCAGAAATCGGATACACATATTCTACCAGAAATGGGATTCAAACCATTTAAAGCTACCGTACCACCCCACTATTACTAATAGGTGAAAAGGAAAGAAAAAACTAACAGTACATCTCTTAACACCAAGTTATCAACAGAAATTCATGTTTTTCCAAGGCATATATCAAACTAAATGCAGGCCTGAAATATTCAATATTCCAGCAATATCATGCAGGGTGTCTTCAGAAATGGCTTCACAAATTGTGCACATGTGGGCAATCGAAACCAGGTCTTGGGTGTGATGAGTGAAAGCATTAAATCAGGGGACTACCCCACCACTACCCCTTGCCGAATAACCAAAGGGCTGAACAAAGCATATCAGTAAAACATGTTAAAGAATAACTTTACCTTCCAATTTGACGTATGACTGGTAATGACTGATTTTGTTTGCAAGGCTTTTTTCAGCAGAAGTAATATCTAGCCAAATAAAATTGCAAGACTATAAACTTCTTCAAAACATTTTATATCAACTGTAATGTCACCAAGAAGTATAAAGATTGTTTGAATAATAACACCTTCTAGATCTTCCTTGACATAAATTAACCTCTAGAATCAGATGGAAATAACGGTTGCCTTCAGAATCAGTGAAGCTGTACAATTCAATGATGCATCAGATTTACTTTAGTCATTTACTGTTGAGAATTAGTTCACACATATACACATGTGCACAAGTACCACAAAGTCATACTTTACAGAAAATGTCAGCAAGTAAAAAACTGTCTAAAGATTTTGATGATCAGAATTATCATCACTTGGGTGAGTTATTTGGGCTAAAAAGAGTGATAATCAGAACTATCACACCTGGGGTGAGTTATTTAGGCTGACTACAGAGACTGATAATCAAAACTACCATCACTGGGGTGAGTTATCTGGACTGTCTACAGAGACTGATAATCGGAATCATCATCACTGGGGTGAGTTATTTGATTTGGGCTGTCTACAGAGACTGATAATCAGAATTATCACTGGTAATTAACATTTATCCATATGAAAATTATAACCCATAGCATCTTACAAAATGGATTGTGCTGGAACATAAGACTTCTTGTTGTTTGCTGATGTTGTAATACAGAAGGTATTAGTTCTTGATTGTCATTTAGCAGTTGGTTAAACATTTTCCACATGAAAGAAATAAATTGAAACTGAAAAATGATCACCACTGGCCTTAAGGACCAGATGTGTCTACACTCAACAATTGTTAAATGATGAACTGATATTTAAATTATGAAAAAAGACCTAAAAATGAAATAAAACGTCTTTTACCATTTTAACACAGATCTTAAAGGTCAAGTTAGTGGGTTGGCTTATCTCTGGGGTTGGCCATTGGTGTATGGTACATGTCTGGCATCTGTTTTATCAATCAATACGACCCAAAAATAAAACACACACGCAAAAAATTAGAAGTTAAGCTCCGGTATTTTCTGAATTTTTACTTGTGGAATGTTTTATGATGTTTCTTCAATTCCACATGAGCGCTGTCATTCAGTTTGGAAATGTTGAGAAATTCATTTCAGTTGCATAACACAATCCTAAGCAGGTATCAGTTTAGAGGATATTTTCAACCTAAGTTTGGACCAAAAAACCCGTAACTCTTATTTTCATAACTCTCGGCTGTCAACTGAAACTAGATTTGTAGCATGATGTCTATTACATCATGGGATCATATCAGAAAATCAAAATGAGATGCTATTTTGATTTAATTCATTCTTCTACAAATGTTCAACACACAAAACATAACCTTTCACCACAGGTTATTTCTAAATTATATTCAAGATGATGTTCAAATCTTACACAGTATAATAAATGCAATTATGTGTCAACACAATCAGCTGTGTCAATATGTTTACTTCAATACTTATTGGCAACTAATCTATACTTAAGTTAACAAATACCATATTCTACAATCTATATCAGGAGTCATTCCCTGCCAGATCTGTATTATTCTGCGGTCACAATGGGGAGACATCTAATGGCACACTTTCAAGGAAGAAAAATAATCCATGCATGTGTTAGACAAGCAACTTAGGAGTATAATATAGAAATACAACACAAAATCCTTGGCAACTGATCAGACCCATGTTTAGATATACGGCATAAAAGCGAAAATTCAGGAATGGGCAATCAGAAATATACAAAGCTACGACTTAAAACGTTTCTTTATTATGCAAATGACAAAATACCTAAACCTACATAATAACCAAATAGAGTTATCTGCCCCTGGAGTTGGGGGTTGTCCATGGTAGTGCTGCTGAGAATAACACTTTGACAAAGCCATCATTCTCTCAATAAGACTCAAGAAAATACATAAAAATATTCCTAAACTTTTTTTCATTTTTTTAATTTCTTTTTTTTATCACAATTTATCACTAATCTGATAACTTACCTCAAATTGAGAAAATGCCTATTTTGAACAAAAAGAATGAAATACAATGTCCAGCAGAGCTGGACTCAAGCCCAGTTCCTTCTGAAACTGATTCCTTAAATTGAATAGGAAAGTAGTGGATGAGTCATAGGCTATTCAGTACTGTCTTCAACAAATATAGTCAGGTTACATTATGTAATTCAGAATACATTTTCACAATAACATGGTAACAAAACATTAACATGAATGGATCTATGCAACTATGCAAAGCTTCATTATGATTTGGAAATAGAAAACATCTTGCTTTCTTTAGCAGTAACTATTATTAGGTTCTTTTCTTTCAAGTTTTCAAAACCTGAAAGTCACATTTGTTACTTTTAATTTAAACCCTACTTTAAGGCCATAACTTGTAATCGAAGTATATCTACCCTCCCTTAGTTAAATTGGAATGATGGTACAAAGCTGACAATCAGTGACAAGCAGATAGTCAGAGAGCCATGCTTTGAAACATATTGTCAAGGTAAATATAAAGTCACATGTTTAGTTTAACCTGTTTAACCATTAAATAAACAGCAGAACCATGTAATCACCTAAAATGGTCTTAAACGATGAGATCTCATAAGATTACAGAAGGCAATCAAACTTGACATGTATCTTTGGTTGTATCTGCATGAGACAGATTTCCTAACCTTCTCCTGAGATAGGACATGTTGTTGATAGTGTTAACATGTAACCCTGGGAAGATCCAACTGAAAACAAATCGCCGATTTCAGAACACCTAAAACAAAACTACATTTGCAGCATGAGAAGGTCATTTGTCACTTCACTTCTTGTGACAAAAATCTTTGGAATATGACAAACATAACTGAACACTAATATGAGGAAGCATAATAAATTCAAATCTTTCATGTTTGGGGGATGCATCAAAAAGTAACACGGGGATGCGACGGGAAGATGGCACTTGACGTGCAATCTACATCAATACACGTGTGATTGTTGTGACAGGCTTCGACGCTGTGTGTGTAGTGTAGTGTGTCTGCACTTACTCTGTTGGGCATGCTGGGTCGTAGAAATCCGCCATGTCGATCTGTTGGTACCGGCTTTACTTGGTCAACGACTCGCTAGCTGACACATCCAGGCGGGCTTGATGTGATCGCAGAACATGGGTCGACTCTTCACGCCGAGCGCTTGCTTGTCGGTGTCGATCGCTGGGTGCCTCCCTGCTCTCTACGATTTCCTCAGATGCCCTAGTTCTTCAAAGACAATAATGGTTAGCGCATTGACAATAGTTCATTGTAAATTGCATATATCTTACTTGACTGTTAAACGAAGCCAATATCTCGCACTCTTTGTTGTAAATATATTCGTTCTCGCTTTCCAAACACGATCGTCGGCCATAGGGGAAATCTCGCTAATCTCGTACCAAAGTGTTTCATAAATTAAAATAAAATTTCATAATATCAGAATAATATGCTTTGATTTTACTTTTCTTGATATTTTAGTTTTTACAAACTATGATAACTTGAAATTAAAGGCTTGAATTGTTCAGATTAATAACAACTTTTCAGTGTAACGTTTCACACGGCCGCCAGATGGCGCTATAACGAGCACGTGTTTGGACTGTTTCCTCGACGCATTTGCGCAATAACTAGTGCTAACTTTGAAATGCGTGACCGTCAATTAAGTGGTATGACGAGACAGTAACCCAGTGAACAAAACATTTATCAACATAAAACATGTAAGCATGCCTTTCCCATAAACAAACAACCAAACGTCATATCTTGACCAACAGTTCGCTTGTTATATAGTGCATATATCGCAGATATTAATTACATCAGAGGTGTGACTGCTCTGAGTCCCTGGTCAACCACACAAATCCAGGTAATCCTTTTTAACGATCCTTTCAAATGGACCCAGGTAATTCTTTTTTCCCCAAATTTTATGAAAAAATGGTATTGTTAAATGTTTGTGCTTATACTTTCTCAAAAGAGTTCGCTTGCAAACTTGAAAAATGTTGAATACTCTGTCTACAGACCCTGAAGCAAACGAAAACCAATCGAAGTCTGGATAATGTGGCAAATCTAGATTCTGAAAATAAAAGTTTCATGGCTCCATTTTATTATATTACAGTTTTAAAACTATGAGATGTGTGTACTGTAAATTATATTCATGTTTAAGACTAGGTGTTAGTCTAAATGTTGATTTTAACATATCATCATTGTAACGAAAAGAAAACCAACAGGAGAGCCACTGGTAAGTCACAAATGGGTACACAAAAACAGTCATATTTACATTTAAACATTCGCCTGTCTTTGATGACATCTAGACCCGTGAAGGTACGGGGTAAAATAGGTCTTCAGCAACCCATGGTTGCCACAAAAGGCCATTATGCTTGTAAGAAGAGACTGACGGGATCGGGTGGTCAGACTTGCTGACTTGGATGACACGTCATCGCTTCCCATGCTCCGGATCATACTCTTGATCACTGGATTGTCTGGTACAGACTCAAGTATTTACAAACCGTCGCCATATAGCTGGAATATTGCTGAGCGTGGCGTAAAATAAACTCACTCCCTTCCAGACGTATGATTGTGAAGAGATGGAAGGCTGAGGTCATAATCCTTTAGGAAACCATTACGTGGGAACAAAGTAGGTTCCTTCCTGTGACGTCATCATCATAAGGTATTAACCATATTGCCAACTTTCAAGCGAGGAATTCTCAGTTAAGGACAGATGTGCAAAATCTTTTTCCGACAGTGTTTGACTACTGACAATTCTACACCTGTTCCGCATAAGTAGGACACCATGGCTTTAATGTGTCAACTTAGATTGTTTTGACAGAAAGAAAACCGTGTCAAGTTGTTTTTGTACTCCAGTTTATAAGCACAATTACGTAAGTGAACGTATATATACCCCCATCTCAGTCGTGGGTTTAGAAATTTCTGATGAAAAAAAATAAAGCTATTTTTACGAGAAACTTTTCAACAAAATGATGATGCCACCGACTGCCAATACTCCAAGGATGAAAAACAACGAAATTTTAACGAAAAGGCAGTAAAATACATGCATATCCAACTCAAAGCTGAAAACATAAATATGTAGGTATAGCTAACCCATAATCATCAGCTAACGCTTTTTCCCTGAATGTATATAATAATTATTTTGGTAGTAACAAATAGACCTATTTAAACTGAAAAGGAACCTCGAAGAGTTGGAAGATTCTAGACTTGCTACATCTTGGACTACAGCATGGCAGGGACGGCAAGGCAGTTGGGAATATAATCTGGTTCAGATTCTCTAAGCATTAGACATAATGCATGTCTAATTTGTCTGTGAGTTACATCAGTTAAGCGTTATATATTGCCTTGTCAGGCGTCAACACAAATACAAGCGCACACATCTGTCCAAGATAGAGTTGCAAAACATCATCGTGAAAACATACTTTTCAATATTGAAAAACCTCAAGCGACCGGTTACATAATGCCTCGTCTTACCGGCTTGAAAACATCTTGGGACCAGTCTAAAAACGTACTCTCTAACACCATTGTACAGTGATTCTCTGTTGTAGTACTTATTGCCGTAAACAGTTGGAATAATATATGTATTGCCCCAACATACCATGGTCTTTCTCGAAAATATTTGGTGAATTCGTAATTAATAAGAAAAGAATAAAAGTTCTGGAAAAGGTTAGTGACGTCATAGGACATGCGCACTCCCTCAATCTCACACTTGAGGATTTGGAAGACACGGTTCGGCAGCAGCCTCACACTGTCAGTAACTTGCTAGTTACCTATTTTTTGTTGGGTGGAACACTTATATTAGCTTGAATGAGCGGTGAACTCTTGAACTTGAAGGAAGGATTCGGTAAGTGTTATTGTAAAGACAGGAGATAAGTCGTAGTAACAGTTTTCTCAATTTTTCGATTCAAAATGGCGTCGTGTTGTGTTGTGAAATGTCGCAAGTGAAGCGGTCTTTTTTCTGAATTTCTTCACAGCAACACGTGTATTTACTCTTGGTATTCCAGTCAAGTAATTATCAAGACTGATTTACTGTTGAGTAAACCATTCCTATGTTTATCTTCATCTTTACTGTCTCTTTACATTAATTGCGACGCTAGCAGCGAGTTTTCATTGGGTCATGCTGGTAATTCGGTATTCACACGATAGTAAAATTGGTATAGGTCCCTGTAGATATATATTAGGCACTGTTTGGGACGACATTCAACGCAGACATTGGCGGGGGACTCGACGTGTAAAGTTTCTGTCAAGGAAACCTTAATTCTAGCCCTTACTGTAATCCTAAACCACACCAAAACCCTAACCCTGACCCTGAAACCTCAAATTAATCCTGATAAGTAGAATACATTTCAAGTGTGTGTTATAGGCGGAAAGGCAGAACTCTTCCCTGAAAACAGGCGTACAGGAGGGATTTAACCCTGGCTTGGTAAGAGCTCCGCCTGTACCACCCCCCACAGATTGATACCTTTCGGTATGCACTTACCGAAACAATTCATCACAAATGCCAATTCATGAATTCAACCTATGGCCCCCAACCTATAAAGTTGAAAAACGCGATGAAAAAATGCCCAGCTGTGCTGCACTGTGCCCATAACACATGCGCAGTGAATAGGTTCAGAGCTTGAAACAGTAAGCATGCCCGGAGTATGAGGTCGTGAGCAGTAGTCTAATCTTGGCTGTGTACACAAAAAAGTAAATAATCTACTCATTACATAAAAAAACTTGTTTATTGTGGTAAGCAGCCCCTGTCAGAGAAAGCTCAATGTCTGGTATATTGACACCTGTATGTCTGCCTGCCTGTCTGCTGAAGACAATATACACAGCTTCAATCATTGATCACATCCAATTTGAACTTGACACCTATCAGACTATTCCATAAACAAAAATTGATTTATGAGTCCTGTCTCTGCCACATTATGTAATTAGGCAGGTGTGATACTTGTTCACATGACATGTTTTTAAGTCTGAGTTGCAAACAAACTACATCCATGTTTCTCGGATGACTGGATCTGATGGATCTGACTGAAACTAGTGCAAATTCTTGTCAGTTTCAAGTCCTGCTTTATACTTGGACGAATGACCGTTTCCAGCCACACAGTAGTTCACCATCTCTACTGAGATGATTTTTGATTGGATCGAACGCAAATTCAGAGAATATGTATTTACAAAACCCAACGTTTCTATATACATTCTTTATGGATAACAACTTCTAGTTATGATTTTGTTTGACAACGGTACACGAATCAAGTACAATAAATGAAGTTGTTATCCATAAAGAATTTACGTTCTCGTGACTTGCCTTACTTCTAAAATGCCCATCAAACAGATCATCTTTCAGTGCACACTCATCTGCTATGACTGGGTTCGGTCTCCCAAGGCCTTTGTTTTCGAGGAAGTAAGCCCAAGTACAAAATATTGCACTTTTGAATCACGATTGTACGCTTATAATTTTGTCTATTTGAATTTTTACAAGCAGCAATGTATATTATGTCATGAATCAGTGATAATTGTGTCTTAATTATTTTTGATTTTTTGGTTGCATGTGACCTTTAAGAATACAGTTACCGTAACCCTAAACTTAACATGATGCTAAATCAAAACACTAAGCCTTAGAAATAGCTGTAGTAAAGGCAAGACATTTCAAGCAGGGCTTAGAGACAGAACTCATGCCATAAAGATATATATAATTCTGTCTCTTGTTCTCATGGATTCTTATTTTTTGTGGTAAGCATGTTTCAGCCGATGTTGCCTAGCCTAGCATTTTTCTTTGCTGACCAGTTACTTTGAAGTTGCCCAAGTGTGCTGGTCCGTGAATGTCCTAGGGTAGAATAGCCCTTCAGCAACCCGTGCTTGCCATATAAGGCGACTATGCTTGTCGTAACAGGCGTTTAATGCTCACTTACTAAACTCACTGATTCCAAAGAGTGTGAATTATCAAAATCTTGCAATGTCACAAAATACTGGCAAGTTCATAGTAATTTGGACATTGACCTATCTGGGACCCTTGTGGATCTTGAGGGAACTGATACATCTTGAGATCTGCAGGGTTACGGGTTAGACCTTACTATAGCACAATGGTTTGTATTCATTTACTGAGTATAGCCTTGCTGCTATGCTAGCAGCCCTTTAAAAAACTTATTAACTGTAATGATAATCTGCAAATTACATCTCTAATGTCTCAGTAATCCAGTGTAGTGCGTCCAAGCACCAGCAGTATTTAATCTGAAATGTCTGGTATTATGCAGTACCTCTGCTTCCAAGTTTTGTGGATAAACAGACTTGAATGAGCAGAATTGTAACAACCAGATGCTGGTGACTTGTATAATTATCCCTGAATATGAGGGTTTTGGCTTATTAAATAGTTATAAGAAAGCTATGCTTCTGGTTGGCAAAGTGGGGTCAAGTCCTGCATCCACTATTCATTGGAAGCTACATACTAGTAACTACCACAACTATAATGTATTCTCAAGAAGTCAGCTCTCTAAAATTTAATGCCACTTATATTGCCTCATCTCTGAAAGTGAGCAGGAAAAGTGATTTTTTTCTCTTATGAAGGTATAATTTTCAGAGTAAATTGTTAAGTTTTGTGAGAATTAAATATTTGGGATCACACATTTGTAAGGTGCATGCCCCAGAATAATGTTATAACTTATCATGCTGATTTTAACTTACTGTCTTCTCAATTTTTGTAGTCTGTATTGTTGTTGAATGTAGATACCCTGTTCTGAATTGCCCCTTTGTTATCCTTGTTGATAACTGCACTGCTAGTTGAGTTGAACTTGAATCATTGCAGCTACAAATGTATGAAGCTTACATAAATGTAATTCTTCAATCAGACACCGACAATTAAGCAGTGTGTGGCTTTGTTCCCCGAATTAGAGATAAGTTGTTAACTTCTTAGTCTCAGTGACGTGAAGGAAGTGTCAAGTGGTTCCTTTTGTTTGTCAAGCATGCTTGATCTGATGTATCCAGATTAAGATGCTTAGGTGAAGAAGATTGTACAGGATTAATCAAAGCCTAAGAGTTACGTCAAGTATTACAACTGCCCTTTAGATAATTTCTTAAAGCATATTCTGGATTTGTTGCATATATACTATATGCTTTGGTTAAATCCAAGCCAATCAAAAGGGGTATCCTAGTAGTTAAACCTTTAGTCCATCACGTGGAAAGACCCAGGTTCAATTTCCACACTGTCACATACTTTGTGTACACATCTAAAAAGTGTTACTCATAATGGATGAAATTGTTAATGATTCTGAAGTAAATTCTAATGGTATACCTTATTATGAAGACCACTTTTGAGTTAATGTCTTAAAATGTATGTACCAGTGTCAAGGATGTGCTCACCTGAAATTAGTGTTTACCTTGGTGTTTTATCCAAAAAATTGTTTTGAACTTTAAACTTCATAAATTGTTTTACAGAATAAATATAAGTCTTATGTCTACCAACCTGAATATATCAGTTTAATTCCTTCTATATTTACTGTGTAATGTTGTTCTTCATTTTGGTACTTTTTACATTTTCTGCTAAACGTTTTGAAATGTACAAGTGGTTGACACAGTTCCTGATATGAACATGACCTGGAAGAGATGTGATCAGATATGTATTCATCTCTCATCACTTTGGTAGGATAAACATCAAGCAAGTAAACATTTATACACCCACAGAATTTTCATCACGGACAGCTATAGGTGGACTTGTTGCAACCAAATATGTTTCATTTGAGCTTTTGTATATGAGACAACATAAATGCAAAACCTTCAGCTATAATGTATGAGCATTGTTAGTTACTCCTTGCTTACATATGATGGAAAATGTTCATCTTTACTATATATAGTACCGTCTTTGTGCATGCCATTTGTACTTTAATCATTGATTGAAACAGGTTGTAATTTAACTTTCAGCTCCTTTAGCTTCTGAATTGGATGATGCTAAATTTGGTAACCAGGCCAAAGATGCCCTGATCCACATCCGAATACAACAACGTAATGGACGGAAGACTTTAACAACTGTCCAGGGCATCAATCCTCAATTCGACTTCAAGAAAATTGTCAAAGCCTGTAAAAAGGTAGATATGTTGAATGCTGAGTGATTGTTACTAAAGTACACATTGTAGTAATTTAGAAGGGACATGAGACCATCCAGGATTTGAACACTTAAAGTGAGACACCACACTGCAACCAAGAGAATGGGTAGTTTTGATTACAACTTTCTACTTCCCCTTTTTTATGTAACATTCTGCAAGTGAATTGCTTACCCCCTGAGAAGGACAACCTTTGTACATGCCTGTGCCTATTTAGGTAATGTGTTAAAATAGTTTCTTAAATGTGAAAGAAAGTGTAAGGAATATATATGGATTGGAACTTTGTGAGATTCCATCTTGAAATATTTTGAAAGGCTTTCAAGTCTTCTCAGTTATAACTAGAAATAGGTTGCACTCCCAACTGATGGACATAGCTGCCTTTTGAACAGAATTATTATTTTTACATAAAACATGAATCTTGTAGTTAGGGGTCCTTTTAATTTTATGGTATATTTGTAGGAATTTGCCTGCAACGGCACTGTAGTGGAGCACCCTGAGTACGGTGAGGTTGTGCAGCTGCAAGGTGACCAAAGAGATAACATCAAGAATCTGCTGTGCAAGTGTGGCCTTGCCTCTCAAGAACAGGTCAAGGTATGGAACATGCTTATATCATGAAGTTGGTGTAATATATTAAAGGTTCACACACGAGTTCAGTTCCGCAGTTTAATCATTCTGGTGAAACAACTTTTGAATAGAACCTTTTGATAATTAGTCAGTTTGTTAATACAGATTTGGGCATTCTGAAAGTGAATGCAAGACTGATTTTTTGTCTTTCATATTAACTTGCGAGGGTCTTGTGTGTCATGGAATGCTTAAGGTATACATGTTAAGTATATTGGGATCATTCATTTTAAATATAGAATTAAGTTATGTATTTGAAGGTGTGATATGTTTTGCAAATCTTGAAATATATGTTGACATGTTATTGTTTATTTTCAGGTGCATGGTTTCTAGGCCTTCATCTCACCAGACCAATGTTGCCATTGTGAACACTCATTTGTTTTTAACTCTTTGTGATGCTAGTGTTAACCCTGTGTTTTAGGTAACCATGTATTTACTTCTAGTCGACAACTTTCTTTCTGTAACCTACCATTTCTGCTGGTATGGCTAATCTTGGGCAGCCAACATGAAGCCAGGAAAAGTGACATTTTCTCAAGCATGAACTGTTTGTGGCAAGTCAACTTGAAGCTTATGTATATCATAAGGATGGAGAGCTCAGCCATTGTCAAACTGTTTTCTACAGTGACATGGTCATTCGTGTTTGAACATCAAAAGCCCTATGCCAGTTAACTGTATGCCTTTTTAATAGATCACACAATTGTATTACTTTGTCATCAATAATAAACATTTTTATAATTACTTTCATCTTCAGTTCTTCATTCTTTTAAAGTTACATGTAGTTTGCATGTCTATAATGTTTACACAATTATCAAGTCCTTTCATTTTGGATCTGTTTTGGTTCAGGTGTATGTATGATTGTTATCTTTAACATGTGGACAGTTCTGTGAATAAAGCAAGTCTCACAACTCCATGGTTTAGGCATTAGAGTACACAGTTAAATGGTTACAAATCTTCATTAAGATCTGAATCGCACCTTGTTGGTATACCATATTAGCAAGCCACACGCACAGCACCACGTACATAAGAGTTTGTTGTCAAAGACATCAGAATCAAGTGGAAAGTTCACGGGAGTTGGACTGTTCTTGTCCACATAACTTTTCATGACCTCATGTTTGAAAGATCCGGAAACCTTACATTTTTGTCTGTGTTTGATAACTGAGTCATCCCATCAAACCTGGCCAATCAAGTTCCCATAACCTCAGCAGCTTGTGAAAGAATGCTTTTGAATTGTTTCATCCCATTCCACTTACTTTCAACATGTTCATTATTTGTAACAATGCAATGTCACCCCACTCGTGACTGGACATCGCAATCGTATAAAAACGGAATGAGTTCAAACTTAAACGTCCTGCACAGATTTTGAAAACGGGCAATGAGGACCTAATGCAAAACAGTCAAGATGGGTGAGCTGATGTTGACTGACGGCTGAATAGGTGATCAACAGGTGTCTATCAACACCGGCTCGCCCACCCTCCATTTGGGCAAACCTCTGGTTATTAGAGTATCTACTCTGTCGTGCACATCTATTTTGTCATTTTTAAAATTTACCTTTCAGTGCAGGTACCACTAAATGAAAGGAAAATATTTTAACATGCTTGCTTCACTTATTTTCAGGTCATTTACTTCCCAGCAATTAAAGATGAAGCTTTTAATATACGAAACAGTTTCATGTCTTAAGGGATTGTTAGTTATGCATATCGCAGTGAGTCTCGTGTGATTTGTCCCAGTTTAAGGTCGGTAACTCTGAAGAGACTAAGTGTTAAGATCTGTGCATCAGACCTCAATATCTCCATCCTCGATATCTCCAGGGTAAACGTTCCGATAACTCCACATATAGTTAAGCGATTTGGTATGGATTCAAATACGGTTCCATATACATATAAATAATCTCCATACAGCTGAAACATTTGCAAAGGAAATAACTGCACACACACACACACACACACACACACACACACACACGTACGTATTAGACCTTGTTTGACTCACGGAAAGCTGATTCATTACAGTTTTTGTTAGTTTGTTGGAGAGTTGTAAACAGAGTACTACACTCATTTCCGTGAAATACAATTTTTTTTGTACAACTCGTGAAAGATTTGATAAATATGGTATGACACTGGAGATAGTTTTGTAGCCTCTATTTATTGTTCATCTTTAGTGACACTAGCACATTGGGATGAATGAAGTGTCATGGGTGTCGAATAAGAACACTAGTCTTTCAAGTAATACTAAATGTTCAGAACTAAAACAACAGTTAGGAACAGGAAGTTTTCCACAGGAACATTGGTTTTTCGGTATAAACATGTACAAATCCAAAAAGGCATAATCAATGTACCCCGAAACGTTAATATGTACATTTTTCGAATTACGAGTAACCCATTCAGTACATCCAATTCGCTATTACGTTACTGAATTGAAAACCAAATGACACGTTTTTCACTTTCGACATGGTCACTTGTGTTTCATTTGTGTACGCGGAAGAATCTCATTCTTTATGGCTGGCTAACAAGATGGATAATCGGAAATATGGATGGGAACAACTGTTAACGATTGTCGATATGAAAATGACACCGTACACAAGCTGCTGGGGTGAAAATTAATAGTTATATTTTTATTTACTAAGACAATAAAGAATTGACTGCATCTAGATTACATTCACTGAGGTGCTTGTTAGTAATCCAAGCCTGAATATGGAACGTGGGGGTTGTAAGGTCCTTTAGTTGTTACACATTCTTCTCTGGCAGGATAATTCTGGGTAAAAAGGAATTGGTTCAGTACAGACTAGCGTGAGGAAAACGAGTTGGTACATAGTCACCATCTTGTTTGAATTGCAAGTTTATGCTGAAAATTGCAAATTTATTTAAATTCACATACGAGATGAAATCAAAGCATATGAAACCATAACCCAAAGGTTCCGTTTCGTTATCTTTCAAATGAAAATCAGTTATGTTTCGATTATGAAAAGCATTGCTTTTCTACAACCTGAAACAATGACGCACCAACATATTTTTTGTACAGGGAGTATGTAGTAAGTGTTGACTAAATGTTCGAGGGATGGTGTAAGTCCTGAATTCTGAAAGTCCCATTGTCCCTGATATACTGATCTAACCTAAGCTGCTATCGATCTGTAGCCTGTATTTAATATTGTATTTTCGTGAATAGTATTGCAACGGTAGCTAGTTTTAATGGTTAATCTGTGGCAATCTGCCTTTCGTTGACATATTTAATAATACAACTTTATGAATCGCGAACATATACCTCTTTTAGTCACGATATGGCTGAAAACTTGGTAATGTGACAATAAATCTCAACTCCCTAACACACTCCCGCGAGTCACACTGTTGCCTGGTATCCGGGTTGATCAGACGAAGGCGCCGTTACTTAGACTGCTATGGCCGATGTCTCCCAAACAAATCCTTTGTTCACGGTCGTGTCTTCTGTTCACAACTTAAGACGATGTTTACGTCGCTTGGCAATAATCGTAAACAACGTATACAAAAACTTGATAATGACAAGTTGAAGGGAGAGAACTCCGTTCGCGTCCCTTACCGGCATATGCACAGAACATCGTCTGACCTGTTAATTTCAGGTGTTCGCTGATCCTAGAGTGCTTTTGTATTGTAGGGATGGTATCTTGGTCACGTCATACGTAAATATTGTTAACATTACAACACCAACTGTTGGGTCAATTCTTCAAAAACGATTGTACGCAAATGAATTAGAGCACTAGCACATAAAACACAAGAAGATTAGGTTCAGATCTGCCTCGCCTTTAGCAATATTCTAGCAATATTACAGCGGGGAATACCATGCAGCAATGAGCTTCACTCATACATTGTACCCATGTGGTTAATCGAACCGGGTCTTTGGCGTGACGAGCGAACATGAGGCACCCATACCAGCCCAACATAGAGCTTGAATAATGCCAGGTATACCGTTTTGAATTACTTTCAACTCTGTTAAGTGACTGAGAAAACAAAACAAATATTAACTGTACATATTATGGTTATGGGTCCCTTGCACAATGTATTGTGTATGTATTGCATAAGAAGCACGAAGGGAGATGAATGTATGTGGAACTGGCTACTAGTTGAGGGAGGTGAGAAAGCCTGCATCAGCATTGATGTCAAACGAAACGTACAGCCTTGAGGCGCTAGGTTGACAGTGTGTCATCATGCACCGATGGGGGGGGGGGGGAGGAGGCTTTGCTCACAGTATCTATCAATGACTTGTCTGGACCAAATTGGATCATATTATGAACCACCGCCAGGTAACATACCCATCCCCACCCCCGGATGCCACAGAGACATAAACGTCCTTCCTCGGCAAGTCCAATAAAATATATCACGTACATATATATATACTTTACAGTTTGAATTCTGCGGGAAAATCACCGTGTCACGATACCATCCACGATTATCTCAGACAAAGCTAAAGTGCTTATAATTACCTTTATACATAGGCTTCATCGTTAATGTGTAATGTGGCCAATTTTCACATTATACAAAAGTCTTGTTAACATAATGTTTTTGTGTCGTTTTATAGACAAAACAATCATGAATATTGACTGGCCAGGTGCTAGTTTGTCAAAAACGTTTTATGATTCATTATCATTGTTTTCTCTGATATAATCAAGTCAAAGCCGATTAAAACATATTGTGTTGGCAGGATATCTAACTCAAACAATATTTATACGAAAATTGTTTACAAATATATAAACCAGGTCATGTCTTAATTTAGGCAAACCTTTTACACAGTCAGTGGAAATTAGGTGAGATATATACTAATCAGCAATCCGATGCCAGCTAAAATGTTGCATTATTTTCGGTAATTTCAATACTATGAACATGTGGCTGTTATTTCAATAAGTATAAACATGTGGCTGTTACTCCGTTAAAGATGGTGAAAAATTAGTCAAAACGTATCTGCAAAAACAGGAGAACATGAGAACTGAAGAACTAGCGTATGCATCGGATAGGGCCATCCAAATCGCTATTGCCTGCTTTCTCATCTAGTACATTGGCATCTTTTCTTAGAAATTGTTAAACTACCAAAGGTATCCGCCCCCATTGGGGAACTTTGTATTGGAATAGTTTGGTTCACTGTGAACAAAACATTACGAAAATACTGTGTCCGTACCCACAGCAAACTCTCCCCATGTGATTTGAGTTACACTGACCTAATGTACAGCATACCGGAGTTATGCCCCTTATCTTTATACATGTTTGACCTCTCTGTTGACGTTTGACGTCAAAGAAGAGAGTCCATTCTTGACATGTTTTGCGGGCCATTTTCAATGTTGAACATATATCGTCATGCATTAGCACATAAATATATTTCATATACTCTTCTGCCGTTCAGAAATCATACTGTATTTTCTTCGCTCCCACTTTTCGGAAAGGTTACACATTTTTTAACATCGAGTGCTTTTATCGGTGCATGGTAAAAAAACATAGATATTTGCTGTTTTTTAACGCGTACAAACGCATTTTTGGACAACATTTACCAATGTCTATTGCTCAAAGCCCTGATACATAGTCTACATTTGTGTGTCATGTTATGGTCGTACGCAGACCCAAGATCACGCGCGCACAACGTTCACTTTTCAAACCTTATGAAAATGTGCGCCTGAAAAAATACTCGGCATCCAGGGGTTAAGATGGACGTTAAACACCCACGTATCACTAACATCCCGTATTAACCATTTCGATGACTGCGTATATCTGCACCATTCCCGGATATTGCTCTAATCATATCTATGAAAAAACATTCAAACTTCAGATATGTTCTCAAATAGGTCCGTTTCAGTGGATTGTGTCAGCTGACAACATATTCTCAGATCACACGAAGCTGAGATAACATCCATGTACATGTCTAGTTTAAAAGTAACAATGCACGTAGTCTACTAGACAAATGCTTAGTCTCTGAATAGTTATAATTTTGATAGTAACAAACTGACACATATGAACTGAAAAGGAACCAAAGGGAGACCAGAGATTCAGAACCTGAGGAAATCTAGACTTAAGTTAAGGCTTGAGCATTGCAGGGAGGGCTTGGAAGTAGGGGAAAATAATGTGGTTCAGGAACTGTGAGACAGATTATCAGTCTACACTTGGACACGGATGAGAAAGTATCACGTTGATTGAAATAACTGTTCACATTGTCCGCCAGTGTTAAGAATGACTGCCACTGCCATGTTCTTTGAAAGATTAGTGAACATCAGGAGAGCAGAATGACAGACAAGGGTTTACCCGGATTTGAATTGTCCTCCTCATAGTTTACATTTCGAAAGTAAACTAGTCCTCCCAGAAAGTGGCAGAATGTGATGTGTAGAGATAGATCATCAAATTAAGTGATCGCATTGACAGCACTATGAATATGAAATGTAATGAACATCATATAGCACTGAAAGGTATAAATAACTGCCGTGTCAAGGGAACACACATACCTGACAATTCATTAGACTTGAGACTTGCTTTTATTTATTACTCATGTCAGGCTCAAACAACAAATCCGATAGATTTCATGTGCAAAATAGATACTAAAATCCGCTAAAGATCACACAAATAGGTCTGAATACATAATTTCGGTGTCCTTTCTGACAAGGGAATTAGCAATAATGGCCTTGGAGGATGCAGCCTGTGGACACCGGCATCTCAATCTGATGTTTAGTGGGTATAGAAGTGATTGTAGAGGGATGGTGTGAATGAGGAAGGCCTACACACACCCGCCACATAAATGATCATACATTGTGCTGGGTAATGATTGTTTGCAGTTGACGCGTGAGTCGATCAGCTGACATCAAGGGCAGATACAGCTTTAAGTACAGAAGGGGGCGCACTACTGAGAAAGGGGGATGGTAGGTCACAATTTATTTTCACTGGTCATGTAATAAACTTTCACCCCTACACCCCACCTCTGGACCCACACCCCCCACCCATCCACATTCATATCATTGGCATTCACAAAGGTTGACTTGAGAAAACGCAGCGCATTGTCCAAGTTAATTGGCAATCCTGTATACTGAGTCAAGTCAAAATCCTCTTGGTCTTCGCAACTCAAATATTATTACAGAAGCTTCCAACTGCCAGGTAAATTACAAAGAGACAATAATTCTGTTTAATTCACGAATTGCAGGCCACGACAAGAAACTGGTGCCCGGTATTGCTGCGTATCCCACGGTTTAAACACTTGCCTGAATAAATGTTCTGTTCTTATTCAAATGTTATGGTTCAGTTTTTAGTTCTGTCAATTCCCAGCAGGATCGTCCCGTGATTTCTCAGTGAAGGCATGTACCGATGTTAATGCAATACGATAAAATATGTCTGAAATAATGCACAGCTGAAAGATGCCACTAGAGTTTTGGCTTTGTCACAAAGTGCCATTTTCATAAACAGCATGATGACCTACGGAGGAAACGACAAAGAAATGCGGAGCTTTGTGGTGGACAGTGAAGTTCGAGCAAATGATTTATATGTATGGTAATTGCATTTACCTATGTGACAAAAATAGTGAAGAAAAGTATAAATTTCCGTCATTGGCAAAGTCCTAAACTCCGGCGTGTATGCACCAATTGATGATATTGGTTTCACTACTCTACGTTTGGCAGTCCATGTTCCGTGGGGAGGGGGTATCCAGACGAGGGGTTATTTGCATTGCTTGTAAAGCGCCCCGTCATTTTATGAAGACATTTTCTCTAGTTTATGACACGTGGTTTCATTTGATGCCCTTCCCACGAAAAATAAGTTGATTGAAAAGCACGTGCCTGTTGTCCAGGTGTTACAGCAGCGATTACACAATAGCGATATAGGACACCATACGTATCTAGTTACGTCTCTCCGAATTACTGTCATGGTGTAGTGGATTGCTATAGCATTCATGTTGAAGCGAAGACATTGAAACACATATTGCGCAAGTGGACACTGATGCTTTAAGCAATATTTTGGAAACCAGTATTTTCCTTTTTGCGCGTGCATGTGTGTGTGTGAGTGGTAAGGTAGGATAGGGTGACCTTGGTTCCTGTTCAACCACAAATACATTAATTTATCCCAGAGTATTGTGTTCATTGTAAAAATGTTTTTGGTATTATTAAGCACTGCCTCCTTACTTAAGAGCCTGTCATGGTTTGTAATGAACTGGACATTCAGTGAGACAGTGCTCACCCATTTCTGGGTAGTTTAGTTACAATATCCAATATTCGCATAGATGAGATGTTTCTTTATATAACAGGATTCAGTACGCATTAATGCCACAATCGCTTTACCTTAGGCAAGTCAAAACAACTTCATCATTACGACAACGCCGACGAATTTTCAAATGTTTCTTTGCAACTCGACAAGTACCCACTTCTTTTGCCATGATGCATTTACTGAAAATGAAATGTCAAGCATGTACATGTAATCTCTGGAAGTGGGTTAACAGACTCAGTATCTGGCTGCCGTCTGTTCCAAGTCATCATAACAAATTTGTCTCCGTTGCTTCCAGCAAAACCAACATGTAAATTTACAATCAATATTGAATTGCCTCCCTTTGTTCATCCTGGGTGTTTTTTTTTCAGTCGGCACTGGAAAGACTCATCACGCGGTGAGTGACTAAATCAGGTACATGATGTGTCGATTTAATGGAGTAATAAATAATTTATCGAAATATATTTTTGGGCACGTGATAACAAAAACGATGTCAGGATGTCCCCCTAGTGGACAGTTCAAACGAGAATGTGCAGCCTCGAAATGCACGAGCTTTGCCTGTCGTGTGGGCAATGGTATGTCAATAGAATTCAGCAGCCGATTTCACTAGAATTCACCATGAAATACGAAAGGCCACGCCGACAGGTATGTGATTCCCACCCAAAATTCATGTATATCATACTTAGGATTTAGATCACCTTGCGCAGCATTTTCTGCAAGGTGACGGAAAAACGACAGTTTTGCTTGTGTCAGCAGCTGATCAGGCAGTCATCTGCCAAAAATACTATGAAACTGCTAAAGTGACAATCGTTTGTTGGTGTGATGTGTTGTAAAACACCCTACCTACCACCACATACGCAAACCACGGTGGATATATTCCCAGCCTCGCAGATTAGTGAGCGTGATATAAATATTTTCTTCAATCGAATTACTTTCCTCTGACACAAGCATATATCGTCCTCACCTGTTTCTGTTTGGAACGAAGTCGGAATTCCAGAAACTATAACATTTTAAAAACGTTTTATTGAAACTCATCGCTTTTAATCAAAACCTTTCGATAATACCTGAAAATGTGCGAACCAGAAAACTTTCCCTCATTCCTCAAACGAATGCTATGGCCGATCTAATCACTGGACTAGTTTTAAAAATCCGAATGGCGTGAAATTAAAGATCACTCATGTCGGAAGGTACATACACATATGAACACATTGCCTTCATGTCAAAGTCCGCTTGTCGAGCATAAAATATTAATATATTTACTTGCAATACGATATACACTGAAACTGGAATGTGTCATTTCCTTTCGGGACTAACGTATTTCTATCAATCATTAAGAATGCTTAAGAATATATGCCAGTGGGTTTTTTTCATAAAAAAACAAAATCCTACCCCGTCGAAATAATCCAAATAAACAGAATATAGAGACAAGGCGGGGATTAAGGGCGGAACTCTCAACCCCGAAACATGTACCAACTGAAATATTGGCCTCTACTTTTGCTGCCAAACTGTCAGCCCAAAACCCAAACATCGACAACGTGATTTTCAAAAACTAGAAGTACAGTTTTATTGGTAAGACTAAGCTTTATGACTGCCCAATACGTGCAAATTTGAGTCGGTGGTTATGGTGTAAAATCTTACTGTTGGTGTCACTTGTGCATAGTACAACCATCAGTCATACCAGGGCCCCAACCCTCCACTATAACCACTGTCTGCATTTGAAGTGTGGGATTGACTCGATGGGTTTACATTGTCTCTCAAAGCTGCATGAGGAGGGTTTACTCTAACATATATATACGACACATATATAACACGTCAATGATGGATAATTACAATCATTTAATGAAGCTACTTAACAACTGAAGAGCACGTAAAATCAATTTAATGGCAGTAACTGTATATGGATAATTCAACCCCGCTTGCTTCGTCGGCCCGGTGACTGTGTGGTAGAGCGTCTGCCTACAAATACAGGAATAGAAGTTCAGGCCTGGAAGTTGCAATCTTACTAAGGAAAACGTGTGCACTTTGGCCTTACGTTTCAACGATATTTTTCAATTGATTTCAAACACTCGTATATCATTTGGATGTTAATGTTCATTTAGAGTTAGAAAAAGATGACTGCACAAAGTAAAACATGAGAAGAGGTCTTTCTAGCGAAAAGTAAAACCTGTCCCTGCAAAACAAAAACCTCAAATGGCGGTCATTCTTGGAAAACGAGATGACAGTGTATAGTGAAAAGCACACTTCAGGTTTATATAAAATTATGTTTATATAAAGTGTGTGCCTGTTGCATTTTGATGTACTTGCTTAGAACACATCTGATTCAGCTGTCTCAGGGGTTCTAATTACTGTCTCTTAGCGTCCCTGGATCATATTACTCGTGGGTAGAATTTTCAGATTGGATACTTATATATATATGTCACTACACCAGTTCCCCACCGTACCTTTAAGTGGCCAAAGTCTTGGACGTGGTGTTTTCGGACACGCCTGAACAGTTCAGGGTTAGAGTTGGTCTTGTAGTAACCCATGCTTTGTCGTAAGTCGACTAACGGGATCGGAATTTATGGATGCTTCTTTTGATACGAGCTGCATGTTATTTAGTTGATATTCAAAACATTTGTACTGCAGCTATGTTCATCATCATCTTGATGAATATAGACCCGTGAAGGTCCGGGGTAGAATAGCCCTTCAGCAACCCATGCTTGCCATAAAAGGCGACTATGCTTAGTGTAAGAGGCAGCTAACGGGATCGGGTGGTCAACGTCGGTGACTTGGTTGACACATGCCATTGGTTCCCAAATGCGCGCAGATCGATACGTATGTTGTTGATCGCTGGATTGTCTGGTCCAGACTCGATTATTTACAGACCGCCGCCATAGCTGGAATATTGGTGAGTGCGGCGTAAAACTAAACTCGCTCGCAAATCGACAAATGGTATAGGGTGGTCAGGCTCGCTGCCTTGGTTGACGCGTCATCGTATCCCAATGTGTGTAGATCGATGTTCATGCTGTTGACCAGTGGATTGTCTGGTCCAAACTAGATTATTTACAGACCGCCGCAATATAGCTGGAATATTGCTGAGTGCGGCGTAAAGCTAAACCCACTTAAAACAGCAATAAACTCCACTTGCCCTCTCAGCATATCTAACCACCTGTCACATTAACTTTCAAATGAAGATTTGTGCTGACCTTCGCTTTGCGACAGTGTTTCTCCATGCATGCCATTGCATAATACATATTTACCTCTTGTCTCGGTAAACAATTTCAACAAATACCAAAGGTTGTCCCAACAGTTTTAAACGTCATATATATTTCACGGCAGCATATTTAAATATTGTTGGGCCGAATTCAACATCAAAATGAAGTAGATGTTATGTTATTATTTTCAGTCAGGATATTGTTCAATGAATAGGGATTCAGTTATGTTTTCGTGCATGAACGGGTGCACAATTATCTATTTTCTAACTCAAATAATTCTAAAGACTAAATTTTATAACAAATGCTAAAAGAAAACGCCACGTTTGATTTTGTTTCTTCCTTGTCAGACGTGCCATACTGATGTAATCTAATACGGATTCGGTGAAAAATAGTGGATGAAGCTATGAATAAACTCCACGAATAACCTATTGCATCATTGCAACGTATCACCTATCCACGTTGTGCTGCCGGTCCCGCCCCCTGAGAAATGTGACCCAACTTGACCTGACCTTGAGGGGTTAACTAGAAAGCGTTATGCTTCGCGCGGGGTGCTTCAGGTCTACGAGCCAGACTGATCATGTTTGTTAATAGGAGACAGTGGTAATAATGCACTCACCCTACTTCCAACTCCATTATAAAAATCATAATATGTGTCGAAATCTGGACTGTGGATGTCAATTTGTTTCAATGAAATTTAGGACGAACGAGAACACCCCCAAACCATAAAAGGCCAGAGTCGGTGCGCCTTTCTCCGATAACAACACATTGCATTGTTTAATGTGACAGTTCGAAAACAAACATTTTAACAGGACCCGAAATGAAATTCTACTTCGGTAACTTGGGTTATTTTAAAAACTGTTCGCTAGAACTTAAAACGACACCAAACAATGTTCATGAATACAAAACCTCATTGCGCGGAGCGCTATCAAGCTGTAAGTGATTCGCCCTAGACCGCATCACGCGCGCCAACAGAGTGGATCCATCCGACATATGTAATTTTTCGCACTGGTTCATAAAATTGGAAAACAATATTTTTTGATAATAAAAAGTGCTCATAAGTTGAGTAAATGATTTTAGGGCCCATTTCAAATTTTGAAATAAAAGTACCCCAACTTGACTGATTAGGGGATAATCTCGGTTGCCATGTTGGATATGCGAGGCCATGTGACTGAGTCTACACATCACTCAGTGGCAGATCAAGCTGGCTCTAGCTACCCATTTAATAGCATTTCGCCATTATATATATAGTTAGCTATCGAAATTTCGATATTGTTAGATTCGCGGAAGTGTCCCAACTCAACATTTGCTGGAAAATATCTTTATTTATTCCAGGGAAGGTCACTTCAGAAGGTGAGTGAAATATGCTTGGAAGCGTGTTGAGTCTGGACGCCATGTTATATGCGGCGATACAACCGCAGTCACGTGTGCGATAAAAACTAGCACATATCGTCCGAAGTTAAACACAAATTACACAATAAACATGAAATTCCAATTGTCGTATATCATCTAGACACTGACAAAACATTGTCATACATGTATTGTAGCTACTTTTCAGTCATAGCTGACTAACATGCAGGCAGGCGTAGTCTCATCAGTATGTGGCCTAATGCAGAAAAAGTACGGTGATATTTGTCCAATATTGCAGCATTTGTGAACTTGTGAGATACGTAGGGAGTGCACAGGTGGCTATTATGAATATTGTTGATGTAATATTTACTGTTTTAGAGTTGAAGATGTGTATTTCTAGAAGATCTAGTGCGTCCTAGTGACACCCTAAATGGCTAACATGCTTTATATAGAATCCAACATGGCGGCCTCCAGTGTTTGGTGCTTGTTCATTCAAGTTATATTGTAGTTACCCAGAATTTAAAGTGAAATTGGTCAGTGGAGCTCTATGTGATGGTAGATAGGCAAGCCAAATGACATACCTGTGTAGTAGTTATGTTATGAACTGTTTTATATTCTAGACGAGCCATATATACACAAATCAACATATGCAAATCACTTCCTCAAAATCGTGATGATTGCACAAATTGAAATTTCCTCCTAAGTGTCTAATGCTGTCTGTCTCCAAGGAATTTGTTGAAAGATCAGAGCGAGCTCAATGTGAAAGAAAATGTTGGTGTATGGATATCAAGATTCGAAGGCGTCTTTGATATAATATGCAACTAATTTTGCAATTGGGACAGCAGTTGGCTTGGTTTTTTCATTACCAAGTTTAACTTGAACTAACCTTTAATGTTCAGCTTTTTTATTGTTCAGCTTTAATAAATTATTAGTGAGTTTCTGGCAATAGATGTTAATACATTTATTAAATTGGGTCCTTTTGTGTTGATCCTTCAGTTCAGACACTCTGTGTACCTGTATCCAAATTAGGGCTGGGAACGAAAACTAGTGTCTGTGTACTGAGTAGGACATAAAGTATCCAAAGGACTAACTGGAACGATGGTGAGTTTGGTGATGTATTCCTTGACAAAACTTCAGCATGACTATGGTTATAGTGCAGGCATACTTATTGATTAGAATACTAGTTATCTACGAAAGCATATTAATTTAAATGTAAGACTCAAAGGTGGAGGTATCTTCTGGCAAGTGAATGTCTGATTTCTATATGAATTCTCATTTTGTTGTTAAACAAATGTTGTTTTCCTCATGAAGTGCCTTGTATAAGGATGATTTTATATCACTACACCACAGTGGTATCTGGAATGAAGCCAGTGTGATTCTACTTGGATGCATGGATACATTGGGTACTGGGGATACAAGAATCATAGACACGTATTTCAAGCATGCGGTTTGACAGATACCCTCCAGTGGATATTCACCTTATAACAAGTGTATAGACTCACATTGAGTGAACAAATGATTGACTTAAAATGATGGTACCAGTTTTAACTCTAAAATATGTGTGTGGTTAAATGTATAAAAATGGAAGGTTGGTTTTGGAAATTGGGCGTTTCATGATTGATTAGTGGTTTGAAAAAGATTTGAAACACAAGTGAATATCTACAGGAAGTTGTTAAGGGAACTTTGGGAGTTTGGTTTAGTTTTCTTTCATAATGTAGCTGATCACTGAAAAGTGGTTATATGGATGTTGAAAAGAGTGAGTTTTATTTCATTTCAAGTTGGTAGTTAGTGTGGGGATATCTTCCATCTCCAGTATGGATTGTGATAAGGATATAACACAAATGACATGAATTAAGTCAGTCACTTTTTGTATGGTGTGTATAAATGCAGGTTTGAAAATAATGTCTACATTATCGGAAACCGTGCCCGTGAAGTTAGTGAATCTTGGGAACATGTAATTGTAGATGTGGAATTTATCATTCAATGTTTTTGCAATTTGAAAAACGTACACACGCGAAATTGTGTTTTTCATATGCTTGATATACTTGTATGTCAGTTTAGAGGCAGTGTAGGTAACTGACTGCTCCTATGAAAAACCAGTGTATAGAATAAACTCTTTGTCTTACCTTTAAGCTTGAACATGGCTCCCAGCATCATTTTAGTTCTAGATGTTAAACAAGGTATTCATGAATATTTGTTCATATTTTTTACTATGTATTTTTGAAACATACTGTATTCACCATCAAGAGTATTTGTTGCAGCTTTAATAGATGTCGGTGCCACAGTTCATTGTACAGTCTCACCCCTTAGTTATGCCCCGTTTCTTAAGTCATGGTCATGTGGTACTGGTTCAGTTCCAGTAGTGTGTAAGTAGGTCATTGCACTTCATGAGACATTAGTTTTTACGGTGACACTGTTTCATACCTGTTCGAATGATTTCACGGTTGTCAATTGACAATTGATAATGCCTGCAGGAATAACAAATTTCTGTTCAAACCCATCCCCAAATTAGCAAACTATTATGACTGTCAACATCTGTGACAGAAGGGAGGTTGTACACTTGATCAGGCGTAGTAGTCGTATCTGGTTGCTGAATATATGCTTGTCACCAAAAATCTGGTATCAGAAGTCAGCTGAGTATCACAGTTTGGTGCTTGCGAAGGGAGACAGCTGTACTGGAAGTAGGGACATGGGAACATCGCACTGATGTCACCCACCTTGATATTGCTGGAATATTGCTAAAAGTGGCGTATGACCATACTTACAATACCAGTAGTTACAACTGATTTCAGTTTCTGTATTTCATTGTGTGCAAAAAATCAGACATAAACGCATACCCTCGGAAACGCATAGTCGGTTTTTTAGAAAAAAAGAACCCTAGATATATCTTGAAGTATAATGCCTTGCTGAGCTTTTGCTGGGGTTATTTTAAACATATTTTCTAACCTTTTGTTTTGACATAATTACTGACACATTCAGTGTTTGCTTGACTTGAAAGTATATCCGACATAGTGTACCCAATATTTTTTTATAAGTAGGGGTCTTGTTGCTTACAATTGCAATGAAAAGATACTTACTATCAATCAATACTGGCAGAATCATGATCATTATTGGCACTCACTGGTTATATGAATGATCTCTAAATGTGGATTATTACTTCATCTGTTTCCAGTGAAAGGAACTTGTGATAACTTTTTCTTTAGCCATTGTCCTTGGTGTGACCTGTCATTGCAAAGGCTGTATTTATTGTGTTTTGATTTCTGCTGGTAAACTGGTGTTTGTGTGTATGTTCCCTAAAGTGGCTTTGGCTACCGTGTGGGTGAAGCCTCCATTAGTCAAGCCAAAGACTTGGGTTTGATTCCCTACAAGGGTACAATGTGTTAAGTCCATTGTTGTGTCCTCTGTCATGAAATTGCTGGAATGTTGCTGGAAGCGGTGTAAAACTAAGCTCACTAACACTTTCATCTACCTTATTAGATCCTCATGTCTTTACCATTAGTAGACCCTCAAACACATTAAACAACCTTTAAACTAAGTTTTTGGAACATGCAAGTCAAGATTTCCTTATTTGTATTATTTGCTGTATTTCCCTGTAATGAGCATGTCTTGGACTGAGACAGTGCACATTTTGGTGAGTGCTTGTATTTACCAATTATTTACTGGGACGTAACAGATTGGCCCAATGCCAGATGAATGTAGGAATGTGATGGTACAGTTATTTCTTCAAGGATGTATGTTGGTAGAGAAACACATGTATTATCAAAGATCTGTTACCACTCAATGACTAAACTGTACTTTTCAGCTGTTTTTGAATTATTGGAATAATCATATATGATCTCATGGCATCATTGAGTTGAGGAAGAGGTATACATATATACTGTCCATTTGTCATATGTTGTCATCTGATGTGAAGATAACAGTATAGAAAAATTGACTGAGCTTTCATGATGCCAATAATTTTGCTGTTAAGGCTATAAATACTTATCTGTTATCAGGATTGTTACAGAGAAACAGATGCAATATAATTTTGATTAGATTGTGCTTTAGTTACTGTTCTGAATGTCATCATTTGTTATCAGGCAGTTATAAAGATTCAAGATCTGATGCTTTCCTCGTCTCCAGAATCAGTATAGCTTGTTTGGTATAGGTGGCTTTTGAATGTAAAACATTTCAAATTGGTTGATATTGGTGACTCCACGGTTGTCACTTGGCACCCAGAAGTTTCTGTATTTGTGTAGGGGCAGTGGGGTACTTATGTGGTTAAAGTGTTCGTTCTTCACACAAAGATCCTGGTTTGATTTCCCACAAAGGTACAATGTGTGAAACCCATTTCTTGTGTTCCCGACATATTGCTGGAATATTGCTAATAGCATGGTAATATTCCAGCATTTTTGTGACATCTACCTTTCTTATGTACATTATTACTTCTATGATCTGTAACCTATTTTCATGAACCTGACATATTTGTGTCTTAGGTGTTTTTAGCAAGTCTTTGTATATGATGTTGGTATTTTACCATGACAGTGACCTCTTGTACAATGTGACCCGTGAAGGTCCCGGGGTAGAATAGGCCTTCAGCAACCCATGCTTGCCATAAAGGACGACTCAGCTTGTCGTAGATCGATGCTCATGTTGTTGATCACTGGATTGTCTGGTCCAGACTCGATTATTTACAGACCGCCGCCATATAGCTGTAATATTGCTGAGTGCGGCGTAAAACTAAACTCACTCACTCACTCTTGTACAATGTACAATATTTTGATACTGCGAATCCTCTTTGGAGCGCATTTTAAGATAAAATTGTGTATTTGCAAATAAATTCTGATATGCATTGCAATATTTTAGGCGCTTCCGTATTTGATTGAACTTACAGAGTCTGTTCTCCATCCTAAAGGCCAAAACGTAGTTATGGTTGTGATACTAGAAATGTTTAATTTAGGTTTGACTTTGAGAGTTTGCATTTTCATTAGGATAATTTGTGCATGTGTAAAGTATGTTGATTTGTCAATTTCAATGGAAAACTTCATTGTGAATTAAAAATTGTAGACTTTCACACAAAAAAAAACAGATAATCACTAAATGTCAGTATCATCATTACCCAGTATGCTGGTTCTTAGGAAAAAACATTGCAGCATGTATCTTTTGAAAAGGTATTGCGATATACTGATATACAAGTTGAACTGTGAAGTCCTGTTTGGAGATAGTGTAAGTTCTTGTTTTTGCACATATTTTGACTATTTTAAATGTCACATGCAACCCAAAAATCAAACATAATTAAAACACAATTATCACTTATTCGTGACATATAATATACATTGCTGCTTGTAAAAAAACAAATAAACAAAATTATAAACGTACAATCGCGATTCAAAAGTGCAATATTTTGTATTTGGGCTTACCTCCCTTGAGACCCATGAAGGTCCCAGGGTGGAATAGGCCTTCAGCAACCCGTGCTTGCACAAAATGTGACTATGCTTGTCGTACGAGGAGACTAACGGGTTCGATTGGTCAGACTTGTTGACTTCGTTGACACATGTCATCAGTTCCAATTGTGCAGATCGATCTTCATGTTGGTCCATGGTCCAGACTCGAATATTTACAGACCACCGGCACATAGCTGGAATATTGGTGAGTGCGGTGTAAAACTAAACTCACTCGCTCACTACTTCCCTCGAAATGAAGCCCTCGGGAGACCAAACCCAGCCATAGCAGATGAGTGTGCACTCAAGTGTAACGACGGCTGACGACTGGCTCGTTAGTTTGCAGATATGCTGAGGACTTATTGTGTGAACAGAAAGATGATCTGTATGATGGGCAGATGGGCAGGAAGTATAGCGAATCACAAGAAAGCAAGATTCTTTATGGAAACAACTTCTTTTATTGAACTTGATGGATCGTTTCACTATGGATTCATATACCATTGTCAAACGAAATCATATACACTAGAAGAAGTTAACCATAAAGAATGTATATAGAGATGTTGGGTTTTGTAAGTACATGTCCTCTGAATTTGCGTTCGATCCAATAAAAAATCATCTCAGTAGAGATGGTGAACTACTGTGTGGCTGGAAACGGTCATTCGTCCAAGTTCAAAGCAGGACTTGAAACTGACAAGAATTTGCACTAGTTTCAGTCAGATCCAGTCATACACTTGCCTAATTACATGATGTGGCAGAGACAGGACTCGGGTGCACGAGTCATAAGTCAATTTATTTTTTTAAGGCGTATAGCCTGATAGGTGTCAAGTTAAAATTGCATGTGGTCAATGATTGAAGCTGTGTATAGCATATTGTCTTTAGCAGACAGACATATAGGTGTCAATAAACCAGACATTGAGCTTTCTCTGTGACAGAGGCTGCTTACCACAATAAACAAGTTTTTTTATGTAATGAGTAGATTATTTACTTTTTGTGTACACAACCAAGATTAGACTACTGCTCACAACCTCATACTATAGGCAGGCATACTGTTTAAAGCTCCGCGAATATATTCACTGTGCATGTGTTAAGAGCGCAGCACAGCTGTTGAAACCACTTTTTGCCCCAGCGCTGGTGGAAATTTAGTGAATCATTTGAACTCCTGATTTCACAGGCTTTCTATTCATTGCAGGTTTTTTTTCAACTTTTTTGGCTGAATTGGCATTTTTGATGATTTACTGAAAGGTATCAGAATCTGCGAAGTTGTGTTTTACATTGCATGTGACCTTTAATATTCCAAACTGTTTACTCACTGTTGTCATGGTTGTAATGTGCACCGCGTGCATCACCCGGAAGCGATCGTACGCTAAATAGCATTCGCAATCATTTGGGTAAGAACCTTTTTGAGATAAATTATTCAAAAGGTATATGCGAATGTCCACTTTTGTGATTTGGTAAGCTGTGTTCTGATTAATCACTTACAAAGGTTACCTGATGCGACCTCCCATAAGTTTTTGTTAGACTAAGCAGTGGCTTGTAACGAAATGAACTGAGGCTAAATTTACTTAGACTGCCCAATATTCTGGATAATATTGCTTGCTTAACTTGTACCACACAAAGCAGTTTAGAAAAATTAAATCTTCATCATATTGGATGTGATTCCTTGAAAAGTCACACTCACCAAATAGCAGACAACAAAAGAAAATTTGGTGCAGGTCTTTAGGTATTATTTTGAAGTCGTTGTAATAGGACAGCCAGTTATTACCTTTGGCCCATTGGTATGATGATGTTGATTTGAATGCATCCTTTTATGTGGGTCACAACTGTCATAAGCATGAATGTCATGTCTTGCTAATTCATTACTGTTGCCATAATGACAGCCTAGACAGTTGACCCCCAACTAGTGGACTGAGTGAAACTGATGGCCTTTGAGCTGCTGTAGGCCTGACAACTGTCACATTGACGTGCTTATAGTGTTCATTGTATGGAGTTTGGTTGAAAATACATACTTTCACATTGTCAGGCACTGTTTTGCATTTATCATAATTAAGTGTTATTAAATGATTATTGACTCCTGTTGTTAGGTAATGGTTCATGGAGATTTGTTGGTAAATATCCTTTAAATATTGATTGAAAATTGTTTTCATAATCCTCTAACATCTTAATCAGGTGAAATGTCTTAAGGGCCTAAATGCTGGAGGGTGTATGAGCATAAAACAGCACAATAGCCACCTAATTCCTCCAGCTATGAACAGTACAGTTTTGAGGTAATCTCCCTTGACTACTGAGACCAGCTGGATTAGTTAGCTGACCAACTCTCCAGATGTCGACATGTCTCAACAGACCAGCAATGGATACAGTGGTGTTACAGCCCATGGGCAGTCACTTGCAATGGGATTGGTCAGTGGTATTATTGATGAGCTGGTGTGTTACTCAACAACTGATGCCTCATATTGGGATACCACTGGTTGCATTTGTATGATTACTTCTGGTTCCTGTAGTGTTACTGCTGCTGCCTGCTGACCACTTTGGGTCTGTATCTGAGCCTCACAAGATGGCTAAGCCAACTGACATAACAGGCTACTTTAGTCCAGATTTCAAAGATGCAAATTGCTTGCTGGTTTCAGTTTGTCTCTGATCATGAAGCTATTTTAAGGGTCAGGTAGAATTAGTAGGGATTTTAAGGGAGGATTCTTATTCACTGTTTGGTTATGTAAATGTTTCAGGTTACAGTGCACGCTACATATGTATAAAATTTCCCTTCCACATATCTGGTAGATGGAGAATATGAAGAAACCATCAGTCTGACTTCTATTCCCAAGTACGTACTGGCACCATGAATGTACATGGTTGGTGCACCTTCCAGGATCTTTTGTTACCTCATGAACATTTGCCTTCTTTTTATTTGTAGCCTTTTATGTTTTGCTTTTTGAAGCATTCCTTTACAGAGAGAGCAGATACAAATGCATATGTATATTCATTGTGGCAAACTAGGAGTGGTTCCGTTTGTGCATGGGTTCTTTCCTTTAGCATGATGTTTTGATATGCCCCTGTGTGAACCTCTGAAGACACCTACAGGGAGGTAACATTAGGTGAACTTTGTCAACCAGTCAGCCTCGAGGCTTAAGTTCTTGACACATGGGCCCTTTGTGATTGCCTTAAAACCAATATAATCAAAATCAAACCTACATTCTGAAATTGTTGTGGATAATTGGTTGTAATTCATGAGCAATGAAACATCCACACTCAGTTGGGTGCATGATTGAGAATGTGTTTGTGTTGTTATTATTTTGCTGTGGTGGCCAAAAAGGTGATGTGTGTATATTGTACTAGTGATGATGATAATTAGTGCATTAGATCATCTTGATTGTTTACAGACTACATCATAAAACAGCGATGTTAAAATATAAATTCCAGAATGATAAATGGAGTGATTGCTGACATTCACTCATACTTGTACATTTTCATAGAAAACCTAAACCTGCTGCTTACTGATTTTTCTGAATGTTCTGTTTTTAGTGTTTATTGCTTTGTAGAGTCATAATTTATATTTAGGGAAAATGTGATTTGTTATTGCCTTCAGATGTTAGCTGAGGTTATTTGAAGTTTAATTTGATATTTATTTATTAATTTACCTCATAATCATGCTGTTTGTCTGTAGCCTAGGACAAAGTCAGAACCAGGATTTTTATTGGAAAATGGCATGTGGACTTCAGCAAGAAGCCTTTTTCAAAACTGAATTCTTGCACTGATATTGCATGAGTGGGAATTTGTCTCATTATTAACCTTGTGTCAGACCAGTCCAGTTTGTCTTGCCATATTGACCCAGAAAGAAAATCTTAACCCAGGAAGGAGTTGTATGTTTGGCCTTAATTTCGTCATGTTGCTACTTGATTGTGGTCTTGTTTGCCCTGACTGTTATTAATCCCTTGATGAAAAATGTTATTATATTGAAATTGTATTGATCTTTATGCATACTAATAGAAACAGTCATTAATAAATCATGGGACTGTAAGGATGACAGTCTCCTTGTTACAGCAGCATTACAGCCTGCTGCTGAAATGTTGACTTCAACATGCCAGTGGAACTTAACCAGTAAAGGGTAGAAAAAAAGGACTGGTTGGTTGTTTATTATCTGTTTCTGAATAATTCTGCATAATTAATTAGCAGGGTAGGGACTGTTCATTTTGTCATTTCACAGTAAGGCACATTTCAATTATTTGTGGTTCATAAGCTTCAGGTTTTTCAGTTTTTCACATGATGTGACAGGTACTACAGGTTAAATCCTCATGGGTAGAGTTAAGTTTTGATTAACTAAGATATGAAAAAGATATGGACATGTATACACCTTTTCTCTGAATCTAATTTCTTCATGTTGAATATTTGAATACCTGCTGAGTGACGCAAGTCCAAAAGACTGATTCTGCAGGCTTTGTCATCCATGAAATGTTATGGTAGGAACTGGGATATCATGCTTGAACTGTATTTGAGTCTTTTCAATTTCTCTCTTCAAGGATAAATCACTCATGGGTCATGTTGGATGTTATATTCAGGATGCAGTGGTTCTCAGTCTCAGGCAAAATTAAAAGAATTAGTATTATCAATCATGCATGTTAATATATTTTTGAATTTCATTCCCATTTTTGAATTACAGTAATTATACTAGATTAGACCATGTAGTTCCCCAGTGTGCCTGAATCTAAACATGCAATGCTCAGACAAAGAAATTTGCTTAAGTCCGCTGACAGACAACCTTTGAATTCGGACCCTTGATGAATATTGGTATACTGTGAGGTGACATCAAAAAGTGTTGAGCCTCACACTAACAATGGTATTAATGCAACTATTTTTATGTTATATTTTTCTACTTAATATCTGTCAACCTCAAGTAGATTGGTTTGCTATGTTCCAGCCTCACGAACCCCAGTTTGTTTGACTTTTTATCTTGGTACCACCAAAAGACGACTACTGGGATTGGGTGGTCAGGCTCACTGACTTTGTTGACACGCCATTGGTTCCCAATTGTGCAGATGGATCCTCATGTTGTTCATCACGGGACTGTATAGTCCAGACTCCATTATTTACAGACTGCTGCCATATAGGTGGAATATTACCGGGTGCGATGTAAAACTAAACTCAATCACTTCCATGATGCCAAGTTTTCAAACTGAATAATGTTTTTCAAAGATCAAATTGGGGATGTCCTTGAAAAACAGCCACTGTGTAAATATATCAAACAATCCAAATCTTTGGCTGTTGATTGATCATGACAGGAATTCATCCAATACCATTCTGAGCATATTTTATATGATATCTGAGTACATACCATTATCCAAGATCTACCAAATGACATACTGTTTTCATTTTCTGCAATTATTTTACAAGTATTATACCCCAATGTGTTGTGATGACTCCTATCTCGTGAACCACATTACCCACATGTGTGAAAGGTTGGAAATGGCTTTGCTAATGATCCCTTCAAAATGAATAGGAAACTTTACAAACATTGGACATTGAGAGTATAATTAGCCTTATAAATATATATCATTCAAAATGTTAGTCACAAGTATGACCATGATGCATGGTTTTTTCTGCTTCCTATTGCCATCATTAAACCTGTTGTGTCATAGGTTGCACAGCTGCTGAAATCATGTTCTTTCAGTTAAGCAGTCAAAATTTGTGGTTTTTTTCTTTCTTTCTTTTTTTTCTGTTTTAATTGTTTTAGGTATATTTTTCCTGTCAAGGCAATTGAAATGTTGAAGCATTTGGGTTTTGTAATGATCCACAGGTTAAGACGTCTAGTATGAATGACTGATTTCTGTTGCTATTTCTTATGAGTACATGAATCTACCATCCTCTAAGTTAGGTTGAAACTGCAACTTTCCAAATCAGCCCGAAGACCTATTTTCCTGATCTGTGCATTCTGGAGGATTGCCTTTAGGGATTTCAATAAGGGACATGACTGTCCAATTACATCAATTATTCATTCGTCAAAATTGTTTTGGTATTCTGTTCATCTGCGAAAAATGCTTTTAATGTAATCCTTATTGATTATGATAATTAACTTTTTATCCCCACAATACGTTTTGTGGGGTGGGGGTGGGTTGGTATTAAAATGCGTTCTGTCTGCAGAACTCTAAAGCCGTTTACAATTTCTTCACCAAACTTGGCACATAGATAGATCTGGTAGTGTACTGGTGACTTTTGGTAGTTTTGGTTTTCTGAAATAAATATTTTTGGCATTTCCGTGGCAACAAGTTTGACGTACTGAAATTGGTGGTGGTGCTCTTTTCTGGAGCAGATGTCTCAAACCGTTCACTACTTCTTCACCAAGCGTGGTATATAGCTTGGTGTCCTGGTATACTGGTGCCTTTTGGTAGTTTTGGAATTCTGAATTAAATTTTCTTTGCGTTTGCATGGCAACAACATATATCATATTTGGGATTTCACTTTGCCCTCTTAGTGTTCTGGCGATTAAGTGCCAGACTCTGAGGGTGCGGGTTCGAATCACAAATGGGACTGAACCAAAAAAGTACTAGAATTTGTACTTTACTAAGAAAGTGAAATCCCATATATGACATGTTGCATTTGACCACTTTTAAAATGGCATTGTGTAATCATTGTAGGACATCACATTTTATTTGGACTGAAATTGATGGTTTTGCCCTTTCAGGAGCAGAACTTTCAAAACCATTCATTAATCTCCTTGCACTTTTCTACATGCACACTGTAACTTGGGCATAATCATAACTTACAGACATATTCATGAAGCATATTTTGCTGTTGCAGGGGATATTGATGACTTGTCTCCTTGTTTTTATTCTTTGTCTTGTCAAATTCCATGTGAAGGCCGAAAATGTTAGATGCTTCAGTTGGTTGTGCTGTGTTCCATCCATTATCTGTTCAATGAAAACAACAGAAATGCCATATTGCCTACCTTCATGCAGGCTGTCATAATGCATGCTTTGATTTAGAGGTAACATAATGCATATGGGCAGTCTTAATCCTTATTTTGATGCAAGCCATAAAGCGACCTTTATGCAGGCACTCCTATTGCCGACCTTACTGCTGACCTTGATATACATTGTCTTGCTACTGGCCTTGGTACACACCTTACCGCTGACCTTGGTACACACTGTCTTGCTGCTGACCTTGATACATGCTGTCTTGCTGCTGATCTTGATACATGCTGTCTTATTGCTGATCTTGATACATGCTGTCTTGCTGCTGGCATGTGGTACACATCTTACCGCTGACCTTGATACATGCTGTCTTGCTGCTGATCTTGATACACGCTGTCTTATTGCTGATCTTGATACACGCTGTCTTATTGCTGATCTTTATACATGCTGTCTTATTGCTGATCTTGATACATGCTGTCTTGCTGCTGGCATGTGGTACACACCTTACCGCTGACCTTGATACATGCTGTCTTGCTGCTGACCTTGATACATGCTGTCTTGCTGCTGATCTTGATACACGCTGTCTTATTGCTGATCTTTATACATGCTGTCTTATTGCTGATCTTGATACATGCTGTCTTGCTGCTGGCATGTGGTACACACCTTACCGCTGACCTTGATACACTGTCTTGCTGCTGACCTTGATACATGCTGTCTTGCTGCTGATCTTGATACATGCTGTCTTATTGCTGATCTTGATACATGCTGTCTTATTGCTGATCTTGATACATGCTGTCTTGCTGCTGGCATGTGGTACACACCTTACCGCTGACATTGATACACGCTGTCTTGCTGCTGACCTTGATACACGCTGTCTTATTGCTGATCTTGATACATGCTGTCTTATTGCTGATCTTGATACATGCTGTCTTGCTGCTGGCGTGTGGTACACACCTTACCGCTGACCTTGGTACATGCTGTCTTGCTGCTGACCTTGATACATGCTGTCTTATTGCTGATCTTGATACATGCTGTCTTATTGCTGATCTTGATACATGCTGTCTTGCTGCTGGCATGTGGTACACACCTTACCGCTGACCTTGGTACACATTGTCTTGCTGCGGACCTTGATACATGCTGTCTTATTGCTGATCTTGATACATGCTGTCTTATTGCTGATCTTGATACATGCTGTCTTGCTACTGATCTTGATACATGCTGTCTTGCTGCTGGCATGTGGTACACACCTTACCGCTGACCTTGATACATGCTGTCTTGCTGCTGACCTTGATACATGCTGTCTTGCTGCTGATCTTGATACATGCTGTCTTATTGCTGATCTTGATACATGCTGTCTTGCTGCTGGCATGTGGTACACACCTTACCGCTGACCTTGGTACACATTGTCTTACCGCTGACCTTGATACATGCTGTCTTGCTGCTGACCTTGATACATGCTGTCTTGCTGCTGATCTTGATACATGCTGTCTTATTGCTGATCTTGATACATGCTGTCTTACTGCTGGCCTGTGATACATGCTGGCTTATTGCTGGTCTGGATACATGGTGCATGCAGCGGACCTTAGTGCATGCTGTACAACCTGACAACAACTCAGGGTTGACAGTGCAAATATTTTTTAACGTCAATGCCTCATCTGTGCGTCCGTCCATAATCATTTTGTTTCTGGAGCATAACACAGAAACCGTTCAATATTTTTAGTCCAAACTCGATGGGTATGATAATCTCACCCTCTAGTTGTGCCTTTTGCTATTTACAGAGTTTTGGCATTTTTATTTTTTTTGCTTTTCCTTGGAACATTTTGGTGTTAGTCTAATGGTTGGGTGGGCTTTGTTTCTGGAGCAGAACTAAAAAAACGTTCTATATTTTTCTGCAGAACTTGGTAAATATATCCATCAGAACCTAAAGTGGTGCCTTTTGGTATGTACAGGTTTGGGGGATTTCTTATTCTCTTGGTTTCCATCGAAACGTTTCAGACTTTGTCTTAAGAGTGAGAGTTGTTTTGTTTCCGGAGCATAACTCAAAAACTTCTTCATATCTGTCACTAAAACTTGGTAGATATATGTGGCACAGCCCAAAGTGGTGCCTTTTGGTATTTACAGGTTTTTGTGATTTATTATTTTCTTGGGTTCCATGGAAACGTTTCGTCTCAAAATGGATGGGTGGGCTTCATTTCTGGGGCAGAACTGAAGAACTGTTCAATATTTTTCTGCAAAACTTGGCAGATGTTTGAGGCAGACTACAAAGTCCTGCCTTTTGCTATTTATAAAGTTTTGGCATATTTATTTTTCCTAGATTCCATGGAAACAATTTGGACAGTTTCAAAATGGACGGATGGACTTCATATCTAAAAAGACTTGAAGTAACTGTCAGATGATTAGTCCTTTCAAATATGTAGGGGCCGGGGGGATGTCATCTTCTGATAACTCTTGTTTAATTGTGTTGCAACAGGATACAATTCATTGTCGTAACAGGTAGACTTGATTATTTATTATACTTCTGATAATCGGTCACCTAGTGCTTGATAGGAAAGAAACATGTATTACAGGGAATAAGATATATTAAAACTACTGCCTTACACTTTCATGACAAATTTCATGAAAATGTTAAAAAATGTTACCTGCACTTGTGCAGCTTGGATATAGCAAAATCAATTTTCGTTGAGGAAAACAAAAAGTAAGACCGCTCGATGATAATTAGAGTTGGCACTTACTTTTCTTCAGATTAAGTTGCAGTGTTGACAGTTAAGAGGTCTGTTCTTTAAAGTATTGGAATCTAGGAGCCATGTATCTCTTACACCAGTCTTTAAACATAACTAATGAAGTTCAGTCGCTATTGGAAACCCTAATGTTGGGAAGTTAATGTCAATGTAAGTATAAAAGGATGACCCTCCCGACCATTGTCAGTTGGATGCCTTCATAAATACATGACGTGTTTAACAATTGATTTCAAATGCATCATGCATGTAAATAAAAAGAGGAAAGTTTCTCTTTGGTGGATGATACTACTCAGTGTGATACTGTCCTTACTGTGCATTGGATGATTCCAGTGTATTGCAGGACATTACTGTACACAAGGTAATACATATGACAATATACTAAAGACTTCTGAGCTCATCTTAAACAACAATCTGTGTTTAGGAGTTCATAAATAACACAATGACACTTCCGACTCATTCAGTAATACTCAACTATGTTGTGGTCATGGAAGCCTACTCTCAGTCCTTGGGAATGGCACCTTCCCTTGGGAATTAAGAGTTTACTGACGACAAAAATACTCATGCAGTCTATGCTTTTCTGATCAAACTTCACGAAATCCATGTGCAGTTTGTACACTATCATGCAGATTTAGTTTGCAAAGCATATGTACTATCAGCTGGACTTAATCAGATACATTTTACAGGCTTTTAATCAAGGTGCTGAAGTAATTTCTTGCACTTTGCATGGCAAGACACATTTTATTACAGCATAGATCTTGTTAATCAGATTGTCTTAACTGGTTACTGTTACTTGCTTGGAGTAAAAACAAATACAAAAATGTGTGAAGTGTCACTGGACAGTAATAGTAATATAGTGATAACAATTATAGTGTTTCAAGTGGCCACACACTTATGAATGCTCATTGTGCTGAAAAGTAGAGGGATTAAAAAGGGAAGGAAGGATATGTTATAAAACATGACACATAAACCCACTGAAGGGACCATGATTGAGCCACACATTATCAGCATATTTCAGCAAGGTTGAAAGCTTATTTTAGAGTTGCTGGCTTTTAAGGGCTTAAGTAATTGCACTTGGGGCAGGGGGTCAGCTTAAGAGGCAAGCCACCTTTAACTAAGGGAATGAAACACATGATACAAATCACCTGATATGCTGAGCATTAGAAAGAATACTGAATATGTATTGTGGAAAGAATGATTGTAGTAAAATCTCCATAGCTGACAATGAGGCTGCTGACATCTGTCTGTTTAAACGTTGGTATTTTTTGTTACAGGTGGAAAATAAAGAAGTGTCCGTCGAAACCTCAGCTGCCCTCATGACGTCCGACCGGGGAAACAGCGGGGGAGCTGAGTTACCACAACTGAACACACCGGTCAGTGCCCCTTTTACATGACCCTATATCTGTATTACATGACAGTGTTGCATCTCTCGTGTGACATGATTTCCTCTAAGAAGTATTATCTAGCCTCATGTAAGAATGTCGAGTTTTGATTGGTCCACGTGACCGATAAAATACCATGTACATCCATCACGATCCGCCAGCGGGAGTATACGACTTTTATACTCCCGCTCTAAAGTCATATCCTCCCGCTACGCCTCAGTGACGACGCGAGAAGTGAGAAAAGCGTGCCTTTAGTCACGTGCGGTGCACTGAGGTCAAACGATCAGCTGGTGTCAACATGGAAGCAAGTCGATTCGATGCGTGTTGTTTGGTTTTGATTTAGTGGAAACATTCAGCTAGATAACTTATATTATTGCTCCTTTTGCGCGACGCTGTTGCCCATTTCACGTGACATTATTTCTCCTTTCACGTGATACTATTTACACTTTAAGTGATTCATCAGTTATAAAGTGGATGGTCACCAAAGTGATCACGCCAGAGACATATTTGTTTGGTGCTGTAACAATGATGTTGGTAGGTAACTGTAACTGATTGCTCATCATTGCTTATGGAATTCATCAAAGTTGTAACTGTTTACAGCGTTGGTCTCTTACATTTGTCATGCCATTGCTGAGATTCTGTTAAGCAGCTTTAGAGCTTTAATCACTCACAAGTATTGTAGCCTTAAAATAAACATGCTCTTTTCCAGTTGTGATGACAGAAGTCGCCAAGTTTAAACACATACAATACATACAGCAATCCTTGTATTCAGGTACAAAAATGGGAACAGAAATGTAGTGTTACAGGACCACTTTCTCACGTATTCGAATACATCAGTGGGACCACCTGGGAAGACCAACTGTTAGCTGTCATTAGTGTAAATTTATGCATGCACCATGTATCACATGGTCCTGGTCCTTGGACATCGTCCAAGATGTCTGAACAGCTCTTTCTTCATCACACACTGCAGTGCAATACGCTGTATTCTTTCACCAGTGTACCTGTCCCAATTTACTGTCACAGGATAAGTGTTTGTTCCAACTATCAACCTGCAAAAAGCGGTAAAAGTTAAATTAACTCTCATACTTACTATATTCATGACTTTTGCTGGTCGTCATCAGATCTGTTATGGTGTTTGTCTGCCCATCTGTCGGTCACAGTGGCCTCCTGACATGCAGTGATGTAACTGAAAAATGGTGCATATTTGTCGCAGATTGGTGTAGTGTCCTTTGGCGTAGTATGAGAGTCTTTTACTAATCATCACTTGCCCATCCATCTGTATGGTTCATATGCCCACTATTGTCGCTGAAATAATTCTGATGTGACATAAAACTCAACCCATATACCTCGTGAGTGTTTTGGGAAGACATGCAAGGTCCAAATTCAGTTTATGTTGAGGACAAATTGGTCTTCAAACAGGGATATCAGCAAGAGTTATGTGTATCTCAAGTTTGCATTATCAGCTTAGGGATAAAATTAAATATGTTTAAAGTGTGTAATCAAACACTTAAAAGTGGTTCATGTGCTATGTTTGTCAAGAAGACTCGGTGTTGAATCCTGTTGATCAGATTTCTGATAGTGATCAACCTGGAATCAAGAACATTTTTCCCTATTTTTTAATTTATTGAGGACTTTGATTTTGAATCCTACAAAACAGTTATGGTTCTGAAAATATTTTGATTCTTGTGTAAAAACAAATCTAAATTTTATAACTTGTGTGTCTGCTGAAAATGGTTGATTTTAGCCGTGTACATAATGACTAAATAGTAATTGTCATCCGTTAAGCAAATGACAATTGACAAGTCAGGATATCTGGTGAACTAATATTGATAAAGATTCCAAGTTAGATTTGATTACAATTTTGAGTTGACTTGTTAATTTTTAAGCTGTCAATATCTTACTGGACATGAAATGAAGAGAAACATACTTGTCATGCTTTGTCATCTGACAGTTCTTCTGTCACATGATAACTGGATAGCTCAAGGCCAAATGCTGTATGTGTGTCATGATGGTACCTTGTGATAATTGACAAGATACTGAAGGTGCATGTACTGTTGGCTTGCAAGAGGCTGTTCCTACAACCCAGCACTGTTTAAATTTCAAGACATCTACATTATAAACATTATGTTTTTTAAACACTGTCAGTAATGTACCGATTGCCGTACATTTAAGTGTTCCAGTATTTTCTCAAAGGGAGTTAACTTATTGATTAAGACTTGCAAGACACAATAGGTCTTGACTGTTCAATCTTGGAATTCTAGACTAGTTAATTTTTATTTATTTTAATGCAAATTTACAACACTCAGAATTCAGTCCCATCCCAACCGCAAATTGAAGAGGATCAGTTGCAAATGTGGGCAGAGTTAGCTCCCTTAGACTAGGCTTGTACTGCAGGACCAGTATGAAATGTGTGTGTGTGTATGTGTTAGGTCCAATGGTCCTTAAAGTTGGAATTGCAGTATTTGAATTTTGGGATGGCTGAGTCTGTTCCATTCAGATTCATGTTTAAGACAAGAAACAATGCTCAGGATTGTATATTTTCATATTTTGATCTGATTAAATTGTGTAGGAAGCATTGATACAGCGTTACTCTTTGTCATACAATAACACCTAAAGTCCCTTCAAGTGTGGAGCCTCTGATACTCAGTTTAAAAGGATACCACAAAATGTGCAGTTTATTTGTGGTTTTTGTTTTTGTTTTTGTTTTTTGTTTTTATTAAGTGTATACCTACTTCAAACCTAAATATTAAGTGCAAAGTACAATTAGTGATATCTTGATATATCATGATGTTAATTTAGTTAAAGTTGATAGTTCAACAGTACAGGACTAAATGCTTACTGTGACAGACACACAAACGAAATATTTGGCTGCCAGTAAGGCATTTGTGATTCCTGTGAAATCTTCAAAATTAATTTATATACCCAGTGATTTTCACAACATCCAAATGTGCTTCCAACATGCATAAATGTAGAAAATGGATCCTTAAAAACAATTAACTTCCTTAGTAGGATGCAAAAGTATTCATTGTACCCACAACACATCTGTTTTGCTTCTAGGGCGATGGGGTAGCCTAGTGGTTAAAGTGTCCTCTCGTCACGCCGAAGACCCGTGTTTGATTCCCCACATGGGTACAATGTGTTAAACCCATTTTCTGGTGTCCCCCACCGTGATATTGCTGGAATATTGCTAAAAGTGGTGTAAAGCTAACCTCACTCGCTCACTGTTTGGCTTCTTTCGTGCATCATTTCATTTGTCACTTCACATTATGAATGATGTATTTCAGGCTCCAGACATACAGTTCTTCTCACTGTTAGTTCATAGGACTCTCATTGACTTGTGACGATATGCACATTAAGATATGCTACCTTCAGTTAATTATTGTAAAAAGTATATTTTGATAGTAACAGCCCTAGTTACTTGCTAATGATGCATCAACCTATCTATGGCTTGCAATTGTTGTTGATAGGTTATTAATCAATGATAAGAATGAAAGACTGTTGATGTTTGACTATCAATAGTTTAGTAATTGACTTCAATTAATAAATGTGCAATGCAATATACAGGAATTACCAGGTTTGTCCTCTGATTTTGAGTTATCTGCCTGTTACCTCTTAAACAAACTTGATTATGGTTTCAAGTATTTTTTGTTAGTTATCAATAGCAACTAGAACTACTTCAGTTTGTTTTTGGGGTTTTTTTTACATATAAACTATACATTCATTTGGTAAATGAATTCAAATGAGACAATTCCATGAAGAGAAAAAATATTGCAATAGTATTGGAATTGTTGGTCACAATAGGCTATCACTATCACAGTAATGTTGCAGTAGACTATCACTGTTGCAGTAGTTGTTTCCCCTCAGTAGTAACCTCCACAGGTAATGTAATCATCAATTTCTTGTGAAAATAGAAATTTAAGCTCAAGGTACATATCACAGTATGAAAATTATTGATATATGTATATATTGTAAGACTAAATATTTCTATTATCCATAAGTTCCGTAATGACCCTCAAAACTAATAATAAGGGTCCTCATGACGACATAATTTTTTGGTTTTTAATGTGCAATGTGTGAAATTCAAGCACATGGCAACATTTTGTGTCAGTCTAATAGCACTAATTGCTAACCAAAAATCTTCATATTTTAACTACTGTAGTAAGACAAACAAAGAGTTTTTCCTGAAATTCAATCAAGAATCATCTGTTTGAACATACTTGGCTTCTTTTTCTTTAACAATGCCTATTGGTAATCGCTGAAAAACCTGGAATTACTGGTAATTAGTTAGATATCACATGTTTCAGTTCATGAGCAGCTGATTTGGACCATCTCAAGTTAATAAAATGTTATTTCAGTCTTGGTTACAATTTGTCTGTTTCATACAGTACAGCCCTATAATTAGATACAAATATGTTCATATGACCAGTTGAAATGAAGTAATTTACAGAAATGTATTTGTAAAAATTGTCATTGCAGATCACAGTTAATATTGTCAAGAAGAAAATACAATTTTAAACATTTTGATGACTCATCACAGTTGATGTTCTGGAATCTTACATAGCATCATTCACGTTTATTATTCTCTACCTGTCGACATAAACCTATTTTGGGATGGCATATATTAAATTGTAAATTTTGTTACAATTTTGAAATTATTTTGTAGGAGAAGTGTTGGGGTAGCCTTGAAGCAATTGCTTGTGACGTCGAAGACCCAGATTTGATTTCCACATTGGTACAATGTGTGAAGCCCATTTGTGGTGGCTTCCGCTGTGACATTTGCTGGAATATTGCTATATACTGCGAAAAACTAAACCCAGTGCACTGTTCCACTGCAGTACAGAGATCAGGATCAAGAAAATGTCACGTCTCAGTGTCCTTATGCTGTCTTATCTTGTTTAGGTCATTCATATCGGTGTGTTTGCAATGTCTCCAAATAATATGTAGAGGCAAAAACATAAAAAACATCAATGCCTGCCAGCCCGTCCCTGTTTTATTTATTTATGTTTAAAGACACTTGGAACAAATCTGTTATGTAATGTATGATGTAGACCAAGTCACTTTGCTTCTGAAATGAAATTTAAATGAACATAGCTAAGGAAGGATCAAACTGACCTGGTTAAGTGGGCAGCAGTAGTGATATCTTTCTTAAGCACATAACTGAGGTGAAACCCTAATATTTTTTCCCGTTGTTGTCACATCGTCAGAGTGCCAATCCTTGTATCCTTTCAGCAATGTCTTCTTCATTTGATTAAAAAATATGTGTTCGTGAGATTTTGTACATTTAGTGTGTGATGGAATAAGAAATAGTTTTCAGTTTCTTGTAACTAATAGTAACTCCAAACAGTTGAAAAAACCAACATGGCTGTCTTCATCAGATACCTGTTTTTCCCATTTTACCTGCAGATTAGACAAAGAAATAAGTGGCTCTCCACGATTGATGAGGAACTGGAGATGAGAATCTGGAATAGATATCCCATTGATTACTGCGGAGTGTCAGGGCATCTCATAAATACGTTGTGCAACCGTTTCCTGATCAACATGGCTTTAGGTTCCATGTCAGACTACTGTCTTCCTCTGTAGCCCCTTCTTCGTTCTTCCCTCCCCCATCCTCCTCCTGTATCGTCACACCTAATCCTCCCAATATGACAGAGTATTGATCTCGATAATGCAGAGTGCTACGTAGGCGGTTCAAGCAGATGCTAGTCTGATGATAATACCCTGCTTTATGTTAATGCAAGACATGTAAGAGTTGCCTCCCTTATGACACTCCAGTCATCTTGTAACCACAGCTTGCAAGTGAAAGTAATGACAACATCTTTTTACAAATAAATCTTGTATGATGCTCTATGATAAGTCGGGAAGGGGATCTGTTTTATTTGTGTTAGTATTACCTTAACATGCTGTCACTGCTGCAGTGTCTCTTCTAATGGATAAAATGAATAAAAATCTGTTTAAATATTTTGTTTAACGTTATGTGATTGTTGATCATGAAGGATAGAAATCATTGTTATTCATTGTGAACAAAATGTACATTATAATTCAACATCATTTTTGATGTGCCCAAGTCACTAATGGACCATTCATAATTAATGGCTATTGGTGTTGGGGTGGTGATGATGATTTTAGAGGTCATGGAAGTAGGGATATAGGGGGATCATCAATTTCGTATACGTATACTTAGGGAGAAAGTTTGGGTGAGTCACCAATATAGTACTTGTTTTAATTGTTTTAAGGGTGGAGGGGGTGTGTCATTGATTTTGTACTTTACATAGAGAGAGGAAGGGCGACATTCTCTCATGCACACACACACACACATGCCAGCCATAAATTATTAAAGTAGAGCTACATTCGTATGTGGTGACTGGAAAAATCATTTCTACAATATTGAAAAGATTGCGTTTCATATGACCTAATTGCTGCCTCACAGGATGTCATGCTTCAGTGGGAAGGCGGTGGACAGCTTTGTTGAACAAATCACATTATGCCAATAGCGATGAGCTTCCCAAAATAGCTGGGCCTTTGAGATTGGTTCAATACTGGTTCAATAAGATCTAGTCAACATTAGTTGGATAGATATTTTGAAAACTCTGGCAAATATTGATCTTTACAGGTATTCCACAATTGCTTCCTCATCCCACACAGAATGTAAAAGGTTTCTGACTGTCCAGTACTCAGAACTGAGATCAAGTTTCTTTGCTCAGACAATGTCTGGATATGAATTCTGCAAATTTTCTGTTCGAAAGAGACAAAATTTGTGTCTGTATATTTACAGTTAACTATATCAGGGTGTTTCTTTGTGCTAGATACCATATTGATTCTTGCTGCAAAAAATGCTAATGCCAGATTTATCTGAAAACACTGAAAGGATCAACATCCGTGGATTACGTCTAAATTCAAACCACCTTTGTGACACATTTTGGTTGCTCTTGGCGGCCGCTGCTACGTCAGACTTGGCCATTGCCTGCCCAGTGCTTGCAGTGATGGCTATTTCTGTCACAGATTCATTTGGTGTTAATTCCTGCCACCCACCTTCCTGGCACTGAAGATTTCCATAGCAACCAGCTCATTGTCTCGGTGGTGTGGGCTGTTGTTTGTCTGGTCAGTGAAACTGCCTTCTCTTGAGTAGCCAGTATATATTATAATCTCAGGCTTGTTATTATTGTGGACTGCTGTCCCCTTTCGTTTATATATGGAGTTGATGCAGTATGCATGTGTACAGGGATTGCTATTACGTCAGTAGTCAGCTGACAACAATCTATGAATGAAGCTGGCTCACTTGATGATACACTTCGGAATGTGTGTGTGGTATAGATTTCCCTTTTGTTTTGATTTGTATTGAGATTGGAATCAACATCTGAAAGACGTGTCTTGAAATGAGCCATGAATGACAGATTGGACAGGTGAAGAAACTGGCAGGCAGAGATGTGGGTTAGCCTTGCAGGTTAACAGGCTGTGGGCAAATGACTGTCTTCATCTTGTGTCACATTGTGTAATACAGTGTCACTGGTCCGAGCCACACCACCACCACATAACATCTTCATCTATTATCTAGAAGCAGCAGCTGGCCAAGAACAGCCAGTAAGACAGGCACAGTGGCTTAGTGTGTGGGTAGATGAACCATGGATGCTAATGATGTAGCCACAGTGTATTAGGAAGGGACAGAGAAACACTGCTGCGGAGCAGCGACCACCTCCTCCCTCCCTCTCTCACTTTGTCTGTCATAGTGAAGGAAGTCCTCGCTTGCTGGTCATAGCCAGGAGGCAGAGCCAGCCAGCCAGCCAACTCGGGAGCATTGTGAGCATGGCTGACACAGTGTAAGGAGACTGTTGTGCCGCCTCTGAATGCTATTGCTGTGACCTAACTCGGTGTCCACTGCATCAGGCACAGGGAGGACGTGCATTGAGACACACCTGGCTCCCCAGACTCCAGCAAGTGAATCTGAATCAGGGAAGAGGCTAAGCATGCATGGGAAGGGAATTGGAGAGACTTGCTCCACACAGTGGGTCTTGTATTGTGATGTGAAGTGAACCATATGTTAGCCCAGTGGTGTCGCACCAGTAGCGTTGTAGCCACATTCCTGTGTAGTTTGGTGCCATCAGGGTATATACATGCTTCCCGGAGATGTATATTACTATTCGGCTAATTCCTGTGTGCTCTGTGTCAAGAGAGGCCAGTCCACCAAGAGGGTATGTCACAATTTTACCTTTGACCTTTGCCATTTTCCTAATATGTTTCCTACTTTCCATACTGTCACGTACATTTGTAAAATTAGCATTCAGTAGACTGTTACAACCCTTACCATGTGTATAATATTTTGAATTCTTTATCTTGTGTTCACTCTGTTTTTCTAAACATTCCGTGCACATGATTTCTGACCTGACAATTATGTTGATATGAGTGGTAGTTAATGCATGCTGTTAGCTTGTTCCTCTCCCTGCCTCGTGTCTCGGCCAGCTTAGATCATCTCCTTCCCATTCCATATTTTGTAGAAATTCTGTGAACAGTACAGCCTTGTGACGTGCCATTAAGAAATCAACAAACTTAATCCAGGAATGTGCATACCATTAACCATATTGCTCAAAGTTTGTGTTAGTTCTTGACAAGTCTGTCAGATTATGACAAAGTTCACAATTTTTTCTGTAGAACTTTACTAATACAACAGGCACTTTGGTCTTGAAGTCTCAGTGTTATGAAATCTCAGCTCAACAAGTTTTGTATGGAAACAGTGTTATGTCGGGCTTGGCAGTTTTACTGGCCATAAAGTACTTGAGCCTTCAGAAATAAATCAATGGAATGATGACATTAGCTGTTAATGACCATGGTGTTGATGACTGAGATGAGAAATATCACCACTTCCTGATGTGTGTCAATTGTGAAAGAATGTATCTTATGATCATCTTAAAAAATATGTTAAATGTTTTTGTGGAGGTATTTGAAATTAAAATATTCATGGTTTAGGGTCTAATATATTATTTCAAACAAATATCCTGGAACAGTCAAAGTATGAACGATATTGAATACATGACCATAATTGTTTTGCTGCCAATTGATATTTACAGGATGTTTTTCATGCTTCAGGAATGGCTGTCTAGAAGGCAAATTTGCAGTAATATGTTATTGGCTTGGATATGTTAGAAGCCAAAGTTTCACTTGTGAAATCTTGAATGGGGATACATTATGAGAGAAATTTGTGTCTTGATTGCTCCAGCGGTCTTCTTTCGCTAGTCAGACTAGACAGCTGAGAGGCTGGACATAGGCTGTGCCTTTCTCATATTCCTTTCTCTCCTGACACTCGTCCAGGTGGGAAATTGACTTTAGAATTGTGGATGTGTGAGCACACTGGTAGGTGTGAACAGGCTGGCTTAGAGCTAGCCTCCTGCCTCTGCTGGGTCCTGCCTGTATCTAGGTTAGGCAAAGCAGCCCTCTTGCTTTACCATTTAGGTCCTACTGTTTATTTTCATTTGTACAAACACACAGGGACAAATAAGCCCTGAAAACTCATCAAGTGGAATTAGCAGAGTTAAGACTTGCCAGGAAGTGATGATATCTGTCGTGGAAGTCCCAGACCTGTCATCAGCCTGAGTGTCCATGTGTCAGTCATCTGTCTGTACCTTTAAACATGAAAGTGTAGGTCACGAGTATGGCCAGATAGCCTCAGTCGATATGACATGCTTATTCCATTGAGGAGACGACATTCTTTGTTTTGTCATCCTTGTTCTCAGATACAATCAAGGACTATACAAAGTGTGTTTGTAATCAGATGTATAGATTTTTGTGGAGAATTGTCAAAGATTGTTTAAGGTATTTCTCTGAATATTGTTCTGATCATCTGTTTTGGAGGGGGGGGGGAATTAGTGAATATTTCAGACCAAGTTTTTGATGTCTGTAACTCTGTGAAGAAAGCACTGATACTCCCTACATACCCTACCTTGAGATTTGAGCTTGAATGCAAGTTTGATCTTAATGACTAACATATCTAGAATACATGGCTGTGTTCAGGCTGAGTTATGAACTCTGGAATGACTTCCATGATTTGGAGTGAACCGTTTAAACAGCTAGTGTTTTGGGTATGTAGGCCGCGGCAAAGCAGTGGGCGTAGAGAAAAGTGTCCTGTCATGGGACAAGTGTCAGGGACATTCAGCCTGTCTATGGCTGTTACACTAATTCATAGAGAATGCTACCTCTCATCATAATAGCATGTTTAATGCTATTTTAATGCTATTTTCATCTGGATTTATTGTTAAACATTGGAACAAGATTTTGATGAAGATTGATGTGGCTTGCGTTAACTGCTGTCAAACTAAGTTGTTCATTGTCATAAGCTAGTTGGACTAGTCATTGCTTATTACCCTCCTGTAGTTCGAGGGCTCGTGTAATTGACAATGAGGAGGTATTCCATGGGTTTTCATCTTGCCATTAAATTTAAAGTCTAGATGACAACATCTTGCCAGACATATTGTTAATTTCAACAGAGTCAGCAATCATACTTTGATTTTGATATGCTGCGTAAAGGCTTTTTTTTATCCAAATGAGGTTCTGTCACTGGTGATTAATGATAAACTAGGTGCTAACATTATATTCAAAGTGAAGTATTACATTCTGGTGTCAGTGTGTTGTCAATGATTGCCTTATAGATCAGTTGTCATGTATGAAGGTGGTTTGATAATGAAATATATCAGTGTCACATTTTGCAATATTCACAGGTTCTCTGCCTCAGGGTAAGCCCTGCATTGCCACGTACCAGTATTCAGGTTTGATAATAATTTGAATTGGGAACCTTGTAGTTGTTTGAAAGGAAACATTTTGGGTTTTTTTACAAGTTCTTGATCAAAAGTAAGGCTATTTCAGTCATTGAGTTAGAAATGACACAACCTGAACCTCTATTTGATCTTTGTAATTGATAATAGATTCATCTACCCTGTTATATGTTCATTGTTTTTGAGAGATACATATTCATTCTGTTTCTGTTCTTCACTATCAGTATGAAATTGAGTTCTCGATGCACCCATTTTCATGTACTCCTTGACAGGATGAAGACCATGTACCAGTGAACCACATTTTTATTGACTGACTGTCCGACCAACATAACCTATTTAGCTGGTATCTCCATGAACTCGACTCTTGACGCCCACCCACCCGTCAGACAAAATGGTGTTTGCACTTGATGAGAGCTTAAGCTTTTTTCAAGGTTGAAAATCAACGTGGCCAACCCTTCAACTTGGTCTAATGATTTTGAAATCCGGAATCCTTTTGCTAGTGTGCTAAATCAGGTTTTAGTTGTAGTGTGTCTGCTAATAGTCAAATGTTTGCTGAATTGGTTTGCAGTTTGAAAATCATAAGACATAATTGTAACTACTTTGAGCTTAAACATGTTAAAGTATTCTTAATTTGTTTTAATGAAAGCATTCTTAATGAAAGTCAACAAAGAAACGAGCTGTAACTGGCCTCTTCAGAATGTACTTTTTTCATCAATGATGATGAAACAGTTTGAAATTGTCTAGACTTTTTGTTGAGTAGATAATGTAAAAGGAAACATTGAAATAGTCAAAGATTAGTGCATCCACGTCAAAGTGATCTTTTCATATTTGGTGCACTTTTTACTTTTTGATACAGGTCACACCCAAAAGTCCAGGTCCCGGCCTCAACCCCAATGCCAACGTCTTCCTGAGCAGTAAGTCACCTGCCTCACCAGACTCCACGACGCAATGGGAAAGTCCGGGATCAGACACAAGTAGGTCCTCGCCCTCAGCAATCTATCACCATGAACACAAATATCAGATAAATTGCTCGATGTGGCAGTAAGGCCACAGTCAGTATGGTGAAACATTTGCATCCACCTTAAGAGAAAATGGTCAGACATTTTATGATTGACATGTATACTTCTTAACAAACTGTTTATAGCATTTGTCACATTAACTGTTGTACAGAATCTTGAGTGTTCTGGCAAATTGTACATGAAGCACTTCAAGTAAATGGGGATGGACGCTAAATTAATGGGATGTGAGCAGTGACTGAAACTCATTTTTCAGTTACCATTCATGAACCTAACCATTGTATTTTAAGAAATATGTGTTTGAATCCAACAGCTAGCTAATTCCAGCTTCCATCATATTTTTGAAGACTCACAGAGACACAGAATATTCACTTTCTTCACGTTTAGTTATAGTGTTTACATCAATGATGGCAGAACAACAACTGTCAATTGCTGTGTTTCACCACTCAAGGCAACTGAAAGACCAATCCAGAAGTCAAGGTCATACACACCAAAATCTAAGAACAAAACATTGAAGGACATACTATATTTTTCTAAGAAACATTTTCTTCAGGTAACAGAAGTGTAAATGGGATGAAAAGTCAAATAAATGCTATTTTAAAAAATGTACCTTCACAAATGAATGAAGAATGTTTGTTTCACCACTACATGTCAGTCACTAACAAACCATACCTTAGTTAATTTTTATATGTTGCTGGTATGCAGTATATTGGTAGTGGTATGCGACACTGACTTTTCATTTGTGACACCACTAACTTTCCATTTAAAATATTTTGTCAGGGAAGTGCTATTGTTAAAGGTATAAGTAATTTGACAGAAGTTCTTGTTAAGATTGTAAAGGGCACAAGATTCCATTTCAAACTTAAACAACTGTGGACATGCTTTCCTCAACCAGGAAGTGAAGTTATTGAACAGGAAGTACTAATAATCTCTTATTGAGGATAGTGTAGGTTTCGGTTTTGAAGTGCAGTGGGAATTTGCCCAGCTGGAAATGTAACTGAACTGAAAGTACTTGTCTTTGGTAGTAGTTCTCCATTGGCCTTCTAAATTTCACTCAGACATTTGAACATTCTCAGCAAGAGTTGCCATCTTCTGTTAACCACTCATTTTCAATAATTTTCTTCTCTCTTTTTTTTTTTGCTTTTTTTAAAATGAATGGTTGTTCAGATAGTTTGTTCAAAGTATTTAAATTGGAATTTCAAAATGTCTGAAAGGGCAGTGAATCTTTATGGGTGAAATTGTCCCCTGTCTAGGATGACCTAACTGAGATCCAAACACTTTCATCATTAAGAATCAAGTGTTGCAGAAATAATAACATTAAAAAAACCAACTCCCTTCAGAAGTGGAGATCAGAATCAGTAAGGAATAGATTGGTTTACATGCACGGTTCAGGTCAGCCTGCTCTTTTGAGACCATGTTTTTCTTTTTGTAAAATGTTTCAATTAATTTTAATTCAACATAGTGCTGTGTGTTGTATGTTTTGATTTTGTCTGACAAGGATAAAGAGTAGCTATTCACATTGTCAAAATGATGTCAGTTTGGATTCTATGCTTCATGTTTTCTATGAAAATCATGGTACCTTGAACTGACTGACGAATTGATTTCATAAAATGTGAATGAAATTTTCACATCTGGAAGATTGCTTATCTTACCCAAGACCATTATTTGTGTCATGAAACTATGCAGGATAATCTGGGGACAAGATATTATAGTAATTTCTGAGAGAAGTCAGTGTTGACATCCCTGTAACATTTGTAGGATAGAAACAATAATTAAGCCAAAAAATTGAAAACTAAAGTACTGTCGGAATAGGGAAACAATAATCTGTTACTCTGTAAAAACTGAAGTACTGTCGGAAATAGGGAAACAATAATCTGTTATTCTGTAAAAACTGAAGTACTGTGGGAAATAAGGAAACAATAGGCTGTTACTCTGTAAAAACTGAAGTACTGTCGGAAATAGGGAAACAATAATCTGTTATTCTGTAAAAACTGAAGTACTGTGGGAAATAGGGAAACAATAATCTGTTATTCTGTAAAAACTGAAGTACTGTGGGAAATAGGGAAACAATAATCTGTTATTCTGTAAAAACTGAAGTACTGTGGGAAATAGGGAAACAATAATCTGTTATTCTATAAAAACTGAAGTACTGTGGGAAATAAGGAAACAATAGGCTGTTACTCTGTAAAAACTGAAGTACTGTGGGAAATAGGGAAACGATAATCTGTTATTCTGTAAAAACTGAAGTACTGTGGGAAATAGGGAAACAATAATCTGTTATTCTGTAAAAACTGAAGTACTGTGGGAAATAAGGAAACAATAGGCTGTTACTCTGTAAAAACTGAAGTACTGTGGGAAATAGGGAAACAATAATCTGTTATTCTGTAAAAACTGAAGTACTGTGGGAAATAAGGAAACAATAGGCTGTTACTCTGTAAAAACTGAAGTACTGTCGGAAATAGGGAAACAATAATCTGTTATTCTGTAAAAACTGAAGTACTGTGGGAAATAAGGAAACAATAGGCTGTTACTCTGTAAAAACTGAAGTACAGTGGGAAATAAGGAAACAATAGGCTGTTACTCTGTAAAAACTGAAGTACTGTGGGAAATAGGGAAACAATAATCTGTTATTCTGTAAAAACTGAAGTACTGTGGGGAAATAAGGAAACAATAGGCTGTTACTCTGTAAAAACTGAAGTACTGTCGGAAATAGGGAAACAATAATCTTATTCTGTAAAAACTGAAGTACTGTGGGAAATAAGGAAACAATAGGCTGTTACTCTGTAAAAACTGAAGTACAGTGGGAAATAAGGAAACAATAGGCTGTCACTCTGTATCTCTCAAATTTACACAACTGGCAATAGGATATGTTGGAATAACTCACTTCGGCCTAACTGACCATTCAGTGGGATACGTAAAAGGATATCCAGAAAAGCATGTTTACTCATAAAATGAATAGCTACTAAACACAACAGATCAAACTATAGATTGGGTCGCTCAGCCAGGTAAGACTATAGAAAGTCAACTCACCTGGCATGAACACAAGGGGTCAACTCAAAAGATATTTTGTGCTTTTTCATGTGTGTTGAATGTCACCTCTATTAGGTAACATCTTTCTTGTTTTTCATGAAGTTTATGTTAAGATATGTAAAAGAGTATGATACCCAATACCCATAGTAAAGTTATTATTTCTTACATTAGCTATTGTTTATAATGAAGATAATTCTAATTCCACAATGGGCATTTAATAAGTGCCCTTTGTAATACAATATCATCAGTAATTTGCATTAAGCCAGTCTGTTTAAAAAAAATACCTTTGGACTGGAAAAATCTGGATTGTTCATTTCTACACTTTTTCATGTGTCCAGTCATCTTACAACTGGAACTGTAGTTAGACCAAGTAGATATTTCACACTTTTGCTTATCAGCTACCTAACTTATTGAGATGAGTATTTAAAAAAACCCATTTTTGTTCTTTTTCTGACAGCATGATAATGAAAGTTCTTTCACTCTTTCGAGTGCTGTGTAAGTGGTGTGTTGCATTTATACGGTGATTTTCACTGTATGATTGTAAGTAACATTGTGAACCTTCAATTCCATGCTGAACACATATCTGATGGCAGTCAGCCCAAAGTGGGGTTAAGTAGCTTGTCTCTCCACAAATGTAAGATCAGGGGGATATGTATCTGATGGCTCATGTGTACATATGAAATTGAATGATTAAAAGTAGACAATATGGTATTGTGTTAACACAGAAACAATCATTTATGTTGCGCATTAATGAGATTTGAGACATCACAGGGGTGTGATTGCTTTCAGGGAACAGAAGCTGATCATTGGAAATCTATTTCTGTTTTCCAAAGGCTTGAAATAGTACACTGTCAAAACATTTTAGTCATTTGTATGTGTAGTTGGCTTGTTTCTTGTTATTGTGAATTGTTTTACATTTTAAGAATATCCTGATGTTACACTACAACCCATCTCCATTCCTCAAGTGACCAAATGCACATTGCAGATCATGTTGTATAATGACGGGCAGACAGCCCATAATATCACCTGTCAGTTTGATTAATGGTGTAAATAATGTATGCCAAGTAGGCAAGTATTTCATGCAGTTATCATGGAAACAAATGTCACTGTGTCATTATGTATTGACAAAATAAATTGTCTCAAGTGACAGTCATTTGCCAAGTGTTGTTGAAATGAGACTGAAAATTGATTGAGAGTGTAACTGAAAGGTAATTTATCACATATAACATGTTGGTTTCCAAATTGAGGACCAGATGGAGAGTTGCATCTTAATCAAAGCCCTAATACGATAATTGGAAGGAAATAACATTTTGAATTTGATTCTTGAGGCAAGCTACGTGCTGGGACCTAGTAGGGAAGCTGTAGTTAAAATCAATGTTTGGGGTTTCATTACTGTAATTGAATGGACGGTGATGGTGTATTTGGTGGGTAGGTGTTGCAGATGTTGCCATTGACCACTATCTTGTCAGCTGTCAACCATATTACAATATATGGCTAATTTTTTTGTCTGTGATAATGTTGAGTACATTTGGACTGACCACACTTTCAAGGCTTGGGTCTTGTAAATCTGCTGTAGAGATGATTAAACATTAATAAGATCTCATCCCTGTAATAGTAAATTATTGAAGAACGTGCTGCTCGCTTCCTGTTCAGAAATATCAATTGGGCCGGATATGTTTGTTATGCATCTGTGACAATTGTTTGGCCGGTTCATCTTTATTCAAGGGAAGATTTACCAAAATACACATGTTGTTGCGGCTATAATTCTGGTGTTTGCTGTTTACCGTGAAAGATGTGATAGGTTAGTTGTGGTGGGGTAACCCAGTGGTATAACATCCGCTCATCACACTGAAGACCCAGGTTCTATTCATCACATGGGTACAGTGTGTGAAGCCCATTTCTGCTGTCCCCTGCAGTGATATTGCTGGGATATTGCTGAAACTCAGTAACTGTGATAAGTTAATGTGATATGAGGGCTCTTCTTTACATTCAAGGCAAGGAATTCAAACCATTCTGACCAAGTGTCCTAACAGGAATTTTCCTGGTCCAGTTAAATATAGAAATGGTGCAGAGATTGCGATAAAACCGAATTTATGACAATCTCTCATAAAGCCAAACTGTTTATCATCAATAATGTGAAAACTCTCCAATATCCAGATAATCAAACCAATTTCTGAAAGCATGTTTATCATTACAAAGTGAGAAATCATGCATCTGGTATATTGTTATTCACTTGTGAACAGGTTTCAGCTGTTGTCAGAAGCCAGTCATTTCTTTGCCATCCTGTCCTGCGACTTTGCCTCATTGAAGACATGTATTGTGTTGCTCTGTTGATCAGCCTACCAGGGTCAGCCCAATGGGGATGTGAAGCTAGAGCAGCCTTCTGTGGTGGGTGTGGGCAGCGGCAGTGGCAGCACAAGCAGCACAGGCAGCGGGCCCACCTTCCCCACAGCAGACTCGCCCGTCTCAGTCACAGACTACACAGCCACTGCAAATTTCAATGACAACCAGAATGCTCTCACCAATGACAACGCATCTGTTGGTATGTAGATTTGTTGAATACTTGTGTCGGCCATAGTAGGTGGTTAGTAGGATAAGCAGCTAATGCCAGATAAGGTTACAGATTGATGTATACACATGTTGATGTACTGTCAAATGTTGACATTGACAGTATGTATTCTGCAGATCTTTTTTGTAAGCGTTGTGAATGTTTTAGGTTTGACTGACACAATGAAAGAGCCATTGGTCAGTGTATATTATCAGTGTATGCCTGACATTTGTTGGTTCATATAGGCTGATACTGATGGAAACTAGTTTTCTCTACTGCAGTATGTATGGATATTCTCTTAAGATGATTGAGAACATGATATGTATGGATGAGTGTTTGAATACTTTCAGCATCCACTGAGGATGGCAACATGCCGCTTGAGGGTTCCATCCCAGAAGATCAGCTCCGACAACTTTTGCAGACTCAGCTTGAGTACTATTTCTCTAGGTAGGTTGCTACAACGTCTGCTAGTTTATCCACTTTGGAAGTTTGGAAGAATTACCAATGATTATCGGTCCGAAAATGTATCATACTTGACTATATAATACTTGACCTTGACCCATTGTGGTGCAATTAAGTTACAATTTACACTCAGTATTCACAAAATGATGCCTCTATTCTAGACACAGCTTTTGATGGTAATCAGTGAATATATCACCACTGATGTGAAATATTCATTTCCGACCTTTATCAGTTGGTATTTAGTTATGAGCAGTATTGATAAATACAACTCCTGATACTTTGTCCACTACTCCTGCTTGTGTTTGTCGTGCATCCCTTGGTTTGTCCACAATTTCCTTTGCTTTGTCTGCTACTTTTCCTGCTAGTTTGTGTACTACTTTTCCGTTTTGTCCACTATTTCTGCTTGCTTGTCCACTACATATCCTTTTGGTATATCCGCTACTTCTGCTGATAACATGTCCACTACTTCTGCTGTTGTATATCTCCTAATTTTACTGTTGGTATGTCTGATACTTCTAGTACTAGTTTCTCTGCTACATCTCCTGTTGATAGGTTCACAACTTCAGTTGTCAGGGATGGCAATTTTTTTCATAAATCTGTGGAAATCCACGAATTTAAATGCAAATCAATGGATCATGGAGCCAGTTGGGTGCCTGTGGTCCCTAGAGACCCAGCTGATTTTCAGCTGAAACTTTCACCTGATGCCACCCCTGTATGTACACTACTTTTGCTGGCATGTCCAATACTTATCGTACTAGTTTGACCTCAAGATGTCCTGTTGGTATATCCACTATATCTGCTAGTATGTCCACTACTACTCAACATTTTATTCCAGAGAAAACCTTGTCCACGACACATACCTACAGTCCCAAATGGACCCGGATCAGTATGTGGCCATTGCCACTGTTGCAAACTTCAATCAGGTTCAGAAGCTCACCAACAACCTCCAGCTCATTGTAGATGTCCTTCGCAGTCAGTATTTTTTTTTGTGAAAATACATTTGTGATGCTTTTGTGACAAGAATTTACATGAGTCCACAATCCCATTCAGCTACTGATAAATGGATTGAACACTGATATTTGATATGGCAATATGGGTTGTCTCCCTTGAGGTATGACTGATGCAATACTCGTGCAATGACCATGTAGTGCAGACACATGGACATTAAAATTAAATTAATTATGAAAACTTTTTATGATGTGAACTGTAATATTGGAAACAGATCTTTTTAGGGGGGGAACAGATCTTATTAGGCATTTTCTTAAATGAAATAGACTTGATTCAATGTGGCATTTGTCATTGTAGTCATTTATGTGTAGTCATTTTGTTTTTGTGTGTGTTTTGCAGGGTCTCCTTCCGTTCAGGTAGATGAGAAAGGGGAGAAAGTGCGACCAAACCACAGTAGATGTGTGGTCATCTTGAGGGAGATTCCAGATACCACACCTGTAGAAGTAAGTTCAGGAGTAAATTGTTTCACCATCTACCAAAACAAGAGCACACTTTTCATTTATTTCATGCAAACTTTACACTGCAGAAACCTTTGTATCATTAATCCATTCACCAATAACCAACTGCAGCTAATATGTTCAGTGAAACCTGTCTGAACTCTGCACCCCAAACGACCCAAGTATTAGTCCTCATTAGATAGGGACAATCATTTTCCAACATGGCTGCCATTTACATTCTTAAATCTCATCTCTGCCTTTGATCTTTTCTGATCGTGTAACAAATTAAGGCAATGTTGATGACCAGAAATTATTCTTTCTTCAACTCTAAACTTGCCAGGTTAGACAGTGTTAATTACAGTTAAAATTGCTTTCTGGAACTGACAGGTCTTGCCAAAACATAGAGAAGACAGATTCCGCATATGACTGTTTAGACAGTGTGCAAGGTTAGACAGATGCTGGCATTGGCAGGTTTCACTGTATATAAATTGTTTTCTTCTCTTGCTGCTACATGTATTTGTTACTATAGCTTTGTTAACTGGGGACATTTTTAACCAGGAAGTACAACAGCTCTTCAAAGGAGAAAACTGTCCACCATTTGTCAGCTGTGAATTTGCTCACAACAACAGCTGGTATGTGACGTTTGAATCTGATGAGGATGCTCAACGTGCCTACCAGTTCCTGCGAGAGGAAGTGCGCACCTTTCTAGACAGACCTATCATGGTAAGTATGAGAATGTAGCATTCCTGTGTTGCAAGTCCCTTAAGACAAATATTGTTAAAATTTGCCCATTGTTTGTGGACATGTTCCATATCAAAGATATCTTAACCTAGCAGGATTCTGAAGCACAGGACCTGGGAAGATCCAGAGTAAAATCCAGAAATGTCCAACAACAAGGTTATTAACAGGATTGGGTGGTCAGGCATGCTGTTTTGGTTGACTAGTCATCAGTTCGGAATTGTGCAGATTGATAATCATGCTGTTGATATCTGGATTGTCTGGTTAGACTCGATTATTTACAAACCACTGTCATGTAGCTGGAATGTTGCTGAGTGCAAAAACTAAAGCACAGTTGGCTCAAGTTTTGTGAAAGTTGCCAAATATGGGTACCATTGGTAACACCATGGCAGGATTTACCGTATGTGATCTAACCCATAACAATAACCCCAGTGGTGATTATTATTATCCGTGCACTAGTGCATGGTTAAATAAATATCCAATAATAATAACAATTGAAATGCATGATTAAGTATCCAGACCTCGCCTTTGAAATATTTTGCTTGTATCCAAAGTATATTGTCGTCAGGTTCCCCATTGTTCTCGGTGCTCTTGGTTTGGTACCTCCTGAACTCTCAGATCATAAGAGTGCACGGGTTTTCCACCGAGAGCACAGACGTTCTCACAATCTGGGTAATGCAGAAGGCTGCAGTGCTGGGGAGCCTCCCTGTTCTCCGGAAAGTTTTGGGTGGGTTCGACTAGGCAGTGTTTCCTGGGAGAAGTCCCATTCGCTGCGTGAAGAGGGGCTGAGGGAACTGAGCTGATGAGCCTTACCAGCCTGACTGTGCCAGGATCACCTGAACCCTCTCTGCTGCATTTCAATCTTAACCTGTAAAACATAATAATAATAATGATAATAATATTTCAAAGTATTGTATGTCTGTTATGTTTATCTGATGGTCATTACTTCTGACTTGGTTGTCCAGAAGTCATCATACACATTGCATCATTGCATCTCATATGTTAATGCTCTAGTTTCATTATGATGTAGTGTTGAAGTGATCTTCAACATTCACTTGCTCCCTGCATGTATCTGTATCACTGTTCATGTTTCGAGATGACAGCTGTTAAGATGTTCCTTGGTTAATTCATTTGATTTCTAAGGTCATTACACAGTTATGATGGCCTTGATTTCATTTATAGGCAAGGATAAAAGCCAAGCCATTGATACGATCGACCTTTGTGCCACGGAACGGTATGAAAGTGCCCTTCCAAGGAACTGCAGAGCAGCCAACGTACCCACTCCCCCAGCCACAGCAGCAACAGCCACAGCAACAGCAGGCACAACAGCAACCTTACAGAATGGTGCAGCCTGCCTCCGTGCAATACATTGGTAATGGACAGCAGGTAGGACAAGCAGAAAGCACCAAGGGTCGTCATAGAACTGCCATTTGTTATCAAACACTTACATGGAAACCAGGTGTTCCAGGTTAGAACTGGTGTGCACTAGTCCGCATCAACATGTGCTGCTCAACTTGATGGTTAGTCTAAGGCATATGGTTCATAATGTCATCATACCCATGCAGTTAGGCTCATTACTCACAGTTCTAATTGCCCGATTATCAGCTCCCAGCTGGAGTAATGCACTGTCTAATATCCTAATTGAGTATGCAAACAAATTGATATTGTAGATAAGATTGTTAAATCTTCTGAGAGAATTAGGATTGGTAGGTATAAGCAGATATGTGCCTGGTGTTTGTTTCAAAGTGTTCATGTGTCAAACATTGCTCTCTTGCAGCCTTTTCCTTTCTACCCTCTGAGCCCCACGGTAATGTCCCCCTGGGCTCCCTCTGCCACCCCCTTTCTTGATCCCGGAGCGGTAAGTAAATACAAGGTGAATATTCAAGTGGGAGAGAGGGGACACCCTGGAACTGCCCTAGCAGGCATCACACAGACCTAAGGCAACAAGAAGCTCAACTGGTTCACTGTTCATGTTTATCTCAAAATGATTCCAAGATTCAAGTTAAGTGTTTTATATTAGCTAATGATGCTGTAATATTTATTACCTTTACACAAATCTTTCCAGTATTCTTGTATTTAGAAGTATCCCCATGTGTAATGCAGGTACTTTTATAATGTCCCTTGTAATTTTATGGTGTTTCTATTAAAGAGAATCTTTATTTGAGAGAACATCCTTTCTATACCCAAAAGAAAGATACTTAGATGAATTTATCTGTGATGGACTAGTTGAAGACTTGACAGCCCTAGTAATATTTAAGGAGGTAGGTAGGTGTAAATGATGTTACCAACTGTGCCCCAGCCCCTCAATAAGCCTACTGCTGTGTGAGTTCTGCTGAGGCAGGTTTTGCTTGCTTTGGTTACTAATGATAGTAGTGTGTTTAGTTGGTGTAGTAGATTGTTTGCTAACCCTGGCTGGTTCTGTGGTGTTCTTAAGCTGTTTCAACCTGTTGGGTTATGGTTCCACATGTGGATTTGTTTGTTGTATTCAGTTAAATATGGTCTCTTAAAAACATCTGTATTGTTTGGTAGATATGTATGCTAATTGCTGTGAGTAAATACAACCACACTGTTGAGTCCTACATATGAAGAGGATTCAGCTTATTGTTCGATGTTGAATGTTGTTTTCTGTCAAAGTTCACAGTATATTCTATTCATTGCTTTATGACTAGATTTCTGGTGTAGATCTTGCCTTGTGGTTAATTGGTTATGTCTTCAGTCTGAAGTTTTCATCACTTTTCTGTCTTAAATTCTTTTCAAGAGGACCTTTGTAGTAGAAATTCAGTACTCTTCATATGAACTATTGTGCTCACGTTTCCGTTCTGAATATTGTAGATGTTTCAAATGAACGGTTACCAGGCCACAAGTATAAAACCCACAGCGTCCACAAACAGACATATCTTCCAAAGCAATGCAAGAACCAACAGGTAAGAATTGCTAAAACCAGGCAAAGGTTATTGAGAATAACCTGCAAGCCTTTATAAACCTTTGGTTATCTGTAATTACAAAATAAATTTTGTGAACTGGAACTTTGTTTCCCAGTTGCAATTGCGCTATCATACCCTCGCTACGAAGATCTGGGGTCTGTAGTGTTCATTCCGTCCGGAGTATATCTCTTAAAGTTTACATGCTCAGTTCCCCAAACTTCACACACATGTTAATCATCACTCATAGATGTGCCTTTTGCTATTTTTAAGTTTTTCAGAATTTTGTTGTTGCTGTTTCCATGGAAACATGACTTCTTAATGTGTTGTCCTTTCTCCAAGACGATGTAGAAATATGTGGATGTTGTAGTTTTTCAGCAGAGACGTCAGATAATTCAATCTGTTTGAATGCCTCATGAAATTGTCAGTGACATGGAAGACCATGTCAATTAACTTTTGGCAACCATTGCTCATACTAGTGAGCATTGATTCACATCTCGACAAAGAAAGAAAATAATGTTAGCAGAGAAGCTAAAACTATAGTGAGTGAGATGTCCTGAAAGTAATTTCAGCTATTTTCAATAGCATTGCCTGTAATATTTGCTCTCATTCAACCTTTGTACCTTCCCAAGGGAGAGAACTCAAAACAAAACTCATTACACCTGCAATTAATCTTCAAACGTACTGCAACTGAGCGAGTCAGGATATGGGGATAGACAACGATAAAGATAAGGGTTAGATTTGGCAAACCACTGTTTCTCTTAAAGGGCCAGACTTGGTTACTTAATGTCATATGCAGATTACATTGATTGAAGCTGCCAGTAACTGGATTGTCTGTTGTAATATTGCTGATTGTGGCATAAAATAATTATAATGACTGTCCTGGGATTTTTGTTTGTTGAGCAGCTGTACTGCTTATGGGCAACATTCAAAATAATTGCTGGCCGAGTGCCCGTTGTTTTTGCATTGAGCAGGCAGTTTAAAATATTTGCAGGTCCTTGTGGCCTTTAGTAAATGTGTCATTTTTTTTCTACTAGGATCTTTCATACAATTTTTGCTGTATTAAAATTTGGGTATCATCCATAATCCTTCATGGCAGGATAACTTACAGTAGTACTTCTTTGTATTTCAGTGCTTTACTCTTAGGATGTCAACATGGGTCTTAAGCAAATAAAACATCTCTCTGTGCCACAGCCTTTTCTAACTATTGAGTGAGTGAGTTTAGTTTTGCACCGCACTTCGCAATATTCCAGCTGTGTGGCGGCGGTTTGTAAATGGAGTCAGGACCAGACAATCGAGTGATCAGCAGCATGAGCATTGATCAGCAGCAAGTCAGTTAGCCTGACCACCAGATCCCATTAGTCGCCTCTTACAACAAGCATAGTGGCTTTTATGGCAAGCATGGGTTGCTGAAGGCCTATTCCACCCTGGACCTTTTGTAACTAATTTTGTAGAAACAGTTTGAAACTGTGTTTAAAGTGTAGTCTATTTTGTTTTCATTGGTTTGGCAAAATGGTCTCGGAGATTCCATTGAGGGTCTGGATTTTAAAGCCTGCAGGCCTTGATGGCTAACAGGCAAATTAAAATATTGGAATCACTGCTTTTGAGAACAGTGTAAAATTTCATGATTGACTTGATTTTTTTCCTCGTCATGATCTTGGTTCCCAACACCTGAGCATGATACAGCAACAACACTACGTATCTTAGGTAGTCTGTCACATAGTAGTGGTTCTGCCATTAAAACTTTTAACAGCAAAGAAAACTTGTGAGTAAATGTTGTTGAATGTCAAGCATGGCTTATGTACAATGATGTAGGATAAATAAATCACAGTTGTAATGAGATTTTTCACTGATCAATGATGAGTGAACACAAGAAAACGTTTAAATACTGTTAGTCTGTGAAGACAAATTTGTGGTTGCATCTTGCAGTATGTCCTTGATATCTCCATTGTATATGTCCTGATAAGTCTCCACTAATTCCTGGAAGCATCTATGTCTCGGTCCAATGAATTTATTTCTTCTCTTGGCTGTCTTTTTATTCAGTCGGGTTTCTAAGCTGGGAAATTTAGGGTAGCATTCACAACTTGCATTCGCTTTTTATCCCCCTGGCATGTAATGCGGGCTGATATAGTCGACACTTTGTCCATCCGTCCGGCCGTCCATAAGTAATCATTTTCTTTCTGGAGCATAACTCGGAAACTCTTCAATATTTTTAGACCAAACTTGACAGATATAATAACCTCAACCTATAGTTGTGCCTTTTGCTATTTACAGAGTTTAGCCATTTATATTTTTTTGTTTTTCCATGGAACAGTTTGGTGTTAGTCTAATGGGAGGGTGGGCTTCATTTCAGTATTTTTCTGCAAAACTTGGTAAATATATCAATCAGAACCTAAAGTGGTGCCTTTTGCTATTTACAGGGTTCTTTTATTTATTATTTTCTCAATTTCCATGGTTTGTCGGTTTCTGACATTGTCTCAAAAGTGAGAGGTGTGTTTCATTTCCAGAGCAGAACTCAAAAACTTCAAAATATCTTGCAGAGCTAAATATAGTATTGTATTATGAGTTAAGGGCGAACAGGAAGGTTGTAACATTTCTTCCATAAATGTGGGCAATGGTAACTTGCTCACTCTTCTCAATGTTTTGTTCAGCAGAAATGTGAAAACCCATCGGTCATCGGTACAGGAACGGAACAGCTCTGATGGCCGAGTGACGAATGAGCGCCACACAGTGTCTGCCCCTCGAACGAGTCCCCGTAACCTTGACAGTGCCCAGATCTCAAGCTTTACCCGTCGTGGAGATATGGGAGGCAATTCTCATATGGTCAATGCCTCAGTCCAGCCACATGGAGTGGATGCCAATGCCAACCTTACTCAAAATAATAAATCCGACATGGCCTCTCAAAGGTAAGTGGTTATCTTGGGGTGCACATAAAATGGGCCCCAAGGAACACATGCATATACAGGAGACTGAATGACCTGTGTGGTATCAGTTTTATTGAACAAGTCAATGATTTGGTGTTGAGAGGTTTCAGACATTCACTTGAATCTTGCATAATAAAATGGATGAATTTTAACAGGAAATGTACATTTGAAATGGATCCCTGAAGACATACAAAACTTAACAAGGCTTTTCTCTTTCAGGAAAAGTTACAAAAGAGGAAGAAGGGGTGAAGAGGGTGCTAAGAATTCTGTGAGTATTACAAAGGGTTGTTTACACAGGCACTTGTGTTGTTGTGAGGATTTGAGATTTTTTATTTTGAAATATGAAAATTTTTAGATGACCCAACTTGAAACACTTCACAGTATGATATATCTAGACAAGCCTGGGCACTTCAATGTGCCCACCCGCCTGCTTTGTCGATGGTTACGTTACTATCGCATACAGTTGATTAAAACTTCATCTAAACCTAATCATGGGTGATTGGCCCTTCGATCACCTTTCATGACACCTACCGTTTCTATATTGTTATTTCTACATTTCGATTGAAAGCTGATTTTGACCCTCAATTAAACAATCTTGGCACAAATGGCAGACGATAGCAAGTGTCGCCCAGTAAGAGGGCTGACTATGACCACACCCCCTTTATGCAGCCTCACGTCCTTGGTGGTTTAGACCACTAAATTACCCAAATTGTGTTTCAGCGGCAAAATCCTTCCATGCCTGGTCGAGATGGGCGCCTGGAGCCCCAGTTTGAGTTAGAGTCTACGTCATTCCCGCCTTTACCAGGCTCTCTAGTAAGTTGTGAAGTTAATTGCATGATAGGTACTTGGATATTTCTAATGTTTGTGAGAGGTAAAGAAGTGTTCATATTTTGAACTTTATGAAAATACATTTTTATTGACCTGTTCCTGCCTATTACTTGATATTGTAATGTATTCTTTCAAAAATGTGGATCACCTTCCATATCTATATGAGAGTTTGCAGTGCAAACGTTTATTATTTTTTCAATAATGATCACAGTTTATATTTTTGAACTCAGGGGAAATATTTCAATATTTTCAAGCAAAAACTTTATAATGACTGAATACATCCATTAACACAGGTACTATCTCCAGGTGCTACCAATGTCAGAGAATAAATTTCATGTTCTGATGATGCTCTTTTAATGACTTGTAAACATGCAGATAGCTTAACTGAGTGTAAAAGGCAGGGTTGAATATATTTGTTGGAATTTATTTTTCTTGATTATGTAGTAAATAGGTATATAAGGTGAATCTGTTTCCTTGGGAACTGACCTGCTGGTGACATACTGACTTTCTGTGATGTTTGTGTTTTAATGTGTCTTTGCTTTTACAGAACAATGCTGCATCTAGTGAAAGTTTTGAAAGCAAGTTGTCTGATGTTGTAAAGGGCACGGCTCGACTTCAAGTTCGCGAACCTAGTACGACAAAATCAGTTCAACAGCAACAGTCAACAGCACCTCCATCCTCCCAGCACACTGCCTCTAGAGTTGCATCCCCTCCACCACAACCTGTAGCCACACCGCCGTCCCCCACTGTTGTTCCACCACCCCCAGCCCCAGTTGTAGCTCCTGTCACACCTGCTGTCAAGGAAGTGCTGGAACCAACAGCAGTCCCGGTTACAACAGCAACAGCAACTGTTGCAGTTACAGCAGAACCTGTCTATCAGCAAAAGTGAGTTCCAGTTTGCCTTAAAGGAGAGAATAGTTGTTGCTAATGGGCTTGTTTTTGTAAATCTTGGGCAAAGTAAATAAGTCCTGTAACCAAATGTGTCCCTCCTTGATGAACAACACTTGAAGTCTGCATTAAGGTTGAAAGCTTTGCTGTAACATTGCTAACAGGTAGTTTGTTTTGTCAGAGTTGCATGACCGCATCCAGGATACAGTCGTTTTTGCCATGCCTCCGTTAGGCTGCACTGATAAATGAACATTCAAACTACAAACTGTCATGCATGCAGAAACTGATTGTCTGTGTTGTTCACTTGGTATTGAGAGTTACAAGGTTATTATTTTGATAATGTTTCAGATCAAGTAAACCAGCAAGTACAGTGGAACTGAAACCTGCTCCCGAGCCAACAGTCACCAAACAGGCCTCTGTTGTTGTCTCTAGCCAATCAAAACCTACAACATCTAGTGTATCTGTTCTCTTGGTAAGTAACTCCCCTTCCATCTCCTGTGTCAGGTTAATTCATATGTTGCCTTCAGTTACATTTGCTCATCCATCTGCGCCATGAACAAGGTACATTTTAGTGAAAAATTGTATAACTGATGTAAAAGTAACTTCATTCTTTCATTATTGTAATTGGGTGATCATTTAGTTATGATCTGTTTGTTGTGTCAGATGCAGGTTTAAGTGATTAAATGGATAATAAGTATACTTGAAGCAAGTTAGTAGAGTGGATATATTTTGTGAATAATGGGAGAGATGTGCCATGAATGTACTCATCCTCCTGAAAGAAATGAAAGGAGGTTTTGAAGTATCACATGAGAGAGTTGCGCAATAAAAGTGTATGAAACTCCTACAAAAAGACAGGAAGTTCACAGAGCTGATAACTAAGAAATGTTGCTGACCCTGTTGACATGGAACTAGCCCTGTGTCAAAAACAGGAAACTGATATAAGGTATTAAACTAAAGTAATTTATGCATTACTTGTACTTAAACATGTGCAAAAACAACTTCAGTAAAACCATGACTTGATCACTGTTAATTCATTCAGTCCATCAGAAAAGAACGACATTCTGCATTGGCTGAAAGCGTTCTCTAGACCAGTCACATTTAGTATTAGATAAATTGGTAGGTTGATCTGTGGAAGTTACAGTTTGGTTGATCATGAAGAACTATACAGACATCTAGTTACCACATTTGTAACTTGTTTTTGAAACATTTCCTGTAGTCAATGACATGGTCAAATATATACCCTTGTAAAATGTATTGGTGCGCAGGGCCAGCTAGAAAATAATGTTATAACCCATGTAACTAGCAAGCTGTGGGCCAGCTGCAGACTCTATTTCATACACTGGAAACAGGTTTGGTGATTGGGATGAATATTTGATGTCTTAGCTCTGAAGGCTTGAACGTTTTTCATGCCATCAGTTATTGGTTTCCAAGTTACATTATATATAAGACTCTGTGATTAAGTGGCAATAGTGCGTTAGCCGTGCCCTGTTACAAAGTAAGACAAAATGTTGCAAAACCCTTGATGCATGTTAATCATCCTTATGTTGTTGTCAGCAGGAGGACAAACCCAATCTGCCTCCAGGAGTGAAACTGAGCTATGCCCAGATGGTACAGCGGAAACGGGACACAGATGGCAACGGTGGTGAGAAGACAAAAGAGGACAACAACACCTCCCCTCAACAATCCCCACCCCCTGTTGCAACTGCAGTCACAAGTGCCAAGAACGGCCAAACGTTGCGTGAGCAAACACAAACTGTTAAAGTGGCGTCAGCATCTGCCCGACAGCCACAGATGAAAGAGAATGTGAGAAAGGACTTTGAACCCAAGGAGCAGAGGCCACAGCGAAGAGCAAAGGAAAACCGAGAAAGGCGGGATCGGCGGCGAGACCGCAGTGAGAGGGACATTAAAGTGGCAGCGAAATGATAACATGCAACACTAGTCTTAAAACTAATTTGGCAATTGTCATTGTGGGGAGCTAGCCACTCTGTGGTGTATAGTGGAAATAAGTATTGATGGATTTGTGGTTATGGGAGGGGCTCTTCATCATTGAGACTATCATCGTACCAGTGCAAGGAGTTGCAAGTATTCATGATAGCATTGATCTTTCACGGCTTCAAGTTTGTGATGTTTATTAGGCAGTGGTTGACTTGTCGCTTGCCCCAGTGTTTGGTGGTCATCCAAGCACTCACAAGCACTCTGCCAAGTGGTTGCACTTCAGGCAAGATTGGCAATACAGCTGACACTGCTGGGTTGAGGAGAAGGAAGCTAGGGCAACCTGGGGCAACCCCTCCCTAGATGGTGCATTGGAAACAAGGAGGAAACGAGGAGGAACAGATATTATGCAAAGTAGCCAAAGATGGTTATTTACACCAATAGGTTTCCTGTGTCAAGATGCAACTGTATTGATGTGATTTGGACATGTTGGATTTGAAACCAGGCAATTGTACAGTAAAAACTGCCTCTTGGATCCCTTGCAGGTGATTGCAAGGACATTGATTGATGGACAAATAGGTTGCCTAGACAGCCTGGATTGAATTCAATTCAAGAAAGTGAAGAACAGGTGTTGGAAGTGATCAACACAAGATGGAATGAAATTCTGGCCTATCTCAATTGAAAATTGAGTGCAGTGGGAAAAGACTTCTATTTTGGAGAAAAAAAACCCCAAATTATTTACTAATTTAAGTTTGCATTTTATTTCTTTTGTTTTGATGAACGGTCAGGGTTTGACTGAATGTTATGTTTTTACCACAGGAGTGGTGTTCTTTGTTAGACAGAACTTGCCGACGTCTCAATTCCTCGACACCATGGAATGGACCGAATGAAGCTCTTGATGGGATTGTTGGATGGATTGCAGTCAGTAATAACTGTCAGTAGTTGATAGCGCCTCAGTCTGTTATTTCTTCTCATTCAGTTAATCATCTACCTTTAAGTTCATAGGACCAATCATTATGAGCACTTAGAATTTTCGTTTCGTTTTCACAGCAGTGTTTCGAAGATTGCCTGTTTTTCTTTTAAAAGTGAGGGTTGCATTTTGACCTTTGTTGCAAGAGGCAGTGGACCTAGCTGAAACTGTTTTATATGTGATGTGTAGTGTGTTGAACTGAAAGTTGAGCTGTTTAGGGTGTGTCACAGTGTGTTGGTGTTGGTGTTTATTTGTGTGTCTGTGCAGGATGTAAAACCATACCAAGAAACTGTCCTTTTCTGCATTGTGATATTCAAGCATGTTACCAATTTTTAAATAGTCTGCAGATGGTTATGCATTTATCTGGTCCAACCATTTAGTTTTATACTCCATATTGAATTTTTTTTAGATGGTTTGTTAACGTTCAATCAACTTCAAGCATATTGCGATTATAAATTGACACCAAGAATGTTCCTGAAACTTAAATCTCAGTGCTGGTGAAAGTCGATGTATTTTTGACTTCACATTGAAGTTAAACCAAAGACATTCAGTTTCTTCTAACCATCTATAACCTGTTACTTTGAATGAATCTGTACAGTTACATGAATTGTGGTTTTTGAGCCCCTGTCAAGACACCATTGTCATCCCCTGTACATTATCATCCATATCACCAGTGTGTTACTGTGCCCTGTAGTCCTATTCATAGACTTCATAGGGGAAAACTTGTCATCATAGACTGTCATTTTCAATTTAAAAAAAAAGACAAAAAAATAAAAACATGAAAAAGGATGAAAAAAATATTTTCCATTTTTAATTGCATCTCTCATATGAAATCCATCATATTTTTAACCACTTTGTGTTGTAGATACTCCAGAAAATGTATTTAAGAGACTCTCACCTGTATGTACACATTCACAGGTGTCTTGACAGGATCACTCTCCATAAACTTTGTACTATTTTTCATTGAGTAAATTTTTAGTGATTGAGGATATTAATCCATGACTTAACTTCCTGTGAATAGTACATGCGACAGCTGCCTGTGGAGTATTTGGGAAATGGTGGCCCAGATGGATGGATGGATGAATAAATGGATGTGTGTGTGTGTGTGAGAGAGAGAGAGAAAGTATTGGCGTAATATTTCTGTATAAATGGCCAGCTTGTTAAGGTGATTGGGGATTTCCATGCTGTAAAGTGCTTGCATAACAGTTACATCAGACCACATCAATACAGGGTCATTCTTCCAACTCTTATGAGATTGAAGATCAATGATTGTGTTTTGGTGAAAAGTTAGTGAAAAATTTCCTGAATGATGTTAACCTTCTTTACACCAAACTTGCCATTAAGTGAAACCAGATGGAGATAATTTATGGCAGGAAGGTTGATATACTTCAAGTGTTTGTCATTGATAATAATGAATGGATGGGAGCATTTTTTGTTTTGGGCTTTATATCAACAGTGGTTTAGTATTGTGACTTGCTTGTTTCTGTTGCCTGTTTTGATTCATAATTGAACAGGTTGGTTACTATGGTTACCACAAATTCAAAGACACATCCCAAAGGTGCTAAGATGAAAGTGCATGTCGCCATGTCACAAACAGATTGATGGCCGGGCTTCATCCTTCAAACGTGATGGCTTGATATTTCGTATTCCATAACATTTGTTGAATCATTTCATAAATTCAGGCGCGCAAGGGATCTCTTGTGAATCATTATTGTGATATATATAAATACATATATTATATTATATATAACTAGGTATTTCTGGATATCTGTATGTCGCTTGTCTCCCTGACTGCATGAGCTTGGTGTGTATGGTGTACAGAATGTGGAGCCCCCTACTACTTCCATACCTTCATTGAAACTCAGCAGATTCAGGAAAAGTTCACAACCTCAAGTTTTGCGCTTCGTGGCTCACATATAAAACTTTTCCCTTGTCTGTTCCCATGGAAACCTGTCCAGTGGCGTCCTCATAATCATGTACATAATATACCAGGAGGGAAAGGTGAAAATGTGTATATGTTCAAGTGTAAATATATATAAATATATATAATGAAGAAACTGTTGAACTGAATGTAGCTAGTTGATTGTGAATGTTTTAGCATTTAATGTAGTTGTTGCTACTACTGTTAGTTATGAGGATTCTGTTTCCAATAGCCAAGTGGTAGGCACTGCATCTCTGGCAGATATTGTGTGTGCAGCAAAGCCTGCTACATTCTCCTACCCATAGAAACACCACTTAGGCAAGGGGTGACAAACCACAAACAAGCAAAGCAGGGATGATTGGAATCAATGTCTACTAGTTCTTCTGAAAAGCTGTCAGCAACTTGAGTTTTCAAAGCTCTGTGAATACTTTGATCAATTGGATTATGTTTTTGGTAAAAGAACGTTTGTCAGTCAGGTGAACTCTATTGCAGAAAATGTTTATATTTGACCTGTGCAGAGGTAATGACAGTAGCTTTGCTGTGATGTGAGTTTGAACCCAGTCCAGGAGATGGCCTGTCTCTTGTAATCGGATGCCACTCTCGCAAGTAACCAAACATTCAGAGATTATTTTCTTTACTTTTGATATTCATACAATGGTCGGAGATCACCACTGATGGTAGTTTCTGCTAGGTTTTCAAGTATGTATGATTAATTTATTAATTTGATCAGTGTAAGGCCCTATGTTTGGTGAGGCCCAGTAATTCCCCCAGTAAGTTAATTGATTGTACATACTGGCTTTCTAGTTGTTTGATCCACAAGGATTGTACTGTTTGAATGTTGATGTTATTTGATGATTAATGGCTTGTATGGTTCTGCTTCTGATTGGCTGAACATGACTACTGACAGGCATTGTAATTGGGCACCAGAGTAACGTTTGCTTTTTTATTTTTTATTTTTTGTTACTTTTTATTTCTGTTGGTGGGAAGCTGTTAATGTCAGTTTGCATGTGCTCAACTAAGTCCTTCCTCTAAAATACACACAAATTAAGGAATAAGCGTTAAGATTGGTTCGCATGTTCATGTAAGATTGACTATTTTCCTGTGTTTGATTTCTCCAGTAGGCGGACTGCCAATAGGGGCCTGTATTCAGAAGGCTTATTGTGTACATAGTGACGTATATGGTAAAACTATATATTATATACTATGAATTGATTTCTGAGAAATGACTGAGTTCTTAAGATGCAACACTTATTCCAGTCATCACAATCTGCATGCACCGTGTGAGAAAACAGGGTGTGGGAGAGGAATTGGTGTTCAACATTGGATGTCACATAGCTACTTTGTCATCAATCATGGACTTTTTTTTTTATTTTAGCCTGACTCTGCAATCAACAGATGTAAAACTGAATATTTTTTGGGTGTTTATTATGAATGGGTTTAACTTGTTTCTATCCCTGTTCCTGAACATTTCCAGCATTAGGAAATAAACTTTCTGCCAGAGGGTTCTGATTCTGCAAGTAGAATTTGGAGTCTTGGTGTGCTGGAGTGATCTTACGAGTGTTGCTATGGTTAGTAGGTTGGCAGGTGACTCAGAACTCTCTCTTAGCCTAAAGCTTCAAAACAAGCACCATATATTGGACTAGCGTATTGTGTACATAAATCAGTGTGGCTGTTTCCATGTAAACCATTATCAGTGTTGTGAGGTTGATGAATGTGCATCAGTGCATCTGCCATTCAGCCACTTGGTTAAGTTTAGTCTGCACATATTGTTGAGAGGGATACCATTAATGACTGGACCCAACATGTAGACCTGCTCATGCTTTCTCTAAGTTGCCATACATTTGATTCAGGACTCCCAAGGTATTTCATTTCAACATTGTAAATCATGCAAGACAAGTGTCTTCAGAGTATATGCACCATTGTTGCTATTTATTGCACAGGTTGTGTCATCATGTCTTAGAGAGTTGATCCTGTTGTGTTCTTCAATAACTGTGCCTCAACTACACCATTGCAAAATGAACCTCTTGCCAGGTCCCCACTAGTATTACCCATACATTACTGTAGCAGCACCATTCTATATTGCGGTCTTGATTTTATTTGTGCTTGTTTTGAAGCTTTGAATCATACTTTACCTTACTGGACTGCTCAGATACTAGAAGAGACTGCAGCTACATCTGACGTTAAACCATTGAAATCATCATAAAACCAAAGATGGACGTTTACCATGTGTATATTGGGTGTAGTTTCACATTGAAATATGGTTGGCTTACTTATAATTGCTCTGTATTGCCAGCAGATTTATTCTATTTCGGATACAATCTTCTGAACTATAATTGGTAAAGGTGGATGTACTTGTGGTAATTTTGATTTTGAATTGAGTTAAAATGAATACTTTCTTAGTCTTAATCCAGATACAAAATGTTCAATATCTGTAATCACGAACCAGTGGAAGGGTTGTCTTATGGTTTGTTATCACAAATTGCATAATCTGCACCTACGCCATTTACAATGAACCTACAGAAACCAGCTTGCTTCCTGTTGATTACATCTACTTAATGTGGGATTGGTAGAGATGGAAAACTTTGTGATTGATTCATTTGTGTCACATTTCGCCAAAAGGTTTCTACAGGTGGGAGACTAATCAAGGGGAGGCAACTGTTCCACTGGCTTGTGATAGCAAAAGATACTTTAACCCTAGTGGCATTAATAACTGTCCCCCTCCTCTCTCTGCTCTATCTCTCTATCTCTCCTGCAGTCTGATTTGTTAATTTATTACCACATGATTGGAATATAGAGGAAGAAGAATAAAGCTCTATCTTTGTCACCTGTTGTTGGTTGTCTGTTTTATGGTGTCATTTTTTTTACATTGAAACTAACAAATACATTCAATTACATTTGCCACCATTAAGAGTGAGGTACAGCTCCTAGTGTAATTACTAACACATGTTTACAAGCAAAGTTTCAAGTGTTTGTGTATTCATATTTTGCTTTACACAATTCTTCAGGTTAAAAGACGAGGCAGTTTCGTGAAGCTGTTCATTCTTCGACACAGGAGGCTGAACACGGAGCGTGTAGTCTTTCCTGAAACTTAATAATTAATGTGACTATGGATTGTCTTCACATGTTGATCGGTCCCAGAACAGCACTCTGACACATGAGACTGTCTTGACATCGATGAACTTTGAAAGACATTTAGGTGATAAAGTAATGACATTCCTATCCACCCTTAGGCTTCTTTGGCACACACTTCACGCACAAGAAAACTTGTTTCATGGAAACCTAAATTGAACACCGCAACAATGGATTTGTTGACGGTAACAGCGGATTGAGTGATTTCTATACTTCCGATTTATCGCAACCGCATGACGTTTTTCTTTTAGCTCTGGAAAAACAACTTTCAACTGCCCATTCAGCTTTTGTCAATCAGGGAGACTATAGTGTATAACCAGTGTAGGCAATATCACTATTACTTGCAAATACGATTCATCTAAAGGCATGCTTCCCTTCTAAAAATTTAAGGAATGCGTGAAGGAGGGTTTTATCGGCACAATTTACTCTATCTTCGCGGTGAATCGAGAATAGTCATAGTTATGGTCATATTTTTCACACACCCTAACAATTTTTAAGTCATAAAACTATTACTATTACTTGCAAATACCTTTCAACTAAAGGTATGTTTCCCTTATAAAAATTAAACGAATGAGTGGAAGAAGTTTTTATCGGCACAATCTAGTCTCTCTTGGCGGTGAATCGAGAATAGAAGCCAGTGAGCTATAGCATACCGACTTGAAACTTTACTACAAATCTACTGTCCTAACACGGACACTAATACCAATTATTTGACTTAACCTGAAGTGACAAAATAGTTAACTTATCTTCTACATGTGGGATTTCAGTTGTTACAACGCTCAGCGAATTTAATCAGCTGATGAAAATATAACGGGCTCAATTTTAAATACTACGCTGCGGCTATATTGACTACACTGGTTACGTAAAGACCCGTGACATCCGTTCAGGTTTTTTCTGGGAGTTTCTTTTCCCTGTATATAAAGTCTCCCTGGTTATATGCAGGACTAGGCAGTACCTTGTCGTCTCACAATCAGTGAACCACATTGGTTTCCCTACAGCGCTTAGCCTTCCCAAGAATTCTTAAGCATGATGCAAGTCTTAATTTCACCAGGTTCTGAATCTCGTGCCTCCATGTTGTTCATTTTCACTCTATCACAGTAGTTATGTGATATTTAATTCACACGAGAAAATGAAAGTTCTACTGACAAGCCGCACAATGCTAGGGGCCGATTCTTACCTGGATTTCAGAGATGATTGTACCAGAACTGGCTGGCCTCAAATGTATAGTATCATCATGACATTTTGTAGATTAATGGCAAGCAGTGAGCTGTACTTCTATATATATATGGATATTTCGGACACTTTAATGATTTGCTGTTATAAGTCTAGATTTAGTGGATTGATGTGATTGCTTTAACCCTTGAATGGCTATTGTATGTGAGCCGACATAAACGACCGGTTTACTGAGACACGTTCTCACAGATCTACACAATCACTGAGTAATATTTTGTTGCCATACTGATGCAATATTTGCCCTTTTCTGGAGTCAGTAATCTGCGAGAAATAACAGACAATTTATTTAGGGAAGTCATAAACAGATTGTTATTGCTCTGGTGTATATAAAGTCATGCCTCTCTGTCTGAGATACTAGATGTTGCCCCTTAGGCTTCAGGGATTGTTCTATTTCTGAATAAGTATGGCATTATTCAGTCCTGACCGAAAGACAAGTTTATTCACGACACAATGATTCCCCAGAGACGACTCTTGGAAGTTCCAGTAACTGGGTTATGCTGAAGACGGTTTGTATAGACTCGTATATGATACATGTGCCACTCTTCCCTACCCAGTTCTACACACACTTGCATGTTGCACCAGTGTCAAGTCAGTCAGACTGTTTACACACACTTGCATGTTGCACCATTGTCCCATCAATCGCCCCGTTTACAAACACTTGCATGTTGAACCAATTTCCCGTCAATCACCCTGGTTACACACACATGCATGTTGCACCAATGTCCCGTCAATCACCCTGTTTACACACATGTGCATGTTGCACCTATTTCAAATGAATTACACTGATTATACACACGTGCATGTTGCACTAATGTCACGTCAATACCCTGTTGACGCATACTTGCATGTTGCACCGATGTCACGTCAAGCACCCTGTTTTACACGTGCATATCCGCATGCTGCACCAATGTCCCATCAGTCAACCAGTTTACAAACACGTGCATATTGCACCCACGTCACGTAAATCACCCTGTTTACACAAACGTGCATGATGCACCGATGTCACATCAATCCCCCTGTTTTACACGCACGTGCATCTTGCACCGATTAGAGATTAGGTTGGGTTTATACGCCGCTTCCAGCAATATTGACCACGTTATGTGTTCATTTAACGCCGAGACTACATGTGGGGAGCACAGGCCCTCGTGTCATTGCCAGGATTAAAGATTTTTTTAAAAAACTATAAACATTCTAAAAAATAAAGGTCTAGATACATGTATATTGTACTGTGAAGGGCTTCGCAATGACACGAGGGCCTGTGATGAGGAGGAGAAATTCTGGTTCAGTTAAGACAAGGAAGTGGCTGTGATAACAATTCGTTATGAAAAGTATATAGGACAATGTTTTCTTACTGATTGCTCATTACAAAAAGCGAATGGCCTTGGTCATCTGATCTTTCAAGGGAACATATGTAAAGAAAGAGTACTGGTTGTTCGTCCTTTTCACTCATTCATGCAGTTTACAGTCTGTACAGGGGAGAATAGTTCCTAGTGCTCAGCCATGTTACCGACAGTCACCATGCTTCGATGTGGAAAAGGGCTACCCTGAACCACAGTGTAAGCAGGTGCTCCTCGCTCCCAACCTGTTCCCTACAGATGTCGGTTAGACAATTGATGCGTTTGCAGATATCTTCAAATGAACCAGCAAGACAATCGTTAAATGTCATTTATATTCAGATGGAATCGGAATTGTGAGTCCAGGTTTGGGACATGTGTCACTGGGAATCGTTATTTTCCGAGAAAATGAATCAGTGATTAATTATATTTGTTGAACAATTCATCGTACCGATTTTGCACCATGCTTTCAAACTTTATTATATGGCCTTGAATGTTTTGATGGAAAGGCTGCCTGCTTGGGCAGCCGTGTCAGTACACTGATGGAGAAATGTTCCATGGAGCTACATCGGTGTATTCCCAAGTGATTGACTGTAATCTGTAGTGCAGACCCTGAAGCGAACATATCCAAGAAAGTCCACGCAAGTCTAGAAAATGTACGTAGTCTAGATTTCCACAGCTTATGAAAATGTAGAAAGTCTCAGGGCTCCATTTCATAATATTATTTTGTTTTACAGTGAACTTTTTTTCAGTAAAATATGTTCAATTCGGAGACTAGTTGTTAGTCTGGATTGGCTGGGATATAGCGAGATGTGTTCACACACTCGAAAAATAATTAAAGCTACTAAAAGTCACTGCATTCAAGGCTTAACAGATGTACTTAGATGTTTAGACAATCGCACTTAAACTATCTGTCCACGCACACTAAAGATGTTTGTAAATATTCAAGTGCCTCAGATGATGACATCACAGACGTGTTGGCTAAGGTCATTGAAACCTTAGATGTTGACGTCACAGACCTATTAGCTAAGGTCACATAAAACCTTGGTGTCTATGTTCACATGTTGACGTCACAGACCTATTATCTAAGGTCACTTAAACCTTGGTGTCTATGTTAAGGTGTTGACGTCACAGACCTATTAGCTAAGGTCACTTAAACCTTGGTGTCTATGTTCAGGTGTTGACGTCAAAGACCTATTAGCTAAGGTCACATAAAACATTGGTGTCTATGTTCACATGTTGACGTCACAGATCTATTAGCTAAGGTCACTTAAACCTTGGTGTCTATGTTCACATGTTGACGTCACAGACCTATTAGCTAAGGTCACTTAAACCTTGGTGTCTATGTTCGGATGTTGACGTTACAGGCGTATTGGATAAGATGATTGAAACGTTAGGTGTTCACGTCTCAGATTTGTTGGCTAAGGTCATTGAAACCTTGGTGTCTGTTAAGATGTTGACGTCACAGATGTATCAGCTACGGTCATTGAAACCGTAGGTGATGACGCCGCACAGGCATTGGCTAAGGTCATTTAAACCTCAGATATTGAAATTACATCTGTATAGCCTAAGGTCATTGAAACCTTAGATGTTGATATCACAAACGCTTTGGTTAAGGTGGCTGACACCTCTGATGTACTGCACAAATGTATTGGCTAAGGTGGCTGACACCTCTGATGTACTGCACAGATGTATTGGCTAAGGTGGCTGACACCTCTGATGTACTGCACAGATGTATTGGCTAAGGTGGCTAAACCTCTGATGTACTGGACAGACGTATTGGCTAAGGTGGCTAAAACCTCTGATGTACTGCACAGATGTATTGGCTGAGGTGGCTGACACCTCTGATGTACTTCAATGACGTATTGACTAAAATCGTAGAACCTCGATGGCTGTGTTTAGATGTTGCAGTGTCACAAACCATAGAAGTCAGATATTCGGTCTTAGATGTGAGGACGATATTTCATATATATTCCAGGATTTTGTGATTCAAAGATCGTATTTGACCATATATTGTCACCGTATCAAGACTGTTTGGTAGACATACAAACATTTATATCGATCATATATTGTCACCGTATCAAGACTGTCACATATACATATATACATTTCGATCGTATAGTGTCACCGTATCAAGACTGTCACATATACATATATACATTTCGATCATATAGTGTCACCGTATCAAGACTGTCACATATACATATATACATTTCGATCATATAGTGTCATCGTATCAAGACTGTTACATATACATATATACATTTCGATCATATAGTGTCATCGTATCAAGACTGTCACATATACATATATACATTTCGATCGTATAGTGTCACCTTATCAAGACTGTTACATATACATATATACATTTCGATCATATAGTGTCATCGTATCAAGACTGTCACATATACATATATACATTTCGATCATATAGTGTCATCGTATCAAGACTGTCACATATACATATATACATTTCGATCATATAGTGTCATCGTATCAAGACTGTCACATATACATATATACATTTCGATCATATAGTGTCACCGTATCAAGACTGTCACATATACATATATACATTTCGATCGTATAGTGTCACCGTATCAAGACTGTGTTGAGCACATACATATTTATTCTATTTCGATCATATAGACAGTGTCAACGTATCAGAACTGTTTGTAAGATATACATATTTGTTACACATACAATAATATTACTGTTTTTATAAAGAAGTCTCACTTTCGGCGCCTGACCTGCTGCATATAAAAAAAACCCATGCCACACTAGTGACCAGCAGTGATTGATTCCCGCTACGTGTGCCCCCACCTGACGGGACAACCCCGGCGAGGAAACATGGCGGTTGAAGCATCGGTCCGGCTTCTCGGCCAACCACAATGACATCTGCTGTTTCCTCTCTCATTGATTTATCGAACTGCCGACAGTCGACACCAAGTAGTTTGTAATTTGCATGTTATTAGGCGACATAAGTCGTGATGAAAGGTTATACGTCACTAAAGCACGTTTACTTCGACTACGCTTTCCTGTATATGGAGGCAAGCAAATACGGTCTTTAACATCCATTTAATAATCGCTCCCCCCCCCCTCCCCACCAAACCACACCCACACCCACATTCCCCCCCCCATACACACACACACACACACACACACACACACACACACACACACACACACACACACACACACACACACACACATACATACATATAAATACACACACACTCACTGTCAAAAGTAATGCGAATAGTGTGAAATGATGATATTCGCAATGAGTAAAAACATGGTATTTTTTCAGTTTACTTTCACAAGAGGGAACGATAACTCGAAAGAAAGCACTAAGTGTGTTTATTCTCCACGTGACATGAAAATCTAGTCAAACAATATGCAAACCACTTAACGCATGACTTTAGGTATTGTCCGTAAAAGGGAAACAAACGTTAACGTCTGTAACGGGTGTGTCCTCCATTGGCATCAGCAACAGCTGCACATCTCCTCCCCATACTGCTGAAGAGACGTCGAATGAACCTCCTGGGAATGTTGTAAGCGACAACAATACTCCGTTGCAATAGATGCTAGTAAACTGGACGTACGCGCTGTTGGTGAATTTGTCTTTCCATCTCAACCCAGACATGTTCGACGGGATTTAAATCTGGGTTTAAAGGTGCCCAATCCATGGCGTGGTTGTTGTTCCGGAGGAATGTCTGTGTCAGTCTTGCTATGTTTGCTCTTGAGTTATCGTGCTGAAAAGCAAGATGATCTCTTTGAGTAAAAAATAAATAAAAAAAAATAAATAAATACATAAAATAAAATAAAATAAGATGGACGAATTACTGGTCTCAACACTCCGTCGATTTAGCGCTGTGCAGTTACACCACGACCATGCCAATTGTTCTGAAAGATTATGTGTTGAATATGACGTCCTCGGCTTATGGCACCCCAAGACGCTAGGAAAGGCCCTCCCAAACGATCTCTCTCAAAAACACAGGATTCTGAGAATCTTTCATCTTTCACCTTGATGCCGCGCACTTCAGTCGAACATGTCTATGTGGTCAAACGTGAACCAACGTATGGTCGACGGCATAAACCAGTCTGTGTGAGACGTATTTCGCTGATGGGGCTGTTGGGTCTTCCTATGGTATTACAGGCTGTTGTGGTAGCTGGTATGACGCAAATGAGAGTCACAATGAAGCGTTCTTGTCGGTATGACGTTACACGTGGACGTCCTCTACGAGGGTGGTCAGTGATGGTGTTTATCTGCTGATAGCGGTCAAGCAGTCTGCAGGTGGTAGACTGATGTGTCCCATAATGATTGTCGATGCCTTGGATGCTCAAACCTGCCTCAACCTCAACCTCAACATTTCCTATTGTTCTCTGACGTTCGTTAGTACGTGGCATGCTCACTGTTGCATGAAAATGTTGGTGTTAAGCACAACAGCACGGACATCACGTAAACAATGCAATTCAAACGTCACAACCTGTCGAAAATAATCATTGAGTTTACAGCTTAGTGATGTGTGACGCCATGTCATGTATGTTGTAAACATTTTTTTCTTTTGCCGTGAAACGATAGATGGAATCGTATCTTTTTTTTTAGTCGCAACTTGCTGTCTATGCGTTGCAAGCAGCCATTACAAAACTTGCCCCGTGGTCACCTCCCGTAAGAAGTCACCTTTTGTTGCATCCAAAAAAGAGGATACTGTTATAAGTAATATTGCATTGATGATTACAGATTGTTATTTTCAATAATCACAAGATTAATGTATTAATGTCATATGTAATGCTTTCATATTGAACCGTGTCTGCAATGCCGTTACTCTTGCACAATGAACAGACACAGTAAGAACATGTAGCCGTTAACAGCATATCAAACACTGACATTTTCATCACATACACCTGTCCACCACGCCCAGAATGTGTTCGTTTCGAAAACCCGGGCGTGTTTTTTCCGCATAATTACTGTTCTTTTTGCTGTCATACTATAATATACATGGTCAGAATTAGGCATGGGATAAAAAGTATATTGTGCCTATCGTGAGAGATACCATATATCAAAACAGATCCAAGTCTTTGATGATTTCATTGAGGTTTGATGACAAAGAAACAATTCAAATGCACCAATCCGAGATGTCTGTGGTGAGTTTGAACATGCTCTGAAATATCACATTTCAGGTGAAAACGTCATTGTAGACGAACAGTTGCACAATTTCGCTGTGGAGGTTGTTCATCCAGTACATGCCAGCAAAACCAGACAAGTATGGCTTCAGGATTCTGACAACAGCGAGGAATTCCATTTCTTGTGAAAGAGGGTCGAACCGTCCAGGTTGGATTGGGTAAACAGAAGACGCTGAATCTGTGTCGTTCATTTTTAGGGTCTTGCCGAAACATAACTGCTGACAACTTAATCAATGACCGTAGTCTTGGACTAGAACTATCACATCCACCACACACCAAAGACTTTCACCATATCCAATATACTTACGTCCATATCTCTCTCTTGTCTCAACCACGTACGCACGCACGCTCGCACGCAAACACACATCAGACTTCCATCATGACCAATATACTTATACACTTAAATCCATGTATCACACACACATCACATCCATCACACACCAAATTAACACTCCCACCATACCCGATACACTTCCATCCATGTATTACACACACATCACATCCATCACACACCAAATTAACACTCCCACCATACCCGATACACTTCCATCCATATCGCACACGCACCACACACAGAGAGACATACATCCGCCACACACACACCGCACACTTCCACCATACACAATACACTTACATGCACTACAGAGAGAGACACACACACACAGATACAGAGATCCAACACACTTCTACCATACACAATACACTTACATGCACTACACACACACACACACACAGAGAGAGAGAGAGAGAGAGAGAGAGAGAGAGAGAGAGATGCAGAGATCCAACACACTTCCACCATACACAATACACCTCCATACACTACACACAGACACACAGACCACACCACATCACACACACATGCACAGAGACACAGATACAGAGATCCAACACACTCTCCCCCCCCCCCCCCCCCCCCCCCCCCACACACACACACACACACACACGCACACACACATATTTCGCACTCACAAACAACATACGTAGCACTAACTGTGACACCATGACCCGACACCTGGGAGCAGTTGACGGAAACACAAGGATTCGGCATGTCTTTGTTGATGTCAGGAAATCAACAAATTGACGAACTTGTTATATACAACTAACTGGAAATCCTTCCTCACATGATGTCACTGCAGTGCTGTGGCGACAGAGTTAATTACGCAACCCGTCTGTGGTTTCGTTGGCGGGCGAGAGAGAAGCAGACGACTTTTTGGCAATATATATATATATATATATATTACGTGTGTGTGTGTATTGTGTGTGTGTGTGTATTGTGTGTGTGTGTGTGTGTGTGTGTGTGTGTGTGTGTGTGTGTGTGTGTGTGTGTAACTTATATATAACTTATTCTTATAAAATTAATGCAGAGCGATTAAAAGTTGCCAAAAAGTCGTCTATATATAAGTTTATAAGTTTTATAAGAATGAATGTGGTGTTCCGCTCAAAACTAACCATAAGTCTTTAATATGTAATGGTTATAAGAGTACAAAAAATGTGAGTTATTGGTTCTTTAACGCAAGACAGCAGTCCAAGGGATACGATAATGTTCAATCCGAGACAAGGCAAGTATGCTCTCGTTTATGAAGACGAGTCTGGAAATTAGAGGGCCAGTATAAAACCGTAATACTACCATCAGATCCAGGAGTTGACACTTGTCAGTGGTCAGATGTTCCTAGGCGCTATGCCGTGTTTCTTTACCATCGGAAGTGAATATGAACGTCGATCTGCTACAAGAAGAATCAACCGACTCGCCATACATCGTGTCACAGTCCCAGGACACAACGTTTGGACTTGGACTTAATCCTTGACCTAAAACCTGACTCGTGTCAACAGTGACAAAGACCACAGATGGCTCCTTAGTTTGCTGATGTTGTCGAGAAATCTTCAGTTCTCACAACCAACTGATTTATACGGCACCAACCTTGTTTTAATTGTGCCCAATATTCGACACTCTTCAAAGTCATATATTTCCTTCGAGCCATGTTAAGTAAGACTTGAAACTACAGCTCAGAATAATTCAGTAATAATTTAGCCTGCCGCACTTCAGGGATATAAGTCGGGTATATACATGTAAACACACAGCTCAAGCTATGAAATCTGCATAGGTTGTGTATGAGAGTGCTTGAATGTTGTTTATTTCACTTTCACAGCCTTCTTTAAGCTATCGAGGTTGAGAAGAAAGTGTTGTTGGGGTTTTTTTTGTTTTACACCGTGAAATGTCCACAAGCTGAATACTATGTCAGCAATATTCCAGCTATATGGTGGCGGCCCGTAAACAACGAAGTTTGGGTCGGATAATCCAATGATCAACAGCATGAGCATCAATCTATGCACTTAGGTTACTGAAGAGCAATTCTAACCCGGATCTTGACTTCGTTTCTAAGGTAAGAAATAATAAGTAAGCAGCCAGAGATGTTTGAAATTTCAAGGAAACAAACGTTTAAAAATATTAAATTACAATAGCTAAAAGCTAAACAAATAAAAAGAACAAACAAACGGGACTATCCACTATCATGCCATGCATCTGTTTCATTCCGTGAGGTCTCTATGTGTTCGCGTTCATACCTTGAATGTTAGTTGGTTTGTAGGCCAAGGTGGACTCCTACACAAAGTATGTATATTGATATAGATTTTTACACATACTTGCAGCTTGTGTTTTCTCATGTGTAATCAAGATAAGAACCGACCAGATCACCGCCCACGCGTCCAGAACTTTACATAAACACTAACGTAACCCGTGTGAACAATATGTACAGGGGATAAAAGATAACGTTGGACTTGGAGTTGCCATCCAACAGAGGAAATAAAGCTTCCACTACATATTTCTCTTCATCTTTTCATGTGAAATAGAATTTTCAAAAACTAAGGGCATTAATGCACGTTGTCTTACTCTGCTAGAAGCACATTGTCGAAGCCTCTGTAAGCTGCACGACAGCCAAAGACACATAAAGAAGACAAATATCACTTCGGACAGAAAAGGGTAGCTTGGGTTGTATTACGGCTGTATTTCGCCTGGTATTGCGGTTGTATATCGCCTGGTATTACAGCTGTATCATGTCAGGTATTATGTCAGGTTCTATGTTGCAGGTACGTAGGGTGTACCAACACGTGCATCATGTTTGATATTACGGTTGTATCACGTCTTGTATATCTGGTATTATGGTTGTATCACGTCTGGTATTACGGTTATCGTATGTCTGGTATTACGGATGTATCATGTCTGGTATTACGGTTGTATCATGTCTGGTATTATGTCTGGTATTAAAGTTATATCATGTCTGGTATTAAGACACTTTGACACGTGTGCATCGGATGCCGGGTCTGACACAGTCCTGGTTTCCACACCCGTCCCCGAACACAATGGCAAACAACAGGGCTGACACTACACAAGATGTGGAAATTGAGCTACACTTATTGTGATCCCGTTGTCACAATACTGAGGCCGGCGGTGGTAGATGCACGCATGCACTTTTGGCCTGGTGACCTATGACACAACTGCACCATGGACCTTCAATACTTTACAACAAGTGATTACTCTTATCTCACAGTTACTCTTAAAGAGACACTGCCATCACGCATAGCCCGCACTTTCATCACGTACGGGCACAAAACCATCACACAAAGGCACACTATAAGCACACACAGGCACATTATCAGCACACTATCATCACACACAGGCACACTATCACACACAGGCACACTGCCATCACACACATGCACACAGTCATCACACATATGCACACAGTCATCACACACATGCACAGAGTCATCACAAACATACGGGCAAAGCCTTCGCACACACAGGAGCACTATCAGCATAAAAGACACCCTGTCATCACAGACACACACAGGCATAATAAGTACAATAAGGACAATAAGTAGATGTGTATGACGCAGACAATGAATACTTAATACACGTGTATGACTTAGACGGTGGATAGATTTGTATAACACAGACAAAATGACACCGACAATGAATAGACTTGTATCACATAGATAGGGAATAGAGTTGCATGACAGACAATAAATAGATGTATATAACACAGACAATGAATAGATGTATATAACACAGACAATGAATAGATGTATATAACACAGACAATGAATAGATGTATATAACACAGACAATGAATAGATGTATATAACACAGACAATGAATAGATTGGTATGACACATGGAATAAACGTGTATGAATTAATGAATAGACATACATCACACTGACGAAGAACAGACATGTAACACACATTCAAGGAATAGACGTGTATCACACAGACAACTAACAGCCATTTGTGACAGGCAAATAGTCGACACAGATGACATCACTTCTTCGACACAAACGAAGAATACACTTGTATGACACAGACAATCACCGTATACAGTTGCGCGACGTAGTCAGCACACACACCGGCATGGCATGTGAAGGATGACATTACGTCACATGAAATTAAATTTTGACAAGACATCACAAGTGCTGCTGGCAGGTGAAATGAAAAACATTTGACAAGATATTAACATTGATGTGTTTGGGGTGCCTTCAGCACGAAAAGAGAATGCGCGCTTAATGGCGACTTTTATTCACATGGAGGGAAACTTATTATCGTTACACAAGGAACGTTTGTCAAACAGATCTAGTTTTCTTCAGCTGACAATCTGTTATGGAAGAAATCGAACTACTATACAGACTTTAATAAATCACACAGAAGACAGGGCCATTTGTCTTGTACGTTTCATATTTTCTACGACAGCAAAGGTTAACGGTTATCAGTGACAGTTTCTTTGCGATTAATATTTCAGAATATTTTATCAGTTTATCTCGTCTGTTCACAAATAAAATCAGTTGCCTCCATTGTACAACAACCGCGCATGTGACTTTAAATAACACTGCATGTTATCTTCGTATCTGCGATATCCAGGGCATACATTCATCCCCTAGCCTTTGAGGGACGTGGATCTATAGCACATTTTGCTGACTTTGCGACAGTTATGGATTGAAAGCTTGTTCATTTACTAGCATGTATTAGCTGACCAATGATTATTTGAAATTTACGCGTCTCGGCGAGGGTTTGGACACCAGCTGACGACACATTGATTCTACTTTTACTTTCTGTTTCCAAGAAGCAGTGATCATTTCATAACCAGCAGGACTGCGGAGTAACACCCTTATTTGGATAATACACTTTGCTTCTGGTTGATACGTGGACAGGAATTACAACAACGCGCAACAGTTTGCTTGACCAGGTAAGTTGCAGTTTACTGTTCACACCGCCATTTCCTAGCGATGTGTTGTTTGTAAATACTGATAGGTCAGCAGAAAGCTGTTGTCACTGAGCCGTTAACTCTTGATGTGTTGAAGCTGGTCGATATGATGTCAGCTATTTTCATGTGAGCGCTCTGCCGGGTGTGTGTATGAATATATACAGACACACAAGTGAAAAACACACACACACTAAAAAAAACCCACAAATACACCAACCAAAAAAACCAAACAAAAACAAACAAATCAAAAACAAACAAACAAACAAAACAAAAATAAAACAAAAAAAACCACATGTGTGTTTTCTAATAGTATCTGTCCATTTCGTCAGGTTCAAACAACAATATCAATTCAGTATTGAAAAGACATAAGCATCACGTTCTTCAAATGTTAGTCACATTGACCTCTACTCGGACCTGGTGACCTGTGGCGGTATGAACGTGTGTGAGACCACACCTAGCACAGTGTCCGCTCAGCAGTGTCCCAGAGTGTATATAGTGATCACATGTAGAAATAACATCTATTCATGTTTGTTCGAAGACGGTAGTTGATACGTCTGTATAACGTTTAGGATATTCTTGAATATATTCCTGATGGTAGATAACTTAACTGTCTACAGGGAAAGTCTTTATAGCAATATCGTCTCTCTCTTCTAACAACATCACGGCTGGGGACGCCACACTTAGTCATTGTATCCATGTGGGGATTCGAACCCGGATTTTCGGTTTGATAAGCAAACGCTTTGACAGCTAGGCTACCCCACCGCCTCCACATCATTATTGAAAAAATGCAATCTATGGTCAGCAGGAGCAAATACATGTAAACTCATCAAAACAAAATTTATGAGTTTTTTTCTTTGAATATCACCGCCCATGGCAAACTGAGCAGGTGAATCTATATGGACTGGGATAAAATCGTTTGGGATAAAATCGTTTCATTTGCTAGCTTGAGACTTGACCTGAACCTGTGAAACTTGACGTGAACCTCCCCTCCAACAACCCCCCCCCCCCCCCCCCCCCCACACACACACACACACACACACACACCAACCCCTTTAACCCGATACCCACCTTTCAATAATTATAGCACTTCATTACACATTATTTAGGTGTCGGTCAGCCATTGCCAAAAATGCGATATTTGCTTTCCACAATAAGAAAAGAGTTGGTTTTAGACATTTGCTTATCTTTCAGCAGTAGCTGTGATATTGTTTGCTCATTCAGAGTGAAGCCACAGGGCATTTATCGTGACTGGCTGGTTATTGATCGTTATATCAAACTCTTACACCTTGTATAATCTGAATTACATTTTTCCAGATTTTACATTGACGTGATGCCCCATTGCATGGTGTTGGTGTATTTACCATGTAGAGAGTAGAGTTTGTTGTAAACAGCCAGTTAAGGTATATCTCTATCTCCGCACTAAAAAAAGACTGTTTAGTCTTTTTTAGTTGAATGCGTCCCATGTTTTGACCTGATCTAGTTCTGTATGTCCATGTCTGTGCTTTGTCTGACCTGGTTCTGTGTGAACTTCGATCTGACCTCCTGGGATATGTCCGGTGACATTTACAGACATAAGTGACCATGCCTGTGCTCCGAGTCCTAACTGACTTAGAGTGTGATGACGTGGTACCATGTGCCCGTGCCTTGAGCTAACCTGGTCCTCTGTTGCTGCACCTTGAACTAACCTGGTCCTCTGTCCGTGCCTTGAACTAACCTGGTCCTCTGTCCGTGCCTTGATCTAACCTGGTTCTCTGTGTCCGTACCTGGAGCTAACCTGGTCCTCTGTGTCCGTGCCTTGATCTAATCTGGTTCTCTGTTGCAGCACCTTGAACTAACCTGGTCCTCTGTCCGTGCCTTGAACTAACTCGGTCCTCTGTCCGTGCCTTGAACTAACCTGGTCCTCTGTGTCCGTACCTGGAGCTAACCTGGTCCTCTGTTGCTGCACCTTGAACTAACCTGGTCCTCTGTCTGTGCCTTGAACTAACCTGGTCCTCTGTCCGTGCCTTGAACTAACTTGGTCCTCTGTCCGTGCCTTGAACTAACCTGGTCCTCTGTGTCCGTGCCTTGATCTAACCTGGTTCTCTGTTGCTGCACCTTGAACTAACCTGGTCCTCTGTGTCCGTGCCTTGAACTAACCTGGTCCTCTGTTGCTGCACCTTGAACTAACCTGGTCCCCTGTTGCTTCACCTTGACAATAAACATACAATAATGCAATAATATAACATTATATGCCTGATAACATGCAATAAGTACCGTAATAGACGTACAATGAGATGTGTAACAAGTACGATACGTGTGTTGTGCCTACTCATGAATATTTAGGATTTCTGTGCACTGAAGACCATTGTGCGTTTAAGGGCACAACATACGTACCGTAATAGACATGCAACAAGTGCCGTTAAGAATGTTTCAATGTCACACTATCCATTTCTAAAATAACTAACTTTACATATCCCATCTTCACCGCATATTACATAAAAAGTACATACATAGTGTACATTCATTGTGGTTTTCACCACGTGTACACGTGTTTTAGGTATGACAGAAGAACAAAAAATTAACATATAAACAGTTATATGTGCACAATTAACCTTAAATCAGTGTTAGAACATGCCGATCTTCCTTCACATTTGTCCAGCGCCTAATCGGTTTTCCTGTGTTCGAATCCAGATTCATGATGGTTTGTGTGCACCATAGCTGTAGTTATGATTTTTTAAACTTAATACCTTACACCTAATATGTAAGATTCGTGTAGATCCGGGTTCAAACAGGTTTTCAGCAAACAATCTGTTCAACTTTTAAGTTGAGATGACCTCTTACTCCAGTTTGTAGTAAATCGTCTGCTTGATAAACCTCTTTAGATTTGTCCCCGGAAACGTCGCCTCAAGTGATATGTCTTTCGTAGAAAACGCACGGAGATACACTGAATTGTATACAATTATATTATCAAAGTAGAATCTACATTATTACAAACATCTTCTTCGTCGCACCAGCTTCCAAATGTTACCCAAACAAACTGAAATTACGGTGAAAATCGGTCTTTAACACAGCTGTATTTTTTCTCAGTCTGGTCATATATCAACGATGATTAGGACATTAGGACTCGTGCGTAGTGTTTTATTGTGGGTAGCGTGGGGTATAATGAAACATTTCCTATAATGCCTGAAGTAGTGAAAATCGAGTCTGGACCAGACAATTCAGTGATGAACAGCGTGGTCATCGGTCAGTTGGTTTGCGATGTGTTAATCAAGTCAGCGAGCTCTACCACCCGATTCTGTTGTCCTCTTACGACAAGCATGGGTTACTCAAGATCTGTTCCAACCCGGATTCTCGCGGGTATGAATAACTGCTGTAAGTAACTAACTACCTAAGTACGATCTTCTAATAAACACAACCTGGGATGTGTATTCAACACTATCTCCGTTTACGGGTGTGAAGTAGATAGGGGCATACATGTAAACTGAGGTTACAGCGACCCTTTTATTGTCTATGTGAGTCATGAATAAAGATCTCTTTTGTAATTTTCGACAGGAATAAGACAAAGGTACAGATATGATGCACTATATTCATTCGTGTTTACCAATCGAGTGTATCCCACGACTAACTAAAGACTATAGACAAGCAGATCACATTTTACACACATATCGCTGACGCCCTGTCTCACATTGTGACAGATGTACGTCACATGTTTAATCAATATTGAATATCCAAAGATTCCATTCCTTCTGATTGTTGACGTGCATTACTTTCATGCACAACACGTGTATTTGTTAGAGAAATCTGATTAATTCCCCCCAAAGTTATGAATAAACAGTGTGTACAAGATTGTAAATATACACACGGCGAACATTTGTTGTGTTGAATGATAAGCTTTCTTTCATGTATGTAGAATCGATACCACGATTAGCGACACGGAATGTTTACCTGCCATTGTATGCAATTACGCTATCGGGTCCGATTTCACAAAGTCGGGTGTATATGTAGTTGTGTCACGATGCATGTTGCAGTTTTTAACCAGCCTGTGCATGACATTACTATACATTCCATCCCATCTGTCATACGATCTGCGTCGGCAAACTACTGCACGAATAATTGTTACTGCGCTTGGGAGAAATCAAACAGGATATGAAAGTTAAGAAAGAGCAGGATTACCTAAATATGTTGCAATAAAGGTATGCGCACTTATGTTGCTAAACAAAATGAAATTATACACACACTATATCATAATGGCTACTCCCATGAAATAAATAGTTTATTCTAAATTCATGCCCAAGCAAAATTCAGCAACTATATAGCTTGTGTTTAAAATATATACAACAGAAATGGTACATCCATCGTTCATGAGAGGACTCGTATGATTTCACAGCACAACTATATTTAATACGTTCATAAATATACTTAACTATTTTTAGCAGTAAGAGTAGATAAGGCTTACAAGGGTGTCGTCGGATGAGACCTAGAGTCTGTAAACATTTGGATGGAAGATAAATGCGGAAAGGATTCATGTCCAGAAAGTATTATTCCCCTGCTATAATAAGCATGTCTACGGCTGAAAGAAAATACGCACAAAAATATCCAGTGACTGGATACAAGGATGAACACACGGACGGACGAACGGAGATGAGAATTTAAACATGTCACCTTCTTTATTATTCTAAAATCCTTCATTATGAGAATAATAAATAAGTTTACTTTCATAAATCCTAACCTTTTCTCATTTGAATGCCGTTAAAAAATTCAAAGTATATTTTCCGATTCCGGAGATCCACTGCAAGCAGTCTTGGTTTGACCCATTTTGGTTGGGCATGACGCAAGATGCTCGTTACCTGAACTGGGCCATTGCACGATACACATTGTACACGGGGAGCAGACCTTGCACTTGTACATATGTGTTACAGTCACTGATAATGATAACTGGATATCGGGATAACGAGGGAGCTGTGATGAACAGCTGATACAACATATGTGACTGTGACAAACCCAGCCACCCGTCAAAGTCGCTATACTGCTTGTAATTCTGAACCTCACCTCCGAGTCTTCTTGACTCTCGCAGAAAAGATGATGGCAATGTGGCCATCTTGAGTGTTCTGATTGTAATTAACATTGTCCCCAGTGGATTCAGTAAAAGGTCTCACGGATCGTGGACAAGGGCGTGGCCATCTTCGTGCATTCCCTCCTCCTCCGCAGTATGCTGCTAGGCACACTTCGAACCCTCACCCCCTTTGGGACTTATAATGTAGAAAATATAGGATTGACATGCACAGTTAGTGTCACTCACTGTCAAACACCAGTACCAGTATATTGCAGCGTATTGGTTAGAACGTTCGCTCGCCACGCCCAAGCGTGGTCAGTGTTCCCTTGTCAGCATTACGTATAAGAAGCCAATTTCTGGTGTCCCTCGCAGTCATGTTGCTGGAATATTGCTAAAAACGCCGTAAAACCATACTCACTAATCCTCAAGGCTCAGAATCCGTCGTATCTGTCATGTTTCTGTATTGTTGGGTAGCCGAGGCGGTTGGGTAGCCTTGTGGTTAACGTTCTCTTGTTACGCTGAAGGCCTAGGTTCGATTCTCCACATGGGTTTAATGTGTGAAGCCAATTTCCGCTACCCCCCTGGAATATTGCTTAAAGCGGCGTAAATGCTAGACGTATCGCCATATGTTCTGTGACCCTTTAGGAGTACGCTGGACAATAGTAGAACTAGATGCACAGTCCTCGTGTTCAGCCCATATAACATCAGTACATTAGCAGAGCGCTCTACTCCGAAGCAACACAACATGGTTGGGAAACGCATGGTAATGGAGGGAGGAAACAAATATTTAAATGATTAGACTGTTAGAGGGGACATATTCTATGTACGGGGTAAACGTAAGTGTTTGGGCTGTTTAACTTGCCTCAATAGCCAGTAAGCCCTCAGACATTGCAGTGTACGTGACATGCATTCTGTGTCGTAACGGAGAGCGTGACGGTATATCAAATAGGTTTTTAATGGATAAAGAAAAAGGCATCCTTCTTCCGCATTGCTTTCAGGAGAAAACTATTAATGTCGTCTACACCCATTAAACAGTTAGCGTTTATACGGCGAGGAAAGCTGCAGTTCAACATCCGCAACAGTCACAGATAGCAATAAGAAACTTATATTTTCTCGACGGTTGATGGTTGGCTGGTCTCCTACTTTAAAACCGATCTGGCGACTGGGTAGCATGATGGTTAAAGCGTTTGCTTTTAAGCGCTTAAAAACAGATTTCGGTTCCCCACACGCCTACAGAATGTAAAACTCATTTCTGGTGTCCCAGTCGGACACATATCGCTTAAAGCGCAGTAAAATCCCACTCAATCAGTAATAAAAAAAATGTAAAAAATTTAGCTTGAAAAGTTTTGATGCATAAACACCAAACATTTACGTTAGATGATTTTGCTTGTAGACTTGTGGTCTATTTAAAGCCAAAGGATTATATGGTACACCCGAACGTGTCTTCCTGGTTGTATCAGAAATGGGGTCAGCACATCGTAGGAGCATGAATAGGTTATTTTCACAACCTTAATGGTGAACCCTCTCACAACAAGGACTATTTTCAAAACTATATTTTACAAGACAACATCTGGCAGCTGAACTGAAAAATGCCGTGGACTCACAAAGAAAAGGTGTTATTTATACCTGTTGGTAGGGCTGTGTATCACGCAATAATATTAATATAAAGCTTAAACACAAATATTACATTATAATTTGGGACTTGCCATTTATTGTTGCAGTAGTGGTCGAGGGGTCAGGAGGTATGAAAAGGAGTTGGAAGGTTGGGTTGTTGATGATTTTATGAAGAAATATGTACAATATCAAATGACCCCCTAACCTAAAATACACTGGATCTATGAAGTAAGAGGAAATAGCAATATTACTTCTATTGGTGCCTGAAATGATTGTATTGATGTGTCATTTTAGGATTTTGCTAAATCAAATTCGGTTCTTGTGAACGCTATACACATCGCATGAACGTTAGGGACCGGTCATAATATATTTCTCGGGGATTATGATGGTTTTTATGGAAATGCGTGTACAATGTAAAATTAATGTACAAGTAAATGACCCAGCAGTTTGTTGTGTACAAAATCAATGAACATGTGCACAAAACTGATGACACCACCCACCCATCCCCCACTCCACAGAACATAATGGGTGACCCCACCGTTAAAAATCATCATCATCAAGTTTCAACAAACGTGACACCGCTCACTGAGCCTCACTCGACAAGCCTCGACTCTTTCCGTGAGTAGCCGACGTAAACACCATTTCCGGCGGCATTCGGTGAACTGAAATGGCTCGCAAAAACAACATGAAATCAGGTAAAGGAAATAATAATATTCTTCAGATAAGCTTTCGCGTTCATTCTCCGTTGACTTAATTATAAAATACCCCCAAATTATGCAACAATGCCGGGTTTATTGGTGTGTTAAACACGTCAGATACGTGTGACAAGTCTGAGCCATGTTTCGACAGCATGTGCAAGCGACGGGCGTTCACCATTGAACAACGAGTTTGACAGATGCAACCGAGGCACCGGCAGTTGACCCATGACAGCACTGTGTGTAATATCTTTGGACTACACGTGATAGGTGGTTACATCCTATCCATGTCACAAGGGAGAAAGCAGGAGGAGTTGCCTTAAAGTGTAGTCTCAAATCTTGTTTCATAACAGTCAATTTGATATTGAAATTGACCAAGTGCGAGCTGCCACTTCAGCAGTTTGTAACAAGATCCCCGTGTGAATGTTTTGCGCTATTTCTAGATGACAACCAGTTGCGAATAATTTTCCACGTTTTTCATAAGCATTATAACCTTTAGTTTAACTTTTACTTTTATGGAATTTCATGTGACTAATATTGGAATGTTTTGTCGACAAATCGTTTACAGAGTTACCTCCCTTCGCCCGCTGCTCCATTTGGGCTGTCCCTAAACAATAGTAAATTTGTAAAAATATATTCAACACAAATAGTTTTATATTCACGTCTCCTCAGACACGCGAATTTAACGAAAAATCGTTATGGCATTTTAGTTTTACTGATGGCAGTTTACTGGTAGCAGCTTTATCAAACCCCAATGTGGCAGGCGATGGTTAAGTTGCTGTGTATATTGAACCTAGTACTAACACACATATGTGAACTCCTTTCAATATTCTGGGTTGGAATAGGCCCCATTTAAGGTATCATTGTTCTAGGATTAGGAGGCAACCAAACTGACTTGATGACGTGGTTGATAGCATGTCACCATGGCTGGTTGTGAATATTTGCTCACAAAACTGGAGTTTCTGGTCCAGATTGTTTACAAGATACAGTATATTGCTGAGTGGAAACAAACATTCTATTTATCTCTATGGAAGTGAGTTTAGATGCAACCAAAGTGATGAATTATATTGGTGTAAGTTATGATATTACTGTACTGACAGAAAAAACCAATTCTTAGTACACTAATAAGATGTACAAAACTACATATTATGATATTTCTTTATTTGAAATAGTTAGCCACAGTAATAGGTGTGCATACCAAATAACTGTTTTCCAGAGATATACTTGCATATGATAAATGCTGGTGTTTGTACAAAATGCTATTTGTTTTGAAGAATATGATTATGAATTGCGTGGTTATTATGTTCATAGAAAGATTTTTAAGAATTGTTGTAAGGAGGTTTTCTTTTCTCTGCCCAGGAAAACTCTATTCCAACTAGCTATTCCCCAAACGTGATAGTTCAAAAGAATGTCAACATGACTTGTTGACCATGTTGACTGTGCCATGAATTCACTTAAAATGTTCAACGCCTTGTCTGTGGATGTCCTTCCTTGGCAGTATAGCATAATCAGTGATCAGCATGTCTAGCTGATTTAATGTAAATATTCCTGCGAATAGCAGCTAGTAATAGTTGAGACTTGGTCAGATACACACTGCTAGAAAATGGCACTGTAGCATTTGAGATTGCATTGTGGCCTTGGATAGTTTGCGATAGTGTTATCTGATGGACTTCTGTATGCTTAACATAGGTCTTGCCACAAGGACCCCTGGACCAGTCCCTCCTGGATTCTGTGGCAAATTTTTAAGAATTCCATGGCAAATTTAAGCAAATTCTGCACACAGTGTTGTAAGAGAAAATACAAATACAAAAACAATTTTGAAAAGTGAGAGCGCCAGACCGAGGCAAGGCTTATATAACCCCCCCAGGGCGCTGACCCCAAGGCCAAGCTGACCTCTGATTGTAACTCGAAAATGAGATAGCAACAATACCTACAAAACAAAACACCTCAGCATAATTATATATTTTGTAGACAAAATGTTACTATTTTTCAACATTCTGCAAAATATTCTGTGGTTAAAACATTTGGGAAAAACAACCAAAACAGTATACAGACCTTCATAGTTAAATTCTCAAACACAGATATAAAGTTAAGTCCACAGTACACATCACATCTTGAGTAAGTTTGATGACAAAGGACCCACACCTTTTTCTGTGCTCAGGAATTCGTAACTTGCAGACGAACAACTTCCGGTTTCATGTAGATAACAATTTTATATTTAGACTAAATCTAAAATAATTTCAGTTTTCAGAATGATCGATTTTGAGAAGATAATTGCCGTGTCAAATTCATATAATATTATTTGAATGATGCCTAAAACTTGCTTTATTAATAAAGTATCTTTAATCATGATTATTTTGAAAATGTTGTCACAGTAAATATGTCAGTTCATTTTATGTGTAACCGATCCTACTTTTGACATTAACTCTACTTTTCATTTCGACTGTCAGTCAGTTTTCACTCAGTTTTTAAGATAAGCAAATTCCGCAGCAGAAAAAAGGCTAATTCTGTACGGATTCTGCAAGAAAATGCGTTTTCCGTAGACCAGACGTTTTCTGCATGTAGTGTTTCCTCCAGAGCGTTTAAGAAGCGCTCTGCGCCCTGCCCCTTTTTACTATGCCCTGCCCCTTTTTACTGCGCCCTGCCCGGTACTTGCTAGTAGTGACTGAGCACAGGAACAGACTGAAAGTCAGCAACTGTAACAAGCATCTTATGATCAGCCTAAACACCGACAGCCACAATGACACCAACTTGAAAGCTGTTGTGAAAAGCTTCCTGAATAAAAAGCAAAGGAGACTGCAGGTTAATAATACATGAGGCTCAACCTCATCATTTTGTTTTGGTTTTTATTGTGCCCTATTCAAACTAGGGTGCCATTTTCTGTAAAAACTTCACCCTGCCCTTTTTTCGGTCTGGAGGAAACACTAGCATGGAAAGGATAAATTCCGCGATTTGTTCTGCAGCCGCGGAATCCAGGAGGAACTGCCTGGATCTTGCGTGTTTTTTCTAAACAGTGCATAGGGGGTATGTTCTTATCACCATCTTGAGGTCCCTCTTACACCTTGGAGCACTTCAGATCTGGACAATGCTAAAAATGTAACACTTACTAACAGGGAGCACACCTTATAGTTGTCTTGTCACCCCTCTATCCTTGCAGACAAAGTGGTGACTGCTGTGAATTATAAAGTGTGGCATTAGACAACAGAGATACAGTATTAATAATTATGACATTGCAAGCACATATTGTCACACATGTAGCATGTGTATGGTTATAATGGCCTCCATACATGATGTGGACATTGGTGGGTCTTTGCAGTAGTAGTCATTTGAAAATGCCATTTTCATAATGATAAGATCATAAAACATGATAAGGGTCATCTTATAAGGTAGATTTATTTGCTGCTATTTGTTCTTGTCTACATGTAAGCTTTGTAAAGATTTAATTTTGGCCATCACACTGACACTCATTTTATCTCCTACCTCAACATTGTGTGCATGGTGATATAGGAATGGGTGCTGTGCTTCTGTCTCCCAGTTTTGTTTGCAGAGCATAAATTAACGTTGAGCACATCTTCAGTAGAATATATCAAGCAGAATGTTTTTGTCAAGTTTGCCATGAGGCACAGTGATGCGTAAGTTTTTGCCCTTATGGCCTATACAGTTTCAATGGTTTTGTTGTATATACATCATCACAAGGATTGAATATTGACATTGCTTTTTAAAGTGCTTTTAATCCACAAAGGACTTTGTAATTATGATAAAAACAGTCCATGGTCTCTGTATTGTTTTTTTTACATTACAAGGAATCTGGATGCCTGCATTGCCTGAATGTGTAGGTCTGAATATTGGTGGAATTATTTTAGTCTCATTAGTAGTCGGGCAAGTCTTATGATGCACAAAATAAAGGAGTTTTGTCCTTAAGCATGGTAAGTGTTGGGGTTGAGTGTTTCGAGGCTGTGTTTTCCTGTAGTGTTAGCTACCTAAACTTGTCCATGAAGTAATGTAATGGGTAAGTGAGTGAGGATCTGAAATCTCTTCAGCTTTTATCAGAATTAGTTCAGCCACTTTGGCGTGGAATAAGTTGTCTTAGGTTATGTAATTACTTAATATATTTTATAATTAGATGTTATGAAATAGACCAGCAATAACCAGCTGTAAGTCTCAAATTTGGTTAACAATGCATTATGGAAAGTGGGTGATAGATGCTAATTGCAGTTTAAAAAAGGCAAAAATAGCGGAAGCCCTTAAAACTGGCATCCCTCCAATCTGGCATGCTCTCTATATTGGCACTAGAATTTGGACCTGACAGAAGCTAGTTAATTTATGATCATTTGCATGCTCTCTAATCCAGTATCAGCCTACTTCATACTTCGGCACATTAAAGACCGCCCAATTGACCGTTTGTTCAGTAGTTTGCACTCACAAAACCGGCATCAGCTATCCTGACTCTACTTTGGTTGGCAGTATTAGTATGCTATGAAGGATGATAGTTAAGCATAAGTAGGTGAGGTGAGCGACACTTGTCACTTGGCAGGTTAAATTAAGTCACGTCTCACAATTTGTCAGTCGCTCGCTGTGTCAAGATGACTGTGAAGATTAGCAGAATGTGTATAAACAACATAAATACAGTGGAGTATGGTTAAGGATGATGCCTACGTAGGTGAGGTAAATTGGTGAGTGAAACCTGTCGCCCGTGCTATAAATTAATTGTCGTGTCACAATTTGTCACTCGCTCATCATGTCAAGATGGCTAGACCAGACAAGCGGGTGAGATTGGAATTAACTCTTGAACAGAAAATCAGCTGATGAAAGATTTTGGTACTGTTCCTCAGCCTACTCAAAAAGATATAAATTACTGTACACACATGTACACTAGTGTTGTATTTTCTAATGTTGTCTTTATTGTTGAATAAAGAATATGATGAATGTCAACATGTTGGTCAGTTGTATTTTAAACCACACAGAATATTATTCTCAGGTTGAAAAAGGAAAAGTTAGCAAAACTGGCATGGTTACTATACGGGCATATTTTGCCTGTCCCAGTGCATGCTGGTTTAGAGGGCTTCCTCTGTTACTGTATAGTAATTTTTTTATTGGCATATGGCAATTGCTTATGTTGAAGGATATTGCCTGAAGAGGGTGTTTCTTTGTCATGGTCTTGTGTTTCCTTGTTTGTCCCTCAGTCTTTGCCTTTCAGGCATGAAAAACTTGGAGTCATCATGACTCTTTGGTGTCATGAGAGGGAGTCATGGACTTGTTTTGGGTAGTCAACTTCAGTTTGGAACTTTCATGAAGGCATCGACTGTGATTGTTATAAACGACCAAATAGAAAGTAAGGCAGGTCAGGTATTTAATCAGCACTGAGCAGTTAGTGGTAAACATTTAGAAGTTTAAAAATTTGGACCAAGTGCCCAGAAGCGTTGTGTCATTGATGATGCAGGCTTCTAAATTCATTGCATATCTGAGGTAATTTATGCATCAAATACAGAAGTTTTCAGATTTCTGTGTGAGGACACCTTTAATATTTATTAATTGTAAACATAGAGTAAATGTGGTGAGAGGTATGAAATGGAAATGTCATGAGACTGTTGCTGTTACTAGTGTAAAGAAAGAAAATATGTTCGTACTTTGGAATAGTTTAGACTCATGTACAGTGAATTTGGAGATGAAGTCTACCTCACCCGTGTAGACTCTACATTTGGGTTTTATCATTTCTGTGGAAACAAGTGGGATTTGATTTGAATAAAATTGACAAACTGTATGGATTCAGATGAACATGAGGGAAGGTTCCTTTTCTGTATTCTTGTTACCATGGTTATGGTATTTATGACATATATTATATGATATAAGCAAATGTTGCCTTTTTTGCATATTCATTAGCCCCAAGTAGTCCTCAGTCACGAAACTCACAGAATGGCTGGGTCAAACATTTCACACGAAGCATTCTTGAAACTGACTCTTAATGTACATATTCAGCTTCAGACCTGTGCAGAATTGGAATGTAATGTAAAAATACTAAAATTAAGACAGTTTTGCTTCACATATACACAAGCATCAATAAACCATGAAGTAATTGGCAGCTGTGTGGTTTGATATTGTGTGACAGCGTATCTCAATATTTGACCACTTCTTTCTTTTTCTTCTTCTTTCAAGTCTTTTTGGATTATTCTGTCCTTTTATTAGTCTCTGAATAGGGTTATGATTTGGGCTGGAAATGGGTCAGTGTAAAACCGTCTTCCTACAACAACCACTGTTTTTTGTAGTCTTCAGTGTTTTTGGTCATTATCATGCTGGAAAATCCATTGTATCGACCGTCCTTGTCTCCCTGCCCCTGTCTTGTGTTATTGCAGACAATAAGCTCGACAACTGATAGTCCACCTACAAACACATAGTTCTAACAAAAATGATTGTTAGAGCCTAACTCAGTCATACTCTAATGGATGCAAAAACCTAGCCACCACTTCAAAGGAAGAGGTAAATGAATTTGTATATTGTCCATATCATGTATCGCTTGGTTAGGAAGTCCAGATATTGAACTTCGATCAGAAGACTAGATAAGCTGCTTTTCTACGTAAATATGCTTTGAAATTTCCAAGATACCAACTGAAATGCACCAGTAGCATCCCAAATACACAATGGAAATTACAGAAACATTTTGGTTAGTTTTTGACTTGCGTACCTTGATTTACTGGTAAAAACAAATCCGTAACAAAGTAGCTGACTGTCAAATGTAACGAGTGGATCGTGCAGATTATGGATTGCATTTCATTATGTGACTCTACACTTTGTGAACTACAGAAAGGAACAATCACACAAACACAGCTACTTATGTTTGTAACACTTATTTTGATTTGTTCTTCTGAAAATATCCTCCAATAAAATCACTTGTCCTGTTAGGACGTCTTGCCACATACTGTTTGTCAACAGATGGATGGACTCTTGGAAATCGCATGAGTATTCGTCTTCAAAAACATCACCCGAAAGTAAGACTTTGCCATTTGTCACTGTCCGAAGACCATCTTTTGAAAATTTTATCATTTCAGAAGAAATTATTAATGAACCTATTGGAAGGTGTTTTGAATCGAAGGTTGCTGTTGATAGAATATTGACAGATTTGCATGCCGCTGTCACTCACACACTGGTGATAACATGATGGCAATAGGCTTTTGAAAAAATACTAACTGATGATGCATGGAAAATTACGTTTCCATCTTTAGTTTTCAATAAACATACTGATGAAGTGATGGAATTCTCTCAACTCTCATTTGTGAGAACCCCCAATTGTGAGATAGTGGAATTGGTAATTAACAAAGACAGCACACCTTACTCCCCTGTCCGACAGAATGGATTAACCATAGCTAATTAGTGTTTCGCTAATTTACTGAATCATGTGAACAGAACAGAACAGGCATTTTTTCTAAAAAAATCACATGCATATTAAAACATTGAACAAAGTCCATGCTTGATCAATTTTGTAACTTGAGAGTTATTGGAAGAAAAAATTGATGCCTGGAGGCATTTAGTGTCGGACAGTACAATATGATATGGACGTCATCACAGACAGCCGATGTATGTGTCAGGGTAGAGATTACAATCTGGTAGAATCAGAGATTGTGGTTGGAGGTTCTACCAGTAGAGATTGTGATAGGAGTCTCTACCAGTAGAGATTGCGATTGGAGTCTCTACTGGTAGAATCTCCGATCCTACTAGTAGATATTGCAATCGGAGTCTCTACTGGTAGAGACTGTGAGTAGAGACTCCGATCATATAAAAGAACCTATACAATCACAATCCCTACCAGTAGAAGCTCAAATCTGTCAGGGTTGAGACTGCAGTCCTACACTACAAGCCAGTGAATATTTAGAAACACAAAATTTATTTTCATATATGTAAACATAATGTAAACGTAAAACAATTTGTCACACCTTCCTTACATGCTGTGGTTGGTTGTAGAAAAAATCAGTTTTTTAGGTTGCTATTTGATCTTTTGTTGCCAGGAAAAACTTAGTGATTTACTTATTTTCGTACTGTTTACAATGAGATGTTAAATACATGCAGTCTTTAATCCCACCCCAACTCCTACATCTCAGAGTCATAGTTAAAAGTAGGAAGTTTGAATTCATTCCGATGTAAGTCTCAGTTATCATTAAAAACAGTTATTCTAAAAACACTGCTTTTCAAAGAGGTGGGGAAATGACCAGGCAATAATATTCTCAGGTGGGTAAGTCCAAGTGGGTAATCACCCTGCACCCCTCCTCCCAGAATGCCCACATGCCACCTACACCTTGTAACAACAAACCAATTCGGTATTTCCTGGAACAGTGTTAGAAAAAGCAAACATAAGAATGAAGATTTTTTTTATGGATAACAACTTCTTTATGTGAGAACACAACGTTTCGGAGTTAATGCTTACTCCTTCATCAGGTGAAGGACATGCTTTTTCACCAATTCAGGTTTCTCTAGAAATATGATATGTTTGAAACAAAAAACAACCTTAAGTTAAGTAATAGAATTGTTTACTCAGTTCCAGTCAATCTTAATCTGTTAATCCAGCTTTCATCGTTACTTGGTTCTTCCTTTACTTTCATGGATTAAATGGTCTTTAGGACTCTTCCATTATAAGTAGGTGAAATCTTTTTGTTGTTTTAAGTAAATGTACATATACTGGGCTGTAGGTATGTCAGATGTCAGAGATGTTACACTGTTTATGGGTATATAAGGGGAATAGATTTGAGCATGAACCAGTTATCAGGTGAAGAGATCATCTCACACCAGAGGACAATGGAGGAACAGAAGGCCAAGTTTTACAAACTGCTGGATGACCACGTAGTGCAGCTTAACGAGAAGAAACAAGAAAGCTTTTGTATCACCCAAGAAGCATATGACAAAGCTGTAGAAGTTCTGCAGTTGGATAAAGGTGTAAAGTTTTCAGCAGGCAGCCATTTCAAGTTCTGGTGTGCTAAGCACTTCAAGCTACAAAAGATAGGATCTAGGAGGATTCTCTACTGCAAGAAATCATCATGCCCTGTCATCACCAAGGAGGATATATTTGACACAGTTAAACGGTATGTTATACATTCACAGTATTCATTATAATTAATACTTTATTTAATCAACAATTTATGCATTTGCCTCTTTATGTGGATTTGAATGAAACAGAAAATTAAATCCTTGTTTTTCTTTGCAGATGTCACATAAGAGTTGGTCATTCACGACGTGCCAAAACATGGTATGAGATCAAGGCTAACTACTCATGGATCAGACATGACTTGGTTAAACTTGTCCTCAGCACTTGCCCTGAATGTTCCACGTGCATGCCAGTCAAGAAACCTGCATCAGGGAAGCCCTTTATCTCACTTGGATTCCTGACCTGTGTCCAGTTTGATGTAATTGACATAACCAGCAGACCAGATAGTGACTTCAAGTGGATCTTACATATGCTTGACCACTTCAGCAAGTTCAGCTGGATGCACGCTTTGACATCCAAGCGGTCTGCTGAAGTTGCAGAGAAGCTTGTCCAGACCTTCTGCTTGTTTGGCTGTTAGAAGTACTGGAAAATGCAATTCTTATTGTTCCTTAAGTTTCATTTTAACAAAACTAACGTGGTACTTTTACAGGCATGATCATCCTTCATGGGCGACCTCGTCATCCACATTCATAGGGCTGTGTGGAGAGAGGAAAACCCAGAGAGGGGCTGGGTCCAGGGTCTTCTTCATGTTACATATGCTATCTACACTTCCACTAGTTCAACAACCAAGAAGTCGTCTTCAGCCAACCTCCTCGAACTGACTGTGCTGTGCTGGAAATACTGGATGAGCAGGGCATTCAAGTTAGGTAGATTTAACAGGTCTTTTCTTCATTGGCCCACTGGCAAACCAGACTTCAAGTGATTGTGCAGACATCTACCAGACCACATCTCAGTCTACCAAAAGTGATTCTGGGGAGGAGTACCATCTTCCGGATGGTGCAAGAACAGTCCGAACTGGAATAGAAGTGCTTGGGAGGACCACAGTACATTGTGAAACAGTCGATCCACAACAGCAGAGAGTATTCCAGATAACATCTGTGGAGGATCCAGACTTCATTCCAGCTGGAGGTAACCCATTTGATGAACCACTTTCTGTTGGCCAGTTTATTGTTCGGGACATCACTCAGGCAGATCTACTAGAACCTGACACATCACACAGCAAGGTTCAGAAAACTGCAACAGATAAATATCTGAAGGCAGCCAACAATCAGCAAGTTCATTATGATGCCACGTTGAACAGTACTTCTCAGAAACAGTGTCCTCAAGGAAGGGGACACTGTTGGAGTATGCATTCACGAAGTGGATTGCGCTAACACAGATCCTCGACTTCTGCCATGCAACGTCCTACAAGCTCAAGCTGCAGGGAAAGATGCAACATACTAGCTATACACAGCATATGGTTGGTGCAGAGCAGCTGGTTGACATCTGTAATGTTTGCTTTCCATCATTACAACATGTGGATATCACCAGTTTAGAAGAAATATCAATTATCCAGGCTTCAACACAGGCTGGACAACAAGAATGACACAGGGATCAAGTGTACGTGCTTGTAAGGGCAACTGTATATCTAACGGATGTCGTTGTAAAAAACAAGGAGTAAAATGTTCTAGAAAGTGTCACACAACCACAACTAACGTGTGTCAAAATAAAGTCTAGTGCTATCGTCATTGTTACCAGTTTTGAAAGTAAGATGTGTAGATATTGTAATAAATGTATATCTCTACAGGTAGGATCGGAGGCTCAACCAGTAGAGACTCCAATCACCATCTCTACTGGTAGAATCTCTACCCAGAAGTTTGAAGAAAATAAACTCGACATAACATTGTACAAAATGGTTTTTATTTTGCCATTAAAACATAACTTTTTGGTCTAGTTTGATATTATTCTAAAACTTACAGATATTCTGATTGGATATCTACCTAATTACTGTACAACTATAATTTATATGTATTCTTTAACCTTGACAGTTTTTTCCATTATATGACAGGCCTTCAGCAAGTATCGATGTCGACCTGGCTGCTCCATATCTTTGATAATATATTTCATTATTTCTGTATCTTTCAATGTTCTTTAGTGAAAACAATAACTTCATTGAACAATGTCTTCTGCATTAAAGATCACATGCAGTCAAAAAATCAAACATAATTAGAACACGGGCATCACTTATTCATGAATCACTTATACCAAACACAGTGCTGAAAAGAAAAAACAAGTAAACCGAACTCTAAGCGTATCATTGCAAATCAAAAGTGCAATATTTTGTTCTCGAGTTTACCTCCCTTGAAATGAAGCAGCCACAATACCCAACCCAGTCAGAGCTGGTGGGTGTGCTAAAGTGTAATGAAGTGTTTTCATTGGCCACTGGTTCATTTGTCAATACACTTAGCCGACTCTTTGTTTATGGTTTATAAGCCCGATAGGTGCTAATTTCAAATTGCATGTTGTCAAATACAGAAGTTGTGCATTGCATGTTGTCATTAGCAGACAGGCAGGCAGACATACAGGTGTCAATACACCAGACATTGAGTTTTCTTTGTGAGAGAGTCAGCTTATCACAATCTACATGCTTTTTTATGTAATCAGTAGACTATGTGCTTGTTTGTGTACACAACCAAGATTTGACTACTGTCCACGACCTCAGACTCTCGGCAGACATACTGTTTCAAGCTCTATTCAATGCGCATGCATTATGAGCACATTGCAGCATAGCTGTTGAAAACACTTTTTTCCCTAGTGCTGGTTCAAAATTAGTGAATTGTATGAACTCCTATTTTGTGGGCTTTTTCTTCATCGTGTTTCTTTTTCAACTTTATAGGTTGAATTGGCATTTCTGATGATTTGTTTCAGTGATTGCATACCTGAAGGTATCAGAATCTGCAAAGTTGTGTTTACATTGCGTGTGACCTTTGAAGAACTCATTAATAGACTATGGCTCTTGTGGGTACCCACAAGCAACAGGGCTGTCCCCACTTTCAGTGTAGGGATGGGTCATCGTTACTTATTTGCACTGAACTATTAACTAACATGATTCTTATGTCTAACAACTGGGAGTTCTCACAAATGGGATAAAACCAGTATGCTGAACATATTGTCAGTTGGCAAAGGTAAGTTTGTCCCTTACAAGTGTGTGGGTTAGTGATAGTACGCCAAGTATTCAGATGTCTAACCTCATCAGACCGGTGAAGGTCCGGGTTCAAATATTGGCCTTCAGTAACCATAGCTTGTAGCTAATGGGATCAGATGGGTAGGCTTGCTGACTTGGTTGACACATGTCATCATATCCTATTTGTGCAGATCGTTGCTCATGCTGTTGATTACTGGATTGTGCGGTCCAGACTTGATTGTTGACAAACTGCCACCATATAGATGGAATATTGCTGAGCATGCTGAGTGCGGCTTCAAACTCAACTCTCTAACCTGATCAGACATAACAGTGTATTTCTCTTTGAACAACGACCATGTTACTGGAAAATGTCAGTACCCACTGAAGATCATTTATAACAGACAACATGGGTAAATACCCAGATTGGAGAAACACTTATCTAGAGCCCTGTCTAATGTGTTAACACTATAACAGTAGAGAACGTCCCATGTGTTGTAATTGAGAACCTCCATAGTGTTTTGTGTTACGAACCTCTAGTTTGTTGCAGTCTACGTACCAGTCCCGAACCTCAAGTGTATTGTGAATCTTCTCCAGTTAATATTGTGATATGTGCTGCAATCCCCACTACTCCCTCTCTCGCGTGATGATTATTGCACTGCCATGATCATGACTGTAGTGAGACACTAAGTGTACATCATGATGCATTATCACCTGCTAGTCCACAAGTCAGCGTCAAATATTAGCTCATTTGACAGGTGAGTAATGATAGTGTCTTAAAATGCTTTTTAAACAGCACTGCATCATCAGCAGCTCTGAACGCACCAACACCAGACATTGCTGTGTATGCTTTAGGGGATTACATTGTCCATGGAAAAACTGGATCTCATCTGGACATCAGTCAAACATTTTGGTGTAGCAAACTATACTGGTGGGAGTCGGTCATTAGTAGGACCAAGCTAATTTTTTCAATATATTCATGTTGAACTTTACTATTGTGAATACACTATAATTCAAGTGGCCTTTCCCTACACTTCCGGTTTTCAAGATGCATAGGAAATGATTAAAGAAACTTTTCCTGCTATTCTCATTCATAGTTACATGTGGTCCTGGGCAGTCTAAGTAATCTTGGTCTCAGTACTTTTAGTTACACTTCACTCTTTTGATACCCATTCATTAACTCGTTTAATAAAATAGTATTACATGGAAGACTGTTTAGTATTCTGTTTATTACTCTCCATCATAAATTGATTGCCGGCAGTGTGATGACTTTCTATAGTGGCATTAGCATTGTGATATCCTTAATGTAAAGCGTTATGACGTGTGTCTAGCAGTATTACACTAGTGTAATATTGCTGTACAGCATCCCCTCCTCCTCCCCCACTTTCACATTCAGGAGACTGCTGCACATACAGGATACTGCCATGACTGCTGCAATGTACACACAGGAAACTATTGTGCCTGTACAGAAACTTTCATGCACATACTAGGAACTGCTGGTCTGCACACACGGGAAACTATTGTGCCTGAAGAGAAACTTTCATGCACATACTAGGAACTGCTGGTCTGTACACACGGGAAACTATTGTGCCTGTACAGAAACTTTCATGCACATACTAGGAACTGCTGGTCTGCACACACAGGAAACTATTGTGCCTGTACAGAAACTTTCATGCACATACTAGGAACTGCTGGTCTGCACACACGGGAAACTATTGTGCCTGTACAGAAACTTTCATGCACATACTAGGAACTGCTGGTCTGTACACACGGGAAACTATTGTGCCTGTACAGAAACTTTCATGCACATACTAGGAACTGCTGGTCTGTACACACGGGAAACTATTGTGCCTGTACAGAAACTTTCATGCACATACTAGGAACTGCTGGTCTGCACACACGGGAAACTATTGTGCCTGTACAGAAACTTTCATGCACATACTAGGAACTGCTGGTCTGCACACACAGGAAACTATTGTGCCTGTACAGAAACTTTCATGCACATACTAGGAACTGCTGGTCTGCACACACGGGAAACTATTGTGCCTGAAGAGAAACTTTCATGCACATACTAGGAACTGCTGGTCTGTACACACGGGAAACTATTGTGCCTGTACAGAAACTTTCATGCACATACTAGGAACTGCTGGTCTGCACACACAGGAAACTATTGTGCCTGTACAGAAACTTTCATGCACATACTAGGAACTGCTGGTCTGCACACACGGGAAACTATTGTGCCTGTACAGAAACTTTCATGCACATACTAGGAACTGCTGGTCTGCACACACGGGAAACTATTGTGCCTGTACAGAAACTTTCATGCACATACTAGGAACTGCTGGTCTGTACACACGGGAAACTATTGTGCCTGTACAGAAACTTTCATGCACATACTAGGAACTGCTGGTCTGCACACACGGGAAACTATTGTGCCTGTACAGAAACTTTCATGCACATACTAGGAACTGCTGGTCTGCACACACGGGAAACTATTGTGCCTGTACAGAAACTTTCATGCACATACTAGGAACTGCTGGTCTGTACACACAGGAAACTATTGTGCCTGTACAGAAACTTTCATGCACATACTAGGAACTGCTGGTCTGTACACACGGGAAACTATTGTGCCTGTACAGAAACTTTCATGCACATACTAGGAACTGCTGGTCTGTACACACGGGAAACTATTGTGCCTGTACAGAAACTTTCATGCACATACTAGGAACTGCTGGTCTGCACACACGGGAAACTATTGTGCCTGTACAGAAACTTTCATGCACATACTAGGAACTGCTGGTCTGCACACACGGGAAACTATTGTGCCTGTACAGAAACTTTCATGCACATACTAGGAACTGCTGGTCTGCACACACGGGAAACTATTGTGCCTGTACAGAAACTTTCATGCACATACTAAGAACTGCTGGTCTGCACACACGGGAAACTATTGTGCCTGTACAGAAACTTTCATGCACATACTAGGAACTGCTGGTCTGCACACACGGGAAACTATTGTGCCTGTACAGAAACTTTCATGCACATACTAGGAACTGCTGGTCTACACACAGGAAACTATTGTGCCTGTACAGAAACTTTCATGCACATACTAGGAACTGCTGGTCTGCACACATGGGAAACTATTGTGCCTGTACAGAAACTTTCATGCACATACTAGGAACTGCTGGTCTGTACACACAGGAAACTATTGTGCCTGTACAGAAACTTTCATGCACATACTAGGAACTGCTGGTCTGCACACACGGGAAACTATTGTGCATGTACAAGATCAGTGCTGCACATACTGTATATGTATGCATATTCACTAATACCAATACAGAAAAGATTTTCATAATCCTGAGAGCGTATAAAAATAATAGAATAATGAAGAATTGATGATGCAGAATAATGAGATGATTATCTGATTATTAAATCACTGGTGGCACACATGTATATTGTACTAGACTCCTCATCAGCTGTAATAAATACATATCAAAAGCGTATTTGTTCAACTGCATGAGCAATAAATCAAATAATCATGCAGTGGAGCTTGCACTTGCAGCATTAATCCTTATTGGCCCATGCTTCAACTTCATCACCTGTCTCATTCTATAACCTGCATCACTACTTGTAATGACAAATGTCATAGCATAGTAAGGAATATAATGGTTCCAAGCTAGATGAATGAGTCACTTAAACATGGAATATAATTTTGCAGTCGTCATGGTAATGGTAATCACTGTAACTTTATTGTTTCCTGAACATAGGCACATAAGGGAGATATATTGTCAACTTGTGTATACTGGTCAAAATAAAGTAAAGACCAGGATACATAGCATGAATAATATGAAAGAATTCATTGGTCCCTAATTTCTTTTATGTTAAGTGAATTATTATTAAATTACATGCATCGATCATGTAAACTGGCTGAAAGTTATGTTTGAAGGTACACACATTTCAGTGAATATTTAAAATATGCTTAGTCAGCTCAATGTTCAATCTAGGCCTGTGTTACACTTGTCTGAATATGAATCTGATCACATCGATATAGCTTCAACATGATCTTTATGTACCAACATATGTATGGGAGCATGTTTGTTCTGTATTGATGAACACAGCTGGCATGTGGGAGGATCAATATTCATCAAGAGTTATAGATTTGGTCCTCCATCAGTCATTACAGAGCTCACTGCGTTGAATAATTGATGCATCCAAAACATTGAATACCTATTTCCATGAATTGGCTAGTGTTTTTTCCTAATTTTTTCAACTCTTTATCAAATTTGTCTGTAGTCTGTTGTGTATATAAATTGTGGACTGTGTTGTATGTTTATTGTTAACATTTAACAAGACTGAATGAAGAGGCTGGTTATGTAGATATAATAAGATGTTTACAAAGGGATAGAAATCACTACCAGGCTGCTTGCCTGTGATAGGTTTTCTAATAATATTGTAGTTATGGTATGCTAAAGGCTTGTAGAAGTTTGTAACTTAGGATGTTCCTGTATGTTGTCACTATTTTCAGAGTTTCTGTGACTGCCAGTTAGATAGTCTGACTCAAAGGTACATTAGCAAATCATAGCCTGTTTATCTGTTATGAGTTGCCTTAGACATCATATGTTGTTCTGTTTATTGTAGACATATTCTCCTAAACCAATGGACCATTGAGGATCAAAGTTCTGATCTCAATAGACAATGAATAAGGCTGTAACAGTGCATCCAACTGTTGATGAATTGCGAAGTTTGAGTCTCAGATAGCAATTAATTGATGGCAGAAATGAAAAACTGTTGATACGTCAATAGTATGTGACTATTGATAGTTTAGTAATTGACTTCCATTAATAAATGACTAGCACAAAGTACCAGAAGCACCATATTCATTCACTTTGATTTTAACCCATTTATGCATATTGTCCCATTTTTGGGATGGTACTTCAAAAAAGCATTCCCTGCTATTGTTGAAGATAGAAACTTGCAGTATAGACCAGAATGAAGCTAGTAAATTGTTTAGTGATTGAACCACAGTACTTATAGATTTTTCATCAGCAAGACGGGTCCCCTGCCCAAATCTGCAAAATATGACGTTCGATGATTTTGTATTGGTCGATATTTTAACTATGTAAGTTATTAGAATGTGTTTAAAACTTTGTTCAGGTAGGGAAATAAAATGAAAATGGTTTGCATTTTTTCCATGCTCAATTTTCCGCTAATGTACCATCCCCAAAATGGGATGATATGCAGATCCGCAACCTTAAATTAGGTAATATATTAGACTCGGGTGGTGGGAGATGAACCCGTTAAATCTTTAGACTGACTCATCTAATTTACAAATGAATGGAATACAATCAAACTGGCTTTTGTAACATTTTTACTAACAACTATGTGTATTACCTAATTCAAATCTTAAGATTTCATGAGTATTCCTTGATCCCATAAAATGTTTTCTGATGAACTAATCATGACGACTTGAGTTGATGAATGTATCCCTAAATCCTCTGCTGCCCCTCACATATGAAAACCATGGGTAAAGGGTTAGTTTACAGTGTTTTGTAGGTGCATTCATACACACGTCTGGAGGAAGTGAAGGGCCTTGGGTAAGTATTTATACTCAATACTCATGTAAATCAGTACTACTATTTCTTACACAAACCACATTGTATACCAGTAAGCAGAATATTGCTTTCTAACTGCCAAACTAATCAATTTCTGATCATGCGATCCAAGGAAGTGGAACAATTATAGCATCAGCGTGGCTTTATTCCATGAAAGCTTTCAAATGAAAACATTCATTTTAAGATTTAAGAGGTTGATTTTACCTGCCTTAGCCTAATATATCACCTAATTTATGTTCTCTCATCTGCATATTGTCCCATTTATAGGACAGACTTTTGCAGTATAAGAAATGTGTGGAAAATTTATTTACTGGTAAAATGACACCTCATTCCTTTCACTTTCATTACTTGCCAGAAGAAGCCAGCTCAAAATTTAATGATGATCTAATATCCTTTGCAAAAGTGGCATCCATCGCGGTGGCATGTACAATGATGTAGTAGGACATGTCGCCATTCTGGATCTACAGAAAGTCTGAAAAAACGATTATAAATGGGATAAAATACCACAGTCAACAAATATTTCAGTACACTGGTGAAGAAAAGTAATGGTAGTTTACAACTTCTAAAACCTTTCATGATGTACTCAGAATGAAATTTACCAGTAAGTCAAGCCAACTATAGCTGTTACATGATATATGATATGAAATACACAAGTCCCTTCACTTCCTCAGCTGAAGACACATACACAGGTGCTGCTATTTTGACTCGTATGTGAATGCACCTACCCGATGCTGCAAAAATAACCTGTACCCATTTGTGCATATCATCCCACTACTAGGACTCACTTTTGTAGCGTAAAAAAGTACAGAGAATTTTAATTACTGGTAAAAAGACTTCCCATCCCTGTTAATGCTTGCCAAAATATACTGACTCAAAACATTCGATGAAAATATGAGACCCTTTGCATAAATGGGTTAAGTCATCCACCCGTTAAGTGTTAAGTTGGTCTGGGTTTCAGATTCTTGTCAGTTATCAAAAGAGACTCACAGTACTTCAGCTTCTTTTAATTTCATATAAACTATACATTTATTTGTGAAGTGACTTCAAATGAGACGACTCAAGGAGAGAAAAATTAATAGTATGGCAATAGTATTGCACTACTTGGTTGCAGTAGACAATCGCTGTGGCAATAGTATGTTGCAGTAGACAATCACTGTGGCAATAGCATGTTGCAGTAGACAATCGCTGTGGCAATAGTATGTTGCAGTAGACAATCGTTGTGGCAATAGCATGTTGCAGTAGACAATCACTCTGGCAAGAGTATGTTGCAGTAGACAATCGCTGTGGCAAGAGTATGTTGCAGTGGACAGTCGCTGTGGCAAGAGTATGTTGCAGTGGACAATCGCTGTGGCAAGAATTATTTCCCTCTCAATAGTCTCAATAAAAGTTGCTTTTTTCAAGGGTCAAGTCAATGATCCTGCTGATAAGATGTGTTCTTTGATCCATGAAGTAACTCCGAAAAGGTATGTTCTGATGTAGCAAATGGATGCAGAGAAATATTTCACTGCGTCCTGATTATGCACAATATTATTCATTGAGTTTTCTAAGTGTTTGGTTGTTTCTTTCAGATCAGTTTTGTGCCTCATTTCATCTGTCAGTCCACATGATCAATGATTTATTCCAGGCTCTGAATAAATGTATTCTATATAACATACAGTACTCTAAACTGTTACTTCTCAAGGTCCTCATGTTGTCTGAAAGATAGGGCTGGACTGGTTACTTGGGTACTTGAATCTGGGTTGTTCATAGCGGGAATCAAATACCCGGAAAGAGGGAGAATTCTGTAATGACAAGGGCAAATAATAGCTTGTCTTTTCTTTTTCATTCATGACGTAACACACATTTACATCATTGGTATTGTCTGATTAATGGAGCTTATTATCAGTGACTGTGAATTATCTGTGTATGGGCTATGACCTGTAATGTTTCATTACTATGATTACCAGCAGGAACAAGAAGTGATGTGTTTGAATGAAGAGTGTAAGTAATGGTATTACTCTTTGTATTGGTTTAACAGACAAATTAAATAGCATGAGATCAGTTTTAAAGTCTTTTTGCCACCCTTTCAGTTTTCCTGTAATAATCTCTCTTAAATCATGATTGAATATTCAGAAAGGTTTCAAAAGTGCTGTATTCTATACATTTCTGGGTACTCATTTCCGATTCGGGTAAGTTCATGCAGGTACTGGATTCCAGTTTTCCCTTCCCATACCAGCCCTACTGTAAGGACCCGGAAAAGTAATAGTTGGGGCTTCCTGGAGCTCCCATTTTTATGAGTTGAAGTTAGACCCACTAGTAAGTTACATTTTTGTTATATATTAATGATAAATGCAGTTATCACTCAAGGAATTTGATCTTAAGACTACAGTACCACCTGTTTTCAGCATGCTGAATCAGTGACACTACTTATTGGAAGGATTTTACAGCTGCTTCTGTGTAATCTTTGCTGTTTTGTGTAACAAGTAACAGGTGGTCCTCGAACCAAACCACGTTATTTTGCCTAATGCCAAGCCTCCTCTACAGTAATCATGGTAATAAAGCCTTGAAAGAAGATGGTCCAGATTTCCTCATGTTCTGAATCTCTGGTCTCGCTGGGACTCCTTTTTGATTAAAATGGGTTTATTACTGTCAAAATTGTATATATTCAGAGACTAAGCCTTAGTCTAGGTTGAAGATCAAGGCACTGCCAGTCTGAAAACCCAGTTTCATTATAGATACACTATGTGTCTAGCAAAAGACATTGATTTGATGGCATTTGATAGCTTTTGAGTAATTCTCATTTGGTACTAATTTTGATGCTGGATTTATCATAATGACAAATACAGCAATAAGTAGTATTTACTGTAAACCACTGGTCAGCCTTATGACCGGACACATCTGTGGGAATAGAAACACTTTACCACAAGTGATGAACTCTGATCCATAGCTGACATGCTGGACAGTATGTTGATCAGTAACAGCAAACAGTATTCAACTTTCACGGTTGTTGAAAGGAGTGGTGTTGGGGGTTGATAGTAACGGTGACTCAAACATTCTAAGTTTACAGCTTTGCTGTTTGAATACCTTTTCAGATCAAGTAGTAGGTATGAATCAAGGAAGAATAAGTTGAACAACATCTGCCTCTCACTTGGTGTAGACCTACTGGTCTGCTACCTGCAATGAGTGAGTGAGTAAGTTATACTGCTGTTAGTAGTATTATAGCAATATGACAGTATGGGACACCAGAAATGGGCTTCACACATTGTACCCATGTGAGGAATGGAACTCAGATCTTCAGTGTTACAAGTGGACTCTTTACCCACTAACCTACCCCAACTGCTCCCAGGTACCCACAAAGACCAAGGCAGAATACATGCTACAGTGTCAAGTATAGTGTGGTACAGTTTGGTGTCAGTAAGGAACCAAACAGAAGATTGAATGGTAACCTTGGTAACTGGTAGTTATAGTGTGACAAGTTCTTATACATATTTCATGTACTAACTGTTGGATCTACAGGCAGTTACCTACTGTCACCGAGGTAGAGCGTTGATAGTGCTGTGCAGAACATACATAGCTCTCTGCCTGTAAGTGTAAGCATGGTAAGTGTACCGTTGGGCTTGTTGTAGATGGGAATGATTGAGAGTGAAGCATGCAGGTATATTAGACCCAGTATCCATTTTGTTCGTCATGGCTGTGTGTATCTGTCAGTACACATACATGTGCATGGTTATAATTCTGTGCAAGTTCTAGTCACATTGGTTTCCCACCAAGTTTTTGTAGATTATAGATAAGCCATTGGACACTGGTGTGTACTTGTATTTGTCATTGTTACATTTGCTAATTTCATGAGTCATGGACAGTGTGATCTTATTATAAATCAGTTAACCGCTTGGTTGCATTAGAACTTTTATGGACATTTTGCTGTCAGTGTCTGGCTGTGGTGTGTACCGTTGTACCAAGCTGCCTCATGGTTGTCCTGAGGCAATGTGACGTTGTGTGTTTCCACATTTGCCAGTGTGTCAATGTGTCCTGTGTCTGTCAGGCATGTGAAAGTGACATGGCTTTGTTTTCAGTGACTGTATTCAGTTATTAAAGCATTCACTGAAAGCCATGTTTGATTCCCACACAGGTACAATATGTGAAACCCATTTCTGGTGTCCTGTTATGTGCCTGAAAAGCGGCATAAAACCAAACTCACTCAGTTCTTAGACTGGATGTCTGGTTGGCAGAAATTTGTCAGTCAGAATTCAAATTGGTTATTTCCAGGTTTACAAACTCCTGTTTAAGTGGAGAGGTTTTTGGCAATTCCATAAGTGTGATGGGCTCTTAGTTTGTATAGTTTACATGATGAGATGGAGTAGAATGTCACATTCAAGGTGATGGTTATATGGCTTGCATATCTGTCAGTGTGGTTTCTTAAACATGATACACTAGACATCAGTTCATTGCTCTAAGTTAACGTGTGTTCTTTAATGCCACACTCAGCAATATTCCAGGTATAAGGTGGCAGTCTGTAAATAGTCAAATCTGAAATCTGTGGTATGATTGGTGCCAGGGCCTCATACCACAAAGCAATTGTAATACTACAATGATGGCAGAAAGATTCAGGCAAAATATAGGAGTTAGAGCACCTGAATGCAAGGTAACATTCTGGAACATTTCCCAGGTGTTCAAACAACTGACCTAACGTACAGGCGCTCTTTCTTGCAGCACTCTTTGTGTAATTTGAGTGCTCATGGGCATATAAATAATCATTTATGCTAAATGTTCAACTTATAATATTGGGACTTTGAAAAGGACAATGATGACGTTCCTACATATCTATACTGTAGCCATGGTAACACGTTTTTTGCATTTTCAAGCCATGTTTTAGATAGAAATATTCAGCAAAGTCATTCATCATTTAACAGGCAACAGAGGGTGGATGACTCATAATCAAAGTGAAGGAATCTGGTACTGTGTTCATTTTACACTGTGCATTGAGTTTTTCCTCTGAAAGGTTAGGATCATTGCTTTGACATTATTAGCTTGGTGGATTAAGGTTTATCTGATATATCATTGTTACAAAAAATAATGTGTATGAAAGAGTTCATGCATTTTGGTATAAACATGATACAAATGTTTTTTCAAGTATTTTTGTGCATGAGTTATCATGACTTTGTTAGTTTGAACCAAATGTTCCTTTGTATCGTTACTTTGTAATGCTGTAGACGTTAAGACAGGAACCTGAAATGTGTGGATGGTTCAATACATGTTAAAGCTGGAACATTATGGGGTGTTTGTGGATTACCATTGATGCTGTTGACATTCCACCTGTTGAAGATGTAGCAGTTGGAGATAGTGTTGATTACAGGACCAAGCTATCAGTTTGATCTATATCCCTTGTATCAATGTACCTACTGGTAACAGTATATGGCATATGTTATGTATCTACACATCAGAATGTTTAGCAAGGAAGTCATGCTGTCCTCGTCATAACTCTCACATAATGAACTGAAATTTATTGGTTCCACAGACATGCTCTGTTCTGACTCTAAAGGAGCAGCAGACATCACGACCTCCCCAAATGTACAACACTGTGTCATCTTTCTCAGATCTGTCCCCGCTGTCATTTGTAAATCATCCTCACTGTGCTAATTGTGTTGTTGTTTTGTTACAGATAACGCAACATCCATTCACTTTGACACACGCACCAAAGCTGTGATGGCCGAGGTCAACTCTGAGGACAAGGTCAATGTGAAAGAAAAGGTAGGGTGGCAAACTGTCCCCTGAAGTACTTGGATAGGCCTTTACTCTTTTCTGAAAAGCTTAAAACTGAATGAACATGATCATGCACAGGTTTACTACAGATTAATGATTTAGAATGTTGATCATTCCATATGACCATGCTACCAACATGTGTATTGAAATGTCACACTCATGATATAAGTTGTAGTCAATAATGTTTGTCTATATTGTACTTCCCAACTTCAAAAATGGCACTTAAAATGTTATGCAATTGATATACTGTGTGGGGTATTTTGGAAACATACCAGATACAGATCCAAAAGCTGTGATTCAGGTAACGTCACTTGCCTATTTATTCCTTCCAACCCTGATGTTTCATAACGTCAGAAACACCCATCACAAAACACATAGTTTACATTGACCTAAAATTAAGACATTTTTCTATCTATTTTCACCATACAAATATTGGGTCTAGTTTACCTGGAGCACAAGTGTTTCTACCTTTGGCCTGATTTGAACATGGGAATAATCTGAAGGAAGGTAGATGTATGTTAGTTGCCAGAAAACAGAGAGATGCCAAGTTACTGAAGTGACCAACCAGACACACAGAATCTTTCCCCTTGATGTACACATACCTCTCTCCAGGAAGATAATATTGACACCTAGAAGTAAATGGGAGTGCGTGGATTAAGTTTTACGCTGCTTTTTAGCAACATTCCCGCAATATGTTTTGGGACACCAGAAATAGGCTGTACACATTGTGCCCATGTGGGGAATCGAACATGGGTCTTTGGTATACTGAACAAATGCTTTAATCACGAGGCTACCCGACCACCCTTTCCATTGGAGGAGATGTCAGTGGAGTGAACTTTCATTGTTGAATGTAAATGCTCCTAGTCACTATGGCTGATGTAATGCTGATGTGACTGATGTTTCATCTTAGTCTATCATATTCGTGGGTGTCCTCCCAGTTGTGAGACGCATTAATTAATGGTTGAGTGCACATAGTTGGTGCTTACACATCCCTACAGGGAAAGTGGGACCAGCTAAGTTGCTGAAGAATACTCAAAGGAGACATTGTACATCAATGAGATAATTAACAAAGAAGACATTGTATGTTAAAGAGCATTTATTGTTTTCAATAAAGAACATTATTAGGTACAGAAATAATGAAATGGATTATCAAAGATGTGGAACAGCCAGGCTGACATTGGTACTTGCTGAAGGCCTACCATAATGGCACTAAATGCCATTAGACATCAGTTTCTTTCCCAATATTTCTGTACAGATCTTAATATATTAATATGTTGCATGTTTTCTATGTCACTATATGTGATTTTTTAGAATAAAATCTGTGTTCTGTTGACAAAGTTCAGTTACATAGTTAAACCCTATTTAGCTAAAGGTAATCCACTTTGTTTTCTTTGTTACTTACCTACTCCACTGTCTCACAACTGGGAGCTCTCACAAATGAGAGTAGAGAGCATTCTATCACTTCATCAGATTGTTTATTGAAAACTAAAGATGGAAATTTCAAATTAAGTGTGGAATAGTCATTCTGATTTTAATCTCAACAAATATAACAATTTGCACGTACACATGATAAATACAGGAAAAGCAGTTGTTTGATTTATCCAAGAGAGAATAATTTGTGTCATGTCACTATATTGTATAACAAGTGAATGCAGACTACAGTACATTGCTACTTTCAGGTTACGTCAGTACGAGAAGTGGTCCCGGGCAAGAGCACCAATGAGATAGTTTTAGTTCTTCAGTACTATGATTACAATGTAGAAAGGGCAATACAGGCATACCTGGAAGGTGAGTGACAGATTCCATAGTGTCCTTATTACACTGACCTGATAATAAAGTACAGACAATTATTGCCTTTATTATGATTGATCCTGGACAGGGCTGCATCATGCTCTCAGTGCTGGACTCTCCATTATGGGTTGATTCTATCCTGGTGTTACTTTCAACAATATTAATATCTTTGGATTTACCAGTCGTCCTTCCACAGTACTTCCAAGACAGTATGCTGGTCAACTACTGTCTGGTACCCAGGTTTATATGGACTCCCACTCTTTTGCTTGTGACATATTTGGATTGGATGGGAAGACAATGTGTCTTGTCTGTTTCCATGTTATCCTACCTTGATGGAATGATTACTCATTCTCCAACCTGGGCTAGATTTACCTAGAATATTCATGAATGCAAGTTAATAAACGTCATCTCATGTTCATGAGGTGCCTCAGCATGTATGTAACACTTTGCCATGCAGAGGCTTATGCTTGACATCAACATACATTTTTGTATCTCAGAGGAGTGTTGTATTGAAAATTAGATCTGAATTATTTATTATTTTTTTAGATGGTGCTAAAGAGGCCTTAACTGAATGGCATTTTACTGGTAACAAGGTATGTATGTACAAGCTGTGCTGTTTAGCAAACCGGATCCGTCTTGTAGAATCTGTAATAGCTGTTGGCAGAGTTAGAATTTGTTGAAAGTTCCAGTATTATGGCTGCTCAGTATTATTGGTTTGCCAATATATGGCAATACAAAAGATTAATGATTGCATTTACATATAATGATCCTTTTATGATGTACTGGTATACTGACAAAGATTTTTTTGTTCATCTTCAGCTCCCATTAAACTGATTTTGTTCATCCTTTTACCGTATCTGCATTATCATCGTAATGGATCAGCATGAACACACCTGTACAGTTTTAGTGTAACGTAATTAACATGCTTATGTTGTTACCTCCCTGGATTTGTTTGGAAATGGAAAATGGGGAACAGGCAGAATTCGGTGTCTGCTTGCTACTGGTTTAAGTTCCTGCTAAGAAGTTTTAAATTAAAACAGAAGAAAATACAATGGCTATGTGCATATGCTGTGATTCATTTTGTACGTAAAAGAATATTACAAAATAGACACATAACAATGATTTTTCTTTCACAATATAGTGCAATACATATTGCAGTAGAGGAAAGTGTGTTGCAATATATCACTGTATGAAATTTGGGGCATTACACAACCCTACTAATCATTAACGCTTTTCTCATTAAACAACTGGAAAGTCATCACTTTAAGGCAAATGTGCCCCAAATACATTTTAATGATTCAAAGTCAGTCCTTCCGTTATCCGATAAATACTGGACGTAGTCCGATAAAAATTATCATTGTCTGATATTTGAAAACACTGCCGGACATCATGTCCGATAAAATATCAAGTTATCAACTTAAAAAACTTACCAGATCATTAAATTATTAATATAATGCTTGATCGAAATGATGTGCCGAGCGTAATGCTTCTGAAAAAGGGTTGGAAAACCCCAGTTTGCTTAAAATAGAATGTAACGTAACGTTCTATGCTCGCGAGACATTAAAGCATTCGGAAATCTGAGGTTGATTTTACATATCTCGGTTCCTGTGGTTATTTTAACAACGTACAGAAATGCTTGATATATACCAATTCCTTCTGATTTCAAACATACCCACTTTGAATAGAAATGAAGAAGCATTTTGGGGTGAAAGGTAGTACCCTTGCTGACATTATAAAACGGAAGTGTGACAATGACACAGGTACAAGTCCTGATGTTTCTAACAGCAAAAACGTTAGGAACACTGAATCTGAGACTAGTAGTAGATCTAGACCTACATCTGATACAGTTCCCAAGACATCGCAACCGTCCTACACGTGTGACAAATCTCAATTGACAATTGATGTGTGACAAAACACAATGTCAAAGTTAAAAACCCTCATCTAGTACAGTTCCTCGGCACGTAAAGGATGACTGGTTTAATGTGTTTCTGTGGCTCAGTTTTGAGGATGGAAAAATGTTTTGTAAAATATGCGTGGAAGCAAAAGTGAAAAATAAATTTACGGAAGGCAGTATCAATTTGAGAAAATGAGCACTAGACGATCATTGAGATGGTGCGTCACACACTGAAGCTGTTAACCTTCTGTATCAAAAAACTGCCGTGGTTGCTCACATTGAAACTGCCAAGGAGAAAAACAATGAAAGGTTACTTGCACAAATGAACACTGTACTTTTTATGGTGCACGAAAATATCCCTACTGTTAAATTCTCAAAATTGATTGAACTTCAGCAGAAGAATATGGTTGTTCAAGTTTACATAAAAGTGTCAAGTACAGTCATTCACATTCCATTGAAGAAATGGAACATGCCCTAGTTGCAAGTACAATCAAAGATATTTAGTCAAAAATTTTAAAAAGCAAGTTTGTTGGCTTAATTGTGGATGAAACCGTGAATGTAACTGTGGAAAAAACACTCGTTATATTCATGAGGATGGAAAATCAAGGGAACACAGAAACATTGTTTCTTGGAAATTTCAGTGTACACAATGGTACATCAGAATGTGGAACAGAGAAAATTAAAGAAGTGCTTCCACAATGGAATATTGAGTTAAATCGCGTTGTTTGGTTTGGTTCTGATGGAGCCTAGTGTGATGACAGGCCACCGGACAGGGGTTGGTGTTAGGCTACAAACATTTGATTGCCCTTATCTGATTCATGTGCATTGCATAGCACACAGGGTGGCACTTGCATCAGCAGATGCGGCCAAAACAACTAAAGTTGTCGCAGACTACAGAAAAACCTTGAATGAGATATATGAACTTTATGTTCGGTATAATAGACTGCACGAACTGTCTGAAGTTTTGGAAGAGAGTGAGTTCTCCAGTGTCAATCAACTGTGTAGTGTTCAGTGGTTGTCCTTAGGGCATGCAGTTGAATCAACAAAAAAGAAATTGTGATGGAGAAAGAGGAGGAGACCAGTGAACGAAACAACCCTATCGTGAAAAGCATTATAAAAAAATCAAAACCTATGGATTTGTTGCAATGACGTACGCATTGTCAGATATCCTGTTTTACATGGACAAATTAGTTACAGTCTTTCAGAAAGACTCTCTAAAGCTCGGCATGGTCATACCTATAGTGAATTCCACGATTGATGCACTTCAAGGGTTAAATGGAAACCCTGGCCCAAGTGAACGTTTTTTTTTCTTCACAACGCAGCTGATACTGGCACTGGTAGGTTATTTAGGGTGTGGCTTTACAGTATGCAAGAAATCTCGAAGCGAATTATGCACGTCACTGAGAAATAGATTTCCAGAGGATAGTTTGACAACCTATTCAATCCCTCAAAATACCCCAGTAAAGAGGAACTATCTGAACATGGAGGGGATTCCATGACCATCCTGTTAGACCACTTCTGCCCAGAGATTGGCCGGGCGGCAGGTGACGTCACAGTTATTCAAACAATAATTGTCTGCGAGAGAATGCAGAGGGATTTCCCTCACTTTCAGAGTACCATGGCCTGCTTTGGCCCTATGACTTTAAAGCAAACATGCAAAATAATTGTTCGTGAATATGGGGATGTTTACCCTGATTTCAAAATCCTTGCTTCAGCTGTACTGGTGATTTCAGTATCAAGCGTATGAGCCGAGCGTGGTTTCAGTCTTCAAAAGAGGATTCACACAGCCAGCCAGAATCGGCTGTCGGAACACAGATTGAACAATCTGATGCTCCTCAACACCCACAGAAAACAGGAGCACGTGAAATGTGCCACAGAAATATTTGGAAATAAAAGATGAAAATATTAGGAGAGTGTTATCTTTATTTATTTATTACATTATTAGTTGACCTGGAAAAAAAATGGAAATGTCTGATAAAGTTATAGACAGTCTGTCATGCTGAACGGCTGTTGAAAATGTCAGCGTAAACTCTGCATAAACAGCCTGACGATAGACTGGTTTACACAGTGGTATGGATTAGAATACTTGATGATAGTGGACAGTGACTTGGGGAATGTGCATGTAGTGCAGTATTGACAGGGATCTGAGCCCATGAGCAAAGGGGCTGTGGTTTGGTAGCCTAGTGGGTAAAGTGTTCACTCATCACACTGAAGGCTTAGGTACAATAACCCACATGGGCACAATTTGTGAAGCCCATTTCTTGTGTTTCCACAGTGGTATTACTGGAATATTGCTGACAACGGCATAAAAGTAAACTCACTCACTCACTCTGTATGAGTGAGACTCCTGATGTGGCAGATTCCACTCCACAGTAAAACCTTGTTTAGTTGTGGAACCGTCATAAATGTTTTATGGAATGATCTGGAGACTTGATTGAGATGTTGAAGTTTGGTGATATTAAGGTACAGTGTACATTTAATTAGGGACCTGTTCACGAAGTGATCATATTGCAACTCACCTTTATTTGACTGTCATGCAGAGTAAAGTATATGAATAAATAGACAAGTTACTTTGTCAGCTTGTTAGCTGTCTATCGGACATTTAGCAGTGTTTCGGATATAGTTACATTTTATCAGTCTAACAGTTTGCTGCAGCAGGTGGGTGATTAGAGCACTGCTTCTCCTGCTCATCAAGTGTTGGTGTGCCTGATCACGCTAGATACTGAGCTAATCATTGCAAGAGAGCTTTGGTAGTATTTCAGACTCGGCGTACACATAATGCTTATGTTTCATTTTTCTAGGTCCCAAATAAGAAGAAAAAAAATAAGAAGGCAAAAGCATCTGGCGGTAACCAGACTCCTTCTTCCACTGAGGACAAGAAGACTGCTGTATCCAACCATACCAAAGAGCCACTCACAAATGGGGATGTACATGAAGGTGAGATAGGTCCCAATCCTTACCTTACTATGTTGGAGTCCAGTCAGAATTCTAATCTGTCTTGCATTCATTTTGATATGTCTTGTGATTCATACTGGAACACATGAGGCACAGATTTCACACCAGATTTGTGATATTGATTCAAATATCTTAAACCAGAAATGGGATTTCCAGATGAGTGTATTCTGAAGGGAGTGGGAAACATGGTTGTTGCAATGTGAGAAGGAAAGATTCACATATAGAAATGACTGGATCAGCGAATGTTAGTTCCTACTGTAGAGACTCATGAAGATCTGGATTAGAATTGATCTTCAGTAACCCATGCTTGTCACATGAGACGAGTAAGCAGAGATGCCAACCATGCTTTTGGTGTAATTATTACAATTTTGACCAAGTAATTATGCCTTTACACTTAAAATGTGAAGATTACGATTTTCTACTGGTTTTAGATAAAATTTCACAAGGAAATGTTTCATTATTCACTTGTGTACGGGTTAAGAAATGACCTTACACCAGTAGAACAATAGAAATAGAAATCGCTTATTCTTAGAATCATGCTCATTCCAGTTAATATGTAAGGAATTAAATTGTCTCGTGTTGCCTAACCAATAATTATTGATGAATGGAGTTTCATAATGATTTGTGGCATGTATTTCTGTCTAGAGTATTCCTTTTGTGAAAACATCAAAGCAACTGGAAGACAAGTATTACACCTCTTGGGTCTACATTACACCTTTTGACATACAGTGTTACATTTAAGACCCAAGATAGGGTTGGCATCTCTGCTGATGGGATCGGGTGGTCTGACTTGCTGACTTGGTTGACACATCATCCTGTCCCAGTTGCATAAATGGATGTTCAAGTTGTTGATCACTGTTTTGTCTGGTCCAGACTTGATTATGTAAAGACCACTCCAATATAGCTGGAAAATTGCTGAGTAAAACTAAACTCACTCACTGCTAGAGTAGAGACATGTGGCTTCCATTTGTATATTTACTGATGCCAGTGAGCAAGTCCATTTACAGGCCCTCTGATCTCATCCTTGATAATCTCCATGGCAAATCCCCAATAGTATACTTGATGCATATCCAACTCGGACCGATAATGTATTTACCTCCATTTTGCTGGCTTTCTAACCAATCAGATATCTATGCCGGGAAGTTGAGCATGCCAGTCACAAGGCTTTTATCATTACTCACTTCGGCTTCTTCTGTAGACAGTACTTTCATGAGGTAGACTCTATGGAATTCAACAAGTTATACATGGGCTTTCTTAGGACTCTAATGGTCTGCATCTCACATTTTGTCTTTGTATTTTATTTTTTTGTGTAAGTTAAGTGACATTTGATCTTCAATACATTTTTCAAAGTTTCTCTGTGATGATTGTGTAATGGGAGATGATGTAAGGGTGTATGTTATTCACTCCTCATAAACTGCCTTATTGAATTTGCTTAGATTACACATGTGCTTTACAGGGACTCTAAAGGTGTGCATCTCATATTTTGATTTTGTATTTTATTTATTTTTTCAGTTTTAATGCCGTTTGAACTTACATAAATTTTGTTGAATTTCTCTCTGAATGTTGTGTTATAGGGGATGAAGTCTATCCACTTCTCCACAAAAACAGCTGAACAGAATTGATTTAGCTTCTACATGTCTTACATTGAGACTCTCATACCTTGTTCATCCAGTTTCTCAATTTTGTTACTTCTACAGATGTTTAAACTTAGTTGAATTTGGTTCTATTCATCCTGTTTGTCCCACACAACAGGGGCTGTACTTAATCCACTTCTTCACGAAAGCCTGCCCAACAGAATTGATTAAGCTTATTCATGCGTTTCATTGGGACTCGAGAGGTGTGCATCTCATAGTTGCATAGATGTATTAAATTAATCAATAGAACAGACTCATTTTTGGGGAACACTTCCTATAGCAGCGGGGGCATGCATGTCCCTAGACACAATTTTGTCTTGTTGACACTGGCATGTTCAGTTAAAATAGTTTATCAGAATGGCTATTATGAAAAAGTGGACCAGCAAAGAGGTAATAGAATTTTTCGGTCAACCAAAATGTTGATTAGTGTCAATCCTGTCGGACATGAACCCACAATCTTCGCATTGTTAGCCCAGCAGCTAACCAACTGAGCTATGTCCACACTGTTGCACAACATGTAAATTTAGTGAGTCATTCCTCTGACATCACGGAAATTATCAGAAAGAGTCGAATAGGTTATGGACAATTTCGAAAAGTACGGATAGCCATTGTGTCTCATGATTTTACTCTGGGAGCAGTTGCCCAGTGGCCCTGATGGCATTTGGCACACTCATCCTATTCCATAATCTACAAGACACTATATGATGTGGTATGAGTCGATGGTGGTTTTCCAACTGAAAATGATTGTTGAGGTCAGGTGTCTGACGTTGATTTAATGGTACGTGCATGAATGACGTGCTTGTATAAAAATCTTGGGGTGTTTTCGTGAGAGAAAAGTGTTGTAGGGAACACAGTAAGGATAATGTGGATCACGCTAAGGAATGAAAGGGACATTAGCATGTCTAGTGACAGCATGAGGGTGAGTTAGACTTCCAATCAATACTGAACAATCAATCCTAAACCCTAAACCGTAACCCCTTGAAATAATTCTAACAAATAGCATACATTGACTGAGGCAGCATGAAAATGGCTGATGTGGCTCAGTGTAATGCTTTCTTACTGCTTCGAAAAATAAATACTAACAAACTCCATGTCAGTGTAATGACAACAAAATGTATATGTATATTAGTTCACATTTATAATTAATTTGGTCTAAACAGTTACGTTGAAACCAAAATGTAAAATATATTTACACAATTGACCAAAACTGTGAATAACAGAATGTGGCAAAATGCAAAATACAAAATTACACAAAATGTAACACCTCAGCACCTCATAATACAAAGAAAGATAAGCATATTAGTCAAGAAAGAAAAATATTCTAAACTGATGCTTTGCGAAAAATTGTGCCCCTGCCAGTAAACAACTATTGGTAACTTGAAACATCATAGGGCTCATGCAGTGACATAGCTAGTGAGCTATCAGTGAGCAGAGTTTATATGCACACGCTGAGCTTGACCACCTTGTTGCTGTGCCAACCATCATCGGGCACATGTTTTGAAATAAAGTCACCTAGAATTATGCAGAAGAATATTATGACATGTTTTTAATGTTTGTGGTACTGTATGCTAAAGGTAGGCTGAAAACTTTGGCAAGAATCTGCCATGCACATGATATAGTTTACACTTCAGTTTTTTATCACTGAAAATAGTGCACAGTCAGTCCCTAGTCATATTGGACAAAGAACACTGAGATGCAGCTTGTAGGCAAGGTTACCATTTTGAGTGTTAGTGGTTTGTGGCATTAAGTAGACAAGTACCAATGGGAAGACTGATGCAAGAAGCTTATTGTGTGACCTGCTAATTCCAGATGAGGAGCTGCTGCAGGCCCGGGCCAGGCTGCTGGACGGAGACACTTCCCGACTTACACAGCAAGCCAGCAGTGGGGCAGCAGCCGCCCCACATTCTCCCTCCACCACACCAGTTCCCTCCACTGTGTCTGCAGCGACACCTACATCTACTGATGAGGCCAAGAAATCGACACATGACAACAAACACCATAACAAACATTCGGACAAACACTCAGGTATGTTCTCAGATGTCGTGTGTGTTTTACACTGTATCTGTGGTAACATGTTGATAAGATCCACCAAAGGGATTGAGAGTTCCTATCAGTAATTAACTTATCATCCTTTACCATTTCCTTCATTCCTAAGGCATTGGGGTAGCCTAGTGGTTAAAGCATTAGCTTCTCATGCTTAAGACCTCTGTTCGATTTCCCATATAGGTTCAATGCAAGAAGCCCATTTCAGGTGTTTCCCCCACTCGCTGTGTCTTCCACAACACCCCTGCCTCGGGACCATGTATTCAGCTGTCTGTATGTACGTCCCAATTCTTGTTAGCGTGATATCTCATGAACTATTGGACCCAATATCTTCAAATTTGGTGACAGCCTACTTTAGGGGAATACACAGATACCAGTCATTTTTGGTGACCTTGACATTATATTCAAGGTCACCATGATTCAGATTCTTGATAACGCAGTATCTCATGAACTATTGCACCCAATATCTTCAAACTTGGTGACAGCCTACAGTGGGGGGACTACGCAGACACCAGTCAGTTTTAGTGAGCTTGAGCTTATTTTCAAGGTCACCATGACACTTTAGCCACTTTTCAGATTCTTGTTAACACAATATCTTTTACACTCTTTAACATCCCTCATGAATCCTTTTATTTTATCCTCAATTTTGTTGACAGCCAACATAGGGTGATTATCCTGACACCAGTCATTTCACACATCTTGTTTGTTTGCAAAAACGTAAAGAGTAATTTATATGTTATAAATATTTCATTCTTCTTAAGCTGCGGGGGACATTGCAACACTTGTTGCTGGAAGATTGCTTAAGCGGTGTAAATACTCACTCCTTGATTGTCGTCAAGTTGCAGAGATCTTGTATTGTGACATGACAGCATGACAATGTATGATGGGAATGTTGCAGACCATCATCCCCATGGCAGTCAAAACACGCATCATCAGCGACAACGAACCTCAAGTGAGCGAAGTGTGTCTAGTGTCGGCAGCCAGGGTGTAAAGAAACCATTTGCAGGTAGAACCGTAGTGCTTCAGACCCAGTGTCAGGTTGCTGACTTAGTAGTACATTCCCTTAACCTGTGACACGTTTTGTGGGGTTGCCTTGTTTGTGTCTGACCATTCTGTTGGACAGGTTTGCATTTAATTCAGTCATGTCACACTTAAAGGAGCTATCCCTCTATTTACAGTATATCTGCCTCCTGATTCTATCGAGCTGCAGAAGTATTACACCTAAATATGTAAATACTGCCTCTACTACATAATTCTGATTATTGTATTGCAGGTTTGGAAAAGTCTACTAAGGATCTTCAGCGGCAGACAATATCCCTGGAGAGGTTACGTATGGGTCTGGACTCTGAGATAGAGAAGGCTTACAAGAGAGTGAAATCTGTGTTTGATGAAGCCAGGAACTGGTAGGTCACTTGATGTGGTTTACAAGAATGCTGCTTCTCACTGAAGGAGTAACTGTTGGTTGTGACAGCCATCACATAGCGGATGGATGGATGGATGGATGGATGGATGGATGGATGGATGGATGGATATAGACACACACATATGGTGAAAAGAGTAACATTAGACAGAAACATCATTCCAGCATGAAGTTTCTTTTAGTAACTTGTAAAAACATTATTAAATTGACAGTTGACATTTATGATCCACTGACTTGATTGACCCTCTCAGATGATACACAATACCCTTTGTTCATTGATGTCATCATCTTGCTTCAGCTTGAATGACCGAGAGGTTCAGTTGATACGAGAAGTTGATGCCTTGAAAGACCAAGCCAGTGAGTAGACTTGAGAATCAGAATCTGATAAATGGTCATATTGTTTGCATGATTAGACCTGTGAACATCAATGTTACAATCATCAGTGACCCATGCTTGTTGTGAAATGTGATTAATACAATCAGACAGTAAGCTGCTGATACAGTCGAAGCATGTCAGTATGTACCTTTTGCATAGATCAATACTGCAGACATCAGTCATTGATAAAATAAACTAATCAGAATTCAACCATACATGTGCCAGAATGGGTTTGAAGGTGCATTTTGAGAAGATAAACTTATGTTCCATCAGTGAAGTCTGATCATACATTGAGTCTGGAAAGCTTTCAATAAATAACAGATGTTAGGCAAACTGATGTGTACAGACTCGTGCAGACATGCATTTTTACAACAAAACAGATGGTGTGTGACTTCTTGTGTGAGCTGATGTATATATTGTTCTGTTTAGATGAGGTGTTCCGCATGCGTCAGGTCAAGGCTGCAGACCTGAAAGTGCGCGTGGAGAGGGCAGAGCGACTTAGCACAGCTGAACTAGCAGAACTTAGGGCTGATATTAAGGTGAGTATCAAATTGAGTAATGGTGTATCAAATATACAAAAAAGTCACAGCACAGTTTGTTTAATGCTAATGTTGACATATGCTCAAGCCTTGATATACACAGGTTGACAAAATGTAACTGCTATATCTCTGTTTTCGTTGCAGTTGTTTGTAAGTGACCGGAAGATCGATGAGGACCTTGGCCGGACTACAAGGTTTACGTATGACTCGGATCATTTTTTACAGGTAAGCAGATCTTTACAGGAATCATTCATTTGATTAGAATGCTTGTTACACCTTTTTGTTCTTTTCCATGTTTTGTGTCAAGGTATCACCAACACGCTTGTGATGATGGCAGTTCGCATCAGTCTAAGTAAATTTAACCTCAGTACTTTTCGTTACACTCCACTACTGAGTCTTACAAAACCTTATGGGAGGTCACGTCAGGTAACATTTTAGACTGATCAATCAGAGCACAACTTACCAAATTGCGAAAATGGACATTTCCACATGCTTTTTAAACTTTTTATCTCGAAAAGGTTCGTACCTGAACGATTCTGAATGCTATTTAGCGTACGCTCACTTCCGGGTGATGCACACGGTGCATGTTACAACCATGACAGCGGTGAGTAAACAATCTCTGAAAATAGTGTTTTTGGCAATATTCGAAGATGTCATCTTGCGTAAATATTAGCTAATGGTAACCATGTCAACAGAAAACCCAAAGCTGATATGCTGCAGGTCAAATACCTGTATTTTTTGCAGATTTTTGTTTGTGGAGAGATCTGTGTCAGTGACATGAATATTTTGTAAGTTCCCCCGATCCATAAGTACAGTCAGGCCGCGTTAATTCAAACACTTCTGTTTTTCATCAAAAACGTTCGGATAGTGAAACGTACGGACTACTGAAACGAACTTTTATGAACACAACTACAGTAGGGTTACTTTCCCTACCTCATTTTGACACGATCAGTGTTTTATACAGGAAGTAAGCATGACAGGTATTACTCCAACTATCCAAAAGTGAGACCTACTAATTGATGAAAATCACAAACTAACATGGGTACAATGTGTGAGGCCCATTTTCTGGTGTCCCCCGCCGTGATATCGCTGGAATATTGCTAAAAGCGGCGTAAAACCAAACTCACTCACTCACTCACTCACAAACTAACGACATCTTCAACTCGCAAGTGTCACTTAACAATTACCACTGAATGGGGCTCATGGTGTGAAGGGATTATCCCAACCTTTTTGATGTACCGCCGGATTAATGAAGCAAAACTATGTGTAATTAGCTAATCTGTTACCGCTGATTAACGTTCGGATACGGAGAGTGAAGCACCGGATTACTGAATCAACAGGTAATGAGTTTACATAGTAAACAAGATTGGTTACAGCTAGCTATTGTTCGGATATCGCGGGAATCGGAATGTCGGGGTCCAGACTAACACGGCCTGACTGTAGTTGCTGTTGTCTTATTGGTTAAATATATTTATCTCTCTCGCGTTTGATTGGACAGTCATAGGTCGCTCAGAGGTTACCTAACGCAACCTACTACTAGGGTTGGTTAGACTCAGTGGTGGAGTGTCATGAATAACACTGAGACTAAGTTTACTTAGCCTGCAATTCACATTTGATTTAAATGATTTTGTGTTTATCTTTCAGGAAATCAAGACATTTGGATCAGGTAAGATTCTGTAGTGTGTCTTTGAAAATTGCTGGTACATTTATCTATTTGTGGATATTTTGCTGCTATGAACAACAAGTTACATCTCATCTCAAACAAAATCTTTTCTTTCATTCCATTTCTTAACGGAATAATAGTTTCTTTTGTGTGTTTAGAAGCATCTAGAGTTGACAGGTACATTGTCACTACAGATACGTCCTGAACTGGTTTCCATGGGTGTGATGATGACAGGGAAAGTCTTTTCTTCAACAGAACATTGACATAGTTTCTATCAGTATTAGATCTCCTAGATGATGCATGTGAGAAAACTTTTGATATGTCAAAGGTGTCCCTATCAATATAATTTTCAGTTGTACCTGTGAAGTGCTCCTACAACACTCGGCGTCCATCTGTCTCCTCTGTAGCTAGCAGTGTCGGACAAGACGAGTCTCCAGGCCTTAGATCTCAACCTATGCATACTGGTAGTATCTCATTACATAGCTACTAAGTATTTCAAGGGTTTGCTCTTGTTTTGTACCCATCATCTTTCAGTAGGTGTCTGTTGTATTCAATTCACATCCTCCTACACATCTTGTCCAGTTCAGTTCAAATATATCTCCACTGGATATAGCTGTAAGGTCAAGTTAGAAATGTTTGGACGGAGGCCCAGGTAAGCTGTGTATCCAGGTAAAATATGCATAGAAAATTTCCAATCACGCTTTGAAAAACAATTGATGCATACTAATATTACACATTTAAAATGTTAGATACTCAAAAAGGTAAAAACATATGTGTACGTAAGTCATTTATAATCCTGTTGGTATAGGACTAGTGGTGTACTGTCAGTACAGGACGAGTGACTTTTTTATGAAACCATTTCCACTATATTTAAGTTGGTTCTTAATAGGTATGAAAGAAGGCAGTTCATACCTGCTTAGTAACCTTACTCAATGATATATGCTTTGGTGCATAACCACTTATTTCAAAGGAGTGGGTAAGGGAAAATGAAATACCCACTCAACCTTCATGATACCCACTCAAAGAAATACAGTGCGTATAGTACCCACTTGAGCTAAATCTTACCTGGAGCACTGTTTGGAGGTAATGAAGATTGGTAGGACAAATTGTTATGGATAACAATTTCTTTATTGCGTGAGTGTGGCGTACCGTACAGATTCTTGTACCGTTATCAAGCAGGAGTGATTGGTACTTTTCCAGACCTAGATAGTGCCTCAACTTCAAGAGACAACAACTTGTCTGCGGCGGAAATGGCTCAACTGCAACAACGATTGAAAGACTCACTGCAATTACAGGTGAGATTAGTCTACATCTCTGTAAGCTAGTCTCCTCACCTGGAAGTGATTTGATTGACAATGCTCTTCAAATTTCAGAACTTCAGATTGGAGTCAAATTGATACATTTCATCAATAAACACACTTCTTTTCCTTTGAAACCCCAAGAATGAAATGCAGTCACAGTTATTGTAATTCACTGATATGTTTTGTTTGCTTCTACTGAATTTACTTATGGCTGAGATGAAACATTGTGGATTTAGAGTGTTTATTAGATGTTGTTTGATCATCTTGGTGTTAATTCATCACCGTGATAATGATGAATGTGAAACAGTTTTGTCACGCATGGCACACGGTATCAGTGATAATCAGTTAGCAGTGATGATGACACTCATGATACTTTGTGAGCTAAAGGGGTGTGTAAGAACCAGAATTGTACTCGTGCCTGTCATTAACTATGTGGGGAATTCACTTTCATGACTCTTGGCCACCTATGGATAAGGGGTTTCTGCATTATTCACTTGCATATAGAGTTGGTTTGTAGTAGTAGTAGAAGTCCAGCTATTACTGTATTGGCAGATTGTTTCTGATTGCTGTTGATATGGGCATAAGTGTCCTTATTTTGATCATAACTACGGATTTCTGTGATATAAATCTTCTTGAAGTCTTTGGAACCTGGTCATCTGAAGAGAGCTTTGTTATGGTATAGATCATGAATCAGCTCAAGTCCCAAGCAAAACTAAGCTTTTCAGTTAGTCAGATTTTTTCTTCAAATTTTCTTAGGTCATGGAGCTTACATTTGGATTAACTGTAGCATGATACAGAGAAACTAGCTCTAACCAATTAGATGGCAAGCTGATGATTTCTTCATTTTCTGAATTAACGTCTCTTTCTCATTACTTGTGAACAGTTAGACACATTTAGTTATCTCGGAGACATGGAACGGTTGTTTAGAGGTCGGACTTTGCAGCTACATTAGCTGACAAATAAGGCAAAGAATACGGCACTTCATGTATCATAATGTGAGGCAATGGTTTGTCATACAGACACTCACAACTGTCATGTTGATGGTTTAAAGACAAAGAATGCTTTATATTAGTGATGTCAAAGGAACACTTACTCTCCTCATCTAGTATTTAGTGTCTTGGCTAACAACACAGGAGCTATTTTGATCTGAAGTTTTCAAAATTCCAGTTATCATGCATACAGGGCTTGAGAGTGAATCAGATTTGATTGATGTTGAACAAGGAAAATATCCCTTGTGTACTCCCTTCAAAGTTCTCAGCAGGTGAATCCCAGGAACTGTATTTTTCAGAAGTGTTGTGAGTCTGCTAAAGTATTATGTATGACTCTCTGTTGCTAATTTAGATCTTGACACGATTCATCTGATGTTTTATTTTTCACTATGCAGAAACCTAATAAGAAGAAGGTTTGTATGTCTGCTTGTTCCTACTTCTGACATATCAGTTAACCTGCGTGAAAGTTAGACGTCCCCAAGCAGCTGGCTGTAATGCATTGCTTCTTTTTTATTTTATTTTCTGTTGATTCTATTTTTATATATGAACTTTTAAGTTCCAATGAGTTTTTTCCCCATTGAGCTCGTCAGATTGAATATGATATCTTTGATTGTCGTGGGCTTGGCTTGACTGTGCTTTCCATCTTCATCATGTGCATTAGATGCCTTGTATTATCACCCTTTAGGTGAAGGTTGAGTGTCATAATCCCAATCCTTTACAGCATTTCTGTAAGGTGTTATTTGTCTGCATAAGTGTTTTAATGATGTAATCGGTTGTTCTTTCCTGTTGGGGATTCCAACATAGAGTAGATCCTCAACAACCTGTGTCTGCTGTAAAAGGCGACTGAAAAGATTAGGCATAAGATTGTACCCCAGTAGAAACAATTGTTGGACACAATATCAAGCATGGGTTTTTCCTAACTGGATTTTTCCTAGGCAGTCATTATACACCCAGAATGTATCATGTATTACAAACATTTGTTGACAGTTATGTCACTCCGTTGTCATGGTGAAGACAGTGTTTATAGGTCTTGTCTGATCCTTGATCAGGTGTATATCTGCATGACAACTGAGTTAACCTGATCGCTCTCCCTAGATAGCATATGCCTGCCAAGAAAGTCATTTAGTCACAATTATGATGTCTTTGGGCAGAATTCATGCAGTGTTTGATCCATGAATAAAGAATGAAATCACGAAAAGTTAGTACTAGTAAGCTGACATGAATAGATATCAAAATATTAAAGTTCGTTAAATGATAGTTAAAATTATACCAAATATTACAAGTTGAAGTTGAAACAAACTTTATCACAACAGAACTGAATGTAATTGAATCTTTTTTTGTTTATAAGGGTTTGTCCGTAAAGTCTCCACCTCCTAGAAACAGACCTGCATCAGGAACTGCTCAAAAGGAAGAAGGGGACCATGGAGGTACGTAGGTGGAAGGCAACCTGTGGACAGGGCCACAGACTGCATTGCCACATGTCACCCCTCATCATTGTTCATGCAGATGATCACTGGATTGCCTGATCCAGACCGCCACCATATAGATGGACTATTGCTGAGTGTGGCATAAAACTAAACTCACTCACTCACGTAGGTGGAAGGCAGTATGTTGCAGGACCTGTCATTGCTTGTTCATGCATGAATTTAAAGTGTTAGACAAGAAATATGTGTTTCCCAACATTATTTAAGTTTAACATAGAAGACATCAATTGTTGAGAGATTTATTACCACCATGTTTCAGATGATTCCAGGAGGAACAAAGCTGGTCGCAAGAGATGGGATAACAGGGATACTCCCCAAAACGATGCTTCTGATCATGTGAGAGAAAACCACCCTAGCATGTCCCAGTCTGCTCAGACAGGTTCTACCCAGCAAACCAACCCCAACAACAGACCCAACCAGTCCCCAAGACGCAACTACTCAGGTGGACAATCCAGTCCTCGTAGATATGGCAGTGGGGGACCCAGGGGGAGAGGACGTCGAGGGAGAGGGGATGGCTATCCAGATGATGGTCCACATCGTAGGGAATATGAGCGCAGCCAGAGAGGGCATGGGGAGGGTCGGAGCAGAGGGGGCAGGGGTCGGGATGGTGGGGGAAGAGGCAGAAGCAATCCCAGTCCTCACCCTAATGCTCAATCTAGTCAAGCTGGCAGTACATCGGGAACCCCTGCACTCAATGGAACAAGTGTAAATGGAGAGAATTAACTACTGACTTGATGGCTTTCATATGCACACGTTGTTTTCTTTTGTTATTATTGTAACAAGTGTTAATGAGTTACACAGGAATTTCTTGCAAATACTGTGTTTGGAAAATGATCTTTACCTAAAGATGATTTTCTTTGCATACATTGTTTTAAATTTGACATTATTAAATTCTGAAAGCCACTAAACAGAATAAATTTGGAGGGATGTCATCTGTTTCCTGTCAGTCACCACTGATAGGTATGATAGCAGATTCAAAACTAAGTACTTTATTTTCAGTTCAGTGTCAGAACAGACACATGAAATGCCATTAACTGTTTTCCATAATTCAGATGATTTGTGAATTGTAATATTATGACAGTGTGACTTAAATGGGTATGACACAATGAAATATGATGATCACTTTAATCCGTTACTGAAAGATGGAATATCTCATTGTATTAATGGATGGTCCATATTCTGACCACCCTTCATCCATCTCAAGTGCGTATGTTCTAAGAAAAACTTCCTGAGTTGAACATTCTTATTTTGTGGGTGAATGGTTTGATTTGATAAGAGTAATTTTTGTTATATTCTACTGTTTTCATGAACCTTGCACGTGTAGAACCTCCATGCAACTTGTGTCATGATATGACGCATTGACTTCGTCCATTTTATGGTTAGGATGTAAATTTTGTACAAACAACACTTTGCTGTGTAAACGCTTTGTGACAGACTCTGTAGATATGCAATTGTCTCCAAAGATGGTATTCTTCATGACGTAACTACAAATTTCCATAATTAGCTAGATTGTATGAGTCTTTCAATTCAGCCCTAGTCAGAAAACTTGACTTAAGGTTAACACACTGAATAATTCCTGAATCATGTTTTCAGTAAATCTGTTTGTACATGTTTAAACATATGTATCTTGGTATTTTGTATATACTACATTTATAGAAAAGGAAGTATAGATACAAAAAACACTCAAAACATGATAGATATGAATTTCTTGCTCATGATATTTATTTTAAAAACATTTTTTGTTTGTGAAGAGTAAACTATTTTTCTCTGTATAAAACGATCCAGGTATTTTTCTTTGGAATAACATATTGAAATTATCACAATGATATTAAATAATGTTGACTTTGTTTATAGTTGACTGTGATTTATTAAGATTAATTTTTCCTTTGTGCCAATATGTCTGTTACCATGTTTAGAGTAGTGATTTAGGGTGAAATTCTCTCTTGTCTGTAGTGATGATTATTTACGCCTGAAACCTGTGCCATATGTTGAATGAAATTGTTGAAGTATATCTGTCATGACATGCAATGATACCAGGGACAAGTTTTCTCGGTGAAAAATTTGATTTTGCTATACACTCTTTAAGTTTAGATTTTTCAATTTACAAATCTATTTCTTCTGACATAAATTTATGACATCATGTGTTCCCTATTCAGTGTTTCGACCATAGCAAACTATAATGTCACTCGATGTTCCTGAGTTTCCTGTGCTTCAACTGGGTGTCATATTGTGTCCTTGGGTCTTTTGTCATGCCCCTAGGTTTCCTGTTGTGCTCATAGGTGTCCTAGTGTGTCCCTGAGCCTCCATAAGTGGCCTGTTGTGTCCCTCTGTCTCCTGGTGTGTCCTATTGTGTCCCTGGGTCCCCTATCATGCCCTTTGGTGTCCTGTTGTATCCATGGGTCCCCCGTTGTGCTCTCAGAGGTCCTGTTATGTCACCAGGTCTTCTGGTATGTCCTATTATGTCCCTGTGTTTTCTTCTGTGCCCCTAAGTGTCCTACTGTGTCCCTGGGTCTGCTGCCTTTTCCTATTGTGTTCCTGGGGCTCTTGGCGTGTCCTATTATGTCCCCAAGGGTACAACAGAAGACCCAGGGTGTCCTGTTGTGTCCCCTGTGTGTCTTGTTATGTCCCAGGTCTCCTGTTGTGTCCCTGGGTCTCCTGTCATACCCCTAGGTGTCCTGTCATGTCCCTTGGTCTTCTGTCGTACCCCAGGTGTCCTGCCTGTTATGTCCCGGAGTCACCTTTCCTGTTGTGTCCTGTCCTGTCCTGTCTCCTGTTGTGCTCTTAAGTGTCCTATTATGTCCCTGGGTCTCCTGTTGTCCGAGTATGTGCCCCTTTGTGTCCCTGGGTTTCATTTTGCACCCTTAGGTGACCTGTTATGTTCCTGGGTCTCCTGTTATGCCCCAGGGTGTCCTATCATGTCTCTAGACATCCCATTATATGCCTGAGTGTCCAATTGTTCCATTTAGTATTCTGTGATGTCCCAGGATGTTCTATTGTGTCCCTCTGTGCCTACGTGCCCCTGGGTGTCCTATGGTATCGCTGGGTCTCCTATTTCCAGTTCTCTTATTGTACTTATGGGTCTTATATAGTGTCCCTAGATCTTCTGTTGTGCCATTAGGTGTCCTGTTTCTTCCCAAGTCTACTTGTGTCCCTGGGTCTTTTCTTGTGCTCTTCACAAGTGATAATATTGCAGTCCTTCCTTGGATTGTTCTCAAGTCAAGTACACATGCATGGTAGTATAGTTGTGTATACAAGACCCATCCTGTAATCCTATATAAGGTATATACACATAGTTAGGGCATGCTTAGAGCTACATCAGTGTTAGTGCTGGGATGTTACATCCAAATACTCAGTGTACATAATTGAGAAGAGGATATCTGCAGTATGCAGACTATTAGTAAAGTTCAGAGGGTAGAAAGATCTTTGGTATTCTAATTGAGTGGCCATTGATATATTGCAGTTGTGTGAAGTTCAGACCTGACTTGATGACAAAAAGCTAAATACTAGTATTAAGGCTGGCTGCTTCTGTAGAGTGTGAAGGTGAGGCCTCAAAGGATTCAGTAGCTATTGTTATTGGATTTTTGGAATTTACTTTTCAGCTTGATTCATCCTAAGAATCCATCACCTTCATAAATGCTTTGAATAAACACTCATTGAAAGTTGACCTAAACTTACAAGGAGGTACTTACTGCTGGAACTGCCAAATATAGGTCTACCTCCTCCTGCTTAGTGTGTGATTCATCAACTGTATTTTGTAACAGTTGTTTTTTAGCTGAAAGCTTTATGACATGTGTTGCTTTGTTCCGTGAAAAATTGTGTTTGTTTTGTCACTGAATTATGTGAAATTTCAAACAGTAGTGCTGCAAACATGGTTGCTGATGACACTAGTGCTCGTAAACTTTGTTGCATAAATTACATTGAGTTATCATTGACGTTTCCATGGCAAATGTTTGTCATGAGATAGATAGCATTATTTCTAGTTTTGCATGTGTAAAATATGTAATTATTCATGTTTCTTTACTGATTAATTCTTTCATCTGAATTTATTTTCAAATGTTTAAGTCCCCTCAAATTGCAAAACTTTGAGTGTGTCCATTTTGTATTACTTTGTTTCAAAATCACACATATCACTGGGACCACATGTGCTGTTTGTTACACTGACATCTGCTGACCTTGTTAATTTCACCATATCAGTTGTTGGTTTCACTCCACTGCCTGTCGATTGAGTTGACATGGTATGACCAGACATGTAAACCAATATTGTAATATAGTACATCTTTGTATCCAGTGTTGATGTTGTTGCTGGTTTTACAGCCAACACGTTGACGCTTATATATACTCCAGACATAAGACAACACGGGTCCAATGCATCAGTTCCCAATGTGGATGACAGTCAGTGCAATTACTTCATTGTTTAAAAGACTTTCCTCAGTGCTGATTATCAATGTCATGCATTTCATCTTTTAAGATCTGCAGTCTGCTTTAGATAGGACAGGGACACACAATTCAAAATCTAATAATATTTTCAGTTAATTAATTTTTCAAATACTTTCAGTTAATTACTCTGATAGAAACAAACTAGTTTTAAACTGAACTGTATGGGTTGGTCGGTTTTTGTGACATTGTTGATAATGACATTTGTGGAATCAATGAAATTCTTCTTACTGTAGCTTTAGACATCATTCAGTCGTCCATTCAGAATAGCATTGTGTGAAAGCAGTTTTTGTGAGGATCTATTCATTAAACACCACTCTGGTTTCCCTTAGTGTGTATGTCAGTAGAAATACTTGTCTCAGTAGGGTCACCAAATGAACTGGGATGCTTGTTAATGGCAAGGTGTTGCTAGTACCAGGTGGGTAACTGTCTTGGAAGACCACAGCATTTATATTGCACAGTGGGAATCATTGTTAGCTTCACCCAAGGCATGTGTTGATGTGTAGCTCCTTGCACTGAGCTACGGATTACCAGTAGCAGTGTATGAAATAAGCCCAAAACCCAACCAAACTTCAGGGCTCGGAACTGCTAAATTTTACCAGCCCCAAACAGATTTAACCAGACCAGACAGTAGTGCATAGGTGTGTGGAACATGTTCACCAATGTTTTTACAGGACCATCGAGTCCTAGTTGGACAGTCAGATGGCCTTATTTCATACACTACCAGGTGGTTGTTATTGTGTAGCTATTTCCATCTGCAATTTGCATTTTTATTCTGGTATGGGGTGAAACTGAATGGTTAAGATTTGCCTTCAATGAAATAATCTACATTATCAGATCAATAAGTGTGGCTACAATGAGCAATGAGTAACTTAACAGGTAGCCATGGGAGTTTGTGCTATCCGAAGCTGACTGTGTTAACTGTGAGTCACTGAAATGTTTGAAATTTGTCATCAGATGAGTAGTGCTTAACCTGAGAACTTGGTCAACTTATGTTGTGTGTTTGTTTATTTTGTTGGAAATATGTGGATTGTGTTAAGTTGTAAGTTAACCCAACCTGTGTTATTTGATCACACATCTGGTGTCACAAATATAATGTGAAACTTGCATATCCAACGAAATATTCTCAACATACTTGTGATCACACTTGAAATGGCATTACCATGATCTGTTTGTCTTATCTTACTGATTTGTGATGTGTGTGAATCATTTACATATGTTTGTATTTTGCTCATCTGTGATGTACACAGATAGTGAAGGAATAGGATTGTCTCATGAACAACTTGGATCAGTCTATGCAGTGGACATAAATTTTGATATTTGGGGAAACTTTGGATGATGACAACCTTTTTACATTTTTGTGGGACGTATTATTTGGCTGGGTTTTTAAGATATTGTACATAGTTTAACGTGTATATTTCCTATGTGATAATCATACTGGATGCACGCAGGAACAGCACAATCATCAATACTAATGTTATTGGCCAATACTTACGCCTGATTGGATTGTGTGAGATTAAGTTCACTTGAATGAAGATAGTGCATGATTGGAGAATCTGATTGGATGAACCAGTAGTTCCTGTTTTCTGATTGGTCTGTTATGTGTTGAATGTTGCCACTGACTGTTGACTGTTACAGTGTGACATTATAAAGTTCTATTTTGTGTACTGTGACTGGGGTTGGGATGTTCCATGTAGTATCAGCTGAGGGGAGACAGTTTGTAACATTTGTCCCCCATTTTTGGCTTGTACTCTTGATAATAAATTCTTCAATTTGGTGATGAGAAACTTGAACTGTTTTATGTTGTTTGTTGTGAACAAAGTCACTCAGGCTTGTCTATATAAGGATTCGTAGTTATATTTTGTAGGTAGAAATACTGCATGGTGCACACAGATCCCACTATCCGACAATTATGAAAGTGAAAATTAAAACTCAATTCACCACTTTTCACCTGTGAGGATCTGAGTTAGAACTGATCTTCAGTAATCCATGCTTGTTGTGAAAGACAGCTAACAGGATCAGGTGGCAGAGCTCGCTGACTTTGTTCACCATCGTATCTCAAATGCATAGATTCATGCTGTTGATCACTGGATTGTCTGGTCCAGACTCGATTATTTACAGACTGCTACTAGGTAGCTTGAACATTGCTGAGTGCAGCATAACACTAAACCTGCTCACTCACTAGACTATCTCACCTTCTATATAATGCTGCCAGCTTTGTTTATCAGCTTCACTCCATAATGAACCAAGTTCTGAATGAGATCATGCTCCACTTCCTACATTTCATTAACATCAGGCTCATATTGTCACAAATGAATGTATCTAGATCAGACAATCCAGTGATTGATAGTGTCAGCAATGAGCCACACCAACATGTTCAGAGATGAACAAACCTATGTTTCAACCACAGGTTGCTGGGGACCTCAAGGGTGCTAAACAATGTGTGTCTTGCACAGGGAAACACTTTAAAAGAAGACAAATGTGTCCTGCAAAAGTATCTTAAAATAAGATTCATGGATAACAAGCACAAAAGTTTATTCTTATAAAAAAAAGGTCATAACATGAGATTAGAATACGACACATGAAAAAAGGTTTCATGGAATGGCAAAGGGATTTTTTCAATCACAGAAATGCTTTCATTGATATGATCAGTCAATGTATGAATGGAACATTGGAAAAACTAGTTTTAATACATGTACCTTGTAGATCCAGTAATCATGATGGAAAATCTCATGTAAATTAAGAAAAATAATGTATGAAAAAGGAATATCAATATCTGACAAATTTTGATATTTTAAAGTAAAATTTGCTTTGTATTTTTTTAAAAGTCCATGCAGTTTATATACTGTGAACTTCCTGGCAAGAGTAATCAATGCTGAGATGTAGTAATTCTGTATCAGTCAAAATATCTGGTTACCTGAGAAATTAGACAAATCACACTGAAGAATGAAAAAACAACCAGCTACCTTTGTCACAAGGAATATCTATATCTAAATTCTACTGTTTCCATGACAGTCCACATATATACTCAGATATGTTGCAGTGATCTGGAAACAATTTACAATCAGTTCCTTTTTTGCATTTTGTTGATCCAAAATGGGTCCTCAAAACCATTTTCAAACTAAATCATGTTAGTTTCCATTGAAGTTCCGGCTAAATATTTCATTCCTCAGAAACATCTTTGAAAGTAAAGAAAACATTGTTTAGTGAATAAATTTCAAGCAGTTTGATAGCTGCTCATCAATTTGAGAAGGGAGGTCACACCACTACATCTAAAGGGAGACAATCATGAGTAGACTATGTTGTCTCAGTCCTTTTCTGAGAAGGTATCAGATGTGATTTATGTCTTTTTGTCAAAGATAGTGATGAAGATAGTGTGAGTGAGTTGGCTTAATGCTGTTGTCAACAGTGTTTCAGTTACATCATAACGTCATGTCAGGCAGATGATGGAACTGAAAGGCCAAATGATGTAGGTCTAGAAGGTTTACACTTCTGTTAATCCAACAGCCACAATGCTGACAAATCTGGCAACAATCAGGGTGAATCTTACCAAAGCACTGAAAGCCCAAATGATTTAGGTCTTCAAGGTTTACACTTCTGTTACACCAACAGCCACAATGCTGACAAACCTAACAACAATCAGGGTGAATCTTACCAAAGATGGGCAGCTGGGACATTACAGGACACGAACTGTGCATTTGACACGATTTGTGTGACCTGATGGTTAGGCATTAGGTATTATCCTGCATGCTGTTCAATGTCATTCAATACTACCCATGAAAATATATTCCAGACATAGTTGTCACTGCTGTTTTAGACAGGCCAACTGATCCTTCTCCACACCAGACATTTAAATCTTGTTAATAGATGTGCACTATATTAGTGACAACTAACAATTTATTACGCGTTCATGTTTAGATGTCTGTTCAGTTTGAATCTGTGTCAGGAGACAGAACAGTTAAGGTATGTCTCAAGACAAACCCTGGATACCGGGATGTAGACCAACTCTGAGGAGTACAGGTTATGAATCAAGAGCACTGATTATTTCCTCTTTAGTGAACACTCGAACTTCCTCTGAAAATAACTTTTCACGAATTTTCTCCAACTCTGGGTCTTCTTGGGGAACCACAGTCTCTGGGCGTACAAACTCTTTAGGTTTATACAGGTGATCAGTTTCTCCTGCACTCAGATGTGCACTTTTGGATTCCTGACGTGTAATTGGTGCACTTCCTGGTCGCACTTTAGGTACTCGTCCTAACTGTTCTAATGTTGGATCTGCAGCACTGATGTTAACCTTTGATCTTTCCTTGACCTTGATAAGAGTCTGAAATGAAGGTGAAATTTAGTTACATCTTTGAGTGAGAGACTTAGGTTGAGCAGTATTTTAGTTACGTCATAGCATGAACATGACCTAGAAAGATCAATTCGATTCACGAATTTGAACCCATGATCAGAGATTTCAGGATGCAGAGCTTTAAAGGACTGAAAACACTAGACATCCCCTAGATGCATGTTTTACAGCATGATGATGTAACACTGGTAGTGGCAGGTGATGACAGAAGGAGATGAGAAGCAACCAGCTGTGCTGTAGATGTGCATACCCTCATGGTCTCCTTGGCTGACTGCACTCTCTGATAGTTCTCCTTCTCTGACATGGCTTTCTCATCAAACAACTCTCCACATTTCTTGTTGTACTGGCGCCTAGAAGTCAAGATAAGACATACTACTGAGGACAACTCAAAAGAATCTGTGTTACTTGCCACCACCACCAAAGGTTCGTGTAAATAACCTGCTGATGTGCCAACAGTGTCTTCCAGGAGATTCTCTCTTGTATTGTAACCAGACAAAATTCATAAGAACTGACATAATATGTTCACATTTTGGACATGCAGACATAATCCTGGCTTTTCTCAGTATACACCCATCACAGTTAAAATGCCTGTTTATGAATAAACTCAAACATTTGGAATGATTCTACTGGCTGTACCTGAGCTCTGTGTTCTGCCTCATGAGCTCCTGCAGTTGCTGTCTGTACTTGTCATCCACAGCCTGCACCTTATCCTGAAACTGCTCCTCATACTCAAGCAGACGCACTTTCTGTAAGAAAAGATGTGAAGTCCTGTCATGTCCTGTCCTGTCATGGTTGTGGTGAGCAGATGGAAGTGCTCTGTGTTTGACTCATTGTGTCTGTGAACGGACATGTAGTGTTGTGTGTTTGACTTACGTGGTCGTGGTGAGCAGATGGAAATGTTCTGTGTTTGACTCATTGTGTCTGTGAACAGTATGTTTGAGTTATTGTGTCTGTGACCAGATGCACTTTGCTGAGTGTTTGAGTCACAGTGTCTGTTACTTACTGTGTCTGTGAGCAGGCGTGTAGTGCTGGTGAGTTGCTGGCAGGTTTCATCATAGCGGGTGGTCAGTTGTTCAAGGTCAGCCTTTGTCTCCTGCAGGAGCAGAATTACGCTTTAACAGTGGCATCATGACATCCTCTTACAGTCAACACATAATAATCAGGTAGATAAACAATGCTTAAAATTTGATACTTTGCCAGTTCTCATTTCCAAAGCTAACACTAGATAACTAATGAAAATACAGCTTCCTCAGGTTACATCTTATAATCGTACCATAAATTTGAAACTATACTGAGAGGCATTAAAAATGCGTATTGGACTTCCCACACTAAGTCCTTTTCAGAGATGTTGCTGTTTCAATAACTACAATACGGTGAAAACATATGGTTAAAAAATGCACAGCTCTGATGTCTAGGTTCAACTTCCGTGTTTTCAAATCACTGGGATGTGCCATCTCCAACACATCCTAGAGCATTTGTGATGACAATGCACTTAGATGAACAGAAAACCATGGTGCACATGCAATCGGTACACTCATCTCTCTTTCACATTCACGATGGTTGACCAACGCCCAAAGGAACAAAGCGATTGTAATGTTGCATACTGGCCATACAGAGACGTTGCTAATCATGTCCATGTCCACCAGATGACTGTTTCGCAGCTGCAGCAATGTCATAGGGCAACAGGAAGTGTCAAAGACTGTCCTTGTCTAGGAGTGCCTCATATGATGTCACAAAGGCAAGATTGGTACAGCATCATCAGCCATCTTTGGAATCACTTGGGGTTGTGTTTATCAATGCCTGGCAGACTCTGGGCTCTCATGGCTGCCCAAGGAGGACACACACAGTATTGAGATATGTCATTTGACAGTTTACCTGTTACATTGTCCGGATTTTAAGACACATTCCTTTTACACACTAAAGAGCGAATAATGTTAAAATCAATCAGTCCCCACATTTCAATGTACATTCACTAAACAAGGACAAGAACTTTTTACTGACTAAACTTTGGGCATCATAATCTCTATAAAGCGAAGTTGTACACCGCAGCACCAACCCAACCTTTCTGACCTCATGTCATTTTCTCCCATTCCCTCACTTTCAGTTAAAAAAATTACCTGGACTATTAACCAGATCATAAAAATCAAAATCTCCACCTGAACATATTAAAGAAGCACACATAAATGTAAATGCAAAATGAGCTCCAGGTCGCTCAAAACAGTTTAATTAATTAATATAATTCTCTACAACATTGTTGCATTCATAATCCTCTGTAATAACTGCACTATGGGTCCTAGTCAAAAGGGCTACATGAAATAAGGGCAGCAAAAACGAAAAGTCAAAAGGGCTGCAAGAAAGTTAAAAGGGACGTATCAAAAAGTCAAAAGTTTTTGTGTAATATTTCTTACTGGTGCGTTGTGGTACCATTATAGATGCTTGACCTGCAGCATATACACTTTGCTGTTCCTGTTAACATGGTTACCATTAGCTAATATTGATATTGATGACATCCTTGAATATTGCCAAAAACACTATTTTCAGCGACTGTTTACTGACCGTTGTCATGGTTGTAATGTGCACTGTGTGCATCACCTGGAAGCAATCGTACATTAAATAGCACTCGGAATCGTTTGGGTACGAATGTTTTCAAGATAAAAAGTTCAAAAGGTATGTGCGAATGTCCACTTTCGTGATTTGGTAAGCTGTGTTCTGATTGGTCAATCTCAAAGGTTCCCTGACGCGACCTCCCATAAGGTCTTGTTAGACTCAGTAGTGGAGTGTAATGAAAAGTAGTGAGGCTAGGTTTACTTAGACTGGAAAAAAGATGTTGTTATTATTATCATTATTCATATGGGGCCCCTTTGACTATCAGTCTGAGGCCCTTTTGACTGTTTTGCAGCCCTTTTGACTTTTCTGTTTTGTGGCCCTTTTGACCTGTACCCCTGCAGTACCATTTCCAGTACCGTCATGTGTAATTTTTGGACAAATGAGAAATATATGTGACTTTTATTCCTGATATGTGGTTTTATTGCCTCTCAGTATACCAGTACTACATTCTGACCGGTGGATCAGGTTTCAAATCCTATTGCCTTCTACGGACTTTATCAATTTGATGTTACTGTACCACAGAACCTAATGATTACAAATGTACATCTCTCAAGTCATTGTTGGTGTAAGTGAAAACATATAAAAAAATGAAGAGCTGTACAGAATTAAACAATGGGGTCATATCTGTTGAAATTGGGGATGGTGAATGTACAAGTAACCTCCCACTATACTGAAACTACAGAGTAGTTATCTCAAAACATTGTCCCCTGGGCCCAGATTTTCGAAGCTCCCTTGGCGCTAAGATAGTCGTAAGTGCCATACATTAACATTAAGTTACAACTATCTTAGCACTAGGAGAGCTGCGAAAATCTAGGCACTGTATCCCTCAGGTCCTACAATACCTCAAGTTCCGCCATTGTTTTCTTCAGTCTCTCGATGTCTGCTGCAGCGTTGGAGAACCTTCTCACCAGTGCCTACACAACAACAAAGAAAAATATGTGCATGCAATTCGGTAAGTATTTTCTGTTCTGATTGTTCTTCTTAAACTGTGGGACTAACCTTAAAAAAAAAGTTGTTCAAACCTTTTGCATTGAGAAAATATCAGCTGATCACAATGCATGTTTAAATGGTTATTTCTTAAATTTTTAATCATACATTGAATTTTGTCAAGTGAATGTGAAAGCTGCACAGATATGCATGAACATAAGTGTCAAGTTGATGGCACTGTCTTACTGTCGCACTAAACTGTCATGTTATAGAGCGTTAGTAGATTGGGGTCACAGAACACATTGTGAGAATTCAGATGACTGCTGTGGAGCACAGAACACCAACTCTGTCAACAGTATACTACTTACCGCTATCTATCACACCACTTACATAACACAACGGCAGACATATCTCACTAGACAACATCTGCAGGAGGTATGGAAACAGCTGTTTCAATCCTTACTAGCAAAAGGGCAAATTTCAAACTTTTGAAATTTACTGACATATTTTGTATTTTGAACACCTTATAAATAATAATTAATATATATATATATATATTTTCAAAAGATGTTTCTCAACTTATGAAGTATCCTTGTTTAAACTGATATTGTATCTGCGATCACAATGATATTTTGATCATAAGGAATACAGATCAGCTTTCTAGAGGATCTGGTCAACATGAAAACTAATTACAAATATTACATTAATTCTAGAAAGTGACCATACCATAACATAAATTGTGTACAGGTATTCTTCATTTCTGGATAAAAATCTGCCATCTTGTTCTAAAGTAATGTGTTAATCACTATTATCATGATGATGAGAGCGTATATTATTTCAAACTTATTAGAAACTGATGTTTATATCTATGCTAACTTCATTATTTGAGAGCTCTACACTGACCAGAAACATCCTAGCCCCATTAATCTGACACTTCCGACACATCTGTCATCTGTCATAGGAAACATACATTGCCTGACTGAATATGACATGTTATTGTGTCAGCCATTCCTCTCTCTAAAATACAGCCCCTCGCCTTCAGGAGGAAGACACAATACCTGTCTGCTACACTAGAGTCAGGCTGCAGAGTGACAGATCACATGTTAGGTTTCTTCATCAGCCTCATGTCACACACACACATACACACACATGTGTGTAAACTAGGTATTAGTCTACACTGCAGGTTGTTAGTACCAACACACGTTCTGTTGACAAACCGGAGATGTTGATGAAGCAGTAGATTTCAATGCCTACAAAATGAAGGTTTCGTTAACAATGGCTTCCGTGAGAAGCTGACTCAAGTTGTGGAGATTGCTCAGCTGAACCATGGCGTTATAAAAGAGAAAACATTACACACATACTGTTTACCTTCTGCACATTATGGTCACTGTGAAATAAGAATGTCTGACAAACAACCACAGCTGTCCTTCAGGTACCATATTTTTCTGGACGATAGTGCACAACCAAGCACAATACAAACCCCTTCTAAGTGGGATAAGTCTGAGCTTCTGGTGCCCAACAGGCAGCATGGGTAATAATGTGTTAGTGCCAACAGCATGTTTATGAACCTGGATATGTGCACATTGAACTGACTGTGTGTGGCTTTGTGTCCTGGCTGTGTGACCTGACTGTGTGTGACAATGTGACAAGGCTATGTGAGACTGTGTGACCTGACTATGTGTGAGTGTGTGACCTGACTCTATGACTCTGTGAGACTGTGTGACTTGGCCGTGTGTGAGAGTGTGACCTGGGTGTGTGTGACAATGTAAATTGGCTATGTGTGACAATATGACCTCCTCAAGTAGAAGACGCAAACAGTCAAAGCTTTCTTTACCCATGTAGGGTGGAGGGGTAGCCTAGTGGTTAAAGCATTTGCTTGTCACGTGGAGGAGCCAGGTTCGATTCCCCACATGGGCACAATGTGTGAAGCCCATTTCTGGTGTCCCACGCCATGATATAGCTGGTATAATGCTAAAAGAGGTGTAAAGCCCAACTCACTCACTCAGTTCTTGACCCATGACAGGTTTATTACATGAGTTTACAAAACATGTGCTAGAAGAAGGATGCGGATAACCCGGATGGAATATGAGACAAGACATAAGATATTCCAAACAACGACTGGGTGTGCCAGCCACTGGTGTATTTGATTGTTTACACAGAGCAGTGCTAGACTTGGAAAATTACTGATGATTCCCCCAATGACCAGAAAATAATTGGCAGCTCTGTGTCTGATTTTATGTACTCACATCTAACTCCTTCTTGTGCTCTTTCCTGAGTGCCTCAATCTGCTTGTGTGCATCCTTCATCATGGCCACTCGATCAACGTTCTTCTCATGGATCATCTTTGTTTCTGGATAATAGACAGTAGTTTTGTCAGAAATGTTCTTAAAAGTATTTCCTTGACTTGTTCATATGATACCTAAACAACAGATGAATGATGCTCCTTATCAACATTTTACAGAATCATCAATTCATGCCTGACACCAAAATGATCTCCTACTCAACGCTCTTCTGACACCAAAATGATCTCCTACTCAATGCACTTCTGACACCAAAATGATCTCCTACTGAACTCTCTCCTGACACCAAAATGATCTCCTGGTCATCTCATTCCTGTATACCAGAATGATCTCCTACTGAACTCTCTCCTGACACCAAAATGATCTCCTGGTCATCTCATTCCTGTATACCAGAATGATCTCCTACTGAACTCTCTCCTGACACCAAAATGATCTCCTGGTCATCTCATTCCTGTATACCAGAATGATCTCCTACTGAACTCTCTCCTGACACCAAAATGATCTCCTGGTCATCTCATTCCTGTATACCAGAATGATCTCCTACTGAACTCTCTCCTGACACCAAAATGATCTCCTGGTCATCTCATTCCTGTATACCAGAATGATCTCCTACTGAACTCTCTCCTGACACCAAAATGATCTCCTGGTCATCTCATTCCTGTATACCAGAATGATCTCCTGGTCATCTCATTCCTGTATACCAGAATGATCTCCTGGTCATCTCATTCCTGTATACCAGAATGATCTCCTGGTCATCTCATTCCTGTATACCAGAATGATCTCCTGGTCATCTCATTCCTGTATACCAGAATGATCTCCTGGTCATCTCATTCCTGTATACCAAAATGATCTCCTGGTCATCTCATTCCTGTATACCAGGATGATCTCCTGGTCATCTCATTCCTGTATACCAGAATGATCTCCTGGTCATCTCATTCCTGTATACCAGAATGATCTCCTACTGAACTCTCTCCTGACACCAAAATGATCTCCTGGTCATCTCATTCCTGTACACCAGAATGATCTCCTGGTCGTCTCATTCCTGTACACCAGAATGATCTCCTGGTCGTCTCATTCCTGTACACCAGAATGATCTCCTGGTCGTCTCATTCCTGTATACCAGAATGATCTCCTGGTCGTCTCATTCCTGTACACCAGAATGATCTCCTGGTCGTCTCATTCCTGTACACCAGAATGATCTCCTGGTCGTCTCATTCCTGTACACCAGAATGATCTCCTGGTCGTCTCATTCCTGTACACCAGAATGATCTCCTGGTCATCCCATTCCTGTATACCAGAATGATCTCCTGGTCATCCCATTCCTGTATACCAGAATGATCTCCTGGTCATCTCATTCCTGTATACCAGAATGATCTCCTGGTCATCTCATTCCTGTATACCAGAATGATCTCCCTTGCCACTCATGACCCGACACCAAACTCCCCTAACTCACTTATGTCATGCAGCATGTTCTGCTTGTCCTCCTCGTACTTGTGCCTCAACTCATCCTCCTTCATCCTCCATTTGTCGTCAGTCTCCCGGTGTAGTGTGCTCTTGTAAGACTCAAATGCTCCTTGAAGGAACTCTATCTCCTTTGTCATGCGAGCTGAAATAGAACAGTAGATCATCAGACACTGCACAGAATGGCAGTATTTTTGTTTCTCCCATTGATACACCAGATCATGATGACAGATAGACAGCACGTGGCACAAGGCTTCAGATCAAGTACTACTTCAGCATATTTAATGAGCTAATCTAGCAAGGAAGTGTAATGCAATGGCAGACATGCTGACATGACTGTTCTATCTGATCCAGAGATGATGTGTACATACTGATCTGAGCCTCTGCTGCCTCCCGGAACTGTCCTGCCTCAGCCTCCAGCTGCTGTTTCTGGTGCTCCATTTGGGCGTGGTTCTGTTCCTCCAACTCCCTGGAACATGTGAATATACCATTAACTTTACATATTAAAGTTTTCACAAGAACTGGTAACACAAACTGACTGACAGTGTTAATATTTCTCTCATTTCATGTCATCCCATTTCCATTCAAGTTTCCAAAGACTGGAAATGCCCAATACAAGGCACATTCAAACGAGAACTAGGAAGAATTTAATGCTCCAAATGTTGGTACATTTAGAGACAGAAAATGTTGGTCAGTAGTGTTCTGTAAAGTCTGTTGCCTGATGATGAGAAAGGCTTTCCAGATATGCAAATTTATTTAGTCTGGAGTTGGGAAGGTCAGAATATATGATAAGCTGGCCCTCTGTCCCATGATTTGAGTCTTGATTTGAAAAGTATACAGGGCATAGGTACATGAAAACCATGAGTATCTCCAGTCACTTCATCCCAGTACAAACAACATCAAACTCAAACAGTGTTGGGCTGGCAGTAAATGTGTACCTGACATAATCCTGGTGTTGACTGTTCAGCTCATCGATCTTGTCACGCATGAACTCCTCAGCCTGCAACATATGCTCACAAATTACACATGGTCAGAAGTCATGCACTGTCACGGGTCACACTTGGTCACAAGTCACACACTATAAAATGCCACACAAGGTCATATATCACACACTGTCTCAGGTCACAAATAGTCAAAGATCACTGATCACACACTGTCAGGTCACATATGGTCATATATGGTCACAAATCACATGTGGTCACAGATCACATACTGTCACAGATCACACATGGTCACAGATCACAGTTACAGATCACACACTGTCACAGGTCACATATGCTCATATATGGTCACAAATCACATTTGGTCACAGACTACATGTCACAGGTCACATACTGCCACATGTCACAGGTCATATAGACATGTGTCACACACTGTCACAGGTCACAGAGTCATGTGTTACACAGTGCCTTAGGTTAGAAAAGGTCACAGGTCACACAGACAAACACAGTCACATGTCACATACTGTCTAAGGTCACCCTTTCAAGTTTTCTGTAATAATCTCTGTCAAATCATGATTGAATCTTCAAAAAGTTGATAAAAGCACTGTATTCCTGACACTACCAGGTACTCGATTCCAATTTTTCTTACCCATTCCAGTCCTAATAACATTGAAAACAAGTGGTGCAATTAATTAACATACAAGTCATACATGAAAGTAAATCATTGAAGAAACATTTTGTGTTTGGTATCAGCAATGTTTTTGTTGAAAACATGTCACCTATAGATCATAGAGACTGATAATCATATGCTAATAATCAATCGATTATAAATAAATATTAGAGATGTAACTTTGAAATAAAATGCACACATTTCACATAACTGGTGAGTGGTTATATACTAAAATGCATGGATTACTAACAAAATGGTCTTTGTGTATTGTGTGAGTAAACAAGAATTTATGTCATGGTAAAGGTTTATGCATGATACCATTGGTGACACAATTTTCATATTAATAATCATTAATACTTTTTCCAGTCAACAATATTTCCAATCACCAATGTTGCTGCACATTTTTGGTTGATCTTCCCGTACATCTGAATGTAGAAATGTTTAGTGTCATTCATGGAACTGAGATGCTCACAACTTAACACTTCAGAATAAGAATACAATGAACATATATAGGACTGCATGGTGCAGGACGTGGGAGTTTACCCTATGTTTGGTCTGCTTGTGGTTGAGTCTCTCCTCCTCCAGGTACAATGTCAGGTCGGATATCTGCTGCTGGAGCTGGGCTATCAGGGTGTCCCTGGAACAGCCATGTGGCATCACAGGATGAGTGGGTGAGATGATAGTAGGAGGTGAATGGGTGAGTGGTACACAGGGTGAGACAATCAGAGAGTTTGTGCAAGGGGGGTGGGAATGAGACAATCAGAGAATTTGGGCACCAGAGGATGAGATGGTAGCGATGAATTGGTGACTAGAGAGGGGGAGGGGGTGAACAGTGTCCAAATCCTCATCTCTTTCACTGAACAGTTTCAAACATCCTGTAATATATTTGGAATTGACTTATAAATCTACATACCTTTCAATATCCCCTTGTCTTTTTCTGAAAACACAAAACATTTCATTTCAGACATAGCACACTTTATCTCTCCAGAACACAGCAAATCATTGAAAAAAACAATGTTCCTTTCCTTTTGATTATGATAATAAAATTGGCAAAGTAGGAACACCTACTTTTGATTTTCGTCTTGAGGTGGGGTGAAGAACTCGTCTTTGAGTGTGACGGCAAACTTGCTCTTGCTGCGTGACAGAATATAGCCCGGACCCACGACAAACGGCACCAAGGGAGCCTGGACAAACATAGTGAGGTATCAGCACTATACAACAAGAAGCTGACAAATCTCACTGTTTCAAAGAAGTAACATGCTTTAATGCAAATGAATCCATTTGAAGACAAAACAAATTTTGTGGCCAGTCACCCAATCAGTGTAAAAGTGTTAGCCATGTAGTATTTTGGTCAATCCTCACTACATACCATGGAAAATCCTCAGTAAATGTTGAGGTCAATCATCACTAAATACTGTGGAGAATCCTCAGGAAATGTTGAGGTCAATCATCACTAAATACTGTGGAGAATCCTCAGGAAATGTTGAGGTCAATCATCACTAAATACTGTGGAGAATCCTCAGGAAATGTTGAGGTCAATCATCACTAAATACTGTGGAGAATCCTCAGGAAATGTTGAGGTCAATCATCACTAAATACTGTGGAGAATCCTCAGGAAATGTTGAGGTCAATCATTAACACGTCACTGAATCATGAAGGAAACCAGGACATCCATATAGACACTGACAACATCCATCCTGATGACTCTGTTCTTACCTCCATATTTTTCTGCCATGGTGGAGGCTTGCTGCGTTTGGTGGGAAGATGGTTCTCAAAGTTGTGTCGGCGTGTCGGCTCCTGCTCCACCTGTAGTACCCGGTCACAGCTGTGGACAACAATAAATGCCGTCAGAGGAGGTAGGACTGGCCATCAGGGTGGGACTAACTCACCAAGCTTAGTTACTGTTTTGTTACTAATTAAACTTAATTTTTCACAGATGCAGGATATTATCTATATGACCTGCTTTATTTTACATAGATTGTACTCACTCTGTCCGAGACAAGACAGCAGCAGCAGTCTTGGGTCTGTTCATCCGTCCTCCACCACTGCTGTGAGCCCGGGATGAGGCTGGTGTAGACCTGCACATACAAACATATCTGTCAGCAAGGGTTTACTAGTATAAACATAAACAGTCCCTGTTCTTACAATGTCAGCCTTCCTCCATCTTAATACATTTCATCATGGAGTAAAGGCGGACACATATCATCAAATCCAAGTTGCGTAGATTGATGCTCATGCTGTTAATCACTGGACCGTCTGTTCCAGACTCGATTATTTACAGACTACTGCCATATCTGGAGTATCCAAATGAACAGTGACTGGGATCATTCCCTGTGCTGACAGAAAGTGGTTTAGACTGGTACCACCTGACTGATGCTGAGCTGTAGCTTGTAGTCCACAGCAAGGACAATGATAAGAGAGAGCATCAATATCCTTAACACATCAGGAGATAGAACACAGCAAGGACAATGATAACAGAGATCATAGATATCCCAAACACGTCAGGAGATAGAACACAGCAAGGACAATGATAACAGAGAACATCTATATCCTCAACACATCAGGAGATAGAACACAGCAAGGACAATGATAACAGAGAACATCTATATCCTCAACACATCAGCAGCTAGAACACAGCAAGGACAATGATAACAGAGATCATAGATATCCCAAACACGTCAGGAGATAGAACACAGCAAGGACAATGATAACAGAGAACATCTATATCCTCAACACATCAGGAGATAGAACACAGCAAGGACAATGATAACAGAGAACATCTATATCCTCAACACATCAGCAGCTAGAACACAGCAAGGACAATGATAACAGAGAACATCTATATCCTCAACACATCAGCAGCTAGAACACAGCAAGGACAATGATAACAGAGAACATCAATATCCTCAACACATCAGGAGATAGAACACAGCAAGGACAATGATAACAGAAAACACCTATATCCTCAACACATCAGGAGATAGAACACAGCAAGGACAATGATAACAGAGAACATCTATATCCTCAACACATCAGCAGCTAGAACACAGCAAGGACAATGATAACAGAGAACATCTATATCCTCAACACATCAGGAGATAGAACACAGCAAGGACAATGATAACAGAGAACGTCTATATCCTCAACACATCAGCAGCTAGAACACAGCAAGGACAATGATAACAGAAAACACCTATATCCTCAACACATCAGGAGATAGAACACAGCAAGGACAATGATAACAGAGAACATCTATATCCTCAACACATCAGCAGCTAGAACACAGCAAGGACAATGATAACAGAGAACATCTATATCCTCAACACATCAGCAGCTAGAACACAGCAAGGACAATGATAACAGAGAACATCTATATCCTCAACACATCAGCAGCTAGAACACAGCAAGGACAATGATAACAGAGAACATCTATATCCTCAACACATCAGCAGCTAGAACACAGCAAGGACAATGATAACAGAGAACATCAATATCCTGAAACCATCAGCACATGGATCATGGTATGACACAGAAGGTAATTCTATGTCCAGTCAGGAATGACATGTCACATACAACATCATGAATGTCGGCCTACTCGTAAACTTCTCAAAGGTGGCACAACAATGCTTCAAGAAAACATGCAATCTTGCCTCATGAAATGATAATATAAACAGCTAAAAAACAGTTGTCATTTCACCCATCGCGATGTAGGCACCTGTTGCACATGTCTAGGTATTATTGCAGTGAACAATTATACCAGTGCAAGTTTGCTCTTTGATGCTTGCTGAGACGAAATTTTCTCATGCATGTATGCTCAAACACCTAAACTTTCTATACATTCTTTACTGTCATGAACACTAATCATAAACAGTAATCCTGTATTGTGCCCCTCCATCTCTGCCATATACACTTACACAACATGGTGGAGTAACTGTCGTCGGTGACGTTGTCGTTCCTTTATACGCTGTTTACACATCCAACAGGTGTTCATTATGTCTTAGTTGTGTATATCCAGGTGTTATTGTTCAGTTATTCATATACTACATTATCCTAGGCCACAAAGTGATTTGATTATTAGACTTTTGTCTACATTAAATGTCCCTCTTATTGACACTTTCACCAACGACGATGTTGTAGAACATGAAGCTTCTTCTGTCACTGTCACAGTGTCCTAAAAGTTAAAGCAGAACAACCTGTTTTACTGTGATAAAGATCTCACTACAGCCCAACACTTCGCTCACAGTTCCTATGGGGAACTCCTGGGTAGTGCCAACAAACCAATGGAATGCACAGCTGCATGTCTCCTGATGTTATTGTTGGCTTCACCTCATCCCACAGCTATAACCTCTGATCTGGCACTGAATGAATGATGATTAGAAGTGAATAAAGAAGACAACATGTCTCACTCATACAAGCCTACACCAGGCTATGTCTGGCAGACCTGGGTTGTAAACCTTGCCTGTCAGGGCATTCAGATCATAACAAATATGATAATCAGCTGCAGTATTGAACGCCTCGTAACTCATGTTAATGGCTGCCAGTCCTGGTGATATATGGTGGGTTATGGAGAGGGCCAAATGAATGCATAACCTTTGTGGCTGACCGATCTCACTTGGCAAGTAGGAATTGTAGCTAATTCTACGTGCCACTCTGGGATTAGGTTTCTTAATGAGGATTATTTGTGAGGCATGAAGGCAGGTAGATGGTTACCTTGCAGTGTCTTACTGGAGTGAGTGAGTGAGTGAGTGAGTGAGTGAGTGAGTGAGTGAGTGAGTGAGTGAGTGAGTGAGTGAGTGAGTGAGTGAGTGAGTGAGTGAGTGAGTGAGTGAGTGAGTGAGTGAGTGAGTGAGTGAGTGAGTGAGTGAGGTTCAAAATCAGTGTCATAATGTACATTTCCAGGTAAACTCCTACATACAGGCACACACAGGTAAACAGTAAACTTAAAAGCTAAAATAACAGGTAAACTCTAAGGTATAAGTCCTATGTACTGGTAAACTTCACTATACAGGTTAACTCCTTAGAGACAGGTAAACTCCAGTGTACAGATAATCGCTTATCGACAGGTTAACCCTTGTTGTATAGGGGTATAGTCAGTCAGCCATGACCCTTGATCACACATACACTGAAGGTGCATTAAACATGTTTTACATACATTATGTCATTGTTTGGACTGAATCACCCCATATTAATTCTCCACTGCAGGGCTATGTTCATATAATAACATAACAAAGCAAGACCAATTTTATTTCTTGTTTCACGGATAGGCCTGTCATATTTTTTCAAGAATGATTATCATTAAATAGAACCAAGTTTGTTACATAGTTTTGTCTGGCCTAAGGATGAAGATTTCTTGATACAAAGAGGTATTTTAAGTCAGATCAATGATTATCATTAAATAGAACCATGTTTGTCACATGTTTTTGTGTTTAATGGAGAATAATCAGACTTGATCAGGCTGACAAACTTTTAACCCTGAAACACATGTAACACAATATATCATTACTTCGTATACTAGTGCTCAAAATACCTGCTTGATCGGCTGTCTGGGAGGGGTTATATTCAACACAGACAGCCAGATACTCAAATTCAAATTTAGTTATGTATATGAAGATATTCATCACATTTCTGGATAATAAGTTATTATTAATCCATATACAATGTTGAAATATACAGATAATTCTCTTTTTTGCACAGGTATTATTTTTCTGTATTTAGAAGTTTTGATTTTATCTTACTCAGTAAATAAGTATTTTTTCTGAGCAGGTACGTTTTGGTCAGGGTTGGCAAGTTTTACATCTGACCAGCTCTGTGGACTGGCTCAGACTTTTGTGAGTTTCATAACCTGTCTATACAGGTCTTCAGTCAAGTAAACTGTTATACCAGTTGCCTCCTTCATTCAGGTAAACTGCTATACAGGAAAACTTCATTCAGGTAAACTGTTATACAGGTAAACCTCTTCAGTCAGGTAAACTGTTGTACAGGCAAACTTCTTCATTCAGGTAAACTGTTACACAAGTAAACCTCTTCAGTCACATAAAATGTTGTACAGGTAAACTCCTTCATTCAGGTAAACAGTTACACTGGTAAACTCCTTCATTAAGGTTAAAACTGTTACACAGGTAAACTCCTTCATTGGGGTCAACTGATACACAGGTAAACTCCTTTATTCAGGTCAACTGTTACACAGGTAAACCCCTTTAGTCAAATATACTGTCACAAAGGTAAACTCTTTCAGTATGCCTAACTGTCATACATTAAAACTCTTATATATAAGTAAATTCAGTCTAATATTCCAATATAATTCTATATACAAGAATAAAGAGGTAAACAATTATATGCAAATAAACTCGCAGAAAGGTAAACACCTGTACAGGCTAGGGGTACTGATTAAAACCATACACAAAGAGTTAAATCTGTTTTTATGGATACCGCCAAACATACTTCACTCAAATATTGATGAAACAGACATTAGTTTTGGGACTAATGATACCTCTTCTTTTTTTCTGTATTATGAGAGCCCAAACTCCCATGTAATATAAACAACAAATAGGGACTGTCATTTAAATTTTCTGTCTGTGTGGGGTGCACTTAACCATTACTTGCAGACTCATCTTGAAGTTGGTTAAGGGCACTTATTGGAAGAAGGCAGTTCATCCAGTGAATGCCGTAAACTCTCTAATGCATTCCCTGTTACTCAGTCAACACTACAGAGGTTATTGGCTGTCAACATTAGATGGTACAAATCTGGCTAGAGATATACAGAGAATACTACACTTGGTCTCATTATATACAAATTATATGTAACAAATGTCTGTCCAATGGTATCTGACCAAGCGAATTGTATGTTTCGTATAATTTGTATGTAATGAGGCCCAGTGTGGTATTTTATTTATTATCCAAGTCTAACATGCATTAAATTGACAAAATAGCTGATTTTTGTCATTTTTATGGTTCCAAACTGAAACCGGTTTCATAAAGAGGTTGCAGAAGAATTCTGTACTGTAGAACACTTTTAGTTAGCATGACTGTCACACTGTAATGACGTCACTATGTCTGCACCCTTGGTACCCGACGTCAAGATGCAAATCATGATCAGTTGCCATCGCCTCGAACACCCTCAAAACTGTAACCTACTCCATAGCACCCCGTTTCTTGCTTTGCAGTTGCTTCATTCAGCTAATATCACTGGCGGAAACATTGCGCTTATGTTTTTTCAATGGATATAGTACCTCAGTTCGACTGACAGTGAAACAGTGACACAGCAACTTTCACAATGTTTACATTCCCACAATGCACATAGGTTGCAGAGTGAATGAATTCATGTGTTTGTTATGAATGGGAATGTAGTTCTGAAACAACGTGACGTCACTGAGAGGTCATCGGTTATCGAATCAAATTGTTAGAATCACAGGTCAAGTCGTTACGACATGGGTCAATCCTGTGACGTACAAGATTCGTATGCACCTACCCATACATTCACCACATTGGTAATAACGACACAAGACCAAACACTACATATTAGTTAAGACCAAGCAGCTCCTGAAGTGTTTGAAATGAGTTCTTTTACCAAGTACATGCTATCTGGTTTAAAAATAGGTAGCAAAATCTGGTAGCAGCAATTTTTCTTACTGCAAAAATACATTACATAATCAGTTCATAGCATGTTAGGTACCTCTGCATATTGGATTTTTTAAAGCAATGCAAAAGTAATACCTTTACTTGTGTTAGGGACCGTTCATAATTTATCACCAGGGGGGAGTGATGAGGATTTTCAGGGAGGGTTATTCCTTTTGTCCACAGATTATAGGGGGGATCAGCTGTTTTGTACATGGACAAAAACTGTTGATATCACCCTTGTTTCGCCAGTACCAGTCCTTACTTTGTTGGGGGGGAGGGGGGGGGTGGGGGTGGGGGGGGTGGGGTCATGTGTTTTGTACATAGACTATAGTGGGTGGGTGGGGGCTATTTGTTTTGTCCCAAGTATTGAAGGGGGGGCTACCAGATTTGTACAGAAAAAAAATAACAATCCTCATCGCCCATCCCTAGTGATAAATTATGTACGGTCCCTTAGCAGACGGCATTTTTCACCCTTACGTTTCAGGAACTGATGAATTTCCATTATCAAACATGTGAAGCAGTAGTGTTATACTTCTGTACATGAGCACTGAGCTGACTGGTTCTCTGTTGCAATTATGCGAGCATTCTGAAGCATAACCAAGAAAAGCTATTATGAGCAATTTGGGGAAGTTAAAATACCAGTAATAGTTAGTTTACAAGTGAAAGTGCACAAGTGGAGATCTTTCCTTTGAAGATGACGGCTAATTGATGAACATAAGCGGTTTCACTAAAAAATGCCAAGTAGCAAATTGTTGCTACTGTTTGTGTTCAGCAGGTGGCGAAAAAGGATTTTGAATAGCAAATTTGCTCCATCAAACTGTTAATTTTGAACCCTGAGCTCCTGGACACAGATACAACTACCAACAGACCACTCATGAAGACACTCCAGCATAGGTCAGCCAGTGTCTACCACTTCAATACAACCATGCAATACCATTCCATAAAGCCAGAGAGGGAGGTAATTAAAACTACGCTATATACCTGGCCAAGGAAGTTTTATGTTACACTCAATAACATATACCAATGTGTTGTATATTATAAATCTGACATACCCCAGTGTTGATACAAACGTTAATGATACAGAAAGTTTTGTGTTTGCCATGCTGATAAAAAGGACATAGTGACCATGGTGTGTGGAGCAAGGAGCTACTCTCACATTGACTGCCACTGAGAGGATCTAAAGGGTTACACCTGGATGTAACCTGGGACAAGTGGGTAAAGAGTTGGACCCAGCGACCTGTCTCAATACGCCGACCTGCTTTGATCACATGAACAATAACTGCAGGATTAATTGAATGTGTTTGAATATATGGCTGATGTGACTGATTCAAAATATTTCAAGATGCCGCTCTTAATCCTGACATTTTTTTTGGCAATACTGATAGTAACAAAACTTCTTATATTATCTATATCTACTATCGCAGGAAACAAACATTGCAAACCATATAATTCAAAAGCATACTGTATTTTCCTATAACACCCTGATACCAATATATGGTGATTAATATAATTATTTGTCGTTCTGTGAATGAGGGGATGTCAAAAGTAGTTAGTCTCAATGTCCAATGTTTGTTACCATTTTAAATGTGAAGGGATCATTAGTAAAGCCATATCCAAAGTTTCACACGTGAGTAATGTGGTTCACGAGATACAAATGGGGGTGGAGTGACTTTAACAAGCAACTGTAGTTTCAAATAGCTTTTTTATGTACTTCTACCTACCTCAAACACACAAAATGCTTCTTGCATATCTATTTCCTGAAGTTTGTGATGCAATTATTGCAGATTTTGCATTTAGGGGGTCGGGGTTTTGGAGGGGTTGTGTACCAAGATTAAAATCGAACAAAATGGGGATCATGAGACTGGTATATGCCCAACCAATTTGCTTGAGATTGACAGATATTATGTAGAACAGTCTAAGTAACTTAGCCTCAAATGTTATTCGTTACACTCCTACTCTGGGTCTAACAAAAGTTAGTGTCTCCAAAACAAGCTCTTTCAGTAAACATGAATGAGGAAGTCAGTTTACCAAGCAACTGTAGCTTCAAATTGCTTTTTCATGCACTTTAATATATGTTGTATTTTATCGGACTTCTACAGACCTCAAACACACAAAATGTTTCAGGCATATTTTGTTTCCTGATGATTGTGATGCATTTACTGTAGATTTTGCATTTTGGGGGTATACCAAGATAAAAAGTCAAACAAAATGGGGCTCATGATGCGGGTACATAGTAAACAAATATGCATAACATAAAAACAGCTGCACTTACAGCATTGTCCATGTGAGGCTCAATATTTTCTGACATCCCTTTGTCTTGTTATGTACAGTTTTCCATCTTCAGTATAAGTATGTGCCACCTCTTAAGACAGGATAAATAATGATTATATATTCAGTTTAGAATGTTCAGCTGTCATTTAATACAAATCCAGACATATATACCATAACACATTGATGAAAGGGATGTCACTAACTACATATTGAGATTGTGATAGGATAAACTATATCAATAATTTAAACCAACATGAAATTCTGATTTGCCAAAGAGATATCATGTGCAAAACTGTCAGTAAGTATCCTGAGCAGCCATGATATTTCTGATTTGAAGAGAGCTGGGTTAGCCTTGTGTTTAGCCTTGTCACGCCAAAGACACAGGTTCATTTCCCCACATGGGTACAATGTGTGTATCCCATTTTTGGTGTACCCAACAGTGATATTGCTGGAATATTGCAAAGAGCGATGTAAAACCAAACTTACTCACTCACTTTGATCTTAGGTAGGACATTCTGTCTACAAAGAGTTGTGAACTGACATGGTAAGGATGTCATCTGTAGGATGACACTGTGGTCCATTTACAGTATCTCTACTGACACATGGCTATGAAAGAAGAACAGCTCAAGTCCAAAAGCCATTCCTGTCTTGGTAGAACAACAAGTAAGTCATTACAGACCACTGCATCCTTGCAGTAATGTCTGGCCTCAGTGGGACCTGACACCAACACTCATATGTTTCATGTAGGAGGCAGCTAGATGGATCGGGAAGTCAGATGCAGTGAATGAGGTGTTCACAAGAAATTGTGCCTGAATTGCAATAATCACCTTCAGTTGATTACCTTCATTCTAGGTATGTAAATAAACAACATCAATGTCACATAATACCCAGTCTTGATTAAATGCAGAAGCGAATTTCAGTTGACGTAAAAGGCAAAACACCAACGTGAAACACAAACACATCCAAACTGAATTAAGGCTTTTTATCTTTCCAAAAAAATGCAATTTGGAATACCACTTCAAAACCTAGAGTTGTATTTGTATCACAGATCACATGAAATAATCAAATCACAGAAACAACCAACCTTCTGTGGAAGTCCCTGGCAGTAGTTGTCCGCATTGAGTATATTCCTGTGTGTATTGCCAGATGTAGGCTGAGTCAATATTGCAAGTAGACTCCAGGGACGGACAAGAAACAAACATTACATGCTCTGACAGTTTTTATGTATGATATGTTTGAACTTTAGGATTAACTCTTTCACTGCCTGAATTCAATTGGACTTGAATCCACCTAGTCTTCAAGTGGTATTGGAATCCAGTAGTTGAATGTATAAAGCTAACATTATCAACATATCCACTGTTTGTTTGCTGAATTCCTGTATAATCTGCGGTGCAGGATTATGGGATCTGCCGAAGTTATGGTATGATAGTGTTTGATATGTCAAATTTAAATAAAACCAGGCTTTTATATCTGACATGAAAGAGATAAATGCTGAAGTTAAAATACAATTCTCAGTGCACACATTGACAAAATATACTGGAGCTTAATAGAATCAATAGAATAGTAGAACTGCTGGAATAGTAGTTATGGACACTGGCAGACAACTTGGTTCAAATCTACAAAACATATTGAAGAATTCATGAAAGCATAGTCTAGTACCCACACTGGTTTCCAATATTCAGTTTTTCATTAAATCTGTTAAAAAGTATTTCAAAGTGACTTTTGTAACATATAATTACAATCTGTATGCTTCTTACATGTTTGATATCTCTGTAACTAAATGTCTGTGACTTTAACAACACTGTCAGTAACATTAAAAACATTTTCAGTGATGTTTACAACACTGTCAGTAACATTAAAAACATTTTCAGTGATGTTTACAACACTGTCAGTAACATTAACAAGAATGTCAGTGACATTAACAAGAATGTCAGTGACATCAACAATAATTTGAGACACATTATCAACAATGTCATTATTAACCAAGAATGCTATATACAAATTCCAGATGAACACTTTAACTGGATGTGATTACAACATGGAGAGTTAAGCACCGATACAAACACTAACACAGACTGGCAACAAACACTACCACACAGACAGGAAACTTTCACAGTCCGTCTCATCAAACACTTGTCATGTAAAAACCAACAAACAAAAGTCTCTACACAATATACAACAACAGTAGGAGAGGGTAAGCTTTGATGACCATAGCAAAGTGAAAACCTGCTCATCCCATTCAATGTATTACCTGTTATGAATCTAAAGCTAACAGCAAAGATCTGAATGTACTAGCAACTATTAATCCCAAGTCAACAGAAGTACAGATATATTGTATGACCGAACAGAGGCGTGGAGATTCAAGCTTTCACAAACAACCCATGTTGTTACTATGAAGCATGGCAGAGTTCTATAGTCACACTGGATGTGATTGATTTCACACAGAATGACTCCATGCAATACCATAGTTGAAGTGTTCAAATTACTTTCACAGGAACCCTAGAGGAATCAGACATTGCATTTCGTATTCACCTTCCAAGGCAGCAGATGTGTAAGTTCAATCAACTCGATCTGTGTTCAATCAGGACTGTCATAGACTGGTTGAAGGTAGGAGTTTTAACTTAAATACATGTACAGGGTATGCAGACACTGTGGAGTGTTGATAGGATGAACTATGGGAAGTTCTGAGAAAAATGTCTCACTTTCAGCTAAACAAGCTAAAGCTTACTGAAACTTTGAGTGAGTGAGTTTAGCAATATTCCAGCAATATTACGGCTGGGGAAACCAGACATTGGCTTCACACATTGTACCCATGTGGGGAATCAAACCAAGGTTTCTGGCTTGACAAACAGATGCTTTAACCACCTGGCTACCCTGCAATCCCACTGAGACTTAAAAGAAAATCGGTATTAACAAGGTTTTATGAACAAAACAAAAATTGAGCCTGACTTTTACAATGTTTGTTGAACTTTGTGGGGTTTCACATTTGAGAAGAAAATTGAGATCTGTACAACTGAAATATGTATGATTGTTTTTGTTGGTAAAATATTATGTGCTTTTACCTTGGTGATGAGAATGATATGGTGTTTATCACTTGCAACAAACTGTGGGGATTATTTACAAGTGTGTGTCTGTGTCAATTAACACAGATTGTCACCAACTGCTAACAGTTGGCCACAGACCTCTGGACCAGAAGTTAAATTAAGGCCAGAGAACTATAGACCAACGGTTGAATGCAGGTCACCTACCATGGGCCAATGGTTAACTCCAAGTCACCTACCATGGACTAATGGTTAAATGCAGCTCTCCTACCATACACCAATGGTTAACTGCAGGTCACCTATCATAGACCAATGGCTAAATACTGGCCACACAAACATGGACCAATGGTTAAATGAAGACCACAGATCTCTGGACCAGAGGTTAAATCAACGACTCTGTGACTTCTGTGACTGAAGATTTTTTTTCACCTTGCAGAAATTCTGCATGATTTGTTTGTTTGTTGTTTAACGCACACTCAACAATATTCCAGCTATATTTCAGCACTATGTAAATATACAAGTCAGACAATCAGGTGATCAACACAGACCTATGAAATTAGGATGTGAGGCCATGTGACAGTCAAGTCAGTGAGTCTGACCGACCAATCTTTCAACCAACCATTTCTTGAAGACCAGTTCTAAGCTGGATCTTAACAGATAAAAACCTGCATGAATACAATTTAGCAATTTTTTGCTCAGCATGTATTTTCATCCTAGATATTGTATAGCATAAATAAAACATGGTTCAGTGAGTTTCTTTGTAAGGTAGATGTACAATAGAACATCAGTGTTGATATAGGCACTTGACTGAGACTAGTGAAAATCAAGAGAGGCAAGACAAGCTGGATATGACAATGGTGTCCATGCCTTTCCTGTAGCGCTAACATATGCTAAGTATGATGCGGAAACACATTAGGGTGACATGGTGACATTAATTTTAATCACAGAATGTAATCTTAAACTATATGCTTGAGTCACTAAAATTACTTTTAACACATTGTGTGAGCGAACCACCACATTCATGACAGAGTGCCGAATGAATAGCAGTTACATTTGACTTACATAAGTACTCACATATTGACAAACTCCAGTCCAAATGTTTGCGTGTTTGGGGGAATGCTAGGCAATGTTATTTTCAATCAATAAGGCATTATATCAATATATGCAGTTTATTAAAGTTAATCCTTCTTAGAAAACAAAAAAAGCTGTTTATGGGATCAATACCAAACAGTTATATCTTTATTACATCGATGTCGCATCTATTACATGACCTACTGGACTATGATTGTTTTACATGGAGCAGCACAACCTAGAACTGTGTGCCCCTGTACCAAGGTGAACTGTGAGTATCTCTTGGAGGAATCTCAGAGCTGTGTCACAGGTAAACAATGACAAACCTAGAAGGGAAGGATTACGAAGTTCACACTGAGGGGGCATGAAAAACCAAATTTAGATTGAGTACCCTTGCTGTTTGATGATCCTCAGTGTTACTTTGCTGTTCAACCGAGGACATGATAACTTGGAGAGATTACTAGCAAATGATTAGATGATCAGATTATAATATCCTTCCATTGTTGGTTATGACAAGGAATAATATCATCTATTGTACACAATGACTGAGACATTAAACATCTGTCTGAAGATACTATCAGTATGACTGGATCTTCAGTATGTGCACGAAATGACAAATCAGTATTTTTGTAAGGCTGCACATTCAACAGAAAAATACTTATGTACTATTACAATGAAATGTTTGAGGCATTAGAAACCATGCTTTGCCTACCTGTTCATGGTGGTATTACATGCTGTGTTTCTCAGAGGCACAAGATTTTAGGTTTCCTTGTGAACAAAGTCTTGTCAATCAATCCAGTTTCTGGTGAAACTAACGAATTTGAGCATTACTGTGAGTGCACTCGTCGAGGTCACACATTGTAGTGCTGACAGACCACATGCATCTTATGGTCTCATGGTAGTACCTTCTCTCCAGACTATAGCTGAACCAATCAGGGCTGCTACACTTATTGACAGTCATCTACAGGTAACAAATTGTAGTGCTGACTGGCTATGTGCACTTTATGGTAGTGCAGTCTCTCCAGACTATAGATGAGCCAAACAGTGTTGCTACACTTATTGTAATGTGATCACACTGTGCCATTTAGAAAGTGGTCAGATGTAACATATGTCATACTTGGGATTACACTTTCTTAGTAAAGTACAAATTCTAGTATGGGCTAGGCAGCTTTGACTGGAGAGACTGCACTAGCATAATGTGCAGGTGGAAGTCACGGTGGCTGAGCAGGCAGGCGTCTGACTTTATTTGCTGGCGATTAGGTGCCTGACTCTGATGGTGTGGGTTCAAATCCTGGATGGGACTTAACCCAAAATCTACTAGAATTTGTACTTTACTAAGAAAGTGTGATCCTAAATATGACATATGTTATTGAATCAATATAATTAGTTTTTTTTAATATATTAAACATTATCGTGACAAACAATGCTTTTGTGTATCTTTTCATGTAGGTGTTTAAAAGTAATCAGAAAAGTCAGTGTTGAAGAAAATTCCAGTTATCATAGTGTATCCTTCTAGAAATCACAAGAATCAAATCAATACTTCAAATAAGTTTCCTCCAAGTTAACAGATGCAAACAAAACTGACAACTATTTATTCACATTGCATTTTGAAAGTATTTAGAATATTTCACATGCCTTTTGGTGAAAAAATGTAAAAGGAGAGAAAGACAGAGGACTAAGAAGACAATATTCAGACAATTAAGAAAACAGCAAGAATATGTAAAAAAAAGTACAGTAAAGTTCACTTATAACGTACACGCTTAGAACGAATTGCCGGTTACAACGAACAAATTCAGAAGTCCCGACTGCTTTCCTATATGTTGTTATGAATTAACTACCGTATACACCGAACACTGATAGTACGAATTATCTGTTACAATGAACAAATTGATGGGCCCTCTGTGCTGTTTCACGCGTTAATTCACATATTTATAACGAACAGCTGATCCGAATCCACTCGCGTGTCATCTCACGTGTCACCAGTTAGCTTGTGAAAACAAACAGGCTTCCTCACAGGGGATCAAGGGGATAATAAAATAAACTTACCTGTGAAATGTTATCATTTATTTAATCTTGTGAATCTTGTTGACATTGTCAAGGCATAAATAGCGATCTGGGAAGTATTTCTTTCAAGTCAGCATGGAAGGGCTTGTCAAGGAAACGCAAAGCTCTAGATCTTGACACAAAATACCAAATCTTCCAAGCTGTAGATGCAGGCGGTAAATCCAAGACTGACATGACAGCAGACTTGGTCATACAGATTTCAAGGCCAATCAGTCATGGTTAGAGAGATTTAAGAAGCGACGAGGGATATGTTCAGCCATGACACACAGAGAAAGCTCGTCTGTTGACACCAAGTCAGTTGATGATTGGCTGACGTCACAGAAGCACGAAATTTCCGATTTTGTTAAAGATGCATAATAAAATACATGATCGATGATGAAGTGAATGATCCATGACAATTACATGTTCGTTGGTTTTGTCTTAAAACCAGTGGCGTGGTGACGATTCTTGGTCATTTCCGAATATTCACGAACATTCCTGAATTGCTTAGAACGAACTTCGCTTACAACGAACTGAAAACAACAGTCCCTTTGAGTTCGTTATAAACGAATATTACTGTATATGTATCACCGCAAGGGACAGAAAAAATGGGTTTCACACAGTGTCCCTATGAGGGGAATTGAACATGGATCTTTGGTGTGACAAGCAAATTTTTTAACCACAAGGATACCGATCATGTTCTCTAGTGTAACGCCTTTGTGAGTTTTCCCACTAACCTTAATCAGCATCGATATCTGTGCAAAAGCAATTGCTGGCAATAAGGTGTGTATCAGGAAATCTTCTCACACCTCTGTGGCAAGCAAAGCACCCTTGAAGCACATGTCAGGAGAGGCCCTGTCTGGGTTCAACAGGTCCACAACAATATTTACACAGTCAAACTTTGACAGTAACAAGGCACTTGATAATGTATTAATAAAGATATGATATATCATTAAACAAAGTAATATGGGGCAGTACTGGGAGAGAGAGGGAGGGAGAAATGAGACAGAGAGACAAAACTCAAATCAGAACATGCCACAGTCTCAACCCTCACAGGACCTCTTTGACTTTTATTGATTTCCTATCGATAGATTATGAGAAATAGTATTTGAGTGTATTTCTGACTCAAGAATAAAGAACGGTCAATAGCAGTCAATTACAGCATTAATTTCATGTGTCAATCAAATCAGTTCGAGCCTGTCAAGCAGCTCACGCTGTTAAGTGATGATTGATGATCATCCTATTGCCAATGCACATCAGAATGTGTTCACATGGATTATTGTATGACAGACATATTTACATATCTGTCAGTTGAAGGTCCAAGTCTTGTCAGGCCAAGGGGGTTAAATGTAGCTATGGGTTTGTAATAAACTTCAAACCTTGGTTTCTTTACACAGTAAGCTCTTGGTCCCATCATTCCACTTGTTGACAGATCCTGATGCTAATATGGCAGGCATGAGAAATAGATGGTAGAAATTGCTGTTTTGAGCAAGAACAACAGGAGAAATGGGGTGTAGATTAAAAGTAAGAATTATTACTTAGGCAGTCCAAGTAAACTTAGTCTCAGTATTAGTTGTTACAAACTCTACCAGAAGGTCGCGTCGGGTAACCTTTGAGATTAACCAATCAGAAATTGGAAAAGTAGACATTTGCACATAATTTTTAATTTTAACCTCAAAAAGGTTTGTACCCGAATGACTCTGATTGCTGTTTTCCATATGATCACTTCTGGGTGATGCACATGGAGCATGCTACAAAACTGTTGACAGTGAGTAAACAGTTGCGGAAAATAGTGTTTTTTGTCAACATTCAAGGATGTCAGCTTGCAGAAATATTAACTAATGGCAACCATGCATGTTATCAGAACACCCTAAGCAGGTCAAATATCTGTGTTTTATGTGGATTTTCGTTTGTTGTGGGATCAGTGTCAGTGACTGGGGAATTCTGTAAGTCCTGCAAAACCGAAAACAGTTTTCTGACTGGTTAAATCCGTTGGCCATGTCACATTTGATTGCATGATCATAGGTTGCTCAAAAGGTTACCTGACTCGACCTCCTACTAGGACTCAGTGTACGAGTGTAACAAATATTACTGAGACTAAATTTACTTAGACTTAGAATTTAGGCTGATTTCTTTCTTTCAAATGCTAAATTCAAAAAAGAAAACTGTATATGAAGGAGGTGCTGAATCATATTGGTTCTTCTTTTTTCCATTCATTTGTTTGTTGATCTACAATAAAAGTAGCAATGATGTACTATCTTGTCTGTCCTCACCTATCTACTAGAAGCATTAAAGGGAGGCTACCTCCACTGTGTTCTGTCTTGTCTGTTCTCACCCATTTACTGGCAGCATTAAGGGAGGCTACCTCCACTGTGTACTGTCCTGTCTGTTCTCACATCTACTGGCAGTATTAAAGGGAGGCTACCTCCACTGTGTACTGTCCTGTCTGTTCTCACATCTACTGGCAGCATTAAAGGGAGGCTACCTCCACTGTGTACTGTCTTGTCTGTTCTCACATTTACTGGCAGCATTAAAGGGGGGCTACCTTCACTGTGTACTGTCCTGTCTGTTCTCACATCTACTGGCAGCATTAAAGGGAGGCTACCTCCACTGTGTTCTGTCCTGTCTGTTCTCACCCATTTACTGGCAGCATTAAAGGGAGGCTACCTCCACTGTGTACTGTCCTGTCTGTTCTCACATCTACTGGCAGCATTAAAGGGAGTATGTATTGCCTTTTCTCAGTGTTGGTTGAGACCCTGGGTTGACTTTGATTGGAATTGTGACTTTGTATTGGTAATCAGGGAAAACAGTGACATTTCATATTTTATTATATATATTTTTAATGTACAGTCCCTTTGCCATATCAAAAACCCCTGGATTGGAACCTGGACTTCCAGTGGGCTAAACCAAACAACCAACCAACCAAACAACCAGCACAAACCATACTCTTGGAACATAAAACATTGTTAATGTCAGTCGGTCTTTATACGTTTGCAGGAAGGAACTATCATAGAGGTTTATAACACATGAAAATAGCATGTCCCAACACAATAGTAAATACTAAGTATGTAAAGTGAAGATAAAACAGAGAATAAATATTTAGACTGATACTCACACATTGGGACCAAAAGCGCTCTCATGGAAATAAAAATCACAGAACATGACATTGGGGAATGGCAAAACAGATCTGAGAGAACTCGCTTGCAAAGTGAAACAGTTCCTATATGATCCTGTACTGCAGTGAGAGTGGAGATTTACAGCCCAGTAACTACTGGCTAAACACCAGGAGAACACTACACTGGGGTGCTGTAAACACTCTGCAGGCCCAGGTCTCAAACATACACTGCTCCATAGCCCTGTCCAGGTCATGTCATTGTACATGTAGCTTGTAATTACTGCATTCAGATCGGGACATTGTTAACTGATAACTCACATCATACAATGACTAATAATGGGTATTTATGTGGATTTTAACCAAACCTGATTATAGATGGGTGACTTTAAAGATATCTGTTGGTTTAAGAAAGGTGTTTATTTGACCAGATGGTGAAGTGTCACCATGAATAAACCAACATAGCACAAAGTTTCTTTGTTACAAGAGGGGTGGTGGGGTAGACCTGTGGTTAAAGTGTTCACTTGTCACGCCAAAGACCTAGGTTCAATTCCCCACATGGATACAATGTGCAAAGCCCATTTCTGATGTCCTCCGATGTGATGTTGATGAATTTTGCTAAAAGTGGTGTAAAACCATTCTCACTCTCTCCTGGGTGCAGGCAAATCAAGATTCAACAAGATGTTAAAATACTGTGAAAAATAACGTTGATCATCTTGTTCATGTACAACTGCCTTATCTGACTGCCTTTAGCACTGGGTCGTACAACTGAAGGTACTATTTGTGCCTTTAGCACTAGGTCGTACAACTGAAGGTACTATTTGTGCCTTTAGCACTAGGTCGTACAACTGAAGGTAATATTTGTGCCTTGAGCACTAGGTCGTACAACTGAAGGTACTATTTGTGCCTTGAGCACTAGGTCGTACAACTGAAGGTACTATTTGTGCCTTCAGCACTAGGTCATACAACTCAAGGTATTATTTGTGCCTTCAGCACTAGGTCATACAACTGAAGGTACTGGGTCATACAACTGAAGGTACTACCTTTAGCATCACACTGAGTTTGTCATCAAACGACAAGTGTACATTCAGGAGAGGAAACAATTCATAACAACTCAGAATACTGTTTCCACATATACTTGTGTAGGAGTTGGCAGGATTCACAAATACATAACAAAAATGTATTTGGGCATTATCGAGACATTTAATTGTTCTCAAGTGAGAAGTCTCTACATCTTTGTGTACTGATGTTCAGCTAACAATGTTTACACTAATCTCTTCCCATCATTTTCATTTAAGACAAGTGGTCCTCTGACAACTGCATTAGTTACTGTTGTGGCAGGGCTCCAGATAATTTTTCAAGATCAGGAATATGTACTCCTTATTTTTTCAATATCGAAGTACTGGAAAAATTGGGAAAAAAGAGCACATTTACTGTAGTAATGAATGGAATTAATGGCGTGTGAGTACGACAAGACGAATGAATGATACTTAAGTAAGCAGTTTGTTCAATATTCATGTAGCAGTTGGGTCACTTGACTGTTTACAAGTCATCAAGGCACTGTCTTGTAACTTGTAATATGTTTCTGTGCTGCCAAAACATGACAAGGGATATCTCAATGTGTTGCTATCAAAGATAGATATCAAAAATTAAAAGAGCCACTGATTGAAATCAGACAGACATGTTTTAGATAAACATGTTTATAAACAATTCTAAGACCAGACAAAATTGCTGTGCTGTGTATCTGCTAAATATTTCCTACAGTATTGTGCACATTTCTTATCCATTCTTATCTGAAGCCCTGATTAGTGTGTTAACATAATGAACCAAACAATATCAGGATATGTGCACTGTCAAACTTAATAAAGACTGTGAAGATCAGACATGAGAATGACAAAGCAAAAAGAAAACTAAAAATTTATCAAGGGGCTTTTATTGCAGATTAAATACATTGACCTCAAAACATTATTTTGACACCAACAAATCACAGATATAGTAGATATGTAAATTGGTTTAAACTAAAGGATATGATCTATATTTCTTTTGAAGCTGCCAAAATTTGAAAGATGAATTTGAATTAACATGAGAATATTTTGATAGCTGAATTCCATCGACTATATGAATTCATATCTGAATATTTGAAGAAAATAGTTTTGCTATTAGCCTTTGATATATTTTAATTGATCTAAATAACATAAATTAAATAATTTAAAACATCCTATTCTGTTTTCATTCAATACGTCCATCACAGTTGCATGAATCCTTTATAGTGCTTTGACATGGGCTTGAACTCCTGCTAAGTGTAATAACATGGGCCTGAACTCCTTGTACACGTATCATGTTATAAGAGGGCCTGAACTTTAACAGTTTTACAATGTAGTCACAGAAAACTATTTCTTATCACCTACTTATGGAGAACTAAATAGGTCTCTCTGCAGTAGTTAGAATGGGAACCATCAGAGACTGGAAGTGCCCAGATCCCAAGTGTGATAAATGATTGACAAATAGCAAATTACATTGGGAAATCAATAGCTCAACACAGAACATACTCCGACATACCTGGGGCTTGGTTAACTTCTTCAAACCCAGGTGTTGAATACAAAAGGCAAATTGACTTCAAGAAAATGTCTCACCCCGTAAGGTAATGTTTTGATGTTATTCTTTCTTTTACCAACAAAGGATGCCATCAGTTTTGTGAACTCCACCTCTTACGTTTCAGCTGTCAATTCATCTGTAGTATTCTATTTCTTCCATATATCTCAACAGAACTTACACTAGCTGACCTGAGCAGATTACTGATTCATATGTATATATGAAAGTATACAGTGAGTGAGTATCGTTTTACACCACTTTCAGGAATATTCCTGTAATGTGACGGATGGGGAACTGAAATGGGCTTCACATATTGTATCCATGTGGGTAGTAGAACCCAGAATTTTCAGCTTGGCGAGCAAACACTTTAATCACTAGATGACCCAACCATATAGTGGCCTTAATTATTTGGAGAATATCTGTTTTGGGAAATTGAAACAAATGACCATATTTTCAGAATGTTATCTAATAATCATATTTTATATCATTCAATGATAAAAATAAGCTCAACAAATAGGTTCTGTTAAGGAAAATACACAAGATCTTTTTACAAAGTGGCCAAAGAAAACATTACGTTATATTTGGCATAAAACCTTTCCTGTAAAATACAGATTCTTGTACTTATTTTTTTTTAATTCCATCTGGGATTTGAAAACACACTCTCAGATTGAGGCACCTAATCACAAGAAATCAGTCAGCAATCTAACCTCCTTTGCCAGCTTCCACAATATGAAAGTCTGACAAGTGGCAGTCGGCACTATAGTCTGTTTGGCCTATAGAACAATATTCTGCAAAAACCTCACAGAGTTGGTATGATGTTTTAATTATGATCAGCGTTTCATTGAGTATATGTTATGCTTATTAGTTTGGAGTTACATTGCAATTCATCGGTCCGCTTTTGAGCCAAACAGACTAAACACACATTGTGTATACCAACTGCGTAGAGCGTCAGAGTGAGTGAGGTACTGAGTTAGTTTTATGCCACAATCAGCAATATGCCAGCCATATGGCAGTAGTCTGTAAATAATGGAACATGGACCAGACTATCCAGTGATTAACAGCATGAGCATCAATTAACACAACTGGGACATGATGACATTTACTAAACAAGTCAGCAAGTCTGATGTCCCGATCCCATTAGTCACCTCTTAAGACAAGAATGGATTGCTGAAGATCCACTGTAGTCAGGATCTTCACAGGTTGATAGCCACAAAAAAGACTATTGCTTACAAAAACAACGAACACTATTTGACAATTGTGTGACAATCAGACTGGTGCCATAAGAGGCGTATGTGGTAACCATACCATACAGCATTGTTGATTTCCACATTGGGGCCATGCAGAGTGAGCAGCAGATGTTAAACCTACTTCTGATGAGTGAGTGAGTAAGTTTAGTTATACACCACTTTCAGCAATATTCCTGCAATATCATGGCAAAGGATATCAGAAATGGGGTTCACACACTGTGCCAATGTAGGGAATAGAACCTGGATTTTCTGCATGACAAGCGACCCCTTCAACCACTTATTTACACTTATCAGAGGGGTACACAAAGTACGCAGTCTAGACTTCCAGTTGTCCGCTGAGCGGGCTAGGCAGCTGACTTTGTGTGCTGGCAATTAGGTACCTGAATCCTGGATGGTGCTCAACCAAAAAAGCACTAGAATTTGTACTTTAATAAGAAAGTGAAATCCCAAATATGACATATGTTGCACCACTTTCTAAATGGCATTGTGAAATCATAGTTTTGAACCCCTGCATGTGGAAGGTACAGTTTTTGAGTAAGGTGAGTCCTCTGTGGAATTCTAGGACATTGTAATGTGTTTAAGTACCCGCTCCAGTAGCAATCAAATGAATTGAATAGTATAATCAATCAACCATGCACTTCCAGTATCCTGTAGATGTTACTGACAGCAGGCATTATTTCCTAAATGTTCCACAGACCAAGATGGCCAACTCCACATTCCCCAGCACTGCTCACAATACTGCAATTCAGGAGGAATGTTTTGACTGACGATTGCTGTTTTATTGACATTTACATTCATTGGTTTGAATCAACCAAGTTCATGAGAAATTTATACCAAAGAGACTGGTGCCATGAATGAGTGGAAGAGATCTAACCCGCACAACGTGCAACCTGACAATACAAGTTACCTGCACCAGCAGTATTTTGTCTGCACGCTTGAAGCCTGGGTAGACTAAAATCTATCCTTGTGGGTGTGCAGGGTTGACTGTGACCATGCACATAATTTTCTTTTAAAACCAAGCTCACTCACCGTGGTCGTGTGTTTGTTTCTGGTGAGTAGTTATTATTGCTGTGTGTGTGTCGTGTTGCAGGAGAACCGCAGACAGCAAGATCTCCAGCAACAGTTCCATGATGTGGGGAGAAACGAGGCGGCATGACATCCACAGCACTCATTGTCATGGAATATCTACAAAAAGAGATGCCCTTCTTGAGACACAAAAATGTTTACATTCAGTTATTTGGGTAAACAAACTCAATTAGTTTTTCCTGAAATTTGTGAATATTGATAATTAATGGGTTTTTAATAATTAATGATTGTTTATTGAGTTAGTAGAAAAACAGGGAATGCTAAAATGTGTAATGTGAATTGATTTCAAGCTGAGGCGAGATTACATTTTACCTGCATATATATGCTGTATATGATACTTTTAGGGAAAGACACTAAAATTGTTGATCTTAAACATGAATTTTTTTTTTACAAAATACATCCACAAAGAACAGTGTTTCATATCATGTATTTCCTTGTGTGCTTGTCTGCAAATTCATGAATGGAAATAATTGGTATGGCTCTTGAATTATCTTCAACAACAACAAAAGGAATGTAACAGGAAAGGATATTTGTTATGAACAAAAGTGTTGGATAAAGCCAGTTGTCAGATAAACAGAGGTTGGATTAACGAGACTGTATATAGGTGTTTGCTTTACCATAAAGAACATGGTAAATAACAGTCAAGTGTTCAAAGTTGGGGTGGGGGATGGCTGAAAATTACAGAACCTCCCTCCTATAAGAGTTTATGCAGAATGCATGAGAAGGGCAGGTGAGAAAGAAAGTTTAGAGAGGAGGACCATGAGGCCAATCAAAAGACATCTGACTGGTATCAGAGGAAGTTCGGACTCCGAAGGTGCAGTTTCACATCCCTGTTGGGGATCTGTATTTTACTGAGAAAGTGTAATCCCAAATATAACACATGTTACGTCTAACACCTTAACTAACTGTCATTGCGTATTCAGTGTGTATATACAGATGTATATGATAAGACTGGGGGTGTGGGGGTTAGGTTTAAGAGAGGGTGGCACTCAAGTGGTCATAACTCAGTGAGAGGCATAACCACGGGTGCCAGTCAAATCGCCCCAGCGACAAAACGCACTAGCAAATTTGGTCAAATCGCCCCAGATATTTGGTCAAATCGCCCCAGTTTATTCAAATGGTCTGATATATGCTATAAATGCATGGTTTTATCAACTTCCATACTAAACTGAAAGCCAAAAGAAATGTTACATCTCTTCATATGTAAATAATTTCCCTACCATGTCAAGTTGAAGAACCGATTTGTGTGTGCTACATAGACTGTTCATTTCAGAAGAAGAGTAAGTAATACTGTTTTTTGTATGACGCTCGTGGACAGTGTTAAACCCATGTGTTTAAGATTGGTATCAATTGTTCAGTTTGCGAACAATCACAGAAAACAAAAGAGACATTGAAAAAGGCAGAATTTAATGAAATAATCTTAGATTAGTATCTGGTGTGTCCTCCATTGGCATTCAAACATGCCTGAATTCGCCGTCTCACAGAATATGTCAAACGTCGGATGAAAGCAGCTGGAATCTGTCTCCACTCGTCCATCAGAGCAGCACTAAGTTGTTGACGTGTATGTGGTTGTTGCTGACGTAACCGGATCTGACCATCGAGGTAATCCCAGAGGTGTTCGATTTGGTTCATATCCGGTGATCTTGCATCACTTAGTTAACATGTTTTAATAGCCTGTTTATATCCACACTATTTGACAAGACTAATTTACAGAAGCTCTAAATTATTTTGATAAGTATTAAACCATAATTGTAGACAAAACCTATGAATTTACGGCCTCATTTTTGACAAGAGTAATTAAAAAATAACCCAGCAAATTGTTTTCATAAGTATTATACTATACTTGTTGGGAAAACCTATGCATTTACGGCAGCACTTTTTGACAACAGCAGCTGTAGATTGTTTTGATATGTATTAAGTCCCATACTTGCTCACAAAAACCGTGCATTTACGGCCAAAAAACATTTTATACAAGCCTTTCATTTAATTCTTGTAATTTACAAAAGCATAGATAACATGCAAATAATTGGTATTATAAGTGTTGTCTATACATGAATATTACTTTTGCTCTTATCAATTACTAGTTAAATATTTATCAGAAACATTACTACATAGTATCATGTGAAGACTGTAACATAGGCGTTTTATACAGCTTGTAATTCTTTACCAAATAATTGGTATTACGGTGTTGCCTAGGCATGGGATATTACTAATAATATAACACATAATATTATGTGAAGAATATAGTATGGAAGTTGACAAAACCAAGCATTTATGGCATATATCAGACCATTTTGAATAAACTGGGGCATTTTGACTACCCCCCTGGGGCGATTTGACCAAATATCTGGGGTGATTTGACCAAATTTGCTGGGGCGTTTCGTTGCTGGGGCGATTTGACTGGCACCCATAACCACCACTGTGATACACACACAACTGTGATTCACAAGATATTTGTGCACAGATCAAAGATATAATTTCATTAAATAACTGAGTTCTTGGAAAGAGTCCTGCCTGTACCCCTCTCTTTTACATAGAATAGTTCCACCTTCTGGTGTAATATTTCAACACTGAAATAAGTTCATTGATTGTTTTTATACCTGTTCTAGTTTATTGAATGTATATTTTGGGTGAGGTATGCATGTCCAGGGTTTTGCGGGTGGAACTCTTATCCTGTCTTTCACATTTGTGCATTTCAATCTAATAAATATCAAAACAAAATCATGGGATAAAATATGAAACTCTCCAGGACACAAATATGCAAACTAGTGTAAACATTGCTGCCATAACGTTAAAATCACGTGACGATGACAGATTTGTCCCAGTGCTGATACAGGGCAATGGTAATGATTAATTCATATTCACACAACATTCACAAATTTTGTTTGTTCCACTTTACCTTTTTTGAAGAATCTATGACATATATTTATTGCCAGAGTGGTTAGTTCGCATTTTGACACTATCAGCTGGAGGCCGCCATGTTGTTTATCCGTCTCTTTGACAATGACAACTTCCTGTAAGGGAAAGAATCCAACGCGCACCTGCTCAACAGGAAGACATTTATGGGATGCTTCGTTAAGGTTTTAGCCATGTTTCAATCATGATAAGGTTCTTTGATAACAGCACATATTATACAGCACTAGGGTAGGGTCTATATACCTAAATGACTTTCTAACACTGATTGCTATAGTACTAGGGTTAGTTCAGCTAGCTAAACGTCGTGTTCCTGCCAAGGCATACACCTTGGCAGTTAGCTAGCTGAACTATACTAGGGTAAGGTCTATACACCTATATGTCTTTCTTACGCTGTTTCTAACGCTGTCTTTCTACACGCCCCTGTGATAACAGAACATTTGAACTTCTGAGAGTCAAACGCGCTACTCTTGTTGACCCGATTTGCTAAGAAAACGAGACAAACAATGAAAGCTGATTCTGAAACAACCACCATTATGCAGCAGTCTGCGTCTGGAATATATGAACCAGTGGTTGATATTGTAGTGACAGATTGACCAACGATTACAATGACGTTACTAATCAGGTCATGCGACACAAAATCTTGCCTTCTGACCGAACGCCTTACGTTGCATTCACTCGCACAATGACACCGACACAGGATTCGAAGACAATATACTTTTGAACTTGTTTGTATCGACGAAGCCGAAGGTACATATTCACGTGCTATCACGCGATAAGCAGCAGGTTTAACTAATTGCAACCGGGGTGTTCACATCAAATCACGCCAGCAACCAGTCAGCTTGGTCGTTGATAAGTGCGAAGTCATCAACTCAATATCACTTTTCAGGAGTGATTTTCACAAAAACCTAAAGCCACGAACAGAAATACCAGTAAATGAATTGGGTGTGATTAGGGTTTGGGCCACTATTGGCAAGATCCACGCATTATATTGTTTGGGGACACAGCAGTTACAGCACGAGGAAATCCAACTAGAGTCGCAATGGCAGCATCACCACTGGGTTGCATTATCACATATTTATCAGTCTCCCAGACTTGAATCTTGGGGAAAACAGGAAGAAACCCAAAGGGACATGTTTTATATGTTTTATTTTAGAACGTATTGGAGTTGGTCTCGAGCAATACAAAAATTAACCAAATTCTATTATTTGTGAGAAGGAAACACACAAAACAAAGATGCAGTTGAACCCACCCTCCTTATTCACACATTCACACACTTACCCCAACCCCTCCAAAGTAAAATTAAAATGACTTGTTAGGTTATTTTAAAATCCATGCTACTAAATGATTCAGATAATCAACATTCATTGGTATGGTAAACTGGAACAACCTTTGCGTATTTTTGATAAACACTAAACCCATGAAACATGTCATGTTTGAATTGGAATTCTTGTAAGCCGCTAAAAACATTGGAGAAAATCCTCTCGGATTAAGTTATTTGTCCAACTGTTATCAGCACAACTGTTACTTGAACACAAACAAGGAAGATATTCAAACTTCTGCGATATCCTTAGTTCATGGGTCGACACACACAAGCACTTGCTTGCAGCGACCAGACGCACAGTTGCTCCAGCACCACGTGCTACTGACATTATCGTCGGCTATCACTGCACGCACTGCACAACTGTCGGACTGACTGCAAGAGGTTGCTTGAGGGTTACACGTTGTTGTTGTTGCTGCTGTTGTTGTTGTTCTTCTTCTTCTTGTTGTTGGTGGTGGTGTGGAGTCCGTTGATGTGGTTGTTGTTGAGGTGAAGGTGAAAGGTGGGGGTGTTGGAACTGTTGTGGTCTGTTGAGTTCTGGACAGGATGGCAATGTCTGAGCAACCATAGAACTCCTCCTGTGGCCCACATCCAGTACACTGTCGACCGTCAGGGTCAATGCCCCAGCTGTTTCCTGGAACATGGAATGAAAAAGAGAAGCATCACCTGTCTCTTCACAATGATCCTTTCAAAAGTCAATACATGGGTATTTGAAAAGGTTTCAAGACCTGTTAGAACAAGTATATATGGATGACAACGCCTTTAATTCTTGAGCACGACGTTTCGATACAGAAATCAAGAACCTGTATCGACATGTCGTTCTCTAGAATTAAAAAAGTTGTCATTCATATACACTTGCTCTCCTGACTTCCAACTTCTAAATATGCCAATCAAACAAGTTTCACGACTTGTAATGCTTAAATCAACAGTAACCTTAATCGGTAAGCTTTTGTGATCAATCGTAAATGTCCATACGACAAAACGGTACACACGTTTACAGTGTAAATATCCACATGTCTATACTATAACTAACTGCCCATATGTTTAATTTTCTTTACATGTTTGTTGTTAACGTTGCACTCGTCAATATTCCCACTATACACCTTGGGTCTGTAAATACTGCAGCCTGACCAAGCCACCCACTGACCAGCATCATGAACATCGGACTACGCACTTGCGATATGATTACATCTTTCAACCGACACAGCAAGCCTCATCATCGTATCCCGTTAGTCGCCTCTTAGGGCAATAATGGGTTTGCTGAAGACCAGTTCTTACTCGGATCTTCACGGGTTTGGCCATATATGTGCCGTTGGAATAGGTCCCAATACCAAATACTCCCAAACCGTACCTGTGTGGTATTTCCACTGCAAGACGCACTGACTACAGCTGACGTCGGACGGAAGGATGACATCTACGTGATACCGTTTACTTGCTGAACCAATTGGGTATCTTGTTCCTGACCCATCGGCCAGGGCCAGGAGGTTGCGATCTAGACATTCCTGGGTGGCCCTGACTTTCATGTCATTCACAGGACACAGGCGGAACTCAAACCAGCCAAGATGATTGGCCGTGATCTCCACTGTGACTGTGACCTTTAGACCTTGAACGTACGTTGCGCCTATTGTTCCTGTGGCGTATTTTCCTCCTGCCTCGTGGTCACGCGGTCCCTGCCAGGGATCGCCACACACGCCACATTTACCGCCATGACTTTGCTGATTCTGGAGGGATACGCAAAACACGTTGTAATTTCGCGTTGTGGATACTCGAATGCTTGAGGAACACCCAAAACACCTCGCCAATCTATGAAAGATATCTCTATCTTAACAATCCGCCATCCGAGTATTTACACTATCAATAATGTCTGCACGTCTCAACATATCACTCGACGATAGAAAAAAGAACCTGTCTTCCACGTGGGATATTCCTTAAAGAATCGGGGACCGATGATCTGTTGTCATGTTTGATGAGCTGCTGAGCTTCACAAGTCTTGGTTCCAACTCTTTCAAGTACTTTTTCGTATGATATAACATGGCAAGTATCTGAGGTTATCCTTTTTCACTGATCACTCCCAACAACATGAAGTCACACTGTTCTATTTGTAGAAACCCCACAGCTGTTGATATGAATTAACCTAGACAAGCCACCACGCTTTTCAGCGTTTCCCGGTGTTCTTATTCATTACAAAATACAAACGTGTGTTGGGAAGCGTGTCACTACATCTGCAGTTAAAAGTTCACCAATAACAGGAGACAGACTGAAGGAGCACTAATAAAGTACGGAGTGTTTGTACGACACCATTATAGCCCTGTTGGTGTGAATCTTATAAAGAGGCGACCACGTAGATCGAGAGAATGGCCTTGTTAGCTACCGATCTCATGACATCAAGCAGTGAGTGAGAAAAGCTTTACGCCGCACTCAGAAATATTCCAGTCATATGGCGGCGGTCTGTACGTAATCGACCCATGAAGGTCCTGGGGTAGAAGAGGTCTTCCGAAACCCATGATCGTGATAAAAAGGCGAGTATGCTCGAAAGAGGCGACAGATGGGATCGGTTGGTCAGGCTCGTTGACTTGCTTGAAACAAGTCATCGGTTCCCGATTGCGCATATCGATGTTAATGCTGTTGATCACTGGATTGTCTGGTCCAGACTCGATTATGTAAAGATTGCCTCCACATGGCTGGAATATTGCTGAATGCGACATAAAACTAAGCTCACTCACTCGCTCACTGTACGTAATCGAGTAACCGACAAGCATGATGTCCTATAGGGTCCTGTTCGACACAGAGTGGCCGTAAGGTCATGATAGCCAAGGCCAGTACACTATGCCTATAACGAACTCGGTGGGACTACGAATGACAATTTCGTTACAACCGTAGTGCATTATGACCGTTGGCCAAGACAAAGAACAAAAGAAAAAAAAGAAAGGGAAAAAAAGAAACAAGAAAAAAAACTCGTTCGTTATAGACATAACTTCGTTGTATACATACAATGGATGCTGTCTAAACAGGCACTGGACGGAGTGGAGAAACATGCCGGTTGGGACAACTGATCACAGAGCTCATACTGTTAAGTACGATTAGGTACGAACAAGTTTTGTCGCTCTCATATATACACTGTTGTATCACGAGTAGTGTCATGTATGTGAGTTACGATGGCCTCAGTGCCACGGTCGCTTTATGGGACGGAACGCTGGCAGCCTATTCTGTCCTCAAAAATAACAATTCCTCACACCACGCCTAACTATCCCATGAGAATGCATTCGTCAATGAAAAGTTGCAGTACGTACATAGAAGCCTCCGCAGAAGAGTTGGTTGTCGTCGTAGTTCTTGGGGGTATTGAAACCATCTCTCCACATGGACGCCCGAGACGGGGGAACCAGCAGTCGACCATGACCTTTCACCTTCACCGTTAGCGTCAGGGCAAGTATGGCAAAAACTGCGCCTCGTGTCACCATTGTTCTGGTGTGGGAGGGGGATATAAAACCATAACATCGATGCTACGACATACATAACAGATTTCAGAAGCTACTTTGACAACTATCGATGCCCTTAGTGTCGACCACGACTGCTACAATGATGAATACAACTGCAACGACCACTATCACTCCAACCACTTCTGAACGTAAACAAAACCAAAACATTTCTTTCAGTTTTCGCACAAAGCGGAGTCGGTGACTCGAATTAAGTGAAATTCAATTTAAAACAGCTGACTTAAACAAAATAAGTAAGTGAGTGATTTTGGGTTTGGTTTACTCTTGTAACAATATTCCAGTAATATCGCGGTGGGGGACAACAGAAATGGGCTTCACACATGTGGGGGATCGAACCGGTGGTCGGAATGGCGAACGGACGCTTTAACCACCATAGGCCACCTCACCTCCACCATTTTGTCTAGGGGCGGTGGGGGCCAGGGAGTTCGAACCCTCTGAACCACACCCTGACTCCGCCAACTGGAAAAAAACACATAAATATATAAATAAATAAATAAATAAATAAATAAATAAATGAATGAATGAATGAATGAATGAATGAATGAATGAATGAATGAATGAATGAATAAATAAATAATAATGATAAAAGGAAATCTCCAATGTGATGTTCAGTGATCAAGTCACTGCAGTACGGGGTTAGTAGGGTGGCCTAGTGGTTAAAGCTCGTCGCGCCGGGTTCGATTCCCCACCTGGGTACATGAGCGAGTCCCATTTCTGGTGGGCTCCGCTTTGCTATTACTGGAATATTGCTAAAAACAGCGAAAAGCCTTTTTCATTCAGCGCAGTCTATCAAGTCCAAACCACGCATTACATGAATAACATATTGACACCAAACAGTCGGTACCGGATATCGTCCCAGGTTTACGTACATGCTTACCTGCTGGTCGATGGAGATGTGTAAAGTAACTGACCACGGTCCATTTTTATAAGCACGGACCAGGATCTATATTAAGACCAAATCTCGGACAAGGATAACAGCTTTCCTGACCTGTGGACTGGACGACGACAGATGCTTGCATAACAGATCAACTGAGGGATGAAGATCGTTATCTCGGATGTGAGTCAGTGTCAAGGATATTTTGGCGTGCTGATAACAAGGCAAAATTTAAAGTATTCATGTTTATTTCCAGGATCACGCGATGTACAGTTTGCCTTCACAACGATTAGTTAAGACCAGCCTACGCATGGTTGTGTCGATGAAGTTTGAAAATAACCGTCTCAATCACTTAGCCCCAATATCGATCTGGACTGTCCAATTAAGGTTTGAAAGCAATGTAAGGTGTGACATTATTGGGCAGCGTGTCGTCCTATTCTGAACAGGTGCAATTCAGAGTATCGTGTAAATCATTTCATGGAACACACAAAACGAAGAGATCCATCACGGAATTACCGAACATTTCGACGTCCAACACTGATCACACCTGACTAAACACGTATCACAAGGAGACATGCTCATGATGTTAACCATTGGACTGTCTGGCCTAGATGTGTCTATGAACAAGTTGCGCAATATATATAAACTGACATATGGCTGAGGTCGATCGGCATCAAACAATATGTTCACTGTGACGATACATGTCCGTTTGATTTCTACGCTTGTAAACTGGTGTCTATTCCTAAAGTGAAGTTGTCCGCTTTATATGGGGTGGTGGGGTCACCTAGTGGTAAAGCATTCGCTCGTCACGTCGAAGACCCGAGTTCGATTACCCATATGGATTGAATGTGTGGAGTCCATTTTCCGGTGATATTGCTGGAATATTGCTAACAGCGACGAAAACCTAATCTCCTTGCTTTCCTTTACATTTGTACTGGCTACTGTATGCGTTAACGACAAAGCCATTGAGCTATTACTGTTCCTGACTTTTCATTTACACTCGCTCCGTCACGTTTTGTGTTTAGAAACATATCTTAGATACATTGAAAGTTATCACACAACAAAACAGTTTAACAGTGAAAATAACGGATTTGTTTCTTTACTCCACTCATATTTCTGTATTTCTTGATAATGTTTACGCTTTTCGGAACAAAATGTTAGTCTGTAAAGACTACAGACATCATTCTTTTCTAAAACATAAGTCAGTTTGGGACAATTCTAACCAAGCCAAACTGAATTTTAATTCTGATTCAAGTGTGGCTAGGCATGCATGTGCGGAACGAGAAGTATCGCCACCACCCTCGAAGCTTGTAATTATTGATTAACCACCTCACTGTAGGGGATTACATACTTTGCTATACCTCCGAGACCAGGACCACAATTTATTGCGGAATTCCTTAAAATGAATCCACAACTGATTGCCGTTGTAACTACCCCCCACCCTCAACCCACCCCTTGAGGGTGGTAGACTGCAGGTTTGGGTGTTCGGTAATTTGTGACCTTCAATTAAACACCCATTCCACACTGACCTATCTGAACTCGCACCTGCATCTGTTCCGGTGAGAACTGCCCATGCGTGTCGGGGAAAGATCAGGTCCCATCTGTGGCCTGTGTCCGTGACGGCTTCACCTGATCAGAGTCTATTAACACGTGGTATCTTAGTCAGTGGCTTTCTCTGTGTCACTGGTAGACTTGAAAGTCTTTAATGCAATAATCACGAATCATCAAAAAGTAATAAATTCTAGATGACATAAATGATAAGAATACGTTGTCTATATAGAAGATCAATGACTTTTTGCTGTCTTCAGACTTATTTTACACATCATACAGTACAGCCTTCGAGCAAGGCTATACCACTGTGTACCATGTTCAAGGTCAAGCCAGTCTGACATGTACTTAGCCCATATGTTTTGATCTGGAGATTATACTGTATTCAAACATCAAATATCAAATTGTGATTGCAACTGAGAAGTGACAGCCTGAACATCTGAATATTGCTGAAAAGAAGGTCGACCACCTGGTTTAATCATTTGGGGGTTTGGGGGAAATGCAAAGTTCCACGACTGAGCCGCGCCAATCGACAAATTGCTATTGGTCTTTTGGAAGCATCACAGTCTCAGCTTACACTCGCCCGTCACAGATGTTCATCAGAGCACGGTTTCTTGCCTCTAGGAGAGATGTCCCCAGCAGAACTCAGTAGAAGATGAACCTAGAAGTGAACGACTTCGAGGCACTATTGCAGTGTAAGATCGGTACATTCGGGCACATCATCAGCTACAGCGACCACAACAGATAGGCAAATGCTAGGATTGAGAACAGTATCTGCAGACCACCAGGAACAGACTGCTAGAGAATGGTTTAAGAACTTGACTGTATATACTTTGACCCCGTGCAGCTTCAGCAACATCGACAACATCGTGTTCAGTGGTGCGCCAATGTTGAGGCCTGGACCCTGGCAAATTGGTGTCGAATCGAGAGATCTTTGGGAACGACGCGATGGAGGAATTCGGGTGTACAGGCCCTGTCATGAACGTTTTACCGACATCCCCTAGGTGGATAGAGTCAGCAGACAATGCGTGATGGTGTGGGGAGCCATAATCTTCACCTGAAAAGTTGGTGTTGATCCAATGCAACCTGATAGCGCAAGACTACTGAGCCAAATCCTTCGTCCACATCACCTCCCTGTTCAAAATCGTCAGAGGGAGCTGTTCCAGCAGATCGCAGCCAGGCCACGTTCAACACATGTCACGAGAGATTCCCTTCAGAACCAAAACACCAATGTGTTGCCTTGACCCTTCAGATCACCAAACTTAAACTCTTTCAATGCCCTGGGCAGACGGGTGCGTTAGTGTAACCCACAACCCTAGTCACTTCAGTAACTCGCACTTGCTCTACAGTCGGAGCGGACAACGATACAGCAATATCAGATCCAGAGACTAATTCGTTCCTTGCCGAGACGATGTCGCCCTGTTCTGAACAGAGGCACTGACCAAACGTCTATATGTGACCCACTAACTGACTTTTCTCGAGCTCTTATCAAGCAGTGATGATACTGTGGCTTTTCCATGTAAAATTTCCTCGAATTCCATTTTCAACTAAATTTCATGAGATGGATCACAATAGGGAGTAAATTGTAGTTACAATTCTAATGCGTTTCTTTTTGGAGAGAGTATATAAGTATGCACACAATGTGTTTTATAGTTATGCTGTCAACAAAATGTATAAGCGAGCAACCTCGTGGCCGCAGGACACAGATATGACCTTCACTCCTGAGCTGAGCTCCCGTGGGTAATGGAACGTTTCAACACCGAACCTACCACCACTTTTGGCGAAGCGGAAGAACGTTTGTGGCGGATATCACCTTAACGGAACACTATTGGCGAAGCGGAGGAACCCTTGTGGCGAATATCACCTTAATGGAATACTGCAGTCTTCAGGATTTCGAGATCATTGGTCATCAACACAACAAAACGGAAGACATGACGTGCCACTGAGTATGTGTCTTCCTTCTGGGTACCCAACAGCAAATAGATATGAGATGTATTACTGTCCAGATGACTTGACCAAAAAAACCCTCTGCAGGCTGAGAAGTCAGTTAGAATGTGCACTGTCCGTTATCCGAGGGCACGGTCACCGGCATTTTGAACCCTCCGTGGTGTGGACTCTTCAGAAGGTGTTTACATATATACGATGCCCATATTCTGGGTGAGAAACGATGACAATCTCACGGGTTGACATATAACAAACATTTCCTACCATAGGGAAGTCGTCTTGAACGCTTACCATATGTCTACACACACACACACACACACACACGCACGCACACAATATAAACAATTGGAGAAGTTCTCAATCCATGCTTGTAGGGAATGGCAAACAAGGTCGAGCGGAAAGGCTCAGTGACACGACAGACGCAGGTACCCGTATCCAAAATGTATAGATCGATGCTCGTGATGTCAATCTCCGGATCGCCTGATCCAGTCCAGACGTGATTAGTCACAGAGATACATAAATGGGGTTCCGTTGCTGTCAGTGATTTTTTATCATTACCTGTGTGGAATAATGAAATGACATTAGCAGAAGGATATAAGGCCGACTTGAACGACAATGAAAACCATGGTCTTGGCGGTCGTAATATTCGGTCGGCACCCCTCAAGTGTTTGGTATTTGTACATGGATATAATATGTATGATATATATTATATCAATGCACAGCTCCATATCAATCTACAAACCGATCATGGGGTTGGACTTGCATGTCACCTTGTAAAGCCATATTTGTCATTTTAACACTATCCTTTCAGATAAGAAATAGATGTCTTGGTCAACATATGCACACGGAGATCTTTACATTGTACGTGTCAAGGTACTAACTCGTGATAAATCATTGAAACATGTGGGCAGATCAAAGGCGCCGACCATTCATTTCAACACGCCAAGGAACATTTTCAGCAGACGATACGAAAAGCAGCCCGTGTACTCGCAATAAAGCCCAGATCGTGGATAGCACAACCCCTCATGCCTTTCTTATGAGGCAGGCTTTATTAAACTTGATCAGGGCATAATTTTCACTTGTTAAGACACATTTTATGGATTCAACATGCTTGATATGTTGACTCTGCCCGCGCTGTTTACAAGATCAAATTAAATCATCGGTGGGGACGAAATTGTGTTGTGATTTTATGTCTGCTTTATTGAGTAACAGTAACACTCGTTTCCATACTTGTGCAGTGAACGAAGCAATTTGGCTGCGGTCTGTAAATAACTGAGCCTGGTAAATAACTGAGTCTGAACAGACAACCCGGTGATCAACAGCATGAGCATTAATATGCGCAACGGGAAACTGATGACATGTGCCAACCAAGTCAGCGAGCCGAACCACCGATGCCGTTTGTCGCCTATTACGACAAGCATGTGTTACTGTGAAGATCAACTTTAGCCCTCGACCTGATTTTCTCGGGGCCGGAGAGAGACAAAGTTTAAGTTCAGTCCCCTTGCTGCATCATACCGAACTGAGCGGCTACTGTTCTTTATCCTCTTTGCACCTTTTCATATTAATAAACCCATTTAAGTTGTATAGCACACGTATACACACGCACCCAGAGACACACCCACGTCTCTATAAAAGAGCAGTGATCTTGTACGCGAAGTAAACCCCGTTATTTCATCTGGCTTAAATAAACTATATAGTTATATAGTAAATATACAAACCGTGATTTAACACCTTTGATCTTATTCATCTCATTCACTGTATTACTAACAATGTAACTGTCGGGCAAACGCTTTCTGTTTATTCGGGAATATCGATCTACAGATGAAATTGATATGCCTGTCAGTATCAGAAGCAATTAATTAAAGTTTATTTACGGATAATCAGATAAATTGACATGTGACGTCATCGTGAGCCTACCCACCACGCAGCCCAGTGCTCTATGAACAATGGAATCACCACAGCGTTCAGTCTCGGTCCAGCACAGGGCCTTTGTTGGTGACCATCTGGTATTTACCCACACATTGATCGAGAACTGTATAAAAGCTACATTCATTAATAACAATCCATTTCTGCTATTCAAAAGTGTGTGGGCTCATCTAATATGCTTCAAGGTGTTTCTGCTTTCCACCAATGATTGATACCTGATTGGTGCTACTGTAAACGTGGACGACTGTGACGTAATCAGCTGCATGTCGCGGTATGTCATTGAATGCTGTTGTTTTGGGACACCGGCATTTCATCTGTCTCTTTAAAGCATGTGAAAAACAAATTCATTATGTCCCTATTATCATAAAACCTTTTTCAAAACACAATAGATAACTCAACTTCTATGATGTTTATGATTTGTAGCCTCTTAGAAGTATTGACGTATTTGATTTTTTATTTAGTTTGAAAGTAAGATAATTTTTTATATGTGACACTGAATGCACCCATCCATTGTCAACGTATAGTTCTTTTTATAGCAGATCCGAAGATAACTTTTCAGATACATGATTACCAACTTACATCAATACTTGACACAGCGGCAAAAATACTTGACACACACTGATTATCGAACAACTTACTTTTACTGAGCAGAAGAAGCCTCTTGAAAAAATCACTTAGTACTCTTCCAGTACTTTCTCGCTGTGTACCCTCGCCATAACATCGAATAGATAAAAATTATGACAAAGCTGTTTGTATCAGAATTTAAAACAGTCTCTCTAAGTGATGACAATGAAAACTAAGCATTAATTAGGCATCACCAAAAATAATTGTCGATGGTAACAAAAGGGATCAAAACACAGAAGTCAACCAGTTATATCTAAATACACATGCAGATAGCATGAAATTCGCTTGCTGACTCAAATGCATGCTTTTCATGCTAACGTTCTGTCATGGTACAAGCGACTGAGAGGTGTAAAAGGTGAAATGAAGTACTCTCATTGCTTTCTTATCGACGCATCAATAAGTGAACAATGCTGAAATTGAACTTTTTTGGACATGCCGAGGCGTAGGTTTTCTGAAAATGCCTGATGGCAGATTATTGGTATGGATGAAGCTCGTTTGTCCTGTCGTAGCACTGGGTCCAGATTGAACATCAGTCACACTGTCATTAGTCGCCTTGTAAGGAAACATGCGGCCACTGGTTACAGCAAGGATCGTCCACGATCAGGAAGGCCGAGAAAGACCACTGCCCCTGATGACCGTGCCCTACTTCGCCTGGTGAGACGCAGGCCCATGACCAATGCCAAAGATCTCCGAGATCAATGGAGAGTGGGTGTTTGTCTCTTAACCAGCACCATCCGAAGGAGGCTCAGGTCCGCTGGTCCGCACGTCGTCCAATCATACGTCCCTTACTCACTGACAGACACAACGTTTGGAGTGGTGTAATCAACGCCAAAACCACAATCTGAGGACATGGCGCAGGATCCATTGGCCCGATGAAAGCCGTTTTCTTCTTCGTGTTACTGATGACCGTTGGCGAGTTTGGAGGAGTAATGGGGCTTAACAACAGCGTATGATCCATGCAGCTGAACCCTTTGGCGATGTCTCTGTAATGGTGTGGGTGTGTATCTCCTATGACTGTAAGTTGAATCTTATCACCATTCAAGGGGCACTCAATGGTCAGAGATACCAATAGGAAGTCCTGGAAGCTACTGTTGTCCCGCATTTTGATAACCACCTTGTCGTCAGTCGGCCAGTATTTATGGACTATAATACTGGGTCCCATCGTTCCTCAGCTGTTATCGTATACTTGCAGAATAACGCAGTTGACAGATTACCTTGGCCTGCGAGAAGCCCTGATTTCAATCCAATTGAGCATTTATGGGACCATCTGGGGCGTCAAGTTCAAGTAAGGGATCCACCTGTTCAAAATCTACAGGAATTAGCACAGGCTCTTCACGGGGAATGGCAGAGGATTCCAATGATGAGCATTCGGCGTTTGATTTCTAGCATGAGGAGGAGGGTTGCAGCAGTTATCCATGCGAGGGGAGAATACACCAAATACTGACGTCACCATTACTGTTGGCTTAGGATTGAACAGTGAACGTTTTTTTGAGAACTTTGTGTACGTTAGACCACAGACATTGTCTGTGTGACCATAGTTTGTGGAAGTCTCGGTGGCTGAGAGGGCTAGGTGGCTGACTTTGTGTGCTTTCGATTAGGTGCCTAAGGGTGCGGGTTCGAATCCCATATGGGACTCAACCAAAACAAATACTAGATTTTGTACTTTACTAAGAAAGTGAAATCCCAAATATGACATATGTTCTATTGATAACGTTTTAGTGCCCCAATATGACCGTCAATAAACTACAGTCGAAAGTAGCAGCAGTGTTGGTAGTCGATGGATTGACACTTTAGATGGTTCAGTTAGCGAAATTATAACCATGTGTTTAGTTTCGATATCATGAATGACCAGTGTGTTGTGCTAAACACAATCTTATAGCGTGAAAATGGGTGGGTGGGTGTGGGTGTGTGGGTGTGTGTGGGGTGGTGGGGGTGGGAGTGGGGTGCGGGGTGGGGGTAGGTGTGTGTGTGTGCTTAATTAATGCTCACGTGTATATAAGACAAGGTGACGTGAAATAGATCTACAGAAAAAAGTCCCACCCCAATCAGTTGGCCTTGGGAATTCTGGAGGTGAACTTTGCTTACAAGAAATAACGACAAAGAATGTGGGAATATTCATAGAGCCACAGTAAATAATTATCTAGTCGACAGGTTGTTACATATATCGGTAGCAATATTTGTGGATGAAAGACGGATGTGTGTCTGTGATTGACCGCTGAGATTATCTAAGCATGAATGTAACTATGACAACACAAGGTACCAACTTACAGGGCCAAAGCCATCCAGTCTTCTTTTGTCACTTCGTCTGTTAAAAAAACCGACTGCGTCATCCCATTGGGACTCAATGTCGGGGTCGATATTGGCACTATAGAGCAGAAAGCGTTGACAGAGAAATCACACCCAGGTGCAACATAGTTTTAAGATATAATGTTAACATTTATTTCTTCGGAAGAATAAGATTACGTCAAACTGGACAATTTTTGAACACCGTGACCAGAAGATAGTAATATACATCTTTAGTCGGCTACAACAACAATTCGTTATTCTATGGTATTATCAGATGATTGTTGCCATGAATAGTTTTATCCGCAGATAAACCCTAACTGGCAGTCTTGGCTTTAACTTGATATATACTGTCAGGTATAGCCTCTAGGCATTGATCCGCTAATTGTTCAAAACAGTATGGAACCTGATCTTAGTTTATTGGTTCATAAATTCACGAGAAACAAAAGCTGCAGCAGACAACTTCAGACATTAAGAGATGCTGCACAGAAGCTGATTCGGAGGACAGATGTATGGGGCATATGTGTTACAATGTACATTAATGAGGTCGATATTCAGCGAGGTGATGTAACCCTGTTTTCTATAAAGCTTCATACAAACTGTAATGGCGGGGTAGTAGTTTGAATGCAACTCTTGTAAACGAATCGAAGGTGTCAGGATATATTTCCTTGTAGTATGAGCTGGTGTATTTGACGGATGTTTGCCCTGTGTTATAATGGACCAACAGGACATTGATTCCGTGATGGTTATGTTTGTTCGATCTGTGTTCTGTGGTTTGTTTTCCATCCTGACTTTGATGGTAAGCATCATGTATACATTGGTATTTGAAAGAAATGATGCTGTCTTGTAGCCGGTAGAAATGAAAATAGACTTTTTTGTGCTGAAAATGAATTAGGTGATTTCATAAAGGTGTTGCATTTCATTTCAAATATTTCATCCCCAAATGGTAAAATAGCATTTCTATACAAGCTCACTGAATTAACATCGTACGTCGTGACCGCACAGATTCCGGTGGAGAATGATAGTCATGGAGAGAAATGAGGATGAAACAGTATTTAATTAAGCGTTTAAGATTATTTCACTCAGATGTTTTTCAGAAGTAGATGCGGATTTGATTAATTGACATACTTTTGGACCGCAATTCTTTAACGGTCCATAACTCAATATTTTGTAAACCTTGAATTGTTTCTTAGCTTCTTGACAGACAACAGATGTCTGAACACAAATTTGCCGATTAATCATCACAAGTTCTTTTAGCAAGTTCCAAAGTGTGAATGCTGAGTCAGATGAAGATGCAATGAACAGGGACATGCACAGCTGACAAATGGTTCCTTGTTTTGTGAGGTAAATGCGTGTTAAATGTCCAGAAAAGTTGGAATAAGGGCGATAGCCCTGTGGTTGTTCTTACACCACATGCCACTCATTGAAGTTATATGGAAAGAACTATCGGATTGCCATTCGCGTTTGTAGTGGGAAACACTGGTCTGAGGTCGTCCAGCTTAATTTATACCCATCTATTGTAGTGTACGTGTATGTATATTATCAAATATGTATAGTCTCATATTCCTATAAACAACCATAGGTCCACTTGTCAACCTGTCATTCCGATAAACAACTAAAGGTCCACCTGTCATTCCGATAAACAGCTACACGTCCATCTGTCGACCTCTCATTCTGATAAACATCTACAGGTTCACCTGTCGACCTCACATTATGATAAACAACTTTAGGTTACCTAGCATTCCTATAAACATCTATAGGTTCTGGAGTGTTAACTTGGACCTGAACTCCATATTGTTCCTGCTGACAGGGTTACTGTCTGTCCTGATGCTGACAACCCATATGCAATATCTAGAGAAATCAATATCGCAAGGATACTAATTACCTATAATTTCAACTGTTCAATTTTCGGAACAACCATATTCGCTTTCTCGATCCCCTGGAAAATTCAAACTATTTTGGTGGTTTGATCGGAAGGTCTTGTTCCAAGGAATTATTCAACAAACTCATCTCAACTATAAATACGAAATGATTGTGAATGGGAACATTGCATGTCTGCAGTCTAGATAATACAGCACTTTCATTATATTTCAGACACCGAAAACCTGCATCCCTTATTCATATGCTCCTTCCTCATATCCTTGGGTCTGAGTTTCACAAAACATGCACTTTGTCTTCACCTCACTGGAATGTCTGGTCCAGGTTTAATTATTCTACTGAATGTCCTCATATTGTTGGTATAATGCCAAGTAAGACATTATACAAACAACACATTAAAACGCACGCATTGCGCCGATCTGATCTTCTTTAACCTGATACATAGTCAATAGTATAGTATAGAAATCGGTGATAATAGCATTTGCATATCTTGCATATTAATAAATTCAGTAATTATTCCCTTTATAGACTAATGAGAAACAACTACACATTCTACGATTATAATACAAGCGACAAACCCTTTCCACATCTTTCCGATCGCCAAAAGCGATCGACCATTGTCAGAACTGAGTCATGAGTGAGTGCACAACGAATGTCTATCACAGTAAACGTATTGTATTTACAGAACAGTCAGTAAACATATTTAAAGACGATCTTATGACGATGAAATCGGTCATATTCAAGGGAAAATGTCTATAGACATTGTTGTAGACATGTTTCAGCCTACAGATACCACTGTTTACTTGTTAAAGGACGGATTAGCATCTGTGCTACCTCGAAACGTCATTGGTTTATGTAGACATTCGTTTATGTTGCGTCGCTATAACTCCCCTCTCGTGAACAAAAACACTCCCACTGGAGCAGCACAAAAACTTCGTCGATGAAGGGAAGCCCAAACAAAGCCGCACGGAGCAGGCACATCTATTTTTAATGAAGCCACATGAAGACTCATATCCTCAATCGATTTCCCTCGTGTTAGGTCGTACAAACGTGCAGGGCTATTGTTCCTGAATTGTCTCAACCTTGGAAAGCAACCCGTGTTCTGGTGACGTAGTAGTTAGTACCGGAAATGGAAATGCTCGCAATTACCTCCCCTGGTTATTGACGGATGCTGTCTGGAATTGGTCGATTGGCTCGCTGCTGACTGGTTACTCGAGCTGAGCATCGATCGCTGTCTCATTCCAGGACCGTCCTGAACATAGCAGACTCGCAGAAGACACAGGTAGGAAACAGAGGGCTCCGCCATCTTGGAAAGGTGAGAATTTGACAATAGGTCAACGTCGAAGGACCGATAAGCTTCTCGGGGGTTGAAAAGGTTCCGAATGACTCATATGTCCAAGACATGATACTGGGAAGGGGTGTGTTAGCTGGGATTACGATATTTCTCTTATGTGGGAAATTTCGATTTTTCCAACATTGCTTAACGTGGGTGAAACGAATGACGCTAGGGCCTGGACTATGTATTAATGTATGCCATTTTGACAGTTTGTATGTAATCTATGCTATTCTTATCGCATTTACATGTTGTAGATTAGTTTTGTCTTAACCCGAACATCGCTGGTCAGTAGACTGTCATGGTGACAGTGACCCTAAACTCGCAATCCTCCCGCTCATGTTAGGAAAGTGACACAGGAGATAAATATGGTTTTACTGTGGTTATTTGTTTCGTTCTCGAATTTATGTGGGGGTATATGTCTGATTTGCATCTGTAAATAACATCCAGCTGTCTGGGATGTATGTTAACTTGAATCAAACAAACATACAAACAAACAAACAAACAAACAAAAACCGGTGTCAGATTTCAGTTCTCTAAACTATGCGTTCACTTGAAACAACAAAATCAGTGTCTGATTTGAAGTTTCACTTCTCTGGACTATGTTCTCTGTAGAAACAACAAAATTGGGTATCAGATTTAAATCGTCAGTTCTCTAGACTGCATGTTTGCCTGAAAGAACAAAATCGGGTATCAGGGTGGAATCTTCAATTCTCTAAGAATGTATGTTCATTTGAAACAACAATAACATGTTGAATAAATACAAATATATGTTTTCTTTACAAATGCTGATGATGTACACCTACAAGTGATCGATGTTCGTCCCATCATGACGTACCCGTAGTTGAGTGACATCAAACCTCACACTCACGCATAACATTTATAGATCTGTACATAATACCATACTGCCAGTAAATGCAGAGTAGGTCTCCACACCCGTCCCCAGTGTCAGTGATTGGTATATAGTATGTTAGGTGTTTGCATTGTGTACTTGATGTATCAATATAATACATTTCGCGTTGCAGAAATATTGTCACAATATTTGGAAATACTTGAAACAGAAGTGTTGAAAATGTGCCCCCTGAACGTTTATACTTTGTAAAGTTACAGTATTGTTGCATATCATTCAGGAAACAGAAAACCAGGCAAGTTGGTATAGTTAAAAATGATTTGTTGATGATTTTGAGTTCGGAATGGCATTTTGCGATTTTAGGTGTTGTGTCCGTATGCGCCATTTGTAAACCAGTATTCAGATCACGGTGTGAAACCGTATTCTATCTAGTAAGAGACCAGGGGTCATAAAAAGTAAACATATCCAGACTATTCCATTTCAATAAACCTTAATTCAACGCCAGAAGACTTTATTACCGAAAATGTCAGTCCAAACTACGGAAGGAGGATTTTTCGAAAATGTATGACAATGCCTTCAACTGTACAATTTCTTATGGAAAGGGAAAAAGGCTTAAGTCGCTCAAATATACTTGAATTGGGCCCTTATATGCTTAAAATCATGTGTGAGAGACAAGATAGTGTTTGAGTGAGTAAGTGAGTGAGTGAGTGAGTGTAGGTTTACGTCGCCTTTATCAATATTCCAGCAATATCACGGTACAGGTCACCATAAATGGATTTCACATACAGTGTTTCGCAGTGTAGCCACAATATATATCATTAAGAGCTATATCAAAGTACTAAGGTAGGAACGTACAAACCACTGACTGAAAGCATGAACACAAGATGACACAGAAACAGAGCGTGGACACTCAATACCCATTTAAGGTAACCTTGAACCAAAGGGACCCAGCAAAGGAGCTGTTACATAATCCCAACAACCTGAATGCATATTAGGTGAAATTCTCAGCGTGATACGAACATCGACCATATTAACTCTCTAGCAGTTCCAAACAAATAGCAGGTGCGCAATTAACAAAGCATTCAAACAAATATCACTTAAATGGATGACTTTAGGTCTCTGCTCCAACAACAGTGAACGTGAACTGTAAGCCAAGAGCATCAATGGTTGCGACAGTCCTACAATCTTATGTACTTTTTTTGACTTTTTTGACTGGTGTTTATTAGTTGGATAATGCTTTCAAGTTGTACAGATTGCCCCATTGTCGGTTAGAACACACAGGGGATCCAGTTTATAAATTTGATAAGGCGAAACTTATTGTGAAACAAATCGATGTTATTGGAGTATTTGTCAATACGGTATTGTTGTGAGCACACAAACTGATGACGTCAGTGCTTTTTCAACGCTGCATGCGTCTATTTCAGTATGGAATACGTTTTCGACATTCGACCACGAATTTAAGCATCAGTTGAATTTGATACACAATTTCCAATAAGATAAATGAAATATTTGCGATACTAAAATATTCTGAAAACTTTATCGACGTTGCAAGAAACATTAAGCTGAGTTGGTGTCCTTTCGCAATCCTTGGGCACGCTAGAAATCCGTGAATGGGGGTGCGAATCCCGTTATATCTCACAGCGTGTTAGCAACATAAACGTTTATGTCATCAACATGGAAAATGTCGGGGGTCTGCATCACCTTAGCTATTCAACTCACGTTAGGCCGACGTAACATGCGTACAGCAGCTGGAACGCTGCTCAAAGAGGCGCGAACCCAGCATTAAAGTCTTACACATATTCACACACTTACATTTGGGTAAATAAAACCTTCATTTGTTTTATGAGTTGTTTAATTTGGTCTTACATAATCTCACGTAACTGCAAAGTATTCCATACAGGGTTGTCTTGCTATTGTATGTAACTTACTTCTAATGAATGTCTCTTAACACAAAGTAATGCTTCTCAATAAGGGGTGGTGCGGTTACGTTCGCTATGTAGAGACCGTGTTGTATGCTTCGAACGTTTGAATGAGTTATTGAAATCTGATCATATTTCTAAATCTTGCGCGAGATTTTCATTGATTGTCTTCATCAGAGCCATCTGAAAGTATTGACGATATCTCAGTGAATAAATACCATGTTGATTTTTACAGGATGTATCTTGACAGACACGACGCTGCCTGATCGATCAATTATAGATGTACAACATTATGTTCATGAACTACTCATATATAAGTGTTATGCATCTCGTGGAATTGCCGATGCAGTTTGGTAGCATGGTGGTTTAAGCGTCCTCTCGTCATGTCTGAGACCTGTGTTCGATAAACTACATGGGTAAAACGTGCGAGTCCAACTCTCTGTGTCCACCGCCCTGGTATACCACTGGAATATTTCCACAGGAGCTTAAAACCGTAAACACTCACTCTCCTTAAGACTGTCAGACCCACAATTATTGTAGGTTCAAATTCCATCTTTTCCTTAATGTTTCGAAATTTGTTATGCCAGCATCATGCTTGTCTTTTTTGATTTCATGAAAGCAGTACAAGGCTAAAAACTGCATTCCTGGGCTTTCAGCCTACAATACGCTGATGAACCATGCTGTTACCATTATCCTCCAAAAAAGTAAGGGAACTGCTTTCTTAATTCACGATTTAAACAAATGGGTGATATAACCGAAAGCCTGGATAGAACCAAACGCTAACTTTTGTGTAATGCAAGATGGTTATTAAAATTAATGGTATACCATGATTTATCGATCTCCTTAGTTCTCGTCAAATGAAGATTGACACCCTATGTGTATAGGGCTACTGCGTTGTGCACGTGTACCCTATGCGTTGTGTTAGGAGTGACGACAAAGATGAATGGTAGTGATTGCAAAAGATGTCTGTCTTTGAAATGTTAACGCGTTACTTGTTTTCAGAGTATGAAATAGTATTTGTTATAGTCGCTGATACATTACAGATAGTTCTCGTTCCTATTCCGCGAGGTTTAGTATACAAATTCACTCGCCTATCCATCTATTGGGTGAATTAACCCGGGAAGGGAAATATTTATTTGTTATTCAATCCATAGTTCTAAACTGACGGAGAGCTTACATAAACCATGCCCGCGTTCTGATCCTAGTAACACAAACAGGATAACACACGTTCTAATCAATTCAGATCAGCCAGACGTCTCACCCCCATGACACATACAGATTATTTCCCGCCCCGAGCACCGTGGCGACAATATACGCCTCAAGGCATTTGAGAACCACTTTTTCAACAGATTTTCTTTACCCAAATTTAGTGGCTGTTCTGTTCTTCGGGTAGAGAAGGAAAAGAATGCTCTTGAAACATTATGTGAAAGTTGGTAGGAATATTATTTATTGCACACAGTAATAAGAGGAATATGTTCTCGTGAAAAAGGGTAATTGTAAGGTGAACTCCATGAAACTGACTCATTGCTTTGTTACGTAGAAGTGAAACTTACACTTCTTGTTACATTCGACTGACTCGAATGTGAATGGTTCGCAGGAGAACGTCAGGCTAAGTTGACACATAGAGAAATCAATCTGAGGCAAAAATATGACGTTCATCATACAGGTACATCAAACAACGGACATATATCATTTATATGTGTCTAGTGTATATACTTTATACCAGAGCTTGTGTGAAATGTGGACTCAGGTTTGAAGCTGTCTGGTCCCAGGTATATTCCCACGTACCCCATCACCAGGGACATATATCATTTATATGTGTCTAGTGTTTAGAGCTCAGAATATATGGAGTCCCGACATACTTTATCAGAATCCAACTTTATCAGAATCGAGAGACTAAACTTTGACAGTTATTTGAGAAATTTTGAACCATGATTCTATGCTTTGTTATGATTTAGAAATCTTAAAAACCTCCAAAATATATATAATATATTCTGAACATAAAAGGTCTTGTAAACATTTGATTTTTTAGTATAGTTTTTAGAGGTTGAAGTCAGAGGAAAACTTTTTGCATCATGCCTGCTTGACAACCATACAAGAATTTGTATCGAAACGTCACATCACCTGAATAAAGAAGTTGTTAATCCATAAAGTTAGTCCTCTAGCATTTGGATTGGAAGAATATTATTAATTGTACGACATCATCGTGGGTGAATATGAACACACATATATATAAAATGGGAGTATTTGTCCAACTTCCACATCACAGATTACACACCCATTTCAGTTCGGGCTTAATGTTGTAAATGACAGTTGACGTAAACCTTGGGGAGGGGAGGGACGGGGCCACACGTGAACAGTAGATTTCATTCAATGCAGATATTCGACCATCCGAGGGGACGTCAGTAGGTTGTTGTCATTACTAATCTTTAACAAATTTTTTATATATCTCTGAAAATTGTTCATCCAAATGTGTCTAGAATAATACTTTATAACACTCTTAACTGTTGAGAGATATTACACTTCACACACATAACGCAGTTACCGTTTATTGCTTATCGCTGCACTCAACAATATTCCCGTTATACAGCGGCGGTCTGTAAATAAACGGTTCTGGACCAGACAATCCAATGATAGACAGCATGAACGTCAATATACCCAACCGGGATACAATGACGTTTCAACCAAGTCAGGGAGTCTGACAATCCGAACACGTAAGTCGCCCCTCATGACATTACTGAATAGCTGCCAAAGCTTAACGGTCAATATTAAGATGTACATAATATCCAAGGCTGACACTAAGGCTTACACTAGAGGATTACACTGTTCAAAACAACACCCATGTTTTGTCTAGTTTTGTCATTACCCTGTCAAGATGTCCAAACACATCTGTTACGTTACTAAAAAGGACGTACTCTTGTCATATGCTGATACATTTACAATAAACAAGTAACACTGGTTGTATCAAGATCGTGTAAAAGGTAAAACGTTACAAACCCGAATCCAATAATTTAAACGCTGCCTCATAAATCAGCTGCATTGATGGTATTTTTATTCATATTTAATAAACGTATATCTTCGTTGAGCGTTTCTCACATATCGTGAATTCGGAAGATTTTAATGATCTCATCAAAACGCGAGCGAGCTGAATTGGGAAGCTGATGGTATTCAAGCAGTGTCACCATGTTTCTGTGCATCCAAATCAGCATTGTTTCGGACGCCCATTGAGCATTGATCCCCACTGGTGATATCAATCATACATGAACGGGAACGTGATAGGCAACTAGTTCAATAGCAGATCTCGTCGTTATTGCCATTTCCAACCGAGGTCTGAAGCTGCACTTTGACTGGAGTGACCGTCATTTTATAATATATTCATGACAAGTGCTGTTTAGTTTGGCAGAAAACTATTTCATGTTTTTTTGAATTGATAGCTATTCCCATGTCTCTTTCAGAACATTATAATGAATGTACAGAAAAAAATATGAATGCATTTTACAAAATTCGAACAGTTTTTATAATTATGCAGTCATTTTTGTATATGTCCTTCCATCTAGTGAGTGAGTTTAGTTTTACGCCGCACTCAGCAACATTCCAGTTATAGCGCAGCAGTCTGTAAATAATCGAGTCTGGATCAGGCAATCCAGTGATCGACAGCATGAACATCGATCTGCGCAATTGGGAACCGATGATGTATATCAACCAGGTCAGCGAGCCTGACCACCCGATCCCGTTAGTCGCCTCTTACGACTCTCATAGACAAGCATATGGCAAGGAAGGGTTGCTGCAGGCCTATTCTACCCCAGGACTATCACGTGTCGTCCTTCCATCTAATGCGAGTAAGGAATCTTGTTTTTATATACCAGTGAAATGTAGGGGATATTGGATTGTATTGGATTTAGTGGATTTAGTGGATTAATAAAATGCAAATGATGAAGCCAAGCAGGAAATTCTGGGAAAGTGTGATAATTTCTTTAATTCCTATCAGTATGGATATGCTACGTTTCTCATATGCATTGGTTAGTGGTATCTGGCAAAATGGAATGTCCCCTACTGTTTTTGAATGGTATATATCACATTGTTTTCGGAGCTTCTATGCAGAGATATAGCAAAATTATACATTATATTCTGAACTGCTCCTGACTTGATAGTGAAAAGATCATTTGTTGACAGCTGAAAATAACCCATTGACAGTTTTTGACCACACAGTCTTTTAAAATGATAGATCATCAACTTGGAGAGCATTGTATAGAATCCGCATATGATAGAGTAACAGGTGAGCGGTTGTTTGTTTATTTGTGTTCAACCCCTTCTTTGTTTATTTGCCTACTTAGTAAGGTAGTCTCACAAGCTGAATTAATACACTTTTTTTAAGTAGACTGTTGTTCTGTTGCAAGTTTGTGCATTTGGCATTCGGACTTTATGTGACGATTGAAATATGAAATTTATAATTATGGCAGTCTCACCAGTTGAATTAATGCATTATAATTTCAAAAGTAGACTGTTGTTCCACGTTTGCAAGTTGTGTGTATTTGGGTATTCAGACTGTTTCTGTGACGATTGAAATGTGAAATTTATAATCGATTAAACATCGGTTTCTCATGGAGACCGTGCATGTGTATTTACAAAGGCTTGTGAACATGGTTTGGTCGATTGCGTTGCCCGGCTGCAATGCACAACAAAAGTAAACGTTGATTGTTTTATTTAAATCGAAATAATCAAGGAAAATGCTCTAATTTACAAGTGTGCAACCGCAAGGTGAATGTTAAACAATGTACAGATAATAACAAGCTTGCAGCCAGTGTCATATCGTTGACGCGGTTAAAACCTACCGCCATTAAAGATGCATAAAATCTGTGAACCGTAAACGTTCATGGAGCCCGTTACTTCCTCTCCTGAAGTGGCATTGGAAGTACAGATGGGACGGTGCCTGGATCAGGTTCCATCCACAGATTCAGTAAGGAATGAAACTCATACGTATAAACAACATTTTTGAAAGATATAGACCATAGTGCAGCACCCAGCAAAGATAATGCATTATACTTTAATTCTTTAAAAGGGTAAAATTATTTGAAGGATGTCCAATTATTTGAAGGATGTATCACCAGAAAAATATCTTTATCTGCGTGTGTTATGCTTATTTGAAATACTACTGTACTAATATTACGAGGCAGTACGTTGTAAAATTTGTCATTACCATGACGGTTTCTATGTAATGTGTTTTCTATATCCGTATAGATATAATAGGCAAAACAACAATCAGTACCTATTAGATCATAGGTTCTAGGTTAATGGGGTAGCCTAGTGGTTAAAGCGTTCGCTCGTCCCGTCGAAGGGCCGGGTTCGATTCCCACATTCGATACCCATTTGTAATGTCCCAAGTCGTGATATTACTGGAATATTGCTAAAAGCGACGAAACTATAAACCCATTCACTTTTGGTTTCAACAAACAAACAAGATGAAGATCACAAAAGAATCTCACTTGGAGATCATGTGCTGACCTAATGACCTCCAAGTAAGATTTTATCTATTGGCTAGCCTTCTCTGTGCCAGGTTCCCACGGCCATTCTGTTACACATAGGTTTGAAAGATTGATCCCTGATAGTGTCCGTCTCCACACCACCAGCTCTACTTGTGAGGCAATGGTTTTCTGTAACGAGAACAGCTCATACATAAGTGATATCCATTCTCCACGTACATGGCGCCTGGGACGAGGGGTTAATTACGAGGAGACCCATTGCACTCCGTTAACATGGTTAGTTTAGCTTTAGATTACATAAGTACCATCCGGAATTTCTGAAACACCAACACGAGGTGGATGCGAAGTGACATAATTAGTTTTAACTAAGAAACGCGAAAAGACACAGACAGTAGATTTGTTGCTTATTTAGTCGTTCATGTCAGCTTGTGATCTATGTTGGCAATAAGGTGAAACTGATGTTTTAACTTCTTGTTTTTTCTCTTTCCTGATGGCTAAGTCTCAAGTTATTATTAAAGACAACACACCTGCGTGAAATAGCTATTGTTACAATAAAATAGTTTCTATCATACTGTGTCAATCTTGTAAAGTGTGCGACATCTTTTGTTTTCGCAGCATGTTACAAAGTTGAAGCATGGAAAAAACAAAACAACCTTAGCGCTAGCTAAGACTACATTAAGTCTATGTCAGGGTATGGGAGTCACATTCACCTTTGTGCTAAGACTACCTTAAGTCTATGTTAAAGTATGGGAGTTACGGTCACCTTTGTGCTAAGACTACCTTAAGTCTGTGTTAAGGTATGGAAGTCACGTTCACCTTTGTGCTAAGACTACCTTAAGTCTATGTTAATGTATGGGAGTTACGGTCACCTTTGTGCAAAGCTAAGACACCTTAAGTCTGTGTCCAAGTATGGGAGTCACGGTCAACTTTGTGCTAAGACTACCTTAAGTCTATGTTACGGTATGGGAGTCACATTCACCTTTGTGCTAAGACTACCTTAAGTCTATGTTACGGTATGGGAGTCACATTCACCTTTGTGCTAAGACTACCTTAAGTCTATGTTAAGCTTACCTTAGCGTTGAGATCGCTTTTACAACGCCACCCAGTTCACATTGTCACGAGTGTTTGGCTCAAATTTGCCAAAGGATATCTAAATAAATATATGTTAATATCTACACGCTTTCTATTTACTTCGTTTACTTTTACCCGAAATGTGAAGTAAATGGATAATGAAGAACTGTTTGCGCATTTTCTGACCATTACATGCCGCGGACCTGAAGTAAAAAACACAAAGAAAGTGAAAAAAGAACAGGAGAAACAATAGCAAATTATTTCAGATGTTCCCTGAAACAGAGTGGACCAAAGAGAAAGGTAATGCAATGGGCTGCTCGGTTGCCATGTTGCACCTGGCATATATTTCATCTCCATCCTCCCTTCCATAACGACTTATATGTTTTAAACGTGTAAAACAAATAATTGAAAATAGGCATAAATTATGCAAACGGGAATCACTTAAGCATAGAAACTTCGATGATGTCTTAATAAGTCAACGTCTTATTTTGGGAAATGCTTAATCTGTACCTGATTTCTGACAACTGACAAACTATGTATGTATCTGTCTGGAGAGATAATATACCTAAGCAGACTTTGCTTTTACCATTTCTTATGAGGGACGTAAAAGGAAGCCATTAAATGCAAATCATGAAATATTTACAGAACCAAGGATCCGAATCAGTCCGTTTTGAAACACGAACCTTTTCCAATTGTCTTTTTGTTTTTATGAACCTTCTATCTTTCATTGCGGGTCAGATCTAAGTGAAATACATTCATTCAGGTCATTTAGAAATATGATCTAGTATATATATATATGCCTCATATGTGCTCGATGTCATGTAGCTCAGCAACTCTCTGCGTGTTGTTGTAAGCGGTGACTAACGGGTTCTGGAGGTCGGGCTCGCTGAGTTGGTTGATCCATATGATCTTATTTCGATTATGTAGATCGATGCTCATGATGTCAATCACTGGATTGTCTGGTTGAGGCTCGATTCATAACAGACCGACGTCATATATGCTGATTTCTGTGTTACAAAACAGACAAACAAACAAACAAACAAACAGAAAACGCATTCCAGTGACACGTGTTTATCTCAAGGTACAACAGTGACGTCATTGTTTATGGATTAGGTATTGCTGTATACATCCATTCAAATTCTTCTTTGTGTTGGTCGATGTGTGTCGTCGATGTCGATGTGAGATAAATCACGTCCTTTCTTATGGTAAAGAATTTATGTTCGATTAACAACAGGGGGTTTAACGTAACCGACTTCACTACAAGCGACTTTCCATGTCCGGGATTGACATTCTTTGAGATTCATAAACAACTGTCACTACCATGTGACCATAAAACATTAGTTGCGCGAGATACGAATATTAATATTTCTGCAATCATTAGGCTATTCAAACCACTTTTATTTAACACCGAATTGACCCAGGGCTCACACTAACACTTGGAACATGTAACACTTGGAACATATGTAGTTGTTACAACAACTAGAGCCCATGTTTCATTGGACAGATGATTGGCCCGACCTTCCGTGTAAGTCAGGCTTTTTATATGACAGGTGAAACAGTTAGCCGTTGAGGTCGGAAGAATCAGAAAATGAGATACAATCAACGGCATCGACATCTATTTGTAATCAGTCAGATAGTTTCTCCAGCTCTCAAATCGACATTTTGGTCCGGTGCGATTTAAATCTGCCTCCTATGGTTGTTGATGGTCTCCATGGCAACCATGAATGGCGGCATCGACTTCAAACGGTGGTATTGATTGTGGTCCCTGACGATCCTAGGGCCGTTTGCAGACAACCGGATAAAGCTTTACACACGGTGTTTCTGTTGTGCTTGTCTCCATGCTAAGAGGTTTAAGGTTCAGGGTAACCGTGTGTTTTCTTCATCAGCTCTTGAACTAGCTTACCAGAAGATCTGCCGTGACGGTGCCAGGAAGTGTCAACCAAATCGATAGATACACACGAGCAAACACTTCTGTCAGTTCGTAGCTTGTGGAAAGGATGGTGTCACTAGGTAGCTGTCATACCCTAAGTGAACAGAGACTATATGTTAACTAGTGTGATAGACATGTGAGGATAACTGAGCCGAGTTTTCATGAAATGTATTTTCTGCACAATACGGGAACACTCAGTGAAGTTATCAAAGTTCATGACAACTTTTATAATGTGCCTGTAGAGTTTGTTGATCGCAAAATGTGTGGTGCACGGTATGGTGTGGTGACATTGGAAACGTCCTCTTTGTAACTGTTAAGGACACGTCCACCCTAAAATGTATAGTCTGGTAGTAGGCTCAGCATGGCAAATGTGAGTGGAACCGACCGGACAGCGTTAACAAATTCGATATGTTTGTTACAGAGGAAGCCAACGATCACTGAGGATCAATCTATACAACAGTATGATCCAAACATTACCTGACTTCACAGTGACATTATTCCTTGTCATGACTTCAGGTCGGGCAAAGTCGTAAATGAGGAAATTTGTATTGGTTGCATGTTATTTGCCGAAATGTCACGAGCGCTTGCTTGATGGCGGTAAGGTGTGCGTGCTTCTCAAAAACGTAAAGAAAGAATGACTTGTAGATTCGTCAGAACGGGTACCGAACGACATTTTCCACATGGGGGTGGAGAATTACACTCACATCTAGATCTGATAGACACCAGGGGACCCCCGTCCACAATTCGTACGTAAACCACGGCTTGTATTGACTGTGGCTGTGTCTCGCGGTCCTTAAGCATTTCCACTTGTTTCGGTCAGTCAGGCACTTTGAGTTTAAGATGATGGCCGATGATGGTATTGCGGTTATACGTCTGGGTGTGGAATCAGCTGTGTGCAAGATTATTTACGTATATATTATGCAACGTTCACATCCAATTTAGGATCGTGCACCATTATATTATATTAAAGTATGTCGTGCTACGTGTACAATGAATGTTTCTTTTGTTTCAGACCCATCGTTTAAACATTCGTTATGGAGCTTTTCCCCTGTCTTCAGCGATTTTACCTGTATGGATAACCGTAAAGGATAACAACTGTTGCGGTTACGTAAAGGATAACCACTAGGACTGTTGTTGTTACGGAAAGAATAACAACTGTTTGTGTTACTTAAAGGATAAGCACTGTTGCGGTTCCGCTAAGGATAACAGCTGTCGCCCAGCTCCAAGTAACAGTCGAACGTAACACCAGACATCGAATACTGTGTTGGTACACTTGAGAATACTCTACTTTACTAAGAACCTGTTGTTGAAGTACGCTGTGATAGTATAAGAAACTATGGGTGGCTGTTCATCCAAAGAGGAAGAAGCCGGGAAGTACTTGGAGCAGTCTCTGTATGAGCATGAGGCTGGAATCAACTGTATGGCGCTCAGTGATGACGGGTCCGTCCTTGCCACAGGTAGCGAGGACAAGACTGCCAGACTATGGAGCACGAGGACGGAATATTGTGAATGTATTGGTATCCTCCGAGGACACACAGACTACATCAACTGCATCCTAATAGAGGAATGCTTTGTCCTCACCGGAAGTGCAGACAGGTCCATCCGGAAGTGGGATGTTGGAACGTGCGAATGCGTGCTTGTGATGCGAGGTCATTCCTCTCTGATCTACCGTATGATCTGTACCGGAGATTTCATATTCACCAGCTCATATGATCGTACCGCCCGATGCTGGGATTTCGACAATGGGGAAAATATACGGGTGTTTCGGGGCCACAAGAGAGGTGTGTACCCACTCATTTTCATCCCTGCCGATGAGGACGAACTTGCTGACGACGAAGATCTGGATGGAGGTCGAGACATCCTCATCACTGGCTCGGCTGATTTCTCTGCCAGGTCATGGAACTTCGAAACCGGATGTTGCTTGAAGATTTTCAAGGGTCATCGAGGGGCTGTCACGTGCATGAGTGTTGACCCAACCGGCCGGGTTTTGTTTACTGGAAGTACGGACTTCACCGTCCGCAGCTGGAATCTATTCAAGGGCACCCAACTGAAGATGTTCTCGGGCCACCAGGGAGCAGTTATTTGTATGCAGGTATGTTACCTAATGGTTGTTTTGTTTCTACTCACACGAAGAATCAGTCTCTACTTAGTCTCGAGCAAACCATGCTTGCCATAAGAGGCGATTAATGGTAACATGTGGTCAGACCCGCAGACATGTCCGTGAATGCTTGTTGATGAATATAATCAAATCGCAAAAGATCGATGCTGATGGATTCAATAACTGGATTGCCAGGTCTAGTCTCCAATATTTACAGACCTACTTTTAAGTTCTGAGTTGAGCTTTAAACAAGATACAAACATGTTTTATTGACATGTATGTAATTCTTCTACTGCTAGACACATATTACATGATCCTGCACTAAACGCATTTGTGACAAGAGAGGCGGTACAAAGAATTGGGCGAGTACACTTGGCTGCTACAGGTAGCTTGACGATTATGCACGTGCAATACATGCTAACCGTGACATGAAATCAACACCGCATAGTCCTTCGAATGATAAGACTGCAATTTCAGGCATAAGATACTGATATTCCAAGCTAACCTTTAGTTAAGACGAAGACAAATATATGATTGGGGCATTGACAAGCATTTTAGATATTCAACAATTTTGATAAAAAAACCCAGGAAAATGTCATTTACTTCGTGAAATGGATCGGTGGTCCAAAACATATTTGCTCAGTATATTGTGTTGATTCAATTCGTTGTGATTGTACCTGTTCCCAAATCGAGTGTGCTATAACAATTCATGCGTGAAACGCACGGGGAAAATGAACTTCTCGATATTTGTCAGACAACATGCCTCCCTCTTGTTTCAAGTAGATCGTTCTGTGCGGCGTTCCCAAGTATGCAAATTGGGGTCATTTGTCAGGTCAGGGATCATCTTATATGTGTTTACCAGTAGGTGGTGAAGATCCCAGTTAGAATTGATCTCCAGTAACCCATGCTTACCGTTAGAGGCGACTTAAGGGATCGGATTGTCACGCTCGCTGACTTGTTTGACACATGCCATCGTATCCCATTTATATTGGTGGATGTTCATGTTGTTGATTGTCTGATGCAGACTCGATTATTCACAGATCGCCGCCATATGGCTGGAATATTGTTAAGTAAACTTAAACTCACTTGCTCACTTCTAGTTGGCCCACCCAACGGTTCATTGTACCTTACATTAAAACAAAACGGAACAAAGTGTAGATCCAGTTTCCTGATCCGTAAAAAGACAGATGACAATTCAGTGACATTTTGAACGAGGTAGTAGTTGAACAAGTGAGCCGTAGTTGAACATTGGTGGGTTCAAAAGTTTCTTTGTCTCTTTGTTCTGAAATTAGGACGTCAGTGTTGTGACTGATGTGGCCCATTTGTCTACTCTGGGGAGCTGAGCGAACCAGTTACAACTCACTTTTGCTTTTTAGATTATCTAACCGATTAAACTTGGCAAAACAAACCATGAAGAGGTTCTTTGAAAGAGGTAGAGGAAGTCCTTGCATATATTTTTGTTATTAACTATCGGACCTGTCAATTCTTCTGTATGATTTTCCCCAAATCTGAGTCGCACTGGAAACAGACCTCCGCAACTGCGACCGCCATCTTTGTTGATACTGGAAAGCGCGGTTGTAGCGGCGACTTATATTAGCTGATTGGCTACTGTGAGAACACGGAGCCAGCGAAGGGACGTAATAAAGTTTTATCGGGCCGACCAGTAGATGCATCCAGGGTGTAGTGGAGACTTATCTGAACGTATACCTTGGAGATGTGTAACTTGCAGCTCTGATCTTACATCTCCAGGAAAAGTCCTTTTTCAAGGACCGCTGCATATTGTTCATATTATTTTTACCAGGGCACTCAAATAACTGATTTATTACTGTCTCAGGGGTGAGATATTTAGCTAATATACAATTCCATTTGTCCATTGCATCTTTGGCAATAATTGGGACGAAGTGGGTTTGAACGTGGCATAGACGATAATGGTCCTTACATAAAGAGATGTCACTAACAACGACGCTTAGCTTGTATAATGTCTTCTACGTATCGAAAGGACCCTCTCCTTTGTCTATTCCATGAATGGCTCTACTGGCCTTGGCATCATCCCACAGCTGTTATCGGCGGTTTGAGATTGTGTAAAGAGTGGGTAAAGAGTTGGACCCGGGTACCCGTCTAATTACCCCGACCGGTTCTGATCATGTGACCAACAGATTAAACAAACATGTAATATATTATTCAAAAGGCTGCATGTCTTTGGATATTTAGACATAATTACAGCCATCTCTTTTGAATATAATACATGTCGAAGCCATTGAAAAACTCAAACTTTTATCTTCCGAGCTGAAGATTACACTGCCATATCTTCCAGATGTGATGTAAGGAATTAACATAACGGGTATCCAGGTAGGGTAGAGTAATACGGGATGGGGTACCGGTGTAGAAAATTTGGAGCCGTCTCAGCCTTAGTGATAATGATGGCAAAGTGATTGGGTGATTTGTGAAGTGAAGTAGGCTAGGAATGTGCTCATAAATCTTTGTAAGGTCAGGTGTTATCATTCATATCGACCAGCACTTACTCTCATGTTATCATTCACACTAGGCACAGTCACATGTTGTTTTCCGTGGTGCTGTCAGTTTTGCGAGAGTTTTCAACAGATTTAAATTATTCACGTGGGTCCTATCACACCACTATGCCGATGGTTTTATAGATCAATTCTGATAAAGCACTCGGGTGGCTTCTTATTTGCATTTGGTCATGCTTTGTCCCACGTGGCAGAGCTCACGACAGCGATAAACATGTCAGGGATTCAGTGAGGGAGATGGAGCGCTTTTGTGCGTCCTGTAATGTGGCATGTTCTTGAACACTCGATGCTTTCATTCAATCAGTAATCGGAAATAAAGATCTGAAAGACACGTACCTTGATAAGGCTACTCCGGATGAATAAGCACATTGTTGTGTTATGGTGATTTAGTTTGCATATGGTACTCAAATACGCAGCTTGCCTGGAACTCTGGCTGAACAGCACCACTTCATGGTCCCATGGTGCCGGAATGTCAGTATGTCATCACAATCCTTCATACGGGTCATTATCTCTGGAAACGGTTGCAGAATAACCGTTAGTTAAAGTTTGAATACGTGGTCCAGCCAATATATATGGCAACGTTTCATTCTAATTTTTATTATGTTCGCGTTACAATACTTAGTCTAAAACTAAAGATATACTATGCCCACTGTCATAGGTTTAGATCGCGGGATATAAATAGCTGAAATTATTTACTCCCCAGCAAATACTTTAGGTATTGGCCCTCCGTATTCAAGGTTTACATACAGAGGTTTGAGCAGTACACACAGACAGGTACATCTCTCCATCCACTATTACAAGTTCGTTTGCAGCATCATAATATCTTGATCTGCTATTAGTACTGATGCGGATTAAGTACCTGTGTGAACACTTATCTCCTGTACTCACCAGACACCTATGATTGTGGGTTCAAATCCCGGGTTGCCCTGGTTATGTATTGGTTTGTCAGCACCAAACCCTCTCTTTGGTTTATCGAAACTGGGTAATGCCAAAGCCTGGGATGCCCGTTGTAAGTGAATTAATTATGCAACGTCTTAGTTTAGTCTGCTTAGGGATACTTAATAGCTCTAAAGTTGCTGCAGTCTCCAGCATTGAATGTAATGGGAAAATATTTAATCTACATATTTGACATGGCATTGTGCAAAGTTGAAAATATGGTTGCTCAGATTCTTTCTGTAATAACTGAGTTCTTCTGGTGCGTCAAGTAAGAATCAGTGTTATATAGCCGTGAAGCCAAAGTTATGCGTTTTAACACTTAAGTACGTTGCAGATGGAATTGATGTTCTAATTTAGGTGTGACTTTCCTGAGATAAGTATGTTTGTTTTCTATTCTATATACGTATATAACAAGCTTTAGTAACCATGAATGTAAGTTACATTTCGAGGTATTGTCATGGAAACGACATATACTCCGTATCATTGACAGATACATTGTTCCTCCAGGGCATATACTGTAATGAGAGCCAAGACGAGATCGGATGCTCATGACCACCTCATCTATCGTAGGTGGATGCAATGTTATGTGCAGCATACGCAGATGCAGCAGTTTCCCGGGAAAGATGCAATTATGCAAAGACACGTACAGCGGAAATACCATAATGTGGAGTAGTGTTCACATGTTAGGGGGTCGGAAACGTGATCGATGGCTACGACATCTGACACGTTCAATACTGAAACAACTGCAGCTAGGGGATTGATTTTGGGCCCCGACTGACGTGGGATTATACATCGACAACCACGTACACCTCTTTGAACGTGTAATTAAAGTTTTAAACAAAGTCTTTCCATCTTGCTTCTTCTTGTATCGATCAGGACAAAATCTTTTCATAGCATTTGGCAAATGACATCTGTGAAAACCCGTGTGAATATGGAATTCAGTATCATCTGACGCTGGTACAAGCTGGTACGTTAGGAGTGTTTGCTCACATGTGAGGGTATGCTGGACCATTTGAATGTGAGTGCGAGTGCGAGTGCGAGTGCGAGTGCGAGTGCGAGTGCGAGTGTGAGTGTGAATGTGAGTGCGAGTGTGAGTGCGAGTGTGAGTGTGAATGTGAGTGTGAGTGCGCGTGTGAGTGTGAATGTGAGTGCGAGTGTGAGTGCGAGTGCGAGTTTGAGTGTGAGTGTGAATGTGAGTGTGAGTGCGAGTGCGAGTGTGAATGTGAGTGCGAGTGCGAGTGCGAGTGCGAGTGCGAGTGTGAATGTGGATTTGGGATTTAGGTGTGGATGCGGGTGCGGGTGTGGATTTAGGGTTTGGGTCTAGGAGTGCGTGTGAGTTTGGACGCGGGTGTGGATGTGGGTGCCGGTGCCGGTGCCGGTGCCGGTGCCGGTGCCGGTGTGGAGTTTGGGTGCGGTTACGGATGCGAGTGAGGGTGTGGGTACGGTTGTGGGTATTGGTGTTGGAAATTATGCTGAAGAAATTAATTCAAATGTTCTGCCAGATCCCAAACAACAGTGTAGCTGCTTCGACAGTACTTGTGCATATATATTAATTGATAAATAAATATAAAATGACATCATATTTACATTTTGGCCCAAACTGGTTCCCGGCGAGAATTAAGGATTTAGATTTAGTCGTGAATAAGAAAACACTTTACCTTCAGCCATTCTAGAACTGCAAAACAATATGATTAGACGACCAGAACAATAAGGATGTTTTCAAGTCCAGGTGTTGAGATAAGTCCATGGCAACAACGCGCTGACACAGTGGAGACGGTGACGTGCAATATTATTGACATAGAAGACAAAAGGTATCTGGCAAAACATTAGACTTGCACGAGATAACCTTCCCTACGTCAAAGAGGTTTAGTTTACATACATTCTCGCCTCTGAAACTTACGTCCTCAACCTACGCTCGTTTCCAATCACGTTCCGCTGAGATGGCTGTTTTTTTTAAGATGTTTTTGCCTGGAAAATGTTTAAGTTTAACGTGTAACTCAAACGCTTGTACTGTAATTCACGTATGCGAATTTGCTCAGGTGATGTGAACATCTGATGATGTTTATTATTATAGGATATATATCCACGTAACTAGTACATGCTCAGGTGGTTGTAACTTTTCCCTCGATCTATGGAAATCAAATCTCAGCGGCAACATCGTATTATCAATCTCAGCTCCCCAGGGATTATACAACTCTCGCACCGACGTATTGCGGCTTTCCGTTCGTAACGCGGTACCCATTCACAGCTGGGTGGACTGGGACACAGTCACAGTACTTTGTCCAGGTTTACTGCACGTTTCTGTACCCGCAACTAGGTGTTTGCACGTTCGTGTGGCCACCAACGGATTCGTAAGTTGGTTTTAGTACACGAGGTTCTGCCAACACCGAAAGTGTCTGCATACTCTTTGGTTGGTGTCAAAGCTTTTACACCCGGTCACAGGTAGGCTCCATCCCGACACCTCAAGCTTGGATCAATAGCCTGCCGCCCTTAGACAGCTCACCCACAACGAGTCCATAATAATGATTGAGGTTATATGTTATGCGAACGCAATACTTTGGACAAAACGTCATTCGGGCAACGTCTTGATCTTTTTAAATGTGTATGCGTAGATCATTAGCTTACGTTATACATGTGAAATAGATCACGTCCCGATTTGGCTTTCTATTTGACCTTTATGTTATCGGCTGTTTCATCATGAACTGACTTACAAAAGGAAGCTCACGTCTTGTGTTTCCAGACAAAGTTTCGAAATACAGCGTAAAGTGTGTGTATTGTCAAACACAAACGCACGCACACGCACACGCACACGCACACGCACACACTGTCAACGCTTTCCCTCAAGAGAAATAATTTATAGATTTATATTTTTGTTAATAATGACGAATTTTCCACAAATAACTCCATAAATAAATATTTTGACGTATACCTATCTCACAATCTGTGATCATACCATTGTGTTCTTGTTCAGGTGGTCAACAAGATCATGTACACCGGCAGCTCTGACCACACCGGACGGTCCTGGGTGACTGAGTTTGGTGACTGCACTCGTGTGTACAGAGGGCACAAGCACACCGTCAGCGTCATCAAAGTGTTCGACGGCATGGGTATGTACATATTGCAGCACGAGGAATAGGATACGATGTTATAATGGTTTAAACTATGTATTGGACAAGTAATACTTACACAGCAGCATGTATCTGAGTCGGTCAGAATGTTTACCAATTGATATGACCCTTTGCGCAATGACACAAACGTTCACTCTTAAAAAAAAATCAAATTTAACGTTTTGAGTATGTTATTAACGTTTATAAACTACAGTGATATTGAACACGCCTATAACGAACTGGCTGATTTAATCAACTGTTCTTTTCATCCTAACCAGTCACTGTATATTTTAGGGTAAAATGTATATATGAACCTACGGTCACACCGAACTTCCCTTGGAGTTCCTTATAACCCTACTTGAATGTTTTGCTGACATTTTTTAGAGATATTATCCCCGATAAGACTTTTGTTCTTGGGATGAGTGTTCTTGTTTTAATCTGATAATTATTTTCCAGTTTACACAGCTTGTGGCGACTCTGTGTGTCGATGCTATGACGCCAAGAGTGGCGCCCTAAAGCGGGAGTTTGTCGCTCATGAGAGTACCGTCACAGCTTTGCAGGTTATTCCTGTAGCCATGATATAACTGTGTGGCTTGTAGAAGATCTGTATCTATAGACCCTGTTTGTCTTCTATCATATAGTTGTGTGCTGTGCTATTGTGGTGACTGCTAAAACACGACCTATATTCCCTTCTTTTCAGTCCCAGTTTGTATTATGCAATTATACGTTGTGTACATATACAGTTAGATTAAAATTTAGTCTAAAGTGTATTTCTAAATATGCCTAAATTCTAACACTTAATTTCATCCCAGCATTATGGAAACTACATTTACCAAATTATAGTAGAGCTGATTTATGTTTCTAAGTTTCAAGCGCCTGGGCGACTTATATAGCCTAATCTCAATGAGCTACCAGTCTGTGAAGTCCATGCTTACATAACATTGGAAGATCACATATATCATCAAACACGAAAAAGGATTTGTGATCGGTGTATTTGATAATAAAATGATTGATAGTTAACTGAATATTGCAGATAATTTCTGTTCGGTAGTGTTCGGAATGGGTTTGTTTTGACAGTCACTAGTCTATATCTCTGTGAAGGTGGTTCTGACGATGTGTTCTCGGCATATGACTATGACTGTGACGACATATCTTACTGTGAAGCTGCAACATCACAGCACAACCAACAAGACATGTTCATTTAAACATCCGAACAAAGTAAATGCAATCTGTAAGGGAAAATATGGTTTGTAATAGCAAGTCTGACTGGTATAGTATTTGTTTGCATCCCAACAGAAGGGAATCACTGCAACATATACTGAACAGCAAAAGAAACTCACGTTTCGAAAAAATGAAATCTCATAAATGTAACCGTTCATGTTTATGCCTGCTATTTAAAAACTTGACATAAACCTTGCGTTTCTTTTTGTGTTCAGTATACTTCAAATGTGAAATAAGCGACTGTCTACTGCATTATTGTCGAGTAGTCATACTTTCACGAACTTGTCGAAGGTGGATGATAGTGTACACTCTGAGTAATGCATCGTGTTATATGTATTTATATGGAGAGGCTGTACACACGCCTGTGCGTGATCGATGTTGTGCTTCATTGCCATTCGTTCTCTCTATCTGTGGCCTTTTCCTCTTCTGTTCCCTTAAAGTGTTTACCGGCGCCGGCGATTGTCTAGTTGGGTGTTTTGATCAGAAATCAGCCATACTGAAGCGGTTATATAGTGGCCATGAACTTGCTGTCACTGGTGTTGAGGTTAGCCATGCATGCAGCATGTCATCACCTGATAGCCAATGGTTATCTCCCCTCAGAGCACGTGACCACGTTTCCGCAATTATTAACCAGTTGTCGTGACGTAACTGCATGTTTCGGTCAAGTCAAGTCAAGTCAGTTGTCAGAGCAATTGTGAAGTTCATTAAAAAAGCTACAATATATGTCAGTCTTAGAGTTTGGAATACTGAATGCCAGCATGCGACCTCCATATTTGACATCGTTTCACTTATTTTGTTTAAAGTTTTCATATTCATGTTTTACATTTTACACTGAAAATATCATTGCTTAACTGATTCAGTATGCGTTGTAATGCGTACGGTTTTTCAAGTGTAATAAGAGTAAACTGACATTCTGAAATTAGATGAAAAGGAAATTGTTCTGTATGTATTCTAAGCAGCAATTTTCAGAAAGGTGCTTGTCTGTTATCAACCTTTTTCAAAGTCTTCCATTTAGCACGTTGACACCTTGAGCACAAAACCTTAAAATGAATGCAACTTCGTCATCAATATCGCCTCGACTGTCGTATGTTATTCATTTCCCAGAAGCACATCTGGCATAAGGCATACAAGACAAATTCATTTGTAATTTTAGAAAACGGAACTGCATTTTTAAAGTTTTAAGAATGAGGAAAACATAGCGTATCAACTTTAAACAGTGTAATGCATGTGTCATGTACTATTATTCCTAATTCATACCTGGGCCAATCACTCCATTTCAGTTTATAATCATAATCCAATTATTTGGTATTTCTTCCCTAAATTTCAAATATCAGGTCCATTATAATACTTAACGTTTTAACTGTAGTCATTTGTAATCAGTTCGAATCACCTGTGACGTGACCTCTGGTGATGATCGATTTCAGGTTGTTGACGGGCGCCTGTTCACTGCTTCTTATGACGGCAGTTTGAAGGTGTGGGATGCCACTGGAATCAAAGATGACACGACCTTCGGCAAAGATGATGACAAGGACAAAGATAAGATGCGAGAAGTTGAGAAATACACCGGCTTCGAACAGCCACAAGTGGACAACAACCAGAACGGGATTCACCAGGACCAGAAGATAATGATTGACTAAGCAAATAATATTAAGGGGGTGATTTGTGACATTTGCCCAGATATATCAGTTCGATAAGTTTAGGAATTAACAGTTCGAAATTGGTTTTGCTCTGAAAAGGGGTTTTGTTTGTAAACTTAAATGTGCAACCGTTCAACGAATAATTATTTCTGTTGCTGGGTTTGATGTCCGTATACATCCCATGAAGCAAACCTAATGCACTACACTGTGCAATCTGCGAAAGTATGTACTCATGGATGAAGATCTACTTTCTAAGTTCACGGAAATTAATTAGACAAACAAAAACAGCAATCAAAATAATTTGGCGGATGGTTGTTATCAATTGGTATAATGCTTTGTATAAATGCAAGCATGGCTTTGTTGTATAAACAACATCTTTCGTTGCTGCCTCAAAGACTCACAGTATTCGGTCCAACTATATCCAACACCCAATAGGCCACTGGCTAGCGGACGTGACGTATTTAAAGGAATGCTGGGAAAATATACAACATGGCGTCTAGCCAAGGCACCGTCCTACTAGCAATGATGACATAAAACCTGATACTGGGTAGCTGTCCGATTGATGTTTCACGAATGACGTCTTTCACAAAATTCTATATTTTCACACGTTTGAACTCGCACGTAGTTAGGCGTTGTATATATATGTTGTGGTCATGTATGATGTTGTTGATTGTAAATAACTCACTCGCGATGTGAGACGGGTATATTGTTGATCAAGGAGATTGTTACGTACAATACAACTCGAAATATTCACTTCTTTGGATTTTGAGAAAGTACTCAATTTTCAGAAAAAAACGTCAGTGAAAAATGGCAGACAAATGATTATTATTTTAGATTTCTATTTAAGAAGGCTATTAAAAAGGCTTTCAGTGACATAATTTAATTGACCCATCCACCATTTCCAAATATACAACAGTATAAATGCTTTGTAAGATAGGTAGAAAATAGAGAATGTTTTGTTCATCTGTTTGTCTTAGCTGATCTACGTACAATCGTTTACTGCTGATTTTTAACATTTACTAGTTATCTTTTTTTGTGTTTGTTATTTTAAGAGGTTTTTGAAATATCCTTTTATTCTCAACTGCTGCACGCCCTTCTGGACGTAACTGCTGATTTATGGCGGCCGTAGACACTTATTGTTTGAACACTTGTTGACTTATTTTATCCTTTCAATGCTCACTGATTTTACAATTTTAATTGAAAATAAATCAAAGGGTATGAGCATCCTTTTGGAAGGTAACGTCAGCTTTAATGACATATGACAACACTGATTATATGTTTTATGATTATTCGCAAAATGTTCCTCTGCACAGACTTTACACATATTGCATTCGATAATTCTTTGTTAAATGAACAGTTTTCAGCAAATATTAATCATCATTAATTATCGATTGACCTAATAACCTTTATTGAAAGGAAAGCTAGTATCAACTATGTGCATAATTTATACATGCGTTACCTACACATTGTTAATGCAATCTGTGATGTTGTGTAAATGATCGTGTAGTAGAAAGGTAATTGTTAATCCGTCCAACAAATTGTGATATACATGTTTTTTATCTCTTGAAATGTGATGTAGCAAGTGACGCATTTGTACTTTAAGCAAACACATTGTCTGCATTTTGACTCACTTTCATAAATATTTAGAAACTGTTTCCCTAACTGCTGATGATACATCGGCCAAACTACTCGTATGACGATCTTTACATAGATATTTGTTCTAACTGATTCATTTGGCATAAGAGATTAAAATACTCTGCATGTATGTTTTCAAACACAAACGAAAGGAAAATATCTCTGAGCTTTCAAAAATATACTACAACTGTGCTATTTGTACTTCAGACATTGTTTTTGTTGTAGAATAGATTCTTGGAAATTTCTGAAGCAAAATGTAGTGTTGGCTGAGATTAATCAAATAACCTTTGAGCAATATTCAAATGTAAGGACATTCAACCAATCTACATATGTTTCTTGTAGTAAACCACCAGGGCTTCTTCAGTTGACAATAACACTAATCTCAAACTCAATGTTTTAATTATTTTTGTAAAATAGCAATATGCTGTTAATGGTGGAAACTAATTATGAACACAATAAAATGTCGTCACGGCGGAAAGAAAAAATCCATTACTCTTCTGTGTCTGTTATACACTGGTAGGTAACTGCACAGCACAATAAAGGTAACTGCACAGCACAATAAGGACTAACAAACGGTCTTAGATTATCTTTCGAAATACTCACACATTCCCCATGAGAAATACATTCACTCAACATGAAAAAATGTCGGAAGAATATTAGTCATTCCTATGTTCGTATATATGCTCCTGATTTAGGACTTAGTTTCTCGTTTACTTTCTCCTGATTGTCTGTTGTTTCTTTTGATGAGGTTGGCTTGATCGATAATAGTAAACTAGAAGAGTCGCTTCTAATGCTACATTTTAATGCATGGCAATTGTTGGTTTTGTTAAAGGAAGAAGTCAGTTAACTTGCTTTTTGTCTAGTTTATGCTTTGAAAGACATCAGTATGGAAATATTTGATCTACGGGAACCAAAAAATACCTAAATAATACATATACACTATTTGCATATGAAGTCGATGTGCAATATCATTGTGTTTGGCGTGAAACCTGATTCGGAGACTTCAAGTTCTTTAAATTTCCAGTTTGTGTAAGCAGCGTTTCTATTCCAGAATATATGAAGGAAGAACATAGATTTAGAAAAGGAATCCAGATTATTTATGGTGCTTGGTGCCAGTTGATCTGATATTGCCATACGGTTGCCCTAAATGGAATTTCAGCCATGTGCCTTTCTGAGATTCTGTTAAGCTCATATGCAAGACAGTGTACCTAACAGAGTTTGATGATTTTGAGCATTGTTTGAGATAGGCTGTATCTTCGTAGGCTCTGACTATCTATGCACCCACCTATTTGAAATAGTAACAGAGAGACATGCTTCAGGTAGCACATTCATGCCCTGCTAATAACATATCTGTATAAATATATATATTCAATAAAGAAACTATCCATCTTCATTTGGAGTGTGTGCATGGATCTTCTCTGTTGTTTGACTTTGAAAGTACACATTTACAAGCATGCATGTGCAAGTCATCTGATCACTTGCATACTGAGAGGACAAAGGAACACACGAAAATTCAAGTGTTCCCTTAATATTTTCCAGTTTTCATCACCAGCTTTGAATAGCGCTGTGGGGGAAGATCTGAGAAAAGATGAAGTGGTGTTCCTTTATTTGTTTTCCTCAGTATGTACCATAGATAATATCATAATTATACCTTGGTGACCTCTCCACATATCCTTGAGGCCATTTAAATATTTTAAGATATGACAACCTTTCGTTCAACTTTCCAAAAGTCATGTCGAGCGAAATCCCATTAGCTCCAGCCATTGGTGATTACATCTCACAACTCTTAGGGTACAATGGGGCGTGCTCTTTCATCAGGATTTCAAACAGCTTCATACTACTCTCGTTCAGAAGTTGTTGTATCAAGGTGACAGCATTCAGGGCATTCATTCAAGGCCTCAGTTTCCTAAAATTCCTCATTTGGTGTATGAGTGACAACAATTATGTCTGATGCAATTTCCTACTTCAGTTTATTTCATACGTTCCCGATGTACGTTATTTGAGCAATTGTCTAGACTCTGTGTTGTACAATCGACTCCTCTATTGTCGCTTCTACTACAATATTAACGAAAACGAACACATCCATCAAATGACAAAAGCAGAACATTTATGGTTTATCAAATGACTTTGCAATGGGTAAAGATTGTTGAGGTCTACTTTTAGTTCTTGCTTTATTGCAAGCTACCATCTGGTATGTGTGAAGTACATATTGATACAGGGATGCAGACATATAGAATACACAATTCGAATTTATAAAGTTATCATTATACACTCTTTAACAAAAATAAGAAACGCAAACCCAAGTATCAATGGAAATTTGGTGTTATTCAAGGACCTGTAGCGGAAAACAAAGATACATGAATGGAATTTGTGGAGCAATGCATTGCTATCTTGTCCATATTACACGGTGCTGTCCACCAGGTGGTGTTGAAGTCAGTGCCTCGTATGACCACCTCCAGCTGCTAACACTGCCCGACAACTCCTGGGTACAGATTGAATCAGTCGTTGGATGGTTGCTTTTGTTCTTTGTTTTTTTTGGGTTTTTTTGAGGGGTGTATACAATGTGAATAGAAGATATAACCATAAGGTCAACCTATGCAGATATCAATAATGCCGCTGTTTCCTCACGTGTGCCATTACATTCAGATGGATTGAAATGCGTGGTTGTCTATGCAGAAAGAAGGACGAAAGAAGTGTATCCGTATTCAAGGCATCGTGACCAAAAGTACGTAATTTTATATACATAATTTCAGTGCGCATGGACATTGAAGTGGTTATTTACATATTATACGGTAGATTTCGTTTTTAAAAGATTGCAATATGTTTAAGCATTCTAAATATTGTCAACGCATTAACAAATTACACTTTTCACGTGTGCTAAACATCGGTAATTTCCGCACAACAGACGTGATTCATTGATATTCGAGATAAAAAATTACTACAACGAAGTACAAAATGAGTTCGGCATTCCCAGCGGGTACATAGAAAATTTTGCTCGCTTGTAAGCGGGGTTCATTGGAAATAATAGGAGAGCGCCCAGCCAGTCAGAAAGCAACATTTATTCGTGGGGTAAAATACACAGACTGTATCATAACAACGTACGCTACTAGAGTTGCCTGCATGGGACAACAGTTCAGGTACACCCTAGATGGACAAGAAGTGACCCACTATGGGCAGTCACCAAAGAGAGGGGGAGTTTGATTTTATGCAGCATCTAGCAGTATGTCAGTAGTCATGGCGGGGAACACAGGAAATGCGTCTCACACATTGTACTCATGTGAGGAATCGAACCCGGGTGACGAGTGAGTACTTCAACCACTAGGCTTCCACATTCACTTAATCACTGAACTTTCTGTACCTTCTGGCAGCAGTGTGACTGGCAATAGTCAGGTAAAGCATTCTACATGTGCGAACCACGCCTTTGAAATGTCTCGCTTGCATTCCAAGTACACACTCGTCAGACTCCCCATTGTTCTCGGGGCTCATGGTTTGGTACCTCCTGATCTCGCGGCGCAGCTCAACAGAGTGCCCGATTTCTCCACCCTTAGCACAGCCCTTCTGACAACGTGGGTAATACAGAAGGCTGACTTAACCTGCAGTGTTAGTGGGGAGTCTACAATGTTGGGGAATCTACATAATCTCCGGCAAGTTCTTGGTGGGTCCGACTAGGTACCGTTCCTTTGGGAGAAGTCCCATTTGCTGTCTGGGCTGCGTGTAGAGGGGGCGAGGGCCCTGAGCTGATGATGGGCTTTAGCAGCCTGAGTGTGCCAGGATCACCTGAACCCTGCCTGCTGCATTTCTATCTTAATCTGCAACACATAATAGTGGCATATATGTACCACTCATACATCCATGCCAAAGAATGCTAAAAGCCCACAGTCCCGATTATTATTACCCGGATGAACCAAGTCCTTGAAGATTAACAGTCACGTGACTTCTGCCTGCCAATGATGTCATCTACATGGGAAGACGGCTGTTCCATCACATGTGAAGGACAGCTGTCATACTTGGTCAGCTACATACGACTATCGAGGCCACCCATCTTGGTAAACTGACCAAAGCTGGGTTGCTCCATCATAATATGCACCTCTGTACAAATAATGTTTTCACTGTCACCACTCTCTCTGCTCGTATACAACCAGTTCCCTTTCTACCAGAACAGGCATATTCATGTTACTTCAATTTGCCATTTGGATACTAATGGATACACTGTCCCCTACGTTTTCGGAATTTATTAACTACATTCCCTTGAACAAAAGACTTGCCATCACAGAACATACCTCGCAGTAATGGCTTTTAGTGGTTTTAATACATTATAAATGAATTAATGCTTCAAAAGAGCATACAGTGGGCGGTTTACAGGAAGGCCTGTATTGTATGTTTCTAGGTACCAGACATATAAATATGACAGCATTAAATTTTCATACCCTTGTATGTGCACTACAAAGCTGTCAACATTTCACTGTTTATATTCTTGGATAATTGCTGGTTTCGGAATATTATATATTAGACAAAACGATGAAAGTCTAACGCATTTGTTTCTACAAAGAGATAATGGCAATAATGATCTTTTGGAAGTCGGATAAACAGAGTGTCACAATATAATGCTAATCTAGATAAAAGCTGCCATTTTTGATGACTTAGAGACTAGCTATCATAACGCCGACCTAGGTAAAGGTTGCCATCTTGCTAACTAAGAATCTGTGTCATACAGTTGACAGCTAACATCCACAACAAATATTCCACAGTGACCCGCAGAAATCGATCCAGTTTAAGTCAATGTTAGTCGTCTATTTTCTACAAATAAACACATTACACAAACATAGAACTAATTAGAGGCTGAAAGGGGCTGGGATTTGAATATCAATTGATAAACACGCAACTCTGTGTGTGTATTAAGTATTTATTGCTTGCTGTTGACATGTGGAGTATTTTGTTACGAACCAAAGTAACAAACTTGATCAAAACCAAAGATATTCTGTTACAAAATACATTAAACTTGAAACAGACATAGATTGATGTCAATAATATATCGCTTCTTGCGTGATGCTCTTCTGATTTATGAACATATTTTATCGGAAAATATAAATTGTCGTATAAAATCCTCACAAAAAATATTTATGCTTCAGAACTTGAAGTAAAACAGATCTAATGGCACGAGAGGATAACATACCGAACACAAACAAACGGATTACGATGGCAATTATCTTTCTCTAAAAACATTCATACATTTCAGGAAAGCAGTAGCGGAAATATAAAATCATATGAATATTACATGGTACTGAAGCCTATAGGTCGCCATAAGTTGCTGTCAGTAACAATGGACATCTTGGACCTCGAATATTGCACCCATGTTTGGAATTAAATCCGTGCCTTCGGCGTCTCGAGTGAACGTCTTAACCGCTAGGCTACCCCACCGTCTCTACAAGGGGAGGAATGTACCAGTGCCCACATTGGTAAATAAACATGTGGATCATTGCCTTTCTCATTGACTCACTCGTGGGGGAGAAACTGATTTGATGTATCTGTCATTAATGTATAATAGAAGTGTCATATCGAATTTCTGGTCGGCTCTTTAGTGATGACCTCTGGTTAGTTTATGGCGGACGGCGTTGCCAAATGTAAATGAAGGGAGCGTTTCCCTGGATGCAGTCGAAACTGTACAGTTTTTGTGTCATTTGGTCTTTAATGTTATCCATATAATGATCTGTAAATTTCCTTGTTAGTGGCGCCTCACAGTAATGAATTGAGTGATTTGGGGAGTTTAATTTTACCACTCTTTGGACAATATTCCAGTAATATCACGGCAGGGGACACCGGAATGGCATGTGATGGAAGTGAGTGTTTGTTGGTAACATGAGATATATGCAAGGTCTTGTTGTTAACATGTGATAGAAGCTAGCGCTTGTTAACATGTGATTGAAGCATGTGTTAGCATATGATGTGAAGGAGTGCTTGTGGTTCACATATGTTGGAAGCGTTGTCCTGTGATTAGCATACAGTTAAGATATGTAACGTCTTTTAAACATTATTTCAGGTCAGGTAATACATAAATCATCTAGACATTAAGTAAAATATCGCAGCCACTACAGAATATGTTCGCCACCCTAACCTAATCCTAACACCAACCCTAACCCAACCCAACCCTAAAACTAACCTACCCCTAACCCCTTGATTACCCTAACCCTAACTCTAACCCTTTGATTACCTTAACCCTAATCCCTTGATTACCCTATCCCTATCCCTTTGATTACCCTAACCCTTTGATTATCAGAGATAAAAACATACTGGTGGAATAAGGTAAACATGGTGTTAAAATAGCTTCGTAATTTAGTGGCGAACATATTCTATAATCGCACCAAAATATCATTAAATATTTAATCATGGCTGATCTGGTATCGTGACCAATGACCACGTGTACACGTGTATATTTGGTAAAACAAAGGATGGATTGCCGTTTTAAGTATTTGACGAAACTGCTTTTGCCCATACAAACCTAAACGTAAAGCAAATACATGAAACCTGTAATTATGTCATTAAATGTATTAAATGTGATATACAAATACACAGATTGAAAAAGAATCCGGGATAAACAGAATATGGAATTCAATGGAACCAATAGCAAAACTGCACAATGTCACAAGCCCTCATCTTTGTTCGAGCAAGTACAGAAATACTCCTTGTAGGCGCAATGTGCATGGTTAACAGAACTGACAGAAATACATATTGATTTCCTCTAGCTAGCTCCAGTGAATAACAAGTTTACCAGGATCACATGTCTCCCCTCTCTTGGTGGATATGCGCTACTACCATTACCCCGTGCCCCGCATAGACACACACATCACACAGATCATGCACGACAGTGACCAAACGCTATTACTTGACTAAGCAGAATGAGGTTGCGCTAACACTGACACTTGTCATGTTGACACGCTGTCAGACAGCGATATAGAAGGCCACAGGACTATCAAGGCTTGACTCCATTCACTCATTGGAGGACAATTTCAGTCACAAAAAAGAGTTCCACAAAGCATTACTTGTTCCTAAGATACCATGAGCCATCGGTTAGTCATGGTGGATCTCAGCATTTGGACATTTTACTTTTAAACAAATATTTGCCTTACAAGTTAAACCATTCTGACTATTTCTCCATAACACAGCGAGACGTCTTGACATAACAAAGCTTAACATGGTTGGTTGGTTTGTTGTTTGACGCCGCACTCAGCAATATCCCAGCTGCATGGCGGCAGCCTGTAAATAATGGACGAGTAAATAACATAGAAACCATTGACTATAACAGAAGAGTTAAACAAAGACACAATGCTTTTATGATGTGCTAACAAATTGAGTTTTGGTCAGTCATTATGCTGTATGGAATAAAACAAACATGCATGAACAATGATATTATTGTTTAGTTTGGACGACTGGTTTGATATTGCAGCATGTCCCGTTCTACACACCAGTGTCATTTACATACAGAAACAGGAACACTGAAGGACATGGACCATATGTAAGCTGGGTAATTATAATGTAGCCAAGTTTATATGATCGTATTAGGGCAGGACACAGCTTGATATTCCTTCAAAACACATTTGTTTTTGTATCTGACAGAGGTACAGACAATCTGTACATGAAATGAAAGCTTGTGATCCGAGTATTGAGAAAATATGATGTGGTGAAATTTACGTGAACATTCCCGTGTAAAAGCATTTTAATGTCAAACCACTAAAGTCTTTAGAGAAACTTTACAGCAATATGAGTCATGAAGAAACTAGTACTACTAGTACTTAATGTAGTCTGCTGAGACCACTTCCTGTCATAGAAGTGCTGTCATGTGGAACTTGACAGCTTGTATGATCTTTTCCCAAGTATTTCTATCAGACGCTCCTTTATTCAGTTTGTCAGATGGGGTTAAGACATATGTGAATAGTGTAACAGTCACATCACGAGGTTGGCGCAACCCGGTATGAAAGTCTGTTTGCACGGTTCACATCATGGTCAAACAAGGAAAGGCGCTGCCAGTTTGAAGATTAAAATCACAAGAGGGGATAACCCAATGAACAGCAGTTCCTGTCACTAGCGGCTTCTAAATGTTTCCAGCTTGAGAGTGCCTGGGACGCCTGTGTAAAGGTTGACGGTGGTCTCCTATAACGAAGAAAGCTAATGTCCAAGATTAGGTCAACGTACTTTCATGTACTTCCATGCAATCAAGAAATTCAATGAAAAGATGTTTCATAATGTCTCTCCTTTCTGTTTGAATATTGCACAGCAGGAATGTTCTGCTGTTTGACATCGCCGATAAGCATTGTGATAAGCATTGATTTCTGAACTACCAGGATGATTGAATAATTAATGTTTGGTTTGACTCTTAATCCTGAAGACAAGTCCATTCCTCTTTTGTACTGGATTCCAAAGCTACATGAAAATCCATACAAAGAGTCATATATTGCTGAGTCCAACAAATGTACCACAAATACCCGTCTCAAAGATTAACCATAATCTTTTTTATTTCAAGGACTTTCTATATATTCCCGAAAGATATCTGCTACAAGCGCAATAAATGCCAGGTGGACTCTCAAAAATTTGCTTAAACGTTTACAGTCTAAGACCAAGTTCCAGTTTGTAAAAACATTTGATTTTTCAACTCTACAACACAACAAACTTCCAATCTTCATTCCGTGTTCCATGGGACATTTGTCTTGGCTGGTTGTGTGTATTGGCTGGTTGTGTGTATTGGCTGGTTGTGTGTCTTGGCTATGTATTTGGACAGGCTGTGTGTCTTGGTTGGCTTTATGTAATGACTGGCTGTGTGTATTGGCGGGCCGTGTGTCTTGGCTGGTTGTATATTTAGACGGGCTGTGCGTCTTGGCTGACTGTGTGTATTGGCTGACTGTGTATATTGACTGGCTGTGTGTATTGGCTGGTTGTGTATTTGGACGGCCTGTGTGTCTTGGCTGGCTGTGTGTATTGGCTGGTTGTGTATTTGGAGGACATGTGTGTATTGACTGGCTGTGTGTATTGACTGACGGTGTGTATTGACTGGTCGTGTATTTGGACTGTCTTGGCTGTCTGTATATTGCAGGCTGTGTGTCTTCCCTGGCCGTGTGTATTGACTGGTTGTGTGTATTAGCTGGCAGTATGTATTGTCTGGCTGTGTGTAGTGGCTGACTGTGTGTATCGTCTGGCTGTGTGTCTTGGCTGGCTGTATATGGGCAGGCTATGTGCCTTGGCTGGCTGTGTGTATTGACTGGTGTATTTGGACGGCCTGTTTGTCTTGGCTGGCTGTATATTGACAGGCTGTGTGTCTTCTCTGGCTGTGTATATTGACTGGTTGTGTGTATTAGCTGGCTGACTAGCTGTGTATTTGGACGGGCTGTGTGTCTTGGCTGGCTGTGTGTCTTGGCTGGCTGTGTGTATTGGCTGTATCTTCTATGCTCTTACAAATCAGTCCAGTTAGACCACTAAAAGCTGTGTGAGACTGTGCCATTAATTTTGAGATAAGAACTCAGAGTGATGTAGGTCCTAGACAGATCACGCTAGTGATTGTAGAGGCTTTACCGACACACTCATAATGAGGCCGGATGGGCAACTAGAGACCTCGGGGAATACTAGAAGACAAGGGACTCGACACTGTAAAGTAGAGTGTCACCTGACAATAAGGTCGGAAAGTTTAGTTTCGTGTTTGAAAAATTCATGTGAGAAATGGCACGACATAGGTTATTAAAGTAATTACGTTGATTATGTGGTCGGTGTCCCATTGGAGTCCGTGCTGACACCGCTAGTCATTAACTGGTGATTGTCTGCGGGCAGGACCTCCAATCGTGGCCTAATTCTCACACTTACCCAACAACAACGCCATCGCTAGCTTACTGGCTGCCAGTCGAAATGGGATCCCATCTTGGATAATTTAATCAACATCTGGTCGAAGACATTCAGACGAGACAGTGTTGAAGACAACTGGGAACGTTTCATTATCTCTCAAGGCTTTTTACGTTATCTCTCAAGGTCATCTTATGGTGTTTTTTTAAGTATCTGCATTCTTCTGATATTAAAATACCCACGAGTAAGCAATACGCAAGGTAGATCTATCAAGGCGCCTTATGAATATTCATCAGAATGTCGCGTCAGTGTTTAGGGGAAGGGAGGCAACCATGTCATGTGTTCATCTTTTACGACATCTACTTTTCCCTCTTCACAGTTTTAAAATATCATTCCACAATCCTTGCATCTATTATACAGCACAACAACGATCAATAGCGAACCAGTCCTGAACATATGTTGAACGACATTTTATTAGATGTGTAGTCACAACCACCGGCATGTTTTTAAATTATCATAAAAGTGATATGAATTTTGGTCGATCATCATCTTGCTTATTGGACTCGCGACCTTTTTCGTCACGTTTGTAGGGTTTACATCACGGAGTCTGTATAGGTAAAATAAAAGTAGTGGATTCTTGAATCCTTATTAGTAAGCGGGTATTGAACTGAATACCTAGTTTCACTCAGAATCTTTATTGGCAAGAAAACACAGGTTAAGAAATGTTTAGTATGACCCGGCTTCCTTATCGGTAAGCATGTCTTGGATACTTGATGTCTATACTGACCCAGAGGTAAGACAGTATTCAGTACTGAAAACAGCGTATGACACGGAATCTTTATCGGTAAGACAGTATTGAGTACTGAAAACCCATTATCACCCAGAAGCCTTATCGGTAAGACCAAGAATTACCTATGACAGACCCACACAGAACACACACGATGCCACTGCAAGAGATGAACATGGATAATTCCAGATCTATTATGTCAACGAGAGTTTGCTTGACATTTCACAGAACGTGCCCCGCATCTGGCTCTTGAAGCGTGGTAAAATGGCTCTGCCGAGGATTCCCACAAGACGATAAGCACAGGAAAGTCCGTGAAGCCCATAACAGGTGTCACCCGCTCTGGCCTTGTTGGAATATTGATAAAAATGGCGTACAACCAACCCTGTCACTTACTTCCATCGTTGCACGATGTATTACACTGTTGTAATGAAACTTCTCAAACATTCTTGAAGGCATTCTTGAAGGCAACAGTTACATTTGACCTTAACGCCCATTCTTTAACACATAGGTTACCTACGACCACTTTATGTTTGTGCTTTAGGAAAGGAGGCTCTGTTGATCCGTCTGGAGGTATGTGGCGTGTCTCCAGGTACACGGCTACTGTCATATATGAGGAGATGAGGTACATATCCGCGCTTACGTCCAACTCGTTATGTTTTCTTGTTTAGCGGTGTCGGTATCAAATAAAGCCAAAAATTAATTCGGTAAAATGCATTCCCCAACTGAAAAGGTGCGCGTAAGTAGTCACTTTTATTACAATAATACTTGGATTTAGAATAATTCAAATTTTAACCAGTTTGATATGGCGACTTCCCACCCCTTCTACTTGTTGCAGATTTAACTGTGCAAAATGCTTTTACATCTCCTTTTTGAAGAACTGTCGTTAAAATCACATCTGCAAATAGAACCAACGAACCCGCATGCCACATATTTGTATGTTCTGAGTATAGACAGTGAGATTGGACGGATAATTAATCCTAATTTAATTAGGGTGTGTTCAAACTTGCAAGATCTTCCACCTACAGCTGCAGCTGCGAGGTGTTTAACACAACTACGTACAAGAAGTCTGGAGATCATATATCAGAGTGGTGTCTTATAGACTGGTGTAATTGAAATGTAACTGGAGGTTCTTCAGTCTATGATCTGTATAAGGTTAATTACAGGAGAGCTGTTTGCAATACTTCAAGTTTTGAAACAGGCACAATCAGGTGTATTGGGAGATCAGGTATTGTACGATATAAACTACCACATGTACACACTCTTCTTGATATCTGCAGGCAGATATGACGGAACCACCACAAGCATAAGCCTATGTGGCAAACAACTTGTAGGGAAATTGCGTACGACAGCTGTTGGCAAATCAAACAGTCTTAACGCATTAACGACATGTCCATGAAACTTATATTTTGCCCCAAACTACTGGGAGACATGCATGGAGATGTGTAGTCAATCGATTCATGAGTGAAAATGGTGTGACGTCACAGAGCTGGATCTTGAAGCATCATAAAATGCTGGAAACGAGTTTCAGGCATCATGGCATTTCGTTTTGACTCACAGACTTTCCAAACACATTTCTCGATACTTGATAATCCATGGTAAGCGTGGAACAAGACGTAAAGGACCTTTCAACCTGAATATAACGTGTGTGTTTTGAGAGATACTGTAACCAGGTGTTGAGAATTTCCAAAAGCTTCCAGTGGTAAAAACCAAGTTACTTCCCTTTGACCATGATAACATGTTAAATACACATCCATAATTTACAGTTTAATATTTGATATCAAAATTAGTTGTATGATGCGTACGTCAAAACGTTTATCAGAATGTTCATTTTGTAAGGTCGATGTTAGTATAATCGAATGTGGCGAATATAATCATACCCAGCTAAAGATATAAGTATGAGTGAGTGAGTTTTGTTTTACGCCGCACTCAACAACATTACAGCTATGTGGCGGTGGCCTATATAAATACTCGAGTCTGGATCACACAATCCAGAAATCACAAGACGGGTACTGCGGGCAGCGCACATGCAGGACACAGATAGCTCGTGCAGAGCACGTGTATTGGCTGCCAGTTGCATCCTAGTTCAATCATTTGAGGACTGTTCCATCAATGTTGCTCTGTTCAGTACGTGTACGCAAAACATTTGCACTGTACCAGACATGGTTCTGTGTCTCTTGTGTAACCTTCACTATACGCGTGTGTTCCTGCTTTTCCTTGTGTACTGTCGCACGGGTATGGTTACGACAAGAGGTTTCACTCCGGATGTAAACCTGTTCATCCATCACCAGAATTCTTTTCAACGCTGTTTACCCAGTTTATGGATGCAGCCTTGTGATTCAGGACATACAAGGTATTTCACTTCACCATTTTTATTGACAAAGAACACGAAGCCCAAACTAAACAATGAAAAATACATTACTGGGAGGTGTATTACAAAAATCAAAGGAAATCAGCAACTCAAACCCATTCCCAAACCAACACTGGCTTGAAATAAATCCTACTGCTAAATATATCCCAAACACTAAATACATTTATTCTCCACCCATCTATCTGTACCTATGTCAACCTTACTATGACTTAAGTGCTTTGCAGTGTGAGGGAGGTCATATGTTTCCTCACGAAACAAGGACTGGTCCGTCTCGGAACAAATTCTACCTTATCACAAAACAAAATGGGAAAGCTATTTCGTCTCAAAACAAGAGATCACACACTCTGTGTCTCTAACCACAGGCAAACTATAGCGCAAATGAGGTTGCACAACATGGAGAATATGACAAAGATTGGCAACGTACTTCCCTCGCATCGGATCAAACAATATTTTTCATGTCATGTCTGTGCTCTCAGATTTTATACCCCACCCCCATACCCCCATGTTTAATAGTTACTCACATGAAATATGTTTCATTCAACGTTTTAAGCTCCACTTGTGGTATTCAGATCGTTCTCCGTCTCCATTACCAATGCCCTTTTCAGGTTTAACGGAGTGAAGAAACAGGTGGCTGACGCTGAGGGTGCAGGTTCGAATCCCGGATGAGATTCAACCCAAAAAGTACTAAAACTCGTACTTTGCTAAGAAAGTTTAATCCCAAATATCACATTAGGTTACTCTTTTTTGAACCCAGTCCAATGATTTGTTACATTGACGTAGATCCAGTATGGTGGCCACCATAAACTTAGTTGATCACCATGCGAAGGATATATTCTGTATTTGATTGTGGTAGCCTCATATTTTTACATTTTATTTATTTGTGTAAATAGGGTATCATTAATAGTTTGGTTCTGGTAGTTTTTGCTGGATTTGGTTTTTACTACAGTATGTGTGGTATTGTGTCACAGGAATAGAGTGAGGAGCCACTGTAAGATCTGTTGGTGCGGTTACATTCATTATTATAATTGAGCTCTACTATCTTATATGGTTATAGACTGCTATTGTGTACACTTGACGCCTGACTTTTTGAGTCAATTACCAACACCTTAGTGATTTTACTCATGATCATGTGATCACTGTTTATTTATGATGTAGTACAAGTTGCTACATCTACATTTGTACATATCCAGATTTTCTATTTAAACAAAATGGCCATCGATCTCCACGATCTCAACGCCAAATGGAAAGGCACTGTTTAAGGGTCGCCTAACTGCCTAGACCAGACCGAATCTGAGACAGGTAAACGGTAATGAAGATCTACGCTGGGCACAATAGCACCTGCAGATGGCTAAACGTCCAGCAAACTGCCGGTATTGACGTCATGAAATATATCATAAAATGGCTATAGAGATCACATGACCTCAATCAGGGGAAATCGTCATGCCGTGAGACGTCAACTCAGCATGTCGCAGGTTGCCAAAGGCAGTGTTTACGGCAGTGTTCAGTAGTCGACAAGACACCGTTCCCTTGCTGCTGTCAATACGAGGGGGACATACTCGTCACTGGACAAACTCCAGTACTGATGACAAGTCCCTGTGAGTGAGTGAGTTTAGTTTTACGCCGCACTCAGCAATTTTCCAACTATATATCGGCGGTCTGTAAGTAATCGAGCCTAGACCAGAGAATCTAGGGATCAATAACATGAGCATCGATCTGCGCAATTGGGAACCGATGACATGAACCAACCAAGTCAGCAAGCCTGACCACCCGATCCCGTTAGTCGCCTCTTACGACAAGCATAGCCGCCTTTTATGGCAGGAATGGGTTGCTGAAGGCCTATTCTACTCCGGGACCTTCACGGGCCCCAGTCCCTGTGAAATAACAGTGGTCCCATCGGGCTTGTGACGAAGGTGGACGATGCAGAAAGCGCAGCTCAATGCCCATCCCAGTTTTAGTGTATACACCTTGCGCCTACAAACAAATGACCACTAACAATTTGTTCCGTATGGGTATGTCAAGACATAAAGCATCACATGTGAAGTTTCTTTTTTTGTGTAGTATACTTCGAGTTACGTGAGATACGACGCAACAGAGTTTGGCACGACGATGAGTAACCATAGCAAAGTGCTTCTTCATTTCCGGGTAAAAATTATCAAAGCGTAGGAAATATACCACTTTAAAACATTTCAAATGTATTTATTTACCTCAAATAAACCGCTTTTATCTACATTATCGATTATGTTTTCCAGCGTAAACGACTACGTTTGTTTTCGTTAAAAGATACATTACAAACGCGTGTCTTGTGTTAAAGTAGACCAGTAATTTCTGTTGATGCAGATGCACCCTGTTTAAGGCAGCTATTTCTGTCATTGATAAACTTCCATTACAACTGAACTGCTGAATGTTCTCATTTTGACTAGAAACACGAAGACCACAAAAAGCCATAAAACTCTGATGAGTATGACGTACTGAAATGCGTGACAGCACTGAACGGCTTGTTATTTACAGTGTAATTAATCTGTGATGTCTATTTGGAAATATCGGTTTGAAGATTTAGAGCATTGATCAAATGCTTCTTTACATATTTATTACTGTTTATCGATTTCATGTAAATTGTTAGTGTTTAGTTTAATAACAGTCGCCATGGAAACACGTGCGTATTTCTTAAAGAGCCAATTAAGCAAATCTCGCTTGTCTTAAAGGCACACACTGTTTTGACCTATATGATATATATTGGGGCATATGCGCTCACTTTAGCTTCCTATTGATGCGACAGAAAACTCATTCCTGACGACTGATATCGATAATTGAATTTGAAGCTACGAGGTGAAGAGCTTACTAACAGAGAACACTCGCCATATATTGAGTGGGAGCAACATTCCCGTACATCGAACACTGTCGTACGCGAAATTGGCGGTGTGTGCTGGACTGGTTTAAATGTTAATGACCAGTTGTGTGTAGGATATTCGTAAAGAGCGCTCCAAGGGACATAACACCATAGGGATTCGCTTGAAAACAATATTCGGCCGGTAGAGGGCGAGAGAGTCGATTTAATGCGGCGTTGCATTAATTCATTCGAACGTAATGCTTTAATATTGTCATCAAAATACGACTTGAGGGGTGTGGGGTGTGTTTGTGGGGGTGGGGGGAATTAATTATACGGTAGCTTCCTTGAAGGGACTGACCGCTGGTATTAATGAGAGAAATGCATTATTTATGTGTAGAGAAATGTGGTGTGATACACTGCCTTTAAAGCAGGAGTGACTGTCCCTGTCGGATCTTGTCACCTTGTTTTGTACGCCTGAACAAAGCAACGTTGCTTGGAGATAAGGTTTGTTAGAAAGATAGTATATCAGCAATCTGCTAACCATCTTTATCACAATAGTCGATGTAATAATCACCAGATATGGTTTGTTCAAAACAACATTATGCTGTAGAATGGCTAATCCATACTTATGACGTAAAGAAATCCGTTATGACGCAAACGTTTATGTTATTATGACTTTTTGAGTGTGTATGACTGATTTATGCAGCATGGACATGCCACAGTTACGACATCATATGCCAGATGTAATTAAAGTCCTACTTTGTTACGAGTGAGTGAGTGAATTTAGTTTTACGCCGCACTCAGCAATATCCCATCTATATGGCGTTGGGTTTTAAATAATCGAGTATGACCAGACAATCCAGTGATTATCAACAGAGCAGCAGAGTATCGATCTGCGCAATGGGGATACGATGACATCTGTCGAGCACATCAGCGAGTCTGACCACCCGATCCCATTTGTCGCCGCTTACGATAATGGGTTACGGGTAACTCGTTACGCAGATTACAGGTCTGTTTAGGGGTATACTGGGAGTTTTAAGCTATCTGCTTGGAACAGAAAATGTAAAAGTAATTTTGGGGAGTTGTTTACAAATATGAACAGATGATAGACTGTGGACAATATTGGAAAGAGTGGCGTCAACGAATCCAGCTACATTCGTATACACAAATGTGATGTTATTATGGTTCATTTTGCACTGACGTTCAACAACAACAGCTGCTGCTACTACTATTACTACTACTACTACTACTACTACTACTACTACTACTACTACTACTACTACTACTACTACTACTACTACTACTACTACTACTACTACTACTACTACTACTACCACCACCACCACTACTACTACTACAGCTGCTGCTGCCACCGCCGCCACTACTACTGCTGCTGCTGCTGCTGCTACTACTACAGCTGCTGCTGCCGCCGCCGCCGCTACTACTACTACTACTACTACTACTGCTGCTGCTGCTACTACTACTGCTGCTGCTGCTGCTACTACTACTACTACTGCCACTACTATTACTACTACTACTGACGCTGCTGCTGCTGCTACTACTACTACTGCTACTACTATTGTTACTACTACTACTACTGCTGCTAATACTGCTAAAACTACTTACTCAGGGTGACGGGGTAGCGTCGTGGTTGAAGCTTTCGCTCGTCACCAATTCTGTACATTTTGTGAAGGCAAGTTTTAGAGTACTCCGCCGTGATACTGCCTAAACTGGCGTACAAAAGCGGCTTTTAACAACGGGGTCAGATGGTCCAGCCTGTTTTCTGGGATCAGCAGGGACAGTCCCGGGAAGGGGGATGATTGCTGTAGTCCTGTTAACCTTTTGGGAAATAACTAAAGCGTGAGTGAAGCGTTTATAAATTATCTCTCGGGTTGTCAGCTTTATGTCCGCATCTCTCCAAGTGACTTGTCTTCAGTGAACTTTTGAAACCTGAATTTACCATATTTAAAATCACAAAACATCACAGTATATTCCATCCATACCCATGTACACTTTACATATTACGACAAATGACTTACTTAAGTTGGAAAATAAGCATAACAAACAAAACACATGACATGCACTAAAACCTCGTTGTGTCTCATACATATGCCCTCACCGGTAAACTGCGCTATTTTTCCCGACGTGCTTGTTTGTTGCCTGACAACATCATCTCATAACCAGACTGATGAAACTGAAACCCGACTTCGACCTATAATTTGTCCACTTTTGCCAGTCTGCAAAATATAATCTAGCTGTAAAAATATGGCATGATGAATGTGTGCCAGTCAGTATATGGAATGGGTATCTTGTATATTTCTTGTCGTTAAACTTTGTATTTAAAGGCTCCATATCACACCACATATTTCCCAAAACAAATAATGGAGATTTCGAAAGTAACAAAAATAGTCAAAATAAAGGCACCATATAACTAATTAAAAACTAATTACTTATTTAGATTACAGTATTAATTTAAAACGCTCGAATGAATAAATGCAACGTTATATTAAATCGACTCTTGCGCACTCTGCCGACTGGATATTATTTAAGCAAACCCCACAGATTTATGTCCCTTGGAACGCTCTTTACGAATATCCTTCGCACAACTTGTGGTTGACACTAGTTCGGCAAACACCGGCAACACCGTGTACGACAGTGTTCGATGTGCGGAGTAACTGTTTACATTCCATATGTGGCATATAGTCTGTTAGGACACTGTTTGAATCGAAGTTTATCCTCTGAAGTAGGTGGTACGGGATAACAAAGGAAGCTAAAGTGATTACACACGCCCCAATATGTAGGCCAAAATATTGTCGAAAATGGTTGACATTGTGCCTTTAATTATTACATTGATTCTGTTATATGTTGCATCCAGCTTTCAATAGATTACCTTCAGTAACGATTGTCTACATAATGAAAGTCAAGTCGCCTCCCTTGCCCATGTCATTTACAGGCTGGTTGCGCCCTTATTATCTGTCAAATTATGTCATTTGTCAAATTATATACTAATCTCTGTCTTCAAATCAGCTTCCATCTCATGACAAATGGTCTTATTTGCCAGGAATTATTAAGTAAAACTTATCTTCAGTGTATTACTAAACGACCTGTTGGATAATGCAAATTTCGAAAGTAAAAAAATTAGTCAAGACGAAGGCACCCCTCTCTCAGGTGCTGTTCTGTTTGTTTTTGCATTGTCTTATTGGAATGACACAGCATGACAAAGGGATTTGTCCGAGAAGTTGAATTCCCCCTTCAGGTATATATCGATGATTTGGTGTCGTTCAATAGTGACCAAATAACCAAAGTGTCTGTCTAGAGCAAGAAATACAAGAAAACAAGGATCCTCATCATGTAAACCAATGCATATCGATAACAGTAACATAAAATGTACACATAGCTCGTCATGGAACCCAAACTGGGTTCGATTCCCAGCGCGACAGTGTATGAAGCGTATCCTGTATCAACTGTCATGATATTCCCGGATTATAAGTGAACCCATACTAACTTCTCTGGGTTATAGTCAAGGAATATTTGAGAAACTCGAGGTCTGACGTTAGTTCAAGCCACGACAACCACCCACCATGTCTCACTATAAATCTGGAGATACCATGTGCTGCTGGACGAGGAACATCAAATTGGTAGACTCCTGTGCTGCGGATCCTGCACTGTTGGCGATAGTCTTGACTCCACTGACTTCCCTGGTCTAGACTCGACCAGTCATAGGCCGCGGTTACACCAGCAGTCCTGGCAGTCACACTCACCTACTCCATTGGGGTGGTACGGTAGTCCAGTAGATGAAGCGTTCGTCCGTCACGGGTTCGACACCCCGCATGGGAACAATGTGTGAAGCTCATATCTGGTGTACCCAGCTCTCACCTTGCTGAAATATGGCTAAAAATGGCGCAAATCACCCTCACTCACTCTCTAGGAACCCAATGTATTAGATTGTTGTACTTAAACATTCAAGAAACCTGACAATGCTGTCATTATAACTATTGATTGCTATCAGCAACAACCACATACAGTATTTTCTGGTTTCTTAAGCTTTCAATCAATATGTGTAGAATGAATGGTTATGAGAGCTAGAGCCCTTGCTGGTATTTCTATTAAACGTCGCGTACATGCAAATAACGGATTAACTGCTGGTAAAGCCAATGGCTGTAAACGAATCAGTATCCTTTGACGCCGACCTTCCGGTTGTGATTTTGTACGTGATGTGGGACTGGAGGGGATGGCGACGAGACTTATAGTGTTGTATCCGTGACCTTTACATTACCTACACTTGGTCAGAGGTCCTTGGTTCCGGGGAGCCTTTGGCTGACAGCTTATTGAACACCCCATATATCCAGAGAGATTTCTCACACAAAACACAGGATCGTCAGAACGACGAGCGCAATGCTTGTTACCGCCAAATGTTTAACATGCGATTTGCTTACTATGCATACGAAACCTTCTATGCCTTGCTTGAAAATGTTCTGTCCTATTCTTTCTAGCAAATCCAAGGTCTCAAATCACTATAACACCCTTGGACTAATAATGTGCCAACGCAAAATGTTCATGTCCACATTTGTAGTGTTGATGTGTTCAGTAGTCCCATGTGGGGAATCGAACCCGGGTCTTCGGCGTGACGAACGAACGCTTTAACCACTAGGCTACCCCACAGCCCCCATATAGCTGGAATATTGCTTAGTGCGGCGTAAAACTAAACTCACCCACTCACTGAAAATATCTTGGTCATGACCGTGTGTTGCCTTCACGAAGAGACCATAACTAATATTCACTTTCCACAGCTATGATATGTATTGGCAGAAAGTTCAAGCAAATCACCATCGCGTGAACATCGTAACAAAGCGTTCACACATAATAATAAACATTTTAAATATATGTCTTTTTATGGAATTGTTTCCATGGTAATACTGTTTCCATGGTAATACTATATTAGCTTTTTATTACTAGTATACGTTTGTGATCGCCTTCTCCGTTGTGGAGGATGTAACCAAGCCAGCATGCGTTTCACACACCCATCTTTAGGGATTTGCCCCCTACGAAGCTGCTTGAAATTGCTAGGATACTGTTCAAAGGCACCGTAGAACCAAACCTAGTCATGATAGTCTTGGACGAGATCACTTGCTAATACCGTCACGGTGCAGCATTATTGTAATCAATAGTTGTAAGCGGTGTAATACCGGTGATTATGCCCTTAGTACATTGCCCACTCAGGTGTAATGCTTCACCAGTTGTATCGACTGGTCAGCAAGAAAACACGTGCTGAACAGTCACAATCCTGTTTGTGTTTTAATCACTGTCGCAAAAGCTTCTACAAAGCATTGGACCATAGCTAGCGTCTAATTGCGGTTATATTTAGACGATTCCGTGAAAGTAGGTACGGGGACATTTGGTCCTTGGTTTGTCGTAAATGCGTTTCCTAATCGAATCGATACGGTTATTTTGGATTTGTACCACATCTCCACATTGTAGAATGTGTGAAACCTCATTTGTTAGAAATTCTGGTTTCCCCCACCGAGATATTGTGGCAATGTAGTTGAAAGCGGCATAAAACCATATTCACTCGCTCACTTAATAGACGGATTGATCTCCCTGGCAGCACCGTACCAAAGACACCACAATCACTGCACGTGGACCATGCCATATGTCTCAATGAATGTGTGTAGAGTGGCATTCTTGAGATCGATCTCAGTCTTCAGTAGAGTTCCACTGTCCACTCTAAGACGTAGTTTTAACGCAACTGTTGGTTCTGTATTAAGGCAATTTACGTGGTCCATTTGAACAATTTTCTGCGGAAACACGTCCAAAGGCAGGACAAATGGGATATTTGTGTTTCCTTGGTCAGTTGATATTATTCAAGTTCGCGCAGAATAAATTTTCAGAAAATAATTGCAAATCTTTTTTGAAAAGATGTTGTAAAGGCATTGGAATTATATTGTACCAAGACAATATAGATGCAGATAACATTAATCAAATCTTTTCCCAGCCTTTTCGGCTGACCAACAATTTCAGAAACTCAAACCACATTATTAGACACTGGTCTTGTCAGTGGAAACTTGCCAATAACAGATCTGTGTGATGAGCATAGATTCAGGTCGTTTGATCATTTGAAGCTTAAATTTGATATAAAATGTACACACTGAGGTCTCGGATATATGTTACTCACACCTTGGAAGAAGACTTTAAAGGAATATAGATACATAAACAGCAACGACCTACCTTTGTACTTTTTCCTAATGGATTACATCACCAAGAGAAGGCTGAAGGGACTTCTACGATAAATTGCTATCTGAAAATGTTAAACCTCACACGTGCAAAAAATGGGAAACATTACATGATAGTACTGATTCCGATGGGCGTTTGATTTTTGATACTACTAGAAAGAATTTAAAAGAAGTGAAACTGTTAGGTTTTCAATTTAAATTTCAGCACGGAACTGTTTATACCAAAAACAAAAGAACTTTTCATACTGAATCTGGTTGACAACACAATGTTATTTTTGTAATGATTCTGTTGAGACCTTATGTCATGTATATTGGGATTGTGATGAAACAGTGGATTACGATATGCATGAGAACATATGCTTTGACCAAAAAATGATTTTGTTTGGCTTTTAGATAAGGACCCAATATTGAATCACACAATCTTGTCTGCTAAGAGTTATATTTACACTTGCTCTTTGAAAACACAAACCATTCCAAAAGTGGACAATTACTTGAAGATGTCGAAAGATATATTTATCCCTGAAGCATTCATCTCCAGAAGGAATAATAATGAAGAGCTTGTAAGCCGAATGGGTTCCTCTCATCCCTGAAGAACAAAAAAAAATAAAAATAAATAAATAAAAATAAAAATCATAGGCATTGTTTTGTTGAAACAGCTGTGTGGGCAAAGTTTTAGGACACCCGGTATCCAATCCATAAACTGCAATAACTTCGCTGATGTACCTCTGTGGATCTAATGGGGTGGGTTTCCCGTCATTTGCCTGCAATTACTTTGTAGTTGTGTGAGCAAAGGTGTATGATATCGGGTGTCCTATACGTTCGTTGCCGTTTTGTTGATATGGTCCAGCAGGAGGCAGCTGAAAAATCTGATGTCGTAGCCTCCCCAGTACTGATTTGGTTTGACACTATTTTCAGTTAGTATTATGTCTTGGGCTCATGAAAAGGCCTGTAATACCCTCAGATTGCGGTATCAGTTTTTTCACCATTTTGGCCGCCATCTTGAGCTGTCGTGTGTTGCCTTCTCTATTATATGAATCGACACCCCCCAAGATAACAATGTGTGAAGCTCATATCATGTTTTTTGAGACTTGTTTCTTCTAGAGTGGTGCCGCGGGCACAAAACGAGTAATTATGTATGGCCATGTCATGGTAATATAATGTTTTACAGCCTATTCTTTGAGACAGGGGATTTTAGAGATTCTCCGACTTTTCATGGAAATGTGTGGTGGTGATTTATTTATTGAAAGTTTACATTATTCTTGTAACTAGAATCAGTTGTTTTTGTTTCATGATTACTTCCAGAGTGACAGCATGTTATATGGAATTATTTCAAATTATCCAGAATTCAAATGGCAGCCAAGATGGCCGACATTGTAGTTTCACTACTTGTACATAACAGAGGACTAAACTTGTACTGATATGTAAACAAACAATGCATTTGGTGTCACGTGTTTAACACAACGTAGGATAAAGCTAAATTTCAATGTTATGGTTAATAAAAGCTTCACATTCCTAAAATATTTGATGAAATAACATTATCCAAAGTATTAGAAAACTATGCTTCACAAGCTCTTGTTGTAGGTATTCAAATGCTCTGTCAGATAACTCTTAATCACTTTTGATACATTCAGATGCTTACAAGTAACTCTCCACTTCACTTTCTTTCATATCATATGTTACATTATGTCAGAATTGAAGTCATGTACAAGCCAAAGCTGTTCAGGCAACAATCACCTGCCATACAAAAAGGCATGTGTCTGTGCACAATAAAACAGTTCGTCTGCATTGACAAAGATCTCTCTGCTGGCATGCTCAGCTTTTGCAGTTACTCGACATCATTTCAACCAATCCACATGTAGCAGTATCTCTCGACATCAGAACACCAGAAAAGGGATAAGCTGACCATGACAAATGCTCCAACCAAGGTCAACTGGTGATCGAATATGATTATGCAGATACTGTTTCCAAACATGCACGTGGTAGTTTACTTGCTCAGTGTGATATTCTAGACTGTTGGATGTTGGTGGGAGCTTTTCATTTAATGTCTTGTCTCATCTACAGACATCACTGGGTTGTTTGGTACATACATTGAACTAAAATTCTGTGCGATGTGATCTGGTAATGTCGATAGGCTTTTGTATTGTAAGTTCTAGTTTGTGGATATTATAATACGCCAGTGTACTGATGTATTGTTTTAATCTTGGACTAGTTTCTTGATGTCTTTCTTGGTTGGCAGTGTGTGGCAGTGTATGGCAAAAACAAGCACTCATACACGGCGGGCACATCCGATTTCCATGAACATAAACAGTTCTTCTCGAGTTCACAACTTTCAAAACAACAAAACAAACAACAAGTTGACAAGCTGTGCGCATTACATGTTTTAATGTCATCATTTCCAACATGGAACAGTACAAAATCCACGAACACAAACGCCAACATTGTTGCCGCAGAAAGTGTGTCTAAATTGACCTTGTTCAAATTTGAGATTTGAACAAGGTCAAAGGTAACTGAAGCCCGACACGTAAAACCAGAGACAAAAAACTTTTTTAAGAAAAAAAACCTCTGGAACCGTGTTCCCTCAACGTATGCAACGCTACCTATTCTACTGGAGGGTTTACAGTAGTAGACACGCATAGTACATTGTCACAAAATCACTGTGGCCCTTCCGAAGAATCTTTGATCCACTTCTATCCATGGAATGTCTTCTCGGCAGTCGTCCTGCCTCTGGGGGACTTCAGGGTCCATTTCCGCCCCCAGGACGATGGTATCCACGCTCCTGAAAATAAACATATTTTATATCATTGGTACTGTGTGTATTAATGCAAAATATATGCCTCCATGTAAAAATCTCAAACACGAAACTCAAGTTGTGACATGTCATTGTAAACAAGGGTGCATTTTATGTTTTTTAAAAGATCGTTTGAAAAAACACAGTTGCTTCCGTGGGCATTGGTTCTACTAATAAAGGTAGATAGTATTCTACATCATGTATACTTCCCACACATATTAAGACTGCATGAGTCAAATATGTCGGGACATGAAAACAAAATTTAATCTAAATATTAAACTCAAATATTGAAATACTTTACCAGTAGGTGCCCGAGCAATCGGCCAGTACACTGACTTTCAAAGTGACCAGCCGGGACTTGCTTTGCCTCGAGCTACCTACAGAAGGACGGAATGGTGGGTTAACACTAAGTTATGCCATCTATAGATAACATCGTACAGGGCATGCACGAAGGGGGCCCTATCTACACTAACCCCTAATCTACCAGTCAAGTGCAGTCAGCATTGGGCCTACTGGGGATGCTGAAAAGACTGGGGCCACGGAGTGTGCCAGCCCTAAACTAGCTGGGTTGCTGTAACAACCATCCTGACTGTACAGTCAGGCCCTAGCACCGAACCTACTCCATGTACGCTCGGCAGGGGGCTACGCGGAGAGCAGACGCACAATGGAGCCACCATGAGACAAAAGCTCATCCCATCGGACCCTCGGAAAGCCAGTGTACTAAAGTCCAGGTGGAAGGGTTTAGAGTGACACAACACCAATCCAGAGGGTGCCAGGGTTCCTGCGTCTGAAAGAAATGAGTCATGCATAAGCATCAGTAATCACATTTCTCGCGTTTGTAGATTGGATTAACAAGAGCTAGTAAGTGTGGTTTTCTGCCGCTTTGGGCAATATTCCAATGACGGGCGTGGGACATAATATTTAAGTGAGGACTCGAACACTGACACTGAGCATGACGTGCCAACACTTGAACAACTAGGCTGCACTACCACTCCGTTTACATGCAAAAACCAGTATCAAACTTTTCCATCTACACCTAAATAGCTGTGACTATGTTTGTCGTAAGAGACGACTAACGGGATCGGTTGGTCAGGCTTGCTGACTAGGTTGACACATGTCATCGATTCCCAATTGCACAGATCGATGCTCATGTTGTTGATCATTGGATTGTCTGGTCCAGACTCGATTGTTTACAGACCGTCACCATATAGCTGGAATATTGTTGAGTACGGCGTAAAACTAAACCCACTCACTCTTAAATGGTTGAAAAGTATGAGAGAATGAGTGTGCACTGGCTATTAAACCAACATTCATGAAAACGCATATTGTCTTCCAAATAGAGTTGGAAACACCTGCCTGTCTGGTCCTCTGTCGCCCTTCCGAAGAATCCGTGCTCCTCTTCTGTCCATGGAAAGTCTTCTTGGCAGTCGTCCTGCCTCTGGGGGACTTCAGGGTCCATTTCCGCCCCCAGGACGAAGGTATCCAGGTTCCTAATAGTAAAGATAACGAATAGGTTAAAGTTTCATATCACTGATACTTACTACATAGATAATCAATATCAAAAGTATATGCTCTTTCGTGACATAAACGCAGTAAGCTGAAACACAAGTTGTAACTTGCTCATGACGTCATTGTTTTCTTCCAAATAGAGTTGGAAACACCTGCCTGTCTGGTCCTCTGTCGCCCATCCGAAGAATCCGTGGTCCATCTCTGTCCATGGAAAGTCTTCTTGGCAGTCGTCCTGCCTCTGGGGGACTTCAGTGTCCAATTCTGCCCCCAGGACGATGATATCCAGGTTCCTAATAGTAAAGATAACGAATAGGTTAATGTTTCATATCACTGATACTTACTACATAGATATTCAATATCAAAAGTATATGCTCTTTCGTGACATAAACGCAGTAAGCTGAAACACAAGTTGTAACTTGCTCATGACGTCATTGTTTTCTTCCAAATAGAGTTGGAAACACCTGCCTGTCTGGTCCTCTGTCGCCCTTCCGAAGAATCCGTGCTCCTCTTCTGTCCATGGAAAGTCTTCTTGGCAGTCGTCCTGCCTCTGGGGGACTTCAGGGTCCAATTCTGCCCCCAGGACGATGGTATCCAGGTTCCTAATAGTAAAGATAACGAATAGGTTAATGTTTTATATCACTGATACTTACTACATAGCTAATGAAGATCAAAAGTATATGCTCTTTCGTGACATAAACGCAGTAAGCTGAAACACAAGTTATAGCTTGCTCATGACGTCATTGTTTTCTTCCAAACAGAGTTGGAAACACCTGCCTGTCTGGTCTTCTGTCGCCCTTCCGAAGAATCCATGCTCCTCTTCTGTCCATGGAAAGTCTTCTTGGCAGTCGTCCTGCCTCTGGGGGACTTCATTGTCCATTTCCGCCCCCAGGACGAAGGTATCCACGCTCCTAATAATGAAGTGAATATCTTTCACATCATTGGTACTTGAAAGAAACAGTTGCTTACGTAAGCGACGGTTCTACTAGAAAAGGCAAAGACCTACTTTACATAATTTCTGCTTCCCACACAGATTATGACTGCGTGAGTGTACTCACTCACGGCGAGAAACAACACATATATGCTTCACACATTACCATATAGGAAATCGAATTAGGGTTGTTTGGAGCGTCATGAGCGAACGTTTTAACCATTCGGTTATTCGGCGATCCCCATAGATTTAAAAGCAAAACAAATATGTCGGGACATGAAAACAAAATTTAATCTAAATTTTAAAACTAAAATATTGAAATACTTTACCGCAGTCGGCCAGTACACTGACTTTCAAAGTGACCAGCCGGGACTTGCTTTGCCTCGAGCTACCTACAGAAGGACGGAATGGTGGGTTAACACTAAGTTATGCCATCAATAGATAACATCGTACAGGGCATGCACGAAGGGGGCCCTATCTACACTAACCCCTAATCTACCAGTCAAGTGCAGTCAGCATTGGGCCTACTGGGGATGCTGAAAAGACTGGGGCCACGGAGTGTGCCAACCCTAAACTAGCTGGGTTGCTGTAACAACCATCCTGACTGTACAGTCAGGCCCTAGCACCGAACCTACTCCATGTACGCTCGGCAGGGGGCTACGCGGAGAGCAGACGCACAATGGAGCCACCATGAGACAAAAGCTCATCCCATCGGACCCTCGGAAAGCCAGTGTACTAAAGTCCAGGTGGAAGGGTTTAGAGTGACACAACACCAATCCAGAGGGTGCCAGGGTTCCTGCGTCTGAAAGAAATGAATCATGCATAAGCATCAGGAATCACATTTCTCGCGGATTCTAGATCGGTATAACAGCAGCGAATAAGTGTGGTTTTCTGCCACTTTGGCAATATTCCAATGACGGGCCTCAGACGTAGACGTGAGACACAGCATTTAAGTGGGGACTCGAACACTGGCACTGAACATGGAGTGCCAACATTTGAAGAACTAGGCTACACTACCACTCCGTTTACATCCAGAAACCAGTATCAACCTTTCCCATCTACACCTAAATGGTTGTGACTAAAGTATGCTTGTCGTAAGAGGCGACTAAGGGGATCGGGTGGTCAGGCTTGCTGACTTGGTTGACACATGTCATCGGTTCCCAGTTGCACAGATCGATGCTCATGTTGTTGGTCATTGGATTGTCTGGTCCAGACTCGATTGTTTACAGACCGTCACCATATAGCTGGAATATTGTTGAGTGCGGCGTAAAACTAAACCTACTCACTCTTAAATGGTTGAAAAGTATGAGAGAATGAGTGTGCATTGGCTATTAAACCAACATTCATGAAAACACATATTTTCTTCCAAATAGAGTTGGAAGCACCTGCCTGTCTGGTCCTCTGTTACCCTTCCGAAGAATCCGTGCTCCTCTTCTGTCCATGGAAAGTCTTCTTGGCAGTCGTCCTGCCTCTGGGGGACTTCAGGATCCAATTCTGCCCCCAGGACGAAGGTATCCAGGTTCCTAATAGTAAAGATAACGAATAGGTTAATGTTTGATACTTGCTACATAGATAATCAATATCAATAGTATAAGAGAAAAACGCTGTAACCTGAAACACAAGTTGTAACTTGCTCATGACGTCATTGTATTTTTCCAAATAGAGTTGGAAACACCTGCCTGTCTGGTCCTCTGTCGCCCATCCGAAGAATCCGTGGTCCATCTCTGTCCATGGAAAGTCTTCTTGGCAGTCGTCCTGCCTCTGGGGGACTTCAGGGTCCATTTCCGCCCCCAGGACGAAGGTATCCAGGTTCCTAATAGTAAAGATAACGAATAGGTTAAAGTTTCATATCACTGATACTTACTACATAGATAATCAATATCAAAAGTATATGCTCTTTCGTGACATAAACGCAGTAAGCTGAAACACAAGTTGTAACTTGCTCATGACGTCATTGTTTTCTTCCAAATAGAGTTGGAAACACCTGCCTGTCTGGTCCTCTGTCGCCCATCCGAAGAATCCGTGGTCCATCTCTGTCCATGGAAAGTCTTCTTGGCAGTCGTCCTGCCTCTGGGGGACTTCAGAGTCCATTTCCGCCCCCAGGACGATGGTATCCAGGTTCCTATTAATAAAGTGAGTATCTTTCACATCATTGGTACTTACTGAGTGTATAAATGCAAGTTATATGACTACACTTGAAAAAATCTCAAACATGAAACTGAAGTTGTAACTTTGCAGTAGACGGCATGGTAAACAAGGATGCATTGCATTTTATATTTCTTTTCAAAAGATAGTTTGAAAGAAACAGTTGCTTACGTAAGCGACGGTTCTACTAGAAAAGGCAAAGACCTACTTTACATAATTTCTGCTTCCCACACAGATTATGACTGCGTGAGTGTACTCACTCACGGCGAGAAACAACACATATATGCTTCACACATTACCATATAGGAAATCGAATTAGGGTTGTTTGGAGTGTCATGAGCGAACGTTTTAACCATTCGGTTATTCGGCGATCCCCATAGATTTAAAAGCAAAACAAATATGTCGGGACATGAAAACAAAATTTAATCTAAATTTTAAAACTAAAATATTGAAATACTTTACCGCAGTCGGCCAGTACACTGACTTTCAAAGTGACCAGCCGGGACTTGCTTTGCCTCGAGCTACCTACAGAAGGACGGAATGGTGGGTTAACACTAAGTTATGCCATCAATAGATAACATCGTACAGGGCATGCACGAAGGGGGCCCTATCTACACTAACCCCTAATCTACCAGTCAAGTGCAGTCAGCATTGGGCCTACTGGGGATGCTGAAAAGACTGGGGCCACGGAGTGTGCCAGCCCTAAACTAGCTGGGTTGCTGTAACAACCATCCTGACTGTACAGTCAGGCCCTAGCACCGAACCTACTCCATGTACAATCGGCGTGGGGCTACGCGGAGAGCGGATGTACTATGGAGCCACCATGAGACAAAAGCTCATCCCATCGGTCCCTTGGAAAGCCAGTGTACTAAAAGTCCAGGTGGAAGGGTTTAGAGTGACACAACACCAATCCAGAGGGTGCCAGGGTTCCTGCGTCTGAAAGAAATGAATCATGCATAAGCATCAGGAATCACATTTCTCGCGGATTCTAGATCGGTATAACAGCAGCGAAAAAGTGTGGTTTTCTGCCACTTTGGCAATATTCCAATGACGGGCCTCAGACGTAGACGTGAGACACAGCATTTAAGTGGGGACTCGAACACTAGCACTGAACATGGAGTGCCAACATTCGAAGAACTAGGCTACACTACCACTCCGTTTACATGCAGAAACCAGTATCAACCTTTCCCATCTATACCTAACTGGCCGTATACTATGAGAGAATGCGTGTGCACTGTATATTAAACAAGCATTCATGAAGACGCATATTATCTTCGAAACTGATTTGGAAACACCTGCCTGTCTGGTCCTCTGTCGCCCTTCCGAAGAATGCTAGAAGTCGTCCTACCTCTACAGAATCTGAAGACTTTCTGTCCCCACGACGAATATTTCACATCATTGTGAGTCGGTGATTAGACTCCAAGCGGGCTTCAGTCGCTAGCTTGGTGTGCAGCTGGAAACGACAAAGGGCAAACCGGCCACCTTACGCAACCTAATCCCAGTCGTCGAACCCGAAACAAAGGATTACAAGTATTGAAAACACCTCAATCACAAGTGTTTGCACAGAGACCTGTTTTCTGACTTAGCGTGAGCCAAGTACGACCTGGTAATATTCTTTATTGAAACAAAACGAAACGAAATTTCTTTCATTAATTACAGATTTATTTATGCAAGACAATATAATTAAAACTAATACAATATAGATATGACGCATTGAAAATTTAAAATTACAAGTTAAACCCAAAGTGACATAGGTGTAGGGATCATTCAATACAAATGAATTAAAACAGACTGTCGTCCGTGGGTGGGAATGTTGTAAATTGTGATGTGCTTATCACTGCTCATCACATTCGTGATTCACTCGTGTTATTCTGTGATGACAGTCTGTTTGCCGTGAAAACGTACCGATGAATGTCTCTATGAGCAAAAAAGTAAATCGAATAAAGTGAAATTAAGATTGCAAATTCTTATAATTTTACCTTGCCAATTGAACATTTAATTCTCAGAATTTTATTCACCTTAGGGTGAAAGGTGTTTAACAAACGATCATAATTTCAAATAACGTTCTTTGTTTGTATTACAAGGATGTTTCCACATTAAATAAAACGTCGATAAGAAGTTGGGTTGGTCTAAGTTAACGCTCATCACGTACCGCACGCGCTCCTGTTTCACTGTTCTAACTTACCCCCTTGCAATACAAACCAGTAATAACGATTTGAATCTATGATCGTTTGTTAAACAACTTTTATCCTAAGTTGAATAAAATTCTAATACTTAAATTTTCAATTGGCAAGATAAAATTACGTTGATTCGAAATACTAATTTCACTATGTCTGGTTTACCTTTTGTTTAAAATGAGAAATCATCTTAACATCGGACACCACCATACATGTACACGAGACACCACCACAACATCCACCAATGCATAGGACACCACCGCCACATGCACCGCTACATACAGACACCACAGCCACCACAGCCACCCCGACAACATGGGACGCAACACAGCCACCACTAATTACGACACAGCTACACCCACCACTACACCAGTGGAACACCCAAACCACATCTATCACTGTATGCATGTCATCATCAAGATATGGTGCTATTGTGGACACTGGAGTGTTTTAGCCCCTCATGTTCAGTGGTGGGTTTGTTCATCCTTTCCTTGTGCAAACTAGTTCTAAAGATGTGTGGTGATGCGACATGCATCCCAGAAAGACAAAGTAGGATCGTACCTTTTGAATGAATTAAATCTCTCGATATGGATAAATTTGACGTTAAAGGAATATGCATTTGAAACCACAATATAGACACCTAGGTGGTTTACAAAGTACATATGATATACTCCCTGTTTTGCGATATTCTAACAAAAACCCAATGTAACTTTAAACACATGACACGTTTTGTTTATAACAGTACTTCATTTTAATTCTTCATACCACGTTTCAGAGCCACTTCTTATTTATTCTTCATGCGACGTTTCAGAGCCACTTCTTATTTATTCTTCATGCGACGTTTCAGACCTAATTCTTGCTCCTAGTCAGGTGTTTTTTCCAGATGATAAGATGTTATATGTACTAGCCAGTATTTAGAATACCTCTTGACTACATTTTCAGCTATATGTACTTTTGCTGAATCAGCTGTCACGTAGTCACAAGTCGTGGTGTGGATGCATCTTCAAGTCATCGTACATTGTAGGTTGAACATTTATGGACTTAGATCTGGTTTTACATAATCGTAGATTGTACGTCTGCTTATTCAGATTTTTCATCTAAATGATCATAGATTGTACATTTCTGGATTAGTGAGTGAGTGAGTTTAGTTTTACGCCGCACTCAGCAATATGCCAGCCATATGGCGGCGGTCCGTAAATAATCGAGTCTGGACCAGACAATCCAGTGACCAACAGCATGAGCATCGATCTGCGCAATCGGGAACCGATGACATGTGTCAACCAAGTCAGCGAGCCTGACCACCCGATCCCGTTAGTCAACTCTTACGACAAGCATAGCCGCCTTTTATGGCAAGCATGGGTTGCTGAAGGCCTATTCTACCCCGGGACCTTTACGGGTCCATTTATGGATTGGATCTGGTTCTGAATAATCGTACATTGCCTATGCGTGTATTACGATTTGGTTGCAGACAACAGAACGTAAAAATTAATACATATTTTATATAACTGTATCAACTTCCGATTTATTTCCTTAAAATTTAAATACCCGTGAAGGTCCCGGTATAGGATAGGCCTTCAGCAACCCATGCTTGCCATAAAAGGCGACTATGCTTGTCGTAAGAGGCGACTAATGGGATCTCGTGGTCAGGCTTGCTGACTTGGCTGGCACATGTCATCGGTTCCCAATTGCGCAGATCGATGCTTATATTGTTGATCACTGGATTGTCTGGTCCAAACTCGTTTATTTACAGACCGCCGCCATATAGCTGCAATATTGCTGAGTGCGGCGTAAAACTAAACACACTCACTCACTCACTAAAAATTTAAAGATATTCTTGTGAAATTCCGAAGTTTTAATGATCTCTCTTGTATCTTGTTTCGGGGAAGGGTATATTCTGTAGACTGGATCAACTGCACAAACTGGGGACATAATAATATAGGACTTCACTAACCGTGAGAATGATTGAGAATGGCTTTACAACTAACATTTGGGGGATCGAACCTACATTAATTGTCAAAACGCTTCACTCACTCACTCAACTATTCTGGACGTTGGGATTTGATGGCCGCGTTGTATACGTATACAATCTGAAACATTCTCTGACATTCTCTGATATTACACTGAAGTGTTTTGGCCTGTCTCCAACGTGTGTTAATAAGACGCTGCCAGGTGTAATGAAGATTTGATTTGGGACGGTTTTATATTCAAACAGTCCACAAGATACAATGACATACAATAACCGACAAAATCCTGATTGTCACCTAATTGTGTGAATGTAGGTCGTGAGTTTCAGATGATGTGAGTAAGACAATTCCCATTGTCCAATGTTCTACATGTTCCAAAATGGGACGGAGTGATAACACACCTTAACAAGTTTGCCATATGACGAACGGAATCGCCGTAGTTCAAACTTAATGGGGATGTGTGCAGACATAATACAGTTGGACATCAGTTGCAATACGTTTGTACACAGTTTCCACCAGGTCAACTCCGTTCGCAGAGAGACGAAAGTCGACCGCATTATGTTCTTAGATACTTTGGTATTCCGTGCAAATATTCTCAAAACCAGTTCAATCCAACAGGTAGCATGGCTGGACTAACAGTACTCCATCGTTCGTTCGTATGTGCGACAAGACTAGACTTGTTAAGAGGACCGGTGATTTGTCCTAATGTCTTGGTAGTGGTGTGTTTTTACCAACAATCTTGTGCCGTTGACGATCATCTTTGATGCTGTCAGTTTCAAAAGTGAACAATAGGAGATTCTGCCAAGTTCATAAACACTGATTTATTCTGTGACAGTTATAAGCAGCGTTGCGTTGTGCAGTAAATCACATGTAGCAGGTTCAAGCTGAAACCATTCAAAACAGAGGCTTATTCGGATGATACCCTTATGTACAAAATAATACCTTTTTACCTTACTAACATTACCTTATTATTATTATTGTTTTACAGAGTAAGATTGAAATGCAGCAAAGAGGGTTTGGGTGATCCTGGCACAGTCAGGCTGGTCAAGCTCATCATCAGCTCAGGGCCCTCAACCCCTCTACACGCAGCCCAGACAGCGAATGGGACTTCTCCCAGGAAACACTGCCAAGTCGAACCCACCAAGAACTTTCCGGAGAATATGGATGCTCCCCAACACTGCAGCCTTTTGCATTACCCAGATTGTCAAAAGGGCTGTTCTCCCGGTGGAGAACCCGGGTACCAAACCAAGGGCACCGACAACAATGGGGAGCCTGACGACAGTGAACTTGGAATGCAAGCGAGACATTTCAAAGGCGAGGTCCGCATTATTATTATTACTTGTCATTCAAGATGCAGTAAAACCATGCACGTGTCACATCATAATAGTGGCAGCTATCAATATTTTGACTAGTAAGTGTACTTTTATAAATAATATTTCTTAAGTACATATACAACGCATGCATATGCAAATGAATATATTACTTACAAATGTCGTGGCAGAATCAATGCACTCCAAACAACCAAACCGTACATCATCTTTTCTCCTACAGCGATGCACACATTCGTCTCCAGGGCCACAGTGCACGCTTTCTTGTCTCATACACGCCAGCCGCAGTTACCACCGCTATCCAAAACTAAGCCATTCCACTACCTTCCGCTAAATAAAGAAAAGTGACTGTCATTACAACAATTAAACCCGGACTAGGCAATCCAGTGATCAACATCATGAGCATCTGTCTCCACGATGCCATGTGGACACCAAGTGAGCCAGCCTGATCACCCGATACCGCTAGTCGCCCTTTACGACAAGCATGAGACCATAAGCGACTTCCTGTCATATACAGATTCGCTTCCCTACTTTGACCGACTCTTGCCTGGCATACCTGTCCCAAACTGCATCAACTCTAATGTAGTCAGTTCGATTCCGAATTTGTCTCAATGCATATCAGCCAAGTCTCTAAATTTTGAAGAAGTTCCCTTTCTACACATTTGCAATATGTCACTCCATTAACTATATGAAGAGCCAACATTCTCTCCTCTGCTAGCAGGCAATGAAGGACCAAACACTCCCGTTTAAAGTTCCTCTTACAAACCGCATTTGACGTTTTTCTTGGTGTTCCATCTGAATAAGCCACTGTAAAAGGAACACCAGAAATGTCAATGTGCTACTCATGATTGATGGAAAATCCATTCAGTCTTCCAAATTAATGGCGTGTCATGTCTGTATCTTACGAGCATGGCAAGTGGAGTTGTTGTCCCAAGCGATATAACTTCTTGCACGTTGAACAGAGGAAAAGAATTAATATCATATGTGGTCAGCTGAACTCTCCCAAGACAAACTTTTGGTCATCTTTACATCGATTGAACCTGAAACTGCAAATCTCTTCTTCTACATTGATTCCCAAAAGTCTGTAAAGCCCAAGGATGAGAAGTTCCACAAAACAAATGGGTCACAATTCTGATGTTCACGAAACAGTATTACATCTTGTGGACAGGTTTCTAATCCTATGTTTATACCAAATAATCCAGTGATTCTTGTAGATGAAGTTTTGACAAAATCTCCCACCAACATCCATCAGTCTAAAACGTCTTATTGAGTGGTTGGAGCATTTGTGATGGTCACCTTATCCCTTTTCTGATGTCGAGAGATCCTGCTCCCCGTGGATTGGTTGACCTGACGTCGAGTAAATGCAAAAGGTCAGCATGGCAATGCAGATGAATTGACTTATTGTGCACAGAGACATGTCTTTTTGTATGGCAGGTGATTGTTGCCCTAACAGCTTTGGTTTGTAGATGATTCCAATTCTGACATATGTAACATATGATATGAAAGAAAGTGAAGTGTAGAGTTACTTGTAAGCTTCTGAATGTATCAAAAGTGATTAAGAGTTATCTGACAGGCCACTTTGAATACCTACAACAGGGCCTGCCGAAGTTATCATTTCCCAATTAAGGGAGCACTATCAACATTAAATGATTATATCAATACGTTTATGCATAAAAAGTAACCTGTAAAAACAATTATAGTGGGCAGTTGTAACCCTGCTTCCCCGACCCTGTACAGCCAGAGCCTAGACACAGTTATCGGCCTTGAAGCATAGTTTTCTAACACTTTGGATGATGTTATTTCATCAGCTGTTTTAGGCAAATGACGCTTTCATAAACCATACCATTGAAATTTTGTTCTTTTTCGATACTGTATAAATATTTGACATCAAATGAATTGTTTGTTTACATGTCAGTACAAACTTAGTCCTCAGTTATGTATAAGAAGAAAAACTACAATGGCGGCCATCTGGGCAGCCATTTCTATTAATAGAATATAATTGAAAAAGAAAAGTCCGAGCAGAATATCTGCAAAAGAATATATGTACTGCACTGCCTACCTTCTGCAGTTTAATTTATTAAAGTATTATAAATGGGGGTTGTGTTTTACATTGCAGGCGCTATACAGGTTTGTTTATTTGAAAATGATTATCCAGTGTTACGATAAACACTGTTCCTATTCACCTCCGACTGTTCGCTTCGCTTGTGACTTCACAAATGGTATATTTCTTTTTAAGATTTACAGACATAGATGCCATTTGTGAAAAATGCGTAAGAGCATAAGGAGAATGTAAAAACAAATATTCAACACCCGAAACCAAACATCAAGAACACTTGCAATAATCATAACTAACTACAATACGCTTAAATATTTATCAGGTACAATACAAAACATTATAATTAATCATTAAATGGTGGTATGTTTCATTTATTTATTTGAAACAAAACAATGTATTTCAGTGATGTTTCCAGATACGTTGCGTTGCCATAGCCACTTAGAAGTGTGTTTGCTCAACACCATGTGTCCAGGGGAAATTTATGTCCTAAATGGACTTCATACTTCACACACAGAAATGGACTTCATACATCGTACCCATGTGGAGAATCGAACCCGGGAATCTGACGTACAAAGGTTTTAACCACCGCCGGCCCTGTGCGTCGAAGATTTGTACGTTCTTAGTTCACTCAGTCATTCAGAAGCCATCGTTTCTTGCAAGTTCTTCCGCTGAAGAACCATTCTGATAAAGATATTTGAATTCGTTTTGACTTTTATACCCCAAGACACAGCGTAGGATTCATGCTTTTCCCTTTCTTCAAACGTTGGCAACTCGCCAAGGCCATACAGGCTGTTTTTTCAACGGGATAGTATACAAAGTCTAGATTTAAGAAATCCCTTCTCTCCGTGGGGAACATTTTAATATCGATGCATACAGATACGGCCCCTTTTCAGCGAAAAAACTAATACACTCGAGCTTAAGGGAGAACACGTGGTACATACGGACCGCCAAGCAAGCACACGTGAGATAAAGAAGGAATCGAATAATGGTTGTTTTGTGATCGGTATTTTAATCACCAAAAGAAAAGAACAAATTGTCCTACTTTTCAGTGAAAAAACAAAACAAAACTCGATGTCGAGCTTCGAAATAGTTGTGGAGAAAAAAGTAAACGAAATCTCATACCTGTTGCAGTGACAGGACGCCTTGTGCCTATCATAGGAATGATAGGTTTATTGCAGTGTGCAATTAAGGGAAACATTAATAGAATACTTTTTCTTTTTCTGTTTCTTTTGTTAACTAAAACTGCCCTCCAACGGAAGACCAAGAGGGGCGTTGGGGTAGCCTAGTGGTTAAAGCGTTCGCTCGTCACGTCGAAGGCACAGGTTCGATTCCTCACATGGGTAAAATGTGTAAAGTCCATTTCTGGTGTCTTGATGTGTCTTGATGTTGCTGGAAAATTGCTAAAAGCAGCGTAAAATTCGCAACGCAATTCGTCACCAGCGTCTGCTATTTAACGTGGATTACATTTCCTATCGGTGTAGGTCGTATCGCACCAACCGCCATTCTTACTTGGTAACCGGTGGCAACTCTTTCCAAATACACAGCGCAGCGAGTGTGTATTTTCTGTAAACAGCACACGGTTGAAATTGCTAGATAGTAACAGAACGTTTCAGACTAACTACTAACTAACCAAAACAAAACGTATGTCCAATCCGGAGGAGACACGCCATTATTTGGCATCTGGAGCATCGATTTCCTCAAATGTAATACAGGAGCTATTCTACGAATACTAACTAATGCACCTGCACAGCCACACAATCACTACTTCTTGAATAAAAAACTACAATCCCTCCGGTTGCAATCGGTAGCTACAATGTCAGTAGGAATCAGTGTACATGTGTAGCCGACAGCAATACAGTAGCTACAACATAAGTCGGAACCAGTGCCAACACGTTTAAGCCATTTTAACATGCATACCAACACTGTTATTCCGTTTATGCATTAGACCATTAGGTTCTACTCACACACTATGTTGCGTGTACGAAAAGGTACAAGATGCATATATCAATATCATTGCATTTTGACACAATGTGGTATATAAACCTCTAGGTCAAATTTCAGTAATGTCCCTCACCACTATAGGAGGACGTCACCACTTTAATTTACCCACACTGAACAAATATATATGCTACTGACAAAAAGTAAGGGAACCGATGAACTGCCAGTGAATGTGAAATTGCTCGGAATGCCCACTAAATCAAATTGGGCGTAAAGTTCAATATCTGGTGTGTCCACCATGTTGGGTAACACATTCACGACATCTTTATGGCAGACTGTTGATGGATTTCCGGATGGTTGCCCGTGGTATTGCCCGCCATTCCTTCTGAAGAGCTGCACCAAGCTGGTCCAGGTTGACGGGTGCGGGGTACCTTGCGTACACCCTTTCAGGATGTCCCACAGATGTTCAGCTGGGGACAGGTCCGGGGACTTAAAGGACCAGTCCAGTGTATGTATGCCGTGTCGTCGGAAATAAACTGTTTGTGACAATTTGGCCTCGATGTGGTCTGGCATCATCATCTTGGAATTCAAAATTCCTGCCGATGATTCTAACAAGTGGAGCCACGACAGGACGCAAACTGTCGTCAACGTATCGCTGACCAGATCTGACCCCACATCACGACACTACCACCCCCATATCAACCATGGTTAATAATTGACGCCCTGGCATACCACTCCCCCGCTACAACGCCACCAACGTTTTCTGCCATCTGTGACTGAGGGGCAAAACCTTGACTCATCTGTGAATCTGACTGAGGGGTAAAACCTTGATTCATCTGTGAATCTGACTGAGGGGCAAAACCTTGACTCATCTGAGAACGTGGTGTCAAGTCAGTCGCGTAAATCCCGTCCCTGATGCTGCCTAGCCCATGCCAATCTTTGGCGCATATGATGAGATGTAAGGGTAACGCCTTTCAAAGTCCACCTTGCTTTCAGACGGGCTTGATTGAGCCGGTTTTTAACGGTTGAGTGTGAACGTCGTCACCTAGTGAGTGTACGGAATTCCCTGTTGATGGTAGGTGCTGATATGAGCCTATTGCATAGGGCCATCAATGCAACAAGACGATCCTGTCGTGGTGTCGTGGATTTTGGCGTACCAGTCGGGCAACTTGACACAATGATGTCTTCCTCTATCATCCCCATAATTCTCCATTCTGTTCGTTCATTGAGATACTGCCTTGGAGGCATTTTACAGCATGTGTTCAACTCTATTGCGTTTGTTATGGTGAGTTCTCCAATACGGTTACAAAGGTTGACCTCCGCGTGCACGTGCATCACGTGCTGGTAATGCATCATGTGGAATTTCATTGACATTGGATGCGTTCAATTTCTGTGTTCCCTTATATTTGGTCGATAGTATATATGTCCACTTCACTGCAATTATCTTTCTTTGACAATATATACAAGGAAAACACAACTCTGCATATCTCATTCATACAAAATTATTTATGCCTTGCATATGTGGTCTATACGCGGCATATACGTTATTCACATTCAGACTGTTTTTACAATGTGATGTTTCAGCTTGCCTTGTTGAAATATCAAACGACATAAAACACTAATTAAGTCATCAGTTGAAATAATGCCCACTTCGAAAACAAAAGCGTTGCAAGTCTGGGATTAATATTTCTTCCATAACTCAGCGCCATATATGTATCTTGATATAGATCCGTGTTGACACTCAGAGGAACTCAACACGCTATGATCTACGTAAACACTGGGAGATGAAAGCAATAATGACAATCATCAACATTCGTCCTAAATGTCAAATGATCCCAACTGGCGAACAGAAAGATTTGTGTTCTCTGGCGTATGATTAAAAGATTGTTCTGCATACGTTCAGACATGAATCAAATCCTGTTTTTTCTTGTTAGTATATTTCCTGAAATTTGCAAAATATTATCTGGTTTATAAATGGAATGCTCGGTAATACCAGAAGATGCTAAGGTCAAAGTAAGTATTGTTTAAAGGGGGAGTTGGCAGTGTATGACAGATTGCTTCACAAATGGATCTGTCGGTGCAGATGTCCTTCTAGTGCAAAGTGACCTCCCCTACACCTCCCAGGATCCTGATTGATGGTCTGAATCCCAGATTCTCCAGGGTTTGTCATTACGGTGCTTGTTACTAATTGTGTTGATTGCAAATGTCTAAAGCCTGCATTATTTGGATCTTCTTGTTCTGCTCTCGCCATATAGTGCGTGTAAACCAGACTCTCTCATTGATTCCAATCTGAAACTGCCCAAGACTGGTGTCAGAAATAACCTTTGTACCTTTACGTAGTGCATTCCCCCCACTGAACGGACTAAGTCTACGAGTTAAGATTTATATTGCACTCGTCAATGTTGCCGCTACATGGCAGCGGTCTGTAAATAATCGAGTCTGGACAAGACAATCCAGCGATCAGCAGCATGAACATCGATCTTTGCAACTGGGATACGATGACATGTGTCAACCAAGTCGGCGAGTCTGTCCACCTGATCTCGTTAGTCGCCTCTTAAGATCAATTGTAACTCGGATCGTCCCGGGTAGCCGCTGAAACAATGTGATACAAGCACACATTTTCTGTCACGACCTAAAACCTAAAATGCGTTACATGTAAAAGCCCCTAAAAAGCAGTATTCGTGTTTTGTAAGTTGTAACTACTACTACTACTACTACTACTACTACTACTACTACTACTACTACTACTACTACTACTACTACTACTACTACTGCTGCTGCTGCTGCTGCTGCTGCTGCTACTGAATAAGGAATAAGGAATGAGTTCAGATTTCAGCCCTTCCAAAACTTGAGAGAAGGAGTGTCTGACAAGTCTTTGGCAAATGATATCACGACATTTTTGCTGTGGGTGACCACGAGGGCCACGTTTGACCACAAGGATGAAGACTTCTGCACAGATGGGATTCAGTAGTCCAGCATCTTTAGCAGAACTCCGAGAACTCCGTGGACATCGGAGAGGATTATGTTCAAAACTAATTAGCAACCAAGTCTGTCAGCTTAGTCCGTCATCCATTTCTCTTCTGACAAATTAAACTCGAACTTGTTCGTGATAGCATTAGTAGGGAGTGATTTTCTAAAGGCAATTCAGACGAATATTTTTTATTAAAATATGTGCTTCAGTTTAGGGATTATGACGATTTTCGTTGCTCTGCCTGACTCTTCTGACATTCATTCATCAAGTGATTTTAACCATAACATCAAAAATATCTTAAGTACATGAAATGCAAATGAATTTATGACAGCTACTTTGCAAACAGTTCTCAGGTATAGCTACATATACAAAAACATAAACATAAACAGAAACACCGAAGACTTGTACCATTTCGCTCACATATTTCCATCCTTAAGGTAGATTCGAAAGAAATACATTAAATCGCCTTTCAGTACAACACTCTACCAAGATTACCATAAACTACCAAGATTTATAATCTGTTATGTTATATTTTGAATATGTCTTCATGAGTAGCAATTAAATGTTAATCTTTCGTTTACTTATCCTATACTGTACCATGTACAATTCATGGATATGGCCTGTGACCTTTCAAACAATAAACATTTGAATTTGAAATCAAGGCCAGACAAGCCAGTGACTAGGAATTCTTTCTTTTGAATTTGCATCGTTGTTTCATAGACCGGCTTAAATAGATTGGAATGAAACAGTATGTTTTCACCGTATACATTGGATCGGGCTTCTTCAGCGATCTGGCCAGAGAGAAGACGTTCGATGCAAATTGAATTGAAATTGAATAAAAACTTTGAAGTAGCGAATTTGGTAAAGGTCGATTGTGTTATTAGAAACTGTAGCCGTTGTTTTAAGTCATTCTTCGTAACAATGGAATGAGATGTGGAATACAATATCCAGGTATTTCCATATTGAGGTTATGGTTGCCATGTGTGCAGTGTAGGTGGGCACCTCTGCTCGGAGAGACGTCCGCACGCCATTACTGATACAGGTTAAGATCGGAATGTCCAGGGAATGCCTGAAGCTGTACAGCGAGACACATGTGACGATGATGAGAATGGTTGGTTAGTTGGTTTAAACTCGCACTCAGCAAAATTCCAGCTACATGGTGGTGGTCTGTAAATAATGAGTCTAGTGAGAGAAGAAGATGTTGTTCATTTGATACGCTGTCACTCTGTCACACAATCACACAGTCACACATCCAAACAGCCACGCCGTCACAGGGGTACACAGTCACATATCCAAAGAGCCACGCCGTCACAGGGCTACACCGTCACAGTCACATGCGACATAGTAAAGTAACACTGCTATAGCCACATGATTACATAGTAACATTTAAAGTGCATGGGACCAGGGAGCCCCCGGGCTGGAAGTTTTCTTCAGCACCCCAAGCTTGTCGTGAGAGGCGACTAACGTGATCAGGCCAGGCTCGCTGAATGTGGTTGACACATGTCATCGTATGACAATTGAATATTTCGATGCTCATGTTGTTGATCACTGGATTCACTGGGACAGACTGGCTAGATTAATGGCGAGTACGGCGTTATAATATATGTTCTTCACTGGTCACGAACAGGGCATGGGTTGATGTACCCTCGATGTTTCTTTATGCGGGACCATAAACAAACATCAAGGGTACATCAACCGATTGGCCTCGGGGGGTCAGTGAACGACGTTGAACTGTCAGAAGTAAGGGTATCGGATCGTACACTTCAGGATACTTGTGTGAAACAAACGATTCGAATCTTGCATCTCACATTATTTTCCCGCGTGTATTGTCTTAGTAAAGTCGTCACGATGTAATTCCCCTTCTTAATGTTCACAGGGACTACATTTGAACATTTTGTCAAAATGTTGTTTTTTTAGATTTTGCAGACGACACAAGAAAACAAATTTAGAGCCATCTCCATGCCGTCGATTTGCATTCGCAAAACATCGGTCATTTCCGTGCATCATGCGTGATTCACAGTTATTCGAGATAAAGTATACTACCACGAAGCACCGAATGAGTTGCCATTGGCAGCGGGGTCTATCACAATGTTCCTCTCTTGTAAGTTGCGTACATTGAAAATACAAGAAGAGAAAAACGGAAAACGAGATTATGTGTGAGGGAAGTTAAGGCACAATGTCACACATGAATTGGCCAATATTTTCGCCTATATTTTGTGGATTTCGAGCATATGCTCTCATATTAGCTTCCTACTGATAAAAGACTTATTATCCCTCACGAATTGTCTGAAATCGATAATTGAAACTCTGAGGCGAACAGCTTCCAAACAGAGATTTGCCATCTATGGAAGGTACGAGCTGCTCCGTGTATTAAAAACTGTGGTACGTTGTGTTGTCAGTGTTTGGCAAACTTGTTTTTATCTCAAGTAGTGCGTATGAAAATCATAAAGAGCGTTCCAAGGGGCCTAACTCTATCAGTTTAGCTTGAAATAATGTTCAGTCGGTGGAGGGCGCGAAGGTCAATTTAATGCATGGTTCCATTTATTTATTCCAACTTTTTTATTTAATATTAAGATCTAAATAAGTATTTTTTTCAGATACATTTTGCGGTAGTTTCCCTGAGGACTGATAGCATTATTGTAGAAGTGCATTATGCATTGGTAGAGAAGTGTGGTGCAACATTGTGCCTTTAAACAACAAACCAGTCAAACATAATGCATATAGGATATGGTGTTACATCAGTAATCAGTTAAATCCTTGATCCTTGGGTGGTTTCGTAACAGAGAAAGACAAGATGTCTATGTTGACCTACTACGTCCTTGCCAAGTATTGATTGCCCTGATTCTGATCGCTGATGTTACCGCTCCAGGTACTAGCCCCGCCGGAAACAACTACAAACTTAACCCTTTTCTCTGGAAGTTATCTATGACACCTGGAACAGTTCACCTTAACAATGCGAATAGATTTTCACTGAACGGATCTTGTAGAACACGAAACAGGTTGCACATGGTTTGTTGATTATTTGAATTGTATACAAATTATTCTGCTGGAATTGCGTTGAAGGTCTTTAGTTTTAAGTCGTGGAAACTCAAACCTGTTGTTAACGTCTGTTGCAAGCGTCATTTCTCTTCCTAAAGTTCAATCCATCTGTAAAACATATACTGAAATCGCCTAAAGCACGTCTGGCGTCCACTTTTGAGAAAAGCATCTCAATGCGTCATATTGTTTTGTACAAATGAAATACATCTCTGTGTATATACTGTCTGCTGGGCATAACAGTTCTGCGTGAATCTGCTACCCAATCTGGCAATATAGACTTACTGCACCCATAAAAGGACTGTACTGAGACGTGGTCACTGAGGAGCGCGGTCAGTCTACAGTATGGAACCTGCAACCTATAGCTGAATCACGATGAACTTACAGTCCTGTGTACAGAGGATGGGCAGGCTGCTGGTCGTGTCCGGGGAGTATCCGGGGAGTATCCGGGGAGACTTGGATGTAACTCGGCAGACGGCTCGGTCCGCCCACAGGCATTACACGAGATTTGGAAAGCTTTAAGCGTAGATAGGCGGGCGTCAGGTTTACTCGTAATGCAACTTAACAGTTATTTAAAGTATAGTAATAGATGACAGAGGAGACAACGGAAGAGACAAACTGGTTATCCTTTGGTAAACATATAAACTGCAGGTTTGATGGCTTTGTTGTTGAACGGTGAAAACAGTCCGATGCAGGTGTGAAACTCCGAACATTCCTACGTTTTTTACCCTCCCTTCCTTCCTGTGTGTGTGGGGGGTGTCGTTGTTGTTGTTGGTGGTGGTGGTGGTGGTGTGGTGTGTGTCTCATTGCTTACAAAAATGAGAACTCATTTTGTAATTGTGTCTTACCTCTCCTTCCTTCAAAGTTGCTGACACAGTAAATACAACCATTAACTTTTTCACCTGCCATAATAAGATTTCTGTATATCAAGAAAATCGAAAACATACCAATCAAAACATGAGCTGTGTGGTTCATAACGTTTCCTATTTGCCTGTTAGGGTTCTTTGTACTTTAAGTGTTATGACCTTGACACAGGAGAACCCCGATTTGACGTCTCCGTGTCCGACAACGCTCCGACGCCCGCAGGCAAATGTACCATTAGTTTGTCTCTGTAACTTGTGACAGCCATTACGCGTGTTCAGATTTATTACTTCTGAACAATAATGATTATGACCACACACACAACCGCCGGCGAGCTGGGACCTTACAAGTCTTCCTCCTCACCCCGATGTCACACCACAACCCACGATGAGTAATAACTTATGAAACCATTCCAATAGGAAAATAACGCACGCAATACGTACTTGTAGACATGGTGCTATCGATTAAGGTACGTCTATATTCCTCGTTAAGAAGTGGGCACAAAACGACCTTGTCATTGATTCACCACGCCGGATGCGTATTGGTGTTCAACACTAATGATGATTATTAATATTGTTAGTAATGCTTAGGAACAAACGTTCTACACTTCGACCGGTATGTATTGAAAATACTCGTATATTTCTGTATCGCAGAAATTGCATATTGGAAATTGGTGTGACAGAACTTTGTTATTTTTGTACATATTCTATTCTAATGTTCAAACTGAAAGGTTCACTAGGTATAATTTACTGAAGGATCACAGAAGCGTATGTAAGTGTTGTTACTTAATGATTGTCCTCTGCGTCAGGCTGTGCTAAGGATGTACTGATCATAGCTAAAATACTTGATTATGCATTATATGACCTTGACTAAACGTGTCGCACATATGGAGCCATACAAGAAAAGATGACACGTTAATGAGCTTATTGATTATATAACTGCGGTCCTGAAGTTCAGCAAGACCATTATGTGCTTGACTACGCTGTACAATATCAGTTCGTGCCACAATCATGTGGACATTGTGGTCAGACGAAACAAACCGATCATTACCTATCCATGATGACATTGCTGTAGCCACATGGAGTTTGCAATGGCTCTTATGCTGTGACTCGTGAAGATCCGCGCTAGAAGTGATCTTCAGTAACCCATGCTTGTCACTCCTGAACATCCGGGTTAGATATGAGCTTCAGTAACCCACGCGTGTCACCAGCGAAAGTCGGGATTAGAATTGATCTTCAATAACCCATGTTTGTCGCCCGTGAAGGCCCGGGTTACCATTGATCTTCACTAACCCCTGCTTGCCACCCGTTAAGGTCCGTGTTAGAATTGATCTTCAGTAACCCACGCTTGTCACCTGTTAAGGTCCGTGTTAGAATGGGTCTTTAGTAAAGCATGCTTGTCATTAGAAGTAACACGATCAGGTGGTCAAGGTAGCTGACTTGCTGGCACATGTCATCGTCTACCTTTTGCGTAGAACGATCCTTACGATGTTGATCACTGGATTGTGTGGTTCACACTCGATTATTTAGAGACCGCTGCCATACAGCTGGAATATTGCTGAGTACAGCGCTACACAACTCCTAAGCTGTACATTTTAGTGACTACAATGAGTTGACAGGATGAACGCACTTCCGGTTAGGCACTGGATTTGGAGTGAATTTTAAAAAGATTATAACTTCGTATGGTGATTTGCTTGAAACGTTGCACATTGAACTTCTCGCTTCCATCTTCAAAATGACTGGACAATGTTACGTATATCGTACTGTGAGTACTGTTGTGATATGATATTTAATTTTTTGACTTGAGCAATGCTGGTTTTGCCTTCAGACATACTCTCCACAGTGTCTGTGGGGTGTTCAGAATGGAGATTGCTGGTTGTCACTGCATGAGGTGCACTTAATATTCATACATATACATCATTGTTATAGAAATACAATAACTCTCAAAGACATGATCTCCTGCATCCATCTGGCGCCTTTAATTTTACTAATGAGCAGCAAGAGATCAGCTTTGAATTGTATTCATATATGGCATATTTATCGGTCCTCGTGAATTCATGATTCATATGACTCAACTCTACTAAATGTGCAGTCAGCAAATGCTCTATTCACTTGTTGGAGCTCTCTTTCTCTCTTTGTTCTCTCTTCTGTGATACATAAATCCGATTACTTCCGCTTACACCGGAAGTGGTTTTGAATTCCTGATGACGGCCCAAGTTGTAAAAGATAGTCTGATTTTGTATTAGGACTTGAAGGACGCTATAGAAAGCGAGAGTAGGCTGAACTCATGGCTGAGAGACTCGTGAGCTTGGCCACACTCAACACCAAGAATTAATTCCAATGTAACCTGAAGCAGCACCATATAATGGCCGTTTTCACAAAAGAGCCCACTGACAGCAAATTGTTCACCGGTCAAGGAATATCTAAATCTATTAACTCACAGGATCTAAAGACGAGTTACTCACCATCTTGTTAATTGCTTCGAGTAAGTCAAATAATTAGGCGTTTCAAGTTATGCCTTCTTGTAAATATGTATCCATCTAACCATATCGAAATCCCCATCTAAGGCACTGCAGAGGAATGCAACAGCCTTGAGTACTAAAAAATAGATACGTTTCTAAAAACTGATCAATAGAAATATTGAACTCATAACATTTTATATTTTAAATGGGATAACAGCTGTTTGCAGGCTTACATATATCCATTACAAATACGTACACTTGGAAAACTGATTGTCATTCTGAAGTCTATTACGAAACAAAGGAAAGCTATCAAAGAAGAGAGCGAATTCAATTAACGTTCCTTTGTGACTGGTCTCCGGTCTACACTCTTTTCTACGAGTCGACGTCACATAGCTGAAATGGTGCCGAGAGGGGCGTTAAAACAAACAAAAACAAATTACAATCACCTCTAAACATATAGAATACATCCACACAAACATTGCAGTAATTATATTACAATAACACGACCATGCAAAACGCTAACAGACATGTAAAATTCATGAGCTGATGCAAGGAAGCTTTGTAATTGATATTTTGATATGACTGTGTTCTGCAAACACATCAAGAGTTATAGCTTGTGTACGTTAACGTGTACGAGATCGCTCCTTCCCTCTGGACGGGTCATTGTTCAGAGCAATAACGCTCGATATAGTGTCATGGTGTGTTTGATCAAGTACCTCCGGCTATGATAAACGTAGTTAGATGGTTACGGCTGGACCACAATAAATAAGAGTTAGTGTTACATGGTGGCTTAATGCTGTTTATTTTGTGCCGGTGATAATTCGTGTGCAACATCGATCTGAAAGTATGTATTTATGCAAAAACACCAGTGGAGGTAAAGGTGTTTCTTTCTATCGCATTTATATTGTTCTTGATGATACATAACCATTAACAATTTACCTTTTTTCTTGACTTGATCATAAAGTCGTTTTAAACACACCATATTAGCTGACCTACATAAACCCATATGTAACTGACGAAATGTTTAAATCTCATATAACAGTTTTTCACGATCGCGAGGGCAATGACATTAACAATATTGACAGGTCTACAATGAGTCTCATATGGGAATTAATGGCATAGAAATCTTAAACGGGTCCTGCATTTTCTTCTCATTAATAATCCCAAAATAGCCGGTCCACAAGGAGTCCAAAAGACAAAGCTTCGTCTTCGTAAGTGGAAATAAATATTACATTGTTACCATGGAGACAAGACGTTTTCACAAGGGCATGTGCAGTTTCGGTGCTTCAAGACATAAATACCTTAGTATGTGAATGGATTCTTTGTCACATCGATGGAGTGTGACAGTACTGAAACTTTGCACGTAGATCAGAGTAGAGTTATGACATCTAATAGAATGTACCAATATAAGTTACATGTATCTCTAATTGTATGTGTAAGTGCATTCTGATGACACCCACGAAACGTTTTTACGGTCTGAATTATGGCTTGCCCAGAGCACATGGCTTGAGACCCCACCACGGGACGTTCCTGGATGATTGTTTATAACTCTGGCTGATCAAATCTCAATGCTTCGAGAGACGTTTACAATTTCCCTAAAGAGTCCCTGGTTTCTAGACGCTGTATCTTGAGAAGCTATGAAATTTAAACTGCTATGCCTTCCCTTGAACAGTTGTCAGAAAAAGAGTAAAGTGACATTATAGACATGCAGTCACTACAACCGTTCATCGCTTTGATGGGTTGAACTGTTTGGTTCTAAGGTTAACTGTGATACCGAAATATTCAGCACTCTGTGTGTGGATGTTGAATTAAACATCAAACATGTTATTTGAATGGTCACAAGACTCAGCTGAATGGTAGGTTGCGTATAATTTATTGACGTTCTTCAAAGCTTCATTTTCACTTGTTCAGAGTATATTATAGTTACATATTTATCTACGAATAAATGATCGTAATAACACGGAGTGTTCGTTTCACATTTACAATCAATTACAATATATAGGCATGTGCACCGAGGACCATGGCCTCCCTATACGACGTATACACAGGCAATGAGTGGCCAAGTGGGACTCATCCCATACTTTAAACATAAAACTTGCTTTGCCTCACAGAGGCTTATGTTGAATAAATCAAAGATTAAGTCTAGACACTACCTAAGCACAAGCATGGAACACGCCTAAGGTGAGTGTATATTCCAGTTCACCCAACTAACAAACACTGTACCATGCATCATCAATGATGTCATGTAAATGGGAAAACAAATGCATCTGATTGCACACCATAGAGGGTTAATCCAGGTAATCCTTCATGTACCACAGACGCGAGCGAACCAGGGACACTAATATCGAATGGTAAACTAGGCACCGAAGCAAGCGCCGTGTAAAAGTCAGTGAAACCAGATGAAACTAACAAGGCAGATCATAGCCCCGCAATTTTCAAGCCATGCTAGAAGCTTGACGCCACATCTACAGTACAATTAACAATATTGACGGGGTGATTTGATTTATAAATAGGCTGAAATAAAGTCGCCTCGGCTGGAACTCGGTTACTATGGTATTACACCATGACGCCGAGGAGGAATCAATGTATACGACACGTGGTGGAGAGATACACGAGGCTGAAGGGATGCTGCTAGTCAATGGTGTCGAGCGTTAGGGTCTTCTCTTGGTTTGTGTCTTTCCTGCATGTCGCACTGGACATGTGTTGTTTTTAATTCCAGAGAAGAGCCATTGCTGGTGCTATTGTCCTCGCAACATGTCATCTTCGCTTGGGCTGTAAGCACCTGAGACCTTTTTAACGGATTTGTCGTCTATGTTACAAGGATATACATTCATTCGAGGAGGTATGTACATCTTTATTTTTGACACTCAGTTTGATTGCAGACTCTATGTCTATATTGTTGCTGGGAAACAAATTTAAGGATCTCACACTCGCCGATGGCGTGTTTGACTGTTTGAAAGCATTGATAGATGCACGTATAGGATTGCACTGGAACAGGAATCTGTCTTGTTTTCGGAAAGCAAGCGTGGATACTTACTGGATGCTGAAGAACCAGGGTTCCTATTGCAAAAGAACAGATTTTAAAATCATACATTGTGAAGCTAGATTGTCATCTTTCAAAGGCATAAATCGTGTCAAGTAAAATAGTTGTTAAGAGTACAGTGACTGAGTTCCCAAGTACTAAATACCATTCCTTTCATTAAACCGTCACCTTCATGGTACTCATTGGGGTTTTGGTTACAGTATTTCATGAGGTATGTTTGAAATTGTGGAGCATATTTAGCTTGCAAACACATGTTGTACGTATAGTGGTTTTCGTTTAGAACTCGGACACCAGCTGGTGTTGTTTATTTAATATCATTGAAATTCAGCTGGATCAGATCACAGCTTGCTCCTATCAGCATGGGTGGTCTTCTCATTAACAATCAGAAATGAATTTCCAAATACCTTTTACACCTCCGAAATAGCCAACCTCTATAGGTGCACAGTACTATTAATAGGTAAAGATTGAATCTAAACATTTTGAAGTCCGACTGTCAATATAAACAGTCGAACGTTGCCATCACCTGATAATAGGTTTGATATCCCGCAAAAAGAGAATATGATATCTTACTAAGTACAAACAACTTATTTGCACATACTCGTATTAAAGCTATTGACAATAAATATCAAAACCTATTTTCATATCTGTGAAAGTTGTTTTAGTGTTCGTTGAAAACATCGATTAGACAATGAATACATACAGCGCGTGTTTTTGTGTCATGTATGATGTATTGGTTGGGCAGTTAAAATTGAACACCATGTAAATATGCGCAAAGTCCTAATTACATTTACGTCCAGACTTACCTGTACAACACAGTCTGACCTATTTGACCTACAACCTTGACCCTCTAGCCACATCGGGTCCATTACCAGTGTGAACTTTGTGACGTTTAGCCATGATTTACAAGAACACAGTACATGTTATTCCATGACACATTAGTGGAACTGCTAAAAGGCTGTCTGTATTTTAGTTCATATTAGAACGGATGTCATGACTTTATCGTGCTGAATAAATTCTGGCTGATTTTACGGACTTAAGCTTTATTAGATTAGACTCACTTATAGTTTAAAAATATAACCATCCTATACAACAAAAGTGTTCATCTACAAAAGGAAACAGTTTTCGGTTTCAGCCTAGAGCTAAGGCAATCTAGACTTGCCCAATCATTCTGAACAAGCGTTAAACGACCTCCTTTTTATTTATAACCTGGAGTCCGGGAGGAAGATATCGGCTTTAAAGTTATTAGTGATTGTATATGACTTTTATTTTACAATACGAGCATATACACATGCTCATTGGCGTTTATAATCAAGAGACTTTGAGATGTACCTGCAAACTACGAACCGATACCATATCATGCATCAAAGTTATGTTGGCAGCTATCGTAGCTGGGACAAAAACTTTCCAAAGTACTCGTATGAGCAGTCATCTATTTTTATCAATGTTAATGGGTCAAATTACCCCCTGTTTTGTAAATAAATAATATCTCCCAAGCATTATCATCCGAAATATCATAATAACATTTATTGAAGCTATTTTCGTCAGATTTCCATACGCAACCCGCCTTAAGCATGTGTGCATGTTCATCATGTATGTATCTGACATATTGCTTTACATATATCTATTAACAATCTACATTGACTGTATCTGGTAACTAGTTCTGTCGTGCATCGATACTTTATTATGCCACTGCAATCGTTCCTAATGTCTTTGGTGCCACATCAGTTGCTGGTTTGACGTATAGTCATGGTCAATTCACATGTACAGACATGTATCGACCTGACACTCTCAGATGGGTAGAAATGCTCGGTCATGTGATCATATTTACTGGTGTTTTCTATATCATGATCAGTTAATTGGAAATCATTGACGGTGTAGTTAGGTTATATTGTTGGATACTGGCAACTGAACAACTATCCATTAGCGTAATTAATCTTACTAAACTTTTCTATTCTGATTCACAACATCAAATGTTGTATTGACTGGGGGATCAGTGGTTGATATATCCCACGGGAATTTGTATGGTGCCGTGTTATGCTTATATTCCAAAATATGAAGACTTCAAGATATCTTTTCTTCAGTAATTTTAAGATTTATCGCGGTGATGTAGCTTAGTGGTTAAGGTGTTCCATCGTCACGCCGAAGACCCGGGTCTGATTTCTCAGATCGGCACAGCCATGATACTGCTGGAATATTGCTAAAACGGCGTAAAACTAAACTCACTCACTAACTGTGACAAGCACACATAAGGAGCTTGAGCGAAGACGGCTTGACGCTTTTGTTCATTGCCGATCACCGTATCCTGACAATGCTTTTAATATCAATCACTGGCTTGTCTGACCTGGATTGTTTACAGACAGCTCGACATTATCCGACATCTGCTGACCAACAAAACAGACACTGTGCATCATCATCTCAGAATGGACTACGACACAGTGCGTGGTTTGCTGGAAGTTAATTTGAAGACTATCTTGATGGTGGATCTTCCGTCATCTGGTAAATAAACGAGAATTTACAATACCGACACCTTACAGGCATCATGTTGTGACTATCACCAATGATGCTAAGCTAAAACCAGTGACTAACCCGATCAAACCATCGTACAGCATCGAGAATGTCTTCAGGAGGCACAATACACATTAAAATGTAATTAATCATATGCAGGATTTCAACAATTTTACAGCAACTGTCGAAATGGCGGCTGTTTTCGCGGTACAGACAAGCCTTCAAGATGTACCAAGAAACGCTACTTGGTAGGGAAGAACATGCGTACAATATTTGATCCATTGTTGTCAATTCAAATAACGTTATGCTATTATCTCTTTCGACCTACAGTCTATGAATAATGGATAATGGAGACTGGGTAAAGTCTGTCATTGATGCCACATAAAATATGTTTGAATTTCTTGGTTGACACTGGTTATATTTCTGTGTTTGTCAGCACATGCCTTTCTCCAAAATGGTAAATCCGTGAGATGTCATCAAGCAGGCTGTACTGAATGCTGAGCCGAAGGGTTTACACGGATGTATGGTGATTCTCTCTTTCAGTGGCAAGCCTAGATAGGGACGCCATTCTGTTATTTTCATTTTCTAGAAATGATCTTTACACCTGTTAGTTTTTACCTAAGAGACTTATGCAAGTGGATCCGTAGTGATTTTGTTGAAATGTTCAAAACCAAACCCCTTATGACTGATGTGCAGAGGAAAGAGGATTTTCAGGGTCCGAACTTCAACGGCTTACTCGGGGGTCAAGCTGAGTGTCAGCATTGGCAGCATTCTCATACTGACCTGCCTCACATAGTAAAATCTGCCCTACTGCCTTACACAATGTGTCTACTGACCTTTGACCTATCACCGTATTTGTTGAGGTGAACAACCTTGTGTTCTGTAAGAGCGAGATCATATTCGGTCGTCATTATGTTTGCCATAAAATCCATCATGCTATTAATCCTGCCTTAGAGCATACCTGTCAGAAACACTTGGCTGTCTTTTCATACTCTTCGTGAAAAAACAACGGCATTTTGTTTGGATAACTGTTTTATCAACGCAAGGGGCAGCTCCTAAATGATAACGGGACTGAAATACATTCACAAAATGCAACTGTTCAAAACTTGTGATAGAAGCCTGGATTAGAAACAGCATTGCATAGATGGCTTTGGGAATGTATTTTGAACCAAAACCATTTTCTCACTCTAGTCTTCACGTTAAACCTTGACTGCCAGGATATGTAGAACCGCCAGGATGGGTTTGAACTTGTCAGCTATTCCGATAGATAATTAAAGAATCTCTAGTGAGGGTTGTCCCTGCAGTAATCTTACTGCAGCACAGCATCAACCTCGCCGCCTTTACAACTAAGCATTCAGGAGTCAGTCAAAATGTCATGTACACACAATTCACAATTGATAAGCTATTGGATTTCCTTGGTTTTCATTTGGAATCGAAGATAAAATTTTGCAACAGGAGCGAAGATACAGTTTTGCAACTGGGGCAAAGTTGTGATGGATAGTCACTTTAATTATCAGCAACAACTGTATGGATTTTTATCAGATGGTACACATTTATACGACGTAGCTCCAGGCATATGTGGAATGACAATTTCAAAACAGATACTAAAACCTTATCTTACACCATTCGTTGTACGTAAATATAAAGAGGATTGTTCCTACGTAGTGCTTTTGTAATTGGGAATAATATGAGGCTTTTTGAAGATGTATTCCATCTTTGATTACTGAGCACACATAAAATCAATGCTGTTCTAGCAGTTTTCAAAGACACACGTCGTTAGTACGGTAGATTCCCTGGGGAAATAAACGTTAATGAAATCGCCGCTATTCATATTTACCAACTGCTCTAAAGTTAGATTTCGTGAACCTAAAATTTATGACTTGTATCTTTTACCATCTGCAACTGCATACGTTCTCCATCCATCCATCCGACCATCTGTCAATCCATCCATCCATCCATCCATCGATTCTGTACAATTACATGCATATTTATGACAAAAGCGAAAGTAGACCCATAAAGCCAAATCCTAAATGGTGCTTTCAAATATACACGGTGCGTTTTGTTCGTAAATATTTATAAGGGTTGAAACTTTTTTCTATATTATGAAATATTACACGAACCTTTCGTAATGTTTTTCTTCTATTTGATCACGATGCCCTATCACCATGTGATAGTGTTGAAGCAGTACTTCCGAAGAAGCCAGACCCAAGACGTCAGCTTCCCAGGGGAAATATACGTTAATGGGATCAACCCACTACAATAATATTTGTCAGTTATTTTGACAGAATGGTTCAATGCCTCCAATGAATATTCTTTGTTTCTTTGAACAGTGAATTATAGAAGTTATCCATGCAAACTCTGACCGTTTCACTGGAGGCTTGCAGTCTAATTAGTTTTGTGATCTTTAACATACGTGGAAGCTTGCATCATTGGCGTGTGTTAGCAAGGCGTACATTGCTATCAGCTCACATTTGACTATTGGAGCTATTGAATAGCAATTAAGAACTAACATGTTTCGTTTTAGTCGACACGATGGTTTAAACCATCTCTTTTGTGTTTGTAGAGCGTTCAGGAAACAACAATCAGTCGAACAGCTTGCGAGACAACTCCCAGCGTACTAGAAGATTTGATCAATCCGAATATCTCCAGTTGATTCTATAACGGGTTGTTGGTACATGATAATTACGTCAATAACGTTCACAGACACTCTGATGACATTCGGATATTGCCACTGAAACGTTACAACAACGAAACATTGACCATTCTAACTGTGTGTAGACACATGCAGAATGTAGGTTTTTTCTATACGTGAATACAAAGCAACAAACAATTCTACATTTATAAAAAGAACCCTGGTCTATATCATATTCAAAAATGATAATAGGCGGGAAAACCCCACAGGATGGGCCATATATATAAACGGGAAGATTCCAGTGACTTTTCTTCATGCGCTACAAATGGCCCGAACTTCTCCATATAGACGGAGCCATGTCATCGCGTTGAAGAACAAATACCTCTTGGATCTAGGAATAAGGCTTTGTCTGAAATTTGTGGAATAGTAGTGTGCTTTGTTTACAAATCAAATTTTGTAACAAAATGAACTTGGTTCTTGAGACCAGAAGATGTGAGACAAATGCTATTGATTCCAGACAGAAGTCATTTGATTTGGAATTATTAATACATTAATGTATATCATCATTTATATGGTGTGGGGTGACATTTATATGTAATTCAGTATATGGAGATAGTTATGAATGAACCACAATTCACAGTTTGGACAGCCTACCTAATACAGTTTTACGTATTCAGAGCTCAGTGGTCTCAAATCGCCATGTGTGAGCCGTAACGTCATGGCATGGAGAGTGGAGGTGCTGAAGAAATACTTGAACCAGTGATTTATTTCTTTTAGGGTTAAATACTACTATCCCATCATATCGGGTATCAATTGGTTATTTTTAGCACGTATTCTTTTTTTTATTTACCATCTTTATTTTTCCTCATTTTACTTAGTACATATACAGTATATAACTACAAGAATGAGTGTAACTGTGTACGTATTAAGTACACACGTAATTTGCATGGTACATGTATAATAGATCCAAATAAGTATGGTATATGTATAATATATTCAAATAAGTATGGTACATGTATAATATATTCAAATAAGTATGGTACATGTATAATAGATCCAAATAAGTGTGGTACATGTATAATATATTCAAATAAGTGTGGTACATGTATAATATATTCAAATAAGTGTGGTACATGTATAATATATTCAAATAAGTGTGGTACATGTATAATATATTCAAATAAGTGTGGTACATGTATAATATATTCAAATAAGTGTGGTACATGTATAATGTATTCAAATAAGTATGGTACATGTATAATGTATTCAAATAAGTGTGGTACATGTATAATATATTCAAATAAGTGTGGTACATGTATAATATATTCAAATAAGTGTGGTACATGTATAATATATTCAAATAAGTGTGGTACATGTATAATATATTCAAATAAGTGTGGTACATGTATAATATATTCAAATAAGTGTGGTACATGTATAATATATTCAAATAAGTATGGTACATGTATAATATATTCAAATAAGTGTGGTACATGTATAATATATTCAAATAAGTGTGGTACATGTATAATATATTCAAATAAGTGTGGTACATGTATAATATATTCACATAAGTATGGTACATGTATAATATATTCAAATAAGTGTGGTACATGTATAATATATTCAAATAAGTGTGGTACATGTATAATATATTCAAATAAGTGTGGTACATGTATAATATATTCAAATAAGTGTGGTACATGTATAATATATTCAAATTAGTGTGGTACATGTATAATAGATCCAAATAAGTGTGGTACATGTATAATATATTCAAATAAGTGTGGTACATGTATAATATATTCAAATAAGTGTGGTACATGTAAAATATATTCAAATAAGTGTGGTACATGTATAATATATTCAAATAAGTGTGGTACATGTATAATATATTGAAATAAGTGTGGTACATGTATAATATATTGAAATAAGTGTGGTACATGTATAATGTATTGAAATAAGTGTGGTACATGTATAATATATTCAAATAAGTGTGGTACATGTATAATATATTCAAATAAGTGTGGTACATGTATAATGTATTCAAATAAGTGTGGTACATGTATAATGTATTCAAATAAGTGTGGTACATGTATAATATATTCAAATAAGTGTGGTACATGTATAATATATTCAAATAAGTGTGGTACATGTATAATATATTCAAATAAGTGTGGTACATGTATAATATATTCAAATAAGTGTGGTACATGTATAATATATTCAAATAAGTGTGGTACATGTATAATATATTCAAATAAGTGTGGTACATGTATAATATATTCAAATAAGTGTGGTACATGTATAATATATTCAAATAAGTGTGGTACATGTATAATATATTCAAATAAGTGTGGTACATGTATAATATATTCAAATAAGTGTGGTACATGTATAATATATTCAAATAAGTGTGGTACATGTATAATATATTCAAATAAGTGTGGTACATGTATAATATATTCAAATAAGTGTGGTACATGTATAATATATTCAAATAAGTGTGGTACATGTATAATATATTCAAATAAGTGTGGTACATGTATAATATATTCAAATAAGTGTGGTACATGTATAATATATTCAAATAAGTGTGGTACATGTATAATATATTCAAATAAGTGTGGTACATGTATAATATATTCAAATTAGTGTGGTACATGTATAATAGATCCAAATAAGTGTGGTACATGTATAATATATTCAAATAAGTGTGGTACATGTATAATATATTCAAATAAGTGTGGTACATGTATAATAGATCCAAATAAGTGTGGTACATGTATAATATATTCAAATAAGTGTGGTACATGTATAATATATTCAAATAAGTGTGGTACATGTATAATATATTCAAATAAGTGTGGTACATGTATAATATATTCAAATAAGTGTGGTACATGTATAATATATTCAAATAAGTGTGGTACATGTATAATGTATTCAAATAAGTATGGTACATGTATAATATATTCAAATAAGTGTGGTACATGTATAATATATTCAAATAAGTATGGTACATGTATAATATATTCAAATAAGTGTGGTACATGTATAATATATTCAAATAAGTGTGGTACATGTATAATATATTCAAATAAGTGTGGTACATGTATAATATATTCAAATAAGTGTGGTGCATGTATAATGTATTCAAATAAGTGTGGTACATGTATAATATATTCAAATAAGTGTGGTACATGTATAATATATTCAAATAAGTATGGTACATGTATAATATATTCAAATAAGTATGGTACATGTATAATATATTCAAATAAGTGTGGTACATGTATAATATATTCAAATAAGTGTGGTACATGTATAATATATTCAAATAAGTGTGGTACATGTATAATATATTCAAATAAGTGTGGTACATGTATAATATATTCAAATAAGTGTGGTACATGTATAATATATTCAAATAAGTGTGGTACATGTATAATATATTCAAATAAGTGTGGTACATGTATAATATATTCAAATAAGTGTGGTACATGTATAATATATTCAAATAAGTGTGGTACATGTATAATATATTCAAATAAGTGTGGTACATGTATAATATATTCAAATAAGTGTGGTACATGTATAATATATTCAAATAAGTGTGGTACATGTATAATATATTCAAATAAGTGTGGTACATGTATAATATATTCAAATAAGTATGGTATATGTATAATATATTCAAATAAGTATGGTACTTGTATAATATATTCAAATAAGTGTGGTACATGTATAATATATTGAAATAAGTGTGGTACATGTATAATATATTCAAATAAGTGTGGTACATGTATAATATATTCAAATAAGTATGGTACATGTATAATATATTCAAATAAGTATGGTACATGTATAATATATTCAAATAAGTATGGTACATGTATAATATATTCAAATAAGTATGGTACATGTATAATATATTCAAATAAGTATGGTACATGTATAATATATTCAAATAAGTATGGTATATGTATAATATATTCAAATAAGTATAATTTTGTAGGTACTTAATACACACCTAATACACTTTCACAAATCCCTGTCATAAAGTGAATAAACGTCTTTGAATATGATTAGCATACTATATCCGTCTTTCCAGTTACAGTGATCCTAACCTTATACTATGTTTCCTAGCGTAGTATTTCCTATAACTAGATTATGGAAAGATGACGAGAAGGTAAAGAACTCGCTATTGCTGCATGTAGAGTTAGCATTGTATTTTGTAATTTCATGGTATTTTGATATCTCCCTTGATATCTCGCATCTGAATCTATTGTTAAGAAGGCCTGTGAAACTTAGATATGGGGTTTAGTCGGAGGGCATTACAAGCATGCAATAGGTATTCAATAATAGGGCTGACATGCATCCAATGCATTCCTGTCTTAATAACACTTTTCACGTGAGAGGAGATTGTTATGCATATGCGACAGTTTCTGTTATGGGACATTGTCGAGTATGACTTGCATAACTGAAGCACACTTTACATATAGTTGCAGTTTATTACACGGCCAAGAAGGAAGCCAAACATAAAATCAAAGACGACCTTGAGCTCCATATGATATTACAGGTAAACAGTGCGCAAGACCTGTGTGATTTACTTCCTGAAGCTATATTCACATCGACCGGTGACAATGATTAAATGGGTACAGAGGCTGTGTATACAATACATTCATGGTGTTATTGATTCCATAAGCTGCTGGAAACATGGAGAAATTGATGATCAGCTGAGCATGTTCATTTCATAAGACAGATTCCATTTGTTGTAGAAGACGTCAAACGAAAGATGTGTATAGATCCTCTGCAATCTTTCTAATGGGTGTCATAGCTGTGTTGGGAGAGGGAGCTACATTGTTGATAAATATGATTTGCAAGCAATCAATGTTAATTGAAACTCCGGCTCTGAAAGCTGTTTCTCATGCCATGAAAGCTCAGTAATTAATTAATCAATATTTTATTTGAAGACTAGTATAGGTGTAAATTTGTAATCTTTGCACACAATATTTTGACATTTATTCATGTATGTTATATTGAATGATATTTTCACGTCAGATATAGTTTCTACTCCACGGAACGTATCGGTAAGTCTCCATACACGGTTACAAAAGTCACACGATGTGTTCAATTGCACTTTAATCCTGCTTGAGAGTGACACGTAGTAAGCATCTCACAGTTACACCCCTTTGACACGACTGATTGTGGGTTCGAATCCCAAATGGCCCTGATTATATTCCCAGGTGGTTTAGTCGTCTATCTGGGCTTCAGGAAAATGGTAAATGTGATCTACAAAACGCTGCGCTTTCCACACACATTACGTTAGAACGTTGGTCTAACTAGAATGCTGTTAAAAGTGACGTTTAAATACGGTGCATTCACTCACAAAAATCTGATGGCATGGGGGTCTTCACGTCTTCAGTGCGCTCTTGGCGTTCTCCAACATAGATGAAGTTGTTCTTATCTCATGTGAGTCTCATTTACCAGTTTCTAGTTTTATTTTCGTCCCTTAATCATGAACAGGTGAACAGCTAGTAAGTGGACGCCTTTTAAACGCTTTTTAACGTATTCTTAAGTCAGAAAGCCCCTGCTGGAGGAATCCGAGAAGATCAGAGAGAGAATCTGTCATTAGCAACTCATGATTGTCGCCAAAACGTGTTTATTTAGATGAAAGAACCTCGGTTAATACAAGCGATCGCATCCCTGTTACACGGATTGATGCCCATGGTTTCAGTCATTAGATTGTCTCTGTTATTCACGTACTGATGTCAAGATTATTGTTGAGAGCCTCGTTACACGAGAAACAAATAAATACGACACGAAGTAATTCTAGTGATATTACGGCATGGCACTTTATCAATTTAAAAGGAAGAACGACTGAAGTGAGACACTTTCATGAAAAGTAGATAGTTTTAGGAAAACTCGCAGATCCTGGCATCTAAAGGGAGGTAATTCTGTTCATTAGACCCAGGGTCTACTGTGTCCTCAGTTGTAGTAAGATCGGGTACACTGGCGCTCCGGTTTATTCCACTGAAATTGAGATAATGACACCAGCAAATCTCCAGGTTGTACAAAGGAGCATATTGACTGTATATTCGATCGGTGGACAAGGAGTATGTTCTTTCTGTTAGCTCTTGCACAAACAATGTCAGTGACTGCTATTGAACGCACGCGGAAGTGATTTATAGTGGAAACTATGTGTCAGCATGGAACATTACCTTTGTTTGTCTAACGGTAATGTCCACACTTGCCAGAGAAAACTGACAAGTTGTGCCGTTTGATTAACAATAGTGCGTCCACAATACAGGCTTCACTGCATCTTGTTGAGTGATGTCACCGTGAAAGCTTAACAGTGTGTGGTAAGATATGTCAATAACTTACAACGTAGATGTATTTTTTAGTTCAGGAACAGCACTTGACATTTCGAATACTGAATGATCGTGGTTAAATTCGTTTTCACATGATGCTGATATCGCATATTCCTTGTCAGTGATTTACACGCCTAAACTAAAATTGAAACAGACTAGTGAGACCGACACATCCGTTTCGTATTTATCTAGATGAATATAGATTATATGACAAGGCTGTATGATACAGGGTATGCCCCACTTCCCAAAACTTTGCTTTATCTCTATTTTCCCCATACTAACAGGTTCAACCGTTCACAACATTTCAGGTACCACAGAGCATGCTCCTTCTTAGAGCGATATGTTTCATCATGGTTATAAGAGTCTCAAATTGTTTATGGTAGGCCCGTAAGGGACATTTACTTGGGTGACACCAAATGATGTCAGGAGCAATGCCTTATTTCACAATAAGATCTCATTGTACAAGACAATTCCTAAGCCTTGTGTGTATGTAAAACTGTCGTTATACGTTATTATAGCAGGCTCAACGTGTGGCAAAGACTAGCAATACTCTGCTGGGGTTTGAGGTTGTTCATTGCAGTCGGATGAGATCGATAAACAACGCTCTGTAACAATAAATGTGATGATATAATATACATCACACATAATTCATACAAGATACATGCAATTCCATACACGGGTTACCTATGGATAAGTACCAATAATACCATAATTACTCACAGAATGACTAACATTACTTGTAATACTGAAATTACAACATTACAACATTACATCATGATACATACAGTGCACTCGATGGGTAGTAATACACCATTGCACATTAGTTGTAATGATACCATACATGTGATTCATCACCACGCATTATGTGATGTACTACAAAATAGACATATAGACATACCCTGTGGGTGGTACAAGGATATACACCAATCAAGCGCAGTATCAATCTTTTGGACGGGGTCTTATCTGTTATACATAACAGTGGTCATTTTGAAACTTCCTTGATAAAAAGGATCTCTGTTGTGGCACAACTTAATATAACCAATGCTTGTCACAGCTGTTCGATGCGAGGAGCAGGAAGATCACTTAACCTTTTCCGTAAGAGGCTCTGACGAAAAGTGTATGGCTATCCCTTTTAGCCTTGTGTCCAAGGTTCGTAAAAAGATAATGCCCGTTCTTTCATATCAGGTGCTCAGATAATGTAACGTCTACACTTTGTCTGGTCGCTACTGTTACACAATCAACTATTTATACATGGTTGTTGTTCAAGGTTAGAACTGATTTTATTGTGAAATGAACTACGTATAAATGTTATTCATCTCGTGCGGTCCACTATGAAAAAACTGAGCGTATATATTCTTGAGCCAAGATTCTTGTAAATTAAGAGTTTTAGAACCGAGCTTGTACTGGTACTCTCGATGGTGCTCTCGATATAACTAGACCGTAAGTTCTGGTAATATATATTCATGCATCTCTGAAATCACGCTCGTGCTGTGACACTTGTCATACCGGTGATATAATCTGCTACAATTAGCTAGATAAATAGCTGCCATAAATTCATCTGGAGCCTTTAGTAAATATCAGTACTTTCATATGATAAAACGCAAAATATTCTAAGTTTAATCTAAACGTAGGATATACTATAGTGGATCACTTTCTGAAACGCGCAGTATGTTTAAAGCTCTCGGCCATTGGATCCATGCCAATCTACACTTCATAGATGACTACACAGTTATGTTGGCCAGACTACCTTTTGTGTAGAGGCCTCGGTATCTTTATAGGTTAGATCGTTGATTTTGTGTGCTGGTGATTTGGTGCCTAACTCTGACAGTGTTGGGTTCGAATCCCGGATAGGGATGATGACTCCATAACAGAATCTGTAGAAACTGATGTATGACAATATTGCGAATGTTATATTTGACGTCTTTTTTAAAAGACATTGTGTGTTCATGTTTGTTGGTTGCCAACGTCACACCAAGAACGAATTCGCAGGAATTCAGCCTGTTGATATCCAAGACAACTCTCCTGCAGACAGGAACAGCGGTAGCATTAAGGTCAAGGTCAGGTTGTTCCGAATATTCCTTCCGAATAAGATCACCGGTAATAACATTGGGCGAAACATGCTGTGACAGTATCTAACATTGTTATCGCCTGTAAAGCGTGCAGAAAGATGTCTTACCCGCTAATGTATTGACGTTCATTGTAAAACGTGTCATTTGAGAGCAAATACAGAGCCGTATCAAAGGTCAGCTGTTAATGATTTGTTTATTTGCTACGAACACAACTGCACAGTGAGTCGTGCGCGCGCGCGCGCACACACACACACACACACACACACACACACACATACATACATACATACATACATACATACATACATACATACATACATACACTCAAGAGAGAGAGAAACACACTCAACCGTACACAAAGACACACATTGTCACAACAAATCATCATTTGTACGAAGGGTACCTGTAGGGACAAAACAGTGGTCAATATTATGAGCACATTTTACGCCATCGGGGTACGATGACACTGCACCTTATTGCACGATAAATGCTTGCAATTCTAACCAAGCACCTCCATGTCTTAGATGGAAGTTATAACTATGTTTGTTTTGGCTGGTTGTTGTTTATCGCCGCAGTATTCCAGCTACACGGCGGCAGTCTGTAAATAATCAAGTCTGGAGCAGACAATCCAGTAGACATCCAGAGGGCATGAACATCGATCTACACAGTCGGGATACAATGACGGCTATAACCAGGTGACGTAATATTATGTAAAAGGTGAAAATAACATGACTTTTCTTAAAACTTCCAATGGTTGTCTTTTTAAGCCTATTTGAGCCTTGAGTCTAAATGTGATTTCCTCTGCTACCCTAATTCTACTTTTATCATTCAACCGTTGGAGGGCTAATGCATGTGTGCATAGCAATTGAAAACAGCTACACAGACTTGATGCAATTTCAAAGAGCATTAATTTGGAATGACAAGGTTGACATTTAAGGGCGTTCTTTTAACTCCTACCACATGAACAATTCTAATTATTCTAACTTCCTGGCATTCAAAGGATCATTTATTTTCATACCAGGATAAGGATTCCTATTAAAGGCTGCTTGGTATATTGTATGAAGCAGACCAAGGTAGTAATATGAATGTCATCAGACACCTCAGCCTCACATTACATGAACACTGTAATATCCCCAGCTAATCACCATATCCGAATGGGCTTTCGTTTGAAGTAAATACAGTATCCTGGCTAACCTGAGACAATCAACGAGGGACGCGACTATCACTGAGTATAACGAACGGTCAATGTAAAATGATCATATTTTCATATCGCCAGATTCCACACAGTGTGGGGACAGGTTCAAAGATAACAGTCGTCATTAACATAAACTTGAAGGATTATGGCACAGAACACGTGACTTTTCCATTGTAACGACTACAGTAATGAAAAGACATTCAGAAGGTTTTTACGATAATTCCGTATATTGATACACCGTAATGAAATATCATGTAATCAATATCTGTGACGTGGAGAGTTACACAATCAGTTTTTGCATGTGTCATTATCCGTCCATGACGTGTCTTGTTTACTGTGCTAAGTGATAATTTCTAAATTGGCACAATTACCCAGAAAGCTATATGCGAAAGTATACATTTTGCAACAACAAAGAATGTCTACACAATTAAGAAAGTTATTATGAAACTAAGTTTATAAATCACTGCAAATTACTGCTCAGCAATGACAACGGCACAATAGAATAATGTAGTTGTACAGAATTTAATTGCAGTGCAAAATATGATATAATATTATAATTACAGAGATGTTAGCAGTTATGTTGGTGATAATAGTCATCACCCATTACAAAGACTAACCAGCCTTCCAAAATAGGCCGAATCGTGTCATCCAGAGTCAAATGTATTGTGAGATGATGGGTTGGTTGTTGGCTGGTTGGTTGATTTAACGCCACACTCAGCAATATTCCAGCCATATGGTAACCATCAGTAAACAATCCAGTTTGGACCAGACAATCCGGTGAGGTGAGATGATAAGGACACTCCATTGCCTCCTTATATAGATTAGCCTACGCTGTTCTAGAGGATCACGGGTTACACTTGACACTAATTATAGTAACAGCAATAACAGCAATGCTTACATGAGATAGTATTACATTCCTTACAGCTAACTATCGTCAAACAAGATTGGTATCCATCGTTTACAGGAACAGTGTAACTTAACTATTGCTTTGTGAAACAACAAACTCCTCTGCTTTATAACAAATGTGGCAAATTTCAATTGTACAAAGTTTTGTTTCTATAGTGTAAATGCCATTCAAAGACATAAATAGTGAAATTTTCGAAATCATGTTCAAGATCAAGACAGAGATAATTATCGTTCTGCCTAAACAGACAGATAAACGACAGGATGACCTGGCATTACACGTTCTTCTGGTAGTTCATTAATACTTATATCACAACTCACATAATAAAATAAATCTTGAACGTGTCCACTAACATTGCCTCTAAAAGGTATAGAAATCCAACATGGCCAGCTGTGCACCCATTTGAATAATATCATTCTCGTGTGTCTCTACATCGATGTTAGCGCGTGTTAACATATATATGACGAGTTGACATTTCTACCCCTATTGTCATCGTTTCACCGGCTAGTCTAGTGAAATTACATCAAGTTATCCCTCCTTCGGTTCATGAATGGCTGTGTCTCTGAATAAGACGGATCCTGATGCACGCTTTGACCTTTGATTCGCTCAGCTGCAAGTTGGGTCGAGGTGATTATTACTCTGTTGGCGTGTTGATATGAATTCAGATCACCAGAACTCGGACCATACAAATCAAACGGTAGTAAAGGACAATCTCTCGAGTCGTGTTAACTGATACTTCCCTTCGGGATTCCCTGTAGAATAAATACACCGCCAGGCCCCAGACCCGTCCCATGAGTCCAGGGATGAAGGAGTTGCTTGATGGAAAGTTCACCTCCGTGATAACGCACTGTCCTAACCGACCAAAACTTGACAACGCCAGCATCCCCCCCCCCCTGCCGAAAAATAATAATAATAACAAAATAAAAAAACTGATATAAATAAAAACAAATACGCAGAAACCAACATATATAACATATATCTCAGATGAAAACGTCAAATGTACATGGAAGAAAAGAATACGTATTTGAACTGGGTTTTACTACACATGACATTATTCCAGCCAGATAGTGACGATATCAAATATGTATTCATCCACATTTAAAATACAAAGTTATAAAAATAAACACATATATTCATTACATTAGTACTTACTAACAGAATATGTCAAACACCAAATTCAAAAACAAGCAATCCGTCACCCACGTAGCATAGTTACAATTTATGGTACAGGTCGATTTCCTGTACATGTAGCAAACAATGAGATATCCGCAGACTTGGGGAAAAGGGCTTTAAAATGACGTCATCACGTTGACAGAAACCTAAATCATCAGAACTGTTTTTGATAACGCAAGTTCTTCAAGAAACTACGAAGGTAAAGGTCGCCGTCAGTGTCGAGATATAGGAAAGACTGTCCAATTCTAAATATAACTTTCCCTTCACGTAATTTACGAGGGACACGAATCACACAGATGATATCAGTCTTCCAAGATATTGCAACCACGACCAGCCAGCCCGTTATGTTTCAACAGTTGCCCGTCTCTGAGACGTGTGTACAATGAGGCTGACTGATTCTCGGATCGAATATACTATTATCTGTTAACGATCAGGTTTCTTGACAAGTGCTATCTCAGTCTTATCAGTGAAGCTAAGAACTGCTAGATAAAAGGACACCAAACCTGGTATGGATTCTACACGATGTAAATTGTGTCTAGAATGTGTGAAAAATTGGTGAAGGATATTATATGACTGTGTTTACGACATGGTAAACGTCCTGTAACTACTTTGTATCGTCTGTTTATTAGATTACATAATGACACGTGATTATCAGATTGTTTATATTATTAACACACTATCACTGAAGTACTTACTGTAAGGTTGTGAGTAGATTATTTGGAATTAGTATCACACTATTACTGAAATACTTATCATATTATCGTGAGCGTATCCCAGATGCGCAGATCGAATGAATGAATGAATGAATGAATGAATGAATGCACACATCATAAACTGATAAACCGCATCATTGGCATGTTGTGCTTGAATGATACATGAAGTTATTCTTAATTGAAAGCAGATCTAATGAATGAGTGAATGAATGAATGAATGAACGCACACATAAACTGTACCATTGGCATATTGTGCTTGAATGATACATCAAGTTATTCGAAATAGAAAGCGTACGGACTCCCTGGTTTGTATTGTATTAAGAGAAGCAAAACGACGACCTTGAACTTCGTGTTGCAAATGGGAGTAGCGCCCCTTGAACCAAGTAGACCGTTCCTAAAATGCCGTACTCATGTTCGATATTTCTACAATCTCGTGTGTTGAATTGTTTTGTTCTGACAATGAACAAGTAATTATACACGATTTCATGATAAGTGTGAAATGACAAATATAAGACACAGGACTCGATGAGTTCATCATCTCGCGTGTTCTAACCGAGCTAGAACCGGCTGTTGGATCTAGAACTTCCAGCTTTCCGAAATGAGAAATTTTATAAACATTAGAATAGACATTCTATTATTTTTGAAAAAAAAAGATTTTCTTTTTGCTGAACACATCGCCATGGACGTTAAGTCGACACTATACATGTAGGTCTCCATATGTGTGGTAAGTCCCGCTTGTTCATGAAAAATGATCACAGGGGCGTTTTTCACACGTGCATCTCTTAAAACTGGAGACAAATGAAAAGCGTCTGGTTGTCTGTCTTTTAAAAAAAAAACTCTGCTCTTTATATTTATCAAATCATCTAGGATCGGTTAAGGTTTGGAAGTAAAACAAATCACAATCAATTTTGGAAATATTAAAAAACTCACATGCACGTGTTTTCCATGGTGAAATGCATCATACTCCGTCATAGGCTTCTTCGAACAAACTGACGGCTGTGCCGAATTCGAAAGTAGTCAAAGTACTTATGTGGGTATACAGCATTTAACAATGATGTACTCTGAACGGGTTGTACAATTCTTAATAGGTGAATGGGGGAAGGAAGCCAGGTCCATTGGGATCACAAACTACACTGCTTATACTCTCACAAGCGTGCTCAAATGCGCTACTTCCTTTGGGTCGAATTGGGAAGGGTAACAGTATGTTACGGAGACACAAGTTTAATAATTATGTTAAGATGTCTGGAAATCTTCAGAGGATCCCGTAGAAAACGCCTCTTACATGAAATAGGGCTAAAACTGTTTAAAAGGCCTTTTAGCGTTTTTTCACGACCCATATTTATAAAGCACATATTCGTATGACCTATGATTTTCAGTTCATGTCAAGCACAAGAAGAAAAGAAATATTCACTTCTTCCATTAAACAACAGGAGTAAGTTTTTATTACTTTTTAGATAATAAATGACTGCACCATTCGCTTCGTCACAGTCTGAGACATATCGGCGGCGAGCTCCAGGAATCATGTAATCATGCACAAAAGCAAAGAAAATATTTTCGCTATATGTGCATTTTTATGAAACCGCTTGGCTTTTTGTCTCATTGAAATGTGATCGACTATGGAAAGTTCCAAAGGCGGTTCTGGTTAAATCACATCTAGCGTCTGGTCGACAATAACCAATATCTGAGTTCTACATGTTGGGATAATTACTGAATATCTATCCGAAGGGAATTAATGCAACGGTAGAGCCTGGCGTCAGTTTTCACAAAGAAAGACAGTTCCGGATTTCGGTTGATGAAGACTTTCTTGTTATTTTGGATGAGGCGCTGGCATAAGACGTTTATCTTAGAAAAGTAATTCTTGACGTTTTTCGGCGTGAAGTCAGCGTTATGAAATAACATACTTGCAAAGGGTGTTGTTCCGTGATATAATGCCCTTGAACGTTAAGCATTCATTAGCCTCAGTAGGAGCCAAAGGTTATTAGTTAAGTGGAGTGATGCGTGACTATAGCAGTTTTCAGCTTACATGCTTTTTTATACTCTTAATCAGAACTAAGCAATAATCAGAGGGGATTCACATATGTAACAGTTTTATTGAATGTGATTCCAATTATTTTCTAATTCGTAACTGGATGCTGGTGTTACTGTTTTGATGAGTTTATATTACCTCAGCAGAACAAGAACCTGGTTTAGGTCTTGTTTATCGACTTACTTGAGTCGAGTGAATCCTATATAATTTATCCTAGGAGTGCCACGACTATGATAGAACAATCCTTTGGTACATTCTGCACGATTCCTTTAGTGCATGGCATAAAAAGACTTGGTTCAGATTACAATAATCCTTCAGTACATGGTACAAGAATATTTTTCTTCAGATTACAAGAATCATTGGTACACGGTACAAGAATTCATTTGTACGATAATTCTTGGTTTCAGGGTTTTAAAAACATTTTTATTCTATGTATTGGTGCATTGGTAACTGTTCAAATGTTTCATTAATACAAAACGAGGCCGCTGGGTACAATGAACTTTGTGGGCTTTGAGGTAGCCAAGTGGATGAACCGTTCACTGGTCACGCCCAAGACCTGGGTTCGAGTCGAGCGACATATGCTGGAATATTGCTAAAACTGAATTCCCCCATTCACTCACTCACTCACTCATTCACTCACCACAATAAGCCTTCAGCATGGCATGAGAAAGTATTGGATACTGAGTATAGAAAACCTTTGGTACTGAGTTCTCCAGTCATCGAGCACTGATAGCATGCCATTTATCTTTTTATGTTTTCATTCATAACAGATCAATCACAGATGAGTGGATATCCTTTGCAGATTATTTAACTGTTTCTCCGTGAACAAATACCGAGAACAACGTTTTTTCCCCATAGGCTTTCCCTAATCGACATACCAACATCAGTGTATCAGAATATTTGATCTCTGTCTCGTACATTCTACCTCCACGGTTTAAAGGCGTCCGTTCAACCAGCAAACAAGGATGTCTGGGACTGAACTGTTTGACCTTGGCCTGCGAACAACAACCGATAAACCACTTTGGCTTGGACTGTTTGTGCTTGGTCAGCGAACAAGCGGCAAACTAGTACTCATGAAAGCGAATGCATTGTTAGAGCATTGTTAGAGCTTGGAACAACCGGATCTACTACAACAACCTTAAATCTGTCACTGAAAAATACAAAGGTCAGATAAAGAAAAAATATGTATTGTTTAGTATGGCACGTGCATAAGGTATGTATGTCTCCTTGCATCACATAATCAATAACTGTGGTATACAACGTTCAGTAGATGACAGTTCTGTTATTGTCAATCATCAGTAATTGCCAACATGAAAGCCAGAGATGCCGGCAAATTTCTTTTGATCTGTCACAGACAGGAAGATGGTTATAGACAGGTCCGTGGTAACGGCGATATTCGGAATATGTGATGGAATAAATAACGCACTAATGTAGGTTTGCCACTCATTAGGAGTCATTTACCACAAATTCCAATTTTGTATTGAACATATGTACGATTTAACTTTTGAAACGTAACACTGTGTCACAATGTGATGTTTGTGTAGGCGTATTTCACTTTAAATATAGTCATTGAATCAGGACGCTATTCTTAGTTGTGCATTAGCATTGAGACAATAAAGAATTAGACGTTTCGACAGACTGGTTTCCACGAGTGAAAATTCAATGTCATTTTGAATCTAAAGCGCCTTTGTATGCAACAGCGTAGGAAGAAGATAAAAAGGTAAAATGTCAATGCACTCAAATGCATCGTAATTCTTTGGATGAGATGACATTTTATATGCGTTCCCAGAACAACTGAACATCTGATCCTCTTTTTCTACTGCTACAGCCTGCAGGTTGAGTGTTCGTGAGTGGTTGAACGAGTAGTTGAGTAGTTTATAGATGAGTTGATGAGTAACTGAATGACTCCGTGGCTGTGTGGTTGTGTGACTAAGTGAGTGAGTGAATGAAAAAATACAAATTCTGATTTTCAACACACACGACATACTGCGTTTATCGTAATCTTCATTTAGCATATGTCATTTTGATATTCGTCTTCATTTTCTGTAGTTTGGTTTCAGTCAGTCAGGGCCCTATTTATCAGCCTTGTGATTCGTCATGTACATGTGTATTATTCTACAATTGACAAACTGTTAATTAATTCTTTTTACATAAAGTCGCCGCGAATAGCTGCAATATTGCTGATGCAGCATTAAACAACATTCATTCATTCATTTTTGCATAAAGACGTCTGTGGAGGTACGTTTTTTAATAATGTTATTACATTAATTTATGTATTTGTAATCAGTTAAAGTCACGATAAGGCTGAAATATTGCTGATGTGACCATGAATCCTAACTCACTCACTCACATATAGACGTAAGCCTTCGTAACGTAAGCCTCACACCTGACATACACATTGAGTTTTTCAGACACTCAGTGATTTCCACCACAGTTTTTGAGAGATCCATACTTATGATTGTCACCGCTGCTTTGTCTGTCAGGTCCCCAAGGAGTCTGTACCGGAGTTTAATCGAGACTGATGTTTTCTGATGTTGACGTTTTAAGTGAATCGATATAACATCCTCCCTGGACTACATGCATCATGCAACATGTACACTCGATAGCATTTAGTAAGTATGTGTAAAGTCAGCTACCGAAAATGTTTGGGCTACGACAGTAAATGAGAATTCGAGGGAATTGCAACAATTTGCTGGGTGAAAGATAAAGTCATCAGAAACATATACCAAAATTTCAATAAAAAATATGCGTATTAATATTTTAATCTCTAAAACAGTTTCTCTTATCTGAGCTTCGGCCATTATGCTTATTCCACTGGAAGTCACATGACCTTTCCGCTCGTGACGTCACAGATGCCTAGAGTCCGCCATACTGCTAAGGACCAAGAGCTACAGTAGTACAACACTTACTTTCAAGACCAGGTGGCATGGGGATGCACTCACCACAGTCATACCTAAAACATATATTAAAGTATATTGAAAACATCTAAATGCTTTGGCACATTAACATTTAACTGAACCGGTAAAACCGATTATTCGACAGTTGTTTATATGACGCACTTATCAGCCTGTGTTCCCGAGTCTTCCAAAGTTGATATCAAATGATATCAAATGGTCAAGACGTTAGAACTGTAACCTGTTATAGCTACCTGTGTATTCTGTTCTCATCACCACTAAAGTGACCGAATGCGTGCCAAACTATTTCCCTCAAAGACAGTAAAGTAATTTTCTCCATGTATAGATTATCGCGTACGAATAAACATATTTGGGGGGCTAGGTATTATAAAAATGTACAAACTACATATTTCAAATCCTTTCTACATATTGGCAAGCATGCATCAAATAAGGTAATATTTGGTGAGTGAGATAGATACGCGATTCACGTGTCTATTCAAATACGTTTTGACAAAAATTATTAAGAATTGAATCCTCATAGCTTCAATTCGCTTTGTTTGTTTGTATTCCATTGGGGTATGCATATAAAATGAACCACCGATAATAAGTTGGGCTGGTCTATGTTAATATGCTCTTGTTTCTCTGTTACAACCACTGCGCTTACTCCTTTGTAATACAGACCAGGAATAACGATTTGAACTATGGTCGTTTGTTAAACAACATTTATCCTAAGTTGAATAAAATTCTGAGACTTAAATTTCCAATTGGCTAAGTAAAATTATGAGGATTCCCAATCTTAATTTCACGTTTTCTCGATTAGTTATTTTTGTTGAAAGTGAAATTCATTGGTAAGTTTTCGCTGCAAACAGACTACACCCGACTTTCAAATCATTATAACAGCTAACTATACTTTACAGCACTAAGTGACAAGAACTTGATTCTTGCATTCTGTACATTACGTATTGCATTGCATTCGTATTAAGTTAATCTATTGTGGCAAAAGATGTAGTCATAAAAACATTCCTACATGCACACGTTGTAGTGTAGGAATTCTCGAAGATGAGTACCATGTATTGTTTGTATGTGAAAGGTGTGCGGATCTCCTAACAAAATATTTACATCGTATCAGTTACAAAAGTCTGACTCTGTTCTCAGTATAAAAATCTCCAAACCATAACTTCTGTCATAGTTTTCATGAAACGCGTGTTTTCCTTATCATGAAGATGTGCACATGTACGTCCTGCCACTTGTTACGGATAAGTCTTCACAATCATTTGTACATGTAATTGTAGTATGCACACGACAGTTTTCTGAGACGATTTAAAAGTGGTGGCTCTGTGACTTTGTTGGTTGCGTTTTGTATGGCTGCAAGTTTGATCGCAATACACGCAATGGTCAATGTAACTGGATAACGCCGTCGTGCCACATTTTCATAACCATCCCTTTGTCACTCAGACAACTGTAGACTCTACCCATAATCGCTCTTTGCATGCAACGCCATCGAAACACTACAATGAACCCATCGAATATTTCTGTAACTCTCGTTGAGAGATAGACATGCTCTCCAAATATATCCAAATAAGGAGGAAATGGCACAGACACTGCACGAGGAACGGCAGAGGAGTTCCGAGAATCTGATGCTTGCTTGCCAAGAGGAGACTTTCAGATGTTATCTGTGGGAGAGGTGGCGACACGTGGTACTCATGTGGATGTCATTGGTGGTTCACGCGATCACACCAAAATTATTTTATACATGTCAAATGAATAATCCTTTTCAGAACCTGAGGTAAAAATGCAGTCGAACTGCTCTTGCGAGAAGTACGTGCAACAGACGGGCTTGTTCAAGCTCAATACCTCGCACCTGGTTTTACAGCAAAAAAACCTCAAACAATCAAACAAAACAATCTGTATCGACTGGTTGGTTGCGAAATGTGTTTCCTCTAACCAAATCAACCACACTGTGAGCCCGCGGAAGAAACAAAATCATAAGAATCTCTAGTCTAGTAACACCCATTTATAAAAAAAACAAAAAACATCGGGAGGCGTATATTGAACTGCTTTGAATGGAACCAGGATCGCGACACTCCACCAAAATGTAAAAGGACGACCAAAGCTGTCAACATCCGTGGCACCACAATTTTTAAAGGGCGAATAATACGTTTCCAGTAAGCATCATCTGAGAATGAAAAACTTCCAGCAGACACTGAAAGAATCTACAACTCAGTTCTCTAATGGCTTTGAAAAACGCTTTCGAGAAAAAGACATCTGATATTTCAAATCGCACATTTAGGTACCTCCACTGAAAGGTGACAATTTACTATGTCAGTAAGCATAAATGCAGTTGATGAAAGTTGCCAGTCTAGTGACATAAACTCGCATGCATATAAAACGCTTTCAAGGTGTAACTGAAGTGTCCTGGACGGAGGTAAAACACGAAGTGAGGAGTGACACAATACGACTCAGAATATTCACCCTCTCAGTCTCAACTCCTCATTGTCACTTTGAGAGGCATTGTGTTTGTCTGTATATTATGTATTTTATACATACCTCAGGTACTCGCAGACAGTCACACGGCTTGGCCCCCAATATGTGCCAAAGACTCTGACCAAGTAACGTTCAGTGTTACGTGTTCTATAATGGGTGTTTCATGTTTGTAACATTGCTCCGTAGGACGACGACTTATTATAGAAAGGGGTGAATGCAAGAGATTGAAGCAAACGTCAAGTAAATAACAATACCATAATCCACAATATATTGGCTCCGCGAAACGGAGAAGCAGCATCTAGCCCGTCGCCAGCTCTCACCTTCACAGATGTCGAGGTAGCAACAGGTTTAATCCCGTAACAAATCGGACAGCAAATAAACATTTCCCATGGGAGTAATTTGTAACGACTGACTAGAAACTGAAAATATGCACCCGATCAAATGTCAAATATTCTGATATGCTGATCTCCAAGATAGTTTCATGATTTAATAATCTCTAACAGGTGTCATTTCTTTAATTTGCATTCTAGATAGTTGAGGAGGAGAATGGGGACATTTTTCATGGATGTACACATTCTCTATTTCCCTATACCACTTGCTTGACAACGACTTCAAAATCTATGCCCAAACGTCTCCTATACAGAATAAAGAAATTGCACATCCATACAAAGGTCCTAATTCTTTAACAGGCATCATGTAATGTGTAAGGCAGCCTTCTTCCCTGAGCCGGGGTGGTTGCATGTTGTGTAAGACTGCGAGGCAGATTCAACTGAATATTATCCCTGGTGACAGAGGTTTTATATCTTAAAGTTGACATAAAAAATAAAGGACAACACATTTGTTGTAAAGTTGTTCAAAACAGCATCCACAGATTAACGGATACACGGATGATATCTCACCATACCGACCATGGATGATGCATAAAGAATAAGATCACCATGGAAGGGAAAAATGAGAGAGAAACAGAGAGGGACCGCAAGGAGAGGGAGAGAGAGAGGGAGAGGGAGAGGGAGATAGAGTTGACGAGGGGGATTGAGTCGGAGAGGGGGAGAGAGAGGGAGTGGGACGGAGAGGGAGAGAGAGGGAGGGAGGGGGAGAGAGGAAGAGAGAGAGTGGGGGGAGAGAGAGGGAGGGAGAGATATTGCTGAAATATTGCTGGAATATTGCTGGAATATTTCATAAGAGATCTTCGCTGTTGACGTCATATTTTTTATTCCCTCACATAAACAAGTGTCGTGGATGTATATTCATCCTTTTTGTGGATGTATACGTAGGTCCAAGCCTTCACCATCTCAGTACACGTGCCAACTAATTCTTGTACCTATCTAGGCCAATGGAATCACATACAAGAGTTTCACCTTTCAGAAAGATGGCGTCCTATAATTGATGTCGCAGTCATTCATCTTCCATTGAGTCACAACTTTTATGGATTATATTGTCGTTTAACACTCTGCAATATTACAGTCATATGCTGGCTGGCTGTATGTGATCGAGTCTTTGTCAGACGCTTTAGTAATCAATATCCTTGAGCATGTTACACACCATCCCACATGTATACATCCTGGGTGTCGTATACTACACCTTGAGCCTGCATATATCCTGTGTAACGTACACCATACATTGAGTATGTATACACGCAGTGTAACGTACAGCATACACCCGGGGTAACATACACCATACGTTGAGCTGTATACACCATATGTCACGTACACCATACGTTGAGCTGTATACACCCTATGTCACGTACACCATACGTTGAGCTGTATACACCCTATGTCACGTACAACATACGTTGAGCTGTATACACCCTATGTCACGTACACCATACGTTGAGCTGTATACACCCTATGTCACGTACACCATACGTTGAGCTGTATACACCCTATGTCACGTACACCATACGTTGAGCTGTATACACCCTATGTAACGTACAACATACTTTGAGCTGTATACACCCTATGTCACGTACACCATACGTTGAGCTGTATACACCCTATGTCACGTACACCATACGTTGAGCTGTATACACCCTATGTCACGTACACCATACGTTGAGCTGTATACACCCTATGTAACGTACACCATACGTTGAGCTGTATACACCCTATGTAACGTTCAACATACTTTGAGCTGGTATACACCCTATGTCACGTACACCATACGTTGAGCTGTATACACCCTATGTCACGTACACCATACGTTGAGCTGTATACACCCTATGTCACGTACACCATACGTTGAGCTGTATACACCCTATGTAACGTACACCATACGTTGAGCTGTATACACCCTATGTAACGTACAACATACTTTGAGCTGTATACACCCTATGTAACGTACAACATACCTTGAGCTGTATACACCCTATGTAACGTACAACATACTTTGAGCTGTATACACCCTATGTAACGTACAACATACTTTGAGCTGTATACACCCTATGTAACGTACAACATACCTTGAGCTGTATACACCCTATGTAACGTACAACATACTTTGAGCCTGTATACACCCTATGTAACGTATAACCATACCTTGAGCCTGTATATACGCTGTGTAATGTCAGACATATCTTCAGCACGTACACATCAGATTTAACATGCTCTCAACCTTCAACATGTGTATGTATGCCCTGTGTAACGCATACTATATCAAGAACGTGTATACGTCTAACGTAACATACTGCAGTTCATCCTTAGTTATAATGCCACCCTGGGTAGAATGCCATGCTTTATCTAGAATACATTTCCTGCCTATATAATACCCTCGTTATAAATGCCAAACTGTATATAAGTCCCAGTTGCCAATGGTGTTAAGAACAAAAGTCTTTTTCCCTGGTTTCAATGCCAATTACATTGCCTGCATGCAGCATACATGTACATAACTCAATTGCTTAATGGACATGGCTGAAAATAATTGTCTATACTCATTAATGCTTTAAGTAGTCTTGTAATCTCTGGGGAGATAAAACATGTGACGCTACACTTCCTGCCACCTACAACAACATGTCACGTGCAGCCCTGAAGGCCTGTCTCCACATGGAGAATGAAGGCCTGTGTCCATACGGAGAGAGAAGGCCTGTGTCCACAGAGAGATTGAAGTAATGTCTTTACACGTAGAGTGAAGGCCTGTCTTCACTCGGAGAGTGAAGGCCAGTCTCCACACGGAGACTGAAGGCAAGTCTCCACACGGAGAGTGACGGCCTGTGTCCACACGGAGAGTGAAGGCCTGTGTGAACACGGAGAGTGAAGGCCTGTGTGAACACGGAGAGTGACGGCCTGTGTCCACACGGAGAGTGAAGGCCTGTGTGAACACGGAGAGTGAAGGCCTGTGTGAACACGGAGAGTGAAGGCCTGTGTCCATACGGACAGTGATGGCCTGAGTCCACACGGAGATTGAAGTAATGTCTTTACACGGAGAGTGAAGGCCTGTGTCCACACGGAGAGTGAAGGTCTGTCTTCACACGGAAAGTGAAGGCCTATGTCCATACGGAGAGTGAAGGCTTGAGTCCACACGGAGTGTGAAGTAATGTCTTTACACGGAGAGTGAGGGCCTGTCATCACACTGAGACTGAAGTGCTGTCTTCACACCGAGAGTGAAGGCCTGTCACCACATGTAAAGTCCGATTGATTTACAAAACTTTCATTCCGAGACTTGATACCATTCTATACCATGGGAGATATTTCCATTGTTTACCGTTAAAACACTGACGATTTAGCATCACGTTGTTTTATAATACTGGCTTGCAGATCGGATGTACGTTACATTTGAAACCAACGATACTGTTCCACAAACACTGTGCTACTTAGTGTCAGGTAAACTCTAAATGCGGCGTATGTATATAGTAACGTCGTATATAACTGCTTGATCGTATTTAGGTGCAGTATGTTGGAGCTTGGAGCAAATCGACTGGCCTGAAAAGTGAAACTGAAGGCTTTCTGTTAGCTACTCTCTGTTCGAAACCGTTAATGTGTGATTTGGATTTTAGAAAATAATATGAAATATAGTTTATGCAATGAATTTAATTGTGATGTTCAACAACCTGTCGCATGGATGCACCTGTAACGTTGTTCGTTCCTTATATTTCCATCTCCGCCGTGCTTGTGGATTGAACTTTGTGGTCCAACAGAATATGACAGGGCGTCATTGAAAATTATAATTATAACCCTTTCCGGAACATGCCCTAAAATAGAGGTTCAGGAGTATGGAGACTATCAAACACAAATGAATCTTTAATATCATTGAATTCCGAGTGTTTTCTTTTTACACTAAAGGAAGGGACAAGATTCACGAGAGAAATGTCATATATAAGGATGACGAGCTTTGCTATCTCCCAATCTGACAATCATTATCATAATAGGATATTGAAATATACCCATGCATCTAGTGTGTGCTCATGTCGCTGGTATTTGACAATGAGTACCCAGGTTTGTTGCAAGGAAGACAGCCCTTCCGACAAGGCAGGGATCCCTGGGAGAAGTCCTGGTCTGTGCTGTTAACTGGAGTGATGATGAGGCCGACTAACCTGTCTATCACAAAATGAACAGACTACCCTTTACTGCATTTATCTAACATGTCAGTCTGTGCCGGGATGATGATGATGATGATGATGATGACGAAGACGACAAGAATGTTGGCGTTGGTAGTCGCAAGAACAGAAACTTAGCCCCGTAACGCAGCATCTACCCAAATTTGCTATGGGCTTTACGAACACTGCTAGGTTACAAGGGGAACTGACGACGTATTGTACCAGTATCAGTGTAATTCATATGGCATACAACATACTGTATACGACATACAACATACTGTATACGACATACAACATACTGTATACGACATACAACATACTGTATCATACAACATACTGTATACGACATACAACATACTGTATACGACATACAACATACTGTATACAACATACTGTATACGACATACAACATACTGTATACGACATACAACATACTCACCCCTGCTGCTGATAATACCTTTCTGAGACTTTGACAGCATAGGCGTACTCGAAATAATCAGATTTACATACTTTGAAGAGACGCTCGCGTAACTTCTGTTTAACCACTTCTATATTTCTTTTACAGATACATTTGAATTTTGGCGTCATCTCAGCAGCAGCCATGGGATCTTGTGCCAGTAAAGGGAAATCGCGGGACCTGATAATTGCGGTTGATCGCTATCACATGGATAAACTGAAGTTGAACAAGACTGGCAGTGTGGAAGAGGGCCCTTCGGAGAAACCCAAGTTGGCGGAACCAGATGACCCCCCATATTACGTAGAGGAGAAAATTTGCGTCGAGGAACAAACTATTTGTATACAAACATCCTCACTCGTCGATAATCGGAATACTAGCGACGTAACGACAATAACACGTGACATATGCATCCAGACTGATCGACCAATGAAAAAGAAGAAGAAGAAAAAGCACCATGGAAAGAAGAATTCGCAAGAAAAGGAAATTGAAGGTAGATGCATGCATGTTGTTTTCAGATTTTTAGGGGAACTTCATTATTTTGTCACTTCCATTATTTCTCATGGTCCATTTTGTCCAGGGTTTGGTTTTCAGGAACAGACTCTGCTGTTGTTTGTGGATTCACGATTCGCCGTCGAAAAAAGGCACTCTTCAAGACATATAATTTCTGCGGTATGAAAACGTTTCCGTGACAGAGGCTAAAAATGTTTAATAAATATTTTAGTTTGACTTTACACTATTGTAAAAAATAAAGTCTTCCATACTTCCTGGCAAATCTTAAAACGCTCAAATCCAAGAAACTCAGCTTCATGTCACATCATCAGTTAGTTTTAATGGATACTGACATGGGCCATACCCAATAACGTGTTCATGACTCCATAAATCGGAACTGTCTGAATATTTCATAACGGAACTGGACAAATGAGGTATTTCACCTAGTTTCAAAGGGCAAGGTCAAGATTTATTTAACTGCGGCAAATGCCCTACAAGACAGTTTAAATCATGTCAACGAAAATGGTAATTTGAAATCCTACATTGATGGAACACATGTAACTGAACACAGAGAAAGCTTGAACGCTGATCATTAATAAAGGTCTTGGACAACTTCACTGTGTCAGCGCGATGTAACTGCGATTATCATATGAGGTTACGTGTTCTGTCTGAACGTGAATTTCAATCGCTGTGGTTAAAGCGGCAATAATGATTGAAACTGGTGTCACATTGTGGCAAAGTTTCCAGTACAACGCGATAACCTTGATCGTCGATGTCCAGCTCACTGCTCTCTGACATTTCCGTGAAAGCATACCGCCAACGACTCCAAAGATGGCTGACAATGCTATGAACACATAAACAGTTCTGCTCCATTCTAGTAGCCACGTCGTAGATACTTCTTCACGTTGGTCAATAACAATCTCCTTGTGCTAATTCTTCAACGGCTCTAAGTCGGTGCAGCCTAGGATGTGAGAGTAAGTGTTTGACCTACTTTCTTCATACCCTTTGCAGGACACGGGCTTATAATTGCTGTATTGCTTCTGCGTGAGACAGGACACGGTTTCCAATTATATGTGATGATTAACTGATGTTGCTGCTATATCCAGTGACAGTATCTACATCATCTCCAGGAAGAACGCTCATACTCAAATTCCAAACTGAAAGACGCTGACATCTGTTCGTACATGAATTTTGTTATGAAACCACAATGAATATACAAGTAGCAATTGTATTCATATTCTCGGTCTGAGACACAAAACAGAAATTATAATGGCAATACAAAAAGACCAAAGTATACATTCAATGGAAGTACATGTACAAAATCAAAATAATATTATATGAGCAGTAATTATGGCAACAAGGGAAGCTTGGGGGTGAAGCTCCATAGATTGGCCAAGGCTGGGCATAGGGCTGGGCATAGTATCGTAAATACCAAGGGACTAACTTTAACAGAAACAGCGTAATGCTGTTATAACGGTGTTCTGCAATGCTTAAGACAGCCATCCAACAGGTCTGGCCTCCAGTCGTTGTGAGGCCAAAGTAGAGGGAAGATGCCATAACAGCTTTCAACCAAGGGTGTGTGATTAAATGTCAAATGGGATGGGAGGGATGAAATCACTGCATTTACATCATTGCAATGAAACATAAGTTGCTGTATCATATCACCAGCGAGTGTTTCGCGTTAATTCTTGTAGAATGACTGAAACAGCGAAAATAACCCAGAAAGTCTCTAAGCTGAAAGAGCAAGAGCCATGATTGGCAAACGACATAAGGTTCACTAAACATTCATGTCAATAACCAATTCTCGGCGGCCATGTGATGCGACGCCGGATCATAAATGAAAAGGTTGAGGGGGTCGAATGTCCTGTCGAGGGAAAACGTAACTATGTTTGACTCGACCTGTCACGAACTTGGTTGCTGGGCTCATAAGGTTGCAAGAGAGAAATATGGACACCGGTGTCTCGTCAACACCAAAACCAGACTAACAGCTGAAAACAAAGATGCTTGCTTACAGCTGATTTACTTAGGAATGACCTGTGTTTTGACTCAAAATCAATATGCCTAAATAATACAACAAAAATAAGAAAATTTTCAACCTTAACTTATTCCAGATAAAATGCTGTAAATCTCTGGCTCCGATATGACCGGTTTGGTGGGTACAGATATACTAATGAACCTGGAAGTGCACAGACATGCTAATGGTTCAATGGCAAGCATCGGTTATCAATATATTACCAGTGAACATGGTCTGAGAACAGTTTGAAATAGTTATTGATTGATGAAGCCAGATGCACGAACCTCAGAAATTCCTCGATTTGATGTCAACCAGCTGTGAAATTAACACGGGAAGTCAGCTTAATAACCATTTTGGTTGTGGATATTTGCAGACAGATGTTGGATAATGCAAGTGGTGAAAATATGGTCGACTGGGAAAGAAACTGACAGAAAATGGCGAAACACCAATTAATTTTAATACTGGCATGTGTCCATCAGTGGAATTTTCTTGTCCACTTTATAGTCCCGTGCATTAGAATTAATGTATTGTCATATCGGCTTCTACGAATCTGGATAATAATTCAATAATTTAATGGTAGTTTAGCGTGCTTCCTACACATACATGATGTTCAGATATATAGAAATACATCTTAGGCAAGAGAAAACTGTGCTATTTTCTACGGGAATTTGTAAAAAGGAATATGCTCAGATAGACATAAGAATTAAATTTTGATCTGGTTATCTAAGAACTACAGAAGCTAGACTCGCGTTTCTCACTTTCCACACCAACTTAGGTTACAGGAAGTCATGCCCAACCCATCGTGTCTACAGCGGAAATTACAAGAAAAAGACAAGCTGCAATTCTGAATCAATGTCTCATATTCACCAACATGGTGGCGAGCACCTCTTGCACTTAACAAACCTCTCTACACAGTGTAAAGTGACTTTCGTGTGGGTTTTGTAGACAATGCCGTGGGGAAGGCTAACGAATACCCCGAAAAAGTACGTACCAGAGACAAGTCTCTATACTCGAAGTCTATGTTTTGTCACTCCTATAATATTGGCTATATTCTGTGAGCATTGGATCTTTTTAACACCCTGTATCCAAATGAAACCCTCTTGACATCAGGTCTTTACTCGCTTCAGTTAAAGCCATGGTTCGCAAACCTTTACCAACCTACGCATACAGATAGTTCTTGTGTAATATGATATGCACCATTAGTTGAACTCAATAAACGAACGTTAGGTAAATGGGCGTCATAGGACAAACAAATAATACCCAACCATTCAATCACTAAGTGTTGTTGTCTTTTATAAAGGGTAGCAATAAAAATTGATACACTATGGCCAATGTCTGATTACACATCCGTCAGCATGAATTTCAGAATCGATAGAAAACACTCACTATTTGTCCACAGTGAGTCCTTGTCCCTCGACACAGTTATATGTACATAACACTATCTAACACCGACCTTGTTTAACGTCTTGCTTGATAAATCACTATGTAGTGTGCTTGAATGATCGATGTCAGAAAATATCTTATCAATGACACTCCAGTGTTCCGGATATAGAGGGCGTTCTGGAGGATTCACTACTGACCCGGGGGTTTACAGTTAATTCCTTGTTGAGGTAGTTCTGAATACTGATATTAGGCAATGCACGTACAGCTTGGTAAATGTTGGAGTTTGAAGTTTTTTCGGTCTGAGTGTGTTTACATCATGGCAGTGCGTTGAGTGTACATTTCACAGTCAATTGCTCACGGTGAAATCAATTAAAGCATGACATGTTAAATTGAGCGCAAGATACTCAATCAATACAGGCATAAACCTGTCCAGGAAACAATGTATAAATACCGGCTACATTGGAATAAGCCCGAGATGAAAGGAACTATAATGACTAGGGGTACATTTAAAGAAGTGTTATTTTTTATTATGTCAGGAGGCAATCATAATTTTTTTAATACTAAAGCCTAATCGTGTCGTAGCCAACAGTTTGAATTCGTTGTCAAATGAAATCAAATAAAACGATTTTGCATCGACCTGTCGCGCACACCTGTCGTACTGCAGATTTCTACCCCTTATTTTGTCTTGGATCCGCGTTTTGTGATTTAAGCGATTGTCACCTCGCCACCCTACAAGTAAAAGAAGGCTACGATGTGCGGTTACGACTTAGTCAGTGTCACGCGTCTTTATAACAGCGGAACTAAAATACATCGCTCCCTGAAGGCGAAGAGGATTAGTAATCTAGTTATCATCATTCCACCCTGGCCCGATCATGAAAGCCCATACCATGTTAAACACATGGAAATAGGCTGAAAATATTTTGTATTGAATGGCGCTCTGACAGAAAGGCCAAATCAAGTCAGATCTGAGGATGTCATCATAAACACTATCAAGCGATGACAATGTTGTACAGCAATGCACACAATACATTCTCCAGCACTGACATCATAAATCCATTGGTATTTGTACGCTCCAGACAAAGTGTTCTTGGTATTCGCCAAACGTCTATTGAGTGCCAATATCATCAAAATGCACCTGGAACTTTGATGTTCATAAATCAGCTATGAAGCAAATATCTTCAAATTAGTAGCTGTCATATGGCTATTAGCTGATGACAAGAGATGCAGTCTCTTATCTGGTTCACGTGCACGTAAATGCCAACCGATAATTGTCAGAGAAGCTCCAACCCTAGACGTTTGTGGAGAGCAAGTCTGTGTGTCGATGCGTAATTGCCATCTAAATGAACGCCTGACGTCAGAGCAGATGTTCTGGTCTCCCCGGGGTTGATTTGCTTGTTAAGTCAGACCTACCATGATTTATTGACGCAAAATCATATTACTCACTGGCGTGTCCTTTTTCTCGACAAAGGACAACGGTTCAGGAAGACTATTATTGAAGCAAGACTTTGCCATGTTCGTTTGACGGATGATGAATTCTTGTTCAGAAGGGTTACAACAACGGTAGAGGCGTACGTTATGTAGTGGCAGTTCGTGGGTGGCCTTGGCAGGCCGGAGCACTGAGTTCACGTTACGATACTGTCTTCAGGCAGTGCAAGATGAGACGTACGCTAGAGTGAACACTGGATGAGCGGTCAGCTGAACAATGAGTAATGACATTTTGCGCCGTTCTGAGCTGGGCCATAGAATGGTAAACCACATGCCACGTAGGCATACATTGTTGAACATGGCCGGGAATCCAGGTCTAGCAGCTACTCCACCACCCTTCAGTGAGATACCTTCGTGAAGGACATTCTTGTTCAAAGTGACGAATCCAGGGCAATGTTTGCCCCGATGACAGTACAATAGCGAAAATCTGTTCTCCAACTATGAGGACGACCCTAATCCTATTTGGACAAGTGTAACGTTAGCAGTTTGATTTGGTACAATAAGAGTCTTCATCAATGAACATACTGAATGATAAACTGTGTCGAATTCTAGAATGTGAGTGAGTTCTGAAGATTAATTCGGTCAGATGTTTGACTGGCATCTTAGAAGAAGCTATTTGATCAATATAAATAATTTTCTGGATTTCACCTTCTTTTATACGCTGTATCAAAGAACAAAAGAATATGAAATCCAGAAAATTCTTCATGACACATTGTTCATTACTTCAGTCAAGTCAAAGTCAAAGATGTTTATAAAACAAAAGGCCTATGGTCCATATAAATTGGAGTTAATCAGATACATCATACATATATAGTGCAATGAGTAGTAATTAGTGATCCAAACAGCCAGTCATGATACAGGCAGAGATTATGTACTGGTAGTGACGAAGGGTCAACAAAAGTGTATATAGATTGTTAAGTTTGATAAGAGCATAATGGACATATTATAGCAACTTTATTGTTACATGCTGGTCAGTTGATGAAAGAAGTGGTTTAAAAGCTAGTGAAGATGGCTTACATAGATAATATGTTTCATACGCAAATCTTTATAGAAAGGACATACAAGTGAAAAAGGGATTTCATTTTCCAAATCTAAATCGCACAGAGGTCACATTCTCTTTCATCGTTTAATATAAAAAAATGTTTTCCTTCGTTTACCATCATGTTGATAAAGCGTAACCTATAAATGGATATTTTTTGTTGTTGTTAAAAACGACTGATATTTCTCCGTCTGGAGTAATTTTTGTACAATTTATGAGTCATACCGTGAACTATTATCTATTACTGAATGCTATTCTTGATTAAGCATAAATTTATCAAGACATCTTTCTCGAAACATAGTTAAAAGCAAACTTGCAATCACAAACTGACTGACTAAACCATACAAAACTATAATCATGTGAAAACAGAAGTTTTCTTGCATACGATGTTCAGGTCACTTTATCAAATGTTGATGTACAAACGAACAAGCATGTTAAAAGACTATTTAGGTGACTGTTATTGTGCATATTCTTGCATGCAAAATATCTTAAACCAGAATTTTATACATCGAATTATATATATTGAGAGAAAAAATAAGGGATCACATAAATTGGCAAGTGTTCCTTTTTGTGTCCATGGTTTCTTCACAAGCTTTGTTTTGCATAGCTTGTGAAGAAATCTAAGGGAAAAAATAATCGAACAATAAAATAAGGGAGGGAGATTATGTTAGATTGGAGTGGGTGATGCTTGTGTATGGACTGGTGTGTAGAGGTAAACAAGGAATGACTGGATGCAAGCTGAGCGAGTAGGAGTGACGGATTATTACCTATATGGCTGAATGGATGAGTTTGATTGATTTGTGAAATATGATTTGTTCAGATGGGCTTGATTGGAAAATGCAGCTTGAGAATCAGGGAAGAGAGTGACACAGTGACAGCTGAAGTGAGAGGGGACGGGCTTAAGTGCAGACGCTTTTCCAAAGTAAATATATTAAATTGTATCAATAAAATCAGTAGATTCGCTTTCATTGGACTTAATTTGTCATCCATCATTGATTGTCTGGCGTATTTACCGTAGTAGCATGGCATGAGTAATGTTGGGCGGATTCAGGCAACAAGAACAAATTTTTTATGCCATTGCGGGCTTCCGGTTGGGCAGGACATGCATACCATTTTCTCGAATATTGGTGTTCTAGTTCATTTTCACTGATTCCTTTATACAGTTTTCCCTGCTGGTTTGCCTTTTACATGCAATGGATTCAGTTTGATGGGATTATCGGAACTGATTATTCTGTGGCGTTGATGTTTTATATTCACATTATGATCTGTCCGTAAGCTTGCCTCAAGCGACGTCCGATCATGATTGAGTTTAGCATCGTCTCGCCACGTATCAACAAGCATGTGACGTGTTGTTGGTATATAAACCTTCAGTAGTAGTGCTGTCAGGTTGCATTAGAGTGCTGGTAATGTGCTGGATGAAGTCGATGGTGTGATGGAGAGCCATTAATCACAATAATCTTCAGCTTGAAAATTACTTGATTTCAAATTCCGGGGTGTAGAATTTCTTCCCGTTGTTGATCGTGATGTAATAGGCATAGAGTGTCTAGGTATATACGGCTATGTGATCAATGGCTAACAACTGATACTGTTACTGATAATCGATGATCGATGGCAGCATATTGATCGTTGTAGGCATCTTTACACATGCTGCATTACTCCACCATCAATCACGGAGAGCATTTACACGTTGTAACCCCACTGTTTCCAAATGGATGGTGTGGGTGTTTATTGTGAATACGGAGAAACAACATGAAGCTCGCGTTTTTATTTGGTTCAAACCGAAACTTATGCTGTCAATATTGTTTACACATTTGTCAATAAACGTAATCAGCGTATCAACAGGCTGTTGTTTTCGCACCTTTGTTACCCGATAACGGACCCGTGAACATCCGGGTTAGGTGTGATCTGCAGTAACCCATGCTTGATTTAAGAAGCGACTGAAGGGATCGGATGGTCAGGCTTGCTGACTCAGGGGGCAGATGTTATCATGTGCTAGTTGCGTAGATCGATGTTGATGCTGATCTCTGGATTGGATTATTTACAAACCTCCGTCATAGCTGGAATATTGTCGAGAGCGGCGTAAAACTATAGTCACTCATTGTTACCCGATAACGGGTGTATGTGTAGGGGTATTGTAGGAGCGCATCGAATGGCCGTGAGTGAGTTGTCTGCCCCCTCTAGCATTTGTGTTTCATCACCTATATGGTCAGTGGTGCCTGGGGATGTTATCACACCTCCCAATATCACAAAAACTTTACCCTTGTAAAATTTGATTTGGTCATTGCATTGAATTTGCTACACGAATGTAAATTATTTGTAGCGACAAACTATCCTTGTCAGTCATGAGACTACCAACACCATAAAGCACTGGTAGCCATGGAGGTGACATTAAATCACTGTATGTAGCAAACAGCTGTCTAAATTACATACATGGTGCTTTAGAAATCAAATATAGGTTGACGAAACAATGTGGCACCGGGTTGCAAGGCAATGCGGAGTTAGTGTTCTCTTATATTGATAAAATAACAAACACGATGTTGTTTGGAGGTGTCGACTCCCAAACCAATACACGTCAAAGGAACCAGTAGAAGATATATTCGATATACTACATGTGCATCACTATCCTTCATTTTCATTGAACAATGTCACTGTTAAGCCGAATGAGAATTTTCCATTTCGAGCAAGAACAAAAAATATTAATATTTCCACAAGAATTAAATCGATGTACTAAAATACTCGTACCCTTCAACGTGATAGTGGCTGACAGTAGAGAAAACAGTACACGTGTATTTCCTCCGCCGACAGCTGTTTTACTCAAATGTCACAATTCACTTATGTAACACTTCTCGTCAGCGAAACGAAAAGGGAGTTTACTCTTCCCTGACTAATTCCATCACACGGAACAGCGGATGGAGAGCGACGCTGCCACCTCGTTGGTTGAGCTGTCGACTGATATCTCACTACCCATACAGAAGATGAAAGGAAGAGTCTCAGGTTTACTCGCCGTAGCTACCATGAAGCAGCAATATTTACCTCTTAAACATGTGCGTATTGATAACTTCAGGTTATTTTGAAGGAGATTATTTCATACTTTACCACAATATCGTTTCAAATCGAAAACTAGAGTTTCATGAATGCTGTATTTATTCAAAGAAAAATTAATAAATCGATCGATATCTATTACAGGCTGTTGCTGTTGAAACCATGCTGTACGCCTGTCTCTGTGCTAAGAGTGCTTTGTGCAGCGAATGGGTGTGTGCTGCTTTACACTGCTTTCAGCAACATTCCAACAGCATCACGGCGGGGAACTCCTGATTTGGCTGCACGCATTATACCCATGAGGGGACTCGAACCCGGCTTTTCAGTTTAACAAGCGACCACAATCACTAAGCAACCTCACCGCCGTCTTTTACAATGGGGTCACTTCGTTTTTACATTTTGTAGTAGTTATTTTCATTTTAATTCAAACGAAACGTTGTAATAAAGTTTAAGGTTGCCAGCTCGTTCTGGCATAAAATGAAAATACAGACAGAGACCGTTGTGTCGATTTGGGAACCTGTGAAAAACATTCGCGTAAAATGAGGTTTATATCTTCCGACCTAAATATTATTTAATCATCATAAAGCTAAAACAAATTAGGCTATTTCGTTCACGTAAACCCATTTTGCTCTGATATCTGACTATACCTTTTCTACAGAGACCTACAATCAACACTCTGAACCTCACAGACATATTCTAAAATCAAATGAATATTTGATCTACCACCAATGCATATTTTTAGGATCACAAGTTGTATCTATTCCAAGGGTGCAAGAAACAACTATAAAATTTGAGAGCATAGGATGTATTATGGCGTCTATTCCAAATGTCAAAGAAATTATTTATAAAGTGATTTAATCTTTGAAAAACGAATGAGATTTGATCACATTTCTTTAAGAACATATTCACGCTGGAGAGAAGTATACGACAACGAAAGAAAACATGACCTTTTCGCAAATGCATAAACTTCTTTGCTTAAATCGACGCTTTGTATCAGGGAACACAAAAACGCCTAGACTAATCATGGCAAAGCTCGAGGTACAAGAATTGCCGGACCTTCCGAGCATGCGATCGATAGGCTCAGGGGGTAGATTGAAGATTTTTGACAAATCACAGTTAGTTTAGATGTTCTTGTCAGATTCAGCAGAATTTAAGTGGTGAAAAACACACGGTGCTAATCATTGCCAATCATGTTAGAGATTCTAACGCGCGACAACACAGTACCGATGGTTGGATGGATAAACAGTGCATTTGGCTGCTGGACGAGTGTTGAATGTTCAAGGTTTGATGCATATTGCATGACTACTTTAGTGACATGGAGCGGAGAACCAGTGACTGCTGAAAGTGGCAACCTTGGTTGGAACACGCTTTGCTTTCATAAAGCCAAACAAGAGCTAGATTATAATGTGACATCGACCACACGGAAATAGTTTAAGGTCTTTTCGCGATTTCCCAGCTGTATTACCTGGAGGAGAAGACTGAAAATGTTAAAGAAGAAAGAAAACAAGTGTTCATATTATAACGCATTTATGATTATACAGACAATTTTATGAGGAAAATTTAATAAAACAAAGGTGGTGTACAATACACCTGAAAGTGTGAGTCCAGAATTGTTTAATTTTTAGTCCATACTTCAGTGTGATGGCTTCAGCGGCGAGAACAAGGCTGGCCATGTTATTCAAGGGCGCTCAACGATCGCTTGTGTGGAAGTCAATGCTCTCTTCACCTTGAACCTGGGAGTAGCTGAAAATAGTGTCTCACAGACAATGACAGAGTATCGCACCCGAGTCTTTTCACGAACCATTCTGCCTTGATCATCTTCGATTCAGCAAGAAAAGACACTTTTAAAGGATTCTGTGACTACCTTCAAAATGGAAATGCGGTTTACGTGAATTGTTCCATGACCTCTTACAGTTCTTTGCAGCAAAACATACCTCCTGGAGAAAAAAACGGATATTTTTCTCAAGCACACTTGCACGTACCGCGTTAACTTGTCCGTGTTGAACGTAGAATCAGACAGATTTAGCAATGGAAGCTGCTCTTTGTTGGTATTCCAGTGAAGGCGACATACCATGAATCCACACCAATCTGAACACGAAATCAAGATTTGTGTGTTCCACTTAACAATCGAGTTATAAAATTGGGTCAGGTAGTCAGATACAAAGGAAAAAGATATGTTTCTTCCCATTGAAAATATAAGATGAATCTTAAATGAATATACATTGTATAATCTTGAGATCCATTCTGTAGAAATGGTAGAGTTAAGACAGAAAGAAAAAAAACATTTTTAACAGTTTCGTTCAGTTTGCTATGATCTAATGTGTTGAGAGAAATCGTTTTAACAAAACTAATGTGTACATACTGAAACTAAATGTCCTGAAGGACTTCCATATTCTACTGATTTGTGGGCATTATAGAAACATTTTAAGCAAATATACCCCCATGTATTTTACGAAACAACCGTCAAATCATATATTTATCCAGCTATTGTCAACTGCTATAAGTATTTTAATTGAACATATTGGTTTATTTATCACGCCATTATGAAGAGAAATGCTATTACTGTTGACCACTGTATATACTACCTATCAAAAGTTTACCCTCACTTAAATCACCCACTATATGTTATGTATTACAAACACACACACACACACACACACACACACACACACACACACACACACACACACACACACACACACGTTATGCTACCAATTGTCACTCATTACCATAATCTTTTCTACGTTACGAATTTGTTTTACAACACATCAATTAATGAGTTAACAGTACCTTTAAACAGAATGAAATATTTTGCAATATCTAGTTGACTAGAACTGTTGAATGAAGTAGGTGGCCACATTTTCACTAGTGAGTCAAAACGTTTCGTAACTTGTACTTACTGTGGGGTTGTGGCCTTCAGTTCTGAATAAACATTGATGGATAAACTTTGCTGTATTTACCTTGCATCCCTTGCTTGTCACGTGCATCCCTTGCTTGTCACGTGCATCCCTTGCTTGCCTACCTACGAAGCTGTTATATTGAATTCATGAATATACGTCAGTGATTATAATATTGCGTAATCGTGCTCTGAAGCTTAAACGAAAACGAAGTGTTCGTTTTCTGTCATCTGACCTCGGCCTCATTCCCAAACAATGAACATGAAACAAACACAACATGAATGGAAACGAACACAACATGAATGGAGCTATATATACCGGCTTTACTTGTGTTCCTCTGTGATATACAACCAACTGAAATACATGTGACACCAATTAAACTTTATATCTAAACAGCTATCGAAAGTTTTAACAGTTTTACATCATTATGGTGCAATATTTTGGGGACCTCCCACATATTAATGTACAGAAACCGTAATGTTGTCTTTGTAGTGTGTTCAGCATACCTGCACATGATGATTTCAGCTCACCATAACTCATCATGACTCACCATGACCAAGATCAAGATGTCGGTAAACGTCTAAGTTCCATGGTTGGTTACATGTCTGTGGAAATGAATAGCCTGAGGATATTTAAAAACAATCACGAAATACTTCATGGAAATGTGTATAAACATGTCTTTTTATTTAAATTGTTCAAGATACCCACATTCCGTGCAGGTAAATACCCTCTCTAAAGAGAAGGTACAACATGTAGTTTATATCTACCAAATAATGAACTACCTTTTATCCCTTTCTACGCTTTTTCACTCATCTATCAAAATTTTCAACCTCGTCTTCGTTCTGTCAAACTGAGATGCTCAATGGCAGCTTAGGTGGGAATCGATTGTCAATTATCTCTAAGATATTACGAAATAATCCTTAGATATCATGATGGATCGACAAAAAGCCATATCCTTTTCGAATGCCGAGAACCCACGGTGCGGTGTTGGTGGCGTCGAGAGAAGATGAGAGACCGAACTGGACCATTCCTTGTCACACCCAGACCTTCCTGTCAGAACCATGCAAGGGAACATACGTTAATGAAAATGATGCGACTATTCTATATTCTATAATGATTATCTGATTTACAAATCGTGATGAACGCTTCTTGTTTGAGACGCTCGTGTGTTGACTCCTGGAAAAATGTTAAGAAACCGAATTGATTTTCACCGAGATTTGTATCCATTAGCTTAAAATGTCCAACAGTCATTTTATCAATTTTTAGACCTTTTTTATGCACTTCGGTTTCAAATGCTCTTTGCGTTCACGATCGTTTATCGATGCAGTTGCGGATGTGCTTTAAAACTTGTCCGGAGCCACTTTTTTTTACCTTGATTAAGTCGTTTTGTCTTTGTCGGTTTTTAATCGTCTTCGTTTTTTCGTCTTAGTTTTTAAGATCGATCTAACACGACAACGAAGATTCCAGCAGCTCTGTGCGAATCAACACAACTGAGTTCAAACGAAGGCGTGTGTAAATTTCAATGAGATGATTTTCTGTATGGCGAGCCAAGTTGTTTCTTCTTAACCATATTGATAACAAAAGGCAATTACAAAAATAATGAACATAAGTGATTCTGAGATTATTTGATCTGCTTGTCGAATGACAGGTGCAGTTAATGAGGCGGTGGTGCTTGTACATGTTGACATTCCTTTGAGAAAAAGGAATGAATCTCCTAATGGATCCAGTGGTTTCCTTCAGGACATCTGGATCAGAAAATCAAAGTGTCAAATGACTCAAAAGAATGAGATTGACAGTATATTCTTCTTGATCATTAAGAAAAGGGCAAAAAAGTTCCCATAGTGCATAATTTCAGCGTCGATTGTGCGTTTGACAGTCAGTATCCCGCCTCACCATTTGCACCAGTAAGATGTGTCAAGGCAACAAAGGTGTTTACTTAAAGCAGTGACATATTGTACCCGTCAAAACGGGGACCTGCTTTAGGAAACATTTTGTCACTAATGCATCAAACGTTTCTAGCACGTGTACCACCAAAGCGTTTGGTGTATTTACATTAGCACTCATTTGTGTAAACCATATTCATTCTTGAGGAAGAATCATAAGCTCCTTGAATGTTTCGCAGAAAAGACATACTGGATTGCAACTCAAAGGTTTGCAACATCAGAGTCAATCGGTGCTGGAACATTGCTCCACATAAAGCGGAAGTTGTACAATGAGAAGCTGGAGTCACCCTCTGGTAATACAATCTTGTCGATTGTTTTTCTCATCGTAGATATTAGTGAATACGAGTAAATGTAAACATAAGTCAGATGAGGCGCTTTCAGTAGTTTCTATTTCTGGAAAAGTCGGTGGAAGGGAAAAGGCTATTTGGACATAGAAGAACGATATCATGTCACAGATATGCTTGAAGCCTTGGTTAAAAGTCTAGATCAAACTCCTTAGTCACGACTTTGCAATCCTAGCCCAGCAACCGTTACTCCTCATATGCAATATAAGACAATGATCAGTAAGCGTTGGAGCACAAAGGGTGGCCATATCAACCCCCTTTGCTATCCCAAAGTTTGTGAAAGTCCTTTTTTATGAGGGAGCATCTCACATGCTCTCAAGGAACTTTAGACAGCGTTTGGTAGTTTGCTTTTGTCATGTGTTGATGTTCATCCAACTTGTAAATGCGTGTCAAATACCTACAGTACGAGACTTAAATATAGGACAAAATAGATTTCATAAAAGACAAAATAGCATGAATGGAACCCTGGAAATTAGTAACGAAACAACATATTGGCAAAAAGAGTAAGCATTGCCTGGCATTCCTGAAACACCCTAGTCCTAAAGTCCTACCACTTGTATAAGAGTTTGTGGAAAGACATAATAGCACTCCTGCCATGATACACCGGTATGTAAACATAACAGATAATTGATGTTCGATAAAGAAACCTCCACTTCGATTTTATTAATACTATGGTTAATCTTCCTGACGTTAATTTGGTGGTGCATTTGCTAAACCCGGCTTTATATATAGGATGTTATAGGTATACTTTAATCCAGTACAACAAATGAAGTGCCATATATCCTGGTCACTGGTCAGACAAAATGTATGTACTGATGTGTCCTTTTGCAAATAATGTACGGGCCTCATGCATGTTACGATTGGATATATCACTTATACAAAGTTCTTTGATCAGCAATCATTGAAGACAGGCTAGCAAATGATGAACATGTATTTTAGGTTTCAGAGGTGAGAACAAATACACATTTTCCTTGTATGGCGGGCAGAATAGGGACGACAACCGACTGGAACACAATGGGTTTGTTTCATCCTTGCTCCATTTCTTTCGACCAGTGACATCATACGCTGACTAATAATCGAAACAACAACAACAACTGGTCTCTTTAAACCACACTGTTGCATTTTACTCTTTGTAGAACCCCCCTACACATACATAAAGAAAGAAATGAAACCTCTGTTTGTTCCTGAATATGTTGCATAGTCCTTGCATTGTAAGAAAAACGACACTGCGCCTTCTTTTTCACATTTCTGAGAACAGCTCGTTGTTTGGTCAGGAAGACCTATTTGTCATTACATAAATACCATCGACGAACATCACGTTACACTCTATATATCCCATTTAGCATTTCAGAATATTAGATAAATGGTGTCTCTACCATCATAACCTGTATGCAAGAATTGCAGTGACATCAACGTAACGTCACAGTAAGTACTCTGTAACAAGTCCTCCGTAAGAGTTCATTAGAAGCGTCGCGATATTGAAGCTTGGACAGAATACTCGGCTTTAGTGATGAAAGTGATGCAGATAATTAAATTACTGGAGGGTATATTGGAGGATTCACAAGTCAGACAGACTCATAATATTTCCACAACTCAGTATAAATGCATATTATACATGGACTCAGGCAATCACATTATGCCAGCTCTTGAGTCCTTCCTTGTGGCCTGGGGCGTTTGGACACTGTCCATCCAAATCACGTCTTGACAGACCATCACGTTTCAATATGGCTATGATCTATGACTAGGCATAATTTGACTTCCCCGTGGTCAGTGTCCCTGAATGAGATGGAATAAATGGCCAATTGCTTATCCATTCTCTTCACGCTTCAGTCAATTAGCTCATCGATCAGTGAAATTCATATTCTGTTTGTTCAATGCTCTCCGGGAACTCGTCTGTCACAGACGTACAGAATGCATGACCTTATTTGGTTTAATCCACTGGTATCTGCTGGTACGACTCGAACGGGTTTCATTCTAGGCTTTGTATGCAGTACGAGTCATATGCATAAAAGTTATACATGCATTAAAATCTTCAATAATTCTTGCGAAATATGTAACTGAAGTATCTAGAAAAGCGAAATAAAGTCACACAATAAAACGTTTCAAATATCTGTCATCTTCTCACAATCCCCAACTCACGAATAGAGTGGTTGCGTTCTCACTTGCTAAGATTGAGTCTGGTTAAATTGTCACGGATTATTATTTCTGAAACGAAGCATACAAAAACATTATCACGTGCTCATAATACATATAATGTTCAAGCTATACTGTATATATAAAACTCAGCTTGCTGACCACGCGACTTTGTTTAGGGAAGATAATGTGAAACTGGTTTCACGCCACGCTCAAATCCACTACACTATCAAAGGGACGTTCTCGATGTTCTGAACTTTTGACTTCAAATCGATTAAAAATACTAAAACCGTATATCAAAGTTTGCATAACTAATTTACGTCAGGCAGTGGGAGGACGTACCCAGATGAACTATGGTCAGTTTATACAGGGTACAAATTTCCAGGTGACCAAATCATCAACCTTCTACTTTGACATATCATTCGTTCCTTGAAGCGCCATTACTACAGCTCCGCTTTACTCAGTGGGACTAACTGAATGCAATAAAGTCACATAGACATCAACACTTTTCATAATTGTAGTGTTTCTTCAAATGGCTGGTGGCAAACACACAAAACTTCCGTCTCTTTCAGTATTGAGTGGCCACTAGCATTTATTACACTGATTGGGGTCCGCAGGGCCAGACCGGGCACCGTCTTACTACCCCCAGGGGTCACATCCGGTCCATCAAAGCCAGTCAATCAGTCGTGGCCTGGCGTTATATAGGTCTGAGGTCACGTTTATTCCTTGAATAAATCTGCCGGTCGTTCTAATGGGAGATCAGTGTTGTTGGCTATGATAGGCACTGATTCTTTACGTATGTAATAATTGTTTCTGATGGTTACGTGTCCCATGACCTTCACTTCATCACCGTTGCAGTAACAGCATTGGCACTATTGCCATCATCATGATATTCGTCTGGAATAATTGTATATCCAAACCCAGACAGATGAAGTATCCAAAACTAATTTGAAGTCAGTTAAACAAAAGACATTTAAACGATTCTGATGGTGACCATAAACCCAAGTCTATGTGAGGAGAATGTAGCATTGATTGTATTCATGGCAAAAGGTGGTATGATGACATGTTTAGAGTGAAGTTCTTAAAAGGCATTTAGAAGCTGGTTGGCTTTAAAAGAACATGAATACACGAGACGTTTTTATGGACGAAAAGTTCTCTCTTTATTCTTCATACGACATTTCAGAGCTAATTCTTGGTGGAAGAGCACAAATTAGCCCCGAAACGTAATAAAGAACATAAAGAGAGTAAAGATAAGTTGTTATCCAAAAAACGCGTCATGTATTCATGTTTCACAAAATACACATGTTGAAGCTCAGCGTTTAAGCAGTTGAGTCGTCTTTCCAGAGGCCCGGGATCTACTCCCATCATTGCTACTGCTTGCGAAGTCATATGTGGTTACTTCAAGTCTTTAAACGATGGCATGAACTGACATGGGTAAAGTGTTGATTTTCAATCCTGTATCCACTAACACCAGGTGTCATGGCTTTAGTGAGTGTCATGGTCATATTGAAGTATCTCAAGTCGAACTGACAGTGTGCATCTCTTATAATTACCACTGATGCGAAGTGACCTGTGGAAAGAGATCATGTTTGATTAGTGGAAAAATGCTAGCAATACATCATCATGAGCTCAGAATCACACGTGGATGCGGTTTTTGCTCTGTTTATAATTTGTTGGTGTGCACAAAAATCATTTATTTGAATACTAAGAAATGTAAAACGCTCATTTGTTATAGATTTTTTTTCCTTCCTCTTTAGCAACGGGACAGTCTAAAGATTGTCTTAGCCGTGACTGTGTATGTTGGGTAAAGGGGTCGTTGGTACATCATAATCATGACGCCTCCCGAGCTAACACTTCCTCGTTGTCACAACGTTGTCACAATGTTATTCTGTGGTGCCCCACTGACATTCTCACAATGTTATCACAATGTTAAGCTTACGTTGTCGCGAAGTTATTCTGTGGAACCCCATTGACGTTGTCACAATGTTGTCACAATGTTATTCTGTGGTACCCCACAGACGCTGTCATAACGTTAACGTTGTCACGGTGTTATGCTTACGTTGTCGCGAAGTTATTCTGTGGAACCCCATTGACGTTGTCACAACGTTGTGGCCTAAAGTTGTAATGCTTTATGTTACATTGCCACAAGTTAAAGTTAGTTGATGCAAACGTATTTTACGTTGTTCTTTTTAACGTTAATGGTTTTCCCTGTAGTGAAACTGCATAAGAAACAAAGGAGAAATTCTCATATTTCATTTCGTCAGTGTTTTTAAGCTTTAGCTGAGTTGTGAAGAAGAAGCCTCAAAGTGATGTTTTATCAAAAACTCTATCATGGCACCAAATTACGAGAAACTTTGTTATGACGATGTCAGGAAGCCAACGTAAAACATTTCCTCAACGTAAATTTGAAACGTTCATATAGGGGCATGACGTAATGCTGACGTTGTCGCAACGTTGTGTCATGACGTTACCAATCTACAACCTTCCCACAACTTTGCAAAAACGTTGTGTTTTCTAAAAGTAGGAATGTATTGAAATATCTACGTTATGATATATGCAAATATATACACACTTCTCACGTGACCCAAAGCCAGATTTCATGTAATTGAAACAAGGGCAAACAAAAAGAAAATTCATGTCATGACTGGATTTACGTATGTTTAGCCATATTTACTAGCATTACTTCATTGGCGCTCAGCTTTAACATATTTGCTTATTGCTCATTATTACCATTGGCTTTTGACAGTTTTTAGGACATTTAGTATACTATTACTCTCTTGCTAGAGAGCTGTAGCTGATATTATTTTGCGAAAGAAATCCGAGAAATTTGGTATCCTTGATTTATCCAGTGCAGTAGAGTTCCTGAATGCATAATTCCTGCATTAAGTTTGCACCAAAAGATCTGTAAAACTGTTTGGGTCCGCAAGCAGACAAAAATATTTTAAGTTATTACACACAATATTGTTGCACTGTCCAGACTGTCGGTCTATTACAAACCGTATCATCTATTATGTTTTCAAGAAAGAATAGATTGATAAACCCACTGTTTACATGATTCGGTCTACAATGAAATAACACGAAAAGTAACACACCACATGTGCAGCTTACAGAAAACCGGTACACGATTTAGCATCAGTTAAATAAGGTTTGCCGTTAAAAAAAGTTCAACAAAAGTCTTGGCGGCCAAGTATGAAAAAGCAACGGGTATGATAAGTGACCTTTGCTAGGTATAATGTTGCATTTCCAAACAACTTTCTTTGTCGCTCCTGTTCACTTATTTTGTATATCTACACAAAAATGTTCATGTTTGCCATACGTGTAATAAACATTTACAAACATTGCTGAAGCTGTTCATCCATATATTGACATTGTTACGGTTACGAATTTACCGTGACAAACGATGTAAGAAAAACCCCTGTGAACCTGCAAAACAGAACATAGACAACTTTAAAATATTCAGATACTGTATTAAGGCAATGAGAGCAAGTTATACAAAGGTCACAAGTCAATTTCACAATCCCAATTTCAATACAATACAAGTGAGACAAAATCTATGGCAATGGGTCACAAAAATAGATTAGCAAACCCACCAAAGAGAGACAAACAATTGTGCAGAATGCAACACAGTGAGCGGTCTGACAGCAGTAGATCAGGCGTTGGCGGATAAGGCGTTGGCAGCGATTTGATTTTGATATACTCCAGTGAATGAATGTGAAAGCGTCAATCTGTGTCGCTCACAAAACGACAGCTAGCCTTTATAAATACTTTCAGTCGTTCCCCGTCGCCAACACTGTAGAATGCCCTCGAAACAGTCTCCGGGAAGTATACAAACAGGAAGTCATGGGCAGATAATTCCCGGACAAGCCTGTTGCCAAAATCCTAAAAATGCGAATCATCTATTATATGAAATGTGACCCATTTTAATTATTATTCCAAACACTTAACATTGTTACCCAATAATAATTATTATTGAATTAATAACAAAAATATACAGAAAATACACACTCGTAACAACATCTTTCCTTAACTAGAGCATCAGTTACAATGATACAACTTAAAGTGATTGTGAAAGGTTTCCGTGAAATAAAAAAGACATCATCAAACAATAAATGACTGAAATATCCCGATGCATGATAACTGGAAAACCCTTAAAGTAATTCACTGTTTCATCATGAGCACAGAGAGAGAGAGAAATGTCACCACGATAAACACAAGTGACGTCAAAACCTCTGTTTGTGAGTATCATGAAAGAATCAACACCAAATATATATGAGTGTGTGTTTTGGGGTTTTTTGCAGCGTATTACATCACCTCAATTACTTACGTGCGATAAAATATTTATTATCAGGTCAAAGTGTTATTCCAATTATATCCTAAATGTATGTGCTTGAATTAAGAATAGTAATTGTAAACGATTTTTCTTAAATTAAAATCTTATTTCAATTCAGTGTCAGTGAAGTCTGGGATGGCACATACTTAGCCTACACAGGAATTTCGGCTGAACTGGATCCCCTCGCCTTATACAACCAAGTATCTCATTACATCACTTTGGTCGTTGCACGCTCATGGGCCATGGCTGGTGGTAAATTAAGTTCAATAAACTTTATTTATTTTAAGATTATAATTCAAGTACCTTGTACCCAAGACGCATTATCTACGAAGGAACGAAAAGTAGGATACATCTAGACCATGTCACACAAAATTTCAATGAAACGTTTTTAGTATATTATATTATTTTGCATTTAGTATATTAGTACATATAACCTTTGTCATCAATGAACAACATTTACAATAATTTAAAATAATAGTTATATTACACAACTCTGTCGTGTTCATTGTTTCCAAAATGTTTTTTAACGTTTATATTTTGTTTTATGATCCGTATTCAGATGATATGTAAATCTCAAACACTGGCCATGTAGGAATCGAAAGACACGTACATTTCCTAGCATGATTCAGTTTGGTAAATACCGTTCTTAAATGGAGTGTGGTTGTTTAAATATACATGCTCACTAAAAAGGAATAAAAACAAACTATGATAGAATGCACACAAAACCACTGGAAGGCACTTGGTAAAGTGTATATAAGATGCAGAATGTTCATAGAACTTGTCAAAAGATATATGTTTTCTTGCCTTCAACTAAATCCAATTTCAGTGTCGGACCATTCTGTCTGAAGCTGCCAATCAAGCATCCATGTTGTTTCCTTGCGAGGAGGTGAAATAGATTAAGAGAGCTAATATTTTCTCGATAGTTTTATCCGATCTTCGCTGCTCCCATGTTCCCTGTCAATTTCCAATAGTGCCAATAACTTCAGGACATGAGGTCTGTGGAGACATGGTTGAGGATGAGGCGGGGAAAGAACGAGAGGGGTACTTCATGAAAAGTGACCTGATATGGACAGATTGGTGAGGATATGAAATGGGAACACTCAATTGATTCCAAAGAGAAGGTCGAATCCTTACACAAATATTTGTATTCCACTGAGAATATGCGATATGTCCTATTTGAGGATGCTTGATTTATGGTTTTATAGGAGGTCAAGTGTTATTAGTTATACGACCTTCACCCACATGAAATGGCTCAGTGCTTAGATTTGTAGTATACTTTATCTCAACGGTGGTGACAAGTCACGTAGTATCCTTTATATCAACGGTTGTGATAAGTCACGTTCTATTCTTCATGTCAACGGTTGTGACAAGACAGAGAGTACCTTTTATGTCAACGGTTGTTGGAAGTCACGTTCTATTCTTCATGTCAACTGTTAGGGCAAGTCACATACTATCCTTTATGTCAACGGCTGTGACAGGTCACGTACTATCTATTATGTCAATGGTTGTGATAAGTCAGAGAGCATCCTTTGTATTAACGGTTATGACACAGAGAGTATCCTTTAGGTCAACGGTTGTGACAGGTCACGTACTATCTATTATGTCAATGGTTGTGATAAGTCAGAGAGCATCCTTTGTATTAACGGTTATGACACAGAGAGTATCCTTTATGCCAACTAAGTCAAATAGTTTCCTTTATATCAACAGATGTAACAAGTAAAAGTGTGAGAATGTGATTCCCTGTATCTGACATAATGTTTACCCTAGTTACCAGATACTGCACATGGACGTCATCATCATGGCTAACGTGGGTAATCAGTGGGTAGCATGTATGGGGTTGTAGATAGGACGGGTTTGTAACGCTGGCTGTTTATATTTGATACTGGCACGCCACTACATAGAGCATACATCACACGTTAACAACTCTTCAAGGTCATCAAGGGCAGACAATTTGGGTCTCGGTTTTGTAAGCAGTGACTATTATGGAGTGCGACTGAGTATCAAGATCTACGCGATGAAGCCTCCAAATTACTCCTTTTCTCAAAGTGGTATAGACAATAAATTTAGCATGTGCCTCACATTTAAATATCTTAGGTTATAAGATATAACTGCGAGAAATGAACACCCACACGAATACCCCACCATCGTCCCCTTCCCGTCTTCAAGTTTCAGCGAAAACCAGCTTGCACTTACATTTCATCTTCATGATCATGAAAATCAGTCACCAATAGACTCAACAACCCCTACAAAGGAATTTTACTCTGTGGGGCGTTGCTAAAGAAACCGAAAATCGAAAACTGCTTTGAAGAATTAAACTTTACTTTCTGAACACTAATTGGCTGCAGATAAAATGGGGTATCTGAATGTCAATTACGTTCTTTGCCAGTTTTTCAGGAAATCAAAATCAAAGAAATCAGATGTCGGCATGATAAAATGCTTTTGCTGGCTTGGACCAAATCTGTCAGTTAAGTCGTGTACTTATCTTGAACTACGATAGTTCTAGATCAAGTATTGCTGTGTATGCTTCAAAGCTTTGAATTCTTTGGAGTTCAGACGAAGTAAACATTGTCAGTTAATTATCACTTACAGTATTGACGTCTCCTCGTGTCTTGGTTGCATGAGACGGACATTACCAACAAAATAGTAAAATCGTGTTATTTACTTTGAAGTAATGACGAAAAACGAAATTTAGAGCTCTTGCATCAATTTGTTATGGTAATGTTTTACATTCATCGTTAGAACATCTTGGAAAGAGGTTAACCTTTATCTGAATTGGCTGATCTGGTTCGGACACATACCAAAAACAAATACAATTTTTACAGGAAACTGACTTATTCCGTGTTGAAGTAGCCACGCGGGATTACTAGTAACGCGATATATCCTTTTGATATATATCCTTGGGTCTTAGAGGTTGTCGTATTACCTGGACTATTAATAAATAATGTGGCACAGTAATTGTCTCAGCTGCCAATTTCAGCGACAAACAGTTTCACTGAGGGTGACAGAGAACTCAAACGAATCTCGTTCGTCTTCAAGGACTCGCGAAACATGGCCGAGAGGAGGCTGTACTAAGCCATAACTGTAAATTAAAGGGTGTCATGAGGCATAGCGTGTAGATGGATAAGTACCATATATTGAAGGTCATTTGGCACTAGAGCATTCGCCTACACCGTAGGCAAGATGACGGAAGTTTAGATATAGCTTGAGGAGATGCATCCCACACGGTTTGTGATATATCGAGGTAATTGTTCTTTTGGCCTTACGCACAGCTCAGTCACAGATGCAGGCAATTGTCGACTTGGCCTTATCAGCTCAGGAAGCATTTCCCGGTTACAACGCCATCGGTCATTACCGCGATCTACTAACGATGGTGTTTTTTCAGTTTTGATGAAACGATAATGTGCCAAGTGCAAACATATTATACCACATGTGCAAATGCATGTAACAGACCTATTCCCTAACGCTTCAAGAACAAAAACGACTATGTGTTAATTTGGTAAGTGGGCAACCAAGAGATGGGTTAAAAATATTCGTGCATTCAATATTTCTCCCCAGCAAAGGCCAGACACATCGTGCTTCTTCCCGTCCCAACTCACTGCAACTCGTCAACAAATCTTCACAAATATGTGTTAGGGACTGGTGGTCGACATCATGCCCACTTGACAGTGAACAGGACTTGCCGTGAGTGGTTGTCCCGTGGGAGCAATTATATTCGTGTCAGGCCTTGACTTAGATTACAGTGTTCGGAGTTCCAATCATATGTTAACAGCTCCCTAGACAATTCAGAAATGCATATTCTGGAACTCAAGCATCACTTAAAGTAAAGTCAATAGTACAGGTAATTATGGCTTCGAACGTATAAAAACGTCCTTTGTGATCCAATACCATTGCCGGCTTAGCAGTCACCATACATATCTTGTACATTTGTCAAGCATTCCAACATCTTTGTGATATTTGTCTTTATGCCTTCAAGTGGATGGTCATGGTGTTTCGTTTCCTTTTTAAGACTATAAGCATTGTCCAATGTGAAACATGAGATGGAATGTTTTTGTCCGGTCGACTGGCCATGGGAATGAGCTCAGATTAGAAGAATTACCCATATTACTCTGGGCACAATGTCACTTATGGATATGCTCTAGGTATCAGTTATGATACTCTGTTATCTCACATGTGTCTATAAATCTTCAGCATTGCAATCAAATCCCTAGTCGGTTGTTCAGTGTCGTTGTCTTTGTGCTTCCACAAAACTAACACAGATTAAATCTCATTTGAGCAATGGAATTCCCGTTCACAGGCATCACATCGTCGCTCAGGGACCCAGGGACGTAATGAAATACTTCCAACGAAGTTATGCTCTGGAACTCTGTTGCAGTAGAAACCCGACGTTCCATCAATGTCGTTACACAAATGTTCGCTTAGGATGTTCAGCATCCAGCTTTGAAAGAGGCCATGAAGGGATATGGTCGCCCTGAGGACGTTTCACTGCTCTGGTAGGGTATTTATGGCATTACAGAGCTTTAGGGATGGTTTGAAAAAACACAAGACAATCGAGGAACTTAAAGAAAACAGTATAGTGTTAGGAAGACTTCAGTGACAAGGTTGAATTTGACAAATGGGATTATGTAAACCTGAATTTAGTGCTTCATTAAAGGCTTCACAATGTTTCAATGTTTCCTCGTAATTAGTAGTGATTCATGCGTTCACATGATGTCCATATATTATTTAGTGGAACGAAACATATGGTTAATTCAAGCACAAACTCAAAAACATAATGATTTTTACATCATGCTATAAAAAAGCAGAGGTAGTCACTCTCGTCAGTATTCATAGCGCTGCCTTACAAGCCAGCCCATCACTGTATTAACATACACACCTACCCGACTGACCTGGTAAAATGAACCCCTCATTAATGAACAAATTAATGTTTCATGCTTTACCCTAAGGACACAGAAGCACAAGCCTATGATATCAACACGGTGCTAGTTACGGCACTGCGTCAGATTCATACCAACAGAAAATGCAATTTGCACACCAAGGTCGTGTGTATGGAGCTGAGGGTGAAATCGAGGGTCAATTAACATATTCGTCAGCTCTGATATTTCACGAGTATGAGGTACAGTGGTAAGGGAACATCTCATTGCATTCATTACAAGACACTACGTGTAATCCCTCGGTGCCAGTGGATGTGAGCAGACTGAATGCGACTCCATTTGTGAAACATATACAGTTTGGATCGTGCCAGAATGCTTTAGTCTTGATATGTAAGGACTACGTTCAGGTTCCGGGGCGTGCCAAGAGGTTGCGTACGATGTTATTAATTGAACTGTTAGGTAAAGGTTCGCAATGTATCAAATTTCCCACCACTCCTGTTGAAATGTTTTTAATATCGTAACCAGATTCAGCAAATATTGAACCGGTATATTCAGGACGATGAAGGTTTTCGATTGTATGACTTCAGTATGGAGCTGGAATGCTACGTGTAAAGTGGAACAAACACAACTCCTACACAGTCCGTATTTACTGGAAGTGTTATGTAAAAAATATAACTGAATATATAACTGAAATATTGCACACTGGCATGAACGCCATTCACTTAGTCATCGTCCCCTGTATCCATTGAAACCGCACAAACTCCATTTACGTAATGCCCGAATTACACTTAAACAAAATACACCTACGTTTCCGTATGTGTTTAGCACTAAAATCTAAGTCTACAGTTGTCCATAATCAGTTTTATGCCCCAAATGGTCTACCACAAACGGAATGAGAGGTATCTACATGTATATGTGACAAAACGTACCTCGAATCTGTTGAAGCGAAAGTGTTCAAAAGCAGCATATTGTAAAAGTTACGGTTACCATGGATTTAGTTGAACCGGTTTTTTCCCACTAATGCACAAAACCAGAGCCACTAATGCGGATGTCAGGAAACTTAAAAGCTCTTGTTCTTCATCATTTAACCCAATACATCGCCTGAGGGTAATAAGTTTCAGAACCGAAAACATAATACACAATTAGATTATCTTGCTAACAAATACTTTACTTTAAAAATTACCGCAATGTCAAGCTAACAATGTTGAAAGTAAACTTGAATCCTTTTAAGACGAAAACCCCATCAGCCAAATAAGATCAGTCACTTTGTTCAGATAGACATATATTCCTCAGTTCTAAGAAATACCAAATTCCCATACAAGACACGATTTTACAAATAAATAGGGCAGGCTGTTCATCACAATATATTTAACTCTGTGATAGCCGAGACCAGTTCTTAGATTACTGAATTGCGAACAGCAGGGGGAATGTTGACGTCACGTGACATGAGCCTGTAACATTTCCCTTTAATTCTGAATCGCTCTGAAATATAAGTAATTACTGAAAATGGATCCCACATGAACACTAAGTTGTTTGAAGGACATATGAAACTAGTTCAATCAATATAACATCCAGGTACTTACAAACGTGGGCTTTACGCTGTATCAGATGTGAAGGAAAGAGTCAAATTTTACTTTTTATTTGTTGATACACTGAGACAAAACTGAACAAGATATAAAATAAAATTGGCAGCACATGGATTTTTGAAAAAAAACCTCCAAATCTGTTAATACGTCTTACGTGGTATCATTGTTTGCTTACTGGGCAGTCGCTTGGTACTGCTCGTCTGTCTTGTTTGATATCATTGCTTGACTGCATGGCATTTGTTTCGAACAGATTGTGTGTTGGATGCAATATAATTGTTTGGCTACGTGGCTGTGATTTAGTATCCCTCAACTGCTGTATGTTACATCATTGTTTGGCTGCTTAGCGTTTGTTAGGAGCTCCTCTATCGTGTGTAATATCCTTGTTTGGCTTTGGTTTGGAACTGCCCAATAATTGTGTGCAATATCCTTGTTTGGCTTTGGTTTGGAACTGCCTAATCGTTGTGTGTCATATCCTTGTTAGGCTTTGGTTTCGAACCGCCCAATCGTTGTGTGTAATATCCTTTTTGAGCTTTTGTTTGGAACTGCCCAATCGTTGTGTGTCATATCCTTGTTTGGTTTTGGTTTGAAACTGCCCAATCGTTGTGTGTAATATCCTTTTTGAGCTTTTGTTTGGAACTGCCCAATCGTTGTGTGTAATATCCTTGTTTGCCTTTGGTTTGGAACCGCCCAATCGTTGGTGTAATATCCTTTTTTGGCTTTGGTTTGAGACTGTCCAATCGTTGAATGCAATATACTTTTTGAGCTTGGGTTTGAGACTGCCCAATCAATATCATTTTGATTGGCTGCATGACTGAAGTTTGGAACTTCTCATCCGTTTGAATTAGATGCCTTCTCTTGATTTCCCCGAGAGACTGTTAATCGGTTTCGGTGATGTCGTTACTTAGTTGTGTGGGCTGCTTCCCTGCTTTTATGTCATATCTTCTGGGACTTCTTGCCAGTTCTTTTGGACATACGCAATCAGATTATTGCCTTGGTTGACTGCTTCTCGATTTTACGCAATCACTTTGTTGCTTGGTCGGAGTGGGTGTGTTCATACGATGCACTGTCATCAGTTGGTTGCTCAAAACCCATATTAATCATGCTGTCACATCATTTGTTGGTAAACGAGGTCAGTAGGTCCCATGAAATGCCATCGGGTCTTAATAAGGGCCTAGTTCAAATGTTCATCCGTTTAATGTAATGGCTCGTTTGGATGTGGTCGAACGGTTAAATGTGACCGCTTCATTATCTGCTTTCGCTGTGCTCAACCAGTTCATGTAATGTCCCTCCTCGGTTCTTTAATTTGGATATGCTCAACCAAGTAATCGCTTAATGAGTTAGGTTTGTTCATGCTCACGTTTTGTCATACTGTACTTTGATTACTCAACAGAAGCTGTGATTACTCGTTTTGATGTGATGTAATCGCCACCGCGACTAAGCCACGTTAAATTATCATTAAAGTATATCAGTGACAAAGGTACAGTCCATGTCATCAGTGGCATCCCTTGATTTCAGCCTGTCGAAAAGATTACATTTTAGTTTCACATCATGCTGTTAATTAACTCATACGGTATGAAAGAAAACTTTCTTTTATTCGCCAAGGATTTCATTTTAACACTATTTGGCGCTGCTAAAATTGGCATAATTGGAAATGACTTCAAGTCTTGACATCTGTTGGAAATTGATAGTGTAAATAATAGAATGGGTAAATAACACGATTCTGTGGAATGTCATGCCAATTCTGTAACTTGCAACAGAGGTCGATTTAATTATCAATAGGGAAAGTCCAGGCGGGTTAAGGAAGACTACCAGATCATATTTGGTCACTGAAATGTGAAGAAATGAGTTCTCCTCTTGTTGTTTGATGATCAGATTAATCTAGAACTGTATTGCTTGACAAGATGAATCTGTCGATACTCCCAAAACCACACCTGACGCACAACGTGATCGTTGAAACACAAACATATAGGCCGTCAACGAAAACAGGAGACGTATTCATTATTATAAGACAGCATTATGTTTTAGTTAAACATTTGGGTAAATTCATCGCTTGTAGCAAGGGTATTGTCTTTGGTGTTGCAATCTGTATCAATTATAGTGATGCGCTGGAGAAAGTTAACGAACTGTCGATTTGTCTCCATGGTGTGTTGTGTTTTGTGTTGGTTCTCAAGGCAATGAGTTGAAGTCCTTGTTGTATCGACGGTCCTGTCCTGGTGGTATAATCATTGTGAGTCTCATTGTTTCTATTACATTGCAGCTTTACTGTGTTCCGTGAATATCCATGTTGCAGAGATACAATATTTAATCTATTAGTATGGCGGAATGACGACCTGTCTTTTTTGGTTTTGCTTGTTTTGTTGGGTTTTTTTATGTTTAGCAATATTCAGTCTATCCCTATGGCGGAGTGACAATCTGTTTGTTTGGTTTTCAGCAATATCCCATACATCCCTATCGCAGTATCCCTATGAAAACGAGTAAGGCTGACACAGATAAAATCGCAACCCCACGCATCTGAACCTGCCTACAGTGGAAAGTCGTTAATCCGTTACAGTTCCACGTGAAAGAGGCCCGATTAGCAAAATCGAGACAAACGCGCCATTGCTACATAGTAACGTGAATTCTAGATGACAGATCATACATTGTCATATAATATTGTGACGTTTTTCCAGATTACGTGGTATCAGAGTATCAGCGGAAACTGCGATAACAATACGGAGTATGTATGTGAATGAGTGAGTGACAATAGATTTACGCCAGCTATATATTCCAGCTATGTGGCAGCGGTCCGTAAATACAAGAATCTGGATCAGACAATTCAGTGATTAACAACATGATCTACGCAGCTGGGATAGGCTAACTTGCGTCTACCAAATCAGCGAGCTTGACCACCCGATCCTGCTAGTCGCCTTTTTCGACAGTCATGGGTTACTGAAATCAATTCTAACACGGTTTCTCACTGGAATAAAAGTTAACTAAATTCCCTGGACACTGGGCATGTTCATTTTATAGCCCGATCTGACCTGATATCATCACTCTAAATTCAAATACCACACGGCATGGAGGACAGGCCTTTTCCATACTCTCGATGTAGAATGACTGAGTGATAACTATGTGATGCCGCCGTTAGCACTGACCCGTGGAGCGATATAGTGAAATACAATTGATTATGACAGCTGAAAGTAACATTCAGTTGAGTAACCTTATAGATACAGATTGTTTCTCACGCCGACACCTCGGTTCGATTAACATTTTTGATGTTCTTTTATGCACAATATGATCTGAAGGTGGAGCCTCTTAAGTAAACATTTTCAAATGTGATAACACAGTATGAGTAATCAATCATGTATTATGAACATAAGGTACTCTCGCATAACCGCAGATAAGAAATTATGTGTCGTTTGGAAGCGGCGATGGCGGAGGTCAGGTTGATGGGTGACCTTGCTCTGTCGCCTTGACTCCCGAGATTATTGGATGTTCTCGCCACACCCTTAATCAGGGGCAATAAACCGTACAAGTATAGCAACCATTTTCCTATTATTCCTACTTATGCAGAAGGGAATAAGAAGTAACCTTTTCACGAGATCGTAATGTGAATGCCATAGCCCTCTTGTGCTTAAATGATAACTTGGTCTGAACACTCCCCAGGGAACTGAACCAGAAACATCCGATTACCAGGGTAGTATTTATACGGCACCACGAACATATTCACTGGATGGTTAAGATGCAGTTTGCTTATTTTCATAATGGCTGATACATGGTACATACTCGCTCAAAATCCCGTGTGTCAGTATGTTCCAAATAGTTCAGTCTTTACTAGTCGCTAGTCGCATTGTATATCTGTAGAATACCTAGAATAAATATAGGTCGAGGCCGTGAATTATACCCGCTCAGTATGAACAATATAACTGGTTTTGTATTGATTAAGCGTTGAATAAATAATGAATGGAAATGTCACACTGAAAGCCAAGTATGTCATCTGCCGGGATACGGTATCTGGAACGAGGACATTTACTGAGGGGGGACCTACTGATCTCAAGCCTCTACACAGTGTTTAAAGGAACATATGAACTGAAGATTGGGAAAATCATAGCGAATGCGTATACAATGCCATGCTTTTCATATACCAGGATGATATCTGGGAGCAGGAAATTTCTGATGCCCCTGTAGTTACTCTGAAGGTTTCAACAATTACAGGACGTGATTTGTTACTTAATTCAATTTCGATCAAAAGCATCATAAATGTAAGCCTTGAAATCACTCAAAGGGAGATACCTCTTCCTCTTGTTAACGTAGTCAGCCAAACGTGATCACATGGTAGCAAACGGGTAATTGTCCTATTTCCCTGCCATGTCAGTGTTAATGGTTGTATCTGAAGTGCACTCAGGGATCGTCCGTAGTGATGTGGTCAGCAGCGCTGCTCTCTCAGCTGGGCAGTGACCACCACTAATTAAAGCATTGGCAAGACTTCATACATCAGTTGCTCTCCAGTCCACCCAAACATCCACATCCTGTCAGTTTGTCTGTCGAGACCAGTGGTCAACAGGAACGTTTTATCCTCAACAAATGACCAGAAATTGTACATTTAAAACCGCGCAGGCCATTGAGCGCATAGTTCTAGTTATTAAGAGAATGTATGCCTGGCATTGATTTACAAACAGCTCGAATCATCCGTTTCTGCCGCTGTTCTATATTGAATGCGTTTCGCGGCAGGTGGCACCATATTTAGTGATGAGCAGTTTAAGATAAAGCGAGGTGTAGAGTCCACTGGGTTTGTGACCATCCGTAAACATAGGTGCTTCTTTGACCGTTCCAGTCCTCCGGAGGATATAGGTCGATACGGCCAGTTTTTGAGAGTCGTTCTCTGATTCCACGTTGACTGATTATAACTCCTACATCTGCACTGCCAACAGATTAGCCACAGACACACACACCGTCTGCCACCGTTACTACATTGTGTTGCCGCAGGAGGCTTCCTAGGTTCATTGAGAACTTTTTTCTGTCGTTCTCTCTTTCCGACATATGACCGTGTTTATTCGGAGGCTGTGAAAGCGCATTCGATAAGGATTTACGGGAGCTCGAGAGTTGCTAGAGTATTTGCAGTTTGAAACTGGGCTGTGATCAAAGACAGGATTATCAACGTGGTGATTTCCCGCCTTGGCAATAGCAGCAGACGACACAATCAACATCAGACGATTTCCGCTTCTAGCAGACGATAGAAAATGGCAACACGTGAGATTCTTGATAAGAAAGGTAGGATACATGATAACAATATATACCGGTATATACAGTTCACTTGCATGTTTAAACGCACTTTGCATCACAAGATCCATAAGGCATCCCCATAGTCTATTCAGATCTGCACGTGTAGTGAGTGTTTACACCACCGTCCTGATGTCTATGTGTTTCTCATACTGGCACTGCATGCACAATAATTAAGATTCACAGTGCTACACGTCGTTACACGGATATCCCCGAGGAAAATGAATGTATACAACACCAGACACGATACAAAATATGCTGAGCACTGTTTAAATGTGTTTGCTGTATAGAGCTGGTGTATAGAAAAACACAATGTATCGTATTCAAACTATAACAATAACAAAGGTCTATCAAACATGGCAAGTGCTTACAGATACCATCAACTCATTCACTAATGACGACCCCACGCACACAATCAGAATTGTCTATGTACAAATAAACACTATGTTATTAAAGCCTACCCCAGAGCATTGTTACCTGTCTCCTCCGCCTGTGAGGCGAATCGTGAATCAAAGTCGTTCAAACATACCATTGGGACGCCGGAACATTGTTAGGCATCTGGATGGTGATTTAAATTCAATGTGATATTATTATTATTATTTACAGATTAGAATGAAAATGCAGCAGAGAGGGTTCGGGTGATCCTGGCACAGTCAGGCTGGTCAAGCTCATCATCAGCTCAGGGCCCTCGCCCCCTCTACACGCAGGCCAGACAGCGAATGGGACTTCTCCCAGGAAACACTGCCTAGTCGAACCCACCAAGAACTTTCCGGAGAATATGGAGGCTCCCCAACACTGCAGCCTTCTGCATTACCCAGATTGTCAGAAGGGCTGTGCTCCCGGTGGAGAACCCGGGCACTCTCCTGATCTGCATCAAGAGATCAGGAGGTACCAAACCAAGGGCACCGAGGACAATGGGGAGCCTGACGACAGTGTACTTGGGATGCAAGCGAGACATTTCAAAGGCGAGGTCCGCATATTTATCATGCTTTTCCTGAATCTTGCCAATCACATTGCTGTCAAAAGGGACAGAAAATTCAATGATATAAATAATTTCATTGGCTTTATCAAAAAGGACAAGATCAGGTTTGTTGGCTGGAATTCGTCTCAGGCTGTATATTGGCCTATTCCAGAGAAGTTTGTAGGTGGAATTTTCCAGGACGCCCTGGACATGTTCAGGGTCGTACCATGGATGGACCTCGGAGTCAAAGCCACAGGCATGGCGGAGACGATAATAAAAGCAGCGAGCCATGCCATCATGTCTTTTAAGATATGCTGTTTGTGCCAAGGAAGGGCATCCACTGACAAGGTGTTGGACAGTCTCTGTAAATTTATTGCAAAGACGACATTTCATATTGATATTCTCTTTAAGAATCACATTCTGGCGATTGCGAGTGGGAAGTGACTGGTCCTGAGCAGCAAAAAGGAAGCCCTCAGTTTCACATTTGAGACCAGCCGACTTCATCCAGGCGAAGGAGTCGGTTGGATTGCTGTTCTGTTCCACACACTGCATGTACACTCGATGCAATGATTTCTCAGAAAGCTTCTCCACAAAGGACCGACTCTGGGCAGACTTGGTGAAAGACTTCACCTGGTTTACTCCCATCACTGTACCGTCCAGCAGTACATCGCCATCAACAAAATCAACTTCAAATTTCAAATTGTGTCCAGCAACCTTGGCACGCTTAAAGTAGCTGTGGAATTCCTTGCTTTCATCATGAATCTTGACGTGCATCACCAGAGGATCATCTGACAAATAAATATGTGCAAAAGTACACAATAACATTCTGTCATGAAGAGCTTCCACATTAATCAAACCCCGACCTCCAGAATTGATTGGCATATATAAACGATTAAGAGAGGAACGAGGGTGGTGTGCTCTGTTATCAGACATGATCCTTCTGGTCAGACGGTCAAGACTCTGGATGTCTTGTTTTGTCCAATCAACTACTCCAAAGGAGTAGGAGAGGACTGGCACAGCAAAAGTATTGGTGGCTTTGATCTTGTTTCGAGCATTTAACTCGGAGCTCCAGATTTTCTTTAAACGAGATTTATACTCGGCCCGAAGTTTATCTTGAATCAGGGCATTCTTATTATTATTATTATTATTATTTGTTTTCCCGAGGTCAATTAGGAATCATGGACGATATAGCCGTTCAGAGAACTATCTATATTTCTCGTATAATAGAACAGACGTTAAGTGGGTGTTGTGAGGAATGCCAGCAATATGTAATAATTGTATTCCACAAATACAAGTAAACCCAAGATCTTATAACCTCGTATTACTGAGACGTTTAGTCTTTATCACACCTAGCTATGATGGACAGTAGTTTTTGTTTCTACTTGTCTGAATACAAACCTCGCAATTGACGTGGCATTGTGCTCTGCATTCCAAGATATGACCTAAGAAGTGTTCATTATAGGCATAAACACGCGATAATTAAACGGGTATCAGGGTGGTATACACTACCATGAGATGATATACTTGTTGTGACGTTTCTGCTTCCTTTACTGTGAACGGGTCCCGACCTTACGTCCTTATTGATTGAGAAACTGTATATATGAAGTCGACCCTGGGACCAGAGAGTTTACTACAAGTAACTGGGCTTCATAAACCAGCAACTTGCTGACAAGATTCTGAGACACCCGTACGTTCTGAAGTCATTGTCCTGATGTCATTCTGAAAAACTCAAACACAAGTTTGGTTAATTTGTCTTGGTTTTTACGCGTTTGTTTCTGGACCCATTCCCAACAGAAGTTTAGCTTCGTGACGAGAGCTTTATACAGTGGAGTCGGGGCCTTACAATTCAGGAGGGGTACGACCAGGGGCTATAAAGGCTGGAGTGTGACCTCCAGTTCCCTTTTACCATTCGATCGCCTCTTACTATCTGTATGTCTTGCTGAGGACCTGGAATCATTACTCGAGCATGACTGAATTGTGTAGATGCGATGGGAAATATATAACACTAACATCTAGTCTCGGAATTGATCATATTTACATAAAAAATACTGTTCATAATAAATAACCATTAACTAGGAGACTTTCATCATTTTCTTCAACACTTGCCACACATTCCTGACTTGCATGGGCTTTCGTGGATATATTTGTTTCAGGGTCTGTATGACAGACTGTGTTCCACTGAATTGAGATTCTTAATCCTCAGCTGATGCTGGCGGGGTTTTGAGTTTGCCCACCATGTTTCAAGAATTACTTCTGTCGCGTGACCAGTGAACAACTTATAATGTCCTTAATTAGTCGCAATCGATGACCTAAAACAATGTGAATTTGTTTCTGATTAACGCATTGCAATTTCCGTATGCATTGCGTGCTGGTTTTGAAAGGATAAAATGGATGATAGATCGTGGGATGTAATAGGAAGGGAGTTTGGAAAACACAGATGAAATGCATTACGCTATAATTCCTACATTGTCTTTACCGTAAATAGTGCGGTAATAGTTAAACGCAACTCTACACACTAAGGCCAGCTGATTGAAATGTACAATTCCGATTGGACAAGGACTGATATATCGACTCATACTGAACAGCATTAAAGTATTATTCATCAACTGATCTCTTTTGTTCAGCAAACTAACAGATTGATGCAGCGTTCACAGAATCAAACTAAACGACTTGAGTCTGATATTTTGATATCGCTTAACTTCAAGGGCGGATATGCTACAAGAACTTGACATCGATACCCCCTGTCTGAATACAAAATTCTTTTTCAACTCCACGGGGAATATAGAAGAAAGCTTTGCGTAACCAGTCCCTGGAGCTTGAACTTTGGCAAATTTGGAATTATGTCACTTGCCTTAGTACATTTGATATCCCTTTACTGTACTTCGGAACAAGTTCTGGAAACGAGGAGACTAGTGGTTAAAGTGCTCGCTCGACAAGCCACGCACGCACGCACGCACGCACGCACGCACGCACGCACGCACGCACGCACGCACGCACACACACACACACACACCACCACCACCCGCCCACCAATTCTAACCGGAACCTTGCTGGTCTGTTGAATCAGAACGCATTGATACTTTCAAAGTCATATATTTAACATAGGTATAAAAGGAGAAACGGCTGTACAACTAACAACAGCCACTGCAAGAATATGTCTAACTAACAAACGTTGGTACCACTGTGATGGCGGGATGTAAATATCACGGGCTGTCAATATTATTCCACTATACCAATATAAAAGTGTCGAATGACAGTGAAATAGCAATATTACACAATGGAAACATTGTTTAAACACCACAGACAATGCAAATACATTAATAGTTAATCCTATTCACGGGGCAGAATATTCCCACATTTGACACAGGCGCCATGTTGGACTTATAAATCTTCTTTAATGGCTGTTACTAATGTGGATACAATGTGTGAAGCATATTTCTGGTGTCCCCTGCTGTGATATTGCTGGAGTATTGCTGTGATATTGCTGGAGTATTGCTAAAAGCGGCGTAAAACCACAATCACTCACTCACTCCTTAATGGTTGTCAATGATGTATTTACAATGTGTGATTCAATTTCTGGTACCTCCATATCCACTCAACGACATCGATATATCATCCGACTGATCATTGTGATTTTGCTGCTCGGTAATACACTTGAGCGTGTTACAGTGTTTCAGTACCGACAGTCATCACGCACCATATATATACTACCGACAGAAAATAAGGGAGCTGAGGAAATGCCAGTGAATGTGAAATTGCTCTGAATGTCCACTAAATCAAATTTGGGCGTGAAGTTCAATATCTGGTGTGTCCACCATGTTGGACAACACATTCCCGATACCTTGATACTGTTGATTAAATTCCGGGAATGCCCCGTAGATGTTCAATTGGGGACAAGTCTGGGAACAAAGAGGGCCAGCCCAATGTCTGTATGCCCTCTAGTAGGCGATACACTGTCACAGTTTGGTCCCGATGTGGTCTGGCATTATCATCTTGCAATTCATAATTCAACAACAGGGCGTAACCAACAAGGGGTCGTTGATTTTGTCCCACTGGCTTGAAATTACACTTTTTTCTTTTGATTTGCCCAACATTCAAGCAATGTGACTGCAAGAGTTGTGCAATTCACAGGGAGTTGACGCTGAAAATATGATGTGCCATTGAGATTGAAATCCAATGATTGAGGGGGGAAATACCAGCGCCTTGAGAATGTAACAGTTGCATGGAAATGTGCGCTGTATAAATCTCCCATAAAATTATTAACTAATAATTATATATGTATAGATGTCACTTTAAAATATAGAAGTCTTAATCAGTATTTCTCCATACTGCTCAGCGGTGAGACATCATTCTCACGCTTCCGATACAACAGAACAGGGCGGTCGGGTAGTGGTTCAAGCGTTCGCTCGTCGCCTCGAAGGCACGGCTTCGATTTCCCCACATGGGCACAGTGTGTGAAGCCCATATTTGATGTCACACGACGTGATATTGCTGAAATATTGCAGAGAGCGGTGTAAAACCCAACTCATTCACAACAGAACTCGCTGTCGACATGGACGACAAATACATCTACACCAAAGCTGTTCTGATGCATATTTATCAAGCTACAAGCACTGTGGATCGATCACGCCAAGCTAAATGGTAGAGTCTTTTCAGCAGAATTTGGACTGAGGTGGAAAGTATATTTACTAAGATTTATTGGTGAAAAGAGCATCACACACGAATATTAATTTTACAGTTATGTTCGCAAATGAATAAAACCAAATCCGAGGTCATGCATTGCCATCCCAGGGACGTTATTACCGATGGTGAAGATATGTAGCGACCCATGGCTAAATCAACGTCTACGTTGACCTTGATCACAAGTGATAAACGACCTTCCAACAGAAATGACGTTCTTACTGAAGTCTCCATTAGTCCAGCTATACGACTTTCATTATTGATTATTGCGATGGTAGATACACCATCTCCTCCAACCCTTGGTTAAGGACAATCGTTGTTATCTTTCGTTTAGGATCCACAGAACTGTCAATGAATAATTTATTTCCTGTTTGTACGTGAACTGTACGGAAATGTCTACTAACGGTGATAATCACTTTAAAAATCTACACTGATGGGCTTGCCCATTCATTTAGTGTGTACTTGGGATCGGTGTAACTTCGCTATCAACTGTATCTGCACTGTACTGCATTCTACTGCCAGGCGTCTTGGACAAAAAAAATAATGTATCACGCAAGCATTTATGGGTCAACCTAAAACCAGGAAACTTAGAATATAATTATCTCATTTTTAATGCTATATAAATCAACATTCCTGTCACATATCACTCAAAATATTAATAAAAAGGTGCGAAATTGATTTCTTAACCCTCCCAACCCTATATTTTGAACGCAGATACTACAGGTGTTGACGGTCCTAATTTACTTTTGATCCATACTTCGTCCACAAAGCAGAATTTTAACGAATAAAATCCATAAACGAACGACAACGACAGGAAACACGTATATTGACGACGTTCTTCAGGTACTTTAGGCATGTAAAATCGTGGCTTCATTTGTTTGGAATATTTAGTATGATATGATAGAGCTTTTTAGTAGCTGGGTTAATGTACCGATACTAAACACCGTGATGAGCTATACCAAGTATGAGGGAAGGTCGTTACACGTGTTATATGTTTCCTACGTCGTGAACGGCCTTAGTGACGCTGGTGTGGTCACAACCCACGTATGAGATCGTCTCTATGTATTTATTGCTACAGTTATGAAGATGAACATACGTGACAGGGATTAAAGGCTGAATAAAAGGCTTGATAGGGGAAATGATGAAAGCTGAAGGGAGATTGGGTTATGAGCTATGTGGTACGGAGTTGTTACTCATCAATAAATGCTTGTAGTCTTGGAGACTAAATGAGAACTCCTGAAGATCCGGGATAGAACTGATCTTCAGTAACAAGATGCAGCTAATGGGATCGGGTGAACATTTTCGATGACTTGGTTGACTCCTCTGTTCGCCTATTCGCAGATCGATACTCATACTGCGGCGTAAAACTAACCTCACTCACTAACTGAAGGAGGAGGGTGTATCGTGCATTTATTGTTAGCGGGTTGAAGAGACTTGAGGTGAAATTACTTGCACGTCTGGAGATTAAATGCAGAGGTAACTACGGGCACGTGCAACTAATAGGCACGTGCAACTAATAAAGTCACGTTTGACCAGCTTTAGACATATCTGACGATCATAAGATTTCATAAGTGAGTGAGTATAGTTTTTTGCGAATGAATTATGTATCTCACTTGCGGGGTGGAGCACATGAAAACTAGACTATCACGCATTTACAGGTTAACAAGTAACAAAAAACGCCTTGTCAGTAAATTCACTCTCTCACCATCGTAAACTTGGTACTGGAGCTAAGGACTTGAATGGTATCATCCATGACGGTTTTAGAAGATGACGTCATCTAAAAGTATTATGACATGTTCCACATCTTTACAACAATGCAAGTAACGATTAAAACATACTCGTCATATACTCGTGTAGTAGGGCTGAGGAGTTGCAGAACTTCAGAGAGATGAAGTTCAAAAGTAGGATGTTGATTACGGTGTCGGCTCAGATTGGGTATGATTCAATGCATACGATATGTTGTAGTTAGCAATAGCCGTGTCATGGGTACGGTAATCTCGGGTTTGAACCCAAGTTTGAGTCTGATTATGATCTTTTGTCTGATGCACCATGCTGATGCTCAAGGGTTTAACAGACGGGTTTCAACGTTAGAATGAAGATTTTATGGATATCAACTTCTTTATTATGTAAACATATCCTATCATCTGTAATGTATTACCATTGGCTTCCATCATTGTTATCATAACTGTCGGCTTCCCATCAGTGCTTGTTTATACTGGTTTCCAGCTTTCGTTAATTCATTCCACTTGTTACTTTGTTATTGTTTTACCTGTACATATAAATATAGCTCTGAACCCCATTCTCATTCACCTGATGAAGGAGTAAGCATTAACTTCGAAACGTTGTGTTCTCAAAATAAAGAAGTTGATGTCCATAAAATCTTCATTCTTATGTATTTCACTTCTAAATGCCCTTCAAGGACTTGGTTTTCAACGTTGTTTCAAAGTGATGACCGGGAATTTCATCATGAGCATACATAATTATTTTGTTGACATTGTAAATGTCACAACGTACAGTTTCTCCGTACTCGTGTATTGTTTAAAGTCGTGGAAAGTATAGTCATCACTTTTTGTCAACAAACAGTGGTTGACGTTAGAAGCTTACATGAAAGGGTGATCAAATAAAATATAAAAGCAACACTATTTATATTTTGCCAAAGTTCATACATGTTGCAGCTGAGAAGAATTGCGAGTTCAGGCGTTACGATGGCAGCATGTTCCACCTGGTCATATTGGCCACCCGAGTGAAATATTGCAATCTATTAAAACGCCGCTCACTTTCTGCCATATCTTCACTTCCCACATTGTACTGACAAAGTCAGTGAACTTATTGATGATATATATTCGATATCAAAAAGATTTGAAGCAACTTCAATATATGATAAGGCAATGATGTTTCTGAAGATCATGCAAATTATGTCTCCCTTGATCTATGGTAAGATTACATATTCGGTCAACGTATGCGCCACTAAACAAATGAAACTTGGCGTCAAGTTTAATGAATGAAAAACAACCACGGCAGCCAAGGTGATTAAGGTTTTTCTGCAGACCTAAAGCTGATGTAGTGTTGACACGTGTTATGTTAGCGCCATGTGTGCTTATTGGATTTGTGTTTCACTGCTACGGGCGACGTCTTCATGCCAGATGCATAGGGTAGTAATCACCACTGACTGACTGACTGGTCTCTGTCATCTGTAAGACTATATTACTGCATCTTGTACTTCGCTCTAGCTTCGTGGACGGAGGTCTTGTCAACGTTTGACAAATCCCCGGAGAATTAAGTTATTGCTTTTCTTTATTGTGTCAATTCAGGGGCCTGTTGCTGAAATGTCAGGTAAAGGCAGTTGTCCCAGACTATCAGTTTGTTTTTGCTTGGAGTTATTGGAATCAGTCGAATGTAGGTATACACGTGCTCGTGTGTTGGTTGCACTTTAGAAAGATTCCATATATTGCACATGGTTTTCGTGGAACGGAATCGTGAAGTCTCTCAACAAAAGGAAATGATTATTCGCATTTTTCTTATAAATTAAATGGATTTAAAATATTACTGTGAATTTGACTTATTGTGATGCAGAACTTGGGGAATAGCTCTAGATGCAATGTGTTAGAGTCAAAGGTGAATTCAGCAACAATTCAACTATATTGCAAAAGTCCACTGAAGACTGGACCTGACAAACCATTGAAGTAAACACGATGAACTCATCCGGTTACCATTACTCTCCGACCTCCAATGACTCCGTGATCTTGTAGATACAGCATCTACAGGGACACCGGGTGGTCTGTGGCTGCAACTCTCGAGGTCTAACTGCATCATACATTAAGACGTTAATTGCTTGTTTTCATCCTTCCTGTCGCGTGGAAGTTTGGGATAACAGCAAAGACTTGTCGGTGTTGAGTCAGAAGACGGTGTTCCAGACATGATAAACTGTGGGATAATATCTCAGTAGGCCAGCACTATGAAGCATGTATAGATCAGACCTGTACGTACAGCACTAGCAGCAGCTAGACACACACGCACGCAGGACGCGACCGTAAATTTCGTTTCACCTAGGCTCTATCAGAGAAGTGACAGACAGATGAATAATAGGTGTGACTGGTGACGCGGAAACAACTATTGGGGCCAACTGTTACAATGCTATTGCAATAGGTTTTTTCTCCTTGAATTGTGTCATTTGAAGTCATTTCCCAAATGAATGTGTAGTTTATATAAAATACAAACAATAGTTTCGGTCTCTTTTAATAACAGACAAGAAACTTGTATCCCAGATCAAAAGTTGTTTGAGCGGTAACAGGGGCGGAAACTCTAAATCACAGTGAAGGAATCTGGTACTTCATGTATTTTGCGCTGCGCTTTTATCAACGGAAGTTAGTTACTAAACTATCCATAGTCACACATACTAGCGATACATCGATAGTGTTTTTGGTTTCTACAATCCATTAATTGCTGTCGGAGACTCAACAATTGCACTGCATCGATAGTTCGACATCGTTACAGTCCTACTGAATAATAACATGAATTATAACGCTTTCTAAAAATACAAGGTGGAGAAGAAGGTGACTGCGGTAAGAACTGACATTCAAATAACATATGGCACACGATGGTTGGTTAAAGTGTCCAAAGCATAATTATGAGAGACTCCATCTGTAGAGTTGCTGCTGAGTAAATATCAACATATCCCCTCGGGGTTCCACACACCTATTCTGGCTGCGGCCAACGATGCTTAACCGCACATATACTACTATTGTAAAAAGCTTCCTTGTGATTATGTCAAGTTCCCTCCACAGACACAATGTCATCATTTATGGCATAATGGCTACTAGACACTTCATTTTTCACGTTTGACTTCATAAATGTGCTCATGTCCAACGACTTCAAAGTCACAGCGTTGCACTGTGGCCATGACAACAGCAGGAAGGTGAAGCTTCTGAGAGCTACATTGTCGTTAGGGAAGGCAACTCCAGTGAGTTTGTCACTACAATTAACCTGCACATTCCAACTCAACTACCCAAGTAGATACTGTGTTACTGTCCACTTTGCGTTGCTGTTTAGTCATAAAGTTCTCAGTGATGAACCCATTCATTGTCAATCGCTTACCAAACTCATTGGGATCTGCTGGTTCTAGTGATCCAAGACGCACGTGGAATCCGGCAGTACAGCGAACCTTTGGCACGGATTCCGGTTTAGACAATGCCCTGGGATCGGTATTAAAACAGTGTTGTACACGCCTGTCCGGTCGTCGTCTAGACGCAAGATCTGAAGTGATCCCTATAATGGAAGATGACTCTCGAGAAGCAACATCTCGACTCCGTCGGACGCGTAGCTGACAGCAAGATTTATAACGTCTTACATCCAAATGACATCACACAACGTGATCGTAGCTGCAAACTTTTGATCTGGCAGCATGGGTACCGTCCGTGGCAGAAACAGGAAGTGCCTGACGTTTTTACCGGAAGTATAGGTCTGATTAGAAAGGGTTCATTCATTGTAATGATTTGAATTCATTGTCCAATGGATCGCGTTATCGGCAGGTTAAAGCCAACGCATATTTTCGGTATCCGTTGGGGTCAAATACGGATACCGATGCAAATTTGAGGGGTCAAATTCTAGGGATTACTTTTTTAAAGTGTTAGCAAACATGGTGTCATGTTTTGTTGTTCATAAGGTTGATTGAATGTTTGCACAATGTTTATTCCAAATATAGGATATTAACCATCCCAGACTAATGTCAATCATATTTTATGGTATAAAAATGCAGTTTCAATTTCCACAAATCATGAAACTAAACACCGTGAAATGTGCACAGATTTCTATGACATCACAAATAAACGCGTAGTAATACGTTACCTTTCAGCATCGGTGGCGCAATTTTCTTCTGATCATTCAATTGGCTGCCTTAGATTATTTTGTTCCCATGTATTTTTATGATAAAATACGTATTGTCCTCATCAGATTTTAGCTTATGTTTGAAAAATAGCAACAAACACACACTGTGATAACATGCCTGGTAAAATAGACATCAGTGGTTCTGTTCCGGTCAGCTTCAAGACATTGGTCGATGATGTCGGCAGACAAAGGAGGCATTGTTTGATCTGTGTAATGTGTAATTTGGCACTGATTTCTGAGAATTTGATTCCGGATGGTCTACAGGTTGTTTATACAATACACATCTAATGTCAGCGACATTCCATCTTTAAACAGAAATAATATCCGACTTTTTGTGTTTCACAGCAAATTAATATTGACAGTGTCAACATTCATTATTGACTGACATCATCTGGCCTGTTCCACAACAGAACTTTGGAGTAAGGAGCCAAACATGACTATTTGTATGGCGGGATTCTACAGCAACATAAAATTCCGGTTTGAAGATTAAGTTTAGATTACATACAGGGTTCAGTCGGTTCTGTATTTGTTCAGACGAAGACAAAATACTTCTACCTTCCACCGTAATTTCGATCCAATGTTCTTGTTTACTTGTGGCACTCGTAAGACAAATAACATGAATTTGCAAGTACACTCATGATCAAAACAAAATGACATCCCTTTTGCTATAAGAAATATCCATTGTCCGCACTGTCTTTTTCCTACTATATAATGCATGTGCTTAGGAATCACTATGCAAAGATTGCTGACGAGTTGTTTGCTGAAATGAACATCTCGAGTATTGAATTATGCAATGATATTCTCACCTTCAACCAGTCTATTCACTGCCGCTCATAACGCAGAAGGTATGGGTTCAATACGTGGATACAATATGTGGAACATATTTTTGACGAAGATATTCACTCACACCACAATCACTAACTATATCCTCGATAAGGCATCCAATACATACGCACATACAATTATAATGTCATAGTTATTATTTAAAAAAATTCAGTAGCCGGTTAATACCATGAACTGATTCAGTATACACTGACAGAAACAAATAAGGGAACACATCAAAGCACAAGTGTTCTTTTATTATTTTCAAGCTTCTTTGGAAGCTTTGTATCGCACCGTGGGTGAGAATAAGGGAACGAACAGAGGAAACGGCGATGAAATAGTGTTCCTGTATTTGTTTCCCCCAATATACTTTACCAGAAATAAATTTCATTTTATATATCTGCATTCTTCACCCACAAAGTGTTTACGTATTTTCCACATGCAATTCGTTAATTAGACTTTAACTGTATCCAAACATGGTGCCGGTTTACGCTTCCAGTATTACAGGATCTGCTCTGTCATAATGTATTGTTTTCATAAGAATTCCAACCAGTCAATCTATGCCCCAAGGATGCACGCGTCCAACATACATTTATCGATGCTCCCACTAGCTCCCTTCTCGGTGTTATTAAATGTTAATCTTGTTCCTATATTACTTGCTCCCACGGGGGTCACGAGAATCACTTCCGATACTCCTCTGAGACGTGCCTACTGGAGGAACTATGTCAGACAATCATCCCGTTCTGTCTCAGTCTTTTGAGCACGGACCAAGCAATGGTTCTGTAAATACGATCTCACAAGCAATGTTTACTTGGACAACACAGTCAAAGACCACATAGGGAATATGGCCGAATTTCATAAGCTCTCGCAGTGTACTTATCAATCATAAAATTGGTAGACACCGAACATACAGTTTTACAACTAAATCCTCGATCGAATGTGTTGTAAAAGATGCACTTTCGTTGATTTGGGAGAACATTGTGGCACTTTTTCCTTTAGACTGTGTTTGCATTAGGTTGATGAGCTAAGTTCTGGTTCAAGAATCTACCTCAGTGCACTTAATTTGGCGCTGCTATTGGAAACTGAAACGGTTCAAGAAAAGCAAGCTGAGAATGTATAGCAAAAGTAATTAGCTTTGTTTGTTCTTAAGGCATGTACGCAAAAGAACGTAACTTTGACAATCAAATATTTGAGAAAAGAAGTGTAGCTTGTGTTCAATACAGTCATTAATGTTTGAATTTGAACTGATGTGAGTGCTTTGTTAGTTATTAGCAGCTTGTATATTCTAGACCAATGATGCAACTTGCCGCTGTATGTGTTTAGGGCGTGGTACGCTGATGGGAGAGGATTCGCCCAGTTTGTCGATTCTGATTCTGATTTTTACATAGTTGTCTTGTGAATATGCGACTTTTGTCCTCATACATAGAGTCATTTGGCATTAGGTGCGGTTATCAAACAAAGTCGTAATTAGCTGAAGCAAGGACGACGTATCCAGCAGTTCAGGAGTATCACTTGAGTAACCGTATCGCCCTTACACTGAAGCACTTCTACTGCCATTTATTTGCGACTTCCGCCCCAGAAGGGTCCATGAAAAAAAGATCATACACAATGTGTCATATGTAAGAGACATGCCTGTCTTGTGATAACACAACAGAGGTGACAGCTTTGATGCCACGGATCACCATTTCCTGCCAAACCGGAAATAAACGTGACATGAAATAATCGCGTTAACGCGAGACTGGACTGGCGAGATATTGCGTGGATAGAGCTCCGCTTGTAACCGTCCGTCTTCACTGTGAATTTCAGATTTGAAAGGAGGCGAATTGTCATCACAACTACAACTACGTGCACTAGTACAACAACGGAACAGTCAGCCAACCTTAACTTCATAGTATTATCTCGGCACTCGGAGGAATCCATATTTATTAATTTTATTGATTGTACATGTTCATGTGACTATCAAATTTAAGAACTCAATTAAGTCTTGCTGTCGTTGTGACCCTGTTAAGAATATTCAATATTTTAAATGTTGCTTAAGTAATATGGACAGGGTAATCGATAGTGATTCTGTACGAAGTCCATGCGGGCGTGGTAAGGAGTTACATTTCATTTTATATATGCATCCTGATGTGCTATACAATTTATTAAACAGTGTTAAATGCGCATTAAGCGTAAATACACCACAAATACATATATCCTTTGAGAGAGTCAGCTTTCTTCCTGGGTGTAAATAGTAAAGGGTAAAAGCAACCTCTGTTCTATTACCCAAAATAATGCTATGTTAAAGGAGTATTATAAGATTCTGATCGAGAGTCAACGTTAGACAGAAAATAAAAAATAAGAAGAAAAGAAACGCTGTCAAATGGTCGCGATAATCATTGATCAAGCCATTTTAAATTGAATAAAAGTCATTAGGAATATTCATATCCATCTGTGCCCCGTTCGTCAAGTCATCCGAAGAGGTGTTCTCATACATCCTAATCACTTTTTGTAATAATAAATGACAAATAGCTATGAAAGCTTGGAGTTTACGATCTTTGGTCAATTTCACGCTGTTAGTAACAACCCGAATATTGTGTCATTTATTGGGGTAATTTGTTGATCTTAACCTATATACCGCTCGTCCTGATGTTCATGTGCTTTTCCTATTTCCCTATCAGTCCCATGGGATTCACCAGCATGCTAGCGTCTCGGACCTTCTTCTATCCTCCCATATAAACCGACGCGCTGCGGTATAGCTGGACGTATGTTCAAATTGCCGTTAAACCAAATTCACTCATACGTTAGGGACGTATTGTTAGGAGCCGGAACTTGATTAATCCACTGCCAGTACATATGCACTCGTACAAACCAGCGTTTCCGGGGTAGTTGCAATAAATCTTTTGTGTGTTAGGTTCTGTCAAGAATTCTTTCAAATTCTGAAAACTACTCTTTCATCAACCTCACTGGGCGTATTTTACGCGTTTTATTTATAAAGACATCATGATGTCGCTTTCACTATATACCACATGACACAACTTGATGCTATTACTTAGTGTATTTGAACAAATGGATATAAACATGTTCTTAGATAAAGCATATAGATTAAGCTTCAACAGTAGCATATAGCACAACACGTTCATAGTTGATCCAGATAGTTCAGTTATTTAGGATTAAATGAAGCGGCACCAACCACCCATTCCTAATTTCCTTGGGAAAATATCATAGCTGTAACTGCAGTTTACAATGGTAAATATGTAAAATTAATAAGTATAATCCTTATATGTTTAAATCAATATCATTTTTTCCCGTGAATGACATTACCATACAATCTGATGGACACAAACGTACATCAATACACTGAATTTCAAAACTGCACAAAAACTTCTGCATCTCAACCGTTCATATTCATCCAGCTTGTCACCGAGTGGTCTTTGCCATATTACTTTGTTTTGAAAGTGCTAGCGAGTAATGAGCAAGGGCATGTGCTCGTGGTCCCCAGGCTCTCCATCGCCAACAGCCTTGACAACATGCTAAAGTATGTACACTTTAACGAACCATATGTAATGAGGTTGGAACCTGCGTGACCTTTTCCCCTTGGGTGTCACCTCCATCAATCTGCGTGTTTCACTTGTCTAGTGGGAACTGACGATCACTTTGGCTTCACACCACCACACTGAATACGTCCACTGAAGCCAGTCAGCCCTTACTTAGAACATATTTGATCCCATATCTTAAAGTTGTAAGGGTTGCCGTTGTCTGGCTGCTGATTTAAAGAATCGATTTTTCCAATTCTGGTTTTGCACTTGACGAACTCATACATATACGCAGAGTCCCTGATGCCTGTGATGACGACCTGTAGCACTAAAGTGAAAACATGCACCAACGGCCTTGTGGCTGCTGAATGGATTCAGTGACTCGAGACAGCATCAGTGATGAGCTGTCAAGCTTTGTTGGACGGCTCGGTATAGCTAAGAGTTCTACCAAATCTCAATTAATATATACAGTGAGCTTGCATACATGTATACATATACATACATCTTTAGGAACGTTTCTAAAATGTTTCACAACAAGTCATAATGTGATTGAAATGTTTTCAAAATTATTCTAAAAACACCATGCTATACCATGGTCGAAACTAGTTCGTAACATGCCATAGAAACGTTTTTAAAAAGTAGCAGAAATGTGCACGAACATGTTTAATGAAATATAGTAATCACGTTTTAAAAATATTGTGGACACATTAAAGAGATATCATACAAATATTGTCTTATATACTTGAAATATTTATTAAATGTTTTCCAAAAGTTTTTCAAATACGTCATACAATAACATGAGTGAAACTATTTCACAACAAATCACTGAAATGTTTTAATAAGTTGCAGAAATGTTGTGCAAGAACATGAATAATGAAACATTGTCATCACGTTTTAAAAACATTGTGGACACATATGCCAAATCATAGATATAATATTTTAAAAAATGCTTCTAAAATGTTTTCAAAATGATACTAAAAAAGTTCATGCCACAACATGAGTGAAACTAATTCACAACGTCATTGAAATGACACTTGATGTCATTTCCATAGACCCACAAGTTATTTCTGTATACAGTCCCAACCCAGCAGGCACAGGACGTCAATTAGACGTCTAGATGGGGGTTGAATTTGGTTTAGACGTATAACGTCTTTTTTGTTTTGGATATTAGTTACTTTCTATTCCTTCTTGAAATATGTTTTCTTCACTAAATGTGCAACGGATCTTTTTACAGTTAGGTGCGTAAAATTAAGGACACTTCGTGGTTTTGCAATATTTTGTGAACATGAGAATGTTAAGCATAAAATTAGTATACACCCAGCAACAGTAAGGTTTATCTGTCCTTAAATACTTTAGTAAGACACATGGGCGAGTATATGGAGATAAAGTTATAGATAGTTGTGGTCTCACGACAAGGGTCGCCCCAGCATTTGTGTGAAAAGATCTGCTGGTAAGATATGCGGGAGCGGGAGAGTTTAAGACAAAGAAACAGGGGCTGTGAGAGCAGTGGGAGATAGAAGCAAACCTGGGGGGCTGCTCTATGTGTTTCAGCACACAGAAGTTACTGCATACAAAATGAACTGGATACACTCTTGTGTGTTATGTTGTTAGACCCATCCCCCATCCCACGTCGTCGTCAGGATAAAGAGTTATATCACACGGATTCTACTCCGCTCTGGGGAGGAACAATATGACTGTGTGATATGGAAAACAAAGGAGACGAAGACTGACTGACTGTTCCTGGCGGAATGAAGAGCTAAAAATCTCATGTATTTGAGATTTGGCGCCTTGAATGAAGAATGGACTTAAAGGCAGTTTCAAAATGTGTGTGAGCAGGGCCTCCCACTATATGACCTCTCCATTCTAACTAGACAAATCTGATGGGTCTGCTACAGACGTCAACTGGCCCATGGGCAGTGCTACTCCCCTTCCCCCAGATGGCTGCTTCCCCCGTGGAGAGTGGTAACAGGACATATAGTGAGAGAAAGTGACACTTGATACACCAATGCCATGACAAGATGGCCGACTTCCCGAGGATGGACAGTGAAGGCAGAAGGACCCAAAGTTCCTTATTTTATGTTTCTGAGACGTTCGTGACTTTGGATGTGAATATTACTGACCCTAGCAGTGCCCAACATGGACAATATGTGCAGAAAAAGACTTTATAAAAGGTTATAAATCATATAATGTCAACATTGTGTGTATCATTGCATTGCTTACATTGTGTTTGTATTGAGGCACATGTATTGTATTGTATATTGCAAGTCAGGTTGGGGCAAGTGATTTATCTAAAAAATTTATTTAGCCACTTAATCGTGTAAACCGAGCCTTTTGGGAATAGTGAAAAGGATGGTTGTAAATGCATCCCGTTTACTTAAAAACCAACAAATCCTTAATGTTAAGTGAAATAAAAGTCGAAACATCTTCTTTCCTATAAGTGCTATTTTGTAAAACTTGCACAAGTTAAGAAGTGTGAAGATGCCATGATATTGCACACTGAATAAATTTCGTATTTATACATTTACAAACAATTGTTTCTTGATAACTACTTTTAGAGGTATAATTGCACACCCCTCTCTTAAAAGTATATAACTGGAATTCTGTCATACATCATAACCAACAATATTATTGGGTCAATGGGAAGCTAAAGTAAGTATTTATGCCCCAGTATATCCAATTTTATTTCGAAAAATTGATTATGACTTTAATATACCATATATTCTTACAACTTACAATAGTCACAACCGACAGAAGGGGGTCATCCGTACATTGTCCGCACTTTAGTCATATAGTTTTCGAAAATCTTTCTAAAAAAAATTCTGGAACCATACAAAATCACGTGAAGAAAATATTTTTTTAAACATTTCAAAAACATTGCAGGAAAACATTTAAAAAACCTTATAGCTAAACGTTTTCGAAAATGTTTCTAAAACATTTCTGGAACCATACAAATTCAAGTGAATAAAACACTTAAAAAGTGTTTCTGTAACATTTCATGAAATGTTTTTGGGGTGTTTTTAAAAGATTTTTGTGTTAGCTGGGGAATGAATGAATAACTCATTTTGATTTTGAAGATTCCTGGATAAATATTATGGTTCATACGTGGTCCATTGGTGAATGGGGGTGTTCACCTTAACACACAGCAAAAATAACCTGGTTTCCGCAGTGCGGAAACCTGATGGAAAGTGGACTGAAACTTAAGTTTCCACCAAGAATCCAGTGAGTTTCCGTTCTTTTACACTGAGTTTCCGCAATGACGGAAACTGTCAATTACCCACTTTCTAAGGGTTTCCGCACGGTATCCGTTACCCATGCTCCAACAAGTTTCCGTTGAGTTTCAGTTAAGTTAGAGATCCATCAGGTTTCCGCAGGGTTTCAGTCACCAAGACTCCATCAGGTTTCCGCAGAGTTTCAGTTACCAAGACTCCATCAGGTTTCCGCAGAGTTTCTGTTGCCAGAAAACTTTCCACAGCATTTCATTTACTCGGGTCCACAGGAGTCATTCAATGTGTGTCATTGCATATAACATTCTTGTTACTCCTGGTTGGCAAAGACAATATAAGGAGTTTGTGTACAATCATCACGTATACATAAAGAAAAACAAAAGATATAATAAGATTCACTGTTTTATTTTCAGACAAATATGGATCAAACATATATCTAATAAATAATAAAAAGATATAGCACTAGATAACAGATCAATATTTGTCACTTATGACAAAAATATTTCTAAAAACATGCTATAACAGTTGCATCCCTTGACTCCTCCTGCACCTCCTCACGCTGACACAGAAAAACACACCCCAGTCAGTCAATGCTAAACATATAATAACACACACCATGCAATACAACAATGAAATAAAATGCAATAAAGAACTTAGGTTACATTGAAAGTACAAAAAATGTATTTAAAGTAAATAAAAGTCTCTTGGAAAATAGATAAAAATTAAGATTGAATAAAATTGTATTAATTGAAATACAATCAGAATATCAAAACTATTAAAGTTTTACATTGAGAATAATTCAAATTTAATTGATCACAGATAAATTACGTTCATGTGATCGATTAGCTATTTACTAGCCCACTTGGGCATCCTTGAGCGGATATCTCTGTCATTGTGGTTGGATGCCGCATCCTGGTCTTCATGTTGGACTTAGCTTTGGTGGTGACGTTGAAAATTGTGGCTGAGTCCAGTGCAGACATCTTGAGTTTAGATTCCCAGGTAAAGGGGTAAGAGAGCAATGAATTGGCATCTTCTTCATCACTCACAACTGGTGAAGTCATTTCCAAGGTAAGTATAGTTGAAACCCTTTCCTTTCGTCGATCTGGCCAGTCAATAGTTTTCAGGCTTTTCATGCGCAGTGCAATTTTCTGAAAATTAAACAAAAATCAATCAACAGATAAACCATAATACTTCATTAATCACCCCAACACAAGTTAAGCAGTTCATCACATTTAATGACATATCCTATTTTCTTATGGACACACAATCTGTTGCTCTGAAGTGACATGAAGTCACTGAAGTGTAATAACATGTTTATATATCACCATTAACTGACTTGATTCTTATGTTATGATTTATGAAATTATGATCTGAATCATGTGTTACATATCTTAAGAATGTAAAAAGCAATAATCCATAAACATTTTAAATGTATATTTCCGGAACTTAGAATCTGTCACACATTGTAATGAGAAGAATTGTTACATGTTATTATTCGAATAGATATACTTACGGATTTCATTCTTTTTGGTTTTTTTGGGGTTTTTTTTCACTTTCTTTCCGGTTTCTTGTCTACTGAGATCATCACGCCTGTTCCACCACACTCTACAAAGCGCTTCTGAAAATAAATGTTTAAAGTACTATACAACATGTTTCACACATTTTAGTTCATCTGTTAGGCAAAGGTATTTATATATGCCATGCTGGCTTGGTTACTGAAGTTAACATCCATAAATCTGTCTTTACACTATTATTTAAATCATTAACTATTTATAATGACAGGCAGGTGAGTGAAAATTACCTTCACAACATCCTATTGACCATCCTTGGTCGTGATATAGTCACTTGTTTCTTTGACTACTATATTCATAGAGTCCTCGTCATCGGCTTTACTGAAATAAAAACAAATGTCATTTTTCTTGCACTTCATTCAATCATGCATTCAACACAATGTCTATTAAAATTAACGATCGTCAGTGAAAATTATACAACCAAGTAAACTGCAGATTTATAACTTTGAATACATATATTGTTCTGAAAGTTTACCATTTCTAGTTAAATGATTTAAAATAACTTCCAAAAAGGCTAACCATCCTTTGTGTTATTTCGTGCAAATTCTATGTACATCCTGTTTGCCAAAGTTATGCAACCGGTAAGTGAACAACTGACATAAAGATCATGATAAAAGAAGTTTAGTTATATCACATGACATAACCTTGCAGCAATTAAGCATTGTAAAATCAAGGGGTCAGTTTGATGGCAATTTCACACAGGTGTAATGTTAAACTGATTTAGTTTACCGGCTATTCAAATCCATTTGCAAATGATACTTTCATGTATTTTTCATTTTGAGAAAACGTACGTAGGGAAGTGAATTAATGAAATATTCAAAGTGAAATTACCTAGTAACATGAGCACATACCTTCGATAGACAAGGGTGATCCTCCAGGAGCAGTCGTGTCCAGATTTTTCTCACAACAGCCTAAAAGATTAAATCAAATACGTTAAATATAACAGGTATATATATATGATTATGCTCAACACGTATGTATTAAATTATTGAAAAATTACATGAAAATTTAAATGTACCCTACGCAGAGCTAACAGTTTCTTATATGAATTTAGTGTTTGCCTCAAATAGTTCAGAAACACATCTGACCCCTCTGAGCGAATTTGGGGGTAAACAATTTCATTTCACTAATGATCCAGGATTGCATTTAATAAATTACACCGAAATGTTGCCATTGTAAAAGCCCATCATTTTTATCATTCTTTAAAATATATCTGAATTGGTGAAATACATCTTGCAATACCCAGTAAACCCATGAGTGAACCACTACATATGGCGGATCTTTTTGATGCAGATCGTAATTCATCCCCCCCCCCCCCCCCACACACACACCCCCCTTTTGTACAAGTGTTAACCGAGTTGCAACGCTAAAATTTGCAAACTATTAACAGGAGCACTAAAATCAAAAGTCTGCCCCTTTAAACTTAAATAAATACTTGTGGTTAGTACTAAGATAGTTACTTACAAATACAAGCTTGGTGTATTCTATACCATGTCGATCTATTGAAATGGAATATAAACAAACTTATTTTTCAGGCCTATTTTACTTAGATTTAACGATAACATTTAAAAATAATACGAGCGAAAATATACATTCGCGGGATAAACTTTAAAATCTATCCGGATTTCTGTCATTAACGCAATATTTCTTTAAACGTTATTTAAAATAAAATACCCTCGGTCTTACCTGACACATCCGAGGTACTCCGAGTTGCTCGCATCCGTTCTCTGCTTTCTTCTCCAAGTCGCGAATTCTTTCGAATTGGGGAAAGTGAGGTGGCCATGGCAAAGTTTACACGACGCAGCCATCTTATGCTTAAAGTTTTGAAAAATAATTGCTAGGAAAACAAATTTGTTCCTACCCGCCAAACAAGATGGCGTCTCGCTAACACTCACGGGAAATAGACAGTTTTGTCATTGTGTTTTTTTAAATAAATCTAATGTGACCATTTGACAGTAGATTTCCTCGTTCTACAACAAAAGAGGAAGGTACACCCTGTTGTGAGTTGTTTTGTTAACAATTAGATAGTCTCGCGTGGACGTGATCCTGTCGCCATTCGTTTATTTGTTTACATTGCCGACATCAAAGGGGAGTGTGAAAAGTGGAATTCAGCGGATTGAATGTAAGTACTCAAAGTGACAACAGTGAGCAGTTATGGTTTTAGCAGTCTTTTCATCGCATTAGCGTCACTGATTGCTTTTTCTCAGTGTCAAGCATCAATATGTAGACCTTGTGATTATTAACAGTGATTAATTGTGAAAACATGTTCACCTTACTTTAACATGCCCGAGCGTCATGAGTCCTACTGATTTAGCACTCATGGGAAACTTTATTGTGGCAAATAAGTTATTTTCTAAAATCCTGTCAGGAGAAGGTAGTATCCGGATATATTGCTGCTGGATGGACACCCCATGTAAGTAATTTACGCACTGTGCTCACAACATGCACGGGAGTTAGAAATATTAACATTGTTTGTTCTTTTCAGTTATACACCCAGATCTACTATCCCTATCTACCCTTTAAGTTAACTTTACTACTATTACTAATATAATTTGGTGATGTGTCACAATTTCTTTGAAACCTTAATTCATTTGTCAATGTGAATGAAGAATGAAGCACAATCCCACTGACCCTTTGGCTATGATTTGTACATGCATAATTTCTGTAGACTATTCGTGGCACTTTCTGCTGCAGGGACACAGTTCTTTGTGGACATTGCGACAAGTAATTGTCAAGAAAAACAGCCTAAAATCACGAGAAATACGTTTCTGAAATATGGTTGGTTTCTACAATATTTGTTTTAACATGGGTACCCAGAGATATTCCGCATATATGTCTTCGTTATATCTATTCATATAATCTGTACTCCAGAAATATTTCAACCAAGTCACATCATACATTTATTAGTTCATCAAATTATCTAGTATCTTATGTTCTGTGTCAGTTCTGTGTATCCAGTTGTACCAGTTAATCAGTTTCATGGTTTGACATTTGTTTTATAACCATTAAAACCTTGTCCATCAGTACATGTTGCATGTGTTGCATGTGTTGCATGTGCATTGACATTATCATCAAGTTTCATATTTCTGAAAGAATCGTTGTGTCAGTTATTTGATTTACAGATATGGATTGTGGACCAACAAACTCGGAGAATGATGCCCGGTAAGGGAATCTCTTTTATAACAATATTATTCATATAGCTTTATAATGAAGCTGACACTATGTTAATACATACAACAAACCTTTTTGACCTCACTCAAAGTGTAACTGTACATGGATTCAAGCATAATATATACATATATTTTAAATTCCAGGAGAAATACGGCTTTTCTGCCCTCACTGCCAGACGTCTGTTTCAAGAAAAACACGTTATCTCCATCTCCGTAACAAGATGTTTGTTAGTTTGTAAAGACTTTTCGGGTGAATGACAAATGTTTCATCAGGTTAGTCATCAAAGAATTTTTAGATTTCACTAAAAATCGAGTTTGCACTGTCACTTTGCTATCCATGTTTAATATATTTAATGTATGTATCATACATGTAACTGTAATAACTGAAAGTGAGCAAATGGTAATACGTATTTAATATTTGTAATACATCTTATCTGCATTATCATATATATTGCTGTGTTTCATTCATTGAATTGTCTCTCAGTTGAATTGATGATTCAAACTGAATGTCCTTTTCCTTTCCAGACACTGACAGTGACCAAGATATTAACAGCACATTCAAGGTTTGCGAGCTATTACCACCACAATGTGAGAGCCTGATTGATTCGGATTCAGATGTTTCGCCAGATATTAACCAGGACTCGCATACACCAACAAACATCTACAGAAGAACAAAGCACTTTGTGTACTGGCTAGCTCGTCTTCATTCAGTGTGCCTACTTCCTGAGCAATGTTACTCTTCTCTGAGCGCCCCAGTTTCTTAATACAGCGAATTGTGTACTACTGCAACTGCCCTGTTGCATTAAAATGTGAGCTTTTCTAAGAAATGAAACAGTTGGATCATAATATTTCCAGCGTTTGTTTTTTGTTCAAATAAATATGTAATAAATATAACAAGATAATACAACATATTTCAGCTTTCTAAACTAAGCGAACTCTCATTGTCATCTTCCTTGTACAGAAACCTAGCGGAAACCTACAATACCCAAGATCCACAAGGTTTCCGCAAGACCAGAAACTTACTCACTCCAGCTATAAAGGTTTCAGTAAACTGAAACTAAATGGAAACTTCCAACTACAGTTTCAGTTGACGGAAACATGACGGAAACTAAGACTTGTTAGTTTCAGTTGTGGAAACTATGCGGAAACTCTCATTGCGCGTTTCCTGAAACTGAAACCTAGCGGAAACCTACATTACCCAGTATCCATCAGGTTTCCGCAAGAACGGAAACCAAGTTATTTTTGCTGTGACAGGTTCACGTTTCAAGACATTTCTTTGAATTCACATGTCACGATCATGTTGCTCAATTTCATTTATGGCATCTCGATAATGAAATGGACATTAACACTTCAGCTGACTTCGCTAGAAGAAGTGTCTGAGATCCTTCAAATATAATATTCAAGGTTCCCGGGCATTTGGTTTGATCACATCCTTTGCTCAAACGAGTATCATCTAAAAATGACTAGGCTTGTGCTAACGGCAATTTTCTGTCTGTAATGTTCGCGTATTATTAAGTGTATTGCAATGTAAGCGACAGGAAGAGTCAGGCTGACATTGGGGGATGTAATGTCAAGGAAATATAAAACTACTAATACTTTAATGTTTTATTAAATTATTGATTATACTGATTCTATTTTGCTGTATATTATGTTTGCTTTTAATGAAGGGACGGGTCGCTTTTGTGACAAATATTTCGTTATGCACAACTGTTTGAGATATACATCTTTTATGGCACAGGTAATGGAAGTTAATTGTCTATAAGTACATTGAACGAATGTGTAAGTACATCGAACGAATTGAATCAAATCATAACAATCGTCAGCCCACCAAAACACATGGCTAGCTATTCTCGAAACGTTCGTGGCCCAACGAACTTCTTAAGCCCATTCTTAACACATCGGCTACGATCAAAGTTAAGAATTCTTAGGGCTACGAACGTTTCGAGAATAAGGGCCCTGCTTACGTGTAACAGGCATACTGTGATGTAACACTAGCGTGATTTGTACACATTTTATGTGGAATTTATTATTCATATCTCACACATGGACACAACAAAATCTTTTGTAATCCCACGTGTGTGAAGGTCAATGTATTTATTTCGATGTGCGAAAATAGCACGTGGCTTCCTTTTAAATGCCTGTTATATAATGTAATTCATCCACAATTAGCTGTTCATATAATTCCCTAAACTTATTAACCAATTTCATCGTAGACGGGAGATCAATGATCCCCAATTCGCCTCCGGTGACTCCTTCTGGAGCGAGTTTTGTTTGTTTTGTTCAGTTCGCAATTGGTAGATAGACAGGACTGTAAGCTAACCTGAACGTGTAAGAAGAGAAGGTCACAGAAGGTACAGGCCACAGAAGGTGTAGATCTCAGAAGGTCCCCATTCCATTTCGATAAAGAGTTATGACCAAAGGTATGGTGCAGAATCAATACAAAAGAATGTGGGATTCGGGCCCATAAACAGTTGGCCTAAGTATTCTTTAAAGACGGAAATAGATATGTTTGTACACATATATGAGAACCATCACGAGGTCATGGGTTTGTATTTCATGTTTACCACAGCCAAATGAAAGCTAAAACAATGCACGATATATTTTCTCTCGCACCACCCACACATACGCCTACCCATAGGTTTGCTAGTTGTTAAAGTGCTCGCTAGTAGCACCGACAGCACCGATTTGACTTTCGTACATGTCCCCTGCTGTGATATTGCTGTGATATTGCTGTGATATTGCTAAAACGGTCTTAAAAGACACTCGCCCTGTCCAGCTCCCCTTTGGCCAGTAATGTAGTCAATTCTGGTTTACCAGTAAACATAATGACTCTTCTTCTCCAGCAGTGCTTGTTGATTGGAATACTCTTAAATGGTTTAGCAGCCACCAACTGCACAGTGTATAAAATTCAGACAACCAGTATGTTTAAATACAATCAGAAAGTAATGTTAACATGCATGACAAAGCAATCGACGATTAACGAGATACGAGGTATTTCATTTTGAATTCAAGTAGTAACCTGCTGCAGATTACATAATGCACGCTGTGTCAAGTCAAAAATTCATCATTCAAAATGCTCCAAAGAACAAGAGCAATCATTTCTCGATGCTGGTACAAGTATTTATTAGGCGATTCTGAATCCTGGCTGATCACAGCTCAACGTGAAATACAATACAACATCTCGGTTCAAATGTCAAACGATGGCATAGTTACTCCAGATAAACAATAGCTTAGGGTCTCTTAAGACCGAAAATTCAATTTATTTTTACACTTACAACTTAAACTAGTCACAACCGAGAGGGGGTGGGGGGCATTCTTACAATGCCCGCACTTTAGTGATGTCCGCACTGAATTTTAATAAAATATGTCACAGTACCCAATCAAAACGGCCAGGAGATGACTCCTTTTCACGAGAAAGCAAGTGGCAGGGAGCCGTCTCAAAGGTGAAATCCTTGCAGTGTCAGATTACTGGGAGGGTTCAGGGGGTTCTAACACCTCCCCACTTTTGAAAATGACATAATACCTCACACTAAAGATTTCTTATATTTTTGCGTTGGCGGTGTCATTGGGAGGGAGTAGGGGGTGGAGGTGTTACAGGGTGTTAGAGGCCCCTGAATCCCCCCCTCCTCCCTCTTCATAATTCCTAGATCCACCCATGAAATATCACTTAGCGTGCACCCGTGTATCGCTTGCCTCATAAGGGTTGATTTGCTGACATCATTCGAATCGTACTATGACGTAAGGTCGGATTGACTTAGAAACGACGTTCAAGCTGAAGCTGTTGACGCCATTCAATAATTCTGGTTTTCTGAAACGACGGACGAGATCAGTGGTTCTAACAGACCTCAACAGGATTACGAAATAATAGGCAATGAAGACATTTTAACATTCGCGCGTGTGTGTGTGTCCTACTGCTTTTTAAGAAACCCGTGTTAGCTTTACGTTTGCTATCGAGTGCTTAAAAATTCTGACGTTGTAAGTTCCGTAAGGTCAGCCTCGCATAATCTCTGTTTACAAGTTCATGTTCAAGTCTCAGCACCGACGTTTTATTCAAGCATATGCTAGTACTCCCTAGAAACATATGAATACAAAATGGCTTAGTTATTAGAACTACAGAAAACGTCCAAAGCTAATTTCATTGCCTCTTTTTTAACATAGCGAAATGCCTGCTTTTATCAAAGTGTCTCCAGAACTGTAATAACAACAAGAATAAGAATAATTCTACCAAGCTATTAAATTACATGGAGGAAGCGTTTAATATAATGGTCAAGGTTAAATTTGATTCAAGGTCGTCAGAAACAGGAATCGATAATATTGCCCTACACGTCTGAAGTAGACAAATCCCCGTGCCTTCACAAAAAACACCAACAAAAGTTAGTGAGCATTATGAGCCGATTTACTAAAACCGTCAGGTTCTCAAGCAATTTTGTACTCAGAAATTGACCAAAGGAGATTGTGTTCAAGATAATTATGTTCCCGTTGTTCATACTCCAAACGATTATTTTGGTCTTTCCATTGTCAGAGGTTGCTGTGAAGTACGACACTTTATCAGCACATGCTTGATTTCTTTATCTGGACTTTTTTCTAGACCTGTTATAAAGATGACATTTCCAGTGCGGGGGATTGTGGGTGTAAAAAATCAGATCAAATAACCGTCGTACATTTGACAAAGATAAACTCAGAATGTTACAAAACTATTTTGATATCTAATGAGAATTACATTCATGACCCTTCGTCATAAGAAAGCCACGGTAACAGATATGGATGTGTCATACGTCAAAGAAAGATGTCTTATAGACAAAGGAAACTACTTGTATGCATTTTCTACATCTAATACTTCTTATAATGTATATGGCACTATTTATGAAAAACATTTCTTTTCAAATTCTAGAATAAACAATGTCGGATAAAATAGGTTTTCAATCTATGTATGGGCATTCAAATTTCAAAGGCAACATCAAACATTGTTGATTTCATAGCATCTCCCATTACAGTAAAATTAATTATTTGTTTAATTCACTACCGATTAATTTTAGACACAAGTTGGATATTGTGACCGGTAACAAATGTTTCCAAGATAGCAGAAATGAAACTATCTACCTTCCAGTCTGACGTTTATGATTAGCGTTATATACCACGTTCAAGTTTCGTCTGTCGAATGACTTTCCGTCGTGACATTTAGACTCGATCGGTGTCTGGATGTGTATGGTGACGATACTGGAAGAAACGACAAAGGGTAATGCGAATTAACTTAATTGAGCTTGAAAAGTAAACCAGTGGCAAGTTCATGTGGGATAAATGGATCTGTTGGCGATGCGATCCTGTACGAAATATGTCCGGCATGACATACTGCATGCGTTTCATCAGTGTTGTGTAACCAGACCGAGGTCAACCGAACGTAGAGAAAGACAAGAAAACCTTGTTGTCGGACTGTCCTGGTGAAGTTCTGCTATGTACTTGACCATACACATGTATGTAATGTTTTAGTTTTATCAGTCAGAAGTATCCAGTCTTGTCACAAATACATTGCAGAATATCTCTGGTTCGGAGTCATATTCAAATGTATGATCAAACACTGAAGGATATCAATTAAATTTTTGTTACAGCTTCGTATGCTTTATGTACAGGATTATTCCAAGAAAACACCCAACGTAGAATATCAGAAAGTGTTTTGTTTGTGTTCATGATGCTCGGTAGTGCTGATATTTAGTAACCCGAGCTTGTCGTAAGAGGTGACTAACGGGATCGGATGGTTAGGGTCACTGACTTGGCTGACACATGTCATTGTGTCCCATTTGCGTAGATCGTTGTTCATGCTGTTGATCACTGGATTGTCTGGTCCAGAGTCTATTATTTACAGATCGCCGCCATATAGCTGGGATTTTATTGAGTGTGGCGTTAATCGAAACTCGCTTACTCACTCGAGACAATCCGAGGCTGGGGTTAAACCAGCACGTAGAAATCACGACATAGCTTGAAGTGGCAGTGTATTCAACATCTGTGTAAGGAAAGACGCAAGGAGCCTGGCCGACTAAGACTTTGGACACAGATTACCCACCAAAAAGTAGCAACCGTGTAGGAGTATTTTACGGAGAGAAACACGTCTGTGCATATCCATTATCAATGGTACACTAGAGCTGCTTGGTGGCGGTTTCTCTGGAAATAAGCTGATTGATACGAGCCAGGAGTTAAAGAGATCTCCATGTGTCTGGACCCGATCACTCTACAGCAAACACATTGTCTGCTTCATTGCACACAGCAAAGCCCACACACTGCCCGATCTACCTATCTCTTTCCACAGAAAGACCTACACCGGACAATTACCCGTTATTAGAAGTCGCTCATCTGACTGCTGTTATTTGAGCTGGCTTTGTGCATCTTTCACTCTCCACAATCAATGTTGCCTGCTGGCAGTTTCAACTGACCTGCTCACAGTGTACCAAGTCTAGACGTGCAGGATATTGTATGCCCTACAGATGACATGCTCCTAGGTCAAATAGCTGCTGACACATTGCTTGAATGTGATTGATGGGCGTTGGGATCTTCAGGTTCAGTTTTGTTAGAATATGTTGACGTTATTGTGTTGGTGTTCAATCTGCTTTCGTACACCTTTATAAATACATATTGGTATAAAATCCGTGGGCCTGACAGTGGAATCTATTCATATTGAACTACCCTGTTATTGCGCGGTTTCACGTTGGCAAGAATGGTCAATGATCTGTTGACCACAGTAATGGTATATCATTATTTCTGAGAAACCACATGTTTGGGTGATGTCCTTTCTAACCGTGCAATTATCTATATAATTAATTTGTTTGGCCATGACGTATGGCATCATTTCATCGAAGGGTTCAGTTTGGTACAGAGGCCATTAACGCGTTGTGTTCTTGGACGTTATGTGTACAAATCCGACAATCACTGCGACTACACATAGTCCAAGTGTCAAACAGTGTAATTGCTGCTATTGATCCTTAATTTCTTCCACTAATGAAACTGCCATGTCTTTAAAAATGAAGGGACATCCAATGTCAGTAGGAAACCGATAGTCTTCATTAGACAAGCTGAGACTGATCAGGTTTCACATATACATATAGTGTTCAAATATTTTGGAGGGGTTTGTCCTGTGCTTTATCAATAGATTTCCCCACAGTACTCAAAATAACACAGGTAACATTCGCAACACCGCCAAATATTGCACGCCTTAATTTAATGCAGCGAGTCCCATTTCTCATCTTACTTTGATTCGAACGGAACACGTATTGTTGTTGACGAATGCATTATTCAGTGAATCAGAGACCGAATGTAGTCAAGTAAATATGGTCTGGACCAGACCAACCAGTGATTGAACGTATGAGCAATAACAACTTGTTACGGTGACTGAATCCAATCCCTCTCTAAACCAGCACTTCCAAGGAACTGTGGATCTTTTGTGAAACAGATCCCGACGGTGAAGTGATATTATTGGTATGTTGTGGTGTCTGCATACTAAGATATATATATCGTTTATGACTATAGTACAGACACTAAGTTTCATTGCTCGCCGCTCCTAAGAGTATTACAATTATATCGCAGTGAGTCTACATAATTTGGGATGGGAGTCCGAAGTAAAGTTGGTTGGTTGGTATATAGCTTGACTCAGCAATACTCTAGCTCTAGCTCTAATGTGGCGGTCTTCAAAAAGCCAGTTTGGACAAGACAAGACCAACAGGCATAAGCATCAACATTCGCAGCTGGGATACGATGACATGTGTCAAACAAGTTGATCCGATCCGTTAGTCGTTTTTCGGGTTACTGACCAATTTTAACCCGGATCCCCACGGGTTCCAGAGGTAAAATCTTACACCTTCTTCATTTTCGGAAAAACCAAGGACATTACCAAGGTGATTGGAAACAAAATCAAGGAAGGCAACTCAACTCGTGGCAGTGCGTACTCTTTCTGGAGACGCCTACATTGCAATAGGAATGGCAGCATTCTGCCATGCTTACGATAGTTAAACGGTTGTAAAACTCTCAAGACGGGATCACCAGAACTGGGTCATCGACCGATCTGGACCAAAATCTGGTCTTGATTTGGTTTGTCATGCCATGTTATTGTCATGTAACGTGTCATGAGTTATGTCAATGGTTTGATCATGATAAAGTTTATAGTAACTTACTGAGTATATAACGGTTTGCTCATGATACAGTTTATAGTAACATACTGAGTATGTAACGGTTTGATCATGAAAACGTATACGTTATGCGCACTATGTATATAATTTCACCTGCTGTTACTGATACACAGTAACATAAGACATGTATTAGTCTGTCGCAGCAGGTGTGCTTCTATGTGTGGATCACATTAGTCTGTGGGGCGGTGGGGCAACGAAGTGGTTAAAGCGTTCGCTCGTCACGCTGAAGACTTGAGTTCGATTCCCCACGTTGATACATTGTGTGAAGCCCATTTCTGCCCCCCCCCCCCCGCGATATTGCTGAAATATTGAAATATGCAACGTAAAACCAAATTCACTCACTCATTCACTAACTCACTCACTCGTCTGCAGATAGAGCGAAGCAGTGGGATTGCCTTGAGGTAACAGCGTTCCTTTATCAGTATCAGCTTCAGCATCAGTCTTCTTTAACTGATTGACCCGTGAATGTCCCGGGGTAGAATAGGAAAAGGCAATTGTGCTTGTCGTAAGAGGCGACTAACGGGATCAGGTGGTCAGGCTCGCTGACTTGGTTGACACATGTGATCTGTTCCCAGTTGCGCAGATCGATGCTCATGTTGTTGATCAATGGACTGTCTGGCCCACACTCGATTATTTACAGACCGCCGCAATATGGCTGGAATATTGCTGAGTGCGGCATAAAACTAAACTCACTCACTCACTTTAACTGATCTTTTTCAACAACTCTTTTGTTAGAAGAGACCGACTCTTTAAAGGTCACATGCAACCAAAAAATCAAACATAATTAAAACACAATTATCACTTATTCATAACATATACATTGTATTATACATTGCTGATTGTAAAAAAAACAAAGAAACAAAATTATAAGCGTACAATCGTGATTCAAAAGTACAATATTTTGTACTCGGGCTTACTTCCCTCGAAACGAAGCCCTCGGGGGACCGAACCCAGTCATGGCGGGTCGGTGTGCACTCAAGTGTAATGACGGCTTCCGATTGGCTGGTTCATTTGCTGATACGCTGAGGGCTCATTGTGTGTCCAGAAAGATGATCTGTTTGATGAGCATTTTAGAAGTATGGTGAGTCACAAGAAAGTAAGATTCTTTATGGATAACAACTTTTTGTATTGTATTTGATGCGTCGTTTCAGTATGAATTCATACATCGTTGTCAAACAAAATCATATACACTAGAAGAAGGTGTTATCCATAAAGAATGTACATAGAGATGTTGCGTTTTGTAAATGCATGTTCTCTGAATTTGCGTTAGATCCAATCAAAAATCATCTCCGTAGAGGTGGTGAACTATACTGCGTGGCTGAAACTATACGTCAGTCGTCCAAGTACAAAGCAGAACTTGAAACTGACAAAAGTTTGCACCAGTTTCCTTCAGATCCAGTCATCCGAGAAAAATGAATGTAGTTTGTTTGCAAACGTGTGCACGAGTATCGCACCTGCCTAATTACATAATGTGGCAGCGACAGGACTCGGGTGCACGAGTCAAAAATCAATTTATTTTGTTTATAGCCTGATAGATGTTAAGTTCAAATTGCACGTGGCCAGTGACTGAAGCTGTGTATGGCAGGCAGGCAGGCAGGCAGGCAGGCAGGCAGGCAGGCAGGCAGGCAGGCAGGCAGACATATAAGTGTCAATAAACCACTGAGCTTTCTCTGTGACAGAGGCTGCTTACCACAATCCACAAGTATCTTTATGTAACGAGTAGATTATGTACTTGTTTATGTACACAACCAAGACCAGACTATTGCTCACCAACTCATACTCCGGGCATGCATACTGTTTCAGGCTCCGCAAAAATATTCACTGCGCATGCGTTATGGGCGCAGCGCAGCACAGCTGTTGAAACCACTTTTCCCCCCAGCGCTGGGGGAAATTTAGTGAATCGTTTGAACTCCGATTTCGCTGGCTTTTTTTCATCGCGTTTTTAAGCTTTATAAGTTGAATAGGCATTTTTGATGCTAAGTCCATTCCGGAAGGTATCAGAATCTGCAAAGTTGTGTTTTACGTTGCATGTGATCTTTAATTTACATGCTTCAAATATCTACATCAAACTGTTACAAATCTTCTTTTCAAAAGAATTAACTTTGGTGTTTTCAAACAATCAACACATGCAGTTATTGTGCAAATGAAGACGTAGTGTTAACGTGTTCTCGACGATGAGATCACACGCGACTAGTCAATTTGAGTGGCCCCGAATTAGATTTAGTCACGAATCACGTTTTGCAGCAAATCTTTTGATGACAATGGGAAAGAGATGACCTTTAAAGTATGGAAGAACAAACCTGATTGAAATCCGAAGGACTTTACTCTGGTGACGCCAGTGCTGTCCAAATCCATTTTTCTTAACCCAATAAACATCATCAAGAAGCATTAGTTGAGGGTAGTTTGGACCCAGGTTTGCAACGATTTACAATGCAGAGAATTCAAATGTTAAAGGGTATGCTCTTACCAAATTATGCTTTTATTGGCGTCCAGTTGTTATAAATCGCACTTTTGTGTGATATTTGCATTTCGTTTGACTAAATTTGGAAATTTGATATTTAAGTTATTCTATGTTAAAATGATAGCAGCATATATTTATATACCCCAACTGTGTTGCCTGAATTGACGCAGGCATCTTGCACAAATTAGGTCCTTTCGAATACAGACTGTGAATGGCGTTTCATAAATATGGGTTGCGAATAGAATTTGTCGAACCGTGTTACAGATTCTATAATAACTGAAAAGCGAACACTATTTTTGATGGAGTATTTTAAGAAACTGAGATAGAAGGGCTGAAGTGATGCTGGTCAATGACGTTTCACAATATGGTAAAAACACCGTGACACATAATCAGTGTGAATGTTGCTGAAACGTTGCTGAAACTTTGCTGATGTCTTAGGTTTTGGTTGACCTAAAACCGGGGACTTATTCTATGCCGGTATCCCAACAATACGCGGAGAGAAGGATATTATGAGAATTTTAATGATCGTGCAACGCGATGCCTTATAACAGATATATAATTATAGATTATCATAAATGCTACGAAATCGCCAACCTTTAAGAGGGTACGTTTCCCTAGCAACGAAAGTATAGAGGAAAGGTACATACCATTAAAATATATAGATGAACATGAAATGAAGATGATATATGGCTGAGGTGTGTAACAACTCCCCTTGGCAGTTGCTTGACATGAAGTAGCAAATCTGAAGATGACTGTCACGGACAGGTAATGCACGAGATGTCACGGTAGAGGTAATGCATAAGATGTCACGGAAGAGGTAATGCACGAGATACTACTGGTGTTACAACCTGAGTAAGAGAGAGAGGAGAAGCTATATGAAGCTATATATGAAGATATATGTAATGTATTGGGAAATATATCCTAGTTTGGGTATCATTCTGTCACTCTTACATAATTCTTATTGGAAATTCCACGTTCGGTAAGCATTTCCACTCCGCACGCAAAGCAGGAACCTTGTCGTTTTTTTGTTTGATTTCTTTTTTAAAGTAACAGGGATAAAAAAAAGTAGATTGCAAACAATGATAGAGTGGAATTTGATTTACAGTCTTAATATTACTGGTTATTCGTGTAATGTCCTTTCGTTTGCTTCGTTAAAAACGAATGATGTGTAGCCAATCCTTTTCAACATTACTCATGAAAAGAATATAAATACATTACAGAATTAAATGAAGATTTGTAAAAGTTTAATTGCATCAGTTTATATAAATCTGAAGTCTGGCAATGCATGTTAAAAATATGCACATGCATCATTTGCTTTAATTGAAATTTATTGCTTCGATACAAATCAAATTACATGCAGAATGGTCATTTAAGAGACTTGAAAAAAGTGAGTGCGAAATTCATCTAAATGCTGACAACGATGGTTCTAATAAAACATCGATATTCACAAAACACATTGAGCACATGTCGTTGTCGCAGTTGTTGTACGTTATGAGTGAAAAGGGGGATGGGGTATGTGCCTGCGTGTGTGTGCGTGTGTGTGTAGGTGAGGGGGCGAGTGGTTAAAGCGTTTGCTTATCACACCGAAGACCCGGGCTCGACTCCCCACATGGTTATATTGTGTAGTTGCCATTTCTGTCCTCCTATGTCCATGATCCAGGGATCACATTCAGGATTCGACCTCACGATGAAACGGTGTACCCCGAGTTTACCAGCAGCCAGCAGGGGATTATCTGGGATTAGAGGTCACACATGAACTCACACGTGCAGGGCGAGTTGTTCCCTGTGTAATATAGACCGGGGTTATTAGGCTAACCATAAAATTGACAGTGACTGGAGTGGAATGAAAGGAGTGGAATAGATTACCACTTTCCCCCTGAATTTCCATCCTCATCTGTTTCCTGCTTGGCTTCATCATTTGCATGTATCAGTTTAGTAAATCCAATATCCTTTGTGAGTGGTATATTATCATCATCATTAATCTCATCAACAGTATTATGAAATGCAACCATTCTTCAACATTAACACTATCACCATGTTACCAACATACATTACTACAAAATGTCACTGTGACACTATATACACAATATCACACTATATACACAATATCACACTATATACACAATGTCACACTATATACACAATGTCACACTATATACACAATGTTACATGCATTCATTAAAGCGTTTGCTCGTCGTGCAGAAGACCCGGGTTCGATTCCCCACTTGGGTACAATGTATGAAGCCCATTTCTGGTGTTCCCCGCCGTCATATTTCTGGGTTGTTGCTAAAAGCAGCGTAAAACTAAACTCACTCACTCACTCACTCACTCACTCACTCACTCACAATTCAAAGCAGCTACAAAATAACAGTAACCGTGTCAGCTCAATCAGCACATGGAACTAACCTGGAAAGGTTATTCAACTTGAACAGATCATTGTGTTCAGCGCGCACGTGCTCTACGTTTATTGAAACTTGCATGGAGAGCTAAAACGGTCATATGCCAGCCCCGAGACTTGTGTCGCAAAGGTCATTCTAATGATGTTGGACCAGTTGTGGAACTTCTCAAACGGAGACCAGTGACTTTGGATTTTGACCTTTCGAAAGAAATGCATAATTGACTCATTGATTGTATATGCTTAGTTTCAGAATTCTGATATTTTTGATTCAGTAGAAGAAAGTTATTTCTTTGTGAGCTAATGAATAATCATAAGCCGTTGTTCCAGTGAAGGAGACAGCGCCAGTTAATGGTTCCACCTGTCTGTAAATTGGATGATAGTCTCCGTCTTTGAGCATCACTAATGGAATTTTGCTATTCTAACAAATGACATTATCACAAAATAGAAAGGCCTCTCAGAAGTTAATGGTTTAACTTTGTAAACGGGACATTAAGATGATCACATATGCGGAGGTTGACATGATCACGAAATCTGCTTCACAGAGAATCAATGTGGTTCTTTTCCAAGATATTTTGCTGTCATTTGTTATGTGCGAGTAACACCCTGGCACTATAGTGAGGCTGAAGCCTGGCCTCGTTGCAGTTGCACACAGATTTAGCTGCTCCATACTGCTTCATTGTGCCAACCCGGATTAGAATCGATCTTTAGTAACCCATGTTTGTCGTGAGAGGCGACTAACGGGATCAGATGGTCAGGTTCACTGACTGTCTATCCATCGCATACAACTGAGTAGATCGATGCTCATGCAGTTGATCACTGGATTGTTTGGTTAGACTCCATTACTTGGAATATTCCTGAATGCGGCGTGAAACTAAATACAATCACTCATTGATTGTGCCATCTGTGACAAAACGTGCAGTGACTGCGGAGCATGACAGATAGCTGACCAAAACCTAACTCCCATGATTGAGAATGTACTGACCGTGCGAGTCGGACTCGACAACAACAACAAAAACAGCAACTACACCTCACCCAACCATTGGTTGTGGAGATTTACTAGCTCGACTGGAATTTGCTGGCCACGGACTAGCGGATCAGTGGCTGTTCCGTAAACTGCATCCCTGGGAGAATGTATTGTTATGCACTAGCTGGCATTCTAGCAACATCGCTCCACCAACATTTCCTGTTACGACGCAATTCTGTAACCAAAGCACCAAGTGTGACCCAAAGGGAAGAAGTGTAGACACGTTCATACTCTTGCTATTAATATCAAGCTTGCCATTGGTTTGATGCATTGTCTTGTACGCAGGATGTTTCTAACCATCCATCACTGTTCGGGCCTGACAACGTGTGGCACGTGACACCACAAGGCAATGGATTCACACAGTCATATAACAGACTATATGGATGTCTGGGGGAAATAGATGTGTATGCATACCGAGTGAGTAATGGGAAAAAAAGATGAATAATCCTGGCTGATGTAGTGATGGTGATATTGATGCGTTTGTTTAGATTCTGGAGATAAGATAGATTTGTTTTCTTGAAAAATATATTATATACTGAATTCCAAAATAAACTCACTCCCTAAATCACTGACCTCGGAATCGGAGATTTCCTGCTCACAGCCTATACCCTACGGTTTCCGACTCAGTTGGCGGGTTGTAACTGGTTGGTTGTACTTCAGTTGAATATTAAGTAGCATCGAGATGTAACCCTTGAAGTAGATGGCGTTGGTGGACGCGAGCACGGACGACAGCCCTGTGTTGACGTAACAACGTCCGCTAAGAATCGGTTTGGGACTCTAGCATCATGTGTCCTTGCAGCGGCCGATTTAGATTTTGTCTCGTCATGTGGAAAATATGATGTAGTCTAGACAGGCTTTCAAATGGCGTAGACGAATTTAGTTCTGTGTTTATAAATCATTTTCGCGCTCTGTTATTTTTAATAAATGAGTATTCCGTTCAAGAAAAGGAAGTGATTCCTAAGGTTTTTAATCCGTAACACGATGCAGAGGTTATTCGATATATGTGTACTTCTATCCAAATGAAAATTAATAGTGCTGTCGTTTCTTTTTATTTATAAAAGATTCCATCTGGCGATGTAATAACCTGTGATTGATAGCAAGTCAAGTCAATGTGTTGGCCTCTAAAAGACCTCTCACTGGCCCACGTCGCCCTAAAACTATAAAACCAACCAACCAAACAAAGTCCACTTCTTGGGGAACTGCATTGTTTGTATAAGTAATGCTGGCAATAAGTCTTTCGCTCTGGTATTGCCTTTGAACCTGCTTCAGGCATATCCAATATTCTGTGACGGTCTTATAGTTTCACATTGGTTTATGTAAGAACTAACGACGTTTTTCTTACCAAAATTTTCTTCTATTGAATCCTTCAACAAGCTGTTCGTAGGAGGTGAAGGACATGTTCTTCACGAACTGTCTCATTGATATGAACCATCTCAGTCCAGTGTTAGAAACCATGCATTGTAGGTGCTTTTCCAGACGTGTCTCTCTTTCTTTATCCTTTGTAAGTGAACATAGATCACGTTTACTGGCTATCAGTGAGATCGGAAGCTGAAATATGTTTGGAAGTTTGGAAGATGAGATTCACTTTGTTGTTTGATTCGAATCACCTGGTATTGAGGAAACTGGCAAATACTGTAAATTACATGGACCATTTTGAATTATTTGATCAAACAATGAAGCTTTTGATTTTCCTCAGAAGATAAATATACGTGAATGACCTGTCTGCCCATGTAATTAGTTAATGTATATAGCGGTTGCTTAATCATCCCAAATTTAACAAGACACATTGTGGACAATAAAATGGAGAATGTGTAACTTGTGAATGGGATGTTTCAAGTCAGATTATGTGCACATAGCTTCGGGCATTGCCTTTGGATCTGATTGTTCATAGCGGATCAATATCCCTTAGATAGGTTGCCTGACGAGCTCCTATTTCCCAGGTTTCCTATTTTCTATGTCCATTCATCGCTGGCTGAGCCTTGATCAGGACCTGAAAGGATCGGAATAGACATCGGTTAGGGGCAGCGGGAAATGGTATTGGCAACATACAGGATAGTTACCTAGATAGCGAATCATATGTTAGTGTCTAAAGGGAGAGGAAATGTACAAGAAATTGATTCGATTGAACTGACCCCGGTTTGTTATGTATGCCTCGTCTTTGAAGCATGGGGTATTCTAGGACAGTAGGTTCTGTTTAGATCTTGATTACTAAACTAAACAACAAACTACAATGAGAACCATGGGGATGTAAATGACTGTTTCCTCTTGGGTAGTTTTTTTTATACTTTTATACACATATGGAATGTAATAATGACTCGATTAATCAATGTTTATGACTTGAACTGAAAGAAGGACGGAGTCGTAACCTAGTTGTTACAGTATTTACTCGCCACGCCGAAGAGTAAGGTTCAGTTCTCCACAATGATTTGGAACGTGTGAAGCCCATTTCATCTATGCCGTCATAACATTGCTGGTATATTTTTAAAAATGCTGCGTACAATTAAACTCACTCATTCACTTCTTATTTCATACGTATTATTTTAATGTGGACGGTAAACCTGACACTCTCCAAACACCACACAGCAACAAACACGGTGTTGATACACCTGCAAACATAATAAGTATGAACCGGGATTCGAACCTACGACCATGGGTTCCTTGTGAAACTCAAGTACGCAAGGCGAATTGTACAACTTTTGACCTACCCTGTTGCTGTTACTCTATCCATGGACCTGAACAGTTGCCTGGCGTCCCCTCGATGTCTTCTGTCTCTGCATGGTCTACATAGTGAGACGCCTCGTCATGCCTGTCGTATGTGTGCTCCTATATAAAACCACAACTTTCCATTTTATGTGTGACTGGGGATGAAGAAAGCCTTGGCCGAATTTGACACCATTCCAAATCATTGCTGGTACATGTATAAACTCACAGGTTTGGGGACCCCAGGAGATCCGGCTGATATTGATCTTCAGTACAAATGCATATCTTGAGAGGGGACTAACAGGATCGGATGGTCAGGCTGACTGACTTGGTTAACACAGGTCATTGGTTCTTAATTGTGTAGGCCAATGTCCACGATAGTGATCACTGGACTCTCTGGTCCAGACTCGATTATTTACATACCGCCATATAGCTGGAATACTGCTGAGTGCCACGTCAAACAACAACCAACCAACCACAATTTGGGGGTGTGTTAAATGTTTTAAAGTGGTATGTCCAACATCGGTTGTATGCATAAATTATTTTCGTACACAAATATCGTACCTTGTATCTCTCATTATAACCCTAAATCTCTTGAAACCAACACGACAGTTACCGTAATTGGTCAGTGACGTAGAAACGAGGACGAATTAACGATCAGTGACTAACGACGAACTCATTGACGTGACACTGCTGCAAAACGATTTTCCCCTCGGTAAACTGTTTTCCAATTCAGGAATAAGTTAAGTGTTAAATATAGTACCCATATATAGATATTATTAATATTTCAGTTTAATAACGTGATGTGATCGATTACAGACACGTGTAAGCCTTTAGGGAATAATCGAAATTCACAAATTCACCAACAATTATACACATGAAGATAATACTCGTGAAACAAGCTGAGGAAACAAGCTGAGGAAACATGCAGAGCAACCATATACACACTCTCTTTTCAACACTGGTAGAAACTGTAAAAATAAAAAATGCAATCTGAAACAATTGGATAATGGATTTGACTGCAGTTGACCCTTAAAAAGCATTATCATTTACAAAATGAACATTGTAATCACCACCAGTACCTGCTTGCCTTTACTCAAAGCTCATTTTGTGGTCGGGCGCCCTGGGTCTTCTGTACTGCTTCACATGCCACAATACCCCAACCGATCGGCACCTTCGTTCTTCGAAGGGCAATTAGATATAGCTGACACTATTTGCCCTGATTAAAATGTCACATTACACAGGAGCCGTTGATAATGTATGGCTAGGGGGATGATGATGACTTTTATGGAGTTGCATGTACAATGTGAATGACACCCCCTAAAATTGATGTACAAAACAAATGACCCCCCTACAAAATCTATGATCCACCCCCAACCCCCGACCTCCGAACATGAGTACAAAATTGATGCCGCCCCTTCCTGGTGTTACCTTACTTGTTTTCTTCAGTATATATGCTACAGCCAGAATGCATAGTGCGACTCTTGCAAACTCATGAACGTGTTCATGAATCGCCATCAAATAGTTGTGATATAGACTTAGTTGTTCAGGAAAAGGTGAGCGTCTCCTGAACAATCGGTGACTCTAGTGGCAAAATACACGCAAAAGCAAGTCAACAACTATATACAAACAACTAGTAACAACTATATAAAACGGGAACATATGGCACTCGTCAAAAAAGGAGTAACATAGTACATACATATTCTTCAAATAGTTAGATATCGTTCATTTATTTATTTTACCTCTTCAATCAGATATGTTGGCCCAGTTTAATCTTGCATGGGTGAGAGCGACCACATCCTTCCCTTGTTTACAACAGAGAAAGTGATATTTCTATATGCGTCCAATAAGAATTAATAGGCCTGTTCGCAGACAATGTCTTTCGAGAGAAAACCCTAGTACTTACTGGAGAACTACATATAAATCTATTCGGAAATCGAGTGGCAATTATTGCTGACTAGTTCCACGTCGAATGAGAGGCAATCAGTTCCTAGTGATTTTGTTCAAACGTTGGCTATTCTAGGGAGCATCGTTATCCGTGATGAGAGGAGCCATTGATAGTTATCTTGGAATCTCATTGATTACTTAGCAGAATGGTCTTCCCCCTGTACCATGTTATAATCTTCTTGTTTCGACTGTCACTAAGCCGCTTGAGAGAATCTATCTTGAATAACGTGGGTTGTGTCATCAAGGAGTTTATCGCAGCATTTCCACAGAGAGTTATCTCTTCAATCATTTTGAGTGCTTATGGATTAATATTGTATATTACTGTTGAAAATAAATGTCTCCTCGATTGCTTACAAATTACGAACATTTTGCTGCCGGGCGCAATCGAGAGGACGCTCGCTTGGGTTAGTCTTTCGCGTGTTCTGTATTTGCCTTGATTTTAGTCATTGGTTCCTCAACACCACCAACATCCAGGAGTTTTATTAAATTGTAAACACGTCGGGCCTACACCAGTTGAGTGAGTGAGTGCGTTAATGAGTGAGTTTGGTTTAATGTCTCTTTGAACAGTATATTCCTTAAACAGTGTTTCAGTGACAATAAAGAGGTGAACGCGTCCGACCTAGACCCACTCAGTGAGTGAGTGAGTGAATGAATCTGGTTTTATGTCTCTGTAAACAGTATATTCTTTAAAAAGTATTCCAATAACATTAAAGTTGTAATTCTATAAACGCGTCAGACCTACACCCCGATGAGTGAGTGAGTGAGTTTAGTTTCATGCCGCACTCAGCAATATTCCAGTTATGTGGCGGCGGTCTGTAAATAATCGAATCTGGACCAGACAATCCAGTGATCAACAACATGAGCATCGATCTGTGCAATTGGGAACCGATCACATGTGTCAACCAAGTCAGCGAGCTTGACCTCCCGATCCCGTTAGCCGCCTCTTACGACAAGCACAGTTGCCTTTTATGGCAAGCATGGGTTGCTGTAGGCCTATTTTACCCCGGACCTTCGCGGAACGAGTGAGTGAGTAAGTGGGAGGAGTGAATGAGTCTGGTTTAACGTCGTTTTAAACATTACACTCTTTAAATAGTATTCCAGTGACATTAAAGTTGTAAACACGTCGGATCTACACCGCTTGAGTGAGTGAGTGAGTGAGTGAGTGAGTATGAGAGTCAGTGAGTGAGCCTGGTTTATTGTCTCTTTGAACGGTAATCGAGTGATAGTAATGTCAGCATATTATGGGTGATACAGATGCCAGACGTTTACCATTTTGATGAAATGCCAGGGTGTTGAGAAACTCAGCACATAATTTAGGCTAACCTGGATTTGTTATGTCCATCTCCCTCACTACTGTATCATTTCAGTGGCAACAGGTGTTTGCAAAATCTCCAAGGTTGAGAGTATGATAGCATAATTCGGATTAAATATGATCTTCATGTACTAATGTTTCTGAATAATTGCGCCCGACATTTACACTTCGGAGCCTGAAAAAACTGGGATCGTCAAGGTCAACCGCGTCTTACATGTGGCCTGCATAACTGGGTGACTAACGTCGCCTTCAGTGAAGATTTCCTTCAAACTTACTGATGTTCCTTTGCTTTAATTGGCTAGTCATTGGCTAACTCTGGTAGGTTGGTAATGCTGTCAAGTCCCTTGAGGGAACGAAGATCGGAATAAAGATACACGACTAAATTACAGGCTCAATCGAATTTCTGTTTTGCTTTAATTCCATCCGGAAATGTGACAAAGAATTACCCCTTTGATGTTCGCGAAATGGTAGCAGTGAAGTGGAGGTGTTATTTTGCATGAGAGCAGTCTTTGCACCCAAAATTGTAATTATGAGACTGGTTGTAGAAGAATCAGGATGGCATTAGAATGTCCGGAATTTCGCAAGTCTCACAAATGAACATTTGGAACCAGTATGGGGTTGCTACTTTTGCTCACTGACATGGTTTCATTGTTCAATGATTCGAGGTTACTGATCTTAGATCCACTTGAAATTATACAACTGACCGACGAAAGTGTGAATTTTTTGTTGACCGGCAGTACAAATCTCCTACGGCCTATATTTATCTATGGTCAATAATTACGTTTACTTGTTGTTATATTCATTTCAACATCAACAATATGGCAAACATGATCAAAATCACAACACTCAGTTACTGACATGTATCTTCAATCTGTGACATGACCATGTGTTCAGAGAGCTGGGCGTGTCGGGAGCGATGGGACAGTTTAGTTTTTGGAACTTAGGGTAAGTGCGTTTAACGCCGCACTCAGCAATATCCCAGCTATATGTTGGTGGTCTGTAAATACTCGAGTCTGGACCAGTGATCAACAGCATGAGAACCGATCTACGCAGTTGTGTTAGGGTGGCATACGTCATCCCGTTATCACCGCTTACGACAAGCATGGCATGTTAAAGACCAATTCGAATCCGCATCGTTGGAGTCGGAGGAAGAGAAGGGATCTTGGGAACGTTTTATTCACCTTTTCATTTCACATTCACTGTATCGATTAAGTAAAAGCGCTGTAGAACATGGTATCCTTTCCTGAGAGACAGAGGTTCTTCACTACAAGCTTTCCTACATACATCAACTGGGCGTTGTAACACTGAAGACCGATCAGTGATCTAAAAACAAACCTCACCAAAGTCACGTGTAGCAAGCTGGAAGTGTTCCACCTAGGGAGTGTATCGACAAGGAAGAAACCCTCAACATTGAGGTATTGACTTCCTTTCATGAGCAGACACTTGCTGATTGACAAATTGGTCACATGGTACTTGCAGACTGCTGTTGACTTTCAATTAACTCAGTGTATCGTTAGAAGTAGTTATGTGAACTGTCATGCCATAACCACATTTACAAGTGTCTCCGAAGGCTAGTTGTGAAGGCTTGACTGTTCGTAGAATCTTAGCCACAGTTTAACCTACTGGTTCTGAATCAGAATAGGTCCCCACCAATCTGTTTGTCAGAGACGATTAATCGGGTGAGTGTGTCGTTTGCGTGTCACTGTACACGGTTGACATGAGTGTCTGTACCTCTCATCTATAACTCATTTCTGTCTGGTTCATTGTCGTTTATGTTCTGGTCAATAAAGCTTGACTATTGTTTTCATGCCCTGTATAGTCATGTTTACCCGCCAACGCAGTGACACCACGTGTGTCTCGTGACGTAAAACTTGATACAGTATATACCTCATTCCCTCACTCCCTGCTTTTTACTGCTGGTGAATAAGTGATATCAAGGCGGGAAAATCTGAAATGGGCTTCACACACTGCACCCATGTAGGGAGTCGAACCCAGGTCTAAGGCGTACATATGCTACCAAATAGCAACGATTTGTTATGGCTCTTATTGAAGTTTATATAATATATATGCAGAACCGTCTAAACTTATTATTGAAGATATTCCGGTTCAATTCTTCCGTATGTACAAAAAAGAACGGATTAAAGCAAACCTGAGGGTGATGTTCAGTGCTGAGACCTGACCAGCTGTAAATGAGGAGGGTGCATCGTTTTATAACACACACATTCCCACGACAACGATCACTAACCTCGGGGTCACGCTTATTTATTTTCGTCCAGGGATTCAAAAGGTTGTGTGTTTTTAGCACAGGGAACTATTTATAAAAGAAGACGAAAGAGGTGATCCAACAGAGCCGTTCCAGATAAGACACATCAGCCGTGTTTTACTGAGCTGTGTGTTTGGGAACACCTTTTGTAGGGTTCAGCATGACACCGGGATCAAGGTCGCACGTCTATGGAACGATAAATGCGCATGTAACAGGAAACGAATTATGATTCAAGTCGTGAAGTTTGACGTTCCAGCTGTTTCTTAAGGATCACTGAATTTGTAAGTTTGACATACTTACTTCAATAGAAAGATGCTGAGCCTATTTGGAGTATGCTGTTATCACGTGTATCACTTGGATTAACAAGTTTGTGCGGACGGTGGGGTAGCCTCGTGGTTAAAGCGATTGCTCGTCACGCCGAAAACCCGAGTTCGATTCCCTTAAAGGGTGGACTGGGTAAAGACTATTTCTGGCGTCCGCCGCCGTGATATTGCTGGAATGCATTGCAAAATGCGTCGTAAACATATACGTAAACAATGATTGACGACTGTAGAATGCTAAATACACATCCGGCCATTGATGCTCAGCTGTTTCCTGAAAGTTTCACTATGACGTCACCGATGGGGTGTTGCTGTTCACAGTATCTTCTGACATTTAACAAGCTGTCTTATAAGCAATACTTAAACAGACAGTGCACGTCGGAATGAACGTTATAACTCTAAAGCATGTTGATATCATATGTAAATAATTGATATACATGTACTTGATATCAGAAGACACGCGGTGACATTGAAAAAACATTCTTCATTGTGACAACATCACATTTAAGACGTCATAGCATTGTCAGGCCTTCGGGCAAAATCTACTGTCAAAACAAAATCTCCTAGGAGATGTGATCTCAAACAAGCAATATCTCCAGTGGAGTTTTGGATGATAAATGTTAAGCCATAATTGTGTATTGTTTTCTGGAGCCTTCTTCCATCCGATCCTTCATCGCGTTGAGGGGCGGGTTAAGCGAGGTTTCACAGCAGCTGGCGTAGTTATACTGACGTGCGCACCTGTTAAGAAGTCTGTTGCGTGAAGTATGCAGAGGTGCTTAAGGTCGAGTTCGTCAACCTCGCATCTGTGGTGGGTTAATAAACGATGACGTAATAATGTTCAGTTTGGACTTTTGAAACTTCAGCTGTTCTTTGTATGAAAACGACGTTACGTTGGTTCAGTCTCTCAAGCACGTAATACTGATATCGCTTTCAGCTCCGCGAATGGTGAAGGTGCACTCACACGCATTTTCTGAACGTTTGTGGTAGAGGATCTTGTCATCAACACAAACCACTATCTCATCTTCCCAAGTTTTCAATGCAGTATTGAACAAGAAAATATACCCCTTGTTTTCGGAAATCGAAAGCTATAAGGCTGAGTGCTCGGTAAGTGAAACCTGTTGATAAATGAAGGGTAACTCTTATGCTGTAGTCGAGTTCTGTCGCCTCTTTATCATAAGGCACGAACCAGTGACACATGTACAGCGTCCATAGTCTCTGTGCTTGCAGTACCTGCTGATAAATTATTGACATGGCAGTCAGTCTCTGTCTCGGGTATTGCCTCAACTAAAGGAATGTGGACGTTAGTTCCTAAGTGCAATGAAATTCAGACGTGGAGCGACAGTTCACAGACCACTTTATTCTGGGAGTGTGTTTTCAACATGGGACAGAGCACGATCTGCATGTTTGGTTTCTAGTCTCACTGAGAATTGTCAATACCCCGACTAATGGTGGTTACCGAGTCTCCTGTATAGTGATTAGAGGTGCTGACTGCCTATTTACTAGGTCTAGGACGGGTCCAAATTTTGTATCCTGGTACCTTATCTCCTATTAACCTATCCTACCCGGATACCCGATATGTTAATTCCTGCAAATCTAGAAATGGCAGCTCGGTCTCTCTTCAGCTCGGAGGCTAAATTTCAGGTTTTTTAAATATTTAGGCATGTATTATATTCAAAAGAAGTGACTGAATTATGTTTAAATATTCAAAGACATGCAGCCTTTCAGTCACGAAAAAATAATACATTACAGTGTTTAATTTATTAGTCACATGATAATAACGGGTCCGGGTACGGTACCCCAACTCATTACCCAAACGCCACTTGTTTCCGGGGTACCCGTCCCAGCTCTACTGTCTCATAGTGTCGCACAGGCCAACTGGCCGGGTGCTGTTTTTTATATATGGTAATATGTATATATACTTTATACCACAGCACGTGACACTTAAATAAAATAATTTTCTTCTTCTTCTTCTTCTTCTTCTTCTTCTTCTACAATGTGAATATCTTCTATTCATCAATATACAAAAACAACAAACCTACAACCCAGTTGTCCATCCTTCCTTGCACAAAATCTTACAAATTACCAAACCCACAAAGAACTATTTTATCTCGCTCTCAACCATTCAGTCACCCCGTTTACCTATGAAATTACACATCTACAGATATATAACACATTTGTAGAATTATATAATCTCTGTGTGTGAGCGCGAGCGTGTGTGCACGCTACTGAATGCTAACTGACCAATCCTACTATCACAAATCTGAAGAAGTCAGTAGCCGTATGAAACACTACAGCCCAACCATCCAATCAACAAAACAAGCAATTATAACTAATTGCAACCAGTCTAAAATGAAACCAACACCCCAATCAACTGTTGAAACGAACTTGTAATTGCCTTAACGTTTTCGGGTTTGTTTTCTGACGTCCAGTTTGTCTGTTTCATCATGGTATCAATACAAGATACATTGATGACATTACTGCATATGTATCATAGCTCTGGCTGTATTCTGCTACTTTAATACTCGTTATACCATCACCACAGTCAAGTGCTGCTTCATGTAAGTCGCTAATTATCCTTTTGGCGCCGGTAATATTTTCAACTTAATCGGACAATTTAAACGTTTGCTGTAAAACGAGAGACAATGTTTACATGGGGCTTGATAGACGAGATTCTGATCTGCATTTGTTTATAACATTTATTGTATTTGGCATGTTCTGGTTATTGAGAAATATGTGTAAAATGCGTAAAAACTTCGACATTGTTTGTTATCTTTTCTAAACTCATTACCGTAAGTCCCTTTATGTACACGCCCTTGAAAATAGGTCTGCTCATAATGACATAAAAAGTGCATGTATAATGTTCCTTGACGTGCATTTTAAATTTCTGATATTTTGTCAAAGTGACGTAAAAATATGTTAAATCAAAAGTGTGATTTTTAACGACGAAAGATTACATTTTTCCATGTATAGTTTTAGCTATTTTACGTCCGCCAGGCATGTTTAATGGAACCACACCTACAAACACCTTTATGTACCAAAGCACACCAAAAATACTGACGTCAGCGTCTGTGTGTCTGGTAGATGCCATAAAATTACCACAGCAATATCTCCGTCACCGAGTGTGATGAGGTTAGGTTTCACATCGCGTTCAAGGTTGTAGCACTAAATGGCGACCAGCACATATACAGGCGCGACAGCCGAGCAGGGTAAACAAGTACCACCTTAACGTCCTTTGGTTTCACACTGCCCGGGGATCAAACAATCAACCTTCCCACGTGCAGGTACACACTCTGTCTACTCAACCAATATGTGTCAAGCGATGGATGTGTGTTAAACGACCAGTGTGTGTCAAGCAATGGATGTGTGTCAAGCGACCAGTGTGTGTCAAGCAACGGATGTATGTCAAGCGACCAGTGTGTGTCAAGCCACCACTGTGTGTAACCTGATGGATGTGTGTCAAGCAACCAGTGTGTGGCAAGCTATTGATGTGTGACAAGCGATGGATGTGTGTCAAGCGATGGATGTGTGTAACGTGATGGATGTGTGTCAAGCAACCAGTGTGTGCCAAGCGACCACTGTGTGAGTCAAGTGGTGGATTATTGTCAAGCGGTGGATGTGTGTCAAGCCACGAGTGTGTGTCAAGCAATGGATGTGTGTCAAGTGACCAATGTTTGTCAAATGACCAATGTGTGTCAAGCGACCAGTATGTGTTTAGCCCACCAGTGTGTGTCAAGCAATGGATGTGTGTCAAGTGACCAATGTTTGTGAAATGACCAATGTGTGTCAAGCGACCAGTGTGTGTTTAGCCCACCAGTGTGTGTCAAGTGATGGATGTGTGTCAAGTGACCAATGTTTGTGAAATGACCAATGCGTGTCAAGCGACCAGTGTGTGTCAAGTGATGGATGTGTGTAAAGTAACTAATGGCTGTCAGAAACTAATGGCTGTCAAGCAATGCACTTGTGTCAAGCGACCAATCTGTGTCAATCGATGTATGTGTGTCAAGCTTTTGACGAGTGCCAACCGACCAGTGTCAAGTGATGGATGTTGTCAAGCGTCTAATGTGTGTCAAGCGACCATTGTCTGTCAAGTGACCATTATGTGTCAAGCTATTAATGTGTTGCAAGCAACCAGTGTGTCAAGCTATCGATGTGTGACAACCGACAGTGTCAAGTGATGGATGTGTCAAGCGACCAGTGTGTGTCAAGCCATTTATGTGTGTCAAGCGATGAGTGTGTGTGATGGATGTGTGTAAAACGACTATTGTGTGCCAAACGACCAATGTGTGTCAAGCTATTGATGTGTTTCAAGCGACTAATGTGTGTCAAGCGATTAGTGTGTGTCAAGTATTAGATGTGTGTCAATATTATTTATTGTCAGTGTGGTTCATCGTCAAACAGATTTCGTTAACATGTTCCTTGACACATGACCATCAGCATACTTCGTAATTCACTCAATGATATTATATACGCGATCGAGTCTAACTCTGTGCTACTGAAAATGGTGGTTTCTTTAATGGAACATGTTTGAGACGAATTCAGTTATTCTATAACAAGCATCAAATCATGTCAATAACCACGAACGGGGACTTATTTCATTTACCACATAAACATCCACAATGCTTGTCTGCGCCAAAAGGCTGAGACATAGATTTCATTCGGCCATCGTCGTGTTCATTACAAACAGCGGTACATCAGTTCCGAATGAAAAAAAAATGTCGCAGACAGAGCCGGGATCTCGGATAAAACCGGCCGTAATGTTATATTTGACGGTCTGGGCCGGAAACTGTCGTGGGGGATCAGACTGAGTATGTATCTCGACGGGCAGATTTTGCTTTGATTTAGTTATAAAAAAATAGTTTCCAACATACAATAGCGCGTGATATTGTTCTACCGATGTAGTCGTGTTGGTTAAACGTAGATCAAGACACAAGACGACGGCATTGGCAGTGTTTCATTTAGTTACAGCGATGTCCTTTGTAGTATTTAAATTGAATTTCGGAGACGTGGTTGTATTTGAAGAGCAAGCTAGCGTTTTTTATAAAGTAAGGTGGAAAAAATAGCTATAGTGTAGCTATCTGTGTGCGCCTGGATTCACTGATAGTGAAACCCGATACCACACTGTATCAGTAAACCAATCCTTTCTTTAATGAGCCTTTGGAAATCCGAGTTAGAATTTGTCTTCATTAACCCACGCTAAATGTGACGACCACCGTGGACTCCGTTCCACAAACCATCGTAGCGCTACGACAGTCGTAAGTGTATGTTAAGGTATGGGGGTTACGATCATCTGAGTGCTACGACAGTCGTAAGTGTATGTTAAAGTATGGGATTACGATCATCTCAGTGCTACGACAGTCGTACCTCCATGTTAAAGTATGAGAGTTACGATTATCTTAGCGCTACGACAGCCTTGATTTGTATCAGCTTAAGCTAACCTTACAACTGATTTACACGTCAACACAGTGAGTGAGTGACTGAGTGAGTGAGTATGGTTTTACGTTGCTTTTAGCAATGTTTCAGGAATATCACGTCGGGGGACACCAGAAATAGGCTTCACACACTGTACCTATGTGGGAAGTACATATGTGGGGACATAGGGGTCCTTGACCGGTAGGTTACCCAACCGCCACCTAACATATTGAGTTCCCATCAGTGTTTGCAATACTTTGACTTGCCAGATGGCAAGGCCTGCTGCCGCATGCAGGCTTTAAGATCAGCAGGCTCTGAAGGAAATCTACAGGCCCATTTTGTTAATGACAAACCAATAAAAACAAAAAAGACAACACTGTTCACAGTTTCATGTTGTTTCTACGAAATCAATTAGCGAAGCCTGTGGCTCAAAGAGACGTTTTTTATTTGTTAAAAACTGGTGTTGACATTCCAGATGAAAGAAATGCAGAAAATGTACTGAAGGTCATAAGGCCTGCACATATTTGAAACTGCAGGTCCGATACAATAACGGCCGGCCCTGGGCCTCCGGGCCGGCGATTATTTCGAACGCTGGTACCCATATGTACAATATACACATATATACAGCCGGCGTTAAACAACAATCATATATGTTATGGTATCAGTATAAAGCATACGTCCCGTCATACCCGTTTGGTACGAATGGGAGGATAGTCTAGTGGTTAAAGCGTTCGCTCGTCAAACTGAAGACGGGGTTCAATTCCCTACAATCGCGCTAGCTGTGGACTGGCGTTTTATAAGCTACAGAGAGATACAAACGAGGTCGGTTTCAATGTCCAAAATCATATTCGTCCATTATGTCCACTATTGTAGAACTACATGGGCCCAACAACAAAGAAATCATGCTGTGTAAGATATTGGGTGGGATGTCTCGGGGAAGGAAACTGTGTCTATGGATAATTGTGAAAATATAAATAGTCGGTAGGAACAATACTGCTTTCAGTGTGTACATACAAGCAGGGCATTGTTCTTTTCAGTTGCCCTTTGAGTCATCAGGATCATCGGGTCCACGGACGAAGTACAAGGATGATGCTGATCTTTATCAACATCTTTGTCGAGGATACCTCCAAACCAATAATATATGACTAAACACAAATTTCAGTTGAACTACACTGACTGACTAATCTCTACCTTCGGCGAAATGAAGTAATGAGCAAATTTCAGGAAAACCTGCAATGTTGACCTTTGGTTATAAAAAGACAAACACACTATTTTCTTCGATGGCCCCGTTTCAATTTAGATATTTAAATGGGTTTGTTTGTTGCTATCAAAAATATTTATATTCAGAGATTAAGCGTTAGTTTAGGTTTGGTGCTTGCTGTTTTGATTGGGTGATGCTTCCTGTTTTGATGGCGGGTTCGTCTGTTTGGCTGACGTTTTGGTGATGGTGGGATTGTCTGTTTGGCTGACGTTTTGGTGATGGCGGGTTGTTTGTTTTGTTGACGTTTTGTTTGGTGATAACTGGACTACTTGTGTGGTTGATGTTTGGGGCTGGTGATTCTTATTGTTCGTTGAACAGATCTGCCCTTTTCTCGTATAATATGATGTTTGATTTTGTGTACAAATACTGTAATTTTGTAACAAACCTCCAGTTATTTTGTCTATGAATACTGGTTTAGTGGTTGTAGCACTGGGTTCCATCAAGTGCTTAACGTGACCCACCTGGGTATCCATCAACATGCAGCAGAAACCATGCTGCAAGGTACCTCAACACCTGAAGTGGTGCTTTATCCAGCTGTCTGACGGACTCCCTCCCTCACACTCACTCATTATAATAGAACAATTTCCCTTCCGACACAGAACAAATCAAATCGAACGGAGTCAGTATGTTCGACTGGTGTGGATCGATAGCACAATAGCAAACTGTCGCTTGTTTACATTTCTGTGACCTTTCTGTACTCGGCGTATTTGTAAATACAAGAGTTCAAGAATCACATGCTGGGCGACATTTTATGAATGCTTCTTGCAATCGTCGATGGATATTTTACGTGCGATTACTCAAATTCCGACTGGTCGTCCCCCGGTTTGGGAATTTAGGCAACTATGCATGCCGTTCGTTATTTGGTATTGCTCCCCTTTCCCATAAGATAATACACAGAAGCAGCATAGACCGTTCAGAATGGGTGTGTGACTTACAAACAACAATTAAAGTCGATATCGACAAAACAGTGTGTACACTGTTACACAGAATATCACAGCATTGCTCTCCCTTGAAACTACCGTTCAGCGCTGTTAAGGATGCGAACAACAGTACATGTAACCATTTAATGAGCGCGAGGAAACAAAATATGCGCGAATAAGCATGTAGGTGCCATTTTCTGACAATCTGAAGGTCAAGTACAACGATAAAATCTCTCAAGCTGATTTTTAGGGTTAAATTAATAGTGTAAGGTGCAATGAAATCGATGGTGTTTCGTTTAAGTGAGCATTAACTAAGCATGTAATATTTGTAATTTCCAACTCACTTAATGCCATTACGTTTCTATAAATTTAAGAATGTTTATCCCATCAACAACCATGTGCATTGTCCCACGATCTGGAGTATCCACTACCGCACTCAAGGTCTAACTGAAATGGAATTGGCCTGGGTCCCGCCCAGCAAGATGGTCATAGCGTTACGACCTTCGGAAGCCATAGTAAACTGTAGGGTCACGACAGGTCTTCAGATTAATGTTTTTGGATCGAGACCCAGGTGTGTATAAGTTTCAGGCCATGGCATTCCAATACATCTATAGTATGTTATTATTGATCTTCATAATCGATGATACCCGTGAGATACCCTAGTTACACTTTGTCTTCAGTAACCCGTGCTTGTAAGAGGCGACTAACGTGATCGGGTGGTCAGACTCGCTGATTCTGGTTGACATATATCATTGTATCCTAATTGCGTTGATTGATGCTCATGCTGTTGATCACTGGATTGTCTAGTCCAGGCTGAGTGCGATGTTAAACCCATCACTAAACGAACAAAGTTTGATGTCAGGACTACATACATAGGCAGTGACAGCGTGGAAATATCTTTGTTGTATTATGGGGATAGTGATTTCATTTGACACACAATAACACAAATCGTACTATTAGATGTTCTAGCAAAACATTGATATTATTTTTGTCATAAGTTTTTTTATTCAACCAACATCGAAAGCAACACCCGACAAGGTCGATGGAGGCCATTCCGCTTCATGAAAAAGGAAACAATTGAGAACGTTTCTTGACGCGGGAAGCGGGTTTCAGGTTTTAATGTCGTCGACATCCACTCATATACAAACTAACTTCCTAATCGGCTCTTCTTAAAGATACTAGCAAAAACAATAGTTGACTACCGTGTCATTGTCATTATTGAGACTAATTATATGTAAGGAACATTAAATCCTAATTGATGTTTAGCTTACAACTACTAAAAATGTTTATTCAAAGAACACCAATTATTCAAATTCCGAGGAAAGATATTTTACGTGCGCTTACCCAAGTAGCGTCAGAGCTCACAGAATGCGTCGACGTCGAAGTTTTGGAGGATTTTTGTCACAAACTGTGGGAACCAAACCCGGGTGTTGATGCTACAAGGCCTGTGTTGGATCTTCCCACTGCCCCTTTTAGTAACAACTATATTCTGAAACAATTTATAAAATGAGCGAGTGAAAGGTGTGCAAGAATAAACCCAGTCAGGTTATCGCTTCACGCTGTCTCTTTATGTTGGCAAGCAGCACGCATATTGTGAAATGCTCGCCGTGCACTCCATGAATATATGATGCAGCACGTGTATATTTGTGAGTTCAGTAAACACCGTGTCTAATTTCAAGTAAGGTGCCACCTAAGGGGAGTTCGCCTAAATATGACACTATCGAAATATACAGCAGTACCTAAATAATTGGGGTCTTTCTCTACAATAATGTGCTAAACAGGGGTATTTTCTCCCGTTACAAACACACAGTCGTATTCCGAACTTCCCAAGAAGTATTCGGAAACTCCACCACCGAACGGGAACTCCCAGTACAACGTACTACCAAGGGGCATAACTCTTAGACGACAACTATCTTAGCTGACTTTGTTTCATGAGAGTTCATTACGCGTGCTAAACAACAATTATACCGTGGGCTGTTGATACTCGCCATTCGCCTTGTTCTCATTAACCTGTGTCTCAACCGACTGTAAGCCATACTAGCCATAATCAATTGATTTTGCTTATATAAATAAGGAAAAGCCCCCCCCCCCCCCCCACCCCCTTTCCTTTTGGATCTTTATTACTACCACTATTGTGGCATAGATTATTTTCATATCGTTTCAGTCAGTAATTTATCTACAGCCTACTGTCACAACTTTAAATGTAACCGATCGTTAAAAGCTTCTGCGGATTTGTTCGATCTGGTTTCAAACTCCCAACTCGGGTCGATATCTCATTAACCGTTCTTCCACGTACTGTCTATTTATGATCGTGCTATAATTGGACATCTATCATTAAAATTAACATGGATATTCGATCATGTTGACAAGAAACGTAGGTGGTGCACTTATTCCCGCCTGTCGTCAGAGTTCGATTCAACCTTTCCGACCTCTGTAGTTTTTTTATGTGTGTCTCTCGTAGTAATCCACATACTGTGCTCATTTTGGGCACGTCGAATGTTATACTCCAGTTTAGTCTCTGTAAGGGGCGACTGATAGGGGTCGGCTCGTAGGAAAATAAAGTGAGGGCATACGCTCACACACACACAGACACACAGACAAACAGACACACACACACACACACACATATATATATATATAATATATATGACTGGGATCAGGTCTGTAGGATCAAGTGTCCGTCATGGATGACTGTAGGATCATGTTTCCGTCATGGATGACTGTAGGATCAGGTGTCTCATGTCTGACTGAAGAATCAGTTGTCCGTCATGACACAATGGCCATTACTCAGGAGAATGCAACATGTAATCTGTGTTATCGTTTCTCGTTCCCACTCGAGGTAACGGTCAATTCCCAGGGCGTGTTGACCAGTGCTCATTAACTGATTTTTCTGTTAAGTACTGTATTTCGAACATCAGAAATGAACAGCAAACATTCGTTAAGGACATAGATAATTTGATGTGTACACTCTGATGAGTGCCAGTTACTTATCTTCAGTGAACAAGAGGGTTAGAATTGGTCTCGAGCAATCCATGCTTGTCATAATTGGGTCCAGGTGTTTCGGATCAGTGCGTTATCGTATCTCAGTCATATAGATCAGTTTTGACGATGTCAGACAGTGGATTGTCTGGTCTAGACTACGTTGCCACAGACCTGTGGAAACAGACCATAATAAACCCACAGATGCACGGAAACAGACCATAATAAACCCATAGATGCACTCTCAGGATTTGATCTGAAATATTGATTTTCTAGTTTAATTATTTTTAATTGCCATCTTTGTACATTCACGTATCAGGATGACATTAGACAGCATTTGAAGTTTTATTTAAATTATACTTTTAATATTGGATACGCTCTTGTAGATACACGGTCAATAGTACGTTAAATCCCAACTTGCAGACACCTTGCCAATTAAACTTGCAGACAACTTGTCAGTTAAACACCAATGAAAGTACTTAACATAACTGCAAAAAGGTAGCATTGGCAATTAGGTTTCCTCGGATCTTAGTTTCACGTTTTTTAGGATCGATATTAATGCAAACAAACAAGTCTTCATGTAGTTAAAATACTGTCCAAATCGGTACACGTCACTCGTGTGTGGAGTGAGTTAGTGAGTGAACGCTAGTGAACGGTAGTCAGAATTATTACAGAAATATGCATTTATGAAGATCAAGGTTACAATCGTAAGCCGTGCTTGTCGTAAGAGGGGTCGGGTTGTCAGAGTCGCTTACTTGGTTGGCACACGTCAATACCAATTGCGTAGATCGATGTTCTTGCTGTTGATCACTTGATTTTCTGGTCCAGACACGATTATTTACAGACCGCCGCCATATAGCTGGAGTATTGCTGAGTGCAACCCACAGAAATATTCGGCCAGTACATCATGGAGTATGGCAACAGTTAGATGACATTCATTCGTAGAAAAAACATTTCCACAAGAACAGATCACTGGGCTGGTAGTAAAGTGTTCGGGTGGCTTTAGTGAAAAATGGAAAAGCAGTCATTCTGAAACATTCGTCTTCTTACCTCGTGTACAGATTCTGTGTGCTCAGCCCTGTCGCACCACTTAACGGAGATCTCAGCCGAGGCCTGGAAATCAAGTACTTTGGCAACATATACACACAAAAATGTTTTTGAAGTGTAAGTCACAATAAAAAACCTAACCATTCGTGTGTTTTTTTTTAAAAAATGTACATCAAAGCAACACGTATGTACTTTGTTTCACAAAAATGTTTTTGAATTGTAAGTCACATTAAAAAACCTAAACATTCATTTTTTTACAAAAAATAAACAAACATCAAAGCAACATATGTGTACTTTGTTTCGGGCGTCAGTTTCTGTGATAATGGAACTGGTTAATGCTGTACACAGCAATATTATGTGCAGTGTTGACGTATTACAGACATGTATTTCTATCTCATAGTCAGGGATTTACAACCGTAACCTTTCTTTGTGTTTTTTATGAATGTGTTTATTTATGGATCATTTAAGTGAGGGTCCCTACAGTATCGAGCGGTACATATATTCCTGTGAGTGGGCGATCAGTATCCCTTTATGGTTTGTCATCCCATGCTCATATTCATTAAAATTAATCACGGCGATAGATTCGACACGATACGGCAGGCCTGTTCTGCTAATGATGGCGCCTGTTGACTTGGAAACATTCCGAGAAGCTCCACAGAACCAGTTTATCAAGAAACCATACTCGCACAAGTCAAAGATTACTCTGGTTAAATGTGAAACATGACGAGAATATATAAGTTTCATTTATTACTGTTTATGACGTATTGCGAACTGAATGCATTTAATCACAAGTCTCCAGTACTATTCCGAGAATGAAAACTTAATGTCATCGGTTTTTGTTGACGGAAGGTTAATACAAACCTATACTTATACTCACTGGTATTAGCAACTCTAATTAATCTGCCATAGAGACAGCGGTTCTATGCATTAACGATGCACCCCTCAAAATAGTCAGCATATTCCTCACAAAGGTTTGATTAAGAAAATCTTGCATGTATTCCGATTCCATCAACATATTAATCGACTATCGATAAAAAATTCATCAAATGGTCAGATTTTTTTTCGTCTGGAATAGCTCCAGAGATGTTTGGATCGATGACGTCATTGGAGGACCTCATCATCCAGCATCGCATCTGAACTCAGTCAGTCACTCGCTCAGAGTCCATTATAATCAGTAAAAACGGTTCCTAACAAAACCACTGAATGGAATTTCAAACTAACGAGCTTAAAGGCCTCTGTACTTGTGATTGAGAGTTTCCGATCCGCCCCCAGCTAACGTTTCAAATTTGTTCCGCTCAATGTTGGCCGCGACTCGGAAGCCGGCAGGCTGGAGGTTGGGTTGAGACAAAACCAGTAGTTTTGTCAAGACAATATTTTTTCCTGAGATGAATGAGCAACGTGCCGTAGCTGTCCCCGCTGTTCGCCGTCTGCCCTAGTACGACGTCTGCCCCGACACAACGTCGGCATTCAACGCTTGTTAATCGACTGGTTCCATTCAGATAAATAGCTTGCCACCAGATATTTCGATTTCCACTTAGTTTCTCGAGTGCTGATTAAGATTTTTGCCTCTCATTACTTGAATGCGGTGAAGTTTTCTGAAGTAAGGTTATTCTTTGTGCTGCAGTGACGTCAGAAATGGTGTGTTCATCATTCCGATGACGTAGGCACACCATTTCGCGTGCTCCCCATTATACTTTTGTTTTCATCACTGGATGAAGTTATTCAGAGAGGGGATTCGTCGTTGCCATAGTCATTGATAGGATTGTAAAAGTCCCCGTTCTAATACAGAGGAAACCTAATTCGCAATGGCAAAATCTAGTTTGATAAAGTTGCTGCTTTGATACCATTGTGAGAGCTGGCTGCATTGGAGGATTCTGAGTGCGTGCTGTAGGCGGTTATGAAAGGCCACCAGTGGTCACATGAAAGACTTTCTTATGAGTGGTATTGTGTGCAATAAGTTAGATTTCCCCATAGACAAGAAGCAGGTGAAGTTGGGTCCAAGAATATTGCAGTTATATAGCAACGTATTTCTTATATTGACCCCAAGAGAGCCTTTCCTTGGTCCCTAATTGCTGAACTCAAGGCACGTAATAACGGGTTGCTTTGTTTAACATCTTTTTTCTAAGGTCAAATGGTACAAAAGTCTACAAACCACCAACATCGATAGTCATACCAACAGCAGGACTGAAACTGATTTGAAACATCCAACAGGCAGGACTGAAACTGATTTGAAACATCCAACAGACAGGACTGAAACTGATTTGAAACATCCAACAGACAGGACTGAAACTGATTGAAAAATCCAACAGGCAGGACTTAAACTGATTTGAAACATCCAACAGACAGGACTGAAACTGATTTGAAACATCCAACAGGCAGGACTGAAACTGATTTGAAACACCACTTGCACCCTACACACCACATCACACCACACCACAAACCTCTTGCACCCATCACTGGTGTGTTCAACTGGCATTAAAGCATTCGGAACACACCAGTGATGAGGACATAAATTACTTACTTACTGAACGCATTTAATGATACAACGATGACGAGGTAAATGTTTATGTTCCAGTATGAACAACCCATGAAAATCCTTCGTATAGATAGCCGCTCTTTCTCTGCATCATTACTGGGCTGACACGTCTGTTTTATATTGATTTGTAGAGTGAACTGTCATTTCGTTTCGTTTTTAAATTTTAATGTATTTGTTCGTCGCACACTGTATTTGCGACATTGGTACACGGAGCTACCGGCGATACATCAAGGGCGGTGCTCCCCAGACATATGCAGTCTGTTCCATCGATAAACCCTTCTGAAAGTTTATACAACAGGAGAGAAATTGGTGGCTTCTGTCTGATAATACGTTTCCTTGGTAGTTTAATCAATTAGGAACTGATTTTTCTTTACGATGGATCATGATGTACTAGACGAGTTGACTTTTATATCTTTTGTTGTCGATCCTTTTCCCACATTGCCTCAGCTCTCCCCTACAGTGCGACGATAATCACAGACCAGAGATCCCCGTGTCTTGCTCTGAATCATGTGGCCAGTCTCAGTGTGAACAGTTACGGCTGGACCAAGGCCAACTGGTCGGATACTTTCCACTGTCGCAGTATGACGTCATATTTCCTTTATGTCGTCGTTGGGACTGTTGCCGCCATCGACAACACCAATGTAAATAAATTCAAAATTTTATGATAATGATTTAAAATGGTGTCTATTTTCATCATCATCACTACCATTACCTTCATCATCACCATCATCACCATCATCGCAAGTACAATTATTTTTATAAGCCGAACTGTCCCACTAGTACCTATGGAAAATAGGAACAGAAGAGCATTTAAGCCGAATGACGCCAGGAAGTCGTGTGATATTTTCTGCAGTGCTGATTAGTGATATTCTACTCTGCTCTGCACACGAGCTTATTTTCAAAATATTCAAATTTACATGAAACCCCACAACCTCTTGGCACAAAGAGAGCTCATTCCCTTTGGCTATGCTGTCCCGGTGATGTACTCGTCTAGTCTCCGACCTCCCCGGAGTCGTGGTGTCCTGACAGCCCTTCGTCCTGATATATGAGCCTCTTCGCCCATTGTCCGGAGTTACAGGAAAATTTGCCGGACAAAGAATCCAGTGCGCCTGTCACCCTACTATGGACAAGTAGCCGCAGGGAGGGCGACACAATGGGGAATCCGTTTTCCGTATTTGTAAGATCCGATTTCTGGTTTGGACCACATTGAAGTGACAGATCATTTCCGTTTGTGTAGACAGGTCAGGATTAGATTCTATAAAGATGGCAGAACAGAAAACTACAAAGATAAATGATTCATATGTTATAATTATAGAAAATGGAAAGATTCACGTAATAGGTTCTTTACCAGTGATGTGTGGGACTTCTGCGAGGCGTTTGTACGTATTTGCAAGGCTATGATATGAGGAGCACACTGTTAGTCTGGAAACCAAGCATACCGGGCAGTAATTTCATACTGACACAACTAGGTGTATTTACAATGTGCCATACATTCTGTACCCACGATCAGCATACATTTTAGGATGAGCTAGGTTTGTCCTTGTATGTGACGCCTGCCATTTGGCCTTAGTACCTTCAACACAAGAGTCACTCCTGTCCCGGTTACCTTCCAGCTTTTGGCAAACCTTGAAGTAAACTGGTTCTTCGTATGGTAAGCGAACCAAACTTACTACTTTATGCAGCGTCAGAAAAAGGGTATGGTACTCACTTGCAGTTGTGCCTGGGTATTATCCTTCTTATACTTTTGACGTGATTTGTTGTTCAAATGTGATCTGCTGCTACTTTGATACCTTGAAAAATTATGTCAGTGTCTCCAGTCTGGCATATGCTTGCAGGATCAGCTCTCCTATGGTCTAAATCGTATCTGTGGCAAACATAGCAGTCGGGATTGAACGTAAGGTGAAAGTGTGGTTGTATATGGTATGCCACAAGGAGCTGTGCTAGGTCTGGTCTTATTTATTTGATACACGGTCTCTCGTAGGAATGACAGCTACCAAAGAGTTGTTATAGTGTCTTAATTCAGGACACACATCATCCAAATACCCAAAGTATATAACCAAGCCATATGGGACTTCTTTGTTATTATTTAATCTGCATTCTTAATCTTTATCACTACCACAGTGTACATTGTCTTGTCGGCTACCCTTTTCCTCTTTGTCACTCCCATTATTTACTGTAAATGGCATTTATGGCCTTTATTGGTCATCCCCTTTGGCTGTGTCTGTCATCACATCAACTGTAGAAGGAAGTGTTATTGTTTCTCTGTCTGTCCATTGTTGAATATTTGCCTGTCCATTGTTGTTAAAAACTGTACATATATGTATGCTCACATCTATACTTCATGTGAGTGTGGAGTCCGGTATTCAGACTGTCTGTGTAGGGACGACCGCGAGCAGGATTATGCCGCGAGCAGGATTATGCCGCGAGCAGGAAAGTCTTGAGGGTTGAGCTGGAAGTCCGCTCACCTCATTCATGCATACTTGTTTCTCTTGTGTAAGCAACTAATGAAGTTTAAACTCAACGTATTCATTCGTTTTCGTCAACATGCTGTTCATCTTAATTATGAGCTAATCCCCAGTCGACCATAGACTATCCAATCCATATGCTAGATAATCCATTCAAGTTTGGAAGAATGTGCTACATAAATATAGTTCTGGATGACAAAATAAACTAGAGCTCATTGAGAGTAAAACCTCAACCTTGGTAGACTGCACTGATGCAAGGCGTAGTAAATATGCAGAAATTCCATCTTTTTGGTTGGGAACCCCACTATTCAGTATTCTACAGTTGTGAGGAACATTGTGTGGTTTGAGATTCAAGACACCACACCACTGAGTGGTATTTGCATATCAGAAGCTATAGTCAGAAGAGACACACATCAATAACTGATGAACAACTGATGCAAGTGAGATCTTGTGAGATCGCAGGTTAGTTCCAGAATTGACGGCGGTCGGCAATAATCTACTTCTGAGCATCCGCTGGGACTCTTCGGCAAGCTACAACGTGCAGAAAATGCTGCTTGTCAACTTCTCTGTCGGTAAACTAAAAGCCAACTTATGACCCCATTCTTAGGATGGGATACTGCGCTCGCGAGTGCATACATGATTTTGATTTGACTACAGCTCGTACAGTGAGTTTCCAGATGTAGCATCACCCGTGCAAATGAACATTTAGAAAAACTTGATGACTCTGCAATTATCGTAATCTTTGTGGGACAGTTACCAATGTATATCTTGACATGTAAATGATGTCGGTTCAGACTTGTTGCTAGCCGTTGACGTGTAACTGTATCAGACATATCAGAATATGCGACACAGACGCACCCCATTCCTATGAACGTAAAAAGATAGTTCTATAAGCAATGTCACTTAAGGGGCGTTTTTGCCCCCACCCTTTGCGGTTTGTCTGCAACACCAGTGGATCGGGTGGACAGCTGTGTGGGTATCGGGCACCGACGGCAGTTGATGTTGCCGATAACATCAACCATTCTCCTACTAGACATAAGGCCATCATGAGACAGCCAGCATATTGCTCCTCGAAGCAACAAACAAACTAACATCACCACCCAAACCCACATGCTGTTGTGTTACCCTTCACATCAAAGATAAGATCGGTGTTTTTATGTCACGGGCAATGACTAGTTTGGAACAGAGACAACGCACTAGTACTGTCCATACAGTTGTCTCCTCATGCTATGTCCCTGAAGACTGTCCTTCAAGCGGAGATTGATATACGTGAGTAGTTGTGGTTGTGATAACGGCCATTGGCACCATTCATATCCCTTATTGTCATCGGGGGGATTGAGATGTGCGGACCGGTGACATTAGACAATTACTGACAGATAATCAACCATTGTGTTAAAATTCGTCTCCCTGAACCTCGCTGGGACACGGGTCTAAATCAGACGTGAATAATCCGGCTGCCATTGTTATAGATCAATTCAGAATGTTTTGGTAAAGCATCATTGCTGGCAAGTCGTGACGAAGTTCGGTTGAAAATGTTTTGTAAAAAGAATGCTTTTAGTGGAACACATATGACCTTCCTGGAAGCTGATTGGGGCTCCGGTGTGTGACTGAAAGTGGGCTGATTCTTTTGTACTGCTGATTTTACGTTACAGGCTCATTAACTGAATGTGGTGTATGTGAATCTGTGTGCGTAAGAGCAAGATTTTAGCGGTTCGTTGTGTATCTAATTCGCGTCTAAATTACAGTAATTTTTACTCGGTCCGTTGTCATTGCCTTCAACTGCTAAAAAAGCTGATGTGTTATGAGGCACATTATTACGGGTTTATTGTGGACGCAAGGCATAGGCACATGGGTGTACGATAATTAAAACCAGGAACCAAATGTCCCATTCAATGATTGAAGACCTGACACATCTTGCTGGTAGTCGTCTGTAAGAGTTCTCAGACATTTATGATTCAAGTCACTCGCAGTAGTTACATATTCGGGCGGAATATCATCCAGGAAATGCATGCACTACGCATATTTCACCAAGTTTGATGGTTCTTTAAAAATTCAGAATTAATACGAAATATGAAACTGGTGACAATATCAGAGGTCACTGGAAACAATATATCGCACGTCATATATGACAAAGAAAGATAACATGCAAATATATTACTAAGTTCTATGATAACACAATTACACTGATGTCCATTGCATCTATCTGGATTATGTTTCAATGCTATTGTATTGATAAGCCGGCCTGATACATGACTGCCGAGTGTTATCGCCCTCGTAAAGTAGCTTGTTTAACAGAAATGCACATATCGTTTCTGTCGTATTTGCATTGGGGCACAAACGTGCTAAAAAGCACGGTTTCTTCGCAGGCAAAGAGGAAGTTTGTCTGGATTAAGACAACACTAGACGCAGAGAGAGCAAACAATGGTAATCCTGAAAGCATCGTAAATCACGTTAGACACCCAGCGTGGAAATCTATAAGATGTGGTTTTAAATCTTCCTGGTATACAGCTCTGTCTGAAAGTTGAAGAACAATATGTTCACACATTTCCACGCCGGTGTTATGCATGAATGTGGCACAGAAAGGACAGTGACAATGATTATATCGAACTGGAATGGTTGTATGCTGTAGGACATTACATTGTTCCGTACTTCAAATGCAGAATATCAGAATGTAAATATAGTCTGTCGTCAAAACGCGTTGAAGTCGAATAAATGTGTACTCTGGGTGAGTTGAGTTTTACGCCGCTTTTAGCAATATTCCAACAATATCAAGGCAGGGAAACTCCAGAAATCGGCTTCAGAGATTGTACCCATGTGGGGAATCCAACCGGACCTTCAGCGTGACGAGCGAGCACTTTAACTACTTGGCTACCCCACCGTCCCGTGTATTTTGAGAGATGGTCATCATTTCGGGAGTGAATCCAGACGAGTTCTGTATTTTGAAGTCAGGTGTAACGTTTTGCATGTAAAGCACGTGTAGAACGGTCATTGCACGTGCCATTTGTGCAACAGCCCGCGATCCGGCCTGTAAAATGTCCCTGTAACTGCTGCTTATTACGTGACACAAGACACGCTGTTTCGAAAAGAGTGAGTGATTGTTTCAGCTGTAACGCGGCCATCTGTCTATAATCGAATCTGGACCAGGCAATCAAGTGATCAACAGCATGAGCATCCATCAACGCACTCGGGATACGATGAACCAAGCTGGCGAGCCTATGTACCCCATTCCCATTCCCATTCCATTCTTACGTAAAGCATGGATTGCTGAAGATCAATATCAACCCGGATCTTCGCGGATCTCCGAAAAGAGAAAAGCCCTGCTGTTCACTGTCCACTGTTTCACATGATCAACCTGGGATGTTAACAAACTTAACAATATGATTCTGATACAATGCACCCTTAGCCTGGACACCATGTTATAATTGTATACGGAATTGAGTGAGTTTAGTTTTACGCCGCACTCAGTAATATACCAGCTTTATCGCGGCAATCTGAAAATAATCGAGTATGGACCAGACAATCCAGCGATCAACAGCGTGAGCATCGATCTGCGCTACTGGGAACCGATGACATGCGTCAACCAAGACAGCGACACTGACCACCCCGTCCCGTTAGTCACATCTTAAGACACGCACAGTCGCTGATCTTCACCGGTCTTATACGGAACTGATGGTATTGTGATATTCAGATGTGTTTTTAGATACCATATTGTCAGTTTGTAGAATTCCAGAAACAGATCATAGTATTCTTTGTTATGTGAGTATCACAAGAGATTATCAGGGTATTTGTTTGCCAGTTCACCTAAACAAACGATCCGCCTTAACTGCCGTATTTCCTGGGAGATCAGTGTCTTTTAACCAGATCAGATGACGACCTCTCGTGTGTCAAAAACATTCAACTGTGCTTTTTGGAATCAGATTGAATGGCTGCGATTCCAATATCAGAAGGAGACGTGTCACGTGGCATCTTTTCATGCTTCTGCTGTTAGTTGCACAATTTTTTGTCGACATTGCAATAGTGAATGGGCGTTGCTATTGCAACTTATGATGCTCAAAGTAACTAACTTTCGTTTACCTCGGAGATTCCGGAGTAAGATGACCCACAGGGGTAAGATGACCTTCCGATGTAAACGCAGTTCCTTTATTTTCACCTTCAACCAAATATAGAATTTGTAAGCGTTATTCCAACCGTTGAACGTTTTTATGTGAAGCCCACCCAAGATGCAATGCACATAGGTGAAGCCTACCCAAAACGGATTGTCCATATCCGATACCAACAACGTATGGAATATCCATACGTCATTCAAACAAAAGATGGAATTTCCACATGTAATGTCAACCAAAGATGGATTGTCCATAAGCCCTATTGATCTTTAAAATATTACAGCCAGACCACAGGGCTGGTCAGATGTAAAACTTGCCAGACCTGACCAAAACTTACCTGCCCACAAAAATACTAATATACAGGTATAAAAAATAACCCCACCGTCGAACATGTGAACGTGAGTATCTTGCAGTCCTTGTTGAAAATAGCCTGACCCGGGTGGTCGTGTTTCGAACACTGCCAAATAGATGTTGTACGAATCGTTTGCAAGCCAACCTTTCATGTTTTAACATACATATATTTCGATCAACAATTAAGGTTTCGCGAAAGCATGGAATACATGGAATGTTAAAATATTTTATATGTTATAATGTTTTTATATATCCTTAATCTGTACTGAGAGGCAATAAAAACGCATATCAGGAATAAAATGTCAGATACATTTCCCACCAGTTCCAAAATTAAATATCACAGAGGACGATGTACCGATCTTACTTTTGTATCGTCACACGAGATGCTCCCGGACGTGGATGGTCTTGGACACTTCCTGTTGCCTTGTGATGTTGTTTCAGACTAGAAACGGTCGTCTGATGGACGTGGAAGTATTAGCAACATCTCTTTGTGTTTGGCCAGCATGCAGCATTCCAAACGCTTGATTCCTTTGGACGTTGGTCAACCGTGGCATCGTGAATGTGAATAATAGCCATTTTTCAACCTGTACTTTTATGGGAGCTGAGTGTGCACATTCACGTGCACCTTGGTTTTCTGTTCATCCAGCTGCATTGTCATCACAGATGCTCCCTGAAAACGGAGATTTCGAATCTGTTGTGAAAAGGGTTGGACCAACACAATTCGTTTTCGTACGGAACCCAACATCTTGCACATAGAACATCAAGCTGTTTTACTGAAAAAGGTCCAGTGGCACATTACAAACCAAAATTACTTGTAGAGATTTATAATCAACATGAGAGGGGGCGTTCCCAAAAGAGGTCATACGGTATTGTTTCTTGTTACTAGTATTGATTTGTAATCATTACATAGTACTGAAATATGTGGCTTTGGCTTTGTGCAATGGAATATAGTATAGTCACCTACACTCTGCATCCTCATCTCCCCTTTGAAGGGTATGTATTTCCAAACATGTCACCTTCAACCTTTTTGATGAATTTGTTCCTAAACACAACAATGAGGGAGAAGAAAATGAGCCGTTACTGAAATACTGCGTTACCTTGACGACATGATTAGCGCCAGTATTAATGGGCACATTTTGGCTCCATGCTGTTTTAGCACGGGCATTAACAAAGGGCCTTTACCAGATTCGGATGAAAGGACTGGGTCTCTTAACGTATTCCATCACAATTATATTTTTGGAACCCACAATGGCAATAGCAATTTGTACCTCGTAATTCCTATGTCCAGCGTGACAAAAAACTGTTCCAAACAGCGCTTTGATGTCATGATATCTGATGTTCCTTTAATGGCTTGACATTTAGGTAGCTTTCACAATCACTATGAACCGCGTTTAAATCAAATAAGAGGAAATTTCAAACGCTGTACTAACTGTTGCTCTGGGGTGTGGTGGGTAAACCAGATTAGAAACATTGAAGTGATCATGGCCCTTTAGAGGATGTCATCGATCGCTAAGTGTAGACTGGAGGGCTAACAGTAACATGTGCTCGAAATACGTCACAACAATTCCTTTTCAGCACAATGTGCCATTATACCCCAACTGCATGGATTGTTGTCCTGATATCATTAGACTGGTCATCAAATGGATGTATACTGTAATTTACCCGAAGTCCCTATCAGTCGTAGGTCAGAAGAAACAAATACATTGATGTCATGGCAACGCTGGAGTATGTACTTAAGAAGTGCTGTTTGTTCTGTACAGTAAAGTAAAGTTTTGCCCTTGCCTACTATGACGTTAAAGCAAGAGTGTGTTTCTTGGTCAAGCTTTATAGAACTATACACGAGAACAGAGCGAATTGTATTTACTTTCAAAGATGATTAGAATTCCTACCGATGCCGTTACAATGCCACATCATTATAAACCTAACGATCCTTCTTCGAGGCTAACTTATGCGTTTGCTCCCCTTCATTAAGAACCACGACACCAAGGAAACAAAGTGATAGATAGTTTCAAGCTAGATAGTTTCAATGGGCAAACATAAACGCCGTATTTCAACTTCCGTTGTAAATTTAGACCAGTTCATTCAGATGCACGCTGACTAGTAACTTGACATTCCACGGATGGAATTGATGACCTAGTCAGACAGCATTGTTCGCTGTGTCGATGGTTTAGTTTTGGTTCAAGTCGAGACAGGGTTATCGTGTCGTCTGAAAGCTAGCTCACTTTTCCATCAATGATGTTAGTCGACCGAAGCAACTGCAAACCATGAAAGGAGATGCTAAACGAGACGGACGTGACGTCGGTTACCAAGGGTACGTTTGACTACGAGGGGGCAGACGGGAATGGCGTTGTGACGTCAGTTCACTGTGATATAATGCAAGAAGTAAACCTTGTCGACTGACAACGTACTTTCGTGCCTTTGATCTTTTAGCGAAGCATCTTAAAAAGTGATATAGCCTGTTAGGTGTTTTTTCAAGGCTCAGTAATGTCTATATTCAATTACATTTGATTAATCCAGTATATCTACCGGGTAACCAAATAGATTACCTCTTTATAAAGGTCAAAGACTCAAAAACGATCATTATGTCTTTTGTGTAATGGAACTATGATACTTGTGGAAAATCCAGAACCTATACTGGCTATACCTCCCTTGGTATTACGACGGGTTGCGCATGGCGTTTATCATACTATCACAAAGAGTAACAGGTTCTTTAAACAGTGTAAATGTTCCTATATAAGGATGAGTCAGTTAATAACTGAGTCTCAATCAGACAATCCTGTGGTCAACAGCATGAGCATCGATCTGCTCGCCTGAGATACGATGACATGTGACAACAAAGTCAGCGAGTCAGACTACCGGTAGTCGCCTCTACATAGGTTACTGAAGACCAATTCTAACCCAGGTCTTCATGGGGTCCCATAAATGTGTGAGTTTAGTTTTACGGCGATCTGAGCAATATTCAAACTATATGGGGCGGTGTGTAAATAATCGAGTCTGGACCAGACAATCCAGTGATCAGCAGCATGAGCATTGATCTGCACAAGTGGGAACCGATGACCGCTCCTGTGTGTCGCCTCTTACGACAAGCATGGGTTACTGAAGACCAATTCTAATCCCATATATACAATAGATAAACAAAGTAATGTTCAATGCGGCGCTAGATAAAACTCACTCACTCATCAAGTTGGATAGAAAGCAACTGTGCAGACAGTGCAGATGGATACACCTGGCGTCATGAGGGGACTGTCGTTTTCTCATCTCTTACATTTAATATACGAAATTCATTATAAGTGAAGGCGTTTACAACTTCTCCATATTTGTTCTTATCTTACGTGAATGAACATTGCAGTTGGATATAAATCACCCATCAAATCCGACTCATTCTCCAGCACTATGTGAAGTAGGTGTCCACCACCATTCCTGACAAGTCTTTCAGATAACCAAAGTCCGACATTGATCTGTATTAAGCAGCATTTCCTCGTCTAAAATCTCTTGATAAGGTTCGGCAGTAACCTAATCCGGACTCCAGGCAACAGTTGAACAACTCTGGCATGTGTGCACGTTTCATGACTTTCTGTAGCAGCTGGGATGCGGCGCCGGATCGCTTGGTTCTGCCTTGTAGCAGCTCTCTGTTTGGTAAATCTGGCACGGCTTGATTATGTTAACATGCACTTCAGTTGTGTTGGTTAATGTAGATGGGAGATAGAAATAGTTCTGGGAGTTCTTTATTCTGTTATTGCTTAAAGGTATGTTGTTACAATCAGGTCTTTCCGCGCCCTGCACGGCTGGGGTTAGTGATGTACGTAGTTTTTGTAGTGATCATAAACATCATCTGCATCAGTATGATCTGTGAGTGAGTTTAGTTTTACGCCGCACTATACAAGCTGTAGGGCGGTGGTCTGTAAATAAGTCTAGACCATACAATCCATTGATCAACAGCATGGGCATCTATCTGCACAATTGGGAGACGATCACGTTTCAACCAAGTCAACGAGTCTGACCACCCGATCCCTTTAGTCGTCTCTTAAGCCAAGTATGGCTTGCTGAAGATCGATTTCTAAGGCGGGTATTCAGGGGTCACCAATGTGATGATAAATATGATAAATATTTATTATGATGATCGTTGGTGTTGAGAGGTTAATTGATGATGATAGTCATAGCTCGTATGCTGCTGAAGCTGCTGAAGCGGAGCTGTCGATGACGACGAAGATGTCGATGATGATGCTGTTAACTGACGTCGTTCTGCTGTCAACTGATGTTGGTCATGATTGTGACATAATGATGTTGATAAGGATGGTGGTGGTGCTGGAGATTTGGTGATGATGATAATTCATTTGGGGGCTGAATATGATATTATGATGATGATACTGATGCTGGAGATTTGGTGATGATAACCACTGAAGGTGACAATGATTGGTATTGATGATGCTTGATAACTGATGGTTATGATAAATATCATCATCATCATCATCATCACCATCATCGTGAATTGACACCTGCAAATTCATGCCGCAGACGTAGAGGAACATAACACCTGTAGCAACAACTTCAAAGACAGCCAGGCTCACGGATGCACTACTCCCTCAGATCCACATTAAAGACTGCATTTGCTTCCTCTTAATGCAATGTACATTTTATATCCTGCACCACCCCTAAATGAGAACCTAAATATCTAATAGGACTCTAGGAAGGTGGGTGTGACGGAAGTAGAACCTCTAAAACCCATCATAGCCTACTCGCAGCGATATTTAATAGATTTCCTTAAATATTGATCAAGATTGTTTCGTTCACAGTGACATGTTCTTGTCTAATAAGAACTAGTAATTTGAGATTGTTTAACCGAGCTATCCTCCGTTAAACCGTCCTGTCGCCCGTCCCCATGTCACTGCACTCTTTGTCAGTGAGGGTGTGAGGTAACATTTACGCCGGTTCAAGCAGTATTCCCTCAATATCACGGAAGGGGACAACAGAGATGGTCTTCACAGGTTGAGATTTAGTGGAGGCAACCAAGATGTACTTGAAACACTCAGTGCTCATACTGGTGCCTAAGATCATTGTTTTCTTCCTCATGAGTAAATTTGACTGGACAATTTTCATCAATTAAGATGAACACGTGATTTGAAGGTTTGCAGTGCATTATCTCCAAATTAGATTTAACTGACAAATAACATTCAGGTTGATTTAATAATATTTTCTTCACAAATGTGAGCGGGATTGGGGACAAGTTATCCAAAATAAAATACCCGCTCCCTAATATTTACATACGTACATTTTTAATTAAATACATCTTAGAAAAGAATAGGAGGAAGAGATAGGGAAGTGAAAGAGAGGAGGCAATTTATGTAATCACACAAGACGTTTTGACTGTTGAATATAAGTTCGCACACATTTAAAACGTATTCATTCTGTTCACCGGTCAAATGAGGATTTCCCTATAACGTCAGAGACAGTGTGATTGGAGAGTCATGTTTTACAATACTTTTTTAGATTTAACATTAATATCTCTCTTTGAATGTTGTACAATTTAGATTCCAATATGAAGTGATGTACATTTTCACAAGCATTGCCACAGTAACATTTCATTTTGAAATGATACAGATCATAATTTAGCTGACTAGCCATATATCTCAACTTTGTGTGTATAATATTAAGTTTTCTAATTCCAAACAAGTAATATGATGGATATACAGGTTGCTCGCACTTTAAGCACGACTTGAAACTTTGCAATGAAGGTCGATTTCTTTCCTTCTCAGGAATATTCTACCACATACTTACAGTTGAGGGAAAAATGGAATCATACGAAAGTCTTAATCTTGCAGAAAAGACGATAATATTGTTAGCATTCCTAAGGTTATAGTTAAATCTTGATCCCACGCTGGCATGAGTAATATCTTTTAGTATACAGAGGCAAAAGTATTTTGAATTTTATATAATATACAAACTTTTCTTCTTTTTCTTCGTTCATCCAGCCTTTCCCATCCTGTCTCATAATATAGAATTTGCCATTAGGTATATCTAGGTAGACCCGTCACTATTCTGAACATTCTGGTTATTGTCAGTGCCAGATCATGTGATTCAAAACTCATCAGTGATTGGTCCGTCACTTAGAACTGTAGGATCTCTTATACAAACATTGATTTAGTAGGGATGAAACAATTAAAAATCTGAAAATCAAACTTCCAATGCAAAAGTGTAACAGAGGATGGAATGGCAGCTTTAGTATTGTAACCACTTTAGTTTTACTATTATAACTCATGTTTTCCAAAAAGTGGACTTGGAACACTCTGGTTTTCAAGCGACGACTTGAGTAAGTTAATTGCTCCACTCCACCATTGGTAACATTACCTGTCTGGATATGGTCTTTGACCTTTCGTGTTATGGATGAACGCTTAAACCACTAGATAGGCACCTATCGCCGTTTAAAACTGTAATCCAGTTACATGAAGATATGATGTTGGGCAGTTCCAGACATGTTGTGTTAGACTGGCGCTTTCAGAGTTGTTCGTCCAATCAGTTTCTTGGATACATACGCATTCGAACGCTGGAGTGTGCAATTATGGTTTCACGGCGCTGTTAAAGGTCACATGCAACCGAAAAATCAAACATAATTAAAACACATTTATTACCTATTCATGACATATAATATTCATTGCTGCTTTTAAAAAACCAAATAAACAAAATTACAAGCGTACAATCGCGATTCAAAAGTGCAAAATTTTGTACTTGGGCTTACTTCCCCCGAAACGAAGCCCTCGGGAGACCGAACCCAGTCATAGCGGGTGGATGTGCACTCAAGTGTAACGACGGCTTCTGATTGGCTGTTTCATTTGCTGATATGCTGAGGGTTCATTGTGTGTACAGAAAGATGATCTGTTTGATGGGTGGGCATTTTAGAAGTATGGCGAGTCACAAGAAAGTAAGATTCTTTATGGATAACAACTTCTTTTGTGTACTTGAAGCGTCGTTTCAGTATGGATTCATATACTGTTGTCAAACAAAATCATACACACTAAAAGAAGTCATTATTCATGAAGAATGTATATAGAGATGTTGGGTTTGGAAAATACATGTTCTCTGAATCTGCGCTCGATCCAATCAAAAATCATGTCAGTAGAGATGGTAAACTACTGCGTGGCTGGAATCTGTCATTCGTCTAAGTACAAAGCAGGACTTGAAACTGACAAGAGTTTGCACCATTTTCTGTCAGATCAAGTCATCCGAAAAAAGTGAATGTAGTTTGTTTGCAACCCACAGACATAAAAACATGTCATGTGTATCACACGTGCCTAATTACCACAAATTATTTTTTTTTACGCAACGAGTAGATTATGTACTTGTTTGTGTACACAACCAAGATTAGACTACTGCTCACGACCTCAGACGCTTGGCATGCATACTGTTTCAAGCTCCGAGAACCTATTCACTGCGCATGCGTTATGGACGCAGAGCGGCACAGTTGTTGAAAACAGTCCCCCCCTCCACCAGCGCTGGGGGGAATTTAGTGAAACGTTCGAACTCCGATTTCGCGGGCTTTTTTTTCATCGCGTTTTTTTAACTTTATAGGTTGAATTGGCATTTTTTATGATTTGTTTCGGTAAGTGCATACCGAAAGGTACCAGAATCTGCAAAGTTGTGTTGTACGTTGCATGTGACCTTTAACAATATTCCAGCAATATCACGGCGTAGAACACTAGAAATAGGCCTCACATATTGTACTCAAGTGGGGAACGGAACCAGGGTTTTCGGCGTGATGAGCGGGCGCTTTAACCACGTGGCTACCCCAGAGCCCTCGAAAGCTAGATTAAAGGTTAGAAACACCTATAGAGTACCGCTCAGCACAGTGAACTCCGAGTAAGCCACCCCAGGCCCTGCGAAAACATGAATGCAGAAAATATACAGAAAATGCATAATATTGTGCTTGGATGTCACACGAGATGGACTAACACATTCAGTGGAACGTTTTGACTGATAATGTTTTATATCTTGAGGGACAAAACATTATATTTTACTCTTCCAGTGGCACTTGAAACTTTGTCATCAGCATCTAACAGCATCAGCCGTATTCACCACACTCTTGGTGTAAGTATGAACGTCTTAGTTCATGGGTTTCATGAAAACAAACTAGTAATAAATAGCAATTTTTAACGAACTGAGCCACTTTACCGTAAACCCGTGAAGATCTGGGTTAGAACTGATCTTCAGTAACTTATGCTTGTCGTAAGAGGCGACCAACGGGATCGAGTGGTCAGACTCGCTGACTTCATTGACATATGTCATCATTTCTCAGTTGTGTCGATTAATGCTCATCACAGTGGTGTTTGGTTTAGACTCGATTATTTGCCAAATAGCAGGAATGTTGTGAATGCCACACAAACAAAGTTGGCAGAAACGTTATTTTGTGATAACAAGCCTTTAACGCCAACGCACGAAGTCACACGCCAGCCATTGTAAAATTGAAGACCATATCAACATTTTCTCAGCCAGTGAATCGCACCCCATCCCCATCAATGATACTGACGAGACAACACCAACGTAGCCCGGGGGTGGGGGAACACGTGCACGAACCTGCGTGTGTGTAAACGTTAACGTAAACGTGCCAGAGATAGTGTAAACGTATTACGTCAGAGGAGCGTGTGGAACTCGCCTGGAATAAAACACCTGTGATGTTGAAACCATCACGCTGTCCATATGGCAGTGAAATGGACATGTTACAAGCATCTAAGCCGTCCCTGAGCTCCATGCCATGTTTACGGTTGCCGCAGTTTGTTAGATCAATGTACATGGCATAAACACGCTTTGTAGATGGGCGGGGCTGAGTTGAATGATAATCAGTGTTTCAATAAATGGCGTCTTTATTTTGTTCTAGCCAGATAAGGCACATCCGGCTCATCAAATTATAGAACCCAACTCTTGTAAACTGAAAGGCTAAAATGGTCAGCAAGCAGCATATCCATGTCTGTGGGTTTCAAGGGCGGCGTGGTACCGTAGTTGTTAAAGAGTTCACTTGTCACGCCAAAGACCCGGGTACGATTTCCCACACGGGTACAATGTGTGAAATCCATTTCTGTTGGTCCCCGCCATGATTTTGCCGGTATATTGGTAAAGGCTGTGTAAAACAATACCCATTGACTCACACGCTCACTGACTTACGGGTCTCACCAAAGAGGGCAGCGTCGGACACCTTCTCCATCGCCGGCTTCAGTACTTCCGGTAACAAACAACGTTTCATACCTTTTCGAATGGTCTAACCATCCACTACCTAACTATTATGACCCATTACAACTGTGACAGCCAAGCATGGTTTGTACACCAAGGCCTACTTTCATAAAGCACTGAGGTGATCGTAAGTCACTAAGGTAACCTCAGTGCAACATGAAGGAATGGGAGTAAAGGTTGACCTTAGTAAAGTTTGATTCGTGAAGGAGCCGCTGGTCTGTTAAAGTCTATTTGGCGATCGCCGAATATAGTTTTGTCAGCATTCGTCAGTACTCGAGTCATTCCGGCAAACCGGATGGCGACTGTCGTACCCATTTCGAGGCCATGTTCACAACTAGACAAGGAGATGAAAAAGTCTATTACTATTTCCAAAGAAAGATAACTCTGAATTTCCAAACATGTCTTCTCCTAAAATATCCCATATTCCGTGGACATAGCAGCTATACGGTCATTCCCTTCGTAAAGATGTTTCAGGGTTAAATTTAAGTTTATGTTTAAGTTGTGCTTTGCATAGTTTAGCCTAGCTTCAACGTTCGACGGTGTCGACATTTTCACGCTTCGAAATGCGTTTCTTCTACGCGCGACCTGATTCGTTTGCCACGAATCTTGGCAATGATGACGTAATATTTAGGTACGAGTCTTCTTGTAGATCACAGAAAGAGGCGAATAGTTACGAATGGCTTGTCACCGGACATCTGGTACCGGAAGTAAACTGTGAGTATCGCAAATTTGTGCGCGCAAAGGGTGCCGGGAACCAGCTTATTACCGGAATTAGCGCCTACGGCAGCACTAGGTATTAGAATATAGTCACTTTTCATTACTGGTTGGATGTACATTTAAAGATATAATTTTATCTCTGCGTGTGAAAGAGTGCTTCATCGTGCACCAGTGGATCGTCTTCAGAAATCTCCCCCTTTACCACCCTACTTGAATTTAGAATCATCACTCACCCATTACCACGTTGTTGTTTACAAAAAGCTATTTTCTCTAAATTGTGTCTAGGTATTAGTTTGCTCAAAATAAACTGAGCTCATATATATAGCAATTTTCCTACTCCACGTAATCGAAGCAACATGATATAGCAAGAAAACTTCGCCAGTTATAATTGAAGCTCTATATGTTGACATATGGCGTCACCGATGACGTCATCAATAAGAATACGACACTGTGGCGCCGTGCAAAGTCACTTTCAGCGTGAAAGAATTTTAAAAAAACAACGCAGGACGAGTTAACTGTGAAATTCATCTGAGTATGATAAGAAATAGGTTTTTTTGAATAACGGTATACGCTACTTTGTCCAGATACCTGGCAATATAGTTATCCCAGCCTCAACTTACGACTGCCATTCTGGAGCTCAGAATCTGTGCCTCAGGTAAGCTCTTGCCATTCAGAGAATGGTCTGTTTCCATCATCTCTTTTGGGGTTGAACAACTGGGATTCGGTCGACTAAAAAGATCCAGTTTCCATTTTTACAAAATGACAGTACCACTGGACACATTGGATATTTTTGTAAAAGACTTGCTTTTGAAACTTGACATGTGTTCGTTGTCCTGGTGATATTTTGAGGTGTAGCATTTCACGTTTGCGTTTACCTGCTCGAGAGATATGTGCAGAGTTCTACTGATAAAATCTGCAAAATGTGACGATGCCCCGCATTATTAAGTATAGTAAATTCTGGACCTCTCTGTGTTAGAAAAAAACATGCTTTTGTCAAGTTTTATGCACCATACATTAGTCGTATTTGTTTTAGAATGATTGGATTCCTAAATCCACGAAGTTTCACATGTATTGGTCGTATTAATGCTGTTCGTTAATATTGTTTCTGTAACGATTATTGTGGGCGAACTAGTTATCCTGTAGTTGCATTAGAATCGTGTCTGTACTCCGCTTTACAATTTTCTGTTTATTATTTTGAACGACGCCATAAAATAGCCTGTCTGCTTACATAACCACCGGCTGGTATCTTTATGGACTTGTGGCTCACCCCGAATCAATGTTCTCTTGAACTTTGTTTATAAATCCCATAAAAATAAACTAACATGTTAACGAAAGAAACATTCAACATTCATGAAGGGTCCGAAGTGGTCATTAAATGTCATACTATGAAGAGTATCGGGTCCATATCATCAGCGCTGTTGGGTGTGAAGTGAATATAGACGTTATTAACGTCGACGTCATGTCGGATGTAACGATGACGTTGCCTATTAATGCTGCTTAGTAAACAACCTATTACAGCACTTAGTTCTCATAGGTTGTTTGTTGTTTTACGCAGCAGTCAGCAATGTCCCAGTTATACTGCGTCGGCCTTCAAAAAAAAGTCTTGACCATGCAATCCAGTGATCAACAGAATGAACATCGATCTATCCAAGTCAGTGAGTCTGACCACCCGATCCTCTTACAGCAAGCATAGGTTACTGAAGATCAGTTCTAAGCCAGGTCTGCACGGGTCTGTCGGATGTAAAGCTGATACACCAAGTAATATTGTCCCATCAAACTACATACTCAGCGTTGGTGGGATGGGTGTAAGGGTGAGGCTGATCCCACACATGGGTACAATATGAGAATTCCTTCCTTCGTTTTTCTTATGGCTGAATATTGCGCAAAATGGTATAAAACATATTCCCTGATTCACTCGTCCATCACGCAGTCTCACACTCACAACCTGCTAACTCACTCCCTAGATTACACACTCACTCACGCACTCATCTGCCCAATCACTCACCCAACGTTCACTCTGAGTAGAGTGGATGTGATGGAAGTATAACAGAAAACACGACACTTTTGCTTTGGGTCACTTTGATGGATATCTTTAGTTTCGCTGATTTATGTACTTTCATCTCTGACAATACCACTCCACAGATAAGAGGATAGTTACACTTTATAACAATGGCGTTTCGGTTCTCTAAGCTGAACTGGAGCTCAATCACCGAATCTCTATACAAGAAGTGACCTTAAATCAGATGTTTTAATGTTAACCCATCTGTGACGTCATCATTTCATGCAGTATTTATTCAGAGTATTATAACTTTCTCCTTCCAGTCTCCTCAGATCAGTTCGTCTCAAATCTAAAGTAGACAAAATTGTTAACACTGTCAGTAAAATCGCTGGGATCAAATTTGAATGTTTATCATTAGCATGTGAATGGCAAATCGTGAATCAAGTTGTCACAAATATATATCTGACCCAGCTCACTGCTTACAGTCGGAATAAAAACAATGAGTATTTATAAAGCGTTGTATCCACCAACAAGGTGCATGCTCAAAACGCATACAATACGAATACAACCCCATGCCTTCGGGCCACTGCTACAAAGTTCCAATAGTGAAAACTAAGAGAGTTCGTATATCCTTTATTCTTAGTATCTCTCATAAAGAAATGTGAAGATGCGTACATTCATGAATTCATGGAAATATGTTACGTATTTGTATTTCTCCGATGTGTCAGTAGCTCTGTTGATGCTGTTGATGAAACACAAGTTCCTGTAAAGGCAATAAAGTAATATTATTCTGTTGTATCTATTCAAGCCATGTTCAGACATGCCCGTGAGCATGTGTTTGTGTATGTGTCTTCTTAAAACCTGATAATATTTCCTATGCGCTGCTTACCATAATAACATGTTGGTTTGGTTGATGAAGTAAAGTCAGTATCGGTTTACATAAATGGAAAAAGACCTTATAACATAACCCAGGATCCGCCCCTGTTTGTCTAAGCTGCGCGTACATCATTGCCATATCGTTCCCACAATTTCAAATTAGTTCATTAATGAAGGTATACGAAGTTCATTTGGATCAATATACGAGGACATTCATTATCACACAATTAGCCACACAACGAACAGAAGGGCAGCATTTCGAGACATACATTCAAAACATATGTTCCCACCATCGCCACCGATGACTGGGAACTGAGTACCGTGTTCAAAATAAACTACCTTTGGCGAAAATGATCTAAGGGTCGTCTGTTTTAAAAAGTAGTGTATCTTCTTCGTAGGAAGGAGGTCAGCAGAATGTGTCATATCAAAATACAAAGAGACGACAGAGTCAGTTACTTCCGTTATCAGCGCCATCTTGAAAAAAGCTAAAACCGAATGTCTTGTGGGAATAGCGGTCGCCATATTGAATATGTCAGTATCACACTTATCGAATGAGCATCTTTCATAATTGGTCCCTTCAGATACTAGCAGGATTACCTACAAAGCGCTCTTATGATAAAAATATGTCTTAATTGGCTCTTGTCCATTCCGGTTATGATTGCTGTGTCGTTATATGATAAACTGTACTTTCTTACTGCAAGCGCGAGGTTTATCATCTTACCATAGGCGCCTTTTATCATGGAAGACAGCCTGTTCGCATTTGCCATTATACACTGAATACCCAACGCGTTAATGCTTTCCTTGGGGCGTGTCAGGCCATGCTGACATACAGTGCCCTTGATAAAAAATATATACACCTGTTTCATGCTAAAATAACAAAAGGTTCGTGATGAAAGTACTAGGGATGGCCAGTCGTAAATGTGGTTAACGTGCCATGTGTGAGCCACACGTAAACACCAAGACGCAACAGATTTTTTTGCGGGTGGATTTAATCAGTGCATCGCGTTTATTGTTATCACCGCTGCTTTGAAGAACCCTGTCATGCTTCTGTGTTCTGTGTCGAGCAGATGTTCAGGAGTGGGATCAGGCGAGGGGAGGTTTCAAGCTGTGGGGGGCAGGGCATGGGACTATCCTGGGAGGTGCGGGGCTGGTTTCGGGATAAAGGTGGTCGGTGGTCCAACCCGGCCTGAAGACACACCATCAATACTGTTAAGGGGACTTTCACATCTATTTTTGAACACAGTGACAACCCACTGTATTTAGACATAGGAATACGATTACGTCTCGTATGTACGTACGTACGAACAAATGTTCATTGCCCAGGTATATGACAGCTGAAGTCAACTATGTCCAAGAACTAGTGAATCCCAGGTCATCTTTCTTTAACGGAATGGATTTCAGTATCTGTTCAGTACCTGTTCCAGAATGGAATCCTAGCGCTAACGTGTGTGAGTGCGCGTGCGTACGAACGTGTGCGGCTGTGTTTGTCTATTTGTTGTTGTTTGTCCTTGTACTATGCTCCAGCAATATGACCATAACATGTAAACATTCGAGCCACATCCAGACACACTAATATTATAAGAATCACCGATAGGGTTCGATGACACACAGGTCAACTAGGCGAACCTAACCGTCGTATTTATTCAAACACACCCTGCAGTCTGCATTATTGTAGGACGTTGTCTGCTTAAGTGGGAGGAAAAGCCCAGGTTTCAAGCCGCAGGGGCTTGGGTAGTATTGTTTGTAAAGTCAGTGTTTAGAGGATGCAACCTCTCGTCAAAGATACATTTGAATCACACTCAATAAAACGAACATAGATGATTCAGAACTATTTCCCACTTAAATCAGTTCCTGATTCCTTTTATAATCTATTACACAGATATTCCTACACCGGAATGTTGTTTATCAACAGCAGACAAGCGCTTCTTTTCGTGCTATCTCCAATCCAGGAGCACTACAAATGATCAAAGCTTGTCTTAAGCACAACACGAACCCTCCTTTGAAAATAAGTTGGCTGGCTTTGAGATTCATTTTGGCATATACGTGATAAAGGTAACAGGATTCTGCTTGTATGGCTCAAGACGTTCATGTTGTTGCCTTTGAATCTCGCGTTACACTGCGTGGCTCACGTGCAGACATGTAAGGCAACCAAGAAGGTTATCAGCAATGCGTTTTCTTCCCCGAAGAAAGAACAGTATGTTAAGGTGATTAGTACCCTAACAGGCTAAGTATCCATTACGAATTTAGATGTGTTTTGTATCATATATATACTGGACAAAATAAGTTAGGTATATTGGTATTTTTATAACTGATATTTTATTAGTGTTTCGCTGAATAAATAGATCACTATTCAAAATTTCAAAATTTGCAAATATCCCTAACTTTTTTGGTCCAGCATAGAAGAATAATTAAACAAAATGAAAGTATCCAACAACCTTTTTATTTAGGCATCGTCGCTTATGATTTAGATTCGGTAGTTGTAGTCTATGTTGCAATAACGTCCCTTTGTTGTGTCAGGATCCGCTGGTATACCTTCTCTTCTCCAGGGCTGCGGTTCCCAATTGTTCCTATCTCCAACTAAGAATTGTAGTGATTTGATTGGATAGGTATTCATATGTCGTTCCATTCGATTCTGCTGAAAACGAAATTTTGTTGGCTGACCACCAAGCAGTGAATGGGTACCCGTTAGTATGAGATTGTAATGTGGCTATTAACTGTCGACCAACGAACAGGCAGTTTGGGGTCGATACTCACCAGGGAGTTGGGAATAGCTCTCGAATTTAGCGCCATGAGCATTCGATTTCTCTTGGAATTTTGTGCATTTTACATACACGTAGTATCGCATTGTTTTCAGTGGTGTAGCAATCAGACTACAAGGGAGAGAAAATACACGGGGATGACATTAACTTTACGTTAGGATGAAACTGAATGGGACGTGGAAACCACATCACACACTCGGAGACCTCTATGTTTTAGTTGCTTGGTTGGGTTGTTATTTAACGCCGCCCCAGCAATATTCAAGCTATATGGTGGTGGTCTGTAAAAAATCGAGTCTGGATCACACAATCCAGTGATTATCATCGTGATCGATGTTTAGAGTTTACATGGATGACAGTCATACTCTTGTTTGCAAACACGCCAACAGAAAATGCTGGGGAAAGAAAGAGTTGTGTCCCTTATTGTGCCACGATCCGTTGATCGTAACGTAACTGATAACTGTTTCAAACGTCGTGAAGCCTAAGTCTTCGATTTACCGATTTTTCACTCCGAGACGCTCAACTCAGCCATTTTAGTGAGAAAGCAACCACGCAGGGATGTTTTTATGACCTATTTCAGTAGCTGATTCGCTTTCTCAAAGCTGAATGTGCCTGCTCTGTTGGGCTCTAGTGTGAAGATTTGTATCGTATTCTTGTTTCACACTGCTCCACCAAATAACAGTGTAACCCAAACCACTCATACTAGTCAACTTCTAACTGAATGGCTTTGTTTGCATGCAACATTAACCAGTATTCCAAACCCATTACAGATACAGACTGAACGCCACTTAATGTATAAGAAACACTTTGTGGGGAATACAAACGAACTGAGCGGTTCTTGGTTACCGTACTCGCAAAGATGCATTCATACGGTTGTTTCACCTGACTTCAAACGTTTGTTGTTTAAACTGCATTATATTCATGGGTATGACCAAAATATCTGATGAATGCCAATGTAGTGTTGTTTAGCTAAACACATGTTTTAGAACGGGCCCTTATCCCGTTGACAGACAGACGGATGTGTGTTCTATCCGTGTTGCCAGTCGCCATAACGGAATATGAATACAGCCAACTAGAAAACCGCCTAAACGCGACACCCCTTCAGTTCGTATCAAATCTACTTTAATATTGATCATACACTGTATGATCAGAGCGCCTATTTAGATCACTGATATACAGCTTAGGCAAGTTTACTTTTGATCATTCATTTTTTAAAAAGAAACTGTTCATGAGAACTATGTCTGAATGCCATCACTTACAAGTACAGTCTGTTTGAGTTTTCACTAACACAAAGTTTAACAATTGCAAGAGAACCTAAGTTTGCACTTGCCATTGTTTTGCACCGGGGTGAGGGGTTGTCACTTGCTGGTCGTACAGCGAAGAGTGACAACAATTTCATGATCGTTTGTTAAACACGTTATTTATTCGTGTGTCCAATATTAATTGACAGATTTGATCTGACGATTTCATGTTGCTGTACTAAATTTGGTTTTGTTGCAGTTATTAGATTTTAAGTTAGTGAGCAATTCATCGGTCTCAAATGAAATCAAGCGGATTGTAAATGTACTCCCACCTTGAACAAATGTCAAACTGACACTTGTGTAATATAATGTACGAAGAATACATCGACAGAGATGTTGGCAGTGTAAGTATGTAGGTTAACTCTCCCTACTTCACAACGTCGCCCGATCCCTTGGCGTTATTTATTCCAGTGCTAGGTTCAGTACCTTTAATCACACCACGAAGTGCAGAAAACACACTCAGGAGTATTTACTCGAGTCAAGACGTTTATGTCTTTTGTCACGATTTAAATTAATTTCAAAGCACCCTTTCTCACCTTGAGACTTTTCACTGTAATTAACGCATCCATTTTATGGTTGGGGTGAGTCGCGCAGACATAACGAATATATTCAAGGTTTTTAGCTGGTTTCGGGAAATTAATCAGTTTTTTTTTTCATTGATTTTCCTCCAGTCGTTAATTTGAATTAACATTCTAGGTTTGGTTCTGCCGGGGTGCGCACTAAATAAATCAGCGCTCAATACTGTTAAACCTAAACATATCCTTTACGGAAATGGACTTGCATTTTTCATATAGTACAAAGGCTGGCTTGGTGTTTTGGGGGCAGTCGATGATAGATTAAGATTTTCTTTACGTGAAGCGATTAATAATAATTATAAATAGAACGCACTTTCAGTTCATTTTTGAGCGCCACGGGAGCGTCTGGAGGCGATGCTAAATGTGGTCGGGTTTATGGTGTTAATGCACGAAAAGAAAGGGATTTGGCAAAGGAAAATAGAAGAGTGAAAACAGGTCATTTGTACCGACAGAAGTTCAATAAACTAAAAGCATTTGTGCTGTGAGGGCGTTTATTCAATTAACATCGTTAAAACTGCCTACTTCACACAAATGAAACTTTAAACCGTTTTAGGTTTGTTGCAGCAAAGTCAACTGTGGGTTCCATAACATCAGGTGCAGTTTGTTCACTTCACTATGTAGTTGCAGTCGTGTTTTATACACTGTTCAAAGCGGCTTTGCAATATGATTCCCCAACTCACTCGCCGATGTGAGATATTACTTGTCTTGATCAAGGGAGGCAGTTGTAGGCATTGACCAGTTGTCTACATTAATGTAGCATTAAAGAGGTGATGAAGGGGATCTGGTGGTCAGGCTCGCTGATGCATACCATCGTATCCCAACTGTGTCCATGTTCTGTTGATCACCTGATTGTCTGGTCCAGGCTTGGTTATATACAGACATCTACCATACAGCTGGAATATTGCTGAGTGCGGCGTAAAACTTAACTCAGTCACTTCCTACATTATTGCATTTCCTCGTGTAACGGGCGATAGTTTTAAGCACGGCATTTTATCTTTGACATTAAAAGGCGTCGGACCCATTGCTCAAGGCTACCTACGTCCTTAGATAATCGTAATTGCAATACTTCAACACAGGGTTTTGATAGTTCTAGCGTTAAGATCGCTTCGTGCAACGAGCCCGAGGCGTTCAGTTCAGGAAATGTAGTGAGCAAGATTTGATTGCCAGTTTCGGGTGCTTTCGCAAGTTCTCGGAACCATTCGTGGACACTCAGGGACAAGCATTCGTGAAGGTATCGGACAGACACGGGTACACACATTTCTTCGTGTCTTGTCATTGGCAGGGACGGTCGGAAGCTGTGTGATTTGGCTGAATGGCTGTGATCCTGTCAGGAAGTTGACTCATTTCATGCATGTTTATACATCTCAGCTCGAAATTTCATATTACACAGCACAATAAGGAATCGATATTGAAGCAAAATACGATATGAGCGTGCATTTGATGTCAACCATTTAAATAAATCACACACCCTAAAACCAATAAAAAAACCCACACGCTCAAATTCAGTGGTCGATGTGCGTTTTGACAGTGAAATGAATTCCCCTACTTTGTGCTTCCACAGGTATCACAGTTGACGAAATGGGCCGAGTGTACCCGAATGTCAGCGCTAGTGTACGAGAGCAGTTTAAGTAAACCTCAGTCCTGTGAAATCTCAGACCTTCGGTCTCCGGCAGTCTTTCATTTATTGCCTAGCCACATTTATTTCACCCTGAGTTTACTGTGGGTTTTTGCCTTATTTAGCGTCGGCTAGGTTGCATTTTGCAAATGTCAGACTGTATTATAGATAGTGGTAGGCTATTTAGATTTCTGGAGCGCCATTTTGGGAAAGATTGTTTGCTCGTGTTTCTGTTTCGTGTTCCCACCCAAAAGAGCAAAGAAGTTCAAATGTTTCAAGTATTATTGACGAGAAACCTATACATGTTCAGGACGTCTGGTGGGGGGAAGGGTCTCTGGTTAAAACGTTCATTCCTCACGCCGAAGATTCGGGTTCGACTCTCCACATATGGGTACAAAATGTGTGAAGCTTATTTCTTTTGCTGGAAAATTGCTAATGGCAACGTAAAACTGGTCATTTTTTCTCTCTGTTGCGCAACCTCATTTGCGCCACAGATTGCACGGGGTTGGACGGGCCAAATTAATACCATTGAAAAGTTGATAAAATGTTGGTGTTTAAATGTCGATTTAAATATTAAATGAGGTTGGTCTAATGAAAGACGAGTTAGGGATAATCTATTACTACGCCATTAACGAACACAGGTGAGTCGGACCACTCTGTGCTGTCCGACTTTGCAGTGTTACTCAGAGAGCTGGTTTGAATAAACCATCTAAATGGCAGTATGTAATCTGTAAACAATCAAGCCTGGACCAGGCAATCCAGTGGGTAACAGCGTGAGCATCGCTATACCGTTCGGATATGATGACGTAACATCCTGGTAGTCGCCTCTTACGACAGGTATGGGTTGGTGAAAAACAGTTCTGACCCGGATCTTCACCGGGTAGGTTGAAGCAATAGGCTGTCATACTAAATGCGCTAAGGGGTCAATTCTAATCTGGAATACCCACGTACCCAATACACCCGCCTCTCGTGAGACATTCTACCCCTCGTCCCCACAGAGCGAACACCAGTTAAAACAAGACTCCAGCAAAATTCTCAACCTTGTCTCAGTCCTATGAACGTCGACTTGAGAGCCAATCAACACGGAGACGCTGCAAAATGGCTTAGAGTTACCGCACATTAAGCACGTGCTGCCTGTGCATAACCGCGTGTTGGTTAAGATGTTAGGCTGACGTACGTGGAGGTAATCTACTTGACTGTATCGTCAGTGGCTGTCAAGTTTGGACACTATCAACTCAGTATGGTGAGATTGTGTTACAGTGGAACGTGCGAGCGATTTCTAGCAATGCATAACTTCATTCACCAACTGCTTCTGCTGTCCGTCTCGGGGTACGGCCTCGCGCTACAGCCTGGCGTCGGGCAATAAACGCTTACCTGTTGTAGCCAAATTGAATGGCGTGTCCCATCGGTAGGGGAAGACGTGCTAATACCGGGGGCCATTACTGATTTTCAGAGATTGATTCATGCACTTTTAACGACAGTTTTGCCCCTGAAGCCATTTGGAATCTGTCCGAAGATTGATCCTTTCTTTTATTGACGTTTTGTATTTAGTGTAACGACTAAAAAAATGTTTAAGCGGTTCCTCATAGCCGATCTCTGAATTTTGTCTTAATGCTTTAATTACTTGTAAGCAAAGATGTGGCATTTTATTTCTATTTCTGGAAACAGTATATTTACCGATATTTGATTGTAACATGCAATTTCAGTGCCACATTCAAGTTACGATTTTCGTTTTGGAGTTTTGTGCAAGGCGACACCATGATGTTCATGTTGAATCAGGGAGCCTATATATATGTTGTAGAGTATCCCTGGTTGAATTCAACTGTCTCTAGGCATCTATACACTTAGGGTGTCTACACATCTATACAACACAGGGTCCCTAGGCATTTACACAACATGGGGTCTGGAGGCATCTACACAACTTTTGGTCTTGAGGCATCTACACAACATAGTGTCTCTAGGTATCTACACATTTAGGGGCCCAACACATCTACACAAACATGCAGTCTCTAGGCATCTACACAACACAAAGTCTCTAGACATCTACACAACATAGGGTTTCTAGGCATCTACCCAGCACAGGGTTTCTAGACATCTACACAACATAGGTACTCTAGACATCTACCCAGCACAAGGTCTGTATTCATCTACACAACACTGCGATTCTAGTCGTCTTCACATGTAGGGTCTCTAGATGTCTATGTCTGCACAACATAGGATCTCTAGACATCTACACAAGGTAGGTTCTCTAGACATCTGCACTAAACAGGGCCTCTAGGCATCTACACATGTAGGGTCTTTGCACATCTACACAACATAGGGTCTCTACACATCTACCCAACACAAGGTTTCTAGGCATCTACACAACACCACGTCTCCAGGCATCTACACATGTAGGGTCTCTGCACATCTACCCAACACAAGGTTTCTAGGCATCTACACAACACCATGTCTCCAGGCATCTACACAACATAGGGTCTCTACACATCTACCCAACACAAGGTTTCTAGGCATCTACACAACACCACGTCTCCAGGCATCTACACATGTAGGGTCTCTGCACATCTACCCAACACAAGGTTTCTAGGCATCTACACAACACCACGTTTCCAGGCATCTACACATGTAGGGTCTTTGCACATCTACACAACATAGGGTCTCTACACATCTACCCAACACAAGGTTTCTAGGCATCTACACAACATAGGGTCTCTACACATCTACCCAACACAAGGTTTCTAGGCATCTACACAACACCATGTCTCCAGGCATCTACACATGTAGGGTCTCTACACATCTACACAACATAGGGTCTCTACACATCTACCCAACACAAGGTTTCTAGGCATCTACACAACATAGGGTCTCTGCACATCTACACAACATAGGGTCTCTACACATCTACACAACATAGGGTCTCTACACATCTACACAACATAGGGTCTCTGCACATCTACACAACATAGGGTCTCTACACATCTACACAACATAGGGTCTCTGCACATCTACCCAACACAAGGTTTCTAGGCATCTACACAACACCATGTCTCCAGGCATCTACACAACATAGGGTCTCTACACATCTACCCAACACAAGGTTTCTAGGCATCTACACAACACCATGTCTCCAGGCATCTACACATGTAGGGTCTCTGCACATCTACCCTACACAAGGTTTCTAGGCATCTACACAACACCACGTCTCCAGGCATCTACACATGTAGGGTCTTTGCACATCTACACAACATAGGGTCTCTACACATCTACCCAACACAAGGTTTCTAGGCATCTACACAACATAGGGTCTCTACACATCTACCCAACACAAGGTTTCTAGGCATCTACACAACACCATGTCTCCAGGCATCTACACAACATAGGGTCTCTACACATCTACCCAACACAAGGTTTCTAGGCATCTACACAACACCATGTCTCCAGGCATCTACACATGTAGGGTCTCTACACATCTACACAACATAGGGTCTCTACACATCTACCCAACACAAGGTTTCTAGGCATCTACACAACACCACGTCTCCAGGCATCTACACATGTAGGGTGTCTAGGCATCTACACAACACCACGTCTCCAGGCATCTACACATGTAGGGTGTCTAGGCATCTACACAACACCACGTCTCCAGGCATCTACACATGTAGGGTGTCTAGGCATCTACACAACACCACGTCTCCAGGCATCTACACATGTAGGGTGTCTAGGCATCTACATAACATAGGGTCTCTGGTCATCTGCACAACATGGGATCTTTAGGTATGTACACAACATAGGGTCTCTAGGCATCTACACAATATTGTGTCTCTAACCATGTGAGCACTGGGTCTCTGAGCATCTACACAACACAGGGTCTCTAGTCATCTGCACAGCACTAGGCATCTACACAATATTGTGTCTCTAACCATGTGAGCACTGGGTCTCTGAGCATCTACACAACACAGGGTCTCTAGTCATCTGCACAGCACTAGGCATCTACACTTGTAGGGTCTCTAGGCATCTACACAATATTGTGTCTGTAACCATGTGAGCACTGGGTCTCTGAGCATCTACACAACACAGGGTCTCTAGTCATCTGCACAGCACTAGGCATCTACACAATATTGTGTCTCTAACCATGTGAGCACTGGGTCTCTGAGCATCTACACAACACAGGGTCTCTAGTCATCTGCACAGCACTAGGCATCTACACTTGTAGGGTCTCTAGGCATCTACACAATATTGTGTCTCTAACCATGTGAGCACTGGGTCTCTGAGCATCTACACAACACAGGATCTCTAGTCATCTGCACAGCACTAGGCATCTACACAATATTGTGTCTCTAACCATGTGAGCACTGGGTCTCTGAGCATCTACACAACACAGGGTCTCTAGTCATCTGCACAGCACTAGGCATCTACACTTGTAGGGTCTCTAGGCATCTACACAATATTGTGTCTCTAACCATGTGAGCACTGGGTCTCTGAGCATCTACACAACACAGGATCTCTAGTCATCTGCACAGCACTAGGCATCTACACAATATTGTGTCTCTAACCATGTGAGCACTGGGTCTCTGAGCATCTACACAACACAGGGTCTCTAGTCATCTGCACAGCACTAGGCATCTACACTTGTAGGGTCTCTAGGCATCTACACAATATTGTGCCTCTAACCATGTGAGCACTGGGTCTCTGAGCATCTACACAACACAGGATCTCTAGTCATCTGCACAGCACTAGGCATCTACACTTGTAGGGTCTCTAGGCATCTACACAATATTGTGTCTCTAACCATGTGAGCACTGGGTCTCTGAGCATCTACACAACACAGGATCTCTAGTCATCTGCACAGCACTAGGAATCTACACAATATTGTGTCTCTAACCATGTGAGCACTGGGTCTCTGAGCATCTACACAAAACAGGGTCTCTAGTCATCTGCACAGCACTAGGCATCTACACTTGTAGGGTCTCTAGGCATCTACACAATATTGTGTCTCTAACCATGTGAGCCCTGGGTCTCTGAGCATCTACACAACACAGGATCTCTAGTCATCTGCACAGCACTAGGCATCTACACAATATTGTGTCTCTAACCATGTGAGCACTGGGTCTCTGAGCATCTACACAACACAGGGTCTCTAGTCATCTGCACAGCACTAGGCATCTACACTTGTAGGGTCTCTAGGCATCTACACAATATTGTGTCTCTAACCATGTGAGCACTGGGTCTCTGAGCATCTACACAACACAGGGTCTCTAGTCATCTGCACAGCACTAGGCATCTACACAATATTGTGTCTCTAACCATGTGAGCACTGGGTCTCTGAGCATCTACACAACACAGGGTCTCTAGTCATCTGCACAGCACTAGGCATCTACACTTGTAGGGTCTCTAGGCATCTACACAATATTGTGTCTCTAACCATGTGAGCACTGGGTCTCTGAGCATCTACACAACACAGGGTCTCTAGTCATCTGCACAGCACTAGGCATCTACACTTGTAGGGTCTCTAGTCATCTGCACAGCACTAGGCATCTACACTTGTAGGGTCTGTAGGTGTCTATACAACAAAGGGTCTCTAACCATGTGAACATATAGGGTCTTGGCATCTACACAACATAGGATCTCTAGTCATCTATATACATAGGGTTTCAAACCATCTGTTCATGAAGGGCCTGTAACCATCTACACATGTGGGGTCTCTAGGCCTCTGCATAACACAAGGTGTCAAGGTATCTATACAACTTGATGGTATTTGATAATTTTTTGTGAATTTCTTGTGATGAAATTTTATCAGTTTCCATCATTTCTAATTGTAATTCCATGCATACTATTAAACCTGTATAAAAAGTATGGGAGCCATTTGTCATGCCATAAACATGGAATAGATTGGGAAAGCATTGAAGCCAACACACTTCCTTGTCTGATTCCTGTATGGCTACTGTGGTAAGGCATTGATGTGACATTTACATGCAAGCAGGCAAATCAATTGCAGTCAATCACTGTCATTAACTCACAATATACAGCTGATATCCATTGCAAAGTGCAGATGATGTGTTTAATGACACAGCATCAGTTGTCTATAAATAATTTATGAACAAACAACAAGGCATTAGCATTGGTATTGATAGCATGTACATTTCTACTGGAATAGCTGCTTTGCAGGAGATATGAAGACATTTCAACATCATGCTTCCACATAGAAATGACACTTTGAAATGGAAGGTTTTAGAGACCTAGCACTATTGCTTTGTAAACAATGAAAGAAAAGACACTAATGCATTTATACATAAATGTTTAGGACTCGTTTGAGACATAGCCACAAAGTCCATTCAGAAAATTTAAGGTTACAAAATTTGGAGTGCACAGGGTAACATAAGACAGTGGTGCCCCTCCATTGATCAAATATAATATCTTCATCTTCTTTGATTTAAATTAACAATGTTGTAAGCCACAACATAATATCAAAATTTCATTAAAAATATTTTACTTTTCATTTATTTAATCATAGACAAGTGGATACAATAGTATGAATGACATTTTGAGAGTATTCACTAGAACTCCTGGCTTGTTATGAGAAACTTAGTATCATTTTTTTAACTTTAATGTCCTTTTTTTCAGAATGTATATACTAGTATATCAAAACCTTAACAATATTCATTTTAAGTTTCAGCTCATATAAACATAGAGACATTTCAGGAAAAGATGGCAACATTTTACAGACTTCATTGTGTTCTTTAATATATAATATAAATTAATTAGCCTAATCTTAAAATTTATACATTATGTTCTTTTTATGTTAGATTTCCATTTACGATATGTATGATCTCAGCCTAAATTAAGTTAGTCCGCACCAGTTGCATGAAAACAGTGAAAGATGAGGAACTCCGAAGAATGCAGATTTCAAAATGTGTTGATGGCAAAGCATCCTCTTCTCATTGATGTTCCCAGTGGCCCATCTCATTGACAGGGGCAATCATTACTGTATTAATGGCATTTGTTGGAGAGTATTTCAGGCAAATATGTAATTCTGACATGAATGCATTTATGCCAAGCCTTTTGTGCCATTTGTAATGTCCATTTCATCAGACAGATATCGATACTAGACCTATCAATCTGAGGGTCTTGTGTCTGCGGTTGACTCAGTGCATTACTGGCCTCTGTCAGGTAATTGTGGCCTCTATCAGGTAATTGTGGATGATCTCGGACATTTGTGCAGTGCCCTTTGTGTGCAGTATCATGCGAAATCTGTCTCGGTTTGATCATTTTTCAGTACCTGAGCAATTGATTTTTAAACATCTCATTTTTTATTAATCTTGTGTTGCAAATCCAATATTGCTGCTGAAGTCCGATATGTGTGAAGCAGTGGTTTGATTTGTACGATTATGACAATAAATTTTAGTCTGTCATTCTCATGTGGCAGGAAACATACCTCAGACAAAGTAACAGAGAAGTGATTTGTTATCATACATTAGGCCAGACCAATGTTATTTCTTGTTGTACGGATGTGCCGTCGTATATTTTCAATAATGAGAAACAAAATATAAATTAATTTTTCCTGCTCAAAAAATAAAATCTTAATTTTTTTATTGGCTAAGAATGTAAACTCAGAGGAAAATACTCTTTATGTTGCTTTTTTTACCCATGTTTCACTTTATAAATTGCCTAAAGTAAACTACTTGGAGTATTTAGAAGGAATATTACTTTGAATTGAGAAACAGAATGAATAGAATGATTTATTTTGTCCTGTGAATACTCAAGCCTGGACCAGATAATCCAGTGAACCTGATTCTGTTAGTCACCTTTTACAACAAGCATGCGTTGGTGTAGAACAAGTCCTACCTTGATCTTCATAGGTTTAATGCTTCTGAAAGGAAGATGGATAAAATCAATGCTAAGTCGTTATCATATAAGATTGGTGAGTAAACTTGTGTAGTATAAGAAAGATTTGTTACGTTAGAGTCTGTGTCCTTTTCCTCATTTACTAGTATTTAATTCTGTATTATGATGATTCTGGTTTTGTCAGATCTTACTGTTGATCTTATTTTTTTCCAGGTAGGTCACCATGTTCAATTGAATGCAGATGTAGGTGACAAGAAATGTAAGTCAATTTTTCTTTTATTCAAAAGTTGTACATCAATACAGAATGAATTCAAACACACCATGATGGAACACAACTGATTCCCTGGAAAACATGCCCAGCAGGTTGAGGGGCAATCCAAGATGTCCACTTGCATGTTTGGCATTGTCCTAAAGCACAGACATCAGATTATAACATTTTAGCCATAGAATTAATATTTTTTGATCCTGTAATACTTGCATGTTGTCGGTGAAAGCTTGTTACCATGGTTACTCCAGGATAACTGTAGCCATGAAGATGTCGTCTGGCAGCAGATGGAGACTCCTACAGTGACCAAGAATGACAGACATGGCTGTGGTTCACATTACATCCCCCATGTTTTATCTTTAGATTATGATTCGAACATCTAAACATATTCATGCCCTTATCAATGCTCAAGATACATTTTTCTTTAAAAAATATCCAATATGATTTCTGGAAATTATGATCAAGGTTAGATTCCAAGCCTGAGCTTCCTTAAGCTTTGTTCCCAAATTGTGTTTCAGTTGCTTTTAAGTCTTTGACATTATACATGTATAATTAATTGCCAACTGTTGGTCGACATTGAAGTTCAGGTTTCAACATTTCATTAATTTCCCAGGATCTGTATTGACAATTTGTATCAAGTGTTTTTTCCATGCTCAAAGATTCCCCTGCAATCATGATCTGTAGGGTGATGACTAGGAGAGGATCGTTAATCATCATTAAAACAAAACTGTGTGCCACTCTTCACACTATGGCTTGTAATTGATCGCTCTTTTGAATACAAGACATGACCCAACAACCAGTCACACTTGAAAGTGTGGCATTACAGAAATGCTTGTGTTTGAGTTTCAGCAACTGTCACCTGTTCAGGTTCTAAAAACAGATCACAGTCTGTTTGCACTTCATGATCTTATATTGTGAGCTGAAGCCATTTGACACATGCTGTATAGTATTGCGCTTTCATGGGCCAGAGAGTCCGTTTGCTGCATGTTTCATTTGAACATGTTCCTCTGATTTGTTTGAGAGACAAAACAGGCCTGTTATGACACATTCACTGTCAGACCATTCGCTGATCATTTTGTTCAAATATTGTTCAAATAAGTTTGGACGGTCTGGTAGCCTAGTGGTTAAAGCATTCACTTGTCACACCCAAGACCTGGGTTTGATTCCCCTCATCGGTACAGTGTGTGAAGCCGATTTCTGGTGTCCCCCACGGTGATATTGCTGGACTATTGCAAAAGGCCTGTAGAACCCAACTCACTCACTCACTCACTCAAACAAGTGTAGTTAAAGCCAGCTATGTCATGCCCTGATGGAAGATTCAAGAATTGTCAGTGTCTGTCATGAGAATCCATGCAGCTTTACACTGAATATACTGGTCTGTCTGATTCCATGATATACATGTACAACCACCCATGATATACATGCACAGCCATCCATGATATACATTTGCAGTCATTGATGATATACATATACAGCCACCCATGATATACATGTACAACCACCCATGATGTATATGTACAACCACCCATGATATATGTGTACAACCATCCATGATAGACATATACAACCACCCATGCTATACATATGCAACCACCCACGCTATGCATGTACAACCACCAATGATAGACATGTACAACCACCATGATAGACATAATTACACCCACCCATGATGTACATGTACAACCACCCATGCTATACATATGCAACCACCCACGCTATGCATGTACAACCACCAATGATAGACGCACAACCACCATGATAGACATAATTACACCCACCCATGATGTACATGTACAACCACCCATGCTATACATATGCAACCACCCACGCTATGCATGTACAACCACCAATGATAGACATGTACAACCACCATGATAGACATATACAACCACCCATGCTATACATATGCAACCACCCACGCTATGCATGTACAACCACCAATGATAGACGCACAACCACCATGATAGACATAATTACACCCACCCATGATGTACATGTACAACCACCTTTGATATACATGTACAACCATGAGGCATGCTGCAATAACAAACTTTGTATCAAAATTGAGTGGTAAGACCCAAATCTCTGCATTGTTTTTTCTCTGTCCTTCAACCTTGTGGTCTCCCTGCTTTATAAAACATTACATTATTAGAGGCAACTAGACATGGGTGGGGTGTGAAGTATCAAATTCCAAACCTTTATCTTTATTGTTAAGTTGAACACTGGGGGATGTCAGTGCAGTACTGTTCAGTGAGATTCACTGGTCAAAGTGCTGTCATTGGTGACTTCATTCAAAGTGTGCCTATGTCCTTTGATTGTCCAATTGATGAAAACTGGACTGTCACTGAAAGTAACACCAAAAACTGTTGTTCTTTTTAACAACCACTGGTTTATCCTACAGAGGCTGAATATTAACTGTATTATTTGATGTTAAAAACTGAAACTAATTACTGGAATATATTTGGTTACAATTGCTTTTTCAGGAAATGAGACTGTTTTAATAGTTTTGAAATGCATTATGTGCACTCAAACTACAACTGAAGCTGAGAGCATTGTATTTTTTATTTTTGTTTTTTATGAAGCCATAAAGAGTGAGTGAGTTTACTTTTCCACTGCATTAAGCAGTATTCCAGCAATGTCGCTGCTGAGGACACCAGAAATGGGCTTCACACATTGTCCCCATGTGAGAAATGAAACCTGAGGAAACACTTTGACCAATAGGCTACCCCACTGCTTTAAGCCATAGAGAATTCTATGTTTATTTAAAGGTTACATGCAACCAAAAAAACTAACATAATTAAAACACAATTACCACTAATTCATGACATATACTATACATTACTTATTGTGAAACCCCCCCCCCCCCCAAATTAACTACATTACAAACATACAATCATGAATCAAAAGTGCAAAATTTTGTACTTGGGCTTGCACTTCCCTCGAAATGAAGCACCTGGGAGACCAAACCTGGTCAGAGTGGGTGGGTGTGCGCTCAGGTGTAATGAAGACTTTTCATTGATGGTTCATTTGTCGATACCCTGAGGGCTTATTGTGTGTGAGATGATCTGTTTGATTGGCATTTTAGGAGTATGGTGAGTAATAAGAAAGTAAGACTTTTTATCACTCTTGCTTGACAACGGTATATGAATCCATTGCAAAACATTGCTTCAAATGCAATAAAAGAAGTTATTATCCATAAATGATGTATATAGAGATGTTGGGTTTTGTGAGTACATGTCCTCTACCTTTGCGTTCAGTTCAATCAACAAATCCTGAGATGGTGAGCTACTGCATGGCTGGAAACTATGGTTCGTCCAAGTACAAAGCAGAACTTGATACTGACAATCTGAGTTTGCATCAATTTCTGTCTGATCCAGTCATCTGAGAAAAATGGATCCAGTTTGCTTGCAACCCACAGACATAATAATATGTCATGGGTACATGTATCACACCTCCCTGTGTGTGTAATTACACAATGTGACAGAGACAGAACTCGGGGGTACAAGTCAATGTATTTTGTTGATGGTGTATGTGTTAAATTCAGAGTGCATGTTGTGTGCATTGCATATTGTCATCAGCAGACAGGCTGACACATAGGTGTCAATAAAAGAGACACAGAGTTATATCTGTGACACATACTATTTATCGCAATCAACTTGTCTTTTCTATGTTTCCATAGACATGAATTAAAACATTTCAGTTTTCAAGCTGAGCAATTTTTAACAATTGAATTAGTATTTCTCCTGCTATACTTTCTGGAGATATAGGACCAGTGTTCATTCCCAGTTCAAGTTGTGCAAACCTAAGCACTGCACAGCACAGCTGTTGAAACCACTTTTTCCCCAGGCGCTGGATGAAAATTAGTGAAATGTTTCAACTCTGTTTTCGTGGCATTTTTTTAATCGCATTATTTTTCAACTTTATGAGTTGAATTTACATTTTTGATAATTTGTTACTGTAAGTCCATACCAAAAGGAATCAGAATCTGGAAAGTTGTGTTTTGTGTCGCATGTGACCTTTAACAGAATGTTCATCATGCATTCTGCCATGAACTGCATATAAAGAGATACAAACTTCATGTCATTCTATATCGGGCTGACTGGCATGAGATCATGTGGTAAGACTGACGTTTGTAAACACATCAATAGTATCATGTCATATATCACCGATTTAGGGGAATGTTTATGTTGTGTTATCTGATAATCAAACTGAAATATCATCAATATTGTCGTGACTTTATGTGCGTCAAATCCGTTCCTTAATGATAACACTTCATAGATTAAACATATGGCAAGGGAAAGTGCACTGAACCACGTTACCATAGAAATATGAAGTGGGAGTTTGAAGTTACGTGCTATTTCAATCCAGCTTTGGTCCACCTCCCACAAATAGACTCCCACAAAGACTAAGGCATTGTTTAGCTTTTATCTCTAGGAACAGGCTGTCTGGAAAACAACATGATACATCAACTTTCATTAAGATTTCAGGTCATGTCCGCAAGAAATCAATCAGCTTGTACTACAGTATTGACAAGATCAAAGATCACAAGGTTTCTAAGAGAATTCCTCTTTCAATCAATGAAGATCTCATATCTGGCATGAGGAGATTATTGTGTGGATAGGTTAATAGTGTGGCATGTCGTTACAGCTAGTTATTATCATCCAGGGAGGATTGTTTACAAACCTGATTCATATATATTCATTAATGATGATTTATGATGACATTCATATGAAATATACATGTACATCAGTGGAAGTTAGTCAGCTAATGCTATTGTCCTTGTTTACTAGACTAGCAGGACCAGATAACTAGTTGACATTTTCTGCAAGTTCATGTTAAGAAATGTGACCTGAATAAAGACACTGTGAATATTTAAGGTGAGTACATTGTTCCATGTGTGATTGCATCTAGATTAACCGATGAAAAGTTTGGAAATATAAAATTTGTTGTGTGTTGTCAAATCTGACTCAAAGTGAGGGTGCAGGAAGGTCTCCAGAGACAGATTGGATACTTTGAGTTTAGAAGAGTCACTTTCCAATAGCTGGTCTAAATATTCAGTAGGGACCCATGTTTTGAACAAGGTCTTTGGGCAAGACACATTCTGCTAAGGTCTTCAGTCAAGACACATCTTTCTGTCTGGGTCTTGCATCAAAACACATCTTTCAGTCAAGAACTTCACTTGAAACACATCTTTCTGCCATGTTCCACAGTCAAAACACATCTTTCTGTCAGTCTTCGGTCAAGACACATCTTTCTGTAGGTGTCTTCAGTCATGACACATCTTTCTGTAGGTGTCTTCAGTCAAGACACATCTTTCTGTCTGGGTCTTGCATCAAAACACATCTTTCAGTCAAGAACTTCACTTGAAACACATCTTTCTGCCATGTTCCACAGTCAAAACACATCTTTCTGTCAAAGTCTTCTGTCAAGACACATCTTTCTGTAGGTGTCTTCAGTCAAGACACATCTTTCTGTCAAGGTCTTCAGTTAAGTTCCCTCTTTCTTTCAAGATCTACAGTCAAAACATCTTTCTGTCAAAGTCTTCAGTCACGACACATCTTTCTGTAAATGTCTTCAATCAAGACACATCTTTCTGTGAAGGTCTTCAGTCCAGTTCCCTCTTTCTTTCAAGATCTACAGTCATAACACATCTTTCTGTCAGTCTTCTGTCAAGACACATCTTTCTGTAAATGTCTTCAATTAAGACATTTTTCTGTTAAGGTCTTCAGTCAAGTTCCCTCTTTCTTTCAAGATCTACAGTCAAAACGTATCTTTCCGTCAGGGTCTTCCTTAGAGACACATCTCTCAAGGTTTTCTGTAGAGACACATCTTTCAGGCAAGGTCTGGAGTCAAGACATCTTTCAGTCAGTTCTTCAATCAAAAACTCTCCTTTGGTCAATATCATCTATCAAACCTTTGTCAGAGAAGCATTCATAGTTTATATACCACTACCATGACATTTGGTGGACATCTGAACTGAAATATCATGTCCCAAATGACATTAAACCAGGGTATTTTAGTGTCAGTGCATGTAGACATGTCTGCCATTATCTATCTATCTATTCTTCATGCGACTATTGCAAAGCATAGATTTACATACAATCACCAACAGCATTCAGTTAACAATCATTGTTGGTAAATAAGTTGCCATCATATCCACAATTGTAATCTAGTAGAGTTATAAACAAGACAGAAGCACTGACAAACTCTGTAACCACTCCGACTGTTTTAATTACATGTCTGTATTACAACATTTTTAACAGTACAACATTTTATGACTATTGATTCTCAGTTAACACCTAACTCAGAGCCTCCATTATTTAGCAAACAAATGAGTCACACATTAGAAATTTGAGAGGCAAATGGCTGCAGAAGTAATCTGACACAAGTGCTATTAAGGCATTATCTCAATTATGTAGAATGGCAAGTGACTTTCTTCACATCCCTAAAACTGCCTCAGGTCAAAGCTAATCGGTCCCGTTAGGTAAAGTATAGTATCAAGGTACATTGTATCTGTTCAAAGAATTTGGTGGTGTTCAGTGACATGGTCACTAATGCTAAAACAGGACTCCATTAAACTATGTGTGTACTTCATTTTTATCAAGTCTGGGCAATAGAGTAGCTTGCTTATTTTTTGTGTATTCCAAGTTTTTCAGGAAATTTTAAACATTGGTTCAGAGTCTGGATCCATGGTGAAGTGTTTCTAGGTTTGTCAGAACCAGTGCCAAGCTTGTTGTGTTCACCGGAGTTACAAGTGACCTCCTTGTATCACTGTGTATTGGTTGCCTCCACAGTCTGACATACACTGAGTCGGTGTAGATTTATGCTGCATTTAGGAATATTCCAACAACATCATGGCGGGGCACAAGGGAAATGAGGATTTACATATTGCACTCTTATGGGGAATCTAACCTGGGTCTTCGGTGTGATGAGTAAACTCTTTAACTAGTGGGCTACCCTACCACCCATACATTGATAGAAATGTGATACTGCCCAAAGCAGACTTAACCAATCTCTCTCACCGCAAGCAGGTAATATTGCCACCTGTGATTAAAATGAAAGCATCCATTAAGTGCATATGAGCCCATTCCAGTTCTCATTACACAAGATAGATTGATTTGAATTATTAAACCAACAATCCCATAGAGTATCCTTCATGTGTTCTATCAGAAAATCTACTTTGGTTGTGACATTGATCATTTGTCATTACATCTGTACAGCAATCAACAGAAATACCTGTCTGTGTTACCTGCAATCAACACTAAATACCTGTCTGTTACCTGCAGTTAGCATGAAAAACCTGTCTTGTTACCTGCAATCAACATTAATTGCCTATCGGTGTGTTACCAGCAATCAACACGAAATAATCTGTCTATGTTACTTGCAGTCAACATGAATTGCCTGTCTGTTACCTGCAGTCAACATGTAATACTTGTCTATACTACCTTCAATCATGTATATTGCCTGAATATGTCATCTGCAATCAACATGGAATAACTGTCTGCACTACCTTCAGTCATCATGTATATTGCCTGTATATCTCATCTGCAATCAACATGGAATAACTGTCTGCACTACCTTCAGTCATCATGTATATTGCCTGAATATGTCATCTGCGATCAACATGGAATAACTGTCTGCACTACCTTCGGTCATCATGTATATTGCCTGAATATGTCATCTGCGATCAACATGGAATAACTGTCTGCACTACCTTCGGTCATCATGTATATTGCCTGTATATCTCATCTGCAATCAACATGGAATAACTGTCTGCACTACCTTCAGTCATCATGTATATTGCCTGAATATGTCATCTGCAATCAACATGGAATAACTGTCTGCACTACCGTCAGTCATCATGTATATTGCCTGAATATGTCATCTGCAATCAACATGGAATAACTGTCTGCACTACCTTCGGTCATCTTGTATATTGCCTGTATATGTCATCTGCAATCAACATGAAATGCCTGTTTACATTACCTGCAATCAACATGAATTATGCGTCTGTGTTTCCTGCAGTTAGCATGAAATACCTGCCTGTTTTACCTGCAATCAAACCCGTCTGGGGTAGAACATGCCTTCAGCAACGCATGCTTGCCATGAAAGGTGACTATGCTTGTCATAAGAGGCAACTAACGGGATCGGGTGGTCAGGCTTGCTGACTTGGTTGACACATGTTATCGGTTCCCACTTGTGCAGATCATGCTGTTGATCACTGGATTGTCTGGTCCAGACTCGATTATTTACAGACCATCATATAGCTGGAATATTGCTGTGTGCAGCATAAAACTAAACTCGCTCACTCACTCACTAACCTGCATTCAACATGAATTGCGTGTCTATATCCTGCAAGGAGTTATATCTCCATATTAAGATGTCACTGAATCAAATATTCATGCCTTCAGTGGAATTCCTGCTTTCTGTTTGACTGAACCTGTCACATGTATTTTGCATTCATTTTGTTTTTTTCAGTCTGACTGTTGGGCAATTGGTTCATAATGGTATTTATTCTTATCAGGATTTGAAAAAGTCCTTACTAACTCATCGTTTATCAAACATGACCTTCTGGGTAGGTGTCCTAGGATCTTGACGCAGGGGTCATATATTGAAAATGAAAAAGGAAAACTTGCAATGAAATCTCATGAAAGTAAGCATTCATGATTAGTTCTTCTACTTAAAAACTTGACAAGAAAAACAGTTTCTTTTGCTGTTCAGTATATAATGATAAAAACCCTGAAATTAAATTTGGTCAGTAAACTAACTGACTTTACTGAGCTAAGTCATATCCTTTCATCACAAAATGAAGATGGAGCATGTGTTCTCGTGTATAATGCTGCCCTGAGTTCATTAGTAATGTGGTTCTTATAGAGAAAATATGGAATGTGTCTGATTTTGAGGAATCATATCGGAAGTCAATCAACAGGAATCTGTCAGCACAGGAAGGATAGTGGGATTGTGTGTAATTACATTAGATATGGTCCCCATAGACTGGACAACCAAATTTGTCTGATTTTCAGCAGCTTTGAGGCTGAAACTGACTCTTTAAGCTTCCATTAATGAGATTGATGATGCAGAGGGCTTATATGCCATTCAGGAATGAGCTGGGAGCCGTTTTACATCCATGTCATTTAATCTTCAATATCGGCAAAGCGATGTATATTTCTCTATGGGGATAATGAGGATTGTCACCTTTTTGAAGTGTGCCTCATTACAAATGGGTTGTTGACAAGTCGAGGCTGTGACAGAAGTGATTGGTTTTGAATTTGGTGATTGTGATATTGGAGAATGAAGTTTCCGAGCTTCCACTGAAGTGAAGTTTTGGTGCTGATTCTACCATAGGTGTTAGCAGTGCATTTGATATGGAGGATGAAAGATGAGTGTTATTGATTGCATCTGACAGGTGTCATCTGTAGCTTCCTGTTTGTCCAAGTTCACCTGAGATGACAGATTATTCACATGACGACTATTGTCAGTTTACATGGCCTTTTGTAGAGACTCTTAGACATCACTGTCTCTTCATCTGAAATATGCTGCATTAGCAGATTTTGGTGTAGATCTTTGTGAAATGGCAAATTACAAATGGCAAGTGACAATATTCATTTGGTGAGACAAATGATACTTGAGAATTGTCATTGAACTTTTCCTTACTGATGTAAACCCAAATAACAAATACCAAAAAATCTTTCTATGATTTGTCTTACAGAATGCCAGGATAACAAAATACATGGTTCAGATAGCAGATAACAGTAATCTAAAAAGTAGGTTAATTATAACATTCATTAAAACATATACAACACTTCTAAACAGTTAACACACATTGTGCATGGCAAACTTCCCATTGACAATTACTAAGAAGATGGGAAAATACTTTTAAAATATATCATTAACACATTCATTGTAAAGTCTAATGCTTGCTGGTGTGAAGGACTGTTGAGTGTGATTTGATCTCCGCAGTGGCAGGGGGTTATGAATGGTGGCTGATTTGGGGCATTGCTTTCTCGCCTTAAATTTTGGAGACGATAAGGCGAGAAAGCGATATCGCAAGACAAGAAAGCGATAACACGAGACGAAAGAGCGATAGCACGAGACGAGAAAGCAATATCATTGTGCAAGAAAGCGACAGAGCAAGGAAGCGATTGAGCGAGAAAGCGATATTAACTACAATTCAGCCCTGTCTAGGCATGAATGACTACAAACTGGAGCTTAATCGCCATTCGTAGTTTCTCAATAGTATAAAGCGGTTTTCAGTAATGTTCTTGGCATTGTTTGACTTAACGTTTAGGGAAATTTAAGATAGATGTAGACTTTCCTTTGGCATACTATTTGAATGTGAAATACCGGAAACATTCATTTTGTGAAGTGACTGAAGGAATTACATATTTTATGCCATCACTGAATTGGAATTGTCTTAACCAACGTAATGACGTCAAACAATTTTTATTAGTGGGGAGGTGGGTAATGACAAATACGGCATTGTGATAGCACTAGCACAAACAGTTTATTCAACCACATCCAAACATTCATCCTAAAATAAAATCACTCCAACACCCCCATTAAGTGAGTGAGATTCGATTTATGTCACACTTAACGATAAAAAGAAAGCTGGAACCATTTGTTTTTCATGGTTATCAAAACTTACTGCTGTACTTTCTTTGATTTCTTCAAGATGGTAAAATTTATTAAGTGACGATCTTCACCTTTATGACCCAAGGAATGAAGAGGCGCGTCTGACAGTAAAGCACATTAAATTGGTACCTAAATGTAGAAACAGTACCATTCCACAGTCAGTGGTCTAACCTAGGCAAAAGGATGCAGTCCAACGTTCGTCCAGTCATAGCTGAAAATATACAGTATACACTATGCAGTTAAACGCTGGTTGTAGCCAAGTGCCCATGTAAATTACAACTCTTTGTTCTGTATCACATTTATCTGATATCACACATATCATCACTTAGAGTACGTTATGAATATAGTATTGAGACTGTTTAAATGGTGTTTATATGTCGAAAGTTGATGCGTAAAACATTCTGTTTGCCATATCTGACAGCGTCGTAACTTATAAATACACTGGTTTACCGATCTCTGTATACATGTATTACATGTATATATCTCAAAGGGTACAGCTGCTTGTGGTCACGTAGCATTTGATAAGCTGATTGGTGACGTATGTATCCAATGAACCTTTTTACAGTCTATAACATTTTTGTTGTCAGACAAGGACTTGAATGCTCAATATATGTAATGGTCTACCTGTATTATCTTAGTATTTATAATTTGGTCAATTTATGTCAAAACTATTCAAATCTAATGTGAGCAACAGTTGACATTCACTGGTTTGGCTGTGGTCTGTATATAATCGGATGTTGAATCCAGTGATCAACATCATGAGCATATGTCTGTAAGATTGGGTTATGATGACATGTGTCAGCAAGCCTGACTACCTGATCCCGTTTGTCACCTCTTACAACAAGCATAAGTTGCTGAAGAATTATGTAACCCCAATCTTGTTCCCTGGTAAAATGGGGAGTATGGAAGGTACTGGTTGTTAAAGCTTTGCGGGGTATTTTCTCATTTCCTGATACTCTTCTTCATGGTGTCACAGCAAAGGTGTAGCTTTAGCTCACGGAATAAAAAATCCTAGTAAAAACACCTTAAGAGAAATACTTCTGTATTTGTGGAACATGATGTTATGGAGTATATTCTTATTTTTTTTCATCAGGTGTATGAAGAAACTATGAAACAGAAAGCTATATACAAACATATGAAACAACCGTGATAAGATACCAAGGGAAGCCGATAGCTAATTAGTGGTAAACTGGTAGGGTGGCTGGACAAATGGAAGCCAGGGACTGTTCATCCTGGCATGAGTGATGAGATAACAATGGTGGCATTTAACAAGGGAAATGACATTAGAGGAATGTAAGCCAGGAATTAATCCAGGCCTTGTTAAACTTTTCACAGGCTTTCAAAACACTCATTATTTCAACAAAAACACTCTCGGTTTCTGGAGTTATTGTTGGACTATTGGCTAGACAAGTTAAAAGATTAATGCATACGCATTTTGTACTATGCGACTAAAACAAATGGTGATTCAGCTTCCTGCTGTATTAAGTCATACGCAGACAAGACAACATGTGCATACAGGGCAGAATTAAGGTAAATATCGTTTGCTCACTTTATCGCTCTAACCCTTTATCACTCAATCGCTTTATCGCTTTCTTGGCTGGCTGTATCACTTTCTCGCTCTATTGCTTTCTCGTCTGGCTGTATCACTTTCTCGCTCTATTGCTTTATCGCTTTTTCGCCTTGTTTTGTTGCCCTCTCGCTCTGTTGCTTTATTACTTTCTCATCTCGTGTTATCACTTTCTCATCTCGTGTCATCGTTTTCTCATCTTGCATTATTGCTTTCTCGACTCGCGTTATCGCTTTTTCCTCTCATGTTATCGCTTTCTCGACTTGTGTTATCACTTTGTCGTCTTGTGCTATCACTTTCTCGCCTCCAGATTTTAAGGTGATAAAGCGATGGCCCAAATCAACGACCATAGAAATGTCATCCTCAAGACAAATATTTGTGCTAGGAATTTAGGCAATGACTAGGATCTTTGATAATTTGGGGTACTTTTTTGTGTGTTTGCCATTCAAAAGTTGAACTGAAACTTTCAAAAGTTATACCAGAAATTTTACCAACAGTATTTACAATTTTTATCAACTTATTTTCATTCCACACCAACTGATTTCCATACCAACCAACTGAAATCCTTTTGGATAACATTCTGGTAAAAGATTGTTAAAATGGTTTTATTGATTTGTTTTTATTGATTTTTTAAAATGTTTTTTAGCTGATGCAAATAGTATAACCTCTGTTGGCCCTTTTTGTAGATATACTCCGTATATCCTGTAAAAGATAATTTAGAGTCAGTGTTTGTGGCAAGATACTTAGTATAATTATCTACATTTTCTATTTCTTCTCCATTGATGACAAGAGGTGATAAGGTTGTTTTTAATTTTCCTAAAATCAATGATGATTTCTTTTGTCTTTTTAGCATTTAAATTAAGATCGTTTGCATAGTACCATTCTGTAAAATTTGCAATTTCCTGTCTACATAAAAGTTAAGACTTTGATAAAAAGCCAGAAAAAAGTGTCATCAGCAAATTTAATGGTAAAAACACCTGTTGAAGTACTAAAACAGTCATTTGTATACACCGAGAATACAACTGGCAATAAAACACAACCTTGCAGGATACCCTATTGAAACACTGACAGTTAATGATACTGACCCATTTACAGATACTAACATGTTTCTGCAAACCATAAAATGTCTTATCCAGTTAATGATGAAGGAACAAACATCCATGTTACGTAACGTAGATAAAAGCAAGTGAGGCTGTATTATAAGTGTTAAAAGCTGATGAGAAGTCGGAGAATAGTGGTAGCTGGACATAGCTGTTGCTGTTTCCTAAATGTGAATACATTTTATGAAGGAGATTCTGTGTCACATCATCTGTGCCATGCCCGGGTCTGTACAAAGAGGGTCTGAAAGGTGTTCAACCTTGTTCGATAAAAGGTTTTTAATAATTTGTTCCAAACATTTCGTTGGGATTGATGTTAATGTGACCGTGGGGTAATCATTGTTACCTGAGGGATTTTTCATTTTTGGAACATAATATTTTAAGTTTTCCATAGTGTAGGAATTTTGCAAAGGGAGATTAATTTTCGAAATATGTTTTGAAAGACAGGCACTAGCTACTCTGCACTTTCTTTGAGAAGAAACCCTGATAACTTATTAAGACCAGATGATTTCGTAACACACTGAGGTGCTCAAAAGAAAGTAAACTCATGTCCTGATATAGATATATCCTCAGGTAGTGACATACAGACATTTTCAATTTTTTGCTGTTAAAATCGTAACAATTAAAATGAGCATAAAGCATTTCCAATTCGTTGGCATATGATACAATGTCAGATGCCTTGATCAAGAGCTTGTCAAAGATCAGTCTACTGCACTGAACTGACAATAAGATATAGAAGGAAAAGAAAACATTAAAAACAGGCAGCAGATAATGTGAATGTAGGATAATGTACAGCACAAAGTCTCATGTAACCCTACTCCCGCTTCATGCTCTCTAGAGAAACAGAGCCAGTGTTTACTGGGGAATGGTAAGGCATGGTTACAAGAGAAGACAATATTGCTCTCACAGATATCTGATTTTATAACCATGGAGTGCTGTAACCAGCACATTAGTCATGAAGTCCAAAGGTTAGAGGCAAAAATTACCCTCCACAGAGAAAAATTCAGGAGAAGGGTGAGTGAGTGAGTGAGTGAGTTTAGTTTTACGTCGCACTTAGCAATATTCCAGCTATATGGCGACGGTCTGTAAATAATCGAGTCTGGACCAGACAATCCAGTGATCAATAACATGAGCATCGATCTGCGCAATGGGGAACCGATGACATGTGTCAACCAAGTCAGCTAGTCTGACCACCCGATCCCGTTAGTCGCCTCTTACGACAAGCATAGTCACCTTTTATGGCAAGCATGGGTTGCTGAAGGCCTATTCTACCCCGGGACCTTCACGGGTCTTCAGGAGAAGGGAGTGGGGTTGGGTGGGGGGTTGCATTGCATTGCACTCACTCACTCACTCACTCACTCACTCACTCACTCAAGCCCAACTTCCTGGCCACTCACTGGACGTCTCATGTTGTCTAATAGCTGATACCACTACAGCTGTCAATATTATGAAATAGACCATAGCACAGCATAGTTGGCCCACAGACTTTCCTTTGTATTGTCCTCCTATAAAGATTACAAGGCACTAATGAAATTAGTCCCCATCATTTGTCAACATTCATTGCTGGAGGAAGTGCTTACTTCCTGCTGATGACATGTTCACAAATCACTTACGGTTACTTCTCAGGGTTAGTTGTAGCTGTAATTAGCAGTACTATGAAATACAACTCGTGTGTATGTACACATCAACATGCGGAAGCTCACAGCAAAGGTTCACTTGCATATTGATCAGTCTGCTGTGATGATTATTGCGCATGCATGGGGCTGCATGTTGACAATATTGGGGGATAAATATATGTATCTATATATCTATATCTATCTCTGGATGAATATTGTCATAACTGACACAACATTACGTGAAATGGATGTACTGATACAGATTGTACTATATCGAGTGTACTGATATACACTGTTGATATACACTGTTGATATATAATGTACTCATATACTTTGTAGTGATATATATGCAAAAACATACTGTTTTGATATACAATGTACTGATATATATACACTATTGATATACTGATATATGCTGTATTGATACACACTGTACTCATATTATTGATGTGCACTTTAAGGAGATATCCTGGACCGATACAGAGTATACTGACATAGATTAGTGATATATACTTTACTGATATACACTGTACTAATATACACAGTTGATATGCACTGTCCTGATATACACTGTACTTATATACACTACAGTGATATACCCTGTACTGATATATAAAAAATATACACTGTACTGATATACAAAAATACACACTCTATTGATGTACACTGTACTGACATACTAAAAGTATACACTGTATTGATAGATACGAACTGCTTGACAGTATTGTGTGATACATGTAGTGCATATCTTGTCAACATAAATAGCTGTATAAATTTCCGTTGTGCACGGTATTAATTCCCACAGCATTGTTGGATATATACAATACTCTCTCCTGTCACTATTACATGACAGAGAAAAGGCTGTATCACATCAAAGATATTTTTTAGCAAGCATGGTTGGCAAACTGATTGAGTATGCTTTGTGTGGCCTTCCTCGGGTATTTGGGGGTTTTCATTACTAAAGTTACATCACATGATCACGGCATGAAGGAATTACGACGACAGATATTGATAGCGTTGATCACAGGTGCCAATCTATTTCCAGCATCAGAGACTTTGATTTGTGACTGTTTTTCATGTTTTTTTTCTGTTTGATAACTTAAAATTACCATAGTGATGGATTGGGAATGATGATCTTCTAGCAGAATTGTAATTAATTAATTCTCACACCATATCAATCAATATGTGACTAATTTTTTTTTGTAATGTGTAGGATTCCATTTTCTGGAATCAGTTTTCTTGAATTTAATATGAAATCAAAAATATACATCTGTTGTCAAAGAGCGCAGTGAAAGGATAATTAATCTTCATCCCATTCTATATGTGTTGGATTGGGTTAAGTTCTGGTCTCCTGGTCTGAAAAGGCACTGACCACTTTAGCATGACGTCTGAACTGCAGTCTCTGACACACTAATCAGTGCACACAACTGTTCAAGGACATAGAGGATGGTTCACTACTGACCCATCCAAGGCCATGATTAAACCCTGTTGTAGAGGTCAAATTGAAGATCAGAAGTGTCAGTGACAAGTGATGGTCTGTCCGGTTGAGGTCAGGTCAGCAACTCTCTGACTGGAGACCAGTCTCACAAACAATGATCCTAAAGTGAGTAGAACCCTGGACATCATCAGAATTCTGCAGGTCATTTCTGAGTATAGTGGAAGTCACACAGCAATAATGTTTTCCTGTAGTGATGCAAATCACTGTCACCACCTGCTGATCTATCCTTCTGTGTCAGTCCCTTCTGTGTCAGTCCCTTCTGTGACTCCCTTCTGCGTCAGAGACTTCTGTGTCAGTCCATTCTGTGATTCCCTTCTGTGTCAGTCCCTTCTGTGTCAGTCCCTTCTGTGATTCCCTTCTGTGTCAGTCCCTTCTGTGATTCCCTTCTGTGATTCCCTTCTGTGTCAGTCCCTTCTGTGATTCCCGTCTGTGTCAGTCCCTTCTGTGATTCCCGTCTGTGTCAGTCCCTTCTTTAGTGGACACAATGACATTCTATTGACCCAATTTCAAGCATGCTTGGTGATTTGGCTAATTCATCTGTTGTCAAACATCACTGACATTCCATGGACTAATATGCATTCCTATGTTCTAATATTCATTTGTTGTGATATTCAAATCTTGTTCTGCACTCTGATGTGCAACAGCTTGTGCTTGTGACTGCATACCCCCAGCCATTCATCATGGACAGGGGTTATAGTCATTGTGTACAGAGATAGTGCAATCAGTCTGGGGTGGACGATTCTAATTAATCATGAAACTTGATCCTCAGCAAACAGCATCATATAATCAACATCCTAATTAAGGGGTCATGCAGATTATTGCATTATATTTTGAACTCTGACATTTAGTTCCATCTGATTTGCACCATTTTACACCCATGTTGATGTGACCAATGTCCATAAGAGCCACTGGCCCTCTAGCCCGTAGCTAGTAAAAATCCAGTCAGGCCAGTAAACCTCCACAGTCACTGGCCCGACTGGCTAGTAAATTTTCGTTCGACCATTTTGTACATATATCACTTTTTCAGACTTGTTAAGTTATAATACACTGCAAGATCATGCAAGATTAGGACACAGTGATAATGTTCAGCATATCAGCAGCTCAATGATGAAACCTGTGTCATACCGACAGTGTATTATTTTTGTCTTTTTTGTAATCAGGCTTAGTTTCTACATTCAAATTTCAACTAGTGATTGTTTTATCATTTTGTGGACAAGTAACTTTTAGACATTGCTAGCCTCACTGGCTAGCAACAGTTGGAAACTATTGTACACACTGCACAGTGACTTGTGATTAATGAGCAGCATGGGCTAAACCTGGACTGCTTGTATCTTACATGAGGCATGTGGTTTAGGATCTTTTCCCAACACATTCAGTCGTCACACTAGTTCTTCTTCATGAAAGTAGTATTCTCAACAGTATGAGCCTGGCTACAACTTTCTTCAGCAGTTAAGGTGATCAGATGAAGTAACTGCTCATATATGTTAATCTTTGATGTCCCATTGACTCTTGCGTCATGATGCAGTATATACTTAGCATACAATAAGGCTCTAGGACTGGACACTAATAAATGAATGAGTAAGATTACAGTGTTTTGAGCTGTGTGATGACTTACATAGGTGTGTCTAGAACCTGACCTGAAGTGACATGTTGTTGATGGCTGCCACTTCAAAGAAACCTTTTAGTATGGTGATACCAAACGATAATTAGCAGGGTGAAGCAAAGATTTCTGTAGAATGCGACCCTTGTTTGCATTTTGTCACCCATGGAGACTACGCCACTTGTGACCCCAAGACAAAGTTGACATAGAAACAATGATTTCATGGAACATGACTTGCTGTGCTTGTTAACCAGAGACACTACATGAGAAGGGTCGTATGAGGGTCAAGACTTCTGATTCATTGACTTTCATGACGGAGGTTAAGATGTAACTGAACCTGGTAATTGGATGTTGGTCCAAGGTCTGGCATGCTCAAGCTGTGGAAATTTTTACTGTTGGTGTCATGCTTGTCTGGCTGGGGTTGTGTGTGTGCTTTAGCTGTGGTACATGGAACAGTTGATATGTTGCAGGTCTGGCTGGGGTGATGTAGTTGTGTAGCTGTGGTACATGGAACAGTTGATATGTTGCAAGTATGGCTGGGGTGATGTAGTTGTGTAGCTGTGGTACATGGAACAGTTGATATGTTGCAGGTCTGGCTGGGGTGATGTAGTTGTGTAGCTGTGGTACATGGAACAGTTGACATGTTGCAGGTCTGGCTGGGGTGATGTAGTTGCGTAGCTGTGGTACATGGAACAGTTGATATGTTGCAGGTCTGGCTGGGGTGATGTAGTTGTGTAGCTGTGGTACATGGAACAGTTGACATGTTGCAGGTCTGGCTGGGGTGATGTAGTTGTGTAGCTGTGGTACATGGAACAGTTGATATGTTGCAGGTCTGGCTGGGGTGATGTAGTTGTGTACTCTAACTGTGGTACATGGAACAGTTGATATGTTGCAGGTCTGGCTAGGGTGTTGTAGTTGTGTAGCTGTGGTACATGGAACAGTTGATATGTTGCAGGTCTTCCTGGGGTGATGTAGTTGTGTACTCTAGCTGTGGTACATGGAACAGTTGATGTATTGCTCTTCTGGCTGGGGTGATGTAGTTGTAGCTGTGGTACATGTTATAGTTGATGTATTGCTCTTCTGGCTGGGGTGGTGTAGTTGTGTGCTCTAACTGTGGTACATGGAACAGTTGACATGTTGCGGGTCTGGCTGGGGTGGTGTAGTTGTGTACTCTAACTGTGGTACATGTTATAATTGATGTATTGCTCTTCTGGCTGGGGTGGTGTAGTTGTGTGCTCTAACTGTGGTACATGGAACAGTTGATATGTTGCAGGTCTGGCTGGGGTGGTGTAGTTTTGTGCTCTAACTGTGGTACATTGAACAGTTGATATGTTGCAAGTCTGGCTGGGGTGATGTAGTTTTGTGCTCTAACTGTACTCTAACTGTTTTACATAGTACAGTTGATATGTTGCTGGTGTGTCTTAGGCAGAATAGCTATGTACAAAATTGAAACTTGAGAAACATTACATAAATAGATTATGTGTATCTCGTGTCAACAAGAACCATACCTAATGTTTTCCCTGAGGTGATCACTCTACACTTCAGCTGGATTTGGTCTATATTTATTCTCTAGGGAGACATACTAAATGTCTGTCTGTCTCCAATGGTGCATACACCTGATAGGGAGATAACCATTGATAATGAAGTTTGCACCCTCATTCATGTCTATATGTGCATACCAGCTGCAATGTGTACCTGTGCTTATCTGACTTGTCATGTTGAAAGAAAGTTTTCCTCTTCACTCTGACAATCTTGTTTATACAAATAAGGATAAACTGTATGGTTCATTGAAGGAATTAGCGGTGATGACTCAAATTGGCATTAAAAAGTATATCACATATATACTGACTTGATTTTAAGTTGTACAAATGAGAGTTTCTAGTGGCTGTTTGCTGGTGGTTAATAGATAGTGATCTGTGACAGTTTTAACAGTGTCTTGTACACACTTGTCAGTTCAAACTTGGTTCCAAGAAATGGTAACGCAATGTCCCAGCTTCACATGAGATAGCATTTGGTAGTGATGGCTTGGGTCTAGTCTATATGTTTGCATGGTAGAGGTAATGATGGTCCAGTCTATATGTTTGCATGGTAGAGGTAATGATGGTCCAGTCTATATGTTTGCATGGTAGAGGTAATGATGGTCCAGTCTATATGTTTGCATGGTAGAGGTAATGATGGTCCAGTCTATATGTTTGCATGGTAGAGGTAATGATGATCCAGTCTATATGTTTGCATGGTAGAGGTAATGATGGTCCAGTCTATATGTTTGCATGGTAGAGGTAATGATGGTCCAGTCTATATGTTTGCATGGTAGAGGTAATGATGGTCCAGTCTATATGTTTGCATGGTAGAGGTAATGATGATCCAGTCTATATGTTTGCATGGTAGAGGTAATGATGGTCCAGTCTATATGTTTGCATGGTAGAGGTAATGATGGTCCAGTCTATATGCTGATACAAGGTCCATCCCAGTGAGTCACAACTTCGCGTTGTTCTCAGTGAAGGCAATCACTTCTGTTTTGAGGTGGACAAGTGCAACTGCACTGCACTGCACTGTTAAGTCATACTGATTTTCAGTTGCTTGTTTTGTAGCAGATTTTGAAGGTGTGTTTGTTTGGATGTGTTGTATATTGCTGCAGTCATCAATATTTCATCTATGGTGGATGCCTGTAAATAACTGATTGTGGATACAGGACCCTCAGACAATCAAGTGATTCATATCTATGCAGTCTGATGTGATGCACCCAATCCAAACAGTTTAAACCACCACAACAGGCATGGGTTTCAGAAGCCTGAGTGGGTGAGCGAGGTTAGTTTTACACTGCACTAACCAGTATTCCAGGTATATGGTGGCAGTCTGTAAATAATTGAGTCTGGACCAGACAATCCAGTGGTCAACAGCATGAGCATCTGTCTGTGCAATCTGTCAACCAAGTCAGCAAGCCTGACCACCCAATCCTGTTAGTCGCCTCTTAGGACAAGCACAGTAGCCTTTTGTGGCAAGCATGTTTACTGAAGGCATATTCTACCCTGGTATTTATCATTACATTTGCTATCAAATGTAGTCACAAAATTTGTACCACTCTCATATTGAACAGTTAACACAGAATCACCATTGATGAATTTGGAATACTCTTTCTCATTAAAGTACAGATTCTTCATAGGTGCTGGGATTTGAACCCACATGAAATGACCACACTGTGATATGTGATACTGTTAAGAAAATCAATAATAATCGGTATTCTCTGACAGCATTTTCCTTCAGTGTGTCTTGAAATGTCCTGCTAATCAGCTGATAGCACTGTTAGATCATTGCTTGAGCATATGATTACAAAAACAAACATTGAAACTCTTGATATCAGTGGAAACGCCAGATAATGCAGAAGGTATCGTGAAGAACGTGCATACTCACCATGGTATTTATGGCTCTTGACATTTACAACATTGGTGAAATAGATTTTCCAGAAACTGACTATATTGTGCATGTTGTCGTGCCCAAGTGTTGATAAGTGAGGTAAGGGGTTAGCATAATACAAGTTGGTCCAGAGCAATTAACAAGCACAGCCTGATAATATTCCCTTACATTTCATGACAGTACTGATGGACTTGGCTGTATCAGTACTTAGTGGCACTGCAATGTGTCAGCTGATTCTGGCTGGCTTGTGGGGATTGATCGACAGTGCTAGACAGTGATCAAGGGAACAGGTGGGTTACACAGCAGACAGGTGTAGGCATACACTAAAACACACAAGCATTCTTCCAGGCTGCATCACAGGTCGGAAAACCTGCATGTGAAATTGACAAGGCTGATGGTGATATTGACAACACTGCAAGTGAAATCGATTCTATTTTGACAGCATTCATGTGGAAAAGTATCTTATGGATTGATTCTATTGGATGAAAGATTCAGGTAAATTAGTTGCTTATGCACGTATAAGTTTCATTTTTATTAAAATTTGTTACACTTGACACGATATTTTAGATTTATGTGATTCCATTTGTAGTGATTATGAATTGTAAAACATAGATTTATCTAATTAAAATGCTAAATGAAAATTAGGGGAAAAATCATAAATGCTTTTTAGTTGTGAAAGGCAGTTGAATAGTGTTGGGATGATTAAAGAAAAAACCCTAATCATCTTTGTGAAATAACCATATTTAATCTACTTAAGAAAACACATTGTTACAGGTGGCAATAGGCAGCCACAAGATACATAAATGTTTACTTGTATAATTCCACCATAATTAACACAGGTAAGTAGTGCCTGACAAGAGCTATACTGAGCTGTCACTACAACCAATCACAAGCCCTGACACAACCCATGTTTCTTGTGCGAAGGAAGCCTGGGTCTGATTAGGATTGTACCTGTGCGTTAGGAAATGTTCCAGGAGAACGCTACCAGTGATGACTGTAATTTGGATTTAGCTGTTCAACCACCCTATCTACAATCCCATTTGGTCGATTAAACAAAAGGGCCAAACATCTGTACAGACTTGTGTGTGAGAAATTTTGCAGCGATTGACATGATGATGAAGTGACAGATATTGACATGCAGGACTAGATGGTAATGTAACTTACATAAGGTCCTCAGTGAATACGTAAACTTAATGCTTGTTATATTTATTTTGATTATGTAAATGCTAATGTCAGGAACTGAAATTTACGATTCAAAATGGATTTTCATTAGTTTCTGTAAACACAGCTGTTACTAATAACTGGTTTTGAAATCAAATTCAAATTGAAATTTGAAATCCAATTGCATTCAGATTTCTTAAAAAATATGATTAAACCAAAGGTTAGATGTTGTGACTTGACTTCTTTCATTTCAAATGTCAGTAGCCAGGAGAAGATATCTGTTGTCTTTAAAATGTAAATTTTCCTTACAAATGCTTTTGCATTTTTCCTAACAAATGCTTTTGTGTTGTGGTAAGCTGGCAGGGTTTCCACATACAGAGTCGAAAGACACTGTTTGAGTGTTAACAATTGAACAGATGTGCAACTGACGACTGAAATGTCACAACACTCAGTGTCTATTTCACAATGTACAGTGTATGTGTACTGAAACTCAACACAGGCCATATAATTTAATGCTGCCAGTTGGTTAGAAGCAACAAACAACTGTATAGATAAAGTCACTGTTCTACAGTATTTAAATTGACTTCACTTAAAATATATTAGCTGGTAAATTAAAAAACAAATGAAAAAAAAAATTATTTATTTTTAATCAAAGTTGTATTTTATCTGACTCTATTTAACCATGCATGTATCTGAGTCAAATAACCTGTTCCAAAACAAGAAAAGATGAAGGTAATGAATGTTTATGATTAAAACTCTTACGTCAGTGATCAAAGAATCTGTAATGCATGAGTATATGACACCAAGACATGTGTTTCAAACCTAAATAACAACACATGAGATGATCTTGTCATGGTTTAAACACTTATCAGTGACAAAACAAGGCATCAAGTTCAGCAAGTTCATTTAAAGTAGGACATAAAAGTTGGCACCTGTTCACAAATTCTAACATTTTGTTCTGTTGCACAGCTACAACTAATGAGAATGGAAATGATACGCTAACAACGAATTGAAAAGAGGGAGACATTAGATGACAAAGGTACTTGTGTTATAGGCAGTGTTTATTGCTATTTTGTCCAACATAGAGGAAATCAGTGGTTATGCTCCAGAGTGAAGCAGGAGAGGTGAATAGAACCATCAAGGTGCACATAGAACCGTAAGTGGATTTCTGTTTGACTGTCAGCACGGACTGGCAGAAGGATACCATTGGATTACATTCAGGGATACACTCCTGTACATTTGTGACTTTGGCAGTTTGGGATTACTAGTCTCAGACACAGATGGCTGAAGAAGAGCCGCCTAAACTGAAGCAAACACAGCCCCCGAGGGAGCACCCTAGACACATCAAGAAGTGCAAGAGTGCCACCTTCACCTTGGATGGGACCCTCTACACAATACGTAAGTCGCAGACAGTTGTATGTATTAATACTTGAGAAGCTTGGAAATGTTTTTTCTTGCCTGTAATGATTGTTCCTAGAATTTTAGATGACGTACGGATATGTAATTGTTTACCTTAATGGTTTCCAGTTTTTGCAGCTCTTGCTTTGTATTCTGCTTTAACAGAGACAAGTCAGTAGTCACATGATTTCCTCTTTAAACTGTCATCTCGCAAAGGTCTGTGACTATATCTGCTTGGAAGTATTCCACAAAGGGTACTGGAGTGTTGTGCTTTATTATTCAATGCAATTAATGACCGGTTTCCTAGCTGATATGTTCTTTGTTGAGCTGCCTATAGCAGGCAAGACAGTTAGACTGTTAGATCAGAGACAACTCTCTGCGTGAATGCACGTGGCTAGGCTTCACTTACACAAGGAAACATCATCTGTCAGAGTTCCTTGAAAAATCTCTTTAAGATTTGGATTGTGTCTGGTAGCAGGAAGGCACACTCACCCCCATGCCCCGCCCCCTTGCACCCCCCACATCCTCCATCTAAAGTTCCTGTTTTGTTATGTGGGTGAAGATTGTTCTACAGCTGTTAAGAAATCTGTTCTAAGAAATTCTATTCCTATCATATGTGATACTGACAATGTGAGTTGGCTGTGATTGTTAGCGAAATGATTTTTTTCTTGATGGGGTAAATGACTCTTATTTTAACCTGTTTATCTGTTACAGCAACAATTCTGTAATGGGTAACTATGCCTAACAGATTGTTGAATATTGATTATTAAATCTGAATGTTTTTAAACTAATGTGGTATCAAATATTCGTCCTGTAATCTCAAGATCCGGGGTTCAAAACCTTGCTTTTACCTGATTGTTATGCCTGTGAAAGTAATGAATGTATAGGATCTGCATCACTTTCTGAGTCTGACACTCCATAAGTCTGACACTCCATAAGTCTGACACTCCATGAGTCTGACGCTCCATGATACAGCTGGCACTAGGCTCAGTGTCAATTACCTCACTCACTCTTGTCCTGACATCAGTGTGTTCTTAGGTGTAGGATCACAGATAACGACCAGGGCCTAGATTTTCGAAGCTCTCATAGCACTAAGATAGACGTACGTTAGTGTTAATGTATGGCACTTATGACTGACTATCTAGTGCTAAGAAAGCTTTGAAAATCTAGGCCCAAATGTGACTTAGTATCCACCATGGTTACCATTGAAGTGTAAAACCCACCATAGTGTACCCACTAACTGTAGTAGACCCGTGAAGGTCCCGGGGTAGAATAGGCCTTCAGCAACCCATGCTTGCAATAACAGGCGACTAACGGGTCGGGTGGTCAGGCTCACTGACTTGGTTGACACATGTCATCGGTTCCAATTGTGGAAAACCCAAGTGGCAGTGCATGGACACTTGAAAATGAGGAATCACCGGAGGGACTCTGAGTGGCCACAGTGTTCACTTGTCTTGCCCAAGACCCGGGTTCAATGTGTGAAGCCCATTCTTGTGTTGCCAATGCGATGTTGCTGAAATATTCCTAAAAGCAGTGTAAAACTGAACTCGCTCATGACTTGAATATCACTTTAAAGAGTTAGGCAGGAATGTGATTGGAACAGTTTCACTAGTCCCAGTAGCTTGTAGATGTGAACCTCCATGGCTTGTAGAAGTAAACCCCACAGATTTTAAATTATGCATCAAGCAGACGTGTAATCATGTACAAGGTTGCCATTTGAACCCTGTCAGGTTACACATTTGAACCCCAGCAACTTATATTTGGCCACAGCCTTGAACTTTGCGTGTCTTGAAGTTGACCCAAGAGCTTGTGATATCAATGCAAAACAGCTTTTGCTGGCATTGTGTGCAAACTGTGAAAGACCTGCCAAATGGACCTAGCAAGGCTTCGTCAAGGGTGCTTCCAGACAATAGCAGTCCTTCAGAATGTATCACTATGTCCGTTATGAATGGCTGTTGTTGCAGCAGGATACATGAATCACAAACCCCGAGTGTGAAGCAGAAATGGTATAAATATCCTTGAAAGGGTGTCATCTGGCTGAATTACTTCTTAACATTTGATATTGTAAAGAACCTTTCTGGAGCAAGCTGATGGAGACACCGTCTGTTCATATTTCTGTGGCTCTTTTGCACTAGCGCTGCACATGCACCAACCAATCAGCCATGGTGTGAAGCATTGACCACGTCTGCAGCTGGATACACTTATACAGGCCTCAATATTTTGTCAAAGCCATAACTCTTCTCAGATTCCTTCAAGGAAATAGGGTTTCTGTTGGTTTCAGGTGTTGACAAGAATTACTGAAGGTGAACTGCAGAAATGACAGGGACAAAGCCTAGTTTGTTTGTGGATGTCTTGCCTTAGGGAAAACATCTAGGATACCATTCAACACACTCAGTCTGTGTAAAATTGAAAATTCTCCTCTGTTTGTCAGTTCCTTTGCAAAGTTTGTCATCTGCCAGATCCACCAACCAGGATAAATGTCAGAAAATGTGATGACCTGTTTCATTTTTCTGATTTAGAATATATTGATTACATGATTCTATTCATATTCATAAAAGTACATTATAAGTGACATCACAGGTATATACCTTGTACAGCATCTTCAAGATCCAATTTTATCTTTGGTTTCACACTCCTAAAAGGGTGTTTGTTTGATGTATTCGAGCATTATGAGAAACACTACCCTCCCAAAATCCAGTACTGTTTGTGATTTAAGTACTGAAAATATGAATCAGATGATAGAAATATTGGTATAATTTGATAGCAAAGGCTTGAAGTCATTCCGACATATTGAGTTTAACATATGATCTCTATAGATCTATAGGATCTCTCTGGCCAGACTGATAAATAATTGAGCAGAAGTAGAAGGTGACATTTTCAATGTGCAGGCTGATGATTTTAAGGAGTAAACAGTGACAGGAGGGTATGTGGTTATGTTTCCTTTCAGCTGTAGAATTCCTTGTTGCCAATTTATATGATATTTGTGATTATTATTGTTACATGATTTTGTCTGCTAACAATGTTTAATTTTGGAAACGGATTAGCATCAATAATCTGTGGATAGGGAGTGTCCCAATATCTATACTGCCACAATTCATTCTACAGAGTTGTTTCCCTTGAGATCACCTGGAACTTATGATTGTGGGTTTGAATCTGTGATTGTTTGTGGAGTTCTGCGGTAAGGTAATGATCTATCCTTCAGTTATCCATTAGCTAATATGACGTGAGTGAGTGAGTGAGTTTAGCTTTGCACCACACTCAGCAAAATTCCAGCGATATGGTGGTGGTCTGTAAATAATGGAGCCTGAATGAGACAATAAGTGATCAATAGCGTGAGCATTGATCTATGCAATTAGGACCGATGACATGTCAACCAAGTCAGTGAACCTTACCACTTAATCTAGTTCTTTTCCTCTAATGACAAGCACAGATTACTGAAAACCAATTTTAACTCAGATCTTCAAGAGATGATATGACATAAGACAAATGCTGTTACAAACAATTTTAGAACCCTACTCACTTGATTTCTTTTATTCTTTAATTCTTTCACCCGTGAAGGTCCTGGGGTAGAATAGGCCTTCAGCAACCCAGAGGCGACTCAGCTTGTCGTAAGAGGCAACTAACGGGATCGGGTGGTAAGGCTCACTGACTTGGTTGACACATGTCATCGGTTCCCAATTGCGCAGATCAATGCTCATGTTGTTGATCACTGGATTGTCTGTTCCAGACTCGATTATTTACAGGCCACCGCCATATAGCTGGAATATTGCTGAGTGCGGTGTAAAACTAAACTCACTCACTCACTCTTTAATTCTTTGATTTATCAAGGTTTATGTCAAAAACAATCAACACGAATGTGTGTATATCACGTAAGGCAATGATAGCTCACAGAATCTATCCATTCAGAGATGATAGTGAGATGTGACATTGCAGAAATGTGGAGCATGGTTTACAAACCAAACAACTGCCTTCAGTCAAATCTTGCAGAAAAACAAATTCACAAAAGTGTTTGATGAATGTGAAGCTATCCAAGATGTTGTAAGCAATAGGACTTCTAGAGGGATCTCATTCCCCTTCAAGGCATGTCCTGTTTTTAATCTATTTATGGTGAATGGTTTGGGCTAAAATAACATTTGGGTACAGAGAAGGAAATTTGGGTTATTATTTGGAACAACAGGGGGACAAAAATAGGACGGATATTTCTTGATGGTGTCATTACAGGATTATGTTTATTTATTGTATGCTGGTGGATCGACTTTTGACTAAATGGAACCCTGGCTAAAAGCACTTAAACTATCAAGACCAATGAACCCGCATTATGCGAGGGGAATTCCAGTTTGTGAATGAATTGTTTATTGAAAATCTTCTTTCAGACAAATTGATGTAAGATGGCAGACAAGAAAGAAGAGATGAATTTATGATGAAGCCATGCTTGGGTGGAGGCTGGGTGACGAGTGAATGAGTAAGCAGCTGATTGGCTGAATGAGTTACGTCACATTAACAAATTATCACCAAAAATGAATGGATATCATTGACTGTGTGAGCAAAATCCAAAGAGCACAAATGCTTCAATTATAACCTCATAGTTAGTGTGTTTTTGCCAGGGATTTACGGTACATGAATTTCTGCATCCTATATGCTTGAAACTTGACCATGGATGCAACAAAATTGTAATATTGCATCCACAGGGACGCAGAAAAAGGTCAATAATTTTTTGTAAAAGTTTTGATCGAGTAACAGTATGTTATGACTGAATTTGCTTGAGCTTGATTTTGGTATCATTTGCAATTTAATTATTGTAACAGTAGGATGATGATGATTATGATGATGATGATGATACAATAAAATGACAGTAAAATAAAATGAAAGTAACTGAAATACAATAATATGACAACATAGTATTAATAATAATATTTGAGTGTGTTGGGCATCCATTTTGTTATCCAGGACCCTTGAAAATTAACAGCATGAGGAACACTCAAATACAGGACTCAAAGTAAAGTTGACCTCATTGCAACTAAATTGAAGTAGAGTGTAGAAAACAAGTATATACCCATGGAAACAAATAAGGCACCACATGAAAGTACAAGTATTGATTTATTCTTTTCCAGGTTTCTTCACAAGGTATGTATTGCACTGTGAATGAAATTCTGGAAATTTCAGCAGACTCTTGTACTCCCATGTGTTCCCTTATTCATTTCTGCGAGGATATGTTTGGGACTTGTGTTTCAGAAAACAACCCATTGTGATATATGAGGACATATTTTCCCCATGTACAGAACCCTGTTATCTGTTGATGGCGGTCAGACTAGACCCATCAGCTGTGCAGTCTACAGAAATAGTATCTTCCCATCTATATCAGTGTATAACTTTGCCAATTAGGCACAGACTACATTTCTGGGTGGTGCTACAGACAGTGTATCAGCCAGTCTTTATTGACTCAGTACAAAACAAAAACGAAATATAAGATGATCAAATTAACAAGGGTTGTTTATGATTGAGGTGTCAACCATGAATAGACTGATGAAGGATCAGGGAGTTATGTCTACCTTTGGAATTCATGTCATTCTAGTTTACTTCTCATAACTTTAAGTTAGGTTATTGCTATTTTTTGTCCATAGGAAATCAACATGAAAGGTCTTTCAGTGAATGAATAAGTTTAGTTATAACCTGCTCTTAGCGATGCTCCAGCTGTATCACAGCAGGGGACACCAGAAATAGGCTTCACACATAGTGTGGAATTGAACCTGGGTCTTCGGAGTGAAAGACCTTTTAGAAAAAGGTATGCAGCAAAATTGGATTATCAAACATATTTTCTATTCTGCTTGCAAATTCAGACATGTTCGCACCCTCAGTCATTGCTGTGGAGCTGGCCTGGCGCTGATCCCGTTTTCCCGGAGGTGTACACCTTGTTTCATGTTGTGTTCCATTTCTTTGTCATTTTTGTTTCTTTGACCATCTTTCAAAATCCCAAATTAATATGCTCTGATAATTAACACTTATCTCAAAAAAGATGATCCCTACAAAAGAACTTTGGCCTGTATCTGTGTAGCACATTTCTGATTGGTCAGCAGAAACTGTAAGAAAGCAAAATGAAAAGAATACTATTATTTACATCATTTATTTTGTTAATAATTTTCTTTTACACAAATCTGTGAATTAGTAACTTTCTATAAGAGTATGTAACTAATACTACATGATAAAACATGATGATTCTCACTTATGTCTAAAAGCCACATGTCCTCATTTTCATGGGTAGAGCTTTTGCTTGTTTTTAAAACTACCCAGAATGTAGAGGTACAAATAAGCTGTGTATCTGCATAAATTATGCAAATATTTATGTGAAAATTCAGTTCCTAATAAGTCTGTTGTGTACAAGCACACTTGAATATTTGTAAATGCTAAATAAATTTGATGTTACATGCATACATACAAGAATGTCAAATCTTAGTTTGCGTACCTGTTGATGGATAAAATAACATTGCTCAACGTTATGTTGCTCAAGGGAAAATTATGATTCCCAGTTGAGATGAACACAAGTGAGTACATAACTCAATAACCAAAAAAGTTATGAGTAGCTCTGCATAATGTATAATGGGTGTTGCAACAAAATGCTGGCCTTAGAGAAAACCTAGTTTACACTAACGGAAAAGCTGGATAAATCACACCACACACAGCATGGGATGACAGCCCTGGTGTCTGCTATTGTTTGTGATGTTGACAACATACCATGGTAACTGATTTAGAGCCATGACAGCTGTAGTAATGCAGTCTTGCATGATTCATTGAATTACTGTGACACATGACACAGCTCTGACCATTTCAACAGTTGTCCCATGAGTTCTGAAACTGGTATTTTGACTCACAGTTGTCAGGGAATACTGTCAATGCTCGTAGTCAACATTTCCAACTTGTTGGACTGGGATTCATAACCAGATTTCTCTGATCTGAGGGAGAAAGAGGTTTCAAATGACAAATATGTTTCCAATGGTAAAATGGTGTCAGCAACTGCTCAATGACCTGTCATTGGTCTTATTCTTATTGGTAAAGTATTGTAACTATGGTAACAAGTCAAGTGTTCTTGAGTAGAGTGTTCTTATTGGTTAAGTGTTGTTGCTGTGGTAACAAGCTAAGTGTTTTCATTGGTAGAGAGTTCTTATTGGTTAAGCGTTGTTGCTGTGGTGACAAGCTAAGAGTAAGAATATTTTTGGATAGAGAGTCCTTATTGGGTATGTGATGCTGCTGTTTTGACAATCTCAGTGTTCTCATTTGTAAAGTCTTGTTACTGGTAACATGTAATAGCTATGGTGACAAGTATCAGTTGCTAAGGATGTTCTCATTGTAGACTGTCTGTCTCAGATTTAGTTTTTTCAGGGATAAATTATCCCAAGGGTAAAGCGATGCCAGCTAAAAACACTGGCTACTGTTTGTCACACGTATGTTTGGTGTTTTTGGAGGTGTTGTTCCCATGAAAGAATTATTCCAAGTGTTGCCATGCAAGAATTATTCCAAGGGTAAAGTGTTGTCATGAAAGAATTATTCAAAGGGTAAAGTATTCCCATGAATGGTAAAATCTTGTAACATTTTTATTTCAGCAACTCAAGAACATTGCTGAGAAACTGCTCTGTTGTTATTTTATTGAAGTTGTCTAACATTGGAATGGACTGATCAGGATATATGAGCTCTGAGCATATATGAAATGTTGGTATCAGGATATACAGTTCGACTGACAACAACAAATGGTTTATATTTCCAGCGAATGCATAGTAAAATAACACTATCATGGATTTGCATGTATCAGGTGATTGTTATGATAGAGATGCCATTGGTCATTTCAAAGTTCAAGGCCATTTTTGTGCTGGCATTGAATTAACATGTGATATGAATGTTGAAATGAACAAGACTGAAATGGACATGATATGTACATCATGATCAGCTGTGCAGCATATACAGCAGACAACAAAGCATGGTGCTATTGATTACCTGAGGGAAGGACTATGTCAGCCACAGTCAGTTTATATTGGAATATTGGGAGACATATTGTAATTGTCCTACTTTCAGACCATAGTATATATACTTAAAGAAAAATACCATCACCATCTGTGACATTGTTTGTTTAGGATATGTTTTGATATATTTGTTTGGGTCTTTGGGCAAAATATAGATATATCCATACCTCATGATCATAGGTTATTCATTTGTTTTTGTTTCTTTGTTGTTTAATGCAGCACTCAGGACTATTCCAGTTATACAGGGTGTTAATAATGGAGTTTGGACCAGACATTCCAGTGATCAATATACAACAAGAATGGTTCCATCATTATGTAACCCCAAACTGTGCATTATTACAGAATAAAGTACACTCAGTGCATTTCATCATTTGTTGAGGCATCCGTAGTATACCATTCTGTGATTGTCTGGTACAAACACATTTATTTACAGATTGTCATCACAAAGTTCATTATTGCTTAATGCAGCATAAAACTAAATTCACTCACTCATTCACATTTGATGATCAATGTTTGGGTGGTCTTGTTGGGAATATTTCTGAGTAGGTGGATGTTCTATCAATAAAACTGACTTCACGCAAATTATCATTGTTAGAACTTCAACTTGTCCACAGATGGGTTAAATATGCTGATATTTTAAACTCTGTCCATGTGTATGAAGTTTTTTAAGAATGGATGACGTTGACTGGCTTATGTTTGTTGTGTTGAATAAGACATTGATTATCTCTGTATATAGTTTAGTTTCCTTTCAACAACACCATTGATTATTTATGTTGTGTTGTGTTGTGATGGATTATGTTATATGGTACCACAGATTGTTTTGTTATAATGAATGTTGTACATTTTATTTCCTTTACCAAGATATTGTCTGTTTGTATGTTAGGTAGTCTCCTACAGACTGTCACAATTCAATAGAAAATGCATCTCATAAAATACCTGGATAAGAGGGTAATTTTACTTTTTCATGTTTTACATGCAGTTGGTGTATGACTATTTATAGAAATCCTTGTACCATCCAGATGTATTGCTCGCAGCCTGCAATAGAATGATGGTTGGAGTTGCTTGTTTGAATGCATGTCGTCCACTAGACATACTTAAGTCTTTCAAAGCATCATGCTAATGCGTGAACATGATTATGAACCCACAGAAATTATGATTATGAACATAATTATGAGCATACTTGTCAAAACATCTTCGTACTTTCATGTGGAACTCACATGAAATGTATATATTGTGTTCCCTTTGTCTGTCTGTCTGTCTACAACATTGGTTGAGCTTGATGATAACCTCTTGCGTCAGTTTTACCTCTGTATAAACTGTTTGTCCATATGTTTAAGCTGCTGTTGGGGGGTGGTTGAAACTGTTTACCTGCTACAGTTGCAATTTTATACATCAGATTTAACATCATATTGCAATAACTGCAGTCATTCAGTGGTGTGTGTAATGTCAGCATGTTGCTTTATTGCATTCTGTGGTGTGGGTAAGGAGCCTTCCATTGCAGGAATTGTCACACAGTGTGTGACAGCTGCCTGCACAATAAATGATTGACCGGTCACTTGTACATTTCAGCACTGTTATAACTGGTGGAGATTTGTACACCTGACTTACATTTCACACTATACATGACTGACCGGTCAGTTGTACATTTCAACACTATTATAACTTTAGTACAGATTTGTACGCTTGATTCATATTTCACACCATACATGATTGACAGGCCACTTGCACATGTCACCACTCACCTTGAGAGACAGTCATACATTGGTTTACATGCAAATGAAACACCACTCACAGGATTCATTTGTATCAGTTCTGTGACATATGAGAAAATATTATCACACTGGCTTCCACTCATCTTCTCTTCATAAAAATCTTTCCTAAATATTTGCATATAATATTAAAAAAAAATTACATCAATAATATTTGCCTTTCTAACATATTTTAAAACTCAAATAAAATGAAGAGTTATATATTGCAGCAATAATGAAACTTGTGGTTCGTGAAATGAGGTGTCCGAACCAAGTGATTTATTGCAAATCACCATCCCCATGATCAAAATCATTAAAACAGCGTTTCATTTAAACCTGCATGCCAGTCACTAGATATTTTTCATTTTATTCATTAATTTCAATCAACCAAGGCTGTAATCAATTACTAGTTTCCGTTATATGTTTTCTCAATACTGAAACAGAAAAATCTCCTTTGACATTCTCAGACATTATAGGCCATTTGTCATCTATCAGTTTTGTAGCCTGAAAGATGCAGGGCTTGCCTAAAACTGACAGTGGTTATTTTAAAACATATAACTTTGGAAATCCATAATTAAGGCAAAATACTTTATGGATGAAAACTTCTTTACCATATTATGATGCAACATTTCTGTAAAGATTCTTGGCAACAATGTAGTAGTATGGCACAGAACAGAATATGTTTTTCTGATGGAGATTACAAAGGGATTAACAAGAACAACAACTGATTTTGATAATTAATTACAGCAAGAACTGGTTAACACCAACTGTAAAGTGAGGTGGTGCAAAACACATGAGTTGATGGATTAATCATGAATGATGGTTGATGTGTTGTTTTATCAGTTCACTGTAGGCAGAAGGGATGAGCTTTCCTCTGTTGATTGAGGGCTTGTTTCAACAGAACTGAACTGTTTCTGTTAGTTTTCTTTCAGTGAAGTCATGGAGGTTGTTTGATAATATCTGAACATTGTCCCATTTGATCTTTAGCTTAGGGCAAGAATGGTCAGAATTTTGTTAGTCTAATTTTTTAGTCTTTAGACATTGAGTATCCTTTCAGTCTGATGTTCCTTGGATAGGAAGTTTCACCTATGTTGGCCTCAGTGCAGTCACAACTGATTTTGTAGATGACACCTGTGGGTTCTTGTTGTTGAGAAGTGTTACTCATGTACTGACTGTCCTGGAAGGTTCCCAGAGGTCTAAGCTGATGAAGTGGGTTTCAACATGGCACTTGAGGACACTGCTGGTGGGGTAGGAGGTCTGTACTCACAAGCTTAGTTTAGCTTTACATTACACAATATTCCAACTATGGGACAGTACTTTGTAAACCAGACAGACCAGTGATCAACAACATGAGCATCGATCTATGCATGTGGGATATGATAACATGTCTCTCCTCCGTCAGGTAGCCTGTTCCACTAAACATTCATAGCTCTACCATATATATTCAGCTAATTATAAATAGATCAGTGTTGTGGAAGAGTTCAAGTATACACTTATCAGTTAAATGACATATCATATACACTTCATAATATGTGAATTAACAAGTTACTGGGTTAATATTTTGTACAATGGACAGCACAAGCAACATGGACTTTGTAGACAACGTGACAGTTCTGCCATTGACAGTTCAGTGAAACTCTGGCATGTTCATATGGTTTAAACATATTTTTATTTTGTTGAAGCAGAAGCCTGCATAGGTGAACAAGTCTTGTGGCTTATATAATCATCACTCAAAGGCATTGTTCAAATAGCTGGATGTGCAAATGGAATAATTTGACAACAAAAGAATAATACTGAGACAAAATAACAGATAAATGATTGAATAACAAATATGTTTGTTATGGTGTTAGTTATGCTTAATAATGAAATGAGCTGCCGTAGAAAAACAAGTTATATAAAATTTGGGATAATCACTTGAAGCAGTTACTTTTAGAAATGAATGGGTGTAATGAGTTAAGAATGTCACTATTTGTTGAGTTATTTGATGCACTGTTACTGTGTAAAGTAGTTTTAACACCGTATCCTTGGATACAAAAATAAACAGTTGTATTCAGGGAAATAGCGCTACTAGCTCCATTGGGCAATAAATTCCATGACATAATCATGCTCAGTAAAAATGATTGAGAATATATCTTTGTGCTCCAAAGTTAATAGCTTATGTCCAATTTTCCAAACAAACAACTTGTACTATATGTTTGTTAAGTTTCAATCCAAGGAGAAGAGTTATCTCCAAATATCAAAACAGACAATAAATGATCACAAGATCTGATTCACTTAGGAGGTAAACATCATGTGTTGGCCAATTTCCGAGTACAGGGAGTACAGCTTTGAAGTGTCATCAGCAGGCCGTTTCAGCTGGTTCCCATGGTAGCATCTGGAGTTGCTCATTTGTGACATCATTCTAACTTTACATCACAATATGATTTGAATGACATCACCACTTATGATGACTCGACAAAACAATTGTTTGCGAGGTTTCTACATGTCAGTACACAGTAAATAGTCTTGCAGTTTCCGAGAATCACAGTGACTTTTGGTTTACAACTGACCTGTAGTCATTATACTATAGGTAGGCCTGGGAGTCACCGTTATAGGTTTATTTCAAAGAGTAGGCAAACTGGGAGTCATACAGGTACAGTACAGTAATAAGTGTAGGGGTGTTCCAATATGTGTTTATGTTCATGAAAAGTTCAACTGGGAGTAGTCACAATGGGAAGATATCCAGTCCGCACCTGACCACCTGATCCCATTAGTCACCTCTCTATCCTCAAAGAGGTACAACTAGGTGTTGGATCAGATTTGTTGGTAGTCGTTTTACATGTTGCATGGAGGGTGATGTTGATGATTTTATTGACTGGCTTTGGTGTAAAACAGAATTTGTCATCCTTAGACTAAGCTTTGTTATCCCTTCTTCTAAAAGGCCAATCAATGATTGGTTTAGTTGATTGGTTTGTTGTATAATGCTGCACTCCAGCTATATGGTCTGTAAATAATCAAGTCTAGACCATGCCAATCAAAGGTATCATATACATTTGACATTTATCATATACATTTGACAGTGTCAAATTTGATGAAAATATAACATATATTCACAATGATAATGCAAAGTTGTTTGAATAGTGTGATGAAAGAGGTTTTCTCAGTCCTGTTTTGCTAGTCTGGTGTCTAGCACTGATTTGCAGGAACTATAGCACCACTTAGACCAATTCTTTCATTTCATTAGACTTCCTTGTGGAGGTGCTTCATCACACACCTTGCTCCGGTGTGGACTTGACAAGGATTTCACTCAGCTGCATGGCAGTCACAAGAGCTTGATTAACCACCTCAGCAGGCTTGCCACATACGATTCAAAAGCAATATATTTACACATCCTGCTAACAGTAACAGCACCATGGAATGCATAAACCTGGAACATCTCATATCTCATGTCAGAAACCTGTTTTATTCAATTTTGTGTTATTTTGGTGTAAAATGTGTCCATGTCAAGTATTCTTTTAGCTTTTTTTAGTCTTATGTTTCACCTAGGTTAAACAATGGTAATGCAAGAAGATCAATAGGCGCCAAGGGTGAGATGTGTCTGTCATCCAAGCCATCTTCTGAAGTAATCATAATCAGATAGCTTTCATTCCAACCATCTTTCAAGATGTCCCAAATGCACTACAATTCATGCTCTTTATAGTACCCTGTAGACACTTTTTAAGGTAAACAAGATGCATCCACCCACTTTGTTTCAAACTAAACTTGCAGATAATTTTAAAACTCCACCGGCTTTTTAAGGTAAATCAGATGCATCCATCCACCATGTTTCAAAGCCAACCCTGCAGATACTTTTATATCCCCACTCACTTTTAAAGGTGACGATGGCATATATCATTTGTTTGTTGATGTTCAGGTAGAGCTAGGAAAAGGTAATTACAAGAAGTAAAACCTGGGAAGTGGTCTTACAAACCCAAATCCTCAAATGCGGTTATTCTGGAAAAACAAGAGATGACCTAATATATAGTGAGAAGCAGACTTCAGGTCTCTATTTTTATAGACACTTACTTTATATACACTTTTTAAGGTATACCAGATGCATCCACCCACTTTGTTTCAAACTAACCTTGCAGATATTTTTAAAACTCCACCAGCTTTTTAAGGTCAACCAGAAGCATCCCATCCACCTTGTTTCAAAGCCAACCCTGCAGATACTTTTATGTCCCCATGGTCTGCTTGTAAAGGTGAAGCAGATGCATACCATCCACCTTGTTTCAAAGCCAACCCTGCAGATACTTTTATGTCCCCACGGTCTGCTTGTAAAGGTAAATCAGATGCATACCATCCACCTTGTTTCAAAGCCAACCCTGCAGATACTTTTATGTCCCCACGGTCTGCTTGTAAAGGTGAAGAAGATGCATACCATCCACCTAGTTTCAAAGCCAACCCTGCAGATACTTTTATGTCCCCACGGTCTGCTTGTAAAGGTGAAGAAGATGCATACCATCCACCTAGTTTCAAAGCCAACCCTGCAGATACTTTTATGTCCCCACGGTCTGCTTGTAAAGGTAAATCAGATGCATACCATCCACCTTGTTTCAAAGCCAACCCTGCAGATACTTTTATGTCCCCACGGTCTGCTTGTAAAGGTAAATCAGATGCATACCATCCACCTAGTTTCAAAGCCATCCAAGCCATACAGGTATCTCTGTCATCAATATGCTGTGAATAGCTGCTCTTTCTCAGCATGTGTCTAGTTTTCTTCTGCACCGTACATATCATCAAGGAACTGTCAGAAAGTTCCAGGAAATTTAACTACAGAAAACTGTTTGTGTTGTCAGTATGAAAAACTGTTCAGTTAATGCCCATTTTATTGCCTGTTTATTTGTGTCAACCTTGATACAGTCTTTAAATGATATCAGTCCTCTTATTTGAAAGGCTGATTTGAACAGCTGTGGTGTTTTGAATAGAACAGAGAAAAACTGTGATTGAGTTTGATTTTTTGAAGGCAAGATTGCATTTCATTACAGATTACAGTTTGTTGAATGCTTCATGCCATTGCAGATGACTCTCAAACATTCAGCGGAATGTGGCAGATGTTGATGGCTGATATCACATGGCTTTGGGATCATTTGCATTGTGCAATTTCCAGTTATCCAGTTTGTCTTGCTGTTCTTGCACAGAGAGTAGTGATTGCAGCTGCATGAATTCAGACTTAACAATCTGTGGAACATTCATGGAATATTGGAATACTGGCATTCAGTATCCTATGCTTGTCGTAAGAGGCGACTAACAGGATCGGGTGGTCATGCTCGCTGACTTGGCTCGCTGGCTCGATGAATGTTATTGGTTCCCAAGTGTGCTGTTGATCACTGGATTGTCTGTTCCAGACTCGATTATTTACAGACTGCCGCCATATAGTTGGAATATTGCTGAGTGTTCCGTAAAACTAAACTCACCCACTCACTCACTCACTCACTCATGGCTAGAGACAGTCTTGATAGGCTTATGGGACAAAGCATATTTGCTGTCTAGGTATTTAGCAGTAGTCATTGAGACACAGTCTGTTTTTTGTTTTGAATGATTAATCCAAATATTATTATAAAAAATATTCCCTGCAGATCTGAGCATCTTCTTACATTCATATGGCCGTTATGGTGAGACATAATCCATATCTTTAGGCCAGACCAATTTTATTTCTTGTTTTATGGATTTCTTTCCTCAGAAATTCTTAATGCAGAAGGGAATGAAAACAATCATCAGTCAAATTACTATTCTTTTTATGTACTTAAGTATTTAACTTTCAGCAGTTTATGAAGTGTATATTGGGCAAAAAACAACATAAACAATAAAAACCAATAAAAACATTAGGATTTTATATTTTGAGTGGTGAAACTAAGTCTTATTTTTTTAATTATTCTTGAAAAAATATGACTGACGGAACCGTATCAAGACATAAATTTAGCCTGGCCTTTTCAACTGTGGTTCATTTGTAGTGTCACCTGCCCTGATTCTCATTGTTAACACCAACCTTGTCCACACATTGAACTATTGGACAAAGAAGCAGATGGTCTATTTATAAGGAACATGACTCTGAGTTTATGTTTGCATTTCTGCTATATTTACAGGCAGATCAAAAACCATTTTTATTTCTTGTTTGTTGTGATAAAAACTTCACTTGGACATTGATCAAAAACATGATTACCGAAATATGTCAAGCTCATCACACTACAAGAATGTACATATAAACAACCTCCTCTAAAGGGTTTCTGCAAGCCAGCTCCAACTGCCTGTGTTCAATGCTGGAGCCTGTCATAAGTCAGTGACTATGTCAGTTGTGTTTCAACGGTTTTGTCCTCAGTGACTCCTGAGTCACACTGCTCATAAAGCCAATGTTTAATGTGTCTGGTGTGGCTGATTACACCAACCAAGGTGTGTAATTTACTGATTCCATTAAAAGGCGCCTCAAGATCGTTGGTCTCAAGAAACTGACACCAGGTCCTGCTTCTAATAGTCTGACTGTCATCGTGTTTTAATGCTGATTTATTGGTCAAGATTACCTTGATGAGTTCCGTGACTCTCTCTGACATTTCCAGTTCACATGAAGATTGTATATGAGTTTTTTTTGCTCTGGTTTATGTTTGGCCCTAGAGTATTTTTGCTTGTCACAGAGTCTGGATCCAACCTTGATTTCACAGCTAACTGCTGGGCTACCCTACAATCCTGGGTGACTGAACTGGCATCCGTTATTGATTTATTGGCAACCTATTTATAACCCATATATCAGGGGTAGAGTTTCTCACAGTCTTCAGGGGCAGTGATGTTAGAAGGCTGATCTGTTTTGTGCTGCATTTTGGTTAAAGTTACTCATGATGTATTTTATAATTGTGTATAGTGTAATTTAAAACTATAGATATTTCATACACATGTATTATTATGTTAGTCACATTTTTTATAAGGAAACTTTTAATGAAGATGATTGTAATTATGGTGATGGTGAATACAGTGATCAACAGCAAGAATATCATATATGCAGTTATACTCATTCAGCACAGCAGCACAACCTCTGCTAAACGTTCCATTTCCATACGTCATTGTAGGTGTTACACTCTATGGTTCTTAGACATTTATCAAGTCCACAATTCAAATCCCTTCGTGGTTTTCAATGAGTGGAAACCATTTCTGGCGTCCCCTGCCATAGATCACTTACAATAAGTAGAAATAAAGTATACTCATTCACCATATTGGTCTCTATGAAGTTTTTTGGTGCTAATTTAAGGTGCTAAAGCCTGTTGGTGCTAATTTGAAGTTCAAAAGTCTGTTGGTGCTAATTTGAAGTTCTAAAGTCCATTGGTATTCATTTTAGGTTGTAAAGCCTGTTGGTGCTAATTTGAGGGTGGCATTCACACTTTTTAAAAATATAGTAAACTCTCTTTATGATAAGCCTTTTTACAATGAACTGATGGATATTTAAATGTGTATTTTGGAACTAGACCCCTTTCTAATTAAAAATGCCTGAAACTGCAATGTTGAGGAAACAATAGTGATCTTCTTTATAACTATAACCTACTGTATATTTTGCTTATTAAATTATATAGTTGACTATAGATACCTCAGCACAGTGAAACTGACAAAAAATCCCAGCTCAGTATTATCTGCAATTTACAAGATTTAATCAATTTGTGCACAAAGAGTGTGCCATTAAGAAGGAGAAAAAAATCATAAGCTTCACGAATAAATGGTTCTGTGCTACCCATAAATATGTAAATGACAGGTGTGCAATTAAGTGGATCCATGTGTAATCCTATATACCAAACTGCGGATGCTAGTGAAAGTACTGACAGCTCGGCCTAATGACTTCACATTAGTTGAACTAGTCCACTCTGTTGCACAAGACACTAGCATAACACAGAAGCTGTGCCTGAATCAATGACAAACATCGATCCCTCTGGGAAAATCCATTGTTCTGCTATTTTACATATAGTTATGATTTCGTTTAAAGGACATTGATTGATTGGACTAAAATAATCATATGTTGGTTTGCATGTTTTTAGAGCACTCATGGAGTAAATTGTACAAGAAAATTGTCCATTGTTGTTGTTAAAGGCTAGTCAGAAGGTTTTGTCAAGTCATCACTTTCTGCCTGTACTGACGTTGATACAGATGGAAACATTGGAATTGGAAATTTTGATAATTCTTCGAGCAGGAAAAAGTTCTTGGAAATTGCTAGCATGGAATATAGAAATAAAAGACCAGTTTTTAACAAAAAACACATGTAGATATTCATCTGACAAAACAGCAAGCTGAGAGTGTCAGGGAAGTTCTGTTGTCTAGTTCAGTGATGCATGGTCCTGCTGGAAGGTGACATCCATTATGGTCCGACCTAATTGGAGGATGCAAGGATGAATATCTTCATCACCCTACATCTTGCCATCAGTGATGACTAGAGGTCATGTGATGTACAGTGATGCCACCCTACACGATGATGCTCCCATCACTGAATGTGGACATTGAACAATACCTTAGCATCAGCATTACATTACATATACGTCTTGTAAATATCCCATGTAACCTGGACTTATCTGTGACTGAGTTGGTTAGTTTTAAGCTGCTTTTAGCAATATTCCACCAATACCATGGCAAGTGACACCAGAACATGGGCTTCACACATTGTATCTGTGTGGGGAATTGAACCTGTGTCTCCAGTGTGATGGGTGAATGTTTTAACCGTGAGGCTATGACAGCACCTAGACACGTCTGTGAAGAACTGTCCTCCTGTTCTGAACTTCTCATGCTGTCTTGTCCACACCAGGTGTGCAGATTGACAACATGGCAGCAATGCTGGAAGTGGAACTGGATTTTCTGTTCTCATCACACATGGACATTCAGAACATGGTCAGTCTTTGGTCACTCTCTGTTCTGACCCCAGAGGGACTGATCTGAACTAAATGAACACATGAATATCTTGCAAACAGTGGCACAACTTTTTTATGTTGGCTGTAGACAAAGGTAATTCTAATGATCAAAATATTTAGTCAGTAGGAATGTACTCTTTCCCTTGTGTAATATAATAATACTAATATGTGTACTTATGCCAATCTGGATGTAGCTCAAAGTGCTACGTATTATTATAGGACATTTATACAGTGCACATATCCATGCGACAAGTGCTTGCTCAAGGCACTGGCATTTTTTCACTCAGCCATTCGGTGTCAGTCTCAAAGGCACATCGTATTATCAATATCAAGTCCCTTGGGAGTATACAACCCTTGCTGCTTCTAGTTGCTCCAAGTTTGTTGTGGCTTTCTCATCCTATTGAGGTACCCATTCACAGCTGGGTTGACTGGGACAGAGTCAGAATACTTTGTCCTGTTTCACTGCAAGTTGCTGTACCTGCAACTATGTGTTTTGCATCAAGCAATTCTCTGATCTGGACAGTCCGATCCTGCCAGATGCCTCCTTCAACAAGGATGGTTTGGTGAAAACCAATTCTGACCTGGATCTTTACAAGTGGAAAAGTTTCCGCAGAGGAATAAATGCAGGAAGTGTTTATCATAGTAGTCATGCTCTTTAATCAGTATTGTGTTGACCACATGTCACTGGTTCCCAATTGTGCAGATCAATGCTCATGCTGTTGAGCACTGGATTGTCTGGCCCTGACTTGATTACTTACAGACCACTGCCACATAGCAGGAATATTGCCACATGTGGCATCATATAAACTCACCCACTCACTTAATGGATATTGTAGGTGATGGAGGCATTGCATAAGGTATTCGTTGGTCAAAATGGCAGCCAAAACTACTATCTGTAGCTCACCTAACTTGGAATATTCAAGACAAGACAATGGTAACAGGCTGTTTAAAGATATTCAACAACAAGTAATAGGGATATGGAACACTCTCACTGCTCGTATAAAGTTACACTTTGGACCATAAATCTTCAAACTAAACAAGCTTAAGATTTTGGGATAAGTCTCCACTGCATGTTTCTGCAGGTAGTCCACAAACATTGTATACCATCTGTAACCATCAGTAGCTATAGGTTCCAGGACAGCTAAATGGAAGCATTACTTTCTGATAAATGCCTCTCAGCTAAGATCTCTATTGTATGGAAAGGTGAGATGTACTTTTATGTGTGATATATTCATTTGAGTGGTCATTAATCTCAGATGCATCTCAGATCATTCAGGATAATGATGCATGAATAATGTGCTGTGCTGTCAAAATATACAATATTTTAATACCGCAAATGTATGAAACAGCTTGCACGTCCAATAAAAACATATGGCTTGTGTGCATAAATTATATGCCTCATGTGTGAAATATTCATGGTACAGGATGACTTAAAATGGGGAAAGTTTGCAGCAAAGCTACATGATGTCAAAGTGTGTTTTAGGTCCATTATATATCTCTCTTGGAATTCTAAGGGTAAATCTTTCACATGAGCCCTGAATCTTCCTACTTCGTATGATTCCTTTAGGTTGAAGGTGTTCTGCATTCTGTATGGCTTACTGGAAGAGTAGGCTGATAGGGTATTGGATGGTAACAACAGTCACTTTGATCTGTCTGCCTTAAGTGTATGCATGGGCTGGTAATGCTTTTATGATGTTTTGGATTGTATCTGCAGGAAATAAACGCATCTGTGGCAGATATATGTATATAGTGGATAATTACTTGATTACAAAATATAGGTCACAAATTTTTAACACTTTGCATCCATACAGGTTTCAAACAAGTCACATACTGCTTTTACACAGATAACAACCAAGTCACATATTGTTTCTACACTGGTTACAAATCACTCACAAATTGTTTCTAGACAGGTCACAAACAGGTCACAAACAGGTCACAAACAGGTCACTTACTGATTCTGCACAAGTCACATACTGCTTCTACGCAGGTTACAACACGTCACAGACAGGTCACATCTTGCCTCCACACAGGTACACAAAAGTCACAGACAGGTCACATATTGCTTCCTCATAGTTCACAGACAGGTGACATACTGCATCCACACAAGTCACAGACAGGTCGCATATTGCTTACACACAAGTCACAGGCAGGTCGCATATTGCTTACACACAAGCCACACCCAGTTCAAACACAGATCATATGTAAATTACATCAAGATCACATACAGGTCACACATACCTTACACCAAGATCAGAAAGCAATCACGCACAGAACCCACTGGAATGTAGTATTTACATCTTAGCCCAGTATATACAGTGGAAATATGACACAAGACAGTATAGACAAACAGTTTAAAGAGAGGCACGAAGTGGTGATACGCTTAACACACAAACCTTAAACACTCCCGTCAAGCAGATGATTTGTGTTTAATGCTGAAATACTAAAATGTAAGTGTGCATGACATGAAGGTAACTTATCACAAGACGATAATACAGCCAGCAAATGCTGAGCTGTTAGTAATACAGATAAGTCTTTGCCGTACAAATCACCAGTAGGATGAACAAGACAAAGGTTAAGTATTCCAGTAAATATCATAGCAAGGAGAAATTATTTATGACATACCATAAAAGAAATGTCAAATCATTTATAATAAATAGCTCAGTTATATTTTATTAAACGTAATATCTGAATGGGGAATGGAACTAGGAAAATCTATTAAAATTTTTGTGGAGAAAGATAGTTAGGACCCATATCACCAAATACTGTCAGCAATTGTAGATAAGTAGGTCTCATTTTATGTGAATATATACCCACTACTCCTTACTTGAATGTGAATACATTTAATACTGTGAATTATCTTAATTTCATGCCAGACAGCTCAAATCTTTTGTTAGGCAATTTGATTGTGAGTGTCAGGTTACTGAATCTGAAATGTAATGTAAAATACAAGGTTTGCAGTCTATCCAGTGATGGTAGTAACTAGACATGATTAAGTAATGGGAGAGCCATAATGGGGCAAGCTGAATATTTCACCTCCAGTTTTAATTTGTATTGATTTCAGACTTTCCGAGACAGTGTTCTTTCTAAAATGATGTGACATACATTAGTTCATAGCAGCAGTTTGAAACAGTACTGACACATTCTGTTTTCCAAAATGAACATAATTCTTAACTTAAAGCAACAAAGTCTATTTCTATATTATGCCCACACCACATTGTGTGACCGTGTATAGATTAAGCAATTTCTCATCAGCTCAGGTAGAAGATTAAAGGGAGGTAATTCTGCAAGGTTTCCTAGCCAGTCAGCCACAGACAGAAATAGATCATACTCTGATATAGATGCCATTGTGTCTGCAAACTTTTACTTCGTGGTAAACAGAGAGGATTTAAACATGTCTTATGTGTTCGGGTTCCTGGTAAATCTTTGGGTTTGGGGAAAATGGTGGAGTTTTATACATTAATGTGATCTTTTGACTTATTTATATGTTTATAAATATGTACAGGGAAATAACAGATTGCTTTCACTCACTGAAATACACATGGGTATGTACAACTATATGCATCATGTTGATTTTATGAATTTGAGTTTTGGGATCTGGTTGTTTCTAACCCTATGTGATCCATGTTATTTGATATTATTAAGATGATATGTAGAAATAAATAATAGATACTCGTATTATTATCTGGTTTAAACTCTGGTATTGATTAGATGATGCAAACTGTGAATATACATAAATAACAGATACTTTTTAATGTATATTATTGATAATATGATATATGTTTTAAGGAATTGATGACTTGTGCATGCCACTGCATATTTCATTTGTCTCTGTCTGTTTGGTTTAATTGGGTTGTTTAAGACAATTCAGTTTTAAAAATGAATTAAAAATAAACGTACCCCTGTGGTTACCATGTGTGAATTTACATTTAGAGTTCAGATAATATTGCTTAGATTGATGGAAAGTTGTGTGACACTTGATGTTCTTCAAAACATACCTGACTCAAAGAGTCTGGATTCAAATCCCAAATCTCAAATATGACATGTGTTTCAACTGGTGAGTTGACATGTATATCCCTTTTATGACTTTAAAGATGAGATGCTGGTCAAGTTTTCTGCTCATTTTAGCTACAAACATACTCTGTAATAACTGCCTGCATGAACTAGAATCATGGTATAACACAATCACCTTCATTCATTACAAAATGTACTGAAACCCTCATTAGGAAGGCGACCCAAGTGTTATATAAATGCTTCAAAGCTGTTAGGACAACCACATTGACTGAACATAACAAATGGTGTTTGGGTTTCAGGCATCTGTGAATTACCTCTCAGTGATGTCTACAAGTGATATTAGTTTCTCAAATATAGGATGTGTATAGGTATTTGAGTTTCAATGTTGCTGACACTAGGAACGCCTTAATAATCATCACTTTGTATCCCTTCGCAACAGAGTGATCTTACAATTCCTTGACTATCTTGCACTGTTAATATTAACATTGTTGTTGTAATTGCTTTGTGGAATGCTGTGATAGCCTTAAGAGCTTCCTAATAGAGTGGATGTGTGAAGCCCATTTCTGATATTCCCTGCTGTGGTTTTGCTGGAACATTGCTGGAATAAACGGTGAAAAAACTGATCTCACTCATTTCATGATAGGGTGGTCACAATATAAGTTATCACATCGTGTCAAGAGAAATACAGGGTTTTATCAGTTCCGAGTAAGGTTGTTTTGCCCGATCCCGAGGCGAGGGGAATACAACCTTATGAGGGACTGATAAAACCCAGTATTTCCCGAGACACGATGTGATAATGCATTTATCTAGCTGCATGTTTTCACTAAATCAAAACAAAACAACACGCATCAAATCGTCTTGCTGTCATGTTGACACCAGCTGATCGTTTGACCTCAGTGCACCGCACGTTACTAAAGGCTTGTCGATGCCGAGGCGTAGCGGGGTGATATGACTTTCGAAGCAGGAGTACACGACTTTTATACTCACACTGGCATATCATGATGGATGTACATGATATTTTATCAGAGTCACGTAGACCAATCAAAACTCGACATTCTTACATGAGGCTAGATAATGTCATCTTCTAGTATGCTCTTCATGCTAATGCTATCAACCACTGGTTGACACGTCACTGCATCCCAACTGCATAAATCAATGCTCATGCTGTTGATCACCAGATTTCTGTTGCTGACTTGATTATTTACAGATGCCACTCACTCACTCACTCACTCTAGGACTCACTCTAGCCCTCTAGCACTCACTCATACATTAAAACATTTTCATATACCTCTCATTTACTTGTTCCTATATTCCTGCTTTGCCATAATTGCACAGTTTAAAAAGATGGCAAATTGACGTGTCACATTGGTGGCACTTAGCGAGTTGATTCCAGAAGGGAGGACTTGTGACACCAATTTAGTAGAGTAGCTGAGCAAGCCAGTCCGGGCCACTTGTTACTGGTTCTTGTATGTGCTTCATCCTTCCAGCAGTCACATGAGCATGTGTGTGTTTTTTCCTCCATCATTTATTTATTTATAGCCCAAATTACTTGAACACTAGTGTAAAATTGCATTTGTGTCTTCTAGGAGGTCTTTTGTTAGCTGGGATAAAAGAATTTCTGAACTTTTGCAATCTGCTAGAGAGAATTTGAGGCAAAATCTGAAACCTGGAAATTCAATTGTAATTTTTTGTCCTGATTTTCTCTTACATTGCTGTAATAAGATTTTGCACTAAAGTTTGTTTGATGGCTCTTGAAATGTTTCTTTGATTCAAGAGCACTTGTTGGCAACTGAGGAAAGTCTGCCCTCAGCCATGTCCTCCAGTGAGGACACTTTGGGAGAATAGGTCGCCTGTGATAAACACTACACTTTCAGCCCCGACACGTCACAATGCTTGTCCCTCTACAGAGATTCAGACCAGACAGGTCACAAAGCTTGTCCTTCTACAGAGATTCAGCCCAGACAGGGCACCAGTGCTTGTTCCCTTACAGAAATTTAGCCCAGACAGGTTACCAATGTGTTTCCCTCTATGGAAATTCAGACCAGACAGGTTTCCAATTCTTGTGCCTCTACAGAGATTCATGGCAGACAGGTTACCAATGGTTGTTCTTCAGAGATTCTGGCCAGAGTGTCACCATTACCTGTAAATGTGTAACATGTACGAGATTGCTGAAGAGTTTGAATTTAGATTTACATTCCCTGTGTAACTGTTCCATCCCCAAACCAAACATTTCTGGAGATTTGTTATGTTCCCCACCTCCAAAGCATAATGGTTCAGAAATTAAAAACGGAAATGCAAATTCAAAACAGCTCTGCCACACCCTGGCTATAAATTCACTTATTTTCTTGTACACAAACAGCTTAATGATCAAATTTTAATTGACCTTTAGAGACCTTCTTGATGCATCTTTATCTCCAGTTTGTCCACCAGAAAATCAATACTAATGTGTTATTGATATGAAGGATTCTGAGGATACAACAAGATTGCATGCACATACATAATCCATTATTGTGCAAGGGTAACACAATCTCATGTTTTGTTGTTTTTCATTGATTGTGTTTATTCATCTCTGCTTGTGTTGAGACACGGAAGAGTGATGGTCTGTCAGAGATACGGAGGCTGGTATGCATGATGTAAAGATAATTATCTAATTCAAAGGGCACAGAGGGTATACACACAGGCCTGGCTCACCCATGTATTTCATCCTTGTATGGTAATCAGTTGGTTCTTCAGAATGCATCTGTAAGCTAAGGACAGTGTGACCAATGGGAATAGTGTTAGTTTCCACAATTTGTTTAACTATTCCTGGAGTTTTACTAAACACACTCCTGCTAATCATGCTTTGTGATTTCAAGTTTGAATTAGTCCCTTGTGACCAAATTCATTACTCATAACATCAATCACTGGTTTATCTGCAGCAAATTTCAAGATTATGTTGTACTTTCAGCTATACTGAAATGCAATTTAAAGAATGTTGGACACTTTTGTAAGTCTAAACCAACCACTTAAGTTTTGTTTGTTTCTAATTATGCATGTGTTTCCATGGAATCAAAATTTCACAATGCTGGTAGCATGGTAATCTTGTCTTTAAGCATCAAATTCAGGATTTAATCATTTGCAGCCAGCTTAAGCCACATGAAGCCTTACTGAAAATGCAGAAACATATATCATGACAAACAATGACATTCACAATATTACAGAATATCAAGATGCAGGTGAGATGTGGTAGCATGTAATTTAAAATATTTTGTCAACCTGATTTTGGGGGCTTACTGTGACAGTAGGCAAATTAATCCACCAGAACTGAATGTTTTTGTTGCATAAAGTTCATCTTGACATTAGTGTCAGGGTTACCTCTTGCTTTTACTCCTCTTTGTGTTGGAAAAGATGCACTTTGACTGAAGTAGGAGAACCTAACCCTACGAATCACTTTTGATGATTTTCTTTGTGAGTATTTCTCACTTATATACACCATGAATACCATCACCATTGCAAACAAAGCTGGACACCAGCTGATACTCTCTATCAAACATAGCTGCCTTTCAGAAAGTATTCATTTGTGTGAATTGATGCTAAATTCGTCCTTAAACAAACTTGCCATGAAGACCTTGCATGTTGTAAGAAGAGATTAATGGGATCAGGCGGTCAGACAAACAGGATTGGTTAATGCATGTCATCATATCCCAAGTTTGTAGATGCTCATGACATCAACGACTAGATTATGAGATTCCTGACTACAGTCATATATTGTACAGTTGAATTTCACATTTCCACTGTAGGTGAAATATTAGTCATAAGGTGATTTAAGAACTGTGACGCCTCTTGTAGATTACATGAAAAGTGAGTGAAATTTCAGACAATATTTCCTGACACATGAAGATTAGCATTGCAAATTCAATCCAGGTCTAACAGTTTCAGCTCTTTGTCTATTGGTTCCTTACAATGAGCATTGTCTATTTCACAATTAACAAATATCAATCACCCATCATCTCTGGTGTTGAGTTTTCTTCCCTACATAGACGAGTGATGTCAACCTAAGTTTCATATAACATTGTTGATTAATGTTGTTTCATTACAGAATGCAATAAGCTGAAGTTGTAGGAGAAGGTGAACGCTCCATTATCTTTAGGACACTGCAAAACAGTGTTGGCTAATTTAGCATGGGCAGTCAGATCAGAAATATTCATTATAGAATGCTTCTCTTGCTGTTGATAACATTGACATGGTACAAGATCAGCAGCATCTGCATACCAAATGACCCGTCATGCCAAGATTGCTTCTGCAGGAGAATTCAGGCCTGGCTCCATCCAAACCTGAGAAACTTTGTAGTGGGGAATCCCAAAAGGTTATAGTTTTACCATATTTCAACCTCCATCTTCTGTCACTATAATTACACAACATCTTTGACACTAGTGGGAATACATATACCTAATACTATCAGGAACCATCATGGCGCCTCTGTTGATAATTCTTAGGATCAGACCCTTTGGACATAGTGATGTCCTATTCTCAAGAACTGGTGCAAAATGCAGAGTAAGGTTTATGGTTCCTGAAAATTCTGCTGAAACTAGAATGTGAAGAAATAGGATTTGTCCGAGAGCATTTTTTAAAGCTCCTAGGGTGAGGTACCTTTCATATTAAAATCATTCTGGTGTTTTAGATGGTTAACAGTAGTGAAATTAGTTTATAATTCAGTCAGAATATATTGATGTTTAGTGGATTAGCAGATCTACAATGACCTGTTCCCCAAAGTGATGAAGGGAAATGGTGAAAGGAAGCAGCTTAGTGTTTTATCGCAATGAACTATGACATTTCTCAATATCTTAACCTTCTCCACTTATTATGTTGATATCTATTCATAGATTGACCCACATCTTGCAATCAGTGGCACTGACATGAAATCTACATGAAATCTATATGGAAATTTATGTCACCATGGTTGATTGTAGTGTACATTACTGAAGGTGCATTACGGAAGACAACTAAACCTGTAACCTTTGACCTTTATTCTTCTTTATTATTAAAATTTATACATTTGTAAATACTATTTAACATGTTTGCCACTCTCAGTTTTGATGTGTTTGCATACTGACCTGATTTAGCATGCAATATTACCTAGAAGTGAAGTCCGAAAGAAATTTTATCCCAGTTATTATCTGCTATGTGCAAAGTACCGTATTGTAATTGTTGTATATTTTATTTAAACACCTCAGATGAAAGTATGAATTTCATTGCTAAAATAAAAACAATATCTTGTATTTAAAATATCATTTAAAAGTCATTTAATAACATGTTGTTGTTTTTTGTAAAGTGTGGATATTTGAACCCCACTCGTTCATATGTTAACACAGATAGGTCTGTGTCAAAGTGCTAATGGAATCTCATAGTTAGGCTGAAATTAGACGATATTTCCAAGATCATGACCCCAATATGGCAGACCTGATTAGGCCTTGGAAATACACACATATAGCCAGACGATATTTCACCTCAGAACCAATTTGATCTGAAGCGCTATTGATCAAAACTTTGCCATATGACGACGGGACTGTATTTGATAGCTATGTAAGAAACTGGAAATGTTAGCCCTGTCAATTGTCTTTGAAGATGATTTGATTCTACTTGTAGATGACAAATCTGGGTTATTGATGGTCTTATTGTCGAGAGAAAATTTGGTGAAGTTTGTGCTAATAATTTGGATGCAGTTGATGATAATTGGCCAGTGGAAAGTCAGACAAGCAAGGAGATTTGAATTATGTGGATTGATCCTTATCCTTATTGATGGGACTGAATCCTTATACAGTGTTCAGCATTATTTCACCAGTTATGTCATTATAGATTGCCTTCAGGGTCAACAACTGGTGTAAAATTGTACTTGTCAGGGATTGTTGTTAAAATAATATACTACGTAAGAGTGACTCATAAAAGCAATGGTCACTCACTCACTCACTCACTCACTCACTCACTCACTCAGAAACTAACCTTTCTTGATCACCCTTAGAAATTCTTCCATAGAACATTAATGCAAACATCAGTGAAAGATTGTAAATGGACCTTCAAAGAAGGAAAAGTTACATGGAAATAACCTGTTCTACAAAATGTGTATCACTACAGTGTAAAGAGTCTGTGTTAAACTGAATAGTTAAAATTGGTCATAACTTTATCCCTCCACACCAGTCATTTTATCCACCTGATACCCTTTTTATGCAGCAGACACTTGGCACCAGGAACCTTACTAACACTGCCATGAAGCTCTGGGAGCAGAGTCTTAACCCATGGTTCTACTCATGCAATCTAGCTGCCATCAACAGCTGAATAAGTGCCTGAAATTGACAAATGAAATGAACACCAATTTATGAAATACGAGCACGAAATTGCCATCAGTTGGCATCAGGCCTGTACATCAGCAACAGCCACCTACGGATGCAATCAGTGTCATGACTAACAGCAATAGACACAGGTAATCGCCTCTCTGTGTCCACAAACTGCTGAAACTGACAACTCAGGGTCATGACCTCATGTATATATCAGTTTGATGAGACTGGCTGATTAGATGCCCCCTTCTGAGGAGGCTGCAGCATACTACTGAGTGAGAATTTGTAGAATGTTTGCAGCTGTGATGGACTGACTTCATGAACTGCTAAGTTATTGTGTTGATAGATTCAACTGTGACAAGGTGTTGATGTGTGAAATTGATGGAGTTCAGTAAAAGTCCAGTTGTCACCAAATTAGAACAATGAATTACAAAATCAGGAATAGGTCATGAAATGCCAAGGCAATACATAGCAGTGAATATCCTGCATCCAACAATATTTGCTATTTGCTATTTTTATACCCATGTTGTTGAATGGTCATGTTGGCATCTTTAACAGAGGGACACAATAGCAGGAAGAACAATTCAAACAAGTACATGGTTCACACTTTAAAGGGAATGAATAAGGGGTCATCTCATGATGATTTTAGTTGTAATCTGACTCATTGACTTCACAGCCCTGGACATAAGAATTGCTTGAGACACAGCTGATGGTCACAAATGTACTTGGAACTTGCTTCCATCATCCACTGTATCTTCACTCTATGTTATTGACAGCTTAAAGGGGCACTGATGCAGAGCAATTTCCGTGGACTGGTGGTTTCTTTTGTTCTTGTTTTTCTCCCATGAGTACCCGGATGATATCCCAGAATTCGTGACTGGTTCGTGATCTCTGCTGCGCCTCCCATATGCACAATTGATAGTTTATGTGTAGACTAATCAACAAAGATGAAGTCTGCTTATACTTACCATGAATTTCTAACGTGATTTTAAAATCTAAGCATTGTATAGATTGCCAACGTGAATAATATTTCACACACACCCTATTCGCGACCTAGTGCATGTTTTCTGTAATACAGATTCTGCTGAATGCTACAAGAAATAAATAAAACAAAATGCAGATATTAAAGTTAAGGCAGATGAACGTTATAGAAACAATGTCAGGCCATTACCATGTTCCGGAATGTATCCATCAATATCCACATAAAAGAATGATATTCCATTCATCTGCAGCTGGTAAATAATCCTGCTCTATGTCTTGTGTCTTTCAACAGTCTCATATGCGAAAAAGTGACGCATCGTTTGAGAATTTTTCACACTGGTGTATACGTAATCTCACTGGTCACCCAGGACAGCACACCTGGCAACTAACTGTATGATGTCTGCCATTAGTTAGCCAATAACAAGCAACAATCTATCATCAATCAAGGCAGTAGCAGTTAATTCTTTGTAGGAAGGGTGTTGTTTTTATACTCGTACTTTACGACAGGGTGTATTCAGTATAGATTATCTAAATCTACACTCATAAACACTGCCTTTTTGACAAATCTGCTGTGGAAGTAATTAATCAATCAGTGTGTTATTGGTTAATCCTTTGATCAATGTTTGTTTTTGTAACTCAGTTGTTAAACCCTCTTGCATCACTTACATGCACATATTACATAACATGCAATACATTTGCCACTACAGACCTTAATTTATAATCTTGAGTATTTACTACAGACAGGAGAAATGCCAAATGGGAACCTATGTCAGGTAATTTTGTTGGTGTTAACTGACCATCAAGTGAATGATGACAAATAACACATGTAGGTTTATACCATCAAACGCGTTACAGCAAGGAAGATGTATTCTCTGTGTCGCATGCAGCCTGAAAACGCTTTTGGGCCGAAACTGTTTTGAGGATACCAACGGAACTTTGTTGTTACATAAGAAATGCACATAGGTACAGTCAGGCCGCATTAATCCGAACACTTCTGTTTTTCATCAAAAACGTTCGGATAGTGAAACGTACCCGTAGAGAGCGAGGACTAATGAAACAAACTTTTATGAACACAACTACAGTAGGGTTACTTCCCTTTGACATGGCAATACAAAAAATATGAATGTATACAAGTTGGCTGAATGTGCGATGTGGTGTTTTTTAGGCAAGAAATCACGTTGGTCAATTTGACATTGGCATACATGTGACTGGCAGCATTGTTACGAAGTAAGATCACATGTCAACCGCGTGATTGCATCTGTCTGTCAAATGATCATAGCCAATCACAAAACATATCCGATGTCCGAAACTGTGCTCTTGCCGATAGTCTGTCCGAATTCTTGACCAAAATGTTTATACATAAGATCAACATTGGCTTTAGGGTTTTCTCTTTTTAGTGTGTGCGGCAGTAATTTCACATCTTTTACGCGGGACTTGCCATTATGACTGACAAGCGTCATGTGATCTCATTTTGACACGATCAGTGTTTTATACAGGAAGTAAGCATGACAGGTATTACTCCAACTAACCAAAAGTGAGACCTACTAATTGATCAAAATCACAAACTAAAAACATCTTCAACTCGCAAGTGTCACTTAACAATTACCACTGAATGGGGCTCATGGTGTGAAGGGATTATCCCAACCTTTTTGATGTTCCGCCGGATTAATGAAGCAAAACTATGTGTAATTAGCTAATCTGTTACCGCTGATTAATGTTCGGATACGGAGAGTGAAGCACCGGATTACTGAATCAATACGTAATGAGTTTACATAGTAAACAAGATTGGTTACAGCTAGCTATTGTTCGGATATCGCGGGAATCGGATTGTCGGGGTCCGGACTAACGCAGTCTGACTGTATTTGCTGTGTACTTGGGTAATTGTGTTTAATGAGGGTTTTTTTTACGTAAGAAAATTTTCAGATTTCTCTACAAATGGCAAAGTCGTTGTTATTAGTTTACGAATTCAGATAAATCAGCTGTATGTTTTTATTATCATAGATAATAAACCATGGTCGTAGCTACCAAAATTTACGTATGATGTTTGCTATGACAGCTAAGCCAACCCTCAAAACTATCTAAATATAAAGCTTTGCAACCTTTCGGACTTATATGAAACAAATAGCTTTCTACGTGTATGTAGACATCATATTTTCACATGACGTGATCAAATATCAAGGTAAAAACACAGAAATAGGATCGAACTGGATCAGTCACTATACCATCCAGGCATCAGGAAAAAAACAAAACTACACTGCTGGGATATTTTGTTACAATCAGATAAGGAATACCATGGATATTTTTAAATAACGGCATGTGATGGGCATCCAGCCTCCTCACTTTTTAGGGTGAAGAAATTCTGCTAATGTGGACAGGAGTCCAGTCCCTTTGTCCGTCACGGTCGAGGAACTGAGTGCTGACCAATTTGCTGCTTGGTTTCGTAATTAGACCGGGGGTGAGAAACATTATTCGCTCCCCATCAGTGCCCCTTTAAGCAACACAATGCTGCGATGTCTCTACTGTTACACTGCCAGGTGATAAATTTCCTGGCTTTTCAACTTCCCATGATTTGAATATGGCATTCAATCATCTAGTATCACCACAGACAATACTCAACATCTACTGTAGTGTGTTCAGAAGGCTGTGGTTAGGGAAAGTCCTAAGACACAGTAGGGCCTGGTCCACCATATTCATGGACCTAGGAGGGGTGGTGGGGTAGCCTAGTGGTCAAAGCATTTGCTTGTTGTGCTGAAGGACCAGGTTCTATTGCCCACATAGGTACAGCATGTGAAGCTCATTTCTGGTGTCGTCCACCACAATATTGTTGGTGTATTGCTGAAAGTGGCATAAAACTACAGTCACTAACCTGGACTTTAGTAGATCTGATGTTTTCAGAGAGTTGTAGAGAGACAGGATACAGGGGCGTACACCTCCTCTTTTTGTCTTTTTGACCACTGAATCTCATTTTTTTATTCAAAAAGCTGTGTCTGCCCTTGTAGTATGATTGTGACTATTTAACTGAAGTATTTCTTCAAGAGTCTCAGCTCTTGATTTTCATGAAGACTGTCCAATTAATCAACCCTTTATGATTTTGGTATGATCCCCACCAACCTAAGTTATGACTGAGTTATGGATCTTGTAAGTCAACAATGATGTATTCTATGAACTAGATGCAGTGCATCTTATTCCTCCTAACACTCTCCCCCACTGTCAGCTGGTAAACAAGAAAATACCATAGAACAAAATTTTCCAGTAATGGATGTCACAAACAGGGTATTCATTGATATGTACCCTAGTGACATTTAATATACTGTTCCTGTTGACCTACCTTTCGTGTCACTGTTTTCATTTATTGAAGGTATGTCCATTTGCATGTTGTCATGTAACAGACTACATACTATTATTTGATGGGCATTAAAATTTGGACACACCCTTTGCATTAACATAAACAAAATTTCAAAGTATCAATGAAACTTTATACTGAAAATTCGAAATTTGGGTTTTTCTTTGAAAAGCATAATTTTAAAGAGTATATTTGTCAAATCAGTGTACATTTTTTACCATCCAGTGATGCTGTTCTTGTCTGCTCTGTTAAACATGCACTTTCCCTGAAAATTCACTGCATAAAGAAAAAAAATATAATAATACCAGTTAAAAATGGATAGTGAGTTAAAAAAGTTTGTCTGATCAATTAAGTGAGCATTCTTTACCATGTAATGACATTGCTCTCTCACACTGACAGATGTATGGCCATTGAATTCTCTGTGTGTACTGATGCAGTGCGGTGCAAAAAGTGAAGTGCATGAAGGCTGCAGTAAGTGGTGCAGTGAGCGTCACTTGACACAGATGAGCCTACATAGCTCTGTACTGATCCCATGCAATCCTTGTATCGACCACTGCAGCGACACATGAAATACCTGACAGTAGTCCTAGAAAGTTACCCATCGCACATGCCAAACTTTGAGCAGCATTTGTAATTTTGATTGACAACTTGGATTGCAGAGGCCAGCTTCAAACTGATTAGCTCTTTCAGAAACCGATAGTCTTCAGCCCAGTCCTTCCCAAGACATGACCTGACTTTATTTCTTTATTCAAAAAAGTGGTAGAATTTCATGGAAAATTGAATTTTAACTGTCTGACCTTGTATTTGGATGTGTTGTCCTCAAGTTTGAATGTGTGGAGAGTGAAATATACATCAGCCACAGGATTCGATAGCCATTCACGCCTTGAAATTCATGCTACTTTGATTCTTGATTGACATGCTTCAACGTTGTGAAATTGAGTAGGTGAAGATCAGTGTGTTCTGGGAGGATCTGAGGCTAGTTTTCAGCTATTCATGTCACGGAGGGTAATTCGGAGGAAATGTTCAACTGTTTTGGCAGAAGAATGAGTGTGGCTTCCAGATTTCCACTGCTATGCAAGTTGACATTTCAATCAGTTTGACTGATGAGTGAAATGAATTGCAGGCTTTGAATGTTTGTAAATGTACAGACTGAAAATCATGTGATTTGTTGACATGAAAAACATGACTATATTCAGCTGGCATACCTCTCTATAAATGTAGAAGAGATCGATGAATATATACCATGGGCACATCCAATATGCAATTAGATCATTGCTGTCTGCAAATGGCACCTCAGTATAAGTGGAACATCAACATACACAGATGGAACGTCAATATGTTATAGTTGCACATGAATATCTATAAGGAACATCAATGTAAACATATCAAGATATACAAGCGGAACTTCAATATAAATAGATGGCACATTAACATTGACAAGTGACATATAAAAATGAACAGCTGGGCACATCAAAATATACCAGTGGAACATAAATATGAACAGATGGCATATCAAGATATTCAAGTAGGACATCAATATAAACAGCAGGCACATCAGTATATAACAGCTGTCATGTTACCTAGTGAAGTGACAAATGGCTGGATACATGTTGCATCATTAAAAACAGCCGACACATCAAAAATATGATCAAAATGCTTTTCATTTTGTGATGGGAAAACTATTTACAGTCACTTATTTTGTAATCAGAGTACAACAAGTTCATGAATACAATATATGTACATGTCGCACACAAGTGATGTAATGTGTAGGTGTCGGCTCATGGAGAGTGTTGCCTTGGGTGACACACACACACAGAGTAGAAACATGCTGGTTCAGCTTGCTGATGTTGATGGACGAGGTCTTGCCATGACCAAGTCACATTTATTTCTTCTTTGAAGAGGGACTTCTTCTTTATCCTGTGTTCTGACACTTGTGTACCAGGTAATACCCGAGTGAGTGAGTGAGTGAGTCTCAATTACAATAATACTAGTATTAAAAATCAAGAAATTGATTTTCAATCTTATTTTTTTGTCAGCCTTATCTCTGCATGCACAGTGTGTAGCATGTGATTGTTTTGGGTGAAGTGAGTGAGTGCGTTTAGTTTTATGCACCACTCCACAGTCTTTGCGCAAAATGGTTGCAGTCTGTAAGTAATCAATTGTGGACCAGACAATCCAGTGATCAACAGCATGAGCATCAGTCTTTGGAACTGGGATACGATGACACTTGTCAACCAAATCAGCGAGCCTTACCAGCCAATCCCATTCGCTGCTTCAGACAAGCATACGTAACAGAAGATCAAATCTAACCCAGACTGTCATGGATTCATTTCTTGGATAGACTTTGGGAACTGTGTTCACCAGGATACGAAGAACATCCCTCACAAGGGGCGGTGGGGTAGCGTAGTGGTTCAGGTGTTCGCTCATCACACCGAAGACACGGGTTTGATTCCCCACATGGGTACAATGTGTGAAGCCCATTTCCTGGTGTCCCCCGCCGTGATATTGGTGGAATATTGCTAAAAGCGGCATAAAACTTAACTCACTCACTCACATCCCTCACAAAACAATTGTCCTTTTGAGATTGTGTAGCTCAACTGTTTTTTGGTCACATTTTTTGTATACATTATTCAATTCATGTGCTAAACAAATGAAGAAAACTGATGGAAAATACAAAAAATGTTTTTGCCTTTTTCACCTTCTTCCAGTGCAACATTAGCATGACCTTTAAAGTCTTCAAACCTTTGACCTTTAAAGTCAAACATAGTGACTTCAGATCAAACAAATCCTCGCTGTAGGTTCTGAACAGAAGCATTTGGGTCAATCTGGCTGTCCCTGACCCAACACCAATATCAACCTACAGTGAAATAAACAACTGACTTACAGGACTTTGTCACTCCAACACCCCAGTCCAACAGTGCTATGCACATGCTCATCATGAAACTGACATGAAATGGACGAGCTGTGCAGCAGCATTTACTTCATGCAACACCTTCATGCTGCATCCAGCTTTTCTGCCTTCCATTTGTCTCTATTTGTGTCAATACGGCCATCAGCCTTCAGGAGATTTTTTTCGTGACATACATCTTGTCATCTGACATGTCAGGTTCCACGAGAGTGCCAAGGGAGTGTCGTCATGCCACCTCTTGCAGCTTGCGAAAGGTCAAGCTGTGTGCAATATAATTTTTTAAAGTATTTTAACAGCCTTTTCATGTGGTCTCGTTTGGTATTTTGCATCCCTGTTGAGAATTTATAGGAGAATATTATATTAACTTGACATTTAGATACAGCTGTGAATATAGCACTTTGAGGTTTTGGGTGACATTTCAAAATTATTTGTTTGTATTATCAGAGAAGGAATAATGTATCTGGGTCTGAGAAGGGAGTGAACAGTCTCTTATTAGATAGTTCTATTTCAGGCTGTTTCTCAGTAACACTTTTTATTGTTTTGATTTACTGGCACCAATAAACAAATTATTTTTTATATGATAATACATCAAAGAACAATAAAGCTTTGATAAAACAAATTCAGATACTTCTGATAATGTTGAGATATTTCATTTTTTCATTTTCTTTAAGTTAATATTTGAGTTGTACAACTTCTGTCTGTGCACAATACAGCATCAGTTTATGTTCTGAATGGCATGTAAAAATTGACCTTAATATTTCTTGCATATTAAACATGTATTTTACACTCTACAAATTACCATGCATATCATTTTCATATTGAAAAACTGATATATAAAATTATTTTACTATCATGTGTAATACTTTAATTTCATTGGTAAATGATGCTTTAACAAGTTTCTGTGTTGCCCCTCCCAGGATGGTGACAAGTGGAAAAAATATCCCCCACTGACTATTACCGACTTACATCAGACCACATCACCCTTGAGAGAAGCATACAACTATTAGTTACCAGAATGCCTTTTATTCTTGATGTGAACTCTGATACCCTTGGGTATTTTTGGACAAGATTTTTATTTTTTTTTTTATCCTAATAACTCCAGAAATGTATTTTTTAGTTTTTAATATTTTGACTACATCCTTAAGACATTAAAATATTACATGTCTGTAGAGTAAGGTCTGTGATGACAACAACCCAGTGCAGTCTTTAATACCACATGATTCCTCTGCCTTTGACCATAACGAGTAAAAGGCGCACAGGAACTACAAGTTGCAAGTTTATGACCCGTCCAATTAGTTTATTAGCAGAGATCCTGTTAGCCACCTCATGGAGCTATATATAAACATTACATCTTCAAGTGAAGACTTTTCTGTCTCCTGTTTGTAGCAGCTAAGTATATATTATTACTATCCGAATAGTCTTTCTTCACCAACGTGTTTCTATGTATTCCTATGAAACCTGTCAGTGTTGTTGAAATATGTCTCTGCTGTGAACTGCCTCTGTGGTGCAGTGGTTAGAGTGTCCACCCAGAGATCGAAACTTGGTGTGTTTTATCTCTGCCTCATTAACCACTAAGCATTAAAACATGGTACACGTTGGTTCCTGACTGGAGTTTGGCATTAATGGGTACAACTAGGACTGGTTAGCTCATGGTCAGTATGTGTCTGAGTGGGGTATTCAGGCTTAACTGTGGCATGATATCTCAGTGAGCTAGCATGTACAAAACTAGCTTAGGTCTGGACTAGTACAAGCAGCTACACATACACATGCATGCACATCATCAATTGAGCAAAATATCCTTAAACTTCACCTCTCCTCTCCTCAGGGTAGAATAGGCCTTCAGCAACCCATGCTTGCATAAGAGGCGACTATGCTTGTCGTAAGAGGCGACTAATGGGATCGGGTGGTCAGGCTCGCTGACTTGATTGACACATGTCATTGGTTCCCAATTGCGCAGACTGATGCTCATGTTGTTGATCATTGGATTGTCTGGTCCCGACTCGATTATTTACAGACCGTCGCCATATAGCTGGAATATTGATGAGTGTGGCATAAAACTAAACTCACTCACTTCCCTTGTGTATTGCTTAGGCATTGTATATTTTGAGGAATGGCTTTACACTTTTAACTGATTTACAATGTGTGACTGTGTAATAAAATCATTTTCTTCTCTTCTTTCTTCATCCATGTCATTAATTCCCAATTTCATAGATCAATGCTCATGCTGTCAATCACTACACTGTCTGGTCCAGATTTGATCATTTACAGACCACCTCCATATAGCTGGAACATTGCTGAGTGTTTCATAACACTAACCACACTCACTATTTACTGAAGACCAAAGGATGATGTTTACAAGGGTATGCAATGCATGGAAGCATATTTTTTAACATTCGTTAACTAATTGCAATGTCTTGTTCATGTTAAATCAAATTCCCACGTACTGCTTAGGATTTTCACAAAATTAAGTGAATTGTGTGCCAAAGGTGATTAGATATTTTTGTCTTTTCACAAACGACCAGGATATTGAAATAAGAAAGAGTATTCTAGAAAAAAAGTACATTCATTCAGATACCAAAAATAAGAGCTTGTTGGGTTACTTGTCTTTTATGGAATCAATCATGCCCATTCAATAATAGAATTCCAGGATTTTCAGTTGTAACCATAGCAACAAGCAGCACTGGTATTTTTAAGATACATGTTTCTGTCATCTCGAGGTTTGAGTATGTATATACTAATGAGTATTTATATGGGTACCAGTACATAAGCTTTAAGGTTACACATTAAACATACTGCTTGGTGGTAAATGATGTCTAACCCTGTCAATTAATGAAATACGAGGTTCCTGCACGAACATGCTGAAGCATCAATATGACTTTACTGCTTTGAAATAAAACCACAGTCTTTGGATCTACAAGAAATTTAGCTGAAGTCAGAACTGAATGAATGAATCTCTTTCACTGTCAAGCATGACTCATTAAGAAAAACAACCGTGTGCTCAATGAATATCACTTTAGATTCCTTTGTGTGAGCAGAATAATAAAAAGAAGCCTAGAACGAAAGGATCAAAGCCAGATGAAGAGTGCATGAGATTTCAGAATATGTGGCAAGTCAGTGATGGGGCACAAAAACACACAGAATGGAAATGTCGGTTTCCTTTGTTTAAAAAAATTCTGCAAGGATCTATAATGAATGGTTCTCAACCTTACTAAGAAGTTGCAAGTAACACAGTACAAAGGCCTCTTTGTAGAAACATGGTAGAAGCTTAAAGTTGACATTTGGAATATATTTGAAGTGGAATTATTAAGACAGACTGAGAGAAAGGACATTGGTTCCAAGTAATTATCTGTGCTTTTCTGTGTATAGATATATAGTACATGACATGATTCTATTACTTTATATGGTGGAAGAGAGGGTAATTTCTGTATAGTTTACTCTTGGGATTAAAATTCTATTTCATTAACAAATAAATTAACTCTTCAGATGAAATTACAAATTGTGTACCTCTCTTTACTGTGACATCAGTCAAGGTTTTCGGTGCAGTAAGAAATTTAAGGAAATAGTTACAATCCCTTCTAACATTTTTATACTTTGTTATTCTTACTCATGAAGATCTGGTTTAGAATTGATCTTCAGTTACCCAATGATGCTTGTTGTAAGAGGTGATAAAAAGGATCAGGTGGCCAGGAGGTGGGCAGACTTGTTAACTTGGTTGACACTGAATTCCAATTCTATAGATGGATGCTAATGCTGTTGATCACTGCATTGTCTGGTGCAGGCTTGATTTTTACAGACCACTACCATATAGCTGGAATATTGCTGAGCGTGATAAAACTAAACTAGCTTCCTCGCTTGCTCACTCACTCACCGTCATTCTAATGAATTTATCTTGATTATGTATGCTAGTATACGTTTTAGACCTATGTTTGACATGAAATGTCTGCATGAGAATCTATACCAGCATAGAATTTATTTCACAATTCAAAACACTGGGGATTTTTCATCCAATGGCGTGTTTTGGGAATGTGTGTTTGGTGGTTATCATAGCTCAGCGATCCCGTTATGATAATTGTGACAGACACACCTCCTGTCAAAATTAACTAATACATAGGCAGCAGTTTGAAGTTTACCAAAGTCTATGGCTTTAAAATTTAGAGATTGATGAAGCAAAGCATTTTGGTTAATAGCCTGAAAATCTTTCTGAAATAGTAAGGTGTACTCCAAGATATGCAACAAAAGCAATGTTTATCTCAGAATTCAGCTATCTTTTGAAATGAAATGTTTGCACATGATTGTAGGAACCAGATTCTATCAACAGCTGAGAAATGTCAGCTGAGAAATTCAGGTTAAGATTTTTACACTTCTTGCAAAATAATTGAAAACTTGAACCATTCAGCTGTCTCTCGTTATGCTGAGTGTTTTTTGCGATCTTGGCTGTAAATAATTGCTTCAAATCTAGAAAACTATGCTGGAACATCTGATTTCACCAACACCATGCGAAACTATCCTTGTTTGATATTAGAAAAACATTCCCTTTTTCAGTAACTCATGTTTTAAACTTCATTGTATCGATTGTAATTGAAACTGGTTGACTTTAAGTAAGAAACCCTGTATTTTATCTGTCAGAACTCTCTTCATTATATATTTACTTGCTTCAGACTGTAAGTATAGGGTAGTTGAACTTGAACTTAGACGAGATAGGAAATTGATGGTTACATGAGAAAGCGTTGTAGTTCTGTCTTCACCACAAGGATGCATGTCCCAAGTTCATTGTCTGTGGTGTTGTTTTGCTCTTGAAGAAGATTCCTGAGAAAGAATGCATTCCTGAAAACCAAACAAAATGGATCAATGTGATGAGATTTGTTTGTTTTGAGGTTTTCTCCTATTTGGAAATGCATAAAGTGACTAGTGAGCTGGGTTTATGGATTTGCTGAATCAGTCATTGCCAACATTTTAAAATTGTATAAACAATGGAAATAGTATATACAGGTAAAATGGTGGCAATGCACTTTATAAGTCTTTTTGCTACGTGATTCATTTGTTTAGGCAGTCAGGCTTGTTCACTTTGTGACATGTCAGCTTGTAGATTCCTACTCATGGTATCCGTGAACATCTGGGTTAGAATTGGTCTGCAGGAACCCATGCTTGTCATAAGAAGCGACAAATGAGATTGCGTGGTCAGGTTAACTGACTTGGTTAACACATGTCATAATATCCCAGTTGTGTAGATCAATGCTTATGCTTTTGATCACTGGTTTAACTGAGATTTTCACAGGGCAAAACATCAACATAACATTTGCAGGGGAAATTAATAATCAGAAGCATATTTTTGTGTCTTACTTCTCATATCCAACTACAAATGAGGTTTTATTATGAAAAATAAAATAAATAAATAAATAAATAAATAAATAAATAAATAAATAAATAAATAAATAAATAAATAAATAAATAAATAAATAAATAAATAAATAAATAAATAAATAAATAAATAAATAAATAAATAAATAAATATCTCACATATACATATACTGATTTATATGGTATGTTTTGGTAATTTAGCTGATGAAGTCTTTTAGTTAATTGAAATAGGTAAGATTGCAATTAACATAACATTGAAACGATCAGACTGAAATGTACATGACAAAGGCCTTCCAGTGAGTAGGAATAGTGACCTTCAGCCATTGATGACTGCAATGAACGGTAGCTGGTCACAGCTAGAATTTACTCATCTTGAATAGTGATCAGGCTTCTTGGGGCTATCATCAGATGTCCGGCGTTGGACATGAAGGCATGTCAAGCGTGAGACCGGACTTCATTAAGGGCTAATCAATGGCAGTGGAAAGCAGTATGTTTCCTACAGACTGAAATGTGTTTGAGAAACGGGTCCTTGACTTATAGAATTCAGCTCTCCACAGCGCAATTTCATCACATCTGTCACGTGAATTTCACTGTGCTTAACAGTACTTGACTCCTGACCTTTGTATAATGGGACACTCAGTCTTGTGATATTTCTATGAGGCTCCATTGTACATGGTATTGTTTGCAAACTGTATATTACTTCCTAATGTCTGGTTAAACATGTCTCGTAGATTTCGCTTTATGACTGTCTGAAGGGGATCACATCTCTATGTGCGATTAACGTCAGGTGTTACGATCAGTCAGTGTTAAACATTAATACAACTCTGAAATTGATGGTTATAGGTTGTGTGTGAGAAGTCAGACAGTATAACAATGATGTAAATCCCTCAGATACTTCGACTTTGATTAGGATCAAGCTGTTTGCATGGAAGTGTCTGTCATATCTACCAGAGCTGTTAATTGTAGTTTCTTGCAGAGGTACAAACAGTCAGGCCTTTATCTTGAACTTACACTTACTCTTACTTGACGCCACAGCATTGACCTTAACTTCATCCGGTTCCAACTGTTTGAATAGACAAAACATTATGTAAACACAGCTAAATAGTTTTGAATCCTAAATGAGTATTTTTCTTGCTCGCATTAAATCCATGTACAATGGCAACATAATGAAGATAGGATACACAAACCCACATGAGTGACATGAGAAAGCTGAATGTGTTCCAAATTCATATAAATTCACCAAACTTTACACACTTTGTGGCCCTATCAAAAATGTTCATCAGCATAATTAATATTCATCAACTACTTACAAATTTTCTTGGCCCCCGTGTACCTCCACAAGACAATAATTGCAGTGACAGCAGCCATGTGTTTTCGACCTCAGTCACCCAGATAAACTATCAGCCGGGATCACTTAAAATCCAGATCATTACTGGCAGGAACGAAAACAAGCCCTGGATCAGACTACCGGTGAAAACCAAATTAAACATTATTCTTAACATAGCTCATGTAACATATGTTATATTTGGGATTACAATTTCTCAGTAAAGTACACTTCTTGAGAACGGTGCCTAATTGCCAAAAATACAGTACAGCTTGACTTTCACAAATACAGAAATCTGACAACTAGAAGCCTTGATTCCATACTTTGTGTAGCCACAGCCAAAAGCTTTGTGCATTCATCATTGTGCCTCTTCAGTCTTTTTATATGAGGACATAAATGTTAATAGTTAGACCTTCTGTATATATGATGAGTGAGTGAGTGAGTTTGGTTTTATGCTGCTTTTAGCAATATCCTCTTCTGGCTCAGGGAACATAAACATACATCAGGGGCACATCAACCCATGTCCCCCTTATGACCAGTGAACAACTTATATTAGCACTTACCACACTTTCATAGGACTTTAAAGAATAACAACAACTGTAGTTTGATTCACTTGTTTAATATATGTCAGCTACACAATTACAGTAAAGCAAACAAACAAACACAACATTAAAAATATGATACAGAACAAACGTTATGGATAACAACTTCCTTTATGAACACTCACAAATAAAAGAAGATGTTATCCATGATAATTGTTCTGTGTTACACTTCCCACCTTCTAAAATGCCTCTCAAAGAAGTTAAAGAAAAAAACAAAACAAAAACAATAGTATGCAGCAGGTGATTTGTTACCAAATGCAATGATGGGAGGATCATCTCATATTCAACTACCTTCATCTGTTCAGTAATAAACAATAATACATTAAAGACATTAACAGCTACAGAGGAGGAGCCTTTTTTGGGACCTCTGTGTTTGGGGTCATCTAGTATCCAGGTGATTGCCCTCATGGTTTCAAATGATGGTTCACAAGATGATCACCAAACTAATGGTGCCATTGTAATTTTAGAAACATGCTAAAATGTAGGTACAATGCTTAGCCTTCATGTTTGAAGTGGTGGTCTAGTGTTAGTTCGTTATGCCAAAGGCCTGGATTTGAGGCCTTACATGGGCACAATGTACCAAGTACATGGTTGAATTAGTAAAATGTTTTATCCCCTAGAGTCATCTGTAGCTTGTAATTGAAGACAGCAGCACTATTCCAAGATACCAGAAAATGGTAAAATGGTTGGTGACGCATTGCAATGACCTGATTCTCATGAGGCAGCTCCCCACATGAGTACAATGTGTAGGTCCAATTTCTGGTGTCCCTGCTATTCCCAGAATATTGCTAATAGCTAATAGCTAAAAGCTGAAACTAAAATCTCATAAGGCAGCTGTTGGATACAGGGGACCCACATTGTCTTAAAAATATCAAGGGGTACACACATTTACATGTTGATTTATTTTGGTCTTTTAACAGCGCAAAATGGGTTATGTTTGCATAACTGAAATGAACATCAGTTGTGTACATCAGAAGACCATTGTTCATGACATTGTGCTCTGTATGTCAATTGCAGAAATTCTGTATGGACATGATGAAGCAAAGTCGAACTCAACATAGAGAATATTCTGGGTTTCATCATCTTTTTATTCCTTGATACAATGTTTCAGGGCTTGTTCTAGTCCCAACTAATGAGTTTTACCTGATGGTGGGGCCAGAACAAGCCCTGCAATGTTGTATCAGATAATAAAAAGAGGATCAAACCCAGAAAAATCTCTATGTTGATCAAAGAGCATCTCTTAAATTGCCATGAATTAAGCATGAAAGTTGAAATGTTATGTGGAAATGACTTCAACTGTGTGGTTAAAGCACATATGTTGTATTTAGTTGAGCATGGTAATGCTAAGGTCAATGATTGCACAATTTTAACAAACTTCATACGAGCTGATGACTTGGAGCATATCAGAATTGTACGTTTTTATATGAAAATGGAGAGGAAATGTATTCTTCTGTGATTTGTCAGAATGGTTTGTCACCATTATAAATCTGACATTTAATTCAGATTGTCACTTATACCCTGCAATTCTTACCTATTAAATAATGTCCAGAAAGGTTTGTTTCTTGTTTAAATTGAAAATTACACAGTATTTTATTGAGGGCTGTCTTAACTGCACCAGTACTCTGAGGTGCAACAGATTGCTCTGTATAGTTACCTCCTCATGTGCTCATGTGCTAAACTAGTGGTATGTTCATGAAGCACATTCAGGCCATGGAGCTTAACCACATTTAATACAGTGTTAATAATGTTCGGGTGAGTGAGTGGGTATGGTTTTATTTCGCTTACAGCAATATTTCAGTAATATCACATGAGGGGACACTACAAATGGGCTCCATCTATTGTATCCATGCTTGGAATCAAACCTGGGTTTTGATGTGACAAGCGAACACTTTAACCATCTTGCTACCCTACAGCCCCTTAATAGTGTTGTAATTAGTCCTCATTTATTCATCTTCACTCTAACAGAGAAATAAAAACACATTTCATTGTATGTTGTGTATTTACACTCTCATAGTACAAATCAATCAGCTATGGATTTTCTTTGTGTCAGCATCTTCATTCTTGGAAAGTTGCTGCTATATGAAATTGGCTTATTTTTTCAATAAATTGAGATTGTGTAACTTTAAACACAACTGCACTGACATTTAAGAATATTACCAACTAATGGCTACAGTCATGCTTAGGATGAAATACTTGGTATGGAGAAACATCTTTTATTCCTCGCATCTTTTCAAACAGTGTCTGAGAGATAGCTTGCCATTTTCTTGATTCAGTGTCTTCCAGTGATCCCCAAATTGTTCAGAACTGGACTTAATGGAGCACAATGCAATCAATTCCTTATTGGCAAAATCATGTATTTGGTAAATCTTTAGAAACAGTCTTTTATTCCTTTCTGAGAACGAAAATGGTTCCTCACTTTGACCTGAGTGCTGTGGAAGTGCTGTAGAACTGGTCACTGTTCAACGTCTGATTACCGAGTGGTGAAGGAAATCTAGCGAGGTTGTTGTCGGATTGATCAAACATTGTTCTCATCCTCCCTACTCCAGGGAGACATATCATAGTGAATCATGTGATCACTGTGAATATCATAATTGAAAACTAAATTGAAAAGTGGGCGTTTTATGTACTTCTTGCTTCAGATGACCATTCAGTGATTTTCATTGTGTTGGGATCTTGTCAGTAGAAATAAGAGGCAGACAGACAGACATTCTCACCAAATTGTGTAACAAATCACTCACTGAATATTCAAGACTTGTTGCAGATTCATGAATACACTTTGATATTATACAATAATTATTTGGAGACACATTTATCCTATTCTTTGGGATTCCTGATTCTCTTAAAGAACATGGTAATTTTATGTTTTATATTACTGCCAGTGTCATTCAATTCCACATGCGTCAGACTAGGTCCCACGACCCTCACGCTTATTAAGTACAGGGATGGAATTATTGGTGGTATGCGATAGTCAGGATGGCTGATCAGTATGAATAATGCTTTGATGATATCAGCTGACCCCTGATAGTCTTACGCCTGGACCAGTGAAGATCTGGATTAGAATTGGTGTTCAGTAGTCCATGCGTGTCATGAGAGGCGACTAACAGGATTGGAGTGACTGACCTGGTTGACACGTCATCATATCCTGATTGCCCAGATTGATGCTCGTGCTGTTGATCACTGAATTGTCTTGTCTAGTCTTGATATTTACAGATCACTTTTGTAATGTTGCTGAGTGCAGCATAAGCGTTACGATCAATCAATCTTGTGTATGATGGCATGCTCATACTCTTGACCACTAGTTTAAATTTTAAAGGACATGTCATGTTATGCTGAAATATAGCTTTTAGAATGTTGATGACAGCATTAGAACTTGGGCACACATTGAGCTAATTGTTTATATAGATTTACATTGATATACTGCATCTGATAGAAAGTTTTTGAGATGATATTCATAACATGGGCATTTAGTTTTCTTGAAAAACTAAACCATTAGATTGTTTTGTTTTCAGCTTTAATGTCCCTTTTTGTATTTGTTAAATAAATTTGTTAAATAGAAATATTGAATGGATCACTGTAACCTGGAAAGAGTTCTACCCATAACCCTTGCTAGAAATACATTCTATTTATAATGATTATTTGTAGGGGTTAGTTTTTGGGTTTATGGTTTAGATTTAACATTGTTAGGATTAAGGGTAGGATTAACGTTAAAGTTAGGGTAGGCTTTCTTTAAAAAGCATCAATTGTTAGGCACAAAATGATTAAAAGATGGCAGTTATGAGCATTGTCTATTTCCTAAGAAAATAGAGAATTTACTATTTTAGATTGTGTTTCATATCCATGGATAAGCTGATCCTAATATAAACAACAAATGGATAACGGAACATGTGTGTCTACATTTTATTAGTAATAGAAGTGTCCTTTTAAAACCCTTGACATGGCCTTGAACATGGTCGATATGTCTTGTAATGAGCCTTGAAATTCTTGAAGAGATAGTTGCGTTTTCAGAATTGCTTGATTTACTTCATGATGAAGGGCTAGACACCTGTCACCAAATCATCCAACCATTCTTTATCTGACAAGCATCTCACTCCTGACTGGCAATAAAGGAACCATTCCTGATCTTCTACTGTAGCTCGTCTAAAAAAACACCAACTATGCAATATGGTTATCTTGTATTTTTTCCAACATTTATATTTTGCCATTATCCAAAGTTGAACATTATCAGTGCATTCAACCAAAGCATTCCACGTCCACAATAGATTGTAACAACTCTCTCCAAGAAATTGGACACCAGCATGAGCATGTAACTACGAAAGCAGTTTTATCATATGATATTGTCGCATGAATGTCCCCCTGCTTTTGTCATGGATCATTGCAATGAACTTTATTGGTTTTAATAAAACGGCACATGCTTTAGGCACCAGACACCTTCATGATGCAATGTAATTTTTTCTGCTTCTTGACTCAGTGAGTGCTTATTGCGGTAGAGGTCCATTCTAGCGATTCTCCAATTTTATGAATCCCTGGGCAAAGCACCTCACATCAAATGTTTTGTGTTGCAGCGTTTATGGTATAGCTGTTTAACCTTTGTCTATGTCAATAATTCACTGCACTTCCAGATGAGATTACAAGGCCAGGGTATTGTCAGTTATGATACTGACAAGGTATATGGCTCAACAATGCTTTAGTTACTGGTCTCTCCTGTATAGTGTTTCCCATTATCATGACATTCTGCAGTGACAGTTTCTTAGTCCTAGTAGCACATTGAACAATTGCTCATTGAATTATTCAACTCTGTTGCACAATCTTAAAGTTCACAAATAACATATGCAGAACAGTATTGCTTTGTAAATTGGAAATCATGCTCTTTGGATTTGTATTTATTCATAGACCATTCCAAACTGTCATTTTTGCCATCAAGTTTTGACACACAGACTTGGATTGTAGAACTACTCATTCGTTTAGCATATTTTCACATTCATTTATATTTCAAGGTTGCCAGTCTAATGTTGTGTGTTTCGATTTTGACATGTAGACATGGATTGTAGACCTACTTGTTCATTTTACTTATTTCACGTCCATTTAGATTTCAAGGTTGCTAATTTCATGTTTTGTGTTTCTTATTTGTTTTCTGGCTGTTCAATGTTGTTGTTTAACATTGGGCATTTATAGTTTATTGATTGTAAAATGAACATTTCTAAAGAACAGCTGCTAGCACCAGATGACATGAGCAACCTGTGTTCACATACATCATGTCAGCTGTATGATACATAGACTGTCGAAAATGTTGTCAATAGCATTCCTCTTGGGATTGATTTCACACAGCAAAGGCACCATGGCAGAATGTATTGAAATATATCCAATGCTTTTTAATTTTATGATTCTATGTTGGCATGAGCATGTCATGTTGGAACTGAAGTGCTTTTGAAACTTTTTAGAGAAAAAGGTAGTAAATCAGTTATGCTTCGACAGTTTAAATGAATTATTCATTGCTTTTGACTTTGATGTGCTTTCCGTCCAGATGGCAAAGAATTGGGGGTGGTTTACATGTTGGAATGAAATCTTTGTTGGTCTCTAATCAGATAGTATCACTATGGCCCTAAAGGAGAGACAAAATAATATAACATTGTGAGTGAGGTGTTACGCTGCTTTTAGTGATATTGCAGTTGCCTTCATCAACATGACCATGGCTTCATCAACATGACAAGGGGACACAGCTTCTTGAGAAAGTGACACTATTGAAAGAGGGGCGAGGGGAGGGGAGGGGAGGGGAGGGGGATCACACTTCATTTTCATGAGAGTTTCAATGGTCATTTAATAAACTTTCAGGGGACAAAAAGGGAGGGGGGGAGGTGGAGTTGCACACCCCTGCACCCCCTGCTGTTTCCATTTATGCATGATGACTACTACCTTCATCAACATGACTGCCTTCATCAGTATGACCAGTGCATTCCTTTGCCTTGTATAAACATTGATTCCTTCATCAAGATGATGACTGCCTTCATCAATATAACCAGTGCCTTCATCAGTATAACCACTGCCTTCATCAGTATAACCACTGCCTTCATCAATATAACCACTGCCTTCATCGTATAACCACTGCCTTTTCAATATATTGAGATTAAACAGTCAACACATAAGGGCAGAAGGAACTACACTTTGACATGACAACACACCTTCTTGACTGCACAAAAACTCAAGTAAACACCACCAACCATGTATCACATGCATTGATAGTTGTGAGATATCGATGTGGGTGTATTATAGTGACATCATTACCTTGCGACTGTAACTGAGATGAGTTTATATGTACATATCCAACAGATATTTACAAGATGCTGTATTATACTTGCAATCTTCTCTACAATATCTCAGAGACCGCATGTAATATACAAGTTATTGGCAAGCTATCAATCATGTTCATTTCAATACCATTCATCAAAACAAATTCAATTCAGTTGACTGTGAGCACTACATTATTCAATACTCATTTCATTGATGAGTTCTTTGTGGAGATGACTGTCCACAAAGGGTATATATTTTAAAGTGACTTAGTGCTATGTCTAGTCCAATATATTTCATCTAAATGGGGAAAATGAGGTTGCATGTGTTAAGTGCATTTTGTCAAATATTAATTTACAGTTTAGGACAGGATTCAAAATGATTTATTTAAAATGGTATGACATGATAATAGGAAGATGGAAGGTATGATGTTTTGATTGGTCATAATCTACTTTAGAAATAAAGATTTGATAAATGTAACTCATTCATTCTTTTAAATTTCATCAAAGAAACAACTTTAGAAATATTGAACTGCAGTCAAATCATTTGATCTGTGACAAAGTTTAAAAGTTATCCCCGTTTCTTAGTTAGGAAACCATCTTGTGTACTTATTCCTGCACACATTCATGTTCTTACTTTGACCAGGCTATGATGGGACAGGGATGAAACTAAAGGTCCATCTTGCAAACTGTTGCTGTTGAAAATTCATCCTGTCAAACGTGTTTTTCCAAAAAATCGTTTTTCATGAAAGCAAAGCAGGGCATGTTCATTCCCATGATAGATAGCAGGCGACAGCTTTGCCCTCACACGGATAACTGTGTTGCCATTAACCCAGTACTTACACAAGGAAATGGCACTAATGTCACCCTGTTGTGGGAAATGACCCTCCACTGATAAACAGCACATATGTTTATGGCTTAATAAACAGGAGGTATTTGCAGCATATTCCGCACAATCAAGAAAAGTCTCGAGGAGCCCCTCCCTTCGGTCACCACTGGCGTTATTGACGAGATAGGGCACAATTCATTCACTCGTTCATTTCATACACGTACACGTTGGTAGCAGACTGGCGTGTATTTTGGGCATGGCTGCTACCTTTGCCAGGATTGGCTAACACCCTGTTGCTGCAGCACATTTCTACAGTATTACACAAGATAGTAATCCATTTCACTGGCTAGAATCCGATTGCAAATTTGGAATGGGGATTTACTTTAGCTGAGGGAGATAAATGGTCTTGGAGGACGTCGATTTCATGTGGATGTCTGTAGTGGATGGTGTACAGCTGTGAAGGATGTGCTCAAGTGATATCTATATCATCGAGGAGACAGAGTTCACAACTAAGGGGATGTGGTTTACATGATCAAATGGAGGTGTGAAAGTGATTTCATTGATCTGTCACTACATAAGGAGTAATGATGACATCAGCTACAATTTCTGGAGATATGTGATACTTTTCATCAGTTTGCAAGGCTTCATCGTATGGTTCTCTATATTCCAGTTAAGTTTTTTAAAACTGAATTGAAATTTATAATTATTGTAAACTTTTGAAATATCCACTTGTTTACACTGATTTAAAAACAAATGAATGTTAAAAAGTTGTAAATTTCCAACTAAGATCATATGTATGCATTTTACCATAATAAAACAAATCTATCATTCCTGTCAAATATGACAATAATTTGACGGTTTCTTTGTGTAATAGAGTGAATCTTGAGTCAAGCTGTCAATAATGAACCTGGATGTGTAACTACTGTTGAAACTGACAACCACCTGTGATACTCTGACCTTTTTGGGTGTCTGGTAAGAGCAAGATGGGAAAGATCTTTTTATTGTAGTTATCGTTTTCAATATTTGGGAAAACAGCAGTTGGAAGTGCTGTCATATGCTCTGTTCTTATTAACGATACGGATGTATACAGAGCTCTCTTTGGTAGGAGAAATCAATGTTGCTGGTGTAACTTCGGTGTGTGAGGCATCAGCGTTGGAGGGTCTCGACTTAGGACACATTTGCATTAAATGATCTGTTCATTTGATCACATATGTCATACTGTTCAATGGGGATTTACCTAGCAAACCCTCCACTTGGATTGTCATGAACCGTTGACGATTATATGTTTACGGGTACCTATGGGGACACCATGTTGGAACGAGAAGGCTTGTACAGTGAAGGAACGGATAGCGTTTTATAACAGACTACCTCAAATGCTCAATCGAGCCCAGCTTTGTTCAATGGATGAGAATGAAGAAGATGCTGCGACAGTGACTATAAGTACTGAGACTAATTCGTCAGCACTTCTACGACAAAATAGTCTCGGATGTGGATTTTCTCGACGGAAATGTGTAGTTCGTCTTGATGGCCACAGATACACTATAGGTAGGATCCAAATTTCAACACTTTTCAAACTTTATAAATCATGCAATTTTGTCACATTTTCACACAATACTTATTTTATTACATTTTTATCATTCCAGCTTGTTGAAGTACTAAAACTTTTATTATTACATACAGTTTGTCAGTGCATTTGTTAAATATAATGATTATAGATATATTCATAGAAATAAATGCATGCAGAGATAAAATATATGCATTCGGTTTGTGGTGAACGATATGTGCATATGTATATATGGTATGGTGTTGACTGCAGCCTACACAGAAACTCCATGAACTCCAAAGTGGTAGTGAATTATAGGAAGCACAAAAAGTATTTGCTGTTTCAATTTCTGAGTTGTGTATAATGCATAATTTAGCTGAAACACTTGAATATCATCAGTTTTCATCTGTTGCTTTGATTAACCCTACAGTGCAACAGTAAGTAGTTATCGCCTGATGTAGATTTATCTCCCCTTGCTGAAAAGTGTCACCCGTACATGCTAAACTATGGCTCTTAATGCATTGTAAGTGTTTGCTGTTGTGACAGTCACAGATGTGAGCAATAACATGGAGACCTGTAATTAAGTGTGGACCAATCAATCCCATAACTGTGTAAGGAATTGACTAATACTGCCAAGTCAGGATGTGAAATCAGTCAGTTCAACAATTTTAACTGTTATTTTTGTCTCAAAGCCACATGGGGATGAGATCAAGTTGAACTGAGGGTCTATGTATATTTAGCTCATATTTATACTTAGGGAAGAAGCATAGATTTATTTACGATTGAGGGTCTGTATATATTTCCCCCTATATCCACCTGGTGCACATGTAGCAGGTACTTGAAAATATTGAGTTCAGTAATACCCTAGGGGAGACAAGCATGAGTTACTTTGAACGTCCCACTGAGGACCACATTCATGTTTGTAATAATGGAATTGCCTGCAAGGGATTTAGATTTGTATTGCAATATGGGTTTGATACTGAAAATGAATAAAATTCTTCAATAATCTAATGAAGGATCATTCATATCGTTCATCAGTATTCATCATACGAACCATCCCTGAAGGGTGCCAGCAAACTGTAACAATTGTTGGTCTTTTTGATGGGACATACATGTATTATGAATGTGTGTGATAGTATTATGGGAATGGGTCAGCAATACTACATGGTTTTGATACTGGGCCAGCAGTACTACTAAATGTTGATGCTACTGAATCTGAATGTCAGTACTACTGAATCTTGGTTACAATTCTACTGAATCTTGGTGACAATACTGTTGTATCTTGGTGACAATATTGCTGACTCTTGGTGACAATACTACTGAATCTTGGTGACAATACTACCAATCTTGGTGACAGTAGTACTGAATCTTCATTACAATACCACTGAATCTTGGTGACAGTACTACCAAATCTTGGTGACATACCACTGAATCTTGGTGATAATACTACTGCATCTTGGTGACAGTAGTACTGAATATTGGTGACAGTATGACTGAATCTTGTTTACAGTATTACTGAATCTTTTGGGTCAATACTATAGGATATGAGTGACAGTTCTGCTGAATCTTGGTGATAATGCTACAGGATATCAGTGACAATACTTCTGAATGTTGGTGACAGTACTACTGAATCTTGATAGCAATACTACTGAATCTTGATTGCACTACTTCTGAATCTTGGTGACAGAACTATGAAATGTTGGTGGCAGTGCTGCTGAATCTTGGTGACAGTAGTACTGAATCTTGGTAAAAATACTACTGAATCTTTGTGACAATACTATTGAATCTTGGTGACAGTATTACTGAATCTGAATGTCAGTACTACTGAATCTTGGTGACAACATTGCCGACTCTTGGCGATAATATTACTGAATCTTGGTGCCATTACTGTTGTATCTTGGAGACAATATTGCTGACCCATGGTGACAATACTACTGAATATTGGTGACACTACCATTGAACCTTGGTGGCAGTTCTACATGATATGAATGACACCACTGCTATTTAAATGACTAGTAAATCGTTTTATAATTTCAGTCATTTTCTCCCAGGAAATTAATGTAATGAAATCACATCAAATCCATGAACAGTTTCTGCTGACTGAAGGGAATGAGAAATACTTCTTGTGGTAAACCCAAGTCTGGGGTTTCTTTATAAAACGCTTCCTTCAAGTGTCGTGGCATGTTTTTCCTGGTTCCTGGTGTTTATGTTGAACATAGCTGGTGTGAATATTGACGTGTACAACCATCTCCTAGTGTGTCATTATGCTTGTAGTTGCTTCTCATTCACTCGAGTGGTTTATATCTTCTGTATGTTTCCATTTGATCTTTTCTCCCATTGGATCTGGAAAACTAAACTCCAAGATGTACTTGTTCTGCAGTGGTAAGCTCTTTGCTGTCTACAGACACAAAGTGTCCTTAGTGCACTCTAGATCCAGAGGAGTGGAGGGCACATTCCCATCCCCATTTTGTCCTGAAAGTTTAATAAGTGACCATCGAAACTCTTATGAAACATAAGTGTGCAGTTCCCTCCCATTTCGCAAGGGTGTGCACCCTCAATCCTCCAAAAGCTGTACACACCCATCCAACCCAGACACTCTCATTCTGACACATGCACTCTCGCACACTCTCTCTCTCTCTCTCTCACTCAACACATACACACACATAGATAGTTTGTGTATATATGTATACTGATATGGGTATTTATCTTAGGTATCTTAGGTATTAAGACAGAAGTTTGTCATGATGGAATCATTAATCACAAGATCATGAAATGATGCAACATTTATTTGCAACTAATGCGTTTTATTAATATGTGACAAAACTACATGTTGTTGTGAAGCCTGATGATGTCATACAGTCACTTGATTATTTAATTCAACAACATGAAACAGTAATTCATTAGGCAAGCAATCATTTCTACATTTCAAGGGATATTTTATATTCTTGAGAAACACTTTGATTTCTGAAAGTTACAAAAGAGGTGATTGTCCAGATGAAAAAAGAAAGACATACAGTCTTTGAAAGAATTAGAATATACAATGTATCTTGAATTTAAACAGAAGATACAAACAGACATTAAATGGTGAATGTATGAATTAATAGCACTTTGATGGGAGACAATAACACTGAAAATCTCAACTGTTAGTTTGATTGCACATTTTCCAACCTGATAACATGGGTCGTTGATACTATCAACCACATGGTTTTCAGATAATGTTGGTTTTTTTTGTGTGTAACACTGCATCAACAACATTCCAACTATATGATGTTGGTCTACAAATAATTGAGTCTGGACCAGACAATCCAGTGATCAAGAGCATGAGCATCAGTCTAGGCTATTGGGATATGATGACATGTGTCAACAAAGTCAGCAAACCTGAACACCCTATCTTGGATGACTATACAGTAATAACAGGCAATGAAACTCCCCCAAATTACAGCCAGACCATAGGGCTGGTCAGATGTAAAACTTGCCAGACCTGACTAAAACTTACCTGCCCACAAAAAAACACTAATTTACCTGGTATAATCAAACTAAAATTTGTAAAATGATAAGGATGTAAATTTTAACTTGAGGCAGATGAATTTGAGAATCTGGCAGTCCATGGCAGTCCATGTTGAAAACAATCCATCGCAGATAGTCGGACAGGCAGGTATTTCAAACACTGGTAATATAGGCTGAGAAATTATAATATCTGTATTATTTGTATTCATTTGACATCCTCAAACTCTCACCATTTTGGTGTCAGCAGTGAAATATTCATATGAAGAAATCCTAGCGATCCTGCCTTTTGAGTTTGTAGAATATTTTTGCCAGGTTCATATTATCATTTTGTGAAACAAAATTCTGTTGAACATACCCCCACTGAGTTGCTTTCCATTAACAACATCACTGAATGACCCCAGTGCAGGTTAATTAGTTGCTAAAATAGGTGTTTAGGTTACGCAAGCATCCTTCAAAATTTAATAACATACCCTCTTATGTGTTTGGGTTAATTACGAATGTAAACAAAATACTTCCGATGCATTTGGGAGACTGATCGTAATATTGCTGGGTTTCACGTGAAGACATAATCATGTTGTAATTTAAATGCACTCTGTCATGTAGTAGACAGAACATCTGTCCTAGAACACTGATAGGTTGTTCAATCGGCCATTAACAATAGAGCCTCTAAAACAAGATACATGTACTTGTTGTGATTTGTAAAACAACTACATTTGTAAAATATAATATGGTGGATGACAGGGTCTGTATGTTTGATGACAGTGTATGTGTTTTTTAAATTGTCAGTCTCATAAGTGAGTGAGTTTTGTTTTATGTCGCACTCACCAATATTCCAGCTAAATGGTGGCATTCTGTAAGTAATTAAAGTAAACAATGTCTGGAGCAGACAATCCAGTGGTCAACAGCATGAACATCAGTCTGCACACTTGGGAACTGATGACATGTGTCAACCAAATCAGTGAGCCTGACCACCCGATCCAGTTAGTCGTCTCATACAACAAGCATAGTCACATTTTATTGCAAGCATGGGTTGCTGATTCCACCCTGGCCCTTCACAGGTGGTCAGTCTTATGAACTAGCTGGGTGAAAGTGTTGTTGGCTGTCAACACTTGGATGTCAACACTGTCAAGATCTCAGTGCCTTTTCACCCAGTGATTGTAGCGCTAAGCTTATGGTAACTCCCGTACTTTAAGACAGACATACAGAAGTTGTAATGCCATGAACACTTTGTGAATTGTACAAGGTCAATTATTTTGCCGTCTTTGAATATGGCTGCATGATTCATGACTGTGCTTTCAAAGTTATAGTTTTGTTTTCAAATAGCACACATATTATGGCAAGATAAAATTGTTCTAATTTGCTGCTAAGCAATTCTCAAACAGAAAAACATCTTATTCTTACTAATATTTTACTATGTTATGCTAATCTAAAATGCTTTCATGATTTCAGAACTGCTAAAATAGCTGCAATGAATTATGCTCGGTTAGGTTTTATTAAATGCTGCACTAATTGTGCACACAAACTGTTACCTTTTCGGCAAATTGTGTTCAGAGGTAAAAACATTGTTATGTCAAAGATTCTGTCAAAGAATTTGGTGTGTCAGCCACCGAACCTGACATGGTGTTCAGATCTGTCAAACTTTCGAACTTGAAGGGAACAAAAAAACTTTCAACACAGAGAGAAAAGAGTTCTTTGACCATAAAAAACACTGCCAGAATCATTGTGGGAACCATGGACAGTGTGAAAATGGCTCCAAATTAGAGTAACATGGAGCCATAATGATCATTTCCAGGAACTCAAGCGGAAAGAGTTCTTGCAGTTCTGTTTGGCTAAAGTGGTGGTTCATGTAAATGTTAACGGAAGCTTCAACACAACTCCAGTTTTTCCTGAAAGTCCATTTACTTTTCTTGTAGACTGACTCGACATGATGGCTGTTGAAATCGGGTAATGTTTCCACCATTTATAAGAATGGCTATGTGCACAGGATAAAGGTCAAACCACAAACTACAATGAGCAAGATTGCAAATATGCATAATGTTACTTTCTACTGAACATGGATTATAGGAAAAGCTGAATTCTTGCAAGTAATACATCTCGAGGCTTTTGCCATATGTTGGATTTTTAATGTTGGAATTTTGTAAAGGTTCAGTTTGAAAATACACTTTTGACAAAAGATTTTATGTATGTGACTGCTCTAGATTTTAGACATTCAAGTATATTTGTCATTTTTATCTGGTAATGTTTTTATGAAAAAAAATCAGAAAAGTGGGGGAAAAGTAGAAATAGAAACATTAACATTGATGCACATTTTACAGTTTTATAAAATGTCACAAGCTAAGTGGATAAGTGATGTTCAGTTGATGGCCATTTTGTAAAAGCTGTTTCACAATAGGAAGTTACATGTTTTGTCATAAACAGACATCTGTAGTTATCATCGTGGTTTCAGCTTCCAAGGTAGGATACTGGAGTCACAACCACATCGCAGAATTGGATTTCATTTTCTAAAATATATTTAACTTCAAGATGAAAGTTAAGCTTGTGTCTAAAATGAATGTGTGTCCCTATATGATATTCAACTTTGATCTTTTCAACTCTAAATGTTTACATTTTCACTGATTACATGACATAGATAAACATTTACTTTAAATTTAACATTTGGTCCCACAATCTTGCGTAGAGTTTAACAGGGGTTTTGTGTATGAACATCTGATAAACAGGTGTAACATATTGTAAATGCATGACATATTCATAGAAACATTATTTCAAAAACATTATACATGGAAATATCATGAAAATCAAAATGAGCTCAAGCTGCCTGTGATTATTCTTGTAGATAGACAGACAAAAACTGAATGGAACAAATATAACACTTCTTTTTGAATATTCACTTCATGTTTCTATGACAATTGCAAAATTGATGTTAACAGCTACATTGATGAAAGTAGTGATAGTAATGACAATTAACTGATAATTGTGATGAAAGTAGTGATAGTAATGACAATTAACTGATAATTGTGATGAAAGTAATGATAGTAATGACAATTAACTGATAATTGTGATGAAAGTAGTGATAGTAATGACAATTAACTGATAATTGTGATGAAAGTCGTGATAGTAATGACAATTAACTGATAATTGTGATGAAAGTAGTGATAGTAATGACAATTAACTGATAATTGTGATGAAAGTAGTGATAGTAATGACAATTAACTGATAATTGTGATGAAAGTTGTCATAATTATATTTTTGGACTTTGAACATGGTCACATTTGTGCCATGTCGCTGCTCTCGCAGTTAAAAAACTGAGTTTCATAAATACAAATATGTTAATACTGTTTTTTAAACTTGTATTCTACACTGTTTACACCAAAATTGTAATGTGTTCATACAAAAGAGCTCCATTGCCTGCAAGAAGTCAATAAAGTTTGCTTGCCATGGTTATTAAGTGATCTTTCATGAAACACCAGCTGACACTGAATGGGATGTGATGTTCTTGATATGGATTACAATTTATTACTGTGGTCAATATCTCAAACTGATAATCACTGTGGGGGAAATCAGTAATCACATCACATCGTTCGAGGTACCCTTTTCACACCACGCTATGTATGACGTCACAGAGACCGTCAGTGCAGACTGTATGTCACCCAATAGCGTAGACCGATGCTCATGTTGTTGATCACTCGATAGTCTGGTCCAGACTCAATTATGTACAGACGGCCACTATATAGCTGGAATATTTCTGAGTGCAGCGTAAAACTAAACTCACTCACTTACTCACTCATGTGTATCTAGTGCAAATGTTTGAAATGGATGTCAAAAGAAATATTTCTTGCAACCTCAGGGACCCCAAAAATATTCGGCATTCAATTTCAGTAATTACCTAATCTTACTTTACAGTGTTCTACTTCAACATTTGCAAACTTTTGCCAAGAAATATGTAGGTCCCACAATTAATCCAATTATTTTATTTTAATGTACAGTATTCTATACATAACCCCAAATTTAAAATGACTCTCCACCTACCTGTAAGGAATTAATATCTATACTTTGAACACGTAGTTTTGCAACCTGTGACGATCCAGGGTAGAACTGATCTTCAGTAGCCCATGCTTGTCATATAACAACCAGATCGGATGGTCAGGCTTGCTGACATGGTTGCAACATGTCATTTTGTCCAAATTGAGAAGTTTGATGCTCATGTTGTTGATCATATCTGGTCCAGGCTCAATTATTTACAGATACTGCTGAAATGTTGCTGAGTGTGACATAAACTAAACTCTGACTTAGGGTATATCGGAAATGGGCATCACACATACGGAGAATCAAACCTGGGCCTTTGGCTTGATGTGCGACGCCTTAACCACTCAGCTACCCACAGTCCCTGTAGAAAATTACATGAAGGAGTATCTATCTATTAGGGCCCCTCACAATGGTCCAGCTAGTGAAGCAAGTGGTCACTTTACGTATGGATCAAATCGAACTTTATAAGGTGAAATTTGTGGATTTCATGAAGTTATCAGCTACCAGCCATTTTCTTCAGTGGCAGATGCAGATTAATACGGCAGGTTTCATTTGTACTGCAGCAATGAAGAGTTTTATATGTTTGCTGCAGGGGAGTAAATGTCTACATGTATACTGATCATGATGAAGACTGGTGTGATATCCATGTAATGCCATGTGCATACAGTAAGTTGGCTGAGCAGACAGGTCACAGCTGGCAGTGGTGACCTGTGTGACCAAGATGACATGGTGCGACCTGTGTGGCTTTGTACAAGGATCATTACCGGAACCCAAACTCTGGGATGGTTGATAATGTAATAGTTTATAAATGACATGTGGAAATGTCAGTGGGTAATGATTTCGTAGTCATGTGTCTGTCATTGATTGTGTGGAAGAAGGACTTATGATTTATATACTTTATTGATCAGAGGTTGAAGAGTTATTAATACTGTCATCAGAATTTCTTTGATGTAGATCCTTCCTTGAAATGATTTGTAGATGTTAGAAAGCAGGGTGAGGTAATGGGCTCTAGCTGCCAGCACTTAGGAGGTGAATGTAGACAGACTACTTCTACAGTGTGCCCTGTTTCACAATATTCCCATAACTGCCTTGACCATGCCTTTGTTCTTGACCATGCTTTGCTCCTTTTTGTGACTTGACCATGCTTTGTTTCCATTTCTGTTTTGACCATGCTTTGCTTCCACGTCTGCCTTGACCGTGCTTTCTTCCCACTGCTGCTTTGACCTTGCTTTGTTTCCACTTCTGCCTTGACCATGCTTTGTTTCCACTTCTGCCTTGACCATGCTTTGTTTCCACTTCTGCCTTGACCATGCTTTGTTTCCACTTCTGCCTTGACCATGCTTTGTTTCCACTTCTGTTTTGACCATGCTTTGTTTCCACTTGTGCCTTGACAATGCTTTGCTTCCACTTGTGCCTTGACAATGCTTTGTTTCCACTTCTGCGTTGACAATGCTTTGGTCCCTATTTCATTCAGGATTCTGCCTAATTAGTACTGAATGGCTGACCATTCAGTACCAGCACTGATTCTTCAATGAGCCAGCTTGAACCTAGGATTTAATAATAATGCATTGGTTGGGGATGGTATGAAATCTGACCACACGTCTTTATTGGAGCAGTATCACTTGCACTGGCAGAGTAAGTAACAAGCAGCTCATTAAGTGTTCCAAATGACATCCACGAACAGAAGCAATCAGACATTTGTTCCCAAGAGTCACTACAGTGCCGCAGAGAGGCTACATTGATGAGTGTATTTGCATACATATGGAAGTACATACATTCATGTATATTGTCCTGACTGCAGATATTTTTCAATACTGACACAATGGGGCATGCAGTGCATGGGGAGGATGTGCACATCCAAGTGGAATTTTACCAATACTTACACATATATTGTACAATTTGTGAGAGCTCTCACTGTTAGTATACATAACAATGGATACTGAATAAATTTGCTCATTGACATGCTAAGATTGCTGTATTTACTTTATTGATTAAATTGATATATATTTCCTAGTAAAACCCTTGAAGATCCTGGCTAGAATTGGTTTTCAGCAACCCATGCTTGTCGAAAGAGGCACCTAATGGAATGGTGGTGAGGCATGCTGACTTGGTTGACACATGACATCATTTCCCAATTGGACAGATCGATGCTCATGCTGTTGATCACTGCATTGTCTGATCCAGATCTAAATATTTACTGACTGCTTATATATAACTGGAATATTGCTGAGTGCATGTAATCCAATCAGTCTGGTGATCATCCTCTGGGAAATTATTTTTAAATGATGTAAATGAATAACTCCATGTCACAGATTTGTGATGCGATGGAATTATGAATAACATAATTTGTTTTAAGTTGTTGCTGCATTGTTACTTAAAGAATGAGATCTTTCAGCAATTGCTTTCATGTAAATAGGCTTCTGTTGAAAGACTTGGTTGTGTAACAAGCCATGCTCCGTGAACATTTTTCCATTCGCAGTGATGGTCATTTCATTGGATTTTGTTGAAGTTTTTGTCATTGTTCACTGCTCTAAGCAGGATCACAGACTGATGATCAATGCGAATGATCCTGAACAATGCAAACTTTCTTCCTCAGTGGTGACTTAGTAGAACTTTGTCCTGTCCTTTGTAGTACTGGAACAAATGTCCACAAATTCACCCACCTACAGGAACTGTTTAAAACATTGTTGCTGTTCTTGGTTAAGAAGGTGAAAAGTAACATTTCTTTAATGTATGTTTTGCATGATAATTCTCTATTTCTAAGGTTCTGAAGGGTGGAGGGGAATGTTAAAGTAACTTCATTAGGTGTCTCATTGTCACAGGAATTTCATTGTTAAAGTGGTCTTGTTATTTAATCTTGTTTTGTTTGGAAAAATACATCTGGCATTGGTTAAAATGAATATTGAAATACTTTATAAAATTGTTAGTTTGGGACAAACACATGCCACAGCTCAGAAACTGTCAATAGTTTAACAATATTGATCTCTTCTATTGATGTTTAAACTTGTCATGTGTGAAGTGCTACCAGCCATGGATGGTTGTGATGTATCAAGAGTCAGATCGATGGCTTCACCCTTGAGCACCAGCACAGGCTTGATATTATGTAACCATAAGGGGACTTCAACGTTGGTGTTACTGAGCAAACACACAGACCACAATCTTACGTAACCTGGCATATTAACCCACACTTGTCATAAGAGGTGACTGAGATGTTCACATGGTCAGGCTCACTGACTTGGTTGACACATGTCATGTTATCCTAATTGCAGTTAGATACTCTTGATGTTGATCACTTGATCGTCTAGACTGCTGCCACATAGCTAGAACACTGCCAAGTCATGCATCAAACAACAACCAACCAACCAGTGGTAATAGATTGTCGACAGGTCTGAGACACTTTATCATAAGCCAGGACCCACTAGTAATGCATTATCCAATGGTCTGAGATACTGTGTATCACTAACTAGGGTCGACTAATAATGCATTATTCAGTGGTCTGAGGTACTGTGTATCACTAGCCAGGGTCCACTAGTAATGCATTATTTGTATCACTAACTAGGGTCCACTAATAATGCATTACTGTATATCACTAACCAGGGTCCACTAATAATGCATTACTGTGTATCACTAGCCAGGGTCCACTAATAATGCATTATCCAGTGGTCTGAGATACTGTGTATCATTAAGCAGGGTTCACTAGTAATGCATTATCCACAGGTCTGAGACTCTGTATTTCACTAACCAGTGTTGCCTCACAAGCTAGAGCCTGCTGGTTCAAATTACAGATTTCTCATCATTACATTTCTTAGTCTTTGCGCCATCATTCATGATCATTAGTTCCTCAGATGTGACAAATGCCTACATGGCAGTGAGATAAATTTATTACAAAACACATCTTCCACTGGATGCAAATTGGTGCCACAATGGCGACACATCTACCAGTACATTATGATTAACATGTTAAGAAGTAACTATGGAAGGTCTCCTGTTGACACAAATAGTTCTGTCAATTCATCTTCACATTTCTGGAGTTAGAAAAGCAAACATTTATGAGAAACCGTTTGTCAAAACCAGGGACCAAAATTTCTTCAAGTGCCATTTTAGAGTTGTTGTGAAGAACAAAGTAGATAGGCTTATTGTTGTGGAATTTGTTTACTACAATGAATGTGACATGGGCCCTGTTCTGCAAAGTGATTGTAGTACTGTTGTAGTACTGTTGTAGTACTACAATCGCTTTGAGGAACCACACCCTGACTGTATTTATTGTCACATCAGGGAGAATTGACTATTGAATACCCTGGTTGTCCAGTTTGATCATGGTGACCATGACTGTTCACCGACCAATATCAGACAGCTTGACCATGGTGGCTGTGACTTTCCCCCAACCACTGCCGGACAGCTTGACCATGGTGGCCATGGCTGTCCACTGATGTCCACCGACCACTACCGTAGAGCTTGACCATGGTGGCCATGGCTGTCCACTGACCACTGCCGGACAGCTTGACCATGGTGGCCATGGCTGTCCACTGATGTCCACCGACCACTACCGTAGAGCTTGACCATGGTGGCCATGGCTGTCCACTGACCACTGCCAGACAGCTTGACCTTGGTGGCCATGACTGTCCTGGTGACCGACCACTACTGGACAGCTTGACCATGGTGGCTCTGACTGTAGTGTGGATGTTTGCTGTCTGATGACCATCTGGTGTAAAGTTCATTATGAATCTAGACCAACTAGTAATGAATTATGTTCAGTGTAGCATTGACTTGAATCATACAGGCTAGTTATCCATGCTTGATTGGGTAGCTTGATTCCCTGAGGTACTTCTTGCCATATCCTTACATTTCTCATCATCAGTGTGTTCCATGGCATGAAATCACATACATGGTCATGTGTTGATTGTTGGTAAGAGGCGATGGACAGCGATATTGACATTGTTAACGGGAACGTCCATATGAAATCAACATCACTGTGTTTATACACATCAAGGCTATCTCTTCTTTTCTACTCCTGTGATTAGTGATGGTTTGGTAATGTCGGAATCTGGAAGTGCTGTGGCATTTGGTCATCGTTGTTGATAACAATCATGCAAATGGATGCTGGTGATTACCGAGGCTTAGATGTTGCTTGACAACAGGATATTAGTGAAACTTATGGCTAATCCTGTTGAACCAGGGCTGTGTCTTCACCATAAGAGATGGGTCAAATGTAGTTCTTTGTTGCCTGTTCTAGATAATGAGTTGCTACTGTGATTTATAGGAAGTTAAACACATACCATATCAATTTCTGCCTGTATTTTGAAACTCTATGCCTTATTGTGTCTTTGAGGGACAGTAAGAATAGCATTCACTGAATAAACATGAGTTTGTTAGATGAAATGGGGTATTGGAGGAGACATGAAAGGGCAGGGGGCAAGATGGGGGATTGTGATTTAGAATGAGGTCATACCAAATTTGGATGATGTAGGGATTGAATGGGGTGAGGTTGGATGGGTTTGGATGATGTAAAGATTTATTGGGATAATATTGGGACTGGGGTGGAAAGATTGGGGTGGTTGAGTGATAAAGGAAGGTGACGGAGAGGCTACAGAGAAAGGATTGGGGATCTTAAGTTGCCTTTGATGGTGTAAAGAGATCTTAATTTCTATCATTTGCCTAATTACAAATTCTATTTCTCTATAATGCTTTCATATATCAGTCAAAGATCCTGCTGACTGGAGCACACTGAGTCTGTTAGTGTTTAAGGGTTTCAGATACTTTTACTTGTTTAACACATGGCCTTGGCTGCACAGTGTATAGAGAAACAGGTATCTAGAAAAGGTTTAGAGAAACTATGTTATTTGAAAGGACAATGAATACTCAGGAACACCTAATTTAAATTTACTTTGAAAATATATAATTGTGATTACATTAATTGTGATTACATTAGAGTTTCATACACTAATATTCCTTGAGTTTTCATGGTTACATCATGTAATGAGCTATTGATTATAAAATAGTGCCTTAGTCTCAAAATCTGTCGGTCGTTACTCCTGAAATAGTTATATGTACAAGTTGTGGTTCCTGAAAGTATGTGCTGTAAGTACATGTGAGAATGTTGGGGATTAATGTAGTTTTTCCTGTTGTGGACATCAGAGGGACGTTCTTTTTCCAGACTCATGTGATACCATATCATTTACATCACAATGAATTGTCATATCCTGTATGGATTGTGTAGATTTGTATTCATGTCACTCGCTGGGTTGTCAAGTCCACATCTGATTGTTGAGGGACCACCATCATCACTGGAACAGGGTGGTGGGGTAGCCCAGTGGTTAAAGAATTTGCTCATCACACTGAACACCAGGGTTCATTTTCACACATCAATGGTACAGTGTGTGAAGCCATTTCTGGTATCCCCTCCATGATATTCCTAGAGCATTGCTGAGAAGTGTTTTACTGAGGAACACCAAATATACCCTTAATCTTAAATTATTATCAATGGTTCTTTCGTTCACTGACTTCGGTTTAAAGCTAATTATTCACTATCAGGTCAGTATTTCAACTACTTGCATCAGTGTGTCAGCAACATTCAGAGTCCTTCACAGTTTGTATCAGTACACAAATACATTCTCCCAAATGGACATTTTATACCAAAATGGCCCAGCCTACGATTTACTGTTAACTGCTTATTAACGACTTAGCTGTTACTTCCAACACCTGTGGTAAGGTTGTGACTAGTGCCTGTTGTTCCTACAAGCAGCTGGTATCTCCTCCAGTGAAAGTGACAAGCTATTGACAAGGCAGATTTATTGGCGCAATATTGAGTAGTCACACCTGTCATACATGTCAAGGTATATTGTGTTTCAAATAAATTTTCCAAGAGAATGTGATTCGTGAGTTTTTATCATAGTCATATGCAATACCATTTTTTACATTTTTAAAGAATTAAACTAGTGGTTTGCAGGGTCAAGGATGTTGGGTAGTAGGACTGAAAGCAGTGAGGAATATTTGAAGAGGCAAGCTGTTGACATCTTCTTGTGACATTATTTTAACACACACTATTGAAAATACCTCAGAAAATTCTCATAGTGCTAACTTCAAGGAACTATTACAAATGATATTATCTGAGGCATTCTTGAAAGTTATATCATCTATTTAAACATTCTACTTGGGATGTGCTCATATCCTGCAGGAATGTAAGTATTATGAACAAACCTGTTTAGTAAAATGCCATGGGTATTCCTGGGTATTCTCAGCCAACCAGGAACTCCATTCTGTTTTCTATGCTTAAATTGGACACCATAGTTACAACACTGTCACACCTCTGCACTTATTCAATGCAGCTTCCTGTCTCTCAGTGATATTCTGTGTAACATTATTGTCTACAACTTGTTGCCTTTAAGAAAGCTGTGTGTCTGGTCCACCTGTTGAATATTCATTGCCATGTATTTTGTTAGAAATAGGTGACCTTCCAAGGAGAGTTGTTCAGGATTCAGGTCCATGTGGTTTTGGAGTTCAAAGGTTGATCTAGAACTCTGGTGGGAGCAGAACAGTTGCCACCCGAACAGTTGCCACCAAGGACAATATCCACCTAGGATATTTCCACCTGGACAGTTTGCCAGATAGGACAATTGCCACCAAGTACAAATGCCACCCAGGAGAGTGGCTATCCAGCTATTTTTTACTGTAATGGTGTGGACAATAGTCACCCATATTTATGTATATTTATCAACTTTTAACCTTCAAGTAATTTTGAATTTGATGAATTCCTGCCTTTGATGAAATTTTGACTTTGATGAAAACTTGTTAACTTAACACATATTACTTAAAATAACTGACACAATTAAAAAATATGTATTAATTGGGTAAAAAATATCAAACTTGATCTGGATGGCAATTGTCCTGTGGCAAGGTGGCATTTGTATAGGTGGCAAATTCTCTTGACCCATCTCTGACTCCCAGCTGGATAATGATGTGATACCCCACAGATTGTGTAAGGCAAACTTCCCAAATAGTCAGCTAGTATCAACGCTTGAAAGTTTTCTGAACCACTGTACACAGCTATTAAATTACATGCTCTCAAATTAAACTCAAACAGTTCCAAATGTACATAAAAAAGGCTGTGTCGTCCTTGTTATGGATGTTTTGTACACCCTGTCATTTCAGAGTGTCCTGGCATTTAAGCTGAACCTGGAGAATCATCAAAGGGATGTTTGTGTTCTGTGTGGGTTTGTTTTGTTTAAAGCAATGTTTCCAAGTCAAAGTGTTGAATTAATGACAGTGAATCATTTAAAAAAGCTGACCTGTGTTTGACAAACAGTGATGCTTCTTTGTTTAAACTTCATGGTCTAAGTTAGCTCAGCCTTGTTTCCATCTTTTGATGATATGGTTGTGTTTATCTGCTATTTGAAGGTATGTTTCTGCTGTTATTATTAAATTGATATTGTCAATATTTACTACTCAGTTGGTATTGTCATATCCAATAGCCAAACTGAACTAAAATAAATTTATACTTTAACATTCAGACTTTGGCACCCTGCCAAGTGGCCATATAACATAAACTTGTCAACTGTCTTACTTTTGTACAATGGTTTTCCATAAACATTCTTTTTCAGAAATGTCATCTTCAGGTGCATGTAGCTGCAATTTTCAGCTGTTTTATGTATGAGGTTAGATATTGATCATACCAATAAATCAGCCATGTTTCATCTCAACCAGGAAATTTGTAAAAGGTCACTTTATGACAGAAAAAAAAATATCCAATGTTGACATTTTCAATATCATGCAGGAAGATGGAGAGTGATAAATTTTCTTCATGAGTGTAAATCTTTGTTAATAAGAACTTTGCTGAAGCCCATGCTTGGTTGTGAATATCTTCAATTTTTCCACAAGGTTTAATCCGTCAGTTCTGTGGGTCTTTCCAACAGCTGTTGATAGTGTCGGAAACTAGGTGCTTATTACGTCAATATTTGATGAAGTTACATCACAATGTGGGATGGATTTTGTGAAATCTGGCCTGCAAAAGCAATTTTGTTTTTATGGAAGGCCTTTCGAAAACATCATAATCGCTTGACAGTGACTTGATTTCTTTGATTTGATCATTCAATAGTAAAGCGTAATTAAATTGGTATTTGCATGACCTTTGGAAGAAATGTGTTTTGTAACAAACTCCTGATGAAACTTTCTGGATGTGAGGTTTACTGTTATACACCCACTTTATGTTCACCTGACATTGGTCGAAATGAATCGTACAATAATATAAACATAATTTTAATATTAACAGAATGTCTTTCTGGGTTTTTTTTATCAAATACTTTCAGTTGCTGGTGGCGTAGCCTAGTGGTTAAAGAGTTCACTTGTCATGCCAAAGAGCTGGGTTCGATTTCTCTCATGGGTGCAATGTGTTGAGCCCATTTCTGGTGATACTGCTTGAAGACTGCTAAAAGCAGCATACACCGTACTCACTCACATTGGGTAACCATGTGTCACAGCCTCAGGTACAGAACTTTGGAAAATGTCGAGGAATCTTTTGTATTGTGCAGTCTCAGAAATCATATTTTTCCTAATTTGCAGGTATTCAAATTTTGAATTATAGCATTAGAAAGCTCTAGATGATGCTGTTGGCTGTCTGTTGAAGTTTTCCTAAATCTTGAATGACTAATTTATCCACTGGTGCAGAAGGCATATGTGACTGGCATAAAGTACAGAAAATATCAGGATGGTGATGAAAGCTGCTGTTCAACTCAAGATAAATTAGAAAAAGGTTCCAGGTTGTGGATGCAGATTAGCATCCACTGGGAAATGGGAGATTCTTTTGGCCCAATCAGCGTGCATGTTTTTTGGCAAATCATCCCCAAATATCACAGTTTCAGCATGACTTGGCGTCACATTGTTTTCCAGTTTGTATGTTTGTGTGTATTCTCATCCTAGTGTTTGACTTTACCATGTTTTAAGACTATCATAACATGAAGGTTGAGCTAATATTATGATGCAGTGAATATATGACAAGAAGGTGTCTGTCACTGATTCACAACATCATTAAGAAAGTTTCTCTTTGCATGGAATATATTCATATGGTGATCTGAAAATGGATGGGACAAACTGCATATATTACATACAACTTTACTCTGATTGACATAATTATTCAATAGGACGATTCTGGAATGTTGATTACTTTGCACGACAATATCCATGGATGTTGGAGTATGTTCACAATGATGTTGTTGGTGTACCGTAGGACATTACTGCTATCCAAACCATTATTCATTCCATGCAGAATATCACATGTTTCAAGATAAAGACTCCGTTGAGAATTTATGGCTTTCATCCTGTTTGTCTCTTGTGGAAAGGGTAACACATGGTTTCATTCAGTCTAATGTGTATATGAGGTAAACTTATGCTGTCTCTTGAAAAGTGCATCTGTAAGGCTATTTTTGTATTTTTTGTATTTTCTGTGGATCATGGCTAAATGTGATTTCAGTACTAGCATCAGAACATATTGGTCTTGTGTGGACACTAGTGTAAATGTGGTTTCAGTACTAGCATGAGAACATATTGGTCTTGTGTGGACACTAGTGTAAATGTGGTTTCAGTACTAGCATGAGAACATATTGGTCTTGTGTGGACACTAGTGTAAATGTGGTTTCAGTACTAGCATGAGAACATATTGGTCTTGTGTGGACACTAGTGTAAATGTGGTTTCAGTACTAGCATGAGAACATATTGGTCTTGTGTGGACACTAGTGTAAATGTGGTTTCAGTACTAGCATGAGAACATATTGGTCTTGTGTGGACACTAGTGTAAATGTTTTTTCAGTACTAGCATCAGAACATATTGGTCTTGTGAGGACACTAAGTGTAAATGTGGTTTCAGTACTAGCATCAGAACATATTGGTCTTGTGTGGACACTAGTGTAAATGTGGTTTCAGTACTAGCATGAGAACATATTGGTCTTGTGTGGACACTAGTGTAAATGTGGTTTCAGTACTAGCATCAGAACATATTGGTCTTGTGTGGACACTAGTGTAAATGTGGTTTCAGTACTAGCATGAGAACATATTGGTCTTGTGTGTACACTAGTGTAAATGTGGTTTCAGTACTAGCATCAAAACATATTGGTCTTGTGTGGACATGAGGGTTAAAAGTTGTTTCAGTACTACAATCTGAACATACAGGTCTTGTGTGGACGTGAGGGTTAAATGTGGTTCAATGTTTTAATGTCTTACTAAAACTTCAAAACAAGGACTTGCATATCTTTCCTAATGGCATTCTTCCAAAAATATTATCAGGATTGACGTCTTGTAGAAGATAGGTGATCAAAGTACAGCAGGATTGTAAACCATGGTCCGAATATTTCATGTCATGGCAGACTAAATTGTTGTTATTCTGCAAACACTGGCCAGGAATTTAAATATTTTTCTCTTAAACATCCTCAAGTAGAAAGAAGAGGTTTCTAACAACCACCAGAGTGTCCATGGCGTTGATTGATAATCGTGCATATATATATGGCTGTCTGGGGAGACGACAGGTCTCAAAGGCTCGAGATCTACAGAATCACAGGAAAGAGTTATCAAGCCATCATTAACATCATAAATAGTCACAAATGAGAATCATCCCAAGTAAAGCTGTTTGATCCAAAATGTTCTTGAAAATTTTATGCTATTTTTATTTTTAATGCCACCAAGATGCTTTAATAAATTTTCAGCTGTGAAAAATATCAGAGGTTAATTTAATCAAAATATCTTGACATAAAGGGTAAAACAAAACATATACTGCAAAAGCAGCCAACTGAAGAAACGGCAAGAAGTGGCCAAGAAACATTGTGGTACAGTAAATAAGGTCAGTTGCCATCCATAACCTTCTCTTATATATTCTCCAACTTCTAAATGCCTCTCAAGAATGTAGACACAAATATGTTCTTGTTTCTATACCAAAACATAGTGAAGAATCATTAAACAAAACAGGTCATATTGTATACATTCTCTCCTTAGATATATTTTATATTATGGCAGAGTATTCTCATATTTTGTGCTTCAAGCAGATTAATGCACAGTCCTATATGTCAACAGTGAACACTTCATAAATTGTTTATTAAATCATTCAATCAAAATATAAAATCATTACCAATAAACACCCATTCTAATATCGGCCACACAGGAAGTAGTGGTCTGTTGGTGCTATGTACGAATGGTTTCTTTTGTAAGAAAGCAAATGGACTCACTTGCAATGTCTTTGTATGGAATTAGATGCAGTGTTCAGAATTTCCATGGATTGATGTCCACAATGGAGACTCTGTGGTGTGAGCAGGTTGATTGTGTGTTGTGTGCAACCCACTCAACATGGAGATTTGATGAAACTGGTGTCCAATGTTTTCATAAAGTAAACCTAGTAATTGTGAGTGTGTTTAAATTTACAAAGCTTTTAGCAATATTCCATCAATATCACAATGGAGTGCAGCAGAAATACATATTGTATCCTTGTGCAGAATCGAACCTGGTGTAACAAGCCAAACTTCTGTCCTGGCCAACCTTCCCCAGAGAAGAAATGGCCTGCTACACCAGGTCACCAGCATGATAACCGAAAGCTTTAACCACAAGGCTGCCCCACTGCCCCACTGCCTCAGTAATGGTGATACTGCTTTCTTAAAAATGATTATTTTTGAAAACACATGGCTTCCAAATGGTTGGCCATGTCAGGACCAGGTTGTTTCTTTCAGATGACCCAGTAACCTAGTAACCACTTGTCACACACACACATTGCTTGTGTTTGATCCTTAGATAGTCAACCATCCAATGTGGCTTCAAAAAGATTGAATGTAATCCAAGTTTCTGAATAAAAATGTAAATTTCCATTATCGAAATTCATTTGTACTGATTCTTATTTTGAAATCTTGAGACATGAAAAGAAATAGTCTTCTAAGAGTCTTCCTATGTATTGACAGCATTCTCCTACATAAGAGCTAAAAATAATGAAGGAAATTATTGCACTGCACTACAATCAAAACTTAATTTTGTAGGTTCAATGTCAACATATTGCCCTGTGGTGTTCCACATTCGGAGGGTTCAAAAGAAAAGGAATAAAATTCAAATGAGGAAAGTGGGTTGTGACATCAAACTGTTCACAAAAAGGTCAGAAACCACCAAAGAATTCTAGATTTTCTATAATGGAATTTTGTGTTGGAGTTGTGTGCTAGATGATGAAAGTAAATGAATAATAATTTATGTAAATGTTATAAAGAAATTTTCTGGATTCATTGGAGATTCAATGGAGAGCCATTGGAGATTCAATAGAGATTCGATTGAGATAGATATATAAAATGGGTCTGATGGAACTGCCTCTTTCAGCCTGATCTCTTCAATCACTCAGAACATTTCTCCTAAAAGACATCCTCACTCGCACCACACTGGAAAATCCCACGCATCACTGACCATTCCTCGTCCTCAGTTTACACTACATGCAGGTCTCAGGCAGTGATAGGATGCTGAAAATGGCTGGCACCAATTAATGAGTTTAGGTCATGCAACCTTTGGATGAGAAACATCAAGCTCATGAGAAGTATCTTGCAGCCTGCAGTGAACCATATTCTGGGTAGCAAGATTAATGGGTATTGAATGGAAGGATTTTATGATCATGGCAAATATTAAACGGTTTATGTGTATGAGTGCTATTCTGGGTATTTCTGTTGGAAACAGATGGTTTGGAATATGTGCTTTTGAAGATCTTGGTTTAGATTTGTGTTTTTGGTTTGCACATTTTTTGCCAGGAATATCAATTTGTCAAGAAGACAAGGGTGTAGTTATTTAGAGGAAAGAACAGTGGGAGATTTTTGTGGGCAAGGGATGCTCATTTTGACAGAATGCTTTGGACACAAAGGTGAAAAATACATGGATGCAATTTTCAGAGGTTTAAATCAAACATGGTGTGATAAGCAGGTGACATTTATGCTGTGAAACACAATATGTAAGCTGCCACTGCCAACGACATAGCTACATAACATGCAAAGCACTGAAGTGTGAATGGCAGGTAGGCTTGTGTGTAGATGACAACGGCAATAGTTCAGAACTTGCTGATGCAGCTGTCAATACTCACTGGCTGAGGACCAGTTAATGGTTGTGTCAAGTGAACACTTATCAAGGGGAAGGATGCTCATAATATCAAGCACTAGTTTGTTTACCTCATTCTGCATTATCATCACTGTCACTAACAGAATTTCTTTCATTGAAAGGAAGATCTACTTTCATCTTGTATCGACCATTTCAGGACACACAGTGAACAATTGTTTTTTGAAACCTTAGATCAAAATACTGTATTTGTGTATTTTCTTGAGACAAATTTTCTTATTAAGAGGAGTGTTGCTGGTGAAGTATTTGATGATTTTTTGTGGGTTACAATTGGAGTGTTTTATGGTAAGTATAGGTTGCAAGTGAAGTGTTTGATCTTAAGTGTAGTTTAGGTTGCACATGAAGTGTTTGATGGAAAGTGTAGGTTGCAAGTGAAGTGTTTGATGATAATTGTAGCTAGCCTGTGAAGTGTTTCATCTTAGGTGTAGGTTGCAAGTGAAGTGTTTGATGGTAAGTGTAGGTTGCAACAGATGTATTTGATGGTAAGTGTAGGTCATATTGAAAGACATAATAGGTTTGTATCAAACTGATGATTTTCCAAGATATCGCATTATAATTTGATGATTCATGAAAATTGTTCAGCCAGAAGATGAAATCGAAATGTTTACAGGAGTGATAGGCTGAAGCACTGGTAACTATTGATTTATATGAATGTATCAGATTAGCTGGACTGTGTAAGGTATTTGTCATCTGGTTGATAATGGCTCTGAGTTATTCTTCTCAGAAGTGAAATTTGTTGTCGAATCATTACTTTCAAAAGTTCTAAAGACATTCAAACCAATTTGTAGTTTACACTTAATAATTACATCAAAGAAGTAAATTTTAGGAAAACTGAAGCATGCAACTTCATAGTAGAAATTAAGATGTGGAATGATTACGACATTCGATTCTCAAATCAGAATATTTCTAAGTTCCTTTCACATCAATACAGAACTCATTACTGAATGATTGTATGCACAAACCGTCCATTACCATTGGCATGTGAAGCATGAGAAAACTTTTTTTCTCTAAGTCCACAATCAGAAGAATTGCTTATGGTACCAAAATTATCAATGACTTAATTTACATGTAGGTTTCACTGGATTTCTTTGAAAAAATATCCCATCAGCAATCCAGGTTTGACCCCAAGATGGATCAATTCAGTCCTGGGGTGGATGCCTTGGAGTTGGATGACCAATAAGTCCTGTTTAAAAAATGTTTACCACACTTTATATATTCAGTGTGGAATTCAGGGGTAGGTACATGATCGAGTCTCAACAACAGTCCAGTGATTGACATCATGAGCATCGATCTACTCAGTAGGGATGTGATGACATGCTTCAACCAAGTTAGCAAATCCGATCACAAGATCCCTTACTGACACCTTATATATTAAACCCTAACACTGATTTTCATGAATCATAATACATTCTTGATGTTATGTTGCAATAAATATCCATCTCTATTTTTATTTAATTTTTATTTTTCAAACATATTATGTCCTGGAGGAGCACGTTTCAAGCTATATTATATGAGTTATCTCCTTTTGTTTTGTTTTTTTATTTTCTTTGGTAATCTTGACAGGATCATTTGCATTTCATGAGGTGACACTTTCTAGAAGGCTGATTTTACCCATATATGAGCACGGAAAGCACTGTTTACAGCCCTCCATGATCTGTAGTTGCATCTTACCTACTTGCTCTTCTGGACAAGACAGATGCCTGTAAACATCAACTTCATGTGAGCTTCCAGTACTGTTTGGAAGATTCTAGAACAGATCACTACATTCTGCTGAGACAAATTCTGGCATTTTATGAGGACTCTGACATTAATATGGGGCTTACCATTAATTGTTCCTGACACATATTTGACCCATTCGTGATACTACCAAATCTTGTACCCATTTTATAGATAAGTTGTTAATTGGAGATCGATCTTCAGTTGTTATTTGCTGAAGTCACTCACCATTTCTGACAACCTTCAACTTCAAATAACCTTATAATATCATTATTTGACCCGTGACCACTATAACATAAAATCTGGTCATTGTGACCTGGCTTGCTGTTCTCCAAATGTTCTCAGCTACAATCAAAGTTAAGAATTCTTGGAGCCATGAATGTTTTGAGAATAGGGGACCTGGTAATTTTCACCTTAAGTTTTGAAAAAACATGGCGCTTTCCAATAATATTGGTAAAATTGACAGGATACATGATGATATTAGTTTGGACTTGGTTTATGAGCTGTCCTTGTGTATCCTTGTGACCCTGTGGGATGACTCATTCCCGCAATCAATGTGGTGATTGTTTACATGGCTGTGTTATTGCTGCCTTGAGCATGAAACAGCATTCATTATCTCTTTCACTTGTGGTCTCAGGCACTGTTTGCTGTGAAGAATTGTGTCCCCTTGTTGCTCAATCATTTGATCCTCAGAGTTTGAATCCTTGATTGGTTTATCAGAATCATGGTCACACTTGAAGTCCTTTTTCCCCAATGTCATAAAGGTCTGAGATCAGCATCACTTGCCCCCTTCCACAATGACTGGCAGTGAAATAACTGTAACAGCTCTTCTGTAGGCGACATTATTATACCCCAGCCCAGTGACAGATCTTATAAATGAGATATGATTGTTGACTGCAAAGCAACATTTCCATTTGCCTTTAATTGAATGCCCTTCATTTATTCACCAGCTCTCTCTATCAGTTTCTGGAAAGAATCAGCTAATACACTTTTAAACCATATTTGTCCAGTGTGAATGGCGCCATTTGGTTTGGTGCAAGTCATTGTTCTGTCTTCACTGCTCTACTTGTAAGTCTGCAGATAGCCAACTCTGTGTTGTATGCCAGTGATGTGTCAAGTTCTAGATTACTTTAAGGTGCCAATTACCATTGTGATAATAGGCTCCAGACTTGGACCAATCTTTCTACTCCAAGTCTTCATGTCAGCACCACCTTTGTGGTCAAGTGGATCAAGGGTTTACCACATACCGGAAAGTCAGGTGTTCACTTCCTTGTTTGGTAATTGTTGTTGCTCTGTCTGGTGTTCAGTGATAGCACATGAATCGGCAGATTCAGGGTTGGTGTAATATCTGCTTTCCATGTTTATCTGCTGGATATCATGTTCTTTAGCTGGCTCAGTAAAACTGTTTTTCACAAAGACACACAACTTCAGAAACACATTTCTATATTGTACTGTAGATAAGTCAATTTTTGAGGACCATGAAAAGTCTGTATAAGGTGTTTAGCTTATTTACAGGTTTCTTGAAAGTGTCATGTCATTTTAGAAGATGACATAATATCACATAGGAAAAAATGACTTCATCAGTGGGTGCCAAATTTATGATTAAACATCACCAGACAAGATTATGTACCGTTTCAGTTCTAATTTGTTTTTGCTAAGCAGGGATTGAGATTACCAGGATTAAGATTTAGCAGAGACTAATCTTACCATGTGTATTACTGTATATTCAAAAACACAAACACAGTTGTGAATGCCCTTCTCTGCTGCATATTGACAAATACTTGTAAATATATTTATTTATTCAGTATATCATAACTATTCGATAAAACCTTAAACAGAATTTATTTTCTGAGAAATACCCATTAAGAATATTAGCAACTCATATTCAGTGCCAATATTTTCTATAGAAAACATAATAATCCATTCAGTTTACAGTCACGTTTGCATTTGTTGTTAAGATATTTCGGGTTATTTCATATTCTCCAGGGGAACATCTTTTTATAAAGTTTAGTCATTTTTGTCCCTTCCACCTGTCAACCACTCTCACTCACTCACTCACTCACTCACTCACTCACTCACTCCAGGTTAGTAAAAGCGCACTAAATGAAACAATTAATCCATCAGTCAAAAACTTGTCCTGCAGTGCAGTTCATTTATTCTACTCATTCTCCCATGTGCCCTGAAACTACTAATTAGGTTTTCAAACTTCTCTGGAAATGTCCCAAAGCAGGTATACGTTTTCTTTAGCACTTGTCTGCTGTCTTCAACTAGCTGCCATTTATAGATGTACAGACCATTTAAACAGTGAATAATATAGCAATGTATTATATAAAGCTCTCATGATTTGTTACTTTCAGTTTAAGCTACATCCATTGTATTTTTAGATCTTAAATCTTTAGAATTTAGAATTTTAGTGTATTGACTATATATTTTGTAGGACTGCACATTGTATTTTAGTGTACTGGCTCACTGCAATAGGCTTTTCAAATGAAAACTTGGTTACAAATGTAACAACTTTTGTTATTATGACAGTCTATGTTTAAACTTTAGATGAATGGATAATGACAGGGAGAAACAGTATGGTTAAAAGTAAAGGAAAATTTTGTGTGAAAATTTCATTAAGGAAGGAATGGCTGATAAAAAGGAAACATCACACACACACACACACACACACACACACACACACACACACACACACACATGTTTCATCTCTTCAAACTTTAAGACAAAAAACAAATGATGTTTATCTATCACACTGAGAATATGAATTTTTTGTTTTTTTAAATAAATACTCCCACAAGATGCAGTAATGAGCACAGCCTTCACTTTTACAATCATTCAATTTTACATACATTAATTTCTGTGGTAGATGATTATTAATAAGTGGAAAATCTTTTCCATGCAAGAAATCCATGCTGAAAATGGTATAGCGTATGATTCTGACAATATTATGAGTTAATGTTTTTAGATCACTGTCAGAAAATGTAGATACCAGGTGCTCTCAGTTTTATAAACATGGCCATTAGTGCCATCAGGTTCTATTCCACTTCCCAGAATGATGGAACTGTGTTGTATCCTTCATGTCAACGGTTTTATGAGTCCATCATGCATCTGTTAGGAGACTGGGTACCATGTGTCAAGCTTAGAAACAAATATACTTTATCATTAAGAAATTTATAATGAACATAAAAAATATTTTGGTACTGTTGCCGTTTGACATGGTTGTCACAGAAACATACAAATCAGATCTGACACGAACATGCCTGAAAAATTATTTAGCTCTGAAGCCTGGGATCAAGGTCATTTTGAAATTAAACTGTGCTGAATTTTTCATCAAGGATAGTTTAAATGACTGTGTTCATTTTGAGTTTGCCTGTCATATGTTGATCCTATCTTTTTGTGCATGTTAGAAAAGCAGATATTTGTGTTTTGGTCATCCAGTGAAAGAAATGGGCAAGTTATGTGTAAACATGGGTTACAGAGAGCATTGATCACAATCATATCAGTTATCAACATTGATTTATCTAGCTCCTGTGTTATCCCATCCTCCCTTGTTTCATATTGATTTAAATAGCTCCTGTGTGTAGCTCCCTCCCTCCCTGAGTTTGTTTAGTTTTTGATTCAGCCTCACAACTCTTGAAAGTTATGATGTTGTGGAATCTGAAATACGGACCGTATTTATGTTATCAAACTATGCACAGTCTAAGACACAACTTAGGTCTTCATCTCATGAGTGAAAAACACTTGATATAAAGATATCCAAAGAAATATTGACCTGATCATTTAACAGTTTTTTGAAGCCTTGAACGATGAAGGGAAAATAACATTGACTATATGTAAACACATCATGTGATGGCACACAGAGGTTACATCAGGACCCAGAACAAAGGAAGGGAAATCGTCTTCCTGTTCAATGAGGGGCAATTGTAGCTTTAAAAGGATCAGTCTGTGGAAAAGATTGATAAAATACTCCCTCATCTGGTCGAAACATCTGTAGGTAACAGAACTCTTTTCAACACGCGACTGGACATCCTTTCAGACCACTCACAACATTAGTGCTTTGAGCCTGCAAGGGGATAATCATTCCCTTTGAATATCCTGCATGTTGTAAGACTGTTTGAAGTGCATGCCTGCATCTGAAGCAACATGGAATCAATTCCAGGAGTAGATATCAGGCTACGCTGCATTGTGGCACTTCTAAGGCAGAGCTAACAGAAGCCTACTTATGTGACAAATCACCGATTAAAAATAAATGTTATTGCTCTCAATAATCTCGGAGAACCTTTATATGTGTTATTACAGAGATGCATGGATTAACATTTTCACCTGGTGTATCAAACGAACATAATGATTGGACCCCTGGTCAAGGACCCTAGTGGACCTTTGAACAGATTCCATTTTTAGATCACTTTAATTACTGTAGTTTCTGAGGAAAAGAGTTTGCAAGTTGGGAATAAGAGTTGGTTGTGTGACGCTAGGTATGCTTAGAAGTCTGGGAGTTTTATTTTAAGCAAGCATCTGTCTTGAATTCATGATGTTTTCCTAAATGATGAAAGGAACATTGCATGTTTTTTAGGGATTATAGCATATGACTGAACTTTCATATTCTATATGTAAAGGAAGCTATTGATGGTGGTGTGCTGATGTCATCATATGTCTGCCTAGACCAAGATGACATAGCCATTGGCTTTTGTGGACCAGTGTAAACCATAGAACCAGATGACCACTGTGGGCAATATCTAGTGAATGTGTCCATCATAAACAATAATCTGTGACCATTGAAAGCCATGGCTGGGAAGATTGGAACCATTGCTAACTCATATTTGTGGATCATGCTTTTTTGTAACAGTGACTAGCGGATCATGCACAACTTTTATAAGCAATGGTTAATGAATTGTATGACTGTTGTAAGCATTGACTTGTGGATCATGTGACCATTATGATCAGTTATTAGTGCACCATGTGACCATTGTAATCAATGACTACTGGATCATGTGACTTTTGTAAGAAATGAAAAGTAGATCATGTGACTGTTGTAATCATTGACTAGTGAATCACTTGACTTTTTTAAGCAGTAACTAGTTTAAGGAACTGTAAGCTGTATGACCCCTTGAGAGACATAGCTTTCATAGATGGACTGAGGGCCACAGACTAAAATAGGACATGAACATTGTGACAATGACCTATGAAAGCAATGCCACAATTACTGGTACCATGAAACTCCACAAACTGAGACAAGTTAAACAAAAGAGCTGTGTGTATACTGTGACTACAATGACAACACTCTAGAGAGTCCATGTGTGACTCAAAATGAAACAATCTGTTGAAAGAAGCTTGAAATAGGCTCCACAGTGTGACATTAACTAAAAACCTATTCCTTAGGGCTAAAAGACCATGTTCGGCAAAGGAATTGAAATTGCTGATTCAATCAATATTTTGACATTTAAATTGAAGCCAATTGACCTTTCCAGGGAAAGAAGAATGAAAAGGTTGCAGTATTGACAAGAGTCATAACTTAAACCTGAAGATAGTTGACAGAGAGGCCTCTGTGTTCTGTCAGTTGGCCATCAATACCTAATCATCTGACCTGTCCAGACTCTCCTCACTGGTGGACATGTCAAACTGCTAAGCAACCTGTCAAACAATACCTACGTTCTTTTAGTCGGAAGCATGGAACCTTTGAACAGCATTGAGAAGTGATTTACTAAGGACAAGAATTGTGTCCTGTCATCATTTTGTGGCTTGTCATGGCCTTGCCAAAGGGCACCACATTCCTGTGGTTTATCCTAAATACGGACATGACGCAACTCTGCATCTTGCCAAATTAGGGCAGATATAATGCAAAATAAAGTGAAATTGGTTATTATTGGTTTGTATTGCAAGGGTTATGCTCAGTAGTTGGAACACTGAAACATGTGGTATGAGATGAGTGTTAACTTTGGCAAGGGAAAATTATGAGGAGCTTAATTTCACTTTGTTCGATTTACTCTTTTGTTTAAAGTGAAATTCATGGGTATGTTTTCACTGCAAACAGACTGTAACATGTTGAGACCCATGAAGGTCCCGGGGTAGTATAGGCCTTCAGCAAACCATTCTTGCCATAAAAGGCGACTATGCTTGTCGTGAGAGGCGACTAACAGGATTGGGTGGTCAGGCTTGATGACTTGCTTGGTCGGTTCCCAGTTCCCAGTGCAGATTGATGGTCATGCCGTTGATCACTTGATTATTTAAAAAGTCCAAAGGTTGATGGGAAATTCTCCTCAGGGTCATTTCTTTCCACACACCCACACCCAACTTCACACCCAGACACCCACACCCACACCCAAACACGCACGCACGCACGCACGCACGCAGGCACGCAGGCATGCAGGCACGCACGCTGGATGAACCCAGGGATGCATGTGAAATTAGTCGGATACTTTGAATACATTTGTGTTGTTAGATGCAGGCTTTGTCCTTTCCAAAGACTTCAAGATCATCCTATTGCTTGCGTATATATCCCGTGAACAAGTACAACTGATGATACACAATAAGCGCTAAGTGAAGTAAAAGCAATTACTAACAGTCATTCACGTCAGTCAGAAAGTCAAGAGAAGTGCAAATATTTTGGTATCTCTTGTCTGTCTTGTGATATCTAATCCTGATAGCATAATCTCCACCACCATATAACCAATCCATTAGTTAAATGAAATCGTTGGACGGGTTTCAGTGTTAATCAATACAGTATGGCATGGTTATGAATCTGCTAGCTGACAGTGGCCTGGTGAGATTAGGGACCATCTTGTTTTCTGGCTGTGAAGGGAATTTGCTGATTAAGTATAGGGGAAATGGCAGATTAGCAATCTTGTTCCATCTTCCCATCTGTTGGTTATGTTGGTCCAATATTGTTCTGCCAAACATGTTTGGAAGGTGCCATCTCATTCTGACCACATGAGATGAGTTTCATAAGAGGCTTTTGATTACTGAGCAAGGCTCCTTTGGTGCTTGTGCTTTCATTGTGTATTGCGAAGGAATTGTATTGTATTGGTCATGGTTTTCGACATAATATAATCTATGCCTATTGAACTACTTTTTTAGGTGATTGTAATAAAAACAATTTATTAAACCAGAAATACATGCTCTTAAAATAAATTTCTTTAGTAATTCTTAGCAGTTCCAACAAGCCATCTTTCACCTGAGTTTATCATTTATGGTTGTGAACAATATACAGATGTTGACATTGGTAGCACTAGTAATACTAGTGGCTAGACTTCACAGGTCACTTCTCCATTTCTTCAGGATTGTTTATTGTTATCAAGATTCAAGGACACATTAACTATCAACCAAGTCAACAAACCTGCCCAGCTGACCCGAGGTAATCATCTGTGGGGAGTAGTAGGGACCAGTTCTTGTTATAGTCAAAAGTACAGCTGTTGAAGGGATTCATCCACATTATATTAACCACCAGTTTCAACAGGCAAAGAACTGTCACCGTCACATGACATCGGATTTCTTTCATTAAAAGGAAGAGGAAAACATCTTGCCTTGACCACCAGTTCGTTTTTAGGAAATCCAGTGAACCTATTTTTTTTTCATCAAACTGTATGTTGTATTTCTTTTTTTGAGATTCATTGTCTTATTCAGCAAGGTCCCCTCAGAATATAAAATGGTCTGTCTACTTCATTTCTTATAAGCAACATGAATCTTCACTCACTCAAAAATACAATTTCAAATCATCACTCACCACATAGGATAAGCTATCTCCTAACAATTACCGGTACACTTTTTTTATTCTCATCTGAAGATCCTGAAAATAGTTCATGCCTTTTGTGGATGGACTGAAGGAAAGCATGGGCATAATAAATGGGTAGGATAATCTTTCACTGTATTATAACTACAGATGGTGACCCTTGTTACCTGCTCAGTATATTTCAGTATAGTCTTACTAACAGTAAAATGGTATCTGAAGTACAGCGCTGTCAGCTCGTCCAGCTTGCTCTTGTGATTAAAGGAACATGTGTGTAATAAGACTGCCTAGATGAGAGGGTCATCAGTTCAGTAACTAACAATGCATGTATCACCAGGTGATTGCTGTTTACATGCAGTGTGAGCAGATCTTTATGGTGATTGATGGCATGTAATGGCTTCTGGTTCACTGGTCCTGTTGGTGGGGGTAGCAGCAGTAGTTGGGTAGATGAGATGAAGGAGCATTGGTGCTTGGAGAAATGGCTGACTGAATGATCTGTGCATACTCATGAACAAAAAAATATCATGGTTGGAGTCACACTTATACATATATGAATCTCACTCACTCACATATATACCAGGTCACTCAGCCAACCATTCACAGATATATCCACCATCTCATTTGACCAACCATTCACAGATATATCTACCATCTCATTTGACCAACCATTCACAGATATATCCACCATCTCATTTGACCAACCATTCACAGATATATCCACCATCTCATTTGACCAACCATTCACAGATATATCCACCATCTCATTTGACCAACCATTCACAGATATATCCACCAGGTCACTCAGCCATTCATCAGCGTCAACTACCCAATACGAGTATATTGATACAAGACACATTCAAGCAGTATGTCAGGATATGTATATCACAAGAGTCCATGATACATTGATGTATCACCCCAAGAGATGATATATCCCAATCCAACTTAAATACTACTTCAAGTTGTAAGAAGTATTGCATTAGGAATAGGAAAAGAGTCTCTTTGAAATTCTTCTGAATTTTAACAACAAATTCAATTCTAAAAGAATTTGTTTGTGTCTGTTATCTTCGTTACATGAACAAAGGATTTTGTGATTGAGTCAGAGAATGTGGACATTTTCCAAACTTTGTGATCTGTAGAATACTTGTCCTCAAGTAATTGAAATATGCAGATATGTTTTAGTTGTTGACAAAAAACACCATTTATTAACACTATCTACGAACAATGTCTTTAGCTTTGTTAAGAAGAGAACAAAGAGAGAATATACTTTAGAAAGCAGACTTAACATTAATTTTTCAGTGATTCTGAAAAATACATTGATTTGTTTTTGAAAGCATTAGTGTAGAAACACAACTTCCCAAAGGAAACTTCACTTTCATATTTATATATGTTAGATCAACGTATAATGATCATATTTGACTGTACTTTCTTAAGCTTTAAATGCTATAACTGAAGTGTTGAAATGCTGAACAGCATTTTAAGTGTGCGTGGAGGTAACACAAGTTCTGCTGTATACCATAAAGTAAACTGTCATTTTATCCATTATGTCTGCTCTGTTGTTACTTGTAAATTATTGGGATATGTAACATATCCCCAAAAGTGTATCTTGATGGTAATTCTCTGGCAGTTCTCTGTCTCTGTACATTTCTGTAAAATATATGATGAGCATGCAGAACTTCAAACTGACTCTTTTGAGTTTTTCTTTTTAATTACTTTAAAGAATTAAACACCAGTGCAGGCTTGAAAGAAAAGTTTGGTGTTTTAAGTTTTACAAGTTAGTGAGCAATATTGAAGTATTTTTACCTCAAGACAACAAATGAGGGCTTTACATATTGTACCCTTGTCTGTAATAGAACCCAGATCTTCAGTGTAATAAGTAAGCACTTTTACCTCAAGGCTATCCGACCAACCCCATATCAGTAATGACTTGTATTTTCATAGGACATTAAATTAAAAATATATCCTTTTTTTTTAGTAGATTTTTCACGTCATTATTTGACTTTCCATTTAGAAACACAAACAAATCCAGCCATGCTTCTGTTTAACACAACAACAGCCTCAGTGCCCAAAGTTACTGAACACAACAAGAATGTTCATCCATCTAAGAGTGTTTGCCGTCCCCTGCCGTCTCCCAGAGGCTGGACTGAGACACAGCCTCGACTATCTATCAATCTGTGGCCCGCTAACCTTTACGTCCTCCCGCCCCTCCAACAAACTGCCAATTACCTCAGCAGTGTGTGCTCTGCATGCTGCACTGAAATGTACAACTTCATCTCTGATCACCGATTTCTTTTGCTTGTTCCTTTCGTATGCTTCTTCCAAAGATCACGATCACAGATTGGAGGATGTTTGAGATAATTTGTGTTAGTTGCCGTGGAATTGGATACTTAAACCACTGTTGTCAATGTCCGAAATTGACAATTCCTGAAATGTTCGTCAACCGAGATTTAGATATTTCCCTCCAGATTTAATTGCTTCTGACCTTCCGTGTCTGGACTGAAACACCTGAACTTGTTGTCATTGATGTGTGATTTTTACATTTTCTGATGTGTTTTGGTCAAACACTTACTGAAATACTTACATAGGGGATTTGCTCAGATTATCCTTGTATCCTATTTGAAATGGATACAGCTTTTCTGGTATCATCATGGTCTGATTCAGGTGCAGTGGGGTAGCCAAGTGGTTAAAGCATTTACTTGTCTCACCGAGGATCTGGGTTCAGTTCCCCACATGGGTACAACATCTGAAGCAGATTTGTAGTGTCCCTGGCCATGATATTGCTGGAATATTGGAATAGAAGCTGGAATGTAAATGACATGAAAATAAACTCGCTCACTCACTCACTCACTGATACTGGTTCAAATACTGATGTGTATGAAGAGAACAGTTGGCATTTCTTGTGAATATGTTATTTTAATACATTGTGTATTGTTTAACTTATAGTCTTTGTTATAAAGTGATTTTTGTACCTTGTGCAGTATGCTAGGTGCGAGTGAGTGGTACTGGATAGTTATATTCTGCAAGAGAGGGTCGTTGTTGGCAAGAGCACTGCATGTATGTACCCAAGATGTGTTTCCGTATACAGAAATGAGTCAAAACCAGAACAGTAACCTAGGGTGAGTCCATAGCACATAGTGCAAAGGGCTGGTTGGTTGTTATCTAATGCCACACTCAGCAAATTCCAGCTGTATGGCAGCTGTCTGTAAATAATCAAATCTGAACCAACCAATCCAGTGATCAACCACATGAACATACATCAGTGTAAAACTCACTATTCAGTTCTGGAGGCCCATATTCCCTTCAGTGCAGGGTATTCTGTAAAGCAAAATCCCTTACTGAAGCAAGTCTGCATTTTCCTTAGGTTGTGAATCTCCCACTTCTCCATTTCAGTGTAAATGTGAGGATGTGTTTCTTTGAGAATGTGTGACCCGTGAAGGTCCCGGGGTAGAATAGGCCTTCAGCAACCCATGCTTGCCATAAAAGGTGACTATGCTTGTCGTAAGAGGCGACTAACGGGATCGGGTGGTCAGACTAGCTGACGTGGTTGACACATGTCATCGGTTCCCAATTGCGCAGATCGATGCTCATGTTGTTGATCACTGGATTGTCTGGTCCAGACTCGATTATTTACAGACCGTCGCCATATAGCTGGAATATTGCTAAGTGCGACGTAAAACTAAACTCACTCACTCACTCACTCACTTTAAGAATGTACTGTTAGTCTGGAGATGTAATGCACTGTGTGGTACACTGTCATCCTTCATAGTGTTTACCAGAGCTGTTAGTAAGATGTATTGGCTGTTACAGTAAATGTAGAGCAACTTCCTCACAAAAACATATGTTCAGCTTATCCTTTGAATACATGATAATGGACTGTCACTTGGGATCTGTCTGCTATCTGTCATTGACGAGATTTATAAGAAAATTTGTATGCAAGGTAAGAAGTATTATAATTAAATTGTTATCATCTTGAGAGCTAACAGCTTTTTTGTGCAGATGTCAGTTAGGAGATAAACATCATGTGTTGGCCAATTTCCGGGTGTTATTGAGTATTTGAAGCACGGGAATGCATTTGGAACTGACGGCGTCAGCCGGAGGTTTCAAATGAAATATTCCCGTGCTTCAAATACTCAATAACACCCGGAAATTGGCCAACACATGATGTTTATCGACATTGTAAACACAAAAGTAAACCAAAGGGGTTTTAGTGTCTGCACTCGTTTACATCGAATACGGACACAGCAGTGAAGTGTCATCAGATGGCCGTTTCAGCATCTGGAGTTGCTCATTTGTGACGTCATTCTGACTTTACGTCACAATATGATTTGAATGACGTCACCACTGTTGATGACACAACAAAACAATTGTTTACGTGTCAATACACGGTGAATAGTCTTTCAGTTTCTGGGAATCTAATACCATTTAATCATGTTTTTCAACCAATCAGATTACACAACACAGTAACTTTTGGTTTACAATGAGTGTTTGACAAGGCAGGTTTTTTAAATGTATCCCCCATTATATTCTGGTAAAGAATATCATGGTTAAAATTTTCTGGTCATTTTTTAAATGATGGAAAGTGAAATACTTGGAAAATGTATTAGAAAAATGGCATGCAGGGTGCAGGGTTACAAATAGTAAATTAGGAGTGCTCACTTCATAAATGGGTAAATTATCTTCTTTAAGAAGACACGAAGGTGAAAGAAAACCAAGATATCAGGATAGTTAACTCTCCTTGCAATAGCGAAGTTGACTATCTATAGAACTTGATTTGCCTTCCGGGTAAATCCTATTTTGTGCTAACAGATGTAGTAATATTGTGGTTAGCTCCCTTTAGTGTGGGCCCATACATCTTTCGGGGTAACTTGGATCTACAGGTCCAGTGGGTACTAAACAGGATCCAGGTACCCACATGGTGACCTGGACCCATGGACTCATGTGATATGGTGTTCAGTGTCAAAAATTCATGTGAATTCCTTGGTTACAGAACAGGTCAACAGTGTTTGCATTTATTTCTTATGATGCTTGCATTCCTTTTGATATATATATATATGGAACAGTGGCAGTCACCATCAGTGAATGCATGACCAAACCTGTATCATTTCAAGTCTGTGTCTGGATGATTTTAGCCAGGGGTAAAAATCCATGAAGATATTTTATACCCAAACCTTGAAAGCTAGAGTGTGTATCCTGGTGGTGGAGGTCTAGGGCCTGGGCTCCTCTTATCCCTGCACTAGCCTCAACTCTCGAAGAATTAAATCTTATAGGTATCTCATATCAGATCATGGTGTTCCATTGTGTTTTGTTGCTGGAAATTGCCACAGCAGCCATAAAATCATAGGAAATGTGATCCAAAATAGTGGGTTTTTTAAATGATAAAGCTGCGTCTGAATTTCCTGATGCTGTCAGGTTTTACATTGCAGAGATGCAATGTTAGCTTCAGGCTAATCGGTCTCCCAGGCGCCTGTTTCATAAAGCTCTCAGAAGATTAAGATCTCATAACTTTTCTTGAAGCATTTGTACTTCCTATACTGAAACATTGAGGTTTGATTGTCATAACACTCTGAAAGCTTTGTGCAATGGGGCTCAGACCCATAATAATTTACTTCTACAGCCTTGAAGTACAGTTAAGTAAAGTCTAGATTTTCTACAAATTCAGCTTCTGAATCTCCAATGTCTCATGAGCTCATTTCTAAGTTAAAGGTAGATTTTACCAATATTCTATATTTCAGAGATTCAATCTTTGTGTACCTTAGTGCTTGCCATGCACTGTGCTCATGCTGTTGATCATTGTATTGTCTGGTCCAGAGTCAATGATTTACAGACTGCCACCATATGCCTGGAATATTGCTGAGTGCGTCATAAAACTAAACTCACTCAGTCATCACAGCCTAGAAACCTGTATCCTAAGTGTGATATATGATAATTAGTCAGCATTGTTTGGTTTCTGTTGGCATAAATTTCGAACAGATGAAGCTGCTTGATGTTTCTGGTTGAAGTATTTGATAGAAACAATACTATTTGGCTTCTACAGTCAACACCATGACATGCCAGTGAAATGTCATGAAAATACTGGCCTGTTATATCTGAAGTGTTTTTTGGATGCTGAGAATCTAATGGTTTTATGTCATCTTCATAAGTCCAGGAATAAATAGTGGAAACCAAGTTGATGATATTACACAAAATAATCCGCATTTCCTAATGATATTGCTGCTAGCCTCTCTCCACTTCAACACTGAAACCTCAAGATAAAGGTTTTAAACAGTTTTTAGGAAGTTATCACTAAGATTATGGACATGCTCACTCCTTCAATGACATGTTCTAAAGGTCAGGTACTGGTCTTTTTCAGTAGAAGGACTCAGTCCCTTGGCACAAGGTGAGATAGGAAAGAAAAGCTGTTCTTGGAGATTAAAAAACCTAAATAGCATAGTTAATTCCATCCTTCATTGGTCTGATTTGATTTTGGTGCCTGTTTAAGTCAGTACACTTCAGAGGCATGTCAATAGACCTCAATCAATGTCATTAGGTAGACATCAAGGAGCATGTGAAGGGGACTTCAAGGGTGACGACATCGTTGGTTTCATGTCTCTTTCAGGGGCAGTAGGTGGCCATTGACACTCCTTACTTGTTTCAAACTGAGTCAAATATTGCATCTTATCGATGTACTGCCATTGATTCCATAATACCATTGAATTGGTGGAAGAGTCCTGGGGGACTCCTGGTAGACTTGATCAGTGAACACGGAGTCAATTCCATTTCAATTTCAGTGTGGATCTTGCATAAATGTCACACTGTTCTTGACTTATCGCAACCTGTAGATCACAGATATATGATCATCAGTTTCAGGGAACATGAATGACTCGACTTGTACCTTACAATAACATTTCAGGAATTCATCTTGACTGCTTTAATAGCAATGATTTTATTTAGGAGAAAATTCAGTGTTTAATTATAAAAAGAACTTCAGTGTTTAATTGATTAAATAGTTAGCATTCATGCTCACATAAAAGTTTTTAGATGTGTAAAGATCGTTGAGTACTCATAGAATGTGTGAGTATTTTAAACTGTTTCAGAAACATGTACATAAGTCTGAAGTACAAGGGGATGTCAATAAGTTTTGAGCCTTGAGCATTTTTCATACCCAGGTGTCACAGTCTATGGTACGACATTGAACCTTGGGGTGTAGCTGATGTGATATATAAGTTTTGGTATCCTACTCTCAGAAGTTATTGAACAGCTCACATTGACAGAAAGAGACACCCCCCCCCCCTCACAGCAGTGAAAATGAATAAAATTGAGTATAGAGCAGTAATTAAGTTTTAACCTCTTGAAGGAAACTCAGTGAAGAACATTGAAGAAAGGCTTTCAGCAGTTTATGGGAAGTCTTCCCCTTCATCTGCTACCATCAATGAATTTAAGCATGGTAGAGAGAGTCTTGAAGATGACCCCCGTCCAGGTCGCCCAACAACAAGCACTAGTCAGGAAAACATTGACAGAGTGCATAGACTTGTGCTGGAATATCGTCGAATCACACTCCACAAGTTAGAGGAGACCACAGGCATTTCACACAGATCCATCGAGACAATTCTTCATGAACATCTCGTCATGTCTAAGGTGTGCGCAAGATGGGTGCCAAGAATGCTTACAGATGAAATAGATCAAACAAGGGTCACCATAAGCAACTCTATGATAACCAGATACAACAAGAATCCAGAAGATTTTCACTTTAGGCTAGTAACCTGTGATGAAACCTGGATCCACCACTATGATCCTGAGAGCAAACAAGAATTCATGGAATGGAAACATGTCACTTCTCCCAGGACCAAAAGGTTCACAGCCTCCAGATCAGTGCAGAAGGTAATGGCAACAGTCTTCTGGGATAGCAAAGGTGTCATCCACATAGATTACTTACCAAAAGGAAGAACAATGAATGGGGAATATTACGCTGACTTGTTGAGGCAGGTGCGACAGTCAATCAAGAGAAGCGCTGGGGCAAGATCAGATGTGGTATTCTTCTACATCAAGACAATGCTCCAGTACACACCTCTCGCGTTGCAGCCACTGCTGTCCAGGAATGTGGGTACAAAATCTTGCCGCATCCCCTCTACTCTCCAGACCTGGCACCAAGTGATTACCATCTGTTCTCAAATCTCAAGAAACACTTGCACGGTCGTAGATTTCAGGATGATAATGAGCTTATTGCTGCTAATGAGGCTTGGTTTGAGGACCAAAATGGCGCCTTCTACAGAGATGGCATCAGCGCCTGGCAGAAAAGATGGAACAAGTGTCTTGACTCACAAGAGGACTATGTTGAAAAATAAATGTGGTTCATACCAATATTTTGTGTTTTTCTATGCAAGGCTCAAAACTTATTGACATCCCCTCGTATCTTTCATGGAGATGTCAACAGTGTTCTTTACCAACACCTGTGATGGCAATTATAATTGACAATATTTGCTATTTCCTGTTATCAGGAGATATATTTCACACAGTTTGTCGTAAAAGGCAGACCTATGTTGTTTCTCAGTCCCAATAAGAAATTCAGTCCCAATAAAAATTCATTTAGATGCTGCCATTTTCTGTCGTTGCATCTGGTCATAACATCACAATTGTCCTTCTGCCCACCAGACATCTTTTCTGATGTTAGTAATTAATGTTTATATGTATGATCATTATATAACGTACAAATGCCTATGTGTGGACAAAAAGAACTTTGTGTTGAAATTAAATCTTGTCAGTTGTTAATGCTGACTGTTTTAATAGCATGATATGGCGAGGTTGTTTTAGCTTGGCAAGTATTGTGTATGTTGAGCATATGTATGGTGACTGATAAAGAACTTTATGTCTCCTGTAGACACTGCTTATTGCTGTATAGCAGTCCTTCACTATTTTAGTATCTTCAGCTGAACAAACAAACGATAACAAACCCAACCAAATAGTAGAATTGGAGATAAAACACCACTGGAAGTATTGACTTGACATTTCAGTTACAGGAACTGTTCGACTCATTATTGTTTTATATCCTGAGAAAAAGAAATATTATCATGTGTATTTTTCATGATCTAAGCAAGAAATAACAATCAACTACACAAACAAACCATCCTGTCTGCTGGTACTTGTGTTTAAACACTGAATGAAACAACTTTAAGACACGTTTACGGAATGATTGGAAGAAAATCTGTATGAAACTGGTTTTATGAAATAATCATTCCAATACCATTATTTTTTATTTTCAGCTGTTCACTGTATCTGTTTGAAATAATTTGACCATGAACATAGGTACTTACAACTGCCTGATATTTAGCAGATACTTTTTTTACCCTTGGTTGAGTCTGACAAGTCACATTTGTATCTTCCTCTAGTGTTTCTATTTCAGTTTTCATACTATGTTGACAAAATGGTCAAGTTGCACCAAAATGTTTTTAACTAGTCAAAGTATGATTTCATGATAAATATACCCTTTCTCTGACATGTTCTGACACATCCGGATCATTCTGATGCCTCAGTTGCAGTATTCTGACTGTGGTTGCTTAAATAATGGAAAGAACGGTGAAGTGTTTTCAAAAGACTGTTGGCATTTTAGCCAATTTGGTGTTGCTTTAGCTAGGCAATATTGGTGCCGTTTTTACTCACTGCCATTTTCATCTGATCCAGTTAAGTGCAAGCATGTAGGTGAGAATGACAAGATGAGCCTCCGAATTAATCCACTTTTTCCTGAATCAATACTTGCTACATATATAGGACCTTGTATTTTTGCAACAAAGATCAGGGACGAAACTTGATCAGTTGATTTTGTCATCTGTGTCACAACTATTACTTGACAGATTGTTGATCATATTGATACATGACACGTCCATCCTGATGATGTTGATGTCCAACATAACTGAGCAAAACAACAGATAAAGACATTTTCAATTAGTTTGCCTTGCAAAAAATAGATGGGAATATCTCTTAACCTGATTGCTACCTTACTGTGCTCTCTGTGCCAAGAACCAACCATTCTGTTGACAAGCCTGTGACAAGTCACAAACCATGCTGCAAACAACTGCAGATTTGTTGGTGCAGCAATAAGCAATATTAACTCACTCACTCATTCAATCACTCACTCACTCACTCACTGCCCTAGGTACAGACAGAGGAATCAGCAGGCTAAATGGTGAGAGATCTGTCCTAAAAGAATACACTGTTTGTTCAATACAGAGAGCTCTGATCAGGTTGCCCAGTGTGAAAGGTCTCTATGTTTTGATATTCTAAATAAATAAGTATACTGAGAAATCAGCGATCACAAGCATGAAGAACTAGCTGTAAAATCTGATCATGAAGACACTATACACATCACCATTCTTTACAATTTCTGTTGGTGTGCATTGCATGTTCCAGCTGAAGTATATGAATTGATGGCACATGTGCATTGCATTTCCCAGCTGAGGTATATGAGGTGATGACATGAGTGCATTGCATGTCCCAGCTGAAGGTATTAGGTGATGACAGGTATGCATTGTATATCCTGGGAGAAGTGTGTGTGGTGATGACAGTAGTGCATTGTATGTCCTAGATGAAGTGTAATGAGGTAATGACAAGTGTGCATTGTATTTCCCAGCTGAGGTATATGAGGTGATGACTTGTGTGAATTGCATGTTAAACTGAAGCGTATGATTTGATGAAAGATGTGCATTGTGTGTCCTAGGAGAAGTGTATGTGGTGATGACAGTAGTGCATTGCATGTCCTAAATGAAGTGTAATGAGGTAATGACAAGTGTGCATTGCATGTCCTAATTGAAGTGTAATGAGGTGATGTCAGGTGTGCATTTCTTACTGACATATATTGATTACATTGTGGTATGTGGAAATATATCTGATTCCCTGCAGATGTGTAGACATTGTGATGCTTTTTTTTTACAATGATACCATGCCAGCAAAGTGGATGAAGGATATCGGTCATTTATAGCCCAGCAAGTTCCTGATCGGTTTTTGTCAGCAGTGAGGGATGTAGACTGCACCACCTTCTGAGACCTACTGATGGTGATTGATGAGATGTGTATAACAATAACGCACATGACTGGCTTTTGATCACAGTTCATGTAGACCAAACAAGATGGATTTAGCTCGTGAGGATATCAATAATGTCTAATTAGTAATGATGTCGATATCCTCAGTGACACTTCTCAGTTCTGCTCAGGGGGTGATAGTTGTTGATTTAAACCCATCAGTACAGGAGTGAGTGAGGGGGTCATGTTTAACACCACATCAAGGTGTTTCAGTTATGAAGGAGTAAGTGAATATGGTTTAATGCAGCTTTCAGTAACATCTCATCAGTATATCAGTAGGGAACACCAGAAAAGGACTTCACACATTCAACCTGTGTGGGAAGTCAATGGTATGATTGGCAAAAGCTTTTAACCACTAGGCTACCCTTCTACCCCTTTGTTATAAAGGAAGTTTTATGACTGCATTATTACTACAAGAGTTAAAAACTATTAAGCTAGTTCCTATAAAGTCACATCCATTGTTGCTATCACAACAGCACTGTGATAGTTTGCTGCATACCACAGAATCCAAAGTGGAGTAGTAGTGTGTGATCCTGTGCATGGAGCTCAGATAAACAATCAGTTGAAGTTAAGCAACATTGGGAATGGAGAGTCCTTGGATGGATTCATGACTGTCTTTTGCAGCTTGACTGGCACACAATGAAGCACATGTGAAATGAATTTGTTCAAAATTGCTTCTGTTGACCCACAGAAAATGGGTACACAGCGGGATAAGTGATGTGACTGTTAACCTTATTAATATCCTGTGCTTCGATTTGTTAGTGTTAAGAGCATTCAACTAGAGAGTGGAGTTTAAGGCAGTATAAATGCACTTAAATTGTAAGTACTATATAAACATAGGTAGATCTGTCACAGTTGTAATAAATCATGTTCCTGCCATTCTTTGTCTTGATGACGTTCAAACATGTCCAAAGTTCAACAGATTGTTGTGTGGATCTTCATTGTTATCTGATCGGCGTAACATGCTGCTGAAAAGGCACTCACAGGTGCCCTCAAGCACATTGTATTTATGATAAACAGTAAATTCTTCATATATCAGAATTTACTAACTCTAGTTTACCTTATGCTTACTGAATTGCTAACTCGTAAAGATCTGGGTCAGATCTGATATTCAGTAATCCTAAGAGGTCATATAGTTGAAATATTGCCAAGTATGGCGTAAAGTAAACTCACTCACCTAAGAGGTAAATAACTGGAGTGAGTGGTCAGCTTCACTAACTGGTTCATGCCTGTGATCACTGGATTGTCTGGTCTAGATCCAATTTACAGACTGCTGCCATATAGGTGGAATATTGCTGAGTGTATTATTATTAAACCTACTCACCTTTAATGAATTGCTATCAGTCATTGACAGTCACAGTGCTGTGATAGCTGGATCAGTTGCTTCACACCAGTTTTCAGTGGATCAGAAGATCAAGATTACATGGGGACAAACATTGAGTCAAATCAGTAAAATGGAGATCCAGTGGTTAGTATGTACATACTTACGGAGACCAGGAAGGATGTGTCAGTGAGTTTTTCATTGCTTTTAGCAATTACTCTAATATCACGGCTGAGGACACCAGAACTAGGATTCACACGTTGTACCCATGTAGGGAATAGAAACCCGGGTCTTCAGTGTGATGCTTTCACCATATGGCTACCCCGGACCTCTCCCCCCCGCCACACACACACCACCACCACCAGCAAGCTGACAAGGTAAGGATGACATCCATGGGATAACTCCACGCCCTGATACATACTGATAGTTAAGTAAGTCTACAGACCCGTGAAGGTCCCAGGGTAGAATAGACCTTCAGCAACCCATGCTCGTCGAAAGAGGCGACTAACAGGATCGGGTGGTCAGACTCGCTGATTCAGTTGATACATGTCATCGGTTCCCAATTGCGCAGATCGATGCTCATGTTGTTGGTCACTGGATTGTCTGGTCCAGACTCGATTATTTACAGACTGCCACCATATAGCTGTAATATTGCTGAGTGCAGCGTAAAACTAACCTTACACACTCACTAAGTAAGTCTACAAATGTTATTTTAGACCCGTGAAGTACAAACACGGTCACCAATTATCGTCCACTCACTGGACCCGTGGTCTGGTGGGAAATTTTGAAGTTCCTTTCCCTGGACATATGTAGGTCACATATTGTGAACTGAAAAGATGTTCCTCACAAGACATGTAATTTTCAAGATTGGTTGAATCCCAATATCTCCATATAGAAATGACAGGATTACAAGATGAAATTTTATTGGTGGAATACTTGCACCTGACGTGGTTTGAGTATGATCTACAGCTGGCTTTGAGTAGGGAAGAACACTTGAGTCGCTGTGTGCTTGACATTTCCCTGTCTTAGATGGGGAGCCCTTGACCGCTCTTGTCATAACTGGAAGTAACAGGGTGTTTTATGGCTGATTAACACTTTGTTTTTACAAGAAATACAACCTGACTTTATTCAGGAAAGAGGTTAGATAAAGGGAAGAGGAGAGTGTTTATGACTGAGCGTTTACTGTATATTTGGTCATAAATTAGGAAGTGATTCTGTTTATATCAAATTTGTTTAATGTATGAACTAGAGTTGGGAATTGGTTGAAATCTCACAACTGATGACTGGTTCATTACCAACAAGTAATCATCAAAAATGACTGGTTAGCATCAGTTTTCAGATTTTCCTATTCAGGTTGTTATTGCAGATAAGTGTAATGTGGTTCTCTGTTGTTTTTGTCTTTTGTTTTGTCACAAAATGTGCAATTTGCATTTGCAATTTTCACATCCAATGTTTAAGAAATACAGTTTGTTCTACCACCATGTATAGTGTAATAAAGAATACTTTCGCCCTGAACTATCATAGTTAAAGCACAAGGACGCTCGCGTCCGAGTGCTTTAACGCTATAATAGTTCAGGACGAAAGTGTTCTTTATTACACTATACATGGTGGTAGAGCGAACTGTATTTCTTTTCTAAGATGCCGTATTCAATAACTTCTAAGCCAAATTTCGATTAATCTATAGCAGAAAACAAACGACGGTGTCTGTGACCTAAATTAAGAATCCTCGCACAGGGCTAACTGACGCGCTGTTCTTTTGACGTGTCAGCCCCCTACGTTAAGACAAAGTTTACTAGAAAAACAAATAGAAGAACAACAGTTTGATGATGGTTTATGTTCGGGTTAAATATCTTCTCTAGATCATTTTAATTACATCTCTGATTCTCTTAAACCATACAAGGCAATATGACCGCCTCATTTCTACTACCAATGAAAGTTTAGATCAGTACATTCAGAGGAAGCTGACAAGTCAAGCGACATTCTACGATTGCATTATGGGAATGTAAACATTGCCAACACTACCGTGTCTCTGTAAGATTTTGAGTCGCACTATGAGACATTTTATCCGTCGGAAAACACAAGCGTAATGTTTCCACAGTGATGTTGGCTGTGTGGTGCAACTGCAAACCAAGAAACGGGAAGCGATGAAGCAGTTTACTGTGGGAGCCTGTACGAGGCGATGGCAACTGACATCCATCGTGACGTCGGTTACATTGTGACGTAATGCAAAAAAGTTCGATTACGAGGGGGAGACTGGAATGGCCCGGCGACGTCAACACATTGTGACGTAATGCAAAAAGTGCACATTATCGTCTGATAAAGTATTGTCGGCGCCTTTGATCTTTCGTCGAAGCATCTTAGAAAAAATGATACAACTTGCAACCTTGAATTGATGACTAGTATATATCATAAACATACAATTCACAGAGCCCTCAAGAACTATTCAGTCATGACTTTTCAGTATGTGAAGTGATTAAACATGTTTTCAGGCCCTGACAACTAATAGATATGTTCCATAATTAAGTGTTTCAAACAGTAAAACAGTAGATCTAAAATCATTTATGTTTGAAAATGAGAAAATATGATTGAATGCTCGGTCATTTGGTCATTTTTTCAACTGTGAACGACCCTCGATTATTTCAATTAATAGGAACACCACTAGTTTTAACAAAAATAAATTTGATGTTTTTGTTAAATAAGCTCTGTAGATGATTTCTATATGTATTTTTAGATGCTGAAATTGTCATGTTTTCTACCTCTGATTAATGAAGAGATAGAGTTCATTTATATCACAAATTGCACTAAAACTTTAATCATTCGGAAAGCACAACACTTCTTTTGAAGGGTGAACATTTCAGTACAACTCGAAGCCCAATTATCATTTTCCCAGCATTTTTAAATACACTTTTTTGCTAAACCAGAAATGCTCATTAGTAAAACCCCAATCAAGAAACCAGCTAACACCTAGAGACAAGGATAGCTGAATTCATTTTTGAGTTCCAGTTTGCTGTACCTAAACGTGTTGCTCATGTGTTAGGAACCAAGGATTGTGGATTTGAATATTAGATTAACCTGCAGCCAGCCAGTGTACTAAAGGATCTGATATGTTAAAAATGGTAGATGCCTGTTTCATTTCCATGTGTCATTTGATGTGTGAATATTGTTTTATGCCACTTTGGTTAGTATTCCAGCAATATCCATGGATTTGAATCTGGGTGTTGACATGAGTGAACATTTGAACCACAAGGCCACTCCACCATTCTGGGTTTTGACTAAAATACTGTTAAAACTCACTCACCTATTCATCATTGTGATCCAGATAGCAAGGGTATTTGTTTTACATTGCTAAAGACACTTAACTTTTAACAAATAAGCAAATTGAAAATTAGTTTGCTCTTTAAATGTTGATTTCCTTATAGTTGTTGAATTTTGCATCTGAAAATGTATTCTAATGTTTGTTTTACGAGATGATAACTTTTCTTTCTCTGTTTTTCAGGTAAGTACTTGCCTTCCTGTGAATGAAGATGTTATTGTGAGTAAAAACTTTGTATTATACAGAAATATCCACCATCAAACATGTCTATTCATGCTCCTTGTGGATCTATAGACAGGAAAAACAGTCACATACAGATACATGGAGTTGGAGTCTTCTCCTCCCTTAAGCCAAATTAAACTTCTTCATCAGAATCACATTTCCAGACCTCTTCCTAAGCATGCTAAGGACAATGCACACAAATGGTACAGTAACAGACAAGTGACTTGTTTTACATGTCTGTCCATTGCTTATAAGATATTGTGTAGAATAGATTTTCAATTACTGTCCCCTTGGCATGTAATGCGAAGGGACATAATCAACACCTGTCTGTTTGTCCATCTGGTTCACTTTGTTTCCGGAACGTATCTCATATCTCTTCAATATTTTTCAACAAAATTTGGAAGATATATTAAACAGATCCCAAACTGATGCCTTTTGTAATTTACAGATTTTTGTCATGTTCAATTTTCTTGGTTCCCATGGAAGTATTTTGTACATGGTCTCAAAAGATTGGAGTGGGCATCGTTTCCAAAGCTCATCCTGAAAACCTTTCAATATCTTTTTGAAAAATCTTGGAAAATTAAACAGATCCCATAGTGGTGCCTTTTGCTACGTACAGATTTTTGTCATTTTTATTTTTCTTGACTTCCGTGAAAACTTATTGCTGTGCTGTCTGTGAATGACTTCTAAGGGACTCTATGAGTCAAAGATGAATCTATGCACTGTGTAGAGAAGTACACCTTACAGTGATGCGGGGAGTCACAAACTGATGGTTTCAATCCTTATTATACATTTATCATGCGAAGCTATGCAAAGTCATTTCCTTATCGCCAGAAAACAAAAAAATGTGAAAAAGGTAACCTGTAGAGAGGCCGACCAGCTTCTTTGGACTACTTTTTTAGTCATCAAAATTCAACTGATCTGTGGTGATATATACAATAACTGTCAGCACCATACCTGGAGAATTGGCAGAAGTGGATTATGACTTCCAGTATTTTTGGTATCCAGATCCAAACTCAGTTTATATTCTCAAAGCTATCTCTTTTACCTAAGGTGTAGCCTTCCTCTAAAGCCGTACTAAGTGCTAGCACAATGGATGTATAGTAATTCTTTCCATCAAGGAGTCTGGATTAACAGACAGGATGTGAGGAACAATTTGCTGTTTTTTTTTGTTTAAACATATTTTATTAAAAAATGAAATGGACTGGGCACAGGTTATTCAACCTAGGAACACCCTCTCCTAGAAGTTACATTTGTCAAAAACATTGACAACAGGGATTTGTTAAATGAATTAACAAGGTTGATGTTGTTTTTTATTCATATTCTTTTAGAAGTTATCATTTAAACTGTTATTTACTACCTTAGAGCCTTGTGTAAGTCTACCTAGGTGATGTAATTTGTTTAGTACATCAGGTGTGCAAGAAACTTCATTTGGGGATGAAATTCCAGATTTACCAAAGTTATATATACCAGCTTCATGGTGCCTTAAAGGGTGACTGTGCTTGTCGTAAGAGGCGACAAATGGGATTGGGTGGTCAGGCTCACTGACTTGGTTGACACATGTCATCGGTTCCCAATTGCGCAGATCGATGCTCATGTTGTTGATCACTGGATTGTCTGGTCCAGACTCGATTATATACAGACCACTTTCATATAACTGGAATATTGAGTGTGTGGAAGACATCAAACATACAAATGTGTCCAAAAATGTTTTTTGTCTTGACCTAATGTGAAGAAAGGTTCAGGAAATACCAGTATTGGAGGTTAAATCTAGTCTGCCTCACAGTCCCTGAACCACATTATGTTCCCTACTGCCAAGCCCCCCTTTCAGTGCTAAAGCCCTAAATGAAACAAGTCTACTTTCACATCTCACTGGGGCTCCTTTTCAATTTAAATGGGTTTATTTGTTACTGTCAAAGTTATATATAGTCACGGACTAAAGCGTTAGTCTAGGTTAAATCGTTAGAGGAGCCTTGTGGTTTTAGTGTTTGCCTGAAGACAAAACCTCCTGATTTTAATCTCAAAATGAGTACAGTGTATTAAGCCTGTCGCCCATCATATTAAACCGAACACTGAAAGAATGTAAGTTTAAAAAAAATCATTATTATTAGTGTAATACAAGTAAGTCATTCACTAGAGGCATTAGTATATGTCTGCTATGGGTGGCTGTGTTACCCCAGACCAACTGTGTGTCTTGAATGTACGGCTCATGACCCAGTGAAGATTAGTGCTGTAGTTTTTAGAAACCGATCCCCACATTGTCTCAGGTGGTCTGTCTAACAGGGAAATAGGAGATAGCAAACACTTGTGACACTCATTGCTCTGGAATGCTCTGGAATAACACACTCTGGCAGCAAAAAAAAATGAATGTTTTGAATTGGAGATCATGGAAGTGTTTTATTGGATATTTTTTACCAAACACTAGTGTGGAATGGTATTCCCAGCCTTGGTCATCAGTGCTGAATATGTTAACAGACTACAAAAAATTTTGTAGTGCTTATTTCTCAAAATTCTTCTATGGGTTGGTTCTAAACTCATTGTGTATTGAGTTCATGATTATTAGTTTTGAGATAAGCAATATTTCACATACCCACATTCATTATTGATGTTTGCAAAACATTAATGAGTAATATGTTATCAGTCTTTTTGAATAAACGTTGCATAAGACTGTTGAATTATTGAAATAACTGCTGAGGCTTAACGTTAATTATATGTAATTTCAATAGATTTACCATTATGATACAGATATTATTTGAGAACTTGAACAGATTACAGTGAGTCTGTATAAACCAGGGATGTAGGATAGCCTAGTGATGAAAGCGTGCACTCATGATGTCGAAGTCCCAGGTTAAAATCCCCACATGGGTACAAGTTCTGGCAACTATTTAATAAATATAATGACTCAATTTTAGATTGAGATTGTATCAAGGATAATGAGATAATACATTGTAAATCAAAAGTTCAACGTTTCATTTTATTGAAAAATTAGGATCCCAGATCAGCTGACCCTTTTGAATTTGAAAATGTACTGAGAGTTTTTTGAATATCATGAGATCATGTTTGCCTGACATGGGCGAATGAGTTTATTTTTAGACTGTACTCAGCAATATTTCAGTTGGTCAGTGGCAGTGGTCTGTAATATACTCACGTCTGGACCAGACAATCCAGTGATCAGCAGCATGAACATTAATCTGTGCAGTTTGGGGTGTGATGACTTGTGTCAACCAAGTCTGTGAGTCTGACCACCATTAGTCACCTCTTACAACAAACATGGGTTACTAAAGATGAGTTCTTACTCACATTTTCAGTTGTGGTTAGTTTGATATGCTGCTGAAGAGCACTTAAACATTTGATGAGGTTGGAGATGAAAATTGAAAATTTGATAGATTGTTGAACATGTAAAGTCAATTGTATGTTTGTTATCAAATTAGCAAACAAGCGTCTGTTTTAGTGTGGTTAGTAACAATCTATTTGATAGATAATAACTGCAGAGGTGAATAGAGATAAGTCAGGGAAATAGCATGCAGCTCTCAAGTCACTTGAAGAAGAAATACCTTCACTGTGAGTCATATGTTCTTATGCTTAGGAATGCAATCTCACATTTTATTGCTGTTTCTAGGCAATATTTTTTTAAGATCCTTTATATAGATGTATATTTTGTACATTTCAAGCAAAAACAACATAAGAATGCCACAATGTATCTATAAATTTCTATACATTTTGAAATATTGACTGTACATACTTGTTAATTGAAAGAGATAGTTGTCTCTAATAATACACAATGTGATAAGATTCAAAATAGTAAACATACCAGTGGATGATAGTACCTTGGACCATAAATATATCATTTTCAGTTTTGCTCCAGTTTGTTTTGACAGATAATGCCTTGAATGTTTCTTTTCTTTTCGTTTTTTTTTACAGCAGTGTGTTGATTGTGTTAGTTGGTGCCGTGGTTTAAATATATGTTGAAGCAAGTTAGTGGTATAAGGTGTGTGTGAAGAGCTGCATGGAGTGTGTGTGCAGTGTCCTGAAGTATGTCTTGATTTTTTTCAGTCATATCTATAAAATTTTAAAAAGTTGTTTCCAACAAGTACATAGTGTGTTCCTTGATTTCTGACCACAGCACTACAGACAGTCTGTGTACAAATCTGTATGGGAGATTGTAGGGCCTCTTGCCTCAGTGGTAGAACAAACCAGTCTCAATGCTTCACTTTGCTGGAATACTGGGGCCCGATCTTATACATGGTACATCCCGCTTCCACTCAGCCAATAGCGTTGCAGTGCTGATGTGATGAAACATTTTGACTCACTCACTCAGCCCCAACCCACCCTCATCAGATCAGCCACATCAACTCATCAACTTAACCACCCATCAGCTCAACCACTCTTCAGCTCATCCATCCATCAGATCAACCACCAGTCAACTTGACCACCCATCCACCCATTTATCTATCAAATCATCCACCTATCAACTTAGAAACCCGTCCGTCCATCTACCCATCCACCCATCAGTTTTTCCACCCATCCACCCACCCATCCACCCATCAGTTTATCCACCCATCCACCCTTCAGTTTAACCACCCATCCACCCATCAAAACATTTACCATTCCATCCATCCATGTGAACTAAAGCAAATGTTGATGTCCAACCACTTCAGCCTACTTCTGCCGTTTATCTGCCAGGATGTTCTCGACAGGATTACACATGCAGGCAGACAAATTAATGAAGGATTTTGACCAGAAACTAGACTTGTTTTCTGGTCTACTGGTCACATGCTTGACAGGACAAATAAAACCTAAACCCAGTTTATGTCTGCAAGAAACTGCTTCATTCATTCCGTCTGTTCTGTCTTTTTCTGTAGATATTCAAATCCTTAACTTCAAACACACTACTCAACATATGGTAGGAGCAGTCTTTTGTGTCTCATGGAAGCTTAAACTCATCCCTGTGAAAATCTGAGTAGCATATTTCTTCAGAATGTCTTATAAAGGCAGATTAATTTGTGTTTGCTTTTGATGAGTTGACCTTTTGTTATTTGCAGTGAAAGCCATCTCTCCAAAACTCGTATTTCTAAATAGTTTGCATAAATCCTACAGATGTTTTAAGATTTACTCAAAAACACTGATTCCTGAGTAAGCCTGTTTTGCCTCAATTCCCCTTTTTCTCCACAATTGTTTAATGTTTAGTTGTCATGCCAACAGATTGAGCTAGAATTGCATATTGTGCACAGCAGGCTCACATAATATCTCAAAGGACTCTTGGATCACAGTACAGCTATTCTACCTGCAGGGATTTCCGTGGTCTGAATAGGTCCACTGTGCTTGTAGTGTGACTCCTGAGATTGTCTGGTCACAAGATGTGACCTGGCTGATTGATTGTCACTGTGTCACAATCATGTGGATACTGACAGGGTTCTGACCCAGACTATTCACAGGCAGACATTGTGCAGCTGAAATATTCCTGATTAGAATAACATTCTATTCTGATAGCTGTAAGTCCTTTCAGAACATAGGCTAAACTTGAAGCCTGTTGTTTGTGAGAAAAAATGTAGGATCTTTCAGAATACAGGCTTAATTTGAAGTCTGTTGTTTGTGAGAAACAAATGTAGGCTCTTTCAGAATATGGGCTTAATTTGAAGTCTTTGTTTGTGAGAAAAAAATGTAGGATCTTTTAGAATATGGGCTTAATTTGAGGACTGTTGTTTTTGAGAGTTGTTTGTTTATTTGCAAAGGGTACATGTAGGCCATCGGCCCATGGTACATGCATGATCTTATAGTATGCATGCATCATTGCACACTCAGTGTCAATATTTGCTGGCACATTGCTGGTCCGTGCAACAGGTTTCATAGTTTTAACATTAGTAGACATATATCATTGGTTAACAGAGTTTCAGTATTTGCTGGCACATAGTACAGTCATTGCAGCACATTTCGTACTTTCAACATCAGAATACGCCATGGTAGCCATCATAGTTTATGGAGTTTCAATATTTATTTGCTCATAATGCAAACATTACAGCACATTTCAAAATTTCAGCATTAGTATTTTCCTTGGTACAGACATCATAGATAGTCACTCGCACATAGCACAAGCATTGCAACACATTTTGTGATTTCAGCCTCAGTATTAACCCATGGTCCACACATCATTGGTCCGTAGAGCTTCCAAATTTGCTTGTACATAGTACAAACATTGTAACACGTTTCATAGTTTCAACATCAATATGGACAACAGGAGGTTAAACTTATGGAATGTAGGGTTTATGAAACATTTATGTTGTATAATCTGTTTTATAAGATTATTGTAAGTGTTACATGCAAGAAGTAAGTGAAATTAATTTTTGACATTACCATTATTAGAGAGTTTACAGATCCATTGATTTCTGGGAATGTTATGATACCCTCCCGTTTCAATGTTTAAAGATTGATAACCACAATGGTAATGCACCAAAGCTGTTCTAAACTTATCAAGGTTTAGTGATAGTAGATAAGGTTCAACAATGAAAACAGTCTTGAATTGAGAATACAAACACATCACAAACTGTTGCTTGTAAGAAACACAGTAGGATCTTACAAAATGTAGACTTAGTTTGTAGCCTGTCGTTTGTTAGAAAAACTGTAGCATCTCACACAATGTAGACTTAACTTGAAGTCTGTCGTTTTTTGAGAAAAACTGTCAGGTCTTTCAGGAAGGTGGCTCAACGTGAAATCAGTGGTTTGTAGTTAGCTGTAGGATATCTCAAGAGTTGGGATATCTCAAGAGATGGGATATCTCAAGAGGCTAAAATCAAAGTGTGGTATAAGAAAAACATACAGTGTTGAAGAATTCTATGAAAATCCCTGTTACGAAAGAGCAATTAGATCAAAATTTAGTCAATATTTGGATTTGATGTATATCCCTTTAACAAATCTTCCAAACAATCCTTTGAATAACAATGCATTGCTCTGATCATACGCTTGAAGTCCCCCTTTCATCTCCGCTGACAGTTTTCACTGGTTAAATATGCCTTGAAGTCAAATGTCACAAGTTAACCTTTTAAATCTTTTGGAAGGATGTCAGCCATGTCAATTTCTGTACTTAATGATCCTTATTAAAGAGGTTGTCACTGTAACACCTCGCTCATTTCACTCATGTCAATACATAATGGAAGCCTTCTTTATTTCACATTGCTTACCACAGACTGAACGCACCTAATTTCATCTTCTAGTATTTAGCTCTCGACAACTTTTAGAAGTCTTTCTCTTTTTAACTTGAATAGGCTCAATTTGGGTCCCTCCAGGGATTGCTAAATATAGACTGCAAATTGTCATCTGGAAGGAAGAATGGGGAATGGAAATGGCAGGTGATCAGCTTGGCAGAGTTGGTAATCGTTTTGTACAATTAATTGCGCTTCAAGCTGATTTACTATTGTAAAGATATGATCGTGGGGTCTGGTTGCACAGAAGTTTTTACGTAGCTCATTTAGTTTTTCTCTAATGGGGAGGTTATATGTTTTATAGATTAAAACTACATAAAATCTCTTTATCATGGTAAGTGGCTTTTTAGAACGTAAATTAAAGTCATTTATTTAGGGCATACCAGTTTGTTTGCTTGTTTTATGAATTTTTATATTTTATGGATTATATTGGTCGGGTTGACAGATGGAAAATTTAGAGATGAATAGAAGGTAATTTTCATTGCAGGACTTCTTAGTTGGTAACTCCTTATGCCAACTGACATGATACATAATTGTGAATGGAATAGTACCCACATATCTCTCAGTGTGAGTTTTCAGCTGGGTTCAGAATACAGCAGAACACCATTATGGTGAGCTCTGCTGACTGGATATTTCAGCTGTCTTGACATGACATCTTGGTTCCAGCAAAATCTTTCATCATTTATCATTAATCAAGGTCTTTCAACTTGATATGGATATCTTGATATTTTGGATGTCTTGATATAATTTCATGGTCCTGACAAACATAATAAAACTTTTAACCCGATATGTGCAAAGAAACTCAGTATTCATCTACCTTTCATGGTCAAGTATCCCCGTGAACTGACATTGTTTCCACAAGTTTACAGGTACAGTCTCCATACCTGTATGTTTATCTTACAATGAACATTGTGATCACAACTGAATGCTGTCCAATGTCTGTGTTTTATGCCATCTCATCTGAATATAGTATCTGATGAATATGGTAATTAATAATTTTCTTTGTGTTCATTGTAATTTCTGCTTTGTGAGCAGCTGAACAGGGTGCAATTGTTACTGCATTTATTTCTCAATTAATGTAGAATATTTAGCAATGCCAACAAGTGCTGACTACTTTCCCCACCAGGAACTGGTGCCACCAAAGAATTATGGTCAAGGAAATTCCCTTTCTGCTTGCCTGTATCATCATTCACAGGAGTTCCTGCAACGTCCCTAATTATTCCAGATTGTTGATTCCACCCTTTGAAGATACAGGACATGAATGAATGAAAATCGCATCCATGGTGTCCTAGCCATGATGGCTAGCTTGCTTGATTTTTCAGTTTCCTAGATTAGATATACATCATGTCTTCATGTTTCACTTTTAACCGGGGCGGTGGGGTTGCGTAGTGGTTAATGTGTTCGCTTGTCACGCCGAAGACCCGGGTTCGATTGCCCACATGGGTACAATGTGTGAAACCCATTTTCTGGTGTCCACCACCGTGATATTGCTGAAATATTGCTAAAAGCGGCGTAAAACTTAACTCACTCACTCACTCACTTTTAACCCCCATTCTTCTATCTCTGTCTACCAGGAAACCAGGATCTGAATCTGGTGGGTGCTGACCAAGTGTTTAGAATCGGCCTCTTCCTCCGCTTTATTACAATCTCACAGTCCCTTGTCTTAAAGCTTGATGCATCTTTGTTTTGATGTTAGTCACAGTTTAAGGCTTTATAACAGTTGTGTTTCCTTGTTATTATTACTCCTAACCATTATGTCATGGTAAGTGATTTAATAAGGATGTCATAAAGGCAATGGCACTGCATTTCGTATGTGTTACACCAATGCATGTCATCTATGTGATGTCAATGCATAACATCTATGTGATGTCAGTGCATATCTTCTGTGTTACACCAATGCATGTCATCTATGTGATGTCAATGCATATCATCTATGTGATGTCAGACTGCATATCTTCTGTGTTACACCAATGCATGTCATCTATGTGATGTCAATGCATATCATCTATGTGATGTCAGTGCATATCTTCTGTGTTACACCAATGCATGTCATCTATGTGATGTCAATGCATATCATCTATGTGATGTCAGTGCATATCTTCTGTGTTACACCAATGCATGTCATCTATGTGATGTCAATGCATATCATCTATGTGATGTCAGTGCATATCTTCTGTGTTACACCAATGCATGTCATCTATGTGATGTCAATGCATATCATCTATGTGATGTCAGTGCATATCTTCTGTGTTACACCAATGCATGTCATCTATGTGATGTCAATGCATATCATCTATGTGATGTCAGTGCATATCATCTATGTGATGTCAGTGCATGTCATCTATGTGATGTCAGTGCATATCTTCTATGTGATGTCAGTGCATATCTTCTGTGTTACACCAATGCATGTCATCTATGTGATGTCAATGCATATCATCTATGTGATGTCAGTGCATATCTTCTGTGTTACACCAATGCATGTCATCTATGTGATGTCAATGCATATCATCTATGTGATGTCAGTGCATATCTTCTGTGTTACACCAATGCATGTCATCTATGTGATGTCAATGAATATCATCTACATGATGTCAGTGCATATCTTCTGTGTTATATCAGTGCATATCATCTATGTGATGTCATTGAATGTCATCTATGTTATGTCAATAAATATCATCTATGAAATGTCACTGCATATCATACATGTGATGTCACTGCATATCATCTGTGTGATGTCATTGAATATCATCTGTGTTATATCAATGCATATCATCTATGAGATGTCATTGCATATCATCTATGTGATGTCATTGAATATCATCTATGTTATATCAATGCATATCATCTATGAGATGTCACTGCATATCATCTATGTGATGTCATTGAATATCATCTATGTTATATCAATGCATATCATCTCTATGATGTCACTGCATATCATACATGTGATATTAATGCGTACCATATTTTGTGAAGTTGATGCATGCTATGTATTGGTATGGAATTTGATCATATGGCATAACATCGAAACATGAGAATTTTTCTAACAATACTTTTAGTGATATAATTTTTTCACAACAATATGTCCTCAGTGCTCATTTCCACACAGAGCACTCACCCCAGAGTATGGACAAGGTATGATGTTTGCCTCAAATGACCAGGCTGTTTGCCGACACTGGTGGTGGTTTCCCCACTGTCTGTCTGGTAGCAGCACGCTGGTAGGTGGCGTTATCAATGGATAGTTACTAGATCTAGATGCCTCTAGTGGATGATATCAGGATGACCATGCACATATGACATGTGAATACAAAATCACCTACCTTTTGTACATGTGTAATATGTGAATACAAAATCCCCTACCTTTTGTACATGTGTAATATGTGAATACAAAATCCCCTACCTTTTGTACATTTGTAATATGTGAATACAAAATCCCCTACCTTTTGTACATGTGTAATATGTGAATACAAAATCCCCTCAAGATATAACATGTGAGTAAGGAATCCTTATCTTCTGTAATGATATAGTGTGCGTACAAAACCCAACCTTTTGTAAAAGACATAACATTTCAATACAAAATCCCCTGTCATCGTAAGTACATAACATGTGAATACAAAATCTCTTACTCTTTGTAACACTGTAACATCTGAATGCAAAATCCCCAACCTTCAGTAACAATATACCTTGTGAATACAAAATAGAAGTACCGGGAATGTAAATGTAACAAAGAAAAGGGGACTAAGTCATTATGTGACTGGAAATAAACGATGAAAGGGATCTTGTTTGGACAAAGTATAGAATTCATTGCATTGTCACATAGTTGTTACCATCTCAACCTAGAACACTTACAAGATTGGACATTTATGCGTGCACACAAAGTAGACTTCTAGATCAGTGTCATTTGTTGGTAAATGAGAGTGGTATGTGTGCTTGGCACTAAATCAAACTTACTTTACAGCTATAACAAGTATCTAATAAATGGATGAGTAGACCAAAAAAAATTGCAGTAAAATCAAGTGGTTACAGGGACAAAAATGCATTTCAGATCTTGCATCTTTAACAGATCAATTTTGTTCGTGTTCCCTCAACTAGAGTTCAGAATTTGCAATGTTTTTAGTTTAAATTGAGATGACCTTTTTGAACAACAGGAATCTGTTATAGACGCAGATCAGTGACACGATGCCAGAAAATAAGCTAGTGATCAACTGGGGATATTCTGTATACGCCACAAGATATTGATTGTTGTAGCATGAGATGAACTGTAGACAAAGGGAGGTAACTCTATATTCTTTATACACAAGAAGGCGGTAAAGACTTTCTATAGGCAAGCTTCTTATGTGACACACAAATATGCATTCAGTGTGCACCAATGAAAAAATGGATGCACAATAAAAATTCACTGCATTGAGAGGGACAAACAATATTTTTCACCATACCCACAACACATCTATGACTTTGCTGAGTGTTTGGTTATTTCTTTCCAAGCAATTAGTTACATGCACTGCATCACTTTGCCCATCACTTCACATGATCAATGATTAATTCCTGGCTATAACAAAATTATCTAAACATGCAGTTCTCCACACTTTTACTTCACAGGGCCCTCATATTGCTTGCAAGGACCCTTGAAATGAATAATTGTTGGTTCCCAAGCAGCCCATTTTTGTGAGTCAAGTTAAAATGCTGTACCAGTCTTTAAAAAGAGTATGATGTGGGTAGCATGAGGATGGGACATCATGGTTGCAGTGTTCAAAGGGGAGGTATGATATTGTATGGCGGCAATGTTTTACTGTATTGTGTTGCAAGTGATAATACCGGTACTTGACTTTTTGTTTTCAAGTTTCTTTGTTTTGCACTTCAACCTAGTCTGTCTCACAGAATATCATTATTTTCCAACTGCCTAGCCCTCCCTGTATTGCTAAAGTTCTAAATGATGCAAGTCTAGATTTCCTCAGGTTAGGGTCCCAAGTCACTGGGCTCCTTTAAATTGAAATGGCTTATTTGTTACTATAAAAATTAAACATATATTAAGCGACTAAGTGTTAGTCCATGTTTCAACCATGTGCTGTATGTTAGGACTATTTATTGGTCTTGAAGAAGACGAGACGGATTAGCCAGTGGTTGTCTCTGAGGACAAATAAGTTTGCTGTAGGTTATACAACATCGTGGGTGTACTGGGACCTAAAGAATATGCAATCACTTATTTCATGTGACTGGGAAGATGACTGGTTTGAAGAAGACACTCCAGACCTGTTTCATTTAGCAGAAAAAATTGGACATGTTGAAAATTATAGTTGGATTTTTATACAGGGAACAAGTTGACTTGTCAGTAAGTTTCACACTGGAAACATGTTTTAGGGTAAGTCCAGTTTCTTGTTTACAATTGATTGATACAAATTGCTAAATAGATCTGTTTAGTGTTTTGGTTAGAAATTTAATGAGATTAGTGAAGAGATGGAACAATATGTCAAGCCCTAATGATGAAAACATACAGATCATTAAGGGAGAAATATTTCACTGACTGTTTTGATTCTTTTTGCAATTTGTGGAATTTTTCTATCCATTATCAGAATTAATTAATCATTTCTTGAACATCCTGTGTGGTACTTTTTAGTTCTCTCCTTTGATGACATCATGTCAGCTGCCTAACCCACTGAGCCACTGTCACTGACATTTCACTTTTTCTTTTCTAAATTGCATTGTGTAATCAAAATATCAGAATTGTCTTCAGGTTGATATGGACAACTTTAAACATTTGTTGATATTGTTTTTGTTTTTCCAAAATATTCTTCATTCTCCTGTTTAGTCTTTAGAAATTTGGAGTGGTATTATCTGTAATAAGTAGAGAAAATCAGCACCTGAAAAATGAAAGAACAGAGGCTATATAGACCGCCTTAAGCATATTCTTCGTTGACCATAACATACAAAACTGGCTCAGATAATGAATAACAGGTAATGGACAGTTATTTAAAATTTAAAGCAATAACATCAATGCCTATCCATCCAGATACTGTGTCATCTTAAGGGGAAATGCTATCACATTTGCCACTGAGGTTGACAGCCAGAGAAGAGAACATCAAGGATCATGTAAGACGTTCAACTGACACCGCTAAGAATAATGTATATTATATACATGATATGTACCTCCCTTGAGAGAGCTGAAAACATTATGATGAATAAGATATGGATGACAAAGGATTCAGTTCTCTTGGTTCCAAAGATTCCTGTTCAATGAGAGCCTCCATCTCGTCATCCATGAGAATTAAGATTAAACTGAAACAGACCCAGCTGATTTGGATGAGCAATTGGAAATCAAGGAGTCTTTTGTTAACCATCCAGTCTTGGGCTCACCAGTATCTTCCAGGGGCTAACAAATGTAAAAGCAGAGGAAACATCCAGTCTTGGGCTCACCAGTATCTTCCAGACGCTAACAAATGTAAAAGCAGAGGAAACATCCAGTCTTGGGCTCACCAGTATCTTCCAGGGGCTAACAAATGTAAAAGCAGAGGAAACATCCAGTCTTGGGCTCACCAGTATCTTCCAGGGGCTAACAAATGTAAAAGCAGAGGAAACATCCAGTCTTGGGCTCACCAGTATCTTCCAGGGGCTAACAAATGTAAAAGCAGAGGAAACATCCAGTCTTGGGCTCACCAGTATCTTCCAGGGGCTAACAAATGTAAAAGCAGAGGAAACATCCAGTCTTGGGCTCACCAGTATCTTCCAGAGGCTAACAAATGTAAAAGCAGAGGAAACATCCAGTCTTGGGCTCACCAGTATCTTCCAGGGGCTAACAAATGTAAAAGCAGAGGAAACATCCAGTCTTGGGCTCACCAGTATCTTCCAGGGGCTAACAAATGTAAAAGCAGAGGAAACATCCAGTCTTGGGCTCACCAGTATCTTCCAGGGGCTAACAAATGTAAAAGCAGAGGAAACATCCAGTCTTGGGCTCACCAGTATCTTCCAGGGGCTAACAAATGTAAAAGCAGAGGAAACATCCAGTCTTGGGCTCACCAGTATCTTCCAGGGGCTAACAAATGTAAAAGCAGAGGAAACATCCAGTCTTGGGCTCACCAGTATCTTCCAGAGGCTAACAAATGTAAAAGCAGAGGAAACATCCAGTCTTGGGCTCACCAGTATCTTCCAGGGGCTAACAAATGTAAAAGCAGAGGAAACATCCAGTCTTGGGCTCACCAGTATCTTCCAGGGGCTAACAAATGTAAAAGCAGAGGAAACATCCAGTCTTGGGCTCACCAGTATCTTCCAGGGGCTAACAAATGTAAAAGCAGAGGAAACATCCAGTCTTGGGCTCACCAGTATCTTCCAGAGGCTAACAAATGTAAAAGCAGAGGAAACATCCAGTCTTGGGCTCACCAGTATCTTCCAGGGGCTAACAAATGTAAAAGCAGAGGAGACATCCAGTCTTGGGCTCACCAGTATCTTCCAGAGGCTAACAAATGTAAAAGCAGAGGAAACATCCAGTCTTGGGCTCACCAGTATCTTCCAGGGGCTAACAAATGTAAAAGCAGAGGAAACATCCAGTCTTGGGCTCACCAGTATCTTCCAGAGGCTAACAAATGTAAAAGCAGAGGAAACATCCAGTCTTGGGCTCACCAGTATCTTCCAGAGGCTAACAAATGTAAAAGCAGAGGAAACATCCAGTCTTGGGCTCACCAGTATCTTCCAGGGGCTAACAAATGTAAAAGCAGAGGAAACATCCAGTCTTGGGCTCACCAGTATCTTCCAGGGGCTAACAAATGTAAAAGCAGAGGAAACATCCAGTCTTGGGCTCACCAGTATCTTCCAGGGGCTAACAAATGTAAAAGCAGAGGAAACATCCAGTCTTGGGCTCACCAGTATCTTCCAGGGGCTAACAAATGTAAAAGCAGAGGAAACATCCAGTCTTGGGCTCACCAGTATCTTCCAGGGGCTAACAAATGTAAAAGCAGAGGAAACATCCAGTCTTGGGCTCACCAGTATCTTCCAGAGGCTAACAAATGTAAAAGCAGAGGAGACATCCAGTCTTGGGCTCACCAGTATCTTCCAGGGTCTAACAAATGTAAAAGCAGAGGAGACATCCAGTCTTGGGCTCACCAGTATCTTCCAGAGGCTAACAAATGTAAAAGCAGAGGAAACATCCAGTCTTGGGCTCACCAGTATCTTCCAGGGGCTAACAAATGTAAAAGCAGAGGAGACATCCAGTCTTGGGCTCACCAGTATCTTCCAGAGGCTAACAAATGTAAAAGCAGAGGAGACATCCAGTCTTGGGCTCACCAGTATCTTCCAGGGGCTAACAAATGTAAAAGCAGTGGAAACATCCAGTCTTGGGCTCACCAGTATCTTCCAGGGGCTAACAAATGTAAAAGCAGAGGAGACATCCAGTCTTGGGCTCACCAGTATCTTCCAGGGGCTAACAAATGTAAAAGCAGAGGAGACATCCAGTCTTGGGCTCACCAGTATCTTCCAGAGGCTAACAAATGTAAAAGCAGAGGAAACATCCAGTCTTGGGCTCACCAGTATCTTCCAGGGGCTAACAAATGTAAAAGCAGAGGAGACATCCAGTCTTGGGCTCACCAGTATCTTCCAGAGGCTAACAAATGTAAAAGCAGAGGAGACATCCAGTCTTGGGCTCACCAGTATCTTCCAGAGGCTAACAAATGTAAAAGCAGAGGAGACATCCAGTCTTGGGCTCACCAGTATCTTCCAGAGGCTAACAAATGTAAAAGCAGAGGAGACATCCAGTCTTGGGCTCACCAGTATCTTCCAGAGGCTAACAAATGTAAAAGCAGAGGAGACATCCAGTCTTGGGCTCACCAGTATCTTCCAGAGGCTAACAAATGTAAAAGCAGAGGAAACATCCAGTCTTGGGCTCACCAGTATCTTCCAGAGGCTAACAAATGTAAAAGCAGAGGAAACATCCAGTCTTGGGCTCACCAGTATCTTCCAGAGGCTAACAAATGTAAAAGCAGAGGAAACATCCAGCCTTGGGCTCACCAGTATCATACAGAGGCTAACAAATGTAAAAGCAGAGGAGACATCCAGTCTTGGGCTCACCAGTATCATCCAGAGAGTAACAGATGTGAAAGCAGAAGAAACATCCAGCCTTGGGCTCACAAATATCATCGAGAGGCTAACATATGATAGCAGAGGAAACATCCTGTGTTGGGTTCACCAATAACTTCCAGAGAGTAACAGGCATCAAAGCAGAGGAAACATCCAGTCTTGGGCTCACCAGTATCATCCAGAGGCTAACAAATGTAAAAGCAGAGGAGACATCCAGTCTTGGGCTCACCAGTATCATCCAGAGAGTAACAGATGTGAAAGCAGAAGAAACATCCAGCCTTGGGCTCACAAATATCATCGAGAGGCTAACATGTGATAGCAGAGGAAACATCCTGTGTTGGGTTCACCAATAACTTCCAGAGAGTAACAGGCATCAAAGCAGAGGAAAAATCCAGTCTTGGGCTCATCAGTATCTGTGAGAGAGTAACAGACATCAAAGCAGAGGAAACATCAAGTCTTAGATTCTTCTGCTTTCACAATTGTTAGTCTGTGCTTTCCAGTTTGCTCAAGAAAATCAGATGGGTCTGCTTCAGTTTAATCTTAAATTCTCACAAGAGATGATGAAGATGGAGTCTCTCTTTGAAACTTGAAATCCAGATTAAGCTTGTTTTAAGAGTATGAATATGGTACTTCCTGTATTTTGCATTGTGCATTTAAGTCAATTAAATAAATGGAAGACAATTACTTAACAATCAATTGTCATATATACTATAGATGCATCAATAGTTTTTAATTTCAGCCATTGATTAATTGCTATCAGAGACTCAACAATTCCAATTTATTGATAGTTCAATGCATCGTCACAGCAGCATTGAATAGCCTTTATGCCACATTATCATGCAAGTAAAGGAGAAAGGATACTTTTGCATCAAAAACAATAAATGAATTGTCTTTGTTTATCCTGACTCGGTAATTCGAGATATCCACCCATAGACTTCATTATTCTTTCACATCCAATTAATATTTGGTGCATCTGTGTCAACTTTTGGCATTTGTCAGCCATGATACCCAATGACAAATGCAATTTAGTTGTTGGTCGAAAGAATAACAGGCAACGCAATTTCTCTTGGATTATAGCTCAAAGGAAAGGGGTTATTTGATTACATATTTCATCAGCTGTTCAGGCGCCGATTGCCTGGAGCAGCATCCTCTACTCATTTTGTTATGTACTGGGAGCAGGACTTGTCGCCATGTTTGCCGCAAGCTTACACACCCACAGACAAAATGTATGCTGATCAAGGTGGGATCGATACGAATTAATTACATCAGTTGCTTTTCTGTATTCTGAGGTTAATGGGTATGTGGACCTCATTCGGGGGATTGCTTGCTGGATATGTGAAATCAGAGGAAGAAAAAGAACAAGTGAAGATGTGTCAATTCACTCTGACTGTGGTACAAGTTCATTTCCTTCAGAAGAAGGGGGAACCAAATATTCCCATGCATGTTCTTCTTTTAAACGTCAGTATTATATGAATGTGTATATTTTATCTGAAGGTTAACTATTGCGTGGAAAAGATGGTTTCGTAGTTTATGGGCCTCCCACTGATTTTTGTATGCTTCATATGAACTGGGATCTCATGATCACTAATTTGACTGTTTGTGATTCTTGGTTCATATCTGTTACAATTATCTGTGCTTGTTGTTTTCTATTTCTGCACAAGTTTTGCTCCATCTTTGTTGTTTTTCTTTAATGTGCCATTTACAAACTTTACTACATTAAATCAAAACTTAAATCAAAAGTGACTTTCTTCTTGAAAATAGCAGGTTTGTTCATCAAGCCCAAATCAATGGTTTGATTCCCCTTGTGAGTGCAACTTGTGAAGCCCATTCTGCTATCTCCTGCCATGGCTTTGCTGCAACATTGCTGACAGAGGTGTAAAATGACACTCACTCAGTTTTAAAAATACTTAAAGGTTGAAAAATGTTCCACCTTATCTTGAGAAATCATAAGACAAAAGCATAATCACACTGAAACGAGCAGTTCATATTTTCCTTCATTGTTTCTCGCCACACTGTAACGAGTTACTGTATATCTTCACATAAAACTTTCATATGTTGCTATGGTTACAGTAAAAAATACTGTTTAACATTCAAGAAAAGATTAGAAAATGTTTTTCTGCTCAATATTTGTTTCATAATTTATGAGGATGAGGATATTCAATAGAGAGATCAACTATTACAAAGAATACTTTTTCCAGACAGACTGGATCACTCCTAGTTAGTCCAATGTTCTTACATTCAAACATTTTATGACAAAATATTTTGTCTCTTCTGAATGTTATCGCTATGTGCAGTACATCATAAAGACATAATGGAATATTGGAAATGTGTCATGAGGCAGTCAAATATAATCATGTAATAACTGAACTGCCTTGAATGCCCGATTTAAAGACTCACAATGTCAAAACATGAGTTGGTCAAAAGTGTAGCTAATTTAATTACTTGAGAATGGAAAAAAAGTAATAAAAGGCAAGGTTAAGATATTTTTTTATGTCTTGAGGTTTGACCTTGAAATGCCACCTCTGTCCAACAAGCATTCCGAGTAGTGATGCTTCAGTTGGGATTTGGCTGGGAGTTGACATCCTCACAGAATCCCATTTTACGCCAATGACAAGTTCTTGCAGACTTCAGAAATTTTGACAGATTTCAATCAATCAGTTTATTTGATGAAGTTTGAAACCAAGCAGAACTCTCTGGCATAAGTCTTGTCTCACAGGCCTGAACTCACAAGTTTCCTTTCTTATTGGCCCTCCCTGCAATGCTCAAGACCTACATGAAGCAAGTCTAGAATTCCTCAGCTTCAGGGCTCTGAATCTACCATCTCACTTGGGCTCCTTTTCAACTGAAATGGTCTTGAATGTTCTAACCAAATTATATTTTATTGAGAGACAAGGGTAAGTTTACTCTAATTGGTGTAGTGTCAAGGACATCATGACACAACAACAATGGCTAATGTCATTTGATATATAATGTCAACACCCTATCAATACATTGCAAGTGTTTCAGATGATAAATCATGTGTGAATAAAATGGCAAATAATCAGACATCAGTACATGTGTACTCAGTATAATATATTCTAAATTTTGATAGACAATATTGAAATGAATAGAGTGTTTCAAAAACACATTTGACTTTAGAATAGTACAGGATTTAGACATTTGGGTTTCCTTAAATCTGCAAGAAAACAATCAAGACTGATTGATTCAGTAATATTAATATTCCGACAGTGTAGGAAGTAAGAAATTATTATCCCTCACTGATGTGAAGTCTGTTGTATTTTTGTTGAAAACTATATGTGATAATAAATGGCTGATCATTTCACATTCTAGACGCAGGGAAGATAAGAATATTTTCTAGAATAGCAGCTTTGTATGCAAATTGAAGACTTTTCTGGGATACAAGCAGTTTGGTAGATATTCGAGAGATGCCAAAGTTGCATTCAACCACTATTAATGAGTTTATGTCTCTAGGGGCATTTGGTGATTGATTGACAGATAACAGGGTCAATAACAACACTGGAGGAAATGCTGGGTTGGGACATCACTAGAAGAGTTGACTTGCTAGAAGCCTCCATAGCCAGCTGACTGAGAAAGTACATGAGCGATATAAAATAATTGGGCTTAAAACGTAGGTGCCCTTTTGGGATTAGGAAATTCTTGTTTAGATGGAATCAAATATTTTCAAAGCTCATTCTGTCAGAATGATGACCTGATTTGCATTTAATATTTGTTGGTTAAGAGACATAAGGAAAATTGATGGCACAATCTCCTATTGATTAGCAATACAAAGTACAATATTTACAGGGGTTGTATTTTTAGGAATTACATTTGTGAGCTCTTTGTTTTGGACTAAAGGTTTAATTATTTTAAGTGAAATTGCTTTGCAATATATCTAACTGTTATATTGACCTTAGATAAATTATTTTGCCAAAATTGTATTTGTTCCACTTGACTCTAAGAAAGGTTTGCTGGGTGGATATATGGCTAACACTTTTTCGTTAACTATTTCCACAAAAGGTGAAGGTCATATAGTGCTTTGTGTGAATGTGATGTTTTTTCAGTGATTTAAATTTTTGCTTGAAGCATTTAGAATCAGTGTAATATATGTGCTGTCAAGAGGAATGGGGATGGGAATCTGTTGATCGTAATAGACAGCTCTTGTTTTGTAAACCAAAGGAAGCTGAAAGTGCAATTTGAATGCACACTGATGCTAGAGCTTGTTCTAATTCAACAAGACAATTTCATGCCGAACAGAACTAAATGTGTGCAACACAGTTGGGCAGCAAGTGGAGTTTTGTGCTTCACTCAGCAATATTCCAACTATATGGAGACAGTCTGCAAATAATCAAGTCTGGACCAGACAATCAGTGACAGCTTAAGTACTAATCTATGCAACTGCGATATGATGACCACCTGATCCTGCTTGACAAGCATGGGTTACAGAAGATCTGTTCTCACTCAGGTCTTCACAGGTGGATTGTGTGTGACACCATTCAGCAATGTCTGACCTATATCACTGCAGGCACGGATGGATAATATTGTGAGTATCTCTCTGTGCTGCCGCAGCTGAGAGCACCCTGACAGACAGTCAGCCATGCCACCAACTGATCTACCTGATGTCATGGTAGGGCCAGTTCTAACCCATAGTCTCCACATCCAGCTTGAATGACTATGACTTCAGGTCATAAAGGGGCCAGTTGGATAGCCTAGTGGTTAAAGCATTCACTCACCATGCTGAAGTCCTTGGTTCAGTTCTCCACATGGATGTGAAGCCCATTTCTGGTGACTCCCTTATCATAGCGCTGGAATGTTGGTTAAAGTTCCGTAAACTAAACTCACTCAGCTTTTCTACTGAGTCACCTTCAGCATTAACCGTACATGTTTGAAGGTGAATTTCTTACCTTCAGTCTAAGCGCTTATTTTTTGAGACTACATGCCCAGTATCACATTTACAAGTAACAATTTTATTAAAAGATTCAATCCTGTTTTGAAAATGTACTTTCTAAGTTTCAAATAGCTGTTTAACATATTTTTGTATTCTCTTTTTCAATTATGTTTACCAGAGGTTGTGTTTGCGTCTTTTTTTAAAGTCTTTGTGGACTTTCAAGCAGATTGATTAACCATTCCACAAGGTCACAACAAAAGTAATTGACAAAAATGGTCACGTGAAAGAGACATATTTATCCTTGATGCAGAATCCCCATCTGCTTGCGGAGATAATAAAACATGATTAAAACTGAAGGAATTTCTGACGTCTGGGCAAGAACACAGCTCTGAGAATACTATCAAATCTAGATCGGCTCCATGAATCTCTGCTCGATGCTCTAAGGATTCACAGGACAGTGCTATCCATCTTTTGTCTCCGTTCTCTGCCTTTCTACATGGCCCTGCAGCTTCCGACAAACACGCTGGCCTAAAATCACACCACAGTTTTAGCTGATTACATGTCAATGCCGACTCTTTGGCTCATTCATCATTGTCTTTCCAAATTTTGATGTCAATAATATAGAGGATCACTTACACCAAAGAGCATGTTATTCTCAAGTTTTCCTCACAGCTGGGGAGTGTGTATAAAGTCCCTGTCTGACGTGCGTGGGTAGAGCTTGCTTCTATGGACGACAAGGATTCACGCTAACGACTATCAATGTCTCTTTCATAGGGACTCATTTAAGGAAACTGGTTCACAAAGGACAACATGTGTCATACATTTCTTATTGAAATTGTGATTTATGAGCATTTTCTTTTTGGTTTGGAGTTTTTTAATGGATCTGCCAAGAGGATAAAAAGATGTCTTTTTATGAAATTCCCCAGACTTCAGTTAGTCAGAAGGGGATAGGTGCAAAATTGAAAGGAAAACCATTATAATCTGTTGATTGAATGTTTTGCTGAGGAAGGATTTTCCCACCAGTGTCTAACAACACTTAAGGGGATGACGGAGGGATACAAATGTTGCTTGCAGAATTACTTCCCTTACCAAGGTCCAAAACCTTGACAAAACAAAAGGATTGACAATGGCTTTGAATGCCCCTTTGGGTAACAATATGCATTTTATTTTGGGGGAGGGGGTGTGGGGAGACAAATTATCTTATTCAGAAAGGTCACCTCAGAATATGAAATGATCTGTCTCCTACGTTCCTTAAAAGAAACATTAACCTCCATCAACCTCCAATCAATCAATCAATCAATCAATCAATCAGTGTGTGTCTGCAATTTCAAATCATCTATATGAATACCAAACTCCCTGGATTCTAGACTACCAACCCTATTTGAATTCCTGATTAGTTTCACCAAAGCAACAGATATCTGGGCCTGCTTTGTCTTTCCTCCTGCATCAAGCTAAAATGCAGTCATGACTAAAATGTTATTCGAAGTTAAACCAAACCCAAACACTAACTCAGTGACATACAACCTAACACTCTAATGTTGTTTCTCAAATGCAACAGATTTATAGTGAATTTATAAGTACCCCCATACAAGGGAGGCAGGTACAGTCAATAGAAGCAATGTCATACCATTTGCTGTAGAAATGGCGCCAGCTCAAGGTGATGAAGTGGTGTAATATTTCACTTAAAGTAGTAGTGTAATATTCCACTTAACAGTTGACAGCAGAGCCATGTGGGTTTCCATTACCTTGACAACAGATTACACACTCACTTATCACACAAGGTGATTGGTCTGTCAGATTCTAATGTTTACAGTTAAGGTCAGTTTCCATGGTTACCAGAAATATATGGAAGAATGGTTAGTCCAGCATCCCTGTTATCTGGTCATGTTGCTTTCACTTTTTCAACCAGTTGTTATGAAGATGGGATTTAGGTGGGAAGGTGCTTAGGTCATCAGTGTCTGTACTATATTTCTGTGGTCAGCTTGACCTTATTTCGGTGGTCATATGCATGTCAGCTTGACCAAATAATTCTTGATAGCAGCCCGGACCAAATATTTCTGACCTATGCTTCTCTTAAAAGATTGGTTGATTGGTTGTTTGTTTAATGCTACCACACTCAGCAATATTCCAACTACATGGCAGCAGTCTGTAAACAAATACACAGACAATCCAGTGATCAATATCATGAGCATTGACTTTAGCAACTGGGATGTCATGACATCAACATAGTCAGCCAGCCTAACCACCTGATCCCATGAATCGCCTCTGAAGACAAGCAAGGTTTGCTGAACACCAATTCTAACCCAGATCTTCACTGGTTATCCAACAAGAATACAAACAATAAAATGCTAATTTTGTGCTGATTGCATTTCATCATATCCTGACAGAGATGTTGTTCACGGGTTTGTCAGGTCCAGACAGGAAGCTGTTCTATCTCTTAAATATGTCTGAGTATAAAGTGTACCAGCCAAAACAGATGCAAACAAATCCTTGAAATGTCATGGAATGTTGTAGGGCAGCATTAAGCATGCTTGACTTACTGTCTGTAATGCTAAGAATGCACAAGGTCACAGTGTCATTTCTAATGGTCACCCATACACAAAAGCAGTTGTGACTATCCCTATTTCAACTTGCTCATAAATTCAGCATTGGGTACACAAATTCTTATTGTAACCAGCAGATTCAGTGCAGCTGTAATTTGTTTTTGTCATGTAACATTTCATAATTACTACTGGGATGGTGGGCTAGCCTGGTGGTCAAAATGTTGCTTCTTCACACCAAACACCCACCTTCTGTTTCCTCTATGATGTCACTCACTCACTCACTCACTCACTCACTCAGCCACTCAGCCACTCAGCCACTCAACCACTCAGCCACTCAGCCACTCAACCACTCACTCAACCATTCAACCACTCAACCACTCACTCCTATATGAAACATTTAATACTTCCATTTAACACTGGACTTCCATAGGTCGTTTATCATTCATCCTGCATGTTAGAGATGTTAGAATTATTAACGTCAGAAAACTGATTGCTATGAATTCACCATTGTTAGTTTTTGTGAAAGAAATGTGGCTTTCTTTCTTAAGTGTATGTTTCCTTGAGATATAGTAATGATAACAATGAAAAATTCTATAGCACTATGATATGGTATAAAGTTTTGAAAGCATTCCCCTCAAGGAGGTGGCTACATTTGTATCAAGGTTGTAAAAACGTTTTGTTCAGGATGGTGACAACCGTTTATCACACAATGGCATTTCTTGGATCTGGTTTTATTTTGGTGTTGCAAGAGCAGTTCTAGCAATGGAATAAGGGCATTTCCTGCCTAGCACTTCCAAATCATTAGATAATTCTTCTAACAAGGAGGCCAGCATGTTTGCTAGAAGTAATGCTCCTTGATGGATAGCAACTGATATGGCAAAAGCTTATCAGAAGAGATTATGTTAATCATCTCCTTTGTATATTTGTAACTTAAGCCTCAAAAGAATGAACATACATTTCCATGGTTACAGGTACTACAACGCTATTGTATGTTCCCCAGTGATGGCTCAGTGCCACTTAAGCTTTATATATTGTAACACATGCATGCATGCCACCCCCATCACATTTGAGGGATGTAATAACCCAGAATGCTGTCGGAATGTAAATTTCTGGAGATTCCTGGAAATCAAAATCAATTCTAACACTTAGTACTGCATTCCAGCTGTTCAGGTCAATTTTTGTAACATACCAAAGTGGAAATATATCAAGCAGCCTTTTAGGCAGCCTTGAAGAGCATTCTAAGTATTCAAACTGCATTCTATGTACTCTTACTGAATTCTACCTATTTGCTGCTGGACTTCAGGAGGAACATTCTTCAAATGTATCAGCATATTTCAACTGTAGTTGGAATACAGCTTGAATGTTTGAATACTCATCAAATACAGGCAGAACATCACAAATGCTCTTCAAATAAACCACTGACACCACTGAATTGCAAGAAAATATGGCCACCTGTCACTGAAATGTCAGATAGCATTTGGGAGTTGCATTCTTACAAATTGTTTATTTTGACATTCCCTCCCAAATGTGGTTCAAATTTGGGAAGTATTTTTTCTGGCTGATTCTCCTTGATTCTGTCAGTTTGAAAGAAGAGCCTTAGCCATGTTTAAGGAGACATGCCTGTAACTAGAAGAGCCATCATCTCCACCAGCCCTGTCTACAGAACCACCATGTTACTGCTGTGTGTCTGTTTCAGAACATGGCCCACGTATATGCTGTGCAGACCAGGTTAAAAGTCATAGACCCCAACCTTGTTTTCTTGTCACAACTGACATATATTTATGAATTTGTGAATATTTATGCAAAAATGATTGTTTTGCAATTCAGATGAAACATATAAGTGAGAGAAACAAGGGTTTGATAAGTGTGTTTGTATTTGTATCTGAATGACAATGGGGTGAATCTAATCTAAAATGCCTGACATGATGTACTGTTGATATAATGATCAGTTGTGACTGTGTGCACATGTGGCTGAGTTGGGCAGACACACATTCAGTGGGAGGCATTCTATTGTCTGTATGTTGAAGATGTAACCATTTCAAGACATTAAAATTGTAACTTTATATATACTCCACATTGTATACAAGTAGGCTCTACTTGTTCCTTGCCCATGACCATCTGGGTCAGAACTGACCCTCAGCAACCCATGCTAGTCAAATAACAGGAACAGATGGTCATCTACACTGACTTTGTGGATACATGTCATTGTATCCCATTTGCAAAGATCAATGCTCATGCTGTTGATCACTGGATTGTCTAGTCCAGACTTGACTATTTACAGACCATCACCATGTAGCTGGTATACTGCTGAGTGTGGTGTAAAACTGTTCCTCAACATCACGAAAGAATTTCTTTGAAAGTGACTATAGCATTTCCTTAATGGTGGTGAGAGTATTTTGTTAGCACCTTTTTTAGTGGGAGGGTATAGTCAATTCCTTGTCTGTCCGTCCATAGTCATGTTGTTTCTGGAACTGTGTTCAACAAAAATTGGTTTGATTCCCTATATGGGTACACTATGTGGAGCCCTGTTTTCAGTTTGAAACATTATTTAATTTCAAAAAGCAGAAATAAAACATATCCTAAATGCGTTGCTATGGTCACATGAAAGGTGAATATATTTGCAGAAAAAATGAGAGAAATGATAAAATTATGGTGTAGCCATGTCAGTGTGCATTGTATGGTTGGAAGAATACTTTTTTTTCTGCTTCCAAAATCACTTAATTTCATCAGGTAATTGTCTCAAAAGTGTATCTTAATATGCTCTGTTTATTGTTTGTCCTTTTGGAAGAAGGTCCACTCACTCACTCACTCACTCACTCACTCACTCACTCACTATCAGTCAACCCTTGTATTTCAGAAATATGAAAGCTATAGAAGAATAGCTTGGTTTTGTACTGTTTTGTCTGTGTAGTATTGACTACATATCATCTTATCTATACTGGACAAAAATAGTTAGGGATATATGTAAATTGTGAAATAATGAGTCATGATGTATTTATTCATTGACTTAAAACAGCAGTCATAAAAATACCATTATCCCAAACTTGTTTTGTCCAGTATATATTGTAAGAGGTTCACAGGGTGCTTGAAGATGTTGGCTTATTAAACAGTGCTATTTAAGTTTCATTTCAAATAATGTTGAACGAAAGTGAACCTTGGAGCATGTATGTAAAGTCATTGTATCTTTCTGTAATATTGTGTTAGGTATTGTACTGCAAAACAGTAACTGGGAAATTCAGTTCATTGATTTTGTTCAAACTGGAATTCTTCTGGAAGCAGTAATAACACATATTAATGTTTACTTTTGTCTGTTATTAGATGAAGTTCAAATTGCATGATGTCAAAGCAAAATTGTATCCTATTCATATGACACCATCTCAAAACAGACATTATGTGTACTTGGAAGTCAGTTACCCTGTGTACTTGTATTGTGCTCCCCATTCACAAGGTATGTCCTAAAAACACTAACACTACCATGGTCATAGGATCAATGTGCACTTCAAGCCCAAGTGTTACAACATATTAGTCACATGACCATGTCATCCCTCTGGGTACCCATTCACTGCTGTTGAAATGGAGGCATTTGCCTAATGTGAGACCACATGTGTTACCTGGTCTTTATTGAAGTTCTAGAAGCTTTCAGGAGTCAAATTGCCAAACATAGTCACCCGTCCAAAGACTTAACTTAACCAAATTTGTGACCTGTGCTCTTTACACAGGAACTATCAGCACCACCACCACCACACCACCACCACACCACCACCACACCACCACACTCAGAATATCCTTCTCAATTATTGAGTACTGTATTTTATGACTATGAAATTTCTTTTATAACATTTCGGATGACATAAATATTGATAGACTAAAAATGTCAAAAGCACAAGAATATTTGTTTCACTCAATGAAACATTTCATATGACTCATCAGTAAAAGACAGTATACACAAAAATCAGTTCTCTCCACAGATACATTCAGAACAAAACCATTGATTATACACACACTAACATTATGTGAATATCATGTATGATGACCAGTAATGACCAGAGACTGATGGCTATCTGTGCCGTTCATGCATGAGTTTGAAATTAAATACTGTAAATGTGAATAAACATTTTATCCAGTTTCCAACTTGTGACTTGTATTGAGGAAGTAGTATGGCAACAACAATCAATGATATGAGATAGTAGCGTCATAATAATTCTCATCATCTGAAGTCGGCATTTACATGCATAATAATACCAGCTTACTGAATACAAGCACTGAAATTCATTCCCTGTAATGAAGTGTTATAAGCAATTCCTGTGACACTTAGCCGAGTTCACACGACTGAATCCTCATAAGTGCATGGCAAGCCTTGAGGAGCAATTCAGTTGACGATTATTAAGTGTACTGGCTAGCAATATATAAACAAAGGCCTGTGCTGTAATTATACGGTGTGTGGTGCAATGGTTCATTGGTTGTGAATGTGAAATAAGTTTGTTTGGTGATAGGGACGACTTGGAGCTGTGGAGAGGTGAAATATACGAAGGATATGTCCTCTGGGTGCTATAATCTGCAGTTGTGGAGTAGAAGAGGAGATCTCAGTGTGAGGAGTGTTTGGGACGGAGAGGCAGTTGGGATCTACAGCTGATCTTTGTTTGTTTTCAGTGTTTGTATGTATCAATGGATGTCAATTGCATGTTAGCACAGATTAAGAGATGCATATTTCATGTGCGTATCAGTTTGGTTGGATTGGATTTCAGAAGTGTGCTTTTTCCGAGGGAGGACCAAGTTAAGGCTGTGAGTGTCGATCGCCTGTGCAACTGAAGTGCCTATTCTGTTAGGTGGCAGTTTTAGCACAGCTCCTTACTCAAGTGATTATTCAGTTGAACTGCATGGAATCTTAAAGTTGGGATTGCCTTGATCAGTGGATATCATTTTCTCACATGTGTATATTTCATTACTGAATGGTATATTTCACTGTTATTCAACATGGATGGTGTATATTTTGCAATGTTTCTATTGGATCTGGAGTATGACATGGTGAAATAAGGCTGTATATAGCATGTGTTGGAATGCTGATTTCATATGGATTTTACTTTCAGTGTATTTGATTCAGGGATCTTCAGGTGATGTTGGTTGAAGTTGCTTTGTACTTGTCAGTGAGTTCCATCTGCTGCCCATTTCAACAGTCTGATTGAATGTCAAGTTTGATGTTATGGTGGACCTTGTCTATTCAGCTTTTGTAGAGCACCAGGGTTGAGTGATTTTGATGAAGATGTTTATTTTGTGAAATGACATTTATCAATTTATCCTATGCCTGAGGGTGTTTCTAAGGTCAGAGTTCACTGCTTGGTGCAAATGTGTAAAGCACAACCCTATTGAATAACAAAATGTTTCAAATGATCTTAGAGTAGCATTCAGAATCAAAGCATCTGTTTATTAAAATACAAATATGAGGTGATTAAGAAATATGTGTTGTGATTGATTTTTATATTTAATCAGTATTTGCAAGAGAAGGGACTGATGTTATTTTCAGTTTTATTTACTTTTAATATCAATTTTAAACAGATTTAAATTGTTAATGAAATTTTTCCTTGAAACTTTTAAATGAAGTTCTAACATTGATCAAACCTATAGTATGTCAATGTAAATGTACATATAGTAACCTTTGGCATGTTTAGGTAAATACATCTGAAAATCTAATTTGTGTTGGCCCACTGGTTCATGTGTTAGCCTGTCCTACTTTGAAGTTCAACTTTGTTTGGTTTAAAAACATTTTTTGTGTGTGTAAAGTAGGATCCACATTCATAAACAAACAAAATATTGCTTAAATAGCTACTGATATGATAACAGACATCATTTGGTTAATTTTATAAATATATATAATTGTAAATATATGTTTAAATTTAAAGTAGCCAAGTTGTTAAGGAATTAGCTTGTTTCACCCAATACCAGGATTCTATTCCCAGTTAGACAAAACATGAAAGATTCTTAAATGGGAAGAAAAAATAAATTAAGTTATAAGTGAATCAATTATAATTGTTGTTAGTGTTATTCAACAGTATCCAGCCCCTGAACACAAGGCCAGACTATGTCATACTTGTTGTAGGTAGTAAACCCGCAGCACTGCAGGAAGCTAGCACTTATGATGTCCTGACAGAACTGTATGTTGGATAATGTGGAGATTACGACTGGAAGCTGATGATGCAAAAAGCACTAACCTGTCTACAGATACAACGCTGGGATCATTCTCCTGTGATTGACATTTAGGAAAAGAGCAAACTGTTTGTTTAGTGGTTTATCCCGTATAGTGTCATGATTATATCAGCTTTTTACATGTGTAATGGAAGGATGAAAGATGTCAAGGACAGATTTGTTTTTAGGCTACCATATTTGCTGTAATATGCACCCCTGACCATATTCAGTCAAAATATAGTGACAAGACCCATCACTTTATCATCAGAAATTCTCAATAAATTTGAAGTATGGGTTTCTAAAATTTCAGTTAAACAGGCATTTGTATGTTATGAGCACCACACAGTTAACGTGAAGATATACATGACAATCGTGTTCTGATGTATATTTATTTTATAGCGTAAGGAATAATTTGGACATAGGTTCATCGTCCTATTGGATGTGCTCTTTGTTGTGTTCACAATACCTATGTACAGTGAATGTGGTGGTGGGGTAGCCTAGTGGTTAAAGCATTTACTTGTCACGACAAAGAGCCGGGTTCAATTCCCCATATCGGTACAATGTGTTAAACCCATTTCTGGTGTTTCCTCACCTCGATATTGTGGGACTATTGCTAAATGTGGCATAATACTAAATTCACTCAGTCACAATACAGTAAACTAATTGCCCTTCATGAAATAACACTCTGATGTGTTGCATTTTGATAATTTGATCTTGAGCCAAGAGACCCAGGACATCGAGCTTATTTTGTCTTTTTCACATCCTGACATCCTTACAGCAGACATTTTCAAATTTTAGTCATAAAATGTTGCACTACAAAAGGGGCAAGAACCTGTATGATTGCAAGTCAGTATTGTCGAAATGTTTCATCTGCACTGACACATGCACTAAGTCAGTTGTCGGCAGCCAGAGCTCTGATAGCAAATTTCAACCTGAATATGGTTTACAAATGTGTTCATATTTGTCAAATTTCTATGAAACTGGAGCTCTGGTTGTGGTAAATATGGTATTTAGATATTTTGTCTGAAAATGGCACTGTATATAAGTATATGCCATTACAAGCCTCACATGGGAACAGGAGGACACATAGGTCCCAAGAATTGTCGGTTTCATTGAATTTGTTGATTGTGAATCCCCATTGGGATCATGGCTCATGCTTTTATTCAGTGCCTGGCCAGTCTAGACATGCTAATTTACATGAGAAAGAGCTGAATATTGCTGACTGAAACTTGGATTCATTCAGCTTTCTGTTTAAAAATATTATAAAATGGTTCGTGAATATATGTTTACAGCAAAGTTGTTTGATGATCCTAAGTGATAACATCCAGTAAATGATGTATATGTATGTGCCTGTCATGTGTATGTACCTGTTTTAAACAGGTTAATAATTGAAAAGGGTTAGCGATGATAACCAACATACTTCTAATTATATTGTATCTATTTACTGTAATTTTAAGAATAGTGTGTCATCAAACTAATGCAAGTATTATCCCTGGCCTAAAGTCTGTCTTAAAAGTAATGAGTAGCTGTACCTTTAAACTCTAAAACCATATGTAATCAACTGTAAGAAGAACACTGTCACACTGTAGAATTACTTGCCATGTTTGGGGGGTGGGTTGGGTGATAGCTGTTTGTTTGAATAATATTGTTAGAAACTTATTGCAATTATTGTTAATGCAGATACGTATACCAGTATAACATGGTTCTCAGTTGTTCTGATGTAAAATGATGCAACTTGCTACTTTCAAGTGATGAATGAGTAATCATGTACTTGTTGGTCTGTGCCTGGCGCTGGGCATTAATGGGTACATCAAGGACTGGTCAGCTCGGAGTCTGTATACATGGGGTATGCATGCTTGACTGTGGCGTGGTATCTCAGTGAGCTGGCAGCTGAAGGCTAGTGCAAGTAGCCAGACATACATACATGCATGGATGTCATAATAGGAGTGAAATATTCCTTCAAGACTATTCAGTAAGTGAAGTGAGTTTTCTAACAATAAACATGTTTTCAGACCGTGACACCTTTGGTCACTGTGACCAATCTTTGATTATTTCAATTAATCAGAATACCACTGCTTGTCCCAGAATATACAGTGGAAGCTGTCTAAGCCGGCACTCATTGAGACTGAAGAAATAATCCTGTTTAGACAAAGTGCTGGATTGTAGAGCTGATGGTAAATGTACAAGCCATGGATGGGACTGAAGAAATTATCTGGTTTAGACAAAGTGCTGGATTGTAGAGCTGATGGTAAATGTACAAGCCATGGATGGAGCTGAGATTTTATGCTGGTGTTGACAACTTGCCAGATTGGACAGATTCTGGTTTTGACAGCTTCTGCTGTAACATTGTTATACAAGATTATTGCACCAGATTACCAAGAGCAAATATGTCTTTATAGAAGGTTTGCACTTGTAATTCAAGCATCTGATTAACTTTGTAACAGACTGAAGACATTGTGCACTGACATTGTTCAGTGTGACTTTAATGTTCCTTATTGTTTCCACCTCAACATTGAGAACCTGAGTTCACAATATACTTGGGAGACACAACAATATGCTCGTTTATGGTTAAAGTATCTCATTTCTGTGAGCAAGACACAGGAAAGATTTCGGCCTGTAACAGCCATATTTTTTTTAATCATTCTATGCCTAAAAATATAGGCCTGTTGTATTTACAACAATAATACAAACACATTTTAGCTTAATTTACGATTGTATCATTTGGTCTGAGTCATTTGAAACCATGAACTGATTGAGAAAACGAAAGCTTTGTTATGGAAAATGTAACCTTTTTCTGTATTTGCCATTAAAGGAGAAACTGATAGTGTTGCAGAAGTATTTATAAGTCATGTCACAATGATCTTAGATTTAGTTACTCTAATGTGTGTCACTTGGTCAAACAGAGGACAAGATATGGCGGAAACCTTGACAGCAAGATCTCAAATCTTGTTCTGTGAGTGTTTTCATTACAAACTACCGATAGCTTTCATCTTCAGCAGATATTGATGCCAAGTCTGATTCATAAATTGTCTTCATTTCGGAATGAATAGGACAATGCCTAGCTCCTTCACAACATTCCTTTTGGAAGAAGATACACATTTGATGTAATACTCCATAGCTTAATGTGGTCATCAGATCTTAGTATGTGCATGGCACTTTCTTGCACATGATGCAACATTGGTTGCACAGTAGAGTGTCAGCAGTTCCAACAGTCTCAGTTCATGTTTCAGTCTTGGAGTACAAGAAAACCATAAGTAGCTGTATGATGTTGATTCATGTCTACACAATGCTAACTAAATTTTGCCAACCAAGGCAAGATTTGAAAGGAAGAAGGTAATCCCATCAAAATTCATTGAAAATGATTGTAGTCGTTTTGCATGTTTTAAATCCTTCCATTTCTACAATCTTGTTATGGCCAAAAGCTTTTCACAGCCACATGCAATTATCAAAATTATACTGTGTGTATACTCTCATAGAAAATATGTCTGAAAGTATCGATCTCAGGCGTGATTGTCTGTAGAGCTATACTTACACTCATGGTTAGGACTCGGACAGTTTTCAATTTGTCTGGCACTGGAATTGTCAAGGAATTCCTGTAACTTGCAGAAAGATGGATACATGTGCTGCGGAAGTTCTGGGTCAATAAAAGTGAAAGCCATTTCTCAAGGTACACCTTGGGTGGCTATTGCAACAGTTTTCTGTAGCATGACAAATACTTTACGGTAACGTCCCCTGAATTATTCATCAGGTTGACAACGTTTACTCTTCCCAATCAGGTGAAGCTGTTGGAGTTCAACGCATCCATTAAGTGCTCATTTCACAAATGGCTTCTAGAGGCTTTGGGTAACAATAACAGAGAGCACTATACAATGTTTACTCATTTAATTGTTTGTTTTGGGAGAAGCATTTAATCAGGCTTAATCTTCTGATGTGTGCTCAGAAGTAATTCAATTATGATGCACTTTGGTCACATCACTTCAAATATCTAGCATGACTGCATCATGGACACATTCCTATCAAATATAAACTGAACATTCTGAAAGGTAACTAAGGCATTTAGGCAAAAGCGTATTTTATTCAAATGAGCGAAATATTTAGTATAAATTATTTTTGTGTGTTTTTACTTTTTTTCAGAATAGTCAAATACTGTCAGTTTTAACATTGGTCTGCTGAACTTGCTGCTGTCTTGTGTTAAGAGGCTTGTCTGGTAGCATTCTTTCTTTATTCATGTATTGTTCAGTTGTGTTGGACCTTAAATGATAACACCAAGAATTTATGTAGATCCCTTGTTCAGTAACTCATGCTTGTCATAAGAGGCGACTAGTGGGCTTGGGTGCACAGGCTTGCTGACTTAGTTGACACATGTCATCGTATCCCAATTGCAGATCGATGCTCATGATGTTGATCACTGGATTGTTTAGTCCTGACTCAGTTATTTACAGATTGCTGTCATATACTTGGAACACTACTGACTGTGGTGTTAAACCACAGACCAGGCAACCAACCACCCAACCAACCAACCAACCAACAATGGTGTTGGACTGTTCTATTATCTTGCATAAAGTTTCATTATATTTTCTCACAGCGTCTAAACCTTCAGCTAGTCATTCCTTATTTCATACACAGAATTAAACACTACAAATTACTTTACATATGGCTTCACCTTGAACAAGAAATGTAGTCAAACCTCTACTGTTTCATCCATTGTAAATTGGGTAAACTTAACTGTTTTTTTATAAAATTTCAGAGAAACCAACAAAATGTGTTTCTCATCTACTAATATCAATTAAGAGCTAATATGACAAGAAATAGATACTGGTTATGAGCCACAAATCCTTATCTCTAAATGAAGTACATCACCTTGATATTTCCCAGGAGAGTTTGATATGTTGTGTTCATCCTGGGTCACACTGAGTAAGTAAACAATTTCCAAAAATGTCGGGGTTAGATAGATTTTATGCATGTTTATTGATTGTTTCTTCCTCAGCAAACAGTTGGTAAAAATATATATATGGAAATGAAAAGTTAATCTGAATTGTTTCTTCCTCAGCAAACAGTTGGTAAAAATATATATATGGAAATGAAAAGTTAATCTGAATTGTTTCTTCCTCAGCAAACAGTTGGTAAAAATATATATATGGAAATGAAAAGTTAATCTGAATTGTTTCTTCCTCAGCAAACAGTTGGTAAAAATATATATATGGAAATGAAAAGTTAATCTGAATTGTTTCTTCCTCAGCAAACAGTTGGTTAAAAATATATATATGGAAATGAAAAATTAATCTCAAACTGTTTAAATGTTGACTATAAGTTAAACAAAGGTGAATGTTTTAAGGTCAAAGATAAACAGAAATAATAATTTATATTTAATTCCACATATATACCCGTTGGAATAATGCTAGACTGATGACTGTTTAAAATATTGGAAGAAGATGGACACAGACTTTTATTATTCATTTAACTGACTAATTATACTGGACAAAATAAGTTAGGGATATTGGTATTTTTATGACTGATATTTTATCAGTATGTCAATGAATAAATACATCATATAATTTTTCATAGTTTCAAAATTTACATATATCCCTAAATATTTTTGTCCAGTATGTTTTGCTGTAGTAACAGTATATGCATCACAGCTGGTTTGCATATAGTGGAAATCAGCTAAACTCTGCATCTGCCTCTGTTCTGGTTACATCTGAGGCTTTACTTCCTTAGTAAAGTCAAACCTAACTTCTTCACAGTTCAGATAGTGAAGGTATTTACTTGATTATCTGATTAGCAGAATTGCCATCTGATAAACCAATGATAGATTTGGCCTGGCCTGTCTATAGCTTACAGATAAGAATAATCAATGATGTATATCAAGGAAGTCTGCCCCACGAAACTGTGTATGACCTTTCTAGGAAATTGAGACTGCTTTCTGTAAATGTAGTTCAGGAGATGTTGATTAACGGTTTTCTTGAAATTTGCAATTTCATTATGTTAATTTATTACAGCAGAGAATGATCTCTTGATTTTGTGGTTGGTGTTGGTTCAGATTTGTTACATTTTCTGTTAAGTTTGATCAGTGTAATATGGTACTCACAAGCAGTTAGAGACTGATTCTTATAGTTATTCTGTCTTGCAAACCTGGCCCTCTCAGCAGTTCTGTTTGACCTCATATTAGAAGACTCCCAAACCTTGTAAATTCGTATGTCTGGCTGCATCTAGCTGTTAGATGAAGAGAATGTAAATATACAGAAGACCAAATTAGACTTCTTGTTACGCGGAATTCATGAAATTATTAGGCAGTAGTTGCATATTTAAATCAATAATGTTTTGGTTGTTGTTTAACACTGTATTCAGCAATATTCCAGCTATATCATGATGGTCTGTAAACAATCGAGCCTGGAACAAATAAACCAGTGATCAACAACATGAGCATTGATCTAGACAAAGTGTGTTCAATGACATGTGTCAAGCTAGTCAGCAATCCTCTTCAGAATGAAACGTTCATTCATCATGTTGAAGATCTGGGTTCAGATGTGTGAAGCCATTTCTGGTCTCCCCCACCATGATATTGTTGGAATATTGCCAAAGTGGTGTAAAACTAAACTCAGTGATGCAACCGAAACATTTGTGAAGCAGCAATAAAGGAGAAGTAAGTCTTGTCACTCCCGAAGAATGTTCAAGGGATGTGCCCAATACTGGACACAAAAGGTCAACATTTAAAATATTTGTAACATGTATGCATTGCTGAACCTTCAGATAAGCATGTTATTTAATATACATGTATAATATTTAACATTCTGTCACAGACCAGCTTTACATTATGTTTGCATGATTGGAATCAAACCTTCTTTTCGTTGTGAAAATCAGGAAACACTCTGTTACTCCACTGAGTCGTAGTCTGGAACATTCTAGGCAACTTTGGTCTTGGTATCAAGTGTAACATTGTCGATATAATCTTAAGTGTGTTTGTTATCAGATTTAGTAGTGAACACCCAGCTTCTGTATTGGTAATGACCCTTGAAGATTCTGGAGTAGAACAGGGTTTTTCAACAACCCATGCTTATCATAAAAGGCGACTACTTGTCGTAAGAGGTGATGAATGGGATTGGGTGGTCACTCTCTGATTTGACTGACACAGGTCATTGGTTCCCAATTGTGCAGATTGATGCTTTTGTTGTTGATCACTGGATTGTCTGTTCCAGACTCGATTATTTGCAGACCACCGCCATATAGCTGGAATATTGCTGAGTGCGTCGTAAAACTCCACTCGCTCACTCGCTCACTCACTCGCTCACTCACTCGCTCACTCACTCGCTCACTCACTCACTCACTAACTCACATGTATTGGTAATACCGTCATCTTCAGTGATTGTTTCTTACTGGCAATGACTTTCAAATTGATGATAGGTTTAGTATTTATGTATACTATAACATTATTAATAGTGAAAACTTCAATGTCAGTTAATTTCGATATTTGTAATAAATTTTTAGTTGATATCAGTCATAGTAGTGAGTTTGATCTTGGCAATAAGTAAAGACTTGACATGGTAAAATCTTCAGAATTTGTGGAAAAGTCAGTCACCAATCAAAACTAGTGGAAACTTGTGATTATTGCAATAATGGTGAGAAATTGGGTTTTCATGAGAACTTTGGTATTGGTGAGAACTTCAACATTCATGAGAATTTTATCCATGGTGAAAACTTAAGCTTTGTTAAAAACTTCCGTCAAGCTGAAATTTTAGTACTAATGATGACTTCAGATGGTGATCTGTTGCAAGTCTTGTGTTTAGCATTAGAGACAACTGAAGTATTTGGCTGAATTTAAGAACTGATTGGACCATACATATTGGTTAGTATTAAGGTATTGGTTAAACTCTGTTTGTGTTTGGAAATAATTTCAGAATCAATGAGAAATTTATTTTCGTATGAAATTCGGTATTGATGGGAAATTCAGTGTTAGTGAAAACTCGGTATTTTGTGAAATTCCATTTGGTGAGGAATAAATGCATGTTTGACATACGATTCATAATCTTTATGCATTCATAACATTCAAGATTAAGTCTATATTTGTGTTCATAATATCATAAATATTTCTCTGTGTGTCTTCTATCACGGTGATTGTTGATGATACGTCAAGTCATAAACATGCTATTTGGTGCCAAGTCTTTATCCTTCCATCACAGAATCTAGATCTGATGTTCATTTTACAAGGCAATCAAGATCATGGGCTCTAAACTCTCATACACAAGGAGATGTGACCCCAAACAGTCACAACTTGGTGCTGTTTGCAATAATCCTCAGAGGTAAACTATAAATGTTCTAAAATCTGTCATCATATCAGAAACACACACCTAATGAAAATAGCTAAAAACATGAAAATGATGTGATGTGCATAGTGTGGTTATCAGCTTGAAACCCGCCTGTGTGGAGAGTGTTTGAAGATTCAAACTTTGTTTACAGTTTGAAGATTCCCAATTTTCTTTCCAGAAGGGTTCGTTTTCTGGAGAGGTACCACATGGTGTCTATATGCTACTATGTTGTTTGGTGCATCATTGTCCCTGGCAGTGACATAGCGCCAGAGTTTGATCTGTCTGATAACATGGACATGTTTGTGAAAACAGTTTGCCTATCTCTTTGTATAATAATAATAACTTTGGATTATTAGTGCTGGGATACTGTGGTCACTGATGAAAAGTACTTCCAGTTCTGCATTGACTGGAGTCTATTCTAACACTTCTGTGGTGAGCATGTATGTCTTGAGAGGTTTTTATTTCCATTCATATTTGTATGCAGCTCTAGGCTCGTTATTTCATCCAGAATTTAATGAATCTTATCATACAATGGATTACATAGGGTCTCGGCAGGATAAAGCCAGTGGATATTTTTGGTATCCATTTGGATCATATGCAGATATCGATGCAAATTAGAGAGATCATATGCAAATTTTAGGGACTACTTTCACGGTGTAGAGAAACATGGCAAAAGAGTCGGCAGTTGTGTTTAGACTGACCCCCATGGTTACGGTTCTGTCAGTGCTTTCATCCCAGAAAATTCATGCCTGGTTATGACAGATGGAGCAGATGACAAAGTGAAGATACAAATTACAAAGACACCAACATCAGTTCCCCAACCATCTGTCAGGTGACCAATGTCACGCGACAATTATACTGTACTTGTTGCTCAAAAGGTTAACTGAAGGTTTCTGAAGTTCCATGCAGGTTTTTTGTTATTTTCCAAATGTAAGCTAAGATTTGTTGACAACAATACACTCTTAAAAGCTCATAGGGAACTGGATGATGTAATGCAGTCAAATGAGTGAGCAGTATAAAATTAGGTCACTGAACTTGTGATGTCACATATTACTATGCACATATTTGTGATGCCATTGATATACAGGCACATTCCATGATGTTTAGTTTCATGATCTCTGGCAAATGAAATTGCATTTTCTTAAATTATAAAGTAAGAATGACATTGTATGATAAATAGGTTATCACACTCATGTGCTTTTGGATGGTTAATATCCGGCATTAGGAATAAATACTATGTATTTAGCTCGCAAGGCTTGCTGAAAACAGTGTTTATTCCCAATGCAGGATATTAACCAACCCAAAACACACTCCTGTTATAACCTATATTTATGATTACTTTGATGTGATAAGGGTTCAAACTTTAAGTCTTTTGTAAAAGAAGCAATGTCATATTTTAACAAATAATAGAGATGTTCTTTTGTTTAAATTTTGCATGCATCTTTAATCATATATTCAAATGGAATTTGAAGTCATAATGCTGTGTTTAAGTTGAACGTCAGATTATTTTGATGCCATTAATTCTCAGTTTTCGATTTCACGTTACCTTGACAACCACCTTTACCTGAACACAATGTTGGAATATGCAGATGTGAAGCCAATCCAAAACCTTGATTTTATCACCATGAGTTAATTATACCATGTCCTATTATCCTATTCATTTGGACTTACAACAGTAATTAAGTTGAAAATGGAAAATCCATTATTTCTGAAGGTTTGTGCATTATCTGTCTGTTAACTCTCTCGAGAAGGGTATATTGATCAAAGAATTACACACTTTGAACATTGAACATTGAACATCTTCCTGTCTGCTTGGGTTATGAAGTGCTATCGTTTAATGGGAAATAGGTAAATTCCTGAAGAATGATGACATTACAACAATTAAATAAACTTCCGTTCATGATAGGTTTTAATGAAAAATATAAGAGTGAACTTATATGATTATTATCATACATTATAATGATATCACTTGACTATAGAACTATCCTTCATAGCAATAGTTGGGTGGAGTAACTTCTAACGATTTGACTTCTTTCTTAAATATATTGATTTGATTTAATGTTGCTATATGTGAAAGTTTCAGTACTAATTCTGATGCTGTTTTGCTAATCATGTACATGTGATTGAATTGCAACAGACTGCATCTATCACACCTTTAATATTTCTGGGCTTAACATTTGGTCCCATGAATATTTAAAGTTTTCTTATTTGAAATAAATGTCCTCAAACTTAAAGCAAAATTTAAACAGAGACCATAACAACACTTAATTATAGAACACAGGTATTTGTCAAGTCATTCTTGAATTTAGCTGGATGTATAACCTGGAGATTTTATATCAATTATTTCCTATGTTTCTCTTCTTAGAATACTGAAAGTGTGTCAGTTAGGACACGCAGAGGCACATGAAATTTTTGGATTGGTCATGTGATGGTAGTTTTGTCCAGTGTGTGTTTTGTTGATCAGATTGGTGGGTTGGGATGTTTGGGAGGTCTCTTGGTAGATGATCTTCTTGTATTGGTCATGTGATGGTAGTTTTGTCCAGTGTGTGTTGTGTTGATCAGATTGGTGGGTTGGGATGTTTGGGAGGTCTCTTGGTAGATGATCTTCTTGTATTGGTCATGTGATGGTAGTTTTGTCCAGTGTGTGTTGTGTTGATCAGATGGGTAGGTTGGGATATTTGGGAGGTCTCTTGGTAGATGATCTTCTTGTATTGGTCACATGATGGTAGTTTTGTCCAGTGTGTGTTTTGCTGATCAGATTGGTGGGTTGGGATGTTTGGGAGGTCTCTTGGTAGATGATCTTCTTGTATTGGTCACGTGATGGTAGTTTTGTCCAATGTGTGTTTTGTTGATCAGATTGGTAGGTTGGGATGTTTGGGAGGTGTCTTGGTAGATGATCTTCTTGTATTGGTCATGTGATGGTAGTTTTGTCCAGTGTGTGTTTTGTTGATCAGATTGGTGGGTTGGGATGTTTGGGAGGTCTCTTGGTAGATGATCTTCTTGTATTGGTCATGTGATGGTAGTTTTGTCCAGTGTGTGTTTTGTTGATCAGATTGGTGGGTTGGGATGTTTGGGAGGTCTCTTGGTAGATGATCTTCTTGTATTGGTCATGTGATGGTAGTTTTGTCCAGTGTGTGTTGTGTTGATCAGATTGGTGGGTTGGGATGTTTGGGAGGTCTCTTGGTAGATGATCTTCTTGTATTGGTCATGTGATGGTAGTTTTGTCCAATGTGTGTTTTGTTGATCAGATTGGTGGGTTGGGATGTTTGGGAGGTCTCTTGGTAGATGATCTTCTTGTATTGGTCATGTGATGGTAGTTTTGTCCAGTGTGTGTTTTGTTGATCAGATTGGTGGGTTGGGATATTTGGGAGGTCTCTTGGTAGATGATCTTCTTGTATTGGTCAAGTGATAATAGTTTTGTCCAGTGTGTGTTGTGTCAATCATATTGGTAGGTTTGGATGCTTGTAGATGTTGATAAGCTACTTTCATAGATAGAATGATGTTTATTTTGAAGGAATATCCAGGTTTCTACTGTGGTAAGATGGTAGATATGTGGAATCTCAAGATGTTTCATGAACATAATGCTGTATGTAATGTGTTGGGCATTCCATGAGGTTCATCCTACAAGATTGCAGTAGCTAGCTTGTCAGTGTCATGAAAATTACATTACAAGCTGTGGTGTAGAGTTTGTTCTTGTTGCAGGAAGTGTGCAGATATAATTGGAAGACTTGAGTCATTTACATAGTGTAGAAACAGCAGAACAGATGGAAACTGAATCAACTGATTGGTGAAATACGTGTGTCAGTCATCGTGAATTTCATGTATATTTCTATGCAAGAAATGACCTACTAAACTTGAGGACTGTAACTGAAAGCGGGAAGACTACTGAAAATGAACAACAGTCAGTCTTTGACAGACTTGCCCACTGTGACAGTGACTGATGTGGATGACCTTCCTCACCACTCAATGTCTGACATCAGGACTGATGGTCAGTTTCACTCTCGGTCTCACCCGGGCTCACCTCTGTCAAAGAGGAAAGCCTTCTCAACATGGATTGGAGGCACGCAGTATATCATTGGTAAGCAGTAGTGTATTATATTATTGATGTTGAACAATTATGTATATCACTGTGCAGTAATGGATATCATTGGTAAGCTGTAATGGATATAATTACACGATGCTATTTAGAAAGGGGTCAAATGCAACATATGTCATATTTGGGATTTCAATTTCTCAGTAAAGTACAAATTCTATTACTTTTTTGGTTGAGTCCCATACGGGATTCAAACCCGCACCCTCAGAGTCAGGCACCTAATCGCCAGCACACAAAGTCGGCCGCCTAACCCGCTTAGCCACTGCAACTTCCACAAAAATGAAAGTCGGACAACTGGTAGTCGAGACTACTTTAGGTACTTTGTGTACCCCTCTGATAAGTGTGAATTGGCCTGACTCCCATGGCCGAAAGCTATGATTACACGATGCCATTTAGAAAGTGGTCAAATGCAATATACGTCATATTTGGGATTTTACTTTCTCAGTAAAGTACAAATTCTAGTACGCAGTCTGGACTACCGGTTGTCCGATTTTTGTGTCGCGGTGCCTGAGCAGGTTAGGGGGCTGACTTTGTGTGCTGGTGATTAGGTGCCTGACTCTGAGGGTGCTGGTTCGAATCTCGGATGGGACTCAACCAAAAAAGTAATAGAATTTGTACTTTACTGAGAAAGTGAAATCCCAAATATGACATATGTTGCATGTAATGGATATAATTGGTGAGCTGTAATGTATATCATCAGTGAGCCATCATGTATATCATTGTTGAGGTTTTACGTATGCCATTGGTAAGTAGTTATGTATATCACTAGATAGCCATCATGTACCAGTATGTCATTATTGAGCTGCAATGTATGTAATTAGCAAGTGGTAATGTATGTCATTTGTGAGCTCATTATTGAGCTATAACGTATATAGCTGGCAAGTAGTAATGTATATGATTAATGAGCAGTAATATACATCATTGATTAGCCATCAAGTATATCATGGGCAAGTAGTAATGTATATCTAGGTGAGCAGGAATATATATCATTTGCAAGCAGTATTGTCTGTCACTGGTGAGAGGTAATGTGTATCATGGGTGAGCAATAATGTATATCGATGGTGAGCAATAATGTATATCGATGGTGGGCAATAATAGCAATGTTTACCACTGTATGTGAAAGTCTGTATCATTTGCTGACAAAAACATCTATCCAGGTTCAAGTTTAAACAATCTGATACAATATTTCAGCTTGATTTCATTGAGGCTGGTTTTTGTATCAATTAGTTCTGTATGCTTGCTTACATTATTCATCCCTAATGAGGCAAATCATAAAAAGTTTAGGTTGTTGGTACCTGTTGGTAGTCCGCTAATCACAGACCATGAAACATTATTGGTCATTGCTGTTGGCTTATGCTAGATTCTTGGCGGAGAACAGAGTACAAACATTACAGGCATTGCAGATGCCTTATTACTAGTTTATACACAAGCAATGAATGAAATCTAGTTTTTGACAGCCTTATAATGAGAAGAATCAATGACATAAACCCCAAAAATGATGAACATAGATTAATCAATCTTTGTTTCAAAAGCAGGAATGACACTCTACACACACATTATACATACTATAAATTGTGTTTGGGTGTGAAGTCTGACAGTCAGGAACATTCTTGTACAGTAAGTTGGTCCTTAACAGACTGAATTTTTCATGTTCCTCAACTTCTTTATACGTGCTACCTCATTATTTCAATGGAAACATCATGTATCATTTTATATTTTGTAATATAGTGAGTCAATGGCTTATAATGGATTAGTGACTGGGGATAACATTGTGAGAAATGTAATGTCCAGTGTCCTATGATATAAATTTTAATGTAAATGAGCCACCAAAACCACCTTGATGAAAAGTGCTAGCCCTTTTTGTTGGCACTTATTCAAGACTTAAAGTAAATACACTTTACCAGAGATTAGAGAAATTTTCTGTCTTTCACATCTTCATTTTAAAATTTAGGCCTGAACATTTTATTTTTACCCAGAATATGTGTTGATCAGTTGGGCCAACCAAAAACAATCAATTATTAACACAATCCCTGCCACCTGTAATGGGACTTTGGAAGTGATGAGGTGCTGCAGGCTGGATGTTATGCGGTGTCATCGAGGTTGTTTAATTGGGGGACCATTGGTTACCTAACCTGACTCAAGGTCACAGCCAATAAGTGGGGGTCTTCCTGTTGAATAGCTAATCCTGTCACAGCTCCAAGCCACATAGCTATAAAAGCTTACAGACCTTGACTGCAACCTCTCATGTTTATTCATTTAATCATTCCTGAACACAACAGGCCTGCTATTTTGTTGAGGGTATCTACTGAGCTTGGCACCTCATGAATATGCATGACGTCTTTTACTGTGTGGTCAATGCATATTTCATTGATCCTTGTGATGGCCAAGTATGACATTTTCTTCTGGACCTTATTACTGTTTGTTCTTGGCTGTATATTCCTTACAATATTTTTTTACAGAAGGATAATGTGTTTTATGGGAAACAGTTCTTAGTAAATAGGTTCAGTGGCAATGTATGGTTGTGGTTAAGTTGAAATGAAATAGAGGACTAATTGGTCAAAATATCTCCAGAACATTTATGAAAGAATGTTTTCATTTTTTATGCCACAAAAAAAAATTTAACACTACTCTGGACTTTAGTATGTCGTGGTGGCAGTAAGGTTAGCCCAGTAGATAAAGCATTCTCTCAGCACACTAAATAGGTAAAATGTGCATGGTCAGTTTCTGGTGTTCCTGGATGGGATATTGTAGGAATATTACTAAAAGCTGTGTGCTCACTCACTCACTCACTCACTCACTCACTGAACTTCCATAGGTCATTTATCATTCATCCTGCCTGTTAGAGATGTAACCTTGCTATGCTATGTGCTTCATGCCTGTTACATCTTCCAGAATTTGCCCATGCTTAATGACTGAATATTTCCATAGATAATTCCAGATTTTGTCTTTGACCACACAGCTTTATCAATCATACCAAATCTGTAATTTGTGCATTTCTTGTTTAGCATGACTAGACTATTCCTTCCACTGGTTCCTACAAGATTGCCAGAGATTAAGCGATATGATATTGACATTAATCATCTGTTTGATACAGACCACATGTTTAGGAAAGCACAATCCACAATGCCTGTTTGAATGATCTACGTGGAATATCTTCCAGTAGGTTAATTACCTATTTACTCCCAGTCTATCCCTACTGTATGAGTAAGGCCATGTCCATGTGAAACATGCATGAATTGATGATTTCCATGGCATGTTTACACAAAACAAATTTGGCCACATTTCAACAAAATTCCTATGTATTTATATTTGATGCATGAAAACTGTCCAAAATTTGTTGTTGTTGCCATGGCATAAAGGACAAAAACAGGATAAGCAATGCTTAAATATATGTCTTTTTTCTGAAACTAGTTTCTAATTTTTATGTTGTTTATACTACACAATAATTTTCAGTGTTTTTAAAGACACAATATCACACATTTTCAAAAATACTTAGGTCTTTATCTCTCTCTCTCACACACACACACACACAGACACACACAGACAGACAGACAGACAGACAGACAGACAAAGAGAGAGTACAGATAAATCAACATTTTTACCAGCTGAATTGGAAATTGACAATTCAGTGGAAACTAATTGTAATTTTGACTAGTAGGATCAGAGATTCTACCAGTAGAGACTCCGATCGCAATCTCTGCTGATCTCCAATTCTACCATATCGCAATCTCTATGCTGACAAAAACATACATTGTAAACACCTCCTTTGTACATTGAAACCTGTTTCATGTGGTGTTGACCGTCTTTGCTGAACTGGTTTTAGCGTCAAGTTGTGCATAGGATATTCGTAAAGAGCGTTCCATGTGACGTAACTCTGTGAGTCTCAGTGATGCAATATTGCATAAAATGCATTCAAACTTTTTAATACAATTGTAATTTAAATCTGTATGTTTTGGGGGAATAAATTATACAATAGCTTCCTTGACAGATATTGTTATTGGGAGAAATGCATTATGTATTGTCAGAGAAGTATGGTGATATATAGTTATGTAGGTTATTTGGAGCTTGTTCTGTAGTGCTATGAATGCCATAACTGTCATGTTTAACTGAAAGCATTTCTAAGAAGGTCAAATGGAATGGATAATCTTCAGTGTTTGGATGGCATGATGCTTTGAGCACACTGTAACAAGCTCTGATACTGTGAATGTAGCTACAGTAGACAGCGAACATGATGAATAGCACTGAATTTCTGATTTTGTTTCAAGACATCATATCAGACAGCATGAATTTCTTTGGGAGATTTGAAAACAAATCAAACACCACTGTACAGAGGATTCTTTTATGTGTTTGCTGTTGAGAACTGAGATAAGGCCAGACCAATTCTATTTCTTGTTTTACGGATTTTTGTCCTCTGAAAACCTAAAGGCAGGCGGGAAAAAAAATACAAATACAATTTCCAATCAAAGTAATATTCCGTCTAAATACTCAAAATATTTTACTTTTGGCAATTTATGAAATGAATATGGTTAAAAAAAACCCACAAAAAGTATTTTCTTGTGAGTTTACATTTTTAGCCTATAAAAACATTAGGATTTTATTTTTTGAGTGGGGGAAATTAATTTCTATTTTTTTTTCTCATTCTTGAAAAAATACAGCTGGCGGATCCGTAAAACAAGAAATAAAATTGGTCTGGCCTAATATAGTAATTCAAAATCAACCATATACAAACAATTAACATCAATAATTGTTTAACATAGTTATTTGTGATGCATGTTGTTTGAGGAAGCTTTTCAAACTGGACATTGTTTTTTGGATGGACTGAGATATTGATCTATTGAATGATTCTATGCGAATTTTAAGGTACAGTTTCTATCTTTCAAAATGAAAGAAAATGAGATTAGATTTATTTCTAACTACTTCTCTTATGTATGGTCCCTCTGAAACCACTTGGGGTGGTGGCATAGGCTAATGGTTAAAGTGTTCGCTCATCATGCTGAGGACCCAGATTTGGTTCCCCCATGGGTACAATACGTGAAGCCTGTTTCTGGTGTCCCCTGCCATGATATTGCTGGAATATTGCTAAAAGTGGCATAAAACCACTGTTTCACTCTAAAACCATGTTATTTGTGTTTTGTCCACACAACACATTTGATTTCTTGTTTTGTCTATATATTAAATATGATAAGGGCAGGTAACTCTAAACGTTACATGATAACACAAGAAAAATGACTTGAAGAAATTCAGGCCTGCATTATTGACCTGTTGTGAGGACAAATCTAATTCTAGCAGTTTGATGTCTAAATATTGTTTCATAAGTCAATCTGCATCTCTTTGAAGTTCAAGATGAGCATTTTATTGAAACATTTAATTGTTACTTTGAGCATTAGTGGAAAAAGCTGGGTCATTAGATTCAAACATTGCTTTTGAAAATATGGATAATTGATTGGATATTGCCCAACCAGGCTTGCTCTTTGATCTCCCAATGTTTCTGACATGTTCAGAAATAAAGTGCATTATTTGTGGTTAATGACATGCAAATAAACACCCACATGATTCTTGTCATTTTGTTATTCATCCTTTTATGTGGAGTACATATTGCAACGTATTTGCACAGGTACTGGTACATATTGTGAGATGATTTCACTTTGTCATTTACAAAATGCTAGTCTGATCCAGACCAAGTGAAAAAGTTACTAAGATCCTGTGAAAACCTAGCTTATCTTAAAGGTAACATTCCATTAGCTTCACAAATTTTAAACACATCATGTTATTGTCTGCAAATAGAAATAACAGTATGTTAAAAAATATGTCTACCCTGAAGAAAATGGTTACCCGGTGGGACAAGTCCTATGACTATTAACCTTCTAGTGCCTCACAGGCAGCTTGGGTTTTCAGGGATACAAGTGTACACTTTGAGCATCCTTTGTTAGTGCTATGAGTTTAATATATTATAAATGCACTTACCATGATTATCATTATTACTTCTTGAGCCATTTTCATAGACCTTGTAACATGAAGCAAGTTATATGCCTGTTATCAATTGCAAGTGTATCTTTTTGTTAGAATCTTCACTGAAGTATTGCCAATCACAAGTTGTTCATCTTATCCTTGATTGAGTGGCATTTTAGAAGTTGAGACATACAATATAGAACAATATTTTATGGTTAACAATTTCTTTATTGCGTGAGTGCGAAGAAATTGTTATCCATAAAAATATATATTGTTCTATATTATCTCCTCCTTTCTTAGTACCCCAACTTGTGATTGCCTCTCAGTGATGTCAGATTAACAAGGTTTTACATTACAAACATTTCAGAAGGAGACCACATTGCTGTGATTTATCTGCTGTTATTTGTCTTGGGATGCTATTCACCATCACCATCTTTTTCTCATATATTGAACTTCTTCCATCGTCCTCCACCACTGCAACTGTGAAAGGTGGACTCTTGTGCACACACATCAGTCCATCTCTTGTGATGTTGGTGCCAATCCATCATCCAGTATTGAATTCTATATAATGAAATTCTTTTCTGGAACCACCAAAGCAGTGAAGCTAAAACTTGGCATGGTTGATTCCACTCAAACTCTTTTAGGATGGACTTAATGCTTCATGATCTATGGCAAGCAATTTTGGCAAAAAATATATTCATCCTTTGCGATAACGTAGGCAGTATGCACAATTGGCATTTTCTCAAAAATATTTTGTTTAATCATTTCAGTTGATTGTTGGTCCTTTTGGAGAACTGAAGACAATGTTTGCTTAGCTACAGAAACTATGGCTGTGTTATCAATGTTGTTTTAGTCTATGCATGGATCTTAAGTGCTTTATACGATAAACATCAGTTAGATACACCTGAAGGAGGGAAAATAGTCTCGCTTATACAGTATTCAAGCACTTCTTTGGTCTAGTGGATAGTGTGTCTGCTACAGGGTGAAAGGTCAGGCTTTGATCTCCAACTATGTCATAGTTGATGTTACCCTGCCTGGTCCTATCTTAAGCTTTGAAGTAACAATAAATTGACTGATGTTGAATTTCATTGTAAAAGTCACTGTCATCTACAGTTCTCAAAACAATATAGGTGAGTTTTGAAGCTGAACAATTCTCCTTCAGATCTGTCTCCAAATACCAAATACCATGCTATGAATTAGGTAAGCAAAGCTAAACCTAGAAAATTAAAAATTGATGATGGAATAACAGGAAATAGACTGTGTTTGTCTAACTTACATCAGTACTTAAAATGATCAAATTTTCAGTCATCGGTGTGGTATCACACCATGTCAGTTCACAAAATGACTTGTTAACTTGTTTGAGTCGCATTTTAAAAGTTGAGACGAGCAATATAGAACATTACCACTCTTACGATAAATTTGTAGAATTCTGATTGGTTAATTGCCAAAGCATATGTAACCATATAGGTGGATTTGATAGGGTGCATGAAATGTACACCTTGTCAAATCTGTCATATGACACTCTACACAGGATGTACAATTGACCTTGACCTTAGATGGAATTGGCCGCTTATCAATACGAATGAGTCGGCTTATACAATTATGGGTACAAACAGGTAATGAAATTGTTGTCATAATTTCTAATTTGTTTGTGTCAGTAAATATATCTGCAAAATGAAATGTTTCTGTATCTCACTTGTCGTTTAACAAAACCTCAAATTCAAACATTTTTATCATAAAATAAGTCATCTCGAGTTATCTCCCTTTATGACCATTCAGGAAATATCATGGCAAAATGCTTTGTGTGTCATTCTGCCAAAGGTTGAAAAAAGGTTGTTGTTTAAAGATAACCTTATTTATAAGATCATAAGGGTGACAAGGTTCTTACAGCCCCAAACACCCCTTCAAAACACTGTTGTGCAGGGACCAACAAGTACCATTATTTAATGTCTTTTGGTACTACATGGCTGGTGATCGAACCTGCAACCTTCCAGTCTCCAGGCAGATGCTCGACATGGAGGAGCTAATTTCTTAATAGATGGTGGTATACAGTACTGTTTAAATCAGCATAAAACCAACCTCACTAACTCACTGGAATGAAAGTGACAAGGGGATTGCGAAAATAGGTCACCATTTGCTTTCATACCAAATTCAATAAAATGGAGATGGGGTGTCCATGATGGCAGCAGTTTTATGCATGGAATAAGTGTTAGAAATGAATCAAAAACTAAAAAGAGGTTCATGAACCGCAAACAATCATAATGAAATGTAACCTGGTTGTAAACAGTAGGGCTAGTCTAATCGTGGGCATTTTCCAATATCCTCCTTAGATATTAGTGTAATCTGCAAGGGTTTGGATATCAACCTTGCTGACACAGTGGTTAATAAGCTGTATATATACACCAGTGAATGTGGTAATGCTGAGAATGTTTATGCAGGATTTCAGCATACTTCTGGACATTGGGATTACAAGATGAGCAGGATTGTGCTTCACATGGGTTACAGTCATCGTCTGAATTAACAGACATTTTCTGTAAGGTTTTCAGTCTTCAATACATCAGGTCTTCAGTATCAGTGATGTTCCTTTGTGGGGTGAAGTGTACTGCAGGCAGTTATAGGATCAAAGAGGAATATATCAGCTTCATGCACCACATATATCTTGTATCTTGTGTACATGGTGTTAAAAAGGTTCTGTGACATGTCTGGCTCGCGCTCAAGATATTCACAGGCTTGTATCTTGTATATTGCATACATGGCGTAAGGCTCTACGACATATCTGATGCTTGTATCTTGTATATAGCATACATGGCGTAAGGCTCTACGACATAGTGAAATCATTAAATTTTTGCGAGCATGATATTTTTGCAAAAACTGCGAACAACTTGAGCTCGCAAAAATATCATGACGCAATTTGCCGGTAGAATGCAATGAATAATCAGCAAACAACCTGTCCTGTCTTCGCTTTATTATTCACCAGTGCATATAATTAACAATAGAGCTAGACAATACATATATTAAGCAATGACAATAACACAAGGAATGACTAATTACTCGCATTACTAAGTACTCACGTGTCACATGTCAAACAATGGATACCTGAACAAAAGTCACTCAATCAGTACATCCGATAGTCCAGACACAGCGCCTACCACGCAACACACATTCTATGTCCTTAGAGACTGTTCGAAAGGCCGAGACCATAGGATAGGTTTCATGACACTTATCTGGAGATCAACAGCTTTGCCAACACTGACTACACTGGTCTTTCATCAGTGCCAGTTTATTAGAGTCATTCCATTTAATTGAATCCCTTTGAACTGTTTTAAGCTTCTCTGGCCTATGCAGCAAGTGTTTTTTTTAGGAAAACATACATGCCAAAGTACTCCACTAAATGGTGTTCAAGATGTGCGGCAAACTTTAATATGTGACTGGATTTACTTCAGTTAAAACTTTCAGGTGCAAGTAAGCTTTGAAACTGTCAAACTAAACTATGTTTTGAGAATAAGGCAAGTTGCAAAAATATTGTGACGTAAAAACATCTGTTGGTCGCCACTCGCAAAACTATCATGACGCAAACATTTTGTGATTTACAGTATCGGATGCTTGTATCTTGTATATTGCATACATGGTGTAAGGCTCTATGACATATCTGATGCTTGTATCTTGTATATTGCATACATGGTGTAAGGCTCTATGACATATCTGATGCTTGTATCTTGTATATTGCATACATGGTGTAAGGCTCTATGACATATATGATGCTTGTATCTTGTATATTGCATACATGGTGTAAGGCTCTATGACATATCTGATGCTTGTATCTTGTATATTGCATACATGGTGTAAGGCTCTATGACATATTTGAAGCTTGTATCTTGTATATTGCATACCGGTACATGGCGTAAGGCTTGACGACATATCTGGTTCATGCTCAAGATATTCACATGCTTGTGTCATATATATTGCATACATAGTGTAAGGCAAACACTCAGATTGATGTGGATATGCGGAAGAGGTACATCACATGGGAATTTGTTGGTCACACTTGCCGCAATGTAGATGAGTATGAATGTGTACAGCAGTAGACTGACCATTGGCTTAGGTACTGATAGTGTCACAGACTACAGTTCTTTCTGACTACCTCCCTCCATCCGTCCCCTTGTCTCTGGCCCTCCTTCCTTTCACAGTTCCATTTATCCATCTACCATTCCTTCATTTCATTCCATGCTTCCAAACCTTCCTTCCTATTTTCTCCATCCCTTTCTGCCTTCATTTCTGTCCCTAAATTTTTCCTTTTATTCCTCAATTCTTCCATTCTACCTTTATTCCTCTAACCATCCATTTTTGTTTTGATTCCTCAATTCCTTCCTTCTTTCTTTATTTCTCTATCCCTCCATTCTTCTTTCATTTCTCTAATACTGATCCTTCATTTCTCAATCCTTTCTCCTCCAATTCTCTATCCCTCCATCCTCACTTCATCCCTTCTTTCCCACTTCCTTCATTCTTATATTTCTCCTTCTTTCCTTCCTTCCCTGGAAAAGTTGTGGTTGTGTCCATTGGCTGCATCTGACAAATCATTGCTCCCCAGCACAAGCTCAGTATTAAAGGTATCCATCACATACTTGACAGCTTGGAGTCAGTTTAATGTCTCTGAGATGGTATCCTGTTAAACTACAGCAAGATATGAACCTGACAACAGTGCACACAATGTATCCTCATAGTTGACGAAATGCAATAAAATACTGAATGTGACATGTAACCTCATTTCATGCCACCATGCTCACGCAACACTCACTGCATATGACTTGCTTAACTAATTTACCCGTGAAGGTCACGGGGTAGAATAGGCCTTCAGCAACCCATGCTTGCCATAAAAGGCGACTCAGCTTGTCGTAAGAGGCGACTAATGGGATCGGGTGGTCAGGCTCGCTGACTTGGCTGACACATGTCATCGGTTCCCAATTGCGCAGATCGATGCTTATGTTGTTGATCACTGGATTGTCTGGTCCAGACTCGATTATTTACAGACCGCCGCCATATAGCTGTAATATTGCTGAGTGCGGCGTAAAACTAAACTCACTCACTCACTTAACTAATTCATCATTTCGTTTCATATAATAATCGTGGGATGAGAAAGTGGATGAGAAAGTCTTCAGAAATTCTGCATGCAAACTCTACTTTTACCATCATGAAACAAACTCAATGCTTGACCTTTGGCAAAAAAAATAAGACTTTCTCCATGTCTATTCATGATAAACATATAAAAACAGTAAGAAATATTTTGTGCATCCATAAAAACTGCAACTATAGTGGCGTCAACAAACCATAGTATTCAGGACAGAATTATGTTTTATGAAACAGAAGACAGTACCATTATTAGCACATAAAATATACAATCTATAAATGGTAATTCCATCCCATGGATTTCATGGTAGTTCTCCAACACTGCCCAGCAGTCAAGACTTTTAGCATTGTAGTTACTCCTGGTTAAGTTCTCTCATTATTCATACAGCCCTGAAGGTTCAAATACCAAGCCTCAATTGCCCAGCAAAGACTCCCGAAAGACCTTCTATCATGACTTGGTTGTCTGGTGTGGAATTTGCAAGTTTGATGGCCGGTGTGTGATAATTAAATGAGTAATTGGTCTCCCATTTCTGATTGTCGCACAGTGATGGTATCCTTCTTTGACTGTTGTTTACTCTGGCTTTAGCTTAGCTTAAGGTGTAGTTAGCAGCATCAAGAGTAAGCCAGGTACAGCTACAGGATTTCTTAGCTTCTCAGTGCCTCTTGTTGGAATGGAAGTTTAAAATGAATCAGCTTAATGGTTACTTGTGTTTTATCGAACCATTTGTTTGCAATTATGTGCTTATTTAATGTGTGACAGTTGGCCAGACTGTAAGGTGTAAAATTTGTTTGGATTGTGATGAATGAATCTGTTAACATTGAAACATCAAACATCTGGTGTTTGTATGCTTGATGATTGTTTAAAATCACCCATCTTTTTTATATAACTGTATGCTTGACCATTCACAATATCAAACCTTGTTCACATCGCTCTGTACTTCATTGCCTGTTATCACCCACCTTGTTTACACCACTCTATGTTTAATTGTTTATAGTCACCCACTTTGTTTACACTGCTCTATGCTTGATAACTTAAAATCATTCACTTTGTTTACACCACTCTATACTTGACCATTTATAATAACCCACCTTTTGGACAATGCTCTATGCTTGACTGTTTATGATAACACACTTTGTTTACACCACTCTATAGTTGACCATTTATAATAACCCACCTTTTGGACAATGCTCTATGCTTGACTGTTTATGATAACACACTTTGTTTACACTTATCTATGCTTCATCATGTATATGAATGCACTTTGTTTACACCCCTCTATGTTTGATTGTGTATAATCACCCACTTTGTTTACACCCCTCTATGTTTGATTGTGTATAATCACCCACTTGGTTTACATCACTCTATGCTTGATTGTTTAAAATCACCCACGTTTTTATATATAACAATTATAATGTTTGACCATTTAAAATCACTGCCCTTGTTTGCACCACTGCATGCTTGATAGTTTAACTTCATGCATTTTTAGCAAATAGAAGGGACGAGATCATATACGGTGAGTGAGTTTAGTTTTACGCCGCACTCAGCAATATTACAGCTATATGGCGGCGGTCTGTAAATAATCGGGTCTGGACCAGACAATCCAGTGATCAACAACATGAGCATCAATCTGCGCAATTGGGAACCGATGACATGTGTCAACCAAGTCAGCGAGTCTGACCACCCGATCCCGTTAGTCGCCTCTTACGACAAGCTGAGTTGCCTTTTATGGCAAGCATGGGTTGCTGAAGGCCTATTCTACCCCGGGACCTTCACGGGTCAGATCATATACGGATCTTCACTGACCCACTGTAGATGTTGTTGTTTAAAGTTGCAGAAAATTTTGAAATATTGATATGAAAATCATAAGAAATGGCTCTACATCTCACAGCTGGCTGTTCATCTATCAGGGCTGTGTTGGGCATTTTACAAAATCAAATACATGTCAAGTGATATCTTAAAAATAAAAATTGTGCCAAGTTAACAAGGGCAAAAATTCTGGTGAGAGAGATGAAGAGAGTGTAAAATTTATGTTATGTTCAGAGTAAATGATTAATTTTTAGATGTAGAGCATGCATTGTTAGATGTGTAAAGTTTGTAGTGACTCGTGGCAATATCTCTTCTGTCCCAGGATGTGATGGTAGTCAGCATGTAGATCACAGTGGAATCCTTGTGTTGGAATACACATTCAGAGCTGGTGTTGGCGTTGTGATGCTTCAGATCAAACTGTTGTCCACTGTCAGCATGGGGTCAAAGAAATGAATAATCTCTCATGATTAGTGTGTTTCATGAATTAAAGCCATAATAAACAAAATCTCATCATATTGTGATGTAATTTGTTTTTAGTTTATAAGAAACTGGTTGAGGCAAATAGGGTCCATTGATGTGATTCATGGGTTGGGTGTGGGATGGATGCTGGGTAGACAAAGGTTGGAAGGTATTGTTTAGCAGAAAGTATGTAAGAATTGTAAACACTGAGATTATCTTCTGCAGGTCTGTATTTTATCTGTACATATTTGGATAAGATAACCTGTTGGGTACTTTAGTCTAAATGAGTTTACGTACTACTTTCCTGTTTCCAGGTAGCCTTGGTTGTGAAATATTATCAGGTCTTATTTTTTATGAGACAGTCATTGTTGTCTTTATGAGACACTGTCAATATTTTTTCAGAAGACTGTCAATTTGTTATGAGACACTGCCAGTGGATTTTTCACTAAGTGACACTGTCAATTTATTTGTGGACACTGTCTGTTTATTAGGAGACATTGTCAGTGGATTTTTCTGTAGGAGACACTGTCAATATATTATGAGACACTGTCATTGGATTTTATTATATGACACTGTCAGCTTTGTTTAAGAAAGATATCCGGATGTATTATTTATCTAAAAGTATATGGATTCCAGTGGAAGTACATGTCTGAGGTTATCATAGTCATCATATATACGAAAACAGTCTCTCTGCTGTGTCTCATATTAGATCTGTTACATCTCAGATTTCAAATGACTTTAGTGAGTCAGTTCAGTTCTATGCTGGCTGTAGCAATATTACAGCAATATCACAGTGGTCAAATGTTCCTAGGGCCTGTATGTATGATAAGTGGTTCAGCAGATTTTCAGCGTAGTAGAATTGAATTGCTACACATTACACAGAAACAAAATGTATTTTGTCCATTTTATTTTGTTCCCTGGTAAAAAGAAAAGACCCTTATTCAAGCAACTCACAATTAAACACTTATGTCCCAGTTGTGCACAGCACTTGAGGCAGTTCTGGCAGGGAAAATAGATTTTACTTGTGCTTCTCTCAGTTCAGAGTATTCTATTTTGTGTGTGGAGTTGGCATTAAACACAGTTTTGCTATGTATAACATATGGGAAAACGGTTGTTGTAAGTCACAACATGCGGTGTAGGAGATGTTTCCTAACAGGATTAGTGCAGAAGAGCTACAGACAGGATGAAATTAGGTGTTGTCTATAGGAATGAAGTTGGCCAACAGATGATACCAAGAGTGCAGCAGATGAGTATGGTGACTCCAGGCATGACACTTCAGATGTAGGAAATTTACACACATAATCACATTCAAATTGTGTTAAATGCCACATTGCTATCCCATCATTCATGCCTGGATTAATAATCCCTAGCTTCTACTTGTCCATCCCCTTACCAATATAGTGCTAATTATCTACTGACTTCCCTTGTTATCTTATCTCTGTTGTTGTTTTACATGTACATAAATAGCTGTTACTTTCATAGTCTTTCATTCAGCTGATGATGGGGGAAGAACATACCCTGAAATTGTGTGTCTCTCAAAATACACAGCTTGACATCCATAAATCTTGCCTTCACTCGTATAGTTGTCTTCATCTAAGTTAAACCTACATCTTTTCAGCTGAAGTAGGATTTATAAAACATTTGATGTGAATAACAAATTAAATATGCACTGTTTAAGACTATAAACTTATTTCATCACTTTGTGTTCTCTTGAGGTCATATGAAGAGTCCTTTATGTTATTGATCAACGTTAAGTGACACAAAGTCTACAGATGTGTTTCTTTGTATGTGACATGTTACATGAAGCTCCAAGTGCCAAAAACCCCAACTTCTCTTTCTGGTGTCTGTACATGAGTGATCACATTATGAACTTTGGATCATTGCAAGATAAAATGTGTGTTTCATGTTTATTTGTTGCAAGATAAAATGTGTGTTTCATGTTTATTTGTTGGGAGGAATGTTATTGTTGTTCCCAATGATATATTGACAGATAATTCATCAGTGTGGTAGTCCACCAGAAAAACCCACTCCAATGGCAATTGGTATGAGTACAGTGTAAGAAAAGCTCCAAATGGGGTGCTAAAAAGTATATTTTTTGTTTGATTCAGCACGAGGATGAGGTGGATTGGCGGGTTAACGAGGACAGGGCATTAAATATGTTGAATACTGTAATCATTTTATGCATTAATTAAATTCACCACCACAGATTGTGGTGTCTGCTGCTAAACTGTCATAGCTGACACAACCTTGATAATTACCTGCCCTTATCTGCATCTAAATATGAAAGAAAACAGAGCTGGTAGTTATTCTACAACTTTGTATCCAGCACCAATGCTTAGATACAAAAAATGTGTAACATGTTAAATACAGGAAATATATAAAGTTTGTTACTGCCAAATATACTTGTCTTCAGATTTATGACTTTTATGTCAATCAATGGATTGTCTGGTCCAGGCATGAGTACCTACTGACAACTGTTAGATAGACTGGACAATCGTGGTGTCAGGCAGAAAACAAACAAAATAAGGGGAACAGCTGAGATTGTACTAGCACTAGCAAGTTACTTTAATTAATAATGATTGTTAGAGAATGGACAGTTAAATTAAATGATGCATGTGATGCATGTTTCCTGACAATGACTCAGTGTCGCACACACATTAATTGGCTTCCAACTGGCAGAAAATGCCCTATACTTAGTGATGTGGTCTGCATGTGCCTTTGAAGATTGACAGAAGCACTCATACAATATTTTTTAGATTGAAAGGGAAATAACTCTTATGGGACTATTTACTCAGCTGGCACATCAGAAGCTATTGTGACTCAAATGTTTTCTTAAAAGAGATGTGTTGTTAGGAAATTAGTATTAGCACAGAATTAAAAACTAGAAATGTAACAAGAGAATTTATATCAATCGTTTGTTTCTTTGAATGCTCTTTTGTCAGTTTGGTCTAAATGTTGCTGAAAATACTCATAGTATTTAATCAAGTATACTACCGTGCATGTTATAGATGTCTAGAGATTAATATATATCATTTGAAACATGTTTTATATGCAGGGTTAGAACCGATCTTTTGATTTTAAATGAATCAGCCAGCTACATGCAAGTGTCCATATTATTTTCAAACGCTGAGGAATGTCGCTGCACTGCATTTCAAAATTAAATTTTATCAATTTGTTATAAAATTTGATAAATGAGGAACCTTTATGCATTTGCAGATGTGAAACATTATTAATAATTTTGTGCAAAATCTGAATTGCTGCATTTACTGAGTTTTCTGTAGTTGTCCAACAAATTTTATGTAAAGTATTTGACTGTATTCAAGTATATGAAATCGAAAGTTGTCAGTTTCCCCTCTATAGTCCCATTGTGTGGTGTATTGACCTTCACTCACCTGCTCCAAGTGAGCTCCTATTAATCCCTCGCTGTATCAGCTGTTGCAGCTAATTAACTTACCTGATCATAGACCGTTACAGCCTTTACAATGGTGTTCTTCATCCATTCATCAAAGATGGTTTCTGGATAACAACTGCAATAAATATTAATTGATTTTTGACCAAATTTTGTTTATTGTGTCTTTCAACACACAAGTTCAGTCACCAATAAAATTGGTCATTTTACAGGTCAAAGGTCATATGAATGACTATGGTTTACCAAAGTTAATTTAGTTTGTCTGTTATTGAAGGCAGCTTTCAGCAATCCCGTTTGTCGCCTCTTACAGCAAGCATGAAGACCAATTTTAACCCAGATTTTCACAAACAATAACAAAGGTGAAAGGTCACATGTGTTAGTCACAGACTTTGTCCACAGAATTCCTGGTTTTATAAAGTGCATAATGTTACCTGCTTTAAAGTCTGATTTCCAGCTGTTAGTTTGTTCATGCCTGAGGATAACAATGCAATGTCCACATGTCAGGAACCTGTGAATGTGTGTAGGAATCTCAGAATCACAGATCATGCTTCTGTTGTCTTGCCATGAACTATTATGGTGGCTAATTACTGATACTGAAGAAACTGTTCATGTGGAAATACTTTTAAAGTGAAAGCAAACAATTTTGATGGTAACAAAGTATATTTACAGAAATGACAAAAATTGAAAAACATGCATTTCAAGAACTATCCATTTTCTAAACAATGAACATTATTATCAAGTACTTGGTTATAGCGGGTAAGTGTCAAAAGTCAGGTAGGTAAACATCTGAGACCAGCTTTCTAACCATTCTGTCATCTGAAGAAGATACTTCCTGATACATCTGAAACACTGTTATATGACATTAGGCTAGTCTGTCATGCAGACCCTGAAGTAAATATATCCAAGAAAGCCCACACAAGTCTAGAAATTGTGGCAAGTCTAGATTTCCTTAGCTTCGTGAAGAAAGTCTCGGGGCTCCATTTCATTATATTTTTTTTTTTTCACTATAACGTTTTCTTCAGTTAAAAATGTTCGTTTCAGAGACTAGTTGTTAGTCTAACATTAGGCCATCTCTGCAGATACTGTTGATTGGTTTTCTTGCACCACACTGATTATTCTTTTTCAGCTATCTTTAAATGACCATTGCCTTCTACTAAACTAGGATCTGATGAGGTCATGTTACGGATGTCTTCAGAACCACCCTCAGCTCTCTTTAAATGGCCATTGCCTACTACCAAACTAGGATTTGATTATGTCACTTTATGTATGTCTTCAGAACCGCCCTCAGCTATCTTTAAATGGCCATTGCCTACTACCAAACTAGGATCTGATTATGTCACTTTATGTATGTCTTCAGAACCACCCTCAGCTATCTTTAAATGGCCATTGCCTACTACCAAACTAGGATCTGATTATGTCCCTTTATGTATGTCTTCAGAACCACCCTCAGCTATCTTTAAATGGCCATTGCCTACTACCAAACTAGGATCTGATGAGGTCATTTTACGGATGTCTTCAGAAAAACCCTCAGCTATCTTTAAATGACCATTGCCTTCTGATAAACTAGGATCTGATGAGGTCATTTTACGGATGTCTTCAGAAAAACCCTCAGCTATCTTTAAATGGCCAATGCCTACTAGTAAACTAGGATCTGATGAGGTCATTTTACAGATGTCTTCAGAACCACCTTCAGCTATCTTTAAATGGCCATTGCCTACTACCAAACTAGGATCTGATTATGTCACTTTATGTATGTCTTCAGAACCACCCTCAGCTATCTTTAAATGGCCATTGCCTACTACCAAACTAGGATCTGATGAGGTCATTTTACGGATGTCTTCAGAAAAACCCTCAGCTATCTTTAAATGACCATTGCCTTCTGATAAACTAGGATCTGATGAGGTCATTTTACGGATGTCTTCAGAAAAACCCTCAGCTATCTTTAAATGGCCAATGCCTACTAGTAAACTAGGATCTGATGAGGTCATTTTACAGATGTCTTCAGAACCACCTTCAGCTATCTTTAAATGGCCATTGCCTACTACCAAACTAGGATCTGATTATGTCACTTTATGTATGTCTTCAGAACCACCCTCAGCTATCTTTAAATGGCCATTGCCTACTACCAAACTAGGATCTGATGAGGTCATTTTACGGATGTCTTCAGAAAAACCCTCAGCTATCTTTAAATGACCATTGCCTTCTGATAAACTAGGATCTGATGAGGTCATTTTACGGATGTCTTCAGAAAAACCCTCAGCTATCTTTAAATGGCCAATGCCTACTAGTAAACTAGGATCTGATGAGGTCATTTTACAGATGTCTTCAGAACCACCTTCAGCTATCTTTAAATGGCCATTGCCTACTACCAAACTAGGATCTGATTATGTCACTTTATGTATGTCTTCAGAACCACCCTCAGCTATCTTTAAATGGCCATTGCCTACTACCAAACTAGGATCTGATTATGTCACTTTATGTATGTCTTCAGAACCACCCTCAGCTATCTTTAAATGGCCATTGCCTACTACCAAACTAAGATCTGATGAGGTCATTTTACGGATGTCTTCAGAAAAACCCTCAGCTATCTTTAAATGACCATTGCCTTCTGATAAACTAGGATCTGATGAGGTCATTTACGGATGTCTTCAGAAAAACCCTCAGCTATCTTTGAATGGCCAATGCCTACTAGTAAACTAGGATCTGATGAGGTCATTTTACAGATGTCTTCAGAACCACCTTCAGCTATCTTTAAATGGCCATTGCCTACTACCAAACTAGGATCTGATTATGTCACTTTATGTATGTCTTCAGAACCACCCTCAGCTATCTTTAAATGGCCATTGCCTACTACCAAACTAGGATCTGATGAGGTCATTTTACGGATGTCTTCAGAAAAACCCTCAGCTATCTTTAAATGACCATTGCCTTCTGATAAACTAGGATCTGATGAGGTCATTTACGGATGTCTTCAGAAAAACCCTCAGCTATCTTTAAATGGCCAATGCCTACTAGTAAACTAGGATCTGATGAGGTCATTTTACAGATGTCTTCAGGACAACCTTCAGCAATCTTTAAATGGCCAGTGTAATGAGAAACAAGAGATTATCATTAACCAGTCAGCATGCAGCTTTTTCAAACTATATGACATCAGTTTCAAATTGGCAAATTTCATTCAAGACAATACTTAAGACAATAAAGACAACATTCTGGAGTGACTATTAGATGATATAAGTTGTATTGGGGTACCTCAACGGGCTGAGCATGGTCTCGTCAAATGTGTATGTCACTGAAGCTACAGAAGACAACCATTTTGACAGATTCAGCCATCCAGTCCTTAACTGACACTGAGAATATCCCAGGTTAACATTTTTGCATACAGCCATAGTTTCCTGCCCTGGAAAATGGTGCCTTTACCGGTCAGATGAAGGCCATTCTGTGGTGACCAGTAGTAGAATATCCTTGAACCTTTATTGAGGGGTAGTGGGTGAGCAGTTCCCCACATGTTGTCATATTTTGCGCCTTCCCAACCTCTTCACGCAATTGTCTCCAGTCCACCAGATCCGTTGCTGCTGTTAGTAAGTTGTCTTTAGAGTTTCTGTATGGTTACACCTGCAGTATGCTGCCCACAGCCATGTTTCACAAAGCTCAAATAGGCCTAAGATCTAGTAACTTTTCTCGTAGCATTTGTACCTCCTCTGCCACAATATATGCGAGAGCTTGTGAGAGCTTTGTGAAGTGGAGCCCAGGCATCTTAAGGGTATATTAGATCTATCCAGGGGGTGGTGTAAAGGTATCTTATATGTGTCCTAATGGGTCTTGGGGTATATTAGATGTGTCTTGGAGGTATTTTAAGGATATTTTATAGTTGTCATAGAGGGTCTTAAAGGTATATTAGAAGTATCATAAAGGTATCTTAATTGTATTTTAGATCTGTAATATTATTGCATTAAAGATATTGTAGAGGTGTGATAGAGGTGTCTTAAGGGTATCTTAGGGTTAGCTCAGGGTTATCTTAAAATGATCCTAGAGGTGTCCTGGAGGTGTCTTCTTCAAGGTATTTTAGAGGTGTCCTGAAGGTGTATCAATGGTATCATAGAGGTGTCTTTGGAGTCTTTGGAGTATATTATTGGTATCTTGGCGTGATCCTAATGGTTTCTTAGAGCAGTCTTAAGAGTGTTTGAAACCCCAGGTAGGTATTGATGATAAACTTGACCTTATTCTCAAAGTCTGGGGTATCACTGCCCAGTGTTTGTAGTCAGTCTCAAGAATCTCAGCATGGACTTGGTCTCATAAAAAGAAGTAAATAAATGTTATTTTAATGTGATTAACGAAGCGTTGGGGTTAGTGTCATCTCACAACAGAAAACAATTACACCTTTAAAGTTTATGTTTGAATGAGTTATCCAAATGAGAACATGCCATACATTTCAGATCCATTTTATGTACTCTAGTGTTGTGATTTGTTTCAGTTATATGACACTATAAATATTTGTCACAAAAGTGTCTCATCAGTTTGACCTCCATTAAACTGTCCAGTAGACCATAGTTGTACACATCAAGCACTATCTTTCCCTCACAAATTACTCTGTGTTGGTCTCCCTGGGAGGCCTAGCCATCTTTGTGACAAATATCACTGTCTGATCAACTTCTGCTCACCTGGAGAAATACCACAAGACAAGTGTAATCTCCCTTGAATGGATTGTGACGAAGTTTTATGTTGTTTGTATGATTGTTTTGTCATAATGTAGAAAAAGGTTAAAGGATATTATTGTTTAAAAATATTCATTACTCCCCCAACTGCCTGGATTGTCTATATGTAAATCCAGAACACAAAAACTCACAAGATACTGATTGTTTTTAGTGTGTGATCAATCAGTGTGGGTGAGATTGTCAAGGTAAGGGGGGTGGTAAAGATGGAGTTCACTCAGATACCATGCTAAGACAAAAAACAAACACTTGCTATGTAGATTTTTTTAAAATCAGGGACCAGAATAGGAACTAGTGAGCAAGCAGTGAAAAATATTATGCAGAAGCATTTACCCTTATTTCTTGTGGAATTTTAAGCATGTTTGACAACATTCAAAAACATGTCTTTCACTTTAGATTGTAGGTTCAGTCTGTTTCTTTACAGATACAACTTGCATACAAATGGACATAATGAATTAATATTTTTACTTACAACTGCATTTGAAAATTTGAGGTGTTGGTGATTTATTTCCTGCTGTCTGAGTACATAAACTGTCTTCATGAGTAATTCATGTAAAACATAGAAGTTTGACAGGACTGCATGTAGTGTTTTGCTATCAATTATTTAAAGTAATCCACTTTACTCTTTTCGTAGGTATAGTTACTTTGGACTATGAAATGACAAACTGTGTTTGTTCAAGATGTAGTGATTTATGATGGCCTTAAGGCCAGATCAGTTTTATTTCTTGTTTTTCAGATTTTTGTCTTCAGAAACCTTAAACACAGGAATGAAAATAAAAATCTGAGTAATCAGCAGTAACAAAGTATTTTACTACTGTCAATTTATGAAGTCAATATGAGGCAAAAAAAATCAAGCAATTATTTTTTTAAGTATATGTTTGTCACCAGTAAAAACATTAACATTGTATTTTATGAGTGGGCATAATTAATTTTTATTTTTTTCTTATTCTTGAAAGAATACGACCCACTGATCTGAAAAGCAAAATAAAAAAGACTTGGTTGTGCCTAAATTTGAAATGACTACTTATAATTACTTCTGCTTCATATGCGTTAATTACAGTTATTGTTTATTTCCAAAACATTTTACTTTATCCATCAAGAAAATTACTTATTACTTATAAGATCATGCCAGATTGACTATTTTACATTATATAGCCTGAAATATTGTTAAAGAGATATGTGTTAAATATATTTATTTCAGTTCACCTCTGACATGAAAAAGTATCCATGGTCTGTGAATTTCAATAAAAATTGTACTTTTTGTTATATGGGAATGTGCTCCCATTATCAAGTGTAAAACTCTAAGGTTGTTTCTTGTGTAATTTTTCAAGCTTTTCCTTTAATGGTTTGCTAATGAAAAAAAGTATAATGAAAATACATTGGTTCTCTGGTGTATTTTTTGTTGTTTTATTGCAAAACTGCAAAAATTGCACATTGCAACTTTAAAGTGATGGCTTATTTCAGTATATCATGAATATAAGCCCCTCAGTCTTCAAGAACTGTTCAGTCACTTTTCAGCAAGAGAAAAGATTTTCTAAGAAATAGACATGTTTTCAGATTCTGACAACTAATTAGAAGTTACATATTCCATTGTCAAGTGTTTCAAAGTTGTTCCAAATTGTTTGTGTTCAATAATGAGAAAATGTGATCGATTGTTTGGTTTTGTCACTGGGACCAATCTTGGATTATTTAAATTAATGGGAACACAACTGGTTGTAGTACTGTAGTAGTGCCACCCACCCCTACTGATCAGGGTGCTGTTGCACAAACTGATCTTACCGCTCAGGTGACTGTAGCTCCCATACCTTAACACAGACTTATGACTATCATAGGGCTAAGATTGCTCTGTACAATGGCCCTCTGATGGTCATCAGGTGATCAGCCGTTTGGTAATGGACTACTGGAGTGAGTCATAGAACAGGGTAATTAGGGTTGCCAATTTCATCTCAGCATTGATGCTGATTTCACATCAGTGCTAATGACTGATAGACACAAACAATCTGACACAACACAAATGAGATAGGACATTAAAATGGAATTCTTCAGACTTTGTCCTTAACATGATATACAGCGAAGAGTCAGATTGTAAATATGGATCTGCGACGAATTATAGACGAAGCTGATTGGTCGCTGCGGGAGATTACAGTCGTCACTGGGTTTAGATTGCAACTGGTTGAAGTGTCACCGTTGAAATGGGATAATTAGTCTGAAGATAATTTTTGTCTTTAGAGAAATCCATCATTTGTTAGAAGCAGAAACTAATAGATACAATTTGTACTGGTGTGAATGTGAAGGTCCTACACATGTGAAGTCTGGGACCGGTTGCTTTTGACATGGCAGCCGCACATGCTGAGAGTAATTCTGTCCGGCATCACCATTATTCGAGGATCTTGTGTTTTCCAAACCCAGGAAATTTATGCAAACGTCGACAAAGAAAAGCGTCAATCAGGCGGCAGACTGCTAAAATAGCGATCAAGTGATTGTCCACACTTTAAGCCAGCGAACGTCGGGCTTGTTTGCCAAATAAAGGTTGCCCTATCTCTATGGTAATTCTCCAATTGAACAATCATATCATGCAATCAATTACAACGGATGATTTCAGTTCCCATTTTTTTGTCCGATTTTGTCTGAGAATAGGGCTTTGGATCTAATGAATACTGCCCCTGCATGTTTCACAAGCCTGCACTCGCATCATAGTACCTGACATGACATGTACAAGTGATGGGTCATTTTGTGTATAGTTCTTAGGGGTGTCAGATATGGTCAAGCTTGCCCAGTATTCTTTACCCTGGTCACAGATAAGATATTAAGTGGCAAAGACCAAAAAGCTTTGGTCAACCATGATGTTATTTTTGTTAGCAAACCTGTTGGAAAATATTGTTAATTATTCCTGATTTCTATTTCTTGGTTGGTGATAATTTAGAAAATGGAACATCATCATTGATTATTTATGTTTGGAGATTGGGAGTTATGTATTTTCGTAACATTTCATCTCTGAGAAAATATTACCCAATTTGCTAACAATACTGTTATGCTGTAATGGATGGCATTTGTGAGATGAATTTTAAATAAATTTTTCACTTCCTTTCAAGTCAAATATTCCAGAAATAATTTTCTTTCATGCTTGTTAACTTTGTGTAAACATAGCATTTTTTTATTTTTTAAGACATGTGGCCAATAATATTTTATATGTCAAAACTAATTGTCACTTTCATGATGTATTTGAATTAGATGGATTTTCCATCAACATAAAAGATGGAATTTAAGTGTACGCAGATGACCATATGGACCGAGATTTGTATGTGAGATAGTTTTGACATGATACTGTACTGTATCTTGTATCATCCCTGTTGTATTTAGAAGGTTTACTGTATTATATTGATTTTTGGAGACTGAATCAGCGTTGACCTTTAGCTAGGTCTTCTCTCGCTATGTATGGTGTACATTAATTGAAACAAGGAACCAAGTCGGCCATATTGATTGTGGAAGTATCGGCTAAAAATACGTGCACAATAACGAAAATGTCGGAAATATTCAAAATAAACTATGGGCTTGATGACCAATGAGATGGGGTTGCTATTTCAAGACTGGATATGTTTAGGCTATAATTTGTGTTATTTACTTCATTAAACACCGGACTTTGCCATATTTTCCAATTTCTAAAGAATGTCCTCTATGATTGGTTTGGGGTAATAATGTCATAGTAAGTCAGATGCTGCTATTGTTTACATTTTCTTAATATGATTTCCATGATATATTTTAAAACTGGAGACACATTTTCATTGTTGTAAGATGAACAACTTTAGTTTTGACTTAATCAGAGAAGATGTCATTGTAAGGTCAGGTTTCAAGGTCACAGATGCAGACTCTGGGTCATGTAATATGGATACAGGTTTTCATGTCTGCTATGTTTAATATTTTAGAAAAGTATGGTCAGAAATCATTAAATATGATGTTGTGAAATGATAAGCATAAGTACTGTGTATGGTTACTCAGTATGTAGAGTTGATAATCCATAAACTGACAAAGCCATATTGAACACTCTTTTCATTTAGACTGAAGTAGCTGATCTGTCAAATTTATATACTGTCCTTTAGGACCCATTTGCTTGTTATGCTGAAGATGTAAATTCAATTCGCCATGTGGTTGTAATACATGAAGTTTTTTTCTGGTGTCCCCTGCTGTGATAGTACTAAAAGTGGCATAAAACTAAACTCACTCACTTGCTCACTCACTCACTCACTCACTCACTCACTCACTCACTCACTCACTCACTCACTCACTCACTCACTCACTCACTCACTCACTCACTCACTCACTCACTCGACCTAGATAATATTGAAATAAAGACTTGGATCACCTTTCTGTACTTTAAATCTTTGAATTGTGATAATAGTGATTGTTCTCTGAATAGGATAATGTTACTAGTGAGTGTGTGAGTTTATTTTTTATTTTATTTATTTATTTTATTTATTTATTTTATTTTTTTGCTGCTTTGACAGTATTACAGCAATATAAGGGCGGGGTACACCAGAAATGGGCTTCACACATTATACCTTGGGGTGAATCAAACCCATGTCTTCGCACTTTAGGCTTCATCATGGATAATGTTTCATTTCTGGGTTCTGGGTTCTGGGTTCTGGGTTCTGGGTTCTGGGTTCAAAACCAGCTACAGAACCACCATTGATGACCAGCATTAGTTTGGCATTCTTGTTCTTTTCAAAATAGTTGTTGGATAGCCTAATGGCTAAAGCATTCACAGAAGACCTGTATTTGATTCCCCAAATGTGTACTATATGTAAAGCCCATTTCTTGTCCCCAACAATGATACTGTTTGATTATTGTTAAACATGATGTAAAACTAAATCCTCTCACTTTGTTAGAAGCAACAGGAAATCTATGATTGCAGCTAATCCCATTGTGACAGTTTCCATTGTGTCTAATGCCTGTATTATCTTATTGAATTATTTAGGATGACAATAAATATTGGTATAAGCATTGTTATATACATGCAGAAGTGTGAGCTGTGACAGAAACAGCTGGTTGGATAGCGCTGGCATTGGTAATAGATGCATCACAGTTGGTTAAATGCTGTTTTGTTTCCCATTCATTATGAAGGAGATAAATTGACTGGTTAGTGTATACACAAGAATGGAATATGCATGTAATTGGAAAATACGAGTATTTTCATAAGAATAAATAGAACAAGAGGAATATATCATTGTAATGCACTTGTTACCATGGAAACCTTTCTCTGGTTCCATATATAAGGATTGACTTGGTATTTATAGTGACAAAGTTGCATCATGCCCTGGTTCTATTTCTTTTTGATTGTCACAAAATGTGGTGCCTTGCAACATTGTTGGAGTAACTATAAAATGGTTTGCAACTATCCTCTTCAAAAAACCAAATCTTTCTTCATCTCATAAGATTTACTGCCTTGATCCATACATTACGACGCCTTTTCCATAAAGTGATCTTAGCCTGGGGGATTTTAAGCACTCTCAACTCAAAACAATGTCAGCACAAAGTCATCTTGACTGAAATCATGTTGTGGCCTTAGCCTACAGGTTACTTATACTTACCAATCTCATCACATGTAATTTTAGCTTTGGAATGTTTGCCATTGTGTTCTTAGCACAAAGCAGTCTTTAGCTTAGCAGTCTTGACACAAAGTAGACTCTAACTTGGCAATCTTAGCACACATTCGGCTTGATCTTAGTATTCTTAGAATGAAACTATATTTGCTATGGAGATTGTAGCACAATACTTAGAGATTCTAGTACATGTACAAAGCCGTCATTCCTATAGCAATCAGCACAAAACAGTCTCTTTTTGTGTTTTGGCTCGAGACTCACTTTGTCAAGAAAATCCAAGCACACAGTGATCTTTTACTATGAAATCTAAATAAGCACAAAGCAACTTTTGCCTTAGTAATCTTGGCACAGAGTTTGGTCAGCCACATTTAACAGAGTTGAAACTGGTGTGGCTGAACTGGAATGGGCGTGGTTGAGTGATGATCGATGTGAATGTGTCTCTCCTGGCATTGCTAATCGATGTTATCACAAATAGTGTATTTCAAACTAGCTCCCTCAAATAGGTGCTCAAACACCTTTTATGAATAATACATGATTATGCAACCAATTATTTCTTAAAGCATTTTTACTTATGGAAAGGTCAAGTAAATTCAATGTTTTGTCCTTTTCTGATAACTGTTTGAGATATGAGCTATTGTGGCCTCAGTTATTGTGTTTACATTCTTGATAAAAACTGTTTAAAAAAACAATTTAGAAGAATGACCATTTGTTCCATGATTATCACATATGTGGTGCCTAAAATCTGTTTCCGTTTCACTGCAGTTGTTAACCAAACTAGAACTAGATTTTCCAAAATCTGTGTTTTTCCTGCCATTGCAGTTGTATGTATAATTCTAGTCCAAACATCTCAGCTGATGCAAATCACACAAACCTAAGTAGTTTACATGAAGACATAGATAAATAAATACAGATAAAATGTTCTTAGGAGCAAAAGCTGAAATTGCCCTTTTCCATACAATACCTATTAGCATGTATCATTCTATTTCAGAACAGATTCTATGCATAGGAATTACAACCTGCAATAAAAGCCGGGAATGCAAGATTAAAGAACAAAATATACATCAATATCAATGTTAACTAAAAACTTCAATGAGAATAAAGAAATCGCCCATCATATCTCAACTAAACAAAGGAAAAGTCGCTAAGATAGTTTGAAACCATTGTGATCAGTGGGTGACACTTATCTGAAAAAACATGGTGATGATTCCATTACTCATTATGGCTTTCACAGCAAGGATGTTTGTATTGAAAATGTGGCTTTAGGGGCCATAGGCATTTTTCAAAGGTGGCTTTCCCTGGCGGACACCTAGATTTTAACTAGATTTTAGCACTGTCTGCAGTAGAAGGATTATGGATTAGTAGCAATAATTTCTTTATGTGGAACAGGCCCTAGATCCCATGCCAGAACACTTTTCACTGTAAAATATTCCTTAAAGTATTCCTATTGTGCCTCCAGGAATAAACATACTTTGGTATGTGTACTATATCCACCCATGGTGTTATTTTCTCACAAGCCAAACACTTACTGGGAACGGTCAAATACATTAACTGTGCAATGTGATAATGGACAGTTAAAGACCTTGGTGAATACCATGGTCTTTCTCTGTCACAGCCAGACCTACGTATATAGCATGTGGTAGAGACTGAATGGGAGGTTTACGAATTATTGGCGACCCTCCTTTCAAGTGCAAGTCCTCTGCCCTGTTACAGATTAATGATTTGATAAGTATACCAATAATGACTGCCTGTTTAGGTATTTGCACTCTGCTTGTCACAAGTTCAGTAACTGGATTGCTGTGGTCTTGATGACTGGTTGTAAACACATCTGGTCGTCAGTTTCAGAAAGACATGTACATGGCGATGAAACTGTCAGGTAGATTTCCTTCTTGTTCCTTAAATTTGTCAGCTGTTTCTGTCATAAAAAGATCGATTATTTTTATGAAGGGGAAGGAACTGTTGATATCTGTTTACCATTCAAAGTCAGTGTGGCCGACTGTATACGCTTTCAGGGAACCTTTTAAGTTTTAACTACAAATCTTCTTAAATAGATGAAATAAAGTGGACAAAGAAATGTAGTGTTCACAATGAAATGCTATGTTGAATGTGATCTTAACAACTGTTTAACATGGTGTTAATGTTTGATCTAACAGAAATAATCCTCAAACCAGACAGTTGGAGTATCACACTTAGGGATAACACAAGATAACAAAGGGTACAAAGGTTAAGGTTGTGTTTGTGATATACAGTATTCCAGGATGTTCCATGTGGAACCTGTGTATAAAACTTTGCATTACCTGTACCAGGTTTTATCAAAACCATGTAGTATCTGTACTATAGACTATTTCAGTTACATGACATCTGTACCAAATATCATCACTGTCGCATATTTGCTGTACTAAGTACAATTATTATCATATGTCAAAGTTTTTAAGTCTTTATGCCAAATATCTTGGTTGATTCCTTGACCCGTGAAGGTCCCGGGGTAGAATAGGCCTTCAGCAACCCATGCTTGTCGTAAGAGGCGACTAACGGGATCGGGTGGTTGGGCTTGCTAACTTGGTTGACACATGTCATCATTTCCCAATTGTGCAGATCGATGCTCATGTTGTTGATCACTGAATTGTCTGGTCCAGACTCGATTATTTATAGACCGCCGCCATGTAGCTGGAATATTGCTGAGTGCAGCGTAAAACTAAACTCACTCACTCACTGGTTGATTCCAAAAATTGTTTTTTGAGAATGTAAAACTTTACTCACTCATGGTCAAAATAATAATTACTTGTTCCAGGTATTATCACAACATGTTACCTGTAACGGGTGTTCTTTCAATGATATGTTACCCGTACCAACTGTTATCTCCATGATATGTTACTTGTACCAACTGTTATCTCCATGATATGTTACTTGTACCAAGTTTTATCTCATTATATGTTACCTGTACTAAGTTTTATCTCAATTACATTTTTCTTTTCTTCTTCTTTTGCAGGTAAGTAACATCAATTTGTGGCCTGTGTGAAAGTTTCCTCCAGTCATCAAGAACTGTGTATGTATTTGTTTTCATTATCCATAGACATGGGGACATCATGCGTAGTCACAAGATCATGGTTCACAAACACTATGGCACTGGACGTGTCTCAGCGGTAGTTCCTTGGGATTTCAGATTCTTCACAAATAGCATAACAAGATATATTTGTCTCTGTTTTATAGGTATTCATGTACTCTTCCACACCCATATTTATATTTTGTATTTCATGCATGCATACATACATACATATTTGTATTGACCCTGGAGCTTCAACATTGCATGAAATCATGGTTCATTGTTAAGCATATTTTCTAGGTAAAAGCATTTAGATGAGTCAATTGCAAGATAACTGACATACTGGTCATTGATGTTTAACCCAAGGTGTTCAGACATGTTCCAGTTTTATTGTTTCAACAAATCATATGTTCATCTGAATGTACATCTTGAAATGAGAGACTGTGGTCTGACTATTAACATTGTACGTTGATAAGACTTCATAACATGTACAAGAAAGATTGACATAAGCACATCTATAGACATACAGTTATATCTTAGTATTTGCTTATCCATTTGAAGTCCATTTCTAGTGGATGCTGCTGTGTTGTTGAAATATTGCTAAAAGCATCACTCACTCACCCACTCACCCACCCATGAGCACATCTACAGACATACAGTTATATCTGAGTATTTGTCGTGCAAAAGACATGGGTACAATGTTTGCAGTCCATTCCTAGTGTCCCCTGCTGTGATATTGCTAAAAGCTCACTTGCTCACTTGCTCGCTCCCTCACTCCCTCCCTCACTCACTCACAGCCAGGATTTAGAGTACAAGCAAGCTACCAGCAGAACACTGGCATGATGTGACTATCAATGATGGGGATTATTAAAGTGCAAGGTGGAAATATTATCTATCTCAAAGTCTTTATCAACTTTCATTGCCAAGTGAAGCCAAGACGTTAAACAACAGCGGTAGTAGAGTTTCTATGAGTAAGTGTGTCATGGTGCCTCTGAAGCCATGTTTTACCTGTATCCATGCCACATATCTCCACAGTGGCCATCAAGGAAGTTGTTAAAACACATTTGGAAGAGTGTGTACTGCTCGAGTGGGTTTTGAAGGCTTTAAAGATCTTCTGATTCAGTGGGGCGTTTTTATTTCTGGAATAAACTTTACAGACGTTTGGGATGTAATTATGCCCAAATGTTATTTTTTGGATCAGAAATGTTTTAGTCCTGGCACAATATTTTTTATTTTCTTGTTTTTTTAAATTTTGTTAAATAATTTCATGTGTTTTTCATGACAAAAGAACCTATTGATTTTATGTTTTCAGGACAAATTCCTGTCATTAGTCAGTGTACATGCTGTGTTCTTATAAATGACTGAAACAGTCAGTGTACATGCTGTGATCGGAAACAGTGTGTTCATCAGTAAATGAACCTTTGAAGATCTACGTTAGAAATGGTCTTCACAACCCATGCATGTCATAAGAGGTGATGCTCATGATGTCAATCACCAGATTGTCTGGTCCAGATTATGTATCGACCACCAATATGTAGCTGGAATATTGCCTAGTGTGGTATTAAGCAAACAAATAAACAAACCTACAAACAAACATCATCAGTTGATGTAATATAAGCAGCTGCTGGTGTTTACATGTCCCCATCCATTAACCAGATCAAGATAATTACTTCAAAATTTGAGACTCCTAGATAACTGCAATCACTCTTCTTTTAACTCTGAGACCTACAGAAAATTTGAAAGTTGAATTATTTTAGTAGTGTGTCCACAGACATATACTTAGCAAGACTGAAATGAATATTTAAGCTGACGTTGAGTATGAAATATCGAACAGTCTACCTGAAGGGTAAGATGATATATACATTATGAAGATTACAATATACCCTCACAATCATAAATCATTAAAAATATTTTTTCACAATTTATTATGATAATAATGACTGTATGTCCATGCTGGGTTTTTTTTGTAGTAGGTCAAATTTCTATAGTAAATTTCACAATACACTTCCATTTATTGATTTTGGGATAGTTCAAAAACACATTCTTTCAGACAAATGAAGACACTGATAATGTAATCTTTGCCCTCTTGGCAATTCGTGAGCACATTGAAGCAGTTTTGTAAGACTTCATCTATTGAGGGTCAGACAGAATGATCGACAGGGAAACTGGTTCTTGAATAACTTCTTTACGATGATTATGTCGCCCTCTATGTTTTCATCGTTTTGCTGCTATGTGGAGGACTGATAATTATCCTGCGAAAAGTACCTTGGTGCTATAGCTGTGTTAATTGCAAATCAATAAGGGCTGTTTGGATATCAAGATCAAGCTGTCCAGGAGCCAGAGAGGAAATATAGACCCCTCATCACCTCAAAACAGTGATATCTTGTGAAATGGCGTCACATGGAGTACAAATCAGCTGTGATCACATGTTTGTTCAACACAAGATGCATTTGTCAATATAAAGATACCATTAAAGAAGCTGACAAGTTTCTTGGAAGCTACAATCTGTAACTGTGACTATTGTCAGACACGGACATTTGAATCAGATACTGTTTGCCTAAAGCTTCTCAACATTTGGGAATTATCGCCCTCTGAATTGGAAGATTTTGTTAGTGGAATGTGATACCCTTCAAATGATAATTGACAGAACTAGTGTTAACTGATTTCAAAAGCGTTGAGTAATTAATACTTGTAATAAATTGTAATCATTTGTCTAAAACAAATAGTATTAATCATATCTGTTATATGTATATTTAATCCAATTAAAAAGTAGAAAATTTAAATAATATACATTTATAATTATCAAATGATATGCTACATTTAAAAAGTATTTGTTTTAATCTTCACATTTATGTTATCCTTCAGATTTAAGAAATTCCTATAATAATCAGATTGTTTGGGTGCCTTGAGCATGTATAATTTCGCTTGAAGGTTGGATTATGTTTTACAGATTAAGATTGGTATGCAGCAGAGAGGGTTTGGGTGATCCTGGCACAGTCAGGCCGGTAAAGCTCGTCATCAGCTCAGGGCCCTCACCCCCTCTACACGCAGCTCAGACAGCGAATGGGACTTCTCCCAGGAAACACTGCCCAGTCAAACCCACCAAGAACTTTCCGGGGAATATGAAGGCTCCACAACACTGCAACCTTCTGCATTGCCCAGATTGTCAGAAGGGCTGTGCTCCCCGTGGTGCACCCATGCACTCTCCTGATCTGTGCCAAGAGATCAGGAGGTACCAAACCAAGGGCACAGAGAACAATGGGGAGCCTGGCGACAGTGTACTTGGGATGCAAGCCAGACATTTCAAAGGCGAGGTCTGCATATATATCATGCTTTTCCTGAATCTTGCCAATCACATTGTTGTCAAAAGGGACAGAAAATTCTATAATGTAAATAATTTCATTGGTTTTATCAAAAAGGACAAGATCAGGTTTGTTGGCTGGAATTCATCTCAGGCTGTGTATTGGTCTATTCCAGAGAAGTTTAAAAGCATCATTTTCCAGGACGCCCTGGACATGTTCAGGGTCATACCATGGATGGACCTCGGAGTCAAAGCCACAGGCATGGCGGAGACGATAATAAAAGCAGCGAGCCATGGCATCATGTCTTTTAAGATATGCTTTATGTGCCAAGGAAGGGCATCCACTGACAAGGTGTTGGACAGTCTCTCTGAATTCATTGCAAAGACGACATTTCATATTGATATTTTCTTTAAGAGTGGGAAGTGACTGGTCCTGAGCAGCGAAAAGGAAGCCCTCAGTTTCACATTTGCGACCAGCCGACTTCATCCAGGTGAAGGAGTCGGTTGGATTGCTGTTCTGTTCCACACACTGCATATACACACGATGCAATGGCTTCTCAGACAGCTTCTCCACAAAGGACCAACTGTGGGCCGACTTGGTGAAAGACTTCACCTGGTTTACTCCCATCACTGTACCGTCCAGCAGTACATCGCCATCAACAAAATCAACTTCAAATTTCAAATTGTGTCCAATAATCTTGGCACGCTTAAAGTAGCTGTGGAATTCCTTGCTTTCATCATGAATCTTGACGTGCATTACCAGAGGATCATCTGACAAATAAATATGTGCAAAAGTACACAATAAAATTCTGTCATGAAGGGCTTCCACATTGATCAAACCCTGACCTCCTGAATTGATTGGCATATATAAACGATAAATTATTATTATTATTATTATTATTATTCATAATTTTTTTTTAAATTAGGAAGTATCAACCCTTCACCATCAATGGAGTTGGTGGAGTAGCCTAGTGGTTAAGGCGTGCTGAAGACGCGGGTTTGGTTTTTTATATGGGCTCAATGCCCATTTCTGATGTCCCAAGCCATGATGTTTCCGGAATATTGCTATCCTCAACTCTCTCAGTCACCATCAGTGATTCATCCTAGTGCCCCTTATCAGTATCATTCTCCTCATACTTTCATCATCATCCTTCAGAAACCCTACTTGACCACACCATGGTTGTGACCTCACAAATCTTTTTGCAAGCAAGGCCCTATTATACAATTGTTAGTATGAAGCAGAATATGCCTCAGAAGCACCTTCCTGGTTCTCTTCAGTCTTACTCAATCTGTAGAAATTGGACATACAATCTTGTTGAGGATGGCATCATTGATTTTGAATTCATCGAACAGCAAACAGTTATTTTATGGCCGCCTCTGGCTCCATTTGGAAAATCAGATGATCACCCTTGACGTTAGGAATATTAACCTCCTCTCTAAATATAGTTTCCCTTCCATGACATTTACTGCATACATGAATCTGGATACCACTTGGTGATGATCTTCTTGTGCTTAATCCATCTTTAAGAACTATTAGGTCTCTGATGTGTTGCTCTACTGATATGTGTTATCATAGTGAAGAATTGCGTGTTTAACATCAGGGCTGTTCTTGATTGACATTGCTTGATTTCGATAGCTTTGAACTCCAAGAGTGCTTTGATGTCAGTCCAGATTGTTGTGTGATTATTGGTCCATACCCAGAAAACCATTCACTTGGATCTGTGTTCTAGACTGTGTCCTTCAGCATCTTTCCATTGTTGGTTGCAGGAGAAACAACTGAAGTGTGGCACAATTAGTGTGCAGAATAACTCTGGTAGTGTGTCATCGTGTATCCCAATAGCGTTGATCAATGTTTATGCTGTTGATCACTGGTTTGTCTGGTCCAAACTTTATCTACAGACCGCTGCCATATAACAAGAATATTGCTGAGAGGAGCATAGAACTGAACTCCAGCAATGTGATGGCAGTTATAAATAATCTTGGCCAGACAAACCAGTGAGTGACATTATGGGCATGGATGCACACAATTTGGATAATAACCTACATAATTTGCTGAAGCAGCCAACAATATTATGACCATGTCACATGGGTTTGTAAATAGTCAAGCCGAAATCAGTAATCATAGCTTTTGTAAATAATCAAGTGAAATCAGTAATCTGAGTGTTTGTAGATAGTCAAGCCAAATCAATAATCAGAGGGCTTGTAAATAGTCAAGCCAAATCAGTAATCAGAAAGTTTGTCAGTAATCAGATGGTTTGTAAACTGTCAAGCCAAATCAGTAATCATAGCTTATGTAAATAGTAAAGTGAAATCAGTAATCAGAGGGTTTGTAGATAGTCAAGCCAACTCAATAATCAGAGGGCTTGTAAATAGTCAAGCCAAATCAGTAATCAGAGCATTAAAACAAGCCAAATCAGAGGGTTTCTAAAGACATATTGTCCAGCTTGAACGTATATAGTAGGTCATGCTCACAGGCTGCTGGAACCAAATATATAAACAAGCAAGCATATTACTTCAGGTTTGGTTTGTTTTATGCTTAATGGTAGACTCAGATATATTCAAGATACAATTAAATATTTAGCATCCAACTGCATCACTGAGGCCATCATATTCACACATGCCTCCTATGTTGCTGAAGTCAGCTTGAGTAACTGAAACCTCTCAATGATACATGCTTCTACATATCTGTATAGAGCTATTGTAGTAAGACTGGAAGAGACCCTTATGAAGTTTCATAATTGCAAAGAGCAACAAACCTCGCATCGTCATTACTGAATCCATTGAAATCATGTTTGCCATTTGAATCTCTGTTCTTCTTGTCGCTTGTGATTGACTGCATTTACTGTATTTCTTTACTTTAGTTTGAGCATCATAAAGAGTAAAAGTGATAGCACTCTTTACATGATCATGAGAAATGTATATTGAGTCATTTTAAAAATCCTAACAGTGTTAAGTGACACACTGATGTTATTGTAGTTGCTCCCTGTTGGTTCACAGGCTGAAGGCACCATTGTTGGCACAGGTAATAAAGATATGTGCCCCAGGTATGTTTCTGTATACAGAAATGTACCCTAAACGCAGAAACCACCACACCCACAGGGTGTTGAAGTTGCATTCTGAGTGTGTTGAGGGTGCATACTGAGTTGCATCCTGATGGTGTTGAAGATGCACCCTGATGGTGTTGAAGTTGCCCTCTGATGGTGTTGAAGTTGTACCCTGGTGTTGTTGAAGTTGCCCCGTAATGGTGTTGAAGTTTTTTCTTGATGGTGTTGAAGTTGCATCCTGATGGTGTTGAAGTTGTTTTGTGGTAGTGTTGATATTTCAGATATTGTATGTAACTGGATCTCCTGGTCAGGTTTGTGTGATGTATCTGAAATATTATTACCTTGTAAGTAAATGTATTTCTTAGTCAATGTGGCAAAGATGTTCCTTGATGAAACATCTAGCAGGTGCACAGTTCTGTAGGGATATTTAATTCTCAAGATCCTTTTAGAAACAGTAGCATGACCAAGCAATTAGCCACTGTCCTGTAAAAAAAATCATCTTAATAGAGGCACATTGACCAAAATGACCTTTTCTCCACTTCACCCTAAGCTAGCAAACCCTGTTTCCAGAAGCATGGACAAAGGTGCTTTAAATATTGCATCGTGTAGCAATTAAGTGTCCAGTGTCGCTTTGCAAGATGGGCTGATTTAGAAGCTAACACATCTGCTAGCCAGCGAGACTATGCAGTCAACAGCTGCCCCAATAGTCCTCAGCTTTTAACAAGCTTGCCATTGATCAGCAGAAGCCTATGGCAGCCATTTTGTCGCAAGCAGACGACACTGGTTGTGAGGCAGATGACACATTGGGTAGACAGATTGAGTTTCCTATGAACCAGGCACCTGAAAGCTGGACCTAGTTGCAGTAGGGACCATATCTATCATTCTTCTTAACAAATAGATGTCCCTGTTTGATTCTGATCTTCTTTCAGGTGCCTACTATTAACAGACACTGAAACAATGATAAATTTCAACATGCAGGTGTAGGAGATAGGAAAAGTTCGTTGACTAGCAGCATGCAAGAACACTAACAAAATTATGGTTATTTAAACATGAGCACCATAAGTCAACACAAAACTTGGATTTGGCAGTGGGGTCAATTTGGGATGAGAATTAAATTTCAAATGAATGATTAGATTGGGAATGTATTTGTAAAAATACATCTGTCAAAGATTCTTTGCAGACATGAGATATTCTCAAAGGTTCTGCGTTTATATATATGCATTGAGTTATTCATTTAATGACTGATGAAAGAGTGTATGTTCTGAATTAAGAGAAAGGTGTTAAAATGAATGATAATAATAAAAACAAATCCATCATTCTACTTTTAAATTATATGATATATCTTTCGATGAAACTACATAAAGCTAATGTCTTCATTGATATGTTTTCAAATCTCATAATATATAGATCTGTGTGTTTATTAAGTAATTGGTGTTGGATGACAGATGTAAGAGATTGTTTTGAATTAATGGAAATGTCAAAGGAACTTATGAATGGTTCCATTCATAAATGTATTTGGAATAATTAATTGATAGAAATGTATCTGAAAAATGTTTTAACTCAGATCAAAACAAATGAAACATTGACTTAAGACATCTTAGTGTTCTGAATGATGTTCTGTTGAAGAAGAACACAAGCAGTGAGTGTTCTGTTTAGAACTTTGTCCAGTCACCAGGGCAAGCAACTTGAAACCAGACAAAACTTTCTTTGTCCAAAGTTGATGAATTGTGTCAGATTCCTGGAACAAAACCATTCCTCAGCTGTTAAAAGAACACATATTGCATTTGTAAGAACTCCATCGTTACTTCCAGTAACCTTTCTTTGTTTTGTTTTTCCATCAAAATTTACAAGAATGGACAACTCTTTAATCAGATTTCCAATTTGTCCAAGACAGTTTCTGTTTATGGTATGATATGAGAAAAAGTGACAAAACTCTTTTCATATTAATATTAAATCTCTGCCCAAAGCCGAGTTGTTCAGTTCCCACTGTTTCATGAGCATAGATAGTCATGATAACAAGTGTTAACCAAAAGCTGAGATCCTGCTCCACACATCTTTCATAAGTACATGCAAAGGCAAGTCAATTGTTCAACTGAAAAGATATGGTATGGTGAAAAATATAGGACTACACCTGGTAGAATCTTGTGTTTGCCATAAATAATTTTATTCAAACTCTGCTGAGGCATTGAATGTGTGTAGCCCAGAAGAAAGGCTGCAGATGCTGGAACATTGTTTGACATTACGGGGAAGCTGACCATTAGAAAATGGAGTCTTAAGTTATGTTTTTCTTTTGTTCTCTGAGCATAGATCTAAACATTTCATCAGTCTTCTTTGTTGCTAGTTCAGGTGGGTAAATCAGTGGAAGGGAACTGGATAGCTAATGGTTGCTGAACAATATCATATCAGTTGAAAAACCACCAGTTGAACCTTTTGGCTTAGTAACCTTTTTACTTTGCAGCTCAGATTAGATATCCTAAATCATATGCAAAGACAACAGAAACAGAAGAGAGGGAGCACAAGTGATGCTGCAACGGATACTTTCCTGCCTGGATGTCTTGTTCAAAACCTTTATTAGATGTTGTCAATGAAAACGACCCTAGTGTTTCTGAGCAATCTTCTGATAATGTCTGCTGTCTTTGTGGACAGACTGTCCGGAACTTCTGATAGTAGACATATGTAGCTATGTCAGTGGTCACACCAAATAGTAACTCATGACCCATGGATGAAGGAGCAGCCTTTTTTCTGACGTTTTTACATTGGGATAGTCAGGATAGTAGTATACCATGTACAAAATTTTGAAATTGTGTCTTTACAGATAGATGTCAAAGTGATGACACATGATTATTGGCAAAGTTTACTAATCTGTTAAAGTATTTGAATACATACACCTCATTACACCTGCATCACTTTGGGCTATTTTCACACAATCAGCTCTGTCACCCACTCACTAACTCACTCTCACTCACTCACCTGACATTGTCCTTTTGTGCGCTGATAGAATAGTTCAAACCTTTCTGATGTCCAACATGATGCCATGCAATAAAGCAAAATGATTCACCATTCAGTTCAAGAAATAAATGAAATTCTAACACTTTTTGAAACAATTTTCACTAACATTCATCAAAATGAATATTTTGATTATTTGAACAATCTTAAATGAATCACTTACAGTTTATAACAGTCAATATCTTGCAGCGTAACCGCATTCCAAGAGTGACCTTGACATTGTTATCGTGAGGCTGTTTCCATAGCATTCTATGGCTTCAGCTGTTCAATGGCATTATTTTTTGGTCAATGAGATCAGTTAATTCCATGACTGGCTGTTCAGCTTTTCCCTGTTGAATGTTATCATTACTCCAAGAATGGGACCAATGTTCTATAAATGAACCTAGGAAGAAGAAAATCAATATATGACATTTAACATTGTCCCATAAAAAAGGCGATGGAGGTGTTTTTCACATGTATCCTCTAGTGTTTCAACGCTAAACTTTACAAGTCATATACAGAATATTTCTACCATTAAGTTTGATTTGCTCAGGTTTTACTCAATATGTCCAACTATTTGTGGAAGGAGCTACACTGGATAGTTTCAGATTATGAAAATATAAATATTTTAGATATAAAAACAACAGAAAATCAAACACAAAATATATAAATTCATTTTCATTTTCATTCGTCCAGTCTTTTTAACTGATGGTTATTGAAAATACAAAATATATAACTAACAAAATCTCACAGAAAGTAACTTATTAGGTACAAATCATCAAATATATACTAGCTCTAGCTACTGAAAATGTCTTGAACACTCCAAAGGTATGGTCAAGATGTAGTATGTGTTGCTCTGGTTTTATTGTTAGTCACAGGTTTGAATCATGCTGTAGATTTCCCCTCATTTCTAGATCAGTCCCTCCTTAACATGAATAATTGCATGTATTTTTAAATATCCACTTTAACCTTGAATTATTTTGAAAGACCAGGTTTAGGTAATGCTCATAAATTGTTCTTATTTGAACGCAAAGTGCATAAACGCTAGCTGCATTTGTGTGTCTTTGTATTGGCAAGGATGTTTTATTGGCTTCTCATAATAGCACAAAACTGACTTTATTGACCATGTTTTAATACTTCACAAATACTCCTATACTTGTCAATGCTTCATTGCATGGAAATACTGGCAGACATTGTACCCTGGGAAGGTATGCATGCTCAGTCAAACAGATTTATGAGACTGTTGTGTTAACTTGGTCCTTTCTAAATTGTGTCAGACAGTCTGTCAGACAATAAAAAGGCTTCTCTGCAAAATAACTGTTGACATTGGTTGTATTAAAGTAGAGCTCTAAAATCCAAATTTGTCCAGCAATCATCCAAAACAAGCCTGTATTTCAAAATGTCTTCAGTTCTGATAACTGAGAGAATACTTGACTCCTTCCTATTATGTTTCAAAAGACTCTTTCATGAAACATGTTTCAGGTAATTTTATTACAGAGAATGGGTTGTGGGAATGGACACAGTCAATTTATAAACATCAGATTAAGGCTTGACGAAAAACAATTTCTTCTTGCTTATGAATTTGCTTTTCAAATTCTTGTTCAAATTATTCTTGCCAATTATATTGTGATTCGGCAACAGATATAGGACACAAAATAAGGACTCACTTCCTGAGTCTGTCGTGGGGTTATCTATTTGAACCAGCTGAGCTGTGCCTCATCTCACAGATTGTATTGGCAGGCCCTTCAATCAGCACGACAGATTTTACATGTCGAGCTACTTATCTCGAGCTACTTATCTCAAAAAATTATTATATTGATTTTTATCATGAAAAATTGGACATGATAGATTTGCACTCTGGTTCCTGGTGTCTTTGCATAATCATGTACTAGAAAGGCCACACAGGCACATATTCCTATTGATTCAGTTTTTTAAGTGTTGAAATTTTGACTGAACAGGTCAAACCAGAATACTCATTTTGAAGGCAAGGATTCCATGGAGACTCTGTATATGCATGGCAATGTTGAACCAAACTCGTCTGACAACTAATGTAACTGGTCTTTCTTGTTGGACACAAGACCAGACAGGTTCTCTATAGTCAAGAGTTTGTTCAGATCATTATTCATTGATACAAATTTGGAAATAATAAAGTTAGGAATTTAAAATGTTTTGAAATATATTGAAAAACATTCATCTGGGACTGTCAAATTTACCTGATACCAATTATAAAGTCTATAATTTAAAATATCAAAATGAAAAACAAGATCATTCACCTTGGACTGTCAAATTTACCTTTAAGCATTAATAAAGTTAAGATTTTTTTTTTTTAAAAAGTAAAAACATTTAGATGAAACTGTATACTGATCATCAGTATATGGCTTCCATTGTGACATGTAAATATTAAGCACACTATTTGTTTATGATTTAAAATTATGGTTTGGATTAAACATATATGGTCAGATGTAGTAGTACTAACAATACTGGAATAGGTCAGACACACCTTTAACAAACATAAATTTTATCACTTTAATACACCATTAAAATTATATTACATAATGGTGAATGAATATATGATAAATGTATGTATATAGATATCATGACTGGGAGAACATACAGTGTTAGTACCAGCTGTCATTTGGCATTTGTCCTGAAGCACAGAGTCTGTGAGTTCCTGCAACGACAAAGCAAGATCGAATTAGCAGATGCTTTTTCTAGAAGGAAAGAGACGTCAAACTTCACCTCATCTGTGTTGCCATGTCCAATTTTCGTTACCACGCCAACCTTGGGAAGACAAGATAGCTAAGGGATTGCTGTCCATCGCTCTAATTACCCCTTCTTCCACAATACATACCTCCAATACACCGACTCATGCTGACCAGTTGTATGGCAGATCTCATACAAAAATAGTCAATTCCATTTGCTGAAGATAGCCACAGAATGCATTTCATGACAGCCATGATCCCAGCTTGTGATATGAATGTGAACTTGATTATGTAAAATATATTATATTTCAAAGTTCGTGACTATGAAAGATGTGTTTACTTTGCGAAATGAAACAAATTAATCAAATTCTTAAAGGATACTGTCTTTACTTGATTTACATTGGGCTAGATTGGCACTAGTTCGGCTCCACATTTTCTGCCCAGATACCCCACTCCCTATTACCGTACCATACCCAGATACTGGTTATATTAATTCCTGACTTCAAATTTGCAAGAAGTGACAAAATATTCTTCAGCTCAGAGGCTAAAATGTTGAGTTTTTCAAGGTCTTAACCGTGTATTATATACGAAAGAAGTGAGTGTAAGTTATGTCTCAGTTGAAAGGAATAATACTTAATGGACAACAACTCCTTTATTTCTATGATGGGACATTTCTGTTTAGCTTCTTATACCATTTTCAAGCAAGAATACAAAGACAGTACAACCTTTTAATCATGAGAAACTAACATATTACATTGGTAAATCTATCAGTCACAAGATGATAATTGGCCCGGGTCGAGCTCATTGCCCACACTGGGTATCCAGGTCACCCATCCCAACCCTACTAGTAGTATTGAATGTTTGGTGTTATTGGTTTATTGTTGTTATTTGAAGTAGCTACATATATTTATGTAATGAATCTAATTCTAAGTAGTTTAGTTGGTGGGTACGATGTGACAAACTCACTTCTGGTGTCCCTCAGTGTAATATTGCTGGAATATCGCTCAGAATGGCATAAAACACGCTTACTCATTTTAGTTGACACACAGTTCAGCCATCAAAAAGTCAGCAGGATAATGTTGAGGACATAAAAGTTCAATTTTTGTCAGTTGTTTAATTTGGCCTCATTATGCAATAGGAAGCTCAAAATCATAATGAGTGAGTTTAGTTTACACCACACTCAGCAATATTCCAGCAATATTACAACATAAAAAAATCAAATCTAGGCCAGACAACCCAATGATCAACTACATGATCATTTAAGCATGCAACTGGGGTACAATGACATGTGTCAAGCATGTCAGCAAGTCATTACAAACACAAGTGAAGACAGGTCAACTATTTACCTCAAACCGAAGAACTTGGTAAAAATCAAAGAAGGGAATTGCATCTGACATGTTTTTTGTCACTAATGCATCAACCACCAGTTATAGCATATGTTATGAGATGCATTTGCAGAGTATGTGCATGTTTGTACAGCATGCATAGATTCTGTAGGTATAGCTCATTTATAAGATGACACATGGCATGATCAAGATGAAATTGAATGGTCTCATACATCAGGAGCCATAATGTACGCTTTAGATATTCCTTTTCAAGAAAACCTATAGCGTAATGTGCCTTGACAACAACTCTTTTCTAACTTCCTGCATTGCTTGTTTACCAAGAAAACCCATGAACAAGAAAATACATACAGCAAGCTAGTATTGAATTATTTTTTCGATTAGATAAATATTTACAGATCCAATCTCCCAAACTCCAGCTTAAGATCACCAAAACCTTGTTTAAAGGAATATCCACTTTTTTAAGAAATTCCATTTTTTGTGTTGTTTCAAGTATTGATAACACAATAGTCACTTGAGGATTCTCTACAAAAATAAGATTTTCAATATATAGGAGAACTTTGCTGACTTGAAAATCATTAAGCTGAAATATTGTTGAAGGTACGGTAACTGCGTTGTCTTGAAGAATCCTTGTCTGACGGTCGTAAGGGATAGCTTAAGAAAACATAATACTATACAGATCACAGTTTATTGTTTATTGTAGTTTACAATGTTTCGATGGAGATTGTACACATCTTTCAATCTTAAATTGTTCAAAGTTTATCTACCTCATAAGACAATGTGTATGATGATGTTTTTACAATTGTTTTTACAGTAAATATCACAATCCTGTAGATTTTATTGAAACTCTTTTTTAATCAGATACTGAGTTAGTTCTCTTTCTGCTTGTTTCTAAGGGCTCCTGGCTATAATTGTCTGGAATGTGAGGTTTCTGAATGAAGGAGGTCATGACTAACATCACAGTTAGCTATCTTGCTCCATGAATTCCCGCATCAAGAGCTTATTGTCCTGTGTTCTGATATTGGTCAAGGTTGGATTTTGTATGCTCAGACATTTTGAAGATTGGGGCTAGAACTGAACTTCTGTAACACATGCTTGTCATATAGGACAGTTGACAGGATCGGTTGGTTAGGTTTGCTGACTTGGTTGACACATGTCATCAGTTCCCAATTGCTTTGACTGATGCTCATTTTGCTGATAACTGGATTGTCTGGTCTAGATTCGATTATCTACAAACTGACAAAATATGGCTGGAATATTGTTAAGTGTGGTGTGGACCAACCAACCAACCAACCAACTTGTACACTCTACAACACCTACTGGTGTGTATGTTTGTTTGGTTGTTGTTTAATGCCACACTCGGCAGTATCCCAGCTCTAAGGCAGTAGTCAGTAAGTGCTGACTTGGTTTGGCATGTGTCATTATATCCCACTTTTGTAGACTGATCCTAATGTTGTTGATCACCCGATTGTCTGCTTTTACTAACTGCTATCGTATACCTGGACATTTTTTTAGAGCAGCATTAGGCAAAAAAAAGACAACTATTGATCAGGAGGTTATTACATTGATTCTGTCATCCATAATGTTCATTTCCTGTCTTTGATTTGATTTTGATTTTAGAGCTGTATATATTTTTAAACACCAAGTCCATAAATTCTTTAAGAGTCATCTGCTTTTGCCAGTCATATTTGTAGTCTGCACCCCAATCTGGCAGGGAGTCCTTGAGGTGGTCAGGTCATAATCAGTGGGATAGGTCCGATAACTTTGATCGGGAGAGAATTAGGATTATCTGCTTCTGGGTGGTTGGCTCCATATTTGAAGAGATTAGACCATACTGCAATGTAAGGTTAATCAGCCTTTTTGGGTGGATTATTGTTGTGAGTAATCAAGGTTTGTGTTAGTACATATGGACTGTATAATGAAGGGATTAGCCACTTGAAACTATTACATTAGTGTTATAGTTTGGCCTTAGGCACTGCAGTTTGTTTTTCTGAGTAGTGTCACATATGACTATAAAGATCTGTTGGTCATTATGCTAAGGTTTGAATTAGAGAGATTATCCATGTATGATTCTTGTCAGGACACCCATACTAACAGTTTTCATTGGTTTCACAGGTTTTTACCAAATGTATACACATACTGCTCACATTTCGCTACCATTACAAAGGACTAAAATAACTTAGCCAATCAGGCTAAACCTAAATTCTACCATGACTTCAGTAAATACTGGATTGTGATTGGTTAATCAAAGTCATTCAGAGGTATATAATCACGTTATATACCTCTGATTTTCCAACACGTTAAGTATTTGTTTAAAATCTGAATAACACGGTTATGGTAGAATGGAGATAAACATATTGTGTTGGAAAATCAGCGGTATATAACAAAATTATAAAAGCTCTAAATTTTGTATTTAAAACCTCACGCTACACAGACCGCCATCATATAGCTGGAATATTGTTGAATGCAGCATTAACCAATAAACCAACCAAATCTTCCAATGTGGTACCATTTATCTCAGATCTCACAGTTTGTTATACAGAGTTACTTCCCTTAGACATGACTTGAGCCTATGATCATTGGTTGAGATCCCACTTCTCCCAGACTCTGCTTCCAGCTTTGGTGGTGCCAACAGGTGGGTTTACCATATAGGTCAACTTCGAGACCTGATTCGACTCAGGTTTTCCTCCCACATGGAGCTGGCACTCTGTCAAATTACACCCCCATAACATGTAGAGAAATGATCTAAAAAAATGGTTGAGCATATACAAAATAGTTTGACTGTTCGGATGTTGGTTCTGAGGTAAGACGTATGAAACTTCCATTCAAGCAAATCTTTGAACTCATTCCTCACAGTGAACTAATAGAGAGAAGACTGACCATATTTTTCTCGAGAATGGTGCAGGAGCACACATTTAAAAAATAAACGCAGCTGTGTAAAGTGGATGCTAACACAAAGACAGACTTTCCAACTGTGGAATAGTTATGTCAGCAAATCTGTACTACAGTGTGCAGTGTAATCAGTGTAATGTCTGGTCATAAAAGGCATTCATCCTATATCTGGACTTACATTTATAATTTCTTCTATTTATTCCATTCAAAATTTCATTCAGTATACATTACATTGATCCATATTTTGTTGCAGTGCAACAGTTCATGATCCCCATACTGGTGCAGTGCCATAGGTTCATGATCCATAGTTTGTTGCAGTACAACAGTTCATAATCCCCATATTGGTGCAGTACCAAGGGTTAATGATCCATAGTTTATTGCAGTACAACAGTTCATAATCCCCATATTGTGCAGTACCAAGGGTTCATGATCCATAGTTTATTGCAATACAACAGTTAATGATCCCCATATTGTGCAGTACCAAGGGTCCATGATCCATAGTTTATTGCAGTACAACAGTTAATGATCCCCATATTGGTGCAGTACCAAGGGTTCATGATCCATATTTTATTGCAGCACAACAGTTAATGATCCCCATATTGTGCAGTACCAAGGGTTCATGATCCATATTTTGTTGCAGTACAACAGTTCATGATCCCCAGATTGGTGCAGTACCAAGGGTTCATGATCCATAGTTTGTTGCAGTACAACAGTTCATGATCTCAACATCTGTACAGTACAGTGACTATTTTCCGTTTAGTCCCATTACACAATCGTGTATCTGTGTCTCCCACATAATGGGATTCCTAGTCTCACCATGTATTTATTCAGTGTGTAACATCAGTGTCCCATCTAACTGCTATCTACATCCATAATCACGGCATCCTTCCCTTATTAATGGCTATAGCTCAGGTTTACAGTTTGTTCCACGTTTCAGCAACAGTAATGGTATATAAAAAGGCTTAAAACAGATTCCCCAATCGACAAGATGTTACAGAACAATTAGGCAGTGCTGGCTCCCTTGTACTGCCTGGGCACATAGTATCTGAAATCTACATCATGTATATGAATGTTTACAATAGCTAGGTCCATTGTATAACATCTTGGGGTAAACATGTTGCGATGCCCAATAGCTTCCATCTGCTCTCTGCCCTACAAACCTGCTACCAACTCAAATCTATTAAGTCCACAGTCATCATGTTTGCACTGACGATAAGGGTCCAGAAGTTGGCGGGAAGGAGAAGAAATATAGGGGGAATTTCATGCTGCCATATTAAGGAGTAATACCTGGGCAGGTCTATTGATTGGGAGATCATACGTCTTTGTCAGATTTAATTGACACGGTTACTTTTGATTCCGTTGGAATGCGTTTAAATGTGTGAATATCTGTGACAAGACTTTGCTGATTGGTACTACTGGCTGTAGACCTGGGGCTAGAGCTTTTCAAATTATGCTTTATTTGTCTAACCTGTGGTCAAATCAGGTCCAGTTTTATCAGTAGACTGCTTGATGATCAGTCAAGCATTGCATGGTCCATGGCTATTAGCACTGTTGTCGATTTTTCACACTGTCAGAGCCTGCTAATATATTTGGTTTCCAGGTGATAACTTGAATAAATATTGACATGATTAGATCAAATTGTTCATGTTAATGAACCCTACATAAGTGTGCCAGTAAGGAACATAAAGGTTGAAAGTTGTCAGTAAAATAAGTAGTGAAAGATATCAAGGAAAATTCATCATTTAATTATTTCATTTTAAGGAATCAATTCAGAATAGATCTAAAAGTCTGTTGCTTTACTTTTGATGGTTTGATGAATTTTAGAGCTAGTGCTTGTGTTTGGGTCTCATTAACATTGTAACCTTTCCAGACAATAACCTCTTCTACTCCCTTTCCACCCAGATCCGCTTTTACCCAGATCTCCTTTTACACGGGTCACCTTTCACCCTCATCACCTATTACCAAGTTTACCTTTTACCCACATCAAATTTTACCCTAAATCCCCTTCACCCACATCACCTTTTACCCTCATCACCTTTTACCCGGTTCACATATTCCCACATAACCTTTTACCCAGTTAACATTTTACCCTCATCACCTTTTTTTACCCAGTTCACCTTGTACCAACATTACCTTTTTGCCAAGTTCACCTTTTACCCAGTTAACATTTTACCTTCATCACCTTTTTACCCAGTTCACCTTGTACCCACATCACCTTTTACCCAGTTCACATTTAATCCACATTACCTTTTAGCCAATTTCATATTTTATCCACATCACCTTTTGCCCATATCACCTTTTACTCAGTTTACATTTTACCCACATCACATTTTACCCTCATCACCTTTTTACCCAGTTTACATTTCACCCACATCACCTTTTGACCCACATTACATTTGACCCACATCACCTTTTTACCCAGATCACATTTGACCCACATTACCTTTTACCCATTTACCTATTTCTACATGAAGGAATCAAAGCCGATATAAAACATGTGGTGTTGAATTATGTTGGTAGTGTCCAATGTTTAGTCCATAGAGGCACTACTACTATGACAGCAGTATGCACAATTAGTGGGTGCCTTTTTTTTTGCATATACCGTTATAATCTCTATATATGCCATGAAGAAAGGCAAGAGGAAACTTAAGGACCATTGTCTGTTGGAATGGTGTTGTACACTCCTCACCGACGTAAGTTCAATCACATACTGCTAAAAATCAATAACGACAGATTCATCTGTCGACTCAGCAAAATGGGAAAGCCTCCAATAATATAAACCTTATCTACTATGATAATACTTTACACTGACTGTGAATAAAACAGGGTAATGACACCACACTGAATACTGACACAATAACATCAGTAAAATCACAACATGCACAACACTGCTATAAATATGTTTCTGAAAGTATCCTTTGAATTATGCCACTTCATTGCCACTGCAGCTGACGTACAAGATGCAGTAGTAATAATGAAAATGATATTATAATGAACATTTTATATAGTTTCATAGTTCATGAAAGTTTTGCATCCCATGTTTGATGAAGGTAGCTCAACAAGTTAAGAGGAGATAATTTCTACAGCAAATGTACCATCCCACAATATGAATGTACCATTCAGACCCTTCACAACTGTATCATCAACACTGAACCATCACAAAATGACCTCAAGGTACTGCCATACATTTATAATGTTGATGTGTGTGAAAGTCCATGCTGATTGTTTGCATGTATAAGGGAAGAGACAATCTTGGTTAACAGGAACAGTGATGATGTGGAGAAATATTTCTATCATTATCCCAATCATGGCTCTTTTGCCTTTTCGGGGGTGGGGTAGGATAGTGGTTAAAGTGTTCACTTGTCATGCCTTAGTCCTGTGTTCAATTCCTCACATGGGCACAATGTGTGAAGCCCATTTCTGGTTTTCCCCACAGTGATATTGGTGGAATATTTTCTAGAAACGACATAAAACAAAACTCACTCACTCTAAAACCTTCATGTTTGATTGCACCAACATTTTTGTGAATTCATTTTTGTTCCTACAAACATGGAATATAATTGTCACCAGACCCTGTATCTGTATTTATACTTGTAACCTTTATAATTATGATGGAATCTTCCATGCCAACATCACATACAGGTGATTACCTAATTCCAAGCATCATTTTCATCTCACATCAACTAATTACTTTTACCTATGTTCTCACCTACAAATTAGGTGAACTGGATGGACACCATGATGATTGTCTGTAAAGTAGCCGTGAACACTTCTGTGACAATATACTGTCACTTAGTCTGAGTGATTGACAGGATGAGATGGGTGATTATAGCATTACACTAATTATTCATAAGTTTTCTCACCAAAGGAGCACATCATACACATGCTTATTTCTGGCTTTATCATGGAATACAATCCTTCCTCCAGGCACGACTTTGGTGAACAATTTTTTATATACAGGATATTTGTTAATATTGAGATCAGTATTTAATAAATATTCCTTGTGGTCTCTGATGTTTTCTTCTAGCTTTCTGTTACAAATATACTTAATTGTATCTTTCACATTCAGAAAAAATTATTATATTTTTGACAGACACAAGTTTGGTTCAATATTCTGATAATTCTGATTGTACTTTATTTGTTTTAAAATTTATGTTCTCAGACTGAAAAAAATTAACACTATGAAATAGATCTTCTCTAAGACTTAATTTAATTGTCATTTCTTAAAGGGGGGAAAAATTGTTTTCAATTGTAAACATTGACATGAAAGATATTCTTTAAATACAGTCAAACATTCTACTCACAAAAAAACTTAGCAATTTTAAATTCCTATTTCTCTAATACTATCATATGGCTTGAAATGTAATAATATCTTTGACAATACATGCTTGAGATTTATATCAACAACATACTTCAGTTATATCAACTTACTGCAGCAAAACCGGTCAAAGGTAACTGAAGTAAATATTTACAATAACTTGATTGACGACAAACCAGATCAAAGTGTAGATTACCTGCATTGAAAAACTCTCAACAACTTTGTAAGCCACAAGTGTGTTAGATATGCCACTGAAAACCAGGGCTACTTTTGCGAATCCCTTACCCCAGCTTTGATAGAAGGGACTATGAGGATAAGCAGTGTGCCATTTGTGATAACATGGAGCTGTTCAAGCTAAACTGGGAGCTAGTTAACGCTACACTAAGCACAAGGCAGTAGGCCATTGGTCACCAGCCTTACAGTCAGTTGGCTATACAGCGAGGGTTGGTATTGATGATCATCAATACATCTCGGTGTGTATATACACAAATATGGGATAAAGGCATTCCCTATGTGTGTCTCACAACAGAGTCAGCGACGATTGAAATCCGTCCGTCATATCGTCTAAGAACTCCCATGCTGCTTTTCTTAATTGGCCAACATTGGATAATGCCCACGGAACCGTCGAAATAGCAACTAGCTTGGTTTCAGCTGAATACATACGCTAGGGAGGCTTGGCTGCAACAAGCGAACTCACTAACTCACCAGCCTTGTAGTCCCTCCACTGTGAGCTCTCCTGTAATGCAAGCTTAGAAAATTAACAGACAGATTTCACGTCTGCTGTTGTTATAGGGAGAGACCGTCAGCCATGATTCCTTGGACATTGAGGAAATATTTGAAGAGGAAACGGGGATAGTGTGATGGAGACAGGAATTCCATTACCAAAATGAGAAAAATCATGGAGAGTTTTAAGGATGTGCTGTTTTTAGGCACTCATCAAATGCGTCCGCCACATGTTTCATAGAGGATAGGATTATCACAGTGGATATTTTATGTTTGGATATTGTTTCTCTCCCATGAACTCTGAAGTATTCCAAGCACACCTGAGAGTATGTTGCTTCCTCGGTAATTAACATGTGTGCTTCCCCCAGGGATAGATTAGTGAATTCAAGGGCTCGTTTTCATTTGGGCTGGCTTTAGCCATATCCGACTTGTTTACTACCTGAAGACTTTTGGGGGAGATATTACCTAAATTTGTTGGTAATTAATGTGAGTTTGGTGTCAGTGACGGGTTGTTGTGCTTACGGACCACAGAAGGTGATTTGAAGCCAGGAAGAATAGGACATATGGGTGAGATTGGTGTAGAGGTGTAGTGCTTGCCATACGGAACATGTCTCCTATAGTCAAGGGAGGATGTTGCTAGGATTATACTGCCTCAAAGATGGTTGCACCAAGCAGTAGACATAGCCAATGTATCGGTCCTTTAAGCGAAGCTTGGAGAGCTCAGTCCTCCTTTCTCACTGACTGTTTATCTGGATTTTTTGGTCCATTCTATTCGATAAGGAGAGACACCACTGGCATTATGACAACTACGGATATAGATATTGTAGGTGAATCCTGAAAACCGTGAGTACTACGCTGGTGTTTCAGGAGAAAGTATTGTATTGTGTATGGAGGATAATGGTTGTGGACACTTAATGCCACTCAGTCTGTAGTGTTGTTTTTTCATGAAGGATCAAGGAATATACCAATTCTAGGAAGAAATAGTTATGTCCGACATGGATCTGAAACCACGGCCTGATCGTCCTCGGATTTACATGTCCAGTAAGACACACAAGGTGGTTGTCGTGTTTCCTAATGGAGAGGTGGTTGAAGGTAGGAGATATTGAAATAAACATGCTTGTTGATGAAATTTACATGTTGGTTGATGAAATTTACATGTTCGTTGATGAAATTTACATGTGACATATGTCACTCTTTGTATGTTTCAGATATGTTGAAGTAACTAAATTAATTGTTTATATCTGTGTAGACCTTGTGTGTTAAAATCATGATGTGTGGTACATGTTCAATGATTGTCAGTAATAGATTATTCAAAGAAATGAAATTCCCAACATAGAGACTATAGTGTTTCAGAGTTTAAGCGGATGTATACAAGTGACCTGATATATCCAACTGAACTGATAAGAAGGACATGATGTGTAGATGTGATGTCAACAGCTTAGGGTATCAGAATATTAAATTTGATGTTAATAGAAAGTTTGTAAAAATATAATATTACATCATTTTCAATTCAGGTCTAACATTAGAAATAATTGCTTCAATCTGTCAAAAGGTGTCACTTACAAGTGTATGGTTCAGCTTGTTATGTCCTACTGAAATACATGATGCATGTGTAATACTTTTGTTGTTTGCATAGTGAAACAGACGTGTGATGTCATTGTCTATATCGTAATGGGCATGGGCAGCATGCAGCAATGATGCTGGGGCTTCATGGAGAAGTAGGTCAGATGAAGAAATAAACATCATCTTTATTCATATTACATCCTATAAAGATGCAACCAGATATCTTAAACATACAGAATATCCTCAGAAAGAAATCACTCTCATTGTTTTTGTAGAATGAATTATCATCGTAAATGAATTGGTTGTATATTTCAGTGATGATAAAACATGTATTCAGTTGTAAATTTGTGATGCATAAAACTGGGAATATGAGGAATTAAATGATTTAATGAAGAAAATAGTTGTCAGTGGTTTCTATTGCAAGTAGCTAAATAATGCAATGTTGACAGATTTGACAGGTTACATTTGTACCATGTGTGACGTACATTTCTGTCTAGCTGCTATTTCCCATATGGGGTGTTAGTTTCATCTAGGAGTGTAGGTCAATGACAGGGTGGGCTGCATGGTCTGACAGACTGAATTCTGTCTGTTCTAGTGTACTGCAATATTGTTGTAGGGTTGACAAGATTGGGTGCACATGGGATCATACAGGATAATGTTTGTAGGATTGACATGTGGTGTTTCATCATAAACTATACTGTGGTATAATTGAATGGGCAGTGTACATGTGTGATCACACTGTTACCATATGTAGGATTGACAATGTGTGATACACTTTGTACTATACTTGATTGACAATATGTGGTACAGTTCATACCATACTTGATTGACAATATGTGAAACAGTTCATACCATACTTGATTGACACTATGTTATACAGTTTGTACTATATTTGATTGACAAAATGTGGTATAGATCATACCATACTTGGTTGACAATATGTGGTACAGTTCATACCATACTTGATTGACAATATGTGACACAGTTCATACCATATTTCATTAACAATATGTGATACAGTTCATATGATATATGACAATATATGATATAGTTCAGACAATATGTGATATGGTTCACACCATACTTGATTGACAATATCTGAATGGTTAATACATATCTGAATGGTTAAGGTATATCTGAATGGTTAGTACAATATTATCTGAATGCTTGATGTATTTCTGAATGGTCAACATATATCTGAATAGTTAATATATTTATCAACATATATCAGAATAATCTGAAATGCCGTACGCATGACGTAAGAAGTATCAGCAAGGGGTTATTAGATGCTACTGTGGTGTGCTGATGAGAGTCAGTGTTGAATGAACATTGAGGCCATTGTCGATGTACTGTGCAGGTAAAATCCCCTGTATTATGTGTATACAATCAACTCCCACAGTTGACTGTTAGGAATATTATTGCTGTGACATCATTTGATGAAGTCAGTAGTGGTAATCGTCTTTACTGTTTATTTGTATAGTGATTTTTCAGATATTAACAATTGATTTTGAATCTCCCATGACATTTGTTTTGTCTTGAATGGGCAACGCTGTACTGACATAACATCAAATCATAAATCAATATTTGAACAAATATTCCTATGTGGATTCTGGGCTAGAATTTGTTCCCAGCATTGTATCCTGCTTGTAAGAGGTGGCTGTATGGCTTGGGTGGTCAGACTTGCCCTCACAGATCATTGTGTATGATTGCCCATGGTTTTACTGTGCTCATTATGTCAATCACTGGTTTTACTGTTCCAGACTTGATTATTTAGTGTTTATTACATGGAATTATTATGGCATCAATAACAAAGAGTGAAGAATAGGTGTCTTACACTGCAGCATACAACCTTAAGTATCACTGTGTGATATCACTCAATATACAGTGTTACATGTAACCTGTGATTGATTGTAACCTGTGTTAGATTGTAAGGGTCACTGGGATGGCCTAGTGGTTACAGCATCCACTTGTCATGCTGAAGATCCTGGTTCGATATCCCACATCGGTACAATGTTTGAAGCCCATTTCTGGTATCACATACTGTAATATTGCTGACATATTGCTGAAACTTAGTCACTCCTGATTGCGATAACATGTACCCTTTACTTCGAGAATTATGCATGTTTAAAACTAAGCCAGCTTATATTATGATTGTTTGATTTCAATGATTTCTTGAGGTTACTGTCTCAGAATGAAACCATACATAGTAATTGTGTGTCTCGTTGTCAAATATCCATTATTTATTGATTGGTTTTCCTATTATTACCAATGTTTCTACTGATACAGTTGTTATTTTAACTGTGTTTTCCCTGCCAGCGTTTTTGAAGGTCAAAGCAGCTCATGCATGGAGCCTCAATTGTTAAACGGTTTGTTTTGTGTAGAATGAATGGACGAGGGCACCCTGTAATGATAGAATTATGAATGGCTAGCATGGTATTGATGGATTTCAAAATGGTTGCGAAAAACAGACGAAAATAGAAACATGATTGACAGGGAGGTGTACATTTCATGTCATTCAAGATAAAATAATTTGAAATGCTCTGATTGATGTGTAATATGGGTCATGTTGAAATGAACACTTAAAGTAGCAACAGTCTGCACATCACAATTATAGTACTAACTTGGCATCATAATGGCTTTTTCTGCTTGATTGGCACGATGGCTAATAGCTTGATGCGTTGCTTGATAATCATGTCGGTGCTGTAATTAACACATAACTAACTTAGGTTTGGCTCAACGGTCAGTTGTTATCAAGACAGAGGCTTACATGGCCATGCTAATCTCACCTTCTATTTACCTCCATTACTCTGTTGTCATCAGTCATGGAGTACTGATGGACAGCAGTGTGTGGGAGAGGGGATCTCCTTGATTTGGGCTTTCATCTGCTGAACATTTTAAACTTGCCTGAATTTCCATGGATGGAGTATGTCACATGAAATGTTTTAAGCTTTGACATGGAGTCCATTTCTAGAGAGACATATGAATGCACAAATATCGAGACTCAATATATAGAGAGAGCATTAACAGAGAGAGGGGGGATCTAGAGAGAGCAATAATAGATAGAGAGAAAGAGAGCAGCATAAATATCTAGACTAAATATGTAGAGAGCATTAGAAGAGAGAGAGGAGTCTAGATAGCGCAATAAAAGATCGAGAGAGAATAAGACAAATATCAGGACTATAAATATGTAGTGAGAGCATTAAAAGAGAGAGAGGGAGACAGATCAGCACAAATATTTGACCTCATTATATTGGTTAAAGAGAGCAAGATATGCAAAGAAAGATAGAGAAAAAAAAGGAGAGAGGAAAGAAAGAATATCTGGACTCTGTATAGAGAGAGAGATAAAAGGAGAAAGAAAAGGAAATATAGAGACACACGCACAGTCAGAGAGAGAGAGAACAGCACAAATATCAGGATTCTATCTTTTCTATATATGGAACAGAATGCAACCCATGCTTGAAGAACTGTGGAGCATTTCATGGACAAGAGAAATTGACCATGTAGCTTTAGTCCTCCGATAAACCTCACTGAAAGAAAATTGACTTGAATCAATAGTTCCAGATGGTGTACATGTACTTATGTACATATCTGTCAATAATACAGAATTATCAAGCTAGCGTTGACAGGTTTATACCCTTGGATGAAATATGAAGGAGATCTATTTTTTAAATGAATCACTTGTTCATTTTTGCAATGTAGATTGAAAAATGCTTGATTGATAGCATCCTTTATATGCTTCATTCTTAATCTGTTTTCTGCTTGGTCTGTTCATGTGAATGTACGATAAGATTCATGTTTATTGATAGATTCATGGTTAAAAGGCTGAATAATTCTGAACTTCACTGAGGCATTTTTTGTTGTATGAAATACACATTTTGTCAAACATCATCTTCAGTTAACATAGGCATGCTAACTGCATGTTATTTTATTTATGTGTTTTTGAGAACAAGTTGAGGCAGTCCTCTGTACTTATATTGATACTGAAATTCTCATTTACTCACTCTCTCACTCACTCACTCACAAATTATATTATTAGAGTTCTTATTAATCTGTCATATAATATGTCATACATGTAATAACAATTGTTTGATTAAACATGTGTTGCAATCTATATTTAAAAATTGATCATTGTTTCTCTCTGCAGTCATTAGTGTTCAATGTTATAGACTTGTGCTACCACAAGCAAGACAAACTTGCCAGTTTCCCCGATCTGTGATTGGTTGATTGCATGAGTTATGAGGTGTCATTTTGTCACAATGCAACTCGTTTGACGTCACAGAAATCCATTTCACATTACAAGATCTACAGCCTGGACAAAATATCTTGAGAAATGTGTATCCCATATCCTTCAAAGATAGACATATACACAGTAAACACAAGATCACTGACAAAGGTAAATCAGTCAGCTGAGCATTCACGCCCACTGTCAGGAAATATTTGTGAAATCAATTTTCATGCGTAGGTGAACCCAATATTTCGTTGAGGGTGAAATTCATGTCTCTATGGCACAGCTGTGAAATAAACATATTAACCTGTTTCTCTGTACTATGGCTAGCTCAATATGACAAGCGTATTAAATCTTGTCACCAACCCAGGAATATTAATAGCACGAAAGGAAGTAGGTCTCATGGTGACTTCATTGTGCATGTGCTGAAAGCTGGTGATATGCTTCAATTATGAGACAATTAAGTCGTTGAGCTGTGTTAGGCTGATGTCAGAGACAGATTTCCTTGGATGTTGCAATACAAAGCTCATGTGTTTGCCATGCAAAATGGCGCCAGCTTACCAACATTTCTAACAGAACTCATATAGATTTCTTACGCTGCAACAAAAGCACATTATAGGTGTTCTCATAATTCATAGCTGTTGAAATATTAATTTAGGTAGTGTTTGAGAATTAAGTGTTTGTAACATTCCTCACTCTTGATATATATTGGTAAAAATTTATATGGATCGTGAATTTGTTGTCAGGAAATATGATATGGCTTTGTGATTATGTTGTGTCGTGGATTTGGATCTGTTACCTGTTTTTTTTAAAGAAGGGAAATAAGTGTTTGTCTATGTTTTGAAAGCAATTTTCGTGTTTGACATGTTATCTTTTGTCTGTATATATATCCCTGTAAACACTGGTGGAGTATATGAGACTTTGTAGCTATCATGGCATAGCATCAGGCATTGATGTCAAGTAAACTCAGTAAACTGGCACGTTGATTGTTTTCTTGGATTGTTGTTTGAAAAGGCTGTCCCTGGAGACTCAATCAGAAAGCATAAATAGTTATTTATGTTTCCTTGAGTGCACTCTGCCATGTAGTAGGAATTTTAACTTACAACTACATTACTATTTGATTAAAATCATAAGCAACGTATAAATCTTTATGTTGTTAAGAGAACTAAACATATTGTACAGTCTTTGTCAGTGAAAATATTTTTCTAAGAGACATTAGTACAAACATCCTTTACAATTTATCAGATTTTGAACTTATTTTCCCCTGCTAAAATTACCAATAACATGACATCAAACAATTCAAAAAGCCGTTAAAGCAACATTATTTTGGGCTACCTACTAGGTACATAATGTAATTTGTTTGAAAAACAAGGTATGAAAGGAAAAATATGTCAACTGTTTACTTTCTCTGATATGTAGCTGAGTATGGTAATATGGAAATCTTGGTTTGTATGCAGAGTTGCATATGTCAGTTATTTTTTTATGTGTTTTTTATTACATTAATAGAAGCATAATTTGATTTCAGCTATCATGTTTTCAAGAGCAGATAAACACATGAACAGGAAGTATTCAAGAATTAAATATACCAGATGATATATATGATGTTCATGATTAACTTGTGAAAACATTAAAACAAGCATTTTTAATGGTTACCTCTTTTTATATGTTGTAGATAGTCGCTGTTACTTACTACCATCTATCAAACTTGGCCACCATTGATATCTGTATTGCTGAGCTTATCACCTGTATGAGTAGATAAATCACTGTATTTGTGTACTATCAGGTATATCTTTTGAGTATGAGGCCTCGTAGTTTGTAGAACTTGTCAGGATTGGAACTGAGTCAATATCAAGACATATTTATGAAGAATATATGTCAATGTTTCCTGATAATGAGGGTTATACGGTTCTTATACACAATATTTCGTGAGACTGAAATCAACATGGCATTTTCATGGAAAATAGCTGCTGCTGGTTACTGACATCAGTAGTAGAAATCTAAATGAAACTGATATAAATCAAAATGAGCTTTAATGAAGAAAAAAATTTAGCACTTCATCTTTTAAAGGTTGAATAAAATAAATTGTTATGTGTCAGAAACATAAAACATATTTTCCATTCCTTATACAATATTATGATCTAAAATTCCCCAAACTTTCTTTACTTCAGCTTTTTTGCTATAAGTGTTTCTGAATGACAGATTTCATAAATGATGGCTTCTTTAACAAAAAGCAAGACTATGCACCTCCCCCATGTGAATGTTTCCATGAGGAGAGTCTGAAACAATCATGCCTTATCACAGGGGCAAGCTGGCAATGCGACATGGTTATATTGACATGCTCTGTATATTAGAATATTATTCATTGCAGACAGTGTTCTGTTGGAATGTTTCACAATTTCATAGACTTGAACTATCATCCGAGGTGGATGGTAGTTTTGACTGAATGATCTCATATATAGGCTTGACTGAATAATCACTCAAGTTTGCCAGTATGATAGAAAACTATGCCAGATTTCATAGATTTTTAGGCTGCATTAAGCTTGGTTAAAGGCCTCCCTCAAACTGTAAGCACATCTAATGTACCTGACTGTGAGCACATTCTTTTTGCCTAACTGTAAGCACACTGTATTTACCTAACTGTAAGCACATCCTTTTTGCCTAACTGTAAGCGCACTGTATTTACCTAACTGTAAGCAAAATATTTTTTCCTAACTTTAAGCATACCCTCTATACCTAATCGTAAGCACATACTCTTACCTAACTTGACCTATGAAGATCCGAGTTAAAACTGATCTTCAGTAACACATGATTCTAGTAAGAGGTGACTAACAGGACTGAGTGGTCAGGTTTGCTGACTTGGTTGACATAGGTCATTGTATCCCAAATGCATACATTGATGTTCATGCTGTTGATCACAGGATTGTCTAGTTTAGTTAATTATTTACAGACCACTGCCAGATAGTGGGTATATTGAGGAGTGTGGTGTAAAACTAAACTCACTGAATTTTACCTAACCTAACCTTACCTAACCTAACCTAATTTTGCCCTTGTTAACTAACTGAACACACATTCTTTACAGGCTGAAAGCACATGTTCTTTACTTAACTGTTCCACATCCTCTTTACCTAACTGTAGTTGCAATTGTTCTTATCAGAGAAAGGTGGCCTGATACACACTGTAGATACAAATCACTATTGTCTCAAATACAGAATATTAAATGTATTTTATTAACAGATATCTTGACATGAGCTGCTAAATTTGACTATTCTGAAATGTACCAAATGACACCATGGTGAATATTACCTTGGTCTGGTCTGACATAAATAGTTTCCGGGTGCCAGTCTGGCCACTGGTCAGACATAAATGATGGCATCAGATAGTTTCCTGGCTTAGTGGCAAAATGTTCCATATCTCACAGAAAGGAGAAAACTATTTGGGTCCTGTAATATGTTGGGCAGAATCAGATAGGACTGTGGCTCAGTTTAGAATCAGAGAGAGTCAGTTTGCACAAGGGCTTCCTTGAATATGCTTAACACAAACATATAATGGTGTAATCTTTTCTTCTTTTCTCATCTGTTGGGTAAATCAACCACATGAATTTATCATACTAATGCTTTGATAGACTGTTAGTTTAGAAAAAGATGCGAAAATATGCTTGAAAAAAGTAACATTTTTTTCACTCGAAATGACCTGCCTCTAATACGTAAACCTTTCTGTTTTATGATATTCATATGGTATTCCTTTTTTGACACGGAGAGTGTGAAACCCATTTCTGGTGTTCCTCATTGTGATGTTGCTGTCATGAAACCAAACTCAATCGCCCACATACTCGATAGAGAGAGAAAGAATTATATATTTTTCTTGGAAACAGATGGCAAAATTCTGACTAATTAAATATACGAATACCACAAATGACCACTGCATGAATTAAGCACATGTGACCAATGGCGCTTCCTGTATGGTGTCTAATAAGCACGTTTTTGTCAACATATTAATTATTTGTCTTTGTCCTCCCAGTGAAATGGAATACAGTGGAATACAATGAAATATGCTGATACCATTATTTACCTAACAAACTATATCTTCCATGATTCTTCACTGGCATTCTCTTTGGTAACCATGGATTGTAACCTGAGCTTGAGTCTACACATCTGAGGCTGGTGTTCATTATGTAGTATTTCATTACTTGATTTGTCTTGTCAGCTGACTGCTAAGTGAAATAAATGACTCACAGAATGAGGTGGCTTAAAACTTGCAATAACTCGATTGTTTTTCTTGGCGCTTTTAAACTTCTGACAACTGGACTGTTTTTGCTGAGCTTGTAAACTTTTGAAAATGGATTGCTTTTGTGGCGCCTGTAATAGGTACATATTTTTGTACAAATAAATACCTAAGGTACAGTCTTGTATTACCTGTACCAGAAATGATCGACTCAACTTCCTCAACAGTTAAATACTTTCTATTTCAAGTTAGCCATGTCAAAGGGAAATCTGAAACAATACATTCTCCGTTTCTATAACTAAAGTGTTCTAATGCTCCTTCTGGTGTGAGGACTTTAATATTTTCATAATCTGATTTTGATAACAGTGAATGTTCTGTGTTTATTATTCAGAGCTTGGTGTGTGCAAGTTTGTCTTTTAATACACCTACAACCATACAAGACTGAGGGGATATGGGAGAAAAAGACATTTAGATTGTGTTTAAGATCAGGACAAAAGGAGAACCTCATACCTAGGTATGTTCAAAATTGTAGCTCCCATAAATTAGTCTTATGGACCTCTTGTCTGTACACTGTAGAATCTGACTACATGTCCTGCCAAGATCCTACCAGTATCAATAACCCAACACAAAGGAGTTGTTTGCGTTGAGAGGATGAGTCCAGTATCCAGTGGTCAGTAGATCAAGACCACTGTCTACCCACACCAGTCTGGGCTGATATGTGAAACATGAGACCCATTACTGGAAGATTCCACACTGTTGTTGTGGTATCCATCAGTTGGCAGCAGCACTAACGTTGTGGTCTTCACACCCTCTGAAACCCACCTCTCCCCCCTCCCCCATATTCCAGTGACTAGGTGGTTCTTATACTTAGAATTACTATCCAAACATGGGCTTACTTTGTTCATTACAGGTGGAGCAAGGCTAGGGCATTGTGGTTGTTGTCAGATCTCTTACAATGTTGTGGCTGTGAGCTCTTCATCGTTATACTTACACTTAGTCTTTAAATGTATGTAATTTTTCAATAATTAATTTTAGCCTGAAGATGAGCCCTAATAACCTCAGAGTTTCAGAACCTGAGAAAATCTAGACTTGCTTCATTTTTAGCTTAGCCATTGCATAAAGGGAAGGGAAAATCATGTGGTTCTGGGACTGAGACAGACTTCTAATATCATGTTCATTTAACCAACTCATTGAACCTGAGCATCTCATCTGTTAAACTACCTATCAAAACCAACACAAGGCTCCCATGTATAGGCGTGTGGCTTGGAGCCAAGCTTGTCAATAGAGGATTGGTTGGCCAAACATCATGTTCATTTAACCAACTCATTGAACCTGAGCATCTCATCTGTTAAACTACCTGTCAAAACCAACACAAGGCTCCCATGTATAAGCGTGTGCCTTGGAGCCAAGCTTGTCAATAGAGGATTGGTTGGCCAAACTCTGTGACTTCGTTGAGGTGTGTCATTGGCTGCCAGCTATATATATATGTCAATTTTCATGCTGTCAATCACTGGATTGTCTGGTTACAGACTGCCACTATATAGTTGGAATATTGTGTGTGGGGGGATGGCATGGGGTAGGGGTGGATGGAGGGGTAACAAACAATCAATGCATGTGCATGTGTCTTTGCATGCCTATACCACATTGTCTTTGTATGGATATGCATAAACACTATGATGGTTTGTATGTAGTAATCAGTGATGTTTTGCTTTAACTAATGCATGTAGTGGTCACTTTCAGTTGAAATCTGTCTGTCAGGACATGTTGGATCAAGGGTTTCTTCATGATGCAGTGCCAAATGCAAATAGTTCCATCACAGACACCAGATTACAGTCAGATTAATGTTAGGATCAGTTGTCTTTTATGGTGGATGTAGTGAGGAGAACATAGCTGTTGGTGTTTGTGGTGATGCACGAATGACTTTAACCCTGGTGGGAACTTGTCTATCTGTCCTAGAACTGCTTATAGTGGTATTTGTATTTGGTAGTTGTACTGACAATGCTAATGTGGTTGGTATTGGGCCTTGTATTGCAGATGATGGTGATGATGATGATGATGATGGTGGTCAGCATGACAATAACAATGATTGTGATGATACGGGTGTTATGGTTGATGATAGTGGGAGTGATATTGGGTGTAATGACATTACAAATGTTTATTTTATCAGGGACATTATGAAAGCACTGTCACGTTGTCGATGGTGTATGTCTGCATACATCAAGGAAGTGGAAGGGATTGAACCATGTTTTGATATGGTCTCTCTCTTGACATCAGAGGTCTAGTGCCAAAGGCACTGAGGTGATTACTGGTAATCATCTACTGACTCGGAATCACATGATGAATGATGGAGCCAATGTGTGGGAGGCAGATACCATTCTTCAATGAGTTTTACATTTGCTACTTTTTCTTACAGTCTGTAACAGATTTCTGTGATTGGCCAAAGAATTAGCTTAGCATCTATTTAATGGGCAATTGTGATCATTGGTTACACAACAGCATATGTGTAATATACAACTGTGATCATTGGTTGTATAACAGATTCTGTGTAATATACAACTGTGATCATTGCTCATGTCACAGAATCTGTGCAATATACAACTGTGATCATTGCTCGTATCACAGAATTTGTAATAAACAACTGTGATCATTGGTTGCACCACATAATCTGTCTAATATACAACTGTGATCATTGGTTGCACCACATAATCTGTGTGATATAGAACTGTGATCATTGGTTGTATCACAGAATCTGTGCAATAAATAGATGTGATTATTGGTTGTATCACAGAATACGTAATAAACAACTCTGATCGTTAGTTGAATCACAGAATATGTAATAAACAACTTTGATCATTGGTTGAATCATCAGAATCTGTGTAATCAGTAGGTGTGATCCTTGGTTGAATCACAGAATCTGTTGTTTACTGAGGTGATCATCAATGAAAGACTGTGGTTAGCAGCTATATCAGAGTCTTGTCGAACATCATCTGCTTCATTCCTCCATTAATAATAAGTACGATAAATGTCAACGCAGATATTCACATGGAGACTGCTTCATTCCTCCATTAATCATAAGTACGATAAATGTCAACCCAGATATTCACATGGAGACTGCTTCATTCCTCCATTAATAATAAGTACGATAAATGTCAACCCAGATATTCACATGGAGACTGCTTCATTCCTCCATTAATAATAAGTACGATAAATGTCAACCCAGATATTCACATGGAGACTGCTTCATTCCTCCATTAATAATAAGTACGATAAATGTCAACGCAGATATTCACATGGAGACTGCTTCAAGGTGTTTGGCCTGTATTAAATTGTTCAAGCAGAAATGATAGATAAAGAAAACAAGTCAAATATTGATAGGTTTGAAATGTGACGTAGAACGTGTTTGTACTGCCCAAGAATGGCTTAACCGTAAATAGAGTAGTGGACTGCTACACATACTCATTGATCAGGTGCTCAGGGTTGACATTCACAAGCACATGTTCATTTCAGTCAAATTCTACAATTACCAGCTGTTATTGTCAAAATATGCCATGCTGGTTCATCACAATTTGAATATCAGAAACAAATTTGTCAACACCCAGTTGCTGATTTTGATATTTACATTGGTTGTCAAACATCACTGTTGCTGTAGGATTCAGATTTCATGCTGAGTGATTGACTCAACACATTGAAACACTTTCATTCATATTGAAGTACATTTAAAGAATGTATTTGAATTTTGGTTTGAATTAAGTATAAACCGAACCTTTAACCACCGTATTCAATGGGGAAGTCTAGTGGCTAAAACACCTGGGTTCTAAATATTCCCCAGATGAGTGAAACGTATGAAGCCCATGTCTGGTGACTCACCCACCCCCACACCCCCCTTACAGTGATAGTGCTTAGTGTTGCTACTCACTCACTCATTCACTATACTGAATTTATGCACTAGTTCCTTTGAAAATTATGGTTTGTTCTTCATTGTTTCATGTATAGTTTTCTCTATTACCTTGTCATCACTTTTCCTTTGTCTATACCAATTCCTTTTGTTCATCTCTCATTCCATTTCTTCTTCCCAATTCTTCTTTACTGATTCCATCTCTCATTCCTTTTTCTTATTCCATCTTTTCATTCTTGTTATTATTTCCCTCCCTCCAGGAAAGCTCAAGTTTATGCATGCCACCCAACATACATGTACATGTAACAAGCCATAAGCTGGTGGAACTTCTCAATGTGGATACAACCATGAGGCCCAGAGCCCAACTCCCAGTGACGTTTCTCTCCATTTGCCTCTCATAATGTACATTAAATAAGTATGGGAAATATTATATGCAGCACACTGGAAGAAATGTTTAGCACATGTACAGAGGCAGGGAGCTGTGAACTTATGTCCAGGAGGGAGAACCCAGGGCATGTTTCACGTCTTGAACATTTCACATCCACAGCTGGCTACACTTTCAAATGACATGTAGGCATCAAATGGTTTGTGTGTTTGTTTTATAATGTTGCTAAAGGTTAAGCAAATACTTACATTAGTTGTTTAATAAATAAACATACCTTTGTACATAAATGTAGATAACATCTATCTATCATACAACATAGACTGATGCTGCCAGAAGGAGGTAGTTTCAGGACTGTGCTGGTTCCTGAAGGATTTAGTGACCTGTTGTGTTGTTCGAGTCTTGTGTTGATGAGCTGTTGAGTGAGTGTGTGAGTGGTTATAATGGTGAGTCAGTGAGTGTTATGTGTTGTTCTTGCAGTTTTCTACACTCCAATGCAATCCATATCCCTTGTTTAGACACCGTTGAACAGATCTACTTCCAGTACAAGCATTGCCATGAAGCCAAAGTCTAGTTCTGACATAGTGCTTATTCTTTATCGCTATTTCTTGGTTGTCTTGATCTTTATGTTAAGGGATACAGCGAGGTCGTCTAGTGGTTCAAGTGTTCACCCATCATGCTACGAATCAGGGATCAGTTCCCTGTATGGGTACATGTGTGAAGCAGACCCATTTCTTGTGTCCCCCACTGTGAATATTGATGGGGAGCAAGACAAAACTGACTCATTCACCTGTTTTTTAGGTTCAAAATGATGTTTAAATAAACCATTAGAGGAAACAAATCCTCCTCTACTTTTTCTAAAACTTCTTGTCCCAATAAATTCTTGTTGTCCAGCTGGAAGAAAACAGTTACAAAATGAAAAATGAAAAACAATGTTAAAAAAGACATCCACCGCATAGTGTCAGTGCCAGGAACCTTGAAGAACATGCTGGCACTGAATCATGTTATTTTTAAATCCTGAAATATGTTAGACTTAAATGTTCAAGAGTATATATGTCTCATCCATTATGCTGATGAGGAGCTTATGATAAATGTAGTGAAGGTAAGCAGAGTCATGATAAGGATCAGTCCATCTCTTGCAGTAGGTCTTGTGCCATGATTCTCTGCCCAGACCGTCTGTATCAGGAACAGCAGATTAGTGCTGCTCTCTATAATGTTCTGGGTACAGGATATATCAAATTTTCAATCAGAAGATCTGACTTAGAAATGATATCCAGTAATGATCTCCAGTAATGAATGCTTGTTGTAAGGGGTGACTAAAGGGATCAGGTGGTGAGAGGCTTGCTGACTTGGTTGACACATGTCACTGTAACCCAGTTGTCAAGATCGATTCTCATGCTGCTGATCACTGGATCGTCAGGATATCATTTGATCATTTGATGGTGGAACTACATTCTTTTTCTTGTGTATTACTCCAAATAAAGTAAACATGAGACATGTTCCATGTTAAATCTATGCATAGCATATGTCTGAAACTGATCTGAAAAGTGGAAAAGAAAGAGGTGTCATGGAAGTGTATCAGACATGTCATTATTTACGCATCTAGGGAGATAACTGCAGCTAAAATGTGCTGAAAAATGGAAAAGATAAAGCACCATCAAATTTTATGATCCTTTAAGACACCTTATCAAGGACGTGTGAAAATTCTGGCTGAAAAACATGGCTTCCTCCAAGTCACATGTCAAAATAGCACTGTAGTCTGAAATGAGGATACTGGATATATTATCTAACAAGATAGTGTTCACCTTCATGTATACAGAAACTGTTCACCTACTTTTATTCAAGTGTTCATTTTGATTTAAAGAGAGAATCCTCATGTGGATTTAACTAGAATTTATTCACCTTGATTTACAGAAAACGTTTATTTAAATTTATCCAACAAGTTTTCATTTAGATTAATCAGTGTGTTTGTTTAGATTTTACCAGAGTGTGTTCACGTAAAATTAATTACAATGTGTTTGCCTTAATTTGTCAAGAGCTTTCATTTAAGTTCTTCCAGCAAGTATTCAGTTAGATTGACCAGAGTGTTTGTTTACATTTTACTAGAGTGTGTTAATTTAGATTTAAAATCAAGGTCACTCACTGCGGTCTATCCAGCCAGTGTTCACCCTTATTTATCTACACTGTGTTTATATACAGTTAAGCAGAATGTATTCTCATATATTTAACCTGAATGATTAAAGCAGATATGCCAGAATGGTCTCACCAAGATTTAACTAAAATGTGATTGTCTGACATTTTTGTTGCAATGATGGGAGCATTTAGTTTCCAGCTATCAGGATTATCTCGGATGCCTGAGCATGCACACCCAAACATGGCAAACAATAACCGTGACTGTTGAAACTGTAGATAAAAGACACATGACCAGGGACTCAAACAGATTAAAGTATTCCATTTTCTCCAGTGACAGTTTGTACAAATCTATTCCACTCCACTTTCTCACTACTGATAGTTATTTCTTTAGAGGAACAGATATATATTTATATGTCATATGGTCCCTGGGTTATGATATTGTGAAAACACTGATCAGAGCTAACAAACAAAAAAGTAAGGTAAGAATGTATTTGTTTCGCTTAATCTTCCAAACATTTGGTATAATGAATGGAATTTAAACTCAAGATGTTCATGTCAAAGAACTCAATGCTGAAACAATATTTAAAAATTATAATATGTCAGAGGTCATAAGGAGTCATTATAATGACGACAACACAAAGAACATGTATCGTATGTAGTTGAGATACCATGCACACTGCCCATGGCTAATAGTAACTTATGAGCTTAGATAATCTAAATACATGTTAATATTACTTGCTAGTACATCTAAGTTAGTTACCCACGGCAGGGTTTCAAGCAATGTTTGACCCTTCAGCAATAATTCAGTGCTTTGATACTGGAAGTAGACCTGACAAGCCATTGTTTGATTGGCATGGTTCAGTGGGGCTGTCAACATAAATCTGAATCTTCGACACCTGACTTGAACGTTTCTTGCATCAATAGATATATATACAGCAATCACCAGCATGGTTTTAACATGTTACATATTCTGTAATCAAATCCTGTTGAGGTCAAGTCATCAGGCAACCTGACTGTTTGCTGAATTGTAACACTGATATTGTGTCTGTATGAACATGTATGTGCAGGTTGTTGGAAACAACAATGAATGTTCATGTACACCACCCAACTGAAGTTAAGTATGCCCGACTGTATCCTGATACGGCAGTAAACCTTAAATGCCATGTGTTTTGTGTCTTTTATTGAAACATGTTCAAATGCTGTATGATACACACACCCATGGGTGGCTATCTGCTTCAGGCATCTGACTTGTAGAGCATAATTATTACTATTTATAATTACTATTATAAAATGCATGAATGTATATATTGAATGTCCTAGTTAATGTGCCTGGTGTCTTCAGACACCAAAGTTTTATGGAATGGCAGTGCAATTATGTGTGGATCTTGTAGGAACATGTTCAGAGATTTGGTCGGTTGCTGATTGTCTTCATGTTTCATGCTGTGATATACAGTTGGACATCATAGATAAAACACCTCGACAAACAGATGAAAATCTCTCTGACAATGTGGACTTTATATTGGGACATAAAGCAACTCTGGGACACCATGAGCAAGACACTGACCACATGGACAATATACCATGGCCATGTGTGGACAGTAGACAAAGCATTATTGTGACAAAATCTCTTTGAGTGAGTGAGTGAGATTAGTTTTACGCCATGCTCAGCAATATTCCAGCTATATGGAGGAGGTCTGTAAACAATAGAGCGTGGACCAAACAATCTAGTTTTTTTTTCAAAATACCTCACTGAGACTTAATCTAGCACAGCACTTTAGAATCTAACTTAAAATATTGAAGAGATCAAACTTCATTAGATCAACAGATGATTGTGCTCCTGTTGTGAAGTTAGATCCATGTTTCCTGAAACCTTGCCAGAACAACTGAACCTTTCATACAGACAAGATCTGGGTGATGTTCTTTGGGCTAATTAGCTAAAATGAATATTTCCATCAACAAGCATGAACATCTTTCCAGGCCGTGCAAAAAATCTCAAACAGTAATGAAAACCTATTTGAGAAATATTCCATTTCGTCTCTGAAATGCCTGAGATATTAAATATAGTCATGCACGTGTGATATATTCACATATTTCAGCTGTTAATGCACATTATGGAAAATGTGTATTGTGAGTTTGTCAAGTTTCACAGTAAAACCAAAGAAGATTAATGACTATTTAGTGGTACAGAATAATTGTTTTCCATATCTTTCTAATCATTGTCATGACAAATGGATTTCTATCTTAATTTGTTTGTGCATGTGTGGAACACCTGTATCATCAGATTGAGAACTGTTTTCTATTTGAGTGAGTAAACAGAAAGTAAGAACTTTTTAATCATTTTTGGACTGATTACATTGTAACTTGTTCTCTCCTGAGTCAAACCATGAAAAAGGTTTGGTTACAAGTCATGGAATTATATATACAAATTTTCAAAAGTTTTGACTCCCTGCAAACACTCACTAGATGGTATGGATATATATATATGATGTACATTGAAGACTTATTTCTCCACTAACTTGCAGGAACCAACTGCAAACCTTATGCAGATGAATTACCTGAGGATCATACAGGCAAATGCTGAATAGCATGTGCAAAGGTCGTGCCTTTGAACAGCTGCATTTTGGTGTAAAGTTTTGATAAAAATCCACACATTTTAACTGATTCTTCTCATTTATTGAACTTATGACAGTCATCTTTATCACATTACAAATTTGTTTTACAATACATCAGTTCATGTGTAAACAGTACGGAATTTTTAGCAAACTTTTGTTCAGAACAGTTGACTGAAGTAAGTGGCTACATTTACACTAGTGGGTCTAAACAATTGAAAGGAAGTAAATTACAATACCTTTTAAAGCATTGGTTCATGGAGTCATTTTAGCCAGAATTTTCAATTCCACATTTTCTGTGGTCTAAAATGTGAACTAAAGTGCTAAATCCTCTCTTTACAAGGGAAATTGCACACCCCATTAATTGTTAAATAATATCAATAATAATACTTCTGAATAATTGAACTATATATAGTTTAATGGTTTGTCTATAAGAAACGTATGCTTCCTCTAGTGCCTAACAGGCAGCTTGGGTTATCCAGAATAGTGATATGCCTTGCTTTGACCATTTTATAAATGTCCTTTTCAGACATACATTGACATTCATGCAGGGCCATGGTGACATGTAGAAGGTTAAACGAGATGTCTTGTACCTTAAAGACTATGGTTTCTTTATTTACTCTTCTGGAAGCAATACATAACCTGGAAATATGGTTAATTCTTTCCTTCAAATTACAAAGTATCCATGATGATGTGTCGCTTAGAACATAATTCCTTAGATTAACTGTTCATAATTTTCAATAGATTGACTTATACATGTTGGTAAAAGACAGGTGGTGTAGCACAATAGTAATGCTTCAAAATGATGTCATCCAATTTTCTTTAAATATTCCACTTATGCATTCATTTGATTTGTGTCAGTTGAAATATAAAATACTGTTAAATACTGTTACCAAGGAAACAATTACAATAGGATTGTGGTGTTACAGATTCCATATCAGAAGAGGTTGTACTTGACCAAGCTTGCAACCTCCAGTTTTTGTAATAATTTTCATGGGTAGAAACTTGAAGTCTAATGCTAATTAGCCAAATTTGGCGCCAAGGGTACATGTTGTCTTGATCCTCATGAACTGATCACCAAATAGGATGCAATCAGCGCTGGTTCCAGTTCAATATCAGACCTTTTGTCCTTGAATTTGTTCAGAGCCTATGGCACAAGCAAGATTATGATCATAGTGCTATATTTGTAAGGCAATTTTCCTTTGGGGTTTAGGAGTAAAATCACTTGGTGGTCGCACGAAGAAGGTGTGTTTAGTTTTTTATACCCTCTTCCTGACATTATCAATATTCTGACATTTAAGTTGGACGGCAACTCACTAATGTTGATGAACAGTTATGCAAGAAAATTGGTAGGAGCTTGTTGCTTCCAGATTATGATTTGGTTGGCTATGCCACAGAAGGAGCGCAGATACAGTAAACAGGTGCAGGTCTGTCTTGACTGACTGATGAAAAAAAAATTGAAGCATTTATGTCTTGGAAGGTCTGTAAGTGTTAACAGTTGTTGATGGATACTATAAGTGAATAGTGTGACTGTTTGAGGTAAATAGAAGGATGGGGCCATTTGTAATCTATTACCTTGACTAATGGCATACAGATAAGGAAAAGTTACATTTCAGGAGGCCATTACTTAAAAATGTTTCTGATTTATGTAGAAAGTTATAGAAGATCTAGTACACTTCTCAAACCACTACCACGGTTCCAGTACACTTATTTATGGTTGTTAGAGATTGGTTTGTTATTTTGCCAGATTTGTGGGTGGTGATTGAATGGTTATTTAGCTGTGCTGATGGATGGTGATTGGATGGTTATTTTGCCAGAGATGTAGGTGATGACTGGATGGTTATTTTGCCAGGTTAGGGGATGATCATCTGATGGTTATTTTGCAGAATTGTGGGTGATGATTGGATGGTTATTTTGCCAGGGTTGACTGTTGTGATTGGATAGTTAGTTTGCTCTGCTGATGGATGACAGTTGGATGTTTGTTTATGCCAGGATTGTTGGTGGTGATTGGATGGTTATTATGACAGGGTTATTGGTGGTGACTGGATGGTTACTATGCCAGGTTTGTGGGTTTGTGATTGGATGCTGTTTTTTTATGCCAGGTTTGTGGGTTTGATAAAATGGTTTTCATGCCAGATTTATGGGTGGTGTCTGAAAAGTGTGTGTGGTGATCAGATAGCTTTTTAGTTGTTGACAGGATGGGTATTATACAATGCTGACTGATGGTGATTGGAAGGTTGCAATGACCATTTACTATGAACAGTTCATGTGAATCGGCTTGAGAAGAGATATTTTTAATGTAGGAACTGTCTGTCTTCATACCAAGCCATTTTTGACCATTTCTGACAACATTGTTCCCTAATGTGTCTGGCCAATGCTTGATCAGTGCATACGATCTCATATAGTATGTTGTTGACATTTAAATAATAACTATGTAAAGATAGATATTCAGTTTTAAATAGATAGAAGAGATTTCGAATCAGAACACAGAAATGTCATTTGTAGTATTTGCTTGCTTAATATCTTTCAGAAGTTTGAGAATGTGTATGGAGGTTTATATTGAACAAATGTTAGTAATCGCAATCAGATGAATGGAAAACAGCATTTTCAAGGTAAATGTTATGGCAGATATTCAATTAATATGATTTTCACATAGAATATATGACATGCATTATAAAGGGTATTCTGTATCAATAACACACAGCAATTACACCCTGTCGTAGATTGCATCATGCCAATGTAAACAGCAGTGTCTGTTGAAAGATCTTTCATTTCGCACAGCTGATCAATCTTGTAAATAATCACGTTAGATGCACAAGACATTTTGGTTTGATCCCCACCTTCAATTTCAGTAGTATTTGTTGACAAGAGAAACTTGAAACAGCTTTCTTTACTCAGTTTTCATCCAAGTGCAATTTCCCATGCTAAGTATATTTATTCAGAAGACCACCTTCAAGGCGTACTTTGCAAGGCCTCTGTTACGATGTATGTGTCGGTGAACAGCCTTCCTCTCTAACATATTGCATGTCATTTACATGAAGAGACAACAGACCTGTCAGCGATGGTATCTGTCCTGCATGTTCATGTAACTATCATTAGTATTCCATGATTATCATCATCACTGTAATCTGATTCCATGGCCAAGCCAACTTTGGTTAGTTTTATAAAAACACAGTAGTTTGGTCAAGCACCAAATTAGTACACACTGACAAACTATTCATAATCAAAAAGCTTTTACATATTGACTATCAGTCCGTGTTTTGAATGATGCATTTTGTTGGAAATAGCTCTAAAATAAATTTTAATTAAAATTTGCATCAGTTTGAAGACACTGTAAAACTCGATAGATTAAGATCCTCAGGTATTGCTGTTTGAGATATGATGGCTGTTTTGGAGGTTTTGTCAATATGGAACAAAAATAAACCACCATGCTACATTATCAAAAATACAATAAATACTCTGACAGAATGAACTTTAGAAAAATTGATTAAATGATCAATTCTGAGAGTAAAACACAAACTAGAATTTGCCCTTGATCACGTTTGATTTGTTTCTTCCAGGTGATGGTTTGAAGGTTCCTGAAATGTTACTCGATTCATTTCAAAAGCAATCATCGATCTTGTTTAAAGTGGTTTGAATATATATTAGCCTTAGATCATTGTTAGGAAGCGTGGTTGACTGTTGACCACAAATAGCCATTGTACCAATGTCTCCAAGTGACCTTGTTTGTTGCCATGAAATAAGGATGGAGCTGGTCACTGGCCTCATAATCCCATACTCTGGATGTAGATACCAGCGGTCATCTTTGAAATGACTCCACAGATGAGCTGACCAGTGTGTCCTAGTTGCTACATTTATTGCAGACTGTAGTAGATGGTGCTGTACATTTGCATGTATGGGTTAGAGCAGCCAGAATGGTCAGCGCTAATGGTCAAGCTCAATTGACAAGGCTGAATGGCTCATGAATAGTAATTCCTAGGAAATTGAAGTAGGCTATAAACACAAACTATTGCTTTCCTCAAGTTTTTGACAGATTTTTATCTACCTTGAATAATGAGTAAAGGTCACTCCGACCTGAAATAGTTGAAGGTTTTTCCGTTTTAATACCCTCATGAGTCTCAAATGTTCTGTGTAATCAACATGGCACACGTTTTCCTGCTAATCAGTATCATCTAGCAGTGTGTTGATGGGATACACTACACTGAATGTACAAGCTGATCACCAAACTCTGATATGCAGTGGTTGCCATGTTGCAGGGTTCATGTAGGGGATGAAAAACACTTACGATCATACATTTTTTTCATCATGCATTACTTGTTTAATGTTAGATCACTTGTGTTAGTTGTTTTTATATTCATTTGAAATTGATGTCTTTTTCATGAAGCTGAACGTATTGTACATGGAAACATCATGGTCAGAACCTTGTATCTTAATGAAGTCATGAAATATAGGTGACACAATCATAATGCATGGTTTGTTCATAACAGAGCAGGATAATGTATTATAATGATTAATATATATGTATATATGCAGAAATATGTGGAATACACATCCATGTTTTTTGCCATGAACTGGAATATTTACCATTATTATTCCGTTGATGTGCACAGGTAGGTATGCCAAAGTATCATGTTAATATAGCAAGAATATGTACCCTCATTATTTTGATGTTTGGAATAGGAGTATGTGTCATGTGAAGTCTTTTATCGTGACAGTGAAAAAATAGTAGGACATTTTTTATATACCTGTGTATATGGAATAATGACATGGTAAAAAGGGAATGATAGAAATACTTGTCATTGGAAGTAATTAGTGGAATGTGGTGATCAGGCTTGGTGACTTGATGCATATCATGGTAGAAGTCAATCACTAGATTGTCTGGCCCAGATTCCTTACAGAAGCTGGAAAATGACAGAGTTTTCAATAAAAAGTAACTGAAGTTAATGAGGTAATTCTTGTAAACACTGAACTACAGGAACTACCATGAATGAAAGGCTGATGAACCTGCAGCAAACTAATTGGTAAGTGAAGCTTGTGAGGAGCTTGTCAGTTGTCATTGAGACAATGGCAACTGTTGCTGGATCTCAGTAAATACAGGGAGAGTTGGTCAAACATGGCTTCAAGGTGGATGTAACCATTCAATATTGTCGGGACCTATATACAAGACTTGTTAAGGGACGTGCCACACACTATGTGAAGAGATCATAAGAAAACCAGGTTTCTAACTGGGATCATAACAGCATTCTTTTTTAAAGAGTGTCATGGACATACCTACATCTTCGTTTTATTGTGAGATTTTGTCGTTTGGGTTATATACATTGTCTCAAGGACCAGACTATACTTTTATATACTTATAAAAGAGCCCAACTCAAGTCAAGTATAGAGTACCACAATGAATGAATGAATGAATGAATGAATGAATGAATGAATGAATGAATGAATTGGCCAATTAGTCATCAGAGCTGTAGTCGTCTAATGGAAGGCTACACAACAGAAATGCACAGTCCTTAATGTAAGATGCCAGACAAAATGGTATGGTATCTGTCATAAAAAAATGTTTCAAATTACAGGACATCCAAAAAAACAGGTTACCCAATGAATAACAAGATTCTGTATTTCAACAAATCTACGAAAAAAGCAGCCACGATCAAAGACATCCAATGGCATGAGTAAGATATGGATCTTTTCCATCTCTTTCAAGAGCAAATGATCATCCTAACTGGGTATTAGACCATCATGCTGATAACATTGCATCCAGTGTTTGGAGGCAACAGTTTGACCCAGACTTAAGGGTCAGTGTCTAAATCTCCTCTGGTGATCTCCTTCTACAAGGTTATGCTACTCTGGTGCCATGGTTGCAGGGAGTATGGAGCCAGCCTGGAAGTCTTGTGTTTGGTTTGATGGAAGCGCAGAGCACCAAGGGCTGCTGCTCTGTCAGATGTTCTTGACAACATGGAGGGACACTAGCCAACAAATTGGGCCATTGTAAGACTGGAGACGTTTTGTCATATCCATTATTTGTCCGACCAGATTGAGTTCTAGAAGCACACTTATTGATCTGGTGTTTGGACCATTGTGATGCTGTATCGTTGTAAAGGAGAACAGATGGTAGATCTTCGACATGAATACTGTAATCACAGACACCATATATGAGACATTATTGAAAATTGGGGATACTTACACACTTGTTTCAAACCAAATATATCTGGTTTCAAGTCAACTCTGTTGCTAGTTAATTTTGTGACATTTACAAGGATAGTTTGATTAGTCTGTGACAGACTCAAGAGGATATGTTCAGTAAGATATTCATCCTCATCCCCATTCTTCTCAGCTTATTCTTATGTTCCTTGAAGTTCCTTCTATGAAACTTCAATTTTAGAACAGTAATAATACATATATTTTTATATAGCCTAAAATATGAGTTCTATCCAATTTGGCTTTTATAGGTTCTTAGTGGTTTAGAACATATGGTAGGTCTTAGACATCAATTCTGTAATCACAGGCACCATATTTGAGACATTTTTTAATAAATTGAGGATATTTACATACAGTTAAAACCTGATAAGTAAAATTTCAGTCAAAGTACTAAAATTGTTTGCTTATCAAACACTTGACTTGTTCAAATGCATGCAAATGACAACCATGTATGTATATGTATGTATATGTATACAGAAAAATAACAGACAATATTTGTAAGCCCTATGACATATCCTATGCCTTAAAATATCACTGAATGAAGTAGTACATTTATTGTACAATGTGATGAAAGTCAAATATAATTAAACAAAGTCATACCAAAGAAACTAGACACTGACACTCATATTGGAATATGTGGTGATCGCTAATTCAGTTATCCTGTCTCTGTTGTTTACATGCAGGGACCATGAGAAGACGTTTACATAAGCGGTGTTGTTTACTTATCTGAGTTTAGTTAGCCAGACTCTAATAGTGATAATTAATGAAGAAATTTGCAGAGACCATACAATAATGTTGACTTATCTGGTCTGTTTAGTTAAGCAGTCTTTACTTAAGCATTTTCAACTGTACTTGTTTTAGCCCAAATATATCAATAATGTATCAAATATATTAGCTTAGGGGATTTCGTCAAGAAATATCTTGCATAAATCATCTTGCATTAATCACTGTTCTGAAATGGTGGTTTTAATTGATTACAATTAGTGTCCAAGTATTATTGTCATAGCATTGTGAGACCCGTAAAGGTCCCGGGGTAGAATAGACCTTCAGCAACCAATGCTTGCCACAAAAGGCGACCATTCTTGCCGTAAGAGGCGGGATTGGGTGGTCAGGCTCCCTGACTTGGTTGACACATGTCATCGGTTCCCAAATGCGCAGACACTGCTTGAAATTGGATTAATATGTTTCAGATAAATACATCTGTAAATGACACAATTGCTGAGGTGGATATCCTCTAAGTGTTCTTAATTATATCCTACCATATCATGTGTATGCTGAATTAGCCCTAACCTGGGGCCCTGCAATAGATGCAACATTTCAGAACAGATGTGATGTCTTGGTGAACAAGCAGTTCACAACATTATGCATATGGACACAATATACATGAAGTATATTTGCATTTATGTAATTGAAGAGGTTGATGTACAGTGTGATAACATTACTGACAGTTGACTGAAAAGTAGAATGCTTTCAAACAATGTGACTCTTGTCATACTTCATAAACCCTAAGTTAACACTGTTGAATTAGAATTTAAATCACCTTGACATTCACTGTGACCTTTGAAACACAAGATGTTGATTAACATGTACATAATTTATCAATACTAACGGAAAATTACCGAGTAATCAGTTAAACGAAGATAACCAAGTAATTGTCCAGGGCTTATTGATGCTTTTGATCTTTAATGACCTTGACCTTTCCAGTATGACTAAACTTAATCTGGAGCTTCTCATTTTCCCAGTATTCCACGTTTCTGGACCTTCTGGCACCTAACTAGCAACTTGTCAAGTTTGGTCTTGTCTGAAAAGGCCAACCAGAATCTGGACAAACCAGCAATACCACAGTATCACAAGACAAAGTGCTAAACCAAATATCACTTAAGGCAGGATTGTATGTCTCAATAAACCAGCTATTGTTTTGCCTCATTTGGAAAGGTTTAAAAATCCTTTTAAAAAATGTGTGAGTTTAGCTTTATGCCATACTCAGCAATATTCCATCTATATGGCAACAGACTGTAAATAACTGAGTCTGGACCAGACAATCCAGTGATCAACAGCAGGATCTGCGGGAACAAATGGGAACAAATACCAATTATTGTGTCAACCAAGTCAGCAAGTCTGTCTATGACAACATAGGTTACTGAAGATCAGTTGTGACCCAGATCTTCAAGGGGCAGTTAAATTTAAAACTGATGAAGGGTATCATCATACCACATAGTTTATCACCAAATTAATATACAATATCAGTGCAAAAGAATGATATGATTCTCAGAAACAGATTTTTTTGTTCTGGAATATACCTGAAATGTTGTCATTACTGTTCAATTGATAAACAAACAATCCCTCTTATCAGAATTACCAATAGCAAGCATGCATTCCATTTGGTACTAGCGAGTGAGTGAGTGAGTTTAGTTTTACGCTGCACTCAGCGTTATTCCAGCTATATGGTGGCAGTCTGTAAATAATTTAGTCTGGACCAGACAATCCAGTGATCAACAACATGACCATCAATCTGCACAACTGGGAACCGATGACATGTGTCAACCAAGTCAGCGAGCCTGTTCACCCGATCCCATTAGTTGCCTCTTACGACAAGTATAGTCACATTTTATGGCAGGTATGGGTTGCTGAAGGCCTGTTCTACCCCGGGACTTTCACCCATTTAAAGAGATGTATATGTAGCTATGCATGTGTATGATATTTGTGCATAGAATTGTTATTGAACACTCTGATAGTGAGTGTGGAGTTGTATGTCAGCTGTGAAGAAAGTCCCTCTCATTTGTCAAAAGTATATAGATAATGCAGTAGGTTAGGTATTTCTCTACATATTATAGGATGACTGAGTCATTGACATTGATATCTGGTGGTGTAGCCACCACTGGTCATTCTGGATCAAGGCACACAAGGTATAATGTATTAAAGCATTAAAAGCAACACAACACAATGGCCATCACAATCCTAGAATTGTTTGTGTCCAGGACTGGTTGTTGTTTATGGTCAGTCTTGACCCTCATCCAGTTTTCCTTTGCTTGGCTGCAGCACATGTTTATGGTCAGTTAATGGTTGATCACTAAATCACCAGTCTGGTACAACGCCAGATGCAGTTGACTTGTAGAGCCCTTCCCCATCTTGACCATCTCTTGAGATAGACTTCAACATTCGGACCATCATCGCGTTATTGCTTCGGCACATGGTTACCATCTGAAAACTCAACTAGTTACAGAATATGGCCTTTCATTTATAATCTAATCTTCATTCAAGTTTTCTTCTATTGCAAAGTATTGAAACATTCAGAACATTGTTTTAGGATTTGCTTTGTATTTCATCATCAGAGGTGTGAACCGTTTGCTTGAAGTATTGTTTCCCTATCAAGATGGAAGTTACAATCAAACTTATTTTTAATGTTTGGAGTTAATTTGAATACAGTTTGATTCCTAAATCACTGACAGCCTTATGTGTGTTTGTATTTATTGTGAAAAGGCTCAGGATTAGATGGTATTTTTCTTTTAACAAAATTGACTTTCTTATTTGTAGATATAATTAAAATATTTTGATATGAATATTCCAAATCAAAAGTATGTGTTCTTCTTTGAGAAGATACTTCTCCTATTGATATAACATTTGAAAAAAGCAAGCTTTGAAGAAGTCACTGATCTGTCAATTGCCTCTGTGAAGCTGGCTAATTAGAACTCACTTCACACATCCTGTGTTTCGCAGAACTCTTAAAACAGTTAATGTACTTGAAGTATGTTTATTTCTCTCGTGGAGTATATCAATGATTCATGTAGAAAACATCCCAACACATGTGCTTTTTGGTTGAGTATCCACAGAAGGAGTCTGCAGATTGAATGGGATTATAATGAACAGAGCCACTCTTCTGAGCATTAGGGTGAAATGCATTGGGTGAAGATAATTTTTCCTTTGGGCAAGATGGCTCCATTCATGTTTTTTTTTTTTTTTTTTGAATATATTTGAATCAAATATACTTACAGATTTGTCTTGAAAGGCTTGTATTTTAGCATGGTTTCTGTTTTTTAGGCTCCTTGTAAGTAATTTTCTCATATGTTCAGGGAGAATGTAAGATGAACAAAGAGATTATATGTTCCTTTGTAGGTATTGTAGTAAGTTAACAATTTTAAACTGTAGTTTGTTGAAATACAAATGTAATCAGCATCACTCATTAAAATATACATTTCATTAAGTCAGGATACAGGGACCTATAGACCTCAGTCTCAACCTACGTATGTTGCATGTATATTTCAGCTATCAACACCAAGTAATATGATCACATAATTACACCTGCACTGAAGTAGGGGAGCAGGCCCATTGATAACACATCAATGGATGTCTTGGTGATGGGTATTTCAGAACTTAGCAGCCGGCTTTGATGTCAGAGGCTCTAGAAGGATGTGACTGACTGACAGGTTTGAAATGTACAACAGTTTAGGTACACCTCTTTAAACTGAACTTGTCAGCCAGCCAGACCAAGCAGATAATCACTTGCCCATGTTTGTTTCTGGTAGTCATGCAGTCTGTTAGACTTTTTAAGTTTGATGTATAAGCAATGGATGTAATCCGTCAGTAGTCTTCAGAAAGATCTGGAGTAGAATGTCTTCAGCAACCACTACCTGCCACAAAAGGCGACTGTTCTTGTCATACTAGCTGACTAATAGGATCAGGTGGTCAGGCTCGCTGACTTGGTTGACACATGTCATCAGTTCCCAATTGTGCAGACCGATGCTCATGCTGTTGATCACTGGACTGTCTGGTCCAGACTCCAGATTATTTACAGACAGCTGGCATATAGCTGGAATACTGCTGACTGGAACATCAAACTTGACTCACTCACTCATTCACTCAGTGTCCGTAGTATGATGATGAAAGAATGATGAAGGTGGATAACTGGCAAATTACTTTAATGACAGCAGGGGTGTGGACCTCTGGGTGTGGCTGCCAATGAAAAGAATTTTCAAAGGTTTATGTTTTAAGTGTGGAAATATTTTTGGATCCTTTGATGACATCTATATATATATTGTGATGGACTTCCCATTATCTTCTGATAGCCATTACCTGTAGTACGTGGGCTTGAGTGACTAAAACAAACTGTTCTGAGTTAGCACCATTAATTCGAGCTGTCAGTTTCTTATGTGAGTACCAGTGGAAGATAGCTGGCAAAAAAAGCAAGAATGTGTTAACATAGAAATAGCTCTCCTCCCACATCTTCCCTGTCACACTGATGGCACACACCTGTCTGGGACAGACTGCTACCTACACCTCTGTAGACCAGTCTTTACCCTCATTATGGCAGCTGCTTTGCTGGTCTGACTTGCTTATCCATATGGAAGATTAGCTGAAACAGTGTTTATTGTTTGATAAGTGTATGTACTGAAATTTTGAATATTCTTTTCTGTCCTCTTTTCCATTTATCTCCATTTTTCACCGTTAAACAGCTCTACCAACATGTCAATCCCTTCCATATTCTGTAACAGTAACTGTTCTGTACCATAACCACCAATCCTTCACTGACCTATTTCTGAAACGTTCTTCATAATTTCTCCCACAAGTCTCTCCTTGCGATATTCCCATCACCCACCCAATCCATCCCAACCTCCCTACCTCCCACCTCAAAATCTCCCATTTTTCATCACTCCCCACACCTCCACATCACCCCACCTCCCTATCTGCCAGAATTGCCCCCACCCCCCACACATTCTCTCCCCACCCAGTTAGTTCAGTATCTGCTGTTAGGATCCTTGTCAGATAGCACCAACCACAAGCAGCAGGATGCAGCTGAAGACCGACCTCAAACACCTCCTGTTATCTAGGAAGGCCTTCACTGGGTTGCGAAGTCAGTGATGGATATTCTATAAGATTACTTACAGGAACACTGACAGGCTCAAAACCTGGATCAGCAACCACATGTACACTGCCACTGTTCAACATGCCCTCTGGCTGCTGAACATACAGGTTAAATCATTTCAGAAAGTCAGGATGGAGAAAGATGGTGGACCTCAGAGATGTGTTTTCTGATTGGTGAACATCATGAGTTGATGTGACACAAATAGTAATGACTGCACATTGCTTAGAGCACAGAATGCCATTTAGAAAGTAGCCTGATGTAGCATGTTCTAATATGAATAACATTTCTTGGTAAGTTATTTCTTGGGTGCAGAGGGGCAGTCTGGTAGCCTAGTGGTTAGAGTGTTTGCTCATCCTGCTGGAGACCCATGTTCAATTCCCCACATGGGTAAAATGTGTGAAGCCCGTTTCTAGTGTCCCTGCCATGGTATTGCTGAAATGTTGTTAAAAGTAGCATACAACTAAACTCACTCAGTTGGGTGCAAGTCATTGTGGGATTCAAACCGTTTCTGTCAAAGTACAGCACCTAATCATTAACAAAGTCAGCAACCTAACCCACCCAGCGATCAACATGTCAACCAAATGGACAATCATACTCCCAGGCTGTGTTAAACTGAACTGACTTGTGAAAAGACCAACCATTACTCGCAGAGACTACAAGTGTCCCGCAATGTTGCAGCACTCCGTTACCAACACATACAAAATGAATCTGGTCTTGGCTACATCCCAGGAGACTCATGCATATTGAATGAACAACAGGACTGTACATTTTATTTCATCAATTACTAATGTATAAACATTGCAAGGTGATATGTGCATCAGATTTGAACCTCCGATATATTACACTAGTAAGTTTCACACTGGGCATTGTATTCTCAAATGTACATGCTCTCAATTTCAATTAGCAGATATTCCTTGGTTAAATATTTACAGAAATTAATTTAGAGTGAGTGGAACTTACACTGAAAGAATCATGGCCTTTAACCCCAGCCATCTGACCCTTTGTCCTTGGTGCCTCCTGATCTGTTGTGTTGGTCCAGCAGAGGAGATTGCCTTGACCCTTGACTGAAGGGGGTGTGACCAATGGTCAAGTGTCTGGGATGCATGTAGAGGATGGCTAAGCCAACAACAGTCTGTCTATTGATTGGTAAACTGCACGTTATTTCAGCCTACTTAATTAAAGAGGTGTTCAGATGATCCCTGATAGGAACACCTGATTCATACACATGGCGTTCATTGTTGTGATGGCATTGTATGTTTCAGGTTGTCATTGTCTGTCACCTATCGATCACAGCTGATTTGATGTACATTGCTCGTCTGCCATGCACAGCCCAACATTGAGCTGAAGTTAATGTTGGACGTGGATCATTAGAATAGTGCTGGGCTTGTCAGGAGATGTAATTAAACCCCAAGAGCAGGAACTGATGGTTTCAGAATCTAGGGTGTTACATTACAGAGAGTCACAATTCATTTCATCACCACTTTGTATCAAAGCTACTGTGTAGACATGGGGGAATCATTGCGTTAAACATGAATCTGTAATTCTTTGTGAGTTGTTTTGTAAGATGTTGCATTTTAATGTCATTATATGCTGGTGTTTACTGGTGTTTACTGGGGTTTCTGTCCAGGAGTTAATATTTCACATTCCATGATGTTTATGTTGGTTGCCATAACAGGAAATGAAGCTAACAGCGGAGGAATGCTAAATAGGTATGATTCACAATGTGTTTCTATACTTACTGAAACAATATGTCTCTGTATGCTTACTGATACAAAATATGTCCTTATACTGTACTGATACAGTGTGTCACTTTATGTTTACTCATACAAAAGATCTTTTTATACTGTGCTGACACAATCTACTTCCTTATGTTTACTGATACAAAAGGTCTTCATAATACCGTTCTGATACAATGGATATCCTTACGTTTAATACATACAAAAGGTCTTCATAATACCGTTCTGATAGAATGCATATTCTTACGTTTAATATATGCAAAAGGTCTTCATAATACCGTTCTGATAGAATGCATATCCTTACATTTAATATATACAAAAGGTCTTCATAATACTGTTATGATACAATGCATATTCTTACGTTTAATATATACAAAAGGTCTTCATAATACTGTTCTAATACAATGCATATCCTTACATTTAATATATGCAAAAGGTCTTCATAATACTGTTATGATACAATGCATATTCTTACGTTTAATATATACAAAAGGTCTTCATAATACTGTTCTAATACAATGCATATCCTTACATTTAATATATGCAAAAGGTCTTCATAATACCGTTCTGATACAATGCATATCCTTACGTTTAATATATACAAATATGGTCTTCCAATATGTTACTGATGCAAGGCAGCATATATATTGATGCTGCATTGTCATATTTCATTCAATAGACATTTATGAAAATTCCTCACAAAGACAGCATGCATCCTGGTACATATAATTCATAATAAATTGTTTAATGTTGTAATGTGTGTTATTCAAGAACTGAAAGTTTAGTTACAGCAAGCTAGTTCTGTCTTGGGACAGGATTACTATTGATGATAAATATAGCAGCAAATGTTTACTGTGTTGTTATTGTTGTTTCTCCCTACAGTTTTACACAGGCAATAGTTGTCCCTCTCTGAGCTGCTTGTGTCTGTCATTGTATAGAACCAGGGTCATAAGTCATGTCCTGTTGATGGTCGAACTCATGGGTAAAAACTTCTCCAATAGTACAACAGTCTATAACCTCAAATGTTCTGATAACATTATTTGTGGTTTCAACTAAAGGGTTTTCATAACACATATCTTTGATCAGTTACTTTGAAAACTGACAATGATAAGTCACTACTGTTGAAATGCAAGGCCTTGGTTACTCTCTGCGATCACAAGGTTGGGTTGGAGGGTCATCCAAGTCAGTATTAGGCCGTGGATATGACTGTCACATTTCATGCGTGAAAGGTGGAATATGTGACACTTGGAGGTGTTATTGACGTACGTTCCTTTTCACAGTCTCTATCACTGGGGGATATTGACTAGGATAAATATCATTTTGTTTGGCCTTACTTTCTAAAGCATTATTTACAACCACGCTATTACATGCTCAAGAAGTATTAAATCTCTCTGTGACTCCTTAAGCTCAATGTAAATGTCTTGTGTTCGTACATGAATTTCATTTGTGAGGCCCACATGAAAGGGACGCCTGTCCACTGACGCATGGTTTGCCATTGATTTCGGCACTTGCGTAAATTAGACAGTAGGGATATGTCAGCTCTGTATGACGCTGCTGGTGTTTTGGAAGGTCACATGTACTACAGGACCAAATCACAAAAGTCTACTGAAAATATTTTATAATGTTATAAACATCACAACACCATCATGACGTCATAGTGAAACTCGGTTGTTACAGGACAATGTAATTTAATCATACTCAGCCCGATACTGCTTCTTGAGAACAGGGGGTGCACAGTATGTTTACGTCTCTGTTCGTCAGGCTTTCAGTGGTCATTTGATATACTTTCAGAACATCAAGAGGGGACATCCAAGCCCATACAGACACACACCCATACAGACACAAACTCTCAACTATTTCTCCATTCACTGACTTCTTTGCACGACTGTTATATATATGTATATATTTTTATACCTGTATAAGTGACATTCACTGGTTGTTTAAGTGGATAGTGGTATGTGGAGATACCCGGTGCATGCCACACCATAAGTTGTTAAAAGATGGTACATGTTGTTATTCAGCATTTAACTCATGAATGGCGAGCCCCGAGTCAGTGTACTGTATGGTACTGAAGCACGGCAATATTCCCCAAGAACTGTAACATCATAAGATTTATCTTTTATAGCAACATGTTCCTATATAAGCACAATAATCTTGACCTGCACCTGTGACCCCACTTTTGCTCACCCCACATGCTCACAATATTACATATTTGTGTCACAGATTACAAATGTAAGCTATATACTTATATATTATATATTGCGATCACAAATTACTCATGTAAGCAGCTAGTATACTCATATATAACATGTTTGTGTCACAGATTACACATGTAAGCAGTATAGTCATATATTACTTATTGGTGTCAGATTACACATGTAAGCAGTATACTCATATATTACTTATTGGTGTCACAGATTACACATGTAGGCAGTACACTCATATATTACTTATTGGTGTCAGATTATACATGTAAGCAGTATACTCATATATTACATATTGGTGTCGCAGATCACACATGTAAGGAGTACACTCATATATTTCTTATTGGTGTCACAGATTACACGTTAGCAGTACACTCACATATTACTTATTGGTGTCACAGATTACACATGTAAGCAGTACACTCATATATTACTTAATGGTGTCTCAATTACACCTGTAAACACCTTGGGATTACTTTAGGTACATATCAGTGTCACAAATCCACAGTAGTGTGATCATATGTTTCATTTGGGTGGCACAGATTACAAATGTAATGTCTATACTCATATGGAAACAAAACATTATTTGTTGATGTCATAAATGTATGAAGATAATGATACATACATTGTTCTTGCATGTTTATCTGAAGGAATTCAAAAATATTCTAGAGGAGTGTGAAACATATTGATTCAGGAAGGGTTTATTTGACTAATCCCCTTTCAGCGTTGAGACACTTGTATGTTTTCACAGAACGTATGTATGTTGCCTTCCTCAGATCACTTTGATGGTTACAGACTGAGATATGGCCATGAATTGATTTTCAAGTTGCATGGTGAAGACAGATTTAGTGCTCTAACTTTACACAAATTATTGATTAGCAAGTTCACATGTGTTGGCAATACGTCATTAATATCCACAAATCTCAAATACCTGTTACTGAAATGGGGATGAATTTGTGAGGACGTGTCGACTATTTAAATGTCATGAAGTTGTGTATCTGGCGGGCCTTTGTGGATCAATAGCCAGGCACTTCTAGCTCTCGGCTCTTCGTCTATAGCACATCATTGACCTTGACTTTCCTGGCTTGTTGATGTACATTGCCAACAATAAGTTGCTTATTTCAAAGATGAAAGTGTTTCTTAAAATTGTTGCATTATCTCCTGATGCAGACCGCACATTGCTTTCAAGAAATTGGTTTAGAGTTAAAATTAATGTTGTATGTTGTTCATTTTAGATATCTCTGTACACAAAATTATATATCTGCTCAGTCTGTTGAACTTTATGTAATGGAATTTGAACAGAGGTAGAAAATAAAATTCAATTTGTATTTAAGATTTAGGGTACACACCTAGCTATGCCTCAATACAAAGATGCTACTGTGGAATATTCTGCCATCTTTGTAAACATACAATCAAGGATATACCCATTTATTGATAAAGACAAATAATGTATGAAGATCTGGGTTTGGATTCATCTTGAGCTGACCATGCTTGTTGTAAGAGGTCACAAACAGGGTCATGTGGTCAGACTCACCTGACATAATTGATGCATGTCATTTTATCCCCTTTGTGTAGATAAAAGCTCATCATGTCAATCACTGAATTGTATGGTCCAGATTTTAATATTTATAAACCACAGTCATATGGATACTAGTGACAAACAAGTAAACAAACAAACGATAAAGATATGTGGATAAAGACCCTTTGATAAAGTCATGGCAGTGGCTATACCCATCCTTTGATGAAGACATGACAGGGGATACCTCATCCTTTGATAAAGACATGACAGGGGATACCCCATCCTTTGATAAAGATCTAGACATGACAGGGATACCCCCATCCTTTGATAAAGACAATGCATGGAGCACCCTATCTTTTGATAAAGACATGGATACACCCATCCTTTGATGGAGACATGCTGTTTGCATACCGATCCTTTGATAAAGAAATGACATGGATAAACCCATCCTTTGACAGACATGCTATTGATATGCCCATAATTTCATAAAGACAAACCATGTATACACCCATCCTTTCATAAAGACATTCTATTTATGTACCCATCATTTGATAAAGACATGACACGAATACCTCCATCCTTTGATAAAGACAAACCATGGATATCCCATCCTTTGATAAAGGCAATGCATGTATGTTCCCTTCCATTGATAAAGACATTGCATATATGGCCCCATTCTTTCATAAAGACTTTCTGAGGATGCTCTGATACGGTGATGGGCACTTAACCCTACCACCATCATCATCAATATCATAATTACAATCTTGTACCTTTGGCATCTGAAATGTTGCAGTGTAATGAGTTCTCCAGCGTCTCACAACCTCTTTAACAACTTGATATGATCCTCGTATGTTTCCTCCCAGACCTTGTGTATTAGGTCATTAAGAACTGACCACCCCACACTGGTCTGGTCCAGTGTTATTTACTGCATCCATTTCATAGGATGGACACAATATATATTTAGTGCCACACTGAGCCCACCAGTCATCGGCATCCCCTACAATCCATCAAAATGCTGCTGAAAATAGCCATTATCCCAAGGAACAAGACCCGGGAATGAGGAATAAAAATACAACCAAGAGAGTCATAAAAAGCACATTTGTCTAAGCACATTGCTGGGTGGCAGGCGGCCCTTCTGGTTTGGTCAGAGATTGATGTGTGGGGCTTTCAGGTAATTCTTCCTAGCTCAGCTGGTCACCTATACAAGGACAGCACGGATACATCTGGCTTATATCATGTGTTTCTGGGTTTGTTTCACAAAACTATTTTCTGTAGACACTGCACCAGGAGCACCTGGGTCAAACTTTGGTTCAGCTGGTCAATGGATAAATGTCCTCAATTTGTCATTATCATCCTTCATCCTTCTATGACATTTTTTCATTGTAAGATGTTTTGCTCATGGTTTCATTTGCCGTGGTAGTGTGTGTGGACAAAGATATCTCTAGTTGAGACAAAGGGTTTATTTGGACAAACTAACAGATATCTCTAAGTAAGGCATTGGTTTGATATAACAGACATTGTTTGTTTTGTTCTTCTTCTTTTTTTTCTTTGATTTAGTGCAAAATGACATTCATTTGATCTCCATGTTAGATTTAATGATTCAGTCATTTGTAAAGAAACTGCATGTGTAACTCTTTTGACTTGCCAGTACTTTTTGCATCAGTTTTCATTTGATTTTTTTGTGACAGGTATGAGACATTCTCTGTCTGCTATATGTGTAGGAAGCACCATAGTGTATCATCTGCACCAGACACAAGCTATTTTCTGGCAAAGAGTTGCTGTTTTATGTGCATGTAAAAGACACTGAACTCAGTAGTATCATGGGTATCATTATAACCCTGTCATATGAAGTACAGCACATGACACTGGCAATACACACTTACACTCTGATGTATCAGGGTGCAGGTGATACTGATTTCACTCTGTTATGGGGCATGTGGGTAGCATAGTAGTTGAAATGTTCGCTTGTCACTCTGAAGACCTGGGTTCAATTCCTTACATGGGTACAGTGTGTGAAGCCCATTTCTAGTGTGCTGTGATACTGATGGAATATTGCTGAAAGTGTTTAAAGGCCAAACTGACTTACTTGTGATGATGCATGTGTTGATGCAGTAGATGTCTGCACCTTTGGTCAATGCAAATTTAAACTTCAGTTGTAACTGGCGACAAAATGTCTGACAACATCTCAGTTTAAATTCTATGAGAATCATTTAAAAGTTCACAAGTGTCTACAATGCTTCAAAAGCATCCCCTGAAAAGTACAAAATCTGTTAAAGCATATGCATTTATCTTACAATGCTTTCACACGATTAGACTTGTTTCTTAAAACCTACCAAAACAACACAACATGCTGTGCCACAATAAAACCTGTGATGACGTTGGAAGCCTTGCCATTCCTTGAGGGTGTCGCTATTAGCAAAGCAACACACAGCATCGAGGGGGGACTGAGACGAGGCTGTAATTATCACGGTTTACCGATGCACAAACCCTTTGTTTTATCATTTCTACTAATACCTCAGCAAACATCAGAGAAGCAGGGAAAGGTCAGCCTGTCAATTATAAAGATGGACCATGGTTGGTGTAGAACTGCCTTCAGGGGGAGGCATGCAATCATTTCTGGAGGAAGGAGGGAGGGGAGGGGAGGGGAGGGCCAGAAATAGGGAAGGGTATTGCTATCATATACATTATGATACTTCTGTAATTACAAAACCAGGTTGGTACACAGAAATAGTTTGCAAAGAAATGTTGAATATTTTAGATATTTAGTTTCCCTTGCAAAGTAATGTAGAAAAGTGATGGAGTTGGGATAAAGAACATAATTACTGTGAGAAGGTGAAGTTGGAATGAAAGCATTATTTTAAACAGTTTCTTGCTGAAAGGATGATTTTTGTGATGTATTTTCAAATGATGAATGATAAGAGCGTGGGAAGGAAGGAATACATCAAAGCATCACAGAGTAATGTGTAATCGTATGTGCTGTTAAGCATTTGATAAATGTAGGAGGATTTTTTTCAGATGAGAGTTCAGGGAACATGTTGAATATTCAGGTGATTTGTTTTCCTTGTGTGAAAAAAGTTTTGGGTTATGATAGAAACTACTGATGTCAAATTCTGTACTTTGCATTACTGATGTAGATATTGTCTGATGAAGACATTGGTCACTCGGGGCACTGGTGCATTGATGTATTGATGATTTCTTTTAAGAATCTGATATATGGGGCTGATAAATGGTCACATTAAAGGGACATTTACATGATGAATTATATTGACCTGATAATAGTATTTTCTTAATGACAGGCATATACATGATGAGCGGTTTTACATGATTTTTCACTGAGTGCTTATACAAATACCCAGAATGACCAGGCCATGAAAATCATTTGAAAGCAGAGCATGAAACTTTGATGATTTAGATGTTCAAAGTGTACGAAGTTTTGACATGGAGATTCGTGTTTGTGTATGTTGAGGTATTGAGATGTTAAAGCTAAGTACCACCCATTTGAACAACATTGATTTAGTTTCATTTAAAGGCAAAATAAAGGATAAAAATGTCAGATGTCAATTCTGTTGAAGGCATTGTCAGACAGTGTTATAGTGCCTGTGCTGTAACAGAAATGAGGATGAGTATCTCATGTTTCGCATATACTTGCAGTGTCATGTAAATCAACTCACATAGACTTACATTTAGTTCCAGAAATAAAAGTTTCCCAGCTTATGGAGTTTTCTCTGAAGTCCTAGACCTAGATTTTCGAAGCTCTCTTAGTGCTAGGATGATTGTAAGTAAGTGTTAATGTGTGAGACTTACGATTATCCCAATGCTGAGAGAGCTCTGAAAATCTAAGCCCTGGAACTCAGAACAGTTTTTGGGATAAGAGCCGAGACAAACTAGACTCGCCAGATTATGCTTGACTTGTGTTTTGATCTGTGTTCGTTTTGCGAAACAGATGATCCTTTGAAACAGTGTTCTGGTCGTCATTTCATCATTTCCTGATTAAGGACTGTCTCTAGTGGTCATGATGCGAAGACGATCATAACTGTCATCGCTGAGGTTCTTTTCTAAAACAAGAGGAAAACTTCTAATCTCACTGAAAAGCTGTTCCATCTAAGAATGTGCTTCAGACAAAACATGCATACAGCTTTCTGATGTGTTTATGATTATTAATGAATTAACAAATGTTAAATATTTTGGGTCCAATACTTCAATGTTCGTGGTGCACATTTGTAGTGTGACTCCTGCATATGAAAGGTGTTCACAGGTTTGACTGCATACATATTGTGTCAGCTGCAAACTTTTGGACACCTATCTAATTACATATTATAACACATACATGTTTCTCAGTCTATATATGATGTATCTATACTAGTCCCTAAATGATCTATTAATATTACAGTCTCTGTGTTATACATTAATGATACAGTGTATATGATAAAATAATACCACAGTCTCTATATGATGTATTGATGCTACAGTGTCTATATAATGTAATAATACAGTCTCCATGTCAGGTATTGATAAAAGTCTCTATATGATGTATTAATACCACAACCTCTATAAGATGTATTAATAATAGTCTCTATATGATGTTTTAATCCTACAGTGTCTACATGATGGAACTTAGTCTATATATGATGTATTAATACTACAACCTCTATAAGATGTATTAATAATAGTCTCTATATGATGTTTTAATCCTACAGTGTCTACATGATGGAACTTAGTCTATATATGATGTATTAATACCACAACCTCTATAAGATGTATTAATAATAGTCTCTATATGATGTTTTAATCCTACAGTGTCTACATGATGGAACTTAGTCTATATATGATGTATTAATACTACAACCTCTATAAGATGTATTAATAATAGTCTCTATATGATGTTTTAATCCTACAGTGTCTACATGATGGAACTTAGTCTATATATGATGTATTAATACTACAACCTCTATAAGATGTATTAATAATAGTCTCTATATGATGTTTTAATCCTACAGTCTCTACATGATGGAACTTAGTCTATATATGATGTATTAATACCACAGTCTTTGCATGATGCATGGTGTATTAATACTACAATCCCAATATTATGTATTAATACTATCTGTATGATGTAATAATACTATCATCTGTATGTGATGTATTAATACTACAGTCAGTTAATGTTTGCTTCATGCTTCAAATATTGATGAAAAAAATAACCAGTGAGTCAACTTTCCAACAAAGTTTCCAGAAAATCAAACCAAATATATTGTATACTATGGCCCAGATGTGAGTCTATATGTGGATGGGTGCCTGGAAGGAAATGCATCAGTTGTATATGTGTGCATATATATTGTGTTGACCTTCAAACTTCTCCCAACCAGACAGACACGGTAGACAATGTGCTGCACATCATTGTTGAAATGAATGAAGCAGTATGTTGGACAAGCAACCAATAATAAAGGAGAATTACCCCAGAAGCAATACCTTAGGCTACCAATGATGCTTCAGATGTTCCCAGCATCCCTAATTAGGGTGCGGTGTATGCTGTTTTTGTTCTGGTAAACATGTATTCCTCCTGTTTCTTGTGGTAATTAGACTGCATGTGACCTTGAGATCTGTTTGGGTGACATGTAATGGGGTGGAAAAGGTTGGGAATGACCATCTCAAGATGATGTAAAAATGGAGTGTGTAACAGATGGTTGAGTGTTGACCCTGTGCAACACATGGTTGAGTGTTGACACCATGCAACAGATGGTTGAAGGTTCACCCTGTATAACAGATAGATAGATAGATTGCTGATCTGTGTAACCGATGGTTGATTGATGACATGTGTAACATATAACTGAGTGTTGACCCTGTGTAATAGATGATTGAGTGATGACAATCAGTATAAGATATGTCAGAGATCTCCCTCTGTAACAGATGGTTGATTGTTGACCATCTGTAACAAATGGTTGACTGTTGACCATCAGTAACACATGCTTCAGTGTCATTGTACCCCACTATGGTTTCGATTTCTTGTCAGTGTTTTAGTCACAGGTTTTCTTGAGACTGTTTTCAGAATGATCTAGCAGGAATGTTGCTTGCTGTAATGTTACATATTCTCTGCCATATTGCCAATCTGTCTAATTACAGGCTAATTTCTTTGCAATGTCTTGAAAAGACATCTCTATATACAGCAGTCTTCGGTTGAAGATCCATATATGCAACAGTTTGACAGTAAAGTCAACAGATAATATCATATTGATTTCATTGATTGTCATAAAAGGAACTAATCATCTAAATTTGTAGACATTTCACGTCATCCTCAAGGTGACAAGCTGTCAAATAATTCCTGCCTACTTGGTGAAAATCTGGGCATGGATTGTCAGTAAGTCTCTGTTAAGACTATTTCCGTTATGGATGTTGAGAGTAAATCTGTGTTCATATTGACAAAATAAATGCTAAAGAAAATACGATTCAATAAATTTCATTGAGTGTCTGTTTCAAATCACTGAGCATATTTGATGATCCACACTTTTGTGTTTCATGGTTTCTGTGACAAGGAAAAGGTGTTTGTTGCAAAGACATTGATGTTTGCTTAATCAGTTGAAGGATCGGATATCTGAACAAAGCCTATGAAAATATTAGTCTTAACAGAAGCATGAAGTAGCTCCATGAATAATTGATGCTGAGTAATTGATGGAAGAAAGATTGTCAAGACTTGGCTTCTGAGTCCATTTTGACACTTGCTCTCTTTTTGATGCCTATCAATTGAAATGACAAAATGTATTGATCAAATATGGTATCGTAGATTTCAGCATTTGCTTGACCATCAGGAAAGGTATACGTGGTGATGTTTTTTTCTGGTACTCTAGCAATGATTTCCTGGTGGTCTGGTGATTATACCCTTGTAGTCAGGTGATGATTTCCTTGTACTCTAGTGGTGATTTCTGTTAGACAGGTGATGATTCCCTGGTAGTCAGGTGATGATTTCCTGGTTGTCTGGTGATGATTTGATTGTATTCAGGTGATGATTTCATGTTTTCTAATAATGATTTCCTCATACTCAGGTAATGATTACCTGGTAGTCTGGTGATGATTTGATAGTATTCAGGTGATGATTTCCTGGTTGTCTGGTGATGATTTGATAGTATTCAGGTGATGATTTCCTGGTTGTCTGGTGATGATTTGATAGTATTCAGGTGATGATTTCCTGGTTGTCTGGTGATTATACCCCTGTAGACAGGTGATGATTTCCTTGTTCTCTAGTGGTGATTTCTGTTAGACAGGTGATGATTCCCTGGTAGTCAGGTGATGATTTCCTGGTTGTCTGGTGATGATGTGATTGTATTCAGGTGATGATTTCGTGTTTTCTAGTAATGATTTCTTCATACTCAGGTAATGATTACCTGGTAGTCTGGTGATGATTTGATAGTATTCAGGTGATGATTTCCTGGTTGTCAGGTGATGATTTGATAGTATTCAGGTGATGATTTCCTGGTTGTCTGGTGATGATTTGATAGTATTCAGGTGATGATTTCCTGGTTGTCTGGTGATGATTTGATAGTATTCAGGTGATGATTTCCTGGTTGTCTGGTGATGATTTGATAGTATTCAGGTGATGATTTCCTGGTAGTCTGGTGATGATTTGATAGTATTCAGGTGATAATTTCATGTTTTCTAATACTGATTTTACAGTAGTTTGGAGATGTTTTCTTAGTATTCTTTTCTCATGATATATGAATATATTTGAGTAAAATCAATCTGAGATGTCACAAGATCTTTTTCCTTGGCTTACAGGCATGGAGAGATTGTGTTTAACAACAGAGGCAGTGATGTTATTATGAACTTCACTATAAAATTGATTTCAAAATTTACATGAAGCTATCCTCTATGCCATTTGTTATGTCTTAGCTTTACTACATGTATGTATCAATTACAAGTGCTCTGTGCTGTATTTTCATGTCTCTCATCACTCAACTGAACACTTTTTTCACTTTAAACTTAACAAGGATTTTTTTGGTTTAATTCCACAAACTTAAAAGATTCAAATGTGAGACGTTTTGCTGGTGAAGATGAATCAGAGAATTAACTGTTACCATACTTTAAAACAGGTTTGCATATGCATCCAAAATTATTGTAGAAGATGGCAGATCACTGTGAAAAATATCTTTTCAATAAATGAATGACAGGTGAAACAAATGAAAGGTGGTGTGAAAGTTTTGTAAAATATATCCGTCTTGTATTCATTTCCCATTTACTTGTCTTTCCAAAACTCCTGTCTTTCTTTATTAATGTTTAATCTACACTTATCAAATAGGAAATGTAATGGGAGATTAAACAACTGGTAAAGTCCACTTCTGGTGTTCTCTGCAGTTATATTGCAGGAATATTGCTAAAGGCGACACAATACCATACTTGCTCACTCACACTCAAGCAAAAGGATTGGATTTATCTCCCTAAGTCATTAATATTAATAACCAATTATCATTTTGTGTGATGTATTAATAACCAATTATCATTTTGTGTGATGTATTAATGACCAATTATCATTTTGTGTGATATATTAATAACCAATTATCATTTTGTGATTTGGTTTGGATTATTTAAACTTTTAACATTTTCTTACCTCACGCCTTCAGTTATTTCAGGATAGAAATTTATTTGGCACATGCAGTTGCAGCCCTTTTTGTTATGTAGACTTGGTAACTAATGCATTCAAGGATGTGTGCTTATGCATCCATGACAACAGGTTATCAGATCGTATCACAGCAACTTAAGACACAATACACTTAAGATTGTGTGTAAACTTTATATCTGCTTGGTGATGTTAAGAAAGTACTACATGAGTCATCAGGTGTCATTCAAGCTGATTATCATGTCTGTTTCATGTCAATATCTGACGGGAGACAGGTCCCTGTCAACACTCTGCTAAGTGAGCCAGAACATCAGATAGTGTAGAAAAAAGAGGTACATAAGTTCATGCTTTGACCCCAGCAGAACCAGGTTAGAATTGGTCTTCAGTAACCCATGCTTGTTGTAAGTGACTACATGTAATAGGATCAGGTGATCCAGCTCACACACTTGGTTGACACATGTCATCATGTCCCAAGTACATAGATGCTCATGCTGTTGATCACTGGATTGGTCCAGATTCAATTATTTACAAAACTCCACCATGTTGCTGGAATTATGATTGCAGAGTGCTGCATAAGCTCGCTCGCTCACTCACTCACTCACTCACTCACTCACTCACTCACTCACTCACTCACTCACTCACTCACTCGAAGCTTTAAATAGCGAACATGTCCCTTCATGTGACAAAAGTGTTTGAATAGCCTGGTGTATCTTACTCCTCATCTTTCTCCAGTACAGCACTGTTTTTTATGACACATTAATGAACGTTTATGTAGATACTGATATTTACAGCACTGGTAGATAAAGTTCATTAACACCTTGCTTCTGCTTTGTAATAAATATTTGAATGTTATGGTAGGTATCTGTGAGTGAGAATGACTGGTGTAGTTGCAAGTTGCTCAAGTGAAATCAATAGTGTCCTTTGAAGTGTATGCCCATGGAAGATATGTCTTTAACAGGACCATAGCAGTTTTGATCAAGAGCTGAGGAATTGGGCCACTTATCACAGGTTTGAGGGGGGTAGCACGCTAAGTGCCCAACGCTGGGAGTCTGTAATATGTTTGGTGTGTCAAGCCCTCTGAATTGAGTTCTACTGTATCTCCAGGATTAAGGGCTGTTGACAAGAAGCTTTGAAATGCCTTCTTTTATCTGTAAACTTAAACGTCTTCAGGTATCTTCCTGATGAGTTTAACAGAAAACTATCCCGTATTTCCATGCTTTTAAAGCAGTCGGTAGTTATCCTGGAACTTTGTAAGAAGTGGAGACCTCCAGCTTGGTGAAAATTCCCCTTTTCTTTTATTTTAGTAGGTTGCTCAATATAACATGCAGATTTTAAATGAAATATATTCTTTGAAATGTTTTTGAAAAATGATATGGCAGAGTTTTTTATGTCTCTTTTGCATCGTTTGCATCATCTCCTGAAACATTTTTGATCTTGAGCCATACAGGTTCTTAACTGGTTGGTTATTATGGCTTTTAGAACAAAATTACATAGAAGTCAATTACTTCACACATATTCTTTAAAAAGTAAGATTTTATTCTAATTAGAACGGTGATGAACCTGGTTTTCTGGTGGTCATAAATACAAGCCAGTTGCCTTTCAGTCTCAGTAGTGGAATGCTGTTTAAACTATATTCCCAGGCACAGCTCCAGTGTTACACAGACGTTGAGTTTGGTCTTAATGGAAGCTTCACAAACCCTCATTGTATGGAGATATTTCTCTGAACAATTTACAGCTGTGCTTTATTACAGCATAATGTTTCTTATATTTTTTCTATCCTGTTTGGAAACTGATAATTCCTTGCAGTTTTAACAGGCACTAATAATGCCATTCCACTCCTACCATGCCACTACCCAGAATGCATCTGGTCTAGGTAGAATCAGTGCCAACAGTAATTATATTATCTGTGATAATCTCTGACTAAGCTCTTCTGCAGCTATTTCAGTCTTGGGGTTTCATGGCTATTTTAAGTATTTTTCCTAAATGCCATTTTCAGAGAGCTTTTGTTAACCCACTTTTTCATCTCAAATAAGTGTTTATGGAAACAAGATTAGTGGTTTGTGGGTTTGAGATTTTTGTGTTTGAAATACCATCCCTAAACAATTATGATTTCATCAATTTTTTTGATAAACGTTGTTAATCTTAATGAATGTAGAAAGGGTACCATGTACGTGTACATCCTGAATTGCTGTTCTCCTGTAGGACCAATGATGATCTGGGTTAGAATTGATCTTCAGTAACCTATGCAAGTTGTAAGAAGTGAATATCAGGATTTGGTGGTCAGACTCACTGACTTTGCTTGACACACATGTCATTGGTTCCCAGCTATGAAGGTTGGTGCTCATGCTGTTGATCACTGGATTGTCTGGTCCATACTCCCATTATCTACAGACTGCTGCCATATAGCTTGACTGTTGCCGAGTTCAGTGTTAAACAAACAAACAAACCATCCAAATGTAGATTCAGAACTGCAGTGGAATGGATTGTACAGTTTCTGATGCATAAGTGCATCTCTGGTCCTTCAAACGTTTGAGATTGCTGAGATATTGCTGATATGATGCTGAAATATTCCTAAATCTCAGTTTGAAGGGATAGTGTTTCTCATCACACATTAATGTTTTTGATAAAAATTAAAATCTGGAAAAAAATATCTTGTTCAAAATTAAGTTGCATCCCTTTGTATATCACGATCTCTTTCTGATTCTACTTGTATCATTTGACTCTTGAGCCTTGTTCCATCATTAAGCTGATAGATAACTGAGATACAAATCAAGTGGCATGAAGCTCAGCTCACACAGTCATGGCTGTATCAATAAAAGATTAGTTGTATAAAGTGATGGTTGTATAAAGTTAGGAAATGGTTGTATGAAGTCAGTAAGGGCTGTTTCTATTAAAGAGTGGCTGTATTTAGTGAAGGGTGGTGGTATCAAGTGAAAAATTGTATCACATAAGACATGGATGTATGAGGACAAGAGAGGAATGGTTGTATAAAGTCAGGAATGATTTGTGAAGTGAGGAGTGGTTGTATCAGGTCAGGAATGGTTGTATCAAGTGAGGTTTGGTTGTATCAAGGGAGGAATTGTTGCTATTGGAGCATGTTTCCTGATAAATGCCAAGCATCTCCTCAGACAGGTTTTTGTGTGTTTACAGCTCTTCCGTTATTAGGTACAGCTGCAGAGAGAGTACTGATTTATGTTGACTAACACGTATATTTCATGTATATTTCAAGGTTTTACACAGGCTTGGCACAAGTCCCTGCTTATCTCACTGGCACTACAGATAAATCTTCCTCTCTATTTTCCATTTTCAAAAAAATGTTGATGCACTTCATTTTTGTGGCAGCACATACAAACCAATTGCAGGAGGTTTCAAAATCAGTGGTTTCAAACTACTTTCAAAATGAGTTAAATATATATGTTGAGAAGAAAAAATAGCCCAAGAAAGAATGAGTGAAATCCAAGCTGATCTCCTCCCTCAAAAAACAGTATAGGTGTAATTACTGTTTCTCTTGCAGAGATAAAATCTCAATGTTGTTTGAGCACAGAAATATGAACACCAGAGGTGAAAAGGAGACTGACACTGTCGCAAAGAAACATTTTAAACTGGAGTTTTCTAATCACAATGTAATGTTTGAAGAACAGTTGATAAATCGTTAGATGGTTCAGTGGAAGGTTGGGAAAATGAGAGAATGGATGAGTGGATGGATGCTTGGACGATTGATGGATGGATAGTGGAGTAGATGGTTGGAGAATGGATGGAGAGTGGATGGATAGTTGGAGAATGTATGGACAATGGAGTGTATGGTTGGCGTATGGATGGATAGTTTGATAATGTATGGACAATGGAGTGGATGGCTGGAGGATGGATGGATAGTGGATGGATAGTTGGAAATGTTAGCAAATAGAAGGATAGTGGAATTGATGGTTGGAGAATGGATGGATAGAGGAATGGATAGATAGTTGGAGAATAGATAGATTGATAGTGGAGTGGATGGTTGGAGAATGGATGGATGGATAGTTGGAGAATGGATGGATGGATAGTTGGAGAATAGATAGATTGATAGTGGAGTGGATGTTGGAGAATGGATGGATGAATAGATGAGTGGATGGATGGATAGTGGATGGAAAAATAGATAGATAGTGGAGTGGATGGTTTGAAAATGGAGTGGATGGTTGGACATTGGATGATAGTACAGGATGGATGGTTGGAGAACAGATGAATGAATAGAGGATGGAAGTTCGATAATGGATGGATCTATAGAGAATGGATAGATGAATAGTGGAATGGATGCTTGGAGAATGATGTTTGATAGTGGATGGATAGTTGGAAAAATATATGGATAGTTGAGTGGATGGATGGAGAATGGATTAGTGGATTGAGGGACTGAATGAATGGGTGAAAGTCTGTTGATGGACTGTGGATGCATTAATGGTGGTGATGAAGAAAATAATGTCAAATGAAAGATCGGATGGCTGCAATGATAGAAAATGTATAGTGCAGTGGTACATTATGGAGGAATGGGTAGTGATTGGATTAGTGGGGAAATGAGTTTCATGAAGGACTAGATCAGTAATGACAAAATAATGTACTAAGAACATAAGCAAAAGTAAAAATATCAAATGGTAGAAATGGAAAACAATGACACTTGTCTAATTAGAAATCCCACAGAAAGTAGTTGTTTATTGGATACAAATGTGCTCTGAGTGAAAAAGCTGGTGTTTGCAACAAACATGCTTCTGGTACAGATTGCCTACTCAGATAACGTTGTCAGATGCATATCAATGCCAGCACACCACAGTGACCCGATACAGAGACATGACCTGATACAAAGACACGACCTGTTACAGAGACATGAACTAACAGTATGATGTGACAATGCTGGCACACCATAGTGACCTGATACAGTGACATGACCAGATACAAAGAGACAACTTGATACAGTAACATGACCAGATACAAAGTCATGACTTGATACAGAAGCACAACATGATACAGGGACATGACCTGACAGTATGGTGAGACAATATTGAAATAAGATGATTAGCAATATCACCTTTGTCAAGAAGAGATGCCCTGAAATACACAGTTCTCTGTATCTGTGTATGAGAGAAACAAGTTGTTGTTTCAGTGTTTAGGGGAAGGAAGTATGTATGTATTGTTTATTTGCATGTCAGTCAACTGTGAAGGTGAAATACAATATGACCATGTTTCACTAATGATTGATGTGCAGTTTGTCGAGGCCACATCAAACAAAGTAATAAACTGTATTTTCTCATTCATCATCATCTAAGGCATGAGCAGACTACCAAATTGACGGATTCATCTCAGCTGGAAATCAAACACTACATGTGTTCTTTACTATGAGATATGTTTCATATGTGGACATAGCAACTCACAGACATGAACAGACTGCTGCTGTGAGTGAGGGAGTGAGTTTGGTTTTACGCCACTGTTGTAGTCTGTTTGCAGTGAAAATGTACAATGAATTTCACTTTTAACAAAAAAGTACATGAAATTAATTGAAATTAACTTTATGAATCCTCATAGTTTTACCACTTTTTGCTAGCTGAACATTTAAATTGCAGAATTATGTTATACTTAGAATAAAAGTTGTTTAACAAAAGATCGCAGACTCAATTCGCTATTATTGGTTTGTAACAAATGCATGTGAGATATGTGACGAGGGTTAACTTAGACCAACCATACTTGTTCTCAGTGAGCACCAATCTATGCAACTGGGATACAATAACATGGTTCAACCTAGTCAGATGGTATGAACCTCTTACATTCTGCCCAGAATGATTTGCAAGTATCAAAGATGATGGGAGAAAATTTATTTACTGTAGCATTAACCATAACTTACTTTCCAGGATGAACTACAGGTCCTCAGAAGAGAAAAGTAACTGAAACTGCATAGAATGAATAGGTGTTTTGACTGCAGTGGTAGAGCTACACTTCTGCCTACTGAGTAGTCTGTTCCAAGGCTGTACTAAACACTCGGGGCCCATGGATTTATGGTAATTCTATCCTTCAGAGGGGCAAGTCTAAGAGTTGAATATGTCCAAGAGGGATCTGTATATCTTTAAAAATGATCATTCTTACTACTATTATTGCCTAAGAGACTTGTGCAAGGCTAGCGACAGAACTGCAATAGAGGTTTTCTCGCCTCCAGAAGTTGACTTTGCATAATTTGTCATGATATTCTCACAGAGCATTCTACCTCCTCTGCCAATGGTGGTATTGTCATATGGATGTCTCATATGACTTGGTTCCTTTTTTAACTTTCAGGGTTCATACATCATCGGGGAAAAATACCAGCATTATCCATTCTTTGAAATCTTCAGCAGTATGTCCCATGCAGCACTCTATATTTGTGTACTCTATCTGAATTGTAGATATCAGTCAGCTCCACTCTCATGGAAATGTGTATTTCGACTTCTGCTGATTTTAGCCTGCATCAGGCTTTTCAAAATCTGTGAGAGAGGTTTATTTTTGTTTTTTTATTCCGAGAATGAGCTTATGTGGCGCCATGCCTCCAAGTAGATCATCTTGGTTCTCAGTTGTTATAGCTGATCTACTCTCTGCTGATCTTATAGTTCTAGATATCAAGTACAAGTAGATAAATATGGAGGTGTTTATGTACAATGCCAGATTCTGGTAAAAATATAATACGAATACGATACTAGTTTCCTCTTAATTATTTCCGTTGCAAATTTGATATTTTTTCAAGAAAGGGAAGAAATTAATGACTGTAGATGTTTTGTGCCTCCTGTGTTGAATAAATGGGATTTCTTTATGGTGTTGTGTTAATTTGGTGAATCTCGAAGAACATCTGTTTTGAATCACTTGACCCAAGTACATTAATTATTGTTAGCTCAATCAGCAGTTTGAAGCATGGGTTAACATGCTTTGCAAATATTGTTTTGTTATGTTATTTGTGAAATATGCAAGAACTGACAAAAGCTGACCTTGTAAGGAGGATAAGGATATTGCTGTAAGTAATAGTGATTTAGAATGGCTGTTTTAATAAGAATTTTGTTACAATGGAAACTGACAGTGATCTGGAACAGACCCTTTAAGAAGTATTTTGCTATTAGGAGAGCAAATAGTGTCAGAATAATTACAAAGACACACAGGTCTTTGTCCCCTCTATAAATAATTCATTATTTCACTAGTGCTTCATTTAACAGGTAACCCCAAATTGCCTCACCTCACGTTATCTCATCAGCCTCATGGTAAAATATCAGACTTTTTGCAGCAGGAATTTAGTGCCAGTTTTGTAGTTTTCTCCAGCAAATAGGATGTAAGCCTTTCGTTAGGAGTGATGTTCTGCATGTTTTACTGTTTGTTAATTAGCACAACTGAAGTTTTGAGGCAATCAAAGTTTTCTTGGAACTCGCATATTTCTTTGTCAATATTGCTTTATGTACAAATGTATATTTTTACTGGCATGATGTCTGTTTTCACTGACTTACATCTGCTGATTTCACATAAAAGTAAACTGATTCAAGCTGGAGGTATTTGCAGCTATTAAAATGGATGAATTTAACATTTCGTTGTAGGTTGGTACTCACATCCAATCCAGGAAGGTTTAGGTAATGTCGGATTTCTCTGAAGCTCTTCAGTATTATATGAATAAGCAGGGATTTGCTCATATGGCAATCTTAATGACTTATTAAGCACTTCATTATAAAGGATCTGATAGAGAGTAATATTGGCTGGTGCAACTTCACTTGGTTGTAATATCATGTAAACTGATACATGATTTGAGGGCAGGTGGAAATTTTCAGTTTTCCATTACCATCATTTCATTGGGATCTCAGGAGAAACAGCATATATTCTGTACATGTGGCTTTTTCTTTATGAGCAGTTTCTATAAATCCTTATGGTATGTTCTTTTCTTTCCCTATGCTTATGGTAGAAATTGTATGTGGTGGATGGTTTGTTTGCATGATGACACAAGGAAGGCTGAGTGTGGTGAGATTACATAAAGGATTTTTACTTAGTTCAAATCATGCTCCCCTAATTTCTTCTGTATTTTTTAAAGGTGTCACCATAACCTCATCATCTTGTCTTAGATATCATGGACATCTATACTGTTGATGATAAGTACTTGGAGTTGTGTCATTGGTTTGTCATTGGTTTAGATGTTTGGTAAACATAAATTTTGTCCACATTAAACTCACCTTATCCTTTTGTTGTCTAGGAATATTGTTTTTGTATACTCAAAAATAAGATTCCTGTTTCTATGAAGTACCGATGCTTATTTCTTGAAAGACTACTGTTCCCAAATAGCATCCTGATTCTGATTTACAAGATTCCTAGTCCTATACCCGGAGACTACCTAGTCTGTCACACATTCCCAGAACGACATTATTTGCCCTTCTGTAATGCTGAGGCCCTAAATGAAGCAAGTCTAGAGTGTAAAGTCCTCAATTCCAGTTTTTAGTGGTTTTAGCCCCTGAATCTTCCAACTCACCAGAGCTCCCCTGCAACTTTAACTGGTTTATTTGTTACTATCAAAATTATCCATATTCAAGGACTGTGTGTTAGTCCTAAGACACTTATTTCGTGATTATTACAATACAGTCCTGTTTCCAAGACTGTACTTTCCTGTGCATATAGATTCTGGTTTCCACAGACTTCTGGTACCTGAAACGCCTGTGTGTAGACTCTTGTGAACCAAATATCAACATCCTCAGAGCATCAGTACCAGTCAGAGACGTTCAGCCATCAATGATGCTGCAATTACCCACACAGTTGATACAATGGCTACTGAAATGTACAGGAGGCCAGTGGTATTTTTAGCCGCAGACCCTTAAGCAATTAATGTAATTTTGTTAAGCACATGTGCAGCAGATAGCTGAAAAGATGCGAGAAGCCCACTGAGCGGGTTGCTTCATACAGTTTCTCTAACTAGATTCCTTGAGTGGTGTCTGAGCCGAAATGTATCACGTTGTCTGAACATAATAGGCCGAATGTATTTCACTATTTGCAAGGTGTTAGTGAAATGTACATCATGTGTTGCCACTTAAGTCACCAGGAGGAGCAAGTTAGCGGTCTTGATGGCTGGACGAAGATGCTGTGGCATTATAAAAAGTAACCCAATGATGTACTCCTCATCAACCCATCTGTAATCCAGCCAGGCACTCATTTATATCGCTGTCATAATAATCCACAATATTGGATCTATGGAAATCATTAATCTACCTGCCTGTGTGTTGTAGACATATACTGAGGTATTTGTATTTATCTCCATGTATCCATCTATCCATCCGTCTACCTCACATCTGTCCATCCATCCATCTGTCCATCTATCCATTCATATACTTGTCAGTCTATCCATCCATCTAATCATTCAACTACATGTTATCTAGCCTGGTTTAGACCCATGGATGGCCTGCACTGTGGCACTGCTTTTTGCTGTTTTAAGCTGAAGCAGTAAGGGATGTCAAGAACATATCTTGTTCATCACTCTCTTAAATAGTTTAATTACTCTTCAAGCAGCATTAAATTCAGCTTGATCACTACAGCATCTATATATCCATCCATCCGTCCATCTATACATTCATCATTCATCCAATTAGCCATCTAATGATCCTTCCATTCAACCAACCGATCAACCACCCATCCATCCATCCAACCATCCAGCCATCATCCATCCAACCATCCAGCCATCATCCATCCAACCATCCAGCCATCCTTCTATCTATCTCATATATTTGCAGCTTCTCTATCCATCACTCCATCTGCCTCAATCCCTGTATATCCCCATTGCTAGTTTATTGCCCAGCATTCTTACACTGTCGAATAGGAGAGCCATCTGTATCTTTGCACAGTCAGTATCAAACTGTCGCAGCACCTGCTAATGAGTCCCTAATTCACTGCACAGGGAAAAACCTGAGTGTCTTGAAATGAAACACAAGTCTCCTACTTTTCACTATGTATCATGTACATTTCTTTGTTTAAAAAATCTGGGAAGTGATTTAGCTTCATTGCCAGCTTTTCACAATCAATACACTCGTAAATGTTAGTGAGATACAAGTCTTGATTGACAGTGTGAAAAACATTAAATTTTATTAGAGAATGTGATAGGATTTCTCTCCCTTGCAGTGTAAGGTGATGTAACTATTGCAATAAGATTTGTTCTCAATGTCATGAGATTTTGCTAAAGATGCTTAGGATGATACTGCACGCGAAACCTTCAAAATTGATTTTACCTTATGCTTCATCTATAGTGTATTTTGTTGAAATTCTCATTTCCCAGAATTAATTTTTTCCAGGCTTTAAGGTATCAGCTGACGTTTTTTAGATGTCACCTTTTATTTCCTCATCCTCTGATTCCACATAAGCAGGGTCTTGGAGTCTTGGAGCCTTATCACAACTAATAAGATTGGAGGAGCATTACTACGGCAGCCAATATAATGTTTGCACAGTGATTTGCACTACTAAAATCATTGGTCATACATCAGGTTAAGGATTAAAACTGAGAAATCCTCCATGTTAATTTGATGAGCATTCCTGCAAAGGATATTAACGACGTTTATGATGCATGAACTGAAATTGATGTGATTTAGTTATTGACAGGTCAGAAAAGAAGATTGGCTTTGGCTCTTTAAAGGGATCCAGCAGCTTTTACTCAATTGTAAACAGTTTGAAACCAATTCTTTTAATAGCAAAAACCTTCATAATATGCTATTTACTGAACTCTTCACTCTGTTTGAAGACCCTTGTCTATCATTTTGTGAAAGTGTTCATTCATTGATCATTCATCTAGACTAATGTCAAATTAAAGAATCTTAGATCATCAAACTGGATCTGTCTTGGAATTATGTTGTGCTGCTTGCAAACGTTTAACTCATATGTTAGATTTTAGCATGATACATTCTGCCTGAACTAATATTTAGTCCATTAAGATTCATAATTTTCATGTCCTTATTCATTGTCCTTTTACATTGAACAACCGTTAGTGTCACATGTTGAGCAGATTATGAAGAATTTCTAACTGGTATAGTCTTTCACTCATATGACTATCCATCTTGATGTTGAGCAGGCTCTCTAATCCATGATAATAAAAACGTGAAGTCTTATAATGCGCTAATCCCCATGCAACAAAGCATGCTCAAAGTGCTAACGCACTGATCATCATTATTACCCGGACAACCCAAGCTTCTTGTTAGGTGCTAGAAGGTTATAGTCACATGACTTTTATCTCACTGGGTACCCACTTTCTGTTGGGTGAACAGAGGCAATTTTTGAACAAACTCACCTGCCTCAGGTTAGACCACATGTTTCACATGTGCTTCAATCGACATTCTGGAAACTCTCAGGAATCAGACTGCCAAACATGACTACCCATCCAAGGACTGTCTGAGGTGGACAGTGCTTAATTTCAACTTATTTGTGACCTTAGCACTACACACAGGACCACTTGCCATGATCTGGTATTGCTTTAAACATTGTGATTGTTCATAGAATTTTCTTTGTAGTAATAATGGATCTGTGAAAGATCCAGGTCAGCATTGATCTTCAGTAACCCATACTTGTCATAAGAAGCGACTAACAGAATTGGGTGTTCCCAGCTGTGTAGATTGATGCTCATGTTGTTAGTCACTAGACTGTTTGGTCCAGACTTGATATGTTACTAAGTGCCGCATATAAACTCACTCACTAATAATGAAATGATTAATGCAGTAGAACCATGTATCAAACAAATTTATTCACCTGGGAAGCAAAGAGTGAAATAAATAAGGCTTTAGAAACAAACTACAGCTGCCCATGGCAAAAATTGTAAAACTGAGACATTTTATTGTTTGGGGATTTTTTTTAAATGAAGTATCCCATGATGTCATGTAACAGTGTTCCGCTTCCATTATTTTATCAAAAGGGGTGAATAAATGACAGAATAGCAACACTTTGCACTTCTGAATCATTGATCTGTTACTGAATCAACCAGGACAAAACACTGCTCTGGTAAGTTAGAAGCTAGTGTTGAAAGCTCCTCATCAATTAAATCTTGTAATCATCCCCTTCAGCACTTAGAGTGTGCAGCTTGCTTGGACCTTCAAACCTGACATTATCTTCATCTCCCAATCATTGTATTTTGATAATTTACCTCATAATTCATATTCATGGGAGCCTGGAGCTCCAAGTGCATTCACAGACAATGCACATAATGATCTGAGACTGAAAAAATCAGACATTTATCAGTTCCAGTATTAATCAAATAGATACATGTTCATGGGAACTTTAATTCCTTTGTGACAACTCAATATATAAATATGCCTCAGATTTCATTATTGCCCAAATATACACATTTCTCAGATAAGAATATGTTTCAGATATGAATATTCTTTGCATAAAAATATTTGTCAGATATGAATATTCCTCAAATATTAATGTGCCTTGAGGCCTAACAATCTTCTAGCCATAATTGCTGTGATTCTCTTGATCAGCTGATAAAATTGCGATGAATGTATGCAAGCATTGTCTTTTGCCAAGGCAACCGCACAAAATGCTCCTTGTCTCATCTGCACAGTCAGGACTTAGCGTATTGATTGTGTTACAAAAAAATGATGACCTGTTGAATTTACGAGAACAGTGGAATAAAGCTGAACTGCACATTATTGCTGTAATAAATGTCCTGAGGCTAGTATTGATCATTGAAAGCTCAATCTGATTTTTGTTATCAATTACTGATACTTTACTCGTGGTCAATGTCCCAAGTTCAAAGGAGGATTATGAGCGATATTTTCTGACCTTAGATAAAACTGCCTGATTAGGTTAGATTTAGCTATCGGAATATTTGTAGATGTTATGCATCCACGACAAAAATATCTGCAGGCTTTGCCAAAGTGAAGCTGATATTAGTTTTGACATTTGAGTTGCTAGATGTTATACGTATCATGCATTCCATAGCACTCTCTGATTAAACAGTGATAATTGCCCATTAAGAAGGATTGTTGTTGTTTTTGTTTGTTCTAACAAGCAGTGTCAGTGACACCAATTCCACCACCATTTATACCAAATTAAGTATGTTGAACTAGTGGTCAATGTTATGAACCTCATCTCATCCCATCTGGGTACCATCACATTGAGTAAACCAGATCATAACATACAGTATGTGTGCAAGGGGCCTATTCTGACCCTTTGTAGTTATAGAGAATACACTTATATTGTTCATTGTTATTTAGATGCTGTTTGGGCATCAAACATGTGTGCCTTATCCTTCATACTCAAGTTTGTTTCTTATTTCTAAGGTCTGCAGATTGTTATGGTAAAATATGTTCGATGGAAACAGTATGGGCTTGAAATAAAGGAGCCCATTCAATGTGGATTCCATAACTAAAATCTTCACATTATGATTTATAATTCATAATGAATGATTGAATTCTTTGAAAAAAAATCAACAAATAGAGCTAAAATATTATTTTTTTCATAAAATGGTTCATAGTAATTTTGATCTATTCATTTCTGTGTCAATTACATACCAGTGGGGAATAAATGTCATCTCAGACAGGTGTTCCAGATGTTGATTTCATTCAAAATAGATTTGTACTTAAAGGTTTACATGTGACTGTCATGTTATTCTTTAATACATTTCATCTAACTATAAACCAATGGTATTTATGTGTTATGGCAGAATGAATCCTGTCTTTACTGTACTAATTTTATCCAAAAGTCTTTGAGTGGAGAAACAGCTGAGCTGTTGACATCCAACAGCTGACTAAAACTTCCTGGTTGTTATTTTCATCTGTGTAGATTAACCAGGTCCCACCTTCCTCATCCTTACAGCCAAGCTCTCAGCCTCATTCATGGAGTTGCAGCACCACATGGAGACTCATGGATTCTCATTTGCTCTGAGTTTGTTGTATATGATGACAAACTAATCTTATTAATCAAACAATGGCCATTTGGAGAAGTCATGACTAACAGGCTGTTATGTTTATGAGCAAGCATGGAGTCAATAGCAGCAATCAGGCAATACTGTCACAGCCTTGCTCTTAATGCTAATGTGGCTTGCACAGGATGAAATGTACAGCCCTGAAATAACTGCCCATTGACAACTTTATGTCATTGCTAGATGTTAGGTATCTCTATTTCAGTACTTTGAACATTTTAATTGTACATGTACACCTGTTTTTTTTGGGGGGGAGGGGGTTGTTACAAAAGATGCATATATTTTTAATGTAATTTTTTATATGCATCATACACATTTTTTCTTGTTATTGTTATGACAGAAATAGATGATATGATTAGGTTCATTGGGTACACTATATTCAGACAAATCTGAATTCTGTAGCAAGGCATCTAACCATATTTTATCAATGAATTCCCCACCTGTATGAGATATTTTAATATTTACAGTCTGTTAATCATTTTGATAACCATTACTTTATGCATATGCTCTTATATACCTTTTTATCATAGAATAATTAATGACCTGTGAAGGTCCCGCGGTAGAATAGGCCTTCAGCAAACCATGCTTGCCATAAAAGGCGACTCAGCTTGTCGTAAGAGGCGACTAACGGGATCGGGTGGTCAGGCTCCCTGACTTGGTTGACACATGTCATCGGTTCCCAGTTGCGCAGATTGATGCTCATGTTGTTGATCACTTGATTGTCTGGTCCAGACTCGATTATTTACAGACCGCCGCCATACAGCTGGAATATTGCTGAGTGCAGCGTAAAACTAAACTCAGTCACTCACTCACTAGAATAATTAATATTGACCAGTACCATGTTAGTTGTTATTTCAGTAAATTAAGTACCAGATTGCAATCTAAATGTATGAACACAGTCAACATCCGACTTGTTTCTTTACCAAATGCAATAGCTGCAACTCTGTACGACAGTACCGTATATACAATCAAGGACTGATGTTTCATTTTACAATCTGCAAGTGGGATGATGTGTCATAACAATCATAATTAGTGACAGTAATGAACACCATGCCTGACCTGCAATAAGATTATTGATTTCTTGGAATATAGCTACATGTAAATTATTACCAAGACATAGAGTTGTTAGGCTGAAATTGACCATTGTTGGATGTTTGAGATACCTTCAGTAGATACTACCAAACATTAGAAGAAGGTAGAAAAGGGTAAATGACACACTGAAGTTTTTAATCTTGATGAAGGATAAGAAATTGTGGTTAAACAACTTCTTTATGATAAGAGTGTCTCTCTCCCTGATAAAGAAGGTGGTCAGGCATATGTTCTTATTCTTCTTTACTTCTTCAGCTTCTAAATGCTTCTCAAAGAAGTTTTAATCACGAGTACATGTTTACAACTTAAAGTTTTTCAACATCAACATAATGTTTCCTCATCCTGCCGAAGACCCAGGTTCGATCCCCCATATGTGTACAGAGTGTGAAGCCCAGTGGAGGTCTACCCCCATCGTGATGTTGCTGTAATATTGCCTTTGGAGGGGTAAATTAAACTCACATACACACACTACATCAAAGTAGATATCTTAGTGTTAGGGTTACTATTTCCATTGGCTCTGTGTAATGTTTAGATACTTTTTATTTGAGAACTTTTATTTGAGTGTATCGGCACTCCTACTTACTATTGTTGCCAGTCATTATTGCATGTGGAATAACATTGTCAGATATTGACAGAATACTCCTGCACTTGCTCTCTGTGTTACATCAGTGACAATTACTGCTTAGTATTTCTCACCTTATTTGTGAAGGTCCTTGGAATAATGAGTGTATTAAAGTGGATGAATATGTAACTGGGCTTGTAAATTACTTTCCTTCCTTTTAAATGTGTGCATCCATTCAGCTTAATGGTGAGTTGCTGATGTAAGATGTAGAATAATGGTTAATAAGAACTATGATGATGATATTGACAACAACGTTGTTGTTCATGATGATGACATTGATGAAGATGGCATTGTTGATGACAATTATGGTGATGAATATGGTGATGACAGTAATGATGATGACAACAATGATGACGATGACGATGATGATGACAGTAATGATGATGACAGTAATGATGATGATACTGACGATGATGATGACGATGACAATGATTATGATGACAATCATAACTGAGAGACTTAAGTGTTAGCATGGTGAGCATGAAATAGATACATAGAAGCTGAGAGAGATGAAGTTTAGTTATTGATATCCTGATGTACACAAAGGGTAAATACTGTAAACACTTATGTAACAAACTTCACAGTGTATCATACCAATTTCAAGCATAATGTGCAACCATTGGCTGGAAACAAAGACAAAAGTGCATAATAAGCATGTTAATTATAAGCAAGTTTGTACTGTATGTATAAAATTATTTCTTCGGATGAATGCATTTTCCAAGTCAATGTGACTTCTTAGTTTGTCAGTTGCATAGACTGATGCTCATGCTGTTGATCATTGGATTATCTGGTCCACTTTATTATTTACAGACCACTGAAATATTGCTGGGTGCAGTGTAAGACTAAACTCATTCACTCATGCCATGTTTTAATATTGTGAAATAGGTCAATACAACTTGTAAATGTGCAATAATACATACTCTATATACTCTCTATATCATATACAATAGTGGGTGACATTTGTCCCAGTCTACACAGCGCGTTAGTCTAGTCTGTATACACACAGTCAGACAGACATTTTGATGCCTCAGGATACATTATTGATTTGTTTTGTATCAACATTCCAATTTTATTCCAATTCTGGTGCTGCTCTCCACGTGATATTGATTCACTGTGGAGTTAAAAGTTATGTTATGTATGTATTTTATGCAAGGCATGGATGTTTTTATTCATAGTTTGTACTTTGACATATAAGCTTCCTGGAATAGTCAATTTCATCAGCAGATTCGATCGTCTCAAAATCCTTAATAGTTAATATTGTCTGACATTTTTTCATCAGGTTTCAAATTCTATGTGAAAAATAATATGAATTAAAGCAAAATTATGAAATCTTACCAATTCATCACCTCGCCAATAACCAATCTGTCCACATGCACACCCTCTCACTCACTCCCTCATAGCCTGCTATTTTTTATCACCATATACTGATCTAAAATTCCATGGATTAATATAAAATATCAACCACTAGCTTGCCTGTTCAACCTTTCTTTAAGCACTGTTATATTGCTGAGTGTAGCTCGATCCCAACATCTTACAGTGGGGCGATGGAGCAGCATTGTGTTCAGTCACCACACCAAAAAGCCATTTCTGGTGTCTCCTGTTATTATATTTGCTGGATTATTGCTAAGCATATAACAAAATTCACTCATTCACGATGGTAACAGATATGTTTAAACCCCTACAGATTGACCAACTGTTTTACCTCAGAAGCATTGATGTATTTGTATCAGTTGCTATTTGTTTTTTTCATTCACCTTTTTATCGCGTAAATTGAAGCAGATTGTTTTTCCTATAATTTACAATGATTCAGCTACCATGTTGTGAATTAGAAAACTTTAAAATCCCTCCTAGGCCATTATTATGCTTGCAGATCCTTGTCTGTCTCCTGTTCAAAATATTCAAACCTTTTATTTTCTTAAATGGAAATCTACCATTCTCCGAAACCAGCTGTCTGTGTTTGTGACATTTCCATGCAAAGACAGTCTTTCCTGAAAATTGCTTCCAAGTCCTTATTGCCAGTTACCTTAGAAAAAGATCCTTCAGACTTTCATATGTTTTCTCTCGACTAACAACCTCCAAAGTTTCTGTAAACCAGTCAAAGAATCTAAATCTGTTAACGTTAGTTTTCCATTTAGCGAAAAACATTGAAATCCTATTCCTTTATTGGGAAAAAAGTTTGAAACCCTTGATCGATCATCAGTGGTAGATCCTTTCAATGGAAAACTTTCCAGCTGTAAATTTTCAAATTAGTCTCCCTCCTTGCTCACTAGTCCCCAAATTAACCTAATTGTTTATCATTCCTCAGTGGCTGATGAACCACAGTCCAGTCAGGGCTGCTCTATTGATTGAACTGGATCTGCAAGTGATATTCACCACCCTCATATTTACCCATACCTCAACAGCTAGGCACAGGACTAATGGATGGAAATGGAAAATAGGCATTGGCTGGAGTGGGGTGGATGGGTACAGGATGGAGAGTGATGGAGGGGCAGATGGGCATAGAATGGAATAGGATGGATGGGTACAAGGCAGTGAGATAGATGGGTACTGGGTAGGTAATGGTAGTGCAAAGGATGGGTACTGGCTGGAGTGGGATGGCTGGGTTACTATAAGCTAGTGTCAGATGGATGGATACAGGCAGTGAGATAGATGGGTACAGGATTTAAGGGTGTTGACTGATTCAGGCAGTGGGATGTATGGGTGCAGGTAGTGGTGGTTTGTTACAGGCTAGAGTCAGTGTACAGGTAATGAGATGGATGGGCACTGGCTTTGGTGGAAAGGATGCTGTACTGGAATTGGTAGGAAGGATGGAAATTGAATGGCAGGATGGGTACTGGTGTTAATGGAAATGATGGGTACTGGCATTGGTGAGAAGGATGGGTATACACAGTAGGAAGGATGGGTAGCAACTACCTGATCCTCCTTCTGTTCTCCCTGAAATCTTCAATGACATCCACAGATGTAGGAAAGAACAAAAGATGACATATTGTGAAGGTTGGTAGATGACAGAATGGATGGGAGTTGAATGGCATGTTACAGTTTAGGAAATTAGCTTGGTTTAATGCCACTTTGTATTGCAACAAATTGTAGTATACTTGCTATCACATGACATGACATCGCCTAATGGTGGAATATTCTACTTCTTAAAACAATAAGTACAAGTTTTGCACTGATGGACCAAGGATGAGAATCAGAGCCAATTTAAGATTTGAACCCTTCCTGTCAGTGAGTTGAAGAACCCTTCCCAGAAATTGTGCCATTGTTGACCTTTGTGCCTCAATTGTGCCATTATTTGGTCAGTGCCTGGAATGCAGGGTTCACTGGCAGGGTCAAGGATACATGATGAATAATCATGAGAAAGCAGCAGGGGAGAGAAGTGCTCGTAAGATGGCAGGGTGAAGGTCAGGTGAGGCCTCCAAGTGATACTGCATTACGTGTATCATTCAATATATTCAATGCACAATTGATTACGCTCTTTCATTAACTCTTCTTTCTTGCAACCTTTTTCTTTGAATTGATCAATGGCATTCTCCTCTTGTCACTTTGTTTTGTTTGTTCGATTTTCCTTCATCTCATAAAATATCCTCATCAAATGCTCTTCCAGTCTCCTCATCAAACTCTTCTCCAGTCTCCCCATCAAACTCTCCTCCAGTCTCCTCATCAAACTCTCCTCAGCCCTCCCCAGTCAATCTGTTCTCATCAAACTACTCCAGTCTACTAATCAAACTCTCCTCCTTTCTCCTCATTTAAATTTTCTTCATAAGAGTGGCCCTCTCTCATTTCACTTTCTTTCCACTTGATTGTTTTAGAAAGCGGTTCTTCCTTCGTGTTTACAAAGTTAGATTGGTTAAGTCCTTATCATGATTCAGATCTACAGTGACCAGTACCCTTGGCACACAGCCTCTGGGATGTTAGTAGACGAACAAATTATCCCACCTCTTTCCCCCATTAGATGATTTGTACAAGGGTTATCGGTCACAAGAGTTAACCACTGTCGTCTATTGACCGGTACTGACCACTCAGTGATTGGATAATTGTAGGGTCATTTAGGGTCAAGACAGCTAGACAGTGACATTTGGCTGGCACCATCATCACAGATCTTATTGGGGACTTGTGTCTTCCATATCGGTTAAGAAGATACTTGGCATTTCAGTTCCTGATGGTCTTAATATTCTCTCTATGTGCTTTAGGTGGAAGGCAATACAAGCAGATTCCAGGCTAATACTTTTCATATCATGATTGATATCATGATTGATATCTGATGTAATGTATCTTAAAATATTTTTAATTAACAATGCCAGATTTTTTGTTTCAGTGCAAGACAAATTGAGCTTTTCGTAAAAACATTATTAAATACTTTATTGTTCATCAGTTATTGTTGAAATATGGGAAAGTAATTGTCAGTGTCAAGTAAATAGATATGAAAGAGTGGAAGAATGAGCCTCAGTCTATGATGTGCAATGTACAAGTAACGAAACTGATGTGCTTTTGTTCCTCCTGTGTGTGTACATAGCAGTCAGCAAGACGGCCATATCGCTGTTCAGGCGGGACGTCAGTGGCCAATCACATTATTGACAAGTCTTGCAAGCAGTGTTTGATCATGATTACATATTAGAGAATATTGACGCTGAAAACCCATTTGGAAATGGTGGCAATAGACAAGAGGTATCGCAGTGGTGATTGTAGATTTCTGTCGAGACGATTGTACATTTCAGCCGATATTGAACAATCCTGATATATTTGATGATGCTTAGGTACATATTGAGTTTGGGGCGTCCCGGACCCATTTAATTGGACAGAAAACATTTTTCAGGATGAGAAGAAAGATGTGTTCAAACACTGCAAGTTGTCCTGTTCACAGTTTGATAGACTGCGTGTAGGAGTGCATCTGTGAGAGATTTAATGAGAAGCTTGATAATTAATTTCTCTCATAGATTACTTCCTGGTAAGGACTGTTCATTATTTCATATACTGCAGTCATTCAGGGTCAATCCAGCCCTATCCATTCCTACTGTATAATAATATAATAGAATGTAAGTATTAATATTATTTAAAGGCTAGCACAAATATAAAACCATGTATGAATATCCGATCTTAAAATAGTATGTTTTCAATGTGTATGTAGGATTTCCTGTAGGACTGAATATGTAAGAAATCATTATCTCATTGTGTTAAACAGTAGGGATATTGAACATTGTTCCTCATAACCTTTCAAATGGTCTGACTCGGTGATTAAGGTGATTGCTTGATATTCTATCCGAATCATGTGTGTCGTTTGGCATGATGTCAATGTCTAGATTATCTGGTTCACTGACTTACAGACCACCATCAAGATAGCTGAGCCTGTCCGTAACAACAAATATTTCTTGTTAATAATGTACGTAAACCAATCATAAGCATGAAACTATATATTCTCTCCTTTAATGAAAACTTTAACGGCTTTATCATCTTGAAATGCCGCAAAGGAGCTTCTGTGTATGAAATAAATCAGCCTTGACATGAAAGGTGAGAGCAGTATGATTCCGTTTTATATATCAGGATAGTATTTACCTGCTCTATAAACAAAGTAAAACTGACGATCTTTGGTTGCATGACATGGGCATTGTACAGTCTGTTGCATATGGTAAACCTCAAATCTTTGCATACAAATAAAGAAGAGACATGACGAACCAGCCAACAACAAAAGAAATATATTATAACTGTATTCTAATTTATAAACAAAGTTCCCAAATATACACAATATTACAGAAAAGGCTTTACTTAGGCCATGTGGCAGTACAACTGCAATGACATTGCATGATAAACGCAGAGGTTATAGCATGAAATGACATTTGTGGTGTTTTGCTGTTGTGTTTTAATAAGGGAAGGAGAGTTGCTGAAGTCAGGGAGAACAGTTGTTTCAGCACATGTTACATAGTGCATGAGGCTTAAACGGTACCAACAACAATCTTATAATGAGAGTCTGCTTTTAACAGGCTTTTTTATTGGAATATATATTTGTTTAAGGATAATTTTGAAATACTGCTTTAGGAAATATATCAAGACACATTTTACCAAGTCACATAAACTATAATTTAAGTAGGAGACTATGCTCTGAATTCTCCATATTATTACTTAGCTGCTTGTCTTCACTTACTTTGTGATGTGGTATGTGATGACTATGGCAAGAGTATGCCCTTATAAATATATGAAAAATGTCCAGAAGATTTCTCTCTGGAATATTTTGTAACACTGGAATATAAAGATGCTAGAACTTTCGTGGTCAGTCTTGATATGTGATGACTATGGCAAGAGTATGCCCTTATAAATATATGAAAAATGTCCAGAAGATTTCTCTCTGGAATATTTTGTAACACTGGAATATAAAGATGCTAGAACTTTCATGGTCAGTCTTGATATGTGATGACTATGGCAAGAGTATGCCCTTATAAATATATGAAAAATGTCCAGAAGATTTCTCTCTGGAATATTTTGTAACACTGGAATATAAAGATGCTAGAACTTTCATGGTCAGTCTTGATATGTGATGACTATGGCAAGAGTATGCCCTTATAAATATATGAAAAATGTCCAGAAGATTTCTCTCTGGAATATTTTGTAACACTGGAATATAAAGATGCTAGAACTTTCATGGTCAGTCTTGATATGTGATGACTATGGCAAGAATATGCCCTTATAAATATATGAAAAATGTCCAGAAGATTTCTCTCTGGAATATTTTGTAACACTGGAATATAAAGATGCTAGAACTTTCATGGTCAGTCTTGATATGTGATGACTATGGCAAGAGTATGCCCTTATAAATATATGAAAAATGTCCAGAAGATTTCTCTCTGGAATATTTTGTAACACTGGAATATAAAGATGCTAGAACTTTCATGGTCAGTCTTGATATGTGATGACTAATTAAGGAATACAAAGGAAGCAAACGTTGAATTCACAGCATCAGTAAAGTTGGCACATGGAAGTTTAACGTTGGCATTTGACCACCATACTGCCATACTAGGAATGTTAACAGAAAACACATTACTCAGTCACAGCACTGTTCCAAAGTGAACTGTGACACATAACTCTGTTCTGCTGTTCAAGTAGATATTAACAAGTCTATACATTACTGTAACGTACTGTGCTCCCCAGAGTGTTAAGATATGCCTGTTAGCATGTAATGACAGCAATAATGAAGACAGGGAGTAAACAGAGCAGCAGTGATCCACCACCTTTTGGTTTGGTGATGGCATTTGCAGTCGCAAGCTTGTAACATGGCGACATGATTTGGCAGCGTTTGTTGATTCTGACATCCTGGTTTTGTGGTTATGGGCTTTGCTTGTTTGCTTCCCAACAACATTCACTTAGCTTGTAATTGCCTACTGCCTTGTCATAATAGCTGTTTCATAACTATAACGTCTCTCCAACTCGCACAGATGTTAATTGCTTGTTTATTGTATGTACATTTCGGATGTTAATAACAGATGTGTCAGGAGCCCCTGTTTTAGTTTCAGCAAGAACTAGAAGGATATGTGATGGTTTATGGGGTATTCAATATCTCCGTTTGTATAGGAGATGATAGGATGAGTCTCTGTGAGGTGGAACTAAGGGGAGAATTGGTGTTGACTTAATCATGTGTTCAGCTAAGAATTTTGCAAGTAGGAATTTTTTTTCAGATGTATTATTTTGGAATGAATGAGGAAGTGAGTCTCTATAGATTGCAGCGTGTGTCTTTGTGACTTTTGATATCTTGTCATCATACATCACTGACTGTGTCACACCTGGCTGATTGTGTCATCATACCTTCCTTTTGATTGTGTTATCATTTTTTGCTGTTTGTGTCATCATAACTTGTGATTGCATCATCATGCCTTCTTGCTGTTTTAGTCATCGTACCTTGTGAATGTGTCATCATACCCTCTTGCTTGAGTACCATTCTTCCTTGATGATGGTGTGTGACCAATACACCCTGTCACCTAAGGGGCACCAAGTCACTGTTCAAAGCAGTGTAAAGTCAGACTCACTCATGGATATACGTATACATCATCATAATTCCATATCACAGGCCACTGTTCCCTCCATCAATCCTCTGTTTCCCTGGCTACGACTCAATTCAGACTCCAGTGAAACATGAACAGCAACATTCACACTGAACCTGGTACCTGCCAGACAAACCACATACGCATACCGTAGCCAGTCCCCTTCCCTTTTCCTTCATCCCCCCCTGTGATGTAACAACAGGTGATGCAAAATATGACATCATTTGTCTGCACAAACTCTGCGTCTCTGCTGCAACTGCTTCATCAATTACAAGCATCATTCATTTTCATTACCATCCCTCCCTTTGCACCACAACACCTCCTTTAAAGATTGTCAAAACCCAGATTGTAATTATTACTTATGACCAAAGCCACTGTCTGGTCACATAACTCTCTAGGCGCTGTCAAAGCCAATCAACAGTGACTGAAGTGCCAGACACAGTAATTTCCACGTGAAACACATTTTGGGGGCTGATTAGTGTTTTTGCGTGCAAAGTTCAAAGGTGGCGCTTGCAATATTAGGAAGCATGTCTTACCCACATGCTCTCCTCATCGCCAGATAAGCAAATCATTTCACCGATTACTTCCACGTTAACTTCCTGTGGATGCAGCGTATGATGTATAAGCGTTAATGTGGGTAGGGGGTCCGTCTGAAGGAGTGCTTCTAGACACGAGGTCATGTTACAGATTGACCTTCAACTGAACATGTAAACTTTCTAAAATAATGTTTATGTTTACTAATGTATGCAGTAAAGATATTTCCAGTATTGATGTTACTAGTCTATATCACAGTCCCTGACTGTACTGCCTAATCCCTTTCTGTACTGCCTAATCCTTACTGCAGTCTAGATTTCTCCAGATTTCAGAATCTCCACAACTCGTTGGAGATCCTTTTCAGTTAGTCTACATTATAATTTACCTTCAGCTGAGCATATGAACTTCCGTATCATCAATTACAAATTAATGTTTATGTATGCTAAGGTTACACAGTATAGATATTTTCAATATATATGACAGTGCCACATGTTTCATTAGAGGCAGTCAGAATAGGAATCCTGGACCTGCAATTCCTGACTCATTAGGTCCAGTCAGTGGAGCGTTTGGACATTGAAAGACATATTTCCAAAAGTGGCTGTTTTGTTGTTTCAAATGTGTGTGTATTGTTCACATTTGCTCTTCTGTAAATGCATGTTCAGTTGTCTCAGATGCTACAATTTCTGTACGGAGCCATATCTCCCAACTGTGCCAGAATCTAGCCATTGTGGGTTTCAGGCTACAGCTGATGTGCTGTGATTTAACTAAATTACTGTTTGAGCAGCAAAGACTGGCAGAAATTTGGGTGCACATTTTTTCACCCATTGCTGATGTGCTTGGAAAAGGACAGTGTGTTTTATTATTTTACTGCTTGTATTGCATGATTTACTCCAGCTCATGTATATAAATACATAATATTAATCTGTATTCTAGAATCCCTGAGCAGCACACTTCTCTGCAGATGGGGATTGGGGAGTCCAGTGGTCATGGGGCATGGGTTCCCTTCATAAGTGAAACCCATTTTTGGTGTTCTGAGTTGTACTATTACTGGAGCATTGCTGAGAGAAGCATAGAAACTCACTCACTCACTCACTCACTCACTCACTCACTCACTCACTCACTCACTCACTCACTCACTCACTCACTCAAAGCATAATCATTATACACTAGTAGTATTTTGTAGTCCTGTCCAAAGGTAATTAATATTTGTTTTTAATATATGTGTTAGTAAAGCCACTTCTTTATGATTGTGTCCACATTAAAAATGCTGAGAAAGTGTTGATGAACAGTACAGTTTGTCTAACTGCATACAAGATTGATCAGTAATCAATTGTCAGTTGCTTTTTCAAGCCAGTGATCAGTCTCAATTTGCTTACCATTGATCTACTGGAATCAGGTTTGTTGTTTCAGGTGTAAAGCTAATTAAACCACTGTCTGTTGATTGATATACATTCCCAAATTCAACCCAACCAGACGATCACCGGTGCAGTATTATTACATAACAAAGGATGAAAAAAAAGGCATTGTCCAAGCCAGTTGGATACGCATAACAAACTAACTTAAGCGAGAGCCATCTATATCCAACAATAAAATTGAAAATATAACAATTTGATAAAATAAAGGAAAGTTTGCAAACTTTTTTTATTTATGATATGATCCCAGTAATGTGTTCATTCCTGGGTGTGAGTGTGCTTATCACGATAGGAGCACAGGAGTTTGGGCAATGGAATCTTTCTGTCCTCACGTGTCTACTGTTGATGGTAAATGTGCTCAATTATCAATAGTTAATGACGTGGCCTTTTCTTGTACATGAGCAGTGGAGACTAACATGGTTAATTTCACAAAAAAAATGATCATGTTGCAATGGACTGGGCAGGAGAATGATTTCCTTCTGCAGTCTCAATGGCAGTGGGCCAATGCATGCGGAAAATATGTGTTTTATTGCAGAATCTTCCAATATGAAATTGAGTATTTTCATATTATTACAAAAAGAATCTCAAGATCCTGTGTTCAAATTTGATTGTGTCAATTTCGACAGCAGTGAAATTGACATGTGTTCTGCTACCATGAACCTGTGATATGGGTGAGACTTTCTGAAATGACATTTGCCTTGTAGTAAACATTTCATGTGAGTCATGCCATGAGGTTGTTGACTGCAAGGTCTGATTTGAGGAGGAACTCTTAATTCTATTGGACATTCTGAACAAATTAACTTTAGGATGCTACTTTGTTGTGAAATATATGTCAAGTCCGTTTTTGGTGCATCCCCCATCCCCACCCCCACCCCCACCCCCACCCCCACCCCCACCCCCACTCCACCCCCATATATAGAATACATTGCTAAAAAAGTGGTGTAAAGCTAAACTCACTCACTGGTGTGAAATATACAAGTGTATATAACATATCCCTTGACATACTGTCATGTGGGGTTAGAAATTTTGCTCCATCACTTCTCAATGTCCTACAACTCCAGCTGTCTACAAACTTCAATGATCTGTTTTTTGAAAAATGTCATTTTTTCACATCCATAAATTTCATTGCATTTGTTACTGGTAACAAAATTCTCTCATCAATGCCAATGATGATTATCTTGAATAGAATTCCATGAGTACCATTTTATAGAGAATTTCCTTTGATATTAACAACATCAGCACTAGTCAGTTCAGTCGAAGAATCACCAAGCTTTTTCTGAGTGTTGACACAAGTAATTACAAAAACTGTGACAGTGTTCTTAATGCAAAAGTCAAGTTAATTTTTTAGTCTGTTTTAGAATGGATCTTGCTGCCATAAAAGTTCTGAGTTCTGTAATGGGATTGTAACCGTTGACCTCTGGTCCACATGACCAGAAAGGTCATCTGTTGGAGGATTCATTCAGGGCTAATGTTTGGGGCACAACATATTACAGTCAAATAAATTATTGGCTTGGAGTATTTTTTTTTTAATTTTCGAAAATATGTAACCTCAGGCCCAAAGAATACTCTGCTTTGACTGTCCTTAGAAACAGTGTCCTATCTTTTTAAGGGGAAAGTGAAACTTATGTAGATGGGAAATGGAACATTATGTGATGACACAAGGTGTTTTTGTAATGGGCAAGCACATCTTGCTTTATCAGCAGCACCTGCTGTACTAAGGACCCATTCTGCCATTCACTGTACAAAGTCGCCTCCCTTAGCGAGGCCAGGATCTTACAGTCATACTGATTATGTTTCTAGGTTTCTTGGCAGCGTACCATACACCGGTTTTAACAAAATTGTGAATTTCCAGATCAGCATCATTTTGGTCTGTCTTTCGCGTTAAGTTGATTTACCTTAATTTGACTGAAATAATTTTCAAAGCATTGTTAAATCTCAGTAACACTATTATTGCCAGTCGATGTAATTGGTAGAATGATGCAAGTCTTGCTGTATACTTTACAAGAATAGATTCCTGACTGCAATGATACAAGGAAACAGACACCATTGAACCTGAGGGCCCTAGTTGATGCCACAATTATATTAAACCCATTTCCTGGGACACTATCATTTTCTGCAGCCAAATTGCCTTTTGTTCCTCATAGCTTATTCCTGGCAATCTGATTAGCTAAACACCCTCGCCACAAGTGTTGTCACGGAATTTATCAATTTCTGATTCCCGATGAGAAAGTGTTTTACGTTAGTGGTTGACAATACAAGTCCAGTCCACGTGGTGGAGTGCATGGATTTCTTGCGGTAGAGGAACCTGCCACAGTCAATGGCATCATCGACACAATATGCCTCTCTTGCCGCATCGACTTCATCTGAAATTGACAATATGTCTCTTGATAAGCTTAAGTGAAGATTTGACGAGGAATGTAAATGCATTTATATTTTACCTTTGATGTGTGTTTGGAAGCAGATAGTCTTCTGGCATTGTAAAATGGTGCATTTGAGCACCAGAGAGCAATTGTTCATTTTGTAGCAAAATTAATTTTAAACATTTGTTTTAGTTTGCTTACTTTTCATGTACAAAGCATTCAGGAATGATCTATTAATTATCAATTATTAAACATATTTCAGTTTGGTTACATGTTTTTACAAGGCAGTGTGCATCATTCAGCACGTTGGAACTAATCTAATCTTTGTGCTTATGAAGATACAGAGGCTAGAAATTCTCATATATACTCAGGCTCCAGCTCAAACAAAATTGAAATACTTTTGTCATGAGAAATTGGCATTGATTGATATTTGTTTGAATCGTGATGCTCATTGCATTCCGGAAATAAAAACCCCATTTCCTTGCAAGGAACGTGATTCTGTTGTAGATCGCAGGCAATGACGTCATAGCTGTGACTTGCAGGTTGCTCTTGACAATACAGGGAAAGAATCTTGGAACCGAATTGGCATCGCAAGCTCAAAACGATCAGAAATAAATATTCTTATTTCATATCGGTTTATCAAAGATTTCTATCAGTCCATGAATATCAGATATCAGTCAATCAAAAATGTGAAATCATCTTCACGATCCTGTTTGGATACAGAAATGAATGAATTCTCGGCAGCAACAGATACGTCAAAATGTTGATTATGAAATGGGATAATCTTGGAGATGGTCTTACATAGTGAGATAGTTGGTTGCAGGGATTCAAGGAATGTTTTTTTTTTTTTATTTATTGATGTCCATAGATCTTAAACATTGTGAAAGAGGGGAATCTTAGACATACCTGCAGAAAGATTATTTAATGGCAGACACATGTTTACATTCGTTTCCACAATACTGCTTGTAAGAACTCTGGAGACATGTTTACCAGATTTCTGTCCTGATCTGTCTGGTATCAAAGGCAGCAGGCTCATCCTGACTTAGGTTTGACAGTAATCCATATATGTTTTCGTGGAGAGCTAGAAATAACTGCAATGGCATTCTAAATGTGTTTTGCAGCCATGTGAGAATAAGACATGAGATGCACGCAACTTGTTGCATTTTGAAGTTACGGTTATTGCTGCTGGAATTTTTTAAAAAGCTCAGTTTGCATCTTCTGTGACGGAATGTTGGTTGGGATTTTGAAGTAGGGTTGAGAAAGGTTTCAAGAACATTTATGTTTCATGAGTTTTTGAGATGAAATATACTGAATTTTTTCGAAAAGTGATCAAATATGGTATGAAATTAAGTTTGCATGTATTTCCTTTTACCCTAATTTTTTTGTTTTGGGTAAATAGCAGATGTGATTATTGCAATGCAGAAGGTATAGATTAGAGGCTGTTTGATATATATGTTTCTTGTTTACGTCTTAGAAGACCATGTTTTGATTGTATTTTTATGATGGCCTTTGCTTGTGGCCCTCACTGAGGAATTCCTGCAGAATGCACAAATCGCTCTCTTTTACAGATAGCAAATTCAGGAAACAATAATTTTCAATAATATACATGCATATTTTCAATTGAATCAGACATTCAAACACCTTGAAACAGAGACTCACTCATGGCTCACAAATCAAGCCCTATATATAGCTATTTCTAAGTCTGACCCTGACCTAGACAATAACTTTCACTCTGTCCATGACCACAACTCTAACCCTCTTGCTGACTCTGATTGTGTTCCATCTTTGACCCTGGCCCTGACCCTGACCCACTGGTCTACAAGTTACCCAACCGGTCACAACATCATGAACAAATTAGTTTCTTACTAAATCCAAAATTGAATTTCTCACATGAAAACTGAAGATGTGCTTGACTGATGTGCATATAATTTTCACCAATTAAATCTTCTTTTAATTTCTTTCAGGTAAGTACAGATCACTTGTGTTTCATCTTGGAGTCTTCCTAGTTGTCTGATCTGAAAGGTTTCCAGTTGCAATATGGATTATACTGTCAGAGCCTGATATAGCATGGTGACAGAATGGTAAGTTTTCCATCCTTACATAACTCCAAGTGATGGTCATATGGACAAGGTGCTAGCTCCACAATACAACCATTGCCTGGGTTCAGATCCCAGTAGAAGAACTGAAGTTTGAAATGTTTTCTTATAGCAGTCAGGGCAGTGTTTTTTGATGAATGAAACACAAAGAAGGTTTTGTGGACTGATGCCAAGCCTGTGAACCATAGCGCAAAGTGGAGGAATGTGTGTGTACCAAGGAAGCAACCTCCTTGCATACATAGGACTGTCACAGAACTTTGAAACATGGAATTATACCCAGACACATGGCAGCACATTCTCCCCATTTTACAAACATCTGGTGTTGTCATTAACATTCTCAGTTGTGTGTTTTCTGTGTGTGTGGGGGGGTATTTGTAGGGTTTTATATGTTTTGTAGTTGTTCCCTGGGCTTGGAGGTTCAAGTGGTGTGGCATACCTCTGTTAACATTCAGCTGGTTTTTGAAGAAAGATGTTTGATGCTGTGAAGAACTTTCAAACAGTATGTCAAACAACAAGTGTTAAAATCCAATGTTTGTTGTTTTTGAAACAAATGATTAACTAAGAAATGTCTATGTTTAATCCAAACTAATAATAAACAAATAAGCATGAGTTGTCAGGAATCTGTGTTAGTTAAAGGCAACCTACATTTCCCATTGACTGGGTGATATGATGCTATTGTTTCATGACGTCAGTGGCTCCATGTTTCATGACGTCAGTGGCTCCATGTTACATGACGTCAATGGCTCCATGTTTCATGACGTCAGTGGCTCCATGTTTCATGACGTCAATGGCTCCATGTTTCATGACGTCAATGGCTCCATGTTTCATGACCTCAATGGCTCCATGTTTCATGACGTCAATGGCCTCTTGTTTCAAGACATCAAGCTGATTTAGGTTCTCAAACATTGTTAATTTGTATATTATTTACTTCTGTTGCAAGTTTTTTAATACAGGACCTAAGCTTAGGCTGCTGTTTTGTAATGTTTTTTGTTTTGTTAATTACATTTGACATGGTGATCAACTGTGCTTTAACTCTATACTTCCAAAACTAATGTAGTTACCATATTTTCTCAAAGATCTCTCTTGTATCAACGTTAGATCATTGAAAGTGTGTTTAATTTTTAATCTGTCTTTGGCATCAACTTAAGATTAACTATAAACATGGTGTACCTCAAATATTTCCTGTCTCCAGAACTGGTGTAAGATCAATGTTATTAATAATATATAGTTCACTTGAAACCTAGACCTTCTTTCCAGTATCAGCAGTTGGTCAATATGTGGTTTACTTACTATTGATCTGTCTCCATCTAGTGAGTTTAGCATAAAGGAATATCAATTTATGCAAATTCAAAATCAATGAAGTTTCATTCAGGCAATCATCAGTAGATGTGTAATTGTGAAAAAATATTGATATCGTCCAAAATTTGCAAAAAGTATCCAGATATAGATGACGAAACATGAATTTGGTTTCACCTATTTGCAGTGTTGTTTTGACCAATGCACGGGATCAGTGAGAACATGAGATCAGTGTTGACAATAACAAGGATAAATGTTGACAATATCAGGGGTCAGTGATGAAAATACTGGGTATAACTGTTGACAATACCGGGATGAACGTTGACAATACATGGATCAGTGTTGTCAATAAGGATGATCAATGTTGACAATACAAGGGGTCTTTGTTGACAATACTGGGTATAAATTTTGTAGAGTTGTGACGATTAATCGATACACAAGTTTTCATGATTCAAGAGCTGCACGATACGATACATCGATATGACTGTCGTGTATTGATTCAACACGATAATTACATACTTAGCAGTCTACGTAAACACCATCTCCCCTTCTATTTAGATTTTCATGGAAAATATTGCTATAGACATGCTCCGACTGCGATAATTTTCACAAATTTATTTTGTTATCTGTGCGTAAAAGCCAGTTGTGCCAATGTTGATCCCTGCTGTTCCATTTTTAGGGAAAACAATACTTTACCGACACATGCTAAACATTTTTAATAAAATGTCTTTCATGATGACTTGTTTTATTTTTCTTGGGAGAAGAATACCTTCCCTGAAATGATAACATAACAGCACATTATTTCCAGTACTTTTATTTTTCTGTATGCAAGGACAAAATATCGTGATATGTATCGTATCATATGTATCGGACTACCAGTATTGTGATACGTATCGTATCGTGGCATGGGTGTATCGTCACAACTCTAAAATGTTGACAATAGCAGGGATCTATTTTTCCAATAACTGGAGTCAATGTTGACAAAACTAGGGCACTTAAATATGGGTGAATCGTCTACATGTGTGTAGTGGATAGAATATCTGCCAAGAGAGCAGAATGTTCGTGGTTCATTTCCCTGGTTGTGTCATACCCAAACCATGAAAATATTAAACTTGTTATTACCGTGGCTGGAAGGGACTGGAACATGGACTGGTTAGCCAGGAGTGGATACTTTGCATCTTTAGGGGTATTTAGGTTAAACAATGCTCACATTTACTCCAAGACTGATGTTTTATTCCAAGAATCATAGCTATCTTATCTAAAACTATAGAAATATTTATTTATCAAACAAATCCCAGAAGCACAGAATATTCCTTATTTCGGGAACCAAGGCAATCCAGATTATATGAGGACTGCTATTAAATATTTTTTCAAGGGTCTTGGAGACAGACTAGTTCTATATTGGGCACACACAATCAGCCACGCACAACATCATGTGGCATTATTTCTGAAATATTCGTGAATTCACTATAAAACCCTGTATCACCTCACCAATATCATCTGGTGTAGGGTAATTTGATACAAATGTCACAAGCTATGATGTATAGATAGGGTACTGAAACATATGCCAATAATGAAATGAATGCTATGTCTTTAAGCATTGTTTCTGATCAGAGATGAAGAGTCAATCCCACACATAATGCCAAGTTACATAATTCCTACCGACATGATGAAATGGGGTTATGTGATATGGACATGCAACAGCAGCCGGGCCTAGTGCAATGTACACCATCAGATGTCCATTGTAGTGTTGTCTTGCCAGCAAATGGTGTAACGCTTCCATGTGAAATTGACATGACATTGATGAAAGATATTTCATTAGGAATGTGGAGCACACTTTATCTGACATGTGAAAGCCTTTATATAGACTATGCGTTAATCCCACTAATGGAAGAGTGCATTAAGGGATTATTGCTAGATTTTTGACATTTAAATAAGTGTGTGTTTTACATGCAAAGGCCTTTTCAGTATCACAGATACACAATGCTGGAATTAGAAAATTGTAGGTGCTAAAAATAAGTGAAAAATGAGGATCCACAATGGCAGCATGAAGTTTTATCAACAAACTTGGGAGTAGACTGATGTTGTGCATTCTATCTCTCTCACAGAGCACACACATGCACTCATGCACCTGCGCACAATTGCACATGCACACATGCATGCACACATACACACATCATGTATGGAGATACTTAATCCGGTGCTAGGTCAGCCCCTCGTCAAAAGAGGCCTAATTATATACAGTAGCAAAATAACGAGATAAGGACAAAATGTTAAAATGATAATGACTGGGTAAAAATGAAAAGATGAGGAATATATGATAAATGAATGATGAAAAATATCAAAATGGTCAGGAATAAATATTATAAATGGTCAGGAATGAGTGATGAAGGACCATTGTCCATATTTCCAGAATAATGTATGTATCTAAGCTCCAGATATATCATGTGATCCACAATTTCACATACATTTGTCATTCTTTCGTCAGTTTCTACAGTACCAGCTGAATTAGCTGAGCTGATCAGTGCACGCGGTCTCGCATAGTGTCACAATTTATTGATTTCTCTCCCCGCAAAGGACTGTCGTCTTCCTAGCTTATAAATATTCCTTGATACAGCAGCTGAGATTGCAAAAAGTGGGTTATTTACATTGTCAGTTCTCATGTCCAGCCTGTCAGTGTGCCTGATATTTCTTTGGTCGGCAAGACACCATGTCGATTTCATGTAGATTTCCTAAAGTAGCTATTGACAAGATCACTTAGCGGGCAGGCTGGCAGAGCAGGGGCACATCCAGAGAAGTTGTTGCTTTTTTTTCTTCTTGTTTTGAATAAATACATGCATTTGTGAATGAAATACACAATATATTAAGGGAACTGTGTTATTTGGTTGGAAGCAACTTGGCCAACAGGGTTTATTTTGGGAATGAGTGTAATGCCATTTTGTTATAGGTTTGCGTCACTTGAACTTTCAGTTGATCAAATTGATGTTTGGCTGTGTGCTAAAATTTTTGCACTGCTTTTGACTGATATGTTTCTGTTGCATTTCTAAACAGAATTTCACATTGTGGACTCTGATTTGAGGTTCAGTCACTTTAGTATTGATCATTTGAGTCTGTCACCTTCCAGTTTCTGCATTGCTATACGAGATAAGAAAAAATAATATAATATAATAATATAAATATCATTTGATGTTTACAATGAAGCTACTCACTATTGGATGATAGGACTCCTGATCAAATATTTCTCAATCCATTTGGATTAATTCCATAGATAAAGAAAAAAAAAATTCTCAGATGCATAAAACACTTGATTGATTTTACAGACACTGAAAATGTCTTGCTTGACACGATATTAATTGGTAGACAGATTGACTTTGAGTGAGTGAGTGAATTTAGTTTTCGCCGTATTCATCAATATTCAAACTATATGGTGACAGTCTGTAAATAAGTCTGGACCAGACAATCCAATGATCAACAGCATGAACATTGATCTGCGCAGTTGGAAATCGATGACATGTGTCAACCAAGCCAGTGAGCCTGACCACCCAATCCCGTTAGTCGCCTCTTACAACAAACATAGTCGCCTTTTGTGGCAAGCATGGGTTGCTGAAGACCTATTCTACCCCGGATCTTCACAGATTTCCCAATCTAAGCATCAAAATTTCAAATACAAAGTCTGTATCAGCTGTCATCATTATAGATAATTTATTACATAGCTCTTGCTTGTCAAATACTCTATGTGACCCTTTAAAATTATACCATTTTTAGACATGTCATCATATTCATATGTTGTGTCTTGCTTTTCATTCCAACCAGCTTCAACTTTAGGATTTCTGACACAGTTATCATGGGTTGCTGAAGACCTACTCTACCCCAGATCTTCACTGATCTGATTGACTCTGTGCGTGCGTGCGTGCATGCGTGCGTGCGTGCGTGCGTGCGTGCGTGCGTGCGTGCGTGAGAGAGAGAGAGAGAGAGAGAGAGAGAGAGTCAACTTTAGGAATGTAATGTAGCATGTAGTATACCTGGCTAACATATCAGTTTCATCATTGATTGCTGACAGGATGATATATTTCAGCGTGTTCCTTTAACTATGGTGTACATGTCATGGTGATGTTCACGAGGATCCTGTTTGATCTGGTTGTCAATCAAGATTTATTGATTTCTTTTTTTTTTTTTTCAACATTCCACCTGAGGTTGGCAATGTTTTCCTATTCATTCTTTAAAGAATTCCATCCAAAAGTTAAAATTAACAAAATAATGTATTGTCCAAACTGATCATTGTTAAATCCTCTAACAGTAGTGCTGTAAACTCGGGTTGTACCTAAATGCATCAGGTGATCACAATGACCGTTGGGTGCTTGAGATCCTTCAACACTAAAAATCAGGAATGTTCTTGAAAAACAACATGTTGCATTTAAATTTTTCTTTTCATTACCATCTGGCCTGATAGTCACTCTTAGGTTAAAAAAAGAAAAGGACAAGTAGTGATCATTTCTTCACTGGTGCCCCAGGCTGTACCACTTGGGTTTGGTAAAATGCTACAAGTTTGTATCATTGCTGTCGCATGTCACTAATGTACCAACTAAAACAAAAGCAATTTGAAATGCCATTTTTTTCTATCATTTTTTCACAGGACAATAAAAGGGTTTAATTTTATGTTGACCTTCACTAAATTTATAAGAAATTAAAATTGCAAACTCTCAAATAATAGAGGAAGTGCCTTTCAAAAATTAATTTGAAAAAACTACCTTTCTTTAAACCATTTCTTCAGAGGACAAGGAAAGGTCTAATTTTAAGTTGACCTAACTAAAATTGTAAGAAATTAAATTGAAGCCCTCAGATAATAGAGGGAATTCATCTCAAAACAATGGCTGAGACTTGATGAGTAGATTGACTATTAGGGAAGATGAAAATAGCTGGTGAATATTTTGTTGTACTCTATTCCCACCATCTTCACAGTGGAGATTATGGTGTCTATGTTGATACTGAGTGAAGCGATACTGTGTCTAAATGATCCATCCATCTTAAGCTGTGACACAGCATCAGTTAATCTGTTTCCTAGACCAAAAGAATCATATAAAAAGGAGTCCCCTGTACTAATTAGGGAATGTCTCAGTAATTAAAACTGGTTCTGGGCTCCTTCTGAATTATGTAAGTATTTTCTTTGAAGATATACATTTTAAAACTACAGTAACTATATTTCTGCGAATTAATGTAAATCTGGTACAAGTACTTGACACAGAAGTGCAGTAATGTCCATTTAAAATCCACTTTCTCACTCACCTAGTGTCATATGTAAATTATAAAGTCAAACTTTTTCCAGTAAGATGATTACTCATATAAATTAGACTGTGCTATTTTCAACACATGAATTTGTGTTCACATATAAACATATTCTCACAAATAACCTTATAAGAATCCTCTGCTAAAACTGAAAGTTTCCTCACTGTCCAGAGTCTTGATGATATGACGTGTATTTCTTCTCGAAAAAACAAATGTATTTGGGGAGCATATATTTGCTAAATATTTGAAAAAAAAAACCAAACCAAAACCCAAACAAGCTTAACTTTGTCAACTGCCTTACTATCACTGTGCCAGCTATGGTTGCCATGGTGTATATGCGTTGATGTAATGGTATAATTGTTCAAATTGTAAGATTTTTAATAGTAATTTTTGTCCATGGTGCTTATAACGAAATATTCAAACACTGCAAAGTACAGTGACTTTCTTGGTCATAAAATAAGAACTATATTGACACTTTGAGCTGTTAACTATCAGTCTAATACTACAGCACTATAGCACTGTTTTGTTGACATACAACATCAAACTATATTGTTAAACAGACAGATTTTAAAGATTTTCAGAATTATTTTACTACAGTAAGTTCATGAGTTTGATCAAAACAGATTTCAAAGGTGAATGTAAAGTCTACTAGCATACAATATGACTTTCCAGCTATAAAAAGATAATGCTGTGCCATAATTTCCTATGATTTCCCTTTTACTATTTACAAGTTTGTTGTAACTTTATCAATTACCATGTCCAGTTGGTCAGAGGTGTTTCAGTGTAACCAAGATAAGCTACTAGTATATATTTTTTTCAGGAAAATCACTTCAGGAGTTTAGCCATGCATACTGCTGTCAATATTTTCACCATTCCTTGCGTCATGTTACGGACGATTCACTTTGGATAAGGGTGACATAATTTTGGTGAGGGTTTTGTGACAAAAGAGTGCAGAAAAGCTCTCATGACATGAATTATTGATGCATCCATTTCACCCAAAACACTGTTTTCTGTTGTGTTTGGCACCACGAAGGAACGTTTGAGTGGCTCCACAAGAGATACATTTCATGAAAACGAGCTAAGTGGCGTTAATTGCTCCTTGGTTTTACACAATGTGAACATCAACACACTTTGGAGTGAGGGGAATGCTCTGACATTTGTCTTGAAGCATTTGATAGGTAGAGGAGTTAAAAACAGAAAAAAAATAGGTGGGAGAAATACTATCCTTGAAAATCATGTCGGAAAGAGAGACAGCAAAGAAGTATATTTCATACAAGGAAACAGATCAGATTTAACTGCTTTAAGCTCAGGGACTATCTGTTTCTTTTGCAAATTTTCTTTTAAAGGATGTGTACCAATCCTGTGGTTATCCCAAGCCAGAATTGGTCTGAAGTAACACTTTGTACGAACGGCCAACTGAAATCACGATCTCATGGCCACAAAGTCCTCTGCCTTTGAAGAGTCTGCTCATAATGGTTTAAAATGTTACTGTGAAGATTAAGACTTGAAAGATGTGATGATCACTCTGACTACTGATTACATGAATCATGCACACACTGTAGTATATCTTGGAAAAAGTGTGCCTTTCATGTTTTGAAATAATGTAAATCTGTTGTGAGAGTGTGTGGCTATTTAATACAGAATCTTGTCATGGCTTTCCTAATCTCAGACAGAGGATCATGGACAAAAAGCATGTACTATAAATATGATTTTTCTGAAGAAGATTGGGGAGAATGACAACCGATGATGATGGTTGTGGTGATGATGATGATGATGATGATGATGATGATGATGATGATGATTTTTCAAATCATGTTTCTGCTGTTATCAATGGTAATTGGATGGATGATTTTTAATAAATATGTTAAAATATTAAGTAAACCTGATGAACTTGATGGTGCTCTCCCACGTAACATTGCTGTATATTTTAATATGGCAGACAGCTGGTGTGTGGACGGTAGAACTGTATTTACTAATCCCACAGTGTCACAATAGATGAAAGTAAGCACAGTTATCGACAGAAGCTATGCATTATTCATGCTGTGCAGTGATCACCCAAATACAATATCACCGACATGTGTGGTGATAATAATCTAGCATTTTTGTGAAATTGACAAAGGTTGACTAGGGACAGCTGGGGACCTCTGTACTGGACACAGGTGCACCTGATAAAAAAATTAATTAATGTAAGAGTCATGAAAATGAGTGAGTGAGTGGGTATGGTATTATTGTATTATGGTATTACCTTACTTTCCACAATATTGCAGCAATATCTGAGGTAGCAACACTAGAAATAGTGCTTGAGGGTTTAGTTTTACACCACACAAGGCAATATTCCATCTACATGGGGGCAACACTAGAAATAGGCCTCACCTATAGCAGTGTGACTCATGAAGGCGACAGACCGGTTGTTGATACCTAATACCTTATTAATATCATGTTAGTAAAGTTTTTGTAGAGAATGTGTTTAGTCCTTCTGAATAACTGTGTCCATACTTGTCTTCATGATTATAGTGTCATGTGAATATATTCAGATGAATGATGAAATTTGTTAGTTGAAAGCTAGTTGTGTGATTTTAAAGAAGTAATTATTTTCATGCAGTTCTGGCCAAATTTCAGTCCAGAAGTAGAAGCTGACCTATCATAAGTGTTACCTGGATATGCTGCCAGCTTACGGGGCAAAGGGAGGCTACTCTTCATAATGCTGTTTGTCCGGCACAGTTTTGACTTCTGTGCTCCATCGTCATTGTCCACCTCCACCTCTTCCTCCTCCTCCCCCTCATCATCATCATCTCACAACCCATTATATACTGATTTAACAAAATCTTCAAAGGGTGCTTTATACATAGAGCTAGACTGGAACTCTCATTGTGTGGCATTTTTTTCTCCTGTTAATATTTATGGTTAAAATAGCAGAATTTACAGAATGCAGTTCAATGGCACCTTAACTATTAGAATTTGCTTGCTTACTGACCCTGTTGAATATACACACAAATGTACTGTAAATCATGAAATTAATGCGAACATTTTATTAATGCGAAAAATGCGTCTGTACATGTGTCGCATTATTAAAATGATGCATTTCAGTCTGGGGGTGTACTTTTGAATAAACGGAAAGCTCTTCCTTTCATTGACACTACTTAATACCTATTGAAATTATTCATCGGCAAATTTTGTCACTAAGCAGAAGTGTTGACACTACACCAGACAACACAGGTCACTTCCTCATTACGGGTATCGCAAGTCAGTTATCACTGGTTACAATAATCACTGTCAATTGTTCAAAGTCATTGAGGCACATCAGCCAGACCGGACATTCTCCAGCCACACAGGATCATTTAGCGATCTTTGCTCACCTTTGCAATCGCGGCCTCCATCCATTTGGCATGTAGAGGCTTCATCACACTTATTCGTAAATCCACAAGTCCTTTTTGGAACCTGTGAAATTGTCTGACACTTTGTTGGCATACCAATTAATAAATTGGTTCTTCATGGCCACCTTGAATTCACCATCAATTGTTGTCATAAGACAAGTAGTAGCAAGCAATCACGTGATCAAACATGGCAGCGTAATCAAAACATCGTCAGCTCCATTCCATTTGTTGCTTAACAAGTTCAATTCAGGTAACTAGTGTGTGGTAATAAGAAATGAAAAGAAACTGAACAACAAAGAATCAGGGTGTCGCATTTTCTGATCAACACTGCTTCCTGAGCTCGCATTAATTTCATGACGCATTTTAGACAAGACCTTTGGACTCGCATTAAATTCATGACGCATTAATTTCATGATTTACAGTAATTAACTCTCGGTCCCTCCATGTGTCTAGCAAATTATGGGGTACTTTAAACTCATCCCCAGCTATCAGTTGAAATTAACACCAGAGTGGATCATAAAATAATTACCTTCATATTATTGAAATGGTTGGGTACATGCATTTGTGTTTTAGTCATTGCCATGGTGAATTGTCAGAAATCTGTGAATATTCTCAGTGTATGATGTGACATATGCTCGGCGGCCTGCTGCTTGCTATTTACGTATGTCGGGCTTACAACTTTATTTTATCGCCACCCCCGGGGGCCAATGCATTCTCAAGGGGTATATATTTGATGATTTAACTGACTGCAGGATATATTTCGAAAATAATTTACTATTGTGGTAGTTAGACGTCGTCTGTATAGTTCATGGTTAATCAAACCATACCTTCCACAAATCAGGGCCCACTTGCACAAAGTGATCTTAGTGCTATGACAATCTTAAGCCTGTGTTGGAGAATGGGAGTTACAATCATTTCAGCTTTAAGATCGCTTTGTGCAAGTGTGCCCAGATCCTATTTTTGTTACATGTTAAGAGGACCACAACATTTTTCAGCTATCAGCCCTGTGGGCTTCCTGTTTGTTTTTTCAGGAGTTTCATACACTACTCATCTGGTTAAATGCTCTGAAGCTGATCTGTCTGTGGTAGGCTGCTTTTGTTTTGTACCAGACGTACTCATGAACACCAATGATGCTGGTGTAAAAGGCTGAATTATTTTATAACACTTCATGTACCTCATATCACAGTAACAGAAGAAGACAAAAGTCTTGTATTATTTAGAAACACACTATCAGGAACAGACAGATGAACAGGACATGAAGCAGACTGAGTTATCTACCATGCAATTTTAGTCTGTCATGCTTTTCTTACTGATCTTTAAGAGCCTGCAGTAAATGCGAAGCCCAAGGGAGACAACTCTGTAGACTTAACAGCTAATGCTCTTCAGTTGAGAGACTTTGAAGCTTTGTAAAATCTCAGCATATCATACTGCTGGTTACTGCCTCACCTATAACAGGACTAATAAACTTATGCAATATGTCTTTTTTTTGTTATTTTTATATTATCTGTCTGTCTTGTCTCCCACATACAAACCATCACTCTACAGGAAATGTAAGGTGGATTGACAAATCCATGTGTTGATGCATGTCATACTTCTGAATACTGGAATACTTCTTATAGTCATCATATTAATACTCATTATTGCCTATAAGGGCAAAAATATCAGGGTTCATATATTTCATAGGATGCAGTGGGTCAAAATATCAATTTGTCATGGTGACCTGATATCATGAACAATGCCATGTCGTCATGTTTCATCTGTGACGCTGTGTTATACATGCAGCGATGACAGGTACTTATTTGAAAGAAGGTTTGGGTTTATTTGCCTCAATTTGCCAACTTTGGTAATAGAATACTACATTCATGCCCCTATCATACTATTGTTATGACACTTGTGGCTAAATATCAGTACATCCTTCGCTCTCGTTCAAGAAATACCAACATCTATATAGCTAGGCAGTACAACAGTTGTGTCATAAACATAGTATGACATGGTCACTCATGTGATATCTTCTATGTGACAACTTAGTATGACATGATCACTCATGATATCCTCTATGTGACAACATAGTTACTGAAGTGAAGACTGGCTTATAGACACTTTCTGAAATAATATGTATTAATGTAACTGTATTATTGTGTACAAACCATGCAAAGAAAGTTTTTGGAGAATCATAAAATTTATTTGAAATAAAAAACAAACAAAAAAAAAACAACTATCTTATCTGAAGAATAAAATCTCACCCGCACAGTCAGGTGAGTGACATTATAAGCATGTATCTAAGTAATGACAATGAATATGTCATGACGATCAACCAGTTCTCTGGGTCTGACCACCGGCTGCATTTTGCCACCTCTTACAACAATGACAAGGTGCTTGGGACCTGTGTTGGGACCTGTGTTGGGACCTGTGTTGGGACCTTTATTCTAACCTGGATTCCCCAGTGGTTCTCAGTGCACTGGACAAGACACACTCTTCAGTCTGACAAGGATTGTATTGAAGAAGTTGTGCATACCTATATCTATACATTAGGAGACAGTGGAACAGTTGTGTCATGATACACCTAATGAGCTCAAGCATACTGTACAACAGACAAATATCAAAGGAATTATGTTTGTGTGTTGATAAAGAGTGTACAGTACTAAAGTGGTGTATTGAAAATATTCTGCATGTCCGTACATTGGGAGTACAACAACTTTGAACTCAAAAGATTCTGTATGTGAGTATCTAAGCTGTGAATAGTACAACAGTCATGTATTGAAAATATACTGCATGTCTGTACATTAGGAGTACAAAAGCTGTGCATGGGAGATATTCTGTATGCGAGTTATTCTGAGGAGAGTACTGTGAGCACAACAGTTTTGTATTGAATTTTTACACCTCCATCACTAGATATCCTACAAAACGTGTTGACCAGTAGTTTGGGGCCTGCATGAACTAGCAGTCCATGTAATGCACATGCACGTCAATATTGCTTGTCAGTAATCAATGCACATTATACTACAGCCTTTCTTGTTACATGCCTTTATGTGTGTCGATGTCCATAGCATGTCATTAACCCTTCCTGTGATGCTTCATTTCCTCTGATAACAGGCGGCACTTAGCCCGTGTCCAAAGTTACATCACCGGTGACAATTGGCCCTCATTTAATGCTGGTGTGATCAATTCTCAGTCTGATAATGTCATACACCTGGTAAATCTGCCTTTGATGCAGCTTGTAAATTTCAAAATTGACGTGGACACCCTGCTGTTTACAAGCTCTGTCATTGCCACTTGCTGCCTCTGTGTTTTAAGAATCTATAGACCGTTTCCTATGATGGATGATATTTCAAGAAGTGTTACGGATACCGTTTGTCAATAGCAACAAGTCTTGAATCATGTCAGACAACAAGATGAAAAGTAAGTTCCAAAAGCTGATTTTCTTGTCATCGGGAGACTGGCGTAAATTAGGCATCTTTGCTGGGGGTCGCAATTATTTAGGATTTGGTTGTTTTGCAAGCAGACTTTTGTCTCTTTTAAACCACAGGGAGCGTGTTATCGGTGTGTGTTAAAAGTTAAGTAACATCGGCCATAATTTGACTGGTATGTTATTCGTAAAAATGGTTAAAGAGACCTGAGTTCAAAACTCTAATTGGGAATGTCAGTGAGTTGGGTTTTCAAGGCACATGGAACAGTTTTTCAGTCCAACAGCATTGAGTTAAACATTGATATGTTGAACATGTGGTTGTGTTGGAGTGAAAGATCGAGCCTTGCATCATTTTTCAGTTGTGTCAAATGGACACAAGAACAATTTAATTAAGTGTCACCATTTATCTTTAACACAGTGGTGTGTGACCCAGTGAAACAATATAGTTTAGTCTGGGCACAATACACAAAATCGCAATTCTGTTATGTCCATGTAAAACATGATTTTAATTGGCCTAATCACCATGTATAAGATACTGTAATGCTCACCTGGTGTCTAATAACCCTAGGGGTGGAGTCATCCATGGTCCCCAGAACATGCGTTAAGGTGAGGGACGACTGTATTAATACAGGTTACTATTGTGATGACATGGATATGACAGCTATATCCCTTATGGTTTAAGCATTTGCTCGTCACATGGAAGATTAGGGTTCAATTTCCCACATGGGTACAATGTGTGAAGCCAATTTCTGGTGTTCCCTGCCGTGATATGGCTGGAACATGGCTAAAAGCAGCGTAAAACCATCCTCACTAACTCAATCTAATTTTAGGTGCTCCTTAACCACTCTGTGTGTGTGTGTGTGTGGGATAGAAATTGACATAGATAGATAACACACACACACACACACACACACACACACACACACACACACACACACACACACACACACACACACACACATACACATTCTTATGCAGCTGTTGGATACTTGAGTGTTTAAAGCCTTCACTCATTACACAGAAGGCCAAAGTTTGATCATATCCGAGCACAAATTTGCCATGGATAACAGAAAAAAGACCATGTTCAGAACATAAAGTAATAAGCATGGTGTTGCATAGTGTGTACTTGATGTACTGTCTTTTTTGAAATGAGAGTGACTTGTTGCCATGGCAACACTGGTAGGTATCTGTCAGTGTCCAATCTGTACCTTCTTTGTCTCCTGCTTGTCATTTACATCCTATGATAATAGTTGTAATGAATGCCTCAAGCCAAGAGATGTTGTAATTAGCCGGTGATTATGATCCAGCTGCAGTAATGATGGAAGGAAACAGCTGGCTACAAGAGACATCACTGTACAGTTATTATACTTCACAAAAGATGTTGAGGACAACCTGATTCTTTCATACTACCAGGAATAATCTGTCACATTGTTGAATTTGAAAACTTAACAATGCTTGTCTACTTCTGAAGCTGCCGAAACAAATCTGCTCCATAATCATTTTGCTTATCTTCCTGGAGTGATGTCACAGGTGATGGGCAACAGTTCTGGTTCTCGATTTCTCCTTTAATTAAACTTCTCCCATGAACATAAAGCAGACATAGACTAGCAGAGTTGATAGTGGCACTTAATGGTATTTTGTCATTGTGGTAGCGTGGGTGTTGGTTTTCTGCCTTCAAAACCCAAAACAGTGAATTAATATAATGAATTCAACTCAGGTCTGTATTGAGCTGGTGTAAGCTGAGTACGCCTAAACTAAACTCACTCATTCACACTCAGTATGTGTGAATGGTGTGGCATTATGTGTGTGATTGGGTGAAGCTGAAAAGATAATACATGATGTGTGACTGTGAGAATGAGCTTGTGAGTGATGTTATATATGAATAATTTTAAGCAAGGACTGGTCAGGGAGTACATTACATATTTGACACCTTATTCCAGTTCCACTAGAGTTGAATAAATCAGATATTTTTGTGCTCTATTCAGTTTAGTGCTTTAACCTTTACACACTTGATTTCTGAGGCTAACTATTGGTGTTGTAGGTGATAATTGCATCAGTTATCATTCTTTTTCCATCTTTCTACTCAGTGACTTGATTGTCATTGTAATTGTAACCATAGCATTCATGTGCCACATGTTCCCATGGAGGAGTCCTCCAACTCTCAGACACAGAAGTATCAGATCAGAGAAGATCTCACTTGAAATTGACATGAAGCATACAGTGAAATATCTTTGTATGTTACATGTATGTGATAAATGTTCATGTAATTGTAATTTGGAACAAGATGAGTATCATTTCTTGCTTGTATGTGCATTTTATTCACAACAAAGCTGTTTGTACATTCCTGAATTTTATATTATATCTCCAAACAGATCAGAGTTTAATCAGCTGCCTGCAACAATGATTGTAAGTCACTTAAAAAACATTGCAATTTATCTTAGACTGTATTTACCTGTATAAATCCTACATTTTGCACCTGTGCTATAATTGATCAAACTGTATTTTTGGTCATGTGGCCATAAATACTGAAAAAGGCTCTTGTCATTCTAAAATATGTATCCTGTATGCAATATATCTATGATTCTTTTGTATGTTGAGTGAGTAAGAATGCTTTTATGCAGCTTTTAGCATTATTTCAGCAACATCATAGTGGCGACACCAAAAATATGCTTCAGTCATTCCTACACATGTGAGGAATTGAACCCAAGTCTTCATTATGATGAGCGAACACTTAATCCTACAGGCTACCCACCATCCCTGTTACTTTTGTGAGATAGAATCTATGTTACTTCTTCATTTATTTGGAATCTGGTGTTTTGGTAGTTTTCTAAGAATTCTGTCTTTTATGGCTACCGATGCTGGAAATGGCCCTCTCTGTAACATATGCAGCTGTATACCACAAGATGCTTTCTACCCTTAATCATGTTTTCCACGGCGCCAATCAATCCTGATTGTAGCATTCTTCATCATTGATCTTCAGCTTTGAAGCTGACCCTAGCAAAATGTCAGCGCTGAGAAAGTTGTCTAATCATTGTCAAGAATGGAGTCACTATTCTGTGGAAATGGTTCCTGGCGCTGGTGAATATTCCTGATATATATAGGCACAATTAAAGGCTTACAATGTACATCTGAGTGGAGAAGTGAGCAAGGATCTTGCTGTCTGAGTGTTGTATAGATACTTAATCATGTATAAATGAAATTGGAGTCTTGCTAATCGCAGGCCTTTGTCATTTTAAAAATGTTCAGAACCATGGAGAACTCAAGATTTGTAGTCGCAGGTCTGATGTGATATATTTTCAAGCAACAGAAAGCTATAAATGAACATTTTTACTGAAGCTTTGAGCCTTGATTTTGGTTGAATGTTATATGTGGTATTAGTACTTGGTGATTTTTCTTTGAATGAATTGGTTATAACTTGTGGATACTGTACTACTTACAGATTCTCAGTCTACTTTATCTGTGTATTAATATGAAACAAGGTGATTCCATTTTTTAAAACCATTTTGATGACACTTAATTGATGATTGTGCAGGATTGTTTCCAGTAGATGATTGGATTGTGGGGTGTATCTCAAACCATGATTATTGTGATTATTATGATTGTTGTGATATTTTTATATCAGCAGTAGAAATGAACCCTGAGGTTTTCAACAAACCTCTGAGATGAAAAAGCACCAGTGGTTGTTACCAAATCCTTGCAAATCATGAGCCAGCTGCCAAAGCCACTGAATAGCTAACTAATTATATATTCATGATCATGGCCGTTTGGAGCTTTGCCAGAAAAAGGTAATTTATGATAACATTTCAATTCATTAAGTTTGTTTCAAGAATATCATTTCACATACATTGATATACATCTTCAGTAAAGATGAATCTGAATTTAATTCTGTGATGAAAAGTGCTTGACGTTATCTAATGGAACTAGCCAATGTTTAAAGATTCTTCCTGGGATGTATAGAGTTTGTTAGTGACTAGGAACAGTTCAGAAAAACATACCTCAGGACATTTTCTGCGACCTTCAACAAAATCAATTTGATTATGGCAGTTAACTAGAAAATTCTTGGATCAATATGTGTAATGAGTATTATTGAGATAAACAAACAGAAATAAATTGGGGTTGCATCCTGTGAGATATAATCAATTGTCCAAACTATTGTCTGTATTTATCGTGAGTGTTGACACAGTCTGTGTGAAGGCAGAAATCATGGGTTTTCATCAAGGTATATCATCAAATTGTAATTATATATTCCAGACTTCCTGAATAGCGCAACTTGATGTCAGGTTAAGTTGAGTAGCTTAAAGTACCATGTTTCCTATAATAATATTTTCATCAGATATCCAGACCTGGTGCTTGTTGGAGACTTGGTTTTGAGTGTGTTTACCGGATATACTGTAATTAATTGTTAGTGAGTATTATCCTTTGATATATCTATTTTGGATCAAGGGAAAATATGTTTATGAAAAACATACTCAGTGTTCATTATAGGCATGGCACTTGTTAGGGATTTGGTGCATATTAGAGGAAATATGGTACCTAAAGTTCTCATGGAAATAGAAATAAAATGATTGTTTTACACAACCTTTTGATGAAGTAATAAACAACTAAAAGCCCCAAACCTTTTTGTTTGTATTTCCTTGAGTACATAGTACAGCCAAGCAATTACATAAAATTATTGCAGTCATTTGAAATAAACTAGAAATGTTCTTCATTATGTTGGAAATGTGCAATGTCCATTTTATCAATGATCTGCAATGAGCGACTGTGGCTATGATATGGACCTGATGGTATTTCGAGGCAGCTGTTGTATTTTGGGTGATTAGTGTGCCTAATTAGTGACGGGAATCAAGTGGTATATTGGGACTAGGTGCATAATGAGGAGAGATGAAATATTGAGACATATTCAACCTGGAACGCTGTAGTTACACAATCCACCAGGCTAAAATCAATAAGAACGTGATTATGACTGTTGGGCAAAGGACCGCCGATTACGACGCTAATATCGAAATCTACATACAATCTTTTCCCCAGGCATCTGTCAGAATGATTCTAGGTAAATATTTGCAAGTTATTCTGCAGTTTTGATGTTTACTCAGAAGTTAATAATGTGCAGAAGCTTTTCAGCAGTGAAGCCAGTGCAAAGCGTAATTTGAACAAGATCAAATATGAAATTGATGATCATTGATATTCAAATCCATCTTGTCAGGAAGGCATATGTTTTGCTACTGGAAAAAAATAATGAATTAATTTTCTGAAGGATGGATTGATCTTTTGTGAAATAAGCACAACATTGGAGGCTGAGGTTAAAACTAAAATGACCAATGTGAATATTTTTGTTATATTTTTTTTCTGTTTCATTTTACAGAAAATACTTTCAAACACAGATATTGAAATTGTAAATGATAACGTTTAAACTGGAACTGATGAACTGGAACTGTGATTCATGTACATCACAGCAGGAGACTGTAAGTGGTCACAAGGGTTGTGTCTTCCCTTCATCACCCTCTTCTCAGCTCCTTTCTTCCTTCCATACCACTCTCTCTTCTTGTCTTCTCTCCATTCTTCTTTTAAAACCCATGCCTGCCATAAAAGGCAACTGTGCTTGTCGTAAAAGGAGACTAACGGGATCAGGTGGTCAGGCTCGCTGACTTGGTTGACGCATGTCATCGGTTCCCAATTGCGCAGATCGATTCTCATGTAATTGATCACTGGATTGTCTGGTCCAGACTCGATTATTTACAGACCGCTACCAAATAGCTGGAATATTGTTGAGTGTGGCGTAAAACTAAACTCACTCAAATCCATGCCTTTCATTTCTTCATTCTTTCCACTTCTCCTCCACTCTTTTGTTCCCATCATGATATCACAGAAATAGTCTTCTTTTCACTTATGTCTTTCATTTTTTCCCTCTCTTATTCTCCACTGATTCTCTTCCGTCTTCTCTTCCTCTTCTCTATCTCCTTTCTTTTCCTCTTACCTCTTATAGAGAGTTAACTTGATTATAGAAAGCTCGAGTATTACTAAACCATGATAGAATAATAAATGTGAAGTCTTGTTTGACTTTGAAATTGAATATGAATTTCTACCACTCTCATACAAGACTAATGAAGTGGGCAGAATTTGAAAGTATTCAAATACACCTACTGTCTCTACATCTCTGGATGAAATGACATGAAATGATCATAAACCTGTATTATATCCTGAGAAAATATTGATAAAAGCTAAAATCCATATTGGGGTACACATCTTAATGTGATCAAGAGCAGTTATTCCTGTTAAAAGGTAGAATAGATTGTGATAGTTTAGTGTGATTAAAGGAATATTGCACCAAGCTGTCAAGGAATTATTTATTGTATAGTGATAATTGTGGTAGATTGCAGCACCTGTAGAAAGAAACAAATGGCAGGTATGGCTCTTTTCATGAAAGACTGGCAGCATGAGATGTGCTGGATCCAGGGATTGACAGAGAGGAATTGGTCACAGATGGAGCTGTAGAAAAACTTTCAGATGTCCAGAAAGGATCCCAGTCTCTCATTTTCAACAAAAGAAATCTAGACTTGCCAGAAACTTGTTGACTTATGTTATATGCAAGTAAGACAATGTATTACCATTTATTGTATAAGTACAGCATGCTTCATGTCCTGAAAGTAATACATAATAGGTGTGTGTGTTTAATGCCACATGATATGTCTATATAGTAACATGTTAACAGTGTATACCTGTTATACAATGCCATATGCCACATGATATGTCTATATAGTAACATGTTAACAGTGTATACCTGTTATACAATGCCATATGCCACATGATATGTCTATATAGTAACATGTTAACAGTGTATACCTGTTATACAATGCCATATGCCACATGATATGTCTATATAGTAACATGTTAACAGTGTATACCTGTTATACAATGCCATATGCCACATGTCATGTGGAAATGTCATGCCATATGCCATATCAAAGTCCTGAACATTGCCTGTGCACATTGTCACATACTCATAGGAATCAGTAAGGGAACATTTGAGAGTGCAAGGCTTCCTTTTCTTATTTCCAGAGTTGCACTCACAGTGCAATACATACCTTGTGAAGAAACCTAACATAGAATAACGGACCACATGTTCTTTCATGAGTTCCCTTATTTGTTTCTATGAGTGTATAATGTGTGGATATTGGAAACATGTCTGTATGTAGTGAATTCATATCATACATATCGGAGAAAAAGTTAACAAAAAACAAAAACCGAATCAATATTTTGTGTATATCATTGTGTATATGCACATGTATTATCACAAAAATAAAAATAGATAGAAAACAACACCAGAAAATAATCAGTCTTAAGATACAGCCCAAACAGACTCCTTTTGTCATAAAGGACTGGTGTCATATTATAGTCAAATATGCATATCAAAGCCATTTGAGCATATAACCATGTGAGCATATTATAGCCAGTTGAGCACAGTATAGCCAAATGGGCATACAGCCAGGTGAGCACAGTATAACCATGTGACCATTTTGTGCCTCATGTAGTAGAACTATACTGTGTCATTACAATCTTCCCCCTCCACTTCCTCTCAACCTCCCCCTTCAACATACACACACCCTGTTGATCTTTATCGATTCAACTCTTACAAAAAATACTCTGCCTCTGGCTTGTGGAGTTCTTTTGAATATTCCTTTGAAATGAACTTATTTTTGTCAAAGCTCTTTTAGTGGTCCCCAGAAATCAATGAGGAAATACAAGCATCTGTCTAGACTCTCTCATAACAACTCTGTCTATGGTTTTATGACAACTGACTGCTCGAAGGCTTGAGACCGTAGCAACAGGCATCATCCTCGACCCCCAGCTGGGAGATTACCCAAACCTATGGGGACTGTAACAGGTCATCAGATATATCATAAGCTCATTTTCAACCAGTCTTGTTATTATCTGGGGATCATGGATTTGAAAAAAACCCATTAATTTGGTATTTGAAAAATGGATTTGAATTGAGATTGAGATTGAGATTATTGATATCAGATATTTAGAAAATTTATGAAATATTTTGTCTTGAGATATGTAAACTGTTCACAATTTTTCATTGCAACATATAAAATATACAAAAGTAAGCCAGTTTCTTGCTCTAAGTATTTGTGCTTTAAGTCCATTTCTCAGGGAAAGAAACCTTTCAAATTTTAAATAAAGCTTTTAGCTTATCTAGCCAAAGACTCGGGTTCGATTCTCCATATGGGAACAATGTGATGTGGCAGGAATATTGCTAAAACAGTGGCATAAAACCTTACTGAGTCTCTCACATAAACCTTTTGATGGTGATTTATAGCATTGGCAGAGGAGTCCCTGATATGGTTGCAGTATATTTGTTGCTTTGTTGTGACTGCTTGTTATTTGATAATTTATTTACTGAAGGCATGGGTTAATGTTGACAGAAGTTCTTCTATTTCATTTGTCAGCTTCAGAAACTGATAGCCAGAGACATGTTTTCCAGGCACAATGTGGTCAATTCATCTTGCAGTGTAGAACACTCAGTATTATGTTTGTGCTGAAATAGTTTCTTCAGTTAATCTTCATCTGTATTCATCCCATCATGTCATGGGCAAGTGTCAATTTCAGCAATAGACAAGGTAATGTACATGTGTTTATTTGAAATGTGTTATAACGAGAATTCCTGGTGACATCCAATAGCCAATGTTGTCAGTTGGTCTGGCAAAGCCAGTTGATAGAACTGCATAATTGATGCTATTATCTCAAAATGAGAGAAAATATTGCACATGTAATATGCACCTTCCCTCCAAATAACAGCAGTCATATTCCTTCATCCAGTTGACATTTTGACCCAGCGGTAATAAAATTCTGCATTTGCCATTTTGGAGAGTGTGGGTTCATTTCACACACATCTAGCTGATTGTGGGACAACCCTTACAGCCATAATTACATTGACGCAGAGCAGTTGTACGCCGCAACGATGCGGAATACTCACTGATCGGATGATCCAGATTGTTGCCAAGTGTGGCCGTTTGGATCTGCATGCATGGAAGTGTGTTTGAGATTTATAGTGAATATCCTGACTGGCGTTCCTTGTGGTGAATTTTGTTGGAATATTTGAATTTTTTAAAGTCAGTATGTTGAAAGGTAAGTAAGTAGCATCTGGGTATGTGCTTTTTGGGATTGCCTTGAATATTTTTCATTTTTTTACATTTTTCATGTAACCACTTTTTAACAGCCTGTTTTTGGTATTAGGAAAATGGTTTTGAAATATGAAATTACGTAATAATGTTAATGCAGGGTATAATTTGAGCCTTCATGGTTGATCTGTGAGATATAAAATCAATGTGTTAGTACACATGGTGTTTAAGTAATTGTAGAGCATGTTAAACCAACCGGATGTTCTAAAATAGACTGTGTTCATGCTGCTGTGCCCTTCATTTGAGAGTGTTTTGATTAAAAGGAAACTCATGGATGAATGGGTTATCATTTTTTCAACATTTCTTTAATCTTTCCAACTGATTAATACATCACAGGACAGGAAAAAATGTCAGCAACCAAATTTATTCTGCTTTTTAAACCAGTGCACAGATTTTCGGAAATCAATTTCAAATATCATAGTTAACACTTCAAATTTGGAAGGAAATTGTTTTTTGTAAAATATTGATTCCAACTATTGTCTTTTGAGATTATTTTCTTTTACATTTGATGATTGTGCTCAGTTAAATTGAGCATGTTTGTAACAGGGTACAAATGAATAATTTACAATTATATGTCAATAAAACATCTGCATAAATAAAAAATTATCAAAAATGAAAAGTATACTGATAACATAGCTTGGAAAGGTAATTTATTATATACAAATATCTGAAATTGATACTAATTCAGATAAAATATATTGCCAATAAAATAAACAGTAACTGTCACCCATTTGTTGATAAGGTCATATTGATGTAGGGATGAAATGGACCCGCAGTCTGTTAAGAAAGTTTTACCACTAACATAGACACATGTTTTTCATCTCAGAGAAATGGAACATCTCTCGTCTTTGACCGATTGATTGAAAGTGTCGTCTATTGCATCCTGGGAAGGGAAAAATCCCCGCCTTTCACACGTCATTGTGGAATTGGTATGAAATCCCAGCTGACAGAGCTAATATAAAACTGGAGCATTGCAGTTTATATAAGTCAACACTTACTTCAGCAGGAAAGAGACTATGAGGAATGGATACAGTTTGAGTTGACTGGCTGAGCATGAACAAACTGACATTTGCTAATTAGAAAGAAATTTTTGTGACTAAAGCTATGGATCTCTTGGAAGTATCTCGCAACAGGCAACGTAAGGTGAATAGTAAGTACCACCTGTAACTTGTTTATAAATTTATTTTCAAATAGAGTTTTATTACAATTCTGACTTTGTGATTGTGTTTCATGAAGATCTTTCTTTCATTTTGATAGGCTGAGAAATATTTTTGTTGTAAGATTATCCAAGAAATAATTCCATGGATTATGAGAAAGCAATCTTTTACTGGTCAGTGTGATGTGATGGAATGTGAACATTATTTGCAAATTGAACAAAGAGAGATTTGGGTATTACAATCCAGTTAATTTTTTTCAAAAAATGAATCATCTTTGAGGAAAATCTTTTTGTGTAACATTATACGGTGAACATATTCAATAATACTTCCTTAGATTATTTAGCAAAAGGTATAAGAAATTCACCACAGGTTAAAGAAAAACAATTGATCAGTAAAAAGTAAAAGCATTGATTCCTGATAAACTCATCATGTTTGTTCTCACTTCACAAAGAGATTAAATAACTGAGGGAATATATAGCAATGACAGAAATACAATTCACTTTGAACTCATTAAGTGTAATTGATGCATTGATAGTAAAATATCTATTTAAAATCCTATACAGAATCATGTCCTCTTGAAAAAAAAAAATAGCAGTGTCATACTCTGTTGTTGTTTGTGTAAATGCCTGGTGCATTCAGGTTAGACAAAGTAAGTCCTTATTAGAGCATCTAATAATAGTTTTCCATGCAATCTTAGAGACTATGGACACTACCATAATATTAGGAAGATGTTTAAGTGTAAATCAGGTTGCCACTAATATAGTGAATCTCATGCTTATAAGTCCTTACGTTATTTTGATGTAATACTATAGTACATGCTTATGTAACAGGGCATCTGTTCTGTGATGAAATTGATCCATTATGCTCTGTTTCTCTGAAGGGTTCATTTCCATAACTAATATATAAATTAATAGATAAATAAGCCCATTATGTATTTACACTGACAATGTTTCCATGTGGAGCTGATCATTGTTGACAGTTACATGTTATGGACTAAGCATTGTACATATCATTATTAGTTGATATGTATGTCAGTAATAATTAGTAGTAATGTTTCTCACTGTATTCTGAAATATTAATTATTATTTATTGACTGATGTCATTACTATGTACTGTTTAATACCAGCATGTAGTTCATGTGTACTTGGCAATGTTATGAAGGTAAAATGAAATATACCAGTGAGTGAATGAAAGTGACTAGTGTTAATAGTACTTTTCAGTGTTGACAATGTAAAGAGAGTAAGGGGATATTGTACTAGATTAAACTCTCTGGTGACAAAATTAATTTACATAATGCATGTAAGTTGTTTTGAAAATGTGTCATAGAAGATGAAAGAACATAGCTGACTTGTTGATTTAGTGAGATATTTTTATATTGAGTTATGGTGAACATTATCTCATATGGGAAAGTGGCTGATGTACAGAGAAGATTGCATGTTGAAGCCACTATCTGTAACGAGATGTGTAAATCTCCTTCTGGTGTTGACTGCAAGACAAGGAGAACATGGTGTCTCTTAAACCAGTATGAGTGAGTGAGTGAGTTTAGTTTTACCTGACTTCTAGTTATATTCCAGCAATATCACGGCAGGGGACACCAGAAATGGGCTTCATACATTGCACCCAAGTTGAGAATCAAACCAGTCTCCATAATGATGAGCTAATGCTTTGAGCACTTGGTTGTCCCACCACCCCTAAACCAATAGAAAGGTAGATATTCTGAAGTTACCCAATATTTATTACAAGGGTGTGATATTAAGTATGATCGTATTTCCAGTCTGACCTAATTTTCTCTTGAAGCCTAAAGTGACAGATAATATAAAAAAATCACTAAGATCAAAACACAGTAGCACTAAGCTTAAAAAACCTGGACAAATAGCCAGAAGATGTATATCCCTTGAATTGGAGATGTTTACTAATGTAAATATGCCAACACATGTGATGAAATAGTGAATAAAGCGCCAAAAACCTTTCCACATTTTAGAGACATCTCTTACACATAAGACACATTACCCATTGTATACAAGTAAGGCATACCATTCACATGCATATAAAAGTAGGCACACCACTAACATGCATACAATGAAGGCACACCAATCACATGCATATGAAAAATAGGCACACCACTCACATGGATACAATGAAGGCACACCACTCACATGCATACAATGAAGGCACACCAATCACATGCATATGAAAAATAGGCACACCACTCACATGCATACAATGAAGGCACATCAGCCACATGCATACAATGAAGGCACACCAATCACATGCATATGAAAAATAGGCACACCACTCACATGCATACAATGAAGGCACACCACTCACATGCATATAAAAAATAGGCACACCACTCGCATGCATACAATGAAGGCACACCACTCACATGCATACAATAAAAGCACATCACTCACATGCATACAATAAAGGCACATCAGCCACATGCATACAATAAAGGCACATCAGCCACATGCATACAAATAGGGCACACTATTTGCATTCATACAAGTAAGGCACATAATGCATACCACAAAGGATTTTTCTCACTGTATCATGTATGTTATGTTTGTAAGCACACCTACCCAGTGCTTTTAAAATGGATCCATGTTCACAAAGGAATCTTTGCTCAAGGACTAACGTACATCACTTAACGTAGGCTTACCATTGTCATAGGGTGAAGATCATGAAAATCATGCAGATCCCTTTACATGACAGCCTGCTGTTTACCCTCTCTCTAGTAATCAGATTCTTCCAGAAATTTGCATATTCTGTGTGACTGGATCTTGTGTGGAGCTTGTTGCCATACAGGGTCCTGTCACTGGCTCCTCAGCCTTGTTTTATCGGAAATGTCCACCAATTAATCAGCCAGCCACTGAAGCCAAAAATGCCCTTCACAACTGATCATTCCTTGAAAAGCTTCCCAACTTTGTCAGCTGGAAAATTAAACATGACATTTTTACAGAGAATACACATCTGGGGTATTTGGGGCAATTTGGTTATCTGATTTGTTGTGATAACATTGGAATGAATCTTTAAACCCATTTCAAGTTTACTCATGGAGGACATGTTGTTTTTTTTAGTTAGATTAGCAGATTTCTGGCACAGTCAAATGCCGGTCAGTGACTCATGCTGCTTGGTTGCTGTAGTCATCTTTGGTACATCATTTGAAGACCAGGAACTGATACAGTTAAGCGCCAGTGGCTGTAATGTTCAGAAATTCCAAACCATATGATGTATCAGTTGCTACCAAAATACTCTAAGATTGGTCAATTAGTTACAGTAGTTGCCAGTGCAGTTCAAGTTGGTGCAAATTATTCAGCCTGGAGACTCCTTGGGGTAATTTTCATATTAATTATCAACAGAAATAAAAACTGCATGAACTCCCTTTTTTGAGCTTTTTGCATATTCTGATACTGGATCACTTTAAGTGATTGCCATATTGATTAATTGTTAACACAGAATTAATGCAAGAAAAAAGACAAATTGGAATTAGTAAGAAAGGTAAGATTCATTTACTCCATTGCTTAATAAAATATGTAAAGTTTCCAATATGATTGGTTTTATTGATCATTCAGTATATGATACATGAGATGACAGGAGAGTGTAATGACTGTTTGGAGTCTTTCATCAAGACAGTCACAGCCATTATGTTGGCTACACAAGTGCATTCTTATTGAATCTTAATACTGAAGAGAAACAAGCATGAATTGCAGTACCCAGACACAAATATTCCCCTTTGATACTGATCCCCCAATTTAAGCAGTTCTGTTAAATGAAGCAGAGAGGGCTGCTGGGGTGCCTGATAGCATCCTTCAGCCAGGAGACTCCTAGGGTAGTGTTGAAGAGGAGACCCTTGATCAGTGTAAACTACAAGTTAGGATGGTAGGTGTGTGCAATAACCTCATGGAGATCTTTTCAAATTCATGTTAACCTTATCTTGAGCTTTTAGCATCTCTCTTCATCTTGGTGCAGACAGGGTTGTAGTTGGATTGGATGAATGGTGACCAAAATACCAGATTTCACTATTGGGAGCTACAAGCATGATTCTCTTCGTTGGTTTTATTGACTCCATCTGTGATTTATGAAATTAGGTGAATGGTGTTTGCATTGACATCTGTGACGAGACAGTACAGATTTTGTTTCTGTTTTATCATTATTATTAGTCTTCAATTTGGCCTTCAAAGCAAATCTCTGTTATTAATGTTGGACACATGAACACTTTGCCAACAAGTCAGCTTGTCATGCATAGTTTATCTTCCTGTCATGCTTAGTTTATCTTCCTGTCTTGTTTAGTTTGTCTTTGAGTCATGCCCAGTTCATTCCCCTGTCATGCTCAGTTTGTCTTTGTGTCATTCATAGTTCATTATTTTGCCATGTCCAGTTTGTCTACCACTCATGCTCATTTTGCCATGCCTGGTTTGTCTTCCTGTCATGCTCAGTTTGTCTTTGTGTCATGCTCAGTTCATCATTTTGCCATGTCCAGTTTGTCTTCCAATCATGCTCAGTTTGTCTTGCTGTCATGCTCAGTTTGTCTTGCTGTCATGCTCAGTTTGTCTTGCTGTCATGCTCTTTTCATCATGCTGCTGTGCACTATTCATCTTCTGGTGCCCTTTCCTTTTGTGTCAGTTATGTAAGCATTTTATTGAGCACATTTTTTGGACAGTTACATTTCATTCTTATTCTTGGGCCAAAGAATCCACATCTGTTTGGCTACATTTTGGGGATTCACCAAAGGCAGAGCAACAAACCATGACTTCATTATTTTCTTATTACATGTAATAAATCTTGACATTCGAAATTTTGATATTTAATTTCCATAACCTAATCGTCATAATATCTCACTGGAGAAAGCTTGTTGCATGTTGAGGTTTATTGGCACCTGTTAATTAAATATTAGCTCATAATCAACTCTTCTTTAGACATTTGATTTTTGACATAACATACATTTCAGTCTGAACATAATCTTCACTATACTCTGACAGCGTGAAGTCTAACCATTTGAAGACCAAATGTCTTGCTGATGTCAGGTCTGCTGCTAATGTATAAATTTGCATACTGATTCAATATTATGAGGCAAATGAAGCTCCTCATTAAATGAAAGGTCCACTTAAAACTTTGTAAATCTAATTTCACATTGTCATGAATTGCCTAGCATACATGTGTTTGACACCTAGGAATTTGGAGATATTTAGTGATGTAATTCTAATACAATTCTATATCCATATTTTGACCAAAAGGAAATTTGATTTTCATGTAATAGAATTCATATTGCGATTAATGTCAAAGATTTGTCGTAATGTCGCCATTGGGTATGCCGACCTTCATATTTGCGTCTCAAGTTTTGACAAGTAAATCACAATTGCAAGCGTTTATCATGTGCAGACATTCATAGCTGTCAAAACTATCCTTGGTGATAGGGGCTCCAGAAGGAGGTCAATTTCACACTTAGATCATATCATTTGAGGATGAATTGACAAAATTTAGCAAGCTGTATTTAAAGAAGCAGGTTAATATACCAATTAATTCCTATCTGTGAGGGTTGCTGTAACTGTGCTATCTGGAAAATGGTCATTGTTTGGAAATGGATGAGCTGCCAAGAGTAGCTCCCATCTTGAGTTAGTATGTGATGTGAAATTAAAGACTTGGGAGTAGGTCAGCTGTGAATGAATTCATGTTGATAACATATTGATGTGATATTTAATGAAACTGACATGGTTTTAATGATGAGAAACAAGGGAAGGAAATGAACTTTGAAACCTATGTTGATGGTGCATGAGGTACTGGTACCAAGTAAATGCATTTTATAAAGGATTTATTGGAATTCTATTGGTCTTTATTTGGGGGATATGTCCATATACTAATGGTAAAATCAAGTGTAGCATTGAAATACATTTATATTTTTATCACTGACATCAAAGAAAACATGGCTTCAAGAAATGTGTAGATCAATTATTTTACTGCACTGATGTTTCCATTTGACACATAGGCTTTTATTGAATCTGAATTTGTTGTATCAGTGAGTGAGTGAGCTACGTTTTATGCTGCTTTTGGCAATATTCCGGAAATATTGTTGCAGGTCTTTTTATCAGCTTTCATTTGAAAACATAGTGGGTTGCTGTACATGTTAATGAGCCACATCAACTTGATTCCCATGGTACCAAATTACTATAAAATATATTCATGTCGGTCAAACCTGTAAATTCCTGTCAAAAACTCATTTCATTATTAGTGATATTATTATTATTAGCTTTATAATGTAAAGCCTACCTATCCAATGATCAGCCAGCTGGAAAACAGTCTGCCAGTGGACAAGAGCCATTATTTCATATGTGTAATACTGAGACCAATAAAAATTGCTTGGAGTCACTTGCAATTAATTTATTTGGTAATAACTCAGACCTGCAAATATTGTTTAGGCACATCCTTCTGTCAACGGCATCAAGCCTTGTCCTCATTTTGCAGTACAACTGTGATAAGGCCCCAGGGGGACAACAGGCGGATGGAGGATGAGGTGGCATCTATCTGATCCTGCTGTCCCTACTGTGCCCAGTCCCTTGTCAAACGACAATTATCACCTGACCAGTAATTACAAAGGGCTCAGTTTGTCCTGATGGTGACAGTGATGGTAATGAAAGACTGATAAAAGTAATTACATTTCCCTGTCCACTGATAACAGGCAAAGTATGGCTTTAGGACCTCAAGCTGAATGGCTTAATTTCAGATGTTTTCTCAGGTTTGTTGTTTGTTTGGGTATGTACTGTTGGAGAATAGGGCATAGTTTTGATCCAATACTGCATCATAATGGCCTAAAAATAGACACAATAGAATTTGGTTTCATATTATTACATAAAGAACATGAAGAAACAATATGAAAAGCTAGTGCCAGATATACCGTCAACATTCATTTGTACTCAGATTTGTTGACATGCTATTGTTCTAGTGTCTTTTTTCATGCCAGCAGTAATGTCTTTGGTTGGGAAACAGAATTAGTACTAACTAGATGTATAATGCACACCCTATTTTGAATTTATTGGAGAAAATATGCCTTTTATGTTTTGGAATAATGTAAATCTGTTATGAGAGTATGTGACTCTCTAGTACAAAATCTTGACATAGCTTTCCTAATCTCAGACAGAGGAACATGGACATAGAGAATTGGTAGTAGTACATGTATGGTTTATCTGAAGAAGATTGGGGACATTAATGACTTATGATGTGATAAGGGTAATGACAAAGATGATGATGATGAGGAGGAGGAGGATAGCAGATCATAGTTAAAGTTAATATGTTCTTGACTGAAGATGCTTTATTGAATTACGTTTTCAAAATAAACCATCTTTTAGTACCAGATTGTTTCTAATGGGTTGAAAAAATAGAAATATTTATGTAGGCATTTATTTAAATGACTTTGTTGTTATATACCTCATGAAAATAATGCATCTGCCTATTATTCACCTCATGAAAGTAAAGTATCTGTGTATTATTCACCTCATGAAAATAATGCCCCTGTCTGTTATTCACCTCATGAAAATAGTGTATCTGTCTATTATTCACCTCATGAAAGCACTGCATCTGCCTGTGTATTGACCACAGGAAAATATCCTGTCTAATATTGCTTGGTTCTTAAATACCCCCAACAATTAATATGCATGATTACAAAGATAAGTATTCAAATGCTTTAGTGAAACTTCCATTGTTCTAATTTCCACAATAACAAAATATAATTGGAGGACATGGGAGAAGGCAGTAACAATCAATCATGGTAGGTGCATCCATCATTTGACAGATGTGATCATCAATTTTTGAAGCCACATTATCTTTCAAATCATCACATGTGATTAATGATATTTTCCACAGACAACTAACAATGATTAAAATTTTAGAACAGCACAATTCATCTCCAGTAAGTTTCATTAATCTTCACAGAAGGGTTAATTATGTTATCTTGAAAAAAGTGGAAATTGTAGGTGAAGAAATGGTTTCGTTAGAAATAGCGTCAATTTAGAAATTCTGTTTTCAGTTCTGAAGCACATAAAGAGGACATGTTGAAGTCGGCCCTGAGAGATATACTTTGTACCACTTGATCACTAATAACAGTATTATAACAGAAGCAGGTTTCATTATTATAATGGCAGCTTTGGATATTTCATTAGAATAATTCAGCCATAATTTGGACCAGAATGTTCTCCATTATTTTGATCAAACATGGAATACTTCATCTGATTAATGGCAACAGACGTTGTCATGGAAACCTAACGCAACTGTTTGTGATTAGAACCCATGCTTTTGGTCATAACCATTGGGAAAAAAACACAGCGGTTGATTTGCTATCTTGACGTATTGATCCTGGGAGTTTGATCAGACACTTTCATCTTCATGTGATAACAGATTATCCTGTGTGTTATCAATCAGACTTGAGCCCCAGCCAGACGCAGAAACAATATTTGTGTAAAGTTATCAAATCACGACAACAGTATTGCATTTACGTTTGTGTCTGTGGCTGTGACTGCTGAAGGTATGACTAACTAATCATTAATTATATTGTGTTTATTTGAAATTTAAGTCATATTAATGAATTTGAAGTAGCAGTATTCTGCAAGTTGTACAGGTTATAAGATATAGTTTTCTTGCACAGAATTAGAAGGTGATCAGTTTCTTAATGATGTGGAAACAAATTGTAACGAAAACATTTTGTGCTTGTGACATGTGATACCAAGATGGTATTGTTTAGAAAGGTATTAATTCTCTTTAATACTTTCCATGTATTGGTCCATGTTTACATTTTACTTCATTGGAGAATGTGATCTTGTTTTCGTATTTTGTTTATGTTTTTTAATTCAGATAATTATTTCAAATTACCTTTGTTTGTTGTTGATGGTGTGTTAAACTGACATTCTTTGAAAATGCATCTCAAATTAGGCAAATATTGTCTCCAAATTGAAAAGTGAATTTTTGAATGATTATATGTTCCTTAAGACTCTTTTTATTTAAATGTTACTTTTGTAAATATTACTTTTGTAAATATGGTGAAAACACTTTTGGTAGAAATCCACCTCACACATGCTTTTTGTTGCAGTGAAAACATGCATATTGTTATAGTAAAATTATGCATGTTGTTATTGTGAAAACATGCATGCTATAAAGAAAACATGGATATTGTTATAGTGCTTGTAAAAGCCAATAGGTAAGGGAGATCGCTCTGTCAACCACTGTGGTAGTACAATCTATTTTAAAGGAGATTTAGCTAGTTAGAACTTAGTTTTCTGAAGATGAAGCCTAGATTCTGCTTGTGCCCAAGATGGACTTTGATGATTTGTTTAGATGTCCAGGTCGTATTTAGGGTAGCTAACGGTGGGGGATGAGGAATTTAATCAGACGCACTTCAATATTATCTTCCCTGAACTGATCTGTGTTCTTAAGGCAAACCTTGCAGCAAGCCAAGGAAAATAGACAATCACTGAATGAGCTTAGAGCTCAAAGTGGCGTGCTTAAAAATTAGAGTGGACACGTTCGAGCTTTGTACAGCAGTCTCCCGGATAACAGTTTTATGTTGCCCAGAGCAGGATGAGATTGCGTCTTCACTTGTTAGCTTGATTAATTCTTAGAATGAAGTCCCACAATGACTTACAGCGAAAAATTTGCATGTCCTTATCTGAGCTGAGCATGTGTTATTGTACTGTTTGTACGTCTATGTCCATGCATTTCTGTTTTTCTGTGTTGTTGTTCCATTATGTGTGCTTCTGTGTGTACATTTTGAATGCATAGTAGAGATTGTGTGTGTACATGAGTGGAAGCGAAAGATTGTGTGTGTACATCTGTGAGGATGCTACAAATTGTGTTTGTACATCTGCATGGAAGCAAAGGATTGTGTGTGTATATTTGTGTGGAAGTAAAAGATTGTGCATGTACATTTATGCAGAAGCAAAACATTGAGTGGGTACATCTGTGTGGAAGCAAAGGAGTGTGTGTGTACATCTGTGTAGAAGCAAAAGATTGTATGTGTACATTTGTGTGGAAGCAAAAGATTGTGTATGTACATTTGTTCGGGAGCAAAACATTGTGTGTGTACATCTGCAAGGAAGCAATGGATTGTGTTTATGTGCATCTGTGTAGAAGCTAATATCTGTATGTGTTAATCTGTATTGAAGCAAACCATTGTATGTGTACATCTGTGTTGAAGCAAAAGATATGTGTGTACATATGCGTGAAAGCAAAAGATTGTGCATGTACATTTGCATGGAAGCAAGAGTTGGTGTACGTGTACATTTGTGTGGAATCAGTGTGTGTGTGTGTGTGTGTGTGTGTGTGTGTGCGTGCATGCGTGCGTGCACGTGCGTGTGTGAGTGCGCGTGTGTGTGTGTGCGCGTGCGCGTGTGTGTACATCTGTGTTGAAGCAAAGGATTGTGTGTCTACTGTGTGGAAGAGAACTTTTGTGTATATGTGCATGTGTGTAGATGCTACAGATCTTGAAAAATATCTGCAAGCACAAGGGCACTGATGTTAGTAATATCCTCTGATACAGTAGCCATGGTAACTGAACTTGCGTCACTGTATCTAGGGTTTCAGTATTTTATGGGCCAAACAAAACAGATATCAGATGTTTTTGAAACTCTTCACCACAGGAAATGAGATTGTTTTTTGTTTACACTTTGTCATATATCAGTTTATGAAAAAGAATGTTTTTAAATTCAAAAACCCATTTATCAAGCTATAGAGGAAACAGAAATGTGTCAGAAGCACTATAGATTTTTACAGTTAGAGAAATTATGATGTAGTGCCCTTTCCTATGGAAAAACACTGACAGGTTCAATCTGTTTTTAGACCTGAATCTGTGAAAAGGAAAAATGCATTGCTTTGATCTGTCGAATCTGATGTCTTTACTTAGTGAGAACATATCCTGCCATTTTTTGCAAGTGGTTTCAGCATGCAAGTCTGTGTGGGTGGATGCTTGAGATGAAGTTGTGTTAGTACCCTCTGCTTGATTGAACATGGATAATGTATCTGGTAGTAGTTGCAATCACTGCATTTAGACACAATGCATTATGAATAGGTTCTGAGTGCTTGCTGAGCTTAATTTCTGTGAACAGATCCCGGAATCCATATACAATCGGTCTGTCGTCTGATCATTATGCAATAACAAAATTGTCAGCTTAGGTTTGAATTGAAGGTGCGAGGAGGTGTTGGTTGTAATTTGTTTCTTAATTGGAATAAAAGTCCGTCGTCATCTTGCATTTAAGACAAATGATTGATTTGTCATAAGTCAGTCAACGATTGCTCGTCAAACCTTCTGAGGCAAAAGATTGTTCCCATGTGTAGTCTGATATCAAATGTGATGTAATGCTGTTTTAAATGATGGTTCTGTGGATGACCAACTGATTTATATGACGGGTAAAGTAAAATGGTGATTGCATGGTCAAAATAGTTGCCTCGTATAAATAAGAAGAGGTCCAGAACACATAAAACTTACTAGGACCATGTATCTTCACTGTTGTTTTTGTTCATTTTGTCACAGGTATTTTCATGTATTATTTGGAAGAATGACACTAAATTGAGGGTCCCGTGGAGGGTAATCAGTTGTCAGTCAAAATTTCCATCTTAAGTGTGTGTTTTCAGCGTAGTGAGATAAAACATATTGGACAGGCTTTTCACATAATATTTAGTCACATGATATATGTCAAATGCAAAGTCTGAAACAAGAAATCTACGATATGTGAATGCTGGTCACTTGTCTGTGTTAGGAGTGAGCAAGTGAGTGAGTTTAGTTTTAGTTCAACATTTTACCATCACTCACTCACTCATTCCTTCACTCACTCACTCCTTCACTCACTCACTCACTCACTCACAAGATCACTGCAACAGAGTAAAACAACAGCACAGATCAAGGTAACCAAAGTTAACAACAGCTTGGGAAAGATAGCTGCAATACATCCAGTCACACTATCCCTCTCTGAAAGAGATATTCCTGGTTGTCACCTGGTTGTACTGGCTCCTTCTTGACCCTTATCGACAAGTTTAGATGCACGGAGGATTTGCTGCTTTGTTCACGTCGCAGTTTAAACCTATGTCTGAACACCCTCTTTGATCTATGACAACTTTACAGACAAAATTGATAGAAAATTACAAGTATGACCAGTTCTCATGCATCTTTGTTTAAAGAGAGGCTTTAAGCGCCCTGGCTCCAAGAAGGCCAGCCTCCACACCCTGCATTCTATCCAGCTCCACAATGCCACACAAATTGCCAAAGCAAATCGGAATGCAACAGAGCGATTGTAATATGTGTAGACGAGCAATCTGAGGAAGGTTCCTGGCTAGTGGAGAGACGCAAATCACTGCTGTTTTAAAATGCATTGAAGTTTTGGTGGTGTTGCACTACTTCGTTATGACCGAACTGTCGACAGGTTCTCATTGGGGAAAAGCTTGCTGCAGAAACTGGTCGCCATGCTGTTTTTGGCTTAAGTGGCTTAAAAAGGGATCAGAAGTTTTAAAAAATGTTCAAAGTGCATGAGTTTTTATGGTTGTCTTTCGTTGTTAATGGAGCTTGATTGGACCTGCGTAACAAATGTTTCATCATATAATTGAATATAGTTTGATAAAGTAATTAAGAAAGATATACAGAAGTTATGGTCTCTTCAGAAGCTGCCTTCATGTCGTGGGGGTTCCAAATTGGTTTAGCCATGGTCGTTAGATCTATTACTTGAGAGAATTAAATCTTGGTGCATTCACTTTTTCTTATCTTAAAACATTTGCTTAAGGATGAAGAAGATTTGGACACGCTTTCATGTTCCAATGACATCAGATGACATTGACATGTTGTGGTTTTCAGTGGCAAACCCACCTGACAAGTCAAAAGATGACAGCAGCGTGGGGTCATCATCAGCGGCAGCCACAGCAGCAGCAGCAGCAACAGCCACAGCCAGGAATGGGCAGCTTTCACGTAAGTGACTACATATTTCTTCTCATGGAGGACACAGATGGCACAATGGCATAAGATGCACAGTATGGTTGGGCAACACAGTATTGCCAGGATACCTGTATACCATAACATGCAAGCAATCCATATTGTAACAGAGGTGGCTGGGTAACCTAGTGGTTAAAGTGTTAGCCTGTCATGCCAAAGACCCAAGTTTGATTCCCCACATGGGTACAATAAGTAAAGGCCGTTTCAGGTGTCACCTGCTGTGATATTGCTAGAATATTGCTAAAAGCGGATTAAACCTTTCTCATTCACTCACCTAGTGCAGAGGAGTACCAGATTAATGGGTAAAAGCTTGTATCTCTATGGTTTATGTTAAAACCTACAAAGAGTTTCATTTCACAGCTATTGTTTCCCTTCATAGTTAAAATCACAATACAGCCTACATTACATATTATAAATTGTATCTAAATGAAAGAAACGCCAATGAAACAACCTAATCTGTGATCACTCTTAACATAGGATGCGCATGTGCCATCAGTGTCCCTCAGTTTGAAACACTTTCTTCTAAATATATCACGATACATATTTCCACCCACATTGATGTGCCCCATACATGGAAGGATTTGCTGATCAATTATGATCCTTGGTTATGATCCTTGGTTTGTTGGAGTCTGTAGACACAATCATTGATGTCCTGTTTTCGTCTCATGTTAGTGAGTGAGTTTAGTTTTATGCTTCATTCAGCAATATTCCAGCTGTATGGCAGCAATCTGTAAATAATCAAGTCCGTCATCAGCAGCATGAACATGTCATGGAAGCAATATTTGGCATCCTTAATCAAAATGAGCCATGTCTTCCTGTATTATTTTGCTACGTAATGTCAGCCCTTCATGATTCAGAAGAACTGGTCTTCACCAGCTGATGCTTCTCATAAGGAATGGATGGTCAGACTCACACTTGATTGATGCAAGTCATTGTATTGCTATTGCCTACATAGGTGCTCATCATTTCAATCACTGGATTGTCTAGTCCACAGTTATGCACTACCTCCTAACTGGAGTGTGGCATTTATAAGCAAACAAGCAATAAAATAAACCAACAAACAAGCAAACCGAATGATCGCATGAATTCCAAATCATAAGAAGTAACATCAATGTATTTTGTGTTTTAGCTCAAGAAAAGAATTACAAAGCATAGGGACCTTTCATAATTTATGGCTAGGGAAGCGTGCATGCGTGTGTGCGTGCGTGCATGCGATTTTAAGGGGAGATCACCCATTTTGTTGTGAGGAGGTAGGTGGCATTAGTTTCGCACACATGTACTGGAGGGAGGGGGAGGTGTATCATTGATTGTATACATGACATAATGCAGGGTGTCACCTTCTGTGCACATAAACTGTATAAACTTTAGTCTTGTTATTTCCATGAACTGTCCTTTATCTATGTCGGTCAGAATCCTCATTATGCCAGCAATCTTGGAAAGACCATGTGCAATCCGCTTTCCTTAATCTAAACATCAACCAAGAGAGATTGGGGCACTTAGTCAGGAACAAGTCAATGCATGCAATGAGACCATAATTAGGACGTATTCCAGCAAAATGCCATTCAATTGATTTAAACTTGAGTGTTACCAAATTACCTGAGCTTGTGATTGCAAACTCCTTGCTACGATTATAAATCATGTTTATTGCAAACGCCATCTGGTTAAGTCTCTTGACGTCACACGTGAGTTCGCGTAAATCAACCAAGAGTAGGAAATGTTGTGATGTAGGCAACCAGGAAATACGAATCTGATCCATATGCATTGATTGCAAGTCATTTCGGCTGCATTCATTGCGAGCATATCTCACATATTCATAAATTTATGTATCTTTACAATAGATGATTCCAAGGGGTTAATTAAGTGATGCCATGTCCCCCATCAGTGGCCAAGTCAGTTTCTGCCAGTCATTTTGGTTTATTTATTCATGAATCAGTTGTGATAGTGATGTTATTTTAAGCAGTAATCTTTAGAAAATTTCTACTTTTGTGAATTTCAATAGACCTCTTTGTCGGATTGAATCAGCAGTGTTTGGTGATCTTGTTCATATCAACAGATAACTTTGGAGCTTCCTGAAGATATAAGGTGGTCAGGTGATCAAAACAAATCATATGTTTGATGTGGTGCTTTTAACTTGAGTTTGATAATATGTTATTGTTTATCCAAAACTACAGTTTGTAACACTAAAGGATTACTGAAGGATTACACTTAAGGATTACTATCAAATGCAGCGAAAGACATGTCTGGAGCATGATAGCAGTTAGTAAATGCTTGTTTATGATTGGTTAAAATAATTTTGTCCGATCTTTGTATTGGGTACATGATCTTTGTATGGGGTTGCCTCCCTTTAGGTTGCCAGACTCATTGTTTTTAGGTTTGAATCCAGGTTTCCCTTTTATTGTTTAATGGATTGTAAGCACCATAAGAATGTTTGGTTGGGAATTTTACTAAAGTGTGGTTCATAACTTTCATCACTGAAGCCTTTCATTCCACACCACACTTTCTAAATGAATGTTATGATGTTGTACCTTCTGGCTACGGTTTCAAAATAATGTATTACAAAATTAATAGAACTTCAAAATCATTTGTCCCATATGGCATAAAACCTCCAAAATTGTAAGAGTGAAATCTATGATGAGGCACAAGTGATTAGTATATCATGAACTTTGATTATGTTATGATTCATCATTATATTCTGATTAGTTTGACATTGTGCATATATACTTTACATAATTTGATGTCATATGCTTTGTATGGCTCTTTGAATGCAAGACAAATTTCCTTCCAAGACAATAGTGTTTATCTTATCTTATCAAGTTAACATTCCATGATATTGCTATACTCACTCACTCACTCACTCACTCACTCACTCACTCACCATGTTGTGTGTTCTAGGAACAGGATCTCTCACCGTGTTACGGAGAACCAACTCCCGTAAGACAGGGAGCAGCAGCAGCAGGGCTTCCAGCATCAGCATTGACAGTGTGGAGTCCTACGCTTCCATCGATGTTGGCGTGGACAAACTCCCTGGAGTGGATGCCCCTGAAGCCTCCCATGCATGTTCAGTTAGGTAAGGGAAGGAACTCTGCTTTGTACTCTTCTACAGTTGGATAAAGTTATATATCTTGAGTGAAGTTACCCTGGAATAGATCTGCTAAAATATCTACATAATGATGGTCGAAACACAGTAAATAGACTGTATGTGCTGAACTCTGCTCTTTGCAGGTTATTATAATGTTAGCTATCCATGGTTTCTTTCACACATATTTACTTTTATATGATTAGGACCAAATTGTGAATCTTACCCCTGATAGCATACGTCTTCCTGCTCCCAATTTTCACACTCTTCAAGCTTGATCATTTCTAATTCGAATATTTTGTGCACTCATTATTCGACCCTCATCAGTGTAATATAAAAGTACAACCTTAAATCATTTTGTGCTTGACATATGCAGTATTTGCTCTTAAAACTAGTTTAGTTTCTGCCATGAAAGAACACAAATTTCATTTCAAATATTTGGGATTTTTTGTTCACCAGATTCCATAGAGTATTATCTGTATAATTTTAATGCTTTCTGTATAATTGATGGAGATAGTTAAAAAATGCTATGCTCATTCCCTGCCCAGCCAGTCTAGAAAACACTGACGATAAAAATGCTCCTATTTCATACAGTGATGGATTAAATAATTGCTCAGACCGTCAACCATTGGTTTCTAGTGCACATATCTCTCAGAGTAATTAGTGCCTACAGTAGGACTGAATACAAAGTTAGGTTAACTATTTAAACTATTTTTACATCGCCATTGTATGTTGTTTGTGTGTTAGTGTTGTAGTAGTACTAATCATCCATCTTGTTTGCATCAGATTACGGCAACTTGTGCGGAGGTTAGAAAAAGATGATTTATCCAAAGAAGATTTAAAGAATAACTTGGAATATGCAGCATCAGTGTTAGAATCCGTGTACATAGATGAGACGAGGTAAGCAGTGTTTACATTAGTGTGATATATTACATATTTGTGTGTATTCTATCCTTATTGCATGGGAAATGTATCTGAACATTTTCAATTAGCATAGTTTGTTGTGTAACTTTCCGTTAAAGAGGTTCCATTTTAGAATACAGGAATAGAAATATTATGTTAAGAAAAGAAAATCATTAAGATGATAAGCAAATAGAAATCAATGCCACATTTTTATAATCAGAACAAATTTCCACCTTCAAACCTTGCTTATTTGATGCAGTATTATCTTTTGTCTGTTTTTCATGAAATCTTTAACAGTTTCATTTGATAAATTTCCCTTTTCCTGCCACATCACAGTAAATTTAAGAAATGAACTAAATGAATAAAAGATTTCCTTGAATAAAATGATAGCATAATACTTTTAGGGACCTTTGATACAACCCTTTATACTGAAGATGGGCTGTTGTTATGGCAACATCACAATGACATCATCACTTTTTGTCAACACGACTTTCGATGATGTAATCCATGTGCACAAGCTTGATGGACTCTCCTGCCCAGAGTTCCTTGCTCTCCTACTGATATCTCTGCCGAAAGCTAGCAGGATGTAACAAGTTTTCAGATCTTGCATGAACATATAATATAATTTTCATTCAACAAATGATATTAGTTATCATCTATTTCATGTTGGGAAAATCTACGCATTTAGATATACATATGGGAAGTCCAACATGTTATGATCTTGATATGTTTTCAGTGACCATTTATCTATATATTTAGACTTGGGGGGAATAATCTTGTTAGACTGAACATACATTTACTAGACACTGTCTTCAGACTAGTGGTTTAAAGTTACAGACCAGGGTCCAAAGTTTTTCTCAAAATTTTGTGCAGGTTTTGATGTTTGAGTCTGTGCTATGTATGACAGATGTTTGAGTCTATGCTATGTATGACATTTAGAAATGTTCATCATATCCTTTGGGTCATAGTCATACTATTAGAATTAGCATCATTCCTACTACTCATGACCTGTAACTGAGTCCCTGATATAAAAATGTTTGACAAAGACCTGTATTTGCTCATGACCTGTAACTGAGTCCCTCATATATATAAATGTTTGACAAAGACCTGTATTTGTTCATGACCTGTAACTGAGTCCCTGATATATAAATGTTTAACAAAGACCTGTATTTGCTCATGACCTGTAACTGAGTCCCTCATATATATAAATGTTTGACAAAGACCTGTATTTGTTCATGACCTGTAACTGAGTCCCTGATATAAAAATGTTTGACAAAGACCTGTATTTGCTCATGACCTGTAACTGAGTCCCTCATATATATAAATGTTTGACAAAGACCTGTATTTGCATTTCTAGTATGCTGCTGCTGTTCAGACTTCATTCTTATGATCCTGCTAATACAATTTTATCCTTACTTAGATTTTGGTCACACTTTCTAGTGTTAAGAACAATTTCAAGTTTGTTTGATAAATGAGCAAAATGAAAAACATTTGAGGCATCTTTGTCTCAATTTGGTTGAACAAGGTGTAGTTTCCAAACAGTATAAAGCACTTGATTTCAAAACAAAGGTTACAAAGGATCAGTTATAGATGTTGAATTGATGTACAGTATGTGTACCATGCCATACTATTGTACCACGTCAGCACCGGTAATGCCATGGCAGTCCTGGTTCAGATAGTCTGTAACTTCTCTGCCCAATTATTGTTCCAGCTTTTACATTTTTACTGACATATTACTGTCTTCAAAAAACAAATCAGGAATTCAAGACTTAGAAAATAGAAGTGACTGTTCCATGAAATAGTTTCTTCATCCCCAAATGTGAAGATTAGTTTAAAGTAAATGAGGCTTTTCAAATACATGTACAGCAAGAAAAATTGCCTTGAGTTCTTTGTCTTTTCATCGATCATTTGAAAAAGGCTTTTAGAAACTAAAGTAATATTCTAAAAGACTTGTGCTTTTTAAGTGGCAAATTCTATTTTCAGACATATTTAGTGACTGTTTATAACTCTGAACAAATGAAATTAGAAATTTCTTGTAGAGTATTGATGCATCTAGAAGGTATTATGAAGAATGTTGAACAGAGCTGTATGCTCTTTTAAGTTTGATAAAAGCTCTTGCAGTATTTTGGACTTTGTCGATAGTTCATGATTGAACCAATCTAATTAATTTGCGTCCTTTATCAAATGTGAGAGGCCCTCCTACTGACCAGCGGGATCTGCTTACACCACCAAACCTAATAACGACCATGCGATAGGAACCGCAAAAGGGTCATGTCCCTTTCTCCGAATATTCTCATTAATGTGTGCAAGAACTTCCAGGGCATGAGAGAATTCATAGATTCAGTGTATGTTGCATTCAAATGGACATCATGTAATTAATGAGGGCAGAAATCTCGCTCAACTTCGGTTCCCATGAGCCGCTGTACATGTTTGTCATAATTGAATGGCTTTATCGAACTGTTAGAGAGCTTTTCCATCATTCGCCCAACAACATTAGTGAAATAGGGATAGTGATGGTGCACGAAATGCTCCACCAGATGAAGCAGGACAATAATCTAGCTAAGCTTGGTGTATGTGAAATAGGTCATCATAGCATCAACATTCGAATTTCAACATGATTTGTTTTTTTTAAAAGATGCTTTATATTTCAAATATCCTGGATATATACTTAACACTGTCAGTAAAGTGACACATATTTGATGTCAACATATAAATAATATTGTTTGGCTTAACAATTGGAAAATTTAGAATTAAACAATGACTAAAAGTTTTGGAATAGCATCTGTAAGAGAAATAAAATGTGTAAAATGAAATAATCTGTAATTTTACTTCATTACTATTATTAATATACTGACTTAATATTAGGATAGCAGAATAGACTTAAATTATATTGCTAGACTCTTTGGACATGTGCTTTAATTGCAGACAGTTTCATGAATTGTTTATTTCATTCACATACCACAGTTTTAAATATTCATACAAAAAAACCCAATATATTGACTTTTATTGGCCACTAAAAATTATGGATCTTACTGATAAATATGTTCTTGTCTGATGATAAAAAATACTTTGAAGACCGTATTGGCTCTCTCAAGAACTATCTGTTATCTTTACCTAATAATACTGGTTTGTGGGTAGGATGGCCATCATGAAAATGAAGCTACTGAGCCAGATTATATCTGACATCCCACTTGAAGCCATGAAGATAACAAATACCCATTAGTTACCACTCCAGACAAACTCATCAAGTGCCCACTTGACACCAGGTCCGACCCCAATTCTGTTGATTTTCCATTCCTGTTGGTACTGTGTCCAAACATGTCTGTAGTTTAGTCGGGGAAAGGTGAGGGTCTTAATATCCTGTGATTTGCTGAAACGATCTGGAAGTGGGTATTCTAATTTCCTGAAGCGTGTGGACTCAAGACTTGACCATCCAAACAGATGACCATGCTCTGTGTAGATCCAGGAGTCCTGCCACGAAGTGACCATTCTGAGTGGTTTGCTTCAAGAATAAGATACTGGGATGTTGGGAGGAGAGATGCAGAAATGGTTGATGTTATAATGTATCTGGACTTAGACCAATATTAATGCAGTTCTAGTTATAAGAATTGATCTGTTTGATGTGAGGGTAGCTGACTCTATAATTTCAGATTTGATATGGATCTAGCTCCATTTAGAAATTAAAGTTGCAGAAGACCAAATTGTGGTCATGTTTTTTTGCCAAGCAGTTTTTGAAATTAACCAAAGTTAAAGTTTCAAATGTAAAGTTTTAAAGATTAAGATCCTGGGACCCAGGATTTTAAGTAGGCTGAAATTCAAGATGAGGGAAAATAAAAATTAATTTTAAGCCCACACTTTGTATCTATTATGAGAAGCAATCACAGATCTTTGTTAGTGAATTGACCATACGTCACTCATATGTCAGTGCTGCTTCAGTATACAATACATAATTCTTTTGAATCACAAAGGTCCCTGTTTTCAGGTTTGCCTCTACAATAACCAATGCTTGTATGAATCCCCACTTCTTCCAACGGCTCACAGACATTAAGTGCTAAAACTTAGCGTTAACTTAAGGATGAAACTCAAAAGGGTCTTAACTTAACCCTAATTATCTGTATAAAGATTTAGTGAGTCCTGTTTAAAAATCTGTTTAAACTAGACAGGCTTTACTGACTTTCACTCAGTTATGATATCATGAAACATAAAGTCATTGCACTTTACTTATGAATATTCTATCCGAACTGTGACATGCTGTCTGGATGTAGACAAGGAAATCACCCTCTTGTGACTGTTGTATGTTTCATCTCTCATCATGATTATAATTCATAATCTGTTGATAGGCAAATGAAGAAATTGACATTGCTGATATTTCTGACCTGAATGTGAGATCATGCATACCCTCTGATTATACAATAGACGACATGAAAGATTCATATCTGTGACGAGGTTGCATGACAGGAAAATGTTTTACATATCAACAGCCGATACAGAGTGATACGATTATTGATATTCACCGTAATCAAACATCTGTCGCTGTGAGGTTGGCTATGGCTAGATATAAAGTGACACCCTTAGATGAAAATACAGGCTTCTTGCCTTCAGGAAAACCAGCATCTTGTCAAGTGTAACAGATCACTGTTTCAAATCTTCTGCCGAGAAATAGGTGCTGGCCTGCTTCTTGGACAAGTCTAAAGCAAGGCAGCATATACACAGTACAGTCCATCTGATTTTGTTTCAGACTGATGAATAGCTCACTCACACAAAATCTAGTAATTGCAACAATACCAAATTTTGCAGAATCACATGAAATTCACAACACGCGTTTGGTGACGACCTGGCTGTTCATAAGAAACAGCAAGAAATGACAACAAAATAATGACTGCTTGCTATATAACTTTTTTACTTGACTGTTCAAAATTATGATACATAAATGAGAGTTGGTCTGTCATTTTCATGGGACTGTGCAAAATTTGCTTTAGTTGCAGTTACTAGATTTTGTGTTAGTGAGCTCTGCATCAGTCTGAAATGAAATCAAAATGACTACAATGTTATTGTCATAATTTATAGTCCACAGTACATGTATCAATCAGGATTGCAATGTACATGTGTCTATTTCAATCAACATTAAAAATTATCTTTGTATTTTTATGTAGATGCATTGAGGAACAATGGTTTATTCTGATGTATTTTGTGTTAAATTTGCCAGGGATATTCAGTAATTATAAAGCGATTAAAAGGGAGTATTTTCAGGATTGCAAGGTATTAGCTACAGATGATTGGGTCCTTCACGGATCTCTTAATGCTTAACATTTCCCTGTACAAGTTTGGAATGTTCTGACTGCTGTAATTGTCATGTGGCGTAACCCGGTTATTATGAAACTTCTATATTGTGTCATCCATGTATTGTGGTATATGACAGAAAATTAGTTCATTTCATGTCATTTTGTATTTCCATGTGAATGGTCATCAACAAGTGAGAAGATTTTCATATGTTTGTAAATGGTTCACTGATTGTTGTCAACGAAGAAGCTGGTAACAGTTGGTCATGAGACTGAAGTGTTCCTAATGCAATAAATAGTCTCTGAATTTCTATTTTCTGTATGCGTTGGAGCCTTGCAAGTATTGCAATGATACACAATGAACAGCTAACTAGTGACAACGTGACTGGATGTGGCTACAGTGCTTGCCATGGCTGAATTTGTGTTTATGATCCATGAGACAGCATTAATAGTTATCATCAACTGTTGGTTACCTGCACCAAAAATGATAAGGTTGCCATGATCAGTTTAAATATGGCTGACTGTTGTAAAAGTGAATGACATTCTGGTTAAAATGCATTTTCTGATATTTTTTTAAAAATCATTTGATAAGGAATGAAAATTATTTTGGTTCCTGTTCCCACCAATTCATTTGTGCCTAATTTGATGGTTGTTGTGTTTGAATTCCAGGATAATAATTCCTGCTATAAGTTTGTTTTGATATATGAAAATGGTATAATAATAAATATGAATATAAATGAGGTGAATAATTACTTGATTTGATTTATCGCAGACCCGCGACCTTGGAGAGGTATGTTACGATCGCACGTAGAACTGCACTTACTTTGCGCTGTTAGAATATACTGTCCATCGACCTTGAAACATCAGAGATTTTTTAAAATAGCAGTTTGTAAAATTGAATTATAGAACTATTTTAAAGGATTGTACATAAAATTGAGTGATGCAATTTTAGATGTGTGTCATGAATCAGCAATTGATGTTAGAACATCTTTTTAGCATGAGAAAAGGGTAACCCAATACTGCTTTAGTGAGGCAGTGATCACTCAGTTAGGGTTAAACTCATTGAATTTTATGAGGTTATCTTTTTAAGGAATTTGAAACTAAATCATGTGCCCGCATGAAATAATGTTGCTGCGTTGATCCAAAAGAAATAAGAAAATTTGGCAGTTTGATTCTGCAAAGTGGTGTTTTGTCCTGGTTTCCTGATATCTTTGCCAAAATGTGTCAAAATATACACAGCCTTTTCTTTTAGGAAAAGAGTATTTTTAATTTCTGATGTTTCACTGTTACTGGGGTTGTCATTAGCATGGTGTTGACATTTTGGTTGTAGATTTGTATACATTTTTCATCATGCAAGAGCAACATCATTGTTGTCATATGAGAAAAAAATCTCATCCACAACAGCATCTTCATGTGCAAGTCTGGAGCCTGTCAAGGATGTGTTTGATTTTTGTCTGATCTAAAAATAAAGAAACAAAGTGTGTTTTTTTCATTCGTCCACTGTTTTCATCCCTGTTTGAAGGACCAGTCTTGGATGTCTGTTTTTCACCCTTGTGTATGTGTCAGTCCATGTCACCATGATTGATATGCAATTAACGTCGTCAATTTCATGCCACTCTCACCATTAACACCATTAACATAATTCCATTGTCAGCATCATCAGTTTCTAGTGTGAATAGATATCATGTTTTAAGGTTTGTGATGGTTCTAGACCATTGTTTGCTGCATGTGTAGAGAGATGTTGTGAGGATAGGTTTGTGAATGAAAGGAAGCATTTTAACATGTATATTGCTGCAATTCCCATGCTGCATTGTGCTGACACTGCACATATTGCAACACTTGATTGATGAGATTATAGTGTTCAGTATATTACCTGTTTCTTATGGGACTTATATAGTTATTAAATATAAACACACTTGTGTCTATGCTCTACACAGGCTAAAACATATATCTATAACTGAGTCTGTGCTATCAATTAGATCAAACTTGACATGTCACTAAACATTATCTTGGGTAGATCTTAGTGTTAATGAATGGAATTAGTTTACAAATTTATCAAGATCAAAAGTAATGTGCATCACTGTCTTTGGATGTAGGGCATAAGTTACAGATTATAGTACATTTCAGGAAATAAAATACATGTGAAGAATATGAGTAGAAAGATGTGTAATTATTTTAAAGACAATTTTTTATGACCATGTATACACAATTAGAAACTGACCACTTTATCAAAATTGAAAAACCATTTTATTCTCAACAAGTAAAGTATATGGTCATCTCAAATAAACATCTTAAAATGCAAAGTCTGAAAAAAACCATGAAAACAAACACTTGGGCACAAGTTGACCGGCTTCTTGAAGGAGACCTTTATGTGACAAAGGTTGGTTTTGAAAGTCTTGTAAAGATTCCTCAAAGTAACTTCACACATTTTCTGTGTTATTTCCTTGTCATTGTCGCCTCTCTAAATAGACCATCAAGACCTTGCTAGACTTAACACTATATCACTCATACATATGTTGAGGACATCAAGCCTAAGCTAGGTGCTTTATCATCTTGGAATGCAGTTTCAAAGTAAGACAACAGTGCCTCCTGTATGTAAGTATTTGTATTCTGAAGGTTGAAGATCCAATCAGTTATGCATATCACAATTCATGTAGAACAGCCACCTGTCTTGTTCCTTCTAACAGAAGTATTTTAAATATGTATTGATTAGGAAAGATTTAGCCATTTACTGAAGTGACAATGTATGTAGAATCACTATAATATGTTGTTAGAAAAATAAGTAGTTTTTAAAAAATGTAAATTCTTGATTTTAATCTCTGTTATGAAAATCTAAAACAGAAATCTCAATTTTATAAACAAAAAATATCATGCTCCTAAATCACAATCTCATGCTACTACCACACACAAATGTGATATTTAGATATGTCCAATAATCTATGTTTTATGATGTTTTCACGTGAAGATCCATGTTAGGACTGATCTTCATAACCCATGCTTGTCGTAAGAGGCGAGTAATAGGATTGGGTGGTCAGTCTCGCTGACATTGTTGACACATATCATCATATCCCGATTGTGTAGGTTGATGTTCATGCTTTTGATCACTGGATTGTCTGGACCAAACTTCATTATTTACAAACCTCTGTCATATAGGATAGGATATAGGATATTTATATAGCGCACATCCACGCACCAGTGCATGCTCAAGGCACTGGTATTTTTCCCTCAATCACTGGATGTCTATCTCAACAGCACATTGTATTTCAATCTCAACTCCCTGGGGAGTATACAACTCTTGCTGTTACTAGGGGCACCAAGTTTATTGTGTCTCTCTCATCCTGACGAGGTACCCAATTCACATCTGGGGGGACTGGGACACGTAGTCACAGTACTTTGTCCAAGTTTGCTGCACGTTGCTGTACCCGCAACTAGGTGTATGCACGTATTCATGTGGCCACCATTTGGTCATATACCAATGGATTCGTGGGTTCTTTTAAGTGCACAGGGTTGTGTACTGTATACTAGGGGTTGTGACAACACTGAAAGAGTCCGCACACAAAGTTAACTGGAAGGTTTTTACACCCGGTCACAGGTGGGCTTGATCCTGAAATCTCAACCTCGCTGGATCACTAGCCTAGCGCCTTAGCCAGCTCACCCACCATGCTCCCAGCATATAGCTGGTAGATTGCCGAGTGCAGTGTTAAACAACAAACTGAGTAGCCATGTTTCTACAAACCGCAGTACTGCAAGACTCTTAGTTATAGCATGTCTCCATCACAGAACACTCTCCTTGGACCCTCTCAGTTTGTGAGATAGTCAATATTCAGCCTACTTAAGATTCTGATCAAGTGATTGAAACAGAAGTAGATACACATCCAGATTGTAGCTTGCCAAACAAGAGTGTTTCCAACCTTGTTCTGTTCACTTACATTACTACACATGTAGCTCAAAAACCTTCTGAAGGTGATGAAAACATGCGAAAACACCAATAAGTTACTCAGAGTACCACGACTATCTGAGACATATTACTTCTCTTGCTCCTGGTTAGTCAGTTTTGAATGATGATAAAATACAGTTTGACATGTTTCTTGTTATTGCTATCATCTTTGTACTTTATGCTTGAAAGATATTTAAGTTTAATTTAACTAGAAAGATTCAAGGAGATTCCAATATTTTTTTTGACATAGTCTTTTTTCTGCCTGATATCATCAAAGCCAAGTAAAAAATAGTAGTCACTTCGACCACATTCTTATTTAATGATGAACAAGTCAAGTTCAACACAAAGCAGCAAATTTTGGGAAACAAAACCTGAAGAGTAAAGTTAAGACCCATTCAAAATTTATTTGCTGTTTTGCTACTGCTTTTTTATGTGTAACATGATATTTCATCACCTAAGAATATGTCCTCGTGTATTCACCTTTAAATATTTTATCCTAGGATATTTTAGCCATGGGACAGATTTCACCAGTGCAAATATTATCCCACTCTCTACAACATAAGTTCCAGATGACGTCATCTTTGCAGATTGGCTATAGTACCAACTGAAATAGTGTCATTTACAAATATTTCATATCAACTTAGATCTCAAGGAAAGTGTACATCATATATTAATCATGCCTGTTGAACCTACCATCTATAGTAACCAGGATGATCCCTATGTGTTAGTGAGGGATCATAATGAGAAACAGGGTAGATGGCTACCAAGGTGCTTATTGCCTTCCTTGCTGTAGGCAGTCATATGGATCAAACTGCATGTGAGTGATATCATTTTATTTAGGAAATTATCTTTGAAACATCAAATTTGATGAATGTTTTAGCAAGATATCATAGTAATTAGTTATCATAGCATGGGTGTGATATAGTTCTTCATTCTGCAGTGATTTCTCTATTCACAGCAAAAAACAACCAGCCACAGTTCGGTAATTAAAATATAAGGCACACTTTGCTAAAAGAACTAATACCACTTTTTTTCGTTGTAACCACAGATATATTGTAGGGATACATCTATCTCAATTGGAAGTTCATTTTCTAAAAATTCTCTCAAAATGTTCTAATGTTGACATCCTGGTTCTCCTGTAGTTTCCTGTGACTAATCAAATTCATCTGCTTTCATGTCTAGTCATGATGTTTTAAATAAAACATAAAAATATTCATTTATTTTAAAGAAAACACTTCTAAAGAAAAATTTGCAATTTATCATTTTTGGAGCCTCTCAGGATGGCAGCTCTGAGTAAAGATGACATCCTTTGGGCTGTTGAACAGTTTAGGTTTTAGGGGTAAAGAAAGTGCTTGCTGATTTGGAGAAGTGACATTTATCAGTATTTAGTGGCATTTATGTGTTCAAATGTCTTTGATAGCATAGTAATCATACACTCTGATAAAGAGTAATTTTGAGATATAATCTTTGTGCAGTGATCGAAAAATGATTAGCTGACTTTTGCCAAAATGGATATATGATTAGGATGGGCAACAACAACCTTGAGCTTGCAGCTTAGTATTTAATATATCAGATATGAACATTTGAAATGTATCATGAGATAGCTGTATTCCTCATTGCTCAGTGACAACACTATAGCTTGTATTCAGTGTATTACTGACTTGGAGTATATATACATCAGCTGTCTACTGACATTCATACGTATCTGTTTTGACAGCTAGGATATGCTTAGCTTCATTATCAAGGCTTGAATTTGAAGCACATGTTATGTCAGTGATTAACAACACTTTGATTGGCTTTGTTTTTGTGTGTGGTAACACTGTTGATGCTAGTTATCACTTTATTAAGGGAGACTTGAGTAATGGTCCATTTGTGGACAGTCTAGGGCTGACCAGTATTTCAATGAGTGATTAAGTGGACATTGACTGAGTGTAGAGGGTTTTCAATGGCTGCTCAGTGTGGCTGGTACTATACTCTTTAAAGAAAGTAGGGGAACCTGAATTTACAATTTGAATTGGAAGTATTAGTGTTAGCAAACTTTCGAAGACAGACATCTTATGAACGCACAGCCATTTCTCTTTATCACCACCACCAAACACAATGCATGAGGTATACATGCACAATGCAGTAGCCCCAAACACATGCATGGGATGTCATTCTTGATTTTGATGGTTTTCAAGAAAGTCAGTAAATCACTGTACACCATTAATTTTGACAATCATCTTGCATTACACAGTTGTCTGACAAATAGGGCTCGCTTCATTTAATTTTTTGGTTTACAACATTTAGCAACCTTGATCATTGGTCAAAAAGCTGTAAATATATCAGTTGTTAAATGATCTGAAAAGAATTGGTTGGATGGAATGAAGAAGACATGGTGTGACTTTTGGAAATGAAATATGTAGAGATACCTTCCTTGCTGCACTTATCTGCTTTGAAAGTTGTTTTCATTACTAAAGTTAATTAGCAGACAGCAACAAGGAAAACTGGAAACAAACAAGTTTTCTCCAAATTTGGGGTAGGTGAACCTGTGAACCGAGAAGTTAAAAAGAAATCTTTTCCTCATTTGTTCCAATTCTGAAATGGTGACACATCCCTTGGGCACCTAAGACTATGGATTAAATCCAAGTTAGAATCCAAGTTATGTTTCTGTGTCTGTTCAGACAATACCTAGACTCGTTGGTGTCACAAAATTGTTTAATGCTTGGGACTTGATCACTTACAGCATTTCTTGTACATTCAGCTGAAATGTCATCCCATAATTGTAATAATGTTTTATAATTGTAGAAAACGGTATCAAACCCAATTGCAGCTCACTCACTCCAGTCAGTTAAATGACTGAATAAGTTCAGTGTGACGTCAGTTTAACTTGATGGGTTGTTTTCTGATGATGTAGAAGTGAACTGTAGAACTAAGCATTTGAGAAATGACATGGTTTGTCACTCATCAGTCTAGAGGTTAAGATGTTTGCCTGCCACACTGAAGACCCAGGTTCAATGCCCCACAACGTGTGAAGCCTTTTCCTAGTGTTCCCTGACGTGATAAATCTGGAATATTGCTAAAAGCTGTGTAAAACTTCACTCTCACTCACACACTCATTAAAAGGATAATATCAAGAAATCAGGTTTTCTTTAACTTCTTTCAAGTGGTATATGTTTGTATGTTAAACAGTTTGTATCAGGAAAGTGTAAATACATACCATTACACGTATATAAATAAGTAGTAGAAGAAACACAATAAGAACATCTCAAAGTTTTCTGAAATTGCATTATGCTATTGTTGTGTTTTCATGCTAAAACAAATCAGTATATCTACCATTCCACAAACGTAGGGGATATTCCATTTTGCAAGCATTCCACTAGCCATTGCCAATGCAAATGAGAAAAACTAATATATATCTACACAGATGAAACATTTCCAAAGGAATGGAATAAATTGTCACATTTTCCCTTAATTTCTCTTCATTATCGGTTTCCTCCTGCCTTCACCATCTGCATTGGATCAATCCTGTAAATCCAATATCCCTTACTTTTTATGAACAGTATGTGTTAACTTGTTTGTCATGTCAGAAGTAGTTCTCATGTATTTTAGAGGTTAAATGGAAAGCCAATGTTTAAAAACAGAAACTATCAAATCATTGATGATTTATCACCTTTGTAAAACATTACACATCATTGGGAGTATACATTAAACATTGTTTATGTCAGGTTTATGTGCTGTAAGACAGAAGAAACTGTTATGTACTAATCTGAGTCAACTGCGTGTTTTAACCTTGCATGACACCTCCTTCAAAGATGATCCTCCTATGTGATTATAGAATTAACATAATAAGAATTATCATTAGAGATGACGAAATGTTATGGATGATGAGCTGTTCTCTATATTCACAGTAGTGAGGTCTAAAATGGTATAAGAAGCTCGACCAAAATGTCACCATTGTGAACAAAGAATTTGATTATCCATAAATGTTTGGTCACCAACTTCTAGAATGCCACTCAAACAAAAATTTTATGATTTAGGTTAGAATTAGATAGAAATAGAATGCATCTTGATGCCTAGATGATTGTACATGTTCATTGTATTGAAAGGGCTATAGTGATAGACGTGTGTGACATATGTACAATACACTAACCAGATCCACATCTAGACCTTGGTGCACTTATTACATACTAAACCATAATACTCAAGTGTATTGTACCTATGGGTTTGTAAGTTAGATTTAGAAACTTAATCCATAACCTAGTAATTTGAAAGTATAAATAACACATTAACCAGTTTCATATCTAAATGCAAAAATAGTTGTTTTTGATGATGTAACTGAGCTGTTTGTAATCTATCATCTTAATGACAGCATTTGAAATTATGAATCTATTAAAAATGTTAGTTTTTTTTAACTAAATTGAACATATAAATGGGACATTTCAAATAAATGTGAGCATGCCAGATTGTGAAACATTCTTTGTGATATAATGCTGTTTTTTTGCTAATTTGAAGTAATAGTTATTCTTAAAGAATTTTGTCCCATGAAATATACATGTTTTGCTTTGCTTTTGACGAGTGTTAATTGCTGGTAGGCTTGTGTAGATTTCACATTGACATGTTTAGCGTCATAAATGTTTTACGCCTTCAGCAAAGAGACAGATCCTATTTCATCCAAGGAGAAAGGTCGGGGTTCGGCCGCAAATACAAGGGAAGTAACTCTCCATACAAAAGCTCATTTACCAGACTTTCGACTTTGGTTTGTGGAGAGTGTTCGAGCAGGACATGTCATGTGGTTTATGATTTTTGCAAAAGACATCATATACTTGTACCCATTTTCAGAAGTGTTTTTTTGTGTTTGGTTGGATATTTTGGATGTGAATGTTTTAGTGGTTTACACAATGTAAATGTTTGGGTGTTGCCTATTCCATTTGGTGTATTTGTGTTTTTTCATCCAATACATGGTGTAATTATTTAGCCATATTTTCATCTGACATGCTATTTTGATCATTTTGCCATGGGTTTCATATGTATATTTTCTTAGTCCATTTCAGGAATTCATTTGAAGGATTTATTTTTTATTGTTTCATTATATTTCATTAAGAAGGTTGGTTTGTCATGAATATCGAGCACATTTTCTTGATAAAGACTACATGGAATGGTTTATGCACATTTTCATGATAAACACTACATTGATTGATTTATGCACAAGGATTGAATGATATTTTATGATTACTGGTTCACTGTTGCTCAGGGTTGCACATTGCTCATGCACAAGTAATTGCATATAACATATATCATTTCTGTACATCACTCTCAATGCATTTGGTACAGTTAGTTCCATTTCTTTACATATGTTTCAGTTAAGCATTTCATGATATTTGAATGAACATCAGTTCTGGCAGATTTTCTGCAGAAAAAAAGTTCTATTTCAACACAAATTCTCCATGTAATTCATTTGATAAATGTTTAGGATAACCAGATATTTGTTTGTAAACAATGTTAACGACATACTATATTGCTTTCAGCATGTACTGCATCCTGCCAGACTTATGGAACAACTGACCATTTGTGTTGTAGGCGTCTTTGTGAGGAAGATGATGAACTCAGTGAAGTGGAGCCTGATGCCGTCCCCAGCGAAGTACGAGACTGGCTGGCCTTGACCTTCACACGCTCTATGAGCAATATGAAGCGGAAAGGAGAAGAGAAGCCCAAGTTCCGTAGTGTAGCACATGCAATAAGAGCAGGCATTATGGTAGACAGGTAATTTCAGTTGAAATACATGACCACTTTCCTGCCGGAATCACTAATGAAATTGTAAGCCTATAGTGTTTTAAGGATGATTTCTTAAGTCTGGAAGTGTCATTTCAGTTTCAACTTGATTAGAATATTGGAAGCTATAAAAATGGCCACAATGTTCGTCCAAGACTTTTGAAATTACAGCCCTGAACAACATTTTAATTTTTTTTTCAATAAATTTTTTAATATGAGAGTATTACAAGATGAGATTTTTGGGCCATTGTTTTATTATACCTGGACCTTGATTTTTTAAGCTCTCTTAGTGCTAATGTATTTCGAAAGTGTTAATGTATGGCACTTACAACTATCTCAGCAATAAGAGAGCTTCGAATATCTTTGCCCTGGGCTTTGTATCATTGGAAAAAGTAATGGACAGCAGATATCTTATACCTTTTTCAAAGATCTTTTGTTCAGATGGAGATAAGATTTGTTTGATTTCTGGTTTATTGTTACAAGGACTAAATTCTTAGCTACAGCAATAGTTCTTATGAATGATGATTTCTTTCAGAATATACCGGCGGTTATCTAGCTCTGTGGGAATACATGTGCCGCCTCATGTCTTAATACAATTAAAGGTAAGAGTAGAAGAAAGCAGTTTATGCATTTCATGTCAGCCCATAAGATATCTTCATCCAGAGAAATTTGAATTATCCCTCCAGAAACACTACATACCAAGATACATGTTATATTGTCAAGTGTGCATCAGGATACATATTATTGTATCATATCCATGTATCATTGCAACCTAAATGGGAGGTAACTTATAATTGCAACCCCAAAGGGAGGTAACTGTTTATGACCAATTTATAATTGCAACCCGAAAGGGAGGTAACTGTTGATGACCCTTGTATCATGGCAACCCCAAAGGGAGGTATTTCCATGACCCCTGTATCATTAGAGCCCAAAAGGGAGGTAACTGTTCTCATTTAGATCCTTCTTTATCAGTTATAAGTAAACAGGTTCTATTTTATTTCTGCCAAAAATATGGTTTGCAGGTGATAAATTGTCCAGCGGTTCACCACCTGTCCTTCTGTTTCAGCATCTTGATGACTGGTCTTTCAATGTGTTTGCTGTAAACGATGCATCAGACGGCCATGCATTGAAGTTCGTGGGTTTTACACTGCTGCAGAAGTATGATCTTATCACAAAGTTCAAAATCAACACCCAAGTCTTGGAGAGTTTCCTGTTTGCCCTGGAATCTGGCTACAGCAAGTACCGCAACCCCTACCACAACCTCCTCCACGGTGCCGACGTCGCACAGACAGTGCACTATGTGTTGTCTCAGAGCAAGCTTGCGGTATGTATCCTACTTGGAACACAAATAGTCATGAAAGTAGAGATGTGGTTCTTGATTTGTTTTGAAAACTAGCTGATCATGTCAAAATGATCACCTAATCATGTTATTTAAGTGGGTTTGTTTGTATGTTAGTATGTGATAATATTGTTATTTGGTATGTTGTTATGAAAAGAGAACAATGGTCATAAACTTACAAGCAAGGTACAATTTAAAATATCATGAAAACATATAGAGGATAATGAAAATTGTAATAATTTGGTAATTTGCAGGAATATGTAAGAGATTGTTTTTGAAAAATGTATTTAAGCATTCTGTCCTAAAATGGAGAGCTATTATGATCTCAACTCATCAAATCATGTTTAAGATGTTATTAATTTTGATGTGTTTTATTTTTAGCACTGGTTGACAGACTTAGAAATATTTGCAACCATTGTGGCAGCATTGATACATGACTTTGAGCACACTGGAACGACGAACAACTTCCATATCAATACAGGGTGAGTGGAACACAATATATTGACAAAGAGAAAGTGTTCTTGGAACCCAAAATAATAGTGATGATGGCCACTTATGAAGTGCCTGTCTCCACACACTTGTACATGATCGAATTGCTAACACATTATTATCCCAGATAACCAAAACTGCCTATTAGGTGCTACAAGGTTATAGTCACTTCTCATTTTTCCCACCGGTTACCCATTTTCTGCTTGATGAACTCAGGAATCGTAAACAAACTCACTTGCCTAAGGTGAGACCCTATGTGTCACATGTGCTTGATTGTGGAACAAGACTGAAGTTCTAGAAATTCTCAGGAGTCAAGCTGCCAAACACAGTCACCCATCCAAGGAGTCTCTGTCCTCAACAATGCTTAACTTCAACTAATTTGTGACCTGAGCTCAATGCATTGGACCACATACCACCACAACCTTGTAATTGATTACACGATGCCATTTAGAAAGTGGTCAAATGCAACATATGTCATATTTGGGATTTCACTTTCTTAGTAAAGTACAAATTCTAGTACTTTTTTTCGGTTGAGTCCCATCCGGGATTCGAACCCGCACCCTCAGAGTCAGGCACCTAATCGCCAGCACACAAAGTCAGCCGCCTCGCCCGCTCAGCCACCGCGACTTCCACAAGTCGCGGTGGCTGAGCGTGGAAGTCGAGCGTGGAAGTCGTGGTGGCTGAGCGGGCTAGGCGGCTGACTTTGTGTGCTGGCGATTAGGTGCCTGACTCTGAGGGTGCGGGTTCGAATCCCGGATGGGACTCAACCGAAAAAAAGTACTAGAATTTGTACTTTACTAAGAAAGTGAAATCCCAAATATGACATATGTTGCAACCTTGTAATTGTCTCAAAATATTCTTGCAGTCTTCAAAAGGCCTTGAATTTTTAGGTCCCTCACCGAAAGCCTTGACTTGACTCAGTGACCTTGACAATCATAAGAGACATATATACCAGTTAAAAAAGATTAAACTCATTACAGACAGTGAATTTGTTTTGAAATTTTTGAGATAAGGACAAACTTTATTGATGAACAGCATCTTCAGATGGCTTGACAACAATACAAGAATTTGTATCAAAACGTTGCATCATCCAAATAAAGAAGTTGTTCATCCATAACGTTTGTCCTTATCAACTTCTAAACACACCAGTCATTGAAATTTGTAAAGTTCATACTGCTTCTTAGATGTTAGGAATAATATAAAGTCTCCCGTATCCAAAAATATATCAAAGAACAAAGTAGCTGTAATGTTTCTTCAAGAATTATTAATGGCCAGATTTTCAATATTTTGTTATATTATCTGGGATAAAGTTTTCTAATTTGAGCACAGTGACTCAATCATAGATATTTGATAGTTCTAAGCATAATTCTTTCTCTTTCATGAGGATATTGTTTCAAACTTAGATTTGCCTTTTGTTGTGTTAAGGTCTGAGGTGGCATTACTGTACAATGACCGGGCTGTGCTAGAAAACCACCATATAAGTGCTGCCTTCCGTATCATGAAGGAAGAGGAATGTGGCATTGCCAGCAATCTTAGCAAGGAAGAATATCGGTAAACTAGTCCTCTGACTGCTGCAAGCAATCTTAGCAAGGAAAAATATTGGTAAACTTGGTCTTTTTGTAATGACACCAAACTTAGGAGGGAAGAATATTGGTAAAGTAGTCCTCTTGCTATCCAAGCAATCTTAGCAAGGAAGAATATTGATTAACTTGTCATCTTGCTATCCAAGCAATCTTAGCGAGGAAGAATATTGATAAACTTGTCATCTTACTTTGGCAAACAATCTTAGCATGGAAGAAAGTAATGCTGTAACTGCTTTGTTCAAGAGACTGACATATTTGATAACATTACTAGTTCTACAGATTGATACACTTGACGACTATATATATCTCTTAAACTTGATAAAGCTGATGAATTTACTGTTTGAATGTTTCAGGGAGTTCCGCACACTAGTGATAGACATGGTGCTGGCAACTGATATGTCCTTCCACTTTCAACAGATAAAAAATATGAAAAATCTTCTTACTGTGCCAGAAAAGTAAGACAAGCAAAAGATTTTTATTCTCTTCATTGTGAAGGATAAATATTATCTGTTTTATGTATTATTTTTTTCAGAATATAAATATAAATAACATTGATAGGTAACTTTATTAATGTCCTTCCTCATATCATCAATGATCAGATAATTAATTAATTAAGTAAATGACCTCAGAATTCTGTCTATTTAAGTTTTTACAATAATGTGAAAATATCTGTTCATTTCATTACTTATGGTACGCCTTGAGAGAAGAAGGGTGTTTATTTCAAAATGTTGAAGCATCAGTGTTGATAACACAATGGAAAGTTGTTGATTTAATAAAAGTTGTCCATTTCACTATATTTTAATATTCTTCAAGCAGATATGTTTATTTCAAAATATTGTACATTCCAGTATTGACAAGTCAAAAGCAGTGTCATTAGTTTTACACTGTGCAGACATCAGTCACCCTGCCAAAGACTGGGATCTACACAAGAGGTGGACAGATCTCCTCTTGGAAGAGTTCTTTAGACAGGTCAGTGGCTGCAGAGATGATTATGCCATAGTCAAGCCGTTGGACATTAATAGTTAACAGCTGTAGTTACTACTTCAAAATCTCATAGATCCTTGGTCTATCTCACCTTACACAGGAATGTCGGATTCTTACTGGCCTAGACCAGATAATTATTTTCAGAGTGACCTGCTAACATGTGCATTGCCTGTGTTCCCTACTTGAACTTATAGACAATCACAATATGTCTGAAATATTGTCGATGTTACTTAAATCTTAACTCACTCACTGACTGATGAACTGTTGGCTTAACATTTGCAACATACCTACTAAAATTTTGTACCTGAAATAAGATGCCATTATCTGGACATGGAAAGAATCTTGGGAAAGGAATGAATCAAGGGGGAATAACTCCCTTTGTTTTCTGTCGTCTGCTCTTTTATGAAGTAAACAGACGGCATAATTACTGATTTGGTCAAGAGCATGCATACAAGCATGCATAATGCCTGTTATAGGATTTATTTGTGCAGTAAGATGAATTTGTTGTTCCCAGAAGATGAGGCAAGAACTCATATTGACAGAGCCTTGGTATATATTCCTGCCTGAAGGAAAACCCAGTTCTGTGGATAGTCAACTTCTTTTTTCCAATGAAAGCAATAAGTACATAACATAAGGCATAAGTACAAACATTGTTATTTAACAGTGGGTTTATCAAGCAACAGTGTTAGTACCTACTGTGAAATATCACACTCATGGCAATAAAGAAGTTGACTATCCATAGAACTTGGTTTCCCTTCATCTTCACAACTTCGAAATGCCTCCTAAAGAAAATATATATTCCTGCATGTTTTATTCTTATCCATAGATATTATGATTGTGAAAACGCTTTATATAAACTGGAATCATTGTTTTTAATGAGTTACATTGTGCTGGACAATGATATACACATGATATTTAGGTTGTACGTTGTATGTTCCAGGGTGACCGTGAACAAGAGCTGGGTTTGCCCTTCTCCCCTCTCTGTGATAGGAAGAACACTCTTGTAGCCGAGTCACAAATTGGTAATGTAGTTCTTCATGGAGAGATAATGGCAAACTATTTATTGGAGGATTTCAGAACAGCATCCCAGCTACATTATAGGCTATGTTGATCATGTAAACTGACATGATACATCAGTCTTGTCACATGTGTGACGGGTGATAGTTTTGTTAGTTATTCTGGTTCAGACATGATCATCAACTGGTCACCATCCTGCAGATGCTTTGCTGAGTGCAGCAATAAACAAGAAACAATTGTCATTTTGAGCTATGTTACCTTTGTTTTTTTCAGGGTAAATCAGTCAAGGTTTGTAGAAACAACAAATGACCTTGAAATAAAAAAACAACCTTCGTATAGGCCTAAATTTCACTAAAATTACATGAAAATAGATGTATCTTCTTATTGTTTGAAAACGTCTTTTGAAACCTGATTTGGACTTTGAAAAAACATTTTGATGCAAAATATGTATGAACTAAAAAAGACTTTACTGCATGTTGATGGATATAAATGTATTATATTCAATTGAGTAACTTCTTTTAGGCAATTAATGTAGTTATGCATTCACGAAGTCATTATGTTTTTTACCTGAAGTTCCAGCCACTTCATAATGCCATGTATTTTGTGCAGGCTTCATTGACTTCATCGTTGATCCCAGCTTCCAAGTGATGGGGGACATGTTGGATAAAATACTCAGCCCACTTCACAAGCAAGAGCAATCAGCACGCAACATTGATGAAGCTATCTCTGAGGAAGTGTTCGAGGACAAAGTCAACCGATCATCCAGTGGATCGAGTTTGAGTAGTCGTCCGAGTACGCCCAAAACACCTCTCTCACCGGGTACCCTAGCATAGACATAGCAAGACCAGATATTTCAGTGTTCCATGTGCTGACTTAGGGAAAGTTTAATTTTAAGTGAATGGGTTTAGTTAAAATCTTGTTTAATAAAATTTATAATTAAAGTTAAAAGTAAGTGCGTCTATACATTTTTCAATAATTAAATTTAGTGATGGCTTCTTATTGTTGTCAGTGTATTTTATGAAAAATTCAGTGAAAGCATATTTGTATTACTGTATTTTGGTAAGACTTTCTCCCAGATAAAAGCACAGGATAGTTATTTATGTGTTGAAAAAACCCACAATTGTTTGCAATTGCTTTGAGGCATATAGATATATTGTTTGACTCACACAAACCACCTTGAGTGTAAACAAATAATTTGGCAAGACAAATATAACACTGTCAACTGGATGGTATTTCTTTCTCTCATAGTGCAGTGTTTTATTTCAAATACATATGTGACATATGGATGTCTCCAACATCCAACAGGATTTACCAAATGAAATGAAGTAACAAGTCTGTTGACATCATGGAGGTCTCCTAGTTCAAAATATATTTTTGGATATATGTACTTCCTGTTTGAATTCATATTTGCCACGAAACTGGCATTGATGCCAGAAAACAAATGTATGATATTCCAATATGACAAAAATAGTAGCTAAACTGGTTTTAATTTAATTTTATTTTATTTTATTTATATTATGTTATTATTCGGACTAGATTCAACAGATTTTAGTACAGTTTGTACTCAGGGTTGTAGGAAAGGGGGAGGGGGACGTATCAGTTTCCCCCTTAGTTTTTTTTTTGTTACAGAGTATTGTTTGTACATCAATTTATTAATGTTATTAATCTTTTAACATTTCAACGTGGATAGTCTCAGTGATTTGGTTGATTGGGTGTCAACAAATTCATTGAGCTTATAATATCAATCATTGGACTGCCTCATCTATGTTTGATTTTATGTGTACTTCAGTGTTCATTGAACAACAAAGAAAACAAAGAGATCTTTTGGGATATTCAAGCACAAACTTAGGGAGACACCCATATACTCACATGTGTCTGTATCATGAATTCATATTTCAGACAGAACAGCTTAAATGCATGTGGTATAGGGTAAGGCTTTGTGTTAGGACATGTTACCTGAAAACATCTGGTCATGCTAGTGTACTAACAACTAACTTATAATGAACTGTATTTATGACGAATGTCTGCTGTTGAAATTTAAACAAATGTCAATAATTTTGTTAATACACGCAGTATTTATCCTGTTATATTTTACCCCTTGACTGTTTATAATCCTCTTTCTCTTCAAGATAAACACAGCTTTTTCCTTCTTTTCTCAACACAATCTCTTCCAAACATCCTTTGTCTTAGAAAGCGCTTTCTGTTTTGAAATTTCTGGCAATTACAAATCTTTCTCTTCCCATCCGTGAAGATTCTTATCCTTTTCTGAAATCTTTCTCTGGTCTATCTTCTGACCTTTCTGTCCAGAATTTAAGGCTTGGCTTGAGTGATGACCAGCTCTTGGTTCTATGCTCTCTGTTCATTGTAAGTTGTCTGTAGGTAGCCAGTATCTTCTAACCACATTCAAAGTGTGTGCATGCAATGGTGGCTTGTACCTCACCTGAAACAGTCTGGTGATCTTCTGCTGCTTGTTATCTGGTATGCATCTGCTTGTTATCTGGTATGCATCGTAGCTATTCTTATCAAATTCCAGCCCCTCTTTTTCAAATGCTATTTTGTGCTGGTTTAAGAGGTGATCAAAATGGGAACCTATGGGCATGTGAGGTTGAAAATGGACTAGGAGTCTCTGCTGGTCATAAGGAAGGAACTTAATGGATAGGGTAGACGGGCTGGGTTGGCTTTGTGAATGTCATGTCAGTATCACCATCTCCATCTTTAATTGTTATTCTATCCTATAGTTATAGTGTTAATGTTATTATATTCCACGGATTTGGTACTAATGAATAGAAAATTTTGTTGAGCAAAAAAAATAGTCTACAAATCTGATAAAAAATGGAAAATCAACACAAGGCACTATCTGGTTCACCACAAGTATGTCATGAAATTAACAGGACCTCACAACATATTGAGATTTCTTTGTGATAAGTAAAGAAAAAGAACACAAATATTTACATTTTATTTTCATGAAACAAAAGTAGTTTGTTACTATATTAAATTTGAATTAAAGTATATTCTGATATTTCGAAAATCTGTATATCTTCTAAATTCAAGCATTTGTCATAGCATGCCTAGCAAGACAGACAGTGTGATATCATATGATGCACATTCTGGTATATTTGTATATCGTATGTTCTAACAATCTAATCCGAATTCATCTATGAAATAGCTGATTCAGAATTTCACTTAGAGATTTCAAATCATGCCTCTGATTAGAACTGCTCATTTGGCTGACTCTTTGATTAGCCCTTCCTAGATGAGCCCATAGCTTTCTGTTAAACCATTGTTGATCCATCCTTGAAAAGGGGTAGTTTTCATTTTAACCTTACCAGCACACCTTCCTGGGTCACTGGGCAGTATTATGTGATTTTTTATAAAGGTGAGCACCAGTAACTATTATATAGTTATATGTGCTTTTTGTTCAGGCCCCCTAAGTAACTGAAGGAATTACGGCAAATTTGAAGGAATTGCATCTCAAATGTAAACAACTGCAGCCCAAACTCGCGAAACAATTGTAGCAATATCGGTAGTTTAGCGGTAATAACATAAACACAACGCCCCTATCGGAAACAATGTCGGTAATACTTGAAACACACTCGGCCATCTTCGGAGATTTCTCCTCAGTTGTGTGATTTGTCAGTCGCGCCCTGAAACTCACACATCAAAACATGGCGTCACTGGAAGGAGCACCCGCCTCGGTGAGTTTTGTTTTGAGTTTCTACTGTTTTCATTGTCATAATTATCCATCTTTGACCACCCGTGTTGAATGCATTTTTTATATGACGTGTTATCGGAGCTATAAATTATATTTTTTAGGAAAAGATCGTCACTGCAAAAGAGTGTTTAAAAGTCATGCCCCCCAGAGGTTGTTTACATCTGAACATCAGAAGCATCTGGGTGCATGATTTATGACGCTCTTTTGCAGAGACGATCTTTTCCTAAAAAATATAATTTATAGCTCCGATAACACCTCATGTATAAAACGCATTAAACACGGGTGGTCAAAGATATGGATAATTATGAAAATGAAAACAGTAGAAACTAAAAACAAAACTCACCGAGACAGGTGCTCCTTCCAAAACGCCATGTTTTGATGTGTGAGTTTCAGGGCACAACTGACAAATCACACAACTGAGCCGAGAAATCTCCGAAGATGGCCAAACTTTTTTCAAGTATTACCGACATTGTTTCCGATATGGGCGTTGTGTTTATGTTATTACCGCTAAACTACCAATATTGCTGCAATTGTTTCGCAAGTGGACTGCATTTGTTTACATTTGAGATGCATGTCCTTCAAATTTGGCTTAATTCCTTCCATTACTTAATGGGACCTGTTGTTCATGTGCTCTAATTTGAATTAACCCCAGTTAATTAGCACCAGTGCCTATTATACAGTTTTATGTGCTTCTTGTTCATGTGCTTTGATTTGAATTAACCCCAAAGATGCACGTATTTAATGAAATTTAGATAGTAATGGTCAACTTTTGTTCTCTTTGTCAGTGACGCTTTGCAAACGAATAATGGTTTGTTGATTTGGAATGTCAAATCCTGGTTATTTTGTTTCCACTTTTATATCTTTCTGTTACACAAGATGGAGTTGATTGCTTATGCCTTTCCTGCTCTACCTTTCTTCCTTACAGGAACGAAATCGGAGTTCTGTAGCATGGCTACTGTGTAGGTCAAGGACTCTCATCAGATGTATTTTCTCTTCAGTTTGCTTACGTAGCAAATATTCTACAAAATCCTCAAACAGAATATTCTTAAAGGAAGATCCCAAATCAATATCTCATATCTCTCATATCACAATGCATATTCAGTTTTGGAGATACAGTTGTGATAGTTGTGTAGGTGGTCATAGTTAGTATTTTGCTATCAGGGATCTTGACAATACAAAAGATATGATATGATATAGGATATTTATACAGCGCACATATCCACGCACTAGTGCATGCTCAAGGCGCTGGTATTTGAGGCAGGGTTCAGTTTCTCAAAACAATTGTAGCACTAAGACTATCATAATTCTATGTTAAAGTATGGGGGTCAGTGCTAAGATCACTTCATGTAACAGGGTCTTGAACTGAAGAGAATATTTTGGGATGATGCATTAAATGTGTTTTGAAGATGCCAGGTTACAGAGAAAATAAAGTCTGTACTAAGGCCATAGTGCAGTTGTCTGTTAGTTTGTAGACACATAAGACATATTTGTGAGCAAGACATATTTTATCATTTCAATATCTGTTGTCAGGAGGACGTTACGAGCTAAAGCGGCCATGGGTTGAGTGTCTGTCTCACAACAAGGTCAACTGGAAGGAGAAGGCGTTGAAAGGTTGTGAGAGGATGTTGATGGTTTATTATTTACAGAATTGGTAAAAGATATAAATTTTTAGATTGATGTAATTGTTTTAAAATTTACTGACCGCATTTGTTAATGATATCTAAAATCACAATCACATCCTAAAACTATTATCACAGATTAGATCTTGTAGTTCTTGTGTCATAGAGTTCAATATCAAAACGATTTTCAAACAAACCATTGATTAAAAGTCATCTGTTTCATAAAAGAGCATTTATGTTTTTGAAGCATTCCAACTTTCAAAGCAATTTTGCATTGGTTTTTAAGATGCAGAAGAGCGCCATCTAGCAGCAACAAGGGCAAATGATGCAGCCAACAAATCCAATACAGAAGATTCAGAGTCAGAGAAAAAACAGGCCAAAGAAACTGAGCCTGAAAATGAGACAAAAGACTCAACAGCAGAGTCTGATAAGCAATCGAGTGCCATGAACTCAGATACTATCAGTATTAGGCCACTTGTGAAAGGTAAGAACTAATGGACGCAGTGTTGTGCGCGTGCGTGACGTGGCATTAGTCGGTGACTCTGTGTGACTCTTGGCCACGTGAACTCCTCAACTCTACATACGTACCTACTTGTAGGGCAGTGTGCATACAAACTGTGCCGTGACTCACCCTCTCCCCTTGGCTCCTGCATCTTTGTTTCTCTCTCGCTCTCCTCGTCATCTCTGGGTCAGTCAGTACATGATGGAATGTTTCATCTGTGATCAGTGTGTTAAACTTCATTTTTTATTGAACAAAGCCATATCCATATTTCCATGCCATCTTGTGAACTCTGACCTTGACCTTTTGACCTAACCCTGCAACCTCTGACCTTGAGCTCATCTCAGGACTTATGGAAATATTTTAGAGCTACCTTCTGCTTGCTTTGTTTGTTGAACAAAACATTCGTCCTGTCATCTCTCTTCCCTCTGCTGTGGAGTAAACTCGGTGCGTACGTCATCTGTGTGCAAATTATTCTGCGTGCGTTTATACGTACGTATATGTGTGACATGAACTCATCTGAGGACTGCACCACAGATCACTTCGACCTAACATCATTTGTACGAACATGGTGTGTATATAGATCTTACTTTTATTTACATCTGCCAGCTGTTGGCCAAGTAAGGCTTCATCTTGAGGTACCAGAAAGGATGCATGTGATCTAGAGATAAGGAAAGCAAGGGTTTTACTATGCACTCCAAAAGCCCTAACTGTTTTTTTCCTCCTTTGTCAGTGCTTTTCCACATACTAAACTTGCCAAATCGTGAACCATTGTAACCATCAAGGTTACAGCGTTATTTATGCATTATCATTTTACTAATCAGATATTTTAATATGTAAAAATGTGATGTTTACATTATTATTTATTGTTTGATTATGATCCTAGGATTGTTAAGTCGTAGTGCTGATGTTCAATCTAGGTAGTTGTTAGGAGAATAGTTTATGCCCAACTGGAGTAGATGTTTACCCCAAATACTAAACATTATGTTTTATCTGGATTATAATCTGTAAATCTCTGTACTATATAAACTGTTGAAATTTTAAATGTTTACAAGTAATCTAATTTAATGAACAATACAGTGAAAACAACATTCCTACCAAAGCTCAAATAGATTTATGACAGAATTTTTAGATTAATAATCTTTTCTTCTAAACTGTAAAAGATTTCATTCTACAACTTAAAAAATTATTTTCCTTTTGATTGCATTCTTTAAATTTCTAAATGTTCTAACTTTCTAAATAGGTAGTGTCAAGTATCAAGAAGTGAATGATTATTAATAATATTAAGAATGTTCATATCTTTTATCTTTTTCCAAACATGAAATGTGATTGAATTTAAAGTCTTGTTTCAAACACTTAAAGGGGAAAATAGACATATAAGGTTATGATACGAACAACAGTGAATAATCCAAGCTCACCTGTTCTTTAACATGTTGATATGTTATTTATTAGCTAGTAATATTTAATTAACCAGTTAGCTATTTACTGATTGTTATGATAATGTGGTTGATTATTGTGATATCATCATAAGTTGATCATCTTGCATTATATCTAAGTGTAAAGGGTTACATAATTTAGATCTTCTCAAACTTGGTGTGACATAGGCATATCAGTTTAATCAGCAACATCTCTTAATGCACAATTTGAATTTTCCACAGTGAAGCAAATCATTATGTTACGATTTCATTTTTTTATGTTGACATGCATGCTTAATTAAAAATCCATTTAAACTGTATTTATACTGCTATTGAAACATAATCATGTGAAATAACTTCCAGTCAGTTAGTTATATATGCCGTATAACATGCCGTAATTAGAGAGAGAGGGAAATATAAATCAAGTGCCAAACAGCATCCTGCTAGAACTGGTTTGATTGATGGCTAATGACAACAAGAGAAATGAACACATGTCAATTTCGACATCTGAATTTTTTTGCTAGGAAGAGAAAAATTAAGAAATAACACAGGAAGAATTTCTCAAAGAAAATATGTAAAAATGAATTTCAGCATCTGAGTTCATTAGTTAGGAAAATTCAGAAATTACACAGGAAGAATTCTTTGAAGGAAATATAATGTGTTGCTGAAATCTGATTCATTTCAACGAAAGGTTTATTACTTTTATGTGATCAGAAATAAATATGCATAATGTTTTTGACAAACTATAGAAAGGGCAAATGAACAAGATTGGAGGTCACAAATGATATTATCTGGTTTATGATGTTATTACACCATTATTGATTCAAGAACATGCAACAGGTCTTGATGAAACATACAGGACTTTTCATCAAGATTGCATGTTTCAGCTGGTGACGATGTTGAAATACACATGTTCCCGTTTCTATCTGTTTAAGGGAAAGAGTGTATTTAACTGTACATACATTTTTAACAATTTTTTTCTTTAATCATATGTGATATATCTCCATTTGTCTATGATTTCACAGACCTGTAGCTGTAACATAGTTCTCTCTCGCATCAGATTTTATAGAGTGTCCACTATCATAGATGTATAGCCAGTACAGAACTGATCCGACCATTCATAGTCTAACTGTTCTCTTATATCGAAAGGGGAATAACTCTTGAGTGTGTGACAGGAACATATTTTTTTCGGGGTTCTTAGTCCTCAACCCATTTCAGTTGAAATTGATTCAAAAGTTGCTTTGAAATATATTATTTTATGATGAATTAAATGTCATTGTTATACTGGAAAAAGGTCCACTAAAAGTTTTTTTGACTTTTTTTCTCTTGTGAATATAATTTGGTCAAGAGGTTTCTCATAATAGCAAATTTTTGGGGTTGTATTTTATAAGGGCATCAGTTATGTCTATATTGCCTACAGCTTACAAAAAATGCTATACACGTATTTGCAAGTTATTTTCTCATCACTTTCTTTAAAAATGTTTATGAATTAACCTTGCACACTTTTTTCAAATGCACTTTTTCTGAACTAACAAATGTTTTCACACAACTAATATGTCTGTACAAATTTCTCATATAATTATACTATTTTAGATTTATGAATTGTAATATTTTCAAATCGAAAAATATATCTATATATTCTGAAGAATATATTTAATATTTTACCCAGATCTTTATGAAACAAAGACTATTATTTCCTGACAAAAACTGTTTTGAAATTTGAGTCTATATTTCATTTTTCAGTCCACAAGTCGGTTATTCGAAAATCTCAGAACATCCGAAAATGAGGAGATTTGGTACACCAGCAGAATACAACATTGAGAAAATACTCAAAATGTGAATACCTGGGGTTGGGGGTGGGTCACGATAATATAAATAATTTAAGGACTTAAAAGGGGCAAGAACTCTGGCTTTTAGGAAGGCTGCATGAACGCTGACATTTAAGATAGCTGCCCTCAGTATTTCAGATAGACTTGTATATTGCACACACATCACACTGTATTTACATGTATTTCATCTTTTGTTACATTCTAGTAATTGATTTACATTAGAGGAAATGGAATTTGAATTTTCATTTAGAAATAGACTTGACAATGATAGAAGTATAAGCTATGATATCAATAAAGTTGTGTGTTAAATTGTTCAGAAAACAAAATTGTTTGGATCAAATAGCATTTTAGAAATTTCTGTCACAAACTCAAGAGAGTAGGGAATTTAACAGTGATTGTTTGATATGCTATTGTGCCCTTTCTGTAGAATATGGCATTATTTTCTATAAGTCTTCACAAGACATGTACATGTAAAGTTTTAAGATTCCGGAGGTGTCATGCATAGTGCATCAATCATGAGAAGTGTATGTATCACATGTCAATAATTACTGTTGAAAAAACAAATTCATACTTTTGTATAATTACTTTTAGACAAATTGTTTTCAAATTGTAAAAAGCTAGTACTTGTTACCTGTGCTGCCTCTACAGTGTTGATTGTTAAGGTGTTATTGATTGTTGTGTACAGTTGTTCATAGCGAAATGTACGTCTACAGAAGGGGCACTGAAGATGCTGATAAGGCTGTGTGAATGCATTTGATTTCTTCCAGGCCTGTTATGGGCAAGATGTACATGTATACAGTAGTATACAGTGGTAAAGAAACATTATGCAAGTTTTGATCCACTTGACCAGAGGAATCCTGTTGGAAATATGCCTGATTTATTTCATACACACCTGACAAGGATTAAAGGACATCTGTGATGAATGTAAATGAAAGCTGTAACCATTTTGTTGAATCTATTGTTAAATAATATTATTGATCCATTATCATTTGATTAAAGAGTATGCACAATGTGTTGTTTGTGGTTGTTGATTGCAAGTGTGATTGACAGCAGGAAACAGAAGAAGAGTTTATATAGAGACCTTAGATACACAGTACTAATACCCATATATCGTATGTCTATACAATGCTACATGTTGCTTGACAAAAACATCATTTATGTCTTACATACATGGTCAGTATTGTCTTGATAACAAACAGAAGAATTTGCATGATAAAGGAAATCACTTTCTCTCCTTAAATGTAGAACTAAATACACTGGAAACATTTTCAAAAATTATTTTTAATAGCTTATTTATATTTATATTTGTAAAAACAATTAATGTTATAAGTTGTTATAAGTTGAGTTATAATGTCAGACAGCTGGGTGTTGCAATGCTTTCAAGAGTCAAAAATATTATTAGTTAAGTACCTTCCAATTGGGTCAGATTCTGTACAGGAGGATCGTGCACAGGACGGTTAATCATGTCCAAGATATGCTCTAACGGATTAAGATCTGTTCGTTTAATCGTGATATGTGGGAAGATGCTTAGTTAAGTTCTTTATGTACGTTTTGTATAATACCTTTGGAATGGCCCTAGAGAGGATGTTGGTTAAAACAATATGCCGATAAACAAGTTAAATGTTAGTATAACAAATACCATTGTCTATTATTACATATAGGTAAACAACTAGATAAACACAACCATATGGGCCACACAGAGCACACTGAGCAAGATACAAAGCCTTATGAGTCACTTGTTCTTGTCAAATCAATAAAAAAATTAATTTGAGCGTTTAATAGGAGAGTATTCAGGTAAATATCAAACGCGATACTCACTGTAAAGAGGACATGCTAATGTACTGTGGAATTGACCTGCTAGCTCAGTCACACAGGAACTACAAAACGCAGTTTCATAGCTTTACAAACGAAAGATTAATATGATTAGTGATGATGTCCGTATTATCAAAGAGTGGAAATAACCTACATAATATTAAACACTGAGTCTTTGTTCAGAATATGCTGACACACGTCTTGATGCTTTGATAGTGTTCATTTTAGTGGTAGAGCCAACATACTCAATAGACACGTCATCCTGAATTTTACGACTGCGACCTTGATGAATCTATCTCTAATTATGATTAGTAAACTACCTAGAACTCGCATGCACTAAGTCATGATTATGGCAATACGTCGTTTTGTGGCAAGAGGCCATGGGCCAACACAAATGATACGTTGTTTAGTTCCTGTGTAAAATTATACAGATTGACATGGTAGTGCGTATTTTGGCCTTTAGCTTCTGTATCTGAATCCCGACTAAACATCGGCAGCGGAGAAGCACACTGTTTACACCACTTAATGTAGCTTGTAGATTCAGGTGGACCAATTCAGTTAGAGCATTGGTACGGGAATTGTTTTCGCTAACCCTCCTGTGAATGAAACCCACTTTAGGATAATCGTCGAGGATAGGACGCTGTTAACATCCCTTCATGTAGATTAGACGCCTGAAAACAATGCAGATCGCGTCATGTTCGGGATGCTTATATGGAAGATGGTGGTTGAATGTGTCTAACCTCTTGTGAAACCGGAACAGTGTACATTATAAACCAACACCAGACAGTGCGTTATAATTAATGTATTATAAACTATAGTTTTAATTAACCAGCAATCGTTGGGCATTAATTTACCAAACAGATGCACGAATACGTATTCATACACAATTTGATGCCTTTTTTCTCTCTCTCTCTCTCTCTCTCTCTCTCTCTCTCTCTCTCTCTCTCTCTCTCTCTCTCTCTCTCTCTCTCACACACACACACACACACACACACACACACACACTATCTAAACAGCTGTGAAAGATTTGATAGACCATTCACTTGGTCGAACACAGATGGCCTATGCTTGAAACGCAGTCTTAGAAAAAAACATAATCATTATGAACGTCGAGGTACCACAATTTTCGTGGAAATGTTGCTATGGCAACTGTAAGAACATAATGCCACGAAAGGCGCTGAAAAGGTAAGTAGATACATATCTTTCTCTTCAAGCATGTTCTCTTCGACTGTTGCCCTAAGAATGTTGCATGCTCTACCTTACTCACATATGTCAGTTTACTCTTCCCTTCAACAGTATGTAAATGCTTCTTTGTGTGTACTGGATTCATGTGAAATTGCTAAAGCTGTTTCCATGTATGTGTTTCAACCCTTGAATACCAATTACTTGTGCTCCCCCGAGGTAAAATATGTATGTTATTTTCATGTCTCTCACCGGCATCTGATAGTGAAACTCACAGATGTATAATCTCACAATATCCTTGCATGGTATGCAACACTAGACTAATCTTTAACAGGAATCGGGTTTGGTGTGAGCATTCCGACTTGAAATAGATCCGAAATTGCAAAAAAACAACAAAAACATTTGTAGTCTATGCTTGTCTAAGAGGGGACATTATGCATCCGGTGGTCTATCTCGGTGACTTGGTTGTAGGTTGTCATCCATGTGAATCAATGCACACTATATCGATTACAGGTTTGTTAATATATGCTGGTCATAGAGGCAAATGATATGATCGGTTTGCACCGTGGTTTGATTCTGTCACCATATCCGACTGATTCCATCGTTCTTGCTCACTATATCAACCACTGGTTTGTCAGCTGGTTCTAAGAGGCGAATGAATCATGTGGGTGGTCATGCACGGTGTTTTGGCTGAAAGCGTGCCAAATCAACCTGATAGCGTTGAATAATACGTATGAGTTCATCACTGGACTGAACGATTACAGAGTAATAAGAGAATATAGAATACGCCCACAAGTATGACCACGCAACTCCCCAAACAATGACTTAATATGAGATCAGATGGTAAAGGTGAAACTATGCTTGGAACTGTGAAATAGCCCATACATGGTGGTTACATACCTTGACCTTTTTGTTCATGTCATGCGTACTGGAACTTGCATTCCTACAGCACACAAAGTGCCAAACACAATCTTTCATGACCTTAACACAAGAACGCATCTGCAAGTGCAACATGCACCAATAGTGCAAACAACGAGTTACCAGTGCGGGATAGTTTCCAAATTTTTCTTGCCAGTCGAGCTAGCTATGCCTGAAAGTTGCTTGTCCACAAAATAATTCACTAGCTCCAAATTTGAATGAAGATACTAATCCAAAGATTACAAAGAGGTAAAATACCGTCATTTATCAGGGCATCATTTTGCGTGAGAGTCTTAGAACTAAACAAGTCGGATAGAGTGATATTTAGTTAAAAATGATCCCATGGAAATTCACTAGCGAGTTATTGTCACAGGCCCTATTGTATTTATACTAGCAACAGGCTAGCGGTCCAGTGGCTATTTCACACACTGACCATGCATTAAGATAGTATGGTTGTCGGTTTAACTCGATGCAACTCTTCGCTCACCGCATCGGAAGTAATCGTATGGAACCTCTATTTCTGTTAGTACTTGAGTTGCATTCCAAAAGGTGTGAATGTTTTCTCGCGTTATATGATATACAGTGAAACACAGTTGTGTCGAGGTTGACGGGATCTATATAGTATAATATAAGTACTTGGGGGTTCGGTACAATCGCATAATGACAAAATCGGGAATACACAGGAATCTAGATTTATTTCGACACAACCGTAAGTCCGACCCAACCGTATTTGACTGCAAATACTTAAATGACACAAGGAAAAAGCGGCAAAGAACGTATTAATGCGAAGCACCAGTACAAAATCTGCTTCTTTTGATCCAATACACATGCAACTTTGGAATTAGATAATTCAATATGTCACTCACACCATATTTCTGAGAAATGTGAGCCCATAATTGTTAAAGTTTTGATTTGATAGATCAGTTTGCAAATAGCTAATTTGCTGTGGCTTGTCATCCTTGTCTTAAACACAGATAAACATGATATTTGTTATGATTGCGGAATTTGCATGTCACCAACGTTCCATATTTGGCTGAGCCAGACTAATATATGTATGTCATTTTCTATTCTTAAAGCGCCGTCAGAAGATATTCCATTCAAAGGGAGACCAAAAATATTATACACAAGGTGTCGTAATTTTATCAGCTTTTATATTATCCACTCTATTTTACGTGCTTGCCATGTTTTGACCAGTATAATGTATTGTACTATTCTCAGGAATAAGCCGCAAAACCTCAACCACAGACCTACTAACGACTTCGGTGTCAAGGTCAACGTTCAGGTCACACGAAGGAAGGTCAGAGACCATACAATCCGAAGACAGCTCAGAGCCGGAAATGATTGATTCCGGATGTGGCACAGACGAGCTGTCACCTTCCCAGAAGTCCCCGCGAGAATCCCTCACCGGAAGAAGCAAGCATCTTCCTCAAGTGTATGAGTCCAGCAATTACGAACAATCCACAACAGAATCTGAAGGGGAGACTTACCAGAGCAGTTAGCGAGAGGAAGACGCGAAGGAAGATATCTTCAAGTAATAGTCTTACTGTCGATAAATGTTTTCCCGTCAGTCCCAGCCAGGAGAGCATTTGACACTAATGTTATCTCTATGCCAATATTTTGACGTTGCTTAAATTGTACATAGTTTAACATTCCTTAAACGCCCTTAGTTGAGCACATGTACTATGTTCTTTTAACGGGTGCCATAGAAACCATTTAATGTGATGTTCATTCTTAGTCAGCAAAACTTTCACTAGATACTGACTGAAACAAGATTTGTTTTCAAAACAACATGTGGATCCAGTTGCGAATCAGGGGCGATAACTCAACTGTTTCAGATACCTCACTTGTGCCCTAGACATAGTCACTTGGGTGACAACGTCCACCAGTTTTCAAATTCCTGGATCCACATTACGACGTTTCCAATGTGTTGAATAATATTTTACAAAATTTTATTAAGCTCTTTTGGGGATGAAAGGTGTATTTCTAGCGACAGTATCATAACGAAGCGTCCTCGGTCCCTGTCCGGTTTTTGAGACTGTGCCGACTGACGGATACATGTCGGTAGTCACCGACCATCTGCCCATCTAATGTTCAATATGTGGATTTGAATGTCGTTCCATGTCTGTCCAACCGGTCAACCCAATGTGAGTATGCACACGATGTACGGGCGTCCAGCGTCTGATCAATGTGGTGACGGAGAACAATGTAAATCATGTACGTCAGCAATAGATTCTCAGAACCAAATGGCGCCCGGACGTATCATCAGACGCACTCTGGACGTAGGTCAGCGCTATTAATAAACCTGGATCATGTAGGTATTGCGTTTCCTTTGCAATTCAGGTGTTTGTCCCTGACAGCTTCTTTATTGGACTTCTTTTTGCCTGTTATGTAGATATATACCAGTAGATCTCAAGGTCAATATATAAAAGAAGCAGTATTGACGGGTGTTAGTATTGATGTCTTGAATGCTCACCATTATGGTTGGTGTCTAAGGGTAAACTCTGTAGGCTGCTCAGAAAGAAGGGCTTTTGTTTCGTCCATATGGCAATAAAATGATGTGGGTTACAGAAAAGCAAGCACTCATATTGAAGATGCCTGTACACAGTGAAATGACCCGAGGGCCAGTTTGCACTCTGAAAATTCAAATTCAAAGTTATTTCTACTTTTGGACGTAAGCCCCTATTTAGGTCAAAACGTGAATATTTTAGTCGCTTCTATGATTACAATTACTGTTTTTATATTATCATTGCTGTTGTTATTAGTGCAAACCTTTCACGTTTTGAGAAGCATAAACTGGTTGTTTCTTAAAGCTATTTCAATGGGCCAAAATTATTCTAAGCATACCTGGTAATTTCAACTGAACGTTAAGGCAGTTGTGATGAATACCTTGGGCTATGGGCCCCTTTTATTCTCCATAGCATACACTTAAAAAACTCTTTTTCGTTAGAGGCTCACTACTAAGTCTAACAGACTAATGCTTAGTCTCTGAATATAAATTATTATTATACGATAGCAACCAATAATTCCATTTAATCCCATAAACCCACTGATGCTTAGGTTGTCAGACCAGTGGGGAAATATGTCACTATCAAAAGTGGGCCATGCCTACATTAATCAGAGTGTACAGATTTCTCTACAGACCAATGAAAATGTCGTATAGGATGAATATCCTAGAACCAGTCATCATTTTAGACATAATACTCCTCCAAGAACGATATACGGCTATCATCTCGCGCGGATAATGATAATGGATGCTCTTTTGCTTTAAATTAATGATATATGCTGTGCGGCTGTGAACAGAGTTTATGAACAGATACTAATTAATTACGTGTATAGGGATGGTTTCTTGTTGTCAGCTGTTAACTTCCTGTTTATGGCTAGCAATAATCCAGTAACTCCAGCCTTCTGTGTTTCCTTTTCTCTCATCAGTTTTTTTTTATCAAGGTTAAGAGATTCAAGGCTTCAAATAGGCTTTTAAATAATTATATTATGGACATGCTGAGGAAATTAATCAATTAATGGGGGCGGTGATGTAGCCTAGTGGTTAAAGCTTTCCTCACGCCGAAGAGACGGGTTCGATTCCCAACATGGGTACAATGTGTGAAACCCATTTTCTGGTGTTCCCTCGACGTGATATGACTGGAATATTCCCAACTAAACTCTTAAATTTCAAATGAATGCCTCAGTGACATAAGTGGTGTCCTATGGGCCATTTTCAGGCGAACAACTGACTTGCCAGGGTATGTGCATGTGTTTGTGACAGGTGCTACAAGTCGGCCGAGATACGTGCACCTTCTTTCAGGAATCTGACATTAACATGATCATCATAAAGTCGTCGTAACGGTGCATCATAAAGTCGTCGTAACGGTGCATCATAAAGTGTCGACATTCTCGCATTGGCGCATGTCATACTATTAATCACTGGTTTGTCTGGTCGATTATGAACTTGATATCTACGTATCTGAAATATTGATGAATGTAGTGCTGGACAACATAGGCGGATATGGAGGGTTACAAATCCACGATGAATATGAACACGCAGTGTTGTGCCTCACTGTTTATTTAATCCCTCAATCTATTTGATAGCGTATTTATCAACTGCTACTGTGGTGTGACCAGACAGGCTGAATTCAGTAGTTGTTTTAACTGTATGACATTAACTGACATTTTGGTCTCTAATTCACTTAACGCAAAATTATTTAAGTCTACATTATATCACCAAGTTGCCCAGTATATTAGAAGCACTACAAAAAATTAATCAAACTGGATTTCAATCCAATTCTTTCACCCACTGCGGAGATATAAATAGAAGAAACAAGAGGGAACACTACCTTATTTCTGCATATTACAGTTTATGCTTATCTGATGCTATTTCCAGACAACAGTTCCACGCCTTCAACTGACCCTATTTCTACACATTACAGGTTTATGCTTATCTGATCCAGTTGCACAGTGTCACGCCTTTATCCGACCCTGTTGCCACATATTACAGTTCCGCGCCTTCAACTGACCCTATTTCCACACATTACAGTTTCATGCTTAACTGATCCTATATTCACAGTTTCACGCCTTTATCCGACCCTATTTTCACACAGTACAGTTTATGCTGATCTAATGCTATTTCCAGATAATAGTTTCACGTCTTTGACAAAATCAAGTCCAACACATTACAGTTTCACGCCTTTGATAAATAATGTTACGGTACCGTTGATGACACCACAAACAACCCATCTTTACACGATATAGACTGTCGCAATTCTTAAGGACTGTATGGCAGTGTACTGGTTAACCGCCAAAAACCAGAGTTCAATTCCCCTCGAGGTAATAATGTGTGAAGCCCATTTCTGTGTTCGATGCTGTGAAATCGCTGGCGTGGAACCAGGTTCATTTATTCTGAACTGATATGTGTCTTTAAATGTTCATCTTTAAGACTCACCTTTGTAAGCTGCCGACATGCTTGTATATTTCTATATGCTGTTATTTTATTGACTTCGATTATACCGTTCTTAACAGTGATATTCATCCAACCTTGTGATTCACCAAATGGATATTATGAATTATGCATTAGTTTCTAGAACTGACACATGTTCGTTTTAACATTATTATGGTTTGACTGTATATAACCCTTCCCATGATCAATGTTGCATAATTGTATATACATTTACTGTGAACTGTTAATATTATGGTTTATTTCATTCATATGTAAATTAATTTAAAACAAAATCAATAAATATTTCAGATCTTTGCTTTTGTGATCTGTTTTCCCGTGTTTGCCCAAGCACCTTGTAAACATGGTAACTGAAGACTATTGCTTGTGTGATTGAGTTTAGTTTTACGCCGCACTCAACAACAATTCAGCAATATGGCGGCGGTTTGTAAATATTCAAGTCTGGACCAGACAATCCAGTGATCAACAGCATTAGCATCGATCTTTGCAATTGGGAACCGATGACACACGTGTCAACCACGTCAGCGGTCCTGCCCCACCCGATCCCGTTAGTCGCCTCTTACGACAATCATGGGTTATTGAGGATCAGTTCTAAACAGGATCTTCACGGGTAAACAGATCTCGCTTTAAGCCGGTTGTCAATAGCACGTCAATGTCCGATAGTTCATCAAACGGATGAACTATTGCTTGAATACAAAAGGAGTGATATGCTCCATGACTTGGTTAGGCTTTGTTTATAACTGCACTCAGCAATATTTGAGGGGTCTGCAATTAATCGAGTGAGGGACTGTCAATCCAAGTGTGGAAATGACAATCCAGGAGGGGAACTGACAATCAAAGTCTGGAACTGACATCAAGTGTGGCTCTGACAATCCAGTGACTGACAGTATGAGCAATACAGTGGTTCACGTGCATCAACCAAACTCACGGAGCCTTATAACTTGCGTAAGAAACTTCTCAGTACGAGCATGGATTACTGACGATCAGATGCCATGCTGATCTTCACGGGTAGACTTTTAATAACCTACCCCGACTGCGTGAGAGGGTGCTCACTATATCAACCACTTGGTTACAAGTCATTGTAGTGATGCTGGAATATAGCTGACAATGGTGCGGAACAACATTACATCGAAACAGCATTACCATCATAACCTGCTGGAAAGGAAGCAATGTCCGATAGGCTGTCGGAAATTATCTGTTATTGATTTTCCAAATATCAAGAGATAATCGGTATCTGGGCAGTGACACAGTATCAAGGCCTAGTCGTCATATACATGGTGCGTCTATTTTCGGGGTTTGGTTTGGTTGTTGGTTAACGCTGCAATGTTCCAACTGTATTGGGGCGGCTTGTAAATAATCTCACCAGACAAGCCAGTGATCAACAGCAAAAGCATCGATCTAAACAATTGGGATACGCTGACGTGTCAACCAAGTCAGTGAACCTGACCACCCGATATCGTTAGTCGCCTTTTACAACAAACATTGGGGTTGTTGGGTCAATACCAATTCTAGCGCGTGGGTTTTGAAGGGCCGAACCAGAGGACTCTTCTCTGGTAAGGTCATCGGTCTATCATCCCTGCCCATTAGCCAATCCCCGACCTTGGAACTTGGAGTGTGTGTATGTCCTGCAATATTTCCAAAGACGAATGAGCCTCGATAAGGATGGAGTTGGTGGCCAATGATCCTGCCTGACAGCAGCTGCCACGAACTATAGAAACTTATGTATCTCCATATTTTGCATAAAAAGTCTGTCCAAGGCAAAAAATATGTAAAAATCGAAGTAGTTAAAAACACCATCTTTTAGAGGGCTTTAGGTAATTTGCCATTGGCATTACAGATTAATTTTATTCATTTGAAAAAATGTCCCCGAACATCTTTTGAGTAGTATGCCAATAGCGTCTATTTTTGCTGAAGTCAGATGTAAGATTTCTCAAATCAAACAAGTATGAAGGTCCTGGGCCCCGTCAGCATTAAATAAGTTCAATTACCTTCCCAACCTGAGCAGAAATGCTATTTTTCTCAATCGAACTGTGTTTTTAAGATATTCAGATGATTGGAAAACAAATCAAACCTCAAACCTATTTATTATGCAACAGCAACCAGTTCCTCTTGAAATGGTCTATTGTTTGTTGATCTCAACAACTTTTCTTTGTTTGTTTGTACTGATTAGGATTGTACATGCATAGTGCGTTTCATCGATGTGTTAGTGTCTCGGGAGATGCCAGAATAAGAATATTTCGCTCATATGACGACGTGCATGCGCTTGTATGTGTGGCCGCTTGTACTATCCCAGACGCCAGCTCACTGAGATATCATGTCGCAGTTAAGCACGGATACCTCACTCAGACACATCATACTGACTCTGAGCCGACCAGTCCTTGCTGTACCCATTACTGCCGAGTGCCAGGCAGGAACCAACAAATACCATATTTCAACATCTTTTGGTGTGACGCGACCGGGAATCGAACCGGTCTGATGCTCTAACCACTACACCAAGGAGGCGGTCGAGGTCCAGGTACCTGAAAATAAAGGAAAGGGAATAGTAATGCAGGGAATTTGTTAAATAGATTGGATTAGATTCCCTATGAACTACCCAGGAATGTTCTGGCATTCTTCCCGCAAAGCTATAAAGAAAGCACACGTCGATTCAGTTCGCCCCGCAAATGTTCAATTGAGTTGAGATCCGGTGATCGGGAGAGCCATTCAAAAACCTTGTGTTGAGCAAGATAGTCTATGGTTAATTTTGCTGTATTCGGTTGATCATTGCCATATTGGAAAATGACATTCTGACAGTTCATGAATGGAATGGCATGAGGCCTGATGATTTCATCACAGCAACGTCGAGCTGTAAGATTACTTTGGACGTCAATACGATCGCCTCTTCCACTATATGAGATGTCTCCCCAAACCATAACACTCCTGACACCAAGTCTGCCCACTTTCTGTACGCAGTTTGGAGCCTACCTAGGACAGGACGCATGAGCATATACCGCGGCTCATCACGGAATACAGTTTTCTACCTTTGGAGATGGTTTCGACACCACTATCTACGTTATTGCCGTTCATCGAAACAATCATCCAAAGTTTGATGGGGCAGACACTTGATAGACGCGTCGCCGGCTCGTGGCCGTGCGATCCGCTAGGGTATCCATTCACCAAAAAGGACTGGCCTTGCGGCCCGACTGGTCCGTTGGACTGACAAACGCACACTGACCCTTCCTCGCGAGAGGGTCTGAGCATGTATTGCATGTATTATCTCTAGAATTGCCACAGTTATCCAGGTAGGCTTGTATCGTCTAAGGAACCATAACGGTCGTGTAAGGATAGGCCCCTACAAAAATTCCTATGACGAATACCAGCCTCACGACAGTTTGTTCCGAGAGTGTTCTGAGTTCTGCCACTACAGATGTTGATGGAGATGCGGTCGTGATACCGTTGTGTAAGTGTAGACGACGGATTAACTTGTCTTGGGAGGATCTAGTCACTCGGGGTTTTCTTGACTGAGGACGATCAATTACGTGTCGTTCCATGCTGTTGATGCTAATGTCAAAGCCTTCCTACGGTTCTCTATGACAGTTTGAATTCCCTTTTAAGTGCTGACTGCGTCTCACCAGGTGACCGATCGAATGGTTGTGTTGAGCCTAGGTAAGTCTAAGCATGATTTACTTAAGATTTACATTTGTGAAGTGCCGCTAAAACAATCGGAACCCCTGGTTTTTATTGCAAACTAATTTTATTGCACGGATTGTACATGCAAAGGAAGCGCATGAATGACATCACAATCATTCTTTACTACCTTCTTTGAGAAAAAAATATAATTTTGTTTTGCGTTTTGGCGACAGTTTATTCAATGGCAATGTATTCAAACCCGAAAATGGTTGGAGGAAACTTTCACCATGTACATACTCGACACACAATTAGGATTCATTTTCGAAATATTTCATGGGAAAATACTGGTTATGCGTTTCTTCTTTTGAATAGTATATACACAACAAATGACTGCTGGTTATTAAAACATTAGTTTATGAGTTGTTTAATCAATTCATTGAAAGGTTGCAATTAACCAATGTGCCCCTGAACCCGTTTTGTGTGTGTAGGTTTCAACGACCGTCAGCTAACTCAAGTTACACAAGCTGAGAATTTTCCACGCTGTCTGTGTTCACACCAACGACTTATAACGCCATGTCCCTGACGTTAATGGAATCAAACGCCATTTTAAGCGTCACTATAATGTTGAGTGTAATAAGCATAGCAAAAGTCAACAAACATGTTATTGATGAAAATTGTTATTTCCTGACTCGAAGCGGTCAGTTCATGCAGGAATACAATTTGATCTGGATGGTAAAGAAATACCTTGCTGTACAATCATTGTTTCATGATATTTATCTGTTCACCTTACCTGTGTTCACGTTCGTTAGAACTGATCGATGAACGATATGCTGTTTGCATACGGTAGAAACGTAACGTACACCTTAAAGAGCCTTGAAACTATCGGTATCACAACAATACATTAGCGATTTATGTCTAAAGCTACATTGTTTGCCAATTGTGCTTCTACTATGAAATTGATGATTACGGTAAGTTAAATTATTTACCTGAAATATGATCGAAAAGATCAAATCACATAGGTAATTATCAATGAGAAATATTGCATGAGTGCAATTCAGGGGAAGCATTTTCCCAAATACGTCACACGAAACTCATTCCTGGAGGCGGTGGGGTAGCTTAGTGGTTAAAGCTTTCGCTCGTCACGCCGAAGACCCGGGTTCGATTCCCCACATAGGTACAATGTGTAAAGCGCATATTCTGGTGTCCCCCGCCGTGATATTGCTGGAATATTGCTAAAAGCGGCGTAAACCTAAACTCACTCACTCATTCCTGGAAATGGCTATTGCTGTTGTACTCTCTGTTGTTAAGTTGTTTGCGTCTGATTATTTTAGATAACCTCTAGAATCAGTGGACGAACTGGGTGCCGAAGTTGAACTTGAGGTATATTTGTTCGCCAAGTACGCCACAAAAAAGAGTTCGATTCCCATGTAGGTCTCACCCATGCCTCACGTTTTCATATCTGTATGTACATAGTGGATACTGTCATGACCTTTGCTGTCAGACCGTTATAACTGATCCTATGTAGTTAACTAAGGTTGATTCAAAATCTGGTGTCGACAGCCGTGATATTGCTGGAATGTTGCTGGAATGTTGCTTACAGCGGCGTAAAATAAAAGTCACTCACTAAATGTTCTACAGAAATGTGCTACAGAAATGTTCTACGTGATTGCATACAGTCGCCATGTAGCGGCGTTCAACTAAACTCACTCACTCACTCATTCACTCACTACTTTACTACGCTGGCCGTCTGTTTCTCCTTCGGGAGTTCACGCTTGGTGAATTGATTAGTGCATATCACGTGTGGCATTTGCATAGATCGATGCTCTTTGTATTCATCACTGGAACTTCATGGAATATTGATTAAAGTTTTAATGGGACGTATATTAAAAACGTATTTTTCATTTTGAATAATTTATCTCCTATTGACAGTATTCTATATCTAAGAAAATGAATTATTCAGTAGAATGGTTGACTGGAAGTCAATGTAATGAAAAGGCATAACAAATAATTTTGATATTCTCAAGTGGGGTCATATTTCATTCATCAAGTGGACGCATTAGACGAGAAGTAAGTGCACGTGAACTAGTATAATGAGGTTGAGACTAGGGATGTATTTGGTGAACACAAAGGGGGAAACACTAGGTCTGTGTACAGTCAAGTCAATAACGAAGTCGTTTCAAGGGATGGGGAGAGAGATACGGTTACATCCGTTGCTGTATTGTGTCATCGTCAACAAGGGTATAGGTGTGATGACTGAAATGAATCTGATGTTTGTCTCGGTCATATTTATCGATCTTCTGTGACAGTTGTATCGTAACCATTTGAAAACTCCATGAGTGAGTGTGTTGGGTTTCGGCTTCTGTGACAGTTGAATTCTATTCTTAGGAAAATTCCATGAGTGAGTTAGGATTTACGCCGCTTTTAGCAATATTCCAGCAATATCACGGTGTGGAGGCACCAGAAATGGGCTTCATGTGAAAACGTCATGAAAGACGATGCCCCTGTAAAACCTATTCTATTAATAGAAGTAGGAGATACTCCATTTAGGAGGTGATTATTTGATTTGAAAATTCATTCCAGTCACAGCGTGGTGTGAATCTCATTAAAATATTCCAATTTCATGCAAGCGTTTTGGATTAACGCCATCGTGGTACAGTTTGAAATGTTCAGTGAAACGTGTCACTGATAGTATGCTGAAATGACCCGGGATCGGGTAATCAGGCTCGCTGACTTTGTTGACACGGGTCATTGTATTCCATTTACGTTGATCTATGTTCATGATATCACTGGATTGTCTGGTCCAGATTCTATTAACAAACACACCACCGACATGTTGCTGGAATATTACTGAGCAACAAACAAGTCAATAGACACATTTTCTACTACAACGCACACGTGGTTGTACATTTCGTTAGTGGGACACAGGTATGATGTCCATTTCACAAAGCGTGAAAGAGGCGACAGGAGCGTATCTGCCATAGGGCACTTCATGCACGTGCCTGCACTTAACTGCTTTTCGACAATTCACCACCATGCCCGTGACATCAGCATCAAGCGAGAGATCCTACAATGCAATGAGGAGGATGTACCTTGGGACCAACATGGGTGATGTCCGCATGTCCTCCCTTGCACATATCAATATCCATGTCGGCAGACATACCAGTAAAACACACGCCGTGTCATTGAACAAGTTGCTGCTTGGCAGACGAGGCGCATGAAATTCCTTCCAGACCGTACATAACGTGCTGACAACAATAAAGTCTACTCCTCGGTATACAGACTAAATAGAATAATGTCTTTTGCTGAAAGAGCTATCATGCAATGTTTGTTAGAAAACTAAATATATAAGTTCAATTACAGTAACTCCCGTATCAAAATATATTTTATGAGAAGTCTGAAATACGCTTGTTCAGGGAATCACAGCAGGACATGTTGTCTAGAGCAACCATTATTTTTGACATTTACTTAGAAGGGTGGGGTGAGGTGGGGATGTCATGCCCACACACACCCCTTCCACAGACACACACACACAGGCACGTACGCTCGCGCACACACACATACACGCATGCACGCAGGTCCGGTTGTGTTTACACTTCATTTCCATCCTGTTTACGTCCCCGCTTGATGAAGTAAGGGACTTAGGATCGCTGTAGCGTTGAGATTGGTTTATGTTCACTATTCCCGTGTGGGGCTTGTGAGTGTCAAGAGGGTTTTGATGGACGGAATTACCTCTTGTCTCGAAGTATGTGTATTCAACCAGAATCAACAACCGTGCAACGATACAAATAAAACATGCCTTAAAACATAATACAAAATGCCATAAAAACATGCCACGTAGATAAAGAATAGGACCATATGTATCAGTAAATGTACAATCTAAGATCCAAGTGTCGTTATGTACACGTGAAATGACCCCATTCCCGAAGACGTTACTTTACTTTCGTAGTATTTCACTTACTGACACATCTCTAAGCATCTCTAAGGTGCAAGGAAAGGCAACTGAAATGGGGTTCGACAAGGTTGCATTCTGAGCCCAGTGTTATTTATATTATGCATAAATGATCTTGCATCAGCCATGTATAGATCATTAAAAGTGGAATATTCACCGACGATATTGAAGACTTGATGCTTTTACTTTTTGCGGATGATGTGTTATTATCGTTTAGCACCATCGGCTTACAGAGACAGCTTAACGTACTGGAATCCTACTACTCAGACTCAGGACTACAACTTAATTCTAGTAAATTCAAGATTATAGTTTTTAGAAATGGTGTAAAACTAGCAAAGTATGGAAAATGGATTTACAAGGACTGCCCATCGAAACCGTCACTTACTACAAATACCTTGGACTTATCTTTTCATCTCGCTTAGTATTGACAAAAGCATGTGACACTCTCGCACAGCAAGCTAGTAAGGCATGCCTCGCAATATATAGATTCCTGCAGAAAAATAAAGAAATAACTGCATGACTTCTGATATTAGAAAAACATTGTTCAAGATTGGATTTTCACATGTATGGGTCGCACAGGATATCGGAGATATAAATATTTTCTTATCCTGTTTAAAACAGCGCCTCAAAGATATATCACTCCAAACCTGGCATCATGAGATAAACAGTTCAAGTTTCCTTACCCACTACGCTTCATTTAAGTCTTCACTGGAAAGAGAATCGTATATCACGAACATCAGGAACAAACAGCTAACAAGAGCCTATTTCAAATTTAGAGCTTCGCTAACAAACTTTAAGATAAACAAGCTAAGAAGCAATAAAGATACAACGGCGATCAACCCCATCTGTGAACTTCGTAAGCATAACCTCAATAAAGACGAGAGCCATGTAGTTTTTGTTTGTGATAAGTATATTCCAGCCAGGACTCAATATCTACAGAAGCTGCAGTCAGTATACAGAGGACCACTAACCATTCAGGCAATTTTCATATCACAAAACAGTAATGTACAATGTCTAACAGCTATCTATCCCAATGAAATAAATTCAAAGTAAGATCTAATTAATACTGTATTTGTCAACTGTATCATAGACCTTAGGGTCCAAATACTACTGAATAAACATTTATTCTGTTCGGTACATCTCTAAGCGATAGGGTAGGAGAGTTAAAATCAAACTGTCAACACTAGACTACATACTGGTGCTGGCGCTAACTGGTACTCAGCGTTAGGTAACCTTAGTGCAGTGTTAAAGAATGGTTGCTTCGTGAAAGGAGCGCCTGGCCAGCGATGAAAGAAGTTTTTCAATGTATTCTTTTTTATTTCTTCGAGAATGAGAGGTATGTTTTGGCAGTCATGTGTAACAGGGTGGAAGTATGAACAGTGAGTGAGTGAGTGAGTTGGCTACAAGCTGCTTTGAATATTATGCTGATAGCTTTATCACGAGCACATGAGCCATATTTGAGATGTTGACAGTTCCATGTGATTCGAGCCCACCCATCACTACAGCCTTTAAGAGAACACGTTACCATATAGCGGAATAATTCGTCTGGTGTCTGGAAGGTTTCTTGGTTCACGAATCGGAGACAATAGGTGTAATCGAAACAGTTCAATATACGTGATAAGGTATTCACACATAATCTCATTGGTTGTACAGGTACAGGTTTTATACTTTAAAAAATTAACCATTCTCTTATACCTGTACAATCAACGTTGTGTCATTACCTATCAGTGGTACCTACATAATATATAATCAAGGGTTGTTGATAAACAGGTGAATGTTGTAGGCCTGATAAAACAGACTGAACAATGTGTCAGTTAGTAGTGGCTGTACCTCTGTACAGTGACCAAAGGTAGTCATTCTGGCTTAGAAATTTCACAGGTGCTTAAACAGTAACGTGGTACATTCCAGAAGACGTCAGAAGAGAGAGTGAATTTGATTTTTGATTTGATTTTGTCAATATCACTTTAAAAGAAATTGCAAGAGAGCAATACCAAAACAGTCACATTTTATGAACTAATGGTATGGATATTTGTTTCTGTATAAAATTCAGGATATGACACTGAAGCCTTTATTTGAAAATGTATGAAACAGGAAAGTACTTACATATGTGGCGGGTTGAAAATATATAATGATTTACATATAATGTACCTCCCGGCCAGCCGTACCGTGCATACGTTTAACAGTAACCAAGAAGTATCGATTGGTATGACATTGTAAACGGTATACCCGTTCATCCGTCGGGTGCTTGTGGCAACTCTCACAGAGGGAAGGTTCTCCTAAGACCAGTCTCTGAAAATGGAGAAAATGGCTTTCTCTCTTCTGCTTGTATTTTATGCAACCTTTAGTCATACAGGTAGGAACCGAGTCATGTTTTGGTATACTCTTATTAACTTTATACGTGGCTTGTTAGATTGATTATTTGATTTGTTTGGCATAACCTATTTTTTGTTTATTACATATTCATATCATTTGCAGCCCATGTTTTGCTGCGTGTGTTGGTAATGTGCAATCAACGTGCTGAAATGTTTCAATGTTTATGTGATGTGAGGTGATATGGGGTTTAAGGGCGTACTTAAGATTATTTCGCTCATATGATGACCTGTGTGTATGTGTGGCTGCCTGTACTAGCCGTGACTAAAGCTCACTGAGATACCATACCGCAGTTAAGTATGAATACCCCCCACGATATACTGACTCCGAGCCGACCAGTCTTTGTTGTGCCAAAACAGGGACCAACAGACAGATATACTTTATTCAGAATTTAAGGCCTCATGGCCCAGAGTACATGCCAACAGCATCAATATGTTAATACCAGCACGGACCAAGTACCATGTATAAACGTTTTCGATACGACGCGGTCGGGATCGAACCCGCGACCTTTCGGTCTCCGGACGGACGCTTTAACAACTACACCACGGAGGAGGTTAAGATTCATATGTGGGATGCCTCGAGGTATCAGGATGTACTCTTCTAGCAATCAAAAAGAAATAAATGAGCATATATGAATCTCATATAATTTTGCACGTTTAAGTTAAGTATACCCGTGCAGATCTATACCTGTTAGAATTGTTTTTCACGCACACACGCACACACGCACACACGCGCACGCACACACACACACACGCACTCGACAGTTAGGTCTAGCAATGTATTGAAGTTTATCGTTATATTGGAGGATGCATCTTGGCAACATTTCTCGAAGTGTATATTGTCAAATTCTTGGTAAATATTCAACGATATTCCTAGTCTTCAAGTAATACTAAATATATGCTACAACTTATCGTTATATAAACGTACTCATACGGGAACTAAAAGCCGGGATACTGTTTTCACGAGTAAACAATCGTCAAACGCTACACACCTTAAACCATGGCATTCGTTGTTTTTTTTTCAGAGTATTGGGAGTAAAAGAATTCCCTTCCCTTTCATAGTGTATAACGAGGAATAAGGGTGTATTGGACTACAACTTTTGTAAGAAAAGAAAAGTGTGCAGCAAAGTTAAATCTCCTTACATATAAAATAAGCAAACAAAAGTACGAGCTCGGAAATGAATATAAACAGATATTTGTCAATGCAACTCTGTTCCATCATCCGTTGTATAACACACTTCCAAAAATAAGGGAAAAAATGAAAAAAACGCAGGAGTATGTGCGAATACTGTGAGAATTTTGTTTATTCATGAAACATGCTAATGCAATATTTTTTAAATGTTTGATATATGTTTGTTAATTGACGTAGTGCAGAGACGTTGCTTCACCCACCAACTGTTATTAGCATGGACGAAAATACCATGGAGAGGAAATATACTGTTCAAACTAAGTAGGGGATCTTCGGGAAAAATATTGAAGTAACCAAAATTGTGGTGAATATATTTTATTACTAATAGGTCGGGACAGTAATAGACAAGTCTAGAACTAGATGACCCAGTGAACAGCGGTCTCATGTATGCGCCATTTCCACAAACGGTATGAAGAGGTGAGAAGGGTCCATAAACTGAATTTGACGTATTTTACAGTTAAGTCAATAACGTGTGAAACCTCCGCGATTGGCCATACAAGCATGAACCCTCCTTGGCATACTCTTTATCAGCCGACCAAGCATGAATTGGGGTATGGCATTCCATTCCTCTTGCAGCGCTGCGCCCAGTTCTTGAACAGTAGCTGGTTGACGTTGACGCTGTCTCACACGTCTCCCGAGCATGTCCCAAACGTGTTCTATGGGGGAAAAGTCGGGGCTGAGAGCCGGCCAGGGCAGGGTAACGATGTTTTGCCTCTGCATGTAGTCGGTGACGATTCTGGCACGATGTGCTCGGGCGTTGTCATCTTGATAAACAAAATGTCGACCAGCAAAGGGGATAACAATGGCGTCAAGGATGTTGTCACGATAGTACTGGCCTGTGACTCTCCCTTGGACGATGTGAAGTGCTGTTCTGCCATTCACAGTGATTCCTCCCCACACCATAACAGAACCACCACCAAATCGGTCATGTTGATGAACGTTGGGGTTAGCGTAACGCTCATCCTGTCGCCGCCAGACCCGAGAACGCCTATCCCGGAAGTCTATAGTGAACATCGACTAATCAGAGAACATAACCCTTGCCCATTGACGATTTCCCCAGCGGCGATGTTGTTCACACCATTGACGTCTGTCTCTGATGTGTCTGGCCGTCAACGCTGGCGTAACGTGCGATCGACGAGCCCTAGTCCCACGTGCATGCAATCTGTTTCGAATCGTCTGCCATATAGTTGGAATACTGCGTAAAACTAAACTCATTGGCTCGCTCACTTTACACGTAAAGGAATCTGTTTCGAAGGATAAGTAACATTACGCAATGGCTCTCCTGCAATGAAATTTTATATTAAATATATTAAAATATTTACAGTACAATCGTGTCTCTTGTAGCCACCACTGTAAGTTCCATTCTTGTATCATTCAGATTCCATAAACATATATACTGTACGCAGCGGAAGCGCCAGACTGAGTTGTTCATCTGCTTGAGGGGCTGTGGGCTACCCCAATAGCTAAAGCGTCCGCCCGTCAAGCCAAAGAACCAGGTTCTACTCCCCTCATGGGTACAAAGCGTGAAGCACATTTCTGGTGTCCCCCGCCGTGATATTGCTGGAATATTGCTAAAAGCGGCGTAAAACCATAATCACTCACTTTCTTTCTTCTGTTTGAAGAGTGTAAATCTTTAGTCATAATTTCTGGACCCGTTCAGTAAGTTACACAAAGTTCAGTTCGAATTCTTCTGTCGAGCTGTGATAGGCTTAGGCTCGGAATATGTATCACAGCAGTGGGGATGCAATACACTTGATAAAAGAGGATGCCACGAGGAACGCATGATTACGAAACAAGATCGGAATCGGGATGAAAAATAGGTAACTAACAACAACATGATTCTTCAGTTGTGTAATATAAACGAAAACGCCAATGGAAATTCTAGAGAGGACCTTTTGTAACCAACGGAGGTTTTATATTCGTTACGCTTTGGACTGTAAATGATATTTGGCAGCTGCAAATGATCATTTTCATATGAATTTATATTGTTATTCTAAAGATTTCTGGTTTGATATCTATCATTAGTTCTAATGCCTTTTTATCTTTTCCCTTCTGCGTATTTGTCTACCGAGATGGGTTTATTGACATAACTTCGAAACTAAACAACATGGCAGTATTTGTAACCCAAGGATACTAAACCCTGGTAGTGGTCAATACATTCGATAAAAATACGGTGTTGCTCTAGAATAGTTCCATACTTCAGTTTCATCAATTTGTCGGAAGTGTTTTTAATGACATTTGATTGATTGTTATACATATCCTCGCTCAAGACCCGAGGGCATGTTCCCATAGAATGTACACACGAGACATATTTTTCCCAAACTATCATACTTAATTGCCTTTGAACACAAGCTCTACACATGTGTCGATGGACACCTTTCACTAGACGTGTAGACACATACCTTCTGGCCACGCGTCTGGCACTGGGTCTAAAGCAGTAGCATACCTAGAGCAGATTGGAGTCCTTGTAAATCAAGCCTTTGAAAAACATATACATGTGTATGTACTAAAATATGTATATCGTGTAGATCGATTTGCCTGGTACAGACCTTAATTATACCTCAGTATGGCTTGGTAACTCCCATGGACCTGTGCGCCATTATGAGTTTGGTTCAGAATTCACGTCACAATGTGTCCTACTTGTATCTTTAAAAATGTCAACATCTCCATTGACCATGTGTCCCATCGCTTCGTGAACCAACAAAATACTCAACAACCCATATGTCATCACCTCGTGAAACTGTGAAATCACCCATGGCTCATGTTTCCCATCCCTTGGTGATTATATAAACGCATGCACATCCATCATCATTTGCGTCTATTCATTGCTTGCACCTCTACAAGTTAATACCCTACTGTACTTTACAGAAAGCAGTATATAATGTTTGGACATTTGTCTGATCAATGTTTTGCCATAGCAAATTCATTGCATCTGGAAACGGGAAAAGCTTTTATTAAAGAAAGGTTTTACAAAGAAAGATTTTTAGAATAAAAATTGACGTTGATACCAGCATGGCTGTAATGTCGCATAAAGACATGGTAGTCAAGCATGAAAGAATGGTGGTCAACTGACCAGTGCTTCGTAGCCATGTATAGACCTTTGACGAACCATTCAGAGCTGTCATGAGGACAACGTGACTGTAACAGGATGTCCCTATCGAGTTCACTCTTCACGCCGAAGAACAGGGTTCGATTTCCCACACGGGCACGATGTGTGAAGCCTATTTCTGGTGTGTCCCGCTGATATTGCTGGAGTATTGCTTAAAGTGGCTACTCACTCAACCTCTCATGTTGTCTACAGCAACCTTCTTCTGCCATATCGCAAGACGTTGAGCACTCTTAGCGCTAGGATAGTCGTAAGTTAATGTTAACATATGGCACTAAGCGCTAAGAGACCATCGACAATCTATGTCTAGACGTTTAGCGCACGGGAGCGACTTGCTTAATTGATAAAAAAATCCGTAATTGCTAAAAAAATTGTATGTTTCTTTTCAATATTGATTATGGACAAGAATCTGGATCGTTGAGTCATCGATTTCAGGAGACGCACAGGATAATGAATACCACGGTAAATATAACACCCCGCATGCATCGTGTACTCGTGTTTCTATTAGAACACTTACATCGAATTTCATTTCTGCCATTACATAAAATGATGTAAAATGTTTGCACAATGTCTCATTTTGTCACCTTTGCTACTAATTCCGTTTGATGAACTTTCGGATATAGGCGTACTCTTGACTAGTGACCTATGTGGGCGTGGCCTAAAGCGAGACTTGTTTACCCGTGAAGATCCAGTTTAGAACTGATCTTCAGTAACTCATGCTTGTCGTAAGAGGCGACTAACGGCATCGGGTGGTCATTCTCGCTGATTTGGTTAACACATGTCATCGTATCTCATTTGCATGGACTGATGTTCATGTTGTCCATCACTGGATTGTCTGGTCCAGACTCGATTATTTACATACAGCTGGAATATTGCCGAGTGCAACGTAAAGCTATATCCACCAATGCTTAAACAACTGCAATCGTAATGGACTCCTGCTTGGTTTATTTATATCATTTTCGTGAAATGGGACAGCGATATAACGGAACAACAGTGACATAATGTTGCTACTGGTCTTTCCCGAAAAGGTCCAGAATATTAAAGACGCAGTTGCAAATGTTTCTGAGTACAAAAGGGGTAGACTGGTCATTAAAGCGTTCGATTAGAGTTCGATTCCACACGTGATTGCAATTTGTGAAGCCATATTGGTGTTCCCCGGCTGGGTATTGCTGGAACAATGCTAAAACGGCATAATACCATACTCACTCGTCTGTATTCCAGATACCAGGTACTTTAGATCCATGCAGTCTACACGAACTTAATCTTACTTTCCACATAAATGTCGCTTTCTGATTGGTTGATTGATTTCTGATTGATTATTTTCACTAAACAAGGAGTACATGGGAGTACTTTCTATATACCCCGCTGAGAATGCCGAACTAAGTTGGTACTTCACGGTAGTAATTCTTTATCTCGAATAACTTTGAATTACGCATGATGTACGGAAATTACCGACGTTTTGCGAATGCAAATCGATGGAAGGGTGATAACTCTGAATTTGTTTTACTTGTCTGCAAAATCAAATGGTGGCTACAAAAAGTTTGTGTTCGGGAGATAAAGACGTTGTTCAGTGGTCCCACGATGTTTGAACAAACATTGCGGGTACATCAATCCATAGGCCCCGATGGACGAGTGAACAACGTAAACTATTGTTAACAAAACTAACAGCAACACATATAATGAAATGTGTTGTCACGCTTATTACTATGACAGTTTGAAGGTGATTCAAATTAGCAACTCTCAATGAATTGTTTGCGCTTGATAAAAACGTGACAACTTATAAACCTAGGTTATCAAAATTAAGTTACCCATCTCAAACAGAATAGAACTGCAGGAATCGTCCAAGTATATATGTGTCTTTATTCGTTTTGAAAAAAATAACGATCTCTGATAAATATGTAACCTCGCCACTTGAAGTGCCCCTTAGGTTTTGTAATTAAACAAATATCTCATGTACTGTTTGAAGATATTGATAGTCATATTTTAGCATTGTTCTGTTTGGGAATAAAGCATTTCATTCAAGAGTGTTGTATGTGTGTGTTATTGATCTTATCTATTTGTTATATTTATTTTTCAAGGACCAAAATACAGTAGGTAAATAAACATTTTTAATAAATTGTTGCCTTTTCATAAAATTGATGTTCAGGTGAAAGATAATAACTGAACACTGATCAGTCACGCTTTGCTGATGTACTGGTCAATATCTGGTGTCCATTCACATTGACAGTGTGGGAAAATAGATAAACAATTTCAGTTGTTAAAAGCTATAAACAGCTGTACATTATTAAGTGATTAGCTGAGCTTAGTTTTACGCCGTTTTTAACAATATTCCAGCAATATCACTTGGAGGCACAAGAAATGGGTTTCACATACTGAACTCATGTGGGTAATCAAACCCGGGTCTTCGGCATGACGAGCTACGTATTCAGCATTACCGAATCATCACTACGCTCCCACTGGAACATTTTAATTATCATATCCCGCACATAAATGTTGTTTTCTGACTGGGAGAGCGTCCCTCTATTATTTTGAATGTCCTCCACTTTCAAGTGAGAACATTTTCTATGTACCCCGCTGTGAACTCATTTGATACTTCCTGGTAGAATTTTATGTTGAATAACATTGAATCACGTATGCTGTACGGAAATCACCGTTGTTTTGCGAATGCAAATCGATCGAAATCTGTTGTTCTTGTCTGCAAAATGTAGCGATGGCAACAAAAGGTATTGTGATTGTGCTTCAAATAGCGGTGTTCGGTAAGCTAAATACGTCGTTTACTGGTCCCTCTGGGCCGATGGCTTGATGTATCGTCGATGTATCGTCGATGTTCCTTGAACCTTCTGACCATCGGGCCTAAACACACAACGAGGGTACATCAACCCATGTTTCCCTAACAACTTATAATATCCTTCAAATTGACCTACTGAATATTTATCAGTTGTCCTTGTATTCTGAAAATTTTATGACTTTCTTATGGCACTTCTGATAAATTACAGTGTTGTCAACGCGTAGCATACGGTCGACTGGGGAATTCGCTTATACTTAAGACAAACAATACGTTGACGAAGACGAAGTGATAGTTGAGTTCACCAGTAGATTTCAAGCCCAACCCCAGGGTGTCTCTTCCGAACGGCATTATCCTGCTCGCGGTCGTCCCCACACAGACAGTCGGAATACCAGCCTTCACCAAATATTGTGAACATCTATACATATACATGTTTTACAAGAATGGAAGGACAAAGACTCAACAGTAAATAGATAGAGAAACAATATCACTTCGTTGTACAGTTGATGTGATGACAGGCACAGCCATGTGGATGACCAGTAAAGGCCATAAATGTCTTATACAGTAATTAATGGAAGTGACAAAGAGGAACATGGTGGCGGACAAGACAATGTACACTGCGGCAGGGATAAAGATTAAGAATGCAGATTAAATAATAACAAATATATCATAAGGTTTGGTTGCATTTATAGGTTTTTTTGTTTTTGGAAATAGTTGGACGATGGTTGTCCTGTTACAATATTCTCAGTTCTGAAATGGAAATGGTCATCTTTAAAACTAAACAGTTTGGTGAAATGGTTCACAATTAACTATCGTGCTGTTGGTGGGTATGAGGTGGGAATTATTTGTTTAAGAGATGCATTGCTATGGAAATTTACCCGTGAAGATCCGGGTTAGAATTGAATTTCAGTAACCCAGGGGCGACTAGGGGATCGGGCTCGCTGACCTGGCTCGCTGACCTGGTTGACACATGTCATGGTATCCCAATTGCGTAGATCGATGCTCATGATGTTGATCACTGGGCTGTCTGGATCAGACTTGATGATTTACAATCCGTCGTCATATAGTTGGAATAGTGATGTGCGGCGTGAAACAAAAACTCACTCACTGAATCACTATTCTTGAAATTACTTTGCGTCATCGTATCCTAGCTGACTAGATCGATGTTCATTCTTTTGATTCCTGGATTGTCTGGTCCAGATCATATTCAGGCCGCCGTCATGTGTGTGTGTGTGTGTGTGTGGGGGGGGGGGGGGGGGGGGGGGGGGGGGGGGATATTGCTGAGAGGGGCGGAAAACTCGCAATTATGGAAATTATAATTTGCGCAGACCTTGATTAGACTCCTCATATGGGACACATTCCACACCCAATAAAGTAATCTGTTCAAAAAAGGTGCACCACTGTCTGAAAATGTCAGTATGTTTTTGTATGATCAGCCATTTATGCTCGAAATTTATTTGTCCCGTGTTAAGTGAAATGGATATATTGAAGGTGTGAAGTACATATCCCTCTTTAAAGATCTGATGCCAAAACAGTTCAGCAGGCTGAAGGTTAATATAATAATTTAAAACGTGTGGAATGCACTTGAATAAAGCAATAAAACATTAAATGGTAAGCATGACAACACGTCTCTCCTCCAACCCCGCAGAAAGATCCTGGACTGTGTAAAACAATTAGCCCTCTCTCGGTATAGTGAAACATGTTGTACGCATGGGCCGGTCTCTCTGGAAATAAACCTATTGACTGCGACCTGGCGCGGAATCTTTATCAATTACATACATTTCCTGAAAGTATCATAACGTATTGTATCCGAAAATTGAAAAATTGGTACTTGTCACGGCAACAAAAATGCCGCATCCATTATATGTTGGGGTTGATTACAGCTTTTCAAAACATACAGCAAAACACTGTTCTCACTCACTCACTTACTCTTTCATGTTTCTTGTTTTCATGTTAGAATTGGTTATCGAACCAACTGAAAGTGTAACCTGGGCGTTAGAACGATGTTTGGAACATTTTGTTTCCGATAACCCTTTGTTTTTCTCTTCAAATTCAAAATGTGGATCAGCCTGTAACAAATGTACAGATACGTAGGGTGCAACTTTACACATATAGAAACACAGTGTAAATATGCACACGCGAATACTTGCGTGCACATTTGCATACATGACTAAAGAGGTTGTAACTCTCCATACGTCAACCCAAAAGAAGCGAAAGAGCCGAGGGAGCTATAGTTTTAGAAGATCAGACGCAACGATCTACAAGATTTTGATTAAAACATGACATTTAAATTAAAAATTCCAATCTCCATTTTCCCAGCACTGAAATTTCACTTAATCAAAACTATTTTGATGTGTAGCAAATCCTGGGGAGAGATCAGTGAGTATGACTTTTCGCCGCTTTTATATCACGGCGGGGGACACCATAAGGGGTTTTTACACATGTACCCATGTGGGGTATCAAACCTGAGACTTTAGGGTGGCTGGCGGACGCTTTACAAAACACACGCGCGCGCACACACGCACACGAACACGCACACGCACTAGCAAGTGCATTTGTGCTGACACGTCATTTCTATCATATCAATTGTTTACGCCCCTGGTTGATGAGGCATGAGAGTAAGGATCGTCATAGCGTTGAGACTGGCTTGTAGAACCCGATTCGCGTTGTGATAAGGGTATGTTCTCGATCTAGGAGAACAGTTTGACTGCCATTTTCAGTGAATCTCGTTTGTACTCGTAACACTTGTGTATCTCCAGCAACTCTTATGGTCGCCCCCAAAGGTCTCTGTGGGATCAAACATGCATAAAATATACACTAGATATAAACAGCTCCAATGTAATCTTTTGGGAATATACCCGTGAAGATTAGAGTTGGTTTTCAGCAACCCATGCTTGTGGTAAAAGGCAACTAACGGGATCGGGTCGCTATTCTCGCTGACGTGGCTGACACATCCCAACTGCGTAGATCTATGCTTGTACTGAATTGTCTGGTCCAGACTCGATTATTTACACGCCGTCACCATAAAGCAGGAATATTAGTGAGTGTGGCGTAAAACTGAACTCACTCACTCACTCAGTTTGGGGAATTTCCGATCCTGTAACAGACATGTCATTGGCCTGGATTGTCCTTCTGTCCTACTGTTTGTTGTTACATCTGCCTTGTACATTCGAACGTTCTGGCAGCATGACTGTTCCAAGTCCCTATCTGCGACATTCAACTGACTCGGTCTAGTTCAGTTGTTGACAACCGTGGCTATTTCATGTGTGTCTTCTACAGGTGTTCCACTAACAATCTGAATGTGTGTCTTCTACGGGTGTTCCACTAACAATCTGAATGTATGTCTTCTACAGGTGTTCCACTCACAATCTGAATGTATGTCTTCTACAAGTGTTCCACTCACAATCTGAATGTGTGTCTTATACAGGTGTTCCACTAACAATCTGAATGTGTTAAATACTGTAGGCGCATGATATCAGTGTTCAATTCAACAAATTTCATGATTTTCAAAATACACCGAGGGAAACAAATAAGGGAACATAATTTCATGGAAGTGTTCCTTGACATGTTCTCCGATTTCCTCCAACAGCACTATTCAACGCTTGGGGCAGGGGCAGTTAGCCTAGATCCAAATCAAACGGTCAAGTGATGGCTCAGAAACGCACTGATTTCGATAAAACCGAACACGACGTTAATTTTGACCGATGCATGTCGTTCGAGGTAAGGGGATCGGGTGGTCAGGCTTGCTAACCTAGTTGACACATGTGCCCTTTGCGTAGATCGATGTTTGTGCTGATATCACTGGATTGTCTGGTCTGTTATTTTCAGAGCGATCCCATATAGTTAGAAGTACTGAGTACGACGTTACTCAACAAGGAAACAAAACTAGACCTTGTCATTAATGTCATCATGTGTCGAATTCAAGGTCGACCAAGGGGTGGGGTACCCTAGTGATTAAGGGGTTCGCTCGTCACGCTGAAGACCCTGGGTTCGATTCCTGACATGGATTCAATGTGTGAAGCCCGTTTCGGGTGTCCGCCACCGTGATGCTGGAATATTGCTAAACTCACTCAGTCACTCACACACTCACTCACTGCTGTGTGGAAGCGGAGATATTCTGCTGTTAAGCAAAAAACTCATTAGAGTAGTTTAGGTGTAATTTATTGGTCCATACATTTCTTTTAGTAGCTGGCCGTATAATCACACGATATATTGTTGATCAACTTCATGATTTATATTGTGTAATACATAACGCGGCATCCTCGGGTCTCGTTAGCTTAGATGGTCTAGAGTTTTGCTTATTTAATCGACTTATGTTGCTCTATTTGATGTCTAAAAGCACGAAATCTACAAACGAATAGAAAGATTCAAATATTTTTCATAGTGCAAAAGAGCCTAATTGAAATGCATTGTACATTTCTACACTGACCCAAAAAAGAAACGCATAGCTGAAATCTCTTTGTAAAGTGCTGAAAGTAGATTTTTTCGGAAAATATGGAATGGAATGACAATTAATGTAAATATTAAGTGTTTTTATAGTCAATACAACCAAAACAGACAAACAAACACAACCTCTGGTGATTATTCGCCACACCACAGCACCTTGAAAACGCTTTGTATAATCTGCACGTGGGAAAATCTGAAAGCATTATGCACGTGCAAATGCAGGATCTCAATCTTGATTATGATGGCTATAAAAGGGGACAGGTCCTGTTGCGATTCATTCTTCGAATTTCTTTCTATGCGACGCGAAAAATGCCAAGGTTAAATGAAGAAAAGAGAAATAGAGCCATTGGACGTCTGGAAGCTGGGGAAAGTCAGTCATCAGTTGCCAGACGTCTGAATGTGAGGCAGAGCACGATTTCCCGTCTCTGGCAACGATACACGCAACACAACTCGACCAGAGACCGTCCAAGGAGTGGGAGACCAAGGGTGACAACTCCAGCACAAGACCGCTACATCCGGGTGCTTCATCTGCGTAATCGGGCCGTCACTGCTACGTATACCGCTGATCACGTTCCTGGGCTGCGTAGAGTCTCTCCACAAACCATCAGGAATCGCCTAAGAGAGCATGGAATTCGACCTATGCGACCTCATGCAGGACCTGTTCTGCATCCCCATCACCGTCGTGCACGTCTTCAGTGGTGCAGGAACGCTCGGGCATGGAACCTCTTGAATTGGAGGAGGATCTGGTTCAGCGATGAGTCACGTTTTCTGCTGTACAGACATGATGGAAGGATGCGTGTTTACAGACGTCGAAATGAGAGATATGCTCGACAGTGCGTTCGTGAGGGCAACAGACACGGTGTTGGAGGTGTAATGATGTGGGGAGGCATATCTATGAACGGCAGGACACAGTTGGTGCATGTGCAAGGGAATCTCAATGCTGTACGCTACCGGGATGAAATTCTGAACCGTCATGTTGTTCCTACAATTGACGCTAGAAGGGAAATTTTCCAGCACGACAATGCAAGACCGCACACAGCACGCATTACCACGGATTTCCTTGCCAACAACAACATTACAGTTCTTCCATGGCCCTCAAAATCGCCGGATTTGAACCCAATTGAACATTTATGGGACCAATTGGGTAAACGGTTACGACGTCGACAGCCGCAGCCACAGACACGTCTACAGTTGGTGAATGCGTTGCGAGATGAGTGGAGAAGAATCCCACAAAGGCGGATACGACGTCTTATACAGTCAATGCCCAGGCGATGCAGAGCAGTAATTGATGCCCGTGGTGGTCACACCAGATACTGACTCTCTCACTATGCCATGGAAAATAGAGACGCTTAATACCACTGTGAATGATTGTATATGTCTTGACACACATTTGTTAATACCCGTGTGAATTATCATTGCTCAAGTTCCATTACTTTTTGTGCAATTTAAGTTAATAAATCATCTCTCATAACATTGGATTTTCACCTATGCGTTTCTTTTTTGGGCCAGTGTAAATACATTCAACTCAGCATAATGTATCACCGAGTTACAGTTACTTCTTCAGATTAGCCTAGCAAACAACAATTAACTGAACTGTGATCCATGTATCACCAGTCGTTTCTTCTATCTTAGTGTCTGTTTTGTATCCTATACTTCTTTTCCGCTTTGAGCATGTCATGCATGAAAATAGCGCATTACAAGCATTCTATTATTCCTTCAGTTGATTATTCGTTATTAGCTCATATAACTTTCTGCACTTTTTTAGAAACCCGTAAAGATTCGGGTTAGAACTGATCTTTAGTAACCCATTCTTGTCGTAAGAGGCGACTAAAGAGTCGACTCGGACAGTCAGGCTGGCGGACTGGTTATGTCATCGTATCCCAAATGCTGTTAATCACTGGGTTGTCTGGTCCAGACACGATTATTTACAGACCGCCACTCACTCACTCAGTCCCTGTCATGAAAAGTAATTTGCGCAAATTTGATTAAACTCATTATCCACCCCAATAAAGTAATTCTGTTTAAGAAATTTTACAAAATCTGAGCTCGCCTTTCGGGTTTACATCTTTGTGTGAAAATGTCAGTATGTTTTATATAATCAGCCATTTATGCGTGGAATTCATTCCTCCCGTGTTAAGTGAAATGGATGAACTGAAAGTATGTAGACGTCGGTGCAGCAAAGGAAGATAACACTATATGGATGACAAACTGTGAGACCAACGTTTCAGAGTAGGTTCTCAGTGCTTGATAACGGTGTTAGATTAAAACCCCGAAACGTCTCTTCCAATGTAATAAAGACATTTGTTCACCATACTGTGTTATCCTTCCTTACTACCAGTCATGTATCAACTCCAGTATTGAAAGAACACCCAGAAATTAAAATCCATATTCGAAATGTCATGTCTGAAGATCACCGTGTTTTATGTTACAGGTGCACAAAATTCTTCTGGTTACGAATTTATCGTCACTTTCATGGATACATATCGTATTAGAGATCCTTTAGGCAAGGAGATACTACTGGCGTCGACGCTACCGCATGACGTCACCGTTAACGTCACATTCAAAGACAACATAGGCGAGGGCGTCACCAATATGAGTGTGACAATCCCCAGTGATGGACAGTATAGAATCTCACTACCACATAACATCGTAACGGAGGGAACAGGAAAATCAAAAAAGAATATACACATGCTTGGAGATGGTCCTTTTTCTGTATTTGCAATCAATATGGAAGACCCTTCAACCGACGGCTACCTTGCCCTTCCCGTCAACTCCCTCGGGATGGACTACTACGCTGTGACCTATGGCATTTGCAAGCATGGGTGTCAGTTTGCTGTGACATCAGGCTCTGAACCAACCAATGTCCACATAGAACTCCCATCTCTTGAAAGTGAATTCCCCGTATATTTCGACGGTGTTCTCGTGGATATCAGAGGATCAGTCGCTGTCACCCTTGGTAGTTATGAAACTTTTCAACTAAAAACTAGTCACGATCTCACAGGCTCTTACATACACGCAGACAAACCTGTTGTATTTTACAGTGGAAATTCGAAGACAGGGTACCCTGATCAATGTTGCAGTGAACACCTGGTAGAACAGATTCCTTCTGTTCAAACATGGGGACAGACGTTCCTTACACCAGTCACTCCTGGACGCCAAAACTTTCTCATCGACTTCTACAGAATCATCACCAGCGCACCCAACACCACAGTAACCTTGCCGAGTGGTACAATATTCCTGGAGAATGAAGGCAGCTTTGCTGAATTTAACCTCAGTTCCGAATTAATGTGCTCGGTGTCGGCAGATGAACCGGTATTGCTGGTGAAGTTTGTTGTCGGGGATCACCGGAAAAGTCCTACAGATCCCTGCATGATGCTAGTCATTCCTGTAGAACAGTGGATAACTGAGACGGTCGCGACACTCCATGAGAGATATGACGTCAATTATGTCGTCATCACAGGCACTTCTGATCTCAGAGAAACCTTGACCCTGAATGGACAAGCCATGCCAGAGGAGACAGTATGGCTGTACCACAATGAATCTGGTCTTCTCGGGGCGTATCTCTTACTGACCAATGAAACAAATGTCATTAGGGTCAGCGGTTTGACGACCTTCTCTGCCTATTTAATGAGTGGACGACACATAGAAAGTTACTGCATGCCTGTAGGAATGAGACTGCTTCCCATCAATACGGTAATGCTTTGTTTCTGGTTTCTGGCCAAATCACACGAGCATTCACTTACGGTTTGATAATTTTCTTTTGAAAATGTAAATATTCTTTCGACAACTTATGTTGTCATAACTGTAAAAAAAACAACTGTTAAAAATACAACATCTTTACTTCATGTTAACTAAACTGACGGGCAAGTCGGAATCACTGACATTACAAACGTTGCCATACACTTGTTCTTAAAATTCACTGTCCTTTTTCGCTTTGTAATATCAATGATTTCGACTTGGTGTCGTTTCCTTTGCCCGTTAGTTTAAATTTGATAAGATTTATTCTGTTAAAATATTAATTCGTGTGAAATCATTCTAAAACATCATTGGTCCTGAGGGCATTTGTTTCCAGTTAAATTTCCAGCTAATACAATCAGACACGAACCAACAATTGGTACCACATAATGATCTTGTTATTAATAGACGTCCAGTAAGTTTCCATGAACAGGGTATTTATTCCAGTGGGTGTTTTTGACGAATCCATTCTCCCCAACAGAAATGGACCAGGACTATTCCACCCGCTTACAACCCGTGTCTTGGACTCTACAACGAATCTCATTGGCAGGATAAGTACTCAAAACTCACCACTGAATCAATAACGACGACAGGTCAGGAATGTCCAACAAATGCCGACACAACAGGTACATCTACACTGAAAACAACATCAACTTCGACTTTGAAGACCTCGACCTCAACACAAGTGTCAACGGAGCAATTGCAGGTGGTGCTTGCAAGAATAGAGAAGGAGCTTCGACTGTACCCTCCTGGCACTTCCGCTTTTCGCCGGAACATGCGCAGTTACACTGTGAATGATTACGTCAGCGAAGTTATGGGATGGGTTGCAGTGGGGATATTATGCTTGATATTTTTTGTGTTTTTGTGTATCGACCGAGAAAGACTTGTGAGAGACCTTTTTGGCGGAGTTCAGCCAGATGACTCAAGGGTGTGAGGTACACAGGAAATAGGGCACATAAGTACATATAACTACCCCCTCGGGAATTCAAGATCGACAGACTGACCAAACATATAAAACATTTGGACTTGAGATATGTATCCACTATGTTTTCTATAACAATTAAAAGTTTTAGACAAAACAACACCAACTGTAGCGTAAGTGAAAACATGTGAAAAAGTGATTTCGCGAACGTCTTCTCTGACATTGAGAAGTCTATTTCTCTGTGGACATAAATGGATAGAATGTGAAAATACGTCAGTATTCACATGTAATCAGATCACTCACTTGCTTATCTATGGAACAAGTATTTGTTATATTTCAGTATCGCACAGCCTCTGCTATGGACCCTTAGTCCGAAACCTGAATGTGAAGTGAAACTTTGTTTTTGTAATGTTGAGTACACCAGTTAACTTTCAAAAAGAATACTTTGATAAAAAAAATAGTATTTATTACATACATGGAACCCATTAACATTTAAGCGTATTTTTGTACATTTCGTGTGTTAAAACAAACAGCAAAGACATGTGTTGTAATTAACAAAGGCAAACAAACAAACAAACAAACAAATAAATAAATAAATAAAGGTATTTCAGTGGCATTGCAAACAGGGTAAATATCCAGGGACCCGACCACAAAGCGTTCGTAACTTTACGCCATGCCGTAACTGCTTCATCACAGGTTTACAAATGTCATAGTGCTACGAACGTTTTATGGATCTGGATAGGAACTCAAAAGGCGTAGCGCTACGCTACATTCGTAAGACTATGGTAATCTTTAGAGTTATGACAGATCGCAAGAATACGAACGTTTGTGGATCGGAACCCAGGGTAAGAATGATTTCCACACAGCTGCTCTTTACCCTGCATGCATGAAACTGGAAACCGTATAAGCCTGGACCTAGAGTTTCGAAGCTGTCTTAGCGATAGTATAGCCGTAAGTTAATGTTAAGATATGAAAAGAGAGTCCTTATTCACGAAACGTTCGAATCCCTTCTTAACTTTGATCGCAGCCAATGTGTTAAGAATAGGCTTATGAAGTGCGTAGGAACTACGAACGTTTCGAGAATAGCTAGCTTTGATTTTCGAAGCTCTCTTAGCCTAGTAGTACGTCGTAAGTGCCATACTTTAACATTAACATACGAATGTCTTACCGCTACGAGAGCTTCGAAAATCTAGGCCCTGGTCCTTTGAGACTCAAACTGACATCATCCAAGGTGTGTGCTTCGCCAGTTTTCCTTAAAGAGAAAAAGCAACGGTAATGACTGATTGTTTGACCAGGTAATAACTGAAACACACAAGCTTTAAAAGTGAAGAAGGGGAAGTTGCTGAAAATAACTATTCGATTCATGACTTGAATATATTTTGATTGGAAGATTCGTTTAATTCGACTTTCATATGTCAATAATAGTGACAAAACCCTTGTTCATATATACATTCATCATTTCAACTATTTTTCTCAGTACATATCTGATGACATTTGCTGTTTTGTCAAATGTTCCAGCCACAAATATACTTTAAGCTTGTTGTCATTTCATCATGCATTGTTGAGCTATGAATCGCTTATCATTGAATAAAATTATGTCGCTGGATCGTAGGTTTTCTGACGTCATACGTTTTCGGACAGCATTGCTCAGGAAGTAGGAATTGTGAACTCTTGACATCCAGAGAGACATTGTGAACTCTCCACATCCAGAGAGACATTGTGAACTCTTGACATCCAGAGAGACATTGTGAACTCTTCACATCAGAGAGACATGGTGAACTCCTGACATCTAGAGACATTGCGTGCTCTTAACATCCAGAGAGACATTATGAACTCTTAACATCCAGAGAGACATTATGAACTCTTAACATCCAGAGAGACATTGTGAACTCTTCACATCCGGAGAGACATTGTGAACTCTTAACATTCAGAGAGACATTGTGAACTCTTGACATACAGAGTCTTATATTATCTTTGAAACGTTAATGGCATGTTTTAGCATTGTGCATGCTATGGACAAGACAACAACGAATGTTCTTCAGTGTCCGAAAGCCCTTAAGACGAAGATGTTTCTAAAAACCCAAGATCTGTCGGTTTCCCTGTCCACCTGTCCAGTAGAGGATATTGACCTGTTGCCATTGTGTAGTACATCCTCGAAGTGTATTGCTGCATTGTCCTCTGTATTAAGGCAGTGTTGATCATATAATTAATTATTTACAGAACATAGTAACACATGCTTGTGTTACCTGAAAGGACAAAGACCCGCGAAGATCCAGGTCAGAACTGCTATTCAGTAACCCATGCTTGCGGTAAGAGACGATTAACGGGATCGGATGGTCAATGCCCATCTTGTTGATCACCGCATTATCTGGTCAAGATTCGATTAATTACAGACCGCCGCCATATAGCTGAGAGCGGTGTCAAACTAAACTCACTCTCTACAAGGAGAAAGATAAAACGACAATATTTTAAAAATATATCTTATTTGATGTAGTTAGCTAAGATAGTTGGTATCTGAAAATTAAACTGGACATAGGAATGTGACAAGCCTAACTATTGGATCAGTAAATACCCACACAAGATAAGTGAATAATTAACCATAGTGAAACACTGGGTACGGTCTATAGGAACTGAAGGCCAAACAATGCGTCACAGCACTACTCCTATTACTGTCAATGTTCGTGTCGATCCACGTGTCTGTTTTGGTAGTCTAAAGGCTCAAGGGCTTATGAGCTTTCCGTAATTTGTGCCCTGACAAAAATGGGACATCGTTTAGAAATGTATGCATACCTTATCACTTTCACAAAATATAATGATCTCTGCACGTCATTCAAGCCTAACTTTGTCCCTTATCTAAATGTGATGGTTTGTCCAGTGAACGCAGGGTAAGTGTTTCAAACGTGAGTATAATAAACTCGATGCAAAGCATAATTCATGTTTAAACTGAGACAATCAGTGGACGGATAAAGACTATGAAAGGTCAAATGACATTTGCAGTCAACAGTTTGACATACGATTAATCGGAAGTAGGAAAATACATGTACTTCGCCTACAAGAGAGTTATGCCGTGTCCTTAGGGGTGTAAATGTACCTGCTCACCTGGTATCGATTGGTGACATGCAACATACTGCTAAACTGCTATCTATGATTGATAACTGCATGCTAACTTCCAGTGGTTCTCATGGGGTCTGAAACAGGGCACATGGGACGTCTCTTCACCATCCTGGAAACACGTGTTCCAACCCAGAGCCACGTGACCAGTGTACCGCGTGTCTCCACTGATGACATGCATATTTCAGATGCCCACATGGGATACTGCTGAAGTGGGTGTGGAAGCTATCACAACAACCCGATGTCCAACCAAAGTCGACCAAGCATGAATTCGGGGGTCAGTTGTTGACATGATTTGTCCGAGTCTTTGAATTAAAGCATTCTCTTGTCAGTGAGTGAGTGAGTGAGTGAGTGAGTAAGTTAGAGACTCTGCTCAATGTTAAGGAGAGGTATAATTTCAATGCAACGGCAATGGGGTAGCCTTGCAGTCAATGCGTTCCCTCGTCACGCTTAAGATCCGGGTTTGATTCCCCACATGGGTACTATTTGTGAAGCCTATGCCTGATGTTCCCCATGTGTGATGTTGCTGGAATATTTCTAAAAGCGGCGTAAAGCTATACTCGGTCACTCATGTATTTTCATATGTTCACTACCAGGAGTACTTCGTGTTTCAAAAACGTTTCTGTCCTGTGTCTTGTCACACAACACAATAAAAGACAATTCCAACACATTTCGACTACTGTAATTCACTATATGCCAACCTCTCCTCTAAATCAGTCCGGAAACTATGAAGAATCCAAAATTCCGATGTATCACCCACACTCCTCGACATGACCACATGACACCAGTAGAACAGTCTCTAAACTGGCTCCACATCTCAAGAATTTCCTTCAAAATCCTCATTCGGACTCATGGCTGACTGTGCAATGATAACTTTCCCGACAATCTCTAACAACTCTTCTCCATGTGTGTACCCCACCGAAGTCTCTGATCCTCCTCTGATACTGTCCTCACCTAGTGCATGTCCCGCGCGCCCTGAACTGTGAAACTCTCTTCCAAAGGAAATCATGAACACGTCATCAAAAGAAAGTTTTAAATCTCTGTTAAACACTTTCTGTAAAAGCTATATGAACTAGTTCCTTCCCCACTATTGTCACAGCGCCGTTGCGCATCTCAACGGTGGATATTAAACACTTTACAGGTATAACGAATGACCGGTCCCGTACGGACAGACTTTGAGTTACCACTGCAGTCCAAGATCGGGATACAACAGCTGCGTGATCGTACTGCCACTGGTGCCTGGACTTCAGAGGATATGCGGTCAAACTGCATGGAACAGGCTGAAAGACTGGTCTGAGAGCCAGGAAACCCGACGTCGGGGTCGTGCTAGTATCCTCTTGGTTGTATAGACATTACATTTTTGTGTAAAATTCCATGCTCTAAAGTCTGTTTGTGGACGAGTTATACATGTTTGAAAAAAACAGCATTTTCTACAACAGATTTCTCGTCTGTGCGTTTCTTAGTATTATAATTAAGCGGTTTGAAATGATTAGCATGTAATTCAAATGAAATTCAAATAAACATTCTGACATTCTTGAAATGACCATATCGCAGCGGTCACATCACTCTTACGACACTAACGGAGGAAAGGAAAGCTACAGGGAAAAGGCAGTTTTGAAGGATTTTGAAGGAGAAGGGTTTTTAGATGGGACTTGAAATTGGAGAGTTCATTACAATCCTGCAGATGTTGAGGCAGTTGATTCCAGGCTGTTGATGCTGCGTATGCAAAGGATCTTAGATTCTTGCCCAGGGAGCGGAGTGTTCGAGAAGGTTGAACGGTCATTGAAGCAGCAAGATAGGAGCAGATCCAGAGAGAAACGTTAGGTATAGATGTTTATACTGTATCCTGTACTGGATCGGCAACGAGTGGAGGGATTGGAGGAGAGGCTTAACTTCAGCGTATTCGGCAGCTGCATTTTGAATGCGCTGAAGTTTGTATTTTTGGGGTTTGGGTTGTACCAACAAGTAAGGAGTTGCAATAGTCAGTGCGACTGATCACTAAGGCTAGAACCAGGATTTTAGTTGATTCAGTGGTGAGGCAGGAACGAATGTGACCGATGTTGCCGAGTTGACCAAAACAGCCACGGACAATGTGTGAGATATGGTTGTCAAGTGATAGACTCGAGTCCAGAATAACGCCCAGGTCTTTAACTGTGTCTGAGACTGCGACGGATGCATTGTCAAATTCAAGACAGTTACAATCACATATTGCTCGCCTCTTGACAGGTCCCAGGATGATACACTCTTTGAGCTATTGAGTTTTAGCTTATTGCCATGCATCCAAGTCATTGTTTCTTCACAGCACTTAGAAAGGTCAGTCAGAGCAGAGCTGGCCAGAGTGGAGGTTGGATTGAAGAGATTATATAACTGCGAGTCATCTGCATAATGGTTGCGATAGACAAGGTGTCTATCAATGACACTTCCCAGCTCTTTTACATAAAGAGTAAAATGTACTTGGCCTAGGGCGGTCAAAAAACTCAAAAACTCATCAAAACTCAGAAGTTGCGGAGACTCAGATTCGGTAGAGCCTGGTTCATTTGATTCGGGAAGAACTCCAAGCATAGGGATCCCCGGGGTTGAGTCAATCATGTCTGCGCGGATTTTGGCAATCTTCTGCGTGAAGAATCTTTGAAATTCACTGGGGAGAGATTTGTTTTACTCAGAATCTGGTAATGGAGAGTTTGAGACTTTTCCAAGGAGCTGTGACATTAGCCCGTGTAGAGATTCGTTCACAGAATCTCTGATCTCATCATTCAGTGAGGTGTGTTTAGCTTGTCGTGTCAGAAGTGTCACTTTGTTACGAGCAACACAAAAGATCTGTCTGTGCACCTCTAGGTGGAAGCGCCTCCATGCTCTCTCAGCTGAACCGCAGTTACTTCTGGTGTCACTGACCAGGGTGTGGCTGGACGATCTGTTACAAGTTTTGCTTTCAGAGGAGCATATTTATTCAAGAGTTTCGAGAGAACACAATTGCATTGCGTAATTCAGCTGGCAATGTCAGGGGAGGGATTCTGTATAAGTTCGAAGCTAGGGATTTCACGTCGGAAAGCATCACGGTGCAGGCAATTTAGATTGCGACGTTGGATAGAATTTTCCGGAAGTGGAGGTTTGTCTGTGTCCAGGTGAAAACACACAAGGTAATGGTCAGCAATTTGAAAGTCATTTACAGAGACGCTGAGTACACAACATGGATCATTCCTGGTAATTATCCAGTCAAGGCAGGCACCGCGATTGTGTATGGGAGCTGATACAAGCTGAAAGCACTCAACACCGTGAAGCAAGTTTGTCTGTTTAATCGTCTGGGCACAGATTTTATCAGTGAAGTCAATGTTAAAGTCACCAAGAATAACTTATCTTGAGCGTGTTGTACTTTGTGTCAAGGAATGTTGAGAACTCTTCTCCAAACTGACCAAATGAAAATTTGTTTTAGCTGATGGGGGAGGTCTGTATATGACCGCAATGTTTGTTGAGATTTTGTAAGCTGTTATGACAAAGTCCAATAATTCGAACGACTGGGTGATATTGTCCTCCACAGAAACAGGTGGAGTACCTCGCAGCAGTTAGATAAGATGAGATTTTAAAATGCTGGCCACACGCCTACCGCGAGTACGGCGGGGTTTGTGTTTGCAGGTATATCCTGGTGGCGTCATGGCTACAACCTTGGACGCATCGCCGGATTGTCGGAGCCATGTCTCTGTTAACAAAAGTATGTCAGCATCATGATCTATGACCAGATCATAAATCAGATCACATTTATTGCAGCAAGACCGGACATTCAGCAGAGTTGCCTTCAGTTTAGACACAAGTGAGAGTGTTTGTCTTGCAAATACTTTGAGTGATAGTGAAAGTTGCTTTTTGGTGACGTTTTCTTTCCTTTGTATACGTATATTTAGAGGAGTACTGGGGCTTGCAATCGCCATCTGCTTCGTTTGGGGGACACGGAATATGACGAGAACCTAAAGACGGAGATCGAAAGGGAAAGGTGTTGACAAAATGCTGGCGTACAATGTGGGGTGTTCAAATGTATAAGTGTACATATTAACACGATATTTAGACATGCATATATGAAATGGTATACATTATAATACCATACTGGAATGAATGAATGTGGGTCTACACCTTTTTGGAAAATATTTAAGCCACGGCGCGGGACACTAGAAATTGACTTCATACATTGTACGAATGGATCGACCGGTGAACGCTTTAACCCTCAGCCCAATAACCCATAATGATAAATATAAATAATGATCAACTGAATACATAGTATTAGATTGGACAATCATATAACAAGTTTGTTTACTACGACAGCCTAATGCTGTACCTTGAAGCATCAAATGCGTTGATTCGAGAATTCCTTGTTGATTCAAGTTTCTTTCAAGTTTTTTGAGAACATACTCAAAGCAACGAGAAAATAATTGGTGCAACTTGAATATGTTTGTGTGGTATTAATTCAGAATGTTCATAAACGTATAGTTAAAGGTCGACTTTTGAGTGAGTGAGTGAGTAGGTTTTCAGCAATATTACACATTCTACCCATGTGGATAAAAACCCTGGTCTTCAGCGTGACGAGCGGACGCCTTAAACGCTATGCTGCCCGTCTTCTTCCTATTTGTGGGAACTCCCACTTGTGAGACACATTAATTAATGGTTGAGTGCGCATAGGTCTTGTTTCCACATCCCTACTATGAAAGTGGGGACGACTCTGTTGTTGAAGACTACCCACAGGAGGCATAGGTCATTGATGAGGTAATTAACGCAGAAGACATTGTTCGTTAAGGAAAATTTACTGTATCCAATAAAGAACATTGATCATTTTAAGAAATAATGTAATGGATTACCAGAGGTATGGTGCAGCCATTAAAGGTGACACGTATATGTATTTAGTAAGCCAGGAGAAAGTGCAAGGGCAGTACCAGTACGGATATACCTTTTTCGTGATGTTTTCAGATTTTCAGTCAGTAGTTCCTCACATAATTCTCACCTTCATCAAGCCCAAAGGATCCGTTTCGAGATCACTTGAAGACCATGGGTTTCTTGCATTCACAAGACCAATCTGCTTCGCCAATGTTATTCATATCGGTCCCAGATATTGTCGTATGTTGTAGCGTTCTAGGAATCTTACCAACCCAACCCAATCTTTTTCAGTCCTAAATTGGAAGCCTGCAAACCTTCACTCCAGAAAAGACTTCAACCAATCTGCTTCGCCAGTGTCATTCATATCGGTCCCAGACATTGTCGTATGTTGTAGCGTTCTAGGAATCTTACCAATCCAACCACAATGTATGAGATTCTTTTTCAGTATAAAGATATTACTTGCACATGTTTAATTTTGTACAACAGTAAAACTAAACGTTCCATGTAGAAAGTTACTCTAAACGCTTTAGTTGGAATGACATTTCATACAATCTTCGGAAAGCTCATCCCTCATAGCATTACAACTGAATATCTAATTTTGCTTCCTCGTGTGAATTAACATTAATTAACATTGTCCTTCAGTCGAATGCACCGCCCAAAATGCAGTATATTCATAGATCAAATATGGGTATGCTGACAAAACAGTAGCCTGTCTCACAGTCCCTGACCACATTATTTTGCTTCCGCCAAGCCTTCTCTGCAGTACTAAAGCCTTAAACAATGTAGGTTCTGAATTTCTGGTCTTCCTTGGACTCCTTTTCAATTAAAATGTCTCCCTTGGACTCCTTTTCAATTAAAATGGGCTTGTTTGTTACTATCTGTTACCATATATATATTCAGAGACAAAGCCTTATTCTAACAAAACAGTTAAACCTTTCACTGTTAGTATGAAGACGGATGGCAAATTTTTGGAATGCATTCCAAAGGGATACCTTACAAAGCTGATGGGCGCGAACTGGACTACCAGTACACAGTAATCAGTCGACTGGTGAGAAAACACGCTGTAACCCATAGCTTTATGGACCTGCCACGATCAGCGTGACCACAGGGCACTATTGCGACTAGTTCGACGTCAGCCGTTTGCAAGAGCTCCTAGCTGAAACGACAGTGGCTACTTAATCATCTCTCCGACAGAACCGCTTGGAATCGCTTAAGAGCTGGGGTTCAGATGAGTAGTCAAATGCCCTATACTGCAGATCATTAGAAAGAAGAAACATTAGAAACATTAGACCAACTACTGACCCTGTGGGTATGATCTGGGAGCGTATGTTCCATGATTGCAAGTTGGACCTGGTTACCATAGGAGGCAATCTTGCAGGTGAATTGTACAACCGAAATGTCCGGGAGCCATTTGTTGTCCCCCATTCTGATAACCACCCACTGGCCATAAGACCTCAGTTCATGAATGACAATGTCAGACCAAATCTTTCAAGGGCAGTGACTGCTTACCTCCAGAACAATGCAATTACAACTTGTTGCCATGTCCTGCAATGGGTAAAGATCTGAATCCTTTGGGGCAAATTTGGGAGATTCCTGGACGTCGTATACACCAACTCTACGTGAACTGGAAGCAGCCTTGCATGAGGAATGGAAGCAGTTGCGCCAGGAGCTGATCCGGCATCTGACTGGAAGCATGGGACGTAGGTTGGAGGTTGCCATTCAAGCTCATGGAGGGTTCACCCGCTCTGGAATATTTTGACATTGTCATCTAGGGACCTTTAGATTTTATGGAGCACGTGAAGTGTTTCATAATGGCATGAACTCAGCAGCACTCGTATTCGCACAACAGTGTCATGAATTAAATATAATATCACCCCACTAAAGTGGTTGTTTCTAGCTGTCGGGGGGGGTTGTTCTTACGTGATATCAAGTGTCTATCTCATTTCATTGAGTCGATTACGTCACGATAGTGGTTCTTACTTTCATCACTGAAAAATTATCAGGTGGTGCTTAACCTTTTTCCTGGTGTATATATCTTTTTCAGTAGAGATGCAGTGTATTATCAGGCATAGAAATTATGGTAGCTTGGTCTTGAATATGAGAAAATCCAAGGAAAGGTTCTTGACATATCTTGCTGACAATGTAAAACGCTCAAGCCCCCTCGTAACCTTGACCTTTCTTTTACTGTGATAAACCTAGATACCGAAAAGAACCTAGTCAGCGGTTAAGATATTCCAATCCGTACGAACACACGGATGGACGGTCGGACGGACGGACGGAGTCTAATACTATATCCCCAATTCGTTCTAAATGCTTCTAAATGGTATAATGATTAGAATATTGTAAAATGAAATTCAAATTAGCAACATTTTGACAACAGCTCGCTGGTGACATTGTTCGGAAATCATCTCAAAATAAGACTTCACCTTACAGATGTAGAATATCAAGTTTCATCATATATAATTCATAAAGTTTGGGCACCCCTCTTCACTCCATGTTACCAGCATCTTCAATGTCATCCAGTTAATGGTTTCAAATGTAGGCATGGTTACACACGATGATACATACACTTGAAGCTGTACTAATGTAATGTTGATCAGGGCAAGTAGTCACCTTCTTGTCTGAATATTTGTTTTAATATTACTACTTTCATTTGTTTCCTTCCATCACCTTCACCACTGCTAATAGTTTCATAAATATTCGAAATATGGTAGGTACTTGTTTGTAAACTATTACAGACAGACATTATGTCTCTATTTCCTGGCAGGTTACTGTATGACAAACACCTTTTGAAAAAATGAACATTACCTTTTATTTTCAATATATACAATCTCTTAACAGTTTTGCATTAACATGGGGGAATATATACAACCAGAAAATGTTAAACTGTTAAAAATACATAGTTATAAAACATGAATCACAAGACAGGTCATTTGGTTTAAAACATTGTGCAGTAGGTCAAATGTAACAGGACTAAGTAGTTATAATGACTCCAACAAATTTGGAATATTTCCAGTGAATGAGTTTAGTTCTTACTCAGCACTCGCTTTCAGCTAATGGGAGGTAGTCTGTAGACAACTGAATCTGGACCAGACAATCCTGTAATCAAAAGCATGAGCATCAATGTACGCAAATGGGATACAAGGTCACGTCTCAACCATGGCAGCAATCCCAACCAGAAACGTCCGCCCTGTTAGTCGCCTTTTATCACAAGTTTTCGTTACTGAAGATGAATTCTAACCCAAACATTCAGGGGCCTGGAATATTACCAACAACATCACCTGAATTGACTGAAATGTAATACAACAATGTTCCCACTCAAATGTTCCTCTTGTAAAACAATTCTGCATTAAAGTAAAGAATGTAAAGTACAATGCATTCTGAAATACAATGATTGAAAAAACAACTATAAATATATCACATTATCTCTAAAATGTGTCTGAGTTTTAAGATGTCACAGTTGATTAAAGATATCAAGACACTGTGTTTCTATCATACTTACTCAATGACATATGCTGAGTCGAAATCAAAACATCACAATTCATATTCATAAATACAAATATCATAATATACATCCCCAAATACTGACTTGATAAAAAAGTCAACTCAAACATCATGCACCCAATCTCTACCCATTGAATAGGCGACTGATTATGTTGCATCAAGAAAGGCACATTTAGATCAAGTTTATATCTTTATAAACACTACATTTCTTTGTATGTGAGTGAATGTGGTTCTCTTCCAAACAGCATAACTGATGTATGTGCAAACTGTAAATGCAAAATATAAGGCACTAATTCTGCATTTGCTTTTCTACGTATGTAAAGTTGGATTAATATGTTCAAACTATAGAAAATATTTAGTTCCATCACTGGCACATAAGCACTAACTCCTGTCAATAATGTCCAGAAGACTCTATATTCTGCCTCCCAACCAGGTTGTTGAGGAATGTCAAAACTGTAACCTGAATTAAACAGTAAATCGGAGATAAATGGAAGACAAGAGAAAGAACTAGAGACAATTACCATAGTCTCAAGAATTGTCAACATAATGTAGAGACCATTACTGCAGCCCTACAATGTAAATCAATCAAAACTAGTCCTGATCTTGATTTGCTTTCAGTTGCATACTAACATATTTGAAATTTGCCTTTTGAAACTGTTAATGTGGTACAAGTCCTTTTGAACTTTGACTAAATAATGCACCACTCATCCCTCTGTCATTAAAACTGCAGTTTAATATACTTTAATATACACTGAGTGTTTATCATCACATGAGCAATATTTCAGCCATAGCATGACAAGAACAATTCATTTTATACATAATAATGAATGGTATATGGCCCAAAACCTGTCAGCCAAGGGTAGTAATTACTAGATTATCACATATTCCAACTAAGAACTAGTAATTAGATGTCAGACAGTTTAACTATAGATGACAATACATGTACAAGGTAAAAATAGGCTATATATTGCCAACAACTTAAGGCAGATCACCATACTTGGGACCATGGGGACTTAAACTACATTTGCTACCCTTGCTGGATTTACACCATCCCTTCAGCTGTTAGCAATGTAGACACATCTAGAAATACATTTTAAAAAAAAATATAGTACAATTAAACACAGTGGAAAGCTTTAATGTACTTGGACTAAATTTGGGCTTTTGCACCCATTCTGACTTGAGGTTTTTCATAGCGAAAATGTATATTCATGCTTTCATTTCTTTGTTCAGGTCAGTAATTGCACATACAAATTTAAGAACAATGCTGTTTTCATTTGATCACCATTTCTCAGGAGTTTTTAATCATCAGAGCCATAAACCAACTAAAGAATGCCTCAGTGTATTTGATATTCTTTTACCATCTACACAACAGACAGTGCTTCAGTACAAAATGTTCACTGAAGAATTAGTTTTATATAAACTTAAAATATGTTTGAATATATTTTGAAAAATAAATTGTGACCTTGTCAGAAATTATTGTCATGTCTTCATTGTCTTTTGTCTTTAAAGATTACATATGTGCACATTTGAAAAGTCATGTGCTTACTAAGCATCAACCTATATATTTGACATATGTAGTTTATTATACTGAATACATAAGAAGTATCTTACAAAATGGAAAAGGAACATTCCACAAGTCGGAATAAAATATCTCAAAAGTGACACTGAAGATATTAATAATTATTTTCATCAATTTACAGTGATTCAAACCAGGAGAATGATACTGTTATTTACATCAATCTACATAGGCTGAGTATGTGTGCATGCACAGGCAAACTATAACGGAAATGGGTTGCACAGCACAGAGAAAATGACCAGTCTTCTTATACGCGAACGAAGCGGGTAAAGGTTGGCAACGTACTTGCTGGCGATATTTTATTTTGACATGAAAAATATTGTTCCATCCAAAGCGATCGAAGTACTTTGCCAGTAAGACTTGTCATATTCTCTATGCTGCACAGCCCCACTGCACTACAATTTGCCTGTGATGCATGCTACTATTATATTTCAATAACATGCTTTTAAGATGGATAAACTGCCTCAATGTGGGAACTATCTCACTCAATGAAAGAAGCAATGCTGCTAACTGCTCTTAGCATCACTAGAAATTCAGCTTCTGTTCATCTGACATGCCAGAAGGAACGAACAAATTCTAACAATTCTTTCCACAGAAACTACAGTGAAGACACATATTAACCGTATCTCATAATGGCTACATACACTCACTGTACTTACATGTACAATGGAGTTCAACAATTTTATTATAGGTTTTAGCTGTAACACAAAAAAGAGAAATTTCATAAATATGTCCATTTTGTAACATAGTCTTTGCTTATGATTACACAATGCCATTTAGAAAGTGGTCAAATGTAACATGTTATATTTGGGATTACACACTCTTGGTGAAGTACAAATTCTAGTACTTGTTTTTTTTCAGTTGAGTCCCATCCGGGACTCAAACCCACACTCTCAGAGTCAGGCACCTAATTGCCAGCACACACAGTCAACTGCCTAACCCACTCAGCCTCCACAACTTCCACAATGATTACACAATGCCATTCAGAAAGTGGTCAAATGTAGCATATGTTATATTTGGGATTACACTTTCTTGGTGAAGCACAAATTCTAGTATTTTTAAAAAAAATTTTTTTATTAATTCAAAAAGAGTACTAGAATTTGTACTTCACCAAGAAAGTGTAATCCCAAATATAACATATGTTACAGTCTTAACATAATAATAAAGAGTGTTTACACCTGGTGTCACAATCTTCAACTATCAGAATGCGATATATTGCTGATTATTGTGAGTCCACAATTAAGGGCACAGTATCACACCACTTTTCTCTAAAAATACATAATGAATTTCTCTGATAGTATCAGCACTTGCAGAAGCTACACTATAATCTATTCCCCCAATTACGTATTTAGATTAGAATATTAAATCACAAATTCCAATGAATTAATGCAACGCTGCATTAAAAGAATTATTGTGCCCTCTACCAGTCAAACACTATTTCAAACGAATCCCATAGAATTATGTCCCATGGAACTCTTTTCAGTATATCCTACGCACAACTTGTGATTGCGGCCAGTTCGGCAAACACCGACAACACAGTATGTGACAGTGTTTGATTTATGGAGCAATCGTGTTATCAGTTTGGAAGTTGTTGCCCATGAGGTTTAAATCATCAATTTCATGCAAGTCAAAAGAGATAAGTCTTTCTATTGCATCAGGAGCAGGCTAAAGTCAGTGCATATGTCCCCAGTATCTAACATGTATGCCAAAATATTGTTCAAGATGTGTGACACTATTACTTTAAGATGTTTTATTAGCAGTAATAGTCTGTCTCAAAGGCCCTGCATTGTACTATTTTATCCTATGGAAGCCTCCTTCTACAATGCTAAAACCCTAAATGAAATTTCCTCACATTCAGACTGAATCTCCAATCTCACTTGAGCTCCATTTATAATTTAAAAGGAATTATTTGTTTGTATGAAAAGTATATATTCACAGATAAAGTGTCATGACCACCTCACTGGGAATGTCTCATTTAGCATTCCACATGTTCAGAGTGATACACAAGACATACACAAAATGTCACTTGTAAACTGTGACTGTTACGACATAGATTTAATGTTGAGAAACATTTCAAGAACTTGTAATCTTCCATCCTCCTTCACTGCCTTAGTACCATAGTTCTGAGGGTTACAAGTTTATCATTTGTAAGTTACTCCAGGGAAACTGGGAGCCCACTTGCAGTATGTCAAATTGTATCAATGAATTATAAGAAATTCAAACAAGCATTCATGAATTAATGAGACTGTTATCAGACTTACCAATAATGGTATGGCTAAAAAAAATTCCTAAATTGAAATAATATAATATAATCTACAATTTGATGCTATGCATTATGGAAATGTATCATATTACTAGTATTTTGCTACTGATTGAGATATATAAAAATATTACAGATGTTTACCTTCAACAAATGACTTTTCGTGGCTTGGGGTATCACATTTCAAGTTTTCCCTTGTGCAACGATTTCCCAAGGAGGATTGCACCGTCATCATATATATAAACCTGAAGTGTGCTTCTCACTGTATATTAGGCCATCTCTTGTTTTCCCACAATAACCACATTTGAGGTTTTGTAGGGACAGGTTTTATGTTTTGCCAAAAAGACCTCTTCCCAGGATTTACTTTCTGCAATTATCTTTTTTTAACTCCATATGAATATAAACATTCAAATGATACATGAGTGTTTGAAATCAGTTGCAAAATATCGTTCATAAGCTCAAAGTGCAAATGTTTTCCCTAGCAAGATTGTAACTGCAGTTCTCTGATTTGCAGGCAGATGCTCTACCACATGGCCACTGGTCTGACAAAGGAAATGGGGCTGAATTATCTATTTGTAGTTACTGTCATTAAATTGATTTCACATGCACTTCAGTTCTTGTTATACAGCTTCATTAAGTTGCCATCTACATTGTAATTATCCATCACTGACGGTATACTGTAAATCATTAAATTTATATGGTAGACAAAACACTTCTCAGTTTTGGTAGACAATGTGAAAACACTGGGGTCTGGAAATTCCTAGACCTCTAGTTTTCCTACATGCACTCCTACACTGGTTTCACGTCCTCCCAGATCTTAAACAACTGGCAGATCTCCTTGATGTCCTGACTGATTTCTAAAGTATGTTTGTCCATTTTCAGCAGTATATCAATGGGTGTGTCACCACTGCGGACAACAGCATGAGGGTTAGCACCCTGTTGTGCTAAAAGTAAAGCAGCAGAATACTTAATGAAAGCCGGGGAGGAACCTGAAGTTTGTAGAGCTAGATGAAGCGGTGTCCTGCCTTGAATGTCCACAGCATTAATGTTTGCTTTATTTTCAAGCAGGATGCCAACTAACAGAGCATTGTTTGCCTCAGCAGCGAAGTGGAGAGGAGTCATGTTGTCTACATCTTTGCCATTCACATCACAGCCCTTCTCAATCAGTACCCATGGAAGCGGCATTAGTGTCAATGAATATCTGGCTTCTGTATCAAAGATATGCATGCTGTATGCCAAGAGCGAAACAGGTGAGTTCTTGCATAATAAATGTAATAGGTTTCTCTTCTTATTCCGTGTCAGTTCAGTGACACTTGCACTATTGTCCCTCGTTAGCAGATCAAAACATTGCTTTTGACTGTGAGAGCTCTTCATTGCAACATGTAATGGCATCAAACCTTCTTTGTTGAAACAATGCACATTAAGCTTTTCTCTCAACAAATACTCAATTGCTTCCTTTCTATTCCATCTGGCTGCATAATGTAAGAGTGTATTATCATCTTCATCAGCCAGGTTCAACTCCCATCCTTCTTCCAAAAGAAACTGCATTATTTCTACAGTACTGAACTGAACAGCATACTGAAGTAGAGTATTCTTGTACTTTTCTTCATGAGCTATCATTATCTTTTGCAGATTTTGCTGTTGACTATTACTAAGCTTTTTAGTAGACCGGGTCTTGCCTGTCCTTGACCGTTCACTTCCAGTTGTTGAGGAGTTCACTTCTTGACTCTTTGTTCTGACTTGTTTACCTTGACCCCTTAAAATTGGACCTTTTGGTTTAGACATCTTTGTCTGTTTAGTCAGTCTAGTATCAGAACTATTACCTGTCTTTTTACCAGCTGCTGCTTTCATAGCTTCAGCCACCTGTTTCACAACAACCAGTTTACCACTTCTCACAGCACAGTGTATTGGGAGTACCCCATCTTTGCCCTCTTTGAAAAGAATCTTCATGTCTCTGTCTGTTTGCCCTACCCCTTTCATTGTTTTCATGTCGTTACATGTCTTTTCCTTTCTTTGTTGAGATGACATGCACCGAAGGAGACACCTTACTGATGTGTCATCCCCATTCAAACAGGCCAAGTGGAGACAGGTGAAACCATCATTCGTTGTCAGATCCAAATTGCTGCCGTTGTCAACCAATATTTCAAGCACTGACTTTTTGTTTGCTCTATAGGGCACTGGGCTGGGTCCACCCCTGTCTTTTCCATGAACTAACAAATCCTCTTCTGTTTGAAGCGCCATATGCATTTTCTTTATCACCATAGGAGTCGGGACAATATCCACATTATCCACAACAGAGTACAAACCCCTAGGGTCTAGGGCAAACTGGAAATTCAGTCCTATATTTGACACTGCCATGTGAAGTGCAGTTTGATTATGTTTATTGTATAAGTTGATGTCAGCACCTGCTTTCAGTAAGGCCGCAACTCCTTCATAACTTGTGCATGCTGCTGCAACATGTAAAGGTGTGTCTCCTATCTGGTTCTTTGTATTTACACTTGCTCCTTTCTCAACAAGATAGGTAATCTTTGCTTCTGAGGAACAGACAGTGTGTAGCAGAGACTGAACACGGTCTTGAGAAAGTGAAGACTTGTCAACCTTAAGACAATCCATTACTCGAGTCCAAGACTCATCCGACATATTGCTTACACAAACAAAATGCAAGAGATCTGCTGGTATTGGTTTGGGGATATATTCTGCACATTGTTCCAAGAAACAAATTACTTCCTCTGATTTGTATCGCAGCATGGTCCACATAAAATCTATATTCTTCCATTTAACTGATTCTATAGCACTCGGAATCTTGTAGATCAACATTCTGAAGACATCAAATGGTAAGCAGCTGGAAAGGGCAACATGCAGGACGGAGTCTCCATATTTGGTGTTGATTTGTAGTAACTCTGGGCATGTTTCAACCATAAATGTCAAAACTTCAGCTGGTGCATTAGATTGCAGCATCAAGTGAAGAACTGAGAAGCCTTCATTATTTAGGTCAATTGAGACATGCTTTTCAATGAGGGTTTTACATGTCTCTGCTGGTGTGTTGAAAAGACCTGCAACATGCATAGCAGTATTCCCACAGTTATCAGCCAAGAAAACATTTGCACCCTTCTTAAGTAGATGAATGACCGAGTCTCTTTGTGCTTCGATTTCATCACTGGTTTCAATAAGATTCTCAAGAACATGATGCAGTGGTGTTTTTTTCTCCTTATCAACTGCATCAACATTAGCACTGCAATCTATCAGAGCCACAATGTTACCTGGATTCATTGATGCAGCTGCATGATGCAAGGCGGTCATTCCATTCATATCCTTGAGTGAATGGTCTGCATTTCTGTTCATCAACTCATTGATAAAGTCCCTGCCATGAAGGTGTCTGCTTGCAATGTGTAATGGTGTCTGTCCTTGTGTATTGGGGAAATTAATCATATCTGAAGGACATGCTTGTACCAACAATTCAACCAAAGAGGCTCCTTTATCGTTGCTAGCAGCCTTGTGAAGAGGTGACAACTGATTGTTTCCATCATCTGTTACAGCAACCTTGAATCCAAGACTTATCAGATGTCTAATGGATTTTTCATCCATGTATTGACATGCCTTGTGGAAGGCTTGAGCTCCTTTCTTGTCCTTCTTGTTTGGATCTATTCCCTTCTTAATTAAGAATTCACAAAGGTCAAGCCTTTTCTTGCAGGCATGATGTAGAATAGTTCTGCCATGAGTGTCAGCACAGTTTATATTTTCTTCTGTAATTATGGATTCAAGAATGTTCATGTTACCACCATTTACAGCTGGAAACAAAAGGTCTTGTGCTGAATATGGTTCTCCAATAATCTTTTTTAACAGCTGAAATATCTCAAAATTTCCTGCTAAACAAGCTAATGTAAACAAATGTTTCTGCTTATTTTTTCCTCTATAAAAGCTCCATGTAATTGATTCTTGAGGGATCTTTCGCAGAGTATTTGGTCTTCCTCTCTCAACAAGCAATGTGACAACTCTTTCCATTGTGCTATATTCTAAGGACATTCTTGACAGGAGTTTTGTCATAATATCAGGATGATCTACTGGACTTTCAGCTGCTTTCACAATACACTGCTGACATGGTGTTATCATTTTCAATGAAAAGAGCTTTCCAAAAATAATAAGATCCCCAGCAATGCAAGATCCTTCAAAGATCTGGTGTAAGAGACCTTTCCTAACAGCTTCATAATTTTCCATTTTCTGTAACTCCTCCAGGAACCTCTTCATGAACACTGAATACTTCTTTGAAGCTGTCAAATAGTATAGTACATTTGATTCCAGGAGTCCTTCAGCCAATTGTTCCTTTACAGCTTTTGAAAACTGTTCATTAAAAAACAATTTTGTTACAAAGAGTTCCTTTTGTAGAGCACTATGCTCTAATACACTGAATTCTCCCTTTTTAAGTTCTGCTATTAGTCTTGCAATGAGAAGTTCCGATTGCACCATTATTACACTCTTCTTGTCAACCTGACTTCCATCTGAAACTGTTGTATGATCCAAAAGGAACTTCAAAGGACACAAGCCAATAATCTGTTGTGTGTGTACTTTTCCAAATAGGACAGCAACGGCATCATAGATGGATTGATGGGAAAACTGGTACAGGGCATTTACCTCAATGCATCTTAGATATCCCATCTTACACAGCTTGTTTGAGGCACTCACCATGTCATCTTTTGTTATCCTTTTCTCAATTCCACAGACCTGCTGTAATTCCTCAGAACTGGGCTGGAATTCATTAGATTTACAGAAAGGGTCAAACCTTTCGAAGGATATTTTCCCCCTTTCAAAAATACCCATTACAAGGACCAAATACAAATGTTTATCATGATCGGTTTCACTTGATTTCATTTTCTTGATCTGACTGCTGAGAAACATGAATGATGCTTCAAAGAAACTCGGTCCAAGTTCTTGTGCTTCAGGGTTTGTCACGAACAGCTTACAGCACTGAGGAAAGCCTAAAGACAATTTTGAACGCACAGCTGTGTGTTTGTCTTTTTCCGTCATAATGACCTCATAATGTTGCAGGAATTTTGTCAACATGGCTTCCTTTTCTTTTATACTTAAGCAATACTCGTCTGACATATCAATAATTGGCTTCAATAAGGGCACATTGCCCAGTTCACTGACACACTCATCTCTAACCTGGTTTTGTGAAGCTGAAATAAAATACATATGACCAGTTTTAACATAACCCTCCATGTATGTGAAACATGCTCTCCACTTTTCGAAAAGAACAGATGAATAGCTGCTGGCACCAAATATATTATCAACAAAAACAATAGAGTTTCTTGATGGTATATGATCCATATCCTCAGGTTTGGACACAATGTATATTTCATAAGATGGATCCTGCTTCTTCAGTTCTGTGAGGATGTGATACGCACTGTATGTCTTCCCATCTCCTGACCGTCCAACTAGGAAAACTGACCCTTCCTTCTTCAGGGTTTCTTTAGCATCCCTGATAGCTCTAGTTGGGACAAACAGCGTAGGGCACATCTCAAGAATTGAGTGCGTTTGTTCTGGAAAGTTAAAGAAAGAAAATATGTGTTATTCAACAGGAAAGTTTACATGCCAAAAGGGGTGGTGGGGTAGATCAGTGGTTTAAGCGTTCAATTCCCCACATGGGTACAGTGTGCAAAGCCCATTTCTTGTGTCCTGTGCTGTGATTTTGATGGAATATTGCAAAAGGTGGCATAAAACCCCATTCACTCAATTACATGCTAAAAATAGCCTTGTCCCAAACTTCATCTATATTTTTAGCCAGTATACCAGAAAATACTTGCATATTACATATTGCTTGAAAAACATGTTATGTTAACTGCTAGAAAGGTTGCTTTTGGTTGGTTGGTCTGTTGTTTAACACTGCACTCAACAATATTCCAGCTATATGACAGCAGTCTGCAAATTCATTGAGTCTGGACCAGTCAATCCAGTGATCAACATCATGAGAATCATATACAACTAGGATATAACTTACAACTGTGACATGATGACATGTGTCAACCAAGTCAGTGAGCTTGACTACCCAATCCCATAAGTCACCTCTTATGACAAGCATGGCTTACTGAAGGCCAATTGTAATCATCTAGAGCAGTAATACCTTGAGTCCTTAAAAATCTAACACACACTGGTTTGACGTCAAAACATCTTATGCAACAAATGAGCCAGCAGTTGACTTAACTGTGTTTTTCAATACATAATTAAATGACTTGTAACTCAATCACTTATTCATTAAAGTGTTTTCACAAAAGTTAAGTCAGGTTTAAAATTTATCGTTGGCAAAGCATTAAAGTTTTGGAACCTCACCTTTGATTCTCTTGAGCTGGACTGTTTCTTCTGCTGCTCTAGAGCTGACTTTATTGTCACTGACATTTCCATCCAAGCTGCTATACTGATTCTGATTCTCTGGGAAAGACCACAGAAAACTTACAAAATCATATTGTGACAAGGTAAAATACCAACAATTAATGAGGAACTATATTTAAAGACTTGGCCAATTCCAGAGGAAATGATCAAGAAAAATGTAAGGAAGAAACCTTTTGAAATTGAACTGAAGACACGTTGTACGATTTTCAAGGTCTGCTCTGGAAGTAACATCTTGCAAAGATGGAAGACAACTTTGAAATAGAAGCTACTAACCCTCTATACCTTTCACCCCATCCCCAAACAGTATTAATGTTTGAATGAGTGCTCTCTCCCTTCTAGCTGGAGAAAGTACATTCATATGATGTACAACCTTAAAACAGAGTCCTAACATTATCATGTTGGTTTATTCCTTGGAATAAATTGGTTTGGAAAATAAAGACATTAAAAGGGAAATTTAGTTCCATGGCTCAAACTACACTACTGTGAAATATTCCAGTAAAAAATTCTTGATCCTCAATTTCATTGAAGTATATACGTGAATGTTTCAGTTTGAAAACATTGGTGCTTGCTTTTAATAATTATATAATAGTCACATGCAACATAAAACACAACTTTGCACATTCTGATGCTTTTTGGTATGGACTTACAGTAACAAATTATCAAATATGCAAATTCAAGTTATACAGTTGAAAATGAACTCAATGAAAAAACACCCACGAAATCAGAGTTCAGACGATTCACTAATCTCACACCAGTGCTGGGGAAAAGTGGTTTCAACAGCTGTGCTGCTCTGTCTTCATAGCACATGCACAGTGAACAGGTTCACATGGCTTGAACAGGAAAGGCGAGTCATAAAAACCAGGCTAGTGATGTGTGTAAGGAATATCGCTGTGGTTGTACTTAGAGAACAAGAGATGTTTCTGGTGATTACAAACATGTTGGGTCTGCAGTAATAAAAATACACTGATCCCATACTTGGTTGCAGATTTGCAACATAAGCTTTCAAGAAAGTGTAGATTAGAAATACTAATTCATTGTTAAAAATTGCTCAGCTTGAAAACTGAAATGTTTTAATACATGCCTATGGAAACATGTAAAAAAAATGTTGATTGTTATAAGCTATCTCTCTAAAAAACATAACTCAATGTCTGCTTTATTGATGCCACTGAATCTGCCTGCCTGTCCGCTAACGACAATATGCAATACTCAACTTCAGTAATTGACCACATTCAATTTGAACTGAACACCTATCAGGCTATACACCACAAACAAAAACACTGATTTAAGGCTCGCACACCTGAGTTCTGTCTCTGTCACATTATGGAATTACACAGACAGGCTGATGTGAGATTTTTGAACCACTGTGGGCATGCTAGTAATGAATGAAAATGGACAACATACATAATAGGGGGTATAAGCACTTGCTATGTTACTAAGTTACCATGGCCTCAGGAGACTCAGGGAAGTCCCATAAGCGTGCGGACCCCAAGAAAACAAACTAGGTTGACAATGAAAATTGTGGAAAGAAGAAAATTGACATAAATGAAAACAATAATCTTGAAAAGCTCAAGCACAGGACGTCCTGCATTGTGAGATTAATAGATGAAGTACAGTCAGGCCGCGTTAATCCAGACACTTCTGTTTTTCATCAAAAACGTTTGGATAGTGAAGCGTACGGACTACTGAAACGAACTTTTATGAACACAACTACAGTAGAGTTACTTCCCTTTGACGTGACAATACAAAAACATACAAACGTATACAAGTTTCAAAAGACTTTATTACAGTTTGTAGACATAAGAACTTGAATATTCACATAACACCCATCGAATGCATACGATCATGTCTGCATAGATAATACATACACGTAACAAAACTCACTTGTGAAAGAAATCTTCTCGGAGATTAGGCGTTTGTGACTGGTCGTCTCCAGCACACTGGATGAAATACTTGACGAGATATTTCTTGTAGTGGGCCTTGAAAGTTCTGAGATGTGGTGTCTGGGGGCAAGAAATGAACTTTCACGTTGGTCAGTTTGACACTGGCACACTTGTGACTGGCAGCATTGTCACAAAATAAGATCACATGTTGACCATGTGATTGCATCTGCCTGTCAAATGATCGAAGTAATCACAAAACCTATCTGATGTCATCCATGCTTTCTTGTTAAACCGATATCGAACATACATTTCTGGATTAAAGTCTCTTCCAAAACATCTGGGATGTCTAGAATTTGCGATGACTAACAACTTGATTTTGCCCGATCCAGTTGCATTTGCACAGAAGGCGATGGTGATTCTTTCTTTCGATTTCTTTGTTCCAGCCATTTTCTTGTTTGCCAGGGTGTGATTTGGTCACAGTCTATAAAACAACCCCATCTCGAGTATGTTATAATCTTATAATTTTGACATGATCTGTGTTTTATACAGCAAGTAAGCATGACAGGCATTACTCAAACTAACCAAAAGTGAGACCTACTAATTGATAAAAATCACAAACTAACGACATGTTCAACTCGAGAGTGTCACTTAACAATTACCACTGAATGGGGCTCACGGTGTGAGGGGATTATCCGACCCTTTTTGATATACCGCCGGATTAATGAAGCAAAACTATCTGTAATTAGATAATCTGTTACCACTTATTAACGTCCGGATACGGAGAGTGAAGCACTGGATTACTGAATCAACAGGTAATGAGTTTACATAGTAAACAAGACTGGTTACAGCTTGTTATTGTTCGGATATCGCGGGAATCGGATTATCGGGGTCTGGACTAATGCGGCCTGACTATACCTACAGTGTGGGAAAATATGCATGTTGGACAATCATTATTGCCATTATTAAAGTCTACAGCAAATTGTCAACACGGTGTAACTTACCATAAGTGCAATGGACAGGTCGGAGGTGAGCAGGTTTTCGGTAATAATTGAACAGGGTTTCAATCTTCTTCTTACACCTAGGTAGAGGCTCAAACCAGTCATAATGATCTGCCCTCTCAAATCCTTTAGGAATGCAATAATCCCGTTCATCCTTATGTTTCGTATGCAGAAGGAGTACAATATGTGGACTTTCACCCTGGCCAAACCAAGCACCCATTACTGCTTCTTGAAGGACAAAACTGACTTTCTTATCTGATTTTGTATTCTTGGTAAGTAAAACAAAGGCGATATTACATTGCTTTTTCACTTCACTGGCTTTGTCTGGAATTACAGCACCAAACTGTGGATGATCAAATAAACACACTTTTGCCTTCTGGTTATCTTCCAATACAATGTCATTCATTTCATTCAGGATTTCATCGGCCAGCTCATAATCCTCTTCTGCATATATTAAAGCTGCATCAAACTTCAAGATTCTGCTGGACTCGGTGTCAGTCTTGGGCTGGACATGTAAAGGTGAACCATGACCAGTGTCTGTCAAGGGCTGAATGCCAGTGTCTGCCTGGGGCTGAGCCCCAGTGTCTGTCTGGGGTTGACTGCCAGTATCTGTCTGGGGTTGAGTGCCATTGTCTGTCTGAGGTTGAGCCCCAGTGTCTATCTGGGGTACAGTCCCAGTGTCTGTCTGGTGCTGAGAGCCTGTGCCTGTGTGGGGTTCAGTGTCAGTGTATGTTTGAGGTTGAGCCCCACTGTCTGTCTGGGGTTGAGTGCAAGTGTCTGTCTGGGGTTGAGAGTCTGTGTCTGTCTCGGGTTGAGTGCCACTGTCTGTCTGCTGCTGAGCCTGAGGATCTGTCAGGGGTTGAGTGCCAGTGTCTGTCTGAGGTTTCGCCCCAGTGTCTGTCAGGTGCTGAGTGCCTGTGCCTGTCTGGGGTTCAGTGTATGATTGAGGTTGAACCCCACTGTCTATCTCCGGTTGAGCCCCAGTGTCTGTCTTGGGTTGAGTACAAGTGTCTGTTTGAGGGTGAGCACTAGAGTGTGTTTGGGTTTTACAATCCATGCTTGATGTGAGCTGAAGATCAGTGTCTGCCTGAAGCTGAGAGCATTTAGCCAGATGGAAGGTGTCTTGGGTTTTAGGACTGTATATGTGATGGATGGAGGAAATGTATCTATGGGGGAATAAGGGTCAGTGGCACTGGAGGGATTAGAATTTCACACTCTTGTAGTTTGTGGAGCAGCTTATGTTGTTGCATTTTCACAGTCGTTACGAAGAAGAAAGTCTGGCTGATGCTCATCCAGAGTCTGCATCTGTGAGGTTTGGTGATACGGTTTCTCTTAGGAGTTCCTTGACATGTATAAATGATCATCTTCTTGGATTGTTGGAAGGTGAGCGTCCTAGCCACCACGCAGCTCAGAGTTTACTGGATCCATTGAAATGAAGCTAATGTCTTATAATACCAGACACTCACTTGAATGTGGAGATTGCAAGTCTCATATGTCATTGTTTTGTTGAGGGGCTTTCACTATAGATGAAGTCTTATCCTGATTTCTCTTCCTACAGTGACCTCCCACTTATCTCTGTAGTGATGCACCTAAAGAAGAAATGATTTGATCATAAAAAGTGATGTTTTATGTTGCTTTTAGCAATATTTCTGTAGGGAGGACATCAGAAAAGGGTTCCACATGTAGGCAATTAAACCAGAGACGTGAGTGTGATGAGCACTCTAACACCTTAACTGCTAGACTTAACCTTAGATTGTTTATTAAATAGTGTGTGAGCAAGTTATGATTCAAAGTCACACTGGCCACAGGTAAACTGAAGCTGAATGGGGTTGCGCAGCATTCAGAATATGACAAGTCTCTTTATATATGCAAGCAAGCAAGCAATGGTTGGCAACATACTCTCCTCGCTTCAGGTCAAAAAATATTTTTCATGTCAAAATATAATATTGCCACTATCAAAGGTACACTTCCATTTCCTCACTTGGTTGTGCTCCCGGATTTCCACACCCATATTTAATAATTAATCACGTGAAATATGTTTTATTCAAGATTTTAAGCATCTCATGTGGTATTCCGATCGTTGTTCACCTCCATTACCCCTGCCAGCTTCCGGTTGAACGGAGTGATAGAGCAAGAATAAGAAGAAATAAAAATGAAATACCATATTGCCTATTTCATCGTGAATCTGTTGGAGTTTATTTTCTTATCTGTCCTACATAAAAAAACCTTCTGGCATTTTGGGTGAATGAAGCAAGGGAGATAACTGTACGTATTACACATGGAATAATACCCTCCTGTTCCTTTACTCTGTTGAACCGGAAGCTGGAAGGGGGAATGGGGGTGAAGAACAGTCTGAATATGAGTAATGCTTAAAATGTTGAATAAAAAAATTTAATGTGAGTAATTATTCAACATGGGGGTGGAAATGTGAGGAAATGGGGGTATACCTTTGATGGTGGCAATATTTTATTATGACATGAAAAATATTTTTTGAACCAAAGCGAGGAAAGTACATTGTCAACCTTTGCTCGCTTCGCTCACATGTAATAAGACTTGTCATTTTCTCTATGCTGCGCAACCCATTTGTGCTACATTTTTGTTGTGCACTGGCAATATTTCAGATTTCAGCTACAGCATGACTGAAACTAGTTCTAAAGTTATTATACATCCAAATAAAATATATAACCTTGTAAACAAAGGACAATAAAATTACTAGATTATCACAAAGTGAGTTAAACATAGCTAGCAGATATCTTTAAAATTAGAAAACTATTTTTTGACAATACAATGTAAAAATGGGCTATTTATCACCAACAACTAAAGGAAGATCACTATCCCAGGGTCCATGGGGACTTACAGTACCTTTGCTACCAGCAGGGATCCAAGCTGGCATTTATGCTGAAATTTAGTCATACATTAAAATAACAAAAATATGACAACCAAAAATCTTGTCGACTTAAATTTACTTCAAATGTTTTGGGATTTATGTACCCTCCAAGAAGGACAATAATTTTAAGCTGTGTCATCCCCTTTGCATTCTCTTCCCACAGAGGTTACTTGTCATATCTTCCAACAAACATCTGTTCTAATACGGCCATATTTTGCGGTTCTCATACAGTCCCCCAGCGGCAAAAAATGGCAACAGATTTATCTTTTTTCTGACCAATCAGAACACGTGTTACATCGACTTAGATTCAACTTGACAAATGCAAGCAATGTGGAGAAACAAATATGACATGACTTGAGTTCTGTCTAGAAGAAACATTTGAGTATCGCGCCCGGGAAGAGGGTCTAGTTTTCATGATGCATCCAGAAATTACCGATATCTTGTGAACAATCACTTTTGAAAGAAGGTTGCTGATTGCACTACTAAATCTGATTACCTCCAATCACGAGCCTTGAACACGCACACCATGAAAGGGTCGTATTAGAACGGAGGTTACGTATGAAGATATGACAAGTAACATCTGTGGGAAGAGAATGACCCCTTTGAGGCAACAGCCACTCACCATTTCACTTTCTAATTTAAATCACCAGTACTAGAAATGCATTTATCTACAAAACTATCATCAAAATTCATCTATCAGTTTTTAAAAAAAATCTATACTTAATCACTAATTAACATTACTTAAAGATCCTTCAAGCTATCTCTTATGATGAAAAATTCAACACAGTCAAGCAGGACATGCTTGATTGGCAGTTGTGAGCAGGATTGGATTCATTAGAATATAACTTTGTGATATATTGTAAAGACAGTTCGATATGGCAAAGTTTAAAATATGGCTCATCAGCCTAAATGTAGAAACTGTCAATAGGAGAGGTTCTGGTTCTGAAAGATCAAAGACAAAGTCTTAGACCTTGGTGATGAACAGAATCTAATGGTTTTAAGTTGTTTTTACACGCCTCACCAGTTTGATTGTACCAGTGATCGATATAAATGAAGGAGGGTAGTTTGATACCCTCCCAACTGTGAATAAGAAACAACTTATAACAAGTTGAGTGCCTTTAGGTATTTTTCTTTAGGTATTTAATATTGGCAGAAAGGTTAGATGAGAGTCAAAGATGAGACCCAGGAATTTAGCTTCCTTGACAACTTTGATGGATGTGCCATTTAATGATAGTCATTATGGGGTTGGTATTTCCTTCAAAAGTGTATACAATTAATTTTAATTTTGGATAATTTAAACCCATTTTCCAAAAATCATCTATGAATTTTGTTCAGACAAATTTGTAACTGTCTGTCGATAGTTTGCATATTTATACCAAGACATGAGACATTAAGATGGGATCAGTCGAGTTTAAACAGACTTTGGAGCTGTTCCCTTGAAAGTCAAAAGGACAAGAATATTTTTGTTCCTTGCAGATGAAGGCAGTTACTAATGATTATATTTTGGTCATAAATGCTTCCTGGTTTCTTGATTTTTGGTTGCTGTCAGGAAGTGTCAATAGGTAAAAACGTATCATGAAAATGGCATTGGGAAAGCTATACACCCTTGAAAGGATGGGTTTGGGATGGTTGAGAGGAGATTTCATGGATGTCTGCTTTTGTTACATATTAAAGAGTTTATCAATATCCTTACAGTGATTTTCATTTCTATTTTTTGGTTGTCAGTTGAAGAAATTTAATTGCATTGCCAAAGAATTCAAGATAATTCCTTATAAGAAATATATAAATAATAATTTCTGTCTTGAAATTTGATGTGATCCAAGGGAAATAATACATCTAATGATGTTTTAAAATCGCCCGTAAAATATGTTGACTAGACTCTGCCAGACTTAATTATTACCGTGGTGCACTGAACCTTTCTGAAATATTTCTTGATTAATTAACAACACGTGTGTCATCGTCATAAATGTGCTGCCATATAGATATATAACATAATGCATTTCCGGAACTCATATTGAATGATCATTCAAATCAGTAAATATCATAGCTGCAACACAAGAGCGTGTGATACACGGGGCTGGTCGAATGACGGACAGCTGTGAAGAAGGCTCAACAAGGCTTTCATGGAATCCCCATTGCTCATCGAATGTCACTTGTTGACGCGTTTACTACCTATCACGGTTTACATCCTACCCTTGATTTCAGTAGATATATTCACATGTAACATTTTATTTTACTCCTGTTGTGTTGACATTGTGTATAGGTCAAATAGAAACGCTTTGAATATATGTTACCTTACCTTACCTTTACCCTTTATCATTTAGTTGGAAACAATGGCTACTCAATTTCGCCAAAGGAGCCACGTAAGCGCTTAGATCTAGCTACTTTCGGTTTGAAATGAGGTTGGTCAGTGGTTATGCAAATTCAAAAGTTCACGGTTGGTTTTTCGCTTGAACTTGACTGGACTCTCACGCAGATTGAATTGCCTGTTGTTGTTTTTTTAACAAAACGTGTATGCATAAAATATCTGAGCAAAAAATATGCATTATATCGAGAAGCGCTCGTAAAATATACCAGTCGTCGTCATCATCATTAAGATAAGATAGATAAATAATACTTTATTATCCCGATGGAAATATTTATATCATCATTATATATGTAATCAGAATCAAATTTGTTTTGAGAATATACGTTTCCCAGTTGCGATATTTATGAAGCAAAGAAACTAAAATCTCGATATACAGAAAAGATACACGATTCAATATTCACAACAATAGTTGTCAGGGGCGGATACAGCTTTTTATATGGGGTTGGGGATGCACACTCCTTTTACACCCGTTTTCACGAGCGTTTCAATTGTCATTAAATAAACGTTCATGACAAAAGCGGGTGCACGCCCCTGCAACCCACCACCCCTCAGATCCGCCTATGAGTGCCATATCCTCCATGTATTAAGAATTCATTTCAACATTCATAGGGTTATATTTGCAAACAAAGCGTTTACCCCTCCTAATCATGAAAACCTAAATAATGCACTCATATTTATTCGAAATAAGGAAGCAGGAATACAGGGGACGTCCATATCCAGGAGTGCACAGGTATGCCAGAATGTCATATATATTATCAGTGTTGTAAACTCCCCAAAATGTCAGCCAGACAACTCACAAAAGTTACCAGATCGGTTGGAACGTTTCCAGTCCAGAATTTCCTGACCTAAGGAAAGTAATAAGGAGGAAAATAAGAGGAAAGAAACTGATTAAGGTTTTCAAATCAAGGCTTTAGTCATACCAGGGAGCTTGTATAGAGATTGAGAAGAAACTCCTTGAAAAGCCGTTGAACGTATGTCTAGCGTCGATACGTTACCAGTGTAGCCAATATGGTGGCAGCGTAGTATTTAAGATTGAGCCCTGTCTATTTTCAACAGCTGATTAAGTTCGCTGAGTGTTGTAACAACTGAAATCTAACATGTAGAAGATAGGTTAACTATTTGTCACTTCAGTTTAAGTCAAATTGTTGGTATTAGTGTCCGTATTAGGACAGTAGATTTGTAGGAAAGTTTCAAGTCGGTAAGTTATAGCTCACTGTCGTCTGTTCTCGATTCACCGCGAAGAGAAAATAAATTGTGCCGATAAAAACGTTCTTTCGCACATTCGTTTAATTTTTAAAAGGAGAGCATACCTTTAGTTGAAAGGTATTTGCAAGTAATAGTGACAGTTTTATGACTTTAAAAAATGTTAGGTGTAACTGAGGTGTGTGAAAAATATGACATTTCGCCATTGAAATGCTATACGCCGTTGTTTGAGTATTCCTAGTTACTTCCTCAAAACATCTTTCACATACACCAAGTCATATGAGGGGAATATACTATCAGGTGAAATGTGTTTGCAAGTTAGAGTTTCATAATCTAAAAAGGAATGTTAGGGTGTATTTGAGGTGTGTGAAAAATGTGACATATTGCCAATCTGATCTGATTGGTCATTGAGGCTTAAGGGTTATTACTTCTTTCTTTCTTGTTGATCTTATTACTTGACAAAACTGGAAAGTGTTTTAGAACGCTTTGTGAGAGTTTTACACTATATTTTGAAGGCAGTGTGGCAGTGTCGGTTAACATTTTGTTAATGTCCATTCCATTCCCCACATGCAATAAGATATCTGAATTAATTATTAATGTAAACAAAAATGATTCAAAGTAGATTTTTAAAAGGACAGCTGATGTTAACACCTGTTCTTGCGATACTTTGGCGTTCTTTAACATGCTTTTGGGAGGGAAAGCCACGGTGTATCATTTATTATTTCATTCATTCACATATGTAATTCTTTTTTTATTCTTTTGCTTTATTTCGTTCATTCATTCACATAATTCTTGCTCTTAATTGTTACTATAATTCATTCATTCATTCATTGTAAAATTCCGACTGATACAATAAACTGGCTGAAGTTCTGTTAAAACAGGGATAATCTACAACGTATATACTCTGTATAGTCTCCCTGTTTAAACACAACTGAAGTTGCACTGGGAAAGAGCCAAGTCACTCTGTGCGTTGGAGCATGGCGAGAGTGCATAAGCAGTTTTCTCTCCCGCTGAAAGTCGTGAATGCATGGATAAAATTTGACCTGGGGAATGCTGATGTGTGGGGAAATCATTGGCTGTGATTTTCATCAGAACTACCCTCGTTCAGAATACCACACAGCATTATAGTGGGAAAGATAACCGCATCTGTAGGCTTGCTTCTTAGTTACTCAATTTAAACTCACGCCTCACGCAGTAGTAAAAGTATGTGTTGTACTACAAAAACAAAATGTCATCAGGGGAGACAACTCGTGCTCAACTACAAACTAAGTATGCTGTCTATGCTCTGTCTCCTCATCAGCAAGAAAAGTATAGCATGTCAGTCAACCTCAGTGTCCTCTGATTTGGTAAGTTACCATTATGTATTTCTCCTCTCTCTCTCTCTCTGTCTCTCTCTCTCTCTCTCTCTCTCTCTCTCTCTCTCTCTCTCTCTGTCTCGCCTTCAGCAACCCATGCTTGCCATAAAAGGCGACTATGCTTGGCGTAAGAGGCGACTTACGGGATTGGTTGCGCAGATCACTGGATCACAACTGTTGATCACTGGATTGTCTGGTCCAGACTCGATTATTTACAGACAGTCGCCATATGGCTGGAATATTGCTGAGTGCGGCCTAAAACTATACTCAATCAATCAATCCCCAGTAGTTCGCCCTTTCTATGCTTATACGACCGCTAATTCTCCAGACAATCGACAAAACCATAAAGCAAGTGTGTATTGTGCTCCACGTATCTGTACTATACTCAGTGATTAATATTTATAACATGCCCAAGAACATCCCGGCCTGCATCATGTGAAAACAGGTCGTAATGTCGTTTTATAGGGTGCAACACATACTCTTTACATTATGTAGGATATGGCAAACATTTATTTTTGTTTGATAATGATAAAAAATTATAAAAAAATTGAGTATATTGATTATCATTCTCTACTGTACCAAAAGATTGTTTGTTTGGAACTGTATTTTCGTTTTCCCCTCGAAAACATTTGTTCCGTTTGAGAAACGAAATAGATTTTCTTGGAGTTATCTTCCCTTACCAAGAAAATATTACTTTACTACAACTAATAACAAACTATGAATATATTTTGTGGGCAAGAAGGACATATTATCTCTAAAACTATTTAAATGACAACATCTTTCTTTGCAGATAATATTGTAATATATGTCCGTAATTATGTCAAGCTAATAGACATAAAACGGGATGGGTGTAAAAAATACCTTAAGTTATTAATACAACACTAGTCGTTATGTTAGTAGTTGGTATGTTGTCATTGATCGCCCAAGTTATAAACAGTCCCGGGCAGTTTCACGATAGTAAGTTTCTCGCACTGGCAAGACACTGACTGCAGAGGTGTACGTAGCAGACGAAATGGAAATGGTGAGCATGTTTTTACATGATCAAAGTATTCTTCGATCTCTTACTCTCGTGTCTGAAAAAACCAACAATCACACTTCCACTCGCTCGAGTAACAGTTTCAATCACATCTAGTCACTCTTGTAAGACCATTTTTGGAAATGCACCAAGGTTGTTGTATATTATGTGTCCTTATTGTGCTCCGGATATATGATGCATTGGCAATTATCTCTCTATTTGTTTTGGATTGTAAACATTTTTGCTTGGATTGTAAACATTTCTATTCGACGTGCACATGAATCATTGAATGCTCTGCATGTTGGTTTTTCAAGAATGGATTCCATTTCTACGAAATGTTTATGTGATAGCTGAAACAGTGTTGCACGTATGTTTTAATGATCTAATTATCATGATCATTTACGGTATGGCAACATGGACAAAGGCTGTGTTAAACAAAAAACAAGTAGTATGAACATGTAAATGACTAATATCGTTTGAAACCATGGTTACCCATTGGCTGCATAATGATTCAATTCAATATTTTATTCTGAGAAACTGCTATCGATGCTACAGAAACATTACAAAGTTATAATGTTAATGATAAATTGTTATGATCACTTGTTAACAGTGAATATAATAGTATGTTCATCTGTTCATAGTACTGTTGATAAGTCCTGTAAATATTCTTGAAGTATTTTTAATATGGATAATCATCAAAGTAAACAAACTTTGCGAGATTCAGCCATTTGCTGTAATAAATTGGGATAAATTGTGACCTATGTTTTAAGAAAAATGAGCATTTGAATAAATGATATAACTTGGATCATACACAGGTTTACAGATGGCAGTGATTCCTCAGGTTAGGAGTTGTGTTGTGTCAGACATTGTAAATTTTGATGTCATTATCAATTATGGCTGAATTCCTCGTGTTAGGATAAAATTATCTTTGGCAATTTTGTCAGGTGTTTTATAGTTGTTTATGTGATTGTACTGGTAGCTAAAAATGTTTCTAAGTATCGAAAACCCACAATATGAGAATAATTATTCTTAAGCTCTAACCAACAACCATTTCATTATATGATAAATATGATAATATTGTCTTCCATGGAGTCTACCATGTTGGTCCTTACCAGTGATAACTGGAGATAGTTTATTTTGTCTATTGTGTACGACGTTTGCAAAGATGTGTTGGAAAGGATGATAGGGGCCTGGTACCCATATGGTGTACCCATTGCCATGCGATACTATTATGTACTTAACACCTAGATAAGGTTGGCTGTAAGAACATCTGTTGAACAGTGAGGAGGTCAGTTTGATAAACATGTATGATCGGCTGATGATGAACCTACAGCAATGAGCTTTAAACAAGTTAAAGGTAGTTAGGGAGTTTGATAAGCATGTATGATTAGCTGATGATGAACCTACAGCAATGAGCTGTAAACAAGTTAAAGGTAGTTAGGGAGTTTGATAAACATGTATGATCTGATGATGATGAACCTACAGCAATGAGCTTTAAACAAGTTAAAGGTAGTTAGGGAGTTTGATAAGCATGTATGATCTGATGATGATGAACCTACAGCAATGAGCTGTAAACAAGTTAAAGGTAGTTAGGGAGTTTGATAAACATGTATGATCTGATGATGATGAACCTACAGCAATGAGCTGTAAACAAGTTAAAGGTAGTTAGGGAGTTTGATAAGCATGTATGATCTGATGATGATGAACCTACAGCAATGAGCTGTAAACAAGTTAAAGGTAGTTAGGGAGTTTGATAAACATGTATGATCTGATGATGATGAACCTACAGCAATGAGCTGTAAACAAGTTAAAGGTAGTTAGGGAGTTTGATAAGCATGTATGATTAGCTGATGATGAACCTACAGCAATGAGCTGTAAACAAGTTAAAGGTAGTTAGGGAGTTTGATAAACATGTATGATCTGATGATGATGAACCTACAGCAATGAGCTGTAAACAAGTTAAAGGTAGTTAGGGAGTTTGATAAACATGTATGATCTGATGATGATGAACCTACAGCAATGAGCTGTAAACAGGTTACAGGTAGTTAGGGAGTGTGATAAACATGTATGATCAGTTGATGATGAACCTACAGCAATGAGCTGTAAACAAGTTACAGGTAGTTAGGGAGTTTGATAAACATGTATGATCAGTTGATGATGAACCTACAGCAATGAGCTGTAAACAAGTTACAGGTAGTTAGGGAGTGTGATAAACATGTATGATCAGTTGATGATGAACCTACAGCAATGAGCTGTAAACAAGTTACAGGTAGTCAGGGAGTTTGATAAACATGTATGATCGGCCGATGATGAACCTACAGCAATGAGCTGTAAACAAGTTACAGGTAGTTAGGGAGTGGACAAAAAATTTAATGTTCTACTTCTTGTTTTGAGGCATTATACCATTGCTACCATCAGGGTAGGACAAGCCATAAAGATCAATGATTAAAAATATCTTTTCTGGGAAGAATTATTAACAAATATTGATATCAAAGAAATATCTCACATAAACTGTTTTGATGAAATCTATTTAGTTTTAAGTGACACACTCAACACACAATTTAACGTCTTATGGGATGCTCATGTTCAAACTATCCAAGGACTGTTTTTGTTTGTAATCCATGGATATAATTGTCATTGTTTCACAACTTGTGTTGATTTCATTTTGACATTTTTGTCATTGGTTGCTCAAATTTACTTCTGCTATATTTATTGATAATCAACTGATCGTGACTCTTTGGATTTATGGCATCATCCTCAATGATCTGTGTTGCCAGCCAGTCCTACATTCAACCATGGATGGTGTCTTGTCATAATGATAATGTTCAAGTTACACGTTCATAACTACATAAAGTTTCCAGTACTGTTTCTACTATCATTTATGGCCCATGCCATTTATTAGTACCTTAATTGTAAACACTGAATACTTAGGTGGGTGCTGGTTTCTTAGGACTGTTGGTTCCATATCATAATTATCAAGCAATATGACAAATTGAGCTTCTGAAATGTATCAAATTTCTGAAAAAAATGTGCAGATATGGTGCATATGAACAGCTGGTGTAAAGTTTGTTAAGAATTTGCCATGTTTCACAGATTTGTATAATTTACTGAACTCATGATAATAATCTTTCTAATGTTACGAATTTGTTTTACAACACACTGATTCATGTGTAAACAGTACCTTTTAATGTTATGAAATATTTTGCAAACTTTAGTTAAAACCAGTTGCCAGAAGAAAGTGGCTAGATTTGATTTACACTAATGACTAAACTTTTGATGGGAAGTATATATTGATGAAAGTACGTAACCTCAATACCAACTTGATAAGGCCATTATTTAATTGTCAATAATGACTGATGATCAGTTGAAATTGGGTCATAAGTGCTTGCCAGTTTGAATAATTAATTTCATGTTCTGCAAATACTGGTTAGCCAACACATGGACAGTGCCATATTGTGTGATGTCTGTGTTCCAGGTGCCAGAGTTGGAAAGTAAGCATGTCCATATCAGGGATCCCGAGTTTGTCAAGAAAGCCATTGAACACATGATGAAGGATGGAGCAAAGAAATTACAGGTACGTCTTTGTCCAGAGAGGATCATCATCATCATCATCATCATCATCATCATCATCATCATCATCATCATCATCAATAAGCAATACAGTGTCAGGTGACACCAGAATTTTGCTTCACACATTGTATCCATGTAAGGAATCAAACCCTGGTCATGAGCTTCTTCAGAGAAGGGGGGCGGTGGGGTAGCCTAGTGGTTAAAGTGTTCGCTCAACATGCTGAAAACCCAGGTTCGATTTGCCACATGGGTACAGTGTGTGAAGCCCATTTTTGGTGTCCCCCACCGTGATAATGCTGGAATATTGCTAAAAGCTTGTAAAATCAAACTCGCTCATCCTTCTTCGGAGAACGCTTTTACGTCTTGGCTACCCCACTGTCCCGTGTGATGAGTCATCAAAGTGAACTCCAGCTGAAGTCAGTAAAATCATGTCAAGGTCAAAAGTCCATGAAGCCACAGGCCACAGTTGATATGATTTAAATTCCTACACGTATGACTGTGACACTTTCATAGATGTTGCTAAGCAAATACTAAAAGGTATTTTCATAAAACATATACATACTTCAGTATCTGTTTTTCTTCTCCAAATCTGTCTTGTCATAGTTATTTCTTACTTATTCATTGTCCTGTATAAAGAATAGACCTTCCATTATGCATTTACTTGGCTTTTTGTATTTTTGCAAGATTGGTCTTTCTTGATGATATGTATCATGAATAGTTTTGTTCTGTATCTGGTACTTAATCAATAATCACATCCTCGTAGTGTGTTTTGTATACAAATTTGTATATAGATTTCCTGTGTTTGTTAGTGTGTTTGTTTCTAGCCAAGATCAGGTCTGTGAACTTTCCTTGTTTTTGCTATAACAAACACCGCTTGTACTCAGAGTTGTGTATTATGTTGTCATGACCCATTCTGTCTTCTCATTGATGCATTTGAGATCACAAAAAATTGTTTTGCTCATTGTTTAAAGATTGTAAAATGTTTCAGATTGTGGCAGACTTTGACCGCACACTGTCCAAATACAAGCACCAAGGCCAAGTGTGTGCAACATGTCACAGTAAGTTTATTCAAGCAGTGATATTCTATGACCAAACATGTCATTGTGGCTTTACTGATTTCCTGTTGTCCCAGAAAGTTGCAGGTCTCAATGTTGGGTACAAAATGTCTGTTTGGGAACAGTTTCACCAAGGGCTGCAGCAAAAAGATTGAGACACGTTTATAAAAATGTCCCTATCATGCATGCAGCCATACTCTCTCTGAAGATGTTTGAAGTTCTTAGACTTATCTTGCAGGGAACTTTTAGTTGTAAGAGTCAGCAGGAATGTGTGCGTAGTTGGAATGAGATGTAAACATTAGTGACTTGTGTTGTAACCATGGAGCTTTATTGTTTTACTGGGGTCCCGCTCATAACCCATCGAATCTAGGTAGCAAGGCCTTTATACATTCCTCGTTATCCTGTCAACACATTATGCTTTGATCCATTTTTCTCTTTTCTCAGATGTATTGGAGGAAAGCCATGTCATGCCAGATTTCTTCAAAGAACAGGTACTGTTTCTGCACTCCTTCTTTACTTTATAACAGGTGATGTTTCTTCACTCTACGTCTGGTACTGTTTATTTAGTTTATGACTGGAACTCTTTCTTTATTTCATAACTGGTGATGTTTCTTTACTTTATAACTGGTACTGTGTCTTTACGATATGACTGTAACTGGTTCTTTACATTATAGCAGGTGATGTTTCTTTACTTTATAACTGGTACTGTGTCTTTATTATATGACCAGTACTGCTTCTTTACTTTATAACATGAGACGTTTCTTTACTTTACGACTGGTACTGCATCTTTACTTTATAACTGTACCTGATTCTTTACAGTATAACAGGTGATGTTTCTTTACTTTATAGCTGGTACTGCATCTTTACTTTATAACTGTAACTGATTCTTTACAGTATAACAGGTGATGTTTCTTTACTTTATAACTGGTACTGCTTCTTTACTTTATAACTGTAACTGATTCTTTACAGTGTAACAGGTGATGTTTCTTTACTTTGTAACTGGTACTGCTTCTTTACTTTATGAATGGTATTATTTTATGATTGCTGATGGTTATTGACTTAATGACTAATCCATCTGAGATGTTATCTGTTGATTCATTCATCTGTAATCATGGTAATTTTATTCTTCTTGTTGATGATATCACCTATATACTTTTACATATGCAAAGTTTATGTGCACCTTTCCAAACTAGTAGTACACTGTACTTACAAAATTGGGGGGCAAGAGGACCCCGAATTAGTATATTGATGGGTGTCTTTTGGAAATATGAGGGTCCTATAAAGTTTCAAAATAGTGTAGTGTACTGTACTTTCATTCATAATTATTAAGTTTATAACAGGAAACTTTATGTTTCTTGTGAAGAATCATCCTCGATATCTCTAGGGTATACGTTCCGATAAGTCTCCACTGTACCCTGGATGCATCTACGGGTCGGTCTGAAAATTTTATTACCTCCCTTTGCTTGCTCCGCATTCTCTCAGTAGTCAATCAGCTAAGCCGCCGTTACAACTGATCTTGCCAGTGTCAACAGAGATAACGGTGGCAGCTGCGAAGATGTGTAAACGCGACTCTGATTTAGGGGAAATCATACAGACACATTGATTTAAAAAAATATATGCAAGAACTCCTTTTACCCCTTTCAGAGACCCTGTACATGGTTTGTGTTGCCAAGTTTAATCAGTTAGATGATTTAAAAAGTGAAAGTGAGTTGTGATTGGTTTACTCAACTTCCCAGCCTATACACCTGATTGGATAAAAAGCCAGCCAAGGGAGGTAATAAATTCAGCGGGCTGCCATGGTAATGTAGGAGATTGGACATGCTGATTGTCAGAGAATATTTATTGCAGGCTACAGCACTCCGAGACAAATACATACCTCTAGAATTCAGTCATGATCTCACAGTAGAACAGAAGATTCCACTAATGATTGAATGGTAAGTCTTTAACTACAAACAATGAAATCTGTTACTTTTACTGTTATTTTATGTTCAAATTATTGAGGTCCAGATACAAGGAGAATTTATCATGCATGACAGGACCTAATATATATGAGTTTCTTGTGCATGAGCCTGACATGATTTTCACATATGTTTTTGTAAATGTAAGGGCGTATCAAAGATAAACATAACTAGCCTATGCACAACCGTGTGCCGTGACAGACCTATATTTCCTGATGGACAGATGCAAGCATCAAACATGCCTGAAGATGTTGCAGTGAATGGAATAATATATGCTGAAAAATGTTGCATGTCACTTAATGTGAGGGTGGTTGGATAGCCAAGTGGCTCATTATTGGCGCTAAGGGAGTACAGATATGCTCACTGTAAACTTACCATTGTCACATATATGACTGCATTTGGGATGTAGACAGGACGTCTGAAATAGATTACTATTGGTCAATGGAAAGGGATGGGCAAGCCTTGTAAACTGCTGTGTTCCTTTGTGTTTTTTTGGGTAAGGGGTAGCCTTGTGGTTCAAGTGTTTGCTTGTCTTGCTGAAGACCCTGGTTTGATTCTCCACATGAGTACAGTATATGAAGCCCTTTTCTAGTGTCCCTTACCATCATATTGCTAAAAGTGGCGTAAAACTACATGCTCTCACTTTGAGGTGACTGAAATCATGGATCATGGGTTTAAGTCCTGGTTGGTGACTAATAGGATTGGGTGGTCAGGCTCACTGACTTGGTTGACACATGCCTTCATATCCCAGTTGTGTAGATCAATGCTCATGCTGTTGATCACTGGGTTGTCTGGACACTCACCCACCCATCCACCAATTGCTGACTGCAGTGTAATTAGCCACTAAATTTATATATCAGCTCATAGCAGGCAAATCTTTAAAACAATACAGTTCTATATATGTGACATAGAGTCATTATATAGGTGACACAGCTGTGTCACATGCTTTGTTGTTTCACCTGTTCTACTGTTGTCTTTATTGCTGTGATTAAGCATGAAAACATTTTATTTGTATCGTTTAGGAAATACTATAACACTAGGTTTTGTGAATATGGATTATGCTTTCTGTTTTATTGTGTTTGCTCTATACTGAAAAATTCAGGTTTATTAATTTCATTATCATTATTCATCATCACAGTAATAATGTGATGTAACAATAGCTGTGTGTACAATACATGTGAGGCAACCATTGTTGCATCATTGTTCATCAAAATACTGAAACCACTAGGACTTACCCTGGCAAATATACTCCTTTAGAAAATGGGTAACATGAGTTGTAATTTACAACTGAGAAAAATTGAGAGATATATCAGAGACAAATGATGATGTCAGCCTGGTCGTCTTTTAAATGTATACTCTTAAAAACAACAGGGGAACCTGAATTCCAATTTGGATAGAAAGTATAAGCATTAATAAAGATTTCAAAAACAGACATCTTTTATGAACACACCACCATTTCTCATTATCACCACCCCTAAACACGATCGATGTGAGTTTGTTCACATGTGCAGCTTCAAATTTGTCAGCTACAACTTTAAGTTGCTACGCAAGAAAGAAAAACAAACAAAAAATGCACCAATACATGCATGATGAATATGCATTTAGTTTTCACTCTTAACTAGACAGATTTGGTTCACAACGTTGTGAGTGTATTATATGTGCATTATACTTGAAACAGTTGACTATTGTGATTTTGTATATTACTCAAATTTGCATCCTAGTGTCACATGTCATAGTAAACATGGTCCTTGCATAGAATGTGAAATATAATAAGAAATATTTGTTTAAACAGTCAGAGACTTACTGGTGGTATTAAATGATATTTCATTGCTTCACATGAACAAACAAGTGAAAATGACTTTGTCACTGAAGATGTCAGATTTGCAATTAAACATTCCTAGGCAATGTTATTTACCTATTCATATTTACCTATTGTAAACCAAAAGTCACTGTGTTCTGTAATCTGATTGGTTAAAAAACATGATCAAATGGTATTAGATTCCCGGAAACTGCAAGACTATTCACTGCATATTGACACGTAAACAATTGTTTTGTTGTGTCATCAACAGTGGTAACGTCATTCAAATCATATTGTGACGTAAAGTCACAAATGAGCAACTCCAGATGCTACCGTGGGAACCAGCTGAAACGGCCAGCTGATGACACTTCACTGCTGTACCCCTACTCGATGTAAACGAGTGCAGACAGTAAAACCCCTTTGGTTTACTTTTTTGTTTACAATGTCAATAAACATCATGTGTTGGCCAATTTACGGGTGTTATTGAGTATTTGAAGCAAGGGACTATTTCAATTGAAACCTCCGGCTGACGCCGTCAGTTCCAAATGCATTCCCGTGCTTCAAATACTCATTAACACCCGGAAATTGGCCAACACATGATGTTTATCTCCTAATTGTTGTTTTTTAAGCATTGTTTATTATGTACATGTTATAACATACTCTGTCTGCACTGCATGTGTTAATCAAATGACCAACAGAACCCAAGTTGTGTTTTTTTTTTACTACATTTTCAGGTGATGTTCTGTAGTGTTAGTCTCAGTATATGTTTCTGTTATTCAAAGAGGGAAGAGATTCATTACATGGATAGCTTCAGCAATGTGACAGCTGTAGATAGTTGTGTACTATACGCACCTTGAACCCCTATATTTTATGTTGCAGTTTACCCACAGGTGTTTTTTATTATAGATCATTGTAACCAAGGGGACAGTTAAAGACTATTTGAGTTTGATATATGAAGGGTGGCTGGAAAGTCCTTCACGATGCTGGTTATGGACAGTGTATTGTATAGCACACCAGTACAGTATGTGTGTGCTACTGATTAAGTACAGTACATTACATACCAACTGCTGCTGTAGAACCAAATACACAGTACCATAGCACATTTACAGGTGTCAGAATTTACAGGTGTGCTCTATTGGGAATAATGAACAAAAAATTGCTACCACTCTGTCAAAAGGTACCTCCATCTGAAAGAGCTAACTCCAAGTGACCCAGTCAGTGTTCACAAATAATGTTTCAAAGTAAGGTGATGTCTGACCCACTAAAAATTCACAGGACCCATAGAATAAAAATTAAATACACATTTCAGTTTTAACATTTCTTATGAATGGCATGGAAATTATTAACAAACAGCAAACAATTGTCACATATGCCTATTTCAGTTGGTCATTGTGAAATGTACTTGTGGACAGGGGCTTTCAGGTTGTAGACTTCCACCTCACCGTCAGCAAATCTGTCCGAGGGTCAGATGCTATTCGTGAACACTGGCCAGTGATCTAAGATGCTGGAATTGACTATGCAGAGTTGCACCACCCATCTGTAGTTTCTTCATCATTCCAAGCTGAAGTACCTGAAGTACACATCAGTGTTGAACCAAACTCAATCACAATGGCATGGAAACCGTTTAGTGGAATCTGTCATTTGTGTGGTATCATTTAAGTAACCTGTTTACACACTTATGTATCAATAACCCATTAATTGAAACTGATATGTTTGTGTCCTGTCATTATTTTACCCTAAAACTGTTATACCAGTCAGTGTACATGGTGTGAGCTATGTTGTGCTTGAGCATGTTATGGTTTGTTTTACATGTGGCACCCACTTATTTTTAACGTTGCCACTTTCTGTCCTAGGTGGACTTCAGCTCACGAGCTAATGATGAAGTGTCTTGTGTCCAAGGACAGCATTGTCCAGATGGTGAAGGAGTCCTCATCCCGACTCAGGTAATGTCTCTCCAGTAAACCCCCCTCACGCTCTCTACTGTTTTCTTCAGGTATAAAGCTGGTGTAGCGATGTACGTTGGCTCTGGCATCAGGTCTCAGGACGTCAGTGTGTCGGTAGCTAAAGCTAGACTTGTGTTAAGGTGAGGTCCTTGTTGTGGGCGAGGGGATCTATGTTAGGGCTCCCACAGACCAGGGAGTCATGATGGGAGGAGATTCTCTTGTACATAATCTTGGAGCATCCTTGATTACCCAGTGGCTACTTGTGTTTCCTCTCTGTTGTTAGCAACCATGCAGTGTGAAGTAAGTGTCAGGCTTGTGTCTTAGTCATAATATTCCTTTGCTGAAGTGTCTCACTACAGAGTTTAGGGATCCATGAATTCAACTGCTATTGGAGAAAAGTAAAGGGCAACAGAATCCCTTTGAATATTGTCTCCGGTCCAGTTTCACAAAGCTGTTTTAGTGCTATGTCTCTTGTAATCCCTATACTCTAACTTAAGGACAGTCATAAAATGAATATCACTTTAAGAAACCTCTCCTTGAGCCCGTTTGCTGCCAGAGACTTATTTGGAGTACAGTTTGAATGAAATTGTTCTGTATTACCATCAGAGCAAACTAAAAGAGAGAAATCAGGGACATTAACACCTGAAGAGGAATAAAAGAAAAGGGGATTGCACTTCGGAAATGAAGCCGTGGTAGAATATGGGTGATGGAAATTATGCTAATTAACACATTGTATTATCTCGTGTTATTATTTAAATAGTATAGTGGTGATACAAGACACTGGATCGTGAAGGATGTTTTAGGGGTTGGCTTCGCTTCTCGTGTGGTTTTGGTTATAAAATAGATGGGTTTAATTTGATGAAGCATGAAGACGTTTCACCTTGCGAAACAGTTTGCCAACCTTCTTTGGTAAAAAACATGATAATCATCATGCACCTTCATTGCATTGTTCGAGCATTGAAATAATTTGTGGCTCTGCAGTTCATCAAGTGATCACATGTAGGTCAAACTTGTTATTGGGCTATTGTCTACCTGTCTCCCTGATGCTAGTAGTACTAAACCGAGAGTGTAACTTTGTTAGGAGTATTCCTTTGGATACAGATATGTTATCAAGCATGATGAGAAGATCTTTTGTTCTGTGGGAGCCCTTTGACATCTATAACCTGAAGTTATCAGTGTAATCAGCCTTGCTACAAATGTTGTCAGTATGTTTGTACGGATGCATGAAGCTGGCATAGTGTTGAGTGTAGTTTCTTCAAAAGACGGTTTTCATTTTAGGGTATGGTACCAATGTACTTAATATAGCACTTTTTACCCTTTGTATTTCACATTCATTGATGTTTTATCTTTTAATGGCAGCTGATGTTTTCAGTTGTATGAGTTGTGATGGTTGTGGAGGTCATTAGTTTGGTAAACATATATACATGGTGAAGTTACCTCCCCTGTTTTTACGAAGTTCCTTGAGAAGAAACATATAAACTTTCCATTGCTTATTGTTTTTGTAAAAACAGTTTATAGATGTTTATATAGATACTTATGCCTTTTTCAACCATTGGGTGATGAAAGCGGTAGAAGTATCTTTATACCCACTTACAACAATTTACAATTTCTAGAATGGTGGGTGGTGATGGTGGTGGTGGTGGTGGTGGTGGGGCACTTTGGTTTGAGAGTTAACTTTGTGTGTGAGGAAGATCACATAGTAAACAGACAGTTTCCTTGACTATGTGCTGCCTGCCATTACTTTAGTCTGTTGTTATTGATTATTCCCAATGTGTAAGCAGGATCAGGTTCAGTTTGTTGTCTTGATTTCCGAAGGCTGCTTCCTTGAAATAGTTTACAAAACTTGTTTAACAGCTACATGATGCATAGAAATTAGGAGCAGAGTCAGGAGTGAATATTGTTGTTCACATTAAACATTCTCCGCTCAATTTGAACTTGTGGTATATTAGCTGGGTGATGTTACCACTTTTTCATTTTACCACTTTGCTATTTACATATTTTTGTCATATGCAATGTATATTTTTCTCAGTTTCCATGGGAACATGTTGGACATAGTCGTAAAGGAAAGGACAGGCTTCCTTTCCAGGACATAACTCGAAAAACGTTCATTGTTTTTCTGCAAAGCTTGGCACATATATCAAGCAGACCCGAAAGTGGTGCCTTTTGCTATTTAAAGATTTCTGTGATTTATCATTTTTCTCAGTTCCTTTGGAGGGGTGAGCTTCATTCAAGATCACAACTTGGAAACCAGTAATATCTTCCTACAAGACTTGTTAGATGTATCAATAATTTTTATTTTCAGACTTAGTGATTTTGAAATTGAAGGAATTGTGTGAATGGTTTGAATTGGGTAAAGGGGAGACCTCTGTTTTTGTGAGCAAAATAGATTAGCAGTTAGTCATTGTCTGACGTGGTCAAGGGACTTAACTCTGCACAGAGAACAGCTGGCCTAGGGATGGCTACCATTCAAGCACTACATCATTACCATAATGAGCAAAAGCACTTTCTAGTTTGATATGCCTGTAGTCATCATAAACTCCGTGGATGATCACAGTGGTGATGCCAGTATCTCACTGTTCCAACAGAGATGGTTGTATGTGGTTCTTTGATGAGCTGCACCAGCACCAGATCCCATTACTGATATTCTCAGCTGGTATTGGAGACATCATCGAGGAGGTCATCACACAACAAGCTCGTATGCATGACAACATGAAGATTGTCTCCAACTTTATGGATTTTGATAGTGAGGTATGTGTGATCCAGGACCTACTAGAAACATTGTTTTAAAGAACGGAAATCACTTCTCATCCAAATGATTTTTGAATGTGAAAGTTATATTTTAGTGGGTTTTTTTTCTGACATGCACATTTTGCATGCATTTTCTCTTGCATTTCCGATCTCAAGGTCATCTATTGGACAAAATACTGGCCTTATGATGAGGAAGATCTTTACATATCAGAAGTCAGATTGATAGGAGACTATTATACATGAGCTACCTTCCAAAGCCAACAAAAGATGGACCTGGTCCTGAATTTACTAGAATGATTACTTGACAGGTATCATCCTGATCCTCATTGTAAAAGTGACCTGTGTTGTGAGACCTTGGGCTAGGATAATGAAAGGGGTAACTAACTAATGAGGCGGGTAACAACTGATGCTTTTTTGTCCTTGAATTTGAAGTTGGGGTGGTGGGTTTGCTCGTCACGCCAAAGGCGCGGGATCGATTCCCTACATGGATACAATGTGTGAAGCCCATTTCTGGTGTCCTCCATTATGATATTGCTGGAATATTTCTAAAATCTGTGTAAAACCAAACTCTCTTACTCATTTCCTGAATGAATGTATAGTTCTTACAAAATACAAGTAATCTGAAGTAGTTTCCATCTCTTTTAAGTTGACAAGAAACATGTAACCCAGATCAAGTAGGCAGTTAAAACATAAGCATGCTGTGTTTTTGCTGCCATATCTGTGTTAACAGGTGACAGGGCAGATGACTCTAAATCAAAGTGAACAAATCTGGTATCTTTCTGCATTTTGCGCTACACTTTTTACAACAGAAGTCAATTACTAATTGACAGTCACACATACTGTGGCTACATTGATAGTTTGTCATTTCTACCTTTGAGTAATTGCTATTGAAGACTCAGCAATTGCAATCCATCAATAGTTTGATACATTGTTACAACAATAGCTAATTTACTGTTCAAAATAGCATTATGCTGCATCAGATTTATCTGTATCCTCTGTCCATGCTGTTGCTGTAAAAATCTTGTACGTCTCTTCCTAAGGGCAAGCTAATTGGCTTCAAAGGTGAGATGATCCACACTTATAACAAGAACGAGAACGCTGTCCATGACTCCGACTACTTCAAGCGTCTAAAGCACCACGAGAACCTCATCCTGTTGGGAGACTCCCTTGGCGACCTAAGGATGGCAGAGGGTGCTGAGGTCACCCATATGCTCAAGATTGGTTTTCTCAATCACCATGTAAGTCTGAGTCATTATCCTACTCTGTTAAAATAGTACAATCTTTCACATTTATCCTCTAACATAGGATTTTTATCCATATGAAAAATTTGTGTCTTTCGGAATTTAGGAATTTCAAGAAAATGAATTTGACTTTGACTCTGTCTATAGTAATGTGTTTGTTGGGGCCATATCTACAACAGATTTTCCATCATGAAACTGTGCACAAAAATAGACCCAGCTTGTCAGGAGCTGACTTTTGTTATTCATAGTTTTTCATTTGACCAATACCTTGTTATTACTTTGCTAGTTTCAATACCTAGTCTTCTGAATGGACGGACACATTAGACAGAAATTCTCTCATTAAGTTGGACTTTAAGTAACTGACAAAAGATTTGTTCTTTCAAATTTATTGGGGCCAGGGGGATTTGTCGTCTTCTGGTGACTACCAAATTTTCTTGATGTTTCAGGAATTCAGAATTTTAAGAAATTAGTTTAATCCTTTCCAAGAACCTGAAGTGAAGCATGTTATGTCATTTTGGTCAGTGCAAGGGATATAACTCTTTTCATCTAAAATTGCAGTTCAAACTTTTCTACCATATTTTCAGGCAACAATTTGTTTGTAGAATTAGTTTCATTCTGTTGTTGAGCAGTTTTGCTCCTGTGCAAATGAATAATGTTGTGATTCATTTCATTAAATCTAAATGAAATAATGACACCTTTGTTCACAAAGTGTAAAAATAAAAGCGTTTCCATAGTAATTCTTTACTGTTTAGTTACCATGACAGTCTCAATACATTAACAGATGGATCCAGTCTCATGGCTCTTACACCTGGAATTTTCCAGCCTTTGCTTTTCATTACCATTTTAGCAATAAATCATTGTGAATGGACATAATAGAAAACAGAGGGGGTAAGGGAGATAACTCATCTGACCTAGAAATAAAGCCCCTGCCAATATTTATTGACATGAACCTGATGAACGTATCCTTTCCTTCAAACACATTTTTGGTGGCATTTACTTGCTTGTCAGTCAGTTTTATACGTTGAATTTCACACAACCTCAGTATTAAACAATGGTAATGACCATCTGGTTAGTATTACCTATTTAAACTTATAAGCATTATAAGTCGCATACTAATTTGTACATTAGACCTAAAAGTGGAGTCAATCAAATTACCAAATGGAAATCAAGGGCAGGTAATTTGAGATGGGAATGGAATCGGGATTTACTGTAGGTTGATCATACAGGTTACCAAGGAGATGGAGAGAATTTGAACCAAGGGTCTAATCATGAGGCCTTAACACCTGTGTTGGATTTTCAAAACCATCACACTCTTTCTCAAATGTTCTTTTGTCTGTCTGCAGGTGGAAACAAATCTCAAACCCTACATGGACAGTTTTGACATTGTCATCCAGGAAGATGAGTCTATGGATGTAGTCAACGCTATTTTAAAGACAATTCTCGGTCAATGACCATGTTGAGGCATAGACACTTGGGGTTTCAAGAGAAAAATCACATCAAAAGAATCATTTTGGAAGATGTTTGACTTGGGAACTACTACTGATTGCATATCTGGAAGATATTGTAGCTAGGGTATAGCTCTCTTTAACATTATGTGTACATACAATGATGTGTATGAAAGTCTCAGATGAATTATGGATGGAGTTTTGGTATCATGTGTATCCTGTTGATGTAAATACCAGTTGTTAAGCTGGTGTCCTTAAATGTATTCTCAGGGCTTTCAGTATTACATATATTAAAGAAAAGTAATGGATTATGAATATATTTGGGTATATTTGGGTATATATATATATATATATGTGTCCATGTGTCCAACATGATAATTATGATATATTTACTGTTTTAGTCTCTCTCTCCGTTTTGACTGTGCTCATGCTAGAGATGTGAAATTGTTTCAAAAAATCATCTTAACAGAATCTGTGACTATGATTAGTTACAATTTTACCAAGTTCCGTGATAAACTGTTGGTATACTGAACATTTGCAGCAGTATTAGTATGAGTTAGTCAAGGTAGCACCTGGCCGTATATTGCTGCATTCAGCCTCTTTTGATGGATGAAAAATTGTTGGAAGATGTTCAAATCATAGAAACAGCCTTTGTCATGTACATGATTCAGCACCAACTAAACGCTGTTCATTTGTAATGGATCAACACAAAGATGCAGCATTACAGGAATGGTGCTTCATTGTTCTAGGAATATATTTGGAGTTATTTTTATGGAGCTTCTTATATCTGTGCCTATTAGCATTAGTTGACCATGTCTTCAGACATTTTCACTATTTTGGGATTTATGCCTTGGAATATTGGTATTAATCCCTGCAGTCATTTTTGGTGGGCATTGCTTTTGGTTTGACCGTCATGATACACCTTTCAGTATTGATGCTTAAAACTGTACCATGTATCATGATACAATTTTTTTATTTCTCCTTACCCTGACTCATGCTATGTTTCTTCAATGCATGAGTTTGGATAAGTCTAAAATATTAATGTTATCATAGAAATTACATGTTCTTCTATGAAATCTTCCTGACACGTATGTTGCAAGTCTCTTGTTTATATGTGTATTTTGACGATTTGGACTTTAGACAGTATTATGCAAATTAATGAGCGTATTGTTTCATGACAAAGGTGACACTGAGCTGATTATTGCCAAACTTTGTATGTATTAATGTAGGAAATTGATGCATAGCTGAATCATGAATTGGTACATAGAAGGTGTATCATAGTATCTATCAGGTGTTAATTTGCATCTGTGGTCCATCTGGCAGTGAGTGTGTATCTTGTTTGTGACACCCATGCTCACCAATAATTTCAGTTATTTCACGAACAATCACTTTACAGTTCATCAGAATCTCAGTTGCAAAGATGCAGTTTGTTGATTTTTCGTTACAATGGTTTTCACTAATAATTGTTAATAAATCAGATGGTGGCTCTCAATACTCAACATAAATGTTCTGACCACATCACTGTTTAACTAGTATCTTGTATTCATGGTAAAATTCTTCAATTCTGTTTGATATAATTGAATTGTTACCATGGTAACTGCAAGTGTTGTAGCTAAGGATAGGTTTAGTGAGTGCTTGACTGACTTGCCACTGGAGTGTTCATGTGAGAGGTGGATATACATGTACAGTACTCACTTGCTCGAAGCAATCTTAGCATTGCGATGATCGTAACTCCCATACTATAACACATTCTAAAGATGGTCTGAGGGCTAAGGTCACTTTGTGCAAGTAGCCTGAGGGCTACCTACGTCCCACGTAGCAATTGTGGCACTAGGGTATCATAAGGCAGTGTTAAAGCACCTTAATGCTACGATGACTTTATGAAGCGGGCTCCGGGTGTGCGCTTTACACACAGGACATCATGCAGGTAATTGCTGAACAAGAGAACATTGTGAATTTTTCGTTCAGACATTTATGGGTGTACTTTACGTATTCTTTGTTTTGACCAAATGGACGTGGTCTAGTATTTTCCAAGTTTCATGTAAGTGGGGTTTTTTGAAGATATTTTCCTGACATGGTTACACCATCACATCTGAACAATGGTTATATTGTTATTTTGCATGTTAGTTTATATTTTCATTCCTGCTTTGATAATGAAACTTTTTGGACTACTTTTGACATATCTTTAAACACCTTTCATTTGGTAAACCAGGGGTTGTTACATTTTGACATATTTATGTATTTGATGTGTTCAACAACAAGCAGCAAAGAGTATCTTTTTCATCAACTTAAGTGAAGTGGTTGTGAAATATTTAAGTTTCCTGTGACGTACATGTGAGGGTGATACAACACAAGTTACACTAGTGTTCAGAATGAACCTTCCCTCAGTAACCGATATGTAACTAAGCATCCTACATTATCCACTCTATATATCTGATCTATTATGTTGAATATCTCAGCCCCATTGTCCATAAATTTGTTTAGGAACTGATGTCACTGTCCTTCTTTATCTTTCTCGTCATCTTCAAAGCATTATCCAATCAAAACATCTTTTCATGAAATATCTTCAGTCAAAATCTCTGTGCAATCTGCTAGAATGTTTGTATTGAGTTAGGGACTGTCTTGAAAGTGTTTTTAGATGGAGATGTTTTCATGGGTAATAAAACAAGAGAAATCCATATTTTGTTAGACGTACAAGATGAAATTGTGAGCACAGCAAGATGAATACTTGTGCTGTCATTGCTTGTGATATCAACACTGGAATGTGTTAGGATATTTGTTTTTAGCAGGGAAGCAGACTAAAGATGGAGGTATTCAAAGATGAAGTGCATCTATCATGAGCTGGACATGAAACATGGTCCATGAATGAAAATGTGAATTAAGGTGCTATGGTCAAAGGTCCAGTAAAACTAGGTCCTGCTGGCAGGCAACCTAATGAGACACCCTTTGACAGTGGACTGCTGAGGTAAACGCACATATTACAAAATCTGCTGGGGCCCACAGCACAACTCCAAGTCTTTAACATGTCTTAGAGCAGTCTTGGTGTTAAGGTCAGTTTACAGATGGGCCCTGATTTGCAACAATGTGGACAAATTACACACTGCCGATTGGACTATGTTATTTCATTTTGAAAATGACAAATGTGGTACCTATTTAAGAATTCTTGTGATTTCTGATGTGTATATTATTAGTGTTACTGTTTATCATTAGTGTTATTGTTATCCCGTCATATCTGAATGTGGGGTAAATGATGTCATTTTTTGAGTTGATGCACCTATTGGTCTTTTGGATGTTACCATGTTTGATGATTAGCTGAAACAATGCAAGTAGAATGTTAAGTTTTAACTCTCTCATTAATTAATACATTGAGTCTCACACATATATATATATACAGACATACACACAGAGATATATATAGACACACACACACATACACATACACACACATTACTGTGCACTGCTGTTCTGAAAAAATAAGTACAGATAACTTTTGGATTGATTTGATCTCTTTTAGCCCATTCTTTCAGCTCAAACACCTCTTTTACCTATGTTACAATTTGCTGAATAAATCTAGATGCCTAGAAAACACTCATCAGTGAAGGATTTAATTTGTAGAATGGTCCGAAGAATCTGATTTGAGCTATAAGTGATGCTGGACAATTGTAACTTTGAATTTCCTCAAGTTAATGCTTTTATTTATACATGACCTGAGAATTGAATTTTGTAAACATAGTATACATATGCATATGCTTGTAGCTTGCAAAGATATGTCAATCTCCTTTAACATATATTTGATATTCTACCAGAGGCTTACAGGACAAATTGTTAGGGATAGCAGCTTCTTTAGTTTATTTTCACAACGTTTTGGGGCTTATCCTAGCCCCCTCATCAGGTTGAGCTGAACTGAACACCTTGGTGTCTGGTGCATCACCCAAACATTATAGTAGAAAAGACCGACAAGGGCACCCATGGATGAACAATAATTACTTATACATGCAATACATTTATCAAAAATCTCTGTACATGTCTAAACTTACAATTTGGTATGATAAGGATCTGTCGTTTCGATTTTAATCCAACAACACTACTATACATCCAAATGAGATGTATTCATTCTGTGAGTCATGTTAGTTGTAACCATTGACTACTAATTCTATTATGTTGTCATAGTATTCCTGTTAGCTACTAGTATCATGTTGTCATAGCATTGTGACGTCATAAGCATTGTGAGGTCATGGACAGAGTTAACAGTTAAGCCTTACTGTTCAGTTCAGCTCAACCTGATGAGGGGGCTAGGATAAGCCCCAAAACGTTGTGAAAATAAACTCAAGAAGTTGCTATCCATGAAAATTTGTCCTGTATTACTATGCCAACTTCTAAATGCCTTTGAAGAATCATACCAGAGGCTTGTTGGATAGCTGAGGTACCAGTAAGTGTTGGTTGTGATAGAAAATAGTTACTCTTGACTAATTCGGGGTGGGGCAGTTTGTCGATGTCTACCTCATTGCATGATGGGGAGTTTATTTTTGGTTTCCATTTTCCAGATGAGAAACGAATCCAGATCATCCGTGTCATAAAAATATAATCAGATTACCTTGATCATTAGTAGTACCGGTCACTAAGATCTGATCTCAATAACGTACTGTAGAATTTCATTTCTCAAGTAGATGCCATCAGCTGTTGATCATCTCTTGCTTTTTTTTGCTTTTTTTTGTGGGGGGTTAGGTGATTATGTGGAAATATGAGTGAGGGGTAATACTGTTAAGTGTTCAAGTTTAGAAAATCCAATCAACACATAGAGATATGGAATTCCTCTTAGTGTGGGCTTACTTTCAGTGAATGCTATTTTCATTTTAGCATTTTTAGATCTGAAACTGATAGGAAGAACCCTTGACTAACAAGTGTATTGTATTTTGGATATTTCCCCTACTCAGATACAGTCAAATCCTGATAAGTTGAATGCAGGCGTCTCAAATATTATGCACACCTGGAAGTACCTGTCTGTCCTAAGCATTTCTCTGCCATCATAAACATACCTATATCTCAAATACATCGATAAATCGAATTTATTACTCGGTCCCAAGTCAGGATTTGATTCGTCAGGATTTGACTGTATATTTCTTTTACAATGGCTGTGTATGTGGTTGTTAGCAAACTGTCCTACTGCTTGAGCAGGAATGGTTGTATGGCTGTTCTATTATTAGTTGTCCCTCCGTTATCCATTACCCCCTTATTCCAACCTCACAGACCTGATGTGAAGGAGAGAAACAGCATTGCTTTATAGGTGAAATAATAAAATATTTACACAAATGTCTTGTTTTGTTTGTTTACTGGTATCATGTGACTTATTGAGATAGTCGTAACAGACTATTGGTTGTATTAGTATGTTATTTTGACTGACATCTAGGCTCTGCAATGAGTTTCCATTCATGTATTCTGCCTGCTCTTAATCAAGACTTAAAGGATTCAACCTGGGAAGATGGGTTTGAAATTTGATCTTCAGTAACCCATGCTTGTTGCAAGAGGCAAACAACTTGACTAGGTGGTCAGGCTTGGTGTCTTGGTTTACACGTCATCTTATCCCTGATGCTATTCCTGTTGACCACTGCATTGTCTGGTCCAGACCATGTAGCAGGAATATTGCTGAGTGCACTCTTCCATGAACATAACAGTTACTTAATTGTCTTAAAAAAAATAGTAATAAAACGGTGCAGAGACTGTCTTCATGCTGACCAGAAACACAACTAGTGTCCACTTTCCCCATTCCAGATTTGCCTGGGTTATACTGGGTATATTTATTTAAGGGTTTCTATGACACATTACATGTTATCTATACTTCAACATGAAGAAATGCTGATTGCACTCATGTCATGCTAGCATTTTAGTGACTGGCACTGATCAGAATTAGCTGGTTTGGGTTTCTTGTTTAATGTCCCACTCAGCAATTTTCCTGCTATATGACAGCAACCTGTAAATAACTGAGTCTGGGTCAGACAATCCAGTGATCAACATCATGAGCATCAGTCTGTGAAGTAAGGATTCTATGATGAGTCAACCAAGTTAGAGAGCCTCACCACCTGATCCCCTTAGTCTCTTACAAGTGAGCTGGCACATTATTTGGAAGCCTCAGTTGGTAGAATATCTATTGGTTCTGTTGGGTCTCTTGAGGAGCTGGCCTAAGAGAACATGGATGATTTAAGTGATTGATTGTGGGGTTGTGCTATCAGCAACATGCATGTTCACAGTAGTGGATGGACCTATGAAGATCTGGATGACAATTGATCTTCAATACCTTATGCTTGTCATAAGCGGCAACCAACGGGATTGGTGGTCAGGATCACAGACTTGGTTGACATGTCATCATATCCCAGTTGTGTGGATATGTGCTCATGATGTTGATCACTGGATTGTCTGGTCCAGACTGCTGACATATAGCTGGAATACTGCTGAGTGCTCCATAAAACAACAATCAAACCAAAGTGAATTGATTGTGTCACAGATCAATGGCTGGGTTATAGTGAGGCTCCATTCAGTGATGCTCAAGTTATCAGTGTTTGGTTTCAACAGCACCCTTATGAGCGGATCCAAGTTGGGGTGGGGTGGGATGGTTTCAGGGGGTTTGGTACCTCCTTTTGAAATTGATTTAAGACCATATTGAGGAATGTTTTGTTGCTTTGGCTGAGCCATTGAATCTCCCCTTTCAAAATTCCTGGATCGGCCTATGAACCTCAAGAAGCACTTGATTGTTCGGTAACGTGACAGGCCGTGATGTAACTGGAAAAATCGTGAAGCCCAACTCAATCAATCCATTGCGTCACAAAGAAGACACAGAGATAAGAATGCACACAACTGTTTATTCAAATCCTGTTTCGTCTTTTAAAATGAACAACCTCCGTGTGGAGGTACCCGTCACAGATGCTGAAACAATACGCACCATGACAGCTAAAATACATACTTTAGTCAGGATGTTGAAAAGAGACTGACCAGTGCACTGAAGCGAGACAGGTATCGTTCCATAATGTTTATAATGTGGGGATCGTTTCTTGCTTGTAAATGGTCATAAGGTAACAAAGCTTCTGTTCATGGACATCAGTCGTTTTGAAAATGAAACAGAATGTCCACAGTCGAAAAAGTAGGAATGTGAGTATTGACATATCGATCTCTCAGCCAACACTCCGTGTTATCAGCTTTTGTGTTGAAAGATACGGAGGTGTTTGAGTTGTCAGTGATCTCTACCTCATCCAGTACTGTGCAGAGTTGCTTCCCTTGGATCAATAGCAGGATTCGTTGTTTTCCGGCTTGGGCCATATTCGACCCGAGTCTTATAACTGATTTGACAGCACCATCTCCAATGGCGTTCGTTTCACCAGGGACGTGAAAGTACCCTTCCACACGAAAAATATTGAAAGTGATTTTTTAACATGCGTCGTTAATTTAGCTATATCCTACCCTCGAACTTTTAGCTTTGATCCAAAAGTACAAGTGAACTAATAAGTTGGAAATACCAATAGGATCTTCTGAACAGGTTTATTATTTTTTGTCCATAAATCTTATTTTATTTATTACAGTGAGAAAGATGTTGCGTTTCACTGGGTCCTTTTATGCCAACACATGTCGAAGTAGATATAAAGCGACTATCATTTTCCACCCATCAGTATGAGTGAGTATGGTTTTACGTCACTTTAGGAATTTGGAAATTTTGTTAAGGAATAATTCGGCCGGGGTACACCAGACAATTCACCGATGTTAAGAAACGACTCCAGGCGTAGACGCGACGGGCGAACACTGCAACCACAAGCTGTAGGGACCCGGCCCAAAGCAGCAGGAGAGGGACTCCATCAGCAAATAATCTTCACGAACCTTTGACCTTTGAAAGTCATCGTTTAACCTTCATGAAAAACCGATATCTTCTTTAATAGAATGTGTACGCTACATCGCAGCCAAAGATATTGAAAGCCGATTGGAGAATCTGATTGTATTTATCGTAAGGGAAAAAAATGTTGCCAGCAACACAATTATATATAGAACATTCAAGAGGAACAGGGACCTTATTACCGTGGGAATGCATGTCAATACTAGTCGTTGTTATTATGATTTGGATAGTTTGAAAAAGAAATCGTTGAAAATATAATAACTAGAATGTTCTAGAACGCGAGTCTTACAGACCAGTTCTTAAAATGTTATTGATGTTATTAAAAGCATAGTGTTTCATTTAACCTTTTCCATGAGCAGCTCCAGAGTGCATAAGAGCGTTTTACAGAACGACATTTCGAGAAGGAGGGCCTTGATGTCATCCCTGTCCAGACAACGCGACTTGGTCCCCGGAGGTTAAAAGCTTCATAATGATGAGCCCTTTTCACTATCTAGATATATCAATACCTAGGAAACACCATTTCCGTGTACACAGACATACATCACTTTCACTTACTGTGTCTTGTACCTATACATGACATTTCCGTACCTACTTGGTCTTTAAACGGCACTTGGGTAAAGGTACATTGGACTTGAAATATTGTTTCCTCTTGGTGCCTAAATTCTGCAAATACTCTTCTCCAAGAGTGCATTTATGTCAATGTTATGTGTCAATATTGATCTGATATGGAAAAACGAGCATGGCAACGTTGGTAAATGTCGTTCAATGTCATGCCTCCCTGATCAAAGTCCGTGATGTATCCGGGTTGAGGCTTGCGTCATCGATCATTTCCGTGGACATCGATCCTTGAATGATACTTAGGGAGATTATCCGTGGTGACATTTCGTTAAAACTTAAGGCACATGGAGCCGAAAGCATACGTGTTTGGGTCGTACGGACAATAGCCAACACAGCGGCCCAGGTAGTTGTAGTTTTTACACATCTGAAACGAAATACAAGATAAACTAAGTGGTATGGAAGTTGTGTAGATGTTATAATGTTTATATTGGGTTAACGCTTCATTTAGGAACTGTCCTGGCAACTGATAACCATGACGGAGCTGTGACTATCAAACAAACCAGTGGTTGATATTGTCAGCACCGTGCACCGCATGGCGACACAACTAAGTCATCTAGTCTGTCAGCTCGATCCACGTAGCCTTCTCTTAGACAAGCATGGTGTCATATTCATATTGCAGTTGGCACGACGGGTTTACACTGAAACTGATGTTTGGTTGACCAAAATTTGACGCTTGCCTAAGTTCCCCCACATCTGGTGAATAGATTGGTGGTGGGGTAGTCTAATGGTTTTTGCGTTCGCTCCCCACGCCGAAGACCATGGTTCGATTCGTCACATGGGTACAACGTGTGAAGCCCATTTCATGTGTCCCCAGCCGACATTTTACCAAAAAACGTAAAATAAAATCCCTCACTCAATTTTGGTGAGACAAAAACCGCTTCAGTCAGTAGTTAAATGACATCGTATCACTCACTTGCAGGAGAAACATCGTATGTAGAACGTATAGTGAAAACGCTTTGGTGAAAAACAATAATTAGGGTATTGCGCGTTGGTGGAAAACATCATAATTTGAGCGAAACATGAATTTGAAGCAACCATGAGTGAACACCGGCATGGTAAAATGTCTCATTCTAGCACTGTTCCGCAAATAATTACATTCGGTAACTGACGAGGCGGTTTTATTGTAAACTTAGTACAGAAATGTGGACAGCTGGACAGATCATTTATGATGGCATTCTTGACATCCTGGAAGAAATCAACGTTAAGGTTCAGTGTAAGGGATGTCATTTGCCTGGCAACAGGGAGTGTTTCTTCTTTGAGTAGCATTTTTGGTTAAGGGCAAACTTTAAGGGAAAACTTTAGCGCAAACACGTTGCGCAACAAAGAGAAAATGACCTGTCTATACGTGCCAAGCGAGCATAGGTATACCTCCGCAGTATAAGTAAACTTAGTTTGAGTACGTTTTGTTACACTCCACTACAACAAAACCTAGTAGGAGGTCGCGTCGGGTAACCTTAGCGTTACTTAGACTGCGTGCCCCCTTTGCTTCGGTTCGAAAAATATTTTCAAAATATTATATCGCTACTGTCAAAGGTAGACACCCATTTCTTTAACAGGGTTATACTGCCAGACTTCTAAATTCATATTTAATAATTACTCACGCGACATATTTAATTCAACACTTTGGGTGCCACTCGAGACATAGCAAATCGTTCTTCGTCTCCATTACCCTGCTGGCTTCCGGTTCAACGGAGTGCAGGAACATGGGAGTTAGATCTAAATAGACTTGAAGAATCACATGCCCGCAACCCTATTTACACTACAGTTTTCCAGTGATTCAGGTGATGCGGAGTTTCGATACAGATGATAGTATCGTTGACAAACATCAGTATCAAGAATCTGTAACCAAACGTTGTATCACCGGAATACAGAATGCATTGTTCATCCCTCGCAGGGAGGCTACCGGTTGTCTCATTCCCATTCTTGATTTTGCCCTTTTTCAAGAAGGTCGAGAAATCACTTAGAATATTAATTTTGACACTCGTCTTGCATTACACACTTGTTACTGTTTGTTTCTAGTCCTTTGTTTTAAAGTGAAAATCCTATACATGCAAATTACATGCCATACACCAACCGTCTTTCAAAAGCGACTACATTCCAAATAACTATGGTTGTAAGGAAGTGCAAATGGCGATACACTCTCAAAACATTCAATAATATCATTGATTGATTCCGATAAATCTCCTCAATACTTTTAATCGTAAATGAAGAAATGAAATACCCCTACTTTTGTAAACGAGTATAGTAACCCTTGAAGTTCCGAGACTGAATTTATCTAGTGGCGACTAACGGGATCGGGTGGTCAGGTTCGCTAACTTGGCTGACACGTTGAGATCGATGCTCATGATGTCGATCACTGGATTGTGTGACCCAGGATCCATTATTCCCAGACCTCCGCCATATGGCTAGAATATTGCTGAGTGCAAAACTCAACCAATCAGTGAGTTCTACGATAGCTAGAAAATCCAGGTGATTGATAAACTTCGTTACTTTTTCTGAAATCAAACTCTTATGAAGCTAGGTCTCTTTACAGCTGTCATCAACAATCTTCACTTTGAATTCAATAACGCTTCGGCTGAGCCTCACTCTCACCTCACAATCAGCCTCGGTGTCGTCCCAACATCCGGCTGCACACTGGCTGTGGCAGCATCCCTGCTTTCCGGGTCCGAAGCACCGGTATGGACAGGAGGGGTCACAGGTGAAGGGCTCGACTGGAACAGAAGAAAAACGAGCTGCCCTGCATTATTTCACCGTGGCTCATGCCAGTCTGTTAACGTATGGGTATTATCGAGCTGTTCAGCTGGCCGCCGGGGCTGTTGCATGGTACAGAGAGAACATGAAACGTTTTGAGTGCTGGGACGGTGGGGTAGCAGAAGACCCGTGTCCGATTCCCCACATGTAGGCAATGTGTGAAGCACATTTCTAGTATCCCTCCGTGATATTGCAGGAATATTGCTAAAACAGGTGCCAAAACAGCGCTCACCGGCTATGCCTGTATTATTCTATATCTATATTTTATGACACAAATTGGAATAAAGTTTATATTTGTTTATGTTGTCATATGACCCATCTGAATACCGTTACCACCTAAAAGCAGCTGAGGATTGTAAAAATCGCATTTTGAACAAGGTTACAATATTCACAGCCTCAGTAAGGTTTATGGGAGACCTGTGAAATATCACGCGTTAGTGACAGACGTGATGTCACACTTTTGACATTTGTGTACCACCAGGGCTGCTTCCATTACACAGGACAGAGGTATATATGAATCACGTGGAGATCTTCTGCACAAAACATTACTTGACACAGTTATGTACCTTTCTGACAGAGTTGCTTTCCTCTTCCCCAGCAGCGCCTGGTACCCCCTTGATCACAATGACTGGAGCACGGCAAACCTGCAGCCAGAGACACCCACATTCAGCTACACAATGCAGACATCAGGTGACATACCATTATGGAAATGACCAACTATGCTGGAATGAAACTTGAACGGTCTGTCTACTGAGCCGTCACGAGGGGGAAGGCAGAAAATCGCGGCGACATTTTTCGACAAGAGGTAACCAAATGAATCCAACATGGGGACTCGAGCGAGGCTGTTCGGTGTGACATATCACTAGCAAAGAATGAGTCTTCATTTTCACCAAGAGATGGCTCACGATATTGGTCTCCGGATCAGCGTGAAGTTATTTCAATAAATGTTTTGACCCACCGAACTCACATTTCGGCTTATCGCCGCCTGTAGATGGTCGGATCTGGCTTAGGTAAGTCAGTGAATGAGAGAATTAACAACACATAACTCCATCGGGACATAATAAAACGAGACCCCAGAAGGTCCGGTGTAGAGTCGACAGTCAGTAACCCATGCTTGGGTTAAGAGGCGACTAACTAAGAGGCGACTAACTGGATCGGGCGGTCAGGCTTGCTGACTTGGTTGGCACATGTCATCGGTTCCCAATGGCACAGATCGATGCTCATGTTGTTGATCACTGGATTGTCTGGTCCAGACTCGATTATTTACAGACAGCCGCCATATAGCTGGAATATTACTGAGTGCGGCGCAAAACTGAAGTTACTCATAGTGAAACGCAATTCACCAAGTCTGACCACCAGAAAATTACGACAAGCATGGGCGAGTGCGGACCCAGTCCATTCAAGAATGTTCATGCAAGTCTGTCTTGAATGACAACTGTATGCGCACTCTGTCTGGGGCCAACTACGGTCGTTGAAGGTTGCATACTTTACATACAGCAATTCAATAGCGACAGATCCATGAAGATTCTGATCAGAATGGATCTTCAGTAATCCATGCTTGTAAGAGGCGACTAACGGGATCGAGTGGTCAGAGTCGCTGACTTGGTGGGCATATGTTATAGTATCCCAGTCGAGTATAATGATGCTCATGACTTTGATCACTGGATTGTCTGGTCTAGACTTTACACACTATCGCCTTACAGATGGATTATTGCTGAAAGTAAACTCACTGAAACGGTCACGGGATTACATGGCCGTTTTAATGTAACTAGAGCAGTACCTGAGTGTTTGGTAAAGGGGTTACGCAGCAGTAACATCTAAACACAAACGTTCCTGTATCCTTACATCGTTTAGCCAGTGGCTGGTCTCCCTTGAGCATGGCCTTCCTCCCGCCGCTGATGATTGCTTCCCACAAGATGGTCTTGACGTAACACAGTACAGGGTTGTTGGCGAACAGGACGTCGCCCCTAGAGATCTCTGTCAGTAAATACATGGATCTATACACTTCGCGAAGGTGACAAATTACACATATTTATGATGCATGAAGAAGAAAATAATTATCCACGCTATATATTGAAGGAACATCAAACTACATCAGACATGAGCTATATTTATTTTGAAATCTACTTTTGAACACAATGTTCTTGTGGACCATGTGGACCAAGTGGACCATGTGGACCAACCCGATATATATGTATCAATAATGCACGTGTTTGAGGCTCCTGTTGGTTATTCATAATGTATGGCGTGCGTGGGTCTGTTAGTGTATGTGTGACTTCATGAAGATCTACGTGCAGTGTGAATGATCCCCCCTTACTCACCAGCAAAGGAAAGTCAGTCAGCCACGATGAAAGCATAGTATCATGTGGCAAGTGACAGTCGATTTTAGCATTACTCCAGCAATATCACGGTTGGGGTCTTCACACATTGTACTCGTGCATGGTATCGAACCTGGGTCTTCGGCGTGACGAGCGAACGTTTTAACCACTAGGCTACCCCACCGCTCTCATTTCTCTAGTGAGTTTTATTCACGGTGTATAAAGAAACATCCCCATCTAAAGTTAGGTAGTATAATACTATATTCTGGAGATGTATTAATTGTGAACATACAAACTTGACCCTTACCTCTCAATTTCGGCAGCTGGAGTTCTTGTAAACCTTTCCTTGATCCGTACGATCTAGAGGTCAAGGTTACTGCAAGTCCAAACTGTCTTCCGAAGAGTTCAAGTGTCTGGTTACCTCTGATGACCTCTAGACTGGTCAAGGGTATCTCTCGGACACGTGTTACCAGGCCAATGAGCACATAGCCGCTGACATAACGGATTGTGCTGAGAAAGCTCAGGTCGTAGTTGATGTTCTTGTGACGCAGGTGTGTGATCTCGAGGTTCCCCTGCACATAAGTACATCCGGTGTAACGTCTTTGCATATACCGGAAGTGACGTCGGAGAGAACCGGAATAGCTGAATCCCATATGGGTACCTGGGCAGGCTGCAATCATGAACAGAGAGTGAGTTTGGTATTCCACTTTTATCAATATTCCAGCAATAATATCACACCGGGGGGACACCGGACACGGGCTTCAGACATTGTGACCATGTGGGGAATTGAAGCCAGGTCTTCGACGATACGAGCGAGCGCATTAACCACTAGGCTACCCAACCACCCCGAACAGGAAAAGAGTGTAGGTACTGTAGATTAGATACGTTATAATTTGACTGTTTGCAACTTGCAGACTGAAACATGAATACCGAATTGTCTCCTTTGTCCTGCAGCTCGTACTGTCTTCATATATCCCTTCGTAATACAAGAAACTCATGATCCTGGGTTCGAATTCCGATCCATCCAGGCCGTTTTCTAGGTTATCAGCAATTGCTCATTTGTTTATTTTATCAATTTTTAAACTGCTTATTTTAATTAGTTGTGGGAAATACATTTTTATCTCCTTCACAGTCCGTCGCACCGATTTTGCGAAAAGTGAGTTTAGTTTGAACCAGACTATACAGTGATCAACAGCATCAGCATCGATCAGCGCTGCTTGGATACGATGACGTGTGTCAACCAAGTCAGCGAGTCTGACCACCCGATTCCGTTGGTCGCCTCTGACGACAGATATGGATTACTGGTCCATTCTAACCCGTATCTTCAAGGGTGGTTTTGCAAAAACATCGATGTGTACTCGCGAGGCTGTCATACTGCAACTGACGGAATTACTTCAACACACGACAGACGTTTGAACAGAGTATTATCAACCTGGAAAACTCGACCCCGACTAGTGTCATGTATCCGAGCTATATCCTCTGATCTTGACTTCTAATCAATCTGTTCCTTGCTCTGTTAATTGTTAGATTTATTGTTAAGTGTCTACTTTTACCATAAAGTATAGAGCTTTCTAAAAATGATTCACAAAATCAATGTTAAATCCAACTCTGTCAGTCGTCGATGTCATTGCCATCACCCACATTAATGAAATGGACCATGATCAATGGTACGGGTCGTCAGTACTAGTATCTCGAGTGCAGATGAGAACACCTCTAGGGTGCAGACAAGACAAGACAAGACTCACACACACACACACACACACACACTCACGAGGGTGATGAACAATGTTGGATGAATGAATGGATGATGATGGATCGATGGATGAATGAACAATGAATAAATAAACGAAGATGGTCTGTGATGAAGGGCGAATGAATAAATGAACAATGATGGATGGATTGTTGGATGGATGGGTTAAATGGAGGATGGATATATTAGCGATAATATATCGATGGGTAAATGAAAGAATAAACGAAGATGGGTCAGTGAAGGAATGAGTGAACAAAATGAACAATGATGGATAATGGATAATTAACGATAATGGATCGATGGATGGATGAAGAATGAATAAATTAACGAAGATGGGTCGATGAAGGGATGAATGAAGAATGCGCAGATAAAAGAAGATAGATCTATTAATGAATGAATGGGTACATAGATACACGAAGACGGATAGATGAATGAATAAATAAAGATAATGAAGACATTAATTGAATAACATGATAGACGAAAGAATGAATGGACGGTAACGTTAATGAATGAAAGAATGGACGAAGGTAAAACCAAATGACCCCCCACCCCCCTATTTCCAGCACACATTATACTGCGCCAGCTCCAGTTTCCACCAGGAGGTGTTAATGTGGGCGGATTGCATCAAGCCGTTCTCTTTCAACCTTGATATTGCTTTCATACTTAACTTCATGCTACTGTCATTTAAGTTGTCCTTACGGTCTTACACAAGTAAAATCCATGATGTATTCCTTTGAGTGTTTTTTATCCAATTACGCATGCCAAAGAAAGAATGTTGCGACATTTATCTCCTTCTCGCAGAGAATTATATTGATCAATTACCTGAAAACGTGTTGAGTTTCAACGTCACGTGTTCACACTGACAAACGTCATGACAATAAATCAATTGTTTCTTCATAAGTGACTTAGAAATCAACAACTTTAAGCCACTTTCCTACCATCACGACTTAGCGGCAACATACAGACTTAATCCATATATTCTATTTCGGTACATATTTGTAGCTCATAGATTAGTACCCAACAGATATGATTATCTTGTTAAAATTTAAGAACGCTACAAGAGTGCGTTTATGTAACTGAAATAGATATCCAGGAAGTGACCGCCGTGAATATCGATTTGAAAGATGTCAAAAGGGAAAGTTACAAAGTTTATGAATACTAAAAGTTTCTGTTTAATGTTTTAAAGAAGGTAGCACTTGGTTACATTTGTTCGTTTCAGGAAATCGATGTTTGGAAGTAATTTTTTTTTAAGCGCATCAAATGATCTGTCTCTTCTTTCATGTGTATTGATCATATAGAATATCCATCAGTAGGCGTTTATTGTATGAATTGCAAATAGTTTTCGTTAATATATTTTTTCTTTTGTCTGTTGTTTCTTGATGCAGACAAATCGGAATTCAGCGTGACGCGCCACCGTGTGTCTTTACTAGTAGAAACGCCTACGAGGTTTCCGGGGCAGATAACAACCAAACACTATATACTCGTTGTAGGAGGAATGCATGCGGATCGCCTCTAAAGCTCATATATTTGTTCGAACCACTTGGATCGTTGCTCATGTTATCAATCACTTGATTCCTAGGTTCCGTCCGAAGCCGAGCCGTTCTCATATAATTGCTAGAAATATTTGACAGTTTGGGATAAATGTATCAATGCAGTTAGTTCTAATCCAGTTACTAGTATTCAATATGCTTCGACTGTTTTTGAAATGAACATGATGCGTGTCGTTATTAATGATTTCAGATGCAGTCTCTTGTGGTTACGAGAAATTATGAATAAATTGTGAGGGTAATTTTCAATCAATCATATGTCAGACCATTTTTATGTGTTATATTAACGACGTTTTCTTGAATGAAACAAAATACCGAACTAATTGAGAGTGTGTGAGTGAGTTGAGTTTTACTCAGCAATATTCCAGCTATATGTAAATAATCGGACCAGACAATCCAGTGATCAACAGCGTGAACATCGATCTGCGCCACTGGGAAGCGATGACGTGTCAACCGAGTCAGCGAGCCTGACCACCCGATCCCGTTAGTCGGTTCTTACGTAAGCATAGTCGCCTTTTATGGCAAGCATGGGTTGCTGAAGACCTTCACAGGCCAATGGAGAGTAACACATACAGTATAAGTAAGTATAAACCGTCTATTTTAAATCAATTAAAACAAATAAGGCCATCGTTTGAAGTTTAATGTTGATATTGCTTGTTCATCTTAACCATACTCTTGTGTTGACATTTTAATAACTATTTGTTTAATCAGAATTAAAGGCACAAAAATAGCAATGTGTGGAGAACATACATCAAAGCTAATAACTGATAATCTCACGATAGTGACATTCACGAAGGCATCTTTTTAAAAATATACATAATCATTTTATAACAGTAAAACTTGCTTCACTTAGAAGAGCGTGGAATTTTTCTTTTGAAGGGAACATGTGATATTTATTTGGTATAAATTCTTGTCTAAACGATCTATAAAATGGACGTATTAACAATAAATGATATCTTCTATGAGATTCATGTTATATTTTGGACATAGCTGGTTAAATGGTATAAATGTCTCAGAAAAACACTGCTTTTGGACATTTAAATTGTGAGATTGACATCGAAATTTGGCTAAAATTCTCATGAGATCTTTGCATAAACTGTTACTGTGTAATGTACAGTTCAGTCTCTTAAAGTAACTTAAGTGATATGAGAGAAACTTTGTGAACGCTTGAGACGTTCATGCGGTATACAGCTACGACGGTTATCGTCGACGTCAGGGACGACGAGTGACTTCTCCAGCTGATAACGATTATGATGATGACGACATTGCTACGATATAATGATGATTAGATAAAGCAGACTACGGGACATTTCAAAATCTATGTTTATCAAAGGCATGGTTGATTTTTAACTGAACGTTTACAAGTTCAGAATAAAATGAATATAACAGGTAGGGTTGATTCAGAGCGTCGGGGATTTTGTTAATTATGGCCATCCTTACAGCAATATCGTAGATGTCCACGAAAGTGTCAGTACTAACATATAAAGCGTCAGTATCCTGTCACACCAAGGGACGCAACTGTACACACCTAATTGCGATGCCTTAGAAAACGTGGACTCCTGTACCTGAGTGTATTATCCAGACAAGACGCCTTCTATAAATAAATACTGTCTTCTCAACTGTTTAAATGATCGATAACTGATTGAATAACCATCGTTCGAGTGGGAGAACCAATTGCTTTTGCTTGAAATTAGGGACATAAGGAAAGTTTGCAATTATTTTAAACAGCTGTAAAATATAATGAAATCATAGCTTACCTTTGTCCAGGGTTAAATTGGGTAGATCGATGTCTGGTTGAATGAAGACACCAAGAGCTGTGCATACACACCATGCACATAGTATAAGAACTTGAATCATCTTAAAAATTAACTGTTCTCGAGCACTGGCCAAAATATGTAGAATTGAATATTTCTGACCAAAATATATTCACGCTTGCTTTTCCAAGCGTAGAAATCTATCACAATTCTACAGTAAATATGTGTGTGCTGTTGATGATTAAGAAGTGTTCGATCTGTTGTGCCCAGGTAAATCAATCAATGATCACAGGACCGCGAACTTCGAGCCTTGTAAACAGTTCTCTGTTAGTTTCGATCGCCGTGTGCCGGTGAAGCGATTGTCTGGGATAGAGATGTGCAACGCCAACAAAGTTTAGCTGCTTTTAAATATCTACCAATGTGCTTATTAATTAATCAGTATTCATGACGCCTCAGATTTGTCACGTGGTCGTGACATCATTGACGTTTGTCATGCTTTGTTACAACGGGTAACCGTGGAAACGAATTGCAAAAATTATGGTAGTTAGTGGTGGGGAATACCTTACACGGTAAACTGATAGCGCTTGATTGACAGGTATTCGTTGTCCTGATTGACAGGTTGTATAAGCCATGATGTTGACGTTATCTCTTCATACTCGTGATATATTTCATGGGCTGTCGCCAGGTATAGATATACCGCGGTTATTAAATAAGAATAAAATGTGTAGACAGTTTGCTTTGGGCAAGTTTTAAAGAGCATTTCAAAATTCGAAATTGTTTCATTTGGATTATTATTTATATATTCAGAGCCAAAATTCTTTATCGTCACGCATCATCATCGTCGTTGTCGTTGTCGTTGTCGTTGTCATCTTTTTAATGATCATTTCCTTTCATCAAAAGTTTCGTGAAAGGATGCATGTGATGACGAAAATTCCCTACATGCTGATGCAATATCGCAGCCGTCGTTATCATCATCATCATCATCATCATCATCATCATCATCATCATCATCATCAAAATCATCTCTTGATGATTCATTTTGCGTGCACCAAACGTCCCTTGAATCACCTCTGACACCGCTCATTGATTTATCACAGATCGATATGTTTGTACGTACCTTCACAGTAACATTGTATGTGGAAGTACATATAAATTACTTACATGGTTAGTTAATTAGGAGGACGCGCTTCTCATAAATGGACAGAGTTAGACGATGTTGTTGAAGGAGTACATCGGTTGTGAGCTGAAGGTGAACCATAGACACAGACGCAATAAACTTAGCACAATATAATTGTGTATATAGAATTAAGCAACGTCGAGCTCGGACAATCCTTGGATGGGTGGCCGTGTTTGGCAGCTTGACTCCTGAGAGTTTCGAGGACTTCAGTTCCGCCCCACAACGAAGCACATGTGATGATACATGTGGTCTCACCTTAGGCAAGTGAGTTTGTTCACAATTGCCTGTGTTCACCCAGCAGAAAATGGGTACCTGGTGGGATAAGTCGTCTGACTGTGGCTTGGGTTATCCGGGGTAACAGGAATCAGATTCTGATTAAGCGCCGCGAGCAATCACATAGTCTTTGGAGACTGCTTTATAGGAGATGACGTATTATCATCAATATGTTAAACGCGATATTCAAATACAGTTTCTTTCTAAATTTACAGATATCGTCAAATTTCAGTTGAATGTCATGCTTTGAAAGTACGATCGGTTAAAGTTTATTTGTTGTTTTAAGTCCGCACTCAGCAAATTTCCAGCTATATGGCCTACAAATCGAGTCTGGATCAGAATATCCAGTGATCAACAGCATTACCATCGAGCTGCGTAAATGGGATACGATGATATGTGTTAACCAAATCATCGAGTCTGACAACTCAATCTTGCAGGTGAAGTTTTTTAACGGGCAAAATTGAAGCCTGTTGATGCTTTCTGTTATCATAGAATATGACCCAGTGGTTTCTGTCGATAAAACACACGCAAATATGAACCCTACAACTGGTCATTTTCAATATTTTTACAATGGGCGATGGTGGACTGATTGCCATTGTATACTCTATACACCGAATATCCATGTCCATTTATGTAAACTGAGGCAAAGAAAACGATACTGACATATTTAATGGTGGCAAAAAAAATGGTATAAAAACATATGTTTCTGTGGTGATGTATTTGATTCTTGGTAACGCAGTCAGGAGTTTGATTGTAAGTTTGCGGTGTTTCAGGAATGTTTCGATAACGTTACTACTGGCAAACAAGGATAATGTCAGCACCGAACTGACAACTGATCCGCATTAGCATGTATGCATGGCGCTTTCCATTGTGAGCGAAGAGGCCCCAGGTTTTCACGATCAAGTGTGGTGTATTACCGACTTCCTACACCGACCACGTGAGAGTTTCATGAGCAAGGCGTATGCAGCTACGCGCGGAATCACTTTCATCTTCATGTACTGCACGTGCACTAGCCTACATCTTCTCTCCCTTTCAGAAACCAAATGGGTTTGCTCATGGCCGTGCACTACCTACTTCTTGTAAACGCGCTCTCTGCCAAGGTTCAACTTGTTTACCAGTAATTGATTTAGCAAATTAGTTCGTTGCCATTTATAGGAGGGTCAAAACTACTGCGTACTGCGAAATTCGAGAAAACGAAAAGAGTGAGTTTTGTTTTACTACGTGTTTAGCGATATTACAGCATCACCACGGTGGAGGACACCAGAGAGGGGCTTCACACATCGTGCCCATCTCGGATATCGAACCTGGGTCTTCGGCATGACCAGCGACCTCTTTAACCTCTAGGCTACATCACCGCTCCTAAAAGGAAAAGAGTGTCTGCGAGTGAGTGTGTATATACCGTCACAATGACCCAGGTAAACCAGTGGTACAGAGAACGACTCACATCACCGTGCCATGACGAACAATCTGTAATCGGCTTATATAATGTAACTGCAATGTGTCAACATCTCTAGGGTATTATTGCCAATGGAATTTCAACTTAAAGAATGAAAGTTTTTGCCTACCTGATACGTCTATCACTAGTTCCGCCTGCAGAAAGAAATTAAATAGTGACGTAGCTAAGTCACCAGATACTTCGAGTCTTCTAGTCCTTGGGTATAGAGCGATGTCTTCCTTCAAGCTGCTTTGATGTAATGCATATGTTATGCATATGTTTTATATGCTGTTATGAAATGTTGGACAAGAGAGTGAGAGTGAGTGGGTTTCATGCCACTTTTGCAATATTCCAGCACTATCACGGCGGTGAACGCCAGAATTGGGCCTCACACATTGTTCCCATGTAGGGAATCGAACTCGGGTCTTTGGCGTGACGAGCTAATTGGCTACAAAATATATAAATGAATAAATAAAAACAAACAAGCAGAGGTTGTGTGTTTCATTTGGACAACTTAGTCCTGTATTGGACTGATAGAATCAACACATTTGTAAAATCCTCACACATATATCCAGGTGTGTTTACTTTCGGCCTGAAAAATAAAAAGTACTAGTCCCTTTTTCATGTTGCATGAGAAATTCTACCAAAAATATATTAGCCAGAAAAATACAAACACGCGAATTACGAAGAAAATTAGACTAACAGCTAGTTTCTGAAATGAACGTATTTTACTGAAAAACGTTCATAGTGAAAAATATATATGTATAATGAAATGGAGGCCTGAGACTTTCTTCATTTTCATAAGCTAAGGAAATCTAGACTTGCCACATTTTCCAGACTTGCGTGGGCTTTCTTGGACAGACTAGAAGAAAATGTCACTGTTCTGTATTGCTGACCTGTGTTAGCTGTAACAAGGCACCGACTATCACCAGTGGTCATCTGGCGGTCAATGGTAACCGAAGAGGTTAGTTATCCTGTATTCTGTAGCATGTAGTTAGCAGCAGGTGATCATAGTCTAGGGTAGCTCCTGTTTTTCTGTTTACATGAGATTGATGGGATCAGATTGATAAAATAACGCTGTGGAATATGACTTGGCAGTCTTTTACCTTTGGTTTGTTTGTTTATTTTTTAATGTAAACGGCAATATCCACCAAGGAGGTACAAAATAATCTAGACAATCCATATAGACACATTTAATTGGCTGGTTTGTGTTTTAACGCCGATCTCAGCAATGTTCCAACTGTAGAGTGGCGGTCTGTCAATTATCGCGTCCAGGCTTCACTGACCAGGCAAGTCCAGTGATCAACATCACGAGCAAGGCTCTACGCGACAGAGAAAAATAGACAGTGACAGTATAAGCTTGAAAATGCATTTGAGCAAAAAATTCATTTCTTTATCAAAGTAGTCGCTGAAACGAAAGATCTAAAACACGTACTGTAGTGAATACTTTAACCACTATCACAAAATCCGTCTCCACCTGGCAGGGCCGCAGGTAGATCATGGGGTCAGAGGGGCAGCTGTTCCCCTAGCTTTTTTCACAGATTACGTTTTCTGCTTCATAGTAACGACAGAACACTCTTTTAACGTTACCCCTATGTTCATGATATGTTAGTCATTACATTAAGTAGCAAGTTGCATCGTGTTACACTGGATGTGAAATTTGCAGGTACTATTTGCGTCGTTTCTAAATAAATAGAAAAAGGCCCAGAGATCCATGTTTGTTGTTCTTTATATGCCCACTATTTGTTTGGATGATTGCTCGTTGGAAGTGAACTTATCATCAAGTGTGAGATTTCAACCAAACTGCCAACACTATGTATACGGTATAGTGGTGACCCGCACTGATAAAGTTATTCCTGAATAAACAAGACCACGAGTGATGTATTAACAAGAAGACCTACAACAGCTCGTGACGGGTGACCAAGGGATGGCCTGCATTGAACAGTCATCAGGTCGATGAGAGGTCTTTATCAGATCTAGGAAATACTACCGTGTGTTGCCTTAGTAGTGGTTTATTCAAACTAAAGTCGATATGGGCTTTTAGTTCCAGTAGTTCACGACAAAACGCCACCTTTCAGCAAGCGTTTTCTGAAACGCTCGACATAAAATTCATAAACTATAGAGCCACTCGTCTGGAGCACCAGAAGTTATTCAATTATGGCATCTGTACAACCTCTTGTGTGTCTCTGAATGTCAGTTTCTCACATAGAAACAAAGTTGCGTGTTGTCAGATCTTGCCAATCTAATCAATACAAGAACCGTTCTCTCATTCAATTACACAACGGTGAAATATTCATTTGCATACTACGTGACGTGGGTGACTCATCACTGTCGTCACTGATCTCATCATGGTATTCATACATTCGTCATCGTATATCAATCCACATTTAACATGGGTTGTTCGTGGGTTTTTTTGTTTTCGTTTTGATGTTGTTTTTATAGTTGATGATTAGACTGATTAACCATGGCAAGTGCTCGTAGACTCTGCAATTATATGTGCAGAGTTACACCCCGTGGGCGAGTCAGGATCCGCTTGTCATGCCCTCTAATTCCAGAGTTATCAAGAATAAAAAAAAGAAGAAAACACTCTTCGTGGTTATGAAAGTTAAACGCGTGTGGGGGAAGTGGTTGGGTACCCTAGTGGTCAAAGCTTTCGCTCGTCAAGCCTAAGACCCGGTTTCGATTTTCCACATGTTTAAAGCCCATTTCTGGTGTCCCCAGCCATGATATTGTTGGAATGTTGCTAAAAACGACGTAAAACCAAACTCACTCACTCACTCACAATAGACGTTGCCAAGCAGTGATATACCTGATATAGCTGTCAAACCGTCTCGTGACCTATAAATCACAACATTTACTTCACAGTTGTCTGCTATACCTTTCGGTAAAAGTACCTACGATCTTTTTATGGGACTACAACATAACCAGCTTACATCAGGTACAGCAGCTCACCTTCATTCAAAGATAAACAATTTAAAAGAGAGAGTGACGTTTAGCTATGGCGGCGGAATGTAAATAATGAAGTCTGGACGAGACAATCTAGTGGTCTACTGCATGAGCATCGATCTTCGCAACTGGTATCTTTATGTGTAGCCCAATTTGTGATGGCCCTCCTCTTGATATTGCTGAGCATTGTCAGTAGTGGCAAAAACAACAATAGCAATAAACAATAATCACAATGGCCCGTTGTACTCGCAAAGTGCGTGAGTGAATATGGTTTTACGCCTATGTCGTTATATCTCTGCACATTTTGCGTGACAGGTAGGTTAATGGTTCATAATCATATAAGAACCACTTCATCATAATCGTCATTACAAACTGATGTTAATATGACGTGACAGTTCTTGTACTTTATTGCATTTGTACAATCGAAGCTGCGATATTCTCTTCGATTTGTCATCGTATATGTCATACCAAGTCTAGCCTCTAGTTGTCATCACTATTTTTTACAAATATTGGTGACAACGTAACTTTGTGTAACTTATTTTTTCAAGTTCAAACTGTTCTTTTTTAGTGTCATGAATATTCCTTCTACACTTGAGGTTTGCACTTCACACAAATAACTGCATTTTCGAAATATACGTTTTCCACTTCTCATACAATTGGCAACTAGAAATCATTGAACGAAGTAATTATTTTAAAACAAATATTAAGCACTCCATAAAAAAAGTTGACATGACGGCGGTAAAGAACGCCTCCAAAGAGTGGGAGTGTGATAACTTGGGCATTATTTGATCATGTTTCATTTGTATTCTGTGAATAGCATGGAAGTGATAAATCTAGAAATTAACAAGATATTTTCGTGCCAGTTCCTAATTTGTTCATCTCTGCGTTTTGATCATGCATCGCTTCCACGTGTGTAATGCATTTCAAAGGACGGTCACACCACTTGTCATTTTCATCGTCACCCTCCAATCCGAGATAGATCTTGATTGACGGACGCAGTGTGTCGATTTCATCACCAGGTGTTTGGAAGCTTTGTGCAAACTATCTCTCTCTTGATGAGTAACCTAACCTTGATCCTTTGTCAATAAAATCGGCGAACACGGTTCCAGACCGTAAGAACACAAACCTGTAATTTCGGTTGCCTTAGATCACTGATCCGCCGTCAATCAAACTAATATTCAATTTGCATAGCGCTACAATCCTGTGTCAACTTTGGAAGCAGTAAATGTGGTGACATTTAAGTGATTGATAGTCATCGATCATTCGTCATTGATGACATCACTGCAATTGATCCTTTGATCTGTTTCAACCTTGAATGACGCAGCTTAATTTCACGAAGGGCAATGTATCAATAAACTGAGCATGCATATTTCATTACTGTTTTTTTAAAGCATGAGTAATAATGTCGCCGTGGCTTCTAATCGATTCGTCACTCGTGCTGTATATATTTACGTAACATGAGGTCAGACATTCACTAGAAAGCTCATGAAGAAGAAAAATCAATGTTTATTGAGTCAACGATAATCTTATAAATTACAGAACAGCGCGATGTTCTTCGAACATATGATAAAATATCTGGACAAGTGAAAGTTTCAGATGTAGCACATGTCTGGTCCTTGTTTTAACCAAGCGATCCATAATTCCTAGTCGGTGTCACAGTCCCAGCAACCCAGTATTGCTGCTTCAATGCTGAACGCCTAAATGAAGCAAGTCTAGATTTCCCTGACTCTCCTAATTCACTGGGACTCCTTTTCATTTTGAATGACTTTACTTGTTATTATCAAAATTATATTCAGGGACTGAGTATAAGTCTACATAAATCCCAATGGTACAGCGCAACATTGACAGCTTGTAAAGTGTGGATCGTTTGTAATGAATTTCTAACCTTCCCTAAAACCAGTCTTGTGAACAGTCAGACAATCTCTGACAATCCACAGTGATGTGGTCAATGCATTTTTACTAAAAAATAATAATACAAAAATCATCAGAACCAAACATAGTCTAACTATAAACAAGTTTTAATCGAATGATACATAAATGTTTAACACACAACCGTTTCAGTAACAAGACGGTCTATAACAGATTCGTTTGATTTGAATTATGAAAAATGAAAACGTATTACTGGTCCTCTCTGAGGAATTGAATCATTAATTCTGTTGATACACGTGGGAAAAACAACAGCAAAACTTAAAAACTTAAAACATATAATAAACTGAGTTAAAAAGCAAGTTCGTGTCTGAACATTCGGTTCATTATACCTGCACAAGGGACAGTGAACATCAAAGGGGTTTGTGGCTCGAATTATAATTTATCATTCATATCTTTGTGGTGTTGATTAAATATGCGTGAAAATAAACATGGGAACATATACATTGAATTGCCTCGTGTTTCAAAGTGAAATACGTCCATAAAGTGTTCATTATACACACTGTGCACAAATACAACATCAACACAAACAAAATACAAAATACAGGCAACGAGTAAACAATATTTGCATAGATGCTTGTGGGGTGAAGACCTGATTGAATGATTTTCAATATATGCAGTTAATATTACAACTATCATCATATGTTTACAACGAATCCTTTATTTCACTTTTTGTGTTGTAAAAAATAACAGAATATTAGTTCCCCAGGAGAAATGTAAATAACATGAAATCAATAGCTAATGTTTGATAAGAATAACAGGTTGAGGTTCGGCCAGACATCCAGTCACATCAGCGGACAGGGTGTATAGGCGCAAAAGGGCCATTTTCACCCACAGGAAATGCGCAATTTACAAAAAAGTAAGAAAACCTTTCAAAACCACGAGGGGAGTTACTATATGTGTCCATTTAAATGAGGGAATGGAACTTTCATCTGATCAAAAATGCATGTACAAAAATTAGCTGCATAGGTAAAGGTAAAATGTAAAATTACAGCAGATTATAAGCACGTCTTAGGTACGTACGTTTTCCTCGCATTTTCATTGTTTTGCAAGCATATCAGATTTTATCATCTGCTGATGAGGATGTCACATTTCGTGTTTAAACGATCATTTTCCGCGAGCGTGTTTCGACACTGAGGAGGGTGCCCTCGCTTAGCGCTCAATTGCAATAAACATAGAGGATGTCAAGCTATTACAGAAAGATCTGTAGATTTCTAGACCCCTCTGCCAAATGGCAAAACCTGATATGCTTGCAAAATAATGTCAATACGAGGGAAAACGTACCTTTACTCATGCGCCACGTGGTCCTCTTCCACTGTCCAGCGAGGAAATAGAGTTGCTTTTGGGGCAACTCCACATTTCATGTGGATGGCACTTCCACCTTGTGCGTTCCGATATATCTCCACTATACCCACTATACCCTCCCTTACCTCCCTTGGCTGGCTTTTCATCCAATCAGGTGTCTACGCTGGGAAGTTGAGCGTACCAATCGAAACTCACTTTCGCTTTTTAAATTATCTAACCGATTAATCCTGGCAACACAATTCATGCAGAGGAAATCTGAAAGAGGTTCTTGCACATATTTTATTTGGAAGTTTCGAATTTGACAATGATTTTCCCAGCTATCTTTGTTGAAGACACTGGCTAGCTCGGTTGTAACGGTTGTAACTGACTGGCTACTTTGAGAATTCGGAGCCAGCAAAGGGAGGAAATGGAATTATCGGGCCTGGCCGTAGTTACATCCGGGGTAATAGTAGAGTGAGTGAGTGTATGCGAGTGAGTTTAGTTTTACGCCGAACTCAGCAATATTCCAGCTATATGGCGGCGGTCTATAAATAATCGAGTCTGGACCAGACAATCCAGTGATCAACAACATGAGCATCGATCTGTGCAACTGGGAACCGATGACATGTGTCAACCAAGTCAGCGAGCCTGACCAATCGATCCCGTTAGTCGCCTCCTACGACGGTTATAGTGGAGATTTATCGGATCGTATACCCAGGAGATGTGGAGGATGGCCTAGATGAAGATAAAGATGAAGATGTAGGGTAAACACACCTTCCGTCATGGACATTGATTCTCTCTTGAACTTTGAAAAATCAACCAATTTCCATTTAACATTTTCAATGTGGGAAGGAGCCATTTAAACATGTTTTACAATTTTCATACCAATAATTCATAGCTTTCCGAGACTTTAAAAATTGTCATTAGTGAAGAAGGGGTTCTTATCTCGTCGCCTTCTTTGGTTGAAGTCGTTAAAAGGTGATCTTGTTTGTCTGCAAATTCAAATATTGTGTTGTACATTACTGATACGTCAATAAGTACCGTAATAACACAGTGACCCTCATGGCCATTCATTCACAAGGTTAGACCAGCACTAAGAAATCTGGCACCAGGTATTGGAGATTAATTCTTATTTAAAGGTAGATATCGAAGCTTATTCCTCAAACGTTTAAAGCTTATTCCCCAAACGCTCAAACTCCAAACGATTAACGATTGTATTTAAGCATGATGGTTGTTTAACAAGATGTGAAAAAGTGCAGTTGTGATATAACTGTCGTCAAAAAGTAATAATTATGACGTCTATTGACGTCTATCACTTGTTGCTTTAATTGTTTGGGCGCCTCTTAGGTTCTGGTCGATATTTCATCACTATGCAGTAACATGTTGATTTCATTATTTGTCATGATTTTCCTGACACATGAGAATTCCCTGCTACAACCAACGGTTGATTTCGTTACGTGAAACTGTAACGACCTGTCCTCAGAAGGGAATACACGCCTGTTTACGGGGGTAGCTCCTGTCGGGACAGTGGGAGGTACAGTGGTCTTGGAAGTAGTAGTCTTTACACGCCTGGAACACAGAAATATGTACCATGTCATGGTTGTGTATCATTACAACTCGTCATCATGGCGCGGCGTCTAAGACTCTGTAGAGTTCCCTCCCTTGAGTGTACCAGGAACTGTAGACATGCATCTAGCCTCTGAAACGAACATACACTAAGGGAAAGAAATAAGTGGCAGTGTTCCTTTATACACCCTCACATTTCCCCGAACAGCGCTATTCATGAAAATTTGACAATATTAAAGGAACGCTTGAATTTTCTTATGTTTTAGTTGGTTCGCTCAGTACATGCTACAGGAAAAAAAGACATTTTAATTATCCTACTAACATAATATACATTCTAGAGACTTTCTTCTTTTAATAATGTAACCAAGTAACAATGAAACAACTACTATATCAGGGAGTTTGTTTGCCCCCTGTCGTCAATACCTTTACATATGTCTGAGTGTTATGGCAGGGGGGATGGACAAGTAGTCTATGGCTGAATCAGGCATGCCTGTGAAGACGGGGGTGGGTGGGTGGGGTAGCCTTGTGGTTAAAGCGTTGGCCCGTCACGCCGAATACCCGGGTTCGATTCCCCAGATGGGTACAATGCGAGATGTCAACTTCCGTTGTCCCACGCCGGGATATTGCTGGAAAATTGCTAAACGCGGCGTAAAACATACTCACTCACTCACTCACTCACTGTGGAATGGTGGAACAGAAATTGAAACTGCGGTGATATACATGTGCCACACAGCCTTTTATCGGTTGTACTGTTGTTCTGAGTATAATGTGAAGGTATGTGTGACAAAACTACAAGAACTTATGGATATGGGTTCGAACCCTGATTTGTCCTTGTCACACTTCGACATTCGTCACCTGTACCACTTGGCTACCACATCACACAGAGACGCCGTGATACAAGCCTAAATCGGTGGTACACCAAACACACACGTTCTTGCAGGGATACCCGTTGTCACGATCAAACACATAGGCTCACAGAGTTATGCCCCTTAGTTCCCTGGCTGTCAAATCCAGTCCATAACCGACAGCTGAAAGCAGTTTTGGAATATTTCATCAACATTAGCTGACACGTAGTAATATGACTAACACCTTCGAGGTAAATTGAACTGACCCCCATTTTAAAGTAATTTTCACTTACCACACAGTCGCGTTCCGTTGGTCCAGTGCAGCCTACAGCACAGGTGGGGTGACAACACTGATCAGCGTTGGGGCCATAGCAGCGATAGGGGCAGGTCTCATCACACTTCCCAGAGTTCACTGTGGAGATAATGAGACGTTTGTAGTCAATGCTCCAGAGGTCTCCGCTTCCATTCGTTTAAAGCAACAAAATGTAAATATTTTAAAAGTTAACTCTAAATACGCCTACATTGTCCAAACTTTCGTTCAGTATCACAGTGGGATTGCTATTTAGAGCTTTCAAACCCTCCATGTGTTCACTACTTGGACTAACGCTTGGTCCTTACGATTTATTTATATATAATTTTGGTGGTAAATAGGCTCATGCAAACTGGAAAAAGCCCCAGTGAGAAGGGAGATCCTGATTCTTTGGAAGTCTAGACTTGTTTCATTTAGGGCTTCAGCATTGAAGGGAGGGCTGGGCAGTAGGGAAAATAACGTGGTCCATAAACTGTGAGGCAGACTATTCACATCTCTAACATCCTCTGCATTTCCTCCCCAACGCTACATCAGGGCATGTAACACTTGCTTCTGGTTTGAAGCCGAGGAAATACATTTAATGTCCAGATGTTAACAAACATTTTCTGCATGAATTAAATGTTCGGATTTCTCCAAAGTTTGAGGGCCGCGAAGATTCGGGTTAAAACTGGTATTTAGCAACCCCTGCAAGAGACGACTAACGGGGTCGGATGATCAGGTTCTCTGATATAGTTAATGCATATCGTCTTATCTATACTACCAATCAATACTCATAATGTCAATCACTGGATTGTCACGTCATTCTTCATATCATACATTTCACTACATAACCCGCGGTATGAAGAACTATGTTAGTGAGGTGAAATAAAGGTGTCTCACCCTCCTGACAGATGTCGTACGACCAGCACCTCCGGACGCCGTCAACGTCGCACTTGTCCGAGCAATTGTCACCTGTTAAAGACAGCACCATCAATGTATACCAATGTTTATGAAGAGACAGGCACTAGGCACAGAAGCAAGTTGCTATTTTCTCCAAGGACTGTTGAAATACCACATATGTAATGAAACAGTTAGTCATATGTATCGCCTCTGATCTAGGTACATAGGGGTAGGGGCCAAAAAATACATAGTTCAGGCATCCAGTCTAACATGTTTGTCTGATCTTAGCACATTAAGATTAAAGGAAACTCCACCACCGAAGAAATGTAGTTCTGAACAGCTAGGTTTTTGTGACCGAGTGAATTGAGTCTTACCCTCTTATTAAAATTATAAACAGGCGACAAATGTTAGAAGAAAAAAGTTATAAACAAGATCTTATTTAAGAATTTGTTGTTATCCGCTTTGATGACAAGCATGAACTCTGATATAGTACTGACAAACATGTATCACAAATAAGCATGTGTGAATATGAATATATTTGACCCCACGATAATAGACTCAATCGGATGCATAGCTAAATAATTGTGTTTCCGCCTAAACATATGCATTCCTATACATCAGGGCAAAAACCACACTGGCGTTACGTTACAAACACACAGTACAGTCATTTGTTGTGCAAAATCGCGGTTACACCTTTGTTCAGCACAGAAACTTTCGATAACTGAATTTACTTATCTTTTTTATCGTCGAAGTAGCCTGTCGAAGTAGCCTGTCGAAGAAATGTGTGTTTTTGATTCAGTGTATATTTATATAATAACGGCAAAGTAACCGTGCATCATATAAGTTCAGTGAAATATGCTACATCCGCCATGAACCGTTCAGTACATACTCGTAAAGATTCCTCATTACCATTCGCGATTCACGAATTATTCATCGTGCACAGGTTGGCTTTTTGTTGGTACCTAAGCACGTGGTTTTATCATGTTAAAATCGCATACTCATTATTTTACTGTCAGGCTCTTATAACATATTCTTAACCGTAACATAATGTAAAATAACGCTCACGAATTGCCGAAACGCGGTGAACGTCTCCGCGCCGTGGGGAGTCGATAAACAGGAGTGATGGAAAACGAAGTTGCCGTACATTTGAATGTTGATGAAAACAATATCTTTTCATGAGTTATCTACAGAAGAGCATTCTATGTCGATCGATCACATGTGACGTGACGGAATCGATAATAAAGATGCCACATTAACAGCTCGCAAATTTTGTTTGAGAGAAATTAGTGGTTGAACCAAGCGGCTGATAGAGCGCAACATCTAACACCGACGTCCTGCTATCCAAATGTTGCTTCCACGTCAACGTCAGTAAAGACTAGCTTTGTGGACAGCATGTAAGGTTCGCACGACAAAATTTCATCTAGTCATATCTGATGGTTGCGCAAGGGCATACCGTTTTAGGCGTCAAATTTGGGTGTGGACGTATAAAGGTATTCTGCAACTCATAGGAGAACACGAGTCATTAGTGTGCGAACTGCAATGGAAGGCATTCTGGGCAACTGCAGGAACGTAACATCGCGTTGCTGCAGGATAACGCCATTCCAAGTGTTGCACGTGTTGTAACAGACGTTTAGAAGCAGTGAAACCTTTCTAGATTACCAACGACATGAGTCGAAGCGCACGATTTCACGACTATGAATACACAATGCCCTTTGGAAACTGGGAGACGACTGTCTGCATATATCGACAATGACATGCATCAACCAAGCGCGCCTGATCAACCGTTCCTGCTAGTCACCTCCAACCACAAGCAGGGGTTTCATGGTGAAGATCAGTTCTATCCCAGATCTTCACGAGTCGGCAGCCGGTAGTGCAATCCAGGAGTGAACTCACTTGCTGACATTTGGAACGAATAGCTGTTTTCAGTCATCTGGTGCTTTAAATGCACCGCCGCTGCCTTTCCCCATTTAACGGAAATGGAGGTCACACCCGCTGCTTACATTGTTAACAGCACTCTTTCATGGGGGTGTCGCTGGGTCTCCTGACACCATGCCGGGATTTTGACAGTACATGTTTTATGATTAGCATTAATCAAACGACTGATACTACAATGCTGTCTCCGGTAACAAACCATTTACTTAATACCCAGCACACTACTTTCTCTCTAGCAGTGTTCCTCGTCCACCTAGCGTCTTTTTCAAGATGGCGGGACTTCCGGTTTAGGAATCGAAGTGCCGTCATCTTTGTAAAAGACACTTGGGAGACGAAGTACACTTTTCTTTATGCTAGTATATATTTCGAATATTAGATTTAGAGGTTCTCAGGCATTGGTGTGTGAGTCAGTCCCAATATCCATGACGTTTTCAGTGTTTATTATGATTGTTTGAGTCTTGGATTGTTTGACTGGCTTGCAATACTTAAGAAATATTGGTTACAGAACCCAATCAGCGGACTGGCTGTTTCCAGTCGGGCTGTTGGAGCATCATTGTTGAATACCAGTAGAAGTTCTCTGACTCAGCAATGAATCACACAACGAGGCTAGATTTACGGTAACCAATAGCCCACACTACTGTATTTATGCCACGACTGTCATAAACCTATAACACAAACATTCACTTGGTAAATCCATTAACAGTAAATTGTGGCACCGAGCCTGTGTAATCTTCTCTGTCACGACAACAATGATAAAAAAAATTAATACAACCAGAACGTCTCCTCAGGACCTCGCGATATACGTATTACCGTTCCATGTCACGACACACCACGATTGCCTTAATCTCCTACTTTCGACAGACTTACGGCAGTCGTAACAGTAAGCTCCCCTATCGTAACCAATTCCAAAGGGAGATAACTTCACTTGGCGCGTTTTCTCGTATCTTTCTGGGTCATGACAACCTACTTCGAAAATGTTTCCAAGTTTACTCATGTAAGTGTTACAGTGACTTTCGGCGAAACTCGTATAGATAATATTCATGAGCGTTGATAGCTCGCTTTGAGACTTAACGATCTCTGTGCAAATCAGATATTCTTCAGTGTTTGTTCGATATAACATGGCGGCCACGCCAGGCACACAGCCGGATCGATCTATCGGTAGATGTTGATTGGTCGTTGTGATAAAGTTATCACTGTTACCAAACCCGAAACGTTTACGACTGTATACGAGCAGTGAGAATTGGGCAATTATGTCTTTCTATCTCGAAATGATTGCTATTTGATATATTACCCCAGGGTACGCGATTGTGATATGTTTTAATTTCATTTCTATTTGTGGCCGTGTTGGAAATGCCAGACAGGGAATGTGTGCCTGATATTAAGCGCATGGTGTCAATTCAGCAAGAACATGCTTATAACGAAGTCTTGGAGGCTGATATCATTTTGTTATATCCGTTGTTTACACTACTGTGGATCGGGTGGACAGGACCAGCTATCTGGCTGGTGATTGCATGACGTCGTTGCCTATAACATGTTGCTCATAATATTAATCTCTGGCCTGTGGTTCGATGAGAGGCAGTGTCGAAGACCCAGGTTCAATTCCTCACATTGGTGAATCCCATTTCGGGTGTCAACAACCGGAAAATTGCTAAAAGCGGCGTAAAACCATACTTAGTCATGCACTCACTCAAAGTCCGTGACAACCAGCCTTAATGATGCCGACATGTGAGTGTCTACCAACCGAGGGTTACTTGACGTTACTCGACCCATGGGTACCGTGGGTGGCCTCGTGGTTAAAGAGTTCGCTGGTGGGGTTTGATTCGCCACATGGACACAATGTGTGAATCACATTTCTTGAGTCCCCCGCCGTATTGCTGGAATATTGCTAAAATCAGCGTAAAACCATACTCACTCACTAATTCACTTACTCACTTTGGACTTCATTAAGTGACCATACGAATCAGTTTACTTGTATACGAATTGCTGGATGCAAACCATGAAAGAAGTCCTCTTGATTGACTTCAAAATGTCAACAGTGAAGGCTTGTAAGGTTATTGGTTGCGATCGTCACGCAACGTGGAGGTCCTGGGGTAGAATAGCAACCCATGCTTGCCATAAAAGGCGACTAGGCTTTTCGTAAGAGGCGACTAACGGGATCGGGTGGTCAGGTTCGCTGGCGTTTTTGACACATGTCATCGGTTCCCAATTGCGCAGATCGATGCTCATGTTGTTGATCACTGGATTGTCTGATCCAGACTCGATTATTTACAGACCGCCGCCATATGGCTGGAATATTGCTGTGGGCGGCGTATAACTAAACTCACTTACGCAATGTGCGCGGATTTGAATCCTTACATAGCTAAGACGATCTAACGACTAGCGAAGTGGTCGTGTAAGACATGCACGTTTAGCTGATTTGTAGCAAATGAATGGCCTTACAGTGAAGAATGGGATGAACATTGGGATACAATCAGGTTTTAATTGTGACTTACATGTTTGGGAAGAGGCCAGCTCCTCGAAGTTGATGGAGTTGTTTCTGCCGGCAGTGATGGTGTCCCAGTCGATGGTGTCGACGTAGCAGAGGGCGGGGTTCTGGGAAAACAACACTTTCCCCACAGTCACCTCTGTCAACACAGAAATCAGCTGATAATGAGCACATACCATATTTCTAGGAAACCTCACTTGGATTACTGGTCATACATCCAAACATCTCAGCGTGGGTACAGGTCATTTATCTAAACATCCTTGTAAGGAGAAGGGATAATATGTTTAATAAATCTATCGTGACGTTTAAAAAATCCAAAGAGTACAACTTACAGCTGCATTCGAATGTCAGCCTTTCCCTGCAACTCTAAACCATTACAGACATCTATACCAGTTAACTACAAACCTTTCAGTGACGGCATGTGCAGCTCCTTCAGACCAACGTTGACGTCAGGGAATCGTGATGTCAGAGCCACGATAAGACTGTATTCCACACCTCTAACGCGATATGTATTGTTGCCCCTGACAACCTCTAGCGACGTCAAGGGAATCCTCTCGACCTCAGTCACCAAGCCAATCAGAACATAGCCACTGACGTAACGGATCTTGGACAGGAAACTGAGGTCATAATCTATTTTGGGATCGTCCAGATTGGTGATTTCCAAGTTGCCATGGACATACGTGCAGTCCTGGTACCGGTTCTTCAGATTCTGGTAATGTAAATCTAGGGTTCCCGAGTAGCCAAACCCGACCTCGGTACCATGACAACCTGTACGAAAAAGGTAATAGTTACTGACGGCATGTTAATAATGAACTCAGTGTAATTCAGATTTAAGGAATATAATTTAAAACCAGACACAAAGTGTGGTGGTGTGTGGCCCTGTACATAACGCTCAGGTCACAAACCAGTTGAAGGAAAGAACGTCGGGCTTGGAGAGAGATGGGTGTCCGAGTTTGGGAGCTCGACTTTTCAGAGTTTCTAGGACTTCAGTTCTGCCCCACAACGAAGTACATGTGATACAATTGGTCTCGCTTTACGCAAGTCAGTTTGTTCAAAACAGAAAATGGGTACCCGGTGGGATAAATGTCATTATTAATCTTCTTGCGCCTCACACCCAACATGGGTTATCCCGGGTAATAATGTGTTGTGCTTCGATTGTTAGTGCTACGAACATTCACAGAGTGAATAGACTATATATGAATGATAAATGTACCATGGATGGACCTCGGAGTCAAAGACGATAGTAGAAGCAGCTAGCCATGGAATCATGTCTTTAAGGATCTAATGTATGTACCAAGGAATGGCCTCTGTAAATTCATTACACAGTCGGTATTTCATGCTAAGCGATTGCGAGTGGGAAGTGAGTGGTCGTGGGCACAAAAAGCCCTCAGTTTCACATTTGCGACCAGGCAAAGGAGTCGGTTTGATTGTTATTCTGAACACTGAAGGTTAACAAGGTGCAATGGCTTATCAGAAAGCTCCTCCACAAATGCCCAAATATGAGCAGACTGGGTGAATAACTCCGCCTGCTTTGCTCCCTGTCCAGCAGTTCATTATCATCAACAAAATCTACCTCAAATTTCAGATTCTGTCCAACAACCTTGGAATTCATTGCCTTCGTCATGCGTCTTGACTATGCACCACCAGAAGATCATTCGATAAATTAATATGTGCACACTAAAATTACATCATGAAGAGCCTCCACATTAATTAACCTTTGCCCTTCAGTGCTGACTGACATGAACGATATAGAGAATGAGTGAGTTTAGTTTTATAATGCACCCAACAATATTCCAGCCATATGGCGGCGTCTGGGCTAGAAAATCCAGTGATCAACAGCAGGAGCATCGATTTACGCATTTGGGAACCGATGACATGTGTCAAAAACGCCAGCGAACCTGACCACCCGATCCCGTTAGTCGCCTCTTACGAAAAGCATAGTCGCCTTTTATGGCAAGCATGGGTTGCTGAAGGCCTATTCTACCCCGGGACCTTCACGGGCCGATAAGGAGAGGAAAGATGGTGGTGTTTTACTATATATACAAAGACGCACAGGTTCATCTCACAGAACTCTTGAACAATATCTAGCAAAGGGGATCAACAACAGTAAGAAACCGTTAGATGTCGGGGCCATGGAACCATATTGTCGTGGTTGTGAACGTGTTCTAACTACTGTCAAAACTGACCTTTTTGGAGTATTGCAGACTGGACTAAAGAGTGTACGCACACTATTGATACTATCAAAGTCTCGTGCCTAAATGAACATCCGGTTGGTCAACATCCCCACACAATTCGGTCGATCGATGGCAGGATGTGCATAGCCACCTTCAACTGGGCCAATACAGTTTTTTTCTGTGCATGCTTTTCAGTCAGGTTGGTCAAGTTAGTTGATGCACTTTGCGAGATAAGGTCCGTTTTATTACATCATACATCTTGATTATGGATCAGACTTTCTTGACAGGGGCGCCGCCACTTGTTTGAAGCAAATGCAAGTAATACGGCAGGATGGATCTGACTGGTAAATTGGAGAAGACACCATGCACAGTATTGCCGAGTACATTGTTCCCTACATGTTCTCTAAAGATTACTCACCTAACTAATGGTAGTTAGCATTGTCGTAATTCCTCATTCCAAAGACTGCATACTCTGTAGAATGAGTCTTTGCTCATATGTACTTCAATATAACCTACATTGCATATATTCCAAGATTTCAGCTGAAAAGGTATTATGATATTATTACCATTGTCACTATTAACATTTTGTGCCATAATAATATATGAATTAATGAACTTTGAATCATATATCTGAAACCTGCTGACAATCCTAAGAACAGCTCTCCAAGTGGTCTGTAAAACACCCTGAAACACATACATCCAAGAAAGCTCATGCAAGTCTAGAATATCTAGCAAGTCTAGATAGCCAAAGTTTCGTCTGAAAATGAAGAAAGTCTCTGGACTCCTTTGCATTATATTTTAGAATCATAATTTAGCAACTGTTTTGTTTTGTTTTGTTTTCTGAACATTATGTTCATTTTAGAGACTATACCCCAAGTCTAGCCCCTAAGATTCAGACTGAGTTGAGTTGAGGCGAGGTTTACCTTCAGCACTGTTTCAGTTACATGGCGACATACCTTTAGTGGATTGTGTAAGCGCAAACAAGGTCGCCCTTGTTCCATTATACGGATATAATTACGAAAACACAACTAGACTTGTCGTTCAGTACAGCCAGGGATCAGGCTATGCTGATAGCACCATGTCCTCAACAGCTATTGTATTACAGCTGTGGCCTTATTGCTGTTTTCACAGCTTCCTCATCCCCGCATGGGATAAGCGTGGATCGGAGTTCAAGCCAATTAAAGACTAAGGAATGTGAGCTATCGAAACAAAAAGAAAGGGGTCAAAGGCTATCACCTCGAGTTACCCGCTTTGAAGGAAGGTTATATAGGGTCACCGAATCCCGAAATAAAGCACCCTAATGAAAGTGTTGAGTGACACACGCCGTTACGTTTACTGGCGTGTAATAGCACTGCTGGGATCAGTTGTAGTTGGAGCACAGGATTATTGAGTAAAGAGTATCTTTTGTAATGGAGGCCCTTCTTGGACTGAACCAGAACCCTACCCACTGACCGATCCGATTATATGTCATAAGCATTGTGCGCACTGTCACATATAAATTCTTAATCTGCGACATGTAAAGATATGTACCGTTCATATAAATATACGTAACGTTCAATCGGACATCGATAAACACGCTAACGGCGATCAGTACTGTCAAGAGATTTGACCTTTAGACCTGTATCATGAGAATGTTTTTTGACAATGACTGGGGTGTAATTCTGTGACACAACGTGACGTACCGCTGGACTCTTGTAATGGACACCCCACAGCCTTTGCACTAATCGGACAGGGATGGCACTAGTCCGTCTCCCATAACCATATTAATCTCCAAAATGCCTAGCCCTCTCGGCAATGCTTAATCCCTACAAAAAGTGAAGCAAGTCTTCAGGACCTGTCATCCTCTGTAAGAAAACTAACTCTCTTTAGGGTCGGGCTACAAAGTGAACATGAGTCTCTAAACTCCCTGCATATCCTTTTCAAATTAAATGGGTCTGTTTGTTACTTTCAAAATAATATATTTTCAGGGACTAAGCATTAATTATGTCCAGTCGACTTGACGTTGCTCTTGAACGCCCAGAACCTGTTAAGGTCCCTTATGGTGCCTGTCACTTGGTACCGAATGACTGGTATGGTGTTATGAACACAGAAAGGCTTAGCGAAAAAATGTCGATGGTCACCTTATTTAAGATGATTTTTCCATTTAGCACGGGAATTATCTTCCGCAAGTACCATATCAACACCTCATATAATACTGTATATAAATGTTCACGGTAGATGTGTTACATGAAACAGGCTATAGCCCCAGCTCGCACTGGCTGTTCCGGGGTACTGGTTACACCCCTCCTCCCCAGTGGAGTACAATGAATCTCTCTACACAAACCGGAGCTGGCGGGTGTTTGGCGTGGAACCAACACCGTCACTAAAGTAACAAAATTTGTACTTACGGTGGGTTATCCATCCTGCAAAAGAGAAGAATTATATCATTATCGGACTGAAGAAGTGAACATAACAGCGTTGATGCCATATACATAGAATATTCTTTCCTCAGAGTGTTTTCAAAAATTTGGAAAGAAATATGCCGCTGCTTTCGATAGCTAAGCAACTAATGCATGTCAGTGATTTGATATCATCGACTTTTGAGCATAAATATATATGTGTGTGTGTGCGTGTGTGTGTGTGTGCGTGCGTGCGTGCGTGCGTGCGTGCGTGTGTGTGTGTGTGTGTGTACACAGTTGGGTTCTAACTATTGGCGGTAATTGGGAAATGGTCGTGGTCGCCGTGTACAAATCTCTTTGGTGTATTTTTTTCAGGTCATATAGAAATCGAATATGTCTCTGAAATAATGTTAATCGAAATCAGATTTCTGTTACATTTCAGTTGAAAAGGAACCTTGTGTGAATGGAAGTTTTAAACAAAGGAAATATAGCCTTTTAATATTTAGGACTATGGTCTTGCAGTAGAGTTTAGCGGATGGGGAAGGCATATGGTTCTTGACTGATGTAGCGAGGGAGCAGTTTTACGCCGCTTTTAGCAATATACCACCAATATCACGACGGGGCACACCAGAAATGGGCTTCACACATTGTAACCATGTAGGGAATCGAACCCAAGTCTTCGTTGTGACAAGCAAACGCTTTAACAACGAGGCAAACCCACCGCCCCGATGGAAACTGTGTGAGATGTAGTCTCTCACAGTCATTGAACCACAGTATTTTCCCTACAGCCAAACCCTCCCCGCAATACTGAACCCTAAATGAAGCAAGTCTAGACTTCCCCAGGTTCAAGGTATGTTACCATCTACACGAAAACTCACTTTAGGGGTTGGGTTTCAAAGTAAACATGAATCTACAAGATCACCGGGGTTCCTTTACAATTTAAATTTGTTTATTTGTTACTAATATCAAAATTATATATTCAGAGACGAAGCAATAGTCCAGCAGGGATGAGGAAACAACAGCTCCTGCACTGAGCATGGTGATGAAGTGGGGTTAATCACTGCATCCCTGACAGGAGATGGATATTTATTCTATGATGTAATGAACGGAGACATATAGTTAGAAGAAAGAAATCTCATAGAACTCCCCGAGTAAGTCTACCGTACGTCAGTTCAACAAACGTCTGTGAATAGTGAGTTTCTCCTGGCTTGAACATACTATACATTCAAGGACGATTTGACTAAATTATCTCTGAAATGTCTTTACATTTCCGTGATTTAATTTTAGTTTATGTTATATACGTAGAAACTGGAATAATAAACTTATTAAACTCAAACTGACAATCAACTAATTTAAATCTTGGGAAAATATATTGGTATATTTTGCTTTTGAACTTCATGGTATACAACATAAATACTTCATGGAGCAGTAAAAAGTTGTATTTGTTAATATACTCTCTTTCTCTCTTTCTCTCTCCGTGTGTGTGTGTGTGTGTGTGTGTGTGTGTGTGTGTGTGTGATATTTGTTTATGTTAGAACTGTATTGTCCTGTTGGGCTGTGTTAAATTTGTTTGTTTCTTATTAAAACCATATGTTTTGTCATCTGTTATGGATTTTTCCCATAAAACAAAATGATGAAGGGTTATTAAGTTCGTTCCATTTACGCCATTTACTTCAGTCAACTGTTCTGAATATGATTTTGTAAATTATTCTATAGTGTTTAAAGGTACGGTTTAGACATGAACTGGTGTATTGTAGAACAAATTCGTCACATTGAAAAGGTAAGTGTCATGAATTCAATAAATGATGAAACTCGGTGAAAATTGGAGAATCCCTCACAATAATTACACTCAAACATAACTGTTCACATGCATGATGTTTGCACGCTTTCAAGCAGCTTAATGCATGGTTCTCGTGCAAATCATCTGCATAGGGTTTGCAGTTCCTTCAAGTTAGTGGAGAAATTCATCTTTGACGTAACCATATATATGTACATAACATATAGTGAGTGTTTTAAGTGAGTGTACACGTTTGATGGGTAGTGCCAAATGCTGCTAAATGCCCTGATTGTTCATCCCCGAAACCCAACGTGCCCTTCTGCACTGCCATCGTGCAGTCATTTTCCATTTGAACTTCTTTGATCAATACGAGATCGGTGCCGCATGGAGACTCTCATCATATTCAATGAAGACCCCTCGGAACAGTCGTGTCTCGTTATTACAATAACGTTTGCCATTTCAGACTTAAACAAACCAGGGTTACACTAAATGATCACTTACAGTTACAAGAATGGATGCGTTTTCCAGTAGGGAACCAATTTGGATTTTACATAAATAGTCTAACAAACCGAACTCATCTCATAAGTGTGGCTATCGTGATTCGACGTCTTTAACCCGTTCCCCATCAGATATCGTAAACGTCATAAAACACCGAGGATACTTACTGAGATTGAACTCATTTAACTGTACTCTTCAATGATAAAAATAACATTAAACGTAAAAGTCGAATTTTATCGAACTCTTTCTAAATTAAATTGTCACCGTCCCGACCCTGTTGCATGGAGATGGTGAGAAATAAGATATTGATTAATTAATAAAACCCGGGAATATTCTCAGAAATTCCTTCAAATCACTTAAAGGCCTTCCTCAATCCCGTTTTGATATCTGGTAAATTACCCAATAAAACATCATAAAATGAGATTTCAAATTTATGATAAGAAAACCGAGGGTTTATAGGAAACAGACTGACATCGAACGTTATGGGGCTAAAGATGGACCTATTGTTTTTGTAAGAGGTTCTTAAAACCCCTTCGCCCACTCGATCTTAAATGATTGTTTACTTTTAGAGCATCCTTTCATTACATGTTATGCTGAAACCAAAATGTTGTATAAGCGAAACAAGGCAAAGTGTACGTTCTGCGTAATGTATGCCGTTCCCAGCGGTATAACGGGAGAGGTGTTTCCTATTAGCCAGTGTGGTTGGCATCAGCCATAGCGAGAACCACATGTGTTCGTCAAACACTGATATATTTCCCCAGCCATAAATTCCAACCATTTACATACTCACCAGTTTTATCAAATATGTCCTCATCAACCTTCTGGACGATCTCGATGCCAAGAACTTGGGATAGTACTCCAAAAAGTAACACGCAAACTTTCATGTTTATGTTATAAACTTCTCCAAGAAGTTACCCAGCCTCTTTCTCCGTCGTGGCACCAAGTCACGTGACCCCATTCATTTTACTGCTATGTTTCTCTTCAGAAAAGTCGGATCGCCATGGCAACTGGAAAGCAGTCGTTACGCGCAGGTCAAGGATGCTCGGTGCTTTCACTGATTATAGACAAGGGACAAAGATCTTTATGATTTCTTGGTTGAGAAACCAAGTCAGAACCACCACACATCCACGCGCGCACGCGCACTTGGATCAGTCTGTATTCAAAAACACATGGCTTACTGATTAAAACACTGGTAAACTTTATACACTAAATGCGTTCTTTTCTTCCGCCGATTATGCTAACAACCTTTGACCGTGGGAGTTATATAACTGTTCAAATATTGAATCAAATTGGTATATTTATAACGTTTCAATTAAAAAATATTTAGCAAACAGCGATAAGAACACCGGCTGAAGAGACAGTACAGGTGATGTATGCAGATAGATAATGAGGTGTCGGACAGAAGGTGACTTTACAGGGACGGGTCCAGGATTTGGGAGAAGGGAGTTGTACTCGTATCATAAAGTCCAAAGGTTAGGGGAATATGCTACCCAGGAGATATATTTCTGTGTGTATTAGTTTTCGTTTGTTAACTCACTCACTCACCCTGGTAAAAATGAGCATAACAGACTCACTCTGTGCACTTTGCCAATTACGAAAGGGTTCCGTGTCACTCAACATTAAACCAACTTTAGGGATATAGCAACTCCTATTCCGCATGTGCGACGTTCCAATACGCATTCTTATAGCGTCTAGTTGGTTGATTCGTTTATTACTCAAAATAATCCACCGTCGGTGGTACATGAGTTTAATAAAGGGGGCATACAAAATGGGCAATCAAAATGATACATCAATTAAAGTGTTTCCAAATCTGCCATATCGTAATTCTAAACCGCCACCAAAGAAGAACCCCTTGACACTGAGTGCGAGGTGCTGGGTGGGGTGTTTACGAGCGCTTCAATTAATGTCAGCTCGACAGGCCAAAGTGTCCAAAGGCGGGATGAGGGTCGGTTGTTCAAAGTGGCTGACGGTTAAACCTAGTCGGTACCTAAACTGTATTTACCAAACAACCGCTCTGGGCTGCAATTAGTGAAGAACGTACTAAAGTCTAAAGCATTTCTTTTGATCATATCCTGTGCTTCTTAGAAGCTGACATTTTGTCTAGATAAATATGTTTTGTATGAATGCGTGCGTCCGTACATGTGTGAGTGTTGTGTTTCAAGGGTGTTTATATCTTCATGCCATATAGATAAATCATCCCGCTTTGACAATGTAACCTATGATCATTTTCACGACTGATTTACACGTACGAAACATCTTTATAAAGTCAAATATAATATGGTAATTCCTGGCATGTCATATAAATATGTATAAATTACTAGTATGTAAATATCAATACGTCTGAACAGGTCACGTACAGAATCTATACTGTTGTTTCATTGCATTTCCCTGCAAACTGTTTTAAGACCATTTTTCGAATATCGGATGAGTCACAGTATTATTATGATTGACTAATGAAGGCTTGTATTCGTTTAACTGAGAATATTGTATCCGCGTCGTCTGTTTTAAGAGTTTCTCGGAGAAAACATATATGGCATTTCCTTTTTTGGTTTTAAAAACGTCTCTATATCTAGACCTAACCTCCTGGGAAGATGGGGGCGGTGAGGTCCCCTTATGGTTAACAAGTCCGCTCGCTACGCTGAAGATCCGGGTTCGATTCTGCACATGGGTACAATGTGTGAAGCCCACTTCTAGTGTCCACCTAAGTGATGTTGCTGGAATATTGCTAAAAGCGGCGTAAAACCAAATTCACTCACTCACACCAATAAAACTAGATGATAAACGAGGATATATCCTGTTCAACAATAAATTTATAATTTACTGTTATCCAGGAAGTTATGTGAATCAACGTTAGTCTGACTCTCTTTAAACCGGAAACCGACTCTTCCCTCCCCGACCCTCCCTTTTCCAACGCCACTACGATACATTGTATGGAGCACTTGCATTATACTGAATTGATGATACGATAATACCGAAATCCGTGAACACCGAGGATTTCGCACTGAACGCACGGTCCGGATTAACGGGGTTTGCTTTATCCCAACATATCGCCTCATCCGGTGAGGTCATTTACGTACGAATCGAAACCGAAAGTCGCCAGGATAGTCAGTGTGACGAAGTCCGTGTCAGGTGTTGATGCCATGTATGTACGTAAAATGGACGCTGCAGGTATAACACACATACCATAGACATTGTACTGCTCTTTGAAGCCCAATATCCTGAGTACAAGCCGTCTGTCACTGTAGTAAAGGGTGTGCGTAGCGTCATATAGGTCACAGGATCCCTACGTGTCATACATGATGAAAAGATACAAATTAAATCATTTGTCTTGTGTATACCTTAGCGTACATAACAGCCAAATCATCACAGTTGTTCAATAAGCTACTGTCACATTAGACTGAGAGCCGTATGTGTTTTACGTGCTAATTTCATTGTGTTGGGTTTTTTTTAAAATATAAATTATACGAGAAGCTTAATTAGATCGATATGCCCCCGCAATCATTAGGTTAACTGATTTGATGCCGATGTATATCAAGCTATATAACCTTATTAAAAGATGTTAGGTGACGATTCACATTTTAAACTGTAATCCAATATGGACGCTTCGCTCGTACTTCCGCTTTTCTCCTTATCTCGCCTATAGCAGTATTACACTTGAACACTGTCTAAAAGCGTCAGTTGAAGACTGAAGCCTATCATAGAAAAGAAATGTAATAAATTTAATCATGTTTTGGTGATGTTTGGTAAAATAACATGGCTAAGGCGTGGACTGAATTTATTTGAAGGTATACGCAATTGATATACTGATATTATTTATTATTTATTATTTTATTTTATTTATTGCTTTGAGATTCCTTCGGATTTAGTTAAATGCTCATATCAATGTAAATAATTCATTTTAAAATATTACATAATCAGTATACTGGATTTTTAAAATGCACTTAATTGATTATGCACAATGTTTATCAGTTTCATGATTTAGTGTTCTGTTTTGTTTTTGATCGATTTTATATTTTACATAACAGATATCATTACATGTCTTTTGTTTTAGCTAAAATGTAGCCAATCAGTATTTTCAGTTATGTTTAATTATTTTCTTGCTTACTAATTGTAGTGAGGCGAAATAACTTATTAATATTACCTATTTGACAAAGTGTAATTGACTACAATATAGTGAAATATATTATTAGAATTTTCACTTGAAATGTGTATAACTAGGCATTATTCATATTAATATGTTATTGTTTGTGTGAAGGATTGCATGTGTTGGGGTTGAGGGTGGGGGTAGTCAATGAGGTGACTGGTGGTAGAGGTAGGTGGCAGGAGAGAAGACTGGTGGTAGAGGTAGGTGGCAGGAGAGAATTGTGTTCCTTTCGTTTTTATGTTTTTTTACAAAAAAAAAATGCAGCTTTGATCCAGAACATTCAGACTGGCAGACACCCATAACTACTCGATGTGGCTAATATTTGTATAATATTATATTACACCTAGCTTTCTACAGCATACGTACTGTTATGTGATTTTTTTCCAGAGTTACCGTTCCTTGTGTATGGTTAACTGGGAGAAGCGTCAATAAAATATCAAATGTAGTGTTACACAAAACCAAATAATTACCCACTGACTTAAGTAAATTGAAAACAATGAATACCTCAGCCTGACCTACAATCGCAAAAATGCCACCCGAATGAAAATACAATGCTGCTGAAAAAGCAGTACTAAATACTGAAAAAATATGGTCAGTTTTAATTACTGGATGGATGTGTATTTACGAAACACAAATATATATATTTATCATACAATGGATAGTGTTCTCGGCAGGGTAAAGTCAACGGATATTTTCGGTATTCGCTGGGGTCATGTACGGATATCCTGCACTAGGAATAAACACTATGTATTAAGCTCGCCAAGGCTCGCTAAATACAATGTTTATTCCCAGTGCAGGATAGTAACCAACCCAAAACACACTCGCGTAATAACTTATATATAGCACAAAATCATCCAAATACGCATGTCACATGACTGGGTCTGCACTCTAGGGTCCTATGAAAATTGTTTAATTTTAATTTAAAATTGCTTGTTAAGGGTTTTGATTTGGTGTAGTATTATCCATTCTATATAGTCTTCACTTATGCGTCACGTGTATCCTTATATCGCATACAGATATATACGTGTAAGGGACATGGATGAGGATAGTGTTTGTTCGTTGTGTGTTGTTTATTGCACAAATCCCACCTGCATTAATTGTTGATTTAATAAAGCTTTTATTTTATTGTATTTTTTCATTTCATATAACTGCTTGCAAAGGATATCTTATTCAATCAATATATTCAATTTTGTTGATTGACTTGTCACAGACTTCTTGAACAACAAATGCGTCAACCTTTCAGGGATCCATGCACTCAGTCTCAGGAAGATCCTGTTCAACACCCACCAGTAGACCAAAGGTATCAACCATCAGTGGAACCACGCACGAAGTCTCAGGAAGATCCTGTTCAACACCCATCAGTAGACCAACGACATCAACCATCTATGGATCCAAGCACTCAGTCACAGGAAGATCCTGTTCAACACCCATCAGTAGACCTACGGTGTCAACCATCTATGGATCCAAGCACTCAGTCACAGGAAGATCCTGTTCAACACTCACCAGTTGACCAACGACATCAACCATCTATGGATCCAAGCACTCAGTCACAGGAAGATCCTGTTCAACACCCATCAGTAGACCAACGACATCAACCATCTATGGATCCAAGCACTCAGTCACAGGAAGATCCTGTTCAACACCCATCAGTAGACCTACGGTGTCAACCATCTATGGATCCAAGCACTCAGTCACAGGAAGATCCTGTTCAACACTCACCAGTTGACCAAAGGTATCAACCATCAGTGGAACCACGCACGAAGTCTCAGGAAGATCCTGTTCAAAACCCATCAGTAGACCAACGACATCAACCATCTATGGATCCAAGCACTCAGTCACAGGAAGATCCTGTTCAACACCCATCAGTAGACCTACGGTGTCAACCATCTATGGATCCAAACACTCAGTCACAGGAAGATCCTGTTCAACACTCACCAGTTGACCAAAACCATCAGAATTCCATTTACGCATGCGCAGCTAACCCCATAACCTTACCTGGGCCAGGATATACCGTCCAACAGACATCCGGACAGTATGAATATGATGCCGTTTTAGTATTTGCAAAAGACGATGAAGATCTTGCAATGAAAATAAAAAGTGAGATGAATGAAACTATAGTTGTGGGTAATCAAAGAGCAAGAGTGTGTTTGGCTAATGAACCTCAGTTCAGGGCATCTCTTATTGAGAGACCAACCATCCTGACAGAGAAGTGCAGGTTTATGTTCCTCATGCTCACCACGAACACAAACTCAGACATATACGCGTGTTTCGTCAAAGATGAAGCTTTCGCCAGCACACATCTGGCAGATAAACGACGACATTTTGTGAAACCACTGCATACCAAGAATAAGAAGGATCGTGACTATGTTATACCAACTGGACTAGCAAATGTTGAAACATACGATTGGTTTGTGCCTTTGGATCCGTGCCAGCGAAAGATCCAAGAACTATTTAATCATTATGGAAAAGCTGAGGACTTTGGCTCAAAACGGCGGAGCGCTGTGAACAGTAAGCACTGATTGAAGTGAGTGAGTGACTTTAGTTTTACGCCGCAGTCAGAAATATTCCAGCTATATGGCGGCGGTCTGTAAATAATCCAGTCTGGACCAGACAATTGATCTGCGCAATTGGGAACCGATGACATGTGTCAACCAAGTCAGCGAGCCTGACCACCCGGTTCCACTCAGTCGCCTCTAACCACAAGCATGGATTACTGATGGCCATATTCTAACTCTGACATTTACGGGTAGTTTTGAATATAGAATCATCTTGAAATGTGGAATTGAACCAACCCAGGGCAAATTAGTAGTCCATATATCCCATTCTTGTCAAAACAGACGTATGTAATGGCTTGTGCCGAGTAACCTGGTTGATTGTATGTCATGGTGACATGACAATATGGGTTGATAACTCATATCATCAACCCCCGTTTGTTTGCCTGGGTGACTATTATTGTTGTCAGGAAATAACCATTCATCTAGTGAATACTTTTTTTAAAAAATTAATATAGATGGAATTCAGTTGTAGTAGACATTACATGGGCCAACATATGTCACACTTGGGATTTCACTTTCTTAGTAAAGCACAAATTATAGTACTTTGTTTTGGTTGAGTCCCATCCGGGTTCGAACCCGCACCCTCAGACTCAACCACAAATAAGTACTAGAATTTGTACTTTACTAAAAAAGTTAAATTCCAAATATGACGTATGTCGCATTTGACCACTTTCTAAATGGCATTGTGTAATCATTACATAGGCCATTAATTGTAACATAATCATTTCCCCTGTAACTAAAAACGTGACAATTTACAGGTAACATTGTGCGTCAGAGAAGTAGGGATACCCATGGCAAGAAAGACAGCGCCAATGAATCAGCACCTACCGAAGAGCCAAATTTGTCACCTGATTTGAAGAGGATCATTCGTAAGTATTAGGCTGTGTGTGTAGTTGTAAAAGTACAATAAGGTATGGAAAGAATTGAAAAGGAAAATGGTGGAGTAGCGCACATTGTCGAGCGCACTCGTTTCAAACGACTCCAAGGGGAGGATGGAGCTCACGCTGTCAGTGGGAGGCTAAGTATGCCGGATACCTAATCAGATGAATCATGGTAATGACAATTAAAACGATACTTGATCGGAAAGGGGTACCAAGAGATCGGAAAGGGGTACCAAGAGATCGGAAAGGGGTACCAAGTGATCGGAAAGGTGTACCAAGTGATCGGAAAGGGGTACCAAGTGATCGGAAAGGGGTGCCAAATGATCGGAAAGAGGTACCAAGTGATCGGAAAGGGGTACCAAGTGATCGGAAAGGGGTACCTTACCGTAATGGCCGTAATGGCCATTTAGGCCAGACAGAGATTAAAAACCACGAGAATATGGTTTCTTCTGCGAGCTATTTGAATACTTTTGTCAGATTGTTTCTTAATTCAAGACTGCTAGAACCCAAACTATATATACAGTATGGTTCAAAATTATTGAGAATAGCTAAAGCATTTCATATTATTAAACGAGAACAAATCAGATAAAATTGAATGTATTGTGAAAGTGAACTGACCTTTTCATGTTGTGTAGGTAACAATTTAATATTTTATTAAGTCTCCTTGAGCTTCACGGCACAGTCTAAGACGGGTAGGCATACTTCCTATCAGAGAGGTTAGTGTCTCGTGAGTTATGCTGTCCCAGTATCGGACCACTTCTCTCTTCATGTCTTCAATTTTTGTCAACCCCTTTTGATTCACACATTCCTTCATCATCCCCCAAATGTTCTCAATGGGATTTAAGTCAGGACTATATGCAGGAAATGGTAATGCAGTCACATTTTTCTCCTGAAACCACTGCTTGGCATGTTTTGCGGTGTGTTTAGGATCATTATCTTGCTGCAAAATCCAGTCATTTCCATAAAACACATGTGCACTTGGAAGGAGAAAATTATCTAATATGTTAGTGTAGCGTTGACTTGTCAGATTTCCCTCAAACACACACAGCGGGGTCGTTCCTAATAAGGATATCCCTCCCCATACATGAAACTTTGGGCTGTATTTAGGTCGTCGATACAACGGTGCTGACACAGACTTTGTCCATATTTTCACATTATTGGGATATACCCATATTGAGCTTTCATCAGTAAAAATCACATTTTCCCAGTCAAAGTTTTCATGTGCCAAGCACCACTCAACACGCCTGTCTTTATGTTCTTGTTTCATGAGAGGAGAAGGAATTCCAGTCTTTTTCTCCCATCCAAGATCAATCAAATTTCTTCTAACTGTAGATTTTGATACAACTGTTGATCCCCTTTCTATCATTTCATACCTGATGTTGGAGATGCTTGCCCTTTGCTTTTTAGACGCTAAAATTCCCAGCCGGACGCGATCTGAGAAGTCCAATTTTCTGGGTCTCCCTGCTCCTTTCTGGTGCCCAAAATCCTTTCCCTCTTTAAAATTCTTCCTAATCCTATACACAGTAGAAAGAGGAGTTCCTGTTCTCTCTGCCAATGTATTTACATCATCAATTCCTTGATTACACAACTCAAAAATCAACCTTCTTTTATCTTCAGCAGACATTGTTGACAGTGCTGAGGAAAATGACGTCTGCTACAAATTCAGGGGAGGTAACTCTAATTGTACTATACTCAGTAGGCCAAGATGAGTTACCTCCCTTATACCATTACTTAGTTTTAAGTATCAGTGAATCAGCTGAGGTGTTAGGATAGCTCAAAGTAAGAAGAAAAATTCTCAATAATTATGAACCAGACTATATATATTATATATCACTGTTCCTATATATATATATATTACTGTTCCTAATCAACCAGGTGCAATTAACAATGTTTCATAAGTAAATAATGGATAAGTCACTAGAACTGTTCACGTCTAATTACTAAAACGGCTCACTGAACAAATACTGACAACAGAAAAACTATATCCCTCAGAAATTGTAAGACTGTTTTTCACCGATATTGTAAGAGAATTTCTTTAAATGTTCTGTGGCCGTTCTAAATGTGACGGATATACACGTAGGTATCACAGTCTCTTAAATCACACTCTGGTGTTTTAACGTGTTTCATACCTCTCGTCTCTTCTATATTTACTACAGATCAGACAAACATGATTCTTCGCGACTGGGAAAGGAAACTTTTCTACACCACTAAAGCTACAAGAGAAGCAAAGAACGTTTTGATGACCAGAGGTTCGCTCTTCCTGGTTGGCCGATCTGGAGATGGAAAAACATCAATGGCGTATCATATACTTACAGAGTTCAGGAAGTATAAGTCCAGGTTTCAAGCATATATTGTTTATGAACCTGAAGACATGAAACATATACCTCCAGATAATACCATCGTCTTTGTCGATGACATACTCGGTCGTTCTGCTTTCTCTTTCGTTCTTTTAGAGAAATGGAAATCATATTTCCGCCATTTAACAAGTTACGTAGGAGCAGGACATATTTATTTCATTTCTACTTCTCCAGATTTTGTCAGAGATAAATGCCGAGGTTTAATTGATGACATCTCGCTGCTAAGCAATGTCATTGATACCACTTCAGAAGAATACTGCTTGAGAACATACGAAAAGGAGGCTATGCTGACGGACTATTTACACAGATATGATGTCGAAATGACCGACAAGGAAAGAGGTGCTATTGTTCGAAGCAGCCTAATTATTGGCTTTCCTCAGTGTTGTCAGTACTTTGTTACAAATCAGGAGGCTCAAAACGCTGGTCATAAGTTCTTTCTCAATCCCTTTGTAATCTTAAGATCCCAAATAACAAAACTGAAAGAAACCGATGCACTTGCATACATGGTTCTTGTGCTGGCGTTATTCAACAATGGTGGTGTATTAGCCAAAGCTCTAGATCCATACAGCACAGAAGACCCACCAGCGTTTCATACAGTTATGGAGGCCTGTGGAATACCCAGAGATACTCCTAAAAAGGATGTCAAATCAGCTGCGATCAAACTAGAAAGAAAGAAATACCTCGTATACAACAAACAAGAGGGGACGTTTGACTTTTCCCACCAGTCACTGTATGATGCAATCTGTCTTGTGTTTGGAGATGAAAGCGTAGAGAAGCTGCTAGAAATTGCACCTGCATCCTTTCTCGTTGACCACTCATCAGTTTTTGACAGCAGTCATGAAAACAGAAGAAACCGAATACAGATACACAGGGAACATTACAAAACATTTATCAACAGAATCATGAGAGACATCCAGACTAATAATTTCAAACTTCTTGAGCACAGAGCATTTGCCAGGAAGGATTTTGTTGATGAGTTATTTGAAAACATAGAACGTTCAGAGTCTATACACAGACTACTTCGTAATGAAGGGTCGGTGAAACAGTTGATTAATGATCGAACATTGTACCGTCTGACAGCAGCTGGGAAATGTCAACCTCTTTTACAACATTTGGTTAGTCTCCTGAGTAACACAGATGAGGAACAGCATACTCTGCTTTTGCATGATATTATGGAGGGTTCATGCAGTTCAGGCGACATTGAGCTATTTGACGATGTTTTGTCAAGAAACGTTTCTCCTTGTAGCAAATGTGCTCTAGTGGCTGCTGAAAGCTCTATCGACAATGGATACATTATGAGGCGTTTGCAGAGACACATACCTCCTGAATTTGAAACCATGGAAACAGTTGTCGACATTTTGGTGGAAAAACAAAGACTACAAACACTAAGACATGTTACATCCCACGTGAACTGGAGCCATTTTCAAACGCCGAAAAGGAAAAGGAAACTGCTTCTCTCAGTTTGCTCCTCTGGCAAATTTGGAATGTTTAAATTACTTACAGGACCAAAATGTATTGGGGATCCTGAAAACAAAAATGAACTGTTGATGGCTGCAGTAGATGGTGGCAGCAAAGATATTGTTAAGTGTCTGATTACAAAGGAAAACAAAGATCAGGTTGACAAATTCCAGAGATCAGTATTGCATCATGCGTGTTTGAATGGGTCTGCAGATCTTTGCCAATTTTTGTTATCACAGCAGGTAGACGAGTACAGAATTGACATGGATGGCGCAACTGCGTTTCATTTGGCATGTAAAAACAGGGACAAGTCATTTATTGAACAGCTGTTAAGCATAGGCTTTTCAATTACAGTGACGAACATTCACACAACAAAACGCCTTATCAAACTCTCACCTTTACATACGGCATCCTGGAATGACAAAGGATGGCAGATGGTTCAATTACTGATAGAGAAAGGACCTACAGACGTAGACATGCTGAACTTCCAGGATACTGATGGATTCACACCTATGCACATAGCAAGTCAACACCCTTATGGAAGCAGAATGATTGAGGAGCTCCTGAAATATAAGGCTGATCTCACAGTACGAGACAAACACGAGAGGATTCCATTACACTATGCAGCAATGGAATGCATTTACAAAAACATTGAAGTTTTGTTAGACAGCCAAGCGGATATAAATGCTAAGGATGCCAACAGAAAAACCCCTTTACATTATCTTGTGGCTAAAAAGATTCAAAATGAAGATGAAATTGAATCTCAGTCTGATTCTGTGAAACATTTCCTGCAGAGCGGAGCCGATGTAGCCTGTGGAGACAAGGATGGGAACTCACCTATCCATGCTGCTGCAGCTTCCATTTCCAACATAAAGATTTTTCAGCCGATGTTGGCAAGGGCGGGTAATGTTCCCAACTTGAACAATGCGGGACTTACACCTCTACACTTGCTACTTGGACCAGATACACCACTGGAAAATGTGAAGCTGCTTGTAGAAACACATCCATCCCTGCTCGAGTCTGAAACTGAAGAAGGGAAATCTGTATTGCATGTTGCTTTTCAAAATCAAACTGGATACAACGTCATTTTGTATTTACTTCGAGAAAAGGGTCTAGATCATAGAGTGGACTGGGAACATATTGATGTCAAAAAGGTGTTCAGTAGGTTTACTCCTGAGCAAATTATTCATATTCTTCAATATGTTTCTGAATCAATGACTCGTTCAGTAATGCCTAGTGTGATTCATGTGCTATCTGATGCTGACATACCAGATGCTAGATGGAGAAGAGGGATGGAATTCGTGCACAGCAACACAACAGATGTTGATCTGGATGTTCAGGACAGTAAAGGCTCAACTGCACTGCACAAAGTGGCAGACTCACCTGTCAAAATGGATTACCTTATTAAGAAAAAATGTAAAGTCAATATTCCTGATCACAATGGCAACACGCCACTTCATATTGCAGTTGAAAGAGGAAATGCTAAAGGTGTGGATTCTCTCCTTTCTGCTGGGGCAGATGTTTCAGCCCTAAATACAAACAATGAAACACCATTACTAAAAGCAGCAAAAATGATTCCGAAATATGTCAAACACAGTTGGCAATACCCGGTCTTGTTAGAGTCCACTGAACATTTGATAGTCTTTTTGTTTTTCAATGACATTTCCAAACACTTTCTGTTGGGGTACCAACCATCTGGGAAGTGTAGTGATGTAAATATCTCAAGGATAATATCATCCCTTGTTTCGAGTTCTTCCCCTGTGAATGTACCCGATAAATACGGAAATACAGCAGTTCACTATGCAGTGTTTGACATTAACATCCTCAAACTGTTGGTATCTGCACAAGCGAATCTGGAACAAAAGAATCTTAAAGGGATGTCATGTCTACATGTTGCATGTATGTCAAATGACAACACAGATGTTATAAATTATCTTCTTGACCATGATGTGTCGCCTTGTATTACTGATACACTGTTGATCGTCACCCCCTTACACATTGCCCTGTTATCCAAAATGAATGATCATAATATGTTAAAGAAGCTTTATTATCACCAAGTTACAGCCTCACAAAGTAGCAATAAGGATTTCCATCCATATCTTCATGCATCAGCATGTTGTTCCTCAAAGGATGTTGTTCAGTTGTTTATCAGTCTAGACAAGAAACAAATGTTCACACCAGACACATGTGGATATCTCCCGATACACCATGCTGTGGCTGCTGGCGACCTGGAGGTAGTCAAGCTACTAGCTGAAACCATGATGACAGCCAAACATACAAGTGGAATAGAAGTGGTCACGGAGCAGTCTGCGCAGAACGCAGAAGAGTCTGCATCAATCTTAAGTCAGTCAGCAGATGTAGGACCTAAAACAACTGATGCTCGTGTAACGTCTTTGAACTGTAAGACACAGACAAAAATGAAGAAACTGTCTGCAGAAGATGATGATCAGTGCGTACAAGGTATACCTCAAGCAGCGGTGGATAGTCATGTTACTCTAGTTCAGAATTTGCGGGCTTTGATGTGTGGACTGAAATCTGGAAGAGGTTTAATAGATGTTGCTGCACAATACAGCAATGTCGATGTTATTAGATTCTTATTAAAGGAGGGATGGAGAGTCAATCACTGTGACGAAAATGGCAACACACTCCTCCATGCTTCAGTGAAATCAGATAATCCTGCAAACGTTGAGTTCTTGTTGGCAAAGGGGGCTAGTGTTGAGTGTTTCAACAGAGATGGACTCACTCCTTTACACGTTCTAGCACAGGAAGCAAGTGTGGATTACAAAGTGTCAAAAACAATTATCTGTCTGTTCCTTGACCATGGTGCATCTGTTACTTCCTGTACAGAACATGACAAACAGAACATGTTACACTTATTGTGCAAAAACAAACTTTTTTCCCTAATTGTAGGTCATATTCATATGTTCAAACTGGAAGAAGATGAATTCATTTCTGAGGTGATAAGAATCCCAAGATTACTCATATACAATGGTTGCGATGTGAATGCCACAGATTCAGAAGGACAGACCCCACTCCACTTGGCTGCGAAAGCAAATAATGTTGGGTGTGTGGATATCCTTCTTGATTATGGGGGATGCATTGATGCCCTAGACACCCAAGGAAGGACACCCCTCCACTTAGCGTTAGAAATTAGATCTGATCATCTAGTACCTTTTTCAGCAGCTTTGTGTCTGGTAGAAAGACGTGCCAATCCTCATGCAACTGTCCGCTGTGGTGAGACTCCATTGGATATCCTACTGAAATTGGGGACAGAAGAAGACGTGTTTATGAGCGAGGAATTTAGACAGATATGCCAACTGCTGGGGATATGGGAGGAAATAAAGGTACAGTAATGTCAGCTTCACATACTCCTCTAATAAAGGACGCTGTACTGCTCTACATCGGAATGTACCTCTGAAACCAAAAGTGACTTGGAAAGATTCGCTCGGAACACTGACAGACATTTGAAACATCTTTGGGATGATTTCAGTATTGTAGATGGAATGTATGGGTGCATGGAGGCCTATATAGATACGTTCTGACACGTTTTGTGATTGTTGTTACTTCTTTTCTTTGTTTGTTTTGTGTACTTTATTGTCATCGGATGACATTGTTTTGTATTTCAAACCGCTCTTGCCAAATTTGACTTCACATTCCGTCGACGTAAGTGACAGTCGCCGTGGTTTATATCCACATGAAACAAATTGTGCAGGTTTTATACATTGAACCTATCTGGAAAATGTTCTTTCAGTTTGATATCTGGTGTCCAGGTGTGTCGCAGTGGTGTGTCCTAGTTTAGGAGATCAAATGAAACAGTCCACCGAAATGAAAGAAACGAGGACAACTATCACTGCATCGTGTTAAACTTTACTTTAACCATTTTCGTTAACAAAAACGAAACAAACAGTTGTGACATCATGACGAAATGGAAATCTGCTGCAAAGTGAGAGGGCTGGGTCAGTGAAATTCACATACATTGACAAGAAGCACGGATCTCAGAAGGATGGAGACGATTAGGGAGGAACTTTCCTAAGACTTTCAACAAGATCTGGTGCAGTGGTAAATGGACCTGTGGTGGACCTGAAAATGTCTGGCAACCTGTCGTAAGCTCATCCCGGCCCACTGTGTTCCAATTTTGTGATGTGGAGGGGGTGTCCGTGCGTGCATGCGTGCGTGCGTGCGTGCGTGCGTGCGTGCGTGCGTGCGTGTGTACAGATGTATTTATGGATCTAGCAGAGGCAAACATTTAACCTACTAGCCTTGGATCTGGTGGAGATGTTAATTCTGGCGTATGGTGCTTGTTCAGTTAATGACAAATCTTCAGATATTCAGTTCTTTTTGTAATTGATTGCTTACGGAGTTGACACCAAAGTTCAGAAGGTGTTTCAAACGTGCTGGCTAAAAAAATAATTCTAGCAGCTAATGACAATATATCCAATAATGTCTTCCATCTGAATACGTTTGATTTGGGCCGGGTTGTTGTTGTTTGTTTGTTTTTATGATGTAAAGAAACAATATATATTCAACTTATGAGTGATTTATCTATTCAGATGTGTTTGAATGATAATCGTGACTGATTATTGTAATATGACAATAAGTCATGTTGGATTTGACTTTGTGTGCAACACATATTGTTATAAATTGTACACACATTGGACAGTTGTACTGCGAAAACATTTGTGATCATGGAAAAATGAGGTGACTTTACAACTTTTCTTTTTGCATATAACCTACATATATGTATGATGTATTTGTTTATTACTCAACAACCAGTTCATGGTTGCATCTTTCTTTTTCACACTGAATAATTACTTGTTTAACTATGTTTAAATGCATACCTATGATCTGAAGAGTCTGTTTATTGCCAAATGTATTATTAAAATAATTGTCAGCCTTAATATTTGTCAGCCTTTGTTCATCATGTTGGATGCTCTTTTGTACATATGACCATCTTTGTCATAATATATACCCTGGACACATTCGACATAATATATAGCTAAGTTACAACATTCAGCAAAACTTTGTTTTATGATAGACATGTGATGAAAAAATCACAATTTGATGCATCAGAGACAAAAATGATGTTCACTGCCATGACCTATTTTGATTTAGAACACACGTTTCCGAATCATTTTAGGTGAACAAATGACTAGACTTGACACATGTTTATGATAGGTGCCACAGGTGAGGCAGGATACAATCACCTTTTCGTGGACACCTACAGTATCATTTTTGTCATAGTGATTCATCAAAACATTTTCTGTCACCGTAGCGCATGGCGATAATCACTAGATTGTCTGGTTCAGACCCGATTTGTTCACGATCAACATCATATTAGAGATGTAATACTACTGAAATAGATATGATCATGAAATTGCCACAACTGCCCAAGAGAAAGACAGAAATTTCCAACGAATAAGGAAAGGCTTTAGTCGCTTCTGGCCACTTCGATAAAAAATCATTTAACTAATTAAGGAGTGCTGTGTGTGTCGTCATGTTAGCGAGAAACAAAATGGTTTCTGGGTTTTACCATAAGAGAACTCACTATTTATTGTATTTTCAGTGCATCTTGAAGCTTTTAATACCACGGGGTTTTTTTATAGAGCTCAGCAGACTGGAACTATAACCATGCCTCTGTGACAGCCTTTATGTCATCGCCATCCTATAAGCTTCTTGCACGTCGGCCAGATTTCTTTTGTCTCAGCAGGAAATAGTCACTGAACTGGACCCGGTTGTATCAAACTTTAATAAAGCTTTAATCGTTAATTATACTGTGATTAGTTAATCATTGATTATCTTCAGCTGCGTGGAACCCTTAATAAAGAAATTCCTTCATTAATCCATCATTAAGCTAATGAAGGTTTGGGGGAACTCATCTTTATCTGTATGATCATGGCAGACGACATAACGTTCCATCAAATACCTATGCGAAAATTTGAATATTGAACGAGACTTACCTGTACGGTGAAGTTTGATAAAAATTCTCCGAGGTACCAGGGCACAAGTGAGATCACGTGAGACTGGGCAAGCGCAAACGGGTTTCAATCTTTAAAGCCAGTACTGTGAACTAATGGATATCCCAGAGGACCAAAAAGAGGGTAAGAGGGAGTGGCATGTGATCTCACTTAGGCCCTGGTACCTCGGAGAATTTTTGTCAAACTTCACCTTACAGGTAAGTCTGGTTTAATTTTCAAATTCTCCTTTACTACCAGGCCACATGAGAGACCACATGAGATTTTTAAGTTAGTTCACAGTACCTAACAAACCACCTAGCCCAAGGTATCATCAAACAAATATATTCCAATACCTAGTTTTCAAACATCATCATCATCACCATCATCATCATCATCATCATCATCAGTTACCATACAATGTTAACAATGCATCCTTGTTGTATAGAGAACAGTATCCTTCTCTCACGTCCTACAATGTGATTACAATCACACATACCTAATGTCTCTAATCTCAGTTACTAAGCACAATGACCCAACTGAGGTGAATTATGGCACTGCTCCCAGTATCTAAGATAGATATAAAAAGCAATGACAAAAGCCTAGCCTTACCTGATACGTTAACCTTTGAACATCACAACACGATTATTATAAGTTGTAACATATTATTGGAAGTTACAACATTGCTATTATGCTATTTGTAAGAAGGCAATTGGCCAAGACACAACTGCCCAGTCTGAGTCTGACTAAACACTTTACTTATACTGATGATCCGTGTGATAAAATGGCATTAGCAAAGATGCAGTTTGACCTGACTGGTTTGACATAAAACCTAACAAAAACACAGGTAGATGACCAGGAAGCTGCTTCCATGATCTGATGCCATGGACACACCTGGAGTTGAAGCTGCACCTGTGGGTGCTGATCTGGTGCTACGTCCAAACAATATAGAAACATCCACACCAGCTTCTCTCAACACAGTTTTAAGCCACCTGGATATAGTCTCTGTTCCTTCCGCTTTGTGTGGCTTAGTGAAACTTCTCAACAGCTAAGGAGAAGACCTAAGGTCCACAGTCCTATCTTTGCACACATCCAGGCAAGCAACTACACATAGGCTTTCAACATAATATCTTTGCAACTCAATAGGTTTTAAGTAATAGCCTGGTCTAGACTGTTTTAGCACATCAGTTATCATGAAAGTTACCATCTCTCCATTTCTGATCATATTATCTATTCTCAAACACTTGAGAGTCTGGAATCTCTGTCCCATGACTTACGCAAGTAACGTTGTCAATTTCACTGTTAAGGGCCTGAGTGACCAAAAACTGTTCCACTCCTTCTTCTTAAACAAATGTAGCACTAGATCTGTTCATACTTGGGGAGTGTTGGTCTAGAGTTAGAAACACCTCTTATAAACCTTTTAATCAACACATGGTGTCCTATAGGAGTACCTGAGGGTAGGCATACATAGAGGATACTAAACGACCTTCCGTGTAATACCATTTTTATTAAACGAGTTAATGACTAAATTTTTAACGAGTTTAATGAAAATGGTATTTCACGGAAGCAAGTTTAGTATTCTGTTTATTACTCGCCAACATAAATTGACAGAAACTGCGGTGAAATTGCCTACAGTGTGGGGACTTTCAGCTTTCAAGTCAAGCAAGGTCTAGTAAAATCGCGACATCAACATTAGCATTGTGACGTCACAACTTTGAACCATTTTGAGGTCATACGTCAAGCGGTATTACACTAGTGTAATACTGAAGTGAAAATATTACACTGCTGTATCTTCAACGGGCGAGTAATAATACCCTAGATGGGGCACTTCTTGCAGTATTTATTACACTGTATCTACAGCCCCTGTCACAGAAGTGGGTCAGGAAACCAATCACAGGTACAGGGTCTGCTTCAAGTGGATTCAACACAAAATAAACACAAAATTGTTCCCACCGATTGAGGTACGTCTTATACTGAGCACGAGTACCTGTACGCCGTGAACTCATAATAATTGAAACAGATTGTTCGGAGAGACCAAGGTCTTGGAGACTCTCCCCGACAAATGGCACGCTAGAAGTTGAAGACTAGAGTTGTCTTTCCTCTAGGAAGACACCTTGGACCTGAGAGACACATTTTCACGGCTACTGGGTACCAACTTTGACTTGGCCAGTTGGGAAGGATCATCAGTCCTTCTGCCTTGCCTGGTCGAATCTTCTAGATCACTCGTTCCAGGATGCTGAATGGCGGAAAAGCAATGAAGTTATAAGGAGACCAGTCCAACATAATGCCCTCAACTAAGAAGGCCAAGCAATGTAACAAAACAAGGTATTTTATAGATTTGATACCCTCAAAGTGATTAATGTAAGCCACTATAGTTGAATTGTCAACCCTAATTCTTACATGATGTTCTCTCAACACCAGAGCAAAGGATTGGAGCCTAGATAATGCAGCTTTCAGTTCCAGGTACTTAATATGGTCCGACAAAACACAATAATGTGCTGCTCATACACCTCCTGTTTTCACATTCCCTTCATACAGCACAACAACCCACCCTTGCAAGGATGCATCAGTAGTCAAAATCTGGGTGGGCATATCATGTGAAATTGGGGTAGAATTGCCCTCAATATTGTCATTTAACCACTTCAAGTCTTTTCTACAAATTTCATAAATTTGCATCAGAGCATTAAAGTTACCCTTGGCGATCCGCTATGCCATTTTTTCTCAATTTCAAGTTGCTTTGTGAACAACAAGGCATAGGAGATGGCATTGCGTAAACAATCAAGATTCCAGTTAATTCTACTATCTCATGGATTGTAATATTTTGTTGTGCGCCAATACAAGAATATTTCGTCTTGAAGAAATCGATATTGCCATGGGAGTTGAATCAAGCAGAAATCCTAGAAACACTATAGACAGGGAAGGTACAAGCACCGACTTTTCACAGTTTATTACAAAACCTACATTTTCCAACATAGCTCTTATGACATTAATGTTGGTTTGGCATTCCCGCTGGGATTGTCCTGTAAATATCATCTATGTGCTCTAAGTAGGCAACAGAGAGAAAACCTTGTTTCCTTGGTGTACTATAAACTGGTTTCAACAGTTTCGTAAATATACGGGGTGCAGATGTCAAGCCAAACGGCATGCATGTGTAGTGGTACATCTCACCTCTCCAGATGAACTCAACAAAACACCAATCTGTTTCAGCAATGCTAATAGAGTAGTCATTCTCTTTAAGATCTATAGACCCAATGAATCAATCAGGTGTCATGAGTCGCATTGCTGAAAAAACTGTTCCATTTTGAAATGACACTTCTGCAGTGATGGATTCAGTGAGTTGAGATACAAGGTGAGAATCACTCTAAACGATTCATCTGGTTTTGGCACCAAGTAAACAGTGCTGATGTACTGATTGGTAGGTGGGGTAGCTTTTTCTAATACCCCTTTTTTAACATTGTTGATACTTCAATTGTCTAGATACAATGCCTGTTTACCTCCCAATTTAGTTTCCCTGGTTGAAGACTGAGACAGAATGTCTGCAAATTCAATGTGGTAGCCCTTAACAATTTGATAGATGTGTAAAGGGCCGATGTTAAAGTTTTCCACGTCTCAAGATGATACGATATCCTACCACAAACTGGGAAACTAGTATTGTAAAAACTCGCTCCTTCCACAGAAAGCTTGTCCTTTTCGCAGGTCATTGAGGTCTGAACCGTGCGCCACAGTTTCCTAAAAAACAACCCCTTCCTCTCTGTGAGCCACCTCATGTACCCCTGAAGACAGGCGGCCTGCTTTGGCCACTTTTTTGGTAGGGATGAAATTGATGAGTTGTCACTGTAGTGATCGGCGCTTCCGCACTCGTACATCGAGTCTCATCGGACTGGCCATCCAGTGATACCCGTATGTTTCCGGGTATGACCGAGGCACGTGATCAACTTACCCGCCAAATCTGACAGGTGACAATTGACAGGTCGAGATTGGACACGGACACATCAAACGTATACCTACCACGAAGACAGAACCTCCGATCTCCCAATACAGCTACGTTTGCTGAGCAAGGTAAGCGCCTTTCTCACAAACAATGGCGCTGTGGACAGGATTAAGCCTATTTGTGAAATTTGTGAGAAAATGAATATGTGGCAAGACCATGGGAAAGGACTGATGGCTGGGTCACGTGATGTCCTTATATAGAGCAAAACTCGCAATATAGAGCCTTTTTAAGCTTTTTAAATAGCTATTAGAGCAACATCCCAAAGTTCTTTAGTTATATATTTATCCCTTTTCGGTCGTAAACAAATAACCACAATGTAAATAACATAGTAATATCAAACGGTGTTGACGTATCCACTATCCATGTGCTTGAAGCTGGAAGCTGCACGCCTCGCACCCGGCATTTCATTGATGAATGGGTTAGCAGGTATGTATTCACTCTGTATTACTAGTATTGTTTTATACAAGGCTTTAGGTTGACAATTCTGCCCACAGTTATTTTCATGACTGACAGCAGTCAACTGTCACCGAAGTCTGGGCTATTAGTTATGTGTAGTAGGATTTTTATTGTTTATACATGGCTTTCGGATGACACTTTTGCACTCACTCACTCTTGTCAAGGCTGACTGACAGCAGTTAACTGTCACCTAGGTCTGGTGCGTATATTTGTTGTTTTTAATTTATATTCATATGGTAAGTGTAGTGGCTTGTGCAAAATAATACCGTTTATTTATTTGTCATTTTTATAATCATGATCATGCCATGCATGAAATATGATTGTGTATTATTAGCATAGGTCAAACATTAGACTGGGTAGTGTTTCATCTGCCTTTGCTGACTACTGGTACAGTTCTGTTCTCTTGTGTGTGTGTATTTGTAAGTCTGGTAGTGTTAGGTAAGGGTAGCTTACGCTTAGTGGCCGGGTTGTCTGTCCTCCAGGGAACGATATCGTTCATTTGATTCTGGTTTGTGATGCTTGTAACTAGTGTAAGTCCGGTTGCTGACACTATGCCGTCCCCTTTTATGCTCTGCCCTTCGTATGAACGATAGCATACCACTAGTCCGCAGTCAGTATATTCGGCAACGTCGAGCATTCTTCACAATCGACTGGCGCTCAGTCCTTTGGGCTTCAATGCTGCCATTGCCTCACCCTGTCAGCAACGTGTGCAGCACAGTGTTGTCTCTGCCACCATGGTCTCTACTGCTAAGGTGAAGACCTGTCACGTGGGATGTGACCTACACCTTATATCCTTTGACATAAGTATAGAGTTTGTCTTATCCATAACATTGGCAACGCTTTACTTAGGTTAGTTTAAGGTTATTCAGCTACCATATAAGTACCTATAGGTCAGCTTGCTCTTACCATAGCTTGTAGTACAAGAGCAAGAATACTGTAGGGAAGGCTCGAACACTTAGGTTCCTTTCCCAGCTGTATTCGTTCCAAAATGGGGTTATTTATAACCTGTACTAATTTATCATTTGTAAAGTATGGTTGTTGGATTATTCAAGATAATCCAATCATGCCACCAGTATATATCAATTTGTGTTCTGGGGAGGAACTCAGGTTATACCGGAATAGGGGTGAAACTGGCCCGGAATATTGTGCAACGTAGGGAGACCCTAGGCGTACTGACGGAGGAGGATTTCCGTACTCTCCCCTCTATCAGGAATCCTGAGGAGGCTCTTCGTACCATTTCCTTTGCTGTGGGATATCCTGGTGTTGCAACTGCGACCTCTTGGTCCCCCAGGATGTGTAGCCACAGGATCCAGGGCAGGCTGCACCATCCAGGCCTAATCGCAAATCAGTCTTTGGACAGTTTACCCCGGTCACCGGAGGTACACCAGGTAGATTCTCCTCTACTGGTCAATTGATCCAGAACCCAGTCCCAAGCACAGATGCTGAGGCTATCCTATCTAACTTTAGGCAGCTGGAACATGCGGAGACCAACAGGCGTAGAGGACTTACTCCACAAAGCCATAGTGCTCTTTATGACAAGAGGCAGGCGGCCTCTCAAGATTTCAGCAGGGAAATGGAAACCTTCCCTGATGTCCTTGCCAATCTGGAAGCCAGCAGCCATGCCTAACCCTTCTTCCGTGGGCCTTGCTGAGAAGATTCTGTCATCGATTCTATAAATAGACTCAACGCTGTGAGAGCCCTCTTCAGGGTAAAAAATTCGATTTTCTAGTTCTGTAACTCTGTCAAGAGCTTTGCTGACTGCCATTTGATTTTTCTCCAACATTTGAAATGTGCGGTTCAAGAAATCGGCATATGTATGGGTACTTTCACTAGTAGAAAGTTTGTCACTCTGACCCTGGTTCCATCGGACCCCCAATAGAGATACTGTTGCAAGTTTTCTCTTTATCAAAGGTATCAATGTCAACATTCGGTGTTGTTTCCTCTGAAACAATTTCTTTCCCACTGTTTACTTCTGGGTCTAATAGAAATTCTTGTGTCGAGTCCCGCTTTCTGGCAGACGAAGACTGACCCAACAATTCCCCTTGTAAATTTTGCCAAGATGGCCGTCCCCCGAGTTGGCCAAGCCACTGGGGAGAAATCAAGTGGACCGAAGAACAAGACAAATTGGCACTTACATGCAGCTAGCGTGAATGGAAAGCGTGTCCAAAGTTCCAAGAAGGCAAATCCAAAAATCCAAGAAAGTCACAATGCAAAAGAACACAATTCCAGAAAGTAGAAGAGCTGATGACAACGGCTTCGATAACATCAGAGGAATGGAGTTAGTAAGTTTGCTGTTTAACACATCGGAACCGATATGATCTTCAAATACGAGGGTTGGCTGAAAAGTTCTCAGCCTGAGTGGTTTTTCCCCACCAGGTAGAGACAGGTGTTTGCCACCAATGAGGACAATCATTTAGTGAATTATAGACACAAGAACTACAAACGTACTAATAGTTTTATCTCAACTACAGCTCTTTTGGTAAACCTACCCTCTGAAATCATCAGAAATGGACAAAACTGAATACAGGGCAGTCATCAAGTACTTGCAAAAGAAAGGGATGTCCCCAACACAGATACATGCTGACATGGTCTCCACTCTAGGGGATGATGCTCCTTCATTTTCCACAGTAAAGAAGTGGGCTGCAGAATTTAAGCATGGCAGACAAAGCCTTGATGATGACCCACGCTCAGGAAGGCCTTCAACAGCAACCACTCCAGAAAACATCACGCGAGTGCTCGATATGTTGATGGATGATCGACGATTGACTACTCGACATATTGCTAGTGTAGTGGGCATCTCTCATGAGAGGGTTGAGCATATTATCACCAACGAATTAGGAATGACTAAAGTTTCTGCAAGATGGGTGCCAAAGCTCTTGACAGCAGAACAGAAACGTGTCAGGTTCCAGACGTCCCTTGACAATTTGCGTCGTTTTGAAGCAGATCCCGATGATTTTGTGGCACGATTTGTAACCATGGATGAGACCTGGATACATCACTTTCAACCAGAAACAAAACTACAGTCAAAACAGTGGAAGCATCCTGATTCACCAGCTCCGAAGAAAGCCAAGTCTGTTCCTTCAGCTGGAAAGGTGATGGCATCAGTCTTTCGGGATTCCAGGGGTATTCTGCTCATTGATTATCTTGGAAAAGGTCAAACTATCAACGGCAGATACTATGCTGATTTACTGAACCAGTTGCTAGAAGCAATATTAGCCAAACGACGAGGGATGATCGCTAAAGGTGTCCTCTTCCACCAAGACAATGCGCCTGTTCACAAATCGGTGGTGGCCATGTCAACAATCCGCGATTGTGGCTTTGAACTCATTGACCATCCTCCTTATTCACCTGATTTGGCTCCTTCTGACTTCCACCTGTTCCCCAAAATGAAAAAGGAACTCGCCGGTCGCCATTTTGCAAGTAATGATGACGTCATTTCCGCTGTGACTGATTTTTTTTAGGGTAGCTGAAGATTTCTTCCTGGCCGGGATTCGGGCCTTGCAGCATCGCTGGCAAAAGTGTGTGAACTTGGAAGAGCACTATGTAGAAAAATAAATTACAAACGTGGACTCTGTAACTTTTTTTAACAGTGAGGCTTAGAACTTTTCAGCCAACCCTCGTAGGTCTGTTATGAGTTGTATTTTACAACTTTTCAAAGATTTTACTGCGATTTCAGACAGCAGCCATCATGTAGACGATAGGTGAGTGTTTAAACGCAATGCATCATGGATAATAATTAGGGGGTTCCCCTTAGTTAATCATAGTATAATGACGGGACCTTTACTAGAGGCATACTTCGTTAATGGGTTTAACCTCAATTAACTAATCAAACCTTTAGAATTTAGTCAATGATTTGTGTTTAATTGATAATTACACAACTGAGATATGATGACATGTGTCAACTAGTGTTGGGAATTGTTTCAAATTCGTTATTAGAATTGGTCAATCACTGAAAATTCTCCTGATTATGTTTGTTAATGCATACAAAAAATATACAGAAAAAAACCATGTTCTTTTGCTTTTTTGTAAATCCGCACAAAATGCATTTACAAATTTCAAATCTTAAAGGATGACTAGTATGTTTGGGACATCAACTTCCTGAAGGCTTAAAGATAAATTTAATCATGACAAGGAACAAACTTGTGGTGCCCATGAAATGTAACAGACAAAACCAACCTTGTGAAATATGTTGTTAATGCAAACAAGTGTTCCAAAACTTTTGTGTTCGATCATAAGAAAACTTGATCGATTACTTGGTCATTTAGGCACTGCAACCAATCTTCGATTATTTCAATTATTCAGGACCTTCACGACTGTCAACCAAGTCAGCAAGCCTGACCTCCTGATCCCGTAAGTCCCCACATACAACAAGCATGAATTTCTGAAGACCATTTCCATCCTTCATCTTCACAGGTTCTTCAGTAAAGAGAAACATCATGTTCCAAATAACTTGTTTATTATGTACAGTTAACACTATAGGGTCTATATCCCTATAGCCTCTCATTACTACAGGGTATTCCCCCAGCATGTTGGCATTACTGGACATTCTCTCACTCAGAATCTGCCAAATGTCACTTCTACATGAGGTAGAACCATATATCATACATAATATAGCAATCAATTGATTGAAAAACCAAACAAACTTTGTGTAAATTCTTCCTGAGATACTGTTGTCATGACAACATAGGCAGTGATAAATGATGGTTTTGTCACTTACATGTTACATAAAGAACTGTCATGTCATAGCAATGAACACTCACATGATAGCATGAACAGCCCATAGATAAGGGAAGGCCAAAGTAGGAGAAGTAATGTAAGCTTAAAATACATAAAGGGCAAGGTAAAAAGAGGGGTCCTTTAAAGTAAATAAAATCTGCATAATCCATATGAGAGCAAAAGTTGTTGATTACATTTTTTACAAGACCATTAATAACAATTTAAGTATTGACAAAGCTACACTATGTAAGATCAACCGGGCAAACATGTTTGACTTTCAATCCAAATATTCCACTATTTCTGTAACTTGCACAGTTAAAATTTCATTAATCTGGCAAAATGAGCGATTATGATTTACCTTGCCCTTTGTGCATGATTGACCACAACCTCAATATCTCCAAGGGTATACAAGTCTCCACCATACCCTGGATGCATCTGCAGGTCGGCCCAATAACTTTATTACCTCCATTTGCTGGCTCCTTAATCTGACATTAGCCAATCAGCTAAGCTGCCATTACCACCAACATTGCCAGTTTCAACAAAGACAGCGGTCAGAGCTGTGAAAGTTTGTTTGCAATGCAACTCAGATTTTGGGGAAATCATACAGTCAAACTGATCGGACTGAAACGTTCTACCTCTTTCAAACAACATCTGCATGGTTTGTGTTGCTAGGTTTAATTGGTTAGACAATTTAAATAGTGAAAGTGAGTTGTGATTGGTTCACCCAACTTGTAAGCGTAGACACCTGATCCTGATTGGATGAAAAGCCAGCCAAGAGAGGTAATAAAATCACTGTAGTTGCATCCTGGCTTTAGTGGAGATTTATCAGAAAGTGTACCCTGGAGATAATCGAGGAGGGATTCACCATGAATAATAAATACTGACATGATTTTTCTAAGCTCACTTTTTTCCCCCCATAACAAGAACAGTCATGTCTTCCCAATGTCAAGTAACTATGTAAGTGACCAATGGAAAGTTTAACAAATCCATAATAGATATGCAAATGATTTCATATGAATATGTAGCATGCACAATAAAATTTGATTGTACATCTGTCAATGTCAGCAAACATGCAGGTGTTCAGAATAAGAAACTGTTTAATTGGGCAAGGTCCATATAACATTGCAAAATCTACATTATCATCTCAGAAACTTATTCTTAAAGATGAAGTACGGCTTAATACTAAGTAGATGTCATGATATCATATGTGTGACTATTTTGCTCGTAAACTAATAATCTGAGTTTAATGCTGGTTTGGACCAATGTCCTCATATTATGGGCAGCTGCTTGGTGTGAAGGAAAGCCCAAGTCATGCAGGTGCCCTTTACCAATGACAGGCATGGTGCTGGCAAACCTGGAAACATCAGGAGCAATCTGTGATTGAACCCATGTTTCTCACATGCCTCAGCTACAAAACTCTCCATCACCTCTGACCAGTGTGCGATATAGCCACTGGCCTGTTTTTCTGTGGCTAGTAGAAATCCACTAAATCTCCACAGCTACTGGTCTTACTGTCTAGTGAATTTTCATGGGGGTCAAAATATATCATTTTCTCGACTTGTTAAGGTATGTTACTCTTTCAAGTTATTTGACCATATCAGACATGTGTTTTCTCACTTGCTTTTGATGGCATTTTACCTTTTCCTAATCTTTGGCTTAATCTACATTCGTAATCTACATACGTAATCTACATTCAAATTTCAGGCTGGTGAATTATTTGGGGCTGGTGAATTATTTTGTGGGCTAGTAACATTCTGGCATTGCTACCCTGACTGGAAAATTCGGAAACTATTTCACACACTGCCGCTGAACAGGCATCCTAAGTGTTCTACCAATGAATCTGCTTTCTGAAGGCCATGGCGCCATCCAAGATGGACCTGTTTAGGGTGTCCCTGTAATTGCCGTACTTGGAATTGAATGTCAGTCTGAATTTGAACAAAACTACATAACACAAACACAACCATGAAGTATATACAAATGATGTAGTAAACTACATAGGTTTTGCTATGAACATTGTAAATCGTAAAGAAAAATATAACCTAAAAACCCAATGACAGTGATCATAAAATGTTCAGCGTATGGAATTTCTGCAAGAATGCTGACTTTACATTTGATTCCTACTATCAAGTTGCTGGCATTGCTGTTCATACTTGTGCTTTATGTCAATTCATATTACATGAAAAACAACAAATATATAATAAAAGACATATCCTTTTTCATACAATTTTGTGTCTGGTGTAAACAAATACATAAAACAAGGAAGTATTTCTTGTTTGTAAAGAACAAAGAAAAATAATCCTCAATGATAAGATGTTTCAAATGTATATGTCATATTTAAGTCTTCTAATAAAACATGCCACTGAATTAAATATTGTCAAAAGTAGTTGTCCAGTTTAAATTGATTGGTAATGAATAAACCTTTTAAAAGTAATCTGAAGAACATTCCTGTAAATTAACTTCTCACTCTGACTTGTACCATAAATAATATGTTGATCACATAATATGATTTTACCAAAATATCAAAACGGACCTCTATCAAAAGAAAAGAAGATAAATATATACTATTAAAAAAGGTAGGGGATATTCCATTTAGCGTGCATACCACTAGCAATGCAAATGAGAAAAAGTAATATATATCCATACCGATGAATCATTTCCAAAAGAATGGAATAATCATTACATTTACCCTTCATTTCTCTTGATCATCTGTTTCCTCCTTAGCTTCATCATTTGCATTTTATCAATCTTGTAAAGCCAACATCCCCTACTTTTTTTTAATGGCATATGATGAGAGAAATAGACTAAAATGAGTTTGCTCTCACTCTCTGGCATATGATGAGAGAAATAGACTAAAATGAGTTTGCTCTCACTCTCTGGCATATGATGAGAGAAATAGACTAACATGAGTTTGCTCTCACTCTCTGGCATATGATGAGAGAAATAGACTAACATGAGTTTGCTCTCACTCTCTGGCTTATGATGAGAGAAATAGACTAACATGAGTTTGCTCTCACTCTCAAGATCTGACAACTCCTCTACAGGAATTGCGTCAAGTCAATCCTGAACAAACTTTGACCTGATCTAAAATGAAGGTTTAATTTGTTGTTCTATCATTGGCAAACTTGATTCATTTTTTCATTTCAATTAAGACTAAACAACAGCGAAGCTCTAAACAAAAAACATTCCTTTCGAACTACTCCCCTCTACCTATGATAGACATAAAAGGAACTATACAATCTCCACAACAAAATACACTATGATTTTAATTATTTCCATTTGGAACTGCCTGTATATATTCACTTTTTTCAGCAAAATCAGAAATGCTTCTCTGAACGATTCACCTTGACTAAATATAGAGGCATGAATGCTAATTAGAAAATTAACCTGACATCTAAGGTCAATGATGGTGTTGTCAGATCTTCATGCACAGAGTATCAGAGTTAAGAGAAATGATTCTGTTTCTGGTTGAGATCAGTACATAAGTATGGTCGTACTGAAGCATGCACAATTTATTCCAAAATAAGGAAAAAGGATTGTTTTATCTCAAAACAACCTTTTCACAATGTGTTTTAGGTTAAATAGGCTTGGCTTTGCTAAAGACTACGTGATGAGTAGATGTATAATGAACAGCACATGATATATTTGATGGACATTTCATTCAGATAATATACAATTTTAGAAAGTAATGCTCTTAAAAGAAGTTATGTTAAACCCCAATCCTTGATTTATCAATATAGCATAATATATGTTCATGAATTTGATATTATGACAAACATGAAACAATAAACTGCATGTCAAGAAGTTCTGAGGTAGATCTGGTATTCTCTCACACATCACACATGCACTCTGAAGATAGAATGATACATATACATATATATATATATATATTTAAATGTCATCAAATCCTGTAAATAAGATTCCAATTCTGGAAATGCTTTATAAAATGAAGACAAGAAATTATATTCATGAACTAAATGCATGTGACAGTCTCTTGACACACTTGGGTTAACATAATGTAAAAATATATGCTATTCACCTAGCAACTAGTAACAGCTTACCTAACAGACATCTACACACAGTTGAACCTTGTTAACTCAAGACACTGTTACAATGGAAGCATCTGAGAAGTAAAAAATCTCCAGCAATATCATGATTATAGAAATTAAAAACATGATTATCAGTTCAATAGCTAAAAAGCACTACATGTCTGAACAGTTCATAAAAAGAACTTCTTGACAGACTCTCTGATGCAATATACCTTTTATTCAAATACTGTATCTCAAAGTGCTATCTAAATTGATAAATCATATGTTCAAAACAGGGGGTCAGTAATATTAGTTGAATGTAGTAAAATGACTTACAGTTGATACTATCAACAGTACCACTACTTATGTTGGTTTGGGACAAGAAACAATGCTTAATATGGATATACTAGTTACTTTGAATCATGCTTCTCACGTAGCACCTACTGATTAATGCCATTGTTTCTTGGGCATTAAAACATGGCCATTTTCCTCCAGATTTTCAAGTTTCTTAAAACCATAGTTTTGGCCTCTTCTCCCATGTCATGGCCCATGACTGGGAAAACTCGACCTTCTAGTTATCAATGTTCCCATCAAACAGGAGATAACAAGGTTCATCTGTATTAGGAACTTGATCTATTAAAGATTTCTAATGGAAGTATTCAGTTCCATATAATCAAAGACTGAAACACCTCATTAATATCCGGTGCTGGTGGTCAGTCAGCTTCTGTTTCGAACTGTGTCTAATTAACATACCTGTTTTCCAGAAATAACCATACTAACTTGACAGTAAACACCACATACAATAATCCAGCTATATGATAGGTTGTAGTGACTGAATCTAATTTTATGCCACAAAAGACCTGAAGTAATAGTAATGATACTAGTGCTTTACTGCCAATGTATTGTCCAAAACATTTAAAGTCCCAAAATATGTCCACAAAGAAATGATGTACATTTACCAAACAGCATGAGTAAGCAGTCTGACCGTTTTTAACATTGTACAATATTTAACCTCATGATGATGGTCTGTCACTCTAGTGAAACCCACAGCATGGGTCTAATGCTAATAAAAAATCATAGTCAGACTACTCTGGGATTTGAAGCCACAGTTAGCAGATCCTGCCAAGACTGAGAGACATAAGTATGCATCACAAATTAATGAAGTTCTGGCATCTCCCATGTTCTTGTCCATCTTGTTTGCTAAAATCTGAGAGAAACTGCTAGATATTCTTTCTTTTTCCCAGTCAAAACAGTTTAATCCTTGACCACCAGTACCCTACCATGACAGAATGAGAAAAACAATTCTAACAATCAACCATAGAGAAGCTGCTCAATATTTGCATAGTCCAATCATACTTGAGGTAGTTTTTGTGACTAGTACAATACTCCAGCAGATGGCCATTAGGACTTTCAACATGAATATGCTGGAGAGATACAAGTTTCAAACAAATTCTGACATGAAATCATGCAAACAGACATACTAGCAAAATTGCATTATACTTACTTTGCAATTCAATATCTAATAAGTTGGTAGTGACAATATGCACTGTGGCATCATAGGCAAATATAATGATGAAATATTTCTATGAAACAATAACAGAAAACTAGTAAATATGTGTGAACTCTAAAAATATTAAATACATCATGAATCATTCCATCTTGAAATCAAATAAATGTCACAGGTATTAATTGTATTGCTACATAAGAAAATACAAATACACTTTCAAAATCTATAAAAATTTAACTTACCAGGGCACAATATTGGAAATGTCTATAATTTAAAATCTGCTAGTCTGAAATAATAAAACTTGAATGTTTTGAAGACAAATTGTTACATAGGGTATTTCAAAACTTCCACATTTCCAATATTGTGTCTTTCATTTAAGCTGTCAAAGCACCGGATTTAAATGGCCTAGTTCAAAGTAATGAAACTAATGCTTTAGTGCCAAAGTATTGTCCAAAACATTGAATTTTAATTCGAAGAAATATCAGAAATGTAAAAATGCAAATTGTTTTTGTCTGACAATTTCAAAGAATTATTTTATTCTTCTCAAGGAAGTTTCTCTAAAACCATAGATTTATTCTGTTAATTTATTATGACCGATTCAAAAACTGTATCACGAATTTTCAGTCTACCGGGTTTTATAATAATCAACAGCAGAGTCATCAAACGTAATAAATATTATACAACAACATTTGAGGGGGTGAAGCTTTTTGGTAATTTATCAGCTTTACGATGATGGTAATAAAGTAGCTAGAGCCACCCCATAATATTTTGATCTATGCAGTAGAGTGGCTGTTATAAAAATGAAATTCAATGTCCAGATAACATTGTGTTTCATATGGCAAGATTTAGTGTGGTGTCCGAGTTTATGTTTTGTTTAAAAAAAAAACCCAAAACAGCAGCGGGAATGTGTAAGCTGACCAGGATGACTAAACACGTTATTTTTTTTTTAAATATTAACCATTTCAAAGTATTTTTCACATCAAGCTATGAAACTATCAAAATTTCTAGCAAATACACAAAAATCTATCTTGACTACAGAATATGGCCATAGTCAACTGATCAGATTTTCCGTAATCAATTAGCTGTCTCACACGTAACTGTTGTTACAGTGTTACCGTGCAACCATGGCTGTACCACTGTTCAGTGAAGCAGGCTTTGGGTACAAACACCCACCAAGCCAGCCAGCCAGCTTCACCCCCTTCAAATAGCTCCTTCATCATCCACAGCTGAAGCTGTCATCTTGTCTCATTCCAAGAATATTTCACTTCATGTAGGAAAGATAAATAGTTAATCTTTCCTATATTGGAACAGAAACAATAATGTGAACCTGCTGTTCATAATCGAAATTTCATTTTCACTTGATTATAGTTGATTTAAAATGATAATCATCCTGATGAAAGAAAATGAAATATCAAACCTATAACAAACCATTGTCTTGAAAAATGCCCTACTTGGTCATGGAACATGATGGTGGAAGAAAAATAGATATTAGTAAGACAACTGACAAAGATAGCAATCCTAAATACATCCAAATCACTGTACATTAAAAAAATAAGCACCCAAATTATAATTGTAAGCTTTTCAAAATTTGATTTTCTCTTGGAATATGAATATTTATCTAATTTTCTAAATGCATGTATTAGGATATTTCATAATTTTATCATTCATTCATACTGACAGTCTGTCAGATGATGTGCTTCAATTGAACCATTTTTCCACATGCCTTACAATGAAGGTGTAAATGATCTGCATGCAGGTGATTGACTACCATCCCCATAAGGAGTACAGTCTGTTGTACCAGAACAGCACAAGCTGACATAAACCCTGAGATAGCTGGAAAACAATGGAACCATTCTTCTCTGAACACAAGGAATTCCATGTCAATCCTTTGTCAGATTTTAGCACTTTCAGGCCTTTACTACATTTCGTAAGAAGCAAAATTCATAAAATTGAAGTATAATTCAAATGTACTAAATCCAGTACTCAAACTACAATTCTGAAAACATTGACTCTCTCTACTTTGGTTTTCTAAAGTTATTAACTGTTCGGTGTTAACCACATCTCAACTTATTTTGATATGTACCTGAATCCATCCACTACATCGGAGCTCAATAACTTTTATCAGGAGATGTAAATGGAATTCTTCAGGGTGCTGAGAACCAGGGGCAGTATTCATAAAACTCTTAAGAAAATTCTTAGAACCTTTATAAATACCACCCCAGGTTGTTTCATATCCAATATAAACTCTCTGTAAATAATTACTTGTCTGTTCGAATTTCTTTTCTCTCAAATACCACCCCTTCCATCCCCAAAACCATTAAAATATCAGATGTCTGTACACCTGAGTCAACATCACTGTGCATATTCACATTCACCTATCTTTTCGTGACAAATAATCTGATAAAAAGAGATGTTTTCTTGTTGGGACTATTTATCTGGACAAGCTCAGAGGTTGATAGTCACCAGGACTGCAGCAAATGACAGCAAAAATTACAAAGCTTTTACAAAAATGTCCCTACTTAGTGAATATTCTAAAATATAACAGCTTATAAAAATCTCACTTTTGTACAAATGTCTTTTTCTTAAAAAATTACTACCCTCTGGCACTTAAATTTATAACCTGACATAGGTCTCTGTGTTAACTTAACAACTTATTTTTAATCCTAATTTGTGTGAGTCAAACTGAAAGAAAACAACAAAAAGCAATAACAAACTATGTTTCAGAGGAATTAATGAAGTTGTAAGCAAACCCTCAGCCTTTAGCCAAGTTTATGACCTAAGTAAGGAAGTTGGAGTTCAAATCTGCCTGTTGAATGCATGTCTGTCTTGAAACATCCAAAAGAGAATGTGAAGAAATACCAGGAACTACTGCCTTGGCATATAATGACTCTGAGTCGAACAAATTTGCTGTAAATTATACAGACAAATATTGTTTCCTGTGAACATTAGAGCTTTTGGCACTGGATCTTTATTACATTCAATGACCTGTAATCTTATGTCAAACTGGAACAAAAATGGGCAAAAAAAGAGAAATGGCATTGAGGCTAATGGTCAGTAGTTTTCCAGAGAGACACAAACATGAAAACACATGACTTCCTCTTTGACTCTCATCACCAGGTATCTTCTCATCACCAGCAGCAAATCACTCGAGTTATGAGTCATGAGTTACCTCCCTTGATATGACAGGCAACAAACATATTTTTTTTCGTAACATTTCACTCATTTGCTGTCATAACACTTTGGTTGTCAGTTTGTTGTTTGCATCCAGTAAGGAGTTGCTTTCCTTTGATTTGTGGCTCTTTCTCTCCTCAATTCAGCTGAACAAATCTGTATGTAGCCAAAGAAACTTTTCCCAGTATGAGGAGAGAGATATATCCCTTCATTCCATTCTTCCAAGAGTTGTCTCCTGTACGGTTGTCTTACTTATTATTGTCTTCCTTGGAAAGAAATGATCACATATTAAATGTTCATGATTCTGTATGGCAATGTGACCTCTTTTTGAAAGAGCTGGCCAATATGTATCATCAAACTGTCATTCAAGCTAAGCGTTAAGCCTTAGTCAAGGGATACACACATTCTCAGCCCTGTCTAACATTTCTAATATCAAGGGAGGCAATTCCCCTGGCATCTCTAGTCGTAAATGTAATACCCGTTCAGCACCTGAAAAAACAACAACATGAAAACTTATAATGGATACAAATAAGCAGTCTTAACATGCATATTAATCACTATGGAATTAGAGACTGTTACTTTTAAAGGAAAAGCAAAATAGATTACTTATTATGTTTCTTCTAATCAATCAAAATTATTCCAGTGTATGCAGTAACAAATCTGGTCTTTCCAGAGACACTGTACAAGTTTGTTACTATATAAGGAAGTCTATGGTGTACTTACACATATCAAGAATAGTGGATTGGAACTTCAGTACTTATCTATTGGTGGATGTACGTAGTTTCTAATACATTTCACCACTGATACTCGCAACAGTTACAAAGCTCATAAAATGTAACTTCACAAAAGATTCTGAAGAAGAATGTTCGTCTGATATCCAATTTTTATTAGCTAGATATACAATTTCAGCTAAACATAATAGTGATATAAGTATACTGTGGATAAACATGTATACATAAGATATATTTCTGGAGTACTGCCTCCGATAAACCGGTATCATTAAAACACGACTTCAACATAAAGGTTAACATGTAGATTTGGTTCTGGATGAATGAGTTTGTTTTGTTAGAAACATTAGTGAATGAAAGATAGCCAATCCAAAAAGAATCATCTGACAGCAATACACACATATAAGCTAAAACAAAGGCTATATATATATATATATACACAACATCTACATAATGCTAAAAACATTTTCTCTAAATTAACAACTATAACATATCTTTCTTAAAAATAATTCATAAACAAGCTGACATGTTTTCACACCGGTAATACACAAGGTTCAAGTTTAATGGATGCTTATATTTCCCCGAAGTAATTGTTACTGGGCAGTAGGTCAGAAGGTGATGGACAATGCATCCAACAGCACCAAACTTTGAGAAAGTGAGTGACTAAGATGTAACACTATTGAGATACGTTTTTTATCATATTCCTGTATGTTGGTGTAATGCAGGAGACAAGCTCCAACTGATATTTCTAATATGCTAATATATTAAATACAATCTTGGTGAACAAGGGAATTAAACACCTGATCATTGGTTTTTCTGGCATATGAAATGAACACATCTCTGCAAATAGTTCTGATGATTGCGGCAAACCCTGGATTTAAACCAGTGATCAATGGATCTTGGTACAGCTATGGTAAGCAACTTCGCATTGAAGCATAGGCCTAGACACTAACTACCATCTTCTGATGACTGACTCAGCTATAGCTGTATGAGTATGACATTAACCCACAAATAAGCCCTTGTCAAAAATTTAATTTTAACTTTCTACCATAAATAGTTAAAAAGAGCATTCTTCTTCTTGACATACTTAACATAAGTTCTTAAGTAACAAGCTGTGATTCTTTCAAATATTGTGATATTCAGATTTGAGTGTATACCTTCACAAAGGTATTGTGAGAATAATGAATTAAGAACTGTGGACTTGATTATCTGCTACAAGCTTTAATTGACGTTATTTCATTACAATTAATTCATTTTATGTTGTAAACTTGAAAATAATAGTGTTAAAATGTGTTATTATACCAGTAGCCAGTCCTCTATTTGCAGCTTTCTAAAGCAGGGCAGGTATATTCACCGTTTGCAAACTGAACTCGTTTTACCTCTGAGCACTACACCAGGTGAGTTAACTTAGCACTTGAGAATTGTTGAAGATTTGTAAAAGCTGTTCCACAGCATGTGACATTGTGTGACATGAAGGCTAAGCAGGCAAAACATGGAAGAATGATCTTTCTATGTACTGCAATATATATATATATATATATATATATATATATATATATATATATATTTGGTTCCTTAGCAGGAAAGGACACGTCTCCTAAGTTTGACACAAAGGGAAGTAACCCAGAATTGAATTATCTCCCCTTGACCATCAATTTTCAGACCATGTTCAGAATATCTCACTCACAAGAATGAATGCTGATGGTTTGATGTCAGCAGTACACATTGAAGGAAGAATAGGAATAATATCAAATACAAAATAATGAAATGACTACTGATCATTTATTCCAGTTGTCCAATGGAAGGAAAATTGTTAATTCTTTTACATAACCCTGGTTGTCTTGCCATAAATATCAGAAATAAAAAACAAAAAAAATTGACAGACGCAAGTGATACCATGTACAGAGAATATACTACTTAGACTTCAGCCTTGAAAAGTGCATAAGCAAAGAAACTTGAAGTTTCGAGCCTCGTCACCAATAAAACAGCAATGGAAATGGTCCATAAGTAATTGCTTCAAGTTGAAAAAGAAATTCTATTTCATGGGTTTGAGTTTCCATGTGATGCAATGCATAAAAAAGAATAGTAAAATTATAACTGACATAAATAACGCATACATGCAACAAAGCTGAAAATGGCTGATGAGCACTAGAACTAAGATTCCACATGTTGTTTATTATCATTCTGCAGTCTACTTCACATCATGGTGAACATACCTGCCCAGTTGCTAGAAGCTGATCACAAGTCAACAGATAAACAAGCCAAGCATGGCAGAAAAGCAGACAACTAATCGCAAAAGCTTGCATGATCAAGATGCAGTTCCTAATGCACTGTGTCATAATAGCAATGGTTTTTTTTACTGCTTCAAGGTGAGAAATAAACAATCAGTTCACAACATGAGAATAAACAGTACAAAATAAACAAATGAAATTTAATAACAATCTTCAGGATCAAGAAAAAAAATGCCCAAGATAATTGAAGAATCAAATACTTGAGATTCAATTAATGTAAGTCCAAGATTTATCTCCCGTTGAATGAGAAAAAGAAATGATCACGAAACCAACAGCCCTCTCCCTTTCTGGAGGCCCCAAACTCTGTCTCCATCAAATCTCAGTCCTCCACATCATCAACCTCTGGATCTTCATTGCAAGATTTCAAAGGTCAAGTAACATAACTGTGGTACATAGTACATATAATACTCAAAATCTATCAAAATACTTATAAGGTAAACATGATCGGTTCCACAAGGATTCTGTATGCAGGTTATCTTTCTCAATATAAAACTGTGAGGGACTCTTCCTGCCTCATGACTTGAAGCTACACTCATTCAAATCTGCATGGAATCTGTCATAGCTCCAGCTATAATTTTACTGAGAGGAGCATGATGGTCTGTGTTGGGGCCAACGTCATTCAAAACAAGCTGAGTTCCATTTACTTCACTTCTGTATAACCCTGTTGACAGAATTCCATTACCGTTAGCATTATTATTGGTATTGCTTCTGCCCGGGTTGTAAGAACTTTTCATTGTCTCCATGTCTGTGATATCAGTTCCTGCTTGCTGCCCTAACATGTGGCTGCTGCGTAAGATCTCATCAATTTGTGCCCTGTTGAGATTTTGCGTCAAACCAAACTGCTGATTTTCCATATTTGGCACAAGGGACTGCATCCCATCAGAAATAGAATCATGGATGCTGGACATTATGTTTTCATCCACACTTGATGAGACGTTGTTGGAGGCGACTGGCGACGACATCATGGAGCTAATGTATGAAGATGATGAGAAGGAGATGTTAGGAGACAGAGTTGGCGACAGACCAGTTAGGTAGTTAGGCATATTGGGGGACGTGATGGTGGGGAAGGGTGGGGAGTGCGTGCCCATCGATCCCATTCCTGCTGCAGGCACATTTTGATTTGGACTCAGCTGCTTTGGCGACATCCCCATCCCCAGGGGTGACGGAATGGATGAATCAGGCAGCGGTCCCATTCGAGGGGACGGTAACCTTGACCCCATGAACTCGGGTGCCATTACGTTGCTGGGATTCATGGCCATAAGGTTAATGTTTGTGTGTACTGTCCCTTGATACTGAGGCATGTTTTCACCTCCAACATTATTCCGCATGTATGAAGTGGACGAAGGTTTTCTACTGGAGCTGGGTTCATCATCTGAGAGGGGTTCTTTCTTGATAATGGGCTGGCTAGAGGCAGGTGCCTCCAGGAGAGAGAGGGCATTAGCCAAGTGGTCTAGCGCGAAACGAAGTGTCTGCTTTTCACCTAGAGCATAGGAAGATGGAGAAAATGAGGGCAGGAAGCGAAAGCCAGACATTATGCGCAAAGCGAGCAAACCAAATGTCTCTTGCACATCTAAATTTAATATAGAATATGGTTAATTTCTGTCTTAAAATTCAAAATTGTTTACATCCATCAACATATTTAGTGTCCAAGATGTTTAACTGAGTTAAACCACCTTCCTGTATAGAGAGAATATTAGAACTGTTTTTACCATATATTATCACTACAACACTTTTTGTAGAGTCTGTGACAGACTAGTAAGAAATGTCTTCAATCTTAATTATCCTGTATGCATACTAATACTGGTAGAGTTAGAGCATTTGCTCATCACATTGAAGATAGGGGTTCAATTCCCCAAATGGGAACCATGTGTGAAGCCCATTTCTGGTGTCTCCTGCCATGATATGGCTGTAATTGCTAAAAGCACCATAAAACTAAATTTTCTCACTAACTATTACAGTATATATCGTATACCATCTTATAAACACTGTCTATGCTCTTACTGATCATGTTTACCAATATTACTAATCCTGAACACAAAGTTATTAATACTGTATTAACTGTTATGCATCCTGTTTATACTCTTACTAATAATGCCTGTTTTAACGTATCCTGTATACAATACTTATCAAGCTCCATTTCCTAATCCTGTATATAATAAACGTGGAACTTTTATTGATTTTTCTTATAACCCTATAATCATAATTTTCTTACTAATAGCATCTACAGTCTTACTATTACTGTCAACATCCTTAATACCCTTACTAATCCTGGGCATAAGCAGGCAGCACTTCCTAATACTGTTTATACTGCATAGTAATGCTGTTATACGCTGTTTAGTAACAGTGTTCATGGTGTTGGTAATATTATTTACACTGTCACAGAAGCTGTTTTCACCCGTTTGATCCTGGACATATAAATAAGTTGGAGGCATGTTAAAGTTACAAAACAATTATGCTTGAAATGCATAGAATTAAATGCTGTTTGCTCTCACTTTCAAAACTGATAAATTAATTTAAAATATGAAAAAAAAATATGATCTGTAAATACATTTTTTCTTATTACTAAATTTAGATGTGCATGTGATGGTACATGACGGCAAAACCTACATGAGCAAATGAAACTGGATTTGCAAGAATCTACATACACAATCAAATGCAGCAACGAAATATACTACCAAATCAAGCTGAAATCTCATAATCTGCTACACCCACTGATAATGTGCAAACAAAATGCAAAACTAAAATTAGCACTAAAAGTCAGCAAAGCATAAATATAGGGATTTAATATGCAATGTTACAAGCATTGATTTATTGGATATTTGGAAAAAGCTAAACTTTTGAACATGTTAAAGAAACAACATTGAAACTATTATGTCCTGTGTATTTTCACTGGCGATTTTTGATAATGTCAGGTATAAAGAGAATCTGATATGTATGGACATGTCCACAACACTGTTATATATTATCAAAGATATAAGACTTTCCTTTCTTTTGTGATATCCAATAAATCAGGTTATGGTGAAGCCCCAGCGTACAATGATGGAGGTATATATAGTGGGAAGGAAATAAGGTCTTACCTTTAACGCTTATGCTCCGGAGATCAGTTAGTTTCATAAGAAGTTTGGCGAATATGTGCGGCTGTTCTTGCCTCCGAGAGCGAGTATAATGCTTCAATGCCTCCAGTAATGGCTCCTGCATTTGCTCTATTTTCTCTGTATCTTGTAACCCTGAGCGATCTGAAAATCAGAGAGATATTATTCCATCTGAGCATGGATTCTTGAGTCCTGTCGGTCAAACCTAGTAAAAATTTAGCAGATTAACAATCCTACAATAGAGACCCTCTCTCATCAACATCAGATGGGATTAAATTCAAGCAATGCAAATCTTCTAGACCACCCTCACCCACCTTTGTACATCCATACAAGTGGGAAGGCCATGTGACTTGAGTTTTAACATTGCGTTATAGATGATTGACCTTAAACAGCATCGCTAGTAGTAGCTGGACTTTGGACACCTGCATTTTATGGGTCCCTGTCTTTGACAATTTACCCTAACCCTAACTTTCATGGACCCGTACAGTACACTCTACCTGCTTTTTTGCAAACTGCTTGTCCACCACGAGTCAGTTTCAAAATTGTTTTTCCCCTCTTACGCTGAAATCCTGGCAAGCTAACAACAAGTACCTTCTTTTCACATCTTTCAGTATAATCCAGCTCTCCACACAGATTCTGTAGCCACTAGAAAATTAGGGTTAGTGTCCCTGAATGGGATCTTAAGGCTGATTATTCTTCATGTGTGAAAGTCTTACTGGTTCACAGCATTTTATAAACTTTCTTGTACACCACTATAGTGGTTTCAAAACAGTAATCCCTGAAATTGTAGTTTTTAGATAATGAACAAGCTAGTGGTTGATAAATATGGTTAGACAGACACAGCACCACAGTGGGTTCTTATAGTACGCTTACATTGTGCCTAACATAGCCTATGTAATAATTCAGAAATTGGTTCCAGATACAGCCTATGTAATAAATAAAAACCCCATATACTCTCATATAAACTGCAGATTAATTTTAAGTGTAGATTCAGATATCGTTTCCACCCCAAACACATTTTCTAATTTTTTCATGAAGCAACCGTCTGCAAAGGGTTGACTTACCTCCACTAATCAAACATATGGCCGACAGGATTGCAAACTCTGTTTCGTCTGTGCTCATAGCTTTAAGGGAAGCAGCAAAGCTGAAGATGGTCCCAGTGAGATTGCCAAACCCTCCTTGCTGTAGCTGATCCTTATTTAACGTCACTCCATTCGTGAACACCATGGAGTCTAAGTCCGCATCATATCGTGCACTGAGCCGTAATATCTAAAACAGACAGTATCATCCAAATCTCTCTAGATCTAATGACGCAACAACCAACGAACCGAATATGTACAGGAATATGAGTCTTGCAAAACAGCATTCCTAGCTCCTGAGACATGGCATAAATGTTTATATTGTTGGCAAGTCTAATTAAGAAACAACATTCATGTCATACAAGTAAATAAGTACTACAATGTATTAAATACTGTGGGCATTCACAATCAAATATGACCACCCAAATCTCTTGGAATGTGCAATAAGAATGCGATCTTACTTGGTATAGTTGGTACAGGGAAGACTTGGGTTTGATTCTTAACAAAGATACAATGGTTTGAACCCATGTCTGGTGTCCAGTCCCAGTTGTGAAGTTAAAAAAGCAACTATACTTCCTCACATTAATGAAAATAACAGAGAGTACTAGCTAATCAGAATTTGATATGTTAACTTGTAGACAGAATGACATATCAAGAGATAAACTGAAGGTGCACAGATGTATGGATACGACAGAGTTTTACCATAATTTCTAAACATGCTGCCTTTAGTAATGCAATTTGATATGTTAACTTGTAAACAGAATGACATATCAAGAGATAAACTGAAGGTGCAGAGATGTATGGAGATGACCGAGTCTTACCATAATTTCTAAACATGCTGCCTTTAGTAATGTAATTTGATCCGACTGTGAAAGTGTTGAGAAGCCAGGGAGTTTCTTGGCAAAGTCCACAATTTTCACAATACCATCAGAGGATAATTCACTAATTCTCTCCCATAATATAACACTGTCCTCCTCTTCACGTGGTTTCAATGATGGCTGAAACAAGAAATACAATACATCACTGTCATAATACCAAACCTTTTAACATCTGTGCTAGAAAATTATATAGAATGCACCAGGAATCATTCAACAACTTCACTTTGTGGTTAAAATGTTTGCTTGTCACACAAAAAGACCTGCCGGAACCCCACACAGATATGATGTGGGAAGGCCACATCCACAGTGATATTGTTGGAATAATGCTAAATGTAGCGTAAAACCTTTCTCACTCACTCACACTTTCTCTCTCTCTATCCAAGACAGCCAGCCAATTCGGAATGCATTTAATAGAAAAGGTACCACCAATTCCACTGTGTCCAAGAGAACATGAATATCAGAATGAGAGAGTGAGTTTGGATTTGTGCCACTTTTAGCAATATTCCTGCAACATATCATCAGGGACACCAGATATGGGCTTCACACATAGTACTCATGTGAGGAATTGAACCAGGGCCTTCAGTGTGATGAGTGAACGTTTCAACCACTAAACTACCTCATCGGCCCCATTAATATCTGGAGACAAGAGTAAATGGAGACTCTTATCTCAGTTCCTTCTGTATTGAATAAATATTTCACGTCTTGAAAGCTTGAAATTAGCTTACCGATCCCGGACTGTCCTCCATGTCAGATATGAAGGTGGCTCTGTGAGCTTCCAGAATATCTTGTATAAGGTTCTGGTCATCACCAGTCAAGTCCTCATTGGGACTGCTAGTAGACTCTGGTTTAACTTTGCGTTTCTTGTTCCGATCATTGCGCACCGCTGCAGAATGATAAACAAAATGTAGCAGTGAAATTTTACATGACTGGCAGGAGGCAAAAGTGATAAACATAACACAGATAGGTACGTCTCTGAACAGTCCTTCCCGATTGCTTACCTTTATACATTCTAGTTTCCTTTAGAGAAACGTTCCTGTTTCAATCATATCCTTTACTTATTCAAATGTGCCACATCCTATAAGCAGCAGATGGGTACCAGGTAGGAAGAGAATTGATCTGATAATGCGAATGCATACTTTCTACTAACGGTCTGATTGGCCTAATTACTATTTGAAAAGCATATTGCAATATACTGGTTTAGTGGTAATACTTTGCAGTCTTAACATCATGTGGTGCTGCATATTTGCTTCAATGCTTGGTCTCTTTCTACCCTCTTTTCCTTGAAGAATCCCCAAGAATTGAGTCTTGAAGACACTGTTCACTGAAATATTAACTTTTACTGATGGTTAATCACAATCTGGGGTCAAGTTTAAAGATCATATGGAAGTTATATACCTTCTTTGGACATTCCCGCAGCAAAGCACTTCTGCAAGCGACAGTACTGGCATCTATTGCGAGTGACCTTGTTGATCGGGCAGTTCTTGTCCTTGTGACATGTATATTGCATATTCTTTTGGACACTACGACGAAAGAAGCCCTAAAAAAGGAAAGCACTTCAACATTACCAACGAAATGATCTTCATGATTCATGAACATTTTACAAGCATCACACCAACAGAGTAACATTTTACCTCAAATGCTGATAGATGTAAGGTTTCTGATTACAAGCAAGAATTCAAGAAACATGCTAAGCATTCAATCTATACATTCTGTATTCATCTTTTGTTCAACTAAAACATACATCATTTGAACCAGTCATGAGCAGGAAATAAACGATGCTCCTTGAAGTCACATGTCAATTTCCAATAAAGGGATGCAATTCAACTCAAGAATGGTATCAGTTACTTAATTATCAGGCAGTATTCAGTCCGTAATAGTATTACCTAATGATATGACTCATGAGGAATCTTCATCAACATGTTAAATACAATAAACTATAACACAGTCTGTAGGGTTGTAATGATGCAACTTTTGATGGCTTGCAATTGTTGAGCCTCTTTCACCAATTAAATGATGGCAGAAGCAAAAACCTATCTATGCATCAATAGTATGTTTTACTATCAATAGTTTAGAAACGGACTTCCATTGATAAATGCACAGCCCAAAATGCAGGAAGAACAAGATTCATTCTCTTTGATTTAGAGTTACTCTTAAACAAAGTTAATCTGCATTTCAAGTTTCTTGTCCATTATTAACAGAGGCTGAAACCACTTCAGCTAGTTTCTATATTATATAAAAACTACACATTCTCTGCAGAAATTATTTCACCTGAGACATCAAGGAGAGAAAAAACCTATCACAATAGTAGTTTCACCCCCAATCGTCACACCTAATAGTTTGTTGTTAAATGCCAATATACCAACACCAATCAGTGTGGTGATTAACATCAGGAATAGAGATACGATGACATGCATCAACCAAGTCAGCTGGCCTGACCACCTGATCAAATTAGTTGCCTCAACAAGCATGGGTTGCTGAAAACCAATTGTCACCCAGATTTTCACACTATCAGACAATCTCACCTTGCACCCTTCACAAGAGCTGACACCATAATGGTAGCCGGATGACTTGTCATTACAGACAACACAAGGCTTGTAGATCCGTGGAGGAGGGGGAGGAGAAGGGGACAGGTTAGTGGGACTCGTCACGGAATACATTCCACAGTGAACATCATACAGTTGAGCTGCAAAGGAAAACAAGGCTTCAAATGAGGATCACGATATCAGACATTTCCATCCTCATCTAAACAGCTGCAAGGAGATGGCACTTCTGTGAAACTCCAATCTTACTGGTGTAGGAGTCAGCAGATATATGGACCGAGCTGACTAAAAAGCTAGTTCCTAATTCTGACTAATAAACAAAGATTAGTCAGAAACAGATACAAGACAATGAATATTATTTTACAAAGACAATAAGAACTATTCTCGGGTGACTTATTAATATTAGCAACTAAATGTATGACTGATTCTACCCCCATGAAGTAAATAATGGTGTACTTGTAAAGAAAACCCTTCTTTGTATTAGTTTGTCTTAATGTTGCCAAGAATGTGATGGCTTGATGATGAAGGAGGTTGAAAGTGATGCAGGTTTCAGATGCGTACTGCTTTGTTGTGTATTATGATGCTTATCAAACTTAAGCAAACATAACCCCAAGATACACAAAATCTTCCAAAGGTACGCAGCACTAAGCATTCCCCAATTTTGATCTGCTTGTAACAATGAGCCCTACTGAGCAGCAGTGTCATTACCATTAAAAAAGAAGCACTGTGTAAATGGTCAGTGAGCACAGTGTCCAACTGGAGAACACCAGTCTGTTTACTGGTATTCCATCTGTATGGCAGTTACCTCATCCCACTGTGCACCTACTTACCAAACATTCTGGATACTATCAGGACAAAATGTAAGTTCTAAAATCTTATTTGCTCTGGCTCTGAGCAGGAACAGAAAGAGGCATAAAATACAGTTCCTCATAATACACTCCTGCTTTTATAAATGATCCAGTCTCATTTTGTTTCTATTTTTAATGCTATCTTAAAATAAAACATGATGTCAGCAGACCAATGCAATTTGAAACAGTGAGTCATAATGTAAACAACAGTTGATGAAATACACAATACATTCATAAAATCTTGTCATCACAAATAACACATTTCATCCAACAGATGCTTGACCTCAAACAGATCCAAAAGGTCCATTCCACGAGGTGATCTTACAACTATGAAAATCCCATTCCACGAGGTGATCTTACAACTATGAAAATCCCATTCCACGAGGTGATCTTACAACCATGAAAATCCCATTCCGTACAGTGATCTTACAACTATGAAAATAATGTATGTGAAAGTGTGGGTATTATGGTTCTCTTAGCATTATGAAGGCGTGGAAAATATCCCAGTGCCCTGTCCAACAGGGCAATATTAGTGCTACAATAATCTTAGGCAATGTGCAACTGACACGACAATGCTAGCACTAAGATTGCTTTGTGAATTTGGCCCTAGTATATATTAGAGGAAATAATGTACCAGTAATCCATAAAACACCCATAATTCAGCCAGTAATTGTTACTACTGACAAGAATCTGAAGCAGGAGTATATGTAAAGTCTTGCCAGATTCATGCATGAGGACAACAGTGGAATGACTGGAACGACATGACACCCGACAACATTCAGCATTCTGCAGTCACACAGAACTGCAGTGTAAACGTCTTACCATAGCCAGCAATATCCCAGACAGCATTTTTCCCGTCAGTTTTGAAGTGGGCTGTTACCATAAAGACACAAGAGAATTAAAAGTGAAACATGTCATGTCGTGGTCCGTCTACCAACATTTTGGCAACACCGACAAATTAACATCTGATATTCGTCTAAAAACTCTTCTTGGCGATATGCACACCCACTGAATGAAATTTCAGCTTTTACTGTCTGGGACAAGATGGCTGAATGACAAACGAGAGTTCCAAATTTACGTCTTGAACAGTGAATAACAAATTGCGATGAACCTGCAGTGTGATGAGAAGCACCTGTTGTTTGAGAAACCCAAGTAACATTTGCAAGATATCACCCACAAAAAGCAGTACTTGACCTTTGACCAACACACCCAACACACTCACATGATAACCCAACAACCATGATAGTCACTCAATACATTCATGCATAACTGTTTGCTCCAAATTAATAATTATTTTCACTTTTTCAGAACTTGGATGATTTAAAGATTATCCCAGGACAAGTTGATTTGGGTCCATATAATTTTACTCATATTAATGGTAGGTACAGGCAGTATGATTTTTCCAGAGATAACAAAAACAATATTTTTGATGGAACAAGGTATTGTGTGATTATCAGGCATGACAACAGGCTTGAGTTGACACTATGGGTACACTGAATGGGTACACTGAATGGGTTGATGGTTGATAGAGGGAGGCAGGAAGGAATAAATGGAGATGCTCTTACTCTCTTTGGATATATGAGGTACGTAGGACGGTTTAGAATCGAAGACAGCAAACTGGCCGTTGTAAGAGTCAGCGGCATTGTTGAAGGCGGCGGCGGCGAGGTAGGCAGCTTGGTTGGGCATGGTGTTCACTGGAAAATCAGAAGGGTCTCTACACTGTAACTACTGCAACTCTACTTGTGACTACCATGTGGTTAGGTGGGTCTCCCCAGGTACCAACAATCTGACTGTATTACAATGGTTTGTAAATAATTCAACAAGTCCTGTCCAGACAATGATGAAAGATTAGTTTTAAGTCCAGGCCCGTCATAACACGATTGATGAATGAAAGGAGTGAGTGAGTGAGTGAGAAGATGAGTGCATTAGTGAGAGATAAATTGAGGAGGAAAGACGGAGGAAACTGAAGAAAGGAACATTCAATGTTGTCTTGGCATCTTGTGACTCTAGATCAGACAATCCAGTGATTGAATTGAAAGCTTAAGCAAAGTCTCTTCTGGGGAACACATCACCCCTAATAGAGTTCTTGCAACATTATTTTGAACAGTAACCCGGTTTCAGCAGTGTCACGGGTTTGAAGATTAAGGAACATTAGTGCCTCGATTCCCAAGCTACTTTTTGGAGGAAAGAATGGTTTTGAAGGTTTAAGAATATGGTACCAAAGAACAAAACCTCAATGTGTCCATGTCCTCAATGAACATCAAAGATGTTTTAGGAACATCTCACCCAACATACTGGCCTAATATACCAGCATGTGACCAAGCTACCAAGTTCTCACAGCAAACAGAATATGACCAAGACCGAAAACTAAGGTACTCAACCTTAATATTCCCAAATATTCCAGTAAAAATGTCACTGTTGACGGAAATATGTGTACATAGTAAACATGGTACAAGCATCCTTCACCTCTGTTCCACACTGAGAAAGAAAGAAATAAGGTAGGAAAGAAATATAGAATAAAGAATGAAAAGAAGAACGCATATGAGCCATGTCCAAACCCAAAGCATGTTCATAGCACTCACAATACAACTGTATAGCAATCAAATAACAAATGTGAGGTATATACCTGAGGACTGTATCGTGTGGTTTGAGGACCCCTGTGATGTATCACTGACAATTGGGTGGGTCCCCATGTTGTGGTTCATGTTTCCTTTCTTCACATTGAAGATGGTCTACAACAGACCACGCCTGCAAAAAAGATCACAATATTTACTATCACCTCTAATACTGCACTGACAGAAGCAAGGCATGACATCCATCTTGGTTACAACTGAAATCAGAATGATATGCTCCAATCTTTTGCAAAGTCAAAACTGTTGCCAGATATTTCCAGCTGTCCTTCCTCTTCATATCGAACTAACAAAATATATCTTTTTTGTTCCCACAGATATTGAAAATGAAACCGAACTTATGTTTTAACAAATTTAGTTATGGTTGGCAGATGATATGAAGTAGGCAGTCACTAATCTCAAGTTCTTGTACTAATGCAAATACCATATCTTGATGACATCATAAAGAATTTGTCACTTGTCTGCAAACTGAGAATGGAAAACTATTAAATTTTGTATTCTCACCATTCAGATGACTTCATTGTTTCTTGAATCTTCTTAATCTGAAATTAATAGAATGGACGTTACAAATACAAATATCAAAACATGTGGATGCATTTAGAAATCGTTTACCTTGAAAGACAAGATACCGTGAAATATATTCAGTCATACAGTCTGTGTGTCTGTGTAACAGTGACCTGTGCTTGTATCCAAGTTAACAATTTTTTAAACTAAATTTGCTCATCTTAATTATATTTCCAAATTCATTTCAGAGAAATAGATATCTTAATTCAACACTGTCTTTCAGAAATCCTGAATCACTAGTATCAGGATATTTGGCATCTAACACCACTAAAATCTGGTAAAACATTCTCAAATAATTCTCTTTGCTGATTCAGTTCAGTGCTTTTAGCCTATTATTTACACTACCTTTGTGCAAATATTTCCTTATTCTTCTGAGAAATGCAATATTTTTTTCAAAAGAAGTCCAATTCAATAATAAACATGTTTAAGGCGCAGACACATCACAGGCCAAACAGGCCGCTGATCCTGTATGACACCATTAACTAATCTACATTCAACATATGAATGATCTACATTCAACCTCAAAGACAAATGCTGAATGATCTTTGCAATGACTGCATTTTAGGGCCACCATCTTGGTACTCAGATGATGCTTGAATTATCTCCCTTTGAACACAACCCTAGGTCAAAGAGGTCAATGTAACCTTTCTGCCTCATTGACCCTAGAAGTAGGTCATGTCAAGCTGAAATGACCAGAGCTTGTAACTGAATATTTCCTATGCTGCCATGAAAAGCAGGGGGTATTTTTACTGTCAGCAGGAGGATTTAGTTTAGTAATGGTCTGATCTCAAATCTGGGGCCTGCTTTTTCCTTTACATGATAATTACAGGGCTTGCTCTATCATTTCTGTTGATGATAGGAAGTCCAAATTGCTGGACACATTTATTGGCAGTTGGCTGAAAGAATTAACATGAAACACAATGCTAAAATTGAATGTTACTTTAGGGTGCAATTTCCTTCCAAAAACCAGTCATGTACCAAAATCCTTTGAAAGGGTGGATCTTGTGACAGATTATTGTACGTGGACATGTGTATTTCAGAAAAGGCCAGCCACAATAAACAAACATTACCTCTAAACTACATATTCAAACCTTTGACCATAGGCCTGTAAACCAAATAAAATTTGTCAATGCTCACAGGCCTTATATCACACTTCTCTAAAAATAAAAATGCATTTCTCTCAATAATATCATCCATCAGCTCTCAGGGAAGCCACCATGTAATTTACTTCCCTCCAACCTCACCCCCCAAATTATGTACTTAGATTACAATGTTACATTGAATGTTTGAATGAATTTATGCAATGTTACATTTAACCAACTCTCACACTCTTTACCATCGAAACATTATTTCATTATTTATCCTGCTGAATCATGTCCCTTAGAACACTCTTTATGTATATCCTACGCACAACATGTGATTGAAACCAGTTCAGCAAACATTGACAACACCAACATGCAACAGTTTTTGATGTTCAGAGCAATTACAATCCATTTATGGCAAGTGTTTGGAAGATGTTCGCCTTGAGCTTGCAATTAGTGATTTCAGTCAATTTGTAGGGGATAATAAGTCTTTTATTTCATCAGTAGGAAGATAAAGTGAGTGCATATACTCCAAAATGTATAATATAATCCAAAATATTGTCGAATATGTGTGAAATTGAGTTTCTAACATTAATAAAACACAATTTTTATACAGAATTTTACCTTCACATTTCAACTGTTAAAAGGATTTCAGATCAGCTAACTCGCCACATTGAACTCTTGTTATTTGATTGCATTATACTGTTTAAGATGGCTTACAGCTGACAGACATACACACCTCTACATATTTATAAAATAGACTACCTTTTAGAGGACATGTGGAACAGGATGTCATTCATGACAGCTGCATCCATTATTAACCCTGTGTCTCTATCTGCCTGGCCTACATTTATTGTCATCTGGTGCTCATTGATTCCAACAGTTGATGCAGCTGACAGATGAGTAACCAGTTCAGTCAACAAGTCATGTATGTTATAACTACACCTGTTTCTTTATATTTCATATACATCACCACTCAGGATGACAATAAAGATTGTCTTTCATAAATTGTTAAAGTGTAAATATATTTTTAACGCAATCTTTAAAGATCAAGATCAAGACTGATATAGTTTACTGTAAATGATCATTGTGTGTAAATCTATTTGATTTCATGATGTTTCTGTTGGAGATGTGTGTATGTAACTTGCATCTGTTGTTCAAATGACAATTTTTTCTAATCCTGTCACACCACAGATGATGCATTGAATGAAACAATGAGACAGACTGAACATATTCTCCAATTTTTCACAGATAATACTTTTCCAGCAGTAAAATGAGTGAACACTTCCATGCTCTCTCTAAAATCTTGACATTCAGGTCGACATAAGTTGCTATTTGTATGATATCATAACATAATTTGAAAGTGATTATGATCACTAGTGATGACCGTGATGGGAGATATACTTGACTGACAGATTAGATTGCCTCTGAGACATAGAATGAGGTAATAATAATATTTTCACAACAGCTTGCATGAAGCTCTTGGAGAAATTGAAGGATTCACTAATGTACGTTATGGTTGTCAATACCATTGGCAACAAGGAAGTATGCCCTGTCCATTTGCCCATTGTTGGCTTCAGCCATGTCATAAGTAGTTCACAATTGTACAGTAAATTCAGAAAAGTCTGATCACAAAAGATGACAAATACTAAGAGCACAGCAAGCGACCATTAAGTATTACAAAGCAGATGACCAGGTTGTTTAGAGATGGTTTTACATCATGCATCCTAGAACAACAGATATTCTCAAAGTCATCTCATTGTTCACATCATACAAAGCTATCAGTTTGCGACACTAACAATGATATTATGTTGCCCTTGTTGTATTTAATAACTGATCAGTCAGCACTGAGAACCACAAAAATGCTGTTGAAAGGTTATTACATGAAATCTGTCCATGTTTTGAGTGATATGATGGAAATATATAACAAGCTAGGATATAGGAGACTTGAATGATGGCAAGTAATCAGCGTTGAGATAACAGACCCCCAGTTATTTGCCTTACTGATGAGGAAAAAGCATGCACAGGTGATGTTCACGCTTGTCAACAGCTGGCCTGAAGGCTGGGTGAGGTCTTCTGGTTCGACATTAATTACCACTCAGGACTGGTTTACACAGATGGACATATGTTTATTTTGGCACAGGCAGTAAATTCAACAATGTCACATGCACTTATAAATAATCAATACTGTGTCTATCTGGTTCTAACATGGCTAAAACACTTGCTGCCTAGTAATGAAATAGGATACTGGAAAGTCAGTTTACTACACTTATCAAGACAATCAATTCACCATGGTCATCAAAAGAAGTCAGTTCAACACAGTCACCAAGAAAGTCAGTTCACATGTCATCAAGAAAAGTCAGATCACCATAGTCACCAAGAAAGTCAGTTCACCAGTCATCAAGAAAGTCAAATCACCATGGTCATCAAAAGAAGTCAGTTCAAAACAGTCACCAAGAAAATCAGTTCACATGTCATCAAGAAAAGTCAGATCACCATAGTCACCAAGAAAGTCAGTTCACCAGTCATCAAGAAAGTCAGTTCAACACAGTCATAACCAAGCAGCCTGACAAGTCAACAAGAAACAGTTCTCAGCCAAAGTCATGAATATTTAGTCCAGCCACCTGAAGCCTGCTTATAATTCAGTCTGTTCAATCTGTTCCAGACAATGTCTGAATAAACAGGAGTGTTACAAATCATACAGCTTCAGTTTTCTATTCTTTTTCTAGCCACAGTTTTTGGTCAAAGAAAGCCTAAATTCGTAATTTCACCTTCATGGTTATGGCATGGGCCATTCTGATCCTTATCCCAAATTGTCAACAACACTGGAAAAAAGCAGGTCAGTCTGGCCCAGGTACTCTCTGTCCATCTACCACTGTGACGATCCAATCTCCACTTATGTGAATCATCCAAAATGGGTATGTATGCATTAAAATCTCATCAACCTCTGCCCACTCATGGTCAGCCTCTATCCATTTTTATTCTTCCAAGCATATATCATGTAGCCAGATGTCAACGCACTACACCACATGTCTGTTTGTTTATTCTGAGCCAACTTTGTACCTACTGGACAATATGGACCTTAACATGTGAAATCAAATCTGTCAATTTTCTGCAACATGATACAGAGAGCCTCGTGGCAGTTCTGGTTTACAATGTACATACACTATCATGTTATGCTTGATGGATTTCTACACTCTTGTCCTAACAGTGGACTGCCCACAGGGTGGCTCTAAGAACTGGTTCTCAGCCAAGTGTCCCATTTCTTCTACAGGACTTAAGGAACACTATCAACACTAAAATAAACTCCCAACAAAAACATTATGGCAAATGGTCCACCTTGATCATTTACTTGCCTGACGTGGGCATTGGCAGAATGGCGCTAGATGATCACAGAAAATATACTGAGATTAGGGCCATGAATGGGTGACAATGAACTAATAATACCTTAATGTTGGGGCACATGGGTGGCCTAATCTACCACAGTTTCCATAAACCACACAATGTTTTGTCTCTTACACATGACAGGATCATCTGATAATGGATTTGATGCAGCTTCATTATGAACAGGCACCATACCCTTGTGTATGCGTTTGACCAAATTGGAAAAGACCTGCATGACTGTGGGCTTGCTTACATTAATCCACCATGTTATATGTGAATTACAGTGTCATACAACACATAACTCTGATGAAGAGGATCGTGTCCACTGACTTACTTACCCACACAAATACTGATGTTCAGCAGCTAGTATGTCCATAACTTGTGCGCCCAATGTTTGTAATCATGTCAGCTTTTCTGGGTACAGGAACTGGTTATCCAACACTTAAATCTGAAAACAAAGAACTCTGATAAGTTTCCATCATGTGTATCCTGATTACACCGACAGAAAGTAACTGTCTGAATGACAGACAACAATGTAGAGAGGGCAAGATTAATATCTGGGGGGAACTTATATGACACTTTAGATTTCAGTAACAAGTCTTGGAAATATAGTAGCTGGGAGGAAGCAAACAATTGGCTGTCTTGTGTAATCACTGAAGTCAAAATAAATTGTTTTCAGCTAACAATTTTCACAGAGTCTTTTGGGGATTTAGAAAACAATAGGATGTTACTTCCAACACCTACAGTAGTCACTGGTGCCATGGTAGCATATTTACCTAGAGTGAATTTAATTTTATTGGTTCTTTTACAAAGCTTACAAATTTGAGCAATACCACAAGCAAAATATGTTGCATGTGCTCATAACAAATACTCAAGGAAACTACACTGATCATTATTAACATGGAGACTATTTTTTTACATACATTTTTTGATAACACATAGATGATTCAGTGTCTTTTGACTGAAAAATAACTGAAAGATCTCTGAAAGATAATAATTGACTGAATGGTCAGACAAGTACAGCATTGGACCAAAGTCATTGATCAATCGGTTCAACTGACATATCCAGCAACTCTACTGCTAAGAGTGACCTTGTTTGCACTAAGATGGATTTGTGAATATGATCTTTTGAGAGAAAAGTAAGACAAAAGAACTGGGTCTGCATTCACCAAACATTCTTAATACTGTAACAGGCTTAAGTCACATTTGTGGTGCAACCCATTTCGAAAAACACAATTTCAGCACTACCACTGACTTATTTCCTGCTGTTTCATACTTAAAACACTTGTAGTGCAACAATGCCCCATGAACAGTGGACCTACAATTATTATAGCTGAAGCTGTTCAATCACTAGTAGTACTGAAACTACTTAGTAAAGACGGTCCCTCGTAGAATAATGGCGTCCATCAGGACAATGCTCCCACGAACTGAACAGCCATTTACTTCAACTTTATTGTCCCTCAAGGGAAATTTGTCTTGCATTCAAAGAGGCAATACAAAGCATATAACAACAAATGATTTACAGCATATACACACAATGTCAAGCTAATCAGAATATAAAGATAAATGATAACATAATCAAAATACATAATGACATAATAATCACTCATGCCTCATCATAGATTTCACTGTTACAATTTTGGAAGAAAAATTTAGAAGTTTATGTTGCAGGATTTCGAACTTGTGTTAGTTTTGTAATACATGATTTTGAACCAGTGGACAGAAGGGAGAACTTCCAAACAATCACTAACAAAGTGTGATGGATCCGTTTGAATGGAAAGAGCTTTCTTTGTAATTTTTGACATACTGAAAAGGTACAGGTTTGAAATTGAAGCCACAAATTTACTGGATATGTGTACAATTTTGTCAAGTTGTGTTTCTGTTTTTCTGTGTAAGAAGATTGCCAGCAGGCATGAAAGCAGAAAGTTAACATACTATTAATCAATATATGGAAGAAAGATTTTAAGATATTACTGTCTACATTAAATGATTGCAATCTTCACAGAAAGAGAAGACACTGTTGTGCTTTTTCCATGTAAACCATGTGAATTTGATTTCCATGAAAGTTTATTATCAATGACAGTATCCAGGTATTAATACTTTTCGACTTATAGTCCCTCCATACAAACATTCCCCAATTTGGTTTTTCAGCTTTGGATGTCAACTGTAATTTCCTTTGTTTTGTTTATGTTCAGTGGGGAGGAAATTCTCTTTGCACCATAAAGTGAACACATCAATATTTTTCCTATACTCTAACTCTGATTGACAAATAAACCCAAGCAAAGTGGCATCAGCAGAAAATATGAAATTAAAACAAGTGGATAAATGAGACATACAGTCATTTGTATAGAGTGTGAAGAGGGCAGGTGACAGGACACAGCCTTGAGGAGCACCAGTACATCTGAAAGTATTGAATTGACCTGAACACAAGAGGTTGGTTATTTAAGAAGGCCTCTGCCCACTTGATGATGTTACTATTTACATCCATGCTGAGTAAGTTTCTTTTCATCAAAAGTAGCTGGAATGTGATGGAGTGAGTGAGTGAGTGAGTTTAGTTTTACGTCGCACTTAGCAATATTCCAGCTATATGGCGACGGTCTGTAAATAATCGAGTCTGGACCAGACAATCCAGTGATCAACAACATGAGCATCGATCTGCGCAATTGGGAACCGATGACATGTGTCAACCAAGTCAGCTAGTCTGACCACCCGATCCCGTTAGTCGCCTCTTACGACAAGCATAGTCACCTTTTATGGCAAGCATGGGTTGCTGAAGGCCTATTCTACCCCGGGACCTTCACGGGTCTGGAATGTGATGGAAGCAGAGGAGAAGTATGTAAAGAGTATTCTTACATAAGATTTTGAAAATCTCTATATGAATATGGATATTATGCAACACTGAAATGAGTACATCTTCTGTCTGTCTACCTGTAAGCAAATTGTAAAGGATCCATTTGATGTATAAGGATTTTGTTTAAATACGTTCAAGATAATTAACTTGAAGCATTTCATGGTTATATTAGAAATAGTCACTGGGCTGTAGTCATTAATTATCGGGAATGGGGGTAATATGTGATGTTTCCAAATTGTTGGCATATGATGGGCATCAACAGACATCTCAAACATCATTCAGTATGTCCCATACAACTGTTTACAACATTTTTGTAGTGCAATGCCAGGTATTTCATTGGAGGCCAACTGCTTTCCGAATATTTTTCTTCCGAAATGTTAGCATAAAGGTCGGGGGTTTATACTAAATTATCATCTTCTTTTGTAAACCGAAAGTCACAGTGTTCCTTAAAATGATTGGTGCGAATGGTATTAGATTCGCTGCATATTGACACGTACAAATATCGCACACAATTGTATTGTTGCGTTGTCAGCATAAGATATTGGCCAGATGTGCTCTAAAGAAAGTGTTATAGGGCCTTGCAGTAACTAGGTAGCCTTGCTGACATCACCTCCTTGTATGATCCAGTCAGCAATATATCACCAGATGTATGTGCCACCTCTACTCATAACCCAGGTCAGTACTCCATCACAGTACCAACTTAGCATACAAATTTCATGAGCAACAAAACAAATACAACTTGAAGCATACACCACGAATGTCATTTCAAAATTGATTACAGTACTGTTCTTGGTTTTATGACGGAGAATTTGCACATGACATAAATCTGCTGTTGAAGTCCTATAAATCAGACACTAATAAGTGGAGTGATAAATTAATTACATACAAGTTACTAAATCACATTAGTCAGCATAGTTGTACAACATTATAGCCAATGACCAGCGAATCAAGAAAAGAGTAGTGAATTTTCCACATAACCAAAGCATACTGATAGCTTTTGGAATCAAAGGCTTTCTATGCACAATCACAACATTTGAAAAAAAATATACCCCCAATAACTAACACTTATGAAAAGTAAACAACGAAAAACAGTCTGTAGACTTCTAACACACATTTTACATGCACAAATTAGTGATGATCTCTGTTGTTCACTACTGGACTCTGTACATTACAAACATTGACTGAGTTCCCAGTTACCCAGCCTTGCACCTGAAACACCTTCTCCTATATATTGTGTGGGATAAGACAAGCCCCTTACAGAGAAGAACTGAGCTGCCATCACTCAAGACATGTTCTTATTGTTACCAGGGACTTTGAAGTGTTCAACAAATGGACGGAATACACAGCCACAACTCCAGCTGTTAAAGCTGTTGTTGGGTACAAGCAGCCTACAGCTGTCAATAAACAAGTCTGATTTAGAGTCTGTATACTGTATTTCTGAATGGAGATGGTGTCATGATGAAAAGAATACATGTAAAGACACCAATAAAATTCTAGTGAAAGTTCCAGTATTTCACTCTGTCAATCAGACTATGAGCTAATCTGTTGCTTTTGTAAATGTCATCATTCACTGTGAGAGAAAATTAAAATGATAAATTTCACCTTGTTTGCAAAGTGCAAGACCTTTCCAGGACTTAAAACATAAAAGTCTTTCAAAAAGAGACTTGACAGTAAATTCATTCAAAACTAAATTAAAGGCCTTTTCAAGTGTGTAAATACAGTGTCCATGCATATGCACATGGAGCTGTGTCATTCAATACATGCCACAAGAACACAACATGGAAAAATCTAGCCTTCAATCTGTGTCAATAAATCAGTATTTGTTATATCTATGATTATGTAACAACACTATTCCTGACCAAACCATGTGGCAATCAATGAATTCACTTATATGTTTTTCTACTTTAGTATCAGGTTTATGAAGCTGATCAGGTCTCAGGGAGCTCTGGCCACCACGGACTCTGACACTGAACATGTTACTCAATACATCCAGAACTGGAGTAACAGTCACACATTATAGATTAAAGTAGTGCATTAATCTGTCCATGAACAGTGCATGAGCAGTGCATGACAGCAGTAAATAGAAGGTCACACACCCTAGATGCCTGTATTTGCCCAACAACTGTGACTTACCTAACCTTGATGCCCATTACAGCTTCCCATAGTAACACCCTGCTGTGAATGAAGGCCAGCACAAGGACAGTGGTCAGTCAGCGAGACCCAACTGAACAATGAGGAAATATTGATCCGCACAAGTGAGCACACAGCAAGAAACAAACAAGTGCGTGGTCACTCCTGGCTGGCTGGTTGGCTGACTGGCTGGCCAGCAGGTCAGCTTGGTCAGCGTCTAGTCCAGTACACCGACTGACCAAGTCTCTGAACCAGCTCTTCCTAGGCCGCCAGCTCAGAGTTGTGTTCTGGCCAGTGGCTAGGAATGTGAGGCCACAGCCTGTCCTGATAATACAGTGGAGATACAGGATGTGGCGGGGCTCATATTCACATCATGTAATTACTGCTGATTGTAATAGATGATTGTAATAGATGATTGTAACTGACGTTCTTTGTACAGAGTGCTAGGGAGTACTCAACACTCTGTGTCTGTGGTCAATCAAGAGAGAGCAATTCAGAGCTAGAGATGAGCTGAACAGTGGTCAGTGAAAGGTTGAGGGGAATTGTGTTTGCTGTAGTACACAGAGAGAACCTACCTGATGAACCAAGACACATCCTATTGTTAATGGGATCATTGATTGATATGTCAAATATGACTTTTTCTCACAGAAATGGTTGAAATGGTTAGTTGTCAAATACTGAGAATATATTCCTGCTGCATTACAACATTGTAAATATTCAGTCCATAACTGACATCCTGAGCTTCAGTCAGCATGTTTGGGACATGAAGACATGCATAAACTAATCCAGTGAGTCTGGCTACCATATCCGTTTTGTCATCTCTTACGATCAATTCTGAAGGCCAATTCCAAAACTGACAGAAAAGCTGCTTCATCACATTAATTTCAAAATCATCAACACAGCACACATTACAGTCATGACAACTGAGAAACAAATCTGCTAATACAAAGTTGCCCATACTACAAAACCACCACTTCTACCCTCAACTCTTTCTTGATATCAAACCTCCATTCAGTGTGACTGCTTTGCATTCAAAAGATGTATTTGGCCGGACCCAGGGATCAAATGATGTGCGAGTTTACAGCTGTATCCAGTGGTCAGTGAAGGTCTGAGAGGTGGACATGACTCACTCAACAAACACAGAATCTACACAGCCTGGCTACGATCAATTCTCAAATAAAAACAGGTAATTTGAGATGAGTGAAATTCCACACACACCCCTGGCTCTCATCAGTTGATCGGCCTGGTCAGTGTGGCCAGCAAGCAGGTGTACATTATACTCATACATATACAAGATGTTTGCTTCAGGGCTCATATATGAATACTTCCCTGAATATGCTGACATAACATTGGTGTGGTGATATTCATGTGGGAGGCATTTCAAAACTTTAAATGTCACTTTCAGTAAGAGTGAATATGTTTTAGGACACTTTCATGAACATTCCAGCAATACCTCTCTGAGTGAGTGATAGAGTGAGTGAGTGAGTGAGCAGGCAAAAAGGCTTAGTCTAGTGTTAGCATTTACCATCTCTACCCAAAAAGTCTCTTCCAGAAAATCATGAAGGATGCATTTTCTCTCATACACACACACACTCACATACACAACTGGAATCTCCCCCTCCCAATCCTTCATGCAAAAGGTTAGCACCATGGTGTATCAGCCTATCAACAGTGAACGGCCTGGAAATCAGCACATGCATGAAGTTTATCCCAGTGCCATCTAGTGGAATGTGCTTTATTTGTAGAGGAATCAATTCCTTGATAGAGCAGGAAATACAATCCTAGCTGCGTTTGTGATTGGTCAGGGAATCAAACATTTCAGTGACCGATGTCAGATGATCCCGATATTGAACACAAAATGGAAAACCTGTGTACCTGACAGCTTCTGCTCTGAGAGTTACCACCCCAACTTGCATGGAAATCCACTTCAGCAGAGGCAAAGAAGAATAAATGAAACTGTATTGCACAGATATTTTCATTGAAACATAAGATAACATGCTAACATACAAAAGCTATATTAACAAAAAAACACAAACATCATACAGAAAAGCATGTTTCACATTTTTATAAAATGCAGCTGTGTTTGGAATGAGTGAACCAAGAATACAACTGGCCACTTCAAGCCGTACTGACTTCATACTTACTGTCTTTCAGATACTATAAGTGACAGACAGACTATAGCCAAACCATATCATCCATTATGCATACAAAATGGGTGTCCATAATCCTGGCTGTCAAAAGTACTTCTTGAATTTTATTCTACAAAACCAGCATGCTGATTATGCTTTTGACTTTGTGAAGCCATCTGTGCAATTTTTCATAAGTTATTTATAAGACATTCACTGACATGCAAATCAACATAGAATAGAGGGGACAGCCAGAGTGTCAGTGAGAAAAACAACTGACAGCAGTGTATGAAATAAGACCTGTTAAGACCATAACTTTTGGTCTGGGTTGGCAACATTTGGAAGTTGTTGCTTAATTTTGCCATCTAATCAGACAAATTATCACATTCCAGTTGGCTGTTTGTCAAACTTAGTTCATACATGCCTTTCAATAAAAAGTTAACAAAATAATTATGGTTCAAGTTAAATACTGCTTTAACATTCATGTTACATGATGGAAGGGACATGAGGTACCCATGTGTAGAATCAAAGTCAGCTCTTCCGGCCTGACCTGTCAAGGCTTCAACTACTAGACTACCTTATCACCCAACAAATTCATGACAATATGAAAGGAGTTTCTGTTAAATAAACGAAAGGAAATCTTATCAGTCAGATTCTGAATGAATAACAAATAAAGTAATGCATGCTATCCCAAGGACTCCCTTGTCAGAAGGATGGACTATCAGAAACATGGCATGGGAGTGCTCTGTAATGTAATTAATTCATTGGCAGCAGGTGGTAAAATACAGGCCTCGTTTAGAGACACATGCAGCAAGAACACAAGCACAATTAAAAAATGTAGCAGGTGAGTATGGTTTTAACCCATATTCAAGGAATATCAAGGTGGGGAAACAGGAAATGGGATTCACACATTGTATCCATGTGGGGAATCAAACCCAAGTCACTGGTATGCTGAGCGATTGCTTTAACCACTTTGCTACCCCACTATTCCTAAAAGTAAAACATGTAAATTGTACACACTGCATAGACAAGATCCTGTACTTCACAATGATTTTAGCACTGTATTATGAGAACTCTCATACTTCCGCATTTACACCATTTGTTCCACACACATCACTCTGTGAAACAACTGTTGGTGTGGTATTGCACAGAACAATCAGGTGTTCCAGCTGTGACAAGTGCGTGTAAACATGTAGGTATTATTTAGTGTAAAAGATCACTTAGTTTTTTGTTTTACAGTTAAACAGCACTGCTCCATCAAACGACTAAATAAGAAAAGACTAAATGCTGTTATTCAACTATGGATATATGCTAAAAGAAACGAATATGGGAACACCATAACATGGCAGTGTTCCTTTATTTATTTTAAGATTTTCTCCCACAGCTGGGGGTGAAAACTGGAAAATAGTAAATCCATTTTCCTCATCCTCGATATCTCCAGGGTATATGTTCTGAAAAGTCTCCACTATACCCTGGATGCATCTACGGCTCAGCCCGATAAATTTATTACCTCCCTTGGCTGGCTTTATATCCAATCAGGTGTCTACGCTGGGAAGTTGAGCGAACCAATCACAACTCGCTTTCGCTTCTTAAATTCTCTAACCGATTATACTTGGCAAACAAACCATGTGTAGGTTCTCTGAAAGTATTAGATGGATTTCTTGCATATGTTTTAAAAAAGGTTTCGGACCTATAAAGTTGCATGTATGATTTCCCCAAAGTGTGAGTCTCATGGCAAGCAAACCTTCGTAGTTGCAACTGCTATCTTTGTTGACACTTGCAAATTCGATTATAACGGCGACCACTCTGATTGGCTACTATGAGAAAGCGGAGTCAGCAAAGGGAGGTAACAAAATTATCGGGCCGACCCGTAGATGAGTCCAGGGCATAGTGGAGACTTTTCGGAACGTAGAACCTGGAGATATCGAGGATGATTTTCCTGTGCTCCTGTATTTCTCTCAATACACAGACAGTCTGGTAACAATCAGATATGTCATCATCAGGGTGAAATGATTTGACACGAAGGGTTCAAATCTCACGCAATGAGTTTCCCTTTGAAATTATGCACAGATACTGGCCAGTTTGATGGTGAACAATGTGCATTGTTAATGTCAACGCATCAGTACAAGTATTATGTAAGGTATATATGCAACCACAGTATGTGGCAAATCTCTACAGCACCTGATGGAATATCCCGTATCTCTAGGTAACAAAGGTCATGCATACTGACATGCAGGAAATGCCAAGTAAGTTAGACCAGTGTGCTACCCAACGACCTACCCACCGGCAGAGGTGACTGACTGCCTAGTTGTGCCATGTGCTGTCAAGATGCCCTTGGAACCTCTACCCAGCTCATCACAGGACCAACTATCTGGTGTTAGGCCCTGTCTTCAGATTCACCTCACACCAACATATCACACAATCAGAGACACTTTCATCAATTTGTTCACTAAATTACATGTCTCATCTTGCACAGTTTATCATAGGGATCATGTTCCATAAATTTATATTAAAGTTGCAGGAAAATATTGTAAGAGTCAGCTAAATAGCATGAAAACTATAGGTATCTTTCATTTTCAAGTCACTTTGATATGTTTATCAGAGGTACTGCTACAGTGAATATTTCAACCATCACTGATATGATAGTATTCCCCCTACCATAAACATCACTACATTTTCAAAAATAAGTTTTAAAAATATAAATATATCTAATCTAACTTTCCAAAGGAAAAAATATCAGTCACTAAGCAATTGCTTGAGGCGCACTTATAAACTTCACACCTAAAAGTAAAGATAATTATTCATAACTTTTTAATATTTTATATTGTTTCTATTTTCAAATTTGTTTAAATGCACATATTTCAGATTATATTTGTAAAAACTCTGAACACTGATGTAACTTACCAATGTTTGAGTCATAATGTTGGCTGTTCCATAATGTGAAATAACAATCACATTCGCTCAACTCAACAGTCTAATCTCATACATTGACTCACTGAAATAAACATAGTTTAAGTCCTAAAATGTCAATACAATCATCACCTTGGCAATTTCCACTACAGTCCATTCAGTGATGCATCGTCCATTGTCAGACATGGCCAGGACTGGTATAATTGAGTGTCCAGTGGCTGGACTGGCTGTCCACTCCCATGTCACTGACCAGTGCATACTTGAGTGATATCCTGGTCATTAGGGATGCCTGTTTCAATTATTAATCAAGAGGGACTATCCAGGCAAGGTAATGACAGCACACCATGTAATAAGCATAGAGGACATAGTGACTTTACATGCAGACATGTAATAAGTTATGTTATTGCATTTGGACTAAGCACAACTTCTACCACTTTTAAATAATTATTTAGCATCACACCGGCAATTTTTCAGCCATATTGTAACTAAACTGGTTATAACAAACTTTAATTAATCCCTAATTTTAGTCTGTTATAACCATTCTTCACTGTACACATTCTATATAAAACATTCAGCAAATGGTTGGAACCAAAAGAATATGTGTTTCTGAATACTGAAATGTCACCACTGTCAAAATAAAGAAGTTGATCACGAATAAAGTTTTGTCACGGCTATACCATCAACTTCTAGAATGCCTCTCAAACAAATAAAAAAAACAAAACAGTTTAATATATCCATCAGTTTGTTACAAGCATATCATTCATAAACACAGCTTACTGTATTAGATCAAACCAAATAAGAACACTTGTTGAACACAGACATTTCAATCTAACACAGTTCAGCATGCCATATGTTTCACTTGAAAATCGATCATCAGAATCACACTACCTAACTTAAACAGTGACATCTTATCGTGAGTTAGTAAGAACTGGGTGAGGTCCCAAAGCATTCAGACAATTATTCAGGTTTGAACCCGTACAAGCTTAGTGTCCATTTCAGATATATTCATAGGAAAGTTGTTAGAGAAGCTACTTTTGTTTTAAAACCTAGCCCCAAAGTCATTCATGTCCATACACAATAGCATTGGTCATTTCTGTTTGATTCATCCACACCTACAGATACGTGAAACACGTTTTAAAAAAAAATTCACTGTTTTGTATGATGACAACAGTTTTATGATTGACAAATAATTTAAAAAATAAGCATGATCATGCTATTAATCTTTCAAAAAAATATTGTTGATGATTAACTACAGATACAAACAACTAGAGTGATCAAAAGGTGTAAAATGTCAACTGAACAGTTTGTTATAAGGACCATAGAGTAAAATAAACGATCCTTTGATGGGCATATTAAACTAAGTACTGGACTTACATGCCAGTTCACTACACACTTATCTACATTACATTGGTTTACCATTCCTGAGTACAGACAATGAAATTCTCTAAGGGTAGGACCCCATCTTTCTTCAGCTGATGGAGGAAAAACATAAACCTCACATTTTTTTTTAAATTTCTAAATAAAAAATCAATCCTTATTTCATAAGTAATGGCCTAATAAAATGAAGACATTGGCTCATGTGTGAAGCATAAAACTTATACCTTTCCCTGCAGACCTTCGTATATTGAAGCACAATGTTTAACATGAGCCAACATAGGGTCAATGTGCTCCCTTGATTAATGGTCAAGCACCTGACCACTGGACCAGAAACTGCATGTAACACACGCCAGCCTACTGGCTAAACAAGATATGGTCAGTGCTATCTACCAGTGTTATATAACTTACTTACATACATAGGATGTCGGTCAGCTGATTTTATTACGATGCGAATCAACTGGCCGTTGGGTATGGTTTATCTGACATGGCACAGACAGCTGTGCTTCAATCATTTTTGTCAACTTTGCAGCAAATGAATACGATTACAACAAATCAATGTCCTAGATATTTTGTGGGACTGAAAAGTGAAAACCTAATAGTGCTTAATAAAACAAAATGAAACCATAAAATGGTAATTCTATGGTTTTACAAAGTTTTTGGCCATATTACAAAACATCACAGACCAACTCTAGAAATACATTGTCCCATGAAATTAGCAAGTATGAACAAAATTTATTCACATTATTTACAAGTATAATTTTTAAACTATATTGAAATGCACATTATATTTCTCATTAAAAAAACCCATTAAAGTCAATTAGGAAAATAAACATTTTTTCATCATCACTTTTTGAAGCTACATTTTTTCCATAACATTTTCAAATATTTTGGACTTAAACTTTTATGGTTAAACCTCCATTCAGGGATAAACCTGTCACTGATGGAATCTTGAAAGTATTTATGTACCTCTCAGTATACACACCTGAAATAGCTTGGCCATAGCCTTGACCCCTGTACACTGACCACAGGTCTGGTGGATGGCCAGAGGGAGGTGGCTATTTCTGGAGCTGATTACTGAACCCAGTATCATGGTCTACTGCTTGTTAGCAAATACCAGTCAACAGCTACTGCCAATCGCATGTTAAAGTGACACGCTTACAGTTCTAGCTCTATCATCACTTCAGTTAACCATAATGTAAAATAAGATTTCAGTTAAGAGTGTACTCCTTTTTCATACATACCAAAGATATACCACAGATCCCCATGAATTCAAGCTTTCATACTTGTCCCGAATGACAATCAAGCCTTTGTAATTTGTACTGGTTTGATAATGTAGATATTGTGTGTATAAGTTATTTAAAGCAGGATATCATGAAGACAGTGTTTCCACATGTCGTTTACAAACAGGTAGGGATCCAACTTTTGTCATTTAAAGGAAAATATGCTAAACTCACTGTAGGATTGAATAGTATCCTAAGTAACAATACAAACTTCTTCCAGAAACATAACTTTCCTTGAATTTAATTATCCCACACATGAAATATTTAAAAAGAAGATTCTTCATCAATGACATTCAATGTAATCTGTTTTAATTTAATATATGTTACAAGGATTAATCTCTTCATGATTTGAAACCGTGAGTAGAACAACAAAGTCTACCTTACTTTCTTCACCTGTATGACATGTGACACCTTTCATTGATATGCGCAGGAAATTGCAGGAGTGATGGGAGTTTTATCTTTCTTATTCTGGATGTTGAGAGAACACTACAAAGATGTACCTGTGTGTGGTGAAGGGATGGGTTGGAATCTCAACACTCAGAAACCAGCAAAGGTCAGGGGTCTTGAGCTGGACTTGCTTACTATCTACATCTTACATAGAGCACTAGGTCATGGGAGTTGTTCTGTGTATGGGAACTCTGGCAAGATGACTGTCAGACTGGATGTACATTAGGCTACTAATACCCTTTAACATTATGGTTCAAGGAATCACATTTTATTTGTGGACTATTTTTTGCACAAAATGAATAAATCAAGGATTTGAAGTCTAACTCAGCTATTGGTAGTTGTACACTGTTAAGGTGCATCACCAACACCTTGAACTGGACTCCCAAACTAACTTTACCAAAACCTTGAACATAACTCATACAGGTACAATCTTAATACCCTGAACTGGATTTATGCAAGTGCATTGCCAACAAATTGAACTGGATTCATGCAAGTGTACTGCCAATGCCTTGAACTGGATTCATACTGGTGCACTGCCAAAACGGTGAACTGAACTCCAACAAGTCTACTGCCAACACCTTGACTGGATTTACAAAGCTCCTGACCTACACCTTTACTTGGTGAACTAGTGCCAGATCCAGTAATGACTGAAAGATGTCAAAATACACTGCAATGGCAAAGTCTGAAAGGTTCTCATCAAAAGCACATAAGAAAAGCACCCACTGCCTGAGTGTATTAGTAGAGACATTGTTTTTACAATACTTAATGGCTTGAAAATAGAAACCTTATTTGGGAGCTTATTTGTAGTATTTCTCTATAAATATATGTTTTTCTGACAACAGCAATTGTGAGATCAATACTACAATATGAAGTATGCGAGGGAGACATATGATACTGTCAACAGTGTTTCAGAGCACACTGATGAAGCAAAATACACACTGATGCATTCCTTTAACCAAGTAAGTGAAACCCATATGCACAGGTAGGTTCTGACAGTCCAAAGGTCACATTCAAAGTATCTCTGGGACTCCAATGCCTAGAACCAGATGATCTTAGTTAGGGGCGCAACAATGACACAATTGTGGTTTGCAGCTCTCAGTGCAGCACAATTCAATTCAGTTCATTGACAAAGATAGATTTTGATAGAAAAGGCACTGTCAGTTTGGTGAAAGTTCCGAGAAGAAATCCTCTTTTGACTGGCCCCCCCAAACAAAAGCACCTTTAACACAATCTTGTTCATCTAATTGAGATGTTGACAATAGCAGCACAGAAATGTCAGAAATGGAAGTTAGATGAGGATAGTATCATCTAGAATTCAAATACAAGGAATAATTGTGATGACATTCTGAAAGTAATGTGCATAAGGTGAGTAAGACAATATTTTCTGTATGAAAATTAAACATATAATATTTCCAAAGTGAATTTCAATGGATCAAACCGAAAACAAAATACATTAGTATACTGTTTCAGCCTAAATCCTGCCTTGAACACAGTCATCAAAACAAGTTGTGCCATACAAAGAGGAATGAATCAGAATTCACCATGGCATTCTGTTTCTTTGCAGATCATTTCGTTGAGAACTAATTCTCCATGAGCAAAACCTGATGTTTACATCTATAGCCATACAACTTAAAGTCAAATCCTCAAAAATACTTTCATAATTCTGCAAGGTGGTGTCACCACTACAAAAGAATTGTTTGCAAATTGTTGTCAGATAAAAACCAATAAGATGTCCATACAGGAACGGTCCAGTTGAATGTCCTCCTAATCACTCAAGGTATGACCTCATGTATGGCCAGTGGTTCTGTCAGTTTGCAAGTATTCATCACACTGTATGGGGATCATTGCAAGCCTGAGTGTATTACTGGGGGTAAATTAGATCACCATAATTATACAATATTGGAAAGGTAGGATCTGATTGGCAGCAAGTGATGAGATTACAAGCAGGATGGAAGTAGCACTTCAAAGGTATGGACATATTACTTTCCTGAGCCTTCATTTAAGCATTGCAGAAACGACAGCAGTGCTCATCTCTAATCCTGTTGTGATCAGAAGTTATGGGTGCTTCAGGGATCACTCTGGTGCAAATGACCATTTATTAGCTGAGGACTGAATTGCATCAGTATCAATGACATAACAGGATTTCTCAAATGAACATGCACCAGTCTTGTAAAACAATTATGGGTTGATATTCTGTACCAATGACAAAATGCATTACACATATATATTAATACATATTCTTTCTTTGTAATTATTTGTAAAGTTATTTCCATTCACTTAGCCCCTTTCACCCAAAGCAATCCTTTCAATATTCTACAAACAGACCCTTTAATGTTGAACAAATTTGGTAGTTAAGCAATCTCCCCTTTGCAAGATGATTCAGAATAGTGATGACAGAACTGAGTTATTTACCAGTGAAGAGTCAATATATCCATCTGGATCAAACACCCAATTCTTCTATAAAATGAGTACAGGGTTCATATATTATCAGACATCCTTTACCATTCTTATCTGTGAGAAGGCTCCATGTTCTTAGCAATAAAGTGCTTCAAGCATCTCCACCTCAATTGTCTGTCTCTATGATACGCTATTTCCCAAATGAATTACATAGTATCCCAGCATGCCACTGATATCCTGCTGTCAGTTAGTTTTCTCTTGACTGTCTGAAAGTAAGTTCAGATATTGGTAATCAATAGAGGATCCAATTAAACCCTTTGACCTGGCGTTGATTGCTTGTCATATACAACACAAACATTTATAGCCCAGTAAATTGTGGTAATCCAACATAATCAATCATACAGTGTGTTTGTCACTTGTTTCCTTGCTTTGATGACCAGGAAACAAATCCAGTTGTTCAAAAACATCATTCAATAATGGAACAATTTCATTTCTGAAAAATCACAGAGATTCAGAAAGGGGGATGACCAGTCATTTGAACAACATTAGATTTCAAAACATAACCAAACTATCTTACAAAATTAAGTGGTTACAACCAAAAATGAGTCTTTGAATATCCTTGCTATTTCAGTTTCAAATGTCCATATGCCAATGGGATTCTTAGGGAATATAAATCTTATGTTGGACTGAAATCTGCAGTTGGTCACTTATTGTGGTGGACTATCTAATATGTGGCAGAAATTTACAATCCAGTGGACACATGATTCCACTATAACAATGACCGCAATCTGATCTGACACCCCAAGGTAATCCTGTTTTTTTTCTTATTCCTTCTTTCAACCCTCACCCTGATTTAATGAGAGATAGTATATTATATCAGTCAGAACTATATTAGGTTGGTGGAGATATCATAACTGGACTTTTCTGATGCAAATCGTTTGAATCTAAAGAGCTGCTGGTGGGTTTGGACAAGCTTAAACGTTTTGTGAACACCTTGTACAATGACAGCTTGTGAGATATGCATCTGTATAATTTTCACCAGCATTTTGTTGTTTCAGCCAAAAGGAACCTGTTTTGTCACATAATGCACACGTTATTCTCTTGCATTCAAGTTCTATATTATATTCAAGTATGTTACAGTAGACTCTCCACAAGGCATGAACAGTCTGGATTATCAAATGTAGGGAAAATGGTAAATGAGCACATTTTTACTTATTCTTATCTGTTTCTGTACAATTTCTTCAAATCAACAACATACCAACAAATTTGAAACCTATCTTTATAATTTCTGTTTGGGGCTTTGAAAAAAAGAAAATGAAACAGAATAACAAGTGTAAAAGATAAGAGACGTTTATCTGAAAACAAAATACAAAAACTTTATATACACAACAGGCTGCCAAGCATAACTGAAGAGTCAAAGAAGTGAGAACTATATTCTTCAAAAGAAATAAATTCATTTACATATTTTGTCTCTATATTTGACAGACTACTTACTTTTTGAAAATATCTTTCAATGCACTCATTTTCACAAAAAGTATCCTAAACAAATACCCTCTTGCATAGTGCCTTAAATGATAGTCCTTATATTCCGGTAGCTTTATATTTGCAGCAAGTCCACTGTTAAGGCTGGGTAAACTGGGTCTCACATAATCCAATAACAGTTAGCCAATTCTGTTGTTAATTCCAGTTAGAACCAGAGACCACAAACAACCTTGGAAGCACCAGAAGAAATAGCACAATTATTTCAATTATGGTAATTGATTGAGAAGCTCTGCCAGTATGGTCACAAGAATCCACTGGAGATAAGATAGAGGGATCTTGGGAGAGATTCTTTCATCCTTTCAATTAAAGGCTCTGGTTGGAGTTGGATAGACACAAGCTGGACTGGTGTTATGCCAGATAGGGGTTGGAAATCAAGACAAAGCTGTGTGGCTGTGGCCAGTGGGTGTTATAGACAACCTCAGATCTGAGAGCCATGATGACCACGGGGCCTCTGGGGCCCATGGAGCCATACACCTTCAGCAGGCTTAACAAATAATCATTCACTAGGTTCCTTCCTGAAAATATAGAACAGGCCTGTGCTAACTTGATACTTTTGATAAAAATATGTTGGACAGTGAGGTAGCATGTTCTTCAGTTAAATCAGATTTTTTATCACAGTTTCTGTCAAAAAAGGGGTCTTAACACATCTATATGCATGATCTGTCTTAAACGTTTAATGAAACAACTGGACACTGTCATGTTTGTTGCTTGTTAACAACTTTTGGCAGCAGTTCTAAACTTGTTACATTTTGGAACTACAATAAACAATGACACATTTTGGAACTACAACAAACAAAGAGTACACATCTGAAGAGAAGATAGTCTCCTTCATCAGGAATCAATTATTGTCAACCAAATCTGACTTCCTAAAGTACATTTTTATGAGTAACTCAAGAGAAATGGGAAATGAAAATTCAACAGAATTGAATTCTCCAGTTCAGAAGCATGTCAAATAGTTGCAGTACAATTCATATCATGATCCAATAATACTAAAAGTTTTAATATTAGGGTGGTCCTTAACTATTATCATTGAGTTTATAAGACACACAATGGTCAGTGATAAAGTGTTCTTCAAAAGGACCCAAAGTTAACATGAAACATGTTTCTGGTCAGGAGATAAACCTCGCAAACACGGCACCATGGGTGAAACACAAGTACCTATCCCAACAGCAGATTTCCCCATGGTGCTTGTAGCCAGTTCCATCAATGCCAAGTACCTCCCTTCAGTAGAAACACATATATATTACAAAGGGTCGAGAAAGTCAAAAGTCAAATTCCATAATATTTCTGCATCTCTGACATCTTTCCTGATCCTCTGATCCCTGAGAGATGAAAATGTTTGGACATTCTTAAGATGGAAACTTCTGGTTTTGACTTCTTATTTTTAACATCAATGAAAGCAAAAAATTTAGAATTTTGATTTGATGTGATTCTTCTTACACTAGGTAAGAGTCACAATATTTCAGGCTCACTACTTTTGAGTGGCCCAGCTGTCCTGAGAGGTACTAGTGTTTATTTGTGATGTTGATATGGCAGTTGGTTGTGTTTACTTGGCATGTATTTACTCTGCATGTGTTTACTCGTCTAATGGACCATGAGGCCACACAAGTGACAGCAACGTTAGTTATCACTGTTTGTTGTGGCAGGAAAACGCAACGTGTCTCAAAATTCTACCACATTTGTATATACTACATCACTAACTATACCACATACTTGTATCCACTACAACACTGACTATTCCACATACTTTATCCACTACAACACTGACTATTCCACACATTGCCCTATATGTGTGCCTGTATGTACTACAAGACTAGCTATTCCACATGTGTGTGCTTATATACATTACAACACTGACTATTCCACATACTTTATCCACTACAACACTGACTATTCCACACATTGCCCTATATGTGTGCCTGTATGTACTACAAGACTAGCTATTCCACATGTGTGTGCTTATATACATTACAACACTGACTGTTCATGAATAGTGTCTGACCCTCTGAAAAATCTGGCAGATTTGGCAATGGTCAGACAGAAGTCCCCAGCCTGCTGGCCCCAGTGTCTGACTGAATATATTACAATGACTTTGTCTGAAGTTGTTATTTGTGGCATGTGACACTTATTCACTGTTCATAAATTTTATAATGCTTATAATGTTTGTCATTGTATAATGTTAATAATTTCAATGCCAATTATGAGAAATGTTGAATCTGAAATGTGTGTTTAATTGTGAATTTTCAGTGGGTCAAACAGACATCTGAAACTTACAGGACCCAATGTCCTGTTGCTTTGAAACACCATTCATAAACACTGCTATTCCACACATTGTCCTATATGTGTGCTTGTATGTACTACAATACAAGCTATTACATAAGCTTTTCATAGAGCCTGATGTCTATTGAAGTAGATATTTATGTTTGCTTTGTAAGAGGAATGAAGTCTTCATACACTTCATCTGATCAACTAATATTTAAGAAGGTCTTGAATTACTGTAATTTTGTATGTTTCATCTTCCATTCCATCTAAACCTAAAGATTTCAGGTGTAGAATTCATACAATAATGCTTGTATGTGTATCTGCTTACAGTATTCTAAAGCATGATATAGACATAAACTGTATCCAAATCTCTAAGATGCATTTTACACAGTAAATTGCTCTTCCAATGTCATGGATATTTTACAACAGTACAACTACAAGGTAGTTAGACATTATCACAAACAATGCAGATTTGAATACAAACCTTTCTACCTCAAGGAAACATTCAAAGGAACATCAGAGACTAGTTGTTCCACCTCCTGTTGGGTTCTGAATGATTTTGCATAGCCAGAGTAATATATTACCCAAATCAAGATGTCACAAGACACTGCGCTGCTTCCACTATTATCATTGGTCAACAATAAGATGCTTCGTGAGACCTTCCTTAGCTTGTTAATCAAAAGATCAATAGTGCAATGTTTTCCTTTTAACATTCTTTTTCTGCTAGAGGAATACAATTACATGTATCAGGTAATCTTGACAACACATAAAAATAACTCAAAATGGCAGTATATTCCAGGGCTATGAACAAATGATTCCAGCAGTTCCCTAAATAGCCATATGTACGTTCAGAAAACTCATTTATCTAAAAGATATATATCAGGAAGAAAACATTTTGTGTTTCATATTACTTGTCTATTTGTGACACATGGCTTACATGCACATAACATTTCTCTATGTTTTTTGCCTGAAGCATAACTTTAGCTGAAGATATAATACAACAGCAACAAAATACTTAATTGTATATGTTGACTGGGATTTGAGATTTTCTTATGCAAGGGACTTCTCAACATGGTACAATGAAAGTATTCATATGAAACACATAAGGATTCCTTTTTAAGAACAAATAATCCTTAACTTTCATAAAACATGATACATTACCTGAGTTCGGATATTGTCTTCACATAATTAATAAAAATGTTTTACATCTCTTATAACAATACTGTCCTCTGCTATTTTCTTCCTAACTTCTTTTTATAAAATATTGAAGTTCTAAATGAACTTATCTCACTAATTGTCAAGCCAGACTGATGCACAAATTGACATTAAATTTATGAATACTGCATGAAATATGTATTTGGGTCCTTACTAAGAAATCACACTGAAGTGTAATCAAAAACTACAATCATATTGAGATTGTGTCCTTACTTTAAGGCATAAGAGTCCTGTATCCTGAAGAGTTAACCTGTTGTAACACTATGACAGACTGTCAATGTCCATATCAAAGATCAACATGGACAAGAGCAAACAAGCCAATCACATCAACATGTATATTGTGGAACATGTACGCACATGCACAAGAAGTCATTATCACATATGTGCACATGCTATTGAAAAGGAAGTGCCAATATCCTACTCATTCATAACTATGTGGTACTGGTCTAAATGGCCTGATATACAATCATAGCACAGCTACGTTGGCATGTGTATATCATAAATGTTGGTATTGTCTCATCCCTGATGTAAATAAGGCAAGGAAGGGGCCAACCATTTAATTGTTTCAGAGTGTGGATGAGGTTTTTGGTTCTTTTAAGAATTTTTTTTTTCAAACATCCACTCAGGTTTGAGTGAGTTTAGTTTTACGCCGCACTCAGCAATATTCCAGCTATATGGCGGCAGTCTGTAAATAATCGAGTCTGGACCAGACAATCCAGTGATCAACAACATGAGCATCGATCTGCGCAGTTGGGAACCGATGACGTGTGTCAACCAAGTCAGCGAGCCTGACCACCAGATCCCGTTAGTTGCCTCTTACGACAAGCTGAGTCGCCTTTTATGGCAAGCATGGGTTGCTGAAGGCCTGTTATAACCAGGGACCTTCACGGGTCTCAATCAGGTTTGAGGTTTTTATGTACAAGATATTTTTTTTTAGAATATCAAAGATGTTGAATGATTTTATAAATTTATGGAAAACATCTTATGTTTAAAGAAACTGTACCATAACTGTACCAAAACATCCCAGAACCTCCCCAAGAACCTCCGACATCAGGCTGATATATATGTTAGCGTATCTGCTACAGTGACCCCTTAATCTACACAGATTGGTGGTGTTTAGTTGACCTGTATGTCATGCAAGCTGATAATGTGGTGAGTGAAATATTCATGTTTTATTGTTAAATGGAGAAGTTATTCAGGCATGGTCCATGTTGAAATCGATCTCATGAGATATGCTCTCAGATTAATTCGAGCATGATTTATGTGCAATATAAGCCATTGTGTACACTGAAATCTAAATGCCGGTAGCATAATGGTTGTGATGGTTCAGTGCTGAGCACTGTGATAGGATCATTGGTGCCTGTCTGTAACTGACCCTATAGATAATCCATAGGAGTTTGATACATAATCAGAAACAAACAGGAGCAACATATGTCATATAAAGTCTATTTGATTGTGTCTAGCCTCACTGCATTAAAAACACTCTAAAGAGAAAACTGAACATGAAAATATATTCTGGTTGTTAATTGTAAATTGTTAACAAATAAGTTCAAAGATGAAATCAAAGTGAATTTTCAATTTACAATATGCTACTTCTACCAATATTGCAGATGGTTCTTCTTGGGGCATACCAAGAATGGACTTCAGACATTGCACAAAGATGGAGAATTTTTCCATGTCTTTGGTGTGTCAAGCTGATTCTTTTAACCACCTAGTCACCCCACGGACATCCATCAGCTATGGTTTCATTGAGATAAGATGCACGTTTCCAATGAACAATACATTTTGGTATCCACTGGCAGGATATGTCTCAGCTCACTTCAGTTTTGAGGGACTATAGATCATGAAGGTTGCAGGCAAGAGCCCCAGACGCTGCTAAACTGACAACACCCGTGATAGAACCCCCCTGGGTGACCAAAAGGAAACACTATCTCATTGGCTGATTCACTGTTATTTCACAGCCATCAAACAGAGAGAGATGTTCAGGCTATCAACCACCAGTTTGAATTGTCATTCCATACATATCCATACATAAGTTCAAATGTCCTTGAAGACTGCTCAACAGAATGAAGGGACCCCAATATATCTTTACTACCTCCCATTAGGGCACTGGTTCCGACCAATGACTTTCAGTTTAAGTTTGAAACATTGACATAACTTAACCAAGAGGTACAGCAGTCAAAGTACAAGATGGGTTTGTGAAATATCATTATGGTGTAAGAGGAACCTTGACAATGCCACGATACTACTGCACACATGCAGGAGTTTTACAAGCTTCATCACATACTTTTCCTCAGTTTAAAGTTTAAATCAGAATATATACAAAGAAGCTACAAGAACCATTTCAGTTCTTCAGTTTGCAGTCATTAGTCAGGTCAAATACATTATGCAGTCCTGACAAAACATGCTCTCAAAGCAGGCAGTAGGCATCTTTTTTTTTCAAATACAGGAAGAACAGAAAACAAGCATCGTCCATCAGGATCATTGTTTCTTTTGCCGAATAAAATTAAGAGAATGAAATTAAGAAAATACACACGTACTTGAAAGGTCAGAGATCTGTAGTTGTTGTGAATACACTGAGGTGCTTGGAGACTACCAGAGGGGATACTGTCTGTCCAAGGAAAGGTCAGCTGGGCAGCGGTCAAACCTGAAACATACAAGTAAACTCAGAAGTTGTTGGGGAATCCTAAGAACAGTACACCACCCAGACACTCAGGAGTACTTGATCAGGACAACAGCATGGCACAGCATCCATACTGACAAATCTCAGGTCTGGGAACACACACACACAGAAAGAAATGGAAGAAGAGAGAAGAACAGCTCCTTGCTTTCTCTTTAGAAATATCCCATTTGTGTAATCACCCGGGAAGACAGAGTAAGCCTGTTTTCAGGCGTAAGATTTAAATGAACTTCTTCAAAGGCATTTAGAAGTTGGTGAGGTAATACAAGACACTATTATGGATGACAACTTCTTTAATTGTTTTAACACGACGTTTCAAGGCTAATTCTTGCCTCTTCATCAGGTGGATCCACCTGACAAAGGGGCAAGAATTAGCCTTGAAACGTTGTGCTAAAACAATTAAAGAAGTTGTCTTCCCTAATAGTGTCTTGTATTAGTAAGATTTAAATGTTCTGAAAATACTTATTAATTTTTACCCTAGCAAATGTTTTATATAATATATCTGCTAAAGGTTTGTCCATGTCCATATGCAGACTATAGTATAGTTATTGGCCAATGTACAAATGGACAGAGCATGTCACTGGTTATGTTGCTGTCTAATGCCTGTTGATTATTCAATGACGTAAACCTTATTTGTCACATTATTCAAAAGAATTGGCCTATATGTATGCCATAATACTTTTTGAAAAAACCCACACATACTCCAGTTTTCACTTTCATGCCTATGTACATGCAAAAATATATTTTGGAATCTGTAGACATATATTAAATATAATGGTAACATACATAATTCTTGAATAGGAAGATGGCAACTAGTGGAAAGAAAGATAATAATTATCAGTATGAAACTCTTAATGCTCTTAGAGTATTCGGCTTTCTTCATGTATCACTGATACATGCAAGTCAGCAGATCAAATATTCATATAATGCATGTGGCAATAATTTACCTGTGTTTAAAAGGAGGAAGGAGCTGCAGGATCTCCTACAACAGCCTTTCATCTGCAAGCCCTTGATGTTCCATTTTTACCATTAGGATAACAGACAACAAACCTTCCAACTTTCAAAAGTCTTTTGAATATCACAAATGAAATCTAGATTTCATTTTACTCACGCAAACATTTGTTTACAGTGTAAACAAGGGGCAAATGAATATTTGGGGTTGTCATAGTTACCACAGTAATTGCTAATGTAAAATTCAAAACTACATAAGCAATTTCAAGTGTGATAAAAAAGCAATTCAGACATCACTATACAGAACTGGTCAGAATGAAAACCTGCACTTGGAAATGCATTCACTATGGAGCAGTGGTTAAAAGCAATATGCTCCTGACCTGTTGAGTGTGTGTCCAGTGAATGTCCAGCATGTTGACACAACCACTACTTTTCAAAGCATGAACCTCGCCCACCCCCTCCACACAAAACACCCCAGTTGAACCTCATTATCAAGTGAAATGACCAATATATGGATGACCGTCCATGTCAACACTGGCATTTCAATAAGTAATTGCCTGGACCCTGGCCTAAATAATGTCCACTAATGGTCAACATCCTTTCAAAAGATTGCAAATGGACAAAATATTTCCATCCACATTTGAGAACACATATTGAAGTACACGCAACAGAGGTGAAGCTTAAACGAATTTCACAGCAAGTAAAAATCACCGAACTAAATGCCGGAAAAATGTGAACTTGTAGGCACCAAATAACAACAATTTAGTCATGTGACTAAATTCAAACTGTTTGCATTAAAAAATTAATGCATGAAAATCAGATGGTTGGTCGGAAACGAAACAACACTTACATAGCACAGTTGATCAATTTCCATTAAAGGCAATCAAAGCAGTAGCCATGTTGACTTGCATCCTTGAAACTGAAGAAGGTGTTTATTGCATCCCCACACCACCAGTTTGATTGGCACTTGCTGATTTCAACTTGTCAATTCTCTCTGTTCAATTCCAGCTCTTGTTTGGTCTCCTAGAGAAGCAGTTTACAGGAAATCGCTATCTTATTATGAGAGCAGTTGGTAGGAAATTACTTTCTGTCTATGAGTCTCAGTTTCTGTTGATATTGTAAATATTGTTGCAAGCTAATGGGATGGTGTGTGCAGACTGGATGGGATTAGCCATGTCTGAATGTCCACTACGGCCTTGTCCTCTGACATGAATGGTGACAGTGAACATGAAAAATGACAAGTTAAATACTACAGATGAAATGAATACATCCCACTGGTCCATCAACTTCCATCATCTCATACCAACTGTAGATATTACACACACATATTGATTCATCCGAAGAACATAATTACTACATTAGTAATTAAAACACCAAACTCTAATTCAAATAAGAATAATCTCCTTAAGTTTTTCAAGTTAAACCATAAATAGTTAATTAAATAGACACTTAAAGGAGATAGAAATTTAATCCAACAATAGAAAAACATCTTTATTTCTTTTATCTGGTACTTGAATGAAACAAAATGAAGTACTTATAAATGAAAATCTATAACAGATAAAAAGAAACATCTTAGACACTTCATTTTACAAGAGAATTACATTAATCTAAATGTCAAAACCTAATCTAGTGCTATAACACTTGCTTGACTCACATGTAAGAATGATATGCTTAATAATAACGTGAAAAAGACCTTCCACACAAAGTATCTTGAAATAATTATTTGAAAGTACTACTTAAAGAGGTTCTTGGGAGGGACATAGGGAGATTGGTTTTCAGTATAAGGCAAAATATTATGGTTGTCAAATTGGTGTATAAAACAAAGAAGAAGTTGGCATCCATACTATTTTGTCTTATAAGCATTACTTTATATTTATATCATTTTACTTATTTAAATGTCTTGAGGTGGACTGATTTCAAGCTGCACAGTTTTGCAATTAAAAACTCCCAATATAATATCTATTGAATTAATATGAATTTATTGAAATGGTCAACGTACAAATTTAACATTTGTTCATTATCTGACTTGAATTTCACTGCATCATCCTGTTCTAAGTACTGTCCTGAACTCAAAACATATCAATGTTCAATGTTTCTTCAAATATATGAAAGGACCGACATTTACAAAGTTCGCTAAACACGAAATAACCCGTAAAAAAACTGCATCCACCAAATCGGTTAGAGGCACTACCTTCATGTAGCTGTCAACGAACTTCAAGTATTTACACAATTTCAATATAGGTTAACTGCCCAAACCATCAAGGGCTATTTATACCTCCCTCTTTCCCTGACCTCTGACTGAACCCTGGATTATGCCATATGGTCAAGTGAAGTTGCATAACACCTCCCTGTGTGTCAGATAGAACAGATACTCCACTAAAACACCCTGAAACATTTATGCCCCTGGAGACTTCCTTACACAACCTGACTACTGCAGGATGTGCTGTCATTCTTACACAGGATCAAAGAAAGTACTGTTAGTTTGGGATGATTAAGATAAGAATGTTTAGGAAACTGTTATGTTATGATTTGTGACTGTCAGATATTACAGTGAATGTAAGAGGTCTCACCATCTCGATGTATGACCTACCCTATACTACTGAAAACACTGACACACAGAAATATGAAAATTCATTGTTAACACCAATAAGTCACGAGTGTTTTCCAAACAGTGTGAATAATTGAGTGAGTTGTTATTGCTCTACCACATGTTTGTATATTATTGCAGCTTTTGTTGCTAAAATGATCCTTACAGTTAATTCATTTGAGACAGATGTAATTATTCTACTTCTTTTTCAATATTTTTAACTTGTAAGAAGACATTCTTCTACATTTTTGCTTTTCAAAAATTTTTAATGAAAAACAGTCAGTGTTTTAGAAAATAAACCATGATGAAATTCTACTCTTTACTTCAGGCCATAACTATTTTGGACACCTACTGCAATCATATTCCCTAAACTTAGAAACAAAACAGAAACAAAACCTTAAGATATATTCCTTTAAAAAAATTCTAAGTTTAAAATTTTAACAAAGATATTTAATGTTCATAAATTGATCAGAAAAATATTCTATTTTGAAATCTTTAATGAAGATATTTAACTAACAACAAATTATTTCACAGACGAAACATACAGCTAGGTATATAAAAATGGTTTTAAGTTACCAAGACTATGGGTATACACAGATCACATATCAAACATCAATCACAGCACAGTTAACAACATGCAATATCAGTCCAGCATCAGATGAAGATATCAATATGTTGTTTGGATTTTTTCATAAAATGATATAAAAACACACTAAAATCAAAATGTTAACTGACACATTTTAAAGAAGTTTCTTAAATAGAAACAATTATTATACATGAATATTTTTTTTGAAAACATTCTAAAAAAAAGAGAGCATCGTAATCTCTGAATGTGTTTTGTGCTGGTGATTAGGTACCTGACTCTGAGGGTGTGGGTTTGAATCACAGATGATACTGAATTCAAAAAAAAAAAAAAAAAAAGAAAAAAAAAAAAAAAACTACTAAAAATTGTACTTTACTAAGAAAGTCTAATCCCAAATAAAACATGTCACATGTGATCTTTTCCTTTCCAAATGCAAACAGTTCTCCTTCTTGGCTTACAAGCCTAAAATATTAACATAATTTAACTCTGAGTATTCATTCACAAAATGCCCAGTCAAGGTATCTATCCCTTGTTATTGGAACACTGCAGTCACAAGCTCTGTGTAACTCAAGCCAGTGTAAATGTCACCCTCTTACACTGTACTGTCCAGTGGGGAAACATTTCCCACAAACTTAAGTGGTCATAAGACAAATAGCCCTCCACTGGTCAGACTTTCCTAGGATTCCATTTATGTATTAGTGTAAATCAATGTAATTTATCAATGTCTGAAAATTTTATTAATGTGTACCTCCTTTTACTCAGAGACCATCTATTGTGAGGAACTAATTTTGCAGAACTGGCTAGTAAATAAATTCTGGCAACTGATAGGTCAAGGTCAAATAAGTCTGGTCGTAGTATTGAGCCTGATAATCTCTTTCAGGATTTTGCTACAACCACCTTTTCAGTACTACATATTCATCACCTCATGTATGTTTCTTAGTAATTACATCTTCAACAGAAAGGTCAAGATCAAGGTCAAGGTCACAGTTAACTGTCAAAATAATTTTAACTAAAATTATCATGCAATCATAGTAACTTATTTCTCAACTAATATTCTGAATACCAATGTACATAAGAATGCATTAAGAGCACAGAAGTAAAAATTATACCTGATAATACAAGATAGTGAAAAAGTAAACTAGTTTTCAAAGGACTCTATCTATGCATCTACATCACATATGTCAAAAGACATATGACCATGTCTTGTTTGACCATGAGCACATGTCACACGCCTCAATCTACGCAATACACTCTCTGACCCTGGGGCATGTCAGAAACAGGAAATAACCTTGTCTTTTTTATCTGTGTGAGGATATCGATCAACTGCCTGTATAGACATTCAAAAACATTTTCTAAAACAAACAATTAGTGTTATTAATAAAGGTACCAACATAAACACATCAACCTCACACTGGGATTAAAAGGACATCTGAAACAACATAACAACACTAGTTTCTTTGTTTTGTTCTTTCTTCTGTCTGCCAGATTTTGAGGCCATGATGGCTATCAACTGCTATAATGAGTCCTCCACATAGGGGCACCAAAAAGGAAAGCTAAATTATACATGTTCATATCTTTGGAAAATCAGATTGTTAAATCTTTCATTGCTCGGTATGAATTGCTACTGAAAATATTGCCAATATTGAGGTCACTAGTCTGTAAATGATTGAAGTACTTAAAACAAACCAAAAACATTAAAAAAATCTAGATGACTTATGAACTGTGTGCATTCACTACTCTGCCTTTGTCACAATTTACTGTTAAGTGTTTTAGGAATATGACCCTATCAACAGTTTTGCATGAATTATAACTTATAGTGTTTAACTTGCGAAATGATTTTACCATCATGATGACACATCAGTCTACAAGAAAACACTAAATATTCAGATTTCAATGTCATATTTGCTTTAGCAAATGGATAAAACAAACGCTTTCCCTCAAGTTTAACATGGAATGGCATTTCCCTGATGACATCATACACTTATACAACATTCTTCAACAATGTTAAAATGTAGTCAAGTCTTTAGAAGAATATGCCATCTGTCTACTCTGATTCCTACTGCTATAAGTGATCTGTGATGTGGAGTAAATTTGCTTTTGTCTGATAAATCCTGCTACTAACACACACGAAATCTCAAGCACATGCACAAACCTGCACATTATAGCTCTTACAGAAACACAAACAAACCAATTTTAGGTTTTTTCCTGCATAACCTTAAAACAGTTTCCATTTACAGTTTCCAATATTATACCACTTATATCCATGTTTCATGTGAGAAATATGTTACCAACAGTGCATTTTTAATTCCCTTCCAATGACCAAACATTCAGCGTGCTGCTGAGTATATATGATAGGTAACCACCATCACATGCAATACAGTAAATAAGTAATCAAAGCTATAATTAGCAGCTTGGTTCAAACAGACAGCGTAACCACGAGGGGTTTAACAGGATGAGCCTGATTACACCTAATACGCCCTGTAGGTGAGACTAATCAAATCTGCACTCAAGATTTGCCCCTACATTGGCGTCTATGGGCATTGTCATGCTGGCAACATTACCATTAATAACTCATTCAAAGGCTGTGAAGCGAAGTGTCAGTGAAACATTCCACAGTTCTGAGCAACGAAATGTACCAATCAGATACTGAAATGCACAATCACATATTTCCATCAAAGATAGTTAATTAACCTCAGTTCATTGCATCTTAATAGGAGAATTCCATCTGGACATTTTAGAATTAGAATGATCATGATTACATTAAATACAGGAAGAATTAAGCTTTGTCCCAGGTTTGTTGTGGCAGTATAATAATGAAGGATGATACAATGATATGTTTATCATAGCATTTATCAGAACTGTTATTTTGAATGTTATACACCGTTCAATGTTAAAAATTTTGGTTATCCTGTCCAGATTACACAAATTTCACCTTCCTCAAGCTGGGTTCTCTTTAAAGTGACCAAAAGAACTATACTGACCATTGGCATGAAGCATGACTGCAATACAATCTAGGTTTAAAAGTTAAACACACCTCCATACCTGTAACATATGCTGAACAGAAGGATTAAACAGCCATGTTGGATATCAGCCTTAGTGCTATATACATCCTTCAAGATTGACAGGTAGGGCATGAAAAGCTTATGAAATAGAAATAAATTTCTCTCCTTGAAATAAGAGCTGACCTTTTGGCCAAGGCAGTTAGATATGTGCCACAGGCTACACTTGATCCCTGTTGTTTACTGAATGTCCATCTCACTCCAGTGGACATCCCAGATTGACAGTGGACATGCCAGATAGTTGACACAAGTGAACCAATAGACACTCAAGCTTAATTCATAGTTTCAGATGGTATTGTAACATAGTCATAATTATAAAACAGAGGTAATAGTCAAAGGGGTAACTATTGGGAGATATTTATCATTGCATAGGTTTCCCAACATTATTGCTATTCCATTTGTGACTAACAAACAACAAGTTTCTGAAATGAACACATTTTACAGAAAAAAGCTCATTGTACAAAAATATAATATAATGAGAAGGAACATTGTGGTTTTCTTTATTTTCAGATACTGTGGAAATCTAGACTTGCCACATTTTCTAAATTTGCATAGGCTTCCTTGGATGTATTTGCTTTGGGGTCTGTATGACCAACTACCATTTGTAGTATAACTACTGCAAAGAGAGAATTGTGAGAATTTGAGATGTTTACCTACAATGAAGATGACCTCTAAATTAGACGTGATACCAAAGCCTATGATGTGGCAATTTCTTTGGTTCAGAAGGTTATCAAAGTTTTATCTCTTAAGTATCTGATATACGAGATCTGAATGAATATTTCCCTGAGATGAATCTAATGAAAGATCTCTGATTTACACAAGTATTTTTACTTTCTCATTTCAGTGTTGCTACGCATCCACAGTTCAATGCTGGTAAGTATTCACAGCTCAAGTGTTTGCCCTAGGCTTAAAAATTAGGAGTTATTGTGACTCCTCATGTCATGAGAGGGGGTCATGGACATGTTTTGTGGAGTCATCTTCAATTTGGAGCTTTCATCAAGTCATTAACCATGATTGTTTAATAATGACAAAAAAAAAGTAGGGCAGGTCAAGTATTTAATAAGCACTGATCAGTTAGCAAACGTTTATTTTTAGAAGTTTAAACTATCTAAACGAAAAGCCCAGTAGCACTGACATAAGCTTTTAAATCCACTGTGTATTTGAGATAATTTGTGCATCAAACACGCAGGTTATCTTTGTCATGACAAACACTGCAGCTCATGTAAAATGAATGATTCCACATATGATACACAAAGGATGATGGTGATCATAATGTTTTCTTGATGATCAATGATTATATCTTTTATAGAAGAAACATCTTACTTCAGCAGTCATGTATCTTTTTAGCAGGAAACAGTTCAGGTACAACTACAACCAAACCATTAAAATCACCTTGTCTGCACATACAATAAGACAAAACCATTGTTTACCATTAGATTACAGATCCACTAAGCAACAAATTCCGCTATGGATGAAAAATAAAGCTTTAAAACATGACCTCTTTTTATTTAAAAGTTCAAATGAAAGACCAGTTTGACTAACTGATACTGGGGGCGGTGGGGTAGCCTAGTGGTTAAAGCGTTCGCTCGTCAAGCCGAAGACCCAGGTTCGATTCCCCACATGGGTACAATATGTGAAGCCCATTTTCTGGTGTCCCACGCCGTGATATTGCTGGAATATTGCTAAAAGCGGCGTAAAACTTAACTCACTCACTCCCTGACTAACTGATCCACTCAGGCACAAACAGCAACACTTTTTCAAAGGTCCTTTTCGTCCTTTTCACTTCGTCTATTTCTATCAACTCTGAGTGTTCAAGAAAAGATCTGTAGGCCAAAGAAATAAAAGTCTGGGCAAAGACAAATTGACTATTTTATCTTGTACATTCTTTGAAGTTTGGGATCAAAACCACCATCCACATCAGCTCAGCATTCGCTCAATGGTGTTTGGCTGTTTCAAGTTAATCAGACTACTGTATGCCTTTGATCCTAACCTGTAACTACATCAGCACATTTACACTGTAAAGTCATTTCCAATATCCAAAATTATAAATCCTGGAACTAACAATTATCCATCATCAGTTTGCTAATGGCTCTTTTCCATAGCAATTGCAAAGCTAGAGTCCAAACTCTTTCCCCAACTGATCCCTGAATGTGCATTTATAGATCTTTACATGTATCATTATGAGCGTAAGTGACAGACTGTTGAAATTAACACTGGTCAATTTCACTACTGTGACAATGAATGCTCTGGCTGCAACCACCAGTGAATAGAGCTGTTGGCAACATGCTCAGACCTACATTGTAATGGGGCAACACATTGAGTACATTACTGTATAGATTTCTGGCCATTTATTAAGTATGTTATTATTACTGTTGTCCAGTGAATTCAACATTGTCCTTTCCCCTCTAACATAAAAGTACGGAGAGACTGCCTACATTAACATGATAATCTGACCATTATTATTCCCCTTTGAAAAGGAAACAATACTGTTTTATCGATCTGGAACAAAGAAATGTCATAGTTTAGATGGACAGTGAGGCTATATGAATTTTATAATTAATGATATATCTTTTTTAAAAAATGACTATTTATGTTTGAAACACATACTTGCGCTGGAATTTTTTAAACACAAATGGGTTAACAATTTATGATGGATTTTTCACAAGACGGTTGTCCTGGCTAGTAAAATTCACCACTAAATGAGAGCTCTGTATTGGTCCTGGCTGTCAGTGGATTTTTTACTGATAATCAATCTACGAATGTTATTCTGGAGCAGTGAAGTAAAGATAGGACTACTAATTATTGTCCACTCACTCACCCTGTGGTCTAAGAGGAAATTTTAAAAGGTTTCTTTTCCTGTCTATATCATAAAGCAAATTGACATGCTCACAGCCATCAAGTACCACTGACAGTGATGAAACCCACATGCTATATACACCTATCAATCTGCTGTCAGCTGTTGGGGGACAGTGCTGCTGATGCTAGAACAATGTACCTTTCATCAGTCACTTTGATCTCACAGTGCAGTCCAGGCTATCAACAATGTACCACTGTCCTGTCCCCCAGTTACCTGCATCCCTATCTCCATTGTCATATGGCTCATGGACTGTCAAAATAAGAAATTAATCTTTGCAGCAGGGAAAATATACCAGTAATTCACAGATGCAGTGTCACAATTCAATAACTTGGACACTGTTATAAATAAGCTGTCAATTTCATATGTTTTAGGTTCAATAATGTTAACACATTGTGATTGACTGACATATGACTAATAGGAAGTGAAATGTACTTCAGGATCAAATGTGACATACAATACTATGGAGTATCGGTGAAATGACAAGAATATAACAATGCTTCCGTTCATGCTGAATCAGCTTCTGTTAGTTTTATATGAAATGAACATATTTTCATGAATCTGTAACTTGGTAGCAAGATATTTGACAATATCATTGGTGACCTTCACATTACATTTGTCTAACTAAAAGTCACAAACATCGTGTACTTTTTCCACATTGTAAGCTCTTCAATACCATATTCTATAAATGTTAAAAAATCAGATCATATAAAATAGAGATCATGGCAACAAAGAGCTACAAGAAACCAATAACCAAATACATGACTGTCCGATATATACCTTTTACAGATTTTAATTAAATATCAGACAATTCTTTTCAGCCTCATTTAACCTTTCAATGAATGGACCTTGTCTGATTGACATAATTCAATTTCAGATAGATACAAACACAACATCTGTTCCAAACATGAGAGAGTAAACCAGGATGACAACCACCATGAATTGCATCTGAACAACATCATGACACATCTGATCTGGTGGACATGGGCAGGGCTCCCAGTGATGCAGGTTGTCTAGTAAACCAAATACACAATCTCTTTGATCAAAATCCAAAATCACATATACCACCCTAAGTTCTAAAAAAAGTTCTAAACAACTCACATAAATGTAGTCACCCTTGTGAAATCCATGAACACAAACCATCATTCTATTACCATTCATTAAAGTCACAGAAGCCTCTGTAAGACATCATTAGAAGACTGCATCAGCATGTGGACACATTGAGCTTTATTCCTCTAATCAAGGCTGACCCAGTTATCACCTCTACATATCCTCGGTGGCCTTTGACCTAGATCCAAATCTGTTCCCGGTAATGGTAAATTGGGTCAGAGATCACCCTCATTCTTGGAAGTAACACCTACCTGGATTATACCTGAACAAATGATTGGTCCGAACATCACCCAGAATAGCATCTGCCTGGTATTACACCTACCCATGCAATCACATGTACATAACACACTGGGCTTCCATGAAAATAGGAAAAGACCAATACTTTCAACTGGTACTGTTAACAGTTTCTGCAAGGAGTTTGATCATAAAGCCCATTGAAACTGGCAGATTTCACACCAGTTTGATACCATTTCATTTGAAGTGATCATATAACATGCTTACTCAAGGAGTATAAACAAATTGAAGTATATTATTGATACTGTAATAAACTGTCCTTGGTCTAAGTAACAGCAAGTGTCCTCTCCACAGCACTATGTTATGGGTTTCTTAACATTAACCATCAATTCTCATTACACATCACTCACCACCTAACTGTAAATCAAGCCTTAATCTATATCAGAGATAAATATTTACCACAACCGTATGTATGTATGTATGTATGTATGTATGTATGTATGTATGTATGTATGTATGTATGTATGTATGTATGTATGTATGTATGTATGTATATATCAGTAGTCACATATGTGTTGTATTAAGCAAAGAATTCCTACCAATAAATACATCATTCAGTCCTGTGTTTCATAAGGTTCCCAATATTAATAATCAATATCGTTACAAAAGCAAAAACAGAGCACATAGAAGTCTGAATCCTACCTCCCTGTAGTGCCAATGAGTCTATTCCAGTATGCATCACAATGCTAGAAATACCAACATCCTTGGTCCTGCTTGGTGTGTTCACTATTCCAGCATTTTTCTTCCAAGATACCCAGCAGAGGGGTCAGTTCTTCATCTAGTGACTACCACATGTTACGCCAAACAACACAGATTTGACTTACCACAGTAAATGTACACTGGTACATATCAATCAATCAAACTCTCTCCTGTCCCTTCCAACAACAAGGTCCAACCTGTAGCATGTGAATTTCCCCTTCCAAGACCACCAGCTTGCTCTCTCTATTCTGTGACCTAATTGTATCTGTGCCACATAGTAAATATGGGAACATCTAGGTCACGGACCAGCTTCAATCAATACCTCACCAGAAAACAATACTGGAACCAGGTCAAGCTAGTCAAAAGACCATTACATATCACATATACATGGTATGGGGCACAATCAAACAACAGGGAGGCCCTAGTGAAGCACTGACAGTTTTGTTGCCTGAATATTGTGGTTGGGGGTGTCTTCTATCCTTCAGTGACCACGACTGTGGCCATCACTTTGCCAATATGACCTGCCTGCCCGCATGACCATCAATTAGGAGTAAAAGCTGAGTATTGAGCCATGAGCTGAGTGGATACAAGCAACACATATAGCCACACATGCTGCAGATACAGATACGATGGAATCACAGAACATAATACTTACTCCAAAGCATTACCTTTCAAAACACACTCTTATATTTCCAAGAGAAATCTTAAAAAACATCAATGAGAATATTTAACTGGTGATCATTATTCTCATTATTATTAAATCAAATGTTATGAAACTAATACTTATGTTATACTCCCAGTGCAAATTTTTTCACACAAAATGTAATTTCTAAACAAGAAGACGCAGTCATCAATATCGCCCGCATTACGTCCAATTTCTGTCTCCACTTGTTGCCAAGGAAACACAAAAAATATTCCATTAAGAATACCCAAACTACAGACAGGCACTAATACACCACCAGATCTAGTTATGTGCCAAGTATGGTGAAGATATTGAATGGTTTTAAAGTTCTGCTCCAGAAAAGATATGTGTGCACGGACGGACGGGGTGCATTTTAATATCCCCTGCGAAAAGAGTTGCGGGGGATAAGAAGATGAGAGTTTAGTGAGTACTGCACTGCTTTATGGACTGCTATTCACTTGGTACTTTGAGTCCTGTATTTTATTTCAGAAGACACATTTTCTATCTCATCTTCTTAACAAAGTATTCAAAGCATTGAGTGCTGCCTCCCACAGGGTTCAGAATATGAACTAAAACTATTGTAAACATAATATAAACATCAAATATGGTGTTTCCAAATTAGGAACAGAATTCCTGTTATGACACTGCAACAATGTAACAGAAAAATATTATTCTGTGAAATATGAAATTAGTATTATATTATCAACATAATTATCATATAAATAATTAACAGTTGCAGGAACTAGATATTATAAAATATTTTCTGAGATATATTAGACTCCTGTTGGTCAGAAATTTCAAAAGAAATTTGAACTTGTTTTCCCCTTGATTAGTAAATATTATGACACATCTCTTAAACATAACATATCATTTGTACTCTTCTAGGCTCCTTTAGTTATGTATGGTTCAATTTTCTTTGATATAAACAAAATAACACAAAACACAAATTATGGGTCATTAGCACATCTTGTCCACAAATAAAATTTAATAAAATAAGAAGTAAGTGTGTTCACTTTTCCTTTTACAGTTATTTTATTATCAACATAAAAAGACTTAATTGATAAACAAAAACACCCTTGAGAACATTATTTGAAAATTAAGGCAGAAAGCTGAATTTCTCAACTTTTTTCAAAAAGTAATTGAAACCTTGGTAGTGTTAAAAAATGACATTCATCAACAATGTATGAACCACTTCGCTCAAGCACCCTTCAGGATTTGTTACAGCTGGTAAAAGTAAGATCCACAAATGCGCACTGTTCCATATTTCTTTCATTTATATTCAGTCTGTTATTAAACAGAGGTAATAGATTCAGAAAGATCCAAATGAATTAGTTTCCCTACGTGCAAAATGCTCTAAAACTAACACATTAAGGAAATGTAAGGGCTAGATGACTAAGATAGGAATCAAACCTCCCCAAATGAGTTTTATGGGCGACCAAGGCATCTTAAATTGAGAGCAATCAGTAAATCAGCGTTTGACCCATTTCAGGCAGGGAAGCCATGAATGCAAAGCCACTGATGTGGTTATTTGACTGAAACTGGCCAGACTGTGGACCTTGCAGGACATTGTGTGGGTATTTCAAATGGAGGACCCATCATTATGCAAAATGGATTAGAAGCAATTAGTAATCTCATCAGGAGTACTCTTAGCAAGGAGTATGTGATGCTGAGACTTTGTGATGATCTTTAATGAATACAATATATGTGTATATTGGTTATAATTACTGGAAAGAGCCATTGTTTATGACAATCTTGAAATATAAATGTTTAAACAAAACTAATAAGGCTACTACGATTCATTTGCACATTCAGTCAAACCTTAACCCTTCAAGACTTCAATCTGCTACTTGAGGTTCCAGAGAACTAAATATTTACAAATATTTACATGTCTTTTAAGGGAGCATGATTTACTTGAACCCTTAGGTCTTTTTCCAAAGTGTGATATGCAAGAATGGAATATGTACTAGCCCTGCAGCAGCTTAAGTCATGTGGGTTTGCCAATGCTGCACACAGTACTGTCAACTCGAACTATTACATACCAACTATGAGTGTCGTGAGATCACTGGTTATTGCTGTGACAAGTTTAATACTGTCAACAAGGCGTTCCTTATTGTGGATCAATTACTTCACGACAATATGGTATTTATGAATAATCATTTGATATGTTAGCCAATTTTCACGATACAGCTCTTAAAACTAACATATTTATTTTTTAATACATTAAATATTATTTCAGAATTTATAAATACATTGTTTTGAACTGCATTCCAGCAGTTTATCAGCTTTCATCAAATCAATTAAACTGTGTTAAATAAGGTCCAAATATCAACTTTACAAAAAAATACAAGAACAGTCATTCCATATTTGACATCAGTAAGAACTTAGATGCCTCACATCACATAATCAGATTATCTCACTTTGAGATCAGCTAACTGCAAACAACAACCATCAATATAACCCCTTGTCTTATCCCCTTCCACTGGGGACTCCCAACACAAGCAGTGACCAGTGAGCACACAACCAGGTCCAGACATGTCTGTCAACAGAGTCAGGTATTCCAGAATTTGCCCTGTCCCTTGACCTACCACAGTATGACAGTAATGTCTGCCCTCCCCCAGCTCTAACCCTCTCCCCCTCCCATGTCCAGCTCCTCAATCACTCCAGACACTGACACCTTGGCAATGTTTATTTCTCCTATGCTGGAGGCTAATTATGAATACTAACTTTCTTCAGATTCTTTTCATGCTTATCCTAGAACAAAAGTTTGTCTTTTGAGCGCATCTATCAGGTTAAAAATATGTGCAACATATATGCTTTTTGTTTCTTACAATGTATTTTCACTTTCTAGGCATGATAACATACATTATGTCAAATCTATCGTAACCATCTACTATTGATGATTATAAATTAAAGTTGAATCAAAATATAAACACATTTGCATCTTATCACTGTGGTTTTGTTCAGTTGCAGATTTTCCATCATACAAGTGCAGGGTAATCCTTTGTCAATCAGACAGCCCTGGGACCGTTTCTCATACAATATGCAATTTCTAAATTTTCCAGCACACTCTTTGATGAAATGGCTGCATTGTTGTTTGACGCATACACCCAACAAATTGAAAAACTGACACTATATACATACAAAGTAGCTCAAAACGGTGTCTGCATATAAATCACAAAGGTAAGAGTTTTCGCCTCCAGTCAGCCTTCAAGGGTCTCAAACATCCACCATTAAACAAACTGACTTTAAATACTACAGTTGCAGTCTGTTACTATGGTAACCATAACCATTAGCCTGGAGCATGAAAGCCATTCTGATGGACCAATGTTGATAAGTAAACTGATGTAGTTCAAAGCTTTAATAAGTTTCTCAGATCACTGGGGAATTCCATGACCACTGCGCACTGAGAGGATATATATATATAGACTGCTTTTGATGTGGAGTTCAGGCATCCATAATGGGAATGCATATCTTAAATATATAAGGGCTACTGCAGTCCAAGAAACATTTCTCATGTAGTTCCTGGCATAAGATGACAAATTATTAGGCATTCAGCCTGTCCTGTATAGCTAACAGAAAAGTGTTAGGCATCAGGTACGTCCATAGTAGGTCCTGGTATAATACTTCCAACTTGTCTGGCATAGTTTCCTTGTGTAAGACAATCATCTGTTAGGCTTCCAACATGTTCAGTTTAGTTCCTTGTGTAAGACGACCAAGTGTCAGAATTCAAACATGTTTGGCACAGCTCTTGATATACATCTGTCATATCAGACAACCAACAAGTCTGGAGTAGCTCATGTCTAGTTTGATATTTGACAAAAGAGAAATGACAGGAAGTGAGCTTACACCTAAGCATGCTTTTCATGATCTCTTGGCATAGTGGGATATAACTTCCCCTTTGCACATCACACAACATCCCAATAATGCCAAGCTACATGAAATCAACAATATTTTTCCATGATATCATGAACAGACCTCCAAATCATATGTTTACATCAGGTATTTTAACTTCATCACTTCTGAGGTCAACAACAAAATAGTTTAAATAATCATAAGAAACCTGTGTTAAAATGGTTAATTGATCCATACAGACTTCATCATAAGCATGTGTACATGAATCTCCCTTAGGATGTCATGTCTAGAAAAGACAAGGGTGTTCTGGCCATCCATTCTATAATGCTCCCCAGGTACTGCCAGTGCCATCACAGGCAGAAAGTGTGCTGCATGGTCATGCTGCTATATAATCATTATCCAATCTGATTCCCCAAAACCAATGCAGTGTCTTGAGGAAGTTTCTGAACTCAAGGCAGTTCCGGCAGAAGCCTTACAACATACACTATGATGAGTGGCCAGGGAAACTAGAGATGGTTCGGCCAGTAACAGCAATGACTCAAGAAGCCTTGCACATCCTGTGGCGTTCACTAGGTGTCATGCCTCCATCCAAATCTATCCCTTGAGGTTCAAAACACAACTTTCACCTGAATGTCAGTGACTGACTAAATCTTTGACTTTCAGTGAAATCTGTGTCCTTATGTACTACCTAGATCAAAGCAAATGTTGAAACAGGGTCAAGTCTCTGCCAAATACCAAAGTTTGAGTTATTCCAGATTAGTCTGTTAGGACTGGTAGGGTTGTGTTTTTCATTCGGAAAAAGAAATATATTCAACATGCTCAATGATAAAAAATAAACAATCGCAAATTACGTTGGAAGGAGATTTTGAAATGATACAGAAGTAAAAATCTATTCAGAAACTTTTACAAAAAGACCTTGCTGTCTTTTACACCTTTTTCATGGTCCATTTTAATTCAAAATTAATATTGCTTTTTAAGCCATTACTCTTACTGTACATCATACAGTTGATACATTTCAATTGTAATGCACAGTTTCAAGCGTTCAGTATTCAGTTACAAATATTTTTTTGACATCAAAGTAGAAAATCATCATATAATAACTCCCTGCACTTAAAACATGAATCTCTCACAAACAACAAACATAATAGGAAATCATTAAAATAACACGAAATATACAAGCAGCAGCCATGATTAATCAAGTCTTTCTATCCCCATTCCACACTTCAAAAACCTCTCCTAGCATCTATAATCAACTTGATGGAAACTCTTTCACACCATGAAAACCTCCACAGCAACAACTGCATATACTCCAAGTCAGTCAATATCAAAGACAATCCTCTGCCAGTGATCCGCTCAAGGGAAGATCCATACAAGTACACTCTTGTCACCAACACCATCCCCAGGACAGGCCATCAAGACACTGCCATATTGTTCTCCCAGTGTCCATGCAGCTCCTTGTGTTTTGTAATAATGTCCAATTGTGGTCAGCTGGTGAGCTTCACAGGATGTCTCTGCGGCCTTGGCAGTTGACAGGATTCATCATGTTTGATTGCTGTCAATCTTGAGAAGATGTCAATAACATGCCCAAATGTCTATACCTTAGAAATGTTTATGTATGAAGATTTTTGGTAAGACCTTTCTCAAAAATCAAATTTAAAGAAAGAAAACTGAGTTATCAAGACAAGTTCACTAATACACTGAATAAAAAATGCACAATATTTTAATCAATATTATTACTAAAGAGATAAAAGAAAGTTTGAAACCTAATATTGCTTCAGAAGGATTGCAACTATTTCCTGTTGGTACAAATAGATCTTTAGAACTTCAAAGTAGAAAAGATTTTGAAATAATTTATTACAGAACCTTTGAAGGCAAGATGTATTTGTTCGCACACTCAAAACTAATCCTCAAATTCAACACAAAATCAATGACATCAATATCTGACAAGCTTGCTAATTGAAATGTATGACAATGTTGTCTGTTTACTCACATCCCTGACAGTGAGCCACATTCATTTTACTTTGTTCAGTCAGGTACATTTGTTTACATCTTTTGTGTGCATTAGTAACACAAAGCTGCATCTTTCAATCCTGAAAGGTAATGGTGTTAACAACCGGTTAAGATGGACACTTGCAGAGAACAACTGGAGACTGAATAAAACCCACGCACTTCCATTACACCTGCTGTTTAATCAAGACTCTGAGTTATAATGAATATTGAGCCAATTGCTAAGCTTTACCGAAAGTATAACCTATGTGAGAGTACATCGTGGGATAAACAATCACAAAAAAGCTATCTTAGAGAACAGAAAAGAAACAACAACAAAAAACAGTTACACATTTAAGCATCCAAATGTAATCCCTAAGCAATATTCTCATTACCACAAACCACCCCCTCCCAAACCAAATACCCAACATTTTAATGTTCAGGGTTTTAACATATTTTCAATCTGAAATTTTATATGCTACACTTTCCAATATCAATATGAAACTAACAGTGTTTATAATTAACAAACTAATCCATCCTTGCATAATTGTAGTCATTTTGAATACAGTACAAAGCCCTAAATCTGAAACAATCATATAGTCTACTTTTAAGGCTCATAAAATCATCCCTTATTTTAAATGATCATGATTTCAATAATTAATATCCCACAAACATCATAAAATCACTCATAATAAGATAACCGAGATTTCAATAATCAGTATCAAATTAATGATACTGGCAATACAGGCAAGACATCAAGTAGAGCAGACATATGTTTAACTAACCTTGACAAAATGAAATGAAAGTAGTTCTTACTATCTTCAATGTCAGGTCAAGACAAGAGTGTTCGTTCCACTCCTCGTCCAAGATGATAAATATTCTAAGAGGGCTGCAGTAAGGAAAGAATCTGTCATATAACTGAAAATGACGTCTGTCTAAATACTTAGCGCATCAAACTGTCTTTCTTTGCATTCTTTAAGCATCAACATTCCCTCCAATAACAATCCAAACAAACACATGAACAGTTGTGGATGAGAGGGCAACTCCTACCCAAACCTCTTCACCGCAAAACAAGCTAAACTAAAACTTTAACTCAAGAATCAAACACAAACTAATGTTCAAGAAACTCCTATCTTTGACTTTCAAACAAACATTTCACAACTTTATACAAAAATAGCAATGAAAAACCATCAAAAGACAACTCACCAGAAATCTAAGTCCTTTCCCATGAACAAGCTTCAAGCCAAGCGTCCCTGATCAGTAATGGCTGATGGCCTGGGCCTGTGAAGCAAGGAAAAAAGTTACATAACCCACGCTACGTCACTGACCTCCGACCTGCCCAGATGGCTTGAGGCAAGACTGGTTCGCTGGCTCTCCATTTGAATGGTGAACCCCAACTGTGAATCATTGAATGGGGTGTAGCGGCTAGCACCTATTAGAATGAAGCATTAGATACCAACAAGGCAATAAAATGACCCAACATTGTACCAGTGATAGCTATTGATGCCTTGTTTTTCTTATCTGGTATTGTTTATCCAGAAACAGATTAAAACCTGGCAAGCTGTTTGAAGAAATGGTTACTAGTCCTACTATGAGGATAATGACAGTTGATGCAAAATTATGTAACTTAATTGAGGGTTTTGTTGTCTTCCCTGATTATAAGATAAGTCATTTTACGCAAATCTGTTTGTATTTTTCCAAATATCTTCCTTAAATGTACCTTAAAAAAATCTATCAAAATAAACGAGCACAAATATTAAGGTATACATAAACATATACAATACCTGTTCAAACAAAGTTAAAAACTTATAAATTGTAAACACAATGATGGAATGAAGAGATGTACAATATCTTAAATGTCTTTTTAAAATCTTTGAACAAATACTAAACATACAACAAAATGCTTTTTAAGTTGCCACATTACATCTTCCAACTAAAACAAGAGAAAATATCTGACACTTTCCAAAACTTGTTTCCTAAGAAAATATTCAACAAACTTTCTTCCCATGACATCAACTCACTGAAATAATCTTTATCTGACCCAATTTAAACCTGTCATGAATCATAACCAAATATGGTAACCATGAAACTGGACAGCAGGTCACAATTTCCTTCGATTTCTGACCAACTATAACACTGACCAATCAGAAACTTTCACCATCATCTTAGCAGCTGGCCATGCACTATTCTATAATTTCAACAACAATGACATGGCCAAAAAACTCATTGTCCTTCCAGAAAACTCCAGCCACTATTTCCGCTGTCTGCAGATGGAAGGAGTAGGGTCACTCTGGCCCTATTGAGTCAGACTGACCCCTATTGAGGTCCCCCAAGGCCTGAGCATGCCCCTCCGAAACACAACACCATGTGGGATACTACTGGTCAATTCTTTTTGACATGCCAATGACCAGGAAAAGGGGGATGAACTTCTTTCAATGGTTAATGTCGGTACTTGAAAGAGTCCAGGATTGGAATTAGGGGATGTTTTAAGCTTTATGATTTAATGAGCATTACTTGATGGTTAAGGCACAATTTTGAATTGGATGGTTCTCATTTGTTTCCTTTTCCAGTGAAAACTGTCTTGAAGTAAGGAGACATTAATTTGGATACAATAATGTCTTACTGAGTTTCATCACAATCAATGGGTTTTTGTTCTTTACTTTATTGTAAAATTACAAAAAGAATCCTCTCTTCATTGACTTGAATAAGCACAGGCAGAAACATTCACAATATTTAATTTGCAGGAAAACTATGACAGTGAAATGGAAACTAAGAAGTAGCATCCAGAATTTGTGGACAAAGGACCTTGCATGTTTTACATAAAAAAAAGGAAGACAAGGAAAGAAAGAACAAAAGAAAAACACCAAAAGCCTTTCCAAAATGATGATCTAAAGACAACTCTGCTTAACAAAACCTGAATCAGGTGCACTATTAATAGCCAACACCACATTTTACTGTCAAATGCTTTCTGTAGTGAATGTAGGAAGTCATGATGCCAAAACATCACTTTCAATGTATGAGTGAACATATATAGTTGGGGATCATGAATCTGTTGGGATACAATTTTCGTTGCAAGAAAGTTAAAACTGAGCACAATATTGAAAAACTAAAATCCCAAACATGTTTTCTCAAAAACCTTTTGACACATGTTGAAGAAACATTTTTTGATAATAATAATTTTATCAACGAAGGGCATGATAAAATATGAAGCCAAAACAAGGCTCTGTTTAATGGTCATGGTTTTTGATGTACTGAAATAAACTACCAACAACTATTTTTAAATACATGAGAGACCATGTGTCATGATCTTTTGCTAATCGTCAATAACAAAAAGTTTGAACTCAAGGTTTTTTATGTTTAATGTGTCTAACTTGGGGAGTCTGTGGTGTTTACGCATCATTACCGTTAGTTCACTTTAGTACCACTGACATGAAACTTTCTTTAACAGAAAATATATCTTGTTTGTGCAGTTTATAGAATATTGTCACTGTTTCTCCATGGAATGTTTGCACTGCAAAATACTGTATCTTATCTTATCCATCGATGCTGTTCACAATAGAAAGAACATCAACATTTCAATTTTTCAAAATCATCATCAAAATTAGATGTAAGAATCTTTTCCCTCATAATTATTTGTATTGTTTTAAACAGGTTTGAATGTCGGACTTTGTTCTGTGATCAAATTACACTCTTCAGGCAAGATGTACACTTGCTCATGAAAATTAACCCTCTTTATTTTACACAAACAAGAATTAGATATATGTTTTTTCTATTTTTCCATTGGACATATCTGAAAAGAAATCTGAAATTATATTAGTTTATCCTTTATATGCATGTTTAACCCACACTGCTACAGTTAAGCAAAACAGTCTTTTCAGAATTACCTATACATATTTCAGTCAAAATGTATATACAGAAAGCTACTTATATGGTACAAACTCTGAAGTGAAACCATACATAACTGCTTCAAAAATATCAATTCCACTTAATTTTCAAAAGGGCTAAATCTATGATGAATTTCCCTTTCATACTTGTAAACAATATGGCTGGTGGTAACACAAGAACTGCCGATGTGACCTGACCTCACTATGAAATGGTGATGGGAGACAGAGACAGGCCTAGTTTAGCCCCTAACTATGCAACAGTGTGCTGGCAAGGTGTGTTGCGACTGGCTAGCTGGTGGTGTTCAGGTGAACAACTCAGGTGAGGTGGCTCCTTGACAGGTGAAGGGTTATCCAGTGGTCAGTCTATGTCAATCACACAGGACATACTTATATGGTACAGGCTATTACAGTCAGCTCATCTCCTTCAGAATCCTTGTGTGTGGACATATCCTATCAAGCTTGTGAGCTAATTCTGAAATCGCAGTCATTGCTTTTCCTACAGGTTTGATTAAAGGACATGTTCATGAAATATTTCTCAGTGGATATACATGGGCACAACATAAAAATTATATGCAAGTGGAATGTGTTATTGTGTATATTACATGTCATGCAGATGCAGAGATATCCACAAATACTTGTGATATTGAGACTGTTTGCTTCATTGTTTATTTGTTGCTTAAAACCTTACTCCATACAATTCTCCTGCAATGGTTGTGTTATTAAATAAGTCTGGAGCAGACAATCCAGTGATCAACAGTTTAAGTATTGACCAATGCAACTGCGATATGATGACCTGATCCTGTTAGTCATCTCTTACACCAAGCATAGGTTGTTGAAGACCAATTCTAACCCAGACAAATTAAACTATTAAACAAGTGTCACTAAAGACGACAAACTACCCCCAAAAGTTTCATGAGAGAATATCTATCAGTTTTAGAATAGAGGTATGATCTGGACAAAAAAAACAAACAAAACAAACTTTGATCATGGAAGAGCAATAAGGCTGATTTCTATATTAATCCATATTACATGCAAGGTGAATAGAATGAATCACAAAGACAGGGGGATTTAACAAATAAATACAATAGAAATCTTGAAAACATACACTGATAATTAAAACATTACTTGTGAAATGTGACATCAGTATCGTCATCATCGTCAAACAGTCCCTATCAATATTTTTATTCCTCACTTGGCAAATTTATATGATCAGAGAGATCAGACTCTTGAATACATTCTTGCAGTGTTTGTTGCTGACCAAACCTTCTAAGTTCTCCAGAGGAACAACACATACGCATTCTGATCTTTGCATCTCTCTTCAAGATACACAGCTACTCACTTAAACATGATAAAAGAGCTTAAAATATTATTACGGTTTTTAAATTCTATGAGCTCAATCTCCAACCCAGGTTTTCACCCTCTGCCATTTTCAAGCTGTATGGCAGTGGCCAGATAGTGTGTGTAACACATCTTGTCCTAAAAGCAAGCGAGCAAGTATAATAAACCAGCAACCAAGGTAATTACTACATCACAGTGTTTTAGGTTCCATTATAAGTTCAATGATGATCTATCACTTACTTCAAAAGCTGTACAAACCTAGGTTACTTTGTTCTTTCCCAAAATAACACAAGACCTTCAGAATATATATGTGTTTACTTATAACAGAACGAGAAACATTCATGTTAAACGACAATCATGGTTGCCTTTTTGTCAGAAGGTGGCTAAACATCTTCAATGCAGTTCATCGTGTCTTTAAATCAGTGTTATCTGAAACAGTATGGACATAATTGGTTGTCTAGATAAACCAATTACACACACACAAAAAAAGTCTAAGTTAAAGTATGGGAGTTATATGGGAGTTACGATCACTTTGTGGAACGGGGGGGTCAGTACCTCTAAAAATATAATCTGTCACACCATCATAGTCCACCGTATCAATATTAATATATTCACAAAGGGTAATAGTTTACTTGTTTGGCCTCTAAATCTTGTAATGTCTGCAACTTAAGCTATCAATTGGATGCATGTGTCAAGTAGAAAAATACAACAGGGCTCCAGATAATTTCCAGATACTGTGGAATAGAATTTAATAGTGTGTAAGTAATCTCGTGTTTCGTTTCATACATACACCACAACATTGCAACTCTTGTATAAAGAGGTCAATAAACAATAAAGCAATACTTTTTAAGATAAATACATACGTAAATGATTCTCAGACAGTATACCCTTGCTGTGGTGCATATCTGCTACGTTTTCTGATTTTTTCCCCACTGTACGGTTATACGGTCCTTATCTGGAGCCCTGATACAAGTAGTCATGGCATGAAACAGAGCTCAAGACTGACCCTATTTTTCACACGAAACCATGAAAATACTGAACATTTGGGCATCTGCAATTTTCCATAAACTACAATCTTCTCAGAATCATTTAAATACACGAGGTAAGTTTCTAAACCCCATGTACTGCATACAGTAATGTTTGGCATAACCTATCCAAGAGGGTTGTACAAAGCTTTAGAAATGTTCATTGACATGAACATCTGACAGTCAAGTAAAGTGTCCAGCAAATGTGCAGTTATTTCTATCTCTGCCAATGTGAAAAAAATTAATTCAGTCTCCATAATAGATTTTGTCAAAGCAGTAATTTCAGGACTTGGTGACCTCAGAATGTGTTATAGTAGACAAACCAAAATCTAGATTGAAATTTGCATCCATCTTAGTGCCATGAAGGAGATAGAAATGTACGAATGAACATGATGAACAACTGACCGGTCAATCGGCATAGATAAGAAAGACAACCGTATTGAGTGACAACAGTACTACCTGTAACTAAATGCTATCACAGATGCCTGTAAATACTCCACCTGAGGATACAGTTTTAACTATGAATGATGTCAACATTGATGATAATCATAACAATATAACCATCCAATGATTATTAATCATCCTTTGTGGCAAGCATAAGAAAATGCACAGCTTACGATGTAATGGAAGGATTACCATTAGGATTCTAATGAATTCAATCTTCCTTAGCCCTCACATCTAACAACTGCTACACATACTTCAACTGCTCTGAGCTCATTCACAGTCCTGGCTATGAGCAGCCATAACAGCTGGACAAAACATGGCATGATCAATCCTTTCCTGAAGCCTTCTTAAGAACTGGAGGTCTAAAATCCTCCTGAACATGTTGAATGGTCCTGTATGTTCCATTAAGTCGAGTGCTCACTCCTACTTGCTGTGTCCATTACAGCCTGTACATTTCCAAATTATCACCATGCCATATACAAACAAGTCTTAATCCTGTGTCCTCATGTAGTGAACGCTACAATATAGATCCGACACATATCATCAGTTTCCAAGGTCAGTCCAAAAGAGACTCATTTCTGTCACAATGGACACCTGTGTGAGCATGTTATGGCAGAAAATTGTCAAGACAGTGTGGAAATTGACTAATGCGAAGTAAACATGGCCAGATCTGGAATGTGTGACGAAAAGGCTAGTCAGGAGCATTTGAGCATGACCACGCAATTGACCACCTATCAATATGTATCACAATGACAAGGAAATGTGTTCCACTTGGCTGGTGGTAAATACAGTCTGCCATACTGACTCTTGTACCTGGCCACCACGGGTATCATCACCTGTCAGTGATGAACAACAATCGATGGCATTAGCCCGGACATAGATATTTTATGACACATACAATCTTGTCAGGGTTTCTGGGGCACAGGAACTTGTTTGTCTGAACACAGTACAGAGCAGACATCTTTATTTTTGAAAAATGTCTGTCAATGGGTGAAAAGAGTAGATATCTGACTTTCTGACATGAGCTTCACACTGATACATATGTGAAAAGAAAACAGTGAAACGTGACTGACAGATTATTTATATTTTTAAATTCAATTTAAAATACAATATTTTTCATAACAAACACTCATATAGAGAACCGACAGATAACACTATTTTCGCTCAATATTAAAACAAGAATGTGCTAATGTCAACAATCAAACATCACCCGCTCTCTCAATATGAATTCTCCAAGATTTACATTAAGACTTCTTCTCTGCAGAGATTCATCAAATCATGCTATGTTGTCTTTGTCATGGACACTCAAGATCTGAAAGTTGATCTACTGAAAAATGATTGATTTGGGTCTTCAAAGGCAAAATGGTACTAAAAAGGACACAAAGATAGCCTTTCATTCACTGATTCAGAGCTGACAAATGCATTGGGACACATGCTGCCATTTCATTAATGATACAAACAATATCCTCTGTCATTAAGGAAGCTTGCACTGCTTCTTTATCAGATCTATTTTGCCAACAGTATGGAAGTTTGGGGCATCTGGAAGAAGAGAATTTCTTCATCTTCATTCAAACTTGAACATAATACATTCCAATATTCCAATATGCACTGTTGGTTTAATAGGTCTTGAATGTTTCTATGCACTAATCAGAATTTGTAAGCTTCAAATGAGATTCACGTAATAACAACACACATTGTGACATAAAGTGGATTCAGGGAAATGTAAGAGTCAGACTAACATCCAAGATGCGCATAGAAGTCTAGAATGTGTGGCAAGTCTGGATTTCAGCATTATAATGAACAAAATCTCAGGGCTTCATTTCATTACATTGTTTTATTATGAATTTTTTTTTCTGCAAAAAAATTGTGTTATTTAGAGAGTAGATGCGAGTCAATGATCAGTATCTTCAAAACAAAATATTATACAAATACTCTCCATTGTACTATTGTGCATTTTCACAGCATTCTTGGGTACATTTACAGCAGCATTTGGTGTAATGTAGTGAAGGAATATTTTCTATTCTTCTACTGATCACTTGTTTTGGTTAAGTAGTTACTTGTTTTACTGTTTGAAACATAAACATAACACTGCATAATTTGTATTTAAATCCATTACAACCTAAAACTGATCTTTTATCTCTGAGTCAACATATTAACAACAGTGCTGACCAAAAATCAAGGAGACAGATACATGTTTTAAATCTAAGCTAGATAGGTATTCCCTAAAGCAATCAACAGAAAAACAGCTTCTAAGAAAAAGTACTAATTTAGACCTTCAATAAATATCCTGCAGTTACCACGAAGATCATGGTTTTACTCATTTTTTGTTTTAATAATTTACATATCTAAGTGACATATTCTTCTGTACATTATGAGCCAAATACATGTAATTTCATAAGTTGTTTCACTGTTTTAAAATCTCCAACTCGTTTCCATTATGTTTTTGCTCCTAAGAACTAGAAAATGGAAAATCACTTTCTCACTTATCTTATCAAACCTGTACAACATAAGTTTGAAAACTGGGTATTAAAAACATGACAATAGTATTTAACTGATATTCACATAATATAACACAAAATCCCAAATGCCAGTAAACATTCTACTCATAATCTGCCACTGGATTATGGAATCCTCAGGATGGGCTTCAAAAGGGTTATTTGTTACCACCCACCCTGGCTATTGTATGTGTCTACAATGCAGTTTCTACCACACCATCATATATCTCCCATGACAGATACAACTGTTCACGTATCCAGTCTGAACCTAAATCATGTATATTCTTCTGTTAAGGTATGTGATAATAAAACATGTTTGCTTTGGCTGTACAACAAAACCCAGGCCATAAAAACAATGACATGGCTGTGCTCACTGAAGCTTGAACAATCATTCATTAATAATGAAATTATTCAAAACACATATTTAGTCAACAAAGTGTATTTTCGCTGGGTAGACATCTCAAGGAAGTATTCATAGTGCAGATTTGAAATGCTTTTGTTGCAAACTTAACAGAAGTCAGCAGGAAGCGTCAACATTGATATATAGTCTGGTTCATAATTATTGAGAATGTTTCTTCTTACTTTGAGCTATCCTAACACCTCAACTGATTCACTGATACTTAAAACTAAGTAATGGTATAAGGGAGGTAACTCATCTTGGCCTACTGAGTATCGTACAATTAGAGTTACCTCCCCTGAATTTGTAGCAGACGTCATTTTCCTCAGCACTGTCAACAATGTCTGCTGAAGATAAAAGAAGGTTGATTTTTGAGTTGTGTAATCAAGGAATTGATGATGTAAATACATTGGCAGAGAGAACAGGAACTCCTCTTTCTACTGTGTATAGGATTAGGAAGAATTTTAAAGAGGGAAAGGATTTTGGGCACCAGAAAGGAGCAGGGAGACCCAGAAAATTGGACTTCTCAGATCGCGTCCGGCTGGGAATTTTAGCGTCTAAAAAGCAAAGGGCAAGCATCTCCAACATCAGGTATGAAATGATAGAAAGGGGATCAACAGTTGTATCAAAATCTACAGTTAGAAGAAATTTGATTGATCTTGGACGGGAGAAAAAGACTGGAATTCCTTCTCCTCTCATGAAACAAGAACATAAAGACAGGTGTGTTGAGTGGTGTTTGGCACATGAAAATTTTGACTGGGAAAATGTGATTTTTACTGATGAAAGCTCAATATGGGTATATCCCAATAATGTGAAAATATGGACAAAGTCTGCGTCAGCACCGTTGTATCGACGACCTAAATACAGCCCAAAGTTTCATGTATGGGGAGGGATATCCTTATTAGGAACGACCCCGCTGTGTGTGTTTGAGGGAAATCTGACAAGTCAACGCTACACTAACATATTAGATAATTTTCTCCTTCCAAGTGCACATGTGTTTTATGGAAATGACTGGATTTTGCAGCCAGATAATGATCCTAAACACACCGCAAAACATGCCAAGCAGTGGTTTCAGGAGAAAAATGTGACTGCATTACCATTTCCTGCATATAGTCCTGACTTAAATAGCATTGAGAACATTTGGGGGATGATGAAGGAATGTGTGAATCAAAAGGGGTTGACAAAAATTGAAGACATGAAGAGAGAAGTGGTCCGATACTGGGACAGCATAACTCACGAGACACTAACCTCTCTGATAGGAAGTATGCCTACCCGTCTTAGACTGTGCCGTGAAGCTCAAGGAGACTTGATAAAATATTAAATTGTTACCTACACAACATGAAAAGGTCAGTTCACTTTCACAATACATTCAATTTTATCTGATTTGTTCTCATTTAATAATATGAAATGCTTTAGCTATTCTCAATAATTTTGAACCATACTGTATATTTATAAAAAAAAAAAAATTCTCAAAGTGCCTTGGCAAGCAGTTTTAACAGGGAGCAGCAGAAATTTGAACCCATCACATTTCTAAAATGAACTTGTTTCCAATAATCATGTAAATCACTCCCCACCCCAACAAAACTTTTTGATTTTGTTTAAATTCAAAATTTCCAAATGACCTAATAACTATTGCAAAGCCTTCTCACAATGCTTATGGGGCAAGTTTTATGAAAATGTGTCAAATCAAGTTCCTTAAATCCAGCCCAGAATGTACAATAAACAATTGATCACACATGTTAGTTGCTATATGTGCCAAGGCAACAATGAGCTTCAAACACCTTCTGCAACAATGAACATGCTGACAAAAGCAAAGGATGTTCAATGAATCAAGAGTGCACTTCATGGCCTGCGTTCTTCTTTATGACTATTACAGTGTGGTATATGTACACATACGACTGGAATGCAAGGCATGTGCTTGGTGTAACTGCAGGCCTGTGTTCATCATCCAGTGACCACAACAGCTATTAGACAAGTTGGCGGTCAGCCATAACCAGACACCTTCTAAGATTGATGGCTGTAAGGCAATTTGGTCCTGCACATGAAAGGCAGAACTTCCCATTAGCCATTGCTTTAATTTTATTTTAACATATGGTCACTGTGACTTAACAGGCAAAACAGGTTTTCCACCTTTTAATTAAAGAATGTTTGTTGACATTCAAAAATGATTTCATTTTCATATGTTACAAACGAAATGATGTTGAACAGGTTCTCAGAACATTTTGAAAAAAAATTAAATGGCTTTTGTTCAATTTTGATAAACCCACTTTGATGAAAGACATGGGACCATATATCAGTAACTAAAACACAACAATGAGAATTAACCATGATAAGAAATAGCAAGCACAATGTGCTTCAAATATATAGTTTGAAAAAAACTTGACAAGAAAATTTGCCTGCAAAGTAGACTAATACACCAAAATTCCATCTAATAGATTGAAGTACATCTTTAGTAACTGAAGTTGTTACTGCTCATTAGTTAATTAATAAATATCACAAGTTATTGTTTAAAGGCACATCTTACAATACATTGAAATATTTGGATAAAGCACTACAAATCAAAATCTCATTAACACTACGTGTTGTTAAAGAAATGCACAAAGTGACCCGATGAGGTTCTTGAGAGACATTTAGAAGTCAGTATTCTAATATACGACAAAATGTTATGGATGTCAACTTCTTCTTTATTGTTTTTCCCAATGTTTCTGGGCTATTCTTTGCTCCTTCGTCAGGTGGATGCTAACTAACAGTTAAACAGGATATATATACTAGTAATGTACATGAAGCCAGTGAGGTGATTTAAGCATGCATATACAATTGAAACATAGCAGTATACAAAGTGACCCATTTGGAAAAAAAGACCTTCATGTGATGGCAATGACTTTTGTCCAACAGTAAGACAGTAACCTTGATTCCTGTTTGGGAAGTTCAACTCATCCATATATGTTACAACCAGTCATTCAACTTTATTCCCTTGGAGTACATCACCTTCTCCTCAGGAATCACTTGGTATTTCTAAATTCCAGGACAAAATCTATAGCTTAATATTTCTTTCTCCTAACAATCCACATTAAAGACAGTGGTTGTGACAAACAAGTGTGTAATTGTGGTATTTTTATCTTCAGCAAGCTATGTATGCATCATGTTGACCTTGACTTTGTGACTGACATGGGATGCTTCTAGTTTGACACACTGAGCTCATCTGTTTCTCCATCACCTCATGTCACCTTGGTTAAAAGGTGTCGTACATTTGTACGTTTCTGGGAAGAACTTGCTTGCTATAAATTGGACACTTTTCTCTTGCTTGGAAAGACTGGGGATACAAGCAAAAGGTTTTGCTATCTGAATCACTGGCTTGCATCATTTCTACATGTATAATAATTGCAGCACTATCATGCTAACATCACATAATACATGAGTTTGAGATTGGGCAAGGACAATGAGAGAGTGTCATGAAGAAAGTGAGCCATGGAGCGTGTTGAGCAAACCTGTCATGATTATCAGAACTTCATGGACTGTATAATGACAGTACACATGAACTACAAAGATCCCAAAACACCTTGACTATTGTTCAGTATTCAAGCTGCAGGGTGGCAGTCTGTAAATAATCAAGTTTGAACCAGACAATCTAGTGATCAAAAGCATGAGCATCGATCAATTCAACAGGGATACAATGGCATGCCAACCAAGTATTAGGACTAGCATGAGTTTCTGAAGCTCAGTTCTAACTCTGATCTGCATGGTAAATCATGATAAACAAACTGACTGTTCAATTTTGAAGAGATCCATATTACTTGATTAATCAGCATTTCAGAATTATACAGCAAGATCAGTCAGGCAAAATTTCGACATCAGTATCTATGTGGAAACATCACCTGTACAGAATAAAGACGTTCTGCATCAATACAAAATAGTCCTCATTCTTCTAAATTTGGACACCTTCTACCTTCAGTTTTTCCCTTCCACGGTCCATGAAATGACATGTATTTTCAAAGTCAGTTATGTCAGGGGAGCATTCAAGTAAACCCAGTATCCCCCTATTAAGTGGTGCCCTAAAACCCTAAATTGAAAGCTTGTATTCAGTAACCATGGTGACTAATTACTTTACCAGTAACTGCACATTTGTGTGTGGTTGGGGTGTGTGTACATGCATGCACATGTATCAGTTCAATTACAACAATGGGATGAAAACATTTCTCAAAGGCTCAGATACAAATGATCCTTCTTTTGCTAACACTAAAAGTAACAGTGTTCATTATTCACCAAGACATGTAACCCTTCAACTACGCTCAACTATAGCCCTAATTATGAAATATTACCCACCTATATCGATTTGTAAGGGAAATATTACATCATAGACTATCTACTCTTATGTAATCATTCAATAAGGTTATTAAGTAGATGTGCCAGGCTTGCAGTCATTGACATATGCATATATTGAAATGACCCAAATGAATTCAACATAAGGCCTAAGAATACAAAGTCAAACTGTTTCAATGGCTGAGTACCATGACAAGAATGTGTAACTAAATGATCACACAACAACTGAGAATTTCAAATAAAATGAAAATTTCTACGCACAATATGAACATAAACACCTGCCATCAGCTACTATTTATTGTCAAATACAATACAAAAATGCGAATGAACATGCAAGTTTGTGATATATATGCAAAAACACTTTTGCTCCACCCACTACCAAGTTTGAAAAAAGTATCTATCTTTAGCAGAAAATGAAAGGTAAGAAATATTGTTCATACCAATGTCATACATAAAAATCCTATAAAATCTGTGGTGAATTATTAATACCTTTAACAACAATTCATAAATCATGACTGTCATACTTTTCATACATCTGTCATTGGTGTAAATTACAGTCCGATCAAACAATTTCTCCAGTAAAAACATTACTTCCACTCACTTCTACTAGGCTGTACTCTACATTCCTTTTAGTGATCCTAAACCATAATAAAATTTTATTAACATTCACATACATGAAATATGATAAACATTACACAGAAAACAGTCTGTTCTTCACATCTTGATAACTGGATGACAGAACTTGACTTTTGTGAATGTCACTGACATAATTCATTAATATTAAAAAGACAAAATGAGATTGATCATAAATGATGAGATATGATATTGATTACGTGTCATTACGTGAAATAATTCTTGAAATTTATGACAGAAAAATAAACCCATCCAACTTGTAACTTATTCAATGTTTCAGATAATAATGATTATGCAGGTTGTATTTTTTTAATCTACATAATAAAAATAAAAGCTGTCTAAAGGTAACAATGACTCCTAAACTGGCTAGTGATCAGTTCTCGCCATTTTCAGCAGTTTTCAACAATTTGCTGCGCTGTTTCTTGACATAATGAAATACAATTTATCATGATGATAGATTAGCTATTCACTGGCGTTTCCTCTTTGTTTACAGTTGTCGATAGTGTGTAGTGTGTATATTGTACTTCCCCAACAACTAACAAGACCAGTTATCGCCATTTTTTTATTTTTCATGTTACTCACTAAATGTGACATAAAATTGGTAATAAAACTATTGTGTTTCAATCCTTGACATACTGAAGAAATTTCATAATTTTAATTTGCTTTTACAAAAAACAAATTCAAAGAACAACACTTGCTCTCATTGTGAATGTTGACATGCTCTGATGGGAATATGGAGATGTCACTGCATGGTTAAACATATCAAAGCTTTCTGGGAAAAATGTAAAGAAAAAGGTGAAAATTGACAGTTATATTTCATCAGTATTGTCTACATAGTATTTGTCAAGAAGACAAAACGGAGATGGAAGATTAGGTCAATTCAAAGTTTAGTGATTGAGTACTGGCGCTATGGCTATGCTTAGATGAATTAAAATCTGCACTTTTTATGGACTGAAGTGCAATGTCATAGATTCACAACAAAGGATTATTTTTAATCAATTCTCATCATTTATGAAATTTCATGTCAACACACTAATGGTGCCATCCCCCAATTTTTTTTTGGTCTAGTCTTCCGTGGGATTCATATTTGATTGTAACTGTTCTAGCCTTTCGCTTTTCTGATGAGTCAATGTGTGAAATACTATGGAAGTTCAAGTCAAGCTCTCTGCACAAGCACTAGAGCTAGGTGTTGGTGATAACTGGCACATGGTGATAACTGGTCGCTAGCCAGTTCCAAATATAAAACAGTTAATTTTTTTATGTTAACAGTTTTAATGAGCAACAATGAACTTATGTTCAGAACAGAGTCCCAGATAAGCTGCCTATCTGATTAAAGTAAGCATTTACCGGTAAATTTCCAAATATGTACTGAAAATGTTTTGTTGCATACCAATTACGCATTGAAAATGTTAGACACGCAAAAAGTTTAAAACATATGCATATGGAATAAACTTATAAATCGCTCGTGTAATGAAAAAGACATTGTTATCTATCAAGTTGTACTGTCAGTACAGGATGAGTGATTCTTATTGAATCATTTCCATTATATTTAAGTTTGTTTTGATTAGGCCTGACATAAGGCAGTACATACCTCCTAAGTAAACATATTCAATGTTATGTACTTAGCAGAGAAATTCACGAAAATGCCCACATATTTTAACACGGTGGGTAACCCCAAAATCAAATATTTATTCAACCTTCTAAATACCCACTCAAAAAAATACAGTGGGTATGGTACCCACATGAGCTGATTCTCATGTGGATCTCTGTAAGAATTTTATAGTAATTACTTACAGTAAACTCAAAACAAGAAAAGACAAATTAAATAACAATCAGTCAAAACAATTCAAAGTTAATGCTTTCCTTGGTCTCCAACTCCAAGTATTGATTTTCAAAGTAATTCCAAAGCCATGGCAACATATTTTCATGTAAGAAATTTGGCAAATCTAAATAGTTTAAACTTTAATTAATACAGAATACAAACGTGACAAGTGCGTGAAAACAGTGATACATGCCGTGAGCATATTTTAGAATCTCCTTGTAATTGTTTTGCAGATAGAAAAGTGACGAATAAAATTAATTAGAATACTAACAATTAATATGGCTTGGTAGGTTGTGGATTTGTCACACTTAAATTACATTACGAGACACTAGGAAATGGAATAACAATAATTACATCGCATGCAATGTTTGGGGAAATGTATATTTCTAAAAATAGACCGAATGCTCGCACACACTACTACAGGCCTATGTGGATGTGGGACTTATTCGCATGATTTCGCTTCTGCCTCACTCCACCCGTGGGAACATTTGGACTGTTTTGCACAGTCAGCTAGCATATACCAGAGACATGCCACGTCAATATTTGCTGAGCAATGGAAATTACTTACCTCCGAAGTTTTTCAGATGCTTTTGACGACAACAACTCACGTACCCTCTGTAATCTGACAATCGTACTTTCTCAGACGGCAACCTACGACCATTTTCTCCCCATCTACGTTACACGTCCGCTGACCCAGAGAAATGTAGTTCTAAGTATGAACACAAGAAAACGTGTTAGTCGAAGACGGACATACATCATCTCTATGCAGTATCAATACCGAAATAGATATTAGTCAGAAACGGACAAAATGATTTGATAATATGCCGAAATATGAAAACGTCGTGCCTTGATTGTTACGTAATAATTTGACCTAAAACCGGGAATCACTGCGCCGGGTCGTTGTGACCTAGTTCCGCGGTGTTGACATGAGATCACAATTGTTGTTACATTTTAACGGCACATCGGACAGATTTGTGCATTTTCTAAATGCTGCATGCATGCACAAACGCAAGTAGCTCTTCATTCATTAAAATTTACTCATCAGAATTCATATATTGTTTACTTTTTCCTATATGGTTATTAATTTACCGTTTGTCGTCTTTGAAAAAAACAACTTTGTACTGTGAGGCCGATTTGACTTTAAACATGTACTGTGTCTATACCAGTCGAACATATGATGGTTTAATTACTCACCATTTAACTATACAGAAAAAAATAAGATAAAATGGTCGTCTACTTATTCAAAATTTTTAAAGTCAGCTGAACTGACTTTCCATAAAACAATGCTTACAAATGTCTTTGGATGTCATCATAAACCAGGGAGCCTATATAGAGGGTGTTGTTGAGTATCCCCGCATAAACGCATACTGCACAGTTTAGGGTCCACACACTGTGTCCGACCACACCCAAAAAATTTTCGACGTAATCGATTACTTCTGTTTACAAGTATATAGCTTTCGTCTGAATCAAAAGCAATGGGTTAAATTCGCTAATTATCACTTCATCCAAACGAGCACCATCCAACAAACTCCCCAAACATATTTGTTTTTTACTTTGAAACAACAAATTCCACTTATACTCCTTTTTTAATCCGTGAACTGTCGATCTTGGAGCTAACTGTCGATCTTGGAGCGGCATTGGGCGGGGCGAAACTTAGCGGTTTGCCAGAAAGAGCAAGATGCCATGTCTGTGAAGATTTTATGGACACTTCCGAGGTCATGAGATCCACATCGAGGGATTTTCTTCCTTGACTGAGGAAAATATATACTTTGTCCTGACGAAATTTGATGGCAATTCGTAATTCTGATCAAAATGACTGTGTGTGCACTTCATCACATATCTGTCCCAGACAATGTATCTTGGTAAGCTTGGGTTTAGAATGAGCCAAGATTTGAAAATCCCGTTAAATTGTGTTTAATTGCCACTTGAATGTTTGGGTTAAAAAGTGTCTGAATAAAATTAGGTTCGGGTTAAAATGCGTTTAAATGACACATGGAGCCAGATTCGGGTTAAATGGGCTTTAATGACACATGCTGCTAGATTCGGGTTGAGATGTATGTAAATTACCCATGGGGCTGGGTTCGGGTCGAGATGTACTTAAATGACACATGATGCTGGGTTCGACTTAAAATGTGTTTAAATGGCACGCGTGGTGCTGGATTCGGGTTAAAGTGTGTTTAAATGACCATTGAGGTAGGTGCGGGTTAACATGTGTTTAAATGACACATGAAGCTAGATTCGGGTTAGAATGTGTATAAGAGACACATGGAGCTAGGTTCTGATGAGACTGTGCTTAAATGAAACGTGGAGCTAGGTTCGGGTGGAATTGTGTTTACATGACACATGGAGGCAGATTCGAGTTAAAACGTGGTTTATACATTATATCCAGCCTAATTCATATGATGAATTTATACACGAACGAATATATCATTACAAGCACTGACTAATTGGTAAAGAGACCATCTTTTGTTCTGCAGGTGAGGTGTTTGTCATCTACGTAATTTTATTTAAAATGTACGTAGATAAGTTTTACGCGGCACCCAATATTCAAGTTATATGGCGGCGGTCTGTAAATAATCGAGTCTGAACCAGACAATCCAGAGATCAACAATAAATTTATATTGATTCAGCCGGAACATATTGTTCTCTTGAAGAATTCCAAAGTACGTTTGAACATGACACAATTTTTTCCATTATAATGGCCTTATCAATGCTATTACGAGCTGTCAGGCAAAGTTCAAGATAGACAAACCTACTTCTTTTCAACAGCTTGTTGATAATACAGGTATTTGTAAACTGATGGCTGTTCAGAAAGGAACCAAGTATTATTATTGTTTGACATGCATCTGATGTTTGGTTGATCAGATTAACCGAAAGCAATTTATGTATTTTTTGCCAACGTGAAGCTGAGACAATAACACATCTTTTGGGGATTGCAAACATGTTCAAGACTTTTGGTAATGTTTTCTATACACGTATACAATTACTCGGTGAAAAACGTTTCCATGTGCACAACATGAACTTTGATCTACAAACTATTGTGTTTGGAATGTGAAAAAAATACATATACTGATAATGTCTTTGATCTGTTAGTATTGTTAACACTTAAGAATAAATCTTTCAGTAAAAAGCGAACACGATACGTTATGAAACGTGGACGTTATACGATGATCTTGCAAATTCAAGTGATCTTCCTGAATCCTTTCTCCTTGCCTCTGATGATCATATATTCAGTCCTGATAATGTCGAACCCCCCAAACCTATTGTTATTCCTTGAACATTCTACGAGTGATTAGCTGGTGAATGTATTGCAGTGTCTTCTCGTTCCTGTTTTCTTGTAGACCCGTGTTCCTCTTTTCAAACTCACCCTCATAACGGTTTTGTATCCAGACAACCCAGTGCTCTGCAGCATGAGCATCGATCTACGCAACTGGGACACAGTGACATGTGCCAACTAAGTCAGCGAGTCTAACCACCCGATCCCTTTGATCGTCTCTTACTGCAAGCATGAGTCCTTAGTCCCAAGGCCGTTTCTCTTTAGTTGTAACAGGGAGTAAGAGAACTTTAAATTATAAAAATATGAATTAAAAAAAAAAAGATTTTAATGTCAGCTGAAAGACGCAGTTCCATAGTGACGACGTGGATTATGCATTTTCCGAAACTGACCGATTTCCCGTGACAGTGTGTACAACAACCTCACAATGGTTGCCATCATGTTGCACGCATATTACAGGAAACATACGGGAATATAAATTCAGTGTTTTGATTTTTTAAAATATTTGTATGAAAATGTGTTAGCAGGCTCAAATGATTGACAAGCTTTTTTCCCCTTCACACACGTGAGAATGCGAGATTCGCGCTGGATATCATGGTTTGTTAGCGCCGTATGTGTGTCATATGAGTCAAGACGCATCATACTAAATACAATATAGGATATACAATGAGGGGTGGTAATGGTCTTGCAAGACACACGTACTTAGCTGAATGGTCATTCATTTTACCTCCCTCGGGTCACGGACATAAAAGGTTCATATGAGATATTATATTTCTTAAATCTTCTTTCGCGATTCTTCTTCAGATTGAACAAAATAGATCGTACATGATTTTTTGTTTTCACACTACAGTTGACAACTGTCTGTACGGTACTAAATGACGAGGAGTTTCGGGAATTCCACCTTACAAAATTTACAAAAGGAGTGCTCTGGGTAAAATATAGTTTACCTTCGTCAACTTTCATGGAATTGTCGAACATTATTGAAATTGTTTCCTGTCCCGTTTTTCATAGTATAACAGGTTGACGCGACATCGGAATTCCTTAAAATACTGTACAAATCAGCGTCAGACACACTTCGTGTATGTCGACAGAATGTGTGAGTAAGGAGATAAACATCATGTGTTGGACAATTTACGGGTGTTATTGAGAATTTGAAGCACGGGAATATTTCATTTGAAACCTCTGACTGACGTCGATGTTTATCGACATTGTAGACAAAAAAGTAAAACAAGGCAAAACCAAAGTAAACCAAAGTAAACCAATCAGATTACAGAACAAACGACTTTTGGTTTACAATTTAGTTTTACGCCGCACTCAGCAATATTCAAGCTATATGGCGGCGGTCTGTAAATAAACTCTCTGGGCAAGACAACCCTGTGCTCTGCAGCATGAGCATCGATCTAAGCAATTGGGACACAGTGACATGTGCCAACTAAGTTAGCGAGTCTAACCACCCGATCCCTTTCATCGCCTCTTACTGCAAGCATGGGTGCCTGAAGATACATTCTAACCCGGTATCTAGACAGTATACACACAGATGATGTCAGAATTCTCTCGTCGGGTCCAATGGTCGCGCACGGGTCGCGCAAGTCGTCCATGGGAAGTCATACTCAACGATGAAGGTTTACGGATGGAAATGTTCTTTGTACTTGCAACATGAATGGCGTACACTACCGAGGCGACGTCGTTGGACATCATGTTAATTTTTCTTTGCAAATGTAAAGACGTTCGTGACATCCATATGTCTGGCATGATAAATTGTTTCGGCTGCATAACGTTGTTGTGCTGCCCCAGCCCACTGTTTCACCACACGTCTCCTTGTCAGAACTTGTCTGGGAGTATACGGGTAGACGCGTACGACAGGACCAGAACCATTACTTTAAGTAATGCTAGCTCAGAGGTGCAAATGCTAAGAACAAGGCTGCCTAGTGTGCTGCCTAGCATGTATCCTCGCAAAAGTGAGTAAATATGGTTTAACGCCGCTTTAAATAACATCATTCCAACACCATCACGACAGGTGACAGCTGAAATAGGCTTTATACATTGTACAAATGTGAAGAACCGAACACGGGCCTTCGGCGTGACGAGCGAACGCCTTAGAAATAGGCTATCCCACAATCCCTATTCACGTAAAATGTTTTGCTTTTATTGGAGTCGTTTCGCTTTTAATGAAGCGGTTTCGTCACCCCTTTTGGACATGTAGGTCGTCTCCTAATATAGGATTTTGTCAATGAAATTATTGTAACAAAACATTGTTCCATAGAAAGACCAAATATTATGTAGCTATTTTAATCAGCATAGTATTTACAACAGTATATGCGTAGCAAATTCTGGAGAAACACTGGATTCTACGAATAAAGGACATTCGCTGATACGTCAGCTACAAGTGAAATTGATATTACATCTATCCCGTTAGTCGCCATCTAACAAGCTCAGTTCTAACCCGGATCATCACAGGTTAAAATTTGTTACACACAAAATACGCACAATTAAGTTAGGAGCGCGATACGTTCCAGTGTAATAAATGATGGCATGCTGCTGCTGCTGCTCCTCCTCCTCCTACTGCTACTGCTACTCCTACTGCTACTGCTACTGCTACTGCTACTGCTACTGCTACTGCTACTGCTGCTGCTGCTGCTGCTGCTACTACTACTACTACTACTAAAATTAAAAACCCAACCCCCAAAACAAACAAAACACAACAGCAGCAGCTACTACAACAGAATCAAACAAAACAAACGCACAAACTGATCCTTGTTTAGAACGAATTTCGCGCGCTTTTCCATTTCGCTGGGGTCATGCGAAATTTACCCTTGGCAGTGAGATAGAGTGCCAGTGTTGACACCATGAGCACTTATTCAGGTCGTGTATGTAACCCAATTTTAATTCGGTCGCGGAATATTCGTACTTATTAAAGAAATGTAATGCAAAAACATTTCTGCTATATGTTCTAGTTAAAGACAGTTCGATACATACAAACTCATCTACTGATCACTATGTATACACTAGTGGAGAGAGGTTTTGAATGTTTGGTGATGAAAAAATGTTTTTATTTCACACTTCTCACTGCGATGACATGCAGCGGCTATTTGCATGGTCGAAGGGAGATAATTCTCAAGCGTAGGGTTATTTGCCCTTGTCTGTGAGTCTGCGCACATTTCAAGGAAGTGAGGCAGTTTCCGTCTGGAGAGCTACAGGTCGCCAAAGACGGAAAGTATTTGCAACAATTGTAGTTGGAACGAGATTGTCAACTTTCTTTGATGGTAACTTATCAGTACCTTATGGATGAGATTGTAGTAATTTTTCATTGTACATGTTTTATTGTTCAACAGAAAAGGTGCCTTTGTTTACCATGTTGACACTTGAGTGTCCAAATTTTGAACATCAATCAACATGTCTTCATATCATGACTATTTTCGAAGAGCGATGGACCTGTTGTAATTTTGTATTCCAGTGTGTGAGAACAGTTATTTCAAATGTATCACGATTCTCAGTATGACTGGTATGATTGTCCAACAGCCTCACGTCAACATATTCAATGGTGACTTGTGAAACTGTCAAGTCGTCATGACTCAAGCACCGGGTGGTTACACCTCTTGGCTTTTTTCTTACAAGTTATTTTGTCCTGGCATGGACCTTTTCATACTAGCAGGGAACACAACAGTTTCAGTTGGTTACAGTGAGATTTTCGCTTATATTACATTACCATGACTGCCTTTTAGAATTTGCCTACAGTTTTATTCGAAGATTGGAGTATAACCAACGCAAAAAACAACACTATAATTTCTGTTTGTGTCTAAAGCAAGTGTCCTAAGCTTGAATAGGCATGAGTGATCAGTGAAGTCATACCAGAGATTTTTTCTTAATATATATGTATTTCATATATTACTGCCGTAGATTTGCTTGGAGCAAACAGTCTATAATTGCTCAATTTCTGGATTTATTGCTCTTTGAATAAGAACTGTGAACAGATAAATATTCTAATGTAAATACTGACTTCTGTGTGCTTGTCAAAATGGCACAAACATTGTGAAAGCAGCACCACAAATAGCACTTACCAAATATCAGTATAGTTACAAACATGACATCTCTAGTCAAACTCCTAGGCCTGATGTTTACTGAACCACTTGAAAAAATTGTACACATAAAATCCACATCGTACTGTAAAATTGCTATTAGTATCCAAAAGAGCATCTCGTGTTAAGATAATCACAGGTTTCTTGGTAGAAATAACTTACTCACATTTATGTGAGTGAGCTTAGTTATACCCCACACTCAGCAATATTGCAGCTATATGGTGGCAGTCTGTAAATAATCGAGTCTGAACCAGACAATCCAGTGATCATCAACATGAGCATCCATCTGCGCAATTGGGAACCAATGACATGTGCCAACCAAGTCAGCAAACCTGACCACCCAATCCCGTTAGTCGCCTCTTACGACAAGCATAGTTGCCTTTTGTGGTAAGCATGGGTTGCTGAAGGCCTATTCTACCCCGGCACCTTCATGGGTCTACTCATGTTTAATACATATATGTAGTCAAAATAGTACAACAGTAGTATAAAGACACAGAGCTAGTGAAACTTCTGTTTTTACGATGTTTACTATGTGGAGGAGCCATTTTGGCCAATATGGTACAGTCATTCTTGATGTTTTGTAAAGTGCCCGACACACACTTTGTAATGTTTAAGCTCAAATTATCATTTACGATTATGGTAGACATTTTCTGTGCGCAGAATGAAAATATCAGTTTCAGGATGTTATCATGGTTATTGGTTTTGAAGAAACATGTCCATGTTTTATAGTTTGAAACTTGTCTCAGCAGCTGATAAAATTCCAAATGTTCATAACAGCTGGGAGTCAGCTGTCTATGTTAATTAATGCTCCTTTTATTATAGACATGCTGAGTTTATACCACTTTCCACACATCATTCTTTCATATCAAACAAGGAAATCACACCATGATTTAATTAGGTCACAATGGTCAGGGCTAAACTTCCTGTTTGAGCAATGTCGTAAGAAACTTGTAAAAAATTGTATGTAGAAGTTAAGTATTAACATAATTTGTTTGGTTGTCTATATTTAATGTTGCATTTAGCAATACTCCACTTGTATGGTGGTGGTTTGTAAATATGGAAGTTTGGATGAGACAATCGAGTGATGGACAGCTTGAGCATCTTAATACACAATAAGGATACAATATTGTGTCAAGCCAAGTCAGCGAGCCTGACCACCCGATCCTGTTCAACACCTCTTATGACAAACATGGGGTCCTGAAGACCAATTCTAACCTGTATCTTCACAAGTATTAACATGATAATTTGACAGTTGTCAACATGGTACTGACAGATGTTTTTCCAAGTCTCCACTAGTTGACATTATCATGTGTTTATTGGCCTGTAGTTTTGGGAATTGGCAGTTAGTCCCCAAATTTTAAGAAAGTATGATTGGTTGTTTGATCATGTGGATCTTTGATTATTTTACTTAATTGGAACACCACTAGTGTGATGTATTGGAACACCACTAGTGTGACAAGATAAAGCGTTGGTGTGCAAAGTGATGTCATCATCACCAGCTATGTTATCACTAAACGTGATTTCTCGTATCATGCTGGGGAGTATAGTATGATTGCTCAGTGTGGTGTTGTTGGCATTATCGTCAAGCCAAAGCTTTACATGCAAATTAAGTAAGACCACACTCATTCATCTGTTCATGTTCTAAGTGTTCTAAGCATGATATAAAAGTTGGTGTATGTTACAGGCGAGATGGGTTATGAGGTGGTGCGGTTTGAGGGAGATGTAGACGAGGAACTGATCTGCCCCATCTGCAGTGGAGTGTTGGAGGAACCCCTACAGGTACTCTACAATATTACATGTTGGATGTAATATACTAAAGGGATGTTTGGGTAGCCTAGTAGTTGAAGCATTCTCTGGTCATGCCGAAGACCCTGGTTCAAAGCTCCACCTGGATACTATGTGCGAGCCCATTTCTGGTGTCCCCTGCCACAATATTGCTTGAATATTGCGTAAAGGGGCGTAAAACTAAACTCACCAATTCGCTCACTGAACATTTCTCCAAACATTTTATCCTACTTACTCTTTCAGTTATGGTATAAGCCAATATATTTTTACCGGAGTTACACAGTATGACTAAGTAAGTATTGGACACCACTCAAAACCAGGATTTCAAGACTTCATTCTCTTGGTTTGGTTTGCTCTGTTGTGCCAAACCTTTGGTGATTTATTATCCAAAGTGATATACAGAGTTTTTAAGTATTTCCAGATTAAATTAATTCATGAAGACTTTATTGAATGTCATGGACTACAAGGTGAATGTGTTCCAGGCACCACAATGTGAACACGCATTCTGTGCTGGCTGTATTCATGAATGGCTGACCCGCCAGCCCACCTGCCCTGTTGACCGAAGTCCGATCACATCCAACCAGCTGAAGCAGGTGCCCCGGATACTGCGGAACCTGCTGTCGCGGCTGCACATCAAGTGTGACAATGCCAGCTACGGCTGCATGGCGGTGATAAAGCTGGACCTGCTGCAGAGCCATGTCCAAGAGTGTGAGCACAACCCAAAGAAGCCAGTGCACTGTGAGCAGGGATGTGGACTTATCATTCCTAAAGATGAACTCAAGGTGAGGAGACACATGTTGGCTATCGTTGCAGCCTTTATCAACACTCTCAGTCTCCATGTTATAGGTGGGATGGAGGGACCAGAGTAGTTTTTGATATATGATATAGATATAGGCTATTTATATAGCGCACATATCCACGCACTAGTGCATGCTCAAGGCGCTGGTATTTTTCCCTCGTTCACTGGATGTCAATCTCATCAGCACATTGTATTTCAATCTCAACTCCCTGGGGAGTATACAACTCTTGCTGCCACTAGGCGCACCGAGTTTAGTGTGGCTCTCTCATCCTAACGAGGTACCCAATTGACAGCCAGGTGGACTGGGACACATAGTCACAGCACTTTGTCCAAGTTATCCATCTCCCTTGCTTGCTTGTTTGCTTGCCCACTGGCTAGCTCACTCAGACATGAACACAATAAGTTGGCAAGGGACCTGTCTTATACTGCTATGAACCTCTTACACTGCACACAGCATTACAGATTCTTTTTGGAAAAGCAGACCTGTGGCATAGTTCATTGATTAGTGATCAGTCTGTGTTTCACTTTCCTCAGATTCAATTAGCAATTAGCAATCAATACATTGCATTATTTAAGGGGACATTGTTCAATGTTTGGTTCATGTCATTCTCTGTGTTCTGTGCACAGGACCACAACTGCACTCGAGAGTTGCGCAACATTGTGATGCAGCTGCAACAGAAGATGCAAGAGATGCAGTCGGAGAATGCCGAACAGAAACTGGCTCTGAATGAACAAAAACGAGAAATACAACTCTTAAAAGTAAGGTTCATCATGTTATGGGATGTTTGATAGCAATCGAAACTTGTATGTGTGTCCAAGACCTCTAAGATGCCTAAATTTGCAGCGTAGAGTTTCTTCCCTTGGGCACACCAGAACCCTATGATTGTAAGTGCATATTTGGTGTCTGGATTTTTGTGTTTTGTGCTTCAGGAAGTTGAAGGGGGATGTAGAATTATCAGGATAAATGTGATAAATCATGTTAAAAAATATTTCCGATCTTGTTGTAATTTGAAATGATGTAAAGGATGTTAAACACTAAGCATTGATTTGGACATAGTACAGTCATCCCTCGCAATAACGAGCTTTGCGATACTGTGGATTTGGTTAAACCGTGTGATAATCCCTGGCTCCCATAAGAAAAGCTTAATTGCGATCGCCCCTTCAGTCGCTTCACGAAATCGAAAATAGCTCATCAACAAATCCGCTGTTGCACTCTGGTAAATAACGTAAACTAGTAAAATTCAGTGTGGATGGCAACTGACATGTTTATTGTACATATCCAGTGTGTTTCAGATGCTTAAAACATGCAGGGCTTTCTCACTAATAATCATACCAACATCGTGGTAGTAACTTATGAAAGACAAGACATGCCATCAGCCGAGTTACGACAAGTACTTACAATGTCAGCTGTGTTGCAACACATCACGATATAGCGTGATTAAACACAGTCATATAAGAACGTATGGTGACAGAAAACACATTTTACTTGAATCCCATTTGTATTCATCAAAACTGAACCAATGGAGACACTGTGAGAGAATGGCATTACCCCATTCCATACGCGCACAACTTCCGCTTACCACATTCGTGAGGGTCTGTTTTTCGCACCTACTGTGATAACAGCAATTTCACATTATTCTTAGCAGCTACGAGCAGATTACAACCTCGTAATCCATGGATTCCCAGACCTGCGTTATTGACTCATTGAAGTCATTTTTAACAATTAAATTGTCTTTTTTTTCAAACAAAGTTGTAATTACCGTGGGAAGTCAGCGGTGACTTGTCATACTGTCTCCTACATAAAATGTATCCAGACTAGTAATGGCCTGTGTTCATTGTTATGTTAAATATGTTTGCAGAAAAATGTATTATATCCTAACCCGATAGCAATATATAATATATCTGTTACAATAACTGCTTAATATATAAAATATTCTGATAATGGAATAGAAATTCTTTGATGTAATATTATCAGATCATTTTCACCTGAATCACCGGTACATTGGACCAAAACATCTGTGCACAGCTGATTGTGATTTCTGGCTTAGTTGAATAACAGGTAGCATAACAGGAACGATGTACATATATATGTTTTCATTTTCAAAGTTTGTTTATTTCCACATTCAATGATACTGTATAGTTTTGACTGGGCACAATACACAAAAGATCAGTTTTTTGTTATGTCCTTGAAAAATATGATTTTACTTGGCCTTTGTTCCACATTATGTAATAGGTACTGTAATGCGGATGTCTAATAACGCGGGGTGGGGGGCATCCATGGACCCCAAGACCTGCGTTATGGCGAGGGATGGCTGTAGTTGGAGGTAATGAAGATGACACACTGACAAAAACCAGAGCATTCACTTCATAAATTGATTACAATACATTTTCACAGGAGTACATGAGATCTATGCGTGTATCTAACCCACGGATGAGAGAAATTCAGGCAACCATGGAGAATGAAGATGTCATCAGGTAAGTTGCCAATGAAATTGTCAGTCATAAGTTTCACACTTTACAGTAGCATTGTTGTTCAGTATGTACTGTTGATATTTAGGCAGCTGGGAATACACAACACTGTAGAATGTGATCAGATGTGACTCACTGAGAAAATGTAATCCCAAATATAACATGTTACATTTGATCACTTTCCAAATGGCATTGTGTATTCATAGCTTTGGACTATGATAGCCGTGCCAATATACACTAATCAGAGAAATGCATAAGGTTTGTGGTCTTGACTGCCAGTTGTCTGACTTTGGTTTTGGGGGAATCCACCATGTTAGATTTTGTAAGACGTTTGAGTTTGTTGGTTGGTGACAAGATGCCTGACTCTTGACATGTTGGTTCATATCCCAGATGGAACTCAACTCAACAAAAGTACTGGAATCTGTTCTTTAATGAGAAAGTGTAATCCCAAATATAGCATATGTTCCATTAGCCAACTATGTGAAATATTCCACCGAGACAGCATTCTAAGAAAGGAATGCAATCATTTCTCATTCCTCAGTGATGTTAGGTGGTGTTCCAGCCTGACCAGCTCTGACCAGCACAGGACGAAGTATTGTAAACTTTGATAATGGTGATTTTTAAAATGGAATTCAGTGATAAATTTTTAAAAAATATATCTTTAGCTGGCATTGTAGTTTGAAACCTTGTATATCTTTCTAATGTTGTATTTGGAAATTAACATCAAATTGATCCTGATGATATTATTCTTTATGGCCTGCATTTTGTCAAAATCCTTTGAAAGAAGATAAAGGGACAAATGTTTTGTAAGTGTGGCTATAGAAGTCACTTGCTGTATGTAATGATGTAATGGTTGAATGGTAGCCAACCCTAGGGCTGCTGTTCTCTGTGCAGAGTTAAGTCCCTTGACCACGTGTCATTTTTGTGTGGTGATTGCCAGCATTACTCATGGGCATATCTGTATCACTACATGACTTTGACTGGTACAAAGTTAGAATGTCCAGTAATTCCAAAGACTGTTGATCACTGTGTCTGGGAAAGTTTAAAATCAATTTTCAAATTACCACTGTCAGTTTCATTTCTCCTCAACAAAAGGTTACATTTTCACAGTCACATCAAGGTCTTGTCAAATAAAAAGAATAACAGTTTCGGAAAACCCCAGGCTAAAAATAGCAACTCTGACTCTTTGTGATAGACTTTTGATTGGTTGTTAGGGTGCAGGGTTTCGTTCACAAAGAAAAGTGTTATGACATGACCAGTAATATTTACAAATGACAGGTATTTGAAATGCTTGCCAGTCACACTGTCCAGCTGTGGAAAATGCCAGTTGAAACACAGCATTTTAAAATGTGTAACACTTGCATCTGTTTCGGCTTTCCTCCCATGTTTAGGTCAGATTATGACTGTAATAATATTCAAAGCAGTGTTATACTCAACTTGCTGACTATAGAAATTGGGCTATTTTTCTTGTGAATATGTCAACAAATCTCACCATAGTCTGTAAACTAGGGGTGAAATGGTACACTCTGACCTTGATATGCTACTTATTGCAGTACAAGGCCTTTGGTTCTGTCTGTTTCCGTTCGCTATATGAGATATGATCATAATGCAGAAAAGAAACATAGATTTTGACAAAATGATTCAATTTCCCGAAATTTTAGAAATTGTTTATAAAGATTTATAAAATGAGTGCACCCAAAATTACGATTCTGTTAACATGATATAACAATATATATATCAAATCAAAGGCAAAATACTGTGGCTGTTCTAATACCATGGTATACCATTTCACCCATACTGTAAACTGTTATCACCATGTTCTGTGGGACATTTCAGGTGGGTTGGGAGCCTACAGGCCGCCAGGGTGACGCGTTGGGGGGGGATGATATCTACCCCTGATGCGGTGTTACAAGCTGTCATCAAGAGGGCGTTAATTGACAGTGGCTGCCCCACACATATAGTCAATGAGCTGATGGAGAATGCCCACGAGAGGAGGTGGCCAACAGGTCTCAGTACTCTGGAAACACGACAGTTAAACAGAAGGCAGTATGAAAACTATATTACAAAGAGAATCCCAGGTAAGTGGTTCAAAGAACTGGAACGTAACACATAATTGTTTTTATCAAGTTTTAGAAGTCTGCTTTGTTGTGTATTGGATAGGGTATTTGTTTTATCAGAAATATTTGAAAATCTAGAAAAGGATTTTATGACACTTCATTCATGAATCAGTTGAACTCTGAAGGAGCAGGCATACTATGCACTGACTTTGCAAGATACAACTGAGTTCAGAGTATTTACCATAAAACTGTTTATAGGATAGCTTAGTATATCCTTAATCAGATTTGAACAAAATTGAGGGAAAGACATGTTAGTAAAAGAACATTGAACATTTACACGAGTTCATAGAAATCTGACATTCTGCCCCATCAAACTTTGTTCTTGTTATCTGTTCATTTCAAACCAAATTTTGACTCTGAACATTTTTTGCCCACACCCAGATTACATGATGGCTGTGACATAACAACATTGTGTTTGTACAGGGAAGCAGGCAGTGGTGGTGATGGCCTGTGAGAACCAGCATATGCCGGAGGACCTGATTATGGAGCCGGGGCTAGTCATGATCTTTGCTCATGGAGTAGAATGACTCCAGAGTATTATATAGCTTTAATCAAGGTACGTCAAACACAGCAATCGTTGGTTAGAGATGGATTCTTGTCATGTTTATTAGTATCAAACTTGAATATACTGGAACAACATCTAAAATGCCATATTTATTTTTAGAATTGGTGGACGTTCTTTTCTTTGTTCAATAAAACATTTTGATAAAAATAGTAACTGAGACCTTTTTAAGTCATGAATGTACTGATCAAGGTCTAAAAGCTCTTATACTTTACAAACGTGCAATTTTAAATTTATCTCTGAACTAAGTACCACTTTTCTAATACAAATGACATTCCTAAGGCTATGTATTTTTTTATCTGAAATATGAAACACTGGTAGCATATACGGTTGCTTACCTTAAAGCCAACTTTGTATAGATATCTGGTGGACATATTGAAAAAAACTGTAAAATGTTAGCCTTTAGGTGTGTTACAAGAGAGAGTTCCACTCAGTAAGCTTATCACTAAGGTTATTAGTATCTCTAATAGTTTAATGCTGGCTTGAAGTGGTCACAGGGTTGTGATTTCTTTATTTGATTGAACTCTGATAGAGATGGAAGGCCATCCTTGAGTACGTCATGCAAACAAAATAAAGGTAAAAAAACCTTTCTTTTCAAATAGTGAAGGGAAGAACCACATCATCTCTGATCTCTGTGATCTACTTGCACCCGTGAAGACAGCCACATGCATGCTGTGGCGATGTTCTGGTGATGCTCTGGCTGTAGGAGGCCAGTCACTAACCGGTTACAAACTCTCGTCCAGTTGGATGTCCTTCACAAGCCCTGCACTTGGTCATCTGTCACATCTTGGAGTCATCAGTCTCCTGTCTTACAGTCTGCTTGCGCTTACCATTGGGGAATTCCCAAATGCTGTTTTGCATCTAGTGGCATTACTGTGCCCATCAATTCAAGTGTTTACACAGGATATATATCAATCAAAATATAATACACTTTCAGTATGTTTTGATATTTGGTTATGCTGACATTCAGTTTTCAGTTTGATTGGTTTATGAATGTAAGCTTCAAAAAGTTGAAACCAAGCATATATCCTGGTTCATTTTTTATTTTTTTTTTCATTTTGTTTTCAACTAGTGCTTTATGGGTTTAGTGCATTTACACGATGGGTGTTAGCTTTTCTCATTTGGTAAGATGCAAAAATTAGCTTATGAATTGTATGTCATTTGTTCGAGTTTGAATGTGGATTGTCCACTGACAAGACAATGGCTGTTTCTGTGAATGAGGAGACCTAGATGCTACCTAGATGCAACACAGTTGATGATGTTACTGATAGCTTTCCCTGATGTCATGCTCTCCCTACTGCCATCTCAGCATTATGTTTGTGATATACTCCATACTTACTTACCAAGCAATCTCTCACACACACAGGCGGGTCACCGAGGGGACGGGGAGGGGAACCCCAGTTGTGGTTTACACCAACTAACACGTTTGATACCTGTGATTTGAATCCCTCTTCACCCTAATTAAGATTGCAGGTTTGTTGGCATCATGTTCATAGATGTGGGCTTTTCCAAAGTGGTGAATGTCTAAGATGTGAAGCACTTTGGGCTTCCCCAGCATTAAGCTGACAGTCCGTGAAACTGAGCTGACAATCCAAGATTTTACTGGCATACTATCATAAGGTGATGTCAATGCAGCTCACTCACTGGTGATATTTTTCTGTTGTTCGAATAACTTTCATATCAGAATTTGTTTGAAATAACGATTATCGTGTAAGTTGGAGTTTGGCTGAAAAGCATTTATGTCCAAAATAATGAATTTCGTTATTAATTTTTAAATTTTTCTTAAAACTGATGATCATTTGCAGATGTATCAGTGGCAATAACATTAGCTCTTGTGTTTAAGGATATATTACTGTTTTCTTTATGTAACCTGCTTCACACTGATATTTTTTTTGTAATACAAGAATATTATGAAGGAGTACTCTTAAAGTGATAGTTTCATGGGACGACAGCTGCTGAGAATAAGAGGTGATTATTATTGTGAACATAGTCAAACTTTCTCAAGGATTATGAATTGTTGTCTGCTAGTAACTGTCAGCATCGCCGTCTATTTTCTTCAATTATTATTTGCATGGAATGGTGCAGAGGTGAAATGGTATGCTCTTACCAGAGTATGGTACATATTGCAGTACAAAGCCTTCAGTTCAGTAAATGAGATATGGTCATAATGCAGTAAACTGACAAGAGCTGTTACACACAATGCATTGATTTTGACAAAATTTCAATTTCTAGGATTTTAGATAAAGTTAAAATAAAGTTAATAAAATTGTGGTATGAAAACTGAAATTCCAAAATGCCAGTATCTACTAATATGGTGGTATACTGTTTAATCCCTAGTGGGGTGAGGGAAGGGTGATGTAGCCTTGTGGGTATGCTAAGTTCCTTTCATGGCTACAACATGTAACACTGATTTCTGGTGCCTCCTGAAATATTGGTAAAGGCAGCATTAAACTATACTCACTATCATCAGCAAAGTTTGCCTGACGAGTTAGACTTGTGCAGGACTTTGTTTGGGACTGCTTTCAGGACATATTCTTAGTAGTTAAGTAGAAATAGTCTTGTTCAAGGTTTCTATCAAGGGAGTCACATTACCTGTTTTTGTGTTTTTGTTTTTGTGTGAGGACATATTGAGACCTATGTCTTCAAGCAGTGACAGATGGAGTGTTATTGTATTGTGCTAGTCCAATCAGGGTTGTGCTTTTTAGGTAGCGTTTCTTTCATGATTGTGATATGATTTATGCTAGAGGATGTACATATGCGATTGTTCATGTTGACTGTGGAATTTCTGTTGTAAAGTATGCTTTGTGTGGATTGTAGGACAATAAGACAGAATTAATCTTTCAACAAGTGAAAGTAGTGCTCTAATGTGTATGTTTCATGATTTTTGGGATATCACAAATGTTACCTGTCATCGTCCACTGGACCAAGGAATCGGTCAAGTACATTCCTAGGGGATGTTTGTGTTAGGGACCGTCCATTAATTATGGAGAAACATTTTGGGCTGGTTTTGACAAAATTGACTTCTGTATTTTTATCTTGTTTTTCCTGTCCTTCGTTTCATCTGTACTGATCTTTTATCAGGATGTTTGGTCAAGATGCATGGGACTTGACTCAACCAAATAAATACATGACATCTTTTGATAACAACTTCTTTATCTTTTCATGGCTGCTTCTTGCATTTTATGATTATTTTGTTTTCATTTTTCTGTGTTTTGGTGACACCAGTTGCTTTATCCCCCACCCCACCATGTCACGGACATCTCTGATACTTAAATATGTCTAAATGTTTAAAATGTGTATTGGTATTTGATTTGTATCATTTGCAAGCAAACCCATCTTGAAGTAGTCATTGAGCACTTGGTAATTATCTGTAAGATTGAAAGTGTTTGACTGTAGGGCCGCCACTATTCTGTTTGAGTCATTGAAAATTGAATCTCACACATTAGGTTTGATTTTCAATAACCATTAGTAGCATGTCGATTTAATATTGATTAGAATATAGGATATTTTCACACAGCCAGAGCGTGATTTTGACTCCCAACAGCAATTTTGAGTGCCGAAATAAGGTGAAACATGATTTTTTAAGCAGGGCTAACTGTCCATGGAGAATTGGTGTTAGTAGACATTGCCAAGTTGACAGTGGCTTTCATTCTAAACTCTGAGAGTAAAATGAAAACTAATGTATTTACTTGTATGAAGTATCGATTTGAAAATGATAGAATGCATGGTCCAATATTGAAAATCAAATCTAAATGGGGTCCTGGTGAATAGTTTCAGCCCTATTTGACTCAAGATTTGGTTCCTGTTACACATTCCTGTTCTGCCCTCACTGTCAGGAACCAGTGTTAGAGTATGGGAGCTGAGATTGTCTTTGAAGGAGGACTACTTTGCCGAACAGGATTCTTGTGGAATGTTGTAGAGAAAGAACATTTGAGTGTAGTCTTGACAGAAGGACCTAGTTTCAGCTTACTTGGTTCAAAATTGTATGATTTGATTCTAATTTTGAACAGTTACAGTTTACTTTACTTGAATGCATTCATTCATCGTTGCTTGAGAATAAAGTATAGATGTATATCAGAAAATGGTAAGCTCTCTGGGCAATTGTTTATATTTCCTCTTGTGAATTCAAATATGGTTTGGTATACATATTCATTTTTTTATAGTTTCATTTGAATACATGCATTGAAAATATGTTTTCACTTTGGCTGGAGAATGATGTGTGTATGTTTTTTATTTATACACTGAATGTTCAGTGATGAAAAGACAATATTGACAAGTGAATGTGATATTTAACATTTAAACCAAACAAAACATTTTCTTTTCACTTGTTTGATCCTGTCTTTTATGTTTTATTGTGTTGTACGTCTCTGTCTTTGTAACTTGTGTGGCTTATTTATCTTGTACATATTCAAACTATACATATGTTCATTCTTGTGATATGTGAGGCTGTTTTCTGTTATGCTCCACAACCATGTACATAATACTTTAATCACATTTAGGATTTGTGGGGTAGCCTCGTGGTTAAAGTGTTTTCCTGTCACATAGAAGATCTGGGTTTGATTCCCAGCATGGATACCATGTGTGATGCCCATTTCTGGTGTGTCCCGTCGCGATATTGCTGAAATATTGCTGAAAGTGAGGTAAAGCGGAACTCACATTTAGAATTTGTTGAGATGAATAGTGGCAAGATTTGATGGACAATCTTCTTTCTCCCAGCATTCTTTCTGTGGAGATTCTAATTATTGCTTGCTGATGAAGATGGTAGAATCTACTTGAAAACAACATTGCTGCCATGTAATCTGTATTTAACCAAAGAACTTGTCCGTGTTTAGCATGCGCATAGGAATAAGTGAAGTACATTGATTTGCATTTAAAAATGTGGTCCACTGTATACTATTTCTCTTCTCAGGGTTTGAAACACTTACCTTTGCATTAACATACCTGGAATAATTGAGGAGGTTTAGACAGTCAGATAGATTTTTTTGGTGCAGTTCATGACACAATGAAACCCCAGTCTGAAGTGGTATTAAACATCCAGAATTACTAAGCAAGTGACACCACGGGTGCCTGTGCATTGTAGTAACTTAAATCTGTCGTAGCCTTTTGTTGACTAAAGAAGTTATGATGAACAGAATAAAATGTCATAGATAGATGGCAAGTTTTGTCATGGATGTTATTTGACTTGGAGCTGCAAATGTTCCTTAGTTTCAACAGTCCATCATGATTAATATTTTTAAAGGCAGTGTGGTGATTTTTCCTGTATGATATTTTGTCATGTGACTTTCTTGGTGTGTGGAATGTGTTTCACTTGAATTTGGTGCTCTATTTTGACTGGTTCACTCAGCGAGATGGTGCACTATTTTGACTGGTTCATTCATGAAGATTGTGCAGTATTTTGACTAGTTAACTCAGCAAAATGGTGCACTATTTTGACTGGTTCACTCATCAAGGTAATGCACTATGCTGACTGGTTCACACAATAAGTTAATGCACTATTTTGGGTGGTTCTCTCTCAACAAGATGATACACTCTTCAGACTGGTTCACTCAACAAGGTAATGCACTATTTTGAGTGGTACTCTCTCAACAAGATTTGCTAGATGATGCTGAGATTTGGATTTGCATGTTACATGAATGCGAATGCTTTTTAGAGGAAATGCAAATTGTGTTTTTCTTTTCTTTTTCACATTAGAAGTTTGATGCTTGTGCATTGTTGTTATCATATGAGTTTATTTCTGGATGCTTTGATTTGCTGTTGCTGCCGTGTCCAGTAACCATGGTAACTCATATAATGAAAAGTGCTTTCAGACACAGATGTTGATTTTTCTTTATTATTGTATTGATTGAATACAACTATCGTGTGTTACATTCAAAAGTGCTTGAATTCTGAATTAGAAATTGGAAATACTGTTTGTGTCAAGATTCTTGTTTGAAGTTTACATTGATGTTTTGTATGATGAATTTGTGATGCAATGTCATTTCATGAGTAGAAACTTCACCTCCAGATGTTCTTTTCAGAACAAGAGAAGATGAATTATATTTATTGAAAAAGGAACAAGAAGCTGTTCTTATTTTAGGCTGTTCTTATTTCTCTGGTTGTATTGTAACCTTGGTGCATGATTTGACAGAAGACGTTACCTGTACCCTGTCATGTGTCTAGAAGGAGGATTGGATGGCCATAACAACCAGTCAGATTGCTTATTACTCTGTTATCAAGGATAGCTGCTCACACTATCTACCACTGGTTTACCTGAAGCAATTTATATTTCTAATAACCTGTCAAGACAGCAGTAGTATTGCTTGTGCCTGAATAAGGACAATTCACAGACTTTTTACAGACTATTCCATAGGGCTGGCTATTAATAGAGATAAGGCATTGATAATCATTAACTAAATATCAGTCGATTATCAAGTATTTATCATTTAATATCCAAAAATGCTTCAGAAGTCTGAAACAAGTAATTTTGGTGACATACTTTATGCATGGATTGCTAACAGAGCAGTGTCTTGAACATAATTTAGAAGCAGCCTTTGTATATTGTGAGAGTAAATTACAGCTTTATTGATCACGAACATAGATGTATGATATTGTTGGTAACACTGTATTCATATTAATAAACATTAAGAATCTTTCCTATGGCTGTATGATCCACAGGGAGTATTGGAAAGTGGGATGGTAATATACGTAATGCCTATTACTATCAACAGTATGACTGGTTATCAATCTTTCTAGCCAGCCCTACTATTCCAAGACTGTTTTGTTTGATAATCACATCAACCATTTGTAACTTCTTGCCTCTTTGACCTACAACAAGACTCATACCTGTATTGTATGCCGTTATATCCAAGAATCGTGGCAAACCAATTAAGGGAGGGATAGCAAAATGTGAAATGAATAAAATAGTTTCTTTGTAATTATCAACTTTCATATAATTTCCATGATTATAAAATTATCTTGTCACTGATATATGCTAACAACATAACTTACTTAAAGTGACTTTTATGTTGTATTATAAATTTCTAGTGTAGCCATGTTTGGAAATTCAGATTTATCTTTCTTTGGAGATAGTGCCTGTTTGTTCTTAGACAAGGCCCAGTCATGAACATGGCGATGAGATGGGTATGAGTCACCATCCTGCTTGATGGTATGATACGAGTAGTTAGGAATGGATATCAACTTAAGTGTCATTCTCATATGGGGTTTGCGTATGCATTAATTGAAATAGATCATACGCTGAAATGCTTCTTTGATTTGTTAATAATCATGAAGCTACAAAACTTTCCAAAAGATCTATTTTGTTTCTTCATTTCTGATTAATGCATCAGATGGGGTGTTGTAGCACATCTCACAAAGTTTATGATGTCCGACATTAAGCAGTGAGTATTGTTAGCTCTGTACATATATATATATATAATATTTTAATCATAAGTGTACAGTAAATCATAGTCTGGTTTGTACAAATAACTTACTATTCTGTTTTAAATAATGTTTGGAAAAATGTGCCTGTAAAAATAAAAAAAAATATGCTGGCTTGGCTAAGTATTATTGATTGTTTTGTTTTGTTATCTGAGCAAGAAGTTGCTTGTTGTTTTAATCAGAAATATTTCAGCTGTGTGGCAGTAGTCTGAGAATGCTTGAGTCTGGACCAGACAATTTAGTGATCAACATCATGAGCAACGATCTACGCATTTGGGATACAATGACTTATCAACCAAGTCAGCAAGTCAAACCTGTTAGTCGCCTCTTGCAACAGCATTGGTTACTGACCTTCACAGGTTTTAGACAATGTAGACAACTGGGATGTTGAAGCACTACAGCTGTTTTTGGATGTGAACATGTCTGGAATTCAAACTGATGCATGTCTAGACAGCCTTAATGAGCTCTGCATGACAGAGTTTCATCAGATGTAAAGTTTCATGTCATTCAACTTACAGACTGCCACTGTATAGCTGGAATGTAGCTGAGTGCAGCGTAAAACTAAACTCAAACAAGTTGAATGGTTATGGGGCCAGCATGCTTTTTGCGTGATCAGCACTCTTGAGACAGTTCACAGTTCAAGTAGTAAATGCTAGAGAGTTATATTACATCAATATCAAATCTGACTGTCATAAAATACAAACTGTTCAATGCAGGCTTAAACCCAGATCACTCACCAAACAGCGATATTGTGGAACAGCTGTCAAGATTTCTCTGTATTCAGAATGACAACCAACCCAATAATTAAAATTTTATTCAGCAAAGTGAAACAACACAATAAAATTCAAATATATTCTGAAATGTTAAAATGATCCATGGTGAAAATATGTGCATATTTGTACCATCTAGCAGCTTTTGTCAGTTGTGGACGAATATTCTGAATGATCCGTTCAGATCAAGCTGCTTTCTCAGTGTGCTGATGGTGAGGCCAGATCAACTTTATCTCTTGTTTTACCAATTTTTGTCCTAAGAAAACCTAAAGGCAGGAGGGAGGAAACAAGTGAAAAATCACCAGTCAAAGCAAAAACCCACACAAGTGTTTTTGAAGGCATTTCTTTTCATGTTCATGTGTGCTGTGATGCTTGAAACACTGATTTCTAACAACAATTGTTCGATAACTCAGTTTAAAATCCCTGAGAACAGACACCGCTGTTTCAGTGTCCTAAAAAAGTGCATTTGTGTAGTCGAGGTCTCACTCCTATATGCTGGAATAATATTGGGATTTTATTTTTTAAGTGGGGAAAATTTGTGTTTAATTTTTTCTTAGTCTCAAAAAAATATGTCAGGCACATGTGTAGAACAAGAAATAAAATTTGTCTGGCATAATGTTGGAATATATATCACAATTTGTGTATGCTGCTCAACATTTACCAGGGGTAATAGTATCACAATTGCCATCAACCTTTGCAATATTTACGTAGGTTGGCGTTTACAAAAGATATGAAAGACGGTGACAATCACCCACTGCATAAGATTGTTTGCATGTTTATCAGAATCTAAACATCCACCATCTCTTATAAAATAACCGCTATATAGCTGGAATATTGCTGAGGGGGCGTAAAACTAAACTCACTCACTCACATAAAATAATTTTTTATCTCCCATTTAATCATGAACAGAACAGGAAAACATGCAGCGATAATTTCAGTGCCTTACATGCAGGTCACTTCTATAGGAAAACATATTAATCTGCTAACCAGATTACACATTCATTGTCTGGAAAATGTCTGGTCCAAACATGTCTGACATCTGAATTCTGTACAAACAGATATATCCCCACGCCTGAATGTAAAGTTGATATTTAGCCAATTCATTAGTTCATAAATATACCTTATTTGTCATGGGACCTCTAATAACAAGGGCTTTCTGTTGGGTGTATGCTAATCCACCAAGGTTTATCTTCTGAACAGTTAAATAAAATCATCTGATACATCCATTTGCTTTTTCTTACCAATATCAAAGTCATTGAAATATATTCTGAGGAGGCAGTATGCCTTCTGCACAAAATAGGCAAACAAGTAGAATGATGTTGCTTGATAGCTGGGATTTCTTTCTTGCAACCAAAATTTGGTGAAATCTCACTGAGTGACTCTGAATATAGCTTGCTTTCTTCATTAGATTGAATTTTCTGATGACATTTTCTTTGAAACTTGACAGAAGAAAGGGAATGTTCTTATTTCTTTCACAAATATTATCCTGATGATGATGATGATGATGATGTACATATCATTTGAAATTTTGAATGAAGATACATGTTTGAAAATATCAGTTTAATACAAATAATTTGATAAAGAAATTTATGATTAAGATTGTCACGTTGATGATACTGACAACAATAAGTAAATGTGTGTGTGTGTGTGCGTGTGTGCATGTGTGTCTGTGTGTACCCATTCTGACCATCAGTTTCACTTCAGCTGCAACAACATTCACAGATACTAATTTCAAATAAGTATCCTACTAGAACCAGGATAGGCAGATGTTTATTTCTATGGACATGTTGGATAATACAGGGGGATATGGATACGCTCAAAGCATGTTTTTGACGTACTGCTTAGAAAAAGATACAAAGATTCACAGTCTGTCTACAGACATTTTTGTCCTAAATTCATGGCTTATCTATGGTAATAAATGGTAAGTACATAAGAACTGACTGTAGAAACAAAATACATATCATTCAGAAATGAACACCCAAATCTCTGAAACAAAATTATCAGATACAACAATAAAAACGTAAGCACCATTTTACAAATCTTGACTATATGATAAAAAACAGAAAAAGGTAAATGACGATGATGTATGCATTTGAAGAGGTGCAGACTGCTCCTTGGATCCTAGGATTCTTAGTACAAGGGCCAGATGAGTTCTGGTTGCTGTCAACTTGTGAAACGGAAACATTTTCTCATTGTAATAAGGGTAATAATTAAATCATATCTATGTTAAAAAGTTTCAGACCAACAAATTTGTGTTTGGAAGGACTGCTGAAGCATAGTTTGTGTTCAGTGAGTTGATGTTAATACCACTAATTACAGTATATTACAATGTCCATATTTTTGATGTGCCCAAGGGACATATCTCTGGTGAGAGAATACCAACACCCTTGATGAGTGGGCCAGTAAGCATTGACTACTCACAGAGAACCCATGAGCATAGGTATATTGTCATGGTGAAACGGGAATCAAACGTGCAGTCAAGCTTTTCCATCTTCCCAAGGGATATAACTCTGGTGAGAGAATCCAAGCACCTTAGATGAGTGGGGTAGTATGTGTTGACTACTCTCTATATCCTTTAAAGGGTTTCCAGCAAATGTTCAAATCTATGGCTGATTCTTTATTTTGATTTTGCACTTTTTATAGTATTCAGTTTCATAAATGAAATATTACATGTCATAGTCCATACAGTACTGGATCACGTTGTTGATTCATTTAACATAAATATCAGCATGACATGAGGAGCAGATAACGTAAATGTTGAAAGTAAATCCACCTTTATGTCATAACATATAAAATAAATTGATCTTTCAAGACAAAATAACATCTGCATTTACTGCAGGTAATTATACAAGTTGATATGCACTGTTAGTGAGACAAGATCAATCCACCATTATATATGCTGGACATGCCTTATCTTGTACACAAAAATCCTCCATAATCCCAAGATGCATGGTGTAATGGAAATGACTTTCTGATTATTGGATCCTATAAAAAGTCCTCAAGAAGGTTTCAACAACATATAATGTCTCTGGGAAGCAGTTAAAAGGTACTTAAGCTTATTTTTAGACTCATACCTGATAGGATAAACAGCTTCTGGACGATGTAGCCCTGTTTCAGAGGAATGTTCAAATTTGGCAAAAATGGAATTCCATGATAACAAGAATGTCTTATGACTGGAAACTAGACCATCTCATAGATAAACTGATGTCTGAACTTGAAACAGCATGAAATTGGAAACAAATTATGTCAGGAAAACATTTACATAATAGGACAAAGCTTAAAACTCTGAGAACAGCACTGTGACAATCCAAAACAGGATGACAATGTCCTCAGACTCACCCCTTCAAATACATTCATAAGCATAAGAAAATAAAGTAAGATATGTCTCATCACAAATTAAAAAAATCCTACATTTTAAGCAAAATAACTACCTATATTCTTAAAAATAAACTTTCTACAAGAATGACTGACTCACTGACTGAGTTTAGTTAAGGCCGCTTTTAGCAATATTCCAGCAATATCACGGCTGGGGACACCAGAAAATTGGCTTCACACATTGTGCCCATGTGGGGAATCAAACCTGGGTCTTCGGAATGATGAGCTAATGCTTTAACCACAAGGCCACCCCACCGCTCCTCTACAACAATGATGACTCGTAATTATTACTGAGTGAATGGAAAGTAATAAAAGATTATGATATTAAATAATCTGTCATTTTCAACTTTCATGGATGCAGTTCATTTACATCAGAATGAACCATATTATACCCACAGTGCCTGTGACTTGTCTGGAAGGCATGTACATGGGCTAAACAGATGAATAGCTTACAGACTATGCTCTTGACACAGGAAATAATGGTGGACTGAGGGAGACCAGTCAAAGTCCCCAGTAAAACTTATGCTGGTTTTAGGCCCAAACCTCACAACAGTGTTTAGAATATGAGTGAAATCAGTTAGTAATTTCATGAAATACACACCAAGTCTGTCATAGTTGACCACACTCAGCAATATTACAGCTATATCGTGGTGCCTTTCATTGGAAACTCTAAATACCATTATACATGTATACACTGTATATATTATCTCAACATTCCGGAAGTTTCCACTCGATACGGGGGATGATAACAGTATACAGAGGTAAATACTTGGTTACAGAGAGTTCATGCTTCAAAAGCTCCATCAGATAAAATATATATAAGCATGTATCAAAAACTGTTAAAACTATCAAATAACATGTTCACTATATACACATGTTGGTCATAAAGTAAATTCATTTTGATACATTCTCAAAATGTTGCTACATTCATCAGTAGGGAACTTGCATGAAATGATATGGCATGACATGGCATGGAATGAATGATCTGTCACCTGACTACCCACAAACAACACCCAATGATTACAATCACACATTGTCAGACATAGCTTAAAGCAGACTCACACAGCTTGGCCAGTCAAATCCATAAGCCAAATTTCACCAAGTTGTGTCGTCTGTGTTATTATTTGAATTCAACAAACGCTACAAATCGGTTGTTTGAACCTACGTTGATAGTGTGCTAGTGTGTAGAGCCTGTTCTAGTTTTTTCAGCAAGTTGGATGTGGCTCTGCCAGTCAAACTGGTTTGGGTGTTACATGGTACATGTTTACATGCAAATGCAAAGCATGGCTTCTTATGCTTCAAAAAAACACGTCAATTTTTCACGGGACGAAACAGAGTGTTTCGTGGCTCATTATCTAAGATGGTTGCATGCTTTGTGCATGTCGTGAAGGAGACACAAATCTTTAGTCTAACTTCTGCCAGGCTGGTTTGAGCATTTTCATACCATGGAAATATAACATCTTAAGATAATATGAGCTTGACACTAATATTGGCAGACTGAATAATCTATATTTGCTACTACCACCAAACATGTACAATGTATGGAAATCAACAGATTGGTATGACATGCCAACCCGTGTGAGTCACGCTTTAATCACACATACAGTAAGTCTGTAACACCTGAAAAACTGGAACCAAAATGGCATCTTTTGAGAACCTGAATGTAGATTTTCTTGGTGGACGGTGGTAAATTTGCATAAAACATGAAAGGACACTTTGTCACAGAATAATTCTTACAATTTGTAAGAAAATACATATATACATTTTTGAACAATCAGTGTTCAAAACTATCAAGGGTCCAGGTGAAATTGATTTGCTCTTATAGTGTTTCAATATCACTGAAGGGACTGACAATTGGAAATGTCGTCATTGAGACAGATTGACTGAGTATGATTTTACACCGCTTTTAGTAATATTCAAGCACCATCATAGCTGGGGACACCAGAGATGGGTTTCCCACACTGCAGCCATGTGGGGATTTGAACCCGCTTCTTCGTTGTGATGAGCCAACACTTTAACCACAATAAAGGCTAAACCACTACTGACCGCCACTGAGAACAATTATGAAAAACTGTTGTGTCATAGGTACTATCTTACAGTTTACTCACACAATATACAAACTGACATCTTCATTCATGAGCAGTTTTTAAAATATGTTAAGAATTAAATCAAATTCTGTTTTCGTTAAAGTCCATTACACAGATGCGTTAATATCCATCATTCGTGTCACTTCTTAATATTTATTGTCACAACTGTTACTCAAATATCAATCAATAATCAATCCCTATTTAGTTAATGATTATGAATCTCTTTAATCTGTATCAATAGTAAGGTCTAAATTAGTCATATGTTACAATAGGATTACGACAAGGATCCCTTCTTTCTCTTGCTTCATCTTGAACACCGATATGTTAACATTAGAACCAGTGCTTGCTGCTGTCACAGAGAGTTGTTTCACCAGAGACGTAGGTTCTAGGATGAGGAGGTTCTCGGTCAATGTCTCTGATCATAACAACAAACAATTTACATCAGTGCACTAGCTAATTGTTAACAGTCAGATTCATCAATCAAAATTCTATGCTCTTAGGCATCGTATTTTTCCACTGAAGGATATTTCAATCAAGTATTGCTGTTTGATCTGGAAGCCTTTTCACAACCTTTTATGATTACCTCTAATTCAATTTCAAACTGAAAGTCATCTTGGATGCTAACACCACAGATTGGGAATAATAACAACTGACACGGTGATGACATAGAATAACCACAGTCTGTGTTCAGCTACTCATCTACCCTGCAGCAAAGTCAACACAAAATGTCCCTGCAGGAACATGACACCAACTTTAACATTATGCAGATTGCAGGTCCATTTTATAAAAACTGAGTGAAAACATTTCCAGATCTAAAAAAAACATCAAGTTACCACAGGGACAATTCCATGTGTAGGATTTCAGTGTGCATACATTCACCTCACAATTTCTATGGAAAAATAAAATCTATAAGACATTAATAAACCATATTTATAAAAAGTAACAACCATCAAAAAAGTCTTTGGAACCTGCACTTAGGTCCAACTGGTCAACAGGGCAACAATCACACTATCAGGAATCATACATGCCCACACATCAAAAGCTGAATAATAACTACATTTATCAGATCCATTCACGAAGTGTATTCTTATGACTGAACTATATTACCTCTCTTGGAAATATCTTCTATCAAGAAAATCTGTTATTTCTATAACAACCTGGACTACACTTTCCCTGATTAACAAGAGAAGCAAATAATCTGTTGAATTCATGTATACTCCCCAGGGTGTAGAGAATGAACTATTTACATGGCAGGCAAACTCTGGCAAATATATTACTGGTAAAAATTATAGTCTATATTTTCTTGAAGCCATTATTTGTTTAAATACAGCATTTGATGCCATTTTAAAAACATTTGAAGGTTGTAAGTATCATATAGGCTCAACATAATTTTTGGCTCGGTATATTTGTTAATTAAAACTTATGGTATATTTGGGGAAACACTTTCTCAGTAAAATAAAGATTCTAGAACAAAGTCTTCAGTCTGTACTTTACTGAGGTGTATTCCCAAAGATAACATATGATACACTGGACAAATTTGAAAACTGCAGTGTTTTCAGTTAAAACTCAATTTTAGGTTTTAAAACATCTTGAGTTAGTGACCGATGGAGAACAGGTCACATTCTCAATGAAATTACATAGGCATACTCAAAGTTCTCTTTGTTTTTGTATGAATTACTGGAGTAACCAGAATTGATAAGAAAAATTATAATTTGGGAATTTAAGATACTTTTTTGGTTGACCCAGTGACTGAAAACTGGCTTTGAGAAAAATGGGAAACTATTCATTTCTAATTTGTATATAAAAGAAAACCATACAAACAGGTATCTTGAAACACTTTGCAGACTTGCATCAAATCACTCTTGATAATCTCCATGGTATACTTTACGATGAATCTCCACTATACCTAGGATGCGTTCACACCTGATAATTTTATAAATCTCCTTTTGCTGGATCTAAATTCTCACAGTTGCAAATCAGCTAAGCCACTGTTACAACCAAACTTGTCAGTGTCAACAAAGATGGTGTGAAGGTTTGCTCACAATGGGACTCAGATTTGGGGAAAATCATACAAATTGACATGCAAGAGCTCCTTCTACCTCTTTCAGAGTACCTCTGCATCATATGAGTTGTTAGGTTCAATCAGTTCGATAAGATAAGAAGCGAAAGTGAGTTGTGATTAGTACGCTCAACTTCCCAGCATAGACACCTGATTGGATAAAAAGCCAGCCAAGGGAGGTAATAAAATCATAGAGCCACAGATGCATCCAGAGTATAGTGGAGATTTATACCCTGGAAATTACTGAAGATGACATCAAATATGACATATTTGTTTTACAAATAAATCTATTTCAGAGACTAAAATTCATCTTTTTGTGGCCTGCTTGACTGTTTATTTTTGGCAGATCTCCTGGACTTGATGGAGGACAGTATATCATAAGCTTGCTGGATCTCTATAAACTTTTCTTGAGCTTCTTCCTTCTTCTTGGGATCTTTCTGCTTGTCTGGGTGCCACTGACGTGACATCTTCCGATAGGCATGGGTTATCTCCTCCTGAGTAGCACTTGCGCTAACACCGAGAACCTGAAGTAGAAACGGAGGTGAGGTGAGGTGAGGTGAGGTGAGGTGAGGTGAGGTGAGGTGAGGTGAGGTGAGGTGAAATGGTGTTTACAGTGTTCCCAGAAATTATTGAGAAAATCTTTGGTTTTTTTCTAATGATGCTAAGATTGGAAAAAGGGCTTTCACTATGCACTAAGCATACTAAATAAGGGAGACAACTCTTGAAGGCTTAGAAGGCAGCTCATTACGTCAAGAGTTATCTCCCTTGTCTGAGCAGACGGCTTCCTGTGTTGACATGGTAGAATTTACAGCAAGAGAGAAAAGAAAGCTCATTCTAGATGATTTTGAAAGGGGTGGGGCTGATGCTAAAGTGTTAGCTTGTAGACATGGTATTCCTCTGTCTACAGTATACAGAACTTTGAAGAATATTCAAACAGGAACCGGAATAGAGCACAAAGCAGGGGCAGGTCGGCCTAGGAAATTCAGTGTTGTGGATCGCCGAAGACTTGGCCAGATTGTGAGTAGGGGCAAATTGAAAAGTGTTGAGAACATCAGAAATGAAATGATTAGCAGAGGAAGTCCTCAGGTATGCAATGAAACAGTTAGGCAGGAATGACAGACTTAATTGGGTGAAAAAACGTGGAATTCCCTCGCCGTTGATGAAAGATGCACAAAAGGAAAAACGTTTAAACTGGTGTCGGGCTCATGAAAATCAAGATTGGGATAATGTTTTCTTTTCGGATGAAAGTTCTGTTTGGCTTTTCCCTAATTGTGTGAAAATTTGGACCAAAGATACTGTCAAACCTATCTACCAGCGACCAAAACATAGCCCGAAGTTTCACATGTGGGGTGGCATATCAGCTCGCGGAGTGACGCCATTGTGTGTTGTCACGGGAAACTTGACAAAAGAAAGATACATTGACATTCTAAATGGTCACCTTCTTCCGACAGCACAAACATTGTATGAAGATGATTGGATTTTCCAGCATGATAATGACCCAAAACACACTGCGCGCTACACAAAACAGTGGTTGTCGGGCGAAAATGTTCAAGTTTTAGACTGGCCCAGTTACAGCCCAGACCTAAACCCAACTGAGAATGTGTGGGGAGTCATGAAGGACAGAATAAACCAAAAGGGACTGAGAAATATTGAAGATATGAAGGCCAAGGTGGTCCAATATTGGGATACCCTGTCACACGATTACCTACAAACTTTGATGGGTAGCGTGCCTAGGTGTATTCAGGCATGCATTGCTGAGCGAGGAGGTCTAACAAAGTACTAAAACAAGACTGAGACTGTAAAAGGATGATGTTTTAACATGTTTATGTAAGTAAAACGCCAGAAGTTAATAAACATAGTGAGTTACATGACGCAACATGATTATCAATAATTTCTGGGAATTACTATAACATTATACTTATACTTCGCTCATATGAAGATGTGCATGTATGTGTATGTGTGGCTGCTTGTACTAGCTCTGACTTAAGCTAGTTTTATATTTTTTTACGGAGATACATTAAGCTTGAATGCCCCACTCTGACACGTCAGATTGACTCTGAGCTGACCAGTCCTTCTTGAACTTTATGCTAAGCACCAGGCAGATCTTTTGGTATAATGCAACCGGGGATCGAACCCACTACCTTCTGTCCTCTGGGCAGACGCTCTATGTGATAATATTCATATCATGATAGTATAATTTCTGGTGTTACTGTTATACTGTTATACTGTTATAGTACATCCCATCTACATACATGCTCAAAGACCTTTGTTTTTTCTCTCGATGTTCAGATGTAAATCTCAACACATCATATTTTCATTTTCAACTCCCTGTGGCTAATGTGGCTTTCCCATCCTTTTGAGGTAGCTGGGTGGGCACACAGTACCTTGTCCAAGTGTTACTACATGTTGTAATACACACAACTAGGTATTTGCATGTATTCATCTGCACTTGTACATGCATCACATACACACTACTTAGTATTTATTGATAATTCATGGTTTCTGCTCTGATGCTGCTGTCAAAAATTACGTTATAGCAATTTGAAATCTTAATCAGTAATTAACAAACTTTATAAAATATTTCTCCTTATATGTTTGTGTAAGTAATACCTATTGAGATGTAGTTTTTCCTGGTCAAATGATGGAGGCTATATTTAATTCCAGTTTCAAGCTGTCTCCAGTACTTGTTATTGATTACTTGTTAAGAAAAGCTTATTGATATTTTTATGATATTAAGAAAAAAACATGAAATCCTTTTTTAAGTGGAAGAGGAAATATTAGCAACACCAACCTTATATGCGTTTTGCTCTCCTACTGGATCAAAGGTCTCTTTGATTTCATCCCAGATCTTCCTCCAGCCATGTGCTTGGTAATAGTTATACAGTCGGTGCATGGAGTCTTTGGTTTCAGCCCAAGCTGGAGATTTAAAGAAGTTTGGAATGGCCTCCCTCAGAGGAATGTCCTCTCCATCTTTCGTTGTGATAGAGCCGTTAAAATAAATCACACATCCCCATAGAGCTAGATAAAGAGTGCCATAGAAAGTCAGTTTGCTGACACGTCGAAAAAAGCCTCGTTTTGGCTCTGGTTCAGTTCTCCATGACACACCCTTCCATTGAACAAAGATGGCTGACAGGAGGGGTGCTACAGCCACGTTGTCTGGATTAAGGATTAACCAGGGAGTGCCAATGTATGCCCCTAGTGCAGCCCAGCTCCAGGAGCCTTTGTGACAGCCAATGTTTGCTACAAGATGAACGCCTATCGAAAAAAATTACATTACTTTGAACACCCTCACGATAAAAACTGTACCACTAATAGTCTTAAGTTTGCATTAACAAGCATTTATATTGTCTTCTTGTCAAAATCAAACTTTAAGATTGTTAAAAATTCATATACAATGCATTTTCTTCTCATTAATTGACCAGCATGAAATTTTGTTTTACTACTACTACTACTACTACTACTACTACTACTACTACTACTACTACTACTACTACTACTACTACTACTACTACTACTACTACTACTACTACTACTACTACTACTACTACCATCTAACTAGTTGCTCACTGTAATCAGAATCTGATTATTTTTATCCCCAATATTCAATAACCGAAGCTGCCTCTTATTCTTTAGAAGGTTAACAATTACATGACTTATCTCACCGGGTACCCATTTTCTGCTGAGTGAACAGAGGTAATTTTGAAGAAACTCGTTTGCCTAAGGTGTGGGGCAGGACAAGTCCAAGAAAGGAGTCAAGCTATCACATATGGTCTTCCAACCAAGGACTCTCTGAGCTCAACAGTTATTCATCTCAGCTCAGTGCACACCACCAACAAAATTTATAAACAGACATAAACAGTAAGATCTGTGAAGTGAAAGATATAAAAATTGGATAAATGCCCTAAAATACAAAAAAGAGAGATTATTTTGAAACTTCACCTCACAACCATTTATGCTAGTTGATAGCAGACTAGAGCTTTCAACTCACTCTTTCCACCTCTTAACTTATTTTATCATCAAACGAAATACCATTCAATTTCAGAGTGACATAATTATGAATACAATCACTAATTAAGCACTTATACTGAACTGTAAATTCCATATGATTTTGTCTGATGGAAAACTGTAACCCATCCACCCCCATTTGAGTGAGTGAGTTAATATTCAAAGTCACATATGTTTTTCAGCCATATTCTGACTACCACATACACTAGATCTCAAACAAGTATCAGATAATTTCAAACATCTGATCAAGAAAGATGGTTACATTTTGACATATTACTTCTAAAATACTGGAACAGATGTTTTTTAAGTATCTTGAAGTTTTTACATTTGAAACTTCACAGACAAACAGAAAGTGGATTTGTGATGAATTGTTTATGATATGTCTCAGTGAGGGTATATATTTCAATCTATATTATAGAGAAACAGCTGTCAGATTCAAGTACAAAATAACAAAATTTTAATTTGAAGAATGTGCTAATGCTTAAGGTGAATACAGCAGCAATGGGTAACTGGGTCGGGTCGAACAATGCTGCTTTAGCTATCTAGTTTCAAAATTTCTACCTTTCCTATCCCTAATTGATTGGTTGATTGGTTGTTGTTTAACATCATCCTCAGCAATATTCCAGCTATATGGCGGTGGTCTGAAAATAACTGTGTCTGGACCAGACAGTCCAGTGATCAACATTATGAGCAATTAAATATGCAATTGGGATAGAATGACATGTTAATGAAGTCAGCGAGCCTGACCATCCGATCCCATTAGTCACTTCTTATAAGAAGCATCAGTTACTGAAGACCGATTCTAATCCGGATCTTCAGGGGTCCTATCCCTAATTGACATGTATCGCTGTTTTGAGCTTACACATGGAATACACATGAACAGACGCAGGTAAGAGGTAAAATAAGTAGAATTCACCAAATTTGAATGTTAATCAGTGTGGAAATACATGACAGGTTAAAAAGGTATTTGCAGATGTGAAAAGAGAAACAAGCAACAGCCCCAAAACTTGCCAAAAAATCAAACCTACACTGAGGTGAGTCTGCAGAAGGGGCAATACTTGATCCATAGTCAAAGTACCTAATGTGTTAACTCACAACTACAAACTGCTAATCCAAACGTGAGAAAATAGATATATGGGTATCTGAAAGATAAGACAAGAAACATCTCCCCCTCTCTGTAATATCCACAAACACCCCCACCTCATCCTTATCTCATGACCTGTTGGTCAAGTCATCTGCTGGTTCACACTGGACAAAAGAGAGTGAGTTTAGTTTTGTGCTGCCTTAAAGGGGCACTGATGCGGAGCGAATAATGTTCCTTGCCAATGGTCTAATTACGAAACCAAACTGCAAACTGGTCAGCGCCCACTCCCTCGACCATGACGGACAAAGGAACTGGACTCCTGTCCATATTAGCAGAATTTCTTCACCTAAACAGTCAAGAGGCCGGATGCCCATCATATGCCATTATTTAAAAATAGCAAGCCATTTGTTTCAGTCTGAAAGATTGCAAAGCTTTATATTTAGCTAGTTTTGAGTGTTAGTTCAGCTGTGATAGCAAATATCATACGTAAATTTTGGTAGCTATGTTGATTTATTTGAATTCGTAAACTAAAAACAATGACTTTGCCTTTGGTAGAGAAATCTGAAAATTTTCTTACGTAAAAAAACCCAACTTATTATACCTATTTACCCAAGTATACTGCAAATGCCAGTATGTATTCCTTATGTAACGAAGTTCCGTTGGTATCCTCAAAACAGTTTCGGCCCATAGGTGTTTTCAGGCTGCATGCAACACAGAGATTACATCTTCCATGCTGTAACTCACGTTTGATGGTGTAAACCTACACGTGTTATTTGTAATCATTCTTTGGACGGTCAGTTAATGAAATTAAAATGGTATAATGAGTAGTACCATCACTTCGGTTACTCAACAAAGGTTCCCATTTGGCATTTCTCCTGTCTGGTGTAAATACTCAACATTATAAATTAAGGCCTGTAATGGCAAATGTATTGTATGTTATGTAATATGTGCATGTATGTGATGCAAGAGGATTTATCAGCTGAGTTACAAAAACAAACATCGATCAAAGGATTAACCGATAACACACTGATTAATTAAGTACTTTCATCTTCTAGCGGATTTGTCAAAAGGCAGTGTGTGTAGATGTACTAATTCATACTGACTACACCCTGTCATAAAGTGCGAGTGTAAAAACACCATCCTCCCTTCAAAGAATTAACCACCCTTGCGTTGATTGATTGATTGCTCATTATTGGTTAACTAAATTACTTAGAATGGCGGATATCATACAATTAGTTGCCAGGTGTGCTATCTTGGGTGACCAATGAGAGGTTTGTCAGTTTTTCACCAATGTGAAAGGCGTGAAATGATGTGTTACTTTTTCGCAAATTAGACTGTTGTAAGACACACGATATAAAGCAGGATTATTTACCAGCTGCAGATGAATGGAATACGATTTCTTTTATGTGGATATTGATGAATACATTCCTGAACAAGGTAGTATCCTGACATTGTTGCTTTAAAATTAGTCTGTTTTACATTCATTATTTGCATTTTGTTTTGATTTATTTGTTGTAGCATTCAGCAGAATCTATATGACAGAAAACACACACTAGATCGCCTATGTATGTGAAACAGGATCCACATTGGCAATCTATACAATCAGGGAGTGTATATAGAGGTAGGAAATCCCTGATACAATGTATAAATGTTGCTGTCATGTTAGAAATGTACTATAAGTATAAGCAGACCGTGTGTTCTTTCAGTAATTTTCAAAATCATACAAATATACAATAAACTAATTAGGGTTATGAGACAAAATATAGAGACGTACATTGACTTAGCTATTTTTCTGTCCTAATAGTTTTTTACTATTTGTATCACTGGCAGATGATTAACCTTCAAAGTGTTTCATTTGTTTTCACAATACATTTGTAATGAAGTAAAAATGACTTCATCTTAGTTGATCTGTCTATAATTAAACTATCAATTGCGCACAAGGACTGCGCAGCAGAGGTCACGAACCAGTCACGAATTCTGGGATATCATCCGGGTACTTACGGGAGAAAAACAATAACAAAAGTTTACACCAGTCCACAGAAATTGCTCTGCATTAGTGCCCCTTTAAGCCGTATCCCAGCATTATCATATTGAGGGACACCAGAAAGTGGCTTCACACATCGCATCCATGTGGGCAATCGAACACAGGTCTTTGGCGTGACAAGCAAATGCTTTAACCAGAAGGCTACCCCATTGGAGCTTGACACCAGAACTGAACCAGGCTGTGTCACATCACCAGCAGTACTGTAAAATGGCTGTGTCACTTTGACACTATGTTCACATGTACCTAGTAATGAACCTGGCATTGTCGTTATCTAGTAAATCCATAATAAATTCTTTGCCCTTAAAACGCTCATTCATCATGCTGAAGATGAAGGGTCAGTACCACATATGGCTTCAACATGTACATTACTCCCCATGGGATTAGCAGGATCCTGCTACCCCATGTACCCACCTATAGCAGCCCCAAGTTGAGGTAGGGAGACGGCCAGGATGAAGCCCAGGTCCAGCTTTGTGCTGTCTACATACTGCTCAGGTAAGAGGGATCGAACAAGGTAGCCAAGGATGTTGCCCATGATTATCTCCCCTGCAAATCTGCTGGTGCTCCGAGAGGGTTTCCGGATGACACTTATTCTTTCAGAAAATTCCTTTTCCCAGTCTTCATCTCGGTTGCATTCTTGGACATACTCTGGTAATTTCCACAAATCTCGTATCCAGCCAAGTCCAAAAACACCACCTGAAATATGATCAGTCATGGATTTTCCATAAATGCATGATATCTAATATTACTTTCAGTCCATAGGCTCGCGACTTGAAAAAATATTGATTCACAGTACGAAACTGTCGCATTCAGTTAATAAATAAACAACCCTACAAACTTTCTACCCCCCTCCAAATAAAAAACCCCAACTCTGTAAACAATAAAACATCTCCATTGTTTAGTTGAAATTGTTAACCTCATGTATCTGACAAGTATCTCATGTATATTCTTATTTTTACCTGTGCTAAAGTGTTCATTTAAAGTACCTTGCTAATAATTTAAAAAATTCTATTATTTTATAACAGCGCTAGCACAAAAGCTGCAGCCATGGAACTATATATTTTATTATTAGGGGCATAACACTCTCACTACCTCTGCAGTCTAATTTCACTTCTCGTAAGAGGCTTATTTGGCTGTCTCACAGTCCCTGACTAAATAATTTTCCCTATTGCCTAGCATTCTCTGCAATGCTAAAGGTCTAAATGACGCAAGGTTCAGGATCACTGGGCACCCTGGGGCTCCTTTCAATTTAAATGGATGTATTTGTTGCAATCAAAATGATATATTCAGAAACTAGCGCTTTCAGTTTGTAGTGTTAGTGAAAGAAATGCATGCATCAAACATTGTAACAGTATTCCATGTCAGCTGCATCAAGTCACTAAAACAGAAGAGCACTGGTTTTGTATAGGTAACAGTTTAACAATTGTAACTTAATGTTTCAGACTGGAAGAATTTGACTAAAACAATGTACATCCTTCAGTCATCAATATACAAGAACAGTATTAGCTAATTAATAAAAAACATTTCATGACAATGCTTTACACAATTATTATTCACATTTTTAATAATGAAGATTAAGTGTTTCTCATTGTATTGTCATTGTAAATAGAAATAAAGTTTAAGATATACTGTCAGTTTTACTTTGTTTCTCATTTTGAAGTACATGAATAATACTAGGCACACATAATACTGCGATCACACATTTCCTAGATCATTAGGACTATTAGTCACATTATGACAGAATCTGATTTTCTGTATAAATATAACATTATCCAAATTCACACAATTAATTTAAGAACAGATTATATAAACAGTTTCATATATTTTCCTATGAAAAAAAGTGACAGAATTGTGTATCATTATGAAAATATGCATAGTAATTGATAGCAACGGTAAATCAAAGTTCTTACATGATTTTATATGCAGTTGTGCCACAATTTGAATCCTAAACTTGACACTGTCACATTATAATTTGTGCAACTTAACAGTCGCACTCTAATTTGTTCAATACCATTGTTTTTCCAAAAATTCTTTGGAAGCACTGTAATAGCACACGAGTTTCCATGTTATACAGCACCAGAAAAATTAACATACGTTAAATGTCATAGTGATTTAGTTTTATAGGGAACCTTGACATACACTAATGTACCTGAATGTAGGCAACTCACCTAAAGTCGCCCACCAAACAAATGCATGACGATCCCGTTTGAGATAAAAGTGATGCAGACCGACCCAACCTCCGAAGAACCAGAGGACGTATGCTATAACCAGCCGAGCCATTACGAAATGCCACGTTTATGAGGTCCTAGAGTTTATACACGACCCATGCCAGTCCTAGGTCATCTTATCTTCCTGAACGGAAATTCCCACTACTGCACATGCGCAGTCACCTGTTAGAGCGATAAAGCTATAAAAGTGACGTGTCCTTAGCCAATAGTTTGCGTCTGTTTTAGGGATAATGTGTGGTGTTTTTCTATAACTCTTTTTGTTAATAGTAGGAGGCAACACTGAAGAGTAAAATACTGAAATGAGAATAGTTCTACAACAAGTTATTTAAAGTAACTTTGCGGGGAACCCCTTCCTTTGGTGCCCGTGGATTTCGGCCAAGGGGATTTCCCACCATTCCCACAATGCAACAGTTTGTGTATGGTTGTTAGGCAACCACAGGTGCTTTCACTTAGACCAGAATGGTTGATCATACGAACGTAATTTAATAATAAATGAGGATTGGTGGTGTAAACTGCAAGATGGAGAGGAAAACTGGACATTTACCCGTGGATGTCAAGCTAGCAGTCGATTCGTTGGTTTGGGTGAAGGTATAGTGCAGAAATACATCACCGATCGAGCCGTGAACTAACTTCCTTGTTTCCTCAGCATACGAAATAATCACTGTTGGTAGTTCCAGTCACATGATTCGTGGTATCAGTAGGATGTACACTGGTTCTGATTTTCTCTGCGTTTTGAATATACTGTATATTACACAGTATATACGCAGGGATATGCATTCATATTCTCTCATTTAGCAGATAATGTTTGCTGTTTAACACTGCAGTCCGCAATATTCCAGTGACATGGCGGTGGTGTGTAAACAATCGAGTCTGGACCTGACAATCCAGTGACCAACAGCATGAGCATCCACCTGCATGACTGGGATACGATGACATGTGTCTGTCAAGCCCGCAAGCCTGACCACCCGAGCCCAATGGTCGCCTCAAAACGACAGTTACAGGCATAGTAACGCTCCATATACATTCTAGGATCAAGATGCTGTTTTTGTGATGCGACTGTGTTAGTCATATACATTTCTATTTAAATTTTCTTCACAATAAGAAATAACGTTCCCTCGGATTTTCTGCTTGTTACTGTTGATACGAAATTTTACGACATGCAATATTTCTGTACAGATCGTCGGGATAGGCAGCACTGCTGTTGGCAAGACGTGTCTAATTAAACACTTCTGTGAAAGCAAGGTAAGACTATTCTACACTATGGTTGGTCAACATTTCAATCTGGATCTTGGCGAGTAAATAAGGATGCACAGAACGTCATGGAATAATTTTGCACTTCAGCCTAATAACGGTAGAATTCTGCATTGAAACGTTGCTGAATACATAAGCCAGATTTTTTAAATAACTTGCTAACTATAATGGTGCATATTTTCCTGCTCTAGTTAGTTGAAAAACCACTAAGTGTAAACACGTTGCCATGATTGTATATCTGAGACACAGCATTAGCATTACTATTGTTCTTTCAAATAAAATGAGCACAAACATGAACACCCATTAACAAACTCTTACGTTGAACTTTGAACTTTTGTGATAGGAGTATGTTGTAGTATCGGTTCTCCATATTTATTACGCTATAACCAAATACATGGCAACTGATTTCTTACGGTCTTTCAGTTATTCGAAAGTTCAGTGAAAACGTAAAAAATAGAGAAGTAACCCATAAGATAACTGACTGTTTCATTGAATATTTTCGATCTCTTTCCAAGGTATACACGTGTATATACTTTATTGCTGTTTATGTATTTACATTATAATTCTGTGTTTAATACTAAGAATAAAAAAATATTCGTAGGCCTAAAAATGATAAGAATTGAGTATGAGTGTACATACCAAATTTAATGACACGTACAACTACAAGCTATCAGCATTTCATAGAACTCATGAAGTAGGAAAATTGGATCTTTAAAAAGATACCATTTTTCAAAGTCCTTTCTTTCCTTTTTGCACAATTGATACACACGTCTTCATAATAATGTCATGTTTATGTCCAGGAGGGAAAGACACGTGCACGAGAGGTCAGTATATAGAAAGGTTAAACACGTCATGTGACACTGTCTTTTTGTAACATTCACGCGAAAAACAAGGTTATCGTTGCATCATGTGTCCGCAGAATTGAACCGCACCGTTTGTATTTTTGCAGCAATATTTCATGCAAACACGTGTTTTTTTCGGCAATTTTCTGTATGATGTGGATAACACGCACATTATGATTTTTTAAAACTGCTTTCTTCTACAATCGGTATAAAAACAGATAACTGAGATACAAAAAAAAATCGTGATAAATGATAAAGGTCACGCATTCTCGTTTGCAAGGAAAACGACTGCAACCGTTTTTGCGTTTATTAAAAATTATTGATGTTTTTAAATGAACTCATTGTGTAGAAGGATATATCACCAGCCAACTAAACAAGTTGACTCATAACTGTACAATGTAGAGAAGGCATCAGGAGAACAGTAAGTGCGAGAGTACCTGTAGGTTTAGATTAATATATATAGATGCTCCTTATGTAACATCTGTTATATTGCATGGAATTACGCTTTCGATTTTAGAACTTTTTGTCGAGTAATATTCGAGATTCGAACCCACACTCTCAGTGTGAAGTTTCAAACTTCTGGGTACAATTTAGACATGATAATCAGCACAGTCACCGATGCTTCTAGGTGCTACATTTTGTACTTTACTTGAAAGTGTCATCCAAAATATAACATGTTGCATTTGAACAGTCTCTGAAAGAGAATGGGAGTTTTAGATATTTCCCACTAGCCGATTGTAAGTTTAATCCTTACAGCGGAACTAACTATTGTGTAATTATTTAACAGGCCACAATAGCACCAGACAGCCAGGATGGCCAGGTACTCTTGAGGGGCGGTCAGGCGTTATAAGGCTGAGGGACCCATTGAATTGAGGGGAACCAGGGGAGGGTCATCAAAAACAAAACCACACGCCTAATGAAAAAAAACCCCACACGATCCAATGCAGAAACTGACGATTGATTTATATCAAAACCCACTGAAATCAAAGCAACGAATGGCGTATTTACTCATACACTAGGGTGAACGTAAAGATTGTAGCTGATAAGTAAAAAATAAGGTATATCAAGGATTATCAAGTGTATTAATCTCCATTATTTTATTTTTAATACACTGGGTCCATTAGCCTACATTTTTACGGTTGATTTTCTGTCTACTTATGCAGAGACTTAGCACATGTTTTCTATCGCACATATCTGTAATTTGATTGGATGGAAAGTTTTGACGTCGCATGTTTCGAGTCGGACTAAAAGAGAAGCTCTGTAAGCGAAAGAAGTCGAAGTATTTGTCATAGAAGAATGGGGACATGATACACCGGACTAGCGAAGGTGGACAAGATCTTACTAGGAACTTAATACATCCACAGCCTCAAATTCACACTCAAACCACACCCTCACCCCCAGCCCCATAATAAATGACCGGCCCCTCAAGTAGGATAGTTGTTCATGGTTCTCAGTGTGGGATATGATGGAAACGGAACGGCAATGAGCGGGTGTTAGGTTTATCTGATGTACATATTGTACACTTCATTGTCATTGTAAATGATACACACAGTTGTCAGTCCTAACCCTTTGCTCCTTGGTAACTACATTTTGTTAGGTCCTCTGACACGGTATGGTGGAATTTCTCTTATGGAGAATAACGTTCCCAGTTCACCCTTCCGTCGTGCATTTGTATTTAATGACACTCTTAAAGGTAACTATCAAACGGTGCCCAGAAATGTCAAGGTATAATGCAGCATGTGACCAAAGTACGTCACAGATGAATTCTCCTTTTGCATACGATACCTGTTTTGAAACTACCAATAGGGATATTCATATACGCATAGAGCCTCTAAAACGCCATGACAATGGCTTGAGAATCATTTGGGATGATCGTTCACTGGTTACCTTTAATATGGACTTCAGCATAGTACTCAATTCATACTTCCGGGTTCGGAATATTCACACATGGGGAGATGTCTGTGGTTGTAACATTTATAACACTACTGGTTCTTATAGGTTTAACCTTAAACTTACCCCCTTGTTGATGAAGTCTGCAGCAGATAATGTATAACATTCACAGTGGGTTACTGTGTTATGTTCATTTGGGGAAATACGCTGTACAGATCCGAGACTTTATATAAACGTCATGTTTAGTAAAATAATATATATACTTGTCAGTCATGTCGGTAAAATAATGAAAAAAACCCCGGTTTGAATAGAAGTGATGCTTTTGTAGACTTAAGTAAGGTCAACCCTGACATGTTGTAGAAATATATTAGGTTTGTAAACATCGACAGAGTAATTTAGCATAGATATAATATACAGTATATATATAGTAGAACCTATATCTGAGTGAATATTGAGTGTGTATTTTGTAGATAATAGGTCGTATTTCTTTAGAAATGTTTATTTTTTGTTGATGGGGAATATATTCTTCCGATTGAAATGTAATAACAGATCTCAATAACAATTCAATGTGACATGATTGACGTTTTGAGTTAAAACGCGCTTTGTATGTAAGCGTTCATGGGGGTTGAAGTTGTATAGTGTTCGCTATCCACTCCCAAGCGGGTTCGATTCCCCCTTGCATGGGTTTAACATGTGACCTCTACTTATCGCTGTACAGTAACATTATTTGTATCCTGGTATATTCTAGCCATCAAAAGTCTACACTCACTAGTGTAACCACTTACTTCAGTAAACTGTTCTAAACTAGATTTTAAAAAACATTCCACACTGTTTTAGGTACTGCTTACACACTAACCGATGGATTGTAAAACAAATTTGTAACTTTGAAAAGAGTATTGCCATGGGTTCAGAATATGATAAAACTTGGTAAAAATTACACCATAACGCAGCTGTTCACATGCACAGTATTTGCACATGTTTTTCAGCAGTCTGATGCACGATCCTTGTGCAAGTCATCTTCCTAAGGTTTGCAGTTGGTTGTAAGTTCCCCTAAGTTAGTGGTGAAATTAATCTTCTATGTATCCATATGTATATATGTAACATATAGTGAGTGTTTTAAGTGATTCTAAACCTTTGATGAGTAGTGTACGATAAACACTGTTCGGGACAGTTGATGAAAATGTGTACACTCTGTACAGGAGCAGGTAATATGCTACAGATGTGTGTGTTTCTTGTACAGCTTTCTTTGTTTATACAGCTGATGACTATGCGAATACATTACACAAGCCAATATTTCATTTCGTATTTACTTTAGTTAATTATATCAATTATAATACAATTAATGTGATTTTACGTTTTGAACTTTGCAAGTTTAACACCGGGTACCAGCCGACTGTTGGAGTAGACTATGGATTTAAGATACACGAGGTGGAAGGGACCGATCGTAAGTAATGTCCCATTACACAGTCCATCAAACATCTGTTACAGTTTTGTGTGAAATCAAATCATTATATACTCTTTTTGATAACCAAGTGGTTAAAGCGTTCGGCGGTCAGTCTGAAGGCCGCGGGTCGCTTCGTAACGCGAAATGCCACTGTCTATGTAGTCGGCTATTGCAGATCCACGACGAGGAGGAACGATGTGTTTTTCTGGCGGATATAGCGTAAGCTTGTCACTCCGATCCAAGTTCGATTCCACGGTACAATTTGTTAATCCCTGAAGATCCGGATTAGAACTGATCTGCAGTAACCCATGTTTGTCATACAAGGCGACTAACGGGATCGGGTGGTCAGGCCCACTGACTTGGTTGACACATGTCATCGTATCCCAAGTACGTAGATCGATGCTCATGTTATTGAACACTGGATTATCTGGTCCAGACTCGAGATTTCACTGACTGCCGCCATATAGCTGAATGCGGCGTAAAGCCCACTCTCCAAAAGCACAGTATCACTATCTACGCCCCTTGTTCTGATTATATGTGTTTGCACAAATGACTGAATATTGAATAGTCTGTTCTTGAATACAATGAGATATGAACAAAAACGTGCTTACGCTGCTGTTGATATTTATGTGTTTATTCCCCAAGTCCGAGTCCACCTCTGGGATCTGTCTGGCAGTACGGAGTACATGGACGTACGGAACGAGCTCTACGGAGGAACAGATGCCATGTTCTTGGCCTATGACGTCACAAATGCGGCATCGTTCGAAACGCTGGACTCATGGATGCGAGAAGTTAAAAAATATTCATCTGGAACGCCAGAAATCGTCATTGTAGCTAACAAGGTAACAGGATTCAAAACTGCGCTTTAGTTTACATACACACATGAGAGCATTGATCATGCAGGAGTCATGTCGGGGCTCTACGTGGGCCTGGGGTCATGTTTCGATGGTGGTGTTCTGCAAACTGGTGATGACGGCTCGAGAACAGAGATGTCTAACCTGGTCATCCTTAAAGATGGAACGTCTCGCAATCGGGCGGTTATCGAAATGTGGCGACCTTTGAGCGTCTGAGTGAACGAGTTCAGTTTTACGCCACTTTTAGCAATATTCCCGCAATATCAGGCCAGGGGACACGGGAAATGGACTTCACATGTTGTGCCCTTGGAGGGAATCGAACCCAGGCCGTCGGTGTTACTAGCATGTGTGTTTTGCTGACCACAGAATTCAGTCATTTGATTTTCCATGTGTATCTGATTCACGGCTGAAGACACACACAAAGAATAAGTCAGTCATAGCACAGCAAGTTCTTGACACTACATGAATTATATAGGCCACATATCCACGCAAATAGTACATGCTCAAGGCGTGTGTAAACATGCTTATTTACGAAATGTTCCTTTTTCACAGACAGACTTGAAGCAGAAGCGTTGTGTGTCGACAGCTGAAGGTAAAAAGTGGGCTTCTCAGAACAAGATGAGGTAACTCAGCAACATTTCTTATATGTTTTCGGATTTTACCAACCGGACCAAAATGTCATGATATGAAAAATAAACTATTATAATATTCAACTGACAGCACCATCATTGGTGGGCGACAAAAATAAACAAACTGCAGATAACATACCAATATTAAGATATATTTGATCAAATACACTGAATGTAACATATTCCGATACGAATGGTTAAACACCTTACAATGCTGCTGTGAACGTTTTATCTCGGCGTTTGAGTGAGACATGTCTCAAAATGAGACATTTTACTGCGATACCATACCTTGTCACAAACCGTTTGAGACGACATCCGGTCAAAGAAACGTTAAAACTCCATTCACTTACATAATTCCATTTCGATCGATCCAACTGAAACAAAGATAGAAAACAAGAAACGTTCTAAAAGTTTAATAGACTAGTGTCTCATTTCACAAACAAACAAACAAGCAAACAAACTCAAACAAACAAAAACCTCCTTGTGTAGCATCAGCAGAAGATATAATATCCTGTTTCAGATGGGACTGCAGAGTGAGTGAATATAGTTTTACGCCGCTTTTAACAGTATTCCAGCAACATCACGGCAGGGGACACCAGAAATGGGCTTCGTTGTACCCGTTTGGGGAATCGAACCCGAGTCTTTGACGGGACGAGCGAACGCTTTAACAACTGGACTACCACGCCACCTTGGGACTTCTTCAGTACTGTTGTAATATATCGAACCTCGACAAACATAATAATACCATAAAAATGTTCTAAGTGAATGATAGCATGGCAAAAAGCTGAAGAAGACAAATAACACGGAGACTTAATAGGTTGTCCCAACAAAGGGAGAGAAACTCGGTTCCTGTACTGCTTGTGTTCCAATCATCTTCCGAGTCATCAACTTCAGAAGCAACTCTCTTTATTGTATATCACCTGAACTTACATCCTGCTTCAGAGTGGTTTTATACCCACAAAACACATGTCAGTCGGACTTTCATAAAAATGGTGCCACTTAATGTTGTTTTAGTGATATAATACCCAACACATCGACGTATTTCAGCACGTGATTCTTGAACCGTTCACGGCATGACATTTACAAATTACATGTGTCAGTGATCCTGTACTTTTAGTGTAATCTCGGACAGATCTAAAATGACGAGAAATATTCCTATCAAATAACACGCAAGAACGAGTGCTTGTTTGCAACAAGAGAAAGTGACAGCGCTGATACCTGTCGGAGTTTTATACTGACAAGAGCATATACTGTTCGTCAGCCTTTACATCTGTGCTTCTCGTAGTCTTTCATATTAAGCTCATTTATCAAACCCGTCAATACAGCAAGCTACATGATGGAGAAATGCTAGGAAATGCATGCCTGCAAGAAAGACACTGGAATTGTAACTGTAACATGAAAAGTGGTTAAAATGTTTCAATACCCACAGCTTTACACTGTTGAGTATGGTGGCGTATTAGGGTTTGTTCGTGATTATTCGTGCAATTTAATGGTTAGTTTACGTCATGGAAGTGAAATGACAAAATTCCGAATTATCGAAAACAAATTTTTTACAATCGATAATTATTTTCAGTCCTAGTTTCGATCGATTTTCGATTATTTCCGATCATCGGAACATCCATACGTAGCGGAAGCAGAATGTACAGGTCGCTGTCGGCAATCAGTTAGATAGGCACACGGCAAATATTGCCAAGCATCATACACAGACACACGGGTAGGGCGCACACATACCCATGCACACACACATCGACTAGACAGACTGAAAGAGGCAGCAACTCATAGGGAATTAACCCTTTTAGTTTTCTTTATACATTTTGTACTGATATTCATCATCGCTGAACTGAAATTGGACTTAACAAGTGTTAGCTTTGTGTTGTATTATTTTTTCACGCAATATCTCTCCACCTTTCTATGTATTAATTCCAACGTGGAAAGTATCCATGTCGCTGCATCTGGTTTCATTAACCTAGTACAGTGAGACACCTTCGTCTAATAACTGCCTTTGAACATTACTTGCATCCATTTAAGGTGAAATATGACGAGAAACGCCATGCGCCTTGTTGAAATAGAGCTTGGGAACATACAATTTGCGGCAACGTGATTGCCAGCTCCCAGACCCGATGTCGGGAATTTGCTACCAACAGTCATCGGAATCTACAGGCTTGTATAATATGTACTGAAACATACTGGAATTGTACATTTTGATATTGGCTTGATATTGACTTCATATTGGCGTGGTTGGCACAGAGTTTGATTGTCCGGATTATATGAAACGGCAGCTTGAGCAAACTGCCGGGGGTCTCTGATTGCGCAGGTTATTACTTAAGGTAGGATTACTGGGACTAAGAAAAACGTCCAGACTCGCGAGTTTGTGGAGAAACTATCATTTGATTATAACAGTTGTTGGGTCATACATTCAGTACTTGCTTGATAGAGGATTTAGTATTTCTACACCTGCTCGTGGTTAACCAAAAATCAGTAATAATCTTTGAATATTTCTTGCATGTGGTGATTGTTTAACTTAGTACATGTATGTTTTAAACGGTATTAAAATTATGATATGGCATTGATTGACATTCAACAATGAATAAGACATTCGTTGGACATATCGTGTATTCGGCTATAGCGGATAGCTAGTCATATCGAGCGGTCGACTAAAACGAGCTTCTGGATATATCTAGTAGTGGGTTGAAATTTAACTCATATAGCTAGTAGTGGAATATAGCGAGTATTTCTTTTCGGCGAGATCGAATCAGTGTTATTGTATGTATCGAACCCGAGATTACCATCTGATTTTGAAAATCTATGGTTTTTGTGAGTTTAGTTTTACGCCGCTTTAAGCACGTTGGTATCACTGCAGGCAGGTAAGGTCAATGTCAGTTTTGGAATTACCAATTCAAATATTCTACCTAGCTACACGGTGGTATTACAGCAGGCAGGTGAGGTCAATGTCAGCTTGTTGATGCATGTGTTCCTCCATCACACTTGAGCGAGTGAGTGAGATAGTCTGTTTTTACGCCGCTTATGGCAATATTCCAGCAATATCAAGGCGGGGAACACCAGAAATGGGCTTCACACTTTGTACCCACGTGGGGAATGGAACCCGGGTCTTCGGCGTGACGAGCGAATGCTTTTAACCACTAGGCTACCCCTCTGCCCTTGAAAGTCTGGCTACATACGTAGATGACTCCAGTTTGGTGTTACCGTGTTTGATGACACCGGTTTTGATTTAGAAATTAACAAGTAATGTGGCATGCAATGATGTTCTTATTCGCTTCTTATGATGTCAGTCTGTTAGTAATCGTGTCTTGGCAGAGCATCACGCGCATCAATCTCTGCAACAGGAATGCGATGACATTTACCAGTAAAGTTAGCGAGCCTGACCAGCGAGATGGAGGTAGATGATTTTTGGTTTGGTACCGATATGATTCAGAGCTGTAGGCTCCGGGATTCGAAATCCGATCCTGTGACGCCCTCGGGATGCAAATCTGCTTGAATGCTTGACGCTGGTTTAACAAGTCCCCGTGGTACTTAGAAGTCAAATTGAATAACGAATTAACCATAATTCTAAAGTTATTTTAATGACGATAACACTCGCAACGGAAACTTGCGAAGATAACCGAGTCACTTACGTTTCTTTGTTCCAGGTACTACGAGACCTCGGCAGCGACGGGAGAGGGCGTGCTTCAGCTGTTCGGTGATCTGTTACAAGGCATCTACAACAGGAAGGGAGGGGGTAAACCCAACTCCACGTGGTCACAAAAGTGGGAGGCCCAAAGACTGTCTGAACTATGTAGCCCCCTCCCGGACAAGGAAAGGGGAAAGTCGGCTCGGGTATGACCGCTGGTCGTCGAAGACAAGTCCGACATGACCTGATCCGTACAGGAACAAGTGAGTGAGCATGGTGTTGTTTTCAGGGATGAGCAGATTCATAAATGTAGCTGTTGTTGGACATTGTTGTCACGGGTGACGTTTCACATGGATAGACTGATTGGCCACTTGTTGACTGGGGAAAATCAATTATCGACATGTGATCAAATGGACGGGATAGCTGCTAGGCAACTGTTGTTGCTGCTAGGCAACTGTTATAGCTGCTAGATTGGATGGAATCATTGATCGACGGGTGATCAGATGGACGGGATAGCTGCCAGACAACTGATTAAGTGGAATCATATTCGACAGCTGATCTGATGGACTGGATAGCTGCTAGACAACTGATTGGATGGGAACATTGATCGACGGGTGATCAGATGGACGGGATAGCTGCTAGATAACTGATTGGGTGGAATCATTGACAGGAAGCTGATGAGATTGATGGAATCACTAACAACTGCCCAGATGATGGCATTGACCGACAACAGATCAGATGGCGGAATTATCCATTTACAACAGATCCCTGAATCTCAAGTGGTCATGCAGATGGAAGGAATCCTGTTTGTAACGGGGAAATGTGATAACCGACAACCGGCATTGACCGACAACAGATCAGATGGCGGAATTATCCATTTACAACAGATCCCTGAATCTCAAGTGGTCATGCAGATGGAAGGAATCCTGTTTGTAACGGGGAAATGTGATAACCGACAACCGGCATTGACCGACAACAGATCAGATGGCGGAATTATCCATTTACAACAGATCCCTGAATCTCAAGTGGTCATGCAGATGGAAGGAATCCTGTTTGTAACGGGGAAATGTGGTAACCGACAACCGGCATTGACCGACAACAGATCAGATGGCGGAATTATCCATTTACAACAGATCCCTGAATCTCAAGTGGTCATGCAGATGGAAGGAATCCTGTTTGTAACGGGGAAATGTGATAACCGACAACCGGCATTGACCGACAACAGATCAGATGGCGGAATTATCCATTTACAACAGATCCCTGAATCTCAAGTGGTCATGCAGATGGAAGGAATCCTGTTTGTAACGGGGAAATGTGATAACGGAAAATTCTGCCGAAAACCTGCATTATGTGTCATCAACATATCAAAAATTAGAAAGATTGGCATCGATAATTGTCAAGACATAATGATGTATGCATCACCAAACCGATTCATGAGTTATCCCTGGGAGGTGCTAAAACGTCCACTGTGTTCTGTTATCCGTCTAGGCTTCACCGAACCCACACGTTCCTCAATATTGTCTATATGTACAGTGGCTTGCATTTACAGGCAAACATGACACTTGGTAATATCCTCATGTGGTGACCAATATATAGTAGCTACTGGTCTCGCTGACATCTCTGATAAACAAACTTGTGTTGGTCTGATCTCAGACAAATATGGCGGATACGCGTTACTTGAAGTCACATCAACCGATGACTTCAGTCTCTTGAAACCGACTCCCCGCAGCAGAAGTACTCATCGTTCTCTTGTACGGCCTGCGCGGAGAAGCTACTGTGTATGCCCTTGGTAACTCGTATTAAATTTGTAAATTACCTGTTTGAAATGTTTGAAAATAAAATTTTGTTTCTTCTTTGATGGTGATTGGACACATTCAGATAATATCCTACATTGTTGCATGTCACCGAGGACATTTAACGGTACAAATATACCATTCCAAAAATTACAAGATGTTGGATTTACAAGAGTGCAAATGATAAAGCCAAGGACGAGACAGATGGTGAATAGGTAACATCTTCACTACACTTACATGCATAAATATGCACAATGTTACAAGCACCACATTCCAAACTTGAGACAAATTGACAGAAGTCTTTTTGTGAAAAGGAATGGCGCATGTAATGTAATTTTATGGCACACTGCCACGGGTAGACAGTTTACCTGGCCATGGAGAACTCAGAGTGACATGACCGGAACTGGTAGGTAAAGTCAGGCCGCCATATACCAAAATTCACCCTTTACGGGTTTGCTGGGCAGTCCTCTTGACCTTGTTTGAATTGATGGTATTGTCACTGTCTTGGTGCTTCTTCCTTCTCATAGGGATCTGTCAACTTCTCTGGACGCCTCTGGCGCGATATCTTCCTGTGTCAGGGGCTATCTCCTCCTGTGTGGCGCCTGGATTCTAACTCCAAACCGGGATGAAAGTTTGAGTGTGCGAATACTTGTGACGGCACAGATGGTCCGAAAATAGTCGAGGCTAAACCAGGTGTCCGGTGAAGGCACATCTAAACAATGAGCCATACCACTAGGACACGATGACATGCAATCCACCAAGTTGTCGATTTGACCACCCGATCCTCTTTAGACACTTTCAATGGAAACCGCATTTATTCTGTTGTACAGTTGTTCTCCACGCTTGTTTTCATTCATGACCTGCACGATAGCGCTTGGGAGACCTGCTTCGACTGAAGCAACAATCAAAATTAATTTGAAAAAAAATATAGGTTCGTTCTTTACATTACTGGTTGATTGTTGCTTTACGCCACGCGCAGTATTAATCCAGCTATATGGTGGCGGTGTGTAAATAATCGAGTCTGGACCAGGCAAACCAGAGATCAATAGCATGAGCCTGGACCTACGCAGTCGGGATATGGTATGTGTCAAGCAAGTCAGCGACCCTGACCAGCCGATCCCGTTAGTCGCGTCTTACGAGAAGTATGGGTTTAGATCTTATTGGATCTTCACGGGTCCAGTATTGTATTAAATACCACAAAACAGTGAATGTGGAAGGAAGATAACGTCTCCAGATGTAACAGACGCCTTCTTGAGACTGCAGCACTCTCAGAGTAACAACTATGAAGACACTAGACTAACGCTTAATTTGGATAGAACCTGGGGAAACGTAGACTTGCTTCACTTGTGACTTTAATATTTAGCAAGAGCTGGGAGTGGTGTTGGGGTGAACAAAGCAGAGACTACGTAGACACTGAAAATGTGTGTTGACTGAAGAGAGGGCGAGCTGGCTAAGACGCCAGGCTAGTGATCCAGCGAGGTTGAGCTGTCAGGATCGAGCCCACCTGTGACCGGGTGTAAGAACCTTGGAGTCAACTTTGTGTGCAGACTCTTTCCGTGTTGTCACAACCCCTAGTGTGCAGTACACAACCCTGTGCACTTAAAAGAACCCACGAATCCGTTGGTATATAACCAGATGGTGGCCACATGAATACTGTGACTATGTGTCCCAGTCCACTCAGCTGTTAATGGATAAATCGTTAGGATGAGAAAACCACAATAGCTCGGTGCGCCTCGTACTTGCAAGAGTTGTATACTCCCCAGGGAGTTGAGACTGATAATACGATGTGCTGTTGAGATTGACATCCAGTGGTCCAAGGAAACAATACTGGCGCCTTGAGCATGCTCTCTCGCGCGGATATGTGCGCTATATAAATATCTTATATCCTATGTATTGAAGGCACTGACACGGTGGGGTGTGCTGAATTTTACAGACAACATGCACAATGTACATGACCCCCAACTCCTAAAATCCATGTACAAAAGTAAGTGATTCCCAACATGCCATGTATACAAATAAATATCTAATTGGATGGTATCCCCGTGTAATTAGAAATGTGCCCTTATAACAAGAGAGGTAATCTGCATGTATGCAGCATGTGTGCACGTGACTGGCACATCCATGCATGCATGATATCACACATTGAAGTTTTGGTCACATGACATAGGTAACATATGTAAAATATCACATTCATGATTTTGTTATATTACATATAAGATAGGTATAGGAAATACACATTCTTGATTTTGTCAAATGACACCTGTAACATATGTATAAAATTACACATTCATGATCTGTAACTTCATAGATGTAAAATGTTTGTTCTATCAGACATTCATGATTTTGTTGCACGAAATTTGTCGGATATGTATATGTAAAACTACACATATGTGCTTTTACGTATGAAAACTATGTAAATATTTCACATTCATGATTTTGTTATGTGACGTGTATAATATTACACATTCGTGATCTTGCAACATAACAAATGTGAAATATCTAAAATATCACACATTCATGATTTTGTTATATGATACACATAATATTACACATAATAATATTTTGCAATATAACAAATGTAAAATATGTATGAAATTGCACATTCAGCTGTTTATTAAATGACATGTGCAAAATGTCTGAAATATCACACTTTCATGATTTTGTAGTGCATTATATGTAAAATAGGTAGAGTATAACACATTCTGTATGTTATGCGATATGCTTAGCATTAGAACGCAATATTATGGTTTATAACATGTGTGAAATAAGTATGATAATCTAATGATGTCTAATACAAGGCAAGTTTAACATAGGTTACTCTTCATACTGTGCGACAATAGAATTATTTCTAGTCATGTTCAAGGGTGGATAATTCCATTTAGTATTGCTGACCGGGTGACCGGGTGTAAAAACCTTGGAGTCAACTTTGTGTGCAGACTCTTTCAGTGTTGTCACAACCCCTAGTGTACAGTACACAACCCTGTGCACTTAAAAGAACCCACGAATCCGTTGGTATATGACCAGATGGTGGCCACATGAACACGTAAATACACCTAGTTGCGGGTACAACAACGTGCAGCAAACTTGGACAAAGTGCTGTGACTATGTGTCCCAGTCCACCCAGCTGTGAATGGGTACCTCGTTAGGATGAGAGAGACACACTAAACTCGGTGCGCCTAGTGGCAGCAAGAGTTGTATACTCCCCAGGGAGTTGAGATTGAAAAACGATGTGCTGTTGAGATTGACATCCAGTGAAAAATACTAGCGCCTTGAGCATGCACTAGTGCGTGGATATGTGCGCTATATAAATATCCTATCTATCTATCTATCTCTGACAACAGGGCAGATTTCAAAGGAAGGATATATATAATAAGTGAGTGGGTAAGTGAGAACAGTTGTCAAGAATATACTGTTTTAGTTTTATTATTTTTACTTATTATTCTTTTTTCCTTTAGTCTTAATTAGTATTTGGTCGTATCCGAAATTTCATTTACAGTAGTAGTCAAACCTGAAACAACTGGCTAGATCGGTTATATCAGATGTGTGGAATTTCACTGTCAAAAACCGTGACTAACTCCTCTCTGCCACTATCGTCACTTGAGGGCACTTTATTGATCCACGCATGTTTCGTTTTAATATGATGAAATCAGTTTTAGTAGGACTCGTAGCCTGGTTCAGTGGGTATGTTGGGTTGGCTTCCCCAACCATGGAAACCAGCCTTGACCCGGCCTTGTATTCAGTGTGAACTATTTGTCACGCAGATATCCCATTAACATATTTTTCACACTAACTCCATTCCTTTATGCGACAGAGTTCCTCTAGTTACCCATCCCGAATAATATTTACGAATTAATCTATACTAAAATTATTAACAAAACATAACACAACAATCTGTAGAGAACTCACAAAAATAACTCCCCCTCCTCCCCCCCCTACCGAATCGGGTCGAATCACAACGCTGAAGAAATAATTTTCGCTTTGTACGAATACTTTCCTAATCTGACAATACGGGATCTTAATAATGTTGACTCGTGGTGTCGTGACGTAATGGTCCGGTTACCTCCCATTGCTCTATATTTAGAAACAGAAATTCGCACATTAGACTGCGCATGCAGGTTTCTATCAACTACGTTGTACTGACACCCACCTGAACTGCTAAAACGAGATGGGATATTCGACCTGGATTATTCTATGTTCCAGTATCATGCAGTCATGTTTATCAATGTGTCCGGAAAATGTGGACAGAGTAGCTAAATGTGGAAATTCAGGAACGATCAAGTACCATTGCCAGTACGACGCTGACTCTGATACGACAACGACACTCTGTGCGCCTGAGGTGAATTGCAGTGCAGGTAGTATACAACCTCAGCGTACCTATGTACGTTTCTTAATTACTGTCACATTCGGCCTCAAAACGTTCTCACCTGGGAAAACATGAGGATCCACCATCATATATTACTCACTGTAAAAAATAAAGGAACAGATCTGTCATCATCATTTGATCTGTGGCCCCCCCTACTTTCGTTTGTGTTTAATTTGACAAGCGTTCCTGGCGCAACAGGAAACGCGCCCCACTTTGAATATGTCCTCAGAAAAAGCATCTTTTGTGCACACGTCTGCGGGACCAGCCATATGTTGAACAATACTTAATGCGTCAAGTCCTTACAATTATGCCAAGATAATAATGAATGCTAAGAGTTGACACGGAGCGTGTTATCTGCGAATCATTGCAACTGGTCCTATGAGGGATGGCGCTAACGCTTTTGTAGTAAAAGTAGGATCAGCGAAATAGGATCAGAGATGTTTCTTAGTTCAAACACAGATGTTCGTTTTATGTGGAGTGTGGAAAATCTGCAGCGCCCAGAAAACGCCAACAAACCCAAACAACAACAACAACAACAAACAATTCGGCAAGAAAATTGGAAAGCAATAATGTATGTATGGTTCGTGGGTCATAATTTTGTGAAATCACCTTAAATAACATGCCCTGTGAACATGTAACCAGCCCTGCATTAAAAATAGGAAACTGAGGTAAGGTGTTAAAATCAAAGAATTTCTTATAGTGAGGTAAACGTAAACATATGCAAAAGCAAATTTTACAAAGCATGACTTGGTGGTCCCTGTTGATTCATTGAGTGACACTGCCATGTGAATGCGACAAACAGAATGGTCATTATCTTTGGCAAAAATGACCTCTACATGTTCTTCATGCAGTTAGCACAGGGGATTTGTAACTCTCCTCGTGAAAAGTAAACATGTGCAACAGCAAATGTGACAAAAACGACTTGGTGACTGAAAGCATTCTTTAGACCAATCACGTTTAGTGTTAGATAAATGGGTAGGCCGATCCGTGGAAGTTATGGTTTCATTGATCATGAACTAAACATACAGACGTCGTCTTGCTACCACAACTGTAAACTATTTTCAAAATATCACCCATAGACAGTGACATGGTAAACTATACAGCCATGGAAATAGCGGGCCGTCGGGTAGATGCTATTTCAGACACTGCTTATGAATGGTGTTGACTGGAGATGGCTATAGATAGAGACCATGGAGATCGATGGTCCCAAATGATGATCACATGCTATTGTCAATACTGCCCCCCCCCCCCCCCCCCCCAACACACACATTTACACACACACACACACACACACACACACACACACACACACACACACACACACACACACACACACACACACACACACACACACACACACACACACACACACACACACACACACAAAAGCATGGGCGGATCCAAAGAGGGCGATCTAAACCCCATCCCCCACCCCCCATTGGAGATGATTTTCATTTACGTTGTTGACTGGAGATGGCTATAGATAGAGACCATGGAGATCAATGATCCTAAATGATGATCACATGCTATTGTCAATACTGCCCCCCCGCCCCCCCCCCCCCCCCACACACACACATTTACACACACACACACACACACACACACACACACACACACACACACACACACAAGCATGGGCGGATCCAAAGAGGGCGATCTAAACCCCATCCCCCACCCCCAATTGGAGATGATTTTCATTTACGTTGGCAGAGCCAAGGAGTGTAGACACACACGAAAACACACACACACACACACACACACACACACACGAAAACACACACACACGAAAACACACACACACACGACCTGCCTATCTCTCTCTATGTCTCTCAGTGTATCAGTCCTAATAATGAGGATCACATCGTGTTATCAATATGATAACGAGCATTAAGTCCCTAAAACGAGCACATGCTATTTTCAATTGCAGGAACATTTGCTTCTCTCAATTCAATGGAGAAGCTCGTGGCATGCACGCCATGCTCTCCAGAGATGTACCAGCCCAGTGCCAAACTCTCCACAGCCTTCACCCAGCCCAACTGTGACTACAGAAAAACTCCATGTGAAGAAGGTGAGCTGCTATGTGCAGATGACTCCCCTTCACAGAACTTCATGTGTACCTGTGATGAAAATCAAGGATGGAGACCTAATCCTACTGAAGGATGTGGCTGTTTTGTCAAGGTCTTCAGCCCCTGTGTATGCCAGCACCACCAATGTCGACCTAGTGAAACATTAACATCAAGTAAGTGTCGTGCAAATATGAGTTACTTCTTGGTTGTTTTAAATAGTGTTTAACATCGAGGTACATGTGAAACATGCTGTTCACTTTAGGCAGGTGAGTTTGTTAAAATAGCCTCTTTCCACCCAGCTGATAATGGGTAACCCTTGAATAAAGGCATGTGACTATAACCTTCTAGCCTTTAACAGGTAGCTGGGGTTATGGGATATCTGGAGTAATAATAATCAGATTCTGATTTAAGTACGCGAGCAACCACTTGGTTTTTGGAGACTTTTTTTTTTTTTTTTATTTTTTTTTTATTGGTTCATGTGATTACACATAGTACAAAACACAGGTACATATGGATGGATGATATACAGAAATCATATCAACATTTTGGTAATAGACATATACAGGTTGATATAGGTGATTGGTAGGTATATAGGAAGATTAAAATTTATCCAAGTACTGGGAAAAGAGGGCCCCATTTATGACTGAAATGATCTATTTTATTAGTTTTTTGGCATATATGTTTCTCAACAAAGAATATTTCTTTTAGGGTTTTTGTAAATGAAGTCATATCAGGATGTATATTCTTAATACTACATATGTAAATGTGTCTTTTGGCTGCAAGGGTGATGTGGTTTAGTAATGTATTTCGGTTTAGAGTACCAAACCAAACCATATGTTTTGTAAAGTGAAATGGATGAGGGAATGAATTGTTGAGCCAAATTTGTAATTTTCTCCAAAATGTTTGGGTCACTTGGCATTCCCAATACACATGACAGACAGTCTCATTTATATCCTTGCAGAAACAGCATGTACTACTATCAACTTTCTTCATTTTAAGCAATTCTCTTTTAGTATAAATAGCACCTTGTAGAAATCTATATTGAAAATCTATGAGTTTTGTGTCTTGCAAATCTTTTCTGTATCCTGTGAATATTTTTTCCCAGTCAAAGTCTGTTTTTGGGAAAAACCGCTGCCACTTTTTACAAACATTTTGGTATATATCATTGGAAATAAGTTTATCATAAAAAGTTCTGCATCCTTTAGATGTTTTTATGAGACAAGTCTGGCAATGGTTAATATTTAAATCCCAGACTGGTATTGAATGACATTGATTTAGAGTATTTTTCCAAGAATCTGGAAATGTGTGTAGTAAATATCTATAATCTAAAAAAGTACCTTGGATATCATATACTTCTTTTAAAGATTCCAATGACAATAGTCCATTTTCGTCACAAATATCCCTAATATTAATAACCCCTTTATCTGCCCAATTCTTTATATAGTTTAATGAATTTTTGAAATTGTGATTAAACCATAATGGTTGTGATAGAATTTCATTGATGTTATTTGGGTCAATATAATGTTTTTGGTGAAATAGTTGCCATGCTTTCAGTGCATCCTGCCAAAAAGGGTTTTCAATCTTAATGTAGGCCTCAGAATTTGCTCCTAAATTAAATATGTCTTTGAAAGGTATGTTGCATGGATTTTCCTTATCACCTTTTCCGAAGTATCGTCGCAACGTGGATAATTTCAAAGCGTCTATAAATGTTTTAATATCGATCATTCTCAAACCTCCTTCTTTATAGTTATTTTTTATTATATTCCTCTTTATTTTGTCATTCTTGTCATTCCAAACAAATTTAAAAAGCATTTTTCAATAGAAGTAATAAAATCTGCTGGTGGGTTGGGCAGGGAATTGAAAATATGAACCAATTTGGAGATTGCTAGAGTTTTTATTACTGTTATTTTACCAATAAGTGTTAAATTTCTCTTTCTCCAAGATGCTAGGAGTCTATTAATTTCTTCAAGTCTTTTCCTAGTGTTGATTACCCATAGATCTTCAAGATCTGGTGTAAATTTGATACCTAGTACATCAAATTCACCAACTACCCATTCAACTTTTAGATCATGACATATCATATCAGTAGATTTAGCTTTTGATCCAATCCATATTGCTTTTGATTTATCCACATTAATTTTCAAACCTGACATCTTGTAAAAAGTATTAACTGTGTCTATTGCAGAGTACAAACTCTCTTCAGTTCCATTCAGAAATAGTTCAGTATCATCGGCATATTGATTCAGTTTATATTCATTATCATAAATAACTATACCTTTGATATTTTCATTATGTCTTATCATGCAACCAAGAATCTCAGCTACAAAGAGGAAAAGATATGGGGATAAAGGGTCTCCTTGTCTACAGCCCCTTTCATTTGAAAAAAACTCAGATAAGTTACCATGCTGGATGACACAAGATGTTGTTTCGTAAGTTAGTGTATTTATCCATCCTATCAGTTTGGGGCCAAATTTGAATTTATGGAGGACTAGATTGATAAAATCTTTTGAAACAGAATCAAAAGCTTTTTCAAAATCAATAAGGATTAGCAAACCAGGGATGTTCTGTTTCTTTGTTTCGAACATAATATCATATAATAATCTTGTATTTTCACTAATTGTCCTCCCTGGTATGAAACCAGTTTGGTTAGAATGAATGAGTTCGTCTAGGGTCGTTTTTAATCTGTGTGCTATACAGGAGCTGATAATTTTGTAAATAGCATTCAGTAAAGTGATCGGTCTCCAGTTTTTAAGTAATGTTCTATCTTTATTGGTTTTTGGAATACAGGTAATAACACCTCTTTTCCAATTCACAGACATTTCATTCTTGGCTAATACATCTCTAATGAATCTATAGATCCATGTTTTTAATTCTTTCCAAAAAAATTTAAAGAAATCAATAGGAAAACCATTCTCTGGACTTTTATTATTCTTCATTCTGTGCACAGTATTACTAATTTCATCTAAACTGATTTCTCTTTCAAGATAGTCCCTCTGTGTTTGGTTTAAGATTGGAGTATTAATATCCTTCAAACAATTTTCATCCTCATATTGTTTGTGAGAGGCATACAGATTTTTGTAAAATAATTTTAGTTCATTCAGTATTGACTTGCTGTCAGTAATTTCACTATTATCATTAGTTACTAACTTGTTGATTGATCTTTGGGTGAACGTTCTATTTTCCAGGTGACAGAAATATTTTGAAGGTTTTTCACCTTCTTCATACCAAAGAAGTCGGTTTCGAATTTGTATTCCTTTCATTTCCTCATTTTTAATTTCTTCCATTTCTTTCTTATATTTTGATAGTTCACTCAAAAGTTCTTCATCTATGTTTTGAAAGTTTTTTCTTATAGTATCTTCAACCTGTTTTATTTTAAGTTCTAACTGTTCTGTATTTTTTGCTTTTGTTTTCTTCAAGTAGGATGAGAAAGATATAGTCTTTCCTCGAATTTTCATTAGTAACGTTTCCAGAAATAAGGAGTTAGAAATAGTAAGTATAATATTTTCGGTGTTATTAAGATCATCCAATTTTTCTGTTGCATATTCCTGAACTGTGTCGTTCAAAATAGATCTGACTAAGTTTCCATATTCAGGATTTAACAGCAATGAAGTGTTAAACTTCCAATATCCATGTCCTCGTTCCTGGCCTAAAGTGTTGGAAAAGGTTAATGTAATTGTTGAGTGATCACTTTTATAGCCTGGCAAAATATCTGAGTCTAGAGTTATGTCAAATATATCCTCTGATACAATAAAGAAATCCAGTCTGGCTTGTTGTCTTGGATTTTTTTCCCACCAGGTGTATTTTCTGCATTTATCATTCATATTCCTCCAAACATCAACAAGATTATAAGATTCAATAAATTCTAAAACAGTATTTCTTGATTTAGGGTTGTTTACATGTTTATAATTCTCAAGATCAATTGTTGGATCAATCACCAAATTCCAGTCTCCAACTATTATCAGAGAATCATTCTCAAGATTTAGAATATTTTTAAATAGATTAGTGTAAAAATTACTGTCATCGATATTTGGACCATAGAGATTCGTTAGTGTTAGTCTTTTATCCTCTATTGTTACATCAGCTATTATATAATTTCCATTTTCATCTATTAAGGTCTTATGTATTTTAAGATCAACATCATTATTAAAGAGAATGGCCACTCCTCTGGAATTAGATTTAAAAGGTGCAATTATGGATTGTAAACCCCATTCATTTCTCATGATATTGCAAGTAGATGCATCAATATGAATATCTTGCAGACATATGATTGAGTGTAGTTTTTTCCGGTGTATGTTCATTAATTCTTTTCTTTTAAATTTGTCTGCAAGTCCTCTACAATTAGCTGAGATAACTTTGATTTTCTTAACATTATCCATTGTAGTCAATGGTTACGAGAACTATCAATATACCTAAAATTAAACTGTCTGACACAGTGGTATCCTTGCCAACTGAATGGAGGTAGAAGCGCTCATAACATGCTTGTGGGAGAGCTTGTACAGTAAATATTTGTGTTGTGATATCACGAGAACCTTTTTTTCCTGATAAATAGAAAACATGTATTAAAAGAAATAGAGGGTAACTAAAACGAAATAGCGGGCGAACCATGTTCTTGGTCTTCGAAGTCAAGCCGCATGAATGATAGTCCAAATGTGTGCAATGTGAACTAGAGCTAGATGTCCAACTGACGTAATATATATACATTGATGCCGGGACCTGCCTCTAATAGTATTGAAAGAGGAATACTTATCCAGAAACATCCTTATACTGAGTGGAGAAAAAGCGTAGAACGTCATAGATAACATCATACGAAATTCGTCTAACTGTGCTAACACATCCATCAGAGTAACGTAACAACATCCGGTAGCCCCGGGGTGAATGAAGCCGCTATAAATAGATTACCACGTGTATTTGTTTACAAACATTAGAAGCAAAGCAAGGATGGAAACGTTTTGGTGAGAATGGCTCCCAGAAAGCTTCTCGTTGCCAGATCGTCGAATTGTTCGGCACATTTGGGTTGTATAGTCATCGTGCCCAACTTCAACAGTAGTCTTAGATGTATATAAAGTAAATTACGTCGTTTGAATACTTATTTATCCCTTTACCGGAGTGGTGCACATGTTTACATATCCGTGCAAACAGAACACAAAGATTAGAAAGTTTCGTACAGTCCAATTGTTCTCCAGTTATCTTGTGGGTTCTTCCTGACCTGCAAGGAGATGTCGATTCCTTTTTCAAGAATCCGTGTCTGTACTTTATGGGTTTTTCTCAGTTCAAAGGCTTTATTTGCAAGGCGACCACGGTGTTTTTTCAGAGAGACAGGGAGATCAGTTCGGATCGTGACCTTCTTTTCCTTCAGAATTCCCCAGTTCTTGCCTGCAGCACTGTAGACATTCTGTCTATCTATTGCCCTGACGAATTTCACTACGATTGGCTTCGGCATTGAAGCCCTGAAGTTTTGAGGATCCGTGCTTTTTCTGGGTAGTCTGTGCACATTGTCGAACATCATCTCCTTGGCATGCTGTATCCCTAGTAGACTGAAGATTTCTTTTGCGGCTGTTTCAGGATCTTTTTCGTCGGGTATGCCATAGATTAGCAAATTGTTTTTCCTGGAGTAAAGTTCAAGAGTGAGAAACTTTTTGTCATATTCTGTTTTCATCGCCGACATATCATCTTTTAGCTGATTTATTTCCAAAATGTTCGCCTCAATTTGTTCAGCATTGTAGTGAACAGTGGCAAGTATGTCGGACGTTTTCGTGTGTAAATCCTTTATCTCAGTATTCATTGATTCCATTCTACTTACTATTTCCTTAGTTTGTACTTGTAGAGCTTCAGCAATAAAGCTTTTTAAGTCGTCCCGGTCTACCTTGTCCGAGTCGAGAACAATGGCGGCTGGCGTGGTTGACAAGCTAGATGTGCTTGTTGTTTTCTCGGTGATCATACTGGATCTTGTCTGAGCCCCATCATCTAGAATTGTGTGCGACGGCTTACCGGGCGCATCTGTATCTTGTTTTGCTCTGTTGTTTCTTTTCATGTTGGACATTTTTAACTTAAAGCCGGCTTTTCGAAGAGCAAATGGTTAACGTGTTGTCATGTGGTGACTGTAGGTGGCGCTCTGTTTTTGGAGACTTTGTGACGTAGAAAATGACATATTATTATTATCTTTTTTTGTTATTGTTATTAATATATCAGTTAAATCGTGCTTGGCAGATCAATGCACCAAGTGCTTTATTTGCAATAACGCTATCTTTGCCAGTGGAAGCACGGATGGCAAATGGTCTGAGGCGGTGGAATTCGTTGCACAGAATTACGCCACTTAGACAGGCCTTAACAATATTTGATTGTGGGTTCGAATGCCAGTTCGATGATGTATCTAGGTTTGTCAGCGCTGAGATGGTGACAGTTATTTCCCTTCCATATCATGCTAACAGGTCGTGATCGAAATGTACTACTCTCTTCAAATCCAGCACTCAAACCTGCTGATTCTTGGGAGAGTACATACTCGTTTGGTTTGTGTCTCATACAGGATTCGAACCGATGCTCTCAGAGTAAATTAACAAAAGCAGGCGGCCTAACTCACAACGCCACAGAGGTTTGAACTATAGATGGACATTGGAAACTGGTAGCGTAGATAGTCACCTGCTTGTACCTGCGATAAGCGCAAATTGGCATGTTGTCCATGACCGCGAGTGAGTGAGTTGAGTTTTACGCCGCACTCAGCAATATTCCAGCCATATGGCGGCGGTCTGTAAATAATCGAGTCCGGACCAGATAATACAGTGACCAACAACATGAGCATCGATCTGCGCAATTGGGAACCGATGGCATGTGTCAACCAATTCAGCGAGGATGACCATCCGATCCCGTTAGTCGACTCTTACGACAAGCATAGTCGCCTATTCTACCCCGGGACCTTCACGGTCCTGTGACTGACCTATGTAAATACACTTTAGGAAGGTGTCAGTTGCATCAAGCGTTGTATTGGGAAATAATGTCAAATGAGGTACGAAATTAGTCTCTGTGGCTCTGAAAACAGTGATAACGGGGTCATAGTTTTGAAAGTTAAGTAAGGTTGGGTATTGCCAAAATGTTCATATTGTGATAGACTGATTCATATGTGTTGGCGTTTTGCAGTGTGTATTGCAAGAAAAATACTGTTTCTCCCTTTCTTTTGAAACCATGTCCGCTATCAGGACTCAGACGTGATTGTCCAAGGTCAGTTGAAAATGTTTCCAAATGGAAGACTTTGAAGTTTGGAACTTGAGAAACATCATCTGCAGCGGCGTCCGTCATTTGGGTTTGTTTATTCCTTCAACGAGTGCCGAAAGTCTGCACAACAAATATTGGCGCTTTAGGTCCGTGTCGGCCACACTTTTCACACATTTAAAAGACACGGAGGTGAAAATGTGAAAGATAAACTTGAAGGAAGGTGTTTGTAGCGGTATACAAATTAGGGGTGAGACGATATGCACTCACAAGGGTACGCGACGTATTGCAATACAATACGCATGTTCGGTTCGGTCCGTTTCCGCTCGCTATATGGCACATGATCATAATACAAAATGATTAGATTTCTAGACAATTTCGAAAAGAATTAAAAATGTTCATAACATGGGAAAAACCGACAGGGAAAACCGACAATACCGAATGTTTGGATTGCAGTACGGTATACCAAACCGATGGCAAAATACGGCTCAACTGATAACGCGGTATACCTTTCACTCCGAGTGAGTTAATATTTAACGTCACATCGGCAATATCTCAGCCATATCGTGACAAGAACATTTAATACTGAAATGAAATATATGTCTGTTATAAAACCTGTCAACAAAGGACAGTAAAACAAGTAGAATATCACAGAGTAGAATATAAGACTAGTAACTATACATAAAACAATTTATCTATAGAGGACAATGCAATATACAAATGGGCCATAGATTGCTAACAACTGAAGGTAGATCACCATACTAGGGACCATGGGGACTTACAGTACCTTTGTTACCTGCATGGAGCCTAGCTGGATTTACATCATCCCCTCAGCTGTCAGCAATTCGGGAAATCTAACCATTCAGTAAAAGAACACGTATTCTACGATTAAAAACATGGAAATACTTTACTTTGAATGTTTGTGGACCTACGTACCCTTTCACTCTGAGCAAATATCATCAAGTAGTATATATTTTGCTCTGAGGTTAATACCAGAAGTGTACATCAATGTAAAAGGAATGTTATTTACGTCAGGCAGCATATTAATATTTTATACATACATCCAACCAGAAAGTTTCGTCATCGCTTAATTCTTGGATGTAATTTATACATCGGGAAATAATTAAGTAGTAAATAAACTCCCAGACACAAGAAAGCATGCGTTATTAAGTGGTGGTAGGTTAAAACGAGTGACTGGGTGAGTGAGTATGGCTTTATGTCGCTTTTAGCAATATTCCAACAATATCACTGCTTGAACACTAGAAACGGGCTTCACGCATGTGAGGAATCGAACCTTTACGAGCGGACACTACCAGCTTTGTACTTTGGATTCGTTGTGATGAAGGTTTTCATAACTTTTGCAATTTTTTTTTATAAATCAATGTCCCAATTTTTCCTTTCGTTTACCCGTCAATATATTTTCAAATGACACAGAATTTGTTAAAATTTCTTATGAGTCAAAGTTTGCTTTGTGTGCACGACAGAAACCGAAATGGATGTCACTGTTTCATGAAAAATCTTTAACTGGTTTTTGATTTCAGATTTCGTTTTTTTCAGGTTTTTACATGAAATATTCACCTTTTACCGTTACAGATTTCACTTGTGTACCATTCAGTAAACCAGTTTTGTAAGTATCTTTTCTCGCTGGACATTCTCACCATTTTCGTGGACTACCGGCTGTTATTTACGCATGATTCGATTTAAACATTACATGAAATTGATATAAATGCTATGCTTTGCAACGTTTCAAACATTTAATGAGATAAAATTACAATGCATTCAATGTGTGTATTTATTTAGCATGGCATGAGAGCTAGATCGCTTGTACATCTAACCTACCTTTTACACTGACAAAAAGTATTTTAAATGAATATTTCACCAGCGTTTCCTTTCTATCACCTTCATGTACTTAAGTTTGAATTCTTGTAGTGATCCAATCGTGAATATATAATAATTCAATACCCTCACACCAGTCATGGCTGCCGTATGGTGTATAATATCATTATTATTTATGCATTATTATTTTATGAATATACCCCTGTCTCCATCAGGAACAGCCCAACAAGTGGACCTTCAGGTGCTACAATATCAGCTATCATCTTGGGGGTGCTCTTGTGTATTGCTATCCTGATCATTATAACTTTGGTCATACTACGTAAGTGGCCTTGCTGTAAATCGTAGAATTACATTCCGTGAATTTGTACTTGCGATGTACAGATGTGAAGATGTACAGATGTATTTTGTTCATTGTAATTGCTCTTGAGATCAGTTAGTTTATTATTTCAACATGTATTTGTATTCTCAATATTCTTTTCTTCAGCAACTCAGGCATGTATCAGGCCGCTAACGGGACCGGGTGGTCAAGCTCGCTGACTTTGTTGACTCATATCATCGTATCCCAATTGTGAAATTATGCTTGTAGTAAGAGACACCCACATTACGCTATCGCACGTCACTCTGTTTTGAAAGTGTGCTTCTCGTAAGAAGCCAATAACGGGACTATCTAGTCTGACACGCTGACACATGCCATCGTATTCCAATTGCAAAGAACGATGTTCATGATGTTGACCACAATTATCTGGTCCAAAACTATTATTTACAAACGGCTGCCATATAGCTAGAATGTCCCTGAGTGCCTCGTTGAACGCAATGAGGATAGGATGATATGTGTCAACCAGGGCCTAGATTTTCGAAGCTCTCTTAGTGCTAAGATACTAGTAGTCGTAAGTAAATGTTGACGTATGGCACTTACGACTGTTATAGCGCTAACAGAGCTTCGAAAATTTAGCCCAAGTCAGCAAGTCTGACCACCCTATTCCTGTTGGTTACCTTTTACAAGCTTGATGAGTTGCTGAAGATCAATCCTAACCCGGATCTTATATTGTAATGGACACAATATATAATGTGTGGGATAATTCTTTATATTGTCTTGTCTAAAGCCAGTGGTGTTCCAATGCAGGATATCGGAACTCGCATAACGTTTCAGTGACAAGAGGAGAGACCAACTCAATGATCAGTTCACCTGGGCCAGAAGGTAAAGACTTTTACTGTACATCCATTGTCATTGTGAGATATGAGGTGTGGTGTGTTCCGTTTTAACACTTTATTGCTTGTTAGTTGTTCAATTTCACACTGACCGATATTCCAGCCAGGCGACAGTCTATAAATATTTGAGCCAAGACCAGACAACCCTGTGATCAACAGCATCAGCATCGATCTATACGCAGTTGGGATATAATGACATTTGGCAGCCAGCCTGACCAGCCCATCATCCCATTAGTCTTATAGACAAACATAGTCAACATTTATCGAAAGCATGGGTTGTTGAAGACCAGTTCTAACTTGAGCCCTTGTTTGAAAAACTGAACTTTATCAAATTAGAGGTCAAGATTCAGAAAGGTTAATTGTACAAATGTCCTCCGGCCTATATACAAGAGAGTATATACATATCCTAATGTTACACACAGGACGCAACATGTTCTTAAACATTTTATTTCTTTTAACTAGTTCATATTTAATATCTAGTGAAATATTTTATATGTGAGATTCGTTCTTATCAAATGATCATTAATATATTTCTTTCGAAGGTCACTGTAACGTGGACACATGAACACAGCGTGACAAAGAGACACCCGTAAATGTATCAAAAACTGCACTTTATCAGGTTACAGGTATTATATCATACATCTGCCCAAGCATGACATTCGTTTATGGTATTACTCAAACATAGCTCTAGGGTTCTATATATTCTGACACATGACATCGATGTATTTGTGTCTAAATAATTCCTTCCAACTTCGGTAGTTAATAGTTAAATCTGTCAATTAACTCCCTTGCTTTGGAAGGATGCGCTTCTCAACTGATGCTTATGTGTCTGTTTACATCCAATTCAATGTACAGACGACCCGTGAAGAGTTAGATTTGGTTTTCAGGAACCCATGGATGTCGTAAGACCTATGGTGAACACTTGTATTCCAGTTGGTTAGATCGATGCTCATGATGTTGATCTCTGGATTGATTTTCTGGTCCAGACTATATTATTTACCCACCGTGGCCATATAGTTGGAATAATAGGATTTCCGTCTTAAACAAACCAATATATTTTTCAAGTTGATTCTGATCGTTGCTTCAGTCGAAGCAGGTCCATCCAGCGCTGTGGTGCAGTTCATGAATGAAAACAAGCGGGGAGAACAACTGTTCAACAGAATAAAGACGGTATTCATTGAATCTGTTGATCCGAAGAGCCTTCTACTACGGATAGACTTCGGGGACTTCAGTGATGTAAGTGCTTGTAGGAAAATAATGTCATTACTTTTCGGTTGACTAGATATAACATTTTGCTCATGAGTGTGTCCACGACTCCAAATGTCGTCTCATCTTATAGCTAGTTGTACACTCGTCTGTGAAAGAGATTTTTAATGTTTCTAAGAAAGATATTTCTAAAATGTAATGTTTCGAATAACTTATAGCTGGACAGTTGTAGACAGTTGAGAGGCTCCTAGTTCGTGGAAGGAGACATGTTATATACAGCTGTAACATGTAAAGTCAACGAAACAGACCCCAGTCCCGATAGCGTTCCGAAGCAAATTGCATATGGCATAAAATGCGAAAACATGCTTAACAGTATATAAAAGGATCACCGTAAATCTGTGACGACAAAAGGCTTTTCTTTAAAAATATGAAGGCATATAAGGATTAATATTGTAAGACTGGGTAAATTGAGTGAGTGAGTGAGTTTGGTTTTACGCCGCTTTTAGCAATATTCCAGCAATATCACGGCGGGGGACACCAGAAAATGGGGCTCACACATTGTACCCATGTGGGGAATCGAACCCGGGTTTTCGGCGTGACGAGCGAACGCTTTAACCACTAGGCTACCCCACCGCACCAAGACTGGGTAAAAGTGTTAACGAAAATTATGAAGTTAGGAAATGCGCGGTACACAGGTAAACGTAAGTTCGCGAATGAAAAACTCTTCGAATAAAACGCATTTCGACCGATTTTGTTTTTAGGAAAAACTGAATGAGTATATCGAGAAAAACACCCGAGAAGACGGCGCCGCTCAGCTCCTGCGGACAGTGAAGAGACAATTCCCCGATAACTGGGTCGAGAGGCTAACGATAGCTCTAAAGCATGAAAGCATTGGCCTTTCACACGTTGCTGAAGAAATGGAAAACATCAGAAACAGATTGTCTAGTATGTGAATATTGCATCTTTGAAAACGTATTGGTTTTTTTAACACTGTATATAAGGTGCTTTACATATGCCTATAAAATGCGTACAACTACACATATGATGCTTACTTCTTCCGGTCTAAGTAAACTTATCCTCTGTACTTTTAGTTACACTCCACTACAGAGTCTAACAAAACCTTATGGGAGGTCGCGTCAGGTAACCTTTTAGATTGACTAATCAGAAAACAGTTTACCAAATCGCGAAAGTGCATATTCACCCATACCTGAACGTTTTTTCTCGAAAAGGTTCGTACCAGAAAGATTCTGAATGCAATTTAGCCTACGCTCGCTTCCGGGTGAAGCACACGGCTTACGTACAACCATGACGACGGTGAGTAAACAGTCGTTGAAAATAGTGTTTTTGGCAATATTCAAGGATGTTATCTTGCGGAAATATTAACTAATGGTAACCATGTCAACGGAACCCCCAAAGCATATATACTGCAGGTCAAATATCTGTGTTATGTGCGGATTCTTGTTTTTGAAGGGATCGGTGTCGTTGTCGGTGTCGGTGTCGGTGTCGGTGTCGGTGTCCGTGATCAGAATATTTTGAAAGTCCCTTCGATCCCTAAGTAGTAGCCTTTGTCTGATTGATTAAATCTGTTTAACCGTCTCGGGCTTGATTGGACGGTCATTAGGCGCTGAAAGGTTACCTGACGCGACCTTCCACTAGGTTTTGTTAGACTCAGTGGTAGAGTGTAACGAAATACACTGAGACTAAGTTTACTTAGACAGTTACATCTTCGTATAGGATATTTACATCTTCGTATAGAATACATACATGTACATATGAGATGTTTAGCCTTTTGCATGAGATATTTACATCTTCGTATAGGATATTTACATCTTCGTAAAGAATACATACATGTACATATGAGATGTTTAGCCTTTTGCATGAGATATTTACATCTTCGTATAGGGTATTTACATCTTCGTATAGAATACATACATGTACGTATGAGATGTTTAGCCTTTTGCATCAGATATGTACATCTTCGTATAGGATATTTACATCTTCGTATAGAATACATACATGTACGTATGAGATGTTTAGCCTTTTGCATGAGATATTTACATCTTCGTATAGGATATTTACATCTTCGTATAGAATACATACATGTACATATGAGATGTTTAGCCTTTTGCATGAGATATTTACATCTTCGTATAGGATATTTACATCTTCGTATAGAATACATACATATACATATGAGATGTTTAGCCTTTTGCATGAGATATTTACATCTTCGTATAGGATATTTACATCTTCGTATAGAATACATACATGTACATATGAGCTGTTTAGCCTTTTGCATGAGATATTTACATCTTCGTATAGGGTATTTACATCTTCGTATAGAATACATACATGTACATATGAGATGTTTAGCCTTTTGCATCAGATATGTACATCTTCGTATAGGATATTTACATCTTCGTATAGAATACATACATGTACGTATGAGATGTTTAGCCCTTTGCATAAGATATGTACATCTTCGTGTAGGGTATTTACATCTTCGTATAGAATACATACATGTACGTATGAGATGTTTAGCCTTTTGCATAAGATATGTACACCTTCGTATAGGGTATTTACATCTTCGTATAGAATACATACATGTACGTATGAGATGTTTAGCCTTTTGCATAAGATATGTACATCTTCGTATAGGATATTTACATCTTCGTATAGAATACATACATGTACGTATGAGATGTTTAGCCTTTTGCATAAGATATGTACACCTTCGTATAGGGTATTTACATCTTCGTATAGAATACATACATGTACGTATGAGATGTTTAGCCTTTTGCATAAGATATGTACACCTTCGTATAGGGTATTTACATCTTCGTATAGAATACATACATGTACGTATGAGATGTTTAGCCTTTTGCATAAGATATTTACACCTTCGTACAGGATATTTACACCTTCGTATAGAATACATACATGTACGTATGAGATGTTTAGCCTTTTGCATAAGATATGTACACCTTCGTATAGGGTATTTACATCTTCGTATAGAATACATACATGTACGTATGAGATGTTTAGCCTTTTGCATAAGATATTTACACCTTCGTATAGGATATTTACACCTTCGTATAGAATACATACATGTACGTATGAGATGTTTAGCCTTTTGCATAAGATATGTACATCTTCGTGTAGGGTATTTACATCTTCGTATAGAATACATACATGTACGTATGAGATGTTTAGCCTTTTGCATAAGATATTTACACCTTCGTATAGAATACGTATCTACATATCCTACTTATCCTACGTGCCTACGTATAAAATACATCTACGTTTAAGATACTTACGTCTTCGAATAAGATTGTAACATCTACGTAACTGATACACCTTCGTATAAGATAAGTACAGTTACGTGTACGATATCTGCGTAGTCACTTCTAAGGTATTCGTATGCTATAGTTACATCCACATAGAAGATACTAATAATTAATTATATACCGGTATTCGGAAATGATGCTTATATTTGCGTGAATGATACGTTCGTCGACGTTTACGATACTAATATCCACATAGATAGTGTGCTTTCAGTTACATTGATGATACATACATCTACATATAAAATGCTTAGATGATGATGTACTTCTCATACAAGATTAGAGTATGATGTAATTCCATGTACGTAGATGATATTTTCTCCGACCAAGCACAAATGCGCGTCCATACACACTCGTAATTTGCCTTGAGCTTTTTCTGTTCAAGCCCATGTATTTATGATATTTAAAGTGACTACCTTATCCTAACTCCAGGGGCTTTGTGCCATCAAAGGTTCTTAATATATCATGCTTATCGGAAACGTCGACTAAACTGGATATCGGGTGGTCAAAATGTCCGTTTAGTAGGGTGGATATTGGAATGGGTGATCACAGAGGGAATAGTTTTTCTGCAGTGTCCCACACCAGGGTCCAGCTCCACAAAGCATTCATAGCGCTACGACATTCATAAACCTATGATGAACTATAGAGTTACGACTTGTAACGTTACGAACCATTTGTGGATCAGTATAGATGTAAGAAGTGTGTTATCCAGTTTACTGTCATCCTTCGTTGTTTTTATTTTCATTATATATTTCTCTCTTTATTTGAGAATTTCTTCTGAATAGGACAGCCCCAATTTTCTCACTTTCTGTGGATTAGTTTAAATATGCCATTAAATCATTGTTAAATCAAAATAAATTTGAAGACAATATGTCTCTCTGGTATCTGCAGATTAGTTTTTTGTATTATTGTATTGTATTCCGTTTATTAATTTCGGACAGTATGTCCCCTATGGAGTGGTTCTAATTCCTTATGAAGAACGTTATCATATTACAGGGTGGCTGTTGACTAAATGTTGCAAACACTCTTTATTTTACTAGTCCAAAACACTACCGATACACTGTCAGTTAAACAAAAAAAAAATGCCACAAAAATTGTGACATGCAATGATTTGATATTTGGAAAGTATTTACAAGAAAATTCAAGTAATCTCTCCAGCGTCACGAACATGTTATTAGCCAACTTACGTTCATTCTGATATCAGGCATTCAAATAGGTAGAACTGTGCTTAATCAGGTGTCATAGTGCTCAACACGTGTTTTGATTCTTTCGCAGGTGAAACAGTCGAATTGCGAAAGAGCGGAGAAAGGGTAAATATTGTTTGTTTGCTTCTTATTTTCAATCAATTCTGACTTGAAAAAGGAATTTTTTATCACAAATTATTTCATGGTGCAAATATCAACTTTAGAAAGTATTCGGTCGTTCTGTGCTGTTGGACTTCATTAACAAGGCACCTTTTTATCAAAACGTTTACACGGGCGGAGGCTGTTTTATGGAAATTTGCGTTTGGTCGACACATATCAGAGCATCATTACACATCGTCTCAAATGAAATTGAATTATCGTAGTCAGTGTAATAAAAACTATGTCAAACGAACTTAAACTCTTTGACGTAACTTCTGTCGCACAAATTATACCTACGAGTGGTAGACATCCGTCATGTTTATTTACGGTGGTAAAAGGACCCGACGATGCACCATTATAAAACTTTAGCCTGCTGCCTGTTGGCTGAAAAAGCAAACATAACCAAGGGTGGAATTAGTTTAGTGGTTGCCACACGTCTTAACCACGCTGGGGCGGTGGGGTAGCCCATTGATTGAAGCGTTCACCCGTCACGTGGAAGGTCTGGGTTCGATTCCCCTCATGGGTACTCTGTGCGAAGCGCTTTTCTAATGTCCCTTGCCGTGATATTGCTGGAATATTAGCGTAAAACTAAACTCACTCACTTAAGCACGCGGAATGCAATGGCCTTTGTATAATGTACGTTGTGCATACAAAATTTGTATCTACAGTATACGTTATCGTAGAAATCTTTTGGCATCCATAGATTATTTTAGTGTGTTTAAGTTAATATTGAAAATCACAAATGCAGTATTTCGGCTATATAGTGTCTCAGTTTATCGTTCTTTTCAGACATCAATGGGTAACATGCATATTATTATTGTTATAATTAATGCTGAAAAAAAACAAAACAATATATGTATATTATTATTACTGAAAGTAACAACGTTCACGTATGTCTTCCTAATAGTGACGAAGGAGATATACTTTGAGTGAGGGGGTACTTTTGTCACTAAATGTGGTAAAATCAAGTCAAACTATCATGGTTGTTATGTTTTGACTTCAGGTCTCAGCTGCTGAGAATCAAACATCTGAGGAACGTCCTCTGCTGGAACTTGCCTCCCCGGGACAGAAAGGCAAAGCAGTGAACGTCTAGCCTCTCAAGGAGGGGGGTGGGGTGAGGTGGGTGATCCTGGATTTTGGAGACGGGAGAGGGGAGGAGGGTGCGCCTGAACATAGATAATGAGTTAATACTGATCGTTGAGTTTCCCTTGCATGTGACGGATGCCGTTGGTTAAATTGAGTATTATCAAAGTGAATTTTAATCTATCCTTTTGTACACATACAGTTAATTTGTATTATTTTATTATGTTTTCCCGAGTATTAGCGTCGACTGAAGATGCATGTTTACCCATCATCATCCATTGGGTTTGAATTGATTGATTTTGTCTAGACACGACTTTTTGAATCCTTTACACTACTTTTTGCTATGAAAGGAAAGGGAGAAGAAACGAAAGATAAGATGAAGGCGAAATGCTGTAATATAAAATGAAATCATTTTATTTTGACACAACAGTCTATACGTTTTAGATAATGCATAGGACTTGACATAAGCCTGAGTTTCAGACTTTCAGATCACTATTTACGATTTTGTACCGAGCACAAATACAAGCTTAGTGATCTCAGATATGGTTCATACAGGTGTGTATTTAAAGCGGCGTTTTCTTTGTTCTTTGACGCCACAGTATCTTGTAAATGATCGAGTCCGAACCAGACTATCAAGTGATTGACATCATGCGAAAGTAGGATACGATGACAATGATTATGACGAGTTCTAAACCCGATCTTCACGGTTGCCTGAATAATGGTTAGACCAAAGGTTTCGGATGAATCTACACTTTTGTGCATCTTACATACAGATGGGGAAAACACCCAAATTATATGACACTTTTGTCCATCTTACATACAGATGGGGAAAACACCCAAGCTGTATCACAGGACCTATATCTAATCATAGTTTTTACGTCACGTGCGTCTTCACGAAAAATATTTTAGCCAAAGTGCTAAAAAAAAACTTTTCACCAACACAAAAGCCAACAATAAAGAAACTGAGAATAACGATTTTATGGATATCAACTTCTTTATTTTGAGAACACAACGTTTCGGAGTTAATGCTTACTCCTTCATCACGTGAATGAGAATGAGGTTCAGAGCTATATTTATATGTACATGTTGATAAATTAATCTTATATGTCTGTGTACATTCTATCTATATAATTCAATAGTGTTTACACAATAGTGTGCCAGTATATAGTCAACTTGTGTGTGTACTTCATCCCTTATCTACTTGTGTTTGTACATCATCCCCTTATCTACTTGTGTTTGTACATCATCATCCCTAATCCCCAATCATGTAAATCATGTGCATCATGTGTAATGTAAATACCATTGGCTTCCATCCTTAATCCCCAATCATGTTATGTTAACATAATCCTATCATGTGTAATGTAATTACCATCATTGTTATCATAACTGTCGGCTTCTCATCAGTGCTTGTTTATACTGGCTTCCAGCTTTCGTTAATTCATTCCACTTGTTACTTTGTTATTGTTTACCTGTACATATAAATATAGCTCTGAACCCCATTCTCATTCACCTGATGAGACGTTGTGTTCCCATAACAAAGAAGTTGATATCCATAAAATCTTCATTCTAACATGCCCTTTAAAGACTTAATAAAGAAACTGAATGGTGTAATTTGATTAAACATAGGTACTGAAATAAAACTACAATTAAGATAACATAACGTGTCAAAAAGATTCACACGGGTAACTCGATCGACGCATAATCCTGTTTGGGGGTTTGGGGGTGTATGGTGTGTATGGCGTATTCATCCATAAAGACTTGACTTGTTAAAGAGGGGCGGTTATGAAAATGAGGTCGTGTATGGCTGCTCAACATTTCCTCATGGTATCCTTGTCCAGTCATGTGCCTCTCACTCTGACATGCTGTTGTTTGCAGTCATACGACACTCGACCTCATACCATATCTCATATCTTCGCCAAATGGACTGTCTTCCAGGATGTTCTTTTGAACATATGCCATGTTCTTCTGTCGCCATGCACACATCATTCCGTCAATACCAAACAGCAAAACCGACTCTCGTCTGAGAAATAGACCTTCCCTCAAGAACCAGGTTCTACCGAAGCTGGTCATGGCACCATTGTAATCTTCAGCTATGTTTGCACGTGTCAACAAAGGTCGTCGGGCAGGTCACCTGGCCTTACACGCTGCTGTTTTCAGTTGATTTCTAACAGTTTTATGAAAAGGTGGCCTATGTGGAAGGCATTGCTGTTTTAAAATTAGACTTGTTGAAAAGGGAAATCGGCGGAAAGGTCTAAGGAGCAGTGCGTCTTGTCTAGCTGGTCTGCATTACGAGGCAGATCCTTTACGTCATCTTGTTTGTTTTATATTTCCTCACTAACAGACTAATCGGAGAGGGGTTGTGACCTAATTGTGTGGACGTTGTTATCGTGGACAACCTTGCATCAACCATACCAGTTGAGGGGGTCCCACGAAGTGGTATAAAACAATAAGGATGTGTTTTAGTTCAGTTTTCTAACAAGAGTGAATAATAATTGAAACTGTATTTTCTTGACACGAGGGGTAAAAAGTGTGTAATATGCTCCACACGTGTTACCTGCAGCACGTGCGTCTTGGTTTGTAATGTTTGAGACACGTAATAGGTTTTTTTTTTCATGTTTTCATAGTGTTGCCATGAGGCAATTTTCTAGATATTGAGAGAAAAAAAGTGTGAGGTGTTGCAATACTTTTCCCACGTGTATAGTATCAATATACACACAAGCAACATATGAAAACAATGAAACGATTGTTTTCGTTTAAAGGGATCTTATGATGTTGATAATGAATATCAAAATATCCTTCCTTCGTTAATAACAACATTATGATACAAACCAGTCTTTGCACAATATGCTGGTATTTCCTTAATCGACGCCTCGTCTGTCTGTCCGTCCGCCCGTCCGTAATCATTTTGTTTCCGGAGCTCAGAAACCGTTCAGTATATTTAGACCAGACTTGACAGATATAATTATCTCAACCTATAGTTGTGCCTTTTGCTACTTACAGAGTTTGGGCATTTTTGTTTGTTTTGTTTTTACATGGAACAGTTTGGTGTTAGTCTAATGATGAGTGGGCTTCGTTTCCGAAGCAGAACTAAAAAAACGTTCAATATGCTTCTGCAATACTTGGTAGATATATCAGTCAGAACCATAAGTGGTGCCTTTTGCCATTTACAGGATTTTGTGATTTATTATTAGTCTCAAAATGGAGGGATGGGCTTGGTTTCCGGAGAAAACCATTTCATGTCTTTCAACAGATCTTGGCAGATATTGGAGACAGATCTTGAATTGGTGCCTTTTGCTGTTTACAGATTCATATTTTTCATGACTTCCATGGAAACGATTCAAACTTAATCTAAGAAAACATGAAGTAGCTGTCAGATGATTTGTCCTTTCAAATATGTTTTTGAGGGGATATGTCATCCTCTGATGACTCTTATGTTCTCGTTACACCATACATATTGTGCTAAGATGCTCTTGTCATTTATACTATCGATGTGGATGCTATCTATGAAGTTCCACCAGACTTTCATAAGGTCTTTGTAATATGCATTTCGTATCCTACCAGGCATTTGTAATCTTAGTTTTTACAAGTAATTTCAAAAGCATTATAATGCCCAGAGCGAGATATCTTTATGAAGAATCACGGGTACCACTTTCACGTTGATTTTGATGCTCGTCGTAACAATGCTATTTTTTGTGCATGCATTATTTTCAGTATTTTGGGGCATTTTATACCTCCTCATCATGGCATCATATTCCAACCGGGATATGATGACATATGTCAACCAAGTCGTTGAGTCTGACCACCCGATCCTGTTTGTCGCCTCTGACGACAAGCATGGGTTTCTGAAGATCATTTCTAACACGGATCCTCACGGGTAATATTTCCCGGAAGTCTGTTGAAGCAATACTGTTGTGCGTGTATGTTTTGCTTAAATGTGCCTTTTCAGAAATTTCATCATGTTTGATAAACTGTTGTCTATATTGGAACAGTGTGAATGTCGCCATCTAATTATATAACCTCAGGGTTTTAATGGTCAAATATGTTCTGTCTGCTGCAAATCGAACGTGCTGTATAGATAGTTACTTTGCGGTCATGTGTTCATTGATTAACATGAATTGATGTGTTTAAACATACGTATCTTTGCATGTGTGAAAGTGGTTATGTGGATCTCATTTTTACCAATCGTAATGTTGCGCTCTTCCGAGTCATTGATGAAAATCGCTTTATTAATCGTATTTTAGTATGTGGAATGTTGCACTGTTGTTTATCTTCTCAACCACCAAGTATGAATTGTGCCTTGAGCTTTAATGGTTTAATAAAATTCCATAATGAGGCAGCTGCATGTGTTATGGTTAAAATTGTACCGTGAAAAATGTAAGAAATGCCCTTGTGAACTGGCAAAACAGAAGAAAGACATGTCGTGCATGTTCAAATTGTATTATTATGCAACGAGATCAAGGTATACAAAGTCACAAGTCAATATAACAATGCTGGTTACAAACAATTCAAGAGAGACAAAATCTAAGTCAGTGGGTCGCAAAAATATAATATATCAAACTCACCAAAGTCTCAGTACGAGAGGTAATCAACTATGCAGAATGTCAACACAGCGATCGGTTTGACAGCAGATAATGTAGGTCAGGCGTTGACGGGTTTTGATGATCAGGCGTTGGCTGTAACTCCAGCAAATATGAATGAGTGTCCCCCTCCACACGGCAACCAGCCTTTTAATATATTCTAAGTCATTTCCCGAAAGTTCGGGCACAAACGAACATCGTCAACACTGTAGAATGCCCTAGAATAAGTCTCTCATGGAAGTAAACACATCGAAAACTAGGAGAAGAGAAATTCCGGAAAACCAGAATCCTAAAAGTGTTGACCATCTATTAAAACGAAATGTGACCCATCATATTTAATATTCAAAACACTAAATGTTGTGACCCAATAATAATTATTACTTAATTAATAACAAATATATACGGAAAATACACACTTGTAACACACGTGAGAAGGATCCAGCCCCGGAAGATTTCAGTTTATGTCTTGGTACAGTCAAGAGCAGTCGGTCAGCTGATCAGAGATTTCTAGAGGGCTTGTAGTGTGCAAACATCTGAAGATAGACAGGGGCAGTTTTTTTAATACTAGACTTGTAGACTAAAGAAAGGATCATAAAGTCAATCCTTTCAAGGATCCTGAGCCAGTGCAGTGACTCTAGAGCTGGGGAGATGGGAGAATGGAGCTTAGTCCTAGTTACGATACGGGCAGCCCTGTTCTGTATCCTCCTTCTGTCTGTTTAGCTGATCTGATATTCCCACGAGTAAGCTGTTACAGTAATCCAGATGAGAAAGTATGAGTATGATTATGAAAGTATGATTTTTTACATGAGGCGAGAAAGGTATGAGAGAGAGACTGTCCAGTTTGCAGGTAGGTTAGGCCGTATTTTTTGCTGTCGAGAAGGTGGAGCTGGTTCTGTTACTTTATGGCGCTGAGCTATACGTTGGTCCCGTGGTACACAATGACGACACGGTTAACTCGTTTTAGTACACACCTTATTAACGACCAGTGGGTACATAATGACAATATCCAACGGTTAGTTAAAGACCAGATTTAAGAAGCAGCGACACCGTGAGGTACCTGCTAAGTGATATTAGTACACAACGATGGGCTGTCATTTAATCGAACGTAGGTCTCCAGGTAGTATGATATCGGATTAACTTCCATGGCTACAAAACGATGTATTTTAACCATAAGTAACACCCCCAGTACAGACGGAACGGGTTAACGAACCCTTGTTACACAACGACTGGTGTCATTTAACCAACCACCCGTATGTGCGTAGATGCATGACTCTCCCATGTATTACCAGACCGGATTAAAGAACCGTCAGCACAAGACAATATTGTGTTAATTATGCGTAACGCTACCTGTAGGACAAATGGGATAAACCAAAACTGATATAAGCTATTGTCTTCTGACGCGGCGTTACTTGTACATTACAGATGCGTCAATGGAGGGACGTAGTTCTATTTATGGACGATATTTATGTGAAAGGAGTTTCTCTCGATTTTGGCGTGGTGCTAATTTTGGACAGTTTTTGCGCTAAAGGAGTTCTAACGAGGAGACAACAGGTGGAGCAGGCACTCATGACGTCATACGTGAAACGTAAACTTGGTCAAAACTGTAAACTGAGTGCATACCGGTCGAGGCATACGCTGGTTTCCGCTAGTCCGTTTGATTTTGTTAGACAGCGATTGACATTCACATGCTATCACTTGTTATGTGGAGCAGCCTAGTCATATAAGCGTTCGCTCGTCGCATGGAAGACCTGGGTCCGATACCCTTTATGGGTACAAAGTGTAAAGCCCATTTCTGGTGTTTCCCGTTATGATATTGCTGGAATATTGCCATAAGCGGCGTAAAAACAGACTATCTCACTCACTCGCTCAAGTGTGATGGAGGAACACATGCATCAACAAGCTGACATTGACCTCACCTGCCTGCTGTAATACCACCGTGTAGCTAGGGAGAATATTTGAATTGGTAATTCCAAAGCTGACATTGACCTTACCTACCTGCAGTGATACCAACGTGTAGCTAGGGAGAATATTTGAACTGGTTATTCCAGAGTCCTCATTTTAAGGTCAGTGTTACCCGTGAAGGTCCGGGGTAGAATAGGCCTTCAGCAATCCATGTTTGCCATAAAAGGCGATTATGCATGTCGCAAGATGCGACTAAAGGGATTGGGTGGTCAGTCTCACTGACTACTGTTGATCACTGGATTGTCTGGTCCAGATTCGATTATTTACAGACCGCCGCCATATAGCTGTTATATTGCTGTGTGCGGCGTAAACCTTAACTCACACATTCACTCCAGTTTAGTGTCTTAAAATTCACGTCTGGCTGGTTATAAGGTGTTTTCTGTTCTTGCTAAAAGCCGCGTTCCAGCGACGTGACGACGATCTTCAAATATCGAATCTGAGCTAGAAACTCCAGTGATTGACGTCATGCACTTGCGTAAGTAGAATGAGATGACCGTCGTGGAGCTAGTCAGTAAGCGTAGCCTCTCTTTTCTCTGTTTCGCGGCAAACAACGCGTGCCTTCAGGGGTCGGCTGAGTGAAGTGTCAATCGACATATGATCCTTGATGTAGCGAGTTGCATCCATTTATTTAGGATGGTTTAGGATCGTTCTACGCAATTTGAAACCGACGACATGTGTCAAACAAGTCGGCAAGCCTGATCACCCGATCCCGAGAGTAGACGTTTGCGGCAAGCATGGTTTACTGATGACCAATGCTCACCCGGATCTTCACGGATCTACAGACTGGGGATGCGATTTACCCATAGAGTGAATATACATGTATAGATTCAGCAACACACTTGTCCAATATTGCCATATATAAACTATCTCAGAACATGAATTTTGTGTTTCTTGACTCTAAAATCAGAAGATAAGTGTATACCTCTTTTGAACCAAAATCACCCGTGAAGGTCACGGGGTAGAATAGGCCTTCAGCAACCCATGCTTGCCACAAAAGGCAACTATGCTTGTCGTCAGAGGCGACTAACGGGATCGGGTGGTCAGACTCGATGACTTGGTTAACACATGTCATCGGTTCCCGATTGTGCAGATCGATGCTCATGTTGTTGATCACTGGATTGTCTGGTCCAGACTCGAGTATTTAAGGCCCGCCGCCATATAGCTGGAATATTGCTGAGTGCGGTGTGAAACTAAACTTACTCATCTAAACTAAATCCAACAAATACCACACAAAGAGATACGTATTACTGGCACCACCAAATGTGACATCAGATCTGTCTCGGAGATAAGTCAGGATTCCCAATAATGAACCATATGAAGAGGAATTTCCGCTAGGAAAAATTCAAAACAAGGCTATCTAGTCGAGAAGTTGAAGGCATTTTCAACCAAGAATTCACACAATCTCATATGATTCTGCCAGCATCATACAAGTCTTGGATCTCTTTCAACAGCTTGGTGATCATAATGTGTTTGGGGTACTTCTTAATAGGTCATCTAGGAAAACGGTGAACAAGGTTGTAACTAATCTGGTACTCTAGTACCAATGCTGTTGTGAATCTAGCGGTCTAAAGGCTGCTCATGCAATCGATCACTGATTTTTCAATCTCAAACAAAGGGATTTGCAGACGGAACAGTGTTGAACTGAGAGATAGTAACATCTTCAGGCACAGAGGTAGCCTAGTGGTTAAAGCGTTCTCACGCCCCCGATTCGATTCCATACATCTGAAATGAATTTGAAGTCGCTTTTAGGAGTAACTCACCGTAGTGTTACTGCAATATTACAGAAAAGCGACGTGAACTCGAACTCACGCCCTCATTGTTTTTTTTAGTTTTAAACATATTTTATTCGTGAGAAAAGGATTGGGTACAAGTTATACAACTTAGAACACCTCAGTAGTATTTACATAATATTATTTACATTCATTATACAAGATGGACAGACAAGAACAGAAAGATGAGAAAGATTGGGGTAAATGTAATAATTAAGAAAATCATTTTGATTGACAAATGTATGTTTGAACAATTTTAAATATGTTTTGATTTGCATGATCAGTCAGATTGTTCGTCTACATGCAGTCTTCACTTTGAGTACACTCACTACACGAACTCAAACGACCACTAGTTTTGGTTATACGTATTTCGACTAAATATATAGCAAACGGCAGTTCGTGCAAGTGTTTTCGTTATATATCTTAGCTTACACATCGAAATATGAGGCGGCATTTTCAAACCCACGATGTCGCCTTTGCTCTCAGCCCAAAGATTGTTCCAGAAACTAGGTCAAGTCTAATGGCTCTGGATGAATTGGCATCCATTTTTCAATCAAGACGGCGGACAAGATTTAAGTACGAACTTCCGTTAGGGACTTAGAGCTGGGGATCAGCAGCTGGCATTTGTAGAGGAAGGTCGTGACAACACATGGAGTTGCATTGTTCACCCGTGGGGGAATTATACCCCTAGTTGTTCACGGACCAAGGTCAATACGAATACAAATGTCACACTTTCTCTTCCAGCTTCCTGAGAGAGGAATCAATTTATGCTTAAAATAATAATTAGTCCTTTTATGTTGCCCTACATCCACACCCGTAGCATGCTCATAGCGCACACTAGAGAGGATTTAAGGGACCCCTGTAAAACAAACAGAAAGGAATGTCTTTAGATTTGTTTAGGTCTAACTGTTTGGATTCATTCCTGTAACTTTAAATGAGCAAAACCATAAAATTTCAAATTCATTTTTTAAAATAAATAATTTTGTCACTGGAGTATACTTCTGAATGATAGTTAACATCTAGGATTAGGTGTCCACACAGATAGTGTAAAATGTTCTCACATGTGCTTTAATTCACCGAAATGAGTAAGATAATGATCATCTGGTATATTGTGGGTTCGTTGAAAATCGACTGACTAATTTTGAGCATGCAGTCATGGAAGGCTTCTACGAAATTAATACTTTCCTGGTTTCTATTTTGTGTAAATAAATGTACGATTGTGTGTTACAGCAAGTGGACATCTGGTGTTCCCGGAGGCTTCTTGAAGGCTTTGTCGCGTGGTAGAATGGGTCAGTGTTTTATGCCGCCCATGGGTCAGTAATATTAGCATTATTGTTCCAGTTTTACCACAGTGTGGTAGCTTCAGCAAAACCGGAAGTGACGCATGCCTCCAACGTGCCCGGTTTTTTATACCCACGTAGACAGGTATGGCAAGTGTGAACTGTAGACAAGAAATTATATTCAAGATACTTATACGACTAATCACCCTGTTAGATGGGTTGATGGTTTTCAGTTAAATAGAATTTATTCCAGTAATGAAGTTTGATAACTAACGGACTGTATGGCAGAATCCCTAAATGGATAAAGGGAATCTAATGACGAAAAGGAATGCTGAAATGCCAATTTGAGACACTGTGGTTTTCGCAGTATGCTCCACATACTGGCATGCTCCACATACTGGCATGCTCCACATACTGGCATGCTCCACATACTGGCATGCTCCACATACTGGCATGCTCCACATACTGTGTCCATGTGGAGACAGGAACTCGGACCTATGGAACTATTGCCAATGGGTTGGCCCATTACCTCTGAGATATGTATGGCTAAACAATTGTGATATTCTGACTAACAGTCTGAAAAAGGATAACCATACAACAGACTTATTATACATGTATTTCCCCCGAAGAATGAATACTTTCACGAGTAAGATAATAATGAAGAAAGATTCTGGATATGATAGCCCGAAACCATTTGAAACCGACACCAGGACCATTTGATATCGTTCGTAACATCAAAGTGTAGAATTATTATTGACGAATCTAATTAATAAGCACTTAATATTGCTTAGTTTGTGCCGTATTTTATCACTTCAAATAGAAAGCTCCCTCGACCATATCCACACTCCCCAACCGTGCACACGTACACACACATATGCGCTCACACGTACACACACATATGCGCTCACACGTACACACACATATGCGCTCACACGTACACACACATATGTGCTCTCTATAAATGTAGGCGGACGCAAGACGGATCCGACACTGTTAACAACGAAGGCTCAAGATTGACTGAAGCGACCCATAAATAACTGACTCTTTAAATGATAGTGTGCACGACACGTGAAAAATATACTGGACAAAATACTTAGGGATGTTTATACATTTTGAAATTATGAATGATGATAATCTGTCTACCCACTGACACACTGATAAAATATCAATCATAAAAAAGCTAATATCCTTAACTTATTTTGTCCAGTATAGAAAAGTACCCGATTTTTTTCGGCTGAAAGGGAGGTGAGCAAATATACTGTTTTACATTCTGATTGTCGGAGGAACTATAGACAGTTGATTCTGGCTGATGTGTTTTATTCGAAGAATGAGAAACCTGTGGACCACAACAACATGCCATAGTTGTTGCCTGACATGGTGTGTCAATAGAGTGATTGATTGACTGAGTTAATATTTAACATCGGCAATATTTCAGCCATATCGTGACGAGAACATTGAACAATGAAAAGGACCATATGTACATTAAAAAACCTGTCAACGAAGGACAGTAAAACTCCTAGAATATCACAATTAGCATTAAAACTGGTGTGGAAAGTTAAAGCTGGTATCATTATATGAACAATACAGTATACAAACAGGCTATAGATCGCCAACAACTGAAGGCAGATCACCACACTAGGGACCATGGGCGTGTCTACAGACAATATTAAGGTTAAATAATTGTCAAATATTCAAAATATATTTGGTGGGATTAGATGTACTTTATAAATTAAAATTATCATTTGCAATTCTCCCAAAACATGGTTTGATATTATGTTGAACAAAAGTTATACATGAAAATAAATACCTTTTGCATAATTACCACAATCATTCAAAATTCACAACATACCTGTGGACCACACCAACATGCTGTAGTTGTTGCCTGACATGGTGTGTGCTGGGCCCCTGTCACATGTAGCTTTTATAGAGAGCAGTCATATGACCTGCCTCTGCAACACTTGCATGGGCTGCATGTGCCTAGGCCCAGGATGTACGTCAGACAAGTAAGGTGGGCTGTGTATGCCAACATCAGCGAGTGCTGAAAGTAAGGTGCAGAGTTAATGACAAAACCTTTTAGCCTGTGACATGATGGTTTTAGATCTTCTGAGATCTCTACGCATCACCGAGTGACCCAGCACGTTAAACCAGCTGATGAAATGGAAAAGCACAGCCCGCAGCCACGAAGCATGTTGAAGTTCTTGAAGTGCTCACAAAAAGCTTACAAAAGCCGTCACGTCTATTTATTGTTTGTCCGAAGTGGTCCCATTCCTATTTCAGCATAATCTAGCGAGGTTATGTGCACAGCGTCCACGTCACAATTCAACGTTCGATGAGGAGAGATTTTGTATGGGTGACAACTTAATTCCCGAGAGTTTCTGTGACTTCTGTCCTGTCCCACAACGAAGCACAAGTGTGGGGAAGTGTCATGTGAGTTTGTTGCCTCTGTTCACCCAGCAGAAAAATGGGCACCCGTTGGGACAAGACTATAACCTTCCAGCGCTTCACAGGCTATCCAGGTTATCCAGGTTGTCCAGGTTGTCCAGGGTGATAACAAAATGTCTGCGCTATGACCATTCTGTCGGTATGGTTTAAGCGCAAGATAATTAATCTGAACAGATTATTCATTATTATTACACTGTTTTTGTCCAGGTTGATTTACACATAAAGAAGTAGATGAAAAACATCAGAAATTTCATGAAGATTTATAGAGATTAGCATTCTGTAATCCCATGTTGAATTTAGTTTTAGAAGTGATTTATGACAACTGTATAACTTTATAAAATTTTGAATACTTTACTAAAAAAAACCCATCATTTCTTGTAGGCATGAATCGGACATTATATTTAAGTCATTTGCCCGAGGATTGCCCCGAGGACCACTTCAACAGGTATTTTTTTCAAGAGAATCCTGAACGAAATAGCTTCGGGATATGACACAAAAGTCTGAAATGTACCGTCATTGTTTCTTAGGGGTGATAATTCTTTGTATGGCGAGTGAGTGATCATATGTAATTATAAATACATGCATCATTTTACTGTTCTCTGCATCTGTTTTACATAGTCGGCCTGAGTCAGTAACACTTAACACAGCCCTCATACACGTGGGGTTCACAATAGTGATAAGCATCTTAGACGTTACACGTCGCTTTCATCAGTATTCCAGCAATATCACGGCGAAGTAGACCAGAAATGGGTTTCACACTTTGCACCAATGTGGGACTCATCTCTCAGTAACTGGTAATATCAGTCTATATTTTCCATATTGCTTAACGCCAACCTCAACAATATTCAGGAAATAACATGGCTGCCTGTAAATAATAATTCAGGATTATGTAACCTTGTTAGACATAAATAGGCATAACATTCCTTAAAATAATAAATGTTTGGGGTTTAAGGTGAATTTGCCGACTGCGTCATACAACACTATTCACTTACTTAGTTTGATAGACATAGATAACTGAATGTTAATTCAGTGTAGCGGCGGCGGCGGAGGCGTAACCTGGATGTTAACGCGGTCGCTCGTCAGGGTTCATGGGTTCGATTCCCCACATTCATATTGCTGGAATATTTCTATAAGCGGCGTAAAACCCAACCCACTCACTAACTCAGCGTATCATTCGGCTCCTGACGGAGCAAAGACACTACATACAAACTGAGTGAAGTTGTGCAAACATGTTTCACTATGTTAATAATGTTTGCAATGGTTTTATATCGCGATTCGTTCGTATCGACCTCACCCTATAACAAATGATGTAACATAGATAACAGAATAATAATTCAGTGTAGTGGCGGTGGGGTAGCCTGGATGTTAACGCGTATGGTCACATCAAACGAGGAACGAATCTCACTGATCCCTGAGTAAGTGTTCCCTGATGAAAGGAAGGATTATAGATGCCCACGAGATATATGTATTCACCACAAATAACGTCCTATTAAGGACCAAAGTACGCACATCAGAAACAGATCTTCTCACAGATTCCATCATGGGGTTACAAGGCTTGCAAGTCACCAGGAAATCACTCAATTTCGTTGAATAGATTTTGTCTTATTTTCCCAATCGTTTTTATGCTGAACTCTTTTTTTTCGCGAGCATCAGACAGCTGTTTGTATTATCACAAAGAATGATCGGAATTCAAGAAGGGCAACACTTCATCCTCAGTCAAAGACTGAAGGGTCGGTACATTTACTGTAATCTCATTCGTTAGTTCATCGTATTTATGCCCTGACTGAAGGTGTGGATAATATGTTAAACTTTTTCAGTAAATTCAGGGACACTATTTGGGAGGCATGGTTCAAGGTACAATCTAAACTCTTTGAATGTGGTACTTGGCCAAGTCTTTCTACTCACTCATTTTCCTAATCAAATCCGAGGGTCCAAATACTCTAAAGGCTCTTTATGAATATTTTACATTATTGTTATCCATGTTTGGTTGAAGTTTCATAAATTTCTATCAGGTTTCACATTTCATATTGGAATTCGAAGGAATTATACACACATGGTAGAAATGTAGGCCAGGGAAGATTTGGTCGTCACAAAACAATGGTTGTCCGTAAGAGACAATTAACGGGGTCGGTGGTCAGGGCACTTGATTTGGTTAATGCATGTCATCATATCTCAATCACCGGTTCGTCTGGTACAGAATTAGTTATCTACACAGTACATCTGGAATCTTGCGTCAAGCAAAAAAGGAAACATACAGAAAGTCTATGTCAATAGTACTATGAATGAAGCACTTAGGGCAAACATGAATGTTGTGTCGCCAGACCATTTGGAAATTTGGAAAGTCAACTGCTGTTCGTTTGTGTGACACTGGAAACACAGCTTGTTCTGGACATCAAGCCAGAACGAATGAAAATAGTTTGATCTTGGTGGAACCAAGGCAGTGATGTAGACATCTGAAATATATCACGTCATATTTTAAACCTTAAACCCGGGAACTTGGAATTGGAACCCATGGTGATAGTTTCTATCAAGACTACATGGCGCAACTCCCTATAGCAAAATAGAGGATCTTAAAAAGATAACGTTACATTTGAGGATTACACGTTCTCAGTAAAATACAGATGCTAGTACTAGGTCTCAATCAGGATTTGAAACCACACACACACACAGAGGCACCTGACTGGTAGCACACAAAGTTTGCGATCTAACCTTCTGAGCCACCGCGACTGCCACAAAAAGGTTTGATGACGTACTTTGTGTACCACTCTGTGTAATGTGTAAATTGGCTCATGGCCGGCATTCACAAATTGTCGGGCATCATTGCATGAAGGTGTGTACCAAGACGTGATAAATGAATTTGACTGAGTCGTTCATGCTGATTTATTTTACCTCACACATAAATGTCGATTTCTGACTGGTTAAGGGCTCTTCTATTATTTTTAATGCGCCCCTCCTTCGACCTTGGTACATTGCAATATACCCCACTGCCAATGGCAACACATTCGGTACCTCGTGGTAGTACTTCTTTGTCTCGAATAACATTGAATTACGCATGATGCACGGAAAACAGATGTTTTGTGAATGCAAATTGATAAAAGGGAGATAACTCTAAACCTGTTTTTCTAAACCTGCAAAATCTAGCAATGGCTACGAAATGTTGTGCATCGCATTTCAATAAATAAATTTTCAAAACGTTCAAATGTAATCAATGTGAATGTTAAGAATTACACTGTAAGAATTACACAATACAGCAAGATGCAAGATTCGAATCGTTTAATTCACACAGGTTGGCTGAAGTGTACGATCTGATGCCCAAGCTCTCAAACAGTTCAGAATTAACACTGAGGTGTTCGGTAAGATAAATACGTTGTTCACTGGTCCCTCAATCGGGGCCCATGGGGTTGATGTACCCTCGATGTCGCGTGACAGTTTCCGGGTCAGGGAACATAAGCAAACATCGAGAATATGTGAACCGATGGGCCCCTCGTGATCAGTGAACAACTTATTAACTAATCATGTAATATCACCTTTCGCCCAGCACCAGTGTTTGGTCACAATCCCTTTAAAGCCCACTCTAGGAAAGGTTTCCGAAGTATCACGTGAAACAATTTCAACCGATGCACTCTGCTGAAACTAATCTCCCAACGGTTTGCGTCTCTCTTAAATTTTAAATCAATGAGCGCTATCAGCGTGATAGAGCACTGTCCCTTAGTAAACAATGAAGATACGTGACTCAATTTGATTGTTTAATTTGCAGCCTTTTTGCGAACTGTCATGCTGATCTAATCCTTGCATAATCGAATGACCGAATGTGTTATTATAATGTTCTTCATATTCTTGTCAGTATGTCAGTAGGAGTTAAAAGAGAATGCTTGAACTTTCCTCGTCATGCAAAGTGTGACGGTTTTTAAAGGAATTAATAACATAAATTAAAATATTAAAACACGTCTCAATCAAGGTGTGTTTTCATAACTGTGATGGGAAAGCTTCATATGCTCTCACCTATGAAAAGGTGGCACTACAGATCAATACAGACTGTATCCAGTTTTGGCTCCTATTAGGACCATGTACATATGTCCTGTAGGAAAGTTGTTAAATGCATATTCATAATATTCAAAATAGCTTTTAGACCATTTTTTTCCAGAAAACTATTTGAAAAATAAGTGCATATATATAAATGACATTCAACTTTTAATGCACACAGAGGTATTCCTTCTGTAGTGTTTTCCGTGTTCTGTTTTTGAATTTCCTGTCTGAATTAACTGCTCTTTGAAATCAAAGTATGTGCATGTGATATGAGTATTAAAACACATTCAGTTCCACCAAACGTTCTTTCCACAAATCAAAAGAACTTTCATCCAAAAAGACTCGATCAATGAATAAATGAGTTTCAACCATTTTGATATGATGTTTTCTAAACAATACCCTCTGTCATGACAATATCTTTCCACTTATCTAAGCACTTTAGTAATCTTTTTCAACTCCAAAATATCCTCTGTTTATCAAACCGAAATCCACAGATGAGTACTGCAGTTATTCTGATAGAAATGTCCGTGAAAAGTTTAGTCCTTTCTCAACTTTGAATAATGTATGCAGACTTGGGTAAACATATGTCACGAAGAATGGTCCTGATGTTGTATATCAAAGAAACTAAAGTATGACTTAGCTTCTACCAGGATTTAACCATATGTTTATACTGACTTCAAATGGGATACAGGTTTTGCGAATGCCACAATGTATGCATGCTTCCAATATGTGTAATCCGAGATTGTGAGAGGTACATGGCAGGCTTCATAGCATGGGTCATTATTGACGTTACAAGATTCTTCACAGGAAATGGGAAGAAGTCGTGGCGCCTGCTTGTGATGCCTAACAAATTGGTTGTATTCTGAAAAGTTTTCTTATCTGACATGTTCGTTATGTTCCCTGCTATGAATGTTTAAGCAATTCCCCATGTCGTCGAAGTTGGTGTTCCGAGCAGTTATTCACTGGAATTCAATACAGTCAAGTATCTTGTTCACAAACACAGTTGTGGTATTGATATCGCTCACATAACGAAATCGCAATGAATTTGTCCTCCAAATCCTATCAATTTCTTTGAAGGAAGCCGAAGGGTAGATCTGATCCGGGAAAATCCTTGACTTCACAGAAGGTAAAACTCTTTGTGGTTGTCCACAGAAGACCACAGGGATGTTAGAAAATAAAGTGTGGTGATACAGGACTGAGAAAGTGGGTCAGTATATATGGGACAGAAACTACCCCAAGTATCACTTGAGTAACCGACTGACCAGTCATATTGAGTTGAGAAGGGTTTGCACGACACCGTCACACATGGTTCTTAATTGTTCAGGATGAGTATGTGTCATATAGTACGTTAAAGTTGAGAGATACAAATTCCTATTTTAATACATTAAATGTCGAAATATGTAACTTATACATCTTGTTTGAAGATATTGTGTCTTGGAATAGACGTGAAACAAATGGTACTCTGTTAATCACAAAATGATCAAAAGCTAACAGGACAAGGAGAATATTTTGAAAACAAAATGTACAAGAAGAAACAACACTGTGTTCATGTTTAAGTCATGAAAGCCTGACACAGGGGCATTGTTGCTGTTTAAACCAGAGGTCATGTTGAAATGCAATTACTGTAAAATAGAGAGGCCTTAAAACAAATTCACACTAGAGAGTTTTCAACACTGACACCTACTGAGTACATTCGTCATCACTCTATAGACAGACAAAAAACGTGACATTATTACCCAGAGTTACAGCTGAAGTGAGTTGAAAAAATGTCGTAAATTGAATTCCTCACAATTCCTATCCCAATCCTACGCCTATTTATCTAAATACATCTTCCCACTTTAAAATGGAAATTCACACTAAATTAACTTTGACCGAGTTGTATATATTTTACAAAAAAACCCAAAATAAGCCCAAAATAATAGGATCAAATTTGGTTTTAAAGAGTATCATTTTACTTTTAAATGTAGCTGTAGCGGTGAGACATCGGAATGGTAAAGAAAAGGACTGGAAATGGTGACTAAAGTGATGATGTAATTGAAGGATAACCGTGGAATAGCATTAAACATTGATGCTTCCAGGCAGACTGGAACTGAAAAGGAAGGCATGTAGGCTGCTGCACAAGCAACGCTGAGAGAGTCTAATTAGTTGTGAGTGAAATACTTCCACGTGGAAGACAAGCGGTACTCACAAATCTAATCAAAATGGAGGATGGCTTGAACCTGTCAAATAGCTTAGGACAAAGTTGACCAAGGACGGGATTAACATGCCCTTGTTTATGAGACTGCGGGTCCAGAATGTGGTAGTAATGGCGGAGAGATAACATTTGTTGACTGCCTGACCTTCTGAGCCCCTCACAGCCAAATGTAATCTGTAAAGTTATTATTACATTGCAAAACATTCTATTTGGATTGGTTGCTGAGAAACTATAAGATATAGTTTGCTTGTTACTGAACATATGTAACGTCTGTATTTTATTATTAGAAACCGAAGTAAGTAACTTTATGAGTCTGACTTTCCAACTTTGATTTTCTATAAGGTTACGATATGTTGCATATATACACCTTAACCAGACGATTTCATCACTTACATTGAAACTGCTTTTTTGCAAACTGATGAACAAAAATTAATGTATACAACATGCCTGAACGACAAGACAAGACACAAACACACACACACATATATATAACAGACAAAACATACAAACACACACACACACACACACACGCGCGCGCGCGCGCGGGGGGATTTGTGATAGCATAATGCCACAAAATGTTCATTTCTGTTAAGGTTGATATAAGGGCAATAAAGTAAATATAGAAATCCATGAATTACATAAATGAGATACATTCTCTTATTGCATGTCGAATATCTTCTAATAAGTGTCGTGAAACAATTCCATAACTATGATGCATTCACACATTTTTAAAAACGTTCTTCTGGACGGCCTGAATTGTGCATGATCTTGAAGGTCATTTGCCCAAGGACTGCCCCGAAGACCGCGTCAGCAGGCATGTTTGTCAAAAGATACTATCGAAGATTTCAAAACGAAACAGCTTGGGGAAGTGATAAAAAATCTGAACTTTAACTTCACTGTTTGATAAGGCTTTGTATGGCGAGTAAGGGATCCTATGTAATTGCAAGTACAAACATCATTTTGTTCTCTGTACATCCCCAGGCTCGGCTAACACAGCGGTATTATGCACTGCGACCTGTTGTCCTTCGTTGAACTGGCTTTGTGTGAACGTGTGTTAGGTACTCGTGGGTTTGTAATATATGTCTCAGATCTGCATAACTTCTGATGCACTCCCACATGAAGACGACACTTGGTGGACTTAATCAAACTGACTTTCCCTTTGCTTTTTGCTCATAGCTTCACAATCAACTGACATAGGCTGGTTTATGTGAGCGAGTGAGTTTGTTTTACGTCTTCTGTAACAATATTCCAGCAATCTGACTGTGGAGGACACAAGACCTGGGCTTCACGCTTTATACCCATGTGGGGAATCGAACCCGGACACGGCTCTGTAGTTAGTAATATCAGTCTATATTCTTCATGCTGCTTAACGCCAACCTCAACAACATTCAGTTATAACACGGCAGTCTGTGAACTCAGGAACATGTAACGTTGTTCGACATATGGTATCATAGCACTCACAAAAATAGTTGATGTTCGAAGTGGAAGGCGGATTTGCCGACTCTTCCATAAAATACCATTCACTTACTTTGATACATATAGCTAACTGAATGTTAATTCAGTGTAGCGGCGGTGGGGTAGCCTGGTTGTTGAAGCGTTCGCTCATCACGCCAAAGTCCCGGGTTCGATTCCACATATGGATGCAAATTGTGAAGCACATTTCTGGTGTTCCGCAACGAAAATATATTCCTGGAATGTTGCTGAAAGGGCCGCAAAACCAGCTCACTCACTATTTCAGTGTATCCCTTTGTTCCTGACGGCGGAAAGCCACCACGACAATCTTTCCAATGGTTTTATAACGCAGTTCGTTCGTATCGACCTCAGTCAATAACAAATGATGTAACACAAATACATATGTCAAGCAAGGAACGCAAGTCACTGATCGCTGAGTAAATGTTCCCTGATGAAGGGAAGGATTATAGATGCCCATGAGATACAGTATCTACCACAAATAACTTCTTATTAAGGACCAAAGTACGCACATCAGGAACAGACATTCTCACAGATTCCATTCTGGGGCTGCAAGTCGGAAGCAAATCACTCAATTTCGTTGAATAGATTTTGTCTCATTTTCCCAATCGTGCTATTTTCAAGTCTTTTTTTCAGTGAGTATCAAACAGCTGCTTGTATTACCCCAAAGAATGAATGGAATTCAAGAATGGTAACATTTCATCTTCAGCTTCATTTACTGTAATCCCATACGTTAGTTCATGACATGTATGCTCTGACTGGGGATATGGAGAATATGGGAAACATTTTCAGTAACACAGTGATACTATTTGGGAGGCATGGGTCTGATTGAAGGTACAATCTAAAAGCTTTGAATGGGGTACTTGGCCAAGTCTTTCTACTCACTCAATTTCACATGGAAATCAGCCGGACCAAACACTCAAATGTACTTTTGTTAACACTTTCACGTTCGATTTACTCCATTTTGGTTTGAAGTTACATTTGTATCGAATTTCACATTTCTTATTTGAACTCAAAGGAAAAGGAACTAAGGCATGTATGACATTCAGCTTTATCTATGATGCTACAAATGAAGCACTTCGGGCAAACAAGAACGTTGTGATGGAAGACCATTTAGAAAGTCAACTGCTATTCGTATCGAAAAAGAAACAACTTGTTCTTGATGTTAAGTCAGAATGGATAAAGACAGTTGGATCTTGGTGGTACTGAGATCTAGACATCTGACATATGCCACTTCAGCTAGTGCGAATATGGTGCTGACAAACTTTGAAACCGTAAACAGGAACTTGGAATTGAATTCATTGTCACAGGTTTTTTATCACGACTAAATGACACAACTCGCCAAATCTAAATACAGGATTCTAGAAAACAACGTTACTTTAAAATTTATATTACACTTTCCCAATAAAGTACAGGTGCTGGTTCATTTTTAGTTCGATCTCATGATTTGAAACCACATTCCCATATGAAGATACGTAACTGGCAGTACACAAAGCTAGCGATCTAACCCACTAAACCACTGATGCTGCCACAAAGTCAAAGGCAGTCAAGATCACGCACTTTGTGTACCACTCTGACACATGTAAATTAGCCCATGGTCAAAGCAGTGAGCCTTTTCGTAAGTTGTTAAATGCAACAACTATCTTATTTGGGAGAACAATTGCTTATTTACAATTTGTAATTCTATGTTACATTTGATCACGTTCTACAATATATTGTGTATTCCAAGGTCGTCAGTATTCATATTTTTGAAACCAAAGTCACATCAAAGAACAAAAGACGTCATTGCATGAAGGTGAGAACGACTGATCCGTTCATCCTGATTTGTAATAATGTAATATCGCCTTTCAACCAGGGTTGCTGTTGGTTCAGAATCGCTTTATAGCACACTCGAGCAAACTAAGGTTTCTGGTTTCTGATGTATCATGGGAAAAAATATAAATCAATGCATCCTGTTGTAACTAATCTCCCAACGGTTTACATCTATCTGAAATTCTAAATCAATGTGCGCGACCAGTGTGATAGTGCATGGCCCAGTCTAATCAATGACAATAGGTGCGTGAGTTAGATTGTTTAATTTACATCCACTTTCCGAACTGTCTTGCAGCAATAATCCTTTCATAATTGAATGACCGAATGCTTTAATAATAAACAACATATCCTTGTCAGTATGTCAGTATGAGTTAAAGGCAAATGCTTGAACTTTCCTCACCATGGAACGGTTTTAAGGGAAATAATTAGAGAATTACATAATTTAATATTAGAACAGAGGCAAAACACGTCTTCAATCAACTTGGTTTTTTTTCATAACTGTGTGAGCAAACCTTTATGTGCTCCCTATTATGAATGGATGGGGTTTTTATTCCATCTTGGCTGTATCCAGTTTGGGCTCCTATTTTGACCAAGTACATAAGCTTTTTCGCTAGGGTGTTTTATGCGTATTCATAAATTTCAAACATTTTTTCAGAACACAATTTCATTTTTCAGAAAACAGTTTGAAACAAAATGCAGTATGTACACGACATTCGAGTTTTGATGTTTAATGCACACTGTAAGGTTATTCTTTCTGTAGTGTTTTCTGTATTCCATATCGAATTACCTGTCCAAATTAATTGCTTTTTGAAATCAAAGTACGTTCATGTGTTATGAGCTCTAAAACATATTCAATCCCATCAACCGGTCATTTCACAATTTGAAATCAAAGACCTTTCATCAAGAAAGATTGTGCTACAACCAGTTTAATATGATGTTTGTAAGCGTCACCCTATTTCATCTTTCCATTTATCTAAGCACTTTGGTAAACTCTTTCAGCTACAAAATATCCTCTATTTATCAAACCGAAATCCACAGATTAGTACTGCAGTTATTCTGAGAAAGAGGCGTCCGTTTAAAGATTAGTCCTGTCTCAACTTTGTCCATGGTATGCAGACTTGGGTAAACATATGTCACGAAGAATGGTCCTGATGTTGTCTATCAAAGAAACTAAAGTATGACTTAGCTTCTACCAGGATTTAACCATATGTTTATACTGACTTCAAATGGGATACAGGTTTTGCGAATGCCACAATGTATGCATGCTTCCAATATGTGTAATCCGAGATTGTGAGAGGTACATGGCAGGCTTCATAGCATGGGTCATTATTGACGTTACAAGATTCTTCACAGGAAATGGGAAGAAGTCGTGGCGCCTGCTTGTGATGCCTAACAAATTGGTTGTATTCTGAAAAGTTTTCTTATCTGACATGTTCGTTATGTTCCCTGCTATGAATGTTTAAGCAATTCCCCATGTCGTCGAAGTTGGTGTTCCGAGCAGTTATTCACTGGAATTCAATACAGTCAAGTATCTTGTTCACAAACACAGTTGTGGTATTGATATCGCTCACATAACGAAATCGCAATGAATTTGTCCTCCAAATCCTATCAATTTCTTTGAAGGAAGCCGAAGGGTAGATCTGATCCGGGAAAATCCTTGACTTCACAGAAGGTAAAACTCTTTGTGGTTGTCCACAGAAGACCACAGGGATGTTAGAAAATAAAGTGTGGTGATACAGGACTGAGAAAGTGGGTCAGTATATATGGGACAGAAACTACCCCAAGTATCACTTGAGTAACCGACTGACCAGTCATATTGAGTTGAGAAGGGTTTGCACGACACCGTCACACATGGTTCTTAATTGTTCAGGATGAGTATGTCATATAGTACGTTAAAGTTGAGAGATACAAATTCCTATTTTAATACATTAAATGTCGAAATATGTAACTTATACATCTTGTTTGAAGATATTGTGTCTTGGCTTTGTATGGCGAGTGAAAGACCCCATGTAATTAAACATACAAATATCTGCGGGCTCAGGTAACAGAGTTGTATTATATACTGCAATCTCTTGACTTTGTGTCAACGTGTGTTAGCTACTCGTGGGTTTCACAAACATCACTTCTGACTGTATCCCAGATGAAGACGAAACATGATTTAGGTTGGTTGGTGTGAACGAGTGAATGTTGTTTTACGCCTCTTTTTTCAACAGTATGCAAGCAATATGACGGCGCAGGATACCAGAACTGGGCTTCACACTTTGTACTCATGTGGGAATCGAACCCGCGCACGGCCCCGTGGTTAGTAATGCCAGTCTGTATTCTTCTTGCTGCATAACGCCAACCTCAACACCATTCAGTTATAACACGGCAGTCTGTAAATAATAACTCGGGAATATGTAACGTTGTTCGACATATGGTATCATAGCACTCACAAAAATAGTTGATGTTCGAAGTGTAAAGTTGATTTGAATTGGGGATAAAATACTATTCACTTACTGACTTTGATACACATAGCTAACTGAATGGTAGTCTGGTTGTTATAACGTTGGCTCGTCACGCCAAAGTCCCGGGTTCAATACTACATGTGGATGCAATGTGTGAAGCACATTTCTAGTGTTATATTTTTGTTGGAATATTGTTAAGAGGGCCATAAAACCCAGCTCACTCACTATTTCAGTGTATCATTCTGTTACTGACGGCACAAGGACACAAGGACAATCGTTCCAATGGTTTAATATCACGATTCGTTCGTATCGACCTCACCCTATAACAAATGATGTAACACAAATACGTACGTGTCACGTCAAACGAACGTACCTCATTGATCCCTGAGTAAGTGTTTCCTGATGATGGGAAGGATTATCGATGCCTATGAGATACAGTATCCACTACAAATAACTTTCTATTAAGTACCAACAGATCTTCTCACAGATTCCACGGGGTTACAAGGCTTGTAATTCAGTTTTAGTTAGGTCTCATTTCGGATTCGAAACCACGCTCACTCAGGGAGGCACCTAACTGGCAGCACACAAAGCTAGCGATCTAACCCACTCCGCCACTGCGGCTGTGGGATTACACTTTATGATTTACTTACAAGGTGCAACGCCAAATATAACAAGTGTTACATTTGACCACTTTGTAAACGTTTTGTGTATGCATAAGTCGTCATGATTCTCATCTCTGGAAAACAAAATTACCTCAAAGACCTAAAGACGTAATTGCATGAAGGCAAATACCAAGAAGTGATACCTGAATTTGTCTGACTGGATCATGCTGATATGTAAAAATTGTCACCTTCAACCAGGGTTGCTGTTTTTTCGCAATCCCTTTATAGCACACTCGAGCAAAGGTTTCTGATGTATCACGTCAAACAATCTAAATCAATTCATTCAGTTTACATCTCTCCTAAATTTTGAATCAATGTACGTGATCAGTGTGATAGTGCACCGTCCAGTCTCCCTTTGTAAACAATGATAATAGGTAGCTCAGTTAGATTCTTTAATTTGCAAACTGTCATGCGTATATATTACTGTCATAATTGAAAGAATTGAAATGTTAAACTGCAGATCCTTGTCAGTATATCAGTAGAAGTCAAAAGCGAATGCTTAAACTCCCTTCACCATGGAAGTGAGACAGACAGGAAAGTCATTCATTGCATTGTTATTACATTCCATATTAGAAGAGAGGCAAAACACGTCTTTAATGAATGTGTCTTTCTATAATTGTGAGAGGAAACCTTCATTTGCTCCCTATTATAAAAACATGACACTTTTGTTCAGTATAAGGTATATTGAATTGAGTCGCTGTTAGTTTGACCATATACCTGTTAGCAAAAGTGTTGTATGCATATTCATAATTTTCAAAACATCTTTCAGAACACATTTTCCCAGAAAACAATTTGAAAGCAAAACGTAATGATACATACGACATTCACGTTTTAATGATAATGCACACTGTGAGGTATTCCTTCAGTTGTGTTTTCCGTGTTCCATTTAGAATTTCCTGTCTGAATTAGTTGCTCTTTGAAATTAAAGTACGTGCGTTTGATATGAGTATTAAATCATATTCAATCCCTTCAAACTTTTGTTTCACAAATCAAAAGACCTTTCATCAAGAAAAAGTCGATCAATGAATATATGAATTTCAACAATATTAATATGATGTTTGTAAGCAACACCCTCTCTCGGGACAATATCTTTCCATCTCTTTTTCATCTCTTTCAGCTCTAAAATATCCTCTATTTATCAAACTGCAATCCATAGATCAGGACTGCAGTTATTCAGACAGAAATGTCCGTGAAAAGATTAGTCCTGTCTCATCTTTCAGTAAGGGATGCAGACTTGGGTAAACATATGTCAGGGAATATGGTCATGCTTACCTTCTACCAGGATTAATCTATTTACTCATACTGACTTCAAACGCGACGTAAGTTTTGTGAATGCCACAATGCCTGTATACTTCCAATATGTGTAATCTGAGACTGTGAGAAGTACACGGCAAGTTTCATAGTATGGGCCAGACTAATTTTAATCAATTAAATTTGCCATCAGTGCCTGAAGGACGTTTCGGCCGACACAGAACGCAACATAGGTACACTGTTGCTGTTGAAATCAGCTTTCAGCTGAAACTCACCAGAAGAGTGACGGTATATTCCGCATTATTTCGATGAGATTAACATGCCCTTGTTTATGAGACTGCTGACAGTGGTCCAGAATATGGTGGTGATGGCGGAGAGATAACACTTGCTGACTGTCTGACCTTCTAAGCCTCCCACAGACATATGTTATCTGTAAAGGTATTATTTTATAGCATATTTCATTCATTTGGATGCGTGGCTGAGAAACTATTAGGTATCGCATGCTTGTTGCTGAGACATGTAGCGTCATTTTCTGTCCAGGTTGATTTAAAGAAAAATGAAGTAGAAAAAATGTCCAAAAATGCCATAAATGAAATTCACATGCTCAAATTACCTGTCCAATATGTTCTAATAAGTGGCTTAAAGCAATTCTATAACTTAGAATATATATGCACACAAAAACAAATTTTAACTTTTTCTGGTAGACATTAAATCGTGCATTATCTTTAAATCATTTGTTCAGGGATTGCCCCGAGGACCGCTTTAGTAGACATTTTTGTCAGAAGATTCTATCGAAGATTCCCAACTTAAGTAGCTTGTGAAAGTGAGAAAGGAGTCTGAAATTTAACTTCGTTGTTTCTTTGGGTTGATAAGGCTTTGCGTGGTTAGTGAAAGATCCTACGTGTATGTAATTAAAGGTACAAGATCATTCGCTGTTCTCTGAACATCACCATGGTCTCATTTTCCTACGGAGGGCTCATGTAATACAGTCGTATAATGAACCGCAATCTGTTGTCCATAGATGCCGTGACTTTGTTTCCACGTGCGAGAACACAACCCTGATACTTGTGGATTTCACAAACGTGATAAATGTCTCAGACCTGCCTCAAGTCTGACGCTCTCCGAATGAAGACGACACATGCAAGAATTAATCAAACTGACAGTCGTTTGCTTTTCACTTATAGCTTCACAATCAAATTTTGAAGCTTGGTTTATGTGAGTGAGTATTGCTTTATGCCCTTTTCAAAAGTACTCCAGGAAGGACACCAGAAATGGGTTTCGCACTTTGTACCCATGTGGGGAATCGAGCCCCGGCACAGTGCTGGTAGCTGGTAATATCAGTGTATATTCCTCATTCCAATCTCAACAACATTCAAGTATATCAAATAATCACTCAGGAAGATGTGACATTGTTCGACATAAGATACCATAACATACCGTAGGTAAATATTTATGTTGGAGGTGTAAGGTTAGAGGATTGCCGAATCCGGCATAAAACACCATTCAGTTATTCAGTTTGATATACATAGTTAACTGAATGTTAATTCAGTGGAGGGGCAGTGGGGTAACCTGGTTACTAAAGCGTTGGCTCGTCACGCCGTGGTATCCACATATGGATACAATTTGAATATGGAAGCCCTTTTCACCCAACTTTAAGATATTGGTGGAATATTGCTGAAACGGACGTCAACCGAAATCACTCACTATTACAGGGTATCATTTTGTTACTGACGGTACAAAGCCACTACAATTACACTCATGTGCGACGTTGTGCAAAGATATTCCACTATGTCAACAATCTTTCCAGTGGTTTTATATCGCGATTCGTTCGTATCGACCTCACCCTATAACAAATGATGTAACACAAATACGTACGTGTCACGTCAAACGAGGAACGCTTCTCACTGATCCCTGCGTAAGTGTTCCCCGATGAAGGCAAGGATTAAAGATGCCCATGAGATACAGTATCCACCACAAATAACCTCTTATTAAGGACCACGCACATCAGGAACAGATCTTCTCACAGATTCCATCTGGAGGTTACAAGGCTTGTAAGTCGCCAGCAAATCATTCAATTTCGTTGAATAGATTTTGTCTCTTTTTCCCAATTGTGTTATGATCAACTTTTTTTACAATGAGTATCAAACAGCTCCTTGTATTACCCCAAAGAATGAATGGAATTCAAGAATGGCAACATTTCATCTTCAGCTTCATTTACTGTAATCCCATACATTAGTTCATGACATGTATACTCTGACTGGAGGTACGGAGAATATGGTAAACATTTTCAGTGATACTATTTGGGAGGCACGGGCCTGATTGAAGGTACAATCCATAAACTTCGAATGAGGTTCTTGACCAAGCCTTACTCCTCACTCAATTTCTTACGCAAATCCGCTGGATCAAATATTCTAACCTATTTTGGGTGGTTAACACTTTCACATTCAAATTTCCTCCGTTATGGTTTGAAGTTAGATTTGTATCGGATTTCACATTTGTTATTTGAATTCCAGTGAACCTATGCCATCACGTATAGACACATGGTAAAGATGTAGACCAGAGAAGATGTGTTCGTCACTAAACAAGACGATTAACGACTTGACTTGGTTGATACGTGTCATCATTTCGCAGTCACATCTATACAGCTGGAATCTTGCGTCAAACAAAAGAAAAGAAACTAAGGCGTGTATGCCATTCAGTTTTATCTGTGATGCTATAAATGAAGCACTTAAGGCAAACAAGAACGTTGTTACTGAAGACCATTTCGAAAGTCAACTGCTATTCGTATGTGTGACACTGAAAAAGAAAAAAAAACTTGTTCTTGATGGCAAGCAATGGATAAAGACAGTTGGATATTGGTGGAACTGAGATGACTTGTACCACTTGAACTAGTGCGAATATGGTGCTGGCAAACTTTGAAACCGTAAACAGGAACTTGGAACTGAACCCATGGTCACAGGTCTCTATCACGACTAAATGACACAACTCTCCAAATCTAAATACAGCGTCTTAGAACACAACGTTACATTTAGGATTCAGCTTTCCCAGTAAAGTACAGGTGCTGGTTCATTTTTAGTTAGATCTCATGATTTGAAACCACATTCCCATATACGTAACTGGCAGGACCCACTAAGTCACTGATTCTGCCACAAATACATTAAGTGATACGGCAGTCAATATCACGTTCTTTGTGTACCATTCTGACACATGTAATTTGGCCCATGGTCGATGGAATGAGCCTTTTCGAAAGTGGTTAAATGTAACAACTGTCTGGTTTTGGGGATACGCTTTCTTATTTACTTACAGTTTGTGATTCCGAAAAGAATGTGTGCTACATTTGACCACTTCCTAAAATATATTGTGTATTCAAATGCCGTCAGTATTCATATTTTTGGAAACAAAGTCACCTAAATGAACAAGAAACGTCATTGCATGAAGGTGAGTACCAAGAAGTGATAAATGAATTTTTCTGATCCGTGCATGCTGATATGTAATCAAGTAATATTACCTTTCATCCAGGGTTGCTGTTGGTTCACAATCCCTTATAGCACACTGGAAGAAAGGTTTCTCATGTATCACGTGAAACAATATAAATCAATGCATCCTGTTGAAACTAATCTCCCAACGGTTTACATCTATCTGAAATTCTTGATCAATGTATGCAATCAATGTGATAGTGCATGGCCCAGTCTAAACAATGAGTATAGGTGCGTGAGTTAGATGGTTTAATTTGCATCCACTTTGCAAACTGTCTTGCAGGTATAATCCGTTCGTAATTGAGTGACCGAATGCTTTAATAATGAACGACACATCTTGTCAGTATGTCAGTATGAGTTAAAGGCAAATGCTTGAACTTTCCTCACCATGGAAAGGAAGTAATTACAGAATTATATAATTTAATGTTAGGACAAAGACAAAACACATCTTCAATCAACTTTTTTTCATAACTGTGTGAGCAAACCTTTAGGTGCTCCCTATTATGAATGGTTGACGCTTTTGTTTCTTTTTGGCTGTTTTCAGTTTGGGCTCCTATTTTGACCATGTACAAAGGTCTTGCATATTCATATGCATGAATTTCAAAACATTTTTCAGAACACAATTTCATTTTTCAGAAAACAGTTTGAAACAAAATGCATTATGTACACGACATTCGAGTTTTGATGTTTAATGCACACTGAAAGGTTATTCCTTCTGTAGTGTTTTCTGTATTCCATATCGAATTACCTGTCCAAATTAATTGCTTTTTGAAATCAAAGTACGTCCATGGGTTATGAGCACTAAAACATATTCAATCCCATCAACCGTTCATTTCACAATTTGAAATCAAAAGACCTTTCATCAAGAAAGTGTCCATCAATGAATATATATGCTTCAACCAGTTTGATATGATGTTTGTAAGCGTCACCCTATTTCATCTTTCCATTTATCTAAGCACTTTGGTAAACTCTTTCAGCTACAAAATACCCTCTATTTATCAAACCGAAACCCACAGATTAAAACTGCAGTTATTAGGAAAGAAACGTCCGTGTAAAGATTAGTCCTGTCCTAACTTTGTTTAAGGTATACAGACGTCTGATACTTACATCAAAGAAACTGATGTATGGCTTAGCTTCTACCAGGACTGAACCACATGTTCATATTGATTTCAAACGCGATTCAGGTTTTGCGAATGCCAAAATGCATGCATGCTTCCAATATGTGTAATCCGAGATTGTGAGAGGTTCATGGCAGGCTTCATAGCATGCGTCAATATTGACTTTACAAGATTCTTCACAGGAAATGGGACGATGTCGTGGCGCCTCCTTGTGATGCCTAACAAATTGGTTGTATTCTGAAAAGCTTTCCTATCTGGCATGTTCGTTATGTTATCTGCATTTTGTTTGATGGTATTGTACCTTGAAATGGAAGTAAAACAAATGATATTCTGTTTATCACACAATGATCAGTGTGGAACACACAAGGAGAACATTTTACAAAGTAATTATACAAGACGATACAATATTGCGTTCATTTTTAAGTCTTCAAAGCGGGACATATGTGCCCAGTTGCTGTTTAAACCAGTGTTCAAGCTGAAACGCACATACTATAAAATAACAAGTAGCGTATATTATAAGTCGATGTGATAACGCATTTATCTAGCTGAATGTTTTCACTAAATCAAAACAAAACAACACGCATCAAATCGACTTGCTGCCATGTTGAAATAATGTCGTAAATTGAATTCCTCACAATCTAAGCCAACGCTACGTCTATTTATTTCATTACACCTACATACTTTCCCCACTTCAAAATGGAAATTCACACTAAATTAACTTTGACCGAGTTGTACATATTTTACAAAAAGCACAAAATAAGCCCAAAAGAATAGGATCAAATTTGTTTTTAAAGAGTATCATTTTGTTTTTAATGTAGCTGTAGCGGTGATATCTGAGACATCGGAATGGTAAAGAAAAGGACTGGAAATGGTGACTAGAGTAGAGTGCTATAATTGAAGGATAACCGTGGAATAGCATTAAACATTGATGCTCCCAGGCAGACTGGAACTGAAAAGGAAGGCATGTAGGCTGCTGCACAAGCAACGCTGAGAGAGTCTAATTAGTTGTGAGTGAAAATACTTCCACGTGGAAGACAAGCGGTACTCACAAATCTAATCAAAATGGAGGATGGCTTGGCACGGTCAAATAGCTTAGGACAAAGTTGACCAATGACGGGATTAACATGTCCTTGTTTATGCGACTGCTGACCACTGGTCCAGAATATGGTGGTAATGGAGGGGAGGAGAGATAACAGTTGCTGATTGTGTGACCTCCTAAGCCCCTCAAAGCTAAATCTAATGTACAATGTTACTATTTCAAAGCAAAACGTTCAATTTGGATGGGTTGCAGAGGACCTATAACATATAGCTTGCTTGTTACTGAAAACATGTAACGTCAGTTTTTAATTTTAAGAAACCGGAGTAAGTAACTTTATCTATGAGTCTGACTTTCCAACATTGAATTTCTATAAGGTTTCGATATATAACTATATAACTATGATGTATTTACACATTTTGGAAATTTTTTTCTGGACGACATGAATTGTGCATGACCTTAAAGGTCATTTGCCCAATGACGGCCCCGAAGATCGCGCCATCAGGCATTTTTGTCAGAAGATAGTGTCAAAGATTCCAAAACGAAACAGCTAGGGGAAGTGACAAAGAAGCCTGAAACTTAACTTCAGTATTTGATAAGGCTTTGTATGGCGAGTGAAGGATCCTGTGTAATCACAAGTAAAAACGTCATTTTGTTCTCTGTACATCTCCAGGCTCGTGGCTTAGTAACTTTGTGTCAACGTGCGTTGGATACTCGTGGGTTTCACAAGCGTGATAAACGCATCACTTCTGATGCTCTCCCAGATGAAGACGACACATGCTGGATTTAATCAAACTGACTTCCCCTTTGCCTTTCAAACATAGCTTCACAACCAACTGCTGTAGGCTGGTTAAAGTGAGCGAGGGAGTTTTGTTTTATGCCACTTTTAACAGTATACCAGCAATGTGACGGTGGAGAACACCTGGAATGGGCTTCATACATTGTACCCATGTGGGGCATCGAACCCGGGTACGGCCCCGTAGTAGGTAAAATGAGTCTATATTCTTTATGCTGCTTAACGCCCGCCTCGACAAGATTTATTCCCGAATAATAATTCAGGAATATATGACGTAGTATAACACTCGCTAAAATAATTGATGTTCAAAGTGGAAGGATGATTTGCCGATTCTGGCATAAAACACCATTCCCTTATTCACTTTGAGTGAGTGAGTGAGTTAAATTTTATCGTCACATCGGCAATATTGCAGCCATATCGTGACGGGAACAAGTAAGAATGACATTGTGGAATGAAAGAATATAAGAAACTAAAACCCTGTTAACGAAGAACAGTAAAACCACTAGTATATATCACAGATATCCATCTAAGACTAGTAAGGAGTTATAAAACAGTTTAATTATAGAGGACAATACAACATAAAAATGGACTATAGATTGCCAACAACCGAAGGTAGAGCACCACTCTAGGGGCCATGGGGACTTACATTACTTTAGCTACCTGCATGGTTCCTAGCTGGATTTACACCATCCCCTCAGTTGTTAGCAATTTAGGCACGTCTAGCCATGCATTTAAAAGGACACATATATTACGATTAAAATAGCAGAGAGTTTGAATTTACTTGGAATGTTTGTGGGCTTACGTACCCTCTCAGGAGGACAATAATTTTACACTACTTTAACCCCCCTCGAAGATACAGCCACGAACAATCTTTGTTATCAATTTAAACCTCCGATCATAAAATATTTATCTATTTACAAATCCGTTAGCAAATCCAATTCTTTTAAAAATGCAAAAATTAAACGAGAACTTATGTTACTAAAAAGATCTTTCATAGTTGGTGATTTGAAATATTTATCCCTTGTGATGGAATATTCGACACAGTCAAGCAAGACATGCTTGACTGTGATTATTTCATCACAAGGGATACAAAATGGAGGATCCTCACCTTTCAATAAATATTCATGTGTATATCTCGTATGGCCAATACGACATCGCCGCATGATGACCTCTTCAAATCTTGACTGGCAACCCAAATAGGTATAACCAATAGAAGGTTTTATAGCATGTAATTTATTAATGCCCACTTGGGTGTCCCACTTCTTCTGCATCAGATCATGGATATAACATCTAATGGAAGCTTTATAATCACTGTATGGAATAAGAAGTGGTGTCACAGATTTGTTGAGAGCTGCCTTGGCAGCAAGATCAGCCATTGTGTTCCCGAAAATGCCTACATGGCTGGGTAACCAACAAAAGACAATGTCGTATTGGCCAGTAGCAAGATCATTATGCAATTCAATAATTTCAATTAAAAGTGGATGTTTGCAACAAATATTTTGAAGAGCCTGAAGGCAAGAAAGAGAATCTGAATAGATTATATACTGTTTATGTTTATAGTGTCTTTTAATATACTTAAGAGCCATTAAGATGGCGTTAGCTTCAGCAGTAAAAATAGAGCTGTTATCTGGCAATCTAGAAGATATTGTTCTGGATCCAGTGACAGTGGCACAAGCCACTGCGCCACCGTCCTTGGACCCATCTGTAAACAAGGATTTATATTCCTTATATTTAGTATGTAATTGATTAAATTCTTGTTTATATTGTAGTTCATTAGTGTCTGATTTTTTAAAGGTGGTCAATGTTAGGTCCACTTGTGGCCTAACCAACTGCCAAGGAGGAGAAGAAAGAAGGTGGGAAGGAGCTATAGTAGCCAGATCAATGCCGGCAGCAGAAATAAACGGTTTTATTCTTAAACCAAGAGGTGGAACAAGAGATTTCTTATTGTATAAATCCTCATGCAGAGGATTGAAAACACAGCTATATGCAGGGTTTGACTCATTGGAATGTAGTTTTGTTATATACTGTAAGGCTAATTGTATACGGCGCTGCTCAAGAGATGGTTCATGAGCCTCGACATACAGGCTGTCAACAGGTGAAGTACGAAAGGAGCCAAGACAAAGTCTTAGACCTTGATGATGGACGGAATCTAATAATTTTAAGTTGCTCTTGCAGGCTCCACCATATACAATTGAGCCATAATCAAGCTTCGAGCGGATAAGTGATCTATATAGATGTAGAAGGGTAGCTTGATCACCTCCCCACTTTGAATTGGACACGACCTTCAATAAATCGAGTGCCTTCAGGCATTTAGTTTTGAGGGATTTGATATGCGGCAGAAAAGTTAAATGTGAGTCGAAAATCAGACCTAAGAACTTGGCCTCCTTGACAACTTTGATGGGAGTGCCATTTAAGAAGAGTTCTGGGTCCTTGTGTGGTTTATATTTGCGGCAGAAATGTATACAATTGGTTTTTGATTGAGAAAATTTAAAGCCGTTTTCAAGACACCATTTGTTTATTTTGTTTAAGCACAGTTGCAACTGCCGTTCAATTGTATGCATATTTTTCCCACGACAAGAAATATTAAAATCATCCACAAAAAGTGAACCATCAACTGAATCATTTAAAACTTTAGCTAAACTATTGATCTTGATACTAAATAAAGTGACAGACAAAATACTACCTTGTGGGACACCCTGATCCTGATGGTAATGATCAGATAGTGTAGAATCCACTCGGACCTGAAACTGCCTGTCAGTTAAAAACTGTGATATAAACTGAGGCATACGGCCCCGTAAACCAAAGTCATGTAAGTCTTTTAAGATGCCGTGCTTCCAGGTGGTATCATAAGCCTTTTCTAAATCGAAAAAGATCGACACTGCATGCTGCTTGCTGATAAAGGCATTCTTGACAAATGACTCCAGTCGAACTAAATGGTCAACGGTACTGCGATTTTTACGAAAACCACATTGGATATTTGTGATTAAATTATTAGATTCCAGGTACCAAGTTAATCTGTTATTGACCATGCGTTCCATGGTTTTGCAAACACAGCTAGTCAAAGAAATGGGCCTATAATTTGATGGATCGGTATGGTCACGTCCAGGTTTGGGAATAGGTATAACTATGGCATCACGCCAGGATGGAGGAAATTTACCTGATGTCCAAATGTCATCGAAAATATTCAATAGTGTCTCTAAACAGGATTCTGGTAAGTGTTTTAGGAGCTGATAATGTATACCATCAGTTCCTGTAGCAGTATTATGGGATTGGTCAAGAGCAGTATGAAGCTCATGAATAGAAAAGATTTCGTTATAATCTTCCCCATTATCTGAATGAAAATTGAGAATTCTCTTTTCCTGCTGTTTCTGGTATGTTTGAAATTGAGGAATATAGTTAGCTGAGGAAGAATGTTTCGCAAGTGTTTCACCCAGTTTATTTGCGATATCAGATTTATCCGTCAGCAGTTCATCTCCGCATTTGAGATGGTGTATGCTTGATTTGCTACCCTTACCTTTAATTTTCTGGATCATGTTCCATACCTTTGACATTGGCGTTCGTGAATTTATCTTCGAGACATAATTTCGCCATGATTGGCGCTTGTTTTGCTTAAAAGTACGCCGGGCTTTTGCATTGAGTATTTTAAATTTATTCAAATTATGGACCATTGGATGACGACGGAAATATTGCTCAGCCTTCTTCCGTGCCTTCCTAGCTTGTTTGCAGTCTGCAGTAAACCAAGGTTTACGTATGTGGGGAATGATAGAGGATTTCGGAATACATTCATCAGCTATTTTGTGAAGCCTATCGGAAAAGAGCTGTACAGAGTCGGGAACATCAATGAAAACATCTGGTGTTAGCTTTTCTGAACAAAGAGTTTCATAGCGAGTCCAGTCTGCTTTAGCAAAATTCCATCTCGAAGACGGAGGAACATCAGATGGTGTAATTGACTTTAATACAGTAGGAAAATGATCGCTACCACAGAGGTCATCATGAACTGACCATTCGAATTCATTTAGTAAATTGGAATCGACAGCTGATAGGTCCAAGCAGGAATACGAGCCAGTTCCAGGGTGTAGATAGGTTTTAGTACCATCGTTAAAAATGCATAAATTGTTATTTGAGAAAAAATCTTCAAGTAATTTTCCTTTTGCATTAGTGTCATTACCGCCCCAAAGTGGGTTATGACCGTTCAAATCACCCATTATTACACAGGGTTTGGGAAGTTGGTCGTAAAGTGCCTGAAGATCAGACTGGTGAAGAGAATAGGACGGTGGGATATACAAAGAACACAAGGTGAAAACAATATTCAGTGTCAAACGTACTGCAACAGCTTGGAGAGGGGTGTTCAAAGAAACTGGACTGTGAATTACCCCCTGTCGTACCAGAACAGAAGTACCTCCGGTTGCTTTGTCACCTGCAGGTGAAAAGAAATGGTACGAGTCGTACTGTCTTAAATTTAATGTATCAGTTGTCTTGAGGAAGGTTTCTTGTAAACAAAAAGCTGATGGTTTGTAATCCTGGATTAATAGCTGGAGGTCATTATAATTGTTCCGAAGTCCTCTAACATTCCATTGTAATAAACAGGTGGAGGAAGTCATGGTGGTTTAACAGGAGATCGTGAATGAAGGGAAGGTCCTCTGCACTGTAATGGAGAGGTTTCCATATCCAGAGGTTCAAAGCTGTTACGAACCTCGACAGAATCGTTCAAAGATACGTCAAGGTGCTTAAGAGCTTTTGCTTCTTTTCTTTTATGTTGTTTTCTTTCTGCGTTGGAAAAGACAGTTTTGTTTGGTTCAGTTTTTTTCCCAGTATGGGGTTCTGGCACAGATTCTGGTCTACGATCAACTGTTTGAGACTGGGGGGTAGATGGTACATCAGTCTGTGTGTCAGTTGTTGAAGTTACTGCACTGACCGAGTAGAGGAGTGTTTGCTGATCGGTGATCCAGCTAATGGCTGTCTGGCACACACTATCCACTTTTTGGATAGAAGAAGAAACTGCGGCAGAATATGGTTTTGTTAAATTGTTGTTTTGTGTCTGGTCGGCAACTAACTTTTTGGCCTCAGAGAAAGAAATGTTGTTTGAATATTTGATTTTAATAATCCTAGATTCTTTCTCAAACACTGGACATTGCTTAGAGTAAGACATATGCTCACCACTACAGTTTGCACATTTCATGGCATTTGTACAATCAGTGTTCTCGTGATTTCCACTGCAGCGGGAACAAATTGGGGAGTTGTTACAAGAACTTGCCCCATGACCAAAATGCTGACATTTAAAACAACGGAGTGGATTTGGGATATATGTATCCACACCGATGTTAAGATATCCAGCTTTGATGGATTTGGGTAGTTTGGATAGCGCAAAAGTAAACAGATAGGTGGTAGTAGGGACAACCCTGTCATTAACCTTTCTAGTGAAACGTTTCACGGATGTCACCCCTTGAGTCTTGAGTTCTGCCACAATCTCCTCTTCTGACATGTCAGATAAACATTTTGAACGATCTCGAACAATGCCTCGACACGAATTTAATGTCTTGTGGACAGATACAACAATCTCAGTATCAGCAAAATGGGTTGCTTTGAGCAAATTTAGAGACTGCTGCCTTTTAGCACATTCAATCAACAAAGAGCCAGAACGGAGACGAGTAATATTTTGCACAGTGCCACATATTCCTTCCACAGCCTTAGAGACAACAAAAGGGTTTATCTTAAGCGGGAGACCCTTAGCACCTTCCACAACCAGAAATCGTGGCCATGACTCTACCTTTAAAACAGAATTTTCATCATCAGAAGACGAAATAGTGTCTATATCAATATGACGTCTTTTAGTTGAGTACCGAGAACCAGTGATTTGTGGGGAAGCCATGTTGAAGGTAAACATTCGACATCCCTGCTCCCCACCCGCCATCGAGTGTCAACGAGGACAGTGCTGTAGTGGAAACCAACGACAAACACTAGGGCTACAAGGATGTTATACTCAAGCAATATCAACACAGGTAGCAAATATTGCCAAACAGAATAAAAGTCAGGTTGGTTCAGACCCTACATTTATTTGATGACAATTTGAACCTGGAGGTCAATAGTGCCAGATTGGCCCATGAGCCACCGCCTTCTGGCATAGGACTCTAGGCAGTTCAATCAATAAATAGTGTATATATTTGACATAGAAACGGCCAATACCCAATAATAGTTAAAATGTGCAAAATACAGTCACCATGCACAGGGCTTGGCGTGACCAGCCGATTGATAGAATCGGGCCGATTCTACCACCCGTCTAGGTGAAGTAAGGGCCGAAGTGGTGTGTTGAGCAATAGGAGCGCGGTTCCAGACTCCTGCTGCCCTCAACCACCAGACTACCGTCCTCCACCGACACGGGACGCAACCCACGGCAAACGGGTTGGTGGACCAAATATCCCCCCGGGTCCACAACGGGGGTGTCGGCGAGCTCTTGGCGTGACCCAGCACCCACCACGAGGAGGTGGCTCGCCACGGGTGCCTTTTTTCACTTTGATACACATAGCTAACTGAACGTTAATTCAGTGTAGCGGCGATGGGGTAGCCTGGTTGTTAAACCGTTTGCTCGTCACGCCAAAGTCCCGGGTTCGATTCCACATATGGATGCGATGTGTGAATCACGTTTCAGGAGTTCTCCAACGATAAACTATTGCTGGAGTTTTTTAAAGGGCATGTCAAACACATCTCGCTCAGTATTTCAGTGTATCCTTCTGTTTCTGATGGTAGAAAGCCACTACGATAATCTTTCCAATGGTTTTATAACGCAGTTCGTTCGTATTGATCTCATTCAATAACAAATGATGTAACACGTACGTGTCACGTCAAACGAGGAACGTATCTCACTGATCTCTGAGTACGTGTTCCCTGATGAATGGAAGGATAATAGATGCCCATAAGATACAGTATCCACCACAAATAACGTCCTATTAAGGACCAACCTACGCACATCAGAAACGGATCTTTTCGCAGATTCCATCCTGGGGTTACAAGGCTAGTAAGTCGCCAGCAAATCACTCAATTTCGTTCAACAGATTTTGTCTTATTTTACCAATCGTTTTTATGCTGAACCCTTTTTTCAGTGAGCATCAGATAGCTGTTTGTATTATCAAAAAGAATGGATGCAATTCAAGAATGGGAAGATTTCATCCTCGGCAAATGACGGAAGGGTCGCTACATTTACTGTAATTCTATATGTCACATTAGTTCGTGGTATGCATGCTTTAATTAGAGGTATGGAGAATGTGTAACGCATTTCCAGTAACTCGGGGATACTATTTGGAAAGCATTGTTCAAGGTACAATCTGAAAGCTTTGAATGAGGTATTTGGCCAAATCTTACTGTTCACTCAATTTTCCTAATCAAATTTGCGAGTTCAAGCACACTGGGGGTTCTTTACCAACACTTTCAAGTTCTGTTATATATATCATTTCCTCCATTTGGGATTGAAGTTTCATACATTTTTCACAATTAACATATGAAATCCAAGGAATTGTACACACATGGTTGAAACGTCGGCCAGGGAAGATTTAGTCTTCACGAAACAATGGTTGTCCGTGGCAAAGATGAACATTGTGTCGGGAGACCATTTGCAAAGCCAACTGCTATTCGTATGTGTGACACTGAAAAGGAAACAACTTGTTCTTGCTGTAAAGTCAGAATGGATAAAGACAGTTGGATCTTGGTGGAACTGAGATGTAGTCATCTGACATATGCCACTTCAGCTAGTGCGAATATGGTGCTGACAAACTTTGAAACAGTAAACAGGAACTTGGAATTGAACCCATGGTCACAGGTTTCTGTCACGATGATGCAACTCTCCAAACCTAAATATGGGATCTTAGAAGATTGCGCTACATTTGGGATTACAGTTTCTCTGTAAAGTACGGAGACTAGTTGATTTTTACGTAGGGTTCATTCGTGATTCGAAACCATGCTCTCGCAGGGAGGAGTCTAATCCGCAACACAAAAAGATTGCGATCTAACCCAATCAGTCATCGGGTCTAGCACAAAAAGAAGAAAAGACAGATCTGACGACTGGCAGGCTAGATCACGTACTTTGTACAACACTCTGACTGGTGTATATTGGCCTAAAGCCTTCAAGAAAATGCTCAAATGTAACAATGTGTTCTTTGGGATTGCACTTGGCATTGTTTTTGTTTTTTTACCGAAAAGGTGTAACCCCAAATATAACATAAATTAGATAAGAGCACTAAAACTGGCGAGGAGTAGCATTTAATGACCTTAAATGATAAGGTAAAAAATCGGTCGTATAAAATGGTATACATGCTGGTAAGATGATGAATATAAATATTGAGTATTAAATGTTGTTAAAGTAATGAATACTGGCTGGTACAAAAGATGGTTAATTCGCATCCACTTTGCGATGTGATAAATGAATTTGTCTTTCATGCTGATATGCAATCATGTAATATCACCTTTCGCCCAGCATTGCTGTTTGTTCAAAATCCCTTTATAGCACACTCAAGCAAAGGTTTCCGATGTACCACGTGAAACAATATAAATCAATTCATTCTGTTGAAACTAATCTCCCAACGGTTTACAACTGTCTTAAATTCTGAATCAATGTGCGCGATCAGTGTCACAGTGCACGCTCCATTCACACTATGTAAACAATGATATTGCGTGGCTCAGTTAGATTGTTTAAATTGCATCCACTTTCCGAACTGTCATGCAGATATAATCCTTTCGTAATTGAAGGACCGAATACTTTAATAATAAACGGCATATCCTTTTCAGTATGTCAGAAGGAATTTACAGTGAATGCTCGAACATTCCACACCATGGAGAGTGTCATCGGCACCGATTTCAAAGGAATTCATTACATAATTATCATATCTAATATTAGAACAGAGGCAAAACACGTCTTCAATCAACTGGTCTTTTCATAACTATGAGTGGAAACCTTCATATGCTCCCGATAATTAAAGGGTGGGACTGTTGTTCAATATTGGCTGAGTCCAGTTTTGGCTAATAATTTGGCCAAGTACATATACACATTAGCAAAGGTGTTTATTGCATATTAATAATTTTCAAAACATATTTCAGAAAAATATTATATTTTCAGAAAACTGTTTGAAACAAAATGCATATATATAAACGGCATTCAAGTTTTAGTGTTTAATATGCAGTGTGAGGTTATCCTTCCGCAGTGTTTTCTGTGTTTCATTTAGAATTTCCTCTCTGAATTAATTGCTCTTTGCAATCAGAATACGCGCGTGTGTAATGAGTATTGAAACATTTTCAGTCCCTTCAAACGTTCGTTTCACAGATCAAAAGACATTTCATCAAGAAAGAGTCGATCATTGAATAAATGTGTTTCAACCATTTTGGTATGATGTTTCTAAGCAACACCTTCTTTCATGACAGTATCTTTCCATTTATCTAAGCACTTTGGTAATCTCTTTCAACTTCAAAACAGCTTGTATTTACCAAACCGAAATTCACAGATTAGTGCTGCAGGTATTCTGATAGAAAATTTTAATCCTTTCTCAACTTTGAGTAATGTATGCAGACTTGAGTAAACATGTCACAAAGAATGGTCCTGATCTTGTTCTGATACTTATATCAAAGAAACTGAAGTATGGCTTAGCTTCTACCAGGATTGCACCATTTACTCATAGTTCCAAAGCTATATAGGTTTTGCGAATGCCACAATGCATACATGCTATAAATATGTATCTTGTTCTGATACTTATATCAAAGAAACTGAAGTATGGCTTAGCTTCTACCAGGATTGCACCATTTACTCATAGTTCCAAAGCTATATAGGTTTTGCGAATGCCACAATGCATACATGCTATAAATATGTATCTTGTTCTGATACTTATATCAAAGAAACTGAAGTATGGCTTAGCTTCTACCATGATTGCATCATTTACTCATAGTTCAAACGCGATATAGGTTTTGCGAATGCCACAATGCATGCATGCTATAAATATGTATACCCCAAGATTGTGAAAGCTAGATGACAAGTTTCATAGCATGCGTCAATATTGACTTTATAAGATTCTTCACAGGAAATGGGAAGAAGTCGTGGCGCCTGCTTATAATGCCTAACAAATTGGTTGTATTCTAAAAAGCTTTCCTATCTGACATGTTCGTTATGTTCCCTGCTATGAATGTTTAAATCCTCATGTTGTCGAAGTTGGACCTCAGAGGAATTCAATGTAGTCAAGTATCGTGTTCACAGATACCGTTGTGGTATTGATAACGTGCAGCTAATGAAATATCAAGGAATTTGTTTACCAAATCCTATCAGAACGATAGATTTGTTCCGGGGAAATCATCTTTGTGGCATTAGACAGAAGACCAGGATGTTAGAAAATAGACTGTGCTGATACAGGGCAGCGAAAGAGAGTCAGTATGTTTGAGACATGAACTGCCCCACGTGTCACTTAGGTAATCGGTTGACTAGTGATGTTAAGTTAAGATGCTTTTCCATGACTCCGTCACAAATGGTTCTTGGCACAGGATCAGTATGGGTCTTATACTGTAACTGAGGCTTGCTTTTCCCATAGTAATTTTGTGATCAGACTTCAAAGATACAACGTCATATTATAAAAAAGGCAATTTCAAAATATGTAATGTATACATCATGTTTGAATATACTGTGTCCTGCAATTGAAGAAGACTAAATGATATTCTGTTAAACACAAAATAATCAAGTGGAGCATGCCGAGGAAAGATATTTTCAAAATGACCCGTTGCAGAAACCGCAGGCGGAGTGTTTGCTTACAGATTGGCGTTGGTAATGGTTTCTTGGGTTTTCTTGGGTTTTACCAAAATGGAAAACGCCCGAGATTCAGCTTTCATCAAGTTTACATCACGTGACAAGTTTCCACACTGCTTAAAGAGGCGTTATACTGAATTCACAGGTGCATACTTTCAGCAGTGACACATGATAAGTACGCGGTCCATTACTCAGGGCATGAAAAACGCCAAGAAAACATCACATTGTTTCTCCACAATTACATTCGAAGTGAAGGTGAAGCAAATCTGTTTTGAAATATATACTCGAAAATTGAATTCCTTACAATCTAACTCAATCCAACATCTCCTTATTTCACTACATGTACAAAATCGTTTAAAATGGCAATTCATACTAAATTAACTTTGACTGGGTTGCTTATTTTTTTACAAAAAGCATAAAAACCCACACTAATAGGATCAATTTTGCTTTAAAAGAGTATGAATCTGGTTATATATCAGCTGTAGTAATGAGAAATCTGAGACATTGTGGGTGGTAGAAAAACAGGCCTTAAATGTTGACTAGGGTAGTGTGTTGTAATTGAAGAATGGCCTTTAAACGCCATTAAACACTGATACTCCCAGGCAGACTGAAACTCAAAACGAAGCCATGGTACTATTATAAGTCACCATGTGTTCTCATGGTGATTTATCATGTGTCCGAGCTAAATATCAAAAGAGAACGAGCACCCTTACCAAATGGTTTAAATGTGGACTGAAAGAATGAGAATCAAAGTGGCGTCTGATTGCACTGGTGCTTGAACTTACACTGTTCCCACCATTGCATTCAGCGCAAAAAGTTGGTTTAGTACCGTGCAATGGTACTAGGTTCAAGTAAAGGACTTAAATAAATTAAGCAAACCGTCGATTTCTCATAAGCGTTTGAACCGTCACGTGATGCAGACATTCCACTTTAGAAACGGTCATTCACTGTCAAACTTTTACTTTTCAAGAACTCTAAAATAACACAGAACGACACAAGTAACTCCAACTCTATTAAACATGAAACATTTATCAACTTGGGTGTCGAGGTTAGGTCAGCATAACCTGAACTAGAATGCACTCTAGTCTCGTAGACTACACTCGCATTTGACTCAGCGAGACGTGTTGATGTTCTGGCCAACGCACGGACAATATCTACTTCTTGTAGTGAACGTGTAGATTGTTTGTAGTACACTGGTACAGAAGTGGCATTTGTGGCCCAGAAGTTACAGCATTTGTGTTATTGAATTCTCCAAAGACATTTTCCATGTTGACCCATCTGAAATGAAAGTCAAGGTCATGGTCGCTGCTAGGAGGTGTCATAGCGGACAACGGGACCTGGTGAGAGACGTTTCGGGACGCTGGCGTCAAGGCAAGGCGAGTAGTAAACTAAGGAAGACAAGGTGGATTTGTGGCAATCCAGTGATCAACATCATGACCATCGATGGGATACGATGACATATTTCAACTAGGTCAGCGTGCTTAATCACTCGAACCTGTTAGTCGCTTCTTACGACAAGCATGGGCACTGATACACATGAAGGTCCGGGGTAGAATACGCCTTCAGCTATGCTTGCCGTAAGAGGCGACTAAAGGGATCGGATGGTCAGGCTTGCTAACTTGGTTGCCACATGTCATTGGTTCCCAATTGCTCAGATCGATGCTTATGCTGTTGATCACTGGATTGTCTGGTCCACAATCTGTGGCGGCGGTCTGTAAATAATCGAGTCGAAAACAGTCTGAGAAGGGAGTATAACTATATGCTCTGAGTATAGAGAAATACATGGCATGTTATCATTTGAACGCAAACTGAAACAGTGTACTTGACGTGGCGTCAGAAACGAGTGTCCCTCGGCTTCTACATGCATGAGTAAAAAGAAAGAACTATTCATTTTCTCTCTCTTCGCTTTTTTGATTGAAGTTAAAATAAATCTTTTTTAATTCGTAGAGGCTATAGCTTCAAGTATCTTTATTTTTTGTGCTTTCTTTTCTATGTTATTGATATCTATTATCAGAGGACAAAATCCTTTCACAGAACTCATTGCGTCTTGACAGTTTCTTTTCTAAAGGGAATATTTCGTGTCTTTTTGAAGTCTTGAATGTGGTCGTATTATTAGAAAAAAAGAAACGTCTTGTGAAAAAGATACGTTTTAAGAGATTTTTTTCTACAGTTATCCCTCAGTTCGTTCAAGTACACCTTCAGTTTCGGAGACAAAAATATTTGAAGCTAGACAAATTATAACAATAACTGACAGGTTTTACTTTGTTATTCCTGAGGTAATATTTTAAAATTTAAATTTCTTCCCTAAACAGTCAAAACATGCAAGGTCATTTCACGGTTTTGTTACATTTCAACCCGTGAAGCTCTTGTCGCAAGAGGCGACTACTGGGATCGACTGGTCAGGCTCGTTGATTTGGTTGACGCATGAAACCTTATCACAGTTGCCTGGATCGATGTTCATACTGTTGATCACTGGGTTATCTGGTTATTGACAGGCCGCCGCCAAATAGTGCGGGGTTAAACAAAAAAATCCCCAGAAAACCCCAAATAAACATACTCATGTCCTCCACAACATAGCTGTAATAGCTGTAACAGGCCCCGAGTAAGGTCCTGGCTTCAATAAAACCATGCTGATCGCAACAAGTTCCCAGATCATCAGTGTTCTCAGTCATGAAGGACCTGCTCTGTGGTGTAGTGGTTAGAGCGTCCACCCGGAGAACGGAAGGTGGCAAGTTCAATCTCAGGTCGCGTCATGCCAAAAGACGTTAAGATATAGTACTTGTTGGCCCCTGTCTGTCGCTCGGTATTAATGAGCCCACGAACTGGTCAACTCGCAGTCAGTACAGTGCATCTGGTTTAAACATAAATGAATTAAATGAAATTGAGTAGGTATAGGTGAACAAGCTGTAAGCCTATATGAACAACTCAGTGGCGCATCTCAGCAGGATAATTGTGCTCGACTGCTGCATGGTATCTCGGTGAACTAACACTATATATAACTAGGCTAGTACTAGTATGCACGCATACTTAGGCATGCACGTCATATGTGCGAAATATTTCATTCCACTTAATCCTCAGAGAATGTTGATGTCAGCATTCACATTTTGTAGGTATTCTCAAGCAGATTCTGCTCCTTATGTCTGAAGCCTATTTTTAGGTTTTGGACAAGGACCGGGTGTCCTGAATAAACCCTAACTGCGTTTAAAGGTGCAAGACAACATTATGTGCAACCAGGCTGAAATATATGACACTATATACTGAATGTAGCAACTGCACACTGCGAATGCATTGACATTGTGTATATTCCGTTTGATATAGAATTTGAGCATTTATGTTTAGGAATTTGAGTTACATTTTGCTGATTATTTTTGCAATAATTCTGAGAGGTTTCCATGCTGACTTTTAATACACTGGTTGTTAACAACCGCCCTGTATTTGATACTGAGGGAATGCATCAATAGCGTTACCTTTAGGTATGGTGTGCTTTCCTTTGTCAGTGTTAGGAGGTGGACTGGGGGTTTTAAAAAGGGGAACACAAAGTCTTTGAGGTTAACGCCTTTCAAATGTCACTCGGAGGAGAAGGAATGGTCTGACTGAAATGGCACAAAAGATGATAGCGTCATATATGCCGAATGGAGACCTTCTACACCGGTTGAATCCAGGCACATTTTGGTGGTTAGATGTCTAATATGCGTTCCTCCATCAACAGAGTAAATGGCGGGCTCATAACTTTCCAGTCACCCCTTGTACTGATGTGAAGTCAGAACTTGTACTGATGTGAGGTTACCTCTTGTACTGATGTGAAGTCAGAACTTGTACTGATGTGAAGTCAGAACTTGTACTGACGTGAGGTCACCTCTTGTACTGCTGTGAGGTCACCTCTTGTACTGATGTGAAGTCAGAACTTGTACTGATGTGAAGTCAGAATTTGTACTGATGGTGAGGTCACCTCTTGTACTGATGTGAGGTCACCTCTTGTACTGATGTGAAGTCAGAACTTGAACTGATGTGAAGTCAGAACTTGTGAGGGGTCGAATTACCTGAACATTAATACTGTTGAAGCGTTGTTAGACACTCTACGTTTCGGTAGGTAAATCTTAAATATGTTTTATTTTTATTTAATAGAGAATAAAACATGAATTGTGTCAGTGCACTTGACATTTGACGTCAATGCGAATGAATACTTTTAGCGGGATCACCAAAGAGCTTTGTATTTCTACATTGGCACTATTGCATTTCTTCCCAAATTTACTCTTTTAAAATTTTTATATTTTAAAAAAGTTCACAGTCATGTTATTTCATTACGGAATCGTTCGTGACATTTTGGAAAGGTCATCATATCATTATTGATTTTTCTTTAAGGTGTTTTTAACGGCTTTAACCCTATCCGTTCCTAATACTAAATATCTGGGAATATTGCAGGTTCGCAGTATTAAATGTGTCTTCTTTCTCATTTTGTGAAATCCCCCACGCAAGCGGATGGGGCTTATAAAATTGGTTCCCCTATAAATGCTTTTTCGGAAATTTTTGTCGTGTATCCTTTTATGAATGGTAAAACAAATCCAGGAGTTTAAGTAGAGCGGTCTTCTGCGATTATTCATGAAAATGGGATAGCTTGAGGGCACCTTGCTCGGTAATGGAGTTTGGTCATAGGTAACTTGTGCATAAGTGAATAAAGACGAATTTGCCCTCTCCATTTACCCGCAGTAGCCCAAGGATGATTCTGAGCTCAGCAAATCCAGGCCTATCCAGAGTACTTCTCCTGCTCAAAGTAGTCACATTTCAAAAGCTATGGTATTGAACAAGGATCTGTGCAAATAGATTTTCCTGGCAGACCGAAGGTCCGTCGATTGTGTCTAACCGCGGAATGGCCAGCGTAATGTCGAGGATATTAAGCTGACCGCTGGTCAGAGAAGTGGACTCTCAATATGGCTGAGCATCTAGGGCAGAACGGATTGAAGGGATAATGCGCACTATTTTGTATAGATTTGCTTGGTGATGAGATAGGACAACTCGACATCCGTAAACATGCCTGGAGTGACACTTTCTAGACAAAGTGTTTTTCGATCAAGACAAAGGTGATTTAATGCGCATGTATGTCGCGGGGGATTAGAAGTAGACTCATAATAATGACCTCATTTTCACGCCTTTGTAGCCAGTCTGACCCTTATCAGTTTACGAGATCTGGGTTAGCCTTTCACTCCTTGAACCTTCTGGTACTGGTGACCGTGTCGATGGTTCAGTTGAGACAGTCCATGCCCCCAGAGCGGAAGGTTGGTGGTTCGAGTGAGTGAGGGAATTTAGATTTACAGCGCTTTTACCAATGTTCCAGCATTATGACTTCAGGGGACACACATTTGTACCCACGTGGAGAATCGAACCCGGACCTTCGGCGTGACAAGCGAACGGTGTAACCATTAGGCTAGTAATATCGATTTATGATTTGGGCAGTTGATGAGATGGTGAGAAACGGTTGGATTGCTGTCAGACTTAGGTGGTACATCTATTGGTATCATTCATTACTTTATCCCCAGCATTTGATTATTTTAGTGTCCTGGTGGGTTGTGTTTCAATCCAGGAATTTTAGTTTCCGAATATATGACTATGACTATACACCGACGTCTGTACTTTCTACGGTCAAATAGACCCGTGAAGGTCCCGGGGTAGAATGGGTGTCGAGTACACTGTTTTAGTTTGTGTTCAAATGATAAAATGCCATGTATTTCTCTATACTCAGAGCATATAGTTATAGACCCTTCTCAGACTAGTTTCCAACGAGCGAAGATCTGGGGTAGAATAGGTTTTGAACAAACCATGCTTGCCACAATAGGCTATTACGCTTGTCGTAAGAGGCGACTAACGGGATCGGGTGATCAGACTCACTGACTTGGTTAACACATGCCATCGGTTCCCAATTGCGCAGATCGATGCTCATGTTGTTGATCACTGGATTGCCTGGTCCAGACTCAATTATTTACAGACCGCCGCCAAATAGCTGGAATGTTGCTGAGTGCGACGTAAACCTAAACTCACTCACTCACTCTACGGTCAAATACATCATAATTAAGATTAGTCATTGTAATGATTGCAAAATATTCAATATCACAATAAAATCGCTCTATAGTATCTTTAGGGGTTAATAATCTGCATTAAAAGCACCAATGTTCCTTATTTCATCACCGCCCAAGATATATATACAGAAGGTATTGGATACATCTGTGTTAATGTCCCTCTGCAGCTCTTCAGTGAAAGAAAACTTTTAATTTGTAATGAGAAACTATATCATCACTCCTGATCAAATTCTGCTACAAAAAGAACACGCGTTGTTGCAGCAGAACATCACAAAGAATACATTCCCTCGCGATAAAAACATGGAACACAATAGGACATATGAGCTCCTCTAAATGCGACGCAGTAACAAAACCTCTGAAACGCAAAAATAATTCCTCGATCTGGTCATATTTAGTGTGCTTTCGCTCATATAGGATTGGAAGCCCGTGACTTAATCGTCTCGAAGTAGGAGCTAGTATGGTTCCTCTTATTACTGCTGATATGAATTGGTTGGTGCTCAATTCACGCATCTGTTAATCAAACATTTCAAACTCTACCTTCTACTCTGCAACAAATGATTTCCACGCTCAATAAGAATTAAAAAGCCCTAAAACGAGATTAGCGAGGAAGACGGAAGTGGCCGGATTATTAAGTGGAACTCGGATCAATAGCCGGACCGATACCTTTAGAATAATTCAATTTGATCTCTAACTTGAGAGGGTTGAACACAAAAGCACCAAATGGAGAGGAAAGCATGACAAACAAGTTAAAATTAAAACGAATTTGGTTTTATATTTATAGAGAAACCTTCTTAATGGATTGAATGTTTTGTCATTACGCCGTACCCATCTGTAGCATCGGGAAAGTTAAGAAATGCACGTTTGTTTCTCGAGATTTAGATATCCTGCTTATTTTGTCAATGCGTGATGGGGATTAATGGGTTTTTTAATATGATTTGTCTGGGGATTGAAATATATTTCTTTTTTAAAGTTTATCTATTACCTTCTCTCGTGACCAATGAGGTGAATGGGATTTCCAGACTTCTTTTTATTGGATCTAGTTTATGTTTATTCGGATTGCGTGTGTTGATCGGGTCTATTTCGCGCGACATTTTTCAATATTCTTCTTATCTGCTGTATTTTGGGTTCGTGGTTTGACAGTATAACTATGATATTGCAACTTAATGTGAGAGAAAAGAGCGATCTTTGGGGTGATGCTGACCAGCCTAGGGATCATAATCATGGAAAATTCAGGATTCAAACACACGGTAAGTGGATTAAGGTAAAACTATGGAATTTCGCACAGATAATTACTGGGACTGGGGCAGGTACTGAGTCCAGGACCGGGACCGGAACCGGGGCTGGGGCTGGGGCTGGGGCTGGGGCTGGGGCTGGGGCTGGGGCTGGGGCTGGGGCTGGGACCGGAACCGGGGCTGGGGCTGGGGCTGGGACTGGGACTGGGGCTGAGACTGGGGCTGGGGCTGGGGCTGGGGCTGGGACTGGGACTGGGGCTGGGACTGGGACTGGGACTGGGGCAGGTACTGGGACTGGGACCGGGACTTTGGGACTGGGACTGGGACTGGGACTGGGACTGGGACTGGGACTGGGACTGGGACTTTGACTGGGACTGGGTCTGGGACTGGGACATTGTCCGACATTGCCGGTCCCCTCGTGGATTTCTCACGAAAAGAAATTCCTGTCAAAAATTGGGTAAGAGTCAAAAGGTGAAATTTGTGGAAAAATGGACGGGTTTTGTAATCAACAAGTAAATGAATCGAATCGGCGGAAATCCCTTAAACTACGTAATATGAATTTGTTGAATTATAAAAGTGTATATCATGATATCTGGAGACAAAGTCCGAAAGCACCAATACTGCGAAACAAGAGTTTGTGTGTCAGTGTGCATAATAATTCCAGAGGAGTTTACATTCATGATCAAACAGCCGTCTAACCCGCTCAGCCACCGCGACTTATACTGGCGGGTTGGCTGAGCTGGTTAAACGGCTGAATTTGTGTGGTGGCGATTGGTTGTCGCATGGAACTCAACCCACCAAAAATACTAGAATCTGTACTTTACTAAGAAAGTGTAATCACAAATATAAGATATACTGACAGCAAAAGAAAGGCGTGTCTGGTTTTGTTTTGAAGTTTATAAATAGAAGGCATAAACATGAGCGCTTACTTGCAGGCGATTTCAGTTTTTCGAAACTTGCTTTTCTTTTGCTGTCGATGTTACATCCATATGTAACATGTTACATATGTAACATCCAGTGTTACTGAGCTGTAGACATACTGTGCAATAGACATTGTTAATTTCTGGTTAACAAAAACCATACTCTTCAAATTAGTTCATGCTTCATGAACTTCGAATGTTGAATATTTGGGCAATTTTAGAGGACAATGAATTGAAAGAGACGTTCAAAGAGGTTGAACAGGATAGGGATACTGCAAACAGTAAAGTGGAAGGTGGATAAAAACCTATATTTCATAGCTTTATAAACTACCTTCTTTTGGAGAATTATAAGACGCTCCTGACATGCCTAAAGAAACAACTGATGATATTAAATCTGGGGCTGATGATATTAAATTTCGTTATCAAGAACAAAAACATTTGCTGGGAAAATATGTCCTGTTTTTTTGTTAAACATATTTAGTTATATCTGAAACCTCAAGAGTTTTCTTCTCATTTGCTGAGAATGAGCAATCAATGTTTTTCCTCTGCTCAAATCAAGTAAAGAGCAGACAGCTACCAATAACCGCCATTTTGCCTTTCGCTGCCTACAGAACCATGGACCCTATGGCAAACAGTCGTCTTGGTCGGTATCTGGAATCTATCATTAATATTCCAAGTGGTTTAGAACGCCAGAGAACCACTGACCCCATTTGTCAAACTTTTGTCATTTATCAGTAAGGGAAACGGCAAGTAGTTTTTTGCTCCTGTGAAAACACATGCGATATCACATGGAAATAAGCTATTTTGAAGTTTAGGCTTGCCCGTGATAGGCCTTCGTGATGGCATAACACAGTTTATTGCACTTTTTTCAGAAGGAAGACAATTTAAAGTTGGAGTGTGATACCCTTTCCAAAGTCTGAACAGGAAATGGGAGTTCCCCAAGGGAAGTATTTATCTGCCACTCCTTTAGTAATAAAATCAATAGTATCGCTGAAGTTTTGAAGTGGTAACGCCGATGATTCTTGAACCAGAGATTTTGTAAGCTTATACCGTGGTTCTACAACGGATGTCTTTGAAAGATAATTACAGCTATGTCATGATAACATATAAAAGTGGACACTTGTAAAGGGCTTTATGTTTATCAAAATTATAACATGTTGCATCCAGGTTTGTAATAAAACGCAAAATTGCATAACAATGCAGAGTTTCTTTTAAAATAAACTCCAGTTAAAGTTCTCAAATAACAGCATTTGATTTGAAAGGCTATTTTATCCATATTATCTTCCAGGTCTATTTAAAAGATGAAGAAAGTTTGTTTCAAACAGTAAATAGGAAGGAAATCAACAAAAGCGTCTTCATCTCTTTAGATCATTGATCGGTTCGAGGCTTTACCAGGTCTGTTTCATTTATGGGTCAGCTTGCAAATCGTGCAACAGAGGGCCAGATACGACATACAGCATACCAGAACATGCATGGGGATATGAATCATACTGACCACGTCTAAAGCTAAGATGTTAGTTTTCATATTCCTCACCTTTAGACCGTAGATTTATTCAGCTTATCACAGTTAGTCCGAAAACGAAGTTTCAATCAAAATCGATTTCTTCGCTTAGTATGCGCATACGATCGCATAACAATGATTCAGCTTTGAACCCCTCTGATATTGCCAGATCCTATCAGAAATACCGCTACTGCATACTGCATACTGCATACAGTCAATTCAACAAACCTCAACTGTCAAAGCCTAAGAAGGCTGTCAGGAAAACGCTGTTGTATATAGAAGAATTTTCAGAACATAAAGACAGCAATCCCTTTAATAGACCTGTCTATACAGATGAATCGAAAGATGGTGATAGAGTGGCAGCTGTGGCTGTTTCTGACAGGAGAGCTGTTTTGGTTAGAGTAACTGATGAGGGTCTATTTCTTGTCTAATCGCTCGCTCTTTTCGTGTTTTTTTGTGATATATTGAAACAATCTCACCAAAGCATTTTATTCTTATTTTTCAAATAGTTGGTCATCATACAGACAGTATTACTGACATTTCTACCTCTGAATGGGTATCGTAGCAGTTCGGCACAATGGCATCAGACACAGCTATAAACCAGTTTCTACATCTCAAACTGGACCCGAAAAGTCAATAACAAACGGGACAAGTAAAAGTCAAACACGATCCAATACTTGTAGACAATATATCAATGATGAATAGCAGCATGACTGGAATTAAAAGGTTGCCATCAAACTTCATGTCATTAAATCTAGACTATGACATTCCATAGCACGATCTGGATTGTCTTGTCATAAAGAGGGAATAAGTGAGTTTAGGTGTATCGTGACATCGGCAATATTCCAGTTGCAAAGTTACGAAAGTTTACGGTTCCGCTGTCAGAAATACACTTTCACCATAGGCTAGCAGTTAATGATGCTTAAAGTGCACTGCAGCAGCTTGCAAATAATGGAAGTTCCATTTTGTATGTAAACACTGAGCAGTTTTACACCAGGAGGCGATGTTCTGTCAAAGCATGTAAACTTCAAGATGCTATTAAACTGTGAATAATGAACTTAAAATGAAAAACTGTTGCATGTAACAACATGTAACAACAGACTTGCCGTGTATTTGAAGAGATTGTGAGAACTCACAAATCTTCAAAAGTGCTCGCTATTTTGCACTCTATTATATTGCTTTTGGCAATAAAGTGAGAAACAGTAGCACTTACATTACTCTGACTTGACATCAAAGATTATGAAGATAAAAAATTGGAGTTGAAGAATCAAAAAGATAGCGAGCTGAAAGTGAGACAGAATTTAAACATACCTAACCGCACCGACAAAAAGAAGATATCAGTTAAAAATTCTATAGACGTATTGTATCACAAGACACAATTTAGGAAAAGCTTCTACATTATAATATAATAATTACAATATAATAATTCTCTTAACATCTTTTTCCAGGCAAACCAAGAGCACGTTTCCGCAAAACTTTCCCCACCTAGACAGTAATAAACTTGTCAAAATTACATGTGGAACAATCATTCTTTTTTCTGAGTAGGTTACATTTTCAGATATATGTAGTATGGCGTGACCCTGTGGAAATGAAGACAGAAAACTACCGTTAACCACCACTGCCTCAGGATGTAGCTGCCTGTCAGAGTTAATGACATACCATGCAGACCAATGATGTGGTTCTTTTTCTAACTGATTACACAAATGTCTTATATGGAGCCCTATAATAACGCTGGCCTTGACAAGCGAGGGATATTACCGTTGTGTGGTGGCATTCTAATCGGTGCCAAGACCTGTCACTGAAGTGACCATGCCTTGCGGCATGTTTGTAATAGCTGCATTATCTGCCATATCTGATACATGCACGGCATTGCCAATAGAGGTGATGTAATTTAACGTTAGTTTGTTGCAAACTAACAGACTGAGATATATCATGTGATGATATATGCTATGTATGACCAGGAGTATGACCATGCCTAAAGATGTCCGTATCCTGTGATACCTGTCACAAACACATGTAAAGGCAATAGAACTGTTTACCTGAAAAAAACCAAAAGATCACATGGGTCAAGAAGTGAATTGCATCTGACATCACTGTGTGACCTATGCACAGTACTTAGAAACGTTCCGATGGCTTTGCAGATACCCTGGATGTTGTAACATTTTGAACACGATTCGTATGACATCCCATCATAAATTTGTCTCTTTATTGCCAACAACATATTTTGTTCGAATGAAGAAGATATCGTTGTTCCTCAAAAGAATTGTGTCATGTTACGTAGTAGTACATTGCATATCAATATATCTTGCACACTGCAGCTGTATGCTGATTTTTGTGTCTTAGCACTATGGGCTATGAGGCCTCAAATGCAAAAGTACACTAGTCACTTCTCACTTGAATGCTGTAACCTTTTGAGCAGCATTCGAATGCACCAAAAAAAAAAAAAAAAAAAAAAAAAGTCTGAAATGAATACACCAAAGGCTGGCTTCCATGAATCTCAAATCGTTGTAGGTATTACAGGCGCAATGAGACGACGTATTCCCTTTGGCTGCCATAATTCAACTTACAAAAAGTGTAACTTCGAAAATGTCACTCATATCGTGACCATGTTTCTTGGCTTTAATTCTGACAAAATTATATAATGGTGAATGGTACGTCACCATGCATCCACCCTCCTTCCAACAAAGACATCACTGTCAAATATCATGCATATCTTTTCGTACACATGCACTCATTCTGCCTGGTAGCGTTATTTCACGAACCGATTCTAATTTCTTCCCATTTGTGATTTATTGCATTATGTCATGATTGTCTTCCTGGGGCAATGAACAATGAGAAGAATAATGGAGATATTAGCATTCGGCTGCATAAAAATCAAATAGAAGTAATATATGTTACCCATAAAATCAACGCTTCCTTGTGACTGATTGTAAATGGAAGCTGCTGGAGGATACCAAGGACAACTGACATTGCCCCGCATTCAACTCTTTAAACATTGTTATATCCTACAGGAATGACAATTTACTTTGGGTTCTGCAAGCGACCAAGTTAATACACACTATTTCCAACGTAATCGTCCAGTCATGTTTCCTGAAAAAAGAAATTCCAATAAAGTGGAATATCGGTAATGAGGTATATTGCCTCGGATCAAGACATGTAGGGCAGTAAATTGTAATTTTGTCTGCCGAATCAGCCGTTTTATATCGTAAGAATTCACAACTTCCGTAAATCACACGTAATCGGCCACTAAAATTCTGCGTTATGATTTGCTGCGAGATAAATGCGGCAATTGCTTCCGGTCGTGTCAGTTCAGGGTCAAATGGCAGCCATGATGGAGCAAGAGGAACGCGTTAACTAGCGGATGCCTGATCGATCACATTTGACGCCATTGTTCAATTAGTTCTCCATGAGTTACGGAGTAAATATTGCAATATATTAGTTTCTGTGATGATTAATGCCTTCGTGGAAGTCTCGTCTTCATCAGTCAAGAAATAAGCCTGAAATAATAACCGTTACAAGTTGACCTAAGTCAAAACACCCTTTGTCACGAAGGGCGCCCGTACATGCTGATTTATTGACTATTAACAGAATTGTACTTTTATGAAGAAACGCTGTTGTTTATCATGCAAGTGAGTGAGTGCGTTAATACTTAACGTCACATCGGCCATATCGTGGCGAATATCATACTAGTAACGCAAGGGGTTGTTAACACTCTCTAATCATTCTCCACCTGAAGGTAGTACAGTTACAGTTTTATCATACACGTTTAAACACGAAGCCATGACGAATCACTAAAAGGGGGTGTTAACATTCTCTAATCATTCTCCACCTGAAGGTAGTACAGTTACAGTTTTATCATACACGTTTAAACATGAAGCCATGACGAACCACAAAAAAGGAGTGTTAACATTCTCTAATCATTCTCCACCTGAAGGTAGTACAGTTACAGTTTTATCATACACGTTTAAACATGAAGCCATGACGAATCAATGAATGGGGGTGTTAACATTCTCTAATCATTCTCCACCTGAAGGTAGTACAGTTACAGTTTTATCATACACGTTTAAACATGAAGCCATGACGAATCACTAAAAGGGGGTGTTAACATTCTCTAATCATTCTCCACTTGAAGGTAGTACAGTTACAGTTTTATCATACACGTTTAAACATGAAGCCATGACGAATCACTAAAAGGGTGTGTTAACATTCTCTAATCATTCTCCACCTGAAGGTAGTACAGTTACAGTTTTATCATACACGTTTAAACATGAAGCCATGACGAATCACTAAAAGGGGGTGTTAACATTCTCTAATCATTCTCCACCTGAAGGTAGTACAGTTACAGTTTTATCATACACGTTTAAACATGAAGCCATGACGAACCACAAAAAAGGAGTGTTAACATTCTCTAATCATTCTCCACCTGAAGGTAGTACAGTTACAGTTTTATCATACACGTTTAAACATGAAGCCATGACGAATCAATGAATGGGGGTGTTAACATTCTCTAATCATTCTCCACCTGAAGGTAGTACAGTTACAGTTTTATCATACACGTTTAAACATGAAGCCATGACGAATCACTAAAAGAGGGTGTTAACATTCTCTAATCATTCTCCGCCTGAAGGTAGTACAGTTACAGTTTTATCATACACGTTTAAACATGAAGCCATGACGAATCACTAAAAGGGGGTGTTAACATTCTCTAATCATTCTCCACCTGAAGGTAGTACAGTTACAGTTTTATCATACACGTTTAAACATGAAGCCATGACGAATCACTAAAAGGGGGTGTTAACATTCTCTAATCATTCTCCACCTGAAGGTAGTACAGTTACAGTTTTATCATACACGTTTAAACATGAAGCCATGACGAATCACTAAAAGGGTGTGTTAACATACTCTAATCATTCTCCACCTGAAGGTAGTACAGTTACAGTTTTATCATACACGTTTAAACATGAAGCCATGACGAATCACTAAAAGGGGGTGTTAACATTCTCTAATCATTCTCCACCTGAAGGTAGTACAGTTACAGTTTTATCATACACGTTTAAACATGAAGCCATGACGAATCACTAAAAGGGGGTGTTAATATACTCTAATCATTCTCCACCTGAAGGTAGTACAGTTACAGTTTTATCATACACGTTTAAACATGAAGCCATGACGAATCACTAAAAGGGGGTGTTAACATTCTCTAATCATTCTCCACCTGAAGGTAGTACAGTTACAGTTTCATCATACACGTTTAAACATGAAGCCATCACGAATCACTAAAAGGGGGTGTTAATATACTCTAATCATTCTCCACCTGAAGGTGGCGTTATAGTTGTAGTGGAGTTATAGTTATAGTTTTAGTTTTATCATTCACATTTAAACATGAATGCATGCTTTGTCACTTTCTTTCGGAAAGTGAAAGTGGCGTTCAATCATTAACCACCTGAAAGTGATGTACAATTATTTATCATCTTATAGTAATGTTTTATCATTCTCCACTTAAAAGCGATGTACTATCTTTCATCATCTGAAAGTGAAGTTTTACCATTCACCCTCTGAAGGTGAAAGCGATGTTCTATCATTCATCACATAAACGTGACGTTTCGTCATTCACCCTCTGAGAGTGGATATTTTAGAGATATTTTAACCTTCTGTCCTGAAAGTGAAATTGGTATTTTATCATCCAACCTCTGAGAGTGAAGTTTTATAACTTTTATAACTAATCCTCGGAGAGTGTTAACGATGTTTTATCTTTCATCATCTAAGGGTGAAAATGCATCTTCAGCAGTATTTCAGATATATCAACGGAATGAGTAGGGAGCCAACCACACAATGATGCAGGTAATAACGAGATGAGTGCAGCAATATTCTAGCAATATCACACCAGAAATGGGCTTCACACAATCTAACCATGCGAGGAATCGAACTCGGGTCGTCAGCGTTACAAGAGAACCACAAGGCTACCCTACACCATTGAATAGCAAGAAACTGTCATTCAAACTAACGCTCACTGCTTGTGACAAAACTAAAGGATACAACTCTGTATCGCGAATCACGGTACTTTATTCGACGAGGCCAGTAACCTTGCACGGCGGACCCTTGAACCTTGATCATCCAAACGTGGCCTCATAATCGGACAATCAAAGAATCAGGTATGTGCAGTACGAGTGTACGACACTAATAGATGTATTGATAGCCAAGAAACAGTGTGTCGTAGGGAAAACAACCGCGTATTTTAGACGTGATGACAAGGGATCAGCCACAGATTCCTCATTCGATCAGTATTTAGGTTCTTGGGATTTATTTTGAATGCGTGTCTGACATAATCTGACGTCCAAAAACCCCTTTACAACAGATTGACATCGATCTGGAGTAAAACCACAAAAGGTAGACGCATGAAAGTCTTGAAAAGATCACAATGCCACCATAAAACACGCTGTAAATGACAATCATACACCGTCTAGTAATGTTGTCACAGCACCACATATTGAGGTGGAGTGTCGAAATCGAATATTCAGAACACTACTCAAGGACTGGAGCACACGGAAGATCAAGTTCGAATACACGGATCATTAGTGGGATGTGTGACATCCCAGTGCCTCAGTACACGCAAGAAGGCAGTCGTCTGATGACGCCACTTGCTATATATGTTGCCATTCTTTTTGACGGGCCTGAATGAACTTTTGTCTGTTGGGTGAAGTCGCCGATCCATGGCATCAAAGTCGTGTTCAATTGGTGATATGTCTGGGGAAGCTGCCGACCAAGGCAAAACGTTGACGTTGTTTGCTGCCAAGAAGTTCTGGACGATTTGTGCTACATGAGACCTGGCGTTGTCATGCTAGTAAACGACACCTTGTGGCTGCTGTTGGAGAAATGGAAGAACAGTTGACCGATGAATGTGGTCAGTGTACCGCTGAGCTGTCAAGTTTCTGTTTACGATGATCTTCTCTTGTTCACAAATCCTCCCCCCCTCCCCAAACCAAAACACCACCCCCAGCATACCGAACGACCTCTTGAACACAAACAAGCTGCTGTTCGTTCACCCCTTCTACGATACACAGGTTGACGACTGTCAGCCCTGTATAAGCTAAATCGAGTCCCTTCAGTAAAGACGATCCTCTGCCTGTTATGTCGCTGCCAACGTCGTACATTTCGGACCCTTCACAATCTTACGTTATCAGTTGCTGTCTTCTGTACGGTCTGTAGGATCTGATTCCTTGGGCCCTCAGTCGCCTGGCAGCTGTCAATCGACTTACCAAGTGTCCCAAGGCATTCCTCACCGATGACGTCACTGTCAGGAAATGGGTACGGAGGTGCACGGTGCGTAGGTACCGGTATTCATGGGGTGTTGCTGACCTCGGGCTTCCTGTTCATGGTCTGTGTGATGTCTTCCCTGTCTGTCTGTAACGTTGCATGAGATTGAAAACAGCGACAGGTGAACAACCAAGCGTTCTTGCAACGGGTGCATGGGTGGCTCTCATCTATCATGCCATACCAAGGCGCTCTCGCGTTGATCTAGTGTCAGTCCTGGCATATCTTTGGTGTTCGTTTTTCATTGTGGGTGTCTGACGTACTCTCGGTTTGGCGCTTATACCCTCTTTACGGGTACAGCTACAGCACGTGTTTTTCAGTTTTCGCGTTTTACTCAGCAAACATGGCGTGCACGGTGACCAGTTTCTGTATACAACATTGTTGTCTTTGGGCTATGTCTTTAACATTAAATAGTTGCATAAACGTCAGTTTATTTACGTTAAACACATACAGGGAAGGATGCAGGTAAAACTACGTGTGTACGGGCAACCTTAAGCACCGGTATGTGTTGTTGAACCTCCTGTCATCATCGTGGGTGGTAGTGGTCCCTGCATCAACTCTATCGACAAAATTGAGATGCACAAGTAACTCTGTGCTTGTTTTTTTTTAAAGCTATAGTTGAAATAAGGATACATGCCAGACGACCACCGCCTTTCAAAAGCCAGATACCAACTCAAAAAGATGTTTGTGAAATGACGTCTCGCGTCTCGTCTTAGCGCGCAAATGCGTCCTTGAGCTGCGCTCAGACTACAATATATTGCTAATTCAGCAGATTATATTGATCGTCACAGTGCATAACAGGCACATGATGTGCAATAAATCAAGCCTTAGCGGGTATTCTATCATGTGCACTGGCAAATCGTATACACGCATCAGGTTATCACTCCAGTATCAATACCTCATGGTCAAGCCAGTTTACAGAGGATCTGATCAAGAAAATAAACAGAATAAAAAAATGTTATTGTGATAGTTTTAGCATGATATATTATAGTGAAATAACCTTTCTAAAAGGGCCAGACAAATGAGAGCCTCTGTTCGTTGTACGCAACCAAGTACATCTTTCTGTCTGGAATGGCTCTCATGAAGGATTAATTGGAAAGTTAAAGGTTTGGTATCTTGGCTCAGTGACATTTTCCTGAGACGGAAACTCACACAACCTCTTTTGAAGCTCAGGTGATGTTTCAGTTGCAAAGATGAAAAACGTTAGTATTTCAAAGTAGAAAATGTATAAATATTGGACAATCATGACGTCTTGTTGATGTATCCAGAACATAGAGATCATCATGATTTTTGTTACAAAAGATATGCAGTCGATTCGAAATGTAGCTTGGGATTACAGTCTAACACTATTTTATCGCACTTCGGAGTCTTAGAACGACATAGCCATCAGGGTCCCTTTCCTCTTTTAGCAAAAGCAGTTAGCATTTGAGGTTAATAAGGCAGGGTGGTAAGTACAAACAATAGCATGTATCCGGGATTCGAACCCACATATTCAGAGTCAGGCACTAACTCGCCAGCACACAAAGTCAGACATCTAATCCACTCAGACACGGTTTCCAAGCTTCTAAACAAAAGTATTGCGATGTGTACTTGAGAAAGAAAAATCCCAATATATGTTACATTCATGGAATTTTGAAAGGTGGTTGGGGGTTGGGGATTCAGGGTTCGAATCCCCTGTACCACCCTTTGTGCAAAACAATCTTCTATGTGGTCTTAAGTCAGTTTCAACAGGAGGGGTTCCAAGCCCCCTCTCCCCCTTGGATACGCTCATGACATTTGAGCACTTTCTCAAATGGCATTGTGTCTTCTGGATGGCGGAAGTCTCATTTCTGTGATTTGCTGCCACTAGTCCTGATTACTAAAACCGAATACCTCCGTTGTTGTCGACGTCCTGAATCCATACTACACTCACGGTGCTGGTTAACTATACGGTAAATCCGACAATATGACAGATGTGGATGTCACCTGCTTTCATTGTACGACCTTAACTGAAACCATATGTCAACGGCAGCACTCAGCAACTGGCCCTGCAACATGGAACCCCTCAACAATACAGTCATTGGGGTCCTTCATACCGACATTTCACACATTTCCTTATGGTTTTATCTATGTAGCTCTTTAACTCTTTACATAACAAGCATAGGACATCACAGTATGTCTTGTAGATTATTGAGAAGGGACTTTTCTCATGTCCTTAGTCCTGTTGGAAAAATACGGAACTCAAGTGGATAGACTTTTACCTGTATAGGAACCGACGGCTGCATAAAAAATACCGAATGATTCGTGTAGAAGCATATTTTACTTTATTCTCTGTGCAGAGTAGGGTTCCTGGGGCAGGTTGAAGGTCAAGCTAAAACATCACTTGATACTGTTCTGATACTGAATCAATACCGCCAACACGCAGTGTGCAAAATAACCACTGGCCCGCTAGTCCATGGCTAGTAACAATCCGCAGTCTCTGGCCTTACTGGCTAGTGAATTTTCATGGTGCCATCTTTACACATATCACTCTCTCCGAATTGTTATTCTAGACTTTTCAACCATGCAAGATTTTGTCCTGATAAATGATGGTATTTTACCAGTTTGTAACTGTTTGTTTTCAGTTTTAGTATTCTCATTTGCTTGTGAAATGTTTTTGAAATGTTTTTCGGCCTCGTAACTCTGAGGCATAGCTAGCCCGACTGGAAACTATTCGGCACACTGTCTCACCTGAGTAACATCTCACTCATGGAGGAATTGCGACTTGAGGACAAGTGAAAAATATACATAATATACATATTTATTGATATTTATTACGTTTCCCAAAGCAAAGACTTCAACATCAAGTCTAGGTCTAGTGGCATCCTTGTGGTGAACTGAGAACGAGATCATGTGTATTTTAAGCAAGTAAGAAGATCATGTGGACAATTTTGTTGCTGCCCCGAATATTTCTCAAATGGAAATAAAAGGACACTTTAGCAGTTTCGACATAGGAAATAAAATAATTATAAACTGTTTATAGGAACAGACATATAACATGTACAAAGTGTTTATACTAATATAAACTTTCCAAATTTTAAAACAAATCACAAGATGCATTTATGTTTTAAAGTGGGAAACGATACAGTATGGTGATACTCTACCTTTTACGTGAGAGTCTTGTACACTGAAAAGTATTGCAAAACAAACTTCAGCAGCAATTTACAGGAGACTCCACTTTCGTTCATTTTCACAGCATCTAAGAGTACTGATTGCCGTGGAATTGTGTTCACTTGTATATACTTGTGTAACGATGAACAAAGTACAACAGTTTTAAAGTGGTAAGCACGCATATTTTCAGTATGCTTTGGTTTCTGGTTTTACGCTTTCGTCCAGGACTGTCGGGGTGTTCTTTGTTTGAAAGATCGCTCTTTCTGACAAGGTTGTTGCGCATTATATTCAATCTAACATTCTGAGTTGAGAATTGCGACATGTCCTTCAGTTCACATGTATAGGGTGGGGGGTCCGAATTGGAGCCTCGTCTGTTTGGAAATGCCGCCTGAAAATCTACGTGTGATATGTTGTCACACAGGGGACTGCCTAATGTCTTCGGCTTACTGAAGACTACAGACAAAACATCTTGTACCCAGTTGCAGTTGTTCATAGATATCCGTGTGTGAAGTTGACTGCAAGAGAGACAGTCTCTCGGCAACAAAAAGAGGATGTTGTCTTCACCCTTCCATTCAGCAGTGTCGAATATCATAGCACGTTCGTAATGCATATGACCTCTGTAGTTTTCTGTATAGAGAATTAGGTTCCAGTCAGCCTCTGCTATGAGTTTCTGTCTTTGTGAAACGTCACATGCACCTCCAATTCCGTCAGTGTTTATGTCCGTCACCTTGAGTGAGTACTGAAGTTTCTCTTTTTCAAGTGAGTTTCGGATTTCAGTTGCCAGTGTACGATCACTAAGAGACTCATTGTCATGACTCACGAAGACTACCTTTTTACGACTGACTTGAGTTTCCATCCTGTACAAGTCACTACTTACGCAGTACACGCCGTGGAGACGGTTTCCAGATCCTTCATTAACCTTGTCTCATAATATTCGCAACACAATACTGATTAGCCGTTGTTGAAATATTTCTATTCTCACATTCTTCCGTCAAGAGGTGTTACTATAATCCATCACCAGCATTTCAATATTTCAAATATGATTTCATTTGAACGTCGCCAGCAGTTGAACAGACGTCATCAGCTTTCACTAGTCATCACCATCCGTCACCAGATTTTCCAGACGTCACTTGGATTTACCAGTCATCACCAGCCTTCACCAGAATTTAACAGACGTCACTTGGATTTGCCAGTCGCCAACGGCCTACACCAGGATTTACTAGATGTCTCTTAGGCTTAGCCGTCGTCACCAGCCTTCACCAGTCGTTAACTGCCGTCACCAGGATTTACCAGACGTCATTTGGATATACCAGTCGTCACTGGGATTTACCAGAAGCCATGTGATTGTACCCCCATCACTAGTCATCAACTACTTTCACCAGAGTTTACCAGACCTTTCTTGGATTTACCAGTCGTCACCTATAACTACCGGACGCCATGTGGATGTGCTAGCCATCACCAGTCGTAACCAGGATTTACCAGATATCATAAGTATTCACCACTTGTCACCAGCCGACATTCGGTCGCACAGGGACATGCTTTCAAACGGTCTTTACAGTGCCTGATCCATGGTAGTTGCCTCTCATGCAAAGGCTCTCAATGAAGTTTACATTTCCACAGGTACAGGCATGGTCCGTCACACTGAGGCTCCTTTCCACTTCAAGTGGAACTCAGGTGTTTCTCAGACCCATTCATTTCAGAGACTATGTTTTAGTCTGTCAGTCACTGCGTGAGCGAAATGCGATTGCCTAATAGGTCTCTCTATTTATCACGCTGTATTACTGATGTCATAGCAGCTTAATGCGATATCAGTACGACACACACCCTTACTGATAATGTTTGAACGTTGATCTCATCAACTTACTAAGTGATGATAAATCTGACCACACTGTAATTCATAACAACGCACAACATAAGTACACTGAATTTACAGTCAAACAATGTATTCAAGAACATATAAGGGAGTGCAAATGTTTCAGCTTTGTTTCAATTTGCACCAGTGTCTTCTCCAGGAAGACTGTCTACGCTTTTTCACCAGTTGCCTATCAAAGGTAATACTAGAAGTTTCTGTTTCGTCTTGTTTTATTTCGCCATGTTTATTTTTATGTTACATTTTAAGTAGAAATGCTCATTTTATAACGGAACAGTTGGTATTGCCTTGAAAAAAACCCAATCTGTAGAACTCGTATACACATGTTTATTCAAATCCACACAGTTGGTGCATTGTTTCTAATTTGACACATTGATCAAATGTCATGCCAGTAACACTCGACTGGTATGTGCTCAGGATGAGATTTATTGGAAATATAACGCTGTGATCTATTTATGATCACGTACAAGGCAATTGCGCAACATTTTCCAACGCATTTACATGATAGCAAAACAAAAAGCTCGACAATTCCATTAACATCTGAAGATTCATGAAGCATGTAAACGTTATTTCATGTTGGACATATTTACAATGTTTAACTATATCACGTGTCATTTTCACACCAGCAATCAAGAGATGAATTTCTCTTTTCACAAGGGGTGGCCATCTCATGCGCGTGAGTGAGTGACATTAGTTTTACGCCGCACTCAGCAATATTTCAGCTATATGGCAGTGGTCTGTAAATAATCGAGCCTGGACCAGACGGTTCAGTGATCTACAGCATGAGCATCGATCTGCGCAATTGGGAACCGATGACGTGTGTCTCAGCGAGTCTGACCACCCGATCCCGTTAGTCGCCTCTTCCGTCAAGCGTTGTAGACGTACATGGCAAGCATGGGTTGCTGGAGGCCTACCCTACCTCGGACCATCACGGGACCATCTTGTCTGAGGCTAATCAATTCGCTGTGCAGAGTTGCTGCCCTTGGTTACGCCAGAAACTTAATGTGTTTCGAGTCTCGTTTTGCCCGATTATTTATTCCAGGTTTGCCAGCAGTGTCAACCTGTGTATTCTCGAGGATCCAGTTTTTTCCCACATTAAGCTGCGATATACCAAAAGCAATGTTGAAAGCGGCGATACACGTCGTAATCTTCATACCAATCAATCTTCTCATACACGACGCAACCCTTAATGTGTGGGAGTTTTACAATAAATACCGGTTTCGAACCGTGAGACCTGCAACTGGATTTGTTGAAACTGTCCCTATTTAGTGTTCTTCTCCGAAAAGACTAATGAATGCTAATCCAGTTTAAATGTTTCAAACGTTTCAGCATATATATAAGTTTTCCAATAACACATTCTTTATTGCACAGCGACTGAATAAGGTTACTCATTAAATTAAAACCACTTGCTTTGATATATCTCTTCAAGTTACCACAACGAGCTCTCGGGAACAGAAGCAATGTGGATTGTTTTAGCAAGCAGCTTCATAATTTAGGAGCAAAACTCATTAGTATAGTCAGTTATATGCCAGTGTAACCAATAAATCCGGTCGTTTTCGCAAACATTTGTTCGTAAATGTTCTCGAAATTAAAAATTATTTTACCTGTTGGCAATATGAGATAGTGTCGACATCTGCTTCCAGGATATTCGATACTTGGTAAACTTTTCTTTTAATTAGTGCTCGCGGCTGTAGGTTTCTTGAGATTGTGACACAAATACAGTTTTTGAATAAGATGACCTTTACATATATTATTGATTTAATTTTTATTTTTTAATTGCACTGTAACTGGGTCCGATTGCTTAACCCATTTAGTTAAGCAACCAAAGTATTTATTTGAATATCCCTTTTTCAGTGATAAAAATGAAAGTGACTGAGTTTAGTTTCACGCCGCTTATAGTAAATACTCCAGGAAAATCACAGCGGGGGACACCAGAAATGGACTTTCACACATTACACCCCATGTAAAGGAATCGATCCAGGGTCCTCGGCGTGAGGAACAAACGCTAGAACCACTGGGCAACCCCACCGTCCCACACATCATCAAACACATATTTGCATATAAGATTTAGCCTCCTGGAAGCAATATTTCAGCTATATGGCGGCGGTTTGTGAATACTCGAGTCCTGACCAGACAATCCGATGACCCACAATCTTCACGGGTGAGTGAGTGAGTTATAATTTAACGTCACATCGGCAATATTTCAGCCGTGACGAGAATAAACATGATTATACAGAACATGCAGATAATATAAAACCCCTCGTCAAAGTAAGATAAAATAACTAGAGTATCACAATTCGAGTCTAAAACTAGCATATGAAACTACAGCACAATTTGGACAATGAATAATCTAAAAGTAGGCGATAGATCACCAACACACACACACATATATATATATATACACACACACATACATACAATACACACACACACACACACACACACACACACACATATATATATATATTCCTAGTTTTGTATCCATATTTTTTATGGAATACAACCCTTTTCCTTTTTTTTCATCACTGTGCGTTACTCGTGTGTGTCAAGACATGACAGTTCATATTGTCCATCCTTGTAAATACAACACAGATAGTTACTCCAACATTCGTGACGTGAAGGCATGTCCAGTAGTCTTTGCTCCAAGGGTGTAGTCAGTGCTTAGCCCACGTATATGTAGTAATTACATCCTTCAAAGAGGCAAGACTATATAAGGTACCCGGTCTGTCAATTATTATTTTTCAAGTATCATTTAATCTAATAAGTGTTACCTTAGAGACCTGCGCAAGGTTATACCCTAAGCATGTGAAGGGAATTTCCAATTTTGACACATCAATGAAAATTGTTTGTCGTGTAGCACGTGTAGCACGTGTAGCACGTGTAGCACGTGTTGAAGTGTATATTCAGGTGAACACTTGCTTTGCATTTGTTGGGACGGTCCAGGCAGGGGCAGGAAACCTTTCTCAACACCTTGTAATATCACTATTAGATACAGATTCACACATGCTCATGATATAATCAGATTTGTTCAATGCATTCAGCTTCCAGCAGATGTTGGGGAAGTGTCTTACATTTGGTACATCCTGTTCGTGTCTGTATAAAATTCTTCCATCAGTGTCAGACATCTGCCTTCAGGTACGTTGCAGTCCGTGATAATAATTCAAGTTTTTCGTGTACAAGCACACGTAATTTCTTTCTCTCGGGCACTGGCAGCGTTTTTTTTCTGTCATTGCTATCTAAAAATGTTCGATCTTCAGTAGGGATAATCTTCTGGTGGAATCACAGACCTCCTTTTCCTCCTTCACAAATTCATTAATTACGCTAGAATCCATTTCAAAATATCAGCTGATTAAGGAAGTTTTAAGTAACATGACGACTTCGATGCCATATCATAGGTCAGGCTAGAAGTTTTGTGGTAAAAGTGTGAGCATTAGCCATGGCTACCAACACATTTTTTCAAGAACACGAAATGTCCCTTTCATGTTCAGCTGTAATAGATTCTCTCATTTCCAACTAGACTTAACAGCTTACATTTCACTTACATTCACCTTTGGAATTACTTCTTTTTGTATTTCATTTACATCCGAGCTTATTCCTTAAAACATTTCAGCATTTGTAAGGCTTTTTATCCGTTCTGTGCTGACTCATCTCTTACAGGACAATCGAACAACACAGACTCAGTTTCCGATATGTTGAACACTCTGCGTGTGTCGATACATTGGGTCTGTTGTTTCCTTCCAATCAAATATCTGAAACCTATCGATTAATATAACGTTCTATATTGATATATGACTAAGATATGAATTACCGTTGCACCTTACTGTATGCAAGAAACCGTGTCTACAAGGCGTGCATGTTCCTCCGATTCCAACGGTTCTTCTGTATTGTTTTGGTCATCCATTGCATATTTTGTTCATGTCCTTTTACAGTTAAATCTATAATTTACCTTTTGAGAAAATCATACAACACCTGTGATATGAATGACACGGAGAACCAGACAGACATGGCTAGCTGTGGTGTAACGATCAGTTGGGTTAACAGAAAAAAAATGCAAAGTGCCCATTCAAATGGGTAAGTCTGTTTTAAAGGAGGACCCTCTGATCGAACTCTGCACCGAGTTCATGCGCAGTATTTACAGCAAACTAAACTTGCAGGGCCCATTTTGCATCTCACAACAAGCCATTTAACACCAAAATCGGTGAATGTGTGATTCTACATCAATCTTTCATATGGAATATTGTAGATTCTATATTGTAATGAGACAGCCCAACACCTTGTCAGTAAATATCCAACAATGTGGGTTGACACAAACACGATATAAAGATCCAATCCTTTCGTTACCGTCTTCTTCATACTTATGGTTTGACATTGAAAATGTCGATGGGTTCATCGGAAACGACCATTCCTCGAAACATACTAAAATCCAGCCTTGTCGTTTTTCTTGTTATAAACTGATCGAAATTGAATTTTCTGTCAACTTGAGAAAAACGAAAATCTTTCTTGATCCTGCAGGATCGTACGCTTGGCCGACCTGATGCAGAAGACCGAGGCTTTCTCTTGATTAGTTTTGTGTAATTTCGAATTAAAATGTAAACATGTTTCAAGGCTTGTCTTTAAATGTCCAAAGTTAGGTAACAACACAGTATCTAGAAAGATATGATGGCGACTATGTAATTTTACAACCATGAATCATCCTTACATGAATAAGCCATTAAGCAGTCTGTCCGCGGTTCTTCCGTTTCTGGTGAGATGTCAGTGGTATTGACTGGAATAATATGAGTAGTGTCTCCTCACGGCCAAGAGGATGCTTTGATACGACATTTTCCTATTTCTTTTTCTTCAGAGAGCAACTGTTTAACAACTGACAACACCGTGAAAGGGGAAGGAATTTCCTTGTGATAGCTACGCTCAAAATGTCAGTTATGTGATCTTTACTACTTCCTAGTTAAAGCAACGTCCCCAACAGCCAAAGTTTGTCCGTTAATTCTTTGTAAATAGTGTGATACTCTTCTTGATCAGCATGGATCATTACAGGTTTCCTTGATATGGCTTTTGAAATGCTGACAGCGTCGGCATACTGCGCTCATTAAATGTCAAATGAAAATGCTTTTGTATATTTTCAGTTCAAGTGAATGTCATTTGTTCAGCTATCGGTCCAGTCCATTTTCCCATTAATTCATTACCAAGCAATTGCTAATCTAAGCCTGGATAGAACGTGACATACATGGTTTCACAATGCATATACAGTATACACAGAGTGACACGTATATTACGAAAATCAGTACATCCGCTTTGAGTTATCTTATGCTTGCGTATGTCAAATATTAACACACCAACGACCACTTTTAGAATCAACGCTGTACTCAGAAAATGATCAAATTACAGACGACGAAATCCACATTTTCATATTCTAGACACAGAATCTGATTTGCTGGTTCAGTCACCATATTTATGGTATTTATGAGAACGTTGCATGTTGTTCCCTGTCAATACTGTCACTACATTTGCTTTTTGTCTCCAGCTTGGTATGACATTAGTTTTATTATACATCACCTTGTACAAATTGCATAAAAATAAATAGGCCTTTTCACATCCCGTACTTACAATATTTATGAGAAGGAATCATACTGTTCTACCTATTAATGTTGTCAATATACATTGACATGTATTGTATATTTTATCCTCAGCGTGGAAGTGCATTATTTGTATGATACATTTCCTCTTTGTACTATCCTGAAAAGTCACCTACATTTGCTCTAAATTTCATTACACGTCTTTTATACACATCTCTAGCGAGATATTACAAATACATGTGTTAAGACTGAAGCTAATAATAAGGACAGAGAACCATTGAGTGTTCACTTTCATCTTCCTGTATGTAATCGTACACCTAGCGGTCTCAATAATCAGTTATAACCAGCTGATTGGACTGTCAACAATATTTCTGATATCAGCAGTATATGATTTTGACTAATTCTTTACTAGTAACTATTTTGTGTACAGTTATATCAGAGCATTTAGATCTACACACTTCCTCACAGTTAGGACAAAGGAAGCTTCAATGACCTTTGGGTTACCTAATTCTAGTCCTATTTGAAATGAACGTAGATGCATGTAAGCCAGGTCTAAATATGTACTGTGTGCTCAGATGGAAGGTCCTAATTCAAGTAGATGGATATACGGTGAAGGTTTTTACTGAATGTGAATGAGGGGAGTTTCCATTTTGGGATAATTGGTTTCCTGTGTTCTGTCATTTGAAAGGAGGCTGTCGTGGTATTGTTACTTAGAGGAAATTAACACTGATGAGGTTGGGCGATGCCATTGGTGTGATCTGGAACAGCGTTCTGGATCAACACAATATAAAGAGGAATCTGTGCTCGGACATTATTCATTGTATCTGGCTATATTAACAAATATATGTGCAAAATTGCTGTTTCAGTTTGGAGCCCACCTGTTCATCGAGTTCAGAAGATTGATTGTTCCCAAATGAACAAACGTATCTAAACTCAAAGCCAGTGTAACCAAGACTGCCGAGTATCGCAGTCTTTTCCTAACAGAATATGACCTCGCATTCAGTCTGTTTCAAATAAGGATGTTTAGTTGAAAGAGGTAATTGTTTTGGCCTAATAGACAGACTCGTCCTTAACATGCAGGGAACGTTGCTTACCATACTTAACAATGACTTGCCTGATGCAGACTCGACTATCTCTAATCATGCTGGAATATCGCTCACGTAGACGTTTAGCGACAAACAGACAATGTTGTCGTCATTGTGAACTATGATAACCCTCAATTCTCATTTTCTTTTATATTAAACTATTGGCATATGATCTGACACAGACGACTGTTAAGTAGACCTGTAGGGTGTGTACGAACCTTATCAACGTCAGCGACGACTTTAAGTCACACTGTCTGTATTGTAGTCTTGTTACTTACTACATCAACAGCCCTGCGTCTGCCCTTGGTGATGCTGTTCTGTCTGATCGATCACATTGCGATGAAACATACCAATAGAACAATACTTCAAATAGATGTGGATTAATACGTGTCCGCAAATCTCGACTTTCTCCACACGACACCAATTTGATTTTGTACTGTGTCTAGTAAATCTCCTGTGCTCTTTGGTCTTAATAACAGAGTATTCTCTGACACCAGACAGTGTTCATCAAGGAGGTGTCATAGACATACCTGTTGCTGAAACATCTGACACGGAGGAACATCCTAAATGAAGAGCCTCTGGACTTGTTGCCATTGTCCAAAATTAATCCCTCAGCTACATCGTGTATACTCATGCATCTGTGGATGTTTGAGTGAAATCTGTGACATGTTACTTAATATAAATCATTACACACCCTTTGAAAATATCATCGTTTAATATTTTTGCAGTTTTATTACACATTGTGTTATAACTTCGCGTGATGCCATACGTATGACGTCAACGTGCTTTACAGTCATGACGTCACAATGCTAATACCTGTGTCACAATAGTGCCTGGGGGATATCACACTTGATGTATTCTCAGGAAAAGAGTACTTTGTTCGATATCATTTGACTAATGTTGGGTGGGTAATAAAAAATACTAAACCATGTCCTGTGTAATACGACATTCATGAAACTCATGAATGTTATTGGCATCTAACGATAGAAAGTGAGTACCAATACCATTCATGAGTTTCATAGATAGATAGACAGATAGACAGACAGATAGACTGATAGACAGATAGATAGATAGACACACATATTAGGTAGTAGTTGGTCACGAAACAGTTGAAGTTAGGCAAAGTTGTTCACGGAGAGTCCTTGGATAGGTGGTTGTGTCTGATCATGAGACCTCTGTCCTCGGCCTCAACGAAGCACTTGTGACACATGGGCTAGTAATGTTTGTGCTTTGAGTACAACTCTTATCCTCAGCGACACTGAGCATCTGTGGGGTGAATGTTAGGCCTGTGTATCATATAACTAAATGTAAAATGCAGCAAGACTTGCATGTATGTCACATGCCATTCCTAGCTTTAGAAGCAACGCAGGCCAAGTGGGCAGATTTTCTTATCATAGTGAACATTTAGTTTTGACAGGGATCCTGGAGTAAAGATGTTCAGTTTGATGTATGTAACAATGACAGCTTATGAACAGCTCGTGCTGAGATGTGAAGAATCAATCGCCAGTTTGCGTTCATCGGAGCACAGGATAATAATACAGTGTTAGGTATACACTATGAATATTAATAGTTAGGTTAAGTTCTATCAATAGGTGCGGACGGGGCGGGTGGGTTAATGTGGAATTAAATCCTTATGATTGATGAGACATTCACCCCTTTGGAGAGAACACTTCATGGTCCTAACAATATTGATGTAGTTTCACATTTGTCGTAATGTTGGCCAGCCTCATATCTTGGAGTAAAATAGGATCAGATGTGATGCTGAGAGGATTGTGATGCTATTTCAGCCGCCTCTATTTCAGACTGTCTCCTAAAGTAGCAGCATTATCGGTTGTTTGTAAGCCAATCGGTTCCTCGATGCCCCACATTCGCTTTCCGTCATATTTACCAACAATGATAGGAAATGCTTTCCGATACATGCACGTTTCAATTAGTCTACCAGTGTATTCCACAAATTCACACGACACAGCTCTGGGAGGAAGTCATAACAGGATCTCATCTTCAGAACAACCTATGGAACATATAGTTTGAATCCACGGGATGTAACTCCAGTGTAGTATTTAAGGCATTTGTATACACAGGAAAATTGTTACATCAATCTTTTATATCAAATTATCAATTTTATCATACAAATAGTTCATTGGTGAATCAGGACACTGAAACTGGAAAGTGAAGCACAAGCTAAATCTGAAGCTGAATTGACAATATCAGTACATATTTTTAGATCTCTCTTCTCGGCACTTAAATTTACATAAAAATCAACACCGAATGTGTCTATTTACATCCAATGCTTATACTTCTGATGTTTTTGACACTTGTCTCTTCTAGAGTGGTGGCCTGGGCACAAAACAAGTAATTTTGTATGGTCATGTCGTGTTAATATAATGTTTTACAGCTTATTCTTTGAGACAGGGGATTTTATCGATTCTCCGACTTTTCATGGAAATGTGTGGTGGTGATTTATTTATTAAAAGTTTACATTATTCTTGCAACTAGGATCAGTTGTTTTTATTTCCTGTTTACTTCTTGAGTGACAGCATGTTATATGGAACTGTTTCATATTATCCAGAATTCAAAATGGCAACCAAAATGGCCGCCAATTGTAGTTTTACTACTTATAGATAGCAGACTGCATTTGTACAGATATATAAAACAAACAATTCATTTGGTGTCATATGTTTAATACTACATAGAAAAAAACCTAAATTTCAATGTTATGGCTAATAAAAGTTTCACATTCCTAAAATATTTGATGAAATAACATTATCCAAAGTATTAGAAAACTATGCTTCACAGTAGATAACTGCGTCTAAGCTCTTGTTGTAGATTTTCAAATGGTCTGTCAGGTAACTCTTAATCACTTTTGATACATTCAGAAGCTTACAATTAACTCCTCTTCATTTTCTTTCATATCATATGTTACATTATGTTAGAATTGGAGTCATCTACAGGCCAAAGCTGTTCGGGCAACAATCACCTGCCATTCAAAAAGACATTTCTCTGTGCACAATAACTCTGCATTGACAAAGATCTCTCTGGTGGCATACCGACTTTATTGCATTTACTCGACGGCAATTCCACCTATCCACTGGGAGCAAAATCTACTGACATCTGAATACACCAGAAAAAGGATAAGCTGACCATCACAAATGCTCCAACCATGGTCAACTGGTGAAGGAATATGATTGGCTGCAGATACTGCTTCCAAACATGCACGTGCTAGTTTACTTGCTCAGTGTGATACTCTAGACTGTTGGATGTTGGTGAGGCTTTTCATTTAATGTCTTGTCTCATCTACAGACATCACCGGATTGTTTGGTACACACATTGAACTAAAAGCCTGTGCGATGTGATCTGGTAAGGTTGATAGGCTTTTGTATTGTAAGTTCTGGTTTGTTGATATTATAATACGCACGTGTACTGATGTAGTTTGTGTTAATGTTGGACTTGTTTCTTGATGTGTTTCTGTGTTTAGCAGTGAACGCCAGTGTATGGCAAAAACAAGCACTCCTACACGTCGATAAAGTCGGGCACATCCGAGTTCCATGGACAAAAACAGTTCTTCTCGAGTTCAAAAACTTTGGAAAACAATACAACAAAAGAACCAGCTGTGCGCATTACGTGTTTTAATGTCATCATTCCCAACATGGAACAGTACAAAATCCAACATTGTGGCCGCAGAAAGTGTGTCTAAATTGACCTTGTTCAAATTTGAGATTTGAACAAGGTCAAGGGTAACTGAAGCCCGACACGTAAAACCAGAGATAAAAAACATTTTTAAGAAAAAAACTCTGGAACCGTGTTCCCTCAACGTATGCAACGCTACCTACTCTACTGGAGGGTTTACAGTACTAGACACGCAGAGTACATTGTCACAAAATGTCCGAACAGTAACACATCCACATGCTGCTCCAGAAGAATCCTTGATCCACTTCCATGGAATGTCTTCTTGGCAGTCGTCCTGCCTCTGGGGGACTTCAGGGTCCATTTCCGCCCCCAGGACGATGGCATCCACGCTCCTGAAAATAAACATATTTTATATCATTGGTACTGTGTGTATTAATGCAAAATATATGCTTCCATGTAAAAATCTCAAACACGAAACTCAAGTTGTGACATGTCATTGAAAACAAGGATGCACTTTATGTTTTTTAAAAGATCGTTTGAAAAAACACAGTTGCTTCGTGGGCGACGGTTCTACTAATAAAAGTAAATAGTATTCTACATCATTTATACTTCACACACATACTGAGACTGCATGAGTGTTGTGTTTACACCGCTTTTAGCGATATATCAGCTATATCACGGCGAGAAACAACAAATCTACGCGTCACATATCATTCCCACATGGGAAATCGAATTAGGGTTGTTTGGAGCGAGATGAGCGAACGCTTTAATCATTTGGTTATTTGACGATCCCCATAGATTTAAATGCAAAACAAATATGTCGGGACGTGAAAACAAAATTTAATCTAAATATTGAAATACTTTACCAGCAGGTGCCCGAGCAGTCGGCCAGTACACTGACTCTCAAAGTGACCAGCCGGGACTTGCCCTGCCTCGAGCTACCTACTGAAGGACGGAATGGTGGGATAACACTAAGTTATACTATCTATAGATAGCATCGTACAGGGCATGCACGAAGGGGGCCCTATCTACACTAACCCCTAATCTACCAGTCAAGTGCAGTCAGCATTGGGTCTACTGGGGATGCTGAAAAGACTGGGGCCACAGAGTGTGCCAACCCTAAACTAGTTGGGTTGCTGTAACAACCATCCTGACTGTACAGTCAGGCCCTAGCACCGAACCTACTCCATGTACAGTCGGCGTGGGGCTACGCGGAGAGCGGATGTACTATGGAGCCACCATGAGACAAAAGCTCATCCCATCGGTCACCCGGAAAGCCAGTGTACAGAAAGTCCAGGTGGAAGGGTTTAGAGGGACACAACACCAAATCCAGAATGTGCCAGGGTTCCTGCGTCTGAAAGGATTGAATCATGCATTAGCATCAGGAATCACATTTCTGGCGGATATAGATTGTTTTAACAACAGCGAGTAAGTGTGGTTTTATGCCGCTTTGGCAATATTCCAACGACGGGTCTCAGAAGTGGGCGTGAGGCATAGTGCTTAAGTGGGGACCCGAACACTGTCACTGTACATGGCGTACCAACACTTGAACAACTAGGCTACACTACCACTCCGTTTTCATGCAGAAACCAGTATCAACCTTTCCCATCTATACCTAAATGGCTGTGACTATGCTAGTCGTAAGAGGCGACTAACGGAATCGTGTGGTCAGGCTCTCTGACTTGGTTGACACATGTCAACGATTCCTAATTGCACAGATTGATGCTCATCTTGTTGACCATTGGATTGTCTGGTCCAGACTCGATTGTTTACAGACCGTCACCATATAGCTGGAATTTTGTTGAGTGCGGAGTAAAACTAAACTCACCCACTCTTAAATGGCTGTATACTATGACAGAATGAGTGTGCACTGTATATTAAACCAACATTCATGAAGACGCATATTTTCTTTCAAATAGAGTTGGAAACACCTGCCTGTCTGGTCCTCTGTCGCCCTTCCGAAGAATCCGTGGTCCGCTTCTGTCCATGGAAAGTCTTCTTGGCAGTCGTCCTGCCTCTGGGGGACTTCAGGGTCCAATTCTGCCCCCAGGACGATGGTATCCACGGTCCTAATAGTAAAGATAGCGAATAGGTTAATGTTTGATACTTACTACATAAATAATCAATATCAATAGTATAAGAGAAAAACGCTGTAAGCTGAAACACAAGTTGTAACTTGTTCATGACGTCATTGTTTTTTTCCAAATAGAGTTGGAAACACCTGCCTGTCTGGTCCTCTGTCGCCCTTCCGAAGAATCCGTGGTCCGCTTCTGTCCATGGAAAGTCTTCTTGGCAGTCGTCCTGCCTCTGGGGGACTTCAGGGTCCAATTCTGCCCCCAGGACGATGGTATCCACGGTCCTAATAGTAAAGATAGCGAATAGGTTAATGTTTGATACTTACTACATAAATAATCAATATCAATAGTATAAGAGAAAAACGCTGTAAGCTGAAACACAAGTTGTAACTTGTTCATGACGTCATTGTTTTTTTCCAAATAGAGTTGGAAACACCTGCCTGTCTGGTCCTCTGTCGCCCCTCCGAAGAATCCGTGGTCCGCTTCTGTCCATGGAAAGTCTTCTTGGCAGTCGTCCTGCCTCTGGGGGACTTCAAGGTCCAATTCTGCCCCCAGGACGATGGTATCCACGCTCCTAATAATGAAGTGAAAATATTTCACATCACTGTTACTTACTGTGTGTATAAATGCAAGTTATATGCCTACACGTGAAAAAAATTTCAAACATGAAACTCAAGCTGTAGCTTTGCAGTAGATGTCATGATAAAGAAGGATGCATTGCATTTTATGTTTTCTTCACAAGATAGCTTGAAAGAAACAGTTTCTGGCGTAAGGGACGGTTCTACTAAAGAAGGCAAAGGACAATTTACATAATTTATGCCTCCCACACAGAGTATGACTTCGTAAGTGTACTTTTTGTACAGCGCTTTTAGCAAATATACAAGCTACATCACGGCGAGAAACAACAAATATATGCTTCACATATCATTCCCACATGGAAAATCGAATTAGGGTTGTTTGGAGCGAGATGAGCGAACGCTTTAATCATTTGGTTATTCGGCGATCCCCATAGATTTTAATACAAAACAAATATGTCGGGACGTGAAAACAAAATTTAATCTAAATAGTAAACCTGAAATATTGAAATACTTTACCGCAGTCGGCCAGTACACTGACTCTCAAAGTGACCAGCCGGGACTTGCCCTGCCTCGAGCTACCTACTGAAGGACGGAATGGTGGGATAACACTAAGTTATACTATCTATAGATAGCATCGTACAGGGCATGCACGAAGGGGGCCCTATCTACACTAACCCCTAATCTACCAGTCAAGTGCAGTCAGCATTGGGTCTACTGGGGATGCTGAAAAGACTGGGGCCACAGAGTGTGCCAACCCTAAACTAGCTGGGTTGCTGTAACAACCATCCTGACTGTACAGTCAGGCCCTAGCACCGAACCTACTCCATGTACGCTCGGCAGGGGGCTACGCGGAGAGCAGACGCACAATGGAGCCACCATGAGACAAAAGCTCATCCCATCGGTCACCCGGAAAGCCAGTGTACAGAAAGTCCAGGTGGAGGGGTTTAGAGGGACACAACACCAAATCCAGAATGTGCCAGGGTTCCTGCGTCTGAAAGGAATGAATCATGCATTAGCATCAGGAATCACATTTCTGGCGGATATAGATTGTTTTAACAACAGCGAGTAAGTGTGGTTTTATGCCGCTTTGGCAATATTCCAACGACGGGCCTCAGAAGTGGGCGTGAGGCATAGTGCTTAAGTGGGGACCCGAACACTGTCACTGAACATGACGTGCCAACACTTGAACAACTATGCTACACTACCACTCCGTTTTCATGCAGAAACCAGTATCAACCTTTCCCATCTATACCTAAATGGCTGTGACTATGCTAGTCGTAAGAGGCGACTAACGGAATCGTGTGGTCAGGCTCTCTGACTTGGTTGACATGTCATTGGTTACCAACTGCGCTGATCGATGCTCATCTTGTTGATCACTGGCTTTTCTGGTCCAGACTCGATTGTTTACAGACCGTCACCATATAGCTGGAATTTTGTTGCATGTGGCGTAAAACTAAACTCACCCACTCTTAAATGGCTGTATACTATGACAGAATGAGTGTGCACTATATACCAAACCAACATTCATGAAGATAACGAATAGGTTAATGTTTCATATCACTGATACTTACTACATAGATAATCAATATCAAAAGTATATGAAAAAAACGCTGTAAGCTGAAACGAAAGTTGTAAATTGTTCATGACGTCATTGTTTTCTTCCAAATAGAGTTGGAAACACCTGCCTGTCTGGTCCTCTGTCGCCCCTCCGAAGAATCCGTGGTCCGCTTCTGTCCATGGAAAGTCTTCTTGGCAGTCGTCCTGCCTCTGGGGGACTTCAGGGTCCAGTTCTGCCCCCAGGACGATGGTATCCACGCTCCTAATAGTAAAGATAAGGAATAGGTTAATGTTTCATATCACTGATACTTACTATATAGATAATGAAGATCAAAAGTATATGCTGTTTCGTGAAGCTGTAACCTGAAACACAAGTTGTAACCTGCTCATGACGTCATTGTTTTTTTTTCAAATAGAGTTGGAAACACCTGCCTGTCTGGTCCTCTGTCGCCCCTCCGAAGAATCCGTGGTCCGCTTCTGTCCATGGAAAGTCTTCTTGGCAGTCGTCCTGCCTCTGGGGGACTTCAGGGTCCAATTCTGCCCCCAGGACGATGGTATCCACGCTCCTAATAATGAAGTGAATATATTTCACATCACTGTTACTTACTGTGTGTATAAATGACAGTTATATGCCTACACGTGGAAAAATCTCAAACATGAAACTCAAATTGAGACTTTGTAGTAGACGTCATGGTAAACAAGGATGCACTGCATTTTATGTTTTCTTCAAAAGATTGTTTGAAAGAAATATTTGCTTGCGCAAGTGACGGTTCTACTAAAAATGCAAGGAACACTTTACATAATTTATGCTTCCCACATAGATTATGACTGCGTGAGAGTACTTTTTTACACCAATTTTAGCAATATACCAACTATATCACGGTGAGAAACAACAAATATGTGCTTCACACATCATTTCCATATGGGAAATCGAATTAGGGTTGTTTGGAGCGTCATGACAGATTTAAATGCAAAACAAATCCAAATATAACACTGAAATATTGAAATACTTTACCGCAGTCGGCCAGTACACTGACTCTCAAAGTGACCAGCCGGGACTTGCCCTGCCTCGAGCTACCTACTGAAGGACGGAATGGTGGGATAACACTAAGTTATACTATCTATAGATAGCATCGTACAGGGCATGCACGAAGGGGGCCCTATCTACACTAACCCCTAATCTACCAGTCAAGTGCAGTCAGCATTGGGTCTACTGGGGATGCTGAAAAGACTGGGGCCACAGAGTGTGCCAACCCTAAACTAGCTGGGTTGCTGTAACAACCATCCTGACTGTACAGTCAGGCCCTAGCACCGAACCTACTCCATGTACGCTCGGCAGGGGGCTACGCGGAGAGCAGACGCACAATGGAGCCACCATGAGACAAAAGCTCATCCCATCGATCACTCGGAAAGCCAGTGTACAGAAAGTCCAGGTGGAAGGGTTTAGAGGGTCACAACACCAAATCCAGAATGTGCCAGGGTTCCTGCGTCTGAAAGAAATCAGTCATGTATAAGCATCAGTAATCACATTTCTCCAGTATGTAGATTGGAACAACAGCAAGAACAAGAACAACAGCGATTAAGTGGGCGTGAGACATAGTACTTAAGTGGAGACTCGAACTCTGTCACTGAACATGGCGTGCTAACACCTGAACAACTAGGCTACACTACCACTCCGTTTACATGCAGAAACCAGTATGAACCTTTCCCATCTATACCTAAATGGGTGTATACTATATCAGCGTGCACTGTATATTAAACAAATATCCATGACGACGCATATTGTCTTCCAAACAGCTTTGGAAACACTTGCCTGTCTGCTCCTCTGTCGCCCTGTCGAAGAATCCTTGAAGTCGTCCTACCTCTACAGCATTTCAAGACTTTCTGTCCCCACGACGAATATTTCACATGATTGTGAGTCGGTGCTCAGAGTCCAAGCGTGCTTCAGTCGCACGCTTCAGTCGCTCGCTTGGTGTGCAGCTGGAAACGACAAAGGGCAAACCGACCACCTTACGCAACCTAATCCCAGTCGCCGAAACCGAAACAAAGGTTTAAAGGTATTGAAAACACCTCAATCACAAGAGTTTGAACAGAGACCTGTTTTCTGACTTAGCGTGAGCCAAGTAAGACCTGGTATACTAATATTCTTTATTAAAACAAAAGGAAACAAAATTTTCTTTCATTGCTTATAGATTTATTTATGTAATATAATTAAAACATAATCAACGGCTAATACAATACAGGTATGAAGTATTGTTAATTTAAAGTTACAAGTTAGTGACATATATATGTGTATGGATCATTGAATACAAATGAATGAAAACAAACTGTCGTCCGTGGGTGGGATGTTGTAAATTGTGATGTGCTTATCACTGTTCATTGCATTTGTGACTCACTCGTGTTATTCTGCGATTACAGTCTGTTTGCCGTGAAAACGTACCGATGAATGTCTCTTTAAACAAAAAAGTAAATCGACTAGATTTCAAATTCTTATAATTTTCCCTTGCCAATTGAACATTTAATTCATAGAATTTTATTCAACATAGAATGAAAGTTGTTTAACAAACGATCATAATTTCAAATCACTTTCTTTGTTTGTATTACAAGGGGGTATGCAAATAAATAAAATAAAACGCCGAGAAGAAGTTGGGTTGGTCTAAGTTAACGCTCATCACGTACCGCACGTGCTCTTGTTTCACTGTTCTAACTGCTGCGCTTACCCCTTTGCATTACAAACCAGTAATGACGATTTGATGGTTCGCCCCCTACCACGCTTCCAGGATAGAAAATAGCAGTTCAAGTTTCAACGAGCTTGTAAAATAAAGACTACTTTCTACGCATTGCTGACCAAAAGGATTTTGCATGAAAAAAACGCTTTCTTCCTCGGACGCGAGGTTGTGGTCGAAGTGCTAATATTATCGTAAATTATATTATATCGGCCCCCGTCTCGATTCCAAGAGTGAAATTGTTATGTTATAAGCAATGTCATGCAAAATCCTATTGTCCATAAATAAAATACATACTTGTATTTTACGACAAGTGAAAAGTAATTTTGATTTTGTAAGTCGGTGAAAAGAAACTTAAATAGCATTCATTCTCAGACAGGGCGCCGTCATTTTTGAAAATCGTGAAGTCACAGACTAAAGTCCATTTGAATTAATGAGATTCTGGTTTGTTTTCATCAAGTTAGAAAATCGAAACTACTTTCTACTAGTAGCTAAATATGTATTTGAATCATGGCCAAAAGGAGTTTGCATGATAGAACTTGTAACGTAACATAAGCTAGGTGGGGGTCGAAGTGAAAATACTACGCGATAAATTTCTGCATTTGCTAAATTTACTTGGTTTGTAAACGTTCACTCACCAGTATGTAGACACTTGTCAATATACGTCTTTATATTTGGTCTCATGATCCTAATTACTTTATAATCACATTTGTATGGATTTTGAAACTTAACAGAAAGAAGCCGTCTGCGAATGTATATCAGGAGTGTAATATCTAGACATTTTATAGTTAGTATCTAGACATTTTATAGTTAATATCTAGACATTTTATAGTTTGCCTGTATGAATCGCACGCACGCCCTAGTGTATGTCGTCTGTATCATTACAACTTCACGACGAAAACAATGATTCTATTGAAAGTTACAGCTTAATAAAAGACAAAATGCAAATATGATTACACGATGCCATTTAGAAAGTGGTCAAATGCAACATATGTCATATTTGGGATTTCACTTTCTTAGTAAAGTACAAATTCTAGTACTTTTTTCGGTTGAGTCCCATCCGGGATTCGAACCCGCACCCTCAGAGTCAGGCACCTAATCGCCAGCACACAAAGTCAGCCGCCTAGCCCGCTCAGCCACCGCGACTTCCACTGCAAATATTAAAATTAAAACAAATTAAATTTATAGGAGCAGTGTCAGGCTCTTACCTTGTTCGAGGAATGTATCCATCAATATCCACAAAAACGAGTGATATATAAATAAATTCATCTGCAGCTTTCCCAAGTGACGTGTCTTTCAACAATCGAATATACGAAATGTATCGTTTCAGATTTTTCACATTGCTGTATAGTCTCATTGGTCACCCATGATAGCACATCTGGCAACTAATTGCATAATGTGCGTCATTCTTTTAAAAAAGTAATTAGTTAGCCAGTAATGATCAATCAATCAATGTATTGGCGGTTAATCCTTTGAAAGAAGGGTGTTGTTTTTACATAGACACAGATACGACAGAGTGTATTCAGTATAGATTAGTAAATGTACATACATAAACACTACCTTTTGACAAATCCCCCATTTAAATCCGCATAAAACTAATTAATCAATCAGCGTGTTATCGGTTAATCCTTCGATCGATCCAGACACAATAAATGCCAAATGAGGGCCTTTGTCGGGTAATCTAAGTGGCGTTACCACTAATTATACCTGTTATAAATTCATTAACTGAGCATCAAGTGAATGATGACAAATAACGTGTAGGTTTAAACCACCTACAACACGGATTACAACCTAGCGACACCAAGTGATTTTGACAGAATCGTCTATGAAAACAAGGGTTGTAACTCGTAAACTAGGCAAAGCAGGAGACAAAACTAAGTCATAGTAGATTGTGAGAACATATAGCTTCCATTTGTCACAACAGCTTTCGCGATTTCAGGTTTGTACACACCTGTAAACGAAATAGTTTAACCCCTGAAATGTAGACGAATACCGCACAGACCCTAATTTCTATACCTACAATCACGTCACGGAGACACGCCGCTCTGATTGGTTGAAATTTCGTAAGCGGCTGAGAATTGTGCACTATTGACAAAAAGGTCGATTGAAAGGTCGAAATGAGTAGTTTTAATGGCGGGCTTTCATTTATAGCGATGTCAGCAAGTGATTTTGTATTTGTACCGTACTAGAGTATATGTGAGAAATCATCTCAACATCGGACACCACCATCACATTCACCAATACATGGCGCGCCACCACCGGCATTACATGGGTACACCACAACTTCCACTAATGCATGGGACACCACCACCACCACCACATGCGCCACTACATATAGACCCATAACCACCGACACAACATCGGACGCAACACAGCCACCACTAATTACGACACAACTACATCCGCCACGACACCACTGGAACACCCAAACCACATCTATCACTGTATGCATGTCATCATCAAGATATGTTGCTATGGTGGACACTGAAGTGTTTTAGCCCATCGTGTTCAGTGGTTGGTTTGTTCAACTTTTCCTTGTGCAAACTAGTTCTAAAGATGTTTTGTGATGCGACATGCATCCCAGAAAGACAAAGTAGGATCATACCTTTTGAATGAATTAAATCTCTCGATATGGATAAATTTGTCGTTAAAGGAATATGCATTTGAAACCACAATATAGACACCTAGGTGATTTACAAAGTACATATGATATACTCCCAGTTTTGCGATATTCTAAAATTACCCAACAATATAACTTTAAACACATGACATGTTTTATTGATAGCAGTACTTCCTTTCAATTCTTTATACCACGTTTCACAGCCACTTCTTATTTATCCTTCATACGACGTGTCAGAGTTAATTCTTGCTCCTAGTCAGCTATTTTTTCCAGATGATAAGATTTTATATTTACTAGCCTGTGTTTAGACATGTACTTTTGCTGAAACAGCTTTCACGTAGATGGTGTGGATGCATCTTCAAGTAATCGTACATTGTAGGGTAAACGTTTGTGCATTTAGATCTGGTTTTACATAATCGTAGATTGTACATTTCTGGATTAGATCTGATTTTGAATAATCGCACATTGCATATGCATGTATTAAGATCTAGGTACAGACAATAGAACATATAAATTCATACATGTTTATATAACTGTATCAGAATGGCTTTAAAACTAACATTCTGGGGGATCGAACCTACACTAATTGTCAAAACGCTTCACTCACTCGGCTATTCTGGACGTTGGGATTTGATGGCGGCGTGGTATGCGTATACAATCTTGAAAATTCTTTGACATTCTGTGATATTACGCTGAAGTGTTCTGACCTGTTTCCAAATTGTGTTGATTTGAAGTTTTGATTTGGGACGGTTTTATATTCAAACTCTCAACAAGATATGATGACCGACAAAATCACCTAATTGTGTGAATGTAGTTTCAGATAACATCAATAAGACAATTCCCATTGTCCAATGTTCTACATGTCCTAAAGTGGGACGGAGTGATAACACACCTTAAACAAGACTGCCATATGACGAACGGAATCGCTGTACTTCAGACTTAATGGGAATGTGTGCAGGCATAATACAGTTGGACATCAGTTACAATACGTTTGTACACAGCTTCCACCAGGTCAACTCCGTTCACAGACAGACGAAACTCGACCGCATTATGTTCTTAGTTACTTTGGTATTCCGTGCAAATATTCTCAAAATCAAATGAATTGTTCTTAAGAAGTTTGTGGTGCATTTCTACTCGGTTCTGAAAGAGTGCAATGAATTCTCATCAAGTTCTACTCGTTCTACGTTTTATGTAAGTCTCACACAGATTTTACTGTGTCAACACTGTGTGCATTACGATATGACACGGTAGGGTATACAGACATGCGTTTTCAACATGTTCTCCATTTGGGATTAAAATCTGCCTGTGAAACAAGAACAAATTTGCAGCTGTCAACATGCTGAATGCTTACTTCCTGCAATTGTTACGTTATTGGAAACAGAACAAGGGTACAATGGGTTGGTAGAGCAAGAAACGAACAAGAACATGTTGGGTGAGAAACTGGCTTTAACCTAAGAGGCCAACAGCTGTAGAACATTTCATCAATTGACACAGGATCTCCGCCTTGATGATCATGAGTCCTACAATTTCTTGGGATTCACCCCACCCATGTTTGATGAAATTCTTGAATGCACCACCCCTTCATTAAATAAGATGTCTTTCTTGGTCCACCCTCATTTTTCTGTGGAGGCATGGCGATGTCGATGTTTACATCTTGAAACTGATAATGGAAATAAGAATGGGCTGGCTATCAAACCACGACATGTCTGCTATTACCCCTGCACAAGCTAGAATCAGAGTGAGAATGTAGTACCAACGGGAAGAAGTGTCTCAGTACGAGCTGATTGAGTTAAGAAAGACTTAGAGCTGGGTAGTGCATGTTAAGAACGTGGTATAAACTGACTATAGACGGGTTTGAACTGCTTGAAAACGTTGTTCACATGGGGTGAAGGCGCATTTCTTCCCAGTCTATACGTAATACCAGCTGTCTGGGGATTGGGCACAGATGAGGTAGACATACTGACAACTGTTTATGATCGAACAAGCATCGTAATTAATATAATCATTACACGTTCTAATGACATTTTCATAAACCATACCATTGAAATTTTGTTCTTTTTCGACACTGTATAAAACATTTGACACCAAATGAATTGTTTGTTTACATGTCAGTAGAAACTTAGTGCTCTGCTATGTATAAGAAGAAAAACTACAATGACTTGGCTGCAAGTTTCAAATCTGGATAATATGAAACAATTCCACACAACATGCTGTCAGACTAGAAGTAAACAGGAAACAAAAATAATTGATTCTAATTACATGAATAATGTAAACTTTTAATAAATAAATCACCACCACACATTTCCATGAAAAGTGGGAGAATCTATAAAATCCCCTGTCTCAAAGAATAAGCTGTAAAACATTATATTAACACCACGTGACCATACAAAATTAGTTGTTTTGTGCCCAGGCCACCACTCTAGACGAGACGAGTGTAAAAAACATTGGATGTAAATAGACACATTCGGTCTTACGTTTTATGCACTTTTTAACTGCCGAGAAGGCAACACACGACAATTCAAGATGGTGGCCAAAGTGGCTGCCATTTTGATTATTTTCAAAAGCAAAGATATAAAAAAAAACCTTTACATCCTTTAGCGATACACAAAAGTCAAAATGTAAGCGATCAGATTGATAGTAGTAAAACTATCCATGATTAACTTTGAGATGTTGTCGGGCAGCAAACTAAATGTCACACATAAAATGGCCTGTGAAAAAACCCAGATACCACAATCTGAGAGCATTACAGGCCTTATCATGAGCCCAAGACATCATACTACCAGAAAGTAGTGTCAAACAAAATCAGTACTGGTGAGGCTACGAAATCCTATTTTTAGGCCCCTTTTGGGATCCTCCACCTGGACTAAATAGCCAGTTTCAAAATTTGTCTATATGTGAGAGTCTAATGGTTCAGAATAACAATACTAAGGGCCAGTCATATGAGCAGTTGGCAATTACAGCCCGCGTAGTTCCTCCCACTGGCACACTTAGGTGTCCACTTTGCTATTCTGCAAAGAGGCCATATTCCTGTGAGACTGAGTCTATGGAGGGTACGGTGTGTTACAGAAACTAAAGCTTGTCATATAGTGAATCATGTTGTCACTTGGTATAAGTGTTGCAATACTCCCTGTGGCGAGGTATCATTATTTCATGTAGTCACTCTATATGCCTCTTGATATATAACACTTGAATAACCGGCATGAGTAAAGAGTGAACAGATCTGTTAGGTCTGTATGGGATATACATCTATAGTCTATTCTCCGTTCTTCAGTTGTCTTTTATTCTTTAATATTGTGACATAACTGAACACTAGATTGTATTGGAATTTAATGAAATTTAATGACCATATTTAGGCGGGTTATGGACAAGCCATGAACCCATTTCTTAGTCGTGACATTAGCTAGTCTGTTGTTAGTAATAACTATAGTTATCATGCACGGCTTCTTGGTTCTAAAACTGGTTCCATTTGTGCAAATGCCGTGTGTGCTGTTATGCAAATCAACAGTAGTGTGGATAGTATGAAACATATTGCCTCTGTTAAGGTTAATAGTATGGATGCAAAATGTCAAAGGTGTGATCTCTTTGCATCTTTTCCGATGCCGATGGTGACAACGATGACATTGGTAGTTGCCCCTGCGTTCACGCACTGGTTAGCCAAGTGCAGGCTGAAATTTATATAAACCATTTAAACATCATATTGCTGATGTCTGCTTCAAACACAATACAAGGCGACTGAATAATTTGAAAACATTCCAGAGGTAGTGACGTTTGTTATTTGCCATGTCCACCACTAGAGAATGAGTTAAAATTTAAAGTCAAAACGGCAATATTTCAGCCATGTCATGTACCTCATGAACAGTAAGTGATACACAATATGTCGTATTGTTCGTCACACAAGCAACACAGAGAAACAACTGAAACAGGCCACCTACTTTGAGGCAAGTTACACTTGTATGGACATAATTCTTTTATTACAAACAAACAATTTGACAATGGACGGGACTGGTATACTTTAAGGAAATGTCAAACAATAATCGGTAGAATGAAAAAAAGACTTAATGCCATTCTTTGATATAATTTCCATCATACGAGATACAATCTTTGTATGGGACCTGGGGAATCACAGACTCATTACATTCTCGAAAATGCAAACACAACAGAACTTCTCAAATCCACATCCATAGTGCATAGCTCCTGTGTAATTACAACAGAGTATTGAAAGTCATGTGGAATTCCGATTGCGTCAATATACGAAGTCTTGCTACTCTTCGGATATTATTTGGAACAAAATGTGTCCATTTGAAACCGCTAGTCCTTTAAAAATCGCTCTCTGTATTAGTTACCTAATTATCATTGGTGTTGCAATAATTACAAGAAGGATGGATACATTTGTTCAATGGTAATGATTTCTTCAAACACTACTGAGTGTATGAAGCAATTGAGGGTATGTAGCAATGTTGAGACGTAGGTATGCACAGAATGTTTCGTGAGAGCATACTATTGGACATTGTATTTGTAAAATGTTGCAAAAGTTGACTGACTCTTCAGTACTAATTTTAAACTAGCATGTGATTGTGGATACGCTTGTCACCAATAAAGACATGTGAACATTGAAAGCTTGCCAGGGGATAGCCAGCGTTAATTTTGCTTCAAAGAAAGTATTTATCCTGCCATGTCCATATTGGTTTATAAATTGAAGAAGCAGAGACATCCATAATTAATTTTAATATGCCGAATAACTTGAACCCTCGGCACTATATCCTGTTGAATTTCACATTCATAGATATACTCAACTGCGAAACTGATTGGATTGTCTTTTGCCTAAATACACCGTCAGGTGATGATCAGCAGCTGATTTAAAGAATGGGTGACATTTTAACGAGACATTTCTGACTTCAACTGCAAAACAGAGACAACTGTAACATTGATCCTTCTGCATGTTTATATACATGGATGTCTGCCAGAATGATAGCTATTTCGTTGTTTGTAGGTTGAATTGATGCTGTCTGATTCTGGGTAATACGTTTGTCAGTCGTTATCTAATCATCAGGCGCCATCTTCCCGTGACATCCTCAACATTCTGACTTCAAGGTGAAGGGTTGTCGTGGAGGACACAATGCGACCACTCGCTGGTATAATTGAATAGTCTACCAAACATGAAGCAGATTTAAGTGAGTTATGAATAAGCCATTAAGCAGTCTGTCCGCGGTTCTTCCGTTTCTGGTGAGATGTCAGTGGTATTGACTGGAATAATATGAGTAGTGTCTCGTCACGGCCAAGTGGATGCTTTGATACGACATTTTCCCATTTTGTTTGGCTTCAGAGAGCAGCTGTTTAACAACTGACAACACTGTGACAGGGGAAGGAATTTCTTTGTGATAGCTACGTTCAAAATGTCAGTTATGTGATCTTTACTTCTTCCTGGTTAAAGCAACGTCCCCAGTAGCCAATACTTGTCCGTTAATTCTTTGTAAACAGTGTGATGCTCTTCTTGATCAGCATGGTTCATTACAAGTCCCCTTGATATGGCTGTTGAAATGCTGACAGCGTCGGCATACTGCACTCATTCAATGTCAAATGAAAATGTGGTTGTTTTGTCATGTCATATGAAAGTCATTTATACAAATATTTCTTTCGAGCATTCGAACACTGTGAATATAAGCCTGCGTATGTCAACTATTATCACAAGAATGACCACTATTTAAAAAGGGTTGTGCTCAGAAGATGAACAAATCGGCGACGGCTAAATCGGCTTTTCCCCATTCAAGTAACAGAACTTGATTTGCTGATTTAGATACCCCACTTACAATATTTATGAGAACGTTGCATGCTGTTCTTCTATTAATATGTCAATATGTCGTGTATTTAGTCCACAGCTTGGTAGTGCGTTAGTTTTATAATACATTTCCTTTTTGTACTACCCTCATATATCAAATACTTTTGCTCTGCATCACATTAGAAAGGGATGTGAATTTCGTACTTGAGAGGCACTTAGAAGTTGGTGAAGATATAAGAAGAAACATGATGGCAGCTTCTTCTTTATTGTATAATACGACTTTTCTAGGCTACTTCTTCTTCGGGTGATTTAAAACATGTGTCGAAAACAAATTGTATAAACCAGATTTATAGGAAGACAGAGACGTACGTGTATATACACTCACTCAAGGTGCCTGCAACAACTTAGGACAAATACTAGGATAGGTTCTGACTTGTCCTAAGTCCATCTAAGTGGAAATCAACATGGTGTGGTACTTGCTTGTTCACCAGTTTTGACGTTGTGAAAACATAATTAACAACAGCACGCAGTTTTTATGAGTTAAGATTTTTGAGTTTATATCATCAGTTTATCAGTTGTGAATAAGACTTACTTGTTGCAATACACATATTCTTTAGATCTACAACCGATGTGTAGTTTTATTCTTACCTATTCTATCCCTTTTTATTCACAACATCGCTCTTTTCTGTCACATTCCTCTGAAATGTCAATGCCAACTCGATAAGGGAAGTAACTTCTGTTTCTTTCCTAAGAGAATTTTCACTTTGTGAGATGACGCATAATGAAAGTTCAAGTCATTAAGAAAATCAAATGGAACTATTTTTTGCATGTCTTAATTCTCTTTTAGCAGACATTCAAAATCTGACGACAAATGTTATGTCCTAGTTTGATAAATGAATTTGATGTGATGAAAATATTGAATATGTTAACATGTAATAATACTTAGATCTGATAAATAGTTCAGATCTATTCGAGTACAAGTTCACTCTATTTGTTTTGAATTTTTATTATAAATATAACTAATTACAATTTGTTCTAGATCACGCAAGTCCACCAAAAGCTGAATTTTACCACTTTCAAACCTTTTACTTCGATTTCTAGTCTCACCATTTGTCTTGTAAACGAGGTCGTAGCCGCCCTTACATATGTTTTTCATGCAATGAATTATAGATAATATTTAGGTGAACTTGAAGGTTCTTTTTCTATCTCACCTACTGAAGAGCTCGCTATCCTAGCTAGTATCTGTTACTCAGCTTAGGACAAGGGTAAGATCGTTTCGAGAATGGGTCTTATCTTAACAGGACTCCTGTCCTAACTAGTTAGGATCTGTCATAGCTGGGATACTTTCGAGAATAGGCACCCAGTATGTTACTCTGCTGTGTTCACATCTCCTTAATCCTGCTTGGAGGAGTGGGTAATGAAACGAACTGGAAACCATCCTGAAATGGTGCAAAATTCAGTTTCAGTTTCCATGGAAACCTACAGTAAATAAAAACCATGGAAACCAGCTGGATCCGCTTGGAGGAGTGGGTAATGAAACAAATTGGAAACCATCCTGAAATGGTGCAGTTTCAGTTCATGGAAAGCACAATGAAACCATAGGAAACTCCCTGGATACCAACTGGAAATGTTGGTTTCCGTGACGTTTCTTCTCAGTTTCAGTATTCCAGAAACCAGCTTACCTTTGTAGTGCTTATTCTCTTTGTTTGTGTCAACTGGCTTTACCTAACCCAAATATCATTGTTTTTATTACTCCTTTTCCATCTGACCTGACCCGTGAAGGTCCCGGGGTAGAATAGGCCTTCAGCAACCCATGCTTGCCATAAAAGGTGACTAGGCTTGTCGTAAGAGGCGACTAACGGGATCGGGTGGTCAGGTTCGCTGGCGTTTTTGACACATGTCATCGGTTCCCCATTGCGCAGATCGATGCTCATGTTGTTGATCACTGGATTGTCTGGTTCAGACTCGATTATTTACAGACCGTCGCCATATAGCTGGAATATTGCTAAGTGCGACGTAAAACTAAACTCACTCACTCACTCCATCTGACCTCATATTGATTCGTTTTTCATACATATACATCTGTGGCTTCATGTAAATCTGGTATATATAATATTTTTCTAATCTGTATTCAATCACCCAAAATGCTAAGCGAGATACTTAAAGGACACATACTCAGAATTAAAGCTAACAATAAGGACCGAGAGTCCTGTTTGTTATAGTACCGATAGCGGGCTTATTGATCAGTTGTAGCCAGTTGAATGGACTGTCAATAATATTTCTGATATCAGCAGTGTATGATATTGACTAATTCGTTATTAGTAAGTACTTTTTCTCCAGTTTCAGAACATGTAGATCTACACACATCCTTACAGTTATTACCAAATATAGATTTAATGACTTTGTATGAGCGAGCTAATTCTCTTCCCACTTGATGTAAAGGTCGGTGCATGTGTGCCAGGTCTAATTATGCACTGTGTGCTGAGATGGAAGTTCCAAATTCAAGTAGATGGATAGGCGGTGACGGTTTCTACTGAATGTGAAAGAAGAGTGTTTCCATTTTGAGAAAATTGGTTTCCTATGTTCTGTCATTTGAAAGGAGGCTGTCTTGGATATTGTTAGTTGGGTGAAATTAACGCTGATGAGGATGGGCGATGTTCTGGATCAACACTATCCAAAGGAGAAATCTATGCTCGAACATTATTCATTCTCTGTCTCTGTCATTGCAGCACTATTTTCTGTGACAGGGAAAACCGACGTAGTTCTTTGTGAAAATTATTCAACTCCCTCAACATGTGTCTTATAGCCTTTATGACTGAGTTGTAATATAATATAATATAATATAATATAATATAATATAATATAATATAATATAATATAATATAATATAATATAATATAAAGGAAAGAAAGAAAAGATATCGTCAGTGTAACAGTGTTAACCCTTCATATATTTCTATATTAAACTACTTATATATATGAGCTGGCACATGCTGAGGGTTGTACCAACGTTATGAACGCCAGGGACGCATTGAAGTCACCTTGTCTACTCGTCAGGCCTTTGTTATACTGCACTGTCTGATCGATCACATTGCCATGAAAGATTCCAATGGAACAACACTTCGTGCATTAATATGCGTGAATTCTCTACGCAAATCTCGACTTTCCACACAACGCACCAATTAGATTTTGCACTGTGTCTAGTTAATCTCCTGTCCTCCTTGATCTTAATAGCAGAGTATTCGTCAACACCAGACCGTGTTCAGGAAGGAGGAGTATTTGCGTTGGATAAGGACATACCTATTTCAGAGACATCTCACACGTAGGAAACACGACCCAAATATCAAATACCCAGCTAAAACGTGTGCATTAATATGCCTGCATGCGTCAACACTGTTGTTGATTGCATGAATGACAGCACACAGATGGAACAAGTTATAAAAACAAGCCAATGCAGTTTCACTGGGGAGAGTAAAGAGTCGAGGATGCTTGATTGGCATTTTAGAATATGCTATATGATGAACACTGAGATTTTTCTGGGTTACGTCTTATTGTTTTTTCTCTGGATCACAACGTATTAGGGGCTTGTCCTGGCCCCATCATCAGGTAGAACTGAATAGAGTCAGCAGTTAAGCCTTACTGTTCAGTTCTACCTGATCATGGGGCTAGAACAAGCCCCGAAACGTTGTGATCCAGAAAAAAACAAGAAGACGTAAACCAGAAAAGTCTCTGTGTTCGGCTTATTCATAACCTACCTAAATATGGTCGTGTTTGTTTTCTGTACATTCCTATACAACTGAGTTTTCCAGGTGTGTCGCAGCCTTTGGTACTAAAATGAGATCTATACGGGATATTAAACTCACTGGCACCAGGGACAATACTCATATGTCTCCTGACTGACAAGAATCTATATCATTATAATAGGATCTTTATATAGCGCACATATCCATGCAACTATTGCTTATTGAAGGCACTGACGTTTGTTTCCCTCGATCATTGGATGTCAGCCTACGCGTCATCGTTATATTTGTGTAAGTGTTATTACGTTGTCATTAAAAGGATGTCAAACTAAACCCTATGGGGAGTATACAACTTTTGCTGCCTCTAGGCGCACCGAGTTTATTGTGGAATTCTTATCCTAAAGAGGTACACACTTCACAGCTGGGTAGACTGGGACCAAGTTTACTACACGTTGCTGCTCCCGCAACTAAGTGTTTGCATGTATGCATGTGGTCACCGTCTGGTCATATAGCAACGGATTCGTGGGATCTTTTAAGTGCACAAGATTGCGTACTGCACACCTGGGGTTGTGACAACACGGAAAGAGTCTGCACACAAAGTAGACTCCAAGGTTTTAGACCCGAGCACAGGTGATCTCGATCCCGACACCTCAACCTCGCTGGATCACTAGCCTGGCGCTTTAGCCAACTCGCCCACCGCGCAGACAATCCACTGATTAACATTTTGAGCATCAATCTACGCAACTTAGATACGATAAAACGCGTCGACCAAGTTTGCGTACCTAACATTGCGATCCCTTTAGTTGCCTCTCACGACATACATGTGTTGCTGAAGAACAGTTCGACGCAATATACAAAGAGCATCATACAGCTCATGTACAAAAGGTCTTTGATCAAAGTAACGGCATTGAAGACCTTTCCAAAACGTTGCATGGCTGTCATGAAAGGAACCAGATCTGTCACCAAAATGACTTCCTAAAATGGACGGCTGCGAAAGGTTTCAATGTGTGTTTAGATTAGCACCTGCCTCGCGTAGACAGGTCCTAGCTCCATAGCGTTAATATTGTCTTGTCGGGTGATTCTACCTGATCAGTGTTACTTGTAGATGACAATGGATACACATGACCTGATGATATCCGTCACTGCAAAGATATATGAAAGAACAAGAGACAACTAAAGAACGCAGAATATACTAACCATAGGTCTCCTCACTCTCTACTTTTCCTAGTTATATTCATTACAAGAGGCATACAGAGTCGTGTCTTCAACCCATGTAATATTGATACGTGTACCTCGTCACACGGACTTTGCCTGATCCGCTTATACAATGCGGCACTACTCCACAAACATGATTCATTATATGATGAGCACCAGTTTCTATAACACAACCTACCCATCACAGACGCTGTCACCACTGGAATACGGCTTCTCCCCAGCTAACATGAAGTCAATATCTACTTGTTCAAATGAAAGGAGCTACACTGTTCATATCATTGATCCTTAGCAGTGTTAATCTGAACCAGAAGACTCTCACATATGGACAAATGTGGAAATAGCTATTGGCTACCTTTGGCACTCAGGTACATCTGTATTTATGTTTTCGCAAGGGAGGACTCTTGTACACGTGGACTGATCCCACGACGAACAATCCTATGAAAGGAAGAGGGTCAAGTCAGGATTTGATGTATTTGTTAGTCATATTTGTGTAAGTGTTAGTCATATTGAAAGGATGTCAATATACAGTCGCCTGATTTGAAACGTTAACAGATACCTACCCTTATATCTGCTATGACTGACTAAAATGTCAGTTGAACAAATCATTCATCATTGCACGGACATGATAGGTATATTAGAGCATTATAATTATCAAAGATAAATCACTTACACTGTGGGAATAGTCCTCGTGTAACGAAATAGTTAGTCAGGCGATTTGTACCCATGAGAAAAACCAGATAAACACGACGACCACACAAGACTGAAGACTGTGATAATTTCCTTAACTCGCTGGTGGGTGGAATGAAGAGAAGAGACACTGGAGCAGTTAGATGCTAATGGTATCAGCGTTACTAAGGATTTGTCAACAGCACCAACTTTTCGTCTCGGTCAGAACGGATTCAAAATATGGTCATTGGCATTCTAGCTGTTTTGGAGTCAGTTGTCATTTTCAATTATGAGGCAAATCATATGCGTCAAATATTCACATTTCTCTGATGGTTTTAGTTTGATTTAGACTATTTCAAGAAAAAAGATTGTTTTGCTTATTCGGCATCAGAATTAGTCTGGGCTTCAATTTTCAGTTTCACTTTCCATACACATCCACAAACTATTTGTCTAGAAAAAATGATTTTTCATAACTATTTCCATGTATATACAAATGCCTTAGATACCACACTGGAGTTACATTCCGTGTATCAAACTGTGTTCTCAATGATTTCTTCCAAGAGCTGTGTCATGTTAATGTGTGGAGTACACAGGTGGACTAACTGAAACGTGCATGGATCAGGAAAACGTTTTCCCATCATTGCGAATATGACGGAAAGCGAATGTGGGGCATCGAGGAACCGATTGGCTTACAAACAACCGATAATGCTGCTACTTTACGAGACAGCCTGAAATAGAGGCGGCTGAAATAGCATCACAATCCTATCAGCATCACATCTGATCCTATTTTACTCCAAGATATGAGGCTGGCCAACATTATTACAAATGTGGAAGTACATGTATATGAATGCTGCTGGCACCATGGCGTGATTCATTAAGTCTTTCCTCCTACATGGCATCATGAGTTGAACTTGTTTTTCAAAGAGACATTAACACCAACGAACTCTCTTTGATGATGTCACACTACTGTTGTTGCTTCTGAGCGAGAAATTCAAACATGTAAACTCGACACAAACATGGGTCATTTTTCAAAATTACCGACGTATTATATATCAATCATGCACTTGGGCAAAATCAGTGGAATCTGTTCATTTGAAAGATTATCATGATTTCCACATCAATGATAAGTCGATGGACTGACCCGAGATTGTGATTGTTACAGATGACATCAATACAATGCTTGCATTGAGAAAGGGGATAGTTGAAGATGCAGACTTGTGGAAGAACAATATATCAGTTTGAAGATGCTCAGCCTTTGTGCGGCACGAGATCACGCTGTATTAGATCTGTTATTATTGCTCTGGGTTACTTTAATGACGTTGAATTACAAGGATGCATACATATCTTCAGTGTCCATGATTTCTTCAAGCACCATCGAGTGTTAAAAGGTATTTATATGTTATACCTAGGTAGATATCGAGAGCATATTATCACACTTTGTTCTTGCAAAATGTTAGCAAAGTTCACCGACTCCTTACTAGCTTAAAACAAACGTGTTTCAGTGGTGAAAATGTGGCGATCATGATTTCAGTTACTCTTGTTAATTCATTTCAATGTTGCAATTTGGACCAGGCAGACCAATGATTGATAGTTTACGCAACCATTCACCACACCGACTCATATTTAATCTTTCGCTCTCCGCTATTAAATAGGCCCATTTGATTATCGATGGGCGCTCAGCGCCCGTTTGTCCAGAAATTCAGTAGGATCAGTATCACACACAGGGTAGGCATCTACAGCTCTGAGAGTGTTCATGTGTTTTTTGAGTTAGTAGGCATAAATGAGTGTGTCTAACAATCATACAGAACGTAACAGAAAAGAATAATATTATGCAAAATGGCCGTGAAAGTTTTGGAACTACGTTGAATAAGGTTGAGGCATTGTCTGTGAAAGGCAGATGCACAAACACAGGGCTATCGCCACCCCTTGCGGAAAGGTTTGCCTTACTCTACCCCTGATAGAGATCTCGACCGAAACCCCCCATCACATCAGTTGTCGTCTTAAGCGGATCTCCTTCGAAAGGTATTAACTCAGCTCTGAATAATATCTGAACAGTAAAGACACCATAAATATGTTCAAAACACACCAGAGAAATGCTGGCATACTGTAGTGTTTGTCTATTAGTTAACGCTGCCCCTAGCATTATTCCAACTCTACGTATAGCAGCGGTCTGTGAATAATCGCGTCTGGACCAGACAATGCAGTGACAAACAACAAAAGCATCAATTGGGCTGCGAAAACGTGCATCAACCATTGTAGCAAACCTGATCACCCGATTCCGTTAGTCACCTCTTACGACAAGCATCGTTCCTGAATGCTATTGGAAATGAGACGTGTCGGCCTGATGTGTTCAACGTTCTGTTGGTAACAAATAATCGATGCGATAACGCAGAAACAGAGCAATGTTTAAACCACGATTCCTTTAAGAAATTATCATACCATTGCTGTCTAGTAATTTCACACGAACTGTCGAAGAGTATTGCTGTGCCATCAAGCTGTATTGTTTATAGTTGCAGGGTGCTGCGTACACTGTCTAGCGTGCTGTTTTGAGGTCACCATTGCCTTTTGTCATACCTGATCCTAATGTCCTTCAAATTGCACTTCTGTGCACTCGTACCATATTTTCGCGCATTAGCGCTATCTGACAGTTGTGAGTGTTGATATACCATAGCTGTGGCCCTGTCGCCACAAAGGTTGTTGTGATGCTGTATTGTTGCTTTTTGCTTCGTGGCACAAAGTCAAGCTAATGTATCGTCGCGCACTGCTGTTGTACTTAGTACTTTAGGACCAAGGAAATAAGCAATTGTATGCTCACACTATTGTCTAAACCTGACAAATTGGAAAACCCCCTGCCACATGCCTCTCTGTGGGAAGGATCCTTCCAGTCATTATGCATCGTCACTTGAAGTCCAATATACCTTGAGATTAGACAATATCAAAACCTAGTTTATGAGGGAGTGAGTTTAGTTTTACGCCGCACTCCGCGATGTTCCAGCTATATGGAGACGGTGTGGAACAGTTAATCCTTTGATCAACAGCACAAGCATCGATTTACGCTACTGGGATGTCATGTGTCAGTCAAGTCGAGCCTGACCACCCGATCCCTTTAGTTGCCTTCCTAGTTAATGAGGCAAGTGAGTATTTCAAAATATTGATCATACTGCATTTCGGCCAGAGCTCAATCGTCATTTTCTTGTTTGAGTGTGCAGCCTTTTAAAGTTTTTGTTAAGACCTTCGTAGATGAAGTTTTGCTGCTTTCCTCACACTGAAGAGACAGCCAGCCAGTGAGATCTCCAACACAAATATCGAATTTGCCTGGCGTGGTGTGTTCAGATCCTGATTTCTCATGCCCAAATAATCTGATTCCTTCCCCTGCTAGTAACTCTCCTGCTTTCTTTGATCATAATAGTAACGCTGTGTATCAGTTACCGCTCCGTGATATCTCTTGACGTCATTCAGCTATGAATACAGGTACATCCTTGCTTGGAAAATACATACATTTTCAAAAGAGTCATTAATATTTACCAGCAGTACTGATATATATCAAACTTACGGAAGCAGATTAGGGCCACGGTGAAAATTCTTTTGGTGTCACTATCTCCTACGTAGGACTTACTATCTCCTACGTAGGACGTAATATACGTCCTACGTAGGACTTAGTACTTAGTATCTCCTACGTAGGATTTAGTATCTCCTACATAGGACTTATTTATCTCCTACGTAGGAATTACTACTTAGTATCTCCCACGTAGGACTTAGATAGTGACACCAAAAAAAAGTTTTCACCGTGGCCCCAATACGCTTCCGTACAAACTCATAGGCAAGCATGACTGAATACATTCTGTGTGTAAAATTTCCACACTTTCCAGATATTTCCCTTTAGTTAGGTGTGGTCACAAAACATTATTTCTCAATCACTTGCGATTCCGCCCCAGAAAACAACAGGTCACCGAAACTTCATGTCTTTTATGGACATCCTCTGTCAGAAAAATAAAAAATAATTGAACCCTCATGCTGATAACTGACCAAAGGTCTGCATGAACTGGCTGCATTTATTTCAAGTGACCCATCTCCTATAATTTGGCCTCTTTTTGCCTTTTACATCCAATGGAATTTGAGTCCTCGGATGATCGTAACTGATCACCCTGTTGATAAGTGTCATCGATCCCTTTAGTGCAGCGCACTGTTCTTCTTTACAACCACTATGCCACAGGATACAATCAGGTTCAGTTTGCATCGAGTTGTACAAATGATTTTACCACGTACCATTTCAATACTTGACTGTATGCCGTCACAGCGGCGGAAGGAACTTCCAGCATAGCCAAGGATCAAATTGAACATTTTTCTGATTGATTGCCATCTTGTTCTGATAAAGCTGAGGTCACCGCTACTCATGCTTCCGACCACAAGTTTCATGTATCAGGGCACGCTTGTTGCGTCCTCGTAACACAATTGGTTTATCAAGGTCGTGAGACAGGTTTTGCTGACATCATTTTAAACTTCATTTGGTTATAATCAAGGTCAAAAGTTGTGTTCACGTCAAAGTTGAATTCCCAAAACACAACAAAAAGTCATATATTGCTTTGAGATATAGGTAGAGAACAGATGAAATTTATACAATATTTTAATATAACAACACTTCGGAGGGGAGCCCACAAAACATACTCTCACGGCTATTTCAGTATAATGATAGTTCGGATGGCGTTAAAAATATGAAAAGGTAACATTTACATGCTAAGAATGAACAAGAACACGCATGTAAATAATACTGCAGTTGTAAAGTTTAAATGTCATTTCTCAGATATGTATCTAGAACACATATGCTTGCATACTAGTAGTAAAATAGTAATAATAACAAATGTATTACCATCATTTTCTGCCAACAGTATGAAACATAAACAGGAAAGATGCTGAAAAACATGTTAATTTATGCATGCCGCCACACTCTCGGGCTCATCACGATATCGCACGTTTGGCTTTCATCTAAACATTTCTTTTTGCGCCTTGCAGCGATAAGGTTGGTGTGAATTGGGATATCATATAGTGTGCCTTGGTATGTTGGGGTCACTGTTCACTGTGAGGATAGATGCATAAAAACATGCATTCAAGTAATCATTATCGGCATATTTTCGAATTTAAGGAAAACTGAGTCAAACATATGTCAAGTGCTTCTGGCATGACAATTTTGGTAACTAACATCACACACATTTGTCGCATTATAGATGTCAAAAAAGTACAAGGAACGACTGTAGAAACGAAATGTTATAAAGAACTGTTGCTCCTTGTTTACCTATGCTTACCTGCTTATCTATTTTCCAGGTGCTGTTGAGGAAGCATTCATGACTATGAGCTGCTCGTATATGGATACACATGAAAGTATAAAATGGGGAGAGGAGAGGTCTAGTTTCAGTTAGTGCCCCACGTCAGCAATGGGGAAACGTCTTTCCTGATACAATTCTCTTGTCATAATCTCTAAAATGACCTACTGGGTATTCATGACTAGCAGAGAATTCAACCAGCTATTCATAGTCTCCACCTTAAACATCTGCTTTTGCTTTTGGATTTGGAAATACAATGTCTTAAGCCTAGTTATGAGTGTCCCCATACTATGGTTATAATATTTGCTCAAAGCGGTGTACAACTATAGACACTGTTTGTAAATGTTCTTACAGAAATATGGGAACTGTTCTGACGTATTTATGAAACATTAACTGAGATTAGAAATGACAGACCACTCACCAAATTTAATTTGACCCAATAATAGGTCATGAACTATTTATGATTTACACGCTCGCACAAATATAATTTTGAATAAATAAATTGTACAGAGGATATTTTCAGGAAAGTGTTTTCAGTTATCAAAACATCATGTTGTGTGTTGTGAATTGGCAAATGGTTCAAGAAGTTTGGGGTGTCGTCTCATATATCAATCAATGTAAGTATAATTTTCATTGTCTTTGGGATGATGGCATTAAAGTGCTTGCGATTAGAACCATGTAAATAATCGAATCCGAACTAGGATGGCCATATTTCACATGATGGCACAACCACACTCACAAACAGGATAAACTTTGGGGAATAAATTCATTTTATGATTGAATCCAATAGGACAGGAACGCTAAAAGATATCAAATATGCGTTTCCTTTCTCTTTATGTTTGCACAGCAGTATTACTCTAAAGGATGTCTGTTGATCTGACAATGTTGGCATCAAGATGAACAAGCAATCCAATGTGGGTAATATGGCTCACAGAAACAATTCAACGAGAGTTTTCAACAAATCAACCCTGTTCCAGACCAAAACTAACCTAGATCTTCACTGGTGTCTTTACATATATGGGAGACAAATGAGTTACGAGTCACTTTGTACGTCGTTTGATAGCATATATGCAGCCATGGAACAATACTTGTTTCTTTACGTCTAGTACCCGTGGTCTTCTGCACTAAAAGCAAATGAACTGAAACAAAATTCGCCTTACTTACTAATTACCATCCTTGTACTACTCCAAAACGTAATCAACGAACCTTAAACCTAGAAGTTGTGTGAAGAAATCATTTGTCAACTTATCCAAATCCACATGATTTATACACAATGCCCAACTTCTTAATTCTTTTTGTTCATATTCAACAAATTAACTATTTATGTCCACAACAATATTGGTATAAAGATCTTTTATCCCATATTCCTGACTACTGTACGTAGTAATTACTGTGGAATATAAGGTGACTTAATCAATGGCGATACTTCCACTTATGAGTAGAAAGTGAGCATTAGGCATGATGTCTGTCTGGATTATCAGGTAGAATATGCTCTGAGTATCTTATGTTTTTCACAAGAGCCAGATTAACAGGATCCAGTGTTCAGTCCGATAGCCTTCCATCCCACAAGAATGGACGTAATTGTTGCCTCTGCTTTCCAGATTAGGAACCTTCCTGTATCCATTATTTATAAACAGTATGAGCAAAGTAATGCTGATGTCTGTTTTAGTGATGAAGTGAGTTCCAGATCCATAGAGAGTTTAGAAAGCTAAAATAGCATTTATCATTTCGGCTGTAGCAGTTCTGAATACATACCATGTAGCGGTAACGTTCCATCCACTTCGAGGAACATAAACAACGGGCGATACATTTATTGTGTAGCAGACAATAAAACCATTCGTAAATGGACACAGCGGTTATAATTAAAGGAAATGTCAATGGATCGGAGGATAATGACATGACATTCTTTGACATAGTTCCATTATACAAGATACAGTGTTGGAACAGGGGAATCAAGGAGGTATTATATTGTTGAAGATGCAGACCTAACAAATATTTCCTCATCCACATCCGTGGTTCAAAGCTCAGTGTAATTCCAACAGATGATGGATAGTCATGTTTAATTCCGATGATGATAAATGATTGAGTCAATAGGCGAAGTCTTGATACTCTTCGGTTATTAAAATAGTAAATGCCAATTTGAAGACGTTAATTCCTCCTGGAGGACGAAACGAGTCTCTGTATGTAATTATCACTTGGGTGGAGACAAACAGGTGAAGGGAAATTACAAGGAGAATGTTTTGATACTTTTGATTCCTTCAGGTGTCATCGCGGGTAACGAGCAATTAATCAAATGTAGTCATATTGACGCATAGGCATTCACTAAATATTTAATGAAAGTATGTCGTAAGAAGCTGTCTATTAGTGTTAATGGGTATGTAAACCTAGTTGCCGTGCAGGTTCTCCACCGGGAGCATAGCCCTTCTGACAATCTGGGTAATGCAGAAGGCTGCAGTGTTGGGGAACTTTCGCATTCTCCGGAAAGTGGGTTCGACAAGGCAGTGTTTCTTGGGAGAAGTCGCTGCGTGCGTGTAGAGAGGGCGACAGCCCTGAGCTGATGATGAGCTTTGCCAGCCTGACGGGTTCACCCGAATCCTCTCTGCTGCATTTCTATCTCAATGTGTAAAATATAATAATGCTGGGCAGTAGAGCGATGGGAGTAAACCAGGTGAAGTCCTTTACCAAGTCTGTCCAGAGTCGGTCCTTTGTGGAGAAACTGTCTGAGAAGCCATTGCAACGTGTGTACATGCAATGTGTGGAACAGAACAGCAATCCATCACCTTGTCAGTGGATGCCCTCCCATGGCACAAACAGCATATCTCAAAAGGCATGATGGCATGGCTCGCAGCTTTTACAATCGTTTCCGACAAGCCTGTGGCTTTGACCCCGAGGTCCATTCATGGTACGACCCTGAACGTGTCCAGGGCGTCCTGGAAAATAATGCTTTTAAACTTCTCTGGAATAGGCCAATATACAGCCTGAGACCAATTCCAGCTAACAAACCTGATCATGTCTTTTTTTATAAAGCCAGTGAAATTATTTATATCATTGAATTTTCTGTCCCTTTTGACGGCAACATGATTGTCAAGATTCAGGAAAAGCATGATAAATATGCAGACATCGCCTTTGAAATGTCTCGCTTACATCTCAAGTACACTGCCGTCAGGCTTCCCATTGTTCTCGGTGCCCTTGGTTTGGTACCTCCTGAACGCAGATCAGGAGAGTGCCCGGTTTCTCCAGCCCTTCTGACAATCTGGGTAATGTAGAAGGCTGCAGTGTTGGGGAACCTTCACATTCTCCGGAAAGTTCTTGGTGGGTTCGAATTGGCAGTGTTTCCTGGGAGAAGTCCCATTCACTGTCTGGGCTGCGTGTAGAGGGGGCGAGGGCCCTGAGCTGATGATGAGCTTTGCCAGCCTGACGGGTTCACCCGAATCCTCTCTGCTGCATTTCAATCTCAATCTGTAAAAAATAATAATCATTATGGCTTTGAGTGCACTAACACCGTTGAGAAAAAGAACACACATGTGTAAAAACATCAGATAATATCATGCTGGTAAATAGTATGGTAATGTCGTGTCATATAATAGGAAGAGTCAGAACAACCCAATGAAAGGGTAACAGATAAATATAACCAATGATTAGTTACATTAGTTACTGCGTCATCGGGAAATAGATTTTACTTTCCATATTTGGACGTTAAAATGATACTTTGTAACCAGCAACCGAAAATAGCCAGAAATAACACAGAATTCGGTTTAAAAATAAATGACGGTTAAATGTAAGGAGATATAAAACAAACTGGTTTATATATTATATAAAACTAGATCATTTGTGTATCAAGAAGCATAGAACAGAAATACGACTCGAATTAAGGTACCTTTACGGAATGAGATTTCGCTTCGGCATCTTTTGTGAGGGAGGGTCGAAAGTATAAGTAACATGTGTTTTCAAATTTGACTTTACAATTAAATGGCCAGCGCAGATACATGGCTCGAAAATAAGATGGAGTCAAACTATTCCATTCGCTGCTGTTTGGAGACTTCTAAGGTGGGTTAAAGGTCATTAATACGGTTTGTCTGGTCCAGGCTCGATAGACCATCTAATCAAATACATATAACATATGCATCATCAGTGTCTGTTTGGGTTTTGGAAGTAACATTAAATCTATAAATACTGAAAATAAGTATTTGTTTGCAATGATCACGACTCAACTAGATTACATACCAATAACAATAGAAGTGAATTTACAAACTCCCTGAACAAAGTAACGTCACTGAAGTTGATGAAGTACGGTGAATGTCAGTGCTCCAGAAATTATTTGACAAGTATTAGACGTGATAGACTATATTCCGTAAACATCCGTGAAGAATACAGCCATGTAGAACTAATTCGTTCTCTATGTTTCTATTCGATTTAAATATGACGAGCGTTGCTAATGTTTTATATGGGAATATTGAGAACTGACTAGAGGAGCTCTGAGACCATTCAAGTAGCAATGGGATGCGTCCCACATGCACAATAGGACGAACACATGTTCCACAAATCGCCTATGTCATTCACAGCGTAATGAGTTGAGGATCCTCATATCGCTATTGATTCACCCTTACAATGAACAGTTTGTGTTGAGAGCCAATTCTAAACATCTGTCGATCACGAAGTGTGGAGATCATGAGTTGGTATACGCTTGTCATTTCACTACCAGTCATGTCATGACGCTTTCAAACTCTAATCTCAACCAGATAGCACAGAATGGACTGTGCGCTGGTACAAGAGAGGCAATGAGTTTAGAAGTTGTCCGGGATGAATGGGTGTTTATATCAATCATGCTGTCATATAAATAAACGGAATATACAAAATGGTCCTCGTGATTTGCAAACATGGTGAACTGACCTGAGGTCTTGAGTGTGACAGGCAAACGCACTCAGCACTGGGCTATCGTCACACCTCGACACGCTAATATGTAGGATAGAGTTGATATGCCTTTCGCGTTCTGCTGGCGCACCGTAAGACTAACATTGTCGATCTAGGGTATTGAAGAAACGTGCGAAGGGACGCTGTCTAACCATCAGGAATGGGAGGGGCTACCGCATGATTCGGTGTATGACAGATGCTTACGTGCTGCCACAAACTGGCTGTCGAATTTGATTTGAGTTCGAACAACATCTGAGGTCAAAATCCTTCCACCTACCTACCAAGAAGGCATTTTCATTTCGTAACGTTACCCCTGTGGATAGAGCTCACTATCCATTTTCGGATTCGCGTCTTCGTTTGCAGTCTTGTGAAGTTTGTTCAGATCGAACTGATTGAAAAGTCGAAATTTGCATGCACGCATGTTTTACATTGACGAGACAAACCGCCACTGCAACCACCAACATATATCGAACTTGTCTGATGTGACTCCAGACCTTTCATGCAAAAGTAATTTAATTCCTTTCCCGGTCCAGTAACTCTTCTGTTTGCTTTGATCGTGATAGTTGTATTGTGTATCAGTTATCACTCCGTGATACCCTCATTCCACTATGCTTTGATGCACTTACACCTTTGCTCCGCAAATTACATCTTCCGAAAGTTCACGAGGTTTTGAAGCAGTACTGACCTTCATTGAACGCTTAGTGGCAACTCTCACTGACAACACTTCCAAACTCTACAAATGCTACCCCTCTGGGATGTGTTGTCACACTGATTCCGTGGTATAATCATCTACAAGGGTTCTGTAGTGCAATTCTAAATCACTTTAGAGAGGATTACAAATCTGAAAATATGCCATGGTTGGCCATGAGTGCCTCTGTGCGAATGGACAGGTCCCCGAACCCCATGCTGCGCTCTTTGTACATGTGAGTGTGCTTTCCCCGTTTACAGTCAACAGAATCTGACTCAGTGGGCGATCGAGGATGGTTGTTATCTTGACGTTGTATGTTGTATTTAAGGACCATGACGTGATCCTGATGATTGTGTCATACAAACGAAGGTCTACGATATAGCTATGTAACATTTGCTTCAAATTGTATTGCTTATCAGTATCAGATAATACAACCAGGATCATCACAACCAGTTTATCATGCTTCCAACCACAGCCTTCAAGGTATAGACCTGACATAGACACCATCAACACCATCCTCACCCTTCCACATTTATTCTGTTGGTTGGCTGACGATCGAAACTCTTGGAGATTGGTTGAAGAAGTCCAGAAGTGCGTTATTGTTGTATCATCTTTCACTTTGTATAGTTAGGTCATCCAGTTCAAGATTATAGATACATGCATCTACATTACTGTAAACACCTTATTTCCGAATTACAGGATCAATTACTCAATTCAATATAAACTGTTTCCAGTATGAAAAAATTGTAACTTTATTCTACTGTTGAACACAAATTTCGGAATAGAAATTGAAAGACGACAAAACAGCTTACGAAGTGCTGCGAAAGACCTTTAAAAGGTTTTGCTTTCTGTGTTTTCCAATCAAGAAATCCTGTTTTCCATGTGTTGTCTGAACAGGCATGAAGTAGCACTCTCATGCAATCATTAAGAAACGAACGGCGCTCTGATGAGGGGAGAATTGTAATCTCCCTACGTGTACAGTGGGGACAGCTTCTTTACTGTCTTACTTCTTTTGTCTGTTTCTCTATAATGCGATTTTTTAATAACAATAAACGAACTCTATTTCTGGTGTCCCCTACACATACTCGCACGATATTCAGAATATATTTTTTCGGTTACTAGATTACGATGTGTTTTTTAAAAATGGCATATGGTTGATAGAAAGTTCTTGCATACCGATTTTATTATTTTCCATTTTGCCTTTTCAATAAAACAATTTATTTTGCCATACATTGTGTTTGGAAATAGAGCAATGGAACAACAAAAAATCTTCTTTTTTTCAAAATGTGGAAAGTTTGACTTTCCTTCCTTTAACCTCCTTAAGGTCTGAAACAAAGTCAAAGCAAAAGGAACATATCAGTTGCAATTGTTATTGTTGAATTTACTTAAAATATACGCTTTGAATGATGCTGTTGTAATCTCTGTGACGGGATCCTCAAGTGTAGTTGAGAATCAGCCCCTTATTCTTTTTACGGGAGTCAGCTGCACTCCAGTGATCAGTCTAATATCATGATTCATCAGATTTATGATGTTCAAAAACTCCAGTTTGAGTGAAGTTTAAGGGGGGCGGGGGAGGGTGTTACTAATGAGGTTTGTCATATACACGCGTACGGTTTGAACAATAACACTATAGGTCAGATGCCTTTCCAAGAAGATTTCTGATCACCAAAAATATTTATCCTTCAGGCAATTTCAATTCTGCAATTCTGAATACATCACATATAGCTGAAACGTTCTATCCACTTCGAGGAAAAGTATTGACGGTGGACCCCGTGTGACATTTCTTGTATTGCAGGCAATTAAACCATCATAAAAAAGCCTACGGTTATACCTGGAGGAAATGTCAAACGATTATCGACAGACTAATGAAACTTAATGCCATTTGATATAATTACCATCAAATGAGATGTCTTCACGTGAACAGGGGAATCACAGACGAATTAAATTATTGAAGCTGCCGATATAACAAGTCGTCCTCATTGGAGCACAGCTCAGTGTAATTTACCCAAAAATGATGGATAGTTGTGTTTAACACTAATGCTTATAAACAGTAGTGTCATTATAATACGACATCCATGTATTGATAATCCTCGTATTTTATGTAGAAGTAAATGATGTCAGTTGGAAGACGTTCATGTTGGACCAGGTGAGTCTCTGTATTAGCTATGTAATTATCGTGGGTATCGATACAATTTGATGAAGGTCAATTACAAGAAGGGGGTATGTTGATGATTCCTTCATGCATTGATTCTCACAAGCAAATGAAACTATCATGTACATTAAGGTATATTTGAGAATATTTAATCAGAGTATGTTATGAGACATTGTCCTCTTGAACTGGTTCCAAGGTATTTCGATCACACCGAACAGGGAACATGTAAAATTATTGCTATAATTTTATCAACACTTCTCCAACATTGAACATGTTACTCTGGTACATGTCTCGGTTATAACCTATTTCTCAGAATGAGTGTCGTAATGCAACATTTTAATAGTTCCTACAGCTTTAAACGTTTCTACAATTAAATGAAACTTCACTGAAGTAGTGTAATGCCTGTCACGAGGATTGTGTTCTGAAGATGTTCATGCATGTCGATTAGTGTCACGTACCTAATAAATAAGTACATACCTGCGAATCAACCGGCAACACCAACACGACAGATACATAATGAATGAGTCATTACTTGGTCAGAGGAGCCGGTGCAGTAACCTTAAGTGCCAGTCCGTGTCAGTGGTAATAGCTTTATGAAGATGGACACATCGAGGTTTTACTACAACTGTATGTTAGGAGTAATGAGCTAGAAGAACCATTGTCCTTTCAAACAAAAGATCCACACACCTTCTATCAGGTAGGTTAATGATGGCATGGGAAAAAAGGGAAGCACAGCCCTTCTGTATTTTCATACATCACGACACTGTCACGTATATTTGGGACATATAGTCTGGGCGTACAGCATTGGACTTATGTTGAGGAATCTGTTTGGTACCTGCTGGGAACATGGGATCGTTATTGTACTGGTCAGGGAGGCGGTTTAGATATTTTAGATATTTTTACTTTCCAAAACTGACTCTCTCTTTTTCTTTCTGTCCATCTGTCTCTCACTTATACATAATACTACATAGATATGTGATCTTGCTTGACTGTGTTGAATATTCCATCACAAGGGATAGATATTTCAAATCACGAACTATGAAGGATCTTTTTAGTACCATAAGTTCTCGTTTAATTCCAGCATTTTAAAAAAGACTTAGATTTGATAGCAGACTTGTAAATAGATAAATATTTTATGATTGGAAGTTTAAATCGATAAATAAGATTGTTAGTAGCTGTATCCTCGAGGGGGGTTAAAGTACTGTAAAATTATTGTCCTCGTGAGACAATACATAAGTCCACAAACTATCAAAGTCAATTCAAACTCTCCGCTATTTTAATCACAGTATATATGTCCTTTTAAATGTGTGGCTAGATGTGCCTAAATTGCTAACGACTGAGGGTCTGGTGTAAATCTATCTAGGATCCATGCAGGTAGCAAAAGTAACGTAAGTCCACATGGTCTCTAGTGTGGTGATCTAACTTCAGCTGTTGGCAATCTATAGCCCATTTTTATATTGTATTTTCCACTATGGTTAAACTGTCTTAGATTCAATCACTACTCTTAAATGGATATATGTGATATATATTAGTGGTTTTACTGTTCTTTGTCAACAGGGTTTTAGTTTCTTATATTTGTTCATTTTACAAGGTCATTATAACTTGTTCACGTCACGATATGGCTGCAATATTGCCGATGTGACGATAACTACGTATTAACTCACTCACTCACATACATATGTGACGAACTAAAACTTTACAAATGAAGCTGATTATATTTTGTAAGGATTTCAGTATCCACGACATGTGCTAATTCTGTCAAAAGTTGATAAACTCTGTAGACCACTGAACTGACGAGACATGTTACCGAGACAACGATTAAGGAAGTAAAGGAACTATGACACTATGGGAGAACTCTAATTACCTGATGGGACCCACGAGGACAATAGGAAGAACATCTACACTACTACAATGCTTGTGTCAGCGTAACGAGCAGAGCATCCTCAAATCGCTATTGATTCACTACTAAAACCCAGACAAGGCATCTGCTCTTATATACGAAATTCAATTTTTCTACCGTAATGAATAACCTGGTCATGTAGACCCATTCCGAAGCATCAATGCAAAATGAACAAGGAAAAAAAAAACAGACTGTTTATTGAATGTAATTTGAGCATATGGTACCTGCTATTAGCTGTCTGCTTGTTATGATTTAAACTCACAAAACCAGATTTCTGTCTTGAATGTAGGACATGCATTGACAGGAATATTGAACAAGACTGTTTTTCAGTCAGGCTGATTTGCAAAACATGTTTTCAAGATTATTCTTTAGAATTACTGACAGTGAACGTACATACTCCCATTAACACAAAAACCTTCCATTTACTGAAATAATTTGTTATATATTTCATAATCTGATTGGAGGTCCAGTAATGCTCGTCTGGCTTAAAAAACTGACAGGTTCGCTGACTCTTTAAACAAACAGTATGACGTTAATGTTGGGTCGTTATTTTCGACACGCTTATTGCTTCATGTAGACATTTAAATACCGAAATAAGGTAGACTAGTAATTAACAATATTGTCACGAACCATATAGCAGCTACACAATGAAAATATATGTTCTCCACACCCCTATGAACACACTCTTATTATACAGAATGGCTACTGAACACTAATCTGTCCAGGAATCCCAAAGGATGTGCACCATAGACAGGTTTTAGTAGACTGCGTATAACCTGTGTTTGTAGCTTAAGAGAGAGACACTGAGTTTTTGAGTTGGCAGGGGGATTTCTATCAGTTAAGCACATCGTAACTAAAATAATATATATGTAGCCTAAACCAGTGATTAATAGCATGATGATCAATCTACGCAACGGAATAAGATGACATGTGTCATCGAAGCCGACCACCATGGGTTACTGAAGACCATTTCCTGCCGGGATTGTCACTGTTAGTACGGAACCTGGAAAATAATCTTTTGTATTTTGTAGCCATAGTGAATCGACCTGAAGAATTGAGCATGATAGGCAAATGTTCACTAAACTGGGCTATCGTGGAGAGTGAAAATGCTAGAGCTGGTTAACATTTCTCTAAACGTGATTCAGATCTCCGACCTCACCCTATTTAAACACATCCGTTTTCATCCTTAAATGTGGGTACTGAATTATGTACTCTGACCAATTATGCAACTATGCTACAAATGTTTGTTCTACAGGTAAAAAGACGAAATCTAAAACATATCCAGGGAAACACTGACATGCTGCAGTGTTTGCTGTTTGACCCACATTACCTTGCGTTCGAAACGCCGCATGCTGTTGTCGCATTGTAGGCTTTGAAACGTGTAAAGGCAGACTAGCTGACCGTCGCGTGAGGAAAGAGTTGCAACATGCGTTGTGGCGAGACAGATACTTATTTTCCGCCATACAACTGAACTTGCTGTGAGATATGACTAATGGTAAGGTAATATCTAAGGTAAACATCGTTCCTCTTACCTACTAAGGAAGCATTTTCTGTTAGTATTTTAACCTACGCCTTACAGAGCTCACTAGTCATTTTCTCGTGTCAGCAATCGTTTGAAGTTTATTCAGATCCAGCCCAATGAAGTGTCGAAATTGGCATGCACACATATTTCACACTGATGAGACAAACGGCCAGGGCGACCTCAACGCACATATCGACTTTGTCTAGCGTGGTTTGTACAATTCCAGACATTTCATCCGAAACTAATTTGATTCTTTCCATGTCGAGTAACTCTTCTGCTTTCTTTGATCCTTCGTGAATCGGTTACCGCCCGCTGACACCCCTTAACGTCCTTCAACTATGCATTAATACCCCTGTTTGGCAAATACATACATTTTCCAAAAGGTCACTAATTTTAGCAACAGCAGTGATCTATATACATCAAACGCACAGGCAAATATTGCTGAAAGGAAAGGTGTCTGTCAGGTTTCTAAATCAGAAGCCATTCCCTGGTCGAACATGAGTGATGTTCGGCATGTCACCATGTTCCGATAGTATCGTAGGTGACTATTGAGTTGTTTGTGCTCACCCTTCTCTCTCTTGCTCACCCGTGATAAGCGGCATGTCACCATGATGTTCGGCATGTCACCATGTTCCGATAGTATCGTAGGTGACTATTGAGTTGTTTGTGCTCACCCTTCTCTCTCTTGCTCACCCGTGATAACGGCGATCATAGCTCGTCGAATATGTTTTGGTACTCCAGGATATGGGAACATGTCGGGAGCCATGACTATGTTGCAACTAACTTTGACCACAAAATTACATTATCCAATTCAACATTATGTCAGATGTCCGCATTATCCAAAATGATTGTTTTCAAGTTACAGGTATCGAATTAATTGTCAGGGACTTTTGCCGCTGGTTGGTTGTTGTGTAACGCCGTACTCAGAAATATTTTAAATATATGGCAGCGGTCTGCAAAATATCCAATCTAGTCCAGACAATCCAGTGATCAGCAGCATGAGCATCGATCTACCATTACATATAGGAACAATTGAAACGTATCTGGAAAGTGCTCAAAATTTATGTATCGTCCACTACCATGATGTAGTTTTCTCCAGGTAGCTAGAAAGTATTTAGAAAGTGCTGTATGTATGGTCGTCCAAACATGATGCAGTTTTCTCCGAGAGAACAGTAACTTGATGCTAAGTGAGCGACACCTACAATGTATCATTTCTGCTATGGATTTATCGTCCACAGCTTCCCCTTTTCATTTGGAATGACAATGTGTAAAGTCAACTTCTGGTGTCCGTGTGTTGTGCCATAATAGTGCTTGAACATTGCTAAAAGTAGCGTAAAACCATTCTGATGTGATGGCTTCTTTGAATGAACCATGAGCTCATTAAAACTTTTAGTACCATCTTGAACATTTCTGGAAAATATACCGAGATTAAAAATGCCATAGCACTTAGCAAATTGGATTTGTCCACATATTCCCCGATAATGCACCGTGCACTATTTTTGATTGACAAACATGCATAAAAGCATCTTGAAATTAGTATAGTGAGCGCATCAATGAAATTCTCTCAAAAATGTTTTACTATGGGGCTTCTTAAAATACGAATTAACTGTAGGTCTTCCTTTTAAAACGTAGGGTTGTATTGATAAGACGATATCGTCTGAATATTCTTCTGCAGAGAAATAGTTAATTCAGACGCTGATAATAGTACTGACCAAACATGACAGTACTAATGTCTTCAGAGCCGAGGCTCAGATCCTGATACAGTGACGTGGAGTCAAAACCACTGTATGTTGTGCGGGTTTGATTGACAAAAATTTTGGTGATACTTTCCCTAATTTTATAAACATAGTTTGTACATAATATCAAGACTGCCTTGCAGTTACACTGTCAGGTGTTGTCGTCGATACATTTCGCTATGCTGATGTACTGTATTGTGCTGGTGTCGTATTGAAGCGTGCTTCTGGCGGTCCAGTAGTAAAAACAGTTGTATGAACGGTGCTCAGTGCCCCAGGACTGAATGTGCAGTTGGTGGGTTTAGGAGGAGCTGCTGGACTACGTGGGGCTGCAGAGGGGGGTTAGTTGGTGGTTGCAGTATGATCTCCAAGGCTGCAGTTGTGGTGTTCAGTCGGTTTGGACAGGTCAAGGGGCTTTTGTGTTTGGGCAGTTTGTGTGCACAGGTTTGCTCAGTTCGAATTGGTACCAATAGAGACTCTGTGCCATCAAAACATGTAATGTTAAAGCCAAAGTTTCTACAATATAAGAATTGTGAAAAATATGTGATAGGTAAAAGTAGTACCCACAATTTCTGTCCATGTTTGTAACAGCAAAACCATTAACACGAAAGATTAATAGCAAAACGTGGAAACATAGAATGGGCATAACGTTTATCAATAACACATTGAAGTTAGAACTAATAATACTCGCTATAAACAACTCATGTCCAGTAGACCATGTAGATCATGTCCTTATATGTTCATAGAGAACATGGTCGTAGTGTCCCTTAAGTGGTCACTGTCATCTTGACACTGGCTACAACCCTGTTGAATTAGTTAGGGTCTACCGTACACAGTCACGTTACCAGTCAAAACGCATTTAAGATAATGACATTCCAGCTAGTAAGTAAAGAGCCTTTTGCTGCTGTTGGAGGAAATGAGTGGATAGATGGTCTCTGACATGTTCGTTAGTCTGAAGACGAGTTCTGACAGCGGGAGCAAACAGTAGAGGGGGAGACAGGAAGGATAGTTCTGTTCACCTGTTTTCAATACTGGATACCACTCGTTTTCTCACAAGCATGAAAACCTATAGCAACCAACTCTTTCTCTACTGCTAATATATTTTATAGGACATAACCGTGGCAGTTTCTGCTGTCTAGTTTCTGCAAACATGATCATGTTGCTGTACTGTAACAGTCTAGTTTCTTTAAACACATCGGTGCTGTTGCACTGTAGCAGTCTAGTTTCTATAAATACGTCTGTTCTGTTGCACTGTAGCAGTCTAGATTCCGTAAGCTCGTCTGTGCTGTTGCACTGTAGTAGTTTCATTTCTATAAATACGTCTCTTCTGTTGTACTGTAGCAGTCTAGTTTCTATAAATACGTCTGTTCTGTTGTACTGTAGCAGTCTAGTTTCTATAAATACGTCTCTTCTGTTGTACTGTAGCAGTCTAGTTTCTATAAATACGTCTCTTCTGTTGCACTGTAGCAGTCTAGTTTCTATAAATACGTCTCTTCTGTTGTACTGTAGCAGTCTAGTTTCTATAAATACGTCTGTTCTGTTGCACTGTAGCAGTCTAGTTTCTATAAATACGTCTGTTCTGTTGTACTGTAGCAGTCTAGTTTCTTTAAAGACATCGGTGCTGTTGTACTGTAGCAGTCTAGTTTCTATAAATACGTCTGTTCTGTTGCACTGTAGCTGTCTAGATTCCGTAAGCTCGTCTGTGCTGTTGCACTGTAGCAGTCTAGATTCCGTAAGCTCGTCTGTGCTGTTGTACTGTATCTGTATAGTTACTGTAAACGTGTCCAAGTTGTGCTGTAGTTTCCGGAAACACGTCCATGTTGTAATGGAGTGGTCTGCTTCGATCTACATGCTGTTGTACTGATGGAGTCCCCTTTCTATCAAAGGTCGGTCCACATTGCAGTACTGTAGTGAAATTCTCGACCTGACCAAGTTTGAAGGAAGCATTTAAAGGTAACAATAATTCCTGGGTAGTCAGTTTCTCCTTTGTAAAGATTACTGTTGTTGCTGTTTTCACATCTTTCTAAATGCGAGCACACATATTTCACACTGAAGAGGCAAACAAACAGTGCGGCCTCAAACACAAATATCGAAATCGTCTGGCGGGATGTGCACAGCTCCAGACTTTTTACACAAAACTAATTTAATTTCTTCCCCTGTCTAGTAAATCTCCTGTTTTCTTTGATCCTACTAGTGGCCTTGTGTATCGGCTACTGCTTCGTGATACCTCTTGACGTCATACGTAACATCTTTGCTTGACAAATACGACAACACTGATATATATCAAACCGATAAACAACTATTGCTGAAAGCAAAAGTGTCTGTAAACCTGTGAACTTTGCAGATGTTCTCTGTTCTAATGTAGTGTAGTTATATTTACCTGCATGGCGATTCCGAATCAGAAAATATTATCTGTTTGCTCATGTTTATAGATATCCCTGGTGGAACATTAACACTTCGTACCTATCTGTTTATAAGCATTCTTTGTCAGAAGAAAATCATCGGAACATCATGCTGATAACTGACCTCAGATCCGATGGCTGCATATATTTCAAGTGATTCTTTCCTGTGATTTGCCTCTCTGCTGCCTATTACACCCAGTGGAATCTGATTCATCGGATGATCTAGAATGATGACCCTGGTGATTATGTGTAATCGAACCCTTCAGTACAGGGAACACTTATTCTTTATAACCATTACTTGCCATGCCACAGGATACAACAAAGTTTAATTAGTATCTAGCTATAAACAATAACAATGTGTTAAAAGTGTTGCGAGAGTGTGCGAGAGTTCTGAGTGATAGTTGTAATGGGTCAGAATTCGTATCACGGTAATCGTGTTTTAGAGGCACGCCTTTAAGTTAGCCGTTTTGAGTTGCGTCCTTTCAGAATGTCACTGTTGTTATACGAGGCCGATCGCGAAGCTTCGACACTATGCTGGAATGCTCCAAAATCAGTCTTGTAGGCTTGTTGTTGTGTTGACGACACACACATGGACTAAGACATGGAGCAATATTGGAGTTGTGTCATCATTTGGCCTATCTACATCTGTCTGCCTCTTCTACAACGTTGACCTACATTCATGAAATCTCGCTGTGAAAGATTTAGTTGATCGTTTCTCTCTCACACACCAAGACTTTGGTGAGTTGATATTAAATTTATGACCCATTACTTTAGATTCGACTCAGCTGCATCGTGAATCTTTTTATCTTTGCTCTTGTCTGCTCAATACATAATATTGAAATATTTTAGCCTTGTCTGTGTTATATTTTGCTGGTTCATGGGGGATTTCTTCTACTTTTTCTCATGGCAAATTATTAACCGTAACAAAGTTGGAAAGTCCATATGTAACGTTATGGTCTTATGTGAATGTGGTAGAATACCTTTACAACCATCTTCACAAGACAACAGTAAGTGTACTTATTATGAACATTTAAAATCTCTATTAACAGTAGAGAAATATTTGTTAGGTAATGAGCTTCCTCAATATTTAAAATTATATTTGCTATATACAGGTGTTGCAATTTCAGACTAGCCATGGAAAGGGACAGATATTCCGATATTAACTAGAGTGAAAGGTATTGTCTATATGGTAAATTTAAAGGTATTTTATGAATTGAAGATGAATGACATTTATCTTATGTATGTGATGCATATTCTAGTATCAGGAATAAATATACTAAGAAATATTTTATTGACTTCTCCACAATTATAAATTTTATATCTTCTACAGAGTGAAAATATGGATATGACAAGAAATGTATGTATATTCTTACATCATGTAAACTAGAAACACAAACTGTATATACTGTAAAGTGCACCGATGTGTTACAAATTATCATGATTGTATTCTGGGCCGGTAGCCTGTTACTGAATAGAAATATCTTTCTGTCTGTCTGATTATGAACAATAGCCCCATCACGTATGAATTTAGTACATGACTGTGTGCCATCACAATGGCGTAAGAAACTTCTAGTATAACTGGGGTCCAAATTCAAATGTTTCTGATTGATTGTCAACTTGGCCTGATAGAGCGGAGGTCACAGTCTAGTTACTCATGCTTTCACGAATTCATGAAATCAATAAACAGTTTCATATAACAGTTATTACTTCGAAGCAAGTGTTCCATAAAGTCTACTGTCGCAGTTATGTGAGTACAATGATAGTTTGGCTTGCTTCGGAAAATATAAAATAAGATAACCTTCACACACAACGAATAAACTCGTAAAAGTATGTCAGTAATATAAATATTTAAAAGTTGAAATTTCATTTTGCATGTATGTATCTAGAATACGTGTTAGTGCCCTACGTCAGCAATGGCGATAACGTCTTTGCTATTACAACTCTTTTTTGATGATCTCTAAAATGACCAACTGGGTATTCCTAACTGGCAGAAAGTTCATCCGTAGTGTTCATAGCCTCTGCTTAAACTTCAGGTCCTTTTCGGAATCACAGTTTGTGAAGCTTAGTTCTGTTGTCCCCGGCAATAACATTGCTAGAATACTGCTAAAAGCGGTGTGCAGCTATTCACACTCATTTCCTCATTTATATGTTCATATGATATGGGAACCTTCTAAAGTACTCGTGAAAACTGACTGCAATAAGAATTGGCAGACCACTCAGGAAATTTAGTTTGAGCACATGTTCCCCGATAATGGTCCATGAACTATGTATGATTCCGACACTCGCACAAAATCATCTTGAAAACATAAAGTGTCGAGAGGATAATCCGAAGAAAGTGTTTTCAGTTATCAAACTATAATGTCATGTTTTGTGAATTGCCAAATGGTTGAACACTTTTTAGTCTGTGTGCTGTGTCATATGCCAAACGTTGTACTTTTTCTTTTCTTTAACTTTAAGAGCATGGTATTAGGTTTATCATCATGTAAATAATCGAATCTGGACAAAGATGGGCATATCTGACAGAGAAAGCAAGAATTTATGTCACATGGACGTGATGGCTCAACCTGTTCACACCCACAAGCAGGTCTTTAGGTTAAGCTTTGGATACAGACATTCAATTGTATTATGGAATCCTACAGGAATGGAACATTAAAAGATATCAAATATGTATTTCCTTTCTCTTTATATTACGTTAAAGGATTGCCGGTTTGTTGATCTGACAATCTCGTTATTAGCATCGAGATAAACAATCAATGCAGTTTAGATGTTATGGCACTCATAAACAATTTAACGAACCTGAAAACCTGGTTCTCTTATTTCTCTCCAACGAAAATCTAGACCAAGACTACCCTATAGCTAGATCTTCTCTGGTGCCTCTATATATATGAAGCCTAAAGGGACTATGGGTCACTTTGTATGTCTCTTGCTAGCATTTATGTAACCACGAGTGGAACAATACTGTTTTCTTTGTACCTAGGCAGTGTCGACATGTGGCTTTCTGCCCAACAAAGAAATCTTAAACAGAGTCGTCATACTCACTAATGACCTCACTTGTACTGCTTCAAAATGTATTCCAAGGACCTTAAAGTATATATTTTTTAAACCTAGTTTTAAACCTTTAAAGTTGTTTAAAGAAGTATTTGTGCAGTTATCCAAATCCACATCATATTTAGATAACGTCGAAGGTCTTCATTCTCCAGAACAATATTCTGTTTGTTCATATTCAACAAATTAACTATTTATGTTCACAACAATATTGGTATAAAGGTCTTCTATCCCATTTCCGTGCAAAGTAGTCCTGACTTATGAGTAATTATTGTGGTATATAAACTATGCCTAAAGTGACTTGATCGATAGCGATACTTCCATTTATGAGTAGAAAGTGAGCATCAAGTATGATGTCTGTCTGGATTATCAGGTAGAATATGCTTTGCTCTGAGTTCCTTATGCTTGTCACAAAAGACAGGTAAACAGCAACCAATGGTCAGTCTGATAGCACTTCATCCCAAGAGAATAGCCTTAATCATTGCCTCTGCATTCCAATGAATAGGCAGGTCCTGAATGCATTATTCATAAACTGTATGAGCAAAATACTGCTGATGCCATAGAGAGTTTCTAATGCCAAATTAGTATTTACCCTCTCTGCAGTTTCAATTCTGAATACATACCATGTAGCGGTAACGCTCCATCCACTTCGAGGAACATTAGCAACGGGCACTCTGTGACATTAATTGTGTAGCAGACAATAAAACCATTCGTAAATGGACACAGCGGTTATACATAAAGGAAATGTCAAAGGATCGGAGGATAATGACACATAACATGCTTTGACATAATTCCATCATACGAGATGTTTGAGCAGGGGAATCAAAGACGTATTATATTGTTGAAGGTGCAGACCTAACAAATCGTCTCTCATCCAAATCCATGGTTCAAAGTTCAGTGTAATTCCATGAGATGATGGATAGTCATGTTTAATTCCGATGAAGATAAATGATTGAATCACTATGCGAATTTTTGCTACTCTTTGCTTATTAAAATAGTAAATGCCAATTAGAAGACGTTAATTCCTCCTGGAGGACGAGACGAGTCTCTGTATAAAATTATCAGTTGGGTAGAGACAAACAGGTGAAGGGAACTTACGAGGAGAATGTTTCGAAACATTCTCTGTTGTTGATTCCTTCTGGTGTAGTAGTCATGTTGATATAGACGTGCAAATATATATATCACAGGCATTAGACATGAGGGGCGGTGGGATAGACTAGTGGGTAAAGCGTTCGCTTGTCACGCCGAAGAACCACGTTCGATTCCCGACATGGGTACAATGTGCGAAGTCAATTTTCTGGTGCCCCCCGCCGTGATATTTCTGGAATATTGCTAAAAGCGGTGTAAAACTAAACTCACTCACTCACCCATTAGACATGACAGACCATATTCAGTTAAAACCCGTGTGATTAGTGTCATTCACAACGTAATGCGATGAGAATCCCCATGTAACCATTGATTCACTCTTACAATGAACAATCTGTGTTGAGAGCCAGACACACACCCTGTTGTCTTACATAAGAAATGTAACGTTTCTTCTGGGACGAAGAACCTGTTTATGTAAAAACACCATGTTGAAGAATGATTTTGCCATTTAGGTTGAATATACATTTCATGATTTACCCTCACAATATCAGTTTTTAGGTTAAAAATAGGAAATGCGCAGATGCTTTGAGGGGAATTTCAGAAAATAGTATTTTTCGAGGTGTGATGTGAGGATTTTGTGAAAAGAATCATCTTCAGTATCGATGTATTTTGAAAGTCACATTCACCGTAAACTACCTACACACAGTGTATTATTTCTTTTATAAAGTTCATTATTTGGTTTGAGGATTTATTATGCTGATCCTGTATAAAGTTTGGACGTGCTTGTATGTCCACAGCAAATTAATTGAACGGAATATACAAAATGCTAACATGGTGAACTGACCTGAGGTCTTGTGTGTGACAGGCAAATGCACTAAGCATTTGGATTATCGTCACACAACGAGATGCGAATATGTAGGATAGAGTTGATAGGCTTTTTGCTAAACCTGACTAAGTTCGCAACTACCTCACGAGTGTTTGCTCCACAGAGACATTGTGAAAACTAGAAGATATCCAGGAAAACACCGGTATGCTGAAGTGTGTAAGAAACCTGACATCGACAGGGCTGGTATCCTGGAAGGATGATGTGATGTGTCGGCAGAATGAACTTAGGATCACACTGTGTTTAATTGAAGAAAAGTTGATATTAATTTAACAGTGAAATGGAGAAACGACCTTCGTTAAAACACGTTTATGAGTGCTGTATTGCAGTATTTTCATACTTTATATTGTGTTGTATCGAAGGAAGTTGCCATGTGTTGTAATGAAAGTTCCTGCTATCGAACAATATTGTCGTGCTTTGGTGTTTTAGCATACTTCTCTCGGCCAGTATTGTTATTGTATTTTAGCAGGGAGTTCTCATTGAAGCAGTAACTTTGAACAGCACGCTAGTGTCATTGTACCCTGCTTTTCACTGACGCTCCGCACCATCCTGCAATCGTAACATGAAGTTAACGTTTCAAATGAGACTAGCGTGCTGTCGATGTTGCCGTCAGATCACATTGCCGTGCTGTTGTATGTGGTGGACTGACTGACTCACTCTTCTTGCCCAATGTTGTTGTGTTGTTGAACATGGCATTCAGTTGGCGAGCCACAATGCCATGCTGTCGTACCTTCGCATTCTGCTGTCACACCGTAGACTAACATTGTCGGTCTAGGGCATCGAAGTATTGTGCAAAGGGACGCTGTCTAACCAACACGAATGGGAGGAGCTACCACATGTATTAGTGTGAGGCAGATACTTATGTGCTGCCATAAAACAAACTAGCTGTCGAATTCGATTTGAGTTCAGATAACATCTGAGGTAAAACCACCACAAGGGATAATATTTTTAATATCAATACTGCTAAATATCTCTTTACCACTGTTAGTTCCCATTTAATTATTGTTTTTTTTTAAAGAAATTGATTTCATGATTGAACTTTGATTAATATGTGCTGTAAATAGATGTATTTTAATGATTAGTAGTATGAATTAGCAACTGATATTGTTAGTGGCTGTATCCTCAAAGGGGGTTAAAGTATCGTAAAATTATGGTCCTTATGAGAGGGTACGTAAATCCCAAAACTTTCACTTTAATTTTGGCTTACCCGATTTTAAACGTGGTATATTTGTTCTTTTAAAATTGGCTAAACTTTCGTTAAAACGCCAGCGGCTGAGGCTATGGTGTAAGTCGAACTAGGGTCCATACAGGTAGCAAAGCTACTGTAAGTCCTCATGGACCCTGGTATGGTGATCTACGTTCAATTGTTGGCGATCTATAGCCAGTGATTTATATTGTATTGTGTTCTTTCATTACAGTGTTTTAGTTTTTCATGCTAGTTTTATGTATATATCTGTGATATTCTTTTCTTTTTCCTGTCCATCGTCGGTAGGTTTTTATAATGTACATATATTCCATTTCAGTGTTCTCGTCACGATATGGCTGAAATAGTGCCGATGTGATGTTAAATATTAACACACTCACTCACTTTGAAGTAAAAATCATACCACTTATCTCCCAAGAAAGTGTTTTCTATTTTGTAAGGTAACCCTGTGGACAGAGCTCACTATTTATTTTCAGGTTTGCATTTTCGTTTACGTTCTTTTGAAGTTTATTCAGATCAAACTAAATGAAAGTCGAAATTAGCGTGAACGCATATTTTACATAGACGGGACAAACCGCCGCTGCAATCGCCAACAGAAATATCGAACTTGTCTAAGGTGGCTCCAGACGTTTCATGCAAAACGAATAATTGCTTGGAATGTCCAGCAACCCTTATGTTTTTCTTTCATCCTAATAGTTAAATTGTGTATCAGGTACCACTTCGTGATACCGTCATTCCACTATGCTTTGATGCACTTACATCTTCCAAAAGATCACGAGATTTTGAAGCAGTGCTGAACTGCCTGAAACGCCCAGCCAACTCTCATTGAGAACTCTTTGAAACTTTCCAGATGCTTACCCCTTTGGGATGTATTTTCCACATGATTCTCAGGGGTAATCACCCGCAATATTTCAGGAGTGTAATTCTAAATAACTTTAGAGAAGATTACTAATCTGAAAATATGGCATGGTCGCCCATGAGTGTTTCTGTGAGGGTACATTCAGGACAGTTCATCAGAACTCCGTTCTCTTCTCTTTGTGGGTGTGCTTTGCCAGAACAATTCATCAGAATCTCATGCTGTTGTTATCATCATTGATTTTCAAGGACCCATTCACCTTATTTTCAAAGATCTTTTGTGCCTTTTACACGCATCAGAATTTGAATCGGTGGGCGATGGTTGCTATCTGGACCTTTTATTTTGTACTTACAGGCGATTACGTGATCCTTCAGGCGCAGGGCACAATGTTCCTTTTCAAGCACTTGCCAGGATAGCTGTATAAAATTTGCTTCGAATTGTTTTGAAATCTGTCACTAATCTTCATCAGATAATGAAGCCTGGGTCGTCACATTGGCTGAAAAGAAAATTTCAGCTGTTATCGAGGATTAAACTGGCTGATTGCTTGTCACTGTCCCCACGATAAGTAGGAGATCATTATCCAGTTTATCATGCTTCCAGCCACAGCCTCCAAGATATAGACTTGACATTGACTGAACCGTTCATCATCAGTCTCTCCCTTCCACATTTATTGTGTTGTTGCTTGGCTGACGATGATCGAAACTCTTGGATAACGTTGATGACGGATCGGACGTTAGTGTTGTATCACCTTTCACTTTGGTTACAAGTTTAGGTCCTCCAAATCAATATTACAGATACATGCATCTATATCATCATTAATAGCTTCTTTTCAAGTTACAGGATAAATGACTGGGTTCGATTCTCCACGTGGACAGAGTGTGAAACCCACTTCTGATGTCCCCGCCATGATATTGCTGGAATACAGCTATAAGCACTATAAAACTAAACTCAGTCACTGACTTACTTACTAATGGGGTTTATCATATATACATGTACCTATAGAGCAGTAACACTATAGGACAGAAGCCTATCCAAAAAGATTTCTGATTACCAAAAAATATTTATCCTTCAGGCGATGTCAATTCTGAATACACCCCATATAGCTGAAACGTTCTATCCACTTCGAGGAAAATATTAACCAATGAGATATTTTTTGTATTGCAGACAATTAAACCATTCATAAACAGAGCCGAACGGTATACCTGAAGGAAATGTCAAACGATTATCAACAGACTAATGAAACATAATGCCATTTGATATAATTACCATCAAATGAGATGTCTTAATGTGAACAGGGGAATCGCAGACGTATTCAATTTTTGAAGGTGCAGATATAACAAGTCTTCCTCCATGGTGTACAGCTCAGTGTAATTTACCCTCCCGACCCCCCCAATAAATTGCTTATAAACGGTTGTGTCATAATACGACGTACATGTGTTGCTAATCCTATTTTTATGTAGACCAAAATGATATCAGTTGGAGTACGTTAATGTTGTACAAGTCTCTGTATTGGCTATGTAATCATCATTGGTATTGATACAATTTGAATTACAAGAAGGAGGTTTAGATATGATGATTCCTTCAAGCATTGATTCTCACAAGCAAATGAAACTATCATGTACATTAAGGTATATTTGAGAATATTTAATCATACTATGTTATGAGACTTTGTTCACTTGAACTGATTGCAAGGTATTACGATCATACTGAACAGGGAACATGTAAAATTATTGCTATAATTTTATCAACACTTCTCCAACATTGAACATGTTACTCTGGCACACGTCTCGGTTAGAACCTATTTCTCATAATGAGTGTCGTAATGCAACATTTTAATAGTTCCTACAACTTTGAACTTTTCTACAATTAAATGAAACTTCACTGAAGCAGTGTAATGCCTGTCACGAGGATTGTGTTCTGAAGATGTTCATGCATGTCGATTAGTGTCACGTACCTAATAGATAAGTACATACCTGCGAATCAACCGGCAACACCAACACGACAGATACATAATGAATGAGTCATTACTTGGTCAGAGGAGCCGGTGCAGTAACCTTAAGTGCCAGTCCGTGTCAGTGGCAATAGCTTTATGAAGATGGACACATCGAGGTTTTACTACAACTGTATGTTAGGAGTAATGAGCTAGAAGAGCCATTGTCCTTTCAAACAAAAGATCCACACACCTTCTATCAGGTAGGTTAATGATGGCATGGGAAAAAAGGGAAGCACAGCCCTTCTGTATTTTCATATATCACGACACTGTCACGTATATTTGGACATATAGTCTGGGCGTACAGCATTTGACTTATGTTGAGGAATCTGTTTGGTACCTGCTGGGAACATGGGATCGTTATTGTACTGGTCAGGGAGGCGGTATAGATATTTTAGATATTTTTACTTTCCAAAACTGACTCTCACGTTTTCCCTCTGTCCATCTCTGTCTCTCCATCTCTCTCTCTCTCACTTATACATAATAGTACATAGATATGTGACGAACTAAAAACTTTAAAAAAGATGCTGATTTTGTAAGGATTTCAGTACCCACGACATGTGCTAATTCTGTCAACAATGGATTATATGTATCTGTGAAATACATAGGACATGGTATGCAATTAAATTAATAACCGAAGCACTTTCTATGATGCAAACTCTGTAGACCACTGAACTGACGAGACATATTACCGAGACAACGATTAAGGAAGTAAAGGAACTATGACACTATGGGAGAACTCTAATTTCCTGATGGGTCCCACGAGGACAATGGGAAGAACATCTACACTACTACAATGCTTATGTCAGCGTAATGAGCAGAGCATCCTCAAATCGCTATTGATTCACTACTAAAACCCAGACAAGGCATCTGCTCTTATATACGAAATTCAATTTTTCTACAGTAATGAATAACCTGGCCATGTAGACCCCATTCCGAAGCATCAATGAAAAATGAACAAGGAATTAAAAATAGACTGTTTATTGAATGTAATATGAGCATACGGTACCTGCTATTAGCTGTCTGCTTGTTATGATTTAAACTCACAAAATCAGATTTCTGTCTTGAATGTAGGATATGCATTGACAGGAATATTGAACAAGACTGTTTTTCAGTCAGGCTGATTTTGCAAAACATGTTTTCAAGATTATTCTTTAGAATTATTGATAGTGAACGTACATACTCCTATTAGCACAAAACCTTCCATTTATTGAAATAATTTGTTATATATTTCATAATCTGATTGGAGGTCCAGTAATGCTCGTCTGCCTTAAGAGTAAGCGACAGGTTCGCTGACTCTTTAAACAAACAGTATGACGTTTATGTTGGGTCGTTATTTTCGACACGCTTATTGCTTCATGTAGACATTTAAATACCGAAATAAGGTAGACCAGTAATTAACAGTATTGTCACGAACCATATAGCAGCTACACAATGAAAATATATGTTCTCCACACACTCTTATAAAACAGAATGGTTACTGAGCACTGATCTCTCTCCAGGAATCCCAAAGGATGTGCACGATAGAGAGATTTTAGTCGCATATAACCTGCGTTTGTAGCTTAAGAGAGAGACACTGAGTTTTTGAGTTGGCGGGGAGGTTTCTATCAGTTAAGCAGATCGTAACTAAAATAAAATATAAGTAGCCTAAACCAGTGATTAACAGCATGAGGATCAATCTACGCAACGGAATAAGATGACATGTGTCATCGAAGCCGACCACCATGGGTTACTGAAGACCATTTCTTGCCGGGATTGTCACTGTTGGTACGGAACCTGGAAAATAATCTTTTGTATTTTGTAGCCATATTGAATCGACCTGAAGAATTGAGCATGATAGGCAAATGTTCACTAAACTGGGCTATCGTAGAGAGTGAAAATGCTAGAGCTGGTTAACATTTCTCTAAACGTGATTCAGATCTCCGACCTCACCCTATTTAAACATATCCGTTTTCATCCTTAAATGTGGGTACTGAATTATGTACTCTGACCAATTATGCAACTATGCTACAAATGTTTGTTCTACAGATAAAACGACGAAATCTAAAACATATCCAGGGAAACACTGACATGCTGCAGTGTGTGCTGTTTGGCCCACATTACCTTGCGTTAGAAACGCCGCATGCTGTTGTCGCATTGTAGGCTTTGAAACGTGTAAAGGCAGACTAGCTGACCGTCGCGTGAGGAAAGAGTTGCAACATGCGTTGCAGATAATTATTTTTCGCCATACAACGGAACTTGCTGTCAGATATTACTTATGGTAAGGTAATATCTAAGGTAAACATCGTTCCTCTTACCTACTAAGAAAGCATTTTCTGTTAGTATTTTAACCTACGCCTTACACAGCTCACAAGTCATTTTCTCGTTTGTGTTAGCAATCGTTCGAAGTTTATTCAGATCCAGCGCAATGAAGTGTCGAAATTGGCATGCACATATATTTCACATTGATGACACACACGGCCAGGGCGACCTCAACACACATATCGACTTTGTCTAGCGTGGTTTGTACAATTCCAGACATTTCATCCGAAACTAATTTGATTCTTTCCATGTCGAGTAACTCTTCTGCTTTCTTTGATCCTCCGTGAATCAGTTACTATCCGCTGACACCCCTTAACGTCCTTCAACTGTGCATTGATACCCCTGTTTGGCAAATACATACATTTTCCAAAAGGTCACTAATTTTAGCAACAGCAGTGATCTATATACATGAAACGCACAGGCAAATATTGCTGAAAGGAAAGGTGTCTGTCAGGTTTCTAAATCAGAAAACATTCCCTGGTCGCCCATGAGTGTTTCAGTGAGGGTGCATTCAGGATTTTTTGCTTGTCTCTTTGAGGGTCTGTTTCGTCAGAGCATATTCTCTGAAGCTCCTGTCCTCTTACACAAAAACTGAGAAGACAACTGTTTTCATCACAGATTTTCAAGCATTCGTTCATCTAATTTTCTTTATTTTTCTGTCATTTTTCGCCCAATGGAATCTCTATCGGATGATGGAGACTGGTTGATTACTGTCTTTTAGGTTGTGTATTGCACTTAGCCTCAAAATGTGAACTGGAAATGTAGGCGTCACTTGGGGTCGAGTGTTTTATTTCAACAGGTGCTCTCCTTGCCAAGATATGAACATGTCTAATTTGTGTTGAACTGTGTTGAGGTTTTCCACCAATATTCACGATGGCTAAAAGGAAAATTCAACGAATTCGGAGGTAAAATTATACCCTTGACTGATGGCATGTCACCATGTTCCTATAATATCGTTGGTGACTGTTGAGTTCTTCGTGTTTATCCTTCCCTCTCTTGCTCACCCGTCGAATATGTTCAGGTATTCCAGGATATGGGAACATGTAGGGAGCCATGACTTTGTAGCAACATTGCTTACTTTGACCACAAAATTACATTATCCGATTCAACATTTTACACACAGAAGTTCGTATTATCCAAAATGACTGTTTTCAAGTTACAGCTATCAAATTACTTGTCAGAGAACTTTTGCCGCTGATGAAGATAAACACATTACGTATCGGTTGGTTGGTTGATATGTAACGCCGCACTCAGAAATATTCTAATTATATGGCAGCGGTCTGCAAAATATCCAGTCTAGTCCAGACAATCCAGAGATCAACATCATGAGCATCGATCTACCATTACATATAGGAACAATTCAAACGTATCTAGAAAGTGCTCAAAATTATGTATCGTTCGACCATGATGTAGTTTTCTCCAGGTAGCTGTTGTCAAGGAGGCATGATGTGGATGACTGTTACGTTCCCTATGACAACTAGGTTACACACGCTCTTGCAAGTACAAGAGAATAGTAACCTGATGTCAAGTGAGTGACACCTACAATATATCGTTTCTGCTATAGATTTATCGTCACAACTTTCCCTTGTCATTGGGACTAACAATGTATGAAGTCAACTTCTGGTGTCCGTGTGCTGTGCCATAATAGTGCTTGAACATTGCTAAAAGTAGCATAAAACCATCCTCATTTGATGGCTCTTTTTGAATGAACCACCAGCGCATTAAAGATTTTAGTATCATCTTGAAAATGTCTGAAAAATAAACCGAAATTAAAAATGCCATAGCACTTAGCAAATTGGATTTGTCCACATGTTCCCCGATAATGCACCGTGCACTATTTCCAATTGACAAACATGCATAAAGCATCTTGAAATAAGTATAGAGAGCCCATCGACGAACTTCTCTCAAAAATGTTTTTCTGGGGGCTTCTTGAAATACGCAGTAACCACAGGTCTTCATTCTAAAACGTAGGGTTGTATTGATAAGATGATATCGTCTGAATATTCTTCTGCAGAGAAATACTTAATTCACACGTTGACAATAGTACTGACTAAACATGACAGTACTGACGTCTTCAGAGCCGAGACTCAGATCCTGATACAGTGACGTGGAGTCAAAACCACTGTACGTTGTGAGGGTTGATTGACGAAATATTTGGTGATACTTTCCCTACTTTTGTAAACATAGTATGTACATAATATCAAGACTGCCTTGCAGTTACACTGTCAGGTGCTGTCGTCGGTTCATTTCGGTATGCTGTTGTACTGTGTTGAGCTCAGTGTGTGAACTGTGTTCAGTGTGCCCAGTCTACCTCAGGACTGAATGTGCAGTTGGTGGGTTTAGGATGAGCTACGGCTCTGCCATGGGGCTGCAGAGGTAGGGTTAGTTGGTGGGTGGAACATGATCTCCGAGGCTGCATTTGTGGGGGTCACTTGGTTTGGACAGGGCAAGAGGCTGTTGGGTTTCTTCAGTTTGTGTGCACAGGTGGATTGGATGCAAAGATTGCTCAGTTCGAATTGGTACTGATGAGACCATCAAAACACGTAATTTCAAAGTTTCTACATTATAAGAATTGTGAAAAATATGTGATATGTAAAAGTAGTATGCACAAGTTCTGTCCATTGTTGTAACAGCAAAACCATTAACACGAAAGATTAATAGCAAAACGTGGAAACATAGAATGGGCATAACGTTTATCAATAACACATTGAAGTCAGAGCTAATAATACTCGCTAAGATAAACAACTCATGTCCCATAGACCATGTAGACCATGTCCTTATATGTGCTTAAAGAACATGGTCGTAGTGCCCCAGCACAGCACAGCCATAGTCATCCTGACACTGGCTGCAACCCTATTGAATTAATAAGGGTCTACCGTACACAGTCACGTTGCCAGTCAAAACGTATTTAAGATAACGACATTCCAGTGAAGAGCCTTTTGCTGCTGTTGGAGGAAATGAGTGGATAGATGGTCTCTGACATGTTCGTTAGTCTAAAGACGAGTTCTGACAGCGGGAGAGAACGGTAGAGGAGGAGACAGGAAGGATGGTTCTTCTGTTCACCTGTTTTCAATACTGGATACCACTCGTTTTCTCACAAGCATGAAAACCTATAGCAACCAACTCTTTCTCTACTGTTAATATATGTTATAGGACATGACCGTGACAGTTTCTGTTTCTGTAAACTCGACTGGGCTGTTGCACTATGTCAGTCTAGTTTCTGCAAACATGGCCATGCTGTTATACTACAACAATCTAGGTTCTGTAAACGCGTCGGTGCTGTTGTAGTGTTGCAGTCTAGTTTCTGTAAAAAGGTTTGTGCTGTTGCACTGTAGTAGTTTCATTTCTATAAATACGTCTCTTCTGTTGTACTGTAGCAGTCTAGATTCCGTAAACACGTCTTTGCTGTTGTCCTGTATCTGTATAGTTACTGTAAACGTGTCCAAGTTGTGCTGTCGTTTCAGGAAACACGTCGGTATTGTAATGGAGTGGTCTCCTTCGATCCACATGCTGTTGTACTGATGGAGTCCCCTTTCTATCAAAGGCCGGTCCACATTGCAGTACTGTACTGAAATTCTCGACCTGACCAACTTTGAAGAAAGCATTCAAAGATAATAACAATTACTGCGTCGTCAGTTTCTCCTTTGTAAAGATTACTGTTGTTGCTGTTTTCACATCTTTCTAAATGCGAGCACACATATTTCACATTGAAGAGGCAAACAAACAGTGCGGCCTCAAACACAAATATCGAAATCGTCTGGCGGGATGTGCACAGATCCAGACTTTTTACACCAAACTAATTTAATTTCTTCCCCTGTCTAGTAAATCTCCTGTTTTCTTTGATCCTAATAGTGGCCTTGTGTATCGGCTATTGCTCTGTGATACCTCTTGACGTCCTATAACAATGTTTTGATGCAGTAACATCTTTGCTTGACAAATACAACACTGATATATATCAAACCGATAAACAACTATTGCTGAAAGCAAAAGTGTCTGTGAAGATGTTCTCTGTTCTAATGTAGTGTAGTCATATTTACCTGCATGGCGATTCCGAATCATAAAATATTAACGTTTGCACATGTTTATAAATATCCCTGAGGGAACATTGACAGTAAGTTCCTGAAACTTCGTACCTATCTGTTTATAAACCTTCTTTGTCAGAAGAATATCATTGGAACCTCATGCTGGTACCTGACCAAAAATTTGATGGTTGCATTTATTTCAACTGATTCTTTCCAGTGATTTACCTCTCTGCTGCCATTTACACCCAGTGGAATCTGATTCGTCGAATGATCTAGACTGATGACCCTGGTGATTATGTGTCATCGAACCCTTCAGTGCTTGGCACTGTTCTTCTGTATAACCATTACCTGCCATGCTACAGGATACAATCATGTTTTAAGTACTATTTAGCTGTAAACAATAACAAAGTGTTGAGAGAGTGTGGGAGAGTTCTGAGTGATAGTTATTATAGGCCACATTTCGTATTACGATAACAGTGTTTTAGTGGCTCGCCTTTGAGTTGCCTCCTTTCCGGGTGTGTTTTGGCTGTTGGTAAACGAGGCTGATCGCGAAGCTTTGATACTTCGCTGGAGTGCTCCAGAGTCAGTGAGTTTGTATATATAAGGCCATTTGTTGGGTTGACGACACACACACGGACTTCTACACAAAGTAATATTGGAGTTGTGTCAACATTTGGCCTATCTACAACTGTCTGCCTCTTCTACAACGTTGACCTACATTCAAGAAAGCTCGCTGTGAAAGATTTAGTTGATCGTTTCTCACTCTCTAACCAAGACTTTGGTGAGTTGATATTATATTTATGACCCATTACTTTAGATTTGACTTAACTGCATCATGAATCTTTGTATCTTACTCTTGTCTGCTCAATACATAATATTGAATATTTTAGCCTGTCTGTGTTATATTTTGCTGGTACAAAGGGGATTTCTTCTACTTTTTATCACGGCAAGTTATTAACTGTAACAAAGTTGGAAAGTCCAAATGTAACGTTATGGCCTTATGTGAATGTGGTAGAATACCTTTACAGTTACTTGTACATCTAATGGAGCACAGTATTGGGGTAGACTCTTAAACATGCATTATTAAAGATTATTGAAACAGTGTTATTGTATCTTACTGTCGTCAGACAATGATTATCTGACAATTTATACCACTCATGGCAATCATCTTTACAAGACAACAGTAAGTGTACTTATTATAAACATTTTAAATCTCTGTTAGCTGTAGAGAAATACTTGTTACGTAATGAGCTTCCTCAATGTTTAACAATTACATTTGCTAGATTCGGGTGTTATAATTTTAGACTAGCTATGGAAAGGGACAGATATTCTGATATTAACTAGAATGAAAGGTGCTGTCTATATGGTAAATTTAATGGCACTTTTCTTAAATGAATGTATGTATGTCATACATATTCTAGTATCAGGAATAAGTCTGTTAAGAAATATTTTAGTGACTTCACCAATATAAATTGTATAGCTATTCTACAGAGTGAAAATGCGGATATGACAGGAAATGTATGTATATTCTTACATCATGTGAACTAGAGATACAAACTGTAAATACTGTAAAATGCACTGATGTGCACAAATTATCATGATTGTATTCTGGGCCGGTAGCCTGTTACTGAATAGAAATATCTTTCTGTCTGTCTTGGTTTGTAATGTTTGAGACACGTAATAGGTTTTTTTTTCATGTTTTCATAGTGTTGCCATGAGGCAATTTTCTAGATATTGAGAGAAAAAAAGTGTGAGGTGTTGCAATACTTTTCCCACGTGTATAGTATCAATATACACACAAGCAACATATGAAAACAATGAAACCATTGTTTTCGTTTAAAGGGATCTTATGATGTTGATAATGAATATCAAAATATCCTTCCTTGGTTAATAACAACATTATAATACAAACCAGTCTTTGCACAATATGCTGGTATTTCCTTAATCGACGCCTCGTCTGTCTGTCCGTCCGCCCGTCCGTAATCATTTTGTTTCCGGAGCTCAGAAACCGTTCAGTATATTTAGACCAGACTTGACAGATATAATTATCTCAACCTATAGTTGTGCCTTTTGCTACTTACAGAGTTTGGGCATTTTTGTTTGTTTTGTTTTTACATGGAACAGTTTGGTGTTAGTCTAATGATGAGTGGGCTTCGTTTCCGAAGCAGAACTAAAAAAACGTTCAATATGCTTCTGCAATACTTGGTAGATATATCAGTCAGAACCATAAGTGGTGCCTTTTGCCATTTACAGGATTTTGTGATTTATTATTCGTCTCAAAATGGAGGGATGGGCTTGGTTTCCGGAGAAAACCATTTCATGTCTTTCAACAGATCTTGGCAGATATTGGAGACAGATCTTGAATTGGTGCCTTTTGCTGTTTACAGATTTATATTTTTCATGACTTCCATGGAAACGATTCAAACTTAATCTAAGAAAACATGAAGTAGCTGTCAGATGATTTGTCCTTTCAAATATGTTTTTGAGGGGATATGTCATCCTCTGATGACTCTTATGTTCTCGTTACACCATACATATTGTGCTAAGATGCTCTTGTCATTTATACTATCGATGTGGATGCTATCTATGAAGTTCCACCAGACTTTCATAAGGTCTTTGTAATATGCATTTCGTATCCTACCAGGCATTTGTAATCTTAGTTTTTACAAGTAATTTCAAAAGCATTATAATGCCCAGAGCGAGATATCTTTATGAAGAATCACGGGTACCACTTTCACGTTGATTTTGATGCTCGTCGTAACAATGCTATTTTTTGTGCATGCGTTATTTTCAGTATTTTGGGGCATTTTATACCTCCTCATCATGGCAGCATATTCCAACCGGGATATGATGACATATGTCAACCAAGTCGTTGAGTCTGACCACCCGATCCTGTTAGTCGCCTCTGACGACAAGCATGGGTTTCTGAAGATCATTTCTAACACGGATCCTCACGGGTAATATTTCCCGGAAGTATGTTGATGCAATACTGTTGTGCGTGTATGTTTTGCTTAAATGTGCCTTTTCAGAAATTTCATCATGTTTGATAAACTGTTGTCTATATTGGAACAGTGTGAATGTCGCCATCTAATTATATAACCTCAGGGTTTTAATGGTCAAGTATGTTCTGTCTGCTGCAAATCGAACGTGCTGTATAGATAGTTACTTTGCGGTCATGTGTTCATTGATTAACATGAATTGATGTGTTTAAACATACGTATCTTTGCATGTGTGAAAGTGGTTATGTGGATCTCATTTTTACCAATCGTAATGTTGCGCTCTTCCGAGTCATTGATGAAAATCGCTTTATTAATCGTATTTTAGTATGTGGAATGTTGCACTGTTATTTATCTTCTCAACCACCAAGTATGAATTGTGCCTTGAGCTTTAATGGTTTAATAAAATTCCATAATGAGGCAGCTGCATGTGTTATGGTTAAAATTGTACCGTGAAAAATGTAAGAAATGCCCTTGTGAACTGGCAAAACAGAAGAAAGACATGTCGTGCATGTTCAAATTGTATTATTATGCAACGAGAGCAAGGTATACAAAGTCACAAGTCAATATAACAATGCTGGTTACAAACAATTCAAGAGAGACAAAATCTAAGTCAGTGGGTCGCAAAAATATAATATATCAAACTCACCAAAGTCTCAGTACGAGAGGTAATCAACTATGCAGAATGTCAACACAGCGATCGGTTTGACAGCAGATAATGTAGGTCAGGCGTTGACGGGTTTTGATGATCAGGCGTTGGCTGTAACTCCAGCAAATATGAATGAGTGTCCCCCTCCACACGGCAACCAGCCTTTTAATATATTCTAAGTCATTTCCCGAAAGTTCGGGCACAAACGAACATCGTCAACACTGTAGAATGCCCTAGAATAAGTCTCTCATGGAAGTAAACACATCGAAAACTAGGAGAAGAGAAATTCCGGAAAACCAGAATCCTAAAAGTGTTGACCATCTATTAAAACGAAATGTGACCCACTTGTAACACACGTGAGAAGGATCCAGCCCCGAAAGATTTCAGTTTATGTCTTGGTACAGTCAAGAGCAGTCGGTCAGCTGATCAGAGATTTCTAGAGGGCTTGTAGTGTGCAAACATCTGAAGATAGACAGGGGCAGTTTTTTGAATACTAGACTTGTAGACTAAAGAAAGGATCATAAAGTCAATCCTTTCAAGGATCCTGAGCCAGTGCAGTGACTCTAGAGCTGGGGAGATGGGAGAATGGAGCTTAGTCCTAGTTACGATACGGGCAGCCCTGTTCTGTATCCTCCTGTCTGTTTAGCTGATCTGATATTCCCACGAGTAAGCTGTTACAGTAATCCAGATGAGAAAGTATGAGTATGATTATGAAAGTATGATTTTTTACATGAGGCGAGAAAGGTATGAGAGAGAGACTGTCCAATTTGCAGGTAGGTTAGGCCGTATTTTTTGCTGTCTAGAAGGTGGAGCTGGTTCTGTTACTTTATGGCGCTGAGCTATACGTTGGTCCCGTGGTACACAATGACGACACGGTTAACTCGTTTTAGTACACACCTTATTAACGACCAGTGGGTACATAATGACAATATCCAACGGTTAGTTAAAGACCAGCTTTAAGAAGCAGCGACACCGTGAGGTACCTGCTAAGTGATATTAGTACACAACGATGGGCTGTCATTTAATCGAACGTAGGTCTCCAGGTAGTATGATATCGGATTAACTTCCATGGCTACAAAACGATGTATTTTAACCATAAGTAACACCCCCAGTACAGACGGAACGGGTTAACGAACCCTTGTTACACAACGACTGGTGTCATTTAACCAACCACTCGTATGTGCGTAGATGCATGACTCTCCCATGTATTACCAGACCGGATTAAAGAACCGTCAGCACAAGACAATATTGTGTTAATTATGCGTAACGCTACCTGTAGGACAAATGGGATAAACCAAAACTGATATAAGCTATTGTCTTCTGACGCGGCGTTACTTGTACATTACAGATGCGTCAATGGAGGGACGTAGTTCTATTTATGGACGATATTTATGTGAAAGGAGTTTCTCTCGATTTTGGCGTGGTGCTAATTTTGGACAGTTTTTGCGCTAAAGGAGTTCTAACGAGGAGACAACAGGTGGAGCAGGCACTCATGACGTCATACGTGAAACGTAAACTTGGTCAAAACTGTAAACTGAGTGCATACCGGTCGAGGCATACGCTGGTTTCCGCTAGTCCGTTTGATTTTGTTAGACAGCGATTGACATTCACATGCTATCACTTGTTATGTGGAGCAGCCTAGTCATATAAGCGTTCGCTCGTCGCATGGAAGACCTGGGTCCGATCAAGTGTCAATGACTATTTTATTGGTTCACCAGATTTCTTTCAATGTATTAACTCGTTAAATATTGGAGACAGAGTAGACTCCGACCATTTACCATTAGAACTGACTTGCCAGTTTCCCAATATGAACAGCTCGGATAACAATAGCCATATTGATGATTATAAAGAAAAGATTGTTTGGAACGACGCCTTCTGCGAAACATTTCTAGATAATTTGAAAAGTAAATTATTACTTTATAATGACCGTCTCTTATCACAGCTCGAGTTCGATCTAAAGGGAGCTCTAGATGAGTTTGTCCATGTCATATTAGTTTCAGCAGATTGTATGAAGAAAAAGATTAAGCCTTTTAAGCAAAACCATAAAGCACCCTTAAATGACGAGTGTAAAACTGCACGACGAGACGCGCGTAAAGCACTTAGACGTCTTCGGTGTAGACCCTCGGAGAGCAACAGATATTATTTTTGTAAAATGAGGAACATGTACAAAGCTTCATGCAGAAAATTCAAATCTAACCTGTGTAATAAAAGACTGAACAGATTGAATGATTCTATCAACAATACTACTATGTTCTGGAAACAAATTCGTTCATTTAGAAAGAGATCAAATCCAAAAAGTAATATTTCAAAAAGTGAATGGATGACGCATTTCATGAGGGTTTTTTCTAATGATGCCGTTTTTCCAAGTGATGGTTACACATTCGATGATGATAACTTCCCTTCGAATGAATTTGACACTGTTGATCAAATGATTTTGGAAACGCACATTTCAGTTGATGAGATTAAGAATGCTATAAGTAGCTTAAAGAGCGGAAAAGCAGCTGGTCCCGATAACATTATAATCGAAATGGTTAAATGTTCTCAAGCCGTGTTAATGCCCTTCATCCATAAGTGTTTTAATACTGTATTCGAAAGTGGTTCGTTTCCCGAAAGTTGGTCTCGTTCAGTCATTATACCTATACATAAAAAAGGGACTCAAGACAATCCAGATAATTACAGAGGCATATCTTTAATGAGTGTTATTGGGAAAATATTTACAACTGTTTTAAACAAAAGAATTTCAAACTGGTCAAATATGAGAAACTTAATCCCTGAATGCCAGGCGGCTTTTAGAAAACAATATTCAGCCATTGATCATATCTTTACATTATATGCGATAATACAAAAATGTCTGTCGCGTAATAAAAACAAACTCTATGTAGCATTTGTTGACTTTAAGAAAGCCTTTGACTCTGTGGATCGTTCTAAATTATGGTACTGCTTACGAAAATCTGGTCTACAGGGGAAAATGTACACTATTTTAAAATCTATGTACTTGAATATAAAATCATGTGTTCGTTGTGGTGATGATGTCACCGATTTTTTTGACTGCCCCATGGGAGTTCGGCAAGGGTGTATTTTAAGTCCAATATTGTTCTCCTTCTTTATAAGCGAACTGTATTATGATATTTCTAATTCAGGCAAACATGGTGTGCAAATGGTTCCAGATATTATTGAAATTTTTATCCTCCTTTTTGCCGATGATGTAATTTTAGTGTCAGATACTATTGTTGGTCTACAAAACCAACTGAATATTTTGGAATGTTATACAAATGAATGGAAATTATCTGTAAATTTTGAAAAAACAAACATAGTTATCTTTAGAAGAGGGGGCCCTGTGGCCTCTAAAGAAAAATGGTATTTGAATGGCAAACCTCTATCTGTTGTTAACCACTATACCTATCTCGGACTAGTGTTTTCTCATACCATGAACTTTAAAAAGAGTGTTATAGATTTGAAATCACGTGCTAAGAAGGCTCTGATTAACGTTATGTCAGTCTCCCAAAATATTGGAATTTTAACCCCGAAAATATATTTTAAATTGTTTGATGCACAAATTCAACCGATTATGCTCTATGGTTCTGAAATTTGGGGATTTCAACGTTATGAATGCCTGGAGAAACTGCACCTTTTAGCATGCAAAAGATTTTTAAATGTAGCGCAAGCAACACCATCTTGTATGGTTTATGGAGAATGCGGTAGACATCCGATCTATATAAATTCTCAAATCAGATGTCTAAAATATTGGTTAAAGATTCTTGGAATGCATGAACAAAGAATCCCAAAACTAGCTTATAATATGCTTGTATTTTTAGACGCTAGGGGTAAGACAACATGGGCTTCCTATATTAGAAATCTCTTGTTTTCTCATGGCTTTGGATTTGTTTGGCTAAATCAAACAGTTGGTAATATCAGTCTATTTCTTAAACAATTTCGAGATCAATCTGTAAATATGTATTATCAAGAATGGCATTTCTGTCTAGACAACAGTTCGAGATATCAGTTGTATAGATCTTTTAAGAGCTTAATCCAACCAGAATTATATCTGTCTGTATTGAGATCTAGAAATATCAGACGTATATTTGTTAATTTTCGATTGGGCCTATTAGACTTATCAGTCAATAAGGGCAGACGACTTTCAATAGAGAGACATTTAAGGTTATGTCCATTATGTAACTCGGCCATAGAAGACGAAATCCACTTCGCTTTTGTGTGTCCACATTACACTGATTTAAGAAAAAAATATATCCCAAATAACTACCTGTTGAAATATCCATCAACTGCATTTACTTCCATTCTGTCCTCCAAAAATGAAAATGTAATACGTAATCTTGCCCTCTATGTGAAACATGCTGTTAACCTTAGAAGCAATATTTTATCTGCACTGTAAGTTCTTCCGTGAAATGTCTGTAACATGTGCTAACAATGTACTTGTATTACTTGTATATGGGCCGGAGGCCTTAAGTACAATAAATATCTTTGTCTTGTCTTGATACCCTTTATGGGTACAAAGTGTAAAGCCCATTTCTGGTGTTTCCCGTTATGATATTGCTGGAATATTGCCATAAGCGGCGTAAAAACAGACTATCTCACTCACTCGCTCAAGTGTGATGGAGGAACACATGCATCAACAAGCTGACATTGACCTCACCTGCCTGCTGTAATACCACCGTGTAGCTAGGGAGAATATTTGAATTGGTAATTCCAAAGCTGACATTGACCTTACCTACCTGCAGTGATACCAACGTGTAGCTAGGGAGAATATTTGAACTGGTTATTCCAGAGTCCTCATTTTAAGGTCAGTGTTACCCGTGAAGGTCCGGGGTAGAATAGGCCTTATGTTTGCCATAAAAGGCGATTATGCATGTCGCAAGATGCGACTAAAGGGATTGGGTGGTCAGTCTCACTGACTACTGTTGATCACTGGATTGTCTGGTCCAGATTCGATTATTTACAGACCGCCGCCATATAGCTGTTATATTGCTGTGTGCGGCGTAAAACTTAACTCACACATTCACTCCAGTTTAGTGTCTTAAAATTCACGTCTGGCTGGTTATAAGGTGTTTTCTGTTCTTGCTAAAAGCCGCGTTCCAGCGACGTGACGACGATCTTCGAATATCGAATCTGAGCTAGAAACTCCAGTGATTGACGTCATGCACTTGCGTAAGTAGAATGAGATGACAGTCGTGGAGCTAGTCAGTAAGCGTAGCCTCTCTTTTCTCTGTTTCGCGGCAAACAACGCGTGCCTTCAGGGGTCGGCTGAGTGATGTGTCAATCGACATATGATCCTTGATGTAGCGAGTTGCATCCATTTATTTAGGATGGTTTAGGATCGTTCTACGCAATTTGAAACCGACGACATGTGTCAACCAAGTCGGCAAGCCTGATCACCCGATCCCGAGAGTAGACGTTTGCGGCAAGCATGGTTTACTGATGACCAATGCTCACCCGGATCTTCACGGATCTACAGACTGGGGATGCGATTTACCCATAGAGTGAATATACATGTATAGATTCAGCAACACACTTGTCCAATATTGCCATATATAAACTATCTCAGAACATGAATTTTGTGTTTCTTGACTCTAAAATCAGAAGATAAGTGTATACCTCTTTTGAACTAAATCACCCGTGAAGGTCACGGGGTAGAATAGGCCTTCAGCAACCCATGCTTGCCACAAAAGGCAACTATGCTTGTCGTCAGAGGCGACTAACGGGATCGGGTGGTCAGACTCGATGACTTGGTTAACACATATCATCGGTTCCCGATTGTGCAGATCGATGCTCATGTTGTTGATCACTGGATTGTCTGGTCCAGACTCGAGTATTTAAGGCCCGCCGCCATATAGCTGGAATATTGCTGAGTGCGGTGTGAAACTAAACTTACTCATCTAAACTAAATCCAACAAATACCACACAAAGAGATACGTATTACTGGCACCACCAAATGTGACATCAGATCTGTCTCGGAGATAAGTCAGGATTCCCAATAATGAACCATATGAAGAGGAATTTCCGCTAGGAAAAATTCAAAACAAGGCTATCTAGTCGAGAAGTTGAAGGCATTTTCAACCAAGAATTCACACAATCTCATATGATTCTGCCAGCATCATACAAGTCTTGGATCTCTTTCAACAGCTTGGTGATCATAATGTGTTTGGGGTACTTCTTAATAGGTCATCTAGGAAAACGGTGAACAAGGTTGTAACTAATCTGGTACTCTAGTACCAATGCTGTTGTGAATCTAGCGGTCTAAAGGCTGCTCATGCAATCGATCACTGATTTTTCAATCTCAAACAAAGGGATTTGCAGACGGAACAGTGTTGAACTGAGAGATAGTAACATCTTCAGGCACAGAGGTAGCCTAGTGGTTAAAGCGTTCTCACGCCCCCGATTCGATTCCATACATCTGAAATGAATTTGAAGTCGCTTTTAGGAGTAACTCACCGTAGTGTTACTGCAATATTACAGAAAAGCGACGTGAACTCGAACTCACGCCCTCATTGTTTTTTTTAGTTTTAAACATATTTTATTCGTGAGAAAAGGATTGGGTACAAGTTATACAACTTAGAACACCTCAGTAGTATTTACATAATATTATTTACATTCATTATGCAAGATGGACAGACAAGAACAGAAAGATGAGAAAGATTGGGGTAAATGTAATAATTAAGAAAATCATTTTGATTGACAAATGTATGTTTGAACAATTTTAAATATGTTTTGATTTGCATGATCAGTCAGATTGTTCGTCTACATGCAGTCTTCACTTTGAGTACACTCACTACACGAACTCAAACAACCACTAGTTTTGGTTATACGTATTTCGACTAAATATATAGCAAACGGCAGTTCGTGCAAGTGTTTTCGTTATATATCTTAGCTTACACATCGAAATATGAGGCGGCATTTTCAAACCCACGATGTCGCCTTTGCTCTCAGCCCAAAGATTGTTCCAGAAACTAGGTCAAGTCTAATGGCTCTGGATGAATTGGCATCCATTTTTCAATCAAGACGGCGGACAAGATTTAAGTACGAACTTCCGTTAGGGACTTAGAGCTGGGGATCAGCAGTTGGCATTTGTAGAGGAAGGTCGTGACAACACATGGAGTTGCATTGTTCACCCGTGGGGGAATTATACCCCTAGTTGTTCACGGACCAAGGTCAATACGAATACAAATGTCACACTTTCTCTTCCAGCTTCCTGAGAGAGGAATCCATTTATGCTTAAAATAATAATTAGTCCTTTTATGTTGCCCAACATCCACACCCGTAGCATGCTCATAGGTCACACTAGAGAGGATTTAAGGGACCCCTGTAAAACAAACAGAAAGGAATGTCTTTAGATTTGTTTAGGTCTAACTGTTTGGATTCATTCCTGTAACTTTAAATGAGCAAAACCATAAAATGTCAAATTCATTTTTTAAAATAAATAATTTTGTCACTGGAGTATACTTCTGAATGATAGTTAACATCTAGGATTAGGTGTCCACACAGATAGTGTAAAATGTTCTCACATGTGCTTTAATTCACCGAAATGAGTAAGATAATGATCATCTGCTATATTGTGGGTTCGTTGAAAACAGACTGACTAATTTTGAGCATGCAGTCATGGAAGGCTTCTACGAAATTAATACTTTCCTGGTTTCTATTTTGTGTAAATAAATGTACGATTGTGTGTTACAGCAAGTGGACATCTGGTGTTCCCGGAGGCTTCTTGAAGGCTTTGTCGCGTGGTAGAATGGGTCAGTGTTTTATGCCGCCCATGGGTCAGTAATATTAGCATTATTGTTCCAGTTTTACCACAGTGTGGTAGCTTCAGCAAAACCGGAAGTGACGCATGCCTCCAACGTGCCCGGTTTTTTATACCCACGTAGACAGGTATGGCAAGTGTGAACTGTAGACAAGAAATTATATTCAAGATACTTATACGACTAATCACCCTGTTAGATGGGTTGATGGTTTTCAGTTAAATAGAATTTATTCCAGTAATGTAGTTTGATAACTAACGGACTGTATGGCAGAATCCCTAAATGGATAAAGGGAATCTAATGACGAAAAGGAATGCTGAAATGCCAATTTGAGACACTGTGGTTTTCGCAGTATGCTCCACATACTGGCATGCTCCACATACTGGCATGCTCCACATACTGGCATGCTCCACATACTGGCATGCTCCACATACTGGCATGCTCCACATACTGTGTCCATGTGGAGACAGGAACTCGGACCTATGGAACTATTGCCAATGGGTTGGCCCATTACCTCTGAGATATGTATGGCTAAACAATTTGTGATATTCTGACTAACAGTCTGAAAAAGGATAACCATACAACAGACTTATTATACATGTATTTCCCCCGAAGAATGAATACTTTCACGAGTAAGATAATAATGAAGAAAGATTCTGGATATGATAGCCCGAAACCATTTGAAACCGACACCAGGACCATTTGATATCGTTCGTAACATCAAAGTGTAGAATTATTATTGACGAATCTAATTAATAAGCACTTAATATTGCTTAGTTTGTGCCGTATTTTATCACTTCAAATAGAAAGCTCCCTCGACCATATCCACACTCCCCAACCGTGCACACGTACACACACATATGCGCTCACACGTACACACACATATGCGCTCACACGTACACACACATATGCGCTCACACGTACACACACATATGCGCTCACACGTACACACACATATGTGCTCTCTATAAATGTAGGCGGACGCAAGACGGATCCGACACTGTTAACAACGAAGGCTCAAGATTGACTGAAGCGACCCATAAATAACTGACTCTTTAAATGATAGTGTGCACGACACGTGAAAAATATACTGGACAAAATACTTAGGGATGTTTATACATTTTGAAATTATGAATGATGATAATCTGTCTACCCACTGACACACTGATAAAATATCAATCATAAAAAAGCTAATATCCTTAACTTATTTTGTCCAGTATAGAAAAGTACCCGATTTTTTTCGGCTGAAAGGGAGGTGAGCAAATATACTGTTTTACATTCTGATTGTCGGAGGAACTATAGACAGTTGATTCTGGCTGATGTGTTTTATTCGAAGAATGAGAAACCTGTGGACCACAACAACATGCCATAGTTGTTGCCTGACATGGTGTGTCAATAGAGTGATTGATTGACTGAGTTAATATTTAACATCGGCAATATTTCAGCCATATCGTGACGAGAACATTGAACAATGAAAAGGACCATATGTACATTAAAAAACCTGTCAACGAAGGACAGTAAAACTCCTAGAATATGACAATTAGCATTAAAACTGGTGTGGAAAGTTAAAGCTGGTATCATTATATGAACAATACAGTATACAAACAGGCTATAGATCGCCAACAACTGAAGGCAGATCACCACACTAGGGACCATGGGCGTGTCTACAGACAATATTAAGGTTAAATAATTGTCAAATATTCAAAATATATTTGGTGGGATTAGATGTACTTTATAAATTAAAATTATCATTTGCAATTCTCCCAAAACATGGTTTGATATTATGTTGAACAAAAGTTATACATGAAAATAAATACCTTTTGCATAATTACCACAATCATTCAAAATTCACAACATACCTGTGGACCACACCAACATGCTGTAGTTGTTGCCTGACATGGTGTGTGCTGGGCCCCTGTCACATGTAGCTTTTATAGAGAGCAGTCATATGACCTGCCTCTGCAACACTTGCATGGGCTGCATGTGCCTAGGCCCAGGATGTACGTCAGACAAGTAAGGTGGGCTGTGTATGCCAACATCAGCGAGTGCTGAAAGTAAGGTGCAGTGTTAATGACAAAACCTTTTAGCCTGTGACATGATGGTTTTAGATCTTCTGAGATCTCTACGCATCACTGAGTGACCCAGCTGATGAAATGGAAAAGCACAGCCCGCAGCCACGAAGCATGTTGAAGTTCTTTGCTCACAAAAAGCTTACAAAAGCCGTCACGTCTATTTATTGTTTGTCCGAAGTGGTCCCATTCCTATTTCAGCATAATCTAGCGAGGTTATGTGCACAGCGTCCACGTCACAATTCAACTTTCGATGAGGAGAGATTTTGTATGGGTGACAACTTAATTCCCGAGAGTTTCTGTGACTTCTGTCCTGTCCCACAACGAAGTGTGGGGAAGTGTCATGTCAAGCAGAAAAATGGGCAGCCGTTGGGACAAGACTATAACCTTCCAGCGCTTCACAGGCTATCCAGGTTATCTAGGCTGTCCAGGGTGGTAACAAAATGTCTGCGCTATGACCATTCTGTAGGTATGGTTTAAGCGCAAGATAATTAATCTGAACAGATTATTCATTATTATTACACTGTTTTTGTCCAGGTTGATTTACACATAAAGAAGTAGATGAAAAACATCAGAAATTTCATGAAGATTTATAGAGATTAGCATTCTGTAATCCCATGTTGAATTTAGTTTTAGAAGTGATTTATGACAACTGTATAACTTTATAAAATTTTGAATACTTTACTAAAAAAAACCCATCATTTCTTGTAGGCATGAATCGGACATTATATTTAAGTCATTTGCCCGAGGACTGCCCCGAGGACCACTTCAACAGGTATTTTTTTCAAGAGAATCCTGAACGAAATAGCTTCGGGATATGACACACAAGTCTGAAATGTACCGTCATCGTTTCTTAGGGGTGATAATTCTTTGTATGGCGATTGAGTGATCATATGTAATTATAAATACATGCATCATTTTACTGTTCTCTGCATCTGTTTTACATAGTCGGCCTGAGTCAGTAACACTTAACACAGCCCTCATACACGTGGGGTTCACAATAGTGATAAGCATCTTAGACGTTACACGTCGCTTTCATCAGTATTCCAGCAATATCACGGCGAAGTAGACCAGAAATGGGTTTCACACTTTGCACCAATGTGGGACTCATCTCTCAGTAACTGGTAATATCAGTCTATATTTTCCATATTGCTTAACGCCAACCTCAACAATATTCAGGAAATAACATGACTGCCTGTAAATAATAATTCAGGATTATGTAACCTTGTTAGACATAAATAGGCATAACATTCCTTAAAATAATAAATGTTTGGGGTTTAAGGTGAATTTGCCGACTGCGTCATACAACACTATTCACTTACTTAGTTTGATAGACATAGATAACTGAATGTTAATTCAGTGTAGCGGCGGCGGCGGCGGCGGTGTAACCTGGATGTTAACGCGGTCGCTTGTCAGGGTTCATGGGTTCGATTCCCCACATTCATATTGCTGGAATATTTCTATAAGCGGCGTAAAACCCAACCCACTCACTAACTCAGCGTATCATTCGGCTCCTGACGGAGCAAAGACACTACATACAAACTGAGTGAAGTTGTGCAAACATGTTTCACTATGTTAATAATGTTTGCAATGGTTTTATATCGCGATTCGTTCGTATCGACCTCACCCTATAACAAATGATGTAACATAGATAACAGAATAATAATTCAGTGTAGTGGCGGTGGGGTAGCCTGGATGTTAACGCGTATGGTCACATCAAACGAGGAACGTATCTCACTGATCCCTGAGTAAGTGTTCCCTGATGAAAGGAAGGATTATAGATGCCCACGAGATATATGTATTCACCACAAATAACGTCCTATTAAGGACCAAAGTACGCACATCAGAAACAGATCTTCTCACAGATTCCATCATGGGGTTACAAGGCTTGCAAGTCACCAGGAAATCACTCAATTTCGTTGAATAGATTTTGTCTTATTTTCCCAATCGTTTTTATGCTGAACTCTTTTTTTTTCGCGAGCATCAGACAGCTGTTTGTATTATCACAAAGAATGATCGGAATTCAAGAAGGGCAACACTTCATCCTCAGTCAAAGACTGAAGGGTCGGTACATTTACTGTAATCTCATTCGTTAGTTCATCGTATTTATGCCCTGACTGAAGGTGTGGATAATATGTTAAACTTTTTCAGTAAATTCAGGGACACTATTTGGGAGGCATGGTTCAAGGTACAATCTAAACTCTTTGAATGTGGTACTTGGCCAAGTCTTTCTACTCACTCATTTTCCTAATCAAATCCGAGGGTCCAAATACTCTAAAGGCTCTTTATGAATATTTTACATTATTGTTATCCATGTTTGGTTGAAGTTTCATAAATTTCTATCAGGTTTCACATTTCATATTGGAATTCGAAGGAATTATACACACATGGTAGAAATGTAGGCCAGGGAAGATTTGGTCGTCACAAAACAATGGTTGTCTGTAAGAGACAATTAACGGGGTCGGTGGTCAGGGCACTTGATTTGGTTAATGCATGTCATCATATCTCAATCACCGGTTCGTCTGGTACAGAATTAGTTATCTACACAGTACATCTGGAATCTTGCGTCAAGCAAAAAAGGAAACATACAGAAAGTCTATGTCAATAGTACTATGAATGAAGCACTTAGGGCAAACATGAATGTTGTGTCGCCAGACCATTTGGAAATTTGGAAAGTCAACTGCTGTTCGTTTGTGTGACACTGGAAACACAGCTTGTTCTGGACATCAAGCCAGAACGAATGAAAATAGTTTGATCTTGGTGGAACCAAGGCAGTGATGTAGACATCTGAAATATATCACGTCATATTTTAAACCTTAAACCCGGGAACTTGGAATTGGAACCCATGGTGATAGTTTCTATCAAGACTACATGGCGCAACTCCCTATAGCAAAATAGAGGATCTTAAAAAGATAACGTTACATTTGAGGATTACACGTTCTCAGTAAAATACAGATGCTAGTACTAGGTCTCAATCAGGATTTGAAACCACACACACACACAGAGGCACCTGATTGGTAGCACACAAAGTTTGCGATCTAACCTTCTGAGCCACCGCGACTGCCACAAAAAGGTTTGATGACGTACTTTGTGTACCACTCTGTGTAATGTGTAAATTGGCTCATGGCCGGCATTCACAAATTGTCGGGCATCATTGCATGAAGGTGTGTACCAAGACGTGATAAATGAATTTGACTGAGTCGTTCATGCTGATTTATTTTACCTCACACATAAATGTCGATTTCTGACTGGTTAAGGGCTCTTCTATTATTTTTAATGCGCCCCTCCTTCGACCTTGGTACATTGCAATATACCCCACTGCCAATGGCAACACATTCGGTACCTCGTGGTAGTACTTCTTTGTCTCGAATAACATTGAATTACGCATGATGCACGGAAAACAGATGTTTTGTGAATGCAAATTGATAAAAGGGAGATAACTCTAAACCTGTTTTTCTTGTGTCGTCTGCAAAATCTAGCAATGGCTACGAAATGTTGTGCATCGCATTTCAATAAATAAATTTTCAAAACGTTCAAATGTAATCCATGTGAATGTTAAGAATTACACTGTAAGAATTACACAATACAGCAAGATGCAAGATTCGAATCGTTTAATTCACACAGGTTGGCTGAAGTGTACGATCTGATGCCCAAGCTCTCAAACAGTTCAGAATTAACACTGAGGTGTTCGGTAAGATAAATACGTTGTTCACTGGTCCCTCAATCGGGGCCCATGGGGTTGATGTACCCTCGATGTCGCGTGACAGTTTCCGGGTCAGGGAACATAAGCAAACATCGAGAATATATGAACCGATGGGCCCCTCGTGATCGGTGAACAACTTATTAACTAATCATGTAATATCACCTTTCGCCTAGCACCAGTGTTTGGTCACAATCCCTTTAAAGCCCACTCTAGGAAAGGTTTCCGAAGTATCACGTGAAACAATTTCAACCGATGCACTCTGCTGAAACTAATCTCCCAACGGTTTGCGTCTCTCTTAAATTTTAAATCAATGAGCGCTATCAGCGTGATAGAGCACTGTCCCTTAGTAAACAATGAAGATACGTGACTCAATTTGATTGTTTAATTTGCATCCTTTTTGCGAACTGTCATGCTGATCTAATCCTTGCATAATCGAATGACCGAATGTGTTATTATAATGTTCTTCATATTCTTGTCAGTATGTCAGTAGGAGTTAAAAGAGAATGCTTGAACTTTCCTCGTCATGCAAAGTGTGACGGTTTTTAAAGGAATTAATAACATAAATTAAAATATTAAAACACGTCTCAATCAAGGTGTGTTTTCATAACTGTGATGGGAAAGCTTCATATGCTCTCACCTATGAAAAGGTGGCACTACAGATCAATACAGACTGTATCCAGTTTTGGCTCCTATTAGGACCATGTACATATGTCCTGTAGGAAAGTTGTTAAATGCATATTCATAATATTCAAAATAGCTTTTAGACCATTTTTTTCCTGAAAACTATTTGAAAAATAAGTGCATATATATAAATGACATTCAACTTTTAATGCACACAGAGGTATTCCTTCTGTAGTGTTTTCCGTGTTCTGTTTTTGAATTTCCTGTCTGAATTAACTGCTCTTTGAAATCAAAGTATGTGCATGTGATATGAGTATTAAAACACATTCAGTTCCACCAAACGTTCTTTCCACAAATCAAAAGAACTTTCATCCAAAAAGACTCGATCAATGAATAAATGAGTTTCAACCATTTTGATATGATGTTTTCTAAACAATACCCTCTGTCATGACAATATCTTTCCACTTATCTAAGCACTTTAGTAATCTTTTTCAACTCCAAAATATCCTCTGTTTATCAAACCGAAATCCACAGATGAGTACTGCAGTTATTCTGATAGAAATGTCCGTGAAAGGTTTAGTCCTTTCTCAACTTTGAATAATGTATGCAGACTTGGGTAAACATATGTCACGAAGAATGGTCCTGATGTTGTATATCAAAGAAACTAAAGTATGACTTAGCTTCTACCAGGATTTAACCATATCAAATGGGATACAGGTTTTGCGAATGCCACAATGTATGCATGCTTCCAATATGTGTAATCCAAGATTGTGAGAGGTACATGGCAGGCTTCATAGCATGGGTCATTATTGACGTTACAAGATTCTTCACAGGAAATGGGAAGAAGTCGTGGCGCCTGCTTGTGATGCCTAACAAATTGGTTGTATTCTGAAAAGTTTTCTTATCTGACATGTTCGTTATGTTCCCTGCTATGAATGTTTAAGCAATTCCCCATGTCGTCGAAGTTGGTGTTCCGAGCAGTTATTCACTGGAATTCAATACAGTCAAGTATCTTGTTCACAAACACAGTTGTGGTATTGATATCGCTCACATAACGAAATCGCAATGAATTTGTCCTCCAAATCCTATCAATTTCTTTGAAGGAAGCCGAAGGGTAGATCTGATCCGGGAAAATCCTTGACTTCACAGAAGGTAAAACTCTTTGTGGTTGTCCACAGAAGACCACAGGGATGTTAGAAAATAAAGTGTGGTGATACAGGACTGAGAAAGTGGGTCAGTATATATGGGACAGAAACTACCCCAAGTATCACTTGAGTAACCGACTGACCAGTCATATTGAGTTGAGAAGGGTTTGCACGACACCGTCACACATGGTTCTTAATTGTTCAGGATGAGTATGTGTCATATAGTACGTTAAAGTTGAGAGATACAAATTCCTATTTTAATACATTAAATGTCGAAATATGTAACTTATACATCTTGTTTGAAGATATTGTGTCTTGGAATAGACGTGAAACAAATGGTACTCTGTTAATCACAAAATGATCAAAAGCTAACAGGACAAGGAGAATATTTTGAAAACAAAATGTACAAGAAGAAACAACACTGTGTTCATGTTTAAGTCATGAAAGCCTGACACAGGGGCATTGTTGCTGTTTAAACCAGAGGTCATGTTGAAATGCAATTACTGTAAAATAAAGAGGCCTTAAAACAAATTCACACTAGAGAGTTTTCAACACTGACACCTACTGAGTACATTCGTCATCACTCTATAGACAGACAAAAAACGTGACATTATTACCCAGAGTTACAGCTGAAGTGAGTTGAAAAAATGTCGTAAATTGAATTCCTCACAATTCCTATCCCAATCCTACGCCTATTTATCTAAATACATCTTCCCACTTTAAAATGGAAATTCACACTAAATTAACTTTGACCGAGTTGTATATATTTTACAAAAAAAGCCCAAAATAAGCCCAAAATAATAGGATCAAATTTGGTTTTAAAGAGTATCATTTTACTTTTAAATGTAGCTGTAGCGGTGAGACATCGGAATGGTAAAGAAAAGGACTGGAAATGGTGACTAAAGTGATGATGTAATTGAAGGATAACCGTGGAATAGCATTAAACATTGATGCTTCCAGGCAGACTGGAACTGAAAAGGAAGGCATGTAGGCTGCTGCACAAGCAACGCTGAGAGAGTCTAATTAGTTGTGAGTGAAATACTTCCACGTGGAAGACAAGCGGTACTCACAAATCTAATCAAAATGGAGGATGGCTTGAACCTGTCAAATAGCTTAGGACAAAGTTGACCAAGGACGGGATTAACATGCCCTTGTTTATGAGACTGCGGGTCCAGAATGTGGTAGTAATGGCGGAGAGATAACATTTGTTGACTGCCTGACCTTCTGAGCCCCTCACAGCCAAATGTAATCTGTAAAGTTATTATTACATTGCAAAACATTCTATTTGGATTGGTTGCTGAGAAACTATAAGATATAGTTTGCTTGTTACTGAACATATGTAACGTCTGTATTTTATTATTAGAAACCGAAGTAAGTAACTTTATGAGTCTGACTTTCCAACTTTGATTTTCTATAAGGTTACGATATGTTGCATATATACACCTTAACCAGACGATTTCATCACTTACATTGAAACTGCTTTTTTGCAAACTGATGAACAAAAATTAATGTATACAACATGCCTGAACGACAAGACAAGACACAAACACACACACACATATATATAACAGACAAAACATACAAACACACACACACACACACACACACACGCGCGCGCGCGCGGGGGGATTTGTGATAGCATAATGCCACAAAATGTTCATTTCTGTTAAGGTTGATATAAGGGCAATAAAGTAAATATAGAAATCCATGAATTACATAAATGAGATACATTCTCTTATTGCATGTCGAATATCTTCTAATAAGTGTCGTGAAACAATTCCATAACTATGATGCATTCACACATTTTTAAAAACGTTCTTCTGGACGGCCTGAATTGTGCATGATCTTGAAGGTCATTTGCCCAAGGACTGCCCCGAAGACCGCGTCAGCAGGCATGTTTGTCAAAAGATACTATCGAAGATTTCAAAACGAAACAGCTTGGGGAAGTGATAAAAAATCTGAACTTTAACTTCACTGTTTGATAAGGCTTTGTATGGCGAGTAAGGGATCCTATGTAATTGCAAGTACAAACATCATTTTGTTCTCTGTACATCCCCAGGCTCGGCTAACACAGCGGTATTATGCACTGCGACCTGTTGTCCTTCGTTGAACTGGCTTTGTGTGAACGTGTGTTAGGTACTCGTGGGTTTGTAATATATGTCTCAGATCTGCATAACTTCTGATGCACTCCCACATGAAGACGACACTTGGTGGACTTAATCAAACTGACTTTCCCTTTGCTTTTTGCTCATAGCTTCACAATCAACTGACATAGGCTGGTTTATGTGAGCGAGTGAGTTTGTTTTACGTCTTCTGTAACAATATTCCAGCAATCTGACTGTGGAGGACACAAGACCTGGGCTTCACGCTTTATACCCATGTGGGGAATCGAACCCGGACACGGCTCTGTAGTTAGTAATATCAGTCTATATTCTTCATGCTGCTTAACGCCAACCTCAACAACATTCAGTTATAACACGGCAGTCTGTGAACTCAGGAACATGTAACGTTGTTCGACATATGGTATCATAGCACTCACAAAAATAGTTGATGTTCGAAGTGGAAGGCGGATTTGCCGACTCTTCCATAAAATACCATTCACTTACTTTGATACATATAGCTAACTGAATGTTAATTCAGTGTAGCGGCGGTGGGGTAGCCTGGTTGTTGAAGCGTTCGCTCATCACGCCAAAGTCCCGGGTTCGATTCCACATATGGATGCAAATTGTGAAGCACATTTCTGGTGTTCCGCAACGAAAATATATTCCTGGAATGTTGCTGAAAGGGCCGCAAAACCAGCTCACTCACTATTTCAGTGTATCCCTTTGTTCCTGACGGCGGAAAGCCACCACGACAATCTTTCCAATGGTTTTATAACGCAGTTCGTTCGTATCGACCTCAGTCAATAACAAATGATGTAACACAAATACATATGTCAAGCAAGGAACGCAAGTCACTGATCGCTGAGTAAATGTTCCCTGATGAAGGGAAGGATCATAGATGCCCATGAGATACAGTATCTACCACAAATAACTTCTTATTAAGGACCAAAGTACGCACATCAGGAACAGACATTCTCACAGATTCCATTCTGGGGCTGCAAGTCGGAAGCAAATCACTCAATTTCGTTGAATAGATTTTGTCTCATTTTCCCAATCGTGCTATTTTCAAGTCTTTTTTTCAGTGAGTATCAAACAGCTGCTTGTATTACCCCAAAGAATGAATGGAATTCAAGAATGGTAACATTTCATCTTCAGCTTCATTTACTGTAATCCCATACGTTAGTTCATGACATGTATGCTCTGACTGGGGATATGGAGAATATGGGAAACATTTTCAGTAACACAGTGATACTATTTGGGAGGCATGGGTCTGATTGAAGGTACAATCTAAAAGCTTTGAATGGGGTACTTGGCCAAGTCTTTCTACTCACTCAATTTCACATGGAAATCAGCCGGACCAAACACTCAAATGTACTTTTGTTAACACTTTCACGTTCGATTTACTCCATTTTGGTTTGAAGTTACATTTGTATCGAATTTCACATTTCTTATTTGAACTCAAAGGAAAAGGAACTAAGGCAGGTATGACATTCAGCTTTATCTATGATGCTACAAATGAAGCACTTCGGGCAAACAAGAACGTTGTGATGGAAGACCATTTAGAAAGTCAACTGCTATTCGTATCGAAAAAGAAACAACTTGTTCTTGATGTTAAGTCAGAATGGATAAAGACAGTTGGATCTTGGTGGTACTGAGATCTAGACATCTGACATATGCCACTTCAGCTAGTGCGAATATGGTGATGACAAACTTTGAAACCGTAAACAGGAACTTGGAATTGAATTCATTGTCACAGGTTTTTTATCACGACTAAATGACACAACTCGCCAAATCTAAATACAGGATTCTAGAAAACAACGTTACTTTAAAATTTATATTACACTTTCCCAATAAAGTACAGGTGCTGGTTCATTTTTAGTTCGATCTCATGATTTGAAACCACATTCCCATATGAAGATACGTAACTGGCAGTACACAAAGCTAGCGATCTAACCCACTAAACCACTGATGCTGCCACAAAGTCAAAGGCAGTCAAGATCACGCACTTTGTGTACCACTCTGACACATGTAAATTAGCCCATGGTCAAAGCAGTGAGCCTTTTCGTAAGTTGTTAAATGCAACAACTATCTTATTTGGGAGAACAATTGCTTATTTACAATTTGTAATTCTATGTTACATTTGATCACGTTCTACAATATATTGTGTATTCCAAGGTCGTCAGTATTCATATTTTTGAAACCAAAGTCACATCAAAGAACAAAAGACGTCATTGCATGAAGGTGAGAACGACTGATCCGTTCATCCTGATTTGTAATAATGTAATATCGCCTTTCAACCAGGGTTGCTCCTGGTTCAGAATCGCTTTATAGCACACTCGAGCAAACTAAGGTTTCTGGTTTCTGATGTATCATGGGAAAAAATATAAATCAATGCATCCTGTTGTAACTAATCTCCCAACGGTTTACATCTATCTGAAATTCTAAATCAATGTGCGCGACCAGTGTGATAGTGTATGGCCCAGTCTAATCAATGACAATAGGTGCGTGAGTTAGATTGTTTAATTTACATCCACTTTCCGAACTGTCTTGCAGCAATAATCCTTTCATAATTGAATGACCGAATGCTTTAATAATAAACAACATATCCTTGTCAGTATGTCAGTATGAGTTAAAGGCAAATGCTTGAACTTTCCTCACCATGGAACGGTTTTAAGGGAAATAATTAGAGAATTACATAATTTAATATTAGAACAGAGGCAAAACACGTCTTCAATCAACTTGGTTTTTTTTCATAACTGTGTGAGCAAACCTTTATGTGCTCCCTATTATGAATGGATGGGGTTTTTATTCCATCTTGGCTGTATCCAGTTTGGGCTCCTATTTTGACCAAGTACATAAGCTTTTTCGCTAGGGTGTTTTATGCGTATTCATAAATTTCAAACATTTTTTCAGAACACAATTTCATTTTTCAGAAAACAGTTTGAAACAAAATGCAGTATGTACACGACATTCGAGTTTTGATGTTTAATGCACACTGAAAGGTTATTCTTTCTGTAGTGTTTTCTGTATTCCATATCGAATTACCTGTCCGAATTAATTGCTTTTTGAAATCAAAGTACGTTCATGTGTTATGAGCTCTAAAACATATTCAATCCCATCAACCGTTCATTTCACAATTTGAAATCAAAGACCTTTCATCAAGAAAGATTGTGCTACAACCAGTTTAATATGATGTTTGTAAGCGTCACCCTATTTCATCTTTCCATTTATCTAAGCACTTTGGTAAACTCTTTCAGCTACAAAATATCCTCTGTTTATCAAACCGAAATCCACAGATTAGTACTGCAGTTATTCTGAGAAAGAGGCGTCCGTTTAAAGATTAGTCCTGTCTCAACTTTGTCCATGGTATGCAGACTTGGGTAAACATATGTCACGAAGAATGGTCCTGATGTTGTATATCAAAGAAACTAAAGTATGACTTAGCTTCTACCAGGATTTAACCATATGTTTATACTGACTTCAAATGGGATACAGGTTTTGCGAATGCCACAATGTATGCATGCTTCCAATATGTGTAATCCAAGATTGTGAGAGGTACATGGCAGGCTTCATAGCATGGGTCATTATTGACGTTACAAGATTCTTCACAGGAAATGGGAAGAAGTCGTGGCGCCTGCTTGTGATGCCTAACAAATTGGTTGTATTCTGAAAAGTTTTCTTATCTGACATGTTCGTTATGTTCCCTGCTATGAATGTTTAAGCAATTCCCCATGTCGTCGAAGTTGGTGTTCCGAGCAGTTATTCACTGGAATTCAATACAGTCAAGTATCTTGTTCACAAACGCAGTTGTGGTATTGATATCGCTCACATAACGAAATCGCAAGGAATTTGTCCTCCAAATCCTATCAATTTCTTTGAAGGAAGCCGAAGGGTAGATCTGATCCGGGAAAATCCTTGACTTCACAGAAGATAAAACTCTTTGTGGTTGTCCACAGAAGACCACAGGGATGTTAGAAAATAAAGTGTGGTGATACAGGACTGAGAAAGTGGGTCAGTATATATGGGACAGAAACTACCCCAAGTATCACTTGAGTAACCGACTGACCAGTCATATTGAGTTGAGAAGGGTTTGCACGACACCGTCACACATGGTTCTTAATTGTTCAGGATGAGTATGTGTCATATAGTACGTTAAAGTTGAGAGATACAAATTCCTATTTTAATACATTAAATGTCGAAATATGTAACTTATACATCTTGTTTGATGATATTGTGTCTTGGCTTTGTATGGCGAGTGAAAGACCCCATGTAATTAAACATACAAATATCTGCGGGCTCAGGTAACAGAGTTGTATTATATACTGCAATCTCTTGAATTTGTGTCAACGTGTGTTAGCTACTCGTGGGTTTCACAAACATCACTTCTGACTGTATCCCAGATGAAGACGAAACATGATTTAGGTTGGTTGGTGTGAACGAGTGAATGTTGTTTTACGCCTCTTTTTTCAACAGTATGCAAGCAATATGACGGCGCAGGATACCAGAACTGGGCTTCACACTTTGTACTCATGTGGGAATCGAACCCGCGCACGGCCCCGTGGTTAGTAATGCCAGTCTGTATTCTTCTTGCTGCATAACGCCAACCTCAACACCATTCAGTTATAACACGGCAGTCTGTAAATAATAACTCGGGAATATGTAACGTTGTTCGACATATGGTATCATAGCACTCACAAAAATAGTTGATGTTCGAAGTGTAAAGTTGATTTGAATTGGGGATAAAATACTATTCACTTACTGACTTTGATACACATAGCTAACTGAATGGTAGTCTGGTTGTTATAACGTTGGCTCGTCACGCCAAAGTCCCGGGTTCAATACTACATGTGGATGCAATGAGTGAAGCACATTTCTAGTGTTATATTTTTGTTGGAATATTGTTAAGAGGGCCATAAAACCCAGCTCACTCACTATTTCAGTGTATCATTCTGTTACTGACGGCACAAGGACACAAGGACAATCGTTCCAATGGTTTAATATCACGATTCGTTCGTATCGACCTCACCCTATAACAAATGATGTAACACAAATACGTACGTGTCACGTCAAACGAACGTACCTCATTGATCCCTGAGTAAGTGTTTCCTGATGATGGGAAGGATTATCGATGCCTATGGGATACAGTATCCACTACAAATAACTTTCTATTAAGTACCAACAGATCTTCTCACAGATTCCACGGGGTTACAAGGCTTGTAATTCAGTTTTAGTTAGGTCTCATTTCGGATTCGAAACCACGCTCACTCAGGGAGGCACCTAACTGGCAGCACACAAAGCTAGCGATCTAACCCACTCCGCCACTGCGGCTGTGGGATTACACTTTATGATTTACTTACAAGGTGCAACGCCAAATATAACAAGTGTTACATTTGACCACTTTGTAAACGTTTTGTGTATGCATAAGTCGTCATGATTCTCATCTCTGGAAAACAAAATTACCTCAAAGACCTAAAGACGTAATTGCATGAAGGCAAATACCAAGAAGTGATACCTGAATTTGTCTGACTGGATCATGCTGATATGTAAAAATTGTCACCTTCAACCAGGGTTGCTGTTTTTTCGCAATCCCTTTATAGCACACTCGAGCAAAGGTTTCTGATGTATCACGTCAAACAATCTAAATCAATTCATTCAGTTTACATCTCTCCTAAATTTTGAATCAATGTACGTGATCAGTGTGATAGTGCACCGTCCAGTCTCCCTTTGTAAACAATGATAATAGGTAGCTCAGTTAGATTCTTTAATTTGCAAACTGTCATGCGTATATATTACTGTCATTATTGAAAGAATTGAAATGTTAAACTGCAGATCCTTGTCAGTATATCAGTAGAAGTCAAAAGCGAATGCTTAAACTCCCTTCACCATGGAAGTGAGACAGACAGGAAAGTCATTCATTGCATTGTTATTACATTCCATATTAGAAGAGAGGCAAAACACGTCTTTAATGAATGTGTCTTTCTATAATTGTGAGAGGAAACCTTCATTTGCTCCCTATTATAAAAACATGACACTTTTGTTCAATATAAGGTATATTGAATTGAGTCGCTGTTAGTTTGACCATATACCTGTTAGCAAAAGTGTTGTATGCATATTCATAATTTTCAAAACATCTTTCAGAACACATTTTCCCAGAAAACAATTTGAAAGCAAAACGTAATGATACATACGACATTCACGTTTTAATGATAATGCACACTGTGAGGTATTCCTTCAGTTGTGTTTTCCGTGTTCCATTTAGAATTTCCTGTCTGAATTAGTTGCTCTTTGAAATTAAAGTACGTGCGTTTGATATGAGTATTAAATCATATTCAATCCCTTCAAACTTTTGTTTCACAAATCAAAAGACCTTTCATCAAGAAAAAGTCGATCAATGAATATATGAATTTCAACAATATTAATATGATGTTTGTAAGCAACACCCTCTCTCGGGACAATATCTTTCCATCTCTTTTTCATCTCTTTCAGCTCTAAAATATCCTCTATTTATCAAACTGCAATCCATAGATCAGGACTGCAGTTATTCAGACAGAAATGTCCGTGAAAAGATTAGTCCTGTCTCATCTTTCAGTAAGGGATGCAGACTTGGGTAAACATATGTCAGGGAATATGGTCATGCTTACCTTCTACCAGGATTAATCTATTTACTCATACTGACTTCAAACGCGACGTAAGTTTTGTGAATGCCACAATGCCTGTATACTTCCAATATGTGTAATCTGAGACTGTGAGAAGTACACGGCAAGTTTCATAGTATGGGCCAGACTAATTTTAATCAATTAAATTTGCCATCAGTGCCTGAAGGACGTTTCGGCCGACACAGAACGCAACATAGGTACACTGTTGCTGTTGAAATCAGCTTTCAGCTGAAACTCACCAGAAGAGTGACGGTATATTCCGCATTATTTCGATGAGATTAACATGCCCTTGTTTATGAGACTGCTGACAGTGGTCCAGAATATGGTGGTGATGGCGGAGAGATAACACTTGCTGACTGTCTGACCTTCTAAGCCTCCCACAGACAAATGTAATCTGTAAAGGTATTATTTTATAGCATATTTCATTCATTTGGATGCGTGGCTGAGAAACTATTAGGTATCGCATGCTTGTTGCTGAGACATGTAGCGTCATTTTCTGTCCAGGTTGATTTAAAGAAAAATGAAGTAGAAAAAATGTCCAAAAATGCCATAAATGAAATTCACATGCTCAAATTACCTGTCCAATATGTTCTAATAAGTGGCTTAAAGCAATTCTATAACTTAGAATATATATGCACACAAAAACAAATTTTAACTTTTTCTGGTAGACATTAAATCGTGCATTATCTTTAAATCATTTGTTCAGGGATTGCCCCGAGGACCGCTTTAGTAGACATTTTTGTCAGAAGATTCTATCGAAGATTCCCAACTTAAGTAGCTTGTGAAAGTGAGAAAGGAGTCTGAAATTTAACTTCGTTGTTTCTTTGGGTTGATAAGGCTTTGCGTGGTTAGTGAAAGATCCTACGTGTATGTAATTAAAGGTACAAGATCATTCGCTGTTCTCTGAACATCACCATGGTCTCATTTTCCTACGGAGGGCTCATGTAATACAGTCGTATAATGAACCGCAATCTGTTGTCCATAGATGCCGTGACTTTGTTTCCACGTGCGAGAACACAACCCTGATACTTGTGGATTTCACAAACGTGATAAATGTCTCAGACCTGCCTCAAGTCTGACGCTCTCCGAATGAAGACGACACATGGAAGAATTAATCAAACTGACAGTCGTTTGCTTTTCACTTATAGCTTCACAATCAAATTTTGAAGCTTGGTTTATGTGAGTGAGTATTACTTTATGCCCTTTTCAAAAGTACTCCAGGAAGGACACCAGAAATGGGTTTCGCACTTTGTACCCATGTGGGGAATCGAGCCCCGGCACAGTGCTGGTAGCTGGTAATATCAGTGTATATTCCTCATTCCAATCTCAACAACATTCAAGTATATCAAATAATCACTCAGGAAGATGTGACATTGTTCGACATAACATACCATAACATACCGTAGGTAAATATTTATGTTGGAGGTGTAAGGTTAGAGGATTGCCGAATCCGGCATAAAACACCATTCAGTTATTCAGTTTGATATACATAGTTAACTGAATGTTAATTCAGTGGAGGAGTAACCTGGTTACTAAAGCGTTGGCTCGTCACGCCGTGGTATCCACATATGGATACAATTTGAATATGGAAGCCCTTTTCACCCAACGTTAAGATATTGGTGGAATATTGCTGAAACGGACGTCAACCGAAATCACTCACTACTACAGTGTATCATTTTGTTACTGACGGTACAAAGCCACTACAATTACACTCATGTGCGACGTTGTGCAAAGATATTCCACTATGTCAACAATCTTTCCAGTGGTTTTATATCGCGATTCGTTCGTATCGACCTCACCCTATAACAAATGATGTAACACAAATACGTACGTGTCACGTCAAACGAGGAACGCTTCTCACTGATCCCTGCGTAAGTGTTCCCCGATGAAGGCAAGGATTAAAGATGCCCATGAGATACAGTATCCACCACAAATAACCTCTTATTAAGGACCACGCACATCAGGAACAGATCTTCTCACAGATTCCATCTGGAGGTTACAAGGCTTGTAAGTCGCCAGCAAATCATTCAATTTCGTTGAATAGATTTTGTCTCTTTTTCCCAATTGTGTTATGATCAACTTTTTTTTACAATGAGTATCAAACAGCTCCTTGTATTACCCCAAAGAATGAATGGAATTCAAGAATGGTAACATTTCATCTTCAGCTTCATTTACTGTAATCCCATACATTAGTTCATGACATGTATACTCTGACTGGAGGTACGGAGAATATGGTAAACATTTTCAGTGATACTATTTGGGAGGCACGGGTCTGATTGAAGGTACAATCCATAAACTTCGAATGAGGTTCTTGACCAAGCCTTACTCCTCACTCAATTTCTTACGCAAATCCGCTGGATCAAATATTCTAACCTATTTTGGGTGGTTAACACTTTCACATTCAAATATCCTCCGTTATGGTTTGAAGTTAGATTTGTATCGGATTTCACATTTGTTATTTGAATTCCAGTGAACCTATGCCATCACGTATAGACACATGGTAAAGATGTAGACCAGAGAAGATGTGTTCGTCACTAAACAAGACGATTAACGACTTGACTTGGTTGATACGTGTCATCATTTCGCAGTCACATCTATACAGCTGGAATCTTGCGTCAAACAAAAGAAAAGAAACTAAGGCGTGTATGCCATTCAGTTTTATCTGTGATGCTATAAATGAAGCACTTAAGGCAAACAAGAACGTTGTTACTGAAGACCATTTCGAAAGTCAACTGCTATTCGTATGTGTGACACTGAAAAAGAAAAAAAAACTTGTTCTTGATGGCAAGCAATGGATAAAGACAGTTGGATATTGGTGGAACTGAGATGACTTGTACCACTTGAACTAGTGCGAATATGGTGCTGGCAAACTTTGAAACCGTAAACAGGAACTTGGAACTGAACCCATGGTCACAGGTCTCTATCACGACTAAATGACACAACTCTCCAAATCTAAATACAGCGTCTTAGAACACAACGTTACATTTAGGATTCAGCTTTCCCAGTAAAGTACAGGTGCTGGTTCATTTTTAGTTAGATCTCATGATTTGAAACCACATTCCCATATACGTAACTGGCAGGACCCACTAAGTCACTGATTCTGCCACAAATACATTAAGTGATACGGCAGTCAATATCACGTTCTTTGTGTACCATTCTGACACATGTAATTTGGCCCATGGTCGATGGAATGAGCCTTTTCGAAAGTGGTTAAATGTAACAACTGTCTGGTTTTGGGGATACGCTTTCTTACTTACTTACAGTTTGTGATTCCGAAAAGAATGTGTGCTACATTTGACCACTTCCTAAAATATATTGTGTATTCAAATGCCGTCAGTATTCATATTTTTGGAAACAAAGTCACCTAAATGAACAAGAAACGTCATTGCATGAAGGTGAGTACCAAGAAGTGATAAATGAATTTTTCTGATCCGTGCATGCTGATATGTAATCAAGTAATATTACCTTTCATCCAGGGTTGCTGTTGGTTCACAATCCCTTATAGCACACTGGAAGAAAGGTTTCTCATGTATCACGTGAAACAATATAAATCAATGCATCCTGTTGAAACTAATCTCCCAACGGTTTACATCTATCTGAAATTCTTGATCAATGTATGCAATCAATGTGATAGTGCATGGCCCAGTCTAAACAATGAGTATAGGTGCGTGAGTTAGATGGTTTAATTTGCATCCACTTTGCAAACTGTCTTGCCGTTATTATCCGTTCGTAATTGAGTGACCGAATGCTTTAATAATAAACGACACATCTTGTCAGTATGTCAGTATGAGTTAAAGGCAAATGCTTGAACTTTCCTCACCATGGAAAGGAAGTAATTACAGAATTATATAATTTAATGTTAGGACAAAGACAAAACACATCTTCAATCAACTTTTTTTCATAACAGTGTGAGCAAACCTTTAGGTGCTCCCTATTATGAATGGTTGACGCTTTTGTTTCTTTTTGGCTGTTTTCAGTTTGGGCTCCTATTTTGACCATGTACAAAGGTCTTGCATATTCATATGCATGAATTTCAAAACATTTTTCAGAACACAATTTCATTTTTCAGAAAACAGTTTGAAACAAAATGCATTATGTACACGACATTCGAGTTTTGATGTTTAATGCACACTGAAAGGTTATTCCTTCTGTAGTGTTTTCTGTATTCCATATCGAATTTCCTGTCCAAATTAATTGCTTTTTGAAATCAAAGTACGTCCATGGGTTATGAGCACTAAAACATATTCAATCCCATCAACCGTTCATTTCACAATTTGAAATCAAAAGACCTTTCATCAAGAAAGTGTCCATCAATGAATATATATGCTTCAACCAGTTTGATATGATGTTTGTAAGCGTCACCCTATTTCATCTTTCCATTTATCTAAGCACTTTGGTAAACTCTTTCAGCTACAAAATACCCTCTATTTATGAAACCGAAATCCACAGATTAATACTGCAGTTATTAGGAAAGAAACGTCCGTGTAAAGATTAGTCCTGTCCTAACTTTGTCTAAGGTATGCAGACGTCTGATACTTACATTAAAGAAACTGATGTATGGCTTAGCTTCTACCAGGACTGAACCACATGTTCATATTGATTTCAAACGCGATTCAGGTTTTGCGAATGTCAAAATGCATGCATGCTTCCAATATGTGTAATCCGAGATTGTGAGAGGTTCATGGCAGGCTTCATAGCATGCGTCAATATTGACTTTACAAGATTCTTCACAGGAAATGGGACGATGTCGTGGCGCCTCCTTGTGATGCCTAACAAATTGGTTGTATTCTGAAAAGCTTTCCTATCTGGCATGTTCGTTATGTTATCTGCATTTTGTTTGATGTTATTGTACCTTGAAATGGAAGTAAAACAAATGATATTCTGTTTATCACACAATGATCAGTGTGGAACACACAAGGAGAACATTTTACAAAGTAATTATACAAGACGAAACAATATTGCGTTCATTTTTAAGTCTTCAAAGCGGGACATATGTGCCCAGTTGCTGTTTAAACTAGTGTTCAAGCTGAAACGCACATACTATAAAATAACAAGTAGCGTATATTATAAGTCGATGTGATAACGCATTTATCTAGCTGAATGTTTTCACTAAATCAAAACAAAACAAGGGCATGCACGAAGGGGGCCCTATCTACACTAACCCCTAATCTACCAGTCAAGTGCAGTCAGCATTGGGTCTACTGGGGATGCTGAAAAGACTGGGGCCACAGAGTGTGCCAACCCTAAACTAGCTGGGTTGCTGTAACAACCATCCTGACTGTACAGTCAGGCCCTAGCACCGAACCTACTCCATGTACGCTCGGCAGGGGGCTACGCGGAGAGCAGACGCACAATGGAGCCACCATGAGACAAAAGCTCATCCCATCGGTCACCCGGAAAGCCAGTGTACAGAAAGTCCAGGTGGAGGGGTTTAGAGGGACACAACACCAAATCCAGAATGTGCCAGGGTTCCTGCGTCTGAAAGGAATGAATCATGCATTAGCATCAGGAATCACATTTCTGGCGGATATAGATTGTTTTAACAACAGCGAGTAAGTGTGGTTTTATGCCGCTTTGGCAATATTCCAACGACGGGCCTCAGAAGGCTTGCTGCCATGTTGAAAAAATGTCGTAAATTGAATTCCTCACAATCTAAGTCAACGCTACGTCTATTTATTTCATTACACCTACATACTTTCCCCACTTCAAAATGGAAATTCACACTAAATTAACTTTGACCGAGTTGTACATATTTTACAAAAAGCCCAAAACAAGCCCAAAAGAATAGGATCAAATTTGGTTTTAAAGAGTATCATTTTGTTTTTAATGTATCTGTAGCGGTGATATCTGAGATATCGGAATGGTAAAGAAAAGGACTGGAAATGGTGACTAGAGTAGAGTGCTATAATTGAAGGATAACCGTGGAATAGCATTAAACATTGATACTCCCAGGCAGACTGGAACTGAAAAGGAAGGCATGTAGGCTGCTGCACAAGCAACGCTGAGAGAGTCTAATTAGTTGTGAGTGAAAATACTTCCACGTGGAAGACAAGCGGTACTCACAAATCTAATCAAAATGGAAGATCGCTTGGCACGGTCAAATAGCTTAGGACAAAGTCGACCAATGACGGGATTAACATGTCCTTGTTTATGCGACTGCTGACCACTGGTCCAGAATATGGTGGTAATGGAGGGGAGGAGAGATAACAGTTGCTGATTGTGTGACCTCCTAAGCCCCTCAAAGCTAAATCTAATGTACAATGTTACTATTTCAAAGCAAAACGTTCTATTTGGATGGGTTGCAGAGGACCTATAACATATAGCGTGCTTGTTACTGAAAACATGTAACGTCAGTTTTTAATTTTAAGAAACCGGAGTAAGTAACTTTATCTATGAGTCTGACTTTCCAACATTGATTTTCTATAAGGTTTCGATATATAACTATATAACTATGATATATTTACACATTTTGGAAATTTTTTTCTGGACGACGTGAATTGTGCATGACCTTAAAGGTCATTTGCCCAATGACGGCCCCGAAGATCGCGTCATCAGGCATTTTTGTCAGAAGATAGTGTCAAAGATTCCAAAACGAAACAGCTAGGGGAAGTGACAAAGAAGCCTGAAACTTAACTTCAGTATTTGATAAGGCTTTGTATGGCGAGTGAAGGATCCTGTGTAATCACAAGTAAAAACGTCATTTTGTTCTCTGTACATCTCCAGGCTCGTGGCTTAGTAACTTTGTGTCAACGTGCGTTGGATACTCGTGGGTTTCACAAGCGTGATAAACGCATCACTTCTGATGCTCTCCCAGATGAAGACGACACATGCTGGATTTAATCAAACTGACTTCCCCTTTGCCTTTCAAACATAGCTTCACAACCAACTGCTGTAGGCTGGTTAAAGTGAGCGAGGGAGTTTTGTTTTATGCCACTTTTAACAGTATACCAGCAATGTGACGGCGGAGAACACCTGGAATGGGCTTCATACATTGTACCCATGTGGAGCTTCGAACCCGGGTACGGCCCCGTAGTAGGTAAAATGAGTCTATATTCTTTTTGCTGCTTAACGCCCGCCTCGACAAGATTTATTCCCGAATAATAATTCAGGAATATATGACGTAGTATAACACTCGCTAAAATAATTGATGTTCAAAGTGGAAGGATGATTTGCCGATTCTGGCATAAAACACCATTCCCTTATTCACTTTGATACACATAGCTAACTGAACGTTAATTCAGTGTAGCGGCGATGGGGTAGCCTGGTTGTTAAACCGTTTGCTCGTCACGCCAAAGTCCCGGGTTCGATTCCACATATGGATGCGATGTGTGAATCACGTTTCAGGAGTTCTCGAACGATAAAATATTGCTGGAGTTTTTTAAAGGGCATGTCAAACACAACTCGCTCAGTATTTCAGTGTATCCTTCTGTTTCTGATGGTAGAAAGCCACTACGATAATCTTTCCAATGGTTTTATAACGCAGTTCGTTCGTATTGATCTCATTCAATAACAAATGATGTAACACGTACGTGTCACGTCAAACGAGGAACGTATCTCACTGATCTCTGAGTACGTGTTCCCTGATGAATGGAAGGATAATAGATGCCCATAAGATACAGTATCCACCACAAATAACGTCCTATTAAGGACCAACCTACGCACATCAGAAACGGATCTTTTCGCAGATTCCATCCTGGGGTTACAAGGCTAGTAAGTCGCCAGCAAATCACTCAATTTCGTTCAACAGATTTTGTCTTATTTTACCAATCGTTTTTATGCTGAACCCTTTTTTCAGTGAGCATCAGATAGCTGTTTGTATTATCAAAAAGAATGGATGCAATTCAAGAATGGGAAGATTTCATCCTCGGCAAATGACGGAAGGGTCGCTACATTTACTGTAATTCTATATGTCACATTAGTTCGTGGTATGCATGCTTTAATTAGAGGTATGGAGAATGTGTAAAGCATTTCCAGTAACTCGGGAATACTATTTGGAAAGCATTGTTCAAGGTACAATCTGAAAGCTTTGAATGAGGTATTTGGCCAAATCTTACTGTTCACTCAATTTCCTAATCAAATTTGCGAGTTCAAGCACACTGGGGGTTCTTTACCAACACTTTCAAGTTCTGTTATATACATCATTTCCTCCATTTGGGATTGAAGTTTCATACATTTTTCACAATTAACATATGAAATCCAAGGAATTGTACACACATGGTTGAAACGTCGGCCAGGGAAGATTTAGTCTTCACGAAACAATGGTTGTCTGTGGCAAAGATGAACATTGTGTCGGGAGACCATTTGCAAAGCCAACTGCTATTCGTATGTGTGACACTGAAAAGGAAGCAGCTTGTTCTTGCTGTAAAGTCTGAATGGATAAAGACAGTTGGATCTTGGTGGAACTGAGATGTAGTCATCTGACATATGCCACTTCAACTAGTGCGAAAATGGTGCTGACAAACTTTGAAACAGTAAACAGGAACTTGGAATTGAACCCATGGTCGCAGGTTTCTGTCACGATGATGCAACTCTCCAAACCTAAATATGGGATCTTAGAAGATTGCGCTACATTTGGGATTACAGTTTCTCTGTAAAGTACGGAGACTAGTTGATTTTTACGTAGGGTTCATTCGTGATTCGAAACCATGCTCTCGCAGGGAGGAGCCTAATCCGCAACACAAAAAGATTGCGATCTAACCCACTCAGTCATCGGGTCTAGCACAAAAAGAAGAAAAGACAGATCTGACGACTGACAGGCTAGATCACGTACTTTGTACAACACTCTGACTGGTGTATATTGGCCTAAAGCCTTCAAGAAAATGCTCAAATGTAACAATGTGTTCTTTGGGATTACACTTGGCATTGTTTTTGTTTTTTTACTGAAAAGGTGTAACCCCAAATATAACATAAATTAGATAAGAGCACTAAAACTGGCGAGGAGTAGCATTTAATGACCTTAAATGATAAAGTAAAAAATCGGTCGTATAAAATGGTATACATGCTGGTAAGATGATGAATATAAATATTGAGTATTAAATGTTGTTAAAGTAATGAATACTGGCTGGTACAAAAGATGGTTAATTCGCATCCACTTTGCGATGTGATAAATGAATTTGTCTGACCCGTTCATGCTGATATGCAATCATGTAATATCACCTTTCGCCCAGCATTGCTGTTTGTTCAAAATCCCTTTATAGCACACTCAAGCAAAGGTTTCCGATGTACCACGTGAAACAATATAAATCAATTCATTCTGTTGAAACTAATCTCCCAACGGTTTACAACTGTCTTAAATTCGGAATCAATGTGCGCGATCAGTGTCACAGTGCACGCTCCATTCACACTATGTAAACAATGATATTGCGTGGCTCAGTTAGATTGTTTAAATTGCATCCACTTTCCGAACTGTCATGCAGATATAATCCTTTCGTAATTGAAGGACCGAATACTTTAATAATAAACGGCATATCCTTTTCAGTATGTCAGAAGGAATTTACAGTGAATGCTCGAACATTCCACACCATGGAGAGTGTCATCGGCACCGATTTCAAAGGAATTCATTGCATAATTATCATATCTAATATTAGAACAGAGGCAAAACACGTCTTCAATCAACTGGTCTTTTCATAACTATGAGTGGAAACCTTCATATGCTCCCGATAATTAAAGGGTGGGACTGTTGTTCAATATTGGCTGAGTCCAGTTTTGGCTAATAATTTGGCCAAGTACATATACACATTAGCAAAGGTGTTTATTGCATATTAATAATTTTCAAAACATATTTCAGAAAAATATTATATTTTCAGAAAACTGTTTGAAACAAAATGCATATATATAAACGGCATTCAAGTTTTAGTGTTTAATATGCAGTGTGAGGTTATCCTTCCGCAGTGTTTTCTGTGTTTCATTTAGAATTTCCTCTCTGAATTAATTGCTCTTTGCAATCAGAATACGCGCGTGTGTAATGAGTATTGAAACATTTTCAGTCCCTTCAAACGTTCGTTTCACAGATCAAAAGACATTTCATCAAGAAAGAGTCGATCATTGAATAAATGTGTTTCAACCATTTTGGTATGATGTTTCTAAGCAACACCTTCTTTCATGACAGTATCTTTCCATTTATCTAAGCACTTTGGTAATCTCTTTCAACTTCAAAACAGCTTGTATTTACCAAACCGAAATTCACAGATTAGTGCTGCAGGTATTCTGATAGAAAATTTTAATCCTTTCTCAACTTTGAGTAATGTATGCAGACTTGAGTAAACATGTCACAAAGAATGGTCCTGATCTTGTTCTGATACTTATATCAAAGAAACTGAAGTATGGCTTAGCTTCTACCAGGATTGCACCATTTACTCATAGTTCCAAAGCTATATAGGTTTTGCGAATGCCACAATGCATACATGCTATAAATATGTATCTTGTTCTGATACTTATATCAAAGAAACTGAAGTATGGCTTAGCTTCTACCAGGATTGCACCATTTACTCATAGTTCCAAAGCTATATAGGTTTTGCGAATGCCACAATGCATACATGCTATAAATATGTATCTTGTTCTGATACTTATATCAAAGAAACTGAAGTATGGCTTAGCTTCTACCATGATTGCATCATTTACTCATAGTTCAAACGCGATATAGGTTTTGCGAATGCCACAATGCATGCATGCTATAAATATGTATACCCCAAGATTGTGAAAGCTAGATGACAAGTTTCATAGCATGCGTCAATATTGACTTTATAAGATTCTTCACAGGAAATGGGAAGAAGTCGTGGCGCCTGCTTATAATGCCTAACAAATTGGTTGTATTCTAAAAAGCTTTCCTATCTGACATGTTCGTTATGTTCCCTGCTATGAATGTTTAAATCCTCATGTTGTCGAAGTTGGACCTCAGAGGAATTCAATGTAGTCAAGTATCGTGTTCACAGATACCGTTGTGGTATTGATAACGTGCAGCTAATGAAATATCAAGGAATTTGTTTACCAAATCCTATCAGAACGATAGATTTGTTCCGGGGAAATCATCTTTGTGGCATTAGACAGAAGACCAGGATGTTAGAAAATAGACTGTGCTGATACAGGGCAGCGAAAGAGAGTCAGTATGTTTGAGACATGAACTGCCCCACGTGTCACTTAGGTAATCGGTTGACTAGTGATGTTAAGTTAAGATGCTTTTCCATGACTCCGTCACAAATGGTTCTTGGCACAGGATCAGTATGGGTCTTATACTGTAACTGAGGCTTGCTTTTCCCATAGTAATTTTGTGATCAGACTTCAAAGATACAACGTCATATTATAAAAAAGGCAATTTCAAAATATGTAATGTATACATCATGTTTGAATATACTGTGTCCTGCAATTGAAGAAGACTAAATGATATTCTGTTAAACACAAAATAATCAAGTGGAGCATGCCGAGGAAAGATATTTTCAAAATGACCCGTTGCAGAAACCGCAGGCGGAGTGTTTGCTTACAGATTGGCGTTGGTAATGGTTTCTTGGGTTTTCTTGGGTTTTACCAAAATGGAAAACGCCCGAGATTCAGCTTTCATCAAGTTTACATCACGTGACAAGTTTCCACACTGCTTAAAGAGGCGTTATACTGAATTCACAGGTGCATACTTTCAGCAGTGACACATGATAAGTACGCGGTCCATTACTCAGGGCATGAAAAACGCCAAGAAAACATCACATTGTTTCTCCACAATTACATTCGAAGTGAAGGTGAAGCAAATCTGTTTTGAAATATATACTCGAAAATTGAATTCCTTACAATCTAACTCAATCCAACATCTCCTTATTTCACTACATGTACAAAATCGTTTAAAATGGCAATTCATACTAAATTAACTTTGACTGGGTTGCTTATTTTTTTACAAAAAGCATAAAAACCCACACTAATAGGATCAATTTTGCTTTAAAAGAGTATGAATCTGGTTATATATCAGCTGTAGTAATGAGAAATCTGAGACATTGTGGGTGGTAGAAAAACGGGCCTTAAATGTTGACTAGGGTAGTGTGTTGTAATTGAAGAATGGCCTTTAAACGCCATTAAACACTGATACTCCCAGGCAGACTGAAACTCAAAACGAAGCCATGGTACTATTATAAGTCACCATGTGTTCTCATGGTGATTTATCATGTGTCCGAGCTAAATATCAAAAGAGAACGAGCACCCTTACCAAATGGTTTAAATGTGGACTGAAAGAATGAGAATCAAAGTGGCGTCTGATTGCACTGGTGCTTGAACTTACACTGTTCCCACCATTGCATTCAGCGCAAAAAGTTGGTTTAGTACCGTGCAATGGTACTAGGTTCAAGTAAAGGACTTAAATAAATTAAGCAAACCGTCGATTTCTCATAAGCGTTTGAATCGTCACGTGATGCAGACATTCCACTTTAGAAACGGTCATTCACTGTCAAACTTTTACTTTTCAAGAACTCTAAAATAACACAGAACGACACAAGTAACTCCAACTCTATTAAACATGAAACATTTATCAACTTGGGTGTCGAGGTTAGGTCAGCATAACCTGAACTAGAATGCACTCTAGTCTCGTAGACTACACTCGCATTTGACTCAGCGAGACGTGTTGATGTTCTGGCCAACGCACGGACAATATCTACTTCTTGTAGTGAACGTGTAGATTGTTTGTAGTACACTGGTACAGAAGTGGCATTTGTGGCCCAGAAGTTACAGCATTTGTGTTATTGAATTCTCCAAAGACATTTTCCATGTTGACCCATCTGAAATGAAAGTCAAGGTCATGGTCGCTGCTAGGAGGTGTCATAGCGGACAACGGGACCTGGTGAGAGACGTTTCGGGACGCTGGCGTCAAGGCAAGGCGAGTAGTAAACTAAGGAAGACAAGGTGGATTTGTGGCAATCCAGTGATCAACATCATGACCATCGATGGGATACGATGACATATTTCAACTAGGTCAGCGTGCTTAATCACTCGAACCTGTTAGTCGCTTCTTACGACAAGCATGGGCACTGATACACATGAAGGTCCGGGGTAGAATACGCCTTCAGCTATGCTTGCCGTAAGAGGCGACTAAAGGGATCGGATGGTCAGGCTTGCTAACTTGGTTGCCACATGTCATTGGTTCCCAATTGCTCAGATCGATGCTTATGCTGTTGATCACTGGATTGTCTGGTCCACAATCTGTGGCGGCGGTCTGTAAATAATCGAGTCGAAAACAGTCTGAGAAGGGAGTATAACTATATGCTCTGAGTATAGAGAAATACATGGCATGTTATCATTTGAACGCAAACTGAAACAGTGTACTTGACGTGGCGTCAGAAACGAGTGTCCCTCGGCTTCTACATGCATGAGTAAAAAGAAAGAACTATTCATTTTCTCTCTCTTCGCTTTTTTGATTGAAGTTAAAATAAATCTTTTTTAATTCGTAGAGGCTATAGCTTCAAGTATCTTTATTTTTTGTGCTTTCTTTTCTATGTTATTGATATCTATTATCAGAGGACAAAATCCTTTCACAGAACTCATTGCGTCTTGACAGTTTCTTTTCTAAAGGGAATATTTCGTGTCTTTTTGAAGTCTTGAATGTGGTCGTATTATTAGAAAAAAAGAAACGTCTTGTGAAAAAGATACGTTTTAAGAGATTTTTTTCTACAGTTATCCCTCAGTTCGTTCAAGTACACCTTCAGTTTCGGAGACAAAAATATTTGAAGCTAGACAAATTATAACAATAACTGACAGGTTTTACTTTGTTATTCCTGAGGTAATATTTTAAAATTTAAATTTCTTCCCTAAACAGTCAAAACATGCAAGGTCATTTCACGGTTTTGTTACATTTCAACCCGTGAAGCTGTTGTCGCAAGAGGCGACTACTGGGATCGACTGGTCAGGCTCGTTGATTTGGTTGACGCATGAAACCTTATCACAGTTGCCTGGATCGATGTTCATACTGTTGATCACTGGGTTATCTGGTTATTGACAGGCCGCCGCCAAATAGTGCGGGGTTAAACAAAAAAATCCCCAGAAAACCCCAAATAAACATACTCATGTCCTCCACAACATAGCTGTAATAGCTGTAACAGGCCCCGAGTAAGGTCCTGGCTTCAATAAAACCATGCTGATCGCAACAAGTTCCCAGATCATCAGTGTTCTCAGTCATGAAGGACCTGCTCTGTGGTGTAGTGGTTAGAGCGTCCACCCGGAGAACGGAAGGTGGCAAGTTCAATCTCAGGTCGCGTCATGCCAAAAGACGTTAAGATATAGTACTTGTTGGCCCCTGTCTGTCGCTCGGTATTAATGAGCCCACGAACTGGTCAACTCGCAGTCAGTACAGTGCATCTGGTTTAAACATAAATGAATTAAATGAAATTGAGTAGGTATAGGTGAACAAGCTGTAAGCCTATATGAACAACTCAGTGGCGCATCTCAGCAGGATAATTGTGCTCGACTGCTGCATGGTATCTCGGTGAACTAACACTATATATAACTAGGCTAGTACTAGTATGCACGCATACTTAGGCATGCACGTCATATGTGCGAAATATTTCATTCCACTTAATCCTCAGAGAATGTTGATGTCAGCATTCACATTTTGTAGGTATTCTCAAGCAGATTCTGCTCCTTATGTCTGAAGCCTATTTTTAGGTTTTGGACAAGGACCGGGTGTCCTGAATAAACCATAACTGCGTTTAAAGGTGCAAGACAACATTATGTGCAACCAGGCTGAAATATATGACACTATATACTGAATGTAGCAACTGCACACTGCGAATGCATTGACATTGTGTATATTCCGTTTGATATAGAATTTGAGCATTTATGTTTAGGAATTTGAGTTACATTTTGCTGATTATTTTTGCAATAATTCTGAGAGGTTTCCATGCTGACTTTTAATACACTGGTTGTTAACAACCGCCCTGTATTTGATACTGAGGGAATGCATCAATAGCGTTACCTTTAGGTATGGTGTGCTTTCCTTTGTCAGTGTTAGGAGGTGGACTGTGGGTTTTAAAAAGGGGAACACAAAGTCTTTGAGGTTAACGCCTTTCAAATGTCACTCGGAGGAGAAGGAATGGTCTGACTGAAATGGCACAAAAGATGATAGCGTCATATATGCCGAATGGAGACCTTCTACACCGGTTGAATCCAGGCACATTTTGGTGGTTAGATGTCTAATATGCGTTCCTCCATCAACAGAGTAAATGGCGGGCTCATAACTTTCCAGTCACCCCTTGTACTGATGTGAAGTCAGAACTTGTACTGATGTGAGGTTACCTCTTGTACTGATGTGAAGTCAGAACTTGTACTGATGTGAAGTCAGAACTTGTACTGACGTGAGGTCACCTCTTGTACTGCTGTGAGGTCACCTCTTGTACTGATGTGAAGTCAGAACTTGTACTGATGTGAAGTCAGAATTTGTACTGATGGTGAGGTCACCTCTTGTACTGATGTGAGGTCACCTCTTGTACTGATGTGAAGTCAGAACTTGAACTGATGTGAAGTCAGAACTTGTGAGGGGTCGAATTACCTGAACATTAATACTGTTGAAGCGTTGTTAGACACTCTACGTTTCGGTAGGTAAATCTTAAATATGTTTTATTTTTATTTAATAGAGAATAAAACATGAATTGTGTCAGTGCACTTGACATTTGACGTCAATGCGAATGAATACTTTTAGCGGGATCACCAAAGAGCTTTGTATTTCTACATTGGCACTATTGCATTTCTTCCCAAATTTACTCTTTTAAAATTTTTATATTTTAAAAAAGTTCACAGTCATGTTATTTCATTACGGAATCGTTCGTGACATTTTGGAAAGGTCATCATATCATTATTGATTTTTCTTTAAGGTGTTTTTAACGGCTTTAACCCTATCCGTTCCTAATACTAAATATCTGGGAATATTGCAGGTTCGCAGTATTAAATGTGTCTTCTTTCTCATTTTGTGAAATCCCCCACGCAAGCGGATGGGGCTTATAAAATTGGTTCCCCTATAAATGCTTTTTCGGAAATTTTTGTCGTGTATCCTTTTATGAATGGTAAAACAAATCCAGGAGTTTAAGTAGAGCGGTCTTCTGCGATTATTCATGAAAATGGGATAGCTTGAGGGCACCTTGCTCGGTAATGGAGTTTGGTCATAGGTAACTTGTGCATAAGTGAATAAAGACGAATTTGCCCTCTCCATTTACCCGCAGTAGCCCAAGGATGATTCTGAGCTCAGCAAATCCAGGCCTATCCAGAGTACTTCTCCTGCTCAAAGTAGTCACATTTCAAAAGCTATGGTATTGAACAAGGATCTGTGCAAATAGATTTTCCTGGCAGACCGAAGGTCCGTCGATTGTGTCTAACCGCGGAATGGCCAGCGTAATGTCGAGGATATTAAGCTGACCGCTGGTCAGAGAAGTGGACTCTCAATATGGCTGAGCATCTAGGGCAGAACGGATTGAAGGGATAATGCGCACTATTTTGTATAGATTTGCTTGGTGATGAGATAGAACAACTCGACATCCGTAAACATGCCTGGAGTGACACTTTCTAGACAAAGTGTTTTTCGATCAAGACAAAGGTGATTTAATGCGCATGTATGTCGCGGGGGATTAGAAGTAGACTCATAATAATGACCTCATTTTCACGCCTTTGTAGCCAGTCTGACCCTTATCAGTTTACGAGATCTGGGTTAGCCTTTCACTCCTTAAACCTTCTGGTACTGGTGACCGTGTCGATGGTTCAGTTGAGACAGTCCATGCCCCCAGAGCGGAAGGTTGGTGGTTCGAGTGAGTGAGGGAATTTAGATTTACAGCGCTTTTACCAATGTTCCAGCAGTATGACTTCAGGGGACACACATTTGTACCCACGTGGAGAATCGAACCCGGACCTTCGGCGTGACAAGCGAACGGTGTAACCATTAGGCTAGTAATATCGATTTATGATTTGGGCAGTTGATGAGATGGTGAGAAACGGTTGGATTGCTGTCAGACTTAGGTGGTACATCTATTGGTATCATTCATTACTTTATCCCCAGCATTTGATTATTTTAGTGTCCTGGTGGGTTGTGTTTCAACCCAGGAATTTTAGTTTCCGAATATATGACTATGACTATACACCGACGTCTGTACTTTCTACGGTCAAATAGACCCGTGAAGGTCCCGGGGTAGAATGGGTGTCGAGTACACTGTTTAAGTTTGTGTTCAAATGATAAAATGCCATGTATTTCTCTATACTCAGAGCATATAGTTATAGACCCTTCTCAGACTAGTTTCCAACGTGCGAAGATCTGGGGTAGAATAGGTTTTGAACAAACCATGCTTGCCACAATAGGCTATTACGCTTGTCGTAAGAGGCGACTAACGGGATCGGGTGATCAGACTCACTGACTTGGTTAACACATGCCATCGGTTCCCAATTGCGCAGATCGATGCTCATGTTGTTGATCACCGGATTGCCTGGTCCAGACTCAATTATTTACAGACCGCCGCCAAATAGCTGGAATGTTGCTGAGTGCGACGTAAACCTAAACTCACTCACTCACTCCACGGTCAAATACATCATAATTAAGATTAGTCATTGTAATGATTGCAAAATATTCAATATCACAATAAAATCGCTCTATAGTATCTTTAGGGGTTAATAATCTGCATTAAAAGCACCAATGTTCCTTATTTCATCACCGCCCAAGATATATATACAGAAGGTATTGGATACATCTGTGTTAATGTCCCTCTGCAGCTCTTCAGTGAAAGAAAGCTTTTAATTTGTAATGAGAAACTATATCATCACTCCTGATCAAATTCTGCTACAAAAAGAACACGCGTTGTTGCAGCAGAACATCACAAAGAATACATTCCCTCGCGATAAAAACATGGAACACAATAGGACATATGAGCTCCTCTAAATGCGACGCAGTAACAAAACCTCTGAAACGCAAAAATAATTCCTCGATCTGGTCATATTTAGTGTGCTTTCGCTCATATAGGATTGGAAGCCCGTGACTTAATCGTCTCGAAGTAGAAGCTAGTATGGTTCCTCTTATTACTGCTGATATGAATTGGTTGGTGCTCAATTCACGCATCTGTTAATCAAACATTTCAAACTCTACCTTCTACTCTGCAACAAATGATTTCCACGCTCAATAAGAATTAAAAAGCCCTAAAACGAGATTAGCGAGGAAGACGGAAGTGGCCGGATTATTAAGTGGAACTCGGATCAATAGCCGGACCGATACCTTTAGAATAATTCAATTTGATCTCTAACTTGAGAGGGTTGAACACAAAAGCACCAAATGGAGAGGAAAGCATGACAAACAAGCTAAACTTAAAACGAATTTGGTTTTATATTTATAGAGAAACCTTCTTAATGGATTGAATGTTTTGTCATTACGCCCTACCCATCTGTAGCATCGGGGAAGTTAAGAAATGCACGTTTGTTTCTCGAGATTTAGATATCCTGCTTATTTTGTCAATGCGTGATGGGGATTAATGGGTTTTTTAATATGATTTGTCTGGGGATTGAAATATATTTCTTTTTTAAAGTTTATCTATTACCTTCTCTCGTGACCAATGAGGTGAATGGGATTTCCAGACTTCTTTTTATTGGATCTAGTTTATGTTTATTCGGATTGCGTGTGTTGATCGGGTCTATTTCGCGCGACATTTTTCAATATTCTTCTTATCTGCTGTATTTTGGGTTCGTGGTTTGACAGTATAACTATGATATTGCAACTTAATGTGAGAGAAAGGAGCGATCTTTGGGGTGATGCTGACCAGCCTAGGGATCATAATCATGGAAAATTCAGGATTCAAACACATGGTAAGTGGATTAAGGTAAAACTATGGAATTTCGCACAGATAATTACTTGGACTGGGGCAGGTACTGAGTCCAGGACCGGGACCGGAACCGGGGCTGGGGCTGGGGCTGGGGCTGGGGCTGGGGCTGGGGCTGGGGCTGAGTCTGGGACTGGGACTGGGGCAGGTACTGGGACTGGGACCGGGACTTTGGGACTGGGACTGGGACTGGGACTGGGACTGGGACTGGGACTGGGACATTGTCCGACATTGCCTGTCAGCTCGTGGATTTCTCACGAAAAGAAATTCCTGTCAAAAATTGGGTAAGAGTCAAAAGGTGAAATTTGTGGAAAAATGAACGGGTTTTGTAATCAACAAGTAAATGAATCGAATCGGCGGAAATCCCTTAAACTACGTAATATGAATTTGTTGAATTATAAAAGTGTATATCATGATATCTGGAGACAAAGTCCGAAAGCACCAATACTGCGAAACAAGAGTTTGTGTGTCAGTGTGCATAATAATTCCAGAAGAGTTTACATTCATGATCAAACAGACGTCTAACCCGCTCAGCCACCGCGACTTATACTGGCGGGTTGGCTGAGCTGGTTAAACGACTGAATTTGTGTGGTGGCGATTGGGTGTCGCATGGAACTCAACCCACCAAAAATACTAGAATCTGTACTTTACTAAGAAAGTGTAATCACAAATATAAGATATACTGACAGCAAAAGAAAGGCGTGTCTGTTTGGTTTTTTTTTGAAGTTTATAAATAGAAGGCATAAACATGAGCGCTTACTTGCAGGCGATTTCAGTTTTTCGAAACTTGCTTTTCTTTTGCTGTCAGTATATGTTACATCCATATGTAACATGTTACATATGTAACATCCAGTGTTACTGAGCTGTAGACATACTGTGCAATAGACATTGTTAATTTCTGGTTAACAAAAAACATACTCTTCAAATTAGTTCATGCTTCATGAACTTCGAATGTTGAATATTTGGGCAATTTTAGAGGACAATGAATTGAAAGAGACGTTCAAAGAGGTTGAACAGGATAGGGATACTGCAAACAGTAAAGTGGAAGGTGGATAAAAACCTATATTTCATAGCTTTATAAACTACCTTCTTTTGGAGAATTATAAGACGCTCCTGACATGCCTAAAGAAACAACTGATGATATTAAATCTGGGGCTGATGATATTAAATTTCGTTATCAAGAACAAAAACATTTGCTGGGAAAATATGTCCTGTTTTTTTGTTAATCATATTTAGTTATATCTGAAACCTCAAGAGATTTCTTCTCATTTGCTGTGAATGAGCAATCAATGTTTTTCCTCTGCTCAAATCAAGTAAAGAGCAGACAGCTACCAATAACCGCCATTTTGCCTTTCGCTGCCTACAGAACCATGGACCCTATGGCAAACAGTCGTCTTGGTCGGTATCTGGAATCTATCATTAATATTCCAAGTGGTTTAGAACGCCAGAGAACCACTGACCCCATTTGTCAAACTTTTGTCATTTATCAGTAAGGGAAACGGCAAGTAGTTTTTTGCTCCTGTGAAAACACATGCGATATCACATGGAAATAAGCTATTTTGAAGTTTAGGCTTGCCCGTGATAGGCCTTCGTGATGGCATGACACAGTTTATTGCACTTTTTTCAGAAGGAAGACAATTTAAAGTTGGAGTGTGATACCCTTTCCAAAGTCTGAACAGGAAATGGGAGTTCCCCAAGGGAAGTATTTATCTGCCACTCCTTTAGTAATAAAATCAATAGTATCGCTGAAGTTTTGAAGTGGTAACGCCGATGATTCTTAAACCAGAGATTTTGTAAGCTTATACCGTGATTCTACAACGGATGTCTTTGAAAGATAATTACAGCTATGTCATGATAACATATAAAAGTGGACACTTGTAAAGGGCTTTATGTTTATCAAAATTATAACATGTTGCATCCAGGTTTGTAATAAAACGCAAAATTGCATAACAATGCAGAGTTTCTTTTAAAATAAACTCCAGTTAAAGTTCTCAAATAACAGAATTTGATTTGAAAGGCTATTTTATCCATATTATCTTCAAGGTCTATTTAAAAGATGAAGAAAGTTTGTTTCAAACAGTAAATAGGAAGGAAATCAACAAAAGCGTCTTCATCTCTTTAGATCATTGATCGGTTCGAGGCTTTACCAGGTCTGTTTCATTTATGGGTCAGCTTGCAAATCGTGCAACAGAGGGCCAGATACGACATACAGCATACCAGAACATGCATGGTGATATGAATCATACTGACCACGTCTAAAGCTAAGATGTTAGTTTTCATATTCCTCACCTTTAGACCGTAGATTTATTCAGCTCATCACTGTTAGTCCGAAAACGAAGTTTCAATCAAAATCGATTTCATCGCTTAGTATGCGCATACGACCGCATAACAATGATTCAGCTTTGAACCCCTCTGATATTGCCAGATCCTATCAGAAATACCGCTACTGCATACTGCATACTGCATACAGTCAATTCAACAAACCTCAACTGTCAAAGCCTAAGAAGGCTGTCAGGAAAACGCTGTTGTATATAGAAGAATTTTCAGAACATAAAGACAGCAATCCCTTTAATAGACCTGTCTATACAGATGAATCGAAAGATGGTGATAGAGTGGCAGCTGTGGCTGTTTCTGACAGGAGAGCTGTTTTGGTTAGAGTAACTGATGAGGGTCTATTTCTTGTCTAATCGCTCGCTCTTTTCGTGTTTTTTTGTGATATATTGAAACAATCTCACCAAAGCATTTTATTCTTATTTTTCAAATAGTTGGTCATGCATACAGACAGTATTACTGACATTTCTACCTTTGAATGGGTATCGTAGCAGTTCGTCACAATGGCATCAGACACAGCTATAAACCAGTTTCTACATCTCAAACTGGACCCGAAAAGTCAATAACAAACGGGACAAGTAAAAGTCAAACACGATCCAATAATTTTAGACAATATATCAATGATGAATAGCAGCATCGCTGGAATTAAAAGGTGGCCATCAAACTTCATGTCATTAAATCTAAACTATGACATTCCATAGCACGATCTGGATTGTCTTGTCATGAAGAGGGAATAAGTGAGTTTAGGTGTATCGTGACATCGGCAATATTCCAGTTGCAAAGTTACGAAAGTTTACGGTTCCGCTGTCAGAAATACACTTTCACCATAGGCTAGCAGTTAATGATGCTTAAAGTGCACTGCAGCAGCTTGCAAATAATGGAAGTTCCATTTTGTATGTAAACACTGAGCAGTTTTACACCAGGAGGCGATGTTCTGTCAAAGCATGTAAACTTCAAGATGCTATTAAACTGTGAATAATGAACTTAAAATGAAAAACTGTTGCATGTAACAACATGTAACAACAGACTTGCCGTGTATTTGAAGAGATTGTGAGAACTCACAAATCTTCAAAAGTGCTCGCTATTTTGCACTCTATTATATTGCTTTTGGCAATAAAGTGAGAAACAGTAGCACTTACATTACTCTGACTTGACATCAAAGATTATGAAGATAAAAAATTGGAGTTGAAGAATCAAAAAGATAGCGAGCTGAAAGTGAGACAGAATTTAAACATACCTAACCGCACCGACAAAAAGAAGATATCAGTTAAAAAATCTATAGACGTATTGTATCACAAGACACAATTTAGGAAAAGCTTCTACATTATAATATAATAATTACAATATAATAATTCTCTTAACATCTTCCCACTTTTTCCAGGCAAACCAAGAACACGTTTCCGCAAAACTTTCCCCACCTAGACAGTAATAAACTTGTCAAAATTACATGTGGAACAATCATTCTTTTTTCTGAGTAGGTTATCATTTTCAGATATATGTAGTATGGCGTGACCCTGTGGAAATGAAGACAGAAAACTACCGTTAACCACCACTGCCTCAGGATGTAGCTGCCTGTCAGAGTTAATGACATACCATGCAGACCAATGATGTGGTTCTTTTTCTAACTGTTTACACAAATGTCTTATATGGAGCCCTATAATAACGCTGGCCTTGACAAGCGAGGGATATTACCGTTGTGTGGTGGCATTCTAATCGGTGCCAAGACCTGTCACTGAAGTGACCATGCCTTGCGGCATGTTTGTAATAGTTGCATTATCTGCCATATCTGATACATACACGGCATTGCCAATAGAGGTGATGTAATTTAACATTAGTTTGTTGCAAACTAACAGACTGAGATATATCATGTGATGATATATGCTATGTATGACCAGGAGTATGACCATGCCTAAAGATGTCCGTATCCTGTGATACCTGTCACAAACACATGTAAAGGCAATAGAACTGTTTACCTGAAAAAAACCAAAAGATCACATGGGTCAAGAAGTGAATTGCATCTGACATCACTGTGTGACCTATGCACAGTACTTAGAAACGTTCCGATGGCTTTGCAGATACCCTGGATGTTGTAACATTTTGAACACGATTCGTATGACATCCCATCATAAATTTGTCTCTTTATTGCCAACAACATATTTTGTTCGAATGAAGAAGATATCGTTGTTCCTCAAAAGAATTGTGTCATGTTACGTAGTAGTACATTGCATATCAATATATCTTGCACACTGCAGCTGTATGCTGATTTTTGTGTCTTAGCACTATGGGCTATGAGGCCTCAAATGCAAAAGTACACTAGTCACTTGTCACTTGAATGCTGTAACCTTTTGAGCAGCATTCGAATGCACCAAAAAAAAAAAAAAAAAAAAAAGTCTGAAATGAATACACCAAAGGCTGGCTTCCATGAATCTCAAATCGTTGTAGGTATTACAGGCGCAATGAGACGACGTATTCCCTTTGGCTGCCATAATTCAACTTACAAAAAGTGTAACTTCGAAAATGTCACTCATATCGTGACCATGTTTCTTGGCTTTAATTCTGACAAAATTATATAATGGTGAATGGTACGTCACCATGCATCCACCCTCCTTCCAACAAAGACATCACTGTCAAATATCATGCATATCTTTTCGTACACATGCACTCATTCTGCCTGGTAGCGTTATTTCACGAACCGATTCTAATTTCTTCCCATTTGTGATTTATTGCATTATGTCATGATTGTCTTCCTGGGGCAATGAACAATGAGAAGAATAATGGAGATATTAGCATTCGGCTGCATAAAAATCAAATAGAAGTAATATATGTTACCCATAAAATCAACGCTTCCTTGTGACTGATTGTAAATGGAAGCTGCTGGAGGATACCAAGGACAACTGACATTGCCCCGCATTCAACTCTTTAAACATTGTTATATCCTACAGGAATGACAATTTACTTTGGGTTCTGCAAGCGACCAAGTTAATACACACTATTTCCAACGTAATCGTCCAGTCATGTTTCCTGAAAAAAGAAATTCCAATAAAGTGGAATATCGGTAATGAGGTATATTGCCTCGGATCAAGACATGTAGGGCAGTAAATTGTAATTTTGTCTGCCGAATCAGCCGTTTTATATCGTAAGAATTCACAACTTCCGTAAATCACACGTAATCGGCCACTAAAATTCTGCGTTATGATTTGCTGCGAGATAAATGCGGCAATTGCTTCCGGTCGTGTCAGTTCAGGGTCAAATGGCAGCCATGATGGAGCAAGAGGAACGCGTTAACTAGCGGATGCCTGATCGATCACATTTGACGCCATTGTTCAATTAGTTCTCCATGAGTTACGGAGTAAATATTGCAATATATTAGTTTCTGTGATGATTAATGCCTTCGTGGAAGTCTCGTCTTCATCAGTCAAGAAATAAGCCTGAAATAATAACCGTTACAAGTTGACCTAAGTCAAAACACCCTTTGTCACGAAGGGCGCCCGTACATGCTGATTTATTGACTATTAACAGAATTGTACTTTTATGAAGAAACGCTGTTGTTTATCATGCAAGTGAGTGAGTGCGTTAATACTTAACGTCACATCGGCCATATCGTGGCGAATATCATACTAGTAACGCAAGGGGTTGTTAACACTCTCTAATCATTCTCCACCTGAAGGTAGTACAGTTACAGTTTTATCATACACGTTTAAACACGAAGCCATGACGAATCACTAAAAGGGGGTGTTAACATTCTCTAATCATTCTCCACCTGAAGGTAGTACAGTTACAGTTTTATCATACACGTTTAAACATGAAGCCATGACGAACCACAAAAAAGGAGTGTTAACATTCTCTAATCATTCTCCACCTGAAGGTAGTACAGTTACAGTTTTATCATACACGTTTAAACATGAAGCCATGACGAATCAATGAATGGGGGTGTTAACATTCTCTAATCATTCTCCACCTGAAGGTAGTACAGTTACAGTTTTATCATACACGTTTAAACATGAAGCCATGACGAATCACTAAAAGAGGGTGTTAACATTCTCTAATCATTCTCCACCTGAAGGTAGTACAGTTACAGTTTTATCATACACGTTTAAACATGAAGCCATGACGAATCACTAAAAGGGGGTGTTAACATTCTCTAATCATTCTCCACCTGAAGGTAGTACAGTTACAGTTTTATCATACACGTTTAAACATGAAGCCATGACGAATCACTAAAAGGGTGTGTTAACATTCTCTAATCATTCTCCACCTGAAGGTAGTACAGTTACAGTTTTATCATACACGTTTAAACATGAAGCCATGACGAATCACTAAAAGGGGGTGTTAACATACTCTAATCATTCTCCACCTGAAGGTAGTACAGTTACAGTTTTATCATACACGTTTAAACATGAAGCCATGGCGAATCACTAAAAGGGGGTGTTAACATTCTCTAATCATTCTCCACCTGAAGGTAGTACAGTTACAGTTTTATCATACACGTTTAAACATGAAGCCATGACGAATCACTAAAAGGGGGTGTTAATATACTCTAATCATTCTCCACCTGAAGGTAGTACAGTTACAGTTTTATCATACACGTTTAAACATGAAGCCATGACGAATCACTAAAAGGGGGTGTTAACATTCTCTAATCATTCTCCACCTGAAGGTAGTACAGTTACAGTTTCATCATACACGTTTAAACATGAAGCCATCACGAATCACTAAAAGGGGGTGTTAATATACTCTAATCATTCTCCACCTGAAGGTGGCGTTATAGTTGTAGTGGAGTTATAGTTATAGTTTTAGTTTTATCATTCACATTTAAACATGAATGCATGCTTTGTCACTTTCTTTCGGAAAGTGAAAGTGGCGTTCAATCATTAACCACCTGAAAGTGATGTACAATTATTTATCATCTTATAGTAATGTTTTATCATTCTCCACTTAAAAGCGATGTACCATCTTTCATCATCTGAAAGTGAAGTTTTACCATTCACCCTCTGAAGGTGAAAGCGATGTTCTATCATTCATCACATAAACGTGACGTTTCGTCATTCACCCTCTGAGAGTGGATATTTTAGAGATATTTTAACCTTCTGTCCTGAAAGTGAAATTGGTATTTTATCATCCAACCTCTGAGAGTGAAGTTTTATAACTTTTGTAACTAATCCTCGGAGAGTGTTAACGATGTTTTATCTTTCATCATCTAAGGGTGAAAATGCATCTTCAGCAGTATTTCAGATATATCAACGGAATGAGTAGGGAGCCAACCACACAATGATGCAGGTAATAACGAGATGAGTGCAGCAATATTCTAGCAATATCACACCAGAAATGGGCTTCACACAATCTAACCATGCGAGGAATCGAACTCGGGTCGTCAGCGTTACAAGAGAACCACAAGGCTACCCTACACCATTGAATAGCAAGAAACTGTCATTCAAACTAACGCTCACTGCTTGTGACAAAACTAAAGGATACAACTCTGTATCGCGAATCACGGTACTTTATTCGACGAGGCCAGTAACCTTGCACGGCGGACCCTTGAACCTTGATCATCCAAACGTGGCCTCATAATCGGACAATCAAAGAATCAGGTATGTGCAGTACGAGTGTACGACACTAATAGATGTATTGATAGCCAAGAAACAGTGTGTCGTAGGGAAAACAACCGAGTATTTTAGACGTGATGACAAGGGATCAGCCACAGATTCCTCATTCGATCAGTATTTAGGTTCTTGGGATTTATTTTGAATGCGTGTCTGACATAATCTGACGTCCAAAAACCCCTTTACAACAGATTGACATCGATCTGGAGTAAAACCACAAAAGGTAGACGCATGAAAGTCTTGAAAAGATCACAATGCCACCATAAAACACGCTGTAAATGACAATCATACACCGTCTAGTAATGTTGTCACAGCACCACATATTGAGGTGGAGTGTCGAAATCGAATATTCAGAACACTACTCAAGGACTGGAGCACACGGAAGATCAAGTTCGAATACACGGATCATTAGTGGGATGTGTGACATCCCAGTGCCTCAGTACACGCAAGAAGGCAGTCGTCTGATGACGCCACTTGCTATATATGTTGCCATTCTTTTTGACGGGCCTGAATGAACTTTTGTCTGTTGGGTGAAGTCGCCGATCCATGGCATCAAAGTCGTGTTCAATTGGTGATATGTCTGGGGAAGCTGCCGACCAAGGCAAAACGTTGACGTTGTTTGCTGCCAAGAAGTTCTGGACGATTTGTGCTACATGAGACCTGGCGTTGTCATGCTAGTAAACGACACCTTGTGGCTGCTGTTGGAGAAATCGAAGAACAGTTGACCGATGAATGTGGTCAGTGTACCGCTGAGCTGTCAAGTTTCTGTTTACGATGATCTTCTCTTGTTCACAAATCCTCCCCCCCTCCCCAAACCAAAACACCACCCCCAGCATACCGAACGACCTCTTGAACACAAACAAGCTGCTGTTCGTTCACCCCTTCTACGATACACAGGTTGACGACTGTCAGCCCTGTATAAGCTAAATCGAGTCCCTTCAGTAAAGACGATCCTCTGCCTGTTATGTCGCTGCCAACGTCGTACATTTCGGACCCTTCACAATCTTACGTTATCAGTTGCTGTCTTCTGTACGGTCTGTAGGATCTGATTCCTTGGGCCCTCAGTCGCCTGACAGCTGTCAATCGACTTACCAAGTGTCCCAAGGCATTCCTCACCGATGACGTCACTGTCAGGAAATGGGTACGGAGGTGCACGGTGCGTAGGTACCGGTATTCATGGGGTGTTGCTGACCTCGGGCTTCCTGTTCATGGTCTGTGTGATGTCTTCCCTGTCTGTCTGTAACGTTGCATGAGATTGAAAACAGCGACAGGTGAACAACCAAGCGTTCTTGCAACGGGTGCATGGGTGGCTCTCATCTATCATGCCATACCAAGGCGCTCTCGCGTTGATCTAGTGTCAGTCCTGGCATATCTTTGGTGTTCGTTTTTCATTGTGGGTGTCTGACGTACTCTCGGTTTGGCGCTTATACCCTCTTTACGGGTACAGCTACAGCACGTGTTTTTCAGTTTTCGCGTTTTACTCAGCAAACATGGCGTGCACGGTGACCAGTTTCTGTATACAACATTGTTGTCTTTGGGCTATGTCTTTAACATTAAATAGTTGCATAAACGTCAGTTTATTTACGTTAAACACATACAGGGAAGGATGCAGGTAAAACTACGTGTGTACGGGCAACCTTAAGCACCGGTATGTGTTGTTGAACCTCCTGTCATCATCGTGGGTGGTAGTGGTCCCTGCATCAACTCTATCGACAAAATTGAGATGCACAAGTAACTCTGTGCTTGTTTTTTTTTAAAGCTATAGTTGAAATAAGGATACATGCCAGACGACCACCGCCTTTCAAAAGCCAGATACCAACTCAAAAAGATGTTTGTGAAATGACGTCTCGCGTCTCGTCTTAGCGCGCAAATGCGTCCTTGAGCTGCGCTCAGACTACAATATATTGCTAATTCAGCAGATTATATTGATCGTCACAGTGCATAACAGGCACATGATGTGCAATAAATCAAGCCTTAGCGGGTATTCTATCATGTGCACTGGCAAATCGTATACACGCATCAGGTTATCACTCCAGTATCAATACCTCATGGTCAAGCCAGTTTACAGAGGATCTGATCAAGAAAATAAACAGAATAAAAAAATGTTATTGTGATAGTTTTAGCATGATATATTATAGTGAAATAACCTTTCTAAAAGGGCCAGACAAATGAGAGCCTCTGTTCGTTGTACGCAACCAAGTACATCTTTCTGTCTGGAATGGCTCTCATGAAGGATTAATTGGAAAGTTAAAGGTTTGGTATCTTGGCTCAGTGACATTTTCCTGAGACGGAAACTCACATAACCTCTTTTGAAGCTCAGGTGATGTTTCAGTTGCAAAGATGAAAAACGTTAGTATTTCAGAGTAGAAAATGTATAAATATTGGACAATCATGACGTCTTGTTGATGTATCCAGAACATAGAGATCATCATGATTTTTGTTACAAAAGATATGCAGTCGATTCGAAATGTAGCTTGGGATTACAGTCTAACACTATTTTATCGCACTTCGGAGTCTTAGAACGACATAGCCATCAGGGTCCCTTTCCTCTTTTAGCAAAAGCAGTTAGCATTTGAGGTTAATAAGGCAGGGTGGTAAGTACAAACAATAGCATGTATCCGGGATTCGAACCCACATATTCAGAGTCAGGCACTAACTCGCCAGCACACAAAGTCAGACATCTAATCCACTCAGACACGGTTTCCAAGCTTCTAAACAAAAGTATTGCGATGTGTACTTGAGAAAGAAAAATCCCAATATATGTTACATTCATGGAATTTTGAAAGGTGGTTGGGGGTTGGGGATTCAGGGTTCGAATCCCCTGTACCACCCTTTGTGCAAAACAATCTTCTATGTGGTCTTAAGTCAGTTTCAACAGGAGGGGTTCCAAGCCCCCTCTCCCCCTTGGATACGCTCATGACATTTGAGCACTTTCTCAAATGGCATTGTGTCTTCTGGATGGCGGAAGTCTCATTTCTGTGATTTGCTGCCACTAGTCCTGATTACTAAAACCGAATACCTCCGTTGTTGTCGACGCCCTGAATCCATACTACACTCACGGTGCTGGTTAACTATACGGTAAATCCGACAATATGACAGATGTGGATGTCACCTGCTTTCATTGTACGACCTTAACTGAAACCATATGTCAACGGCAGCACTCAGCAACTGGCCCTGCAACATGGAACCCCTCAACAATACAGTCATTGGGGTCCTTCATACCGACATTTCACACATTTCCTTATGGGTTTATCTATGTAGCTCTTTAACTCTTTACATAACAAGCATAGGACATCACAGTATGTCTTGTAGATTATTGAGAAGGGACTTTTCTCATGTCCTTAGTCCTGTTGGAAAAATACGGAACTCAAGTGGATAGACTTTTACCTGTATAGGAACCGACGGCTGCATAAAAAATACCGAATGATTCGTGTAGAAGCATATTTTACTTTATTCTCTGTGCAGAGTAGGGTTCCTGGGGCAGGTTGAAGGTCAAGCTAAAACATCACTTGATACTGTTCTGATACTGAATCAATACCGCCAACACGCAGTGTGCAAAATAACCACTGGCCCGCTAGTCCATGGCTAGTAACAATCCGCAGTCTCTGGCCTTACTGGCTAGTGAATTTTCATGGTGCCATCTTTACACATATCACTCTCTCCGAATTGTTATTCTAGACTTTTCAACCATGCAAGATTTTGTCCTGATAAATGATGGTATTTTACCAGTTTGTAACTGTTTGTTTTCAGTTTTAGTATTCTCATTTGCTTGTGAAATGTTTTTGAAATGTTTTTCGGCCTCGTAACTCTGAGGCATAGCTAGCCCGACTGGAAACTATTCGGCACACTGTCTCACCTGAGTAACATCTCACTCATGGAGGAATTGCGACTTGAGGACAAGTGAAAAATATACATAATATACATATTTATTGATATTTATTACGTTTCCCAAAGCAAAGACTTCAACATCAAGTCTAGGTCTAGTGGCATCCTTGTGGTGAACTGAGAACGAGATCATGTGTATTTTAAGCAAGTAAGAAGATCATGTGGACAATTTTGTTGCTGCCCCGAATATTTCTCAAATGGAAATAAAAGGACACTTTAGCAGTTTCGACATAGGAAATAAAATAATTATAAACTGTTTATAGGAACAGACATATAACATGTACAAAGTGTTTATACTAATATAAACTTTCCAAATTTTAAAACAAATCACAAGATGCATTTATGTTTTAAAGTGGGAAACGATACAGTATGGTGATACTCTACCTTTTACGTGAGAGTCTTGTACACTGAAAAGTATTGCAAAACAAACTTCAGCAGCAATTTACATGACTGGATCATGCTGATATGTAAAAATTGTCACCTTCAACCAGGGTTGCTGTTTTTTCGCAATCCCTTTATAGCACACTCGAGCAAAGGTTTCTGATGTATCACGTCAAACAATCTAAATCAATTCATTCAGTTTACATCTCTCCTAAATTTTGAATCAATGTACGTGATCAGTGTGATAGTGCACCGTCCAGTCTCCCTTTGTAAACAATGATAATAGGTAGCTCAGTTAGATTCTTTAATTTGCAAACTGTCATGCGTATATATTACTGTCATAATTGAAAGAATTGAAATGTTAAACTGCAGATCCTTGTCAGTATATCAGTAGAAGTCAAAAGCGAATGCTTAAACTCCCTTCACCATGGAAGTGAGACAGACAGGAAAGTCATTCATTGCATTGTTATTACATTCCATATTAGAAGAGAGGCAAAACACGTCTTTAATGAATGTGTCTTTCTATAATTGTGAGAGGAAACCTTCATTTGCTCCCTATTATAAAAACATGACACTTTTGTTCAATATAAGGTATATTGAATTGAGTCGCTGTTAGTTTGACCATATACCTGTTAGCAAAAGTGTTGTATGCATATTCATAATTTTCAAAACATCTTTCAGAACACATTTTCCCAGAAAACAATTTGAAAGCAAAACGTAATGATACATACGACATTCACGTTTTAATGATAATGCACACTGTGAGGTATTCCTTCAGTTGTGTTTTCCGTGTTCCATTTAGAATTTCCTGTCTGAATTAGTTGCTCTTTGAAATTAAAGTACGTGCGTTTGATATGAGTATTAAATCATATTCAATCCCTTCAAACTTTTGTTTCACAAATCAAAAGACCTTTCATCAAGAAAAAGTCGATCAATGAATATATGAATTTCAACAATATTAATATGATGTTTGTAAGCAACACCCTCTCTCGGGACAATATCTTTCCATCTCTTTTTCATCTCTTTCAGCTCTAAAATATCCTCTATTTATCAAACTGCAATCCATAGATCAGGACTGCAGTTATTCAGACAGAAATGTCCGTGAAAAGATTAGTCCTGTCTCATCTTTCAGTAAGGGATGCAGACTTGGGTAAACATATGTCAGGGAATATGGTCATGCTTACCTTCTACCAGGATTAATCTATTTACTCATACTGACTTCAAACGCGACGTAAGTTTTGTGAATGCCACAATGCCTGTATACTTCCAATATGTGTAATCTGAGACTGTGAGAAGTACACGGCAAGTTTCATAGTATGGGCCAGACTAATTTTAATCAATTAAATTTGCCATCAGTGCCTGAAGGACGTTTCGGCCGACACAGAACGCAACATAGGTACACTGTTGCTGTTGAAATCAGCTTTCAGCTGAAACTCACCAGAAGAGTGACGGTATATTCCGCATTATTTCGATGAGATTAACATGCCCTTGTTTATGAGACTGCTGACAGTGGTCCAGAATATGGTGGTGATGGCGGAGAGATAACACTTGCTGACTGTCTGACCTTCTAAGCCTCCCACAGACAAATGTAATCTGTAAAGGTATTATTTTATAGCATATTTCATTCATTTGGATGCGTGGCTGAGAAACTATTAGGTATCGCATGCTTGTTGCTGAGACATGTAGCGTCATTTTCTGTCCAGGTTGATTTAAAGAAAAATGAAGTAGAAAAAATGTCCAAAAATGCCATAAATGAAATTCACATGCTCAAATTACCTGTCCAATATGTTCTAATAAGTGGCTTAAAGCAATTCTATAACTTAGAATATATATGCACACAAAAACAAATTTTAACTTTTTCTGGTAGACATTAAATCGTGCATTATCTTTAAATCATTTGTTCAGGGATTGCCCCGAGGACCGCTTTAGTAGACATTTTTGTCAGAAGATTCTATCGAAGATTCCCAACTTAAGTAGCTTGTGAAAGTGAGAAAGGAGTCTGAAATTTAACTTCGTTGTTTCTTTGGGTTGATAAGGCTTTGCGTGGTTAGTGAAAGATCCTACGTGTATGTAATTAAAGGTACAAGATCATTCGCTGTTCTCTGAACATCACCATGGTCTCATTTTCCTACGGAGGGCTCATGTAATACAGTCGTATAATGAACCGCAATCTGTTGTCCATAGATGCCGTGACTTTGTTTCCACGTGCGAGAACACAACCCTGATACTTGTGGATTTCACAAACGTGATAAATGTCTCAGACCTGCCTCAAGTCTGACGCTCTCCGAATGAAGACGACACATGGAAGAATTAATCAAACTGACAGTCGTTTGCTTTTCACTTATAGCCTCACAATCAAATTTTGAAGCTTGGTTTATGTGAGTGAGTATTGTTTTATGCCCCTTTCAAAAGTACTCCAGGAAGGACACCAGAAATGGGTTTCGCACTTTGTACCCATGTGGGGAATCGAGCCCCGGCACAGTGCTGGTAGCTGGTAATATCAGTGTATATTCTTCATTCCAATCTCAACAACATTCAAGTATATCAAATAATCACTCAGGAAGATGTGGCATTGTTCAACATAAGATAGCATAACATACCGTAGGTAAATATTTATGTTGGAGGTGTAAGGTTAGAGGATTGCCGAATCCGGCATAAAACACCATTCAGTTATTCAGTTTGATATACATAGTTAACTGAATGTTAATTCAGTGGAGCGGCAGTGGGGTAACCTGGTTACTAAAGCGTTGACTCGTCACGCCGTGGTATCCACATATGGATACAATTTGAATATGGAAGCCCTTTTCACCCACCGTTAAGATATTGGTGGAATATTGCTGAAACGGACGTCAACCGAAATCACTCACTATTACAGGGTATCATTTTGTTACTGACGGTACAAAGCCACTACAATTACACTCATGTGCGACGTTGTGCAAAGATATTCCACTATGTCAACAATCTTTCCAGTGGTTTTATATCGCGATTCGTTCGTATCGACCTCACCCTCTAACAAATGATGTAACACAAATACGTACGTGTCACGTCAAACGAGGAACGCTTCTCACTGATCCCTGCGTAAGTGTTCCCCGATGAAGGCAAGGATTAAAGATGCCCATGAGATACAGTATCCACCACAAATAACCTCTTATTAACGACCACGCACATCAGGAACAGATCTTCTCACAGATTCCATCTGGAGGTTACAAGGCTTGTAAGTCGCCAGCAAATCATTCAATTTCGTTGAATAGATTTTGTCTCTTTTTCCCAATTGTGTTATGATCAACTTTTTTTTACAATGAGTATCAAACAGCTCCTTGTATTACCCCAAAGAATGAATGGAATTCAAGAATGGTAACATTTCATCTTCAGCTTCATTTACTGTAATCCCATACATTAGTTCATGACATGTATACTCTGACTGGAGGTACGGAGAATATGGTAAACATTTTCAGTGATACTATTTGAGAGGCACGGGCCTGATTGAAGGTACAATCCATAAACTTCGAATGAGGTTCTTGACCAAGCCTTAGTCCTCACTCAATTTCTTACGCAAATCCGCTGGATCAAATATTCTAACCTATTTTGTGTGGTTAACACTTTCACATTCAAATTTCCTCCGTTATGGTTTGAAGTTAGATTTGTATCGGATTTCACATTTGTTATTTGAATTCCAGTGAACCTATGCCATCACGTATAGACACATGGTAAAGATGTAGACCAGAGAAGATGTGTTCGTCACTAAACAAGACGATTAACGACTTGACTTGGTTGATACGTGTCATCATTTCGCAGTCACATCTATACAGCTGGAATCTTGCGTCAAACAAAAGAAAAGAAACTAAGGCGTGTATGCCATTCAGTTTTATCTGTGATGCTATAAATGAAGCACTTAAGGCAAACAAGAACGTTGTTACTGAAGACCATTTCGAAAGTCAACTTCTATTCGTATGTGTGACACTGAAAAAGAAAAAAAAACTTGTTCTTGATGGCAAGCAATGGATAAAGACAGTTGGATATTGGTGGAACTGAGATGACTTGTACCACTTGAACTAGTGCGAATATGGTGCTGGCAAACTTTGAAACCGTAAACAGGAACTTGGAACTGAACCCATGGTCACAGGTCTCTATCACGACTAAATGACACAACTCTCCAAATCTAAATACAGCGTCTTAGAACACAACGTTACATTTAGGATTCAGCTTTCCCAGTAAAGTACAGGTGCTGGTTCATTTTTAGTTAGATCTCATGATTTGAAACCACATTCTCATATACGTAACTGGCAGGACCCACTAAGTCACTGATTCTGCCACAAATACATTAAGTGATACGGCAGTCAATATCACGTTCTTTGTGTACCATTCTGACACATGTAATTTGGCCCATGGTCGATGGAATGAGCCTTTTCGAAAGTGGTTAAATGTAACAACTGTCTGGTTTTGGGGATACGCTTTCTTATTTACTTACAGTTTGTGATTCCGAAAAGAATGTGTGCTACATTTGACCACTTCCTAAAATATATTGTGTATTCAAATGCCGTCAGTATTCATATTTTTGGAAACAAAGTCACCTAAATGAACAAGAAACGTCATTGCATGAAGGTGAGTACCAAGAAGTGATAAATGAATTTTTCTGATCCGTGCATGCTGATATGTAATCAAGTAATATTACCTTTCATCCAGGGTTGCTGTTGGTTCACAATCCCTTATAGCACACTGGAAGAAAGGTTTCTCATGTATCACGTGAAACAATATAAATCAATGCATCCTGTTGAAACTAATCTCCCAACGGTTTACATCTATCTGAAATTCTTGATCAATGTATGCAATCAATGTGATAGTGCATGGCCCAGTCTAAACAATGAGTATAGGTGCGTGAGTTAGATGGTTTAATTTGCATCCACTTTGCAAACTGTCTTGCAGGTATAATCCGTTCGTAATTGAGTGACCGAATGCTTTAATAATGAACGACACATCTTGTCAGTATGTCAGTATGAGTTAAAGGCAAATGCTTGAACTTTCCTCACCATGGAAAGGAAGTAATTACAGAATTATATAATTTAATGTTAGGACAAAGACAAAACACATCTTCAATCAACTTTTTTTCATAACTGTGTTAGCAAACCTTTAGGTGCTCCCTATTATGAATGGTTGACGCTTTTGTTTCTTTTTGGCTGTTTTCAGTTTGGGCTCCTATTTTGACCATGTACAAAGGTCTTGCATATTCATATGCATGAATTTCAAAACATTTTTCAGAACACAATTTCATTTTTCAGAAAACAGTTTGAAACAAAATGCAGTATTTACACGACATTCGAGTTTTGATGTTTAATGCACACTGAAAGGTTATTCCTTCTGTAGTGTTTTCTGTATTCCATATCGAATTTCCTGTCCAAATTAATTGCTTTTTGAAATCAAAGTACGTCCATGGGTTATGAGCACTAAAACATATTCAATCCCATCAACCGTTCATTTCACAATTTGAAATCAAAAGACCTTTCATCAAGAAAGTGTCCATCAATGAATATATATGCTTCAACCAGTTTGATATGGTGTTTGTAAGCGTCACCCTATTTCATCTTTCCATTTATAGTCTGGTTCATAATTATTGAGAATTTTTCTTCTTACTTTGAGCTATCCTAACACCTCAACTGATTCACTGATACTTAATCTAATGGTATAAGGGAGGTAACTCATCTTGGCCTACTGAGTATAGTATAATTAGAGTTACCTCCCCTGAATTTGTAGCAGACGTCATTTTCCTCAGCACTGTCAACAATGTCTGCTGAAGATAAAAGAAGGTTGATTTTTGAGTTGTGTAATCAAGGAATTGATGATGTAAATACATTGGCAGAGAGAACAGGAACTCCTCTTTCTACTGTGTATAGGATTAGGAAGAATTTTAAAGAGGGAAAGGATTTTGGGCACCAGAAAGGAGCAGGGAGACCCAGAAAACTGGACTTCTCAGATCGCGTCCGGCTGGGAATTTTAGCGTCTAAAAAGCAAAGGGCAAGCATCTCCAACATCAGGTATGAAATGATAGAAAGGGGATCAACAGTTGTATCAAAATCTACAGTTAGAAGAAATTTGATTGATCTTGGATGGGAGAAAAAGACTGGAATTCCTTCTCCTCTCATGAAACAAGAACAGAAAGACAGGCGTGTTGAGTGGTGTTTGGCACATGAAAACTTTGACTGGGAAAATGTGATTTTTACTGATGAAAGCTCAATATGGGTATATCCCAATAATGTGAAAATATGGACAAAGTCTGCGTCAGCACCGTTGTATCAACGACCTAAATACAGCCCAAAGTTTCATGTATGGGGAGGGATATCCTTATTAGGAACGACCCCGCTGTGTGTGTTTGAGGGAAATCTGACAAGTCAACGCTACACTAACATATTAGATAATTTTCTCCTTCCAAGTGCACATGTGTTTTATGGAAATGACTGGATTTTGCAGCAAGATAATGATCCTAAACACACCGCAAAACATGCCAAGCAGTGGTTTCAGGAGAAAAATGTGACTGCATTACCATTTCCTGTATATAGTCCTGACTTAAATCCCATTGAGAACATTTGGGGGATGATGAAGGAATGTGTGAATCAAAAGGGGATGACAAAAATTGAAGACATGAAGAGAGAAGTGGTCCGATACTGGGACAACATAACTCACGAGACACTAACCTCTCTGATAGGAAGTATGCCTACCCGTCTTAGACTGTGCCGTGAAGCTCAAGGAGACTTGATAAAATATTAAATTGTTACCTACACAACATGAAAAGGTCAGTTCACTTTCACAATACATTCAATTTTATCTGATTTGTTCTCGTTTAATAATATGAAATGCTTTAGCTATTCTCAATAATTTTGAACCATACTGTATCTAAGCACTTTGGTAAACTCTTTCAGCTACAAAATACCCTCTATTTATCAAACCGAAACCCACAGATTAAAACTGCAGTTATTAGGAAAGAAACGTCAGTGTAAAGATTAGTCCTGTCCTAACTTTGTCTAAGGTATGCAGACGTCTGATACTTACATCAAAGAAACTGATGTATGGCTTAGCTTCTACCAGGACTGAACCACATGTTTATATTGATTTCAAACGCGATTCAGGTTTTGCGAATGCCAAAATGCATGCATGCTTCCAATATGTGTAATCCGAGATTGTGAGAGGTTCATGGCAGGCTTCATAGCATGCGTCAATATTGACTTTACAAGATTCTTCACAGGAAATGGGACGATGTCGTGGCGCATCCTTGTGATGCCTAACAAATTGGTTGTATTCTGAAAAAGCTTTCCTATCTGGCATGTTCGTTATGTTATCTGCATTTTGTTTGATGGTATTGTACCTTGAAATGGAAGTAAAACAAATGATATTCTGTTTATCACACAATGATCAGTGTGGAACACACAAGGAGAACATTTTACAAAGTAATTATACAAGACGAAACAATATTGCGTTCATTTTTAAGTCTTCAAAGCGGGATATATGTGCCCAGTTGCTGTTTAAACTAGTGTTCAAGCTGAAACGCACATACTATAAAATAACAAGTAGCGTATATTATAAGTCGATGTGATAACGCATTTATCTAGCTGAATGTTTTCACTAAATCAAAACAAAACAACACGCATCAAATCGACTTGCTGCCATGTTGAAAAAATGTCGTAAATTGAATTCCTCACAATCTAAGTCAACGCTACGTCTATTTATTTCATTACACCTACATACTTTCCCCACTTCAAAATGGAAATTCACACTAAATTAACTTTGACCGAGTTGTATATATTTTACAAAAAGCCCAAAATAAGCCCAAAATAATAGGATCAAATTTGTTTTTAAAGAGTATCATTTTGTTTTAAATGTATCTGTAGCGGTGATATCTGAGACATCGGAATGGTAAAGAAAAGGACTGGAAATGGTGACTAGAGTAGAGTGCTATAATTGAAGGATAACCGTGGAATAGCATTAAACATTGATACTCCCAGGCAGACTGGAACTGAAAAGGAAGGCATGTAGGCTGCTGCACAAGCAACGCTGAGAGAGTCTAATTAGTTGTGAGTGAAAATACTTCCACGTGGAAGACAAGCGGTACTCACAAATCTAATCAAAATGGAAGATGGCTTGGCACGGTCAAATAGCTTAGGACAAAGTTGACCAACGACGGGATTAACATGTCCTTGTTTATGCGACTGCTGACCACTTGTCCAGAATATGGTGGTAATGGAGGGGAGGAGAGATAACAGTTGCTGATTGTGTGACCTCCTAAGCCCCTCAAAGCTAAATGTAATGTGCAATGTTATTATTTCAAAGCAAAACGTTCTGTTTGGATGGGTTGCAGAGGACCTATAACATATAGCTTTCTTGTTACTGAAAACATGTAACGTCAGTTTTTAATTTTAAGAAACCGGAGTAAGTAACTTTATCTATGAGTCTGACTTTCCAACATTGATTTTCTATAAGGTTTCGATATATAACTATATAACTATGATGTATTTACACATTTTGGAAATTTTTTTCTGGACGACATGAATTGTGCATGACCTTAAAGGTCATTTGCCCAATGACGGCCCCGAAGATCGCGTCATCAGGCATTTTTGTCAGAAGATAGTGTCAAAGATTCCAAAACGAAACAGCTAGGGGAAGTGACAAAGAAGCCTGAAACTTAACTTCAGTATTTGATAAGGCTTTGTATGGCGATTGAAGGATCCTGTGCAATCACAAGTAAAAACGTCATTTTGTTCTCTGTACATCTCCAGGCTCGTGGCTTAGTAACTTTGTGTCAACGTGCGTTGGATACTCGTGGGTTTCACAAGCGTGATAAACGCATCACTTCTGATGCTCTCCCAGATGAAGACGACACATGCTGGATTTAATCAAACTGACTTCCCCTTTGCCTTTCAAACATAGCTTCACAACCAACTGCTGTAGGCTGGTTAAAGTGAGCGAGGGAGTTTTGTTTTATGCCACTTTTAACAGTATACCAGCAATGTGACGGCGGAGAACACCTGGAATGGGCTTCATACATTGTACCCATGTGGGGCATCGAACCCGGGTACGGCCCCGTAGTAGGTAAAATGAGTCTATATTCTTTTTGCTGCTTAACGCCCGCCTCGACAAGATTTATTCCCGAATAATAATTCAGGAATATATGACGTAGTATAACACTCGCTAAAATAATTGATGTTCAAAGTGGAAGGATGATTTGCCGATTCTGGCATAAAACACCATTCCCTTATTCACTTTGATACACATAGCTAACTGAACGTTAATTCAGTGTAGCGGCGATGGGGTAGCCTGGTTGTTAAACCGTTTGCTCGTCACGCCAAAGTCCCGGGTTCGATTCCACATATGGATGCGATGTGTGAATCACGTTTCAGGAGTTCTCGAACGATAAAATATTGCTGGAGTTTTTTAAAGGGCATGTCAAACACAACTCGCTCAGTATTTCAGTGTATCCTTCTGTTTCTGATGGTAGAAAGCCACTACGATAATCTTTCCGATGGTTTTATAACGCAGTTCGTTCGTATTGATCTCATTCAATAACAAATGATGTAACACGTACGTGTCACGTCAAACGAGGAACGTATCTCACTGATCTCTGAGTACGTGTTCCCTGATGAATGGAAGGATAATAGATGCCCATAAGATACAGTATCCACCACAAATAACGTCCTATTAAGGACCAACCTACGCACATCAGAAACGGATCTTTTCGCAGATTCCATCCTGGGGTTACAAGGCTAGTAAGTCGCCAGCAAATCACTCAATTTCGTTCAACAGATTTTGTCTTATTTTACCAATCGTTTTTATGCTGAACCCTTTTTTCAGTGAGCATCAGATAGCTGTTTGTATTATCAAAAAGAATGGATGCAATTCAAGAATGGGAAGATTTCATCCTCGGCAAATGACGGAAGGGTCGCTACATTTACTGTAATTCTATATGTCACATTAGTTCGTGGTATGCATGCTTTAATTAGAGGTATGGAGAATGTGTAAAGCATTTCCAGTAACTCGGGAATACTATTTGGAAAGCATTGTTCAAGGTACAATCTGAAAGCTTTGAATGAGGTATTTGGCCAAATCTTACTGTTCACTCAATTTCCTAATCAAATTTGCGAGTTCAAGCACACTGGGGGTTCTTTACCAACACTTTCAAGTTCTGTTATATACATCATTTCCTCCATTTGGGATTGAAGTTTCATACATTTTTCACAATTAACATATGAAATCCAAGGAATTGTACACACATGGTTGAAACGTCGGCCAGGGAAGATTTAGTCTTCACGAAACAATGGTTGTCTGTGGCAAAGATGAACATTGTGTCGGGAGACCATTTGCAAAGCCAACTGCTATTCGTATGTGTGACACTGAAAAGGAAGCAGCTTGTTCTTGCTGTAAAGTCAGAATGGATAAAGACAGTTGGATCTTGGTGGAACTGAGATGTAGTCATCTGACATATGCCACTTCAACTAGTGCGAATATGGTGCTGACAAACTTTGAAACAGTAAACAGGAACTTGGAATTGAACCCATGGTCGCAGGTTTCTGTCACGATGATGCAACTCTCCAAACCTAAATATGGGATCTTAGAAGATTGCGCTACATTTGGGATTACAGTTTCTCTGTAAAGTACGGAGACTAGTTGATTTTTACGTAGGGTTCATTCGTGATTCGAAACCATGCTCTCGCAGGGAGGAGCCTAATCCGCAACACAAAAAGATTGCGATCTAACCCACTCAGTCATCGGGTCTAGCACAAAAAGAAGAAAAGACAGATCTGACGACTGACAGGCTAGATCACGTACTTTGTACAACACTCTGACTGGTGTATATTGGCCTAAAGCCTTCAAGAAAATGCTCAAATGTAACAATGTGTTCTTTGGGATTACACTTGGCATTGTTTTTGTTTTTTTACTGAAAAGGTGTAACCCCAAATATAACATAAATTAGATAAGAGCACTAAAACTGGCGAGGAGTAGCATTTAATGACCTTAAATGATAAGGTAAAAAATCGGTCGTATAAAATGGTATACATGCTGGTAAGATGATGAATATAAATATTGAGTATTAAATGTTGTTAAAGTAATGAATACTGGCTGGTACAAAAGATGGTTAATTCGCATCCACTTTGCGATGTGATAAATGAATTTGTCTGACCCGTTCATGCTGATATGCAATCATGTAATATCACCTTTCGCCCAGCATTGCTGTTTGTTCAAAATCCCTTTATAGCACACTCAAGCAAAGGTTTCCGATGTACCACGTGAAACAATATAAATCAATTCATTCTGTTGAAACTAATCTCCCAACGGTTTACAACTGTCTTAAATTCTGAATCAATGTGCGCGATCAGTGTCACAGTGCACGCTCCATTCACACTATGTAAACAATGATATTGCGTGGCTCAGTTAGATTGTTTAAATTGCATCCACTTTCCGAACTGTCATGCAGATATAATCCTTTCGTAATTGAAGGACCGAATACTTTAATAATAAACGGCATATCCTTTTCAGTATGTCAGAAGGAATTTACAGTGAATGCTCGAACATTCCACACCATGGAGAGTGTCATCGGCACCGATTTCAAAGGAATTCATTACATAATTATCATATCTAATATTAGAACAGAGGCAAAACACGTCTTCAATCAACTGGTCTTTTCATAACTATGAGTGGAAACCTTCATATGCTCCCGATAATTAAAGGGTGGGACTGTTGTTCAATATTGGCTGAGTCCAGTTTTGGCTAATAATTTGGCCAAGTACATATACACATTAGCAAAGGTGTTTATTGCATATTAATAATTTTCAAAACATATTTCAGAAAAATATTATATTTTCAGAAAACTGTTTGAAACAAAATGCATATATATAAACGGCATTCAAGTTTTAGTGTTTAATATGCAGTGTGAGGTTATCCTTCCGCAGTGTTTTCTGTGTTTCATTTAGAATTTCCTCTCTGAATTAATTGCTCTTTGCAATCAGAATACGCGCGTGTGTAATGAGTATTGAAACATTTTCAGTCCCTTCAAACGTTCGTTTCACAGATCAAAAGACATTTCATCAAGAAAGAGTCGATCATTGAATAAATGTGTTTCAACCATTTTGGTATGATGTTTCTAAGCAACACCTTCTTTCATGACAGTATCTTTCCATTTATCTAAGCACTTTGGTAATCTCTTTCAACTTCAAAACAGCTTGTATTTACCAAACCGAAATTCACAGATTAGTGCTGCAGGTATTCTGATAGAAAATTTTAATCCTTTCTCAACTTTGAGTAATGTATGCAGACTTGAGTAAACATGTCACAAAGAATGGTCCTGATCTTGTTCTGATACTTATATCAAAGAAACTGAAGTATGGCTTAGCTTCTACCAGGATTGCACCATTTACTCATAGTTCCAAAGCTATATAGGTTTTGCGAATGCCACAATGCATACATGCTATAAATATGTATCTTGTTCTGATACTTATATCAAAGAAACTGAAGTATGGCTTAGCTTCTACCAGGATTGCACCATTTACTCATAGTTCCAAAGCTATATAGGTTTTGCGAATGCCACAATGCATACATGCTATAAATATGTATCTTGTTCTGATACTTATATCAAAGAAACTGAAGTATGGCTTAGCTTCTACCATGATTGCATCATTTACTCATAGTTCAAACGCGATATAGGTTTTGCGAATGCCACAATGCATGCATGCTATAAATATGTATACCCCAAGATTGTGAAAGCTAGATGACAAGTTTCATAGCATGCGTCAATATTGACTTTATAAGATTCTTCACAGGAAATGGGAAGAAGTCGTGGCGCCTGCTTATAATGCCTAACAAATTGGTTGTATTCTAAAAAGCTTTCCTATCTGACATGTTCGTTATGTTCCCTGCTATGAATGTTTAAATCCTCATGTTGTCGAAGTTGGACCTCAGAGGAATTCAATGTAGTCAAGTATCGTGTTCACAGATACCGTTGTGGTATTGATAACGTGCAGCTAATGAAATATCAAGGAATTTGTTTACCAAATCCTATCAGAAGGATAGATTTGTTCCGGGGAAATCATCTTTGTGGCATTAGACAGAAGACCAGGATGTTAGAAAATAGACTGTGCTGATACAGGGCAGCGAAAGAGAGTCAGTATGTTTGAGACATGAACTGCCCCACGTGTCACTTAGGTAATCGGTTGACTAGTGATGTTAAGTTAAGATGCTTTTCCATGACTCCGTCACAAATGGTTCTTGGCACAGGATCAGTATGGGTCTTATACTGTAACTGAGGCTTGCTTTTCCCATAGTAATTTTGTGATCAGACTTCAAAGATACAACGTCATATTATAAAAAAGGCAATTTCAAAATATGTAATGTATACATCATGTTTGAATATACTGTGTCCTGCAATTGAAGAAGACTAAATGATATTCTGTTAAACACAAAATAATCAAGTGGAGCATGCCGAGGAAAGATATTTTCAAAATGACCCGTTGCAGAAACCGCAGGCGGAGTGTTTGCTTACAGATTGGCGTTGGTAATGGTTTCTTGGGTTTTCTTGGGTTTTACCAAAATGGAAAACGCCCGAGATTCAGCTTTCATCAAGTTTACATCACGTGACAAGTTTCCACACTGCTTAAAGAGGCGTTATACTGAATTCACAGGTGCATACTTTCAGCAGTGACACATGATAAGTACGCGGTCCATTACTCAGGGCATGAAAAACGCCAAGAAAACATCACATTGTTTCTCCACAATTACATTCGAAGTGAAGGTGAAGCAAATCTGTTTTGAAATATATACTCGAAAATTGAATTCCTTACAATCTAACTCAATCCAACATCTCCTTATTTCACTACATGTACAAAATCGTTTAAAATGGCAATTCATACTAAATTAACTTTGACTGGGTTGCTTATTTTTTTACAAAAAGCATAAAAACCCACACTAATAGGATCAATTTTGCTTTAAAAGAGTATGAATCTGGTTATATATCAGCTGTAGTAATGAGAAATCTGAGACATTGTGGGTGGTAGAAAAACGGGCGACTAAAGGGATCGGATGGTCAGGCTTGCTAACTTGGTTGCCACATGTCATTGGTTCCCAATTGCTCAGATCGATGCTTATGCTGTTGATCACTGGATTGTCTGGTCCACAATCTGTGGCGGCGGTCTGTAAATAATCGAGTCGAAAACAGTCTGAGAAGGGAGTATAACTATATGCTCTGAGTATAGAGAAATACATGGCATGTTATCATTTGAACGCAAACTGAAACAGTGTACTTGACGTGGCGTCAGAAACGAGTATCCCTCGGCTTCTACATGCATGAGTAAAAAGAAAGAACTATTCATTTTCTCTCTCTTCGCTTTTTTGATTGAAGTTAAAATAAATCTTTTTTAATTCGTAGAGGCTATAGCTTCAAGTATCTTTATTTTTTGTGCTTTCTTTTCTATGTTATTGATATCTATTATCAGAGGACAAAATCCTTTCACAGAACTCATTGCGTCTTGACAGTTTCTTTTCTAAAGGGAATATTTCGTGTCTTTTTGAAGTCTTGAATGTGGTCGTATTATTAGAAAAAAAGAAACGTCTTGTGAAAAAGATACGTTTTAAGAGATTTTTTTCTACAGTTATCCCTCAGTTCGTTCAAGTACACCTTCAGTTTCGGAGACAAAAATATTTGAAGCTAGACAAATTATAACAATAACTGACAGGTTTTACTTTGTTATTCCTGAGGTAATATTTTAAAATTTAAATTTCTTCCCTAAACAGTCAAAACATGCAAGGTCATTTCACGGTTTTGTTACATTTCAACCCGTGAAGCTCTTGTCGCAAGAGGCGACTACTGGGATCGACTGGTCAGGCTCGTTGATTTGGTTGACGCATGAAACCTTATCACAGTTGCCTGGATCGATGTTCATACTGTTGATCACTGGGTTATCTGGTTATTGACAGGCCGCCGCCAAATAGTGCGGGGTTAAACAAAAAATCCCCAGAAAACCCCAAATAAACATACTCATGTCCTCCACAACATAGCTGTAATAGCTGTAACAGGCCCCGAGTAAGGTCCTGGCTTCAATAAAACCATGCTGATCGCAACAAGTTCCCAGATCATCAGTGTTCTCAGTCATGAAGGACCTGCTCTGTGGTGTAGTGGTTAGAGCGTCCACCCGGAGAACGGAAGGTGGCAAGTTCAATCTCAGGTCGCGTCATGCCAAAAGACGTTAAGATATAGTACTTGTTGGCCCCTGTCTGTCGCTCGGTATTAATGAGCCCACGAACTGGTCAACTCGCAGTCAGTACAGTACATCTGGTTTAAACATAAATGAATTAAATGAAATTGAGTAGGTATAGGTGAACAAGCTGTAAGCCTATATGAACAACTCAGTGGCGCATCTCAGCAGGATAATTGTGCTCGACTGCTGCATGGTATCTCGGTGAACTAACACTATATATAACTAGGCTAGTACTAGTATGCACGCATACTTAGGCATGCACGTCATATGTGCGAAATATTTCATTCCACTTAATCCTCAGAGAATGTTGATGTCAGCATTCACATTTTGTAGGTATTCTCAAGCAGATTCTGCTCCTTATGTCTGAAGCCTATTTTTAGGTTTTGGACAAGGACCGGGTGTCCTGAATAAACCATAACTGCGTTTAAAGGTGCAAGACAACATTATTTGCAACCAGGCTGAAATATATGACACTATATACTGAATGTAGCAACTGCACACTGCGAATGCATTGCCATTGTGTATATTCCGTTTGATATAGAATTTGAGCATTTATGTTTAGGAATTTGAGTTACATTTTGCTGATTATTGTTGCAATAATTCTGAGAGGTTTCCATGCTGACCTTTAATACTCTGGTTGTTAACAACCGCCCTGTATTTGATACTGAGGGAATGCATCAATAGCGTTAGCTTTAGGTAATACTATGGTGTGCCTTCCTTTGTCAGTGTTAGGAGGTGGACTGGGGGTTTTAGAAAGGGGAACACAAAGTCTTTGAGGTTAACGCCTTTCAAATGTCACTCGGAGGAGAAGGAATGGTCTGACTGAAATGGATAGCGTCATATATGCCGAATGGAGACCTTCTACACCGGTTGAATCCAGGCACATTTTGGTGGTTAGATGTCTAATATGCGTTCCTCCATCAACAGAGTAAATGGCGGGCTCATAACTTTCCAGTCACCCCTTGTACTGATGTGAAGTCAGAACTTGTACTGATGTGAAGTCAGAATTTGTACTGATGGTGAGGTCACCTCTTGTACTGATGTGAGGTCACCTCTTGTACTGATGTGAAGTCAGAACTTGAACTGATGTGAAGTCAGAACTTGTGAGGGGTCGAATTACCTGAACATTAATACTGTTGAAGCGTTGTTAGACACTCTACGTTTCGGTAGGTAAATCTTAAATATGTTTTATTTTTATTTAATAGAGAATAAAACATGAATTGTGTCAGTGCACTTGACATTTGACGTCAATGCGAATGAATACTTTTAGCGGGATCACCAAAGAGCTTTGTATTTCTACATTGGCACTATTGCATTTCTTCCCAAATTTACTCTTTTAAAAATTTTATATTTTAAAAAAGTTCACAGTCATGTTATTTCATTACGGAATCGTTCGTGACATTTTGGAAAGGTCATCATATCATTATTGATTTTTCTGGAAGGTGTTTTTAACGGCTTTAACCCTATTCGTTCCTAATACTAAATATCTGGGAATATTGCAGGTTCGCAGTATTAAATGTGTCTTCTTTCTCATTTTGTGAAATCCCCCACGCAAGCGGATGGGGCTTATAAAATTGGTTCCCCTATAAATGCTTTTTCGGAAATTTTTGTCGTGTATCCTTTTATGAATGGTAAAACAAATCCAGGAGTTTAAGTAGAGCGGTCTTCTGCGATTATTCATGAAAATGGGATAGCTTGAGGGCACCTTGCTCGGTAATGGAGTTTGGTCATAGGTAACTTGTGCATAAGTGAATAAAGACGAATTTGCCCTCTCCATTTACCCGCAGTAGCCCAAGGATGATTCTGAGCTCAGCAAATCCAGGCCTATCCAGAGTACTTCTCCTACTCAAAGTAGTCACATTTCAAAAGCTATGGTATTGAACAAGGATCTGTGCAAATAGATTTTCCTGGCAGACCGAAGGTCCGTCGATTGTGTCTAACCGCGGAATGGCCAGCGTAATGTCGAGGATATTAAGCTGACCGCTGGTCAGAGAAGTGGACTCTCAATATGGCTGAGCATCTAGGGCAGAACGGATTGAAGGGATAATGCGCACTATTTTGTATAGATTTGCTTGGTGATGAGATAGGACAACTCGACATCCGTAAACATGCCTGGAGTGACACTTTCTAGACAAAGTGTTTTTCGATCAAGACAAAGGTGATTTAATGCGCATGTATGTCGCGGGGGATTAGAAGTGTAGACCCATAATAATGACCTCATGTTCACGCCTTTGTAGCCAGTCTGACCCTTATCAGTTTAAGAGATCTGGGTTAGCCTTTCACTCCTTAAACCTTCTGGTACTGGTGACCGTGTCGATGGTTCAGTTGAGACAGTCCATGCCCCCAGAGCGGAAGGTTGGTGGTTCGAGTGAGTGAGGGAATTTAGATTTACAGCGCTTTTACCAATGTTCCAGCAGTATGACTTCAGGGGACACACAGTTGTACCCACGTGGAGAATCGAACCCGGACCTTCGGCGTGACAAGCGAACGGTGTAACCATTAGGCTAATAATATCGATTTATGATTTGGGCAGTTGATGAGATGGTGAGAAACGGTTGGATTGCTGTCAGACTTAGGTGGTACATCTATTGGTATCATTCATTACTTTATCCCCAGCATTTGATTATTTTAGTGTCCTGGTGGGTTGTGTTTCAACCCAGGAATTTTAGTTTCCGAATATATGACTATGACTATACACCGACGTCTGTACTTTCTACGGTCAAATAGACCCGTGAAGGTCCCGGGGTAGAATGGGTGTCGAGTACACTGTTTAAGTTTGTGTTCAAATGATAAAATGCCATGTATTTCTCTATACTCAGAGCATATAGTTATAGACCCTTCTCAGACTAGTTTCCAACGTGCGAAGATCTGGGGTAGAATAGGTTTTGAACAAACCATGCTTGCCACAATAGGCTATTACGCTTGTCGTAAGAGGCGACTAACGGGATCGGGTGATCAGACTCACTGACTTGGTTAACACATGCCATCGGTTCCCAATTGCGCAGATCGATGCTCATGTTGTTGATCACCGGATTGCCTGGTCCAGACTCAATTATTTACAGACCGCCGCCAAATAGCTGGAATGTTGCTGAGTGCGACGTAAACCTAAACTCACTCACTCACTCCACGGTCAAATACATCATAATTAAGATTAGTCATTGTAATGATTGCAAAATATTCAATATCACAATAAAATCGCTCTATAGTATCTTTAGGGGTTAATAATCTGCATTAAAAGCACCAATGTTCCTTATTTCATCACCGCCCAAGATATATATACAGAAGGTATTGGATACATCTGTGTTAATGTCCCTCTGCAGCTCTTCAGTGAAAGAAAGCTTTTAATTTGTAATGAGAAACTATATCATCACTCCTGATCAAATTCTGCTACAAAAAGAACACGCGTTGTTGCAGCAGAACATCACAAAGAATACATTCCCTCGCGATAAAAACATGGAACACAATAGGACATATGAGCTCCTCTAAATGCGACGCAGTAACAAAACCTCTGAAACGCAAAAATAATTCCTCGATCTGGTCATATTTAGTGTGCTTTCGCTCATATAGGATTGGAAGCCCGTGACTTAATCGTCTCGAAGTAGAAGCTAGTATGGTTCCTCTTATTACTGCTGATATGAATTGGTTGGTGCTCAATTCACGCATCTGTTAATCAAACATTTCAAACTCTACCTTCTACTCTGCAACAAATGATTTCCACGCTCAATAAGAATTAAAAAGCCCTAAAACGAGATTAGCGAGGAAGACGGAAGTGGCCGGATTATTAAGTGGAACTCGGATCAATAGCCGGACCGATACCTTTAGAATAATTCAATTTGATCTCTAACTTGAGAGGGTTGAACACAAAAGCACCAAATGGAGAGGAAAGCATGACAAACAAGCTAAACTTAAAACGAATTTGGTTTTATATTTATAGAGAAACCTTCTTAATGGATTGAATGTTTTGTCATTACGCCCTACCCATCTGTAGCATCGGGGAAGTTAAGAAATGCACGTTTGTTTCTCGAGATTTAGATATCCTGCTTATTTTGTCAATGCGTGATGGGGATTAATGGGTTTTTTAATATGATTTGTCTGGGGATTGAAATATATTTCTTTTTTAAAGTTTATCTATTACCTTCTCTCGTGACCAATGAGGTGAATGGGATTTCCAGACTTCTTTTTATTGGATCTAGTTTATGTTTATTCGGATTGCGTGTGTTGATCGGGTCTATTTCGCGCGACATTTTTCAATATTCTTCTTATCTGCTGTATTTTGGGTTCGTGGTTTGACAGTATAACTATGATATTGCAACTTAATGTGAGAGAAAGGAGCGATCTTTGGGGTGATGCTGACCAGCCTAGGGATCATAATCATGGAAAATTCAGGATTCAAACACATGGTAAGTGGATTAAGGTAAAACTATGGAATTTCGCACAGATAATTACTTGGACTGGGGCAGGTACTGAGTCCAGGACCGGGACCGGAACCGGGGCTGGGGCTGGGGCTGGGGCTGGGGCTGGGGCTGGGGCTGGGGCTGGGGCTGGGGCTGGGGCTGGGGCTGGGGCTGAGTCTGGGACTGGGACTGGGGCAGGTACTGGGACTGGGACCGGGACTTTGGGACTGGGACTGGGACTGGGACTGGGACTGGGACTGGGACTGGGACTGGGACTGGGACTGGGACTGGGACATTGTCCGACATTGCCTGTCAGCTCGTGGATTTCTCACGAAAAGAAATTCCTGTCAAAAATTGGGTAAGAGTCAAAAGGTGAAATTTGTGGAAAAATGAACGGGTTTTGTAATCAACAAGTAAATGAATCGAATCGGCGGAAATCCCTTAAACTACGTAATATGAATTTGTTGAATTATAAAAGTGTATATCATGATATCTGGAGACAAAGTCCGAAAGCACCAATACTGCGAAACAAGAGTTTGTGTGTCAGTGTGCATAATAATTCCAGAAGAGTTTACATTCATGATCAAACAGACGTCTAACCCGCTCAGCCACCGCGACTTATACTGGCGGGTTGGCTGAGCTGGTTAAACGACTGAATTTGTGTGGTGGCGATTGGGTGTCGCATGGAACTCAACCCACCAAAAATACTAGAATCTGTACTTTACTAAGAAAGTGTAATCACAAATATAAGATATACTGACAGCAAAAGAAAGGCGTGTCTGTTTGGTTTCTTTTTGAAGTTTATAAATAGAAGGCATAAACATGAGCGCTTACTTGCAGGCGATTTCAGTTTTTCGAAACTTGCTTTTCTTTTGCTGTCAGTATATGTTACATCCATATGTAACATGTTACATATGTAACATCCAGTGTTACTGAGCTGTAGACATACTGTGCAATAGACATTGTTAATTTCTGGTTAACAAAAAACATACTCTTCAAATTAGTTCATGCTTCATGAACTTCGAATGTTGAATATTTGGGCAATTTTAGAGGACAATGAATTGAAAGAGACGTTCAAAGAGGTTGAACAGGATAGGGATACTGCAAACAGTAAAGTGGAAGGTGGATAAAAACCTATATTTCATAGCTTTATAAACTACCTTCTTTTGGAGAATTATAAGACGCTCCTGACATGCCTAAAGAAACAACTGATGATATTAAATCTGGGGCTGATGATATTAAATTTCGTTATCAAGAACAAAAACATTTGCTGGGAAAATATGTCCTGTTTTTTTGTTAATCATATTTAGTTATATCTGAAAGAGATTTCTTCTCATTTGCTGTGAATGAGCAATCAATGTTTTTCCTCTGCTCAAATCAAGTAAAGAGCAGACAGCTACCAATAACCGCCATTTTGCCTTTCGCTGCCTACAGAACCATGGACCCTATGGCAAACAGTCGTCTTGGTCGGTATCTGGAATCTATCATTAATATTCCAAGTGGTTTAGAACGCCAGAGAACCACTGACCCCATTTGTCAAACTTTTGTCATTTATCAGTAAGGGAAACGGCAAGTAGTATTTTGCTCCTGTGAAAACACATGCGATATCACATGGAAATAAGCTATTTTGAAGTTTAGGCTTGCCCGTGATAGGCCTTCGTGATGGCATGACACAGTTTATTGCACTTTTTTCAGAAGGAAGACAATTTAAAGTTGGAGTGTGATACCCTTTCCAAAGTTTGAACAGGAAATGGGAGTTCCCCAAGGGAAGTATTTATCTGCCACTCCTTTAGTAATAAAATCAATAGTATCGGTGAAGTTTTGAAGTGGTAACGCCGATGATTCTTAAACCAGAGATTTTGTAAGCTTATACCGTGATTCTACAACGGATGTCTTTGAAAGATAATTACAGCTATGTCATGATAACATATAAAAGTGGACACTTGTAAAGGGCTTTATGTTTATCAAAATTATAACATGTTGCATCCAGGTTTGTAATAAAACGCAAAATTGCATAACAATGCAGAGTTTCTTTTAAAATAAACTCCAGTTAAAGTTCTCAAATAACAGAATTTGATTTGAAAGGCTATTTTATCCATATTATCTTCAAGGTCTATTTAAAAGATGAAGAAAGTTTGTTTCAAACAGTAAATAGGAAGGAAATCAATAAAAGCGTCTTCATCTCTTTAGATCATTGATCGGTTCGAGGCTTTACCAGGTCTGTTTCATTTATGGGTCAGCTTGCAAATCGTGCAACAGAGGGCCAGATACGACATACAGCATACCAGAACATGCATGGTGATATGAATCATACTGACCACGTCTAAAGCTAAGATGTTAGTTTTCATATTCCTCACCTTTAGACCGTAGATTTATTCAGCTCATCACTGTTAGTCCGAAAACGAAGTTTCAATCAAAATCGATTTCATCGCTTAGTATGCGCATACGACCGCATAACAATGATTCAGCTTTGAACCCCTCTGATATTGCCAGATCCTATCAGAAATACCGCTACTGCATACTGCATACTGCATACAGTCAATTCAACAAACCTCAACTGTCAAAGCCTAAGAAGGCTGTCAGGAAAACGCTGTTGTATATAGAAGAATTTTCAGAACATAAAGACAGCAATCCCTTTAATAGACCTGTCTATACAGATGAATCGAAAGATGGTGATAGAGTGGCAGCTGTGGCTGTTTCTGACAGGAGAGCTGTTTTGGTTAGAGTAACTGATGAGGGTCTATTTCTTGTCTAATCGCTCGCTCTTTTCGTGTTTTTTTGTGATATATTGAAACAATCTCACCAAAGCATTTTATTCTTATTTTTCAAATAGTTGGTCATGCATACAGACAGTATTACTGACATTTCTACCTTTGAATGGGTATCGTAGCAGTTCGTCACAATGGCATCAGACACAGCTATAAACCAGTTTCTACATCTCAAACTGGACCCGAAAAGTCAATAACAAACGGGACAAGTAAAAGTCAAACACGATCCAATAATTTTAGACAATATATCAATGATGAATAGCAGCATCGCTGGAATTAATAGGTGGCCATCAAACTTCATGTCATTAAATCTAGACTATGACATTCCATAGCACGATCTGGATTGTCTTGTCATGAAGAGGGAATAAGTGAGTTTAGGTGTATCGTGACATCGGCAATATTCCAGTTGCAAAGTTACGAAAGTTTACGGTTCCGCTGTCAGAAATACACTTTCACCATAGGCTAGCAGTTAATGATGCTTAAAGTGCACTGCAGCAGCTTGCAAATAATGGAAGTTCCATTTTGTATGTAAACACTGAGCAGTTTTACACCAGGAGGCGATGTTCTGTCAAAGCATGTAAACATCAAGATGCTATTAAACTGTGAATAATGAACTTAAAATGAAAAACTGTTGCATGTAACAACATGTAACAACAGACTTGCCGTGTATTTGAAGAGATTGTGAGAACTCACAAATCTTCAAAAGTGCTCGCTATTTTGCACTCTATTATATTGCTTTTGGCAATAAAGGGAGAAACAGTAGCACTTACATTACTCTGACTTGACATCAAAGATTATGAAGATAAAAAATTGGAGTTGAAGAATCAAAAAGATAGCGAGCTGAAAGTGAGACAGAATTTAAACATACCTAACCGCACCGACAAAAAGAAGATATCAGTTAAAAAATCTATAGACGTATTGTATCACAAGACACAATTTAGGAAAAGCTTCTACATTATAATATAATAATTACAATATAATAATTCTCTTAACATCTTCCCACTTTTTCCAGGCAAACCAAGAACACGTTTCCGCAAAACTTTCCCCACCTAGACAGTAATAAACTTGTCAAAATTACATGTGGAACAATCATTCTTTTTTCTGAGTAGGTTATCATTTTCAGATATATGTAGTATGGCGTGACCCTGTGGAAATGAAGACAGAAAACTACCGTTAACCACCACTGCCTCAGGATGTAGCTGCCTGTCAGAGTTAATGACATACCATGCAGACCAATGATGTGGTTCTTTTTCTAACTGATTACACAAATGTCTTATATGGAGCCCTATAATAACGCTGGCCTTGACAAGCGAGGGATATTACCGTTGTGTGGTGGCATTCTAATCGGTGCCAAGACCTGTCACTGAAGTGACCATGCCTTGCGGCATGTTTGTAATAGTTGCATTATCTGCCATATCTGATACATACACGGCATTGCCAATAGAGGTGATGTAATTTAACATTAGTTTGTTGCAAACTAACAGACTGAGATATATCATGTGATGATATATGCTATGTATGACCAGGAGTATGACCATGCCTAAAGATGTCCGTATCCTGTGATACCTGTCACAAACACATGTAAAGGCAATAGAACTGTTTACCTGAAAAAAACCAAAAGATCACATGGGTCAAGAAGTGAATTGCATCTGACATCACTGTGTGACCTATGCACAGTACTTAGAAACGTTCCGATGGCTTTGCAGATACCCTGGATGTTGTAACATTTTGAACACGATTCGTATGACATCCCATCATAAATTTGTCTCTTTATTGCCAACAACATATTTTGTTCGAATGAAGAAGATATCGTTGTTCCTCAAAAGAATTGTGTCATGTTACGTAGTAGTACATTGCATATCAATATATCTTGCACACTGCAGCTGTATGCTGATTTTTGTGTCTTAGCACTATGGGCTATGAGGCCTCAAATGCAAAAGTACACTAGTCACTTGTCACTTGAATGCTGTAACCTTTTGAGCAGCATTCGAATGCACCAAAAAAAAAAAAAAAAAAAAAAAGTCTGAAATGAATACACCAAAGGCTGGCTTCCATGAATCTCAAATCGTTGTAGGTATTACAGGCGCAATGAGACGACGTATTCCCTTTGGCTGCCATAATTCAACTTACAAAAAGTGTAACTTCGAAAATGTCACTCATATCGTGACCATGTTTCTTGGCTTTAATTCTGACAAAATTATATAATGGTGAATGGTACGTCACCATGCATCCACCCTCCTTCCAACAAAGACATCACTGTCAAATATCATGCATATCTTTTCGTACACATGCACTCATTCTGCCTGGTAGCGTTATTTCACGAACCGATTCTAATTTCTTCCCATTTGTGATTTATTGCATTATGTCATGATTGTCTTCCTGGGGCAATGAACAATGAGAAGAATAATGGAGATATTAGCATTCGGCTGCATAAAAATCAAATAGAAGTAATATATGTTACCCATAAAATCAACGCTTCCTTGTGACTGATTGTAAATGGAAGCTGCTGGAGGATACCAAGGACAACTGACATTGCCCCGCATTCAACTCTTTAAACATTGTTATATCCTACAGGAATGACAATTTACTTTGGGTTCTGCAAGCGACCAAGTTAATACACACTATTTCCAACGTAATCGTCCAGTCATGTTTCCTGAAAAAAGAAATTCCAATAAAGTGGAATATCGGTAATGAGGTATATTGCCTCGGATCAAGACATGTAGGGCAGTAAATTGTAATTTTGTCTGCCGAATCAGCCGTTTTATATCGTAAGAATTCACAACTTCCGTAAATCACACGTAATCGGCCACTAAAATTCTGCGTTATGATTTGCTGCGAGATAAATGCGGCAATTGCTTCCGGTCGTGTCAGTTCAGGGTCAAATGGCAGCCATGATGGAGCAAGAGGAACGCGTTAACTAGCGGATGCCTGATCGATCACATTTGACGCCATTGTTCAATTAGTTCTCCATGAGTTACGGAGTAAATATTGCAATATATTAGTTTCTGTGATGATTAATGCCTTCGTGGAAGTCTCGTCTTCATCAGTCAAGAAATAAGCCTGAAATAATAACCGTTACAAGTTGACCTAAGTCAAAACACCCTTTGTCACGAAGGGCGCCCGTACATGCTGATTTATTGACTATTAACAGAATTGTACTTTTATGAAGAAACGCTGTTGTTTATCATGCAAGTGAGTGAGTGCGTTAATACTTAACGTCACATCGGCCATATCGTGGCGAATATCATACTAGTAACGCAAGGGGTTGTTAACACTCTCTAATCATTCTCCACCTGAAGGTAGTACAGTTACAGTTTTATCATACACGTTTAAACACGAAGCCATGACGAATCACTAAAAGGGGGTGTTAACATTCTCTAATCATTCTCCACCTGAAGGTAGTACAGTTACAGTTTTATCATACACGTTTAAACATGAAGCCATGACGAACCACAAAAAAGGAGTGTTAACATTCTCTAATCATTCTCCACCTGAAGGTAGTACAGTTACAGTTTTATCATACACGTTTAAACATGAAGCCATGACGAATCAATGAATGGGGGTGTTAACATTCTCTAATCATTCTCCACCTGAAGGTAGTACAGTTACAGTTTTATCATACACGTTTAAACATGAAGCCATGACGAATCACTAAAAGGGGGTGTTAACATTCTCTAATCATTCTCCACTTGAAGGTAGTACAGTTACAGTTTTATCATACACGTTTAAACATGAAGTCATGACGAATCACTAAAAGGGGGTGTTAACATTCTCTAATCATTCTCCACCTGAAGGTAGTACAGTTACAGTTTCATCATACACGTTTAAACATGAAGCCATGACGAACCACAAAAAAGGAGTGTTAACATTCTCTAATCATTCTCCACCTGAAGGTAGTACAGTTACAGTTTTATCATACACGTTTAAACATGAAGCCATGACGAACCACAAAAAAGGAGTGTTAACATTCTCTAATCATTCTCCACCTGAAGGTAGTACAGTTACAGTTTTATCATACACGTTTAAACATGAAGCCATGACGAATCAATGAATGGGGGTGTTAACATTCTCTAATCATTCTCCACCTGAAGGTAGTACAGTTACAGTTTTATCATACACGTTTAAACATGAAGCCATGACGAATCACTAAAAGAGGGTGTTAACATTCTCTAATCATTCTCCACCTGAAGGTAGTACAGTTACAGTTTTATCATACACGTTTAAACATGAAGCCATGACGAATCACTAAAAGGGTGTGTTAACATTCTCTAATCATTCTCCACCTGAAGGTAGTACAGTTACAGTTTTATCATACACGTTTAAACATGAAGCCATGACGAATCAATGAATGGGGGTGTTAACATTCTCTAATCATTCTCCACCTGAAGGTAGTACAGTTACAGTTTTATCATACACGTTTAAACATGAAGGCATGACGAATCACTAAAAGGGTGTGTTAACATACTCTAATCATTCTCCACCTGAAGGTAGTACAGTTACAGTTTTATCATACACGTTTAAACATGAAGCCATGACGAATCACTAAAAGGGTGTGTTAACATTCTCTAATCATTCTCCACCTGAAGGTAGTACAGTTACAGTTTTATCATACACGTTTAAACATGAAGCCATGACGAATCACTAAAAGGGGGTGTTAATATACTCTAATCATTCTCCACCTGAAGGTAGTACAGTTACAGTTTTATCATACACGTTTAAACATGAAGCCATGACGAATCACTAAAAGGGTGTGTTAACATTCTCTAATCATTCTCCACCTGAAGGTAGTACAGTTACAGTTTCATCATACACGTTTAAACATGAAGCCATCACGAATCACTAAAAGGGGGTGTTAATATACTCTAATCATTCTCCACCTGAAGGTGGCGTTATAGTTGTAGTGGAGTTATAGTTATAGTTTTAGTTTTATCATTCACATTTAAACATGAATGCATGCTTTGTCACTTTCTTTCGGAAAGTGAAAGTGGCGTTCAATCATTAACCACCTGAAAGTGATGTACAATTATTTATCATCTTATAGTAATGTTTTATCATTCTCCACTTAAAAGCGATGTACTATCTTTCATCATCTGAAAGTGAAGTTTTACCATTCACCCTCTGAAGGTGAAAGCGATGTTCTATCATTCATCACATAAACGTGACGTTTCGTCATTCACCCTCTGAGAGTGGATATTTTAGAGATATTTTAACCTTCTGTCCTGAAAGTGAAATTGGTATTTTATCATCCAACCTCTGAGAGTGAAGTTTTATAACTTTTATAACTAATCCTCGGAGAGTGTTAACGATGTTTTATCTTTCATCATCTAAGGGTGAAAATGCATCTTCAGCAGTATTTCAGATATATCAACGGAATGAGTAGGGAGCCAACCACACAATGATGCAGGTAATAACGAGATGAGTGCAGCAATATTCTAGCAATATCACACCAGAAATGGGCTTCACACAATCTAACCATGCGAGGAATCGAACTCGGGTCGTCAGCGTTACAAGAGAACCACAAGGCTACCCTACACCATTGAATAGCAAGAAACTGTCATTCAAACTAACGCTCACTGCTTGTGACAAAACTAAAGGATACAACTCTGTATCGCGAATCACGGTACTTTATTCGACGAGGCCAGTAACCTTGCACGGCGGACCCTTGAACCTTGATCATCCAAACGTGGCCTCATAATCGGACAATCAAAGAATCAGGTATGTGCAGTACGAGTGTACGACACTAATAGATGTATTGATAGCCAAGAAACAGTGTGTCGTAGGGAAAACAACCGCGTATTTTAGACGTGATGACAAGGGATCAGCCACAGATTCCTCATTCGATCAGTATTTAGGTTCTTGGGATTTATTTTGAATGCGTGTCTGACATAATCTGACGTCCAAAAACCCCTTTACAACAGATTGACATCGATCTGGAGTAAAACCACAAAAGGTAGACGCATGAAAGTCTTGAAAAGATCACAATGCCACCATAAAACACGCTGTAAATGACAATCATACACCGTCTAGTAATGTTGTCACAGCACCACATATTGAGGTGGAGTGTCGAAATCGAATATTCAGAACACTACTCAAGGACTGGAGCACACGGAAGATCAAGTTCGAATACACGGATCATTAGTGGGATGTGTGACATCCCAGTGCCTCAGTACACGCAAGAAGGCAGTCGTCTGATGACGCCACTTGCTATATATGTTGCCATTCTTTTTGACGGGCCTGAATGAACTTTTGTCTGTTGGGTGAAGTCGCCGATCCATGGCATCAAAGTCGTGTTCAATTGGTGATATGTCTGGGGAAGCTGCCGACCAAGGCAAAACGTTGACGTTGTTTGCTGCCAAGAAGTTCTGGACGATTTGTGCTACATGAGACCTGGCGTTGTCATGCTAGTAAACGACACCTTGTGGCTGCTGTTGGAGAAATGGAAGAACAGTTGACCGATGAATGTGGTCAGTGTACCGCTGAGCTGTCAAGTTTCTGTTTACGATGATCTTCTCTTGTTCACAAATCCTCCCCCCTCCCCAAACCAAAACACCACCCCCAGCATACCGAACGACCTCTTGAACACAAACAAGCTGCTGTTCGTTCACCCCTTCTACGATACACAGGTTGACGACTGTCAGCCCTGTATAAGCTAAATCGAGTCCCTTCAGTAAAGACGATCCTCTGCCTGTTATGTCGCTGCCAACGTCGTACATTTCGGACCCTTCACAATCTTACGTTATCAGTTGCTGTCTTCTGTACGGTCTGTAGGATCTGATTCCTTGGGCCCTCAGTCGCCTGGCAGCTGTCAATCGACTTACCAAGTGTCCCAAGGCATTCCTCACCGATGACGTCACTGTCAGGAAATGGGTACGGAGGTGCACGGTGCGTAGGTACCGGTATTCATGGGGTGTTGCTGACCTCGGGCTTCCTGTTCATGGTCTGTGTGATGTCTTCCCTGTCTGTCTGTAACGTTGCATGAGATTGAAAACAGCGACAGGTGAACAACCAAGCGTTCTTGCAACTGGTGCACGGGTGGGTCTCATCTATCATGCCATACCAAGGCGCTCTCGCGTTGATCTAGTGTCAGTCCTGGCATATCTTTGGTGTTCGTTTTTCATTGTGGGTGTCTGACGTACTCTCGGTTTGGCGCTTATACCCTCTTTACGGGTACAGCTACAGCACGTGTTTTTCAGTTTTCGCGTTTTACTCAGCAAACATGGCGTGCACGGTGACCAGTTTCTGTATACAACATTGTTGTCTTTGGGCTATGTCTTTAACATTAAATAGTTGCATAAACGTCAGTTTATTTACGTTAAACACATACAGGGAAGGATGCAGGTAAAACTACGTGTGTACGGGCAACCTTAAGCACCGGTATGTGTTGTTGAACCTCCTGTCATCATCGTGGGTGGTAGTGGTCCCTGCATCAACTCTATCGACAAAATTGAGATGCACAAGTAACTCTGTGCTTGTTTTTTTTTAAAGCTATAGTTGAAATAAGGATACATGCCAGACGACCACCGCCTTTCAAAAGCCAGATACCAACTCAAAAAGATGTTTGTGAAATGACGTCTCGCGTCTCGTCTTAGCGCGCAAATGCGTCCTTGAGCTGCGCTCAGACTACAATATATTGCTAATTCAGCAGATTATATTGATCGTCACAGTGCATAACAGGCACATGATGTGCAATAAATCAAGCCTTAGCGGGTATTCTATCATGTGCACTGGCAAATCGTATACACGCATCAGGTTATCACTCCAGTATCAATACCTCATGGTCAAGCCAGTTTACAGAGGATCTGATCAAGAAAATAAACAGAATAAAAAAATGTTATTGTGATAGTTTTAGCATGATATATTATAGTGAAATAACCTTTCTAAAAGGGCCAGACAAATGAGAGCCTCTGTTCGTTGTACGCAACCAAGTACATCTTTCTGTCTGGAATGGCTCTCATGAAGGATTAATTGGAAAGTTAAAGGTTTGGTATCTTGGCTCAGTGACATTTTCCTGAGACGGAAACTCACATAACCTCTTTTGAAGCTCAGGTGATGTTTCAGTTGCAAAGATGAAAAACGTTAGTATTTCAAAGTAGAAAATGTATAAATATTGGACAATCATGACGTCTTGTTAATGTATCCAGAACATAGAGATCATCATGATTTTTGTTACAAAAGATATGCAGTCGATTCGAAATGTAGCTTGGGATTACAGTCTAACACTATTTTATCGCACTTGGGAGTCTTAGAACGACATAGCCATCAGGGTCCCTTTCCTCTTTTAGCAAAAGCAGTTAGCATTTGAGGTTAATAAGGCAGGGTGGTAAGTACAAACAATAGCATGTATCCGGGATTCGAACCCACATATTCAGAGTCAGGCACTAACTCGCCAGCACACAAAGTCAGACATCTAATCCACTCAGACACGGTTTCCAAGCTTCTAAACAAAAGTATTGCGATGTGTACTTGAGAAAGAAAAATCCCAATATATGTTACATTCATGGAATTTTGAAAGGTGGTTGGGGGTTGGGGATTCAGGGTTCGAATCCCCTGTACCACCCTTTGTGCAAAACAATCTTCTATGTGGTCTTAAGTCAGTTTCAACAGGAGGGGTTCCAAGCCCCCTCTCCCCCTTGGATACGCTCATGACATTTGAGCACTTTCTCAAATGGCATTGTGTCTTCTGGATGGCGGAAGTCTCATTTCTGTGATTTGCTGCCACTAGTCCTGATTACTAAAACCGAATACCTCCGTTGTTGTCGACGTCCTGAATCCATACTACACTCACGGTGCTGGTTAACTATACGGTAAATCCGACAATATGACAGATGTGGATGTCACCTGCTTTCATTGTACGACCTTAACTGAAACCATATGTCAACGGCAGCACTCAGCAACTGGCCCTGCAACATGGAACCCCTCAACAATACAGTCATTGGGGTCCTTCATACCGACATTTCACACATTTCCTTATGGTTTTATCTATGTAGCTCTTTAACTCTTTACATAACAAGCATAGGACATCACAGTATGTCTTGTAGATTATTGAGAAGGGACTTTTCTCATGTCCTTAGTCCTGTTGGAAAAATACGGAACTCAAGTGGATAGACTTTTACCTGTATAGGAACCGACGGCTGCATAAAAAATACCGAATGATTCGTGTAGAAGCATATTTTACTTTATTCTCTGTGCAGAGTAGGGTTCCTGGGGCAGGTTGAAGGTCAAGCTAAAACATCACTTGATACTGTTCTGATACTGAATCAATACCGCCAACACGCAGTGTGCAAAATAACCACTGGCCCGCTAGTCCATGGCTAGTAACAATCCGCAGTCTCTGGCCTTACTGGCTAGTGAATTTTCATGGTACCATCTTTACACATATCACTCTCTCCGAATTGTTATTCTAGACTTTTCAACCATGCAAGATTTTGTCCTGATAAATGATGGTATTTTACCAGTTTGTAACTGTTTGTTTTCAGTTTTAGTATTCTCATTTGCTTGTGAAATGTTTTTGAAATGTTTTTCGGCCTCGTAACTCTGAGGCATAGCTAGCCCGACTGGAAACTATTCGGCACACTGTCTCACCTGAGTAACATCTCACTCATGGAGGAATTGCGACTTGAGGACAAGTGAAAAATATACATAATATACATATTTATTGATATTTATTACGTTTCCCAAAGCAAAGACTTCAACATCAAGTCTAGGTCTAGTGGCATCCTTGTGGTGAACTGAGAACGAGATCATGTGTATTTTAAGCAAGTAAGAAGATCATGTGGACAATTTTGTTGCTGCCCCGAATATTTCTCAAATGGAAATAAAAGGACACTTTAGCAGTTTCGACATAGGAAATAAAATAATTATAAACTGTTTATAGGAACAGACATATAACATGTACAAAGTGTTTATACTAATATAAACTTTCCAAATTTTAAAACAAATCACAAGATGCATTTATGTTTTAAAGTGGGAAACGATACAGTATGGTGATACTCTACCTTTTACGTGAGAGTCTTGTACACTGAAAAGTATTGCAAAACAAACTTCAGCAGCAATTTACAGGAGACTCCACTTTCGTTCATTTTCACAGCATCTAAGAGTACTGATTGCCGTGGAATTGTGTTCACTTGTATATACTTGTGTAACGATGAACAAAGTACAACAGTTTTAAAGTGGTAAGCACGCATATTTTCAGTATGCTTTGGTTTCTGGTTTTACGCTTTCGTCCAGGACTGTCGGGGTGTTCTTTGTTTGAAAGATCGCTCTTTCTGACAAGGTTGTTGCGCATTATATTCAATCTAACATTCTGAGTTGAGAATTGCGACATGTCCTTCAGTTCACATGTATAGGGTGGGGGGTCCGAATTGGAGCCTCGTCTGTTTGGAAATGCCGCCTGAAAATGTACGTGTGATATGTTGTCACACAGGGGACTGCCTAATGTCTTCGGCTTACTGAAGACTACAGACAAAACATCTTGTACCCAGTTGCAGTTGTTCATAGATATCCGTGTGTGAAGTTGACTGCAAGAGAGACAGTCTCTCGGCAACAAAAAGAGGATGTTGTCTTCACCCTTCCATTCAGCAGTGTCGAATATCATAGCACGTTCGTAATGCATATGACCTCTGTAGTTTTCTGTATAGAGAATTAGGTTCCAGTCAGCCTCTGCTATGAGTTTCTGTCTTTGTGAAACGTCACATGCACCTCCAATTCCGTCAGTGTTTATGTCCGTCACCTTGAGTGAGTACTGAAGTTTCTCTTTTTCAAGTGAGTTTCGGATTTCAGTTGCCAGTGTACGATCACTAAGAGACTCATTGTCATGACTCACGAAGACTACCTTTTTACGACTGACTTGAGTTTCCATCCTGTACAAGTCACTACTTACGCAGTACACGCCGTGGAGACGGTTTCCAGATCCTTCATTAACCTTGTCTCATAATATTCGCAACACAATACTGATTAGCCGTTGTTGAAATATTTCTATTCTCACATTCTTCCGTCAAGAGGTGTTACTATAATCCATCACCAGCATTTCAATATTTCAAATATGATTTCATTTGAACGTCGCCAGCAGTTGAACAGACGTCATCAGCTTTCACTAGTCATCACCATCCGTCACCAGATTTTCCAGACGTCACTTGGATTTACCAGTCATCACCAGCCTTCACCAGAATTTAACAGACGTCACTTGGATTTGCCAGTCGCCAACGGCCTACACCAGGATTTACTAGATGTCTCTTAGGCTTAGCCGTCGTCACCAGCCTTCACCAGTCGTTAACTGCCGTCACCAGGATTTACCAGACGTCATTTGGATATACCAGTCGTCACTGGGATTTACCAGAAGCCATGTGATTGTACCCCCATCACTAGTCATCAACTACTTTCACCAGAGTTTACCAGACCTTTCTTGGATTTACCAGTCGTCACCTATAACTACCGGACGCCATGTGGATGTGCTAGCCATCACCAGTCGTAACCAGGATTTACCAGATATCATAAGTATTCACCACTTGTCACCAGCCGACATTCGGTCGCACAGGGACATGCTTTCAAACGGTCTTTACAGTGCCTGATCCATGGTAGTTGCCTCTCATGCAAAGGCTCTCAATGAAGTTTACATTTCCACAGGTACAGGCATGGTCCGTCACACTGAGGCTCCTTTCCACTTCAAGTGGAACTCAGGTGTTTCTCAGACCCATTCATTTCAGAGACTATGTTTTAGTCTGTCAGTCACTGCGTGAGCGAAATGCGATTGCCTAATAGGTCTCTCTATTTATCACGCTGTATTACTGATGTCATAGCAGCTTAATGCGAAATCAGTACGACACACACCCTTACTGATAATGTTTGAACGTTGATCTCATCAACTTACTAAGTGATGATAAATCTGACCACACTGTAATTCATAACAACGCACAACATAAGTACACTGAATTTACAGTCAAACAATGTATTCAAGAACATATAAGGGAGTGCAAATGTTTCAGCTTTGTTTCAATTTGCACCAGTGTCTTCTCCAGGAAGACTGTCTACGCTTTTTCACCAGTTGCCTATCAAAGGTAATACTAGAAGTTTCTGTTTCGTCTTGTTTTATTTCGCCATGTTTATTTTTATGTTACATTTTAAGTAGAAATGCTCATATTATAACGGAACAGTTGGTATTGCCTTGAAAAAAACCCAATCTGTAGAACTCGTATACACATGTTTATTCAAATCCACACAGTTGGTGCATTGTTTCTAATTTGACACATTGATCAAATGTCATGCCAGTAACACTCGACTGGTATGTGCTCAGGATGAGATTTATTGGAAATATAACGCTGTGATCTATTTATGATCACGTACAAGGCAATTGCGCAACATTTTCCAACGCATTTACATGATAGCAAAACAAAAAGCTCGACAATTCCATTAACATCTGAAGATTCATGAAGCATGTAAACGTTATTTCATGTTGGATATATTTACAATGTTTAACTATATCACGTGTCATTTTCACACCAGCAATCAAGAGATGAATTTCTCTTTTCACAAGGGGTGGCCATCTCATGCGCGTGAGTGAGTGACATTAGTTTTACGCCGCACTCAGCAATATTTCAGCTATATGGCAGTGGTCTGTAAATAATCGAGCCTGGACCAGACGGTTCAGTGATCTACAGCATGAGCATCGATCTGCGCAATTGGGAACCGATGACGTGTGTCTCAGCGAGTCTGACCACCCGATCCCGTTAGTCGCCTCTTCCGTCAAGCGTTGTAGACGTACATGGCAAGCATGGGTTGCTGGAGGCCTACCCTACCTCGGACCATCACGGGACCATCTTGTCTGAGGCTAATCAATTCGCTGTGCAGAGTTGCTGCCCTTGGTTACGCCAGAAACTTAATGTGTTTCGAGTCTCGTTTTGCCCGATTATTTATTCCAGGTTTGCCAGCAGTGTCAACCTGTGTATTCTCGAGGATCCAGTTTTTTCCCACATTAAGCTGCGATATACCAAAAGCAATGTTGAAAGCGGCGATACACGTCGTAATCTTCATACCAATCAATCTTCTCATACACGACGCAACCCTTAATGTGTGGGAGTTTTACAATAAATACCGGTTTCGAACCGTGAGACCTGCAACTGGATTTGTTGAAACTGTCCCTATTTAGTGTTCTTCTCCGAAAAGACTAATGAATGCTAATCCAGTTTAAATGTTTCAAACGTTTCAGCATATATATAAGTTTTCCAATAACACATTCTTTATTGCACAGCGACTGAATAAGGTTACTCATTAAATTAAAACCACTTGCTTTGATATATCTCTTCAAGTTACCACAACGAGCTCTCGGGAACAGAAGCAATGTGGATTGTTTTAGCAAGCAGCTTCATAATTTAGGAGCAAAACTCATTAGTATAGTCAGTTATATGCCAGTGTAACCAATAAATCCGGTCGTTTTCGCAAACATTTGTTCGTAAATGTTCTCGAAATTAAAAATTATTTTACCTGTTGGCAATATGAGATAGTGTCGACATCTGCTTCCAGGATATTCGATACTTGGTAAACTTTTCTTTTAATTAGTGCTCGCGGCTGTAGGTTTCTTGAGATTGTGACACAAATACAGTTTTTGAATAAGATGACCTTTACATATATTATTGATTTAATTTTTATTTTTTAATTGCACTGTAACTGGGTCCGATTGCTTAACCCATTTAGTTAAGCAACCAAAGTATTTATTTGAATATCCCTTTTTCAGTGATAAAAATGAAAGTGACTGAGTTTAGTTTCACGCCGCTTATAGTAAATACTCCAGGAAAATCACAGCGGGGGACACCAGAAATGGACTTTCACACATTACACCCCATGTAAAGGAATCGATCCAGGGTCCTCGGCGTGAGGAACAAACGCTAGAACCACTGGGCAACCCCACCGTCCCACACATCATCAAACACATATTTGCATATAAGATTTAGCCTCCTGGAAGCAATATTTCAGCTATATGGCGGCGGTTTGTGAATACTCGAGTCCTGACCAGACAATCCGATGACCCACAATCTTCACGGGTGAGTGAGTGAGTTATAATTTAACGTCACATCGGCAATATTTCAGCCGTGACGAGAATAAACATGATTATACAGAACATGCAGATAATATAAAACCCCTCGTCAAAGTAAGATAAAATAACTAGAGTATCACAATTCGAGTCTAAAACTAGCATATGAAACTACAGCACAATTTGGACAATGAATAATCTAAAAGTAGGCGATAGATCACCAACACACACACACATATATATATATATACACACACACATACATACAATACACACACACACACACACACACACACATATATATATATATATATTCCTAGTTTTGTATCCATATTTTTTATGGAATACAACCCTTTTCCTTTTTTTTCATCACTGTGCGTTACTCGTGTGTGTCAAGACATGACAGTTCATATTGTCCATCCTTGTAAATACAACACAGATAGTTACTCCAACATTCGTGACGTGAAGGCATGTCCAGTAGTCTTTGCTCCAAGGGTGTAGTCAGTGCTTAGCCCACGTATATGTAGTAATTACATCCTTCAAAGAGGCAAGACTATATAAGGTACCCGGTCTGTCAATTATTATTTTTCAAGTATCATTTAATCTAATAAGTGTTACCTTAGAGACCTGCGCAAGGTTATACCCTAAGCATGTGAAGGGAATTTCCAATTTTGACACATCAATGAAAATTGTTTGTCGTGTAGCACGTGTAGCACGTGTAGCACGTGTTGAAGTGTATATTCAGGTGAACACTTGCTTTGCATTTGTTGGGACGGTCCAGGCAGGGGCAGGAAACCTTTCTCAACACCTTGTAATATCACTATTAGATACAGATTCACACATGCTCATGATATAATCAGATTTGTTCAATGCATTCAGCTTCCAGCAGATGTTGGGGAAGTGTCTTACATTTGGTACATCCTGTTCGTGTCTGTATAAAATTCTTCCATCAGTGTCAGACATCTGCCTTCAGGTACGTTGCAGTCCGTGATAATAATTCAAGTTTTTCGTGTACAAGCACACGTAATTTCTTTCTCTCGGGCACTGGCAGCGTTTTTTTTCTGTCATTGCTATCTAAAAATGTTCGATCTTCAGTAGGGATAATCTTCTGGTGGAATCACAGACCTCCTTTTCCTCCTTCACAAATTCATTAATTACGCTAGAATCCATTTCAAAATATCAGCTGATTAAGGAAGTTTTAAGTAACATGACGACTTCGATGCCATATCATAGGTCAGGCTAGAAGTTTTGTGGTAAAAGTGTGAGCATTAGCCATGGCTACCAACACATTTTTTCAAGAACACGAAATGTCCCTTTCATGTTCAGCTGTAATAGATTCTCTCATTTCCAACTAGACTTAACAGCTTACATTTCACTTACATTCACCTTTGGAATTACTTCTTTTTGTATTTCATTTACATCTGAGCTTATTCCTTAAAACATTTCAGCATTTGTAAGGCTTTTTATCCGTTCTGTGCTGACTCATCTCTTACAGTACAATCGAACAACACAGACTCAGTTTCCGATATGTTGAACACTCTGCGTGTGTCGATACATTGGGTCTGTTGTTTCCTTCCAATCAAATATCTGAAACCTATCGATTAATATAACGTTCTATATTGATATATGACTAAGATATGAATTACCGTTGCACCTTACTGTATGCAAGAAACCGTGTCTACAAGGCGTGCATGTTCCTCCGATTCCAACGGTTCTTCTGTATTGTTTTGGTCATCCATTGCATATTTTGTTCATGTCCTTTTACAGTTAAATCTATAATTTACCTTTTGAGAAAATCATACAACACCTGTGATATGAATGACACGGAGAACCAGACAGACATGGCTAGCTGTGGTGTAACGATCAGTTGGGTTAACAGAAAAAAAATGCAAAGTGCCCATTCAAATGGGTAAGTCTGTTTTAAAGGAGGACCCTCTGATCGAACTCTGCACCGAGTTCATGCGCAGTATTTACAGCAAACTAAACTTGCAGGGCCCATTTTGCATCTCACAACAAGCCATTTAACACCAAAATCGGTGAATGTGTGATTCTACATCAATCTTTCATATGGAATATTGTAGATTCTATATTGTAATGAGACAGCCCAACACCTTGTCAGTAAATATCCAACAATGTGGGTTGACACAAACACGATATAAAGATCCAATCCTTTCGTTACCGTCTTCTTCATACTTATGGTTTGACATTGAAAATGTCGATGGGTTCATCGGAAACGACCATTCCTCGAAACATACTAAAATCCAGCCTTGTCGTTTTTCTTGTTATAAACTGATCGAAATTGAATTTTCTGTCAACTTGAGAAAAACGAAAATTTTTCTTGATCCTGCAGGATCGTACGCTTGGCCGACCTGATGCAGAAGACCGAGGCTTTCTCTTGATTAGTTTTGTGTAATTTCGAATTAAAATGTAAACATGTTTCAAGGCTTGTCTTTAAATGTCCAAAGTTAGGTAACAACACAGTATCTAGAAAGATATGATGGCGACTATGTAATTTTACAACCATGAATCATCCTTACATGAATAAGCCATTAAGCAGTCTGTCCGCGGTTCTTCCGTTTCTGGTGAGATGTCAGTGGTATTGACTGGAATAATATGAGTAGTGTCTCGTCACGGCCAAGAGGATGCTTTGATACGACATTTTCCTATTTCTTTTTCTTTAGAGAGCAACTGTTTAACAACTGACAACACCGTGAAAGGGGAAGGAATTTCCTTGTGATAGCTACGCTCAAAATGTCAGTTATGTGATCTTTACTACTTCCTAGTTAAAGCAACGTCCCCAACAGCCAAAGTTTGTCCGTTAATTCTTTGTAAATAGTGTGATACTCTTCTTGATCAGCATGGATCATTACAGGTTTCCTTGATATGGCTTTTGAAATGCTGACAGCGTCGGCATACTGCGCTCATTAAATGTCAAATGAAAATGCTTTTGTATATTTTCAGTTCAAGTGAATGTCATTTGTTCAGCTATCGGTCCAGTCCATTTTCCCATTAATTCATTACCAAGCAATTGCTAATCTAAGCCTGGATAGAACGTGACATACATGGTTTCACAATGCATATACAGTATACACAGAGTGACACGTATATTACGAAAATCAGTACATCCGCTTTGAGTTATCTTATGCTTGCGTATGTCAAATATTAACACACCAACGACCACTTTTAGAATCAACGCTGTACTCAGAAAATGATCAAATTACAGACGACGAAATCCACATTTTCATATTCTAGACACAGAATCTGATTTGCTGGTTCAGTCACCATATTTATGGTATTTATGAGAACGTTGCATGTTGTTCCCTGTCAATACTGTCACTACATTTGCTTTTTGTCTCCAGCTTGGTATGACATTAGTTTTATTATACATCACCTTGTACAAATTGCATAAAAATAAATAGGCCTTTTCACATCCCGTACTTACAATATTTATGAGAAGGAATCATACTGTTCTACCTATTAATGTTGTCAATATACATTGACATGTATTGTATATTTTATCCTCAGCGTGGAAGTGCATTATTTTTATGATACATTTCCTCTTTGTACTATCCTGAAAAGTCACCTACATTTGCTCTAAATTTCATTACACGTCTTTTATACACATCTCTAGCGAGATATTACAAATACATGTGTTAAGACTGAAGCTAATAATAAGGACAGAGAACCATTGAGTGTTCACTTTCATCTTCCTGTATGTAATCGTACACCTAGCGGTCTCAATAATCAGTTATAACCAGCTGATTGGACTGTCAATAATATTTCTGATATCAGCTGTATATGATTTTGACTAATTCTTTACTAGTAACTATTTTGTGTACAGTTATATCAGAGCATTTAGATCTACACACTTCCTCACAGTTAGGACAAAGGAAGCTTCAATGACCTTTGGGTTACCTAATTCTAGTCCTATTTGAAATGAACGTAGATGCATGTCAGCCAGGTCTAAATATGTACTGTGTGCTCAGATGGAAGGTCCTAATTCAAGTAGATGGATATACGGTGAAGGTTTTTACTGAATGTGAATGAGGGGAGTTTCCATTTTGGGATAATTGGTTTCCTGTGTTCTGTCATTTGAAAGGAGGCTGTCGTGGTATTGTTACTTAGAGGAAATTAACACTGATGAGGTTGGGCGATGCCATTGGTGTGATCTGGAACAGCGTTCTGGATCAACACAATATAAAGAGGAATCTGTGCTCGGACATTATTCATTGTCTCTGGCTATATTAACAAATATATGTGCAAAATTGCATCTTCCTGTTTCAGTTTGGAGCCCACCTGTTCATCGAGTTCAGAAGATTGATTGTTCCCAAATGAACAAACGTATCTAAACTCAAAGCCAGTGTAACCAAGACTGCCGAGTATCGCAGTCTTTTCCTAACAGAATATGACCTCGCATTCAGTCTGTTTCAAATAAGGATGTTTAGTTGAAAGAGGTAATTGTTTTGGTCTAATAGACAGACTCGTCCTTAACATGCAGGGAACGTTGCTTACCATACCTAACAATGGCTTGCCTGATGCAGACTCGACTATCTCTAATCATGCTGGAATATTGCTCACGTAGACGTTTAGCGACAAACAGACAATGTTGTCGTCATTGTGAACTATGATAACCCTCAATTCTCATTTTCTTTTATATTAAACTATTGGCATATGATCTGACACAGACGACTGTTAAGTAGACCTGTAGGGTGTGTACGAACCTTATCAACGTCAGCGACGACTTTAAGTCACACTGTCTGTATTGTAGTCTTGTTATTTACTACATCAAAAGCCCTGCGTCTGCCCTTGGTGATGCTGTTCTGTCTGATCGATCACATTGCGATGAAACATACCAATAGAACAATACTTCAAATAGATGTGGATTAATACGCGTGAGTTGTGTCCGCAAATCTCGACTTTCTCCACACGACACCAATTTGATTTTGTACTGTGTCTAGTAAATCTCCTGTGCTCTTTGGTCTTAATAACAGAGTATTCTCTGACACCAGACAGTGTTCATCAAGGAGGTGTCATAGACATACCTGTTGCTGAAACATCTGACACGGAGGAACATCCTAAATGAAGAGACTCTGGACTTGTTGCCATTGTCCAAAATTAATCCCTCAGCTACATCGTGTATACTCATGCATCTGTGGATGTTTGAGTGAAATCTGTGACATGATACTTAATATAAATTATTACACACCCTTTGAAAATATCATCGTTTAATATTTTTGCAGTGCCTGGGGGATATCACACTTGATGTATTCTCAGGAAAAGAGTACTTTGTTCGATATCATTTGACTAATGTTGGGTGGGTAATAAAAAATACTAAACCATGTCCTGTGTAATACGACATTCATGAAACTCATGAATGTTATTGGCATCTAACGATAGAAAGTGAGTACCAATTATACCATTCATGAGTTTCATAGATAGATAGACAGATAGACACACATATTAGGTAGTAGTTTGTCACGAAACAGTTGAAGTTAGGCAAAGTTGTTCACGGAGAGTCCTTGGATAGGTGGTTGTGTCTGATCATGAGACCTCTGTCCTCGGCCTCAACGAAGCACTTGTGACACATGGGCTAGTAATGTTTGTGCTTTGAGTACAACTCTTATCCTCAGCGACACTGAGCATCTGTGGGGTGAATGTTAGGCCTGTGTATCATATAACTAAATGTAAAATGCAGCAAGACTTGCATGTATGTCACATGCCATTCCTAGCTTTAGAAGCAACGCAGGCCAAGTGGGCAGATTTTCTTATCATAGTGAACATTTAGTTTTGACAGGGATCCTGGAGTAAAGATGTTCAGTTTGATGTATGTAACAATGACAGCTTATGAACAGCTCGTGCTGAAATGTGAAGAATCAATCGCCAGTTTGCGTTCATCGGAGCACAGGATAATAATACAGTGTTAGGTATACACTATGAATATTAATAGTTAGGTTAAGTTCTATCAATAGGTGCGGACGGGGCGGGTGGGTTAATGTGGAATTAAAGCCTTATGATTGATGAGACATTCACCCCTTTGGAGAGAACACTTCATGGTCCTAACAATATTGATGTAGTTTCACATTTGTCGTAATGTTGGCCAGCCTCATATCTTGGAGTAAAATAGGATCAGATGTGATGCTGATAGGATTGTGATGCTATTTCAGCCGCCTCTATTTCAGACTGTCTCCTAAAGTAGCAGCATTATCGGTTGTTTGTAAGCCAATCGGTTCCTCGATGCCCCACATTCGCTTTCCGTCATATTTACCAACAATGATAGGAAATGCTTTCCGATACATGCACGTTTCAATTAGTCTACCAGTGTATTCCACAAATTCACACGACACAGCTCTGGGAGGAAGTCATAACAGGATCTCATCTTCAGAACAACGTATGGAACATATAGTTTGAATCCACGGGATGTAACTCCAGTGTAGTATTTAAGGCATTTGTATACACAGGAAAATTGTTACATCAATCTTTTATATCAAATTATCAATTTTGTCATACAAATAGTTCATTGGTGAATCAGGACACTGAAACTGGAAAGTGAAGCACAAGCTAAATCTGAAGCTGAATTGACAATATCAGTACATATTTTTAGATCAAACTGAAGGCAGAGAAATGGCCACATTTGACGTGTATGATTAGATGACAACACTAAAGTACTATCTAGCTAGAATGATAGTGAACATATTTTGAATCCGTTCAAAATGGGAAAGAAAAGCTGGCGATGTTGACAAATCCTTAGCAACGCTGGCAACATTGACGTCTAACTGCTCCCTTAAATTCTATGGAAAATGACGTGTCTTCATTCCACATACCAGTGAGTTATGGAAATTGACACCGTCTTCGGTCTTCTGTGGTCGCTGTATTCATATGGCTTTTCTCGTGGGTATAAATCGCCTGACAAATAGTTTCGTAACTCGAGAACAATTCACAAACTGTAGGTGATTTATCTTCGATAATCATAAATGTCGTTATGTACCTGCCGTATCTGCCCCACGATGAATGTCTCCGTTTAACCGGTTAACATACGGTTAATATGACTAACAAAAACACAAAGTGCAAATGGTCGAAGATAGATCCTGATTTGACCCTATTTCTTTCGTAGGGCTTTTCGTTGTGCGATCACAACGTAGAAGGGCCTTCCCCGAGACGAAATACGTACCTGATGTCAGAGGTATCCAATTAGTCCAGGAGGAGGCAGCTGAAATATCTGATGTCGTAGCCTCCCCAGGACTGATTTGGTTTGACACTATTTTCAGTTAGTATGATGTCTTGGGGGCATGAAAAGGCCTGTAATACTCTCAGATTGTGGTATCAGTTTATTTTCACATGCCATTTTATGTGGTGGGGGGTCTGTGAGCTTTTTCATGACATTTGGTTTGCTGCCCGACAACATTTCAAAGTTAATCATGGATTAATTACTACTATCAATCTGATCACTTTCATTTTGACTTTTGTGTATTGCTCAACGATGTATATTATTTTGACATTGTTTTGCTTTTGAAAATAATGAAAATGGCCGCCATTTTGGCCGCCATCTTGAATTGTCGTGTGTTGCCTTCTCGGCACTTAAATTTACATAAAAATCAACACCGAATGTGTCTATTTACATCCAATGCTTATACTTCTGATGTTTTTGACACTTGTCTCTTCTAGAGTGGTGGCCTGGGCACAAAACAAGTAATTTTGTATGGTCATGTCGTGTTAATATAATGTTTTACAGCTTATTCTTTGAGACAGGGGATTTTATCGATTCTCCGACTTTTCATGGAAATGTGTGGTGGTGATTTATTTATTAAAAGTTTACATTATTCTTGCAACTAGGATCAGTTGTTTTTATTTCCTGTTTACTTCTTGAGTGACAGCATGTTATATGGAACTGTTTCATATTATCCAGAATTCAAAATGGCAACCAAAATGGCCGCCAATTGTAGTTTTACTACTTATAGATAGCAGACTGCATTTGTACAGATATATAAAACAAACAATTCATTTGGTGTCATATGTTTAATACTACATAGAAAAAAACCTAAATTTCAATGTTATGGCTAATAAAAGTTTCACATTCCTAAAATATTTGATGAAATAACATTATCCAAAGTATTAGAAAACTATGCTTCACAGTAGATAACTGCGTCTAAGCTCTTGTTGTAGATTTTCAAATGGTCTGTCAGGTAACTCTTAATCACTTTTGATACATTCAGAAGCTTACAATTAACTCCTCTTCATTTTCTTTCATATCATATGTTACATTATGTTAGAATTGGAGTCATCTACAGGCCAAAGCTGTTCGGGCAACAATCACCTGCCATTCAAAAAGACATTTCTCTGTGCACAATAACTCTGCATTGACAAAGATCTCTCTGGTGGCATACCGACTTTATTGCATTTACTCGACGGCAATTCCACCTATCCACTGGGAGCAAAATCTACTGACATCTGAATACACCAGAAAAAGGATAAGCTGACCATCACAAATGCTCCAACCATGGTCAACTGGTGAAGGAATATGATTGGCTGCAGATACTGCTTCCAAACATGCACGTGCTAGTTTACTTGCTCAGTGTGATACTCTAGACTGATGGATGTTGGTGAGGCTTTTCATTTAATGTCTTGTCTCATCTACAGACATCACCGGATTGTTTGGTACACACATTGAACTAAAAGCCTGTGCGATGTGATCTGGTAAGGTTGATAGGCTTTTGTATTGTAAGTTCTGGTTTGTAGATATTATAATACGCACGTGTACTGATGTAGTTTGTGTTAATGTTGGACTTGTTTCTTGATGTGTTTCTGTGTTTAGCAGTGAACGCCAGTGTATGGCAAAAACAAGCACTCCTACACGTCGATAAAGTCGGGCACATCCGAGTTCCATGGACAAAAACAGTTCTTCTCGAGTTCAAAAACTTTGGAAAACAATACAACAAAAGAACCAGCTGTGCGCATTACGTGTTTTAATGTCATCATTCCCAACATGGAACAGTACAAAATCCAACATTGTGGCCGCAGAAAGTGTGTCTAAATTGACCTTGTTCAAATTTGAGATTTGAACAAGGTCAAAGGTAACTGAAGCCCGACACGTAAAACCAGAGATAAAAAACATTTTTAAGAAAAAAACTCTGGAACCGTGTTCCCTCAACGTATGCAACGCTACCTACTCTACTGGAGGGTTTACAGTACTAGACACGCAGAGTACATTGTCACAAAATGTCCGAACAGTAACACATCCACATGCTGCTCCAGAAGAATCCTTGATCCACTTCCATGGAATGTCTTCTTGGCAGTCGTCCTGCCTCTGGGGGACTTCAGGGTCCATTTCCGCCCCCAGGACGATGGCATCCACGCTCCTGAAAATAAACATATTTTATATCATTGGTACTGTGTGTATTAATGCAAAATATATGCTTCCATGTAAAAATCTCAAACACGAAACTCAAGTTGTGACATGTCATTGAAAACAAGGATGCATTTTATGTTTTTTAAAAGATCGTTTGAAAAAACACAGTTGCTTCGTGGGCGACGGTTCTACTAATAAAAGTAAATAGTATTCTACATCATTTATACTTCACACACATACTGAGACTGCATGAGTGTTGTGTTTACACCGCTTTTAGCGATATATCAGCTATATCACGGCGAGAAACAACAAATCTACGCGTCACATATCATTCCCACATGGGAAATCGAATTAGGGTTGTTTGGAGCGAGATGAGCGAACGCTTTAATCATTTGGTTATTTGACTATCCCCATAGATTTAAATGCAAAACAAATATGTCGGGACGTGAAAACAAAATTTAATCTAAATATTGAAATACTTTACCAGCAGGTGCCCGAGCAGTCGGCCAGTACACTGACTCTCAAAGTGACCAGCCGGGACTTGCCCTGCCTCGAGCTACCTACTGAAGGACGGAATGGTGGGATAACACTAAGTTATACTATCTATAGATAGCATCGTACAGGGCATGCACGAAGGGGGCCCTATCTACACTAACCCCTAATCTACCAGTCAAGTGCAGTCAGCATTGGGTCTACTGGGGATGCTGAAAAGACTGGGGCCACAGAGTGTGCCAACCCTAAACTAGTTGGGTTGCTGTAACAACCATCCTGACTGTACAGTCAGGCCCTAGCACCGAACCTACTCCATGTACAGTCGGCGTGGGGCTACGCGGAGAGCAGACGCACAATGGAGCCACCATGAGACAAAAGCTCATCCCATCGGTCACCCGGAAAGCCAGTGTACAGAAAGTCCAGGTGGAAGGGTTTAGAGGGACACAACACCAAATCCAGAATGTGCCAGGGTTCCTGCGTCTGAAAGGAATGAATCATGCATTAGCATCAGGAATCACATTTCTGGCGGATATAGATTGTTTTAACAACAGCGAGTAAGTGTGGTTTTATGCCGCTTTGGCAATATTCCAACGACGGGCCTCAGAAGTGGGCGTGAGGCATAGTGCTTAAGTGGGGACCCGAACACTGTCACTGTACATGGCGTACCAACACTTGAACAACTAGGCTACACTACCACTCCGTTTTCATGCAGAAACCAGTATCAACCTTTCCCATCTATACCTAACTGGCTGTGACTATGCTAGTCGTAAGAGGCGACTAACGGAATCGTGTGGTCAGGCTCTCTGACTTGGTTGACACATGTCAACGATTCCTAATTGCACAGATCGATGCTCATCTTGTTGACCATTGGATTGTCTGGTCCAGACTCGATTGTTTACAGACCGTCACCATATAGCTGGAATTTTGTTGAGTGCGGAGTAAAACTAAACTCACCCACTCTTAAATGGCTGTATACTATGACAGAATGAGTGTGCACTGTATATTAAACCAACATTCATGAAGACGCATATTTTCTTTCAAATAGAGTTGGAAACACCTGCCTGTCTGGTCCTCTGTCGCCCTTCCGAAGAATCCGTGGTCCGCTTCTGTCCATGGAAAGTCTTCTTGGCAGTCGTCCTGCCTCTGGGGGACTTCAGGGTCCAATTCTGCCCCCAGGACGATGGTATCCACGCTCCTAATAGTAAAGATAGCGAATAGGTTAATGTTTGATACTTACTACATAAATAATCAATATCAATAGTATAAGAGAAAAACGCTGTAAGCTGAAACACAAGTTGTAACTTGTTCATGACGTCATTGTTTTTTTCCAAATAGAGTTGGAAACACCTGCCTGTCTGGTCCTCTGTCGCCCTTCCGAAGAATCCGTGGTCCGCTTCTGTCCATGGAAAGTCTTCTTGGCAGTCGTCCTGCCTCTGGGGGACTTCAGGGTCCAATTCTGCCCCCAGGACGATGGTATCCACGCTCCTAATAGTAAAGATAGCGAATAGGTTAATGTTTGATACTTACTACATAAATAATCAATATCAATAGTATAAGAGAAAAACGCTGTAAGCTGAAACACAAGTTGTAACTTGTTCATGACGTCATTAATTTTTTCCAAATAGAGTTGGAAACACCTGCCTGTCTGGTCCTCTGTCGCCCCTCCGAAGAATCCGTGGTCCGCTTCTGTCCATGGAAAGTCTTCTTGGCAGTCGTCCTGCCTCTGGGGGACTTCAAGGTCCAATTCTGCCCCCAGGACGATGGTATCCACGCTCCTAATAATGAAGTGAAAATATTTCACATCACTGTTACTTACTGTGTGTATAAATGCAAGTTATATGCCTACACGTGAAAAAAATTTCAAACATGAAACTCAAGCTGTAGCTTTGCAGTAGATGTCATGATAAACAAGGATGCATTGCATTTTATGTTTTCTTCACAAGATAGCTTGAAAGAAACAGTTTCTGGCGTAAGGGACGGTTCTACTAAAGAAGGCAAAGGACAATTTACATAATTTATGCCTCCCACACAGAGTATGACTTCGTAAGTGTACTTTTTGTACAGCGCTTTTAGCAAATATACAAGCTACATCACGGCGAGAAACAACAAATATATGCTTCACATATCATTCCCACATGGAAAATCGAATTAGGGTTGTTTGGAGCGAGATGAGCGAACGCTTTAATCATTTGGTTATTCGGCGATCCCCATAGATTTTAATACAAAACAAATATGTCGGGACGTGAAAACAAAATTTAATCTAAATAGTAAACCTGAAATATTGAAATACTTTACCGCAGTCGGCCAGTACACTGACTCTCAAAGTGACCAGCCGGGACTTGCCCTGCCTCGAGCTACCTACTGAAGGACGGAATGGTGGGATAACACTAAGTTATACTATCTATAGATAGCATCGTACAGGGCATGCACGAAGGGGGCCCTATCTACACTAACCCCTAATCTACCAGTCAAGTGCAGTCAGCATTGGGTCTACTGGGGATGCTGAAAAGACTGGGGCCACAGAGTGTGCCAACCCTAAACTAGCTGGGTTGCTGTAACAACCATCCTGACTGTACAGTCAGGCCCTAGCACCGAACCTACTCCATGTACGCTCGGCAGGGGGCTACGCGGAGAGCAGACGCACAATGGAGCCACCATGAGACAAAAGCTCATCCCATCGGTCACCCGGAAAGCCAGTGTACAGAAAGTCCAGGTGGAGGGGTTTAGAGGGACACAACACCAAATCCAGAATGTGCCAGGGTTCCTGCGTCTGAAAGGAATGAATCATGCATTAGCATCAGGAATCACATTTCTGGCGGATATAGATTGTTTTAACAACAGCGAGTAAGTGTGGTTTTATGCCGCTTTGGCAATATTCCAACGACGGGCCTCAGAAGTGGGCGTGAGGCATAGTGCTTAAGTGGGGACCCGAACACTGTCACTGAACATGACGTGCCAACACTTGAACAACTAGGCTACACTACCACTCCGTTTTCATGCAGAAACCAGTATCAACCTTTCCCATCTATACCTAAATGGCTGTGACTATGCTAGTCGTAAGAGGCGACTAACGGAATCGTGTGGTCAGGCTCTCTGACTTGGTTGACATGTCATTGGTTACCAACTGCGCTGATCGATGCTCATCTTGTTGATCACTGGCTTTTCTGGTCCAGACTCGATTGTTTACAGACCGTCACCATATAGCTGGAATTTTGTTGCATGTGGCGTAAAACTAAACTCACCCACTCTTAAATGGCTGTATACTATGACAGAATGAGTGTGCACTATATACCAAACCAACATTCATGAAGATAACGAATAGGTTAATGTTTCATATCACTGATACTTACTACATAGATAATCAATATCAAAAGTATATGAAAAAAACGCTGTAACCTGAAACACAAGTTGTAAATTGCTCATGACGTCATTGTTTTCTTCCAAATAGAGTTGGAAACACCTGCCTGTCTGGTCCTCTGTCGCCCCTCCGAAGAATCCGTGGTCCGCTTCTGTCCATGGAAAGTCTTCTTGGCAGTCGTCCTGCCTCTGGGGGACTTCAGGGTCCAGTTCTGCCCCCAGGACGATGGTATCCACGCTCCTAATAGTAAAGATAACGAATAGGTTAATGTTTTATATCACTGATACTTACTATATAGATAATCAATATCAAAAGTATATGCTTTTTCGTGAAGCTGTAACCTGAAACACAAGTTGTAAATTGCTCATGACGTCATTGTTTTCTTCCAAATAGAGTTGGAAACACCTGCCTGTCTGGTCCTCTGTCGCCCCTCCGAAGAATCCGTGGTCCGCTTCTGTCCATGGAAAGTCTTCTTGGCAGTCGTCCTGCCTCTGGGGGACTTCAGGGTCCAATTCTGCCCCCAGGACGATGGTATCCACGCTCCTAATAGTAAAGATAGCGAATAGGTTAATGTTTGATACTTACTACATAAATAATCAATATCAATAGTATAAGAGAAAAACGCTGTAAGCTGAAACACAAGTTGTAACTTGTTCATGACGTCATTGTTTTTTTCCAAATAGAGTTGGAAACACCTGCCTGTCTGGTCCTCTGTCGCCCTTCCGAAGAATCCGTGGTCCGCTTCTGTCCATGGAAAGTCTTCTTGGCAGTCGTCCTGCCTCTGGGGGACTTCAAGGTCCAATTCTGCCCCCAGGACGATGGTATCCACGCTCCTAATAATGAAGTGAATATATTTCACATCACTGTTACTTACTGTGTGTATAAATGACAGTTATATGCCTACACGTGGAAAAATCTCAAACATGAAACTCAAATTGAGACTTTGTAGTAGACGTCATGGTAAACAAGGATGCACTGCATTTTATGTTTTCTTCAAAAGATTGTTTGAAAGAAATATTTGCTTGCGCAAGTGACGGTTCTACTAAAAATGCAAGGAACACTTTACATAATTTATGCTTCCCACATAGATTATGACTGCGTGAGAGTACTTTTTTACACCAATTTTAGCAATATACCAACTATATCACGGTGAGAAACAACAAATATGTGCTTCACACATCATTTCCATATGGGAAATCGAATTAGGGTTGTTTGGAGCGTCATGACAGATTTAAATGCAAAACAAATCCAAATATAACACTGAAATATTGAAATACTTTACCGCAGTCGGCCAGTACACTGACTCTCAAAGTGACCAGCCGGGACTTGCCCTGCCTCGAGCTACCTACTGAAGGACGGAATGGTGGGATAACACTAAGTTATACTATCTATAGATAGCATCGTACAGGGCATGCACGAAGGGGGCCCTATCTACACTAACCCCTAATCTACCAGTCAAGTGCAGTCAGCATTGGGTCTACTGGGGATGCTGAAAAGACTGGGGCCACAGAGTGTGCCAACCCTAAACTAGCTGGGTTGCTGTAACAACCATCCTGACTGTACAGTCAGGCCCTAGCACCGAACCTACTCCATGTACGCTCGGCAGGGGGCTACGCGGAGAGCAGACGCACAATGGAGCCACCATGAGACAAAAGCTCACCCCATCGATCACTCGGAAAGCCAGTGTACTAAAAGTCCAGGTGGAAGGGTTTAGAGGGTCACAACACCAAATCCAGAATGTGCCAGGGTTCCTGCGTCTGAAAGAAATCAGTCATGTATAAGCATCAGTAATCACATTTCTCCAGTATGTAGATTGGAACAACAGCAAGAACAAGAACAACAGCGATTAAGTGGGCGTGAGACATAGTACTTAAGTGGAGACTCGAACACTGTCACTGAACATGGCGTGCTAACACCTGAACAACTAGGCTACACTACCACTCCGTTTACATGCAGAAACCAGTATGAACCTTTCCCATCTATACCTAAATGGGTGTATACTATATCAGCGTGCACTGTATATTAAACAAATATCCATGACGACGCATATTGTCTTCCAAACAGCTTTGGAAACACTTGCCTGTCTGCTCCTCTGTCGCCCTGTCGAAGAATCCTTGAAGTCGTCCTACCTCTACAGCATTTCAAGACTTTCTGTCCCCACGACGAATATTTCACATGATTGTGAGTCGGTGCTCAGAGTCCAAGCGTGCTTCAGTCGCACGCTTCAGTCGCTCGCTTGGTGTGCAGCTGGAAACGACAAAGGGCAAACCGACCACCTTACGCAACCTAATCCCAGTCGCCGAAACCGAAACAAAGGTTTAAAGGTATTGAAAACACCTCAATCACAAGAGTTTGAACAGAGACCTGTTTTCTGACTTAGCGTGAGCCAAGTAAGACCTGGTATACTAATATTCTTTATTAAAACAAAAGGAAACAAAATTTTCTTTCATTGCTTATAGATTTATTTATGTAATATAATTAAAACATAATCAACGGCTAATACAATACAGGTATGAAGTATTGTTAATTTAAAGTTACAAGTTAGTGACATATATATGTGTATGGATCATTGAATACAAATGAATGAAAACAAACTGTCGTCCGTGGGTGGGATGTTGTAAATTGTGATGTGCTTATCACTGTTCATTGCATTTGTGACTCACTCGTGTTATTCTGCGATTACAGTCTGTTTGCCGTGAAAACGTACCGATGAATGTCTCTTTAAACAAAAAAGTAAATCGACTAGATTGCAAATTCTTATAATTTTCCCTTGCCAATTGAACATTTAATTCATAGAATTTTATTCAACATAGAATGAAAGTTGTTTAACAAACGATCATAATTTCAAATCACTTTCTTTGTTTGTATTACAAGGGGGTATGCAAATAAATAAAATAAAACGCCGAGAAGAAGTTGGGTTGGTCTAAGTTAACGCTCATCACGTACCGCACGTGCTCTTGTTTCTCTGTTCTAACTGCTGCGCTTACCCCTTTGCATTACAAACCAGTAATGACGATTTGATGGTTCGCCCCCTACCACGCTTCCAGGATAGAAAATAGCAGTTCAAGTTTCAACGAGCTTGTAAAATAAAGACTACTTTCTACGCATTGCTGACCAAAAGGATTTTGCATGAAAAAAACGCTTTCTTCCTCGGACGCGAGGTTGTGGTCGAAGTGCTAATATTATCGTAAATTATATTATATCGGCCCCCGTCTCGATTCCAAGAGTGAAATTGTTATGTTATAAGCAATGTCATGCAAAATCCTATTGTCCATAAATAAAATACATACTTGTATTTTACGACAAGTGAAAAGTAATTTTGATTTTGTAAGTCGGTGAAAAGAAACTTAAATAGCATTCATTCTCAGACAGGGCGCCGTCATTTTTGAAAATCGTGAAGTCACAGACTAAAGTCCATTTGAATTAATGAGATTCTGGTTTGTTTTCATCAAGTTAGAAAATCGAAACTACTTTCTACTAGTAGCTAAATATGTATTTGAATCATGGCCAAAAGGAGTTTGCATGATAGAACTTGTAACGTAACATAAGCTAGGTGGGGGTCGAAGTGAAAATACTACGCGATAAATTTCTGCATTTGCTAAATTTACTTGGTTTGTAAACGTTCACTCACCAGTATGTAGACACTTGTCAATATACGTCTTTATATTTGGTCTCATGATCCTAATTACTTTATAATCACATTTGTATGGATTTTGAAACTTAACAGAAAGAAGCGGTCTGCGAATGTATATCAGGAGTGTAATATCTAGACATTTTATAGTTAGTATCTAGACATTTTATAGTTAATATCTAGACATTTTATAGTTTGCCTGTATGAATCGCACGCACGCCCTAGTGTATGTCGTCTGTATCATTACAACTTCACGACGAAAACAATGATTCTATTGAAAGTTACAGCTTAATAAAAAACAAAATGCAAATATGATTACACGATGCCATTTAGAAAGTGGTCAAATGCAACATATGTCATATTTGGGATTTCACTTTCTTAGTAAAGTACAAATTCTAGTACTTTTTTCGGTTGAGTCCCATCCGGGATTCGAACCCGCACCCTCAGAGTCAGGCACCTAATCGCCAGCCCGCTCAGCCACCGCAACTTCCACTGCAAATATTAAAATTAAAACAAATTAAATTTATAGGAGCAGTGTCAGGCTCTTACCTTGTTCGAGGAATGTATCCATCAATATCCACAAAAACGAGTGATATATAAATAAATTCATCTGCAGCTTTCCCAAGTGACGTGTCTTTCAACAATCGAATATACGAAATGTATCGTTTCAGATTTTTCACATTGCTGTATAGTCTCATTGGTCACCCATGATAGCACATCTGGCAACTAATTGCATAATGTGCGTCATTCTTTTAAAAAAGTAATTAGTTAGCCAGTAATGATCAATCAATCAATGTATTGGCGGTTAATCCTTTGAAAGAAGGGTGTTGTTTTTACATAGACACAGATACGACAGAGTGTATTCAGTATAGATTAGTAAATGTACATACATAAACACTACCTTTTGACAAATCCCCCATTTAAATCCGCATAAAACTAATTAATCAATCAGCGTGTTATCGGTTAATCCTTCGATCGATCCAGACACAATAAATGCCAAATGAGGGCCTTTGTCGGGTAATCTAAGTGGCGTTACCACTAATTATACCTGTTATAAATTCATTAACTGAGCATCAAGTGAATGATGACAAATAACGTGTAGGTTTAAACCACCTACAACACGGATTACAACCTAGCGACACCAAGTGATTTTGACAGAATCGTCTATGAAAACAAGGGTTGTAACTCGTAAACTAGGCAAAGCAGGAGACAAAACTAAGTCATAGTAGATTGTGAGAACATATAGCTTCCATTTGTCACAACAGCTTTCGCGATTTCAGGTTTGTACACACCTGTAAACGAAATAGTTTAACCCCTGAAATGTAGACGAATACCGCACAGACCCTAATTTCTATACCTACAATCACGTCACGGAGACACGCCGCTCTGATTGGTTGAAATTTCGTAAGCGGCTGAGAATTGTGCACTATTGACAAAAAGGTCGATTGAAAGGTCGAAATGAGTAGTTTTAATGGCGGGCTTTCATTTATAGCGATGTCAGCAAGTGATTTTGTATTTGTACCGTACTAGAGTATATGTGAGAAATCATCTCAACATCGGACACCACCATCACATTCACCAATACATGGCGCGCCACCACCGGCATTACATGGGTACACCACAACTTCCACTAATGCATGGGACACCACCACCACCACCACATGCGCCACTACATATAGACCCATAACCACCGACACAACATCGGACGCAACACAGCCACCACTAATTACGACACAACTACATCCGCCACGACACCACTGGAACACCCAAACCACATCTATCACTGTATGCATGTCATCATCAAGATATGTTGCTATGGTGGACACTGAAGTGTTTTAGCCCATCGTGTTCAGTGGTTGGTTTGTTCAACTTTTCCTTGTGCAAACTAGTTCTAAAGATGTTTTGTGATGCGACATGCATCCCAGAAAGACAAAGTAGGATCATACCTTTTGAATGAATTAAATCTCTCGATATGGATAAATTTGTCGTTAAAGGAATATGCATTTGAAACCACAATATAGACACCTAGGTGATTTACAAAGTACATATGATATACTCCCAGTTTTGCGATATTCTAAAATTACCCAACAATATAACTTTAAACACATGACATGTTTTATTGATAGCAGTACTTCCTTTCAATTCTTTATACCACGTTTCACAGCCACTTCTTATTTATCCTTCATACGACGTGTCAGAGTTAATTCTTGCTCCTAGTCAGCTATTTTTTCCAGATGATAAGATTTTATATTTACTAGCCTGTGTTTAGACATGTACTTTTGCTGAAACAGCTTTCACGTAGATGGTGTGGATGCATCTTCAAGTAATCGTACATTGTAGGGTAAACGTTTGTGCATTTAGATCTGGTTTTACATAATCGTAGATTGTACATTTCTGGATTAGATCTGATTTTGAATAATCGCACATTGCATATGCATGTATTAAGATCTAGGTACAGACAATAGAACATATAAATTCATACATGTTTATATAACTGTATCAGAATGGCTTTAAAACTAACATTCTGGGGGATCGAACCTACACTAATTGTCAAAACGCTTCACTCACTCGGCTATTCTGGACGTTGGGATTTGATGGCGGCGTGGTATGCGTATACAATCTTGAAAATTCTTTGACATTCTGTGATATTACGCTGAAGTGTTCTGACCTGTTTCCAAATTGTGTTGATTTGAAGTTTTGATTTGGGACGGTTTTATATTCAAACTCTCAACAAGATATGATGACCGACAAAATCACCTAATTGTGTGAATGTAGTTTCAGATAACATCAATAAGACAATTCCCATTGTCCAATGTTCTACATGTCCTAAAGTGGGACGGAGTGATAACACACCTTAAACAAGACTGCCATATGACGAACGGAATCGCTGTACTTCAGACTTAATGGGAATGTGTGCAGGCATAATACAGTTGGACATCAGTTACAATACGTTTGTACACAGCTTCCACCAGGTCAACTCCGTTCACAGACAGACGAAACTCGACCGCATTATGTTCTTAGTTACTTTGGTATTCCGTGCAAATATTCTCAAAATCAAATGAATTGTTCTTAAGAAGTTTGTGGTGCATTTCTACTCGGTTCTGAAAGAGTGCAATGAATTCTCATCAAGTTCTACTCGTTCTACGTTTTATGTAAGTCTCACACAGATTTTACTGTGTCAACACTGTGTGCATTACGATATGACACGGTAGGGTATACAGACATGCGTTTTCAACATATTCTCCATTTGGGATTAAAATCTGCCTGTGAAACAAGAACAAATTTGCAGCTGTCAACATGCTGAATGCTTACTTCCTGCAATTGTTACGTTATTGGAAACAGAACAAGGGTACAATGGGTTGGTAGAGCAAGAAACGAACAAGAACATGTTGGGTGAGAAACTGGCTTTAACCTAAGAGGCCAACAGCTGTAGAACATTTCATCAATTGACACAGGATCTCCGCCTTGATGATCATGAGTCCTACAATTTCTTGGGATTCACCCCACCCATGTTTGATGAAATTCTTGAATGCACCACCCCTTCATTAAATAAGATGTCTTTCTTGGTCCACCCTCATTTTTCTGTGGAGGCATGGCGATGTCGATGTTTACATCTTGAAACTGATAATGGAAATAAGAATGGGCTGGCTATCAAACCACGACATGTCTGCTATTACCCCTGCACAACCTATAATCAGAGTGAGAATGTAGTGCGAACAGGAAGAAGTGTCTCAGTACGAGCTGATTGAGTTAAGAAAGACTTAGAGCTGGGTAGTGCATGTTAAGAACGTGGTATAAACTGACTATAGACGGGTTTGAACTGCTTGAAAACGTTGTTCACATGGGGTGAAGGCGCATTTCTTCCCAGTCTATACGTAATACCAGCTGTCTGGGGATTGGGCACAGATGAGGTAGACATACTGACAACTGTTTATGATCGAACAAGCATCGTAATTAATATAATCATTACACGTTCTAATGACATTTTCATAAACCATACCATTGAAATTTTGTTCTTTTTCGACACTGTATAAAACATTTGACACCAAATGAATTGTTTGTTTACATGTCAGTACAAACTTAGTCCTCTGCTATGTATAAGAAGAAAAACTACAATGACTTGGCTGCAAGTTTCAAATCTGGATAATATGAAACAATTCCACACAACATGCTGTCAGACTAGAAGTAAACAGGAAACAAAAATAATTGATTCTAATTACATGAATAATGTAAACTTTTAATAAATAAATCACCACCACACATTTCCATGAAAAGTCGGAGAATCTATAAAATCCCCTGTCTCAAAGAATAAGCTGTAAAACATTATATTAACACCACGTGACCATACAAAATTAGTTGTTTTGTGCCCAGGCCACCACTCTAGACGAGACGAGTGTAAAACAAACATCAGAAGTATCAACATTGGATGTAAATAGACACATTCGGTCTTACTTTTTATGCACTTTTTAACTGCAACACACGACAATTCAAGATGGTGGCCAAAGTGGCTGCCATTTTGATTCTTTTCAAAAGCAAAGATATGTAAAAAAAACCCTTTACATCCTTTAGCGATACACAAAAGTCAAAATGAAAGCGATCAGATTGATAGTAGTAAAACTATCCATGATTAACTTTGAGATGTTGTCGGGCAGCAAACTAAATGTCACACATAAATGGCCTGTGAAAAAACCCAGATACCACAATCTGAGAGCATTACAGGCCTTATCATGAGCCCAAGACATCATACTACCAGAAAGTAGTGTCAAACCAAATCAGTACTGGTGAGGCTACGAAATCCTATTTTTAGGCCCCTTTTGGGATCCTCCACCTGGACTAAATAGCCAGTTTCAAAATTTGTCTATATGTGAGAGTCTAATGGTTCAGAATAACAATACTAAGGGCCAGTCATATGAACAGTTGGCAATTACAGCCCGCGTAGTTCCTCCCACTGGCACACTTAGGTGTCCACTTTGCTATTCTGCAAAGAAGCCATATTCCTGTGAGACTGAGTCTATGGAGGGTACGGTGTGTTACAGAAACTAAAGCTTGTCATATAGTGAATCATGTTGTCACTTGGTATAAGTGTTGCAATACTCCCTGTGGCGAGGTATCATTATTTCATGTAGTCACTCTATATGCCTCTTGTAATGACTAACACTTGAATAACCGGCATGAGTAAAGAGTGAACAGATCTGTTAGGTCTGTATGGGATATACATCTATAGTCTATTCTCCGTTCTTCAGTTGTCTTTTATTCTTTAATATTGTGACATAACTGAACACTAGATTGTATTGGAATTTAATGAAATTTAATGACCATATTTAGGCGGGTTATGGACAAGCCATGAACCCATTTCTTAGTCGTGACATTAGCTAGTCTGTTGTTAGTAATAACTATAGTTATCATGCACGGCTTCTTGTTTCTAAAACTGGTTCCATTTGTGCAAATGCCGTGTGTGCTGTTATGCAAATCAACAGTAGTGTGGATAGTATGAAACATATTGCCTATGTTAAGGTTAATAGTATGGATGCAAAATGTCAAAGGTGTGATCTCTTTGCATCTTTTCCGATGCCGATGGTGACAACGATGACATTGGTAGTTGCCCCTGCGTTCACGCACTGGTTAGCCAAGTGCAGACTGAAATTTATATAAACCATTTAAACATCATATTGCTGATGTCTGCTTCAAACACAATACAAGGCGACTGAATAATTTGAAAACATTCCAGAGGTAGTGACGTTTGTTATTTGCCATGTCCACCACTAGAGAATGAGTTAAAATTTAAAGTCAAAACGGCAATATTTCAGCCATGTCATGTACCTCATGAACAGTAAGTGATACACAATATGTCGTATTGTTCGTCACACAAGCAACACAGAGAAACAACTGAAACAGGCCACCTACTTTGAGGCAAGTTACACTTGTATGGACATAATTCTTTTATTACAAACAAACAATTTGACAATGGACGGGACTGGTATACTTTAAGGAAATGTCAAACAATAATCGGTAGAATGAAAAAAAGACTTAATGCCATTCTTTGATATAATTTCCATCATACGAGATACAATCTTTGTATGGGACCTGGGGAATCACAGACTCATTACATTCTCGAAAATGCAAACACAACAGATCTTCTCAAATCCACATCCATAGTGCATAGCTCCTGTGTAATTACAACAGAGTATTTAAAGTCATGTGGAATTCCGATTGCGTCAATATACGAAGTCTTGCTACTCTTCGGATATTATTTGGAACAAAATGTGTCCATTTGAAACCGCTAGTCCTTTAAAAATCGCTCTCTGTATTAGTTACCTAATTATCATTGGTGTTGCAATAATTACAAGAAGGATGGATACATTTGTTCAATGGTAATGATTTCTTCAAACACTACTGAGTGTATGAAGCAATTGAGGGTGTGTAGCAATGTTGAGACGTAGGTATGCACAGAATGTTTCGTGAGAGCATACTATTGGACATTGTATTTGTAAAATGTTGCAAAAGTTGACTGACTCTTCAGTACTAATTTTAAACTAGCATGTGATTGTGGATACGCTTGTCACCAATAAAGACATGTGAACATTGAAAGCTTGCCAGGGGATAGCCAGCGTTAATTTTGCTTCAAAGAAAGTATTTATCCTGCCATGTCCATATTGGTTTATAAATTGAAGAAGCAGAGACATCCATAATTAATTTTAATATGCCGAATAGCTTGAACCCTCGGCACTATATCCTGTTGAATTTCACATTCATAGATATACTCAACTGCGAAACTGATTGGATTGTCTTTTGCCTAAATACACCGTGAGGTGATGATCAGCAGCTGATTTAAAGAATGGGTGACATTTTAACGAGACATTTCTGACTTCAACTGCAAAACAGAGACAACTGTAACATTGATCCTTCTGCATGTTTATATACATGGATGTCTGCCAGAATGATAGCTATTTCGTTGTTTGTAGGTTGAATTGATGCTGTCTGATTCTGGGTAATACGTTTGTCAGTCGTTATCTAATCATCAGGCGCCATCTTCCCGTGACATCCTCAACATTCTGACTTCAAGGTGAAGGGTTGTCGTGGAGGACACAATGCGACCACTCGCTTGTATAATTGAATAGGCTACCAAACATGAAGCAGATTTAAGTGAGTTATGAATAAGCCATTAAGCAGTCTGTCCGCGGTTCTTCCGTTTCTGGTGAGATGTCAGTGGTATTGACTGGAATAATATGAGTAGTGTCTCGTCACGGCCAAGTGGATGCTTTGATACGACATTTTCCCATTTTGTTTGGCTTCAGAGAGCAGCTGTTTAACAACTGACAACACTGTGACAGGGGAAGGAATTTCTTTGTGATAGCTACGTTCAAAATGTCAGTTATGTGATCTTTACTTCTTCCTGGTTAAAGCAACGTCCCCAGTAGCCAATACTTGTCCGTTAATTCTTTGTAAACAGTGTGATGCTCTTCTTGATCAGCATGGTTCATTACAAGTCCCCTTGATATGGCTGTTGAAATGCTGACAGCGTCGGCATACTGCACTCATTCAATGTCAAATGAAAATGTGGTTGTTTTGTCATGTCATATGAAAGTCATTTATACAAATATTTCTTTCGAGCATTCGAACACTGTGAATATAAGCCTGCGTATGTCAACTATTATCACAAGAATGACCACTATTTAAAAAGGGTTGTGCTCAGAAGATGAACAAATCGGCGACGGCTAAATCGGCTTTTCCCCATTCCAGTAACAGAACTTGATTTGCTGATTTAGATACCCCACTTACAATATTTATGAGAACGTTGCATGCTGTTCTTCTATTAATATGTCAATATGTCGTGTATTTAGTCCACAGCTTGGTAGTGCGTTAGTTTTATAATACATTTCCTTTTTGTACTACCCTAATATATCAAATACTTTTGCTCTGCATCACATTAGAAAGGGATGTGAATTTCGTACTTGAGAGGCACTTAGAAGTTGGTGAAGATATAAGACAAGAAAAATGATGGCAGCTTCTTCTTTATTGTATAATACGACTTTTCTAGGCTACTTCTTCTTCGGGTGATTTAAAACATGTGTCGAAAACAAATTGTATAAACCAGATTTATAGGAAGACAGAGACGTACGTGTATATACACTCACTCAAGGTGCCTGCAACAACTTAGGACAAATACTAGGATAGGTTCTGACTTGTCCTAAGTCCATCTAAGTGGAAATCAACATGGTGTGGTACTTGCTTGTTCACCAGTTTTGACGTTGTGAAAACATAATTAACAACAGCACGCAGTTTTTATGAGTTAAGATTTTTGAGTTTATATCATCAGTTTATCAGTTGTGAATAAGACTTACTTGTTGCAATACACATATTCTTTAGATCTACAACCGATGTGTAGTTTTATTCTTACCTATTCTGTCCCTTTTTATTCACAACATCGCTCTTTTCTGTCACATTCCTCTGAAATGTCAATGCCAACTCGATAAGGGAAGTAACTTCTGTTTCTTTCCTAAGAGAATTTTCACTTTGTGAGATGACGCATAATGAAAGTTCAAGTCATTAAGAAAATCAAATGGAACTATTTTTTGCATGTCTTAATTCTCTTTTAGCAGACATTCAAAATCAGACGACAAATGTTATGTCCTAGTTTGATAAATGAATTTGATGTGATGAAAATATTGAATATGTTAACATGTAATAATACTTAGATCTGATAAATAGTTCAGATCTATTCGAGTACAAGTTCACTCTATTTGTTTTGAATTTTTATTATAAATATAACTAATTACAATTTGTTCTAGATCACGCAAGTCCACCAAAAGCTGAATTTTACCACTTTCAAACCTTTTACTTCGATTTCTAGTCTCACCATTTGTCTTGTAAACGAGGTCGTAGCCGCCCTTACATATGTTTTTCATGCAATGAATTATAGATAATATTTAGGTGAACTTGAAGGTTCTTTTTCTATCTCACCTACTGAAGAGCTCGCTATCCTAGCTAGTATCTGTTACTCAGCTTAGGACAAGGGTAAGATCGTTTCGAGAATGGGTCTTATCTTAACAGGACTCCTGTCCTAACTAGTTAGGATCTGTCTTAGCTGGGATACTTTCGAGAATAGGCACCCAGTATGTTACTCTGCTGTGTTCACATCTCCTTAATCCTGCTTGGAGGAGTGGGTAATGAAACGAACTGGAAACCATCCTGAAATGGTGCAAAATTCAGTTTCAGTTTCCATGGAAACCTACAGTAAATAAAAACCATGGAAACCAGCTGGATCCGCTTGGAGGAGTGGGTAATGAAACAAATTGGAAACCATCCTGAAATGGTGCAGTTTCAGTTAATGGAAAGCACAATGAAACCATAGGAAACTCCCTGGATACCAACTGGAAATGTTGGTTTCCGTGACGTTTCTTCTCAGTTTCAGTATTCCAGAAACCAGCTTACCTTTGTAGTGCTTATTCTCTTTGTTTGTGTCAACTGGCTTTACCTAACCCAAATATCATTGTTTTTATTACTCCTTTTCCATCTGACCTGACCTGTGAAGGTCCCGGGGTAGAATAGGCCTTCAGCAACCCATGCTTGCCATAAAAGGTGACTAGGCTTGTCGTAAGAGGCGACTAACGGGATCGGGTGGTCAGACTAGCTGACTTGGTTGACACATGTCATCGGTTCCCCATTGCGCAGATCGATGCTCATGTTGTTGATCACTGGATTGTCTGGTTCAGACTCGATTATTTACAGACCGTCGCCATATAGCTGGAATATTGCTAAGTGCGACGTAAAACTAAACTCACTAACTCACTCCATCTGACCTCATATTGATTCGTTTTTCATACATATACATCTGTGGCTTCATGTAAATCTGGTATATATAATATTTTTCTAATCTGTATTCAATCACCCAAAATGCTAAGCGAGATACTTAAAGGACACATACTCAGAATTAAAGCTAACAATAAGGACCGAGAGTCCTGTTTCTTATAGTACCGATAGCGGGCTTATTGATCAGTTGTAGCCAGCTGAATGGACTGTCAATAATATTTCTGATATCAGCAGTGTATGGTATTGACTAATTCGTTATTAGTAAGTACTTTTTCTCCAGTTTCAGAACATGTAGATCTACACACATCCTTACAGTTATTACCAAATATAGATTTAATGACTTTGTATGAGCGAGCTAATTCTCTTACCACTTGATGTAAAGGTCGGTGCATGTGTGCCAGGTCTAATTATGCACTGTGTGCTGAGATGGAAGTTCCAAATTCAAGTAGATGGATAGGCGGTGACGGTTTCTACTGAATGTGAAAGAAGAGTGTTTCCATTTTGAGAAAATTGGTTTCCTATGTTCTGTCATTTGAAAGGAGGCTGTCTTGGATATTGTTAGTTGGGTGAAATTAACGCTGATGAGGATGGGCGATGTTCTGGATCAACACTATCCAAAGGAGAAATCTATGCTCGAACATTATTCATTCTATGTCTCTGTCATTGCAGCACTATTTTCTGTGACAGGGAGAACCGACGTAGTTCTTTGTGAAAATTATTCAACTCCCTCAACATGTGTCTTATAGCCTTTATGACTGAGTTGTAATATAATATAATATAATATAATATAATATAATATAATATAATATAATATAATATAATATAATATAATATAAAGGAAAGAAAGAAAAGATATCGTCAGTGTAACAGTGTTAACCCTTTATATATTTCTATATTAAACTACTTACATATATGAGCTGGCACATGCTGAGGGTTGCACCAACGTTATGAACGCCAGGGACGCATTGAAGTCACCTTGTCTACTCGTCAGGCCTTTGTTATACTGCACTGTCTGATCGATCACATTGCCATGAAAGATTCCAATGGAACAACACTTCGTGCATTAATATACGTGAATTCTCTACGCAAATCTCGACTTTCCACACAACGCACCAATTAGATTTTGCACTGTGTCTAGCTAATCTCCTGTCCTCCTTGATCTTAATAGCAGAGTATTCGTCAACACCAGACCGTGTTCAGGAAGGAGGAGTATTTGCGTTGGATAAGGACATACCTATTTCAGAGACATCTCACACGTAGGAAACACGACCCAAATATCAAATACCCAGCTAAAACATGTGCATTAATATGCCTGCATGCGTCAACACTGTTGTTGATTGCATGAATGACAGCACACAGATGGAACAAGTTATAAAAACAAGCCAATGCAGTTTCACTGGGGAGAGTAAAGAGTCGAGGATGCTTGATTGGCATTTTAGAATATGCTATATGATGAACACTGAGATTTTTCTGGGTTACGTCTTATTGTTTTTTCTCTGGATCACAACGTATTAGGGGCTTGTCCTGGCCCCATCATCAGGTAGAACTGAATAGAGTCAGCAGTTAAGCCTTACTGTTCAGTTCTACCTGATCATGGGGCTAGAACAAGCCCCGAAACGTTGTGATCCAGAAAAAAACAAGAAGACGTAAACCAGAAAAGTCTCTGTGTTCGGCTTATTCATAACCTACCTAAATATGGTCGTGTTTGTTTTCTGTACATTTCTATACAACTGAGTTTTCCAGGTGTGTCGCAGCCTTTGGTACTAAAATGAGATCTATACGGGATATTAAACTCACTGGCACCAGGGACAATACTCATATGTCTCCTGACTGACAAGAATCTATATTATTATAATAGGATCTTTATATAGCGCACATATCCATGCAACTATTGCTTATTGAAGGCACTGACGTTTGTTTCCCTCGATCATTGGATGTCAGCCTACGCGTCATCGTTATATTTGTGTAAGTGTTATTACGTTGTCATTAAAAGGATGTCAAACTAAACCCTATGGGGAGTATACAACTTTTGCTGCCTCTAGGCGCACCGAGTTTATTGTGGAATTCTTATCCTAAAGAGGTACACACTTCACAGCTGGGTGGACTGGGACCAAGTTTACTACACGTTGCTGCTCCCGCAACTAAGTGTTTGCATGTATGCATGTGGTCACCGTCTGGTCATATAGCAACGGATTCGTGGGATCTTTTAAGTGCACAAGATTGCGTACTGCACACCTGGGGTTGTGACAACACGGAAAGAGTCTGCACACAAAGTAGACTCCAAGGTTTTAGACCCGAGCACAGGTGATCTCGATCCCGACACCTCAACCTCGCTGGATCACTAGCCTGGCGCTTTAGCAAACTCGCCCACCGCGCAGACAATCCACTGATTAACATTTTGAGCATCAATCTACGCAACTTAGATACGATAAAACGCGTCGACCAAGTTTGCGTACCTAACATTGCGATCCCTTTAGTTGCCTCTCACGACATACATGTGTTGCTGAAGAACAGTTCGACGCAATATACAAAGAGCATCATACAGCTCATGCACAAAAGGTCTTTGATCAAAGTAACGGCATTGAAGACCTTTCCAAAACGTTGCATGGCTGTCATGAAAGGAACCAGATCTGTCACCAAAATGACTTCCTAAAATGGACGGCTGCGAAAGGTTTCAATGTGTGTTTAGATTAGCACCTGCCTCGCGTAGACAGGTCCTAGCACCATAGCGTTAATATTGTCTTGTCGGGTGATTCTACCTGATCAGTGTTACTTGTAGATGACAATGGATACACATGACCTGATGATATCCGTCACTGCAAAGATATATGAAAGAACAAGAGACAACTAAAGAACGCAGAATATACTAACCATAGGTCTCCTCACTCTCTACTTTTCCTAGTTATATTCATTACAAGAGGCATACAGAGTCGTGTCTTCAACCCATGTAATATTGATACGTGTACCTCGTCACACGGACTTTGCCTGATCCGCTTATACAATGCGGCACTACTCCACAAACATGATTCATTATATGATGAGCACCAGTTTCTATAACACAACCTACCCATCACAGACGCTGTCACCACTGGAATACGGCTTCTCCCCAGCTAACATGAAGTCAATATCTACTTGTTCAAATGAAAGGAGCTACACTGTTCATATCATTGATCCTTAGCAGTGTTAATCTGAACCAGAAGACTCTCACATATGGACAAATGTGGAAATAGCTATTGGCTACCTTTGGCACTCAGGTACATCTGTATTTATGTTTTCGCAAGGGAGGACTCTTGTACACGTGGACTGATCCCACGACGAACAATCCTATGAAAGGAAGAGGGTCAAGTCAGGATTTGATGTATTTGTTAGTCATATTTGTGTAAGTGTTAGTCATATTGAAAGGATGTCAATATACAGTCGCCTGATTTGAAACGTTAACAGATACCTACCCTTATATCTGCTATGACTGACTAAAATGTCAGTTGAACAAATCATTCATCATTGCACGGACATGATAGGTATATTAGAGCATTATAATTATCAAAGATAAATCACTTACACTGTGGGAATAGTCCTCGTGTAACGAAATAGTTAGTCAGGCGATTTGTACCCATGAGAAAAACCAGATAAACACGACGACCACACAAGACTGAAGACTGTGATAATTTCCTTAACTCGCTGGTGGGTGGAATGAAGAGAAGAGACACTGGAGCAGTTAGATGCTAATGGTATCAGCGTTACTAAGGATTTGTCAACAGCACCAACTTTTCGTCTCGGTCAGAACGGATTCAAAATATGGTCATTGGCATTCTAGCTGTTTTGGAGTCAGTTGTCATTTTCAATTATGAGGCAAATCATATGCGTCAAATATTCACATTTCTCTGATGGTTTTAGTTTGATTTAGACTATTTCAAGAAAAAAGACTGTTTTGCTTATTCGGCATCAGAATTAGTCTGGGCTTCAATTTTCAGTTTCACTTTCCATACACATCCACAAACTATTTGTCTAGAAAAAATGATTTTTCATAACTATTTCCATGTATATACAAATGCCTTAGATACCACACTGGAGTTACATTCCGTGTATCAAACTGTGTTCTCAATGATTTCTTCCAAGAGCTGTGTCATGTTAATGTGTGGAGTACACAGGTGGACTAACTGAAACGTGCATGGATCAGGAAAACGTTTTCCCATCATTGCGAATATGACGGAAAGCGAATGTGGGGCATCGAGGAACCGATTGGCTTACAAACAACCGATAATGCTGCTACTTTACGAGACAGCCTGAAATAGAGGAGGCTGAAATAGCATCACAATCCTATCAGCATCACATCTGATCCTATTTTACTCCAAGATATGAGGCTGGCCAACATTATTACAAATGTGGAAGTACATGTATATGAATGCTGCTGGCACCATGGCGTGATTCATTAAGTCTTTCCTCCTACATGGCATCTTGTGTTGAACTTGTTTTTCAAAGAGACATTAACACCAACGAACTCTCTTTGATGATGTCACACTACTGTTGTTGCTTCTGAGCGAGAAATTCAAACATGTAAACTCGACACAAACATGGGTCATTTTTCAAAATTACCGACGTATTATATATCAATCATGCACTTGGGCAAAATCAGTGGAATCTGTTCATTTGAAAGATTATCATGATTTCCACATCAATGATAAGTCGATGGACTGACCCGAGATTGTGATTGTTACAGATGACATCAATACAATGCTTGCATTGAGAAAGGGGATAGTTGAAGATGCAGACTTGTGGAAGAACAATATATCAGTTTGAAGATGCTCAGCCTTTGTGCGGCACGAGATCACTCTGTATTAGATCTGTTATTATTGCTCTGGGTTACTTTAATGACGTTGAATTACAAGGATGCATACATATCTTCAGTGTCCATGATTTCTTCAAGCACCATCGAGTGTTAAAAGGTATTTATATGTTATACCTAGGTAGATATCGAGAGCATATTATCACACTTTGTTCTTGCAAAATGTTAGCAAAGTTCACCGACTCCTTACTAGCTTAAAACAAACGTGTTTCAGTGGTGAAAATGTGGCGATCATGATTTCAGTTACTCTTGTTAATTCATTTCAATGTTGCAATTTGGACCAGGCAGACCAATGATTGATAGTTTACGCAACCATTCACCACACCGACTCATATTTAATCTTTCGCTCTCCGCTATTAAATAGGCCCATTTGATTATCGATGGGCGCTCAGCGCCCGTTTGTCCAGAAATTCAGTAGGATCAGTATCACACACAGGGTAGGCATCTACAGCTCTGAGAGTGTTCATGTGTTTTTTGAGTTAGCAGGCATAAATGAGTGTGTCTAACAATCATACAGAACGTAACAGAAAAGAATAATATTATGCAAAATGGCCGTGAAAGTTTTGGAACTACGTTGAATAAGGTTGAGGCATTGTCTGTGAAAGGCAGATGCACAAACACAGGGCTATCGCCACCCCTTGCGGAAAGGTTTGCCTTACTCTACCCCTGATAGAGATCTCGACCGAAACCCCCCATCACATCAGTTGTCGTCTTAAGCGGATCTCCTTCGAAAGGTATTAACTCAGCTCTGAATAATATCTGAACAGTAAAGACACCATAAATATGTTCAAAACACACCAGAGAAATGCTGGCATACTGTAGTGTTTGTCTATTAGTTAACGCTGCCCCTAGCATTATTCCAACTCTACGTATAGCAGCGGTCTGTGAATAATCGCGTCTGGACCAGACAATGCAGTGACAAACAACAAAAGCATCAATTGGGCTGCGAAAACGTGCATCAACCATTGTAGCAAACCTGATCACCCGATTCCGTTAGTCACCTCTTACGACAAGCATCGTTCCTGAATGCTATTGGAAATGAGACGTGTCGGCCTGATGTGTTCAACGTTCTGTTGGTAACAAATAATCGATGCGATAACGCAGAAACAGAGCAATGTTTAAACCACGATTCCTTTAAGAAATTATCATACCATTGCTGTCTAGTAATTTCACACGAACTGTCGAAGAGTATTGCTGTGCCATCAAGCTGTATTGTTTATAGTTGCAGGGTGCTGCGTACACTGTCTAGCGTGCTGTTTTGAGGTCACCATTGCCTTTTGTCATACCTGATCCTAATGTCCTTCAAATTGCACTTCTGTGCACTCGTACCATATTTTCGCGCATTAGCGCTATCTGACAGTTGTGAGTGTTGATATACCATAGCTGTGGCCCTGTCGCCACAAAGGTTGTTGTGATGCTGTATTGTTGCTTTTTGCTTCGTGGCACAAAGTCAAGCTAATGTATCGTCGCGCACTGCTGTTGTACTTAGTACTTTAGGACCAAGGAAATAAGCAATTGTATGCTCACACTATTGTCTAAACCTGACAAATTGGAAAACCCCCTGCCACATGCCTCTCTGTGGGAAGGATCCTTCCAGTCATTATGCATCGTCACTTGAAGTCCAATATACCTTGAGATTAGACAATATCAAAACCTAGTTTATGAGGGAGTGAGTTTAGTTTTACGCCGCACTCCGCGATGTTCCAGCTATATGGAGACGGTGTGGAACAGTTAATCCTTTGATCAACAGCACAAGCATCGATTTACGCTACTGGGATGTCATGTGTCAGTCAAGTCGAGCCTGACCACCCGATCCCTTTAGTTGCCTTCCTAGTTAATGAGGCAAGTGAGTATTTCAAAATATTGATCATACTGCATTTCGGCCAGAGCTCAATCGTCATTTTCTTGTTTGAGTGTGCAGCCTTTTAAAGTTTTTGTTAAGACCTTCGTAGATGAAGTTTTGCTGCTTTTCTCACACTGAAGAGACAAACAGCCAGTGAGATCTCCAACACAAATATCGAATTTGCCTGGCGTGGTGTGTTCAGATCCTGATTTCTCATGCCCAACTAATCTGATTCCTTTCCCTGTCTAGTAACTCTCCTGCTTTCTTTGATCCTAATAGTAACGCTGTGTATCAGTTACCGCTCCGTGATACCTCTTGACGTCATTCAGCTATGAATACAGGTACATCCTTGCTTGGAAAATACACACATTTTCAAAAGAGTCATTAATATTTACCAGCAGTACTGATATATATCCCAGATTAGGGCCACGGTGAAAATTCTTTTGGTGTCACTATCGCCTACGTAGGACTTACTATCTCCTACGTAGGACGTAATATACGTCCTACGTAGGACTTAGTACTTAGTATCTCCTACGTAGGATTTAGTATCTCCTACATAGGACTTATTTATCTCCTACGTAGGAATTACTACTTAGTATCTCCCACGTAGGACTTAGATAGTGACACCAAAAAAAGTTTTCACCGTGACCCCAATACGCTTCCGTACAAACTCATAGGCAAGCATGACTGAATACATTCTGTGTGTAAAATTTCCACACTTTCAAGATATTTCCCTTTAGTTAGGTGTGGTCACAAAACATTATTTCTCAATCACTTGCGATTCCGCCCCAGAAAACAACAGGTCACCGAAACTTCATGTCTTTTATGGACATCCTCTGTCAGAAAAATATAAAATAATTGAACCCTCATGCTGATAACTGACCAAAGGTCTGCATGAACTGGCTGCATTTATTTCAAGTGACCCCCTCCTATAATTTGGCCTCTTTTTGCCTTTATATCCAATGGAATTTGAGTCCTCGGATGATCGTAACTGATGACCCTGTTGATAAGTGTCATCGATCCGTTTAGTGCAGCGCACTGTTCTTCTTTACAACCACTATGCCACAGGATACAATCAGGTTCAGTTTGCATCGAGTTGTACAAATGATTTCACCACGTACCATTTCAATACTCGACTGTATGCCGTCACAGCGGCGGAAGGAACTTCCAGCATAGCCAAGGATCAAATTGAACATTTTTCTGATTGATTGCCATCTTGTTCTGATAAAGCTGAGGTCGCCGCTACTCATGCTTCCGACCACATGTTTCATGTATCAGGGCACGCTTGTTGCGTCCTCGTAACACAGTTGGTTTATCAAGGTCGTGAGACAGGTTTTGCTGACACCAAGTACGCTGTTCATTTTAAACTTCATTTGGTTATAATCAAGGTCAAAAGTTGTGTTCATGTCAAAGTTGAATTCCCAAAACACAACAAAAAGTCATATATTGCTTTGAGATATAGGTAGAGAACAGATGAAATTTATACAATATTTTAATATAACAATACTTCGGAGGGGAGCCCACAAAACATACTTTCACGGTTATTTCAGTATAATGATAGTTCGGATGGCTTTAAAAATATGAAAAGGTAACATTTACATGCTAAGAATGAACAAGAACACGCATGTAAATAATACTGCAGTTGTAAAGTTTAAATGTCATTTCACAGATATGTATCTAGAACACATATGCTTGCATACTAATAGTAGTAAAATAGTAATAATAACAAATGTATCACCATCATTTTCTGCCAACAGTATGAAACATAAACAGGAAAGATGCTGAAAAACATGTTAATTTATGCATGCCGCCACACTCAGGCTCATCACGATATCGCACGTTTGGCTTTCATCTAAACATTTCTTTTTGCGCCTTGCAGCAATAAGGTTGGTGTGAATTGGGATATCATATAGTGTGCCTTGGTATGTTGGGGTCACTGTTCACTGTGAGGATAGATGCATAAAAACATGCATTCAAGTAATCATTATCGGCATATTTTCGAATTTAAGGAAAACTGAGTCAAACATATGTCAAGTGCTTCTGGCATGACAATTTTGGTAACTAACATCACACACATTTGTCGCATTATAGATGTCAAAAAAGTACAAGGAACGACTGTAAAAACGAAATGTTATAAAGAACTGTTGCTCCTTGTTTACCTATGCTTACCTGCTTATCTATTTTCCAGGTGCTGTTGAGGAAGCATTCATGAATATGAGCTGCTCGTATATGGATACACATGAAGGTATAAAATGGGGAGAGGAGAGGTCTAGTTTCAGTTAGTGCCCCACGTCAGCAATGGGGAAACGTCTTTCCTGATACAATTCTCTTGTCATAATCTCTAAAATGACCTACTGGGTATTCATGACTAGCAGAGAATTCAACCAGCTATTCATAGTCTCCACCTTAAACATCTGCTTTTGCTTTTGGATTTGGAATAGCCTAGTTATGAGTGTCCCCATACTATGGTTATAATATTTGCTCAAAGCGGTGTACAACTATAGACACTGTTTGTAAATGTTCTTACAGAAATATGGGAACTGTTCTGACGTATTTATGAAACATTAACTGAGATTAGAAATGACAGACCACTCACCAAATTTAATTTGACCCAATAATAGGTCATGAACTATTTATGCTTTACACGCTCGCACAAATATAATTTTGAATAAATAAATTGTACAGAGGATATTTTCAGGAAAGTGTTTTCAGTTATCAAAACATCATGTTGTGTGTTGTGAATTGGCAAATGGTTCAAGAATTTTGGGGTGTCGTCTCATATATCAATCAATGTAGGTATAATTTTCATTGTCTTTGGGATGATGGCATTAAAGTGCTTACGATTAGAACCATGTAAATAATCGAATCCGAACTAGGATGGCCATATTTCACATGATGGCACAACCACACTCACAAACAGGATAAACTTTGGGGAATAAATTCATTTTATGATTGAATCCAACAGGACCGGAACGCTAAAAGATATCAAATATGCGTTTCCTTTCTCTTTATGTTTGCACAGCAGTATTACTCTAAAGGATGTCTGTTGATCTGACAATGTTGGCATCAAGATGAACAAGCAATCCAATGTGGGTAATATGGCTCACAGAAACAATTCAACGAGAGTTTTCAACAAATCAACCCTGTTCCAGACCAAAACTAACGTAGATCTTCACTGGTGTCTTTACATATATGGGAGACAAATGAGTTACGAGTCACTTTGTACGTCTTTTGATAGCATTTATGCAGCCATGGAACAATACTTGTTTCTTTACGTCTAGTACCCGTGGTCTTCTGCACTAAAAGCAAATGAACTGAAACAAAATTCGCCTTACTTACTAATTACCATCCTTGTACTACTCCAAAACGTAATCAACGAACCTTAAACCTAGAAGTTGTGTGAAGAAATCATTTGTCAGCTTATCCAAATCCACATGATTTATACACAGTGCCCAACTTCTTAATTCTGTTTGTTCATATTCAACAAATTAACTATTTATGTCCACAACAATATTGGTATACAGATCTTTTATCCCATATTCCTGACTACTGTACGTAGTAATTACTGTGGAATATAAGGTGACTTAATCAATGGCGATACTTCCACTTATGAGTAGAAAGTGAGCATTAGGCATGATGTCTGTCTGGATTATCAGGTAGAATATGCTCTGAGTATCTTATGTTTTTCACAAGAGCCAGATAAACAGGATCCACTGTTCAGTCCGATAGCCTTCCATCCCACAAGAATGGACGTAATTGTTGCCTCTGCTTTCCAGATTAGGCACCTTCCTGTATCCATTATTTATAAACAGTATGAGCAAAGTAATGCTGATGTCTGTTTTAGTGATGAAGCGAGTTCCAGATCCATAGAGAATAGTATTTATCATTTCGGCTGTAGCAGTTCTGAATACATACCATGTAGCGGTAACGTTCCATCCACTTCGAGGAACATAAACAACGGGCGATACATTTATAGTGTAGCAGACAATAAAACCATTCGTAAATGGACACAGCGGTTATAATTAAAGGAAATGTCAATGGATCGGAGGATAATGACACATGACATTCTTTGACATAGTTCCATTATACAAGATACAGTGTTGGAACAGGGGAATCAAGGAGGTATTATATTGTTGAAGATGCAGACCTAACAAATATTTCCTCATCCACATCCGTGGTTCAAAGCTCAGTGTAATTCCAACAGATGATGGATAGTCATGTTTAATTCCGATGATGATAAATGATTGAGTCAATATGCGAAGTCTTGATACTCTTCGGTTATTAAAATAGTAAATGCCAATTTGAAGACGTTAATTCCTCCTGGAGGACGAAACGAGTCTCTGTATGTAATTATCACTTGGGTGGAGACAAACAGGTGAAGGGAAATTACAAGGAGAATGTTTTGATACTTTTGATTCCTTCAGGTGTCATCGCGGGTAACGAGCAATTAATCAAATGTAGTCATATTGACGCATAGGCATTCACTAAATATTTAATGAAAGTATGTCGTAAGAAGCTGTCTATTAGTGTTAATGGGTATGTAAACCTAGTTGCCGTGCAGGTTCTCCACCGGGAGCATAGCCCTTCTGACAATCTGGGTAATGCAGAAGGCTGCAGTGTTGGGGAACTTTCGCATTCTCCGGAAAGTGGGTTCGACAAGGCAGTGTTTCTTGGGAGAAGTCGCTGCGTGCGTGTAGAGAGGGCGACAGCCCTGAGCTGATGATGAGCTTTGCCAGCCTGACGGGTTCACCCGAATCCTCTCTGCTGCATTTCTATCTCAATGTGTACAATATAATAATGCTGGGCAGTAGAGCGATGGGAGTAAACCAGGTGAAGTCCTTTACCAAGTCTGTCCAGAGTCGGTCCTTTGTGGAGAAACTGTCTGAGAAGCCATTGCAACGTGTGTACATGCAATGTGTGGAACAGAACAGCAATCCATCACCTTGTCAGTGGATGCCCTCCCATGGCACAAACAGCATATCTCAAAAGGCATGATGGCATGGCTCGCAGCTTTTACAATCGTTTCCGACAAGCCTGTGGCTTTGACCCCGAGGTCCATCCATGGTACGACCCTGAACGTGTCCAGGGCGTCCTGGAAAATAATGCTTTTAAACTTCTCTGGAATAGGCCAATATACAGCCTGAGACCAATTCCAGCTAACAAACCTGATCATGTCTTTTTTTATAAAGCCAGTGAAATTATTTATATCATTGAATTTTCTGTCCCTTTTGACGGCAACATGATTGTCAAGATTCAGGAAAAGCATGATAAATATGCAGACATCGCCTTTGAAATGTCTCGCTTACATCTCAAGTACACTGCCGTCAGGCTTCCCATTGTTCTCGGTGCCCTTGGTTTGGTACCTCCTGAACGCAGATCAGGAGAGTGCCCGGTTTCTCCAGCCCTTCTGACAATCTGGGTAATGTAGAAGGCTGCAGTGTTGGGGAACCTTCACATTCTCCGGAAAGTTCTTGGTGGGTTCGAATTGGCAGTGTTTCCTGGGAGAAGTCCCATTCACTGTCTGGGCTGCGTGTAGAGGGGGCGAGGGCCCTGAGCTGATGATGAGCTTTGCCAGCCTGACGGGTTCACCCGAATCCTCTCTGCTGCATTTCAATCTCAATCTGTAAAAAATAATAATCATTATGGCTTTGAGTGCACTAACACCGTTGAGAAAAAGAACACACATGTGTAAAAACATCAGATAATATCATGCTGGTAAATAGTATGGTAATGTCGTGTCATATAATAGGAAGAGTCAGAACAACCCAATGAAAGGGTAACAGATAAATATAACCAATGATTAGTTACATTAGTTACTGCGTCATCGGGAAATAGATTTTACTTTCCATATTTGGACGTGAAAATGATACTTTGTAACCAGCAACCGAAAATAGCCAGAAATAACACAGAATTCGGTTTAAAAATAAATGACGGTTAAATGTAAGGAGATATAAAACAAACTGGTTTATATATTATATAAAACTAGATCATTTGTGTATCAAGAAGCATAGAACAGAAATACGACTCGAATTAAGGTACCTTTACGGAATGAGATTTCGCTTCGGCATCTTTTGTGAGGGAGGGTCGAAAGTATAAGTAACATGTGTTTTCAAATTTGACTTTACAATTAAATGGCCAGCGCAGATACATACCTCGAAAATAAGATGGAGTCAAACTATTCCATTCGCTGCTGTTTGGAGACTTCTAAGGTGGGTTAAAGGTCATTAATACGGTTTGTCTGGTCCAGGCTCGATAGACCATCTAATCAAATACATATAACATATGCATCATCAGTGTCTGTTTGGGTTTTAGAAGTAACATTAAATCTATAAATACTGAAAATAAGTATTTGTTTGCAATGATCACGACTCAACTCCATTACATACCAATAACAATAGAAGTGAATTTACAAACTCCCTGAACAAAGTAACGTCACTGAAGTTGATGAAGTACGGTGAATGTCAGTGCTCCAGAAATTATTTGACAAGTATTAGAGGTGATAGACTATATTCCGTAAACATCCGTGAAGAATACAGCCATGTAGAACTAATTCGTTCTCTATGTTTCTATTCGATTTAAATATGACGAGCGTTGCTAATGTTTTATATGGGAATATTGAGAACTGACTAGAGGAGCTCTGAGACCATTCCCACACGCACAATAAGACGAACACATGTTCCACAAATCGCCTATGTCATTCACAGCGTAATGAGTTGAGGATCCTCATATCGCTATTGATTCACCCTTACAATGAACAGTTTGTGTTGAGAGTCAATTCTAAACATCTGTCGATCACGAAGTGTGGAGATCATGAGTTGGTATACGCTTGTCATTTCACTACCAGTCATGTCATGACGCTTTCAAACTCTATTCTCAACCAGATAGCACAGAATGGAGTGTGCGCTGGTACAAGAGAGGCAATGAGTTTAGAAGTTGTCAGGGATGAATGGGTGTTTATATCAATCATGCTGTCATGTAAATAAACGGAATATACAAAATGGTCCTCGTGATTTGCAAACATGGTGAACTGACCTGAGGTCTTGAGTGTGACAGGCAAGCACTGGGCTTTCGTCACACCTCGACACGCTAATATGTAGGATAGAGTTGATATGCCTTTCGCGTTCTGCTGGCGCACCGTAAGACTAACATTGTCGATCTAGGGTATTGAAGAAACGTGCGAAGGGACGCTGTCTAACCATCAGGAATGGGAGGGGCTACCGCATGATTCGGTGTAAGACAGATGCTTACGTGCCGCCACAAACTGGCTGTCGAATTTGATTTGAGTTCGAACAACATCTGAGGTCAAAGTCCTTCCACTTACCTACCAAGAAGGCATTTTCATTTCGTAACGTTACCCCTGTGGATAGAGCTCACTATCCATTTTCGGATTCGCGTCTTCGTTTGCAGTCTTGTGAAGTTTGTTCAGATCGAACTGATTGAAAAGTCGAAATTTGCATGCACGCATGTTTTACATTGACGAGACAAACCGCCACTGCAACCACCAACATATATCGAACTTGTCTGATGTGACTCCAGACCTTTCATGCAAAAGTAATTTAATTCCTTTCCCGGTCCAGTAACTCTTCTGTTTGCTTTGATCGTGATAGTTGTATTGTGTATCAGTTATCACTCCGTGATACCCTCATTCCACTATGCTTTGATGCACTTACACCTTTGCTCCGCAAATTACATCTTCCGAAAGTTCACGAGGTTTTGAAGCAGTACTGACCTTCATTGAACGCTTAGTGGCAACTCTCACTGACAACACTTCCAAACTCTACAAATGCTACCCCTCTGGGATGTGTTGTCACACTGATTCCGTGGTATAATCATCTACAAGGGTTCTGTAGTGCAATTCTAAATCACTTTAGAGAGGATTACAAATCTGAAAATATGCCATGGTTGGCCATGAGTGCCTCTGTGCGAATGGACAGGTCCCCGAACCCCATGCTGCGCTCTTTGTACATGTGAGTGTGCTTTCCCCGTTTACAGTCAACAGAATCTGACTCAGTGGGCGATCGAGGATGGTTGTTATCTTGACGTTTTATGTTGTATTTAAGAACCATGACGTGATCCTGATGATTGTGCCATACAAACGAAGGTCTACGATATAGCTATGTAACATTTGCTTCAAATTGTATTGCTTATCAGTATCAGATAATAAAACCAGGATCATCACATTGGCAAGAAAAAATTCAAACGTAGTCGAGGATTAAATTGGCTGATTGTTTGTCTCGTGGCCAAGATAAGTCAGAGGTCATTGCCCAGTTTATCATGCTTCCAACCACAGCCTTCAAGGTATAGACCTGACATAGACCGAAGGGATCAACACCATCCTCACCCTTCCACATTTATTCTGTTGGTTGGCTGACGATCGAAACTCTTGGAGATTGGTTGAAGAAGTCCAGAAGTGCGTTATTGTTGTATCATCTTTCACTTTGTATAGTTAGGTCATCCAGTTCAAGATTATAGATACATGCATCCATATTACTGTAAACACCTTATTTCCGAATTACAGGATCAATTACTCAATTCAATATAAACTGTTTCCAGTATGAAAAAATTGTAACTTTATTCTACTGTTGAACACAAATTTCGGAATAGAAATTGAAAGACGACAAAACAGCTTACGAAGTGCTGCGAAAGACCTTTAAAAGGTTTTGCTTTCTGTGTTTTCCAATCAAGAAATCCTGTTTTCCATGTGTTGTCTGAACAGGCATGAAGTAGCACTCTCATGCAATCATTAAGAAACGAACGGCGCTCTGATGAGGGGAGAATTGTGATCTCCCTACGTGTACAGTGGGGACAGCTTCTTTACTGTCTTACTTCTTTTGTCTGTTTCTCTATAATGCGATTTTTTAAATAACAATAAACGAACTCTATTTCTGGTGTCCCCTACACATACTCGCACGATATTCAGAATATATTTTTTCGGTTACTAGATTACGATGTGTTTTTTTAAAATGGCATATGGTTGATAGAAAGTTCTTGCATACCGATTTTATTATTTTCCATTTTGCCTTTTCAATAAAACAATTTATTTTGCCATACATTGTGTTTGGAAATAAAGCAATGGAACAACAAAAAATCTTCTTTTTTTCAAAATGTGGAAAGTTTGACTTTCCTTCCTTTAACCTCCTTAAGGTCTGAAACAAAGTCAAAGCAAAAGGAACATATCAGTTGGAATTGTTATTGTTGAATATACTTGAAAATATATGTTCTGAATGAATTTACTTGAAATATACGCTTTGAATGAAATTACTTGAAATATACGCTTTGAATGAAATTACTTGAAATATACGCTTTGAATGAAATTACTTGAAATATACGCTTTGAATTAATTTACTTGAAATATACGCTTTGAATGAAATTACTTGAAATATACGCTTTGAATTAATTTACTTGAAATATACGCTTTGAATGAATTTACTTGAAAATATACGCTTTGAATGAAATTACTTGAAATATACGCTTTGAATGAAATTACGTGAAATATACGCTTTGAATGATGCTGTTGTAATCTCTGTGACGGGATCCTCAAGTGTAGTTTACTATCAGTCCCTTATTCTTTTTACAAGAGTCAGCTGCACTCCAGTGATCAGTCTAATATCATGATTCATGAGATTTATGATGTTCAAAAACAGTTTGAGTGAAGTTTAAGTGGGGGGTGTGGTGTGGCGGGGGAGGGTGTTACTAATGAGGTTTGTCATATACACGCGTACGGTTTGAACAATAACACTATAGGTCAGATGCCTTTCCAAGAAGATTTCTGATCACCAAAAATATTTATCCTTCAGGCAATTTAAATTCTGAATACATCACATATAGCTGAAACGTTCCATCCACTTCGAGGAAAAGTATTGACGGTGGACCCCGTGTGACATTTCTTGTATTGCAGGCAATTAAACCATCATAAAAAAGCCTACGGTTATACCTGGAGGAAATGTCAAACGATTATCGACAGACTAATGAAACTTAATGCCATTTGATATAATTACCATCAAATGAGATGTCTTCACGTGAACAGGGAAATCACAGACGAATTAAATTATTGAAGCTGTCGATATAACAAGTCGTCCTCATTGGAGCACAGCTCAGTGTAATTTACCCAAAAATGATGGATAGTTGTGTTTAACACCAATGCTTATAAACAGTAGTGTCATTATAATACGACATCCATGTATTGATAATCCTCGTATTTTATGTAGAAGTAAATGATGTCAGTTGGAAGACGTTTATGGTGGACCAGGTGAGTCTCTGTATTAGCTATGTAATTATCGTTGGTATCGATACAATTTGATGAAGGTCAATTACAAGAAGGGGGTATGTTGATGATTCCTTCAAGCATTGATTCTCACAAGCAAATGAAACTATCATGTACATTAAGGTATATTTGAGAATATTTAATCAGAGTATGTTATGAGACATTGTCCTCTTGAACTGGTTCCAAGGTATTTCGATCACACCGAACAGGGAACATGTAAAATTATTGCTATAATTTTATCAACACTTCTCCAACATTGAACATGTTACTCTGGTACATGTCTCGGTTATAACCTATTTCTCAGAATGAGTGTCGTAATGCAACATTTTAATAGTTCCTACAGCTTTAAACGTTTCTACAATTAAATGAAACTTCACTGAAGTAGTGTAATGCCTGTCACGAGGATTGTGTTCTGAAGATGTTCATGCATGTCGATTAGTGTCACGTACCTAATAAATAAGTACATACCTGCGAATCAACCGGCAACACCAACACGACAGATACATAATGAATGAGTCATTACTTGGTCAGAGGAGCCGGTGCAGTAACCTTAAGTGCCAGTCCGTGTCAGTGGTAATAGCTTTATGAAGATGGACACATCGAGGTTTTACTACAACTGTATGTTAGGAGTAATGAGCTAGAAGAACCATTGTCCTTTCAAACAAAAGATCCACACACCTTCTATCAGGTAGGTTAATGATGGCATGGGAAAAAAGGGAAGCACAGCCCTTCTGTATTTTCATACATCACGACACTGTCACGTATATTTGGGACATATAGTCTGGGCGTACAGCATTGGACTTATGTTGAGGAATCTGTTTGGTACCTGCTGGGAACATGGGATCGTTATTGTACTGGTCAGGGAGGCGGTTTAGATATTTTAGATATTTTTACTTTCCAAAACTGACTCTCTCTTTTTCTTTCTGTCCATCTGTCTCTCACTTATACATAATACTACATAGATATGTGATCTTGCTTGACTGTGTTGAATATTCCATCACAAGGGATAGATATTTCAAATCACGAACTATGAAGGATCTTTTTAGTACCATAAGTTCTCGTTTAATTCCAGCATTTTAAAAAAGACTTAGATTTGATAGCAGACTTGTAAATAGATAAATATTTTATGATTGGAAGTTTAAATCGATAAATAAGATTGTTAGTAGCTGTATCCTCGAGGGGGGTTAAAGTACTGTAAAATTATTGTCCTCGTGAGACAATACATAAGTCCACAAACTATCAAAGTAAATTCAAACTCTCCGCTATTTTAATCACAGTATATATGTCCTTTTAAATGTGTGGCTAGATGTGCCTAAATTGCTAACGACTGAGGGTCTGGTGTAAATCTATCTAGGATCCATGCAGGTAGCAAAAGTAACGTAAGTCCACATGGTCTCTAGTGTGGTGATCTAACTTCAGCTGTTGGCAATCTATAGCCCATTTTTATATTGTATTTTCCACTATGGTTAAACTGTCTTAGATTCAATCACTACTCTTAAATGGATATATGTGATATATATTAGTGGTTTTACTGTTCTTTGTCAACAGGGTTTTAGTTTCTTATATTTGTTCATTTTACAAGGTCATTATAACTTGTTCACGTCACGATATGGCTGCAATATTGCCGATGTGACGATAACTACGTATTAACTCACTCACTCACATACATATGTGACGAACTAAAACTTTACAAATGAAGCTGATTATATTTTGTAAGGATTTCAGTATCCACGACATGTGCTAATTCTGTCAAAAGTTGATAAACTCTGTAGACCACTGAACTGACGAGACATGTTACCGAGACAACGATTAAGGAAGTAAAGGAACTATGACACTATGGGAGAACTCTAATTACCTGATGGGACCCACGAGGACAATAGGAAGAACATCTACACTACTACAATGCTTGTGTCAGCGTAACGAGCAGAGCATCCTCAAATCGCTATTGATTCACTACTAAAACCCAGACAAGGCATCTGCTCTTATATACGAAATTCAATTTTTCTACCGTAATGAATAACCTGGCCATGTAGACCCATTCCGAAGCATCAATGCAAAATGAACAAGGAAAAAAAACAGACTGTTTATTGAATGTAATTTGAGCATATGGTACCTGCTATTAGCTGTCTGCTTGTTATGATTTAAACTCACAAAACCAGATTTCTGTCTTGAATGTAGGACATGCATTGACAGGAATATTGAACAAGATTGTTTTTCAGTCAGGCTGATTTGCAAAACATGTTTTCAAGATTATTCTTTAGAATTACTGACAGTGAACGTACATACTCCCATTAACACAAAAACCTTCCATTTACTGAAATAATTTGTTATATATTTCATAATCTGATTGGAGGTCCAGTAATGCTCGTCTGGCTTAAAAAACTGACAGGTTCGCTGACTCTTTAAACAAACAGTATGACGTTAATGTTGGGTCGTTATTTTCGACACGCTTATTGCTTCATGTAGACATTTAAATACCGAAATAAGGTAGACTAGTAATTAACAATATTGTCACGAACCATATAGCAGCTACACAATGAAAATATATGTTCTCCACACCCCTATGAACACACTCTTATTATACAGAATGGCTACTGAACACTAATCTGTCCAGGAATCCCAAAGGATGTGCACCATAGACAGGTTTTAGTAGACTGCGTATAACCTGTGTTTGTAGCTTAAGAGAGAGACACTGAGTTTTTGAGTTGGCAGGGGGATTTCTATCAGTTAAGCACATCGTAACTAAAATAATATATATGTAGCCTAAACCAGTGATTAATAGCATGATGATCAATCTACGCAACGGAATAAGATGACATGTGTCATCGAAGCCGACCACCATGGGTTACTGAAGACCATTTCTTGACGGGATTGTCACTGTTAGTACGGAACCTGGAAAATAATCTTTTGTATTTTGTAGCCATAGTGAATCGACCTGAAGAATTGAGCATGATAGGCAAATGTTCACTAAACTGGGCTATCGTGGAGAGTGAAAATGCTAGAGCTGGTTAACATTTCTCTAAACGTGATTCAGATCTCCGACCTCACCCTATTTAAACACATCCGTTTTCATCCTTAAATGTGGGTACTGAATTATGTACTCTGACCAATTATGCAACTATGCTACAAATGTTTGTTCTACAGATAAAAAGACGAAATCTAAAACATATCCAGGGAAACACTCACATGCTGCAGTGTTTGCTGTTTGGCCCACATTACCTTGCGTTCGAAACGCCGCATGCTGTTGTCGCATTGTAGGCTTTGAAACGTGTAAAGGCAGACTAACTGACCGTCGCGTGAGGAAAGAGTTGCAACATGCGTTGTGGCGAGACAGATACTTATTTTCCGCCATACAACTGAACTTGCTGTGAGATATGACTAATGGTAAGGTAATATCTAAGGTAAACATCGTTCCTCTTACCTACTAAGGAAGCATTTTCTGTTAGTATTTTAACCTACGCCTTACAGAGCTCACTAGTCATTTTCTCGTGTCAGCAATCGTTTGAAGTTTATTCAGATCCAGCCCAATGAAGTGTCGAAATTGGCATGCACACATATTTCACACTGATGAGACAAACGGCCAGGGCGACCTCAACGCACATATCGACTTTGTCTAGCGTGGTTTGTACAATTCCAGACATTTCATCCGAAACTAATTTGATTCTTTCCATGTCGAGTAACTCTTCTGCTTTCTTTGATCCTTCGTGAATCGGTTACCGCCCGCTGACACCCCTTAACGTCCTTCAACTATGCATTGATACCCCTGTTTGGCAAATACATACATTTTCCAAAAGGTCACTAATTTTAGCAACAGCAGTGATCTATATACATCAAACGCACAGGCAAATATTGCTGAAAGGAAAGGTGTCTGTCAGGTTTCTAAATCAGAAGCCATTCCCTGGTCGAACATGAGTGATGTTCGGCATGTCACCATGTTCCGATAGTATCGTAGGTGACTATTGAGTTGTTTGTGCTCACCCTTCTCTCTCTTGCTCACCCGTGATAACGGCGATCATAGCTCGTCGAATATGTTTTGGTACTCCAGGATATGGGAACATGTCGGGAGCCATGACTATGTTGCAACTAACTTTGACCACAAAATTACATTATCCAATTCAACATTATGTCAGATGTCCGCATTATCCAAAATGATTGTTTTCAAGTTACAGGTATCGAATTAATTGTCAGGGACTTTTGCCGCTGGTTGGTTGTTGTGTAACGCCGTACTCAGAAATATTTTAAATATATGGCAGCGGTCTGCAAAATATCCAATCTAGTCCAGACAATCCAGTGATCAGCAGCATTAGCATCGATCTACCATTACATATAGGAACAATTGAAACGTATCTGGAAAGTGCTCAAAATTTATGTATCGTCCACTACCATGATGTAGTTTTCTCCAGGTAGCTAGAAAGTATTTAGAAAGTGCTGTATGTATGGTCGTCCAAACATGATGCGGTTTTCTCCGAGAGAACAGTAACTTGATGCTAAGTGAGCGACACCTACAATGTATCATTTCTGCTATGGATTTATCGTCCACAGCTTCCCCTTTTCATTTGGAATGACAATGTGTAAAGTCAACTTCTGGTGTCCGTGTGTTGTGCCATAATAGTGCTTGAACATTGCTAAAAGTAGCGTAAAACCATTCTGATGTGATGGCTTCTTTGAATGAACCATGAGCTCATTAAAACTTTTAGTACCATCTTGAATATTTCTGGAAAATATACCGAGATTAAAAATGCCATAGCACTTAGCAAATTGGATTTGTCCACATATTCCCCGATAATGCACCGTGCACTATTTTTGATTGACAAACATGCATAAAAGCATCTTGAAATTAGTATAGTGAGCGCATCAATGAAATTCTCTCAAAAATGTTTTACTATGGGGCTTCTTAAAATACGAATTAACTGTAGGTCTTCCTTTTAAAACGTAGGGTTGTATTGATAAGACGATATCGTCTGAATATTCTTCTGCAGAGAAATAGTTAATTCAGACGCTGATAATAGTACTGACCAAACATGACAGTACTAATGTCTTCAGAGCCGAGGCTCAGATCCTGATACAGTGACGTGGAGTCAAAACCACTGTATGTTGTGCGGGTTTGATTGACAAAAATTTTGGTGATACTTTCCCTAATTTTATAAACATAGTTTGTACATAATATCAAGACTGCCTTGCAGTTACACTGTCAGGTGTTGTCGTCGATACATTTCGCTATGCTGATGTACTGTATTGTGCTGGTGTCGTATTGAAGCGTGCTTCTGGCGGTCCAGTAGTAAACACAGTTGTATGAACGGTGCTCAGTGCCCCAGGACTGAATGTGCAGTTGGTGGGTTTAGGAGGAGCTGCTGGACTACGTGGGGCTGCAGAGGGGGGTTAGTTGGTGGTTGCAGTATGATCTCCAAGGCTGCAGTTGTGGTGTTCAGTCGGTTTGGACAGGTCAAGGGGCTTTTGTATTTGGGCAGTTTGTGTGCACAGGTTTGCTCAGTTCGAATTGGTACCAATAGAGACTCTGTGCCATCAAAACATGTAATGTTAAAGCCAAAGTTTCTACAATATAAGAATTGTGAAAAATATGTGATAGGTAAAAGTAGTACCCACAATTTCTGTCCATGTTTGTAACAGCAAAACCATTAACACGAAAGATTAATAGCAAAACGTGGAAACATAGAATGGGCATAACGTTTATCAATAACACATTGAAGTTAGAACTAATAATACTCGCTATAAACAACTCATGTCCAGTAGACCATGTAGATCATGTCCTTATATGTTCATAGAGAACATGGTCGTAGTGTCCCTTAAGTGGTCACTGTCATCTTGACACTGGCTACAACCCTGTTGAATTAGTTAGGGTCTACCGTACACAGTCACGTTACCAGTCAAAACGCATTTAAGATAATGACATTCCAGCTAGTAAGTAAAGAGCCTTTTGCTGCTGTTGGAGGAAATGAGTGGATAGATGGTCTCTGACATGTTCGTTAGTCTGAAGACGAGTTCTGACAGCGGGAGCAAACAGTAGAGGGGGAGACAGGAAGGATAGTTCTGTTCACCTGTTTTCAATACTGGATACCACTCGTTTTCTCACAAGCATGAAAACCTATAGCAACCAACTCTTTCTCTACTGCTAATATATTTTATAGGACATAACCGTGGCAGTTTCTGCTGTCTAGTTTCTGCAAACATGATCATGTTGCTGTACTGTAACAGTCTAGTTTCTTTAAACACATCGGTGCTGTTGCACTGTAGCAGTCTAGTTTCTATAAATACGTCTCTTCTGTTGTACTGTAGCAGTCTAGTTTCTATAAATACGTCTGTTCTGTTGCACTGTAGCAGTCTAGATTCCGTAAGCTCGTCTGTGCTGTTGCACTGTAGTAGTTTCATTTCTATAAATACGTCTCTTCTGTTGTACTGTAGCAGTCTCGTTTCTATAAATACGTCTGTTCTGTTGTACTGTAGCAGTCTAGTTTCTATAAATACGTCTCTTCTGTTGTACTGTAGCAGTCTAGTTTCTATAAATACGTCTGTTCTGTTGCACTGTAGCAGTCTAGATTCCGTAAGCTCGTCTGTGCTGTTGCACTGTAGTAGTTTCATTTCTATAAATACGTCTCTTCTGTTGTACTGTAGCAGTCTAGTTTCTATAAATACGTCTGTTCTGTTGTACTGTAGCAGTCTAGTTTCTATAAATACGTCTCTTCTGTTGTACTGTAGCAGTCTAGTTTCTATAAATACGTCTCTTCTGTTGCACTGTAGCAGTCTAGTTTCTATAAATACGTCTGTTCTGTTGTACTGTAGCAGTCTAGTTTCTTTAAAGACATCGGTGCTGTTGTACTGTAGCAGTCTAGTTTCTATAAATACGTCTGTTCTGTTGCACTGTAGCTGTCTAGATTCCGTAAGCTCGTCTGTGCTGTTGCACTGTAGCAGTCTAGATTCCGTAAGCTCGTCTGTGCTGTTGTACTGTATCTGTATAGTTACTGTAAACGTGTCCAATTTGTGCTGTAGTTTCCGGAAACACGTCCATGTTGTAATGGAGTGGTCTGCTTCGATCTACATGCTGTTGTACTGATGGAGTCCCCTTTCTATCAAAGGTCGGTCCACATTGCAGTACTGTAGTGAAATTCTCGACCTGACCAAGTTTGAAGAAAGCATTTAAAGGTAACAATAATTCCTGGGTAGTCAGTTTCTCCTTTGTAAAGATTACTGTTGTTGCTGTTTTCACATCTTTCTAAATGCGAGCACACATATTTCACACTGAAGAGGCAAACAAACAGTGCGGCCTCAAACACAAATATCGAAATCGTCTGGCGGGATGTGCACAGCTCCAGACTTTTTACACCAAACTAATTTAATTTCTTCCCCTGTCTAGTAAATCTCCTGTTTTCTTTGATCCTAATAGTGGCCTTGTGTATCGGCTACTGCTTCGTGATACCTCTTGACGTCATACGTAACATCTTTGCTTGACAAATACGACAACACTGATATATACACCTGGAAATTAATCAAGCAACACCCCAATTTTTTCTATTGGAGCAACTTTGAAGTGTTCTGACAATCAAAATATGCCGGGTTGATATAGTTTGACACTGTTTTATTCAACAGACGATCTCTGACAAACAACTTAAAGGGAAAAAGTATCAAGACTTTGCTTTATTGCAACGAAATCCAAATTCTTAAAACTGTCTTAAATTCATGAAAAAATGGACACAATTTACTATTCATCCACAGACGTTGTTGTCAGGTGTATTAACACAAATGTCACATGGAAAGAAAGAACAGTCATCTGAGAGTCTGCACACCGACTTTCATCAATATCTAGTGTGTCCTCCCTGCGCACGCACCACCGATTCCAGACGCCTCCTCATTCCTTGGATGAGTCTCCGGATCTGATTCTGGGGGATCCTGTTCCACTCCTCATGCAGGGCAGCCGTCAATTCGTTGAGATTATGGACTGGTGGGTCTCTCTGCCTCACACGACGGCCAATAAAGTCCCACAAATGTTCAATGGGGTTGAGGTCAGGGCTCATGGCAGGCCATGGAATTCTGTCAATTGCATTTTGCCGCAAAAAATCATTTACAGCATGCGCCCTGTGAGGTCTAGCATTGTCGTCCATAAATATGGGTCTCGTTGCCAGAGGATGGTTCTCAAAATGAGGTACCACAGCCCTGTCAAGAACCTCCTGTTGGTATCGAACACCGTTAAGGTTGCCACGGATGGTAATGATATCCAACTTGCAGTTCATGGAAATGCACCCCCATACCATAACGGAACCTCCCCCAAAGGCCACAGTCTCCTGGATGTTCCGTGGAGCCATTGCTGTGTTCCTCTGCCTCCAGACCCGAGTACGACCGTCCACCATGTGCAGCAAGAATCGGCTCTCATCTGAGAAATGGACCTTCCTCCAAGAGGCAATGTTCCAGTGCAAACGGTCATTACACCAGGCCAGTCGGGCTGCCTTATGGGCTGGAGACAGTCTGGGTCGCTTGATTGGCCTCCTTGCCCGGTATCCTGCAGCTTTCAGACGATTCCGAACAGTCCTGTTCGAGATGGGTCTCCCTGGAAGCCACTCCTGTCTCAACCGAGAGCTCGAGTCGAAGGACCTGCGCCGTACAAGTCTCAGTAAAGCTCTGTCCTCCCGGACTGTGGTCTTCCTGGGTCTTCCTGGTCTAGGCAGGTCTTTAACTTCATTAGTGGCCCGGTATTTTTTCAAAAGTTTTGAAATTATGGAATGATGTCGTCCGATTTGAGTCCCGATTTGTCTTAGAGACATACCAGCATTCCTCATGCCGATTATTTGCCAACGAGTGGCCTCTGATAATTTCCTACGTGCCATGACATTGAAATGAATGAAAAACCGAATGCAATCGACAACCTGCGCTTGTAAACACCCCAGGGAAAAAGTGCATTTTTCGAAAGTTGAGGTTAAAGCAATGCACGTGCGCTGTGCAAGCTTCACGCGCGTCATATCAACCCATGAAAAGCTCATGCTGTATGTCAATACATCAAAATTGAATAATCAATCATCAAAATTACTTCGTTAAACTTTGTTACGTTTTTATGTGTCTTTGAATTTGGTGTTGCTTAATTAATTTCCATATGTATATATCAAACCGATAAACAACTATTGCTGAAAGCAAAAGTGTCTGTAAACCTGTGAACTTTGCAGATGGTCTCTGTTCTAATGTAGTGTAGTTATATTTACCTGCATGGCGATTCCGAATCAGAAAATATTATCTGTTTGCTCATGTTTATAGATATCCCTGGTGGAACATTAACACTTCGTACCTATCTGTTTATAAGCATTCTTTGTCAGAAGAAAATCATCGGAACATCATGCTGATAACTGACCTCAGATCCGATGGCTGCATATATTTCAAGTGATTCTTTCCTGTGATTTGCCTCTCTGCTGCCTATTACACCCAGTGGAATCTGATTCATCGGATGATCTAGAATGATGACCCTGGTGATTATGTGTAATCGAACCCTTCAGTACAGGGAACACTTATTCTTTATAACCATTACTTGCCATGCCACAGGATACAACAAAGTTTAATTAGTATCTAGCTATAAACAATAACAATGTGTTAAAAGTGTTGCGAGAGTGTGCGAGAGTTCTGAGTGATAGTTATAATGGGTCAGAATTCGTATCACGGTAATCGTGTTTTAGAGGCACGCCTTTAAGTTAGCCGTTTTGAGTTGCGTCCTTTCAGAATGTGTTTTCACTGTTGTTATACGAGGCCGATCGCGAAGCTTCGACACTATGCTGGAATGCTCCAAAATCAGTCTTGTAGTTGTTGTGTTGACGACACACACATGGACTAAGACATGGAGCAATATTGGAGTTGTGTCATCATTTGGCCTATCTACATCTGTCTGCCTCTTCTACAACGTTGACCTACATTCATGAAATCTCGCTGTGAAAGATTTAGTTGATCGTTTCTCTCTCACACACCAAGACTTTGGTGAGTTGATATTAAATTTATGACCCATTACTTTAGATTCGACTCAGCTGCATCGTGAATCTTTTTATCTTTGCTCTTGTCTGCTCAATACATAATATTGAAATATTTTAGCCTTGTCTGTGTTATATTTTGCTGGTTCATGGGGGATTTCTTCTACTTTTTCTCATGGCAAATTATTAACCGTAACAAAGTTGGAAAGTCCACATGTAACGTTATGGTCTTATGTGAATGTGGTAGAATACCTTTACAACCATCTTCACAAGACAACAGTAAGTGTACTTATTATGAACATTTAAAATCTCTATTAACAGTAGAGAAATATTTGTTAGGTAATGAGCTTCCTCAATATTTAAAATTATATTTGCTATATACAGGTGTTGCAATTTCAGACTAGCCATGGAAAGGGACAGATATTCCGATATTAACTAGAGTGAAAGGTATTGTCTATATGGTAAATTTAAAGGTATTTTATGAATTGAAGATGAATGACATTTATCTTATGTATGTGATGCATATTCTAGTATCAGGAATAAATATACTAAGAAATATTTTATTGACTTCTCCACAATTATAAATTTTATATCTTCTACAGAGTGAAAATATGGATATGACAAGAAATGTATGTATATTCTTACATCATGTAAACTAGAAACACAAACTGTATATACTGTAAAGTGCACCGATGTGTTACAAAGTATCATGATTGTATTCTGGGCCGGTAGCCTGTTACTGAATAGAAATATCTTTCTGTCTGTCTGATTATGAACAATAGCCCCATCACGTATGAATTTAGTACATGACTGTGTGCCATCACAATGGCGTAAGAAACTTCTAGTATAACTGGGGTCCAAATTCAAATGTTTCTGATTGATTGTCAACTTGACCTGATAGAGCGGAGGTCACAGTCTAGTTACTCATGCTTTCACGAATTCATGAAATCAATAAACAGTTTCATATAACAGTTATTACTTCGAAGCAAGTGTTCCATAAAGTCTACTGTCGCAGTTATGTGAGTACAATGATAGTTTGGCTTGCTTCGGAAAATATAAAATAAGATAACCTTCACACACAACGAATAAACTCGTAAAAGTATGTCAGTAATATAAATATTTAAAAGTTGAAATTTCATTTTGCATGTATGTATCTAGAATACGTGTTAGTGCCCTACGTCAGCAATGGCGATAACGTCTTTGCTATTACAACTCTTTTTTGATGATCTCTAAAATGACCAACTGGGTATTCCTAACTGGCAGAAAGTTCATCCGTAGTGTTCATAGCCTCTGCTTAAACTTCAGGTCCTTTTCGGAATCACAGTTTGTGAAGCTTAGTTCTGTTGTCCCCGGCAATAACATTGCTAGAATATTGCTAAAAGCGGTGTGCAGCTATTCACACTCATTTCCTCATTTATATGTTCATATGATATGGGAACCTTCTAAAGTACTCGTGAAAATTGACTGCAATAAGAATTGGCAGACCACTCAGGAAATTTAGTTTGAGCACATGTTCCCCGATAATGGTCCATGAACTATGTATGATTCCGACACTCGCACAAAATCATCTTGAAAACATAAAGTGTCGAGAGGATAATCCGAAGAAAGTGTTTTCAGTTATCAAACTATAATGTCATGTTTTGTGAATTGCCAAATGGTTGAACACTTTTTAGTCTGTGTGCTGTGTCATATGCCAAACGCTGTACTTTTTCTTTTCTTTAACTTTAAGAGCATGGTATTAGGTTTATCATCATGTAAATAATCGAATCTGGACAAAGATGGGCATATCTGACAGAGAAAGCAAGAATTTATGTCACATGGACGTGATGGCTCAACCTGTTCACACCCACAAGCAGGTCTTTAGGTTAAGCTTTGGATACAGACATTCAATTGTATTATGGAATCCTACAGGAATGGAACATTAAAAGATATCAAATATGTATTTCCTTTCTCTTTATATTACGTTAAAGGATTGCCGGTTTGTTGATCTGACAATCTCGTTATTAGCATCGAGATAAACAATCAATGCAGTTTAGATGTTATGGCACTCATAAACAATTTAACGAACCTGAAAACCTGGTTCTCTTATTTCTCTCCAACGAAAATCTAGACCAAGACTACCCTATAGCTAGATCTTCTCTGGTGCCTCTATATATATGAAGCCTAAAGGGACTATGGGTCACTTTGTATGTCTCTTGCTAGCATTTATGTAACCACGAGTGGAACAATACTGTTTTCTTTGTACCTAGGCAGTGTCGACATGTGGCCTTCTGCCCAACAAAGAAATCTTAAACAGAGTCGTCATACTCACTAATGACCTCACTTGTACTGCTTCAAAATGTATTCCAAGGACCTTAAAGTATATATTTTTTAAACCTAGTTTTAAACCTTTAAAGTTGTTTAAAGAAGTATTTGTGCAGTTATCCAAATCCACATCATATTTAGATAACGTCGAAGGTCTTCATTCTCCAGAACAATATTCTGTTTGTTCATATTCAACAAATTAACTATTTATGTTCACAACAATATTGGTATAAAGGTCTTCTATCCCATTTCCGTGCAAAGTAGTCCTGACTTATGAGTAATTATTGTGGTATATAAACTATGCCTAAAGTGACTTGATCGATAGCGATACTTCCATTTATGAGTAGAAAGTGAGCATCAAGTATGATGTCTGTCTGGATTATCAGGTAGAATATGCTTTGCTCTGAGTTCCTTATGCTTGTCACAAAAGACAGGTAAACAGCAACCAATGGTCAGTCTGATAGCACTTCATCCCAAGAGAATAGCCTTAATCATTGCCTCTGCATTCCAATGAATAGGCAGGTCCTGAATGCATTATTCATAAACTGTATGAGCAAAATACTGCTGATGCCATAGAGAGTTTCTAATGCCAAATTAGTATTTACCCTCTCTGCAGTTTCAATTCTGAATACATACCATGTAGCGGTAACGCTCCATCCACTTCGAGGAACATTAGCAACGGGCACTCTGTGAGACATTAATTGTGTAGCAGACAATAAAACCATTCGTAAATGGACACAGCGGTTATACATAAAGGAAATGTCAAAGGATCGGAGGATAATGACACATAACATGCTTTGACATAATTCCATCATACGAGATGTTTGAGCAGGGGAATCAAAGACGTATTATATTGTTGAAGGTGCAGACCTAACAAATCGTCTCTCATCCAAATCCATGGTTCAAAGTTCAGTGTAATTCCATGAGATGATGGATAGTCATGTTTAATTCCGATGAAGATAAATGATTGAATCACTATGCGAATTTTTGCTACTCTTTGCTTATTAAAATAGTAAATGCCAATTTGAAGACGTTAATTCCTCCTGGAGGACGAGACGAGTCTCTGTATAAAATTATCAGTTGGGTAGAGACAAACAGGTGAAGGGAACTTACGAGGAGAATGTTTCGAAACATTCTCTGTTGTTGATTCCTTCTGGTGTAGTAGTCATGTTGATATAGACGTGCAAATATATATATCACAGGCATTAGACATGAGGGGCGGTGGGATAGACTAGTGGGTAAAGCGTTCGCTTGTCACGCCGAAGAACCACGTTCGATTCCCGACATGGGTACAATGTGCGAAGTCAATTTTCTGGTGCCCCCCGCCGTGATATTTCTGGAATATTGCTAAAAGCGGTGTAAAACTAAACTCACTCACTCACCCATTAGACATGACAGACCATATTCAGTTAAAACCCGTGTGATTAGTGTCATTCACAACGTAATGCGATGAGAATCCCCATGTAACCATTGATTCACTCTTACAATGAACAATCTGTGTTGAGAGCCAGACACACACCCTGTTGTCTTACATAAGAAATGTAACGTTTCTTCTGGGACGAAGAACCTGTTTATGTAAAAACACCATGTTGAAGAATCATTTTGCCATTTAGGTTGAATATACATTTCATGATTTACCCTCACAATATCAGTTTTTAGGTTAAAAATAGGAAATGCGCAGATGCTTTGAGGGGAATTTCAGAAAATAGTATTTTTCGAGGTGTGATGTGAGGATTTTGTGAAAAGAATCATCTTCAGTATCGATGTATTTTGAAAGTCACATTCACCGTAAACTACCTACACACAGTGTATTATTTCTTTTATAAAGTTCATTATTTGGTTTGAGGATTTATTATGCTGATCCTGTATAAAGTTTGGACGTGCTTGTATGTCCACAGCAAATTAATTGAACGGAATATACAAAATGCTAACATGGTGAACTGACCTGAGGTCTTGTGTGTGAGAGGCAAATGCACTAAGCATTTGGATTATCGTCACACAACGAGATGCGAATATGTAGGATAGAGTTGATAGGCTTTTTGCTAAACCTGACTAAGTTCGCAACTACCTCACGAGTGTTTGCTCCACAGAGACATTGTGAAAACTAGAAGATATCCAGGAAAACACCGGTATGCTGAAGTGTGTAAGAAACCTGACATCGACAGGGCTGGTATCCTGGAAGGATGATGTGATGTGTCGGCAGAATGAACTTAGGATCACACTGTGTTTAATTGAAGAAAAGTTGATATTAATTTAACAGTGAAATGGAGAAACGACCTTCGTTAAAACACGTTTATGAGTGCTGTATTGCAGTATTTTCATACTTTATATTGTGTTGTATCGAAGGAAGTTGCCATGTGTTGTAATGAAAGTTCCTGCTATCGAACAATATTGTCGTGCTTTGGTGTTTTAGCATACTTCTCTCGGCCAGTATTGTTATTGTATTTTAGCAGGGAGTTCTCATTGAAGCAGTAACTTTGAACAGCACGCTAGTGTCATTGTACCCTGCTTTTCACTGACGCTCCGCACCATCCTGCAATCGTAACATGAAGTTAACGTTTCAAATGAGACTAGCGTGCTGTCGATGTTGCCGTCAGATCACATTGCCGTGCTGTTGTATGTGGTGGACTGACTGACTCACTCTTGCCCAATGTTGATGTGTTGTTGAACATGGCATTCAGTTGGCGAGCCACAATGCCATGCTGTCGTACCTTCGCATTCTGCTGTCACACCGTAGACTAACATTGTCGGTCTAGGGCATCGAAGTATTGTGCAAAGGGACGCTGTCTAACCAACACGAATGGGAGGAGCTACCACATGTATTAGTGTGAGGCAGATACTTATGTGCTGCCATAAAACAAACTAGCTGTCGAATTCGATTTGAGTTCAGATAACATCTGAGGTAAAACCACCACAAGGGATAATATTTTTAATATCAATACTGCTAAATATCTCTTTACCACTGTTAGTTCCCATTTAATTATTGTTTTTTTTTAAAGAAATTGATTTCATGATTGAACTTTGATTAATATGTGCTGTAAATAGATGTATTTTAATGATTAGTAGTATGAATTAGCAACTGATATTGTTAGTGGCTGTATCCTCAAAGGGGGTTAAAGTATCGTAAAATTATGGTCCTTATGAGAGGGTACGTAAATCCCAAAACTTTCACTTTAATTTTGGCTTACCCGATTTTAAACGTGGTATATTTGTTCTTTTAAAATTGGCTAAACTTTCGTTAAAATGCCAGCGGCTGAGGCTATGGTGTAAGTCGAACTAGGGTCCATACAGGTAGCAAAGCTACTGTAAGTCCTCATGGACCCTGGTATGGTGATCTACGTTCAATTGTTGGCGATCTATAGCCAGTGATTTATATTGTATTGTGTTCTTTCATTACAGTGTTTTAGTTTTTCATGCTAGTTTTATGTATATATCTGTGATATTCTTTTCTTTTTCCTGTCCATCGTCGGTAGGTTTTTATAATGTACATATATTCCATTTCAGTGTTCTCGTCACGATATGGCTGAAATAGTGCCGATGTGATGTTAAATATTAACACACTCACTCACTTTGAAGTAAAAATCATACCACTTATCTCCCAAGAAAGTGTTTTCTATTTTGTAAGGTAACCCTGTGGACAGAGCTCACTATTTATTTTCAGGTTTGCATTTTCGTTTACGTTCTTTTGAAGTTTATTCAGATCAAACTAAATGAAAGTCGAAATTAGCGTGAACGCATATTTTACATAGAAGGGACAAACCGCCGCTGCAATCGCCAACAGAAATATCGAACTTGTCTAAGGTGGCTCCAGACGTTTCATGCAAAACGAATAATTGCTTGGAATGTCCAGCAACCCTTATGTTTTTCTTTCATCCTAATAGTTAAATTGTGTATCAGGTACCACTTCGTGATACCGTCATTCCACTATGCTTTGATGCACTTACATCTTCCAAAAGATCACGAGATTTTGAAGCAGTGCTGAACTGCCTGAAACGCCCAGCCAACTCTCATTGAGAACTCTTTGAAACTTTCCAGATGCTTACCCCTTTGGGATGTATTTTCCACATGATTCTCAGGGGTAATCACCCGCAATATTTCAGGAGTGTAATTCTAAATAACTTTAGAGAAGATTACTAATCTGAAAATATGGCATGGTCGCCCATGAGTGTTTCTGTGAGGGTACATTCAGGACAGTTCATCAGAACTCCGTTCTCTTCTCTTTGTGGGTGTGCTTTGCCAGAACAATTCATCAGAATCTCATGCTGTTGTTATCATCATTGATTTTCAAGGACCCATTCACCTTATTTTCAAAGATCTTTTGTGCCTTTTACACGCATCAGAATTTGAATCGGTGGACGATGGTTGCTATCTGGACCTTTTATTTTGTACTTACAGGCGATTACGTGATCCTTCAGGCGCAGGGCACAATGTTCCTTTTCAAGCACTTGCCAGGATAGCTGTATAAAATTTGCTTCGAATTGTTTTGAAATCTGTCACTAATCTTCATCAGATAATGAAGCCTGGGTCGTCACATTGGCTGAAAAGAAAATTTCAGCTGTTATCGAGGATTAAACTGGCTGATTGCTTGTCACTGTCCCCACGATAAGTAGGAGATCATTATCCAGTTTATCATGCTTCCAGCCACAGCCTCCAAGATATAGACTTGACATTGACTGAACCGTTCATCATCAGTCTCTCCCTTCCACATTTATTGTGTTGTTGCTTGGCTGACGATGATCGAAACTCTTGGATAACGTTGATGACGGATCGGACGTTAGTGTTGTATCACCTTTCACTTTGGTTACAAGTTTAGGTCCTCCAAATCAATATTACAGATACATGCATCTATATCATCATTAATAGCTTCTTTTCAAGTTACAGGATAAATGACTGGGTTCGATTCTCCACGTGGACAGAGTGTGAAACCCACTTCTGATGTCCCCGCCATGATATTGCTGGAATACAGCTATAAGCACTATAAAACTAAACTCAGTCACTGACTTACTTACTAATGGGGTTTATCATATATACATGTACCTATAGAGCAGTAACACTATAGGACAGAAGCCTATCCAAAAATATTTCTGATTACCAAAAATATTTATCCTTCAGGCGATGTCAATTCTGAATACACCCCATATAGCTGAAACGTTCTATCCACTTCGAGGAAAATATTAACCAATGAGATATTTTTTGTATTGCAGACAATTAAACCATTCACAAACAGAGCCGAACGGTATACCTGAAGGAAATGTCAAACGATTATCAACAGACTAATGAAACATAATGCCATTTGATATAATTACCATCAAATGAGATGTCTTAATGTGAACAGGGGAATCGCAGACGTATTCAATATTTGAAGGTGCAGATATAACAAGTCTTCCTCCATGGTGTACAGCTCAGTGTAATTTACCCCCCCCGACCCCCCCAATAAATTGCTTATAAACGGTTGTGTCATAATACGACGTACATGTGTTGCTAATCCTATTTTTATGTAGACCAAAATGATATCAGTTGGAGTACGTTAATGTTGTACAAGTCTCTGTATTGGCTATGTAATCATCATTGGTATTGATACAATTTGAATTACAAGAAGGAGGTTTAGATATGATGATTCCTTCAAGCATTGATTCTCACAAGCAAATGAAACTATCATGTACATTAAGGTATATTTGAGAATATTTAATCATACTATGTTATGAGACTTTGTTCACTTGAACTGATTGCAAGGTATTACGATCATACTGAACAGGGAACATGTAAAATTATTGCTATAATTTTATCAACACTTCTCCAACATTGAACATGTTACTCTGGCACACGTCTCGGTTAGAACCTATTTCTCATAATGAGTGTCGTAATGCAACATTTTAATAGTTCCTACAACTTTGAACTTTTCTACAATTAAATGAAACTTCACTGAAGCAGTGTAATGCCTGTCACGAGGATTGTGTTCTGAAGATGTTCATGCATGTCGATTAGTGTCACGTACCTAATAGATAAGTACATACCTGCGAATCAACCGGCAACACCAACACGACAGATACATAATGAATGAGTCATTACTTGGTCAGAGGAGCCGGTGCAGTAACCTTAAGTGCCAGTCCGTGTCAGTGGCAATAGCTTTATGAAGATGGACACATCGAGGTTTTACTACAACTGTATGTTAGGAGTAATGAGCTAGAAGAGCCATTGTCCTTTCAAACAAAAGATCCACACACCTTCTATCAGGTAGGTTAATGATGGCATGGGAAAAAAGGGAAGCACAGCCCTTCTGTATTTTCATATATCACGACACTGTCACGTATATTTGGACATATAGTCTGGGCGTACAGCATTGGACTTATGTTGAGGAATCTGTTTGGTACCTGCTGGGAACATGGGATCGTTATTGTACTGGTCAGGGAGGCGGTATAGATATTTTAGATATTTTTACTTTCCAAAACTGACTCTCACGTTTTCCCTCTGTCCATCTCTGTCTCTCCATCTCTCTCTCTCTCACTTATACATAATAGTACATAGATATGTGACGAACTAAAAACTTTAAAAAAGATGCTGATTTTGTAAGGATTTCAGTACCCACGACATGTGCTAATTCTGTCAACAATGGATTATATGTATCTGTGAAATACATAGGACATGGTATGCAATTAAATTAATAACCGAAGCACTTTCTATGATGCAAACTCTGTAGACCACTGAACTGACGAGACACATTACCGAGACAACGATTAAGGAAGTAAAGGAACTATGACACTATGGGAGAACTCTAATTTCCTGATGGGTCCCACGAGGACAATGGGAAGAACATCTACACTACTACAATGCTTATGTCAGCGTAATGAGCAGAGCATCCTCAAATCGCTATTGATTCACTACTAAAACCCAGACAAGGCATCTGCTCTTATATACGAAATTCAATTTTTCTACAGTAATGAATAACCTGGCCATGTAGACCCCATTCCGAAGCATCAATGAAAAATGAACAAGGAATTAAAAATAGACTGTTTATTGAATGTAATTTGAGCATACGGTACCTGCTATTAGCTGTCTGCTTGTTATGATTTAAACTCACAAAACCAGATTGCTGTCTTGAATGTAGGATATGCATTGACAGGAATATTGAACAAGACTGTTTTTCAGTCAGGCTGATTTTGCAAAACATGTTTTCAAGATTATTCTTTAGAATTATTGATAGTGAACGTACATACTCCTATTAGCACAAAACCTTCCATTTATTGAAATAATTTGTTATATATTTCATAATCTGATTGGAGGTCCAGTAATGCTCGTCTGCCTTAAGAGTAACCGACAGGTTCGCTGACTCTTTAAACAAACAGTATGACGTTAATGTTGGGTCGTTATTTTCGACACGCTTATTGCTTCATGTAGACATTTAAATACCGAAATAAGGTAGACCAGTAATTAACAGTATTGTCACGAACCATATAGCAGCTACACAATGAAAATATATGTTCTCCACACACTCTTATAAAACAGAATGGTTACTGAGCACTGATCTCTCCAGGAATCCCAAAGGATGTGCACGATAGAGAGATTTTAGTCGCATATAACCTGCGTTTGTAGCTTAAGAGAGAGACACTGAGTTTTTGAGTTGGCGGGGAGGTTTCTATCAGTTAAGCAGATCGTAACTAAAATAAAATATAAGTAGCCTAAACCAGTGATTAACAGCATGAGGATCAATCTACGCAACGGAATAAGATGACATGTGTCATCGAAGCCGACCACCATGGGTTACTGAAGACCATTTCTTGCCGGGATTGTCACTGTTGGTACGGAACCTGGAAAATAATCTTTTGTATTTTGTAGCCATATTGAATCGACCTGAAGAATTGAGCATGATAGGCAAATGTTCACTAAACTGGGCTATCGTAGAGAGTGAAAATGCTAGAGCTGGTTAACATTTCTCTAAACGTGATTCAGATCTCCGACCTCACCCTATTTAAACACATCCGTTTTCATCCTTAAATGTGGGTACTGAATTATGTACTCTGACCAATTATGCAACTATGCTACAAATGTTTGTTCTACAGATAAAACGACGAAATCTAAAACATATCCAGGGAAACACTCACATGCTGCAGTGTGTGCTGTTTGGCCCACATTACCTTGCGTTAGAAACGCCGCATGCTGTTGTCGCATTGTAGGCTTTGAAACGTGTAAAGGCAGACTAGCTGACCGTCGCGTGAGGAAAGAGTTGCAACATGCGTTGTGGCGAGACAGATAATTATTTTTCGCCATACAACGGAACTTGCTGTCAGATATTACTTATGGTAAGGTAATATCTAAGGTAAACATCGTTCCTCTTACCTACTAAGAAAGCATTTTCTGTTAGTATTTTAACCTACGCCTTACACAGCTCACAAGTCATTTTCTCGTTTGTGTTAGCAATCGTTCGAAGTTTATTCAGGTCCAGCGCAATGAAGTGTCGAAATTGGCATGCACATATATTTCACATTGATGACACACACGGCCAGGGCGACCTCAACACACATATCGACTTTGTCTAGCGTGGTTTGTACAATTCCAGACATTTCATCCGAAACTAATTTGATTCTTTCCATGTCGAGTAACTCTTCTGCTTTCTTTGATCCTCCGTGAATCAGTTACTATCCGCTGACACCCCTTAACGTCCTTCAACTGTGCATTGATACCCCTGTTTGGCAAATACATACATTTTCCAAAAGGTCACTAATTTTAGCAACAGCAGTGATCTATATACATGAAACGCACAGGCAAATATTGCTGAAAGGAAAGGTGTCTGTCAGGTTTCTAAATCAGAAAACATTCCCTGGTCGCCCATGAGTGTTTCAGTGAGGGTGCATTCAGGATTTTTTGCTTGTCTCTTTGAGGGTCTGTTTCGTCAGAGCATATTCTCTGAAGCTCCTGTCCTCTTACACAAAAACTGAGAAGACAACTGTTTTCATCACAGATTTTCAAGCATTCGTTCATCTAATTTTCTTTATTTTTCTGTCATTTTTCGCCCAATGGAATCTCTATCGGATGATGGAGACTGGTTGATTACTGTCTTTTAGGTTGTGTATTGCACTTAGCCTCAAAATGTGAACTGGAAATGTAGGCGTCACTTGGGGTCGAGTGTTTTATTTCAACAGGTGCTCTCCTTGCCAAGATATGAACATGTCTAATTTGTGTTGAACTGTGTTGAGGTTTTCCACCAATATTCACGATGGCTAAAACGAAAATTCAACGAATTCGGAGGTAAAATTATACCCTTGACTGATGGCATGTCACCATGTTCCTATAATATCGTTGGTGACTGTTGAGTTCTTCGTGTTTATCCTTCCCTCTCTTGCTCACCCGTCGAATATGTTCAGGTAATCCAGGATATGGGAACATGTAGGGAGCCATGACTTTGTAGCAACATTGCTTACTTTGACCACAAAATTACATTATCCGATTCAACATTTTACACACAGAAGTTCGTATTATCCAAAATGACTGTTTTCAAGTTACAGCTATCAAATTACTTGTCAGAGAACTTTTGCCGCTGATGAAGATAAACACATTACGTATCGGTTGGTTGGTTGATATGTAACGCCGCACTCAGAAATATTCTAATTATATGGCAGCGGTCTGCAAAATATCCAGTCTAGTCCAGACAATCCAGAGATCAACATCATGAGCATCGATCTACCATTACATATAGGAACAATTCAAACGTATCTAGAAAGTGCTCAAAATTATGTATCGTTCGACCATGATGTAGTTTTCTCCAGGTAGCTGTTGTCAAGGAGGCATGATGTGGATGACTGTTACGTTCCCTATGACAACTAGGTTACACACGCTCTTGCAAGTACAAGAGAATAGTAACCTGATGTCAAGTGAGTGACACCTACAATATATCGTTTCTGCTATAGATTTATCGTCACAACTTTCCCTTGTCATTGGGACTAACAATGTATGAAGTCAACTTCTGGTGTCCGTGTGCTGTGCCATAATAGTGCTTGAACATTGCTAAAAGTAGCATAAAACCATCCTCATTTGATGGCTCTTTTTGAATGAACCACCAGCGCATTAAAGATTTTAGTATCATCTTGAAAATGTCTGAAAAATAAACCGAAATTAAAAATGCCATAGCACTTAGCAAATTGGATTTGTCCACATGTTCCCCAATAATGCACCGTGCACTATTTCCAATTGACAAACATGCATAAAAGCATCTTGAAATAAGTATAGAGAGCCCATCGACGAACTTCTCTCAAAAATGTTTTTCTGGGGGCTTCTTGAAATACGCAGTAACCACAGGTCTTCATTCTAAAACGTAGGGTTGTATTGATAAGATGATATCGTCTGAATATTCTTCTGCAGAGAAATACTTAATTCACACGTTGACAATAGTACTGACTAAACATGACAGTACTGACGTCTTCAGAGCCGAGACTCAGATCCTGATACAGTGACGTGGAGTCAAAACCACTGTACGTTGTGAGGGTTGATTGACGAAATATTTGGTGATACTTTCCCTACTTTTGTAAACATAGTATGTACATAATATCAAGACTGCCTTGCAGTTACACTGTCAGGTGCTGTCGTCGGTTCATTTCGGTATGCTGTTGTACTGTGTTGAGCTCAGTGTGTGAACTGTGTTCAGTGTGCCCAGTCTACCTCAGGACTGAATGTGCAGTTGGTGGGTTTAGGATGAGCTACGGCTCTGCCATGGGGCTGCAGAGGTAGGGTTAGTTGGTGGGTGGAACATGATCTCCGAGGCTGCATTTGTGGGGGTCACTTGGTTTGGACAGGGCAAGAGGCTGTTGGGTTTCTTCAGTTTGTGTGCACAGGTGGATTGGATGCAAAGATTGCTCAGTTCGAATTGGTACTGATGAGACCATCAAAACACGTAATTTCAAAGTTTCTACATTATAAGAATTGTGAAAAAAATGTGATATGTAAAAGTAGTATGCACAAGTTCTGTCCATTGTTGTAACAGCAAAACCATTAACACGAAAGATTAATAGCAAAACGTGGAAACATAGAATGGGCATAACGTTTATCAATAACACATTGAAGTCAGAGCTAATAATACTCGCTAAGATAAACAACTCATGTCCCATAGACCATGTAGACCATGTCCTTATATGTGCTTAAAGAACATGGTCGTAGTGCCCCAGCACAGCACAGCCATAGTCATCCTGACACTGGCTGCAACCCTATTGAATTAATAAGGGTCTACCGTACACAGTCACGTTGCCAGTCAAAACGTATTTAAGACAACGACATTCCAGTGAAGAGCCTTTTGCTGCTGTTGGAGGAAATGAGTGGTTAGATGGTCTCTGACATGTTCGTTAGTCTAAAGACGAGTTCTGACAGCGGGAGAGAACGGTAGAGGAGGAGACAGGAAGGATGGTTCTTCTGTTCACCTGTTTTCAATACTGGATACCACTCGTTTTCTCACAAGCATGAAAACCTATAGCAACCAACTCTTTCTCTACTGTTAATATATGTTATAGGACATGACCGTGACAGTTTCTGTTTCTGTAAACTCGACTGAGCTGTTGCACTATGTCAGTCTAGTTTCTGCAAACATGGCCATGCTGTTATACTACAACAATCTAGGTTCTGTAAACGCGTCGGTGCTGTTGTAGTGTTGCAGTCTAGTTTCTGTAAAAAAGTTTGTGCTGTTGCACTGTAGTAGTTTCATTTCTATAAATACGTCTCTTCTGTTGTACTGTAGCAGTCTAGATTCCGTAAACACGTCTTTGCTGTTGTCCTGTATCTGTATAGTTACTGTAAACGTGTCCAAGTTGTGCTGTCGTTTCAGGAAACACGTCGGTATTGTAATGGAGTGGTCTCCTTCGATCCACATGCTGTTGTACTGATGGAGTCCCCTTTCTATCAAAGGCCGGTCCACATTGCAGTACTGTAGTGAAATTCTCGACCTGACCAACTTTGAAGAAAGCATTCAAAGATAATAACAATTACTGCGTCGTCAGTTTCTCCTTTGTAAAGATTACTGTTGTTGCTGTTTTCACATCTTTCTAAATGCGAGCACACATATTTCACATTGAAGAGGCAAACAAACAGTGCGGCCTCAAACACAAATATCGAAATCGTCTGGCGGGATGTGCACAGATCCAGACTTTTTACACCAAACTAATTTAATTTCTTCCCCTGTCTAGTAAATCTCCTGTTTTCTTTGATCCTAATAGTGGCCTTGTGTATCGGCTATTGCTCTGTGATACCTCTTGACGTCCTATAACAATGTTTTGATGCAGTAACATCTTTGCTTGACAAATACAACACTGATATATATCAAACCGATAAACAACTATTGCTGAAAGCAAAAGTGTCTGTGAAGATGTTCTCTGTTCTAATGTAGTGTAGTCATATTTACCTGCATGGCGATTCCGAATCATAAAATATTAACGTTTGCACATGTTTATAAATATCCCTGAGGGAACATTGACAGTAAGTTCCTGAAACTTCGTACCTATCTGTTTATAAACATTCTTTGTCAGAAGAATATCATTGGAACCTCATGCTGGTACCTGACCAAAAATCTGATGGTTGCATTTATTTCAACTGATTCTTTCCAGTGATTTACCTCTCTGCTGCCATTTACACCCAGTGGAATCTGATTCGTCGAATGATCTAGACTGATGACCCTGGTGATTATGTGTCATCGAACCCTTCAGTGCTTGGCACTGTTCTTCTGTATAACCATTACCTGCCATGCTACAGGATACAATCATGTTTTAAGTACTATTTAGCTGTAAACAATAACAAAGTGTTGAGAGAGTGTGGGAGAGTTCTGAGTGATAGTTATTATAGGCCACATTTCGTATTACGATAACAGTGTTTTAGTGGCTCGCCTTTGAGTTGCCTCCTTTCCGGGTGTGTTTTGGCTGTTGGTAAACGAGGCTGATCGCGAAGCTTTGATACTTCGCTGGAGTGCTCCAGAGTCAGTGAGTTTGTATATATAAGGCCATTTGTTGGGTTGACGACACACACACGGACTTCTACACAAAGTAATATTGGAGTTGTGTCAACATTTGGCCTATCTACAACTGTCTGCCTCTTCTACAACGTTGACCTACATTCAAGAAAGCTCGCTGTGAAAGATTTAGTTGATCGTTTCTCACTCTCTAACCAAGACTTTGGTGAGTTGATATTATATTTATGACCCATTACTTTAGATTTGACTTAACTGCATCATGAATCTTTGTATCTTACTCTTGTCTGCTCAATACATAATATTGAATATTTTAGCCTGTCTGTGTTATATTTTGCTGGTACAAAGGGGATTTCTTCTACTTTTTCTCACGGCAAGTTATTAACTGTAACAAAGTTGGAAAGTCCAAATGTAACGTTATGGCCTTATGTGAATGTGGTAGAATACCTTTACAGTTACTTATACATCTAATGGAGCACAGTATTGGGGTAGACTCTTAAACATGCATTATTAAAGATTATTGAAACAGTGTTATTGTATCTTACTGTCGTCAGACAATGATTATCTGACAATTTATACCACTCATGGCAATCATCTTTACAAGACAACAGTAAGTGTACTTATTATAAACATTTTAAATCTCTGTTAGCTGTAGAGAAATACTTGTTACGTAATGAGCTTCCTCAATGTTTAACAATTACATTTGCTAGATTCGGGTGTTATAATTTTAGACTAGCTATGGAAAGGGACAGATATTCTGATATTAACTAGAATGAAAGGTGCTGTCTATATGGTAAATTTAATGGCACTTTTCTTAAATGAATGTATGTATGTCATACATATTCTAGTATCAGGAATAAGTCTGTTAAGAAATATTTTAGTGACTTCACCAATATAAATTGTATAGCTATTCTACAGAGTGAAAATGCGGATATGACAGGAAATGTATGTATATTCTTACATCATGTGAACTAGAGATACAAACTGTAAATACTGTAAAATGCACTGATGTGCACAAATTATCATGATTGTATTCTGGGCCGGTAGCCTGTTACTGAATAGAAATATCTTTCTGTCTGTCTTGGTTTGTAATGTTTGAGACACGTAATAGGTTTTTTTTTCATGTTTTCATAGTGTTGCCATGAGGCAATTTTCTAGATATTGAGAGAAAAAAAGTGTGAGGTGTTGCAATACTTTTCCCACGTGTATAGTATCAATATACACACAAGCAACATATGAAAACAATGAAACCATTGTTTTCGTTTAAAGGGATCTTATGATGTTGATAATGAATATCAAAATATCCTTCCTTGGTTAATAACAACATTATAATACAAACCAGTCTTTGCACAATATGCTGGTATTTCCTTAATCGACGCCTCGTCTGTCTGTCCGTCCGCCCGTCCGTAATCATTTTGTTTCCGGAGCTCAGAAACCGTTCAGTATATTTAGACCAGACTTGACAGATATAATTATCTCAACCTATAGTTGTGCCTTTTGCTACTTACAGAGTTTGGGCATTTTTGTTTGTTTTGTTTTTACATGGAACAGTTTGGTGTTAGTCTAATGATGAGTGGGCTTCGTTTCCGAAGCAGAACTAAAAAACGTTCAATATGCTTCTGCAATACTTGGTAGATATATCAGTCAGAACCATAAGTGGTGCCTTTTGCCATTTACAGGATTTTGTGATTTATTATTCGTCTCAAAATGGAGGGATGGGCTTGGTTTCCGGAGAAAACCATTTCATGTCTTTCAACAGATCTTGGCAGATATTGGAGACAGATCTTGAATTGGTGCCTTTTGCTGTTTACAGATTTATATTTTTCATGACTTCCATGGAAACGATTCAAACTTAATCTAAGAAAACATGAAGTAGCTGTCAGATGATTTGTCCTTTCAAATATGTTTTTGAGGGGATATGTCATCCTCTGATGACTCTTATGTTCTCGTTACACCATACATATTGTGCTAAGATGCTCTTGTCATTTATACTATCGATGTGGATGCTATCTATGAAGTTCCACCAGACTTTCATAAGGTCTTTGTAATATGCATTTCGTATCCTACCAGGCATTTGTAATCTTAGTTTTTACAAGTAATTTCAAAAGCATTATAATGCCCAGAGCGAGATATCTTTATGAAGAATCACGGGTACCACTTTCACGTTGATTTTGATGCTCGTCGTAACAATGCTATTTTTTGTGCATGCGTTATTTTCAGTATTTTGGGGCATTTTATACCTCCTCATCATGGCATCATATTCCAACCGGGATATGATGACATATGTCAACCAAGTCGTTGAGTCTGACCACCCGATCCTGTTTGTCGCCTCTGACGACAAGCATGGGTTTCTGAAGATCATTTCTAACACGGATCCTCACGGGTAATATTTCCCGGAAGTATGTTGATGCAATACTGTTGTGCGTGTATGTTTTGCTTAAATGTGCCTTTTCAGAAATTTCATCATGTTTGATAAACTGTTGTCTATATTGGAACAGTGTGAATGTCGCCATCTAATTATATAACCTCAGGGTTTTAATGGTCAAGTATGTTCTGTCTGCTGCAAATCGAACGTGCTGTATAGATAGTTACTTTGCGGTCATGTGTTCATTGATTAACATGAATTGATGTGTTTAAACATACGTATCTTTGCATGTGTGAAAGTGGTTATGTGGATCTCATTTTTACCAATCGTAATGTTGCGCTCTTCCGAGTCATTGATGAAAATCGCTTTATTAATCGTATTTTAGTATGTGGAATGTTGCACTGTTGTTTATCTTCTCAACCACCAAGTATGAATTGTGCCTTGAGCTTTAATGGTTTAATAAAATTCCATAATGAGGCAGCTGCATGTGTTATGGTTAAAATTGTACCGTGAAAAATGTAAGAAATGCCCTTGTGAACTGGCAAAACAGAAGAAAGACATGTCGTGCATGTTCAAATTGTATTATTATGCAACGAGAGCAAGGTATACAAAGTCACAAGTCAATATAACAATGCTGGTTACAAACAATTCAAGAGAGACAAAATCTAAGTCAGTGGGTCGCAAAAATATAATATATCAAACTCACCAAAGTCTCAGTACGAGAGGTAATCAACTATGCAGAATGTCAACACAGCGATCGGTTTGACAGCAGATAATGTAGGTCAGGCGTTGACGGGTTTTGATGATCAGGCGTTGGCTGTAACTCCAGCAAATATGAATGAGTGTCCCCCTCCACACGGCAACCAGCCTTTTAATATATTCTAAGTCATTTCCCGAAAGTTCGGGCACAAACGAACATCGTCAACACTGTAGAATGCCCTAGAATAAGTCTCTCATGGAAGTAAACACATCGAAAACTAGGAGAAGAGAAATTCCGGAAAACCAGAATCCTAAAAGTGTTGACCATCTATTAAAACGAAATGTGACCCATCATATTTAATATTCAAAACACTAAATGTTGTGACCCAATAATAATTATTACTTAATTAATAACAAATATATACGGAAAATACACACTTGTAACACACGTGAGAAGGATCCAGCCCCGAAAGATTTCAGTTTATGTCTTGGTACAGTCAAGAGCAGTCGGTCAGCTGATCAGAGATTTCTAGAGGGCTTGTAGTGTGCAAACATCTGAAGATAGACAGGGGCAGTTTTTTGAATACTAGACTTGTAGACTAAAGAAAGGATCATAAAGTCAATCCTTTCAAGGATCCTGAGCCAGTGCAGTGACTCTAGAGCTGGGGAGATGGGAGAATGGAGCTTAGTCCTAGTTACGATACGGGCAGCCCTGTTCTGTATCCTCCTGTCTGTTTAGCTGATCTGATATTCCCACGAGTAAGCTGTTACAGTAATCCAGATGAGAAAGTATGAGTATGATTATGAAAGTATGATTTTTTACATGAGGCGAGAAAGGTATGAGAGAGAGACTGTCCAATTTGCAGGTAGGTTAGGCCGTATTTTTTGCTGTCTAGAAGGTGGAGCTGGTTCTGTTACTTTATGGCGCTGAGCTATACGTTGGTCCCGTGGTACACAATGACGACACGGTTAACTCGTTTTAGTACACACCTTATTAACGACCAGTGGGTACATAATGACAATATCCAACGGTTAGTTAAAGACCAGATTTAAGAAGCAGCGACACCGTGAGGTACCTGCTAAGTGATATTAGTACACAACGATGGGCTGTCATTTAATCGAACGTAGGTCTCCAGGTAGTATGATATCGGATTAACTTCCATGGCTACAAAACGATGTATTTTAACCATAAGTAACACCCCCAGTACAGACGGAACGGGTTAACGAACCCTTGTTACACAACGACTGTCATTTAACCAACCACCCGTATGTGCGTAGATGCATGACTCTCCCATGTATTACCAGACCGGATTAAAGAACCGTCAGCACAAGACAATATTGTGTTAATTGTGCGTAACGCTACCTGTAGGACAAATGGGATAAACCAAAACTGATATAAGCTATTGTCTTCTGACGCGGCGTTACTTGTACATTACAGATGCGTCAATGGAGGGACGTAGTTCTATTTATGGACGATATTTATGTGAAAGGAGTTTCTCTCGATTTTGGCGTGGTGCTAATTTTGGACAGTTTTTGCGCTAAAGGAGTTCTAACGAGGAGACAACAGGTGGAGCAGGCACTCATGACGTCATACGTGAAACGTAAACTTGGTCAAAACTGTAAACTGAGTGCATACCGGTCGAGGCATACGCTGGTTTCCGCTAGTCCGTTTGATTTTGTTAGACAGCGATTGACATTCACATGCTATCACTTGTTATGTGGAGCAGCCTAGTCATATAAGCGTTCGCTCGTCGCATGGAAGACCTGGGTCCGATACCCTTTATGGGTACAAAGTGTAAAGCCCATTTCTGGTGTTTCCCGTTATGATATTGCTGGAATATTGCCATAAGCGGCGTAAAAACAGACTATCTCACTCACTCGCTCAAGTGTGATGGAGGAACACATGCATCAACAAGCTGACATTGACCTCACCTGCCTGCTGTAATACCACCGTGTAGCTAGGGAGAATATTTGAATTGGTAATTCCAAAGCTGACATTGACCTTACCTACCTGCAGTGATACCAACGTGTAGCTAGGGAGAATATTTGAACTGGTTATTCCAGAGTCCTCATTTTAAGGTCAGTGTTACCCGTGAAGGTCCGGGGAAGAATAGGCCTTCAGCAATCCATGTTTGCCATAAAAGGCGATTATGCATGTCGCAAGATGCGACTAAAGGGATTGGGTGGTCAGTCTCACTGACTACTGTTGATCACTGGATTGTCTGGTCCAGATTCGATTATTTACAGACCGCCGCCATATAGCTGTTATATTGCTGTGTGCGGCGTAAAACTTAACTCACACATTCACTCCAGTTTAGTGTCTTAAAATTCACGTCTGGCTGGTTATAAGGTGTTTTCTGTTCTTGCTAAAAGCCGCGTTCCAGCGACGTGACGACGATCTTCAAATATCGAATCTGAGCTAGAAACTCCAGTGATTGACGTCATGCACTTGCGTAAGTAGAATGAGATGACAGTCGTGGAGCTAGTCAGTAAGCGTAGCCTCTCTTTTCTCTGTTTCGCGGCAAACAACGCGTGCCTTCAGGGGTCGGCTGAGTGATGTGTCAATCGACATATGATCCTTGATGTAGCGAGTTGCATCCATTTATTTAGGATGGTTTAGGATCGTTCTACGCAATTTGAAACCGACGACATGTGTCAACCAAGTCGGCAAGCCTGATCACCCGATCCCGAGAGTAGACGTTTGCGGCAAGCATGGTTTACTGATGACCAATGCTCACCCGGATCTTCACGGATCTACAGACTGGGGATGCGATTTACCCATAGAGTGAATATACATGTATAGATTCAGCAACACACTTGTCCAATATTGCCATATATAAACTATCTCAGAACATGAATTTTGTGTTTCTTGACTCTAAAATCAGAAGATAAGTGTATACCTCTTTTGAACTAAATCACCCGTGAAGGTCACGGGGTAGAATAGGCCTTCAGCAACCCATGCTTGCCACAAAAGGCAACTATGCTTGTCGTCAGAGGCGACTAACGGGATCGGGTGGTCAGACTCGATGACTTGGTTAACACATATCATCGGTTCCCGATTGTGCAGATCGATGCTCATGTTGTTGATCACTGGATTGTCTGGTCCAGACTCGAGTATTTAAGGCCCGCCGCCATATAGCTGGAATATTGCTGAGTGCGGTGTGAAACTAAACTTACTCATCTAAACTAAATCCAACAAATACCACACAAAGAGATACGTATTACTGGCACCACCAAATGTGACATCAGATCTGTCTCGAAGATAAGTCAGGATTCCCAATAATGAACCATATGAAGAGGAATTTCCGCTAGGAAAAATTCAAAACAAGGCTATCTAGTCGAGAAGTTGAAGGCATTTTCAACCAAGAATTCACACAATCTCATATGATTCTGCCAGCATCATACAAGTCTTGGATCTCTTTCAACAGCTTGGTGATCATAATGTGTTTGGGGTACTTCTTAATAGGTCATCTAGGAAAACGGTGAACAAGGTTGTAACTAATCTGGTGCTCTAGTACCAATGCTGTTGTGAATCTAGCGGTCTAAAGGCTGCTCATGCAATCGATCACTGATTTTTCAATCTCAAACAAAGGGATTTGCAGACGGAACAGTGTTGAACTGAGAGATAGTAACATCTTCAGGCACAGAGGTAGCCTAGTGGTTAAAGCGTTCTCACGCCCCCGATTCGATTCCATACATCTGAAATGAATTTGAAGTCGCTTTTAGGAGTAACTCACCGTAGTGTTACTGCAATATTACAGAAAAGCGACGTGAACTCGAACTCACGCCCTCATTGTTTTTTTTAGTTTTAAACATATTTTATTCGTGAGAAAAGGATTGGGTACAAGTTATACAACTTGGAACACCTCAGTAGTATTTACATAATATTATTTACATTCATTATACAAGATGGACAGACAAGAACAGAAAGATGAGAAAGATTGGGGTAAATGTAATAATTAAGAAAATCATTTTGATTGACAAATGTATGTTTGAACAATTTTAAATATGTTTTGATTTGCATGATCAGTCAGATTGTTCGTCTACATGCTGTCTTCACTTTGAGTACACTCACTACACGAACTCAAACGACCACTAGTTTTGGTTATACGTATTTCGACTAAATATATAGCAAACGGCAGTTCGTGCAAGTGTTTTCGTTATATATCTTAGCTTACACATCGAAATATGAGGCGGCATTTTCAAACCCACGATGTCGCCTTTGCTCTCAGCCCAAAGATTGTTCCAGAAACTAGGTCAAGTCTAATGGCTCTGGATGAATTGGCATCCATTTTTCAATCAAGACGGCGGACAAGATTTAAGTACGAACTTCCGTTAGGGACTTAGAGCTGGGGATCAGCAGTTGGCATTTGTAGAGGAAGGTCGTGACAACACATGGAGTTGCATTGTTCACCCGTGGGGGAATTATACCCCTAGTTGTTCACGGACCAAGGTCAATACGAATACAAATGTCACACTTTCTCTTCCAGCTTCCTGAGAGAGGAATCCATTTATGCTTAAAATAATAATTAGTCCTTTTATGTTGCCCTACATCCACACCCGTAGCATGCTCATAGGTCACACTAGAGAGGACTTAAGGGACCCCTGTAAAACAAACAGAAAGGAATGTCTTTAGATTTGTTTAGGTCTAACTGTTTGGATTCATTCCTGTAACTTTAAATGAGCAAAACCATAAAATGTCAAATTCATTTTTTAAAATAAATAATTTTGTCACTGGAGTATACTTCTGAATGATAGTTAACATCTAGGATTAGGTGTCCACACAGATAGTGTAAAATGTTCTCACATGTGCTTTAATTCACCGAAATGAGTAAGATAATGATCATCTGCTATATTGTGGGTTCGTTGAAAACAGACTGACTAATTTTGAGCATGCAGTCATGGAAGGCTTCTACGAAATTAATACTTTCCTGGTTTCTATTTTGTGTAAATAAATGTACGATTGTGTGTTACAGCAAGTGGACATCTGGTGTTCCCGGAGGCTTCTTGAAGGCTTTGTCGCGTGGTAGAATGGGTCAGTGTTTTATGCCGCCCATGGGTCAGTAATATTAGCATTATTGTTCCAGTTTTACCACAGTGTGGTAGCTTCAGCAAAACCGGAAGTGACGCATGCCTCCAACGTGCCCGGTTTTTTTATACCCACGTAGACAGGTATGGCAAGTGTGAACTGTAGACAAGAAAATATATTCAAGATACTTATACGACTAATCACCCTGTTAGATGGGTTGATGGTTTTCAGTTAAATCAAATGGAATTTATTACCAGTAATGTAGTTTGATAACTAACGGACTGTATGGCAGAATCCCCAAATGGATAAAGGGAATCTAATGACGAAAAGGAATGCTGAAATGCCAATTTGAGACACTGTGGTTTTCGCAGTATGCTCCACATACTGGCATGCTCCATATACTGGCATGCTCCATATACTGGCATGCTCCAAATACTGTGTCCATGTGAAGACACGAACTCGGACCTATGGAACTATTGCCAATGGGTTGGCCCATTACCTCTGAGATATGTATGGCTAAACAATTGTGATATTCTGACTAACAGTCTGAAAAAGGATAACCATACAACAGACTTATTATACATGTATTTCCCCCGAAGAATGAATACTTTCACGAGTAAGATAATAATGAAGAAAGATTCTGGATATGATAGCCCGAAACCATTTGAAACCGACACCAGGACCATTTGATATCGTTCGTAACATCAAAGTGTAGAATTATTATTGACGAATCTAATTAATAAGCACTTAATATTGCTTAGTTTGTGCCGTATTTTATCACTTCAAATAGAAAGCTCCCTCGGCCATATCCACACTCCCCAACCGTGCACACGTACACACACATATGCGCTCACACGTACACACACATATGCGCTCACACGTACACACACATATGCGCTCACACGTACACACACATATGCGCTCACACGTACACACACATATCTGCGCTCTCTATAAATGTAGGCGGACGCAAGACGGATCCGACACTGTTAACAACGAAGGCTCAAGATTGACTGAAGCGACCCATAAATAACTGACTCTTTAAATGATAGTGTGCACGACACGTGAAAAATATACTGGACAAAATACTTAGGGATGTTTATAAATTTTGAAATTATGAATGATGATAATCTGTCTACACACTGACACACTGATAAAATATCAATCATAAAAAAGCTAATATCCTTAACTTATTTTGTCCAGTATAGAAAAGTACCCGATGTTTTTCGGCTGAAAGGGACGTGAGCAAATATACTGTTTTACATTCTGATTGTCGGAGGAACTACAGACAGTTGATTCTGGCTGATGGGTTTTTATCGAAGAATGAGAAACCTGTGGACCACAACAACATGCCATAGTTGTTGCCTGACATGGTGTGTCAATAGAGTGATTGATTGAGTGAGTTAATATTTAACATCGGCAATATTTCAGCCATATCGTGACGAGAACATTGAACAATGAAAAGGACCATATGTACATTAAAACACCTGTCAACGAAGGACAGTAAAACTCCTAGAATATCACAATTAGCATTAAAACTGGTGTGGAAAGTTAAAACTGGTATCATTATATGAACAATACAGTATACAAACAGGCTAGATCGCCAACAACTGAAGGCAGATCACCACACTAGGGACCATGGGCGTGTCTACAGACAATATTAAGGTTAAATAATTGTCAAATATTCAAAATATATTTGGTGGGATTAAATGTACTTTATAAATTAAACTTATCATTTGCAATTCTCCCAAAACATGGTTTGATATTATGTTGAACAAAAGTCATACATGAAAATAAATACCTTTTGCATAATTACCACAATCATTCAAAATTCACAACATATCTTTGGACCACACCAACATGCTGTAGTTGTTGCCTGACATGGTGTGTGCTGGGCCCCTGTCACATGTAGCTTTTATAGAGAGCAGTCATATGACCTGCCTCTGCAACACTTGCATGGACTGCATGTGCCTAGGCCCTGGATGTACGTCAGACAAGTAAGGTGGGCTGTGTATGCCAACATCAGCGAGTGCTGAAAGTAAGGTGCAGTGTTAATGACAAAACCTTTTAGCCTGTGACATGATGGTTTTAGATCTTCTGAGATCTCTACGCATCACTGAGTGACCCAGCACGTTAAACCAGCTGATGAAATGGAAAAGCACAGCCCGCAGCCACGAAGCATGTTGAAGTTCTTGAAGTGCTCACAAAAAGCTTACAAAAGCCGTCACGTCTATTTATTGTTTGTCCGAAGTGGTCCCATTCCTATTTCAGCATAATCTAGCGAGGTTATGTGCACAGCGTCCACGTCACAATTCAACGTTCGATGAGGAGAGATTTTGTATGGGTGACAACTTAATTCCCGAGAGTTTCTGTGACTTCTGTCCTGTCCCACAACGAAGCACAAGTGTGGGGAAGTGTCATGTGAGTTTGTTGCCTCTGTTCACCCAGCAGAAAAATGGGCAGCCGTTGGGACAAGACTATAACCTTCCAGCGCTTCACAGGCTATCCAGGTTATCTAGGCTGTCCAGGGTGGTAACAAAATGTCTGCGCTATGACCATTCTGTCGGTATGGTTTAAGCGCAAAATAATTAATCTGAACAGATTATTCATTATTATTACACTGTTTTTGTCCAGGTTGATTTACACATAAAGAAGTAGATGAAAAACATCAGAAATTTCATGAAGATTTATAGAGATTAGCATTCTGTAATCCCATGTTGAATTTAGTTTTAGAAGTGATTTATGACAACTGTATAACTTTATAAAATTTTGAATACTTTACTAAAAAAAACCCATCATTTCTTGTAGGCATGAATCGGACATTATATTTAAGTCATTTGCCCGAGGACTGCCCCGAGGACCACTTCAACAGGTATTTTTTTCAAGAGAATCCTGAACGAAATAGCTTCGGGATATGACACAAAAGTCTGAAATGTACCGTCATCGTTTCTTAGGGGTGATAATTCTTTGTATGGCGATTGAGTGATCATATGTAATTATAAATACATGCATCATTTTACTGTTCTCTGCATCTGTTTTACATAGTCGGCCTGAGTCAGTAACACTTAACACAGCCCTCATACACGTGGGGTTCACAATAGTGATAAGCATCTTAGACGTTACACGTCGCTTTCATCAGTATTCCAGCAATATCACGGCGAAGTAGACCAGAAATGGGTTTCACACTTTGCACCAATGTGGGACTCATCTCTCAGTAACTGGTAATATCAGTCTATATTTTCCATATTGCTTAACGCCAACCTCAACAATATTCAGGAAATAACATGACTGCCTGTAAATAATAATTCAGGATTATGTAACCTTGTTAGACATAAATAGGCATAACATTCCTTAAAATAATAAATGTTTGGGGTTTAAGGTGAATTTGCCGACTGCGTCATACAACACTATTCACTTACTTAGTTTGATAGACATAGATAACTGAATGTTAATTCAGTGTAGCGGCGGCGGCGGCGGCGGTGTAACCTGGATGTTAACGCGGTCGCTTGTCAGGGTTCATGGGTTCGATTCCCCACATTCATATTGCTGGAATATTTCTATAAGCGGCGTAAAACCCAACCCACTCACTAACTCAGCGTATCATTCGGCTCCTGACGGAGCAAAGACACTACATACAAACTGAGTGAAGTTGTGCAAACATGTTTCACTATGTTAATAATGTTTGCAATGGTTTTATATCGCGATTCGTTCGTATCGACCTCACCCTATAACAAATGATGTAACATAGATAACAGAATAATAATTCAGTGTAGTGGCGGTGGGGTAGCCTGGATGTTAACGCGTATGGTCACATCAAACGAGGAACGTATCTCACTGATCCCTGAGTAAGTGTTCCCTGATGAAAGGAAGGATTATAGATGCCCACGAGATATATGTATTCACCACAAATAACGTCCTATTAAGGACCAAAGTACGCACATCAGAAACAGATCTTCTCACAGATTCCATCATGGGGTTACAAGGCTTGCAAGTCACCAGGAAATCACTCAATTTCGTTGAATAGATTTTGTCTTATTTTCCCAATCGTTTTTATGCTGAACTCTTTTTTTTTCGCGAGCATCAGACAGCTGTTTGTATTATCACAAAGAATGATCGGAATTCAAGAAGGGCAACACTTCATCCTCAGTCAAAGACTGAAGGGTCGGTACATTTACTGTAATCTCATTCGTTAGTTCATCGTATTTATGCCCTGACTGAAGGTGTGGATAATATGTTAAACTTTTTCAGTAAATTCAGGGACACTATTTGGGAGGCATGGTTCAAGGTACAATCTAAACTCTTTGAATGTGGTACTTGGCCAAGTCTTTCTACTCACTCATTTTCCTAATCAAATCCGAGGGTCCAAATACTCTAAAGGCTCTTTATGAATATTTTACATTATTGTTATCCATGTTTGGTTGAAGTTTCATAAATTTCTATCAGGTTTCACATTTCATATTGGAATTCGAAGGAATTATACACACATGGTAGAAATGTAGGCCAGGGAAGATTTGGTCGTCACAAAACAATGGTTGTCTGTAAGAGACAATTAACGGGGTCGGTGGTCAGGGCACTTGATTTGGTTAATGCATGTCATCATATCTCAATCACCGGTTCGTCTGGTACAGAATTAGTTATCTACACAGTACATCTGGAATCTTGCGTCAAGCAAAAAAGGAAACATACAGAAAGTCTATGTCAATAGTACTATGAATGAAGCACTTAGGGCAAACATGAATGTTGTGTCGCCAGACCATTTGGAAATTTGGAAAGTCAACTGCTGTTCGTTTGTGTGACATTGGAAACACAGCTTGTTCTGGACATCAAGCCAGAACGAATGAAAATAGTTTGATCTTGGTGGAACCAAGGCAGTGATGTAGACATCTGAAATATATCACGTCATATTTTAAACCTTAAACCCGGGAACTTGGAATTGGAACCCATGGTGATAGTTTCTATCAAGACTACATGGCGCAACTCCCTATAGCAAAATAGAGGATCTTAAAAAGATAACGTTACATTTGAGGATTACACGTTCTCAGTAAAATACAGATGCTAGTACTAGGTCTCAATCAGGATTTGAAACCACACACACACACAGAGGCACCTGATTGGTAGCACACAAAGTTTGCGATCTAACCTTCTGAGCCACCGCGACTGCCACAAAAAGGTTTGATGACGTACTTTGTGTACCACTCTGTGTAATGTGTAAATTGGCTCATGGCCGGCATTCACAAATTGTCGGGCATCATTGCATGAAGGTGTGTACCAAGACGTGATAAATGAATTTGACTGAGTCGTTCATGCTGATTTATTTTACCTCACACATAAATGTCGATTTCTGACTGGTTAAGGGCTCTTCTATTATTTTTAATGCGCCCCTCCTTCGACCTTGGTACATTGCAATATACCCCACTGCCAATGGCAACACATTCGGTACCTCGTGGTAGTACTTCTTTGTCTCGAATAACATTGAATTACGCATGATGCACGGAAAACAGATGTTTTGTGAATGCAAATCGATAAAAGGGAGATAACTCTAAACCTGTTTTTCTTGTGTCGTCTGCAAAATCTAGCAATGGCTACGAAATGTTGTGCATCGCATTTCAATAAATAAATTTTCAAAACGTTCAAATGTAATCCATGTGAATGTTAAGAATTACACTGTAAGAATTACACAATACAGCAAGATGCAAGATTCGAATCGTTTAATTCACACAGGTTGGCTGAAGTGTACGATCTGATGCCCAAGCTCTCAAACAGTTCAGAATTAACACTGAGGTGTTCGGTAAGATAAATACGTTGTTCACTGGTCCCTCAATCGGGGCCCATGGGGTTGATGTACCCTCGATGTCGCGTGACAGTTTCCGGGTCAGGGAACATAAGCAAACATCGAGAATATATGAACCGATGGGCCCCTCGTGATCAGTGAACAACTTATTAACTAATCATGTAATATCACCTTTCGCCCAGCACCAGTGTTTGGTCACAATCCCTTTAAAGCCCACTCTAGGAAAGGTTTCCGAAGTATCACGTGAAACAATTTCAACCGATGCACTCTGCTGAAACTAATCTCCCAACGGTTTGCGTCTCTCTTAAATTTTAAATCAATGAGCGCTATCAGCGTGATAGAGCACTGTCCCTTAGTAAACAATGAAGATACGTGACTCAATTTGATTGTTTAATTTGCATCCTTTTTGCGAACTGTCATGCTGATCTAATCCTTGCATAATCGAATGACCGAATGTGTTATTATAATGTTCTTCATATTCTTGTCAGTATGTCAGTAGGAGTTAAAAGAGAATGCTTGAACTTTCCTCGTCATGCAAAGTGTGACGGTTTTTAAAGGAATTAATAACATAAATTAAAATATTAAAACACGTTTCAATCAAGGTGTGTTTTCATAACTGTGATGGGAAAGCTTCATATGCTCTCACCTATGAAAAGGTGGCACTACAGATCAATACAGACTGTATCCAGTTTTGGCTCCTATTAGGACCATGTACATATGTCCTGTAGGAAAGTTGTTAAATGCATATTCATAATATTCAAAATAGCTTTTAGACCATTTTTTTCCAGAAAACTATTTGAAAAATAAGTGCATATATATAAATGACATTCAACTTTTAATGCACACAGAGGTATTCCTTCTGTAGTGTTTTCCGTGTTCTGTTTTTGAATTTCCTGTCTGAATTAACTGCTCTTTGAAATCAAAGTATGTGCATGTGATATGAGTATTAAAACACATTCAGTTCCACCAAACGTTCTTTCCACAAATCAAAAGAACTTTCATCCAAAAAGACTCGATCAATGAATAAATGAGTTTCAACCATTTTGATATGATGTTTTCTAAGCAATACCCTCTGTCATGACAATATCTTTCCACTTATCTAAGCACTTTAGTAATCTTTTTCAACTCCAAAATATCCTCTGTTTATCAAACCGAAATCCACAGATTAGTACTGCAGTTATTCTGATAGAAATGTCCGTGAAAAGTTTAGTCCTTTCTCAACTTTGAATAATGTATGCAGACTTGGGTAAACATATGTCACGAAGAATGGTCCTGATGTTGTATATCAAAGAAACTAAAGTATGACTTAGCTTCTACCAGGATTTAACCATATGTTTATACTGACTTCAAATGGGATACAGGTTTTGCGAATGCCACAATGTATGCATGCTTCCAATATGTGTAATCCGAGATTGTGAGAGGTACATGGCAGGCTTCATAGCATGGGTCATTATTGACGTTACAAGATTCTTCACAGGAAATGGGAAGAAGTCGTGGCGCCTGCTTGTGATGCCTAACAAATTGGTTGTATTCTGAAAAGCTTTCTTATCTGACATGTTCGTTATGTTCCCTGCTATGAATGTTTAAGCAATTCCCCATGTCGTCAAAGTTGGTGTTCCGAGCAGTTATTCACTGGAATTCAATACAGTCAAGTATCTTGTTCACAAACACAGTTGTGGTATTGATATCGCTCACATAACGAAATCGCAATGAATTTGTCCTCCAAATCCTATCAATTTCTTTGAAGGAAGCCGAAGGGTAGATGTGATCTGGGAAAATCCTTGACTTCACAGAAGGTAAAACTCTTTGTGGTTGTCCACAGAAGACCACAGGGATGTTAGAAAATAAAGTGTGGTGATACAGGACTGAGAAAGTGGGTCAGTATATATGGGACAGAAACTACCCCAAGTATCACTTGAGTAACCGACTGACCAGTCATATTGAGTTGAGAAGGGTTTGCACGACACCGTCACACATGGTTCTTAATTGTTCAGGATGAGTATGTGTCATATAGTACGTTAAAGTTGAGAGATACAAATTCCTATTTTAATACATTAAATGTCGAAATATGTAACTTATACATCTTGTTTGAAGATATTGTGTCTTGGAATAGACGTGAAACAAATGGTACTCTGTTAATCACAAAATGATCAAAAGCTAACAGGACAAGGAGAATATTTTGAAAACAAAATGTACAAGAAGAAACAACACTGTGTTCATGTTTAAGTCATGAAAGCCTGACACAGGGGCATTGTTGCTGTTTAAACCAGAGTTCATGTTGAAATGCAATTACTGTAAAATAAAGAGGCCTTAAAACAAATTCACACTAGAGAGTTTTCAACACTGACACCTACTGAGTACATTCGTCATCACTCTATAGACAGACAAAAAACGTGACATTATTACCCAGAGTTACAGCTGAAGTGAGTTGAAAAAATGTCGTAAATTGAATTCCTCACAATTCCTATCCCAATCCTACGCCTATTTATCTAAATACATCTTCCCACTTTAAAATGGAAATTCACACTAAATTAACTTTGACCGAGTTGTATATATTTTACAAAAAAAGCCCAAAATAAGCCCAAAATAATAGGATCAAATTTGGTTTTAAAGAGTATCATTTTACTTTTAAATGTAGCTGTAGCGGTGAGACATCGGAATGGTAAAGAAAAGGACTGGAAATGGTGACTAAAGTGATGATGTAATTGAAGGATAACCGTGGAATAGCATTAAACATTGATGCTTCCAGGCAGACTGGAACTGAAAAGGAAGGCATGTAGGCTGCTGCACAAGCAACGCTGAGAGAGTCTAATTAGTTGTGAGTGAAATACTTCCACGTGGAAGACAAGCGGTACTCACAAATCTAATCAAAATGGAGGATGGCTTGAACCGGTCAAATAGCTTAGGACAAAGTTGACCAAGGACGGGATTAACATGCCCTTGTTTATGAGACTGCGGGTCCAGAATGTGGTAGTAATGGCGGAGAGATAACATTTGTTGACTGCCTGACCTTCTGAGCCCCTCACAGCCAAATGTAATCTGTAAAGTTATTATTACATTGCAAAACATTCTATTTGGATTGGTTGCTGAGAAACTATAAGATATAGTTTGCTTGTTACTGAACATATGTAACGTCTGTATTTTATTATTAGAAACCGAAGTAAGTAACTTTATGAGTCTGACTTTCCAACTTTGATTTTCTATAAGGTTACGATATGTTGCATATATACACCTTAACCAGACGATTTCATCACTTACATTGAAACTGCTTTTTTGCAAACTGATGAACAAAAATTAATGTATACAACATGCCCGAACGACAAGACAAGACACAAACACACACACACATATATATAACAGACAAAACATACAAACACACACACACACACACACACACACACGCGCGCGCGCGCGGGGGGATTTGTGATAGCATAATGCCACAAAATGTTCATTTCTGTTAAGGTTGATATAAGGGCAATAAAGTAAATATAGAAATCCATGAATTACATAAATGAGATACATTCTCTTATTGCATGTCGAATATCTTCTAATAAGTGTCGTGAAACAATTCCATAACTATGATGCATTCACACATTTTTAAAAACGTTCTTCTGGACGGCCTGAATTGTGCATGATCTTGAAGGTCAATTGCCCAAGGACTGCCCCGAAGACCGCGTCAGCAGGCATGTTTGTCAAAAGATACTATCGAAGATTTCAAAACGAAACAGCTTGGGGAAGTGATAAAAAATCTGAACTTTAACTTCACTGTTTGATAAGGCTTTGTATGGCGAGTAAGGGATCCTATGTAATTGCAAGTACAAACATCATTTTGTTCTCTGTACATCCCCAGGCTCGGCTAACACAGCGGTATTATGCACTGCGACCTGTTGTCCTTCGTTGAACTGGCTTTGTGTGAACGTGTGTTAGGTACTCGTGGGTTTGTAATATATGTCTCAGATCTGCATAACTTCTGATGCACTCCCACATGAAGACGACACTTGGTGGACTTAATCAAACTGACTTTCCCTTTGCTTTTTGCTCATAGCTTCACAATCAACTGACATAGGCTGGATTATGTGAGCGAGTGAGTTTGTTTTACGTCTTCTGTAACAATATTCCAGCAATCTGACTGTGGAGGACACAAGACCTGGGCCCAATTTCTCGAAACAAACTTAAGTTTTAACTCAAATCTCAAACTGAGTTTGACAATATGAAACAGCTGAAATTTTAACTCAATTGCATTTTTTAGACTAAAAAAGTTCAAACAACTAAAGAAATCTGTCCCCCAAATTCAGATTGTCTACTATGTTTGAGCTGGATACCAATTTCCTTTCATTCTGGAAAATGGGTGTTCTTGCATTTTCTCAGATTTGAGCAAAAACTTGAACTTAAGTCAAAACTCAGACTTAAGTTTGTTTCGAGAAATCGGGGCCTGGGCTTCACGCTTTATACCCATGTGGGGAATCGAACCCGGACACGGCTCTGTAGTTAGTAATATCAGTCTATATTCTTCATGCTGCTTAACGCCAACCTCAACAACATTCAGTTATAACACGGCAGTCTGTGAATAATAACTCAGGAACATGTAACGTTGTTCGACATATGGTATCATAGCACTCACAAAAATAGTTGATGTTCGAAGTGGAAGGCGGATTTGCCGACTCTTCCATAAAATACCATTCACTTACTTTGATACATATAGCTAACTGAATGTTAATTCAGTGTAGCGGCGGTGGGGTAGCCTGGTTGTTGAAGCGTTCGCTCATCACGCCAAAGTCCCGGGTTCGATTCCACATATGGATGCAAATTGTGAAGCACATTTCTGGTGTTCCCCAACGAAAATATATTCCTGGAATGTTGCTGAAAGGGCCGCAAAACCAGCTCACTCACTATTTCAGTGTATCCCTTTGTTCCTGACGGCGGAAAGCCACCACGACAATCTTTCCAATGGTTTTATAACGCAGTTCGTTCGTATCGACCTCAGTCAATAACAAATGATGTAACACAAATACATATGTCAAGCAAGGAACGCAAGTCACTGATCGCTGAGTAAATGTTCCCTGATGAAGGGAAGGATTATAGATGCCCATGAGATACAGTATCTACCACAAATAACTTCTTATTAAGGACCAAAGTACGCACATCAGGAACAGACATTCTCACAGATTCCATTCTGGGGCTGCAAGTCGGAAGCAAATCACTCAATTTCGTTGAATAGATTTTGTCTCATTTTCCCAATCGTGCTATTTTCAAGTCTTTTTTTCAGTGAGTATCAAACAGCTGCTTGTATTACCCCAAAGAATGAATGGAATTCAAGAATGGTAACATTTCATCTTCAGCTTCATTTACTGTAATCCCATACGTTAGTTCATGACATGTATGCTCTGACTGGGGATATGGAGAATATGGGAAACATTTTCAGTAACACAGTGATACTATTTGGGAGGCATGGGTCTGATTGAAGGTACAATCTAAAAGCTTTGAATGGGGTACTTGGCCAAGTCTTTCTACTCACTCAATTTCACATGGAAATCAGCCGGACCAAACACTCAAATGTACTTTTGTTAACACTTTCACGTTCGATTTACTCCATTTTGGTTTGAAGTTACATTTGTATCGAATTTCACATGTCTTATTTGAACTCAAAGGAAAAGGAACTAAGGCAGGTATGACATTCAGCTTTATCTATGATGCTACAAATGAAGCACTTCGGGCAAACAAGAACGTTGTGATGGAAGACCATTTAGAAAGTCAACTGCTATTCGTATCGAAAAAGAAACAACTTGTTCTTGATGTTAAGTCAGAATGGATAAAGACAGTTGGATCTTGGTGGTACTGAGATCTAGACATCTGACATATGCCACTTCAGCTAGTGCGAATATGGTGATGACAAACTTTGAAACCGTAAACAGGAACTTGGAATTGAATTCATTGTCACAGGTTTTTTATCACGACTAAATGACACAACTCGCCAAATCTAAATACAGGATTCTAGAAAACAACGTTACTTTAAAATTTATATTACACTTTCCCAATAAAGTACAGGTGCTGGTTCATTTTTAGTTCGATCTCATGATTTGAAACCACATTCCCATATGAAGATACGTAACTGGCAGTACACAAAGCTAGCGATCTAACCCACTAAACCACTGATGCTGCCACAAAGTCAAAGGCAGTCAAGATCACGCACTTTGTGTACCACTCTGACACATGTAAATTAGCCCATGGTCAAAGCAGTGAGCCTTTTCGTAAGTTGTTAAATGCAACAACTATCTTATTTGGGAGAACAATTGCTTATTTACAATTTGTAATTCTATGTTACATTTGATCACGTTCTACAATATATTGTGTATTCCAAGGTCGTCAGTATTCATATTTTTGAAACCAAAGTCACATCAAAGAACAAAAGACGTCATTGCATGAAGGTGAGAACGACTGATCCGTTCATCCTGATTTGTAATAATGTAATATCGCCTTTCAACCAGGGTTGCTGTTGGTTCAGAATCGCTTTATAGCACACTCGAGCAAACTAAGGTTTCTGGTTTCTGATGTATCATGGGAAAAAATATAAATCAATGCATCCTGTTGTAACTAATCTCCCAACGGTTTACATCTATCTGAAATTCTAAATCAATGTGCGCGACCAGTGTGATAGTGCATGGCCCAGTCTAATCAATGACAATAGGTGCGTGAGTTAGATTGTTTAATTTACATCCACTTTCCGAACTGTCTTGCAGCAATAATCCTTTCATAATTGAATGACCGAATGCTTTAATAATAAACAACATATCCTTGTCAGTATGTCAGTATGAGTTAAAGGCAAATGCTTGAACTTTCCTCACCATGGAACGGTTTTAAGGGAAATAATTAGAGAATTACATAATTTAATATTAGAACAGAGGCAAAACACGTCTTCAATCAACTTGGGTTTTTTTCATAACTGTGTGAGCAAACCTTTATGTGCTCCCTATTATGAATGGATGGGTTTTTTATTCCATCTTGGCTGTATCCAGTTTGGGCTCCTATTTTGACCAAGTACATAAGCTTTTTCGCTAGGGTGTTTTATGCGTATTCATAAATTTCAAACATTTTTTCAGAACACAATTTCATTTTTCAGAAAACAGTTTGAAACAAAATGCAGTATGTACACGACATTCGAGTTTTGATGTTTAATGCACACTGTAAGGTTATTCTTTCTGTAGTGTTTTCTGTATTCCATATCGAATTACCTGTCCGAATTAATTGCTTTTTGAAATCAAAGTACGTTCATGTGTTATGAGCTCTAAAACATATTCAATCCCATCAACCGGTCATTTCACAATTTGAAATCAAAGACCTTTCATCAAGAAAGATTGTGCTACAACCAGTTTAATATGATGTTTGTAAGCGTCACCCTATTTCATCTTTCCATTTATCTAAGCACTTTGGTAAACTCTTTCAGCTACAAAATATCCTCTATTTATCAAACCGAAATCCACAGATTAGTACTGCAGTTATTCTGAGAAAGAGGCGTCCGTTTAAAGATTAGTCCTGTCTCAACTTTGTCCATGGTATGCAGACTTGGGTAAACATATGTCACGAAGAATGGTCCTGATGTTGTATATCAAAGAAACTAAAGTATGACTTAGCTTCTACCAGGATTTAACCATATGTTTATACTGACTTCAAATGGGATACAGGTTTTGCGAATGCCACAATGTATGCATGCTTCCAATATGTGTAATCCGAGATTGTGAGAGGTACATGGCAGGCTTCATAGCATGGGTCATTATTGACGTTACAAGATTCTTCACAGGAAATGGGAAGAAGTCGTGGCGCCTGCTTGTGATGCCTAACAAATTGGTTGTATTCTGAAAAGTTTTCTTATCTGACATGTTCGTTATGTTCCCTGCTATGAATGTTTAAGCAATTCCCCATGTCGTCGAAGTTGGTGTTCCGAGCAGTTATTCACTGGAATTCAATACAGTCAAGTATCTTGTTCACAAACACAGTTGTGGTATTGATATCGCTCACATAACGAAATCGCAATGAATTTGTCCTCCAAATCCTATCAATTTCTTTGAAGGAAGCCGAAGGGTAGATCTGATCCGGGAAAATCCTTGACTTCACAGAAGGTAAAACTCTTTGTGGTTGTCCACAGAAGACCCCAGGGATGTTAGAAAATAAAGTGTGGTGATACAGGACTGAGAAAGTGGGTCAGTATATATGGGACAGAAACTGTCCCAAGTATCACTTGAGTAACCGACTGACCAGTCATATTGAGTTGAGAAGGGTTTGCACGACACCGTCACACATGGTTCTTAATTGTTCAGGATGAGTATGTGTCATATAGTACGTTAAAGTTGAGAGATACAAATTCCTATTTTAATACATTAAATGTCGAAATATGTAACTTATACATCTTGTTTGAAGATATTGTGTCTTGGCTTTGTATGGCGAGTGAAAGACCCCATGTAATTAAACATACAAATATCTGCGGGCTCAGGTAACAGAGTTGTATTATATACTGCAATCTCTTGACTTTGTGTCAACGTGTGTTAGCTACTCGTGGGTTTCACAAACATCACTTCTGACTGTATCCCAGATGAAGACGAAACATGATTTAGGTTGGTTGGTGTGAACGAGTGAATGTTGTTTTACGCCTCTTTTTTCAACAGTATGCAAGCAATATGACGGCGCAGGATACCAGAACTGGGCTTCACACTTTGTACTCATGTGGGAATCGAACCCGCGCACGGCCCCGTGGTTAGTAATGCCAGTCTGTATTCTTCTTGCTGCATAACGCCAACCTCAACACCATTCAGTTATAACACGGCAGTCTGTAAATAATAACTCGGGAATATGTAACGTTGTTCGACATATGGTATCATAGCACTCACAAAAATAGTTGATGTTCGAAGTGTAAAGTTGATTTGAATTGGGGATAAAATACTATTCACTTACTGACTTTGATACACATAGCTAACTGAATGGTAGTCTGGTTGTTATAACGTTGGCTCGTCACGCCAAAGTCCCGGGTTCAATACTACATGTGGATGCAATGAGTGAAGCACATTTCTAGTGTTATATTTTTGTTGGAATATTGTTAAGAGGGCCATAAAACCCAGCTCACTCACTATTTCAGTGTATCATTCTGTTACTGACGGCACAAGGACACAAGGACAATCGTTCCAATGGTTTAATATCACGATTCGTTCGTATCGACCTCACCCTATAACAAATGATGTAACACAAATACGTACGTGTCACGTCAAACGAACGTACCTCATTGATCCCTGAGTAAGTGTTTCCTGATGATGGGAAGGATTATCGATGCCTATGGGATACAGTATCCACTACAAATAACTTTCTATTAAGTACCAACAGATCTTCTCACAGATTCCACGGGGTTACAAGGCTTGTAATTCAGTTTTAGTTAGGTCTCATTTCGGATTCGAAACCACGCTCACTCAGGGAGGCACCTAACTGGCAGCACACAAAGCTAGCGATCTAACCCACTCCGCCACTGCGGCTGTGGGATTACACTTTATGATTTACTTACAAGGTGCAACGCCAAATATAACAAGTGTTACATTTGACCACTTTGTAAACGTTTTGTGTATGCATAAGTCGTCATGATTCTCATCTCTGGAAAACAAAATTACCTCAAAGACCTAAAGACGTAATTGCATGAAGGCAAATACCAAGAAGTGATACCTGAATTTGTCTGACTGGATCATGCTGATATGTAAAAATTGTCACCTTCAACCAGGGTTGCTGTTTTTTCGCAATCCCTTTATAGCACACTCGAGCAAAGGTTTCTGATGTATCACGTCAAACAATCTAAATCAATTCATTCAGTTTACATCTCTCCTAAATTTTGAATCAATGTACGTGATCAGTGTGATAGTGCACCGTCCAGTCTCCCTTTGTAAACAATGATAATAGGTAGCTCAGTTAGATTCTTTAATTTGCAAACTGTCATGCGTATATATTACTGTCATAATTGAAAGAATTGAAATGTTAAACTGCAGATCCTTGTCAGTATATCAGTAGAAGTCAAAAGCGAATGCTTAAACTCCCTTCACCATGGAAGTGAGACAGACAGGAAAGTCATTCATTGCATTGTTATTACATTCCATATTAGAAGAGAGGCAAAACACGTCTTTAATGAATGTGTCTTTCTATAATTGTGAGAGGAAACCTTCATTTGCTCCCTATTATAAAAACATGACACTTTTGTTCAATATAAGGTATATTGAATTGAGTCGCTGTTAGTTTGACCATATACCTGTTAGCAAAAGTGTTGTATGCATATTCATAATTTTCAAAACATCTTTCAGAACACATTTTCCCAGAAAACAATTTGAAAGCAAAACGTAATGATACATACGACATTCACGTTTTAATGATAATGCACACTGTGAGGTATTCCTTCAGTTGTGTTTTCCGTGTTCCATTTAGAATTTCCTGTCTGAATTAGTTGCTCTTTGAAATTAAAGTACGTGCGTTTGATATGAGTATTAAATCATATTCAATCCCTTCAAACTTTTGTTTCACAAATCAAAAGACCTTTCATCAAGAAAAAGTCGATCAATGAATATATGAATTTCAACAATATTAATATGATGTTTGTAAGCAACACCCTCTCTCGGGACAATATCTTTCCATCTCTTTTTCATCTCTTTCAGCTCTAAAATATCCTCTATTTATCAAACTGCAATCCATAGATCAGGACTGCAGTTATTCAGACAGAAATGTCCGTGAAAAGATTAGTCCTGTCTCATCTTTCAGTAAGGGATGCAGACTTGGGTAAACATATGTCAGGGAATATGGTCATGCTTACCTTCTACCAGGATTAATCTATTTACTCATACTGACTTCAAACGCGACGTAAGTTTTGTGAATGCCACAATGCCTGTATACTTCCAATATGTGTAATCTGAGACTGTGAGAAGTACACGGCAAGTTTCATAGTATGGGCCAGACTAATTTTAATCAATTCAATTTGCCATCAGTGCCTGAAGGACGTTTCGGCCGACACAGAACGCAACATAGGTACACTGTTGCTGTTGAAATCAGCTTTCAGCTGAAACTCACCAGAAGAGTGACGGTATATTCCGCTTTATTTCGATGAGATTAACATGCCCTTGTTTATGAGACTGCTGACAGTGGTCCAGAATATGGTGGTGATGGCGGAGAGATAACACTTGCTGACTGTCTGACCTTCTAAGCCTCACACAGACAAATGTAATCTGTAAAGGTATTATTTTATAGCATATTTCATTCATTTGGATGCGTGGCTGAGAAACTATTAGGTATCGCATGCTTGTTGCTGAGACATGTAGCGTCATTTTCTGTCCAGGTTGATTTAAAGAAAAATGAAGTAGAAAAAATGTCCAAAAATGCCATAAATGAAATTCACATGCTCAAATTACCTGTCCAATATGTTCTAATAAGTGGCTTAAAGCAATTCTATAACTTAGAATATATATGCACACAAAAACAAATTTTAATTTTTTCTGGTAGACATTAAATCGTGCATTATCTTTAAATCATTTGTTCAGGGATTGCCCCGAGGACCGCTTTAGTAGACATTTTTGTCAGAAGATTCTATCGAAGATTCCCAACTTAAGTAGCTTGTGAAAGTGAGAAAGGAGTCTGAAATTTAACTTCGTTGTTTCTTTGGGTTGATAAGGCTTTGCGTGGTTAGTGAAAGATCCTACGTGTATGTAATTAAAGGTACAAGATCATTCGCTGTTCTCTGAACATCACCATGGTCTCATTTTCCTACGGAGGGCTCATGTAATACAGTCGTATAATGAACCGCAATCTGTTGTCCATAGATGCCGTGACTTTGTTTCCACGTGCGAGAACACAACCCTGATACTTGTGGATTTCACAAACGTGATAAATGTCTCAGACCTGCCTCAAGTCTGACGCTCTCCGAATGAAGACGACACATGGAAGAATTAATCAAACTGACAGTCGTTTGCTTTTCACTTATAGCTTCACAATCAAATTTTGAAGCTTGGTTTATGTGAGTGAGTATTGCTTTATGCCCTTTTCAAAAGTACTCCAGGAAGGACACCAGAAATGGGTTTCGCACTTTGTACCCATGTGGGGAATCGAGCCCCGGCACAGTGCTGGTAGCTGGTAATATCAGTGTATATTCCTCATTCCAATCTCAACAACATTCAAGTATATCAAATAATCACTCAGGAAGATGTGACATTGTTCGACATAAGATACCATAACATACCGTAGGTAAATATTTATGTTGGAGGTGTAAGGTTAGAGGATTGCCGAATCCGGCATAAAACACCATTCAGTTATTCAGTTTGATATACATAGTTAACTGAATGTTAATTCAGTGGAGGAGTAACCTGGTTACTAAAGCGTTGGCTCGTCACGCCGTGGTATCCACATATGGATACAATTTGAATATGGAAGCCCTTTTCACCCAACGTTAAGATATTGGTGGAATATTGCTGAAACGGACGTCAACCGAAATCACTCACTACTACAGTGTATCATTTTGTTACTGACGGTACAAAGCCACTACAATTACACTCATGTGCGACGTTGTGCAAAGATATTCCACTATGTCAACAATCTTTCCAGTGGTTTTATATCGCGATTCGTTCGTATCGACCTCACCCTATAACAAATGATGTAACACAAATACGTACGTGTCACGTCAAACGAGGAACGCTTCTCACTGATCCCTGCGTAAGTGTTCCCCGATGAAGGCAAGGATTAAAGATGCCCATGAGATACAGTATCCACCACAAATAACCTCTTATTAAGGACCACGCACATCAGGAACAGATCTTCTCACAGATTCCATCTGGAGGTTACAAGGCTTGTAAGTCGCCAGCAAATCATTCAATTTCGTTGAATAGATTTTGTCTCTTTTTCCCAATTGTGTTATGATCAACTTTTGTTTTACAATGAGTATCAAACAGCTCCTTGTATTACCCCAAAGAATGAATGGAATTCAAGAATGGTAACATTTCATCTTCAGCTTCATTTACTGTAATCCCATACATTAGTTCATGACATGTATACTCTGACTGGAGGTACGGAGAATATGGTAAACATTTTCAGTGATACTATTTGGGAGGCACGGGCCTGATTGAAGGTACAATCCATAAACTTCGAATGAGGTTCTTGACCAAGCCTTACTCCTCACTCAATTTCTTACGCAAATCCGCTGGATCAAATATTCTAACCTATTTTGGGTGGTTAACACTTTCACATTCAAATTTCCTCCGTTATGGTTTGAAGTTAGATTTGTATCGGATTTCACATTTGTTATTTGAATTCCAGTGAACCTATGCCATCACGTATAGACACATGGTAAAGATGTAGACCAGAGAAGATGTGTTCGTCACTAAACAAGACGATTAACGACTTGACTTGGTTGATACGTGTCATCATTTCGCAGTCACATCTATACAGCTGGAATCTTGCGTCAAACAAAAGAAAAGAAACTAAGGCGTGTATGCCATTCAGTTTTATCTGTGATGCTATAAATGAAGCACTTAAGGCAAACAAGAACGTTGTTACTGAAGACCATTTCGAAAGTCAACTGCTATTCGTATGTGTGACACTGAAAAAGAAAAAAAAACTTGTTCTTGATGGCAAGCAATGGATAAAGACAGTTGGATATTGGTGGAACTGAGATGACTTGTACCACTTGAACTAGTGCGAATATGGTGCTGGCAAACTTTGAAACCGTAAACAGGAACTTGGAACTGAACCCATGGTCACAGGTCTCTATCACGACTAAATGACACAACTCTCCAAATCTAAATACAGCGTCTTAGAACACAACGTTACATTTAGGATTCAGCTTTCCCAGTAAAGTACAGGTGCTGGTTCATTTTTAGTTAGATCTCATGATTTGAAACCACATTCCCATATACGTAACTGGCAGGACCCACTAAGTCACTGATTCTGCCACAAATACATTAAGTGATACGGCAGTCAATATCACGTTCTTTGTGTACCATTCTGACACATGTAATTTGGCCCATGGTCGATGGAATGAGCCTTTTCGAAAGTGGTTAAATGTAACAACTGTCTGGTTTTGGGGATACGCTTTCTTATTTACTTACAGTTTGTGATTCCGAAAAGAATGTGTGCTACATTTGACCACTTCCTAAAATATATTGTGTATTCAAATGCCGTCAGTATTCATATTTTTGGAAACAAAGTCACCTAAATGAACAAGAAACGTCATTGCATGAAGGTGAGTACCAAGAAGTGATAAATGAATTTTTCTGATCCGTGCATGCTGATATGTAATCAAGTAATATTACCTTTCATCCAGGGTTGCTGTTGGTTCACAATCCCTTATAGCACACTGGAAGAAAGGTTTCTCATGTATCACGTGAAACAATATAAATCAATGCATCCTGTTGAAACTAATCTCCCAACGGTTTACATCTATCTGAAATTCTTGATCAATGTATGCAATCAATGTGATAGTGCATGGCCCAGTCTAAACAATGAGTATAGGTGCGTGAGTTAGATGGTTTAATTTGCATCCACTTTGCAAACTGTCTTGCAGGTATTATCCGTTCGTAATTGAGTGACCGAATGCTTTAATAATAAACGACACATCTTGTCAGTATGTCAGTATGAGTTAAAGGCAAATGCTTGAACTTTCCTCACCATGGAAAGGAAGTAATTACAGAATTATATAATTTAATGTTAGGACAAAGACAAAACACATCTTCAATCAACTTTTTTTCATAACAGTGTGAGCAAACCTTTAGGTGCTCCCTATTATGAATGGTTGACGCTTTTGTTTCTTTTTGGCTGTTTTCAGTTTGGGCTCCTATTTTGACCATGTACAAAGGTCTTGCATATTCATATGCATGAATTTCAAAACATTTTTCAGAACACAATTTCATTTTTCAGAAAACAGTTTGAAACAAAATGCATTATGTACACGACATTCGAGTTTTGATGTTTAATGCACACTGAAAGGTTATTCCTTCTGTAGTGTTTTCTGTATTCCATATCGAATTTCCTGTCCAAATTAATTGCTTTTTGAAATCAAAGTACGTCCATGGGTTATGAGCACTAAAACATATTCAATCCCATCAACCGTTCATTTCACAATTTGAAATCAAAAGACCTTTCATCAAGAAAGTGTCCATCAATGAATATATATGCTTCAACCAGTTTGATATGATGTTTGTAAGCGTCACCCTATTTCATCTTTCCATTTATCTAAGCACTTTGGTAAACTCTTTCAGCTACAAAATACCCTCTATTTATGAAACCGAAATCCACAGATTAATACTGCAGTTATTAGGAAAGAAACGTCCGTGTAAAGATTAGTCCTGTCCTAACTTTGTCTAAGGTATGCAGACGTCTGATACTTACATTAAAGAAACTGATGTATGGCTTAGCTTCTACCAGGACTGAACCACATGTTCATATTGATTTCAAACGCGATTCAGGTTTTGCGAATGTCAAAATGCATGCATGCTTCCAATATGTGTAATCCGAGATTGTGAGAGGTTCATGGCAGGCTTCATAGCATGCGTCAATATTGACTTTACAAGATTCTTCACAGGAAATGGGACGATGTCGTGGCGCCTCTTTGTGATGCCTAACAAATTGGTTGTATTCTGAAAAGCTTTCCTATCTGGCATGTTCGTTATGTTATCTGCATTTTGTTTGATGTTATTGTACCTTGAAATGGAAGTAAAACAAATGATATTCTGTTTATCACACAATGATCAGTGTGGAACACACAAGGAGAACATTTTACAAAGTAATTATACAAGACGAAACAATATTGCGTTCATTTTTAAGTCTTCAAAGCGGGACATATGTGCCCAGTTGCTGTTTAAACTAGTGTTCAAGCTGAAACGCACATACTATAAAATAACAAGTAGCGTATATTATAAGTCGATGTGATAACGCATTTATCTAGCTGAATGTTTTCACTAAATCAAAACAAAACAACACGCATTGAATCGACCTGCTGCCATGTTGAAAAAATGTCGTAAATTGAATTCCTCACAATCTAAGTCAACGCTACGTCTATTTATTTCATTACACCTACATACTTTCCCCACTTCAAAATGGAAATTCACACTAAATTAACTTTGACCGAGTTGTACATATTTTACAAAAAGCCCAAAACAAGCCCAAAAGAATAGGATCAAATTTGGTTTTAAAGAGTATCATTTTGTTTTTAATGTATCTGTAGCGGTGATATCTGAGATATCGGAATGGTAAAGAAAAGGACTGGAAATGGTGACTAGAGTAGAGTGCTATAATTGAAGGATAACCGTGGAATAGCATTAAACATTGATACTCCCAGGCAGACTGGAACTGAAAAGGAAGGCATGTAGGCTGCTGCACAAGCAACGCTGAGAGAGTCTAATTAGTTGTGAGTGAAAATACTTCCACGTGGAAGACAAGCGGTACTCACAAATCTAATCAAAATGGAAGATCGCTTGGCACGGTCAAATAGCTTAGGACAAAGTCGACCAATGACGGGATTAACATGTCCTTGTTTATGCGACTGCTGACCACTGGTCCAGAATATGGTGGTAATGGAGGGGAGGAGAGATAACAGTTGCTGATTGTGTGACCTCCTAAGCCCCTCAAAGCTAAATCTAATGTACATTGTTACTATTTCAAAGCAAAACGTTCTATTTGGATGGGTTGCAGAGGACCTATAACATATAGTGTGCTTGTTACTGAAAACATGTAACGTCAGTTTTTAATTTTAAGAAACCGGAGTAAGTAACTTTATCTATGAGTCTGACTTTCCAACATTGATTTTCTATAAGGTTTCGATATATAACTATATAACTATGATGTATTTACACATTTTGGAAATTTTTATCTGGACGACATGAATTGTGCATGACCTTAAAGGTCATTTGCCCAATGACGGCCCCGAAGATCGCGTCATCAGGCATTTTTGTCAGAAGATAGTGTCAAAGATTCCAAAACGAAACAGCTAGGGGAAGTGACAAAGAAGCCTGAAACTTAACTTCAGTATTTGATAAGGCTTTGTATGGCGAGTGAAGGATCCTGTGTAATCACAAGTAAAAACGTCATTTTGTTCTCTGTACATCTCCAGGCTCGTGGCTTAGTAACTTTGTGTCAACGTGCGTTGGATACTCGTGGGTTTCACAAGCGTGATAAACGCATCACTTCTGATGCTCTCCCAGATGAAGACGACACATGCTGGATTTAATCAAACTGACTTCCCCTTTGCCTTTCAAACATAGCTTCACAACCAACTGCTGTAGGCTGGTTAAAGTGAGCGAGGGAGTTTTGTTTTATGCCACTTTTAACAGTATACCAGCAATGTGACGGCGGAGAACACCTGGAATGGGCTTCATACATTGTACCCATGTGGGGCTTCGAACCCGGGTACGGCCCCGTAGTAGGTAAAATGAGTCTATATTCTTTATGCTGCTTAACGCCCGCCTCGACAAGATTTATTCCCGAATAATAATTCAGGAATATATGACGTAGTATAACACTCGCTAGAATAATTGATGTTCAAAGTGGAAGGATGATTTGCCGATTCTGGCATAAAACACCATTCCCTTATTCACTTTGATACACATAGCTAACTGAACGTTAATTCAGTGTAGCGGCGATGGGGTAGCCTGGTTGTTAAACCGTTTGCTCGTCACGCCAAAGTCCCGGGTTCGATTCCACATATGGATGCGATGTGTGAATCACGTTTCAGGAGTTCTCCAACGATAAAATATTGCTGGAGTTTTTTAAAGGGCATGTCAAACACAACTCGCTCAGTATTTCAGTGTATCCTTCTGTTTCTGATGGTAGAAAGCCACTACGATAATCTTTCCAATGGTTTTATAACGCAGTTCGTTCGTATTGATCTCATTCAATAACAAATGATGTAACACGTACGTGTCACGTCAAACGAGGAACGTATCTCACTGATCTCTGAGTACGTGTTCCCTGATGAATGGAAGGATAATAGATGCCCATAAGATACAGTATCCACCACAAATAACGTCCTATTAAGGACCAACCTACGCACATCAGAAACGGATCTTTTCGCAGATTCCATCCTGGGGTTACAAGGCTAGTAAGTCGCCAGCAAATCACTCAATTTCGTTCAACAGATTTTGTCTTATTTTACCAATCGTTTTTATGCTGAACCCTTTTTTCAGTGAGCATCAGATAGCTGTTTGTATTATCAAAAAGAATGGATGCAATTCAAGAATGGGAAGATTTCATCCTCGGCAAATGACGGAAGGGTCGCTACATTTACTGTAATTCTATATGTCACATTAGTTCGTGGTATGCATGCTTTAATTAGAGGTATGGAGAATGTGTAAAGCATTTCCAGTAACTCGGGGATACTATTTGGAAAGCATAGTTCAAGGTACAATCTGAAAGCTTTGAATGAGGTATTTGGCCAAATCTTACTGTTCACTCAATTTCCTAATCAAATTTGCGAGTTGAAGCACACTGGGGGTTCTTTACCAACACTTTCAAGTTCTGTTATATACATCATTTCCTCCATTTGGGATTGAAGTTTCATACATTTTTCACAATTAACATATGAAATCCAAGGAATTGTACACACATGGTTGAAACGTCGGCCAGGGAAGATTTAGTCTTCACGAAACAATGGTTGTCCGTGGCAAAGATGAACATTGTGTCGGGAGACCATTTGCAAAGCCAACTGCTATTCGTATGTGTGACACTGAAAAGGAAACAGCTTGTTCTTGCTGTAAAGTCAGAATGGATAAAGACAGTTGGATCTTGGTGGAACTGAGATGTAGTCATCTGACATATGCCACTTCAACTAGTGCGAATATGGTGCTGACAAACTTTGAAACAGTAAACAGGAACTTGGAATTGAACCCATGGTCGCAGGTTTCTGTCACGATGATGCAACTCTCCAAACCTAAATATGGGATCTTAGAAGATTGCACTACATTTGGGATTACAGTTTCTCTGTAAAGTACGGAGACTAGTTGATTTTTACGTAGGGTTCATTCGTGATTCGAAACCATGCTCTCGCAGGGAGGAGCCTAATCCGCAACACAAAAAGATTGCGATCTAACCCACTCAGTCATCGGGTCTAGCACAAAAAGAAGAAAAGACAGATCTGACGACTGGCAGGCTAGATCACGTACTTTGTACAACACTCTGACTGGTGTATATTGGCCTAAAGCCTTCAAGAAAATGCTCAAATGTAACAATGTGTTCTTTGGGATTACACTTGGCATTGTTTTTGTTTTTTTACTGAAAAGGTGTAACCCCAAATATAACATAAATTAGATAAGAGCACTAAAACTGGCGAGGAGTAGCATTTAATGACCTTAAATGATAAGGTAAAAAATCGGTCGTATAAAATGGTATACATGCTGGTAAGATGATGAATATAAATATTGAGTATTAAATGTTGTTAAAGTAATGAATACTGGCTGGTACAAAAGATGGTTAATTCGCATCCACTTTGCGATGTGATAAATGAATTTGTCTGACCCGTTCATGCTGATATGCAATCATGTAATATCACCTTTCGCCCAGCATTGCTGTTTGTTCAAAATCCCTTTATAGCACACTCAAGCAAAGGTTTCCGATGTACCACGTGAAACAATATAAATCAATTCATTCTGTTGAAACTAATCTCCCAACGGTTTACAACTGTCTTAAATTCTGAATCAATGTGCGCGATCAGTGTCACAGTGCACGCTCCATTCACACTATGTAAACAATGATAATGCGTGGCTCAGTTAGATTGTTTAAATTGCATCCACTTTCCGAACTGTCATGCAGATATAATCCTTTCGTAATTGAAGGACCGAATACTTTAATAATAAACGGCATATCCTTTTCAGTATGTCAGTAGGAATTTACAGTGAATGCTCGAACATTCCACACCATGGAGAGTGTCATCGGCACCGATTTCAAAGGAATTCATTACATAATTATCATATCTAATATTAGAACAGAGGCAAAACACGTCTTCAATCAACTGGTCTTTTCATAACTATGAGTGGAAACCTTCATATGCTCCCGATAATTAAAGGGTGGGACTGTTGTTCAATATTGGCTGTGTCCAGTTTTGGCTAATAATTTGGCCAAGTACATATACACATTAGCAAAGGTGTTTATTGCATATTAATAATTTTCAAAACATATTTCAGAAAAATATTATATTTTCAGAAAACTGTTTGAAACAAAATGCATATATATAAACGGCATTCAAGTTTTAGTGTTTAATATGCAGTGTGAGGTTATCCTTCCGCAGTGTTTTCTGTGTTTCATTTAGAATTTCCTCTCTGAATTAATTGCTCTTTGCAATCAGAATACGCGCGTGTGTAATGAGTATTGAAACATTTTCAGTCCCTTCAAACGTTCGTTTCACAGATCAAAAGACATTTCATCAAGAAAGAGTCGATCATTGAATAAATGTGTTTCAACCATTTTGGTATGATGTTTCTAAGCAACACCTTCTTTCATGACAGTATCTTTCCATTTATCTAAGCACTTTGGTAATCTCTTTCAACTTCAAAACAGCTTGTATTTATCAAACCGAAATTCACAGATTAGTGCTGCAGGTATTCTGATAGAAAATTTAATCCTTTCTCAACTTTGAGTAATGTATGCAGACTTGAGTAAACATGTCACAAAGAATGGTCCTGATCTTGTTCTGATACTTATATCAAAGAAACTGAAGTATGGCTTAGCTTCTACCAGGATTGCACCATTTACTCATAGTTCCAAAGCTATATAGGTTTTGCGAATGCCACAATGCATACATGCTATAAATATGTATCTTGTTCTGATACTTATATCAAAGAAACTGAAGTATGGCTTAGCTTCTACCAGGATTGCACCATTTACTCATAGTTCCAAAGCTATATAGGTTTTGCGAATGCCACAATGCATACATGCTATAAATATGTATCTTGTTCTGATACTTATATCAAAGAAACTGAAGTATGGCTTAGCTTCTACCAGGATTGCACCATTTACTCATAGTTCCAAAGCTATATAGGTTTTGCGAATGCCACAATGCATACATGCTATAAATATGTATCTTGTTCTGATACTTATATCAAAGAAACTGAAGTATGGCTTAGCTTCTACCATGATTGCATCATTTACTCATAGTTCAAACGCGATATAGGTTTTGCGAATGCCACAATGCATGCATGCTATAAATATGTATACCCCAAGATTGTGAAAGCTAGATGACAAGTTTCATAGCATGCGTCAATATTGACTTTATAAGATTCTTCACAGGAAATGGGAAGAAGTCGTGGCGCCTGCTTATAATGCCTAACAAATTGGTTGTATTCTAAAAAGCTTTCCTATCTGACATGTTCGTTATGTTCCCTGCTATGAATGTTTAAATCCTCATGTTGTCGAAGTTGGACCTCAGAGGAATTCAATGTAGTCAAGTATCGTGTTCACAGATACCGTTGTGGTATTGATAACGTGCAGCTAATGAAATATCAAGGAATTTGTTTACCAAATCCTATCAGAAGGATAGATTTGTTCCGGGGAAATCATCTTTGTGGCATTAGACAGAAGACCAGGGTGTTAGAAAATAGACTGTGCTGATACAGGGCAGCGAAAGAGTGTCAGTATGTTTGAGACATGAACTGCCCCACGTGTCACTTAGGTAATCGGTTGACTAGTGATGTTAAGTTAAGATGCTTTTCCATGACTCCGTCACAAATGGTTCTTGGCACAGGATCAGTATGGGTCTTATACTGTAACTGAGGCTTGCTTTTCCCATAGTAATTTTGTGATCAGACTTCAAAGATACAACGTCATATTATAAAAAAGGCAATTTCAAAATATGTAATGTATACATCATGTTTGAATATACTGTGTCCTGCAATTGAAGAAGACTAAGTGATATTCTGTTAAACACAAAATAATCAAGTGGAGCATGCCGAGGAAAGATATTTTCAAAATGACCCGTTGCAGAAAACGCAGGCGGAGTGTTTGCTTACAGATTGGCGTTGGTAATGGTTTCTTGGGTTTTCTTGGGTTTTACCAAAATGGAAAACGCCCGAGATTCAGCTTTCATCAAGTTTACATCACGTGACAAGTTTCCACACTGCTTAAAGAGGCGTTATATTGAATTCACAGGTGCATACTTTCAGCAGTGACACATGATAAGTACGCGGTCCATTACTCAGGGCATGAAAAACGCCAAGAAAACATCACATTGTTTCTCCACAATTACATTCGAAGTGAAGGTGAAGCAAATCTGTTTTGAAATATATACTCGAAAATTGAATTCCTTACAATCTAACCCAATCCAACATCTCCTTATTTCACTACATGTACAAAATCGTTTAAAATGGCAATTCATACTAAATTAACTTTGACTGGGTTGCTTATTTTTTTACAAAAAGCATAAAAACCCACACTAATAGGATCAATTTTGCTTTAAAAGAGTATGAATCTGGTTATATATCAGCTGTAGTAATGAGAAATCTGAGACATTGTGGGTGGTAGAAAAACGGGCCTTAAATGTTGACTAGGGTAGTGTGTTGTAATTGAAGAATGGCCTTTAAACGCCATTAAACACTGATACTCCCAGGCAGACTGAAACTCAAAACGAAGCCCTGGTACTATTATTAGTCACCATGTGTTCTCATGGTGATGTATCATGTGTCCGAGCTAAATATCAAAAGAGAACGAGCACCCTTACCAAATGGTTTAAATGTGGACTGAAAGAATGAGAATCAAAGTGGCGTCTGATTGCACTGGTGCTTGAACTTACACTGTTCCCACCATTGCATTCAGCGCAAAAAGTTGGTTTCGTACCGTGCAATGGTACTAGGTTCAAGTAAAGGACTTAAATAAATTAAGCAAACCGTCGATTTCTCATAAGCGTTTGAACCGTCACGTGATGCAGACATTCCACTTTAGAAACGGTCATTCACTGTCAAACTTTTACTTTTCAAGAACTCTAAAATAACACAGAACGACACAAGTAACTCCAACTCTATTAAACATGAAACATTAATCAACTTGGATGTCGAGGTTAGGTCAGCATAACCTGAACTAGAATGCACTCTAGTCTCGTAGACTACACTCGCATTTGACTCAGCGAGACGTGTTGATGTTCTGCCCAACGCACGGACAATATCTACTTCTTGTAGTGAACGTGTAGATTGTTTGTAGTACACTGGTACAGAAGTGGCATTTGTGGCCCAGAAGTTACAGCATTTGTGTCATTGAATTCTCCAAAGACATTTTCGATGTTGACCCATCTGAAATGAAAGTCAAGGTCATGATCGCTGCTAGGAGGTGTCATAGCGGACAACGGGACCGGGTGAGAGACGTTTCGGGACGCTGGCGTCAAGGCAAGGCGAGTAGTAAACTAAGGAAGGCAAGGTGGATTTGTGGCAATCCAGTGATCAACATCATGACCATCGATGGGATACGATGACATATTTCAACTAGGTCAGCGTGCTTAATCACTCGAACCTGTTAGTCGCTTCTTACGACAAGCATGGGCACTGATACACATGAAGGTCCGGGGTAGAATACGCCTTCAGCTATGCTTGCCGTAAGAGGCGACTAAAGGGATCGGATGGTCAGGCTTGCTAACTTGGTTGCCACATGTCATTGGTTCCCAATTGCTCAGATCGATGCTTATGCTGTTGATCACTGGATTGTCTGGTCCACAATCTGTGGCGGCGGTCTGTAAATAATCGAGTCGAAAACAGTCTGAGAAGGGAGTATAACTATATGCTCTGAGTATAGAGAAATACATGGCATGTTATCATTTGAACGCAAACTGAAACAGTGTACTTGACGTGGCGTCAGAAACGAGTATCCCTCGGCTTCTACATGCATGAGTAAAAAGAAAGAACTATTCATTTTCTCTCTCTTCGCTTTTTTGATTGAAGTTAAAATAAATCTTTTTTAATTCGTAGAGGCTATAGCTTCAAGTATCTTTATTTTTTGTGCTTTCTTTTCTATGTTATTGATATCTATTATCAGAGGACAAAATCCTTTCACAGAACTCATTGCGTCTTGACAGTTTCTTTTCTAAAGGGAATATTTCGTGTCTTTTTGAAGTCTTGAATGTGGTCGTATTATTAGAAAAAAAGAAACGTCTTGTGAAAAAGATACGTTTTAAGAGATTTTTTTCTACAGTTATCCCTCAGTTCGTTCAAGTACACCTTCAGTTTCGGAGACAAAAATATTTGAAGCTAGACAAATTATAACAATAACTGACAGGTTTTACTTTGTTATTCCTGAGGTAATATTTTAAAATTTAAATTTCTTCCCTAAACAGTCAAAACATGCAAGGTCATTTCACGGTTTTGTTACATTTCAACCCGTGAAGCTCTTGTCGCAAGAGGCGACTACTGGGATCGACTGGTCAGGCTCGTTGATTTGGTTGACGCATGAAACCTTATCACAGTTGCCTGGATCGGTGTTCATACTGTTGATCACTGGGTTATCTGGTTATTGACAGGCCGCCGCCAAATAGTGCGGGGTTAAACAAAAAAAACCCTAAAACCCCAAATAAACATACTCATGTCCTCCACAACATAGCTGTAATAGCTGTAACAGGCCCCGAGTAAGGTCCTGGCTTCAATAAAACCATGCTGATCGCAACAAGTTCCCAGATCATCAGTGTTCTCAGTCATGAAGGACCTGCTCTGTGGTGTAGTGGTTAGAGCGTCCACCCGGAGAACGGAAGGTGGCAAGTTCAATCTCAGGTCGCGTCATGCCAAAAGACGTTAAGATATAGTACTTGTTGGCCCCTGTCTGTCGCTCGGTATTAATGAGCCCACGAACTGGTCAACTCGCAGTCAGTACAGTGCATCTGGTTTAAACATAAATGAATTAAATGAAATTGAGTAGGTATAGGTGAACAAGCTGTAAGCCTATATGAACAACTCAGTGGCGCATCTCAGCAGGATAATTGTGCTCGACTGCTGCATGGTATCTCGGTGAACTAACACTATATATAACTAGGCTAGTACTAGTATGCACGCATACTTTGGCATGCACGTCATATGTGCGAAATATTTCATTCCACTTAATCCTCAGAGAATGTTGATGTCAGCATTCACATTTTGTAGGTATTCTCAAGCAGATTCTGCTCCTTATGTCTGAAGCCTATTTTTAGGTTTTGGACAAGGACCGGGTGTCCTGAATAAACCATAACTGCGTTTAAAGGTGCAAGACAACATTATGTGCAACCAGGCTGAAATATATGACACTATATACTGAATGTAGCAACTGCACACTGCGCATGCATTGACATTGTGTATATTCCGTTTGATATAGAATTTGAGCATTTATGTTTAGGAATTTGAGTTACATTTTGCTGATTATTTTTGCAATAATTCTGAGAGGTTTCCATGCTGACTTTTAATACACTGGTTGTTAACAACCGCCCTGTATTTGATACTGAGGGAATGCATCAATAGCGTTAGCTTTAGGTATGGTGTGCTTTCCTTTGTCAGTGTTAGGAGGTGGACTGGGGGTTTTAAAAAGGGGAACACAAAGTCTTTGAGGTTAACGCCTTTCAAATGTCACTCGGAGGAGAAGGAATGGTCTGACCGAAATGGCACAAAAGATGAAAGCGTCATATATGCCGAATGGAGACCTTCTACACCGGTTGAATCCAGGCACATTTTGGTGGTTAGATGTCTAATATGCGTTCCTCCATCAACAGAGTAAATGGCGGGCTCATAACTTTCCAGTCACCCCTTGTACTGATGTGAAGTCAGAACTTGTACTGATGTGAGGTTACCTCTTGTACTGATGTGAAGTCAGAACTTGTACTGATGTGAAGTCAGAACTTGTACTGACGTGAGGTCACCTCTTGTACTGCTGTGAGGTCACCTCTTGTACTGATGTGAAGTCAGAACTTGTACTGATGTGAAGTCAGAATTTGTACTGATGGTGAGGTCACCTCTTGTACTGATGTGAGGTCACCTCTTGTACTGATGTGAAGTCAGAACTTGAACTGATGTGAAGTCAGAACTTGTGAGGGGTCGAATTACCTGAACATTAATACTGTTGAAGCGTTGTTAGACACTCTACGTTTCGGTAGGTAAATCTTAAATATGTTTTATTTTTATTTAATAGAGAATAAAACATGAATTGTGTCAGTGCACTTGACATTTGACGTCAATGCGAATGAATACTTTTAGCGGGATCACCAAAGAGCTTTGTATTTCTACATTGGCACTATTGCATTTCTTCCCAATTTACTCTTTTAAAAATTTTATATTTTAAAAAAGTTCACAGTCATGTTATTTCATTACGGAATCGTTCGTGACATTTTGGAAAGGTCATCATATCATTATTGATTTTTCTGGAAGGTGTTTTTAACGGCTTTAACCCTATCCGTTCCTAATACTAAATATCTGGGAATATTGCAGGTTCGCAGTATTAAATGTGTCTTCTTTCTCATTTTGTGAAATCCCCCACGCAAGCGGATGGGGCTTATAAAATTGGTTCCCCTATAAATGCTTTTTCGGAAATTTTTGTCGTGTATCCTTTTATGAATGGTAAAACAAATCCAGGAGTTTAAGTAGAGCGGTCTTCTGCGATTATTCATGAAAATGGGATAGCTTGAGGGCACCTTGCTCGGTAATGGAGTTTGGTCATAGGTAACTTGTGCATAAGTGAATAAAGACGAATTTGCCCTCTCCATTTACCCGCAGTAGCCCAAGGATGATTCTGAGCTCAGCAAATCCAGGCCTATCCAGAGTACTTCTCCTGCTCAAAGTAGTCACATTTCAAAAGCTATGGTATTGAACAAGGATCTGTGCAAATAGATTTTCCTGGCAGACCGAAGGTCCGTCGATTGTGTCTAACCGCGGAATGGCCAGCGTAATGTCGAGGATATTAAGCTGACCGCTGGTCAGAGGAGTGGACTCTCAATATGGCTGAGCATCTAGGGCAGAACGGATTGAAGGGATAATGCGCACTATTTTGTATAGATTTGCTTGGTGATGAGATAGGACAACTCGACATCCGTAAACATGCCTGGAGTGACACTTTCTAGACAAAGTGTTTTTCGATCAAGACAAAGGTGATTTAATGCGCATGTATGTCGCGGGGGATTAGAAGTGTAGACCCATAATAATGACCTCATGTTCACGCCTTTGTAGCCAGTCTGACCCTTATCAGTTTACGAGATCTGGGTTAGCCTTTCACTCCTTAAACCTTCTGGTACTGGTGACCGTGTCGATGGTTCAGTTGAGACAGTCCATGCCCCCAGAGCGGAAGGTTGGTGGTTCGAGTGAGTGAGGGAATTTAGATTTACAGCGCTTTTACCAATGTTCCAGCAGTATGACTTCAGGGGACACACATTTGTACCCACGTGGAGAATCGAACCCGGACCTTCGGCGTGACAAGCGAACGGTGTAACCATTAGGCTAGTAATATCGATTTATGATTTGGGCAGTTGATGAGATGGTGAGAAACGGTTGGATTGCTGTCAGACTTAGGTGGTACATCTATTGGTATCATTCATTACTTTATCCCCAGCATTTGATTATTTTAGTGTCCTGGTGGGTTGTGTTTCAACCCAGGAATTTTAGTTTCCGAATATATGATTATGACTATACACCGACGTCTGTACTTTCTACGGTCAAATAGACCCGTGAAGGTCCCGGGGTAGAATGGGTGTCGAGTACACTGTTTAAGTTTGTGTTCAAATGATAAAATGCCATGTATTTCTCTATACTCAGAGCATATAGTTATAGACCCTTCTCAGACTAGTTTCCAACGTGCGAAGATCTGGGGTAGAATAGGTTTTGAACAAACCATGCTTGCCACAATAGGCTATTACGCTTGTCGTAAGAGGCGACTAACGGGATCGGGTGATCAGACTCACTGACTTGGTTAACACATGCCATCGGTTCCCAATTGCGCAGATCGATGCTCATGTTGTTGATCACCGGATTGCCTGGTCCAGACTCAATTATTTACAGACCGCCGCCAAATAGCTGGAATGTTGCTGAGTGCGACGTAAACCTAAACTCACTCACTCACTCCACGGTCAAATACATCATAATTAAGATTAGTCATTGTAATGATTGCAAAATATTCAATATCACAATAAAATCGCTCTATAGTATCTTTAGGGGTTAATAATCTGCATTAAAAGCACCAATGTTCCTTATTTCATCACCGCCCAAGATATATATACAGAAGGTATTGGATACATCTGCGTTAATGTCCCTCTGCAGCTCTTCAGTGAAAGAAAGCTTTTAATTTGTAATGAGAAACTATATCATCACTCCTGATCAAATTCTGCTACAAAAAGAACACGCGTTGTTGCAGCAGAACATCACAAAGAATACATTCCCTCGCGATAAAAACATGGAACACAATAGGACATATGAGCTCCTCTAAATGCGACGCAGTAACAAAACCTCTGAAACGCAAAAATAATTCCTCGATCTGGTCATATTTAGTGTGCTTTCGCTCATATAGGATTGGAAGCCCGTGACTTAATCGTCTCGAAGTAGAAGCTAGTATGGTTCCTCTTATTACTGCTGATATGAATTGGTTGGTGCTCAATTCACGCATCTGTTAATCAAACATTTCAAACTCTACCTTCTACTCTGCAACAAATGATTTCCACGCTCAATAAGAATTAAAAAGCCCTAAAACGAGATTAGCGAGGAAGACGGAAGTGGCCGGATTATTAAGTGGAACTCGGATCAATAGCCGGACCGATACCTTTAGAATAATTCAATTTGATCTCTAACTTGAGAGGGTTGAACACAAAAGCACCAAATGGAGAGGAAAGCATGACAAACAAGCTAAACTTAAAACGAATTTGGTTTTATATTTATAGAGAAACCTTCTTAATGGATTGAATGTTTTGTCATTACGCCCTACCCATCTGTAGCATCGGGGAAGTTAAGAAATGCACGTTTGTTTCTCGAGATTTAGATATCCTGCTTATTTTGTCAATGCGTGATGGGGATTAATGGGTTTTTTAATATGATTTGTCTGGGGATTGAAATATATTTCTTTTTTAAAGTTTATCTATTACCTTCTCTCGTGACCAATGAGGTGAATGGGATTTCCAGACTTCTTTTTATTGGATCTAGTTTATGTTTATTCGGATTGCGTGTGTTGATCGGGTCTATTTCGCGCGACATTTTTCAATATTCTTCTTATCTGCTGTATTTTGGGTTCGTGGTTTGACAGTATAACTATGATATTGCAACTTAATGTGAGAGAAAGGAGCGATCTTTGGGGTGATGCTGACCAGCCTAGGGATCATAATCATGGAAAATTCAGGATTCAAACACATGGTAAGTGGATTAAGGTAAAACTATGGAATTTCGCACAGATAATTACTTGGACTGGGGCAGGTACTGAGTCCAGGACCGGGACCGGAACCGGGGCTGGGGCTGGGGCTGGGGCTGGGGCTGGGGCTGGGGCTGGGGCTGGGGCTGGGGCTGGGGCTGGGGCTGAGTCTGGGACTGGGACTGGGGCAGGTACTGGGACTGGGACCGGGACTTTGGGACTGGGACTGGGACTGGGACTGGGACTGGGACTGGGACTGGGACTGGGACTGGGACATTGTCCGACATTGCCTGTCAGCTCGTGGATTTCTCACGAAAAGAAATTCCTGTCAAAAATTGGGTAAGAGTCAAAAGGTGAAATTTGTGGAAAAATGAACGGGTTTTGTAATCAACAAGTAAATGAATCGAATCGGCGGAAATCCCTTAAACTACGTAATATGAATTTGTTGAATTATAAAAGTGTATATCATGATATCTGGAGACAAAGTCCGAAAGCACCAATACTGCGAAACAAGAGTTTGTGTGTCAGTGTGCATAATAATTCCAGAAGAGTTTACATTCATGATCAAACAGACGTCTAAGCCGCTCAGCCACCGCGACTTATACTGGCGGGTTGGCTGAGCTGGTTAAACGACTGAATTTGTGTGGTGGCGATTGGGTGTCGCATGGAACTCAACCCACCAAAAATACTAGAATCTGTACTTTACTAAGAAAGTGTAATCACAAATATAAGATATACTGACAGCAAAAGAAAGGCGTGTCTGTTTGGGTTTTTTTTTGAAGTTTATAAATAGAAGGCATAAACATGAGCGCTTACTTGCAGGCGATTTCAGTTTTTCGAAACTTGCTTTTCTTTTGCTGTCAGTATATGTTACATCCATATGTAACATGTTACATATGTAACATCCAGTGTTACTGAGCTGTAGACATACTGTGCAATAGACATTGTTAATTTCTGGTTAACAAAAAACATACTCTTCAAATTAGTTCATGCTTCATGAACTTCGAATGTTGAATATTTGGGCAATTTTAGAGGACAATGAATTGAAAGAGACGTTCAAAGAGGTTGAACAGGATAGGGATACTGCAAACAGTAAAGTGGAAGGTGGATAAAAACCTATATTTCATAGCTTTATAAACTACCTTCTTTTGGAGAATTATAAGACGCTCCTGACATGCCTAAAGAAACAACTGATGATATTAAATCTGGGGCTGATGATATTAAATTTCGTTATCAAGAACAAAAACATTTGCTGGGAAAATATGTCCTGTTTTTTGTTAATCATATTTAGTTATATCTGAAACCTCAAGAGATTTCTTCTCATTTGCTGTGAATGAGCAATCAATGTTTTTCCTCTGCTCAAATCAAGTAAAGAGCAGACAGCTACCAATAACCGCCATTTTGCCTTTCGCTGCCTACAGAACCATGGACCCTATGGCAAACAGTCGTCTTGGTCGGTATCTGGAATCTATCATTAATATTCCAAGTGGTTTAGAACGCCAGAGAACCACTGACCCCATTTGTCAAACTTTTGTCATTTATCAGTAAGGGAAACGGCAAGTAGTTTTTTGCTCCTGTGAAAACACATGCGATATCACATGGAAATAAGCTATTTTGAAGTTTAGGCTTGCCCGTGATAGGCCTTCGTGATGGCATGACACAGTTTATTGCACTTTTTTCAGAAGGAAGACAATTTAAAGTTGGAGTGTGATACCCTTTCCAAAGTCTGAACAGGAAATGGGAGTTCCCCAAGGGAAGTATTTATCTGCCACTCCTTTAGTAATAAAATCAATAGTATCGCTGAAGTTTTGAAGTGGTAATGCCGATGATTCTTAAACCAGAGATTTTGTAAGCTTATACCGTGATTCTACAACGGATGTCTTTGAAAGATAATTACAGCTATGTCATGATAACATATAAAAGTGGACACTTGTAAAGGGCTTTATGTTTATCAAAATTATAACATGTTGCATCCAGGTTTGTAATAAAACGCAAAATTGCATAACAATGCAGAGTTTCTTTTAAAATAAACTCCAGTTAAAGTTCTCAAATAACAGAATTTGATTTGAAAGGCTATTTTATCCATATTATCTTCAAGGTCTATTTAAAAGATGAAGAAAGTTTGTTTCAAACAGTAAATAGGAAGGAAATCAACAAAAGCGTCTTCATCTCTTTAGATCATTGATCGGTTCGAGGCTTTACCAGGTCTGTTTCATTTATGGGTCAGCTTGCAAATCGTGCAACAGAGGGCCAGATACGACATACAGCATACCAGAACATGCATGGTGATATGAATCATACTGACCACGTCTAAAGCTAAGATGTTAGTTTTCATATTCCTCACCTTTAGACCGTAGATTTATTCAGCTCATCACTGTTAGTCCGAAAACGAAGTTTCAATCAAAATCGATTTCATCGCTTAGTATGCGCATACGACCGCATAACAATGATTCAGCTTTGAACCCCTCTGATATTGCCAGATCCTATCAGAAATACCGCTACTGCATACTGCATACTGCATACAGTCAATTCAACAAACCTCAACTGTCAAAGCCTAAGAAGGCTGTCAGGAAAACGCTGTTGTATATAGAAGAATTTTCAGAACATAAAGACAGCAATCCCTTTAATAGACCTGTCTATACAGATGAATCGAAAGATGGTGATAGAGTGGCAGCTGTGGCTGTTTCTGACAGGAGAGCTGTTTTGGTTAGAGTAACTGATGAGGGTCTATTTCTTGTCTAATCGCTCGCTCTTTTCGTGTTTTTTTGTGATATATTGAAACAATCTCACCAAAGCATTTTATTCTTATTTTTCAAATAGTTGGTCATGCATACAGACAGTATTACTGACATTTCTACCTTTGAATGGGTATCGTAGCAGTTCGTCACAATGGCATCAGACACAGCTATAAACCAGTTTCTACATCTCAAACTGGACCCGAAAAGTCAATAACAAACGGGACAAGTAAAAGTCAAACACGATCCAATAATTTTAGACAATATATCAATGATGAATAGCAGCATCGCTGGAATTAAAAGGTGGCCATCAAACTTCATGTCATTAAATCTAGACTATGACATTCCATAGCACGATCTGGATTGTCTTGTCATGAAGAGGGAATAAGTGAGTTTAGGTGTATCGTGACATCGGCAATATTCCAGTTGCAAAGTTACGAAAGTTTACGGTTCCGCTGTCAGAAATACACTTTCACCATAGGCTAGCAGTTAATGATGCTTAAAGTGCACTGCAGCAGCTTGCAAATAATGGAAGTTCCATTTTGTATGTAAACACTGAGCAGTTTTACACCAGGAGGCGATGTTCTGTCAAAGCATGTAAACTTCAAGATGCTATTAAACTGTGAATAATGAACTTAAAATGAAAAACTGTTGCATGTAACAACATGTAACAACAGACTTGCCGTGTATTTGAAGAGATTGTGAGAACTCACAAATCTTCAAAAGTGCTCGCTATTTTGCACTCTATTATATTGCTTTTGGCAATAAAGTGAGAAACAGTAGCACTTACATTACTCTGACTTGACATCAAAGATTATGAAGATAAAAAATTGGAGTTGAAGAATCAAAAAGATAGCGAGCTGAAAGTGAGACAGAATTTAAACATACCTAACCGCACCGACAAAAAGAAGATATCAGTTAAAAAATCTATAGACGTATTGTATCACAAGACACAATTTAGGAAAAGCTTCTACATTATAATATAATAATTACAATATAATAATTCTCTTAACATCTTCCCACTTTTTCCAGGCAAACCAAGAACACGTTTCCGCAAAACTTTCCCCACCTAGACAGTAATAAACTTGTCAAAATTACATGTGGAACAATCATTCTTTTTTCTGAGTAGGTTATCATTTTCAGATATATGTAGTATGGCGTGACCCTGTGGAAATGAAGACAGAAAACTACCGTTAACCACCACTGCCTCAGGATGTAGCTGCCTGTCAGAGTTAATGACATACCATGCAGACCAATGATGTGGTTCTTTTTCTAACTGATTACACAAATGTCTTATATGGAGCCCTACAATAACGCTGGCCTTGACAAGCGAGGGATATTACCGTTGTGTGGTGGCATTCTAATCGGTGCCAAGACCTGTCACTGAAGTGACCATGCCTTGCGGCATGTTTGTAATAGTTGCATTATCTGCCATATCTGATACATACACGGCATTGCCAATAGAGGTGATGTAATTTAACATTAGTTTGTTGCAAACTAACAGACTGAGATATATCATGTGATGATATATGCTATGTATGACCAGGAGTATGACCATGCCTAAAGATGTCCGTATCCTGTGATACCTGTCACAAACACATGTAAAGGCAATAGAACTGTTTACCTGAAAAAAACCAAAAGATCACATGGGTCAAGAAGTGAATTGCATCTGACATCACTGTGTGACCTATGCACAGTACTTAGAAACGTTCCGATGGCTTTGCAGATACCCTGGATGTTGTAACATTTTGAACACGATTCGTATGACATCCCATCATAAATTTGTCTCTTTATTGCCAACAACATATTTTGTTCGAATGAAGAAGATATCGTTGTTCCTCAAAAGAATTGTGTCATGTTACGTAGTAGTACATTGCATATCAATATATCTTGCACACTGCAGCTGTATGCTGATTTTTGTGTCTTAGCACTATGGGCTATGAGGCCTCAAATGCAAAAGTACACTAGTCACTTGTCACTTGAATGCTGTAACCTTTTGAGCAGCATTCGAATGCACCAAAAAAAAAAAAAAAAAAAAAAAAGTCTGAAATGAATACACCAAAGGCTGGCTTCCATGAATCTCAAATCGTTGTAGGTATTACAGGCGCAATGAGACGACGTATTCCCTTTGGCTGCCATAATTCAACTTACAAAAAGTGTAACTTCGAAAATGTCACTCATATCGTGACCATGTTTCTTGGCTTTAATTCTGACAAAATTATATAATGGTGAATGGTACGTCACCATGCATCCACCCTCCTTCCAACAAAGACATCACTGTCAAATATCATGCATATCTTTTCGTACACATGCACTCATTCTGCCTGGTAGCGTTATTTCACGAACCGATTCTAATTTCTTCCCATTTGTGATTTATTGCATTATGTCATGATTGTCTTCCTGGGGCAATGAACAATGAGAAGAATAATGGAGATATTAGCATTCGGCTGCATAAAAATCAAATAGAAGTAATATATGTTACCCATAAAATCAACGCTTCCTTGTGACTGATTGTAAATGGAAGCTGCTGGAGGATACCAAGGACAACTGACATTGCCCCGCATTCAACTCTTTAAACATTGTTATATCCTACAGGAATGACAATTTACTTTGGGTTCTGCAAGCGACCAAGTTAATACACACTATTTCCAACGTAATCGTCCAGTCATGTTTCCTGAAAAAAGAAATTCCAATAAAGTGGAATATCGGTAATGAGGTATATTGCCTCGGATCAAGACATGTAGGGCAGTAAATTGTAATTTTGTCTGCCGAATCAGCCGTTTTATATCGTAAGAATTCACAACTTCCGTAAATCACACGTAATCGGCCACTAAAATTCTGCGTTATGATTTGCTGCGAGATAAATGCGGCAATTGCTTCCGGTCGTGTCAGTTCAGGGTCAAATGGCAGCCATGATGGAGCAAGAGGAACGCGTTAACTAGCGGATGCCTGATCGATCACATTTGACGCCATTGTTCAATTAGTTCTCCATGAGTTACGGAGTAAATATTGCAATATATTAGTTTCTGTGATGATTAATGCCTTCGTGGAAGTCTCGTCTTCATCAGTCAAGAAATAAGCCTGAAATAATAACCGTTACAAGTTGACCTAAGTCAAAACACCCTTTGTCACGAAGGGCGCCCGTACATGCTGATTTATTGACTATTAACAGAATTGTACTTTTATGAAGAAACGCTGTTGTTTATCATGCAAGTGAGTGAGTGCGTTAATACTTAACGTCACATCGGCCATATCGTGGCGAATATCATACTAGTAACGCAAGGGGTTGTTAACACTCTCTAATCATTCTCCACCTGAAGGTAGTACAGTTACAGTTTTATCACACACGTTTAAACACGAAGCCATGACGAATCACTAAAAGGGGGTGTTAACATTCTCTAATCATTCTCCACCTGAAGGTAGTACAGTTACAGTTTTATCATACACGTTTAAACATGAAGCCATGACGAACCACAAAAAAGGAGTGTTAACATTCTCTAATCATTCTCCACCTGAAGGTAGTACAGTTACAGTTTTATCATACACGTTTAAACATGAAGCCATGACGAATCAATGAATGGGGGTGTTAACATTCTCTAATCATTCTCCACCTGAAGGTAGTACAGTTACAGTTTTATCATACACGTTTAAACATGAAGCCATGACGAATCACTAAAAGGGGGTGTTAACATTCTCTAATCATTCTCCACTTGAAGGTAGTACAGTTACAGTTTTATCATACACGTTTAAACATGAAGCCATGACGAATCACTAAATGGGGGTGTTAACATTCTCTAATCATTCTCCACCTGAAGGTAGTACAGTTACAGTTTTATCATACACGTTTAAACATGAAGCCATGACGAATCACTAAATGGGGGTGTTAACATTCTCTAATCATTCTCCACCTGAAGGTAGTACAGTTACAGTTTTATCATACACGTTTAAACATGAAGCCATGACGAACCACAAAAAAGGAGTGTTAACATTCTCTAATCATTCTCCACCTGAAGGCAGTACAGTTACAGTTTTATCATACACGTTTAAACATGAAGCCATGACGAACCAATGAATGGGGGTGTTAACATTCTCTAATCATTCTCCACCTGAAGGTAGTACAGTTACAGTTTTATCATACACGTTTAAACATGAAGCCATGACGAATCACTAAAAGAGGGTGTTAACATTCTCTAATCATTCTCCACCTGAAGGTAGTACAGTTACAGTTTTATCATACACGTTTAAACATGAAGCCATGACGAATCACTAAAAGGGTGTGTTAACATTCTCTAATCATTCTCCACCTGAAGGTAGTACAGTTACAGTTTTATCATACACGTTTAAACATGAAGCCATGACGAATCACTAAAAGGGTGTGTTAACATTCTCTAATCATTCTCCACCTGAAGGTAGTACAGTTACAGTTTTATCATACACGTTTAAACATGAAGCCATGACGAATCACTAAAAGGGGGTGTTAACATACTCTAATCATTCTCCACCTGAAGGTAGTACAGTTACAGTTTTATCATACACGTTTAAACATGAAGCCATGACGAATCACTAAAAGGGGGTGTTAACATTCTCTAATCATTCTCCACCTGAAGGTAGTACAGTTACAGTTTTATCATACACGTTTAAACATGAAGCCATGACGAATCACTAAAAGGGGGTGTTAACATTCTCTAATCATTCTCCACCTGAAGGTAGTACAGTTACAGTTTTATCATACACGTTTAAACATGAAGCCATCACGAATCACTAAAAGGGGGTGTTAATATACTCTAATCATTCTCCACCTGAAGGTGGCGTTATAGTTGTAGTGGAGTTATAGTTATAGTTTTAGTTTTATCATTCACATTTAAACATGAATGCATGCTTTGTCACTTTCTTTCGGAAAGTGAAAGTGGCGTTCAATCATTAACCACCTGAAAGTGATGTACAATTATTTATCATCTTATAGTAATATTTTATCATTCTCCACTTAAAAGCGATGTACCATCTTTCATCATCTGAAAGTGAAGTTTTACCATTCACCCTCTGAAGGTGAAAGCGATGTTCTATCATTCATCACATAAACGTGACGTTTCGTCATTCACCCTCTGAGAGTGGATATTTTAGAGATATTTTAACCTTCTGTCCTGAAAGTGAAATTGGTATTTTATCATCCAACCTCTGAGAGTGAAGTTTTATAACTTTTATAACTAATCCTCGGAGAGTGTTAACGATGTTTTATCTTTCATCATCTAAGGGTGAAAATGCATCTTCAGCAGTATTTCAGATATATCAACGGAATGAGTAGGGAGCCAACCACACAATGATGCAGGTAATAACGAGATGAGTGCAGCAATATTCTAGCAATATCACACCAGAAATGGGCTTCACACAATCTAACCATGCGAGGAATCGAACTCGGGTCGTCAGCGTTACAAGAGAACCACAAGGCTACCCTACACCATTGAATAGCAAGAAACTGTCATTCAAACTAACGCTCACTGCTTGTGACAAAACTAAAGGATACAACTCTGTATCGCGAATCACGGTACTTTATTCGACGAGGCCAGTAACCTTGCACGGCGGACCCTTGAACCTTGATCATCCAAACGTGGCCTCATAATCGGACAATCAAAGAATCAGGTATGTGCAGTACGAGTGTACGACACTAATAGATGTATTGATAGCCAAGAAACAGTGTGTCGTAGGGAAAACAACCGCGTATTTTAGACGTGATGACAAGGGATCAGCCACAGATTCCTCATTCGATCAGTATTTAGGTTCTTGGGATTTATTTTGAATGCGTGTCTGACATAATCTGACGTCCAAAAACCCTTTTACAACAGATTGACATCGATCTGGAGTAAAACCACAAAAGGTAGACGCATGAAAGTCTTGAAAAGATCACAATGCCACCATAAAACACGCTGTAAATGACAATCATACACCGTCTAGTAATGTTGTCACAGCACCACATATTGAGGTGGAGTGTCGAAATCGAATATTCAGAACACTACTCAAGGACTGGAGCACACGGAAGATCAAGTTCGAATACACGGATCATTAGTGGGATGTGTGACATCCCAGTGCCTCAGTACACGCAAGAAGGCAGTCGTCTGATGACGCCACTTGCTATATATGTTGCCATTCTTTTTGACGGGCCTGAATGAACTTTTGTCTGTTGGGTGAAGTCGCCGATCCATGGCATCAAAGTCGTGTTCAATTGGTGATATGTCTGGGGAAGCTGCCGACCAAGGCAAAACGTTGACGTTGTTTGCTGCCAAGAAGTTCTGGACGATTTGTGCTACATGAGACCTGGCGTTGTCATGCTAGTAAACGACACCTTGTGGCTGCTGTTGGAGAAATGGAAGAACAGTTGACCGATGAATGTGGTCAGTGTACCGCTGAGCTGTCAAGTTTCTGTTTACGATGATCTTCTCTTGTTCACAAATCCTCCCCCCCTCCCCAAACCAAAACACCACCCCCAGCATACCGAACGACCTCTTGAACACAAACAAGCTGCTGTTCGTTCACCCCTTCTACGATACACAGGCTGACGACTGTCAGCCCTGTATAAGCTAAATCGAGTCCCTTCAGTAAAGACGATCCTCTGCCTGTTATGTCGCTGCCAACGTCGTACATTTCGGACCCTTCACAATCTTACGTTATCAGTTGCTGTCTTCTGTACGGTCTGTAGGATCTGATTCCTTGGGCCCTCAGTCGCCTGGCAGCTGTCAATCGACTTACCAAGTGTCCCAAGGCATTCCTCACCGATGACGTCACTGTCAGGAAATGGGTACGGAGGTGCACGGTGCGTAGGTACCGGTATTCATGGGGTGTTGCTGACCTCGGGCTTCCTGTTCATGGTCTGTGTGATGTCTTCCCTGTCTGTCTGTAACGTTGCATGAGATTGAAAACAGCGACAGGTGAACAACCAAGCGTTCTTGCAACGGGTGCATGGGTGGCTCTCATCTATCATGCCATACCAAGGCGCTCTCGCGTTGATCTAGTGTCAGTCCTGGCATATCTTTGGTGTTCGTTTTTCATTGTGGGTGTCTGACGTACTCTCGGTTTGGCGCTTATACCCTCTTTACGGGTACAGCTACAGCACGTGTTTTTCAGTTTTCGCGTTTTACTCAGCAAACATGGCGTGCACGGTGACCAGTTTCTGTATACAACATTGTTGTCTTTGGGCTATGTCTTTAACATTAAATAGTTGCATAAACGTCAGTTTATTTACGTTAAACACATACAGGGAAGGATGCAGGTAAAACTACGTGTGTACGGGCAACCTTAAGCACCGGTATGTGTTGTTGAACCTCCTGTCATCATCGTGGGTGGTAGTGGTCCCTGCATCAACTCTATCGACAAAATTGAGATGCACAAGTAACTCTGTGCTTGTTTTTTTTTAAAGCTATAGTTGAAATAAGGATACATGCCAGACGACCACCGCCTTTCAAAAGCCAGATACCAACTCAAAAAGATGTTTGTGAAATGACGTCTCGCGTCTCGTCTTAGCGCGCAAATGCGTCCTTGAGCTGCGCTCAGACTACAATATATTGCTAATTCAGCAGATTATATTGATCGTCACAGTGCATAACAGGCACATGATGTGCAATAAATCAAGCCTTAGCGGGTATTCTATCATGTGCACTGGCAAATCGTATACACGCATCAGGTTATCACTCCAGTATCAATACCTCATGGTCAAGCCAGTTTACAGAGGATCTGATCAAGAAAATAAACAGAATAAAAAAATGTTATTGTGATAGTTTTAGCATGATATATTATAGTGAAATAACCTTTCTAAAAGGGCCAGACAAATGAGAGCCTCTGTTCGTTGTACGCAACCAAGTACATCTTTCTGTCTGGAATGGCTCTCATGAAGGATTAATTGGAAAGTTAAAGGTTTGGTATCTTGGCTCAGTGACATTTTCCTGAGACGGAAACTCACATAACCTCTTTTGTAGCTCAGGTGATGTTTCAGTTGCAAAGATGAAAAACGTTAGTATTTCAAAGTAGAAAATGTATAAATATTGGACAATCATGACGTCTTGTTGATGTATCCAGAACATAGAGATCATCATGATTTTTGTTACAAAAGATATGCAGTCGATTCGAAATGTAGCTTGGGATTACAGTCTAACACTATTTTATCGCACTTCGGAGTCTTAGAACGACATAGCCATCAGGGTCCCTTTCCTCTTTTAGCAAAAGCAGTTAGCATTTGAGGTTAATAAGGCAGGGTGGTAAGTACAAACAATAGCATGTATCCGGGATTCGAACCCACATATTCAGAGTCAGGCACTAACTCGCCAGCACACAAAGTCAGACATCTAATCCACTCAGACACGGTTTCCAAGCTTCTAAACAAAAGTATTGCGATGTGTACTTGAGAAAGAAAAATCCCAATATATGTTACATTCATGGAATTTTGAAAGGTGGTTGGGGGTTGGGGATTCAGGGTTCGAATCCCCTGTACCACCCTTTGTGCAAAACAATCTTCTATGTGGTCTTAAGTCAGTTTCAACAGGAGGGGTTCCAAGCCCCCTCTCCCCCTTGGATACGCTCATGACATTTGAGCACTTTCTCAAATGGCATTGTGTCTTCTGGATGGCGGAAGTCTCATTTCTGTGATTTGCTGCCACTAGTCCTGATTACTAAAACCGAATACCTCCGTTGTTGTCGACGTCCTGAATCCATACTACACTCACGGTGCTGGTTAACTATACGGTAAATCCGACAATATGACAGATGTGGATGTCACCTGCTTTCATTGTACGACCTTAACTGAAACCATATGTCAACGGCAGCACTCAGCAACTGGCCCTGCAACATGGAACCCCTCAACAATACAGTCATTGGGGTCCTTCATACCGACATTTCACACATTTCCTTATGGTTTTATCTATGTAGCTCTTTAACTCTTTACATAACAAGCATAGGACATCACAGTATGTCTTGTAGATTATTGAGAAGGGACTTTTCTCATGTCCTTAGTCCTGTTGGAAAAATACGGAACTCAAGTGGATAGACTTTTACCTGTATAGGAACCGACGGCTGCATAAAAAATACCGAATGATTCGTGTAGAAGCATATTTTACTTTATTCTCTGTGCAGAGTAGGGTTCCTGGGGCAGGTTGAAGGTCAAGCTAAAACATCACTTGATACTGTTCTGATACTGAATCAATACCGCCAACACGCAGTGTGCAAAATAACCACTGGCCCGCTAGTCCATGGCTAGTAACAATCCGCAGTCTCTGGCCTTACTGGCTAGTGAATTTTCATGGTGCCATCTTTACACATATCACTCTCTCCGAATTGTTATTCTAGACTTTTCAACCATGCAAGATTTTGTCCTGATAAATGATGGTATTTTACCAGTTTGTAACTGTTTGTTTTCAGTTTTAGTATTCTCATTTGCTTGTGAAATGTTTTTGAAATGTTTTTCGGCCTCGTAACTCTGAGGCATAGCTAGCCCGACTGGAAACTATTCGGCACACTGTCTCACCTGAGTAACATCTCACTCATGGAGGAATTGCGACTTGAGGACAAGTGAAAAATATACATAATATACATATTTATTGATATTTATTACGTTTCCCAAAGCAAAGACTTCAACATCAAGTCTAGGTCTAGTGGCATCCTTGTGGTGAACTGAGAACGAGATCATGTGTATTTTAAGCAAGTAAGAAGATCATGTGGACAATTTTGTTGCTGCCCCGAATATTTCTCAAATGGAAATAAAAGGACACTTTAGCAGTTTCGACATAGGAAATAAAATAATTATAAACTGTTTATAGGAACAGACATATAACATGTACAAAGTGTTTATACTAATATAAACTTTCCAAATTTTAAAACAAATCACAAGATGCATTTATGTTTTAAAGTGGGAAACGATACAGTATGGTGATACTCTACCTTTTACGTGAGAGTCTTGTACACTGAAAAGTATTGCAAAACAAACTTCAGCAGCAATTTACAGGAGACTCCACTTTCGTTCATTTTCACAGCATCTAAGAGTACTGATTGCCGTGGAATTGTGTTCACTTGTATATACTTGTGTAACGATGAACAAAGTACAACAGTTTTAAAGTGGTAAGCACGCATATTTTCAGTATGCTTTGGTTTCTGGTTTTACGCTTTCGTCCAGGACTGTCGGGGTGTTCTTTGTTTGAAAGATCGCTCTTTCTGACAAGGTTGTTGCGCATTATATTCAATCTAACATTCTGAGTTGAGAATTGCGACATGTCCTTCAGTTCACATGTATAGGGTGGGGGGTCCGAATTGGAGCCTCGTCTGTTTGGAAATGCCGCCTGAAAATCTACGTGTGATATGTTGTCACACAGGGGACTGCCTAATGTCTTCGGCTTACTGAAGACTACAGACAAAACATCTTGTACCCAGTTGCAGTTGTTCATAGATATCCGTGTGTGAAGTTGACTGCAAGAGAGACAGTCTCTCGGCAACAAAAAGAGGATGTTGTCTTCACCCTTCCATTCAGCAGTGTCGAATATCATAGCACGTTCGTAATGCATATGACCTCTGTAGTTTTCTGTATAGAGAATTAGGTTCCAGTCAGCCTCTGCTATGAGTTTCTGTCTTTGTGAAACGTCACATGCACCTCCAATTCCGTCAGTGTTTATGTCCGTCACCTTGAGTGAGTACTGAAGTTTCTCTTTTTCAAGTGAGTTTCGGATTTCAGTTGCCAGTGTACGATCACTAAGAGACTCATTGTCATGACTCACGAAGACTACCTTTTTACGACTGACTTGAGTTTCCATCCTGTACAAGTCACTACTTACGCAGTACACGCCGTGGAGACGGTTTCCAGATCCTTCATTAACCTTGTCTCATAATATTCGCAACACAATACTGATTAGCCGTTGTTGAAATATTTCTATTCTCACATTCTTCCGTCAAGAGGTGTTACTATAATCCATCACCAGCATTTCAATATTTCAAATATGATTTCATTTGAACGTCGCCAGCAGTTGAACAGACGTCATCAGCTTTCACTAGTCATCACCATCCGTCACCAGATTTTCCAGACGTCACTTGGATTTACCAGTCATCACCAGCCTTCACCAGAATTTAACAGACGTCACTTGGATTTGCCAGTCGCCAACGGCCTACACCAGGATTTACTAGATGTCTCTTAGGCTTAGCCGTCGTCACCAGCCTTCACCAGTCGTTAACTGCCGTCACCAGGATTTACCAGACGTCATTTGGATATACCAGTCGTCACTGGGATTTACCAGAAGCCATGTGATTGTACCCCCATCACTAGTCATCAACTACTTTCACCAGAGTTTACCAGACCTTTCTTGGATTTACCAGTCGTCACCTATAACTACCGGACGCCATGTGGATGTGCTAGCCATCACCAGTCGTAACCAGGATTTACCAGATATCATAAGTATTCACCACTTGTCACCAGCCGACATTCGGTCGCACAGGGACATGCTTTCAAACGGTCTTTACAGTGCCTGATCCATGGTAGTTGCCTCTCATGCAAAGGCTCTCAATGAAGTTTACATTTCCACAGGTACAGGCATGGTCCGTCACACTGAGGCTCCTTTCCACTTCAAGTGGAACTCAGGTGTTTCTCAGACCCATTCATTTCAGAGACTATGTTTTAGTCTGTCAGTCACTGCGTGAGCGAAATGCGATTGCCTAATAGGTCTCTCTATTTATCACGCTGTATTACTGATGTCATAGCAGCTTAATGCGATATCAGTACGACACACACCCTTACTGATAATGTTTGAACGTTGATCTCATCAACTTACTAAGTGATGATAAATCTGACCACACTGTAATTCATAACAACGCACAACATAAGTACACTGAATTTACAGTCAAACAATGTATTCAAGAACATATAAGGGAGTGCAAATGTTTCAGCTTTGTTTCAATTTGCACCAGTGTCTTCTCCAGGAAGACTGTCTACGCTTTTTCACCAGTTGCCTATCAAAGGTAATACTAGAAGTTTCTGTTTCGTCTTGTTTTATTTCGCCATGTTTATTTTTATGTTACATTTTAAGTAGAAATGCTCATTTTATAACGGAACAGTTGGTATTGCCTTGAAAAAAACCCAATCTGTAGAACTCGTATACACATGTTTATTCAAATCCACACAGTTGGTGCATTGTTTCTAATTTGACACATTGATCAAATGTCATGCCAGTAACACTCGACTGGTATGTGCTCAGGATGAGATTTATTGGAAATATAACGCTGTGATCTATTTATGATCACGTACAAGGCAATTGCGCAACATTTTCCAACGCATTTACATGATAGCAAAACAAAAAGCTCGACAATTCCATTAACATCTGAAGATTCATGAAGCATGTAAACGTTATTTCATGTTGGACATATTTACAATGTTTAACTATATCACGTGTCATTTTCACACCAGCAATCAAGAGATGAATTTCTCTTTTCACAAGGGGTGGCCATCTCATGCGCGTGAGTGAGTGACATTAGTTTTACGCCGCACTCAGCAATATTTCAGCTATATGGCAGTGGTCTGTAAATAATCGAGCCTGGACCAGACGGTTCAGTGATCTACAGCATGAGCATCGATCTGCGCAATTGGGAACCGATGACGTGTGTCTCAGCGAGTCTGACCACCCGATCCCGTTAGTCGCCTCTTCCGTCAAGCGTTGTAGACGTACATGGCAAGCATGGGTTGCTGGAGGCCTACCCTACCTCGGACCATCACGGGACCATCTTGTCTGAGGCTAATCAATTCGCTGTGCAGAGTTGCTGCCCTTGGTTACGCCAGAAACTTAATGTGTTTCGAGTCTCGTTTTGCCCGATTATTTATTCCAGGTTTGCCAGCAGTGTCAACCTGTGTATTCTCGAGGATCCAGTTTTTTCCCACATTAAGCTGCGATATACCAAAAGCAATGTTGAAAGCGGCGATACACGTCGTAATCTTCATACCAATCAATCTTCTCATACACGACGCAACCCTTAATGTGTGGGAGTTTTACAATAAATACCGGTTTCGAACCGTGAGACCTGCAACTGGATTTGTTGAAACTGTCCCTATTTAGTGTTCTTCTCCGAAAAGACTAATGAATGCTAATCCAGTTTAAATGTTTCAAACGTTTCAGCATATATATAAGTTTTCCAATAACACATTCTTTATTGCACAGCGACTGAATAAGGTTACTCATTAAATTAAAACCACTTGCTTTGATATATCTCTTCAAGTTACCACAACGAGCTCTCGGGAACAGAAGCAATGTGGATTGTTTTAGCAAGCAGCTTCATAATTTAGGAGCAAAACTCATTAGTATAGTCAGTTATATGCCAGTGTAACCAATAAATCCGGTCGTTTTCGCAAACATTTGTTCGTAAATGTTCTCGAAATTAAAAATTATTTTACCTGTTGGCAATATGAGATAGTGTCGACATCTGCTTCCAGGATATTCGATACTTGGTAAACTTTTCTTTTAATTAGTGCTCGCGGCTGTAGGTTTCTTGAGATTGTGACACAAATACAGTTTTTGAATAAGATGACCTTTACATATATTATTGATTTAATTTTTATTTTTTAATTGCACTGTAACTGGGTCCGATTGCTTAACCCATTTAGTTAAGCAACCAAAGTATTTATTTGAATATCCCTTTTTCAGTGATAAAAATGAAAGTGACTGAGTTTAGTTTCACGCCGCTTATAGTAAATACTCCAGGAAAATCACAGCGGGGGACACCAGAAATGGACTTTCACACATTACACCCCATGTAAAGGAATCGATCCAGGGTCCTCGGCGTGAGGAACAAACGCTAGAACCACTGGGCAACCCCACCGTCCCACACATCATCAAACACATATTTGCATATAAGATTTAGCCTCCTGGAAGCAATATTTCAGCTATATGGCGGCGGTTTGTGAATACTCGAGTCCTGACCAGACAATCCGATGACCCACAGGGGCAGGAAACCTTTCTCAACACCTTGTAATATCACTATTAGATACAGATTCACACATGCTCATGATATAATCAGATTTGTTCAATGCATTCAGCTTCCAGCAGATGTTGGGGAAGTGTCTTACATTTGGTACATCCTGTTCGTGTCTGTATAAAATTCTTCCATCAGTGTCAGACATCTGCCTTCAGGTACGTTGCAGTCCGTGATAATAATTCAAGTTTTTCGTGTACAAGCACACGTAATTTCTTTCTCTCGGGCACTGGCAGCGTTTTTTTTCTGTCATTGCTATCTAAAAATGTTCGATCTTCAGTAGGGATAATCTTCTGGTGGAATCACAGACCTCCTTTTCCTCCTTCACAAATTCATTAATTACGCTAGAATCCATTTCAAAATATCAGCTGATTAAGGAAGTTTTAAGTAACATGACGACTTCGATGCCATATCATAGGTCAGGCTAGAAGTTTTGTGGTAAAAGTGTGAGCATTAGCCATGGCTACCAACACATTTTTTCAAGAACACGAAATGTCCCTTTCATGTTCAGCTGTAATAGATTCTCTCATTTCCAACTAGACTTAACAGCTTACATTTCACTTACATTCACCTTTGGAATTACTTCTTTTTGTATTTCATTTACATCCGAGCTTATTCCTTAAAACATTTCAGCATTTGTAAGGCTTTTTATCCGTTCTGTGCTGACTCATCTCTTACAGTACAATCGAACAACACAGACTCAGTTTCCGATATGTTGAACACTCTGCGTGTGTCGATACATTGGGTCTGTTGTTTCCTTCCAATCAAATATCTGAAACCTATCGATTAATATAACGTTCTATATTGATATATGACTAAGATATGAATTACCGTTGCACCTTACTGTATGCAAGAAACCGTGTCTACAAGGCGTGCATGTTCCTCCGATTCCAACGGTTCTTCTGTATTGTTTTGGCCATCCATTGCATATTTTGTTCATGTCCTTTTACAGTTAAATCTATAATTTACCTTTTGAGAAAATCATACAACACCTGTGATATGAATGACACGGAGAACCAGACAGACATGGCTAGCTGTGGTGTAACGATCAGTTGGGTTAACAGAAAAAAAATGCAAAGTGCCCATTCAAATGGGTAAGTCTGTTTTAAAGGAGGACCCTCTGATCGAACTCTGCACCGAGTTCATGCGCAGTATTTACAGCAAACTAAACTTGCAGGGCCCATTTTGCATCTCACAACAAGCCATTTAACACCAAAATCGGTGAATGTGTGATTCTACATCAATCTTTCATATGGAATATTGTAGATTCTATATTGTAATGAGACAGCCCAACACCTTGTCAGTAAATATCCAACAATGTGGGTTGACACAAACACGATATAAAGATCCAATCCTTTCGTTACCGTCTTCTTCATACTTATGGTTTGACATTGAAAATGTCGATGGGTTCATCGGAAACGACCATTCCTCGAAACATACTAAAATCCAGCCTTGTCGTTTTTCTTGTTATAAACTGATCGAAATTGAATTTTCTGTCAACTTGAGAAAAACGAAAATCTTTCTTGATCCTGCAGGATCGTACGCTTGGCCGACCTGATGCAGAAGACCGAGGCTTTCTCTTGATTAGTTTTGTGTAATTTCGAATTAAAATGTAAACATGTTTCAAGGCTTGTCTTTAAATGTCCAAAGTTAGGTAACAACACAGTATCTAGAAAGATATGATGGCGACTATGTAATTTTACAACCATGAATCATCCTTACATGAATAAGCCATTAAGCAGTCTGTCCGCGGTTCTTCCGTTTCTGGTGAGATGTCAGTGGTATTGACTGGAATAATATGAGTAGTGTCTCGTCACGGCCAAGAGGATGCTTTGATACGACATTTTCCTATTTCTTTTTCTTCAGAGAGCAACTGTTTAACAACTGACAACACCGTGAAAGGGGAAGGAATTTCCTTGTGATAGCTACGCTCAAAATGTCAGTTATGTGATCTTTACTACTTCCTAGTTAAAGCAACGTCCCCAACAGCCAAAGTTTGTCCGTTAATTCTTTGTAAATAGTGTGATACTCTTCTTGATCAGCATGGATCATTACAGGTTTCCTTGATATGGCTTTTGAAATGCTGACAGCGTCGGCATACTGCGCTCATTAAATGTCAAATGAAAATGCTTTTGTATATTTTCAGTTCAAGTGAATGTCATTTGTTCAGCTATCGGTCCAGTCCATTTTCCCATTAATTCATTACCAAGCAATTGCTAATCTAAGCCTGGATAGAACGTGACATACATGGTTTCACAATGCATATACAGTATACACAGAGTGACACGTATATTACGAAAATCAGTACATCCGCTTTGAGTTATCTTATGCTTGCGTATGTCAAATATTAACACACCAACGACCACTTTTAGAATCAACGCTGTACTCAGAAAATGATCAAATTACAGACGACGAAATCCACATTTTCATATTCTAGACACAGAATCTGATTTGCTGGTTCAGTCACCATATTTATGGTATTTATGAGAACGTTGCATGTTGTTCCCTGTCAATACTGTCACTACATTTGCTTTTTGTCTCCAGCTTGGTATGACATTAGTTTTATTATACATCACCTTGTACAAATTGCATAAAAATAAATAGGCCTTTTCACATCCCGTACTTACAATATTTATGAGAAGGAATCATACTGTTCTACCTATTAATGTTGTCAATATACATTGACATGTATTGTATATTTTATCCTCAGCGTGGAAGTGCATTATTTTTATGATACATTTCCTCTTTGTACTATCCTGAAAAGTCACCTACATTTGCTCTAAATTTCATTACACGTCTTTTATACACATCTCTAGCGAGATATTACAAATACATGTGTTAAGACTGAAGCTAATAATAAGGACAGAGAACCATTGAGTGTTCACTTTCATCTTCCTGTATGTAATCGTACACCTAGCGGTCTCAATAATCAGTTATAACCAGCTGATTGGCCTGTCAACAATATTTCTGATATCAGCAGTATATGATTTTGACTAATTCTTTACTAGTAACTATTTTGTGTACAGTTATATCAGAGCATTTAGATCTACACACTTCCTCACAGGTAGGACAAAGGAAGCTTCAATGACCTTTGGGTTACCTAATTCTAGTCCTATTTGAAATGAACGTAGATGCATGTAAGCCAGGTCTAAATATGTACTGTGTGCTCAGATGGAAGGTCCTAATTCAAGTAGATGGATATACGGTGAAGGTTTTTACTGAATGTGAATGAGGGGAGTTTCCATTTTGGGATAATTGGTTTCCTGTGTTCTGTCATTTGAAAGGAGGCTGTCGTGGTATTGTTACTTAGAGGAAATTAACACTGATGAGGTTGGGCGATGCCATTGGTGTGATCTGGAACAGCGTTCTGGATCAACACAATATAAAGAAGAATCTGTGCTCGGACATTATTCATTGTATCTGGCTATATTAACAAATATATGTGCAAAATTGCATCTTCCTGTTTCAGTTTGGAGCCCACCTGTTCATCGAGTTCAGAAGATTGATTGTTCCCAAATGAACAAACGTATCTAAACTCAAAGCCAGTGTAACCAAGACTGCCGAGTATCGCAGTCTTTTCCTAACAGAATATGACCTCGCATTCAGTCTGTTTCAAATAAGGATGTTTAGTTGAAAGAGGTAATTGTTTTGGTCTAATAGACAGACTCGTCCTTAACATGCAGGGAACGTTGCTTACCATACTTAACAATGGCTTGCCTGATGCAGACTCGACTATCTCTAATCATGCTGGAATATTGCTCACGTAGACGTTTAGCGACAAACAGACAATGTTGTCGTCATTGTGAACTATGATAACCCTCAATTCTCATTTTCTATTATATTAAACTATTGGCATATGATCTGACACAGACGACTGTTAAGTAGACCTGTAGGGTGTGTACGAACCTTATCAACGTCAGCGACGACTTTAAGTCACACTGTCTGTATTGTAGTCTTGTTACTTACTACATCAAAAGCCCTGCGTCTGCCCTTGGTGATGCTGTTCTGTCTGATCGATCACATTGCGATGAAACATACCAATAGAACAATACTTCAGATAGATGTGGATTAATACGCGTGAGTTGTGTCCGCAAATCTCGACTTTCTCCACACGACACCAATTTGATTTTGTACTGTGTCTAGTAAATCTCCTGTGCTCTTTGGTCTTAATAACAGAGTATTCTCTGACACCAGACAGTGTTCATCAAGGAGGTGTCATAGACATACCTGTTGCTGAAACATCTGACACGGAGGAACATCCTAAATGAAGAGCCTCTGGACTTGTTGCCATTGTCCAAAATTAATCCCTCAGCTACATCGTGTATACTCATGCATCTGTGGATGTTTGAGTGAAATCTGTGACATGTTACTTAATATAAATTATTACACACCCTTTGAAAATATCATCGTTTAATATTTTTGCAGTTTTATTACACATTGTGTTATAACTTCGCGTGATGCCATACGTATGACGTCAACGTGCTTTACAGTCATGACGTCACAATGCTAATACCTGTGTCACAATAGTGCCTGGGGGATATCACACTTGATGTATTCTCAGGAAAAGAGTACTTTGTTCGATATCATTTGACTAATGTTGGGTGGGTAATAAAAAAATACTAAACCATGTCCTGTGTAATACGACATTCATGAAACTCATGAATGTTATTGGCATCTAACGATAGAAAGTGAGTACCAATACCATTCATGAGTTTCATAGATAGATAGACAGATAGACAGACAGATAGACTGATAGACAGATAGATAGATAGACACACATATTAGGTAGTAGTTTGTCACGAAACAGTTGAAGTTAGGCAAAGTTGTTCACGGAGAGTCCTTGGATAGGTGGTTGTGTCTGATCATGAGACCTCTGTCCTCGGCCTCAACGAAGCACTTGTGACACATGGGCTAGTAATGTTTGTGCTATGAGTACAACTCTTATCCTCAGCGACACTGAGCATCTGTGGGGTGAATGTTAGGCCTGTGTATCATATAACTAAATGTAAAATGCAGCAAGACTTGCATGTATGTCACATGCCATTCCTAGCTTTAGAAGCAACGCAGGCCAAGTGGGCAGATTTTCTTATCATAGTGAACATTTAGTTTTGACAGGGATCCTGGAGTAAAGATGTTCAGTTTGATGTATGTAACAATGACAGCTTATGAACAGCTCGTGCTGAAATGTGAAGAATCAATCGCCAGTTTGCGTTCATCGGCGCACAGGATAATAATACAGTGTTAGGTATACACTATGAATATTAATAGTTAGGTTAAGTTCTATCAATAGGTGCGGACGGGGCGGGTGGGTTAATGTGGAATTAAAGCCTTATGATTGATGAGACATTCACCCCTTTGGAGAGAACACTTCATGGTCCTAACAATATTGATGTAGTTTCACATTTGTCGTAATGTTGGCCAGCCTCATATCTTGGAGTAAAATAGGATCAGATGTGATGCTGATAGGATTGTGATGCTATTTCAGCCGCCTCTATTTCAGACTGTCTCCTAAAGTAGCAGCATTATCGGTTGTTTGTAAGCCAATCGGTTCCTCGATGCCCCACATTCGCTTTCCGTCATATTTACCAACAATGATAGGAAATGCTTTCCGATACATGCACGTTTCAATTAGTCTACCAGTGTATTCCACAAATTCACACGACACAGCTCTGGGAGGAAGTCATAACAGGATCTCATCTTCAGAACAACCTATGGAACATATAGTTTGAATCCACGGGATGTAACTCCAGTGTAGTATTTAAGGCATTTGTATACACAGGAAAATTGTTACATCAATCTTTTATATCAAATTATCAATTTTATCATACAAATAGTTCATTGGTGAATCAGGACACTGAAACTGGAAAGTGAAGCACAAGCTAAATCTGAAGCTGAATTGACAATATCAGTACATATTTTTAGATCAAACTGAAGGCAGAGAAATGGCCACATTTGACGTGTATGATTAGATGACAACACTAAAGTCCTATCTAGCTAGAATGATAGTAAACATATTTTGAATCCGTTCAAAATGGGAAAGAAAAGCTGGCGATGTTGACAAATCCTTAGCAACGCTGGCAACATTGACGTCTAACTGCTCCCTTAAATTCTATGGAAAATGACGTGTCTTCATTCCACATACCAGTGAGTTATGGAAATTGACACCGTCTTCGGTCTTCTGTGGTCGCTGTATTCATATGGCTTTTCTCGTGGGTATAAATCGCCTGACAAATAGTTTCGTAACTCGAGAACAATTCACAAACTGTAGGTGATTTATCTTCGATAATCATAAATGTCGTTATGTACCTGCCGTATCTGCCCCACGATGAATGTCTCCGTTTAACCGGTTAACATACGGTTAATATGACTAACAAATACACAAAGTGCAAATGGTCGAAGATAGATCCTGATTTGACCCTATTTCTTTCGTAGGGCTTTTCGTTGTGCGATCACAACGTAGAAGGGCCTTCCCCGAGACGAAATACGTACCTGATGTCAGAGGTATCCAATTAGTCCAGGAGGAGGCAGCTGAAATATCTGATGTCGTAGCCTCCCCAGGACTGATTTGGTTTGACACTATTTTCAGTTAGTATGATGTCTTGGGGGCATGAAAAGGCCTGTAATACTCTCAGATTGTGGTATCAGTTTATTTTCACATGCCATTTTATGTGGTGGGGGGTCTGTGAGCTTTTTCATGACATTTGGTTTGCTGCCCGACAACATTTCAAAGTTAATCATGGATTAATTACTACTATCAATCTGATCACTTTCATTTTGACTTTTGTGTATTGCTCAACGATGTATATTATTTTGACATTGTTTTGCTTTTGAAAATAATGAAAATGGCCGCCATTTTGGCCGCCATCTTGAATTGTCGTGTGTTGCCTTCTCGGCACTTAAATTTACATAAAAATCAACACCGAATGTGTCTATTTACATCCAATGCTTATACTTCTGATGTTTTTGACACTTGTCTCTTCTAGAGTGGTGGCCTGGGCACAAAACAAGTAATTTTGTATGGTCATGTCGTGTTAATATAATGTTTTACAGCTTATTCTTTGAGACAGGGGATTTTATCGATTCTCCGACTTTTCATGGAAATGTGTGGTGGTGATTTATTTATTGAAAGTTTACATTATTCTTGCAACTAGGATCAGTTGTTTTTATTTCCTGTTTACTTCTTGAGTGACAGCATGTTATATGGAACTGTTTCATATTATCCAGAATTCAAAATGGCAACCAAAATGGCCGCCAATTGTAGTTTTACTACTTATAGATAGCAGACTGCATTTGTACAGATATATAAAACAAACAATTCATTTGGTGTCATATGTTTAATACTACATAGAAAAAAACCTAAATTTCAATGTTATGGCTAATAAAAGTTTCACATTCCTAAAATATTTGATGAAATAACATTATCCAAAGTATTAGAAAACTATGCTTCACAGTAGATAACTGCGTCTAAGCTCTTGTTGTAGATTTTCAAATGGTCTGTCAGGTAACTCTTAATCACTTTTGATACATTCAGAAGCTTACAATTAACTCCTCTTCATTTTCTTTCATATCATATGTTACATTATGTTAGAATTGGAGTCATCTACAGGCCAAAGCTGTTCGGGCAACAATCACCTGCCATTCAAAAAGACATTTCTCTGTGCACAATAACTCTGCATTGACAAAGATCTCTCTGGTGGCATACCGACTTTATTGCATTTACTCGACGGCAATTCCACCTATCCACTGGGAGCAAAATCTACTGACATCTGAATACACCAGAAAAAGGATAAGCTGACCATCACAAATGCTCCAACCATGGTCAACTGGTGAAGGAATATGATTGGCTGCAGATACTGCTTCCAAACATGCACGTGCTAGTTTACTTGCTCAGTGTGATACTCTAGACTGTTGGATGTTGGTGAGGCTTTTCATTTAATGTCTTGTCTCATCTACAGACATCACCGGATTGTTTGGTACACACATTGAGCTAAAAGCCTGTGCGATGTGATCTGGTAAGGTTGATAGGCTTTTGTATTGTAAGTTCTGGTTTGTAGATATTATAATACGCACGTGTACTGATGTAGTTTGTGTTAATGTTGGACTTGTTTCTTAATGTGTTTCTGTGTTTAGCAGTGAACGCCAGTGTATGGCAAAAACAAGCACTCCTACACGTCGATAAAGTCGGGCACATCCGAGTTCCATGGACAAAAACAGTTCTTCTCGAGTTCAAAAACTTTGGAAAACAATACAACAAAAGAACCAGCTGTGCGCATTACGTGTTTTAATGTCATCATTCCCAACATGGAACAGTACAAAATCCAACATTGTGGCCGCAGAAAGTGTGTCTAAATTGACCTTGTTCAAATTTGAGATTTGAACAAGGTCAAAGGTAACTGAAGCCCGACACGTAAAACCAGAGATAAAAAACATTTTTAAGAAAAAAACTCTGGAACCGTGTTCCCTCAACGTATGCAACGCTACCTACTCTACTGGAGGGTTTACAGTACTAGACACGCAGAGTACATTGTCACAAAATGTCCGAACAGTAACACATCCACATGCTGCTCCAGAAGAATCCTTGATCCACTTCCATGGAATGTCTTCTTGGCAGTCGTCCTGCCTCTGGGGGACTTCAGGGTCCATTTCCGCCCCCAGGACGATGGCATCCACGCTCCTGAAAATAAACATATTTTATATCATTGGTACTGTGTGTATTAATGCAAAATATATGCTTCCATGTAAAAATCTCAAACACGAAACTCAAGTTGTGACATGTCATTGAAAACAAGGATGCATTTTATGTTTTTTAAAAGATCGTTTGAAAAAACACAGTTGCTTCGTGGGCGACGGTTCTACTAATAAAAGTAAATAGTATTCTACATCATTTATACTTCACACACATACTGAGACTGCATGAGTGTTGTGTTTACACCGCTTTTAGCGATATATCAGCTATATCACGGCGAGAAACAACAAATCTACGCGTCACATATCATTCCCACATGGGAAATCGAATTAGGGTTGTTTGGAGCGAGATGAGCGAACGCTTTAATCATTTGGTTATTTGACGATCCCCATAGATTTAAATGCAAAACAAATATGTCGGGACGTGAAAACAAAATTTAATCTAAATATTGAAATACTTTACCAGCAGGTGCCCGAGCAGTCGGCCAGTACACTGACTCTCAAAGTGACCAGCCGGGACTTGCTCTGCCTCGAGCTACCTACTGAAGGACGGAATGGTGGGATAACACTAAGTTATACTATCTATAGATAGCATCGTACAGGGCATGCACGAAGGGGGCCCTATCTACACTAACCCCTAATCTACCAGTCAAGTGCAGTCAGCATTGGGTCTACTGGGGATGCTGAAAAGACTGGGGCCACAGAGTGTGCCAACCCTAAACTAGCTGGGTTGCTGTAACAACCATCCTGACTGTACAGTCAGGCCCTAGCACCGAACCTACTCCATGTACAGTCGGCGTGGGGCTACGCGGAGAGCGGATGTACTATGGAGCCACCATGAGACAAAAGCTCATCCCATCGGTCACCCGGAAAGCCAGTGTACAGAAAGTCCAGGTGGAAGGGTTTAGAGGGACACAACACCAAATCCAGAATGTGCCAGGGTTCCTGCGTCTGAAAGAAATGAATCATACATTAGCATCAGGAATCACATTTCTGGCGGATGTAGATTGTTTTAACAACAACGAGTAAGTGTGGTTTTATGCCGCTTTGGGAATATTCCAACGACGGGCCTCAGAAGTGGGCGTGAGACACAGCACTTAAGTGGGGATTCGAACACTGTCACTGTACATGGCGTACCAACACTTGAACAACTAGGCTACACTACCACTCCGTTTTCATGCAGAAACCAGTATCAACCTTTCCCATCTATACCTAAATGGTTGTGACTATGCTAGTCGTAAGAGGCGACTAACGGAATCGTCTGGTCAAGCTCTCTGACTTGGTTGACACATGTCAACGATTCCTAATTGCACAGATCGATGCTCATCTTGTTGATCATTGGATTGTCTGGTCCAGACTCGATTGTTTACAGACCGTCACCATATAGCTGGAATATTGTTGAGTGCGGAGTAAAACTAAACTCACCCACTCTTAAATGGCTGTATACTATGACAGAATGAGTGTGCACTGTATATTAAACCAACATTCATGAAGACGCATATTTTCTTCCAAATAGAGTTGGAAACACCTGCCTGTCTGGTCCTCTGTCGCCCTTCCGAAGAATCCGTGGTCCGCTTCTGTCCATGGAAAGTCTTCTTGGCAGTCGTCCTGCCTCTGGGGGACTTCAGGGTCCAATTCTGCCCCCAGGACGATGGTATCCACGCTCCTAATAGTAAAGATAACGAATAGGTTAATGTTTGATACTTGCTACATAGATAATCAATATCAATAGTATAAGAGAAAAACGCTGTAACCTGAAACACAAGTTGTAACTTGTTCATGATGTCATTGTTTTTTTCCAAATAGAGTTGGAAACACCTGCCTGTCTGGTCCTCTGTCGCCCTTCCGAAGAATCCGTGGTCCGCTTCTGTCCATGGAAAGTCTTCTTGGCAGTCGTCCTGCCTCTGGGGGACTTCAGGGTCCAATTCTGCCCCCAGGACGATGGTATCCACGCTCCTAATAATGAAGTGAAAATATTTCACATCACTGTTACTTACTGTGTGTATAAATGCAAGTTATATGCCTACACGTGAAAAAAATTTCAAACATGAAACTCAAGCTGTAGCTTTGCAGTAGACGTCGTGATAAACAAGGATGCATTGCATTTTATGTTTTCTTCACAAGATAGCTTGAAAGAAACAGTTTCTGGCGTAAGGGACGGTTCTACTAAAGAAGGCAAAGAACAATTTACATAATTTATGCCTCCCACACAGAGTATGACTTCGTAAGTGTACTTTTTGTACAGCGCTTTTAGCAAATATACAAGCTACATCACGGCGAGAAACAACAAATATATGCTTCACATATCATTCCCACATGGAAAATTAGGGTTGTTTGGAGCGAGATGAGCGAACGCTTTAATCATTTGGTTATTCGGCGATCCCCATAGATTTTAATACAAAACAAATATGTCGGGACGTGAAAACAAAATTTAATCTAAATAGTAAACCTGAAATATCCAAATACTTTACCGCAGTCGGCCAGTACACTGACTCTCAAAGTGACCAGCCGGGACTTGCTCTGCCTCGAGCTACCTACTGAAGGACGGAATGGTGGGATAACACTAAGTTATACTATCTATAGATAGCATCGTACAGGGCATGCACGAAGGGGGCCCTATCTACACTAACCCCTAATCTACCAGTCAAGTGCAGTCAGCATTGGGTCTACTGGGGATGCTGAAAAGACTGGGGCCACAGAGTGTGCCAACCCTAAACTAGCTGGGTTGCTGTAACAACCATCCTGACTGTACAGTCAGGCCCTAGCACCGAACCTACTCCATGTACAGTCGGCGTGGGGCTACGCGGAGAGCGGATGTACTATGGAGCCACCATGAGACAAAAGCTCATCCCATCGGTCACCCGGAAAGCCAGTGTACAGAAAGTCCAGGTGGAGGGGTTTAGAGGGACACAACACCAAATCCAGAATGTGCCAGGGTTCCTGCGTCTGAAAGAAATGAATCATGCATAAGCATCAGGAATCACATTTCTGGCGGATATAGATTGTTTTAACAACAGCGAGTAAGTGTGGTTTTATGCCGCTTTGGGAATATTCCAACGATGGGCCTCAGAAGTGGGCGTGAGGCATAGCGCTTAAGTGGGGATTCGAACACTGTCACTGAACATGACGTGCCAACACTTGAACAACTAGGCTACACTGCCACTCCGTTTTCATGCAGAAACCAGTATCATCCTTTCCCATCTATACCTAAATGGCTGTGACTATGCTAGTCGTAAGAGGCGACTAACGGAATCGTGTGGTCAGGCTCTCTGACTTGGTTGACATGTCATTGGTTACCAACTGCGCTGATCGATGCTCATCTTGTTGATCACTGGCTTTTCTGGCCCAGACTCGATTGTTTACAGACCGTCACCATATAGCTGGAATTTTGTTGCATGTGGCGTAAATCTAAACTCACCCACTCTTAAATGGCTGTATACTATGACAGAATGAGTGTGCACTGTATACCAAACCAACATTCATGAAGATAACGAATAGGTTAATGTTTCATATCACTGATACTTACTACATAGATAATGAATATCAAACGTATATGCTGTTTCGTGAAGCTGTAAGCTGAAACGAAAGTTGTAAATTGCTCATGACGTCATTGTTTTCTTCCAAATAGAGTTGGAAACACCTGCCTGTCTGGTCCTCTGTCGCCCTTCCGAAGAATCCGTGGTCCGCCTCTGTCCATGGAAAGTCTTCTTGGCAGTCGTCCTGCCTCTGGGGGACTTCAGGGTCCAGTTCTGCCCCCAGGACGATGGTATCCACGCTCCTAATAGTAAAGATAACGAATAGGTTAATGTTTCATATCACTGATACTTACTATATAGATAATCAATATCAAAAGTATATGCTGTTTCGTGAAGCTGTAACCTGAAACACAAGTTGTAACCTGCTCATGACGTCATTGTTTTTTTTCAAATAGAGTTGGAAACACCTGCCTGTCTGGTCCTCTGTCGCCCCTCCGAAGAATCCGTGGTCCGCTTCTGTCCATGGAAAGTCTTCTTGGCAGTCGTCCTGCCTCTGGGGGACTTCAGGGTCCAATTCTGCCCCCAGGACGATGGTATCCACGCTCCTAATAATGAAGTGAATATATTTCACATCACTGTTACTTACTGTGTGTATAAATGACAGTTATATGCCTACACGTGGAAAAATCTCAAACATGAAACTCAAATTGAGACTTTGTAGTAGACGTCATGGTAAACAAGGATGCACTGCATTTTATGTTTTCTTCAAAAGATTGTTTGAAAGAAATATTTGCTTGCGCAAGTGACGGTTCTACTAAAAATGCAAGGAACACTTTACATAATTTATGCTTCCCACATAGATTATGACTGCGTGAGAGTACTTTTTTACACCAATTTTAGCAATATACCAACTATATCACGGTGAGAAACAACAAATATGTGCTTCACACATCATTTCCATATGGGAAGTCGAATTAGGGTTGTTTGGAGCGTCATGACAGATTTAAATGCAAAACAAATCCAAATATAACACTGAAATATTCAAATACTTTACCGCAGTCGGCCAGTACACTGACTCTCAAAGTGACCAGCCGGGACTTGCCCTGCCTCGAGCTACCTACTGAAGGACGGAATGGTGGGATAACACTAAGTTATACTATCTATAGATAGCATCGTACAGGGCATGCACGAAGGGGGCCCTATCTACACTAACCCCTAATCTACCAGTCAAGTGCAGTCAGCATTGGGTCTACTGGGGATGCTGAAAAGACTGGGGCCACAGAGTGTGCCAACCCTAAACTAGCTGGGTTGCTGTAACAACCATCCTGACTGTACAGTCAGGCCCTAGCACCGAACCTACTCCATGTACGCTCGGCAGGGGGCTACGCGGAGAGCAGACGCACAATGGAGCCACCATGAGACAAAAGCTCACCCCATCGATCACTCGGAAAGCCAGTGTACTAAAAGTCCAGGTGGAAGGGTTTAGAGGGTCACAACACCAAATCCAGAATGTGCCAGGGTTCCTGCGTCTGAAAGAAATCAGTCATGTATAAGCATCAGTAATCACATTTCTCCAGTATGTAGATTGGAACAAGAGCAAGAACAAGAACAACAGCGATTAAGTGGGCGTGAGACATAGTATTTAAGTGGAGACTCGAACACTGTCACTGAACATGGCGTGCTAACACCTGAACAACTAGGCTACACTACCACTCCGTTTACATGCAGAAACCAGTGTGAACCTTTCCCATCTATACCTAAATGGGTGTATACTATATCAGCGTGCACTGTATATTAAACAAATATCCATGACGACGCATATTGTCTTCCAAACAGCTTTGGAAACACTTGCCTGTCTGCTCCTCTGTCGCCCTTTCGAAGAATCCTTGAAGTCGTCCTACCTCTACAGCATTTCAAGACTTTCTGTCCCCACGACGAATATTTCACATGATTGTGAGTCGGTGCTCAGAGTCCAAGCGTGCTTCAGTCGCACGCTTCAGTCGCTCGCTTGGTGTGCAGCTGGAAACGACAAAGGGCAAACCGACCACCTTACGCAACCTAATCCCAGTCGCCGAAACCGAAACAAAGGTTTAAAGGTATTGAAAACACCTCAATCACAAGAGTTTGAACAGAGACCTGTTTTCTGACTTAGCGTGAGCCAAGTAAGACCTGGTATACTAATATTCTTTATTAAAACAAAAGGAAACAAAAATTTCTTTCATTGCTTATAGATTTATTTATGTAAGCCAATATAATGAAAACACAATCAACGGCTAATACAATACAGGTATGAAGTATTGTTAATTTAAAGTTACAAGTTAGTGACATATATATGTGTATGGATCATTGAATACAAATGAATGAAAACAAACTGTCGTCCGTGGGTGGGATGATGTAAATTGTGATGTGCTTATCACTGCTCATTGCATTTGTGACTCACTCGTGTTATTCTGCGATTACAGTCTGTTTGCCGTGAAAACGTACCGATGAATGTCTCTTTAAACAAAAAAGTAAATCGACTAGATTGCAAATTCTTATAATTTTCCCTTGCCAACTGAACATTTAATTCATAGAATTTTATTCAACATAGAATGAAAGTTGTTTAACAAACGATCATAATTTCAAATCACTTTCTTTGTTTGTATTACAAGGGGGTATGCAAATAAATAAAATAAAACGCCGAGAAGAAGTTGGGTTGGTCTAAGTTAACCCTCATCACGTACCGCACGTGCTCTTGTTTCACTGTTCTAACTGCTGCGCTTACCCCTTTGCATTACAAACCAGTAATGACGATTTGATGGTTCGCCCCCTACCACGCTTCCAGGATAGAAAATAGCAGTTCAAGTTTCAACGAGCTTGTAAAATAAAGACTACTTTCTACACATTGCTGACCAAAAGGATTTTGCATGAAAAAAAACGCTTTCTTCCTCGGACGCGAGGTTGTGGTCGAAGTGCTAATATTATCGTAAATTATATTATATCGGCCCCCGTCTCGATTCCAAGAGTGAAATTGTTATGTTATAAGCAATGTCATGCAAAATCCTATTGTCCATAAATAAAATACATACTTGTATTTTACGACAAGTGAAAAGTAATTTTGATTTTGTAAGTCGGTGAAAAGAAACTTAAATAGCATTCATTCTCAGACAGGGCGCCGTCATTTTTGAAAATCGTGAAGTCACAGACTAAAGTCCATTTGAATTAATGAGATTATGGTTTGTTTTCATCAAGTTAGAAAATCGAAACTACTTTCTGCTAGTAGCTAAATATGTATTTGAATCATGGCCAAAAGGAGTTTGCATGACATAACTTGTAACGTAACATAAGCTAGGTGGGGGTCCAAGGGAAAATACTACGCGATAAATTTCTGCATTTGCTAAATTTACTTGGTTTGTAAACGTTCACTCACCAGTATGTAGACACTTGTCAATATACGTCTTTATATTTGGTCTCATGATCCTAATTACTTTATAATCACATTTGTATGGATTTTGAAACTTAACAGAAAGAAGCGGTCTGCGAATGTATATCAGGAGTGTAATATCTAGACATTTTATAGTTAGTATCTAGACATTTTATAGTTAATATCTAGACATTTTATAGTTTGCCTGTATGAATCGCACGCACGCCCTAGTGTATGTCGTCTGTATCATTACAACTTCACGACGAAAACAATGATTCTATTGAAAGTTACAGCTTAATAAAAAACAAAATGCAAATATGATTACACGATGCCATTTAGAAAGTGGTCAAATGCAACATATGTCATATTTGGGATTTCACTTTCTTAGTAAAGTACAAATTCTAGTACTTTTTTCGGTTGAGTCCCATCCGGGATTCGAACCCGCACCCTCAGAGTCAGGCACCTAATCGCCAGCACACAAAGTCAGCCGCCTAGCCCGCTCAGCCACCGCGACTTCCACTGCAAATATTAAAATTAAAACAAATTAAATTTATAGGAGCAGTGTCAGGCTCTTACCTTGTTCGAGGAATGTATCCATCAATATCCACAAAAACGAGTGATATATAAATAAATTCATCTGCAGCTTTCCCAAGTGACGTGTCTTTCAACAATCGAATATACGAAATGTATCGTTTCAGATTTTTCACATTGCTGTATAGTCTCATTGGTCACCCATGATAGCACATCTGGCAACTAATTGCATAATGTGCGTCATTCTTTTAAAAAAGTAATTAGTTAGCCAGTAATGATCAATCAATCAATGTATTGGCGGTTAATCCTTTGAAAGAAGGGTGTTGTTTTTACATAGACACAGATACGACAGAGTGTATTCAGTATAGATTAGTAAATGTACATACATAAACACTACCTTTTGACAAATCCCCCATTTAAATCCGCATAAAACTAATTAATCAATCAGCGTGTTATCGGTTAATCCTTCGATCGATCCAGACACAATAAATGCCAAATGAGGGCCTTTGTCGGGTAATCTAAGTGGCGTTACCACTAATTATACCTGTTATAAATTCATTAACTGAGCATCAAGTGAATGATGACAAATAACGTGTAGGTTTAAACCACCTACAACACGGATTACAACCTAGCGACACCAAGTGATTTTGACAGAATCGTCTATGAAAACAAGGGTTGTAACTCGTAAACTAGGCAAAGCAGGAGACAAAACTAAGTCATAGTAGATTGTGAGAACATATAGCTTCCATTTGTCACAACAGCTTTCGCGATTTCAGGTTTGTACACACCTGTAAACGAAATAGTTTAACCCCTGAAATGTAGACGAATACCGCACAGACCCTAATTTCTATACCTACAATCACGTCACGGAGACACGCCGCTCTGATTGGTTGAAATTTCGTAAGCGGCTGAGAATTGTGCACTATTGACAAAAAGGTCGATTGAAAGGTCGAAATGAGTAGTTTTAATGGCGGGCTTTCATTTATAGCGATGTCAGCAAGTGATTTTGTATTTGTACCGTACTAGAGTATATGTGAGAAATCATCTCAACATCGGACACCACCATCACATTCACCAATACATGGCGCGCCACCATTACATGGGTACACCACAACTTCCACTAATGCATGGAACACCACCACCACCACCACATGCGCCACTACATATAGACCCATAACCACCGACACAACATCGGACGCAACACAACCACCACTAATTACGACACAACTACATCCGCCACGACACCACTGGAACACCCAAACCACATCTATCACTGTATGCATGTCATCATCAAGATATGTTGCTATGGTGGACACTGAAGTGTTTTAGCCCATCGTGTTCAGTGGTTGGTTTGTTCAACTTTTCCTTGTGCAAACTAGTTCTAAAGATGTTTTGTGATGCGACATGCATCCCAGAAAGACAAAGTAGGATCATACCTTTTGAATGAATTAAATCTCTCGATATGGATAAATTTGTCGTTAAAGGAATATGCATTTGAAACCACAATATAGACACCTAGGTGATTTACAAAGTACATATGATATACTCCCAGTTTTGCGATATTCTAAAATTACCCAACAATATAACTTTAAACACATGACATGTTTTATTGATAGCAGTACTTCCTTTCAATTCTTTATACCACGTTTCACAGCCACTTCTTATTTATCCTTCATACGACGTGTCAGAGTTAATTCTTGCTCCTAGTCAGCTATTTTTTCCAGATGATAAGATTTTATATTTACTAGCCTGTGTTTAGACATGTACTTTTGCTGAAACAGCTTTCACGTAGATGGTGTGGATGCATCTTCAAGTAATCGTACATTGTAGGGTAAACGTTTGTGCATTTAGATCTGGTTTTACATAATCGTAGATTGTACATTTCTGGATTAGATCTGATTTTGAATAATCGCACATTGCATATGCATGTATTAAGATCTAGGTACAGACAATAGAACATATAAATTCATACATGTTTATATAACTGTATCAGAATGGCTTTAAAACTAACATTCTGGGGGATCGAACCTACACTAATTGTCAAAACGCTTCACTCACTCGGCTATTCTGGACGTTGGGATTTGATGGCGGCGTGGTATGCGTATACAATCTTGAAAATTCTTTGACATTCTGTGATATTACGCTGAAGTGTTCTGACCTGTTTCCAAATTGTGTTGATTTGAAGTTTTGATTTGGGACGGTTTTATATTCAAACTCTCAACAAGATATGATGACCGACAAAATCACCTAATTGTGTGAATGTAGTTTCAGATAACATCAATAAGACAATTCCCATTGTCCAATGTTCTACATGTCCTAAAGTGGGACGGAGTGATAACACACCTTAAACAAGACTGCCATATGACGAACGGAATCGCTGTACTTCAGACTTAATGGGAATGTGTGCAGGCATAATACAGTTGGACATCAGTTACAATACGTTTGTACACAGCTTCCACCAGGTCAACTCCGTTCACAGACAGACGAAACTCGACCGCATTATGTTCTTAGTTACTTTGGTATTCCGTGCAAATATTCTCAAAATCAAATGAATTGTTCTTAAGAAGTTTGTGGTGCATTTCTACTCGGTTCTGAAAGAGTGCAATGAATTCTCATCAAGTTCTACTCGTTCTACGTTTTATGTAAGTCTCACACAGATTTTACTGTGTCAACACTGTGTGCATTACGATATGACACGGTAGGGTATACAGACATGCGTTTTCAACATGTTCTCCATTTGGGATTAAAATCTGCCTGTGAAACAAGAACAAATTTGCAGCTGTCAACATGCTGAATGCTTACTTCCTGCAATTGTTACGTTATTGGAAACAGAACAAGGGTACAATGAGTTGGTAGAGCAAGAAACGAACAAGAACATGTTGGGTGAGAAACTGGCTTTAACCTAAGAGGCCAACAGCTGTAGAACATTTCATCAATTGACACAGGATCTCCGCCTTGATGATCATGAGTCCTACAATTTCTTGGGATTCACCCCACCCATGTTTGATGAAATTCTTGAATGCACCACCCCTTCATTAAATAAGATGTCTTTCTTGGTCCACCCTCATTTTTCTGTGGAGGCATGGCGATGTCGATGTTTACATCTTGAAACTGATAATGGAAATAAGAATGGGCTGGCTATCAAACCACGACATGTCTGCTATTACCCCTGCACAAGCTAGAATCAGAGTGAGAATGTAGTGCGAACAGGAAGAAGTGTCTCAGTACGAGCTGATTGAGTTAAGAAAGACTTAGAGCTGGGTAGTGCATGTTAAGAACGTGGTATAAACTGACTATAGACGGGTTTGAACTGCTTGAAAACGTTGTTCACATGGGGTGAAGGCGCATTTCTTCCCAGTCTATACGTAATACCAGCTGTCTGGGGATTGGGCACAGATGAGGTAGACATACTGACAACTGTTTATGATCGAACAAGCATCGTAATTAATATAATCATTACACGTTCTAATGACATTTTCATAAACCATACCATTGAAATTTTGTTCTTTCTCGACACTGTATAAAACATTTGACACCAAATGAATTGTTTGTTTACATGTCAGTAGAAACTTAGTCCTCTGCTATGTATAAGAAGAAAAACTACAATGACTTGGCTGCAAGTTTCAAATCTGGATAATATGAAACAATTCCACACAACATGCTGTCAGACTAGAAGTAAACAGGAAACAAAAATAATTGATTCTAATTACAAGAATAATGTAAACTTTTAATAAATAAATCACCACCACACATTTCCATGAAAACTCGGAGAATCAATAAAATCCCCTGTCTCAAAGAATAAGCTGTAAAACATTATATTAACACCACGTGACCATACAAAATTAGTCGTTTTGTGCCCAGGCCACCACTCTAGACGAGACGAGTGTAAAACAAACATCAGAAGTATCAACATTGGATGTAAATAGACACATTCGGTCTTACTTTTTATGCACTTTTTAACTGCAACACACGACAATTCAAGATGGTGGCCAAAGTGGCTGCCATTTTGATTCTTTTCAAAAGCAAAGATATGTAAAAAAAAACCCTTTACATCCTTTAGCGATACACAAAAGTCAAAATGAAAGCGATCAGATTGATAGTAGTAAAACTATCCATGATTAACTTTGAGATGTTGTCGGGCAGCAAACTAAATGTCACACATAAATGGCCTGTGAAAAAACCCAGATACCACAATCTGAGAGCATTACAGGCCTTATCATGAGCCCAAGACATCATACTACCAGAAAGTAGTGTCAAACCAAATCAGTACTGGTGAGGCTACGAAATCCTATTTTTAGGCCCCTTTTGGGATCCTCCACCTGGACTAAATAGCCAGTTTCAAAATTTGTCTATATGTGAGAGTCTAATGGTTCAGAATAACAATACTAAGGGCCAGTCATATGAACAGTTGGCAATTACAGCCCGCGTAGTTCCTCCCACTGGCACACTTAGGTGTCCACTTTGCTATTCTGCAAAGAAGCCATATTCCTGTGAGACTGAGTCTATGGAGGGTACGGTGTGTTACAGAAACTAAAGCTTGTCATATAGTGAATCATGTTGTCACTTGGTATAAGTGTTGCATACTCCCTGTGGCGAGGTATCATTATTTCATGTAGTCACTCTATATGCCTCTTGTAATGACTAACACTTGAATAACCGGCATGAGTAAAGAGTGAACAGATCTGTTAGGTCTGTATGGGATATACATCTATAGTCTATTCTCCGTTCTTCAGTTGTCTTTTATTCTTTAATATTGTGACATAACTGAACACTAGATTGTATTGGAATTTAATGAAATTTAATGACCATATTTAGGCGGGTTATGGACAAGCCATGAACCCATTTCTTAGTCGTGACATTAGCTAGTCTGTTGTTAGTAATAACTATAGTTATCATGCACGGCTTCTTGTTTCTAAAACTGGTTCCATTTGTGCAAATGCCGTGTGTGCTGTTATGCAAATCAACAGTAGTGTGGATAGTATGAAACATATTGCCTATGTTAAGGTTAATAGTATGGATGCAAAATGTCAAAGGTGTGATCTCTTTGCATCTTTTCCGATGCCGATGGTGACAACGATGACATTGGTAGTTGCCCCTGCGTTCACGCACTGGTTAGCCAAGTGCAGACTGAAATTTATATAAACCATTTAAACATCATATTGCTGATGTCTGCTTCAAACACAATACAAGGCGACTGAATAATTTGAAAACATTCCAGAGGTAGTGACGTTTGTTATTTGCCATGTCCACCACTAGAGAATGAGTTAAAATTTAAAGTCAAAACGGCAATATTTCAGCCATGTCATGTACCTCATGAACAGTAAGTGATACACAATATGTCGTATTGTTCGTCACACAAGCAACACAGAGAAACAACTGAAACAGGCCACCTACTTTGAGGCAAGTTACACCTGTATGGACATAATTCTTTTATTACAAACAAACAATTTGACAATGGACGGGACTGGTATACTTTAAGGAAATGTCAAACAATAATCGGTAGAATGAAAAAAAGACTTAATGCCATTCTTTGATATAATTTCCATCATACGAGATACAATCTTTGTATGGGACCTGGGGAATCACAGACTCATTACATTCTCGAAAATGCAAACACAACAGATCTTCTCAAATCCACATCCATAGTGCATAGCTCCTGTGTAATTACAACAGAGTATTGAAAGTCATGTGGAATTCCGATTGCGTCAATATACGAAGTCTTGCTACTCTTCGGATATTATTTGGAACAAAATGTGTCCATTTGAAACCGCTAGTCCTTTAAAAATCGCTCTCTGTATTAGTTACCTAATTATCACTGGTGTTGCAATAATTACAAGAAGGATGGATACATTTGTTCAATGGTAATGATTTCTTCAAACACTACTGAGTGTATGAAGCAATTGAGGGTGTGTAGCAATGTTGAGACGTAGGTATGCACAGAATGTTTCGTGAGAGCATACTATTGGACATTGTATTTGTAAAATGTTGCAAAAGTTGACTGACTCTTCAGTACTAATTTTAAACTAGCATGTGATTGTGGATACGCTTGTCACCAATAAAGACATGTGAACATTGAAAGCTTGCCAGGGGATAGCCAGCGTTAATTTTGCTTCAAAGAAAGTATTTATCCTGCCATGTCCATATTGGTTTATAAATTGAAGAAGCAGAGACATCCATAATTAATTTTAATATGCCGAATAACTTGAACCCTCGGCACTATATCCTGTTGAATTTCACATTCATAGATATACTCAACTGCGAAACTGATTGGATTGTCTTTTGCCTAAATACACCGTTAGGTGATGATCAGCAGCTGATTTAAAGAATGGGTGACATTTTAACGAGACATTTCTGACTTCAACTGCAAAACAGAGACAACTGTAACATTGATCCTTCTGCATGTTTATATACATGGATGTCTGCCAGAATTATAGCTATTTCGTTGTTTGTAGGTTGAATTGATGCTGTCTGATTCTGGGTAATACGTTTGTCAGTCGTTATCTAATCATCAGGCGCCATCTTCCCGTGACATCCTCAACATTCTGACTTCAAGGTGAAGGGTTGTCGTGGAGGACACAATGCGACCACTCGCTTGTATAATTGAATAGGCTACCAAACATGAAGCAGATTTAAGTGAGTTATGAATAAGCCATTAAGCAGTCTGTCCGCGGTTCTTCCGTTTCTGGTGAGATGTCAGTGGTATTGACTGGAATAATATGAGTAGTGTCTCGTCACGGCCAAGTGGATGCTTTGATACGACATTTTCCCATTTTGTTTGGCTTCAGAGAGCAGCTGTTTAACAACTGACAACACTGTGACAGGGGAAGGAATTTCTTTGTGATAGCTACGTTCAAAATGTCAGTTATGTGATCTTTACTTCTTCCTGGTTAAAGCAACGTCCCCAGTAGCCAATACTTGTCCGTTAATTCTTTGTAAACAGTGTGATGCTCTTCTTGATCAGCATGGTTCATTACAAGTCCCCTTGATATGGCTGTTGAAATGCTGACAGCGTCGGCATTCTGCACTCATTCAATGTCAAATGAAAATGTGGTTGTTTTGTCATGTCATATGAAAGTCATTTATACAAATATTTCTTTCGAGCATTCGAACACTGTGAATATAAGCCTGCGTATGTCAACTATTATCACAAGAATGACCACTATTTAAAAAGGGTTGTGCTCAGAAGATGAACAAATCGGCGACGGCTAAATCGGCTTTTCCCCATTCCAGTAACAGAACTTGATTTGCTGATTTAGATACCCCACTTACAATATTTATGAGAACGTTGCATGCTGTTCTTCTATTAATATGTCAATATGTCGTATATTTAGTCCACAGCTTGGTAGTGCGTTAGTTTTATAATACATTTCCTTTTTGTACTACCCTAATATATCAAATACTTTTGCTCTGCATCACATTAGAAAGGGATGTGAATTTCGTACTTGAGAGGCACTTAGAAGTTGGTGAAGATATAAGACAAGAAAAATGATGGCAGCTTCTTCTTTATTGTATAATACGACTTTTCTAGGCTACTTCTTCTTCGGGTGATTTAAAACATGTGTCGAAAACAAATTGTATAAACCAGATTTATAGGAAGACAGAGACGTACGTGTATATACACTCACTCAAGGTGCCTGCTACAACTTAGGACAAATACTAGGATAGGTTCTGACTTGTCCTAAGTCCATCTAAGTGGAAATCAACATGGTGTGGTACTTGCTTGTTCACCAGTTTTGACGTTGTGAAAACATAATTAACAACAGCACGCAGTTTTTATGAGTTACGATTTTTGAGTTTATATCATCAGTTTATCAGTTGTGAATAAGACTTACTTGTTGCAATACACATATTCTTTAGATCTACAACCGATGTGTAGTTTTATTCTTACCTATTCTGTCCCTTTTTATTCACAACATCGCTCTTTTCTGTCACATTCCTCTGAAATGTCAATGCCAACTCGATAAGGGAAGTAACTTCTGTTTCTTTCCTAAGAGAATTTTCACTTTGTGAGATGACGCATAATGAAAGTTCAAGTCATTAAGAAAATCAAATGGAACTATTTTTTGCATGTCTTAATTCTCTTTTAGCAGACATTCAAAATCTGACGACAAATGTTATGTCCTAGTTTGATAAATGAATTTGATGTGATGAAAATATTGAATATGTTAACATGTAATAATACTTAGATCTGATAAATAGTTCAGATCTATTCGAGTACAAGTTCACTCTATTTGTTTTGAATTTTTATTATAAATATAACTAATTACAATTTGTTCTAGATCACGCAAGTCCACCAAAAGCTGAATTTTACCACTTTCAAACCTTTTACTTCGATTTCTAGTCTCACCATTTGTCTTGTAAACGAGGTCGTAGCCGCCCTTACATATGTTTTTCATGCAATGAATTATAGATAATATTTAGGTGAACTTGAAGGTTCTTTTTCTATCTCACCTACTGAAGAGCTCGCTATCCTAGCTAGTATCTGTTACTCAGCTTAGGACAAGGGTAAGATCGTTTCGAGAATGGGTCTTATCTTAACAGGACTCCTGTCCTAACTAGTTAGGATCTGTCATAGCTGGGATACTTTCGAGAATAGGCACCCAGTATGTTACTCTGCTGTGTTCACATCTCCTTAATCCTGCTTGGAGGAGTGGGTAATGAAACGAACTGGAAACCATCCTGAAATGGTGCAAAATTCAGTTTCAGTTTCCATGGAAACCTACAGTAAATAAAAACCATGGAAAACAGCTGGATCCGCTTGGAGGAGTGGGTAATGAAACAAATTGGAAACCATCCTGAAATGGTGCAGTTTCAGTTCATGGAAAGCACAATGAAACCATAGGAAACTCCCTGGATACCAACTGGAAATGTTGGTTTCCATGACGTTTCTTCTCAGTTTCAGTATTCCAGAAACCAGCTTACCTTTGTAGTGCTTATTCTCTTTGTTTGTGTCAACTGGCTTTACCTAACCCAAATATCATTGTTTTTATTACTCCTTTTCCATCTGACCTGACCCGTGAAGGTCCCGGGGTAGAATAGGCCTTCAGCAACCCATGCTTGCCATAAAAGGTGACTAGGCTTGTCGTAAGAGGCGACTAACGGGATCGGGTGGTCAGACTAGCTGACTTGGTTGACACATGTCATCGGTTCCCCATTGCGCAGATCGATGCTCATGTTGTTGATCACTGGATTGTCTGGTTCAGACTCGATTATTTACAGACCGTCGCCATATAGCTGGAATATTGCTAAGTGCGACGTAAAACTAAACTCACTCACTCACTCCATCTGACCTCATATTGATTCGTTTTTCATACATATACATCTGTGGCTTCATGTAAATCTGGTATATATAATATTTTTCTAATCTGTATTCAATCACCCAAAATGCTAAGCGAGATACTTAAAGGACACATACTCAGAATTAAAGCTAACAATAAGGACCGAGAGTCCTGTTTCTTATAGTACCGATAGCGGGCTTATTGATCAGTTGTAGCCAGTTGAATGGACTGTCAATAATATTTCTGATATCAGCAGTGTATGATATTGACTAATTCGTTATTAGTAAGTACTTTTTCTCCAGTTTCAGAACATGTAGATCTACACACATCCTTACAGTTATTACCAAATATAGATTTAATGACTTTGTATGAGCGAGCTAATTCTCTTCCCACTTGATGTAAAGGTCGGTGCATGTGTGCCAGGTCTAATTATGCACTGTGTGCTGAGATGGAAGTTCCAAATTCAAGTAGATGGATAGGCGGTGACGGTTTCTACTGAATGTGAAAGAAGAGTGTTTCCATTTTGAGAAAATTGGTTTCCTATGTTCTGTCATTTGAAAGGAGGCTGTCTTGGATATTGTTAGTTGGGTGAAATTAACGCTGATAAGGATGGGCGATGTTCTGGATCAACACTATCCAAAGGAGAAATCTATGCTCGAACATTATTCATTCTCTGTCTCTGTCATTGCAGCACTATTTTCTGTGACAGGGAAAACCGACGTAGTTCTTTGTGAAAATTATTCAACTCCCTCAACATGTGTCTTATAGCCTTTATGACTGAGTTGTAATATAATATAATATAATATAATATAATATAATATAATATAATATAATATAATATAATATAATATAATATAAAGGAAAGAAAGAAAAGATATCGTCAGTGTAACAGTGTTAACCCTTCATATATTTCTATATTAAACTACTTATATATATGAGCTGGCACATGCTGAGGGTTGTACCAACGTTATGAACGCCAGGGACGCATTGAAGTCACCTTGTCTACTCGTCAGGCCTTTGTTATACTGCACTGTCTGATCGATCACATTGCCATGAAAGATTCCAATGGAACAACACTTCGTGCATTAATATGCGTGAATTCTCTACGCAAATCTCGACTTTCCACACAACGCACCAATTAGATTTTGCACTGTGTCTAGTTAATCTCCTGTCCTCCTTGATCTTAATAGCAGAGTATTCGTCAACACCAGACCGTGTTCAGGAAGGAGGAGTATTTGCGTTGGATAAGGACATACCTATTTCAGAGACATCTCACACGTAGGAAACACGACCCAAATATCAAATACCCAGCTAAAACGTGTGCATTAATATGCCTGCATGCGTCAACACTGTTGTTGATTGCATGAATGACAGCACACAGATGGAACAAGTTATAAAAACAAGCCAATGCAGTTTCACTGGGGAGAGTAAAGAGTCGAGGATGCTTGATTGGCATTTTAGAATATGCTATATGATGAACACTGAGATTTTTCTGGGTTACGTCTTATTGTTTTTTCTCTGGATCACAACGTATTAGGGGCTTGTCCTGGCCCCATCATCAGGTAGAACTGAATAGAGTCAGCAGTTAAGCCTTACTGTTCAGTTCTACCTGATCATGGGGCTAGAACAAGCCCCGAAACGTTGTGATCCAGAAAAAAACAAGAAGACGTAAACCAGAAAAGTCTCTGTGTTCGGCTTATTCATAACCTACCTAAATATGGTCGTGTTTGTTTTCTGTACATTCCTATACAACTGAGTTTTCCAGGTGTGTCGCAGCCTTTGGTACTAAAATGAGATCTATACGGGATATTAAACTCACTGGCACCAGGGACAATACTCATATGTCTCCTGACTGACAAGAATCTATATTATTATAATAGGATCTTTATATAGCGCACATATCCATGCAACTATTGCTTATTGAAGGCACTGACGTTTGTTTCCCTCGATCATTGGATGTCAGCCTACGCGTCATCGTTATATTTGTGTAAGTGTTATTACGTTGTCATTAAAAGGATGTCAAACTAAACCCTATGGGGAGTATACAACTTTTGCTGCCTCTAGGCGCACCGAGTTTATTGTGGAATTCTTATCCTAAAGAGGTACACACTTCACAGCTGGGTAGACTGGGACCAAGTTTACTACACGTTGCTGCTCCCGCAACTAAGTGTTTGCATGTATGCATGTGGTCACCGTCTGGTCATATAGCAACGGATTCGTGGGATCTTTTAAGTGCACAAGATTGCGTACTGCACACCTGGGGTTGTGACAACACGGAAAGAGTCTGCACACAAAGTAGACTCCAAGGTTTTAGACCCGAGCACAGGTGATCTCGATCCCGACACCTCAACCTCGCTGGATCACTAGCCTGGCGCTTTAGCCAACTCGCCCACCGCGCAGACAATCCACTGATTAACATTTTGAGCATCAATCTACGCAACTTAGATACGATAAAACGCGTCGACCAAGTTTGCGTACCTAACATTGCGATCCCTTTAGTTGCCTCTCACGACATACATGTGTTGCTGAAGAACAGTTCGACGCAATATACAAAGAGCATCATACAGCTCATGCACAAAAGGTCTTTGATCAAAGTAACGGCATTGAAGACCTTTCCAAAACGTTGCATGGCTGTCATGAAAGGAACCAGATCTGTCACCAAAATGACTTCCTAAAATGGACGGCTGCGAAAGGTTTCAATGTGTGTTTAGATTAGCACCTGCCTCGCGTAGACAGGTCCTAGCTCCATAGCGTTAATATTGTCTTGTCGGGTGATTCTACCTGATCAGTGTTACTTGTAGATGACAATGGATACACATGACCTGATGATATCCGTCACTGCAAAGATATATGAAAGAACAAGAGACAACTAAAGAACGCAGAATATACTAACCATAGGTCTCCTCACTCTCTACTTTTCCTAGTTATATTCATTACAAGAGGCATACAGAGTCGTGTCTTCAACCCATGTAATATTGATACGTGTACCTCGTCACACGGACTTTGCCTGATCCGCTTATACAATGCGGCACTACTCCACAAACATGATTCATTATATGATGAGCACCAGTTTCTATAACACAACCTACCCATCACAGACGCTGTCACCACTGGAATACGGCTTCTCCCCAGCTAACATGAAGTCAATATCTACTTGTTCAAATGAAAGGAGCTACACTGTTCATATCATTGATCCTTAGCAGTGTTAATCTGAACCAGAAGACTCTCACATATGGACAAATGTGGAAATAGCTATTGGCTACCTTTGGCACTCAGGTACATCTGTATTTATGTTTTCGCAAGGGAGGACTCTTGTACACGTGGACTGATCCCACGACGAACAATCCTATGAAAGGAAGAGGGTCAAGTCAGGATTTGATGTATTTGTTAGTCATATTTGTGTAAGTGTTAGTCATATTGAAAGGATGTCAATATACAGTCGCCTGATTTGAAACGTTAACAGATACCTACCCTTATATCTGCTATGACTGACTAAAATGTCAGTTGAACAAATCATTCATCATTGCACGGACATGATAGGTATATTAGAGCATTATAATTATCAAAGATAAATCACTTACACTGTGGGAATAGTCCTCGTGTAACGAAATAGTTAGTCAGGCGATTTGTACCCATGAGAAAAACCAGATAAACACGACGACCACACAAGACTGAAGACTGTGATAATTTCCTTAACTCGCTGGTGGGTGGAATGAAGAGAAGAGACACTGGAGCAGTTAGATGCTAATGGTATCAGCGTTACTAAGGATTTGTCAACAGCACCAACTTTTCGTCTCGGTCAGAACGGATTCAAAATATGGTCATTGGCATTCTAGCTGTTTTGGAGTCAGTTGTCATTTTCAATTATGAGGCAAATCATATGCGTCAAATATTCACATTTCTCTGATGGTTTTAGTTTGATTTAGACTATTTCAAGAAAAAAGATTGTTTTGCTTATTCGGCATCAGAATTAGTCTGGGCTTCAATTTTCAGTTTCACTTTCCATACACATCCACAAACTATTTGTCTAGAAAAAATGATTTTTCATAACTATTTCCATGTATATACAAATGCCTTAGATACCACACTGGAGTTACATTCCGTGTATCAAACTGTGTTCTCAATGATTTCTTCCAAGAGCTGTGTCATGTTAATGTGTGGAGTACACAGGTGGACTAACTGAAACGTGCATGGATCAGGAAAACGTTTTCCCATCATTGCGAATATGACGGAAAGCGAATGTGGGGCATCGAGGAACCGATTGGCTTACAAACAACCGATAATGCTGCTACTTTACGAGACAGCCTGAAATAGAGGCGGCTGAAATAGCATCACAATCCTATCAGCATCACATCTGATCCTATTTTACTCCAAGATATGAGGCTGGCCAACATTATTACAAATGTGGAAGTACATGTATATGAATGCTGCTGGCACCATGGCGTGATTCATTAAGTCTTTCCTCCTACATGGCATCTTGTGTTGAACTTGTTTTTCAAAGAGACATTAACACCAACGAACTCTCTTTGATGATGTCACACTACTGTTGTTGCTTCTGAGCGAGAAATTCAAACATGTAAACTCGACACAAACATGGGTCATTTTTCAAAATTACCGACGTATTATATATCAATCATGCAGTTGGGCAAAATCAGTGGAATCTGTTCATTTGAAAGATTATCATGATTTCCACATCAATGATAAGTCGATGGACTGACCCGAGATTGTGATTGTTACAGATGACATCAATACAATGCTTGCATTGAGAAAGGGGATAGTTGAAGATGCAGACTTGTGGAAGAACAATATATCAGTTTGAAGATGCTCAGCCTTTGTGCGGCACGAGATCACTCTGTATTAGATCTGTTATTATTGCTCTGGGTTACTGGGTGACGCTGAATTACAAGGATGCATACATATCTTCAGTGTCCATGATTTCTTCAAGCACCATCGAGTGTTAAAAGGTATTTATATGTTATACCTAGGTAGATATCGAGAGCATATTATCACACTTTGTTCTTGCAAAATGTTAGCAAAGTTCACCGACTCCTTACTAGCTTAAAACAAACGTGTTTCAGTGGTGAAAATGTGGCGATCATGATTTCAGTTACTCTTGTTAATTCATTTCAATGTTGCAATTTGGACCAGGCAGACCAATGATTGATAGTTTACGCAACCATTCACCACACCGACTCATATTTAATCTTTCGCTCTCCGCTATTAAATAGGCCCATTTGATTATCGATGGGCGCTCAGCGCCCGTTTGTCCAGAAATTCAGTAGGATCAGTATCACACACAGGGTAGGCATCTACAGCTCTGAGAGTGTTCATGTGTTTTTTGAGTTAGCAGGCATAAATGAGTGTGTCTAACAATCATACAGAACGTAACAGAAAAGAATTATATTATGCAAAATGGCCGTGAAAGTTTTGGAACTACGTTGAATAAGGTTGAGGCATTGTCTGTGAAAGGCAGATGCACAAACACAGGGCTATCGCCACCCCTTGCGGAAAGGTTTGCCTTACTCTACCCCTGATAGAGATCTCGACCGAAACCCCCCATCACATCAGTTGTCGTCTTAAGCGGATCTCCTTCGAAAGGTATTAACTCAGCTCTGAATAATATCTGAACAGTAAAGACACCATAAATATGTTCAAAACACACCAGAGAAATGCTGGCATACTGTAGTGTTTGTCTATTAGTTAACGCTGCCCCTAGCATTATTCCAACTCTACGTATAGCAGCGGTCTGTGAATAATCGCGTCTGGACCAGACAATGCAGTGACAAACAACAAAAGCATCAATTGGGCTGCGAAAACGTGCATCAACCATTGTAGCAAACCTGATCACCCGATTCCGTTAGTCACCTCTTACGACAAGCATCGTTCCTGAATGCTGTTGGAAATGAGACGTGTCGGCCTGATGTGTTCAACGTTCTGTTGGTAACAAATAATCGATGCGATAACGCAGAAACAGAGCAATGTTTAAACCACGATTCCTTTAAGAAATTATCATACCATTGCTGTCTAGTAATTTCACACGAACTGTCGAAGAGTATTGCTGTGCCATCAAGCTGTATTGTTTATAGTTGCAGGGTGCTGCGTACACTGTCTAGCGTGCTGTTTTGAGGTCACCATTGCCTTTTGTCATACCTGATCCTAATGTCCTTCAAATTGCACTTCTGTGCACTCGTACCATATTTTCGCGCATTAGCGCTATCTGACAGTTGTGAGTGTTGATATACCATAGCTGTGGCCCTGTCGCCACAAAGGTTGTTGTGATGCTGTATTGTTGCTTTTTGCTTCGTGGCACAAAGTCAAGCTAATGTATCGTCGCGCACTGCTGTTGTACTTAGTACTTTAGGACCAAGGAAATAAGCAATTGTATGCTCACACTATTGTCTAAACCTGACAAATTGGAAAACCCCCTGCCACATGCCTCTCTGTGGGAAGGATCCTTCCAGTCATTATGCATCGTCACTTGAAGTCCAATATACCTTGAGATTAGACAATATCAAAACCTAGTTTATGAGGGAGTGAGTTTAGTTTTACGCCGCACTCCGCGATGTTCCAGCTATATGGAGACGGTGTGGAACAGTTAATCCTTTGATCAACAGCACAAGCATCGATTTACGCTACTGGGATGTCATGTGTCAGTCAAGTCGAGCCTGACCACCCGATCCCTTTAGTTGCCTTCCTAGTTAATGAGGCAAGTGAGTATTTCAAAATATTGATCATACTGCATTTCGGCCAGAGCTCAATCGTCATTTTCTTGTTTGAGTGTGCAGCCTTTTAAAGTTTTTGTTAAGACCTTCGTAGATGAAGTTTTGCTGCTTTTCTCACACTGAAGAGACAGCCAGCCAGTGAGATCTCCAACACAAATATCGAATTTGCCTGGCGTGGTGTGTTCAGATCCTGATTTCTCATGCCCAAATAATCTGATTCCTTCCCCTGCTAGTAACTCTCCTGCTTTCTTTGATCATAATAGTAACGCTGTGTATCAGTTACCGCTCCGTGATATCTCTTGACGTCATTCAGCTATGAATACAGGTACATCCTTGCTTGGAAAATACATACATTTTCAAAAGAGTCATTAATATTTACCAGCAGTACTGATATATATCAAACTTACGGAAGCAGATTAGGGCCACGGTGAAAATTCTTTTGGTGTCACTATCTCCTACGTAGGACTTACTATCTCCTACGTAGGACGTAATATACGTCCTACGTAGGACTTAGTACTTAGTATCTCCTACGTAGGATTTAGTATCTCCTACATAGGACTTATTTATCTCCTACGTAGGAATTACTACTTAGTATCTCCCACGTAGGACTTAGATAGTGACACCAAAAAAAAGTTTTCACCGTGGCCCCAATACGCTTCCGTACAAACTCATAGGCAAGCATGACTGAATACATTCTGTGTGTAAAATTTCCACACTTTCAAGATATTTCCCTTTAGTTAGGTGTGGTCACAAAACATTATTTCTCAATCACTTGCGATTCCGCCCCAGAAAACAACAGGTCACCGAAACTTCATGTCTTTTATGGACATCCTCTGTCAGAAAAATAAAAAATAATTGAACCCTCATGCTGATAACTGACCAAAGGTCTGCATGAACTGGCTGCATTTATTTCAAGTGACCCATCTCCTATAATTTGGCCTCTTTTTGCCTTTTACATCCAATGGAATTTGAGTTCTCGGATGATCGTAACTGATCACCCTGTTGATAAGTGTCATCGATCCCTTTAGTGCAGCGCACTGTTCTTCTTTACAACCACTATGCCACAGGATACAATCAGGTTCAGTTTGCATCGAGTTGTACAAATGATTTTACCACGTACCATTTCAATACTTGACTGTATGCCGTCACAGCGGCGGAAGGAACTTCCAGCATAGCCAAGGATCAAATTGAACATTTTTCTGATTGATTGCCATCTTGTTCTGATAAAGCTGAGGTCACCGCTACTCATGCTTCCGACCACAAGTTTCATGTATCAGGGCACGCTTGTTGCGTCCTCGTAACACAATTGGTTTATCAAGGTCGTGAGACAGGTTTTGCTGACATCATTTTAAACTTCATTTGGTTATAATCAAGGTCAAAAGTTGTGTTCACGTCAAAGTTGAATTCCCAAAACACAACAAAAAGTCATATATTGCTTTGAGATATAGGTAGAGAACAGATGAAATTTATACAATATTTTAATATAACAACACTTCGGAGGGGAGCCCACAAAACATACTCTCACGGCTATTTCAGTATAATGATAGTTCGGATGGCGTTAAAAATATGAAAAGGTAACATTTACATGCTAAGAATGAACAAGAACACGCATGTAAATAATACTGCAGTTGTAAAGTTTAAATGTCATTTCTCAGATATGTATCTAGAACACATATGCTTGCATACTAATAGTAGTAAAATAGTAATAATAACAAATGTATTACCATCATTTTCTGCCAACAGTATGAAACATAAACAGGAAAGATGCTGAAAAACATGTTAATTTATGCATGCCGCCACACTCTCGGGCTCATCACGATATCGCACGTTTGGCTTTCATCTAAACATTTCTTTTTGCGCCTTGCAGCGATAAGGTTGGTGTGAATTGGGATATCATATAGTGTGCCTTGGTATGTTGGGGGTCACTGTTCACTGTGAGGATAGATGCATAAAAACATGCATTCAAGTAATCATTATCGGCATATTTTCGAATTTAAGGAAAACTGAGTCAAACATATGTCAAGTGCTTCTGGCATGACAATTTTGGTAACTAACATCACACACATTTGTCGCATTATAGATGTCAAAAAAGTACAAGGAACGACTGTAGAAACGAAATGTTATAAAGAACTGTTGCTCCTTGTTTACCTATGCTTACCTGCTTATCTATTTTCCAGGTGCTGTTGAGGAAGCATTCATGACTATGAGCTGCTCGTATATGGATACACATGAAAGTATAAAATGGGGAGAGGAGAGGTCTAGTTTCAGTTAGTGCCCCACGTCAGCAATGGGGAAACGTCTTTCCTGATACAATTCTCTTGTCATAATCTCTAAAATGACCTACTGGGTATTCATGACTAGCAGAGAATTCAACCAGCTATTCATAGTCTCCACCTTAAACATCTGCTTTTGCTTTTGGATTTGGAAATACAATGTCTTAAGCCTAGTTATGAGTGTCCCCATACTATGGTTATAATATTTGCTCAAAGCGGTGTACAACTATAGACACTGTTTGTAAATGTTCTTACAGAAATATGGGAACTGGTCTGACGTATTTATGAAACATTAACTGAGATTAGAAATGACAGACCACTCACCAAATTTAATTTGACCCAATAATAGGTCATGAACTATTTATGCTTTACACGCTCGCACAAATATAATTTTGAATAAATAAATTGTACAGAGGATATTTTCAGGAAAGTGTTTTCAGTTATCAAAACATCATGTTGTGTGTTGTGAATTGGCAAATGGTTCAAGAATTTTGGGGTGTCGTCTCATATATCAATCAATGTAAGTATAATTTTCATTGTCTTTGGGATGATGGCATTAAAGTGCTTGCGATTAGAACCATGTAAATAATCGAATCCGAACTAGGATGGCCATATTTCACATGATGGCACAACCACACTCACAAACAGGATAAACTTTGGGGAATAAATTCATTTTATGATTGAATCCAATAGGACAGGAACGCTAAAAGATATCAAATATGCGTTTCCTTTCTCTTTATGTTTGCACAGCAGTATTACTCTAAAGGATGTCTGTTGATCTGACAATGTTGGCATCAAGATGAACAAGCAATCCAATGTGGGTAATATGGCTCACAGAAACAATTCAACGAGAGTTTTCAACAAATCAACCCTGTTCCAGACCAAAACTAACCTAGATCTTCACTGGTGTCTTTACATATATGGGAGACAAATGAGTTACGAGTCACTTTGTACGTCTTTTGATAGCATATATGCAGCCATGGAACAATACTTGTTTCTTTACGTCTAGTACCCGTGGTCTTCTGCACTAAAAGCAAATGAACTGAAACAAAATTCGCCTTACTTACTAATTACCATCCTTGTACTACTCCAAAACGTAATCAACGAACCTTAAACCTAGAAGTTGTGTGAAGAAATCATTTGTCAACTTATCCAAATCCACATGATTTATACACAATGCCCAACTTCTTAATTCTTTTTGTTCATATTCAACAAATTAACTATTTATGTCCACAACAATATTGGTATAAAGATCTTTTATCCCATATTCCTGACTACTGTACGTAGTAATTACTGTGGAATATAAGGTGACTTAATCAATGGCGATACTTCCACTTATGAGTAGAAAGTGAGCATTAGGCATGATGTCTGTCTGGATTATCAGGTAGAATATGCTCTGAGTATCTTATGTTTTTCACAAGAGCCAGATTAACAGGATCCAGTGTTCAGTCCGATAGCCTTCCATCCCACAAGAATGGACGTAATTGTTGCCTCTGCTTTCCAGATTAGGAACCTTCCTGTATCCATTATTTATAAACAGTATGAGCAAAGTAATGCTGATGTCTGTTTTAGTGATGAAGTGAGTTCCAGATCCATAGAGAGTTTAGAAAGCTAAAATAGTATTTATCATTTCGGCTGTAGCAGTTCTGAATACATACCATGTAGCGGTAACGTTCCATCCACTTCGAGGAACATAAACAACGGGCGATACATTTATTGTGTAGCAGACAATAAAACCATTCGTAAATGGACACAGCGGTTATAATTAAAGGAAATGTCAATGGATCGGAGGATAATGACATGACATTCTTTGACATAGTTCCATTATACAAGATACAGTGTTGGAACAGGGGAATCAAGGAGGTATTATATTGTTGAAGATGCAGACCTAACAAATATTTCCTCATCCACATCCGTGGTTCAAAGCTCAGTGTAATTCCAACAGATGATGGATAGTCATGTTTAATTCCGATGATGATAAATGATTGAGTCAATATGCGAAGTCTTGATACTCTTCGGTTATTAAAATAGTAAATGCCAATTTGAAGACGTTAATTCCTCCTGGAGGACGAAACGAGTCTCTGTATGTAATTATCACTTGGGTGGAGACAAACAGGTGAAGGGAAATTACAAGGAGAATGTTTTGATACTTTTGATTCCTTCAGGTGTCATCGCGGGTAACGAGCAATTAATCAAATGTAGTCATATTGACGCATAGGCATTCACTAAATATTTAATGAAAGTATGTCGTAAGGAGCTGTCTATTAGTGTTAATGGGTATGTAAACCTAGTTGCCGTGCAGGTTCTCCACCGGGAGCATAGCCCTTCTGACAATCTGGGTAATGCAGAAGGCTGCAGTGTTGGGGAACTTTCGCATTCTCCGGAAAGTGGGTTCGACAAGGCAGTGTTTCTTGGGAGAAGTCGCTGCGTGCGTGTAGAGAGGGCGACAGCCCTGAGCTGATGATGAGCTTTGCCAGCCTGACGGGTTCACCCGAATCCTCTCTGCTGCATTTCTATCTCAATGTGTAAAATATAATAATGCTGGGCAGTAGAGCGATGGGAGTAAACCAGGTGAAGTCCTTTACCAAGTCTGTCCAGAGTCGGTCCTTTGTGGAGAAACTGTCTGAGAAGCCATTGCAACGTGTGTACATGCAATGTGTGGAACAGAACAGCAATCCATCACCTTGTCAGTGGATGCCCTCCCATGGCACAAACAGCATATCTCAAAAGGCATGATGGCATGGCTCGCAGCTTTTACAATCGTTTCCGACAAGCCTGTGGCTTTGACCCCGAGGTCCATTCATGGTACGACCCTGAACGTGTCCAGGGCGTCCTGGAAAATAATGCTTTTAAACTTCTCTGGAATAGGCCAATATACAGCCTGAGACCAATTCCAGCTAACAAACCTGATCATGTCTTTTTTTATAAAGCCAGTGAAATTATTTATATCATTGAATTTTCTGTCCCTTTTGACGGCAACATGATTGTCAAGATTCAGGAAAAGCATGATAAATATGCAGACATCGCCTTTGAAATGTCTCGCTTACATCTCAAGTACACTGCCGTCAGGCTTCCCATTGTTCTCGGTGCCCTTGGTTTGGTACCTCCTGAACGCAGATCAGGAGAGTGCCCGGTTTCTCCAGCCCTTCTGACAATCTGGGTAATGTAGAAGGCTGCAGTGTTGGGGAACCTTCACATTCTCCGGAAAGTTCTTGGTGGGTTCGAATTGGCAGTGTTTCCTGGGAGAAGTCCCATTCACTGTCTGGGCTGCGTGTAGAGGGGGCGAGGGCCCTGAGCTGATGATGAGCTTTGCCAGCCTGACGGGTTCACCCGAATCCTCTCTGCTGCATTTCAATCTCAATCTGTAAAAAATAATGATCATTATGGCTTTGAGTGCACTAACACCGTTGAGAAAAAGAACACACATGTGTAAAAACATCAGATAATATCATGCTGGTAAATAGTAAGGTAATGTCGTGTCATATAATAGGAAGAGTCAGAACAACCCAATGAAAGGGTAACAGATAAATATAACCAATGATTAGTTACATTAGTTACTGCGTCATCGGGAAATAGATTTTACTTTCCATATTTGGACGTGAAAATGATACTTTGTAACCAGCAACCGAAAATAGCCAGAAATAACACAGAATTCGGTTTAAAAATAAATGACGGTTAAATGTAAGGAGATATAAAACAAACGGGTTTATATATTATATAAAACTAGATCATTTGTGTATCAAGAAGCATAGAACAGAAATACGACTCGAATTAAGGTACCTTTACGGAATGAGATTTCGCTTCGGCATCTTTTGTGAGGGAGGGTCGAAAGTATAAGTAACATGTGTTTTCAAATTTGACTTTACAATTAAATGGCCAGCGCAGATACATGGCTCGAAAATAAGATGGAGTCAAACTATTCCATTCGCTGCTGTTTGGAGACTTCTAAGGTGGGTTAAAGGTCATTAATACGGTTTGTCTGGTCCAGGCTCGATAGACCATCTAATCAAATACATATAACATATGCATCATCAGTGTCTGTTTGGGTTTTGGAAGTAACATTAAATCTATAAACACTGGAAATAAGTATTTGTTTGCAATGATCACGACTCAACTAGATTACATACCAATAACAATAGAAGTGATTTTACAAACTCCCTGAACAAAGTAACGTCACTGAAGTTGATGAAGTACGGTGAATGTCAGTGCTCCAGAAATTATTTGACAAGTATTAGACGTGATAGACTATATTCCGTAAACATCCGTGAAGAATACAGCCATGTAGAACTAATTCGTTCTCTATGTTTCTATTCGATTTAAATATGACGAGCGTTGCTAATGTTTTATATGGGAATATTGAGAACTGACTAGAGGAGCTCTGAGACCATTCAAGTAGCAATGGGATGCGTCCCACATGCACAATAGGACGAACACATGTTCCACAAATCGCCTATGTCATTCACAGCGTAATGAGTTGAGGATCCTCATATCGCTATTGATTCACCCTTACAATGAACAGTTTGTGTTGAGAGCCAATTCTAAACATCTGTCGATCACGAAGTGTGGAGATCATGAGTTGGTATACGCTTGTCATTTCACTACCAGTCATGTCATGACGCTTTCAAACTCTAATCTCAACCAGATAGCACAGAATGGACTGTGCGCTGGTACAAGAGAGGCAATGAGTTTAGAAGTTGTCCGGGATGAATGGGTGTTTATATCAATCATGCTGTCATATAAATAAACGGAATATACAAAATGGTCCTCGTGATTTGCAAACATGGTGAACTGACCTGAGGTCTTGAGTGTGACAGGCAAACGCACTCAGCACTGGGCTATCGTCACACCTCGACACGCTAATATGTAGGATAGAGTTGATATGCCTTTCGCGTTCTGCTGGCGCACCGTAAGACTAACATTGTCGATCTAGGGTATTGAAGAAACGTGCGAAGGGACGCTGTCTAACCATCAGGAATGGGAGGGGCTACCGCATGATTCGGTGTATGACAGATGCTTACGTGCTGCCACAAACTGGCTGTCGAATTTGATTTGAGTTCGAACAACATCTGAGGTCAAAATCCTTCCACCTACCTACCAAGAAGGCATTTTCATTTCGTAACGTTACCCCTGTGGATAGAGCTCACTATCCATTTTCGGATTCGCGTCTTCGTTTGCAGTCTTGTGAAGTTTGTTCAGATCGAACTGATTGAAAAGTCGAAATTTGCATGCACGCATGTTTTACATTGACGAGACAAACCGCCACTGCAACCACCAACATATATCGAACTTGTCTGATGTGACTCCAGACCTTTCATGCAAAAGTAATTTAATTCCTTTCCCGGTCCAGTAACTCTTCTGTTTGCTTTGATCGTGATAGTTGTATTGTGTATCAGTTATCACTCCGTGATACCCTCATTCCACTATGCTTTGATGCACTTACACCTTTGCTCCGCAAATTACATCTTCCGAAAGTTCACGAGGTTTTGAAGCAGTACTGACCTTCATTGAACGCTTAGTGGCAACTCTCACTGACAACACTTCCAAACTCTACAAATGCTACCCCTCTGGGATGTGTTGTCACACTGATTCCGTGGTATAATCATCTACAAGGGTTCTGTAGTGCAATTCTAAATCACTTTAGAGAGGATTACAAATCTGAAAATATGCCATGGTTGGCCATGAGTGCCTCTGTGCGAATGGACAGGTCCCCGAACCCCATGCTGCGCTCTTTGTACATGTGAGTGTGCTTTCCCCGTTTACAGTCAACAGAATCTGACTCAGTGGGCGATCGAGGATGGTTGTTATCTTGACGTTGTATGTTGTATTTAAGGACCATGACGTGATCCTGATGATTGACAAACGAAGGTCTACGATATAGCTATGTAACATTTGCTTCAAATTGTATTGCTTATCAGTATCAGATAATAAAACCAGGATCATCACATTGGCAAGAAAAAATTCAAACGTAGTCGAGGATTAAATTGGCTGATTGTTTGTCTCGTGGCCAAGATAAGTCAGAGGTCATTGCCCAGTTTATCATGCTTCCAACCACAGCCTTCAAGGTATAGACCTGACATAGACCGAAGGGATCAACACCATCCTCACCCTTCCACATTTATTCTGTTGGTTGGCTGACGATCGAAACTCTTGGAGATTGGTTGAAGAAGTCCAGAAGTGCGTTATTGTTGTATCATCTTTCACTTTGTATAGTTAGGTCATCCAGTTCAAGATTATAGATACATGCATCCATATTACTGTAAACACCTTATTTCCGAATTACAGGATCAATTACTCAATTCAATATAAACTGTTTCCAGTATGAAAAAATTGTAACTTTATTCTACTGTTGAACACAAATTTCGGAATAGAAATTGAAAGACGACAAAACAGCTTACGAAGTGCTGCGAAAGACCTTTAAAAGGTTTTGCTTTCTGTGTTTTCCAATCAAGAAATCCTGTTTTCCATGTGTTGTCTGAACAGGCATGAAGTAGCACTCTCATGCAATCATTAAGAAACGAACGGCGCTCTGATGAGGGGAGAATTGTGATCTCCCTACGTGTACAGTGGGGACAGCTTCTTTACTGTCTTACTTCTTTTGTCTGTTTCTCTATAATGCGATTTTTTAAATAACAATAAACGAACTCTATTTCTGGTGTCCCCTACACATACTCGCACGATATTCAGAATATATTTTTTCGGTTACTAGATTACGATGTGTTTTTTTAAAATGGCATATGGTTGATAGAAAGTTCTTGCATACCGATTTTATTATTTTCCATTTTGCCTTTTCAATAAAACAATTTATTTTGCCATACATTGTGTTTGGAAATAAAGCAATGGAACAACAAAAAATCTTCTTTTTTTCAAAATGTGGAAAGTTTGACTTTCCTTCCTTTAACCTCCTTAAGGTCTGAAACAAAGTCAAAGCAAAAGGAACATATCAGTTGGAATTGTTATTGTTGAATATACTTGAAAATATATGTTCTGAATGAATTTACTTGAAATATACGCTTTGAATGAAATTACTTGAAATATACGCTTTGAATGAATTTACTTGAAATATACGCTTTGAATGAAATTACTTGAAATATACGCTTTGAATTAATTTACTTGAAATATACGCTTTGAATGAAATTACTTGAAATATACGCTTTGAATTAATTTACTTAAAATATACGCTTTGAATGAATTTACTTGAAAATATACGCTTTGAATGAAATTACTTGAAATATACGCTTTGAATGAAATTACTTGAAATATACGCTTTGAATGATGCTGTTGTAATCTCTGTGACGGGATCCTCAAGTGTAGTTTACTATCAGTCCCTTATTCTTTTTACAAGAGTCAGCTGCACTCCAGTGATCAGTCTAATATCATGATTCATGAGATTTATGATGTTCAAAAACAGTTTGAGGGTGTTACTAATGAGGTTTGTCATATACACGCGTACGGTTTGAACAATAACACTATAGGTCAGATGCCTTTCCAAGAAGATTTCTGATCACCAAAAATATTTATCCTTCAGGCAATTTCAATTCTGAATACATCACATATAGCTGAAACGTTCTATCCACTTCGAGGAAAAGTATTGACGGTGGACCCCGTGTGACATTTCTTGTATTGCAGGCAATTAAACCATCATAAAAAAGCCTACGGTTATACCTGGAGGAAATGTCAAACGATTATCGACAGACTAATGAAACTTAATGCCATTTGATATAATTACCATCAAATGAGATGTCTTCACGTGAACAGGGGAATCACAGACGAATTAAATTATTGAAGCTGCCGATATAACAAGTCGTCCTCATTGGAGCACAGCTCAGTGTAATTTACCCAAAAATGATGGATAGTTGTGTTTAACACCAATGCTTATAAACAGTAGTGTCATTATAATACGACATCCATGTATTGATAATCCTCGTATTTTATGTAGAAGTAAATGATGTCAGTTGGAAGACGTTTATGTTGGACCAGGTGAGTCTCTGTATTAGCTATGTAATTATCGTTGGTATCGATACAATTTGATGAAGGTCAATTACAAGAAGAGGGTATGTTGATGATTCCTTCAAGCATTGATTCTCACAAGCAAATGAAACTATCATGTACATTAAGGTATATTTGAGAATATTTAATCAGAGTATGTTATGAGACATTGTCCTCTTGAACTGGTTCCAAGGTATTTCGATCACACCGAACAGGGAACATGTAAAATTATTGCTATAATTTTATCAACACTTCTCCAACATTGAACATGTTACTCTGGTACATGTCTCGGTTATAACCTATTTCTCAGAATGAGTGTCGTAATGCAACATTTTAATAGTTCCTACAACTTTAAACGTTTCTACAATTAAATGAAACTTCACTGAAGTAGTGTAATGCCTGTCACGAGGATTGTGTTCTGAAGATGTTCATGCATGTCGATTAGTGTCACGTACCTAATAAATAAGTACATACCTGCGAATCAACCGGCAACACCAACACGACAGATACATAATGAATGAGTCATTACTTGGTCAGAGGAGCCGGTGCAGTAACCTTAAGTGCCAGTCCGTGTCAGTGGTAATAGCTTTATGAAGATGGACACATCGAGGTTTTACTACAACTGTATGTTAGGAGTAATGAGCTAGAAGAACCATTGTCCTTTCAAACAAAAGATCCACACACCTTCTATCAGGTAGGTTAATGATGGCATGGGAAAAAAGGGAAGCACAGCCCTTCTGTATTTTCATACATCACGACACTGTCACGTATATTTGGGACATATAGTCTGGGCGTACAGCATTGGACTTATGTTGAGGAATCTGTTTGGTACCTGCTGGGAACATGGGATCGTTATTGTACTGGTCAGGGAGGCGGTTTAGATAGTTTAGATATTTTTACTTTCCAAAACTGACTCTCTCTTTTTCTTTCTGTCCATCTGTCTCTCACTTATACATAATACTACATAGATATGTGATCTTGCTTGACTGAGTTGAATATTCCATCACAAGGGATAGATATTTCAAATCACGAACTATGAAGGATCTTTTTAGTACCATAAGTTCTCGTTTAATTCCAGCATTTTAAAAAAGACTTAGATTTGATAGCAGACTTGTAAATAGATAAATATTTTATGATTGGAAGTTTAAATCGATAAATAAGATTGTTAGTAGCTGTATCCTCGAGGGGGGTTAAAGTACTGTAAAATTATTGTCCTCGTGAGACAATACATAAGTCCACAAACTATCAAAGTAAATTCAAACTCTCCGCTATTTTAATCACAGTATATATGTCCTTTTAAATGTGTGGCTAGATGTGCCTAAATTGCTAACGACTGAGGGTCTGGTGTAAATCTATCTAGGATCCATGCAGGTAGCAAAAGTAACGTAAGTCCCCATGGTCTCTAGTGTGGTGATCTAACTTCAGTTGTTGGAAATCTATAGCCCATTTTTATATTGTATTGTCCACTATGGTTAAACTGTCTTAGATTCAATCACTACTCTTAAATGGATATATGTGATATATATTAGTGGTTTTACTGTTCTTTGTCAACAGGGTTTTAGTTTCTTATATTTGTTCATTTTACAAGGTCATTATAACTTGTTCACGTCACGATATGGCTGCAATATTGCCGATGTGACGATAACTACGTATTAACTCACTCACTCACATAGATATGTGACGAACTAAAACTTTAAAAATGAAGCTGATTATATTTTGTAAGGATTTCAGTATCCACGACAAGTGCTAATTCTGTCAAAAGTTGATAAACTCTGTAGAGCACTGAACTGACGAGACATGTTACCGAGACAACGATTAAGGAAGTAAAGGAACTATGACACTATGGGAGAACTCTAATTTCCTGATGGGCCCCACGAGGACAATAGGAAGAACATCTACACTACTACAATGCTTATGTCAGCGTAACGAGCAGAGCATCCTCAAATCGCTATTGATTCACTACTAAAACCCAGACAAGGCATCTGCTCTTATATACGAAATTCAATTTTTCTACCGTAATGAATAACCTGGCCATGTAGACCCCATTCCGAAGCATCAATGCAAAATGAACAAGGAAAAAAACCAGACTGTTTATTGAATGTAATTTGAGCATATGGTACCTGCTATTAGCTGTCTGCTTGTTATGATTTAAACTCACAAAACCAGATTTCTGTCTTGAATGTAGGACATGCATTGACAGGAATATTGAACAAGATTGTTTTTCAGTCAGGCTGATTTTGCAAAACATGTTTTCAAGATTATTCTTTAGAATTACTGACAGTGAACGTACATACTCCCATTAACACAAAAACCTTCCATTTACTGAAATAATTTGTTATATATTTCATAATCTGATTGGAGGTCCAGTAATGCTCGTCTGGCTTAAAAAACTGACAGGTTCGCTGACTCTTTAAACAAACAGTATGACGTTAATGTTGGGTCGTTATTTTCGACACGCTTATTGCTTCATGTAGACATTTAAATACCGAAATAAGGTAGACTAGTAATTAACAATATTGTCACGAACCATATAGCAGCTACACAATGAAAATATATGTTCTCCACACCCCTATGAACACACCCTTATAATACAGAATGGCTACTGAACACTAATCTGTCCAGGAATCCCAAAGGATGTGCACCATAGACAGGTTTTAGTAGACTGCGTATAACCTGTGTTTGTAGCTTAAGAGAGAGACACTGAGTTTTTGAGTTGGCAAGGGGATTTCTATCAGTTAAGCACATCGTAACTAAAATAATATATATGTAGCCTAAACCAGTGATTAACAGCATGAGGATCAATCTACGCAACGGAATAAGATGACATGTGTCATCGAAGCCGACCACCATGGGTTACTGAAGACCATTTCTTGCCGGGATTGTCACTGTTGGTACGGAACCTGGAAAATAATCTTTTGTATTTTGTAGCCATATTGAATCGACCTGAAGAACTGAGCATGATAGGCAAATGTTCACTAAACTGGGCTATCGTGGAGAGTGAAAATGCTAGAGCTGGTTAACATTTCTCTAAACGTGATTCAGATCTCCGACCTCACCCTATTTAAACATATCCGTTTTCATCCTTAAATGTGGGTACTGAATGATGTACTCTGACCAATTATGCAACTATGCTACAAATGTTTGTTCTACAGATAAAAAGACGAAATCTAAAACATATCCAGGGAAACATTCACATGCTGCAGTGTGTGCTGTTTGGCCCACATTACCTTGCGTTCGAAACGCCGCATGCTGTTGTCGCATTGTAGGCTTTGAAACGTGTAAAGGCAGACTAGCTGACCGTCGCGTGAGGAAAGAGTTGCAACATGCGTTGTGGCGAGACAGATACTTATTTTTCGCCATACAACGGAACTTGCTGTCAGATATGACTAGTGGTAAGGTAATATCTAAGGTAAACACCGTTCCTCTTACCTACTAAGGAAGCATTTTCTGTTAGTATTTTAACCTACGCCTTACAGAGCTCACTAGTCATTTTCTCGTGTCAGCAATCGTTTGAAGTTTATTCAGATCCAGCGCAATGAAGTGTCGAAATTGGCATGCACACATATTTCACACTGATGAGACAAACGGCCAGGGCGACCTCAACGCACATATCGACTTTGTCTAGCGTGGCTTGTACAATTCCAGACATTTCATCCGAAACTAATTTGATTCTTTCCATGTCGAGTAACTCTTCTGCTTTCTTTGATCTTTCGTGAATCGGTTACCGCCCGCTGACACCCCTTAACGTCCTTCAACTATGCATTGATACCCCTGTTTGGCAAATACATACATTTTCCAAAAGGTCACTAGTTTTAGCAACAGCAGTGATCTATATACATCAAACGCACAGGCAAATATTGCTGAAAGGAAAGGTGTCTGTCAGGTTTCTAAATCGGAAGCCATTCCCTGGTCGAACATGAGTGATGTTCGGCATGTCACCATGTTCCGATAGTATCGTAGGTGACTGTTGAGTTGTTTGTGCTCACCCTTCTCTCTCTTGCTCACCCGTGATAAGCGGCATGTCACCATGATGTTCGGCATGTCACCATGTTCCGATAGTATCGTAGGTGACTGTTGAGTTGTTTGTGCTCACCCTTCTCTCTCTTGCTCACCCGTGATAAGCGGCATGTCACCATGATGTTCGGCATGTCACCATGTTCCGATAGTATCGTAGGTGACTGTTGAGTTGTTTGTGCTCACCCTTCTCTCTCTTGCTCACCCGTGATAAGCGGCATGTCACCATGATGTTCGGCATGTCACCATGTTCCGATAGTATCGTAGGTGACTGTTGAGTTGTTTGTGCTCACCCTTCTCTCTCTTGCTCACCCGTGATAAGCGGCATGTCACCATGATGTTCGGCATGTCACCATGTTCCGATAGTATCGTAGGTGACTGTTGAGTTGTTTGTGCTCACCCTTCTCTCTCTTGCTCACCCGTGATAACGGCGATCATAGCTCGTCGAATATGTTTCGGTACTCCAGGATATGGGAACATGTCGGGAGCCATGACTATGTTGCAACTAACTTTGACCACAAAATTACATTATCCAATTCAACATTATGTCAGATGTCCGCATTATCCAAAATGATTGTTTTCAAGGTATCGAATTACTTGTCAGGGACTTTTGCCGCTGGTTGGTTGTTGTGTAACGCCGTACTCAGAAATATTTTAAATATATGGTAGCGGTCTGCAAAATATCCAATCTAGTCCAGACAATCCAGTGATCAGCAGCATGAGCATCGATCTACCATTACATATAGGAACAATTGAAACGTATCTGGAAAGTGCTCAAAATTTATGTATCGTCCGACCATGATGTAGTTTTCTCCAGGTAGCTAGAAATATTTAGAAAGTGCTGTATGTATGGTCGTCCAAACATGATGTAGTTTTCTCCGAGAGAACAGTAACTTGATGCTAAGTGAGCGACACCTACAATGTATCATTTCTGCTATGGATTTATCGTCCACAGCTTCCCCTTTTCATTTGGAATGACAATGTGTAAAGTCAACTTCTGGTGTCCGTGTGTTGTGCCATAATAGTGCTTGAACATTGCTAAAAGTAGCGTAAAACCATTCTGATGTGATGGCTTCTTTGAATGAACCATGAGCTCATTAAAACGTTTAGTACCATCTTGAATATTTCTGGAAAATATACCGAGATTAAAAATGCCATAGCACTTAGCAAATTGGATTTGTCCACATATTCCCCGATAATGCACCGTGCACTATTTTTGATTGACAAACATGCATAAAACCATCCTGAAATTAGTATAGTGAGCGCATCAATGAAATTCTCTCAAAAATGTTTTACTATGGGGCTTCTTAAAATACGAATTAACTGTAGGTCTTCCTTTTAAAACGTAGGGTTGTATTGATAAGACGATATCGTCTGAATATTCTTCTGCAGAAAAATAGTTAATTCAGACGCTGATAATAGTACTGACCAAACATGACAGTACTAATGTCTTCAGAGCCGAGGCTCAGATCCTGATACAGTGACGTGGAGTCAAAACCACTGTACGTTGTGCGGGTTTGATTGACAAAAATTTTGGTGATACTTTCCCTACTTTTGTAAACATAGTATGTACATAATATCAAGACTGCCTTGCAGTTACACTGTCAGGTGTTGTCGTCGATACATTTCTCTATGCTGATGTACTGTATTGTGCTGGTGTCGTATTGAAGCGTGCTTCTGGCGGTCCAGTAGTAAAAACAGTTGTATGAACGGTGCTCAGTGCCTCAGGACTGAATGTGCAGTTGGTGGGTTTAGGAGGAGCTGCTGGACTCCGTGGGGCTGCAGAGGGGGGTTAGTTGGTGGTTGCAGTATGATCTCCAAGGCTGCAGTTGTGGTGGTCAGTCGGTTTGGACAGGTCAAGGGGCTTTTGTGTTTGGGCAGTTTGTGTGCACAGGTTTGCTCAGTTCGAATTGGTACCAATAGAGACTCTGTGCCATCAAAACATGTAATGTTAAATCCAAAGTTTCTACAATATAAGAATTGTGAAAAATATGTGATAGGTAAAAGTAGTACCCACAATTTCTGTCCATGTTTGTAACAGCAAAACCATTAACACGAAAGATTAAAAGCAAAACGTGGAAACATAGAATGGGCATAACGTTTATCAGTAACACATTGAAGTCAGAACTAATAATACTCGCTATAAACAACTCATGTCCAGTAGACCATGTAGATCATGTCCTTATATGTCCATAGAGAACATGGTCGTAGTGTCCCTTAAGTGGTCACTGTCATCTTGACACTGGCTACAACCCTGTTGAATTAGTTAGGGTCTACCGTACACAGTCACGTTACCAGTCAAAACGCATTTAAGATAATGACATTCCAGCTAGTAAGTAAAGAGCCTTTTGCTGCTGTTGGAGGAAATGAGTGGTTAGATGGTCTCTGACATGTTCGTTAGTCTGAAGACGAGTTCTGACAGCGGGAGCAAACAGTAGAGGGGGAGACAGGAAGGATAGTTCTGTTCACCTGTTTTCAATACTGGATACCACTCGTTTTCTCACAAGCATGAAAACCTATAGCAACCAACTCTTTCTCTACTGCATATATATGTTATAGGACATGACCGTGGCAGTTTCTGCTGTCTAGTTTCTGCAAACATGATCATGTTGTTGTACTGTAGCAGTCTAGTTTCTTTAAACACATCGGTGCTGTTGCACTGTAGCAGTCTAGTTTCTATAAATACGTCTGTTCTGTTACACTGTAGCAGTCTAGATTCCGTAAACACGTCTCTGCTGTTGTACTGTATCTGTATAGTTACTGTAAACGTTTCCAAGTTGTGCTGTAGTTTCCGGAAACACGTCCATGTTGTAATGGAGTGGTCTGCTTCGATCTACATGCTGTTGTACTGATGGAGTCCCCTTTCTATCAAAGGTCGGTCCACATTGCAGTACTGTAGTGAAATTCTCGACCTGACCAAGTTTGAAGGAAGCATTTAAAGGTAACAATAATTCCTGGGTAGTCAGTTTCTCCTTTGTAAAGATTACTGTTGTTGCTGTTTTCACATCTTTCTAAATGCGAGCACACATATTTCACATTGAAGAGGCAAACAAACAGTGCGGCCTCAAACACAAATATCGAAATCGTCTGGCGGGATGTGTACAGATCCAGACTTTTTACACCAAACTAATTTAATTTCTTCCCCTGTCTAGTAAATCTCCTGTTTTCTTTGATCCTAATAGTGGCCTTGTGTATCGGCTACTGCTTCGTGATACCACTTGACGTCATACGTAACATCTTTGCTTGACAAATACGACAACACTGATATATATCAAACCGATAAACAACTATTGCTGAAAGCAAAAGTGTCTGTAAACCTGTGAACTTTGCAGATGTTCTCTGTTCTAATGTAGTGTAGTTATATTTACCTGCATGGCGATTCCGAATCAGAAAATATTATCTGTTTGCCCATGTTTATAGATATCCCTGGTGGAACATTAACACTTCGTACCTATCTGTTTATAAGCATTCTTTGTCAGAAGAAAATCATCGGAACATCATGCTGATAACTGACCTCAGATCCGATGGCTGCATATATTTCAAGTGATTCTTTCCTGTGATTTGCCTCTCTGCTGCCTATTACACCCAGTGGAATCTGATTCATCGGATGATCTAGAATGATGACCCTGGTGATTATGTGTAATCGAACCCTTCAGTACAGGGAACTCTTATTCTTTATAACCATTACTTGCCATGCCACAGGATACAACAAAGTTTAATTAGTATCTAGCTATAAACAATAACAATGTGTTAAAGGTGTTGCGAGAGTGTGCGAGAGTTCTGAGTGATAGTTATAATGGGTCAGAATTCGTATCACGGTAATCGTGTTTTAGCGGCACGCCTTTAAGTTAGCCGTTTTGAGTTGCGTCCTTTCAGAATGTGTTTTCACTGTTGTTATACGAGGCCGATCGCGAAGCTTCGACACTATGCTGGAATGCTCCAAAATCAGTCTTGTAGGCTTGTTGTTGTGTTGACGACACACACATGGACTAAGACATGGAGCAATATTGGAGTTGTGTCATCATTTGGCCTATCTACATCTGTCTGCCTCTTCTACAACGTTGACCTACATTCATGAAATCTCGCTGTGAAAGATTTAGTTGATCGTTTCTCTCTCACACACCAAGACTTTGGTGTGTTGATATTAAATTTATGACCCATTACTTTAGATTCGACTCAGCTGCATCGTGAATCTTTTTATCTTTGCTCTTGTCTGCTCAATACATAATATTGAAATATTTTAGCCTTGTCTGTGTTATATTTTGCTGGTTCATGGGGGATTTCTTCTACTTTTTCTCATGGCAAATTATTAACCGTAACAAAGTTGGAAAGTCCACATGTAACGTTATGGTCTTATGTGAATGTGGTAGAATACCTTTACAACCATCTTCACAAGACAACAGTAAGTGTACTTATTATGAACATTTAAAATCTCTATTAACAGTAGAGAAATATTTGTTAGGTAATGAGCTTCCTCAATATTTAAAATTATATTTGCTATATACAGGTGTTGCAATTTCAGACTAGCCATGGAAAGGGACAGATATTCCGATATTAACTAGAGTGAAAGGTATTGTCTATATGGTAAATTTAAAGGTATTTTATGAATTGAAGATGGATGACATTTATCTTATGTATGTGATGCATATTCTAGTATCAGGAATAAATATACTAAGAAATATTTTATTGACTTCTCCACAATTATAAATTTTATATCTTCTACAGAGTGAAAATATGGATATGACAAGAAATGTATGTATATTCTTACATCATGTAAACTAGAAACACAAACTGTATATACTGTAAAGTGCACCGATGTGTTACAAAGTATCATGATTGTATTCTGGGCCGGTAGCCTGTTACTGAATAGAAATATCTTTCTGTCTGTCTGATTATGAACAATAGCCCCATCACGTATGAATTTAGTACATGACTGTGTGCCATCACAATGGCGTAAGAAACTTCTAGTATAACTGGGGTCCAAATTCAAATGTTTCTGATTGATTGTCAACTTGACCTGATAGAGCGGAGGTCACAGTCTAGTTACTCATGCTTTCACGAATTCATGAAATCAATAAACAGTTTCATATAACAGTTATTACTTCGAAGCAAGTGTTCTATAAAGTCTACTGTCGCAGTTATGTGAGTACAATGATAGTTTGGCTTGCTTCGGAAAATATAAAATAAGATAACCTTCACACACAACGAATAAACTCGTAAAAGTATGTCAGTAATATAAATATTTAAAAGTTGAAATTTCATTTTGCATGTATGTATCTAGAATACGTGTTAGTGCCCTACGCCAGCAATGGCGATAACGTCTTTGCTTTTACAAATCTTTTTTGATGATCTCTAAAATGACCAACTGGGTATTCCTAACTGGCAGAATGTTCATAGCCTCTGCTTAAACTTCAGGTCCTTTTCGGAATCACAGTGTGTGAAGCTTAGTTCTGTTGTCCCCGGCAATAACATTGCTAGAATATTGCTAAAAGCGGTGTGCAGCTATTCACACTCATTTCCTCATTTATATGTTCATATAATATGGGAACCTTCTAAAGTACTCGTGAAAATTGACTGCAATAAGAATTGGCAGACCACTCAGGAAATTTAGTTTGAGCACATGTTCCCCGATAATGGTCCATGAACTATGTATCATTCCGACACTCGCACAAAATCATCTTGAAAACATAAAGTGTCGAGAGGATAATCCGAAGAAAGTGTTTTCAGTTATCAAACTATAATGTCATGTTTTGTGAATTGCCAAATGGTTGAACACTTTTTAGTCTGTGTGCTGTGTCATATGCCAAACGTTGTACTTTTTCTTTTCTTTAACTTTAAGAGCATGGTATTAGGTTTATCATCATGTAAATAATCGAATCTGGACAAAGATGGGCATATCTGACAGAGAAAGCAAGAATTTATGTCACATGGACGTGATGGCTCAACCTGTTCACACCCACAAGCAGGTCTTTAGGTTAAGCTTTGGATACAGACATTCAATTGTATTATGGAATCCTACAGGAATGGAACATTAAAAGATATCAAATATGTATTTCCTTTCTCTTTACATTACGTTAAAGGATTGCCGGTTTGTTGATCTGACAATCTCGTTATTAGCATCGAGATAAACAATCAATGCAGTTTAGATGTTATGGCACTCATAAACAATTTAACGAACCTGAAAACCTGGTTCTCTTATTTCTCTCCAACGAAAATCTAGACCAAGACTAACCTATAGCTAGATCTTCTCTGGTGCCTCTATATATATGAAGCCTAAAGGGACTATGGGTCACTTTGTATGTCTCTTGCTAGCATTTATGTAACCACGAGTGGAACAATACTGTTTTCTTTGTACCTAGGCAGTGTCGACATGTGGCCTTCTGCCCAACAAAGAAATCTTAAACAGAGTCGTCATACTCACTAATGACCTCACTTGTACTGCTTCAAAATGTATTCCAATGACCTTAAAGTATATATTTTTTAAACCTAGTTTTAAACCTTTAAAGTTGTTTAAAGAAGTATTTGTGCAGTTATCCAAATCCACATCATATTTAGATAACGTCGAAGGTCTTCATTCTCCAGAACAATATTCTGTTTGTTCATATTCAACAAATTAACTATTTATGTTCACAACAATATTGGTATAAAGGTCTTCTATCCCATTTCCGTGCAAAGTAGTCCTGACTTATGAGTAATTATTGTGGTATATAAACTATGCCTAAAGTGACTTGATCGATAGCGATACTTCCATTTATGAGTAGAAAGTGAGCATCAAGTATGATGTCTGTCTGGATTATCAGGTAGAATATGCTTTGCTCTGTGTGCCTTATGCTTGTCACAAAAGACAGGTAAACAGCAACCAATGGTCAGTCTGATAGCACTTCATCCCAAGAGAATAGCCTTAATCATTGCCTCTGCATTCCAATGAATAGGCAGGTCCTGAATGCATTATTCATAAACTGTATGAGCAAAATACTGCTGATGCCATAGAGAGTTTCTAATGCCAAATTAGTATTTACCCTCTCTGCAGTTTCAATTCTGAATACATACCATGTAGCGGTAACGCTCCATCCACTTCGAGGAACATTAGCAACGGGCACTCTGTGAGACATTAATTGTGTAGCAGACAATAAAACCATTCGTAAATGGACACAGCGGTTATACATAAAGGAAATGTCAAAGGATCGGAGGATAATGACACATAACATGCTTTGACATAATTCCATCATACGAGATGTTTGAGCAGGGGAATCAAAGACGTATTATATTGTTGAAGGTGCAGACCTAACAAATCGTCTCTCATCCAAATCCATGGTTCAAAGTTCAGTGTAATTCCATGAGATGATGGATAGTCATTCCGATGAAGATAAATGATTGAATCACTATGCGAATTTTTGCTACTCTTTGCTTATTAAAATAGTAAATGCCAATTTGAAGACGTTATTTCCTCCTGGAGGACGAGACGAGTCTCTGTATAAAATTATCAGTTGGGTAGAGACAAACAGGTGAAGGGAACTTATGAGGAGAATGTTTCGAAACATTCTCTGTTGTTGATTCCTTCTGGTGAAGTAGTCATGTTGAAATAGACGTGCAAATATATATATCACAGGCATTAGACATGAGGGGCGGTGGGATAGACTAGTGGGTAAAGCGTTCGCTCGTCACGCCGAAGAACCACGTTCGATTCCCGACATGGGTACAATGTGCGAAGTCAATTTTCTGGTGCCCCCCGCCGTGATATTTCTGGAATATTGCTAAAAGCGGTGTAAAACTAAACTCACTCACTCACCCATTAGACATGACAGACCATATTCAGTTAAAACCCGTGTGATTAGTGTCATTCACAACGTAATGCGATGAGAATCCCCATGTAACCATTGATTCACTCTTACAATGAACAATCTGTGTTGAGAGCCAGACACACACACACCCTGTTGTCTTACATAAGAAATGTATAGTTTCTTCTGGGACGAAGAACCTGTTTATGTAAAAACACCATGTTGAAGAATCATTTTGCCATTTAGGTTGAATATACATTTCATGATTTACCCTCACAATATCAGTTTTTAGGTTAAAAATAGGAAATGCGCAGATGCTTTGAGGGGAATTTCAGAAAATAGTATTTTTCGAGGTGTGATGTGAGGATTTTGTGAAAAGAATCATCTTCAGTATCGATGTATTTTGAAAGTCACATTCACCGTAAACTACCTACACACAGTATATTATTTCTTTTATAAAGTTCATTATTTGGTTTGAGGATTTATTATGCTGATCCTGTATAAAGTTTGGACGTGCTTGTATGTCCACAGCAAATTAATTGAACGGAATATACAAAATGCTAACATGGTGAACTGACCTGAGGTCTTGTGTGTGACAGGCAAATGCACTAAGCATTTGGATTATCGTCACACAACGAGATGCGAATATGTAGGATAGAGTTGATAAGCTTTTTGCTAAACCTGACTAAGTTCGCAACTACCTCACGAGTGTTTGCTCCACAGGGACATTGTGAAAACTAGAAGATATCCAGGAAAACACCGGTATGCTGAAGTGTGTAAGAAACCTGACGTCGACAGGGCTGGTATCCTGGAAGGATGATGTGATGTGTCGGCAGAATGAACTTAGGATCACACTGTGTTTAATTGAAGAAAAGTTGATATTAATTTAACAGTGAAATGGAGAAACGACCTTCGTTAAAAACACGTTTATGAGTGCTGTATTGCAGTATTTTCATACTTTATATTGTGTTGTATCGAAGGAAGTTGCCATGTGTTGTAATGAAAGTTCCTGCTATCGAACAATATTGTCGTGCTTTGGTGTTTTAGCATACTTCTCTCGGCCAGTATTGTTATTGTATTTTAGCAGGGAGTTCTCATTGAAGCAGTAACTTTGAACAGCACGCTAGTGTCATTGTACCCTGCTTTTCACTGTCGCTCCGCACCATCCTGCAATCGTAACACGAAGTTAACGTTTCAAATGAGACTAGCGTGCTGTCGATGTTGCCGTCAGATCACATTGCCGTGCTGTCGTATGTGGTGGACTGACTGACTCACTCTTGCCCAATGTTGTTGTGTTGTTGAACATGGCATTCAGTTGGCGAGCCACAATGCCATGCTGTCGTACCTTCGCATTCTGCTGTCACACCGTAGACTAACATTGTCGGTCTAGGGCATCGAAGTATTGTGCAAAGGGACGCTGTCTAACCACCACGAATGGGAGGAGCTACCACATGTATTAGTGTGAGGCAGATACTTATGTGCTGCCATAAAACAAACTAGCTGTCGAATTCGATTTGAGTTCAGATAACATCTGAGGTAAAACCACCACAAGGGATAATATTTTTAATATCAATACTGTTAAATATCTCTTTACCACTGTTTGTTCCCATTTAATTATTGTTTTTTTTATAAAGAAATTGATTTCATGATTGAATTTTGATTAATATGTGCTGTAAATAGATGTATTTTAATGATTAGTAGTATGAATTAGCAACTGATATTGTTAGTGGCTGTATCCTCAAAGGGGGTTAAAGTATCGTAAAATTATGGTCCTTATGAGAGGGTACGTAAATCCCAAAACTTTCACTTTAATTTTGGCTTACCCGATTTTAAACGTGGTATATTTGTTCTTTTAAAATTGGCTAAACTTTCGTTAAAACGCCAGCGGCTGAGGCTATGGTGTAAGTCGAACTAGGGTCCATACAGGTAGCAAAGCTACTGTAAGTCCTCATGGACCCTGGTATGGTGATCTACGTTCAATTGTTGGCGATCTATAGCCAGTGATTTATATTGTATTGTGTTCTTTCATTACAGTGTTTTAGTTTTTCATGCTAGTTTTATGTATATATCTGTGATATTCTTTTCTTTTTCCTGTCCATCGTCGGTAGGTTTTTATAATGTACATATATTCCATTTCAGTGTTCTCGTCACGATATGGCTGAAATAGTGCCGATGTGATGTTAAATATTAACTCACTCACTCACTTTGAAGTAAAAATCATACCACTTATCTCCCAAGAAAGTGTTTTCTATTTTGTAAGGTAACCCTGTGGACAGAGCTCACTATTTATTTTCAGGTTTGCATTTTCGTTTACGTTCTTTTGAAGTTTATTCAGATCAAACTAAATGAAAGTCGAAATTAGCGTGAACGCATATTTTACATAGACGGGACAAACCGCCGCTGCAACCTCCAACACAAATATCGAACTTGTCTAAGGTGGCTCCAGACGTTTCATGCAAAACGAATAATTGCTTGGAATGTCCAGCAACCCTTATGTTTTCTTTCATCCTAATAGTTAAATTGTGTATTAGGTACCACTTCGTGATACCGTCATTCCACTATGCTTTGATGCACTTACATCTTCCAAAAGATCACGAGATTTTGAAGCAGTGCTGAGCTGCCTGAAACGCCCAGCCAACTCTCATTGAGAACTCTTTGAAACTTTCCAGATGCTTACCCCTTTGGGATGTATTGTCCACATGATTCTCAGGGGTAATCACCCGCAATATTTCAGAAGTGTAATTCTAAATAACTTTAGAGAAGATGACTAATCTGAAAATATGGCATGGTCGCCCATGAGTGTTTCTGTGAGGGTACATTCAGGACAGTTCACCAGAACTCCGTTCTCTTCTCTTTGTGGGTGTGCTTTGCCAGAACTATTCATCAGAATCTCATGCTGTTGTTAACATCATTGTTATCATCATTGATTTTCAAGGACCCGTTCACCATAATTTCAAAGATCTTTTGTGCCTTTTACACGCATCAGAATTTGAATCGGTGGACGATGGTTGCTATCTGGACATTTTATTTTGTACTTACAGGCGATTACGTGATCCTTCAGGCGCAGGGCACAATGTTCCTTTTCAAGCACTTGCCAGGATAGCTGTATAAAATTTGCTTCGAATTGTTTTGAAATCTGTCACTAATCTTCATCAGATAATGAAGCCTGGGTCGTCACATTGGCTGAAAAGAAAATTTCAGCTGTTATCGAGGATTAAACTGGCTGATTGCTTGTCACTGTCCCCACGATAAGTAGGAGATCATTATCCAGTTTATCATGCTTCTAGCCACAGCCTCCAAGATATAGACTTGACATTGACTGAACCGTTCATCATCAGTCTCTCCCTTCCACATTTATTGTGTTGTTGCTTGGCTGACGATGATCGAAACTCTTGGATAACGTTGATGACGGATCGGACGTTAGTGTTGTATCACCTTTCACTTTGGTTACAAGTTTAGGTCCTCCAAATCAATATTACAGATACATGCATCTATATCATCATTAATAGCTTCTTTTCAAGTTACAGGATAAATGACTGGGTTCGATTCTCCACGTGGACAGAGTGTGAAACCCACTTCTGATGTCCCCGCCATGATATTGCTGGAATACAGCTATAAGCACTATAAAACTAAACTCAATCACTGACTTACTTACTAATGGGGTTTATCATATATACATGTACCTATAGAGCAGTAACACTATAGGACAGAAGCCTATCCAAAAAGATTTCTGATTACCAAAAATATTTATCCTTCAGGCGATGTCAATTCTGAATACACCCCAGATAGCTGAAACGTTCTATCCACTTCGAGGAAAATATTAACCAATGAGATATTTTTTGTATTGCAGACAATTAAACCATTCATAAACAGAGCCGAACGGTATACCTGAAGGAAATGTCAAACGATTATCAACAGACTAATGAAACATAATGCCATTTGATATAATTACCATCAAATGAGATGTCTTAATGTGAACAGGGGAATCGCAGACGTATTCAATTTTTGAAGGTGCAGATATAACAAGTCTTCCTCCATGGTGTACAGCTCAGTGTAATTTACCCCCCAAATAAATTGCTTATAAACGGTTGTGTCATCATAATACGACGTACATGTGTTGCTAATCCTATTTTTATGTAGACCAAAATGATATCAGTTGGAGTACGTTAATGTTGTACAAGTCTCTGTATTGGCTATGTAATCATCATTGGTATTGATACAATTTGAATTACAAGAAGGAGGTTTAGATATGATGATTCCTTCAAGCATTGATTCTCACAAGCAAATGAAACTATCATGTACATTAAGGTATATTTGAGAATATTTAATCAGAGTATGTTATGAGACACTGTCCTCTTGAACTGGTTGCAAGGTATTTCGATCGCATTGAACAGGGAAAATTTTATCAACACTTCTCCAACATTGAACATGTTACTCTGGCACACGTCTCGGTTAGAACCTATTTCTCATAATGAGTGTCGTAATGCAACATTTTAATAGTTCCTACAACTTTGAACTTTTCTACAATTAAATGAAACTTCACTGAAGTAGTGTAATGCCTGTCACGAGGATTGTGTTCTGAAGATGTTCATGCATGTCGATTAGTGTCACGTACTTAAGAAATAAGTACATACCTGCGAATCAACCAGCAACACCAACACGACAGATACATAATGAATGAGTCATTACTTGGTCAGAGGAGCCGGTGCAGTAACCTTAAGTGCCAGTCCGTGTCAGTGGTAATAGCTTTATGAAGATGGACACATCGAGGTTTTACTACAACTGTATGTTAGGAGTAATGAGCTAGAAGAGCCATTGTCCTTTCAAACAAAAGATCCACACACCTTCTATCAGGTAGGTTAATGATGGCATGGGAAAAAAGGGAAGCACAGCCCTTCTGTATTTTCATATATCACGACACTGTCACGTATATTTGGACATATAGTCTGGGCGTACAGCATTGGACTTATGTTGAGGAATCTGTTTGGTACCTGCTGGGAACATGGGATCGTTATTGTACTGGTCAGGGAGGCGGTATAGATATTTTAGATATTTTTACTTTCCAAAACTGACTCTCACGTTTTCCCTCTGTCCATCTCTGTCTCTCCATCTCTCTCTCTCTCACTTATACATAATAGTACATAGATATGTGACGAACTAAAAACTTTAAAAAAGATGCTGATTTTGTAAGGATTTCAGTACCCACGACATGTGCTAATTCTGTCAACAATGGATTATATGTATCTGTGAAATACATAGGACGTGGTATGCAATTAAATTAATAACCGAAGCACTTTCTATGATGCAAACTCTGTAGACCACTGAACTGACGAGACATATTACCGAGACAGCGATTAAGGAAGTAAAGGAACTATGACACTATGGGAGAACTCTAATTTCCTGATGGGTCCCACGAGGACAATGGGAAGAACATCTACACTACTACAATGCTTATGTCAGCGTAATGAGCAGAGCATCCTCAAATCGCTATTGATTCACTACTAAAACCCAGACAAGGCATCTGCTCTTATATACGAAATTCAATTTTTCTACAGTAATGAATAACCTGGCCATGTAGACCCCATTCCGAAGCATCAATGAAAAATGAACAAGGAATTAAAAATAGACTGTTTATTGAATGTAATTTGAGCATACGGTACCTGCTATTAGCTGTCTGCTTGTTATGATTTAAACTCACAAAACCAGATTTCTGTCTTGAATGTAGGACATGCATTGACAGGAATATTGAACAAGACTGTTTTTCAGTCAGGCTGATTTTGCAAAACATGTTTTCAAGATTATTCTTTAGAATTATTGATAGTGAACGTACATACTCCTATTAGCACAAAACCCTCCATTTATTGAAATAATTTGTTATATATTTCATAATCTGATTGGAGGTCCAGTAATGCTCGTCTGCCTTAAGAGTAACCGACAGGTTCGCTGACTCTTTAAACAAACAGTATGACGTTAATGTAGGGTCGTTATTTTCGACACGCTTATTGCTTCATGTAGACATTTAAATACCGAAATAAGGTAGACCAGTAATTAACAGTATTGTCACGAACCATATAGCAGCTACACAATGAAAATATATGTTCTCCACACACTCTTATAAAACAGAATGGTTACTGAGCACTGATCTCTCCAGGAATCACAAAGGATGTGCACCATAGAGAGATTTTAGTCGCATATAACCTGTGTTTGTAGCTTAAGAGAGAGACACTGAGTTTTTGAGTTGGCGGGGAGGTTTCTATCAGTTAAGCACATCGTAACTAAAATAAAATATAAGTAGCCTAAACCAGTGATTAACAGCATGAGGATCAATCTACGCAACGGAATAAGATGACATGTGTCATCGAAGCCGACCACCATGGGTTACTGAAGACCATTTCCTGCCGGGAGTGTCACTGTTAGTACGGAACCTGGAAAATAATCGTTTGTATTTTGTAGCCATATTGAATCGACCTGAAGAATTGAGCATGATAGGCAAATGTTCACTAAACTGGGCTATCGTAGAGAGTGAAAATGCTAGAGCTGGTTAACATTTCTCTAAACGTGATTCAGATCTCCGACCTCACCCTATTTAAACACATCCGTTTTCATCCTTAAATGTGGGTACTGAATTATGTACTCTGACCAATTATGCAACTATGCTACAAATGTTTGTTCTACAGATAAAAAGACGAAATCTAAAACATATCCAGGGAAACACTCACATGCTGCAGTGTGTGCTGTTTGGCCCACATTACCTTGCGTTCGAAACGCCGCATGCAGTTGTCGCATTGTAGGCTTTGAAACGTGTAAAGGCAGACTAGCTGACCGTCGCGTGAGGAAAGAGTTGCAACATGCGTTGTGGCGAGACAGATAATTATTTTTCGCCATACAACGGAACTTGCTGTCAGATATTACTTATGGTAAGGTAATATCTAAGGTAAACATCGTTCCTCTTACCTACTAAGAAAGCATTTTCTGTTAGTATTTTAACCTACGCCTTACACAGCTCACAAGTCATTTTCTCGTTTGTGTTAGCAATCGTTCGAAGTTTATTCAGATCCAGCGCAATGAAGTGTCGAAATTGGCATGCACATATATTTCACATTGATGACACACACGGCCAGGGCGACCTCAACACACATACTGACTTTGTCTAGCGTGGTTTGTACAATTCCAGACATTTCATCCGAAACTAATTTGATTCTTTCCATGTCGAGTAACTCTTCTGCTTTCTTTGATCCTCCGTGAATCAGTTACTATCCGCTGACACCCCTTAACGTCCTTCAACTGTGCATTGATACCCCTGTTTGGCAAATACATACATTTTCCAAAAGGTCACTAATTTTAGCAACAGCAGTGATCTATATACATGAAACGCACAGGCAAATATTGCTGAAAGGAAAGGTGTCTGTCAGGTTTCTAAATCAGAAAACATTCCCTGGTCGCCCATGAGTGTTTCAGTGAGGGTGCATTCAGGATGTTTTGCTTGTCTCTTTGAGGGTCTGTTTCGTCAGAGCATATTCTCTGAAGCTCCTGTCCTCTTACACAAAAACTGAGAAGACAACTGTTTTCATCACAGATTTTCAAGCATTCGTTCATCTAATTTTCTTTATTTTTCTGTCATTTTTCGCCCAATGGAATCTCTGTCGGATGATGGAGACTAAGTGTATTGCACTTAGCCTCAAAATGTGAACTGGAAATGTAGGCGTCACTTGAGGTCGAGTGTTTTATTTCAACAGGTGCTCTCCTTGCCAAGATATGAACATGTCTAATTTGTGTTGAACTGTGTTGAGGTTTTCCACCAATATTCACGATGGCTAAAACGAAAATTCAACGAATTCGGAGGTAAAATTATACCCTTGACTGATGGCATGTCACCATGTTCCTATAATATCGTTGGTGACTGTTGAGTTCTTCGTGTTTATCCTTCCCTCTCTTGCTCACCCGTCGAATATGTTCAGGTAATCCAGGATATGGGAACATGTAGGGAGCCATGACTTTGTAGCAACATTGCTTACTTTGACCACAAACTTACATTATCCGATTCAACATTATACACACAGATGTTCGTATTATCCAAAATGACTGTTTTCAAGTTACAGGTATCAAATTACTTGTCAGAGAACTTTTGCCGCTGATGAAGATAAACACATAACGTATCGGTTGGTTGGTTGATATGTAACGCCGCACTCAGAAATATTCTAATTATATGGCAGCGGTCTGCAAAATATCCAGTCTAGTCCAGACAATCCAGAGATCAACATCATGAGCATCGATCTACCATTACATATAGGAACAATTCAAACGTATCTAGAAAGTGCGTTCGACCATGATGTAGTTTTCTCCAGGTAGCTGTTGTCAAGGAGGCATGATGTGGATGACTGTTACGTTCCCTATGACAACTAGGTTACACACGCTCTTGCAAGTACAAGAGAATAGTAACCTGATGTCAAGTGAGTGACACCTACAATATATCGTTTCTGCTATAGATTTATCGTCACAGCTTTCCTTTGTCATTGGGACTAACAATGTATGAAGTCAACTTCTGGTGTCCGTGTGCTGTGCCATAATAGTGCTTGAACATTGCTAAAAGTAGCATAAAACCATCCTCATTTGATGGCTCTTTTTGAATGAACTACCAGCGCATTAAAGATTTTAGTACCATCTTGAAAATGTCTGAAAAATAAACCGAAATTAAAAATGCCATAGCACTTAGCAAATTGGATTTGTCCACATGTTCCCCGATAATGCACCGTGCACTATTTCGAATTGACAAACATGCATAAAAGCATCTTGAAATAAGTATAGAGAGCCCATCGACGAAATTCTCTCAAAAATGTTTTTCTGGGGGCTTCTTGAAATACGCAGTAACCACAGGTCTTCATTCTAAAACGTAGGGTTGTATTGATAAGATGATATCGTCTGAATATTCTTCTGCAGAGAAATACTTAATTCACACGTTGACAATAGTACTGACTAAACATGACAGTACTGACGTCTTCAGAGCCGAGACTCAGATCCTGATACAGTGACGTGGAGTCAAAACCACTGTACGTTGTGAGGGTTGATTGACGAAATATTTGGTGATAGTTTCCCTACTTTTGTAAACATAGTATGTACATAATATCAAGACTGCCTTGCAGTTACACTGTCAGGTGCTGTCGTCGGTTCATTTCGGTATGCTGTTGTACTGTGTTGAGCTCAGTGTGTGAACTGTGTTCAGTGTGCCCAGTCTACCCTCAGGACTGAATGTGCAGTTGGTGGGTTTAGGATGAGCTACGGCTCTGCCATGGGGCTGCAGAGGTAGGGTTAGTTGGTGGGTGGAACATGATCTCCGAGGCTGCATTTGTGGGGGCCACTTGGTTTGGACAGGGCAAGAGGCTGTTGGGTTTCTTCAGTTTGTGTGCACAGGTGGATTGGATGCAAAGATTGCTCAGTTCGAATTGGTACTGATGAGACCATCAAAACACGTAATTTCAAAGTTTCTACATTATAAGAATTGTGAAAAATATGTGATATGTAAAAGTAGTATGCACAAGTTCTGTCCATTGTTGTAACAGCAAAACCATTAACACGAAAGATTAATAGCAAAACGTGGAAACATAGAATGGGCATAACGTTTATCAATAACACATTGAAGTCAGAGCTAATAATACTCGCTAAGATAAACAACTCATGTCCCATAGACCATGTAGACCATGTCCTTATATGTGCTTAAAGAACATGGTCGTAGTGCCCCAGCACAGCACAGCCATAGTCATCCTGACACTGGCTGCAACCCTATTGAATTAATAAGGGTCTACCGTACACAGTCACGTTGCCAGTCAAAACGTATTTAAGATAACGACATTCCAGTGAAGAGCCTTTTGCTGCTGTTGGAGGAAATGAGTGGTTAGATGGTCTCTGACATGTTCGTTAGTCTAAAGACGAGTTCTGACAGCGGGAGAGAACGGTAGAGGAGGAGACAGGAAGGATGGTTCTTCTGTTCACCTGTTTTCAATACTGGATACCGCTCGTTTTCTCACAAGCATGAAAACCGATAGCAACCAACTCTTTCTCTACTGTTAATATATGTTATAGGACATGACCGTGACAGTTTCTGTTTCTGTAAACTCGACTGGGCTGTTGCACTATGTCAGTCTAGTTTCTGCAAACATGGCCATGCTGTTATACTACAACAATCTAGGTTCTGTAAACGCGTCGGTGCTGTTGTAGTGTTGCAGTCTAGTTTCTGTAAAAAGGTTTGTGCTGTTGCACTGTAGTAGTTTCATTTCTATAAATACGTCTCTTCTGTTGTACTGTAGCAGTCTAGATTCCGTAAGCTCGCCTGTGCTGTTGTACTGTATCTGTATAGTTTTTGTAAACGTGTCCAAGTTGTACTGTCGTTTCAGGAAACACGTCGGTATTGTAATGGAGTGGTCTCCTTCGATCCACATGCTGTTGTACTGGTGGGGTCCTCTTTCTATCAAAGGTCGGTCCACATTGCAGTACTGTACTGAAATTCTCGACCTGACCAACTTTGAAGAAAGCATTCAAAGATAATAACAATTACTGCGTCGTCAGTTTCTCCTTTGTAAAGATTACTGTTGTTGCTGTTTTCACATCTTTCTAAATGCGAGCACACATATTTCACATTGAAGAGGCAAACAAACAGTGCGGCCTCAAACACAAATATCGAAATCGTCTGGCGGGATGTGTACAGATCCAGACTTTTTACACCAAACTAATTTAATTTCTTCCCCTGTCTAGTAAATCTCCTGTTTTCTTTGATCCTAATAGTGGCCTTGTGTATCGGCTATTGCTCTGTGATACCTCTTGACGTCCTACAACAATGTTTTGATGCAGTAACATCCTTGCTTGACAAATACAACACTGATATATATCAAACCGATAAACAACTATTGCTGAAAGCAAAAGTGTCTGTGAAGATGTTCTCTGTTCTAATGTAGTGTAGTCATATTTACCTGCATGGCGATTCCGAATCATAAAATATTAACGTTTGCACATGTTTATAAATATCCCTGAGGGAACATTGACAGTAAGTTCCTGAAACTTCGTACCTATCTGTTTATAAACATTCTTTGTAAGAAGAATATCATTGGAACCTCATGCTGGTACCTGACCAAAAATCTGATGGTTGCATTTATTTCAACTGATTCTTTCCAGTGATTTACCTCTCTGCTGCCATTTACACCCAGTGGAATCTGATTCGTCGAATGATCTAGACTGATGACCCTGGTGATTATGTGTCATCGAACCCTTCAGTGCTGGGCACTGTTCTTCTGTATAACCATTACCTGAGATGCTACGGGATACAATCATGTTTTAAGTACTATTTAGCTGTAAACAATAACAAAGTGTTGAGAGAGTGTGGGAGAGTTCTGAGTGATAGTTATTATAGGCCACATTTCGTATTACGATAACAGTGTTTTAGTGGCTCGCCTTTGAGTTGCCTCCTTTCCGGGTGTGTTTTGGCTGTTGGTAAACGAGGCTGATCGCGAAGCTTTGATACTTCGCTGGAGTGCTCCAGAGTCAGTGAGTTTGTATATATAAGGCCATTTGTTGGGTTGACGACACACACACGGACTTATACACAGAGTAATATTGGTGTTGTGTCAACATTTGGCCTATCTACAACTGTCTGCCTCTTCTACAACGTTGACCTACATTCAAGAAAGCTCGCTGTGAAAGATTTAGTTGATCGTTTCTCACTCTCTAACCAAGACTTTGGTGAGTTGATATTATATTTATGACCCATTACTTTAGATTTGACTTAACTGCATCATGAATCTTTGTATCTTGCTCTTGTCTGCTCAATACATAATATTGAATATTTTAGCCTGTCTGTGTTATATTTTGCTGGTACAAAGGGGATTTCTTCTACTTTTTCTCACGGCAAGTTATTAACTGTAACAAAGTTGGAAAGTCCAAATGTAACGTTATGGCCTTATGTAAATGTGGTAGAATACCTTTACAGTTACTTATACATCTAATGGAGCACAGTATTGGGGTAGACTCTTAAACATGCATTATTAAAGATTATTGAAACAGTGTTATTGTATCTTACTGTCGTCAGACAATGATTATCTGACAATTTATACCAGTCATGGCAATCATCTTTACAAGACAACAGTAAGTGTACTTATTATAAACATTTTAAATCTCTGTTAGCTGTAGAGAAATACTTGTTACGTAATGAGCTTCATCAATGTTTAACAATTATATTTGCTAGATTCGGGTGTTATAATTTTAGACTAGCTATGGAAAGGGACAGATATTCTGATATTAACTAGAATGAAAGGTGCTGTCTATATGGTAAATTTAATGGCACTTTTCTTAAATGAATGTATGTATGTCATACATATTTTAGTATCAGGAATAAGTATGTTAAGAAATATTTTAGTGACTTCACCAATATAAATTGTACAGCTATTCTACAGAGTGAAAATGCGGATATGACAGGAAATGTATGTATATTCTTACATCATGTGAACTAGAGATACAAACTGTAAATACTGTAAAATGCACCGATGTGCACAAATTATCATTATTGTATTCTGGGCCGGTGGCCTGTTAGTGAATAAAAATATCTATCTGTCTGTCTGGTGATATACAATAACCCTACCCCGTATGAATTCAGTAGATGGCTGTGTGCCAAATTCAAATGCTTCTGATTAATTGTCACCCTGATCTGATAAAGCGGAGGTCACCGTCAAGTTACTCATACTTTCACGAATTCATTAAATTTATAAACATTAGTTTCATATAACAGTAATTACTTCGAAGCAAGTGTTCCATAAAGTCTACTCTCGCAGTTATGTGAGTACAATGATAGTTTGGCTTGCTTCGGAAAATATGAAATAAGATAACCTTCACACACAACGAATAAACTCGTAAAAGTATGTCAGTAATATAACTATTTAAAAGTTGAAATTTCATTTTGCATATATGTATCTAGAATACGTGTTAGTGCGCTACGTCAGCAATGGCGATAACGTCTTTGCTATTACAACTCTTTTTTTATGATCTATAAAATGACCAACTCGGTATTCTTAATTGACAGAAAGTTCAACCATACTGTTCATAGGCTCTGTTTATACTTCAGGTCCTTTTCGGAATCACAGTGTGTGAAGCTTAGTTCCGTTGTCCCCGGCAATAATATTGCTAGAATATTGCTAAAAGCGAAGTGCAGCTATTCACACTCATTTCCTCATTTATATGTTCATATAATATGGGAACCTTCTAAATTACTCATGAAAATTAACTGCGATGGGAAAATACAGACCACTCAGCAAATTCAGTTTGAGCACATGTTCCCCGATAATGGTCCATGAGCTATGTATGATTTCGACACCCGCACAAAATCATCTTGAAAACATAAAGTGTCGAGAGGATAATCTGAGGAAAGTGTTTTCAGTTATCAAACTATAGTGTCATGTTTTGTGAATTGCCAAATGGTTGAACATTTTTTGTCTCTGTGTTGTGTCATTTGCCAAACGTTGTACTTTTTCTTTTCATAACTTTAAAAAACATGGTATTAGGTTTATCACCATGTAAATAATCGAATCTGGACAAGGATGGACACTTTTGACAGAGAAAGCAACGATTTATCTCACACCCACAAGTAGGTCTATAGGTTAAGCTTTGGATACAGACATTCAATTGTATTATGGAACCCTGTAGGAATGGAACATTAAACGATATCAAATATGTATTTCCTTTCTCTTTATATTACGTAACAATCCCGTTATTAGCATCGAGATAAACAATCAATGCAGTTTAGATATTATGGCACACATAAACAATTTAACGAACCCGAAAACCTGATTTTCTTATTTCTCTCCAACGAAAATCAAGACCAAGACTAACCTAGATCTTCACTGGTGCCTCTATATATATGAAGCCTAAAGGGACTATGGGTCACTTTGTATGTCTCTTGCTAGCATTTATGCAACCATGAGTGGAACAATACTGTTTTCTGTGTACCTAGGCAGAGTCGACATGTGGCCTTCTGCCCAACAAACAAATCTTAAATAGAGTCGCCATACTCACTAATGACCTCACTTGTACTGCTTCAAAATGTATTCCAAGGACCTTAAAGTATATATTTTTTTAAACCTAGGAGATGTTTAAAGAAGTATTTTGTGCAGTTATCCAAATCTACATCATATTTAGGCACCGTCGAAGGTCTCCAGAACAATATTCTGTTTGTTCATATTCAACAAATTAACTATTTATGTTCACAACAATATTGGTATAAAGGTCTTCTATCCCATTTCCGTGCAAAGTAGTCCTGACTTATGAGTAATTATTGTGGTATATAAACTATGCCTAAAGTGACTTGATCGATAGCGATACTTCCATTTATGAGTAGAAAGTGAGCATCAAGTATGATGTCTGTCTGGATTATCAGGTAGAATATGCTTTGCTCTGAGTGCCTTATGCTTGTCACAAAAGACAGGTAAACAGCAACCAATGGTCAGTCTGATAGCACTTCATCCCAAGAGAATAGCCTTAATCATTGCCTCTGCTTTCCAATGATTAAGCAGGTCCTGAATCCATTATTTAGAAACTTTACGAACAAAATACTGCTGATGCCATAGAGAGTTTCTAATGCATAGTATTTATCCTTTCTGCAGTTTCAATTCTGAATACATACCATGTAGTGGTAACGTTCCATCCATTCAGCTGACATTAGCAACGGGCACTCTGCGAGGACGAGACGAGTCCCTGTATGTAATATATAAAGTATATCGTAAGAAACTGTTTATTTGTGTTAATGAGTATATAAAGTAGTTGTTCTACGAAGGTATATACTTCGGCACATCGAGGTCAGGTTAGGTTAAAATGTGCGAGAAGTGTTAGACCTTAAGTGTAATTGTTTTATCGGACAAATGAACACAGGTTGTAGCGTCTAATTTCCAGTTCATCGGGGATAATAAAAACAGTAATTATCATTGTTGGTTTGAATGCACCAACACTGTTGAGAAAAAAAACCCCAAAAACATATATGTACAAAACATCACAGAATTAATCTCATGCCGGTAAACATTAAGATAATGTCATGTCATATAACAGGAAGAGTCAGAACAACCCAATGAAAGGGTAACAGATAAATGTCACCAGTGACATCCCGTTATCGTGAAACAGATTCTACTCTCCATAATTTTACGTGAAAATGTCACTTTGAAAACAGCAACAGAAAATAGAAAGAAATTACACAGAATTCGGTTTAAAAATAAATGACTGTTAAATGTAGGGATATTTTCGATACAAAGTCGTGTTTAATCCTAGATCAGTTGTCTTTGAAGAGGAACAGAACAGAAATACAACTGTAAAACAATCGGAACCATCGAATAAACGTAACTTTACGGAATAAGATTTCTCCTTGGCATCTTTTGTGAGGGAGGAATGAAAGTATAAATAGCCTTTCCCTGATTGAGTATATGTTGTTTTCCAATAAGTACAGATGAACGTTACAATTAAATGGTCAGCGTAGACGTACGATCAGATAGAGTCAAATTATTCCATTCGTTGTTGTTTGGAGACTTCTAAGGTGGGTTAAAGCTCATTAATAAGGACTGTCTGGTCGAGGCTTGATCACCCAATGTAATACAATAAAAGGAACATATGCATCATCAGTATCATTTTCTGCCTGTTTCCGTTTTTTAGAAGTAATATCAAATCTATAAATAGTGACAAATAAGCATTTGTTCGCAATGATCACGCCTCATCTTCGATGCATATCGATGAAAACAAAAGTGAATTTACAAACCCTCTAAACAATGTAAACTCACTGAAGTGGATGAAGTACGGTGACTGTCAGTGCTCCAGAAACTATTTGACAGGCATTAGACATGATAGACTATATTCCGTTAAATCCCGTGTAGGAGACAGCCACGTAAAACTAATTCCTTTGACATAAGTATTGGATTTAAATAAGACGTGCGTCACTATTGTTTCGTACAGGAATAATTAGAAATGATTAGATGAGCTTCTAAGACCATTCAAGCAGCATTCAGACTGTGGTACGTTTAGGGAGTTCTCCTATCTCCTCATACGTCCCACATGGACAGTGGGAAGAAGACATGTTCCACAAATGTCATTCACAGTGTAATGAGATGAGCATCACACTCTTACAATAAACAATCTGTATTGAGAGCCAGACACAGACCTTGTTGAGGCGATTCTTTCTCCCGGCACGATGAACCAGTTTATGTAAAAACACCATATTGAAGACTCATTTTGCAAATTAGGTTGAATATACATTTTACGATTTGCCCTCACAATAACAGTTTTTAGGTTAAAAATAGGAAAGGCAGAGATACACTGACGCGAATTTCAGAAAATAGTATTTTTCGAGTTGTAATGTGAGGATTCTGTGAAAAGAATCATCTTCAGTATCGGTGTATTTTGCAAGTCACATTCACCGAAAACTACCTACGCACAATGTACTATTTCTTTTATAAACTTCATTATTTGGTATGAGGATTTATTATGCTGATCCCGTAAAGTTTGGGCGTGCTTGTATGTCCACAGCAGATTAAACGTTACTCGTCCTTGTGTGGCGGAATTCTTACTGAAAAATTATGACAAACCCTCTCATTACTGTTCTAAACAAAACATCTATCGATCACCAAATATGGAGATCATGAGTTGGTATACGTTTGTCATTTTACTACCAGTCATGCCATGACTCTTTCTACACTGAGACCAGTGCTTGATAACATGGGCAACGATCCATCTTTTATGCTCACAATTAAAGCGTTCGCACTTTGTTGCACATGAATAGGCTCTTATGATAACCAGAGGGTAATGAGCACCCATTTGTTCAGAAATCCAAAGGGTAGGCACCACACATAGCATATGATGGATTGTGTGTGTAGCCTGCACTGGTATGAGAGAGTCAATGAGTCTTGAAGTTGTCAGGGATGAATGGGTGTCCATATCAATCATGCTGTCCTGTAATTGAACGGAATATACAAAATGCAGACACGGTGAACTGACCTGAGGTCTTGTGTGTGACAGGCATATGCATTTGGATTATCGTCACACAGCGAGATGCGAATATGTAGGATATAGGTGATATGCTTTTTGCTAAACCTGACTAAGTTCGCAACTACCTCACGGGTGTTTGCTCCACAGAGCAATGGTGAAAGCTAGAAGATATCCAGAAAAATACCGGTATGCTGAAGTGTATAAGAAACCTGACGTTGACAGACTGATATCCTGGAAGGATGATATGTCGGCAGAATGAATTTAGGATCATATTGTGTTTAGTGATAGGTAATGCCTAATTGAAGAAAAGTCGATATTACGCACATTTAACAGTGAAATGGAGAAACGACCTTCGTTTAAAACACGTTTATGAGTGCTGTCTTGCAGTATTTTCATACGTTATACTGTGTTGTATCGAAGGAAGTTGCCATGTGTTGTAATGAAAGTTCCTGCTATCGAACAATATTGTCGTGCTCTGGTGTTTTAGCATACTTCTCTCGGCCAGCATTGTTATTGTATTTTAGCAGGGAGTTCTCGTTGAAGCGATAACTTTGAATCGGTAGGGTCAATGTACTCTCCTTTTCACTGTCGCTCCGCACCATCCTGCAATCGTAACATCAAGTTAACGTTTCAACAGAGACTAGCGTGCTGTCGATGTAGCCGTCAGATCACATTGCCGTGCTGTCGTATGTGGTGGACTGACTGACTCTTGCCCAATTTTGTTGTATTGTTGAACATGGCATTCTGTTGGCGAGCCACAATGTCATGCTATCGTACCTTGAAGTTCGCATTCTGCTGTCACACCGTAGACTAACATTGTCGGTCTAGGCTAGGGCATCGAAGTATTGTGCAAAGGGACGCTGTCTAACCAGCAATGATATGTGCTATCATAAAACAAACTGGCTGTCGAATTTGATTTGAGTTCAGATAACATCTGAGGTAAAACCATCACAAGGGATAATATTTTAACATCAATACTGTCAAAGATCTTTTTACCACTGTTAGTTCCCATTTAATCATTGTTTTTTTAAAGAAATTGATTTCATGAATGAATTTTGATTAATATGTGCTGTAAATAGATGTATTTTAATGATTAGTAGTATGAATTAGCAACTGATATTGTTAGTGGCTGTATCCTCAAAGGGGGTTAAAGTATCGTAAAATTATGGTCCTTTTGAGAGGGTTCGTAAATCCCAAAACTTTCACTTTAATTTTGGCTTACCCGATGTTAAACGTAGTATATTTGTTCTTTTAAAATTTGGCTAAACTTTCGTATAAAACGCCAGCGGCTGAGGCTATGGTGTAAATGGAAGTAGGGTAGATGTGTTTAAATTGCTAACAGCTGAGGGGATGATGTAAATCCGACTAGGGTCCATGTAGGTAGCAAAGGTACTGTAAGTCCTCATGGACCCTGGTATGGTGATCTACCTTTAGTTGTTGGCGATCTATAGCCGGTGTTTTATATTATATTGTGTTCTTTCATTACAGTGTTTTAGTTACTCATGCTAGTTTTATGTTTATATCTGTGATATTCTTTTCTTTTTACTGTCCATCGTCGGTAGGTTTCTATAATGTACATATATTCCATTTCAGTGTTCTCATCATGATATGGCTGAAATATTGTCAATGTGATGTTAGATATCAACTCACTCACTCACTCACTCAGAAGTAAAAATTGTTCCACTTACCTGCCAAGAAAGTGTTTTCATTTTGTAAGGTAACCCTGTGGACAGAGCTCATTATGTATTTTCAGGTTTGCATTTTCGTTTGCCGTTCTTTTGAAATTTATTCAGATCAAACTAAATGAAAGTCGAAAGTAGCGTGAACGCACATTTTCCACAGACGAGACAAACCGCCGCTGCAATCGCCAACAGAAATATCGAACTTGTCTAAGTAAGGTGGCTCCAGACGTTTCATGCAAAACGAATAGTTCCTTGGAATGTCCAGCAACCCTTATGTTTTCTTTCATCCTAATAGTTAAATTGTGTATCAGGTACCACTCAGTGACACCGTCATTTCACTATGCTTTGATGCACTTACATCTTCCAAAAGATCACGAGATTTTGAAGCAGTACTGACCTTCCTGAAACGCCCAGCCAACTCTCATTGAGAACTCCTTGAAACTTTCCAGATGCTTACCCCTTTGGGATGTATTTTCCACATGATTCTCAGGGGTAATCACCCGCAATATTTCAGGAGTGTAATTCTAAATAACTTTAGAGAAGATGACTAATCTGAAAATATGGCATGGTCGCCCATGAGTGTTTCTGTGAGGGTACATTCAGGACAGTTCACCAGAACTCCATTCTCTTCTCTTTGTGGGTGTGCTTTGCCAGAACTATTCATCAGAATCTCATGTTGACTTACACAAAAACTGACTAAACTGCTGTTATCATCATTGATTTTCAAGGACCCATTCACCTTATTTTCAAAGATCTTTTGTGCCTTTTACACGCAACAGAATTTGAATCGGTGGACGATGGTTGCTATCTGGACCTTTTATTTTGTACTTACAGGCGATTACGTGATCCTTCAGGCGCAGGGCACAATGTTCCTTTTCAAGCACTTGCCAGGATAGCTGTATAAAATTTGCTTCGAATTGTTTTGAAATCTGTCACTAATCTTCATCAGATATTGAAGCCTGGGTCGTCACATTGGCTGAAAAGAAAATTTCAGCTGTAATCGAGGATTAAACTGGCTGATTGCTTGTCACTATCCAGTTTATCATGGTTGCAACCACAGCCTAAAAGTTATAGACTTGACATTGACTTAACCGTTCAACATCAGTCTCTCCCTTCCACATTTTTTGTGTTGCTAGGCTGACGATGATCGAAACGTTGATGAAGTCCAGGATCGGACGTTAGTGTTGTATCACCTTTCACTTTGGTTACAAGTTTAGGTCCTCCAAATCAATATTACAGATACATGCATCTGTATCATCATTAATAGCTTCTTTTCAAGTTACAGGATTAATGACTCAATTCAATATAACATGCTTCCAGGACGACAAATTAGTACTATATTACACGACTGAACACTCAGAGGAAATGCTGAAAAAGGCAACTGTTGCTTCTTTTGTTTTCCTATCGTGAAATCCTGTTTTCCAGGTGTTGGCTGAAGAGGCATCAAGTACCAATCTCGTTCGATGATTAGGATATGAATGACGGTATGAAGAGGAGGGGACAATTCTGATCTCCCCACGTGGACAATGGGGACAGCTTCTTTACTGTTTTGCTTTTTTTGCCAATTTCTCTACAACGGCCTAATATTGCCGATGCGACGTTAAATATTAACTGACTCACTCACAACGGCCTAATAAGCGATTCTTGGTATTTTTGGTGTCCCCTACATATGTTCGCACAAGTCCTTTTATAGATATCAAATAGTGTACTGACGATATTCAAAATATATTTCCTTTGGTTACTAGATTACGATGTAGTGTTTAAAACGACACATGGATAATAGAACTTCTTTTAAGCACACGGATTTTGTCTTTGAATGAAAAACAATATTTTGCCATATATCGTGTTTGGAAATACAGAAATAGAACAACAAAATTTCTTCTTCACGTTTTGTCCAAATATGGAAAGCTTGACTTTCCTTCCTTTAACCTCCTTGAGATCTGAAACAAATTCACAACAAAGGGAACACATCAGTTGGAATAGTTATTGTTGAATTTACTTGCAAATATATGTTTTGAATGATGCAGTTTTAATCTCTGTGTCGGGATCCTCAAGTGTATAATACTCCCAGTCCCTTATTCTTTTAACACCCACACTCCATTGATCAGTCTGATATCATCGTTTCCTACAAAGATGGCGTTGATGGTTCCTCCTGCTTTCATATGTTGATTAGAGTGGCAAGCAGAATATTATGAAACACGCATAGGAGACTTATGATGTTCAAACAACTCCAGTGAAGTCCGGGGGCGGTGGGGTAGCCTAGTGGTTAAAGGGATAAAGCGTCCACTCCTCACGCCAAAGACGCGGGTTCGATTCTCTACGTGCACAGAGTGTGTAAAACTCATTTCGGATGTCCCCGCCATGACATTGCTGGAATACAGCTAAAAGCAGTACAAAACTAAACTTACTTACTGATGAGGTTTATCATATATGCATGTACCTATTGAACAGTAGCACTATAGGTCAGAAGCCTATCCAAGACGATTTCTGATTACCAAAAATATTTATCCTTTAGGCAATTTCAATTCTGAATACATACCATAGAGCTGAAATGTTCTACCCACTTCGAGGAAAATATTAACGAGGGGAACCAATGAGATATTTCTTGTATTGCAGACAATTAAACCATTCATAAACAGAGCCGACGGGTATACCTGAAGGAAATGTCAAACGATTATCAACAGACTAATGAAACATAATGCCATTTGATATAATTACCATCAAGTGAGATGTCTTCATGTGGACAGGGGAATCGCAGACGTATTCAATGTTTGAAGGTGCAGATATAACAAGTCCTCCTCCATGGTGTACGAGCTCAGTGTAATTTATCCCCCAAACAGTGGGTATTTGGGTTTACTCCTATGTTTATAAACGGTTGTGTCATTATAATACGACGCACATGTGTTGATAATCCTCGTATTTTAAGACGTTGTTGAGTCTCTGTATTAGCTATGTAATTGTCATTGGTATCGGTACAATTTCATGAAGGTCAATTACAAGAAGGAGGTTTAGATACGTTGATGATTCCTTCAAGCATTGATTCTCACAAGCAAATGAAACTATCATGCACATTAAGGTATATCGAGAATATTTAATCATACTATGTTATGAGACTTTGTTCACTTGAACTGATTGCAAGGTATTACGATCATACTGAACAGGGAACATGTAAAATTATTGCTATAATTTTATCAACACTTCTCCAACATTGAACATGTTCTTCTGGCACACGTCTCGGTTATAACCTATTTCTCATAATGCAACATTTTAATAGTTCCTACAACTTTGAACTTTCCTACAATTAAATTAAACTTCGCTGAAGTAGTGTAATGCCTGTCACGAGGATTGTGTTCTGAAGTTGTTCATCCATGTCGATTAGTGTCACGTACCTAAGAAATAAGTACATAACTGCGAATCAGCCGGCAACACCAACACGACAGATACATAATGAATGAGTCATTACTTGATCAGAGGAACCGATGCAGTAACTTAAAGTGCCAATTCGTGTCAGTTGTAATGTTAGGCAACTGCTTCATGAAGATGGACACATCGAGGTTTTATTACGACTGTATGTTAGGAGTAATGGGCTGGAAGAGCCATTGCCCTTTCAAACAAAAGATTCACACACCTTATGTCAGGAACGTTAGTGATAGCATGGAAAGAAAGGGAAGCACAACCCTTCTGTATTTTCATATATCACGACACTATCACGTATATTTTGGACATATAGTCTCGACGTACAGCATTGGTCTTATGTAGAGGAATTTGTTTGGTACCTGCTGGAAACGTGGGATCGTTAGTGTGTTTCGGCGGATGGCAAAGTTAACCTCATGTGATATATTATGAAGAGCCAGAGTGAACAAAATGAAAAGATACAGATATCTTTCGTCGAGGAACAGCTACACAATATGTCATTTACATGTGTGAGTATGTCATTTTGTTCGTCAAATCAAATATGCTTCGTCGGGGAAAAACAAAGCTTACTCACGCACTCTGTTCTCTCTATCTTTTTCTTACTATATATCTATCTATACATAAAGCGAGAGAGAGAGTGGAAGAGGAGAGAGATGGAAAGGGAGCGAGCGAGTTTTTTCTTTTCTGTATTCACTCTCTCTCTCTCTCTCTCTTAGTACATATTAGTATATTTGAGCATATTTATGTTTATTTTTACACGTCAAATCTGTCTGTTCATGTTATAAATGAAGCTGATAGTATTTAGTAAGGATTTTAATACCCATACCTAGAGCTAATTCTGTCAAAATTTGATAAACAATCTGATTTCCGATAATGGATAGATCTGTAAAATACACATGAAGTGGTAAATTCAACCGAAGTACTTTCTATGATGCACACACACACACACACACACACACACACACACACACACACACACACACACACACACACACACACACATAACGAGATTAGGGAAGACCGCGATTAGTAACGAGGCTATAACGCTATAGGAAAAAGTCTAATTTCCTGGTGGGTCCCACGAGGACAATGGGAAGAACATCTACACTACTACATTGCTTATGTCAGCGTAATGAGAAGAGTGTCCTCAGATTGCTATTGATTCACTACTAAAACCCAGACAAGGCATCTGCTCTTAAAACGAAATTCAATTATTATACCGTAATGAATAACCTGGCCATGTAAAAATAGACCCCATTTCGAAATACTGGACAGAGAATTAAAAACAGATTGTTTATCAAATGTGGTTTGAACATATGGTACCTCCGATTAACTGCCTACTTGTTATGATTTAAACTCACAAAACCACATTTTTGTCTTGAAAGTAGAGCATACATTGACGGCAATATTGAAAACGACTGTTTTTCATTCGGGTTGATTTTGCAAAACATATTTTCAATATCATTCTTGAGACAGATATAGTTATTGATAGTGAACGTACATGCTCATATTAACACACACACATTTTCCATGTAGCTCAATATTTTGTTGTAAATTTGATTGGAAGTCTAGAAATGTTCGTCTGGCTTAAAAGTAACCGACAGGTTCATTGACTCTTTACAAGGTTAAAACAAACATCATGACGTAAATGTTGGGTCGTGATTTTCGACACGCTTATTGCTTCATGTAGCTATTTCAAGTCTGAAATCCGGCCGAGGCAGACCAGTAATTAATTGAATGAGTAACAAGCCATCTGGCTGTTTCACAGTGAAAACATTTGTACTCCACATTCCCATGAACATGACTCTGATGATAAGGAATGGATACTGAGCACCACTCTGTCCAGGAATCCACCATGTAGTAACTCTTTCAGGTAACTGTTGTGAAGGAAACATGTTGTGGATGAATTTAATGTCAATTTTGGCAACTAGGTTACAGACGCTTTGATGAGTAGGAGAGCATTGTAACCTAATGTCAAGTGAGTGACCCTACAGTGTATAATTTCTGCAATAGATTCGGCTTTTCCTTTCCTTCAACAATGTGTGAAGCCAATTTTCTTCGTTGTGTCATAATATTGTTTAAACACTGCTAAAAGTGACGTAAAACCATTCTTATTCGATGGCATTTTTTGAATGAACACCCACCTCATTTAACGTTTTTGTACCATCTTGAAAAAATATCTGAAAAATAAACCGGGATTGAAAATATCATACCACTTATGCCAAATAAAAAGTGAAATGTTTCTAGGTCATCGGCGCCTCGATGTTATTTGTGCGCGTAACAAGTTTTTATTGCCATGTGAAAAATAATTTCGACCTGGCAGGGTCCCGATCATCCATTTGTCCACTATGAGAATGAGTGAATCTGAAACTGAAGTGTATTTCTGAGATACAAAAGATAAAGAATTGTTCCTCCCTCGTCACTCTATTTTTCATTTTTGTGGCAGCAAAACTAAAGAAATGTTATAGCAAGACATGGATACAAAGAATGTGCAGAACGTTTATCAATAACACATTGAAGTCAGAGCTAATAATACTCGCTAAGATAGACGACTCATGTCCTGTAGACCATGTATACGATGTCCTTACGAGTCCTTAAAGAAAATGGTCACAGTGTCCTCTGACTGGCCACTGTCATCCTGACACCGGCTGCAGCCATGTTGGATTAATTAGGGACTACACATTCGTGTTGCCAGTCAAAACGTATTTAAGATAACGACATTCCAGCAGCTAAGTGAAGAGCCTTTTGCTGCTGTTGGTGTAAGTGAGTGGTCAGATTGTTGCTTACATGTTCACGAGTTAGGAGATGAGTTCTGGCAGGGGGAGCCAACAGTAGAAGAGGTGACAGAAAAGATAGCTCTTCAGCTGGGCTTTAATGTAGTGATTCTGACAATGATATTTGAAATGTAGTTTTAGTTGGTGCTTCCCAGTTTGACACATCAAGAGTCTAACAGTTGTTTTCTATACTGCATATATTAGAAATCACTCGTTTCCCTGTACATTGAAAACATACAGCAACCAAGAGCTCATTACATCTTCATATAAAAAAAATCTTATTAACCCATGCCAAGCAGTTCGAGGCATATCAACAAACACACATAGGAACACGACCGTGCTGACAAACAGTAACAGTCTAATGCAACTTATTTGTGAAAGTCGCGGTTGCAGAGCGCTCTAGGCGGCTGTCTTTGTGTGCTGGCGATTAGGTGCCTGACTCTGACAGTGCGGGTTCGAATCCCGGATTGGTACTCAACCAAAAAAGTACTAGAAGTAGAAGAAAGTGTTATCCCAAATATGACATATGTTGCGTTTGACCACTTTCTAAATGACATTGTGTAGTCATAGTAACAGTTTAGTTTTCGTAACCATAACCCAGCTGTTGTACTGTAGCGGTGTAGTTTCTGTAAACACGTATGTACTGTTGTTGTCACGTTTCCATCCGCATGTCTGTGTTGTCATTCTGTAGCTTTAAGCGTCCATCCTCACGTCCGTACGGTTGTACTGAATCGGTCTGCTTTCCTTCCGTAACTTGCAGCTGTCGGGATATATTACTGTCTCGGCCTTACAACTTTGAAGAAAACATTCAAAGGTAACACTTAGGTACTTACTGAGTCGTCAGTTTGTTTTTTGTGTCTGATTCTTGTTGAAGCTTATTCACATCTATCTAAATGAATATTTGAAATTGCGAGCACACATATTTCACACTGAAGAGACAAACAGCTAGTGCGGCCTCCAACACAAATATCGAATTCGTCTGGTGCCGTGTGTACAGATCCAGACTTCTCATGCCAAACTAATCTGATTCCTTTCCCTGTCTAGTAACTCTCCTGCTTTCTTTGATCCTAATAGTAACGCTGTGTATCGGTTACCGCTCCGTGATACCTCTTGACGTCATTCAACTATACTTTGACATCCTTGCTTGACAAATACATACATCTTCCCAAAAAATCATCTTATTCAGGAAGGGCATCGATCGACATCTAATAAACAGGCAATTCTCACTGAAAACAAAGTTGTGAACATTTCTAAACTTTTCGAAAGCTTATGTACATGTGAATGGTGAAGTAGAATAAATCTACTTCTTCCCGATGCTTGGTGTTTTATCCAGCTGATGAGTTTTATCCAACTGGTGGAGTAGCCTCGTGGTTAAAACGTAATCTCGTCACGCTGAAGACCTCGGTTCGATTCTCTACATGGGTAGAATATTTAAATATGGTCATTTCTGGTGTTCCGCGTCGTGCTATTGCTGGAATATTGCTATAAGACGTAAAATTAACCTTTTTGACCAAATCCAACTGATAGTAATCTTGTGGTTAAAATGTTTGGTTGTGTGCGTGCGTCAGGCGTTACTTGTTTGTGTGTCAATGTGTGATAAAAGTATTCACTTATACGGTTTGTATAGCTTGCTTGTATTTTGCACACCTCATTTGCAATCCATATTCTTCCTGCGTGTGCATTCAAGCTCTTTCTATCCAATTTCAAGATCTCTTTCCTACTGCCTTAAGTTACTTACCAACTAGCAAAGTAGGTTCATCCATGAAAAGACCTTATGTGGTACGCATTTTATGAGACCTACGTTTTGCTGTAACACTATTTTACTGTTCTGTAGTACTGCCTTGATATTTAAGGGAAACCCCTCTGTGCACGTTATTGAATCGGCAGTTAATTACATTACCAATGGATTCTGACTTTCTCGTTTGTAAATCTTTATGTACCCGTAAGTCGCTGATTGTGGGAAATTAGGTTCAGGACAATATGTCAAAAATGAAATCAAATATCATTTAAAGTTAACCGAGAAAACAATATGTGAAATGCTGAACATCTGTAAGACGTTTTGGGGTACAGTGTTTCCATGGACTGCATATGTTCTCCCATCCTTGCGTATCTGTTTCTTAAGCTTCGGGTACAAGTGTTGTATGTTTCCATAACCACGGCTGCAATGGATGATGTTAATCGTTCCTCATATTTTCAAACACGCCTGACCTTCCCTCACCTCACTCTCTAAAATGTACCACACTGTACCTTGCATATCGTCAGACAACATTCAGCCACCTCGTTACTGCTTCCAGTGAATCTTCTGGATATATGCTGCATGTTTGACGACCACTCGAAGGAAGTGTCAGTTTGCATTCAAGTCGGAGCCACAAAAACCGCATGCTCTTAGTACCTATCTCGACCAGAGTCCCCCTGGACAACCTCAACTTTGTTGAATGGCAGGCACATCCACGAATCAGCTTCAGCAAACGTTACGCTTGAAACCCTGAGTGTAAACCAATGGATTGTGCTCTCTTAATAATCCAGCAAATAAGATGACTCCTTAATGATAGAGGGCAATGGTGCCCAAGTACTAACATGGTCAAAGATGACACATCAGATCGTCGACCAAGAATTAACCTTCGTGAATAAGTCACAATTAGGTTATGCCAAGAGTACGAAAATATGATATGTTATAGACAATCAAACATGGGACAAAACTGGTATCTAAAATACAGCATGTATAGCAGCAGGTCAGTATACTAATATTGTTGGTATAGTCACATGATGTGCGAGATAGGATGGCGACAGCACAGCACAGGTTAATGAACAAATAACTTTGTTGGCACTTATGTCCCTGGCAGTCCCTTTCCCTGCACTCCTCGCTCGTAACAAACGGTGAACTGTGTCAATATTTTAATATTTTTGGACAAAACGTCTGCTCATACCTCACAGGGTTGGTGTGATGTCATTGTTCACAAAAAGCGTCTGACCCTCTGACAAATCTGGCAGATTCGCCAGTGGTCAGATAAAAATCACCATCCCGCCAACCCCTGTGTCTGACTGAATATTTCACAATGTCTTTGTGTGAAGTTGTTATTTGCGGCATGTGACACTTGTTTGCTGTTTAGAAATCTTATGTTTGTTATCATATAATGTTAATAATTTCAATGCCAATTATAAGACATTTTCAATCTGAAATGTTTGTTTAACTTTCTTCTGTGGGTCCTGTAAGTTTTCAGTGGGTCAGACAGACACCTGAAACTTACAGGACCCAATGTCCTGTTACTTTGAAACATCGTGAACACTGTGATGCTTTGATTATGATCAGCGTTTCTCTGAATGTTTAATGTTTATTAGTTTTCGAGCTACACTGCAGTTCATCGGTCCGCTTTTGAGTCAAAAGGACTATAGACTTGTTTATGACAGTGGAACAGAGGAAAGCTTGTAGAAGTGATGTGTATCGCCCACATATTGATGACTTGAGGGACCTGATTAACTTTTGTTACAGGCACCCCAGTACATACAAGAGGCAGTGCCATGCGATCATTTTCTCAAATGACGGATGAGTCGGAGCTTCAAAGCCGATAATTGTGTTCGTGCCATCTCCAGGCTCGCCATTCCTAACATGCGTGTTTCTAACGGCATTCGGCCAGATACCGCGCTTTGGGACTCGACTTCCAAGGTGATACACGAGTGCCTCTTAATTTGTTGTTGTTCCAATACAAAACCACTGGCTACAAGGACGGACCTGTCAGCTCATTACATGGTGAATGCAGTGAATTATGGCATGGAGACTTTGTACTGACCAACGTGAACATGGCTGGAAGAGGTGTACATTCCCTAGCAATATCAAGGATAATAAAGGTCGTATCTGAGAAACACAGAGAGCACATTATTGGCCGATATACTTTGTGGATTTTATGTTATTTATAACAACAATCACTTCAGGATTTACCTGAAGGCTTTCGGCCAAATTACCTTTTTGAGTGAGTGAGTATTGACTTAGGTTTTACGCCTCTTTTAGCGATATTCTAGCAATATTACAACGGGGACACCACCAGAAATGGGCTGCATGCATTGTACCCACGTGGGGAATCGAACCTGAGTTGTCGTCGTGAAGAGTGAACGCTTTAACCACTTGGCTGCCCCACCGCCTCCAGCACAGGATGACTGTTGACATATGGGTGGTTGTGTTCATGAAAGTGTTACTATGTAAGGTGCCAGAGATGATTTTCCAAACCAAGAGGCAACTTGTGTTGTTGTTGTTGTTGTTGCTGTATGTCCTTTTTTAAATAATTAGTTTATGGAACCATAACAAATGTCGATTAGGCCCAATGAACCTCATGTATGTCTGTATGAGATGATTCCCAGTGTGGATGGAGCTCCAATCTTTGTGGACGCATTCCGAGGCATAATATGTCAGCGTTGCACTGCAAGAATTGTCAAAATGATTATGTGCCATCACTAACAGACAGCAGCGAACAACCCGCATTTTTGGAATGACCGATTTCCTGGAGACATTTAAATTTTAATTCTGCTTGAATTGCAGATACTGAAACTTTAGGCTAAATTCACATTCTGAATCCGTTCAGAAAAATACATGGCATCACCACCAACGCTAAAAGGTTGTTGCGAAATAACAAGATGTTTTTTAAAAAGGGTCAGAGACAAAAGGGCAATACTGCTTTAATCATCCGTTTCAAGCATGGGGGAAAATGTTTTTGACACTTAACAACGAACATCGACGTACACAGAGAAATTTGTCAACTCAGCAACAGCATCACGGATTTCTCAAGAACATGAATTTTCAAGACATCTGTTTTTACGGAAAACGAGGTTGACAAAGTAGGTTGAACCCTCTTCATCCTCTTTGAAACCACTTGAATTGTTACCTTCTTGTTGAACGGAACAATGAATTTACTCTCAGCCTATTGCGATGACAGAAAGCGATCTTTTTGCCGACTGAAGCAATCAGTGTAATTCAAATAACGGACGTTAAAACCGTTAGATTGCAGCTATACGAGAAATATGCTGCCAGGAAATCAGAGACCGTCAGCATTTAGTATGTGTTAAATCCAGAGGTAAGATATCAGTTTTGTCAGTTACATGGTGATATCTGTGATGAATGTCCGATGAAAACCTTTCAAGGAAACTGCTTTATGTAGACCGATGTAAAAACTGCTATCTTTGGGGAACACAATTCAAACCATAACTGTATGCCGTAGGACTGTTTGGGTAAAGCCACAGTGAAGATTATGTCAGTTTCAGTTTCGGCGTGAAGCATAATGCTGCAAGAAAAGCACGAAATGATGCAAGTTAGGGATGGTTTACCCGTTGTTGAAGCTCTCTACTCTCACCCTAATCCAGGTACGAGTATGATGTTTACAAATCAAGAATAACCACCAAAGCCAGTATGGGCTGGAACCGTCAGTTCTGACAGACATATATGTAGAGTGAATGGTTCCTCCTTGTCCATGACAACATTTAGCCAACAGAATGAGTGAGGTTAGTTTTACACAACGTCCAGCAAACTTCCAGCTTCATGGCGGCAGTCTTTAAATAATCGAGTCTGGAGGTCTGCGCAAGTGAGAACCGATGAAATGCGTCAACCAAGTCAGTGAGACTATCCGATCCCGTCAGTCACTTCCTACGACAAGCATGGGTTAGTGAAGGAGAATATTCTAACAAGAAACCTTCACGGGTCTCATCCAAAAGGAATTCTCATATGAAGTGGGCGTGCACATACACGGGTACGTGACAATTTGTACCTAAGGCGATTCGTAACCAAACGTTTTTGTTGGACAACCCATACCCACGTGCACTCGTACATGGGCATGGCTCGCCCTAAATAAAGGCTCCCCATATCAACTGAATATAGAGATGACCTAAAGATAGTTTAGTAAAATTTAGATTTGGTCATCTAAATTTGGTACGACGATAAAAGTAATGTTTTGGGTGTTTTGGAAAGTCATTTCCGTTGGGTACGAATCACCGAGAGTATGGAACGCCTAGTGTCATACACACAGCACGCATTGTAATCATAGTTTGTTGACGCAGTCAATGATCATGTAATTCAGTGTCGACTTGAAGATTGAAAACAGACTCAACAGGTTGCAGATACATCCTGAAATGGGATATGATCACTGAAAAAATATATGCGAAGACCAATAGGCATTGGATAAGGTAACGTCATGACTCGTTGGGGTTGGGCCGAGGATCTCTACACAAGCATTATCGGGTTGCAACTATTCCACTAAAACAAACGAACAATAAAACAAAACATATGTTATGTATATTTGTATATACATGACAATATGCCAGTAGTCAGTATAAATAATTATAGTTTTAACATTGCTTTATTTCAGATAACAAACATTAAACAATGCATTATAACAGGCATTTGAGAGGAGAAATAGAGATAGAGAAATGAATTCACACAAGGTGCACATATACTACTATCACAGAAAAAACTCCAAAAGTCCACAAAAATATATCATTATACATGAAAAACATCTCAAAATGATAGTTTGCCTTCAAAAGAACCCTCAAATACAGAAAACACATTATTAAAACATTTCCATGGTAGACTGTGTAACACTTGAAAGAAAAGACAACAAAATGTTTAAATGGTAGATTTGAAACTTACTTCTTACAAACGGTTACCATAACAAAAATACCGCATGATGACAAAATACGGAGTATAAGACAATGGTCTCTAGTGATAACGTTGAATCTACTTAAGAATAATATATCAGTATAACTTACATGGACAAGGCATTTCCAGAGGACGTCATGAAAACATGCTTGCTGACGGGTTTATTCGGTAACGCTTGACACTTGTCAGGATGATTTAGCGTTAAATGAGTTGAAGTGTATTAAAAACCTACATACTACCCAAAATAAGTTTAAGAATACCGGATTATATACCTTCTATTACTACAGCTAATATGTGAAATAAATCATGTATTATTCAACTTTGTGTAAAAGATTTTTTGAATCTTTGAAAGGAGAAGACAGGTAAAGCTAAAGAGACAAAAATGTAATATTCGTCCAAATATGATATATCATCTCACCTAGTGGTTGAGAGTTTGCTTGTGTGGTATTTGATTAACACGGCTGCAGTGACCATACAGTCTCAAGCCTGGTAAATATGCAAGTTACAGAATGGACCATACGAAGATGACAAAACAACAGTGCCACTTCACTCAAACATTTCATATTTAACTCGTCAACAGTTTTCAGTCTGACCCGAGGACATCGAAAACCATCAACAACAAACAAAAGAACGGGTACATATCTCCAGATTAGTATTCACTGATGTAACTTTGAGGTTCACTGCATTTCTTCGTGAAGCTCATGCAGTCTGCCTGCCTCGATATAGTTTCACACGACACAATCACGTCAGTCATGACACGGAAACGTGATCACCAAGGTTACCTTAACGTCATGAATGCGAACACCATTCAATACATCAATATAATAAATAGGGACCATTTTCAATATCCATTGAAATCACTGGCGTCCCTTGTTGTAAATGCGCAACTTTCGGCATTGAGTGACAGTATTGTGGCAGTATGCCATGGCCCCCTTTTCTGTCAGTGCAGGTCAAGGTCGAAAGGTCATATACTTGTTAGCTGTGATTGAGACGTTGGCGAATTGTGCTTCCAACCTTTCTTTAAGATCCCTATGCACATTTTTGCGTTGAAACTAAAGTAAATTATTGGATTGGCGGCGCTGTTGAGGGGAGCGAGGCTCTGAATAAATGTGCTGGCGGCCACCATGTCTTGTGTCCTCGGTACATTGAGGTAGACATCCACGAGATCAAACACGAAGTAGGGGCTCCAGCAGATGATGAATACTGCAAAAAATACGGATAACAACATGATTAATCCTCAACACCAGAAAACACTGTTGTCATACATCAACACGTCGCAAGTAGCAATGTTAAAAAACAATTGGTTTGTGTCCAGGACGCAGACAAATGCCATGCTGAAACAGTTGCAATCAACTGCTCCTGCATACAATGTGTGAGACGCCTACGTCGAGGTAATTTTGTGCTACGTGACGATGCGTTGTATTGACGGCTCTTGCAGCTAAAAACAAATCCATGAAGTGCGGCCAATAACGCAGCCATACCCCCTCCTTTTGTGCAGTGAAATGTCCATCAGCGCTTGAATTCATGGTTAGCAGCGAGTCAGTGAGTTTAGTTTTACGCCATACTCAACGATATTCCAGCTATATGACGGCGGTCTGTAAATAATCATGTCTGGATCAGACAATCCAGTGATCAGCAGCATGAGCAACGATCTACGCTAAGGGGATTCGATGACATGTGTCAACCAAGTCGGCGAGGCTTACCATCCAATGCCGTTAGTCGCCTCTGGGCTACTGAAGACCAGTTCTAAACCGGATGTTCACGGCTTCATGGTAAGCAGGATACGCTCACTGTTTCACGAACACTTTTTATCAAGTCAAGTCAAGTGAAATTTATTGTATTCAAGGCCTCCGGCCCATATACAAGGAATTACGTACATATACATATTTATAATATATAATGCAATGACAAGTATGAAGTTACATGGATAACACATTATTTCTCATGACAACAGCGTGTTTCACAAACAAAGAAAGGTTACGGATGACAGTTTCATTTCTGGAAGTGAGAATGGAAACAAAGGATAATGTTGGGTGTTTTGATAGATAATTACTTGGTATATATTTTCTTCTAAGATTATCATAATATGGACATACAAATATAAAATGGATTTCATCTTCAATAGCCGAAATGCAAAGTGGGCAAATTCTCAAATTTGTTTCAATGGACAATCTTCTTCCTTTATTAATCCTTAAATCTAATAGACCTAGTCTGAGCTGAACAAATGTACGTCTGATATTTCTTGATGTCAAAACAGACAAATATATTTCTGGTTGTATAAGGCTTTTAAAAGATCGATATCGATCATACCTTGAACTATTTTCTAAAGTCGAACGCCATTCTTGATGAAACATATTAATTGACTGCTCTCGGAAACGTTTAAGAAAAAGAGTTGCATTACCTACTGTCTGATTTAACCATACAAATCCAAAGCCATGAGAAAATAAAAGATTTCTAATATGTGACGCCCAAGTTGTCTTACCCATATTATCGAGGTGAACAAGCATATTAAAAGCTATTTTAGGTATTCGCTGTTCGTGCATTTCCAAAATCTTAAGTCAATACTTTAAACATCTGATTTGTGAATTTATATAAATTGGGTATCTCCCACATTCCCCATAAACCATACAATTCGGTGTTGCTTGTCCAACATTTAGAAATTTTTTACAAGCTAAGAGATGAATCTTCTCAAGACAATCTTGACGCTGAAAACCCCACACTTCTGACCCATAAAGCATAATCGGTTGAATTTGCGAATCGAACAGTTTGAAAAATATCTTCGGAGTGAAGATACCTATCTTCTGAGAAACGGACATAATATTTATGAAAGCCTTTTTTGCGCGTGATTGCAAATCAAGGACACTTTTTCTAAAATTCATCGTGTGAGAAAACATAAGACCAAGGTAAGTATAATGGTTAGCGATAGTCAGTAATTTACCATTGAGAAACCATTTCTCCTTTGAAGCGACGGGACCGCCTCTTCTGAAGATTATTATATTGGTTTTCTCGAAATTAACCGAGAGCTTCCAATTGTTTGTGTAACATTCTAAGATATTGAGTTGATTTTGTAAGCCAGTAATTGTATCGGACACCAAGATCACATCATCAGCAAATAGGAGGATGAAAATTTCGAGCATATCAGGGAACATTTGAACACCGTGTTTACCAGAGAGTGTGATATCATAATACAGTTCACTTATAAAGAAAGAAAACAACATTGGACTTAGAATACAGCCTTGTCGTAACCCAATGGTAAAAAAAGTCTGTTACATCATCACCACAACGTACACATGATTTTATGTTTGAATACATCGACTTTAAAATGTTATACATTTTTCCTTGTAAACCAGCTTTTCGTAAGCAATACCACAGTTTGGGACGATCTACAGAGTCAAAAGCTTTCTTGAAATCAACAAAAGCAACATATAATTTGCGTTTACTTCGTGAGAGACATTTTTGTATTATAGCATATAATGTGAAAATATGATCTGCAGTTGAATATTCTTTTCTAAAACCGGCTTGGCATTCAGGAATCAAGTTTCTCATACTTGACCAATTTGAAATTCTGTTGTTTAATATGGCTGTAAATATCTTGCCTAAAATACTCATTAACGATATACCTCTATAGTTATCCGGGTTGTCTAAAGTTCCCTTTTTGTGTAACGGAACAATAATTGAGCGAGACCACTTGTTTGGAAATACACCTCTGTCGAATATCAGATTGAAACATTTCCGTAGGAAGGGCATTAGCTCAACCTGAGAGTATTTTATCATTTCTATCACAGCGTTGTCAGGTCCAGCTGCCTTACCACACTTTAAATGATTAATCGCGTTTTTAATCTCATCATCATAAATTTGTGTTTCTAAAATCAATTTATCGATACTTTCATATTCCATTTCAAGGTTGATATCACGAACGTCACCATCAAAAGCAAAAGTATCATTCTGAAAAATACAATCATTTGAAAATATTCTTTTAAAATGAATCAACCACTCAGATTTAGAAATATTTATTTTGAGATTTTTAAAGGAACGGATTTGTTTCCAAAATTTAGCGGGATTATGCACACACTCATTAAGTCTTCTTAGATTTTGGTTGCGCAGCTCATTTTTTATCATCATTATTACATGGTGATTCGTAAACGTTTGTTATCTGATGTTAGTAGACATTTCAAATAAAAATATAAATGTGGCTGTTTCGTGGCTGATTATCTAAAAATATATTTAAAATAATTCATATTTAGGTTTTTTTGTATGGATTGCATCACATGTGAAATCCAAGGATAAAAATACATCTTGGTAATTTTACACACTATGCATTCTGAACCATTTAACCTTTCACAAACCCATTATAGACAGACGTTCATATATTTTATGTTTAACATTATACGCATGTGTTCAACATTTGACTTATATTTTATATTAGCCGTATAACGTACATTTCATGTAAGATTCAGGCGCTGAGACTTCTTCTGTTATGCAAAGTGATTACACATCATAGTTTTCTGTCAAGCATTACACATTTTTCTCCATTGTTTTAACATGTAGTGTTGCTTCAAGTGATTTTCAGCAGGGTGTAGCGCATTCTCCTTCTTTTGATACAATATATGATGTTAACACTTGGTTGTATTTAGTTTCTATTCCATATTGTGCTCTTCTGACGCAATAATTGATGGTAACACTTCATTGTATTTAGTTTCCATTCCATATTGTACTCTTTGATACAATAATTAGATTGTAACACTTAGTTGTCTTTAGTTTCTGTTCCATATTGTGCGCTTTGATACAATAATTGGTGGTATCATTTAGTTGTTTTAGTTTCTATTCCATACTGCGCTCTTTAATACAATAATTGATGTTAATACTTGGTTGTTTTCAGTGTCCATTTCTTGTTGTGCTCTTTCAGAGTTTAAGAATAATATGCACGATTAACTTAACATAATGCTTTAAAATCTGTCATTGCATGCCCTTAATGGAATAGGGGTGTCCCTTTATAAAATTCTGTCATCGAACAAGGTCGTTCCAGTTGTGTTACTACATCATCGCCCGTGTTCTCCGGAGAAGATTGCTGGACATGATCTATGGAATGCAGTATTTGTTCTTCTTTCTCTGAAGGGAAACCAACTTGGAGTCCGATTTGAAAAGAATTACACACCCAGAAACATTTCTTTCTGTTCCTGTTGAAGAAATTCTTGGATTATTTAATTTCGCCTACATTAAAGAACGATATGTCAGCATGTATATCCAATTTGTCAAAGTGCGTGTCAATCACAAAAACAATTTGGAGGTGCTTTCTTCATTTCCTCTGAGTTAGCCTTATTCTTCTTCTAGATAATTCCCAATCGTTTTCTACACTAAAGCCCGTATGACCAAGCCACCTTACATACAAACTCCGAATCTTCTTTATTACTCTTGACTTTTTTATTAGGACGATATTGATAAATATTTAGACTGTAATTCAACTCCGATTTGGTAAGTTGAGAACTTGACTTTCACCCCCATACATCTTCATCATCTGAGACTACTTTGTATAGCATTGTCCGTTTGGAACTGTAATTTGTTGACATAAAGTTTCCCCTTCATGACACTAAACGCGGTAGCCACTGCATTTATTCTTGCCTTAAGTTATGCAAGTGAGTGAGTTATTTAATGTCACACTGGCAATATCTCATCCATATCGTGACGAGCCTTGGTGCAAGAGGCAATAGCATCGAAATTACCATAGGCGCCAGTTTCCCATGGAAAGTAAACATTTATCGATTCAATGAGTCAGAGTATCATCCCAGTGACTGGAACAACCTTCAAATGCAGATTACATAAACATATTGGAAAAGTAAAATGTGGAAAAAGACTGAGATGAATTCGTATGAACGAGAAAAGAAAAAAAAAAACACACGAGAAATTAACAGCATTTTACGGCAGGTGAGATATAAAAACTGAATTGTGAAATACCCGGGAGGGCGACAACTAAGTTTGCAAGGAATGCAGGTTTGACAAAATTACTTTTTACCCATCAGTTAGATCATGCTTGAGTAAAACAGGCTTTGTGGGAGTCTCCGAATACATCCGTATAGACGTATATCAGTTGTTTGTTTGTTTGTTTTTTGTATTACAGATGAAGACATGTTACATTTAGAAGTCCGTCACCAGGTTACCACCGGACCCCTTATAGAATATGTCACATCACATTGATCTGGATTTTGTTAGGCGTTACAAAACATACACACACAGACATCCACTAATATATGACTGAATATTGTGTGTAGTTTTCAATAATCTTTTGTTTTAGGAAACATTCTGGCAGGAAAATGAGAAATTAAAAATGTTGACATTTGTTAACGTAATAAATGTTGACATACTAAACATCGTATTCCCCGCACACGCCCTACGCTCCACAACCTGAGCTGCTACAAACTACAACAGAAGCCTCAACCCATTCCCCCCACCCTTGATCGTTGAGTTAAACAAGACGAAGAACATTGTAGTTAACCACTAATGTTTGGGAAGAAGATACGTCGATGCTCATACGTTGAAATATGGTTATCTGGAAGCAATGGAGAATTTTGATAGGCCTGATTTTTTTCGATTTTATTCTAAACGTTATTACATCTACACATCTTCCTCCATGTATATTTTCTGGCCCCAAATTCAATTCTTCTGGTGACGTGTCTTACTGCTTAAAGATCCGGGTTAGAATTGGTTGACGGTTGACACATGTATCCCATTTGCGTAGATCTGTTCTTATGCTGTTGACCACTGGATTGTCTGGTCTGGACTTGATTATTTACAGACAGCCTCCATACAGCTGGAATATTGCTGTGCGTCACGTTAAACAACAGTCAAACAAACAAATAGAAAAATTCTATTTTACTTCACCAATCTCAGCAACATGCAACTCGAAACAGTCGTTATTCATACCTTTCAGCTAAGTCATCACAACAAAACAAACGAATGTTCTAGAATGGATAAGATGGTTTGACAAATATGGCCAATTGTTCTATAAATATTGTTTGAAGTCGCTTTGAATTTCATTTTAAAAGATTATTCAGTTGTCAAAGGAATTTACATTTCTCTTTTTCATACATACTAAGAAAAATCAAACCGACATACCTGATTAGGACATAAACGAAGTGGCTATCAGTTGTGAAAACAAATGGATTAAGTAGTTTATTTAAATAATCGTGTCACTTTCGGTTAATATCCACTTCCTTTGTTAAAATTGTGCTAAAATGTTTTTAAAAGGATTTTAAGATCCTGATAAAATTTTCATGCTCTGGAAAGCTGACATCCTCTGATCTTTTTCTTACATCAAGGAGAAACTCGTTCGATTTCAGTTATCTGTTTGAAAAGCATATTTTTTCCAATTATGCTTTTTGTCGTCCTTGCATAATTCTGATTGATTAAAGTGAAAAGGTCTCTGTTGCTTGAAGCAGAGTGATTCTTTTAGCTTTCATCTGGCATTTTTATTATCAAAGAATGGCATTCTGTCAGCGTACTGTCAGGATTGTCTTGTGGTTCTTTTACACCTTTTAACGTGTTATTCTAAGATAGCGCAGAATGTAATGAGTATAATTTGTAAAATATAAATCGGAACAGGGCAAACTTTGCTGATTTCAATAATAAAGCTTAAAAATTTAATTTTAATTTAATAATAAGTGAACGACATCTTATTGAAAGGGGGTAATATTGAATCCTATTCTCTTGCTTATTTTTCACCAATGTCTCGAAGACCTATCTAAAGACTTACCGAGCACAATCACTAAGGTCATCTTGATGGTTTTGATCTTTGCTTTTGGAATAAGTCCTCTGGAACTGGTGGCACTGTCCTTAAAACGTGCGTTATTGGCTGCAGCGTACACGTGGCCTCCTATAAAAACAATAAGCACACATTTTTTGCAATCAACGTTGACCACAATATGTATTTATACATCAATATCTATTTATCTAAAACTTATACCAATCGCAGTGAGTTTCCGTAAGGACGTTCTATAGTTGAAAATGTTGAAAATATCCAGTTGAACATTGCGGTAGTTTGGATAAGGATAATCCTTCAAATACATGTATGGACTCGACAAATCAATAGGTATGTTGTTGAGATTATAACTATGCATGTTTACATTTATGTACTTGACCCATGCACGGTCAAAGATCATTCAGAGGGGAACCTCACCAAACCACTGATGTTGGCCCACCAAGAAGCAGTCAATGATCTCCTTTAGGAAACGTTCGTTGAACACGAAAATAAACACTGGATAACGACAGATTCTCTTTTAGTACATCATTTTCATTGTTACGTGGTTGTCGAGTTCCAAACAACTACAGCAGAGTGTGGCCATGATAACTGTTGATTAGAACCTGTTGCCGTAGATATTGAGAGATTCGTCAAAATGAATATTAGGGATTCCTTAGACATCCAACATTGATGACTACCGATATGATTGTTATAATGTCAGAATTTGTTGGGAAGACATAGAGGAAGTAGCTTCCTGAGACATTAAAGGATCATTTTAAGTGCCAAACGAAGCGTTCAATCCGTATCTACGTATCCCGAACCAATTTGTGTAAACGGAATAGTACGCACTGCAGGAGCTTCGTTATAATCAGGCTCATTGGCGCCATTCAGAAACTGTAGCTTCTGCTCACATTTGAGATCATGAGTCCAATCTCACGGAAAACCAGATTTCAACAATCACCGCAAACATCCAATAAGCCACCAAAAGTCTCTAGGAATTTTGTTGCTTCTTTGGTAACAGTCCTCTTGATACATCTCCAGTGTAATCAGAGGAGTTCCCAACGCTTCGCATTGAATTAGACCGCCTCACTTATCTTATTATCTGATCTATGGCAAAGAAAACATTGTTTGATGTGATGTCCCGAGTGGATGGTTCATTTGTCTGCACCAGGCCATGGACATCGGTCAGTCACGAAGTGACCTCATGGATGACCTGACGATTCGTATTTGTCCAGAAGTATCTAATGAGCTCACGTTTAATCTCTTGATCATACAGTAATGACAGTTAGGGACAGATAAGTAAATTACCTGTGATTTGTGCTGTTACATATGCAAATGAACAAGCACATTAGAGAAAAAAATCATTAGTGTAAACAACAAAATCAGGATTAATCTTCATGGCAATTACACACACCTTGCATACATTATGGCAAAATTGGGAAATGTCCATTGATTGCAGTTTGGGTTCATTTTGAGTGAATGACAGTATCTATCTGTTCCCATCCCATCCCTGAAAACAACCACTGAGTTGAGTGATAGCGAGCCACATGTAGTGGTTATAGAGTCACTGGTACAGTATCATCGACCTATGGCTGGGAGAATGTCAGATTCCTAAGCGATTTTCTTTTCCCGGCGACCAGAAAGGCCACTCACACATTCCTTGTACGCTATTGTGCTGCGGTCTGTAGAGTAATCTTCGTGAGATAACAGCTAATGACATGTGTCCCATGTTGGCAACTGCACAGAAACAAATTGACACCGTGTCATACACTTTCTGCTCCTCCACACTTTAATGGGTTCTTTTGTAATATCAGTTTCTAATGGGAAGTGGCAGTTATTTCATAACATACAGAGGTTACGTCAAATACGTCTGTATCTCACATCATTGGTCAAAGCGTCTTCTTACATATCAGAAAAAACTGAGTAACATACACATGCATGATAAATGGTGTGTATTTTTTCTGAGAAAGTCATGTACACTTATCCTTAAAAGTGTCAAACACTGACACATAAAGGACCAAATCACATCATAGACACATTACCCTCAGGTCGCGTTGTGTTTTCTGCTCATCTGTTTATGCGTTCAGCGGATGCTCCTGAGCGACGTTCATCTTGGATATAATCAGCTGAAAAAGGGTTCACTTTAGGTATTAACTGTTTATAACCTTCGGTGTTTTTACTCAACTGAAACCTGTTGATTTTGTGTTTCTTGGTGACAAACCACAAGATGGGTTTTACTGGAAATCCAGTGCACAAATACTGTTTTGGGATTGTAAAAGCTGAGGCAAAGGTATCTTTCTCAGTAGTTGCAGAAACAATCATTGATATTTCCAAAACCTTATCGTAACCCGCGCGCACATACACAAAAACACAAGATAAACTACAAACCAGAAAACAACCAAGAAAACACCGAAAACTTAGACAACTTCCAACGGGGTCAATGTTTCAAAACAACGTTTTTTGTTGTCGTGGACAGAAATTACTGTTCTAAACTTGGAACATAGCAAGTGTCAGACCTACTTAATCTGCAAACACAATCTTGCTCCACGGTCATTCTTATTGACAGCTGAACTGACGCTTCTTGGTCTCAGAGTCAGTGGCAGCATTAATGATTTCGTTAGGCAGCCTCAGAAGTCACGTTAGCGCAAACAACCGATGGCCACAATTTAACGCGAGTGAATGTTACAGAAGACGAGCGTGAGAGATGATAGCACGAGGGATTTAATGTACTTTTGGAAGATGCTTAGGATGAGTGAGGCATGCCACTTTCTAGCTTTAATTCAATGATATCAACCAGTGTGGGAGGAAAGACCATTGCGTCTCTTTGGCAAAAGCTAATGATGTTCCAGTTGAAAATGATGTTCCGGTTTAATATCTAAGGCAAGAATAAAGCGAATAAAGTATCTAGAAATAGTACCTAACATCGGAAATACTGAAATGTGAACTGAAATAATGTTGACAGCTATCGACTGTTTCTCCCTAGGATCATGATAACAGACAATGATCCAGCTATCGACCCACTGAGGTATTTTAAATTAAAATGAATGAAATATTCGTAAATAAGTTTCTTCTAATGCGTTTCAATATCATTTAGATGTGTTATCCGATCACAGTTAAAAAGATTTAATGAGTTATAGCTAAGGATTAAACGGGAGCCTATTGATTAGAATATAGCTGATATATGAACTATCAACTCAAACGAGTTCGTGCAGCACACAACGGTAAATGCATGTTACCAGCCAGTTATTTAGCCAAAGTGCAGTTTTTTTCACCTTTGCATTTGGGAAGTCAACGACTTGTACTGATGAACTTTTTGAACTGTAGCTGAAAATCGTTGTGTTGAGGTAGCAAGTCATTGTTAGGTTACTTCTAAAACTTCGCAGACCATTGATTCTAATGCCTGTTGACATGAAGTTGAACAAGACAATACCAATATTTCTTGGATTTGAATTTTTAGCATCTATAGCCACAAACTACTGTGACTTCGGTAAACAATGATACAGGAAGCTCAGGAGGAGTACCTGGTTCAAACCAATCCTTGCGCACAAAATGGGCCTATCCATATAACGTGAAGCCTGATAGGTCTAGCTCGGGTGAATCGATTTCATTTTAAGAATTACATGAGTGACTCTGTACCTCAAATTAGCACAGTTTCGTCTTTTCTATGTTTTCAATCTCCTGATTCCGATGCAGTTTTCTTCACAACATCGCGTCTTGTCAGATTAGGAGGCAACAATTGTAACCAGTCTTTTTTACCAATGGTGGGGCGCTGAGGCATATAGGACATTAACGTCTAGTCGCATATAATTTAGTATTCATTAACATGAACTAATAACGCCCCATGCTATAACTCTTACTGAATATGTCATACAGATTGATTACATCTACTAACCTTAGATGTGCAGACTAATGAAGGCCAGTTCAATAGCAAACTCCAGTGTGATGCTAGGAGCTATGTCTGATGGTATGCTTAGTTTAATGAAAGGTATTCCAAGCCAATCCTTACATAGCACAAATTGACTTGGTCCAGTTTGATAATGAATAACAGGCAAGACAATGAAATTACTTGTCCCATGGAATTTCATGGGTTTATTTAAATATAACACTATACATTTTCATACTTTTTTCGGGTTTCTGCTGACCATTCAATATGTTTCCAGTTTGGGGGCAAATTAAGGTATTGATAAATTAATATTAAGGCTTTACATGAATTCCCTAAATGATACATGTCTCTATGTGTATAACTGTACATGCATTTGTCTACCTTCCATCACGGAATTCGTTAATAACTACCTCATGTACCTTCGCCAAGTAGCTTGCAGTAAGATATGTAACTCCAGTGTGCCGATACACTGGGTCAGTGACTCATACATTGGATAAATCGTCTTGTCTTGTCCTAAACGGATCGTTGAAACGCTATAGGAATACTAACGGTAAAGCTGACATCCAAAAAGTCGTGCGTTTGCTTGGTACTTAACTGTCACAGTGCTAAATAATTATAGCATAATAGATCCTGGAGATAATAAATTACACGGGTTTGTTCAGTTAAATATGCGCACATATGCGTCATGATAAAGCGTCTAAAACGCAAATACATACATACATACATACATACATACATACATACATACATACATACATACATACATACATACATACATACATACATACATACATGACCATACCATATTATCAAACATACATACATGGCCATATCATCAAACATACATACATGACCATGCCATCAAACATACATACATACATACATGACCATATCATCAAACATAAATACATACATGACCATATCATCAAACACACATACATACATGACCATATCATAAAACACACATACATACACGACCATATCATAAAACATACATACATGACCATGCCATCAAACATACATACATGACTTTAAGATCAAACTTACATACACGACCATATCATCAAACATAAATACATGACCATATCATCAAACATACACACATGACTATATCATCAAACATACATACACGACCATATCATCAAACATACACACATGACCATATCATCAAACATACATACATGACCATATCATCAAACATACATACATGACCATAGCATCAAACATACACACATGACCATATCATCAAACATACATACATGACCATATCATCAAACATACACACATGACCATATCATTAAACATACACACATGACCATATCATCAAACATACATACACGACCATATCATCAAACATACACACATGACCATATCATCAAACATACACACATGACCATATCATCAAACATACATACATGACCATATCATCAAACATACATACACGACCATATCATCAAACATACATACATGACCATATCATCAAACATACACACATGACCATAGCATCAAACATACACACATGACCATAGCATCAAACATACACACATGACCATATCATCAAACATACACACATGACCATATCATCAAACATACATACACGACCATATCATCAAACATACACACATGACCATATCATAAAACATACATACACGACCATATCATCAACCATACACACATGACCATATCATCAAACATACATACATGACCATATCATCAAACATACATACATGACCATATCATCAAACATACACACATGACCATATCATCAAACATACATACATGACCATATCATCAAACATACATACATGACCATATCATCAAACATACACACATGACCATATCATTAATAAGTATTGGCCATCCATCGTGTTAGTGTGCCATCTTTGGCACCGAAAACTATATTTCACCATTTAGAACATTCTTTTGTCCAAAAGTTGCCTTGTGTCGAGCCGTAATGTCGACCAATGTGCAATCACTACTCCACGTGAAAATCCTTTAATCACATTCATACAGCATCTCTGTTATTGTCTCTGTAAGTGTCGCATATGTTACAAATCATACATCATTTATGGTAATAGTATTGATGAAAGGGTTAATATCGAAACCAGTATATTCAATCTTAGTTATGTACCACAAGAATGATCACATGGGCAACTCCTTTAACCGTTAAATCATCATTACCGTACCATCATGTACAGATGAAAAACATTATATGGTTCATGTATCATCATATCGGATAATCCAATGACTAAACTAAGGTTGAAAACAAATGTTCCCCGGGGCATTCACTCGGATCTACGTCGGAGGTGCTTGTTTTGAAAATGGACATGATTTTGACTCAGTGGATTCTCTCCTGAGAGGAGACGTACGTACCAAAACATTCACAGTACATTAAAACTTTCCACTGTTTTTAATCGTAGTTTTAGAGCATGGCTACATGTGTCTGAAGTGCTAACAGTTCACGGGATTGTGTTAGGGTCCATGCAGGAAGCAAATGTACTGTAAGTCCCCAGTATGCTGATCTACCTTCGGTCGTTGGCAATATATTGCCAGGTTTTACCTTGTATTGTCATTTGTAGTTAAACTGAGATCTAACTACTAGTTTTCAAATATGAACATAATCTAGTTATTTTACGGTCTTTTTTGACAGGTTTTTACAATTTACCATAAGCGACTATGCATAAAATGAATTGTTTTTGTCATGATATGGCTGAAATATTGCCAGTGTGATTCTGACCTTTAATGACATACGTGTACGGCCCAGTCAGTTTGAGCGTTGGTTTTAGTTGTGTTGGGTTACGTCCCTTAGGCGTACCGGGATCCACTATTGACCATGGTTCTTGGTTTCAGGAAAGAGGGCTTTCTTTCGACATAAAGCTGACACACTGTTCAAATCTGCTTGACACTATTCTAACACATGCACACACTATTATCATACCTGTGGAGAAGAAAAAGATTCAGAAATGATCATAACACTAAAAATGATGTGTGGAATTTTAAAGACCAACTGTTCACACACCTATATACCTTTCCTAAGAACTCAATCATCGGACAAAATAAAAATCGGACAAAATAAAGAGTCAGTAAGAAGTTGGATTTGCGCGTATAAGTTATCCTAGCATTCAGCCCAGAAGAATAACAAGTCAATAGATGTTGCGTTATTGATTTGCTGGCCACGGCCAAGGCAGTCCACCCTGAGAGTCGAAGCCGTATATATGAAGGTAGTTTCACGTGCAAAGAATCTCTATTCTTCAAACTTGTTTCGTATGTTATAGATTACGTGGTTAAGCGTGGGAGAATAGATTTTGTGATTGGAATGTAGTCCACGGTCGCCAGACGTGGACAGACACCTGTTATTTATATACTGTTAACAGTACATTTCCATATATCCCAAAGATAATGCAACTTGCCATTGAGGTTCGGCTATAAGCACCGGTTCATGAACTCGTTTAATTAATGCTGTGGGTATGTTGTCCTGAAACTGGCTATATAGCCAAGGGAAATATATTTCTTCTATAATACACTGGGTGATATGTCGATATACTACCTGTTAAAATATACTGTGATAGGAACCCAAATCAAACTACTGTACGATTCGGATTGTATCAGGAACATGTGTTTATGAACCACTATGAAACTTATGTGTGAGGCAATTACCAGATCACCAGATCACCAGATCACCAGATCGTTACACTTACAACATGATGGTCTGCATGAAAGGAAAGCATTTATCACAAATTCATCGCATTGGTGAAAACTGCGTGCTCGGTTATGGTGAGGCCAAACCTAGAAACATTGTTGGGACAACTCGGGATTCGAACAACCAATGAAAGGTTACTGGCTCCCAACGGATGCAACTCTGCACAGCGGTTCCTCGGATAACTGGCCACTCTGTACCAATGTAAGAAATGCCGATTATACCAGATGTTCTCGAAGAACTGAATGTATAAATTCAGCCGTCACACACACACGCACGCACGAAGACATGGCAATTATTCTCCTGGAAACACAGTGAGAGCGTACTGAACCAAAAGAGGTCATGCTTGCTATCGCGTCTATAAATCCATATGATACTATTGTTCTTCTTGTCATTGGTATACTGTAGACCTTTTTCTTAGAAACAGTCATTGGCATTCCCATTCTCCATGTTGTACCAGTACATATAAAAACAATATAGCCCTGTATCAATGAGGCGTGAATGCAAATGGGTGGTTATAGACAGTGTCATATGAAGAGGAATGGATGTGAAAGGATGTTGTCAGCTGAATTTCACATACGTGGTTCACATGCAGATTCGCCAGTTTTCAAAAGAACTACACCAACGAAACAACTTATGGATTTTAGATTACATTTTTTTCGGAAACTAGCTAGAGCTCTGGAATCTAAATTGACAGGTAAAGCACAGAGGAAATGGCATGTGCAATGATCTAGTCCCTAGTTCATTTTCTAAAAGCAATTTAGTTAAGCTATTTTATTCATTAGATCTAGAAAAAAAGAGCGAAATTCTCTCAAGACCGTGCACTGTCGCAAACGACGATTTAAAAGAATTACAGTCTATATTACGCTGGTGTTGGTGTTAGAGTTAGTGTCATTGTGTGCGTGCGTGTGTGCGTGCGTGCATGTGTGTGTTTCGCCATCTTCCGTCCGCACATAATATTCAAACGTGAAAAAAAATAGTAGCAGTATCAATGAAGTGATGCGGCGGTTTCATAATCAAGATGTCTCGATCAATATCATTGATGAAGTTAAAACCTTACCAAGTGAATTATATATGAATTTTACAGAAGATAAACTATACAATTAGTGGCAAATGTTTGTTTTTCCTTTTTTGATTTATATTTTTATGCCCGCTGGCTCTTTTGCTTATTCAGATTGGAGATATGAGGTAGGCCTCAATGTAACCCAAGGGGATGAAGAACTGTCAGTACTGGTAACCATTGGCATTTTTACAGATCGCCATCATGACATAGGAATTTTGCTGAAGGCGAAAAACACAAAAAGGCAAATATATTATTAATGGTACGTCTAAATCGAACAAAACACCGTAAGCGCCAAGATTAATGGCCTGAACAAACGTTTCTTTCTCTTCAATTTTACGAAAATTCTGAAATCACATGAGATGCGAAATGAAATGGACCTATTTGGAAAATTGTAAATATCTCCTACACAGACAAAAAACAGTCTGGTCGGAGGCAGTAGGGCGATAGTATACGGTGATAGTATACGGTCACGCACTTGTGATATAATCATGAGCGAACAACCCAATAAAATCCTGTCTGGACCGGGTCCTAATATGTTGCCGGGAGCAAACTGCAAGCCATCAGTCCTCATCACGACACGCTGTGGCAGGCACGCATCCTCCTGCTGGAAGTGTAGATGGAATATCATTGATGTCAAATTCACTCAGGCTGTCAGTGTTCTTGCACAAGCCCGACACACACACACCGTTGATGTGAAAAGAAACTTTATAATGTAGAAGCAATAATATCGACGACTGAGAAAAAGTCTGAAAAAATATTAATATAGATTATCCTCCTTGCACAACCGTTGTGGATCGATACATTCGACCTGCATTTATACCATTCCTTAAAAATCCCTTATTTAATCGCTGAAATTCCAAATATTAGTGAATCTATTGAGGCCAAACGGATGGTGCTTCGTTAAGAACAGATAACTGTCTCTAACAGCAAGATTTATGTGTTTTGGCTTTTAACCTTGAACTACGAAGCAGTCATTTTTGTCACACCTGGTATCAAAGAATGATACCCACAGCTAAGAGTCGTTCATATGTATGATTGTAATCGATCGTTATCGGTGTTAGAGTTATTATCACCCTCACTTGTGTTCAGAATCTACCTCAGTAGACTAATATGCCCCGTTATCTCCAGAACCGACTAATGGACTTCTAAGTGACAAAGCAGTCACATGTACTCTACCAGTGTATCTCTATCACAAATGCAGCCAGTACAACTATACAGCGTTTACCTGTGTGTCATAAAGATAGCATACGTGATGTCGCAGTATCTGAAACCCCGAATCATTACAATAGCAGGATCTTCAGACATACGAAGCTCATCTCGCTTGACACGTTGTGATGAATGGGGTTAAGCGATCCCATAACCTGCTGAAATAACCTAAACCATAGGCAGCATATAAATCATCTGTTCAATAAACAAGCTAAGCGTAACGTGAATGAAAGCATCGTGAAAATGTCAAACCGTTACCCTCTTACGTCTTCTGGTCCCACGACCAGGCTATCTACGACAGTTTTGAAACCAAAGCGAGGATAGGATCTCACATCTTCCTGTGTCGGAATAGAGGGTTATTAATAACTTCCATTCTGATTACCCCACGGTTCTGTACATCAGTGGTTACCACCAAACAGGAAATTGGGACATAATGGCTGGAACACTCTTCCTTTTAACTGTGGAACAGTAGCTGTTAACAGCATTAGACAATCAGACCGGCATTTCAACTGACCTACAGAGGCGAGATCACGTCATTCATGATCAAGTCACGAATAAAGTGTCGATCAGGTAAGAAATTGAAATAGATATATAAAAAATATATCAAGATATATGCTGATGTGATACTCTTTCGACTTGATTTTGCTGCGGAGGTGAGTTCAATAATTCGGATGGAATTATCAGTTGCCTGATCCATCATCCATTGCTCTCGATTGTTGACAAAACTTTTAAGAATCTAAACACTGTTAGTATATTTTAAAATTATATCATGAATAATACATAACTGTTTAAATATTAAGGCAACAACGAAATTGATTCAGTTTGGAAACCACAAACACGAATGATAAGATATTATTTTGTAGTTGTTTTAATACATTGTTCAGATTATAAACTAAAACAAACTGTCAGCACAAGAGAGGAAGAATTCCAGACTTCTGTATTAGTATTTGGGTATGTTTTCACATGGACAGCGATAGAAAAGAACCGAGTGTGCCTTCAATATCTTACATTATTTGCTGAGGGTTGTTTGAATCAGAAGTGATAGTACAGGATAGTACATTTGTGCAGGACTGGTTCAGTATGTTCATGTGGGAATAATATGTCACTGTTTCATATGCATGTTTCTGTTCTGTACTCCAGTGAGTGTGTGAGTTTAGTTTTACGCCGCACTCAGCAATATTCCAGCTATATGGCGGCGGTCTGTAAATAATCGAGTCTGGACCAGACAATCAAGTGATCAACAACATGAGCATCGATCTGCGCAATTGGGAACCGATGACATATGTCAACCAAGTCAGCGAGTCTGACCACCAGATCCCGTTAGTCGCTTCTTACGACAAGCACAGTCACCTTTTATGGCAAGCATGGGTTGCTGAAGGCCTATTCTACCACGGGACCTTCACGGGTCTCTGTACTCCAGTGATATATGACCTGTATGTATGTTTCTATTCATGCCTCCTTCACGTATGTCCTTCACGTCATCAATCGATTCCAGTCCTTGAGAAAGATATTTATCCTGACGCATACTTAGTATAACGCATTGTAACGAACAAGCGTCAGTAGGAAATAGACATCTGAAACGTTTTAGAAGGAAAGCGTGTACTATATGATCTCCTTCTTAAGGAATGCTTCCCAACAGTTGTTTTATTGTAGTATCTAACACATGGGATAGGTCATCTATGGTAAATGACAGCTTGGTATTGCTTTCCGGCTTTTCTGGAAACGCTAAAAAGGTTGTGCCAATCTGAACCTGACACACAACAAAGACCACTTAATCTTTGGCAATACCTATACTTATCGCCAAACTAAATCTCAAACTATCAAATGTGTTTACTATTTCTCGGTTTCTTTGAAGGCGTGCAGAGGAATGGCCTTTTCCAATCTTTGCCAGCCTTCATGGACATCAAAGATGCCAAACCTTCGCGAATACAGAAGATTGTCGCCAGCGAACAAAGGCTGTTTAGTTATGGGGGTATTGTCAGATATTTAACGTTGACATCTAGGCACAGATGCCGACTTCTTAACAACACAGGGTAACATTATTAAGGTGGCAGCTACAAAAGGTGTACTTTCTACCATATGGAAACATGAAAACGTATGGTAGGTTCTGAATTTCTGTTGTGACAAGTCATGAATGCCATTGCGTGTTCCTTTTTTGACGTTTTCCTGTTTGTGACGGACAATGAATGCTTCTGCCATGTTACTGCTGCGATAGAAAATGAACGTTTCTCCATGTTGAAACAGAATAAAATGTTTTTGTCGTGTTCCTTTTTGTCACAGACAACGAATGCTTCTGCTTGTTTCTGCTGTGACAGACAATGGGTGAGTGAGTGAGTGACTTCATATTTAACGTCACATCGGCAATATTTCAGCCATATCGTGACGAGAACATTGAACACTAAAATGGAATAGTATGTACACTGTAAAACCTGTCGACGGTGGACAGTAAAAATACTAGAGTATCAGAGATATAAATATAAAACTAGGATGAAAAACCTAACAGAAAATGGATTCTTCTGTTATGTTACTTTTGTACTTTTGTGCACTATTGTGCATGTTTCTGTTTAGACAAAATAGAATGCTTCTGCATGTTCCTGTATGTGAAAAACAAGGAATGCATCTGCATGTTCCGGTTTGGGACAGACAATGAATGCATCTGCATGTTCCAGTGTGGGACAGACAAGGAATGCATCTGCATGTTCCTGTTTGGGACAGACCAGACAATGAATGTATCTGCATGTTCCGGTGTGGGACTGACAATGAATGCTTCTGAATGTTCCAATTTGTGACAGACAATGAATGCATCTGCATGTTCCGGTTTGGGACAGACAATGAAAGCATCTGCATGTTCCGGTTTGGGACAGACAATGAACGCTTCTGCATGTTCCTGTTTGGGACAGACCAGACAATGAATGCATCTGCATGTTCTGGTGTGGGACAGACAACGAATGCATCTGCATGTTCTGGTGTGGGACAGACAATGAATGCATCTGCATGTTCTGGTTTGGGACAGACAATGAATACATATGCATGTTCCTGTTGTAACAGACAATGAATGCTTCTGCATGTTCCGGTTTGGGACAGACAATGAATGGATCTGCATGTTCCAGTGTGGGATAGACAATGAATGCATCTGCATGTTCCGGTTTGGGGTAGACAATGAATATGTCTGCATGTTCCAGTGTGGGATAGACAATGAATGCATCTGCATGTTCCTGTTTGGGACAGACCAGACAATGAATGCATCTGCATGTTCCGGTTTGGGACAGACAATGAATGCATCTGCATGTTCCGGTTGTAACAGACAAGGAATGCTTCTGCATGTTCCGGTTGTAACAGACAAGGAATGCTTCTGCATGTTCCGGTTGTAACAGACATGGAATGCATCTGCATGTTCCGGTTGTAACAGACAAGGAATGCTTCTGTATGTTCCGGTTGTAACAGACAAGGAATGCTTCTGCATGTTCCGGTTGTAACAGACAAGGAATGCTTCTGCATATGCCTATTTGGGATAGGCAGTGGATACTTCTGCATATTCCTGTTATAACAGACAAGGAATGCTACTGCTTGTTCCTGTTGTGACAGACAATGCATTCTTCTGTCATGTTACTACTGTGCTTCTCCATGTTTCTGTTCAGACAGAATAGAATGATTCTGCATGTTCCTGTATGTGAGAAACAATGAATGCGTCTGCATGTTCCTGTTGTAGCAGACAATGAATGCTTCTGCTTGGCCCTGCGGTGACAGACTATGATCACCCATTCACTCAATCCCTCCATATTGTAATGTAACATTCGGTGTGTATTCTGTGACCCGAGAGTTGTTTATCTTCAAATCCTAACACCCTCTAACATCAATCTTCTGATACAAAGTAGCTTTGTTCTATATTTCCTCCCCCTAGACAAGCGGATGGTGAAAAGTACAAAGTTTACTTCCCGCTGTTACGACACATCTGATAACTTGCACGATATTTAATTCAGAAAGTTATGCCAAGCTAGCTATCTTACATTTACACACCTATTCATCTTACAATTATTCAAATCGGTAAGCATAACCCTTTCATAATGTCTCATAATAGATAAATGTCAATCTGTCAACTGGTAATAATCAACTAAAATGAATGAATAAATGCATTTTGTGTTTCACAGATCGCGTCAGTTCTGTGTTTTACAGATCGAGTCAGTTTGTCTGTGAGGAACAATAGTGTTTATTTTATGGAACATACACATGAAATCGTATGTACTAATTTGGGAGACAAGGCCTTTCTTCAGCAGTTTCAGAAAACACCATGATACTCTTTAACATTGTTTCGAATGGAAACATGTTACATTTATTAACACAATATCTCTGGCAGTCATTGCTGAGATAAATATCACGGCTGACTGTCACTCTCGTCTTAGAAAGCATTGTCTATAAACTTTGTGGTAAAATGGACACTGGTTGAAATACGAATTAAGTATCAACTGACTGTAGACAGTGCACATATTACGGAGTTTCTGTAAGGTTAACAGGTTCTTTCTTCTGGATTAATATGAGATTTGAAACTGTTTGAAATAGCACCAAAAACATAAAATGTTCTTGAATTTGCCATGTTTTTGAATACTCCACAGAGTAACATTAACCAGGACTTGCACAGAGACACGGGTATCAGAGTATGGAAGTCTTTAAATAAGTTACATTTTTTAACAGTGTCACGCGGCTCTAATGGAAACTTCTGATATAGGTTTTGTCTGCGGCCAAAGAATACAGGCTAGCATCATGGGCAATCGATGTTTCTTTCCCACAATGAGTGAGCCCCTGGCTTGTCCTGTGTTTTTTGACGAAATTCTCAATCATTAGAAAGTCATCTGCGAAACCGGAGTCTTCTCAGCTCACATTTTCAAGGTTCGTCTGACAATGTCTATTTTAATTATCCTACTTCAGGCTGAACACGCGGACCTTATTATCCTGCATGGAAAAAATATGCTGCAAATATAATGCAAACAAAATGTGACCTCTCATCAAGCTAGGCTTAATTTCACACGTCGTCCAGAATGGAGCATTTGGCTCTCTCTAAAATTGATCCTGGTTCATTTATGTAACGGAATGGTATAAAAGTCCCATCTCACTATTTCCTAGGCAGTCATGTTGCACATAAATCCGGTTTCGACGTAGCCTTACTTCGAGTTTTTAATTAACGAAATCGACATCCTCTTTTCGGGGAACGATATTCTTCACTAAAATCTGGATTCGTTTAACAGTCTTCCAACCTTTCGATCGACGCATTATAACCTTGACCTTCAAACAAAAAGGACATTTGTCATGCTGCACACGCGCATGAGCAGACTGTTCGATATGGTGGATTCCGAATTATTTAAACCTGTCCTCTTTTCAAGGAATTTGAAATGTGTTCAATTGATGGAATAAAAACACTCCCGGCTTCGTGAGAGTTTCGTGACAGCGTAAATAAATCTTGTTACCGTAGGTGGGAAATAATTCACATACAAATAAATTGCAAACCTGTGGTTGAGCGCTACTTTCATTAATCATGGCACCGCTTTTCAGAAGATTTAAATTTATGGATGTTTAATGGTAATGCTTAATTATCCCAAAACTGTTCTAAAGGTATTTCTGAAATTAAGTGTTGAATAAATTACAATTTCATATCATAATTTGGCGTATACACATGTTGTCATGAAATGTCTGCTTATTTTCATGTTCAGGGTTTGCAACCTTGTTTTCTTGGCAAGCGATTAAAATAGAATAAAGTGCGTCATCAATACAATATACTTTTAGGTTTAATAACCGGTATGAAATTACGTCAAAAAACGTTTCACATACTTAGATACTAAATATTCTGTTTTCTTTGAAAGCCATACTATCCATGATTTAACGTTTAAAGACTCGATTACTTGCAGACATAGCTGGAATTGCTGAGGCAGCGTTAAACAGCCAACACACTCAAGACACACACAACACTGTATCGTCTACGTCCCTTGTGTTGAGCAATATTCAATCCCAGGCCCTTGGCGACTCTAGCACGCTCAAAATTTCTGAATTAGTCAGTCATACTGAATCAGTCAACGACTACAATGACATCCCATGTATCATTTGTTATAAGGTTATAATATACATCTCCTTTTCACTTGACATGGCGTTGCATGTGTTTGTGACGGCTAAACATATGGGGCCTGATACGCACACCTTCAGGGACTCGGCAACACATGGTCCCATAACTATTTTTTTTTTGTTAAACTGGAATGTCTTATAATGACAGAACGGGATGGTTAACCAAGCGTGTTAATGGAAATGTCATTTGAAAAAATACTACAAGGCCTGAAATCCGCTTTAATTCTGTTTACTAGCAATAAATAATATTTGTTCAAAGTCAGCTAACTCCGATCAACTATCCTCTGCCATGGTTTCAGCTTGGGGAAAGTTCGATATTTCAGGTACTCGTGTAGTAAACATAACCTGACATAGCGGCACATGTAATATCATCCACGTAATCCTTCATGTTTTGGGAATAATCGACGCTGAGGGCATCTTGGCCTTCAGCTTCTGCTGTGAAGCTGTTCCATATCTAAGGAGCCCATACACACCTACTTATTGGCTAGGTTGAAATATTGCCACTGTCACTTAATTTCGTTCATAACCCGCCTTTTGATAGGATAGTCAAAAACGCCAAAAGGGGACTCGGCGTTAGAACCTAGATTTCTAACTTGGATCTAAAGGCTTTTGATGCTTGTAATCCCACACACAAACTACTACTAAATGCGTAAACCCTCCGTTTATTGCCCATTCGTTATTTATCAGTCTTTCTACCTTCCGATAACCAAATAATACAACCCATGAGGATCCTTTCACACATATGACCAGAATAAGCTATGTAAATATGCCAAATCGGGCGGTGAAATAGCTGTATGTCCAGGCGCCAGCGTCTGTAACCACCTGAATTAAACGTAACTGGAGATTGGAAGCGTTGACATTCGATCCATCACTGAGCTGCGTTTTTATAATTTGGGGAAATGAACATGTTTCGTTTCTGGTTTTTATTGATATAATTTTTTGAAGTATTTAATTGAAAATGCTAATACGAAATTGCCCTTTTTAAAAAAAGTGAAAAAGAAAAAAAAAATAGTGGCAGTTGTAATTTTGGACATGATAGGATGTTCCGTTATGATATCTGTCGTACAATGTGCCTTGTGTCATGGTTTTGAGAAATTAAACCATCGTCTATATTAATACGATGTGATCTGCATCATTTACTTTTCGTCCACGTTTCAATACAGGATCGCAACGGTGCATAAAACTTTGACATCATCGTGACAATATATGTTAATTTTGAAAATGATTTTTATAGGATGGTGTTATTCTTGTTAAACCTACAAGATGCTTCAAACTAGACTTCATTACCTTCTGGTTCATGGTTACCAACACTGGAAACAAATGTTCTGGCACTTTTGCTGCTGTGTTCCCCAACATTAAAGGGACATTGAGCGGAGACAGTTGTCATTAGCTAAACGAAGCCAGTGATGCCAACAGATCTTAGCTAATATTTGACGCTTCACTAACTAAGACCATCGTTTCATTGATCCGCGTTCGTTTTAGTAGCCGGTGGTGTTAAAAAGCTTAACGTTGTGGAAAAGAAACACGAAGCTGGCTTCAATAAAACATGGATGGTATTGGTGCGACTTGCAGATCAGAACACAGGAGTGGTTTTAATTGTAAATGAATCTGGTGACTGGTGACCTATATCTGGAACAGGTGAACGCGGAATAATCGCTTGGTATCGCATGTCGGTTGCTACGTGGGTAAAAATATCTCGCATGCACAGAATCAGTATTTCAAACGTCTTCAAAACACATCTTGAAATGGATAGGAGCAGTGTATTTGTAAACGAGAGTCTGTCAGGGAGGACGTGTTTTGGACGGTGCGAATCGATGTGATGCTTGTTCTTTGGATTCGCCAGTAAATGATAACAACCTTCAAGAAAAGTTCAGTTGTTCTGGAACAACACATCAATATCACACTTGTTGCTCTTGTCGCTTTCGAAACCGTGAAATTATTCCGAGTGATTCAAAGCACTAGTTTTCCATAACTTTCACGCAAACCATACATAATTGTTAACTGGTTCAAACATTAGTAGTAGTATCATAGCCCATGCACTGTCCGTATGATTGCGGAAATACTTTTCTTGTTTTCGTTGCATTAACACAATTCGTTGACTGTTAAAATATATATGGATTCAAAATGCTTTAGTTTAAATTAACCCAATAATTAAATACCCATTTGCACGCCATTGCTGCTGAAACAGACACCACGGAATACTACAATCTATTATTTTCCAGTGACTCTTCAGGCAATGAGAGCACGGTATCTCAAAACAAATAGTTATTTCACCATTCAATATCTGACTTATATGGCAGTGACTATACCTAGAAGGATATAAAATGTATCAATTAGTTTTTTCCTTGCGCAAACCTCTGACTTTTACTGCGAACATTAGACGTGTCCATCTCGTTTGAAAAATCAATAGAGTAAAATGAGAAGACGGAATACAGACATTCATCATGTCAGTGAAATTAAATTACTCTAGATGAGACAACCAGAGGCGAAACGTAGATTAGAGCCTTCCGACATTAACGAGACAAATATGTCCAGGTAACCCATCGGTGGCGACAGCTGACAGCGTCCTTACATTCCGACAGAACATGATGATGTTAAATCGGTAAAACGGTGAATCTATTCGCCGACTGAGGATGAGTGACTTTGTAACTCTTGATCATCTTAAATCTCTTTAAATTCCATGTGCTAGAACATACTGATTCATCTCTTAACTGTAACACTGCAACAATTACAATACATCAGTGTCGTTGGAAACTCTTCTGTTATAATCATATCAAGCCCTCACAGTGTACGTTCCTTCTCTATGCTGCAGAGTTCCCTGTTAGTGCTAATGCTACCTTGCAATAATCTTCGGTTTAAGGAGCGGGTTGCATGGTGGTGAAAGTCAATTATTATTTTACGCAAGAACGCCAAAAATAGCACATAGAGTGAATGCTTCATATTATACGTATTTCCATGGCAGATAGAAGCTTTCGTAATTGTGAGTTCCACGAGAGAAAAGCAACGGATTTACACATCTGAGGATAAGACGTAGAGATGAAGGTGCCAAATGATATTACGAGGTGTTGCAAGAGAATCCAGCTAAGATAAGAAGTTATACATGTGCTGTTTACGGAATAGTCAGTGTGGTATTAACAGTGATAAGGTGTATCCATATCCAAATTTGCCTTATAATGTCAAACAGGATATTGAACCCACAGAACTTATTACTGCCCTTTCAAAGGACATGTATTCATTACGCTGGAAACCCTGAACCATACATTTCCTTGAATTACGTCGACAGGGGAATAAGACGACCACGCTTTAGGAAACGATATAGACACTACCTGAAATATTCCGCATCGCGGTAGCATTTATGGTATGATTGTGTAAAATTGCCATGACAAAATTGTTTAGTTTAACATTGAAAGGAGAATATTTACTTTGGAAAGTCGAAGCACTGCTGCCTGTTCTCTCCGTGGGTCCTTCATTAATGTCAAATAACATCTTTGCTTATCGCGCCTTAGGGATTACATCCGCGAGCGATGGTCACAATTTGACATCGCCGACTCTAATTTAATGATGTCAAGAAGAGACCATTCGGAAGGATTCTGTCATTTATTCTGTAGCGCTCGAAACAGATCTTGCTTAGTCCGGGTGTTTGAAATTGGGTACGAACAAAGAACAGATTGAGTACCATTGTGAGTTGTCAGTTGGTATGGGTTGAGCCGCCGCTTTCAGCACTAGCGCAGCAGCTGTGAACACAACATGTTCCAGTGTCGTTCACAACACTGCAACCTCTGGACAACAGTCGTTAACTCTGATGCCCTTGCCCTTGGTAGAATACTCTCTGGTAATTCTGGACCCTCTAATTGGTGCCGTGGTGGTCCGATAATGTGTTTCAGATTCAAGATGCGTTGTGAACGTTGGTTTGACAGAATAACCGTGGTCACTGCTTCTACCGATGCGCTAAACGCCTGAGACCTCCAGCGGACCCCGTTCCCATCACGCCGAGCCGTGAAAACACTGTTCACACTGTTCACACAGAAATCACTCTCTTTGAACTGACTGACTCTGAAACCACAGTGTCTGCAGATCTCGGGAGGCGCTATTTCCGGTACCAAGTTGGTTCCCGGCTACCCTTGCAGGCGCCAACTTACCAGACGGGGCCCTACTTACTGCGGGTACCAGATTTCCGGTGACATGCATACATTCAAAAGCCAGTTCTGGTTCCAAATTGCGCCACCGCCAAATATTACTTTATTGGACCCGACCAAGTGTACAGCCATATCTGGCTGTCAAAACTGCTGATAGTCGTAATATATAGTTGGTTAGTTTGGGGAAGGTTAGTTCGGAAATCTGCAATTCATGCAAGGATTATCGGCTCCTTACTGCAGACCATGAGACTATTCGGAAAGGTATGAAACGATGTTTGTCACGGGCAGTACTTAGGTCTCGTAAAGTGCGGTTGCCTACTCATTGCCCTATTGCAGTTCTCACAACTGGGTTGACGAGCTTCTATAGTACCATCAAAGAACAGACATCGCTCTTATTCGTTTACTCATTAAAAATATGTATTTGGAACCGTGTAAATAAATTAGGAATCTTGACATTTAATCTTTTCTTCTGTACTTAGATAAATTCACCCCTACGCTTCTGATGGCGACAAGACCATCTTTAAGACTGTGGTATCGATTAATGGGGCTTTTAGCAGCCTTTCGGGAGCCAGGACAAACCCTTACTGATATGGTTAAGATGCCCTTGTGCGTCAATACATACTTCAAACCATCCTGTTCATTCATAACCCTTAGTTAACCAAATTATCATTGGCTCTTTAAACAATAAGCCATTCTCGAAAAGACTCCTGTAAATTGTGTCTCTGAAGTTCGCCTCTGGTTCTTCAATTTCATTATATCGCAAATTATAATGGCTTCGTTGCCAAAATATTCAAGACACGAGACCAATATAAGACATTATTCTAATTCAATATCGTCAATGGGCATCTATTCCAACGACAAAACAAATTTGCATGGATCAACTGGTACTGCCATTGGACTCGGTCAAATGACAACCAACTTGTGTGCAAACCGCTTGCCGCATCACCAGCAATTAACTCAACAAAGTTCCCAATGAATATCTCACAAGCTAGGCACACGCTCACGAAAAGGTCAGTAACGATTAAAGAGGCTTGGCTTGTTATGCTGCCCATCTCTTCGCTCTTCCAACTCGTCTTAAAGGTACCGCTGTGTGTGTAGTCGGCAGGAGCCATCGCATGGAAGAACGCACAGTGTGTTCCAATTGATTTTTCACTCTCCGACCAGTGCAATATTAGCATGGTCCACTGCCAAAGGGTGTCATATCAGCATTTTCTCCAACATATCCAACCTGAGGTTTCTCCTGTACCTACGCAGATGAACAGTAGCAGCTGTAAAACTATGTGATTTCAAAGACACTCACATATCCGCATGTAGTGCACCAATATTTCGTTCGGTTCATTTGAAAGACTAATACCAGTTATAAATTACTAGTATATGCTAGATAGAGAAAAGATTATGATCTCATTTTGGAGCCATTTTATGTTGTGAAGACTGACAACGAAATACCACATTGTTCCCTATATGTTCAATTCGATTAGAGACGGAAATCTTTAAGCTTCAAATCGCGTTGTGTTACGAAAGTCACTTGAACTACAGTTTTTGGTTTGTTCTTTGTCGCCATACTCAGCAATATTCCAGGTATATGGCGACGGTATGTAAATAACCGAGTTTTGTGCAAATAATCCAGAGTGAGAATGAATGAGCATCGATCTGCATAACTGGGATATGATGACATATGTCAAGCAAATCAGGGAGACTGAAAACCGGTGCCCTTAATCGGCTCTTACGAAAAGCGTGGGTTACTGATGACCAATTCTAACCTGGATCTTCACGGGTCAATAGTGATGCTGGTGGATCGTGATCAAATGCTCAAACAAGGTAACATGTGAGGCTGTTCAGATGTTCCACGGTTAATCTGACAAAAGGGTTGGAGTGATGTGACTATTTGTGATAGGTCGGTGTCCACTAGTCAAGATGGGCCCGTGTCACAAAGCGATCTTAGCGCTGCGACAGTCGTGTGTCTGTGTTAAAGTATGGGAATTACACTCACCTTGGCACTGCGACTATCGTTTGTCTATGTTAAAGTATCGCAGTTACAATCACCCTAGCACTACGCTTCGTTTGGGATTCCGAACTGGTTTGAATTAACCCTGTTTTCAGATCCATTAACGTTAATGTTACAAATATGTTAAGAAGACTCGTAGGCACGACCGATGTTGCTCCAGTCTATAATACCCACAGATAATCCTGTGAGTTTTATGGAGGGATGGACTGTTTTATGCCGTAGTCACGCTTTGTCAACTGGAAATCATCTGTCACTCGACGTGTCGTGTGACATCTCAAGGGTACACACGTTCAAGCGGATCAGAAAAAAAGATCCGCTCAAGGCCGAGCCAGCGTTTAGAATGTATAATATTAGTTATATAATACGTCAGAAATAGCCTTGACTCGTACAATCGGAGTCAAACTCCATTAGGCGTAAAGGGGCAAAATAACCACGAATGGACATCGGGAAAGCTGTGGGAAAACCTGTACTGCCATACTGGAGGCAGACGTACGAGACCTCCAGTTGCATCTCTGGATGTTCTGCATGTCTGTCTTGTCTCTGTTTTGTCCTGTCATACTGGAGGCAGACGTACAGTTGCATCTCTGGATGTTCTGCATGTCTGTCTTGTCTCTGTTTTGTCCTGTCATACTGGAGGCAGACGTACGAGACCTCCAGTTGCATCTCTGGATGTTCTGCATGTCTGTCTTGTCTCTGTTTTGTCCTGTCATACTGGAGGCAGACGTACAGTTGCATCTCTGGATGTTCTGCATGTCTGTCTTGTCTCTGTTTTGTCCTGCCATACTGGAGGCAGACGTACAGTTGCATCTCTGGATGTTCTGCATGTCTGTCTTGTCTCTGTTTTGTCCTGTCATACTGGAGGCAGACGTACGAGACCTCCAGTTGCATCTCTGGATGTTCTACATGTCTGTCTTGTCTCTGTTTTGTCCTGTCATACTGGAGGCAGACGTACGAGACCTCCAGTTGCATCTCTGGATGTTCTGCATGTCTGTCTTGTCTCTGTTTTGTCCTGTCATACTGGAGGCAGACGTACAGTTGCATCTCTGGATGTTCTGCATGTCTGTCTTGTCTCTGTTTTGTCCTGTCATACTGGAGGCAGACGTACAGTTGCATCTCTGGATGTTCTGCATGTCTGTCTTGTCTCTGTTTTGTCCTGTCATACTGGAGGCAGGCGTACAGTTGCATCTCTGGATGTTCTGCATGTCTGTCTTGTCTCTGTTTTGTCCTGTCATACTGGAGGCAGACGTACAGTTGCATCTCTGGATGTTCTGCATGTCTGTCTTGTCTCTGTTTTGTCCTGTCATACTGGAGGCAGACGTACAGTTGCATCTCTGGATGTTCTGCATGTCTGTCTTGTCTCTGTTTTGTCCTGTCATACTGGAGGCAGACGTACAGTTGCATCTCTGGATGTTCTGCATGTCTGTCTTGTCTCTGTTTTGTCCTGTCATACTGAAGGCAGACGTACAGTTGCATCTCTGGATGTTCTGCATGTCTGTCTTGTCTCTGTTTTGTCCTGTCATACTGGAGGCAGACGTACAGTTGCATCTCTGGATGTTCTGCATGTCTGTCTTGTCTCTGTTTTGTCCTGCCATACTGGAGGCAGACGTACAGTTGCATCTCTGGATGTTCTGCATGTCTGTCTTGTCTCTGTTTTGTCCTGTCATACTGGAGGCAGACGTACGAGACCTCCAGTTGCATCTCTGGATGTTCTGCATGTCTGTCTTGTCTCTGTTTTGTCCTGTCATACTGGAGGCAGACGTACGAGACCTCCAGTTGCATCTCTGGATGTTCTGCATGTCTGTCTTGTCTCTGTTTTGTCCTGTCATACTGGAGGCAGACGTACAGTTGCATCTCTGGATGTTCTGCATGTCTGTCTTGTCTCTGTTTTGTCCTGTCATACTGGAGGCAGACGTACAGTTGCATCTCTGGATGTTCTGCATGTCTGTCTTGTCTCTGTTTTGTCCTGTCATACTGGAGGCAGGCGTACAGTTGCATCTCTGGATGTTCTGCATGTCTGTCTTGTCTCTGTTTTGTCCTGTCATACTGGAGGCAGACGTACAGTTGCATCTCTGGATGTTCTGCATGTCTGTCTTGTCTCTGTTTTGTCCTGTCATACTGGAGGCAGACGTACAGTTGCATCTCTGGATGTTCTGCATGTCTGTCTTGTCTCTGTTTTGTCCTGTCATACTGGAGGCAGACGTACAGTTGCATCTCTGGATGTTCTGCATGTCTGTCTTGTCTCTGTTTTGTCCTGTCACACTGGAGGCAGACGTACAGTTGCATCTCTGGATGTTCTGCATGTCTGTCTTGTCTCTGTTTTGTCCTGTCATACTGGAGGCAGACGTACAGTTGCATCTCTGGATGTTCTGCATGTCTGTCTTGTCTCTGTTTTGTCCTGTCATACTGGAGGCAGACGTACAGTTGCATCTCTGGATGTTCTGCATGTCTGTCTTGTCTCTGTTTTGTCCTGTCATACTGGAGGCAGACGTACAGTTGCATCTCTGGATGTTCTGCATGTCTGTCTTGTCTCTGTTTTGTCCTGTCATACTGGAGGCAGACGTACAGTTGCATCTCTGGATGTTCTGCATGTCTGTCTTGTCTCTGTTTTGTCCTGTCATACTGGAGGCAGACGTACAGTTGCATCTCTGGATGTTCTGCATGTCTGTCTTGTCTCTGTTTTGTCCTGTCATACTGGAGGCAGACGTACAGTTGCATCTCTGGATGTTCTGCATGTCTGTCTTGTCTCTGTTTTGTCCTGTCATACTGGAGGCAGACGTACAGTTGCATCTCTGGATGTTCTGCATGTCTGTCTTGTCTCTGTTTTGTCCTGTCATACTGGAGGCAGACGTACAGTTGCATCTCTGGATGTTCTGCATGTCTGTCTTGTCTCTGTTTTGTCCTGTCTTTATTCGAGAGAAGTTTCATCTTCTATGTTTTTCGCCTTTTGAATGAGTGTGGTAAAAGAGCATTAAGCTTTTTATGTGTCACGGCGGGGTTCTAGAAATGGACTTCTAATACATGGGGAATCGAGTTGGGGTCTATTTAGGAGATAAACATCATGTGTTGGCCAATTTCCGGGTGTTATTGAGTATTTGAAGCACGGGAATGCATTTGGAACCGACGGCGTCAGCCGGAGGTTTCAAATGAAATATTCCCGTGCTTCAAATACTCAATAACACCCGGAAATTGGCCAACACATGATGTTTATCGACATTGTAAACACAAAAGTAAACCAAAGGGTTTTACTGTCTGCACTCGTTTACATCGAGAACGAGTACAGCAGTGAAGTGTCATCAGCTGGCCGTTTCAACTGGTTCCCATGGTAGCATCTGGAGTTGCTCATTTGTGACGTCATTCTAACTTTACGTCACAATATGATTTGAATGACGTCACCACTATTGATGACGCACCAAAACAATTGCGAGGTTTCTACGTGTCAGTACGCAGTAAATAGTCTTGCAGTTTCCGGGAATCTAATACCATTTAATCATGTTTTTCAACCAATCAGATTACAGGACACAGTGACTTTTGGTTTACAATACCCGAGACATTCTTGACATCAGATAAGATGAAGGTATTACAAGTGTACCAACGAATACGACTAGGGGCACGAGATGGTCTCTGTGGTAGTGCTGTGTATGGTGTATACCCTATTTTCAGAAGTAACATACACGTTTAAACACAAGTCTACAATTAAGGATTAGGTCTACAATTAAGCATATCAAATTTGTACTTGTAATTTGACATTCATTTCTTTCAAATCAAATAATTCTTTCAACATATGTGTCAACAATGCAGAATAATTTTATCAGCAATGTGCCGAGGTTGGAGATTGAACGACGGTCGCACTTTGCTTATGAGGGAAACGTGTTTGGCTTCCGTTCATGTATCCGCATGTGAAAATATTTTCATGGATTAACTTTGGACTAAGTACCAGTCATTTAATTTGTCCAGGAGATGCAACACCATAAACGAAGCCTTTGCCAATGTACCCCCAGGGAGTTTTGAAGACCTTTACACCAGATGGATCGGTTGCATCAGATAATCGAACATGGCTATTTTCTGATGCTGAGGTTTTACATGAACAAAAACACCTGTGTGTTGAAACAAAAGTAAGGGCCCATTTGGAATTGTCTAAGCTGAACTTGCTATTAACGTATCTTCAGGAAAAGAAGATATCAGCACATTCAGTACAGTCAAACAGCAGGTCCCGAGCATGCAGTTGCTGATGGAGGTCGACTCTTTCGTGAAAACACATCTGGCAACATCCCAGGCTTTTCAAAGGTTTGTCCTTTCCTGAAATCATGCCAGAGGATCAAAAGAACCCAAGGGCTCCTGCGTGTCTTTGATGAACAGAAAAATCCCATGGTACCCGTGGTAGGGAGTAATATCACCAATGTAACAGCACAATCAAGCCCAAGCTTTGACATGATGAGACAAAGCTCAAAATACTAGGCTCACCTGTAAACCACATATCTACGTGTCCCTTCAAACAGGCTGTAGTTCGGATAAAATGGAATACTAAAGTAAAAAATAAAGTAACCATTTTGAAGTAACTATTTGAATAATATTATAGATACAGAACTGCTGCATGATGGAAACTGATCGATGTATTGTCATCAAGAAAACACGCCTGTGATCAGTCCATGTTTGCGTCAAATGCTACGTCCCATTCTGATCCATGAAGATCCGGATTTGAATTGATCTTCAGCAACCCATGCTTGTCGTAAGAGACGACTAACGGGATCGGGTGGTCAGGGTCGTTGACTTGGTAGTCACGTCATCGTATCCAAATTGTGTAGATCGATGCTCATGCTCTTGATCACTGGATTACCTGGTCCACACTATTGTTAATTGCTACATAGCTGGAATACTGCTGAGTGCAGCATGAACTGACACACACTGTATCAAACACACGACGTTGTAGGTCACGTTATGTGGTGGTATACCAGTGTTTGCTCTATCGTTGTGATAGCTTGACATTTCCAATTTTGGTCATATTATACATTACATATGTACTCTGCGTATCTGACATTTCTTTGTAGTTCATAAACCCAACATGTCCTGCTGTATATCGAATACTTCAAGGCGGATAGGGACTAAATTGAAAAAGAGACATCTCATGTGATCGGAAACTCAGCATCTATTGCTCTATACGAATGACTGCATTAAACACCCTACGGAAATATGTCTTTAATTTGAAATGCACTATTCGAACAACACTGGGTTAAATGAATTATGACACCAGTGAGTGAGTGAGTGGATATGGTTTTAGCAATTGGAATGTGTCTAGCAATATTCCAGCAATATCACGGCGGGGGACACTAGAAATTAGTTTCACATTGCACCGATGAGGGGAATCGAACCCAGGTCTTTAATGTACTCTAAAGCGAGCATTTGATTGATAAACTACTGTGGTTCAATCATATTTAGCAATGAGTTGGGACAAAAACAAAACGTCTCACTTGACGCCATATTCAAAGCGTTAACGTATCATTGTAACTAAATCCACCAGTTTGGGGAACGTTGTGACCTTGACCTTGATCCTGGGGAGTTTGGTATCATGATGGTGATTTCAATGTAGCTCGTAACATGTTTTCCCCACATTTTCTAGAGATAATCTAAACTATAAAAGAGTCCACAGAGAGTCCTGACCATGCGTACCTAACGGTAACAGTAATGCCAGACCACCAGAGGGACATCGAGAAGTACCACTCTCCCTGAATCACATTCATTGACATCTCTTTACGGAAGCCAGTATTGAAGTCTAAATGAAAGCCGCCATCAGCGGTTTGATCAATATGCTTGACAGGCGTCCGCGTGTGCGAAAAGCACACCTCAAATCAAAACCAACTTTTGATCCTCACTGAAAACTTTACAACACCTGTTGATCCACAACACGCCCACTGCAATTATTGATTTAGTTCTAACCGGTTTCGATAAAGCTTTTGAATAAAAACACGATTGGATCAGCTCTGCGTATCACTGAAGGGAAATGTGTTTACATAGAAGGATTTCAGTGGCCATATGAGGAGATCTCTAGGTAATGTAACTTCTCGGATAGTTTTTTGTACATGGAAACTAACATTTTGGAGAAATCAAAATGTTGAAAAGAGTCATCATTATCTTCAGTTTCAGTCCGTGAAAGGTTACATTACACTGCAAAATATTTCACTGGGCATATAAATACTGACATACATGGCGGTGTACATACTGTATTTTGTAGCATACGGTTCTGAGCATCATGTAGACTTTCAACCCTTATATTTTATCTGAATTTAAACATCCTGGTGTTTGAAAATGATATGCCAGGGAGGACGAGTAATGTAAGTAAGACTTCGAAACCTCGTGCCAGTTTGTTCGAATACCTCCAAGTGCTAGCAGCAAATCCGATCCGTGGGAAGCAGGATGGAGGATGTATGGGCCTCCTGACCGACTAGCATGCATTTGGAAGCAAGAGTCATGTCTCAGTCGAAAGATGTTACTGTCCAGCTCTTCTCTTGTCGGAAAGTATTATCTTCAACATTTTACGACATTTGAACCAGAGACAGTACCAGTTTTTGACGCCCCCGAGACTGCATTAAAAATCGTGTTTTTGGAGTGGCAGCTGTTTAATATACCGTATGGTACATATTAGTTCTGAACTAAAACTTGACTTCAGTCTCCATTAATACAAATCTGTTGCAGCAGCAGCACTGTAACTCCGTTAATTCGACATGTATTGTGGATAGTGTAGGGACTGACGTGAAATAGACAGAGTTCTACGTTTCGCTGCTTCACGGCTTCTATCAGGATACCATGGTTCAGAGTGTACTACCAAAGTTCTCGACACATACCAGCCACACCATCTGGGTACAATGAAAAGTTGGACAGTCCAGACACGATAAACCGCCTGTGTACGATGTAAAATTCAGCATTCGAACCGTGCTAAACCGTCTGAGTATTTGAATATTCATAGTACACGCTGCTAAGAGACACCTACACAAATGTCTCTTCACACAACATACATTGACACACATAATAACACTGAGATCTCTACGTATTCTTGACAGTTCTGTGATGGATGCAACACGGAATGTGTTCCCAGGTGTCTCAATATTTGGCAAGACGATGTGTCATGACAGTTAACTAAAATGCACTGCAATGACAATAGTACGTGAAGGCACAGGAAGACAGTGTGTTAAACGTCCTCGCTGACACGAGATGTCCGACAATATTGTGTTGAAAGGACAATTCTCCCTTGCAGAAAATAAAAAGTTCAATGGATTGAAGCAAACATCAAACAAAAGTATAATAATATGTGTTCAGCAACGTCCCTGCACTCTCAAAATAGTCATCATCTTAAGGCATGAACATTTGTTGAATGAACAAGTATATATACAGATGTATTCAGCCATGTTGCACATTCGCCACCTGCACCTGAATAACGAGTGAGTGAGTGAGTGAGTTTAGTTTTACGCCGCTCTCAGCAATATTCCAGCTATATGGCGGAGGACCTGAATAATGAAGGGTTGAAAATATGTTTTACCATTTTTAATATATCGATGCTTGCCTTTTGGTGCAGAGACTTGTAGCGTTGTTTTAGTCCATATGATGACGACGATGATGATGTAACACACTGCGATGATAACGGCGGGGATGAAGAAGAGGACGATAGCAATTGTCGTGATGTACAGCTGAAACAACGTATCAATATGCATGTACAACGGTACCATATGACAACGAGGAAGTTTGTACACAAGAGTGAATGAGTGACATTTTACGTCGCTTTTAGCAATATTCCAGCAATATTACGACGAGGGACACCAGAATAGGCTAGACACAACATGCCCATGCGGGGAATCGAACCCAGGTCTTCACTGTGACGAGGGGACACTTTAACCACTAGGCTACCCTACTGCCCCTTGTGCCCAAGTGAAGATACTCGGGGTGTACAATAAAATACACGGCGGTACAATGTAACCTGCTGAATCAGGGAATCGTTAATCCAAGCCCTAGCGACTTCCGTGAAACGGACTTCCACACAAATATAATATCTTGATAAACACGAGTCGAAGGAACCGGTGGGTAGCCTAATAGTTAGAGCGTTCGCCGAAGGCCATGGTTTCGAATCCCCACATGAGATCCATTTGTGGTATCTCTCACTGTGATATTGCTGGAACATTGCTGGAAACACTATACTCACTCACTTTGTTAATCGGGACGTCCAGAATTAATGGGTTTCACTGCACAACCATAACGTTTGGCAAATAATTGCGTCGACTTTAAAACTCATAAAGGGATAGGTATAAAACCGTCTGTCCCTGATTAAACGCTTGCAATATTGCGTCAGTATGTTCACCCAAGATTTATAGCTCATTCGATTGTCGCCGCGAGATAGCTGCACCATTGCTGATAAGCGTTAAGCAATAATCACTCTCTATACCCGAACTCACTCAACCCGATTCCTTAAAAGCTATTGCGAGATTGCGAGGAAGACATCTGTACCAAAAAAAATATAACCACACGGAAACTATTGGTAAGAATGATATTATGAACAGAGACACATTAACGATTTGGGTATGAATTTAATCTGTGCAATCTTGATGATGATTGTATACTTCTTGGAGTTCACAGTTTTCGAAATATACTTCGGGGATTGTTGGTAATACTTATTATATGGATATCATTATCCAACATGCCATGCTGCCGCCATGTTTTTCATAAATAACAATAATAAAGTTCACCAAAGCCACACCATTCTCTTAACGTAGAGGGATATATTGTATGTTGTGGATAATGATGGCTCGAGACAGACATGTTTATGATACGTCGAACTGTCCACGGTTTCACCACAGGGAGGTTATATGCATATGAGAAGAGACAACTTCAACGTTGCATGGAGACGTATGGCAATGTCAAGCGAAATACTTTCAATGGCATCGAGACAAAATAATGTTCTGTGGCTCACTGGAATATCTGGTTATTTCTAACAGTGGACCCGTGCAGTTAGAACTGGTCATTAGCAACCTATCCTTGTGGTAAGAGGCGACTAACGGGATCAGGTAGTCACACTCGCTGACTTGGGTGACACATGTCATTGTATCCTATTTGTGTAGAGTCATTGTATCCTGTTTGTGTATATCAGTGATGGATTGTCTGGTCCATACTCGATTATTTGTCGACCACCGCCGTATAGCTGGAATATTGCTGAGTGAGGCGTTAAATGCCTACCGTTGTAACGTTATTGATTGTTTAATGTGGTTTCATTCTGTAAATATGATTTAAACACATTCTAGATGGAATAACTACCTCGGACAATTACAAGAATGATTTAAATGAAAAGAGTGTCATCTGAGATGCAGAAAAAACATGCATGAGCAACGGACATTCAAGTTGATAAATTCATTTGGGCCATGAAAGAGAGGTAACGTTGGAATGTTGGAGATTGATATAACTTTCAAAATTATCTGAATCTGATGGCGGCTTTCTATTTTACGAAGGAAATACATAAATGAAGAGTGAAAAGGCTACACAGACTGATCACATATTTTTCTCTGTCCAGTTCCATTCCTTTCAAACTAAGCGTGGATATGTATGTTGCATTTTACAAAAATGTGTTATGTATCCGTTTAACTTCGTATTCAGCATTTCGTTTCAGCTATGTGGCGCTTGTCAGTAAATAATCGTATCTAGGCAAGATAATCACGTGTTATTTGAACGCAAATAATATCATCGCATGCCTCTTTGGGGTATAACTGCTACAGAGCCGCGTCAGAGTTTTATTAAATCAAGGCTTGCCCATGTTATCACTATTCAGTTTGAATTAAGATAAAATACATCTGAATAAAGTTGTAAAGATTAGTGCCTAAACTATATGAGAGATGTGTAAATACATTTTGCTGGATCAACGGTCAGATTAATCTTTCAAGAGATAGCCAATTATTTTTTACAAAGGGAAAATGATAGGCAATCAGCTGCAATTGATTTATACCACATCCTATTGTTGTCCCCAGAAAACCTACTCTCCTGAGAAGAATAAGGGATTTTCAACGCAAAAGAATTCTCTTTTTTCACGTTTCAATTAAAGTAAACTATTTAATCACGTTGATGCTTTCAGCTAAGAATTAATCGGCTTTCTGCGATTCTAAGAAAGCGTTTGGATATCACCCACCAGGCAGCACACTGAAATTTAGAGATCTTTTTGCAGGCTTTCAGCAGGACAAACTTCCAGAATGCCGGTGCCCTGAAGTGTGAAGACACAAAGTAGATAGGAAATTGGCACCTAACTGGCACCCCTGTTGGTATTCCGCGCGAAAATATTGGAATAATTGGCAAAATTCTCAACAAATAAGGAAGGGATTTCAAGATTACAGCGAGGGTTATCAAATCGTGGCTCCAATTTGCTACCATCTTTGGTAGTATAACACTCTTCAGTCAATTTTGTACTCTTTCACCTGTTTCGGGTCCTCAAATGTGAAAAGTAAGCCAGCACTGTTGGCCCAAATCAGTCCGAAAAACTAGTTTTGAATGAAATCCGTAATCTGAGGGTTAGGATCAATTGACTGGAAAGTTGTATCGATTTGGGCACACTGCTTGTCAGACAACTGCTAACAAGGAAAGGTAATTACATTGGCGCACCAAATGATGTTTAGGTATCTGTGTGGCAGGATCGATAAAAAATGGGTCAGTTTATAGGAAATACTTTCCTTACAACTCTTGTCTTTGACGACTAAATTCTGCCGATATATCAATGCCTTCCTATGACATATATTGCATATCGACCTGAGTGTTTTTTGTGTGTGAAAGTTGAAATGATACCACTTCCCTTAGAGCTAAGTCCAATAACGCTAAAATGAGAACGCATCAATGCAGTAATTCCTGTTTAGGGACTGGCGTTATGACATATATAAGCACATTGTACTTTAACCAAATGATAGGCGCCATTTAACTACGTTTTTTAAATGTTCATGACAAGAATGGGATATTTCCACGATGGAAATAACACATAAAAACGACTAATTAGAACTCTCCCGAGATACGATTGATTAACTGCAGAGAACAAAACATTAAAAGGGAATTCTTGAATGTTCATGAGTTAGTTACTGTTTTTTGTACGTGACGATGTTTTTGCGTCTTCCAAAGCTTCTCGAATTTCGACAGTCATGGCAAATAATGATGTTGCTTCACATTATTTGTTTGTGCGTATGTTTGTTTGTTGATTAACGCTGCACTCAAAAGTTCACTTCTCTATGGCGGAAGTCGGGTATATTCGAGTCTGGATCAGACAATCCAGTGACTCACATCATGAACATCTGTCTACGTAACTGAGATATGGTGACATGCGTCAAGCAAGTCAGCTAGTTTGACCACCCTATTCCGTTAGTCGCCTATTACGACAAACATGGATTACCGAAGATCAGTTCTAACCTTCAGGTATACTTAGGTTACTTTCAGTTTTTGACAAACTGTCACGCATCTTCGAAGACAGATAACTGTATCTATATCTCATCACCTTCACTGAAAATGCACATGGGGCATACTTATAAGCTTTTACTTCAGTTTAGTATTAAGGCTATATCAGAGCTGTACAAAAATGCAAAAATCTAATGTTTTGATATGATGAAACTTGGTATATTCATCATTAAATCTGTGGTGCAGTAACCGTTTTAACCATGCTACTGGAATTTATAGAGTCGCCATTTTTCCTCCTGAAGAAGCATTTTCCGTTGCATTTTCCAGTCGTGTGTAAAACATTCACAGCGATGTTTCAACACAGACCTCATGTGGACAATGGCTGATCATTAATCGTTTTCAGTTTAAAAACAAAACATTCATGTTTTTTCTATGAAATTCGAATTTGCACATTTCCACCTCAAAAACATATAAATATTAAAATGTTCAACTCACTGGCTTTAATTTCAACTGTTCCCTTTATGAAACTTTTCATGTCTTTTGAATCCAATAAATAAGCCACATAAGATTCCTTTTATCATAACAGCTCGAAACAAACGACTCTAAGTGGATGTTTTGAAACTTTATCACATTTAACTTAACCAAGTAATCCTCTTTTACACATCTATCTCACTCTCGGTGCTGTTTCTTGCATTATATTCTTTGATTAAACTTGAGAACTTACAATAGAAAGAATATCGGTAATATTTCAAAAGAATTACACAGACATAAATGCATAATTTTCAACGTTATCCTAACAAACTAATAGTGTCTTCGCTATTAATGCTAATCGCTGTGTGCATACAGAAGAATCACATATATCCAAGAATGGCAGAATAGTTAATATTGACCAGGGATGCTGCAATCTCGCGAGACCTCGTGGTAAATAACATTAACTGCAAGCAAATACCATTACGATTTCAGAGACTCAGTTACGGCACCACAAATCGGCATGGTTGTCGCAAAAAAGTGTAGTGCAAACACTCGAGTGTATAGTTCGCCTCGACCTGGCCTTTCAAGGCCTTATTTTCTGAGGAACTACCCCAGGCGTTTGCTGCAAGTTAAAGGTCATTGTCTATTTAGCAATATCCTACAAGCAGGTCGCGTCTGACCCCAAAACAGCCATGATGTAATCGCCTGTGTGAAGAACACACCAGCATAGTCTTTAGGGCAGATATCTTTTCCAACACATAAAATCGCGCTACTAAAATAACCAAACAACCCGAAACACTTCAATCTCATTTAGTGATTCAAATATTTGCAAACAAAATTAACTATTTTTTAACAAAACGTAAAGGTGTATGCGTAATGGATGAATGAATTTTTCAATTTCTCCTCAGAAATCTGGATTTCGAGAAAGACATTTAGAGAGTCATTGTTGTGCCGGATTTCACTCATAGTGAGTTGATTTATCAGACGGTAGATCAATCACAAAGTTGTTTCGATTAATGTTACAAGTTCGTTTAAAAAACGAACATATTGCAGTAAACCCATGTTTGAATTCGTAGTGAACATTCTGAATGTACCTTAACTGTCAGCCTTGAAATCAGACGGATGCGTTGGTACAAGAATTTCGCGACTAGATGACATACATTCGCGACAAGCAAGAAACTAAAATTTAATAGTTCTTGAAGTATTGCAAAGAAAGATATGTCGCTCTAGAATACATCATATTAATGTTCAATATGTATTTTGATGATTTTTGAAGCTGTAATGTGAACGACGCGGATAATACTGTACTTTATAGCATTTTAAAAAAATTCTTTCTCCAGCATTCTTTGGTTGGGCGTGGCATCAGTGCCATATATGGCTAGTTAGAGTACCACGAACATAATGCCTGATAACAGCCACATAATTCTTGATAAAAATATGCCGATGCTGCATCGACATTACTGATGAACAGAAAATACACATCGACGTGGGAAAAGAAAATATATCCAAGGAAATGTATAATAAATGTACACGTTTAATCTGAAACTATTGTGACGTTCCATTATTTATGACGGAAAAAACAAAATGCATTATTAGGACACATGGGACAGGTTTACACAAAATAATAACGTCTGATAACTAAGGTTCTGAGTGATTCTATACCATCTCGAAAATGACATCAACGTTAACGCCTTGTGTGGCAACAACGTCTTGTCAATAGCGTGGACATCTTGATGACTGCTAGGGGTATTTGGTCCCTCTTTTGTTCCAGCATCAGTGAGTTGGTCGAATTGATGTCGAACCTATTGCATATGTGGCATTGTCCTTTTGGAACAGTATTCCTTGAGGTTGTCCTCTGAGAAAAGGAAAAACTAACGTCAGAATAATATCCTATGGATGATGACACGTATGTTCATTTCACCACAAATTCCGCCATACTTCATGTCCTCAGAATGGACAAACGTTGGTTGTTCGCATACGAATATTTCACCTTTGCATCGAAACAACCGCATCCTGAAACCACTTGTTCTTATCGTCACGATCCATTGATCAGATGTACTTTAAACTAACAAGAATCCTGCAATGGCTTATTTACACGATGCTCTCTGTGCTTTGACTCATCCCTTGTACGCCCAGTCTTACTGAAACAGATTGCCTTTTGCATGCTGCCAAGCCCTCTTACCGAAAGGACACCGGTACCATACGGACGCCACTCCCTCTCTTCTCGTGATGACCGTGACATTTCTCTCGCGTGCTTTCACCAACTGTTTTCATAGTTTTATATCCACTCAGCATTCGAAACTCGTCCTAACATTAAGACACCAGGTTTACAGAGCGAATTTGAAAAATCATGTTTCTCAAAATGCACCGATTTGAAACTGCGAAATGATTTTGGCCCTGTTTGGACAAATGTTTTCAACCAAGGTTCCAAGTGAAGGTGTCGCAACAACCAGCCGGCCTTTGCCATATAACGTGGTATTAGATATCACGTTTACAGCATTGTAAGTGAAAACCGAAATTATGATTTATTACCCGATCACACATATTGCTCAATATGTAGTTCTTGAAAATGTTGGGAAATCAGCATTATTTTACCTAGAGCTTTTCCGTTAATGTCACTCGGCTTGGGCCGAGCTGAAACGGAAATGCCCGAAGGCGTCCGAGAGGACAGATAATTAAAGCTGACGAAAAAGGGTCTCACAACATGTTTTGTTCTCTCAGGCCCGCAGGTGTTACGTATTGCTCAAGTCTGTCTGTTCGTACTGAGTGCATTCAGTGAAATGTGATACTTAATGCATCCGATGATAAGAGGACAAAGAGGATACTTGGTCCCATCTGCATAGGAGTATAAGAAACAAACATGTTATCATGAAATGGGCTCTGCATGACTGTTCGTTGTAATCAGACGTGATAATTAGGAAATACCTAACAAGCTGAGATCCCTGAGAGTTTATATGGCTTGGGGGAATCACGTACCGGTATCCTATATCACAGGAAGATCGATACACAAGGGACAGCCCGGGGTTTGTATGACAACTCAACTTAGAATCACTCTAAAATATTCTTCTTCATAGTTACTAACTCTCTTAAATTACATGTTTAGTTGCTTGTTTGCAGCCGTGGGTAGCCTAGTGGTTAAAGCGTTGGTTCGGCTCACATGAAATCCGGGTTTAATTCCTCACATAGGTGCACTGTGTAAAGTCCATTTCCTGGAATGTCGCAGTGCTGGAATGTCGCCAAAAAGTAAGCCACACACTCACTGCTTGTTTAAAGCCGCACTATGCAATTGTCCACGTCTGTAAACAGTCAACTCTAGGCCGGTGAATGACATCGCGAGCATTGAACTACGATGAGGACGCCATGATGACATGCCTCGGCTACGTCAGCGAGCCTGGCCATCCGAAATATCAAAAAATATTTAAATGTCACTATAGTGGCCTCTTACGACACACATGGCCTGCTGAAGACCACCTCTAGCTGGGAATTTCATGTTTTGCATGTTATGTAATGTCACGTTTTACCGTACTTACACCGTTATTTAAATTTGTTCTTTTGTTTGGTGTTTCTTGCCTTAATTAGGAAAATATTCAGGCTGTTTGACTAGGTCATGCAGATAGAGTCTCGACCAGACAAGCCAATAATGATGCGAAGTTGACTGCTATATCACAAAACATTCATGGTGGTATGGCGTTGTTCCTATATTGTTCCGTTGTTCCACCCGCCCTTACTCTGGGGAGAATTTGCTAGTTGCCATTTCATAACCATTAAACGATTAATATGGCTTGCTCAATGTTTTCAAGCCAAATAATTGTCAACATGTTTTGAATCTCAACATGTTTTTATCGATGATAAAATCCAGACTTACCTTCCAAAACCAGGGTTGTGGAAATTCAATCCAACATTGGCAACTTCCGTTTATGATTTTTGTTTCGTTGATTATCAGCATAGGGAGGGAGAACAGCATAGCAGATGCCCACGACAGACCAACAAGGACTCGTGCTCGGAGATCTGAACAAAGAAACCTTCCTTTAGTTTGCTCCATAGTCGGGGACAACACTGATAATTAGCACAGGAATCGCATCACTAGAGGCATGTGATAGACAAGTGTCGTACTTTCCCCAAAAGAATTTATCAAATGGAAAGACATTTCCAAATAATTATGATACCTATCAGGTGCGATCATATGATTTTTATTAATGTTCGTGCATATAAATAGATAATGAAATTCTTCACCAATATCTTTCATATAACACACTTTCTATCATTTACTGGGATTCGTCATCTACTCGGTTGTTGACATGTGTCAACAACGTCAGCGAGTGTCGTCCAGTTATCTTACCATAAGCATGGGTTGCTGAAGGCCAGTTCTAACCCGGATGTTCACGGGTTGGCTAGTAACAGTAAAGGTAATTGTGAGCAATTCGTATGTACACGTCCTCTGATAACCTGCTCGTAAGAAATCAGGAAACCACGATTAACCAGCATAAGCCCGGATTTGTACAAGAAGTCGCACGTCACTGTATACAAAGACATCTTGAACCCAGCGTTGAAGTCCTTTCACCCATCTCATGAATCGTTGGTTGTGTGTCCTGTTTGTCATTGTGTGAGCCACCGACAATTGCTGTGAAGTAACTGTTTGTGTTAGATGCTGGCCGCTGTTAAATATGTCTGACGTATAACATCAGTGTGGGTTAAATGCACTTATATGATGCAATATCATTCTCAAATGAGACTCGAAAGAATACTTATGAATGTTCACAATGAAGTTTAAATAATACCGCTGTGATTACGACCAAGGTTTATATATAGTCCTGGCACCTTTGAAAAAGAAGGCTGGTCCTGAATTAATGGTCCTCAAACTGTCTCAAAATGTTAACGAAGGCATTTAAAACATTTCTTTGTGTTTCAGGCATTGGAAAAGACAGCAAATAAAGGAAAATCCACTTTGAGCAGCAAGTGCTAACCAAGGACATTTAAAGGAGTGAAAATTAGCTCAATATCACCCCAAAGTCTATGCAAGAGCTCCACACAGCGTTTACGAGGCGTACGAGGACGTGAAGCCCTTACGGAGAAAATCAAATCCCGCGCTTGAGCGATTACTGTGACAAACTTCCGTCCAATTACAGGTCATGGACGGCCATGTAAGATCCATTTTCTGTCGCCGACAACCGAAAAGAAAGGGGATGTCACTTTTTTGGATCTTATAGAGAACTGAATGATCGATTTTCATTTTCTCAGTTAATATCACTATGGCTTTGCGCGGATCTCTTAAAGGGAAACAGCGTATCTCATGTAAAGTAGACCAGAGGTTTTATTTTTGCAATTTGTAAATTAATGTGATCATTTAATTACGTTTATGTGTACCATAACTGTAACACAGATACAACCTATAAAGTACACTGTCCAGATACACATCTAGAATGTGATCATATATTTCCGAAAGGGGTGGAAATCACTCTTTCCAGTAGATCAAATTAGGCTCAAGATAAGATTCTTATCTCTAAACTACAACTAATGGTTCCAAAATTCCCCGTTATATCGATATTTCCTTCCAGAAATGCAGTATTGACTATGCAGTATCCGATTTCATGTGTTTTCATAAAGTATAATTAAGAAATGAACGGTTAAATAGACTGATCACTCCTCTTGGTTTAAACATAACAAATCAAAGAGTGTAAAGTGCTAGGTTTACTTATGAATAAATGTCCAGACAAAACCAGGGCCTAGATTTTCGAAGCCCTCTTAGCGCTAAGACAGCCGTAAGTTAATGTATGGCACGTACGATTACCTTAGCGCTAAGAGATCTTCGAAAATATAGGCCCCTGCCGTTATTCTCGAAATGTTCGTAGCCCTAAGACGTCTTAAGTTCGATCGTAGCCAATGTATTAAGAATAGGCCTAAGACGTTCGTAGGGTTATGAAAGGGTATGTAATACTAATGATATCAGGTGTTCACGTGTAGGTGAGCGTATCCTGACCAACCGGCGCCAACCACCCTAAACACATGCAAACGAAGGCTGGTGAAACTTCGAGCGGTTTAGATCCCTTGTAGAGAAACCTTTAGCTCATGTTCGATTCCCCATATGGGTACGATGTGTGAAGAACATTTTTGAAGTCCCCAGTCGTGATATTGCTAAAATAATGCTGTAGACATTCCCTGGTCAGTTGATCGCCCAGACGATATTCGTATGGTACATGTCAAATCAGGGAGTTCCGTTGGACATTATTTTTGTCACAGACGGATCAGGTTTTGAAATGTCTTCCACGTGTGTGTCAGGAAGCATTCAAACTCTAAAGTGATTTTGGTTCAGTTTTGTATGTAGGCACAATGTGTGAAGCCCATTTCTGGTGTCTGTCTCAAAGGGGCGTAAAACTCACTCACTCACTCACGCATCTCTGTTGGATACGAGTGCATTTGGGAAATGCCTGTCATCAATCCTATGTGTACGTGATAGCGTTCCATTGACACATGAACCGTGTAGGTCCGGATTAGAATAATGGCCTTAAGTAACCCATGCTTGTTGTAAGAGGTAACTAACAGGATCGGGTAGGCCGGCTCGGTGACTTGCTTGACACATGTCACCGGTGCCCATTTGCGCAAATCGATGGTCATGTTGTTCATCACTAGATAGTCTGGTCCAGACTCGATCATTTACAGACCGCCGCCATATAGCAGAGAGCGGCCTTTTACTAAACACCCTCATTCACTTATGGACACATGCTATGAAACAGTCGTTTATGAGCCTCATGGTTATAGAAATGGCTTTGGTTGATTTTATATTTTAACAATCACTGTGTGAAATATCTCAACCCAAACATACTAAATTTATAATGTATTTTCAGCACATGCAAAAAATGAAGCATAATATTAAATTACTTGAACATGGATACTTTTGCAAGGTCAGAAAGCCAGTTTATTACCATTCCGAAATTTGTCTTATTCAATGTTTTCTTGATCTCATGTTGTGTGTTTTGTGGAAGTCTTTCCTTTCTGTTAAAATGTTGCAAAACCCACCCCTTTCTTGTCTTTGTGATGACTCACGTCAAACAATTCAGAAAGGCAATCAATTATTTATGGCCAGTAAATGAACAGTAGTATAGATATGCGCCATTGTTGATCGCCAGCATCATTCATCTCAGTCCACTGTTGAATACGATAGTAATTGAACAAATTCTGTTATTCGATCCCTACAATGTCTGTGCTTGTGGCATTAATCTGATTGCTTTCAGCGGAACAAGACATCATGCTATTCTAGAAACAAAGGGTCTGTCATTCACATTAATTATGTATTTGTCATCAGATGAAACTGGTCAGATTAAAATATTGTTCCAGCAGTCCACATTAGCAAACATGCTGTGGATTCGGAGTTTCATTTCCGCATACTTAAGGTCAGGTCAGTCATAATCACAATTCACATACGGGTCTTTCAGCATTCGCCAAATACAGCATGCCATTTTATAGGTGGTGTTGCGTTTGGAGAATGTAAGATACTGTTACGGATTTTTTGTGCGTTCGTCGGAGACAGCATACTGATATGTTTGCGTTCACAGCATACAACAAACTGCATACAACAAACTGCATACAACAAACTGCATACAACAAACCGATTCAACACACTGTTTTATGGATAGTTTTGTCAATTTGTCGGTTAGTCTTTTCACCGTAGATTCGAGCGTCGAAATTTCATTTCCTCATAAAGCCACAAACGACAGCATACCATGTTATGGATTGTCTTGCATTTGCCGAATTTAACATAATGTTTTATGGATGATGTTTTTTTTCGCGTTTGCCGAATGCATGATACAGTTTTATGGATGTTTTTTGTGAATTTGTCTGATACTTGATTTACTCGTAGATTGCCACAGCAGACAGCATACTGTTTTATGGATTGTCTTCCGTTCGTCGAATGCAGTATGGACTTTTTGAGAGTCGCCGAACACCGCATGCTGTTTTAGGGATGTTTCGGCGTTCACCGTAAGCAATATACTGCTTAATGATATGTTTTCTTTGAAAATTTGCCTTTTACTTCGTTGTGCCAAGCTCTTCCAACAAAGACTGCTTCTGTGCATTTGTGTCACGTTACAGTATCATTGCTGGTCGTGCTGAAATGAACTTTAGTGTGGGCATCAAATAATACGAGAGGTCATGCTTTGAAATTGTTTTCCTATCCTCTAATTCCGCAATTAACTTTCCAATTAAGGTTGGGATTACTTATTGATTATCTGATCCAGTGAGGACTTTGTAGGATATTGAATTTATAAAGAGTATATATAACCACGTCTACTCGGGAAGGTTGATGGTAGAAATACCTGTGCTGTACTTATATTTAATTCCTTATGGCCTAGAATCTTCGGTATTCATGACTGTGAATGCACATTAGATATGGAGTTTTGAAAAGGTGGGTAACCATGCGAGCAAGTGCGGACTGTTCACAGGTACCTAATTGTTGCTAACTCCAGCTTTAATATATCGATCAGCTTTAAATGATATCAGGGTATCATATAACTTTAATTTCGACTCTTCCGATTGATTTGAAAACTTTGCTGAGACTGACGTTTGAAGACCAAACGGATTTCTAATTGCACTCGTCGTTTGTGCAAGAAGCCAACGTTAAAGTTAAGCAATGAAACAAATGTGTTTAGGAGACTTTTAACCGTGTGTAATCTTGTGCAGAATTCTGAATAGTTTCTAAAGTTAGTATTTGACTTAGGTCGTTTTGGGCTGGGTGTATTAACTAAAGTGGGGACAGAAACCCGAAGTTGCATAAGATTGTAGACGTTTGCAACACTGTTGCAAGCCACTATGTTGCCGACAGTTCATCTTAATTTATATATTACGTTTACATATGACGTCATCGGATGTCCTGTCAGTTACTCATGGATACACTCACTAATGTGACTTGACGAAATTTCTGTGTACTTACGGCTTCCAGTGAAACTGAGTGGTCTTGCGATTGCGTCAAGTCGGTCGATGCTAAGGGCTACCAGTGCGTACGTTGATGCGTAAGTGACCACGCCCATGAAGTATCTCACCAGCTTACACCCAACAAGTCCAGCATGCCAGTCAATTGTCGTCTTCCAGATCATGTCTGTGAAAACATTCACCAATCCGGCAGACAAATCTGAAAAGATATTGCGAACAGTGAACGTGTGACAACGGCCTGTGTGAGTGAGTGAGTGAGTTATTTTTTTGCCAGTATTTAGAAATATCACGGATGGGGGCAATCAGAAATGGGCTTTACACTTGGTACTCATTTGGGACTCGAACCACTAGACGTCCTGCTATGAAGAGCATTTAAGTTATATCGGTGATCGACAGAAGACCAAACCTGCAGTGGTGGAGGTGTTAGATTTTACCATTTTGGTGAAACCAACGAGGACGGTTATTGTGCTGACAAAGCAAACTCGAACCCACGATCAAATACTCTTGGCATGCGCAATATCCATTATCCTTCATGTTGCAATCCAATGATTACTCCCTTGTGTGGTACAATGACTGCTCCCGTCATCCGGGGTTTTGTACTATCATGTCTGACTAAAGCATGGAAGCGTGACTTGCGGCGTAGTCTTCTTTTCTCTTGGCACAGAGGCCTTTTTCGCTGGGGTCCGTTTTCTTCGTATCCCTTTTGATCGATGCTCTTGCTGTTGATCACTTGGTTGTGTGGTTTAGTCTCGACTATTTACAGACCGCCGCCATATAGCTGGAACATCGCTGAATGCGGCGTTAATCAACAAACCAAACCAGTGATTGGTTGATAGTCAACGCTCTGTAACATATGGTCGACCCAGTACTCGTGTCTGCTATCTAATACCGCTGTAATCCTCTGCAAACATGGGTCGACATGTTCATTATGTGTTTTTCACGCAATTCCAGAAAATTAAGAGACAAGGCGCCTTTTCACATATTCCTCCCACTTGACTGTCAATTGTCATTGAAATAACGGACCGTTAACATGTGTCCACAGTGCATCGTAATCCAACGATTGGGGAAATTCAATTATCCTTCTTTCACAAATTTCAATAGCTTTAAAAAGAATTCTTATGTAAATTCATTCATGAAGAAATGCAAACAATTTTCTTGGTCGTTTCAGATAAATACGGCTACAGTGTTGCCCATACGTTAAAACCCTTTACACAAATGAATCGTTGTTAAGGTTGTTGCAACCCACAACCTTTGATTTAGACCATGATCATAGGCTGGTGGACCTAATTAAGTATATTTGTTGAAAACACCTTAGATTTTCAGGACAATAATTAATGAAAATGGATACGTAGACTAATTTAATAAACCATACAAACTGAAAGTAATTTTTTTTACATATTTAACAAGGAATATAATAGATTTGGTACTATAAGCCAGTATTCTATATTGTGTTATGTCCAAGTTTAAAATATTTTTTATACAAATATAACTGATCACAAGACTGTAGACACCGTGAGGTAGGCCGTTTTGTAAACCAGTGGTTAAAACGTTGACTTCTCAGGCCGAAGTATTGGTCTGCGGTTACATCGTTACACCCACTTATCTCGAGGGTTTAGGATCAGTGCCAGTGCATCCTGCCGCTTGGAGACATTTGCCCATATTTAAAGGCAGTTAAATTTGTGTGAATTGATACGCTGCGTTATTTTGTGACGTCACATAGATTAGGGTGAGAGTTGCTTCCCTTTCACAACGGGACGTTACTCTAGCAGTCCGATGGATTTCCGCGAAAGTCAGCGAGGGGCGATGTGTATGAAGGCCGTGGTTATTTTGCCTTTGTGTAGGAAAGCCATTGTCAAAGATTCGGTCTAGATCGACTGTTGTCACTCTGACACTGACACAGACATATACATTAGACTACTCATGTAACGAACTGGTTGTACTTCTCACGGCCACTTGCTGAATAGTTTATGACCAGAAATTACTGGTCCCTTTGAGTTCGATTTAAACGTAGATACTATATATTAATGCACAGACAGCTTGAATTTTTAGGTTTTAGGTAATGTAGGTGAGAGATGCTTGACGGCAGAATTAATAACGACATTAATGACTAAAGGGCCACTTCTTGTTTTGTGAACGGAGATATACTGTTCGAGGAATAATTGTTAGTATGCCGCGGTTCAGTCACAACAATAGCTATTCCTGAAACAGGATATTTCTCGTCTTAAAACACAGTTGTGTGATATTACATAAACAACTAGGAACAAATCCATATGTAGTTTTGCAGATTCTTACAGAGGAGAAAACGAAACCCATAATCGGAGTAACGAGATGGAGTTGTGAAAGTGAATTATTTCATCCCAATAATCAATAAATGTTTCATGAAGTCAAATAAGTTTAATTCGCCAAAACAACATTTTTTGCTTTTGAATAGCTTTTGATGGTGCACAGTTGATCTGAAACAAGTCCCTCTTTGCCTCCACCATGCACATTCATGATATGAATAATGATTGATGGATAGGTCGATCGCAGGTTTGCATACTGAGTAGCAAGATATTGAGATTGTTGTAAGAAAATACTGTTCATAAAATCGTTTTTCATCTCTGCAGGGTCCATTCATCATTGCCATTATTGTCAAACAGACAGCAATCGAAGATAAATATGATGGTAAACAGCAGCGAATGTTGTTTGAATATGTTATACTGTCCTCTAACAATTTCACCTTGAATGTATTGGTTTGTCTGCATTGGTTTTGTTAACTATAATGACGAAGTTAATGTCATAAGGAGACTTTGGTAATGATAATGTTCCAGACTATTCAATAACTATATTTATACATTCTCTGTAATACGTTTCTTTTTGCCTAATCATTGTCATTTTGCACTCAGACTAATTATGTCGGTCAATGTTTTTCAAATATTTGCAGATATGGCTGTTTGTGAAATGCTATAATTTTATAATCTGTCATCTATACTACTCACACTTTGCTCAGGATCAAATCTTGGATTCAACAGAAAACTATTAGATGGGGTCAAATACCTTAAAGTATGCATGCATCCTAGTTTTCAGTCTGTCATTTCATCTTGTGGATCCCACACCTGCTATCGACATCTGTTATTTATTTGTCATCGACTTGTTCCATGATTGGCAAAATTGTTCATTTTTATGGTTACTGATGTATCAAGTACATGAGGTTAAAATGGAAGTTTGCCTAAAGAAGGGTTAAAATATTTTTATTTATCCATTTTTAAATATACACTTTTTTTCAAATATAAATCTACGTTTCAGTACAGTTGTTAAATTGCATGATCCTTAGCAAAGTGTGAGTAGTATATAGTGTCAACTAGGAAAGAAATCGATGACTTGAACATGACCTTGGATAAATACGCAGGCTTTGTAATATCAGTTCCAGAACAATGCTATCCAAAATATCTTCTGTGTGACCTATAAATCTGTTTGAGTCCATTGTTACGATACAACGGAGGTGTGTTCGGGACTACATAGCAAGCATCGAAAGAAGAAGATATGTCTGTTGTTCTATGAAGATTATACTTTTCTAGTATTGTTCCAAATTCTTAAGTTTCAGTTCGTAGCTGTAACAGAAACGATATGTAACAGATGTGTTCACTGGCAGTGTGACAGAAGGGGCGCGATGAGCACATCGGGTGTTCGGACAATATTCCTATTCTGTAAAGTATGGGAGACCTGTCTCAAAAGTAAAGGCAAGAACGTACTGGTTTCCTGCCATAGATCATAATCAGGTTCAAACTGAAGTTTAATTATACGATCAGTAGACCCTGGCACTGCTTAAGAAACTAAGCGACTCTACTCAAACAGTTTCGCTGCCTTCGGTTAGGGTCTCGCTTGAGTCCTTTCCATATTCCAGAAGGAATATTCCGACAGATCACAAAGAACTTCGACATGACCAAACTTATCTGATAGATTAACTGCCAATATGAGACTAACGTCCCCATACATTATAACTCATCTGTTATGAGGATTACACATAGACGTTGATTTATAGTTATAACTGTATGATATATCTGTCTGCCACACATAAAATCCCAACTATTTTTCTTCTAGGTCCCTGGCGTCATCAGCTGGATCTGCTTCTTTCCACCACGTTCTATACAGTGGTCATTACAAAACACAGGATTTCATCCATTTGATGTATTGCTCACCAGAGAGGGTGAAAAGGGTGCACGTAAAGACGATGCATGTCTTTGTGAAGAACACATTAATACTTGCCAAGAGATTTTCGTGAACTAAACAGGGTTTCATGAGGTCTAAAGACGATAGGAAAGATGAAATATGACGAACATGTAAGCTACGAATGACACAGTGCAGAGGCTGTTAGTATTTTCATGTTAAGCCCCTGGATTATGGTTCTAAGGAACCCAGACTTAAAATCGAGACGAATCTGGGATTCGAACCCATTATCAGCGGTTCCCTTGCGATCAAGGGACGTAACTGAGCTTTGTAGAGTGACAGACAACTAGTATCACATGGCATGGGCGTTGTATTACGAGATCTTATAATGATACATAAGATATAGGATTCATCATATTGTATTAGATCAGTCATAAGTGTTAGGACACTTATGTAATGGACTCCATTTATTTTAAATCGTTTCCTAGAGAGGACCATTATGTTTCGTTTTTAAATAATCGAGTCTGGTCAACATACCCTGCACATCGATCTACGCAGTTGTGAAACGAGGACACGAATTAGATACGCCATTCTCGTCAGCCACCTTTCAAAGACAAGCACAGTCTGCTGAAGACCAATTGTAACCCGGATTTTCATAGGCCCTCAGTGATACTCATAACTGTCTGTATTACACTCACAATAAATGCGCTCTTTATGGATAAATATCAACGCAATTAGTTCATGTCGACAATAGTTATATATGAACTATGTTCAGATGTGCAAAATATAATCACATGTAGAAGTAAAAATATTGCCTGGACGTTGAATGTTTCTACACGAAGAAAAGAGTTCAAAATAATCCAACTTAACCATCTCAGCATGCAAAATAAAAGCGACAAGACCCTTTCCATAATAATGAGAAATAAATACTGAAAGCTGAGTTCATTGTATTGACTATCCTGTTGATGGAACAAGTCTTTCATCTCATTTCCTTGGAATAGGATGAAAGAAAGCCAGCAGATATCATCGCAAATGTCTCTGATGCAGAGCCTATCTAGGTTGTATGACAACACTCTGATACATTCTAGTGAAGTAAATATCTTTTTTAGAAAGAAACTAATTTGTGAGAGGTTGATATTGCTGAATGCAATTATGGCAGGAACTATTTTAACGGGGAGCTAATCGTCATGTCACGATATTCGTCTATTCGTGGAGACGCTAAGGGACTAGGAGTCATGAAGGCAAGAACTGATGCTTTGAAAAGACTAAGCACGGCTTTTCGTGTGTTAGTGTCTTGGTATATTACATTTGGCATTTGAAAGGAGTGTCGCTATCTGGAGAGCGAAATGTCCATAGATGATTTTGTTTTATGCTTCACTTTAAAAGTATTGGTTGCCGGGTAAAAAGCAACAGAAAGAAATAAAACAAACCCAATCCTGTATTTCGCATTGGTGGGGGTTAACAGTGTCGTGGACGCATGTCAACGTATGTTTGCAATGATTTGTTTGGTTGGTTTGTTGTTTAACGACTCAGCCTTATTCCAGCTATGTGGCGCCGATCGGTAAACAGTCGAGTCTGAACCAGACAATCTTGTGATCAACAGCATGAACATCGATCTAATCATCTGTGATACGATGACATATGAAAGTGAGGCTTACCACCTGATCCCATTAGCCTTCTTTTGATAACCATGAGTTACGGAACCAATTAAGGCATCAAGTTAAGCAATTGCTATACGGTGACGTGTGTCAACCAAGGCAGCGAGCCTGACCACCAGCAGTCGCCTCTTACGACAAGCATGGCCATATGCTACTGAAGATCAATTCTAACCCGGGTGTTAACAGATATATGTCTTATATGCTTGTCAGAGGCAGGTGCTTAGTAAACAACTAGCTAAGGAATATGAAGTACTGCCAGATTTTCAACGCAGTTCACGACAACTGGTCATCTGGCCTTGTACTTCCTGTAATTGATGTTATCTGCCTTTGTTGTAGCTATAAAATGACAGGTGTTGTCTCTTGAGAATATCCTGACTGGGGCAGCTAGTGAGCGCCATGCAGTAGCTACAAGACAAGAGTACATCACAGCCTTTAGAACCTTACTTCTTTCTAACCCTCTTGAAAAGAGCAGTTTGAAAACCTATCTCCTATCTGTAAACACCGAAATTCTGGTAGCATCCAAAACTGTTTGGGTGCCAGATCTCTTTCAAGACATTCGTGAATAACATTATTTTGAACTTATGAATTATGTGAATTCTGGCGCATGTTACTGCTTGCTGCAGACACTCGATGATCTAAATTTCCTTTGTCGATTTATGTAAACCTGGAACTGAGGGTTGCTTATTCGTTAAGCTTGTGTGAGCATTTGCTGATTTCAAAAGACATTTCTGAGCAGACCTGCATCCAGGTTGATTCTGCGTTCAGGTTTTGAAAGCACGTGTAAAAACCTTTTACCCGTACCTGTAGACTTATCAAATCAATCCCGTTTTTAACACAATCCATCTATACGTGTGACATTTCTTTGCTCACTCTCGTCTTATTTCTATCGGTCCTATATCATGGGTCATTTTCGGATGCGATCTTAATCCTATATTTTAGAGTCCACTGTATCTGTGATGAGAAAGCAATTATCAACAGCGGTGTGCAACTTTTGCTATATCGATAAGGACCAAGCTAGATTAACGCCGTCGCTAATGTCAAATCATGCTTGATGGATTCCAGAGATACAAAAAAATCCTTGTTAATCTCCTCGGGATTACTGTCTTCTAGGTGTCTCATCACTGATGTATGTGTCGTTGGTGAAGAATAACACTAAGAAAACAAATCGGTCAGTGTAGCTTATATGTATAGTGGGTGAGAGCGAGAGACTAGGATAGAAGACGTTTGGTGGAAAGAACGATAGAGTGAGGAAGGCTGAAACTCAGAGAAAGAGGGAGGAAGAGATGAATGTGGGGGGGGGGGGAAAGAGGAAGGAGTGAAAGACTATCAAAGTCATAGAACAACTGCAGGAGTGTGTTATTTGTCAGGGATAAACAGAGTAGAGAATGTCAAAGACAGAGATATGTAAAACCCAGACAAATAATGACAATAAAACTGACATATATCCAATACGCAATTATTGGTGTTAGTTACCTGCGATAGCCAGATTGAGAATAAAGAAGTTCATCCTGGACCGTCGATTCTTGGTCAGTGTGATGGTCAGAATGACCATGCTGTTGCCGACAATGATGAATATGAAGAGGACACATAGGAAGCTGATCTGTTCAGTCTGAAAAGCAAAACGAAACATGAACTATCTGTGATCTGTCTGAAAAGCAGAACGAATCCTGAACTATCTCTGATCTGTCTGAAAGCAAACGAAACATGAACTATCTGTGATCTGAACGAAACGTGTTTTCTAACTTGAAGAACAGACGGTTTATTGTGATTGCGCCGTTGTAACTGAAGGCTTTCTGCTGTATAACAAGAGCAAAACACCAGCCAGAACTGAAGAATTATGTCGATAACTGAGTCAAAGCATTCTCTTATCTCTTAATGGCCTCTTAATGTTCGATGATACACATACAGCCTTGACGATACAATCAAATTCAAAGCACACCTGAACTATTTTGATGTGATGTGCAGCAATGTTAACTCACTGAACTCACTGAAAGAAATATCTGCTAAACCAGTTAATCATTGTATCGTTTTACTCCGTGGTTCGAACAACATGTCTGCAAACTATATCGCAAAAATCTCATTTGGAATTTCCGTGAAAGGTGCGCCATTGTGTGTATGCTTGGATGGATAAAAGGGCATTGGTTTTGTGGATGAAATTAAGTAGGCTTTTTTCATGGACACTGCATTGTTTTGACAATGTAACTGCATTGAAGTGTGGAGGAAAATGCATTGGTTGCCTTGGCTGAGTTGGGGAGATTGCTTAGTTGTTTGAGCAAATCACGTAGGTTATTTGTAGGACTGTATGTTGGTTGTGAGGGAGAGACTGCATTGATTGTATTGATTGAATGGAGTAGCTTGTGTGTAGGACTGTGTGTTGGTTGTGTGGGAGAGACTGCATTGATTGTATTGATTAAATGGAGTAGCTTGTGTGTAGGACTGTGTGTTGGTTGTGTGGGAGAGACTGCATTGATTGTATTGATTAAATGGAGCAGCTTGTGTGTAGGACTGTGTGTTGGTTGTGTGGGAGAGACTGCATTGATTGTATTGAGAAAATGGAGTAGCTTGTGTGTAGGACTGTGTGTTGGTTGTGAGGGAGAGACTGCATTGGTTGTGTTGAGAAAATGGAGTAGCTTGTGTGTAGGACTGTGTGTTGGTTGTGAGGGAGAGACTGCATTGGTTGTATTGAGAAAATGGAGTAGCTTGTGTGTAGGACTGTGTGTTGGTTGTGTGGGAGAGACTGCATTGATTGTATTGATTAAATGGAGTAGCTTGTGTGTAGGACTGTGTGTTGGTTGTGTGGGAGAGACTGCATTGATTGTATTGAGAAAATGGAGTAGCTTGTGTGTAGGACTGTGTGTTGGTTGTGAGGGAGAGACTGCATTGGTTGTGTTGAGAAAATGGAGTAGCTTGTGTGTAGGACTGTGTGTTGGTTGTGAGGGAGAGACTGCATTGGTTGTATTGAGAAAATGGAGTAGTTTGTGTGTTAGGACTGTGTGTTGGTTGTGTGGGTGTGGGTGTGGGTGTGGGTGTGGGTGTGGGTGTGGGTGTGGGTGTGGGTGTGGGTGTGGGTGTGGGTTGTTTGCCTGTGTGGAGAAAACTGCGTTGTGTCGTGGAAAATGCATAGGTTATGAATAGAATAGTCTATTGGGTGTTTAGGGGAAATGTAATGGTTTTGAGGAAATTGCACGGTTCTGAGGGGAAACACGAATTCGACACATCCATTTCATTTTACTAATAGTACAGTACCACTATTTTACTACTGTACTAAAAGTCTTCATATTATCCAATTGTTAGAAACAGTGTTCATTACAAAGATCCATTCACATACGCTGAGAGTAACAACATAGACTGGCGGCTCTTTAATCAGGTGGGTGGTGAACTTGCAAACAACTCAAAATGACAGGCAGCAAGACATACGTATTTCGCTCGGCGGTTTTCCAAATGTGAACTTATGTGATTTTTAGCGCACAGATTTCTGTTTGGCCTGTTGGTTCAACACATAACCTACAATCTACAATGACCTGTTGTAGCAGCAGTATGTATGACGAAGGCATGCAAATGAGGGACTTCGGATCTGACAGCGCGACCATACGAGGACTTTTGGGGGACTGAATCCGGTATTCGAACCAACACTCTGAGAGTCAGGCACCTTATCTCGAAATCAGCTGTCTAACCCACTGAGTCAAGGCGACTTCCACAAAGTCGGACAACTGGTAGATCAACATTTTTCGGAATATCTTACGTGTAAATGTAGGAAATTGTCAGGAATGTTCTTTTCAAACAGAAGGGTAATAACAATAAAACCGGTGTTTTAACGGTATCGGCAGTCTTTTAGAATGGTTCATTCTGTGTCACAATATGAGTATGACCTACCCTGGATGTAGAGGCTGCTGAATGTGAAACACTAATAAATCTCGTAAGACGCTATAATACTTGTCTGAATGTGAAATTCTTAAAATGCATGTTATGTAAAGATAAATTGCATTCGCGACATTGTGCTCGTTGCAAGATGGTTTTGTCGTTATTGGCCAGTGATGCGATCCGTATACACGCAACGAAGGTTGGAATCCCACATTCGCCAGCACCATGGTTTTTCGGTACCATCCGTTTCTATGGTTTGGGATTATACAAAAATGGTTCACGTCTAAAACGTACATTAAATGAGGCTTGGCAATTCCGTTGATGTTTATGGCATTTGCTACATGTGATATTTAAGATATTTTTAAAAACGGAGTTATACACACAACAGTATCACAGTTTCATGTACAGCGTTTTCTAAGCCTTTCGTCATAAATACACTTTGAAAAAAATCCTTTTCAAATAAAAAGGTGAAGAACTGGAGTATTGCTAAAAAAAGATTTTAGTAGAATACTAAAACAACGTCACACGAGAGATAAGCTGCTTTGAAATGCCTTAGTCCTTGGTCAAAGGAGATTACGTCCATTAGGTCTAGACAAAACCTCAGACATAACATCTATCTACATTAACTTGCTATAATGAGAAATAGTCTGAAAGTGACGGGTACTAATCCTTGTTGTTGCTCACCACGGCAGCGCCTCGTACAAGGTATATAGCGTGTGGGTTAGACAACTGTCTTGGTTTGATCGGAAATTAATGACCTCCACATTGGGTGACAGTAGAGCAGGAGTTTGCCATAACATAATACATGACAGCAGTAAAAGCACTGAAGATGCTAAGTAGGCCTGTCTATGGCAATATCGCCCTGGAATGCATATTAGTTCCACAGTAGTGGTTGGTATATGTGAACACAATATGACAGAGATGAGAATTTCCTCCCCACTTTACATGTTCAACTAAGGATAACGTTAGTGTGATGCAACTCCAGCATGATCTGATAAGAAGAAAAACCATTTCCATCTTTCTTTCAGTTGAGGAAGTTTGTCATGTGCACTAAATCTTTAGAATCTCGCTAGACTGGGTCTTCGTGTATTTGCGCTACGAAATCAGTTTTGTAAATGTGTAACTATGAATGTCATATATAGCACATTGAAACCAGTCATGATACCAGATATAAGGATGAAACACATCCTGAAGACAGACATTCAACTCAAGAACAGATAGCCTCAAGATGATTGCAAAACGGGTGAAGAAACCCTTCAATCGTTACCATCAATATAAACGATTTATTTAAAATGGCATATGAAGTCTAATTTGCTGCTGTCTGGTTGCTGACTCGTAGATGATAACATGTTGTTCAGAATGGCATTTTAAAAAGTCAGCCAATGAAACAGTCCAGATCTAAAAAGAAGGATGCTGAAATATCTACCATTGGGTTCATTCACCTCATCCATAATTTATGCATAGAAATATAGTCATATAATTTATGTTGCCATCCATTTGGAGTGAATTTGTGATGAGTCAAAAATGAACTGGACCGCTTCAATATTCAAAACGATGTCAAATGTACAATTTCATATCGACGTGTCACATAACCTGAGGTGTTTCATCGTCTTGAAGAACGCTGTCAGAAACACATGGTTAGTCATAAAAACGACATATAACGAAAACCTCATAACAGAAGAACCAACTGATGCCATCGGGAAATTGAAAACGCAATTTCATTTCAAAATTGTTCCCTCACTCAACTTAAATCACATGGAGTGGACTTCTCACACAAAGCGATGAAATTGGACATCCTAATTCAATCCCACAATATCCTAGATCATGTCAAGGAAGAGGAGAAACAGGTTTTTCTGCCAAACCGTCTGTTTATTCGTGAAAGGTGGTTTAAAAAGTGACGCCAGAAGGCACAACAGACACTCTTAAAGGGGTTTTAAGTGTCGGAAAGGTCTCTTAAACGTTTATTGGAGAGCAGCAAGGCTTATTTCAACAATCAAAGACTCTTTAAGCTGCTGATTTACAGCTGACAAAATTGCAAACGGATAATGAAAAAAGGTAATAAAGTATTTTTTCGCTATATCTAAGGATTTTTCACTTATTCACAGGTGAGACAGCAGCTCATTACACAGAGAGGGAGCTACGAATCAATTTGATATTAAACAGTTGCAACTATCCTCTTCCAATTCGTTATTACGTTGAGAATGAATTCTTGAACCGTGCTCATGCGAGGTTGTATTGAATAAGCCTACACATATATAAACAGTTCAATAACAGATCGAATGTTTGTGCTTCTCTTCTGACAGTTCCTTCATATATCTGATTATGACAACAGATCCACCTCCTACACAAAACAAAGAACTCGCCAAAACAATAGTACTGGGTTGAGGGTGAGTGCCAGCATGAAAGACAGACGTTCATACTTCATAATCCTTTAATGTATTTCATGTTTACTGATATGAGCTTTTGATTCATCATATCGGGGTTTCCCCCAGAGACTACCCATATGATAACCTCATTGAGGTTCTATTCACAGATAAATGTACTTCCTGGGTGGACATTTGGAGATTTACGAAGCAGATTCAGCACAAGAGACTTGCACATAAACACAGATAATATCGACGTGTAAAATGACGCCCCTTCAATATCCAGATTAACAACTTGCAATGTTTCTTCTGCCGAGTAATCTTCAATACAAAAACACTGAAAGAGAATACAACCACTCCAGATAACAAGGTCCAGGATTAAATGGCCTTGATGGATTAAAGATTCAAGTAATCCCGTTGTTTTGCTCTCGGGAATCGCGTGAACAAATGTGACGAGAAGAGTATCAAATTCTCATCAGTTTTTACAATAACATATCATCCAATCCATTCGTTTTAAGGTGATTACCGATTCAAATCGGGACGCCTTCAAAGAAGGTATTTATGTACCTAACAGTAACATATCATCATACCCAATACTTTCAAGTTGTTTAATGGTTCATACATATAAGTATGCAGTACATTTACAGCAGGAATCACAATTTGACTTTAATATCAGTAACACTAGATGATGTGTTTAAAACGAATTTTATCTCCACCCCAAAAGTAGTGAACTACACGTGTCTGGTAAACGTGCGAAGGATGGTGGATGGGCGAAGCAGCTTCCGCTGTACCATTGGAACACTGTTAAAGCGTACCCCTGAAGGCTGGTCTCCCACTTGTATGAGTGCGGATGTAATAGGGCGTCTTCAGCAAAAGTATATTATCAGCTTCAGTTTGGAGGGAAATCTATATAGGAGTCAGCATTGGCCAAACCATGTGTAGAGATTTGAATTCTGTGATGGTTCCAGTGTTACGTCAAGGGTTTTGTTGACGCATCGTTTCACGTTTCAACAGAATCGTGTTACTGGACTGTCTGGTCAAGACTCGTTTGTTTACAGACTGTGGTCATTCGTCTGGAGCAATGTTGTACGGCGGTGTCAGACAACATACCAACACATTTTATATCCAAACTGTGTGAGTGGTGGGTGCTACTGAGAGATGCAGTTATGTAATTTTCACTTCTATTTTTGCCTTTCACGCTCAGTGGATTTGCTTAAGCGGATAATCCGGACTGATCATTCTTTTGTATTCTATTTCTATTTTCATTGTAATGTCTTCTTCAAAAAAGACATCCTAACTGCAAAATGCTTTACAGACATTTCTGATTTTTCTTTGGTGATCTATTGCTATGTTCATGTTAATGGGATTTTTTTCAACGAAGACATTTTAACGTCAAAATGTTTACAAACATTTCTTGTCATTCTTTTGCGTACTATTCCTATTTTCATTTTGATGTCCTTTTCAATGAAAACATTAAAAATGCAAAATGTGTAACGCATAATCGAATATTAGTATACACACCAGTTTGGTTAAAGAAAACCTTTGCGATTCATATCAGTGAGAGTCCCGATAATTGTAAATATAAATTTAGCACACATCAATGACAGACTCGCTGACTTGGTTGAGACATATCATTGTGTCACATTTGCGTCGAGTGATGCCCATGCTGTTGATCACGAGATTGCCTGGTCCATGCTCGATTATTTACAGATCGTCGCTACATAGGAATGGAATGTTGCTGATTGTTACGTTAAACAAACAAACAAACAAACACAATGGCTGCCATGCCACAACAGGGCATACGCCAGATACCATATCAAACATCATAAAATGACACAGGTTGTACACGGTATCATGGATTATTTTGATAGTTTCACCAGGGTGATGAAAAGACTTTCTTCCACGTCTAGCCCTTTGGACAAGATATTTCTGTAACATTGTTCGAAACGCGTTAAATTCATAGTTTTTCATACTTCAAGTTGTTGGTGGAAGATGGTGCACCGGCTGTCCAGTCCGTTTATTTCACATCTCGGAACTGAATCCCTTTGTCAGAAACCTATAATCCTTCGGCAGAAACATATAATCCTGCGTTCTAATCCCGGTTGTCCCACATTATGTTCAAGGTCTGTGAGCACTGTACTCGTTGGTTTCACCAAAGTTCTAAAATTGAGATTTTCCTTTTGATTTAATTTGAATATTATTCGAAGGGGGTTTAACTCAGCTTAATCAATCAACACAGATAATAATTCCACGTGGCGGTAATAACACGATGAAAAGGTTGATTGCATGTCATAATATACAAAAATCCCAACAGGGTTATTTACAGGCCTCCATCATATACGATAATATTACTGACTTCGGTGCCGTCTTAGCCAATCATTTACTGGGAAAAGAAAACATCCAGTAACACGATGACTTGCAACAGGGGAAAATGTTTGAAATAACTCATTAACTTGAGTTGAGGAAACCTAAACGCTAATAGATTTCGCTGTTTTCTGCATGTTAATCTGAATTCAGACAGATCGGAAATTAGATTTTAGTAAGAAATCGATCACTCTATGGATAAAGTAATCATTGTTTCAATCAACATGAAATTGTCTGTCATTTACGTATATATGAATAATGTCCCTGTATATCGAAGGGTGATTAAGGTACGGGTGCTAGGTCCATATGTCGACGTCTTGACATCAGTATCTTGGAATTGCCATGTTTAAAGACTAATGCTGTGACGAGAAGGGTGTTACAAAGTCAGCTGTTTATCCTCGTTGAAATCAATCACTGGTCTCAGTTCAGTTGGTGCATCCAAATGCAGCTAATCCCAGTTAAAAACTGGAGCAAACTCAAGCTTAAGATATCACCGTACATGAAAATCTATCACGAATATTATATTAAGTCATATGTAGACATCGTCAACCAGATGTAACAGAAAAAGATGGACTTAGATACATAATCGGATAAAGGCATGTTATCTATACTAAAACTGCTATGAAAGTGATATACAGGAAGTTTGTGATAAATATTGAACTTATGATCCTTTTAAACAATTACTTATACCAAATATTTGGTAAACTCGTGTATGGAAACACTGCCCTTGGAAATCTATTTACACTTCGTATGAAATGTCACATTTTAATCTACTACGATTGATTAAGTCTACGGGTCTAAACTTGACGCAAACGTGTTTTTGAAATTACACTGAAAGATTGCAAGTAATTATAAAGCCAATTATAAAAAGTCTTAATATGCCATGTAAAATAAACCTCAAAGAAGGAGACATTCTTTCCAAAAGAATGTAGGATTTCCGTAAACATACTTCATATTTGTAAAGCTAAGGGAAAATGACGTATTTGTGGCCCTATTTGGAGCTGTGCTTGCTCAGATTTAGATGTCAACGTTTGGTATATGTTGCTGAACGTGGAGTTCTGACTAAGTCTTGAGATCATTGTTACCACTGCAGGGGGTATTCCGTTTTGCAAGCATACCTGTAGCCAATGACGATGCATATGAGAAAAACTAATATGTATCCAATACAGATGAAACATTTCCAAAGGAATGAATAAATTGTCATATCTTCCCTTACTTTCTCTTCATCATCTCTTTCCTCCTTGGCTTCATCATTTGCACTTTATCCTCTAAATCAAATATCCGCTACTTTTGTTAATGGCATAAAACATGTATATGTTTAATCTTCATATTATGGAAGCAATCCATCCATCTATCAGTCAATGTGCGAGTGTAAGTCTATCTGCCATCTTCTCGAGTGTAAGTCTATCTGCCATCATCTCGAGTGTAAGTCTGCCATCATCTCGAGTGTAAGTCTATCTGCCATCATCTCGAGTGTAAGTCTATCTGCCATCATCTCGAGTGTAAGTCTATCTGCCATCATCTCGAGTGTAAGTCTATCTGCCATCATCTCGAGTGTAAGTCTATCTGCCATCATCTCGAGTGTAAGTCTATCTGCCATCTTCTCGAGTGTAAGTCTATCTGCCATCATCTCGAGTGTAAGTCTGCCATCATCTCGAGTGTAAGTCTATCTGCCATCATCTCGAGTGTAAGTCTATCTGCCATCATCTCGAGTGTAAGTCTATCTGTATCATCTCGAGTGTAAGTCTATCTGCCATCATCTCGAGTGTAAGTCTATCTGCCATCATCTCGAGTGTAAGTCTATCTGTATCATCTTTTCATAAACCCATCTAATGCTTTGCTGGTATTGTCCATCGAACGAAATTTCCGAAACGTGTATTTTTTACCTGTTTGTTAACTTTTAACTCGGATTTAATGGGTAGAATATGCAAACAGATGTACACACTGACGTATATTACCTCGTAGTTTGGGTTACATACAATATAACCCGTGCCAATATGAAAACAAGTAATGCTTCAATGTCAAACAGATATCTTCACCAGACATAGTTCTTGTTCATCATTTCGTTCATTAACCAATCTGTGTAAGCGTGCATTGCCGAAAGTCTTCCCGACTGTAAGCAGGGCAACCCTTACTCTTTCCGTTACTGAAAATACGCCTCAGACTGTGAAATAAGCCCGTGAAAGTGACGATTGGAGTTTGGAGTGACAGACATATCAGATAAGAACCCTTCAGACGTTCTGGCGCAATAGGGATGTTGTAACAGATAAATGTCAATCAAATTTAGATCACTTACTTCCAGGTTATTACAATAGACTAGATTATGTGCTAGCTATACCCTATTTTTACAGGATGTGGGCATAATGCCCCACTCGACTATAGCTAATTGAATGGACTGTCTGAAGTAGGGACTAATGACATTTGACTAAGGTTATATTTAATAGTTTTATCTAAAAAAGTACCTAGAGCCGCACTCACAACTATCACTTACTGTAAAGCTTCTATTAGTATGCTAGCACTGATATAGATGCTTATGTGTAGCCCATGCTTTATTCTGTTAAAGCATTCGATCAAATGGAAAAAAGGATTCTCTACCTTTTCGTTTCATTGGAATCCTTACAAAAATGGCATTTCTTGATATATTCCTCCTTTGCAATTTTGTAGTTTACTGATCATTTTGAGGTTTCAATTTTGATTACAATGGTCGACGAATCATGGTCTTAATTGACCGTGTGTAAAAAAATAATGAAATAATGAGAAAATGGGCTTTAACATTCTATGCCTCTCAGGAACTTCGACCTTTACATATTTCATACACATGTAAGTTTTGACGAGCAACTTAGAATTACACGTATTCTGTTCTCTCAAGACATTCATACATGACAATTCAGACCACCATATCATTGCAAAAAAAGTGGCCACCAGCCGCACATTTGGAATGAGAATGACACTTTGCAATCATGTCCGAAAGCTAAATGCTGACGTCTCTACGGATTCAGACTGCAAACGTCAAGAACAAATCAACTGTATACACATAATCGCATTATGTGATAGTGGGGGACTTTTCTGGTCTGGTGGTTTGGACATAACAAGGGATGTTTTGGCAGACATAGTAAGATAAATCGGTACCTTTCTCTATGTATTTCTGTACTCTACATCGAAACTAGCACGGGCCATATATCAGTAAATTTTGGCACAAGTCGAGAAAGGTAAGCTAAACTAACCACACTAAAGAAGACCTTTCACAGCTTGATACTCCCAATGGTAAATAATATGTCCCAATGTCGAATATGGGGCTATGACGTAGCGGATATACCTGAAAGTCACCAAATTGAAACGGGTGTAAACTCAGTCCATGAAACGAATTCTTTGCATGCCAAATAATGTCTGTAATTATAATGTTCCCAGATCGAGATCTGTAGGTATAAGACCAGTTTAAAACTTTGTAACAAATATCAGCCAGGCATTAAATTTACGTTCATTAACTTGTGCATGACAGAAATGGATTAAAACAACAAACTAAAATTAACCAACCTGACATCATGTCACTCCAATGCACACCCGTTGTCCTGAAAGGTACTTTTGTGTGTGTAATGAGGATGATTTCACATCATTTTTGACGTAACCCAAAACAGCATACTGAATGTCTGCTCTCCGCACGAAAGCATTATCATTGCCATTTAGAATAACGCCTCTTACGTCAGTCCTTGACATTGTTCCTGATGGGTTTCCACAACACTGCGCTCAGAGGTCCATTTCAAGCAAATGGGAAAATACCTCTGTTCAGGTAATTGATGACTTTAATTTGCATAACACTAATGCCACCTAAAAAATGCTTGTTTGTTTTGTTTTGAACGTACAGGTAAGATGCACCCGTTTGCAGATGTTTGCTTGGGTTTATTGTAAAACTTAACTGACCAACCGGATAAGACAAGGTATATGCTATTTGTAAACAACTATGGACGACACGTCTACCTGCTCAAAACTGCTGAGCCATGCCCCTTTCTGATACACTGTGCGTCCAAGATGTTTGTCGAAGTTGAAGACACAAAACCCAAATCGACCGGACACGCTGAGCAAGATTTATGACATACCAAAATATTTATGCCAGCAGGAAGAAAATGTTGGTTGTATACTAGGAAGACATTAACCCTTTGTTAAGTAGAGATGTCGTTAATTGTACACGCAATCGAATTGTGTTACTCTTCGGGCAGGAACTTCCATGAAGTAAAATACCCCGCCTTTTCATTATTTGGAAATATCAAGATGTAGTAGACTATTATTTGCTTCTGTTATTCTCCCTAATTGTTCACATATCTTTCAACCTGTATTTGATCTTAGCATCAAGTCAACATGAACTATCTGTCTTCAACAGAAGAATTGTCTTAGTTATTACACAAAACGGCAAGCATTATATAGAAACAATGATATACATGAAAATGCTTTCTTAAGTAGGTAAGAAGGCAACAGTAAGTAGTATTCAAAGCAATGATAAACACGATTACAGTCCTAACAAATAATGGAATCTAGAAAACGAAAATACACCCACATAACTTACACGAGACCCAATCTGTTATGGTAACGTTAAAATATGTTTGTGTCAATATGTTTGTTCATAAACACAATGTCTAATGGTAATGGAAACAGTTAAGCACAAGCTTTGGCCATTACAATTACTGCTGCTTTGTATCAGCACCATGCTTCATCACTTCCTGACTTTCAAGAGAAAGGGTTCATCACCCAACAACAAAGGCGGAACTCTACTTTACCAGGAGATGGTTATCACTTTACAGCTGTACTTATGGGAGGTGAACTACGATTTCTGGTTTCAAATACCTGGACAAAATACGCCTGGCTGGGGTTGCTCCAGAAGTAGCTATTAAACATCCTTGAATTACCAGCTGAGTAGCCATAACTCATCGAGGTATTTTTACGAAGCGGTTTGTCAATATTAATCAATGTCCAACCTCCCTACTGACGTGACCATTGTCCAGCCTTTGGCCATAATGGCGGAGTCGTGTTTATGTCCGGAGCTTAGTGGCTTACCCGTTGTGTCTTGCAACAACACTATCCTTAAGTCATTATCGCCTTCATTAGCTGAAGGATTTGGTTTATTGATGACAATGGGAGACATAATGTATGGACACCCCCTGATTCAGAATCATTGGCATTGTTGTTCAGAATGAGGGAAGACTAAAGACTAGAGAATAGCAGGTCTATTTCGACGCAAAAGAGTGTTCAATTATACATGAAATTCAATTATACGTGATGTTCAATCATTGATGGTCATTGTGACAACAGCAACTAGTAAGTGTCCTTTGATTGAACCCGTTCTTCGGACTGAATACCAAATCATCTACAGTGGATAGTACAGTAACACATGTGTCCATGATTAAACAAGTTTATAATCAATTGCAAGTAGCATTTGCCTTTTGACGGAAATTATTCACATATAAGGATTCCAGTTATTTTGTTTTTATCTTCGTTACACAAGTATGTATATTCCAGACAGAGATTAGTTCCAGCATCTCGTAATTGAACTTTACAGCTATATGATATCTTTATAGATAACGAAAAAACTGAACATTTACTAGGATATAGACTCATGACCTGAAATATTTCGTAGTAATAACTCCTAACGAGGTGGATCAGCGACCATCTGTATTATCCACGTAATCCTCATCAAAGTTACAAGAATCATTTTTGGCGATCTCTAGATACAGCGAAACAGAGAAAAACGCCGGGAGATGTTCCATCGCATGGTAGACGCGCGACTCTTTTGCTTGGGTGAAGGAAAAAAGGTTTCTTAATTTTGTATCGCGTTTACCAATATTCCAGCAATATCACGGCGGTGTGCACCAGAAATATGCTTCATTCTCTGTACCCATGTGAGGAATCGTGCCAGGCGATTACTTACTAGTGTTCCTCCTGTGCTTAGGGAGAAAGGGTGGTTTTTCGATGTTAGCTGTAGCAGTAAGTATACAAGAGGCAGTACGGTTAGTATATGACTGGTTAGGCTATGTATGCAGCTTTATAGATAGATAAAGTTTGGAATTTGGTACAAAATGAGTAACTTTTCTTGCTCGTATGTCCATTTTATTAACAGTGTTCTTTATAATTCCTGATTTCCATACTATACCGCTCAAAAAGTAGGAGATATTTCATTTTGAGAGCATACCACTAGCCAATGTCAGTGAGTGAGTGAGTGAGTTAAAGCCAATGTCAGTGCATGTGAGAAAAATTAATACATATCCTTAGAGATAAAACATTTCCAAACGAATGGAATAAAATTTCCCCTAATTTCTATTCATCATCTGTTTAAGTCTTGGGTTCATTATTTGTATTTTATGAATGTTTTAAATCAATGGCACATTATGCCATTTCATGAAGAGAAAAAGAGCCCAAAAAGATAAGAACGTGTTCATTGTTCTATTATGGAGTGTCAACGTTTACCTAATTATCTTGGCTACCTGGTCAACCAACACTTATTATCACATTCCACTCTAATATTGGATGCACTATTAGTTTGGTTGCATGCATCAAATTCCTATCCTTGAGTCCACTGAAGGCCGATGATATCACGTTATCTGTAACCTGCAAAATAAGAAATCAAATACGAATCCATCATGTTTAGAACCTCTGTCCAGCGTGACCGCTTCAGTATTGTCGACAATGAACATCTTTGGTACCGTTAACCTCGTCGGATCACAGTACACAATGGACTTTGGATAGCGAAACTATTATACTTAGTTTCCGATCAAGGGTTATCCTTAAAGGGGTATAGATTCCTTTGGACATTTGACATATACTACACATTATCAAGAGTTAAATAAATGATTAAAAATTAAAAATTGCCGAATTTTATACACAATATTTGCACATGCTTTTAAGAAATGTGGTACGTGATCTTCATGGAGTTCATTGCACAAGTTTGTTTGATTTGTATTTCAATGTTAGTACTTTCAAGGAAGTTATTTTATACAAATCCTGAATGAGTTTTGCTTCAGTTTTCTTATCAAGATTGCTTCAATGTAAATTCTGCTTGGTCCTAGATCAATATTCCGAGAATATGAAATGTGCAATGTATTCAGCATGGAATACGATTTCTCATGTTGCATGGCGCGTCAGCGTGTTGTTGGAGATGTGCCCAATAGATGTTCACCATCCTTTGTGAAACACGGGGAATATCTTTACACACCAACAATCATAACCTGGACAAAGGTGTAAATTTGACTCAGGGTCACAGACTTCTGGCACGCCTCTACAAAGCGAATTCCATGACTGAAACGGTTTGGTCAGGATGTCAGCATGTATACTGCCTTTACTAGCATAGATGTAGCCATTTACCTCACTCAACTGTTCTGAACTAGGTTTGCAAAATAATCCATACAGTTTAAAGGTACTGGTTACCTATGAGCTGGATTATTTTAAAACAGACCCGTAACGAGAGAACAGGTTGCGATCATCAAATTAATAAGGTCATACAATGGAAGCAATTGATGGGGGTTCATCAGTATTTAACGGAACAGTTTCATTGTCCATTCGTGTTCTTCAGAGACATCTAGCGAGGACGTTATAGGATATGTAACATATGTAAAAGTGTAAATGCTTCTTGAATGACCACTAAACCTTGTCGTCCCAAACAAATTCATTTTAGTATGTGGTCACACTCACTCAAGTACTCAATACAGTACACTACAATGAACACTAACTAAAAGCCAGTATATGCTCATCCAGGATATAACGTTTTTGAGAAATAGAGAAGATAGTTATGATTCTAATGTATTAAAACTGAAGAACCTGCTGTGCCAAGCGTTGTAAATCTAATATGTAAAGGGTGATTGAGTTATGACAACCTCTAGACATCTCCATAGAAATACTGACATAAAAGGTATAGGCACTAAAATACAGGCTTTCAACAGGAGTTAAATCAACTCCTTGAAAGCATCAAAGTGCTTATAAGTTACTCTGGCAGTTCAAATTCAGTTTTCATGATTTTGCCAAGGAACAAATAATATTGAATCCATAATTCTTCTAAAAATCAATATTGCATTAAGATATTGCAATGAATGTCATACTATGTACAATTTGCTACAACTCGTTAACGTTACTCAACATTAAGTTTTACAACCTGTTTAACGTTATTGCCAAATGGATAGAAAATGCGCAATTTCAGAGACAAATTGGCCTGTATAGTACACAAAAAGGTGCCGCTTTAGAACACCCTTGACGATAAATTAAGTCATAGAGGTGAAAAAGACAGCGGATATTGTTCAGAGCTAGCGTGCATATGATCAATTAATTCAATATGGTGTGATCTGAAAAACTTTTACGATTAACGGTATTTGGATTGAAACATCAATACCCTGAACGCAAACTCACATCTCTATCTCCGGAATGAAGATAGGATTGCTCCAGTGAAAATATTTTAATCCAAACGATGTCAGCTTTAATTCGGAAATAGATCGCCGGAGTAAATGATAGCATAAATCGAAGCTGGGTGGTGGTTTAAGGAACAACAAAGAAAAACTCGTTATTCCATGATGACGTATTTCATACAAGTGTTTTTGGCCTCCTGTTTCCAATAGTACAACGTCTTTTTCAGCCTAGTAGCGTTCTGATAAAGTTTGTAGTATGTTTTGATCAAACATTTTCAAGTGTATACCTTCTTTGACCCGGTGGAGAAGAGGAGGAAAACAAATTCCCCAGGAGGAGAAAAACAAACTTTGCCCGCCATCATATGTCATCTCCTACGCTCAACAACACGAGACGCCTTCCACTTCCGGTGAGGATGCTTTTCTTCTACCCTCCAATTCCTTCAATCTGTTTTGGCGTTGCGAACAAATGCGAACCGGCGTCAGAATTAGAGGGGGACAGACAAAGCCTCAATAAATCTTCCGACCAAGGTTAATCAGAAGATCTTGAAGAAAAGAGCTTCAAGAATCTTTATGTATGCTTGATTTCCACTTTATACTTATATATTCATATTGGTGACTAATACAAGAACATGCAGATTTGGTGTAGCATCGACACGACTAAACATCATGAGAATATGAAATAATATACCGTTCAAGAAAAGTAAAGGATATTGGATTTACAAGATAGATAAAATGCAAACGGTGAAGCCACGTAGGAAACAAATGATGAAGAGAAAATGAGGCAAAATGTGACAATTTATTCCATTCCTTTGGCAATGTTTTATCTGTATGGATATATATTACCTTTTTCTCACATGCTTTGGCACTGGCTGCTCGCAAAATCGAACATCACCTATTTTTAATGGCATATGAATCCCTGGTTCGCTCTTTTGTGGATTCATGCTGTGTCTGAACCTGCCCGTTGGTTTCATGAATGGTAATGATATGCGAGACCAGAATCATTTCGGATTTCCCTATCTCATCCAGCTGACAAACCGTGATGCAACGCATTACATTATAATTTACAATTTAAAACACAAAGAGACAGACAGTTGGATTTTTCGTCATTTTGAAAAATATGTTAACAATGATAATGCCATGAACATCAGAAAGGATTCATGCCGGAACTCGGAAGATGATTTGAAGAACCTACAAACAGGCCTCGAGCACAAGGAGAGACATTTTCTAGTGGAACTATTGCACATATCTGACCTAAACGTGTTTGACGTCATCGACAGGATGAATAACTCAGAGAAAGCAATATGGCTCAGCTAATTCGGGAAAATGAGTGAGTAAGTAACGGTTTTTACGCTGATTTCCGAAATATTCTTACAAAACACGGGCCATAAGAAAACAAGAACAAAACAAACGGAACCTACGAATACTGCTTTCCAAACTTACTATAAGGGGTGATATGGGCTGACATATGACGTCAGTGGGTGCAATATTCCAACAATATCAGGCCAGGAGACATCAGAAATAGGCTTCACACATTGAACCCATGTGAGGAATCGAATCTGGGTCTTCGGCGTGACGAGCGAACGCTTTAACCACTAGGCTACCCCACTGCCCCATACCACTTTAGTAACTTACGCAGAAGTTCAATTTACACTGGCTCCCATAAAATGTTCGGATATATTCCAACCAAACAAAAGCCCCTTGTTTATCAGCCTTGATGAGACTGTAATGACAGCTACCGGCACCGCGCATTCTCATCCATGTCCTGACCTTTAACAATATTGCATCTTGTGTAATCTACAGCACAACACCGATGCATCATCATAATGACTCAGGTGAGTTACAGGATGCAAAGTTTAATTTGTTTGCTAGGCAAGTAAATCATCAAACAATTTCTCATTAAGAAACAGACAGGGGCGTAAACAATACAGTTGTAGGTTTTTCGGATGATAGCTCCTGAAGGGCTAATGTGATTAGTGAGTGATTATCTTGCCTCTTGGTGAATTATTTAACTGAATTAAAACTATTTTCAGTTTTCTTGCACAGAGAATGGAGAGACCAACTGTACATCAGTCTTTCTCATTTCTAACGGTTCTTCCAAATACACGTTGCAGTTGATTTCTGGTGCGGGTCTAATTGACAGTCCCACACATTTGATATAAGTCTTTGAAATGAATCTAATAATTAATGTCTACCCTAATGGCATGGAAGCATGGTCTTAGTTTCACAGGAGGAACATCAGGTCATCTCCACCTAGCCCGAAATGGGACTTTAGTGATAAAGATAGTGCTCCTTTAAGGCATCACTTTATTTCATTGTTTGCTTGTTTTTTGGGCACCTTTTGCCACATAATTCACGATTCCTTTCGTATAGATGTTTGGTACTAGGTGACTGAGTTTGGTTTCAGCAATATCCCAGCGATATCACGTTGAGGGACTCCAGAAATGTCAATTCCCCGCATGTGTACAATGTGTAAAGAAAAGTGTCAGGTGTCCCCCTATGATATTACGAGAATATTACTTTAAAACGGCATAAAACTCAACTCCCTCACTAATATAGCACTCCTCATCTATAGCACTCCTCATTGTAACTTTGGAAAGTTATCTTCGTAAATCACTGACCAAGCAGGTTCTAAAATTCAAATGTAAATCCTCTCTGCAAATAACTAATTATCTCCCTGCAGAAACTGCATCAAACCTTGGATTCCGCTGATGTTTTGGAATACACAGAAAGGACTCTTCCCATGTCAGAACACCTATCCGCAAACCGAATCGACCAGTGTGTGTTAATTTGTAACAGAGCGCTAATACATTTGATGGAAATCAGAATTAGAGTATTACAGGTACTCTTACGTTGATATTGCTGAATGCTCAGAGGACCTCGCTTCAGACTCCAAGACTAGTTCATATGTTTTCATAGTAACCTTCATTGACATTAATGCCATATTAGGACATCAAACAGGAGAGTGTGATTATCATCTTATTACTACAGAAGATGAAATGACATTGCTATTAGTGGTGCAAAGATGCACTGGCCAAAGTTACATTAATCTTTTATTTACTGAATGCATCGAGAAACCTTGGCAGTAATCCAAATAAACCATTGGGACACTATTGCTGATCAACACCATCATGTCAGTCTTCTGAATGCAATCTATATTTGAAGTCTTAAAAGATTTATTCTTTTATCGTAATGAGAATTCAAAGACGTGTCAGTTATTTCCCGATTTTCTTCCTTGTTAAGTGCAATGAGATAGTTTTCACTCTGTTTTCAGCACATGAAGAAGGAGGTGTTTAAGGTAATTGTTCTGTCATGTAATCAAGTATTCTTGGTTATGAAACATCTTGGCTGTCAACATGATGCTGGATTGAATAGTTACATGTGGCCCTTTAAAACAGTTTAGATATCTAAACATTAGTTTGGTGAGTCAACAAAATTTCCAACAGAAAATATCATTCTCTTGAATTTCATTTTGACACAAATGCATTATAAATACCTCCCTATTTTACAATATGATCATACATTTCCTCAACGTAACATATGATCAACACACTCAACCATGTTCTGTACTGTAATAATTTCAAAGTTATCAAAAGTAAGAATTCACACCAAAGCGTCAGTTGGTACTGATATAAATTAATTAGTGTTCATGATTTAAAAAATGACGATAATCTTGTCATTCAAAGCCCAATGTCCCAAAGGATTAACCATAGTCAGATAAGGTTTGGTAATGTCATGCCTTTGAAATATTTATGGCTATTTTCAGGAAATGCTAGGGCTTTTCTGGCTATTTGTAAGATAATCGTTTTCTTGCATCTCCGTACTACCGATTATTGCCGACACTGATTGATATGTGCGGGGAATCAGTCTGTTGAGGACAATATTGTTCACCACCAGAAGCCAGTATCTTATGATATACGTACAATTTTTGTCATAGAATCAATACATACCCTAACCTTTGTACGACCAACGGGGAAGGAGCAATGGCCTGTTCTTATACGACCCAGTACGTAGGATGTGCTTAACTTTGAAAAGTATTTCTAAATTTATATTCACGTCTACTCGTCTTGCAGTTCTTTGACCATCCATTACCGCATGCTCAGGTACATATGCACTGACCAACCAAGGTCATAATGAAGGTGAATCTGGGTTCGAAGTCAGTGCGCGAAATAGTTTCCAAATTTTGCTAGCCAGTCGAACTAGCTATGTCTGGAAGTGACTTGCCCACAAAACATTTCAATAGCAGGTAATTTGAATGAAGAAACTAAGCAAAGGATTGATGCATATGAGAATAAGATATTGTCGGCACGACATTTCATAATGAAGCTGCTAATATGATGAACATGTCATCAGGCTATAATCTTGCATGGTTTAAAAGTGTATTATAACTTACCAAGTCGTAGAAAGTAATATATTTATATCATGACACCATGAAAATTCACTAGCCAGTCGGACCAATGACTGAGGAGATTTACTTGCCCGACTGGATTTTTGCTAAGCAAGGTTAGCTGACCAGTGGCTATTTCGCACAATCAGTTCGAACTAGCAACGTAGCGTTGGCAGCTTTTCGATCCTTATACACAAAACCTATACGTTAAAGAACAGTTGTGATTTGCGTTGTGCTAGAAGTGCGTTGTGAGACGCAAGCCCGTAGTATAGGCATCGGTTACCCTGTGGCCATGTACGATAACACGTAACGCCGTCACGTTCCAGGCAATGCTGTTAAGGTACATAGGACACCACACATGGGTATCACGACATCAACACAGCAAGGAGACATCAGAATGAAGGTTTTTATATCTGGAAGTTGATAAATATCTAATGATGTCTTTTGTGTACCACATAACAATGTGATATAATTAAAACCGCCAAATGTTATCACAACTGTTAACCAAATGTTATGATAACAGCGCTAATTGAACCTCAGTATTCTCAACGGTCAACGATTGCAGAAGTACTAGGAATGGTTCGGTATCTCACCGCAGAGAGGCATAAAGAATTTATGTAAATCATTCAACACAGTTTACATTCTTTCACAATATTCTTATCAATACAAATTGCATACAAAGGGAAGGATGGGGGTTCAAATAGTAACTGAAGACGTTCAGCAGTCAGATTATTGTGAGGATACAAATTGTTTATCAAAGTTGAATGATCAATCGAAAACCAGATATAGCAGATAATGTTAATCCATTTGCTGAATTGTGCTTTCATGTTACAAAGATGTTATAAATTGTGTTCTTACTTCAGAACTGTAGTGAAAGGATGAAGAGAATATGTTCCTATTCAGACTCATTCTATTGGAGTGTTTTTCATTGTAGTTTTAATGACATTTTAAATCAGAGAGATATAGAGCGATATATTTCATTTGTCTATGTCATTGATAGAAGGTCGAAAATCAATAAAACAGAATCTTGTTTTGTATGAAACAGAATATTTCATTGTAAAACTTTTAACACGTAAGCACCAGTGAACCTTGAATCACCAGTCAAGCTATTACATGACACGAGTTTTGATCATCCATTCAGAATTAACGCTTTCATCTTGCAAATTATTTTTCTCTATACACTACGTAATCGATTCTCTCGTAAGTTCTTCAGAATTGGATAGCTGTTTTTCGCACCAGTTCCAATATTGAAAGAATCCAATTTTTATCAATAACATTTGTAACTTTGATAAATCGGTTTTATGAAACATATTAACTGTGCGTTCTTATACATATGCACCTGCTTTACTCTTTTGAAATTTGCACAATATGGTGTTAAAACAGCATATGCAAACTGGCATATACATTGTAAACATCGTCCCATGAATTGGCCTTAAAGCATTCTTAATATTGGTTAGTCCTAACTCTCAATTTGTAGAGATATATCACACAAGACATAACGTTGATGATAACGTAGACAACGATGATGAAGAATTGTATGTGAATTTAGTTTTAAGCCACACGGTACACCAGAAATGCGCAAACCCGACTCTTCGGCGTGACGAGCGAACGCTTTAACCGCTGGGATACTCTACCTCCACCGAGGAGGTGAAAACTGGAGGAGAAGGATGACGAGGCTAAGATGAAGAAAAGTATTGTCATCTGCATAACGCTGGGCTAGATTCAATGCACTTAAATACCACGCCAAAGGCCCTTCAAAATATTTTACATACGTTTGAACTGCGTATGAGATATCCTTGTGAGATATGAGTCACTTGATATCATGTCTGGCTGGATGACAGAGAAGAGACATTAACTTTCCGGAATAAATGAGTTTGGGCGTGAGATTTTAAGTCAAGCTTTGGGAAAGTCAAAGACGAAGGTTAGGTTATTAACTGAAGACTTTGCTGGCGCTTAATCTTTGTTGTAATTGCACCTGATAATGCAACACCTTTCATTCCGATTTTTCCGACAGCACACCACGAACTTCTACCGCGTGGCATTAAATTCAACTCAACTGCATTTTCATTAACCGTAATCGTCTTGTAATAATTCATGAGAATCCGAGTCCATCTAATGCATACATTCGTCTAACATGATCCTTAGAAGAGAAAATTAGAACCTGATTCTGTATCAGATTCATTGATGTTCGACAAAAATACCGCTAGAGTTAACGCCTTCATGAGAAAGTTTACGTTTGATCTAAATCAATGAGCATTGAACGTCCCAGTGATCTTCGTCATTAACCAGTTGAACGCCTACACAATGCACCGTGTAGTTTCCCCTGGATGATGTGTACTCAAGGCGGTGAGCCCGAACCCAAACTGACAGCTTTGGTCTAATGTAGAGAGCCCCGATGCCATTTATCGAGTTATGACATTTTCAGTTAGCTGTTCTTCTCAGTAACGAGTCATTTATTAAATAATTCTGTAATCCTGACTTGTTCGAGTGGTGACAGAAAAACTAACAGCTAAAAACCTAGAATAGAAAACAGTAATAGATGAGTGACAGTGATTGATTTAACGCCAGTTTATAAAGGAGTTCAGTTATAACACGACTTGTCAGTTTCATGTGGTACAAACATCCCAAAAGACACGTGTCATTAAATGTTACTACTTTAGTTAAAAACATAAACGTGTGGATCCCAAACAGAATCAAGTTGAAAACAAGATGGACTTATTTGGAAACGTAGAGATTGAGGTGGTCTTACTGCGCTAATAGTAACACCAATAGGGACTGGAAGTCAGTGCGTCAAAAGTTCATCATCTGATATGTCGTCATATCTTTCGATCTTAATAATTATCTCCCACCTTAATACATTCATGATATACATGAACAACTCAAAATGCCATCATCGGATGTCGCCGAACTAAATCTGTCAGGAGACGAGACATAACTACCCATAACAGTTGTATAAAGGTTCAAGGCTCAAACTGCTCCTTACTAGTTGCATATGTGTAACAGATTGCGTACTGTTTCGTTCGCGTCAACATTACAAACAAAACTGGAAATAGCAACAGCACAAGAACACTAAAGGACCATCACGACCTTGCCACCTTAACTCATCACATTTGTTTTTCAAACGGTACAATCTCATGACAGGTGATTGCTTCTTATCGTCAAAACCGTCCAAGCTGGAGATATCTGGTGATCAGTGTATTCTTGACGTTCTGAAAACCTCACAAACAACCCAGTTTGTGTGATGTGTTGTTTTTCAGAAAACGTGTTTGATTGATTGCCAGAAACCAGGGACTATCAAGAGCGACAGGCTTGTCCTGGACGTCTTCAAGGCTAAAGAAACCTACACGTCAGAGACAGCAGGATGCGATTTGTATTTGGACAGGGGGCTTTTAATTTGTTTTCATTCAAAAACTTGTTGGAATTCAAACATCACGTTGCATAAAATCCTTGGAATGGTGAAAATAAGAATTCGCTATTCCATAAGCCATGATAGCTAAGAGCTTCGGGTTATTGGAGGTATGCAGAGCGTCAGTTTAAAGATGCTGACCGCAAACCAATTGTTGGGCTGAAAATAATTACTTCCATACTTTGATACTGCTATATGATATTGTTAAATATGAAAAGATTTGTTTCTGTCAAGGTAGATGTTTTCTTTTGGTATAAAATTTGTGGGATAGTCTGGTGGTTAAAGCTTTTACTCTACACGCCGAAGGCTCAGCTCCCATTTACAGCATCGTTTAATTGTGTGAAGACCATGTATCTGTTCCCTGCTGTGATATTGCTAAAATAACGCCAAAAGCGACCTTTAACCATTTTCAAATCATTGTAGCCGAGCAAAATAGTATTGTTAAACCTTAAACCTTTTTACCTGAGAGCGAAGGGCGTTTGTATGTAGATTTTGATGGGTCCCATTCGTAAATAATGTGAACGTTGACGCCAGTCGACGCTCTCCATGCCATGTCTCATCCCATCCCGATCATCATCAGTCAAATACATTGCCACGCGTTCGTGATGAGAGGATATATGCTGGCGACTGAGTAATCACATTGTCGAGCTTAATCGAAGACAAAACTATTGCAAATGCGCACTGTTAACAAATGTGACGTTGACGTGACTGTTAACGGCCAAAAGTCTCCTATTTTCGTTGCAGAGGTAATGATGGCGTTACCGTGACCCTGACATGTCATCAACCCTGTTTTGACGTAGATAGACGAAAACGTCAACAACGTACAGTTTCCATGACTTCTAGCGTTCTATTGATTCCAAGGAAGAATCTGTGTTTGTCGTGTCGTTAGAATGAGCGAGTGATTATTGCATGACGTTGTATTATAGACGTTACAGGTGACTAACAGGAATAGGGTGATCAAACATGGTGAAGTGGTTTGTTGCGTATTGTTATCAATGAACATACCATCGATCACCGGATTGTCTAGCCCATCTGTTGCTAGTACGAGGTGGCCGTGGCACAGCGTGATTGTGTCTGACTGCTCCGTGGTGAGTGAGTGAGGTAGTTAGTTTAGTTTTACGCCCATCTTAAGCTTAGCAGTATTCAAGCAATATTATTTGAGCACATTGTACTCATGTAATGAATCGAACCTAGACGATACTGATGTCTGGAGCAATAGACAAAGAAACAACTAATAACAGATTATCTATCCTCATGGTGCACCCGCCAGTAGCCTGAATAACGTGAAATCACAAACATAAAACTACCGTCTTTAGTGGCGTTATATTATTGTATCTTATCTACTGACCGCAGCCGTATGTGCTGCCGAATGTAATTGTATCATATTGAATCTATCATTTATCAATGTGAAGGCGGTTTTCTGGAGAGACTAAGAATGAGATGCTATCGACAACACGGGTACCACGGGAAAGGCCCTGGATGATACAAACAAGCGATTATGTTTACCTCGCCAAGTTTGTCTGTCCTTATCTATTTTATGCCTGAGGCCAGTGAACGGGCCAAATATCTTCGAATGACTCGCCTACTTGAACAAGGATATTGTAAATCATTTTAAAGGGGGAATTAAACCCAGGAGAATTGACAGTTCCTGGAACGGTTTTTAATCTTGTGAAAAACCGCCTTAGTCGGTAAATTAATTTCATGGTCTGCATATCGCAGACGCCGCGCCAATGATCTACGATGCGTTCGGCTTCCCTCTTTGGGCGCAGGTCACTAGGAAATACAACACGGATTAGTCGGCGCGTGGTCAGTATCCTGTGTCTGAGTTGGCTATCCATGTTACAACTTCGGTATTGTACCTCAGCGTGTTGGATATCTGTCTTATAACCTCGGTATGTTATCTGAGTTTGCTATCCATGTTAAAACCTCGGTATGGTATTTCAGTGAGTTGGATACCCATGTTAAAACCTCGGTATGGTATCTCAGTGAGTTAGATATCCGTGTTAAAACCTCGGCATGGTATTTCAGTGAGTTGGATATCCATGTTAAAACGTCGGTATGGTATCTCATTGAGTTGGATATATATGTTAAAACCTCCGCATTGTATCTCAGCATGTTGGATATCCATGTTAAAACGTCGTATGGTATTTCAGTGAGTTAGATATCCATGTTAAAAACCTCGGCAGGATATTTCAGTGGGCCAGCACTGGAGTTAAACATTTTACACAAAATATGACAATACAGCCATAAATAATTCGGCGTTTAAGCTTTCAAAGCTTTATGGCATGAATAATGTTCTATGTACACATACATTTCCATCTGTATTTATATGATAGGTTTATGGAGGCAGGATTAACAACGTTCTCCTGACACGCACACAATAAAACATCAAAGTGAAGTCTAAGGAATCACTGGATTCTCAAACATCGTTTACCATCGATTTCATTCAAATGACATTATGCTTCACTCAGCTCGGCTGCAAATATTGTCCAAGGGTAATCTCCTAATGGATCAATGGGAATCCTACACAAGACGTGTGGACTTGGGAGCCATTCACAACAGCTGTTCAGTTAAAACATTATGCCACAGTTCTACAGGGCAGAAAATGTTAAAGGTGTAGAGATTGCAGATGGACAATGATGGTACCAGACCAAGGGTTTGGTGAAACAAGAAACCATCAGATGCTGCCATCCAAATTCTAAAGTCAAATACAACGCTTAAGATCGTATGCACGTCCACGACAAATAGGAACCATCCTCACTCGTTTTCGAAAAGAAAAAAATACTTTCGATGCGAACGTCATCGGAAAACATATAGCCATTTACCACTGAATATTCTTGATGACACTGGGTGTTTCACCAAAGGGGTACGTATGTCCTACCACTCAGTAGCACTCGCTACCCATATATTTGTATAGAAAAGGTTTGTAGTCGAACGCTACACAACAATACTGGGGGATGTAGATCGGAACATACTGAAAATACATTCATTTACGGAAAATAAGTCTAGTCACACAACAGCACATCTGCTGATGCTAAAAATGTACTTGCAAACACAACTTTGGGGAACTAGTGCAGGTTTTCATTGTTTACAAGCTTAAAGAATATGCCCAGAGATTTGATAATATTTGCATTGTTGTTGCATTACTGTTTCAAATCGTTTTTAACTAAAACCTCACTTAAAATTAGAATTAGATGAAGTGTGTTTCAGTACCCTATTATTAACGGTTGCAAATAGGGGTACGCAAAAGGTGAAGGTCATTTATGCCATGTAGATTCGGTCATACAATTGTCAACATTGACGGCAACAAAGCTATTTCAAAGTTGTATGCCTAAGCGAGATGTGAGAAGAACGTTTAAGAATTTGTACTTACAAACGTCATAATGTTAACAATATATGATGGATTTCATTACACGAAAACTTGCTGTCTGTGAGACAGCAGATGAATGATGTGCAGAAGACTGCGTGGATGGTAGATGACACTTGCCAGTTATACTCATTTTTATTTTATGACCGAAAACATGGGAGATATATAGTAGTCAATGAATGTTGACATGCTAATAATGAATGTTTTCAGAGTGCATCGCCACTTGCACTTCCGTGTGACCATAGTTGTTTGTCCAATATTCGCTCTTGAAACATGAATGGTGTATGACGTCAAATTTGCATGTGTACGATTTTCATATCTGTACAAACGAACAAACACGGCTAGAAACAAACACTAACAACTCTGTGATACAAAATGAGCCATTACGGGTAAGATGTATGGATGCCAACTGTATTCTGTGACACGCAACGTGTCGTATTTGCTTACTTCTACATCAAGTCAATAAAAACCAGGATGCCAACATCATCCCGCACCAACAAAGCATTTCCCAATACCAACACTTGGCGGCACGAGTTACCTACTACCCAAGACTAATACCTTTACGCACAAGTTATCTATTGAGCAATAAGAAAATAATTCAGCTGCAATTGGCTATTAGTCAATACCAATACCAGCGCCAATTAACTACTTTGCATTGGGGAACACTATTCAGCACAATTTTACTATACGCTAATACTAATAAAATTCAGCACCAATTACCCACTGGTGTCTTGTATAAATTCTATGCATCCTGGCTTCATTAACCTGATGACGCAGTAAGACTATATTCCGAAATGTGCTCTTTATAATGAAGAAGTTGACCTACATAGAATGCCCTCGTTGTGTGGATCACTTCATGATGGGTTCAAAGGCTAGAAGGGAGTGAGCATGGTGTTCGACTCTTTTATCCAAGTCACTGCTGGGGACACGAAGAATGGGCTTCACACATTGTACCCATGATAGAAATATCACCTTGATCGAGGAATGCTTTAACTAGAATGAAACTATTTGCATTTTATGTACAAATTCAAGTGAATTCACTGCCATTCATTAAAATTTAATAGAAAAAAGTATACTAAGTTACACCTCTGTAATAATGATTGTATTAACAATGTTAATGATCCACACTTCACTGAGTGAAGGTACTTTAATACTTCTTGCTTCGATAATGATCAGATGATTAATACACACATGCTTCCGGTCAAAGTTCACTAGACAAAAGACGCTCTTGTTGCCTTCATCTACCATAATGATTTTACGAATTCCAACAAAGACAAGTATATTCAGTTGCACTGTATCATGACATTGAATAAACCATTTTATTACATGTCAGTAAATGCCTATTTTGAAAGCATAGTCTATTTCATGAAATGGCGCGGTAACTGACTGGGTAATACATGCATGTGAGGTCATCGTTTGTGTACTTCTGATTACGGTGAGATCTTAAATAACTGAAATCAGATGTAAGAAATATTTTTATATAAAGGAGCAATTGATCAAGGACAGGCATGTATAATACTTATATATCTGGCATTGCAAAAACGTAAGTTGGATGCAGATGTAGAACTATTTCCGTCTACTTTTTTGTGGTAGATATGAAAGGTAAAATAATTAAAGACATATAAAAATGGAATCAGAAAGTTATAATCAGAGATTTGTACCCCTCCTAGGAGATGCTACTTTACCTCTTTTGTGATGTAGTACATGCAGGACATTTTTCTTTTGGTGGTGGGGAGAGGTCTTATACGTCTGTTGCTATTTTTTACCAGCAGGCACCACAAAAAGTGCTAAATTGCGACTTCCGGTACTCAAAAGTCACATTTCCATCAAGATATAACGGAAAAACGTTTTAACTTGGCTCCGATGTACAAAGCACAAAGTCGTTGCGCACACAGATCAGATAACCAGCACAGAAGCAACGAATTGGAGAGTGGCTTATATCATTTTCAATAGAGAGTGAATTCCTTTGGACAGAATGGTCAGCCGTTAATGCACACATGTTCAAGCATTCATGATTAGTGCAAAATTTGATCAAATCCAAAGTGCAAAAAGTCCTGGATGGGCGAGAGGCAAGTGCTATGAATATCAAGTTTCTGTTACATAACTCTGGAAACGAATGTCTTCACAAACACACATTGGAGACATTACGTTATTACAACATGACCAAGGTCAGATGTCTCTGGGCACTTGTTTGGAAAATGCCACATTGCTGTTCCAGTAATATGAATCATAAACGATTCCTTCAAGACCCATCAAGAAAATAAACAATCTGTAATCAAAATGACATGAACGAAATGCACTACACAAATAATGTTCCAGGTGCGATGAACCGGCAACTTGGTATCACCGTTCGATCGCACAACAGGGTACTTTCAAATTCTATACATCGATAAAATGCCCCTGTTCTTGATAAACTGTTGCTGAATGTTGCCATTTTGCATTAACAAATATTCTTCACTGAGTCTCTGTGAGTTCACAATGCGCTCTGTAAGCTAAAATAGCCATATGATGAACTGGGAGATTAAGTAAATTATTATATTCGTGTGCGGTTTCTGAAGCCACTTCATTGCGTGAAATTACTTTAAAAAGGGCATTAATCTTTCTTCTAAAAGAGGGAATATTACCCTCGTATGTTTCCGTATCATAAATATCATACAAGTATATTGGGTAAAACCAATAAGTATTCTACTCCGCAAAGGATAGAATATACAATTCGTAGTCCAAATTTATCATATTAACAATTCGATTTATCGCCTCTGTGTATTGGCAAGAATTTTATAAAATGTTTAATAACATCGAGACACAGCTGTTTCAATGTCTCAAAACAATATCATATACCATATGCAACATTTCAGATGTACTGCACTCTCGTGTACACAACATCATTTTCCATCAGATTCTATAGTATCACGTTGAGTGTTATAAGGTACGAATGGAAGACAAGGGAGAACGTTGTATACATGTACATCCCATCAAACTTTTAGACGTAAAACCAAACTCACTCACTCCCACATCTCGACAGTAAGGAGTTATGATCATGTGTCAGACACACATATTCATAAAACCTCATTTCGTTTTGACATTATTTGTTCTTATTTAATAGATCACCTGTTGTATTGTCTGGATATCTATAGTCGCGTGGGGAATGAGGTTGGGAATATGAGCCATAAGGATTTGATGATGTAGGCGGCGAAAAAGATCTAGTGACGTAACGTCGATTATTGCACGTGACCTTCCCCTATGACATTGGATGCTTGTTCATGATGTGGATCAAGGAATAATATGAATTTTCTTAAAATGGTCTTCATCTTTTAGTTTTACCGGCATCGGCTGCAAACATGTTTGAATATTTCACATGCTTGTTGTATTGATACATACCTTGTAAAAGTAGAAAACGTCAGTTGGCGTGGTGTTCGTTGATACCGTAACACCACTGTCGTTGAAGCCGGTGTCATACATCGTCGTTGTTGATAATGGTGTGGTCATTTTGGCAGGATAATTCCGCTCCGAAATCACAAATAATTCCAAAATGTCTCCGTTTTCTCTTAACTTCAGCCTTCTTCTTCAAATCTGTACCTGTCAGCTTAATAGCAAAGGATTAAAAGCAAGGGTCTGACGCAAACACAGAGGAATCGATGGTCTCTTTGATCCTAAACCAGTTCCGAAAAAAATGTTATTGTTTAGAATTTGTTACTGTTGATTATCAATAATTCAATGAAAACAGGAACCTCCAAAGACCCTTTGAATTCAGAGAAGGAAGTGGGATGTTGACACCAAGGCCACAAAAACCCTGGCACAATTTTTTCACAGTAAAAATCCTCCAATCTGAAGTCTCTGATCCATCACTATTCCACAACACTCACTTTTGTACTGGTGGCGCCCTAATGCAGGGAGAAATACGTTTAGCATCTTAATAAAATCCCGAGTATATTAGCAAAGGCTGGAGAAGTCTTATTCCGCAATGCAATAAACAGAGACGCGTGTGATGAAAGTAATGAATGAGACCATATTGCACTTCAGAGGACGAAGCATGCAAAATCCTGTTTTCTGATACTCACTTCCCTAAATTGGGCATACCGTTCAGAGGTATAACAGATGGTAATCGTCCTCCAACACGTCAAGGAAATCTCTGTAAGATATAGCTAAGAGTGACAAAAGACGATGATTTTGTAATATTCCTGGTCCGTGAAAACTAACCAGTTTCTCGTAGGATTTCATATGGTGATGATGCGATGGCTTCTATCGTCACGAGTCTCTCTACAACTGGACCATCTTGTGCTGCTCTAAGTTATGAGTCTGTCGTGCGGGGAAGTTCTGACTGGGCTCTGAAAAAATAGATGAAAAACATGACTTTACTTGAAAACGTGATCCGGACAATGTCAAGAGAAGAGTGTAGACATGGTCGGTCTCGTAATGAAATTTTGTCTGCCAAGACAAGACACATTTCTTAATAAAATATATATTTAGTATATATATTCATGAACGTATCTAACGTGCAAATAGTCCAGACTGAAAAAATACCTTAGTTAAATATAAACGTATGGATTTGGTTTCTGTGATTAATTGTACACTGTATGTAAATTGATAAGGTAGTGTGTGTTAAGCTATACATAAATTGAGTATGTTGTATATATTGGGCAAATCTAATTTTCTAAGAAATGGCAACCAGAATCTGTACTCGCTCTCAAGACTCGGGAAAAGAAAATGAATGATACACACAAATAACGTGATGGTATTGTGAATGATTACAACAAGGCAGAAGATTTCACTGTTTTAGGATTGATAAATGAGTGCCACGGCTATATATCCAGTGTCGTTCTGGTTATTAAGTGAACATGGATTTATTCCTATACAACTGAACAGAATTTTGCCAAATTAGGAAAACACTTATAAACTCTTTTAAACTATTAGGGTTGCCTGTAAAGAGCGAGTGAGTGAGGTTTAACGACGCTTTTATCAATAGCAATATTCCAGCAATATCACGATAGGGACACCAGAAATGGGCTTCACACATTGAATCCATATGGGCAATCGAACCGAGCTCTTCAGCGAGACGAACGGACACTTGAGTATCTAGGCTACTAGGTGACAGTAAATCTATCGCAATGCTCTATATTGTTATTATTTTCCTGTCGACAAATTCATCAACTGCAGAATCTGGTATATATCCTGCTAACAATTTCAATGGCGTCGTAACACTGGATTTGAATAACTTTGTTTAGATATATGTCGGTTATATCACAAGCAAATGAGGAAACCCGGAAGTCATGCGAATTAGGGCCCAGAAGAAACAGCTGGTGTGTTGCGGAATGAGGCGTTTAGCAGCAAAAGAACCAAAGTCAAATGGAGGATCGCCAAAAATATTTGCAAGATTTGTTTGCCAAGAACTGAATACATCACTACTGGATTCACGAAAACCCGTCGACCCACAGACCAGCTTTCAGCGGGCGTTATGAACTGTAGGTGCATCTATACAGCTATATTCAAGACTGATTCATCTGCAGGAAATGAATCTGAATGACTGGAATATGATTACAGGAGATGGAAGTGGTCGAGGGATTGACAGCCACTGTCGACCTTAGTGTGAAGTTATTTGATCAACCGATAATCATGTGATCAGATAATTGTGAAGATTTAGTTCGTTACCATTTGTACTTGTATGACCTGAATAAGTTATGAATATATTTATCATATGAGGGCCCATCAATGACACGTTGAAAAAGAAAAGTTAACGGTAAATCTCTTGTATTGTGTTGCGGTAATCTCATGCAGATTCGTATGTCGTTGAAGTATTATTTGCTAAAGTTCTTCCACTCGTTCACCTTCATTCTCTTCCCCTGGAGGCAACTCAAGTCATATCTTCCCACGTATCCTCTGTTCTAATATGGCCTTTTCATGGTGCGAGTGTTCAGGATTTGTGATTGGTAGCAATCAGATTTAGTTGTGCAATCAGTGACGTTGTTGCGAAAGTGTTAATTCGCGAAGTCTCGGTAATTTCCGTATGCTGCGGGAAAACTAGAACCTCTGCAACTGCGCGATGCGCTAACATTTCATCTGGACAGAACTTTGTCATGTAGTGACGTATCATTGGCATCTCCATCGCCCTCGTTGACAACTGACATGTATTGTGCGTCACATCAACATAAATCATCGGCAGAGGAGGGATATTTGTGGACCCAGGTTTTGTTGCTATTTTACCGAATCTATCCTTCGCATATTGACCAAATAACTCCATGACGGCCGCCATTTTGGATCTAAGTCGGGGTAACACATGTTCTGAGTGTATACAAAAAGGAGATAATACGTGTTGCGATTTTTTGTACGAGAAACGGGAAACAGAACAGAGGTTACGTGAGAAGATATGACTTGAGTAACCTCTATGGGAAGAGAATGGTTCACCATTCACCAGAATGACAGACACAAGTGAAACGGCGTCAGCTATTTCTCACCTATTTCACAACTAGCCCTATGTATAAAAATAGTCTATATGAATAGGTACGAAGCTTTGCGTATTTTCAGCATGTTAGCGATGATAAGAACAGCGAATTACGCCGAAACGTTTAGTCTAAACATGATTGCAACAACCAATTTTAGAGTTTCCAGGAAGTACTGCAATTATTTCATTAAACATATATTTAATGTTTTCCATGACCTTTAGACACTCTACATGACAAAGGTCACTAAATAATTCAGACGGGTGCCAGACAATCCAGTGCTTGGCATTATCGATCATCGATCCATACAAGTGGGTTATTGTGACATGCATCAACCACGTCAACGAGAATGGGTACCCGATACCGTTAGGGGAACGTTTTTTCACAGTGCCATGCGAGAAATATCCTCCCATTTGTAAGGCCTTGCGAACATACATCAAGAATATATTGAGTAAAGCTGGCTACTCAGATTTATAAAGATTGATATAACGATATCAAAAAGATTATGTAAAATATGTAATGAAATATCCTTTTCGGTACGTTTCTGAAACTTATCAATACACACGCATGCTTGATAGAACAGAAATTTATCAACTAAATGCATCTAGAATAAAATCAGTAATACCATTTGCTGTAACTATCGATAAAATAACATCCTGCCATGTCGTACAGTTTAAGTGACATTTACAAAATCCCTTCATCATGCTTCGTAAACAGGCTATTAACTGTTATGCTACTATCGCCATCCTTAAAAGGGCTGAGCTCAGTCTTCAGTATAATACAGAACTCTAGAGTCAGTCAATTTCAAGAAGACAAAGGATCTCGCATTTACTCTTGGTAAACAAGCATTATGTTTGAACAGTGTAGCTTTGTAAAGGCTGTTTGTGTATTACTCAGGCAACAGCTAAATGCCTTGTAATGATTTTAACATTCCGATGGACTTCAGTGTAAACTCATTAAACACATGGACCTTTTTTGTGAGCAACACGAGGATGGAGTGATAAAAAACATATTTACATTACTGAACTGTATGTAACTATAATCTCGTGCCATAACCGAGATAGACACAGCTTTTAAAGGTGGTTGCTATGACGCATATGTTGTCATGTACACCTTAATTCTCCTACGTACTGGTATAAATTCTACACTGAAGCTGACAAGAGACACAGATCTACGTGCAGGTATTATGGTTACAGAAGCGTTATCATTATCGTCGACCTCGTTGTTTGTGATATTATCATGGTGAATACAGATTATGGATCTTGCTTGCTGAGTTGCTTGCAAAGAGAAGCCACAGGGTCGTGGTCTCATTGCCAAGCACAGAAGAGCCACATGTCCTGTGATGGCATCCAGTGCTTACTGTAGTTATGTTGACTTTGGGGACCTCACCGAAATACAGTAGTTTCTAATGTCTTTAGAGATGAATTTGGTGGCGCCAAGATCATTTGGATAATGTTAATCAACAGCGGGTAGACATCCGAATGCACATTCCCTTACACACACACACACACACACACTCTCTCTCTCTCTCTCTCTGTGTGTGTGTGTCTCTCTCTCTCTCTCTCTCTCTCACTCTCACACACTAACACACACATACATACACACACGTACACGCGTGTAATTTACTTACGCATCGACGCATCGTTTTAATATTATAAAAGTAGTCTCTCTCTCTCTCTCTCTCTCTCTCTCTCTCTCTCTCTCTCTCTGTGACTGTGTATAGGACGTGCACATGAATAAGCAATGTAGTAATAAGTAATGTAGTTTTAGTGACCACCACATGTATGTCTCCACATGGAGTCGTATTTCTGTCTTTCCTCGCGGCTACATCTGCTGGTGGCAAGTGTAAACTGGCCAACTTTAATAGACCAAGCTGTGTCACTATCACTAAGAGACAAGTAAGCGTCAATACCCAATGACAACCAAGACTTAATTAGATTTCCCTGTTTAGATGGAACTGACCACCAAAGCAAGACTATGAACTGAGGACTGTATCATTTATTCATCAGCTGCCTAATTTAACACGATACTGCATATCTTGTTAGTGGATATCACTACCTCCCGAGATCCTAATCAATATATCTATAATGAATCTTGAACTTTCGATGACTTTGAACATGAATAAATAATATGACGAAATTAACCATACTTATTTTTAGACATATTCCGAAAAACACGTATGCAAGTCAATATTAAATATGACCTAAATAATTTTAATTGTAAGATTGTACGTTAGGAAGTTTAGCTGAAATGGCTCCAAAGGATTTCCTTTATAAGTGAGTGAGCGAGAAGGTATTTTAAGCTGCAGTGGAGACAGCTTGGTGATGAAGACAATGATAAAGTGATGCAGATGGTGCTGTCAAACGTATATACATAATCAGAACAAATGCAAAATTCAAATTCCCGATCACAGGTGCCTGTCACACTCAAGGGACACAACTCTGCGAATTGAGGCGCATTTGACGACAAGGCCACTCATCACACCCTGAATCATATGCAGAAATAAGGAGCAACCCGTGGGGCTTTCCTTCAGCGGACACCTGGTGTCATAACTGATTTTAGTGATCTATCCATTTACGTTTTTGCCCTTTTCTTAAAATGGAATACCACTGGGGGTTGTCAAGACTTTAAGAAAAGGGTATACCACTGGGGGTTGTCAAGACTTTAAGAAAAGGGTATACCCTTGACAAGACTTTAAGAAAAGGGTATACCACTGGGGGTTGTCAAGACTTTAAGAAAAGGGTATACCACTGGGGGTTGTCAAGACTTTAAGAAAAGGGTATACCACTGGGGGTTGTCAAGACTTTAAGAAAAGGGTATACCACTGGGGGTTGTCAAGACTTTAAGAAAAGGGTATACCACTGGGGGTTGTCAAGACTTTAAGAAAAGGGTATACCACTGGGGGTTGTCAAGACTTTAAGAAAAGGGTATACCACTGGGGGTTGTCAAGACTTTAAGAAAAGGGTATACCACTGGGGGTTGTCAAGACTTTAAGAAAAGGGTATACCACTGGGGGTTGTCAAGACTTTAAGAAAAGGGTATACCACTGGGGGTTGTCAAGACTTTAAGAAAAGGGTATACCACTGGGGGTTGTCAAGACTTTAAGAAAAGGGTATACCACTGGGGGTTGTCAAGACTTTAAGAAAAGGGTATACCACTGGGGGTTGTCAAGACTTTAAGAAAAGGGTATACCACTGGGGGTTGTCAAGACTTTAAGAAAAGGGTATACCACTGGGGGTTGTCAAGACTTTAAGAAAAGGGTATACCACTGGGGGTTGTCAAGACTTTAAGAAAAGGGTATACCACTGGGGGTTGTCAAGACTTTAAGAAAAGGGTATACCACTGGGGGTTGTCAAGACTTTAAGAAAAGGGTATACCACTGGGGGTTGTCAAGACTTTAAGAAAAGGGTATACCACTGGGGGTTGTCAAGACTTTAAGAAAAGGGTATACCACTGGGGGTTGTCAAGACTTTAAGAAAAGGGTATACCACTGGGGGTTGTCAAGACTTTAAGAAAAGGGTATACCACTGGGGGTTGTCAAGACTTTAAGAAAAGGGTATACCACTGGGGGTTGTCAAGACTTTAAGAAAAGGGTATACCACTGGGGGTTGTCAAGACTTTAAGAAAAGGGTATACCACTGGGGGTTGTCAAGACTTTAAGAAAAGGGTATACCACTGGGGGTTGTCAAGACTTTAAGAAAAGGGTATACCACTGGGGGTTGTCAAGACTTTAAGAAAAGGGTATACCACTGGGGGTTGTCAAGACTTTAAGAAAAGGGTATACCACTGGGGGTTGTCAAGACTTTAAGAAAAGGGTATACCACTGGGGGTTGTCAAGACTTTAAGAAAAGGGTATACCACTGGGGGTTGTCAAGACTTTAAGAAAAGGGTATACCACTGGGGGTTGTCAAGACTTTAAGAAAAGGGTATACCACTGGGGGTTGTCAAGACTTTAAGAAAAGGGTATACCACTGGGGGTTGTCAAGACTTTAAGAAAAGGGTATACCACTGGGGGTTGTCAAGACTTTAAGAAAAGGGTATACCACTGGGGGTTGTCAAGACTTTAAGAAAAGGGTATACCACTGGGGGTTGTCAAGACTTTAAGAAAAGGGTATACCACTGGGGGTTGTCAAGACTTTAAGAAAAGGGTATACCACTGGGGGTTGTCAAGACTTTAAGAAAAGGGTATACCACTGGGGGTTGTCAAGACTTTAAGAAAAGGGTATACCACTGGGGGTTGTCAAGACTTTAAGAAAAGGGTATACCACTGGGGGTTGTCAAGACTTTAAGAAAAGGGTATACCACTGGGGGTTGTCAAGACTTTAAGAAAAGGGTATACCACTGGGGGTTGTCAAGACTTTAAGAAAAGGGTATACCACTGGGGGTTGTCAAGACTTTAAGAAAAGGGTATACCACTGGGGGTTGTCAAGACTTTAAGAAAAGGGTATACCACTGGGGGTTGTCAAGACTTTAAGAAAAGGGTATACTACTGGGGGTTGTCAAGACTTTAAGAAAAGGGTATACCACTGGGGGTTGTCAAGACTTTAAGAAAAGGGTATACCACTGGGGGTTGTCAAGACTTTAAGAAAAGGGTATACCACTGGGGGTTGTCAAGACTTTAAGAAAAGGGTATACCACTGGGGGTTGTCAAGACTTTAAGAAAAGGGTATACCACTGGGGGTTGTCAAGACTTTAAGAAAAGGGTATACCACTGGGGGTTGTCAAGACTTTAAGAAAAGGGTATACCACTGGGGGTTGTCAAGACTTTAAGAAAAGGGTATACCACTGGGGGTTGTCAAGACTTTAAGAAAAGGGTATACCACTGGGGGCTGTCAAGACTTTAAGAAAAGGGTATACCACTGGGGGTTGTCAAGACTTTAAGAAAAGGGTATACCACTGGGGGTTGTCAAGACTTTAAGAAAAGGGTATACCACTGGGGGTTGTCAAGACTTTAAGAAAAGGGTATACCACTGGGGGTTGTCAAGACTTTAAGAAAAGGGTATACCACTGGGGGCTGTCAAGACTTTAAGAAAAGGGTATACCACTGGGGGTTGTCAAGACTTTAAGAAAAGGGTATACCACTGGGGGTTGTCAAGACTTTAAGAAAAGGGTATACCACTGGGGGTTGTCAAGACTTTAAGAAAAGGGTATACCACTGGGGGTTGTCAAGACTTTAAGAAAAGGGTATACCACTGGGGGTTGTCAAGACTTTAAGAAAAGGGTATACCACTGGGGGTTGTCAAGACTTTAAGAAAAGGGTATACCACTGGGGGTTGTCAAGACTTTAAGAAAAGGGTATACCACTGGGGGTTGTCAAGACTTTAAGAAAAGGGTATACCACTGGGGGTTGTCAAGACTTTAAGAAAAGGGTATACCACTGGGGGTTGTCAAGACTTTAAGAAAAGGGTATACCACTGGGGGTTGTCAAGACTCTGCACTGACGTTGAATATTCACAGGATAAAGAAGATAATGACCGATAATTTCGTTCAGTGTGCACGTTTTTTCTGGCTATATGACGTGGTCTGTAAATATACGAATCTTGACCAGACAAGTCAGTAACTGACATTATGAGCATGGATCTGAGCAACTGGGACACGATGACAAGCATCACGCAGCTCCGCCAACCTGACCTCCTGATTCCGTTAGACGCCTCTTACTAAAGCCATGGGTTGCTGATAGTCAATTCTAACCCGGATCTTCACTGTAGTTTGGTTTGTCTGAGAAGCATGGTGAAAAAGGACTTGCCTCAGTGTTCGTAATCTCGTTATGAAGGATTTCATTAAACCTAGACATTCTTTCTTTCATTCTTTTGCTATGGTAATAGCATTACCACCAAACCAACAAGGTGTCTTATATAACAGTAAACCGCGCTTATATCGAACTGACGGATCTGAGGAAACATGTGCTTGGTCACGGCCAGTTGTTTTATATACTAACGAAAATTAGTAACCGTGCATAACATTGCATGAAGTAAACTTCATTTGAAAGGTTATGAAAATACCCCTAAATACACAAGAGAAAAGATTAGGATGGTGCTTGCTGACGAATTGAGACTTCATCTGGACAGCATAGATGGCAGGGCAAGGGTGTACAGACGGCGAGGTGAACGTTATGCTGACCCGAACGTTGTACCACGTCGACAAGCTGGTTGCGAAAGTGTGATGGTACGGGGGAACATCACATCTCACGCACAGAATCAGCCACTGACTTAAGCTGAATTATGGCAAGCGTTGATTCATACATGGAACAACATTCTCCAAGCTTTCTTCTATGGCTTATTGTCGCGTAGCAAAAACCTGCATCAACGTCAATTGTAGACACACACCATACTGAATTTGTGAACTGACTTTGGGCACCACGTCTCTTTAAGGTAGAGTCACAATGCTTAGTTTCAGGTCATACAGACTTCGATATTATCAGTTATCAACAGTTAAACAGTGATTAAGGCAAAAGACCAACAAATCATGTTCTTGTCCTTTTTTCATTAAAAACAGCATAACATCAAATAATGCACAGTTACTTTATTCCAGAAGCACATTAGGGTCAAAATACGAACTACGGTAAAAACGAACAGACATTAGTGTTCCATTTGAGTTTGGTATAGTCATAGTTTACTGTACATATGTTTTTCTATGTGTTTCAGAACACAAACGGGGCTGAGACACTGGATTCCTGAACGTTTTGTCAATGGAACAAAAGCATGTTATTACATGTTGTCCGAAATATCACGAATTATTGCATGGTCGTGTTTGTCCAGTAACCTAAACAACAATGTTAACGTTGCTAATGTTACATTTTTGTCTGTAATCACTATCGATTTAATTGTTCGAAGAAAATACCAAGCCTTGTTTGTATCTGTCCATCTTCGTTTACAACATGAATATTGAGATCAAATTATGGAAGGTTAGAAAGATTTAATTAAATCAGTGGGCATTATAATCTACAAACTTAGACGAGGTAATATTTGTAACTTGTGTGTATTATGAACATGGAAAAATACAAAATCATTGATGGTTTTGTTGTCAGAGACATCCCGTCCTCTCATAAGGGAATCTGTCTCTTCAAACAGTAAAAGTACCACGGCAGGTGTTCATGATATGTTCGTCCTAACTGTTTCTGTTACAGTAGTTACAGGTCAACATTAGGACACGCTAAGCGGCTAAATCTTTCAACATCATAAGACATCACTACTAAATCAAGTTCTGTTCGATTCAACATAGCGTGTGTTTATGAATCGCTATCATATAATGATAATACGGCAGGTGTTGATCTTAAATTCGTCCTATCCATTCCTGTTTCATACAATGCATGATGGTAGCTACGGATCAGCATTAAACAGGCTAAAATCGGCTAAATGTTTCAATATCATGCTAAAATTAAATTTCACTGTTCGATTCCAAATCATATAAAGCACGTATTTATGAATAAGAATGTTGTCTACCGGTAGCACAGTCATAAATACTTGCCAGGAATAGTCAATTATTCACCTGTAAACATGGGCAAAATGGGATATGAGAAGACAGTCTATTGTATCGGATATAGTCTTTGTGACTTGTGCTTCACGGTAGGAAATATTCTCCATCACTTCCTGTGAACATACATTACCAAAGAGAAATATATATTTATACAAACAAAACAAAGTCAAAAACAGCTAAAGTCAAGGGTGTTGAAACACACCAGCATAATGTTTGATTCAAGTGCTCAAACACAACAACCTAGTGCCTGTGGAAGACAGATTTCCCATTCCCTTGATTTTTTGACAGTTTCATTTCACTCAAACTAAAAAATATTGAATCAGTTGCTTCGTGGCAGGCTTTATCATGTCGTTTAAACTGCCCACAAAATCACACAAAAGGTTGCATTTAAATTAGAGTATAAATGACGTCACCACGTTTAAGTACATATATGACTGTCAAATTTTAGGGTGTTCCCATACTTTTGGTTTGTGGTATAGATTCTTAGAAAAATCAAAGTTACATGTGACGGTACATGGTGTCCATTCCTGTAATATATCACATAATTCGTATACAGAGGATATATGGGATTTTAGCAGGCACAGTTTCCTGGCACTGATGACTGGAAAAAGGTGTAGAATCCCATACGAAACCATGTGAAGAGACCCAAAGAGACATGTGAAGAGACCAAAGAGACATGTGAAGACACCCAAAGAGACCACCTGAAGAGACTCAAAGAGATTATGTGAAGAGACCCAAAGAGATCGCGTGAAGAGACCCAAAGAGATCGCGTGAAGAGACAAAGAGATCGCGTGAAGAGACAAAGAGATCGCGTGAAGAGACCCAAAGAGATCGCGTGAAGAGACCCAAAGAGACATGTGAAGAGTTATCATTATCACTCTGCAGATTACGAAAACATTTATTACCAGCAAAAATTAATATACAGACAAAAACGTATAACTTGAAATTTGAATTAACAAATGTCTTTGCAGCTGGGTTAAGTGAGATGACGGGTACAGTTTTCACACTGGACAACAACACGTACCATCTGACCCTCGCTGCTACAAATATGGTACATTCTTAGTGTCAAGTCTACAGTCAAATGATCTCGATTCAGTGCCGAACATGAAACTATGAAAAGATTCGAAAACCCATTTTACATTGAACATTCTGAGATTTTCAGATCTTTTTTAGCATTCCGTTCATATGACGTTGAGAATTTTAATGAACAGTTTCGTGTACACATCAGTTGGACGTCTTTGGCGTGACGAAATATTGTGACAGAGTGAAGAAGTAAGTTGTTTTAGCAATATTCCTGCAATTGGGTTTCACGCATTGCCTCCATGTGTGGACTCGAACCCGTTTCATCGCTTTAACCACTCGACTACGTCGCCGCTCCGAAATATTGTATACTTGACACAAATATTCAGGGATATGTGTAAATTCTGTAACTCTGAATAATGATCTATTTATTCATTGACAGTCTGAAATATCAATCATAAAAATACCAATATCCCTAAATTATTTTGTCCAGTATAAAATACAAACCGTAATGAAGTGACTGAGCTGTGATCAAGGTTAAATGTGACAGGTTATCATATGGGTGTGACGGTGTCTATGCGAATGTACATGAGATAAAGATTATGCGATGATATACCGAGCTTGCTAATCCTGCTGGCACTGTAAGAGAATGCATTCATCAATGAATATTGAAAGTAGGTATTGTTTTACGCATTGAATATTTCACCAACATCATGACGCAAAAGTAGACAACATATTGTATCCTTAAGGGAATAGCAGTTGGGCCTGGTGACGAACCAACACTCTCGTCACAAATCTAGGAACAAAACAGAACAGAACAGAGTTTATTCCGTCCTGAGAGATATAGCACAGTGGTCGTAAAGTGTATCATTTAACATATAACGGTTTACAGTATTTTTAAATTTCAACACTTTCTTACAAAATAACTGATATTCAGTTCTTCACTACAGAAGTATAGGCCAACGGCCCTTAACTACATACCTTAAAGTGTACCAGGCAAAAACAGTCTGTACAGTACAAGCTAAAAACATCAGTTTAATATCTTAGATGCATCGCATGATAGATAAAGCTAACTAAATTATTGATAAGTTTTACAATCTGATGATAGCACGAGGAATTTCAATTTCAATTTACCTGCACTGCTACAAGAGGTATTAGGTAAATCTTCTAATTAAGAAATTAAGAAAACGGTTTTAAATCATGTCGAGTGACCGTCAACCCTCAGATCATACACTCAGAAACATGGAAAATTACATCCAAAAGTTCACCTTCGAGCGACCTTCAAAATGAAAAAAAAAAGAATTTGAAAGCTATTTACAAACAAAACACTTCGAAACCAACCACAAATGTGACATGTGCAATAGAAACTGTTTTGCCTTCATAGCCATATCCTCGGGATATGACCTTTAAAATGACCTTGACCTATGCAAAAGATGGGTATGTAAATTACGTTTGCTTCAGCTAACAACGAATGAAAACCTGAATAAAGTATTTTTTCTCACAAAGTGTTAATGCAGTGATGGGTATAGGGATATTTCAAGCAAAACCTTTAAACTACCCATCGATGTGGAACGGATACAGAATTAGCGGAGAATCTACTCTTTAAAAGTATCACTCAAAACAAAAACAAAAAATCCCACAAAATTAAGGAAAACTGAGTTGCTAATGGAAACGTTACTCAAAGGAGCGAGAGAAGTAGCTCTTTCCAATCAGGATGATTAAACCTTTTTGCCCCGATCAATACATAATAATGCAACATTTTTTTTCCAATTATACCTTTAAAAATCTTTGAAACATGAGAAGGAAAGAGGCGTAGGGCATATTTCCTTATCATGAAGCGATCATCACTACACGAAAATGCATCTCCAGTTTGATCAACCCAAACTAAAATACATATTTGATATTTTTACATTATTGCATTAAGATAGGGGATGATATTATGTGTCTGTGTGATTAGAAATAGTCATTAACCTTGTTAATATATTCTACTAAGGTATATATTCGTGAACGCTAGTACTGGACACCCTTGCCTCTATCGGAAAGGTGTCAGGAATATGAAATTGATACCAACGTCCAGCAAACCATCTACGTGCATATACTCGTTCACCTACACAATTTCTTTAAAAACCTCTATGACGGTTCGTAGAAGGTACCAACATTCTACTTCGCGTTGGTCTACAACAGAAATACAAAATTCATAGATTCGTATCTAACAAAGCTCTATAACGGTGATGAAGCGGTCGTTGTAGGAAGCAACATTCTACCGTTAATCTTTTGAAAACATACAAAAATTCATAGATTCTTACCTTCAAACGGATGTACTCATTGAAGAAATACGATTTTATCCCATTTTCTAGACGCTCCACAACCGTGGGATTCAACTGATGATCACCACTGAATTTCGCAACGCACATTTGATGAAGGAAAAAGCTTATATTTCTGAGCAATGTTTTCGGCTGACCTCCACATTCCCCAACAAAGCATGTAATATTGCACAAAGGTGATCACAAGCTATGCGTTGATGCTCCGATACACGGGATCAGGTATCAAGAGTGTCATTTAACAAGACTAATGTTATTTGCACCTGTGATGAAACATGTTCGCACCTTTCATAATACTTGTCATGTCTGTTTTCAAGGAGTTTCTGAGCAGTTCTTGCCAAAGGCTTTCCAGAAGGAGAAGAACAATGTTTAGTCAGGAAAAAAAATTCGCTTATTTTTCTCTGCTTGTCGTCCTTTGATGATCAAAGCTATTGTCCGTGGTACGAAGGTTCGAACTCATTTTCGTCTTTGACTAGTTTACTTCAAATTTTGTTCAAACATTTTAAAAGATCAATCAGTTGTACATTGATGATCGCAGGAACCAACAGCTGTCCACGCTAACAGTTGCAATTTAAACTAAATCCTCGTCGAAGAGATAAAAAGGTGCTAGTTTGTGGCGTTTCCCGGTCGATTTTGTAAAAGAATATCAGATCAAAACACGCTTATGCGAAAGATTAAAACTTTAAGGAGTATCTTTCATAAAATGTCTCCATCATGTCTGTTGGCACCAGAGATGATCAAATCACACTCTATTGAACAAAATTCTTGCATTTATGATACAGAGTCATGGCTATTTCTTCGAGAATTAATGTAATCACAATTTGTTAGTCCAAAAGAAATATCTCCAAGGTTCCACGAGTGAAAACTTCTGAGGTGTCACATCTCATGGTGAGATTTCTCATAGGAGCGTCCAACTCTCTTCCTTGGTCAAGTATCAACTGGTCATTTTCCCGTGGTCACTTAAGTAGTTCTCGCTGACCATGCCCACATAACAAAGTATTGATCAGACAGTAATTTGAATCATATCGTGCTCTCTCAACTAGACCTGTGCAAATCACAGCCACCAAGACCACCGCGCAGTCTTCAATGGGATTTCCGTCACAGCAAGGAGGCGTGTTCGATTAGCAGCTCGTGTCAACTGACGCCAACGTGGATGTAGACGGGGCTTGATTGATGCCAAGTTTCAGTCATTGATCTGTTGCAGTAGCGCTGCTACAAGTTATACTACTGACAAAATATTGATTTCACTTGTCTGAAACTTCAGTGAGGGTTAGGACGTGGCACATATATACCATGAGATGAGTAGTCCACTCATTTGATCAACCTCAGCAAGTTTTTTGATGGAATAATTGTTAGTAGGCGTTAATGAAAGAAGATGAAACAAAGATTGAAGAAAAAGCATATGTTTCTCAGCAACATTTTCGGCTGACCTCCATATTCCATAACAAAGCATGTAATATGGCGCAAAGGTGATCACAAGCTTTACCTTCACACCTTTCTTTAGATTAAGGATTCGTCACCCCAAACTGACAACAAAGTGATAAAAAACAACCCTGTTTTCATGATGTAAACAGCGGGTTAACATGCCGCTTTGAAAAAAAACCCGCATTAAACCAGGTGACAAAACATTTATATAGTCAACTTCACATATGCGAGAAGGGCCAAGTGGTTGGGGCGTTCGTCCATCACGTCAAACTCGCAGGTTTGATTCCTATTCATTTTAACGGTCAAACCCTTGTATCCAAGATGCCGTATGAACAAGAAAACAATCCTCAGGCACTAACTGATAGATAACACAAAACTCTTATGTCTTCAAAATATATTTCGTATTTTCCGATTCAAAGCAGTTGCCTGATTACGTAAGCATAGAAATGTACGAATTCAAAATGGACTACCATAAGCCGTAGGATGTTTCATCGTCACTGGGTCCTACGACAACGGCATTGCGTTCGGTTCAATTGTGCTTGGTTCATGTGTGACTTGTCTTAATGACAGTCTTTATCTTTTACCAAAGCATCAATGATTTTCAGATCGCCGTAATGTAGCTAGATTATTGCAGAAAGCACCGTTAAACAACATACATCCCAGTTGCCTCGATTGATGCCCATGCTGTTAATCTCTTAAGTAGGAGTATCTCCTTCGTAGGACTTACTATCTCCTTCGTAGGACTTACTATCTCCTACGTAGGACTTACTATCTCCTACGTAGGACTTACTATCTCCTTATTGTCTCGCGTTAAGTTTGCTCTATTGTTACGTTAGTTCACTGTTACATGTTGCACTTTGTTGCATTTTTCTATCATGCACTTGATATTACAGAGGTCGTTGCGCATTAGTCATAATCTGCGTGCACAGACGTGTCTTAGACCATTGGTTGCAATCTATGCGTACTTATTCCCTTATACTTATACAAACAACTATAATGACAATCTTTCACCTTTTAATTCCGTATTGCTTTACGCCACATTCACCACTTGTTCACCCGAGTCAAGTCAACTAAATGGGAGTCTTCACATACTTCTGCATTCCTTCTGTTTGGTCAGTTGAACCTTCAGTGTCAATTCTGGCCTTGACCACTCGTGTTGTGTGCCTTGTGTCTTCCAGTTTGTATATATGTGCACGTTACTGTATGTCCTCTGATGTAAACCAACAACACCGCAGCAGTAGCTCGATCATCAACTGAAACCGGTCTCACTGTGGAATGTCAAGCCAGTATCGGATACCACATCAATCTACATGCTGGAACTGTGACAGCAAGGGCCGAACTACCTGAAGACTTCGTGGTCTTGTCTTTCTCGTCCTGCTGTAATCTTAAATGGGATAGTTTCATCTTATTTTAGGAGTTTCTAAACAACCACTTGCTTGTTGTTTAACTCCGCACTCAGCAACATCCCAGCTGAATGATGGCGGTCTGTAAAGAATCGACTCTGGACCAGGCAAGCTAGTGATCGACAACATGACCGTCTACCTACGCAAATCGCATACGATGACCGCGTCTGACCATCCGATCCCGTTAGCCGCCTCTTACGACAAGCGTAATCGACCTTTGTCACAAGCATGAGCTGCTGAAGACCTATTCTATCCCGGAGCTTCACGGGTATAGGAAACAACAGAACCAATTAATCGCACATAATTTCATGAAAAAAACTGCGTCATTTCCGATTAAAGAAAGCTATCAGGGTTAACAATAATCTTGGCTTCAGCTGACTGTTGACATTCATATACAATTCAGAAGGATCATTTCTCGAGAACGGAGATAACGCTGTGTATGGGCGGCTTCGACAAGAAACTCTGGTCTCCCTACACACAGGCATCGGCTGAGAGCTGCCATCTTCCATGCGTGGTTTCAAGAACACAGTACCATCCTTTTAATATTCTGGTTGCGCGTCTGGTGCATGTGCGTGCATGAATCTCATATTTTATCTCACCATTTCGAACTACTTCCATCTGGATGCCGCTTTCGATTACTTTCACTTAAAACAAGCAGAGCTCGACACTCCTTCACGCCATCTGGTATTCGTACTATTAATTCATCAAATGTTTAGTCATCATGCACGCGACAACGACTAATTTAGCCTCTGTATCTTTGTATTAATTATCATCAGCATTCATTTGTGCTTGTAATTATTGTGTATATTTGTTGTTAATTTCGTGTATATTCATTATGAGAATGTTTGGGGTACAAAACGAATTTTCCCCGGCATAATAAAGTTACATCTTTCTTATGTTTATCTTATCGTCGCTTCGCACAGACGGAAAATGACGTTATTTTTATTCTGTCTTTGTATTCTGTAGAGACGGTATATCATTTTCTTTAAGGGTAACAACTTTATCACGTTTCTACTTAACAAAACGGATCCTCTCATTGATCTTAAATAGTCACATCCGAACTGTGTAGAATAAACAACATTGGTCCAGTGCCACGATTCGTAGTTGAGAGTTCAAACGTTTGGTAGCACATAGCGGCTTTTTATGTCCGCTGCTATTCACATGATACCAGAGACAGCTGCCGAGGAAAACAATGAGAGATCGTGTCACTGACAAAAAATGCAAAGTGTTTTTTTTTTTTTTTTTTTTTTTTTATTTGTTCTTAAGGTCTTTGACGTCCAGGTGCATCCATCACTTTAGTTTTATATATTCAATAGCGTTTATTTCACATCAGATAGGTCATATTTCATTATTTGTTTCATCACTTATAAGACAATAGTTCATTGGTGATAAGGAAAACATAATATCCTGTGAAGGGTGTAGGCGTTGAGGCACACAGGCTTCTATCATTTCAACCCGGTAAGTTCAGCAGCAGTGTATTTCGTGAAGGATTTGTCACATTTGCCAATTATTAATTTTCAATCCTTCAGGTAATGATTCATTGTTGACAGTGTCTAATTGTGTTCTCGCACATAGCAGCCTGAAAATATACGTGAAGATTTGGGACAGAATTGAAAAGAGGCCACTAGCGGAGTCGGAAGGTCAGGCTCGATTTGACTGATGCCCATGATGTCAGTCACTGGATTGTCTGACCAAATATCGCCGTTATATGAGGAAAATATTGCCGAATGCGGCGATAAAGGACGTTAAGAAATATCTCCTGAAAGTAATTTTCGAAATTCGTTAACACGGAGGTTGATAGACTTTACATCAACAGCTAACTACCGCCTGTGTGTATTCGCTTGCGTAAAGGTTCACGGCTTCGGTAGACTTTACATCAACAGCTAACTACCGCCTGTGTGTAATCGCTTGCGTAAAGGTTCACGGCTTCGGAAACTAAGGAAAAGCACGTCTCCTTTGTTAGGGAGTTCCATCTTAGTGGAAAGGCAGATTAAGAATGTTCCTAGACAAACGCCTAATCCTGGATAAGATTTAATTTTGACAGAAACGAAAGAACGAGAAAAGTGTCTCAGCATGGTGCGAGATTCAAAACGTGATGGAAATCTAGAATTTCATAATTTAGGTTGTTTGCGTTGCAGCAACAGTGGGATGGGCAAGGAAATAACGTGGTTCAGGGATTGTGAAGACAGGCTAAAATGACCATTGCGATGGCTCTTGTCGTGTGTTGTTCTTGTCCCAAATAGTTGTTTTCTGTTTGTTCATGCCATCAACTATTATTTTTCACTCTTAATCGGCTGCTTTATATACCATAGTTATGTGCTGTTAAAATCAATGGTTCATTTGCCTCGCGAGCCAGTGGTCATACTTTCAAACACTCGTTGTTTACACTCAAATATTGTCAGACCACGGCGATGTTTTACATTTATGGGAAACGTCAGCTCCTTTTGTCGTGATGAAGACGGACGTTGTTCATTGTGGCTTACAACAATATTCCCTTTCCTATTCTTTCGAATCTTTCTGACTGTTGCCCATGGATAGTCTGCATTGATACAGAAAACTGTGATTTTAAGTGGCAGGGGGCAATGTCCGACTATCGACCACAGTTTTAGATAATATCTTTTACAGGCATGAAACTATTCAGAAGCCCGTAATAAAGGCGCCATTTCTGTTGGCGCAAATGCCATTAACTCGTTCACAAATACCCATCTTGCCGGTCGTAAATGCGCTCGCACTACTGGGCTGGGTTTTCTGAATTAAATCAAATCACCATATTACATCCTCGCAGCGAATAGTTAAAAAATCCTGATGCGGTGTGAAATAATATTCACTCAGTCACTCAGACTGCATCGAGCACGTTATACGAATGGGTTACGAGGTAGGCACACATGTATATAATATCCACATAGAGTTTAAGAAATTGTTACTTGCGGTATTTTGTTTTGTCAACACCAGTTTAACGAGCGTCGCCTTTCATGAGGCATTATAATTTCCTATTTTTTACCTTTTAACTTGCTTAACGCACGTGTTACACGTGTCTACGGTTGTGGTTGAAACGTTAGATTGAGACCACCTCCGTGGTGTAGTCGTTAGAGCTTGTCCCTGCAGAACGGAAAGTCGTGGGCTCGATCCCCGGCCGCATTAAAGTATAGTACATGACCGTCGCTGACTGATACTCGGCATCACTGGATACAACAAGGACTGGTCAGCTCGGACTAAGCATAATGTAGCTGCGTGATGCATTCATCATAAATTGCAACACGGTGTCTTAGCACTAAAAAAACAGCTTAAATCTGGACTAGAGTACGCCATCACATTCATAAGCATGTATGCGGTATATCAGCGGGATATTCTAAATGCGACGTTAAATTCCATTTCACCTCACCACACCCAGGTCCCGAGGTAGAATAGGCCTTCAGCAACCCATGCTTGCCATAAGAGGCGACTCAGCTTGTCGTAAGAGGCGACTGACGGGATCGGGTGGTCAGGTTCGCTGGCTTGGTTGACACATGTCATCGGTTCCCAATTACGCAGATAGATGCTCATGTTGTTGGGCACTGGATTGTCTGATCCAGACTCGATTATTTACAGACCGCCGCCATATAGCTGGAATATTGCTGAGTGCGGCGTAAAACTAAACTCATTCACTCACTCACCCTCACCTCACCCAAAGTAATCATCGTTAAACCATTTCAGTGTCTATCCCCGCCCGTAGCGTGATACAGCTGATATATCTGAAAAAGGACGTTAAACACATTCTCTCACTGAAAAGTGTTCTGAATTGTCGACACTCCTCGCCTACAGGGGTCAGACTCATTGAGCCGGGTGAGAAGTCTCGATGATTTGCTTGACTGCGTGATATCACAGCCAGACTGCATGGGTCGTTGCCCATAATATCAATAACTATGATTGTTTTGCCTCGTCAGACTTTATTCGACATTATTTGGCAGCCGTCGACACAAAACTGGACTCTTAGCACATCGATAGTCACGCATGCATCGATAGTGATTATGTCTACATATCGCGACTGCCCTATCGCAGCGTCGGGAGGTGGGTTAGCCTAATGTTTAAAGCGTTCGCTCGTTACCCGGGTTCGATTCCTCACATGGGTACAATGTGTGAAGTCCATTTCTGGAGTCTCCCGCCGTGGTACTGCTGGAATATTACTGAAAGGCAAACTTACGCACCATCCATACGTCGCGGTGTTAAAATGGCATAGGCGTAGCAAAACGACGGTCTAATTGAGTGTGGCGTAAAACAGGAAAGTGCATCCAAACCGACCACAACCACACCGACACATAACTATTAACAACCTGTCAAACACAAAAAAGATTTTAATTATGATGCCGTTTTCAAAATCAATATATTTTACCACGTACAAGATATACGGGGAACTGCCTTTACATTTACGGGAACGTGTGTTGATTTTACGAATGCTTCATTACAGCCGCGACGACTTCAGGTCTTGTCTTTTCTGTTTTAAAAACGAAAGAGCTAGTTTGAAAGTACGCTGATCATCGCCTTGAAAGGTTTGTCTTTTTCATCATGGTGTGGAACGAAGTGCTCTGGAGAGATTTGCCAGATATTCATACATCCATGTTCTCAAGACCCGTAATAATATCCGGGTTAGAATCAGCAACCTGTCCTAAAGTGCGACTAACGGAATCGGACAAATTGTTTTGAGTTTCATCTCTCATAAGGGCGGTGGGGTAGCCAAATAGTTAAATCTTGGTTCGACTCCCAACAGCTCATGTCCGGTGTTCCCCGCCGTGATATTACTGGAATATTGCTAAAAGCGGCGAGAACCCATATTTATTTCCTGGCAGTCTAAAGCCGGTGTACAACCACACTTTCGCACTTACCCATAGAGTGCATACTTAAACATACATTCGGCTAAATACAATCGGCGCATCACTTTTATTTGTGGGCATAACAATTTTGACTCGTCCCGATCATAACTTTGTCCACTATAAGAATTTGTGTCAGAACGAGTGTGACTGAACCTACAACTCATTGACACGTGCTTAACGTCCCAAGATGTATTTCTGAGAGAAAAAAAAATAAATAAAAGTGTGTTTCTCCCTCGTCACATTTTTCTATCAATTTTTTTTTAAAAGTCCTACCGATCTCGTCACTTTCAGAAGATTAAAATGTGGTTAAAAGTTTGTTTCTTTATCGATTTGTAGGACGAGTTGTCTCAAGAGGGTGTCATGCGAGAGGTCACTTATTTTGTACATAAATTTTATTGGGCGTCTAAAAAAATCTAAAAAGTCACTTCCACCAGCCATATATATTTTAAGCAGCCCCTAAAGCAATAACGATGACATCTCATGCGCAATAACAAGGATTAACATTTAGCTCATTCGACCATCAATCCAATAGTTTCGGTGGGCAACAGTCCAACTCTTCTTTGGCAGCAAGTATTGGGTCTCCACCAGACAATGCATTATTTACTTAGTATATTGACTGCGGAGAACCACGGATACAGCCAAGATAACACTAGCAATAGGATAAATCCACAAAGTCACACAGCTTGACCAAAAGCAGTCTGGGTAATGAAACAGAATCCACCCTATCCTATGTCATTAAAATCACCCACTGAACAAAACCATTTTCCTTCAACAAGGCTTCCCTGAAACCAGTCCATATTTGGCGTTGCTCCGATCTTCCACTGAATGTCTATCAGGATCAGGCTTACAACGGGTTTGCTAAGTAAATATTGCTGTAGAAGAGAAAAGAAGTAGTGTACATATTCATTGAATGTTTTGAATCCTACTCCATAGAGCTGGAATATTGCCAAGTGCATAAAACTAAACTCACTCACTTTAAATGCTTCTTTAGCGTATCTCTTATCTTTCATGTCTTGCTTTGAAACAAGAAAGTACAAGGGAAACCACATGTTTTCGCTTGTATTGACAAGGTTTCAAACCACTATATCATGAAAACACATCTTTCAATATGGTTTAGTCAGTCTACCTTTATTTTCATGAAACATTGTAACTGTCAAGTTTAATGAAGCAACATAATGAATTACTATGGCCCAAAGCAAAATGTCCACCAGTATATATGATAGAATAAAGTTTATTGATTCATATTTCACACATACAATGAGGGTAACAACACAAGGTTACAAACGCTGGACAATGGAACAGTTCAGACATGCTGACTACTCTCTATTATGACATAAAAAGGTACCAATTGATCACACTGTAATATACAAAAGCAATCATTTGCTTCAGTAAGAATTTATGATTTAGTCATCTTTTGTTAGTAAATGACACTTCAGATATCTTCCAAACGTATGCAATCAAAAATGTCTGCTTAACACGAGTTAGTTATTTCCCAACAATGAAGCCATAACAAAGCTGTTGTACCATGTTGTGCTAGAACTCAGTAACACATAAGTGAAGTTCACCATGATAAATAACATTGCAATAATACATTACATAATCTTGAGAAATATAGTAAGCAACAAATTTGGATCACAAAAATAATCACAACTGGCTGTCACATCTTGATACAAAACAAAGAAAACAGAAAGAAAGAAAAAAACGTAACAAATTTAAATTTTGATGCATACTACACCAAACAGATGCAAAAAATGAACAAACAGATTTGGAGAAAAAATCAGTCATAAAAGCTAGAAGGGGTAACTAACAGTAACTACTCAAGAGCAACTGCATGGAATGAAAATGTTTGTTTAATAACATACTGGATCACCCGAATACATAACCAAAACTGTAGACTGGCAACTTGAATAGGACTAATTTCTTTATTTGCGTAACATAGACATACACTGAGTGTTCACATAAAATATACCTATGGTGTACAATGTTATAAGAATTTGCAGATCACTGACCTGTGCAGTTATGTTTTCCAGCTTCCAAATCAAATTACGTTGATAAAAACATTCACTTTTTCATGATGAAGATAGGGTTAAATTATTGCAACAACGTTTACATGGATGAAGAACTCCATTACCCTTGACAAGATGATGTAAACACACAAGTGGACTGGACAAGAGTTGCCTTATTGGATTCACAAAAAAATAATATCAGAGTCCAGTGAATCAGTCCAAATGCAATCAGTGCAATATACAAAAAGGACAAGGCATGTCTACTGAGAGAGTACTTGTTAAAGGTGCATATGTTCATTAAGTCTTTGAAGGACTGCTGTATCAAAAAGATTACATGAATTGAGAAGCTTCTGAGTAAATGCTAGAAATAACTCATAGGTACACTTCCAATGGTGGGTTGTATTAAACACTTCCAGTCTAATCACCTTGCCTATTTCTGTTGGAACTGGCTTACTTATTCTACATGGCTAGCTTTTGAAATGTACCTTGAAATACTGTTCCTGATAGTACTTCTCTGATAAATATTGATTTCTCCTTTAACATTTTCATTAAAAAACTATATTGTACATTAAGAAAGAGAAAAGAATAAAAAACAAATAGGTGTGTCCTTTCAAGAGTCTCCACATTAAACACACAAGATGTGATTCTGTGTCTTCAATCACGGAAATTAGTTTCTCTCCTTTTTCTTGTTCCCCTCCTGAAATTAAAAAACAATCAGTTGAAAAATCAGTTGAAGTTATAGCTATTTGAAAACAGATGTCATACAACAAAATTGTCTGAATAACTCTTGTGTCCTATCTCAGAAGCTGTTCACTGTTTGTTTCTGTCCAAATTCAAACAACCCTTATCAACTTTCAACTTCTTATCATTTGCAGTGAGTGAGTCATGTAGCACACCACATACATCTGGTGTTCCATAATCCACCCAACTTGAACCAGGTGTTACAGTCATTGTATGCCAACTCATGCACACTATGACCCACTATGGTGAGTTTGAAGTGATTCAGACCTGGTATCCTAACCTGAACATTATACCATGATGGAGTTAGTGCTACTGCATATTACCATTGATAAGCCCACAACCTAACCTGATTCTTTCAAAATCAGGATCAAAATGGTATGTTTCGTACATAAGCTGACCCACCACAGTGGGGTCCAAATCTCATCCAACTCAAACCACAACACAAGTGTTCTGTGTTATTCACAGAAATCACAAGCATGCTGCATCTACTCAAGCCCTGAAATGTAGTTAACAGAAAATGGACAAGTATGCATATTTTGTTTCGCTAAAGGTCATATGTACTGCACAATCTTGCATGCTTATTTCACTTCATTCCGTGCGCATACAACTCCCTCTTACCATGTTGTGATTATACCTTTTATTTACATTTATAGAGCCAAAACTGTGAGTGAAATTACAGAATGCTATGATATATTTCTCTCGGTAAAATAATAGTTTAAGATACTATACTTTACCGATCACTGAATAAGAATTCATCCCATAACATTACCGGGTATGTTTCAACTAGATTGCTAGGAGATGTGTGCACAGCTAATTGTTATTTCTCGCTTGACAAATATCCACAGTAGTCTAAATCCCTGCATATGATCCAATGACTAGCAAAACCAACAAGAACCAAAAAGGTAAATAATCTTGTCTTGTGATGTTTAATTGCAAATTTTACGTCTGACTGACAAGGTTGTTTTCTCGTGTTCATTTAAACAAAATGATACAATGTCATTTTTCATAAATGGTCACCAGAAAAAAAGTTTGATGAAAGTGTTACCAGTAGATAAGCTGATCCCCTCTTTTGGTTGCTTTTGGGGGGTTTTCAAAATTGTGGCTTATCTACGGTACTTCGTGGCTTAATAAAGCACACTTTATTCCAACTATTAACGATGTCAGCATGTCAATGAGCCAGGAGTCTTCCTTCAGGATATAGACATTTTACAAGAATCACACAAGCATGATCAAGTCAGGGATTCTACATATCTGTGGACAACTCTCATCCCTTTAGGTATCAGCATTTAGTCCTTGTGAATAAGTAATCTCATTTGTGTCCTTTCTCACAACAAACATAGGGTATTGTTGGCCTAGTGTTCCCCATAATCGTAACTGATCACAAAAAACGTAGGGCAGCTTTGAAGAGTATTCACTGCATGACAGCTTAATTTGTGACAAAGCCAAACATGATGTAATTCTGTGAAATTTACGTTGCTGAAATGCTGGAGCAAGGGAAGATTGCTGTCAAACCAAGTAACTTCATCGGGCAGACAACCAAGGTCATACATTGCCAAGGGGGTGCAACTCTGTACAGCTAATCACAGATACTAGGCCAACTTCATAGCCATCCAAGCCCCCATGCAAAGAGGTTTGGTGGCTGTTGATTTGAGTTCCTGTAAATGTCTGCTCACCTTTTTGGAGAGGATGATAAGGAGTCTGCGGAAAACCTGGATGAAGTCCAAGAACAGATCAACACTGTGCCTGCAATCATATAAACGTAAGAGTGAGTGAGTGAGTTGGGTTTTACGACACTTTTAGGAATAATCCAACAATATCATGGTGGTATCTGGAAAAATGGGCTTCACACACTGTCCACATGTGGGGAATCGAACCCAAGTCTTCGGCGTGACGAATAAACTCTTTAACCTCTAGACTACCTCTTCACCCCTACAAATGGAAGAATGAACATGACATATACCTGCTTTGACATGTTGTCAACCTAAAAGTGACATCAATTAAAGTATAGCCCATAGGTCTATCACCAGTCACAATGGGTAAAACCAGGAAACTATAGCTCCCTTAGGGAAATATGCATCTTTTAATCTTCTAATCAAGCCCTTTGCACTTAACAACACAAAGTCCTTGAATCATAGGGACCTACCAGATGTAGTCATCATCTCCACGGCGACGCTTCTCAATGATGAGTTGTGTGTCGTACAGGATGAAGGCACAGAAGATGGCCAGGCCAAGGTACAGATTTACCTGAAGACAAACAGTGACGAGATATATATCTTTTACCTGAAGACAAACAGTGACATGACACATAATGTATGTGTTTATCAAGCTTTTAGTTTCAAAACTCATTTTCTATTGAACAGACGAAGATGAAGTTTAATAAACTTTAACAAAATGTACAAAACTGAAATTTGTATATTTCTAAAGTGTTCATATGCATGATTATCATTCACTTCCCTCACAACAGTATATATAGTCTGGTTCATAATTATTGAGAATTTTTCTTCTTACTTTGAGCTATCCTAACACCTCAACTGATTCACTGATACTTAAAACTAAGTAATGGTATAAGGGAGGTAACTCATCTTGGCCTACTGAGTATAGTACAATTAGAGTTACCTCCCCTGAATTTGTAGCAGACGTCATTTTCCTCAGCACTGTCAACAATGTCTACTGAAGATAAAAGAAGGTTGATTTTTGAGTTGTGTAATCAAGGAATTGATGATGTAAATACATTGGCAGAGAGGACAGGAACTCCTCTTTCTACTGTGTATAGGATTAGGAAGAATTTGAAAGAGGGAAAGGATTTGGGGCACCAGAAAGGAGCAGGGAGACCCAGAAAATTGGACTTCTCAGATCGCGTCCGGCTGGGAATTTTAGCGTCTAAAAAGCAAAGGGCAAGCATCTCCAACATCAGGTATGAAATGATAGAATGGGGATCAACAGTTGTATCAAAATGTACAGTTAGAAGAAATTTGATTGATCTTGGATGGGAGAAAAAGACTGGAATTCCTTCTCCTCTCATGAAACAAGAACATAAAGACAGGCGTGTTGAGTGGTGTTTGGCACATGAAAACTTTGACTGGGAAAATGTGATTTTTACTGATGAAAGCTCAATATGGGTATATCCCAATAATGTGAAAATATGGACAAAGTCTGCGTCAGCACCGTTGTATCGACGACCTAAATACAGCCCAAAGTTTCATGTATGGGGAGGGATATCCTTATTAGGAACGACCCCGCTGTGTGTGTTTGAGGGAAATCTGACAAGTCAACGCTACACTAACATATTAGATAATTTTCTCCTTCCAAGTGCACATGTGTTTTAAGGAAATGACTGGATTTTGCAGCAAGATAATGATCCTAAACACACCGCAAAACATGCCAAGCAGTGGTTTCAGGAGAAAAATGTGACTGCATTACCATTTCCTGCATATAGTCCTGACTTAAATCCCATTGAGAACATTTGGGGGATGATGAAGGAATGTGTGAATCAAAAGGGGTTGACAAAAATTGAAGACATGAAGAGAGAAGTGGTCCGATACTGGGACAGCATAACTCACGAGACACTAACCTCTCTGATAGGAAGTATGCCTACCCGTGTTAGACTGTGCCGTGAAGCTCAAGGAGACTTGATAAAATATTAAATTGTTACCTACACAACATGAAAAGGTCAGTTCACTTTCACAATACATTAAATTTTATCTGATTTGTTCTCGTTTAATAATATGAAATGCTTTAGCTATTCTCAATAATTTTGAACCATACTGTATATATAATCCAGAGAGTAACATTTTGAAACTCAAAAAAATTATCACTAAGCCTCCAAGACATATACTGACAAATTATCACTAAGCCTCCAAGACATATACTGACAAATTATCACAAAGCCTCCAAGACATATACTGACAAATTATAACTGAGCCTACAAGACATATACTGACAAATTATCACTGAGCCTACAAGACATATACTGACAAATTATCACTGAGCCTCCAAGACATATACTGACAAATTATCACTAAGCCTACAAGACATATACTGACAAATTATCACTAAGCCTACAAGACATATACTGACAAATTATCACTGAGCCTCCAAGACATATACTGACAAATTATCACTGAGCCTACAAGACATATACTGACAAATTATCACTAAGCCTACAAGACATATACTGACAAATTATCACTGAGCCTACAAGACATATACTGACAAATTATCACTGAGCCTACAAGACATATACTGACAAATTATCACTGAGCCTCCAAGACATATACTGACAAATTATCACTGAGCCTACAAGACATATACTGACAAATTATCACTAAGCCTACAAGACATATACTGACAAGAAGACAAAGTCATAATATCCCCTGCAATGGCAAAGTATTCTTCATGAGTATGTCTCCTGGTTATGATTATAGTATGTCAGTGTTTTGGTGTGCACATGGCAGAGATGAAGGAGAGTATTGTAAGGTTTTCAGTTCTGCTGATGAAAAGAACAATATCATCAAAGTCAGTTGAGGTCAAACTTGTTGCCATTGAAAACACAAAAAAATACATTTCATACACTGGTGTAATCCCCAAAAGGCACGTCTAGAAGTGAGTGAGTGAGTTTAGCTTTACGCCGCACTCAGCAATATTCCAGCTATATGGCTGGAAATAATCGAGTCTGGACCACACAATCCAGTGATCAACAACATGAGCATCGATCAGCACAATTGAGAACCGATGACATATGTCAACCAAGTCAGCAATCCTGTTAGTTGCCTCTTACGGCAAGCATAGTTGCCTTTTATGGCAAGCATGGGTTGCTGAAGGCCTCTTCTACCCCGGGACCTTCGCGGGTCGCACGTCTAGGAACCATGGTGAACATGGCAAACATGTGTACCTCTCAAATGTTTGAGAGATCTGCTCCGGACAAGATGACATCCTAAAAGCCACAGCCTAAGTCATGTTTCCATGGAAAATGGAAAAAATAAAATTCACATGTGGCTCTGATCCCCAAACTGGCACACCTAGGGATCATGCTTGATAAGCGTACCAAGTTTGGTAAAGCCAACATGGAATGTTCAGAAGATGCTCACAGTCAAAACCATAGTCATGTTTCCATGGTCTAACCCCTAAAAAGGATCACGCTTGATATGAGTACAAAGTTTGATGAAGCCAGCATGTACAGTTTGGAAGATCTGCTTCAGACAAGATGACATCCACATCACCTGTCATAGTCACAGCCTCAGTCATGTTTCCATGGAAACCGCACATCTACAGATCATGCTTGACATGTGTAACAAGTCTGGTTAAGCTATCACAAATGGTTTTGGAACTAGCTTCGGACAAAGTATGCAGACAAAGGGACACATGGTATGGCATACGGAACTTCTTTCTATATCCTACTTGCGAGGGATAGAAAACTGAAATGACGTCTGTACATTCTGTGTTTCAATGTATATCTCCCATGAGCTTTGCTCACCTACCTCATACAGCATGGTAGAGCCAAAGAAGATGTTGGCAAACCCAAGCATTAACATCCAGGACAGGGCAGACATTAGGAATCCTGGAACACCATGGATATTAATTAAGTACATCATTGAATAGTATTGACATTGATCAAGATTGTGTGATTAACTACATCCAATATCTGAAGTCATTTAGTTTGCTCACCCCTCTAACACCGAGAAGTCCATTTCACTGCCGGAATTACTATACAGGTCAGTTCCTTAAATATTATTGTGGAGAAAAACTTAGATGCACAGTCTTGCATCTCCATTTAACATAGTGCTAGGTCTGTGATTTGCTTTGTGGAATGAGGGAAATATTGAGTGAGTGAGTGAGTGAATGTAGTTTTACGCCTCACTAAGCAATCTTCCAGCTGTATGGTGGTGGTTTGAAGGTAATGCAGTCTGGACCAGACAATCCAGTGATCAAATGCATAAGCATCAATCTATGCAACTGGGATACGATGACATGTGTCAGCCAAATCAGTGAGGCTGACCACCCGAACCCGTTAGTCGCCTCTTATGACAAGCATTGGTTACTGAAGATCAACTCGGATCTTCACGAGCTGGGAAATATTGAGATCACCGAGTCATGGAATCAGTGTCACTCAAAACGGAGAGTCACTAGGTAGCAAAGCCAGGCCTTTCAGGTTCCATATATATTTTTAACTCCCATTTGTCGGTTCATGAAATAGTCTGATTAGTGCACCCACCTCCCATGTAGAGGAATGTCCTGTCCCGTGCATTGTAGAGAGAAGCCAGAGTGAAACTGATGAAGACCACGAACGTTCCCATCAGAGCCGTTGGTATGATGCTGAGGGCAGGAAAAGACAACTCTGTCAACATCGTGTACTGGATAACAAGGTTTGAGTGTAGTGGAATTGACTGTAATTGATTAATTAAACAGGCCCACTTGTGGGGTTGATATGTAACAGCAGGTACAAGTAGTTCACCGGTACGGTTATACATGCTTTACTTATCTAATGTGTTAGAAATTAATCTTTCAACCTTGACCAAGCAGGCTTTAAACAAGGTAGCATAAATTTTCTTCTAGTTGCATTGTCTTCATTCAACACAAATCAACAATTATTTCATAATTGAACCCATTCTTCAATTTCATTACCATTATGGTTCTGTATGCCACCAGTGACATGACAAGCATGCCTGATTACTGTTTAATGCTGTAGCCAGAAATACTCAAGTTCAACTATGTGACATCAATTTAGTCGAGAGTGGAATCACCAGTGATGGGCACTGTCAGATGTGACAGACAATCAGAATGGAGAGGTGCAGTAAGCCAATATCACTTACATTATCCCATTCAGCACATCTAGTGCTTCAGAGGCACGAGTGACTTACCTTGGCTCAATTGAAATAACCATGTCAAGAAGGGGACCCAGGGACATTCCTGCCAACAACAACGAGCAATAATACCTGAAGTTTCCAGCGAGCGAGCGAGTGAATGAGTGAGTAAGTGCCACACTTTGCAATATTCCAGCTATATGAAATGGTCTCTAAATAAGGGAGTAAGGACTAGACAATCAGCAAGTTTGACCACCCAATCCTGTTAGTCGCCTCTTATGACAAGCATGGGTTTATTTATATGGGTTGAAGTTTAAAGACAATGAATCAGTTCATCAGCTTTCAGCTCTATTTAACTGCTCATAAATCCCATAATCAATGCAAAAGTGGAAGTGAGTTCAGCATAATATGTTAAGTGCTACTTTGATGAGTCTTTCAGTGAAAGGTTGTCAGCTTAAATGCAGAAAGTAAGTCTGAGGTGATGGAGGACTTAGATGCTTAGAATTCTGGAGATACCCAAGAGCACTGCTTACAATATATCACTGACAAGTCTAGAAAACAATATCTACAGAGAGAACAATTTTCAGCAAACAAGGATTGGTAAATGATCAAAATGTCCATACTGATGATATGATAGAGCGAGTAAATGATAGAGCGAGTGGCTTAAAATTGAATGTCACACCAGCAATAATTTAACCAATATTGTAACTTCCAGTTTGTGGGACCTAAATGGATTGAAATTCTCAACGTGACATTTGAAAATATGTATCTCAATATCAACTGAAATTTACCTGAGCAGAATGTGAAGCCAGTGAAAATGGCCAGCCTCTTGGGTTGGCTCTCTTTGTCATGCTTGGAGAAAGCCAGCCACAGCATCAAACCAATGGAGCCCAGTGTTGTCAGCAGGCCAGCCTGTCAGGAGACACAGCATTGAACATAAATCAGTACACAAAAGTCAGAAGTTGGTCACAACCCAAACATTATTATTAATAAGGTCCAAACACGCTGTCTATTTAAATACCACAGTAGCAACAAAAAAACTGAAGATACCCCTTACATATTCTAATGATTCAATGTTCCCCATCAGTACAATCAGTGTGGTGCTAAAAAGTAATATCAATCATTGACAATACATGTGCTAATCATGTAAACATCTCTCCGTGTCAGAATGGGGTTGGTGGGGTAACTTAATCATTGTGTGATGGTTAGAGATGGTTCGCGCCAAAGACCTGAATTTGAATCCCCACTTGTGTACAATGTGTGCAGCCCAAATCTGGTGTCCAGGTCGTGATACTGCTGGAAGTTGGTAAAACTATACTCACTCGCTACCTGAGAATGACAACCAGTATTCATCATACACTATTAAACTCATTAAGCCCTTTGGTTCTGATCATGACAATAATGGTCCTGATCAGAACAAGGACAGGATTGTGCCACAGAAAACGGCCTTCAAAGGAATGAAGCTCATACTCGTAATATGTCACATGCTTGATGATTACTTCTGACAAAATAGTTGTTTGTTTGGTTTGTTGTTTAACGCTCAGCAATGTTCCAGTCACATGGCTTCAGTCTGTAAACCCAGTAATCCAGTGAATGACTGCGTGAGTAGTATTAGTAACCTACGCAACCAGGATACAAACTGTGTGAACCAAATCAGCAAGCATGACCTCTGGATCTCATTAATCAGTTCTTATGACGAGCATGGATTATTGAGCATGCTGAGTGAGTGAATGAGGAAGGTTTTCCACCACTTTTAGCAATATTCCAGAAATATGATGGCAGGGTTCACCTGTAATGTGCTTCACACATCGTTACCATGTGGGGAATCAAACCTGACAAGTGGATGCTTTAACCACAAGGATACCCCACTACCTCCATATTGGTTACTGAAGAGCAATTCTAACTTGAATCTTCACAGATCTCCAAGAAATGAAGATTTACAAGTAGAGCATCCAAAACCATTAGAACTGAACTACCGTACACAAGCAAACAAAACACTGGAAGCTGTCTAAACCGGCACTCACAGGGACTGAAGAAATAATTCTGTTTAGGCATTGCGCTGAAACCATGAAAACTGAACTTCTGTACACAAGCAAAGAACAATACAGTGGAAGCTGTCTAAACCTGCACTCACTGGAACTGAAGAAATAATACGGTTTAGACAATGTGCCGGATTGTAGAGCTGATGATAAATGTACAAGCAACAGACAGGACTGAGATTTTATGCTTGTGTTGACAACTTGTCAAATTGGACAAATGTCGGTTTTGACAGCTTCCTGCAACATACCCTGTTTCACATTGTAAAAATGAAAAAAACTGTAACAGTACACTCTTGGTAGAGTTGGTGAGATTTAAATTTTAAAGGTCACATGCAACGCAAAACATAACTTTGCAGATTCTGACACCTATCGGTATGTACTTGCCAAAACAAATCATCAAAAATGCCAATTTAACACAATGAAAATAGCCAGTGAAATCAGTGTGCCAGAAATCACACGATTTACTAATTTTCCCCAAGGGATGAGGAAAAAGTGGTTTCAACAAATATACTGTGCTGCACTCATAATGCATGTGCAGTAAATAGCTTCGCAGAACTTGAAAAAGTATGCCTGCTCAGAGTATGAGGCTGTGTCCGGTTTAGGGACATCTATAGTATAAACCTGCCTTCCTGTCTGCTAATCACAATGTGCAATGCACAACTTCAATCACTGACTACATGCAATTTCAAATTAACACCTATCAGGCTTATAAACCATAAACAAAGAGCCAGTTATTGAGTTAAGCACATTGGTAAATGAACTAGTGGCCCATGAAAAAGCTTTGTTACACTTGAGTGCACAACCAACGGCTCTGACTGCGTTTAGTATCACTGCTGCTTCGTTTCGAGGCAGGTAAACCCGAGTGCAAAATATTGCACTTTTGATTTGCGATTATATCCTTATATCCTTATATATATCATGAACAAGTGATACTGTATTTTAATTATATTTGATTTTTTGGTTGCATGTGGCCTTTAACATATCATTCTGAAACCTAACAAGATGCAGTGATGCACTCCAGAATGTACAATGAATATGTAACTGCTTAAAGAAGAGATATACATATGTAATAGTACTAATACCCATACAGGCAGGATAAAGTATCATATTTTGTGTTGAATAATGATAATGGAAACTGCATTATTGATGACATACCTGCATGAGACCTGTAAACAGGTGTATGTATGCTCCGACAGCAGCTGAGATCATCCCGATTGCCAGAGAGCTGTACACATTCTTGAGATGTGTCTGGACATAACCCTCCCTGAAACACAGCCACATGATCACCATCACCTCAGAATCAGCATTATCAGTGTATAACCTATGTTATATTTGGGATTACATGTTCTTAGATAAGTACAAATTCTTGTACTGTTTTCAGTCCCATATTGGACTCGAACCCACACCCTTAGAGTCAGGCTCCTAATTGCTAGCACACAAAGTTTTGACTACCAGTGCTCCAACTTTCATTTCTGCAGAAGTTGCAGTAGCTGAGTGGGCTAGGCAGCTGACTTTTACTGTTAATTAGGTGCCTGACTCTGAGGGTGTGGTTTAAGTCCGGTATGGATGGGTCTCAACTCAAAAAGGTACTAGAATTTGTACTTTACTAAGAAAGTGTAATGTAACGGTAACCCTGTTTTTCTGGGCATTATCATGTGCAGAAGCCTGAGGTCTTTCATTAACTGCCCGACGAAGGAGGGCAGTTGAAAACACAGGGAAGCATTTACTGCCAACAACAAACGACGGAGGTCACTGACACACATTTTTACAAATATAGACACGTCATAGAACAACATAGATGACGTCACTATTACGAGTGACGATATTCGACCATGACCTTTGCCCATACTACCAGCCGCCATTGTTTTCAGTGATGAACAACGTTAGACTTCAAGTCGATATTTTCATTGCTGTATGTTGTCATTTATGGTAAAATTGATATGGTTGGCACAGGTAGGAAAGTGCATAATGGCACAGGTACATGTGACGAATGTGAGTCAAATATATGGTCAAAAATGAACCCTTGTTCAAACGAGCCGTAGGGGATTGAACTTCAACAGCTGAGCTACTTATGACGTCACCTAACAACAGGTTTGATAATGGCCCATCATCAAGCATTTTGCGGGCATTATCAAGTTACAGTGGCATGCTCATTTCTGATAACATGCAGGCCTTTTTATGATAATTCTGTCCATTTTAGCTATAATCCCAGATATAACGTTACATTGGACTGCTTTCTAAATGTCATTGTGTAATCTTTATCAGTGTATACTGGATACCATCCTGTTACCACCACAATTATGACCATTCAGTTAATACTCATAGTTTCTCTACATCTCACTTAACAGACATTCATTCCATATCAGTTACCTCACGGACAGTTTTATCTTAATTTCTTTATCTTCCATTGTTTAGGTGGAGACTTACTAAACCAACCAACTAAACCAAAAAAAAATAAAGATTTCTTCAAAAGTTTGACCACTGCTTTAGAAACACCCCAATGTGTCCTTTTTCTCCATTAAAGTGCCAATCCTACTGAAGATAACAGAAAATTTTTTCAAAAACAAATACAAATTTAATCCTGATCTTTCATCATGTCCATTTAAGATTTAGTATAAGTTTTCACAAACAATTCCCCAAACAATTTCAAACAAATTTTTAATACTCTTTCATGGTATTCCCGTGGACCCTAAAAAACAAAATGTAATTGTTTGTTTATTTTAGGGTTGTTATAAGGACCACAACCTTAAATACTTCATTTTTGATACTATCATTGCTTGTTAAGAAAATAACAAACAGTATTGTTGACCATGGATGCCAAATCACTTCGGCACCAGATTAAATAGATTCAATACTGCTTGTGTTCAACTTTTTAGTTGGTGAAAGTGGGAGGGACTGACATTAGATCTGATTTGAATGTAAGATTACATTTACTTGAAACTAAATGAATGATATCTGTTACAAATTTTCACTGGCCATGCTGGTAAAAGTAATATCAATATCGATATTGTAAAAAAACAATATCAGTAAATTAGACCACCATTTCAATGTCAGGTGGCAACCTGGCTACGTCAGTGGTCATGGTAGATAGATAAGACTTATTTTTCTGAGAGATTAACTTGATAGGCGCACCATCTACCACGTCCACTTGTCTGGCTGGAGATATGAGCTGACATTATTATTGAAAAACCATATGAAAATTTTAAATGGTGAGAGTTCTTCCTGTACCCCTAATCCCAACTAGTATTGATTAACTGATATACACCAGAATTACTAACAACACCTAATACAACAAATAGCTGAGGACTTACAAAAAACAACTAAAAGTCCAAAACTTAAGTCCAATAATTAGGGCTGAACCACTTAGTGTTACCTCTGTTGATCTGCGGGAGAATGAATACGGGGGAACTGAAAGAACTCTTTCCTATGACATCCCCGGATGCGGACAGCGCCATCAATTTCGCCAATATGTTGTTGTTAATGTTATTTTTGTAGGAAACACTTAATAGCTTTTTTGTGAAACACATGAATATATCACATATCTAAAATGTGGGTTAGTGATGGTCTTCAGGCACTTATGTTTGTACCCCTTGAAGACATGGGTTAGTGTTGGTCCCTCAGGAACCTATGCCTGTTCCTCAGGAAAGTCTGGGTTAGTGCTGGTCTTCAGGAACACAATCTTGACCCCTGTGGAAGTGGTTTGAACAAAATTCATTCCTAAACAGCTTACAGATAACCTTCTCTGTTAAAACAGATCAGCTTTGTTTTTCAAAATGTCATCTATATCAGAATACTCTTGTTCATGGTCAAATCATTTGAGTGTCATTATTCTTTTGCATCCTTTAGCAGGTGTAAGAAATAAGTGATTTACATGGATTATGCTCACAGGTTTGTTGATAATTTTCAGCGATGGGTTAACTTCCTTGCTTCCTTCCATACCTCTAAAGGTTAGTTGCATAAAACTTTAAATCATATTAAAGATAAAAAAAGTATGATTTTGTCTTACATCATCGAAACCCCCTGACATTGGGATATGCATACTCATAACAATAATTACAGCATACTGTTCAATTACAGATTTACAATGTTATCAGACAAAACAATCCAGCGGTCTTGGCTGGAACTATCTTACTATTTAATACTGAATCTCTATACTGCATCCATGAATATTCACTATGAAGTAAAGTACAGTATTAAAGCATGCTAAATACATCAACACGTCATGTTTTTTGTACTACGGACTTCTCTACTTTCGTTCTGTGTACATCAAGTGTGTTAGGAAACGATACTGTATTGTGCAGTGGTTGATACGCCACTGTGTGAATATGATTATATAATCATAGGTATTCCTTTTATGTCAAAAGTCAAAGTCAATCGGCACTTTACAAAATCTATATAGATTTCCTTCCAGACTGTTCAGGAAGCTAGGTGTAAATCTGACCTCGTCCAACTGTTCCACACTAATAATTGTCTAATTTTCAAATGAAGCCATATAACAGGGTTGTCCTTGCAAACTTTGATGTTTTGTGTAATCTACCTTTGAACCCTTACAATAGTTATAATTCACAGTAATACTTACAAATGGTCAAATTTGAAGAGATGAGCTGGAAGAAATTCGTTCCTCGTCGCCATTTTTGATAACTGATTGCAGTCAACTCCCCCTAGCGGAGCTTCACATGGAGAGAGTTATTTCCCCCTGAGGGTGTGTCACAAGGTCAACGTGTCTGAATGCCATTTGATCACTGTGCTTTGACGTATTCTCTTCTTGCATCAGAAAGGGTGACACACAGCAGCGTCATATCCTATTCACATATCACATATCACATAGCGAATAGTGAATTTAAAATTTAACCCAAATATCTAATGAATACATTGCTTCGGTTCCCATAACAACGAGAGAAATCCCAAGTCCCTTTATTACCAGGGAGACAATCTAATTTCCCATAGTCATTGTTGATGGAAACATTTTTCTTTTTTCAATGACAAAGTTCTTTCCATTTTTAGAATGATACAATGACACATTTACCCTCTATGAACAAATATTGAAAACATGCGCATTAAACTCGCTTTATAAACTCACTCAGTTCATAACCAACTGTTGTGTTGTATCAAAGACCACTCGGTGGTAGATTTATATTTTGTAGTCATGTTGAGTTGTTTAGTAAATATAATTACAATAATTTAGTGATGGCGGTAAAAGAATACGAACAGGAGGAATAGAGGAAGAAATTCAAATCGGGATAACCTGCAAACGATGATACAGAATAATATCGAAAAATAGTCATTGTGCGTGTCAAAATCCACAGGTTTACACATATCAATTAAATGCATATAAATGTGCATATTATTGAATTGTACACACTATAAAAAAAACTTTATTTTGACAAATAAAAACCCCAGGTATATACTGATAGGTGGTCACTGATATACTCTTTATGTTGAGCATCATCAGCACTACTCTCTCTGCCTGTCAATCAAGCATTGTGCCAAATAGTTTCCAAATGGTTCTAGGTGGTCGGGCTAGCTACGCCTGGAGGTTACTAACCTACAAAATAATTCTGCAAATCTGTAATCTACGTTACAACCTGATCAATATTACCCTCTGTTAACGCTGTTGAGTTAAGCATTTTATCTTTGGGATATTGCTTCTTCTTGTCGCCTGCTTTTGCGTAAATAACTGTACAAGATTAACGGTACAAGATAACGTTATGTGCGAGAGTGTTAACTTGATCAAGTTATTACTATGGTGCTAACAAACCAGACGGATTGGAGAGGAGGTTACAATTAATGTTTTCTTAAAGAAACACAACTTGAGAATTGAGGACTGAACTTTGTGAATGACATTTCCTTTCAATGTGTTATGCAGTCATCATGAAAAAATACGTAGATTACAACGATCATGTAGATTAGTGTTGCATGAGAAGTGTTAGTGCTTCAGGAACCCATGCTTGTCCCCTGTGAAGATCTGGCTTAGTGCTGGTCCTTCATGAACCTATGTTTGTACCCTGTGAAGATATGGACTACAGCTGGTCCTTCAGGGACCGATGCTTGTCTCCCGTGAAGAAATGGGTTAGTGATGGTCTTCAGGCACTCATGTTTGTATCCCTTGAAGATATGTGTTAGTGCTGGTCCCTCAGGAACCTATGCCTGTTCCTCAGGAAAGTGCTGGTAAGTGCTGGTCTTCAGGAACACAATCTTGACCCCTGTGGTTGTGGTTCGAACAAAACTCGTTCCTAAACAGCATACAGACAACCTTCTCTGTTAAAACAGATCAGCTTTGTTTTTTAAAATGTCATCTATATCAGAATATTCTTGTTCATGGTCAAATCATTTGAGTGTCATTATTCTTTTGCATCCTTTAGCAGGTGTAAGAAATAAGTGATTTACATGGATTATGCTCACAGGTTTGTTGATAATTTTCAACGAGAGGTAAACTTCCTTGCTTCCTTCCAAATTAATCTAAATTGGAGTAAATGTAGCAGTAACTAGAGCTGTAACTTTAGTTGCAACAGTATACACACATGATATTAGGGCCCCAAATTGTGTCTTCAGAAAATACGTCATCAACCAAAAGTACAGCACTTCTGAGATTTTGTCATAATTATGTTGTTATACCCAGGGCAGGTATTAGATATTCTTCAGTATTTCCATGTGTCTCCATATTGCAATGGACAGATATAGAAGAAACAGTTTTATCTATCTATTGTACTCTTTTTAAGCATTTTGCCCGCAGTGTCCAACTGCGAGACGTGAGAGAACAACCCCATCACGTCTTTAACGACAACGAATTTTATGACTAGATTTTAAAGACGTCCCAAGAGAGTACATATGTGAACCGGTAGTACCTGTATCCAACAGATGCTGCCATTTTCTTACGTACAGATTTCGATGAAACATTTTCAAAGTCTTTAGGTTTGATTGAAATTTGTTGGCAGAGTTGCTGGGAGATGATCCACCGTTTGTTGGACTATTGGGTGATGATCAATGGTTGGGGGAACTACCGGGTGTTGATCGATAGTTGGTAGAAGTACTGTGTGATGATGGACAGTTGGTGGACCGTACGGGTGATGGTCGACATTTGGTGGACTACCGGGTAATGATCAGTAGTTGGTGGGAGTAACGGTTGATGAGCGGTGTATGGTGGAACTACTGGTTGATGATCGATTATACAAACACAAACATTCAGACATATACACATGCATGTAAATACCCACACAGACACATATGTGCGCGCACACACACACACACACTTACATACATGTACATATACATGCACACACATATTTACGTATGTGCACATGTACATACGCATACACATTGATCTCGTTGTTATGAAACCGAAGAACAGATGAAAGTAACCCAAGTCTCCCCACTCTGCCGATTTCCACAAGTTTAAACGTTTAAGATGATATTAATTTGTAAAAATATAAATTATATAAATATTTTCAAAATCTTTAAGGCTTGGTTGAAATTTAAATAAATGAACTTCAGGAATTGTAGTCCGGATCTAATTCCTGTTTTCTAACGTGCTGTGAAATAATAAAAAAATGTCGCATGTAATGCGAGATTTCATGTTTAAAGTTATATCTAAGTTTAATATTCGATGCCACCTCTAGATCTATTTGTACCAGCTTCCTCGGGTTCTTTAAATGCTGTCTTTGTTACGCTATACAGAATTATGCATTATAATATACAATTATTGTGCTAGGAATACGCCAGGTTCCTCCATCTCAATACTTACGATACATTTTGTGCGTGAAAAGTTATTTTTATCTTAATTGTTTATAGTAATTATGAAACAATTGTATCATGATTTTGTAAACATCATCATTTTCTAGTTGTCAGCTTGTCGGAAAATGGTCTTGTCAATATCAGTGTTGATGTGTATCAGGTGGTGTTATGGTGTTCAGATGTTAAAAAAAATACAAATAACAATAATAATAATCTTAAATCAAAAGGTTTCATCACACAAAGACATAATTATGTTAATGCAAAATATGTTTTCAAGTTAAACCCGGGATGGTGGGGCAACTTTGTGGTTAACGCGTTTTCTTCTCATACCAAAAGCACGGATTCCAGATTTCGATCGCAGACATGGGTACAATGTGTGAAGCTTCTCTCTGGTGTCCCCTGAAGTATTATAACTGGAATAATGCTAAAATCGGCTACAACTACACTCAGTCACCAACAAGCTGCATTTTTAAAATTAAATTCTCAGCTCCATAGAGTATGTTGGGGTATGGGCGTCTACGATGTCGCAACTTACCGTGTAAAGTTATATCCCTTGAACACACCAGGAGCCTATAATGGTGAGTTCAAATCAGTGTTGGTGGAGTGCGGTAGCCTCGTGTTTTAAAGCGTAAGCTTTACAATGTGTCAATCTCATTTCAGGTAGTACTAAAACAGTGGAAAACTAAGTTCATTCATCCACTCAGATTTGTATTTTCCTTGATCACGTTTGTAGGTTTATTAGCTCCATGAGCTAAATAGTGAACAACTGACACGCCAACCAGTTAGGGCGTTCCTGTCACAATACCCACTAGTACACGACTGGTATACTCTTCCAACTGTCACAATACCCGCTAGTATACAACTGGTATACTCTTCCAACTGTCACAATACCCGCTAGTATACAACTGGTATACTCTTCCAACTGTCACAATACCCGCTAGTATACAACTGGTATACTCTTCCAACTGTCACAATACCCACTAGTACACAACTGGTATACTCTTCCAACTGTCACAATACCCACTAGTACACAACTGGTATACTCTTCCAACTGTCACAATACCCACTAGTACATAACTGGTATACTCTTCCAACTGTCACAATACCCACTAGTGCATAACTGGTTTACTGTGTATCACTGCTGTGTGAATTTGTTGATGATGCATTGTACAAAATATTTACATAATGTAATTTGAACCTTCTCTCTCCTATTTCAGCTTCGATCTGCTCAAGTTAATTAAAAGTAAACAAATAATGAGTTTACAATGATTTCACAAACACGTTTGGTCATGATATGGCTGAAATTTTGCCGATGTGACGATAAATCTTAACTCACTCACTTGCATCACTCTTTCACATTCAATCATAATCATTAATGTCAAGCTGTTGATCTTATTACTCAGTGTGATAATTTTTGTCAAAGTGCCACTAGCAAAACGCATGGTAGGGCAATGTTTCCCATGGGAAAACAGTCCGGTTGTGTGTGCTTTCAAGGTACCCAGGTACACACGGAGTACCTAGAACATATACTGACATTGCTCTTCAGAATCCCGCATGTGACTTTTTGAAACAATATTCAGATTCAGGATTCGAATACCAAATCCCGAATCATTTCCTAACATAATGCTGCTAATAAACTTTAATTTATGCACTCTACCCACGCTCGCCTCTGATAGTTGCATAAAGAATCATACTTAACTCTGGCTGTAATGGGTTTCCCAAATCATAACCCGCAAACAGTTAGAGCCAAATCCTATTGCCGAAATAGCGAAAACAGCAATGTATGCTAGTTTGAAATCACAGCTTCATACATGATAGACGTCCATTCCCTTGATAGTCAATCAACACATCAAGCATCACATTCAGAACAATCCGGCTTGTTTAAAACCGCTCTGGATGAGGTCCTTCCTCTTTGACGTGGTGTCATATATGCCTCGATTATCCATTGTCCATGACGTGGCTTGATGATGCTGGTCCTGGTGTCAACTGAGATTTCAGACACTGTATCATCATTCCCTGCATCCTGTTGCTCATCAACTTGTCGCACAACCTCACTGGAATACCACTCATGGAAGCACTGTTTGATCTCTTTCTTAAAATCACCATCTTGGTATAAGAATGAGAAACAGTTATACTTAATGTTACACGGTCAGTCTTGGATGTAAGTTGATGTTGATAATCAAACGTCCTTAGAGTTCTTGTTGAGAGCCAGGTCAGGTGGTTGCAGCGTGTCAGTACAGACGGCTGGGAAGTACAGGAACAGTTCTGATGTCCTCTTGTAGGAGTTCACCCAAACTGTTCTTATGATGAGCTCGGTAGACATCAAAGATGCATATAATGCCTCGTGGTCGGGATCTAATCCCAGTTGGTTAGGTGTTGCTATAGCACAGGGGGCAATAACTTTCTCCACAAATCTGAGCATGGCTTTCTCGGTGCCCCAGTGTAATTCTGCATGTGAGATGTCCCAGTCAGCCGGAACGTTGATGAATGGATCGGTCCAACGTAGATCAGAGTAGATTTTCCAGTGTAGATCAACTGAGGGGCAGCAATTTACCGCACTTGGTCATGGAAAGTAAACCAGTTCTATCAGCCATGCCTGAGATGGTCACTTGTTTTGTCCCACACTCTTCCACTGTACATTCACCACTAGGAAGAGGAAAGAGGCCGGTATATGGCATCAGTCATGGAAGCGCCACATGAAACCACTGATGACACAAGGTGTCACATATGACAATATGACAACTGCACTAAAGCAATACAGAAAATCAGTGATGACTCTCGGTGTCACATTCACGCACATGATATCGACCACTGAAGCACCAAAGGAAATTGGTGATGACAGTGACACATTCAACATATATGGCATCAACCACTGAAGCAACAAAGGAAATTAGTGATGACAGAGGCACATTCAACATATATGGCATCAACCACTGAAACACCAAAGGAAATTAGTGATGACAGAGGCACATTCAACGTATATGGCATTAACCACTGAAACACCAAAGGAAATTAGTGATGACAGAGGCACATTCAACATATATGGCATTAACCACTGAAACACCAAAGGAAATTAGTGATGACAGAGGCACATTCAACGTATATGGCATTAACCACTGAAACACCAAAGGAAATTAGTGATGACAGAGGCACATTAAACGTATATGGCATCAACCACTGAAGCACCAAAGGAAATTAGTGATGACAGTGACACATTCTACATATATGGCATCAACTACTGAAATGCCACATGAAGGTAGTGATGACTCTCCGTGTCACATTCAACACATGTGTCAACAGCCACTGAAATGCCACAGGAAACAAGTGATGACACTCGGTGTCACATCCAAAGTACAAATGTAGAAGAAAAACACATCCATAAATGAAAAAAATGCATGAAGTCAAAATTAAGCAAGGCTGTGACAGAAAATCGTGTGATGTTGTTTTTTGTTGTAAATAATCAAATGCACTGCTCGGCTATTTTATTTTGTGGATTTGTTCAGTATCAAGGTACACTTACTGGAAAAATATATGACTTGTTTGAAAATATACTTGGAAGTTTTTATAATACCTTATCAAAATAAGTACTAGGAATCATGTGTAAAGTGTAACTGCATAAACAGAGCAAAGTCTTAATTTGACAGTTTGCTATTTTATCTTTACCTCATTGCACCTCGTGTTACAACCATAAAGTTTTTCCATGCCAATGCAGACTATTGTAGGAAAAAGCATGATGATCGAGTGAAGAAACCTACCAGGTGACAGCGGAGAATAGTGGGGATGTACTGGGCGATGATCCACAGTTGGTGGAACTACTGGCTAATGATTGGTAGTAGGGAGAATTACTGAGTGGTGATTGACAGTGTGGAAAACTACTGTGTGATGGTTGAACGTGGGGGAACTACAAGGCGATCATCCACAGTTGGTGAACTATTGGACAATGAATTACAGTCCGGAGAACTGCTGACTTAGGCTAGATGGTTGGTGGAACTACTGGATGATCATCCATGGTTGGTGTAATGGTTGGGTTATGATACATAGTTGATGGAACTACTGGGTGATGATCAAAGGTTGATGGAGCCAATGGAGATGAATTAGTGGTCCACACACACAAACATGAACTCAGACATACACACATTCATTTACACATGTGGACGCACATGCATATACATACACACACATGCACAGTTTCAGACACATTCATATGCACACAGAAAGCCAAGCACACATATCATTATGCACACAGACATAGACTCAATTATATAAAAACTGCTGTCATATAGCTGGATTATAACTGATAGTGGTGTAAAACTAACCTCGCTCATTCCATGCCCATTTCCTTAAAAAACAACAGTTGTTACACAGCTCATTTGTCACACGTTACACAGCATTCTGTTCCTATTTGATCCAGAATTTTTACTCTACCACAATATTTACATAATATTCCCCTACATATAATACAGTTAATGAGAAAATCTGTTCCACAATCTGTTGGTAATAATGTGCACGAAATCAAATTACCCATGACAAGGGCCAGAACTCTAACTCGGTTTATGTTTTTCAACTCCATCAATTCATGTGTGTCCTGAAAATACACATCACATTTGGTGTCACAACCTAGAACGTCAAGAAAATCTGTGCTTATTGCAGACATGTTTCCATCTTGGACTCATGGGCAGACAGGAGTTCAAGCCAATATCCCCTACTACTTTGTGTACAAGGATAATAAAGCATCTTAAAAAATGTTACATTCAACTGTATGCAAGAGATGTTGTGCTCTGCTGTGATATTGCTGGAATATTGCTAAAAGAGCATAAACCTTAACTCACTAACTCAGTAAAACAGAAATGTACAACAGCGGTCAGCGACAGCATGTTGGTCTCAGCATTTAGTTGTGTTCCATGGGGCTGTGCATTGGCAATTAATTGTAGTGCAATATATTGCAATTCATGCGTTGTCATGCATTAGGGACTTCAGTGTTTGACAGTGAGTGACACTAGTGGCAAATGGCAATTCTAATTTCTACAATATTAGTCTTTGAACACAGTATATGTATCCCAACATTTGTTTGATAAGTTTATTGCAATATACACTGGTATGCCGGTGTGTCTTGCACACCCCTGGGTGAAAAACCCATGTGAGAAAATTGTTATCACAGGTGTGAGATTTCTAATCCCATGATTAGCTACTCCATGTTCCTGACATAGGGTCAGGCTATGATCGACTGCTTTCCATATTAAAATTTAAGTTAGTCGTGCTTCATTCGAACAAAAGCCAGTTACACCTTGCTATGCATACATAACACAAAAACTCAACAACACTCATTACTGTTTACTGGCTGAGTATCTGATGGTGAAAATGTTCTCCCACATTCATCACATTGATAAGATATGATTCAACCTTGAATCTGTGTTTCTGCAGGATGCCTGCAGGTGTACATCCTTTCTTAACTGTTTCTGAAGAGTACATGACTGTAATTTCAGCCCCTACATTCAACATGAATAAGGCTTGGTTTCTGTGTGAATCCTCAAGTGTCTGCAGATAAACTAATTGTGTAACTTTTCCCCCCATATTGAACACACCTTCATTAGACTTGATTTGTGTGAATCATCCTGTGCGTGCATGTGAGCTGATTGTGTCATTTTTTGCCTCCAACATTCTTCACATTCTTGATTGGCTTCATTCTACTGTGAATCTTCATGTGTGTCTTCAAAGCTTTTGATTCTGTAAATGTTTTCCCACATTCAACGCACTGATAAGGCTTTATTCCACTGTGAATCCTCATGTGTGCCTTCAGGTGATCTGATCTTGTAAAATTTTTTCTACATTCAACACACTGATGAGGCGAGATTCCACGGTGAATCCTCATGTGTTCCTTCAGGCGAGATGATGTTATAAATTTTTTTCCACATTCAACACACTGATAAGGCTTGATTCCTGTGTGAATTGCCATGTGTCTCTGCTGGCTTGCTGAGCTTGTAAATGTTTTCTCACACACAATGCACTCATATGGCTTGAGTCCTGTGTGACTTTTCATGTGTGTCTGGAGGCAAAATAAGTGTTTGAATGTTTTTCCACATTCATCACATTGATAGGGCCTGATTTCACTGTGAACCTTCATGTGAGCCTGTAGCTGACCCAATTCTGTAAATGTTTTCCCACATTCATCACACTGATATGGCTTGACTCCTGTGTGAATCCTCATGTGTGCCTCTAAAGTACCTGAGTGTGCAAATGTTTTCCCACATTCATCACATTTATAAGGCTTGATTCCTGTGTGAATCCTCATGTGAATATTTCGGCTACCTACTTGACCAAATGTTTTCTCACATACCATACACTTATATGGTTTGATTACTGCATGAATTTTCATGTGTTTCAGAAAATCACTTGAAAGTGTAAATTCTTCCCCACATTCAACACATTCATAGGGCTTGATTCCACTGTGAATCTGCATGTGTCTCTGAAAATCATCTGATTGTGTGAACATTTCCCGACATTCAGGACACTGATAAGGCTTGTTTCCACTGTGAAACTGCATGTGTCTCTGAAGATCACATGATTGTGTGAATGTTTTCATACATTCAGGACACTGATTAGGCTTAATTCCAAAATGACACTGCAAGTGTCTTTTCAAGTTATGTGATGTAGAAAACGTTTTACTGCACTTTCTACATGCATAAAACAGCTTTGTTACACCACTATCTTTGCCAGGATTCTCAATACCATTCATTTCCATGGTTCCAATAACATGTTCTCTTTGGAGATCACTTGTTTCCATGATTCCAATAACAGGTTCATTCATGAGATCACTTTTTTTCCAAGGTTCAACTAATAGGTGGGTTCTTCATTGAAATCCCTGGATTCCATGGTGTCAGTCAGAGATCTGTTTCCATCAAACCCCTTCAAAGGACTGCATTCGATTCAACGGCAGAGAAATGATTCTGTAGATTGCTTTCAACATGTGGATGTTGTGGTATTTTCTGCAAACAAAAGAAACTTTGTTACACTCAAGGGTATACAACATGATGGAATGAAACACTGCATGACAACAAACCTGATACTGTAAAATGTCTTCACCCACACTACACACAACTTAGTGGAATGACTGTCAGTATCCAGAATGGAAACTGCCAATGGCATGATGTACAGTTATCTTCTCTATAGCCTCAAAATAAATTGCATTCATCAGATTAATTTCCATACTTTTACTGATGTTAGATATTGAAGGGCTATGCCTAGTCAATCATCGCCATCCTGTCAAAATAAAACAAACAGCAAATAACATTTATTAGTAGACATCTTGCCAAGCGGTGTACAGTTGACATACACCAAGGGGTAAAATTGGTTACAAGCAATGAATATATTTGATAATCATTAATTCATTTAGCCCCTATAGTCTGCTATCGGGATTGTGATTGGCCAAAATCAGGCATGCCCAAGCAGCCAATCATATTACAATAATGGATACTGTCCTTGTGAACGAAAACTTTTAGATTTAGATGAAAATGATGGTATTGTGAACGCATTAGGCAAGAAACTGCTATCTAACCATAAATTGTGAACTTATGGGGTCTAATCGTGCTACATAATGACCTGTGACATATTAAACATTGTGTCTGTCAGTGACTTGACTTACATTAAATGATCACACAAAAGGATAGATATAGTAATTTATAAGTATGTTTGACAACATTCAGGAATGCTGTTGTTGATTTTATTCATCAGTTTATTCAGTTCATTTAATGACATTCTGACCACATTTATTGAATGTACTTGGACCACTTGAAATCATTTTCCGATTGTCTCAGCATGGCATCTAATCAAATTGATAATTGTAATGTAGGTCCTATAAACATTTCCTTGAAAAACAAGCAACACACAGCACACTTTGCAACACATTTGACAGTATTTCTATATGAATCCTGATTACTTTCTCTCCAGATAGTTCAGCCAGAATTTCAGACAAAGCTGCTGGTAATTTTCAAAATCACCAGGATGTGCATGAATGGGGGTAATCTGTGCATTATGTGTATTCACTTGTTAGAGGCAATGAGATTAACAAATCTGCATTAGGGATAAGCTGGTCAGTAAGGTCATTAGAATCTGTCTATAATGATTCCTGTGGTTTTCAAGATGGGACACATGAGGATGTGAATGTTTTCACAGCAATTTCAATTTCCTGTGTCCATCAGCAGTTTTGTATAACCTTCTCCACAATTAACTTTCTCAAATATAAAATGAGATTTACAATTATGTATAAACATTCTTGTAAAATACTATCTGCTCACAAATTTTGAAACGGAATTCTTTCCAAATAACTGTGGAGGCCTGAAGCTGTTTCGAGTGGTGTATGTATATGAAGTGGTACACTTGAAAAACTCTTATCTTATGGGAGTGTTCCAGCAGCATGGCCTTTGACGGTAAAGGTTCTGAAACCACTGATACTGCCTACAATGAAATCCGCTCAACAACCCCTCATTCACATAACAACAGTGAAGATAACGTCAAGGCCATAAAAACACTATCACAACTTATATGAAACGCTTCACACATTCTCAGCAAACCTGCCTAACTTGTCACTGATGCCCAACAGCCTTTGACAGTTGCAGAACGAGCATATCTCTTGGAAGAACTGACAGTGTCAAGAGAACCATCTGCCGCATGCAACAGGGATCCTTACCCAAGACACCAACTACACTCCAAGCATTTCAACCAGACAGATATTGGAATAGCACTGTAGGATCACAACCAAAGCCAGTCCTCATCCATGACAGTGTTCCAGATTCCAGAGACATTGTATTTGTCACATAATAATCATTATGCCACCTAGCCAGCTCTAATGCATGGTTCATGGATGGACATTTATTTGTGCCCCTGCCTTGTTTAACCATCTGTTTATTGTGCAAGCTCCACTGGATAACTTTTACACTGCTCATGTTTCCCTGAAATGATGTTCCTATAATCTGACCCAGATCACGTGGAGTAAAGTGATTCTTGGGTTGTATCAAGTCTACAAAGCAGATGAAAACATTAGAACCTATGTTCATCCTCGATATCTCTCAGATATATTCGATATATCTACACTATACCCTGGATGCATCTACGGGTTGATTCTTAATTACCTCCCTTTGCAAGCTCCACATTCTCACAGTAGCCAATCAGCTAAGCTGTTGTTACAACCAAGCTGACCAGTGTCAACAAAGATTGCGGTCGCAGCTGCGAAGGGTTGTTTGCATTGTGACTCAGATTTGGGGAAAATCATACAAACTGACAGGTCCGAAACTTTGAAAACATATATGCAAGAAACCCTTCTACCTCCTTCAGAGAACCTCTGCATGGCTTGTGTTGCCAAGTGTAATGGGTTGCATAGAGAGAAAGTGAGCTGTGATCGCTACGCTCAGCTTCACAGCATAGACACCTGATTGGCTAAACGCCAACCAAGGAAGGTAATAAATTCATCTGACTGAGCTGTATAGTGGAGATTCATCGTAACATATGCCATGGAGATATCAAAGATGTTCTATGTTGGATGATGTCCTTGCAGATGCCCTCCCAGTTGAAGACATAGCAGCTGGTTTGAACTTCATCAGGGAAAGTGCTCCAGAGCAACTTCATGAACTGATTGCCTACTTTGATGTCACCATGTCACAGGATCCTTTCCAGTCTCCTCCTTCAGATAATGGAACAGTGCCCTTGATGCATGTCCGCCATTTACACCCACTATATCCTCATCTGTGGAATGTTCATGAAGCAACAAACGCTGATGGTGACCACACCAAGAACCTGTGTAAGAGCTGGTACTACAGTTTTGGCCAATAGGTAGGACACAAGATGCCCACTGTGTGGAGAGCCATTGACAGTCTTCAGAAAGATGCTGCCAGCATCCTCACAGCTCTTCATCAAGATGCAGAAGGTCAACCTCCAGTAAAGTATGTGAGGAAAGGAACATGAGATCACCGAGCTCAGTTGAAAAAAACGGTGTACAGCTTACACTGACAACTGATTAACACTAGAACAGCTCCTGTTGTTACTGGTGAAAAAGATTAGTCTTTCCAGGTAAAAGGCCACGTTCAAGTGAACTGATGAAACATGATCTCAGTATATGATTATATTTGACTAAATAACTATATCAATACAACAACTATACAATATCAGCTTGTGTTTGTTCGTTTTTGTGATGGGTGTGGGGAATTGTCCTACTTGGTACAAAACAGGTGAGGGGGAAATGTCAAGATCGGGAAATGTCCTGTGGGAAATGTCATGGGGAATTGTCCTGATGCGGAAATGTCCTACATTGTAAATTGGTGTCTTTCTCCGAGCTATTACTGATAATGATGAAACTAATATTCTATACAGTTGTGACCCGTTTATCCGAACACTTGTGTTTTTCTTGAAATTGTCTGCTGTCTTCTTTCATATTAGGGCACACAAGGCTTGTTGGTATTTGCGTGTATAAACACACTGACAGGTGCTCAGTCATCGGGATATAGGAGACAAAAATGCCTATAAGTTAGTGTTTTGTATGTGACAACGACCGCCCAGTTACGGAAACTGGATTTCTGACCAAGTCACAGTGAGTGAGTAATTTTACAGCAATGTGAATCCGATTCGAGGAATTTTCTTTTGGAAAGCGAGTTTTCACGATATCTGATGTTCGTTTCTGTGAATAATGTACGGTATAGCTTTTTTACAACAGTGAGTTGACATGTGGACGCATTTGTAATGACTTCCGTTGTTTGAAATAGTGAAAAATAATGCTTACACACGATCTGTATCACCAGGGCTTGTATTGCTGAAAATAATACGCCCTGGGTCCAAAAGGATACACTGATATCCATACACATATAAAGAAGGGCTTCTTTAGTCAAGGTTTCATTCCTTTTTAGTCTACTGTAAGATGAACTCTCAACTTGTCTCACAATGAATTATTTTGAGTTGCTGTATGATGTAAATATGTACTATTTCACGACTGAAATTTTGAAATGGCGATAACTGTTACAGTTATTTGTGCGAAAACATCCATTTGTACCGCCACGACTCCCCTCTGACGAGAATAGAAGAAACACCATCGGCGGCAGTGAACGGGATGGGCAGATTGAGGAGTAGCTAATTAAAGTTGAGGGTCTACAGATCTACTCTAAACAAAGTCAAAATACAGAAGCGTGCCCGGTACAAGTCCATATTCTGCAATCAAAACTGAATATAGTCTTGTAGATCTAGTTGTCTCTGTTGAACTCTACGACTGCATCGCGATATATATCTTGCTCGTTACTTTATTGAAATCTACGATCACGAATAAATCCAAAGGCTACATGTTTCTGAATGCTCTACACTTACGTTAAAGTGCCACCACAACGCACGCCCTGTTGAGTCCGGGACGAAACTGTACAATGAAACTCACAATATTTTCCGTTGCGTAGCTATTTTTAGAAGAGACTGGTTTCCTGCCTCACTCCTCAATGACCTGGCCCCATGGCGCTCCTTCATAGTAGCGAGGCCAGTGTAGCGGGAACCTCAACAGGGACCGGTTCATCCGGCTTTCCGGAATGACCCGAGTAGTTACGAATGCGGTTCATCCGTAACTACTCGCTTCTTTATGTAACCTGCTTGCCGGAATGACACGAGTAGTTACGAATGGGGCCGGTAAGCTTCAATCAGGAACGATATCTCTAGTCCTGGTTGATCATGGTGGTACTTAATAATCACCAAACGACTCATATATGGTGTTGATGTTTTTGCTTATTCATTTCAAGGAATTAAACCTCCCTCATGCACCTAAAAGAAGGAGAAAAACATATTTGTTCAAGACATATTCTGACGTAATTATTACCACATGTTCATCCAATATTTCCAATTATATTTCAGGAAAGGGTTTAATAATTACAAATGGGATTTCTTTTATTGAATATGCAAATAAAATTTATTTAAAACAACCAAAACAAAACAAACAAGAAAAACAAACAAACAAACAAACAAACGGGACAAAACAAGCTACATTAAATCCTAAAGCAGGAAGTTAAAATTGACTTTATATTTCCGAAACTGAACATTCGTGTAACCTGGCTGCTATACCCAGAGTGAAATTTTGACTGAATTTGCTGAAAAATGTATGAATGGAAATAAATAAATAAATAAATAAATAAATAAATAAATAAATAAATAAATAAATAAATAAATAAATAAATAAATAAATAAATAAATAAATAAATCCCAGATAAAAATATTCTCTATAGATGTGAAATACATGTATATGACAATGTTAAGGATTAAAGTTGATCAGTTACTTACAGACATATTTTGTTGCGATTTATAATTACCTTTCATAAAACATTTGGTAGCGAACGTACAATCACCACAATAATCCTCCACTGTCATTCGTCCAAGTACAAAGCTGAACTTGAAACTGACAGGAGTTTGCAGCAGTTTCCGTCAGATCCAGTCATCCGAGAAAAATGAATGTAGTTTGTTTGCAACCCACAGACATAAAAACATGTCACGTGTGCAAGTATCACACCTGCCTAATTACATGTGGCAGAGACAGGACTCGGATGCACGAGTCATAAATCAGTTTATTTTGTTTATGGCGTATGGCCTGATAGGTGTAATGTGGTCAATGATTGAAGCTGTGTATTGCATATTGTCACTAGCAGACAGGCAGAAAGACATATAGGTGTCAATAAACCAGACATTGAGCTTTCTCTGTGACAGAGACTGCTTACCACAATCAATAAGTTTTTTATGTAACGAGTAGATTATTTACTTGTTTGTTTACACAACCAAGATTAGAGTACTGCTCACGACCCCATACTCCGAGCATGCATACTGTTTCAAGCCAACCTCGAACCTATTCCTGCGCATGCGTTATGGGAGCAGCAGTGCTGTTGAAACCACTTTTTCCCCCCGCGCTGGGGGGAATGTTTGGGGTATCGTTTAAACTCCGATTTCGCGGGCTTTTTTCATCGCGTTTTTTTCCCAACTCTATAGGCTGAATTGGCATTTTTTGGTGATTTGTTTCGGTAAGTGCATGCCGAAAGGTATCAGAATCTGCAAAGTTGTGTTCTACGTTGCATGTGACTTCTAACATGTCTTGCCCCTCCAGTCTCTGGGGTCAATGTTGTGCAGTTAAGAACATTTCTCAGAAGGGACTATATGCGAAGATTCCTGCAGCACGAAGTCTGCGAAAGGGCTGTGCGGTGGCTGATGCGATGTCACAGGGCTGTTGCGGCCGTCGCCGTCGCTTTCACCAGGGATACTCTATAACTCTCTATATAGGCTCCCTGCTTTCACGAAGCGGTGTTGCAACTGAATGGCTCATATTCGCCCGTGGAGGCACGGCCACAGGGGCTTGTATTGCTGAAAATAATACGTCCTCGGTCCAACATGCCTACACTGATATCCATACACATATGAAGAAGGGCTTCTTTATATGTGTATGGATAGCAGTGTAGGCTTGTTGGACCCATGGCATATTACTTTCAGCAATACAAGCCCCTTTGCGCACGGCACCATCACTTCAGCTGCGTTGGGGTGGTGTGATTTTTTGGTCCCTGTGCCCGGACATTTTTAAAGAACATTTAGTTTCACCAACCTATACTTTCTTTTTGCCGCCTAGTTTATTAAGATCACTAGATCTCTCTAAGAACTGTCTCTGATGGTTGGGAAATACATTAGTGTTTAATTCATTAGTGTTTACACAACAGTGTGCCAATATATAGCCAATCCACCCGTGTACATCCTTATCATCATCCCTACCATGTGCATCATCCTTAATCATCATCCCTACCATGTGCATCATCCTTAATCCTCATCCAATCATGTGTATGTCATCACCATTTCCCTCCATCCTTAATCCCAAATCTGTGTTATGTAAACATAATCTTACCACTGGCTTCCATCATTGTTATCATAACTGTCGGCTTCCTATCAGTGCTTGTTTATACTTGCTTCCAGCTTTTGTTAACTCATTCTACTTGTTACTTTGTTATGGCTTACCTGTACATGTAAATATAGCTCTGTACACCATTCTCATTCACGTGATGAAGGAGTAAGCATTAACTCCGAAACGTTGCGTTCTCAAAATAAAGAAGTTGATATCCATAAAATCTTCATTCTTATCTCATTTAGCGTTAAAAACGATAATTCGTATTTGTAACCTTTTCAGTAACAAACTCCAACTTTCTTTAAAATTAGTATGTGCTTTTCATTGTAAAATGCAGTCCAATTTTGCCATATAGTGCTAAAATATTACCTTTCACAATTGAAAAATTGTACACATTTTCAAATTGTTTTTTGAAGGTTCAGAAATTAATCTATTGAAGCTATTTTTGGTTTAGTTGGGCAGTATAATATGTTTACCAGTACACAACTGCATGTTGTTAAATATTCGATTAAGATAAATACAATTAGAAATTATTGTTATAGAATGTTGAAAGTCATGTATGCAAATGGAAAATGTAGGTGGGTATCTGATTCGATAATGTTGCTGTTTTCCATTTCTTTTTTCTGATGTGTGGATAAGCCGAGATGCTGGCAATGGTTTACTATTTCACAATATTTTCTCTCAATGTCTGATGGATACATCTTTACAAAGTTTTCATGCTGTATAAGTATGTGTCTTGGCAGCAGGAGAGCCAGGGGAAAATCTCTTCCTTACAGGTATTAATGTTTTAGTTGATATCATATATGAACAGAAACATGTATGCATGTAAGACTTGTGTGAAGATTATCTTAAAAGGGTAGTTAAGGAGCCCGGATTTTACACTTAAATGTCTATACTTATACAAAAGTCTATACTAACCAGAAAAAGATGCCTGTAGGAGCCCTGTATTACACCAGGCATCATAATGTAGGATAGTATGCATTGAGATGATTTTTTCAATTTGAGACTTCCACAATATTTTAATGTTTATGTGAGATATATGTTCAAGGTAAGTATATGGTGTGTATTTCACTTATGAAGATCCAACTTGTTCGTGTTGAGTAATGTTATTTAATTTGTAGGTGAGTTTCCTGAAAAGCTGTCAGGATGCCACATGATTCAAGGAAGAGGATACACAGTACGGCCTCTGTGGAAAGTGTCATGATTATGTGTATATGTTTACATTTTCATTTAACCCATAAAAGTGAGTGAGTGAGTTAGTATTTAACGTAACGTCACATCGGCAGTATTGCAGCCATATCGTGACGAGAACGATTAATTATAAAAATACAAATGAATTACTAGCACGGACATTGTAAAACCCTGTCAACGAAGGACAGTAAAACTGACTAGAATATCACAGAATAGAATATAAAACTAGTGGATAGACCTAAAACAATGTATCTATAGAGGACAGTACAATATAAAAATGAGCTATAGGTTGCCAACAACTGAAGGTAGATCACCATACTAAGGACCATGGGGACTTACAGTACATTTGCTTCCTGCATGGACCCTAGCTGGATTTACATCATCCCCTCAGCTGTTAGCAATTTAGACAAATCTAGCCATAAAGTAAAAACACACTTATTCTACGATTAAAAAGCTGGAAAACTGAAATTTACGTCAAATGTTTTTGGACTTACGTACCCTCTCAGGAGGACAATATTTTACGGTACTTCAACCCCCACTAACGATTTGAGTTACTAATTTAATCTTCCAATTTTAAAATATTTATCTATTTACAGTTCGGTTAACAAATTTAATTCCTTTAAACATGCAATAATTAAATGAGGACTAACACTGTTAAAAAGATCCTTCATAGTACGTGAATTAAAATACTGATCCCTTGTGATGGAATACTCAACACAGTCAAGCAAGATATGCTTGACTGTGATTCTTTCATCACAAGGGATGCAGAACGGAGGATCCTCACCTTTCAAAAGGTATTCATGTGTATATCTGGTGTGGCCAACACGACATCGCCGCATGATGACCTCTTCAAATCTGGACTGACAACCCAAGTAGGTGTAACCAATATACGGTTTTATTGCATGTAATTTATTTATGCCCCCTTGGGTGTCCCACTTCTTCTGCATCAGATCACGGATGTAAGTTCTAATGCTGGCTTTATAATCAGAGTATGGAATAAGAAGTGGTGTCACAGATTTGTTGAGTGCTGCCTTGGCAGCAAGATCGGCCATTGCGTTACCGGAAATACCTACGTGGCTGGGTAACCAACAAAAGACGATGTCGTATTGGCCAGTGGCAAGATTATTATACAATTCAATAATTTCTATTAGAAGTGGATGTTTACAAAAGATATTTTTAATAGCCTGAAGGCAAGAAAGAGAGTCGGAATAGATTATATATTGTTTACGTTTAGGGTGTCGTTGAATATATTTGAGAGCTGTTAATATGGCGTTAGCTTCTGCTGTAAAAATAGAACTATTATCGGGTAATCGAGAAGATATTGTTCTGGATCCAATGACAGTGGCACAAGCAACTGCGCCACCGTCCTTGGACCCATCTGTAAATAAGGATTTATAATTGCTATATTTATGTTTCAGTTGATTATATTCTTGTTTATACTGTAATTCATTCGTTTCTGATTTTTTAAAAGTCGTCAATGTTAGGTCAACTTGTGGCCTAACCAACTGCCAAGGAGGAGAAGAAAGAAGACGGGAAGGAGCTATGTTTTCCAGTTCAATGCTGGCAGCAGAAAAAAGTGGTTTTATTCTTAAACCAAGAGGCGGAACAAGAGAAGATTTCTTTTTGTATAAATCCTCATACAGGGGATTGAAAACACAGTTATATGCAGGGTTGGACTCATTTGAATATAGTTTTGTTACATACTGTAAAGCTAATTTTATACGTCGCTGCTCAAGAGATGGTTCGTCAGCCTCGACATACAGTCTGTCAACAGGTGAAGTTCTAAAGGAGCCAAGACAAAGTCTTAGACCTTGATGATGGACTGAATCTAATAGTTTTAAGTTGCTTTTGCAGGCTCCACCAAAGACAATGGAGCCATAATCGAGTTTAGAACGCACGAGAGATCGATATAGATGGAGAAGGGTAGCTTGATCCCCTCCCCATTTAGAATTTGAAACCACTTTCAACAAGTCAAGTGCTTTCAGGCATTTAGTTTTAAGTGATTTAATATGGGGTAAAAACGTTAAGTGTGAGTCAAAAATGAGACCCAAGAACTTAGCTTCCTTCACAACTTTAATTGGTGTGCCATCTAGAGATAGTTCAGGGTCTTTATGTGGTTTATATTTACGACAAAAATGTATACAATTAGTTTTCGATTTGGAAAATTTAAAGCCGTTTTCAAGACACCATTTATTAATCTTGTTTAAACACAACTGCAATTGCCGTTCAATGGTATGCATATTTTTACCACGACAAGAAATATTAAAATCATCCACAAATAACGATCCATCAATTGAATCGTTTAAAACTTTTGATAAACTGTTTATCTTTATACTAAAAAGTGTGACTGACAAAATACTGCCTTGTGGAACACCCTGATCCTGATTGTAATGATCAGACAGGGTAGAACCCACTCGGACTTGAAATTGTCTGTTATTTAAAAATTTGCCTATGAATTGAGGCAAACGACCTCGCAAACCGAAATCATGTAAATCTCTCAGAATGCCATACTTCCAGGTTGTGTCATATGCCTTCTCAAGATCAAAAAAGATAGACACAGCATGTTGTTTATTAATCAGCGCGTTTTTCACAAATGATTCTAAACGCACTAAATGATCAACAGCACTTCTGTTTTTACGGAAACCACATTGTATATCTGTGATAAGGTTATTTGTTTCCAAGTACCAAACAAGTCGATTATTTATCATGCGTTCCATGGTCTTGCAAACACAGCTAGTTAATGAAATCGGACGATAATTGGATGGATCCGTATGATCACGTCCAGGTTTAGGTATGGGTACTACTATAGCATCACGCCATGAAGAAGGAAATTTCCCGGAAGTCCAAATATCATCAAAAATCAGCTCCAGTAGCAGTGTCATGAGCTTGATCAAGAGCAGTATGGAGTTCATGAATAGAAAAAGTTTCATTATAATCTTCCCCATTATCAGAATTGAAATTCATAGTTTTCTTTTCTTGTTGTTTTTGATATTGCTGAAATTTAGGTGTATAATTCGAAGAGGAAGAGTGTTTAGCGAGAGTCTCACCCAGTTTATTCACAATATCTAATTTATCAGTAAGTAATTGATCTCCATGTTTAAGATGATGGACAGTAGATTTAGTACCTTTACCTTTAATTTTCTGGATCATGTTCCATACCTTGGACATGGGTGTCCGAGAATTTATTTTGGATACATAATTTTGCCAAGATTGGCGTTTGTTCTGTTTAAAAGTACGCCGTGCTTTAGCATTTAAAATTTTAAATTTATTTAAATTGTGCACCATGGGATGGCGACGGAAATAATGTTCTGCCTTTTTCCTTGCCTTCCTAGCTTGTTTGCACTCATCGTTGAACCATGGTTTTCTTATGTGTGGAACTGTAGAGGACTTTGGTATACACTCATCAGCTATGGAATTCAGTTCATCAGAGAAAGATTTGATAGCATCAGGAACGTCAATAAAACGTTCGGGTTTAAGTTTTTCAGCACACAGTGTTTCATATAAAGCCCAGTTAGCCTTTTTAAAATTCCGCCTTGATGATGGAGGAACATCAGATGGAGTTACAGCTTTTAATATAGTAGGAAAATGGTCACTTCCACAGAGGTCATCGTGGACTGACCATTCGAATTCATTTAATAGTTCGGAATTTGTCAATGACAAGTCGAGAGCAGAATAGGTCCCTGTACCAGGGTGTAAATATGTGTTGGAACCATCATTATAAATACATAAGTCATTGTCAGAACAAAAGTCCTCCAACAACTTACCTTTAGTGTTTATATTTACACTACCCCAGAGAGGGTTGTGCCCATTTAAATCTCCCATTATAATACAGGGCTTCGGGAGTTGGTCATAGAGAGCTTGCAGATCAGTTTTGGCAAACGTCGAAGACGGCGAAATATACAGCGAGCATAGCGTAAACTCTACATGTAAAGTAATTCTCACAGCAACAGCCTGCATATTAGTATTAAGTGATACAGGGCTTTGAATAACGTTTTGTCTGACTAGAACGGATGACCCGCCAGTGGCTCTATCACCCGGAGGTGAAAAAGAATGATATGCATTAAAATGACAAAGGTCAAATGTATCTGTTTGTTTTAAATATGTCTCTTGGAGACATATCGCTGAAGGTGTAAACTCTTGGACTAATAGCTGTAATTCATGTAAATTAGTCCTCAATCCTCTGCAGTTCCACTGTACAATATTACTGGAATAAACTATCTTTTGGGGGGATTTATTGGGGATCTACCCCGCACTCTTTTGGAGGGCGACAAGCTATGTGCCCTAGAATGGACGTTTTCAGAAACGTCCATGTCTTCAAGAGACCCATATTTATTAAGCAATTGAATTTTATTTTGTGACCCTTTAGGAGCTCTGCCACTTTGCTGTTTTGAAGCATCAGGCTTAGGCTTAGATTTACCTTTAGCAGTTTGTTGTCTATCGGCTGAAGATTGAGACTCAGTGCGTGACTGCGAAGATGATTTATGATCAGAAGAAGACTTTGAAGTTCCAGGAAGTGATTCCTCAGTCTGGGATGACATAGCTGGGTATAGAAGTTGTGGAGAGTCGCTGTTGACCCAAGTCAAGGTAGTTTGGCAGCTTGTAGATGATTTTGTTATTTTAGGGCTACGCACAGATGCGTTTGCTACTGTAGCATAACTTTCTGTAAGGTCAGATCTCTTCACCAGTTTTTTTGCTTCAGAAAAAGAGATATTTAGTGTATACCTTATTCTGTTTATTTCCATTTGCTCTCTCAAGATTGGACACTGTTTCGATGAAGATGAATGGTCGCCTGAGCAGTTGGTGCATTTTTTGTAATCACTGTCACAATCTTCTGTTGTGTGTGTCTTCTCACCACAGTGAGCACACACAACAGACAATGTACAGGTAGATACACCGTGTCCATATTTCTGGCATTTAAAACACCTTAGAGGGTTGGGGATGTATGTCTCAACTTGGATGTTACAATAACCTGCCTTCACTGACTTGGGAGCATTTGGAGAAGAAAAGGAAAACAGATAGGTATTTGTTTGGATTGTTTCATTACTTTTCCGTGTTGAAAAACGCTTTACATAAAGCACACCCTGATCTTTCATTTCGGATGCTATGTCAAGTTCTGACATATCAGCAAGCAACCGATCACGATCTCTGACAATACCTTTACTTGTGTTCAGGGTCTTGTGAGCAGAGACCGTGACCGGAATGCCCACAAAAGAATCAATACCCATCAGATTGGTTGCTTGCTGCTTTTTCCCACACTCAACGAGCAGGGCACCCGAACGAAAGCGTCTAAGATTCTTCACATCTCCAGCGATACCTTGAATACCCTTAGATACTGCAAAAGGGTTCAATTTTAATGGTGTCTTGTCAGGAGTTTCAATTACAAGGAAACGTGGCCAGTACTCAATCGATAAAGACGGTCTATGGTCAGTATCAACAGGATCAATTTCAAGTTGACGTTTTGATTTCTTGGGGGGGATTTCATAAGCCATGGGTAATGGAAATTGGTTCATCATCCGAGCTCCCCACCCACCACGGAGTATCACAAAGGACAATGCTAAAGCAAGCGGGCCTCCAGCTTGCAACACCAAGGATACTCGGAAGATATACTCAAGTAGAATAATCATAAAGTAATTACTCTACCAGATTGGCCCATGAGCCACCGCCTTCTGGGCATACGACTCTAGGCAAATTACAAAACAACATAATTCAGAAGCCAATAAATCCAAGACCAAAATTTTAATTTCAAATCATATTTGTGCAATGATATATTTATAATCTATGCACAGGGCTTGGCATGACCAGCCGATTGGTTGAACCGGGCCCATTCAACCTCCCGTCTAGGTGAAGTAAGGGTCGAAGGGGTGTGATGAGCAAAGGGAACGCAGTCACAGGTCCCCAGTGCCCTCAAACCCCAGACTCCCGTCCTCCACCGACACAGGGCCGCAACCCACGGCAAACGGGTTGGTGGACCAAATATCCCCCCGGGTCCACTACGGGGGTGTCGGCGAGCTCTTGGCGTTACCCAGCACCCACCACGAGGAGGTGGCTCGCCACGGGTGCCACATGGTTAAGGTCACAACAGCACAGGCATAGTACTGGTGCTTGGTATGAAGGAAGTAATCTTTAACCCTTGGTACCACCGCTCATTCATATCAAAAGATGAACACTAAACATGCCACAGTGATAGTTACACAGCTTTTAGTTGAGGTTTGTCATCATTTCCATTTGTAGGGTTTAGGATGTTTGTCACTTTACGTTCAATGAATCAATGTGTTAGACAGTTCACATGGTTATTCCATGACACCTTGAGTGAGTGAGCGAGTCAATATTTAAAGTCACATCGGCAATATTTCAGCCATATCGTGACGGTAACATAACACTGAAAGGGAATATATGTGTATTATAAAAACTTGTCGACAAAGGACAGTAAAACAACTAGAATATCACAGAAAAAATGTAAAACTAGTAATTATACCTAAAACAGTTTATCTATAGAGGACAATACAATATAAGAATGGGCTATAGATTGCTAACAACTGAATGTTCTCTCATTATGCCTCTCTGTGTGCATTTTACCCATTTTTGACCTACGGTGTATTTGTTAACGGAATTGTTTTATGCATTTCTTATGTTCCTTTCAGAGTGAGCGATCACATCGTGACTAGAAGATCCGCTTGGATTTCGACTTCAAAAACAGTCCTGAGCTGACAGTTTCAACTGGGATGAAAACTTACCGGCATATGGAAGGATACATAACGAAAACCGTCATTCAGCTCTGGATAAAGTTTGACATCAACGTTTTGAGCGAGGGCTGTTAATGTAATGCTGTTAATACGTTGTGAGGAACATATTCTCACAATATTCTTTTCAGATAATAAGGATGTAAATGCAACATTGAAAAGGCTACCATCGAGAAACCACCCAAAATCAGCAATGGTTTATGAGTTTGTTGCAGGTTTATATTAATTCCAATTATGCTAATAAGCACTAGTTACTCTGAAAATATCAAGACTGTGCTAGTGCAGATGAAATGGATGTATTTATTATGACAAGTAAACAAAAATAACTTGTATATTTCCAGGTTGTCCACCATATCATGCAATGTAATTTCAAGTGTATGGAATTTCATTTGATGTTCATATTTTATATCTTGCTAATGGGAGGTAATATACATGTACATATAATACACTATTATCAGACTTCAGGACACTGAACCAGGACGTGCAGAAGATAATAGAGGCTATTACAGACCTCATAAAGAATTATTGAAGTTATAAAACAGCTAGCCGTCACAAATGGTGAATAAACACAAAAAGTGCTTAAATTGCAGTATATGAAATAGGAGAGAAGTCTTATGGAGGATCCCACCAAAGGACAGCAGACTGGGAAGAGGAGGTCAAAAAGGAAGGAAAATGTGCTTGGAGGAAACCATTGCATAAAGTCATTCTGAAATGTCAAAATCAGAAAACAAAATGGGTTCAGGCGTCTGACATCACTTCACTGACAGGACAGGAAGAAAAAAAAGACATGTGAAGGTACATACAATAATAACGATAAAACATTTCTTCAAAATCAAGTTTGCGGTTTATAGCGTGTTGGCCAAACAGGCACAGCACTTATCTTTTTCTACATTTGTGCGGGATTTCATGTAGATGGCAAGGAATAAATAGCTATGTTCAGTGGTGACTTTCTTCGTTGACCATGTTTATTGTTAGGCATGAGTATGCTATTCGCTGTTTATTGTTCGGCATGAGCATTCTATTCGCTGTTTATTGTTAGGCATGAGTATTCTATTCGCTGTTTATTGTTAGGCATGAGTATGCTATTCGCTGTTTATTGTTAGGCATGAGCATTCTATTCGCTGTTTATTGTTAGGCATGAGCATTCTATTCGCTGTTTATTGTTAGGCATGAGTATTCTATTCGCTGTTTATTGTTAGGCATGAGTATTCTATTCGCTGTTTATTGTTAGGCATGAGTATGCTATTCGCTGTTTATTGTTAGGCATGAGTATTCTATTCGCTGTTTATTGTTAGGCATGAGTATTCTATTCGCTGTTTATTGTTAGGCATGAGTATTCTATTCGCTGTTTATTGTTAGGCATGAGTATTCTATTCGCTGTTTATTGTTAGGCATGAGTATTCTATTCGCTGTTTATTGTTAGGCATGAGCATTCTATTCGCTGTTTATTGTTAGGCATGAGCATTCTATTCGCTGTTTATTGTTAGGCATGAGTATTCTATTCGCTGTTTATTGTTAGGCATGAGTATGCTATTCGCTGTTTATTGTTAGGCATGAGTATTCTATTCGCTGTTTATTGTTAGGCATGAGTATTCTATTCGCTGTTTATTGTTAGGCATGAGTATGCTATTCGCTGTTTATTGTTAGGCATGAGTATGCTATTCGCTGTTTATTGTTAGGCATGAGTATTCTATTCGCTGTTTATTGTTAGGCATGAGTATTCTATTCGCTGTTTATTGTTAGGCATGAGTATTCTATTCGCTGTTTATTGTTAGGCATGAGTATTCTATTCGCTGTTTATTGTTAGGCATGAGCATTCTATTCGCTGTTTATTGTTAGGCATGAGTATGCTATTCGCTGTTTATTGTTAGGCATGAGTATTCTATTCGCTGTTTATTGTTAGGCATGAGTATGCTATTCGCTGTTTATTGTTAGGCATGAGTATGCTATTCGCTGTTTATTGTTAGGCATGAGTATTCTATTCGCTGAAGTAACTACAGTGTAATATTTCTACGGCAATATTACGCTGGTGCAATAGAGCTATATGTAATGGTTGACAATGATGACATTACAAAGCAAATACTTCTGTCACAATGATCTTGCTTGACTCAAGAAAAACCTACACTGTAGGCAGTAATGTTTCCATCAACATATATTGGATAAACAGAATACGAAACTGGCTTCCATGATATACCACTTTCATGAAAGATTTAGTATGAAATGAGTGAAAGTGATTTTGATACCAAATCATTAAATCATTTATTAACAGTGTTCTTCCATGGAAAATTATTTTGTATTCTCATTATATGATGTATAGTCAATCGAAAAGGAAGGTACGACACCATAAGAACATAAAGGAATTAGTGAAGTTTATGGAATAATGATTTCAGCCTTTGCTGTGACACTGAAACGTAATGACTGAAAAGTGTGCAAGTGAGTTTAGTTTTACGCCGCACTCAGCAATATTCCAGCTATATGGCGGCGGTCTGTAAATAATCGAGTCTGGATCAGACAATCCAGTGCCCAACAACATGAGCATCGATCTGCGCAATTGGGAACCGATGACATGTGTCAACGAGTCTGACCACCCGATCCCGTTACTCGCCTCTTACGGCAAGCATAGTCGCCTTTTATGGCAAGCATGGGTTGCTGAAGGCCAATTCTACCCCGGGACCTTCACGGGTCGACTGAAAAGTACCATTACTTGTGCAAAACATTGCAAGGCATAGAAATCATTCAGAAAAGGGTTCAAATTATTGGTGTAGTGTCACTTGTATTCTATAATGTAGTATTCACATTATTTCACCTCAGGTGATCTTATGCATTATTTATAAATGGATGATGATGCAGTTAACTGTACCTATTTTTGAAAAAAGTAGCTCTCGATTGATAAAATGAAGATTGATCGGTTGATGGTGCAGCTGAAATATTTACTGTTTGGAAAAAAAACTAATGTTAAGCACATGTATAAGAAGTACGAGGAATGCTGATGCCTAGATTTGTATCCAAGAAGGCAAAGTATATAAATAATTCACATGCTTTCTTTCAACCAGGCTCGATGCCTGGTGCAAAGAAAAAGACGAGGTCGTGCAATAGATTGAAATCACATGACCAAAAGGGTGTAACAGCCTAAGGCACATTTATTGTGTACATACGCAGCATCTGGTTTGTCTGTGCGTTATATTGTTGTTTCCAACTCTTAACAGAAAAAAAGAAAACAACATTGCAATCTTTGAACAAATATAGGGGATGTATCACAAAGAACTGGACACCTTTTGCTGTTTTCATATTTTTGGCACTGTTATTTTTATCAAATTCTGTGGACATAATTTGGGCAAAAAGGGATATTTGTTTCAGGGCATACCCTTATTTAAGAAATACAGTTCGTTCTACCACCATGTATAGTGCAATAAAAAACACGTTGGCCCTGACCCATTATAGTTAAAGCACGAGGACGCCTGCGTAAAGTTCGTGATGTTTACATTCCCACAATGCAATCGTGGAATGTTGCTTGAGGACTTCATCTGGAGGTGCTGATCTAAACTTATGCTGGTAGTAGAAATGTGATGTTCACATTGACCCATATCGTTCACGTTAATCACTGATGCAACTAAAATAATGCAGAGGAGATATCTAATCCAAGCGTAAGCGTCACCAAACTGTTTCTCATTTGTTTTTATTGTACATAAGATGACATAAGATGACAGACACGTGAAAGGAACAGCGCGTCAGTTAGCCCTTTGTGAGGATTTTTAATTTAGGTCACGACACCATAACTTTTTCTGTGTTAGAATAATCGAAATTATCCCTTGAAAGCATTAAATCTGACATCTTAGAGTGAGTGAGTTTAGGTTTACGCCGCACTCAGCAATATTCCAGCTATATGGCGGCGGTCTGTAAATAATCGAGTGTGGACCAGACAATCCAGTGATCACCAACAATGTGAGCATCGATCTGCGTAACTGGGAACCGATGACGTGTCAACCAAGTCAGCGAGCCTGACCACCCGATCCCGTTAGTCGCCTCTTACGACAAGCCGAGTCGCCTTTTACGGCAAACATGGGTTGCCTGACATCTTAGAAAAGAAATAATAATAACTCTAGCAGTTCAGGGCGAAGTGTGCGAAGTTCTCTCTACTCCAATGTGTTTTGCAATACAGCATAATAAGTAGGACAACTGGTACCCTAAACCGCGGATTGTGTACGCCTCTGTAAGTGTAAATTGACATGGTTCCAACGACCGAAAGCTATGGCAACAATGTTGGACTCAACCCAAAAGAAGTACTAGATTCTGTACTCTACTGAGAAAAGAGTAAAAGTATTATACAGTGGAAACTGTCTAAATCGGCTTTCATCGGGATTGAAGAAATAGTCTGGTTTAGACGGAGTGCTGGATTGTAGAGATGATGATAAATGTACAAGCCACGGGTAGGACTGAGATTTTATGCTGGTGTTGGCAATTGCCGGATTAGATAGCTACCGATTTTGACAGCTTCCACTGCGTTTTGTACTTTACTGAGAAAGTGTAATCCCAAATATAGATATTGTGTATAAGTGGCATTGCATATTCATCGCGTGTTATGAAATTAACGAATACCAAGTCCATGTTACTGTTTTGAGAGCTCAGGAAATACTCTTGTATACAGAGACACAGATAAGACAGAAATTGTCATCTGCTATCAGATGATTTGTTCTTTCGAAATGTGTCATGCTGAGGGATTTGCCATCTTCTGATGACATGTTTAAAAGTGTCCAAAACACGACATATTTTCACTCAATCATGCCTTCGTCAACTAGGAAATGAAATGGCACTATATGAACATGGAGGATTTTTCCAATGCATATTTGATAAAAATTATATGTATATGTTTGTTGCGCAGTGGAAATAAACATATGCAGAGCTGTCTAATAAATGAAACTGAAAAACTAATCAACTACATTTTGAAACTTACCTTTGGCCAAAATAAGGAAAAAACGTGACAACTATTGCACGTGAGACAACTGGATGACTTACAAGGAACTGAACGTGATTCTCTTGAAGTGACTGAAATTGAACCATGAACTGAAACCCGCTGTATTTCCCTAACTGTCTAACGTCTGACCACTAATACAAGTTCAACAATCTAACAGCCATTTGAACCTATAACACTAATAAGGCAATCGTTCCTAACGCCGACACGCGAATGGGAGCGTATAGCCTCATCGAACGAATAGCAACGAACGAACGAATGGGGCACGAATGACCGGTGTATCCTTGACCACCCCAAACTACCCCGCATTTCACGTGCACTCATACCCATCCCTGGGAGTATTCGTGCGATCACCACCAGTTTGTACCAGCTGCGTTTGGGCGATCAGTTTTATGTGAAAACCTGAAAATGTCTTCAGAACAATGTTACTATTTTAGTTCTTAATTGAGGAGTAAAGAGCAAAATCCTAAATTATCCTAATGTAAGACATTATTTTATGCTAAATATTCATTTGCATTTGGCGATACATGTTTCTACTTTTCAGGAAGAGGAGAGCAAACCTCCCCCAACAAGAGAGGATTCAGTGAAACTAAAACAGTGAGAAAGTGAGTTTAGTTTTACACCGCTTTTCAGCAAAATTCCAGCAATATCACGGCCAATATAATGGGCTTCACACATTGTATCCATGTGGAGAATCGAACACTGGTCTTCGGAGTGACGAGCAACCGCTTTAACCACTAGGCTACCCCATCGCCCCGAAACTAAAACAGGTATTACATGATGAGTTTAAGACTCATAAACTATATATAGATGAATAATTATGACTTTGTATACAAAAATTCCATATGAGGCTATGTCAGTTTCACTTACAGCCTAAGACATGTCATTTCCTCACTTGATCCATTTCTGAATTGTATCAGTTGGTAAATGCACTGAAGACTATTTGTGGGACCCGTTAAGGTCCGGGATAGAATTGATTGTCTGGCCCAGACTCGATTGTTTACAGACCGCCAGACAGATGAAGTATTGCTGAGTGCGGCGTAAAGCCACTCACTCTTACCTGTGTGGGTCCCGTGGGAGTTTTAACTGATATTTGGACGGCCAAAATTGGAACGTTTTGTCAAAGACGGAAAAAACGTGGCTGGATGACCCCCGTTATTACCCTAACGTTGAGTATCAAGATGGGTGTGAGATTGTTTGTGTACTCGTTTATGCTTACTGTCTTGTCGGGTGACTTTTAAAGCAACAATGGACCCAGATCAGCTAGCCAATGCTATAATAGTGACTTCTGTAAGAATGGAGTACAAGCACGATTGTCAACAACAACAACAACAACAACAACAACAACAACAACAACAACAACAAAAACATGTCGGGCGAATATTTACCGGATGGGAGTGAACAAGCGTTGCCATTGCAACTCAAGGGCAAACAATGATGATTTGAAACTGAAACTGCTTGATTTACAAATTTACACTGTCAACATCGAAGCACAGTCACGCTGTTCAAATCTGATGTATTTCAAGGACTCACTGAACAAAGAGGGCAATGGTGGGAGGATAGTGAAGCCATAATGGGAGACTTCCTTCGTGATAACCTTAAACTGGAACACTCTGATGCTGTAGCTGTAGAGTGGGCAAAGATACCGCCTGAAAACCAAACAGCAAATCGCCGCAAATTTTATTCATACAACGATAAATGCAACAATCTCACAGCTCGAAAATCGCCTCTGAAAGGTGATAAAAACGTTCGCATCTCAAAAGATTTTATGGAGATGGTGAGATGGCCTACCTCACAACTCTTTCCTTTCGTGGACAATGCACGTGGTGAGGGTTGTTGTACCCTCTTGAGTTATGACAAGTTTGTTATCAACGACTATATCTATATTTTTGATGAACGCAAACATGATCTAACGCAGATCAGTCAACGACTTAACTGGACCCACAGACCCTAATCTATACCTCGTAAGGTCGTCTTATCATTTCTTCTTTGGAAGGGAAGCAAAACGTCGCCACAACCGTGGCAGATATTCATGTGGTGTCTTGAGACCACTTCAAGATATATTTTTCTAGATGTAAAGACACATGGGGCAATTGTGTTGTCCTTCAAATAATTAATGCTGATTTCCCGTATCCTGTCTTCCATGTATGTACGGGTGTGCATCTGACTGGGGCACTGGAGTATGACGACCTGGACGATATTGGGATCGGCTTGCTGGAGAACAAATTTCACCAACTGAAAACAGAATTTGGAGATAACAAAATGATTATACGAGTAGATTTTAATGCGAGAACAGCAACTTCCGATGATTTTATTTTTGATGACAGTGAGTGTAACTTTCTGAAAGCAGAGAAATAAATATATCTCACAATACTTAGAAAGAATTTTTCCATTGCCAAAATAAAGGAAACCTTAAAGCGTTGCTGCAAAAATAAATCTAAAATAACAAATCTTGAAACTGTGAATTCATACAAGTACGTTGGTACTGTGTTTACCTTAAGAATGATAGGGGAAAAGTCTGTGAAACTTGGCTATGCAAGCACGTAAAGCAATGGATCTAGTGTTAATGTTGTTGAATAACAATATACATATTGAATTTTAAACTACCTGCGAAATACTTAATCCAAAAACATCTCCCTTTCTCACACTTGCGTGAGAAATAAGGGGATTAAATACCACAAAGTTATAAAAGAGTACAAACAAAGGTCTTCAAAATATTTTTGGAGGTGGGTAAGTGTGCTGCTAAAAAACACTGTTCTTGGAGAAACTGGTCGACACTGCTTATTCATAAAAACAAAACAAAACAAAACAAACAAACAAACAAAAAGGAGAAAAAACAACACCCCTGCAAAAAAAAAAAATATTAAAAAAAATGAAAAAAAATAAAACAGAAAAAAAGTTATAAAATATTGGATTAAGTTATTATTATGAATGAATGTTTCACGTCATGTTTTACATTGTTATGACATTCCATGTAAATTAACTGACCTTTTCACATTCGTTAGATGTTATTTATAAGCGGTTTTAGCTATGTATAGGTTATGCAAGTTGTTGGTGATATCTACAGTTAGAAGACGTTGACTCATATGTACATTCAATCCTGGCAGCAAAGTATTGAACCATCATGATATTTGTCACACTATTCTCATATATAGAACTTATTCCAATGCGAAACATATATCTATACACTTGAAAATAGAAATGTAGTTAGATCGATGCGCATCTTTCGTATATCTCTTAATGATTTAAGGGTTAACCAACACCGTTGAAAAGACAGTCAATGATAATTCCGATACAGAATCTGTTTAATCTGTGATATGAATGTTGAAAAACGAATACCATGTTTCTTTATGTGTAATCATTCCATACTTAAAATATTCCTTAGTAATCTAATGCAGTGTTTGGATGTCTGTTCTATTTCGTGGAGCGTTTTGGTATGAAGGTACACTTACTGAAAAAAATCTGACTCGTTGAAGATAATATTTGTAGTATTTTACAAAACGTGAAGCCCAGCGTTGAAGGTCCTAACAAGTCATTTTCGAGAAAATCGATCTTGAAGTTTAAAACAACAATATTTTATAAACTACTCGATTCAATACTTTGGAAATGTGCGCATACATGTGTTACACATGAAGGCTTGGAAAATAACCAAAAGCATGTTTAAGCTGTTGAAATAAATAAGAATTGTACCCTCCATGTCACGTGATTCGACGGGATTTGTTAGAATACTCTCGAACTAATAATCTATGTTATCTTATGGAGATGAATCGGTATAAAACCTCTTTTTAGGCTAAATTGTACCACGGTGAAATTTTGCACGGAGATACAATATGCAGTGATACATACCCTGAGATTCGTAACTCAATTTTCACCGAGGTGGACATAGAACACTCTGGTTTCAGGCGACGAAACCTGAATCAAAATACGTACTATCAATCCCGTGGCACGTACAACTGCATACACAGAACAAAATCTCAATTTTATCTTTAGCTAAGTGCGTGCGTGGGGTTACAAACAAAATGTTTATCCATGTCATGACTGAATATTGTAGTTCGTCAATATGTTTATTACAGTGGCTCAGAGGGACATTAGGGCAGTCGACACGCTAACCTACAAACATATGGAGTTCACACACAGTTATATGTGTCGCTCCTAGGTGTTGTATAGCCTGGTGCTGTTGTTCTGAGGGCATGTTTTACAATAACCTGCATATATATGGAATGTGATACTTGTAAACAAAAGAGTCGCTTTAAATATAATAAATACGATGCAAATACTGCGTTTTATACAGACTTAAAAAAACCTAATGCTAATTCCATTCTTTCAGTCTAACTTCACCGTACATAACGTGATTTAGCTTATCAGTAAGGTTTGTGACAGCAGATTGTGTACATTTGTTGTAAGAAATGGAATGCTGTGCTTTTTTTCTTTAGAAAACCCCCCAAATTACAGGTTAGCGTTCTTATCTTTTGTTCGTTTTGTAATAAACATGTTTATGATGGATGGATGTTGTAGTTCGTCCATATGGCAGGATCAAGTACATTGGGAGATAAGCGAAGTCAAACATCAGCAAACAGATGGAGTTCACACCCACTTATCTCCTGACGGTCTACCTGATCGCTGTAAAACCTTGATACAGGATGACGGGCGTGTGACCTTTTTGTGACCTAATGAAAACAAACATTATCAGTTCATAACACTCATGCAGTTAGCATGAAATTCACGTGCTGACTCAAATGTATGCTTTTCAACTTTTTTGGACATGCCGAGGCGTAGGCTTTCTGATAATACCAGATGGGAGATTATTGGTATGCATGAAGCTGGTTTGTCCTGCCGCAGCATTCGTCCAGATCGAATATCAATCACACTGTCGCCTTGTAAGGAAACATGTGGCCACTGGCTACGTCAAGGATCGTCCACGATCAGGATGGCCGAGAAAGTCCACTCCCCGTGATGACTGTCCCTAGTTCGCCTAGTGAAACGCAAGCCCATGACCAATGCCAAAGATCTCAGAGAACAATGGAGAGTGGGTATTCGTCAACCAGCACCATCCGAATGAGGTTTATGTCCGCTGGACTCCGTACACGTCGTCCAATCAGACGTCCCTTACTCACTGATAGACACAAGGCTCAACGTTTGGTGTGGTGTAATCAACGACAAAGCCACAATCTGAGGACATGGCGCAGGATCCATTGGTCCGATGAAAGGAGTTTTCTGCTTCGTGTTACTGATGGCCGTTGGCGAGTTTGGAGGAATAATGAAGCTTTCGACATGGTTTTGGACATGATCATTGATAACGTTTTTAGTGACCCCATATAACCGTCAATAAATTACAGTCGAAAGTAGCAGCAGTGTTGGTAGTCGATGGATTGACACTTTAGATGGTTCAGTTAGCGAAATTATAACCATGTGTTTGGTTTCGATATCATGAATGACCAATGTGTTGCGTTTAACAATGTGTTGTCTTACAGCGTGAAAATGGGTGGTGCTTAATTAATGCTCACGTGTATATTAATACAGGTTTTCTCAAACACTAATTTCATTGAGATCCCAACCACGATGGGAATAAGAGCTTGTTTTCTAGAATCATGGCTAAGAAAGTGGTTTTAGGTACATGTTAAATATGTTTCAAGACGTTGAGGAGATTCAACAAGGCTTATTAGAACTGAACAGAGAACAAATTCTTTCTGTCAATGGTATCATCAATAGGTTATGAAAGGGAAGATTACCAGTGACTCGATATGAAAGACGTCGTTTCCTGAGGAAAAGTGACAGAAATTACTACTTATCAGTGTTACGAAGATAAGTTCACCTCTGTGGACTTACAGGCAGCATTTACCTGCTCCTTGTCAGCAACTCTGTTGATAAACAACCCATCATGACGTTGGTGAGCCAACGTATCCATTAAAAATTATAATTATTTCATGGAGCCGTTTCAAAGGCCTACCCAGAAACCCTGTGGATACTTCCTGGTTGATATAAAACCCCAAAACACCTCCCCATGTCCGAATCTGCCCCAATTTATCGCGATAAGTTCAAGTCTTTACACCAGGGGGTCTCAGTCTCTTCATAACAACTCCGATAAAATACCACTATCAGTCACAAGAAACCTACACCAGTCATACTATACTGCCTGTAGAAGAAGCGTGGTTAACGACATGCCACTAACTTATGTGTCCCATGATGTCATAAGTATGTTGTTATGTAGTTTTTGTTTAAATAGAAGTAAAAGGTCTTTTTTTTAACTTATCATATCTCACCTTGTGCAGTTCTCTTCTACGACCATGTGTGGAACGTGTTTTGAGTTGAATCAAATCTTGCTGGCCTCTGACCACCTGACATCTGCCCCACCATCATTAAGCACGGGCAGCTTACCCAGCTGACCACGTGACTGTCTGTGCCCGTCATTCTCTCTCTTCTCGATACATGGTGTGGGCGTGTGTTTTTTTCTGACGAATTCTGAGAGTTCTACTACCTCAACATGGGTAAATCAAGTTGAAATACTTTTTAAAAACGGAAGCATTGTGACAAATATCTCAGCGATTTTTGTGCTTAGGCCAATGCGACCGGTCCGACTTTTTGTGCCGGCCTAAATGATGATGCCTTTTCTAAATATCATAAAGAGGCTTGCCGACGTTTGGCGGATAGAGATCGCCGTAGAACGAATGACGGGCTCTCATCCTCGAAGCGGGAGAAGACTAAACGTCGCAAGAAATTGGCTGTCCGTTGTTCCGCTTCTCATTCACCTAATGAAGAGGCCTCCGATTCTTACTTTAGTGATAATCTTCATCAGTTGTTTCGGCTGCATACGTCGAGTACTATCCCTTTGGACCATTCATCTCCACCTCGGGTTGTGGGATTATCTACTGCTGATGTTCATTCCTGTCCGTCGTTGGTGGTAGCTGAGTGGCAGGGTTTTATGCGCCACTTGGAGTGATGTCCCAGGTGTCTTACCAAGAGGCGGGTATGGCGCTTTCCACTTTAGTGGTTGAGTCCAGTGCGGCGCTTCGACCGGGAGAGGTGACTGTCTTCAGAGCAGCGTTTTCTCAGCATCTTAATACGGACCTGTTGAGTATACGTCAATCACTTTATTCCAGTACGCCGTTTACTTCTAGAGCGGTGGTCACCTTTGCACATGATGCTAAAGTGCAGTTTGTCCCATATTCGACGCCTGCAGTGAGTGTGCCGATTGCTCCTGGTGCAGCGCTTTCAGCCAGCACTTTGGGGTCCGAAGCAACGAGTGGAAACAGTCTCTTGGACCCCGGCGTCTGAGGCTTTGTCATCCCATGCGTTGGACGTTGATGCTGTTATGCAAGCAGTAGCTTCAGTCTTACGTCAACCTACTACAGCTACTGCTTCAGTTCCTGCGACCGGTCCGATTCAGCGTCGTAGAGCTCCTCTCCATTTATCCTCCTGGCAGGATAGATTCCGTACAGACCTGTTTCGACAGCCCTGGTTGGTGAAATTGTTGAAGTATCAACGCATGCAGGTGGAGGATTCTTAGCGACAACGACGACCTGCTGTATCTCCTGTCCAATCCAGATTTGCGCTCAGGTGGTCGAGGCCGTTCTGGACGCCAGCGTCTGTCGTTTGCGGTTTAACGATCAGACTCTGCATCTGAACAGTCTTTCAGAAGCTGGAGAAACAGTGGCGCCAGGATATTAGAGCCAGACTTGGTCCTTCCGTCCCCAGTTGTGCCTATCCAGATTTCTCCAGTCGACGGAAGACTTGGGACTTATGGCCCAAACTGGGTCATTTTGGATCAACGAACATTCAGTACAGAGTTACAAAAAATATAAATTTATTTTTTTTACCATATTCAAACCACCCATATAATGTATTATTTATCGTTCTTTTATCAAAACATTGTTCATCAAGCTAATCTTTTGATAGGGCAAAGTTATTTCCTGAACAGGTAACCCTTATGGTGAGCAATCATGCCGATTTTGGTGCTTGTATCAGAAAGTCAGCGGACGATTCGGCCTCTTTCGGTCTGTTATCCATCCTACTATTAGTGTAGTGCATTGAGTGCGCGCCATTCACGCACTAAATTAATATCTGGGGCATGATTTTTCTAACAGCTGCAATCGTTTATTGTTCACAGATATGGAAAATAAATACACAGAACAGTGGTTCATTGTACCAAATCGAAGTGAATAAAATCTGATGACAGCGTAACATATCTTTAAGCTGGACAGTGATACCTTGCTCTGCGAAGTTTTGATTTAGCAAAATGCGCTCTGTTATTTCATATCGAACACGAGTGGCTTTTGACCTAGCGTCTTTTGCTACTAAATTCCCCCAACATTCATATTGTCATAATAACTCTACGTCGATGTAAATAAGTGCAACATATCTATGCACATAATTAATCCGTTAATGCTTGCGGTGTGAACCCTGTACTCGAGTCGGCAAATTAAACTCATACCACTCTTATTCATAACATAATCGAACACCTATCCAGGATTGAAAACATAATATCTGAATGGCCTACTAATGTTGAGTCATGGGGGATGGAGTCATAGCCCAACATTTCCCCACACCAGAATGAACTCGGGTTATACATCACGCAACTGTGTGATAACGTCATGAAGCAAACTAGCGGATATTATTGTCACTGACCACGAAGGTCAACCAAAAGGTTACACATCTGGGCAGAAAAGAGACTCATTTACAAGTGAGGTCGAGCCTTAGGGTTCAACAGTCACTGTCAAAATTGATTAGGTGACAACATAGTCACATATATCTGTGTGATTAAAAAACAAAATGACCATCTTTTTCCTTCTCAACCGCCCTATCTGCAACACACAGGTGGTTTGTTCTACGACTTGAAATGTTACAATATTTGAATTGTTTTGAGGTTAGGGCTGGGTTTGGTAAGAGCCCCAATTAACAGGAATGATTTTTATGGAAGACAGCTTCCTTCATTGCATTTGATGTGACATTCCCGTGTAGATGTTTGTGGCAATGGTGTAGATGATTCTGCAGTGAAAGGTCGAAATAATTACAACAATGAAAATCCATAAGAACACGCTCCTGTCATACCAGCTCCTAAATGTCACCCAAAGAAGGAAAATCTCGATTGTTAGTTTTAAATGAAGTGAAATCTTTGTTCTTTGTGTACAGATACCAAGTATATGCTGTCTCACAACTAATCTCCTATCTACTATATAGCTCTCATGTAAGCCACTGCATTGCTTAATGCCACAGTCTGTAGCAAACCAGCTATACAAATGCAGCCTGTAAATACCTGCAAGATCAGTCCAGAGGTCAAGACCTTCACTTGTCATGTTGAACACCAGGGTTTGATTCCCGACGCTTGTGGACAAAATGTGTGAAGTCATTTAATACTGTTCCCCACAAGGATATTGCTGGAATACTGCTAAAAGTAACAAAAACCTAAACTCACTCACCCAAATACCTGCATCACAACCACAAATCCAGTGATTGATATTGTGAGCACAAATCCATACTGTTAGGGGATCATGACATGCCACCAATAACTATCAAGTCAATTGGTTGACCACCACTGTGACATATTGCAGCCAAGTTTTCCAAGGTAATACCTGTTTGAATTTTAATTTGATGAAATTTGGTCAAATGAACAAAAATTCATAGCAAAATTTAAGTTGCTTTATTTAGTTATTCACACCTATAAGGTTTTGTTTTCTTGATAAAAAATTGCATAGTATACAGGGTGGCGGTTTGTAAAGATACCTAATATCCACAATTTCCAATGTCAGAATGTGTATATAATTTAATCAGTCATCTGCATGGTTTTGACAATTACTGGAACACCCTTGTATCAAGAGCTTTATGAGATAAATCTTCACTGATAACAATATTGTGCCAATAACGTTATAAAAGAAATCCTCATTGATCCTAATATTCTGCCAATCAAAATCTTTTGAGATCATATATTTGAACAAATGAAAAATTATGCCAAATTTCCATTTTTTACAAAATTTAAGAATTAATTCAGGAAGCAATCTTTTTCATATAGAATGTTTCAATTTCATAAAAACAAAAAATAAGAAAGTTAAATATCATTTAAATTATGACATTGTTAAAGTAATTTCTTTTAAAATTTCTTTCATAATTTTGATAAAAGAAACCTCACCAAGAATTCACTCATGAAACTGAATAAAAATTCTGTCTGAACATGACATGTTACAATTGAGGTGTGGTGTGACTTCTTGAGTATATGCTTAAACTCTGACCAACAGAGAAAACATTTCACATGTACTGAGTGACACAACACAAAGAGACATACAGACATTTGGAAACCCGCCAAACTGCATAAAACCTATTTTATGTACAAATAATTTAAAATATTTCTAATAATTTCCATTACAATTATTTCTATGTACAATTCTTATATACAATTACATACTTCACCGAATACAATATCACACAACAGATACTTCATCACTGTTGATAACAAGTCAGTGTTTTCAAACACCAGATTCTGCAGTAATCAATTTGTCAAAATCTTTATTTAATAATACTGTCCCTTAAATTTTGAGTGTCAAAAATAGTGAAAGTGAAAAGTAATTTCAAGTCACAAAAAGTTCTCATCCCTCTATATTCTACACAAGCTATTGAAAAACACTGTCATTAAAACAATTGGATAAAACATACAGATTAAAGGTTTTTCTAAAACATATTCAAATATCTAAATACATCTTAGGATATGATCCATCACAGAAAAATCACCATTTACATTATGGAGAAGTGATAATATCTGACTTAACCAATTCAACATATTTAATCAACCACCTTCCTCCTAAGAACATCCACAAAAGAAGCGAAGATAAAATTTGAGATTTCCCCATTGTTTATCTGTAACTTCTAAAGTTGGAATTACAGTGTACCTGGATTTGGTGCCACATAAAATCAAATGACATGTGGATTTAACTAATCACTGCATCATCTGGTGCATGAAATGACTAAAGTCTTTGGTTTTCATTGCGCACATACAAACCCAATTTCTCAACCTCTGAGTATAATCATTCACTACAAAACCAAAATTCAGAATTCAACAGAGGAGAAGACTGGGTAGGTGTGGACCTATCCACTGAGACTAAATACCTGATAACAAAATTTAAAATAACTTAATAGCACCAAACAATGACATTCTCAAAATCATAGCACTTTCAAATAGACTCGAAACTGAAATCTTAGGAAAACCAAAATCATTTTGATTTTATGGTTACAAATTACCAGTGCAGACACTGCAACAATCAACAGGATTAGTTCCCAGCTTGTGATGAAAGTTTCACACAATACGAAAAAGAAAATGTCCTGAAAACACATAATAGATCGTAACACAGAATTGACTGATGACATTTTTGTGACCTTATTTTTCATAACCTTTTCAGTGAGAAGAATCACAAGTCTAAACCATGGAATAACACAAACATTTCATTTCAAAGATAATCATAATATAATTATCCCTGATATATCACCAAAACGCCAATGTGGTTTCCCTGAAGGTGTTTTTTTATAAAAATTCCTGTTCCCATTTAATATGCCAAACATCAAGAAAATCACTGAACCAAACAAAAATGTCAAAGGCATCAAAATCAGCACAAAATCTAATTTAAATGAATTCAGTAATTATTTTCAATATAAATGCCGTATCAGTATTTTGGCACATGGAAGTTGTGACGAGTAATGTGCATGTACATATAGTTGGTGCACAACAAACATTTCCTTCATGTCGAAGAAATCCTAAATAATTTGTCATGGAACATTAGATCAATCTCATTCCACTTCCTGAAATTGATACGTGTGTGTTCAAATCTAGAACAAAGTTTTTAACCCATATTTCCAAAATCATTGACTGAGACATGACTGAGGTAACCTGGAAGATAATTAAATGACGTAAAGATCAGAGATCATGTAATTATGCTAATCAACTTCTGACTGAATCACACATGAAAGACGAGGGGCAACACACAAGTCTATGTTGATTATTTCATTCTGGAATATTTTGGGTCCACTTCCTCATTATATAAATGTCTGTGGTCTAGAGACAGCTACAAGTTTTTACAGAATTCCACTTCTCCTAAAAGAAGTTATCGCTCCTAGGACCCCTGCTGATGCACCCTGGGTAAGCAGTTTCCGGGTTAGATTTTTGTCACTGTTGGGAGATGCTGCTCCTGTAGATGCTGTTGCTCCTTCAACTGTTGTCGTTGTGGTGATGCTGCCACTGCTGGTCGGTGAGGAGACAGTTGCTGTGTCTGATGATGAAGAATCTGAATCCTCACTCTTGGCGCCACCAAGGAAGCCATAGATGGAGAACCCGGTGTGTTTTAGTTTGTCCAAGAACCCACCATCGGTAGGAGTTGACGCCATACTTGATGATGTTGTGGTTCCATCATTCTGTGTTGATGGTGCAGAAGTTGTTGATACTTCCAGAGGTGGTTTTGCAGGAGAGTATGGTGTCTCGGTAACAATAGACTGAACACGGGAAGGGAAGGAATGGTTGTGGGGCATGCCTGGCTTCCGCTCAACTGGCTTGGCCAGATCCCGCTCTTGCAAGATGGCTGCCAGTCCCAGGGACATGCTGTAGGTAGAAGTGTTGCTCCCTTTCATTGAAGCCATCCTTCCTTTTGGTGTAGATATCACTGGTGTAGTTGATGATGCAATGCTGGCTTGGCTGTTGATACTGTCAGCACTGAAAACAGGTAATACTATACTTCAAATTTCATGGTAAAAAAACACTGCAGTCAAGAATACTGTTCAGCAATTCTGATGTTTGAATAAAATGGAGGAGCTAATTTGACAACAGAGCTTCAAAAACCCCAAACTGACGTACTGATCAGACAAAAGCAATGAATTTGGTTACGACTGCTCAGTATACCAGCTATATCACAGCATATCAACTGTGCAGGTCTGACACAATGGTGAATACCTAAGACAAGGTACTGCAATGAAAAAACCTGACAACTGACTCGTATCAGCATGTATGAGTGCCCTTGCCTCAGTTTTCAGAGAGCTTTCAACTTGCTACAGACAGGTTGTGTGAGCATGCTGTGTGCAGCTATGCATGGAATTAATTCCATCATCATGCACTGCATGTGCACTAGCATCCATCTGCTCTACTATTCACAAACCAAATGGGTTTGATCATTGTCGTTCACTGTCTACTCCTTGTAAAGACTTTCTCTGTGTTGGTCCAACTTATGCTTGTTTGCCAGCAGAAACACACTCAGGAAGGCATTCATGACTTTCCAAAGTGCCCAGGGGAAACAATTCAGCATAATGAATGACTGGGCCTTAACTGAGCCAGCCAAGACCTGACTTGACAAAGAAGTTTCTCTGATGCCCAGGGCATCAACCAGCTTGTTTGACATGTAATTCTCCGGCTCACCTTGCTGATGGGGCCAGCATAAAGTAATCGTTGGGATTCTTCACCATGGAATCGGTCAGTGTGAAGATTGTGGAGCTCTCCTCAAAGCGCCGGCTTGGACATTCAGAGACATCATCTGAAATAACACACACTATTCCTCAGCAATGCAGACATAAAAGCACTTTGCAACGTTCTCCAAAAGATAATGGCTGTCACCAGTCTTTTACTTCAATAAAAAATTATGATATTTGTAGCAATAAGACAACTCTTTGCCCATAAGGCTACGATGATTGAAAATCAAGACTAGAATAAGACAGTTACAATGGCTTTGTTGAACAGGACCTTGTCTGCTGTCACTGAAGTTCATTTCTTATTCAGTAAATATCACAAACATATTGCAGCCATTATTAAACAAATTACTAACTACATGATTGGATAAGAACAATTTTTTTCCACATTTTTCACAGCACAAACTGGCCTAAATTGTTGCATCTTGACAATTAGACAATACTTAGAAGCTACATATAACTGACAGATCAAGCCATTGTTTTCTGACCTTGAACTGATATGTGTGAGCATAACAATATCAGACATCTCCAACATACCATCTTCCTCAAAGTCGCTGAGGGTGTACACTTCTTCCTGCAGGTCTAGGTTCCTCTCCCCTTTGATCTGCACTCCGGGGCGCTCCTCAAAGATGCCCCCAAGGTTGGGTGTAGCCAGCTGTTGCCACTGCCGCAGTGTAGCAGACCCTGCAATGTACATTGGTTGAAGTAAGCGAGTGTTGCTTGGTCTTGTCTGGGAATCTACATAAGTATTTCAGTTTTTGAAGATGTTGACACACAGAAATGTGGCATCCCTTCAAAATGTTGGACATATTAACACAGATAATGTGCATGTTTATTTACAACGGGTCCTGATGATTAAAATTTGATTCTTTCTTTCGATGAAGAATATTGCACAAGGCCAGGTTGCTCAGTTCTTTGCAACATTTTTGAAAAAGGAAATAGTATATTTTTATAGGTTGAAGGATATATTACCTGAAACATAATTCGCATTTACCTTTAAAAACAATTTTCTGGAGATTTCTCAAGTACTAACCTGAAACCATGAGTCAAGAAATGTGGCCTGAAGTTGGACCAGTGAAAATGTTACTCACCTTCTAGGGGCTTGACAATCTGTAGTTTGTCAGGGATCTTGAAGTAGGAGGTGGAGGTGCTACCTGGGAAGGAGAGGAAGGAGAGACCACTGCCAGGGGACGGCACACTCTCAGGGGTGCGGGGTGTTGCACTGGAAGACAATGAACACACTTGTTTCATATGGAAAGTTCACGGTGATCACTATCCAAACACGTACATACACTCTCACCATGTGTTTTAACCTGATTGCTGTTGTATGACACTATGTCAGTTACATAACATAAATACTTCACATTTCTGTTGTCTGAAGAAATAGCAGAGAAGAAATATGACAACTGTTCATATTTTCAATACAGATTTTATATTTTGGTTAAACCCATAAAGTGATACATAAACTCTCTGGGTTCTGAGGTGTCATTGAGTCATATGTGCCCCATCAACATGGATTTGTTCCCCTCCTCCATCCACCCCTTCACATCTCATGTCCCTCCCATCCCCTTCCACATGGCATATCTAACCCCCTCCCTCACGTTTCCCTCCCACTTCCTCCCTCACATGTTCCTCCCTTGTATGTCCCTGCCCGCGCCTCACCTCGACTGGCTGTGTTTCCTCCTCTCCTCATCTTCCCGGTAGTCCTTCTCATTCAGCTCATTGGCTCGTCTCATGGCCAGCCGCTTCAGGGACGTCTCCAGGTCATTAGAGCCGGGGATGCCAGGTCGACCCAGGTCAGGGTTGGACCTGATGGAAGGCAAATACCTCAACTATGAATACTCCTCAAGTCACATATCATACAAACTTGAGAAATCTCAAATTATGAAAGACAACAACTCATGTCCTGAAGAATTTGACACAATCATGCACTCAGAAAGTCAAGTTATATGACAGCAAGTGAGCAACTGCTGCTAGACCAGAACATCCAGTGATTGATATTATAACCAGCCTCTCATGTTATCAGGGTCAGATGACACACAATTAAAAACAAGTTGTCAAGCGTGACAACGCAAGCATTTTAGTTGGCATGAAGAGAAGTATAGAATACAGGTACTTAAAAATTCATTCTAACAATGTTCCACTGACCCATGAAGGCTGTCCAGATCGGCACTGTAGCCATCAGCAGACTCAGTCTCAGACAGGTAGAAGGAGGCTCGCTTTGAGTTGTGTCCTGATGCAGAGTCACTCTCGGCTCCACTGGGACTCAGGGAGTTGGACCCCGGGGACGCGCTGTTGGGGCTTTTCTTGCTGGCCTTCTTTGCTGCTTTGGCCGTCTCAAATATCTTCCAGTTGTGGGCCCTGACAGAATGGGCTATGTGTTATTCGGTATGTCTGACTATGACTATGTACAACTGTAAACTTCTATCATGAGTCATCTAAGATGAAGACCAAACAGATATTGGAGCATGATGCAGAAATTACCAAACTACACATTTCAAAATACATTATCAGAAAGCTTTCTTGCCATATTGACTATATATTTATTCAAATTACCATTGATTTAGCTACCTTGGACAAGAACAGATGCAAATGAGAAAGTTTGGCAGATAAAGAGAGGTTTTGTCAATGGATTATGCAACATACTTCCTCTCTGATGGGGAGAATCCTTTGGGGTAGTCCAGGTCGCTCCTGAGAGACAACTCCAGCTCAGAAGCCAGGGAGTCAGAGGGGACGTTGAGGAGGGAGCTGGACAGGTACTGGCGACTGACACCAGGGCGCTGCTTCCCTCTCAGGGTCTTCAGTTCCTCCTGGGCGTCAGCCAATACCTCCAGTAGCTCATCGTACTTGTCTTGGCGGTAGCCGAGCTGCAAGGAAAGGAGGGAATAGTTGAAGGTGGTAGCCTGTTGCCACGGTTACATAGCAAACTTAACATTAGTTTAGTTTATGCACATTAAGTGTGTGAAGATTGTTTTATGGCACCGTCTGCAATATTATAGCTATGAAAACAAGATAATGATATATTCAAGTATTGGAGAATGACCTGTATGAAATAAATGACGATGGTTACCTCTTTGGTAAGCTTGCGCTGTGACTCCTGGGAAGCCTGCAGGTGCTTGGACAGCTCCATGTTCTCAATGGTCAACTGCAGACATAAATCATACAACTTAAAACACAGGACACACAGTTGACTTAGACACAGTAGAACATATTGCCAAACCACTTACACAAAGTCTGAGGTTATCTCCCCTTGTCTGTATGTTAGCGAGTCTGTAGTCAGAAAGAATGACTGAATATGATCTTATGCTACTTTTAGTAACATTTCAGCAATATCATGGCACTGACATAAGAAACAATCATCACACTGAACCTATGAGGGGAATCAAACCTGTGCCTTCATGTGATGAACAAATACTTTAACCACTAGGCTACCCCATGGCCCATATAATGTTAAAGGTAAGAGAGAGGCAGTCTCCATAATATAATTTACCATCTGTGGCACTGAAGTCATGGTTCCTGCTAGTCCTTGCACTGCATCATCTTTATGAGGTAAGAAGGCATGAAATTGTCACATTTACTTCACATTACTTACTTCTCAAATACTATGTGAATCGAAACTATGTAAACTATAACACTGATCTCAGTGTCCTTGAAGTCTTTGATAATCTGAACTGATGCCCAAACATTTTCTATGCCAACATGACTGTCCAATAAGAGTAATATATGTACTTGGCATATCCATCATAAATGCAACAATGTTTGATGTACTTACACATCGGACTCTCTTCTGCAGGTCTACAACCTGTGCCAACAGTGCTGTGATCTCCTCCTTCTGTCGAGCGGACTCCTCTGACTTTCGTGCACACTCCTCGGCAAAGGTCTCCACTTGCATGTTGACCTCCGCTGTCATGAGACGGATCAACATGAATTAAATAGGTCAGGGAAAGGAAAGTTTTCTTGTACAATGAGTCAAAATTATTCTTTTTCCCCAGAACATTCTGTAAAAAATAATCTCCCCACGCCTCTACTACCTGCTACTCTCCCATACTTGGCACACCGAGTCTTTGCCTACTTATAGTCCCCATATGAGTGAGTGATGGGTTCAATGCCATCACATCATGTTGTAGGAGAGCCCAGACTTTTACTGCAGTGGGAAATCTAACACCATGGGATGGTGGAGATAAATCTGTAAAGGTAAGACAGGTGAACTCTGTTGGTACTGACCCAGCTGGGAGAGACAGTCCTCCACCAGCTTTTTCTCCTTCTCCTCATAGTTGGCGGTCTCTGATTTCAGCTGGCTACTCTGTAACACGAGATGGTATGTTAAAGGTTTTGTCACTGCTTCATTCCCAATACATGGACAGACAATCCAGTGATCAATAGCATGAGCATGGCAATTTGGATATGATGACTTGTGACAACGCACATTAAGAGATTTAACAAGAGAGAGTATGCACATGAACTGATACTTGTTACAGTATGCTACGGTAAGAAATGACAAATAATTACAGAATTACAATAATATCCTAGTGATTTAATAAACAGACATCTTACAGTACTCTTAAAGTTCATAACTTTTGATTTTATAATCAGATGAAAATCTCAGTGGAAAACCAAGATCTCACCTCAACTTTGAGGAGTATATTTTCTTCCTCTAAGCTGGACACCTTTTTCTGCAGTGAGTCAATGTTAACCAGCTTGAGGTTGAAGCCTTTGCCTTCACTGAAAATACATTTATAAATTATAATCATCTGACTCAGCCAAATTCATAAAAAGTGATTTCAAATGATTCTTCATTTCAGTATCATTGTAAGGTAATATCTGTCCTCAGCGTTGCATCTGACCACATTCTCAATCGCATTGCATATTATGTATCACAGTGCTTGAAAAGTAAGTTATATCTTAAATTAAATCAGTACTGTATATCATCTGGCCCCGCAATGGTACAAAATCATGTATATTTTTCTTAATGGCATTGTACAGTCTGTGCTTATGTGTCTTTACAATGTGTATTTTTCAAACCAATTTATGTGTTTTGCAGCTAATGATACAAAACAAATTTCTTTATGAGATAAGGGAGGCAACATGAGGTATTAGGTACCATTCTGTCTGGGAAGCGAAAGGTAGGCAACATGATGTATTGTGTACTATTTTGCGTACTATTCTGTCTGGGACCAGAGGTAGGCAACATGAGGTATTGGGTACTATTTTGCGTACTATTCTGTCTGGGACCAGAGGTAGGCAACATGATGTATTGGGTACTATTTTGCGTACTATTCTGTCTGGGACCAGAGGTAGGCAACATGAGGTATCGGGTACTATTCTGTCTGGGAACAAAGGGAAGTAATCTTGGGATGATGGAAACATCCCCTCAATGGTAGAAAGCATGAACGTACCCAGGTGAGCTTGCATCTGACTCTGCTTCATTGTCATAGTCTTGACAGTAAAACTTGAGGAGTTCATCTTTCATAGACACATCATGGCGGAGTTGGCTGACCTGAAAGGAAGATGAAACATCTTAATTTATAACTGTTATGATGACTGATGGACAACCCAATTGAGCAAGTAGGGTTTTATGCCACTTTTAGTAATATTCAGGAATATCAGGTCAGGGGACCCCAGATATGGGCTTCACACACTGTACTAATATGGGAAATCTAACCCACACCTTCAGTGTGATGAGCCTATGCCCTAATTTAACCACTAGGCTACCCCATTGCCCTACACCCTCCACGCATGGGCATGGTGTTGAGAAACAAATGTCTGAATCTGTGAATTAATGCTGATCAGCAAATCCTGACACAGCAAAGGGACACAACTCCACAATAAGGAAGTTGAGAGTGATGACATGGCCAACAATGCACATAAGACAGAGGCCTGTGTAGACAAGGCTGGGTCACCATGGCAAGTCCAGCATGTGAGACAGAGCATAAATTACCTTATCATTGGTTGCAGACAGTTGTTCTTCTAGAAGATCACTTCGCTCAGTCAAGTCTTTATTCTTTTCAAGAAGGGTCTGTCCAATTCTGGCTGCAAGTTCTAAGTCACGCTCTTTCTGTTAAAAACACACAAAATAATTACATGTCATATCCATGTATATCCTGTACAGCAAAAGAAACGCAACTGTCTTTTGTCAAGTTTTTAAATAGAAGACATAAACATAGACACTGAGTTTTTTAAATTTCATTGTTTTCTAAACTTGCGTTTCCTTTGCTGTTTTGCTGGAAATGAACCATGACAAGATTATTTGTGAATATCAAAAACTCACATCAATTTCTGGATATATTTCCCACATCAGTTTTCAAGACCACACACTTTTTTATCAAAATTTAATCAACAGGGGCATATGTTGCATGATGAGAAGGAGATTTTTGTTTGGTTTTTTGTTGTTTTACGCTGCACTTAGCAATATGCCAGCCATATGGTAGTGGCCTGTAAATAATTGAGTTTGGATCAGACAATCCAGTGATCAACATCAGAGCATCATTCTTTGAAATTGGGATTGCAATGACGTGTAAACCAAGTCAATGAGCCAGACCACCCAAAGTGGTTGGTTGCCTCCTACGACAAGCATATGGATTGCTGAAAGAGGACTAGGATCCAGACTTCATTGAGGAATATTCAAAATGTTAATCACTTAGCAGGCAGAACACCTTTAAAGATAACACATGTATTGGATATAAAGTCAAACTGTATCATCCAGCTAGTTTTGCACATGCAACAGTTTTCAAGCAGCCAAACATTCAGCCCATGAGTACAGCTTGTATATTGTTCTTTCGGTGTAATATATGACCAAAAATATAAGTTTGACTGGATGTTTCTAACCCCCACTAAATCCACATACCAGCAGTGAAGAAATGCATGATTGATGTAAAGGAGGGTAAAGGTTATCAGAAAACTTAAAGGTGTACTACGCCCAAGGTAATTGGCCGTGCATACAAGTTTGTCTCCTTAGTTAAATATTGTGATTTATTGTACTATTATATTTTATTTATGTAAAAAATCCCCTGCTCTTCATTGCTAAATGGGTTTCTTCTTGTATTGTCTTGGCTAAAATTCTCCAACTTCTGATATGCTTTCATCACTTTGGTACAAAACCCAAACGTAAATATCATTTTCCAATAATCACAAACTTAGTCAGTATGGGTTTGACGAAAAGTATTTCAAAAGCAAATCAGAACTAATGCTGACAAATACTCTATGAGATAGTGTAAGACAAATTATCTGGCCCTTCAAACATGATGAATTCCACCCTATATACATCAGCTCTTGGAAGTAGAAAAACTCTCATGGAATGTTCTTCCTGTTTGTGGTGTTATCAGAATGAAAAGCCTCTATATTTGAAGACTTTAATACCTTAATCTATCAGTCTTTCATTTTTTTCAGTTTGTTGCCAAACATGATAAGACGGGGATATATTAGAGTTCAAATCAAGAGTGAAGTGATTTTTTAAACTGCATTGTATCTGGGACACTTACTGTTTAATAACTTGACAACATGAAGTTGTACTAAGACTATGGAAAAAGAAAATTGTTGTCAGAGGATGAGTGTTTAAGTTTAATGACACTTAAGCAGCATTTCAATAACTTGTTGACTTCATGTTGGATGAGACTGGACTGATTGATTGGTGCTGATTGAACTGATTTAGAACTCTCTGTTCAGGCATGCTAGATGTTTGTATCCTTAGATGAGTGACTGAATTCAGTTTCACGCTGCATCCAGCAATATTCCAGCAATATGGTGGCAGTCAGAAAATAATCATTTCTTCTGGAAATAATCATTTCTGGACCAAACAATCGAATGATCAACATCATGAGCATCAATTCACACAATTGGAATATGATGACATGTTTCATCCAAATCAGCGAGTGTGACCATCCTGTCCTTCTGTATGCCTCTTACGACAAGAATGGGTTACTGAAGATCAGTTCTAATACTGGTCTTCATGTGTCGATGACCTGCTAGCTATGTCCTTATTACAGACACACCTTCTACATAGAACTGACTGAAAAGATACTGCAAGATGCCTTTTCAAATAAAATACGTCTTTGCGGACAAAAATGGAATCTACAGATTACAAAGAGAAACTATTACCCCTATAGATCAGAAAAAGAATATATCATAATGAAAAAAATACCATAATAAATCATTAGAATATTTAATTTATTTCTAGCGGCCTTGAAACATATGCTTATCATCTGTGAAATGAGTGGGCTTTTACAAATGTTTTCTATTTTCAGACTGTGTTCAAAGGTCATTAAAAAAACAGTACTGATAAGAGTATATAGGGCATGGATCATGAAGTGCTCTGAGAGGTACTGATATGAATTACTTCATAATTGTAGTTTCTGTTTGAAGGACTGACAAATAACTGTAAATGACAGCTGTCCCAGATAACAGAGATAAGAAGTAGTGCCTGTCAGATACACATGTTCTATTTGTGGTGGCTAGTCATGTATGGGGGAGACATGGTTTGGGCCAGTCTGGTGCTCATTTCAGTTGCCGTATTTTTTAAGTGAGCCTATTGTTAGTGCCTATTACAGTTGAAAACTGCAGCGCCTATTGTGGATGCAGAATGCTGGTAAATGTTGTCTTTTTGAGTTCCTTGGTGGTGCCAATTAGGTGGCTATCATGTATGCCTATTTCAAATACGTGCAGAGTGAGGGGGCGATTAATTGTGAAGAAATTGATGTAGACAGGACTTCTAATAGTCAACAATGTTACATAAGCATGAAATGATAGTCTATATAATAATGATGTCCAGTGTAGATAAACCAGGGGATGATAGCAGGAGCACAGATGACTTCCTTCTTAACACTACCTTAAAATAATGTTTTAATCACCCAGTTCACGTATGTCCAATCTAATTTCAAGCATGAGCCACAATTAATCATATCAATGAAGGTACAGGTTAAATATTGGCCTTCAGTAACCCATGCTTGTTGTAAGAAGCAACTAACAAGATTGGGTGGTCACGCTCACTGACATGCTTGACACATGTCATTGGTTCCCAATTGCACATATCGATGCTCATGCTGTTGATCACTTGGCTGTATGGTCCAGACTTGATTATTAAGAGACTGCTGCCATATAGCTAAAATATTGCTGAGTGCGGCATAGAGCTAAACTCACTCACTCACCATTACTCATTTGGCTCTTCAATCACATCATGGTGAGAAACAACAAATAAAAGCCATAAATGAGCAAAGTTCATTCAGTATGGCCATTCCAACTTCAGTTTATCATGGCATATCCTTATCAACTGTCGATCATTCTCCTGGCCTGTATACTCGGCACCTGAGTGGGTCATGTGGTAACTGTGATAACGTGGAAGGCAGTAAAGTTATTCAACCCATGTAACTTATGCAAATCATTTCTCTGGTGCGTGCAGTTCTAGCACAGCCATTGGAAACAACATACACTTGTTGGTCACAAGTCAGATTTCTTCACAATATATTTCAGATTAATTGTTACTTAAATTGGATCATTCAGTTGTAAAATTGTTAGCGAAAATTAATGATTTTGTTATGAGCTAGCATATCTTCTTAATGTTTCATTGATCAATATTCCAAATAAAACATGAAACTCAAGTTATCATGTTTAGGCAAATGGTACCAGTGACTCAAGTTATCATGTTTAGGCAAATGGTACAAGTGACTCAAGTTATCATGTTTAGGCAAATGGTACCGGTGACTGAAGGCTCTACTAAAGCTCCCATTCATCTTCAGGTGTTCTTATAACAAGAGTGAGTGAGTTAGTGAGAATGGGAATACAAACTGGGCTTTCACCTTTCACGCAATAGGCCAACTCAGGGTATACATAACATAGATTGGAGTGCAGATTAAATATGGTATTAGTTCATCTTAAGAAACAGGTGTAGTTCACAACAGTGATCCAATTCTACAAAAATACTACATTGAACAAATTGATGTAGATCTCTCTGCTCAGGCATTATGCAAACAGTGATCAGGAAAAACATTCCCACGTCCTCCTTTATCATGCATTGAAATGGGGAACAATTTCACGCTCGTAGGTAATGTGGGAACATTTTAGCCTCTGTGTGAAAATTACATGCTAAATGTTTGGATCCTTAGATGAGCAACTGAATTCAGTTTTACAATGCACCCAGCAATATTCGAGCAATATGGCAGTGGTCTGTAAATAATCACGTCGGGACCAGACAATTCAGTGATCAACAACATGAGCATCGATCTGTGCAATTGGGAACCGATGACATGTGATGACCAAGTCAGCGAGCCTGACCACCTGATCCTATTAGTGCCTCTTACGACAAGCACAGTCGCTTCTAATCGCAAGCATGGGTTTGTTAGTTAAAGCTCAAAACAATTACATTTGTACCAGGGTAAATGCCAAATTTTGGATGTGTTTGGAGTGAGTGTGTGAGTGAGTGAGTGAGTGAAAGAGTGAGATAGTATGGTTTAACACTGTTTCTAGCAATATTCCAGGAAAATAATGGCAGGGACCCCATAAATGACCTTTACACAATGTGTCCATGTTGGAAATCGAAGCCTTGTCTGCAGCATGACGAGTGAATGCCTTCACCATGAGGCTACCCTTCAGCCCCAGTTCTATGCACCCAATGAAGACCTGGTTGAGAAGGAAGTTGCTTCAGCCAGACATTGAAGCATGTGACCCATTATGCCATTCATTAGGTTGCCAGGGCCCCGTTTCACAAAACTCTCGTAAGCCTAAGGTCTCGTAAGTTTTGTCGTAGCCATTGTGCCTCCTATACTGAAACATAGGAGCTACGGATGCTACGAGAAAAGTTACGAGATCTTAGGCTTACGAGAGTTTTGTGAAAGGGGCCCCTGGTCTGTATTTCATTACCTCCATACTTCAACATAGCTGGAATATTGCTGAGTGTGATAAAATCATATACAAAAATGTACACGTAAATGAGCATAAGGCTCTTGTTCAGAGAAATGGATTTAACTAAAGAGTTACAAAAGACAAATGTTACCTCTTCAAGCATACGAGTAAGAGCCCCAATGTCATTGTATGTGCGGGTCATCTGTGTTACCCGGTCCGCACATAGGACTGAAATATACAAAAATTCACATGTCAGGAAGCTACATCATTCTTCAGGCTGATCTGAAAAGATGGAATCAAAGGTCTTAAAACTTGTTTTTGGTATCACCCAAGCATAATCAAAAACAGGTGTCATCATCATCATCATCATCATCATCATCTTATCATTTTTTAAAAGGACTGCACACCTCAAATGTTTCCCATTTAGAGATGTCACCATACATCCACCTCATGTATCAATTCAGTGCATTGTAACCTTTGAATGATTCATGATTTTATACACCTATCAATATTTCACTGTTTTAACACAAATATCTAAGATTCACATTTCCCAGCTGACAGCTGGTTGGTTGTTTAAATCACACGGATAAATTCAGACACATTCTGTTCATTAGCTCAAAAATATTTTTTTCATACCGTGTTTTTTTCAAGATTGGTAATTATGTATCACAAGTTTAAATTTTGGCCTGTTAATGTCAATTCTCAAAATGGAAATAAAATCAATAAAAAAAATGTGAATTAAATGTACAATGTTAATACAAAATCAAAACTTTAATCAATACATGGGTAATGATACTTAATACAATAATAATGTATCACACTGACATATGTAAATCTGTGATATATCGATATGTTTCATTCACTGGTGGTTTGTGGCCTTCAAGTTCCACTCCTCCCATTCACAGTAAAAGAATTCAGACAGTAGTACCATGCTCATCATTGATATCTCCTGGGTATATGTTCCGATAAATCGCACTATCCCCTGTAGTCAATCAGCTAAGTTGCTGTTACAACTGAGCTTGCTGGTGTCAAGAGAGATACAGGTTGCACTTATGAAAGTTTGTTTGCAGTGTGACTCAGACGTTGGGGGAAATCATATAGACAAATTGGCAAATCAGAAACTTTAAAAGATACACATGCAAGAACTCTTTCTACTTCTTTCAGAGTTCCTCCGAATGAATTGTGTTGCCAAGTTTAATCGGTTGGATAATTTAAAAAGCGAAAATGGATTTTAATACACTCACCTTCCCCTCACATATACATGATTGGATAAAAAAGCAGTCTAAGGAGGTAATACAATTTTCGAGCTGTAGATGCATCCACGGTATGGTGGAGATTTATTAGAACGCATACCCTGGAGATATTAAGACTGTTCCATTCTATGTTTTGACTCTGTCCGACATACAACGCTGGACAAAGAATTATCAATAATTGAGTACAGACATAGTACACCACTTGAAAACAATGCACCACATACAACAGATAAAGCTTTGGATCCACTAAAAAGATAACACACATACTTTGTCTCAAGATCTTACCACTGAAGAAACAAACATATTACTTATTTACACTGCTTTTGGCAACATTCCAGCAACATCACAATGGGATCACCAGAAATGGGCTTCAAACACTGTGGGGAAGTGAACTCGGGTCTTTGTCATGAAGAGCAATTGCTCCAATAGGCTACCCAAAATTCCTTGGCTCGGAGCATACAGAACTGAGATCATTAAAACTGGGCAAGGCAGTCAACAGCAACTTTTGAACTGCTCTGAAACATGTATAGGCAAGATAACATATTTCTACAGGGTAAGTAAAGGCAAATCCTCCAGTTTTTTTTCCAGATACAATGTATAATTCACTTAAACAACATCCTATTCATGATGTAGTCAGGCAGGATATGTACATATCTCCTTATTCAATGAAAGGCCGACATACATGTTGACTTACAGACTGACTTGCTATGAACATCTGTTACAAAACAGATTTTAAGTCACATTTGTAAAAGACATTTCCACAAAATTGATTAATTTTAATCCGTATGGATCGTGACAATCCAACAACATGACAGTAAGAGCCAAGAAATGGGCCACACATTCATTGTTCTCATGAGGGCTAAGACCATTGGACTTTGTCCTTCTTTAAGCTTAAAAGAATACCTGGCAACTCCTCAGGTTTTTTTAATCAAGTGTTTGTACAGCAAGGTATGAATTTCTGTTAATTTATTCTCATAATCTGGTGGACAACACAATTACGTAGGATCCACCCTATGTGTCAGCTTTTTACTTATCTAATCGTGTTGAAGTTTGATTGAATACCAAATCACGTGATACAACTATGACATGGTGATGAAGCACATTGTTATCAGTTACTGAGTATCAACTCATCCTTATGTCAGCTTAAACAATGATAAGTGATGACATATCAGCTAATATCATTATTTGATGATAACTTGTTCAGACAGTCTGGTTCAATTTAGAGTGAGTGAGTGAGTGACTTTGGCATTATGCCACTCTTAGCAATATTCCAGCAATATCACACTGTACCCATGTGAGGAATCGAACCAGGGTCTTCAGTGTGCTGAGCGAACACTTTAACTATTAGGCCACCCCATCATCTTGGTTCAATTTAGAACTTAAATAACATGGTTTTGAAATGTGTCCTACACTTCTTCAAATTTCTCTACTTTAATTCAAAGTTTAGATATAAAATTGACCATTTCAATTACATAATGTGCTCCAGTTTGGCAATATCATTAGATCCAAAAACATGCATCCTGATTTTTAACCCATATCTTCTATCACTGTGACATCACGATCATCACTGATAAGTTTCCAAATCAGTAACATTAATATCATATTCATGCATAGACTTTGGCCTAATTAATGTTTTTTATTCATTAGCATAAATTCAAATTTACCACTTTGAGCGTTTTATTCCTATTCCTGTGCAAGTGCAATTTCTAATGGAACAACATTTTTCTTTTAGTATTTGTCAAATTAATATCTGACATAAGTGTGACTATACTTTCAAGATCAATCATTACTTTCAAAATCAATCAGTAATTGATTCATGATCAATAAGAACGGGAAAGTCTCAGAACTACAGTAGTCATTCAAACTTGGAAAAATCGGATCTAATGTTCTCTAAATTATCACATAATAAAATGTGGAAAGATCCAAGTGTAGGATTAACTTTTATGAAGCAACTTAGATAAAGTCAATATTAGCCAATCAGAATCATCTTTCTTGTGTTATATGGCACGTTTAAAACTGATGACATCCATTTCAAATGTTTTGTGAAATATTTTAAGCAAGTTGCAAACTGAATAAAAGAAGCAGCTTTGAGAGGCAATATGTTTTTGTTTAACACTATGTTTTACATACCTTAAACGCTTCTGAGAATATCCTGCCTTTACCTTTTTGAGGTTACAGATGCCAGAAAATACACTCAGACTTTCACTTTCATAATTTCCTAGTTGCATTTCTATTGTTAAATTCTGATGAAATTATGAAATGTGGTGCAATACCAATAGGCAAAGGATGCCAATGTTCCGTCCACATCCGTCAGCATTGAAAAGACCAAGAATCAACACGACCACGGTGCTTAACACATCGTTATTTTGCAGTAGGATACACATACGAAAAATATATCTTTGCAATAAACGTTTACGGCAGTATTGATCTTTAAATTGCAAATGTAAATCAATTCAATCACTTTATTCGTCATGGCAAATAAATATGCATACAAAAAGACAAGAACAAGAATAATTTAACAAACTCACAAGCGATCCCATTTAGTTGACAGCACTAATTCATTTTCAGTCAGTATAAAAAGTTGTATAGTTCATACAAACGGAATCGGAATGTACATACGCGTACATGTGGGGAATTTATCTCTTAAAAAAAATCCGAAATTACAGTCTGTTTGGCGTTCGGGCATGGCATCACAGCAGAATTGCTCAAAAAAGTTTCTTATTGTATTAAGCATTTTTAATCCATGTATATGCCAAATTCAGTTGCAATTTCTGCTTTGGATTTTCCACCCGACTCCACAGCTATGACAGCCTCGTACTTTGTCTCTATTGTCTTCACAGATAATTTTCGCTTTTTAGGTGTAACATGCGATCCAGTTATCCCCCCGGGCTGATCGGATCCTTCGCTGAATTGCTCTACCATGTTACTAACCGTACTGGTTAAAAAAATTGATCCTACACCTTAAATACTAAACCAAAAACAAAACATCAATTTAGATAATCCAACTCCGTTTTCCTCACTTCTCATTTTGTATTTTCAAGGAAATCACATGACCACTAACATAGACTGTCACATGACAACAACATGCGCCATTGTTTGTTTAGAGATATCCTGTCGGTCCGTGATCAACGTGTCACTGGTAACAACTTAATTATGGTTAATTGTTTGAGTAAAGTTCAGTTGGTAAGTGTGCTGACAATGTGTGTATAGATGCGTAGTTAAACATGTCACTTGATTGTTGAGTCCGCTAATCGTTACTTTTGATCTTTAGGTAGCACGTTTATGAGGATGACTTCCGATTGCACGACTGAAGTTTTCAGTTGCAACAACCAGCTTTGACAGTTCGAGACAAAAGGGTAAATTTGTACTTGTTAGAGCCTTTGGGGACCCTAAAATGAGCTCGACACAACCGGGAATTCGACACATCTAGTTCGACATATCAGGGTAAAAATAATGATAAATATAAGGAAATCGGCAGGGACCGAGATGTCAGTTCGACACATCCGAGAATTCGTCTCAACCGAGTTCGAGACAATGGGGTTCGACTGTATATGGTTGCTATGACTGGACTGAGTTTGGTTACACACCACTTTCAGCAATATTCCAGAAAAATCACACCAAGGGACACCAGAAATGGGCTTCACACATTATACCCCTGTAGGGAATTGAACCTGGGTCTTTGGCATGACAAGCCAATGCTTTAACTTCTAAGGCCTAGCTCACTACCTCTATGACTCGAATAAGTGTCAGCACATAAATAGTGCAAAACAGTATCTATTTACATCCCTTTCTTTGAAAATAGGTATGCTTCTTAAGAATTATAGAAACTCTGAACAAAAGTCATTTCCTAATTATATCCAAATTTCACAAGAATTATTAATCTGTATTAAGTAAGGATGTGATTGAGCAGTTTCTCCTATAACACATTTGACGGTATTAAAACAACAGATAGCAACTGAATTCAGTGAACTGACCAAAATTTGTGCCCGCTGACGAAGGTTCTGTAATAATTAACATCTGATCATGCAAAAGTACCTCAAAACACAGTTGAGGTCTTCGATGTAATTATAATAACGATACCATATCTGCGTTATCAAAACTAAATTACCTACTGCAGTTCTTGATTAACACTAGACTGACACAAATTGGAAGACCATGCTATTATCATGGATAACAAAATCAAAGCTAGTGTACCAAAATAAAATAAAAAGTAGCTGACATTCGCTTATACATTATTCAAAAAGAAGTCCACCTCACTTTTAACATTCACACAAATAAAAATGCTTCAAATCATCATCACTGAAAAACAGCAAAACAAAACTGATCTCCTTACACCAAAGTAAAAGATGAGCAGAAACTTACTGCTTCCCAGAAATAATGCAGATGACAAGTTTTCAGAATGGAAGTTCTTGAGACTGTTATGTTCTATTGGTGTCCCGGGAGATGTTTTGGCCATGCGACGATTCAGATTGTCTTCAGATGAACTGGACATCTGTCTATTCCGAAACAGTTTTTCATCAAAGGAAGCTCTGCGTCTTCTTCGAACTCTTCGTTTTTCAACTCCACCATTTTCTGTCTCTGTTTCTGATGATGATGGACTCCTGCAGCGTGGTGTCACATCATCGGACAATGATGCATCATCACTTTGCTCCATGTCAGTGTCAGAGGTTTCCTCGTATATTACATTCCAGTTGACCAGTGGATCATAGCGGATGTCAGACCTCCAGGGATGACTGCTGCTGCTGCTGCTGCTGTTGTTGTTCATATTATCAATGGTCTCCATTTCAGAAATGACTACTGTCCACAATGTTGAAATATTTCACTTTAGATACAGGCCCTCAAGTCCAAATGAGACAAAGTTGTCTCGAAAAGCTGAAAACTTCAAATTCTACATGATTGCAGTTTTCCTCCACTGAACAAAAAAATCCCGGATGATAAAAAGTACAAGAGAAAGTTTTTTTGATCCTTAAAAGATCTCCTATTAGTCAAAGTTTAACTGGACACGGATGGGCTTAATTCCTTCAGAGGTTTCTACATGTGCCTGTCACTAGTCAAGACCTTATCTGAAGCTTCAGAGCCTTTGCGATCTATTTACATGATCACTGAGACTGTCACATGGGCTGTAGCTCCACCTCCTGACAGTCAAGGACACTGATATCTGATGGTGTTTACAATTTTTGTCAGTGATTATTTCAAAGGAACACAAGGCCATATTGATATGGTACAGTTGAACCAATTCACAGTGACTCGTGATGTGTTACAAAAACAAGTTTTAAGAGTTTGGTAAACCCACTTAGTCAGATTTAACTCAACAAGAGTGAACATGTTCAGAAAACCAAAAGCTCCTTTGTCTAGATCTTTAGAAGGTAAGAATTTAATCAATCAATAACATAATACACTTTTTGTCTGATTAATAATCCACCATTTAATTCAAGCACCTCAGAAAAAACATGGTTCATTTCTAAGTACAACTTCTTTGAAAATGAATTTTGAAGTACTTGGAATAACTACAAAAATAAAATAAATGTAAAGGATAGTCTTTCTCCATGAGGCACGAACTATAATCACTCAACAAGGTCATGGATGTGTCAATGTAGGCCAGCGTGACTTTGTGCACGGCCACTGTCCAACTGTCTCAGAGGACTACAGGTGTACTTTTCTTTCTGCCATAACTGTATCAGGTGACTACACGCTTCTCCCATTTACATGTTTCCTGTTGGTGTAAATGTTTATTAAACAGGTGTTCGAGGGGGCCTACGTGCAGAGGTTGTGATTGGCTGACAGGTAATGGGACAGTTCCGTTCAGCATACCTGCAATGTGCTCCAGGTGTTTACAACTTACAAGGGAGACGCTCAGAAAAGAATAACTCGATAATCATAAATCATATCCTCCAAAGACAAGAAAAAAAAAATTGATTATTTGGAATACTAACATGAAGATATTTTTGGTTTAGGTAACATTATTCTTAGGTATAAAAGTCAAGTGGGATATACTTTACTAGGACATTTGACAGTATCATATGGTGCTCTCTATTCAATGAGAGACAGAAAGACCAAAAACACATTTGTGAACGACTTTTCTCACTTAAAACATAACAGGGCTTACGCTGCCATTTTGAACTGTTTCACACATTTAGAATGAACTGTGCCTATGGCTGAAGTAGCTAGCCCACAAAATAGTTCACTAGCCCAAAATCCAGCCCAAAATGTGAATGTAGACACAGGTTTCACTATTAAGCTGCTGACATGGTGAACATTTTTATCAGGCCATAATCTTGACTGATTTAAAGGTGCATTATAATTTAAAAAGTCAGAGAAAGTGATATATTTACAAAATGACCCCATGAAAGTCACTTATAAGTCAGTCGGGCCAGTGACTGTTGACACTTCCTGGCCCAACTGAATTTTTACTAGCCATAGGCTAGTGGGCCAGTGGCTTTTTTTGCAAACTGATTATAGTTTAAATAAAACAAACTGTAGGTGAAAATCTGAGATTCAAACCAAAGGCAAGCATCATCAGGCTACATATTCCATTCTTCATTGTCCAGTCAACAAACTGACATGTCTCTTTCATTGTTCAGTTATTAAGGTAGCGCAATTTTCCTGAATAGAAATTTAGGAGCTATTTGGAGTAAAATACAGAATCTATCAGAACATGAGTTAATTACAATTTTATTTTGTCTTTCCACTATTATCACTATCAAAATACTCCAAATTTCAAATACAAATAATTCACTTCTAACTCACTTTTAACTCACTTTTCAGATTAGTTTGAGAAATTCATTTTGAAATGACACATTCCCCAAAAGTATTAATTCCTCCATGCAGAATGAATAAAACAGCCAATTAATTCTACTTTTAAAAAATATGAACGTATTATTTAAGTATCAGTGATATGCAATTATTCCAAGTCAGTCTCTTACCTTAAAGTTTGATAGTAAAAGTGAATATGAAGGAGTCCATGCAGAATGATCAGAAATTAATTGCAGAATATACTATACTGAGGAAAATCAGCACAACTAAAACGTAAAGAAATGTGATTGTTCTATCAGATGTGTTTTGGAACAAATAGGAAGAAAAATTGGCAAATGAACGTCAAACTGCCAATTATATTAAACATCAATGTAACACACACGTGTCAAGTTTCGACAAATTGTGCAATGGCTAAATGTTGACAAAGGCTTATTGTATCACAAATATACCTGTAAACAGTACATATCTACAATACTACTGATAACCCGAAGACCCAGTCATGAATAGACACGTGAACTTTGCAGTGAATGACAATGAACACACATGCTAAACACATACATCATGTAGACATTCTCACAAACATGTCAACAGTCTGATAACAAATATTTGAGCAGGTATCAAATCCATAATGTATATCTGGCAATTAGGTCACACATTGTAAAACAACAGAAAGTTACCTTTGAGTATATTTTGAAACTTTACTTCGGACAGCCAGGTAAACTCATCACTAGGTGTTGATAATATGAAATAAGCAAGTCTGTAACAGATCAGCTGATGTGGGTTGTTGCTGATGTCTGTCACATACACCTGATACAGGACTGTCCACACCTGTTGTCTACCTGATTGTTGTGATGTAGTCACTCCAACCTTGACAGACAGGTTTTCAAAACATAATTCTGTGCTTCAGTATATGAATTCAAGTTTATTTTAAGTCATCAGATAGAATTTTGAAACATTTTTGTTAACTGTCAATTTATTAGTTTTTTAATACTCCTATATTAAACTCATTACAAGTTACTTACTATTAAATAATTTATTTTCGCTATATATTTTACAACTGTTTATATAAAATGCCATTCTGTCAACATACTTATTTAGAAATCACAGGTATTGTATGCTTGTACTTTTTCATAAACACTTAATATTTTATAACAGTTATTGGATTTCTTGACATAATAAAAATTTCTTTATTCCATGTGGTTTGTACAGTGATTCTCAGAGGGTCTAGTATTTAAGATTGAGCCCTGTTTACTTTCAACAGCTGATTAAATATGCTGAGTGTTTTGACATCTTAAATCCTACATGTAGAAGATAAGTTAACTATTTTGTCACTTCAGTCAGTTTAAGTCAAGTAATTGGTATTAGTGTCAGTACATAGGACAGTAGATTTGTAGTAAAGTTTCAAGTCGATATGTTATCGCTCCCTGGCTTCCATTCTCCATTCACCGCAAAGATAAGACACATTCACATTCTTTCACACATTCGCTTAATTTTTAGAAGGTAAACATGCATTTAGTTGAAAGGTATTTGCAAGTAAAAAAAATGTTAGTGTGTATTTGAGGTATGTGAAATATGGGACATATCGCTGATCGGTTCTCATTCGCCAATGAAATACTACACACCATTGCTGGAGTGTTTCCAGTTATTTCTTCAAAAACAGCTTTTACATACACCTTTAATTCTTATGAGGGGAATATACCATCAGGTGAAATGTGTTTGCAAGTAACAGTGATAGTTTCATAATCTAAACAAAATGTTAGGGTTTATGTGATGTGTGTGAAATATATGACATATCGTCAATCTAATCTGATCCGCCACTGATGCTTGTGATGCTTGAGGGTTATAGTTCCATAACTTCTTTCTTTCTTGTTGATCTTATTATTTGACAAATCTGAAAAGGTGTTTACAATGCTTTATGACAGTTTTACCCTTTCTGTTTTTTTGACGGGTGTGTGACAGATTCAGTTAACATTTTGTTAATGTCCATGCCATTCCCCACATGCAATAAGATATCTGAATTAATTATTAATGTAAACAAAAATGTCTCAAAGTAGATTTTTTTAAAGGACAGCTGATGTTACCACATGTGTTCTTGCGATATGCTTGTGTTCTTTAAAAAGGGAAAGGGAAGGCTGCAGTGTATCATTTATTCTTTCATTCATTCACATATGTACTTCTTTCTGTTATTCTTTTTCTTATTTATTTACATATAATTCTTGCTCTTTATTCTTACTATAATTCATTCATTCACTGTAAAGTTCTGACTGATATAATAAACTGGTTAAAGTTCTGGTAAACACAGCCGGAGTTGTGCTGGGAACGAGAAAAGTCACTGTGTGCACTGGAGCATGATGAGGCACACATTAATTAGTACAAATGGTAAAGAAAGCAAGCAGTGACCTATCCCTGTTGTAGATTGCCCCTGAGATTATCAAACAGAAACCACATCCATAGTGGTGCCTCAGATTTGGGTCATGCAAGGAGTCAGTTCCATAGCCCTGTTCTTCCTCCATTTCAGGATATGAGCATGCAGAGCCCACAGGGTTTACATTAATAAAAAGTCATTGTTTAATTCTGAATAATTTTGATTAAATGGCACTGGTGACATACCATGTTTCTTCTACTGATTCATGGGATGAAAGCAAATTGAAAATCCAAGCAAACAATCTTAATGTTGGTTCACAGCAATATTTCTTTGAAATAATTATGTCTGCAAAAATATTTCAGCCATATGATAAATGGAAGTAACAGATGGTCATAAAAGTTGTCCATCTATATATTATCCTTTCCTAGTGCCCCAACTTCTAAATGCTTCTCCAACAAGTCATGTGATGTATGTGAAGAAACCTTTATCAAAATTAGTCTTTGAAATGCAGGATGTAAAACCTACAACTTTTGCTCCAATATTTTCAATACAATCTGGAATGATTCATTGTCTTCATCCTTCAACAATCACTTTTGACAAACCAAATTAAGCACATTCACTGGTAAGTGTTAGAGAAACAGATTGGGTTTAATGCCTCTCTGAAAAGTACTTCTGTTAAATCACACCATGTCATCATAATATGGGCCTAGAGCCTACAGGTGATGTTTACCACTGCAATGAAAACCTGTAATATGTGCATTAGGCTGACAAATCATGAGACAGAATGATTCAAACCCATGACATAGCTTTCTGGCACATCTAAGCGAGGCATGTACTGCTTAAAGCGAATGGAAGCACCTTAGATAACCAAGCCAGAAATATGGTCCCACCCACAAGTAATGACGACAGCTGAGGTTACTACACAATTAACGAATGAGGGTTCATTTCAGAACATCATTTGTGTAAAAATTGGGTGCATACTACAGTTAAACAGCTTCAGCTTATTCCAGTTAATGTTTGACACTGGGGGACTATGTTTTATAGTTTTATCAAATCAGTAATAGAACCATCTTCTAAAAATCTTGCAATATTAAAAAAACTCCTAATAAAATGGAAATTCTGTTTTGTCTGTGACACATAAAATCTTTGAGTGGTCATTTAATTTGCTCACCATAGCTAAAAACCTAACATGCCACATAATTGTTCATGAGATAACTACAGGTATTTGTTTCTGTAGTACTTAAACATAAGAAATATGATGAAACAAAGAAAAATGATGCCAAACATAGTATAAATTACAAAAACAGCATCCAAAACAAAATATTACCAAGAAATTTTGAAGAAAGTGATACCTCTGAAGACTGCCTGGTCATAAATTAAATCGGCAACTAATACAAAACCAGATACATATTTCACGTTTTCTGTCTGACTTCTGAATACAGTTTGTATTTTTTAATGCCTTGTAAAAACAAAAAAAAATTCTTTTGCTTGATTAAGTTTGCAGATAAAACACTGAAAAAAACCCAAATATTATCTAAACATAAACATGATTTGGGTGTAACTAGTGTTTTGATGTTGTAATTGATACACAGGACTTACTCATTTACCATTTAACATCCCAATCTGCAGTTTTCCTATTTGATGACAGCATCCTGTTCAAAATCCAGATATTGATGTCATGAACTACAATCAACATATTCAAAGGTGAATGACAATCATTCAGCTGAGTCATCATGTCTCAGACAACTGCCTCCATAATGATACTCCATAAACACAGCACCATCTGAGGTCCTATTCAAATTCATGCTAAATGGATGTGCCACACTTCAGAAACAGCATAAAAGTTACACTGTAACGACTGCCAACATATTCAACATTATGAGAACTGTTGTGAAATGAAAGTCAAGTGACAACCTTGCTGCCTGCACTAGGTGTGTATTATCAGAAGAACAGGATCTTTTCACATGTTATATAATCACTTAGTGTCAGCACTGTAATACTGCAATGATTTGTGAGGTTGGTTTCATTATTTTGAGTTCTTCAGTCCCTTCCCGAACAGAGCATGAACCTCTCTTGGGTATGAATAATTATTACACTATTAGTTGTAAACTGTCACTGCTATCTCTCTAGATGTATGCAGTGATTTCAGACTCATAATATTGTTGTTTACAATGCTGTGAAACGACATGTAGGTCACACTGACCTGAGGCAAGAATGCGCACATGCAACTTCACACGTTCCAGATTTCTAATGACAAGAAAAAGTAAAACTACCTTAAACAAATATACAACACCCTTTATCAGCATTTAAATGTCAAATTCAACCAAGTTAGATTAATTTATGCCGGTATAATTTTATTCAACTCAGAAAGAATACAAACTAATGATATTAACCTGACATATGACCACGATTTAACTGTTAAAACACACTTATAACTGGTCTGATGGCATTACTAAACCAAATACAAGTATATTCAAACCATCTTTCACTAAATGTTTCAAAAACAGTCTGTTGCAATGTCAGTGTTATATTTTAATGACTTAGAACCATTATAATATATATAAATGACTAAAGACTCAGTGAAAACTTTTTCAGTATTGGGACATTTGTTTTTAAGAGTAAACAAGATTTTAAAATACCATCAGATGACTATCATCAGTTTCTACTGTGGATGGAAGTATGGAAACAAGTCTGGTGATCATGTCAGGCTTTTTCTTCATTATAATCTAACCGATTAGGGTGTGAGCAAAAGATGAAAACGGATGCAAAACTGAAACCTGATTTGAAACCATTCTATTTTTTCAAACAATACTTAAAAAATATAAATTTTGAGTTGGAATATTTCCAGGAAAGGATAAGTCATGAGGGATTATATCTTAAAGAGTCTTAAGCATTTTAGCTCCCATGGAAAAATAGAAATTGTTTCACAAGTTGCCTTTGTACTGTCAGTCAACATGTGGCTAAGAAATACCATTAGTGGAATCTGCCAGTTGAGGCTTTATCAAGCAGAAGTGTTAAAATCCAAAAGAGGCAAAGATCCACTCATAAATAACTTTGAATGAGAGATACAGAGCAATTTTCATGTTAAAAAGAAGACAACCAGTCACTGCATTAGGTGTGTTTCTATTTTGAAAGACAAACAAATCACTGTGTAAACATATGTTTCTGTTTTAGATCTCCATTTCACGTTGCCTTCCCATGTGTGAGATGACTTGGCATGGACCTACTCATGTAAACTGAGGCATTTTAAATTAGCTTAAATTTTAAAAATATTTCTAAGTTTGGTTTCAGAACTTGACCCTTGATCTGCAGGGTCAAGCACATGTTTACATGTGATGTGAGTCTAACATGCCATTCACACACACTGCATTCATTCTGTAGATGGAGGAATTTGAAGAACTTGCACATGCAAATATAGTAAATGCATAAATACGAAATATATGTCTGGCAACAATGCATCATGTTCCATGTACTGACTGTAAGTGTGTTTGATTATAGTGTCCATCCATTTCCCATTCTCATTGTGTCATTTTTTTATCATAGTGTCATCTGTTTCCCATCCTGAATGTTGTCTTGACCATAGTGTCCTCTGTTTCCCATCCTGAAAGCAGTGTGTTTCATTTTCTGAATGTAGTTTTTGACCGTCATTACCTGTTTCCCGTAGTAAATGTAGTGTTTGACCATAGCCATCTGTTTCAACTCCTGACAGCAGTGCATTTCATATTCTGAATGTAGAGTTTGACCATAGTCATCTGTTTCAACTCCTGACAGCAGTGCATTTCATATTCTGAATGTAGAGTTTGACCATAGCCATCTGTTTCAACTCCTGACAGCAGTGCATTTCATATTCTGAATGTAGAGTTTGACCATAGTCATCTGTTTCAACTCCTGACAGCAGTGCGTTTCATATTCTGAATGTAGTGTTTGACCATAGTGTCATCTTTTTCCCATTCTGAATGCAGTGTGTTTCAACTGGCTGAGGTTCAACAGTTTCATATCCTGTTATGCTTGACCACTGCATTATCTTCTCTAAATCTAACTGTAGTGTGTTCAAACCATGAGTGCAACACTTGTTTCTTTAATGTTATGTTTTTGACCACCATGCATCATCCATGCTTCACATCTTAACTGTCATATAAGCAACTGAGTACAAAATAATTACATAGAAAAAATCATATCTTGTCAATTCTATGAAAATCGTCTTTCTGACAAACACAAGGTTATTGTGATTAAGACATTAATTTACTTACAAAGCACAATACATTCCTTGAGAAATCCATTTTTGGACAAAATAAATTTATTATGAATGTTATCCCTAACCGGGTTTCTGCCAAAACTAAATCATTTATTAGTTTGGCCTTACATCATACATTTGTTGATTTTACTTCAAAGTAAACCATTACTGGATATCAACCAAACTGAAACATGCATACTTGACATGACAGACACGACACGGCCAGTGCAAAACATGTCTACAGTTGTTGGAGGAATACATGTACACTATTGAACAGCAACAAATACAGAAATAGATATAAGGTACATGACTCCATACAATATACAGCACTTCTATAACAGGGGGGCGTATGGTAGACCTGCTTGTTAAGATTTCCAAACAGAAAAAATAGTCAAAACAAGTATCTTTGTATTGGTGGTTTCGGAGAAGCAATAAAAAAATGCCATGATGGCTGTATGTCAAGTAATAAAAAGTAAATAGGTGTATTTGCTTTTTGCATGCTTGACAGTTATATTTTCAAAACAAACATCATGGTATTTGGCTTCAGACAACAACAAAAAAAAGAAAAGAAAAGAAAAGAAAAAAAGAAGTTATGGCTGAATGTGTATAGTAAAAGGAAAAATACTACATAAATTTACATTTTATTTTCATTAAAAAACCTGATAATGGCCACAAATACATACAACTGAATGCTTGCATTTCTGTTTCAGAATTGTAATAACAATTTGTGGTACAGAATAAAAAAAAAAATAAATCGATAGCAACACATTCATTTATGCACATGAACTCCTGCTAGTATCATAATCAACACAGTTAACATAAAGGAACACGTTGCTATCCATGTGACATGTTAATCGCCACTGTAGCTTCTTGCAGCCCAAATGATTGACACAGAAACAGACAAGGCCCATGTTCTCAACAAGCAGGCTAAGGTGGGGTCAAACAGTGCTGTCTAGAAATACCACTCACCTTGATTTATTTCTGCATAAATAAGGCAAAAAGAGAAATATATGAAAACATCATCTCGGTAGAGAAGTGTCTGTACAAGAAACATACCTGTCTGTCGTCTATTACATCAACAAAAAGGAATGCACTGCACTGATTGTCAATTGCCTGTCTGTCAATTGCTCTCTGCCATTGACAACCTGTCAACTGACATGTACATGCGTCAAAATGGTGTTTTTTTAAACTGTGAGTTTACTATATAATCATATGATGAAAGAGGTCCTATAAATATTTCTGACAAGAAGTCATCCATATAAATGGTGACAAGTGTGAAATAATTAAGTGTATAAAGGTTTAAATATAAACTATTAACCCTTATACATTTACTTACTTCACAAGGGAAGGAACAGCACTCGTTTTATGAAAAATGATTTTCTTGGTAAAATTGCCATAAAACATGCAAATGAATGAATGAATGAATGAATGAATGAATGAATGAATGAATGAATGAATAAATGAATGAAATGAGGTGAAAGACTAAATATAAAAAGACGAAAAGAGAAAAAGAAAGAAAATCCTAAACAGAGACAGAGAAGATATAACAGGCAAAGTTGTGTACTGTGCTGCTTTACAAAAATCAGTTTATGAAGTGCAAATTTTAAAGGAGAGGTATTATCAAAAGAATAATGTCTCTGAGGTAAGTCTGCATGGAGTATAGCGAGTGGACAGGTAACATCTTTCTCATATAATATATACCAACTGTATAAAAGGGATCAGAGTATATTTAAAATGTCTAAAGATGATGTGTCTAGTCTGAAATTATTAGAAGTGCTATCAACATTTTGGTATGTTTCATTTAGTCATTTAAATATGACACTGTGGTATTTTGGACTCTGAAGCATCACTGAGCATAACAAATTCAGTAACTGCACCAAAATGCCACAATGAAAAGAGAAAGAAATCAAAATCTGTATCTCAGTCTTATATTAATTTTTATAGACTTCTGGCATTCCATAATATATCGTGACTGCATTAATAGCAATATGTAGAAGGTGGTGCAAAATCAGTTTTGAAAACTTTCAACTGATGAATACTCACTGAACTCTGAAGTAAGCTTCACCCTACTACGCAAACACAAACACATTTAGGAAAAGGACTGGTTGCCCAGGCTAATGTAAACCTGAAGAACATTACCTGAATGTTATGCACATAATTCCTAATGTTTTCATTTCATTTTCAACAGTCAAGTTTATTTCCAAATTTTCATAATTAAACCAAAACACTTGTGAACTATCTAGGCATAACATTTTCATGAATAATATTTTGAGTGAGTGAGTTTAGTTTTACGCCGCACTCAGCAATATTCCAGCTATATGGCAGCGGCCTGTAAATAATCAAGTCTGGACCAGACAATGCAGTGATCAACAACATGAGCATCAATCTGCGTAATTGGGAACCAATGACATGTGTCAACCAAGTCAGCAAGCCTGACCATCTGATCCCGTTGGTCACCTCTTATGACAAGCACAGTCGCTTTTTATGGTAAGCATGGGTTGCTGAAGGCCTATTCTTCCCCGGGACCTTGATGGGTCTAATATCTTGAAGTATCATGGAACTGATTCTGTTTGTGAGTTTTTTTCAGAAAAATCTGTTAAGACAAATTTAACCGTGTTCGGCCTTCAGTAACCCATGCACATTGTAAGAGGATTGGGTGGTCAAGCTTGCTGACTTGGTTAACAAGTCATTGTATCTCATTTGTATTCATGTTGTTGATCACTGGACTGTCCGGTCCAGACTCAATTTCTTACAGACTGCTGCCATATAGCTGGAATATAGCTGAGTGTGGCATAAAACAATACTCACTTCCTAAGTCAAAATGTGGTATTCATTGGTACACTTCAAATGGCTTGGAATTTGTATCTACATCACTGTCAATAGCATGTGTGATCTGAAGGTCATTCATTCCCATTGCATCTCTTATGGAATATAGTCAATCACCACTGCATCAAGGTTCATGCTTCCTCAGTAAATACCCACAGTTATCCAAGGTTTGATGCAACTGCAAAATGGTGAATTCTGATAAGGAATATGAGAGTGACCAAGCCTTTTCTTCAAGACAACCGTAAGTTTGACTCATCAAACTTCAATACAAATGTGCTTGACTGTAATGCACATTAATTTGAGCAGTCCTAAACCAACACTAACCAATTCTCTTGATATGCTATTTGATGCAACACTTTCTGCATGATTCTGTGCTGGAGAGTTAAATTTTATTTCTGTTTTGATGAAGTTTGGTATACTGAATCTTTTTGAAAAATATTAAAAAATGATGTGGGAAAAAAATAATTCAGAAACATTTTATTTGGAGGGTGGCTCAGACTCTAAAAAATGCAAACACAGCATCATTTAACACTTTAGTTTACATGCTCCATTATCAAATAACTTTAACATTCTTAATAATTAATACAAATTTAAATTTTATGATTCTACATGGATTTGAATTGTAAATTGTTCAAATGATCTTCACATAAAATTCAGCCTATATGCAGCCATCATTCCTTTATCCAACACGTGAACAACCGCATCTCAATAATAAAATTTGATACACTAAAATATCGACATGCTGAATAGTTCCTCTAGGCCTATTCTATGCATACAACAGCTCTATACCACACAGTGTGTATATCATTTTTCAAGCTATACTCCAGATATTATGGCTTTATTCAAATACATATACCACATAAGTAATCATATAGGTGTGGCAACACATGGTGATGGCATCAATATTTAATGGTATGAACAGCCTCAAAGATGAAATTTGACATTGTCTGCCATGTACTTAACGTGAAATCTATAACTTTCATGTTCAATGAGTCAGGATGCTTTTGAAAGGGTCTGGCTTTGTTATGTCAAAATTTGGTATCCATTTGCTTTGTTGCACGGTGTAGCAGTATATCTATAAATGAACCTCAGTGGTCAGTCATTCCCTATGCATGGTTGTTATCATATCCTCATTGTGTAGATAGGTGCTCTAATTGTTGACCAACCTGTGAAGGTCTGGGTTAGAATATTGGCATTCACTAACCCATGCTTGTTGTAAAAGGCGACTAAACGGGTCAAAGGTTTTCAATTTGTGCGGTTCAATGCTAATGCTGTAGATCACTGGATTGTCTGGTCCACATATGATTATTTACAGATCTGTTACACAGCTGGAACAGTGCTAAGTGGGGAAACAACAAACAAATGAACAAACAATTTCTTGGCACCTCTTTCAGAAACTTTACACTTTACAGACTTCAGATGTCTGTAACAATTCATATCTGCCTTTCCTTGACGTCAGTGTGCGTTAATGCATGTCACAGCAGTCGACACCAGGAATCACACATGGTACCCTGTGGAGCAAACCCATGAAGCCAGCAAACACTTTCGCCACTAGACTACCTCATTATCTCTCTCTGCTTGGATATGTTGTGAGATGACAGCTGGTCCCTGCCGCTATAAACCTGTGACTAAAGCAGAAGGACAAACCCGACTGTGGATAATCAACATCTTTCACCACACTGCCTCAGGCCATACTTAACTGATGTCCTTTCAATACACCCTGGACAAATTCAGTAAACCATGTAAAATGCTGTAACGATCTCAGGGTTCAGAAGAAATGCACATAACAAACTATGATCAGAATGAACTAAAGGTAGCAGTGTGCACTTGAGTCAATGATCATAACTGTAGATTACTCACGGTATACAAAATCTAACTGTGGGTTTTCAGCTTACCACGTATCAATTGGCCGATTATGCAATTTCCTTGTTCTTTGACACTGTCCTCATCAGTATTCATACTACATGACAGCAATTAAATCTGGACCACATAATCTAGTGACTGATATCATGAGCAATGATCATTGCTATTGGAGTATACATTTCAACAATGTAACAAAACGTGATCCCAGAATTTCTTGATTTGAAACAAGAAGAAAGAAATAAGCCCATGCTTTAACAAACAAGGTAAACGGCCACATTTTCATCAATGAATAACTGAAGAATATGCATTTCAAGACTGGTAGACTGTATTGCTCAACTCTTGATTAAATTTGTGTGTTACTCAACTTTCACTAAATGTGACAGTGCACTGACTACTGAAAATGGTATTGTTTGTTTCTCTGGCTCTTGACAATTTCTGCAAATGTCTAAATGAAAAGAAGTGCACTGACCATCCACAAATGTATTCCTTGAAAAAACACTATTCTCTGGATAAGATAACCTTTGCAAATTTCTACATGACCACAGCATCATAGAATCCCTACAGGCTGATAGGATACACACACATTTGACTTGCCAAACAACACAGCATTGATCTGTGTAGGAGCTCTATTCAAACAGCTACCCGGGACTGTAAATCAATAATTCATAAGATATTTATCTTCACAAGGACACTTCAATAACACTGCTTTGACAACACCACAATGCAGATTTCCAAATATTCCAACCAGTCTGCCTTATCTGTCAACTCCAATATTCATAATCAGCGGTAAGACACACAAACAAAAGAAATCTACACCTGTAATCAGACTGGGTGCATTTCAGACATCTATTTCAGGTATCTTACCTTGTAATCAAAATCAGTCTCTGGTAATTAATGTCCAAATTTCACAGCAATGGGCGGCTATTTCCTTACAAATGAAATAGACGATGTGCCAACAGGTAAGTACAACAGGCTACACCCAGGTGTAGCACCTCTGTACAACAGCCAGTGCGAATCAATGAACCTACATCTCCAGCCACTGGGATGCTGACAAGCCTGAGCTAACAACCGCACTAACGTAACCATGGAGACAACATATATAAAAGCATACTTCCTCAATAGGGCTATGAACAAACAATGAACGACAACATCAATGTCGTGTTGATTACAGTTCTAACAATGAATTAACTACACTGTCTTTGATGTGAAATGTACATGAACTGTTTGGTGACACTTCATACACACAAACCAAGTGGGAGATATTACTCCAGCCAAACATCCCACGCAAACAGAAACACCATGACTGAATTTTATCATCATAATTTGCTCAGCTCTATTTCATTCGACTGTAATCATATCAATTTTGGAGCAGATTAAATTATTTTTGGACAAATTAAAGGAAATACAAACTGCTTGCATTGACAGATTTTATTTTCATAATTAATATTTACCCTTTGAAATATAGTTTTAATATCATAAACTAAATTATGACCACAAAATACATATTCAGTGGAACATAGTACCTTTAGTTGTTTGCTTTTGGCAAATTCAAGCTAGAGTTGTTTCAAAACAATTTTATTTATGCTAGTTTTGGAAAAATACGATGTAAACTTATGATACAAAACCCTTAGCAATACACAGAGTCTGCACCATATAAAATATAATATGTTCAGAAGATATTCACTGGGCAGACATTTTAAGATAAGGAGAGCTGTCAATTTGGCCAACATTAAAATCTTCAGGACATGCAATCTAAGCCCAAATAATTGTTGTCATAAAATTAATTTCAACTCAATAAACTTCTCGATGCATTATTAATAGTAAATATCAATATTTCAAAGTGTCCTATATTTATATCAGCCACTCATGCTTGAAGGAGTCCTTAATCAATGCTGCAGGACTCCAACACCACCACTATAACAGCCATAACAAATACATGATGTAGTGAACACTCTTGGGAAAAACGTCAAGGAATAAGATTCCGTTTTGAAGTATTACACATTTATATCTAACAAGACAAGCCTGAATGTAACACTTGGCCATGTTTCATAATCATTGTTTGTTAAAAAGTGCATTCTTTAAAAGTAATTATCAAAATTTTGAAGCATTTTGACATATAATTTATCATATCACTGGGAGTATTTAACACAACTAAAAAGTTAGGTTTTGTTTGCTTACCACCGAAAATCAAGAGATCTACAGTCACACATTTAGATTTAACTGACAAAACATGGATTTCAAATATCCTTTAGTAAGTAAACTGACATGAATGATGAATGATGGCCTCTGAGAGTCAAGATAAATACACTGAAACTTCACAGCATTTAAGTACACCAAATATCTTGTCCCAAGTATCTAATGTGTCGTCTAATCTAAACACAATGATGACATCCCACTCAGGACTCAATACACGACTGAAGTTTAAGTAACTACTAGATTTACGGAGAATACAAATAGTCCTTCAAATGTGTTTGACAAACAGCGACTGTGTCAACCCTGATCCATAAAGTCAGTTTTCTCACACACCTCAATATCATCAGTTATCTGAAATACCTCACGACTTCCCCAGATGAGACATCAAGGTGAGTATAACCAGTGTTACCTCGTGATAAATGCAGAGTCTGTCTGTTATTACTGAAGTTACCCAAGGTTACAGCACAAGACTCTCCGTCTTCCAAGTCAGCCCATCTTATCTGCTTTAATGACTCACCTGGTGTTGAAACAGGCCGACCAGGATTAAAACCTTGAGGCTGTTGCTCCCTGATTTAATTAATACTCTACTGCTTCAATGTGTAGTGTGTATACGCCTCTGGAATTTGTTTTTTTACTGTCACGTACACCAGTGGAGTTTCTGTGGATCCTGCACCAAGATTTACACTTTGCACAGATACAGCTTGTTATGTAAACGAGGACAGCCAGTTGAGATAGCAAGGTAATTTACAAAGTTAAGATGAATGCAAATAATCTGAGAAGCAAATACTGTTTAGTTGTTATTTTAACTTTTTAGTGAGTGAGTGAGTGAATTAGTGAGTGAGTGAGTGAATGAGTGGGAGGAAAAAGTAATGCTGGCTTCAGATGTTGGTAAACCTGACATGAGCTTTTAGTGCTATTGTAAGTAATGAACTTAAAATGCTCATATACCTTAGCAACTGAGTGAGTGAATTGAATTTTATATCACTTTCAGCAATATTCCAACAATATCACGACAGGGGACACCAGACAAGGGCTTTACACACTGTACCCATAATGGGAATTGAACCTTGTCTTTTCGCTTGATGAGTGAATGCTTTAACCACTAGACTACCCCATCGCCCTGTTTAACCAACTGTATACACTGAAACCAAAAATAACACCACAAATTGTTTTATCTCATGAAAGCTCACTATGCAGCCTTACATTATTAACTTAACATAAAGTTTTCTTTAAAAACTCTCTAAAAGATGAAAACTTTTGTACAAATGGAGATGAAAAGGATTGGACATGGATTGCTGTCAGCACAGGAATAAAAACGTATTTCCTTGTGAACTCTGGACCTACTCAAAATGAAGCATTGAGTTGATTCAAGTGTTGTGTGATTCAAGTGTACACAACACTCTACGAGATGTCATTACCCGCCCTAAAATCAAACCCACGCATTTACTCAAAGAACAGACCACTAAGTGAGATGTCACTGCACTTCAAACACAGCTGAGTTCACTTCTTAGAGATGACTTGAAGAAAAGTGAGTTAACTGAATCTTACAACAGTAACCACAGACCCTATCCACCACTATCATAAATGAAGCTCATAATTAACTGGGGTAAGCGATGAAACCTAGTGGTTAAAGCATCTGCTTGTCAGACTGAACGTTGGATTCCCCACATGGTTACCATGAATGAAGCCCATTTCAGGTCCTCACTGTGATATTGCTGGAATATTGCTGAAAGCAGAATAAAACTACACTCACTCATTCACTTATAAATAAATGAGCTAAGAAAGTTATTCAGACCAGACACACACATTTTCCTTACTTCACCATCACTGTATGACTAGCCTGGCAATTCTTTCCATGTCCTACAGTCAAATAGCCTTAAGGACTCTATTTAACTGCTTAAAATATAACTGCTAGCTTGTTTTAAATATATAGATGAAAACATTTTGGAGGAAATAATTTTTGTTTTTTTGTTTATGTACACAGCACAAGATGTTTAAGCAGTCAGTGATTGAGTATGGTTTTATACGCCACTTTTAGCAAATACTCTAGCAATATCACAGCAGGGGACACCAGAAAAGGGCTTCACACACTGTACCCATGTAGGGAATCAACCTGGGTCTTCTGCATGACAAACAGATACTTTAACCACTAGGCTTCAGTACTGCCCCATATTTGCCTGTGGAGCAGCCTAATTCTCCATACCTGAATGTCACGTGGGCAATGTTACCTTGATAACTTACAGACAGGTAATAAATCAAGCAGATAACAGGTATTTGTAAAAAAAAATAACAGTCAGTTACCTGAAATTATATACAATAAATGTACCTTTTTTCTGAAGCCTGGACTTTTCACAGGTTACAGGTTATCTTACTGGATCTCCTTTAAATTTAAGTGGAGCTGTTTGTTTTCGTCCAAATCATATTTCTTCAGAGACTAAGCATAAGTCAAGCAATATATTATACATGAGCTTTATTACATGACATATGTTAATTAAGACTTGATGTATTGGCTTGAGAAACAGAACAGAAAGGAAGTCATGTGATGGTACAACTGTTATTTGGCACTTGACAAAAAACCCAACACGACACAATAAATGTAAAAAGACAGTTAAGTACAATGTTTGATTGAGGAGATGTCAGTTTTCAAGAAGTCTGCTGTACTAGCATTAACTAGTGTCCCAACATAAAAAAGATTATATAATTGCTCTCAGCTCTTTGCAATCTGTATGGCCATGAGCACATATAACTATGAAATGGCCTGCTGCCCAAACCAGTCTTACAGCCTTACATAACACTGACTATTACAGTAAATATCATTACGTGCAGCGTAGCAGCTGTCCAATACCTGCCTATTTCAGCTATGTACATATCAGCGACTCAGTCTACGTATCTTGTTGACATCCCTGTTGGTGATTCACTGCACAGTAAGCTGAGAAGGGGTGTTCGTTTCAGCAGGAAGTATGTCTAATTTTGCATAGAGGATTGGACAGCCACTGAGTGTAGACTGTAGCAGAAAATACCATTGTAATTCAACTGACATCAATAGCTGGTGATGGAGGCTGTCCAAATTATTCCATATACTTCACCTTCATAATACTAAAAATATGGATAATGATTATGCCTTCACATAATGTATCCAATTCAAATATCGTGGAAATCCGACGGGTTGAAATGAAAGTAGCTATCTTAGCTTTACCACTTATCTCACAAGACGTTTCAACATTATACAATGCACCATGAAATTACAACACAAGGACTAGTAATATACTAGTAACTCCTATCAATGAATCTTTACAGTGAGTGAGTGAGAGAGTGAACGAGTGAGTGAAATCCATGAGCATAGGTATGGAGCTGACAAATCCAAAAGCATAAGTGGGCAGGACACACAACTCGAAATCATGATCTCAGTTCCTGACACACCCAAGGCAGGGAACTCTGCACAGTGAATTATGGCACCTTACACAAATGGACCAGCTGTCTTTCCATCTCCACTAAGGATGGTAGTATTGATTAATGGAGGTGTGTATTATAAAACACAAGTCCAATGTCTTGTGAGACAACACTGACAACTGGCTTGATGATGCTGTTTAATCAAACAATCAATGTGTCTGCATAAAACTGCTTAGACAAGAAAATGTTCAAACTCAATGCTCATGCTGTTGATCACTGGATTGTCTGGCTCGATTATTGACAGACCGCTGTCATTAAACTGGAATATTGTTTGAATGTGGTATAAAACTAATATAATTCCTTTTGGCACAATTGTATAGACGTAATTTTTAAGTTGTCATAGAATCAATAGTGAAATTTAACACATTTTCGTATTTGATTTGGAGACAGGTGTTTTTATTAACCCCCTAAGGAAGGTCATTTACAAAGCATGTGGCATTACTACACACCTAAAAGGAACAAGTGTGGAATTAACTTGATCATACATGTATATCCACATAAGGTAACCCCTGCAGAGATTCAGAATATCAATTGTTGCTGTTCCTTTAACAGTACACTCGGGATTCAGGAAACTACAGCTTTCAGCTAAATGGACCAGAAAATCCATGATTCACATCATAGGCATCCAACTAAGGAATTCTGAAACAATAAGACACATCAACCATGCCAGAGAAACTGACCATCACATCAAAAACCTCCATATGCTCAGCATGGGTATCTGGAAACCAGATCTTCGCCGGATCAAGTGGACAAGAATTAGTCAATTAAGCAATTAAATATCCTTGCTATTGGAGGCATCTGAATGGAGTGTAAAACCAGGCTTAACTGTAGGTCATCTAGTCGGTTCACTACTTTCACTTAGCCAGAGTGTAACAAACTGTCTCTCCCTACTGCCTAGCCCTCCCTGCAATGCACAGGCCAAAAATGAAGCAAGTCTAGATTTCCTCAGGTTCTGTATTTCTCATCTTATTGGGTTACTTTTCAGTTTAAATGGGTTCATTTGTTAATCTAAAAAGTACATTTATTCTGAAACTAAACATTATTCTGTAGGTCACCATGCATTGTGGGATGTTAAACATAAATCCTCATGATATCAATCACTGGTTTGTCATGTACTCACATACTTTTTACATGACAACATAACTGAAACATTTCCATGCGCGGCAATACATGATAAGCAATACTGAGTCTTGCTCTGACATCACTAACTCTTCAGAAACGAAAAGAAACTAAAAACGTAACCATGGTTACTGCGCTTGTTAGTAAGCATTTTAATACAAATCTTGGGATTTAAGGGAATATTTTTTTAAAAAAATAAAAATATTTTCATTAGTGAACAATATATGAGGTCAAGGAATCAAACTGTTCCCATGACAGGTCCAATCCTCTGACCTAACTGATATGGCTCCTATGAAATAAACAATCCGCCCACCTAACTGCATGATCTGACACATGTTTACCAGTTTAAAACCAGGTCGTAAAAAAAATTGCTCACCTCTCAGGTAAGACAATATACACGCCTACATGTGAATGTTTATTCCCAAGAATAGTATGTTCCTTTCACTATGACCTACCTTTATCAGAGGCATCGGGTATTGAACATAACACCTTGACAGATTCATGTACATCCTGGTTTGAAATAGGCTGGCTTGCATGTAATGGGTTTGGTCAGTAATGGGATTTGTTGACACTGAGTGGGTGGGTGAGTGGGTGAGTGGGTGAGTGAGTGACAGAGTGAGAGAGAAAGAGAGAGAGAAAGAGAGAGAGTGGTTTTACGCCACTTTAAGCAATACTCCAGTAACATCATGGGAATCACTTAACACTTTGCTTAGCTGCTCACTGGGCCTGACAGAAGCGTTATGGCTTGCCAAACAGGTGAGGATTAAGAAAGTCCAGTTCATAAATCATCACCATTTCCATAATACCCACAGATATAGGCTACCAATATGCACCATAGTGTATGAATCACATCGTTTCAACACCAATTAGCTGCCGGCACAGCCTGAACGAGGCTTCTCTGCACAGGGAATTGCCCTCCCAAAGACCACAACAAGTCCTTTAGGACTCAAAATCAAACCACTTACCCTGTTACCACTAAGGGAGGCTACTCTGCACAAAGAAAAGTTTTCCAAATGAGCTCTCACCAGTCCACCCAAACCTACTCTGACAAACATTTGCTTATAAAAGAAGGCTCCAGAAGGTTTCCTATCTTAATGTGAAATTCACTTTTTGATTATTGTCTGAATCATTTGATGTTTGTCTACTTCAGCATAATCATTTAATTTCAACTGTATTTAACTGGCAATTTTTGGGGATGTTCATCCTCTTCTGTATTTGTGCACTGACAATCATGCAGACACACAAGATACTGATAGTTAACCTGATTTAAGTTACACACAGGTTTCTCTTGTCAGATCTGCTACAGTAACACAAATGTCACTGGGATTGCATCCAAAACACACATTCTGGTTTCAGTGTTAACCCTGAACTTTTCCCGAAATTCCTCCTACAGTTGACTGACAACAAAACATACCACATACTGCCATGCATGGAGGATGATAAACTCATTACGTTTTTCATTTCACTTCTCACTAATTATTGCCAACAGTTGAAAAGTCACACTAATTCATTATAATAAACAAACAACTATGATCTACCCACTCAAATCCTGTTACATATTTTACAACCACTGAAGTACCACTCCCACCCTACTTACATGACACATACAACTGATATCTCATTCCCCGGAAATCTAGAAAATATGTCACACAACCCTTAGATGATTAACAGACTCAACCCTTGTTCTGCACACATATCGGTTACACATCATCATAATCATTCTGCAATACTTATCTGACAAATCTATTTATAGCTGATACCTGCAAAGGGAATGTTCTTTTCTCTATCAGTATCAGTATCTGTTCTGTGTAACATGTCCTTATTCCAACTGTGCAGATCTATAATCATAATGTTGATCACTGGATTGTTTGATCCAGATTCCGTTATTTACAGACAACTGCCATATAGCTGAAATATTGCTCAGGACAGCATTAAACAAACAAACAGGTCAGCAAACAAACAAACAAAAGCCAGTATACACTGTAAGAATTTGCAAATGTTGACATCCTCATAGAAATTTCTAGATAGAAAATACCAGCATGGCTGAATTCATGGGGTTAAAATTAATGTTGCACTTATTTGGTAGACTACTCTTATATATCTGATATCTGATATGTTTTCTGATATGGCCTTGTAAGTGTGTCAGATGATAAGTACATCCCCAGATCACAATCATATCAACTACGCCATTGTCAGCTCATGGGAAAGCTGGTTACGTGCTGTGTGCATTAGGCCCATAATCTGTAGGTAGTGATTGGGATGACTATCTGTGCAATATCAATTTACCTATCATTCAACAACACTGCCACACCCTAGCGATACATGTCACTGCATAGCAACAAAGCCTGATAAAGGGCCTTGTATTAAACATGTTGTTCTTACTGGTTAATGAATAAATATACAAAGAAGAGACAGAATGAACACTGATGTGTATTGGTTAAAATATCAACTGCAAGTTATCACAGATTATACCCTGACAAGATTTTGACTTTTAAAGACCCCATTCTTTCACAAAGACGGGAAAGCCTTTGAGTAGTCTGTGAGGATACTCTGTACATGGAGTATGTCAAAGTTTCAGTGTTTCATTGTTGAGTCAGGGATAAAGATATTGTCAAATTGACTTTTGATTCAACATTGATTGTAGTTGTGATTAATAGTATAGTACTGTATTCTACTGAGTTTTTTTGTTGTTTGACACTGCACTCAGAAAGGTGGCAATGGTCTGTAAATAATAAAATTTGGACCAGTACATCCAGTGAGCAGCAGCACGACCATCAATTTAAACAATTGTGTCAACCAAGTCAGCAATATTGTTAGTTGCCTTTTAAGACAAGAAAATGTTGCTGAAGACCTTGCATATTTGTGTATACTGCATCTCGATGCTGTCCAGTTGAAACAATGCTGATGCGAGAGCAAAGTTTAACTGACTCCTCACTCACTGCTTTAAAAACAGTTCTATCCCGGATCTTCATGGGATATATTCTTTAGTACTAAAACATATTGTCACACTGACTTTCAGATACCTTTATTATTACATGGAATTGTACTGTACTGGTTTGGTCTTGTGTCATGTGTTTACAATAACCGGACCATGACTTAAACTGTACATCCTGAGCATCATAAAATACTCAATGATTGAAAAATATTTATCCAAACATATTCATTTAGCCTCACGTCATAATTATTTTTACGCATTTTTGTTAGCCTGACTGGTTAAGGTATTTTACACGACAATACAGATGAAATGTTGCATGATGTGGCCACACAATTTATAACTGCCACACCTATCAATAACGAAACTTAATCAACTGCCTATTTGATTGTACTTTCACAACTGCCAACTTTGGGAACTCCAATATGGATATTTTTTTCTTAAAATCAATATCAACCATAAATGAAAACATATTGTGATATACATGAGAAATATCCAATAAATGAACAGCAAGCCTTTTCAAGAGACAAATATTTCCTGTATGTCAATATTGGCAGATAGGAACTATTATTTTCTCATGCAACACATTGTGTCAGAAAAGTTTCACAGAATTTGAAAACTGCAAAATATCAAAATTTGCCAACATCTAAATAATAAATGCTAAGTGAAACAATTTGTTAATGATCGCAAACCAATTTCACTACCAAGGTCATGGCACAATTTTGCATCATCCTTACAATGACAATTACAGGATTTAAGATTTGAATCTTCCTTCACTAACATAAAAATCTCAAAACTCTCACCCAGTTGCTCCATTTGACAAGTTGCCATTTCGAAATGTTCTTTGGTAACGCCAAAAAACCTGCCGAAAACTATGACATTCTCATCTTTGACTTAGCCCTCCGCCATATTGAGAACTGTTCTATATCTGCCTCTGATGACTCAAAATAGCTTCTTCCGCAGTGCCAGTTTCTCTCTACATCACACTGCACCGGGGAGGAGGATGTTGGACAAGGGGAGGGGATGTGCTGAGAGGGGAAGACAGGGGAGGGGTACGGGAGAAACAGATATTGGCTTAAAACATAATCTCAACTGCCATAGTGTTGTGTTTTGTTACAATACTTCTTAAATCACACAGACATTACAGAACAAAATGTGATACTAATGCTAAATAGTCTTGATTTGATTTTCAAAGTTTCCTAACATCTGACTGGACATCAGGGATTAACCTTGCTCAAGTCTCCAAGGTAATAAATAGTAAGAAAAACAAAAAATCCTGGAAGTACATGAATAAAAAGAATTTTCCATCTAACAGCTTTCGTCTTTACACTGTCCCCTAATCTAAGATTTGCCTCTTTAACAGTTAGAATTACTATACACCCACAGGCTCAACCTTCAGCCTTGGAGCAAGGCTAATTAGCCAGGAAATGTGTACTAAATGCATCTGGTCACCGTGACATTCCAACCAGGAACTGTTTAAGCCCCCATTGTTTATATTACACACCAGGAACTGACTAAGCCCCATTGTTTTTATTTAAATTATGTGCAGACATGAATCTTGACAGATAGTTTACTGCCTTAAATACCTACTTTCTGTATGTTTACTGGAACCAATGACACTGGATGTGCTGCTCATATAAACTGTGTGATGAAACCACCATCCTTGTATTCAGTCTAACAACAATCACACCCTAAATCAACATACCCAATACAGCTCATGCAAGTTTATTATAGATGGCAAGTCTAGAATACTGTTCCGGTGAAAACCAACCCCTTTTATCATATACTTCGCTGTTGGGTTAATGTGCATTCTCTTCTGTCTGCCTGACAGATCCAGATACAGAGACACACCCTCTTTCTCACTGACACAGAGAGACAGAGAGACAGAGAGACAGAGAGACAGAGAGACAGACAGACAGACAGACAGACAGACAGACAGACAGACAGACAGACCCACACATAGGCTAGTGCATTTTTTAGCATAAGATATGCTTGGAATGATCATAAGAATTAAGTCAATGGCCAAAGTTCATCACTAAACATACCCCACATCAGACAACCCACACCTGGCATCTGGAACGCCATGGGTATACACAGGGTAAGCCTAGGCCCACATTTCTGTGTTGCCACAGGTGTCATTAATATCCACTTCCGAGGACTGAAGCAGACTAACTGCACTGAAAGAACACAATACAGACACTCACTGTAGCAGACAAATGTATTACACTAAAGCTTAAGTATAAAAATATGCAGTTATCATGCGGAGAGACAACTACTTCTTTAATTTAAAAGCACTGCCTGGAGACTGAACTAGTCTTGCTTCATTTAGAGTTATAACATTAAAGTAAGGGCCAAGAGGAAGAGGGTAAAAAGTAAAAGTTAAGAACAGTGTGAATGATTAAATTTGTTGTATGTAACACAAAGGTAATTGTCTTGTCTACAGACAGATATATGTATAAAGACAGACGTACAATAACCATTGTAGACATTTGATTATTGCATAATGTTCCTATAACCATATTCGTGAAACACAGGAATCTGGGCACATCTTGTTATCAAACAAGGCTATGGGATCCTGGCATGTTCAAGGGACACAACCTTGCACAGTGACTTTTAATTCTGACTCCAGGAGACCCTTTCCTATTTAGAATCAATTAGAACTATATTTGTACTTATGACATGAACAAAACAACCCCATGCATATACAGAAGATATATCACATGTTGATAACGTCAAGGACGTAACAAATCTAGATACAGAGAATAAACCATATATTGGTACATATGATATGAAGAATGTCCAAGAAAAGTGAGAAGTTAACGTCAAACTTAAATAATAGCAAATGTCATATCCCTGGGTCATCATCAGATTAACTTGTGTATTAATTTTGGTGAATCTAGCATGTTTAGTTTAGGTTATATGCTGTAGCCAGCTAACATCAAACACATTTTGCAGTAAGTCATGTTTCCATGGAAACAAGACAAATTCTGACAAAAAAATTAAAACAGCAAAAGGCACACCTATGGGTGATGATTAACAAGTTTGGTGAACCTAGCATGTAAAATTCAAGAGATATGCTCCAGGCAAAATTTTTGGAGGACGAATGGAATGGATGTTATATACCCACGTTACTTCACAGCGGGGTATAATAAATGTATTATTCTTTCAAAAGGATGACTTGGCATAAAAATCTCAGACTGCAAAATATAACATACTATCTATGTTTGAGAACATGATGTGTACGTTTGGTGTATATGTTTTAATCAACGTTGTGCAATGCACCTTGTCCAATTTTGTCAGTACTCTGCTACATATGACCTGTGAGTGTTTCAATTGTCCCGTACCTATAGCTTATGGCAATGTTCCACAAAATCCATGCTGACAATGACAAGTGGATGCCCTCCTTACACTTGCTGGTCCCACATATGCATAAAACATTTCATGTAAATGGGTGGTAACAGTTTGAATGTCCTTCAACAACCTTGGCAAGCTACTCTAAAATATGTTCAGAATTGACAAGCAATATTGCCGTCCTTTGATTTTTAGATTTAATTTCATAAACAGGCATAGAATAGCTGAACCTTATCCTAATACACACGGTTACTATGGTAACCTAATCGAGATAATATCATGCAACATTTGTTAACAACACACAGTAATCGCCTCAGCAACAAGTGTGTAACGTAGACAATAGAAAATAAATGAAAAATGAACCCTACTCAAGTCTAGAATCATTTTGTAACTCTTGATGGCCTCATCTCTCAAATTTAGCTCTCGGCTTCATTTTAAATATTTACAGGTGCATGTCCTTAAATACGACATTATAAAACAAATGTATTACTGGGATTAAATGCCAGTGAAATGAGCTACAAGATGGGCTGAAAGTTACGTTTTAGAATAGCTGGTTACACTGTGCTGAATTTCTAATGTGTATCAAAGCATTGCAAAATAAACAAGTGCAGAGAGAGTGAATATTGTTAAACACCAAAGTCAGCAACATTTAACCTATATCATGGCTACATGTAAATCATTGAATCATCGACAGTTCTTCTAAGCCACACAAAGGTACAAAGACGTGAAGTCACAGAGCATGACAACCCGATCTTTCAGTCAGTCAAAGCCGAACACAAGCACGAACCTCAGGGGACCCTATCCTGGCCCGGAATCCCCAGGGATTTAACCCAAGCAGGTAAACTTGTTTTTCAGTTTTGTTACGCCTTTTATCGCTTAGGATTAGTTCTTTGACTTATGAGCTTGAGATTTGGAAATCAAAGAATGGAAACAGTGTCTCATCCTTGGCTACCTTGGGTTGTGCTTATATTCAAGGTGCCATTGGGAACCACGATCAGAATCACAGCTTATTGCGCACATTGCTACTTTGGGACATGTACTGATATTTGTTAAGTTTCTCATGCCATTTTCACTTATGGAATGTATCACAACTGCTTCAGATATACATGTCGGGATTATGATACACATCACTTGATGAAATAACAAATTCTTCAACTGTTTAAATGGTAACATGGTCTGTTTGAGGTGAAAACGTTCTGTTGAAAGTCACTTTAAACATAATAGTAACTCAAATACAGTGAAACCAGGCTTGTAAATCCTCATAATTTGACCCTGCCAGCTTTTAAATCTCAGGATTTTAGTCAGCTTTGTCTAAAAGATTTTTTAATAAAAGATGATAGTTTCAATTTGCTATTATTGGTTTGTATTACAAGGGGGTAAGCAGAGTAGTTGGAACAGAGAAACAAACATATGTGCAGTACGTGATGAGCGTTAACTTACACCAACCCTACTTGTTCTTGGTGTTTCATTCAGCATGCATGCCCCCTTGTAATAAAAACACACAGTCTACTTCGCAAATTGAAACTATCATTTTTTGTTAAAGAACTTTTATCCCAAGTTGAACAAAATTCTGAGATTTAAATGTTCCATTGGAAACATGAGATTATAAGGATCTGCAATCTTAATTTCACTTCTTTTGATTTACCTTTTTGCTTGAAGTGAAGTTCATTGGTACGCTTTCACTGTAAAAAACCTACGGTAGAGACATAACAAGAGACAAAACAAGAATAGAACACAAGTAACACACAAAATGACATTGATGGCAAACATTTAACTATCTGAAATATTCCTGACAACACAAGTTAGCAAAGAACTAAACACACCTAAAACTAAACCTGATCATGAGAGACATTGATTATCTCTACACAATTTGAAAACAGGTAATTTTAAATTCAATTCATCAAATTATCGTCTTAAATCAACATTTGTCGTCATAGCAGAAACAGTTTTACTTGACTGTTTGTGAGACCCTTCAAGCTTTGATCTGCTAGCTGGTCATCTACTGACCTATAAACTTGGGTTGATATAAAGGTTATCTACATGACTGACCTACAAGGCTGTGAAACCTCTACATAAAAACACTTGCCAGCCCTCCCCTTGATCTTGTTACCCTGCTTAGATGTCAAGGACCTTGCTATCCTCTTTTGTCACAGGTCATTCACATGTATCAACACCCCAGTACCAGAGGTTGTGCCATGAAGGGTCAATACCTCATAGGCTGTAAAGATATCTTACCAAAGCCTTGGCACTTTATGTTTTGAGGAATGGACCCCAGGGTTAATGACCACAGAGCTGCAATATTTATAAATATTATATTGTATTTTCAGCAACACAATTTTTTCTTGTCTAAAATCTTACTTAAACATACTGAACACCAAACAAATCTGGATTTTTTGTCAAGTTTTTAAATAGAAGACAAACATGAATGCTTACTTTCATTTTTTCATTTGTTCATAACTTGTGTTTCTTTTGGTGTTCAGTATATATGGCATCTAGTAAAAAGAGATCAATTCAGGACCACAGAATCTAGTTATTAATATTGCAGGCAGTCAAGAAACATTTGACCATATAACATATTACACATAAATTACGTTGGACAAAGATACCTTCACGCTGTAGCAATGTCCGAATAAGCATCAAACACTCTTCCACAGTCATTGTTATCAGTGACCTAAAGGTAATTTCATAAAGTCACAACATTGAATCTTAAATGCAAAATGGGCCCTTTAACAGACATTTGCCGTGAACCCCTGATCACATTAGAAAATAATTATTACAGAATTGGGGAAAAAAAGCCAAAACATGAAAAACTTCCAAGACACCTCTCATACAGTGTCTTTGAAAGGGCACAAGCAAGAATGGAACAGCACCTAGAAGATATAAATTTTAATACAGTCATCATGTTCATAGTCAACATATTATAATGTTAACAAAAAGGCACATCTAATCCACCATGTCAGTATATCATTATGAACAACTACATGAAAGCATTTTTGTGTACATATCATACATTCCCTCTGGCTACTGTCCAGAATCTATCAAAAGCCAGCTGACCTGGTACTTCAAGTGACCACAAGTTCACACTAAGCAAGGCAACTCTATAAGCCAGGATATAAAAAGTGAGTGGCAGGGGGTACTGATCCTTACCTGATAAGGTTTCTACCAGGTTATCGTCCATCTCCATGAGTCAGTGGTCATCCTTGGACAGACAAACTGTCCATCTTTGATGAGTCGAAATTTTGATGTAGCACTTTTAAAGGGTGATTATTCACTGTGTTGCCACATACTAACACGTTGTGTCCTGACAGACACTGCCTTGTCAAATTATATATTTGACATAGCCCTCCTCAAATATTGAAATCAAATTTCTAAATAATCTCTGGAGCCTAGTTTCAAGAAAGACTAATATCACCCCATTCCATGTCCAGTTCACTGAGGCCGGGAATGATTGTCCGAAAGTATGCCCTGTTCATGAACTATGAGCTACACTCCATTATCTCAGTATGTCCATTGGTGAAGACTGCTGCACATGTCGAGCTCATGCACCACATGCAGCAGTACAAATATATCCGAAAATCGACAGAATCATCGATACATGATCACGCACAAATAACACACAACTCCACTGTACGAGAGCTGTCATTCAGCATATTGCAAGCTTGCAAAGATCAACGGAGTCCATGACAAGCAAACATTCCAAGAACTGTTGGGCAGAACTTATTCAAACTTGAACCCAAAGCCACAAATTCTGTAAGCAAACCATGGACTGAGAAGTTAATCTGTTAGAATCTGTTAAACCATCACAGATGGAAATAGTGTTTCATCTCTGTAATGTCGACTGAGGACAAAATGCTCGCTTGACTGACGCTTGGCTGTCTCCTGCTACTATCCTTGCCAGACAGGCAACAGGCCATGATCAAGGACAATATATCGCTGTCAATTGCCAGGTATGTATATTCATAAAGGCTGCAGTGAAATGAAGGTACCTGGCACTTGCTACCTGTCGCATGATTGATTGAAATGTACATAGGCTATTAGCTGCTTGCAATGTGCATGAGTAAATGGATCAGTGCCGTTGTTTTCACAAAGGGTAGTTTTAGAAATTTTGCAATGAAACAGTGTGATCCCAAATCAAAATACAAAAATAGTTACATTGTTTATTATAGCAATTATGCAAATTTTCACAAATATTTTAAAAATCTGACAAAAATACATGCTTGGGAGTCCCATGTTCATATAGTAAGTAAATAACATACAGTGATACTGCTGCGAGTATGTACCTGTTGATGTTCTGCCGCATTATTGTCCATTGTCATGTATTTTATGACACTGTTTAAGCCTGGATTAGTAATCTTGTAACCATACATGCCACATATCACCACAAACATTCACATCAAATGTATAGGTAAAAGATCATAGAATCAAGTTTTGTAGAACACGTTTAAATGATTCCTCAACAAAACTCTATTATGTCAAAGAAAAATGATTATCACCACATGATATCTATAAATGTGCATTAACATCCAATCACTCGTATATAGGTCCATAACAAACTCCACAATACCATCATTTTCTAAAATCTAAAATTGTCTAAACCATCATCTTTAAATCACTTGACACAAAGCAAGCAGTTCTGCATTTATCAGCTGCTATTGTTTACATTCTGTTACGTCAGTTCTTATCATACTTCAATTTCTGTAGTGCAAATAACACAAGTGATAAGAGCCTGCCAAAGTCATCATAAGATTGACATATCACCACCGCTGCACAAAACATCAAATACAACAAAAATATTTACACCAAATAAAAAATTCAATGTTTATTTTTTAAAACAAATATCAACATTTCAAAAACACCAGTCTAAAACTGAGCCAGAAATAAAATCCACTTTCAAACTATTATCTTTCTTTGACACTAAGAAATACAGTATAAGTCCCATCAAAAGTTGTAGACTGTTTAAGGAAAGCTGTTTCACATGATACACCACCTCACGTGATTGTCACGTTAACGTCTATTTCATTCCACACATGGGGCAGAAGACAAGTCATTCACCTGCTGATAACATTAAACAAACTGAGCTAAGGGAATGAGATGAAATGCAGGAATGTAACCTCACTGCTATGTTTACACCCACCATCGTTTTTGTTTTTGTCAGTGTCGCTGATCTCCCCACTCGTTACCATGCAGCCTCGTAATGTCCTGTCATCAAAGTATCAAGATAAGATACTGGGTAAGCTGTAAGTCTGCACGTGTACAGTAACATGAGGTTTGTGTGTTATTTGGATTTCTAGATTTTTAAACAGTATGTTGGGATATTTCTGAACATGACAGAAGAAAGTATTTTAGATTTTGTCAGACACTTTCCACTCTGGTAGTACCCTACACCTCTGTCATTAGGAATGGGGATAAGAAACCAGGACAAATCTCAAATTAAAACATAAGACCATTCTCCCATTGCTAATTACAGTGCCTTAAGCTACTGGGCATCTGGCTTCACTTGCTTGATTACCAATCTTTTTAACATTCTGAAAAAGATTATTCCAAGAACCAATGACAAAACACCACTATATATCACATAAAAGAGACATTAGTGTCTACGTATTTCAATGATAAAAGTCAGGAGAGAATTAACTGGTCAATTTATCCATTTATATTGACCCTCAGTTGCTGTGGCTGTTGTGTCTGAAGGTAAATAAATGATAGACAAATGTTGACAGATTATTCAAGCAGTTTGACAAAACAAGCAACCATAACTAAGCTAGATCAGAATGAGCAAATATTGGTGCAAAGCCTGCAACTATCAAACATTTCAGAAACACTTGCCGAAACAGCCTGTTTACCATATATTCCAGAAAACACTGTCAAATGTTAATTTCATTAGCAAAGGTATCTGAACTCAACGCTACAATCACTAGGTTGACAGATCTTTCAAACAGTTTTGAAGAAATAAGTAACAATTATAGAAATTGACGTCACGAATTTTTGATGCACTACCTGTACCTATCCCCCAAAACATACCTGTTCATCATGTATGCCAGTCAAAAGGTTGAATTTCATCATCATAAACAAATAAACAAAAGTATTTATCATCCATAACTGTGTTCCACAGGAGATATCGCTTTGACAGTAGATTTTGTACAATGCCCTGACAATGCTATGACGTCATCAACTTGATGATGTCATAATGCTGTGACCATCACCGCACTGCAAATCTGATGGCAGTACTGTGCTAAGTGATGTACACTTTTCATTGAAAATTAATGAAGAATGATTTTGGATGATAAACAGAATTTCAACCTCTTGTCTATTGATATCAGTTATATCAACACTCATAGATAATGGTTAAATATCGTTGGCAAGCCTCGAATATTTGTTACTTTATCAACTTGTGTTAATATATTTCATATCAGTTGACACTTGGGTGAAATTCTCTATATACTAGTATCTGACTAAATATAAATCGACCCAACAATATCTATTAAACAGGCAAGGCCATGGTTGATGACAAAAGATGGAAATGAGGTCGTAGACAGTGATATAACTGATGTTTCAAGGTACTAAACAAATACTGAGAATCAATGCACATGGTTTCTAATCTCGGGCACAAAGTCCTTGGTGCCACAGAGACCTTTGTCTGACAAACAGCTCTATTACCACTCCCGGGTCAGATGTCAAACAATGCACATAGAGAGGAGACAATGGAAAGTTTTACACAAAAAACATATTTGTGTAATGATGGATATAGTTTACGCAGACGACATAAAAATCAATTCTTTTTATAACCTTAAAACCTAAGCAGGGTTTCATCAGAAATGCTACATACTGTGTACTGTCAGTAATCAAAATTAAGAACAGACTGACATAACACATACGGTGAATTGTCTCACGACATGCTAAGGTACATCAGTGTCAGTCATGTGACCTATATGACATGTACATGTCATATGTAAAAGATACTTTTTCCCAGTAAAGACATGTGCAGTTCAGACTCATAAGGCAGTAACACTCTTCCCTGGATCACTGAGTTGTAATTAGCATAGAAAATGTACAATGCTATGATGCAACTAAGAGTGAGCAACATGTCTTCAAGTCAGCAGTGATGATAGAAATCAAGTGGGCCAAGTGGGTCATTTGGGTTAACTTGGGACCTTGAGTATTTCTTGGTTCCCACAGTGCCAGAATCAGCCTTGGCTTCCGTCTTGATCACAGTTGTCAAATAATGTGCATGGCTTAATCAGCTACACATTATATTAAACAGATCACAGATTCAATTTCCCTGACCCCCTCCCCCCTGCCTGAGATTCTGGGTTAGAATATAGGTCCCTGACAACCAATGTTTGTTGTATGAGGTGACTACACAGATAATGTGTTAGAGCGCACACCAGCTTAGCTGATTATAATATTATCATATCCCTATCACATGGATTGATTCTTATGATATCAGTCTTTGGAATTTCTTGCCAGGACTTGATTGTTCTTTAAGATGTCATATTACTGACTATAGTATTAAACAACAAACAGATCTGTTGAGCTTTCTTTTTCAATTCGTAAAATACTAAAAGCCAATATTCACCATATTGGACGCATTACTCTTTCCTGGAAGTCATTGACAAGCTCACTGTTTCAACTGAGTCTGTGTTCACCACTCTTCTGCATACATGCAGCTGCATAATACACCTTCTCTTGACATTTGTTACCATTCTTGTGACAAAGAATATTCAGTACCAGGAACTGTTTGGTTACAAGAATGTATTAAATTACGAGCAATGTTCAAAGACTCTTCTTAGTTTTTGAACTCCTGTTGAACATATTATTCAGTATCCATCAAATCTGGTTAATCAATTTCTGTCAAAAAGGTTATCAAAAATTAAACGAAAAAAATAATAAAAAAATTGAACATTGGTTTGATGAAGATTCAGAGGTCCAAGAAGGAAAAGCATAATCTGAAAAACGGAACCTTTAACTACCCACTAAAGCTTCATAAAAATACAGGAATATCCAGTATAAACTAAATCTACATACTTTCCTCTCATTGAAAATGAATGAAAACCCTTCTACATATATGGCACTATAAAATTCATGTTTCCAACCACAGGCAAACTGTAGCGCAAATGGGTTGTGCATCATGGAGAAAATGACCAGTTTTTACATGTGAACAAAGCGAGCAAAGGTTGGCAATGTAACTCCATCAGGTTCATGATAAAATTAGGCAATATGGTATTTCTTTTTCATTTCTGCTTATTCTTGTTCTGCCACTACGTTCAACCGGAAGCTGACAGGGGTAATGGAGGTGAAGAATGATCTGAATATTACGAGTGGCATCTAAAATGTTGAATAAAACATATTTCACGTGAGTAATTATTAGGCATGGGGTAGGAAATCTGAGAGCACAACCCTGAGAGGAAATGTGAGTGTACCTTTGATGGTGGCCATATTTTATTTTTACATATTTTCGATCCGAAGCGAGGGAAGTGCGTTGCCAACCTTTGCTTGCTTTGCTCGCATATAACAAGACTGGTCATATTCTCTTTGCTGTGCAACCCCATTTGAGCTACAGTTTGCCTGGGTTCCAACTGAGAGGCCCGCAAGACAGGCAGAGTTGTCTCCCTTTACCATGTCCCCACCCAAAAACCCAGTTTCCATTCCCCGACCCATCTGCCACACACACATATACATCTACTTGGTTCAGTTTAATAATGTGTGGTTAATGACATGAACAGGGTTATAACGGTTAGGAGGAAATGGTCCCTTTACAAACATATCAGATGATCCATACAGCAGACTCAACTAATCAAATACTGTACATTATTGAGATTGATTAATATTACTGTTTCCACTAAATGAACATACATGGGTGTACAGCTGTCATCTCTATGGTCCAAGCATGTACAGCTAGGCATTGCGAATCATCTATTTGGTTCAAACACTTGAAGTGAAGACAGGCAAATTGCCTGAAGAAGTCAGATGCCCAACTGAATGTGCTAAAATTCAATCAGGTAAAAGGCCAAGCTTTTAACTGCCATATTACCAACATCTGAGGATATTCTCATGTACTTTAAAACACAAATTGTTTTATTTGGTTAATGGTTTATAAGTATAACACATATTAAAAAATCAGCAACATTCTAATGTAGTCAAATTCTGCCAATTAACTTTCAACATGCCAACATAGGTGACTGAAAATTGAAAATGTTTGTAGAATTGAAGAAATTGTGACAGAAAGGGAAAAGATCACCCTGAATGTAAGTGAACTGATAGCTGGAAGTACTAAGAAACTGATAATGATGGTCACGTTGATGATGATGATGATGATGATGTCGATGATGATGATGATACAGGTGATATTAGAACAAGGCATAGCACATGCAAATAATAGACATTATAAAGACACTGAATATTGACCAAGTATCACACAAATGCCTGCAGAAAATAAATATTCCACAGGAAGTGTTGTAATATTTATTGGCTCCAGTATGGCATTTGCTTGACTGAAAAGTTCAATCCCCTGACTGCAATTTGATATGTCACTGTGAACCTGAATGTCATAAAAGCTGTGGGTGCAACATCATACTGCAATTTACACAGACTGATACGAAAACATTAACATCTCTTCAACCATATGACCAGTCAATACGAAGAGAAGTCTCATCCATAATTTGAGTCAAAGAGTGAGCGAGAATGGTTTTATGTGCTTCTCACATTGTACCCATGTGGGGTTAGCAAACTTGATCTATGCTATGTGCACTGACACATATAAAACATTTTGTATACAAGTTTCATACATGGCACTAGTAGTGTGACAATACAGAAAATTCACGATATGATACGTATCGCCATATCCTGGAACAATACAATACGATTTGATGCACATCACGATAAGGTATTCTTTGTTATTTTCTTTAAAACTGTATATTTTGATGTAAAGTATCAGTGTAAATTTTGACATAACCATCAATTTCTAGTGAAAACAAACAATATTAAGGTGAACGATAAGCATCACGAAATGGAAAAAGTATTGATACATTTATCATCCGAAAAAGTATAATACGATATATCCTCACAACTCTACATGGTGCAAAATACACTTAATTAATCCCAAGTAATCTCAACATGCTCTATAATGTACTTTAATCTGGAGAGAAGCTGCTTAACTGAAATAAATGCAACTTTAAGATGATGTCTTCTTTTTGTTCAATCGAAATAAGCATGAGTTAAATTAACGTTGAAAATAAATGTAAAGCAGGAAAATGAACTATTCTGTCCTACGACACAGTGTTGACAATATTTTCAAATTGTCTACAAGAAACTAGGAAAGACATTTTCAGTGTAACTACATGAAACAATACCGACAAATGACAAAGAAACACTCAAACACATTGTAAACATGACACATGATGACTGATGATGATGAGGTGAGAATGTCACTAGAATGATTGCAGGTTGTAAACATAATGTCAAATGTAATTTGAAACCTGTGCTGAGGTTCAATAATATGATAATTATAACAAATGGAATTTATTCACTGAAATAAAGCAAAATCTTTGTTTTGTTTAATCACAAGTACATATCTTTAGCTTAACATGGGTTCATAAAAGAATGCATAAGTTGAACACTAAAAACAATTCATTCAATTCTGTTGATGAATCTTCCCATTAACTTCTACATTATCTAAATTTACAATATTTAAGCAAAAATAATTTATCTGATGTGAATTTTGAATTGACTGTGTAGAGATTTTAGGTCATTACACAAACAGAACTCTCCAACTACAGCCTCATTAATTAGGGCCTTATGAAGGAGTGCTATCAGCAAAGTGACAATAAACAGGGGTATTGACATCAATGATCACATGATAAGATCAGGAAAAATGTGTCTAGTCTGTGTCAGCTTGATTGCCATCATGAAAAGTTTGCGTAAGATTTTTGACAATAATTATTGATAGTGTGTGAATGGCTTGTTAACAAATCAATATTTGTCAAATTTTGATTATTTTCTTTAACAATAAAGCTGTGAAAATGATGAAATACCTAAAAGCAAATCAGTAGCACATTGAACATTGTGCTATGTAAGCACACTCAAAGAGGTCATATATATATACAAAGGGACATAACTCACTGTAAGTATGTTTGAGCAATTGAAAAATGACAAACCAGTATTTTTGTGATGAATGTTTTGAATCAGCTTCCAACAAACATACTATACTTGTTTCTACAAAACTGTATGAGTATTCAAAATGCAAGATTTACAAGTTCAAGGAAACATTTATCCATTTCTGATAGTTATTTTTGGCAATATAAGTTCTAGCCACCTATAGCTCATTTCATGCAATGACAGACGTATTAGTTCAAAGTCATCAGTTCTGAAGACCGCCCATTACTAGTCACATCATAGTGACCTTCAGCAAACCGACTGACCAAAGGTAAAACTTATTTGGACATTAGCCTAGAAACTTTCTCAAGTTTTCAAGGAAGAGTTTAATTTCCACTTCTTTTCTAGAATATGCATTGAAAAACATTTTGTCTAAGTTCATTCAAGTTCCATTCAAAATTTGATATTTGATAAATCATTAACAAGCTAAGTATCTAATAGATGGTCTTGGTTGCATGAAAGCACTTCTCATACCTTTAAAGTGTTCAGTTTCAAATGTTTATTATTGATTGATTGATTGATTTTATTTTGGAAATGTAGGCCATTTGGCCCATATTTAACATACATATTCATTTGATAAACTTGACATGGTCCTTCTTATATGAAACATAACTTATGATAATGTTTGATAGTTTTGTCAATCAATCAAAACAAATGTGTCAAATGTTTATTACACAGAAGAGAGAGATAATGATGATTTCAATGGAAAAAAATGTAGTTCAACTGTTATTCTGAATACACTGTTCATTGTATTGGGGTTGCATAACTGGAAAAACCCACACTGATTGTCACTTTCCAATGCTCTAATGAACAGATGAAATGCCATGTCCTAACGTCTTTGTTTAACTGCAGCTTTTGAGACTGAATGTTTTCTTCACACTATTGATTAAGGTAGATCTGGGTTATTCTGTTCAATGTGAAGCTTAACTCAGGCAACTGAGCTGATGCTACCTAAGAAGCATGACAAACACAAACACTACTTACTGAAATACTTGAGCGTTTCCTGAATCTGTTCGTCAGTGAGTGCGAGATCTGTGTCTAACGGGATGATGGGAGTCTGTATCCAGTCCTCGTTGTTGTAGCCACCGAACTCAGTGAGGGTGTCAGCACGAAGACGGTATTTGGGGATCTGCTCATTAATCAGGCTGAGAATCTCTACCTCATCTGGTTCTTCACTGTTGCACAAATCTGGAAAGAGAAAATGACCAGTTCAAAAAAGTAGTCTACCATGGGCAAAATGACTAACTTCCTGTCTTACATGTCAATTTTAGTGTCAGCAAACAGAGTTCAAAATGTTCTTCAAAATCAGCCTTTTCTTTAGCTCTCTTGCTTGGGTGAGTAAGTGAGATTTAAACACTTCTGTCGCTTGTATCAATATTCAAGTAGTATCTGAGCGGGGAACACCACAAATGGGTTTCACACACTGTACCCATGTGTGGAAACAAATCTGGACCCTGGGTATGATGAGCTGACGCTTTAACCACTAGGCTATCTGTCTTGTTATGAGGTCTTAAATGAGGGGAACTGTCTCAGTTGGTAATGTCATGATTTAACAAACATAACAATAAAAAACATACTGGCTTAAGTTTATATTGGATAGGTTTTTTTTTTTGTTTTTATAATCGATTAGTCTCCTGACTCAAGAGAGTAACTGATTGAACAATTAGTTGATTATCACTTAAGCACTGATTACCACATCCTCAATATCTCCAGTGTATACATTCCGTTGAGTCTCCACTAAACCCTGGATGCATTCATCAGTGGGCCTGATAATTTATTTACCTCCCTTTGCTGGCCCTGGCATTCTCACAGGAGCCAATCAGGTAAGCTGCCATTACACCCGAGCTTGCCAGTGTCAACAAAGATAGCAGTCACAGCTGAGGAGATTTGTTCACAATGCGACTCAAATTTTGGAGAAATCATACAGACAAATTGACAGGTCAGCTCAACTTCCCAGTGCTGATACCTGACTGAATAAAAAGCCAGCCAAGGGAGGTAACTTTAGCTGTAGATGCATCCAGGGTATAGTGGCGATATCAAGGATGTAACTACCAATAAAACAGAAGTTGTCCAAACTAAAGTTTCCTGTCTTAACATACACATTATAATTCTCACTCTTCACTGAAGCATTGGATGTTAGTTAATGTTCTTTGTAATTTAGGAAACTAGTAACGCTTAAAAGTAAATGAACTTATAGTTCACATTCAGACGGTGGTGCTTAAAAGTAAATGAAGTCATAGTTCACAGTAGACAGTGGTGCTTAAAAGTAAATGAACTTATAGTTCACATTTAGACGGTGGTGCTTAAAAGTAAATGAAGTCATAGTTCACAGTAGACAGTGGTGCTTAAAAGTAAATGAAGTCATAGTTCACAGTAGACAGTGGTGCTTAAAAGTAAATGAAGTCATAGTTCACAGTAGACAGTGGTGCTTAAAAGTAAATGAAGTCATAGTTCACAGTAGACAGTGGTGCTTAAAAGTAAATGAAGTCATAGTTCACAGTAGACGGTGGTGCTTAAAAGTAAATGAAGTCATAGTTCACAGTAGACAGTGGTGCTTAAAAGTAAATGAAGTCATAGTTCACAGTAGACGGTGGTGCTTAAAAGTAAATGAAGTCATAGTTCACAGTAGACAGTGGTGCTTAAAAGTAAATGAAGTCATAGTTCACAGTAGACAGTGGTGCTTAAAAGTAAATGAAGTCATAGTTCACAGTAGACGGTGGTGCTTAAAAGTAAATGAAGTCATTGAAATAAAAAATATGTGTACTATGTTTTACCTACTCTGAAATGATCGGCAATATGACTCGTAATATGCTTAATTCTCAGTAGATAATTAATCAATATTTAGAAATCTGAAATAGCTACTCAATGACCAATGAAGAAGAACTGCTAAATAGTCATATTCAGAATTAAGGGGAATGAAAAGTCTTTGATGTTTGCTTATGAAGTGCTTGAATCTGGGGACCCCTGAACTGACCCTTATTCATGACTCTTTCATAAAAATTGAACTGTGTTTTGACCTTTGTGTATCATTCCAACCAATATTTGTAAATACTACATTTTGGTCAGGTGCTCGGATATTGTAAATCCTAAGTATAGGCCCAAGTACTAATATGAACAAGATTAATGAAAGGGATATCCAACATGGCCATTGTTGTTACATTCAAAAGAAACAGCATGAACAAAGATGGTTTCAGTTGTCCTCACTCGCAGGGGGTTCCATGCCAAGCTTCAGGGTTCCTACGTGGCCTGCTTCTCAGATACTATGAAAACGACAAGGTACAGTTGGATATTGGCATGTATCACCTGTCTCAACTGGAGCTGCCAAAACAGTAACAATGCCCATGGTAATCAGCTTGTGTCACCTGTACTTACGTTAAGTACTAGGTAAAGGGCTTAGGCTGCATAAAAAATATTAAGTGTATTTCGGGCACATTTTTTCCAGAAGTGACAAGGGCAGTAGGACTTTGTTTTTATATTTTCATAGAAAAAATAGTGACTAGCGAGGAACACAGTTTTACTTTTTTCTCTCAGAAACACAGCTTGGAAATTTCCAAAATGTGCCAATGAGTTGGAGATTCAGCCACACTTGTTCTTACAGACATTTATTCTGATAGTGCACAAATGGATGATCGGGATACTGACAAGTCAAAAACATTTTTTTTTTCCATGGCAATAAAAAAGCGTTACGTGCACAAATAAAAGTGACATACAGATGCCCGAGAAACAGTTCACTTTTTGTATTTAGCCTTACTGACTTGGTTTACTGCTCTCCATTGACAGGACTCCATTTCTCTCCATTGACAGGGCTGAAGTGGGTGTTAGTCAGTGTTCTACTTCTAATGCTTTGTAATAATGTATAATAAGGCACTATTTATACAAGTTGCACTAAGTAATTAAGTGTCCTTAGTTCTTGTAAGGTCAGCTGGTGTGATGATTGTCAAGTAGTGCAATACCTGCCAGCCAATCACATACCCATTGTCAACCTGTGTGTGACCACAAGTGAGTGAGTTTGGTTTTACACCACTTTTAGCAATGTTTCTATAATATCACCAGAGATGGGCTTCATGTATTTACTGATGAAGGGAATCGAGCTTGGGTCTTTGGCATGACAAGTGAACGCTTTAACCATTAGGCTACTTCACTACCCCTTGAGCACTAAGTTGTCACAGTGATATCTACTGAACATTTTCATGTCATTGTATCTAAACTCTATTGATAAATGGTCATGCTATTCATCACTGGTTTGTGTGGTCCAGACACGAACATTTATTTACTGCTGCCATATAGCTGGAATATAGTTAAGTGTGTGTTAAACAACAAACAATCCCTAAACAAGCTTGGATCAAAGAATCCAGTGAGGCAGCTAGTGACTAAATGAACAAGTCTTGACCAGAATGAAGCAAATGATACACTGAGAAACATTTCACTCCTAGGATGCTGTTCGCATTGAAAATGCACGAGACAAAGTTCTTTCGAGAAATTCCATGTGGGTTCAAGATAGAGAAATACAGAATTCATGCAGCATACTTTCATATTCCCTTGTCTACCAAATTGAAGTAACAGTTGACATTCATCATCATTGACATCTGGATCTAACAAGCCTAAGTGAGTGAGTGTGGTCGATTCATATCATCATATTTCAGCCATCTTGTGACTTTATCAAGTTAGACAGCAGTCACTGAGCGAGTTTTGTTTTCTGCCGTTTTAGCAATATTCCAGAAATATCACGGTGTGGGACATCAAGTTTCACACAATGTACCCATGTGGGTACCTGGGTCTAAGTAGTGCTGTGAGAAAGCTCTGACAACTAAGATACCCCACTGACCACTTATACAGTAATATGACGTCAGAAGAAACACTGACCTGTACACACGCCAATCTCGCGTGTGGTGCTCACGGATGCCCCGTCATCGGGTTGGGCGGGGAGGATATGGTCCTCTCTAGCGGCAGGGGGAGCTATGGGGTCATGGGATGCCAGCTTGTCGGAGATGTTAGACCATGTCCCAAATGGAGCTGCCGAGGCTATGTCCAGGGAGGTGGGGAGATAACTCTCATCAGACACCTGAAATAAACATACAGTATTTAGAAATCACTGGAAGTAGCTTTAGCCAGTGATTATCACCAGCACATCTGACGTGTGCATATTGGAAATCAACAAAAAAAAAAAGAAAAGAAAAAAATACATTCTCAATCAAATACAAAGACTGAAGCCACCAAGATATTTATTTGTGTACTAAGTTTGAATACTATGTGTACTGCTATTTCTAAAATTGAGTAAAAACTAACTTAAGTCCTATCTCAGACATAAGTTTCCAGAAATCGAGCCAAGATCAAAAATGATGATCTATGGACAGAGAGACAGACATACAGACAAGCTGATTATTACACTCTGTAAGCATGTAATAGTGGCCGGGCAGAAATCCAAAGAATGATCATCATGATCAAATTCAACAGGCAGAAGGTGGTATAACCATGACTGGCAGCTTAACTGTATCTATGTTTTCTGTTGGTCAGTTCATGTATAACATTTACTTCGACAAGAACACTATTTCAGAGGAAAGACACTACACAATAAGAAAATGTTTCAAAATATGCTTGAAGTGTCCATAAAATATTTCACAGCCAGAATCCAAGCAATTTAAGGATTGTGAGAATGATTACCATGAGAATTTTAACCAATCATGACAATGGTCCGTGATGATTTGACCGTTAACATGGTTGACAGTGTAAGGAATGAGTCAGCTGTGTTTAAGTGGATCATGAACATTCTGCTTTGCATCATCATCCATGATAGAGACGTCTCCAGCAACCCATGCTTGCCACAAAAGACGACCATGTTTGTCATAAGAGGCACCTAATGGGATCTGATAGTCAGGTTTGCTGACTTGGTTGACACATGTCAAAGTTTCCCAATTGCGCATATCGAAGCTTGTGTTGTTGATCACTGGAATCCTGGAAATATGTGATTATTTCAAAGGATTCAAGATCTTGAAAATATCTATACACACATTTCTGTCCTCACATCCAAACATGAAAATACACATGCCATCATGCATTTGTTGTTTTGTACATTGGAAAGCGTGATAATTCAAAGAAGAATGAGTGAGTAAGTGAGTGAGTACAGTTTTACACTGCACTTAGTAATATTCTTGCTATATGGCACCTGTCTGTATATAAAGGAGTCTGGACCAGTCAATCCAGCGATCAACAACACCAGCATCGATCTGCACAATCAGGAGCTGCTGACATGTGTCAACCAAGTCAACAAGTCAAGAGCTCCAGATAAGTTTTTGACTATGTGAAGCATACATATGAAACTAAGAGGGCATTTCTATTTTCAAGTGGGTATTTATACTTTTTAAATACCAACCATGTTCTTAAAATCCGGGTATTCATTTCAAATTAGTATAACAGGTGCAACATTTTTTATTCAATCATAAAATAAGCAAAATCCTCCCAACAATGCTAAATAAAAGCTGATAGCTGATACTTCTCAAAAAACTTCTCATTGTGTTGTTTCTCTTTCACACTCTGAATAGCTGATGTTACATTTTAGTTCAAGAAAAATATCACCCGCAGTTGATTGATTTGATTGTGAAACACAATACTTGTTTATTAGTACATCTAGTAGTCTTCTAAAGAAGTGTTTTTCTGTTGTAAGCCTAAACAGTACATATTATATTTTGAGCATGTTGAAGCTTTCTGCTCACCATTATTGATGAGTTTACGAAAGGAAAACAACTGTTTGATTGGTCACTCTTAATAGATGGGCTGATACTGGGATTCTGTATATGTTGCACATTTTACTTGTGTTAATAAGCTTTTAACCGCAAATATTTAGAGATGGAAAAATTCTACATACGATAGGCTTGAATTGATACAATATCCAACATGATTTTGATGTATTGGGTAAATACATATTGTTATTTTGAGAGTAAACATAAATATTTAGTACTTTTTCATACGCTGGCATTTATTTTTCTCACGTATTTCAACTTTCCTATTGATTAATTTGCGCAAATAGGCACCTTATCTGGAGCTCTAAAGCCTGACTAACCGATCCCACTTGGTGCCTCTTATGACAAGCATAGTTATCTTTTATGGCAAGCATGGGTTGCTGAAGACAACTTTATCACAGCATTCAAAGCAGAATGTTCATGATCCATTTAAACACAGCTGACTCATTCCTTACACTGTCAACCATGGCAACTGCCAAATTTTCTTCAACAGCTCAGTGGACTAGTTTTAATAAAATTATTGAAATGAGTCAGTATCATCAGTTTTAAGCTGCTTTTAGAAATATTCCCGCAATATTCATGGCAGAGTGCACCATACACATTTATTATGAGTGTTTAGAGCATTGATTGTGCTTGAAGACTACTAGTCTTGACAAAATTTGAAATGTTTAACGCATATAAGCCAAGTTGTGTTAAGACTTCACAAGTTCACACAATCTATGAATGAACAGTGATAACAATAGTAATGTTATTACACTCATACATGGATGTTACTAGATGAATATCCCTTTCTTAAATATCACAAAATATATACTGTTCAAGCTCTATCATATGATATGATTTTTTGCACTAATATCTGTATGGAAAAAAGTAATTGATAATCTCTTCAACATAAAAACATGTTCCCTGTTTAAAAAGAACAAAGTTGTAGATAGTTTTACTCAATGAAACAACCAGATTTACCATGAATACAATGTTTGAGTAAATATTTGTTGACAGAGACCCAACTCATCTTGAAATCCCTATCTATTCTTGTCAGACATGTTAGGTAAATAGGCTACAGAAGAAGCGAACATTGTGTCAATGTGGAGAGCTCTTAACATGATCAAAAGTAGCTCTCACTACATGTGCAACATGACCTCATTTTTTAAAAAACAAATCTTTGGATAGCTAGACAGGTCTATCTGATTGTCATTTTACGTTGTTAACAACAGTACTAACCAACATATAAAAATTCTGACATCAAAATAATATGAAGATGTACATCATGTTGTACTGAAGACCATGACGGCCAGATGTATACATTTTCAGATGATGAAACACAGTTTCAGCTTCTCGCAATTTCACTGACTTTACATCTTTGTTGTTTGAACAATAAAAACAATGTAATGTGTCATATTTGGAACTACCTTTTCTCAGTATAGTGCTGTAATCTGTAAAGTATCTGTAATTTATCAAAATGCTAAAACTAAAAGATTTGTTGGTTTGTTGCTGAACATCATATTCAGTAGTATTTCAGCTATATCATGTATATGGTAGCTGTCTGTAAATTTGAACTGAGTCTGGACCAGACAATTTAGTGATCAACAGCATGAATATGAACCTATGCAGCCGGGATACGACGCCATGTCTCAACCAATTCAATGATCCTCCTCTTACAACAAGCATTTGTTACTGAAGATCATTTCTAAGAACCTTAACAGCAAACAAATAGACCTCATGTGTGTAAAATCTTGGCACTGAAGAAAAGAACATAGGCCTACAGTGATCTTTGCTGGCCTAAGGGCAGCTAACCCAGTTGGATGGTCAAGCTAAAAGATTGATTGATTGTGTATCACCATCAGTGTTGGAAGGTGGTCATAACAACAACCACTAGAAAGGCTGAACCAGAAAATTATCTTCAGATTACTAACAAAATATTGCTTAGCAGAATATACAGACTGCAGTGCAAAAAATAAACACATGATAATTATCTTCATAACATGCATGCTTTAACCTTCCCTATTACCATGACAACTAGCGTATAAATAGCTACATGGCCCAAATGCCACAAAAAGATGTACATAATCCTAGATATTCTAGATGTGACTTGTTTCTTGCACTATTTACCACAACATGCATAGTTCTTATTACAACCCTTAGGGAGATGACAAACCATTCAAACAAGCTATGACAGACAATCAAGACAACCTACAAAACACCAAACTCTATCTTTACCTTCTCATCTTTTTTCTCATCAGCAGACAAAAACATTATCCCGCCCTCATTATCTGCATCAAAGCATTGTATCATCAAGCCTGCCAGGTGAACATCGGACAAGACAAAACAATCTCCATCTGTTCAAGCTAGTCTTCACCTTGACAGGTAAGCTCTGTCTGAATCAAGCTGACCTTCTTCACTCTGCATGTACATTTCAGTAGGTCGAGTGTCAATTACACATGAGACACCAGCACAGTTAGACACGTCTCTCAGTCTGACAAGGAAACTCTGCACCTCTTGTTGAGTTAAATTAGGAAAGGAAAATTAAAAAGTGTCTTGAATGACTTTAGTACAGCTGTTAATTTAAGGACTTTGTGTTCTACTTTAAAACTTGAAATTGCAAAGATGAAAGCAATTTGCCTTTACCACTATAACAATATATGAGTTGGTAACCTAATGTTGTAAAGTCTTAGTATCGTACTTGAACAGAAGGGTTTATACTATAGTTATGCTCCATCTTCTGTTCTCCATACTTCCTGAAAAGTATAATCCAAAAAAGTATTAACAGGTAAACTATTAGCATAACTCACAAATATAACTGTTATTAAAAATACTTTATATGCACAGTCACATCAAATAATTAATTTTCAACATATTCAACCCTTAAGATAATCTGTGACATAAACTGAACAGTTGCTGAGCACATCTACAATACTGTTTATAGGTCTGTAGTCAAGACCACTGCTTTCTTATGTGCTTATGCTTTACTAAATGCATTTCAAAGATCGGAAGACTACAGAACATTCCAAAACATAATGATCTACTCAAAGGACATTCAGCCCATCACAATGCATTATCAGTACATGTTCTGAATTAATCTATTCTGAGGCTATTGAGCTCTTATTCACATAATGCCATATATTGTGAAGAAATGGCAACAATTGCTGAGCCAAGCAGCTACAGGTGAGACTCCCACGCATTGTAAACTCTCTGAACACGTGTATGCTTTTCACTACCATGAGTGACACAACATTAACAAGTTAAGTGCCAATTGTACTGTGCTGTATGATGCAATATCATGCATGTCACACTGACAAAGAGGAGAAGTAGCATATACAGACTCTCACGTGAAGACACTGGTCAGATCCAACACAGTTGAAGATTATTGAGCAGAACTTGTTAAGATAATTGATCATAAGGTATTATTATAGTCGGTTCTCCACGAATCCTCATAATCATGATAATATAACATTGCCAACTCAATGTTTACATTGTATTCAACTCAGGATAAAAGTTTCAACAAACACTCATAGATTCAAATCATTATATTTCTTCGTAATACAGTGGGTATGCGCATTAAATGCAACACTGTGAACAAGTAGGGCTGGTCTTAGTTAACGCTCATCGTATACTCCACGTGCACTGTTCCAGCTACTGTGCTTACCCCCTTGTTATACAAACCAATAATAACAAGTTGAATCTATGATCGTTTGTTGAACAACTCTTATCCCATGATGAATAAACATGATAAAATTCTGAGATTTAAATTTTTTCACAGGTCTCCACATTAATTGAATAATGATGCCAAGATTATCAGATCAATAATATTTTTGACAATCTGATAATTAGAATTGCTAAAAGAAGTACTGTAAATCAGTAAGGCATGGAAAATTGAATTTTGTTATACTTTTCAAGAGGTACGGAGTACAAAGAGAATTATCCAAAAAAAACTGTAAAAAAAATATTGCAAATGTATATGACATTGACAGCACCAGGGAGGTGCAGGTTGGCCCAGAAAATTGACTGTCAGTGACAGGCAGCGGCTTGGCAGTCTTTCTTCTAAAAATAAACGAAGAAGTTTACAATAACTTAAGGATCGGTATGACTGATAGAAGAACTGTGGCTGTCTGTAAGGAGACAATCAGAACTGAGCTTCATGCAAAGGGTTGGCAGAAAAGTTGAGGAATTCATTCCATCATTGATGATGAAATCTGAACAACAGAAGATTGAATTGGTGCTTACAGCATAGAAATTTTAATTGGGACAATGTGATTTTCTCAGATGAAAGTTTTGTGTGGCTGTTTCCTAATGCTGATACACTGAAATTCTGGATCAAACAAACTGAAAAACCTTTGTATAAGTGCCCAAAGTACAGTCAGAAATCTAACATGTGGCGTGACATATCTGTGTTAGGGGCAACACCCATCTGTACATTTGAAGGGAATATGAACAGTGAGCGGTACACAGATTATGATTCTTGAGGGACATTTACTTCCGTCTGCTCACTCATTCTACAGACATTTGTGGATTTTCAAGCAGGACAACAACCCAAAACATCCTTCAAAACATTACAGGTCGGGTTTCGGACCAAAAATATGACACTATTAGACTGGCCAAGCCATAGCCATGACCTAAATCTAATAGACAATGTTTGGGGACTTATGAAGGAAAGTGTAAATAAGAAAAATCTAACAAATACTGCTGAAATGAAAGAAAAGGTGATCCCTTATTGGGACAGCATGGACCACGACTTTCAGTAGTATGCCCCGCCACCCTGAAGCCTGCATTGATGCCCATGGTGACTTGACAAAATATTTACTGTTCACTTGTCTTTGTATCTGGAGTTAAGCTCTGCTAATATTCACATTTAATAAGTGAGCAATGAGAGAAAAAAAATATAAAAATTTACAATCTTTAAATTCTTAATAATTTCTGGTCATACTATTCATGCACAGTTGTAATGATGACATAAATACAGTTGCTTCAGCAACATGACAATGGCATAAATCAAGTCTTTACTAAACAAAGTACAATACCATTCAAGTCACCACCTTTAACCATCAAGTTGCCTCTCATGACAAGCAGATCAGTTGCTGGGGGCCAATTTTGACCCAGAACGTATTGGGAGATTCAGTGGAGAAAACAACATTTGTTTAATTATAAACACTAACTACATGTACAAGGTATGCGTGTTTATACCAAAAGACCAGTCAGGTCTACTGACTTTATAATTCATGTTACATAATGTCATTTCCTTATACATGTGTTGTAAACAACAGCTGATCATGAGGACTTTCTAAAAATCTCTTCAGCCTTGATGCCAGTATAACCTCACCTTCAAATCAACATGATTCACACAAGTAACTATTATTGTCAAATTTGGTAAAGTGAAAAAAAGAACACAATAATAAATTCACAAGATAATATAAATTGACTTCTTATTTGCTTATACATGTTCAATAAACCATGTTGATTGATCAGAAAATTGAAAGGTAAAATTTCACTTTAAACATTTCATGCCAGCAAACCCAAGACTTGTATAAAGAGCCTTCTCAGAATTGAATCAAATGTACTTTATCTAGGCTGGTTTCACAGTACTTTGAGAAGTCAAGCATAAGGGACCTCATAAAAAGAATTAGAGCATATCCATTCTTGTAAAAATAAGTCATTAGACACCAACTATATAAACTCATATTTAACTTTTTCCACCATACATACTAGACTAAAAAGAAATCTGCACAATAGGATGAAATAACAAAGAGTGTTGTAAGTATAACAAAATCATTGCCGAAGCCCTACTATAAGAACACATCTATCTAATACTAAATACATCACAGCTTCTCCTACCTTAAAAAATGTCATCTCTGATGTAGAAGGGAAGTCCAAAAGTATTCACAAATTATACCTAAATGTGTCCTCTTTTCCAGTCACATATTGTGTAATATATTCACATATTCCATAATATAACAACCACATATTCCATAATATCACAGCCAGACTGTGTTGACGATCACTCGCAAACTGAGGGGCAACAAACGACTTCCTGGCCAAAATCAATTGAAAATATTTTTCCATGTGAGAAAACCAGCAGTGTACATCCACCATAATCCTCAAACATAGAATCACATTTCTTCAGTCTCATATCTCAGCAATATCACCATCTTCATATGGAAGTTTTACACATGGACCTCTAAACACAATAGTGACAACAAAACACTGTCACTTTTGCCTCAATATCCACACAGTCCTTGACACAGAGGTATTTACATAACTCAACTTAAAGCAGTGTTTCCTTCTTCATGCTGAACTCAGCTGTGTACTCCAAAACAACAAGAGCCATTTGAGGTCAAATAGAGCAATAATTCACTGGTCCACCAAAGTCAAGTCCTGACATCTGAGATTATTCAGATAATGTAGTAGATCGAGGTATGTCATACTCTACTTGTCAACATTGCCCTTTGGGCAATTTAGAAATTTGGTGACTTTGCTGAACATTTCTCGATAAATGTCTTCATGTGTAAATGCTTTGCATGTGTTAAATGTGTACAAAAATATTATATTTAGAGAAGAGTTACAATTATTTCTATGACATGAAAATGGAGAATGTACATTTCCAGATGACCAATGATTTGAGTGACAGATGGCTGACAGGATATTAATACTGCCCTGGGGTTGTCAATATCACCTTTAGTGTGTTCAGTGTGAACATCTATCAAGAGGGAACAAAACTACACATTACAAAGGTGAGTCAATTATACCCATTTAATTGCCATGCCTTAGCTGATTAGCATGAACTGGGTGAAATCAACAATTTATCTTAAACAACCAATAAACAAAGACAGAATCAGATTCCACTACAACTTGAGATGTCTATACCCCATGTTGAAAGGTATTACATGTATTGACAAGTACAATGGAGGTGCCAGTTGTGTTAGAACATATGCCAAAATAAACATGGTGGTTGCAATGTGCATCAAGTCTTGTTAATAACATATGGGCATTTCGTAACAAACACAGCATCAAGGCACTGAATGCATATCACTGTGCTTCAGTATCTAGTATCTGATAACTAATATTCTCTGGAAGACAGAACAGAAATTTGGAAACCAATCTCACAATATTTAACATGTTTAAGTAAAACATTCTCCAGTAATCCTCTCACTTAGGTACAAACTACTACTTATAGTATATCTAGTTATCATCAAGTTTACCTAGACTTTGTCATCACCTTCTATGATGTAGCTTGCCAAATATTTATATTTAAAGTTAGATATTTTCAAATTTGGATAACCAAACTCCAATTATCTATGGTAACTCCGAAACTGTACAATCCTATCAGAGAGCTGTGTTAAGGAAAACGAGAACCTAATTACCAATATCTCAATATCTTAGATACTTTGCATTCCATTAGACACAAAACTATTTTCTATACGACTGGGTACTATGCAAGCTAAAATGAACCGGGTTTATTAACTGTGGATTAATTTAATATTACTTGAAATATCATTAACATGTAATCAGCTGATAACATTAACATGAGTAGTCATATAAATGTATATACTTTAATGTAAAAAATCATGTTTTAAAAATCATTTTCTTTTTCAAAATATACCAGAATACAATGGTACCCACACAGAAAACATTCCACCTGGTTATTGAGAATTTGAAAAAAGACAAAATGAATGTCTTAAAAAGATTATTTCCGATCTATAAATGCTCTAACAGAATCACTGGTGATGCAGACCTGTAAGTTGGAAAGAATTATCTCGTCATTAAAACTATAATAAATTTGAAAATACCCAAAAACATTTGAAACAAAATATCCTAAAACTGTAAATGTTCTAAGAAAATCAAGTAGCTTGGGCCCACAGATAAAGCAGTGAGACTATATTAGGTTGAAAATGGGCCGACTAATGATAAAAATAATCTGAATGTCAGCATCAAGATTTATCATTTCCAGATGCATCATCCTCCTTCACCAAGGACATGATGGATAAATCTAACCCTGGAAAACACAAGTCTTTCGCCAATAATGAGTTATCAGTCTCCCCATAAGGCTAAGGTAATGATAATTACAAAAGGGCAAAAAATATTCCCATAACCTTCAAACCTCGTTTCCCCAATTTAAACACCTGTTTCACACCAACCTTGCTTAGATTATGAAGATGAGGTGTTTTCTCTACCACCATTACTCTTCTATCCAGTAAACAAATCCACCATCTCTGAGTGCTGAAACCATGTCACCTCTTGCCTCACCACGCACATACATGTAAGTACATCACCTATCACATTTCTTACCAAGCTATCAACACCTTGCAGCCAAAGGGAGATAACTCTATCCACCAATACCACCACCCACATTTGTGTGATCTATCAATAGAATTTGCCAGCTGACAATGATCGATAAACCTGCCCTTTCTTATTCAATGACACCCGGCCACATGGTGCAAGGGAAGTGTCTGGAATGTGTGCTGCATGTGCACTCTGGCACGTATTGTCTGGTGGGGATCCTCCTGGCCATCATAACATGTTTGAATTGCTATTCATTTTATTTCCTTATATTATGCATATAAAATTCAAAATTTATTACTAATTTTGTACAAATCATACTGGATGCTTTATCAGCCTTGCATAAATCTTGTAAGTCAAGGACTTTTGTTATGGTAAGTTAATACAAATTTCTTAAAGTGAGGATTTCTAAAAAAAAGTGACAATTATCATTGTGATCAATGTTATGAACAGCATACTGTTCCCTCTGGTTACAACATGAATCGTTAATGAGAATCAACAGTGACTCAGTGAGTCTCTTGATTGTTAATGGCCTACAGGAAGAAGAGGTGGTCCTAATCTAGCCCCAAATCCGAAAAAGAGTAATTTGTGAAGGTACCCATATTGTTGCCATTGTTACCATGGTAACAGCAGAAAATCAAGATGTCATCCCTTATGCAAGGACACGTACAAGTCCCTTAAGTTTAACACATATTGACATGTCACAGTGCAGACAAAGCTTCTAGCAGGACCATAACCATTCGTTTCTTCAACAACGTTGGCTAACAAGATGATCAAGAGTTGAGTTGGATCTTTCCATTTACTACTGCAATACCTGGGGCATAGTCTTCAAACTTGTGTCAAAATATCCATTTATCTTCCTAAGCAGTTTAATGGTGTGACTGAATACATAACTCTATCACTGACATTTTCAAATATATTTATCTCAACACATCCACCAAAACTACCATTACCAACATGTTCAAACTCAGACATCTGCAAAAAGAATCTTCATGATAAACACAAACATGTCAGACTCAAAGTAGATTGGATGATACATCAAAGTAAAAAAACCATTAATTTATGAACACAATAAGAGCTCTACAGAGGTTATGGAATGAAAGTAATTCAAATTTTAAAATAATTCTCTGCTTCCTCCTTCATTTGTGCAGCTTGGTTGGTAACAAATACATTTTCACAGGATATCTTCAGAACAAACCTTTGATTGAGAAAAGTGAGTAAGATTTTATGCTGCTCTTAGCAATATTCCATCAATATCACGGCGGAGAACACAGAAACGGGCTTTACACATTCTACGAATGTGGGAAACGAAACCCGGTCTTCAGTATGACAAGTGAATGCTATGAACCACCAGACTACGCCACCGCCCTGAATGAGAAAGGTAATAAAGATGAAACTGAAACAAAAAGATAAAGATGAATAAAGACTAAACCCATTCATATTCAAGCCCACATCAACATGCTCAGTTTAGAGGAGACCAATGAGGAAATACTAAAGCACAATACACTGAATCTATTATTCACTGTTCAGGTGACAGCACATTTAACAATGAACACATGCATTTCTCATTAAAAAAAGATGTTATTGGTTATCTGATTCTGCTGGTTATTTATTATGAAATGCACAAACCATAAATATAATAAACACAAAATGTTATGGTCATATTGCTTGTTAATCATATTAACTTCCATGATGTACATATTGTGTACAATACACACTGATGTATGCGTCATCTGTATTGATTTTCTAAATAATTCAGTATTTGAACAAGACTAATGCTTCATCTCTGAATCCACATCTGTATATAACTTTGGGCGAAACAACTAATTCCCATGAATTCAAAAGGATTCCAAGAGGGACTGGGGCATTCTGAAAATAAACCTGAGGAAATCTAGAGTTGCTTCACTAAGGTATGGTTCTGGCAGTCTGTCAAAGTCCATGAACCACATTATTTTCCTTTTCACATTTCCAACCCTGCAGTGTTGAAGCCTTAAATGAGGCAAGTCTATATTCCTTCAGGGCGTGAAGATTGGTTGGAATTGATATCCAGGTACACATAATTGTGGTGCGTGAAGACCAATGGGATCCGGTGGTCAGACTCTCTGACTTGGTTGATACATGTCACTGGTTCCCAACTGCACAGATCGATGCTCATGTTGTTGATCACTGGACTGTCTGGTCCAGACTCTATTATCTACAGACTGCCACCATACAGCTGTAATTTTGCTGAATGTGGCATAAAACTAAACTCACTCATTTGTACGGGCTCAAAGTTCCAATATGACTGGGACTCCTTTCCAGTGTACTTCTCAAGCACTTTAGCTATGTATGTCCTTTAGTAATTCATAATTTGAGAATGGTGAAGCTAAAAACATGGGACTAATCCTAAGGAAAAAACACAACTCTCCTCCTTCCACTATTCGCCTACTGATTACTGAGAAAGTCATTTTGCTATGAACAACTTTTATAAACAAACACAGATGTCAGTAAATCAGAATGATTTGGCCGTGGACTTCAAATGTCAAGATTATTTTTAAAGAATTTCAAAACTTACACATAACAGATTTTAGCTGACTGGTCGTCTTGTCTTGACCCCCTGACCTCTGACCTGTGACTGGAATGTGTAGCAATGGCTGTATGATGTATATTCAGTGTAGATGTGGGAACTAACAGAGCAGGACAGTTGACCTAGTCTTTTATTTATTCAGTCACTCAATGGGTCCATTGTCCTGTATAGTGTCCTACTGTTCAGGCTGGCTGGCCAAGGAGGATGGAATATTTCACAGGTTAAAAAGAATGAGTTAGAGTAACACTTAGTCTTTGAATATAAAAAAGATATTGGTACAAACAAAAAATTCCTTTTGAACAAAAGAAGTGACAAAGGGGTTAGGAGATTCAGAACCTGAGAAAGCGCTGGGTGGGTGGGAAAAAATGTGGATGTAGGACTCAGAGACACACCAGGGATGGGTGCATCATCATGATTACAGGTTAAACTGCTGGGTATATTTGGTTTTACAGTGTTATGAAAATATCTTCAACACACAACCTGGGCTAGCAACCTGTCTGACAGACCTCCCAATCTGGGATTAGAACCATAGATTGCAAGTTGCTGGCACACCATAGGATGCAACTACATAACTAATTAGACACCCTTCAAACCCTAGGCCACAATCTAAAGTGGAAAGACCATTCCTCAGAGGCTATAGACAAGCTTCATCCTGCAGTATAATTTCCACAAGTACTGAAGCTAGACTTGCAATATATGTGACAAACGAAATTGTAAAGGAACATTTTGATAACGGATAACACGAAATAACAAAATTGACAAAAACAAATAAGACACACAACCTACAGAGAACAGTCACAAGCGGAAGCATCTTGAGATCACATATGACACACTCATGCTCTATTTTAACTGATTTGGTCCTATGATTCAGCCAAGCCTTGAAAGACAGTAACACATGTGACAGCTGGCACCTCAAGCTCTTTACTTAGACATCTGGTACAAGATAGATGTGTTGGAAACAGGTTGTGCTCAACTGACTTCAGGTGAATATATGCAACAGTAATCATGGTAATAAATGAATGCATATCATGTGACAGTCAAATGATAGTCTAAGTTTCTAAATGATAGAAAATGTTTTTCAACATAGTTTACCTTCATATTGAAACATTTTGTAAACAAACATGGGATTACATTCTTTTATTCGAGTTTTATAGGGCATAGTATTGGCTGTAGAAAAAGTACTTCACAACTCGTATGATATCATCTAAGTTGAAATGAATTTGCTAAGCTTATTTCATGGTTAAAATCTACCAGATCAGGAGATAAACATGGGTTCTGATGGAGTTGAAAGCATTTGTAGCAATGGCAAGGACAGATTTTTGCCCTGACTTGGTGGTAGAGGACACCTTTCACAGACACGTCACACCCACATCTTCCTGTCTTAATTTCATTCTGTAACTGCCTTAAATGTGCAGCGTAATATGTTCCAGTCATTGTCCAGTCTTCTGGAAGGCAATTTATTATGAAGAAACCCTCAGCACCTCAGAGCAGAAAGACAGAACCTTTTCAAGTGAGGGGACAGTCTTTGCCTTATTGGTGGTACTAAATGCTTCCCAAATAACAATGATCAAGAAAGGTTTTGTGAATAACATGAGAAATCAAACCAATTTCAGTTGCATATAATATTCAAACAAAGGCATATCTACACCTTTTGCTATGGCCATGATAGAAACACTATTATGATTGTAATCATAAATAGCAAATTCAACGAACGCTTCCTCACGGATTACTTACTGGCATGTGACAGACAGTTGGGTGTGGGCCTCAGTGGTACAATATGCATTATAAATATTCACAATACAAACAACTGGCACTAGTGTCAGTAGTGAGACTGCTGGTACAGCTGAAATAAGCTCAACAATGTGCCTGCATAATGATCAAAATAGACTTGTACATAAAAAAATACATGAAAATAGAAGCAATGGAAGGAAATTCAAAATTTTCCTTGCTACATTATTTTTATCTCAGATTAATAGTACTTTCCCTGCACACTGCTATTTGTGACTGGATTACCTCCCTTGAGTAAATGTTACCAATGACAGCTGATCTTGAAGGAACATGGACAGAAGCTGAAATTTGGTGCTATTTTGGTCATTATGGAATAAATTACATGCATTCAGACATCAAGAACCTAGCAGGATGTACCGAACAATGTAGTGCAATACCTGTATAATATCAGTCGAGCTAAAGATAAGCTTTTGAACACATGGGTATGATACCCCCACTTTTCCAGCTAAATGGATACTTCCAAATCTTACTTTTGATATCCATAATATTTTTAAGATCTAGGTATTTATTTCAAATAACAAGTTTAAGAGGTGCCACATTTTTTGCATTAAACAATAGAAATAAGACAATATCCTCCAGGTTAACTAATAATGATTACATATAGCTAATAGCTAACATGGCTTTATCCACATGTTCTGAGAGAAATAATATGTGCCTACGCCTACATTTGTTTTGATACCACGAACAGGTAATGTTACGAGTTTCTAGAATGTAGAAAGGAAACTGCTATTTGATTGGTTGATATTTACAGACAGGCCAATCACTGAAGGGTTGACAAACCATGATTGGAATTCCATCAGTGTTGTGCATCTAAATTACATTTAGAATTATTCAAGATTTGGAGAAGGAAGACTTTTCTATAGCGTATTCAACGCAAATACACAGTTTACCTGAAGCCCTGTACCTGTACACAGAAAAACATACAATAACCCACAGGTTAACATAAACAATCACCCTGAAATATGTACAAACACTTTGCAGTGCAATTATGTCTTAGTATATTGTGTTTAGTGACAAGTGAGTGCACGAGCATGGTTTTATACTGCTTTTAACAATATTGTAACAAAATCATGGCAGGATACAGAACTAATAAGAGACTTAGAGTTGCATATTTAATGAAAAAAAAATCCAAAAAACAAACCAAATGATCCTAAAGAACTACAAAAGTACACAACTATAATTATTTGACCACACTTAAAAAGAACCCCATTATTCTGATATCAGCCATGCTAACCATGTCATGAGACAATTAATCAAACCTTTATAACAGCCAGCGCTCACACATTCTTGGTGATAAGCACAAAAACTGCACGACACTTAAAGAATCAGATGGCAAAAAGAAACGACCTAATTAGACACATGTCAAAACGATCCAGTAAAAACTTTGTTCCATTGGGGATACAAGTATTCCAAGTATTGTACAAAGATTCTGATGTATAGGATTTGGCACAAACCAACAGGCTTTAAACCAGACCTGCCTACTTTGTCTTCAAAGTGTATTCACGGCGGTATTCAAGCATATTTTGAGGTGTAAAAGTGGACAATCTCATAAGGAATATAATCAGGCTCATCCCAGCATGTCTCCAGAATGTGCATTATCAATTTCTGCACAGCAATATGCACTATACACATACTTGCCTCCTTTAGTTGACCTGCTTATTCCCAAGTGTATTTCTCAATGAACTTTTGATTGAAGGATAATTTTTGGATTTATTAATCCGGTGGTTTGTTAATGGCTTGGTCATCCATGATGTTGCCATTCGTAAGCAATCGGAATAATTTGGTCGGACACTGGAGTGAGTGTTAACACTGTTCTCAGCACTGATAGACAATATTGGAAGAACAGACAAAGATGTTCTCAATAATGGATGTACCTGCTATGTTTGTATATGTTCCCTTAAACATCTAATGATTTCTAAGAGACTCTTGATAATGATATGTTACAGCTCTGAATGAAAAGGACAAAGGGTAGCTGGTCTTGATTTAGCACTTTGTTACTTGCACTGGAGCAGCTCTATTACAATATGCAGCCTAGTTATTGTTATTGAAATGTCAAATAGTCAGACGCTAAGTTTGTTGATTAATGCCACACCCACCTATATTCCAGCTATATGACAGTGGTCTGAAAATCATTGCGTCAAACCCGAGTCAAACTGGCCACAACCCCATGTCAAAATTGCAATAACAAGCTAGTAACATATTATTTAAAGTCCGACACAACAGTTTTCTGAGTAATAGTGACTAACTGCTATTCAGTAAATATGAAAAATGGAAACAATAATAACTCAATGTCGGACAACCTGCCATTATAGTATATCAGGTGATGTTAATGAATGATACCTTGGAAAAGATGAACACTGCATTACTCATTCAGTGTTGTATCTGGAGCTGGACATGGTGAAGAATCTGTTGTTGACTTGTGACAAAGCAATTGAGCTTTGAACATATTTGATGGGTAGCTGATGAATTCACACTAACGACTTTGTGAATGTCCGCCTATGGCCATGATAACTAATGAGTGAGTTAATATGGTTTAATGGCACTCTTAGCAATATTCCAGCAACATCACAGAGGGGTACACAAGAAATGGGCTTTACACACTGTACCTATGAGGGGAATCGAAACCAGGTCTTTGGTGTGAAGAGCAAATGCAGTAGTATAGGGAATAGGGGTTTTAAAACACTTTCAAGAAATGTCTCTACAAAGCCTTATTTACTAAATAAGGCTTTGGTTGGGCCATTAGCTCTTGCTACTATTACCCCTACTACAAAAAAGTTGGCGGTAATTACTATGCCTACTTTGTGTTGGTAGGAGGTAACACTGTGCCGTACGGTACGATCAATAATTCTTCTCTTACAAACCCCCTACCCGGCCCACCCCTCAAGTAGTACAAGTTAGGTTCATCGGCTTTCATATCCACTTTATCTATGTTGTAAGTTTTGACTGACCATATAGGATCGGTGGCTCGCTTACGGCTATCGCCCTCGTGTTCCCCTATGTTATGTTTATATCGATGAAACAGTTTAACGTGAACCGCCTACGATCTCTTTGGTGTTCATAATAAAGGCTTGCTGGGCTTTTTGTATCCCCTGTTCTATGTACTTTTTTTTCTCGTCCTCGCTGATAGCAGACTTACGAGACTTGGATCGAATATCTTGTTTCATTCCGTTATATTTTTTAAGTTCAGAGAGGATTGAACGAAACTCCTCTTCTGAGATCTTACTATCAGAGAGTGCCGTGGAAATACGCTCACTCACTGTGTTCAGCTTTGCTTCGGCCAGAACCCTGATCTCGTCGTGTTTCAATGCCTTACGATTAAGCCTGCGTGATACTAACTTAAGCGCCAACCCTGCCAACCCTGCCACCCTAGCTGTTATTTCAATACCTAGCACTATAGGTGCAGCCACGATGGTAGCCAACAATCCAACACCTGCCGCCCCTAGTCCCATGCTGGTTGCCATAAGGGTAGTGTCAGCCCCGTCCACGATATTGAAAGCTCTATTATACTTTTTACATAGTGCTTTCCGCGTGTCACGGTCTTGTTCTAGTTGACGTTTCATATCACATAACTGTCTCAAGCGGAACCCATCTACGGTTTCCAGCGTCTTCGCTACTTCCTCTACGACTGGGTACAGACCCATCCTATAATGTATATTTTGAAAGATATTTTAATTGGGTTTCAGTTAAAAATCTATCAATGAATTTGAAGTCTACAAGTTCTAGACTACTAGTCATGGCAATAGGTGAGAGGCTAATAGAATTTCCTGTTGTAATAGAAACCCCACTGAGGTTTATTAAGTGGTTTATAGGACCCGTGGTATCCTGTTGTATAACAATACGACAATATTGGTCTATGTAAGACCAGCGTATTGACACCCCGGGTAAAATTTGGTGTACTATTGGGGGAGCTCCATCGAATAAAGCCGTAAAGAAGACTTCTATGATGAGGGTGAAAGGGGAGGATATTCTATCAAGATTACTGCTAAATATTAATTTATTGTGTGGATAAGCACTTAACCCCTTTTTTTCGTAACCAGTAGATGGTATGTGTATTAATGTCCTCTCCGGAATGAAATCCCCGGCCCAGATACCGTTGTTCTTAATCTTAGAGACCAACCTATTATTTAATGTGATATAAGGTGAGGTGAATGTTAAGTTGATCAGCCATTTGGGCTCTTTTAAATCTGGTAATGGCACCCGTCTGTACACGTTGTCTTTGAAGTGCAGGATGTATAATTCACCTTCCTCACCAGGCTGATCGAATCCCTCCGTATCTCCCAGGTCGTTAAGCGTAGTGTTGGGACGATGACTGGTCATTATTATACTATTACGATATAATTTCCAACTGGTTTTCTGATAATAATTCAGGGGTTAACTTCATACCCATGAAGTGTATGTTGTCAGGCAGGAAGATATTGATTAGTGATATCTTGTTTTCCACGATCACGTTGACCCCCTGCAGACTGGTCTTGGAGTCGACACCCACCCGCACGTAAATGTTGCAAACTTGATACTGGTGTCGTTTCACCCACCCGAGTTTGATCCCCTTCACGATCTCGACATCATTCCCCGATGGTTCCCCTAGGTAGACTTTGATGATCAGTGTTGAGTTTGCCGGTAGATCCTCTAGTATAGTGACCACACCTTCGAATTCAGACACCAACTGCAATTTCACGTTTTGTATGGCTGGTTTACTCGATAGCATGTGGGCTGCTATAGTGTTGACTGGGCTGACGACTATGCTACGTCTCTGAGTTGGGACGTAAGCCACGAGCAGGGTTCCATTGTTCACGACTTTGTTTAGGTGGTTGTCTTTGTTATCAGTGAACACGTAGGGGGAGACGAGTCTAATATTGATAAACCAGTTGTTATCGGGTAACAACACCCACATGTCATCATCGGTGAAGACGAGCATATATGGTTTGTTTTGGACGACGGTAGTGCTCTCAACATCGTCTAAGTCGAACAGTTTACCCCCGAATGATGGGTATATTACCCAATTATTATCACCGGTGTTGACAAGTGCGTACTTAGTGTTGACTGTTGCTCTTGTGGTATCTACTATATCACTTAGGGTTCCACCGGAGGGGATTTCAACGCGTTTGTAAATGTTGTTTTTTAGTTGCAAGGCGTACGATTTACCATCTACTCCGGGAGCATCGAAACCGCGCGTGTCTCCGAGGTCGGAGATCCCGATATTGACGCATTTTTTCACTCCGGGCCCTTGTGCGCTGGTCATTTTACATGAAGCGTTAAGCTGAGGTATCCTATATTTACAGGATTATGATTTATATCGAACACCGATATTGTCAGCTCAGGTATGTTGCCCTGGGTTAATCTCTTATACTGCCGTGGTGAAAACGACTCGGTTCTACCGTCGTTGAATTTCTCAGTTTTCACCGGCACTGCTCTCAGTATAGTGGAAGGGTGACCTCCTTGAATGTTGTACGTTGTGCTCACCTGACCGAGATGAATGTACAGCTCTCGGTACGGTACTAGATCGGGTAACTTCGTGCCTGTGACGGTTGTTGTTGGTTTTATCTCGTCAGGAGACATACCGAGTATCCTCGCTAATGGTCGGCCTAGCCTCAAGGGGTTTCTTCCGTTGTTGATTAACACCACTGTACCGTTTGAGTCGTTCATCTTGAGTTCGGCTCCCAGGGGTTTGAAGACCTCGTCGTTTAGAGAGCACACGCTGTAGTAGCCGTCAGTTATCTGGCTGCGAGTTCCACTGACGAACAGCTTATTGTTGCTGATATTAATGTTAGTCCATTGCGGTAGGTAGGTGATATCGCAGAGTGCGACTTCGAGTTGACCTGACGTGTTATCGATCGCGTGCGTCAGCTGAACGGCCTCACCGCTCGTTATTCCTGGAAGTGTTATGTACATGTTAGAGTATATATGCTCATTATATAATAGTTTTAAAATGTATTCCCCTGGTGTGTTTTACCCTAAACTGGACGTAGATTTCTCCCCCATGAAGATCGTGGTTGCTCCTGGGTTGTATTTCAATGCCCAGTTTTTAGATGTGTTCGATCAGTATAAGCTTTCGGTGACTAACATTGAGGCAGTCCACGCTTGGTTCAACAACCCTATGCAGTTCTGGCAGAATCAATTAAACTTTGCCGTGTGGTGCGCTACAACGGGGTGTGGTGTGACATTGGCCGACACTCGGCGTGGCCCGCTGAGTCAGTCTGTGTTCAAGTTCCACGTGTACTACCAGGTCAGACGTATCCTTAAAGAGATCAGCGCCCCCCTCCCACAGGACAAAGCGTGGGGCGCAACAAACAACCCGTACGATAGACGGGCCTACGAACGTATTTGCAATGAATTCGAAATAAACCCGAAGACGGATTGGCGTTTGCCGGGGCCGAACCACGGGTTGGGTATTCCTTATGATGGCGCGCGATCAGTGAAAGAAGTCAGTGATGATTTACTGAAACGAGATATACTACGCCAGGACTTTGCTTTGTCGAGTAATGAATGGAGGGATGATCGTATGAACTTTAAAGGTGGTGTTGCTTTCACAGTCCAGAAAGTGGAGCAGTCAACCGCAGACGGGTGGAAAATGTTCATGCTGGACACGTCGAAAGGATTCACTCGTGCCGGGGTAGTCAGGTTGAACGACTCGATTCGAACGTACGTGTGGGCGCTGTTGGGTGCGCAGTCGATGACGCGTTCCAACATCCTCGGTAAGGGAACTGCTTACGACGCTCAGACACAATTCGTTTCCAACGTTGAGGATGCTATCAATTCTCCAGTTGATCTCCCGAGGGCCATCGACCGTTACCAAAACGTGTTAGAATACGCCAGATCGAAAGTCAATTACGTGTTCGGCGTGGGGTTGTACATGGCTCCGAGTGATATGCAACTGAGAATAAAAAAAGTGGTGGGTTATAACAACAAAATAGTCATAGCCACGGCGGACCAAAAGTTGGGTATCAACCCCGATATTAACACCCCCTATATCCCACACATCCCACCACGTGAAAAGGGTATAGTGGCGCCACCTCCGGAGCCTAAAGTTCATGTGGGGGTACCCCCCACACACCCCCATATTCAGGCCTCCAATCAGCAGCATATTGATAATAAAACGGCCCTAGTGGTTGGTGGGGTAACTTTGGGACTTATTTGGTTAAAGATTTCTTAGCCGCTACGTACACCAGACCCGCCACGGCGACGATGGCTGCCCACAGGTTTTGACTGAGCCACATGGCAGTTTTAGACAGAGCGCCCAACAACCACGAGACGATGCTACCCAGGATGCCGGGAAGGGCTTCGGCGGCTTTACCAGCCAGTTTAGCTAGGCCTTCACCGAGTTTTTTTATCCAGTCTTTAACATCCGCACCGCCACTTGGAGTTCCGCCGCCTCCTGTAGGCCCAACAGGGGTACCCCCTGTCAGTGACACCACCAGGGTTGATATGATGAAACCCAATGCAGTCAGAATACTGGCGATGGTGATCCCTTGCTCCCGGAACAATATCCGAATCCTGTTGGCTAAAGTTGTATCCTCATTCAGTATTCTATCGATTGTTTCCCGAATACGACTGATCTGGGATCGAAGCTGTTCACGATTCGAGGAAGCGGCTTCCAATCGTGTACGTCTCTCGTCTTCTAAATCACGTATTCGTTCATTGATACGACGCTTCATATCATCGTTTTCAGTTTCGTTGAGTTTGGTTTTTTCCCTAGCGATGTGCTCGTCGATTTCGTTCAGTTTCCCCATGTTGTTCACGAGTTCTCCACGCACGCGTTTTACGGCTTCGTCTAAGCCGCGCAGTTCCCTTACCGGAAAGTCAAACCCCGGTAACGGTTTGTCCCAGTAGGTGCTCAACAGTTTTTCTATGCTGTCCGAGGCTTCTGTAGCACGCTGTGGTGTCATTTCATCTCTAGTGGTGAGGTGGGATCTGGTAGCTTGCAGATCTTCTTTAACGGCCTTAGGTATTGCACCACCGTAATCATTCATGTTTAGATTTTTACGGATAAATTCAACACCATGGCGGCTGGCTAGAGTTGACAAGGCCAGTGGTTTTTTATTGCTCTTGTTAAAGAGGTCAACCCCTGGGTCAGACTTAAGGCGTAGAACACCCTTTGTATCAATAAAAAAATTCTTATGGTATCGACCCTGTGGTTCAACGTAGTTTTTATCTCTTCTTAAACTTTCGTAATAATCATTTACCGTTGTTTCCAAGAGTTCTTGGTTCAATGGTGAACTAGTAAATGAGGTCTCCTGCTCATCATCGAATGCCTGGGCACTAGCGCCCGGCATCTCCGTCATATCTATGTCTTCATCCATTAGTATTAAAAATATATTTCTTTTATATAACAATGTACGGCAGAAAATTAGATCCTTTCAGAAGATTGAGAGAGCCATTAGGAGCCAGAGCCGTGCGCCAGTCGGTGACCATCACCAACAATCCCAGCAAGACAGACCAGAATCAAACTCTGCTGGTTAGATTTCCAAATCTTGGTGAGAATGACCTCATTGTACCAGGCACTGTTCGACTGGCGTTCAGTATCACGTTGACCTCCGACAACGACAAACGCGAGCTAGTGCGGAACGTGGGCCGAGCTATCATCAAGAAAACGACCGTCAAGATCAGCGGTAACGAGGTGTTGAGCATCGACGACAGCGACGTGTTTCACTGCTACAAGGATCTCTGGAAAAGCGAGAGAGAACGAGTCAATGATGTGTACCAGGGCATCAGCAAATCAACCCAGGCGCGCATAGGATATGTCTTCACGCAAGACCAGCAAGACAAGCTATCGGACGGTGAAAAGGCCATCGCTCTAGCATACGGGAATCGATTCTGCGTGCCGCTCGACTTCGAGTTACTCACGGGACACGCACCGTTTTACCAGGCCGCGCTGGGTGATAGGCTCGAATACGAGCTCACGTTTAACGACTATAGCAAAGTAGTGCGTACGCCGAACGGTGATGAGGCCAGTTATGCCATAGACAACATCTCTCTTGAGTTCGACATGGTCACTAGCCCGGAGCTGGCCAGGCAGGTTCGAAACCAGTACTCTGGGAAGATGGCCATCCTGTACGATCGCGTACTGAGGCATAGATCAGTCGTGCGAGATAAGAGCGACACTGTGTGGAATATCAACCTGAACGTGCCGGCGCGATCGATGAAAGGTATCCTGGTCGTCCCCGTGGAGGATTACGATCCATTCCGGAGGGACAGCGAGAAGTTTTTCAACCCCGAGATTGAAAAGGTGGAAGTGACCATCGAGGGCGTGCCCAACCAGCTGTTCAGTCATGGTATGAGACCACACCAGCAGTGGGATGAGATAAAAAAGCTACCAGTGGGGGACTACATAACAAAGGACCTGGACCTCGGCTCCGTGCAGATCGGTGAATACCTGACCACCAAGTAAGCACTATGGTTGGACATGCGATCCACGGATGATGATAAACTGCACGGTAGCGGGCGCCGTATAGATAACGGTAGCGAAGGGATAACCATCCAGATTACTAAGAAGGCTCAAACCGCTGGTAAGTTGAAATTATATCTGTACGTTATTATGGACGCGCAACTTAATATAGACAATGGGAGATTCGTGCAAGCCATTTACTAGTGGGGGAGACCCCCACCTCCCCACTGACCCACACTGTGCCATAGTGTGCGGGCAGACTGGCTGTGGGAAGACCGTTTTCGTGTTGGATATGTTGGAGGGTTACTACAAGGATGTGTTCGATAACATCGTTATCATGTGCCCTACTCTGAGCATGAATAAAACGTACGCGCGACCTTGGGTGATGACGGACCCGGACGTACATAAAATCGACCCTGGAACACGCCTGCAGGACTGGTTGAAAGCTCTTCACGAGAAATTTAAAGGGGAACCGACGCTGTTCATACTGGACGACTGCAGCGCTAATCGCGAGATAACAAAAAAGAGAGACATGCTATCGTACCTGGCCTTCTCCGGCCGGCATGCAAATCACAGCGTCTGGGTGCTAACGCAGAAGTTCAACTCGGTGTTGAAAGACCTCAGGGAGCAGACGCGATGGGTGGCCTTATTTCACTGCAAGGACAGGGATTCGTTCGAGGAGTGTTTGAGAGAGAACGATGTGATGAGCAAATTAGAACGGGAACGTGTGAAGAAACAGCACGCTGAAACTAAACACGCTAAGCTCGTTCTAAAAACCGACCAACCAGTAGCATATAGAGTGTGCTAAGCAAAGCTAAGCAAAGCTAAGCAAAGCTAAGCAAAGCTAAGCAAAGCTATGATATTTGAAGTATTTGTTGTGTGCAACTTAACCTTCATTTGTCTGTGTTTTGTCTGTATCGGGTATTATATAGTTAAAAGTAAATCTTACTTGTTATATTATAAGATGGAGTGTGAGGAATTGCTCGAACAATTGTCGTTGGAGGGTTCCCCCACTGGGGGTGTGGGGGATTCCCCCAAGCGAGAGAAACTGGTGGCGTTGGCTGTTGGCGGTAAAGCCAAACATTACTTTGGAGACTACACTCCGGATAAAATTCACAAAATGTCAGCCGAAGAAATCGATAAGCTATACACTAGATACGAGTCCCGGCTCGGAGCAGAAATGACAAAGACAATAGGATCGGCTATGACCCAGATATACACCGGTATTGTATCACACTTCCTTCCCATTCCACCAGAGCGCCGACTTTACCTGTGGGAAGACCTCGAGAAAGACCCTTTTATCGAACACGCCGTGAGCTCTATCAGCTGCGGGCTGTACCACAAATATGGTATGTTGTTGGCTCCAGTGACGGCGGCGATTATCACAGCAAAACATTGTCAATTTGAGAGAAAGAATAATAATAATAGTATAGATGGATGCTGCACAGGAGGTACCCCCAACAGTGGAGGAGACCCCTTCACAGGAACCAGTGAGGGAAGTGACCAGGCAGAAGAATCCTAAGAGAGTAGCTGCCGGTAAAAAACGGTGGTGTAACCAACATAAAGTGACCAACCCAACCCGACTGTTGTTGGCTGTAGGCGTAACTGCTGCCGTGGTTATAACATGGTTATACGTGGGGGTACCCTCCCACAGTGAGCCACCACCCAACAGTGAGGTAACCCCCAACAGTGGGGGTGTGGGGGTATCCCCCACTATTGACCCGCATATCATGTTATAATTTTAATATTTTATATCATATACATAATGTCTGAGGGGAAAACGTTCGTCAACGACGCATACCACGCCACAGTGGTCGCCAGTCTAGCCGTAGGGTACGCTCGGTTGACTAAAATGGTGCTTAAACAACCAACTATCAAGCTAGATTTCAACCTGCAGGATATGGGTATGCTCATAATGAACCTTGGTATGGCGATGGCCACAAAAGACATCCTAGTAAAACAAGGAATAATACCTGATAATATAATGAAATAAATATAGGGATGGCCACGATAGCTATGATGGTCGGTGGGGCGTTAGTGAATGCCCTGGCATTTTCCGGGAGTAATTTCCTCTTCTCGAAACTACGAGATGATCACGCGGCTGAAATACAGGAAGAAAGGAAGCGGCACGATCTCGCTACTGAGAAATTACAAAGAGCACAGGCCGAGTACGCTAAAAAACGCCTCCAGAGGATCGATTTTATTAACGAACAACTCAAGCGTGAAAACCATGCCATTAAAACATTCAACGATGTCGATGAAGCAATGAAAGAATACTACCTACTAACTGGTAAACAATTGGAACCGCTCAATAAACCCACACTCGCTCAGTACTACACACCATCCAAGGGACAAATGAATCGTGAACTGGGCTTCATAGTGTTGGGTATAGCAGCTACTGCGTTGGTTGCGAAGCAATTAAATTAAAATACCTATATAAGTAAACATGAGACCCGCTCCATACCGATGCGAATATATACTTATGGGGAAGACCGAGGCCTGTGGTAGGAAATGCAGGAATAAGGGGTTCTGTTGTTTCCATATGGGAAGTCCTAACTACACGTGTTCTGTGTGTGGTATCGGAGTTAAAGGACACTACTGTCTATGTAAAGCTCACGGAGCGAACGTAGTAAGACATCAACTCATCTACGAGAATAAAAAAGGCTACATAAAAGAACGTAGGCGACTGCTCAAGATAGCCACTTAAGGGTTACCTCCCCTTACTGTGAACCAATTAGACATTGGTTCTCTTAGGTGTAAACACGATGTCTACTGTAAGCGAGCTCAAGCGGGTCGCAAAACAGAGAGGTGTGATCGGGTATTCTCGAATGCGGAAGTCAGCATTGTTGAGATTACTAGGTTTAGAAGCCCCTCCTACAGTAAAACAATTAAAAGCTCAAGCAAAACAGCTTGGATACACGGGTTATTCAAACCTGGGGAGAGCCGGGTTAACCGCATTGTTATCACATGCCCCCGTACCCACTGTAAAACAACTGAAAGTCGAGGCACACGATTTGGGTTTAGGCGGGTATTCCCGTATGAGAAAACCACAGCTTATAGAATTATTACGACAGAATAGAGCTATTGACCTACAGTTCGTGCGCACTGAGCGCGCTGTAGGCAACTATTTGAGAGGTTGGCGCATGCACGTTGATAGAAATATAGACATTACAGATATCAAGCCTCTGATAGCTGATAAGGTCAACCAGGAACTAAATAACCTAGGAAGTATCAAGTTTCAGATCACAGTGAAAATGTCGCTCGATAAGCAGGTTGGGAGTACCACTGAGTATGTTCAGCCTTACTTCCGAGGTCAACAAGAGATCGCCACACATACAGAGACCATTGATACATCAATCGATACCAGTTTTCAGCAGATACGAGAATACCTAGAACGCTACACACACTTGGGGTCCGGGTGGGTTGTAGATAAAATCGATAATATCTATCTAGACATAGCTAACTACGTGCCGTTCAGAGGCGGGTCATACCTAGCCTTGCCTCCCTACTATAGGAACAAACATGCTATAGTAAACGTTAAGAATAGAGGAAACGATTGCCTGAGGTTAGCTATCAGGTCAGCCTTATTTCCAGCTGACACTAATCCGAACAGGCCTTCTAATTATCCTCAGGATGATGGGCTCAACTGGGATGGTATAGATGAACCCACCCCCATATCCCAGATCACTAAAATAGAAAAACAGAATAATCTGGCTATAAATGTCTTTGGGCACGAAGGTAACACAACAATAGTACACAGGGTCAGCCCGGTGAAGGATCGCCAAGTTATCAATATATTCATGATCCAACGAGGTGAAAAGTATCACTACACATGGATAAAACACTTTAGCAAGCTGTTGTATGACCAATCAGCATACAAAGGAAAGACCCACTTCTGTGAACGATGTCTACATGGCTTCACCCGAGCTGATTTATTAGAATCCCACCGGGATGATTGTCAAGGTGTGGGGCAGACGGCCATACGAGTCGACATGCCTAAGGAAGGTGACAATATCCTAAAATTCAATAACCACAAGAACCAAATGTCTGTGCCTTATATTATATATGCCGACTTCGAAGCCTTAGTGGCTGCCGCCGGCGAGGCTCCCAGTGGTAGCTTCACCCACAAAACACAAGAGCATAAAGCCTGTTCGTTTGGATACATTGTCGTCCGTTGTGACGGGGAAACGAAAGCTCCGGTAGTGTATAGGGGGCCTGACGCGGCTGAAAGGTTTCTAAAGTGTTTGCAGGAGGAAGAAAAAATTATTAGGAATGCATTGTATAAAATCGCTCCCATGCGTCTGACCCGAGTCGACAGGCTAGCCCACGCTAGTAGCACTAACTGTCACGTGTGTGAATCACCACTTAACGGTGATTCGGTGAGAGATCACTGTCACATAACTGGTAAGTATAGAGGCGCCGCTCACAACGCGTGCAACCTCAAGCTTAAAATCAACCCTAAGACAATAAACATCCCCGTTGTCTTTCACAACTTGAGAGGGTACGACTCACACTTGATCATGCAGGCCATCGCGAAAATCGATGGTAATATAACGTGCATCCCCAACAACATGGAGAGATACATCTCCTTCAGCTTAAACGGACTTAGGTTCATTGACTCGTTTCAGTTCCTCCTGTCGTCACTCGACAGTCTGGTCAAGGCCAACAATACCTTCCCTATCACCGATCGATACACAGACGCCGAGACTAGACCCCTGCTTATGAGGAAGGGTGTGTACCCCTATGAGTACATGGATAGTTGGGCTAAGTTCAAAGAGACCAGACTACCCCCTATTGACTGCTTTTATAGCAAGCTGAATGAGGCGTCCGTCTCACGAGATGATTACTCGCACGCGACTAACGTATGGAATAAACTGGGTTGTAAGAACCTGGGTGATTATCACGACCTGTACTTGAGGACAGATGTACTGCTGTTAGCCGACGTGTTTGAAACGTTTAGGCGGACATGTTTCAAGCAGTATAAACTCGACCCCGCATGGTATTACACCAGCCCAGGTCTGTCGTGGGATGCCTTGCTTAAAAAGACCGGAGTTAATTTGGAATTGCTCACAGATTACGACATGCACCTATTCATTGAGAAAGGCTTGCGAGGTGGGATTTCCATGGCATCCAAACGATACGCGAAAGCAAATAATCAATACGTGAAAGGTTACGATCCTAACAAACCAACCAATCACATTCTCTACCTCGACGCAAACAACCTGTACGGCTGGGCCATGAGTCAGTATCTACCTACAGGGGGATTCGAATGGGTACCCCACGTTGATGTTATGGGGGTTGCACCAGATTCGAACAAAGGTTATATCCTCGAGGTTGACTTAGAGTATCCCAAGGAATTACACACATCGCACAACAGCTACCCCCTGGCCCCCGAACGTATGAGGGTTAACCCAGACTGGATGTCTGAGTACCAACATAACTTGTCAGGTGGGCGTGTGACAGACGTTGAAAAACTCGTGCCTAACTTAATGAATAAGACCAAGTACATCGTTCACTATCGCAACCTACAGCTGTACCTGTCGTTGGGTATGAGGCTGACCAAAATACACAGGGTGCTCATGTTCGACCAGAGTCCATGGATGGAACCCTACATCAGAATGAACACAGACCTACGAAAAAAAGCCACCAGTGATTTTGAGAAAAATCTCTACAAGCTCATGAACAACTCGGTGTTTGGTAAGACTATGGAGAACCTGAGGAAACGCGTGACCGTGAAGCTGGTTCGGTCGAGTGAGGAAGACAAGCTCAGGAGATTGATAGCCAGTCCGGCATTCAACCGTAGTAAGATATTCACAGACAACCTGGTTGCCCTACACATGAAGAAAAGTCACATAAAATTCAACCGGCCTGTTTACGTGGGGATGAGCATCCTCGATTTATCCAAACACCTGATGTACGACTTTTACTACAACGAGCTCAAGAAACAGTACGGCGACAGGTGTGAAGTGCTGTACACTGACACGGATTCCCTGCTGATGGAGATTCGAACCGAGGACGTGTACGAGGACATGAAAAAACACCTTGATTTATACGACACCAGCGATTACCCTAAGACCCATGCCATACACAGTACTGTAAATAAAAAGGTCCTAGGTAAGATGAAGGACGAGTGTGCTGGCACGCCCATAGCCGAGTACATAGGTTTGAGACCTAAGATGTACTCCATACTGAAAGCCGACAATAGTGAGATCCGGAAGGCTAAGGGGGTTAAGAAGTATGTGGTGAAACAACACATCAAACACGCCAGATTCAAGGAAGCCCTGTTCAAGACCCGTACCTTTAGGCATAAAATGAACACACTTAGAAGTGATGGACATAAGATATACGGACTGACTATAAACAAGACGTCCCTGTCGCCTATGGACACGAAACGTTGGATAGCTATTGATGGGATAAACACATACGCGTATAGACATGAAAAAATTTGAGGCTATTTACTACAGCCCGCGTGGGTACTGGAAAGGAGCTAGCGCAGTAGATAAGCTAGCTAAAATAGCGCGAGTACCCCCGGAGGAAGCCAAAGCGTGGCTTGAAAAACAAGCCCTGTGGCAGATCTATTTGCCGGCACCACGCTACGTGCCTAGAAGGAGGTTCGGTATTAACATACCTAATAGCGTTCACCAGGCAGACCTACTGTTCCTACCCCACGACAAGAGGTACAAGTATGCCTTAACCGTAGTGGACGTAGCCAGTCGTTACAAGGAAGCCGAACCCTTGACCACGAAAGATTCGGCCCAGGTAGCCAGAGGATTCGAACGCATATACAAACGCAGTCCGCTGACGTGGCCAACAGAGCTGCAAGTTGACCCCGGACGGGAGTTCATGGGTGCCGTGTCACAACTGCTAGCCAAACACGATACAAAGGTCAGGCGTGGCACGGCCGGAGCCCATCGCAGCCAAGCCATAGTTGAGAGATTTAATAGGACTTTGGCTGAGCGCTTGTTCGGCTATCAGTATGCTAGGGAGATGGCCACCCCTGGAAAACGATCGACTGAATGGGTCACGAGGTTACCCAAGGTGGTGTCGGCAATCAACCATGAAGTCACCCGTCTCACCGGTAAGAAACCGGCAGACGCTATCAAACTAAAATCAATAGTTGCAGAGTCGGCCGCTCCATTGCATGGGAAGGAGAAACAGATACCAGATAGGGCCCTAGTGAGGTATCTATACCAGCCGGGGGAACACGAGGGTGATAGCCGTAAGCGAGCCACCGATCCTATATGGTCAGTCAAAACTTACAACATAGATAAAGTGGATATGAAAGCCGATGAACCTAACTTGTACTACTTGAGGGGTGGGCCGGGTAGGGGGTTTGTAAGAGAAGAATTATTGATCGTACCGTACGGCACAGTGTTACCTCCTACCAACACAAAGTAGGCATAGTAATTACCGCCAACTTTTTTGTAGTAGGGGTAATAGTAGCAAGAGCTAATGGCCCAACCAAAGCCTTATTTAGTAAATAAGGCTTTGTAGAGACATTTCTTGAAAGTGTTTTAAAACCCCTATTCCCTATACTACTAATGCTTTAGCCACGAGCTACCCCACCACCCTGCTAGGTAATGAATATGGTTAGTTCTTCACTGCATTTATCAGGGAAGTATCCAACAGGACACAGTGCTAGCAGGTATCACAATGCCTTGTGGACATTATGAAAACACTCGTGGTTACTATGACAATTTCGAAATATGACATCACTGATATCTTTCCCACTGAAAACATCACTCTTTACCATGACTAGCAAGCTGAAAATGTTTTTAATTGACAAACAGTTTGTCATCCTAGGCACATGAAGGCTGGTTGGTTTGTGTTGGAAAGAATTCCTTCCTTTCTCCCATATTCTTTCTTCAAGACTTCTTTTGTCTTCAGACAATCAGAGGCAATACTAAGTGGTTCAACCCTATATATTGCAATTTTTGTGAGTCCTCCAGTAATTGTTGTGTCAGGTTTTGTTAATAATTCTAGTATGTATCAATACATAAATGTTATTTCGGATGGGGGAATGGGAGGAACTCTTACCTTGTTGTTTAATGCTGCACTCAGCAATATTCCAGGAACATGATAAATACTAGTAATCATCAATAAAACTAAATCACTTCATATACAGATTAGTCATGCAGTCAATATCATGTGTTTTGCCTCGATTTTTAGTTTTTACACTGTGACTTTAATGGTGAAACAAGTGTCTACATCAAGTGCATATACACGTGAGAATGAAGGATGACAACTACAATCATGATACAAGTGATATATTAATGGGTACTGTAATGTTTCATTTGATCAGTAGTGTGTCATTCAAACAGAAGCACTGAGACACAACTGATCATCATAGATACTGGGCATAAGGTGAAACACTTACAGCCCAAGGGTTCAACCTGTTCCTGAATTGATTGGTAATGCTTTACCTGATAGCTATTAAATCATGTTCCGCTAGTAGCTAGTTTGAACATATTTAGAGCATTTTTTAATTCAAGCTGTTCTACCTCTGACTCACTGTCATTGATTTTTCTACAAGTTGTTACTGGCAGCATCACAACATAAAATTCGCCAAAATGTGAAACATTCACTGAAAGACTAGCTTGGAAATAAACGCAGAAATTGTTTTTCAATGACTATTCCTGTCACACAAACACTGTTGTATCTACTCTGAATTAAATCACGCGAACTGAACGTGCATTAACTAATATTATCTCAGACAGAAACAGCTAAGCGAACCTCACTGCCATACTGCTCGTGCTCTGTCTTACACACCTGTCGAACTGTCCTGGCTGACTTTCATCCACATCCGAGGACGACTTCTCTTTTGAATGGCCACAAGATACAATTACAATTTACAGATAACCAACTTAATTCTTTCCAGCACACGTATATGTCCTCAAATCGATCAGGAACCTAGCTCCAGGCAGATATTGACCTTCCGCGAGTTATCTCCCCGACGAATCGTCTATATACACGACGTCGTGTATATTGTGGTACAATATACACGACTGGATAATTTCCTTCCCCGCTTTGCAAGACGCGCTGTGATTGGTAGATCGCTTGTACACCGGTTACAAGCCCTTGTGCCGTCGGAGGACAAGCGCTACATTGAACTGGGCCCTGTCTCGTATTCTATTATTGCAATATTATATTTTTGGTTCTCGAATGTCTTTTTAAATAAATTATCAGTTATATATTATTCCCAATCAAGATATTCCGTCATATTGTCCAATAGTAGGGGCTACGGAACTGATCTCCACAATGTAATCAGGCAGAGAGAGAGAGAGAGGGAGGGAGAGAGAGAGAGAGAGAGAGAGACGCATATTACACGGATACATTTCTCAGTTGGAAAGTAGAACATGCCTCCACCTTAACAGCACTCACAGATCCATAATCTGTCATACAGACCCAAAAATACATAAATATGTCCAAGAAAACCCATGCAAGTGTAGAATATGTGGCAAGTCTATATTTTCACAGTTTCATTATATGTATTGTGTCTGGGGGTTTGGGGCGGGCGCATTGCATTGTTTCTTTAAACATATATTATTCATGAAAATATACAAGTCATGAATGGACGAACGTCGCTCCCATGTTAAAATATAGAGATACAAGCAAGTATAGAATGAGCTGACACAATATTAATAATGATACAATTGCTATATATCAGCATATATCAGCTGGGACGCATACAGTGCTTTGTCCAATTTTACTGCGCATTCCTGAACCCGTAACTAAGTGTTTGCACGTATTTCACTGTCCATCATCTGGTCATCTGCCAACGGACTCTTGTATTCTTTTAAGCGTACAGGGTCGTGTACTGTACACTAGGATTTGTGACAACACTTAAAGCGTCAGTATAGTTGGGCTCGATACCGACACCTCAAACTTGCTAGATCACGAGCCTGGTGCCTCAACCAGTTCGCCCACCATGCACGCTCACGCTGTTACCATAAATGTGTTCATGCTGAATCCCTTTAAATAGAAGAATGAATTTAGTTATAATTACATGTATTAATTGCATGTGGAGAAACAGTAATGTATGGCATTATGTATAGGAGAATGTCCGAAACCTCGCTATTATTTTCGCACGTGAAGCTTGTTCGAGGCCGTTAGGCCGAGACAAGTTTCACGTGCGAAAATAATAGCGAGGTTCACGAGCCAAACTAATGGAGGACTGTTCTAGCTGTACATGGCCATGACCAAAAGTGTCGTTAAAACACGCAAATAAACGTGCTCAACTATGGGAGGGCGGTGGTTATATATTCACGTACATCATGACACGTACATCAGTGAACATCGTGGGACTCGGTAGGATTATGCAGTATGAGTGATTCCGACATCGACGTGTTTGTTACACAACACCGTTTCACAGACACTTTTGAGGTTGACGTTAATTCAGATTTTGAGATGTTATTAAATTCTGATTGTGATTATAATGCACTTCCAAACTTTGATGCGGGAAAATGTGAACTGGTTGATCTTGAAGCTTTTTCTTCTGGTTCTGATACTGATTTGTACAAAGCAAGCCAAGAAATTGAATCCAACCTTTTTAATATGTTGCCCTGTAACCCTCCCCCGCAAGTGACGTGAAAAGAACCCCCGACACCTGAAACTCCAGAACATAGCGTAGATTTTAATTCAGCAAGGTTTGGCCAGCCAGCATCAGATTTTGACATTAAGAAATTGTGCGACTCAGCATATTCATCGAATACTGAAAGCAAGAGTAAGTGGGCACTTCGTTTGTATCAAGTGTGGGTGAGAGAACGGCGTAAGAGGGGTAGGAGAGAGGATATGGATTTAAACCCTGGCATTATGCCACTGGCTCAGAAGGAATGTGAACTAAATAAAACTTGATGTTTTTCATAGCTGAGGTCAGAAATCAGAAGGGCGAGGAATATCGTGGAAATACGCTTTACGAAATTGTCTCTTCTCTGCAGTATTACATCAGAAGAAATGGACGCATTTAAACCTTTTCGAGTCTTACTTCTTTCAGGGATTAAGGTCTTTGTTAGATGCAAGAATGAAGTCGCTGGCTAGACACGGAATTGGAATAGAGAAAAGACAGGCTGAAGTGATCAGTGTAGATAAGGAGGACGTGTTGTGGGAGAAGGAGATCTTAGGGGAGCACAGTCCGCAACAGCTATTAGATACAGTGATGTACCTCATTGGCCTCAATTGTGCTCCTAGAGAAGGCGATGAGCATAGGTATCTCAGAACGGGTCCAAACTCACAGTTCGAAATAACAGTAGGTGTAGATGGGTCAAAACGTCTCAGATACATGGAGAATGTATCGAAAACCAAAAGAGGTGGCTTAAAACATCGAAAGTGTCAAAGAAAATGTGTCTACGTCTCCCAGAATTTAGTGCGTCCAGACAGATGCCTTGTCCAGCTTTATGAAAAATACGTGTCACTCAGGTGAGTTATCAATGGATTTGGCAGGAAAATATGCTTCCTGATATATCTTCATAGTTTGTACAGACGTCGGAGTCTTATGAGCTACGCGCAGAATTAGTTTCATCTGCTCTACCTTTTACAAACCAAATGGGTTTAGTCATTGCCGTATACAGCGCATGCTTCTCGTAAAACTCTTTCTGCTCCAGTCCATCTTATCCTTGTTTGCTAGTAAGAAGCGACTAACGGGTCGAGTGTTCAGGTTCGCTGACTTGTTTGACACACATAATCGTATATTCATTCCAATTGCTCATGTTACTGATCACTTGTTTGTCCAGACTCGATTATTCACAGACCGCCGCCATGACGCTACAATATTGTTGAGTGCGACGTAAAAGTAGACTCACTCACTAACGCATAATTAAAATGAGATGCTTAAATCTATGCAAGGGACAGTATCATTAATCACTTTAACTATACTATGTTTCACTCTTTGGAGACCCGTGAAGGTCCCGGGGTAGAATAGGCCTTCAGAAACCCATGCTTGCGATAAAGGGCGACTCAGCTTGTCGTAAGAGACTAACGGGATCGGATGGTCCGGCTCGCTGACTTGGTTGGCACATGTCATCGGTTCCCAATTGCGCAGATCGATACTCATGTTGTTGATCACTGGATTGTCTGGTCCAGACTCGATTATTTACAGACCGCCGCCATATAGCTGGAATATTGCTGAGTGCGGCGTAAAACTAAACTCCCTCCCTTCACACTTTGGAAACGTGTGTTTATGGTAATTACATTTGAAAATTGATCCTATTTTAAGACCTAAAGACGGAAAGTGCACCGCATTTTACTTGAGGCCTCTGAAATTTATTCGAAGAGATGCGTGGTATGCAGATATTCCGGTTGGGTTGCACCCTTTGAGAGGCACTGTCGGACGACTGTGTAAAATGGCAGGATTTGGTGGATTTTATTCAAATCATTCACTGAGGGCGACTACAGTAACACGTCTCTATGATTCTGGCCTAGACGAGCAGCTGATAGCTGAGAGGACAGGACACAAGTCTCTGGCAATCTGAAGCTACAAGGCATGGCTTGCTGATACATTTGAATGTTGTTTGTATTGTTTGCTTTTCCGAAATATAAAGAATGAAAATCGTTCAGTGTGCGCATAAGAAAAATCTCAAGGGAACTATTTCCATAACCTATAATTCATTCCTTTATTGTAGAGGACCTCAGCAGAGATGGAAGCCCGCGTAGATGGTGTCATTCAGAGGAAGTCCAGTAAAAGTACATGCGCGGCTCTATCGACAGTCAGCAAGCCTACTGAGACAGACACGGCACCGTCACCAACAGCTGCACCAGTTTTGACCACCACCAAAAAGAGTGATGACGGCACTGCTTCGGAAAAGGAACGTGATTTGAAACTTGTTCTGAGGGACGGTGTTGTCTTGTCGCTGACATTCTGAGTTGAGAATAAACGTTATACCGGCCATGACATAATCTATTGTTATTTATTAAGACAGTTGAGAACATAAAACGCATTTCCTGGTGTAAGGTCGTCCGGGAATTTGTCACAACATAATTTTGTGCAAATCCTGCTGTATTATGGGAGGGTCATGGCTCTTCTTGAACTATGGGAGGGTAATAATTCTAGGAAAACTATGGGACGATTTGATATTTATACTCCAACTATTGGAGAGTCAGCAAAATGATTACATCTATTCAAATGTCAAGAACGTTCACGTAACTTTGTTTTAAGTATGACAATTAGAGAAGCATGAACTGTCCTTGTTATGTCTGTCAACGCTATCGGCATTCAAATCATGTTGCAATTTAACGGAGAATGGATAACTTGACATAGTCTTGGTGTATTAAAAGAAACAGTTTTCTGCTCAACGTTCTGTTTTTTTTCAATCAGGTAAGTATCATCTGGCATATGTCGTCGTTTTACATGTAACTTTTTGCAGTTATGAAATTCACCTGAGGTTATATAAAGGTGATAAATAAATGCTCTGACAGTAATGAGTTTTGACTTCGATATAGGTACCACTTGCAGAATACCACTAGGTCCTTCTGTCGATCTGCACTAGTCACCACTGGATACTTATGGTTGCCAATATGAGGACGCATGATATACGCATTCTGGATTCCATAAAGTCAACAGTGAGAGCTACAAGATACATTTCACACTGGCGGTAAGTACTAACAATTTGACCTCTTCCGTTACATCCACCTAAAATGGTCCAACTTACAACGTGACATAAGTATATCTGTGAGGGTTCCTGCCTCCCTGTACACTGCCGTTCTATACACAATATGGTATGTACCTGTCACAATGACATAACGGCCATTATCTCTGTTGGGTAATGCTGGTCAGGCTGAAGACGTCGGTAGTTATCTTTTCCACGATGGATTGCGAGTGAAGTCGACATATAATTGCAAGTGAAGCCTCAATTCGACAAGACGGACCCAACAGTACCCGATACTCACGACTACGCCAATGTCACTCGTCAATTATTCGTCAACTATTTGTGATGACTATAGTCGTCAGGCAACTTTTCTTAGGTTTATTACATTTAATAGGTGTCCACTTACCTAATATTCTTTCTATTTGCCAGACTAATCATCTAATCTAATCAATCAAAATTAATATAGTGCCGTGATTCCGCAGAGGAGTACCTCTTTACTCATATGCGTTGTACATGCATATTAAAAAAAACCCAGATACACAGTTTTGCTGTTGGGCTTAATAGATGCCTCGTTTATACAAAAATATATATCATCGTAAATGTACTGAATGTGAAACGCTACTGTGTCTACATTATGCATACCTTTCAAAATACATATATTACAGGGAGTTCATGAGAAAAAACGATATCCTGGGGATGCATGCTGGACACAAAAAGAAGTGCCCTGTAGCCTACAGGCGGATGGAAGTAGCTGTGGCGTATTTGTTCTTATGGTAAAGTGGTTCCTAAAAAACAATAAATACAAAAACAAAAAAGAGCTGCAATACAGAAAACGGCTATAATAAAAACACTCTTGACACATCCATTGAGAAGTCTATCTACAATTCAGTACACATTTAATGAACAGAGTAATATCTTATGTGAAGTGGGCAAACTAAAATGAGTGGAGTCTTGAAACACACCTTGCTTATTTGTCAGTATGCTTCAGAATGCTGTGACGGTACTCATTGGCATGTCGTGTTGTGTATTCCGACAGTGTCACTGCGAGTAGTTCAGGGGAATTGCAGCCGCTACATTTGTGGAGAAAATGAAGGACAATCGAGACACTCTTTGCGACCTACCATTTTGTAGTGATCCCCCCGAAAGGCAAAAGAAACATCAGTGGGTCTTCTGCGGTGGTTGTGACCGTTGGTGCCATTTCGTTTGTGCTGGAATTGAAGAGCAACTGAAAGGCCGATACATGTGTCCACTTTGCTCTATAGTATGAACCCCGTCTTGTTTACATTCGTCACTGGTGAATGACTGGATGTTTTATATACAATGTGTGACTGCAGAAGATTTGTTACTCAGAACGTAGACATACATGTAGTTCTATTATTATTTGGTGCTGGTGCTATTTAAGTGATAACCCTACTGTATGTGATGGTTTTCAAACGCACATCGTGGGCTATATTGTCGCAAATTTCGTTATATCGCGACGCGTTTGCAGACCCTGAAATATGCGAAGGTGTAAACAACGATATACCTTTGCAAATGTTCAAATACAGTAGGGATATCACTGAAATCACACCGTAAACACATCATGAATCTTAAATGACTGGAACTCATTTCACTGTCATTTCACCTGTTTGATATTCTAGCTATGTGAGCGACATTCCACCATTGTGATATTCCACTTGTATGAGTGTCATTGCACCTGTATCGGTGCTGTCCCACTTGCATGAGTGTCATTCCACCTGATGATATTCCACTAGCACGAGCATTCTACCAGTATGAGTGTCGCACCTATATAAGTGTTGTCCCACCTGCATGAGCATCATTCCACTTATATGGGTCTTGTCCTACCTCATGTACCTATGTCGGTGTTGTCACACCTGTATGAGTGTTGTTCTACCTGCATGGGTGTTTTTCCAGCTGCACAGGGGTTGTCCCACCTATATGAGTGTCATTCCGCATATATGTTTGTTGTCCCACCTGTACTGTATTCGTGTCTTCTATTATAATATTGTCATATTGCATAAGTGTATTCCGTTACATGTTAAGACTTATTTGGACTAAAATATGTCACATACTTGTCATTCTGTGTTATAGAGTTTCTCTCTTAATGCACACATGCACCCGCTGCGTTGTAGAGTTTCTCTCCTAATACACACAGGCACCCGCTGCCTTGAAGATTTTATATCCTGAGACTCACGGGTACCCGCTTCCTTGGGTGGTGTATATCCTAACACGCAGATACCCGCATCCTTGTAGACTTAACTCCTCATACACACATGTACCTGTTGCGTTGTAGGTTTATCTCCTAATACACACAAGTACCCGCTGCGTAGTAGAATTTGTCTCCTAATACACACTGATACCCGGTTGATGTAACCGTTGCCTTGGTTACTTATTTCTCCTAAAATAAACAGAGGCATCTGCGGCCTTGTAGAGTTATATCGCCTGATACATTTAGAGATGTCAGCTGCCTAGTATGGTTTTATCTCTTAACACTCGCATTTACCCTGTGTTTGGTAGAGTTTTGTCCCCAAACACACTCAAAGGAAATTGCCTTGTAGATTTTTTTCTCCTAACACAGACATGGGACACGGTGCCTTTCTCCTAAGACATATATAGAGAAACTGTTTTCTAAAGTGTCACGTGCTTTTACAATATGTACATACATTAAATATATAAGCACTTGGGCTGTATGGCCTGTGAGACACTAAAATGACAGAATATCACAGCTTTACAATAAAATAAGAGAAAACAATCACATGGAAGTTATAACCACGTTGACGCACGCATGCACACAATAATGCTCTTCCTCACTCATACACTCTCCCATGCATACACGCAATCAATCATTTACACAGATTAGCAATCGGATAATCACACGCTCACATACACAATCACAAGCTTATTGTGGTTTCAGGGTGGTTTATTCCTTATTACATATTCATTAATTAATTACTTAGTTCCCACCAGGTGTGTACTTTGTCATCTGACATATACAGGGGTAACCGCTGCTTTTTAGCATTTCATCTCCAAACATATGTAACTGCTGACCAGCTGCCTTGCAGAGCTTATTGCCTTTCTATAAGGGAAAATACTACATTTAATACTTACGGAAAATAAATCTTTTGTTGCAGATATCGTATTGTTTGTTACAGATATGCTCAATATATGAGCATGTACAAATATGTTGAAAATAACACTTGTACGAATATTGAATGAACTTAGTTTGTGTTAGATTTTATTTATAAATTTAAAAAATCGCAGCACAAAATATATCTGCATGCAAGATTAGTAATAATTAAATTCATTTCACAAAGTCTTATAAAAAGCCCCGAAAATATATCTACACAGCATTTGTACCATAACTTCAAATTTTAGACAGAAATTTGAGTCGACACTGGTAGTGACGCAAAAAAACTTCAGTATCAATTATTATGCTACCATATATTAAATTAGTTAATTGCAGGGTGAATGGCACCATTATATAAAAGGACCGTCGTGCATATAACAGACTTATATACACGACATTGTCTTGTCGTGTATATAAGAGCATTATATACACGATGTCGTGTATATAGCCACAGCCTCTCCCCGACACGGGATAGATCACGGATAAGAGAAATATTTTGATTGGATAGACTATGAATAGTATCCAATAAAAAACAATGATACATTCACGCACTTGCTATCTCTCGTGTTATTCCGTGTGCAATCGGATTGTATATCACTGAGCTGAATGATTACGTGACCATTGATTGTGTGGGAGTTTATATGTAAATAATAAACATTTGCAACATTTCACTGAATTAGCAGTAAAAGTGATCTCAGATTTTGCAGTAAAATCCAGTTAAAAAGTAAATTCGGACAGTTTGAAATAAGTTCGATTGCATTTCTTCACTTATAGTTTGGAGTGAGTGAGGTTGTTTATTTGAACAGAATTTCTGTTATACCACAGACTGTCTGTTTGGTATGCGATAATAGCTCAGAGTTGGATGGATGCCTTAGTCGCGTGAAACTCATGAATACAGGAATGGTGCCGACATCAAGAATGATGAAACATGATTTGGTGCAACAGGGATTCAAAACCTTATTTCTGGCACGCCTAAATTATAGACCACTCGTGATCCCGAATTAACCATTTAAGTACAATTTAGAATAAGTTAGAAAGAAGAACACAAACAACAAAAAACATCAAAATAATTACCACTAGTTTTCTTATATATAACTAAATTTTCTGTGGAAAACAAATTATTAATTTTAAAGCATCGATAGTGATTTATATTTTTTAGCACGTATGATAGTTAAATTGCGATGTTTTGTGCCTCTGTCTGTTATTTACATCTTATGATCAGAGAAGGAACCTATAAGGTATAAATTGTTCTCTGGCTGTTGTTTCATTTACAGTAACTGCTTCAATCCTGGATCGGTCTCGGAGATTTTACGGGGGCATTTATCAGTTATAGCATCAGTAAAGCCGACATTGCAAATTTGATTTTAGTTTGGATTCAAGCAATATCATATTTGTTTGGATTAACGAAAGCTTGTGATCACCGGAAATACGATGAAGTGCACATTTCCATTCCTTTCACAGCTGCCAGAAAAGGGAAAGTAGAATTATTATTGATTTGTGGATGGTAATGTGAGGAAAGTATGCTACATGTATTTAAAAGTAAACTCTCCACAAGTTCCTCATCGACACTGGTAAAATAAACAATCTGGACATGCTAATCACACTTAAGGGTCAGTGCATCTTTATATATATAGGAGAATCGTACAGAACCACCTTTCACATGTATTTATATTTAGAAAATGGAAACTACACGTATTTTAAGAACATATGATATCATATGTGTGCGTTGTACCCTCACTGAGTGACTGCCATGTGTCTTTAGTCATGTCATCTGGAACCGCCACCTACCCACCACACCCCTACCATCACGTACGCTATTAGATCTAGTTCGATCTCCACGGTGTTTTGAAAGAGTGTATGGGACTGCTGCGCCTCGGGAAATACTGAATTTACAAGAGTCAAAGTACAGTCCTGTACACCCTTTCAAAACACCGTGTGACGAATTTATTACCCAAAAGATCTTTTAAATAAGCTTATCAGTAAACAACAACATTCAACCTTTGTTCGAATGAGACGCAAAACATTTCACCACGATATTTCCTGAACGGCCATAAAGAAAGAGAACTCGGGATGGCTTTCTAGTTAATGATTATGTATGATCGAATTTGAGGTTTTGTCAAACGACAAATCAAATATAGACGCATTTTATTTTTTAATATATTTATTGACCCAAACAAAACAAAAAATATGGCAACAATTTTATTACTCAGTTTATACTCACAAATGTATACGTTGACCTTAAAATTTCGAAGCGATCAGCCGTTTGGCAGCCACATTCCATCTAAGGTCAAGGTCATTCGTACAACCCCCGTGTGTGTGTGACGTGACAAATTTGACGGTGTGTAAGATACGTACACCCTGTGTTTGACTGTACAAGTGTCGCGGAATGGTAGAACCCTCGTAACCTCATGCAAATTTCTCAATGCTCCATACACTTTCTGCAGGGAAAGTGGTGTGTAGTATTATGATACGCGTTTGTTTAGACCACACTGTTCTGCAGGTTGACTGACATGTTATCTTTGGTTAGTTTATAGAGTAACAGTGATAAATCACGACACACTCAGGTCATCAACCATGTCTATTAATAACGCCGCTTGTCATCTCACAATACAATCAGATAACAAATAGTGAAGGCACACGTTAAATATGGTTTAAAACTTTAACTTGACTGTGATTGTTTTTGCGCCAACCCTCGATTATCCAGTTTAAGCTACACCAATCCCATTACGACAGAGTAGTATACATATGTATATGTACATAATGGAGATATGACACACTTCATAACGGAGGCTGACGCCATGCTGACTTTTCTGATATCAAATTCTGGTTGTAAATGGCATACCTAACGCTCGGATTGTGTTACGTGAATAATTAGCAATAGAATAATTAATCAGATGCTGTTTCTTAAGGACCTTTCAAACTTGTTTCTAAAGTAATTTTGCTGACATAGTTAACTCACAATGTGAGTAGTTGTCGTTTGTTGAAAGATCTAAAGACTCCATGACTTATGTAAACAAATCAACCTTGTATGTTTTAAAAACAAGTGAATGATTTTTAGTTCGATCTAACTTGAATATGGCTATGTTAGCATTACATCGATCTCTCATGTCTTGACGATCAGTCTGAGTGTGGAAATCGATGACTGTCTTTCAACATATAGTTAAAATCAGTTGGCATTTTTAGCCCGACACCAATATACAAATCGATTATTGCCCGTGTGACGTAACTTATCTGTAGAAATAGACTAGCTTTGGTCCGGCTGACGTAGCAGTTCTGTAGAAGTGGACCAACTACTAGTAACTTTGGTCCAGCTGACGTAACTTGTCTATATAAATGGACTAGCTTTAATTTGGTCCATCTGACGTAACCTGTCCGTAGAGGTGAACTGGCTTTCGTCCAGCTGACGTAACTTGACTGTATAAATGGACTAGCTTTGGTCCATCTGACGTAACCTGTCCGTTGAGGTGGACAGGCTTTTGCCCAGCTGACGTAGCTTGTCTGTAGCAGTGGACTATGTTTGGTGCAGCTGATGTAACTTGTCTGTAAAAGTGGACTGGGTTTGGTCCATCTGACGTAACAAGTCCGTGGGAGTGCACTAGCTTTGGTTCAGTTGACGTAAACGTCTGTAAGCGTGGTCTAGCTCTGGTCCAATCGACGTGACGAGTCTGTAAGCGTGGTCTAGCTCTGGTCCAATCGACGTGACGAGTCTGTAGGAACATACTAACGCGTCTGATATTCACTTGTCTGATTTCAGTAGTCTATAACTGTTGACTGATTAGAAGTCAAGCTGATATACAACATATAGACACCAATCGACAACTGGTCATGGTCCAACCGATTTAAGTGGCCTTAAGACATTCCAAACAAGATGGCAGAGATCTAATGGATGCACTCCACGCTACACCACCACGAGGTCGATACACCACCTGTGTCACCACCTGTGTTTCTACAGTGAAGGGCTTCGAGGTCGTTGCACCAACTGCTGTTGTTGAGTTTGTTGACTAACGAGGTCCAGGCGGCATCTCAAGGGGCCTGTTCACACTAACATTGTACAGGCTATGCTGTTCGACGTTCCAGCTCCCCTGTTGTTACTAGAAAACTAATGGCAGCAGTTTCTCATGGTGCGTAAGTTCATGTTTGCTCCACACAGAATTGAAACCCCCCACACACTTTATTTTTTTTATATTCCATTGCTATTATGCTGACTTCCTGTAACACGAAGTCCTGTCTCAAGCTATTATATATTCAACTATGAGTGAGTGGGTGGGTGGGTGAGTGAGTGAGTGAGAAAGTGGGTGAGTGAGTGAGTGGGTGAGTGAGTAAGTGGGTGGGTGGGCGAGTGAGTAAGTGAGTGAGTGGGCGTGTGGGCGTGTGGGCGTGTGGGCGTGTGGGCGAGTGATTAAAAGTATGGTCTTAACTGCTTTTAGCAATATGAAAACAATATCACGGCGGGGGATACCAAATAGGGCTAGGGGCATCACACATTGTACAAATGTTGGAAACAAAACTCTGATCTTGAGCAAACGCTTAAACCACTAGGCTCCTATCCCGCTCTTCAGCTGACGTAATCCAAGTGTATAAACAAACCATATTTAACACAACAATATCAAATATTTTTATAAGCAAATCGGTATTCAAAGGATCAGATATGATTCATTCCAGCGTGATGGTTTCAATCACTGGATGTCGGGCTCGAACTCGGACATGTACAGACGACTGCCATCACCCAGAAGCTTACCTAGGCACAACAAACGACCAAAGTAACAAATGACCAGTGAAAACAGCAAGGGATTAGACAAAATAGACGGTAGTAGACAGTAAAAGTATGGGCAAAATGCGTTACTCTTTGGATAGGAACGTTCGTTTTTCAGTAAATGCACAATAAATCATTTTCCAAAAGTACTACACATCAAGAGTATCTCATATCGTTATGGGGCATGTGTCTACAAAGGTTAGCAACATTCGAACAGCTTAGCGGCTTGTCAAATCTTAAACGAATGAAGTCAGTTAACCAGATATAGCTGTATCATAATCAAGCACCCCTTCAACCTTTCACCCACTATCTCCGACCACCCGCTGTGACACTGTGACTAGCTCGGTTGCGCTGCGCTATGGGTCTCTTCTGACAGCTGCAGCTGCTGAATTAATTATTATCGCATTTGTGCTTACATTTTACAGATTAGGTAATATAAACACAGTTGACATTTGCTTTGACGACGGCCCCTCGGGGAGCTCTACTCGCACAGCTCGGTATACAGTCCTTACTGCGACAAAGAGTGTCAGGGTGGAAGGATATCAAAGCAGAAACATACGTTAAGGGGCACAATAGTGCAGTAGTAAGGCGTCTGCCCATCACGCCGAAGTACCGGGGCTCGGTCCCCGGTAGAGACACTTAGGTTCGGGTTCCGAGGTGGGCACATCTGCGTAGTACCCTTGGATACTCAGATACTCAGATCCACATTGTCTCAGTTCACCCGGTTGTAAAATGGGTACCCGTGAGAATGTGCTGGAAGTGTGAGTGTTTAGTTTATTGCGGCCAGCAGGACACATGGTTGTATGGTCCCCAGGGAGTTGAAAACAGGTATCTGAAGGTACGACAGTGTCCTGTGAGTTGGGATGGTAATATAAATTTTACGTAGCACCATGAGCAATGTGCCTGGATATAAGCGCCATATCAGCGGGCAGATATATTAGAAATTAATATATGGAAAACGGTTTTTGGTGGTTGTCAAAACATAGATACAAACTGAATAAAACTGATACTTTAATAAGGTTAGATCAGAAGTATTACATGGATACAGTCTAAATCTCAGTGATCTCTATACGTTGTGTATAGTGAGTCAGGGAGTAAATATTTAACGTCAATAGTTCAACCATATCGTGACGAGAGCCCTTAATAGTGAATTTTTTTATGTTAAAAAGTCTGTCAACGAAGGCCAGTAAAACAACTAGATTATAACTGACAGATATTTAAAACTAGTAATTGAATCTAAAACAGTTTAACAGTAGAGGTCAATACAATATAAAATCGGTCTATAGATCGCCAACAAAGTAGATGAACATACCATGGTACTTGGGGACTTACAATACCTTTGCTACCTGCATGGATCCTAGTTGGATTTACACTATACCTTAGCGGCTGGCGATTATAAGAAGTTTTAATAGCTAAAATGAAAATAACAAAAATAATAAGTTTAAAAATCCTGGTAAGTTTACATTGATTTTGAACGTTTTGGGACTTACGTACCATCTCAGGAGGAAAACAATTTTACAATACTTCAACCCCCTTTGAGGGTACAGCCACCAACAATTCAAGTTCCTAATTTAAACTACCGATCATAAAAAACGTCTCTCTTCAGAACATATTAATCAAAATTCATCTATGAAATCAATTTATAAATAAATATATAAATGAGAACTAACAGTGATAAAAAGATCCTTAACAGTTTTGTCATTGAAATATGTATCCCCTGTGATGGAAAATTCAACACAGTCAAGCAGGATATGCTTGAACGTGACTGTCTCATCACAAGGGATACAAAACGGGGGATCTTCACCTTTTAACAGGTATGCATGTGTATATCTTGCGTGGCCAATACGGCATCGTGGCATGATGACCTATTTAAAGTAGGCATAACCAATGTAGGGTATAAAATTTCATGTAGTTTATTTATACCTACTTGGCTGTCCCACTTCTCCTTCGTCAGATCCCGGGTATAAGCTCCAATGCTAGCTTTGTACTCAGAATAAGGAATATGAAATGGTGTTACAGATTTGTTGAGTGCTGCCTTGGCAGCAAGATCGGCCACTGTATTCCCAGAAATGCCAACGTGACTGGGTAAACAACTACCCAGTAGTTGGCCAGTAACAAGATCACTATACATGGGACGCAATAATTTCTATTAAAAGTCGATGTTTATGTGGTATGTTTCTAACCGCCTGGAGACAAGAAGGAGAGTCTGAATAGATTATGTATTGTTTATGTTTAGAGTGTCTTTGAATATATTAAAGAGCCGTTAATATGGCGTTTTCTTTAGCTGTGAAAATAGCACTACTATCCGGTAATCTAGAAGATATTATTGGATCCAATGGCAGTGGCACAAGCTACTGCGCCATAATTCTTGGACCCGTCTGTAAATTAGAATTTGTAATTGTTATATTTGGTTTTCATTGGCATTTGAACTTCTGATCATAGTTATCTGGTGTGGCTTTTACTTGATGACATTCTTGTTTATATTGTAAGTCATTTGTTTCTGATTTTTTAAAATGTAGTTAATGTTAGGTCAGCCTGTGGCCGAACCATTTGCCAAGGAGGAGAATAAAGAAGACGGGAAGGAGCTATTTTTTCCAACTCAGTGCCCGCAGCAGCAATACATGGCTTAAATCTGAGCCCAAGGGGCGGAACAAGAGAAGACCTTTTGCTACACAAAATTAATCTTCATAGAGAGGATTGAAGAGTTATATGCAGTTATACGCAGGGTTAGATTCGTTTGAGTATAGTTTTGTGATTTATTGTAAAGATGTTATTTTTATAAAGGATGGTTAATTTTTGCCTCACGTTGCTTGTTTTTGAGAGGGCGACAACGCGACAATGTCCCTTCTCGCATTCCATACAGTACTTCAATGATAACGGTGTTAGCAGCTGCACCGAAACGTCACGCATTTAAGCAAACTGTACAACTATCTTCGTTGTGCATCCCATCTGCTTGTTGAACTGCAAGGTGGCGATCTTGATGTACTTGAGGTGATCAGTAGTATTATATGTTTTTGGGTGTGCTTTATGGTAGTGTCCGGTATGGTAGAACGGAACATGAACTAGTGCTCATTTAACTCTTCTGGATCCCAACCGACACAGGGTTTGTAACACTACGACTTTAGTAACTAGATGGTAAACTATTAAGCTATGTCACAATTACCAATTGTGTGGATCGGGGCCCATGTTGATTGTGATACAAGATTGATGTCCTAAGATAAAGAAGCCAGTGATTCCTGGATGGTTGTACTCTGACCATCACCATACAGACCAGACCCACAATGATCTACCGTAATGACTTCTACTAAACCAACCCTTCGTTGCCAATCATCTGTTGGCTGTATCGTGAACACGACTCATCTTGACTTTCATGGCACCCATTCTTCTCATCGTCATCGTAAGTATGATGACTAGTAGTCTGACTAGGTGCAGACATATATACATAGCCCAGCTAGGAACTGACAAACACAGTAACATTTAATGTTTGACAGGCCATTTTACAATAAAATATCATTCAGGATATTTCACAACACAGTACCTGAACAGCTGCGTCAGAGTGGAACCAACGTGGAACCTCATTTCGTTGTGTGTAGCCTTCATTCGTGGCATGAGGGTCACGGTTCGTCTGTTTTTATTCAAAACTGAATATGTTGTTGAACCCCTGAGGTTGATCTTGACGAGTGTCGTAATCACTGAGGTTGCCCTGACGTGTAAATGTAACCACTGAGGTTGTCCTTGAGTATAGTGTAAAGAGATTTTTTTCATCTGCCCACGACAATCATTCATGCATTTATCACACATCAATGATAATCCATTTAACGGTGATTCAGTCATATTCATGTGGCAAATCTGTGTGGACATGGACCGGAGTATATATGATCTGTGTGTTTTGAAAAGCCCTACCATACCTACAAAATCATTGTATGTGTTTCTGTAGACATGCAAGTATTTCTGTAGTATTGCAACATCTACATCAATGAACCCCCACATAGGTATTGAGGTTCATGTCAAGGTTATGTTTCTTTGTATGATTACTTAAACTCTTCGGGTGCACCCTACATTGACTAGGCATGCAGCGAATACATGTACTCGTCATAGAGTAAATATAAAGTTTCAATAAACCGTTCTCTGTTCTTGGGACTTGCTAACTACAGAATCATTTGATTTCGTTGTTGATAAGCGCGCATTGATCCTCCTCAACTAAACATTGCTCAGAGATGGCGACCATTGTCATCTGCAGTAGAAACTGAGTCAAATTATGGTCATGTTTGCTTCTCTGAATAAATTACAGTGTTTTGTTTAGATTTCAAATTCTGTTATTGTTTTAGAGCCAGTGATCCAGACAGTGCGTTAATTTGAGTTTATGAAGCAATCCGAAAAAGACCGAAAAAGAGTCCGAGTTGGACAGTGTGTACTGTAAACGAAAAGGAAATTAAACGTGAAGACAATAATGGTGGGGAGGTCACGGACGGATTACTATTATGGGGCTAATTGCACTTGTGTGACTAAAAATAAAAGAGAAACTCTCAACGGAGAGAGACCAAAATGTACACCTTGTTAGATATGTACACAGCTCACTGACTGTTTCCCGTGTCAAGCAGTCCAACAGTCCAGGTGTCGTTTAACCCTATCGTTTGGCTCTTTGGCTGCAGCCTTCGGTCACTTCAGTGACACTTGCTCTCGGAACAAAATGGAGAGTTCCATTTACGGATCAGTGCAGCGATTGAAAACAGACAACATAGAAACAGCAAACAACACCTACACAGGTAAGGTTCTTGAAGTTTTCATAAACTTTAAACAAGATATTCATCTCACTGAGCGATTACATGATTTAATGTTATATGTGTCATACACATTTCAAAATGGTCGATAGGAGAGCCTCCGTGCCCCATATACACACGTGGAAAGAAGTATCACAACACCCTTATTTTTCATAGTGAAATAACCATAGTAAAGGAATATGTCTACGACTCAATTTAAGCTACCGGATACATTGACACTCAGCTATGGAATAACAAACACGTAAATGTAAACGTGGAAAGAAGTATCGAAACACCTTTATTTGTTTCATAGTAAACTAACCATACCAAATGAATAGGTCTAAGACTCAACTTAAGGTACCGGGTATATGGACTCTCAGGGAATTATAAAAAGAACGAAAAACCGTAGTTTATTTATAGCTGTATACATGACAAATGAATTGACACATTTTCTGGTCCTGGTAAGGGAAGTTGTATGACAACAAGTGCGGTCATCTTACAGATTTTAGCATATATTACCCAGCTAGTCACATAGTCATCAAACACAGAGAACAATGTCAACACATGGTATAACGTCTTTCAACTGTAATAGCGTGTACAGACCTTACGTTGAATTTGACGTTGAGGCATTGCGTTTGATTCCTGATTGATCATACACTGGAACACCTCTCAGGGTATTCGGCAAGCCATAACGTCAGAACACATGGTATAACGTCTTTCAACTGTAATAGCGTGTACAGACCTTACGTTGAATTTGACGTTGAGGCATTGCGTTTGATTCCTGATTGATCATACACTGGAACACCTCTCAGGGTATTCGGCAAGCCATAACGTCAGAACACATGGTATAACGTCTTTCAACTGTAATAGCGTGTACAGGCCTTACGTTGAATTTGACGTTGAGGCATTGCGTTTGATTCCTGATTGATCATACACTGGAACACCTCTCAGGGTATTCGGCAAGCCATAACGTCAGAACACATGGTATAACGTCTTTCAACTGTAATAGCGTGTACAGACCTTACGTTGAATTTGACGTTGAGGCATTGCGTTTGATTCCTGATTGATCATACACTGGAACACCTCTCAGGGTATTCGGCAAGCCATAACGTCAGAACACATGGTATAACGTCTTTCAACTGTAATAGCGTGTACAGGCCTTACGTTGAATTTGACGTTGAGGCATTGCGTTTGATTCCTGATTGATCATACACTGGAACACCTCTCAGGGTATTCGGCAAGCCATAACGTCAGAACACATGGTATAACGTCTTTCAACTGTAATAGCGTGTACAGACCTTACGTTGAATTTGACGTTGAGGCATTGCGTTTGATTCCTGATTGATCATACACTGGAACACCTCTCAGGGTATTCGGCAAGCCATAACGTCAGAACACATGGTATAACGTCTTTCAACTGTAATAGCGTGTACAGACCTTACGTTGAATTTGACGTTGAGGCATTGCGTTTGATTCCTGATTGATCATACACTGGAACACCTCTCAGGGTATTCGGCAAGCCATAACGTCAGAACACATGGTATAACGTCTTTCAACTGTAATAGCGTGTACAGACCTTACGTTGAATTTGACGTTGAGGCATTGCGTTTGATTCCTGATTGATCATACACTGGAACACCTCTCAGGGTATTCGGCAAGCCATAACGTCAGAACACATGGTATAACGTCTTTCAACTGTAATAGCGTGTACAGACCTTACGTTGAATTTGACGTTGAGGCATTGCGTTTGATTCTTGATTGATCATATACTGGATCACCTCTCAGGGTATTCGGCAAGCCATAACGTCAGAAACATGTTCCATGGGATTGATATCTTGACTCCTGACGGGGCGAGGGGTTTCTACTGAGTTTTGATGTGCGAAATCACCACCTGTGCCAGCACGATGTGGGCTTCTATTGTCATCCATGAAGACTGGCCGTGTGTTCAAGGGGTTGTCAACAAAAAGGAAATTTTTGAGCTGTCAGTTGAGGAGGGAGTCATATTTACTTTTCAAAGGCTAATCTATTGATTTCTCAAGTCACTGCGCTGTAATGTCAGTTTACGTAAGGTTAAAAAAACATGATGATACGGAATGGCATACTAGTTGAGATTTTCCCCCTTTCTGTACACAAGTTGTTCCAATCTGCTACTTCGGATTACCCGGGTACATTATTCTAGGTTATCACGTGAGCGTGTTTAGGGATGGTTAATATTCTGCAGTAGGAATGACATGCATAGTATCTAGCGAGTCCAACACTAACTTAACGGAGTCGGGGTAGAATAAGGGTGAAGACTTTTTATGGATGTACAATTTCTGTATTCTGTAAAGACAATATAACGCACTGTATAAAAACCCGATTATTAAATGGTTACAATATAATAAAAGTGGGATGTGTTGCTGTGTTGGCAGTGTATGGCAGTGCATGGCAGTGTATTGCAAAAACAAGCATTCATACACGGCGATTAAGCCGGGCACATACGACTTCCATGGACAGAAACAGTTCTTCTTGAGTTCACAATTTTTTAAAACAAAACAAAAGCAAGTACAATTGGATCTGCTGTGCAGATTACGTTTTTATTGTCATCATTCCCAACAATAACAAATTCTCGAACATAAACACCAACATTGTTGCCGCATAATGTGTGTCTAAATCTTTTCCCTTGTTCAAACTTAAGATTTGAACAAGGCCACTGGTAACTGAAGCCCGACACGTAAAACCAGAGATAAAAAAGAACTTTTTTGAGAAAAAAAAACCCACTCTGGAAACCGTGTTCCCCCAACGTATCCAACACTACCTATTCTGCTAGAGGGTTTACAATAGTAGACACACATAGTACATTGTCACAAAATCTACGAACATCCGTGGCAGTCGTCCTGGTCCAAAAGTCCTTGATCCACTTCTGTCCATGGAATGTCTTCTTGGCAGTCATCCTGTCTCTGGGGGACTCCAGGGTCCATTTCCGACCCCTGGACGATGGCATCCACGCTCCTAACAGTAAAGTGACTATACGTTACATCATTGGCACGTACTGTGCGTATCAATGCAAGATATATGCATACACGTGAAAAACGTTCAAACATGAAACTCAAGTTGTAACTTTGCAGTAGACGTCATGGTAAACAAGGATGCCTTGCATTTAATATTTCTTTAACAGATTGTTTGAAAGAAACAGCTGCTTGCGTATGCGACACTTCCACTACGAAAGGCAAAGAACACTTGACATAATTTATGCTTCCCACACAGATTATGACTTCGTGAGTGTAGTGTTTACACAGCTTTTAGCAATATTCCAGCTATATCACAGCTATATCACAGCGGGAAACAACAAATATAGGCTTCACAGAACGTACCCATATGGGAAATTGAATTAAGGGTGTTTGGAGCGTCACGAGCGAACGCTTTAACCATTCAGTTATTCGACGCTCCCCGCAGATAGAAATGCAAAACAAATATGTCGGGTCATGAAAAACAATATTTATTCTAAATATTAAACTGAAATATTGAAATACTTTACCAGCAGGTGGTCGCGCAGTCGTCCAGTACACTGATCCTCCAAGTGACCAATCGGGACTTGCTTTGTCTGGAAACTACCTACTGAAGGACGGAATGGTGGGTTAACACTAAGTTATGCCATCTATAGATAGCATCATGCAGGGCATGCACGACGGGGGGCCTATCTACTCTACCACCTAAATCTACCAGTCAAGTGCAGTCAGCATTGGGCCTACTGGGGATGCTGAAAAGACTGGGGCCACAAAGTGTGCCAACCCTAAACTAGCTGGGTTGCTGTAACAACCAACCTGACTGTACAATCAGGCCCTAGCACCGAACCTACTCCATGTACAGTCGGCGGGGGCTACGCGGAGAGCGGACGTACTATGGAGCCACCATCAGACAAAAGCTCATCCCATAGGTCTCTCGGAAAGGCAGTGTAGAAGGAGACGGAGGGACACAACACCAAATCCAGAATGTGCCAGGGTTCCTGCGTCTGAAAGAAATGACTCATGCATAAGTATCAGGAATGACATTTCACATGTATGTACGTATGTATGTTTAAGAAGAGCGAGTTAGTGTGATTTTATGCCGCTTTGGGCAATATTCCAACGGAGGGTATCAGAAGTGCGCGTGATACATTGTATTTAAGTGGGGACTCGAACACTGACACTCAACATGGTGTGCCAACACTTGGAACTACAAGGCTACACTACCACTCCGTTTACATGCAGAGACCAGTATCAGTCTTTCCCATCTATAACTAAATGGCTGTATACTATGAGAGAATGAGTGTGCACTGTATATTAAACAAGCATTCACGAAGACGCATATTTTCTTTCAAATAGAGTTGGAAACACCTGCCTGTCTGGTCCTCTGTCGCCTTCCTAACAGAAGAGTCCTTGATTCACTTCTGTCCATGTAATGTGTCCTTGGCAGTCGTCCTGCCTCTGGGGGGCTTCAGGATCCATTTCCGCCTCCAGGATGACGGTGTCCACGGTCCTAATAATAAAGGTACAGAATAATTTAACATTTCGCATCAATGATACTACGTCGATAATGAATACCAAGTGTATATACTGTAACCTGAAACACATGTTGTAACTTGCCGATCGCGTCTTGGTGAACTGACTGTTTCAAAAAGACTGTTTACAAAACTTGCCTGTCAGTCTAGCCCTCAGCCGTCTTTATGGCAGGTGACCTGCCGTCAGAAGAGTCCTTGTCCACTTCTGTCCATGGAATGTCTTGTTGGCAGTCGTCCCGCCTCTGGGGGACTTCAGGGTCCAATTCTGACCCCCGGACGATGGCATCCACGTTCCTATTAGTAAAGATAACGAGTAGCTTAATGTTTCAAATCACTGATACTTGCGAGATTTGTAAAGAATATCAAAAGTATAATTATAGTTTTTCGTGAAGAAAACGCTGTAACCTGAAACACAAGTTGTAACTTTCACATGGCGTCATTGTCAAGAATATATTCTATGTTGTCTTCAACAGATAATATGGAGAATTTGCCTCCCTGGTCGTCTGACGGCTATGTGTCCGTTGTCCTGCCTCTAAAAGGGTCCTTGGACCAAGGAATATGAGTGAGTGAGTGAGTTAAAATTTAATGTCACATCGGCAATATTTCAGCCATATCGTGACGGGAACGGAACATTAAAATGGAATATATGAGTATTATAACAATCAGTCGACGAAGGACAGTAAAACAACTAGAACATCACAGAAATGAATGTAAAACTAGTAGCTATGCCTAAAACAATTTATCTATAGAGGACAATATAATATAAAACCGGGCTATAGATTGCCAACAACTGAAGGTAGATCACCATACTAGGGACCATGGGGACTTACAGTACTTTTGCTACCTGCATGGACCCTAGCTGGATTTACATCATCCCCTCAGCCGTCAGCAATTTCGGAAATCTAGCCATACAATAAAAATACACTTATACTACCATTAAAAACGTGGAAATTTAGAATTTACTTTGTATGTTTGTGGACTTATGTACCCTCTCAGGAGGACAATAATTTTACAATACTTCAACCCCCTTTGAGGGTACAGCCACCAACAATTCAAGTTACTAATTCAAACTACCAGTCATTAAAATACATCTATTTACAGAAACATATTATTCAAAATTCAACCAAAAAATCAATTTCTTCTAAAAAACCTATAATTAAATGAGAATTAACGCTGGTAAAAAGATCCTTAATTGTTTTAACTGTAAAATACTTATCCCTTGTGATGGAGAATTCAACCAAGGAATGTCTTCTCGGCAGTCATCCTGTCTCTGGGGGACTCCAGGGTCCAATTCTGCCCTCAGGACGATGGCATCCACGCTCCTAACAGTAAAGTGACTGTACGTTACATCATTGGCACGTACTGTGCGTATCAATGCAAGATATATGCATACACGTGAAAAACGTTCAAACATGAAACTCAAGTTGTAACTTTGCAGTTGACGTCATGGTAAACAAGGATGCCTTGCATTTAATATTTCTTTAACAGATTGTTTGAAAGAAACAGCTGCTTGCGTATGCGACACTTCCACTACGAAAGGCAAAGAACACTTGACATAATTTATGCTTCCCACACAGATTATGACTTCGTGAGTGTAGTGTTTACACAGCTTTTAGCAATATTCCAGCTATATCACAGCTATATCACAGCGGGAAACAACAAATATAGGCTTCACAGAACGTACCCATATGGGAAATTGAATTAAGGGTGTTTGGAGCGTCATGAGCGAACGCTTTAACCATTCAGTTATTCGACGCTCCCCGCAGATAGAAATGCAAAACAAATATGTCGGGTCATGAAAAACAATATTTATTCTAAATATTAAACTGAAATATTGAAATACTTTACCAGCAGGTGGTCGCGCAGTCGCCCAGTACACTGATCCTCCAAGTGACCAATCGGGACTTGCTTTGTCTGGAAACTACCTACTGAAGGACGGAATGGTGGGTTAACACTAAGTTATGCCATCTATAGATAGCATCATGCAGGGCATGCACGACGGGGGGCCTATCTACTCTACCACCTAAATCTACCAGTCAAGTGCAGTCAGCATTGGGCCTACTGGGGATGCTGAAAAGACTGGGGCCACAGAGTGTGCCAACCCTAAACTAGCTGGGTTGCTGTAACAACCAACCTGACTGTACAATCAGGCCCTAGCACCGAACCTACTCCATGTACAGTCGGCGGGGGCTACGCGGAGAGCGGACGTACTATGGAGCCACCATCAGACAAAAGCTCATCCCATAGGTCTCTCGGAAAGGCAGTGTAGAAGGAGACGGAGGGACACAACACCAAATCCAGAATGTGCCAGGGTTCCTGCGTCTGAAAGAAATGACTCATGCATAAGTATCAGGAATGACATTTCACATGTATGTACGTATGTATGTTTAAGAAGAGCGAGTTAGTGTGATTTTATGCCGCTTTGGGCAATATTCCAACGGAGGGTATCAGAAGTGCGCGTGATACATTGTATTTAAGTGGGGACTCGAACACTGACACTCAACATGGTGTGCCAACACTTGGAACTACAAGGCTACACTACCACTCCGTTTACATGCAGAGACCAGTATCAGTCTTTCCCATCTATAACTAAATGGCTGTATACTATGAGAGAATGAGTGTGCACTGTATATTAAACAAGCATTCACGAAGACGCATATTTTCTTTCAAATAGAGTTGGAAACACCTGCCTGTCTGGTCCTCTGTCGCCTTCCTAACAGAAGAGTCCTTGATTCACTTCTGTCCATGTAATGTGTCCTTGGCAGTCGTCCTGCCTCTGGGGGGCTTCAGGATCCATTTCCGCCTCCAGGATGACGGTGTCCACGGTCCTAATAATAAAGGTACAGAATAATTTAACATTTCGCATCAATGATACTACGTCGATAATGAATACCAAGTGTATATACTGTAACCTGAAACACATGTTGTAACTTGCCGATCGCGTCTTGGTGAACTGACTGTTTCAAAAAGACTGTTTACAAAACTTGCCTGTCAGTCTAGCCCTCAGCCGTCTTTATGGCAGGTGACCTGCCGTCAGAAGAGTCCTTGTCCACTTCTGTCCATGGAATGTCTTGTTGGCAGTCGTCCCGCCTCTGGGGGACTTCAGGGTCCAATTCTGACCCCCGGACGATGGCATCCACGTTCCTATTAGTAAAGATAACGAGTAGCTTAATGTTTCAAATCACTGATACTTGCGAGATTTGTAATGAATATCAAAAGTATAATTATAGTTTTTCGTGAAGAAAACGCTGTAACCTGAAACACAAGTTGTAACTTTCACATGGCGTCATTGTCAAGAATATATTCTATGTTGTCTTCAACAGATAATATGGAGAATTTGCCTCCCTGGTCGTCTGACGGCTATGTGTCCGTTGTCCTGCCTCTAAAAGGGTCCTTGGACCAAGGAATATGAGTGAGTGAGTGAGTTAAAATTTAATGTCACATCGGCAATATTTCAGCCATATCGTGACGGGAACGGAACATTAAAATGGAATATATGAGTATTATAACAATCAGTCGACGAAGGACAGTAAAACAACTAGAACATCACAGAAATGAATGTAAAACTAGTAGCTATGCCTAAAACAATTTATCTATAGAGGACAATATAATATAAAACCGGGCTATAGATTGCCAACAACTGAAGGTAGATCACCATACTAGGGACCATGGGGACTTACAGTACTTTTGCTACCTGCATGGACCCTAGCTGGATTTACATCATCCCCTCAGCCGTCAGCAATTTCGGAAATCTAGCCATACAATAAAAATACACTTATACTACCATTAAAAACGTGGAAATTTAGAATTTACTTTGTATGTTTGTGGACTTATGTACCCTCTCAGGAGGACAATAATTTTACAATACTTCAACCCCCTTTGAGGGTACAGCCACCAACAATTCAAGTTACTAATTCAAACTACCAGTCATTAAAATACATCTATTTACAGAAACATATTATTCAAAATTCAACCAAATAATCAATTTCTTCTAAAAAACCTATAATTAAATGAGAATTAACGCTGGTAAAAAGATCCTTAATTGTTTTAACTGTAAAATACTTATCCCTTGTGATGGAGAATTCAACCAAGGAATGTCTTCTCGGCAGTCATCCTGTCTCTGGGGGACTCCAGGGTCCAATTCTGCCCTCAGGACGATGGCATCCACGCTCCTAACAGTAAAGTGACTATACGTTACATCATTGGCACGTACTGTGCGTATCAATGCAAGATATATGCATACACGTGAAAAACGTTCAAACATGAAACTCAAGTTGTAACTTTGCAGTTGACGTCATGGTAAACAAGGATGCCTTGCATTTAATATTTCTTTAACAGATTGTTTGAAAGAAACAGCTGCTTGCGTATGCGACACTTCCACTACGAAAGGCAAAGAACACTTGACATAATTTATGCTTCCCACACAGATTATGACTTCGTGAATGTAGTGTTTACACAGCTTTTAGCAATATTCCAGCTATATCACAGCTATATCACAGCGGGAAACAACAAATATAGGCTTCACAGAACGTACCCATATGGGAAATTGAATTAAGGGTGTTTGGAGCGTCATGAGCGAACGCTTTAACCATTCAGTTATTCGACGCTCCCCGCAGATAGAAATGCAAAACAAATATGTCGGGTCATGAAAAACAATATTTATTCTAAATATTAAACTGAAATATTGAAATACTTTACCAGCAGGTGGTCGCGCAGTCGCCCAGTACACTGATCCTCCAAGTGACCAATCGGGACTTGCTTTGTCTGGAAACTACCTACTGAAGGACGGAATGGTGGGTTAACACTAAGTTATGCCATCTATAGATAGCATCATGCAGGGCATGCACGACGGGGGGCCTATCTACTCTACCACCTAAATCTACCAGTCAAGTGCAGTCAGCATTGGGCCTACTGGGGATGCTGAAAAGACTGGGGCCACAGAGTGTGCCAACCCTAAACTAGCTGGGTTGCTGTAACAACCAACCTGACTGTACAATCAGGCCCTAGCACCGAACCTACTCCATGTACAGTCGGCGGGGGCTACGCGGAGAGCGGACGTACTATGGAGCCACCATCAGACAAAAGCTCATCCCATAGGTCTCTCGGAAAGGCAGTGTAGAAGGAGACGGAGGGACACAACACCAAATCCAGAATGTGCCAGGGTTCCTGCGTCTGAAAGAAATGACTCATGCATAAGTATCAGGAATGACATTTCACATGTATGTACGTATGTATGTTTAAGAAGAGCGAGTTAGTGTGATTTTATGCCGCTTTGGGCAATATTCCAACGGAGGGTATCAGAAGTGCGCGTGATACATTGTATTTAAGTGGGGACTCGAACACTGACACTCAACATGGTGTGCCAACACTTGGAACTACAAGGCTACACTACCACTCCGTTTACATGCAGAGACCAGTATCAGTCTTTCCCATCTATAACTAAATGGCTGTATACTATGAGAGAATGAGTGTGCACTGTATATTAAACAAGCATTCACGAAGACGCATATTTTCTTTCAAATAGAGTTGGAAACACCTGCCTGTCTGGTCCTCTGTCGCCTTCCTAACAGAAGAGTCCTTGATTCACTTCTGTCCATGTAATGTGTCCTTGGCAGTCGTCCTGCCTCTGGGGGACTTCAGGATCCATTTCCGCCTCCAGGATGACGGTGTCCACGGTCCTAATAATAAAGGTACAGAATAATTTAACATTTCGCATCAATGATACTACGTCGATAATGAATACCAAGTGTATATACTGTAACCTGAAACACATGTTGTAACTTGCCGATCGCGTCTTGGTGAACAAGAATGTTTTATGTTGTCTTCAAAAGACTGTTTACAAAACTTGCCTGTCAGTCTAGCCCTCAGCCGTCTTTATGGCAGGTGACCTGCCGCCAGAAGAGTCCTTGTCCACTTCTGTCCATGGAATGTCTTGTTGGCAGTCGTCCTGCCTCTGGGGGACTTCATGACCAGGGTCCAATTCTGACCCCCGGACGATGGCATCCACGTTCCTATTAGTAAAGATAACGAGTAGCTTAATGTTTCAAATCACTGATACTTGCGAGATTTGTAATGAATATCAAAAGTATAATTATAGTTTTTCGTGAGAAAAATGTTGTAACCTGAAACACAAGTTGTAACTTTCACATGGCGTCATTGTCAAGAATATATTCTATGTTGTCTTCAAAAGATAATATGGAGAACTTGCCTTCCTGGTCGTCTGACGGCTATGTGTCCGTTGTCCTGCCTCTAAAAGGGTCCTTGGACCAAGGAATGTCTTCTCGGCAGTCATCCTGTCTCTGGGGGACTTCAGGGCCCATTTCCGACCCCTGGACGATGGCATCCACGCTCCTAACAGTAAAGTGACTATACGTTACATTATTGGCACGTACTGTGCGTATCAATGCAAGATATATGCATACACGTGAAAAACGTTCAAACATGAAACTCAAGTTGTAACTTTGCAGTAGACGTCATGGTAAACAAGGATGCCTTGCATTTAATATTTCTTTAACAGATTGTTTGAAAGAAACAGCTGCTTGCGTATGCGACACTTCCACTACGAAAGGCAAAGAACACTTGACATAATTTATGCTTCCCACACAGATTATGACTTCGTGAGTGTAGTGTTTACACAGCTTTTAGCAATATTCCAGCTATATCACAGCGGGAAACAACAAATATAGGCTTCACAGAACGTACCCATATGGGAAATTGAATTAGGGGGCTTTAACTATTCGATTATTCGACGCTCCCCATAGACAGAAATTCAAAACAAATATGTCGGGTCATGAAAAACAATATTTATTCTAAATATTAAACTGAAATATTGAAATACTTTACCAGCAGGTGGTCGCGCAGTCGTCCAGTACACTGATCCTCCAAGTGACTATTCGGGACTTGCTTTGTCTGGAAACTACTTACTGAATGACGGAATGGTGGGTTAACACTAATGTAATAGGCCTGGTTCGGATGTTCGTTACCTTCGCCCAGTGACATCTGAGTTTGAGAAATAATTAGGTAGGAACAAGAAGTTAATCAACCTTCATTGGACTTTGCGTTGTGTATTTTTAAGATGTAGTGTTTTAGGCTGATGTGTTCTCTACTTTCAAACTCTGGAACCAGTTCATCAATCGGGCAAGTAGGGAAACTAACAGAAACAAGGAAACAACTGACAATAATTTATTACAAAAGCGAATACGTAGAGTGAGTGAGTGAGTTGAGTTTTACGCCGCACTTAGCAATATTACAGCTATATGGCGGCGGTCTCTAAATAATCGAGTCTGGACCAGACAATCCAGTGATCAACAACATGAGCATCGATCTGCGCAATTGGGAACCGATGACATGTGTCAACCAAGTCAGCGAGCCTGACCACCCGATCCCGTTAGTCGCCTCTTACGACAAGCTGAGTCGCCTTTTATGGCAAGCCTGGGTTGCTGAAGGCCTATTCTACCCCGGGACCTTCACGGGTTGCGAATACGTAGAAAAATACAAACAAAAACCTAACAACTGATAAATGACACAGATCAGTTAAACTTCTATTTTTAAACCACCCCTAAACCAACCCTGTCCCTATGTGTTCTTCTTACTTAAAAGCTATAAATCCTAGTTCGTTTCCTACTCCTAATTTTCCCTCAACCCATCCTAACACTAATAAAAGAAACTTAACAATACATGGCCTAGTTTAATGTTCGTTTAATGCTCCACTCTTTAAACGGGGAGGGAAAACAGGATCTGAAGGCCGATTTTACTTGATGCCGGTTGACCGAAGCTAGACAACTGAATATGGAAAGCCAGGTCACTTATATAGCACTCTAGAACGACCTCCGACATGGGTCAGACTTCACCTACTGATCACGGATGTCTCCGCCAATCAGAGCCTACCTAACATATTTAGCACCAACCACGTGGCTTACCCAATGTATCTAGCGCTACGATGGCCAGTCACCCCGGTCGGAAAGTTATCCCATAACAGTGGCAAGTGAAACAATGTGCTACAAGACTAACCAATACACAGCTATTCTATACGTGGTATGTAATGATGAAATATACATTTATGCACCCCCATGCCCCGTGCTTAGGATAGAATTTTAACCCAGTTTTTCTACACTACGTCATGCCATCTATAGATAGCATCATTGTTACGGTAGAATGCACTAACAGTCATTCAACGATCTATCTGTTAGGCCTATACTCCCGTAGACAGCCTAAACGTGAAAACAACACGCAACAAGGTCGATGAATTTCAAAAATTGTATTAGAACCAACGCAAGACCAAATGCGTCGTTTCGTCACAGAGGAATATTATGCAGATACGTTCTACAATTAACTAATGTTTAACAGGTAGTCATATAACAGAGTCACCAACATGAACCTGCCTACAGGCAACTATAAGAGATACTTTGCCCTGCCATACCAACAACAACGAGGAAGCTACTTACTATCGCGGGTGAAAACAACATTCTGCCGGAAGTAGTGACAACTCACTAGCAGACTATGGAAACTTCCACATGTTCGACCAGACATGAATAAATGCGGTTTAACGAGGCAACTATCAGAGTATTACTGTATAAGGATAGCCTAACTATTAAGCAGGCACATTTTTAAATCTAAAGGTCAGTGATTGAAAACTACAATATACTCTAAATGGCACTAGGCAGTACACTAATTATTATGCAGGCCAACTGTAAGTTTTCAAAGGCTAAAGGTCAGAAATATAAAACTTCAACATGCTCAGATTGACACTTGGCAGTCACACTTCCCCCGTCTTAGCAACACTAGACAAGGTATTCACTCAGTTTTAAGACGACTGTTCCATCTCCAGAGCGTAAATTCCTCCCCCCTCCCCCGACAATAATAGCATCCAACACGGCTTAACTTTGCCACTCCCACTAGCGTCCTTTAGTATCCAAATAGAACTAATTTCCACAATAATAAAGTTCCTTATAGTGTCACTCCGGACAGTGTCCATTAAAGTCTTATTTGAATAAATCCTACACTTTAAGAAAGTCCACTCGCAATGTCACACTGGATAGCGTCCATCACAAGAATCATATTATTGTGCAGGAGCTCAGGACAGAGCATCTGCGATGACGTTCTGTGTTCCCGGAATGTGCTGGACCGACAGGTCGAGATCCTGCAAGAGTAAACTCCACCTCAGTACCCGTTGATTGGTGCAATTCATCCGGTGGATGAAGGTGAGAGGGCTGTGATCAGTAAATACCTGTCAGACAGTCGCTGGACTTGACTTAAGATACACCTCAAAATGTTTCAAAGCTTGAATAAGACCTAGAACCGTCCTTGTCTACGGTAGAGTAGTTCAGTTCGTGCTTGTTGAAGTTTTTGCTGTAATGGCTGACAGGGTGGTCGAGGTGGTCTTGTCCTTCTTGCAACAGCACAGCTCCAGATTCCACAAGTCTGGCATCCATTGCTTAAATGGTTTGTTAAATCGGGTGCGGCAAGCACGGGTGAAGAGCACAACATCACCTTGAACTGTTCGAATGCGTCCTCACAAATCTGTGTTTCTTAGGGGTGCTGTAACTGAGGCAAAGTTTGGGCATAATCGTCGGTAATATCCGGCCATCCCCATGAAACGGCGAACATCTCTCTTGGAGGCTGGTGCTGGGAAGTAAATGAGGATGCTGACTTTGGCTTCCATGGGCGCCACTTTTCCCAAGCCGACTACATGTCCAAGAAATTGTACTTGGGCTCGCCCAAACTCGCACTAGCCTCTCAAACATTGCCCTCAGAAGTGTCATATGCTCTTCCCACGTCATACTGGTCAGGACCCCGTCTTCCATGAAGTTGTGGGCATCTTTAAGGTCCCCAAGAATAACGTTCATGAGCCGCTGAAACGCTACTGGTGCCGTCCTCAGTCCAAACAGCGGACGTTTGTATTGATAGAGTCAGGTGGGTGTGTAGATTGCCAATATTCTCTTCGAATGGCATAGCATCCCCTCAGAAGGTCAATCTTGGTCAGGTACTTGGCTGCTTCGATTCTGTCGATGCAGTCATCTATTCTGGGTAAAGGGAATGCATCCCCTGTATTGAGATGGTTTACCTTCCTCAGATCTGCACAAGGACGGTATGCTGTTGCACCAGGCTTGGGTAACAGGACCATGGGTGATGCCCACTCGCTGTTGGATGGCTCTATGATGTCATTGGCTAAGAGGTAGTCTATCTGATCTTTGAGAACAGATCTATACCGGTCCATCCGGTATGGCCTCTGTTGTACAGGTTTGTTGTCGCCGACATCTACATCATGCTGGATCAGGTGGGTCGCTGTCAGACTGTCTGGACAGATACAGGCAAACTCCCGAATCAGTTTGGCCAGCTCTTCGTGTTCGTGGGGTCACAAATGTTCTAGCTTCTTGCCAAGGTTGGGCAGGGCATCGGAGTTGTTCAGCCTTGCAGAAACTGTCTGCTCGATTGGGTCACTTTTAGGTGTAATACATGCCATTGGTCTGGATTCAACAGGACGCTAATGGTAAGGCTTCAGAAGATTTACGTGACAGTACCTCTCATGTTTGCGTCTGTCTGGGTTTGATACAACATAACCAGTGCCACTGAGCTTCCTTAACACCCTATAAGGCCCAAAATATCTAGCTTGTAATGTTGCTTTCTCAACAGGTAAGTACAGTAAGACCTGATCACCAACTGCTAATTCCCTATCTTTTGCCTGCTTATCATGCCTGACTTTAGCATTAGCTTGAGCTTGAGTTAGATGGTGTTTAGCCAACTCAGTAACCCTATACATCTTGTCTTTAATTCTAGATACATAACCTAGCATACTCTCCTTAATATTAGGTTCAAGCAAGCTAGCCTTGATTAATTTTAGCAGACCACGAGGCTGTCCATAGAACAGTTCAAAAAGGAGAGATCCCTAATGACTCTTGTTTTACGTCTCTCATGGCAAATAGGATAAAAGGCAATCCAGTATCCCAATCCTTCTGATTGTCATGTACATAACACCTTAGTAAGTTTTTCATGCTTTGATGAAACTGCTCAAAAGCACCTGGACTCTGAGGATGATAAGGTGAGGAGAAAACAAGTTTAGCACCAAGTATCTCTGACACTTGCCTGAATAATTTGGAGGTAAAATTTGTGCCTCTGTCTGACTGTACCTCTTAGGGTAACCCTGTCATTGTGAAGGATCTGATCAGTGCTTTAGCCACCAATGCTGCGGTTGCTTTCCTTAAATTGCATTCCGTACTACTACACCATTTTGTACGACAAACTCCTTAACACTTGACTCATCTGTTTTGTCTGCTCCTTGACTGAGCCTTATCCCATAATTCTTTCCGGCTCTCATCTCTTTTCTGCTGTGTAAACAAATCCAGCATATCCCAGCTGGCATTTACGTCACCACCAACTATAGCACTACTTTTGGACTCTGGAATGTATTCAGACTCCGATACCTCCTTAACAACTGCCTTAGTTGGTTCAGATTCAGTTTCCTCACACAAACTATCCAAACTAGCTGTTCCTGATGTCTATCACAGAATTACCCGCTACTTTCTTCTTTGACATTGAGCGAGTGACTACCATGCCTCAAATACACCTATGTCCGACGTCTCAAATGAATCTACAGGAACCGGACACACTTTCAAGGTTTCATGTACATAGCATTTCTCAGTTAAATCTGAGCCCAGTCTACACCTGCTATAGGTAACTTGTCCGCTACACTTACTTCAACCATTCCTGTGACATAGTTACTCTGTAGGTAAATTTTATGAGCTGGAATTGAGTCATACTTTCCTCCTACTAATCGTATCACTACTGTCTTCCGAATAGCAGTATGATCCAACAAATCAACTGCACTCCTTCGGACAATTGAACAAAAAGCACCTGTATCTCTGAATACAATTACGTCATTTAACGTATCAGTTTCGCAGCTGCCAACTTTCCCTTGAGACATAAACTGACTGAAGTTGTCAGCAGGCCTGATCACATCAGAATCCCTAGGGTTTGCATCTATTTGCACAAAAGCCACAGCCTGGTCATTTCCACGTTCCCTACTGAAACAGTTTTGCACAGTATGACCTGACTTTCCACAATAATTGCACTGAGGGATAAACGAGGTGCATTTGACGAAATTTTGAATTTTCAGCACGTGATTTGCTCGTTTGAGCTTGTTTACCACTCGGAAGAGAGTCATTTGAGTGCTGATTCGCTGCCGATTTCTGTGACCCGAACTTATCAACATGGTTGGCTTTTGCCTGTTTCTATGAAAACCAAACCGATCCTTTCTGGGAAGAGATCTAGACAGGTCATTGTGCTCCAACTTATGACTATTATTATGGATCAAAGCATATTTATCTGCAATCTCTGCTGCGATTCTAAGTTCGCCTATGTCCTGATCTTCCAGATGAATTTTAATTGCGTGAGGTAGTTTATTCTTGAACTCCTCCATGATTACAAGACGCCTTCAATGATCAAAATCAGAATCAACTTGCTCTGACTGTTGCCACAGATCAAATGCGTCAGTGATTTTAGCTAAGTAATCACAGTGCGACTCAATAGATTCTTTCCTCATCTCAGGGAACCGCTGTCTATAGGCTTCACTTGTTCATTTCTGAGCCAACTTCACGGAAGTTTTCACGTCATAATTGTTTTGCATTTGCTTTCGCTCGAAACTTAGACTGTAAGATGAGACACCAATATTCTCTAGGCCACTGTAAAAATTCTGCCACATGCTCAAATTGGGAGAAAAACTGATCCAGTTCTGCTTCATTAAAATATGGTACAGACTGATAACACTCATGGATCCTAAACCTATACCCTCCATTGTAGCTATTGCTAACCTGTGACCTCTGATCTAACTGTGCATCTGCTCTTTTCATTTCCGACCCGTGAAGGTCCCGGGGTAGAATAGGCCTTCAGCAACCCATGCTTGCCATAAAAGGCGACTCAGCTTGTCGTAAGAGGCGACTAACGGGATCGGGTGGTCAGGCTCGCTGACTTGGTTGACGCATGTCATCGGTTCCCAATTGCGCAGATCGATGCTCATGTTGTTGATCACTGGATTGTCTGGTCCAGACTCGATTATTTACAGACCGCCGCCATATAGCTGGAATATTGCTAAGTGCGGCGTAAAACTAAACTCACTCACTCACTCTTTTCATTTCCAACTGGAACTTCATCCTATCCCTCTCTAACTCTCTCTCTGTCCTGAGCCTCAAACATTCTTTTATCTGGATCATACTCTTAGTTTCCTTGCTTCTTCCTTCTCTCTCTCTTTCTCTTCTGCATCTAACCTTCTAAGCTCTAATTGCTGTTCAAAAGTTAAGTTTAGGGTTAGACTACCCGAGCCTTCACTACTTACAGATTTAATTTCTTCGCCCTGGTCTAATTCTTCCTGCTCAGTATGTTTGCCATCATGACCAAACATCTTTTCAATGAAGAATTCTCTCAATGCTCTGACTTTTGTCTTAATCTCCACAGGAATTTCAATATCATTTCTGACAGCTAATTGTGCTAACTCTGGTACTTTAGCACGCCTGATCTCTGCCACGTTCATCTCCTGCCTTAATTCAATTTGATCCCTAGACGTCAAGTTTAGTGCCTTTTTTCATCACCCAAGAAAACCCAACACCCGTTATTATAATTCCCTGCTCTCGCTAATTACTTCACACACACACACACATCGCTAAGAGACACACGTCCGTCACCTAGTTCAAATTGCCGGGAAACATTGGCCATCATCAAGTCACCCAATATTTTAACACAACCTCTCTACAACAAAACATCACCGAGTCTGCTTCGGTATTAGCTCTCACTAGTTACTACTGTATACGTATTAATCCCGGACGAGCCACCAAAATGTTTCCGCTAGTCGCGAAAGGTGTTGGTGTGTTACGGTGGAATGCACTAACAGTCATTCAACGATCTATCTGACCTGCCTGTACTCATGTAGACAGACTAAACGTGAAAACAACACGCAACAAGGTTAGTAAGGATAGCCTAACTATTAAGCAGGCACATTCTACGTTTTCGAATGTAAAGGTCAGTGATTGAAAACTTCAATATGCTCAGATTGACATTTGGCAGTCACACTTCCCCCGTCTTAGCATCACTAGAGAAGGTACTCACTCAGTTTTAAGACCACTGTTCCATCTCCAGAGTGTAAATTTCCCCAAGTGCCCAATATATATTCCACTAGGTATCCAATTTGACTGACGTGTGTGCCTGACTGACGTGTGTTTTGTTTACATGCATATGACCTACTGACTGTACTATTTTGGTCCTCTCGCTTAAGTATGACCGAAGCGGACGTCGGAGAAAACAACCTATCATATAGATATTTAATTATAAAGTAGTTATTTTTTCACTACTTTCATAATAAGGGACTGAGAAAACGCTAATCTCTCAGTGTATCCAAAACTTACTTAACACTAACAATAATGTAACAATACTATCAGAGGTGGGCTACAAACTGACATAACATAAAGGTGGGCACGAGCTATAAATACTACGGTCGAGCACACTAACCACTGGATCGACGATCGACAGCCGCCATTTTTAATGCACATTTAGCTATACCGTTACAATCATGCAGTGCATGCACGGGGGAGGGGGGGGGTATCTACACTACCACCTGAATTTACCAGTCAAGTGCAGTCAGCATTGGGCCTACTGGGGATGCTGAAAAGACCGACCCTAGCACCGAACCTATTCCATATACAGTCGGCGGGGGCTACGCGGAGAGGGGACGTACTATGGAGCCACCATCAGACAAAAGCTCATCCCATAGGTCTCTCGGAAAGACAGTGTAGAAGGAGATGGAGGGACACAACACCAAATCCAGAATGTGCCAGGGTTCCTGCGTTTGAAAGAAATGAGTCATGCATAAACATCAGGAATGATATTTCTCACGTATGGAACTACTAGGCTACACTACCACTCTGTTTACATGCAGAAACCAGTATCAGTCTCTCCCATCTATAACTAAATAGCTGTATACTATGAGAGAATGGGTGTGCACTGTATATTAAGCAAGCATTCATGAAGACGCATATTTTCTTTCAAATAGAGTTGGAAACACCTGCCTGTCTGGTCCTCTGTCGCCTTCCTAACAGTTATCCTTCACAAGAGTCCTTGGTCACTTCTGTCCATGGAATGTTTCCTTGGCAGTTGTCCTGCCTCCGGGCGACTTCAGGGTCCATATGCGCACCCCAGGATGACGGTGTCCACGGTCCTATTAGTAAAGTTAACGAGTAGCTTAATATTTCACATCACCGACACTTACGACACATAAAATGAATTATTATATCAAAAGTGTATAGTTTTTAGCGAGAAAAACGCTGTAGCCTGAAACCCAAGTTGTAACTTTCATATGGCGTCATTGTCAAGAATATCTTGTATGTTGTGTTCAAAAGATAATATGGAGAACTTGCCTTCCTGGTCGTCTGAAGGCTTTGTGGTCGTTGCCCTGCTCCTAGAAGAGTCCTTGGTCCAAGGAATGTCTTCTCGGCAGTCATCCTGTCTCTGGGGTACTTCAGGATCCATTTCCGACCCCTGGACGATGGCATCCACGGTCCTAATAGTAAAAATAGGTTAATGTTTCACATCATTGATACTTACTGTATAGATAATGCATGTCTAAAGCATATGCTTATTCGTGAGAAATACGTTGCAACCTGAAAATAAGTTGGAACTTGCACATGACGCCATGGTGAAGAAGGATATTGTTTATGGTTTCTGTAAACATGTGCCTGCCTGGTCCTCTGTCGTCTTAATGGCAGTCGTCCTGCCACTAGAAGAGTATTTGGCCCACTTCTGTCCATGGAATATCTTCTTGGCAGTCGTCCTGCCTCTGGGGGACTTCAGGGCCCATTTCCGACCCCTGGACGATGGCATCCACGCTCCTAACAGTAAAGTGAATATACGTTACATCATTGGCACTTATTGTGCGTATCAATGCAAGATATATGCATACACGTGAAAAACGTTCAAACATGAAACTCAAGTTGTAATTTTGCAGTAGACGTCATGGTAAACAAGGATGCCTTACATTTAATATTTCTTTAACAGCTTGTTTGAAAGAAACAGCTGCTTGCGTATGCGAGACATCTGCTAAGAAAGGCAAAAAACACTTGACATAATTTATGCTTCCCACACAGATTATGACTTCGTGAGTAGTGTTTACACTGCTTTTAGCAATATTCCGGCTATATCACAGCGGGAAACAACAAATATAGGCTTCACAGAACGTACCCATATGGGAAATCGAATTAGGGGTGTTTGGAGCGTCATGAGCGAATGCTTTAACCATTTGGTTATTCGACGCTCCCCGTAGATAGAAATGCAAAACAAATATGTCGGGTCGTGAAAAACAATATTTAATCTAAATAGTAAACTGAAATATTGAAATACTTTACCAGCAGGTGATCACGCTGTCGTCCAGTACACTAATGCTCCAAATGACCATCCGGGACTTGCTTTGTCTGGAAACTACCTACTGAAGGACGGAATGGTGGGTTAACACTAAGTTATGCCATCTATAGATAGCATCATGCAGGACATGCACGAGGGGGACCTATCTACTCTACCACCTAAATCTACCAGTCAAGTGCAGTCAGCAATGGGTCTACTGGGGGTGCTGAAAAGACTGGGGCCACAGAGTGTGCCAACCCTAAACTAGCTGGGTTGCTGTAACAACCAACCTGACTGTACAATCAGGCCCTAGCACCGAACCTACTCCATGTACGCTCGGCAGGGGGCTACGCGGAGAGCGGACGTACTATGGAGCCACCATCAGACAAAAGCTCATCCCATAGGTCTCTCGGAAAGACAGTGTAGAAGGAGACGGAGGGACACAACACCAAATCCAGAATGTGCCAGGGTTCCTGCGTTTGAAAGAAATGAGTCATGCATAAGCATCAGGAATGACATTTCACATGTATGTAGATTGGTTTAAGAAGAGCGAGTTAGTGTGATTTTATGCCGCTTTGGGCAATATTCCAGTGAAGGGCATCAGAAGTGGGCATGTGCTAATTGTCTTTCACTATGTTTAGATACAAACCACGGTGAAACTGATCCTTATCACACGAGTAATACATAGTCAGGACAAATGATTTGACGTGTACGAAATTTAGTGGGGATACTTTCGAGTGTCTTTGCAGCGGACGTGACACGTGGTACCTAAGTTGGGACTCGAGCGCTGGCACTCAGCCAGCACGTAAAAAACTATCCCACATTACCTCTCCGTTTCCATACTGAAAATAGTGTAACTGTATCTATCTACGTGGCTGGACTTTAATGATATGAGTGTGCCGTATACAGTGACGAGACATTATCGTAAACAAGTATGTTTTCTTGAAAGTAAAGTTGGTAAAAATTACCGGTCCTCTGTCGGCTTCCTTGAATCGTCCTGTCTGTAGACTTTCTGTCTCCCAGACGAATATTTCACATCACGGTGGGTCGGTGCTCAGACTCCAAGCGGGCTTCAGTCGCTCGCTTAAAGTGTGCAGCTGGAGACAACGAAGGGCAAAGCAGCCACCTTACGCAACCTAATCCCAGTCGCCGAACCCGAAACAAAGGGTTAAAGGTATTGAAAACACCTCAATCACAAGTGTTTTCGTAGAGACATGTTTTCTGATTTAGTGTGAGTCAAGTAAGGCCTGGTAATATTCTTCATTGAAGCAAAACGAAACAAAAAGTTTCTTTTATTATTTATGTAAGGCAATATAATTAAACCATAATGAACGGCTAATTTAAAATTACAAGTTAAATCACAGTGACATAGGTTTATGGATCATGCAATACAAATGAATTAAAACAAACTGTCGTCCGTGGGTGGGAATGTTGTAAACTGTGATGTGTTTATCACTGCTCATCGCATTCGTGACTCACTCGTGTTGTTCTGCGACTATAGTCTGTTTGCCGTGAAAACGAACCGATGAATGTCTCTTTAACCTAAAAGTAAATCGAATAAAGTGAAATTAGATTAAGATTCTCATAATTTTACCCTGCCAATTGAGCATCTAATACTCAGAATTGTATTCAACTTAAGATGAAAGTTGTTTTACAAACGATCATAATTTCAAGTCACTTTCTTTGTTTGTATTACAAGGGGGTTTGCACATTAAATAAAACGCCGAGAAGTTGGGTTGGTCTAAGTTAACGATCATCACATCCGTGCTGTTGTTTCACTGTTCTAACTGCTGCGCATACCCCTTGCAATACACCTAGTAATAACGATTTGAATCTATGATCATGTGTTAAACAACTTTTATCCTATGATGAATAAAAATCTAAGACTTAAATTTGGCAAGATAAAATTATATGGATTCGCAATATTAATTTCACTTGATTTGATTTAATTCGATCAGTGACATTAGCATATTTTATCTTCGTTTACGTCGTAATTTTCGCAATGAACTGATGAATTTGGTTTTGCCATTTACAGTCGATTTCTCTTCTCATGTGTGGAAAACGTGCACATGCACTGTGAGGAAGACGTTTACTGCACTATTAATGTACAGTGGAACCTTTCAAAACCGACATCTGTCCAATCCGGCAAGGTGTCAACATCAGCATAAAATCTTAGTCCCGTCTGTGGCTTGAACATTTATCAACAGGTTAACAATCCAGCACATTGTCTAAGCTGGATTATTTCTTCAGTCAAGCTGAGTGCCGGATTTGACAACTTCCACTGTATCGTTTTCATGTTGAAAGACAAACATTTACAAAAACATTTGGGTTTGCGTTTGCCCGCAATACTCAAGAACCACGGAATCGTCTATACATTACGACTACTGTCAAAATGTGCTGAAATGAACTGCCGAAAACACATGTGGATGTCTTTTTTTGGAAGAGTGTAGATCTCGGATTTATTATGTGAATATGCTTTATAAGGTACTTGGTGAATCGCAAACAACGCCTCTCATTAACGTAGCAAACTGTTTCAGGCAAATCTTTCACATTCACACAAATCTGTGTGTCTTGTATATTTTACACCTTACAGAAGTACAGAGTCACTTTATAATTCCCCAGTCTGTGTGTATCTCCTACATCTTACACTAAACAGAAGTACATACTGAATCATGTTTCAAAGTTTTTTTTCTGTGACTTGCATATCAGACAACTTACAGAAGCACATAGACTATGTATATGACATGTATATGTATATGTATCTGTGTGTAGCATGCATTCTGGCACCTTGGAGAAGGACACAACCAATGTATGTGTCCCAAGTCTGTGTAGATCTTGTAATCTCATATCTTACAGAAGTACACACTCTATGTATGGGACTTAAGACTGTGTATGGCTTGCACATCTGACACGTCAATGAATGTGACTTTAGTCTTTGTGTATCTTTCAGAAAACACACAGTCAGTGTATGTGTCCCAGGTCTGTGTGTATTATGTACATTTCACGCCTTACAGAAATTCACAGTCAATGTATTTGTGAACGTCTGTGTGTCCTGTACATCTCACATCTTATAGAAGTAAACAGTCAATGTGTGTTTGCGTGTTTCTTGTATAATAACACTTTACAGAAGCAGACAGTCAATGTGTGTAACTTACGCGTGTGTTGGTCTCGTACATCTCACATTGTATGTACACATTGAATGTTAGTGACTTTGTGTGTTGTACACCTCGCATCCTACGGAAGTACACAGTCAATGTATGTGTCCCAAGACTCTGTATACATCTCACACCTCACAGAAGTAGAAAGCACATGGATGTTTGGAGGTGTGTGTGTAGCTTGTTTATCTCACGCCTTACAGAAACACACACTGTGTCAGCCAATGCACGTTACGTAAGTCTGTGTGTGTTTTGTACATCTCACACCTTACGGACGTAAACAGTCCGATGTCTCTGTGTATCTTGTACATCTTATCTTACTCCTTACAGCATGTATGTGTCCCACGTCACAGTGAGGCTGTTGACCCAAAATGTTACTGACCCATCAGGCACCCCACTGGCCCGAATAATTCATGATAATTTATAGACAATAAAACAACGCATGTGGGAACATTTCGAGTATTTATTTCACTGAGTAATTGTTTCTGACTATTAGCTCTAAGTCGCTGACATTGATGGGACACACTCTAAGAATGCCCATACATTTTCAAACAAGGAGACAAAGTCATCAATATCCCACACAATGGCAAAATATTCTCCATGAATATGTCTAGCTATGATTATGACAGATGTTTGGGCATGTATCTAGCAAAGTGGAAGGAGAGTATTAGAAGGTTTTTAAGTTCACCTCTAGATACACGAATGTACGAAATTCAAACATTTTTTAACACTAACATTTAAAGGTTTTTTAACACTGAAATTAAAGTTTGACGAGGATAAATACATTGGATGAAGATGATGTAATATACATTTCCTCATTTGAACATGAATTCCTTAATATAAATAGACTTGATCAGAGTCTGTCCCATTATTTGTTCACCTTCATGCCATCTGGTGTATAAGTATCCTTTACATTAAAGTGTGTAACGCACAGTGTGTATGCCTCCAGTGTGTTTACCGTCATGTCTATGATGGATCCAGACCAGAAGCCAGACAAGGATGACGTGGAGCGGGATGTTCAGGTCAGGAAACAACGTGTGTACGATAGGGTAGATGCTGTGGAAGTGTTATATAATACTGACTAATGAGTGTATTGTATTGTTTGCTGATAGGTCAGGATGCAGGGGTGTAGTTGGATGTGAGTGTGTCAATTAATACTGATGTTTGATAGATATGTATGTGCACGTGTGTGTGTATGTGGATGCGGATGTTCCTACATAAGTATTGTGGATGCTCATACAGATGCGTCGGTTGATGTAGATGTTAATATAAATGTGTTGTGGATATAGATGTTCATACAAGTGTTGTGGATATAGATGTTCGTACAGATGTGTTGTGGATATAGATGTTCATACAGATGTGTTGTGAATATAGATATTGATTGATATAGAAGTTAATATAAATGCGTTGTGGATATAGATGCTCACACAGATGTGTTGAGGATATAGATGCTCACACAGATGTGTTGTGGATATAGATCTTCATACGGGTGTGTTGTGAATATAGATGTTCATACAGATGTGTTGTGTATATAGATATTGATTGATTTAGAAGTTGATATAAATGTGTTGTGGATATAGACGTTCACACAGATGGTGTGGATATAGATGTTCATACAGATGTGTTGTGGATATAGATGTTCATACAGGCGTGTTTTGGATATAGATGTTCATGCAGATGTGTTGTGGATATAGATGTCCATGCAGATGTGTTGTGGATATAGATGTTTATCCGGATGTGCTGTGGATATGGATGTTCATACGGGTGTGTTGTGAATATAGATGTTCATACAGATGTGATGTGTATATAGATGTTCACGCAGATGTGTTGGTGGATGTAGACGTTCATACAGATGTGATGTGTATATAGATGTTCACGCAGATGTGTTGGTGGATGTAGACGTTCATACAGATGTGCTGTGTATATAGATGTTCACGCAGATGTGTTGGTGGATGTAGACGTTCATACAGATGTGTTGTGTATATAGATGTTCACGCAGATGTGTTGGTGGATGTAGACGTTCATACAGGTGTGTTGTGGATATAGATGTTCACGCAGATGTGTTGGTGGATGTAGACGTTCATACAGGTGTGTTGTGGATATAGATGTTCACGCAGATGTGTTGGTGGATGTAGACGTTCATACAGATGTGTTGTGTACATAGATGTTCACGCAGATGTGTTGGTGGATGTGAGCGTTTATACAGATGTGTTGTGTATATAGATGTTCACGCAGATGTGTTGGTGGATGTAGACGTTCATACAGATGTGTTGGTGGATGTAGACGTTCATACAGATGTGATGTGGATGATCGGTTAGTCTATTTACGATCGAAAAACAAGCGCTCACTTCAACGTTACATGTTTTGTTTAGCCTGAAGCAATCTTAGAATCTACGGAGAGTGCGATGCTCGTGAGAAAGACAATACCAGTGGAGGAGATGTAAGACACCTTCTGTAAGTAATGTCCAGTGTAAACACTTGGTTATATAAGTGAGTGAGTGAGTTTAGTTTTACGCCGCACTCAGCAATATTACAGCTATATGGCGGCGGTCTCTAAATAATCGAGTCTGGACCAGACAATCCAGTGATCAACAACATGAGCATCGATCTGCGCAATTGGGAACCGATGACACGCGTCAACCAAGTCAGCGAGCCTGACCACCCGATCCCGTTAGTCGCCTCTTACGACAAGCTGAGTCGCCTTTTATGGCAAGCATGGGTTGCTGAAGGCCTATTCTACCCCGGGACCTTCACGGGTCCTTGGTTATATAAAGGATATCATTACATGGCATCAGTGTACCCATGTGGTCCCACTCATGTAGCTTAATTACTCTTTTCATTAGGTTGTCGCCGACGTGATGTTTTTCATTAGTTAAGTACCAGTCGGTGAGTGTATTTGATATGATACGTACCGGTCAATAAGTGGTTTTCATCAGACATGTGTCAGTCAGTAAGTACCTGTGATGTGATACTCTGGTATTAGGCCTGTATCGGGCGGCAAGAGACACGTTGGATGCCGTTATTATGCCAGCGCGTGGGAGCTGAATATGTACAGCCCATTCATATGTTGCACATCGACGTAAAACTGATTCCCCTCTTGGTGGTGTTATCGGGTACTTGTCATGCTTCGTACATCAACCCCAGTGATTGCTTTAACTATGGATCGGACGCCCTGTATCTTGGCTTCACATCATGTGCGACACGTGCGACTGCCTTTCCCACTCTTAAAGGCACCCAAAGCCAATCCCCGTGCGTGTGACTGGAGCCAAAACAGCTCAGATTTGATATCACAAGGGTTTTATCTCTGCATCCTGCTTGCACTAACTGTCTCTCACCGGAGAAAGAGACATACTGCGTGCATATCATAAATGGAGCACATGAGGTTGTCACGGGGTCGAGATTGGGCACCTGGTTGGGCGTCCACGCCCATTTTACCATCTGTTATAGACATGTGATTCTACCAAGAAAAAAAGCCTTACTTTGTGAGCATCTTTTAAACGTCACTCGAACGCTGAATATTCACATCCTATTCACATGTTGCTCATCGACGTAAAGCTGGTCCCCAGGACTATCTAGTGCCATTATGGTTTAAACATAGTTTATTCACTTGGAAATGGATCGGCAAACAAGCCTGTATGGCTTATATTAATACCTCTCCAGAACAATACTTTGTTCACATTTGTACGTGGAAATTGTACATAATATTACTATACATTACAATAATGTTGTATTAGATGAGTCAGAATGTTTCGTGCGATAAACAAGATCAGTCATCAAAATAGAAACAGATTGCATTGGTATTATAAGCTTTAAGTGACATTAAGAAGTAAACGTAGTAGCTTTACTAATATTTGTTCATATTTGTTTTGTGACCAGTTAATACACGGAAGTTATTACCTACAAAACTTTTTAAGAATCAGATCGTTTTGATGCAATAATGAACTGAGTGTTGAATATCCATATTTGTCTGGTATGAAACTGAATTATTGCCATTCAGCACGTTACGTAGTGTGAAACCTTTCGTATAGAAATATGATTCATGTCGTGTACTGTTATATTTAGGACACGTGAAGAAATAATGGAAAGCATCCTCAGGAACATGTGAGCAGGAACATGTGAGCAGGAGCAAGAAGCATTATCAGAAATGAAACGGTTGTATTTGTCACTGTTTAAGTCACTGCATCCCAGCCTAAGGCGACTGTGTATTATTTGACAGAATCGACTACCATAGTCTAGATCAAACTTAATATGAGATTTGTGCGCGGGATGTGATTTGATTCTTAAAGTGTCCAACAGAAGAAGCACTAGTCGCATTAGTAGGTAGATTATGCCACAGTCTGACTTATCGGGTGGAAACGAATTGGCGTAATTTGTAGATCTGCATCTGATAGTTTGATAATTTTCATAATTTCTAAGATTATAAATACATTATTATTGTCATATACAATCCCTAGAACAAGATCACAAAGATAATCAGGAACCATGTGGTTTACCATTTTATAAAACAATGTTAATTTTGCATCTTTCTCTTCTCTTCGCTGAGGAGGTTTGATTTGTCTCATTACACAACTTATCCTGGCTCGTGCCTCTGACTGCGCCGCATAATGTGCGTATGGCATCTAAATGAAGATGTTCTAGTGACAATGATTGCTCGTTTGTGCAATTGTCCCAGATATGACAACAATAATCAAATAATGGTGGAATAAAGGATTTGTACATTGTTTCCAGTGTTCCTGGTGCCATTATCAGAAGTGACTAGACGTTGCCGGGTTCGACACCGGTGCGCTTTTAAGCCCGATTTATCCCGATTCACGGCAGTTTTTCACGCTGTAGGTACCTGTCATGTTTCGTACATCGACCCCATGGTTTTGTCCTTACTGTGGATCGGAAGCCCTGCGTCTTAGCCTTCGCGTCATGTGCGACACGTGAGACTGTCATCATGTTTTCCCACCCTTAAAGCCACCCAAAGCTACGTCCCGTGCGTGTGGCGTGATCCAAAACAGCTCAGGTTTGATATCACAAGGGCTAGGCTAAAACGCCACCACAGCAAAACGGCACCATTTGGCCATAACGGAACCCCCCTTTAGCGAAAACGGCTACAAATGTTATGGCGAAAACGGCACCATATAAAATTTGGATGAACATTGATATGATGACTTTAGTATTTTGTGACAGAAAATATGTATTGGGTGAAATAAAAATATATATTCGGTAAGTATGATCAACATTCAAGTAAGCCGACAAAGTAACAGAACACTTACCACCCGCCAAAGATTATTATTGTTATACTGCAAGCGGCTTGCCGTGTGTTTAGATAACGTCTACTCTGCCGATAGTGTCTCAGTTACAGTGTTTTAGTAGATTGTTATCTGAGTAATTAATCGGCCTGTGAAACTGAGATTAGTGTCTTAACCGTTTCGTAATTTGAAATTGTTATGTTCTGCATTTGAAGGAAAAAGCAGTGAGCAAACCTTTACAGGTCGCTAGCCAGCATTGCCGAGGAAGCTCAATCCCATTCTCAATCCTGATGGCGCTCCCATTTCTTCAAGCTGCTGATGTGTCAAGATTATTTCAGAGGATATCTGATCGGGTTCCCGCTTATGGCAAGTTGCCACAGCTCACAGACTACTTCCAAAGTCAGTGGATCACCCATCCTGTGTTCGCCCCACGCACCTGATCAGTCGTCAACATTGCAGTCAGGACAAATAACTTTGTTGAAGGTATACATTTCATTTCAAAATAGTTATTACTAATAATAGAAATAAAGACGAAACTTACCGCTATTTTTGTATTATTCTTTATAATAAAAGTATGTATTTTTCTGTTCAGGCTGGCACAGGAGAATGAACAGTAAGGTCAGAGAACAGTCACTGGGAATATACAGACTTATCCCAGAGCTCCCCGAGAAGCCAGCCCCTTCCCCTCCAGACCAGGCTCATCCCAGAACGACGACTGAAGGCTTATGTCCATATGTCCTCATCGGCAAGGCAGGATGAGGTGTTCAAAGTGTATCACCCGTTCAAGGATGGCCCCATCATTCATTACGTACACCACTACAGATTCGACGGGTTTTTTTTACCAACACTCACGCCCATTGGGAGGGAGGGAGCGCTTTGGCTTTTGATGTCAAGTGGACGCCATCCTTCGCCAGCAGTGCAGGTCCCATTCTTATGTGCTGGCTGTGGTCCCAAAGGGTGGCGTCCAGACGGCGTCGCAACATCTTCTTCAAGCTCCGGTTCGCCTCCACCACCTTCCGCTTTTAGGCAGAGACTGTCATGTTCCTTGGTTTTACCCAGATCGTATATTTGATACTCGTCTTTATATAATGGAACGTATATTCGAATGCACACTAAACCTTGGCAGATCCGCATTTTGAAGGTATTACAGACGCATTTTACACCTTTGATTTCCGATTGGGTTTTATTGAAATAACAACTGACGAAAGATGTGCACAAGATCACTGATTTCAACCACCACAGGCACAAATGCGCTTACATAATGCCGCGCATTGCCTGACTATCAGAAGTGACCTGAATGCACATTTACCTTGTGCGGAACCGCACTCTCAAGGGCTTCCCGATCTATTTTAAATCTTTCATTTTGGATTAAGGATATTGAAATAATAACTGACGGAAGATGCGCGCCAGATCCCCGACTTTACCTCCCATGAGAGCAAGTGCAGTTACATAGTGTTTAGTGGAACAGGGCTTCGGAGGATGTCCTGCCTGACCAGGATAGAGGCGCCTCCCGTAGCTTTAGCACCAGGTGGAGAAAAGGAGTGGTAGGAACTGTACATACGGATGTCAGATTTATCAGTTCTTTTTAGATGCGTTTAGACAAAACACAGTTGGTTTTAAATCTTGGATCAATAACTGCAGTTCATTAAAATTGTTTGTCCTCTGCAATTCCATTCATGGTGTTCCCAATGGTGTTTGTTTGAAGTACTCCTATGTGTGTCAGGTGGAGATGCAGTGACCTCCATATCCATGGGCCAAAAGAGTTATGAACCTCGGTGGGGACCTCGAATGGAGAGTTGGCCGTTGGTTTCGGGTTTGGCAGTTGCTTAAGCTGCTTTAGTTTCCACAGTTTCTTTTCTTTCCTTTCTGGGCGCACAGTCGTTGCTTCAGGTGTTTGTGATTCAGACGTTTTGACTGTTGGGTTTTGAAATAAATTGGCTGAGATAGGCTGAGAGGATAAGGCCCATGTCAGATCGGTCTAACACGAGATAGTCGCCGTAGTGATAGAAGACGGGAGACGCAAAAGAGTAGGGTGAATGGGTGAGTTTAGTTTTTCGCCGCACTCAGCAATATTTCATCTATATGGCTGCGGTCTCTAAATAATCGAGTCTGGACCAGACAATCCACTGATCGACAACATGAGCATATATCTGCAAGTCTGCGAGCCTGACCACCCTATCCCGTTAGTCGCCTCTTACGACAAGCATAGTTGCCTTTTATGACAAGCATGGGGTGCTGAAGGCCTATTCTACCCCGGGACCCTCACGAGTCCAAAAGAGTGGAGATAGTTAAAGGGGTTACAGTAACTGGCAACCCTCTCCCTAGCTTCATGAAAGGAGAAATTTTGCTTGTGCTTGATCTTTAAGATCTCTGATTCACGTTGCCACACTGGACAAGACTTGGAAGAAGTCTTATGGTTGCCACCCCAGTTGGTGCCTTTCACTTCCTTAGTTCAGTCATTGACCTCATGTTTGTCACGACAGCCGTAGCAGACAGCAGGCGAACGAAAGGACTTGGATCCATGTCCAAACACTTGGCAGCTGTAGCACCGGAGTGGATTGGGTACGTACAGCTCCACACCAATGCTACAATAACCAGCTTAATCGATTCGGGAAACTTGGATCGGGCGAACGTAACGAGGTAATTGTTTACAGGAATACATCGTTCTGGTGTGCGACGTCGTTTCAAGGAGGATTTCAGCATTACTTAATAATACACGTATTCAACTTTCCTTTCATGTCGAGCAATTTTCGGAGAGCTTCAGCATTTGATGTTGATATTACAAAGACTTTGTTTGGATTCATTTTTACCAAACTTTGGAAAAGTTTTATTAATTATCCAAGTATCACCCGTTGCAATGTATTTTTTTAGTGACACGTCACCCACGCCGCACCAGCCTATCGCACACGCTCGCACACGATTCAAACACCTCAACCATTCTATTAAAGGTCATGTCCCCACGGTGCCGTGCTTTCGTGCTTTCCAACATGCCGAATTGCTGCTCAAAGCAGCGACTAAGAACAATCACTCTCAAAACAGCGGTGAGGAACAATCGCTTTCAAAGCAGCGGTGAGGACCAATCACTTTGAGGAACTGGTTGGTCCTTCTTGTCCATATGTTCTTGTCTTTTAGACACAGGGTTGGCGAATATTTGACAGTGATAACGGCAGTCACAACCATCAAAGGCAGTGACTTGGCAATACTGTAATAAGTTTGTCAGTGGCATTAAACGTGACTTTGGACCGCAATATTTAAGTTTTGGCTGAAGTCTTAGCCATGTATAAAGTGCACAATTAAGACGGGGCTCATCAGAGAGGTTTCCAGTTCATCGGCATATAAAATATACCAAGTCAAGGACTTGTTGTTGTCAGTCAATCCAGTTAATAGAGTAAACCTTCTGAAGAGCCATACTGCAGTGGTAAGGCGCCTGCTTATCACGACGAAGGTCCGGGTTCGATCCCCGGTGGAGGCACCTAGATTCGGGTCTTGACTTGAATAGTTGAAAATACGATAGTGTCCCATGAAAATACGATAGTGTCCGAGCATGCAGTGTACCTGGACATAAGCGCCATTTAAGCGAACTATTACTAAATTAGCGTGTCTTAACACCTCATAGGACTGTGATATCTGGAACTAGCATCAGGACCCGGTCGTATCAACGTGTAGTTATGTAACCATAAGTTAAACACTAATCATTGATTAGATTCTTAATGTTTGATTAGTTAATGAAGTGTTTAAATACGGTTGTATAAAGCCTTATGTGAACACCCATTAACTAAGTACGCCTCTAATGAAGGTCTCGTAATTGAACCACTTAACTGAGGGGAGTCTCCTAATTATTACCCATGATGCAATGTGAGTAAACACTAATCTATCGTTTGTATGGTGGCTGTCGTCAGAAATCGTAGTAAAATTTTGATAGTTGTGAAATACAACATCTGACAGACCTAGTTCAAGATCACATCAGTGTGATAAACAGCAGCCATTACTAACCATTCCTAATGACAAAAAGAAGCAGATATGGGACACAATTGAGGCCGAGTTCAATAGCCTTGTGGGAAGCAACGCAACAGAACGTCCAATGAAATCAGTACAAAATGGGAAAATATGTTAGTATCAAAATGCAAAATATCAGTTTTCGAACAGGTAGTTGATGGAACATTATGTTATCTGCCATGTTGATGCGGCTACTGATGAGTTAACGATACCTCCAAACCTTCATTAGCTTAATGATGGATTAATGAAGGGATTCACACAAAAATGAAGGTGGGACATCGTACAGGTATTTCATATGGCTATAGAAAAGATTTTGTCAGTTTTATGTGGAGCGAGCAAACGTTTTGGAATGCCACGTTCATCAACATCCCAGCATATTGTGAGGGATCTGTAAATAATCGAGTCCTGAACAGTCTAGAAATTAGTGACTGATATCATGAGCAACTATCTTTTACATCATAGTTTGATGACATAAAATCAAGTCACTGGATTATATATTATATAAATCGCCATAGTAGGGACTAGGAGTGAGTGAGCGTAGTTTTACGTCGCACTCAGCAATATTCCAGCTATATGGCGGTCTCTAAATAATCGAGTCTGGACTAGATAATCCAGTGATCAACAACATGAGCATCGATCTGCGCACTTGGGAACATATGAGATGTGTCAGCGAAGTCAGCGAACCTTATCACCCGATCCCGTTAGTCGCCTCTTACGACAAGCATAATCGCCTTTTATGGCATGGGTTGAGTAGGGACTAGGATTTAAGGAAGGAAGAGCGAAGCAGTAGGTAAACTCATATGGCCAAATGTCTGTGAGACAAAGTGAGCCTTAAAAGGTAAGTTAAACCGTGAAAATAATCAGACAACGGTTAAACGTTCAGCTTCATATTTCTTCATAAACAACAGCTGGTGCAAAAAACGTGTGTTGTACTGACAACAAGACGGCTATCATTTCTTACGTGTTATTTTCGAGCATATACTTGATACCAACCTGCAGATTTCAATTCAAATTGCCTTTACAAAAATAGTCAAATAAGTTTATTGAAACAAGTCGTTACGCTAAAATGAAAACATACATGTATATGGATATGAATCTATCATCACCAATGGCAATAAATATTACAGATGTTAACTAAGGACCCGCACGATAACACTTGGAGTACATATCTCCTCAAAGATGCCTGCTAAAAGAATTCTTGTCTTAAAGAATCTGAAGATGACATGTTTTCGACATGCCTGTCAAGCACAAGAGAGACAATAACATCTATAGTGATATAAATGCATATTACAGTGTGACAAACTATGATGACAAACTCACAGAATGTATGAATAAAAACACAACACAGAAAATGATTAACATAATGACTTTAGCGGTACTTTATTTACGCAAATACCATTGGACATTACGCACAACCACCTTATTAGACATCCAGAGAGAAGGGGAAAAATTAACTGTAATTTTTTCTGATATAATTGTCTGCTGTCATTATGTTATGACCATATCTAAACCCATTTCGCCTTGACCAGTCAAAGTGTGAATTCAGTTAAGTCCAACACCCAAAGTGAGTGAGTTTAGGTTTACGCCGCACTCATCAATATTACAGTTATATGGCGGTGGTCGATAAATAACCAAATCTGGTCCAGACAATCCAGTGATAATAACAGAAAAGTAGGTACGCTAATGGTAATAGATTGATCGTACTTGGTGCGTGAACGGTTCTAATTAACAGAGGAATGTTGTTAATGAACAAAAGAGAGTTTGATGTGAAACTGGCATTTTGTTCAATGGTGCTACCAGATGATTGCAGACTTCATCCTCAAACAAGTACCAGCGCGAATTAATAGAGTTCTGTCCGGAATAATTTGTGATAATTCTTTCAAAAAATAGGATATATCTACCATACTCTGCATTTTATTTGAACATCACAGGTCCACCCAATACCCGAAAAAAATAACGATACAATAAAGGGATATCAGACACGTTGTGCCGTTTTTTGGAATTTAACCGAATTAACCAGTACCAACTCTTTCTCAAACAAGTGCTTAGATTCAGAGTTTCACATAATCTTTGCATTTATTACATTAACGATTCATACCGTCTGATAAGATTAACTCGGTGTTCCAAATAGTGAGTGCTTGAGGTAATATTTATCGTCCCATCGGAAATATTTCAGACATATCCTTACGAGAACGAATAAGTATCATGAAAACATTTAACAATTAAAACAAAACCTGTTGATGTAGAACAGTACAAATGCTATAGTATCACAGAGAAGGTAAAACTAGCATGTAATCATAATACGGTATCATTTTAAGAGGACAATACAAAAGAAAAAAAAGCACACACACAAACAAATAAAAATCGGGCAATAGATCACAGTAACTAAAGTACTACAAATAAAACTGGCCGGAATACCCGCATTTGGATTATCGGTATCCGTTATCGGTTAGTGTTATGTGTCCACGTAAAGTTATCCACAGTTTGTGGATGCATGAGGTTCAACATTCTCTTCCCACAGAGGTTACTCCTGTCATATCTTCCTACGTTACCTCTGTTCTAATACGGCCATAGTTCCCGGTCATCAAGAAATCCCCTTGCGAATTATCTCCCTTCTCACTATCCAATCAGAACACGCGTTAAATAGACTCAGCTCCAATATGGCGGCCCCCATGGAGTTGGTTCATCAACGTGCGAAGGAAAGATTCGGTATTTCATGTTTAACTGAAAATCAGAAACTGGCAATAGAGAGTGCAGGGATCAATCGCCATGATGTGTTTGTAGAAACAAAAACCAGTGGTGGCAAGTTTTCCCGATGCATTCGGAAATTACCGAGATCTCACGAATGATCACTCTTGAAACAACGTCTCTGATTGAACAACTAAATTTGAACGCCTCCAATCGCGAGTCTTGAACACTCGAACCATGAAAGGGCGATATTAGAACACGTAGGTAACGTAGGAAGATATGACAAGAGTAACCCCTGTGGGAAGAGAATGGAGGTTCAAAGTAACGAGTTTGTGTTGGATCAGCAGTGACAGAAACTTGTGTTCATTCAGTTCATCTTCTTTAAAGGAATTAATTAAACTGTAGAATAGTTTAAATATCATATCAGCATCCAGTCTGTGATGTGCATGCAGGGTAAATATCATAATACAGTTAATGTATTTTACAACATACGCAACATCCTTATGTAAGAGTAATTTGTTAATGACACATTATATAATTATATAATGACACATTATGGTATATTGTGATACAGCAAACAAATGACTGAAATAAAATAATTACATAAAAATTCAAATCTAAAGTAGAAGCAACAAAAAATGCATCGAAAATAAAATGGTTAAATATCTGGACAAGAGAATCCAATGACTGACACCATGATCGTCGAGCTATGCAGTTAGAATACAATGGCATGTGTGATGTGTTAACAAAGGCAGCGAGCATGACAACCCGATCACAATGAGGTTTCATTCGACAAACATGGCTTGCTGAAGAACAGTATTATTTTTAACTGTTCTAAGCAGTGTCTTCACGGGTTTGAAATCCCGAGAAGACGTGGGAAGTATATAACTTTATGTTATCGAAATAAAAACTTAGACCGAAAATAAGAAGTTGTACAAAACAAGCCTACAAATAACCAAACCCTTCTTTTGAAGGGTCAGATTCCACACACTAATTACAAATAGAATTTGTGATGGCAATCAAGAACGTCCACAATGCCGTAACAAGAGTTCACACGTTTTCATGGTGTATTTTGAACACTGTGTGCTTCAGATGCTGATTCTGGGAAGCAATTTCGTGTAAATGTACCATCCCAGCCATCTTCTGGATATATTTAGTTGTTCTTCCCTCAAGATGATGAAATTCTGCCGTTATTATTACAGCTTGCGACATGTTGGGGCACCATGAACGTCTTCACAATACTGATCTTCACGACAGCTGTGATCTTGACATGCACCAACAAAACTCTTGGGCCAATCTGATATTGAACTGAAATGAAACAAAAGAAATTAATCAAAATTAAACACAATATCTCAAGCAATCTCATAAACATCACTCGGATACCATACCTTCGGAACAAACTGACCAAATTCATTAAGATGTGTGCGTTCCGGCGTTAGTCAGAAGTGACCTTTATTTCTTTAAGGCCATCTCTTTTCCACAGCTGTTCATGTGGTGTGAACCATCCATAACGTAAGGAACAGTCACAGTTGCCAGTATGTGTTTTAAGTATTCCGAAGTAACTGTTGTCTTCCCTTTGCACGCATTTGTGTAATCCCATAGGTGGGGCAGGATACACTTGTAGCGATTTCATATGCTAGATGCCATATGTCTATTTGCATAACTTATACTAGGTAAGAATAAGCAGATTGTGATTTAATGTGTGGGCACTTCGAGCATATGTGGTGGAGAAGTGCACATGACAAATGGACTGTTATTATGTTACAGAATAAAGATCGTATGCATGCAGAAGATAGGGTTCGGGTGATCATGGCCCAGTCAGGCTGGTAAAACTCATCAGCAGCTATATTAGTATATTTCACAGATTAAGATAGACATGCAGAAGAGAGCGTTCGAGTGATCCTGGCGCAGTCACGCTGAAAAGGCTCTTCATCAGCTCAGGGTCCTTCCGCTCTCTACACGCAGTCCAGACACCGAACGGGACTTCCTCCAGAAAAAGCTGTGTATTCGAACCCACCAGGAACATTTCGGGAAATGTATAGACTCCCCAACACTGCAGCCGTCTGCATTATACAGAATGTCAGGCGAGCTGTGCTCCTAGTTGAGAACCTGGGCACTCTCCTGATTTGCGCGAAAGGATCTGGAGGTACCAAACCATGGGCACCGAGAACAATGGGTAGCCTCACAACAGTGTACTTGGGGATGCAAGCGAGACATTTCAAAGGCGGGGTGGGCATATTTATTATGCTTTTCCTGAATCTTGCTAATGACGTTGCTGTTAAATAGGACAGAAAGTTCAAAGCCACATATAAATTCATTGGCTCTATCAAAAACGACAGGATCTGGTTTGTTGGCAGAAATTCTTCTAGTGTGGTTTTAGATGGTTGGATCAAGATATTCTTGGTTGGACTCTGAGACTTCCCTTGGAACAGGGTCCAGTCTCCAGCATGGCTATAGGAAGGCTGACTTGGCTGCAGAGTTGAATGGTCTTTTATTCCTTGCTGGTCGCTAACCAAGTAATTACCCAGCTTCTAGGTGATGTACGTTTAGTTAAGGATTATAAAATGACCCTGTCTAGGCCACGCAGAGGCGTACATCACCAGGCCTCCAGTATTACTATCATATACCTGAACAATTTTAGGAAAATATTTGACACAAACCATTCCATTCCATCCCAATATGTGTGAAATAGTTACCGACGACAAAAACGTTTAAAAAATGAAACGCTGAACAAAAAAACCCCCTAAAGTTACACTCACTTCTACAGTGCATGTACTATATGCACGTGTATAATGAAATTGTTTATAAGCCCGAGCTGAAATCTGACTGTAGGCTCTAAAAAGCCACATGCATTGCTTTAAAATACTATAGACGAAGCTTAACGACAAAATGCTACAGGCCGATGACAAGGGACATCGCAGAAAGAGTGACAAGGCGCTTCACGTGTCCAGGCAGACCATCTGAGTGAGTTAGTAAGTGAGTTAATATTTAACGTCACATCGGCAATATCTCAGCCATATCGTGACGAGAACATTTAATACTGAAATGAAATATATGCCTACTATAAAAACCTGTCGACGAAGGGCAGTAAAACAACTAGAATATCACAATTATCATTAAACCTGGCGAGGAAAGTTAAAAACTAATATCATTATTCGGACAATACAATATAAAAACAGGCTATAGATCGCCAACAACCGACGGTAGATCACCACACTAGGGACCAGTAACTTAGCTACCTGCATGGATCCTAGTTGGATTTACACCATCCCCTCAGCCGCTGGCGAGTGTGAGAAATGATAGCCAAAAATTAAAACAACAAGACTACTACGATTAAAAACTCGGTAGACTTGAATTTACATCGAATGTTTTGGGATTTACGTACCCTCTCAGGATGACAGACCATCTGAAACCTATGAACCCAATACAACAACACTGGGAGTGCTGATAAGAGACACGTTTGAGATCCACCTGAAGTTGCCACCGCCGCCCATGATCGCTGCATCTCTTGACTGTGCCGAATCTCCGACCAGACAGTGCTTTTCTCCAGAGGACCAGTTCAATGTCTTGACACAACTGGACTGAATGCCTGCAGTGGTGCAAACAACGAGTGAGATGGCCGTGGGCAAAATAGTGGACATCTAGTGCTCGCAGATGAGTCTCGGTTTCTACTCAGACATGTTGATGGACGTTCACAGCACGTGTACAGCAGGTCGATTTGGTGGTAGACGTGTCATGGTGTGGGCATCATCACGATGTCCGAACAGCTCTTGTGCACACGGAAGGTGCACAGGACGGGGTTCGCTATACAGTCGGATTTTCATCACGTCATTCTTTTCATCAACGTCAGTGGTAGATCTTTCGACCATGTCAATGCTCGACTTTACGTTGAAATGTTCGCCAGGACTAGTTCCCCCACCAAAACAACATTCACGCGTTACCATGGCCTTCTCGATCACCCGATGTGTCCCTCATTGAACATTTATGGGATCGACGCTTTCGACAGCGTCATCGACCACATTAAACACCCCAAGAATTGCAAGCAGCACTTCAGCAAGAGTATCCGAACATTTTTCAAGAGAGTATTCGGTATCTCCTTTCCTCTAAGGACCACCACTGCCAAACCGTTACTGATGATCATGGATGTCATAAGAGATACAAGTGGCTTTAATAGTGGTTTCACCAAATACCTTCTGGGTTATCATGTTTTGTAAGTCATGAATCAGTTATACTGACTCAGTAAAGAGAATCCAAAACAGCATGTCAAGTTTGTTTTTACAGCGTACATGTCTATGAAAACGTCTTATTAATAAAAAAATGGCCCTATCTTCAGTAGAGATCTCTTATTCTTGTGGAAATAGTTTAAAAGTGTAACTAAGTCAATGATAGCAAGGTACCTGCAAAAATGTAAATAAAACATATCATACCACTAGGCACAATATGCCGTCGTTTAGTCTTTTAGATGATGGTTTGGATCGGGATTGTTATAAGGTTGTATATGGTTTGGCTTAAACTGTATACCATTTCGAGGCCTACACATCATCCAAAGAGAGCGGATGAAGCCAAAACACAAAATGTATTAGTGAGTGAGTTTAGTTTTACGCCGCACTCAGCAATGTTCGAGCTATATGGCGGCGGTCTGTAAATAATCGAGTCTGGACCAGACAATCCAGTGACCAACAACATGAGCATCGATCTGCGCAATTTGGAACCGATGACATGTGTCAACCAAGTCAGTGAGCCTGACCACCCGATTCCGCGTTAGTCGCCTCTTACGCCTTTTATGGCAAGCACGGGTTGTTGAAGGTCTATTCTACCCCGGGACCTTCACAGGTCCACAAATTGTAGTAACTTACAATGCTTTTTAACCAGTTAAATGTTGTTTCTTACTGAGATTCATTTCAGGGTAGACATTGCTTGGTACATTACAGTTTTGTTCCAGAACTGAAGTGTATGAACGCCTCATGAATGAAGTGTTGACAGTCCATTTTTACACAATGAACGCATTTCAGAATTAGTGTCTATTTTGCGCACAGAAAATGATAACTGTTTGACTGATTCATTTGACATTTGCCACTGCTAGGTATTATTCACATTCAAACAAGCTAACGAAAAACAACTTTTAATATTTGGAGCCATCGATTAAAAGTAACCTCTTAAAATTATTTCAATTCATAAAAGTGAGGTAGGAGATAAAACCTATACCTGTGAATCGAATCTGCCTTGACGCTGAGGTCCCACGGCCAGAGATCAGAGCTATTGACCTTGTTAAGTTGACAGTTGGAAACATCTGTCCAATAGTCAAAAGACTTGCACAGTGTCCATCCTTGACATCGTTGCGCACACTTCAGAAGTGATATTGGCTTAACCTCTTTAAAGTTAAATCGATACACCAGAAGATTATAATCCAGTTGCAACTGTGGCATCTTCCTGAGGTCAGTGCACATAAGAAACGGGTTGACAATATAGGAACATGAACTCACCATGATAAAAAATAGGTAAGTAGGAATACTCATCGTGTAATTATGTAGTTAAAAAATCTGAGCACTATTCAGTCCAGTCCATGTGCAAGAACACACGTCCTATATACCAATCAGCCTAGCGAAAAAGACAGATGGCTGTAGTGACCTCAGGAACATTAGAATGCCAATATCACTTCAGCTTGGAAGAAGTTTGCAATGTGAGTTGAAGATGAATGTGTCTTTGCTGCAGTTCTTTTGCTGACAGATGCTTCCATTTCAATAATGCACAATCACAAGAATGTGTAAGTCACGGTGTTGTTCACTTGGGACGTTGTGTGATGCTTCACGTATCTCTGTGGTTAGAAAGTTCATTAACGTTTTACAATTGCAAAGTATATTTCGACAGACAAGTGAAACTGGTAATTCCCGTGTTGACGGATCAAACTTAAGTGCATATGATGGCGTATTCGTAACTTAACAAGATACTTGAAGTTTGTTCTTAGTTTTACTTTCATCTAGAGATTAGATTGTGTTCATAAAGTTAGGGGCAGTGGGGTAGCCTATTGGTTAACCCTTCGCTCGGCACGTCAAAGATCTGGTGTCGATTCTGCACATGACCACAGTATATAAAGCCCATTCCTTGTGTCTCCTGCAGTGATAATTGCTGGCGAAAAGACTAAAGTCACCCACTGATTAGGTGCACCAGACGTTTTGGGGTGTTGACGGGGCAACCATCTAATGGTTCCATGGAACCACGGCATGATAAATGTGTGAAACGTACCAGAGACCATACACATACAATGTGTGTGTCAAACTGGAAATGACATGGCTCGTTAACACCCTGTGATCTTGTAAATTAAATGGCATGGTATCCCAGCGGCGTGTATCGTTGCTCGTGTAATGTATGTTATTGTATGAAAGTATTTACATGCGTCCGTCTGAATTTGTACAGAGGATAAATTAGTACAAAGAAAAACAAATTCTAGAGGATATGCCTGATTCTGGTCACTTTCCTGTTCAAGTCATGTTCTGTGCATGTACATGATGAGACAGGCTGATAAAGGTGACACAGGCGGGGGCCTGAATGAGCAAAATCTTTGGAGGTGCAATAAATCCACCGTCCGTTGACACGTGATCGATTCGGGTTTTAGTCAACTAATCATCATGCCAAATTGCTATATAAATCATATAAATAATCAGACAAATGTTGCTAAAATAGTCACATCCCCTCTCAAACGTCAGAACGGATGGTCTTGTAGCACGAGTCATATTAAGCATGGTGATTGCAACATGTGTATTTAAACAACTATTGCAACAACACTCTCGAGTATGGTGTTTCTGGGGGAAGAAGTTATATATATGCCATATATTCTGCGTGTGACAAACGATGACAGTAGCTTCACAATGCAGTTCAATGCATTTGAAGGAAGAGGCGACTAACGGGGTCGGGTGGTTAGTCTAGCTCACTTGGTTGACAGACGTGATAGGTTCCCATTTGCGCAGATCAATGCTCTTGCTGTTGATCACTGGATTGTCTTGTCCAAACTCGATTATTTAGAGACCATTGGATACTGCTGAGTGCGGCGTAAAAATAAACTCATTCACTCTATGCAGTTGAAACGATGACGACGATTACACGCGTTGCCTTTGTATTTGAAGGTGGCGCGTCATTGTAAGGAACGTGTATCGGTATGAACAGATTGCTTTGCAATAACTACGCAGACATATTACTACAGAATGGAACTATCAATATATTCTTTATTTTCAAACAGGCGTTTATATTACTGTCACGACTTTATATGCAGGAAGAAAGATCGTCACAAACTGCCGAGTTAATTTCACTCACTACTGCGTTACCGAAGCCTGTTAGATCTTTTTCATGTTGTTACGACTGCAAATATCTATGTTTAAATAATTTTGTTTTGTTGAAATGTAACCTCAGTTCACCGCAACCTACATAAATCATACTTGCCAAATATATTCACTGTAGCTGCAAACTGTTTGCATTTTTTACGACGAAAAAAACAGCATGCATTCAAGATCGTGACGCATTACCATTGCTTCAGATGAAAGTGTATTGTTTGAGGGAGAATATAACTGCAAAATGAAAATTATTATTATCCGTTTAATGACTAAATAATTAGCTAAACTTTCAAAAACAACAAAAGGTTAATCCATATGTTTAAGTGTGTGCACAGTGCATGTATACCACGTATATTAATGTAATATATACTTTAAAGTAATCTGAAAAAATAACATTATATTCACGTTTGAGATTACATATGTGGTTACGTCATTTTCACTTGAATGTTAATAGTTAAAAAGTGAATATAAATAATCACCTTCTATTTACTGATCATTTAAACAGAAAATTGGCTTGTAGATTGCCATGTCAGAAACATCTTTTGACAATTGTTTAATGCTCTGTTTGTTACAGTTAGTGTAGTGTTAAAGATACAAAACTGAGAATAGAACTGAGTGTATATTTAGTATTATGTACAGGCTCATATACATTATTCTACCATGACTTAAGTAAACACTGGATTGTGATTGGGTAATCAAAGTCATTGAGAGGTATTTAATCACGTTATATACCTCTGATTTTCCAACACATTATGTACTTGTTTAAAATCTGAATAACACGGCTATGGTAGAATGGAGATAAACGTATTGTGTTGGAAAATCAGAGGTATATAACGAAATTATTATAATCAATACAAAATGAGATATTTTGTCTAAATAATGAGTTATCACAAAATGTATCTAGACATGTAAAAATATGCTTTGTTAGAATTCCGGAATATACTAGAAATTCATCTTATATTTTCTTACAGATATGTGACCCCTCTACAATCTCATTCAACATCCAGACAGCAGGTTTGAAAATGAACTATAATTAAACTGATGTAATTAATGCTGTCATGAACGTGTCACCTGACCGTGACAAACTCTCACCAAATTTATTTCGGTTTGTCCAGTTGATGCATATATTATTTTTTGCCCTATGCATTGCTATCAATAGATAACTCTCGACAAATGAAACGGATTGTATACAAATATTACAGTGAGACAAAGCATGAATTTACAGAGATATATCTAGAAGTGTGCAAATTCTAGAAACACAGCACAGGTAACAGAAACAGGAAGGTAAGCCAATTATCATCGATTTCATCGCACTTTGGTGTATCAGTGTGTGACAATTTTTGAGGAATGGTGTGAATGAATAAAAGTATATGTTGACCCGATGTATGCAAGTTTGTATTATGTTCTGATGGATTAGGACATATTGGTGATCTCAGAATAGCTGCGTAAATCTTCATACAAATATATACACCTCACTAAATAGAATGTTGTCCGACATGTGTGAGAGTAGGTTCACGTTAAATTATCCATAGGTTCTGCATTAAAGAGGTTTAAAGTAAGAAAACATTGGTGTATTAGCAATGGCAGAAATTTGTGTACATTATGTTCATCTTCTTTTTCATAAAGTGTAGAGAGGTTTATCTATCATATCAGCATTCAATCGCGTGAACTCTTATTTGCATGCTAGATACATTTTATACTACACTTCATATACTGTACAACATGCAAAGCGTAATGTATACTGAACAACAAAAGAAACGCAACTCTGGCTTTTTCAAGTTATAAATAGAAGACATGAACGCTTACTAGTACTTTTATGAGATTTCATTTTTTCAAAACTTGCGTTTCTTTTGCTGCTCAGTATATCAGAACATTTTATCAATGACACATTCTTTCAAAGTAAATTGTAACATAATCTAACACATGCTTCAAACGAAACAATTTACAACCAATAACAAGAAGAAATCGAACTGAAAATACTTTTGTGAGACATTACACCGATATGACGACTTAACTGGAAACGATTTCATTGTCCGAGTAAATATGAAGTCTTTCAGTTCTGTCCTTATGTTTGCTATTAAACGCCACACGAAAGAAAGTCGATATATAGAAGTCAAGAATCTGTCTTTTGACAAAATGTTTTGAACATTTTGGACGCCACATGCACATTTTGGTCTTCCTTCAAGATACTGCAGACATCGACACAAGTGAAGAAACTGTGCTGCTATTCCGGTTACATCGGGTGGCAGATTGGGGCACCATCAACGTCTTCGCAATACTGGTCATCAGGACAACTGTGATCTTGACATGCACCGGCGAAACTCTTAGGCCAATCTGATATTGAACTGAAATGAAAAAGAAAAACAGCTTAACAAATATCTCAACAACCTCATTTCCATCACTTCCTAGACTCTGATGCAATACCCTTGGAACAAACTGACCAAATTCATTAGGGTGTGTATGTGAGTGTGGATGTGAGTGAGTGTGAGTGAGTGTGAGTGAGTGTGTGTGTGTGTGTGTGTGTGTGTGTGTGTGTGTGTGTGTGTGTGTGTGTGTGTGTGTGTGTGTGTGTGTGTGTGTGTGTGTGTGCACTGACGTTAGTAAGAAGTCAGCTTTATGTCTTTAAAACCCCAGTTTGAATGTGTCGGGTTTAAACGAGAGTATACATTACACCAACAGGTAGGCATTATGACAACTATGCATGTTGGTAATCGTTCATGTGCGTTGACCATATGATTACCGAGATTATCATGCATTTTGACGAGATGTTTTCAAACGTGCATGCAGTCAGCATTCATAATGAGTACGCAGTATGTGTACGATTACCGAATTCATTCATGAAAGTATTAAGCTGATGCAGTGGGTGAGTGAGTGAGTGTGATGTTACGCCGCTTTTAACTGGAACTGGTGTGTGTGTGAGTTGTGGGTTGGGTGCGTGTGTATGTGTGTGTACGTGTGTGCGCGCGTGCGTGCGTGCGTGCGTGCGTGCGCGCGTGTGTGTGTGTGGATGGGTGGGGGGGATACTAGAGATGGGATTCAGCCATTGCACCCTTGTTTTCACGGACATTCAACGTGATCGTCAACTGAAAACTTTAACCACAAGAGCGTCCCACCGCCTCTGGCATAGTGAAGCATCGTACAGATGATATCCCCTGTGTCAAGCCATCTACACAATCCAGCGATTCGGGTCACATGCGACGCAATTTGATCTGGATTCTTATCTTCTGTTGGGAAAACAAAAACACTGGTCTTTCCAGTGCATGGACCACTATCCTGATACATCACCCTAAACTACAACATGGACCTTAGTTAATGAGAGAATATATGTTGAAATAGAAACAAGCATTCATTTTCCGAATTTCAACGAATTTTAAAATTTACAATGATTCGCTCATACCACAGCTGTTATTAAGACTCCCATGCTTTTTGGCTGCAAGTGTCTTCACGATCCACTGTTCTAAGACACCATTTTAAAGGAGGTCATTGCGTCTACACAAGTCCTTTGATGTAAAAGCATTTCAATTAATAATGACATAAGCACGGATCAGTACATTCGTTGTGTCACTTATCATGTGCTGATTGCGTCTACTTTCACGTTTTAAGTTCATCTTCAGTACAGAAGAGATGAAACAATGCGCACGTCTCCATTCCGCTTTTCCTCATCACAGACACTAAACCTGCAATTTACTCAGCAGCGCCCCCAGGAGTGAGTAGGCGTCCCGAGGGTTCCCCTATATTTGTACGCATGAAGATCCGAGTTAGCCTTGGTTCTTGAGCAACCAACTCCCCAACATAGCTGGAATATTCGGCGCTAAACAACAAACTTATCCATTTTTTGTTTCTATGATTGTCAGCATCATACTCTTGGGTTTTACAAAGTGGTAAACATGTGAAATCTGCATCATACCACGTGAACCCGGCATGCTGCGATAAAACAGGGATACGCTTAAAGACAGTTGAAATGTTTGAACATAACTCAAATATGCCTAACAAAAACAGTTATCTGAGAAAGAAATCCTATTTTGAGAAAATTCCACTCTAAATGAATCAATTGACAGCGTCTTACGACGACTATGTAATGAACGCGAGGCGTAGCTATGTTTCCGTTACAGTCCACAGGTTAGAGACTATTAGCAACAGCAGCCACGTGTGCTCTAGTATATTGTCTTTTTGTCTGCACTTTTAATGGCTATAAGCGAACTAGGATTAACAGTCCAGTGCTTGCACAAATACAGTCTGTTCGAAGTTCACTCACTTGCGACACTTAACACAGTTCATAATGATGCAGCAATTTAGTTTACGAGTCTTTCCAGTTCCTGGGGAGACCAGAGTTTAGTATTCAAAGCTTATCAGTAATCAAGATGAAACTAACCTGTCCAGTGGAGATACTTTAAGAAAGGTTGGACATGTGTTGATGTTCCATGCAATATTAGTAAAATTACAAATGTCACCATATTTGTCAAATGATTCATATTCGTATATTTATTTTATTTGCGGGTGTTATATGCAATAAGCAAAATGCGATAAACTTTATCGTTTCTTCCTTATTTGAAGGCACGCCGCATTTCTAATAGAGACTATAGCCTTAATCCTCATGGTACATTAGTACAGCCCAGTATTTTTAATAGCACAAATAGTGTCTTCGGCAGAGTGCATTTGCAAGATGACGTGGTTGATGGGCAATCTATCCATTACAGTGTGCAACGCTTGACATTGTGCCTTCATCCCCCAACGTGTTTCAGGAAGTCAGAATACTCAGTTTTCATAAAATCATTCACATCCACAGTGACTGTAATGATTTTCTGTTTCTTTTTCCCTTCAGCTTCAAACCTGCTCCATTTCTCTGGCTCCACATTCTGTGACGTAATAGTTTCAAGAAGGTCACCCACATCTTCCTGGTCGAGATGAGACAGTAGCCTTTCTGGGCATTTTGTAATATCCAGACCAAAGGCACGCAGGTACTTAAACATAGATACTTGGTCTTCAGCAACCCAATGTTCTCGTAAGAAGTTACTGAAGGGATCGGTCTTAGATGTAGGACTCATGGAGGCAGGAATAAATGCTATAAACGATTTAGTAGACAAGGGAAACACACTAACATCTGAACATTTTATAACTATGCATAACTTCAAAGAATATGCAGGATTTTTCTTAACCATGAAAAAAATGTATCTTCGCAAATACCACACTACATGAAACATCCCTCATGTCTTTTGTTCCTTACCTCTTTTAAGACTTAGGTAACCCAAGCAGAGGATACAGAATAGTTTACGATACACTGCAGACAACTAGATGTAAAAAAATAAAAAACATAGCAACAAATGCAGAAATAAATCGGACTTAGAAGCAGTCGAATGATTTGAGGTATGTCCATGAGATACCTTGAAAGCCGCTTGTTAAAACACCAATGGTTTCAATACAGTATATTTACAGGTGAATCTAAAAATGCTATCAAAAGTGAGATTGGTTGAAGCCAAGGCTTATACTTTTTGTAAAACAAGCGTCGAAACCCTAATGTTCATATACTATGAATGTAATACTGTCAAAACGATTTTGAATAGTCGTATTGCGTGGAAACAACAACAAACTGGTACTCGTCTTCACTTGGAAAAGAAGAAGGTATTATCTGGATATCCTGAGAAAAGAAATAATGTCCTCAATCCCATCATGATTATCACAAAATACAATATTTTCATATCATGAGAAGTAAATAGACATGGATACATATTATATATATATATAAAAAAGTGGAAATTTCATATAATTCAGATCATTCCATCTCGAAGATACATTGTAGTGTACCATCATTTCTACAGTTTTGGTCTTCATGTCATATTTTTTTTGAAGACGTCATCTATTTACTTTACTTCATATTCTCTGTACATCTGGAAGATAATGAACAAAAGGACTTTTTAAACTGTGCACTGGTTTGAGAGAAACAAAACAAAAAGAGAAATTACGGCAACTTTGAAATCATATTGTTTTCTAAATATCGACCGTCGTGTTGTACCACGGGACCAGTCAGCTGCGATCGTTCAAAAGAACCGTAAACTTAAATAAGTAGGGGAACTTCATTTTTGACTTCCGATTGAAAGAAATGGGAGATATATCGGAGTCAATCAGAAACCAACACTGTGTGATGCAAGATGAACGTCAAAATAAATGGTCATAGATTTATTGACCTTCTCGAAATCGTCAAAATCAAGCTTCGGGCATGGCATGCATTGTGATAAGAGGTGGTGAAAGAGAAAACTGGCGTCTCAACGCTTCTGCTTCCTCTCCAAATGGAAAGTTCAGGTTCCCAACTTTTAGAAGGGTATACTTCAAAGAGATCTGGGGTCAGTCTGTTGGCAAGATCTACGTTTAATATCCCTTACGGATAGATGCGTGAAGCTTACCTCACACGTCATATTGCTGGACTATTGTTGAAAGCATCGTAAAGTCATAATAAACGAGCGTCGAAAAGAAACGCCACTAAATGTTTTTTTTCTGGTCTAAAACAAAACGTAAGCTATATGTGGTAACATTAAATGTTATATTACAAAAAGCAATCATTCAGAAACAGTATTTAATGGATAACAAGGAGAAAAACGACACAGCTCGTAATCGATGATCACATGAATGACACTGGGGTGTATTATCCATCGATCACCAATGCAGAATCGGCTGTGAGCTTTTACAACTTTTTGGGCAGCACATATAGTTCAATGCCGTTTGGGAATGACAAGCTGAGTCTCCTGACGTCATAGGGATCCGACGCATTTCCTTCGCAGAGCAGCTGCCAAAGCGTTCCTCGTCAATGTCTGATTTTGTCGTTTTCCAATACAACGTCCCAGTTGTTCCCAAACGTGCTCAACTCGGGACAGATCTTGAAGAGCCAGAACTTGCTTTCGTCACTCTTCGCCAATTACGCTGCTGCCAGTGTGACACAGCCCTGATTCATCTCATTCTGGCACGTCGGTTTTGGCATGTCGATGTCATGCCCGAGGAAGGTCGATGAGCACAGAGACCGTGAATGCGGAGTCGTCTGGTCACACTCTGTCTGCTGACCGGATGTTCAATAATGTTGGTGAAGTCACAGTGACGTATCGGTTCCTCAAACGCAACGGTTCCTCAAAGGCATCACACGTGAATACCGATCTTCGTGTTGGGTAGTGCTGCCAGTCTGTCGTAGACGTGAGAAAAGTCCTCCGATGGTGGATTTGCATCCCAAGGTCCTAGCCACCTGCCCTTGGGTCTGTTCCATCTGTAACATGCCGATTACACTCTCCCTCTGCTTTGGTGTTAAACGAGGCATGTTCCTGGTTGTCAGTCGATTAAAATGATGTAAGAAAATAAACCTGGTTAACTTTTATACCCTAATGTGATACGGGTAACTTCGTGCAAAGTTTCCATTTTTTTGTAAATTCGTGTCTTTTTTCACATAATACGATACCTCGTGGGACGTGAAGTTGTCGTGATAGAGTTCTCAACCACTGAGTCATCTTAACATTAGCGATTTGGAATGAGTGACAGGTTTAGATCAAAAGAACCTGGCTACTCTCATCTGACACTGTTTCTTGTTTGTTGTTTAACTCCACCATCGACCTACTCACTTGTGATATGATGACACGACTATCCGATCTCGTTAGTCGTCTCTTATGACAGGCATGGGCTGCTGAGTCATATTTTAGCCTGCATATTCACAGAGGTCTCTGACACTGAGGTGAGGTGAAATGGGGTTTAACGTCGAACGTAAGATTATTTCGCTCATATGACGACGTGCATGCGTGTGTATGTGTGGCTGCTTGTACTCGTCTAGACTTCAGCCGATTTTTTAGTGCTAGCTCACTGAGATTCCATGCCGCAATTAAGCTTTATGCCCTACTGAGACACATTATATTGGGTTTTACGCCACACTCAGCAGTATTCCAGCTATATGGCGGCGGTCTGTAAATAATCAAATCTGGACCAGACAATCCAGTGATCAACAACATGAGCATCGATCTGCGCAACTGGGAACCGCTGACATGTGTTAACCACGTCAGCGACCCTGACCACAACGATCCCATTAGTCGCCTCTTACGACAAGCATAGCATTGGTGGCAAGCATGGATTGCTGAAGGCCTATTCTACCCCGGGACCTTCATGAGTCTATATTGACTCCAAGCCTAACAGTCCATGTGGTACCCATTAATGCCGAGCGCCAGGCAGGGACCAACAAGCACTGTGCTGTATCGTCTTCTGGGATGACCGTGGACAGTGATCGATCCCGCGACCTTTCACAATACGGACGGACGCTCTAACCACTACACTAGTGAGGCGGTACAACCACAGGAGTAAAAGCAATATAACCTATAGGAAAAAGAGAGTGGTTACCTGTGGCCCATTCCGACTTGCTGTACGAGTAGTTCTGGGCTTAAATCAGAGCTGTTGACTGTATTAAGAGAACAGTCAGAATTTCCAAAGTTGAAATCAAGTGATTTACACAGTGTCCATCCTTGACAACGCTGTACGCATTTAAGAAGAGAAGAATTGTTCAATTGTTTGCTGAGATCCAAAGATACTAACAGGTTACTATCCTTGGCAAGCTGTGGGATCTTGTTCAAGTTGGTACAAATATTGGCGTCGACTAAACCTGACCATGAAGCTACAATGCAGAAAAGCAACATCCGACAGCACATCTCGAGAAGTCTGGTTATTCTGAGACCCATACACCTGCGGTAAGGGTGGAACAGGGAATACAAGTCTTCGATCATGCAGCAGTATATTCCCAATGGAAACATCAAACCTTTTAATATGATCACGTTATGCCATGCACCATGATCATGGTGTTAGGAATTCAGCTGTATTGGATGCCGCATTAAGATATTGGATTATAATGAGATCTTCGAACCGTTTGATCTACAAGCGTTGCCTCTTTTACTTTCATTGAAATGTTTGGTGCTGAACTGTTCGTCATTTCCGAGTTAATAACCCAACTGCATTTCCGTCTGTATTCTTCTACTGTCTGTAAGCCTATTACTCGATAGACTCAAAGAGCCTTTGAATTTTTTCTGTGGTCAATTAAATATGCATATTTCATTTAATTTGACCTACAAATGGTTATAGACACATGTTCTGTAAACATAATGGCAATGTTCACTGATGACTGAATAAATGCTTTATTTCGGTCTATATGCCAACGGACCAATATACAGACTATAAAAAACCATGAAATATATATATTTAACCAAGGTTAGAATATTGTCAATTCTGTGTAAAGGAAAGAGGTGGAAACCTTGCGTATCTTTCTGAATAATATATAATCTAATAAGCTCAGACTAAAATGTATGAAACCTGTATGAAATGAACAGATGCAGCAAATGTATCATAAACCGAAACATTTCTAAACATCATAAATCTAAACATTTGCTTCACACATACGTGTAATGAAAACACCAATGGTCACAACTACATTGTCGCTAGCTTTGCAGTGATCCGCAGGTCTTCAATGGATATAAATGGTTCGGAAAAAGGATTGTTTCCAATGGTTTCTCGTGATACAGATAGAGATGGTGTGACCTGAACATGCCAATGAATATGGTAATGGAGTATTGCATACTGAGGTAATACATTTGGTGTAAGAAAGAAAACTTATGATTTGACCAGTAATTTGATATTACAATGTCCCTCAACTGATACTGACTCCTAGTATACTGATTATCAGTTACCAGAGGACATTGTGTAATCGGGAATTGCAATCTGTTGTCAAAAATTGTAACTAATCGGTGAAGAATGGTTATGGTCACAACCACGTTGCCAGTAGCATTGACGTAATCTGCAGCTCTGCAGCTATCAGGATTAAGTGGTTTAAACATTTATTGTTTTGCTGTTTAAGGTGTAAATTCGAGTCCTATTCTTCACGGGCTCATAATATATGAACAAAACCTTTGCATTTTAAAGAAATGTCCCTGGCAATAGGGAATTCCCCTTACAATATTGCATTTTGGTGAACTACATGCATACCCTTTACCTGATGATAGAAAATAGATATCTTACCGATCGGTTGACAATGACGTTTTGAAACGATTTGTTGTGTTTTTGCTGTTTCGCTGCAATATAGCGACGATGTAAAGACCAGACAGTCCCATGATTAACGGCATAAGTATTGATGTACGCAACTACAATGACTGACATTTCGACGATGACGGAGTTACTGTAATCTAGGATTGATTATTTAATTTGATAATCTGGAATTCCAATTTACAATTATCAGCAGATTCTGGCGCGGTTCAGAACGACAACTCTCTCTAAAACTTGTCCTTCTTACAACTCGTGAATAACACCAACGTATGTACTACTCCCACTAGCACGTTAGACACGTTTTGAAATACACTCACTGTAATATAGTCGGAACCCCACGAATCATGATCACTGGAATGTCAGGTACAAACTCTATTATTTAGAGACAGTCGCCATATAGGTAGGATATTGCTGAGTGTGGCGTTAAATAACAACCCAAAAATATTATATTACGATTATCAGAGGTTAACCACAACAAACAACAATTAATTTGTTTACACATAAAACGGATAAGGTCAATAAGAAATAATATTTACCTGTGAATTGTTCCTGTTTCAGGTATTAGCGTCGACGGCGCCACATCAGAACTGTTTAGCCTATTCAAAGTACACTTAGAATTTTCGAGGAAATAGTCAAAAGATTTGCACAGTGTCCAGCCGAGACACCGACGCACACACTGTAAGAGAGTGAGTGGTTTCATGGTTTCAAAATAGATATAATTAATCCAAAGATTACAATTCACTTGCAGCTGTGGGATCTTGCTCATGTCAGTACAAATATTGATGGTGCCAATCAAACATGAATACGAAGAAACAATAAGAAAAATTAGGATGATTTGAAGGCACATCTTGACAATAAACTGCTAACAAGCTGGCTGTGGCGGTAATGTTGATGAAAACCGTCATCCTCAACATTTACCGTGGGATGTAGTGACCCACAGAATGGTTTAATGCTATTTAAATGCATACTTAACCGCTGACTGGGATACTGACGTACTCTGAACGACAAATAAGTGTACGATAATTATTTTCAATTATGTATTTGTAGTTGCATGAACCCACTGTGAGGTGTTCAACTTTCTCTGATCTCCTGAACTACAATATCTATCTAAAAAAATCGATTGATTATTACTGAAGTGTTTTCATAAAGTGACTCTAGAATATCCCCTTATTTTATAGTTGTCCATGTTTCTAATAGTTGACATTTCTCGGCATACAGGGACGAATACTTGGTGTTACTTGAATGCCATTAAGATATAACGTGTTGAATCCTGACATAATACATTTTGTGTTAAGAAACAAAACTGATGATATGACAATAATAAAGCTTCACAACTGACATTTATTCCAAGTATACTGATTATTTGTCACAGGAGGGCATCTTTATCTACTGTCATACTTAATATCTGTAATCGCTGAAGCGTGACATAACCAAAATGCTTATGACACAAGCACTGAAATAATCTGCACCTCTAAATCAGATTTAAACACAGTTGAACCTGTATGAACAAATCCTATGTATTTTAAAGAAACATTCTAAGGGAGCATGTCCCTAACAGTAATCCATTGTAAATGAACAACAAGCCGTTTTGCACATTCGTTATGCGACTATGAAAGAGACTATTTGTATGTCTTGTGTGTTAAAAAAGACGTGACGGCATTTGTTAGTTTCTTTGTTGTTACGCTGCACGCAGACCAGCTATCTGTAAATAACTGAATCTGGACCAGACTCTCAGGTGATTGACCCCCATAAATAATATGCATACGATGACACGTTTCACCGAATTCAGCAAGTCCTACCACCCGATCCTGTTAATTGCCTCTTACAGCATGAACGGATTGCTGATGACCAATTCTAACCCGGTTCCTCACCGGTACCCCTTGAAGAACCGGTTCCTCACCGGTACCCCTTGAAGAACCGGTTCCTCACCGGTACCCCTTGAAGAACCGGTTCCTCATCGGTACCACTTGAAGAACCGGTTCCTCACCGGTACCCCTTGAAGAACCGGTTCCTCACAGGTACCCCTTGAAGAACCGGTTCCTCACCGGTACCCCTTGAAGAACTGATTGTCAATTGCTGTGTATACATACATTGTTGGAAGGTCGATACATAATTTACAATTTGTTCGTAACTTTAACACGGTTATTGATAATAGATATAAAGTTTGATGATTTCTTAAGCATAGACAGTTTCTTGGGTGGGATTAATAATTTCATCTAATACAGATTAGCGAAAGTACAGCAATATGGTTCCAAATAATGACATCTAATTTGAGTGAAGACTGAACAAATAGATACCTAGATAATTAACTACTATAAATAGATAGTGGAATTCATCAGCTGGACGAATGGAGTCCAGTAGCATATTTCAGAAATTTGGAGGTGTATCTTTTGAACAATTTGAAATGTTGAAGATTTTCGTCATCCAAAACTTCACATCCGTAGGTGAGAATCGGTAACATTAATAAAAGTATCAAATGCTTCCAAAAGTGTATCTATCGGCAAATATACATTTCGGGCTCTCTTCAAGAGTGAAAACATGGCTTTGATTACACTATTAGAGAGTTGTTTAACAGCTGTTGTCAGCCGTCCATTTTTTGTTAATTTTTGTCGACTACATTCGTTTAATTTTTTAAAGAAGTCGGTAAATTATTTGGTACTAGGCTATGGAATTTTATAACGGCATCATCATATGTCTTTGGGGCACTCCAGAACTGTTTTGGAGAAAGTATTCCTTTGTTCTGATTAATTTACTAGATTTATTCTTAAATTTCTAAATACATTTATTAATCGTTGATCTCCTGGGTCAGGTTGGCATGTCCTTCTGAGGCAATGATAAGTCTAAGAACCAGTTCATCATCCTTGTTCTAATCAATATTGTCTCAAAAACTCTGGGATCTGCTAGTGTCATACCTATTTGGCCTGACTTCGTTGGCCTCTATGCTGCCAGTATTAAAGAGCTGATTTCCTTTATAGTTTGATTGTCGTGTCTTTAAAGTGAACGTAGCTGGTGAGAACATATCCGAGTAGAAAGAGGAGTATTCAAGCACATCAAACTCAGTAAATAGTGACAAACATTTTGATGACGTAATAGCATAATCAATATCACTTTTTTCATTGCATGTTTTTCTTCGGTCTATATCATTTCCCAGTTTGTGCCAGAGTCGGCTGATAAGGTGGCTGGCTAAACCTACATAGGGCAGGCTAATGATGACCACAGCGGTCAGACTGTGGAGACCCGTACATCGGTGAAACCTCAAGAATGCTTAATGTAAGACTCAAAGAACACCAAACCTCAGCGAAGAAGAGAGACTCAAAATCCCCCATCCCCAACCACACTCAAACAAACCCAGATCCACAACAACATTTGGAAGAGCATCAATGTACTCACCAGAGGTTTCGCCAATGTACGAAACTAGGTGTATATCCATAGAACTCTCTTTATTAATATTTAGAGCGTCTAAAATATTTTCCGGGTTAACATTATCTTCCAAACACAAGCATCGAGGTGAAATTCATCAAATAAATATTGAAGTTTTGGTGTTAAAATCAATGAACAGAATTACGTATTCTGATAGCCCGAACACTGTAAGAACTGACTCATCAAAATCACTGGACATTGAATCTGTGGTATACCTTGACCCCACATGGTGTAAATAAGTACCTCCATTCTCAATATTAAACGACTCTTTTGAAATTCTAAACCACCACTCATTTTCAATTTTTACAGGATATAAATAATCCGAGTGTTTTCTTCCTACTCCTAATGCAATACCACCAAATTTACGTGGTGCATTTTGTTCTATTGGATCGGATTACACTGGAGCCAGATTGAGAGCTGTTTGTATTAACTGAACGGTAAATCATTAGTTACACGACTATTTGCCAGATAGTAAGTGATGGTATGAAGGGTTAAACTATGAACTCGCATTTCCTTTCGGCGTCATGAAATAGGTTTTCAAACAAGCCGTACAACCTCATAGTACCTGGCAAACGGCAGCGTGACTCAGTTACTACCCTACAGATCTTTTGTGAGTTCATGTGCGTTTTCCTGAACGGATTTCATCTGTTTCTCTTGTATTCCAACTGCGGTATTTGGTCCACGGTCGATGTCTGAGACGAAAATTTTCAGTGGCTACTCATAGAGACATAACTCATGTTTTATGTGACTCAAAAAAGTATCTACGTATAGCTTCTAACATAAATTCCATTCGGTTTTCAATTAATAGATAAGAAAATGTATATTCTAAAAACAAACTTAATAAAAATACTTCATATACTCACAGAGTACACTCAGATGAATAACCTCTTTTACATAAAATGGAAAATGTCAAGAGAAATATTACCTGTGAACTGATCCAGCTTGAACTTTCATGTTCGATGGATCTACATCAGAACTATTGAGTCGATTGAGATGACACTCAGACTGTTCAAAGTGGAGATCGAACGATTTGCACCGTGTCCAGCCGAGACACCGACGCGCACATTGTAAAAGTGTTAGTGGTTTCCTCGATTTATATTTGTAATGACTTATCCAAAGGTTATAATTCACTTGCAGTTGTGGGATCTTGCTCATGTCAGTGCAGACATTGGTGGTGCAGACTATACATGAATATGAAGTAACAATACAGTAAGCCAGAATGACTTGAAGGGGCATCTTGACAAGTTGTTGTGGCAGTATTCTGACGACAAGCTAGTTGTGGCTGCGATGACTTTGAAACCTTCACGTTTAACATCAAACATAGATGCAGTGACCCGAAGATACTCAATGCAATGTCTATTTGTCAGTTAGAGATGTACCCGAAAAGGCAAATGTGATCATCTCCTATTCAAGTATATGATTTTCATTTCAATAAACAGGTTCCTTTAGTTGTATCGGCACGTAGTCATTTGCTTGCTTTGATCATCTGGTTGATAATATCACCTTCGCTATAATCGATAAATAGTTATTGAACTGCTTTACCACAAAGGTCTTAGAATATTTCCTTCTTTATATACATTTTATCTGTTTCCAGAACTTGCTTTCAAAAAGATACATCAAGTAATGCATCAACACGAAGGTTGGGTGGGGATTACCTCCCCTACATTATTGTTAGTATTTCATGTGATCTATTCCTGGAGTCAGTGCAGATGCTCTTCGTCGACATTCATGATCATTGCCCCATTCAAGCACAAGCAAAGGATACACCTACTAAGGTTAGAAGTTAATTTAGCAAGATTTTAATGTTGGCATTGCACATCTGCCATTGGCTGCTGAAATCATTACTATAATATAACGCACGATTTCTGATTTTTTTCAGCGCCACCTACCAGAATCCTCCGTCGTAATTTCCAAAGACGAACTGTTAGGAACACGTCACTAACTCCATGCTGCTTGAAATATGTATGATCATATAACTCAGTACATTGTCAATACAAATGTTAGAGAAGGTGTCAACAAAACGTAAATCGGAAAGCAGAGAATTATATTTTGTTTTTTTTAACGCCGTACTTAGCAAGAGTTCATTTATGTGGTGACGATTTATGACTAATCGGGTCTACACCAGACAATCGAGTGATCAACAGCATGAGTATCGATCTATACAACTGGGATGCGGGCCTGTCAGTCCTACAGCATGGGTTTCTGAGGACAATTCTAACCTGGAAATTCAGGGTATCAGCAATTCAGTTGGCAATACATATTAGAGCATGCGTTATTGATCTTCTGATTCTTATAAATCCTGCCATTAGTAGTGAGTGAGTGAGTTATAATTTAACGTCACATCGGCAATAATTCAGCCATATCGTGTCTAGACCTTTCATTAGTATCTTATACATGAACAAAAGCAATCAAGTCATGTCTGACATTCTCTGGCAGGTTACATGGTTAAGCTACAGATATTGTATATAAATTGACAAGGAGAGTTTTAAATGGGCTGAGGAAATTTATGAGAACGTTCACCTCCAAGGCATGTCACTTCACTGAATTTCATTATAAAGATAAAACCTAATTAAGGGTTTCTTCTATGCACCTTGCCATTGATTGGGTAATTTTGTTACAACACATGCCTCGGAAATTATATGGAAATCAAAAGTCGTGACGTACCCCCTTCAAAAAAGAAATGCGTAGGCCATATTTAGAAGATTTTTTGTGCTAGTTTATGAACAAATATTTCATGCAATTTCAAGGGTAACAAGGTGACAATTCACACGTCCTTAGACAATGTCCGCAGCAGCCTATATTGTTGTGTTTCTTTTTGCTTAACTCCACAAGATGGCGTCAAAGTCAGTTCACACAGTCGGCATAGGCTGGGGTAAGTCGATGAAGTCGCAAGAGCTTGGGGAATTCTTCTACACTCTTCCTGCTATGAGATAGCCAGTTGTGGAAGTGTCTGAAGCGTGTTTGGCGTTAACGTACACATCGATCAAGTTCATCACATTCCATAAGTGTTTTATTGGCTTTAGATCATATGGCGACGGGAATGACCATAGCAGGACACTTACGTCAGAATTAGCAAGGTACCGGGCCTTGACGCATGTTGTTTGTGAAATAACGTTGTCATGCTGAAACAACTGCTTCTTTCGGTCCATAATTGGGAGGCTGTGACGGACCAGGACTTCCTTGATGTACTGCTTTACTGTTAATTTCCCCATAACCATCACTAAATCAGATCTTTCTTTGTTGGTTATCGCATCCCACACCATGGCACTCCACAAAATCTGTCAGCCTGTCGATTGCACTTAGGGGCAAAACGTCCATTGCTCTTTCGGTAAATACGCTGCCTTCCATCACGTGAAACATTTTTCGTTCTGTTTCTGTTTACTTGAGTCCACAAGATGGCGTCAAAGTAGTTTGTATGGCCACCGTTGGCAGCAATTACTGTTCGTCACAGACTGGATATTGGGAACAATTACTATCTAGTTAACGTCATTGCCATAGGAATCGTGATTATTGCTGAACAAGAATCACCTCCAGTTTTTAACGTTCAAGTTCCGGACTGTCCGACACCATCGCAAAGCGACTTCACCAATGGAAGGCCGCCCTGGTTGAATCTCCACTTCACGCAATCAATTTCTGATTTGATCGGAAATTCTTCTCAAACCAGGAATGCATTGTGCAATCCCCAGTGCTGTGGTAAGACGATGACGCGCAAGCGCGCAACCTAGATATAGCGGTCCTGGGCTTGAGTGATAACTCTTGAGCGGAATTGGTTTTTGCAGAACGGTCCCAAAGGCGAGATATCGCGCTCTGGTGAACGTTGAAATGTTGGACAACTGCAGACTGCTCCTTTTCACGTAAACACGAATGACAATATTATTATAATAAACACAACGTTTGCCTTTTCAAAGTGATCGAAAATGCATACTTTATGTCCTACCTGCCCGTGGATTTTAGGTGGCATATTTTTGTTGACGTTTTGGCTATCACATCTTAACACTTCTATACCAGGCTGTTTACAATCAAACAACGATGACGTTTGGAAAGGAATAGGATATTTGTATCAGTTTTGTCCAATATTCTACAACAAAATCACCTTATTGTGTTTTAAGAGTGTATTTCATAATCGACACTGAGCTATAGGTAAGCACACACCTGGTACAATACAAGATGTACTAATTCAATATTTAATATAACAATAAAAAGTCGCTCAAATCTTTGTTGGCACACACTAGTACTATTATTTCTTCTTTAACGCTAGTCGGGACATCAGCCACGAAACATTACACTACCATATAGTTTTGTAATATCCCTTACGTTAAATGTTAGGTGTTATTGCTCTGCACAATGAATCAGTTAAACTTGCAAAATACAAAAGAAATATACAATGAAGTTAACAGTAAAGGGGATACGGAGAGACAACGCTTTTACTGTCTATCCACAAATAGCGTCCCGCTTCATCATATCATACCACCTTCTTGGTGCCACCTAAAGAAAGTGAGCAGTCTTAAATAAATACAATAATAATATGAAAAATCTGATGTTGACCCATATATGGATTTTCCCTTTTGATTTCAATCCGGAGAACCAAGAGTGGAAGGGTTTCTTGCACTTGACGCCAGTCCCCACAGACAATAATCATGGACATGTGTTCACAACAGTATGCGACCTTCATTGACCTCCATCTTGCTTCTGGTTCTAGGATTGCAGTTTCTCAGTAAAATACAGATTCTAGTACTCTTGACACCTAACAGACTCATATGGCTGCAATATTGCCGATGTGACGTTAAATTTGAACTCACTCCCTCACCTAACAGACTCAGCCACCACGGTCTCCACAAAGAATGGAAGTCGATCGGATAATTCATAGTCTAGAGCACGGACTTGTGATTCGGTTATGCGGCTGACCTTGCGTGCTGGCGATTTGGTGCCTTACTGAGGGTTAGGGTTCGAATCCTGGATGGGACTGAACTCAAGAAAATACACGAATCTGTACTTTACTGAGAAAGAGTAATTCGGACCATAACTTTCTTCACGCGATACATGAAAGTAGATAATATGCTTAACGCGAACAATTTGCGTAAGTAATTCTGTAGTGAAATAGAGATTAAATCTTTGTGAAAGGTATCATCATGTTGCAGAAGCAAAAGTTCAGCTTCCGAAATTGTCATATGGATTTCCTCGCAGGTGTCTCAGATCCCTGAAACAATCGCATAATTGTACAGAAAACACATGCTTACCTATGTACATATCCTGTTTTGACTTTCAAATTGTCGAGACCTATATCAGAAACGTTGATTTGGTTAAGGGTACAGCCATAGTTAGGAATATTAAAATCAATCGACTTGCACAGGGTCCAGCCAAGGCATCTTCGCACACACTGCAGTAATGTCACATGTGACAGTCGAAACTCCTGGAAGTCGGGCACCCATAGATTCTTATCTGTAGCAATCTCTGCAATATTGCCGATATTTGTGCAAAAGCTCTCGCTGTTTCCAAGAACTGTCCATGACGAAATAACGCATAGCATCAGGAAGAGGTGTAGACACATTTGAAAGAATAGTAGATCTCGTTTCTTCACACTGGAATACACACGATCCAACTGAAGAATATGTACTGCACTTTATTCAGCACATCACTACGAGTACATATTGATCTGTCTCGGACGTTTTAACAGAACAAACACAATCGATTTTACAATATAGAAAATCGTTTTGAACCACACAGGCGATTCTTAGGTCAAAGATGATGAAATCAATCATGCAAACAATGAAACAAAAAAATCAAAGTTTTTACAGTATGTCATTACGTAACTGAAGATATCGGTATTCAGTGGGCAATGATATCCTCTTTGGATAGGGGAACGTGACCGAGAGGTCACCATTCAGCATATCTGTCGTCTGTTAATGCATTAACATATCCATGATGGGTAGAGTGAGTGAGTAAGTGAGTGAGTTAATGTATAACGTCACGTCGGCAACATTGCAGCCATATCTGGGTATGGTTGCAATATGAGTTGATCCCCTTGTGAAATAATCTGCAATAAACTAAATACCCGAAATATGTCAGTGGTACGTTTGTCTTTCCACGTCGGAGAGTGACATAGGTTGGCCCTGTCACAGTTGTGAGATACATATGTCAGTGGTACGTTTGTCTTTCCACGTCGGAGGGTGACATAGGTTGGCCCTGTCACAGTTGTGAGATACATATGTCAGTGGTACGTTTGTCTTTCTATGTCGGAGGGTGACATAGGTTGGCCCTGTCACAGTTGTGAGATACATATGTGCGTGTTTGATGAAGTATGTTTTTTATGGAGGCTATATGTTACAATCAGTCTGTGAAATCAGTCATTTCACGTAATGCCTGAACGATTTAGGCATTTCGCGTAATGACTGATTGTGGTTAGGCATTTCGTGAAATGACTGAAATGCGGGGTCAGGCATTACTGAAATGACCAACAACAATACTCTGTTCAAGTACAGACCATACATGTTATATTGCATTCGTTTCGCACTTACAATTCAAATCGTTAAGCAGGATAACGCATTAACTCAAATCTGGTGAAACTGTAAACTTTGTCGTCATACGTACTTTATATCATTTATTTTTACACTGCAAACTATCATGACAGCGGCTTGAACACATGACTTTATTTTTGAAGCACTTATAGCGGTTGGTTTGACATTTTTTATGTCCCGAGCAAAAACGAAGCCCTGTCCACCTGAGCTAGACTCCACGTTCACGCCTTGTCTGAAACTGATGGTCTTCGTTTGGTCGACATCTTGCTCACAACCACACCTTACGTCCTGGGTCGCTTCCTTTTTTCTGACATTCTTCACAAAACGATTTGAACCATTCGAGCGCTTCTCGCGTGATGTTCGCGTACTTTTTGTTGATTTCGTTGGTCCTCCGGTCAAGGCCACCATGCCCGGTGGCCAGATGTACTCGCATGATCACTTCAAAGGTATCTTCGATGGAGACGTAGTAAACTGGAGACGCCTCTGGGTCCTGGCGCCGCTTGATCAGCTTCTCGACGTCTCCACACTGCATTATCTCATACCTGAAGAAGATAACGTCACGCTTAGTATCAGCGAATGATTTGCGACCAATTTCGCCATTCAGTAAAAGACTCGATCAAGTTCAAAGCAATTGCAACAGTAAGATGGAAATAGAAAACCGAACAAATATCAATGAATGACACTTACTTCGATAACAGGTAGTATTCATGCCTTGTCTTCTTTCCGGTTAGTGTCGACGCTAGTCTCAGTTCATCCAACGTAGTAGTGTAAGGCTCTCGGGTTCGGGTTGTTTTGGTACTTTGCGAGCAATTCGGTTCGAAATTTTACTTCGATATCCATGTTCAATGCTACAGATGCTGAGCGTGAGTGATTGAGAAGTGACCGAGGTTTTATTTAATTTATTACCCCTCTTTGAGTCGAGCTGTCATTGAGTCGAGCTGTCATTGAGTCGAGCTGTCAAGGTAGTTTGCGAGATTACACGGACTGCCTGAAGCTTTACAAATGTCCGATTTCTGACAAAAAAATGCTATTTCATTCACTGAAAGTAAGTGACGCTAAACAGGGGCATTTATGGGTACTGACGATTCGCTCTAGCGGAAGCACTGCATTGATGTCGGTAGGATACAGAACCAGTATGATAATAATGAATAGTTTGTTGGGTCAAAATGATAACGATTGATCACAATCAAACACCAAACCTTTTCATGATCAAACATTCATTTTAACGCAGAATGTGATGAAAATATCAGACCAAGCCTGGAAGAAGGTTTTATAACGTTTGTCTCCAAAATAAAAGAGGTAATTAACAACCTATCATCGTTTTGTTTTGATTTTCTATTTACGGGGGTAAAGTAACAGTACCAGCTTTAGTACACGAGATGCGAGACAATGTTTATGATTTTTTGAGGCGGAAGGGATACAAACATTAGTTACTTTTGCATAAACTTTGGGTTTCATTGCAGAAAAGATAAGTGGATACAACAGGCGGGTGCTGTGTCAAAGATCTGACATCGTGTGATTACACAACATAAACTTACACACTATCGGACAAAAGCGTCGAGTGCTTTGAACTAGTGTTTTGGGATTTTAATGAATGGGCAGTATTTCAGGCATATTGATAATGTGAAGCTAAGCACTAAATATCTACAAGGAATAAGAAACCCGTCATTAATGGACAATAAGATAAATACATTATCACAGGTACGATTTAAAACTAGGTGATCGCAATTAAAAGAGTATATAATAAATAACACATTGTAAAAAAAGCAACAGGATTTCAGCTTCCGGTCTCAGTCTTACAAATTCCCATGTAGGTGTCTCATATCCCTGAATCTATCGTGCAGTTATACAGGAGAAAATACGTACCTATACAGAAATTCTGTTTGGACGTTCAAATGCGAAATGTCTACATCAGGAACGTTGAGTTGATTTCGGCAAGAGATAAATTTTGGAATATCAAAGTCAGTCGACTGGCATGGGGTATCACCAAGGCATCCTCGCACACACTGCAATAATGTCACAGGTGACATTCGACCTTTTGGTCGCTGGGCACCCTCAGATTTCTATCTTTAGCAATATTGCCAATATTTGTGCAAAAGCTCATGCCGTTCCCATAACCCGACCATGAAGAAATTACGCATAGCGTCAGGATTAATTATGGGCATGTAGAATAGTAGATCGCGCGTCCTGACATTGGAATACGTACATTCCTCCTGAAGAATATGCACTTTATACTTTATTGCACATCACCACGGTTACATATTGACCTCCCTGGGATGTGTGTAACAGAACAAGCACAATCGATGCTTGTAATACAGAAAATCGTTCTGACGTGCACAGTCAATGCGTAGATAGATGTAAAATTAATCCCACAAAGGAAGGAAAATCGTTAATTTCCAGAGGTGAGCAATGTAGAGAATTGTTTTGAACCACACATGGCATGGTTAGGTCAGAGATGATTAAATTAATCCTGCGAAAAATGAGAGAAAAATCATTCAGTTTTTACAGTTTGCCATTGCCTGACTGAACATGTCGGTGCTCTGTGGGCGCTGGCAGGATGTGTGCACACGTAGGGGGCCGGTGGTAGGTTCAGCATATAGGCCATCAGTTAATGCATGACATATCTATGTACGGTACTGTTTTTGTATCAGCTGATTCCCGTTTGAAAATATTCCTGGGTACCGAGGCCCAAAAACACCATTCATGAATTTATTAAAAACTCGTTTTGGATTGGCATTTGGAGCTTCGATTGTCTTATTTGCCGAGGCCCTACATTTGTCCTAATTCGATGACCCTTGGGAGATCTTGGTTAGAATTGGTTTTCAGCAGTCCAGACTAGTCTTAAGAGGAGACTAACGGGATCGCGGTATTCAGGCTTGCTTAGTGAGTGAGTTAATATTTAACGTCACATCGGCAAGATATCAGCCATATCGTGACGAGAACATTTAACATTCAAATGGAATGTATGCATATTTAAAACAAAACAAAAACAAACTGTCGACAAAGGACAGTAAAATAACTAGAATATCACAGATAAAATATGTAAAACTTGTAATTAAATATAAAACATTTTAACTGGAAGAGACAACACAATATAAAAATAGGCTATAGATCGCCAACAACTGAAGGTAGATCACCACACTAGGGACCATGGGGATTTACAGTGCCATTGCTACACTAACTGGATTTACACCTTCCCTTCAGGCGCTGGCCATTGTAAGAAATTTTAGCCAAAATTAAAATAACAAAAATACTACATTTAAAAATCCTGGAAAATTTAAATTTACGTTGAATGTTTCAGGACTTACATATCCACCCAGGAGGACCATAATTTTACAATACTTCAACCCCCTTTGAGGGTACAGCCACTAACAATCTCACTTACTAATCTAAACTACCAATAATAAAATATTTAGTTATTAAGTCATTTAATAATTCTCTTTCTTTTAAGAACGCAATAATTAAATGATAACTTACATTATTAAAAAGATCCTTCATAGTTCGTGATTTAAAATATTTATCCCTTGCATTTGTGATGGAATATTCAACACAGTCAAGCAAAACATGCTTCACTGTGATTCTTTCATCACAAGGGATACAAAACGGAGGATCCTCACCTTTAAGCAATATTCATGAGTATATCTCGTATGGCCTCTTGAAATCTGGAATGACAACCCATGTAGGTGTAACCAGTATAGGGTTTTATATCATTTAATTTGTTGATACCTACTTGAGTGTCCCTCTTCTTCTGCATCAGATCACGTACATAGGTTCTAATAGAAGCTTTGTAATCTGAATAATTTGAGTAATCTGATTTGTGGAGTGCTGCTTTTGCAGCAAGATCGGCCATCGTATTCCCAGAAATACCAACGAGGCTGGGTAACCAACAAAGACGGTAGCATGATCATTATACAAGTCAATAATTTCTATTAAAAGTGGATCTTTACATGATAAATTTTTAATCGCCTGAAGACAAGAAAGAGAGTCTTAATAGATTATGTATTGTTTATGTTTAGGATGTCTTTGAATATATTTAAGAGCTGTCATCTGGTAATCTAGAAGATTCAGACTTGCTGACTTATTTGACACATGTTATCGTATCCAAAATACGTAGATCGATGCTCATGATGTTTGTAAGTGCACTGTCTGGGCCGGACTCGATTATTGACCACCGTCACTCGATTATTGACCACCGTCACATAACGTGTCAGTTGTTGACTTAAGCAATAAATGACAAAACAAATCAGTAATTAGTTGTCAGTATCAACTCAGGAAATAGTTTTTTGTTAGATTAAGGGATTATATATTCTTCATTAGTCTATGATTCCGTTTAACTTCACTCTACGGTGTCAGCATCAAACAGAAATATTAAAAAATCCCTATAACTTTTTACTGTGGTCAAATGAATATGCATAATTCATTTAATTTTAACAAAATGTGGTTACAGACGCATGTCCTGTGAGCATAAGAGCAATGCTCAATGCTAACTGAATAATTGCTTTATTCAATGTACAATCCATAAAAGCATAAACCATTTTCACAGGGATGTGCTCCAAACGTTGTTATTAAAAAAAAACTATTTCTTAAAAAGCGAGAACGTCATAGTTTACCAAGACTAGAATAATGTGAATAATGTGTTAAAGAAAGACCTCGGAATCTTGAATTTCTTTCTTTAGCTTATACAGCGTAATAGCTAAGAATAATATGATATCTTAAACCTGTATGCACATGCAGCATAGTAGCATAGACCGACGAAACCCAAACAGAATGCTAAATAACTTAACACGTTATTCAGTCCCTCTTTCTCCAAGAGGCACCCGTGGCGAGCCACCTCCTCGTGGTGGGTGCTGGGTAACGCCAAGAGCTCGCCGACACCCCCGTTGTGGACCCGGGGGTATATTTGATCCACCAACCCGTTGGCCGTGGGTTGCGGCCCTGTGTCGGTGGAGGACGGGATCCTGGTGGTTGAGGGTAACAGGGGCCTGGAACCGTGTTCCTGTTGCTCAACACACCACTTTGGCCCTGACTTCACCTAGACGGGTGGTCGAATGGGCCCGGTTCGACCAATCGGCTGGTCACGCCAAGCCCTGTGCATGGTGATTATATTTGCACAGTAAATTATCTTTTGGGTCTTGGACATTTTTGATTTGCAATGTTTAAATGATTCATAACTTTACATTGGTGCGTTCTACTCTGTAATATATTTACATTGCCTAGAGTCCTGTGCCAGAAGGCGGTGGCTCAAGGGCCAATCTGGTGATGTTGACCTCCAGATTCAACATGTGTCCAATTTCTTGTCATGGGCAGAACCACCCTGGCAGTTAATATGGTATACAAATGTTGCTATTTGTGTCATACTCACTGGAGTATAACATCCTTGTATCCCTGGTGTCGGCATCTAGGATATCCGATGCTATTTGACACCGTCCTTGTTGACACTCCATGGTGGGTGGGGAGCAGGGGTGCTGAAACGTTTTTCTTTCATCATGGCACTAATAAACTCTGGTTCATCTCGCAGCGAAAAGAAAAGACGTCTTGAGGATTTGGATGTTTCATCTGGAAATACTTCTTTTAACAATGATTCATGGGCACGTTTTCTGGTGATCGAGGCTGTTGATTTTTCACCAATCAAACTAAACCCATTTGCCATTTCCAAAGCTATATCTGGGATTTGTGGTGAGGTGAGCAACGTCACCCGTCTCCGTAGTGGTTCGCTTCTTGTGGAGTGTGCACGGAGACAGCAGTCTCTCAATTTGCTGTCAATCAAAACATTTGCAAATGTTGAGGTTGCTGTGACTGTGCACAGGTCTCTGAACTCTTGTCGAGGCATTGTTCGTGACAGGGCTCGTTGCCTGTCTGACATGTCTGAGGATGAAATCACTACCGAGTTGAAAGACCAGGCGGTAACTGCTGTCAAACGTTTCACAATAAAGAAAGATGGTGTTATCATTAACACAAATACATACTTAATGACTTTTGCTCGTTCGTCCCTTCCTGATTCCATCAAAGCAGGCTATTTTAACATTGGAGTGGAGGTGTATGTCCCCACTCCACTCCGATGTTATAAATGTCAAAAGTTTGGACATGGTTCAAACTCATGTCGGAACTCTCCTGTCTGTCATCGGTGTGGTGACAACCATGATGGCACTGACTGCCAGAAGGACCTCAAATGCTGCAATTGTAATGGCACTCATGCTGCGTCTTCCAAGTCTTGCCCAGTGTGGCAAACAGAATCACATATCATGAAACTCAAGTGTCAAAATAATATTTCTTACCTGGAGGCAAAGAAACTGTTTCAAACTCAGACAACACCTCCATTGACTAAAACTTATTCCGCTGCAGTCTCCCGATCTGTTGTAACATCGTCTGTATTGTGTCAGACTGACTTGACATGGGTCAAGTCAGAAAAACCCGTCCTTTCACCCAAACAAGCTACTGCCCAAGTTATCCTGTCGACGTCTGGGTCTCAGACTGATGTTCAGCCTGAGTCATCACAAACGCCTACCTTGCAACGTGCCAGTTCACAACCAGCCACAGTTCAATCAAAACGAAAGAAAGGGAAAAAGTTAAATAGAAATCTCTCACTTACTGACTCTTCACCTTCAGAGGTTCCTCTCCAAAATTCATTTGGACCTCTAGACATGGACGTAACTTTGTCCCAACAGGACAAGCGGAGGAATAGTTCTTCTTCACATTCACGTGAAAGATCGCCCATTGAGGCACCATGACACAGTTGTCACATATACTGCAGTGGAATTGTAGAGGACTGAAAAACAATTTCAGCGAAGTGCAATTGCTGATACAGGACTTTCAGCCATCAGCGCTATGTCTCCAAGAGACGTATTTAAAAACTACTGATACCTTTACTTTACGACAGTTCAACAATTATCATTCTTTTTCTCCTCCGGGAGATCGAGCAACTGGAGGTGCTTCTATTTTGGTTCACCAGAGTGTGACACATAGCCCTGTTACTCTAAATACGAATCTTCAAACAGTTGCAGTTCGCCTGACTTTACACATTGTTTTGACATTGTGCAGTTTGTATATTCCTCCATCTTCAGATGTTCGCCAATCCGATCTTCAAAATCTATATGATCAGCTTCCAAAGCCATGCATTATTATGGGGGACCTTAACGGACACAATCCGCTTTGGGGAAGTGAAAATACTAATAATAAAGGTAAAATTTTAGAGGAATTCATTTCCGATAATAAGTTATGTATTTTAAATGACGACTCAGTCACTTATTTACATCCAGCCACGGGAACATATTCTTCCCTGGATCTATCACTAGCTGATTCCACCTTATATAATGAATTTGAATGGATGGTCCATGATGACCTGTGTGGCAGTGATCACTTCCCCACCATTCTCAAAAACATAAACCCTGCTGATGATCCACCTGTATTAAGAAGGAACTTTGCCAGGGCTGATTGGTCTTTATATCAGACTCTGTGTGTTGAACACTTGAAGCGTGATCTTTTTAAGAACAGTGAAGATCCTATACAGTCGTTTTCGAGCATCCTAAACGACATTGCTGACAAAACAATTCCACAGTCCTCTCCAATTCCGCACATTCGTAAACCATGGTTTACTAATGAATGTAAACAGGCTAGAAAGTGTAGGAAGAAAGCTGAAAAATATTTTCGCAAACATCCTACTGTCCATAATCTAGACAAAGTCAGAATTACTAACGCTAAGGCTAGACGTGCATTTAAACAAAACAAACGTCAGTCTTGGCGAGATTATGTTTCCAGAATAAATTCACGTACACCAATGTCAAAGGTGTGGAACATGATCCAAAGAATAAAGGGCAAAGGCTCCAAATCTACTATTCATCATCTGAAGGACGGTGAGACTATATTAACTAACAAAACTGACATTGCAAATAAACTTGGTGCAACCTTAGCCAAGAATTCATCTTCATCAAATTATGTCCCTGAGTTTCAAAAATATCAGAAAGAACAGGAGAAGAAAAAAATCAATTTTAATTCAGACAATGGTGAAGATTATAACGAATTATTTTCATTATATGAGCTCCATACTGCCCTTGAGCAAGCTCATAATACTGCAACAGGAGCTGATAATATTCACTACCAGCTTCTAAAGCATTTGCCCGACTCATGTTTAGAAATCCTTTTAGAAATATTTGATCACATATGGACTTCAGGAGAGTTTCCACCTTCGTGGCGTAATGCCATTGTTGTCCCTATTCCAAAGCCTGGCCGGGATCATACTGATCCGTCTAATTACAGACCAATCTCTTTAACGAGTTGTGTTTGTAAAACCATGGAACGAATGGTAAACAGTAGGTTAACGTGGTATCTTGAAACCAATAAACTTATAACAAATATTCAGTGTGGTTTTAGGAAAAACCGTAGTACCATTGATCATTTGGTACGACTAGAATCCTTCGTTAAAAATGCAGTAGTTAATAAACAACATGCAGTATCGATATTCTTTGATCTTGAGAAAGCATACGATACCACCTGGAAGCATGGTATTTTAAAGGATTTACATGATTTTGGTTTGAGGGGTCGTTTGCCTCTTTTTATTTCACGTTTTTTGAGTGACAGACAATTTCAAGTCCGAGTGGGTTCAACCCTGTCTGACCATTATAATCAGGATCAGGGTGTTCCACAAGGCAGTATTTTGTCGGTCACATTGTTTAGTATTAAAATCAATAGTTTATCCAAGGTTTTAAATGATCCAGTAGACGGATCACTTTTTGTGGATGATTTTAATATTTCTTGTCGTGGGAAAAATATGCACACTATTGAACGGCAATTGCAGTTGTGTTTAAATAAAATAAATACCTGGTGTCTACAAAACGGCTTTAAATTCTCAAAGTCTAAAACTAATTGCCTTCACTTTTGTAGAAAATATAAGCATCATAAGGATCCGGAACTATTTCTAAATGGCACTCTCATCAAAGTTGTGAAGGAGGCCAAGTTCTTGGGTCTTATTTTCGACTCCCATTTAACTTTTTTGCCACATATCAAATCCCTAAAAACTAAATGCCTGAAGGCACTCGATTTACTTAAAGTTGTTTCGAACTCAAAGTGGGGAGGGGATCAAGCTACTCTCCTACACTTATACAGATCACTTGTCCGTTCCAAACTTGATTATGGCTCCATCGTATATGGCGGAGCCTGCAAAAGCCACCTGAAACTTCTTGATTCTGTCCATCATCAAGGTCTAAGACTTTGTCTTGGTTCCTTCAGAACTTCACCTATTGACAGTCTTTACGTTGAGGCCGATGAACCATCTCTTACACAACGTCGTATTAAATTATCCTTACAATACATAACTAAATTACACTCTAATGAATCTAACCCTGCATATAGCTGTGTCTTCAATCCCCTTTATGAGGATTTATACAACAAAAAGTCTTCTCTTGTCCCGCCTCTAGGACATAGAATTAAACCCTTTCTTTCTGCTGCTGGCATTGAGCTGGAAAACATAGCTCCCTCCCGTCTTCTTTCTTCTCCTCCTTGGCAGTTGGTCAGACCCCAAGTGGACCTAACATTAACTTCATTAAAAAAGTCAGAAACGAATGAATTACAGTATAAACAAGAATATAATCATTTGAAACATAAATATAGCAATTATACATCCTTATATACAGATGGGTCCAAGAATGGTGGCGCAGTGGCTTGTGCCACTGTCATTGGATCCAGAACAATATCTTCTAGATTACCAGATAATAGTTCTATTTTTACAGCAGAAGCTAACGCCATATTAACAGCTCTTAAATATATTCAAAGACACCCGAAACGTAAACAGTATATAATCTATTCAGACTCTCTTTCTTGCCTTCAGGCTATTAAACATCTTTCTTGTAAACATCCACTTTTAATTGAAATTATTGAACTGTATAATAATCTTGCTACTGGCCAATACGACATCGTCTTCTGTTGGTTACCCAGCCATGTAGGCATTTCTGGTAACGCAATGGCCGATCTTGCTGCCAAGGCAGCACTCAACAAATCTGTGACACCACTTCTTCTTCCCTACACTGATTATAAAGCTAACATTAGATCTTATATCCATGATCTGATGCAGAAGAAGTGGGACACCCAAGTTGGTATAAATAAATTACATGAGATAAAACCTTACATTGGTTATACCCACTTGGGTTGTCAGTCCAGATTTGAAGAGGTCATACTGCGACGATGTCGTATTGGCCACACTAGATATACTCATGCATACCTGTTAAAAGGTGAGGATCCTCCATTTTGTATCCCTTGTGATGAGAGAGTCACGGTCAAGCATATTCTGCTTGACTGTGTCGAATTCTCCATCACAAGGGATATGTATTTTACAGTTAAAACGATGAAGGATCTTTTTACCAGCGTTAGTTTTCATTTAATTATTGGTTTTTTAAAAGAAATTGATTTTTTGATTGAATTGTGAGCAATATGTTTCTGTAAAAAGATATATTTTAATAATTGGTAGTTTGGATTCGTAACTAGAATTGTTAGTGGCTGTACCCTCAAAGGGGGTTGAAGTATTGTAAAAATATTGTCCTCCTGAGAGGGTACGTAAGTCCAAAAACATTCATAGTAAATTTAATTCTACCAGGCTTTTAATCGTAGTATTCCTGTTGTTTTAATTGTGGCTAGCATATTGTACACTCGCCAGCGGCTGAAGGGATGGTGTAAATCCAACTAGGGTCCATGCAGGTAGCTAAGGTACTGTAAGTCCCCATGGTCCCTAGTATGGTGACCTACCTTCTGTTGCTGGCGATATATAGTCTGTTTTTATATTGTATTGTCTGAATATTGCTATTAGTTTTAACTTTCCAAGCTAGTTTTAATTCAAATTGTGATACTGTAGTTGTTTTACTGTCCTTTGTCGACAGGTTTTATAACACACACATATTCGTTTTCAGTGGTCTGTTCCCGTCACGATATGGCTGAAATATTGCCGATGTGACGTTAAATATTAACTCACTCACTCACTCACTTTCTCCAAGATCATACTGATAACAAATACATTTGTGTAGGAATAAAATATTCTGTTGAATTAGCAGTCTAACATCCTGATTTACCATGAAGGAATACCAACACAGTTCACACTGGCTTCAATATTTGATGTGGAATTGAAAACTAACAGTTGCGCATAATTCAACGATGATTCAAGTGATGTTTTTTACGAGTTCGCATTAGCGCTGTTCCAGTCAAACGATCTCTTAAGAGTATACCACATATTTTGTGGTGCATTGTATAAATTGAGCGTTTATTTACTTCGTTGTTTGTATCCACTCACGGTATCACTGACGTTGACGTCAATCGAGTCAGTCCAACCGAAACTCTGTCGGATTCACATCCGGAGATTCATGGTCAGACATTAACGTTTGAATATTGCAATTCGTTAACAGTGCCTTAGTTGGTGAAAGTCTATGGACTCGTTTGCAAACAACAGCCTGCCAACAACTAACCCCCACTGATCTGTGTAGATTTAATAATTCAACATTACATACATGTGTACATTGCCGAAGACGAAAAGAGATCTTTCTCGCTCAGTTGGTTTTTCACCACTTAAAGAATACCCCACATAGCTTAGAACCGTTTGGGAAATGTTTATGGCGTTTGTGTTCGCAAAGTCATTGAGACTGGATGGCAAATGGTTAGCGATTGCTTGGCTGGACTCTATCTAATAGCATACATACATTTCCTCATTCGTCCAACACGACGTGTAAAGGGTTTTGTCCTCGACGTTATATCAAGCAATCGACATTACCCTTAACAACCACTTCTGAGATCATTGGTCATATTGAAACTGTATAGAAGAATGATTTGATGGAACAGGATTCGCCCTCCATCACCATCAGAAACCAGGACATGTATTTGAACACTTGGAAATATCCATTTTGAACAACAAACATCCTCATCTTGATCCTGACTTTAGTCTTTGGAGCCTGTATGATTATTGTCTGAAGTCTTCCTTCTGCAGGTTCCACATGATGTCTATAGTTTCACCGTCAGTACGGTTAACTGAAGCTACTCATCATCGTCGTATACAAGACTTCAGGTTTTTTTGCACCAGTCGCTATTGACATTCAATCGTATAATTACTGTTGATACAAACTAGAACGACTGATAGACGTGTCTGTCCTTTATAACCTTTGGCAACTTGCAGAACCATCATGAATGACCTTGCAGTATCTGTTGGTAGCACAGCTGTGTCCATCACAGGCACCAGCAAAGCTCTTCGGCCACAGCGAGATGGAACTGGAGTTAAGAACAGATATAATTGTTTTGTGGTAAAGGATGGGGTCCCCAGACCCGGTTATATACAGACCGCTGCCGCATAGCTTAGACATTCTTGCATGAGGGGTTACAAACAAACAAACAAGCATACGGACAAAGAAAGAAAGCTAGTATTCAAGGTCTTCCAGCCATTTTGTCTGTATACAATCTCAAAGTTTATTTAATACAAATCTTATTATACACATTTCCCCAATACCTTGAATATTTATAATTGAAAACATATCAATTAGTTACACTCGTACATATTTACAATATATAACAGAATCTGAATTTCTGCTCACACAATGACATTTTCTGATGCATTAATGATAGTACCAAAAATTTATTTGACAATCTGAATCCCTTGTTATTAAAAGTACTTAAAATAAATTTTGATCGGTGGTGAACCTCATTTGAAATTGAAACGGGAATGTAAAGTATATGGAAATAAATATTTAATATTATATGGAAAGTCACGATATCAGTAAATTGATGTAACTAGGTACATGGTAACATCACTCAATAAGAGCCAGGTGCTTGTACTTGATTCGTGACCTATTTGTGTTTCATGTATTGCTTTATATTATTAATACATAACTCAATTTGTCAAGAGCAAACACCTTTACCGCATTTGTAAAACTGGCATGATGTGTGCAGTGCATGGGGATTTGAGCTCATGATCAACTCATCATGCATCCTACCCGTGGGTGGAACTCTCTATGGCCGAACCAGTTCACATAACTTTTTCTTAGAATAATCAGTACGAATGATATGTAATACTGTTCTTTTCCTATAGCCTGATTTAATTTACACGGTGATACGGACATGTAATTTTACTTGCACACAAAGATGTATCAAAATACATTAAAACATGTTGATGTAACATTGTTTTACATTTTAACTGATAAGGTAACTAACAAAATAGACAGATCTTACCTGTGAACTGTTCCTGCTTCGGATATTAGCTTCGATGACGCTACATCAGAACTGTTCAGCCTATTCAAAGTACACCTAGAATCTTCCGGAAAATAATCAAAGGACTTGCACACTGTCCACCCGAGACACCGACGCACACATTGTGAAAGGGTGAGTGGTTTCATAGATTTAAATTGGTTATAAGTTAAGAAAAGATTAAAATTCACTTGCAGTTGTGGGATCTTGTTCATGTCAGTGCATACATTGATGGTGTCTACCAAACATGAATACGAAGTCACAATAAGGAACATCAGGATGACTTGAAGGCACATCTTGAAACCTGTACCAGTGTCCGGACGACCATCTGCCAACAAGCTGGCAGTAGCAGTAATGTTGATGAAAATCTTCACCCTCAACATTTAACGTGGAATGTAGTAATCCACAAAATCGTTTAATGCTATTTATATGCATACTTAACGGTTGACGGGGATACTGACGTACTCTGAACGGGAAGGTCCCATCATCGCTGTCTAGTGGAACACAAGAGTCCTATAATTAGTTTCAATTATATCTTTGTAGTTGCATGAACCTATTGTGAGGTGTTCAACTTTCTCTGATCAGCTAAACTACAATACCTCTTTTCAAAATTCGATAAATCGATAAAGTGCGTTGATAAAGTGACCCTAGAACACCCAGTCACTATCATATATTGTAACTGTAATCGGTAAAGCATGACATAATGAAAATGCCAATGATCACACCTGCTTTGGTGCTAGTTAAGTAATATTGTGTTGTTTGAGATGTAATTTCAAATCCCAGTCTTTATGACATAGTCAGTTAAGAAAAAAAACTATATATTTTAAAGAGACATTTTAGAGGAAGTGAGAATCCCTTGTTGGTGAATTTCAAGCACTTTGGCACATCCGTTACGTGATGATGGAAAAGACTATGTTTACATCTTCTAACTAATATATTCATATGTACGTTTTGAAAGAACCGAGTGATAATATCTGTATGCAATAGGAATATTAGCGTTAGTCATACTTGTTGATAAACTTTGATATGGTTTGTAAAAGCTGTATCTTGATTTGAAATACAGAGAGATATCATAAAACGTATCAAAAGTATCACTTGAACTCGAATGGTCACATTTAATGCATATCACTGATCGTTTGTCTCCTAAAATGACAAAATAACGTCCCAGTTATAGTCGCTATCCCGAGTCGTGTGTAACAATAAACATTCTTTTCAGTGATAAATAGAGTTACGAAGCACCTGCATGCACTCCTTATTCAATAAATGGAAAAGGGAGTAATTCATTCTTTGAATGAACTGATTGGTTTTGAGATTCGTCACTACAGTTTGATTCCATCGTCAACTTTCAGCCATTTCGCAAAGCAGGACGAATATTGTGTATTATTTTCTCTGTGTAACCTGCATAATTGACTATTTCAGTGCTACAACCATATACCCGTGTCTCTGTCTGAAGTCCTTGGTACAAATAACCCTTCCAGACATAAATGATTTTCTTACATACTTGACAAAGATAGTTGGGGATATTTGTCAATTTTGTAAATTATGAAATGATGTATTTTTCCATTAACACACATTATCCCTTACTTATTATGTCCTGTATATATAGACAGTTTTCACACTCTTATGATAAGGTCAAGGAGTAAGTACTACACGGTTCACAATATCGATAGTGGATCTGATAACACTGAGGCCACCTTGAGAGCTGACCGTCAAACAAGTGCACTTATAGTTCCACAACTATTTGGCAGATCGTCAGCGAAAGTAGGGACGGATAAACCTCGAACCTGTATTTTGGTTTGGTGTCATGAAATACGTATTTATATGAGTCGTTCAACCCCACAGTACCTGGAAAATGTCAGTTTGACGAAATATTTCCTTACAGATCAAACAACATTTCTTAAACCGTGTTAAATTATTGTCCTCCTGAAAGGACAGTCATTAATTCATGACTGTATAATTTGTCTCCAATCACCAGTGAGTGAAGGAATGGTGTAATTCCAGGTCCCTAGTACAGTGATCTACTCTCAGTATCGGGTGATCTCTCTCGTTTTTTTGTGTACTGTACTGTTCATAACATTTGTCTAATATCACAGTTACATGCTGATTTTAATTCTCTATCAGCTTTATTCTCAGTAATTATTTACAGTCCTTCGTCGACAGGTGTTTTTTGTTAACTATAATCGCATTTATTGTATTGTAATTAGTTAAAGTCACGATATGGCTGGAATATTGTTAATGTGGCTATAACTCATAACTCACTCACGTGATCACTCACACACACCTAAACCATTTTGATCTATTTCTCTCCTTGGATCTCTATTAGATCCAAAGTCTTTGCATTGATTGATGTCTGAGACGATAATTATTGATCAAATCTCAAAGAGACGCAACGCTTAATAATCATTTTAAAGTGACCTAACATGATACAAACCCATAGGATATGTCGTCTACTCCAATCTATTTCCACTTAATAGATAAAAGCAGAATATTCTATAAATAAATGTGTGTCTTTTACTATCTGTTGAGACCCGTGAAGGTCGCGGGGTAGAATAAGCCTTCAGCAACCCATGCTTGCCATAGAAGGCGACTGTGCTTTTCGTAAGAGGCGACCGGGATCGGGACCGGGATCGGGTGGTCAGGCTCGCTGACGTGGTTGACACATGTCATTGGTTCCCAATGGCGCAGATCGATGCTCATGTTGTTGGTCACTGGATTGTCTGGTCCAGACTCGATTATTCACAGACCACCGCCATATAGCTGGAATATTGCTGAGTGCAACTAAACTCACTCACTCACTATCCGTTGAAACCTTGTTAAAAGAATTGATACTACTCACGTATGATTTTATATGCGTTGTCTATAAGTCAATCAGAAGTCTTCTGATTTTTCCTAATGGGTAACAATACCGCATATAATCCTAGAATGGCGTGATTCAGACATCCTGGAGTCGCACCTTGATTTCTATACTGCTTGGGATGATGCCCTGTATGAAGTGTTTGAGACAACCCGATCTGACTCTCATTTGGACGAGGACAAGTTAGTGGAACCCCTGGTCAGCGTATTCAAAGTACACACAGAATCTTCAAGGTTATAATCAAACGATATGCACAGTGTCCAGCCGAGACACCAACGCGCACATTGTAAAAGTGTAAGTGGTTCTATGGACATCTAAAGTAGACGTAATCAATCCGAGGATTACAATTCACTTGCAGTTGTGGGATCTTGCTCATGTCAGTAGAGACATTGGTGGTGCCGATTAACCTTAGGCACATTCTGACAAGTTCTTGTAGCAGTATTCTGACGACTGTTTACATACAAGAGAGTTATGGCTGTGATGTCGAATAAAACCTTTAATTAAATAGTAAACTGAGATTCAATGACCCGAAACAACTATTGCTTCCCAACAGGCAAATGTGATAATCTCCTTTTCAAGTGAGTGAGTGAGTTTAGTTTTACGCCACACTCAGCAATATTCCAGCTGTATGGCGGCGGTCTCCTTTTCAAGTGTGTTGTTCTCAGGAAACATGTTCCAATTCCTGTAGTTTCATCGGCATGTCGTCATTCGCTCTTTGATCATCTGGTCGATATCTTTTCCCCTACAGTAAAGTAATTGTTTCCAAACCACTTTGTTTCCAACGCCAATAGAATACTGCCTTCTTCCTTATACATTGTTCATTTTTCCAGTACAGGTACTTGATTTAAACACAAAGGAATGTGCGTTAAATATTGCCTCCGCTGCATTAGTGTCAGTATCCCATGTGTTCCTGTGTCAATGCAGATGATATTCGCAGATACCCAATGTCCCGTTCAAACAAGAGAATACATCTACCAATAGTATAAGTAACTAAAATCAAAGCTCTGAATATTCGTGCTTTAACCCAAATACCTCAGTTTGGCAATACATGTAAGGACATGTGTTATTGATCTTCAGATTCGTATAAATCCTTTCCTTAGTCTTTTGATTCGTACAAATCCTTTCACTAGCACCTTGTACATGAATAAAACAAATAAATTCAAACCTGACATTCATTGGCTGAATACATTAATAAGCTACAGTCGCTGTATATAAATTGACGGGTACCGTTTTGAGAGGGGCTAGGACAATTTCCGAGAATGTTCACTCCAAGGCATGTCGCTTTATTTCATTATAAAGGTAAAACTTCATTTAAAGGTTTCTTTCATAGGACTGTTTTCTATGCATATGATTGATTGGTTAATTTTGTCAAAACACATGTCAGCAATCATAAGGTGATTTAAAATATCCGTCGTGACGTATACTCCTAAAAAAGAAACACACTGGCCATTTCTAAAGAATTTAGTTTAAGAGCGGTTGTTTCATGTAATGTCAATGGTAACAAGGTGACAGTGGACACGTCACAAAGAGTTCGTCAAGATATCAGCAGCCTATATTACTGCTTTGTTTCTGTTTACATGAGTCCACAGGTTCCATAGTTTCCAGTTCGGAATTCCACGGCACTACCGCAAAGCGAATGCACCGATGGAAGTGTCTCAAAACAGGGGCGACAACTGGCCTCGCCGGTCGAATCCGCACTTCATGCAGTCAATAACTGGTCTTCTCAAACCACGACTGGGGCGAGACGATGATGCAAGTGACCAGTCCAGATGTCGCAAGTGATAAAATGGGCTTGCATGACAACACTTAGAGGCAATTTTTGGCAGAACTGTTCTGCAGGAAACGAAGACAAAGGCGATATATTGTGCTCTCATGAGCGTTGAAATGTCGGGCAACTCGCCTTCGAATCTTTAAAGCTACTATGTCACCCATGAAACGTTAGATGAATTTATTTTATGAATGATGCGAACTGGGCAAGAACATAATTCTGCTCGATTTGACACTGTCATATACTGTTGTTATATTCCTATCGACATGTTTAATAATTTTATTATTTGTCTGCACAGTAAATCAGGTATCGAACTTGCAAAGTAGGAGAGTGAGTGAGCGAGTTAATACTTAACGTCACATCGGCAATATCTCAGCCATATCGTGACGAGAACATTCAACAATGAAAAAGAGCATATATACATCATAAAAACCTGTCGACGAAGGACAGTAAAACAACTAGAATATCACAATTTCAATTAAAACTTTCAATGAAAGTTAAAACTAATAGCACTATTTAGACAATACAATATAAAAACAGACTATAGATCGCCAACAACAGAAGGTAGATCACCACACTAGGAACCATGGGGACTTGCAGTACCTTTGCTACCTACATGGACCCTAGTTGGATTTACACCATCCCTTCAGCTGCTGGCGATTGTACGAAAAGTTAGCCGAAATTAAAATGACATGAATACTACGATTAAAATCCTGGTAGACTTAAATTTACTGTGAATGTTCGTGGACTTGCGTACCCTCTCAGGAGGACAATAATTTTACAATACTTCAACCCCCTTTGAGGGTACACCCACTAACAATTCAAGTTACTAATTCAAACTACCAATCATTAAAATACATCTATTTACACAACATAACATTCAACATTCCATCAAAAAATCAATTTCTTTTAAAAAACCAATAATTAAATATGAATTAACGCTGGTAAAAAGATCCTTCATTGTTTTAACTGTAAAATATTTATCCCTTGTGATGGAGAATTCAACACAATCAAGCAGGATATGCTTGACCGTGACTCTCTCATCACAAGGGATACAAAACGGAGGATCCTCACCTTTTAACAGATGCACATGCGTATATCTAGTATGGCCAATGCGGCATCGTCTTAAAATAACCGCTTCAAATCTGGACTGACAACCCAAGTAGGTGTAACCAATATACGGTTTTATTTCATGTAATTTATTTATACTTACTTGGGTGTCCCACTTCTTCTGCATCAGATCACGGATGTAAGTTCTAATGCTCGCTTTATAATCAGAGTATGGAATAAGAAGTGGTGTCACAGATTTGTTGAGTGCTACCTTGGCAGCAAGATCGGCCATTGCGTTACCAGAAATGCCAACATGGCTAGGTAACCAACAAAAGACGATGTCGTATTGGCCAGTGGCAAGATTATTATACAATTCAAGAATGTCAATTAAAAGTGGATGTTTACAAGAGATAGTTTTAATAGCCTAAAGACAAGAAAGAGAGTCGGAATATATTATATACTGTTTACGTTTCGGGTGTCTTTGAATATATTTAAGAGCTGTTAGTATGGTGTTAGCTTCTGCTGTAAAAATAGAACTCTTATCTGGTAATCTAGACGATATTGTTCTGGATCCAATGACAGTGGCACAAGCCACAGCGCCACCATCCTTGGACCCATCTGTAAATAAGGATTTATAATTGCTATATTTATGTTGTAATTGATTATATTCTTGCTTATATTGTAATTCATTAGTTTCTGATTTTTTAAATGTGGTCAATGTCAGGTCTACTTGGGGCTTGACCAACTGGCAAGGAGGAGAAGAAAGACGAAGGAAGGGAGCTATGTTTTTCAGCTGAATGCCGGCAGCAGAAAGAAAGGGTTTTATTCTTAAACCATGAGGCGGAACAAGAGAAGATTTCTTATTGTATAAATCCTCATACAGGGGAGTGAAAACACAGTTATATGCAGGGTTTGACTCATTTGAATATAGTTTTGTTACATACTGTAAAGCTAATTGTATACGTCGCTGCTCAAGAGATGGTTCATCGGCCTCGACATACAGGCTGTCAACAGGTGAAGTTCTAAAGGAGCCAAGACAAAGTCTTAGACCTTGATGATGTACTGAATCTAATAGTTTTAAGTTGCTTTTGCAGGCTCCACCATAGACAATGGAGCCATAATCAAGTTTAGAACGCACGAGAGATCGATATAGATGGAGAAGGGTAGCTTGATCCCCTCCCCATTTAGAATTTGAAACCACTTTCAACAAGTCAAGTGCTTTCAGGCATTTAGTTTTAAGTGGACCCAAGAACTTAGCTTCCTTCACAACTTTAATTGGTGTGCTATCTAGAGATCGTTCAGGGTCTTTATGTGGTTTATATTTACGACACAAAGGTATACAGTTAGTTTTCGATTTAGAAAATTTAAAGCCGTTTTCAAGACACCATTTATTAATCTTGTTTAAACACAACTGTAGTTGTCGTTCAATGGTATGCATATTTTTACCACGACAAGAAATATTAAAATCATCCACAAATAACGATCCATCAATTGAATCGTTTAAAACTTTTGATAAACTGTTTATCTTTATACTAAAAAGTGTGACTGACAAAATACTGCCTTGTGAAACACCCTGATCCTAATTGTAATGATCAGACAGGGTAGAACCCACGCGGACTTGAAATTGTCTGTTATTGAAAATATTGCCTATGAATTCAGGCAAACGACCTCGCAAACCGAAATAATGTAAATCTCTCAGAATGCCATACTTCCAGGTTGTGTCATATGCCTTCTCCAGTACCAAACTAGTCGATTATTTATCATACGTTCCATGGTCTTGCAAACACAGCTAGTTAATGAAATCGGACGATAATTGGATGGATCCGTATGATCACGTCCAGGTTTAGGTATTGGTACTACTGTAGCATCACGCCATGAAGAAGGAAATTTCCCGGAAGTCCAAATATCATCAAAAATTGACAAGAGCGTCTCTAAACAGGATTCTGGTAAGTGCTTCAGGAGCTGATAATGGATGTTATCAGCTCCAGTAGCAGTGTCATGAGCTTGATCAAGAGCAGTATGGATTTCATGAATAGAAAACGTTTCATTATAATCTTCCCCATTATCAGAATTGAAATTAATAGTTTTCTTTTCTTGTTGTTTTTGATATTGCTGAAAGTTAAGTGTATAATTCGAAGAGGAAGAGTGTTTAGCGAGAGTTTCGCCCAGTTTATTCGCAATATCTAATTTATCAGTAAGTAATTGATCTCCATGTTTAAGATGATGGACAGTAGATTTAGTACCTTTACCTTTGATTTTCTGGACCATGTTCCATACCTTGGACATGGGTGTCCGAGAATTTATTTTGGATACAAAATTTTGCCAAGATTGGCGTTTGTTCTGTTTAAAAGTACGCCGCGCTTTAGCATTTAAAAATTTAAATTTATTTAAATTATGCACCATGGGATGGCGACGGAAATAATGTTCTGCCTTTTCCCTTGCCTTCCTAGCTTGTTTGCACTCATCGTTGAACCATGGTTTTCTTATGTGTGGAACTGCAGAGGACTTTGGTATACACTCATCAGCTATGGAGTTCAATTCATCAAAAAAACATTTAATAGCATCAGGAACGTCAATAAAACGTTCAGATTTAAGTTTCTCCGCACACAGTGTTTCATATAAAGCCCAGTTAGCCTTTTTAAAATTCCGCCTTGATGATGGAGGAACATCAGATGGAGTTACAGATTTTAGTACAGTAGGAAAATGGTCACTTCCACAGAGGTCATCGTGGACTGACCATTCGAATTCATTTAGTAGTTCTGAATTTGTGAGTGACATGTCAAGAGCAGAATAGGTCCCTGACCCAGGGTGTAAATATGTGCTGGAACCATCATTATAAATACATAAATCATTGTCAGAAGAAAAATCCTCCAACAATTTACCTTTAGTGTTTGTAGTTACACTACCCCAGAGTGGGTTGTGCCCATTTAAATCTCCCATTATAATACAGGGCTTCGGGAGTTGGTCATATAGAGCTTAAAGATCAGTTTTAGTGAACGTCGAAGACGGCGAAATATAAAGAGAGCATAGCGTAAACGCTACATGTAAAGTAATTCTCACTGCAACAGCCTGCATATTAGTATTAAGTGAAACAGGGCTTTGAATAACGTTTTGTCTGACTAAAACGGATGACCCGCCAGTAGCTCTGTCACCCGGAGGTGAAAAACAATGATATGCATTAAAATGACGAAGGTCAAATGTATCTGTTTGTTTTAAATATGTCTCTTGGAGACATATCGCTGAAGGTGTAAAATCTTGGACTAATAGCTGTAATTCATGTAAATTAGTCCTCAATCCTCTGCAGTTCCACTGTACAATATTATTGGAATAAACTATCTTTTGGGGGGATTTATTGGGGATCTACCCCGCACTCTTTTGGAGGGCGACAAGCTATGTGCCCTAGAATGGACGTTTTCAGAAACGTCCATGTCTTCAAGAGACCCGAATTTATTAAACAACTGAACTTTATTTTGTGACCCCTTGGGAGCTCTACCACTTTGTTGTTTTGAAACATCAGGCTTAGGCTTAGATTTACCTTTAGCAGTTTGTTGTCTATCAGTTGTAGATTGAGACTCAGTGCGTGACTGCGAAGATGATTTATGATCAGAAGAAGACTTTGATGTTCCAGGAAGTGATTCTTCAGTCTGTGATGACATAGCTGGGTATAGAAGTTGTGCAGAGTCACTGTTGACCCAGGTCAAGGTAGTTTGGCAGCTTGTAGATGACTTTGTTATTTTAGAGCTGCGCACAGATGATGCGTTTGCTACTGTAGCATAACTTTCTGTAAGGTCAGATCTCTTCACCAGTTTTTTTGCTTCAGAAAAAGAGATGTTTTGGGTATACTTTGTTCTGTTTATTTCCATTTGCTCTCTCCAGATTGGACACTGTTTCGATGAAGATGAATGGTCACCTGTTTTCTCACCACAGAGAGCACACACAACAAACAATGTGCAAGTATTTACGCCATGCCCATACTTTTGGCACTTGAAGCATCTCAATGAATTTGGAATGTACGTTTCCACTTTGAGTTGACAGTAACCAGCCTTTATTGATGTAGGAGCAGTCGGAGTAGAAAAAGAGAACAAATAGGTGTTTGTTGGATCTCATTGTTTTTCCGGGTAGTGAAACGTGTTACATATAGCACACCTTGTTCCTTCATTTCTGAGGCAATATCAATCTCCAGCATATCAGCAAAAAGGCAGTCTCGATCTCTCACTATGCCTTTGCTGGTGTTAAGTGTTCGGTGGGCAGAGACTGATACGGGAATGCCGACAAAAGATTTAGTTGACAGGAGATTAGTTGCTTGTTGTCTCTTACTGCATTCAATAAGAAGAGACCCTGAACGCAAACGTCTAACGTTTTTAACATCTCCTGCTATGCCTTGTATGCCTTTTGAAATGACAAAAGGGTTCAGCTTCAAGGGTGTCTTGTCAACGGTCTCAAGTACTATGAAACGTGGCCAATGGTCAATAGATGTGGAGGGTCTTAGTTCATTAATATTAGGTTCTGTGTCAAGAGGACGTTTTTTCTTGGTGACAGGGGTTTCGTAAGTCATGGCTAGTGCTTTAAGGTTCATCATCCGAGCTCCCCACCCACCACGGAGTATCACAAGGACAATGCTAATAACAAGTGGGTCTCCAACTTGCAGCGCCAGCGGATCATATACCCCAGCAGAAGAGCTATAAATAACAAATCCACCAGATTGGCCCATGGGCCACCGCCTTCTGGGCATAAGACTCTAGGCAATGTTCAAAACATCAGTTTGAAAAATCGTGAACATTTGATATAAACAAATGTACCAAGTCCAAAAGTAAAACATTTGCAAATTAAATGTGTGTAATAACATACAAGTCCATACACAGGGCTTGGCGTGACCAGCCGATTGATAGAATCGGGCCGATTCTACCACCCGTCTAGGTGAAGTAAGGGCCAAAGTTGTGTGTTGAGCAGCAGGAACACGGTTCAGGCTCCTACTGCCCTCAACCACCAGACTACCGTCCTCCACCGACACGGGACGCAACCCACGGCAAACAGGTTGCCCAATTCGGTCACTCCTTGCGACCAGCAATGGGGTGCTATGGACCTAGTTGACCCGGGTCCACACGGGGGTTTGAACGGCTCTTGGCGTGACCCAGCACCCACCACGAGGAGGGGCCGTTCACGGGTGCCGCACAAAAGGAGAAAGAATCATTAAAGTAAACAGTGAATGGGAACGATTTTTACAACTTCTTCATTGTCTGTCAACAAATATCACCTTTCTTCATCATACCATCTGAAGAAAGCGAGCAGTCTTTCAACAAAACCCTGAAATGTACCTAAATGTGGATTGTTTCTTCTGACTTCAATCAGGAGAACCAAGAGTGAAACAATTTGTCGGTTGTGTCTTCGTGAAATGCGGAAGAGTACCTTCAAAGCTAATGTTTAATGACACGAACATTGACATAATTTCTTATGTAAATGCATGTATAACTTATTCATTGACAGAGAGTTGTTCCGGGTGAACTCAGTTGGTGCTATAAATCAATACGTATTTATGGCACTGTAAAAACGAAATTGGTAACACCTGTTCCATACCACTGTACAAATCATGCAATAGTTTCTGAAAAAAATTTATTTGACCAGACATGTAAACTACAATGCCGTCGCTCATCTCTCATAAAGATTGATAGTAAAGACTGAGGGCGAATCTTTGTGGACATATAACTTCTGTATATGCGACGTTATATTCTATCTTGACATGCCATTGGATCCAGAACAATATCTTCTCGATTACCGGATAACAGCTCTATTTTCACAGCTGAAGCCAACGCCATATGAACGGCTCTTAAATATATTCAAAGACACCCTAAACATAAACGGTATATAATCTATTCAGACTCTCTTTCTTGTCTTCAGGCAATTAAAACTATTTCTTGCAGACATCCACTTTTAATTGAAATTATTGAATTGCAAAATGATCTTGCTACTGGCCAATATGACATCGTCTTCTGTTGGTTACGCAGCCATATTGGTATCTCAGGTAACACTTTGGCCGATCTTGCTGCCACGGTAGTAATCTATAAATCTGTGACACCACTTCTTATTCCATACACTGATTATAAAGCCACCATTAGATGTTACATCCGTGATCTGTGGGACACTCAAGTAGGTATAAATAAATTACATGAAATAAAACCATATAATAAAAAATACAATTAAATAAAAAGAACCGTATATTGGTTACACCTACTTGGGCTGTCAGTTCTGATTTGAAGAGGTTGTTTTACGACGATGTCGTATTCGCAGCTGAAGATATACACAAATATTTGCTGAAAGGTGAGGATCCTCCGTTTTGTATCCCTTGTGATGAAAGAATCACAGTCACGCATATCTTTTTACTAATACCAGCTCTCATTTAATTATTGCTTTTTTAAAGAATCAGATCTGCTGTCAGAATTGTAAATAGATAAATCTTTTATGATTGGAAGTTGAATTAGCAACTAAGATTGTTAGTGGCTGTATCCTCGAAGGGGGTTGAAGTACCGTAAAATTATTGTCCTCCTGAGAGGGTATGTAAGTCCCCAAACAATTGAAGTCAGATTGCACCGATGAGTGAGTTTACAGAAGTACTGTAAGTCCCCATGGTCCTTAGTATGGTGATCTAACTTCAGTTGTTGACGATCTATGGCCTATTTTTATATTGTACTGTCCAAATAGTGATAAAATTATTTTGAAGTTTCCACGCTTGTTTTAATACTAACTGTGATAGTCTAGTGGTTCTACTGTCCTTCGTCGACAGGTTCTTCATGATATGCATAAATATGCATATATATATATATATACATATGGAAATTAATTAAGCAACACCAAATTCAAAGACACATAAAAACTTAACAAAGTTTAACGAAGTAATTTTGATGATTGATTATTCAATTTTGATGTATTGACATACAGCATGAGCTTTTCATGGGTTGATATGACGCGCGTGAAGCTTGCACAGCGCACGTGCATTGCTTTAACCTCAACTTTCGAAAAATGCACTTTTTCCCTGGGGTGTTTACAAGCGCAGGTTGTCGATTGCATTCGGTTTTTCATTCATTTCAATGTCATGGCACGTAGGAAATTATCAGAGGCCACTCGTTGGCAAATAATCGGCATGAGGAATGCTGGTATGTCTCTAAGACAAATCGGGACTCAAATCGGACGACATCATTCCATAATTTCAAAACTTTTGAAAAAATACCGGGCCACTAATGAAGTTAAAGACCTGCCTAGACCAGGAAGACCCAGGAAGACCACAGTCCGGGAGGACAGAGCTTTACTGAGACTTGTACGGCGCAGGTCCTTCGACTCGAGCTCTCGGTTGAGACAGGAGTGGCTTCCAGGGAGACCCATCTCGAACAGGACTGTTCGGAATCGTCTGAAAGCTGCAGGATACCGGGCAAGGAGGCCAATCAAGCGACCCAGACTGTCTCCAGCCCATAAGGCAGCCCGACTGGCCTGGTGTAATGACCGTTTGCACTGGAACATTGCCTCTTGGAGGAAGGTCCATTTCTCAGATGAGAGCCGGTTCTTGCTGCACATGGTGGACGGTCGTACTCGGGTCTGGAGGCAGAGGAACACAGCAATGGCTCCACGGAACATCCAGGAGACTGTGGCCTTTGGGGGAGGTTCCGTTATGGTATGGGGGTGCATTTCCATGAACTGCAAGTTGGATATCATTACCATCCGTGGCAACCTTAACGGTGTTCGTTACCAACAGGAGGTTCTTGACAGGGCTGTGGTACCTCATTTTGAGAACCATCCTCTGGCAACGAGACCCATATTTATGGACGACAATGCTAGACCTCACAGGGCGCATGCTGTAAATGATTTTTTGCGGCAAAATGCAATTGACAGAATTCCATGGCCTGCCATGAGCCCTGACCTCAACCCCATTGAACATTTGTGGGACTTTATTGGCCGTCGTGTGAGGCAGAGAGACCCACCAGTCCATAATCTCAACGAATTGACGGCTGCCCTGCATGAGGAGTGGAACAGGATCCCCCAGAATCAGATCCGGAGACTCATCCAAGGAATGAGGAGGCGTCTGGAATCGGTGGTGCGTGCGCAGGGAGGACACACTAGATATTGATGAAAGTCGGTGTGCAGACTCTCAGATGACTGTTCTTTCTTTCCATGTGACATTTGTGTTAATACACCTGACAACAACGTCTGTGGATGAATAGTAAATTGTGTCCATTTTTTCATGAATTTAAGACAGTTTTAAGAATTTGGATTTCGTTACAATAAAGCAAAGTCTTGATACTTTTTCCCTTTAAGTTGTTTGTCAGAGATCGTCTGTTGAATACAAAAGTGTCAAACTATATCAACCCGGCATATTTTGATTGTCAGAACACTTCAAAGTTGCTCCAATAGAAAAAATTGGGGTGTTGCTTGATTAATTTCCAGGTGTATATATATCTATATCTCTTTTTTATGTCACGTATGTTCTCATCACGATATGGCTGCAATATTGCCGATGTGACGTTAAATCTTAACTCACTCACTCTGTCTTGGCAACGACATTAGCATCTATCTCGATTCTTATATGCAGAATAAAGACGTTGCATATCCATAAAAATTGTCCGCATTCTTGATGCCCTCAACTTCAAGAATGCATTTTAAACATGATCTATGGTAGATACGCAAATGATATTCTCAGAAATGAAGCTTAAATTAACTAATAATGCCTGATACGCACTCGTACACCTTTGTAAGTTGCCAACACTCTTCACAACATAAGTGAATGGATGAGTTTAGTTTTATGCCGCACTCAGCAATATTCCAGCTATACAGACTCTGTAAATAATCGAGTCCTGATCAGATAATCCAGTGATCAACAACATGACCATCGATCTGCGCAATTGGGAACCGATGACATGTGTCAATCAAGTCCACAAGCCTGACCACTCGATCCCGTTAGTCGCCTCTTTCGACAAGCACAGTCGTCTTTTATGGCAAGCATTGGTTGCTGAAGGCCTATTCTAGCCAGGACCTTCACGCGTCGCTGTGAGTAATATCCGCAAGAAGTAAATTTTACTTTAAAAGTAAATTCTTGATAAACATTGTTATTACTTCATGACAAATACCCAATTTCATATTTACTAACATGAAACCTGTAAGCTTCGTATTCACATGATGATGCCTTTCCTATCTTGTTCAAATGATAAATATCCAATGCCATTTGAATTTAAGCTCTTGATTGAGAAGGAAAGCTTTGTAATAATCCAAAGTTGCCAACACTGTGTTTCAATCTTGACACAACTAACAGATCCAAACATAGTTGACAACACTGTTCACAACACAACACAAGATAATGTTCGCTGTAAGCTGTGTTTGTAAGAAGAAAATGTAAGTATCAGAAGTATATACACTCTCAAATGAAGCCATTAACGGAATATCCAATACTTGGAACTTACGTTCAGCTTTCAAAAGCTGAAGGACGATGAAAGATGATAGGCAAATGGGTGAAAATAGGTAAAATGTTTCCATATAGCATCTCCCGAACAATTCGTGTTATCGTGATAGTCTGAACTTGAGATCTGAACTCTTAAATGTATTAACTGTAAAGACAAACTTATTTACTTAACCTTGGTCATTGCTAACCCTATTGGGTGTATTTTCTTCCTTGCATATTTCAGTTAAGCGCAACATTTCAGTGAGCTGTCGTCAACACCAAAGTGATTCTTTAGTGGAAGAGAGATTGAATCTTTGTAAAGATAACATCTTTTATTCAGTTTTAAGCTTCCGAAGTATGCCATGTGATTTTGCACGCAGGTTCTTCAGGTCCCTGAAATTATAACGCAAATGTACAGTCGAAAATACTTACCTATGTACATATCCTGACTGAACCTTCAAATCTGACGGCTGTACATCAGAAACGTTGAGTTTGTTTAGGATACAGGCGAATGTTGAAATTTTAAAATCGATCGACTTGCATAGGGTCCAGCCAAGGCATCTTCGCACACACTGCAATAATGTTAGAGATGACATTCGAAACTTTTGGTCGCTGGGCACCTTAAGATTTCTATCTTCGGCAATCTGTGCAATATTGCCAATGTTTGTGCAAAAGCTCTCGCTCTTCCCAAGACCCGGCCACGAAGAAATTACACATAGTGCCAGGATTAGTTGTCGCCACATGTGGAAGAACTGTAGACCTTGCTTCCTGAAACTGAAACGCGCATGGCCCTCTTGGTGAATATCTATTGCAATTTATACTGGAGGTTATTCTTCACATCACTAAGGTTACATATTGACCAGCCTGAGATGTTTCTACCAGATCAAACACAATGTCGATGTATATAATGTAGAAAATCCTTTTGAACTACGCAGAGCATGCTTAGATAAATATGAAATTAATATTCCAAATCATTAAATTAGTTTGTCATTGCATAATTGAACATGTCGGCGTTCTGTGGGCAATGACAAGATATTTGCACGTGTAGGTAAACGTGAACGGGACGTCGTCGTTCAGTACATGTACCATATGTTGTGCATAACATATCTATGTACAGTATTGTTTATGCATAACATATCCATGTTTAGCATCAGATGAGAGGGTCACCAGTGACGTTAACAAGCTCATCAATGGCCATCAACTCATTCTCTATTTGAACAAGGACAAGAACTAGTCTCCTTGTGTAGGAGAATTGTAGGGAAAGAAGATAATTACTTTCGATTCTGTATTTCGATTCTGCAACCCAACGAAAACAACCAAAAACTAAACCAAAACAAAACAGAGTACTTGTCCTATCATAAACAATCCAAATAAACAGAGTACTCCCCTATCATGAAAAATCAAAACAAAACAGTGTAGTCCTCCTATCTATTATGAGCAATCAATATAAACAGAGTACTCCCTCTGTCTATCATTAGCAATCAAAATAAACAGAGTACTCCCCCCTATCTATCATGAACAATCAAAATAAACAGAGTACTCCTCCTGTCTATCACGAACAATAAAAAACCCCCAGAGTACTCCCCCTATCTATCAAAAACAATCAAAATAAAACCATGCAGCTTTTTTCTCCGCACCCAGTGCCTCATGAAATCAGGTGATGACTTATTATCTTGTTTGAGATATGAACTTTCTCCTCTATGGCTGTTTGATTAGTACTCAAACAGAAAGATCAGTCTGTCATGTGTTTGTCATATATCTTTTGTCAGGCAAACAATGCCTTCCACGTGAAGAGGAAGTTCCTTCAGGTGCTATGTACAAAGTTAATAGTGAATACTTGCTGAGAAAAAGTGATATGCCCCCAAAGCAGAAAGTACAATGTTGTACAAAACTGAGTGAGTGAGTGAGTTAATATTTACCGTCACATCGGCAATACTGCAGCCATATCGTGACGAAGAAGGAAGAGTAAAACCTGTCGACATTGGACAGTAAAATACTAGGCTATCACAGATATGAACATGAAACTAGAATGTAAAATCAAAACATTGTAACCAGAGAAGACAATACAATGCACTATAAAACACGGGCTATAGATCACCAACAACTGAGGGCAGATCACCATACAAGGGACCATGGTGCAAAACTGATGTAGATGTATATGCAAATATTTTAATCGATAATTAATTACAGTTTACTTAAAGAACAACTAAACTCAGTTTTTGGTACTCTTTTTATCACTGCATATGAAAGACTTCTGGTAGTCATAAACGGAACACCGGTTTTTGTTTTTGTTTTTTTTAAAACAAAAAACAACTTGTGATTAATGAATACCAAGCGCTAAAATGCCGTCTGCTTCTCTTTCGCCCGCAAACGAAACCACAGACACGGTTACGTAACACTGTCGCCAGAGAACCAGAAGTGACATAATAGAAGGAACGATTTCCAGTTAAATGTATATAAAATGTGTAGCAAGCTCGTCATTTTGCTGATTTCTCGACGTCACCAAAGACATGCCGAATTGTTGTGTTGCCATCAATTGCTACTTGGGGTCGGGTGATGGTGTCACTATGCACAGATTTCCACCGGACCCCGTAGTTTGTTCTTAAATTGGTTGTTTGTGTGTGCGAAGCGAGCGTTGTGGAAGCCTGTGGTATATACTAAATCGGATGGTTCGCCCCCTACTACTTCCAGGATAGAAAAAAATAGTTCTAGTTTCATCGAGTTTATAAAATCAAGACTGCTTACTACACATTGCTGACCCAAAGGATTTTGCATGAATATAACGCTTTCTTCCTCGGGCGCGAGGTTGTGGTCGAACTGCCAATATTATCGTAAATAATAGTTATATCGGCCCCCGCCTCGTTTCCAAAAGTGAAATTGTTATATTATAAACAATGTCATGTAAAATCCTAATGTCGATCAATAAAATACATATTTTACTACCAGTAAAAAGTAATTTTGATTTTGTAAGTCGGTGAAAAGAAACTTAAATAGCATTTATCTTCAGACAGGGCGCCGCCATTTTTGAAAATTGTGAAGTCACGGGCTAAAAGTCCGTTAGAATTATTGAGATTATGTTTTGTGTTCATCAAGTTAGAAAATCCAAACTACTTTTTACCAGTAGTTAAATGTGTATTTGAATCATGGCTAAAAGGATTTTGAATGACACAACTTGTAACATAACGACTTCTTCGACGGAAGCAAGGTAGAGGTCGAAGTGACATTATATTGCTAGTAATATTATATTGCTTCCAAGAGTGAAATTGTTATGTTATAAGCAATGTCATGCAAAATCCTATTGTCCATCAATAAAATACATATTTTACGACAAGTGAAAAGTAATTTTGATTTTGCAAGTCGGTGAAAACAAACTTAAATAGCATTCATTCTCAGACAGGGCGCCGTCATTTTTGAAAATTGTGAAGTCACTAAAGTCCATTTGAATTAATGAGATTATGGTTTGTTTTCATCAAGTTAGAAAATCAAAAACCACTTTCTACTAGTAGTTAAATATGTATTTGTATCATGACCAAAACAAGTTTGCATGATAGAACTTGTAACGTAACATAAGCGAGGTGGGGGTCCAAGGGAAAATACTACGCGATAAATTTCTACAGTTGCTAAATTGGTTTGTAAACGTTCACTCACCAGTATGTAGACACTTGTCAATATACGTCTTTATATTTGGTCTCATGTTCCTAATTAATTTATAATCATACTTGTATGGATTTTGAAACTGAACAAAAAGAAGCGATCTGCGAATGTATAAAAGGAATTATGTAACATCTAGACATTTTTTTTCTATTGTTTGCCTATATGACTCGACGAAAACAATGATTCTGTTGAAAGTTACGACAGCTTAATAAAAACAAAATGCAAATATTAAAATTAAAACAAATTAAAGTTATAGGAGCAATGTCAGGCAATTACTTTGTTCGAGGAATGTATCCATCAATATCCACAAAAACGAGTGATATATAATTCATCTGCAGAATTCCCAAGTGATGTGTCTTTCAACAATCTAACATACGAAATGTATCGTTTCAGATTTTTCACATTGCTGTATAGTCTCATTGGTCACCCATGATAGCACATCTGGCAACTAATTGCATAGTGTGCGTCTTTCTTTTAAAAAGGTAATTTAGTTAGCCAGTAATGAGCAATCAATCAATGTGTTGGCGGTTAATCCTTGAAAGAAGTGTGTTGTTTTTACATAGACACAGACATGACAGAGTGTATTCAGTATAGATTAATAAATGTACATAAATAAACACTACCTTTTGACAAATCCCCCATTTAAATCCGCATAAAACTAATTAATCAATCAGCGTGTTATCGGTTAATCCTTTGATCGATCCCGACATAAGAAATGCCAAATGGGGGCCTTTGTCGGGTAATCTAATTGGCGTTACCACTAATTATACCTGTTATAAATTCATTAACTGAGCATCGAGTGAATGATGACAAATAACGTGTAGGTTTATACCACCTCACACGGAGTACAACTTGGCGACACCAAGTGATTTTTTGACAGAATCGTCTATGAAAACAAGGGTTGCAACTCGAAAACTAGGCAAAGCATGAGACAAAACTAAGCCATAGTAGATTGTGAGAACTATAGCTTTCATTTTTCACAACAGCTTTCGCGATTTCAGGTTTGTACAAACCTGTAAACGAAATAGTTTAACCCCTGAAATGTAGATGAATACTGCACAGACCCTCATTTCTATACCTACAATTACGTCACGGAGACGCGCTGCTCTGATTGGTTGAAATTTCGTTTGCGGCTGAGAATTGTGCACTGTTGACAGAAAGGTCGATTTAAGTTAATCAAAGGTCGAAATGAGTAGTTTTAATGGCGGGGTTTCATTTATAGCGATGTCAGCAAGTGATTTTGTATTTGCATCCTACTAGAGTATATGTGATCTTTAAGAACACACATTTACATGCGTATACCATTAATTTATCCAAGAAACTTCCAAGAATGGACATGTATCATTACAGATCAGCAGAGATCAATCAATGTAACATTGTAGGGGGTGTCGTCGTATTCGGCAAATGTATAAAGAAATTGTAGAATAATTGTTTCACAATATTTTGTAACTGGAAGATTATATTAGTAAATCAAATCGTTAGTGGCTGTACCCTCAAAGGGGGTTGAAGTACTGTAAAATAATTGTCCTCCTGAGAGGGTACTCAAGTCCCAAAACATTTGATGTAAATTTACGTTTTCCAGGTTTTTAATCGTAGAATAAGTGTTCTTTACCCTGTGGCTAGATTTGTCTAAATTGCTAACAGCTGAAGGGATGATGTAGATCCAACTAGGGTCCATGTTGGAAGCAAATGTACTGTAAGTCCCCATGATCCTTAGTATGGTGATCTACCTTCAGTTGTTGGCAACCTATTGTTCATTTGTATATTGTATTGCCCTCTATAGATACATTGTTTTAGTTCTAACCACTAGTTTTACATTTCACTCTGTGATATTCTCGTTATTTTTACTTTCCTTCGTTGACAGGTTTTTACAACGTATGTGCTATTAATTCATTTGTATTTCTATCACAATATGGCTGCAATATTGCCGTTGTAACGTTAAATATTAACTCACTCACTCACTCTTGCACACAGTATATGAGCGGTAGCGTATCTGATTTGCATTGATCCTGACTAGGAAAGTACGACCGGGGAATAAACATGTAAACAGGTACGAACATACACGAATGTCCAGTAACAGGGTTTTCTGGATTCGCCTGGTCTGAGTCAATTTGTTTTAACTACACCTCACATCTGAAATAGCTGTCAAAACGTACCCATTAAAGCGTTTATAGGCAATATGCAAAATAAATAAATAAATAAAATAAAATAAAATAAAAGACTTGAAAAATAGTGTCATTACATCATAACATATTTGATTCGAGGTTAATGAACAGTTTGCGAGGGTTTTCTTTTATTGAAATAGAGATGAAACTATCTGGATATGAAATTTAAGATTCTTCGTCAGAAGAACTATCTGCTAATTCACTTTGGGTTTTTTAGGTTTGTGGCATGACTACTTTGGATATGATTCATCATCCCATTTCCCGACCCACCATGGGGTGTCAAAAGGACGATGCGTAATACCATTGGCAAGATCGAGGATACTAAGGTGGTATACAACAGCAGGAGAATTAACAGAAAGTTAATTGATCCACTAGATTTGCTCATAAACCACCGCCGTCTAGGCATTAGACTCTTGGAATATTACGTTTTATAAACAAAACCAGCCAAGACCTAAGGTCAAATATATAGTTCATACTATAAAATGTGCAAATGCAGCTAATACACAAGGCTCGACATGTCCCGTCAATTGGTAGAATCGTGACTGTAATGTTTTGGCGAATCTTCTTAACTGACTCAAATAAATTCTTGTGCTATTTAAGTTACCTGTATTTAGCCGTGTTCAAGACTGGATACTTACACACTAAATAGTCAATTTTGAGCTTGACTGTGCCAAACTATTCAAATGAACTAATGATATTTTCAATAATGTACAGAAATGTAGTTGCTTACAGCGCTGATATTCAGCTGTCTCTTTATCCCTAAATATATCTTTTTAAAAATCGATTAATTGTAGCCAAAGAATTTACATAAAATCACATTCTTCGAATAATTTTTGACATTTACGTAACATGTGTCAAATAATGTTAAACATATGAAGGTTTTCCTGGTATGTATCTTTCAATGTCGTAGGTTGGTCATGGCACAGCAGCAGGCGACGTCAATACTAAACGATTTTGTCATCAGCTGGAAAACTGGGCACATCATAGTGATCATGACTATTATCTGACCGTTAACAGCAGCTATGTATTTATGCTGGGAAATACCATGCTAAGACTGTAATATCACAGTCGCGAACCTTGACCCGTACCATACAAGGCGCTTTTCTTCCTGCTTCGTTTGTCCAACATATTCAAGCAATCACAAATCTACATTGCTGTGCAGCGGACAAGAGCATGCTTCTCATGCAGGGACGTCATTGGAGACCGTCCCGAAAGAAACGTCAGCCCAATGAATGTCGACGATTACAGCCTTTGTCTCAACTAAAGGAAATCAATAGTTCTCAAGACGTGTCCGGTCAACTCTCTTCCATCTTAACATGTGGTAAAATGAAAGGGAACATCCTTAAAAATGATCGATAAATTCAAAGCAAACCATGCAATGTTTCTAAGTTATACTACATTTAGGGAAGCCAGCATTTGGGATAGTGCGCCAACAGCGTCTATAAGAAACTCATCACAGATGAAGAACACGTGTCATGTAATGGACAGAGGGGTAGGAATAGCACAGCGCACAGATACATCAATCATAAAATGCTTCAGTCGGTCACGCATACACATCCTCAGAAAGGAATGGTCCCTAGTATGGTGATCGACCTTCAGTTGCTGGCGATCTATGGCCTGTTTTATGCTGTATTGTCCTTTATAGTTGAGCTGTTTTAATCTAATTACTAGTTTTATATTTTCTGTGATATTCTAGTTGGTTTTACTGTCCTTCGTTGACAGATTTTTATAAGTGATTGAGTGAGTTTAGTTTTACGCCGCACTCAACAATATTACAGCTATATGGCGGCGGTCTCTAAATAATCGAGTCTGGACCAGACAATCCAGTGATCAACAACATGAGCATCGATCTGTGCAATTGGGAACCGATGACGTGTCAACCAAGTCAGCGAGCCTGACCACCCGATCCCGTTAGTCGCCTCTTACGACAAGCTGAGTCACCTTTTATGGCAAGCATGGGTTGCTGAAGGCCTATTCTACCCCGGGACCTTCACGGGTCGACAGATTTTTATAACGTGCCATTAATTAATGTGTAGTTTTGTAACTAATTGCTCTCGTCACGATATGGCTGAAATATTGCCGATGTGACGTGAAATGTTAACTCAGTCACTCACTCACTCAGAAACGATTGTGACCACCTATCGTAGCAATACGCGCCCAGATTGTCTGTCTAATTGATGTCAGCCGACGAATGACGTCATTCCCAATCCTATTCCACGCCTTCGTGGAAGAACTTGGATATTTTGGACGTTCATGAAGTTCTGGACAATTAGCGCTTTGTCGTGCTGTAGAAGTTTTTTCCTGTTAGCGCTGTTGCTGGCGAAGAAATGGCATTGCCATTGGATCAAGAATGTCATGTCTGTATATCTGGGCGTTCAAGTTTCCACGGAATAGGACCGATCGTGATCAAGTTTGCCAATAATTCCAAATAAAAAAGTGTTCACTTTCTTTTGCCCATGAGTTTATTTTCACGGTATTTGGTATAAAACAGAAGCATTTTGGGTAAAGAAATACACGTGTATTGAACTATATATTCAAACATTTCTGCTTTCTTTGTCAACCTTTAAATGTAATGATATTGATCATTGTTGAAGCTACATTAAGCAGTAGTCAGTCACTCATCAATCTTCAAAACATGCACGAAAAATATACTCTAAACGTGAACTTTGTTGAAAAGCTGTACTGTTGGTGTGATGATTGCTTTTTGTCTTCCAAAATGGTGACTTCGGATCACCAACATCTGGAAATACAGTTCATCTAGAGCCTATTAATGCAGAACCGAAACTTTCATCGTCAATCATTTAAAACATTATGTTTTGCCACGAAGACCATGACCCTTATTTGTAATTTCTCATATCTAATGAAATATCAGACTTGTATACTAGTCCTTTATCGATGCTAACCCTGTTGGTGGGTAATTCCTTTTGAACGCTTACGATGTTCTTCTCATGGAAATGTTGTACATGTTGTGTACCCGGCGTGTTCTTCACAGTATTGGTCATCAAGGCATGTGTGGTTGGAGCATAAACCAGCAAACGTCCTCGACCATCTTGACATGGAACTGGAAAAAGCAATTTTTCAGTTTAGATTAATCCAACAGTAAATCCCAAACCGCTAGGCAACATTTCATCTATGTCGTGACTAAAACAATAAATACTTTGTAATTGTATTTCATAAATTCTGTCGTCAAAGGACAAGAAAAGCCTAGTATATCACAGAGATTAAAACTAACATGTAACTTCAAATTATATACTATTTAGGACATTACAATAGATCGCCAAGAACTAAAGGTAGATCACTAGAGTAGGGGCCATGTCTTTGCTACTTACATGGCCCCCAGCTGGATTTACACAATCCCTTCAGGCGCAGTTGTAGTCAACTCTAGGTATAATTCAAATTTTAAAAAGCCCTACGTTTTCAAAATCTAGTACGTATAAATTTATCTTCAACATTTTGGGATTTTTGTATTCCTACAAGAGTACATTATAAAAAAAATCATGTACACACAACGGTTGAGTCCCTGATTTAGAACTAAACCCACTAACTCAGTCCTGATTCGTGAATGATAGTTGTTTGAAGATGTATGACCACATACGACTACCGAGTAACAGTCTTATTTAAACTGGGTTCTGGATAAACCTTGTCTGGGTCAAGATGTTCCAGCGTTACATTTATAACTTTAGTTAGGCATCAACCTTCTTATAGCACAGATACAGTCTTCTATTAATATTTACAGAAAAAAAAACACACACACCCCCCCAAAAAAAAAAAACAAACTAAATAACACCCCCCCAAAAAACCAAAAAAAACCCCAAACAAACAAAAAACAAAAACAAAGACAAAACAAAACAACAAAAAACAAAAAAAAAAACCCACAAAAACAACATAAAAAACAAAACCAAACAAGAGCATAATACCCGTATGACCCATTTTCATCTAATTACAACACTCCTAAAGTTTTTCAGTAAAACCTGAATATTATAAAATGCCCAAGAAATGATTAAATATCTGTGAATGTGTGGTATCTTCATCACTTTAACCACAATAAATGATAAGAGCAATGCAATGCAATGCAATCAGTTCCAGTTTTATATCGTGAGCGCGTTACATACTTGTCGGAAGTCGGTCGCCGGAGCTCCCGGGTGTAGATAGGGAGTAATCATTGTAGCCTTTTAACTATTACAGAATGTATGTCGTTTCTCATCATTTCAAGATTCCTGAAACTATCGTAAGCTTGTACTGAAGAACATTGCTTACCTGTGTACAAATTCTGTGTTGACTCTCAACTCCGACGGGTCTACATCAGAAGCGTTGATTTTGTTCAGAACACAGTCAAATGTTGGAATTTTAAAATCAATCGACTTGCATAGGGTCCAGCCAAGGCATCTTCGCACACACTGCAATAATGTCACAGGAGACATTTTAAAGCTTTCGGTGCTGGGCGTCCTCAGATTTCTATCTATTGCAATCTCTGCAACGTTGCCGACGTTTGTACAAAAGCTCTCAGCGTTTCCAAAACCTGACCATGAAACAATTACGCATAGCGTCAGGATTAGTTGTCGACACATTGAAAGCATAGTAGATCTCGTTTCCTGACATTGGAATACGTACTGTGCAACTGAACAATATGTACTACACTTCATATTTTATGTTATTTTGAACATCACTAAGGTGACATATTGACCTGTCTGGGATGTTTGTAACAGAACAAGCACAATTGACTTTTACAACATAGAAAATCGTTTTGAAGTGCTCAGGCCATGCGAAGATTAAAGATGAGAGTAACCCCCAAAACAAAGGAGAGAAAATCATTAAATCTCAGTTTGCAATGTTTTATTGAAGATGTCGGCATTCAGAGAGTAATGATAAGATGTTTGCACGCGTCGGTGAACGCGACCGAGACGACACCGTTTAGCATAAAAACCTGACATGCCAATGTTCAGTATTAGTTTAGTAACGGCTGATTCACCTGGAAATGTTAAGTACACCTGGATAGTGAAGGCTAGCCCATCTCTCATGGTTTACGGGTTTTTCAGCTTCGATATTTCGTCCTTCACGCCGTAGGCCCTGATTTCTAGAGAGATTTTAGCGGTACGACTGTCGTAATTCTATAATATTGTGGGTCTTCAGCAACCCATGGATATCGTAAGAAACGACTAACCAACATGGTTGACACATGTTATCGTATACCCGTTGCGTTGATCGATACTCATCAAAAATTGCTGAGGCGTTCGTCACGGTTTGTTGTACCCAGAAGTGCTATCAGTATCACCTCAGTAAAGCTCTTTGTGTTAGATTCAGTGGTGAGTTATTCTTGACGATCTATTCTATAATGCCGTTCTTTCTGCTCTCTGCAGTGTCAAACCAAGTATCGTAGGCTTATAACACAATCTTATGTTGATTTTGTCAGGGCATGTTCGTGTAAATCAGTCTATGCTGATATATACAACCACAGTTTTGTCAAACTTTGATGTCGTCTGCATCTCTGTGTATTCCGTATTTGTTCACTCTTTACAGTGGTATCGACTGGCAGATATCCATGTATTGATGACCCGTTAAGATCCGGTGTAGAATAGATCTTCAGTAACGCAAGCTTGTCCCAAAAGGCGACTATGCTTGTCTAAGAAGCTACTAACGAGATCGAGTGGTCAGGATCGCTGACTTGGTTAACACATGTCATCGGTTCCCATTTGTGCAGATCGATGTTCATTCCGTTGATCACTGGATTGTCTGGTCCAGACTGGATTATGTTTGATATTTAGTATTTTCTTGATCTATCGATCTTTACTATCTCTTTTCAAAAATCGATTAATTGTAACGAAAGTATATAATCATTGTCGGATATCTCGTCTTCAAATAGATGATATTCCATGGGAAATATGCCTTTTTATAACTAGATTGTCGTCATTTCTAAATACGGCACCCGTGGCGAGCCACCACCTCGTGGTGGGTGCTGGATAACGCCAAGAACTCGCCGACATCCCCCGTAGTGGACCTGGGGGGATATTTGGTTCACCAACCCGTTTGCCGTGGGTTCGCGGCCCTGTGTCGGTGGAGGAGGGGATCCTGGTGGTTGAGGGCAATCGGAGCAGGACCAGTGTTCCTATTGCTCAACACACCACTTCGGCCCTGACTTCACCTACACAGGAGGTTGAATGGGCCCGATTCAACTAATCGGCTGGTCACGCCAAGCCCTGAGCATTACTATATCTAATGTTGCACAAAATTTTGAGAATTATAATATGTATCTTATTAGGTCTTGGCTCATTTTTGGATCTTCTGAATTTCAATTTTACTAATTCATGTTTTTGCCTAGAGTCGTATGCCCAGAAGGCTCACTGTGGTGAGAAGACACACACAACAGAAGATTGTGACAGTGATTATAAAAAATGCACCAATTGCTCAGGCGACCATTCTTCATTTTCTAAACAGTGTCCAATTTGGAAAGAGCAAATGGAGATCAATAAAATATAATTCACACACAATATCTCTTCTTCCGAGGCCAAAAAACTGGCAAAGAGATCTGATCTTCCAGAAAGTTATGCTACAGTAGCAAAAACATCATCGGGGTTTAGCTGTAAAAGAACATCAACCACAGGCTGCCAAACTACCTTGACTTGGGTAAATTGCGACTCTCCACAACTTTTGTACCCTGCTATATCATCACAGACAGAGGAATCACTTCCTAGTACCTCAAAGTCTTCTTCTGACCACAAATCATCATCTCGGTCACACTCAAAGTCTCAATCGACAGCTGATAGTCAACAAACGGTGAAAGGTAAACCGAACCCAAAGCCTGATGCTTCAAAACAACAAAGTGGCAGAGTTCCTAAAGGGTCACAAAATAAATTCAATTGTTCAACAAATATGGGTCTCTTTAAGACATGGACGTTTTTGAAAACGTCCATTTTAGGGCACATAGCTTGTCGCCCCCCCCCCCCCCCCCCCCCAAAAAAAAAAAAAAAAAAAAAAAGTGCGGGGTAGATCCCCAATAAATCTACAAGCTGCCAAACTACCTTGACCTGGGTCAACAGTGACTCTCCACAACTTCTATACCCAGCTATGTCATCACAGACTGAAGAATCACTTCCTGGAACATCAAAGTCTTCTTCTTATCATAAATCATCTTCGCAGTCACGCACTGAGTCTCAATCTACAACTGATAGACAACAAGTGAGTGAGTGAGTGAGTTAAAATTTAACGTCACATCGGCAATATTGCAGCCATAGCGTGACGAGAATGAGTAATTATAAAAATACAAATGAATTGATAGCACATACATTGTAAAACCCTGTCAACGAAGGACAGTAAAACTAACTAGGATATCACAGAGTAGAAGGTAAAACTAGTGAAGAGACCTAAAACAATGTATCTATAGAGGACAGTACAAGATAAAAATGAGCTATAGGTTGCCAACAACTGAAGGTAGATCACCATACTAAGGGTCATGGGGACTTACAGTACATTTGCTTCCTGCATGGACCCTAATTGGATTTACATCACCCCTTCAGCTGTTAGCAATTTAGACAAATCTAGCCATAAAGTAAAAACACACTTATTCTACGATTAAAAAGCTGGAAAACTGAAATTTACTTCAAATGTTTTTGGACTTACGTACCCTCTCAGGAGGACAATTATTTTACGGTACTTCAACCCCCTTTGAGGGTACAGCCACTAACGATTTGAGGTACTATTTTAATCTTCCAATTTTAAAATATTTATCTATTTACAGCTGAGTTAACAAATCTAATTCCTTTAAAAATGCAATAATTAAATGAGGACTAATGTTGCTAAAAAGATCCTGCATAGAGTGTGACTTAAAATACTGATCCCTTGTGATGGAATACTCAACACAGTCAAGCAAGATATGCTTGACTGTGGTTCTTTCATCACAAGGGATGCAGAACGGAGGATCCTCACCTTTCAAAAGGTATTCATGAGTATATCTCGTATGGCCAATACGACATCGCCGCAAAATGACCTCCTCAAATCTGGACCGACAGCCCAAGTGAGTGTAACCAATATAAGGTTTTATGGCATGCAATTTATTTATTCCCACTTGGGTGTCCCACTTCTTTTGCATCAGATCACGAATGTAAGTTCTAATGCTGGCTTTATAGTCACTGTATGGAATAAGAAGTGGTGTCACAGATTTGTTGAGTGCAGCCTTAGCAGCAAGATCGGCCATTGCATTCCCAGAAATACCTACATGGCTGGGTAACCAACAAAAGACGATGTCGCACTGGTCAGTAGCAAGATCATTATACAATTCAATTATGTCAATTAAAAGTGGATGTTTACAAGACAATTTTTTAATAGCCTGAAGGCAAGAAAGAGAGTCAGAAAAAATTATACACTGTACATGATTAGGATGTCTTTTGATATATTGAAGAGCCGTTAATATTGCGTTTGCTTCTGCAGTGAAAATGGAGCTGTTATCAGGTAATCGATAAGATATTGTTCTGGATCCAATGACAGTGGCACAAGCAACTGTGCCACCATCCTTGGACCCATCTGTAAATAAGGATTTGTATGTACTATAATTATTTTTTAATTGCATAAACTCTTGTTTATATTGTAATTCGTTTGTGTCTGATTTTGTAAACTTTGTTAATGTGAGGTCAACTTGTGGCCTCACTAATTGCCAAGGAGGAGAAGAAAGAAGACGAGAAGGCGCTATACCCTCCAGCTCAATGCCGGCAGCAGAAATGAATGGTTTAATTCTGTGCCCAAGTGGCAGAACAAGAGAAGGCTTTTTGTTGTATAAATGCTCATAAAGAGGATCGAAAACGCAGTTAAAAGCAGGGTTGGATTCGTTAGAGTATAGTTTTGTAATATATTGTAAAACTAATTTGATACGGCGCTGTGTAAGAGATGGTTCATCGGCTTCGACATAGAGACTGTCAATAGGAGAAGTTCGGAACGACCCAAGACAAAGTCTCAGACCTTGGTGGTGGATAGAATCAAGGAGTTTTAGACTGCTTTTACAGGCTCCACCATAAATGATGGAGCCATAATCAAGCTTCGAACGGACAAGTGAACGGTATAGGTGCAGGAGAGTAGCTTGATCCCCTCCCCATTTTGAGTTTGACACAACTTTCAATAGATCAAGTGCCTTCAGGCATTTGGTTTTCAGGGATTTGATATGCGGAAGAAAAGTTAAATGAGAGTCGAAAATCAAACCTAAGAACTTGGCCTCCTTAACGACTTTGATAGGAGTGCCATTTAAAAATACTTCTGGGTCCTTATGTGGTTTATACTTACGGCAGAAATGGATGCAATTAGTTTTTGTCTTAGAAAATTTAAAACCATTCTCAAGACACCATTTATTTATTTTGTTTAAACATAATTGCAGTTGCCGTTCAATAGTATGCATATTCTTACCGCGACAGGAAATATTAAAATCATCCACGAAAAGTGATCCATCTATTGAATCGTTTAAAACCTTGGATAAACTGTTGATCTTGATACTAAATAAGGTCACAGACAAAATGCTGCCTTGCGGAACACCCTGATCCTGATTGTAATGATCAGACAGGGTAGAACCTACTCGGACTTGAAATTGCCTGTCAGTTAAAAACTCTGATATAAAAAGAGGCAAACGACCTCGTAAACCAAAATCATGTAAATCTTTTAAAATTCCATGTTTCCAAGTAGTATCATATGCTTTTTCTAGAATATAGATACTGCATGTTGTTTGGTAATAATAGCATTTTTGACGAAGGATTCTAAACGTACTAAATGATCAATAGTACCTCGATTCTTCCGAAAACCACACTGAATATTTGTAATGAGGTCATTCGTTTCCAGATACCAAATTAATCTGTTATTTACCATTCGTTCCATGGTTTTACAGACGCAGCTAGTTAAAGAAATCGGTCTGTAATTTGATGGATCCGTGTGATCCCGGCCAGGTTTGGGTATTGGCACGATAATTGCATTACGCCATGAAGGAGGAAAATTCCCAGACGTCCATATTTTGTCAAATATATCTAAAAGCGTCTCCAGGCATGATTCAGGCAAATGTTTCAGTAGCTGATAATGAATAGTGTCATCACCCGCTGCAGTATCATGGGCTTGGTTCAGAGCAGTGTGGAGCTCATGCATTGAAAACACTTCATTATAGTCTTCACCGTTATCGGAATCAAAATTAGCTTTTATCTTCTCCTGTTGTTTCTGGTATCTCTGAAATTCAGGGACATAATTTGCCGAGGAAGAATTTTTGGCAAAAGTTTCGCCAATTCTATTTGCAATATCAACTTTATTAGTTACCAATTTGTCACCATCTTTAAGATGGTGAACAGCAGATTTTGAGCCTTTGCCTTTTATGCGCTGAACCATGTTCCACACCTTAGACATGGGTGTGCGTGAATTAATTTTTGATACATAATTTCTCCAAGATTGGCGTTTGTTTTGCTTGTATGTACGCCGTGCCTTGGCACTAGTAATTTTTACATTGTTAAAGTTATGAACAGTAGGATGTCTGCGAAAATATTTTTCGGCTTTCTTCCTACGTTTTCGTGCTTGTTTGCATTCGTCAGTAAACCATGGTTTACGAATATGAGGAGTTGCAGAGGACTTTGGAATCGTTTGATCAGCAATTTCATTCAGTTGTGCTGAAAAATACTGGATGGGATCTGCTACATTACTGAAGTGCTCTGGTGTTAGTTTTTCAACACATAATTGTTTATACAAAGGCCAGTTTGCTTTCAGAAAATTCCAACGAGATAAAGGAGGATTATCATCTGGTCTTACAGCTTTGAGGACAGTAGGGAAGTGATCGCTGCCACAAAGGTCATCATGAACAGACCAATCAAATTCATTGTAAATGTTTGATTCAGTCAGAGCTAGATCAAGTGAAGAATATGATCCAGTGGCTGGATGCAAATACGTAAGTGAATCATCATTAAAAACACATAAATTATTATCAGAAATAAAATCTTCAATAACTTTTCCCTTATTGTTCGTATTTGTACTACCCCATAGAGGGTTGTGCCCATTGAGATCTCCCATGATGATGCAGGGTTTTGGCAGTTGATCATACAAACATTGAAGGTCAGATTGTCGAAGAGATGATGAAGGAGGCACATATAAAGAGCACAACGTAAGATCAATGTGCAAGGTAAGTCGGACTGCAACAGCTTGAAGAGGAGTATTCAGCTGAATAGCACTGTGAATGATGTCCTGTCTGACGAAGACACTACATCCTCCAGTTGCTTTGCCCCCTTCAGGAGAAAATGAATGGTAGCCAATGTGTTGTCGTAAGTTAAAAACATCGTTATGTTTTAGGTATATCTCCTGGAGACATATTGCTGACGGCTTAAAATCCTGTATTAACAAAAGAATCTCATTATAATTTTTCCTAAGTCCTCTGCAGTTCCACTGGATCAAGTTCGGCGATCGAATCACGGTGGTTCAATAGGCGATCGCTCTCGTAAACGGGAGGAAGAGAGATCCCTCCTGTTATCCTTTGTAGAAGGAGTAACCTCCATATCCAAAGGATCAAAAGTGTTACGCACAGGTACCTCCGAAGGAATAAGGGACCTGGCCTTTTGCTTTTTTAAAAATCTTTTTTGTCTTTCTGTGACATGTGAGTAGTGCCTGGTTTCTTAGTTGTTAGCTCGGACTGACTGTCTGTCTCCTCAACAAGTTCATTTTGAGTTTGAGTCTGTGTTTCTGAAGTGCATTTTGTAGAAGCGTCAGTAACGGTGCTGATGTTGACTGGCTGATCTGACCTAATCCATGTCATTTCAGTCTGGCACATGACTGATGCAGCTGCGACAGGGCGTGCTGCAGCAGCTGCATATGTGACGCTTGAAGAAGGTGTCGACTGGTGGGTTACTAACTTTTTTGCTTCAGCAAATGAAATATTGTTCTGACATTTGATCTTCATAATCTGAGCTTGTCTTTGCCACTGAGGACACAGTTTTGAGGAGGACATATGTTTGGCACCACAATTTGAACAGTGAAAATCATTTTCACAGTCTGATCCATCATGGTTGCCACTGCAACGGTGACATACCATAGAGTTCGAACAGGAGCGTGAGCCGTGACCAAATTGTTGACAATTATAACATCGAAGTGGATTTGGGATGTACATCTCCACTCCGATATTAAAATAACCAGCTTTGATAAACTGAGGAAGTGTTGACCGGGAAAAAGTGAACAGATAAGTATTTGTTTTCCTGATGATCCCATCTTGTTTTGTGGAGAAACGTTTGACTTTCAAGTTCAGCTGCAATTTCCTGTTCAGACATGTCAAGGAGGCAGTGAGCTCTGTCCCGGACAATGCCACGGCAAGAGTTCAATGTCCTGTGCACAGACACAGCAACATCAACATTGGCGAATTTAGTAACTGACAATAGATTCAAAGACTGCTGCCTCCGTGCACATTCAACCAGAAGGGAACCGCCACGCAGACGAGAAACATTCTTAACTTCACCACATATTCCTTGAATTGCTTTGGATATGGCAAATGGATTCAATTTAATTGGTTCATGGTCAGACGCTTCAATAACTAGGAATCGAGCCCATGAGTCTGTGTTTTGGGAAACATGTTCATGTGTATGATCAAAATCCAGGCGTCTCTTTTTTTCATTTCGAATGGAACCAGAAGTGTGCTGTGACACGGTTAGTAAGTAGTATTCGACATCCCCACTCCCCACCCGCCACCGAGTGTCAACAAGGACAGTGTTAAAGTGCACCGGATATCCAGATGCAAACACCAGGGATATGGGGATGCTATACTCCAGTAAATATGACTTGAATAGCCATCTTAGTCTAATAAATTAATTGCTAGGCTGGTTCTGCCCATAACAATTATTCATAGAGAGACAGTATTCAGCGGTCAACATTACCAGATTGGCCCATGAGCCACCGCCCTCTGGCATAGGACTCTAGGCATTAAATATATCAATAATTTGGAAATGAGAGGTCGAAATGGCCAAGACCCAAATAGTGAGCGAGTGTGCAAACAATATTATCTACGCACAGGGCATGGCGTGACCAGCCGATTGATAGAACCGGGCCAGTTCTACCACCCGTCTAGGTGAAGTCGGGGCCAAAGTGGTGTGTTGAGCAACAGGAACGCGGTTTCAAGCTCCCATTGCCCTCAACCACCAGGATCCCTTCCTCCACCGACACGGGACGCAACCCACGGCCAACAGGCTGCCCAATTTGGTCGCCTCTTACGACCAGCAATGGGGTGCTGTGGACACATTCTATCCCGGGCCCACACGGGCTGATAGACAACAAACTGCTAAAGGTAAATCTAAGCCTAAGCCTGATGTTTCAAAACAACAAAGTGGCAGAGCTCCCAAGGGGTCACAAAATAAAGTTCAATTGTTTAATAAATACGGGTCTCTTGAAGACATGGACGTTTCTGAAAACGTCCATTCTAGGGCACATAGCTTGTCGCCCTCCAAAAGAGTGCGGGGTAGATCCCCAATAAATCCCCCCAAAAGATAGTTTATTCCAATACTATTATACATTGGAACTGCAGAGGATTGAGGACTAATTTACATGAATTACAGCTATTAGTCCAAAATATTACACCTTCAGCGATCTGTCTGCAGGAGGCTTATTCAAAACAGACAGATGCTTTTGGCCTTCGTCATTTTAATGCATATCATTGTTTTGCACCTCCGGGTGATAGGTCCACTGGCGGATCATCCTTTCTATTGAGACAAAACGTTATTCAAAGCCATGTTTCACTTAATACTAATATGCAGGCTGTTGCTGTGAGAATTACTTTACATGTAGCGTTTACGATATGCTCTCTTTATATTTCTGATCTTCAATATTTCTGATCTTCAAGCTCTATATGACCAACTCCCAAAGCCCTGTAGTATAGTGGGAGATTTAAAGTGACCATTTTCCTACTATATTAAAAGCTGTAACTCCATCTGATGTTCCTCCATCATCAAGGCGGAATTTTAAAAAGGCTAACTGGGCTTTATGTGAAACACCGTGTGCTGCAAAACTTAAACCCGAACGTTTTATTGACGTTTTATTAACCTCAATTCTGATAACGATGAAGATTATAATGAAACGTTTTCTATTAATGAACTCCATACTGCTCTTGATCAAGCTCATGACACTGCTACAAGAGCTGATAACATACATTATCAACTCCTGAAGCACTTACCAGAAAACTGTTTAAAGACGCTCTTATCAATTTTTGATGATATTTGGACTTTCGGGAAATTTCCTTCTTCATGGCGTGATGCTATAGTAGTACCAATACCTAAACCTGGACGTGATCCATCCAATTATTGTCCGATTTCATTAACTAGCTGTGTTTGCAAGACCATGGAACGCGTGATAAATAATCGAGTTGTTTGGTACTTGTCTGATCATTACAATCAGGATCAGGGTGTTCTACGAGGCAGTATTTTGTCAGTCACTCTTTTCAGTGTAAAGATAAATAGTTTATCAAAAGTTTTAAACGATTCAATTGATGGATCGTTATTTGTGGGTGATTTTAATATTTCTTGTCGTGGAAAAATATGCATACTATTGAACGGCAACTACAGCTGTGTTTAATCAAAACAGATAAATGGTGTCTTGAAAATGGCTTCAAATGTTCTAAATCCAAAACCAATTGTATACATTTCTTCCGTAAATATAAACCTCATAAAGACCCAGAACTATTTCTAAGTGGCACCTCTATCAAAGTTGTGAAGGAGGTTATGTTCTTGGGACTGATTTTTGTTTCACATTTGACCTTTTTGCCCCATATTAAATCCTTAAAAGCCAAATGCTTGAATTCACTCGATTTATTAAAGGTTGTTTCTAATTCAAAGTGGGGAGGGGGTCAGACTACCCTCCTTCACTCATATGGATCACTCATCCGCCCCAAACTTGATTATGACTCCATCGTATGTGAAACTATTAGATTCTGTCCATCACCAAGGTCTAAGACTTTGTCTTGGTTCCTTCAGAACTTCACCCATTGACAGACTGTACGTTGCGGCCGATGAACCATCTCTTACACAACGTCGTATTAAATTATCCTTACAATACATTACTAAATCACATTCTAGTGAATCTAATCCTGCATATAACTGTGTGTTCAATCCCCTTTATGAGGATTTGCACGACAAGAAGTCTTCTCGTGTTCCATCTCTAGGGCACAGAATTAGACCCTTTCTTTCTTCAGCGCACTGAGCTGGAAAACATAGCTCCCTCCCGTCTTCTTTCTTCTCCTCCTTGGCAGATGCTTAGGCCACAAGTTGACCTAACATTAACTACATTTAAAAAATCAGAAACGAATGAATTACAGCATAAACAAGAATATGATCAATTGAAACATAAATACAGCAATTATAAATCCTTATTTACAGATGGGTCCAAGGACGGTGGCGCAGTGGTTTGTCCCACTGTCATTGGATCCAGAACAATATCTTCTAGATTGCCAGATAATAGTTCTATTTTTACAGCAGAAGCTAACGCCATATTAACAGCTCTTAAATATATTCAAAGACACCCTAAACGTAAACAATATATAATCTATTCAGACTCTCTTTCTTGTCTTCAGGCGATTAAAAATTTATCATGTAAACATCCACTTTTGATTGACATTATTGAATTGTATAATAACCTTGCTACTGGCCAATACGACATCGTCTTCTGTTAGTTACCCAGCCATGTAGGAATTTCTGGTAACACAATGGCCGATCTTGCTGCCCGGGCAGCCGTCACCAAATCTGTGACACCAGTTCTTATTCCATACTCTAATTACAAAGCGAGCATTAGAACTTATATACGTGATCTGATGCAAAAGAAGTGAGACATCCGAGTAGGTATAAATAAATTACATGAAATAAAACCGTATATTGGTTACACCTACTTGGGTTGTCAGTCCAGATTTGAAGAGGTTATTTTACGACGATGTCGTATTGGCCATACTAGATATACTCATGCATACCTTTTAAAAGGTGAGGATCCTCCATTTTGTATCCCTTGTGATGAGAGAGTCACGGTCAAGCATATTCTGCATGACTGTGTCGAACACTATTTTACAGTTAAGAAAATTAAAGAACTCTTTACCAGCGTTAATTCTCAGTGTTTTAAAGAAATTGATTTTTGGTTGAATTATGAATAGTATGTTCTGTAAATAGATGGTACTGAGCAATATTCGAGCTATATTGCCGCGGTCTGGAAATAATCGAGTCTGGACCAGACAATCCAGTGATCAACAACATGAGTATCGATCTGCACAATTGGGAACCGAAGGCATGTGTCAACCAAGTCAGCAAGCCTGACCGCCCGATCCCGTTAGTCGCCTCTTATGACAAGCATAGTCGCCTTATGTGGCAAGCATGGTTGCTGAAGGTCTATTCTACCCCGGGAACTTCACGGGTTCACAGTATGGACATAAGTATGGATATATATAGAAAGAACTGGAAATAAAACATATGTTTTCAAAAGTCATTTTTTTATTGAAGATAAAATCCCAAATTCGCCATAAAACATAGGACATCGCCTACACAGACTGCGTATCTGGACTTCACAAGCTTTCTTAATCTCGAAGACGGACTGAATAATGAAAATTTAATGTCGAATTCAAAAAACTGTATAATCATGAGTAGACGTAAAAATACAGCGTCTATGTTAATCCTGTTTTCTTTGCAATTTGTCAGAGCCTCCGAGTGAGGGGCACCATATTCAATCAGCCATAACATTAATGAGCAATACATTTTATATATCATGTATAAGTGATAATTGTGTTTTAATTATGTTTGACTTTTTGGTTGCATGTGACCTTCAAAGTAATATCCCAAGTATTCCACTGATATCATATCAGCTTCAAACTCAACATAGAAAACAGACTGTCGGTGAAACAGTCGGATATTTTAAACACAACCATTCGTGTATCAGGAATATGACAAATAAGAGATGTTTTGTAAAACTTAAAATCCACAGGCAATGAAAAAAGCCGCACAAAATTGATTTTTTTATTTGAATTGTGACCATATCTGCTATTGAGAGCGTTATATTCCCATGTAAGTACGGCAAGAGGCCGCGCCGTCACAAAATAATCGATACAAACGCCGAAGTGGATCAGCAAGATTTGTAGAATTCACTTTGAAACAATAAAACAAACATTCATGCATGCAAAGCGTACATTACTTATTTACACACGGGAATGCGCGTGCTGTTTGGTTTGGCTTTAACAAAGAAAAACAAATACAAACGAAACATCCTGCAACTGAACACTTTATATTGCAAATGAAACAGTCAAAATTACAATAAAATAATTAATAATAGTCGATATGCACCACATCAAATATAACATGAAGCAAAAGTATCTGTTTACACGCCTTTGGTGAGTCTGGTGCTGCCCTGTTCAGTTAAAGCGAGCTATCAGTACAAGTGACGTGATAGCTCGTGTGCTAATCAGTCTGTTCTGAGAATAACTGTTATCAGTTATCTTTCAGAAGGATTTTAAAGTCTTCCTTTTAGGTGTGTAAAAAGTACCTGTAAAACAAAGACTTAAACAAACAAAGTTAATGCACACAATACACCATTTACGGTCACGAAATATGCACTAAGTCGAATATAACATGAAGCCAAATTGTCTGTTCAAAGACTTGCAGTGAGTCTTGAGCTGTAATATTTGTGAAAGTGACAATATGGAGTTTGAGCTAATCAATCTGCTATTAACTAAAATCAGAATTATGTTCTGAAGGATAAGTAATTTCATTCCTTCTTTAGTGCTAAAACAAAATTCCACGTTCATCGTTCAAGAAACTATTACTCTATGTGATACAATGCAACTCTGTATTCTTATCAAAAATAATCTTTGACAAATGATTTGATATGATGTGATTAAGAATGGTGTTATCACTTGATGGCAGTAGCCAACAAATTGCCAAGCTGAAATAGTTAACTAGATGCAAGGATCACAAAAATGCAAAAGGCAAAATAATTTCTTCTTGGTGGATAATCATTGACTAAAACTGCGATTATCTGCTGCCTTTAACAGATATATTGTTAGTGTAAAATTAAACGTTTTGCTAAAGTAATTATAAGTATTAAGATTAAAAACAATTGAGCACATTTTCTCCAGCTAGTTCAATAATAACATAATACAAATGAGCAATACAAATATGTTGAAGATTGTGTGTTGGTCAAATGTCAAAAAACACAAAGCGCAGAGGACTTAATCCATGAATGTTTCAAGGAGCAATGTAACAAACGTCACATTTCTAGGCATACGGTTGACCTTTAATCAGAATGCTCTATCTATCCACATTAACTATCTCTTAGACGATTTCCAACTTATCAGTGGAAGCAGTATGATAAGATCAGAGAGTCAGGAGTTTAGTTATCTTATAGCTGAGCTTGCCATTCGTCTATTTGTCACCGGCGTGCATTTGATTAAAACAGGTGAATTTCGAGTAAGAAATATTGAAAACATTCAAAAGATTTTGGTTCCCTCATCAACCTTCAACTAGTGACATTTTCACCCGAATAGCTCTAATATTGTTCATTTCGCGTTAAGTGAGTTTCAGTCACTCCCTCATCAATCCAGGAAGGGTAAGAATTATCTTCTTCACATGGCATGGTGAACTTTGTAATGATTCGAAGTTGCCAACATTGTGTTTTACACTTGATTTAAACAGGTGAACTTGGTTGTTAGACATCTTGAGAACACTGTGTAACAGTAATGCACTGTTAGAAATATAGGCATGCAGTCATATTAAACGTTAACGTAAATGAAGTTTAACAGCGGTAAGTATTGTTGTTATGGCGATAAATGATGTTAATTGGATTCTGTCTTTAGAAATTGTGACGTAGATTCGGATTAAGGAACATTTGGAAATAAAAGTCACCTGGAAAGTGTGAACGGAGACAGTGGCGTTGTACTTTTCTTCCAATTCAATATCATGTTGATCGTCAGTCTTTGAAAATATTAGGTTTTGCCTCAAAGAACATGAACTTTTACAAAAATTTCAATTTCTGAGAAAATAATTGTTGGCGTGTAGGATCTTCTAAAAGTATTTAGTTTAGAATCATCACAGTCTGTATTGAAGAGCTGTACTACTGGAGTAACTTGATTGATAGTCCTTGGTCGTTGTTGACCCCGTTGAGTGCTATTCCATTTGAAAACTGATGATGTGCCGTTCATGGAAACGTTGAACATGTTGTGTACCCATCGTGTTCTTCACAGTATTGGTCATCAAGGCATGTGTGGTTGAAGCATAAACCAGCATACGTCCTCGACCATCTTGACATGGAACTGGAAAACGGAGCATTTCAGTTTAAAGGCCACATGCAAAGTAAAACACAACTTTGCAGATTCTAATACCTTTCGGTATGCACTTATCGAAACAAATCATAAAAAATGCCAATTCAACCTGTAAATCTGAAATAATGCGATGAAAAAAGCCCGCGAAATCGGAGTTCAAACGATTCTTGGTTGTGTACACAAACAAGTAATTAACGTAGTCGTTACATATCAAAAACCTTGTTGATTGTCCCTGTCACAGAGAAATATCAGTGTCTGGTTTACTGACACCTATATGTCTACCTGCCTGCCTGCCTGCCTGCTAAAAACAATAAGCAATACACAGCTTCAATCATTGACCACATGCAGTTTGAACTTAACACTTATCAGGCTATACGACATAAACAAAATATATTGATATATGACTAGTGCCCCCGAGTCCCGTGCCTGGCACATTATGTAATTAGGCAGATGTGATTTTGTACATGTGACATGTTTTCATATCTGTGGGTTGCAAAGAAACTACATCCATTTTTCTCGGATGACTGGATCTGACGGAAACTGTCGCAAACACTTTGTCACTTCAAGTTCTGCTTTGTACATGGACGAATGACAGTTTTCCAGCCACACAGTAGTTCACCATCTCTACTAAGATGATTTTGGATTGGATCGAACGCAAATTCATAGAACATGTATTTACAAAACCCAACATCTCGATATACATTCTTTATGGATAACAACTTCTTCTAGTGTATATGATTTTGTTTGACAACGGTATACGAATCCATACTGAAATGACGCATCAAGAACAATAAAAGAAGTTGTTATCCATAAAGAATCTTACTTTCTTGTGACTCGCCGTATTTCTAAAACTCCCACCAAACAGATCGTCTTTCTGTGCGCACAATGAGCCCTCAGCGTATCAGCAAATGAACCAGCCAATTGGAATCCGTCGTTACACTTGACTGCACCCCCACCCGCTATGACTGGGTTCGGTCTCCCGAGGGCTTCGTTTCGAGGGAAGTAAGCCCAAGTACAAAATATTGTACTTTTGAATCGCGATTGCACGCTCATAATATTGTTTATTTGGTCTTTTTTTACAAGCAGCGATCTATATTAGTGAGTGAGTGAGTTAATACTTAACGTCACATCGGCAATATTGCAGCCATATCGTGACATAAAAACGAAATATATATGCATAGTATGAAGAACCTGTCGCCAAAGGACAGTAAAACCACTAGACTATCACAGTTAGTATTTAAAACTAGCGTGGAAACTTAAAAATAATAGTATCACTATATGGACAGTACAATATAAAAACAGGCCATAGATCGCCAACATCTGAAGGTAGATCACCATACTAGAGGCCATGGGGACTTACGGTACTTCTGCTACCTGCATGGTCCCTAGCTGGATTTACACCAATCCCTCAGCTGCAGGCGACTGTATGCACGCTTAGCCACAAATTAAAATGACAGAAATAATACGTCTAAAAAGAAGGAAGATTAAATTTGACTTCAAATGTTTTGGGACTTATGTACACTCTCGGGAGGACAATAATTTTACGGTACTTCAACCCCCCTCGAGGATACAGCCACTAACAATCGCAGTTACTAATTTAACTTCCAATCATAAAATACTTATCTATTTACAAGTCAATCAACAAATCTAATTCTTTTAAAATGCAACAATTAAATGAGAACCGACGTTGTTAAAAAGGTCCTTCATAGTTCGTGATTTGAAATAATTATCCCTTGTGATGGAATATTCAACACAGTCAAGCAAGACATGCTTGACCGTTATTACTTCATCACAAGGGATGCAGAACGGAGGATCCTCACCTTTCTATAAGTATTCATGAGTATATCTTGTATGGCCAATACGACATCGCCGCATGATGACCTCTTCAAATCTGGACTCACAGCCCAAGTAGGTGTAACCAATATACGGTTTTATTTCATGTAATTTATTTATACCTACTTGGGTGTCCCACTTCTTCTGCATTAGATCACGGATGTAAGTTCTAATGCTAGCTTTGTATTCAGAGTATGGAATAAGAAGTGGTGTCAAAGGTTTGTTGAGTGCTGCCCTAGTAGCAAGATCGGCCATTGTGTTACCAGATATGCCTACGTGGTTGGGTAACCAACAGAAGACGATGTCGTATTGGCCAGTAGCAAGGTCGTTAAACAATTTAATAATTTCAATTAAAAGTGGATGTTTACAAGACAAATTATTAATAGCCTGAAGACAAGAAGGAGAGTCGGAATATATTATTTACTGTTTATGTTTAGGGCGTCTTTGAATAGATTTAAGAGCTGTTAATATGGCGTTTGCTTCTGCAGTAAAAATAGAGCTGTTATCTGGAATTAGAGAAGATATTGTTCTGGATCCAATGACAGTGGCACAAGCCACTGCACCACCGTCCTTGGACCCGTCTGTAGATAGGGATTTGTAATGGCTATATTTACGTTTTAGTCGATTATATTCTTGTTTATATTGTAGTTCATTTGTTTCTGATTTCTTAAAAGTAGTTAAAGTTAAATCGACTTGTGGCCTAACCAGTTGCCAAGAGGGAGAAGAAAGAAGACGGGAAGGAGATATAATTCCCAGATCAATGCCGGCAGCAATAACAAATGGCTCAATCCTTAACCCAAGCGGAGAAACAAGGGAAGATTTCTTATTATACAAATCCTCATACAGAGAATTGAGGACACAGTCATATGCATTGTTTGACTCATTGGAACATAGTTTTGTGATATACTGTAAAGATAATTTTATACGGCGTTGTTCAAGAGATGGCTCATCAGCCTCGACATATAGGCTGTCAACAGGTGAAGTTCTGAAAGACCAAAGAGAAAGTCTTATACCTTGGTGGTGGACAGAATCTAAAAGGTTTAGGTTGCTTTTGCAGGCTCCACCATAGACTATGGCGCCATAATCAAGCTTCGAACGGACAAGTGATCTGTATATGTGCAGGAGGGTAGTCTCGCCACCTCCCCACTTTGAATTAGACACGACTTTCAATAAAGTGCTTTCAGACATTTAGTTTTTAGGGATCTGATATGCGGAAGAAAAGTAAAATGCGAATCGAAAATCATACCTAAGAACTTGGCCTCCTTGACTACTTTGATGGGAGTGCCATTTCAGAACAGTCCTGGGTCCTTATGTGGCTTGTATTTAAGACAAAAATGTATGCAACTAGTTTTTAAACTAGAAAATTTAAAGTCATTTTCAAGACACCATCTATCTATTTTGTTTAAACATAAGTGCAGTTGGCGTTCAATGGTATGCATATTTTTCCCACGGCAAGAAATATTAAAATCATCCACAAAAAGTGATCCATCAATTGAATTATTTAAAACCTTTGATAAACTATTGGTTTTAATACTAAATAATGTGACGGACAAAATACTACCTTGTGCGACACATGGATCCTGACTAATGATCAGACAGGGTTGAACCCACTCGGACTTGAAATTACCTTTCATTTACAAAGTTGGATATAAATTGAGGCAAACGGCTACGTAATCCAAAGTCATGTAAATCTTTCAAAATTCCATGTTTCCATGTCGTGTCATACGCTTTTTCTAAATCAAAAACGATCGACACTGCATGTTGCTTATTAACAAAAGATTCCACACGCACTAGATGATCGATAGTACTTCTGTTTTTACGGAAACGACATTGTATATCTGTTATGAGATATTGGTTTCCAAGTACCAAACAAGTCGATTATTTGTCATGCGTTCCATGGTCTTGCAAACGCAGCTAGTTAGTGAAATCGGACGATAATTGGATGGATCGGTATGATCACGTCCAGGTTTGGGGATGGGAACAACTACAGCATCACGCCATGACGGAGGGAAAGTTCCAGTTGTCCAAAAGTCATAAAAAATATGTAAGAGTGTCTCATGATTGCGGTAAGTGTTTCAGGAGTTGATAATGGATGTTATCAGCTCCAGAAGCAGTGTCGTGAGCCTGATCAAGAGCAGTATAGAGCTCCTCAATAGAAAATATCTCATTGTAATCTTCCCCATTATTTGAATTGAAATTAATAGATTTCTGTTCTTGCTGTTTTGGTACTTTTGGAATTTAGGGTCATAATTGGATGAAGAAGAATATTTCACCAAGTTTATTTGCAATTTCGGTTCTACCAGTTAACAACTTGTTTCCACCTTTAATTTCCATCTACATTTGGAACCCTTCCTTTTGATTTTTTGGATGATATTCCAGACCTTAGATATTGGTGTACGCGAATTAATGTTTGTTACATAATTTTGCCAAGATTGGCGTTTACTTTGTTTAAAAGTACGCCGTGCTTTAGCATTTAAAATTTTAAATCTATTCAAATTATGCACCATGGGGTGTCTACGGAATTAGTGGTCTGCCTTGTATATCTATCGTGTATAGTGGTTTGCATGTATCGTTAAACCATGATTTTCGAATATGTGGAATTGAAGAGGACCTTGGTATACACTCGTCAGCTCGAGAGTTACTTCATCAGAGAATCTTTTTATGACATCAGGAACATTATTGAAAGTTTCCGGTTTAAGTTTGTCAACACACAGCGTTTCGTATAAAGACCAGTTTGCCTTTTTGAAATTCCATCTCGATGATGGAGAAACCTCAGATGGGGTTACATGTGTTAGTGTTGTTGGGAAATGGTCACAACCACAGAGCTCATCATGGACTGACCGTTCAAATTCGTTTAGTAAGTGTGAATCAGTAATTGACATGTCAAGGGCTGAATATGTTCCTGTGCCAGGATGTAAGTATGTATTGGAACCATCATTAAAATGCATAAATCGTTATTTGAAATAAAATCCTCCAGTAATTTTCCCTTGATGTTTGTGGTTGAACCACCCCAGAGTGGGCTGTGGGCATTTAAATCACCCATAATAATACAAGGTTTAGGAAGTTCATTGTAAAGGGCTTGTATATCAGCTAGTTGAAGAGTTGAAGACGGTGGGATATATAGAGAGCATATTGTAAAAGCAACATGCAACGTAAGTCGCACTGCAACAGCTTGGAGATTGGTTTTGAGCATAACATGGCTGTGAATAACATTCGGTTTAACAAGGATGGAAGATCCTCCATTTGCCCTCACTCCCGGTGGTGAAAAAGTGTGATATGCATTGAATTGACGCAAGTAAAAAATATCAGTTTCTTTTAGATAAGTCTCTTGTAAACATATAGCTGACGGTGTAAACTCTTGCACTAATAGCTGTAAATCAGTAAAATTGGTCCTTAGTCCCCTGCAATTCCACTGTATTAAGGCTGTATTAGTCATTTAAGGGGCAGTAACAGGTGACAGTGCTCTTCCTTTCTTTTTGGGCGAGTGACCACTGGCATTGTCATTAATGTTCACATGGGAGATACCTCTGCATCCATATCCTCGAGCAACCCATACTTGCACTGTTGCACGGGATTTTTGAGCGCCTTTGACACTCGATCAGTCTGATTTTTCTTTTTAGAAGTTTCATTTGTATGTTTTTCAACGACTTTCGCAAAGGTTTCAGATGTTGAGGAAGATACTGATCTTGATTTTGGAACCGGAAACGTGTTTTCTGGATTAGAAACTGGTTTTGGTGTTTCACCATTTGTCCATGTAAGATCCGTTTGACACTCTACAGATGTCGTGCTGACAGTTCTTACGGTTTTAGCGACTGACGCATACGATTGCCCGCATACGTATTTCCGTCATGATCTATTTCACCACATCTGACACAAGTGATTCTACCTTTGCATGAATTCTGACCATGTCCGTATTTCTGACACTTAAAACAGCAAGTAGGTCGTGGGATGTAGAGGTCTGCAGGCATGGGAAAACAGCCAACTTTGATAGAACTGGGTAGAGTAGTGGTATCAAAAGTCAGAGATATGTATTGGATGGATACACACGACCATCTTTGCGGTATGTAAATCGTGCGGCGTCAATCACACCTTGACTTCGGAGTTCTGACACAATTTCCTCAATGGATTCATCAGCAATACTGCGATCACGGTCTCTTATGATACCTTTGCTGAAGTTAAGTGTCTTGTGTGCCGAGCAGGTTAGGGGGATATCTGCTAACTTTGCTGATGTCATCAAATTTATAGTTTGGGCTTTTCGAGCACATTCTATAAGAAGAGCTCCAGAACGCAATTTCTTAACATTTTGTAACTCGCCAGCGTTCCCTTTAAGTCCTTTTTCTAAAAGATTCTAAAAGAAATGGTGAATATGAAGCTAAAGCACGTTCACCTTTAGCTTCCATGACAAGGTATCGAGGCCAAGTATCTCTTTCAGAATAGAAAAGTTTTGTGACAATTTCATCGTCAGAAGAATCTAATTCAGAATCAGATTCTGAAAGTTGCCGTTTTGTTTTTTGGGTTTTTTTATATTGTTTCCCCATATTGAAATGTTATATGGTTCAGCAAACCTGCTCCTCGCCCACCACGGAGCGCCAACAAGGGCGATGTCCTACGTGAGCGGAAATCCAGCAAACTAACACCAAAGGGATTCAGGTTTGTTATACTCCAGCAGATCTAGATCAACCAGGTTGACCCATTAGCCACCGCCTTCTGGGTGTAAGGTCTAGGTAAGTATCTCATATATTATCTGAAACTGTGTCAACAGAGATCATTCCACAAGTAAAGTAAAGAGCATAAAAAGTTAAACACAGGGCTCGACGTGATCAGCCGATTGATTGAATCGGGCCCATTCAACCACCCGTCTAGGTGAAGTAAGGGCCAAAGTGGTGTGTTGAGCAAAGGAACGCTGTTCCAAGCTCCAAGTGCCCTCAACCACCAGGATCCCCTTATCCACCGACACAGGGCCGCAACCCACGGCAAACAGATTGGTGGACCAAATATGCCCCCGGGTCCAGAACGGGGGCTTGGCGCAATGTATATTATATGTCATGAATAAGTGATATTTGTATTTTAATTATGTTTGATTTTTGGGTTGCATGTGACCTTTAAAGTAATCAAACAATCGAAAAAAATGTAGCTTGCACACGCGGATCCATGGAGACGCTCTGATGACCTGATGATGTAGTGAACACAGTAAATATGAGCGACAGCGTATCTAATTAACACGGGCACAAAAAACACTATGATAAAATTATGTTTTGAGAATAACCACTATACAAGCATGTGCAGACATTTCCGAGTATATAATTGGTGCCGAGATACGACACATTAAATCTTCTATAGGCTATTTCGCCTACATAATATAATAATGTTTAAATATATAACCTGTAAGCCTCAAATCAACATTATTATAACATTCCTTACGTGTTCAAATGATACATGAAAAGTAGATGATATACTCTGAATTACTGTTTCCGTAAAAGCAAGATTAAATGTTTGTTTAAAAGTGTATCTTTTCTCCGCAGCAATAAATGTATTTTCAGCGTTTGAACCTGCCATGTGGATTGCCACACATATTCCGTAAACAAACGTAAACCTGTACAGAAGAAATTTGCTTACCTATGTACAAATCCTGTTTGGACTTTCAAATCCGACGGGTCTACATCAGATGCGTTGACTTTGTTTAGGACACAGTCGGATGCTGAAATTTTAAAATCGATCGACTTGCATAGGGTCCAGCCAAGGCATCTTCGCACACACTGCAATAATGTCACAGATGACATTCGAAACATTTGGTCGCTGGGCACCTTCAGATTTCTATCTATTGCAATCTCTGCAACATTGTCGATGTTCGTGCAAAAGCTCTCAGCATTTCCCAAACCCAGCCATGAAGAAATTACGCATAACGTTAGGATTTGTTGTCGGTACATGCCACTTTCTGACAGAGGAATACGCACGGTTCTGCTGAATAATATGTACTACCCTTGGTTCTTTCGGTTATTCCACACATCACCACGGTTACATATTGACCTGTCTTGGGCGCTTTTAACAGAACAATCGATATAAATAAAACAGGAAATCACTTTGAACAGTACAGTCCATGCATAGAATGAATGTGAAAATATGTCATCTGATCAAAGAAGGGGAAAATCATTACATTTCACACTTTGACACTGCATTATGGAACACTGTCGGTGGCAATAGCCAGATGTTTGCAAACAAAGCTGAAAGTGACTCAGATGACTGAGAAGTCACCGTTCAGTTGACGGCATATTATTAATGCATGACACGCCCATATACGGTAAGCTGATTTTCCAATGAAATGATTCGTTTAATGCATGTGGATGTTTGGCTAAGCGGGAGGACAAAAGATACTGATGATACTGATTATTTGTAACCAAAGTATTTGACATCAAAATCTAACACGGATATTTCTTGTTCAAATATTTTTTGAGATTTTCATAGGAAATGTCAAATAGTGTTGAACATACAAAACACTCAAATTTACATTTATTTCGGAGGTTGGCGATGACACAGTTACGCCGTGCGTCAGTCAATAGATGTTGTGGCAATGCTGAATTACAACCGGAGTCCTCCCGATTAGCCAAAAATCCGATTTCCCGTATTCCCACCTAGCTCAAAATCTGTTTTCCCCGATTTCCACTAAGACCCAAGCCCAAAGGAGCAGTGTTGTTACACGGGATTAACGCTCTGAGTTACAGTCTGTTTCCCCGATACCTTGAGTGAGTGTTCACTCACTGTCATCCACTTCCTTGGATAAAGAGTCGGACAACTTCGAAAGCTGATGCCTCATGCCTTTAGTGTTCACTCAGTGTCATCCAGTTCATTGTATAAAAACTCAGACAACTTAGATAGCTACAGTCAAAATGGCAAACGCACAGGTACAAGTTCAATATATTGATAACCATAAAGGTGGACAATTTCTGGTCTACGATGGCTTTCAGTTCAGCGCTAAGAACAGGCATAAGGACACAGTGTATTGGCACTGTAGACATCATCCCAGGGGTTGTCGAGCGACAGCTACGACACAGAGCTCAAGCTCAATAATAACGCCATCAAGAAATCTATCCTAACAAGTTTATCAATGTCATCAAAACCATGCAGGCCAAGAATGAAATTCCAAAAATCCAGCTCCAGCCCACAGGTAGACTGAAGTACAAGAAGAAGAAGTATCGAGATCTGCAGATTCAACTACAGACTCTAAGGACGAAATTGACGTTGTCATGTTTGCTGATGCTGCTTCTTTCTTAATAACTGTTGACATATAAATTATGAAGGGTATGTTCAGATGATAAACTGAAACAGGCTACATCAATATGTATAGAAGTTTGCGTTTATTTAGTACGACTAATCCCTGAACCCCGAACGTTGTAACCATTCCCATATAGCCCAACGTGTTTGTTTGTACAACAGAGTAGTTACAGCCAGTTGTGGGCTAGGCGAGCATGAATCTTACAACTGTTCTACCTCCTGAAATGGCTACGAAAAGGACTTTTTCAGGCGTAACGAAACCAGATCGAAGTAAGGCTGCAACAGACGCGCGAGTTTCGTCCTGTGAGAAGACCATTGTCCAAAATCGTTACAAGAAGCCTCGATTTCTTAACCAACTGTCTTGCGATTTTGGCGATCACATACGGATATTAAAGTAATTGTGAATAGTGAGGGATTCACGACTGATACGAACAAGGAACTGACTATAGTCAGAAGAATACCGCTCGCATTTGGGACTTGTCCATTTCTGCTCGTCAAAAGCTCGACACGGCTGCATACCCATTCAAGGCATAGCTATATTATTTATATTAAGATGTCAGAATCGAGTATCAAACAGTTGAAATTTTGTTCAGGTAGCACAAATAAGTATTATATATGATATCTAGGTTAAGTAACAGTATCCCAGGGACTCGTATAATTCAGATGTCAGTAATATTGGTTTCGGTGGCTTCTCTGTGGAACTGGATATTGTCTCTCCTCATCAGCTGTGCTTAACTGATGATGCATACCATAGTTCGACGGGGCCGAAAGCACTGCATGTCCTGTAGCAATGTTATAAGCCTTGTCTACCACTCCAAACTAGCAACTGGTTAATAGACGACAAAAAATTTACAACAGTTATTGAGAGAAGGTTGTAATTCGAAAGAAGGTTCACTGTCAGTTTCTAGATTTGTTTGACCTTAGTGTAAAGAATGGAATTTCATAATTTCATCTGCAATTACACTGATTTCTCGTTATAAGACATGCACATTTTAGCATGGGGCTTGAATGTTTCAGCTTAAACTGATTTTGAAAGGTGTAAGAAGCTGCATATAAGCTGCATCTAAACGGAAATTGGGCAAGTCCGTGGATAAAGATGAGCGAGTTACTATTGCTATTCTTGAGAAATTATATGGTTCAAGAATTCTAAATATATCTTTGTCTGAGTTGAGAATACGAGTTGTATGTTATTTGACGTATGCGGGGTTCTGATGAAACATAAATTTCTCGTGTGGATTTAATATCTTATGCATCTCACATAACTGTTTTTATTTAAAAGTCACAAAGAGATGCATGGATCTGCAAGGTGTGTAGAATTTACTTCGAAACTGTGTGAAATAAAAATGCAATTTAGGATACGAATATTGTACATATAATACATCATTTACACTTTGGTTGCTGTTTATGTAAACACAAGTAAACAAAGAACAGGGGCATTTTGCAACAATATTTCATTGAGTAAGTGCTTCACGTATAGCCACTATGAAAGTGCGTAGTTGAAATGCATCAACTCAAAAATCACATTTGATGAGATTTGAGGTACCATTTTAGTGAAAGTGACACAAACTTCTGTGCTGAGATTTTCAATGAGAATAATCCCCAAAAAGAAAACACCAAGCTCTAAGAAGCCAATATCCAACACTACATAACGGCACTGTGCATTCTTACAAACGATGCATGTCAAAGAAACAAATAGTTGACAGATGCAACTTTCCAATTAGTCTGACGAGGGAAAAAATCTTTACCTTGATGGATACTCAATGACCAAAACTACCTATTATCTGAAACTTTTACTTAGATTATGACATTCATACAACAACCAGTTAAACGTTTTACCAAAATAGTATAAGTTTAAGACAATATGTTGTCATGCCTACATTTGGCATAAAAACGGATGCATCTCAGGTAAAGAAATATTGAAAACACATAAGCGTTACTCCTGTCTTTGTCAATCTTTAAATTTAATGACATTGCTCATTGCAGAAGCTGCAGTAGGTAATACTCAGTCATCATCAAAATTATACCCTTAACGTGACAAGGTGAACTTTCTAACAATCCAAATTTACCAACATTGTGTTATACACTTAAATCAAATAGGTGAACTTTGTAATGATCAAACACTGTGTGTGAACCAGCAGTGACGGATAATGTTGATTGTAAGTAGTACTGACATAAAGCACTATAAACAGTAAATGCATTCTAAAATGAAATCGCTTTAAAAAAACCAAAACATTTGCAACTCACAATGGGATACAACTGAAACACGATACACAACACTGTTTAACAGTGGTACGTACTGCTCGTTGGAAGTTATACTGACGATAATGGATGAACATTTGGAAATATCAATGATGGAGACAATGCGTTTTCACTTCGTTCCGGATCCAGAATAATTCATCGTCATTATGTTTTGCCACGAAGAACAGAGCACCTATTTGGAACTCTAGCTCAAGAACAAGAATTCCAATTTCGGTGTAAAAACGATGGCATGCATTCTTTTAAAAAATACATTAACTTTGACAGTCTGTATTTTAGGTTTAATCTCCTATTTAATGGAATGTCAAACATGTCAAACAGTCCCTACTGGGCGTCATTCCCTTTGAACCGTCACAGTGTTCTGCTCATGGAAACGTTGTACATGTTGTGTAACCAGCGTGTTCTTCACAGTATTGGTCATCAAGGCATGTGTGGTTGAAGCATAAACCAGAAAACATCCTCGACCACCTTGACATGGGGCTGAAAAATGGAACATTTCAGTTACAAGTAATCCAACAACAACGTCCTGAGTTAAGCAAGCGTATGTACGGAAACGGAAATAAACACTAAAGATACATTTCGTGTAAACACGACGATGGCGTCCTTGATTGACATAATCCCGAATAAGGAATTGTAATTGTGAAATAATCGCTAGATGGAGATGTAGGAACATATACGTGTATCCATTTAACGTCGTGCTGAAACAGGGATTTTCCGGATGAGTCTTGTCTGGCTCAAGGTGTTTTAGCCTTAAATTCATATTTGCAGTTTCTATACCACAGATTTAGTCTTGTATGGGATATTTATAAAGCATTCATCCTTTTGAACATATAACATGTAAGCCTCATGTACATATTCACAACATTTCTATATTATTTAAAGGTCACATGCAACCAAAAACGCAAACACAATTAAAACACAGTTATCACTTATTCATAATATACAAAATGCATTGCGGATTAAGAAAAAAAACATATAAATAAAAGTATATGTGTATAATTGCCAATCGCAATGTTTTGTACTTGGGTTTACCTCCCTCGAAACGAAGCAGCCGCGATGCTGAACCCAGTGCGAGCCGCTGGGCGTGCACTCAAGTGTAACGAAGCCTTTTCATTGGTCACTGGTTCTTTTGTCGATACACTAAGCCAGCTCTTTGTGTATGGCTTATAAGCCCAATAGGTGTTAATTGCATGGTCGATGATTGAAGTTGTGCACTGCATGTCGTCATTAGTCGACATGCAGGCAGACATATAGGTGTCAATAAACAAGACATTGAGCCTTCTCTGTGACAGGGGCTGCTTATCACAGTCTACATTTTTTGGTTTGTTTGTTTTATTTTTCATGTAACGAGTAGATTATGTACGTGTTTGTGTACACAACCAAGATTAGATTACTGCTCACGGCCTTATACTCCGGGCAGGCATACTGTTTCAAGATCAACGAACCTAGTCACTGAGCATGCGTTATGAGCGCAGTCTAGCATAGCTGTTGAAACCAGCTCTGCGGGAAAATTACTGAATCCTTTGAACTCCGATTTCGGGAGCTTCTTTTCACTGCGCCTTTTTACAACCTTATAGGTTGAATTGGCATAATGATTTGTTACGGAACCGAAAGGTATCAAAATCTGCAAAGGTGTATTTTACGTTGCATGTGACCTTTAAGTAAAACCTCACAAAATTAAAAAATGCACAAGAGAGATAACATTTTGATGAAACATATGTCTTCTCCCGGAAGTCATGTTTTCAGCATCTGAAGTTGTCATTTGGATTTCCATGCAGATGTTCAGTGAGTTAAACTATCGTAAACGTGTACAGAATATCGCTGCTTACCTATGTACAAATCCTGTATAGACTCTCAAGTCAGACGGGTCTACATCAGAAACGTTGATTTTGTTCAGAAAACAGTCAAATTTTAGAATACTGAAATCAATCGACTTGCACAGGGTCCAGCCAAGGCATCTCCGCACACACTGCAGTAATGTCACAGGTGACATTCGAAAGCTATTGGCTATGGGCACCTTCAGATTTCTATCTATTGCAATCTCTGCAATACTGCCGATGTCTGTGCAATGGCTCTCAGCGTTTCCAAAACTCGCCCATGAAGAAATAACGCACAGCGTTAAGATTAGTTGTCGGCACATTGTAAGAATCGTCGATCTCACTTCCTGACACGGCCCTACTGAGCAACATCTACTGCATTTGATAATTTAGGTTATTCTGCACATCGGTTACATATTGACATGTTCAGGACACTTCTAGCAGAACAAGCACAATCGATATTAACTACATAGAAAATCATTTTGAACTGTACAGGCTATGCTTAAGATAAATATATACCAAATCAAAACAGTGAAGAGAAAAATCATTAAATCACAGTTTGCCATTGCTTTATTGAACGTGTTAGCGTCCCGTTGGCAATGGTTAAATGTTTGCACGAGTAGGTTAACGTGACCGAGACGTCACCGATCAAGATATAAGTCAGCTATTAAAGCATAGCATATTCATGTGTGGTGTTGTTTTAGTGAGAAGGGCGTGTCCATCAATGCCCGGAAACATTTGACACGATTTATAGTAACATCTCTTGTTTTTGCAACGACTGTCGTACTTCGATGACCAGTTGAAATCAGGGTTAGGATTGGTCTTTAACAACAAATGTTTGCCGTCTAACAGAATGCTAGTGTTCAGGCTCACAGAACAAATGCCCTCGTATGTAGTTTCATGCTGTTAATCGGCGGATTGTCTGATCCAAACTCGATTACTTACATACATCAACAGGTGAAGTTCGAAAGGAGCCAAGACAAAGTCTTAGACCTTGATGATGGACATAATGTAATAATTTTAAGTTGCTCTTGCAGGCTCCACCATAGACGATGGAGCCATAATCAAGTTTAGAACGCGCGAGTTATTGATGTAGATGGAGAAGGGTAGCCTGATCACCTCCCCATTTAGAATTTGAAACCACTTTCAACATGTCAAGTGCTTTCAGGCATTTAGTTTTGAGGGATTTAATATGCGGTAAAAACGTTAAGTGTGAATCAAAGATTAGACCCAGGAACTTAGCTTCCTTCACAAGTTTAATTGGCGTGCCATCTAGAGATAGTTCAGGGTCTTTATGTGGTTTGTATTTACAAAAATGTATGTAGTTAGTTTTTGATTTGGAAAATTTAAAGCCGTTTTCAAGACGCCATTTATTAATCTTGTTTAAACACAATTGCAATTGCCGTGCAATAGTATGCATACTTTTACCTCGACAAGAAATATAAAATAATCGTTTAAAACTTTTGATAAACTGTTTATCTTTATACTAAAAAGTGTGACAGACAAAATACTGCCTTGTGGAACACCCTGATCCTGATTGTAATGATCAGACAGGATAGAACCCACGCGCACTTGAAATTGTCTGTTATTTAAAAAGTTGGCTATGAATTCAGGCAAACGATCTCGCAAGCCGAATTCATGTAAATCTCTTAAAATGCCATATTTCCAGGATTGTGTCATATGCTTTTTCGAGATCAAAAATGATAGACACAGCATGTTGTTTATTAATTAGTGCGTTTTTAACAAGTGATTCCAGTCGTACTAGGTGATCGACAATTCTTCTGTTTTTACGGAAATCGCATTGTATATCTGTTGTGAGGTTATTTGTTTCCGAGTACCAAACAAGGTGATTATTTATCATGCATTCCATGGTCTTGCAAGTACAGCTAGTTAATGAAAAGCGGACGATAATTGGATGGATCCGTATGATCACGTCCAGGTTTAGGTATTGGTACTACTACAGCGTAACGCCATGAAGAAGGAAATTTCCCAGAAGTCCAAATATTATCAAATATATATAAGAGCGTCTCTAAACAGGATTCTGGTAAGTGCTTCAGGAGTTGATAATGTATGTTCTCTTCTGTTGTGAGTGTTTTCTCACCACAATGAGCACACGCAACAGACAATGTGCAAGTAGTTACATCGTGTCCATATTTCTGGCATTTAAAGCACCTGAGCGGGTTGGGGATGTAGGTATCAACTTGAATGTTACAATAGCCTGCCTTCACTGATTTAGGCGCATTTGGGGAGGACAAAGTAAACAGATATGTATTGGTGTTGATGGTTACACTGTTTTTCCGAGTTGAAAAGCGCTTGACACAGAGTAAACCTTGATCCTTCATTTATGATACTATATCAAGGTCCGGCATATCATCAAAGAGTCGATCCCGATCTCTAACGATACCTTTACTCGTGTTCAAGGTTTTGTGAGAAGAGACCGTGACTGGAATGCCCACGTGAGATTTAATGTTCATCAGGTTAGTTGATTGTTGTTTTTTTCGCGCACTCAGCTAACAACGCACCCGAACGTAAGCGTCTAATGTTTTTATCATCCCCAGCAATACCTTGAATACCCTTGGATACAGCAAAGGGGTTCAACTTTAACGGTGTCTTGTCAGGAGTCTCAAACACAAGGAAACGTGGCCAATACTCAATCGATGCAGACGGTCTGTGGTCAGTACCAGCAGGGTCATTTACAAGCGGACGTTTTGTTTTCCTTGGGTGGAATTTCATAAGCCATGGTTAGTGTAATATGGTTCAACATCAGAGCTCCCCACCCACCACGGACTATCACAAGGACAATGCTAAAGCAAGCGGGCCTCCAGCTTACAGCACCAAGCATACCCGGATGATATATTCCAGTAGATTAATAATTCTACCAGATTGGCCCATGAGTCACCGCCTTCCAGACATAGGACTCTAGGCAAAATTTAGAACAACATAATTCAAAATCAAAAATGTTTTAGACAATAAAGCCAAGTCCAAAGTTACTGTAATTCCAAATGAGATTTGTGCAATGATAAATGTAATTATAATCCATGCAGTGTTTGGCATGTCCACCCGATTGGTTGAACCGAGCCCATTCAACCACCCGTCTAGGTGAAGTCAGGGCCAAAGTGGTGTATTAGGATACAGGAACATAGTTGCAGGCCCCTATTGCCCTCAACCACCAGGATCCCTTCCTCTACCGACACAGGGCCGCAACCCACGGCAAACGGGTTGGTGCACCAAATATCACCCGGGCCCACAACGGGGGTGAACGGCTCTCAGCGTTACCCAGCACCCACCACGAGGAGGTGGCCGTTCATGGGTGCCCCTGACTCTATGGCACAAGCGCAAAAGATTGCGTCTATTTATGTCTGTCCAAAGAGGACGACTTCTCGCCTTCTTGGTCGAATCCCCACTTTGCGCAACCGATTCCTGTCAGTTTGGTGGGAAATACCTCTCAACCAGGGATACGTTGTGTACTCCCAAGGGCTGTGGCAAGACGATGACGCAAGTGATCAGTTTGGATGTGGCACTCCTGGGCTTGTGTAGATTTGTATAGTTGTTGCCGTAGCTTTTTATGAGCGTGTATAACCTGTAAGTCTAATATTGACGTAAGTATAACATTCCTCACTTCTTCAAATGATACCTTGCAAGCAGTTTACTGAAATGATGCCTAGTGAAATAGGATGAAACGTTTTTGAAAGTAATTAAATATCTTTTTTAGCAACAGTGACGTTTTCAGCATCTGAAGTTGTCTTTTGGACTTACTCACTCGTCTCAGATTCCTGAAACTTTCGTAAACTTGTACAAAAGAACCATGCTTACCTATGTACAAATCCTATGTGGATTTTCAAGTCAGCTGGCTGTACATCTGAAACGTTAAGTTTGTTTAGGAAACAGTCAAAGTTTGGAATATTGAAATCAATGGATTTGCACAGGGTCCAGCCAAGGCATATCCGCACACACTGCAATAATGTCATAGGTGACATTTTGAAAACATCGACGTGGGGCACCTTCAGATTTCTATCTGTAACAATCTGTGCAATATTGCCGATGTTCGTGCAAAAGCTCTCAGTGTTTCCAAAACCCGGTCTTGAAGAAATTATGCACAAAGCTAAGTGTAGTTGTCGCCACATGTTGAAGAATTGTAGATCTCTTGACACTGGAATTAACACTGTCTAACTGAACCATACATACAGGTTACCCCGCACAGCTATATGGTTACAAATTGACTTGTCCGGGACGTTTCTACCAGAGCAAGCACAATCGATATCAAGTACATAAGAATTCAATTTGAACTGTACAGACCATGCGTAGAATGAATATAATAATTCGGTAACTTTTTAACTTTATCCTTTTGCTTTGTTGAACATGTCGGCATTCACATGGACAATGGCAAAACGTCATTCAGTAATGGCATATCTATGTACGGCGTGATTCAACCGATTCTCCTCGAAAAGACTTGGTTAATGAACCTAGATTCTGAAGGCTAGTCCATTACTGTCCGGAAACATCTGTCATGATTTCAAGAAAAAAACTGTCATTTGAGATTTGATATATCTTCATTTGTCCTACACACGAAAGCGTATTATAAGGTATGTCTTACCCTAAAACCCTTTCTACAAAGTTGTCTTAGCACTATGGCTGACGTAAGTCGATGATGCGTGAAGATCTTCAGCAACCTAAGCTTGTCGTAAATAGTAACAAACAAGAACAGGTGGTCAGGTTCGTTGACACGTCATCAATGCTTATGATGTCAGTCACTTAATTATCTGGTCCACACTTGAATATTTACGTGACGCCATCATATTGCTAGAAAATTACTCTGAGTGGCGTTAAACAACGAACAAAGGAAAATTAAGAAATCGTAATTCGATGGTGCAGTTACGATAATACGTAGCACTTCGATCTAATTCGATGGAACAGTTACGATAATACGTAGCACTTCGATCTATTTCGATGGAAGAGTTACGATAATACGTAGCACTTCGATCTAATTTGATGGCACAGTTACGATAATACGTAGCACTTCGATCTAATTCGATGGCGCAGGTACGATAATACATAGCACTCCGATCTAATTCGATGGCGCAGTTACGATAATACGTAGCTCTTCGATCGCATTGTGAAACGGGTTCCAGGTAACAATAGGTACGTTGCCATTATCATCTCTGTACATAACGCTCTTTAGGTATATATTCACCGTGTCCCCTTACAAGCGACTGCAGGGGGACTACATGTTACTATTATAGCCAGCTGCTGAAGGGATGATGTAAATCCAGCTAGGGTCTATGCAGGTAGCAATGCTATTGTAAGTCCCCATGATCCCTTGTCTGTGATCTACCTTCCATTGTTTGCGATCCATAGCCTGTTCATATATTGTATCATCCTCTACAGTTAAAGTATTTTCATTACTAGTTTTAAATATATATCTGTGATATATATGTCTATTTATTTTTGTTGTCCTTTGTCGACCGATGTTTTAAATTTATAACCTTGTTTTCAGCCTTGCATGGCTGTAATGTTGCCAATGCGACGTAAACCTTTGACTCGCTCATCTCACATGATACAAAACAACAGAAGTTAGTGGTCCATTCTCTACTTTGCATCACTGCGTTACCTGGCATTTTGGCATCAAGGGAATGGCAAAAGATTGATTGTTTGATCTAACGTTGACGTTCTGAGTTTCACACATCACTGGCACGTACATGGAAGGGGTCGATTGCACAACAACTTGTCAGTGAATGATTCCTTTAGACCGAGAATGGAAACGAATATGTTGCTTCTTGTTGATGAATACTCCTAGTTAATGCATTTTATATAAGCTCAACTTAACCAATTCATAGGCATATGACCATTCTCCACACAGTGGTTGAAGGTCTAGTGTATACGCTATTTTCATCAATTCATAGACATATGACCATCCTCCACACAGTGGTTGAAGGTCTAGTGTATACGCTATTTTCATCACTTCATAGGCATATGACCATTCTCCACACAGTGGTTGAAGGTCTAGTGTATACGCTATTTTCAACTCACAGGCATATGCCATTCTCCAAGCAGTGGTTGAAAGTCTAGTTTATACGCTATTTTCAGCAATTCATAGGCATATGACCATTCACCACACAGTGGTTGAAGGTCTAGTTTATATGCATTTTCAGCAGTACTGAAACCGTATCACGAGGGGGACAAGCATTGTATTGATGATGGGAAATCGGTCTCGGGTCCTTCGCGTAACGCCTCACTGACGTCAGACGTATTTAGAGATAGACAGTCTTACCATGTACGCTCGCTTCCACCATACAAACCCAACAACTGCATTGTGTATTAAGACTTCACCATGTACACGGGTGAAAGGCATTTCATATATATTGTACTTTGATTGGTATATCAAAGTGAAAAAAACGTGATCGATTTATCGATAGACAAAGCTTTAACGTTAACAAACCAGACTAGTCTTATATTCAGAACATACGTACTTGTTGGCGATCAATATAAATCGATATTCATATGTTCCAGTTCTGAAGTACTGACAAAGAGATGACAGAAACTTTATGGATGATCAGTTTCTTTATTTTATAGATAGAGACGTTGATCATCCAGAAAGGTTTGCCATCACTATACCACCAACTTCTAGATTGCCACTCAAGCACTGTTAGGAGAAGCAAGTAAAAACTGCACGTTCTACCTTTGGTAATCCTGCAAGCGTTCTACTGTCAACACTGAGTCGTAGTACCAGGTATGGAAAGGAGGGGAATGCACATTAAGAATCAGGTCTTTTCTTCTATGAAGCAAAACGGAATTTAGAAATCATAAATATATGTTCATTTTTCTCACATTGAAAGAAGAACGGTCGATATAAATGTTGAAATGTCATGACAAATCATTCCGGACAGAAAACTATTAGTCTACCATCAATAAATATTGGATATTGAAATATTGAAACACATGCTTAATGAAAGTGCGACTTACGATGCCTTTAGTTTTCAGTAATTTTCCACTCCAAAGGAATGAGGAAACTATACAAAAGAACAGGAAATATTCGGGATATGTTATCGACATCAAAGTAACAATTGAAGAGGAGGTTTATGATTGATGTAGAAGAGCTACAAACGTAGAGTGTGTGAGTGAATTATCTTGAGAAACATTTTCAATGTAGAAAAAATCATCGCGATAAAACATAATAGTCTCCAAAGTCATTGCAGAAAGTGGAGATCTATATTCCCAACTTAACAAGGAAATTTGTCTCTATATTCGGTCAATTTCGTATGTGAAAATGTTAATTTTTGTGTACTTTGCAACCCTACCTGCCAAATTGTAAAGTGTGAACTGGTGTCTCAATGATGTACCCTTGGGAACAATAAAAAATATAATTAAAAAAAGTTTTACGCGGTTTTTGTACTATTCCAGCAATAGCAACGAAGGGTACACCCGAAATGGACTTCAAACCCATGTGGCGAATCGAACCTGTGCCTTCGTCGTGACGAGCAAATGCTTCAATTACTAGACTGCGCGTTGTACAGCTTGACCTGAGCTACTCTACACATGCATCACCAGGGAGGTTAAATCGCACATATGGCTGGTCGCATTAACTTCATTAAATATGGGAGCAGAGAATGTTGTTGTTGCGTTCTAGAGAAACATGCGTACGTGGATTCGTTAACGAACTTGTTCCGGAAAACAACTCTTCTAAGAAACCAATCATTGCATGTTTTAACTGAATCGGTTTTACAACGTAAAGTCAATTACTTTCAGAATTCGATTCACTGCTGCTGTTCACTGTCTAAAGGCCGAATAGGAAATATTAAACCATCTGTAGCTATTTGTTTAAAGAAAGTTAGGACATTGTTGATGGTTTCTCGAGTAGGTCCCGGCTGTTCGGACATGTTGACAATCACCTGACAAAGGCGCACCCCTTCACAAGTATAGGCCCTAGGAATTATGACACGGTTATGCAAAGCATTAGTATTCACTTGTTCACGTCAAGCTGAACAACCTGTACCCCTAAGGCCACAGCGAACCTAGAACAGAGATACGTTCACTTAGTGCATGTATGCTTTGACATTGCTGAAAGATTTACTGGATAATCAGTCACCTCAAGTTGAATGTTAGTTAAACTGTACTTTTGGAAACCACCATGTCATCACAGTGCGGGACGCAGGGTAGCCTACTCATCGAGATACCAGAATTCCAGAACTGGGCCTAGATGTTCGAAGTTCTGAGATAGTCGTAAGCTGATGTTAATGAGTGGCACTTACGACTACCTTAGCGCTAAGGAAGCTTCGAAAATGTGGACCCTGTGACCACGTGCATTGGTCTGCATTCGTTTATCGATTGACTAATATGACTAATGACGTCATAATGCAAGGGACTTTAGCCATGGTGTCAATTGTTGAGGTATAACTTTCAGTAAACGTGCAAACTATGATTCGATGTAATGCCAAAAATAAATGCGCTTCTTGTGATAACCCTATGTTTGTTTGGTCATGAGACTATTAGGTAAATACTGTTTGTGTTGAAAACGGCAAGACAGAAAATTGTCCTTTAACAGATCTATTGTCAATAAGTCACTAGTATTGGATCCATGTCTACTTTACCACACACTCCAACGAATCTAAGGATTTGGGAGTCATATTCCTTTCCAAAAAGTAACTCGTTTCTTTCAGGTATATTAAAAATTCATCAACCATATTTGGATCAAAATCACTCAATCACACCATCTTAAGAATAAACATTCCAAGATTATCGACGTCTAAATGCTTTTGTGTCGATAGTAGAACTAATATAATTACTCAGGATCTATCACGTTTCTTGGTTGTTAAAAGAAAACACCACTTTAATTTTCTATTCTTGAAATAGTGGCCAAACCCATTAGCAAATTTCAAAACTGTCAACCTCTATATGTGCACGTAATGATTTGGGACTATCGATTTCATGTATGTGAGTGAAATTTCTTCATTGTGAAATCTATATCACAATTCATTGTGTCAATATTGACGTAGTTTTCGTGATTGATTTTAGGCGTTTACAAAGCGTGTTTTCGTGAGTCGCGTCAATATTTATTGGTTCTACAATATGGAGTCGCGATGAGATATATATATTGATGAATAAGAACTATGAGCCAGCCAATGGCTATGCACCGGGATAAAACATTTCGTAATTAGGGAATATCTCTGAGCGCTAGAAATTGGCTTCGCACATCGTATCCGAATAGACGTGACGTCTTCAGCGTGACGAGCCAACGCTTTAACCACTAGCTAACCCACAATGCTAAAAGTGGTGTTAAACTCACTCACTCACTCACTCATGTGTATATTTACCCATGAAACAAGATAACAAGGTAACCAAAGGCGGCACTTAGTAGGGAAAGTGACCGACAAACGTCCCGTTTGTGTAGCATAAAACAGTTCTCGTTGTTTCATTAATTGATAACTCAGTCTCGAGTTTTTTTTCTAGAATATGGTAGGTATATTTAAGACGTTTCTGTTACTTAGAGTGTCTTTAGTAATGCAGAATGAATATGTAAAATCAACACTGCCTGACGGTTAAAACGGACTATTATTTAACACATATCAAACGCAAGAAACAAAGAAGACAATGAAAGAAGCCTAATTATTACATGAGTCACAATGGCCGTAAAATGTCTATGCTGGCGAAATAATATATCAGAATCAAAGAGAACAAACACTAGTACAAAATCCAATTTGACGTAATTCCTAAATGTCCACTTGCATAGGGTGAGTGAGTGGGTTTAGTTTTACGCCGCACTCAGCAATATTCCAGCTATATGGCGGCGGTCTATAAATAATCGAGTCTGGACCAGACTATCCAGTGATCAACAACATAAGCATCGATCTGCGCAATTGGGAACCGATGACATGTGTCAACCAAGTCAGCGAGCCTGACCACCCGATCCCGTTAGTCGCCTCTTACGACAAGCTGAGTCGCCTTTTATGGCAAGCATGGGTTGCTGAAAGCCTATTCTACCCCGGGACCTTCACGGGTCACTTGCATAACGACTGTGTCTCCATGTGAAAAATATTACACGATGTACAGGACATTTCTGTAGCTAAAACTGATAGGCTGCACCCAGCAATATTCCAGCTATAGCTATTCCAGCTAGAGATACAGACATACAAACATTCAGACATACAGAGATGCATACAGATACATGCAGAGATACATGCAGAGATACATACATACATACATTCATCCATCCATCCATCCATCCATCCATCCATCCATACATACATACATACATACATACATACATACATACATACATACATACATACATACATACATACATACATGGATGCAGAATGGAATTCTGAATCTAGGAAAAAAATCTGGAATGTGAACAGAAATTCAAATTCAGGATTTGAGCCCAACATGTGAAGAAAAAATATTCAGATTTTAGATTCGAATCCCGAATCTGCAAAAAATATTCAGATTCGGGATTTCAATCCAATCCAATCCCAAATCCCAAATCCCGAATTCGTTTCTAACTTCATGTTGCTTCCCGTTAGTCCCCTCTTGCAACAAGCATGGGTTAAGGAAGACCCTACCGTCGCATTGCCGGAAAAGATTGCTAAAAGTGGCGTAAACCCAAACTCACTCACTCACTCAATTACTACTAAAGTTCCAATCTAACCTGTGTACCACACATGTACCACAGGAGAAACTCACACAGCAAGGTGTGCTTGTTACTATGTCTTATAATGGGAGTTGTGAAATCCGGCATTGGACAAAGTCTTCCAATAGGTATACAAAGTATAATCAAAGAGCACGCGATCTTCGCAGTAATCTGACTTGAAGATCGTTATTTTCGCCCTTGTTATCCGGGCCAAGGCCTGTTTCGTAAGCTCCACCACTGTTGTTGCTGCTAGTTAAATATTTGCATCTGTCTTTTTCTGCTATAATTAATGTATATATTATTGCCATTGTACTTGTACTCCCACCAAGTTCTGTACTGTCATCATGATTTCAAAGATAGAAGAAAAACAACGATTACACCATGGTGAATTTAAGCTTTTATTTAACCCAGTAGAAGTTAACTCATCAGAATAAAATTCAACTTGAGTGCAATATATTTCAGCAATATTGCGGCTGAAAGCGCGATGTGATCATGAGCGTCTTACACTGTACCCACGTTGGGAATCGAACAAGGCTTTTACACCATTGGGCTACCTCATCAACTCAGTGAGTGAGTGAGTGAGTGAGTTCATATTTAACGTCACATCGGCAGCGTTTCAGCAATAGGGGTACGACAGCAAATTTGATGATGGTAAAGAATATGCGTGTACTATAACATGCCATCGAAGGACAGTAAAGCAGCTAGATTATCACAGTTAGAATTAAAACAGGGTAGTTTAAACAAATAGGATTCTAATTTCACAATACAAGACAAGAAAAGGCTATAGATCGCCAACAACTAAAGGTTATTACCATACCAGCCATCAGCGAGGCAATGCCAATTGGTATGAAGACTTACATACGGTTTGTCGTTTCACACAAACTTTTCAAACTGATCTCAAAGATACCAAATGTATACTGTCATGCATCTGTCATCATAAGGCAAGACCTGTTGTCGTGAAAATATGTCATTTAACAGATTAAGCAGTGTTTACAACATGGATAACATGACATGGACATCAGTAGTCAATAACGTCTCGAGTAGTGAGTGAGTGACTTTAGTTTTACGCCGCACTCAGCAAGATTACACCTATATGGCGGCGATCTGTAAATAATCGAGTCTGGACCAGGCAATCAAGTGATCAACAACATGAGCATCGTTTGGGAGCCGACCACCCGATCCCGTTAGTCGCCTCTTAAGACAGGCATAGTCGCCGTTAATGGCAAGCATGGGTTGCTGAAGGTCTATTCTACATCGGATATCTCTCGAGTAACAGAGATGATATAACAAATGATGTGAAGAGATGCAAGCGATTACGCCTGAACCGTGACCACAATCACAGTTCCCCTTTTCGTGAAGATCCGAGTTACAATTGATCCCCAATAAGACTCGCCGACTTGGATGACTGATGTTGTTGCCCATTTACAAAGACCAATGCCTATGCTATCAATCACTTGATCGTCTGGTCGGACTGGAATGTGCAGTCATGTAACTACGATAATGATGAGTGCAGACAACAAACAATCCAATCTGATGTGATCATCAGCGACCCTACAACTGGCTTTTATAATCAGGTGTAATGATGTGATTGATGTCTTTCACCACATCCCGATTAGGTAGATCGACGTTCATGATGTCAATCACTGAGTCATCTAGTACAATCTCTGGTACAGCGTTTGTGAATCAACCAAGAAACAAAGAAACAAACATGCTGCTGTAAATGTTATTCTGATGTTTTTCGCATCGTACTATGAATATATACCTGAGTTTGGTTTTACATCGCTTTTAGCAATATTCCAGCAATATCACGTTGAGGGAACAACAGAAACAGACTTCACAAGTTGTACCAATGGGGGAATCGACTCCCAGTCATTGGCGTGATGAGCTAACGCTTCAACCACTTCGCAACCCCCACTGCCCAAAACAATGTAATGTAGTGGGCAAAGGAAAATAACCACCCTTAGTATTAATCGATAAAATCAAAGCAAAACATACAATCATTATGAAACATTGTGCATCGACTTTCGAGTGTACAAATCCCTCGCTGCCCATGTCGTATCAGACAGCGACTAAAGTCTTTGCCCATTGTAACCTACGACGACGATGTCCTTGTGTCGCCACGACGTTCCTAGTTTCCACACACGGGACGTCCAGCTCTGATACTTGCTGCGCGTAGACGTCGTAGCACGTCCTAGAACCGTTGCTGCCGTTTCCGTTGGCGTGATGACAAGGTCCCGCAGATGGAGAAGACGCAGATGGCGATCTTTCTGTGGGGTCGTCGTACCTTGTCTTCTTGATTGTGACCTGTTTTGGATGCTGCAAGTCTGTAACGCAGGAACAGCCTGATGATGGTACCACGTGTACTATTCAGTGGCAGTTGTTGGGGCCCATCTGCCTCATACCATCTGCCCTCCCTTGTGCGCTGTTAAGCCGTGGCATAATTTCGGTGGCTTTCTGCCAGGTGACATGTGTGGTCACCAATTCGTTGCCTTTTTATACCAGTTCTCGTCAAATCTCCCAAATGCACGTTTTGCCATTCTTCGCAAATTCACGTACTTCTACACAGCCAGCATGCCACGTTTGGGCTCAGGGTTAGTCATTTCGGCCTGAAAGGATTTTACTTAGATAAAAATTCAAAATAAACTGTTGTCACTTTCTTCTGCCCAATAGTTTATATGTACTTCTCATCACTTGGCCACTGTCAGTTTCAGCTTGATAATGGTGAAAAACTGTGTACCGTTGCTCTGTGCCGTAAACAAGAAGCTGATATCAAGTTTTATGATTCATTATTAGTCCCAAAGTTGATATTACTGATTGCTGTGTAACACAAGAAACAAAAACCTGCGAAAATAATAGTAAAATGTGTAATACAATGGCCCTCAAAGGGAAATTCCGTTATAGCTGGCAGTTTACACATTTGAAAGCGCGATCGACATACATTAGTTCTTAAAATCTTCACACTTGGGCAAGCCGTCACTGGCAACGTCGCAGTATGTAGCTTCAGTGCAGCTATAGCTGTTACAAACACCAGCGATACGTCTGTCCCACAGTGAGATGGAACTGAAATGAGAATAAATGCAAGGGGTGAGTCATAATTACTGTCATGAAATCTGTTTTATAATATTACAGCTATATGGCAGCTTTCTTGAAATAATCGATTCTGAACCAGACAATCCAGTGGCCATTGTCATGAGCATCGATCACAATTGGGATACGATGACATGTGTCACCCAGCAAAACTCCTTCGCTGAAGTCGGCTGATATCAAATGTGAAACTGAAGGTTTCCTCTTTGCTGCCCAATACCAGTCACTTTGAACTCGCAATCGCCAGAATGTGATTCTAAAATACATTTCCATGAAATGTCGATTGTGCTATATATGAATTTACAGGGACTGTCCAACACCTTGTCCGTGGATGCCCTTCCTTGGCACAAACAGGATATGTTAAATGACATGATGGCATGGTCGGGACTTGTACAGTTGTTTCCGCCATGCCTGTGGCTTTCATCATCCATCCATGGTACGACCCTAGGCGTCCTGGAAAATGAAGCCTTTAAACTTTTCTGGAACAGGCCAATATACAGCCTGAGACGAATTCCAGTCAACAAACCTGATCTTGTCCATTTTTGATAAAACAGTGAATTTATTTATATAATCGAATTGACTGTCCCTTTTGACATCAATGTGATTGGCAAGATTCAGGAAAGGCATGCTAAATATGCCCACCTCGCCTTTGAAATGTCTCGCTTGCATCCAAAGTACACTGTAGTCAGGCTCCCCATTGTTCTCGTGCCCTTGGTTTGGTACCTCCTGATATCTTTTCGCAGATCAGGAGAGTGCCCGGGTTCTCCACCGGGAGCACAGCCCTTCTGACACTCTGGATAATACAGAAGGCTGCAGTGTTGGGGAGCCTTCATATCCTCCGTAAAGTTCTATTCTCGGATATAAGATTGACGAATATTACACACAGGAGTTACGCTTTGACGGCTACAGTCGTAATCTTTGAAATCCCATTTGACCTACCGTTCACTTTTCAATGCCTACGGAAACTTAATATGTTTCTAGGACAGGTGACCAGGTGACATGTGTGGTCACCAATTCGTTGCCTTTTTATACCAGTTCTCGTCAAATCTCCCAAATGCACGTTTTGCCATTCTTCGCAAATTCACGTACTTCTACACAGCCAGCATGCCACGTTTGGGCTCAGGGTTAGTCATTTCGGCCTGAAAGGATTTTACTTAGATAAAAATTCAAAATAAACTGTTGTCACTTTCTTCTGCCCAATAGTTTATATGTACTTCTCATCACTTGGCCACTGTCAGTTTCAGCTTGATAATGGTGAAAAACTGTGTACCGTTGCTCTGTGCCGTAAACAAGAAGCTGATATCAAGTTTTATGATTCATTATTAGTCCCAAAGTTGATATTACTGATTGCTGTGTAACACAAGAAACAAAAACCTGCGAAAATAATAGTAAAATGTGTAATACAATGGCCCTCAAAGGGAAATTCCGTTATAGCTGGCAGTTTACACATTTGAAAGCGCGATCGACATACATTAGTTCTTAAAATCTTCACACTTGGGCAAGCCGTCACTGGCAACGTCGCAGTATGTAGCTTCAGTGCAGCTATAGCTGTTACAAACACCAGCGATACGTCTGTCCCACAGTGAGATGGAACTGAAATGAGAATAAATGCAAGGGGTGAGTCATAATTACTGTCATGAAATCTGTTTTATAATATTACAACTATATGGCAGCTTTCTTGAAATAATCGATTCTGAACCAGACAATCCAGTGGCCATTGTCATGAGCATCGATCACAATTGGGATACGATGACATGTGTCACCCAAGTCAGCGACAATATTTGTAAAGAATACGTTACTCAGATGGCAACTGCATGAACCCGACTGCTTGTCACACACTTACTCGAGGCTGACATTTTCCAGAAACTGCCCATGCCAACGTTCAATTTATCAATAATAAATGACTCCAGCTAATCTCCATTCCGAAGAATGGCTTTACCTTGATGCATGCACAATGCACCTTCTACATAATGGTCTCTGTCAATCTGTTAAACCAAAACCCCGTGAAGATCCGGGTTAGAATTGGCCTTCAATAACCCATGCTTGTCGTAAGAGCCGACTAACGTGATCGGGTGGTCAGGCTCGCTGACTTGGCTAAAACATCCCGTCTTAACCGTCGGTTAAATCCTGACGGCTGGCTAACCGAACGTTAAATATGCGTTGTTCAAAGCATGGTTAGTCCTGCGGTTAGCTAACGTCTCTGTCAAAATTTAACAGTGTGGTTAACGTCACTGCTTAGCTTCCACGTATCCCACAATTTCGTTTTCTGTTTACTTGCGGTTTACCAAAACTGGAAACGCAAAATGTTGCCTTTATCCCAAGGAAAATGAGAAGTCGAAACTGCTCTATTGACGAACATAATGTGATCCAGTCAATGGTTAAATCCAAATCTGTAGTTCATCATAAGAATGCGAAAGTCGAAACGGAATGAACGTTGTCTGTTGGAACAAAAGGTTCCAGACGTTTGCACATATACTGAGTCAAAAAAGAAACTTCACATTCATTCTTCAGGGCACTATAAAAGAACAAGAGATGGTAAGGTGGTTAAACTGTTAATATTTCATTGCTGAAATCTGTGGCTACACCGCCGTTCCAAAACATGGGTATACAGAATATCAAGTTACATGAATAAAAATTCGAAATTTCTTGATTCAATATTGTACCACGCGCGTTCACCGCTGCCAAACACCGTCTCCTCATCGACTGCCTGATGCTTGTGAACACGTGGTTGGGTATTCTGCACCGTTGTTCTTGCAAGGCAGCGCCAAGCTCCTGCAAATTCTGAGGTTGGTTCCTAAGACCATGAAGCCTTCTCCCAAGTGCATCCCAGACGTGCTCTATTGGATTAAGGTCAGGAGACCTCGATGGCCCGTCCACCAACATTGCGGTGTGCGGCCGAGAAGCTCATGCTGGAACTGTAGACATGGGCGGCCATGAGCCGTCATGAAAGGAGTTCAGTCGTGAGCACCTGGTGGCGGTAAGCAGCAGCTGTGAGGTTTATACGAATGACCAGAAGTCGGGAACAGTTGTTCCAACAGAAAGCACCCCACACCATGCAACTTCCGCCCCCGAATCTGTCGACTTCCTGTACACAACATTGGGCATACCGTTCACGACGTCGTCTCCAGACTCTATGCCTGCCGTGCGCGAATCTGAGGGTATACCTGGATTCATCGATGAAGACGACTCGATTCCATTCTCTCTGGGTTCATCGGAGGTGACTTTGGGCCCACAGCAGACGTTGACGTTGATGAAACGAGTAGTTTTCTAATGATATTGCGATGACATTTGGACTCGACAAACGCAATGCTCTTCATGTGAAACGTGGAAAGGTAACTCCTGATCGATCGGTCAAGTTAGAAGGGTGAGGAGTTGTTGAGCATCGTGTGGAAGATCAGGTCTACAGGTATCTTGGAATGCAAGTTCGAGATAAGTTCCAGAATGCCCAGATTCAAGATAAACTTCAGGCCGAGAATTAATCTCGCTTAAAGAAAATCTGGAGTTCAGAACTAAATGCTCGAAACAAATTCAAGCCACCAATACATTTGCTGTGCGAGTCCACTCCTTTTGAAGGAGTTCATTGGTCCAAATAAGATATCTAGAAGGATCATGTCTGATAACATAGCCCACCACCCTAATTCTTCTCTTAATCGTTTATATATGCCAATCAGTTCTGAAGAGCCTTTGGTGATGCATGTCATGTCTCACTATGAAAGTAAGGAATTTCACAGCTATTTTAAACGTGCCAAGGCTTTTGGACACAATCTGAAATTTGAGGTTGATTTCGTTGATGGTGATGTACTGCTGGACGGTACAGCCATGGAAATAAACCAGGTGAAGTCCTTCACCAAGTCTGCCCAGAGTGGGTCCTTTGTGGAGAAGCTGTCTACAAAGCCATTGCATAGTCTGCACATGCAGTGTGTGGAATAGAACAGCAAAACTCCTTCGCTGAAGTCGGCTGATCTCAAATGTGAAACTGAAGGTTTCCTCTTTGCTGCCCAATACCAGTCACTTTGAACTCGCAATCGCCAGAATGTGATTCTAAAATACATTTCCATGAAATGTCGATTGTGCTATATATGAATTTACAGGGACTGTCCAACACCTTGTCCGTGGATGCCCTTCCTTGGCACAAACAGGATATGTTAAATGACATGATGGCATGGTCGGGACTTGTACAGTTGTTTCCGCCATGCCTGTGGCTTTCATCATCCATCCATGGTACGACCCTAGGCGTCCTGGAAAATGAAGCCTTTAAACTTTTCTGGAACAGGCCAATATACAGCCTGAGACGAATTCCAGTCAACAAACCTGATCTTGTCCATTTTTGATAAAACAGTGAATTTATTTATATCATCGAATTGACTGTCCCTTTTGACATCAATGTGATTGGCAAGATTCAGGAAAGGCATGCTAAATATGCCCACCTCGCCTTTGAAATGTCTCGCTTGCATCCAAAGTACACTGTAGTCAGGCTCCCCATTGTTCTCGTGCTCTTGGTTTGGTACCTCTTGATATCTTTTCGCAGATCAGGAGAGTGCCCGGGTTCTCCACCGGGAGCACAGCCCTTCTGACACTCTGGATAATACAGAAGGCTGCAGTGTTGGGGAGCCTTCATATTCTCCGTAAAGTTCTATTCTCGGATATAAGATTGACGAATATTACACACAGGAGTTACGCTTTGACGGCTACAGTCGTAATCTTTGAAATCCCATTTGACCTACCGTTCACTTTTCAATGCCTACGGAAACTTAATATGTTTCTAGGACGACATGCAGTAGATCAAACTACACCATCTCTGCTGGATAAAATCGATCTACTATCCAACCATACTACTGACAGGAATTTCATGAATAATACTGCGCAATATCGTCATTATCTGAATGCCTTCACAAAGATGTCTAAAAAATGTGAAGCTGCGTCTAATTTATAGATGAGCATATGAACCTCCATTCAATTCAATTCACAACTGACTACAGAAAATGCATAGATAGTTCTTTTCAATGTCTCCAAGGACGGAAACATGCATTATGTTTCATAAGTGTGTTATGGAACGATTCGGCAGAGAACGCTATTGTGCCATTGTATTACTTATATGAATCTATCAGTGGATAACATTAAAATTCAGATACTGTTAGAAAGTAAGTTAAAAATCCCCAACATTATCGTGTATTATAACAAGAGATGTCGTGTTCGCTGTGACAAAAAGGTTTCGATATATAAGATATCTATAATAATGTTTTGTCTATTTTCCTACACATCAGCTGTGATAGCAATGTTTATGCTACTAAAGTTTTCCTCAATTTATATAGCTTTTTCAAAGGATGATTTGCTTAATAGAAATAATTCGAAGGATGATAAAGAAATTAAGGACTATGACTGAAATAATTAGTAAAAATATAACTAAAATCCATCAATGGGAAGGGATGCCAGACGGATATATGAAACCCAAATACTACGGAAGTACAAGTCTGTCTGTGCACGGACTATAGCCAGGTGTTGGCGATAACTGGTCCCTAGCTAGTAAAGGTGCGTAACGAACACCGGGAATTCCTATATTCAGGCGCACCTGAAATTAAGATGATGGGAATTTCTTTCTGTATTTAAACAAATTTGGATTTAATTCCTGGGTGTTTAAAGTGACGCGACGCTCCAAATATAGAGACTTTGACGCCCTAAATACCTTCTGTAGAGACTAGTCATTGTCGTAGATATGTCAGTCATCTCATAGGAGTTATTGTTTTGCATTAATTAAACTGTCAACTTTATCATTCACGTTCACAACTACTCACTCGAGTAAACATTTTCATAATTTTCAATTTTGAATTAATACACCAGTTTCCTCATTAAAATTCTTCCATTATTATCAAAATTATGTGCATTTTCGAATTATAGCCAATGTACTTCATATGAAGTGCATGATTACAGTTTCATTTGAAACGCTTCATCAAAACAATTCCAAATCAGGAAGCCCTCACCAATATACACCCAAGACATGAACGCCATTTGCGACTTAACCATACTGTTACAAAGTCAGCGGCAGTCCTTAGATGTGTGAACGTAACGTGACGTGAACAACCTGTTAAAAGGACTTTTGAAGAAGATATAGTATAATTATACTACTAATTACACAGTATAATTAATTATTTCCTCTTTTGACTTTCTAAACACCGCTGCGATATTCAAGGCGATGACGTCCTAGTTCTCTAGGACACCGAGGCTGTTAGGTACAAAAGTAAACGCAGCCTAATTTGACGTATCTTTGAATAAAATTGGACAACATACAATAAAACTGATTGATCGAACAAATGGTATGGATAAATTATTAAGATGCTTACAAGGCCTTCATTCCACTACTCTGCTCGAATCAATGTTAACTATTGACATTTAAAGATGCCATCGATCTGTTGCCATAGAGATCGTAACCAATTGCCATGCGTGGAAAGAATGATCAGTGTATGGCAATTGGTTACCCTTGCTTTGATTCCAACTCAGTAAAGACTCCCATTTGTCATACACTTTCTATATCAGAGGCCATGATAACCATGTAAATCAGTCTTTCAAGAAATATCTGAAATAATCAGAAGTATACTCCTATTCCAAAAACCTGTCATCTGTATACAGAAATAGCAACTCATACATAACGACCATAACGCATACACATTCCTGTGTAAACACCGTTTGTGCCGAGCAAATGATTTGAGACTGGTGATCATATATTTGATTTGAGACTGGTGATCATATATTTGATTTGAGACTGGTGATCATATATTTGATTTGAGACTGGTTATCATAGATTTGATTTGAGACTGGTGATCATATATTTGATTTGAGACTGGTTATCATATTTTGATTTGAGACTGGTGATCATATATTTGATTTGAGACTGGTGATCATATATTTGATTTGAGACTGGTGATCATATATTTGATTTGAGACTGGTGATCATATATTTGATTTGAGACTGGTGATCATATATTTGATTTGAGACTGGTTATCATAGATTTGATTTGAGACTGGTGATCATATATTTGATTTGAGACTGGTTATCATATATTTGATTTGAGACTGGTTATCATATTTTGATTTGAGACTGGTGATCATATATTTGATTTGAGACTGGTGATCATATATTTGATTTGAGACTGGTGAGCATATATTTGATTTGAGACTGGTGAGCATATATTTGATTTGAGACTGGTGATCATAGATTTGATTTGAGACTGGTGATCATATATTTGATTTGAGACTGGTTATCATATATTTGATTTGAGACTGGTTATCATATTTTGATTTGAGACTGGTGATCATATATTTGATTTGAGACTGGTGATCATATATTTGATTTGAGACTGGTGATCATATATTTGATTTGAGACTGGTGATCATATATTTGATTTGAGACTGGTGATCATATATATACATTTATGTTATTTTGCCATGACCTAAAAGACTCCAGTCTGGACAATATGAAAGATAATGACAATTAACAATTAATACTAACACAAAAGTGGTGGTTTCTGATCCTTTGCATAGAGCTCACGGGAAGTTAAGCAACGTTAACCGAGGAGAGTCCTTGGATGGTTGGTGGTGTTTGGGAGCTTGACTCTTGAGTGTTGCTAGGGCGTCTGTCCTAATCAACAACGAAGCGCATGTGATACACGCGGCCTCACCTAATAATTAGTCAAGGGAGTTTGTTCAAACTTGCATCGGCTCATTCAGCAGAAAATGGGTACCCGGTGGGATAGGTCATGTGAATATTAACCTTCTAGCGCCTCGCAGGCAGCTTGGGTTATTCGTGGTAACAAAAGAGATTGAGGATGGCGCTATAAAAGTGGACTATTATTAGTCACGAATGGAGGAGGTAAACCTATTTTTTTCTATAACTGAAAACTGAAAGAAGGCTTGTTAGATTTCATTTTATCTCAATTGATTGATACAAAAGAAAGTACACTCCTGGGGTGTTTGGGGTAACACAATCAAATAATCTACAATAACTGTGGATCTAAACTTTATTTTAAAATCGAGGGCGTTAGCGTTAGGACAGCGCACATGATTGTTAGGTCAGTGGCAATGTAAAATTAAATCACAAAATTTACAAAATGTCATCTCAACGCCCAACTCCAAAGATTTAGAATTCTATCAGATTAGGGTTAGTAGTAACTACTGACTGGTTTCTTTAATTTCTCACATAAATATAAAACAGCATTTAAATTGTCAGCAAACATAACTGATATTAAGTAAACAAGATGTGGCTTGAGTTGCAACACATAAAGTATCGAATAATTAGAGAAAAAATGCGTGTGTCTTAACTCATATCAATTATATTGATTAAACTTTTACCATTGCACCATACAACTAAAGAAATCTAACTGGTCACCAAGGACGTAAAACATATAAAGAAAAGTTTGAACGAAAGGAAATACTGTGTGGAAACGCCAAGCTAGTACACAGTGTTTGTGAGTGTGTGTGTGGATAGATAGATAGATAGATAAATAGATAGAAAGATGCTAAATAGTTTAGTACAATATCTTAATATCGTATATAGGTTTACATATCATACGTGTAAGTTATTCCTCTGTAGCTTTCTTTCTTCCGTGGTTGTGTCTATATTTTTTAATCCATTTGATTTTGAAGAAATAGTTTTAAAATGTGTTCTCAAACACCCGCATTCTTTTCTTCCTCCTGAGTGTGAGTGAGTTAAGAGTTAGAGTAACAACGTCAATGTTACAGCCATTTGGTATATCACATGTAAGCATTCAAACAGTTATTAGGATACAGGACAATATACTCTAAATACCGACAACTGGTCACCGGCAACTGAAGGTGGATCAACATGCGAAATACCACTGGGACTTTCAGTACTTTCACTCATATGAACAAAGTCTGTTTAAACAGTACAGCCATTTCATTGGACCCATCACTTCTTTGTCGATCGCTATAAAACTGACAACCAACGGGCATGTATTATCTAAGGAAACAGTTTTCACGTGTAAACGGCAAAATAATGATCAAACTTAAACGGAAGGATCCCAGAAATCACTAATTGTGGATCGATCAACACTCATGGCAAATATAAAAACGGAACGAATAGCCCGCATATTCCACCAGAAGATAAGAAAGCTATGAAAATGCTGGTACTTGTCCAAATGTTCTTTCTTTTCAAGGCTTTTGTAGGAGATCATACCAGAAGTATCTACATCAGGAAGTATTCAGAATGTACTCATTATATACCTCCCGTAAATGAAACCATGGTTGAGTCTGTCGACAGCAGAGCATGTGCTGCACTGTGCGCGGAAAACATCAGCTGTGTGGCGTTGAGCATGTCCACCTCTGAAGGTGTTTGCATGGTCCATCGTGAGATGTTCATCGAAGGTGTCTGCTATGCTGGACACTGGGACCATTACAATGTAAGTAAGTCAACACACTATCGTATTTTAGACAATTTGACAGTAACACCGAGTAAATGGGCTTCAGTTTTTGTACTGTTTCACTTGCCGTCTGGGCCAGATATTACACAAAACAATCATCCCCTACCATAAACAAATAGAATTTCAAAGGAAGAAATAAATGCCAAGAACCACAAAATATCAATGAAAGAGAAGTATAAGAAAAAAGAGCCCAGGGAACGAACACAGGAAAACGTCTTTCAGGTTTTAAGTAGTTTCAATTTTATGAAAGCATACCTGTTGTAGATGTTATGATGTTTTGAAAGTTCTATGAGAAACAAACCAAAAATCGACACAACACAATAATTTCTCATCTTGTTATTTGCCAAACTCTGAAATATGCAAAATTAAATCATGATATGAAAAACACTACTTTCAAATTCATTAACTCTTTTATAAGCCTTTTTTAAAGTGCCAGAGAATTTTATTACATAATCGCATAAGGCATTTTTTATTGTAACAACTTGCGGTTTTGGGTTGTCAAGACCCTAAAGCACTAACTCAGCACGCCGATAACCCAGGGTCGATTCCCTACGTGTGTGTGGCCCTTAGCGTAACCTCTTGAGGTATTCAAACTAAAAATGCTTTATGGTTCAACTTCTTTATTATACAAGGTCACATAATATTGGGACTTTGTGTAATAAAGAAGTTGAACCATAAAGCATTTTTAGTTTGATTTCACCAACTTCTAAATGCCTTTGAAACAACTCTTGAAGTATTGCTGGCACATTTTAAAGGCGACGTAAACGCATATTCTCGCGAATTGCAAGAGTTATGAGGATAATCTCTCTTACGCATTGAACTGTCGAATTAAAACTACCATGTAGGCAGCTTCAAATATCCAGAAGAACAGCAAACCACGTCTTCGTGTTCAGAATCAGGTGTTATGTCCATAGGCGTGCCATAAATCTTTGTGGACACGGTGTGTCTGTTCTGATTATGATTTGTGGTGATGGTGGGTTTTAACGAAATTTGTGAGCGTCTAACATCTTTCTACGGAGTTTCATAATTTCCTTCACATTTGGACGATGGAGATGGCATACTGGTAAGATAGAGTGCGTAAATCTTGTTTTACAACTTACAGGTCAAGAACCGCTGCATGAATTGGGGTGACTATGACCAAGACAAACGTACCTGTCAATGCCACGGCGGATATATCGGACAGTACTGCGAAAGGATCATGCAGGGTACGAAAATAACGCTTGTGATCATGCGAAACGTTAATTGTGATCTGTGTGGTTCTTGTCTCCAACTCGATTCAAGTAGAAATAAAATATTGTTACACGCACAAATATAGGTGACACGAAACATTTCACCTTTCTATTTAGCCTAATAAAATACATTTTCTAAAGGTAGGATGTCTATTCTTTGACACTTACGTATATTTTATGGTCATTACTGTCACAAACCACAATGCCATAATAGATTCTCTCGTTTGTGTAACGTGGTTCTGGAGGACTGAAAAAAATACAATTACGTTCAAAAAAGTATTTTTGCAGAATTTTTCCAATACGAGCTGTGGGTTTCCATGCTCTTATCAACATGAATAACGAATTAACAATTCTCTGGACAGTTCATGTGTGTTTCGATGCGGTATATCATAAGCATAATGATAGCACAGGCTGTTCGAGAAAAGATGAGCGCTTTTACTCACCTGAATCCACGTTACATACTCATGGAATGCATGACAGTGTTTTACCTTGACATTGCTTTTGGATATAATCATTTGGCCTTGGATGAATTTATTTGAAATTCCGACAACGTGCATTACTATGTCAATGAGTCTTGAATATTACAGTTCAGACAAGGTAAGTGTTCCAAAAACGTTCCAGCGGTACCCCAAAAAGTGTAAAATGTAGGAGACAAGAAGACACCCCCCTGGTCACACAGTGTCATGTAGAGTGTTTATTAATCAAAATGCATAAATATAGATACGAAACTGATACGATAACGATAACGACATTGGTCTCATTCAGTTTCATTTAAGCCTCAAACAATACATAATATACAATATTCATTAAAACGTTTCTTCTCTTGCAGATTGTTCTGAAGGATACAGCACACATCATTATAACTCGGGATCAGGGATATACTTGATTCATCCAGTTTTGTCGCCAAACCCATTCGCAGTCTGGTGCAGAATGAGTTATGGTGGCAATACATTCGTCCAAAGGCGTGCGTATGGTTCCACCAATTTTAACCGGTCATGGCAAGAATACAAAGAGGGGTTTGGGGACCTCTCCAAAGACTTCTGGGTCGGAAACGAGAAAATTTCTTACATTACAAACGGGCGCAGTCAACGACTGATTTTCTTGACCAGTGATGTGAGTTCTAACAGAAGCAGACATCGGGTATATGCAGGTTTCACGTTATTACAAGATGGCATGTACACAATGACGTACCAATATACGTATGGACATCAAGACCCCCTAGCTCATGGGGGTGATTGTCTAGGTGAATTGAAAAGACAACCCTTCTCAACGTACGACCACGATAATGACGACAGTCCTCTGAACTGCGCTCGGGAACACCAGTCTGGATTCTGGTTCAAAAACTGCACTCCCTGTAACCCCAATGGCGTTTGGTCACAAACTCATGACACGAAACGAACTGGCGTACCTGAGGAAATGTTTTGGACTCCCGTTACAGGAGATAACTTAATATTATCTTCCCTTGTCTTTTTGACAGGGACCCGTGAAGGTCCCGGGGTAGAATAGGCCTTCAGCAACCCATGCTTGCCATAAAAGGTGACTATGCTTGTCGTAAGAGGCGACTAACGGGATCGGGTGGTCAGGCTATGACTTGGTTGACACATGTCATCGGTTCCCCATTGCGCAGATCGATGCTCATGTTGTTGATCACTGGATTGTCTGGTCCACACTCGATTATTTACAGACCGTCGCCATATAACTGGAATATTGCTAAGAGCGACGTAAAACTAAACTCACACACTCACCCACTTTTTGACAGGCCTGTAATAAGGGCGATTGATAGTGGTTACATCCTAACGTTTTAAAATTAATATGACAACTGTTGTGTATCTGCTGTTGTGAAGTATATTAAACTACTTACATCGCCAGTAGTTGTTAGGAATATCTAATCTCGCATTACTAGTGCAGTTCAGCATGGGTATAGCATACATTGTATTTAGTCTGAGCGAGTGTGATTACTTTATGCCCTAGGCGATTACCATTTACCTGTTCTAAAGGTACTTTTCTGTGTCTTAGCACAGGCATTGAACTACCTGTTACCACTCACGAAGAATATGGAATTCTCGTGACCCTCTCCGAGGGAGCAAAACATACTCTGTGAAGACGTAAAAGAGTGTGTATGGTGTATATTCATCACTGTTCCGTACTTTTCTGCTTGAAAGAACGCTATTGATATAGGTAGGTGCATGGTATGTGTGCTGATGCTTATCTGAATCTATTTCAAACGTCCATCGTGTCAGAGGTTTGTCGGTGAAACAATTTTCAAGATTATTCTCAATTTCAAGGCTTGTTAAAACAGAAATAGAGGTATGGCAATGCATTTCATGATTTTGTGGGTACGTGGTTTCTCCATGAACCTGTTTGTTGGTCGGTGTCAGAATCTAACCAAGTTACATATTCTTCGAACTGTACTACATAATGACGTGATATGCACCAGTCAACCTTAACACGTACTTATATCAACGGTTCTCCGAGGCACGTGACCGATTTTATTTCATGTTGAAGCACAACTATTCTGCTCGATCTTTGCCTGGTACATTTATCTTATATGTTTGTCGATAAAATCCCTTCATTTTTACCTTCATTAGCAGAACATATCATGCATTAACCTATATTCAGGGGACTTGTAAATTAATTAAGCAGTATAGTTCATTATGGTGATGTAGCTATCGATGATGATGTGTCAATGAGGCCTCATGTTCAGAAGCACATTTCAGGTAACGAAAAACAAGGTTTCAGTTTTAAAGGTTTTGTCAAAGGTGAGATGAGTTTATGATTACACGATGCCATTTAGAAAGTGGTCAAATGCAACATATGTCATATGTACTGAGAAAGTGAAATCCCAAATATGACATATGTTGAGATGAGTTTACTTTTACTCCACACTCAGCAATATTGCAACTGTATGGCGACGGTCTGTAAATAATCGCGCCTGGACCAGACAATGAGTGATCAACAGCATGAGCATCGATCTGCGCAACTGGGAACCGATGACATTTATTGAAGCATGCTACCCACTCGTAAAGCAGTATCCTGGCCGATTGTTCAAGGTCACAAAGCATGTAAATATGACACCCGTTTCATCCATACACGTTCATATTCAAACAAAACTTTCATAGGGACTGAAACGGCAGGTAGTGGGCATGCATGCAACTGGCATGTCATTCAAAGCCATCGGGCGTCAGCTTGGTTACTTGGTTATGGACAACCCAGGAAGACAACTGCAGCGGACGACGGTGTGGACTAAACCGTTTGCCAACAGGCGTTCGTCAACCAGGACCATGCTTAACGGTCTCAAGACTATTGTTCCGAGGCCCCAAAGGGCGTCTAAGTCTGACCCATGACCATTAAAGGTAAACAGATCAACAGGCACTAATGTCCTTATACGGGAGTTGGGGTAGCCAAATGGTTCGATTCCCCTCATGGGTGTAATGTCCGGTGCCCATTGCTAATGTTCCCCGCTATGATATTGCTGTAATATTGCTAAAGGCGACTTAAAACCAGTCTCACTCCATACTGTCCTTCAAGAAGTATGGACGTTCTGACACCTTTCTTTTCAAGTCGTTGTTTAAGACAGGGAAGGTGTGTGTGTGTGTGTGTGTGTGTGTGTGTGTGTGTGTGTGTGTGTGTGTGTGTGTGTGTGTGTGTGTGTGTGTGTGTGTGTGTGTGTCTGTGTCTGTGTGTCTGTGTTTGGGGGTGGGGTGGGTGGTTGCTTGACTAAGTACTGTGTATATATTCAGCATAACGTAAGATAAATCAAACTGTGGACTAATTAAACGGACACTCGTAAATAAAATTTGTAAAACATATAATTGTAAAACATTCCAGAATTCATTACTATATTAAATATGTCAAGAAATACCCAAGTGTACAAACATCAAGAGCCAGAACAGATTTCGTGTGACATGAATAACACGGAAGTTCCCTGAATATAACTTTAGACAAGAATCCAAACATTTCGTTACTTGGGATACAAATGAACTCACGTGTACAATGCTCCTTTTTCGAACATCTTTCCAATGAGACTGTCGTCGTTCTCGTTGAGAATGCACGATTGTTCATTCTCGAAGTAGTTTATGGACTTGCATAGGGTCCAACCTAGACATATTTTAATGCATTTCAGGAAGGTGGCGTTTGTCTGACGATAGTTCTCATCCATTAGAATGAAATCCATGTCTATGTTTGAAAATCTAGAAAGGTCAGTACAGGTGGACATGCAGTCACCAACGTTCAAACTTGCAGCGAAAACCAAGGATAACAGCGCTTTCTTCATCATCGTGTTGTGAAAACCCAGAACGGTGGCTTTATAAATGTTGACAGTGCACAACTGGTGTCTGTGTTTTAAAGTGGAATGTTTGTGATTTAAACATTGTGTGTTATGTAAATTATTTATAATAGCTCGCTAATAACCTATTACCGCAATGGTCGATCTTGCGATGGGTTTAAGATTTAGACACTATAGTGGTCCAATTACTTCATCAACGTAGCGGTAATTAAAGCATCAGTCATTATCATGTATGCGTGCTGGTTCTTTTCCAATTCGTACCATAACGAAATAACGATCGCTTATAGGAACGGACGAATGAATCCGATATCAGATGTTTGAACCTACAGAAGCTGAAATTGGTAATAATCAATGATTTATAGTCCTGTTTGTGGAAATAATCGTAAAAACAAAACATTTATTTCTCAATTATCCCATCGATCCCTCGTGGAAACCTAAGTTAGCAAGTTATATGAATAAATTATTTCAATCACTCAATAACGGCTTTATCGATATCATATATTTTGAAACTGATCTTCTGTATTTAAAATGAAAATGACAGGGATGACCTCATATCGCCAACCTCGTTACGTAACAATTGAGGTCAGGTTGATTTTGCCCTCCTGCTATCATCAAATCAAACCAAACATTACTCTGAATGCTGAATGATTTTATGAAGGTTTGCGCCGCTTTTGACAGTATTCCATCAATATCACGGCGGTGATACCAGAAAGGGACTTCCCTCATTGTGTACAATGACCGAACGCTCTAACCACTAGGCTACTCCAAATGCTAACTGCATCCTGCACTAATTCTCTACTTGAGGCCGCCACTTCACATTTGAAGGCTATAGATAACCAAAGTTAACCCATCATTGATGAGAGCAGGACGGCATGCTGACATACAGTGAAACACAACAAGTGCACTATGAGGCATGTGATAGTGCTAACACAACAGGAAACATAGTGAAATATCTGGGACAGTAAATGAAAAAGGCTATTATTCAAAGTACCTTTGTCGTATAACTGAACTATAGCTGATTTTTATGGAATACTGTAGGGGATATTCTCGCAATCTCGCATTCTTGCGATCTCGACACTTTGGAAACAAGCTAAATCTGCCCAAAGCGCGAGAATGCAAGATCGCAAGCGTGCAAGATTTGGCCAAAATCTCGCTATCTCGCATTTTCGTGCTTTTGGTACATAGCAGTTTTTGTCATAAGTGGTCAGAGCGAGAATGTGACATTGGTACATGCTGTCATATATCGCAATCTCGTAATCTCGACTTGTCAAAGAAAGCCCGCCCCCCCCCCTTCCTTCGCGAGAATGCCAGTATTTACAGTATTCCATAGTTTGTTTAAGACGTACATTCATTTTTATCATGTGATTACATGTACAGATAATGATAGCTCTCTGTACGTTTCAACGAGATAGAGCAAATAACAGACAAGAAGCCATTGCTTGTTCTAGGGTACTGAAGGATATCAAGGGAAGGAATGAAGGACAGATGTGATTATTTCTCTACAACCTGGAGCCATAATAATGTCACTGTTGAAAATGAGTGAGTGAGTGAGTTAATATTTGACGTCACATTGGCAATGTCTCAACCATATCGTGACGAGAACATTTAATACTGAAATGAAATATATGTCATTGTATAGTGTAAAAACGAAGGACAGTAAAACAACTAGAATATCACAAAATGGGATTAAAACTAGCGTGGAATGTTAAAACTAATATTACTATTCGGACAATACAATATAAAGACAGGCCATAGATCGCCAACAACAGAGGGCAGATCACCATACCAGGGACCATGGGGACTTACAGTACCTCTGCTACCTGCATGGTCCCTGGCTGGATTTACACCATCCCCTCAGCTGTTGGCGACTGTATGCAAGATTAGCCACAAATTAAAATGACACATATTCTACGATTAAAAAAAAAAAAAAATTAAAAACGTGGAAGATTAAATCTGACTTAAACCGTTTTGGGACTTACGTACCCTCTCAAGAGGACAATAATTTTACGGTACTTCAACCCCCTTCGAGGATACAGCCACTAACAATCTTAGCTGCTAATTCAACTTCCAATCATAAAATACTTATTTATTTACATGTCAGTTAATAAATTCGATTCTTTTTAAAAAACAATAATTAAATGAGAACGTACGTTACTGAAAAGGTCCTTCATAGTTCTTGACTTAAAATAATTGTCCCTTGTGATGGAATATTCAACACAGTCAAGCAAGACATGAGGATTCTCACCTTTCAAAAGATATTCATGCGTATACCTAGAGTGGCCAGTACGACATCGTTATGACCTCTTCAAATCTGGACCGACAACCCAAGTAGGTGCAACCAACATATGGTTTTATTGCATGTAATTTATTGATACCTACTTGGGTGTCCCACTTCTTCTGCATCAATTCACTGATGTAAGATCTAATTGTAGCTTTATAATCAGTATAGGGAATATGAAGTGGTGTCACAGATTTGTTTAGCGCCGCCTTAGCAGCACGGTCAGCCAAAGTGTTACCAGAGTTTCCAACATGGTTGGGTAACCAACAGAAGACGATGTCGTATTGGCCAGTCGCAAGATAGTTATAAAGTTCGATAATTTCTATTAAAAGTGGATGTTTACATGCTACGTTTTTAATAGCCTGAAGGCACGAAAGAGAGTCTGAATAGATTATTTACTTTTTATGTATAGGATGTCTTTGAATATATTTAAGAGCTGTTAATATGGCGTTAGCTTCTGCTGTAAAATTAGAACTATTATCTGGTAACCTAGAAGATATTGTTCTGGACCCAATGACAGTGGCACAAGCCACAGCGCCACCGTCCTTAGACCCATCTGTAAATAAGGATTTATAATTGCTATATTTATGTTTCAACTGATTGTATTCTTGTTTGTATTGTAATTCATTAGTTTCTGATTTTTTAAATGTAGTTAATGTTAGGTCGACTTGTGGCCTAACCAACTGCCAAGGAGGAGAAGAAAGGAGACGGGAAGGAGCTATGTTTTCCAGCTCAATGCCAGCCGAAGAAAGAAAGGGTTTAATTCTGTGCCCGAGAGGTGGAACAAGAGAAGACTTTTTGTTGTACAAGTCCTAGTAGAGAGGATTGAAAACACAGTTATATGCAGGGTTAGATTCGTTAGAGTATAGCTTTGTTATATATTGTAAAGATAATTTTATACGGTGTTGTGTAAGAGATGGCTCATCGGCTTCAACATATAGACTGTCAACAGGAGCGGTTCTAAAGGACCCAAGACAAGGTCTTAGACCTTGATGATGAACAGAATCTAATAATTTTAAGTTGCTGTTGCAGGCTCCACCATATAGGATGGAGCCATAATCAAGCTTAGAACGGACAAGTGATCGATATAGATGGAGGGTAGCTTGATCACCTCCCCATTTAGAATCTGATACCACTTTCAACAAATCAAGTGCTTTCAGGCATTTAGTTTTCAGAGATTTAATATCAGGCAGACACGTTAGGTGTGAGTCAAAAATTAATCCCAAGAACTTGGCCTCCTTGACAACTTTAATGGGAGTGCCATTTAGAGATAGTTCAGGGTCTTTCTGTGGTTTATATTTACGACAAAATGTATGCATTTAGTTTTGGATTTAGAAAATTTAAAGCCGTTTTCAAGACACCATTTATTTATTTTGTTTAAACACAACTGCAACTGTCGCTCTATGGTATTCATATTTTACCACGACAAGAAATATTAAAATCATCCATAAATAACGAACCATCAATTGAATCATTTAAAACTTTCGATAAACTATTTATCTTTATACTAAAAAGTGTGACTGACAAAATACTGCCTTGTGGGACACCCTGATCCTGATTGTAAAGATCAGACAGGGTAGAACCCACGCGGACATGAAATTGTCTATCATTTAAAAAGTTGGCTATGAATTACGGCAAAAGACCTCGCAAGCCGAAGTCATGTAAGTCTCTTAAAATACCATATTTCCAGGTTGTGTCATATGCTTTTTCTAAATAAAAAAGATAGACACAGCATGTTGTTTTTTAAGTAGTGCGTTCTTAACAAATGATTCCAAACGCACTAGGTGATCGACAGTACTTCTATTTTTACGGAAACCACATTGTATATCTGTGATAAGGTTATTAGTTTCCAAGTACCAAACAAGTCGATTATTTATCGTGCGTTCCATGGTCTTGCAAACACAGCTAGTTAGTGAAATAGGTCGATAATTGGACGGTTCCGTATGATCACGTCCCGGTTTAGGTATTGGTACTACTATAGCGTCACGCCATGAAGACGGACATTTACCTGAAGTCCAAATATCATCAAAAATAGATAATAGTGCCTCTAAACAAGATTCTGGTAAGTGCTTCAGGAGTTGATAATGTATGTTATCAGCTCCAGTAGCAGTGTCATGAGCTTGATCAAGAGCAGTATGGAGTTCATGAATAGAAAATGTTTCATTATAATCTTCCCCATTATCTGAGTTGAAATTAATACTTCTTTTTTCTTGTTGTCTTTGATACTGTTGGAAGTTAGGTACATAATTAGAAGAGGAAGAGTGTTTAGCGAAGGTTTCACCCAATTTATTAGCAATATCTGATTTATCAGTAAGCAATTGATCTCCATGTCGAAGATGATGGACACTAGATTTAGTACCTTTACCCTTACTTTTCTGGACCATGTTCCATACCTTGGACATGGGTGTCCGAGAATTTATTTTGGATACATAATTTTGCCAAGATTGGCGTTTGTTCCGTTTAAAAGTACACCGTGCTTTAGCATTTAAAATTTTGAATTTATTTAAATTATGAACCATAGGATGGCGACGGAAATAATGTTCTGCTTTTTTCCTTGCCTTCCTAGCTTGTTTGCATTCATCACTGAACCACGGTTTCCGGATATGTGGAACTGCAGAGGACTTTGGTATACATTCATCAGCTATGGAGTTCAGTTCATCAGAAAAGCATTTAATAGCATCAGGAACGTCAATAAAAACTTCAGGTTTAATTTTTTCAGCACACAGTGTTTCATGTAAAGCCCAGTTAGCCTTTTTAAAATTCCGCCTTGATGATGGAGAAATATCAGATGGAGTTACAGATTTTAATATAGTAGGAAAATGGTCACTTCCACAGAGGTCATCGTGGACTGACCATTCGAATTCATTTAGTAGTTCTGAATTTGTGACTGACAAGTCGAGAGCTGAATAAGTTCCTGTACCAGAATGTAAATATGTATTGGAGCCATCATTATAAATACATAAAGCATTTAATTTATCTGAACAAAATTCCTCCAGTACTTTACCTTTACCATTTATTGTTGCACTACCCCAGAGTGGGTTGTGCCCATTTAAATCTCCCATAATAATGCAGGGCTTCGGGAGTTAATCATATAGAGCGAAGATCGAGTTTGTGAAACGTTGACGACGTCCCCTACAATTCCATTGTATAATAGGATTATGATAAGCTATCGTTTGGGAGGATTTATTGGGGATCTTCCCCGTACCTTTTTGGCGGGCGACAAGCTGTGTGCCCGTGACGTTTTCAGTCACGTCCATGTCCTCAAGGGGTCCATATTTGTTGTATAAATTGATTTTATTGTCTGACCCTTTGGGGGCTCTCCCACTAAGTTTTTTTCAAAGAATCTGGCTTTGTACCTTTGCCTTTAGAGAGTTGTTTAGACTTTGTAGGCTGAGATGATGCGTTAAGATCAGAGGATGTTTCACATTGGCTTTGAGATGTACTAGGAACTGATTCTGTTGTTTGGGTAGATATTGCAGGTGAGAATATCAGAGGAGGTTCCGTTTTAACCCAGGTCAGGTTTGTCTGACAGCATAGAGATGACGTTGTTGTGGTGATAGAAGCATAGTTCTCCTTATTTTCTGAGCTTTGAACTAGCTTTTTAGCTTCCGCAAAACTAACGTTTTGAGTGAATTTTATCCTATTTATCTCCATTTGATGTTTCCAAAGAGGACAACTTTTAGAGTAGGAGGAATGGTCACCCGCACAGTTTGTATATTTTTCAACATTTCTGTCACAATCTTCTGTTGTATACACATACAACAGACAATGTGCAAGTATTGACGCCATGACCGAACTTTTGACATTTAAAACACCGCAAAGGGTTTGGAATGTACGTGTCCACATTGATGTTACAATAACCTGCTTTAAGAGATTTTGGAGCAGTTGATGAGGAAAAGGAGAACAGATAAGTATTGGTGTTTGTAACAACATCATTCTTCCGGACTGTGAAACGTTTTGCATTGAGTACACCATGATCTTTCATCTCAGAGATGATGTCAAGCTCTGTCATATCCGCAAACAATCGGTCACGATCTCTGATGATTCCCTTGTTTGTATTGAGTGTTTTATGAGCCGTAACCGTGACTGGAAACAAACAATTCTGTGCTCATAAGGTTTGTGGCTTGTTGCCTTTTCCCACATTCAGCCAACAAAGCACCGGAACGTAAACGTCTAATATTCTTGACATCACCTGCAAGGCCCTGTATACCCTTGGATATGGCAAAAGGGTTCAACTTTAATGGAGTCTTGTCAACAGTTTCAATTACAAGAAATCGCGGCCAGTATTCAATTGACGTGGGCAGTCTTTGATCAGTATCAATTGGATCAGTGTCTAGTTGTCGTTTGTTTTTTTTAGGAGGGTGTTCATAAACCATGGTTAGTTTTCAATAGTTCGTCATCCGAGCTCCCCACCCACCACGGACTATCACAAGGACAAAGCTAAAAACAAGTGGGTCTCCAACTTGCAGCACCAAGGATACTCGGATGATATACTCCAGCAGAAGAGTTATTAATAACACATCTACCAGATTGGCCCTTGAGCATAAGACTCTAAGTGCAAAACATCATACATCAAAATCATAAACATGTTTAGAGAGCAATTCGGTCAAGACCACAAGTAACACATTTTCCAAACAGATTAGTGTAATGACAAAAATTTAAGTCCATACACAGGACTTGGCGTGACCAGCCGATTGATAGAAACGGGCCGATTCTACCATACGTCTAGGTGAAGTAAGGGCCAAAATGGTGTGTTGGGCAAATGGGACGCAGTTAAAAGACCAGCTGCCCTCAAGCACCAGGACCCCGTCCTCCACCGACACGGGACGCAACCCACGGCAAACAGGTTGCCCAATTCGCCAAGTCGCCTCTTACGACAAGCAATGGGATGCTGTGGACACATTCTGTCCCGGGTCCACACGGGAGGATACTTTGCGATAAAGGAGACAGTGGGCGCGATGGTGACGACGTAGCACGACCATGACGTCGGGTTTCCTGGCTCTCAGACCAATCTGTTTCAACCTGTTCCGTACAGAATAACCGGATATCTTCTGAAATCCAGGCTGTTGTGCTCTCATCCGTGGTAGTACGATTGCGCAACTGTAGTACCCGGATGTACCGATCTTTGGCAATATATAGAAGATGTGAATGCACAGTTTAATAATTTGTTGTATAAGTTGTTTCAAAGGCATTTAGAAGTTGGAGGAATCAAACTAAAAGTGCTTTATGGTTCACCTTCTTTATTATACAAGGTCACAACGTTTCGAGACAGATTCTAGTCTCTTCTTCAGGTGAAGTGAGGGTAAAACTACTGCATTGGATCTGGTAGATGCATCCTGCCTGGTTGTTGCATTTAGGTGTTGTTGGCCCCCGTGCAGTTGTAAAGAGACATATATTGGTGAAACTGGTCGACCACTGGCTATCAGGTTAGAAGAACACAAAACATCAGTTCAAAATTTGGATCAGAAGTCTGCTGTATGTGAACACATCATGCACAACCCCAATCACAAGATTGTTTGGGACAACACCAGGACATTAGTTAGGAACGCCAATGACTTTAAAAAAGCGGAAGCTCCTAGAAGCCATTGCAATCAAACGGAACAATCCCTCAATCAACAGAGACGGAGGTGTTTACGTACCCAATGCATGGAACCACCTTATCCTCAGTGACTAATCTTTATCCAAACATCTTTACCTGTAACTCGTTAACCTAATCAACACAAGCCTGCACACCAATCAGTTGAAGCCTGTACATAAGTTGAAGCCTGTACATCTATCAAACTAAGCCTGTACATCAATTAATAGAAACCTGTATATCTTGTTACCCATTGTTATCAGTCTACTGTTATGTGTATATTTACTACAACCCTTTAGTTTTACCCTCACTTCACCTGAAGAAGAGACTAGTGCATTCACATCTTCTATACATTGGCCAAGATCGGTTGTGACCTTGTATAATAAAGAAGTTGAACCATAAAGCACTTTTAGTTTGACAGTTTAATAAGATTGGTGATTGTGTTCTGACGATTGTGCCTCATGTCGCACGGAAGACTAGGGGTCTTTGATGTCCACGACGTTTGTCTACAGTGCAATAACTTTGTATACGTTTACGAGAAACAAGTTCTTTTAATTGGCGGATGCATTAGGTAGTATTGAATCATAACAAGCAATTTGTATGAAGGACAAATTGGATGTTATAGGTTTATTGACTGAACTTCTTCACCAGACAAATGGTGGCCTACCTTCAGTTGATGACAATCTATAGACTGTTTTTACATTGTCTTGTTATTTCTGGTTACTATATTTAATTGCTAATGTTAAATTGATATCTCTTATACACTAGTGATATTAGTGTTGTTCTGATTACACGATGCCATTTAGAAAGTGGGCAAATGCAACATATGTCATATTTGGGATTTCACTTTCTCAGTAAAGTGTCTTTTTGGGTTGAGTCCCATCCGGGATTCGAACCCGCACCCTAAGAGTCCCGGATGGGACTCAACCCAAAAAGACTCTTTACCATTTGACCACTTTCTAAATGGCATCATGTAATCATAGCTTTCGGCCGTGGGAGCCGTGCCAATTCACACTCATCAGAGGGGTACACAAAGTAGGCTATCTAGACTACCAGTTGTCCGACTTTCATTTTGTGGAAGTCGCGGTGGCTGAGCGGGCTAGGCGGCTGACTTTGTGTGCTGGCGATTAGGTGCCTGACTCTGAGGGTGCGGGTTCGAATCCCGGATGGGACTCAACCCAAAAAGACACTTTACTGAGAAAGTGAAATCCCAAATATGACATATGTTGCATTAGTGTTGTTCGTCAACAGGGTTTTAGTTTCTCATTATGTTGATCTACAATATAATTGTTAATTGTTTTTGTCACAAAACGGCTGAAGTATTGCCGAGTTGGCGATAAATATTAACTCAAACACTCACCATACAAACGACGTAACTATTGGACCGTTAATTATTGAGGATGGCTACTAATTGGTCTCAAACCACGTATTGCTGTTAATGTGGCAGTTTGCTACAAATTCTCCAGATCCATCCACAGAATGTTGAAGTCTTATTGAATTCTTCGGGCTCAGGGAACATAAACAAACCTCGAGGGTAACATCAACCGCATGGTTCACGAGGAACCAGTGAACAACGTAACTATTTTACGGAACAACTCAATGTTAAAATATTAAACCATGGGTATCGGATCGTACACTCAGCCAGCCTGTGTGAATCAAACAATTCGTATCTTGCATCTTGCTGTTTTCCCCGCAGGTATTGTCTTAGTAACGTGGTCGCGGTCTAATTCCCCCTCTTAATATTTATGGGAACTGCATTTGGACGTTTTGTCCAAATAATTTATAGTTATTGGAATGTGAGGCAATCTAGTCATCGCCGATTTAAAGTTGTCTCCCTTCCATCGATTTGCATTCACGAAACATCTGTAATTTCCGTGCATCATGCATGATTCAATGTTATTCGAGATAAAGAGTGAGTGAGTTTAGTTTTACGCCGCACTCAACAATATTCCAGCTATATGGCGGCGGTCTGTAAATAATCGAGTCTGGACCAGACAACCCAGTGACAAACAACATGAGCATCGATCTGCGCAACTGGGAACCGATGACATGTGTCAACCATGTCAGCGAGCCTGACCACCCGATCCCGTTAGTCGCCTCTTACGACAAGCATAGTCGCCTTTTATGGCAAGCATGGGTTGCTGAAGGCCTATTCTACCCCGGGACCTTCACGGGTTCGAGATAAAGAAGTACTACAGAAACGCTGTATCGAATGAGTTGTCATTGGCAGCGGGAAACATTGAAATGGGGTACATTGAATATACTAGAAGAGTGCTTAGCCAATCAGAAAACGACATTTATATGTGAGATAAGATAATACATTATGAACCAACATCTCAACGTTCATAGAATGTCGTAATGAATTTATCATTGTATACTGAACTTTTTATGGAGCACAGTAGCCTTTCCCGTCAGTATAGGTGCATGTCTAAGAGCGTTTAATAAGTGAAATTGTCATTGTTTTCGGTGATACATCGCTATACTCTGCCCTGAACATGATAGAATTAAGCAGGTTGAAGACGTCAGAGATGTACAACATTTCACGACAGACCAGATATATTAACAACGACTCTTTGAGAAGAGATTTAATAAGGCGCACGAACCGTATTCCCTATATGATATTTTCATATCAATATCACTGGAGAATCGCAACAAGTAAATAATACACGTCCTCTTTCCAACCTGTTCAAAACTCCAGTTGATTGAAAGTGGACTGTCACAAACAGATGTACAGGTGCCTAACTCTTAATAGTAGTCTTGTTACGTTCCTTCAGGCTAGTATGCGTTAGATGAGAATGAACAAGTCCATTTACTTGTGCTCTTAATGAAACATCACACTGAAAGTTCAGGGAAACCGGATGCATCTTGGGGTTCCGTGATCTTCCTCACAGTATTCATCACTAAGGCAACCGTGATCGTGACACATGCCACCGAAACTCTTCGACCATACTGATATCGAACTGAAAAGAAAAAACCATATGTCGTTTATTAAGAAACTGTGATAGATAATCAAACAAAATTTGAATTACTTCATCTTTTCACCAATATAAAAAGGAAAACTGATTTGTATTACTTCTTCTGTGCATCATGGTAAGATAAATACGTTGAGTGTAATTTGGAGTGAACTAGAGAAATGTAAACTCCTAATCCATAAAGTTCCGGGGTAGAATACGCCTTCAGCGACCCATGATTGCCATAAAAGGCGACTAAGTACCTTCAAACGCTTACCTATGGAACGTTCCCGCTTTGTGTTCAGGAACTGATTCAGAACTGTTGTAAATGTTAAGATCACACCTGGATAGACCAGGAGCAAAATCAAAGGATTTGCACATGTTCCACCCAAGACAAAGTCTCACGCATCTCATGAGCGAGGTTACGGTCATCCTTTCGAACTGCCAACTCCTCAAGAGTAGATTAGAATCGGACATCATCTCTGGCAGTTTGCTGACATCAATGCAAATACTGGTGGACTCCATCACAGGCAAACACGGAATCACTACACAGAATAGCCAGAACACAGTTTCGGTCATCGTTAACAAGTTTACTGATACCGAGTGATCACGTATAGTTTGTCGATCACTAATTACATACACGGTAATCAAAGATATGTCTTATGTTCAATTGATCCGTAATCATTCAGAACAACATAGATAGTTTAGTGGTTATAATTATTCAATTCATATTCAGTAACGATTCAGATATTAAATGAAGCATACACACACATGGGTTTATCAATGTTTAATGATGTTGTCATCGTGTTTGGAGCATAGCTACGTTCAACCTTCGTTAACCCATCTACTGCTTCATTAAATGACGAACAAACGTGAGAATGGGGAATGTGTGGGGACGAAACGGCAGCAATTGAGGCTTGCTTTTATTACTGGGTAATATTTGGCGCTCAGATATTGCAGGTGCTAGATAGTACGACGGCTTGTGGACAGGGGCCGCGAGCTCATCGATCGTAATCCTTGCGGGTTATCTCCCCTGGACTGCTCAAGGGAATGTTATTTTGATATGTAGTATGCCCCGAGTACCGCGGCTATTGTTGAATATTCCGAGCACAAAAGCGATTTGTTTTGTTTTCACGTTTACTGTTCAGATAATGCTACTTACTGGGGAGGAAAAATCGTCTAAAACACGCATCGGTACGTCTAGCTATGTTAAAACACTGACGGCATGTGGATTCTTAATTCACGTCAAAGAATATCAACAGTCAGCACGTCAGATAGTGCATGGTAGGAAGCCAAAACTATATTTCTTGATCCATGGAACCTTTGTCCTTAAAAGTGGTGACCGCAGTGGGAGTTGCTTACATGCCTGTCTTTCAATGTTATGTTTTATGTGCATCCGTTAAAAATAAGCCTAAAGCTACCCTTAAGATGGTACTGTAAAACGCATGTAAAAGCGAACCCGCATGCACAGAAATGACGGATATTGTATATTGTGTATATTGAGTGTGTAAGTTTTTTTTTTCGTCGCACTAATATGTACAGAGTGGAATATCTCTCTCTCTCTCTCTCTCTCTCTCTCTCTCTCTCTCTCTCTCTCTCTCTCTCTATATATATATATATATATATATATATATATATACTTAGTGTTTGTTTTTCGTCGCACTAATATGTACAGAGTGGAATATATATATATATATTATATATATATATATATATATACTTAGTGATTATAATTTAACGTCACCTTGGCAATACTGCAGCCATATAGTGGTGACGGGACATGTTGTAGATACACAACAGATACAAGTATATATTGTGAGAACTGACACCATGCGTGGTTAGGAGGCGGCCGAATTATATATCCAAATGTATGATAAGCACACGTGTTTCCGAGCCCTCATTAGACACACATTACGCAAAAATATATAGCTGTTACTCTCTTACATTCCATTGCGGAATTGCGGAACCTTCCCTCTGGTAGATGTCTGCACTGGTGCCTTGTTCCAATAAATGTGTTTTATCTCAAACCCGTCAAAGGCGCAAACAGATACCATTGTATATTGTGTGCGTTACACCGATCTGAAACTTTTCCGAGATCATACGAAACCTCACTGCGATTATCGATCGCAAAGATTTTGGCGACCAGTTTTGACTTTCCGTTTACACCGAATCTTACTTTTTTATTTTTATGGCGACTTGATTGAGATTGCTGAGATAGATCGTAACCGAATGTAGTTGTGACCCCAGGAGCAAGCGTAGTGACGACCTGTCCGGCTAGTTTGTGCCGTTGACATGATTGAGACCACAGAAACATCTGCTACTGACTTCCCACTGGAATATGAGTAGTAAGACTATGTTTGCGATTTAATAGCGGTCGTGGTGACTCAAGTAGGACAATGAGGACCTTTTCCAGGACCGTATTAAGACCAATTCGACTCCACCAAGTCCCCATTTGAGAGTATACTGCAAATCTCCTATAAAAATACCGCAACCGACAACGATGTCGTCATTGTGTGCCTGACCATGACAGTTACGACAAACGTTGAAATGGTATTAGTCCCCACCTTGCGAAAGCCGAAGCAGAAGTATAACTGAACGATGTCATCGATTATACCTTGGCATTAATCCTAGGACATAATGAAAAAAGAGAGAAAGAAAGCGAAGACGTGAGGTTTGAGTCCGAAACTGACTCGCACCTATACCACCTACATGACAAGGTCACGTGGACTTTAAATGGAAATCCGGGCACCTGCGCACCTGCAAGCTCTACTTCTGTCTGCAAACGCCGTCAGTCTCCCGGTCATTACAACCACAAATTCTTGAGGGTGGATAACGGATCTCTTGAACACCTTTGAGACGACCAAATCCTTAACGCTTCTGACATGAAACATCGCTTGGACAATTGTACATATGGTATCATTCCTTCAGAGCCTATTGATCAAGCTGGGCCTGTCGAAGACTTTGAACCAAAGAACATGCCATACACCATACTGGCCGATGATGCTTTTGCCCATGTCTAATGAAACAATGTACCAACATGAACATGGCCAATGCGGAATTGATATATATCTACCGCATATCCAGAGGAAGACGCGTGGCCGAGAATGCTTTCGGTATCTTGGCTACAGATGGAGGTGTCTGATGACTGTTGTATCAAGCCCCAGACCATGATTGAATGCTGTTCAGACCTTCACAACCTACTGAGGTCCACGTACCAAGACATTATGAACGCTGGGAGTGACCATGAGGATGAAAATCAGAGATTTATCTTAGGTGGACAGAGACAAGGGGTACACCGGATGAAGACAACGCTCCTGGGAATCCAAGCCGTGACCATAAAGCTGCCAAGTCTCAGAGGCTTTACCGTCAAAGATACTTGAACGACGAAGCCCGGGGTGCAGTCTGCAGGCAGGACTGAATGGTTGCCCCAAGCCCTACACTTCAGGACCAGGATCTGTGAATGTCTTTTGAGACAAGCAGTATGCTATATGGACACGTACATTTGCGTACTGTGATAGCCTGCATTAATACATTCATGGTTAATGATCAACATGTCAGACTTTGATGTTTGATATTCTTTTGCTTATGCCTACTGTGAGGATATCAAGTTGGGTTTAGCAACGTGGTTCGGGGTTCCTAACCCTAAGGAATCTACAAAGAGAAAGAAGTACAGGAACATAATCGTTGTATATACTATCCCAATCCGAAGGACAGTAACAATACTACACCGCAAACAAGAGGATAATGTTTCTATTCTTGTTTTTCTCTGTACATCTATGTCCCTGGCATATGTTGTTACGGATGTTTTCAGCCATGCATAAACAACGTCTCAAGAACACATGGCGAGGGTTCGCTTACCCCAATATACAGAGACACAGATATAAAGGAACGTATCCCTTGACTACCGAAATACCAGTTAGACTTGTGAAGATGCCCGGAAACATTACAAATAACAGCAACAGTCAAGGAATATGTCCCATTATGTTTTCAGCAATATGTTGCTTGTCGCACGGCGCAGGTAACTGGTCACGCTTAAACGAAATGTACTTATCTCGACAGGTCGTTAAAAGGTTGGCGAGGGGTCGTGATGAGTCGGCACAACTCGGGTGTGCCTTTACGATCTCAACAACAACTACGACCAAATTACGAGTCCACGGAGGCTTGTCCGATCAAGTTACGACCGATTTTGTGATCTCGGTGCGTTTTGGACCGCTCGCATGCGGTCGCAAAACTTATGCGAGCGTTTGGAATCGTTCCATACACTCGCACAACTCGATACGACCGGCAGCGAGAAATGGCTACCGATGGCGATGATAAAAACCTCACTGAGACCCCGCCGCTACCCCACTATGGTTCATGAGAGTGAGCACGATAAACGGTCATTTTTCGTAGTACGTCGGACGGAAACACGGTGTAAACATTGTGTTAAGTGCACACTGCACTGAATCTAATTTTAGAGACTTTTCATTATGTGTTATCCATCTATAGCGGAAGGTCATGTAAATAGGTATAATCCGTTAGATTATAGTCAGTTGTTTGTTAATCAATAGCTGGAAGATGCAGGAGTTACAAGCCATGGATATTTATGTAGGTTCTACAATGAAACAGAAGTGTTTGCAAGGTTTAGTTCGTCCTTTACAATCTGTCAGGTAACACGGACAGTTGCTAATCAACGGCATGGTACATGTTGGTTGTCAATAATATTTCATTTCATTAAAAAATAATGTGTTTATTAAAAGCACCTTTCTTTTGACATTACAATCGTATTCTCCGGTATCACATCAATAGTGTGGTCAAGGATACCATGAGTGAACTCACTTGAACTGTGGACTACCAGTCATATCATCACACAATGATGACAAAATACATGTAGTAAGATATAGAACCAAACTAGATTAAACACGCGCTACGTGTGTAATTATTTGACCAGCATTCAATCTCCCAACCGCTTCATGTCGTTGATTTTCAGGCATGTCTCTACTCCGCCCCATGGTTGATTTTCAAAGTTGTAAAATGTTTTACCTTTTCAAGGAGAATGCCTCAATGCGTATGCAATGAGGCAACGACCAAGAGATGATTATCGTTTTTTGAGACAAGAAAATGTGTCTTACGTGAATTCCACGAAAATCACTGACAAATGCACGTGACTTTCAAATCTCTCTTCACACAGCACTTCCATAGATGTCAGTTCACAGTTATCACTTTCCGACAAATGAGAACTTTAATTATATTTGTAAGGACAATTCACTGCTTGACAGGTATTAGATGAGCCTGCGGAGTAAACCCGTTTGTGACAAGTAGGCGTGGCAGGGAATGTAGAAGAATGCACTTAGTTGCTGCAGGTACAAAATGTAGACCAGGGATTAAGCGCGTGCAATACTCGCTGACCGTGGCGTGAACTCAATGCCGCTTCTGTTTGACACGTGTCCCGCACGCACGATTCGCACGAGGAAATTGAATTTGTCCAGTTGTAGGTGACAACCTGTTTCGCTCATTTTTCAAACGGAGTGTACTGGAGGACCTTCCCATATATGCAAACTGGGATCATTTGTCAGGTCGTGGCTCATCTAATACTGGTTCATCATTATTACCTTTATCATTATGTTCGCAAAACTCTGTTTGCACTACAGTACTTTAATTAATTATTCTAGATTAAGGCTGTGTATCATTTTATTTATCTCTAAGTCATTAGCGCTACGATGATCGTAACTCCGATACTTTAACATAGACTAACGACAGTTGTAGCGCTACGATCGCTTTCAAGAACGGGGCCCAGGTTACTTGATCCGCCTGCTTGTCACAAACGCGTTCACTGCGCAGGCCCATCTAGTACTTGTTAAGCAGTAGTATGATATAACAATCAAAACACGATTCACACGAGGAAACTGAACTTTTCAATATTTAGACGACAACCTGTTTCCCTTTCAGACGGAATATACTGCAGGGCATTCCTATATATGTAGATTGGGGTCATTTGTCAGGTCGTGGCTCATCTAATACTTGTCACGCAGTAGAGAAGCGTGGTAAACTATTTTGGTTGATTATAACATTAGAGCATATCCTAATCTAACGCATGATATACGTATATCATATATGTGTTTGCGTTATTTGTTGGGCTATGAATAAAAAGAGGTTTTATGCAAACATATCATAATTGCGAGAGCAATGTATAGAAATAAAGTTATGTTGAGTTTGAATTGTTATATTTACCAATAAGTCTATTAAGGCATAAATTATAAGCTTTTCACAGAACAAAAATATATGTTAAAGTTCATGTTCAATAAAATATTTATTTTCATAAATAGATAGGGCAGAGTATTTCAACATACGGTGTGGCTTGGTGTCGTCCAGTGTTGACAACTATTTCAGTGTTACTGTTTCTAAAGCGTGGTAGAATCCTGTCATAAACTCGCTAGATGAAAATGGTGAGTTCAGATAGAATTCAACAGTCAAAAGGCATTTATATTGTTCATATGAATAGGAGCCTGATAAGCTATGTACATTTACACTCCAGATATGTTGTAGGCTGTCAAATAATTTCTCCGTGAACATTTTTAAGAAACAATGTTATCGCCAACATCTTGGGATATCCATGCAAATCCAAATCTGAATAAAATATAATTGTTAAGTGTTTCTCATCTCCGTAAAGGCTCCAGGAAGATACTGTTCCACTGGTAGAATTGGTTGCATTCTGGAAAAGAGGCTCAAATAAAAGATGCTGAGACATGTTTTAGAAGGATTTGGTATCCAGGCTATTTTACCTGTTTTGAAGGTGTTGATCTTCAATAAATAGGATTCTGAGCTGCAAAATGTGTTTTTGACACACAAACTGGGCGTGCAAACCACCAGTGGTGGGTGCGCACAGTATTTTCGCCTATAACTGAATTTTGGAATCCAGCCTTTTAAAGACATTTAAAGAGTGAATGAGTGAGTTAATATTGATCGTCACATGGGCAATAACATTTCTTGCTGATCATGAATAAATAGGATAATACCAACTAATGACCGTCATGCAAACATCTTCGTTGAATTAGATCACGTTGCCTTGAAACTTTGGGTTGATTTGATAGTTACATCATGCCACAATGGTGTTGAGGTTAATGAACAAAATGCTTTCAGTTGCATACCGGACAGTGTCTACATGTTTCTTAAACTTTTGTATGTACACTTTAAAGATCTTGTTGAGTTGTTTCACAAAGCAAGACACACTTTAAGTTATAAGCAGGTCATGCGCCTTGACACATCTTTGACAGAATCAACACTGAAAGCAAAGACTCACGCCACTGGTTCTGTGATACCATCACACCCCATAGCAAACAGATTTGTTTCCTTCACAACAGACAATTTTGATATCCTGGATGAAACCTTAGATAAAAACTCCTGACACACTGCAACTATCAAAACTCTAGATATTCCAGATGCCATAACAAAAGTTCAGCTAACGTCCTTGCTTCTCATCTCACAAAGCTGACAACATCTGGATGTTGACAGAAACTGCTCAGGAAAGAGTGTACATTTTATCTGGTAACGTTTACGAGAAACTCCCAGCATATTCTGTTGCATCGCCGTTGCCATTTCATGCGACAACCGGCTGTGATTCAATATCATACCTCTGTACTGGGAGGAATTGGTAGAAACACAAAACAGGGCATATCACTCCTGTTCTCCACAACTTTCACTAGCTCCCTGATGAACAGAGTATCACCTACAAGGTCCATTGTTTGTCTTCCAGTCACTGTCCTGTCAGACTGTTCCGCTATTGGGAGAGAACATATGTATATTCAGCCACGAAAGTCTGGGTCTGTCTGCCTCAGTACCCGAAGGAATCATTGTCATCGATTAAGAACCAACATCCTGTCTCTCAACTCCTCTCGGTAAATATGTACTGTGCATGGATTCAGCGTGTTACAAGTGAGTGAGTGAGTTAATATTTAACGTCACATCGGCAATCTTTCAGCCCTATCGTGACGGGAACATTTAACATCTAGATGGAATATATGTGTATTCTAAAAACCTGTAGACAAAGCACAGTAAAACAACTCGAATATCACAAGTAGCATTAAAACGAGCGGAGAAAGTTAAAACTAATATCATTAAATGGACAATACAGTATCAAACAGGCTAAAGATCACCAACAGCTGAAGGTAGATCACCACATCAGGGACCATGGTAAGTTTGCTACCTGCATGGACCCAAGATGGATTTACACCATCTCTTCAGCCGCCGGCGAGTGTACAGAATGCTAGCCAAAATTAAAACAACAAAAATACTACGTTTAAAAAGCCTGATAAGTTTACATTGACTTGAAAGTTTTGGGACTTACGTACGCTCTCAGGAGGACAATAATTTTACAATACTTCAACCCCCTTTGAGGGTAGAGCCACTAACAATTCTAGTTACTAATCTAAACTACCAATCATTAAAATACATCTGTCTACAGAACATATAACTCAAGAGTCAACAATGAAATCAATTTCCTTTAAAAAAAAAAAAATAATTAAATGATTACTCATTGTGTTAAAAAGATCCTTTAGTGTTACAAGCGGATTATTATTATCATCATTATTTAACCTGAGGTGATGCCACCAATACGTGATACTATCTACTATCCCATCCAGCGTGTCCATTACCAGTCATGATCTGCAGGAAAACCTGTGAAGCTATCACGTCCCGAAATTACAGAGACTGGTTGGACAAGACCAAACAGTTGATATTCCACTTTTCATGATCAGAACCCTCTAAACGTCTAAAAGGTCAGGCTACGTAAGTCCAAAAACATTCACAGTAAATTTTAACATCCCACTGTTCTTAGTCGTAGCATATGTGTATTTTTTTAATTTTTGGCTAGATGTGTCTAAATTGCTAACAGCTGAGGGGATAATGTAAATCCAAATAGGGCCCTTGCAGGTAGCAAAGGTACCGTAAGTTCCCATGGTCCCTAGTATGGTGATCTACCTTCAGTTGTTGGCAATCTATAGCCTGTTTTTATACTATATTGTCCGAATAGTGATATTAGTTTTAACTTTCCACGCTGGTTTTAATTCCATTTGTGATATTCTAGTTGTTTTACTGTCCTTCGTTGACAGGTTTTTACACTATACAATGACATATATTTCATTTCAGTGTTGAATGTCCTCGTCACGATACGGATGAAATATTGCCGATGTCACATTAAATATTAACTCACTTACTCACTCTAAAAGGGCAGAGTTAAAAAAAATAGAAAATAGATATACCATCACAGGTGATGCCATACCGTGCACTATACTACCACTACTTGAGGTGACTATGGCGGCCATTTTGGTTTTTTTTTTCAAATCTGAGAGTCCAAAAACATTTTTCAGTTCGGAATATCATTTATTCAGCCATCTTTAAATGTGTTTAGAAACCAGTTTTCTGAAAACAAACCCCTGAGATATAGTCATAGGTGACCATACTGTGTACACCTAGCACTATTTAGGCGATTTTGGTGACCATTTTGTTTTTTCAAATTTGAGGGTCAAAAACACATTGCTCATTTTGGTATCCTGTTTGTTTGTGATCAGCGTAAACAGGTAAAATAACCTGGAAACCCAGTCCTACTAAAAACTGCTCAGTTCCACAATCGAGTCTATTGCTTTACAGACAGCGGAGCCATTTTTGCTGGTGTCGCAGTACTTGGTCCTTGGACATGAGTAGTTCGCACAAGATCCAGCAAAGCTTCTCGGCCACAGATGAATGGAGCTGGAAGAAAAATTATACGTCAAATGAATGCCTCTTACGTCACAGGCCAAGGGTATGTATATTCTAAAAACTCAGTCTCGAAACTGTTGTAAGTGTCCATTAACGAAGTCCCCATCAAAAGTTATACGTTATGTTTTCTGCGCGCGCGCGCGTGTGTGTGTGTATGGTTGCATCGATGATGAATTTCTCCACTAATTTGGGGGAACCAACTGCAAACCTCATCACATGAATTGCATGAGGAACATGCATCAATTCGCCGAAAAGCATCTACAAATATCGCGCATATGAACAGATGTTTTTTGGTGTAGACTTTTGTCACAATTTTCATAGCTTTTTATCATATATTGCATGACAATAATCGTTTCAACGGTACAAATCTGTTTTGCAGTATATCAATTCATGTGTACATAGAACCTATACAGGGTTTGGAATATTTTGTAAAATCTAGCTTGGAACAGTTGATTTAAGAGGCTACATTTACACTAGTGACTCTAAACCTTTGACGGGTAGTATAGTTAAACAGTATAAAAACATTGACGAATTATTCTAAAATCTACATATTCCAACAAAAGATGCTTGACGGTGAGAAGATTGTGACAAGGAATGCACCGTGCACTTTTAAAAGGTACGAACCAATTACATATGAACGTGCATCTGTTCATCATCATCACAATGGCCCATATACACACTGATATACATATTCTAAACAGGTTTGAAGGCGCGAAATAAACAATTTCATAAAACGTCATAGCATTTACCTGTCTAGCTGCGTAGATTATCTCAAAAGCCCAGTGAAAAATATCAGTAACATATATCTGTATAGCTGTAAACCTTTGGGAATTTTAATACCTGTTTATGTTCCTAACTTTTCTCTCATTTTAATGCATGATAAAACGAGCTAGATTGTTTTTGTCTTCAGTTTTGTTTTGTTTAAGGATGATTGCTAAACCCCGCAGTTCTTTATAAGCTGGACATTTCAACAACAATATTCATCTTCCAAATCCCCTTTACATACAAGACAATTTCTTTGAGATACATCAACATTTCGCCATCTTCCTACGTTATTCTTTAAACCTACGACACCAATATTGACCAATACTTATCGGAATTTATGTTCCAGATTTCAAAACAGATACCCCTCTGGCTCTGAAGTCTCTTACATTCTGCACATAACTTGTAACGTGAACAATTTTCAAAAGCTGATGTCCACGTTTGGTAAATCATGCTGATCAAGGGTTCTTTCAAAATGCTAGAAAAGACACGGATCATTGACAGCTTGTGAAAACCAGACAAATCCAAAACCGTGTGAGGAAAGTATGATATCTGACGCACATGTGTGGTACACATCAGTGTGTAGGTACTACAATAACTTACATGCCTTTCTCGGAATACGTCCATCATGCGGGTATTGGTCCTAATACCATTTAAAAATTCCATCTATAGCTAATTCCACCAATGCCTTCTGCCATCATTTCACTTCTGTTAAAAACGACTTCATCCCGCGACAAAAATATCACTACACTTGTTCCCAACAATTGGCTGAGTGGTATGGGGTTTGTTTGCTGCCGTTCGATTCGATTTATCATGCCACATTGTCAAATGCCACATTGGTCAAATTGACCAAAACAGCCCAAAAGTACTGTTGTTTATAACAAATGCTTGGACCATTTCTTAGAAAACACACAATGAGTGGAGTCCGTGCTCTGACAAACCCACCTCTGAGTAGGATGTTTCAGCGTCCGAGTGGCAGGTCGTTCTCTCATCTGACAGAGAACAAGGATGTCCTAACATAAAACCTCATAGGATATGACACAATAGTTACTGCTTTAACGATAATAGATAACGTTCTTATTTACATGACGGAGGCCTGTCCATAATCGGGCTCGGACCAGAAAATACAGATGGAGATATCATGAACATCGATCTATGCATCTGGGATACGACAAGCATCAACCAGGTTAGCAAGCCTTACTCCACGATACTATTTGTGGTCTTGTGCAGCAATTATTTCATAACCCCCTTCGCTTATAATTAGATGATAGTTCAGTTGTATATGGTGGGACATGCAAAAGTAATTTAGAAAAATTAGATACAATTTACCACCAAGGTTTAATATTATGTCTCGCGCTTTCGGGTCCAGATCTCTCTATGTGCCAAGTTTGGTGAAGAAACATTTAACGGTTTTAGCCTTCTGCTAAAATAGAGTACTGCCACCAATTTCAGTCTGTCAAACTTGTTGCCATGGAAACGCCAAAACTATTTTATTCAGAAACCCAAAACTACGAAAAGCCACCAGTAGACCAGATCCATCTATGTACCAAGATTGGTGAAGAAATATTGCATGTTCTTAAAGTTCTACTCCTGAACAGAACACTGCCACCAATCTCAGTTTGTTTGGTGAAGAAACATTATAGTTCTACTCCGGAAAAGAGTATTACCGCAAATATCAATCAAAGTCTTATCTTGTCTAGAGTTGAAGAGAAACCCGTCACTAAACTGTGAGACAGAATCTATATAGGAATCGTTAGTTCCGACATCTGCCACTGAAGTGATGCACGTTACATCCTTTCACCAGGAGTAGTCAGGCAATCACTGATAATTATTTTGTTTTCTTAGAAGCTAATATATGTTATTTGATAGCATATATAGTCTACAAAAATATATTACTGTTTTGAAAAGGTTTTGTGAAAGTGATGTGCTCTCAGAAATCCATCAAAATGGCTGTAGATTACAGTATTGTGAGAAATGGTTTTGCAGTGGCTTTGGGAATCGTCTAAATATCATGTTATAAATATTTAGGCGTTTTCTAAATCCTTGGCAAAGGATCATGCTGTGAAAAAATGACGGCTAAAAGCAGATTGTGGCGAGTATCCTCATTCAACTGCTTCATACTTTACTACTAAATTTATCATATTGTTCTCTATAATTCAGCAATATGGGCTATAGGTAATTATAAAGAAGGTTAATATATACAAAGTTTTGGGCGTTGGCGTTTTCCTGGTGTTAAATCCTAAGCATGGAGCTATGTTGTCAGTGGTACAGATGGACGCTACACAATACGCATTGTAAATGTATACTTATCAAAGGACCGTTACGTATTGTTGTACCGTGAGATACAACATTTCTAACTCAGTATTTTTAAAATATAAAAAGGTTTAAGTTCTACCTTGTGTCAGTTGAAATATTAACAAAATAACTGATAAATGGGGACCGGTAATTTGAACGTACTCCTTACACGAATGGTTTTGGCAGTGGAGGAACAATGTGTAGTTAATAGTAGCTAGTTAATCCTGGAGTTTTGTACAGACTTACTGTTCTTACATACAAAATAGGTATGTAGCCCTCGACAGCAGCCTTTAAATATTTATCACATGTTTATTTTAACATACCCTTTGAATAAAATATCAAATTACAAAATTCAGGGATGTTTTGATCAAGATTTTCGCAAACTGAACTTTCGAGTTGAAAAGAACAGCTATGTTGACCTAAATTTGTATGCATATTGCGTCTTGAATGGAAATAATTACACACTGAACGTCAATACCATTTCTATACTGAGTGTAATGTATGCTTCAGAAATTCTGTTTTGTAAAAAATTGAATACTGACTGAAATCACTGAACTTCAGTGTATTTTAGCTTGTCATATAGCTAAAGTAAACAAAGCTGTACACACAGTACAGATTGTACATAGATTGTATAAACTCCATTAAGGCCAAAGTACAACACGCCCTTTGACTACTGATAAAGATTGGAATATCAGTCGACAAAATGGTATGACAAAATATATCATTTGTCGAGAGAGAAAGTCCTACTCCTCTGTGTGACTGTGTACGGAATATTGATAATCCCACACTTTTACCAACATGACATGTGTGACATTGACATTGAGGTTCTTCAGATACACGGAGCAGTGGCGATGTAATGGACTGATCCACAGATTACAAACCAGGAAACAGCGACCTGTGTCGAGTCCTTCGCCTTGTCTTTCTAAACCCAATACCATTTTCTTTGTGATCAATCACCAACACCCAACCTTTTCTCCAGTAATTATGTTTTGATATCGATATGTTTAATATATCACCAGCATAAATTGGATCAGTGTGTGCAACTGTGGCGAATTAAGATAAAGTAGTGATCTTTCAAAATTCGCTTCAATTTGTCCGAATATTGAACTTGACTAAAGTTTTGTTTTTGTCTTGTTAAAAGGATGAAAGTATATTGCTGCACTGGTGTTTCTTTTATGTTGGTGTTTTCTAAATTGAGTTGTTTAATTTTAACTGCGCTCACTCCGCAGTTATCTAGAAATCTTGTTTGAATAACACATGTGCTTTCAAATTTGTCATGGGATAGACATTTGGCAGCGTCATTAGACAGGTCATTTATCAATAGTATTCCTTTTCCTTTCACCGATTAAAATGTTTTGATTATTCCAAAGTACTTTCGAGGTGATGTGCAGTTCAACAATCCCACCAAGCATTCAGTAAGTCACAGTACGATGTATTCAGAACCAGTGGAATGATAACGCTTCTTTTGATTTGGAAAATTAAATTAAAAAAAATATTTGCAGAGTTTAGGCAGATTTTCTGCAGTTTAGAATCAAATTTTGACAGAACTATGTTTATGAGCGCGTTTTGAGCCAATCCGTGTAATTCTATTTTTGTATATACTTACTTTCATTTCTGAAAATGGGCAAAAGCTGTCCAAAACTGAAGTACTGCAGATCCATCGTGAGTCTGGCAGTATCATCGGCAAACTGATTGAGTAGGTACTTAACATTCCCTTCATGCATTCCAAGAGCAACTTCCTCGTGACGAATGCTAGATAACTGTAACAGCTTTCCCCCCGTGTGTCCACAGCACCCATTACAGGTCTTAAGAGGCGACCAAATTGGACAAACTATTTGCCGTGGGCTGCGTTCCTGTGTCAGTGGAGGACGGCATTCGGGTGGTTGAGTGCACGAGGGGCCATCACACCACTCCGAACCTTGCTCCTCCTGGACATGTGGTAGAATTTGCCCGGTTCGCGGCTGGTCAAGACACCCCCTGACTGTGGCTCATGGGCCAACCTGGTGAAGGTGACCTTCTCCAATTTCTTGTCAAGGGCCGAACCATTCTGGCATTGAATCGGTAGACAAATACAGTTATTCATATCCCATTCACTTCAGTACAATCTCATTGTTACTCACCGGTTGAAGATATCACTGTTTAATAATTTTACAAAGTTATTACACATTACATTATGTTGCTGAAATGGACAGTAGTTATATGTCTTTTCGCGTCAACCACGTCGGTTTGAATAAAGTCAGGTTTGAAGAGGTCATGCTTTAATCGTAACATCATCGCAAAATGTACTAGTATCCACTCTGTCAGTGCTCAAAGCACACTAACAATATTGATTTTTTATGATGTTAACATAGTAGCTCAGTCCAATGTGCCATCTCCACACAAACACAGTAGCATTTACTGTAAAAAAAAGTCCGCCTAATTAGGATAAAAGATTCAATGACTTGGTGTGAAACGACCCGGAATATAGATTAAAACGACCCGAATTATAGATTTAAGTTTTGAGCGTTTTGAGATCAGATGAGATGAGTTGAAATAAAAGGTTAAGTCTGATGTGCCATCTCATCACAGACACAATAGCATTTACCTGATTGTTGTAAAAACACTGCCTAATTAGGATTAACAGACTTAAGCAATAATATCATTCTCCATGTATACTCAATTAGTTGGGCAGAAACAACTCATGATTAAGGGTAAAACAACGCCTAATGTGGGGTGAATTGGTCTAGTTTGGAACTGGGATGAAACAACCCGGATGAAACGACCGGGATGAAACGATCCGGAACCCTTCGTACCAATGCTTGTTGCATGTATGACATGTCCGATGAAAGATACGAAGCATCAATTTTCTTTGATTTTGAGAAAACCTTGGTACTACGTTGAAGTTAAACGTTAAATGAGTTACTTGGTTTTGAATTGAGAGGTCGTGTGCTTCTTATTATGTCACAGGCCCTTACAGATAGGCAGTTTCAAGTCTGGATGTGTTCAGTCCTGGTTGATCATGGATCAGGGTGTTCCACAAGGCAGTATTTTGCCAGTCGCGTTATTAAGTATTACAATAAATACTCTTTCAAAGTTTTTAAGCAATTCAGTTGATGGATACTTTTTCATGGATGATTTTGTTTCTTGTCGTGGTAAAAATACACAAACTATTCAGAGACAGTTTAAAATCTGTCACCACAACATCCATAGACTAGTTTAAATTGTCTTGTTAAGACCAATTGCTCACATTGTACACAGGCAGACGTGGTGGCATCAAAATACAACCTCTCAACTACCTTCAAATGGCACATTTGTCAAAGGCGTAAAGAAACCACGTAGTCAGATCTTTCACTATCATTCAACCTTAAAGGCACATTATTTTTACAAGCTTAAAAGCCAAAACGTTAAGACCCTCAATTTGCTGAAAGTACTTTCAAATTAAAATTCGGGAGGAGATCAAGGTATCCTCCTACAATTCTATCGCATCTTGGTTACAGCCATCGTATACGGTGGAGCCTGTAAAGTAACCTCCAACTAATTGATTTCGTCCACCACCAAAGTCAAAGACATTGTTTTCGATCTTTCAGAACCATTCATATCGACGGTGTTTACGTCAAGGCCGATGAGCCATCTTTATAACATCGCTGTATCAAATTATCAGTACAATATGTCACAACACTATCTAATCCTATTTAGTCAAACATTGCTTATAAATGTGTTTTGAGTTCCTCTTTGTGAGAATATGTACAATGAAAAATCATCCTCTATTCATGCCCCTGGTATGAAGAATAAATCCTCTACTTTCTCCTGTTGGCATTGGCCTACAAAATAGATCTCCGTCCCACCTTCTTTCTTCTCATTTTCGGCAGTTGGTGAGGTCACAAGTAGACCTAACATTGGCTCTATAATCAAAGTGGGGTAAAGTGTTTTAAGATTATTGTTCCGCTCAGATGTAATGTAAGTACTCGTTTTCCAAGTATATTCAACCTGACCACAATTTTTACCGTATTTTATACGTTTATTTAAATTATTGGCTACATTTGTCTAAATTGTCAGTAACTGAAGGGATTGTGCAAATGCATGAAGTCATTTGCTGTCATTTCGACAGGTAACCTAAGTTTGATTTTTTTTTTCATATATAAAAGTACAAATTTACAACTTTCATATTCACAATGTGACTGAAACACTGCTGATGTGTCTTAAAATGTAATCACACCTGCCTTCTGTTTTACCTAAACACAATGAAATGCAAAAGGTGGGACAACTACCAGACAAGGAATCTACACATGCGTACACATTCTGGAATTAGAAACTTAGACGTCTCTTTCAAAGGTTATCCACCACAGACCCCGATATACCACTACACACTGTTTCAAAGTATATAACAGACGGATACAGTGAGTGATTGAGTTTAGTTTTACGCCGCACTCAGCAATATTCCAGCTATATGGTGGCGGTCTGTAAATACCCGAGTCTGGACCATATAATCCAGTGATCAACAACATGAGCATCAATCTATTGGGAACCGATGACATGTGTGAACCAAGTCAACGAGCCTGACCACCCAATCCCGTCAGTCGTCTCTTATGACAAGCACAGTCGCATGGGTTGCTGAAGGCGTATTCTACCCCTCACCTTCACGGGTCCCAGACGGATACATTATCTTCGGTAATCCTCCTACTAATCAATGTTCAAATACAGAATCGTGTCATATTCAACAGAAAATGAATGAAATAATACCGGACGTCTTGTAGTGTGATAATTTCTGCTTTATTCTCTTAACGATGGATCTCATTGTTCTAAAATGCCATCCACTGTAAATTATTATGTGTAAATTATTATTGTAGCTAACTACTCTCTAAAAAGGTTACACATTTTGAAACGCAACGCAATATCTTAGATATGTAATTCCTTAATTACATTTATAATGTTCATGCATAGCTGCTTCTACACAGGTAGTGTACTAGCCACATGAAGAAACTGTGCATTGTTAAAATAGTATTATCCCAACTGATAAGTACGACAACAATGTCCAAATGACCACGTCACAATCTCCATAACGGGTATGGTGAATTTACAACTTGTTTTAGTCACGATATGGCTGAAATATTGCCGACGTGACTCAATGACTCATCCACTCACTCAATAACGGGTATGGCCACCATCGGCATTGAGTATACCAGTGCATCGACGACGCATAGAGCCTAAACGTGCAAGGAAAGCTTGTGGGATGTCACGCCAGATTCTCTTAAGTTCTGTTGCAAGGTCAAGGACGTTATCTGGCAGATGAGGAAGACGTCGTAGACGTCGATCCATCTCGTCCCAAACATGCTCTATAGGGGAGAGATCCAGTAAATTTGCAGGCCAAGGCAGTGAGTCAACGTCGTGGTGTTGCAAGAAATCCATAGCAACCCTTGCCGTATGAGGGCGGACATTGTCCTGTTGGAATGTTAACCCAGGGCCATGGCGTTGCAGAAAAGGAATTGCCACATGTCGAAGAATCTGATCCCTGTAGCCCACACCAGTTACGCTGCCCTGAGCAGCAGATGTTAGCCTTGGCATGCTATGCGCTTCAGTAGCCGTTTAATTTTTGAACGATCGCCAGAGCGGGTGTTGAGCTTTCCAAAGTGACAGTACTGTGTGGCATTCATTTGCTCTGTTTCTCTTTCCCGGAATGCACGTGCAACAACGTATTGCACATCTCAAGGACGAAACCACCGACGTCACGGAACGTAGCACGTGTATGCCTGTTGGATACATGTCACTAATCTAAGTTTAAATTACTACGTGTTTACACAGGTTTGATAAATTTTTAGTTACAATTTTTGCACGCAGAGTTTCTTTATGTGGCTAGTGTACATCACATTATGGCTCAGTCATTTGCAAATGTACGTAAATGGCACTTACCTATGATAGAATCCTTTTCGCGATTCAAGATGCTGTGTGTCAATGTCGGAGTCGTTTTTCTTATTAATTGAACAGGCAGACGTGTTGCCATCAAAGTCAAACGACTTACATCCTTTCCAACCAAGACATGCCTTCACACATTTTAGTAACGTCAGATTATAAAGTTTTTCTTGATCGTCAACATAAACTAACAAGTTGGTGTCTTGTTGCAGCATTGGCATTTTCGTGACATCAGTGCAGACATTGACGGCCATCCCAATGTGAATAAACAGACAAGTGGTTAAGAATGTCACCCCTTCCATGATTCCATGTGAAACGTGCTTTGCTACTGATAAAACCGTTATACAGATGGCACTTTGTATAGTATTATCTTAACTTGTCACGTGGTCCATGAATAAGATATCTAGCCAGTTGCAAGCTCCTGTTATTTATTCATGATTTACAGTTAGTAGGTCTTCTGTGCCTTTACCATTTGAAACAAGAGAAACACATTAATTTATTCATCGGAAATGACTTTTTAAACAAGTGACCATTGGCGAACATAAGCATCATGGCTTCATGACAGCCATTTCAGATTATCAGCCCTCATATAATTTATATTAGTATGAACATGTTATCACCTATATCATTACACACAACGTTTCAAATCTGCGAATCATTTGGATGTAAGATTTGCACAAGTTTAACCCTATGTAGAAATACACGAAGAGTCAATTCTGTATTCACACGTGTTTCACAGGACTGTAAATCTGGTCATTGTTTACATGTTTGTGTTTTCAAGCTTGTATAACAAACGTAAATGGTGTAAACGGTTTTTTAAATTTATGTCAGGTTTTGAAGGGCATACTTGGAAGATACCACTTACAAGTTAGGGTCCTGTTGCAACATTGGCATCCTCGTGACATCCGTGCTGACATCTACTGCCATTCCAAGGTGGATAAAGTGAAATGTTCCAGACATACTAGCGTGTGAAACACATATGGCGACAGAAAACACGGTCGTTCAGCTGTAGTTAATATCACCATTACACGTCTTTTGTTTCCTAAGTAACACATGAACAGACATCGAGCCCATTACACGACAGTTTTGGAAACCAGAGACCCACTTAATTATTTATTGTAAAAGGTTTTTTTCAAGTACATTTGTTCGTTAAGTCAAAAGAAAATTGATCATGAGACAGTAAAAAGGTGTGAGAAAAGAGAATCCTTTACTAAGGTTCTTAGGTACCTTGAAATTATCGATAGAGCTGCAAAAGTAGCAATCTCTATGCATGAAAATGCTCACATTTAGTTTAGTATATTTTTCTGTTAAAAATAGTATGTTTTATACACACTAGAGATTTTAGATGCTGTGTTCATGGACCTCATTCACAATTTGCCAACATCGTCGACTACCCACTGGCATTTGTTGAGTCATGATCCAGTCTGTAAACATATTTCAACACCTGAAGATTATCCAATACCGCTGCACCCCAGCAGAGTTCTTACTCGGATCTCCAAGGGTCGCGCCAAAGTGTAACAGGACAATCAAGAAGAGAATTTAAGTGATGCCGTCTGGCTAGGCGCACTACAATGTTTTCCATTTGCATCAAAAGGACAAGTATTTTTAAACCACACAGAGTTCAAGACAAATGGTGATTACATTTTTTATTAGACGTGTGTCCAAACAGCTTGTCAATACATTTTAAGTTTACTGACAGCATTATTCTACTACTTCTCAACCGACTATATATAGTAGAAATCAGAGGCGTGTTCAGAACCACGGCTGATCGCATGAGTCCAGCACAGACGCGAGCGCTTGATTTACGTTAAACCATTCGCAACCAACTATATATATATATGTTATCCGTTGACAAGCCGGATAGCTTTTCGTCTTCGTGTTTGAGGCTACGGGTCGAGTGGTGACGAATATCATTAAACAAGTATTAGACATGTTATGGATGTCAACTTCTTCTTTATTGTGGACACAACATTTCTTGGCTATTCCTTGCACCTCCCTCAGGTGGATACTTACTAATGATGATGGTTTGATTTTGCTCGTCCGGGCACAGACGTTCATGATGGAGCGGTCGCGGGCGATTCTGAACACGCCACAGACCTGACAGACCAGTAGTTCGTATACTATCTAAATAAATGAAACGAATAGGCGATTTGTATTTAAAAAAAAATTAAAAAAGGGCATTACCTATTGTGTGCAAAAACATGGTTGGTAACATGATTTTACACAACTGCACTGTACAAAATTTATTTTACCTGAAAATGTTGAGTTTTTTAGATTTCTTGCAAAACTTAGAAAGATCTTGCCACAACGCAACAGAAATCACCTTCCGGGTGAAATTGTCCACCAAAGAGTATTCACTGTCTGGCAATAAAAATCCAGATTACTTTCAGAAATTGGCATTCGTTTTGACGGAGTTTCACGTCAAGTCTTAACTCATCGACATTGAAAGAATGCAGGCACCGAGCCACAGCGAGCCACCTTCTCGTGGTGGGTGCTGGGTAAAGCTAAGTGCTCCCCGTTGTGGACACGGGGGCATATTTGGACCACCAACCCGTTTGCCGTGGGTTGCGGCCCTGTGTGAGTGGAGGAGGGGATCCTGGTGGTTGTAGGCATGGGAGCAGGACCGGTGTTCCTATTGCTCAGCACACCACTTCGTCCCTGACTTCACCTAGACGGTAGGTTGAATGGGCCCGGTTCAACCAATCGGCTGGTCTCGCCAAGCCCTGAGCATTACATTTTGTAACGTTGTAAACATTTTGAAAATTTTTATCATGCTATTTTTAGGACTAGGCGATTTTTTTTTAGAATTTTCAAAATTTCAAATAGTCTCACATTTTTGCCTAGAGTCGTATGCCCAGAAGGCGGTGGCTCATGGGCCAATCTGGTGGAACAATTAACCTTCTGTTTTTTCTGCTGGAATATATCATCCGGGTATCCTTGGTGCTGCAAGCTGGAGTCCCGTATGCTCTAGCATTGTCGCTGTGATACTCCGTGGTGGGTGGGGAGCTCGGATGATGACATGAAAAAACATACCCATGGCGTATGCCAGACAAACTTGACTTGGGTGAAAACGTATTCCCTTAAACCTTTCTCACCCGCTACATCTACTCAAACGCGAGAATCACTTCCTGGTGTGTCTCAAATACAATTAGAAACATCTCGTGATCTTGAACCATCTTCTCATTCATCGGCATTAGTCCTACTAAAAACCAAAGGTAGACAGCAAGATTCTTAAAAAAACTCAGTGGGAGAGCTCCGAAAGGGTCACAAAATATAATTCAGTTATTTAACAACACCAAAAAAAAAAAGATTTTCAGAATAATCTTATACAGTGGAATTGCAGAGGTCTAAGGACTAATTTTAATGAGTTGCAGCTCTTAGTCCAGTATTTAACACCATCAGCTTTCTCTCTGCAGGAGACTCATTTAAACCACACAGATACTTTTGACCTTCGTCATTACAAGGCACATCATTGCTTTTCACCTCCGGGTGACAGGGTCACGGGAGGGTCTTCCATCCTAGTCAAACAGAACATTTTCCATAGTCCCGTTTCATTTACTGCTGATCTTCAGGCTGTTGCAGTGTGCACGTTGCGTTCACATTGTGTTCTCTCTATATTTCTCCGCCTTCAACGTTTCCCAAAACCGATCTTCAAGCTCTGTATGATCAACTCCCGAAGCCCTGTATTGTAATGGGAGATCTGAATGGGCACAACCCGTTCTGGGGAAGTGTAAGTACAAACGCTAAAGGTAAAAATTACCTATGAGACTTTTTGTTCTGATAATGATTTATGTATTTATAATGAAGGTTCCAAGACATATTTACACCCTGGTACAGGAACCTATTCTGGTCTTGACTTTTCAGGCACAATTTCAGAAATGAATGAAATTAAATGAATTCGAGTGGTCAGTACACGATGACATCTGTGAAAGTGACCATTTTCCTATTATACTAAAACCTGTGCTGCAAAACTTAAACCTGAACGTTTTATTGACGTTCCTGATACTATTAAATGTTTTTCTGATGAACTGAATTCCACAGCTGATGAGCGTATACCAATTCCTCTGCAGTTCCACATATTCCAAAACCATGGTTCAACGGTGACTGGAAACAAGCTAGGAAGGCAAGGAAAAATGCAGAACATTATATCCGTCACCATCCTGTGGTGCATAATTTAAACAAATTCAAATTTTTTAAATGCTAAAGCGCGGCGTAATTTTAAACAGAATAAACGCAAATCTTGGCAAAATTATGTATCTAAAATAAATTCACGGACACCCATGTCCATGATATGGAACCAGAAAATTAAGGGTAAACTTACTAAATCTAGTGTCCACCATCTCAAACATTTAGATCAATTGCTTACTGATAAATCAGATATTGCAAATAAACTGGGTGAAACTCTTGCCAAACACTCTTCCTCTTCTACTTATGTGCCTTAATTCCAACAATACCCAACACAACAAGGAAAGAAAACTATTAACTTCAGTTCTGATAATGGGGGAGACTATAATGAACTATTTTCTATTCATGCGCTCTATACCGCTCTTGACCAAGCCCACGATACAGCTACAGGAGCTGATTATCAACTCCTGGAAAACTTACCAGAATACTGTCTTCAAGCTCTGTTGAATATTTATGATGATATTTGGACATCGGGTAGCTTTCCTCCCTCATTGCGTGACACTATAGTAGTACCGACACCTAAACCTGGACTTGATCATACGGATCCGTCCAATTATCGACCAATTTCACTAACTAGCTGTGTTTGCAAGACCATGGAACTCATAAATAATCGACTTGTTTGGTACTTGGAAACAAATAATTTTATAACCGACATAAAATGTGGTTTCCATAAAAATAAAAAGCACTGTCGATAACATAGTGCGTTTGGAATCATTTGTTAAGAACGTTCTAATCAATAAGCAACACGCTTCGTCTATCTTTTTTGATCTTGAGAAAGCATATGATACAACAATTTTAATAGATTTACATGACTTCGGTTTTCTTGGTCGTTATATATTATTATCGTTATTTATAGCCAACGTTTTAGTGACAGACAATTTGAAGTCCGAGTGGGTTCTACCCTGTCTGATCATTACAATCAGGATCAGGGTGTTCCACAAGGCAGTATTCTGTCCGTCACACTTTTTAGCATAAAGATAAATAGTTCATCGAAAGTTCTAAACAATTTAATTGATGGTTCGTTATTTGTGGATGATTTTAATATTTCTTATCATGGGAAAAATATGCATACCATTGAACGCCACCTGCAGTTATGTTTAAACAAAATAGATAAATGGTGTCTTGAAAACGGCTTCAAAATTTCTAAATAAAAAACTCATTCAATACATTTGTGTCGTAAATATAAACCACACAAGGGCCCAGAACTGTTTATAAATGGCACTCCCATCAAAGTTGTCACGGAGGCCTGATTCGTAGGTCTGATTTTCGACTCCTTAAAAATAAATGTCTGAAGGCGCTTGATTGATTGAAAGTCGGGTCTAATTCAAAGTGGGGAGGTGATCAAGCTACCCTTCTACACTTATAAAGATCACTTGTGCGTTCGAAGTTTGACTATGGCTCAGTTGTATATGGTGGAGCCTGCAAAAGCAACTTAAAACTATTAGATTCTGTCCATCATCACGGTCTAAGACATTGTCTTGGCTCCTTTCGAACTTAACCTGTTGACAGCCTTTATGTCGAGGCTGCTGAACCATCTCTTGAGCAGCAACGTATAACATTAGCTTTACAGTATGTAACAGAACTATATTCCATTGAGTCAAACCCTGCATATAACTGTGTTTTCAATCCTCTGTATGAGGATTTATACTATAAGAAATCTTCTCTTGTGCCGCCTCCTGGTTTAAGAAAAAAACAATTTATTTCTGCTTAAAGCATTGACCTGGATGATATAGCCCCTTTCCGTCTTCTTTCTTCTCCTCCATGGCAATTGCTTAGGCCCAAAAGTGGACCTAACATTGACCACATTTAAAAATCAGAAACTAATGACTTACAATATAAACAAGAATGTAATCAATTATAACATAAATACAGCAATTATAAATCCTTATTTACAGATGGATCCAAGAACGGTGGCGCAGTGGCTATTAAAATATTTCTTGTAAACATCCACTTTTAATTGAAATTATTGAATTGTATAATAATCTTGCTACTGGCCAATATGACCTCGTCTTCTGTTGGTTACCCAGCCATGTACGCATTTCTGGTAACACAATGGCCGATCTTGCTGCTAAGACAGCATTCAACAAATCTGTGACACCACTTTTTATTCCATACTCTGATTACAAAGCTAGCATTAGAACTTACATCCGTGATCTGATGCAGAACAAGTGGGACACCCAAGTAGGTATAAATAAATTACATGAAAAAAAACCCTATATTGGTTACACCTACTTGGGTTGTCAGTCCAGATTTGAAGAGGTTATTTTACGACGATGTCGTATTGGCAATACTAGATATACACATGCATACCTGTTAAAAGGTGAATATCCTCCGTTTTGTATCCTTTGTGATGAGAGAGTCACGGTCAAGCATATCCTGCTTGACTGTGTTGAATTCTCCATCCTAAAGGATGAGTATTTTACAGTCAAAACAATTAAGGACCTTTATAACACAGTTAGCTCTCATTTAATTATTGTGTTTTTTTAAAGGAAATTGATTTCATCGTTGAATTATGAGTAGTATGTTCTGTAAATAGATGTATTTTAATTATTGGTAGTTTAGAATAGTAACTTGAATTATTAGTGGCTGTACCCTCAAAGAGGGTTGAAGTATTGTAAAATTATTGCCCTACTGAGACGGTACGTAAGTCCCAAACTCAATGTACCAGGATTTTTAAGCGTAGTATTTGTGTTATTTTAATTTTGGCTAAAATTTCTTACAATCGCCAGCGGCTGAGGGGATGGTGTAAATCCAACTAGGGCCCATGCAGGTAGCAAAGTTACTGAAGTCCCCATGGTCCCTAGTGTGGTGATCTCTGTTGTTGGCGATCTATAGCCTGTTTTTATATTGTATTGTCCATGTAGTGATAGCAGTTTTAACCTTCCACTCTAGTCTTAATTTCACTTGTGATATTCTAGTTGTTTTACTGTCCGTCGTTTGACATGTTTTATAATATACATATAGTCCTTTTAATTACATTATTGTATTAAATGTTCTCGTCACGATGTGGCTGAAATCTTGCCGATGTGACGTTAAATGTTAACTCCCTCACTCACTGAAAGATTACAATCTTCTGGTGCCAGACGTCTGAATGTTAGTCTGAGCAAGATATCATGGCTTGCAGTAACCGAAAGGTGTAACAATTGTAACATATGTCATATTTGGGATTACACTTTCTTAGTCAAGTACAAATTCTAGTACTTTTTTGTCTGAGTCACATACGTAAGTAAACGTTGTTATTCAAGTGAGATTTTATGCGTTAAATGTAATAGCAATCAAGTGGAAGATGAATATCATGTGTTATTTGTGTGCAAGCACTATCGAGACCTGCGAAATAAATGTCTTCCAAAGTTACGTACCTGGTACAAGGATCAAGATCTTATGCTAAATCTATTAAATTCTAAGGAAGAAGATATATTAAATCTGCTGTTTTAAAAGATGTGTCTATTTATAGATGGAAAACGTGATATGTAAATTTTTAAAAAATATATTACTCTGCGGTGGGTCGTTTGGCCTAAAGTACTGTCAGTCTTTCAGTCTGTTTTTTGACTGACTGAGCGCCCTTCTAGCAGTTACTTAGAAGCGATTAACATTTACAAGCGTGTAATTGTGTACAAATATCGACATGCATTACCAGTACTACTTGTAGTAAATGACGGTTCAAAATTCATAGTAATGCTTGCATTAGGCTTGAAAGTAATGCCACATCGCGACCTTTTGTGAATCTCCAAATATCTACGGTCATTGTTTGAAGCTGTTCCTTCTGTTCAAGTACGCCAATGGCTTAACCAAAACAAGCTTCGCATATATTTCGTGTGAAACCATTTGACCATATGTAAAGACAAGAACGCTTATCCTCACAGAATAGACAAAAGATGGCATTTGTCGATAAACATTAACAATGAAGTTCATTAGCTATATGCGCACTCAATTAGTATCTTGTTCTTCACTGATTGATGGTTTCAGAATCGTTCGATTCCCATATTACTGTTCAACGGTCAAACAAATACAGGGGATGGATAAATGGAGAAAATACAGCCTTTTAATGTGGTTTAAAAATAACTTAGTTAATGCATTGGAACATGTATTGGTTACAGCAGGCTTTTTCCAAGAATCAGACATCCCGTCTTAACAGTTTCATTTTGTTTCTTGAGCTTCAGATTCCATGGATCGAACGGGTGTATATCCCTATAGGTCAGACATGTTAGTTAGGTAAGTGATTCCTCGAGCAATCTGGGTTTATAAATATATTCATACAGACGTGCACGCAGATACAAATACGCATATGGAGAGAGAGGAAGAGGCATACATGCATTATATACATACATACTGAACAATTTCGCATGGTAAGTAAACAGAAAATCAATGCACTTATAAAACCTTATTATATAACTGGAATGATGAAAACACTCTCATAAGGTTGCGACAACTTCGCCATGTACTAAGCTGTAAATAATACAGATGGTTCCAAATTAACTGACATTTAAAACGTACTTGCTTCCAAATTGTTGATGCATTTAGAGACTAAAAATACATTTAAAGATATGCAAGGATAAGCAAATATACGTAAATGTCATTTACCTATGTAAGTATCCATCTCGTGTTACACGTTTTGTTGGAGGGAGGTCCGAGCTGTTTCTCATATTGAGTGAACACGCGGAGTCTTCGGTATCAAAGTCAATGGATTTACATCCCGACCAACCAAGACATGCCCTCACACATTTCAGTAAAGTAATTTCTCGAAGTGTATATTGATCAGTAACTAACACTAACAAGTTGGTATCTGGTTGCAGTATTGGTACCTTCGTGACATCAGTGCAGACGTTGCTGGCCATGCCAAAGTGAAAAAAGAGCAACATTGGAAAACATGTCGTCCCTCCCATAATGCAGATGTTGTGGCGTGTCTGTGAAACGCGTTTGGCCATTGTTGTATAGATGAAGTGAGTAGCATGGTCACTTGGTCGCATGATTAATGAGTGAACATAATTATACATCTAGCCAATTACAAAATAGGTGCTCGCTGAACTTATTATGCATGATTTATGAATGGTCAATGTATCAATGTACACCTTTTGTATGTGTTAGTTATTTACTGAAAATGAGTACATGTGTATATTAGCTCTATCAACAAAAGACTATGTTGACGTCAGTAAGTAGTTAGACCAATGGTTTTTATGATTCCAGTGCCTCAAAATGGAAGGCGACAATGAATTTTCATGCTAATTTCCACAGACCAGTCTGATTAATTTTCATAAATACGACGATTTCATATGTTAACTATATTGACCTGATTAATAACTTGTAATTTTTAGGTAGTGTCTTCAACCACGATTTATGACTAGTCAATCTACTTAGAAACAATTGAACATTTTTCATTCATTCACTACAAATTTCACATGCACAGTTAATGTGGTCAAACATACCCATTTCTTCGATGGAATGGTTTGTAAGGAAATTATGGCAGCTACCTCAAGTCTGATTTCTTGTCTATATAACAAACAGGACAAGTTACTTCAAGCGAAACGTTTAAAGTGACGCACTCATAAGGTACAATTTACGATAACGCACAGGGGCCACCGGCCCATTATACATGTACCCAGCATGATAACGACTATTTGGCTTCCCAGGTTAGGCGGGTGATTTTGTGTGCTTGTTCTAGTATATGGAATTTCTTAAGGAAGTGACATCCCAAATATAACATATGTTTCACTTGACCTCTTTCTATATGGCATCGTGTAATCATGCATAGTAGGAATTACAAAAGCATAAATAACTGACTAATGGGACTAATACTCAAGTGAATAAAAGAGGAGAACCCTTGGTGTATCCGTCATACTACAACATGCGTTATCATAAAGACACAATTGTGACTGAACTGGAAATTGCAAATGTCAGCTATTTTACCTTAAACTATTTAGAGGATATCCCTTGAATCGATGATTCAATTTCATTTCACAAAATAAAGAAATGAACTGTATGAGAAAATAGCGAGAGAATTAAAAAATGCCCACAAATAAAAAAGTAATCTCGATGATCTTCCATGATATGCCGAGTTTTTGGCACTATTGCTTTTACAAAATTCCATATTTTTTATTATGTTTCACGTGGAAATCGAATGCCATTTGTTGTTTAACGCCGCACTCAGCAATTTTCCAGCTGTATAGCGGCGGTCTGTAATTGATCGAGTGAGTTAAGATTTATCGTCACATCGGCAATAGTTCAGTCATATCGTGACGAGAGTGATTAATTACAAAACTACATGTTAATTAACGGCACGTTATGAAAATCTGTCAAGGAAGGACAGTAAACGCAACTAGAATATCACAGAGAATTTAAAACTAGTAATTAGTTCTAAAACAGTTCAACCATAGAGGACAATACAACAAAAATAGGCTATAGACTGCCAACAACTGAAGGTAGATCACCATACTAGGTGGGGACACGGGGACTTACATTACTTTTGCTGGACCCTAGCTGGATTTACACCATCCCCTCAGCCATTGGCTTTTATGCGGAGAATTAGCCATACATTAAAATGACATGAACACTACGATTAAGAACCTGGATAACTTAAATTTACATCAAATGTTTTGGGACTTACGTACCCTCTCAGGAGGACAATAATTTTACAGTACTTTAACCCCCTTTGAGGGTACAGCCACTAACAAATTGAGTTACCAATTTAAACTTACAAATCAGTTAACAGATCTAATTTTCTTAAAAATCCTATAATTAAATGAGAACTAGTATTGTTAAAAAGACCCGTTCATTGTTCTTGATTTGAAATAGTTGTCCCTTGTGATATACTTGACTATACTTTCATCACAAGGGATACAGAAAGGAGGATCCTCACCTTTTAATATGTATTCGTGCGTGCATCTTGTGTGGTAATGCGACATCGTCGCATGATGACCTCTTCAAATCTGACACCCCAACTGTTTAATTCATTATACTCTTGTTTATATTGTAATTCACTAGTTTCTGATTTTTAAATGTAGTTAATGTTAGGTCAACCAGAGGCCCAACCAATTACCAACAAGAAGAAAGACAGGAAGGAGCTATATTTTCCAGCTCAATGCCGACAGCAGCAATAAATGGCTAAATTCTGAGCCCAAGCGACGGGACAAGAGAAGACTTTTTGTTTTACAAATCCTCATAGAGAGGATTGAAGACACAATTATATGCAGGGTTAGAATCGGTAGAGGATAGTTTTGTGATGTATTGTAAAGCTAAGTTTATGAGGCGTTGTGTAAGAGGTGGTTTATCTGCCTGACGTGGAGACTCTCAACAGGAGAGGTTCTAAAGGACCCAAGACAAAGTCTTAGACCTTGATGGTGTACAGAATTTAATAGTTTAAGGTTGCTGTTGCAGGCTCCACCATAAACGATGGAGCCATAATCGGGTTTTGAAGGGATCAGTGATCGATATAGATGTAAGAGGCCTAGGGTAGTTTGATCCCCTCCCCACTTCGAGTTGGAAACAACCTTCAATAAACTTAGTGCCTTCAGAATTTATCTTTAAGAAATTTTATGTGCGGTAAGAAGGTTAAAATGAGAGTCGAAAATTAAACCCTCCTTTACAACTTTGATGGGGATGCCATTTAAAAACTTCAGGGTCCTTATACAAAAGTGTATACAATTAGTTTTGGTCTTAGAAAATTTAAAGCCGTTTTCAAGACACCATTTATTTATTTTATTTAAACACAACTGTAGTTGCAGTTCAATATTATGCATATTTTTACCTCGAGAAGAAATATTAAAATCATCCACAAAAAGTGATCCGTCAATGGAATCGTTTAAAACCTTGATCTTACTGTTCATCTTAAAAGTAAATAATGTAACAGACAAAATGCAGCTTTGTGGAACACCCTGATCCTGATTATAATGGTCAGACAGGGTTGAACCCACTCGGACTTGAAACTGTCTCTCAACTGTGACATAAAATGAGCTAAACGACCTCTCAACCCCAAATCATGTACATCCTTGATAATGCCATGCTTCCAGGTGGTATCATACACTTTCTCAAGATCAAAGAATATCGATACAGCATGTTGTTTATTCACTATAGCATTTTTAACGAAGGATTTTAAACGTACCAAATGATCAATGGTTTTCAGATACCAAATTAATCCGTTATTTAACATTTGCTCCATGGTTTTGCAGACACAGCTGGTTAAAGATATCGGTCTGTAATTTGAAGGATCAGTATGATCCTTACCAGGTTTGGGTATAGGGATTATTATGGCATTACGAAATGAAGGAGGAAATATTTCAGATGTCCATATTTTATCAAATATATCTAAAAGTGAGACCAGACATGGTTCAGGCAAGTGTTTCAGTAACTGAAATCACCCGCTGCAGTGTCATGAGCTTGCCGGAGAGCTGTGTATAACCTAGGACAATCGGAATTGAACCACGTTTTCCGTACATGTGGAGCGGTAGAGGACCTTGGCATGCACTCATCAGCTATTTCATTTAAAGTGTCAGAACAAACGTGAATAAGATCAGATACATCACTGAAACATTCCGGCCTTAGTTTAGATGTGCATATTTTAAAGAAGGACCAGTCTGCCCTGGAGAAATTCCATCTAGTATAAGGATGGATTAATTTGTGATATGATAGTTGGAAAATGGTCACTTCCACAGAGACCATTGTAGACTGACCAATCAAATTCATGTAAGAGGTTTGAGTCTGCAAGACACAAAGGACAAGGTATGATAGAGGCCATTATTGGCCCACAACATGTCATGATTATCAAAATTTTACAACACAATAATTTTAGCATAAAAGGAGCTAAACTAATTGTTGAAGTTACCTCCAATTGCATTTTTATGTTTTTGGTGTTGTTAGTTTTCCTCTTTGAAGACCTCAAAGTTAACATATTTTACAATATCTTCTAGAAACCTACATTTTCTGATTTTCAGAGTGGTAGAAAAGTGTGAGCAAAAGCGTGACCCATCCCAATTTTTTCACCACATATGAAGAGAGTAAATTAAAATGCACACCTAAAAAATTGTGGTGGGTCACGCTTTTGCTCACATCAAAATCTTTAAAAAAGTACATTTTTTCGGTTTATGAAATTGCCCCATACAACATCTCAAAAAATAAACATTGACATAAACTAACATCTTTAAAAACAATCCATCACATTTACACATCTGTGCCATGATACATTATATTTTGAATGGTTTTGTTATCTAAAATACACATATCAAACATCTTTATTAAAATTTTCAATATCATAAGGCACTCACAAGGCTGATTTATGAGAGGTAAACATTGGTTTGGGGTTGTTGGTCTCTGCGAGAAAAGTAAGAAGATGTATGAAGATTTTCAAAATATGATCAAGCAATACTGTAAAGATGAGAATCTTTGTTATTATGTAAGAATTTGATCATAGTTTTTCTATCATCTGTGTATCAAACACCTTTGAGTCCCCTGTTACTGTCAAAATAACACTGTCATTCAACAGGATTGCCATATATAAACATATGGATTTTCCAAGACCTTATGTACCTTGATGTTTTCAATGACATATTAGATTTAACCAAAATGACTACAAATAACTGTATGAAAAGGATTTTTTTAGCTAGAATAAGAACATTGTATCAAGGTCTAGCAGATGATGAACACAAGCAGACGTCAAGTCATACATAGTTGTAAAGTGTAATATATAAGCTTAAATTCACACAGGGAGGCAATGGAATATGTAGCCTAATGGTTGCAACAGTGGACTGTCGGCATTTTTTGTTATCAGACATGCAAGTTCAAATCCATGTAACTTTTCTTTCTTTTTTTCAAAGTTTGTTTATCAAGTCTACAATGTTTAATTAAACTGTTTCGCATCAAATCCAAATATTGTAATTTGTTTTCATAAGTTTGGTAATCTATGTTATAACACTGGTGAAATAAGCTTTAATTAACATCATGTAAATCTTTTCTTGAGACACACTGACCATTCACCTTTTCAAGTCAGTCTAGTTGCCTTTGTACCCAATATTTTAAATTCATATTTTAGATATTTTGATCAACTTTAGGTTTATACACTTTTGAATACTGCAGTTCTTGAGAGTGAATCACATACTGAGATTGATGACTGTGTGAATGAAAAGTAATAGTGGATGTTTTTTATCTTTAAAGTGGATAAGTAGTGAATAATTACTCTGTGAAGTCTTTTGAATACTGACTTTAACGTGTGCATGGTGTTGATATGTACCTGCACTTACAATGAAATTTCACCTGAAAGGGTCCCCTTTGAGGTCAAGACCTGTGATTTTTAGTGCAACATGGTTGGCTATTGTATTAACATATGATGATTGAGATGATAACTGTATATTTGCTAAAACTGGTTGTAAATGCTGACTTGTAACACTTACTAGCTGGAATGAAGCTGTGCCCAAAATGTAACTTTACCCAAATCAGGCTCCTGTGATTCTTAGTACAACATGTTTGTCATCATGCTTACATGTTGTACAATGAACCCATGGATTACATTTGCAAAGAATGCTGTGAATAATGACTGAGTTTTGGGGACACAATTGGCAAGTAATTGAATTAACAATGTTTTGCAACCCTAATTGGGCCCCTTGCGGTTAAAACAGTATGATTGACATTGATATGTTTTTCAGCATGACTACCTGTCGTAAAACTGCGTTAATTTGTATGTACATAAATTGACAGTTGTAAATAAGCCATTATGGCACACTGATATTTCAGACTTTGTGTTATTTTTCATGGGAACTGATAAAACCCATTCTGGGCCCCCACTGCAGTAAAATTACACCTCAGAACATATAAAATATAGCATTTTTATGCAAAGCTAACTTGTCTCTAAACAAATAACATGTTTTCAGCCAATTCTGTTAGTGGGCCAAAAACCACCCTTATCATACCTTGTCCTTTAGACAAGAGTAAGTGTCGGTTACAGGATGCAAATAAGTGCTGGAATCGTCATTATACAGACACAAGTCGTTATTGGTAATTTACCTTTAGAGTTCGTGTTTGTACCACCAGAGCGGGTTATGGCCATGAAGATCACCCGTTACAATGCAAGATTTAGGAAGTTGGTCATATAGAGCTTGAAGATCAGACTGCTGGGGTGCTGAAGAAGGCGGAATGTACAGAGAGCATAGTGTAAAGGTGACGTGAAGAGTTAGTCTCACTGGAGATTCGTCGTGCGTGTTACAGGACTATGGATAACATCCTCCAGTGGTTCTGACACCCGGAGATGAAAGATATTTATATGCAACGAACGGTCGTAAATTAAAAGTGTCCGTCTGCTTCAAATGGGTTTCTTGCAGACAGAAAGCTGAAGGTGCATAATCCTGGACTAATAGTTTAAGTCATGAAAATTGGCCCGTAATCATCTACAGTTTCACTGTACTATTGTATTCTAGTAAACTATCTTTTTTGGTGGGTTGATTGGGGATCTAACCCGCACTTTTTTGGAGGGTGACAAGCTATGTGCCCGAGGATGGATGTTATCAGATACGTCCATATCTTCAATCTCAGGCATATCTGCAAATAGGCGATCTCGGTCTCGTACAATACCTTTACTGGTGTTCAGAGTTCTGTGTGCAGAAACCTTAACCGGAACTCCAACAAACGTTTCAGTGGACAACAGGTTAGTTCCTTGCTGTTTGCTATTACATTCAAGATATAAACACCCTGAACGCAAGCGTTTGGGGATGTACAAATCAACGTTAAGATTGCAGTAACCTGCCATGACTGATTTTGACGCATTTGTGCAGAATAGGAAAATAGATAAGTGTTAGCTGGAACAACCTCATTATTTTTCCAGCTTGAAAATCTTTTACTCCTATCACTCCTTGATCCTTCATTTCCGATACAATGTCAAACTCAGTCATATCTGCAAATAGACGGTCTTGATCTCTTACAATACCTTTACTGGTGTTCAGAGTTCTATGTGCAGAGACCTTAACCGGAACTCCAACAAACATTTCAGTGGACAGCAGATTGGTTGCTTGTCGTTTTCTATTACATTCGGGCACCCGTGGCGAGCCACCTCCTCGTGGTGGGTGCTGGGTAACGCCAAGAGCTCGCCGACACCCCCGTTGTGGACCCGGGGGGATATTTGGTCCACCAACCCGTTTGCCGTGGGTTGCGGCCCTGTGTCGGTGGAGGACGGGAGTCTGGGGGTTGAGGGCACTGGGGGCCTGCAATCGTGTTCCCTTTGCCCAACATACCCCTTCGACCCTTACTTCACCTAGACGGGTGGTTGAATGGGCCCGGTTCAACCAATCGGCTGGTCATGCCAAGCCCTGTGTATGGACTATATATATGTCAATGCACAAATTTTATTTGGAATTGTTTGATTTTCGGACTTGGCCTTATTATTACAGTGGCATTATTTGGATTTTGTAATATGATAATTTGTACTTGAATTTTGCCTAGAGTCTTATGCCCAGAAGGCGGTGGCTCATGGGCCAATCTGGTGGATTAGTTATTCATAATTCTTCCGCTAGAGTATATCATCTGAGTATCCTTGGTGCTGCAAGTCGGAGACCCACTTGCGTTTAGCACTGTCCTTGTGATACTCCGTGGTGGGTAGGGAGCTCAGATGATGAAATCTAACTAACTAAACATGGCTTACGAAACCCCTCAAAAAAAGAGCAAACGTCAACTTGATACTGATCCCGTTGAAACTGACCACAGACTGCCCAACTCAATTGATTACTGGCCACGTTTTCTTGTTGTTGAGACTATTGACAAGACCCCTTTAAAGTTGAATCCTTTTGCCGTAACTAAAGGTATACAAGGCATCGCTGGTGATGTTAAAAACATTAGGCGATTACGTTCCGGTGCCCTTCTGGTTGAGTGTGCAAAAAGACAGCAAGCCACCAATCTTATGAGCACAAAATCTTTTGTCGGCATTCCAGTTACGATCTCGGCTCACAAAACACTCAACACGAGCACAGGAATTGTCAGGGACCGTGAACGTTTGTTTGCTGACATGTCAGAACTTGACATTGCCTCAGAGATGAAGGAGCAAGGTGTCCTTTTTGTCAAACGTTTTACAACCCGTAGAAATGATGCTACTGTCAACACAAACACATATTTGTTTTCTTTCTCTTCTCCAAATGTTCCAAAATCACTGAAAGCAGGATACTGTAACATCCAGGTTGAAATGTACATTCCAAACCCTCTTCGATGTTTCAAATGCAAAAAGTTCGGCCATGGGGTTAATAACTGCACATTGTCTGTTGTTTGTGCTCACTGTGGTGAAAAGACACATACAACAGAAGATTGTGACAGTAACGTTAAGAAATGTACAAACTGCACTGGTGCCCATTCATCCTTTTCTAAAGAATGTCCTGTCTGGAAGTTTCACATGGAGATCAACAAACTAAAATTCACCCGAAACATTAGTTTTGCAGATGCCAAAAAACTGGTCCAAAGTTCTGAACCTAAAGAAAGCTATGCTTCTATAACTAAAACACCGTCAGAAGCAAGGATTACAAAATCAACCACAAGCTGTCAAACTGACTTGACGTGGATTACATCAGAAGCTCCTCTGATTACTTCACCTACAATATCTACCCAAACGCCAGAGTCACATTCGTCCCAAATCCAATCAGTAGCATCATCTGATCATGAGGCATCTTCTCAGTCAACTCCAAAATCTTCGGAAACCGTTAAAACTAAACCTAAAAGGCCAGATCCTTTGAAAAAACTAAGTGGCAGAACCCCGAAAGGGTCACAAAACAAGATTCAGTTGTTTAATAAATATGGGTCACTTGAAGACATGGACGTTTCTGAAAACGTCCATTCTAGGGCACATAGCTTGTCGCCCACCAAAAGAGTGCGGGGTAGATCCCCCATAAATCCCCCTAAAAGATAGTTTATTCCAATAATATTGTACAGTGGAACTGCAGAGGATTGAGGACTAATTTACATGAATTACAGCTATTAGTCCAAGATTTTACACCTTCAGCAATATGTCTCCAAGAGACATATTTAAAACAAACAGATACATTTGACCTTCGTCATTTTAATGCATATCATTGTTTTTCACCTCCGGGTGATAGGGCCACTGGAGGATCATCCATTCTAGTGAGACAAAACGTTATTCAAAGCCCTGTTAACCTAATACTAATATGCAGGCTGTTGCTGTGAGAATTACTTTACATGTAGCATTGACGCTATGCTCTCTGTATATTTCTCCGTCTTCGACGTTTCCTAAAACCGATCTTCAAGCTCTATATGACCAACTCCCAAAGCCCTGTATTATAATGGGAGATTTAAATGGCCACAACCCACTCTGGGGTGGTGTAAATACAAACACTAAAGGTAAGTTGTTGGAGGACTTTTGTTCCGACAATGACTTATGTATTTATAATGATGGTTCCAACACATATTTACACCCTGGTACAGGGACCTATTCTGCTCTCGACTTGTCATTGACAAATTCCGAACTATTAAACGAATTCGAATGGTCAGTCCACGATGACCTCTGTGGAAGTGACCATTTTCCTACTATGTTAAAAGCTGTAACTCCATCTGATGTTCCTCCATCATCAAGACGAAATTTTAAAAAGGCTAACTGGGCTTTATATCAAACACTGTGTGCTGCTAAACTTAAACCTGAACGTTTTATTGACGTTCCTGATGCTATTAAATGCTTTTCTGATGATCTGAATTCCATAGCTGATGAGTGTATACCAAAGTCCTCTGTAGTTCCACACATAAGAAAACCATGGTTCAACGATGAGTGCAAATAAGCTAGGAAGGCAAGGAAAAAAGCAGAACATTATTTCCGTCGCCATCCTATGGTGCATAATTTAAATAAATTTCAAATTTCAAATGCTAAAGCACGGCGTACTTTTAGACAGAACAAACGCCAATCTTGGCAAAATTATGTATCTAAAATAAATTCTCGGACACCCATGTCCAAGGTATGGAACATGGTCCAGAAAATTAAAGGTAAAGGTACTATATCTACTGTCCATCATCTTAAACATGGAGATCAATTACTTACTGATAAATCATATATTGCGAATAAACTGGGCGAAACTCTTGCTAAACATTCTTCCTCTTCTAATTATGTACCTAAATTTCAGCAGTATCAAAAACAACAAGAAAAGAAAACTATTAATTTCAATTCTGATAATGGGGAAGATTATAATGAAACGTTTTCTATTCATGAACTCCATACTGCTCTTGATCAAGCTCATGACACTGCTACAGGAGCTGATAACATACATTATCAATTCCTGAAACACTTACCAGAAACCTGTTTAGAGACGCTCTTATCTATTTTTGATGATATTTGGACTTCAGGTAAATTTCCTTCTTCATGGCGTGATGCCATAGTAGTACCAATACCTAAACCTGGACGTGATCACGCGGATCCGTCCAATTATCGTCCGATTTCATTAACTAGCTGTGTTTGCAAGACCATGGAACGCATGATAAATAATCGACTTGTTTGGTACTTGGAAACCAATAACCTAATCACAGATATACAGTGTGGTTTCCGTAAAAATAGAAGTACTGTCGATCACTTAGTGCGACTGGAATCATTTGTGAAAAACGCACTAATTCGTAAACAACATGCTGTGTCTATCTTTTTTGATCTAGAAAAAGCATATGACACAACCTGGAAATATGGCATTTTGAGAGATCTACATGATTTCGGTTTGCGAGGTCGTTTGCCTCAATTCATAGCCAACTTTTTAAATGACAGACAATTTCAAGTTCGCGTAGGTTCTACTCTGTCTGATCATTATAATCAGGATCAGGGTGTTCCACAAGGCAGTATTTTGTCAGTCACACTTTTTAGCATCAAGATAAATAGTTTGTCAAAAGTTTTAAACGATTCAATTGATGGATCATTATTTGTGGATGATTTTAATATTTCTTGTCGTGGTAAAAATATGCATACTATTGAACGGCAACTGCAAATGTGTTTAAACAAAATAAATAAATGGTGTCTTGAAAACGGCTTTAAATTTTCGAAGTCCAAAACTAATTGTATACATTTTTGCAGAACATATAAGCCACATAAGGACCCAGAACTATCTCTAGATGGCACTCCCATCAAGGAGGCCAAGTTCTTGGGATTAATTTTTGACTCACATTTAACGTTTCTACCACATATCAAATCCCTCAAAACTAAATGCCTGAAGGCACTTGACTTGTTGAAAGTCGTTTCAAATTCTAAATGGGGAGGGTACCAAGCTACCCTCCTGCAGCTTTATCGATCACTGATCCGGTCAAAACTTGATTATGGCTCCATTGTATATGGTGGAGCCTGTAAAAGCCACCTGAAACTTTTAGATTCTGTTCACCATCAAGGTCTAAGACTTTGTCTTGGCTCCTTTCGAACTTCACCTGTTGACAGCCTGTACGTTGAGGCCGATGAGCCATCTCTTGAGCAGCGACGTATCAAATTAGCTTTACAGTATGTAACAAAATTATATTCCAGTGAGTCAAACCCTGCATATAACTGTGTTTTCAGTCCTCTGTGTGAGGACTTATACAATATGAAATCTTCACTTGTACCGCCTCTTGGTTTAAGAATTAAACCATTTCTTGCTGCTGCCGGCATTGAGCTGGGAAATATAGCTCCTTCCCGTCTTCTCTCTTCTCCTCCTTGGCAGTTGGTTAGGCCCCAAGTGGACCTAACACTGACCACATTTAAAAAATCAGAAACTAATGAATTACAGTATAAACAAGAATATAATGAATTGAAACATAAATATAGCAGTTATAAATCCTTATTTACAGATGGGTCCAAGGTCGGTGGTGCAGTAGCTTGTGCCACTGTCATTGGATCCAGAACAATATCTTCTAGATTACCAGACAACAGTTCTATTTTTACCGCTGAAGCTAACGCCATATTAACAGCTCTTAAATATATTCAAAGACGCCATAAACATAAACAATATATAATCTATTCCGACTCTCTTTCTTGCCTTCAGGCTATTAAAAATCTTTCTTGTAAACATCCACTTTTAATAGAAATTATTGAATTATATAATGATCTTGCTACTGGCCAATACGACATCGTTTTTTGTTGGTTACCCAGCCACGTTGGCATTTCCGGTAACGCAATGGCCGATCTTGCTGCTAAGGCAGCACTTAACAAATCTGTGACACCACTTCGTATTCCTTATTCTGACTACAAAGCTAGCATTAGAGCTTACACTCGTGATCTGATGCAGAAGAAGTGGGACACCCAAGTAGGTATAAATAAACTACATGAAATAAAACCCTACATTGATTATACATACTTGGGTTGTCAGTCCAGATTTGAAGAGGTTATTTTACGACGATGTCGCATTGGCCACACAAGATATACGCATGAATATTTGCTTAAAGGTGAAGATCCTCCGTTCTGTATCCCTTGTGATGAAAGAATCACAGTCAAGCATGTCCTGCTTGACTGTGTTGAATATTCCATCACAAGGGATAACTATTTTAAATCGGGAACTATGAAGGATCTTTTTAGTAACGTTAGTAATCATTTAATCATTGCGTTTTTAAAAGAATTAGATTTATTACATGACTTGTAAATAGATAAATATTTTAAGATTGGAAGTCGAATCAGGAACTACGATTGTTAGTGGCTGTATCCTCGAAGGGGGTTGAAGTACCGTAAAAATATTGTCCTCCTGAGAGGGTACGTAAGTCCAAAAACTGTTGAAGTCAGATTTATTCTTCCAGTTTTTTAGCCGTAGAATATGTGTCATTTTAATTTGTGGCTAATCTTGCATACAATCGCTAGCAGCTGAGGGGATGGTGTAAATCCAGCTAGGGACCATGCAGGTAGCAGAGGTATTGTAAGTCCCCATGGTCCCTAGTATGGTGATCTACCCTCTGTTGTTGGCGATCTATGGCCTGTTGTTATATTGTACTGTCCAAATAATAATACTGTTATATTTTTACAAGTTTCCACACTAGTTTTAATATTAACTGTGATAGTCTAGTGGTTTTACTGTCCTTCGTCGACAGGTTCTACATAATATGCACACATATATATTTTTTATGTCACGTATGTTCTCGTCACGATATGGTTGCAACATTGCCGATGTGACGTTAAATCTTAACTCACTCACACACTCACTATTACATTCGAGCAACAGAGATCCTGAACGCAAGCGTTTCACGTCTTTAATTTCCCCTGCTATCCCGTGGACACCTTGTTTTATAACAAACGGATTCAGCTTTATTGGAGTTTGATCAAGAGTCTCAGGAATTAGGAAACGAGGCTAATAATCAACCGATTTCGAAGGTTGCTGTTCATCATTATCATTGTCAAGTTGACGTTTGTTTTTTTGTTCGGGGTTTGGTATTCCATGCTTAGTGGTAATGATTCCTCATCCGTGCTCCCCATCCACCGCGGAGTATCACAAGGACAATGCTAAAACAAGCGGATCTCCAGCTGGATCTCCTGATACCCGGATGATATACTCCAGCAGGAAAATTAAGAGATTAATAGTTCCACCAGATCGGCCCATGAGCCACCGCCTTCTGACTCTAGGCAGAACATACATAAAATGATGCAGTTGAAATTACAATCTCCAAACAGCCAAGCATGAAAAATCAGATTAACAGTTTAATAAATTTTGACCATGTCATAGTTGTAGCTCAGAGTTGGCGTGACCAGCCGATTCTACCACCCGTCTAGGTGAAGTAAGGGCCAAAATGGTGTGTTGAGCAAAAGGAACAATGTTCAAGGTCCCACAGCCCTCAACCACCAGACTACCGTCCTCCGCCGACACGGGACGCAACCCACGGGAAACAGGTTGCCCAATTTGGTCTCCCCTTACGACCAGCAATGGGATGCTGTGGACATATTCTGCCCCGGGTCTACATGAGAGAAGAGCACTTAGCGTTACCCAGCACCCGCCACGAGGAGGTGGCTCTTCACGGGTGTCTGTCATTAATCGAGACTGGATCAGATAATCAAGTGATCAACAGCATGAACATCGATCTACCCAAGAAAGATACGACGCCATTTGTCAACGAAGTCAGCGAGTTGACGACCCTTCCACGTTATACTGAAGTAGATATGGCAGATATAGTCTGTACAAGGATATGACAAGATGTATGCTATACCAATGACTATATCCAGTATCCATGACAGGAGATATCTCATTTGAATAATTCGAAGAACCATTAAAACACATTTTCAAAGAAATGTGTGCACAGTTAAAACAATACAACGTATGTTTTCCAATAGGCATTTCCTGAAGAAAATGGAACACCCTTACTTACCTAATGAAAACATCAAAGGTAGGACAAATTCACAACTCCACTTTAATATACTACAATTGCGCCAACATTCAACTTCATGATGAAATGGAAAATGTTGTAAAAATTATATGACAGATAAATATAAACTGAATAAAAAATTAATGCTTCTAAATTTAACCAACATGAAAGGCCAATGGCCATAAAATAATGCATCGTACGAAAGCGAGCTAGATACCAGAACTTTTCACAAGTTTCATAAAGTTGGTATAACGACTAAGTGTTGGTATTCTGCAAGTACGATGTACATGTGTTACGCGAGAGGATTATGTGTGGACATCATTTCCTTTTTGTGTTCCTGTTTTGTATGTATTAGAAAAAACGCTGACACAATTCTCGCTTACTGCAATGGTTATTTCAAACGTGTTTTATTCTTGAGCACCACTCGGCTAATAAATTAGTTCATTACCCACGTGGTCAACGTATGGCCAGTTGCGTATTAACCTCATACGTCACACGACTGTCATATTGAGTTGACATGTGTCGTAACTGTTTGACCTGTGATTCTAAGGATTGGATAACCCATGACCGCTGTATTACGTCACACTCATAACAAACACGTGGATTAATCTGTTCTACAACTTAAATGCACCGTGGGAATGTAAACATTGCGAAAGTTGCCGTGTCGCTTTCGTTCGGTCAGATACCATAGGATGGGCACTCGTTTCGTATAATTCGTATGTAATGAAACCAATCGACAGATTGTGTGTTCATGTTCAATTTACCTAAAACAGGCATCTATATAATCAATTAATCTGTCCGTTACCTGTGCTAATATGAGCTGGAAAGATATTTTCAGAGCCATATTTGTACGACGCAATATCTAAATTATCATTATTACACAACGCAACAGTTTCGATGTGTAATTCATAGTGAACTATACAGATGACACTACACCAAATAGCGCTTATAACGCTCCTGCTTAACTGTATCCTAACTGGTAATATATTGCACGATCAACCATTAGGTGTTACTTACGTATGTATGAATCCGTCTCGCGTTTCAAGTTTCTTTGGGGGCAGGTCCGAACTGTTTCTCATATTGAGTGAACACTCAGAATCGTTGGTATCGAAGTCAATGGATTTACATTCCGACCAACCAAGACATGCCCTCACGCACTTTAGTAAAGTTATTTCTCGAAGTGCATGTTGATCAGTTACATGCACTAACAAGTTGGTATCTAGTTGCAGCATTGGCATTTTCGTGACATCAGTGCAGACACTGACGGCCATTCCAATGTGAATACAGAGAATAATGGACACAAATGTCGCCCTTTCCATGATTCGAAGACGTGTGTCGATAGTCAACATATTCATAGCTGCGGCCAATCTTAGTAAGTCATGAATAACATGCCACAAAATCTAGCCAATTACGAGACAAGCATTGAATTTAGTTTAGTTCCATTATTAATGATCTATGGTTTCTTAGTCTGCGACACACTTTGTCCTTTGAAACCCGTAAACACCGTTCATTTATTGCAACTGAGTTTCAAATGAGAGTGAAAATGTTGACAATCGGACCACGAATATTAATTTGAACAACGAATCCTTAATTCATAAGATTCTTGTTCCTTGAAATTAATTTTTGTGTTTTCTCCAAATGCATCGCGTACTTTGTATTTCTATGGTCTCAGTTCAGTTTCAGCTCTAAAGTTGATGGCATTTGATAAACAAGACTAGAATATAACCTCCATGGACGTGGTTTGCCAACATCATGGGCCTCTTAGCAACAAACACTCTCAGTAACAAAACATCACACACAAAAAACGGGGCCATATACCTAATAGAAAAATATCCCCGTCAAGTTTAACACGATACATATATACTCGAATATAAGCTCGTGAATTGTAGTCTAATAATTCCAAACAGTAGGTTAACAAGACATGGGAATGAAGATTTAAATAATGGCATATGTTGCCTGTCAAAGCCCACTACCCTGGCTCAGCATATTAGAAGTAATTAATATTATTGCGTCCTAATACATATAATCCTTCAAACTTCTGTGTGAATCCCCATCTTGGTTCTTTGTCAAAGTACTGAAAATGTTTCTGCCATAACTACTAATACATTGACAGTCAAATTCTAAAAAGATGCTCTCAATCCTGAACTAATTTGTTGTGTATTAAAAACCTGTGAATTAAAAAGAGTACTTAACTAGATATATTTAAGATATATATACTCATTCGTGTGAGGAAAACAATCTTTTTATCCAAAGAGAGAGAATCTCGGAACCGTAAATTGACATGATTTTTGGCATATAGCGAAGCATGATTTTTTTGGTTGCGTTTTGGAAGTCCGAGTAACAACAGAAGGAATCAGCAAATTGGACCTTACCAATGAACATATTGTTATCATGCACACCCTTCTCTTGAAAGCAAATAGCTCGAACTGTCACCATCATTAGTGGGTAAAATTGAGTCCATCACTCAACAATGCCACGCGTAACGCAAATTGAAAGAAACCATCCTGTCGGACATTTGGAAGCTGGAGTGTATGTCCAAGATGTTGCTTGTCATTACCACGATTTACAGCCCAGAGATTGGATACAACGCAACACAGATCGCAGATAACTTTCCTCGGAGCTGTCGTCCTTGGATCGACAAGATCGTCGCTTTAACCTTCACCACCAGCGGAATCCGCTCTTGTCAACCCTACCTTTCGAAATCTTTATGATTTTATCAGTCTTGGTAACCAATGAAATGTCTTCACTCAATACTTTGTCTCTCTGATCTTGTTTGTATTTCTTGTATTTAATGTTGAGTGTGAGTACATATTTCAGCAGAATGTGAAAAGTGTGATCTATGTGTATTGTGGCCCCCCTTACATGTGTTCTTCCCATATTGTTGGAAGAGAGGAAAGAGTTAGCTCCAAACTGAATCTAAATCAGGCACACATAGTCCCAGCCAAATCCTTTATGGTAACAAATGACATTTTTCAGACATGTTCTCAAACAGCCAGTCAGTGTGTTAATCCTGACAAGGTGATGACGTGGACAAATCACTGACTGTTCTTTTTTCTAAACACAACCATCTACGACGGCACCTCAGTTAAACTTTCTTGCCGGGGACCTACTTGTCAAACAGAATACCAGTTATTTTCTTTGTGTTCACTGACGAAGACCTCACCTATTTTCCAGTTACCCCCTGATTAATATTATATGTAATTAGCGGGAAATGGCTAAGTGTGCGTAACTGGCGACCATGACCAACTGACCAATAGTTTTGTGGGTGCTCTCAAGCGAGAAGCCAGGTGACTACTGTAACGTGGCGTTTTAGAATCAGACATTTCTGAACAAAACTCAGCACGGTATAAAAACTGTTGTGTGTACACACGAAGGGTTGTGACAGTAATGCTAGAAACTGTACCCAATGTGGAGGAGGAGATCACTCCGATTGGGAAACAGTGAGAGAGTGAGCGAGTGAGTTAATATTGAACGTTACGTCGGCAATATTTCAGCCATATCGTGACTATAACATAGCTGACATAGAAATGAAGTAAATGAATATTATAGAAACCTCTCGACGAAGGACAGTAAAAAGAACTAGAGTATCACAGACAGACATTTAAAACGAGTAATGACCTCTTCAAATGTGGACTGACAACCTAAGTGTGCAAAACCAATATAAGGTTTTATTGCATGTAATTTATTAAAACCTGCTTGAATGTCCCACTTCTTTTGCATCAGATCACGGATATAAGATTTAATAGTAGCTTTATAATCTGAGTATGGAATAAGAAGTGATGTCACAGATTTGTTGAGTGCTGCCTTTGCAGCAAGATCAGCCATTGTGTTCCCAGAATGAGTACGTGGTTGGGTAATCAAAAAGAAGACGATGCCGTATTAGTCAGTATCAAGATCATCACATAATTCAATAATTTCAAATAAAATCCGTTAATATAGCGTTTGCTTCAGCTGTGAAAGTACAGCTGTCAGTCGGTAATCTGGAAGAGACTGGTTCCATCTATGAATAAGGATGTACATGTATTCTATTTACTTTGTAATTTTTTGTTTATATTAGTTTCTGATTTTTTAAATGTTGTCAGTGTAAGGTCAGTTGATGGCCTAACCAAATTCGAAGAAGGAGAAGAAAGTAAACCGGAAGGAGCTATATTTTCTAGCTCAATGCCGGCAGTAGAATGGAAAGGAAAGTTTTAACTCTTATACCAAGAGGCGGAACAAGAGAAGACTTCTTGATATACAAATCTTAATACAAGGGATTAAAGACACAGTTGTATACAGGGTATGATTCGTTGGAACAAAATTTTCTTACATACTGTAACTTTACACGTCATTGTTTAAGAGATGGCTCATCAACCTCGACATAGAGACAGGTGATGTTCGAAAGGAGAAAAGGCAAATTCTGAGACCTTGATGGTGAACGGAATCTGAAAGTTTCTGGTTGCTTTTGCAGGCTCCACCATATACAGTGGAGCCGTATTCACGTTTTGAACGAACCAATGATCGATAAAGTTGTAGGAGGGTAGCTTGAAAACCCCACTCCCTTTAGAATTTGAGACGACTTTCAACAGATCAGTTTCCTTCAGGCATCTAGTTTTGAGGGATTTGATATGTGGTAGAAACGTTAAATGTGAGTGAAAAATTAAACCCAAGGACTTGGCCTCCTTTACAACGTTGATGTGGGTTCCATTGAGAAAGACTTCAAGGTCTTTTTGCTGATGACTGTTGTTTCTTGCTGATTTATAAATTTCTGAAAGGTTGGTGGATAATTGGATGAGGAGGAATGTGTACCTTAGAAATAGTTCGTGAGGTTATTTTGGATGCGTAGTTTTGTCTGTCGTTTAGTACGACGAGCATTGACGTTTGAAATTTTAAATTGGCTTAAGTTATGGACTGTTGGGTGCCGGCGAAAATATTTTTCTTTCCTAGCCTTTCGAGCAGTCAATAGTGAACCGTGCTTTACGAACGTGTGGAACCATAGAGGACTTTAGAATATTATCATCTGCAGTCATATTTAATTCACCAGAAAACAACTGAATAGGATCAGACACATTTAACAAGGTACCGGGTTTTTGTGTGTTTGTGCGTAATGTCTCGAATACCAATCTGTCTTGTTAAAGTTCCACCTTGTCGACGCTGCAGCATCGTTGGGGCTCATGGCTGTAAGTATAGTGGGAAAATGATCACTTCCACAAAGGTCATCGTGGACTGACCATTCAAATTCATTGTATAAGCTGGAATCCGCAAATGATGAATCTAGAGAGGGTGAAGTTTCAGGGTGAAGATATGTGTTAGAATTTTGTAAAAGACATAAATCAGTATTTGTGAAGAAATCCTCAAGAATCAGTCATCATATTTGTAGATCTCATGGAGGTTCTACAGGAGACCTGGTGAGTGTTTACCGCTCACTAATTTGCTGAGTGATATCCATCTGTAAAGGTTCAAATGGATTATGAACCTCCTCAGGGATCATCAAGGGCAGTGACACCTCAACATGTTTCAGAGTCCTTGATTGTTTTTTTTTTCTTTAAACGTTCTGTGATTGTTGCTGGTTGGGACCCAAAAGGTTGGAATTGTGCAGCCCTTAACGTTAATCAGCACCCACCACGAGGAGATGGCCGTTCACAGGTGCCCCAAATGGGAAACATCAGATGGAGATTATCAAGAAAAAATTCACCCAAAACATTACTTCGTACATACCAGATCACCACTTAACCAGCCAAATCACTTGAATCCTCTCAAAGTACGTACTTCACTTGACCCACTTGATTTTACCACCAATCATTTCTAATCAAACTGTAGAATCACTGCATGGCACATCCCAAATCCCAGTCAGTGTCTTAGTCAATAATAGAGTCTCAATCTTCAGTATAGGTTAAACAAATTGTTCAGTGAAATGTAAATCCGTGTCACACATTACAAAAATGTACTTAACTTGACTCAAAGCCGATTCTACTATGCATATACCACCTGTAATTTGTAATCAAACTACAGCATTCCTTCAAGGCACGTCCCAAATTCCAGACAGAGTATTGGTGAGCTACAAAGTCTCTGTCTTAAGTATAGATTCAACAAATCGTTCAGTGAAATGTAAACCTGAGGTAGGTATTGCAAAAATATATCAGATCCGTAATAATGTTTGAAAATAGAATAAAACTATTTCACAAATATTGATCACATGAACATGTCGATGTGACCGAAAACGCTCGAGTAAGGTGCCCGGTTAACCTCCCCAAGATAGCATTGTGGAGGACTGAGGATTACAAGCAGTGTGAACAAAATACAAATGTTAGTTAAAACAGCATTTAAAACAGACAGGTGTGGTGTGATCAGTGATCAGCTGATTTGCTGTCGGAATTGGTAACTGGACTTATGTTCTTCACTCGAGTGTTGGTGTTTCACCAAGCTGTCCACAGTTACAGTCATAAATTCCACATTTCGGGTAGCTTAACACCATCATCGTATATTAGGAATTAGATTTGTTTTACAAGACACTGTTGATGGGACAGTTTTAATGATTTTTAATGCACTTGTTTGTGGTAGTTGAAGAATGACATTGAATCCAGCATGCTAACAATATATAAATCGCTTCTCTATATCACTTTTGTCATTCAATTACTCAGGCGACCATTCTTCATTTTCTAAACAGTGTCCTATTTGGAAAGAGCAAATGGAGATCAATGAAATAAAATTTACTCAAAATGTCTCTTTTTCTGATGCCAAAAACCTGGTAAAGAGATCTGAACTTTCAGAAAGTTATGCTACAGTAGCAAAAACATCACTGAGGTCTAGCTCTAAAACAACATCAACCACAGGCTTCCAAACTACCTTGACTTGAGTAAATTGCGATTCTCCACAACGTTTGTACCCTGCTATATCATCACAGACTGAGGAATCACTTCCTAGTACCTCAAAGTCTTCTTCTGATCCCAAATCATCATCTCAGTCGCACTCAAAATCTCAATCGACAGCTGATAGTCAACAAACGGTGAAAAGTAAACCGAAGTCTAAGTCTGATGCTACAAAACAGCAAAGTGGCAGAGCTCCTAAAGGGTCACAAAGTAAAATTCAATTGTTCAATGAATACGGATCTCTTGAAGATATGGACGTTTCTGAAAACGTCCATTCTCGGGCACATAGCTTGTCGCCCTCCAAAACCCAATAACCCCCCCCAAAAGTTTATTCCAATGCTATTCTACAGTGGAACTGCAGAGGATTGAGGACTAATTTACATGAATTACAGCTATTAATCCAAGATTTTACACCTTCAGTGATATGTCTCTAAGAGACATATTTGATACAAACAGATACATTTGACCTTCGTCATTTTAATGCATATCACTGTTTTGCACCTCCGGGTGATAGGGCCACTAGCGGATCATCCATTCTAGTCAGACAAAATGTTATTCAAAGCCCTGTTTCACTTAATACTAATGTGTAGGCTGTTGTAGTGATAATTACTTTACATGTAGCGTTTACGCTATGTTCTCTTTATATTTCGTCGTCTTCGACGTTTGCCAAAACTGATCTTCAAGCTCTTTATGACCAACTCCCGAAGCCCTGTATTATAATGGGAGATCTGAATGGGCACAACCCACTCTGGGGTAGTGTAACTACAAGCGCTAAAGGTAAATTGTTGGAGGACTTTAGTTCTGACAATGATTTATGTATTTCTAATGATGGTTCCAACACATGTTTACACCCTGGTACAGGTACCTATTCTGCCCTCGACTTGCCACTCACAAATTCAGAACTACTACATGAATTCCAATGGTCAGTCCACGATGACCTCTGTGGAAGTGGAATTTTCCTACTATACTAAAATCTGTAACTCCATCTGATGTTCCTCCATCATCAAGGCGGAATTTTGAATAGGGTAACTGGGCTTTATATGAAACACTGTGTGCTGTTAAACTTAAACCTGAACGTTTTATTGACGTTCCCGATGCTGCTATCAAATGCTTTTTTGATGAACTGAACTCCATAGCTGATGAGTGTATACCAAAGTCCTCTGCAGTTCCACATATTCGAAAACCATGGTTCAACGATGAATGCAAACAAGCTAGGAAGGCAAGGAAAAAAGCAGAACATTATTTCCGTCGCCATCTTATGGCGCATAATTTAAATAAATTTAAAAATTTAAATGCTAAAGCGCGGTGTAGTTTTAAACTGAACAAACGCCAATCTTGGCAAAATTATGTATCCAAAATAAATTCTCAGACACCCATGTCCAAGGTATGGAACATGGTCCAGAAAATTAAAGGTAAAGGTACTAAATCTAGTGTCCATCATCTTAAACATGGAGATCAATTACTTACTGATAAATCAGATATTGCGAATAAACTGGGCGAAACCCTCGGTAAACATTCTTCCTCTTCTAATTATATATAAATTTCAGCAATATCAAAAACAACAAGAAAAGAAAACTATCAATTTCAATTCTGATAATGGGGAAGATTATAATGAAACGTTTTCTATTCACGAATCCATACTGCTCTTGATCAAGCTCATGACACTGCTACAGAAGCTGATAACATACATTATCAACTCCTGAAGCACTTACCAGAATCCAGTTTAGAGACGCTCTTATATACATTTGATGATATTTGGACTTCCGGGAAATTTCCTTCTTCATGGCGTGATGCTATAGTAGTACCAATACCTAAACCTGGACGTGATCATACGGATCCATCCAATTATCGTCCGATTTCATTAACTATTTGTGTTTGCAAGACCATGGAACGCATGATAAATATTCGACTTGTTTGGTACTTGGAAACTAATAACCTTATCACAGATATACAATGTGGTTTCCGTAAAAACAGAAGTACTGTCGATCACTTAGTGCGTTTAGAATCATTTATGAAAAAAAACGCGCTGATTAATAAAGAACATGCTGTGTCTATCTTTTTTTACCTTGAGAAGGCATATAACACAACCTGGAAATATGGCATTCTAAGAGATTTACATGATCTCGGTTTGCGAGGCCGTTTGCCTGAATTCATAGCCAAATTTGTAAATAACCGACAATTTCAAGTCCGCGTGGGTTCTACCCTGTCTGATCATTACAATCAAGATCAGCGTGTTCCACAAGGCAGTATTTTGTCAGTCACACTTTTTAGTATAAAGATAAACAGTTTATCAAAAGTTTTAAACGATTCAATTGATGGGTCGTTGCTTGTGGATGATTATAATATTTCTTGTCATGGTAAAAATATGCATACCAATGAACGACAATTGCAGTTGTGTTTAAACAAGATTAATAAATGGTGTCTTGAAAACAGCTTCAAATTTTCTAAATCAAAAACTAACTGTATACATTTTTGTCGTAAATATAAACCACATAAAGACCCTGAACTATCTCTAGATGGGACACCAATTAAAGTTGTTAAGGAAGTTAAGTTCTTGGGTCTTATCTTTGATTCACACTTAACGTTTTTACCGCATATTAAATCGCTTAAAACTAAATGACAGATAGCACTTGATTTGTTCAAAGTTGTTTTAAATTCTAAATGGGGAGAGGATCAAATTACCCTTCTCCATCTCTATCGATCACTCGTGCGTTCTAAACCTGATTATGGCTCCGCAGCCTTTGGTGGAGCCTGCAAAAGCAACTTAAAACTATTAGATTCTGTCCATCATCAAGGTTTAAGACTTTGTCTTTTGGTCTTTTAGAACTTCACCCATTGACAGTCTCTATGTTGAGGCTGATGAACCATCTCTTGAGCAGCGCCGTATAAAGTTAGCTTTACAGTACATTACTAAATTATACTCTAATGAATCTAACCCTGCCTATAACTGTGTTTTCAATCCCCTTCATGAGGATTTATACAACAAAAAGTCTTCTCTTGTTCCGCCTCTAGGACATAGAATTAAACCCTTTCTTTCTGCTGCCGGCATTGAGCTGGAAAACAAAGCTCCCTCCCGTCTTCTTTCTTCTCCTCCTTGGCAGTTGGATCACATTAAAAAACTCAGAAACTAATGAATTACAATACAAACAAGAATATAATCAATTAAAACATAATAGCAATTATAAATCCTTATTTACAGATGGGTCCAAGGACGTTGGTGCAGTGGCCTGTGCCACTGTCATTGGATCCAGAACGATATATTCTAGGTTACCAGACAACAGTTCTATTTTTACAGCTGAAGCTAACGCCATATTAACGGCTCTTAAATATATCCAAAGACACCCTAAACATAAACCGTATATAATATATTCCGACTCTATTAATCTTTTTTGCCTTCGGGTTATTAACAATATGTCTTGTAAACATCCACTTTTAATAGAAATTAATGAATTGTATAATAATCTTGCTACTGGCCAATACAACATCGTCTTCTGTTGGTTACCAAGCCACGTGGGCATTTCCGGTAATGCATTGGCTGACCTTGTTGCAAAGGCAGCACTCACCAAATCTGTGACACCACTTCTTTTTCCATACACTGATTACAAAGCCACCATTAGATCTTATATCCGTGATCTGATGCAGAAGAAGTGGGACACCCAAGTAGGCACCAATAAACTACATGAAATAAAACCCTACATTGGTTATACCTACATGGGTTGTCAGTCCAGATTTGAAGAGGTCATCATGCGACGATGTCGTATTGGCCGTACAAGATATACCCATAACTACCCGTTAAAAGGTGAGGATCCTCCATTTTGTATCCCTTGTGATGAGAGAGTCACGGTCAAGCATATTCTGCTTGACTGTGTTGAATTCTCCATCTCAAGGGATAAATATATCAATGTCAAAACTATCAAGGATCTTTTTACCACTGTTGCTTCTCATTTAGTTATTGGTTTTTTAAAAGAAATTGATTTTATGTTTGAATTTTGAAAAATATGTTCTGTAAATAGATGTATTTTAATTATTGGTAGTTTAGATTTGTAACTAGAATTGTTAGTGGCTGTACCCTCAAAGGGGGCTGAAGTATTGTAAAATAATTGTCCTCCTGAGAGGGTACGTAAGTCCAAAAACATTCATAGTAAATTTAAACTTTCCACTGTTCTTAATCGTAGCATATTTGTATTTCTAATTTTTGGCTAGATATGTCTAAATTGCTAACAGCTGAGGGGATGATGTAAATCCAACTAGGGTCCTTGCAGGTAGCCAAGGTACTGTAAGTCCCATTGTCCCTAGTATGGTGATCTACCTTCAGTTGTTGGCAATCTATAGCCTGTTTTTATATTGTATTGTCCGAATAGTGCTATTAGTTTTAACTTTCCACGCGAGTTTTAATCCCATTTGTGATATTCTAGTTGCTTTACTGTCCTTCGCTGACAGGGTTTTATAATGTACATATGATCTTTTTCATTGTTGAATGTTCTCGTCACGATATGGCTGAGATATTGCCGATGTGACGTTAAATATTAACTCAGTCAGTCAGTCACTTTTGTCTGTATCAAATGTATACGTTATTTCTAAAAAAAATACCCGATACACTGATGTTTCAGTTAGGAGTGAAAAATGCCATACACTATAAATTACTCTTGGAATGTGTCATAAAATATTCATTTTAACCGTATGGGGCAGTAACGAATGTTTAATTCCTCGCCATATCTTTTACAATATTACACATTTTGAAAACAATTGACAAGCGTTGACGTCTACATATTGTTTGTTGTTTTATGTAACACTCAACCTGATTACAAATTAGCATTATTTTCATGTGATTTGATCTCTTGATTACACACTTATGAAGACACAATATACTGGGTATGTATCTTTCACTGACATTTACAGTTTGGGTCACAACCAAATTACTATCGATTACAGAAGACGAACTTACGAGTCAGGTATTTCTTGGAACTACCTTTTGATAACCTTCTGACAAGCTATTGATATTAATTATAAATCCAGCAGTGGTTTTACGAGCGACAGAAATGTGTGTTTGAGTTTGACATGTTTAATATATTTTTTTAGAAAAGTGAAATATTTTTATACGAATACGATCTTGTTGGTAAAGTTGACAAAACGTTGTCAAGACATTTTTCCAAATCACATTATGTACAAAACGTAGATTGACATATCAGAAACAGCAAGAAAAGACTTTGATTAATTCATATAATGAGGTACATTACAATGAAGTTTGTAGTTGTGCTCTCCAGGGCGCCCATGAACAATCACACGATACTGCTATAGGAGCTGATAACACGCATTATAATTTCCTGAAGCACTTACCGGTATCACGTTTAGAGACGCTATTAAATTTTTGATGACATTTGTACTTTGGGGAAACTTCCTTCCTCACTGCGTAACACAACAGTTGTCCCAATAACTGTCCCAGTATCCTTATACTCTTTAGAAAATCTGGATAGGTGAGCTATCTAAAATAAATTCGGGATCATTGTATGCCTATGGGTCATAAAATAGGTAACAATTTTATGTTTCACCATCATGTTTAGGTTTTATATGAAATATTTAAACAATACGTTTTCGAGAACACTGGATACACTATAAGTTCTTTCAAAGCGCAGATCAGTAAAAAAACTTCCTACAACTGTATAGACTGTATAAAATTAATCACATGTTTAATGTGTTTTTAGTATAGTGAAATACTTTATAAGTATTCGATTTTGTTGGTAAACGTGACAAAACTAATACAAATCACGTTATGTACAAAATCTAGATTAAGATATCAGAAACAGCAAGAAAAGACTTTGATTAATTCATATAATGAAGTATATTACACTGAAATCTTTTATAGTTATGCTCTGCAGAGTGCTCATGAACAATCACACGATAGTGCTATAGGAGCTGATTACACGCATTATAATTTCCTGAAGCACTTACCGGAATCACGTTTAGAGACGTTATTAAATATTTGACGACATTTGTACTTTGGGGAAACTTCCTTCCTAATTGTGCGACACAATAAATGCCCCAATATCCATTATACTTTTTGGAAAATGGATTCTCGAAAATTAATGACCTATTTTATAAGCCACAGGCATATAATGACCCGGAAATGATTTTAGATAGCACGCATATCAAATCTGTAAAGAAAGTCAAGTTTCTGGGTATAAATGTTTCATCATGATGTAGCCTCTCGGTGTCATATAAAATATTTAAACAATACGTTTTTGAGAACACTGGATACAGTAAAAGTTCTTTCAAAGCGGTTTGTAGATCAGTAGAAACCCTCCAACAATTATATAGACAACATATCCACATACAGTTTTTAATCAGGCTCATACATGTCGGGGCATGCAAAAGCAATTTAAAAATTAAGATTAAATTCATAACCACGGCCTGATCCTTTGTCTCGAAGCCTTCGTAACGTCAACGATTTATTGTTTATATGTTGCGGCTGATACACAATTCTCCAAATTACCTCGTATTAAATTATCTCTGTAATATGTTGCTAATATTGTTATACAAGCTCTAATCAAAGATATAATTGTGTCATCCTCATTTTAAAAAACTGTCCATTTAAAACATCTTTCCTTATTCCGCCAGTTGGAATACAAACTGATGAGCTCGGATGTTGGGCATTTCCATTATTTTTTCTCCAAAGTGAAGTCAGAAAGGCAGAGAATCACAGGTATACTAATGTCAAATACATATTTTACAGATGGATCAACGGATTGTGACACAGCTGCGTCTATATCATCAACCTGGACCAGCCGTCCATGTATTTGTAAGGGTAGACGCCCTTCCTCAGCAGGAAATGTATTTTTCCACTGTTGCTTGGTTTGCGTTGGGTTACTGTCAACCTTCGAGTGGCCTGTATGTGGGAATCAATATCTTGAAAATTATGAAACACGACGGGGATTTTGATGTTTCAATGTGCCTCACATTGCACGCGTTGTTAGTAGTACGTCTGTAGTCTTCGTTGACGCGGCAATAATCGCTCAAAGAATAGCGCGGAGTGGCGGAGAGTCATGATGTCGTTAGCTCACCAGTCATCTTAGGTCAACTTCTCCATTGGGTTGGTGGTGGCAAGCATCTTACAGCCCATCTTTACTACATGCTTCATGATTTTCTCTTCGCGTTGCAAACATGTGACATTTAGGCCGCGTTAGGACCTTTGATGGAGCGATGGTGCTGGTGGTTTGATGAGAACTTCAATGCCAGTGTAAACGACCTTGGGCAAGGGTGTTTGATTTTTGTGGTTGACGACTTTTTAGATGATTACTTTGTCGAGCATGTCGCTTTGGACACCCGTCTGCCTCTCCAGTGCTCTAGTAATCCTCTCGGTACAATTCCAGCAAGTCGGTTTGCATGAAGCCGTGCGGGCACCATTCACAAATGTGTTTTCCCCGTGTTATTTGGATTGATCGTGCACGAGTCTGCTAAAGCGTATGATCAATGCATAGTGGTCCGTGTCGCCTTTCCGGATCATGAATAAGTGTTGCGTCCATTCAGGGAGTTGATCCTGTGCACGATCGTTTTGCTCCCTTTATGACGAACCAAGTTGATTGCTAAATCGTCACTCTGTTTTTCGATTTTGGTAATCTGGGAGAAAGGGGTTGGTTCGGCTAAGCCCGTCGTCCTCAGCGTTCCAGGGCTTCTTGTACTTGGACTTGTCGCTGAATCGATGGAGTTGTGTTGAGTTGTGGCATCTTGTTTGCCTTTGAAGTAAGGCTGGACGTGCTCGGTAGTGCTGTCCAGAGACATTTTCACTCTGATTTGAAATTTGAGGCTTCCCCGGCTGTTGATGTTCCTTGTTGACTTTGTCAGCGTTGATTGTGACGATGTAGAGTGGAAGAACCTTTGTGATCTGATCTCTGGTGCATGCTTGATCGCTGTTTTTTTGGATATTGTCCCCAGCTGGTGAGCTCGCATGTCATAGCTGAACGGCTGCATGTCATACCTTCGTTAGATTGCCTTGGACGAGCACAAGTTCCGATGTGCTGGTGTATGAGATCGCTTCCCACACCATAAGACCGGACACACTTCGGGTTCCAAGCTGTCCTAGTGCTGTGTCTCGGTCGGTGAAATATTGCAAAACTGATTTCTAACTCACTCAATTATTCACTCCAACAATATGTTGTCGATGACTTGACAGCCTGTGTCTCTGGTCAGCGTATGACTTTACATTCAAACCTGTTGCCCACGGCGGCCTAGTAAAAGGGCATGTGCCCCTCGAGTAACTCGGAGTCAGACGGAATGCAAAATTGATTTCCGTACGCTTCTTCAATGACTTTGTCCCATGGTGACATAAAATAGAATTTATAACTCCAAAGTGATGTGAAAATCTAGTTGAGGATGATGACGGTGACATTGTTAGCGCACAGGTTGGCCAATTGAATCAGCAGCGTTTGGTTTTGATAGATTATGCTCATATTGTTGGCGATAGTCACCGACTGGTGCATGGTTTTGACGCCGAGTAGTTCCCTTAGTCTTCTAAAAAGGATCTACCTGCCGTCCTTACTGTGGCATCGTTATGTCCATAAAAATATATGTTTACTATATTAAAGGAATGGCTGAAAGAGGGAATGATTTTTAAATGGACAATCCAGTGATACCATCCATGATGCGGCATGACTCGTCTCACATTATTGACCTCGGGTTCATTCCCAACTTTTGATCGCCGGTGGCAATGATGATTTCGTTATTGTATCCCACTTTGTTCTCCCTCAGTTGCTTGTCCCCCAGAGCAATGTGCGTAGCCCTTTATAGCACTTACAAGTCGACGGGACTGTTGATGGCATCCTCGATGCTCGTCGCGATCTGTTTCTGCGTGTCGTAAGCCATGCCTTCACCTGTGATGGTGGACTGCCCACTCATCACGGTCCACATGCATGTGCGAACAGAATAGTTCCAACACATCATGCCAGCACAGGAAAACCCTTTCGATGCATCCAACATCCATTTTTTCCGATCGTGTCTAGTCCTTGCTGAAAACTCCAAACGCAGTAATCCTTGGTTCATCAAAAGCCATGAGATCATCTTTCCACTAGAGACGAGGATTTCCCATACATCTGACAGTCCCATGCTTTCAGAAGTTTTGCTGGTTTCCATGAGAGGCATATTGAGGAAAGTGGGAATGCCCACATCATGTATCATTCCAGGCAATCAACCATTTTCTGATCTATTTTGAGTAGATCACCACTAATGCGCTTGTATGCATGCCGTTCCTGCCGATCAAGATGCGTCTGATCTGGTAGTACGCTTGACACGTGAACAAGGGCCAGCCAGGACGATATCGGCAAATGTCGGTCAAAGTTGTCATTGCTCACCACACAACAAAGTTGAACTGATTCTGCCGTAACCGCATCGGTTTGAAAAACAAGTTTTCCCGCTCATTACCATAAACCTATAATTTTAAAAGACGTTTATAAACCAAGCCTTGAGATTGGGGCCACTCGCATCGACCATGATCTTCGTGTGCGTGCGACCTATGTATTTCTTTTACAATAAAACACTCCCAATTTGTATATGTTGAACAATATTATTTCATATATATATATATATATATATATATATATATATATATATATATATATATATATATTCAGTATGTACATGGCACGTTCGGGAATAATGAGTGATGAGATGAGTCCGTTCAGTTGCTTAACATGATCGATAACACATCGAGTCAACTTGCAATATTACTTAAGAACCACGATGGATTAACATCAGCAGCAACAACAAGCTGTTCGTCAATAATGCCCGCACACAAATAACTGACTGCTACTACAGCGTGCGTTTGTTAAACGAAGTCCTCAAACCCATGGAAACCAAACTCAAAATCAACTGACTTGAATTGCTAGGCCGTGTTAACGAACCACGGAAAAAACAATTTGCGACTCAGTCTGGCGTTGGTGAGAACGCTCGGGTTGCCCTCGGCTGAAACACCAGCAAAGGTGACTGTGATCATGACGAAATTACCCAGCCTCGTTCCATATCGTGAAGTCTGAAAATGAACAACGTCCACAGTGATTCGATCTGGCCAGCGAAGTAAACACCTTGTACACCATGCAACGTGTACTGGCGGGATTCACTGGCAGATTTCAAAGAGCCCGAGTGGCTGATCAACATCACCCCCACCTCGTTCCACATATTCATTAAATACAGCTACGTGTCCAAAGTGATAAATTCTCTCCTTTCCAACAATAGTTAATATCCTAAATTTTATGAATTACACAACATGCTTGCACCCACCAACAAGGTTGCGGTACAATAGCTGACATATCCGACAACCAGGATCAGCACCCATCACAAACATAGATGGAGTCCGTGTTTTTATAACAGGGCCCATTCATCAAGGGCCTATTTTCCTGCAGAAAAAACCTTAACTTTATCTGCGTCAAATACATCAAACCAATCTAATATCATTTTATAAAAAATATACATGTAGGATGGGACTGTACCCGGTGGTGGAAGAAGTAGCAAAAACACTGGAAGCCATGGATGGGTTTCGTTTGTGGCAATTATGTGACAACAAACAGCAACTAGAAAAAAACATCGTCACGTACGGAGAGCATTACATGACAAATATCATAGGACTGTTAATTCTGTGGATGGTGCCAACACTGCCTTGGTGGCAGCCAGCATGGGATTTGGCGCGACAGGTATTGGGTTGTTATCCACCATTGTGACCACACCCCTTGTGCTCGGCCTTGAAACCACAGCTGGAGTGGCAAGTTTGGTAGGAATGTTGGTTGATTTCGTATCTTGAAGATTACAACGTAAAGCATGAAAACACGACGAAATCAGAAATCTGGCCAAAGTAAAATGGACGATCATATATCCCCCGCAATCACAAAAAGTAAAATTTCTGAGTAAGAGTGTCATAAGGTGCTCTCAGAACTCGCTATGACACTTTGAACACTTTTTCACACCCTTTCACATATGTCATGAACTATTTTATGTCTTCAAATTTGGTGACAGCCTACATTTGGCGAGTCTACTCTAAATCTATCACGAACCTTAGCAAATAGCGCGATAGTCACTCTTATAGGATTGCGTCATCGCATTGAACAAGGCAGATATTCTTCAGGAAATACGCTAATGAACGTTTCGTCAGCAGAAATATTAGCTGTCAAGCGACAGAAAGGATGACGTTCCACTGCGCACTCTAGACTGATGTACACTAAGATACGTGGTAAGTTCTATAATATTTTCACAGGTCCAATTCATCAGTTATACAGATATATGAAGTGCTTCAGGAGATTATAATGATACGCAGCACCTGGTGCAAGATCCTGAGCGTGCATTTGGAAGCAACTCATTGAGAGATGATCCATCTGAAGGTTTGTCTGGCTGATATTTCTGAAACTTGGGAACATATAGTATTCCCAGAAATTATTGAGAATCATGTTGCGTCATGTAACTCATTACGTTTATTAACTTCTGGCGTTTTACTTACATAAACATGTTAAAACATCATCCTTTTACAGTCTCAGTCTTGTTTTAGTACTTTGTTAGACCTCCACGCTCAGCAATGCATGCCTGAATACGCCTAGGCACACTACCCATCAAAGTTTGTAGGTAATCGTGTGACAGGGTATCCCAATACTGGACCACCTCGGCCTTCATATCTTCAATATTTCTCAGTCCCTTTTGGTTTATTCTGTCCTTCATGACTCCCCACACATTTTCAATTGGGTTTAGGTCTGGGCTGTAACTGGGCCAGTCTAAAACTTGAACATTTTCGCCCGACAACCACTGTTTCGTGTAGCGCGCAGTGTGTTTTGGGTCATTATCATGCTGGAAAATCCAATCATCTTCATACAATGTTTGTGCTGTCGGAAGAAGGTGACCATTTAGAATGTCAACGTATCTTTCTTTTGTCAAGTTTCCCGTGAAAACACACAATGGCGTCACTCTGCGAGCCGATATGCCACCCCACATGTGAAACTTCGGGCTATGTTTTGGTCGCTGGTAGATAGGTTTGACAGTATCTTTGGTCCAAATTTTCACACAATTAGGGAAAAGCCAAACAGAACTTTCACCCGAAAAGAAAACATTATCCCAATCTTGATTTTCATGTGCCCGACACCAGTTTAAACGTTTTTCCTTTTGTGCATCTTTCATCAACGGCGAGGGAATTCCACGTTTTTTCACCCAACTAAGTCTCTGTAATTCCTGCCTAACTGTTTCATTGCATACCTTAGGACTTCCTCTGCTAATCATTTCATTTCTGATGTTCTCACCACTTTTCAATTTGCCCCTACTCACAATCTGCCCAAGTTTTCGGCGATCCACAACACTGAATTTCCTAGGCCGACCTGCCCCTGATTTGTGCTCTATCCCGGTTCCTGTTTGAATATTCTTCAAAGTTCTGTATACTGTAGACAGAGGAATGCCATGTCTACAAGCTAACGCTTTAGCATCAGCCTCACCCCTTTCAAAATCATCTAGAATGAGCTTTCTTTTCTCTCTTGCTGTAAATTCTGCCATGTCAACACAGAAAGCCGTCTGCTCAGACAAGGGAGATAACTCTTGACGTAATGAGCTGCCTTCTAAGCCTTTAAGAGTTGTCTCCCTTATTTAGTATGCTTAGTGCATAGTGAGAGCCCTTTTTCCAATCTTAGCATCATTAGAAAAAAACCCCAAAGATTTTCTCAATAATTTCTGGGAACACTGTACTAAGAGTTGTAATCAATGGGGTTTGCCTCGGTTAAGGTATAAAGTTTCTTATGTACACACTGGATTTTGAACGTCAAATATCTTTAAACAATTTTCATCCTCAACCCATTTTGAAATACATGACCCTCTTTTGGACTTTGGGGATGTCTTTGTGCATGTCAAGCTGACATGTTGGTGAGGACGGAGATCTAACTTGAAATATATAACTTGTTCTATATATATTCCTGCAGTTCATGGTTTGTCATACAGTGACAAACTGTAATTCTAATCCAACTGAAAACCGAACTAAAGTTTCAGGATATTCCTGACACTTCTGACATGACGTATTCCCGATTGTTGGACGTACTTGAAATATGAGCGGTCAGGAATGTATACTGGTGACTAAAAAGAGAGGGAAGTAGATCTTTTACATGTTCCCTTATCTGTTTCACTCAGTATATTGCGATCAAAGCAAATCTACTTTTAACAGATTATTGTCCTGTTGTTGACAGTAAGATCAGATTTCATCCCAAGAGAACATCTTCATAATTTTCATTAATATAAGGTTTATTGACAGATTGGTTTTATTTTGTTTAGTTTCATCAAGGTCCAATAAATGTGTAATTGGCTGGGTGTGACTGATCACGGCATTACGTCAAAAAAGCGTCAAAACGTCATCAAACTCGAACCTTATATCGAAAATGCTTGGAATTTTGCAGCACTAGTGGTAATGTTTCTTCTATTGTTCTGAGTGAACGTTTGTCTATATCAGCTTCAGAGAAGCATGGCTGATGGTGGCTGAAATAAAGCGAATTATTATCATATTTGATATGGGTGTCTTGGTGACACGTTCTTTTTACCTTAAATCGTAATGTACAGTTTTCAGCCTAGTAAAATAAGCCACACAATCATATGTAGACAGAGGTACGTTCAATTACACCCACCTTTGGGGAAGAAATATCCGCCTGTGTTTATGAAATTAACGACGAGAATCCATGTATATACTCTAAAGGGAGAATACACAAGGAGAACCGAAGTTCATATTTCATTGTTCATAATCTGATTGTGCTGAGGGAAATATCGTCTTTAGATATCGAATAAACAGTAAAAGTTTGATCATTACAAGAGTCTTGAGTAATGTTGATATACCATTTCAGAATTATATCACATGGTGATCACGTTCTCCCATCTGAGCTTTATTAAAAATTACCTGTTCAATAGAATCTTTATAAAGGTAACTTTTCACTCGTGTGGACTGGTCCTGTTATTTACCATAGCATAGAAAGGGTAGTATCAAAGAATCTAACGTTTGAGTTATAGCAATAATAAAACACGGTATTTCGGACAACGGTGTAGATGGACAGATTTTCGGGGTGCTTCATATTTGACACATTTAATTATGCTAAACTGTATATCACTGACCCATCCTCGATAGCTCCAATGTATACGTCCGTTGGGTCTCCACTATACCCTGGATGCATGTACGGCTCACCCCATTAGATTTATTACCTCCCTTGGCTAACTTTTCATCCAAACAGGTGTTATGCTGGGAAGTTGAACGAACCAGTCACAACTCACTTTCCCTTTTTAAATTATCTAACCGCTTGAACTTGGCAATACAAACCATGCAGAGGTTCTCTGAAAGATAAAGGTTCGGACCTATCAATTCGTTTGTATCATTTTCCCCAAATCTGAGTCGCACTGCCAACAAATATTTGCGGGTGCAACCGATATCTTTGGTGACGCTGACAAACTCGGTTGTAATTCGAATGGCACATTCAAATAGATATGAAACTGAAATTACTGTTTTCAGATATAGGGGATATTTGTTCAAAGTTGTAAATATAGGTATATGCGTACTGGTCCGTCCACGTCGTTAGTGTGGTGTGGAATTGTACCTGTGCTGTTTTGTGGTAGGTATGTCATATATTTGGTATAGGTATTTAATATATTTAGTATAAGTATTTAATATATTTAGCATAGGTAATTAATGAAATGGAAACATAACACGTGCGCATAACTCATTCTGAAAGTTTATTCGAAATGTTAGCAAATAAGCTGTGACTTCAACCGCCTGCGGGGAATAGGTCGGCATCCATAGATGGTGAAAAACATACAAATAACTGCCTTACACACTGGCTGAAACAGATAACAAACTTCGTATGAAGGTTATCATAGGTCGGGAAAGACATGTGACCATCACCGTCCTCATTGGGCATCTTCTGTCAAACAATCATCTTGCATGGTCTTGCATGGGTTAATCATGAGTGGAGAAACATGCCTATTGTTGGATACGTTAAGACTGTGACCTCGTCGAGCTGAACTGCCATTTCAGAACATTCTGACTGTGAATGTTCCACTCGTGCTTAATGGACAAGTCCATTATATGGCTGTTGAAAAAAATGCCCTTTCTTTGTGTGTTGCTTAACGCCGCAATATGGCTGCTGTTTGTCAATAATCGAGAGTAATAATGGACCAGACAATGCAGTGATCAAAATCATGAGCATCGATCTCTGCAACGGATATGATGACATCTGTTAACCAAGTCAGCTAGCCTGATCACCCGATCCCTTTACTCGCCTCTTACAAAAAGCATCGTAAATCCAATCCTAACCCGGTTCGTCGTGCGTAACTCTTTTAATTGACTATCTTGTACTTGCAACATGAGTGCTGTTGATGATTTGCAGTGTAAGCAGGGATGATAAGACGCCGACGACTAGCTGACATCGTAACCCTAGATACTGAGATCAGCTCATCTTCAGCATTCACAATCAGTTATATGACCTCTGGAACAGCCATTGAAATGTTTGAATAACCGACTGACGTCTAATATATAATTCATGTATTTCAAACAGTTCCATAATGGTCAAAGATAATCGTTGCTAAAACATACTTAATACATAGCAACGTCATACTACAGACCGCGACAAAGCAAATGCAAAACCGTTATTTGTTTAACTGCTGTATTGCCGATTTGCAGTCTTACTTCGTGATTTCAAACTGACGTCCAAGATGATCATACAGATCATACAGCTTATGAATGCACAGAAAACTTCAGATGTTTTTTCCATTTCTGGACGGACGGTCTGTCGCAGAACTGACGTTATTTGGTTTAAAATATGTGTTTACAAACACTATATTTTTCAAAATTGCAAACGGAAATTCAATGTGGACTCAACACAAATTAAACTAAACTGAGTTGGATTCACTTATTTACTTTATTTTTCTGAGATCACAAAACAAAAAGAACACACCAGTAACTTTTGTAAATGAACACCCTTGCTCATGTAATTTTACTATCCTTGGGAGATTCTGTGTAAGAATAGCTACGAAATGCTTCCTGGTGCGACTAAGGGAAACTGGGCCGTCTTAGGGGCTTCGTTAGATGTTTGTAACCATACCTTCCTGACGTGCATCGTATGTCATGACTTAAGTCGCTTGCTCGCTGGTGCAGGCTCGGTCATAGAAGAGTTACGCGTCTATAGACTGCAACATTAACATCGTGCCAGTGCCGTTAACGTGGAAACGATAACTTGTGATGATGTCTTCAGAACCCGTGACTGCAATATTAAAGTTGTATCGGTGTCGACGTTTTAAATGAACAAATAAACATGACCCTGCTTCATTGACCATGACGTCACTGCTACAGCAGTATTAAGCCTACAGCCACACATGAGTGTGCGCGCGTTAGTGTTTTTCGTATTAAAATTTTGTGAAGCCGCAATTATTCATTCAAGTGAATGTTTGTGTTGTTGTCCTGCAGTTTGAATATGAACATGAAAACGAGCCTGCAACATCGAAAAAGAGACTGCAACATCGAATATAGACTATGTGAACTTAGCATAAGATATTTTTAATCCTAATAATAGATTTTCTGTGATGCAGATCTTTGATTTATAAAACCTTTCTTCATCTCCAAACATCGAGATGTTACCGATATGCCCAAGTATAGTTGAAGAGAGAATTAGGATTGATCATATGACTCTGAACTATCTCTAGATGGCACGCCAATTAAAGTTGTTAAGGAAGCTAAGTTCTTGGGTCTAATCTTTGAATCACACTTAACGTTTTTACCGCATATTAAATCTCTTAAAACTAAATGCCTGAAAGCTCTTCAAAGTGGTTTCAAATTCTAAATGGGGAGGGGATCAAGCTACCCTTCTCCATCTATATCGATCACTCGTGCGTTCTAAACTTGATTCGTCACGATATGGCTGCAATATTGCCGATATGACGTTAAATATTAACTCACTCACTCACTCACTCTAAACTTGATTATGGCTCCGTTGTCTATGGTGGGGCCTGCAAAAGCAATTTAAAACTATTAGATTCTGTCCATCATCAAGGTCTAAGACATTGTCTTGGCTCCTTTCCAACTTCACCTGTTGATAGCCTGTATGGCAAGACTGATGAACCATCTCTTGAGCAGCGACGTATAAAATTAGCTTTACAGTATGTAACAAAACTATATTCCAATGAGTCAAATCCTGCATATATGAGGATTTATACAATGAGAAATCTTCTCTTGTTCCGCTCCTTGGTTTAAGAATAAAACCATTAATTTCTGCTGCCAGCATTGAGCTGGACAATATAGCCCCTTCCCGTCTTCTTTCTTCTCCTCCTTGGCAATTGGTTAGGCCCCAAGTGGACCAAATACTGACCACATATAAAAATCAGAAACGAATGAATTACAATATAAAGAAGAATATAATCAATTAAAACTTAAACATAGCACTTACAAATCCTTATTTGCTGATGGATCCAAGGAAGGTGGCGCAGTGGCCTGTGCCACTGTCATTGGATCCAGAACATTATCTTCTAGATTATCAGATAACAGCTCTACTTTCACATCTGAAGCTAACGCCATATTAACGGCTCTTAAATATATTGAAAGACACCCTAAACATAAACAGTATATAATCATTTCAGACTCTCTTTCGTGCCTTCAGGCTATTAAAAATATTTCTTGTAAACATCCACTTTTAATTGAAATTATTGAATTGTATAATTATCTTGCTACTGACCAACACGACATCGTCTTCTATTGGTTACCAAGCCATGTATGCATATCTGGTAACACAATGGCCGATCTTCCTCCTAAGGCAGCACTCAACAAATCTGTGACACCACTTCTTATTCCATACTCTGATTACAAAGCTAGCTTTTAGAACATACATCCGTGATCTGATGTAGAAGAAGTGGGACACCCAAGTAGGTATAAATAAATTACATGAAATACAACCGTATATTGGTTACACCTACTTGGGGGCTGTCAGTCCAGATTTGAAGAGGTTATTTTACGACGATGTCGTATTGGCCATACTAGATATACTCATGCATACCTTTTAAAAGGTGAGGATCCTCCATTTTGTATCCCTTGTGATGAGAGAGTCACGGTCAAGCATATCCTGCTTGACTGTGTTGAATTTTCCATCACAAGGGATAAATGTTTCAATGTCAAAACTATCAAGGATCTTTTTAACACCGTTAGTCCACATTGAATCATTTTTTAAAGGAAATTGATTTCATTGTTGAATTTTGAGAAATATGTTTCTGTAGATAGATCTATTGCAATGATTGGTAGTTTAGATTTGTACCTAGAATTATTATTGGCTGTACCCTCAAAGGAGGTGAAGCATTGTAAATTTATTGTCCTCCTGAGAGGGTACGTAAGTCCCAAAACATTTGATGTAAATTTAAGTCTACCTGGTTTTTATTCATAGTATTCATGTTATTTTAATTTTGGCTAGCAGTGGCTGAAGGGATGATGCAAATCCAACTAGGGTCCATGCAGGTATCCAAGGTACTGTAAGACCCATGGTCCCTGGTATGGTGATCTGCCTTCGGTTGTTGGAGATCTATAGCCTGTTTTATGTTGTTGTGTCCAGATAGTAATATTAATTTTAACTTTCCATGTTGGTTTTAATTCGGATTGTGATATTCTAGCTGTTTTACTGTCCTTCGTTGACAGATGTTTACAGCATACATATATTTCATTTAAATGTTAAATATTATCGTCACGGTATGGCTGAGATATTGCCGATGCGACGTTAAATATTAACTCACTCACTCACTCATTGGTTACCTATAAACCTAGGAGGTTCACATGGACAACCGGGGCCTTTGCACTGTGTGCCACTCGTCATACGCTTTGTAAATCATCCTTGTTCATTTGATTGTGTAGGAAAACTTTTGTTGGATCGAGAAAAGAAACTCATTAAATATTATGAATAGCTGTTCAAGGCGGAGGTATTGGTTTGTTCATTTGCACGTCCTTTATATGTACTTGACATATAACCACGTTTCCGGTCTGTGTGTTGTATATTCAAGAATCGTTGATGTGGCAAACAGATATCAAAGGAAATTGATAAATCAGAGATAATATACATTAAGATAGAAGTCAATCATTGATGAAGTGTTTCAGGAAATCTTAACCTTTTATCCCCCAAGCCTCATTATTGCAAAAATTGATCTCACGAATTGCTTGTTTTCATATACCATACCGAATTACCATGTAAATGAACACAGTCGTATGGCCATTCACTCTGGAACTGACGTGTTCTTGGCGGCTCTTCAATTACTTGTGTTCGCAGTAGTTTAGAAGACATACCAAATATGAAGGCTAGATATCTCAGCTTGTTTGTAGTTGCAGGTGTAGTCTTTAGCAACACCTGCACCGACATATCACGTCTACCGCAGCTTCTGCGCAACACTACCCTGTCTGTGTCAACATTCCTTACGAAAACAAACTATACACTAATGAAATGCGCCAAGGAATGCCTTTTGAGACGTTATTGTCGGTCTTTCAACTTCAACCTTACATCGTCCAACTGTCAGCTTAACTGGTTAAACAGTACTCAGGTTGTTGACAAACATCTTCAGTCAGCTATGGATTGCGTATTCAGGTGAGTTGTGGTATGACTGTACACTTTGAATTCTATGTAACCCCTGCAAAGCGTGCAGCCCTCATAGAATATCAGTAAAGAATGTGTCCACAATATCTAAAACTGTATGTGAACAATAGCTGACACTTGGGGATCCACAATATCAGGAGCCACATTGTTTGAGTTGGCTTACCACGCGTCAAACCTGAGGCATCGGCATCCTCGGTGTTTGAGGTAGCTTACTACTCCTCAAAGGTGAGGCTCGGGGAGCCACAACATTTGAGTTGCATCACAATCAACAAATAATTCAAATCACGAATCATGACGGAGCGTTTTAATAATATAATTTCTCATATAATTATTGCATTTTAAAAAAGTTCGATTTGTCAAATGATTTTTAAATATACAACTGTATTATTATCGGTAGGTTAGATTAGTAACTTAGATTGTTTGTGGCAATCCCCTGAAAGGGGATTGAAGTATTGTATATTTAATGGTCTCCCGAGAGGGTACGTAAGTCCCCGAATTTTCTGAGTCAGTTTAAACTTACCAATAGTTTTAGACGTAGTATTCTTGTTATTTTAATTTTGACTAACATGTCTTGCAATCCCCACCAGCTGAGGGGACGGCGCAAACCCAGCTAGGGACCATGCAGGTAGCAAAGATCCTGTAAGCCCAATGGTCCCTAGTCTGGAGATCTACCTACTGTTGTTACCGATCTATAGCCTGCCTTTATATTGCATTGTCCAACTAGTGCTGTTAGTTTTAACCTTCCACGCTAATTTTAATTATAAATGAAATATTCTTCATTGTGCATAGCAAGTGTTGAGAATACCGAGCGTACAGTAGTACATATCTTACAAGTAGTTTCTGAAATGATAACACAACACGGATCTTCTACCCGTTTCAATATTGTATCTTCAGGGAGAAGTCCTTCAATACTTCAATATAGTATCTTCAGGGAGAAGACGATATACAAAATATTAACTCCCAGCATTAAAGTACACCGCAGCATTAAAGCGTGCAGACATATCATCTTGTAAATCGTGTTTTGAAATTTCTACATTTCATTCTCTTAACAAGCACTGTGTTTACGCATGCAGAAATATTTCCAGGAATAGAACCTTTTCAAAATAATACAAGAATGCATTACTGATTACTTGCAACATGAGTACCGGTAACAATATGCCATGTACATGTACACGTGCTTAAAGGTGTCCTGTACATTGTCGACATATGTCCCAGAATCTCGTGCCTTTATTTAGAGAAGAGAGTTCATGGCAATAAAGAAATGCCAATTTTAGTAAACTCCTTCTATATTTAGTGTGTCTGCAGGGAGAGTGTACGGTCGTCAGCTTCACACCTGCATCCGACATACAAAAACATTGTAATTTGTGATCAAAAGTATATCCTGATTTGAAACTGCTAGTTGATCAATCAAAGTTTCTTTGAAAATTACAGTGATATTGGTCCGTGGCCAGGGCGTGTCTTGTCGGGATGTCAAAATCACAAATGTGACCTCAACCAACGATGCAGTGACATCAATGGAACCGCCGTATGCGAAGACTTCGGCTGTATGAAACCAGATCCTATCCACAGAGCCACAATGGTCACGAAAGGTCGAAAGGTCTGGAACTTCGGTGAAGAACTACTATTTGTTTGTGAACAGGAATATGCCCCGAAAGGCAATCTGATATGCCAAACAGATGGCAGTTGGTCATTTGCTAAATGCAGAAAGACATGAGGAAGTGTGTCCTTACTCTATTTCAAGGTCAGGTGTTTCGATCAACGCCCCGTTTCACAAAGCTCTCTAACGCCCAACATTCCTGCCTCCTATTTTGTAGTGAGTGAGTGAGTTTAGTTTTACGCCGCACTCAGCAATATTCCAGCTATATGGCGGCGGTCTGTGAATAATCGAGCCTGGCCCAGACAATCCAGTGATCAACAACATGAGCATCGATCTGCGCAATTGGGAACCGATGACATGTGTCAACCAAGTCAGCGAGTCTGACCACCCGATCCCGTTAGTCGCCTCTTGCGACAAGCTGAGTCGCCTTTTATGGCAAGCATGGGTTGCTGAAGGCCTGTTCTACCCCGGGACCATCACGGGTCTCCTATTTTGTAACATCTACTTACGACAACCATAGCGCTGGGAGAGAATTTTGAAATGGGACCCAGGACTTGTATTGGAGTAGTCTAGTGGCTAAAAACTTTCGATCGACATGCCGTAGACCTGGCTTCGAATCCCCATATTGGTGCAATGTGTGAAGAGCATTTCTGGTGTCTGCTGCCGTGATATTGCTTTCACATTGTTACGAGCAGCGTAAAACTAAACTCACTCACTCATTCACTTGTACTGGGAAGTTAAGAACATTGATTAGGTCTTAATGTGACGTAAGTCAACGTGGTTGTTCATAAAACTTCATGTCAAGATCCATGTTAAGTGGTAATATTTTGTATTTCAAAATTACCTGCAGATTAATCACCTATCACGATAAAGATACATTGTAGGCATCCATGAATCTGTTTGTAGCATTAACACAGAGTGCATTTATTCCAGCAAAATGGTATTTTCATATATACTAAACTCATTGCGACTTTCTTCCTAATAAACGCATGTCTGTGTGCAAAATAACAATGCGTTTGCCAAAACAGCGTGTCAGCATAGTGTAGACAGTCCAAAGTGGCGTTGCACACCACTTCGCTCCTCCTAATCAAGTGGATCAAGGGGCGGTCGAGTAGCCTAGTGCTTAAAGCTCTTGCTCGTCACGCCGAAGCCCCGTGTTCGATTCCTCACATTTGTAAAATGTATGAAGCCCATTTATGGTGTCACCCGCCGTGATATTGCTGAAATAATACTAGCGGCGTAAAACCATACTCACTCATTTAAGCTCATCAATACTGTTGGAAGAGACGTCAAATCGTCCTCTCACTGCGTCAACAAAGCTCTCCGCGCACTGAAACATTCATAAAATCTTAACGAATCATTGACTTAACAGCCCGTTGCCCCAACGATCGATATGCATAAACCGTCCTCCACTCTGTGCTGGGGCGATCCAGTATAACTTAAAATGCCAGCATTAAGGGTGCTGTTTGGTTGAACGCGGGCTGTCATTGTCAAAAATGTCACGTCCATATGCTTCTGGAGAACAGGTCCTCTGTAGTCCAATATGTTCGGTCACTCACTCACTCACTCACTCACTCACTCACTCACTCACTCACTCACTCACTCACTCACTCACTCACTCACTCACTCACTCACTCACTCACTCACTCACTCACTCACAATACCCACGTTGTTCGGCCCTTGTTCAGTTATAGACGCCATAGTTATTTAAATAATTAAGTATTGCGTGCACGAAATGTTCCTTATCGTGAAGTGGATCAGATCAACAGTACAGCAACCTCACTCACTCACTCTTTAACTCACTCACTCACTCAAACTGTATAGCTACGTTGTTCGGCCATTGTTCAGGTAGGCCGTACTTATAGTTATCTAAATAAGAGTATTGCGTGCATGGTCTTCGAAATGTTTCTTATCGTATCTCAGCGAAGGGGATCAGATCAACAGTACAGCAACCTCACTCACTCACTCATTCACTCTTTAACTCACTCACTCACTCACTCAAACTGTATAGCTACGTTGTTCGGCCATTGTTCAGGTAGGCCGTACTTATAGTTATCTAAATAAGAGTATTGCGTGCATGGTCTTCGAAATGTTTCTTATCGTATCTCAGCGAAGGGGATCAGATCAACAGTACAGCAACCTCACTCACTCACTCATTCACTCATTCACTCTTTAACTCACTCACTCACTCACTCAAACTGTATAGCTACGTTGTTCGGCCATTGTTCAGGTAGGCCGTACTTATAGTTATCTAACTAAGAGTATTGCGTACATGGTCTTCGAAATGTTTCTTATCGTATCTCAGCGAAGGGGATCAGATCAACTGTGCAGCAATCTCACTCACTCACATTGCATACTCGTACCACCGTTGTTCGGCCATTGTTCAGCTAGTATACACCATAGTTATTTGAATAACAATGGTATGACTATTGACCCATGTCTTTTCCTTTCCCTTCAACGCAGAACGCCACAATATATACTACGGCAGATAGAATCTGGACCAGAGAAATCCAGTGATTAACATAATGAGCATCGATCTACGCAACTGGGATACAGTGTCATGCAATCACCCAATTCATCGAGTCTGGCCACGAGATCCATTAAGCCCATCTTCAGGGTTGCTAGGTACCAGTGTTCTCATCAGGAATTCCCACTGAGAGACCAGTGAAGCTGAATTAGACTGTCCCTATTCCCAACCCATTTCATCGTTGTAGTGTTTGCAGTTATATTCCCTAGACCAGAGTCTGCCACTGGTTGGTGCCGACTGACTGCACATACAAAAGATTGAGCCAGATAAACTAGTGATTGACAGAGATGTGGGTTTAGTTTTGTGCCACACTCAGCAATGTTCATGCTATATGGCGATGATCTGTAAATAATGGAGTTTAGACTAGTCATTCAAGTGATCAACGGCATGAGCATCGATCTACGGAGCTGAAATACGATGATATGTGTCAACCAAGACCTACGATAAACATGGATTACTGAAGATCAATTCTAACCCGGATATTCACATATTTGACAGGAAAGAATGTCACAGATTCAAATACTATTCCGTAGTGGAATCAGCACTTACTTTACAGCGAGTGCAGCTAATACCTTTCGATGTCACTTAATGGTAGTAATAGGTCGAATATCAGAGGACGCTTTAATAACTGTGCTACTTAAACCAGTTGCATCAAGCTGGCGAGGACACCTCATAAGATAATTGCCATTCAATCATCTGCCTAGCCCTAAAAGCAGTGGTTTCCATAGCAACAATATCAAACATGCTTGAAGTAGAAGAGTGAATATCTGTTGTCTTTGTACTGTTTGTATCGATTGCTACTCAAGAACCTTTTATATGCCCTTCATTCAATAGGGTACCTGACGAAGAGGGTGTTTCAAAGACACTTCATAATGATATTTTCTCAAAATCGGTATGGAACAACGGCCATTTTTTAGCACCGTTGTGTACTCTATAAACAATTTTAGCACCTGACATATAAGATAATTTGATACGTAAATGACTGGTGTTGATGTACAATCCAATCCGTGTCAACATACTAGTATTAATCCATATACCTGTTTATTATACAAAATAAAGTAGTGGCCAAAAGAAAGGGCACCAAAGTAGAAACGACTGTACGTTGTAAAAGTAATTGTCAGCCTGTTTGACAATACCTATACCTCACACTAAACTACTTGTTTAATGGGCATTCTAGAAGTTGGTGAGGCAAAAATGAAACATACAGCTTTATGGATTACAACTTCTTGTTTATTACGTTGAGTGACGTTTCGATGTAGATTCTTACATCGTTTTCAAGCTAAATGTGTGAACGATGTAAGAATCTACATCGAAACGTCACTCAACGTAATAAACAAGAAGTTGTAATCCATAAAGCTGTATGTTTCATTTTTGACTCACACTAAACATTCGCACTTACGTTTTGTATTTGGTTACAAAAGTACGAATTTACACGAATAAAATGTAAACTGTGCACAAACATACAGTATCAAATCAGGGTATAAAAGCTAACCAGGTGTATTCTGTTACATCATATGCACTGAGGTGAACCAGGACTGTGTCACACTGGCAGCAGCGAAACTGGCGAAGAGTGAACTTTGGTGCCGAAAGCAGATTCCAGCTCTTCAAGATCTGTCCCCAACTTGAGGGCCTTTTGGAATGACTGGGACGTCGTATTCTGAAATGCCAAAATGAGCCACTGACGAGGTACGCTTTGGCAGCTGCCTTACGACAAACATGGGTTGCTGAAATTTTAAATAAATTATGTGTAAGTTTCTTCTCCTGCATTTGTTGTCAAAGTTGTAGAGCAGGTTTCTTCCTCAGAATGGATTGTTCGGATATTTGAAGGGTACCAGAACCAAATCAGAAACAGGAAGTCTTTCCATGCTCACACGTTAAAATTGAAAGTGAGTCGCGGTGTAGTTGAGTTTTTACATCGTATACTAGATTGTGAACGTATGTGTGAGTGTGCGTCCGTGTACGTGTGTGACTGTGCATGTGTTTGTACGTACGCGTGCGCGTGTCTTCTTGTACTAGTCTTGCCATATTCCGTATTTTACATCGCTTACTAGATTGTGTTTGCGTCTGTGCTTTTACGTGTGCGTGTGTGTGTTCATACATCGTGTATTAGATTATGAACGTGTGTGTCTGTACGTGAGTACGTGCATATGGGCGTTTCTTCTGAGCGAGCGTGTGTGTGCGTGTCTTTCTGTACTAGTCTTGCCATATCCGGTTCTGCAGTGCTAGCCAACTGTGAGTAGCTGCAGTTGAACATGGATACGCCACTCAGACACAGTGTACTGTCTCAGAGCCGACCACTTCATGTTAAATCCCTTTAATGCAAGCCTAATGGAAAACCAGTGTGGAACCATAATCCAAAGGTTATCAACCATTGCAAAGTGCATTGGGGCTCAGTGAACGGAATGAGATGTTACAAAGTCAACTCGGCTTGTTTCCCCCTGAAACTCCATCAGAAAAGGTGAACCAGAGGTTGAGCCATGACAGGATATCATCCGAAATATTTCTGTTTGATAAAATGCCCTTATCTTTCCCACGTCTTCGGTTGATATCAGTTGTTATTAAAATTTCTGTGTTTTTGCAGTCACCATGTTCAAATTGAATGAGATTCGTTCCAGACTTGTTATCAGTCCTCTGAATCTATATCTCTTGAATTAGGAGGAGCCTCAGATCACCGTCTGGACAACTGATCGTGGATTTAGTATAGATTGAATGGGCTTGATAGACAAAACGAAATGTTATGACCAGAAATGTGCCAGCTTAAGGGTCAATCCTGTATGTGTTGTTTAAAACGAAAGTCATCGAAATTCAAAATCACCTGGAATTTTGTTATCCTTTCTCATCTATGGTCAACATGCAGTGGACTCGATAATACCCCCGTTAGAACAGGTCTTGTGCAACTCATGCTTGTTGTGAGAGGCGACTAACGGGGTTGGTTAGTCAGGCTTGCTGACTTGGTTGACACGTCATCGGTTCCAAGTTTTGTAGCTCATGCTGTTGATCATTAGATTGTCTGGTAAGACCAACATTAGTTTTAATCCGTGTGTTAAAAGTGAAAGCTACAAGAGGTATTCCTGAGAACACATTGTGGCTTCCACCTACCTTATTTGTACCACCTAATATGTATCACAGCAACTGTTCTTGAAGCCATGGCAAACACTGCTAAGTAATGATTACAAGTAAGACAGGAACACAAGGCTTCGAAATATGCCCAGAACACCCACGATGAACCGGAGCCGGCTAATGTCAGGGACATATTATGAGAAAAACAAGTAGTATAATCAGTGACAAGGACAGCCTCCCTTTGTGATACTGAAGTATTACAACGTTCCAGAAAGACAAAAAAATCCCCGTGCAACCACCACAACAACATATTACTATTAAGAAGCATAATCATATGACTACACCAACAACTACCATACTGAGTTGATATACATCAATTAGGTACTGCTGGGTTACCAATGTTCTAATACCTACATTCGTGTATATATTTATTCATGAATTTATGTCACTCATACCCGTGGAGATCTGGACTGGACCTAGCCCCCATGCTTGCCGTAAGAAGCGACTAAAGGGGTTGCTGACCGGACTGACAGGACATAATATCGTAATTGCGCAGGTCGATGTTCATGATGTTGATCACTGGATTGTCTGGTACAGACTCGACCGTGACCACCGCTGGAACATAGCCTAGAGCAAAATCAAACACATCTGACTGATTGACCATGTCGCATTCATGATTTCGCTGCCACATTTGCTGTTTAACGCCGCACTCGTGCAATAAGCCTGGGTTACGGAAGACCAATTCTAGTCCGGCTTTCCACGGGCCAGCACATCTAAGCATGTATAAGCATACCATCTTACTTAACCTTTTAGGCTTCCGTTCAGAGGTTTGCAAATGTACCAAACTGTTGTGTCTAAATACATAAAAGTTTCCTTTTCCAATGCTGATAACAGTTGGTGATCTTTGTATGTACAGGCAATGAAAATACAGGGGTACGGCAATGTAAAGAGAATACATTCTCTCCATAATCATACAATCTCTATTAGACGGTATACAAAATCCCTGCTAGGTATACAGTCCCGACTGTATCAATCATTCGGCAGTTACATTCCTTTTGTTGGGAAGTAGCTGCTATCTGAAATGAGTAATGAAGACTAATGTCCAACAGCTGAGGCGGCGATAACGAAGGACGTTTCCCATTCATCATGTACGGGATATGTCCGCACATAATGATTCTATGTTTCCTTTTTCGACATCAGAGCCCAATTTCCAACGTTTCTCCAAGCAACGAACAGCATATGTTGCATGTACCTCCATCGTTAATAAATGAACTGGAAACTAAATAGTCTATTCTTGTCATATATGCCAACATTGAACATTTGGCATGGCGTTGTGTCTGGTAATGAGAACACAATCCCTGAGCGATGGTCATTGCAGGTATCAAAAGTGTGCGTTTTAATTTGTGAGATGATTTAATTAGTCATCACACCATCTCTGATTCCCTATACGTTTTCCAAGAATCATTAGACTTGAAGGAAAACGAAGTTCTATAGATAGTCAACTTCTTTATAGCAGTCATTAGACTTGTTTCAGCAAATATCAAAGGGTTAAAAAAGTTACACACCTCAAGATACCCAAGATGGCAAAAACATGGATGACAGGTGGATTTGCAAATGTAAATATGATAACTGTTAACTGTCACCCGATAAATGTTGACCAAAGAACTGAAAACATTGATGTATTTCCGAGAGCGGCGTTTAAAAACAAACAACACCAAACGGTTCCTCCAGGAAAAGTGATTCTTTGTCATAATACCGTCTTCTGTCGTTGGCACGCTTCACATTCATACACATAGGATCAATGTCCTATGTAAATGTCTGGATGTGTTTCTAAGCAGAAACATGGAGACCGAGTGACGATGTGATCTTCCAGATGTGTATGTTTTAGTTTGTTTGCTTCTGATCCCACTGCACTGATTCTAGTTCTTAGTGTACTAGTAATGGAATCTGAAGATATATAATCAGCATCAGGAGATTCGCATCTCATTGAGTAAATTTTTAAATAATGGAAGTCAATGAACGGATATCAATGAATGGTGTGCAAATAATTCAAAGACTGCAATATATATGCTTGAATTATTAACAATCTTCCTAGTACTCTAACGGCTATTTGATATGGAAGGCTCAAGGCTGTAATTGACCCAGCACGTTGGCAAAGTGTGGCTGAGGATTCATCGAAACCATTGCACTCCCTTACTCTCTTCAACCTATCGTATGTCACGGGGAGGCTCTGACTTTTCAGGAAAAATCGATGCTTACATAGAACCTTATTGGTATTCGTAGTGGGGACAAAACAACGCGGTGAACGCAAGCCATGTTACAAGGCTTCAGCTGATTCTGCCCTTCCATAATCTACAATGATTCTTTGACATATGGATATGTTTTGCGGGTTATAAGTACATCAGGTATCCCACAAGCTTTAATTACGTTCCCTGCGTTCCCTCACTAATTAGATTTCTCTGTCACTAATATTGCTACAGTGTCATCTCCACAGATGTTCCAGATCGGGGAAGCTTGGAACCTACTAATGAAAACGACCCTTTGCCTTTACTAGAGCGTTATTATCCAGAGCTTCACATTTGTACAGAAATACAAGACCTTATTTAAAGTAAGCGTTAACTGTCCTAATCCCTATTGTTCTCTTTGATCAGGTTCTCCGATTCTATAAGCCCCCTAATCTCTGAATAACGCCTAAGCTTCTCATGTGACCTAATCAGCGAGCCAGTCCTTTCCAGACTTGCCAGATTGTTGAATTTGACAGGGATTCTGGTTTTAACCTTTCAGTACAAATTACCGACACTACTGAGAGTCCCGCATTATCGATTTGTATGTTTTTCTTCTCAAACATATCTTTAGAGAGGAAGGCAGATAATTCGCACAATAAAGACTGGTTGTGTTGTCTTTAGGGTGATAATTACAGCTTGGTGAACAGAGTGCAACAACTATGTAATACACCATCCAAGTGGATGATTGACACACAGATAAAGATGATACAAAGAAGGGGAAAAACATTAAGTCTCGACCTTGATAAAATTTGAAAGGTCGTTCTTTGCAGACTTGTTTAGAGGTAAAAACCTTGGTAATTCTAGGGAAATGGATTGCTTTGTATTTCGTGCCCACATTGTTAGAGAGATAATGGTTTGGATGAAAAAAGGTTTGCACCATGTATGATCAATAAGACCAAGCTGATTACAGGATTTACCCAAATGCCAGTTAAACCATAAACAAAGGATGAATTTACATTACCGTAGCGTAATAAAACGCCTTTCGCGTTAGCTCTACTTCGTTCATCCGGGGGTTAACTGTATGATACGTTCTTCGGGATAACCATGGGCATTTTCAGAACTTAAGATGGAACACGGGTATATTCAATCTGATAAATATTTTTCAGTTTTAAAATTTTGTTACAGATTTACATAATGTGGGTATTTTAAAGGTTATTCTACATTTATTTCGTTATTTCAAATGCATAGCTCACAGAAATGTATTGCCACGCATGATGGATATCATAAGCAAATTGATTTGCAATCAAAAGTAAGATATTCCTGGTTTAATCCCAAGTATCCTTTATTTGTTGTCGCTGTTTTTGATCAAGATCGGCTTGCTATTATTCCTAAATGTTTATAGCAACAGCAATGTCCACTGTTATATGTTTTAATGTCCCTTAGGCTTTCTCGCAGGAGCACACCCACATTTCCCTACGGCAACAAATTCGCAGTGGACTTTATTACAAGAATATTATGCAAGCCAGTCTTTAAATAGTTTCTAAATTTGGTAGTTGTCTAAATCCCATATTTCATTTCCAAACGGACCCGTGAAGGTCCCGGGATAGAATAGGCCTTCAGCAACCCATGCTTGCCATAAAAGGGGACTATGCTTTTCGTAAGATGTGACTAACGGGATCGGATGGTCAGGCTCGCTGATTTGGTTGACACATGTCATCGGTTCCCAATTGCGCAGATCGATGCTCGTACTGTTGATTACTGGACTGTCTGTTCCGTGGTAGATTATTGGTATCAGGCTAACTGTCCCCTGGACAACTGCCCCCCGGACAACTGTGCCCCCCCCCCCCCTCCCCCCATCATAATAAAACACACAAACTAAATGTTATGATGCTAGTTTAATTTATAGCACTCTATAATACCACAACATATCATCTTTAGATTCAATACGACTATCAATTCATTTAAAACGACAGATTGTGAGATATGGCTCGTAAAATTCCAAAATGTGCATGGAGTCATATACCTTCACAACACGTGCAAGTCTGTTGGCACTGTCACGCTAGGTTTTTCTTTTGGGGGGCGGTTCCTGGCCAGTCACCAGCTCCTGAAGTCCGGCAGCTTGAAGCCTACGATAGATGTTCTGAGACATGTGGTAGAAGTCTGGTGCATGATTAAGTGAAAGTGAACTCTAAGTGAATCTGAAGACTGATATATTCTGTGGTATATAGGGCTATCAATTACATGTATTAGTTGGTGGGTTGTTATTATGGGGGAGGGGGGTGGGGGGGGGGGTTCTTGTCCAGGAGGCAGTTAGCCTAGACCCAGATTATTTACAGACCGCCGCCATATAGCTGGAATATCGCTGAGTGCGGCATAAAACTAAACTCACGCATTTACAAATAACACATGTACGGCTGGAATTATTTTAGTATCAACCTTTAAAGTATATGTTCAGCAGGTATTGCATGTAATGTTGAGAGAGTCTGATAATTTCAAATATATATTGCGTTGCCTGCAGATTCACGTTCTCAGTATCACATATCCATGTGGGGTTTTTCTTTCTGATGATTATACCCAAACATGTGTAATGTGTGACGCAGTCAATTAATATTTCCACAGTAAAGTGTTTTATCATTATCATTATTTACCATTTATTAATTTCTTAACATTTACTACTTTACTGCAGTTCAGCACAAGACCACTCTTTTAAAAAAATTCCTCGTGAAATATTTCTAATTGACATAACATTATGGAAATGAACAAGGTTAGGGTGGAGTTGGATACAGATGGATACAAATGTATTTTTCATTTTATGTGTAAAGTCATTAATAAACGTTGAAAATAAATATGGACATAAAAGTCATCCCTGCTACACTCTAGTATCATAATAATTAATGGCATCATTATACGTTGTACGAAATTGGGGATTTCTTATATTACAAAGTTAGCATAAAACTTCTTTGAAGCTACGGTAATTTTACCCAGGAGAGGCTGATGAAGGGAAATCAGCAAAGCTTCAGCAGATGAATATCGAACCTCATCAAGAAACTTCCTGCCTGTTATATACCTTCAGTGGATGCGACATCACGTGTTAAACACATTAGTGAGCATATTACGTTTGCCGGCCCGGCTGTGTTAAAAAACACCAAAATTACATATTCTTACAGATCTTTCTTGTGGCCACAAGAGTTGGATTTCGTGGTGCATAGTAGTATGCCTCGTGCCTCCCTGGGTGGTCGTGGATTCCCACAACATGATGTAAGATACGTGCATATCACTGTGACTCTTACCTGGACACAATAAGCTGACACACCATGATATTTTGTACACAGTTCTATTTATATTTAACATAGCTCAGTGTATAATTTCTTTTAGGAAAATTCTGTGTTTGATGCAAATTCAAGATTCTGAACCACGTGCTTACGTTTTGGGGCTCGTACGACATGTCCCGATCACAGTTTTGTGTATAGGTCGTACAGAAGTTATGCAGCTACTTCGACAAACACGTACATGCCATTTCAAGCCATAGTGACTACAGCCATAGTGACTCAGACATAAAGCTTTGGAATGGGTGTGGCTTATCACCGTACTCAGCAAACTTCCAAATATATGGTGGCGGACTGTTAACAATCGATTTTGGAGAATCCAGTGGTCAACATCATGAGCAATAAGAATACGATGACGTATGCCAATCAAGTCACCGACCCTGACCATCTGATCCCCTTTGCAGCCTCTTCTGGAACGCATGGGTTTGCTTAAAAACGAATGTAACCTTTACCTTCACAGACCATTTTCACAAAGTATCACATGGAGATGGCTTCAAAACGAAAACAAACACTGAAAATTTCATTGTGTTCGATATGACATATATACGTCTTAGATTATGTCAGGTATAATGGTTAGGGTCCAAATTATATGTATTCTTCATTATATACCATGACTGCATAAATGGCTTAGTAACACGTGGAAACTATACAATTAAACTACCTGTGAAGTACTTTATTTTTACAGTTAGTACTCTTTCATCTCATCAACAATATGTAGGAGAAGTATCAGAAAGTATGTCATCATCCTAATTCCTTCAAACGTTGATTTTGGAAATACAGTTATCTTGGAAAGTCAACATGTATCCAAGAGTCATCTATGTGCTGTTTAAACCTTTCATTATTGGTTTGTAATTTTGATATTATGCTTCCTTGCGATAGTCTGTGCTTTCAAACTGAAAATGTTTAAATTCAAGAATCTTCAAAACAGAAACATATAACATACTGATTATCAAGGCGTATACATTTCTTGATGGCCCACGTGAAGTTCTGTAATTACTAACTGCTGTCAAACCTCTATGAGTAATCATCAACTTGTTTACCGAGACTTCAAAACAAGTTGTGGATACGGTTCGAAATATATACGGGCCGTATAAGTTCACTGAATAATGTGTGCCGCCTTAAAGTGAAATGGGTTTTAAAGTAAATCAGGCTGTGTTATCTTGTTATCTCATTTTTAGGGCGATCATTTGCACTAAATCTTCCACAAGGAATGACAGGACTGAAAACATGCTGCCAGTATAAATGCAGAAAAGGAAACCAGTTCCATCACTATGCTTCTGTTGGTAAGAAATAAGAGGATGACACAATATGACAACAAGAGCTGTTAGATCTGTTTTCATTAGACCTGTGTTTGAAACCAATGAAGAAAAACATGCACTGAATAAGGAAGATACGTTATATTGCCTCGTACATGTGAAACCGAATATTTGTGACATGTGTCATCCAGATGTTTCTAAAATGGCGGTTCTGTGACATTTAAGTGTCTCTTGTTAAATGATGTATCAATAAGATATCTGTAGAATACGATTTGCGCCATGCACAAAACCCCACAGACAAGAAAACATGTTTACGAAGAGACTCCTCCAATTAGGCCTCCTAATGCAAGGCTTTTAGGAGTGCGGACCGAACTGTTGAAAAAGTAGGGTAAGATTTTGTTTTTTCTCTCTTGCCGTTATCAAGGTAATTTTGATGTCGGTACTAAAAGGTTCTTTCGTAACAACACCTTGAAGTAATGGCCGGGTTAAGAAAACGGCGATCTGTTTCCGAGTAATTACTAAAATTACCGAAAGGAAAGGGCCTTTCCAAAACTTAATGAGATGGTCATGTCACTGAACTGGAATAAAGCTGTCATTCATATTACCAGACATGTGTAAGGTCGGTATGAAACAATTGTTCAAAACCACGCGTTGTTGTTTTACTTTTTAGAGAGGGTTTACCTTCTTGCAGACTAACTGAACGAATCATTTGTCACAGGTCAATCAAGTGAAGAATTCTCTTTCAGTGATCACAACTTGTCTGGAGGGTATGCCGGTAATGTGCAATCATTTGAGATATCTCTGCATCCATTAGGGTTTCAATTTATATCGATAGATTTATCGTCCGATAGAGTATCACTAGTACTATTATTATTACTAATATTGGTCGGACCTGGGTTGGAGTCAATATGCTTTTCTGTCGACGGTCACGTGACCGCCTCTGGACCAATCAAATAGCCAGGAAAATGTGCGTACATAATAATATGATAAATCGTCACAGCTCTATCTGTCACTGTACGTAAGTCCCCAAACATTCTATGTAAACTTAGTACGGCCCAAATTTTTATCGTAGTATATTTGTTGTTGTTTTTTTTAAATAATGGCTAAATTTCAATATAGTCGCCAGTGGCTGAAGGGATGGTATAAATCCGTCTAGGGTCCATGCAATTTGCAAAGGTACTGTAAGTCCCTATGGTCCCTGGTATGGTGATCTACCTTCAGGTATTGGCAATCTACAGCCCGTATTTCATATTGTATTGTCCAATTAGTGATATTGGTTCCACGCTAATTTTAGTTGTAACTGTGATATTCTAGTTGTTTTACTGTCCTTTAACGACAGGTTTTTATAATGTATACATACTTCATTTCAATACAAGCATGTTGTCTTCGCGATATGGCTGAAATATTGCCGATGTGACGTTAAATGTTAACTCACTCACTCACTTTATCTATCATTGACAAAATGTAGTGTTTTTTTCACCACGTTGATTGATACACCAGATTCTATAACGTCTTCAGTGCTTGCTTCACGTGGTTGAATTACTTCCATGTCCGTCAGAAATATTTGGGACTGATATTTGACAGTAACTGATTACAGCATATTGACGCAAACTCGAAGGCTATCATGCTGCCACAGTAATGGGGGCCTTGTGCACACCGCTATGATATTTCCATGGTAACCAAGCCTTTACTTTTGAATTTGACTTCTCTATCCCGCCCACAAAGACTATATTTAGATCGCGTCGGTACAACAGTAGACAGTAGGGTGGAAGTAAATAATATCATCAAAACCAAATGTTCGGATGCAACAATCATCTCGGAATTTAATCTCCGATAGCCTTTAGTAATAGCCTTGTTTTCCCCGAGGCTAATATGAATGCATGGGCGATGGTGGAAGGAATTGCGAAAGCGACATTTCACACGAGTACCTGGCATAAAATACTAGGTTCCACTTGAACCCCCTTCCCTGAAGGCGATACTACCTACAGAGAGAATGCGTTTTGGATTTGATATTTTGACGCCATTACACTTCTAGCAGAGATTAAAACAACAAGCATTGGATGCCTGTGAAAATGGAAACCAACCAACCAATAAACGAACAAACATGCCGGAAAAAACAACAACAGCAACAACAACAAAAAAACCCAACAAAACATTTACATTGAAAGGTGGGAGACCGAAGATTTAGGATCAGAGGTAAATCTAACTCTTTTTTATTTTATTTATTTTTTCTTTTTTCTTTTCTTTTTAACTCTGTTTCGTTTAGAGCTTAAGCATAAGTTGAAGAGATTGGTAGAGGGAAAAGTAAAGCATAGTATGGTTAAGGGACTGTGAGAGAGACTACTGTCACCAGAGATGACGCTTTAATATGTATTTGATTCGTCAGCAATAATCCTGCTACGCGACGGCAGTCTGCATAATCCTAAGATTAATACTGCAGTCATGACTAAAATCAGACATTCAGCGATAGTCATGGAATTAACGAGCGAGTGATTGAGTGAGTTAGGTTTGGCAGTATTCCAGTTATAGTAACATTATTCCAGTTATAGCAACAGTATTCCAGTTAAAGCAAGGCGTGTCAGCTTACTATTGGAAGAAAGCCAAAATGATCCACCTCTCATTCATTTACTACTTGGGTATACCCCCCGACAAACCAAGAAACATAATCAGGGCAAAAGATGGATTCGAACTCATGTCCACAGGTTTCCTGATTTGCGCAATGAAGACTTCAGCGCCAACCGTGCTGCAACAAAACAACTCACTACAGTAAATTCTTATGGTATGCTGAAATGTAAACAATGAATATTCCAACCATATTGATTGGTGACGAGGAATGCGTACTTTGGGCAATATTATAACACAATCAAGATGGGGACGCCGAAATGTGTTCCATATTACATCAGTTCGATTGATCGAACTATGCCGTCAGCGTTACGAGAGCCACGCAAATAAATAAATAAATAAATAAATAAATAAATAAATAAATAAATAAATAAATAAATAAATAAATACAATTTTGTTGGAGATGTTTTGGAAACAGTTCAATATACATGTTGTTGCATAAACTGCACTTGTTATATGTTAATTCACCTTGAAAACATGAATTGTATTTACGTATCGCATGCTTCAAAATAGTAGTAGCCGCTATCGAGTATCCCGCCCTTGTATTGCGTATGTACACATAGCATGCAAATATGCAGGGATTAGAAAATGAAGGGGCCATGGGCCATTTTTCATTCTAATGAAAAGTTTACTGCTGACACAAGGGCAATGATCCATTCTAAATTCAGAACATGACTAACAATACTGAAAATGGCCCATTGTGAAAGTTCTCTCTCCTAAACCCTGTATAGGTAAGAAATTGTTGATAACGTGGAGCTTTAAATTATACTGAACGATTTTTTAACAAGACCACATCTCCAGCTGCATTGGCGATGGTTGTCTGTTGTTTGTCACTGTCGTTAAACGTTGGCTGTCTAACATATCTGTCATATTATCATTATTTCTGGCAGCCATTCGATCTAGTTTCCTCTCCATTATTGTCATTGAAGATGTGTCATGAAGTGAGCCATGGTTCCGACGCAGCCCACAATCTTCAACTATAGTGTTCACCGCGATGCATAGTTTTTTGTCATGGACTTAAAATAGCAGAGAACGTAGCCAAAATAGCTGAGAACGTAGGGGACACCAGGTGGTCGATGAAAGGGTAATGGTGTTCTGTCGTACCGGTACCACCGACACTCTCACAGTTTTCATAAATGGTAAGTGTTTGTCTGTTGTTCGATGTCGCATGAAAGGACTCTTATCCTACCACGGCAACTTGTAAGCCACCGATCACAAGTCCTGATTTGAAGACTGAATAAGTTCCCAGTTTCGATGTCGATTATCTGGTAATGAACCCCCGCCCCCAACAGGTGAAGTAACTCTCTTGACACAATCAACAAATGCTCTGGAAGAAGACTAATTTAAATCCAGACATTGACAGACCAGAACATATTTTGATTTTTGAGAAAAACATGCATTTAGTCAAACTTGTTGGGTGACTTAAACGCGATATCTCTGGGTCGCTAATAAATGCCCTTTTCAACATTGCAAGAACAATTAAGATTCTCCTCTATTGTATGAGGCGAAATATTCCTTTCTGTCAGAAGAAAGTTATTATTTGATATATGATGGACTGTCATAGATTTTTTTAACTGTGCTTTGAAAGATAATATTATTCACAAGAAAAATAAAGTTATTTAAAGGTGATAAGAAAACACTTAGTGGGCACATGTTCATGAAAGAGACAAAACTTAATTTTACACACACTATGTACTGGACTATTAGTCACGGGAAAAAAATAGGAAGTTCAATTATTCGTCCATATGCTGTGTACGCTTTTACAACGTTCGCTGACATCACCTGTACGACGAAACTCGTGTTTCAATTCCAGCCGAATATATTTTTGACAGATGCCACTTAAATGTTTTGAAAAAGATGGTAGACATGTTTCGGAAGTTTCAAGTTTGACTTCTTCGTGACAATAAAAGAATTTGCATTTTCAACTGAGTGTTATCATATGACCAGTCATGTGATCCACTAGCGACAGACGTCGCTAGCGTCAGTCTCGCTCTGTATTCCCCGCGAGGAGACGAAATGTCGGACGAAGACCAAAAAGCACAATCAGCCTCGTTAGATGATTCAGAATTTGCATGGAGCAGGACACGTCGCCGTTCCGTTAACACATCTATTTGACATCAACATATGCCCCTGATACAACTGGAATCATATTATCGGAGTTACCAGGGCCATCTTTTTCTTTGTCTTTCATATTTACCATTTAACAATGAGCATTTGCAGTCTCCCTTCAACAAAGAAGAAACACAGAGAACGAAATCAGACCAAAGTTCTGTAACAAGACACAAGGCTTGTGGTTATTAAACAAAATTGAATGATTAATAATTCTGTAGAAAGTATTCGTCATAACTATAGTCGTCAAACTTACTTTTACTTTTTAACAAAGCAACTTCAGTCGTCAGTGGTCATAGATATCATATAACAACTATCTCTCTATCACGTTTGAATCATTGACCAACAAATATACTGCTCAAAAATAGTTAGGGATATATGTAAATTTTGAAATTATGAATAATGATCTATTTATTCATTGGCAATCTGATGACATCGTCAGTCATAAAAATACATCCCTAAATTATTTTGTTTAGTATATATGCCGTTGACATGACGAATATTTCATGAGCATCGCCCATGACGTAATGAAACAGTGGAAACCACAGACATTCATCAATGTAAAACGTATGTCCAAATACATGTTATATTTACATTTTACACTTTTTTGAAGAGCACACGTTTACGTCCCGGGTTTTGAACACGCGCACACTGTTGTTATTTTCTGTTAAAACCCATTTGCGGCCTTTGTTTCGTGTCCACATTTCACATCCTTTCCAATATGATTTATGTTTTTTCTGAAAAAAAATTCAAAAGGATAATATTACCAATTGTTTGTATCACGTTACCTTATCCCGTCTTCATAATGTCTTATGAAGGGGAGGAAATTTCCAAAGTTGACGCATCAGTGACCTAAAACATGGTTGATGCAATTCCATATTTCTGCTACGACATAATTACCATGTTTTACAATGATGTGAGACGATGCGTTTAACTTATCTTTTCGCGAAGAACTGGTGTTAGAATGAATTTACAGTAATCTAAAAACACGTGTTTTAGATAAGGACGGTACCCTACAACAGCACTGGGTTTTGTCGCTTGTATTCCAATCGTGGATATCTCTGTTCCTGATGCACTTTCTAGAAATAAATTTACGATTCTACTTTAGTCTGTGTGGTTCCTTTCACGGGCGTCGACACTATATGTAGACTGCTGTATCTAAAAGCAAAAGGTCCCAGTCAATTTCTTCTCCAGGCGTCGATTGTAAAATTAAAGGATTTGCTAAATAAGAAAGAGCTTTTGCTTTGAGTGGCCGTTAAAATACCTGTTTGTTTCTACTGCCAAGTTGGTATTTGAAGCGAAAATTGAGATTTCCACACGTTTCTTCTAAAGCAGTGTTTTTCCTGGAAAGATGCACGCCCTAAGGACCAAAAGCCAGAAAAAGTTGTAGGTCCTGATGAAAATGTGTAACCTCTATAATTTAGCTACAACGTAAGTAATTCCCAGCAAACGAAAACGAAGAACAACCTGAGTGAAAGAGTGTTATTATTACTCCAGTGAGTAATTAGTCTTTGCAGTGCACTCTGACATCTTGTTCGAAGTCAGAAGAGCATATCTCAGTAATCTAAATTGCTTCCTCGAAGAGACATAGGCAACAGCTGCTGATCGAGATAAAAACTAGAAATTACTGAATGATATTTTCTGAAAAAAAGTGTTCTTTGTTATTAGGGATGGAAAAGCTGTCGGCTATAGGGGCGTGTGATTTTCCATCAGCTTCCTGCTTGAGGACCGACGTTATTTTGCTGGAGATCACTTGAACGTTCCCCACATTTGGACTCCCCAGGGATCTGGCGAACAAGTGATCAGCTTTGTCTGTTTTGCTGCTCCGTCTGATCGTTTTGTATGTAAACAAAACTTTTGATAAGTTCTTAGCTAGTTTACTCCGAGCTTTCGTAAGGTTACTTGACAGTTTTGTCATGCATGGAAAACCCTATCAGCAACTTTCCCTGCTCCGCCGTTAAAGGCCATACCAGCTTTTGAAGAACCACTTAGTTTGGTTATTATTGATTGCGTGGGTCCCTTGCCGAAAACAATTAAGAACAAAATACCGCGCCGGTTATCGTTTAGGCTTTGATAGCGTATTTCACCATGGTTGGCTTGCCCAAAGTAGTTCAGTCTGATCAAGGGCTGAATTTGATGGTTGTGTTGTTTCAGCAGGTCCCATACGAGTTGGCAGTTAGAGTAGTCAAATCAATTGTATGGGGAAGATTGCACCAGATTCTTAAAAATATTAAAAGGATTTACTGCTTTGAAACTGTGAAGGAGTGGGATGAAAGCTTTCGGTTAATGTTGTTTACATCTAGGGAATGTGTTTGCGTTTTTGTCTGTGTTGTTGGGGTATCATTAAAGAACGAGATAGAACAAGGGATAAATGTCAGTTGTACTTAATGGACTCAGGGGAACTGACGATACCATGGAAATCAGATTTGATTGAGAAGGCTAGCCCTGTGCTTATAGGTTTGGAGGATTTGTACAATTTTATACATTTGTACATTTGACCATTTGAAGTACATTATCAGATTTTTAGAGAGGAATGTATGCTTAATTTTAACGACCAACACGGGCATAACTGAATACACATCTTGCAAACGTGAATTTTCTCAGGCACATGCGTAGTCGATTTTGTGTTAGTGTCCAATTCATCGGTCTCAAATGAAATCAAACGCACTATAAATGTCGTGATGTTAATTATGCATTTCTCTCCAATAATATTTCTTTCAACAGAATGACAATGGTAAACATTCTCCAGACACTGTCCACAGTTTCTCCTTCACTTATTTTTATCGTTAATTTCACATTGCTCTGAATATTTGCCTCGGAACTCCAAGTTTAAACATTTGAGTATTTTGTCATTACTTGCGGTTGTTCGCCCGAAAACCCCATATGATGAGAAGACAACGCGATAACAACACAGAAATTAAGATAATTAATTGATACTTTTTTTACAAAACGACATAACAAATCTGTCAATGTTAAATGTTACTTTTTCAGGTTTCTTAAAACATCACCTTCTTTGTATAAGGCCACATACTAGTATCTATTGTCTGTAACGACCGCGAACGCCTCCAACGTCACCGACATCATTTAGGATCTCTTCCTTCGAAAGTCACTTACTGCATAGCAGACCTACATTACAAAATAGTAGAAAGTGTACTAGCTCATAGTTTTTGTCCATGCCTATTGGTATGAGAGCACTAATTTGTTGAGTAGGGTCCGTGCGTCGTACTTGTTACATTCACTTTCAGTGTCAGGTTCATGTTTGACTGTTCAAAGTCCCCCTTTTCCTAGTAACGAGCTTGGTATTTTTATTATTTGGTATTTTACTTTAAAGTTGCTTGTGAATCTGACTTTCATTCTATACACGTTATAGATAAGCATCTTATCCATAATTGACAATTAATCAGCACTTCATATCAATATTTTGAAAACTTGAAATTCCAAAAATGGTTAATCATTATATTTGATTTTATTCCGGTCATAATTTTAAACTCGAAATCTAAACGTGTATAGATTTTGTGAATGTTGCGCCACAGCTGTCAGACGATACCCCAACTCGTCTGTTGAGACGTTAAACGTGTCTAGTCATTAATCATGTTTATGATCTATGTGTATCTTCCAGCCATATGTGTTTACAAACTTCAGAACAATTAAACCTGAATCCCCAGTTATCATTATATTATCATCTAGTCGTTACACAACTTTTCTTTTATTAATATGACAGTTATTTATGCTGCATGAGGGTCACGGAAGGATATAGACAAACAGACAGCATGTATGTAAATTAAATAACATTGATGTGGGAGTAATGGTGTAATGGGAGCCTGCCACACTCTTCAAGAACCATACCATTTAATGTAGATTTTGTGCCCTTAAGTATTGCTTACAAAATGTAATTTGCACTGCTTCTATTACTTACAAGTGGCATGCTCCCATGATTTCAACGCCATAACAAAGTATAGACACAACCACTGAATCAAAGATATAAAGTAAATCAGTGCAAACTATATAGGATATATATAGGATATATTCATATATAGACGAGGTGAAAGAGATGCTACATGGATGCACCATATTGCAGGTATTCACATGGGATGTCAAACCCAATTTTGACGTGACAAAAGAATGCTTCTGCTTCCGCTAGTCGTGACCACGGGGGCTCTGATATCATGATGACGCCCACTTCCTGTTTTCACCCTGGTTTTCAGTTATTTAGGATTAAGATTATACAGTAATTCATTCGCTGAACTTGACTTGTTCTGTTGTGCTTTAGTTAGTCGTGGCATGAGCAAAACAGTTGCCCAGTCGATGATAATTACTGCACAGTTTTTGGTTCCCTTTATGGTGTGTCATCGAGCACGTGTTGTTTTTAATATGGATTACTTGGTCTTTCTTACCTCGTGTGAGTGACTGATTATGGTTTTACGCCGCTTTCCACAAAGATGTGGAATTCCACAAAGATGTCATATTTATGGTTACATGCATGGTTTGTTGTTATTTCTTCAGATATGATAATATATGTTTTGCTTCTCCGTTAAGGTATTACACATTCACATATCATACACAGACAACGCAGGCGCGCGCACACATGCAGGTGAGCACATAACAAATATAGGTTGCCATTTCATCTGATGTTTTCATCCTGAAATTTCAGGATTTTGACAAAAACTCGAGAAAATACTCGACGCAGAGATATTCTTGTTGAATAAAGGAGAACATAATCCGAGTAATGTGACAACACACGTAGCCACCAGAAAATACAGTATCAGAGAAAAAAGGATAGAAGAGATGCTAGTTTATGCTATTTTCAGTGGCAGCACTAATCTTTCTTTTTAAGGATGATGTGCGGCTTATGAGACTGTTGTAAATATATTTGCTGTAGTTGTCCATGACAGCAAAAGATTAAAGTGCTAATAAAACGTTGAGTGTTGTCAAGTTCAGTCTTCACCAGCATTCGGTGACAGCGGCCAATTTTACAATAATCTCCCTTGTATAGGCATGTATTTGGAAGACGTAAGACTTAAGTTTCGAGTTGGAACAGTTTTTAAGTAGGGTAAAGCCAGCAATCAGACAAGGGATTGTGAATGGTATGGATATGACAAACAGATAAGGTAGAAGAACACAGTTGGTGGCCACACTGATGCCTAATGCATCATATAACCTGTTTCACATGTACAGATACATATGTACTGTTATTCACATATTTTCACGGGGTTTTTATTACACCCGTGGGATAGTGATGTTAAAAAAATAATGTGCACATTTGAAAAATATAATGTGTTTCTGTGAGGCTACAAAAACGCACAAATCCTTTCAACAACGTGGCATCATTTTCTCGATACTCACCACAAAGTTGTCACCATAAAGTTGTCACCACAAAGGTGTCACCATAAAGTTCTATTATACTAAGCTTATAGTGGAGAGTTATGGTTTATTCGAAACCATGCTGCATCCAACCATGTGTCCATCTTTGCAAGGATTTTCTACAACTCTCCTGACATTGGAAACAATCTGACAGGGTTTTGAACTTGATTAAACGTTTAAGTTTTGGTTCGTGTTGAGTGAATATTGATACTGTTCACGTCCAAGGCATCATGGAGAGCATGGTCCTTGTGTTATATTGACTAGAAACCCCAGGACATGTTGATTTAGCTAATGGAATACTTGCATACCTTGATCTGATATACAATGTTTCAACTGTTTGTTTAAAATGTCGCTTAATATTTATGGTTTACATGGTAATACTTTTTTTCCATTTTTTATGGTGGCAAAGATAAAAAATGCTTCTGTCTTGTGTCATTCTATGATAACCACATCCATCTGGCTATGCAAAGCACTGTCTCTGCAAAGGTTTATTGATTTGCTTCTAAAAGGCAATACTTTGATGGGGCAATTGCATTATATCTTCATGTTAGAGAAATGGCTGGTGTAATTTCTATCCGTGTTAAGGCTAATTTCAAGTATGGTCATTTTTCATTCACAAGCCTGGATCCAAAACTCCCACATATCGTGTAATCCAGCTGAAAGTAATATAATTATCTTACGTCAAAGGAATGACCTTGTTTCTCCAAGAGGTTGCATGACTGAATGTAGTGTTTGACAAATAAGACCCATAATCTTCAAATCAATTGAAATGCGGTAGAAATGAACAAGTGCAGTTCCATTTCGTGAACAATTCACTTATGATCTTACATTTTGTCAGCTACAAGTACCTTTATATGCTTTTGTCGTGGGTCCTTCATAGTTTAAGATGTATGTATTTTTGGATGGTCTTAAGTTCTGTATATACGTTGGCCTTTGCTATCAAGACAGGAAAATCCCCGTGTAATCTCTGTGTAATATCTACTCATACAATACAACGGCATTGTAATTTATAAAATTCGTTAAAATTCCATTCGCAGTTCTTAAAATCGGAAATACAAGTGCAATAAACATCTAGTAGGCTAGTATCAAAGAAGCACGGGGGAACCTTTACGGGCACATGTAAAACACAGATTAAAGAAACAGAACTTCTCCTTCTTCTTTGAAACTGTATTTAATAGCATCTATTGATTTTCCTTTCAGCTTCATTTGTGGATAATCACCATAAATACCAAACAGAACAATCCCACAGGAAATCTTATGAAACTTGTTATTTCATTTGGTGAACGATGATGTGCATTACATCATCCACAGGGAATGTTACAATTCAATAAGCCCCAGCCAACGTGGATACAGAAAAATGCAACCAGCTTCACTTGGGGAGAATCAATATACTGTAATGTGGGGGAATACTTTGCTGTAAAACGAAGCTAAGGTTAACAGTATGACAACAACAAGATTTAGCTTTCGTTTTACACCACAGAAGAAAAAGCATGCAGAGAATTTAGAAGACTGTGTTCTGTGAAATTATCATGCATGTGCAACCGAATATCTACATGTGACATTCCGGATGCTTGTAAATGGCTTTAATGTGACACACGCGCGACTCCTCCTGTTATTTGCTGTATCGATCAGTTAGCCTGGCTGATGGGCACTGTACTAAACACAACAGTGAAGAAAATATATATTAATCTTCAGTTAGACAATCTCAAGCAAGGCTTTTAGAAGAGTGATGCAAAATTTGAACAAAAATGTAGGGTTCCGTTCTGTTTTCCTATCATTACTACTATTGTTATTGTCGTTATTACATCAATTTGCCAGTCCCAGAAGGCCATTTCGTTACTGCCCTTGAAGTAAGAAAAACATTAAGAAAACAGCCTTCTGTTTCTGAGCAATTAAGGAAATTATAGACATGAAACGTGATCGTACGCGTGAAACGCTGGTATAAAACATGTTCTGAAATACGTCCTTTCCAGGCCTCATTGGCTGCCAGTGTGTTTTCTTTGTGAAGATGTCTTTACTGGTTCAGTCATCACAAAATAATCGAACTAACCAAAAGGTATATTAATATAAGTTAATATGTAAATACTTGTTAATTTTGGAGACATAGTGTATTTCTATGTCGTATGTATGGCATTTACCAGCCTAAGACAGAATAGAAAAGCAACAATGTGGAACATAACCAAACATTTACAAAAAGTAGAGGTCTAAATACTCGTATCTTATCTTTGAAGGGCATTTCGAAGTGAGATGTATGAGAAAAGCCAGATTTGTTGATAGCAACAACTGTCATCGCGATAAAGAGGTTGACATCATTAAATCGTGCTTATTGTTCAAATCCTTCAATAAATTCGTGTCTCTTTTTCTGTGTTTATCTGTTATTTGCATTTACTCTTTTCATGAGTTGACCAATTTGCGCGTGGTGTTAAGTCAATTAAACATTAATATAATTACACTGTGCGTTAAGGATACGTAGTCGATTATTGATCCAATACATCTTCCTTATGAAAAAGGATGGGTCGTACTCGTGCCACCTTTATGTAACTCACTCTGTTTCCAATATTTGAAATAAAACGAGTACCAACCTGAAATAATTTCCATGACGAAATCTGATTAACAGATCGTGTTACTCCTTGTTTCTGGTGATCTAAGACAAAATTCAGTGCAAAAGGACATTGGTATCAAATTTGATCAGATTTGATTAGAATCACAAAATTGCCAAGAACATCAGTTTACTTTTTGAACTGGTCCTCCAGAAACTTAGGTGAAGTTCTTAGCGATGTTTGTCACTGTATAGTGTGGAGCGTATAAATAAATGCAGTAAAATTGCCAGTGTGCGAAGAAATTCATTTTGTGCCAGAATTATCACTAGTGAGAGGATTTAGTTGAATCAATGGAGTATTAAAGCAATCCCATCTCATGTCATTGTACGCAGATTTCAATATCACCAGTGTATTTGTAAAGAGAAAGTGTTATACCCTTTAGAAAGAAAAAGCCCTGGTGTTTATTTAGCTCTGTTTGTTGTTTGACCCCGCACGCAGCAATATTGCAGCATATCATCAGGACTGATCTGACAAACGCCCGTTGTCTCATGCTCATGGTATATCAGTTGAGTAGATCGATGATCATGTCAGTGAGGTAACTACCAAAGGAGGATGGAAAACTTCTTTATTGCAATGGGTGCGACGTTTCGGTGCAGGTACTAACACCTTTATCGAGCATATTCATCTGTAGCACTTCTATAACGCCTTTTAAAGAATTCGAAGTTACCAAAGGAGGGCTATATTCTGGTGCCGAAAATGCATATGCAATATTACGAACTTTGTGGTGACGTTCACAGTGACTTCGTAGTTATGTCTAATACAGAGTTACTTGTTATTACTATACACATCATATAAATCGGCATTGTACAATCAACTCTGAATCCAATACATTTTTACGTATGAATGAGCGACACTGAGGGAGTTTTACATCATCACGACGGGGCACTCTAGTAATGGGCTTCACAGACTGTACCCATGTGAGGACTCGAACCCATGCCTTCGGCATGACGAGCGAACGCTATAACCATTAGACTACTACACCGCCCTCTTATGAATGAGGAGACGGTTGTACCAGTGTCAATTTTATCGACATGTCTTGTTTCCAATATATGAAACAAACCGAATACTAGCTTAAAGTAAACTTTCATGATTAATCTGAGTACTTGGTCGTGTTATCCTTGTTTCTGGTGAGCGAAGACAAAGTCCAGACGAACAGGGCATTAGTATTACATGTAATCACTTTTCCGTGTAGTTCTACTGCTTCTGAATCTGTCAGACATATTTATTACGGATATTTGACAGAAAATGGCCACAGTATGTTCACGGGAACGTAAAATCTGACATACTAATGGGAATATGGTGTACTCCACACTAATGTTACCATGGTAACTGATCCTTTACTTTTAAATTTCCTCAAGCATGAGAGAACGTAAATCCTATATCCATCCCCAAAGACCTGTTTTAGAGGGGTGACATTGCCAACATAAACAGGAAAGTGGAAGCCATAGTTCAGACGCAAACGGCATTAATATCGCCCAAACCAAATGTTAGGTTGCGGCAATCATGATCACCTCCGACTTTAATCTCAGATAGCCTTGGCTTTTTCCCCAAAGGGCATTCCCACTAACATGAATGCAAACACCACGATGGAAGGAATTACTAAAGTGTCATTTCACACAAGTACAGGCACAAAATTCAAGGTTCAAATTTAACCTATTCCTATTGGCCGACACTACCTACGGAGAGAATGTATTTAGGATTTGATATTTTGACGCCATTAGACTTCGGTCGCCGTGCGAATAACGTGGATTAAAAAGCAAGCCTTGGCGGCTTGTGAGTGGGAAACTCAGTGACGAGATTTTCTAACCCAGTGACTCCAACGATTTACTCTACAGATGTATTGGAAGACAGGAGAAAGCGCTTCAGTCGAGCCGATTTAATGAAATAATGGCTTACGCTAAAAGCGTAAAATTTATATGTCAATCTTAACTGACTAGCTTGAAGCTAGGTTTCCAAGATGGCGGCAAGTTTTGGGAAAACTGTCCAAACAAATACCGTCTGTATTGGATTAATTTGAAGGTCTGCAGCAGATAGCGTAATAGCGATGGTAAATTTTAAATAAAGCATATTTCAACAGCACCTGAATTCGTACAAAATATTCGCATCCATGCAAAAGGACATCCGTGTTGCTAATACGAAACCCAGTCCAGATGGTTTCAGAGGATGTTAGTATTGACATAAGGGAGTCCGATGAAGACCATGTAATCTGACAACGCCTGTATGAATGATTGCAGCGGTAAGGAAGCATAATTTAATGAGACTACGGTCTACGTTATAATATTTCAAGGGGGTCACCAAAAATAGCTTTGATACATTACTGCGTGACAAGAGAATCCTTTGAGTCGCTGGCGTCACCACTATTCCAGGATAAATAATATTGTCACAGTGCTAGCAGAAACATACAGTTATTGGAAAATGTTTTTCCTACATTGTTGTTGTATTTGATAGGAACTGAGATATGTATTTTTGGAAGTTTATTCCGGCACACTGGGGCAAAAAGGGTTTAACCTGAACCCAAACATAGCCATTTTGTCATACTTCTGTGTAGCAAGTGAACTGGGTTTCACGTCACTTTGAAAAGCACTTCGGACGTGTCACGGCATGTCGACGTCGCTTTCATTTATAGAAGGTGCGAGATGGTATCTGCTGAAACTAGGGGGAAACGTGGCTGCTGTCTGAAACTAGGGGGAAACGTGGCTGCTGTCTTGCTTGAGGACATGCTCAGCGCAGCTCAGTGAGCCACGTTCACGGAGTGGGTTTTGTTTTACGTAGCTATTAGTACTTCTTCAACTACAACCACCGAGCCATTAGAACTTCCAATGTACCACGCTTACAGACGATGTATTTTTTTTCAATGGATACCGCTGAGAATGCCGAACTCATTTGGTTCTTCATGGTAGTACTTCTTCATCTCGAATGACATTAAATCACGCATGATGCAGGGAAATTGCCGATGTTTTTGCGATTGAAAGTGAATGGAAGGGAGATAAATTTGGCATATAGATATTACTGCTATGGATATTACATTTGTAGTAAAACCGATAAACGTAAATGTGAGTCAGTGAGTGAGTAAGTTAGCCTTACCCCGCTTTTAGAAATATTCCAACAATGAGACGACGGTGGAAATGTGTATATGAGAAGACGGACAAACAGAGAGATCTGAAAGCAAGAGACGGAAAACGGTTGTCATCAGTTTATCTGAAAACAAAGATCAAAATAATAAGTAGATCATGATTTATTTGGCACAACGTCGTGGGTTGACCTCTCAGGAACAAGTGCTGTTAGCTCGAGAAAAATAACAAAGCTCTCCTTTGATGAATATCATCACGGCTTAATATCAATAATGTCATGATGAACAAAGCCCCAGAAGCTCAAGTTACTCTCTTGACACATTCAACAGCTGGTTCTATAGGAGGGCTAATTAGGATCCGGACACTGACGGATCAGAACATCTGCGAATTGCAAAAATTGTGCTCAAAACTTACATTCTTTGTCTACGATTTCCAATTTACAATATAACATGGTTGACAATTTCGTGGAGTCTTATAAAAATATTGTTTTGTCTTAAACATTTAGGTTTTGGGCTTTTTACCTAATTGTCTTGTCATATGTTTCTCCCACATATTTTACGATATAGTGCTTAATCGTTTTTTTTCACAAAACATTAGTCCATTGCACCACATCTACATAGAACAAAGTTCCTAACATAAATGACATCATCGTCTTTACGAGATAAGGATTTCTTATTTCATTCAAAAGTAACACAAAAGAACTAAATCAGGATTTGTTAATAAGGTATGCTATTGGTCTAAGCTGACGAGTTCTCACCTGGAAGTATTGACTTACAGTGTACAGTGTGAGTAAAACATCACATAATGTGAGTTTATGTGTTTGCCCTGTCAGCACAGGATAACATATGTTCTTGTTCTGTGATGACGGACTGTAATGTTTGCCGATCGAGGGTTGGGTCAACTGTTTAAGATTGCCCAATAATGCATCCAAAATATAAACAAGCGTGCAGGATAGTTGTCTGAAAACATGTCAGCAAACCCTCATCTTATTGCCTATTATCAATAAAATACTTTACACAACAGCACAATGTATATATACAGGCTACCCGTCTGTTATTTGATATGGTTTATAGGATCAGGTGATCCGCAAAATTTGATTGCAGTCATAATCACTTTAGGTTTTCAGTTGTCAAATTTACGTTTGTGTTTTAGTCTTCCAACTGATGTCATCACTGATACATATAAAGAAACAAATGTCCAAATAGCTACGGCTCTACCATATTTACAACAGTAACCAACGTCGACACAAATTAATTGTCCTTCCCTCATGAATAATTCATATAACAAAAGCCTCAACCAGCAACTGACGAAAAATGGAAAAACAATTACATCCAATCTTTGAAAGGGTCATAAGACGCCTGTAAAGGACTTGCTGACAAGGGTTTGTATTCTAATTAAGTAACATGTTGACTATACGCGTTCTCATGGGTTTCCATTGGAAATAACAATTAGGTTAGGATACGGGCGGGAGCAGTATTTTTAGTTATTTTCGCACCTTTACCGAATCATAAGGACTGGTTATAGGAGCTTGTGTTGCTAATCTAATTTCTTGCCTGACAACCGACAAAGTAAGAAAACAAAACCTAAATGTCACTGCCTAAGATCGGCGCAAGGAGCAAAACGAATGAACAAAATGATTGCATTGACAATGCGCGAGGACATCGTGGACAAATTCCACAACTCACTTTTCCAAATTGTTTCTGAAAGGATTGTGTGGATTTGCGGCTGTGAGCACGTGATACGCGAGTGAATCATACATGATTATGCCATAACCACCTTTGAACAAATGAATCTTGGTAACTGATGCCTCCCCGACAGTTGCAACCTCAGTACCTCAGTACCTCCTTCCACCCTTTGGAAGAAAAGTCCTAACTCTCCTCAAAGAGATTAAATAAAGTTGCGCATGGATAAATTAAATCAATCCTAATCTGCTTATCTAGACAACGCAGTCATGTACTATATGTAAGACGCCCCGTGCTTATTGATTTGAAGAGGAGCGAGTGAATATATACATTGAATTGCAAATCTGGTCTCGCAGCAAGGGTGATTCAATTCAATCCAAAACTTTTAGTGTAAGCAAGGACGTATCATGCAGGTGGACCTAGTTAATAAGCATTACAGTCATGCACAGCCTAGGTGTTAACATATGCTACTCCAGTGCAAATAAACAGTTCACGAGGTTTGATCTTGTCTTTAATGAACGAAATATGGCGTCAAAAAACTAAATATTCAAGGATATATTTCTCCCAAGGTTACAGACTCCAGTTTGTTTTTCATACGTACATATACGAAACGGAAATCGCTGTATCCTCTGAAAGAGCTACTGTTAAAGTAAGGAATCTTATTTCACTCTTATGCACCGCCGACTTTCGGTACCTTTATAGAGCATTGATCGATTTCGGTCCTTCACGTCAGAGTGCTTACGCCTACGGTGATCCTCGAAAATAACGCGATTTGACAGTCTATAAGTTCTGTTGGAGTCGACAATCCTTTCCTGAACACATCGTTCCAATGTGCACAGCCTCATTTCATCTTAACATAGAGTATGCAGTGCGCGAATATCAAACGTTGCTCGATCGTTCAACGTTAGGACAGAGAATTGACTAAATTCAGCACAAATGGGATTTGTTCCGTACAGTTCAGTGTTGCTCGGTCCTTGTGGACTCGACTGCTATCTCACACATGTACCGGTCATTCATAATTAACTACGTCCCGCTGGGATGTTATTGACAAAATGCATTGCAATATACATGCATCTGATAGACCATGCCCAGGTGAAATCTGGTAATGGAAATGCAATCGCCATCGTGTCAATCTTGATAGATAGCGTGAATGTTCGGATACGTTGTTATGTAATGCATGGTTTAAAGGCCTTATCCTAATCTCATCCCACACTCCCTTACCAGGATCTGATAACCGTGGTTTTGATTACCACATTCGTACTGGGGACAACCTTTGGTACCTTGTAATACATTTGATACCTGTTACGAGTGGAGAGCACACAACAATTGTAATAATAGTTTTAATGCTGGCAAAACAAGTATCACAGTGTATGGTTAAAAGTCTTACTTTGTTAAGCACATAACAGTTCCAACTGCTTTTGTTCCATCTCCTTCCACTGAATATGATCACATAAATCCAAATAATTGTCATAAACTATGCCGACATGGCACTCTCAACTTGACAAAATGAAGAACGCCGACCTTGCCAACCTCTTCACTCCCGACCTGGGAGCTGATCACCTCTCTTTGTGTTACCCTGCTTAACCAAGTCAAACCCAAGCTGTAGTTATATAATCCTATTGTATTTTCCTTACCCCAGCTTACTTACATACAGTGGAAAGTGGTCAGTGGTAAGCAGAGCTTCTTAGCTTCATGGTGAACAGGTAGTTAAAGTATTTTAGATTAACTTCAGATTTTATAAACATATTTACAGATATATGTATAGTATAACATAAGCTATTCTCACTACATACTCATAACATACCGGATACTTAATTTGACCCGTGAAGATGCACGTTAAACCTGGTCTTCAACAACCCGGGTTTGCCGTAAAAGGTGACTAACGGGTGGTTGACATATGTCAACCTGACTTGTTGTACACACGTCACTGTATTTCAATTGCAAAGATCGATGCTCATGATGCTGATCACAGGATTGTCTGATTGTCTTGTGATTGTCTGGTCTAGCCTCGATTACTTACAGACCCCAGTCACATATCTGGAATATTGATGATAGCAGTGTTAAACAACAAAACATCCAACCAACTGGATGGTAGTTTAGAGATTCATCTGTGACTCATACATCAAACTGTGTATCATTCCCAAATAAACTGATAACTGGTATACCTGAAACATCACCACAGGCGTTATATTGTTATGCCGTACTTACTCATTAACTTAAAAGATATGCTTTTTGTAACTTAAATAAACTGTTCATAATTTAAAGACCATCGCAAGGGGGTTGACGTTACGCTGAAAAGTGTGATAATCTCTACATCCACATCTGGCTCTACTTTGTGTATGAAGAGACGCTTTCATTTCCTCTTCCCAAGTGGCATCACCGTTGGGCCTTCCGTATACTTGTTGCAGTTTTGGAACCACCCCTTGGTATGTAGCCAGGTTATCCCTGCTTGCTTTAACAGGTGACCAAACCGTAGCAACATGTAACATACCCCCACATCGTTGTCGAATATCAGTGTGGATGCGTAAGTTTAGATTTAACGGGCCTTTAGCAATATTTCAGCAATATCATGGCGGTGGATACCAGAAATTTACGTCATACAATGAATCCTTGCCGGGAATCGAACTAGGATCTTGGCCGTGACGAGCTTACGCCTAAACAACTAGGTTACTCCACCACCCCGTCGATGATCAGAAATTCTATAAGTCGCTAATACTTGAAGAACGGGTTAAAATGTAAGTAATCTTTGTTCATGACGAACCAAAAAGACTTATTGTGTTGGTTTTTGTTTTGTTTTGTTTTGTTTTTTTAAAAAAAACAGTCTACGGTTTGTGTAATTAGGGTCAATGACGGTTTGATATCACACCCAAACGCACAGTCTTTGCTCATTGTATCAAGTATCGGTTTGAAACGGAGCCATATAGTCTTAATACTGGTGAATTCAAACACACTTCACGGACGTGTCGACATCTTTGAACGGTGAGCTTTTTCCCAAGAAAATATTATCGCTAATTGAGTTTGTCACACATCGAAACTCTGGAGACAATCCGCCCACTGAATTAATCATCCTTTTCATGTTTTTGTTTATAAACATCCGTATTATCTAATTGCTCGGCGTTTGTAATCATCTGTTTTGGATTTGAGCCAATGTGATCAAATGCTTGGTCGTTCCAGCTTCGTTAACATTGTGGCGTGGGTGGCCGAACTGCAGTAGCCGTTATGGAGAGTCCTCAACATTAAGTGCCCTAATTCAGGAAACCATTCTTGAGTGGTTCATTTACCTTCCAAGTACAACTTTAACTTTTGCGTTCAAGTACGCCAGTTTGTTGATTCCTTACAGCGTCTAACAGACCAGACAGCGTGCAGAGCTTGTGTCTCAGGAATCCGTTGCCACGTGATGTTGCTTTCTCAGAAAACGACTGCCTTCATGTCATGCAGAGGCGCCAATGACCATTAGTACCATCTGAGAAGTTACCACACGTCACGGCACACACGTAATAGTTCTGGATGGACATTCGAATGTTCGATTATTTATGCGAAGGGAGACAACTCTTACATTTCGGGGAATCGCGTCTGCCTGGGCTGTGCTTGAAGTATGTATATTTGATAGTTGCCTCGGTTCCCAGAAATATATAGATTCAACGGCTGCATTTTGTGAGAAATTCTTAATAAATGTTCGTATTAATGGCTCAAACATGTGTTACAAAATTATGCCATTGATAGATTTTTACTGTTTTAATGTCGGTATACAGAACTGCATAAAATGTCACGTTGCTCATATCACCAGTCAATCGTTTATTTGACCAAGACACAATTACATGCTTGAGAGAACTAGACCAATAAAAGTAGGAGACATTGAATATACAAATAAAATGCGAATGATGAAGTCCAGAAGGAAACAGATGATGAAGAGAATGCAAGGGAAATGTGGCAATTTATTCCATTCCTGTCGAAATGTTTCATCAGAATGTGTGTGTGTGTGTGTGTGTGTGTGTGTGTGTGTGTGTGTGTGTGTGTGTGTGTGTGTGTGTGTGTGTGTGTGTGTGTGTGTGTGTGTGTGTGTGTGTGTGTGTGTATGCTTGTCGTAAGAGGCAACTAACGGGATCGGGTGGTCAGGTTCGCTGACATGGTTGACACGAAAGACTCAGAATAGTAACAAGGCTCAGAATAGCAAAAACATTTTTCATGCGTTTACGTAAAAAACGTTCAATATTTAGATTTCATACGTCCCTGTTATCCTACTAAATGCGCTATTGATTAGAATAAGGTACATCGTGGCATTATTATTCTGTGCATATATGGTTTCATATTCCGTTTAAGTGGACTCATATAGACCAAGTCATGTCTCTCGTGTAAACTCTGATCTTTGTCACCATCCCTATTAGATGGGTAAACACCTTAGCAGGACTGGTTGTTATCCTATTATTCTGCATGCGACGAGTTTGACATTTCGGATAGCGGGATGCGAAAATAAAGACTAAAGCCTGGCACGAGAGATGGAGAAATCGAATCAAGCCGGTGTAAAATGCGTTCAAGCTTATCAACGAGGTATAGCAGTACACCGCTGAGGTCCGAATCGTGCACGAGCTCATTGACAAATTGGGCGTCCTGGTCGACTGAAGAAACGGTATTGGTGGTGGGAAATTGACAGGAAGACAGTGAAAACTAACCATAGATCAACAGAAATTTGCCTTTAACGAGCACCGGATTCCTGCAAAGTGTCTGGTCGATTTCCAAGTCCGTGCCAAGAGAACGCAGCTGGGCCTCTGCCGTCAATATCAGCCTTGTCTCTAATTGCACGTCTTATCAAGCCACTTGTTCCTGCCCTGAGAGGCTTTTATGGTGGTTACATCAGGGCTTCCACGTGCCCTGATTTCCACGGACGTGGGTTTGTGTGTTCAAGTATATATCTGCCATCGGAGCTGGCGAAAACACAGTCCTTGTCCTTGAGGACGTCCTTTGATGGATCAAGAATAATTGCTGTAGATATTTGCGAATACTGGTGGTTATTGACGAGGAGCTTGAAAATTTACAGTGTGGTTGTAATTTGATGACAAACACACTTCAACTCAAGTTGCAGCAGAGACACCTCCCTAACTCTGGAAACCACTTCCCTTTAACACGGGTTATATTACCCGGGCACTGCCTCGTTGATCGTGGCATACATTACAGAGGATCAGGATTGACACATAATACATGAAACATGCTGATTGTGAAACATCAGGCGTACCCACGGGCAGGTCGCAGAGAGTCAGACATCGGAATATTAATAAGCTTTAGGAATTCAAATATATAAGATATGTCTCTATAGGAACAGATAAAAACAGATTGGGTTCTGGGCATGGGTGTTTCGCCTATCTATTCAATCGGTGTCAATAGCTACAATCTAAGGTCGTACGAGGCAACTAGAAGTGTCGGGGGATTAGGTGCAGAAGTTGATTGCGCGCCTTTATGGCCAGACGGTGTTTCGGCTTGGAACCTTGCCGAAGTGATATCCTATCAGAGAAATGTGTCATAAATGTAATGTCTTGCAATCCGATTAGCTCACGAGTACCGTTAAAGTTAACGCAATAATTAATGTGGTATGTCCCTGTCGAAGTGGGGATGGGGTCACTACTTATTGAAGACGTAGCCTAGTATCGGTGGCAAGAAAACTATTCTCCGAAAAAAACACAAAATGATAATATCGTTAGAATTTTCTGCATCAGAGCTAAATATGTCATTGACCATGTTAGCGGCCCTAACACAAATGTTTTGTAACATCAAGTTTTGTTTCCATTTTTTTCTGCTCCCCTTTCATAAGAAAGCCTCTTTAGATCAGGGTCTAAAACCAACATCTCGTCTGGACACAACATCCCAGCTATAAACTCTGAATATTTAATATTATGAGCCACAGTGACCCGTCTCCAGTGTTTTGGATGTGCGAATGGATTCAGGATATATGTTAATCTAAATACTACCAATTACTGGGCATTATGTGCCATCTGTAAGATGAGATGTGATATTTCGCTGTAACCGATCAAATCTTTTATACCGGATATGTCTGTTAATCATACCTACTGTATGACACATAACGTCTGTTGAAACTATTCTAGTCTACAATGTGACGATGAAGTTATATGCATGTTTCATTAGGGCAAACCTTTGAAACCCTGCAGGATAGGACAACTTTGGAATAGTTGACTTCAGAATGATGACATGGAATAAACATAAAATATATAAACATCTGTTGGATGTCCTAATAGAGATTAATTATTTCCATTTGTCCATACATTCAGGACGAAAATGTACATTTTTCTCAAAGAGTTTAAAGGGTGTGATTAATTTCAGTACAGACATATCACTGCATTGTGTATTGAATCATTAGACTTCGATTCGGTCCATTAAACAGCATAGTAGCTGACAGATGAGGATATGAAAAAAAGATTGTCGTTTATACACTCAGTTGTCTTAAGAGACTTGATGAGGCACTCAGGGAAAACATTAGTTAATCCTTCATTCTTGTCTTTTTACATTATATGGTAATGAACAAGGGTACTGATCGTTACTGGTAGTTCTTAAATCGTACTCACACAAATGTGGCCGCATATTGATTAGAACAGAATTAAGTAGTCCTCTCCTTCAAAGGCATTTGTGATTTCCGTAAAGTTCAAGACCATTAGTAGATGATATGTAATTGGTTGGGTCACGGTTGAGGATGTTTTGATACGTGGGTTTCACATTCCGCTGGGTGTAAACACCTAGTAGTTTGTTCGTTTGTTGTGTTAAGCCTCCCTCAGAATTGTTCCAGGTATATGGCGATGGACTCTACATGATACAATCTGCACCAGACAATCCAGTTATCATGATCACCGTCAAGTATTCAAGGGCTGATCGTGCAGTCCTCTCTCCGGCATCTTAGTGCTTTGGGGTTTTTTTTGACCAGATCGAGATTCCCATTAAAACTGAAACTTCCGGAAGGGAAAGAGAAATATCAGTGATCTGTTACTATATACCCTAAATTACACAATAAATCAAACAATGAAGAAATTGGTATTCCTTGAAAACCATTTCTCTCTTCCTGTGAAAACTGCATTCTTATGTCAGTATCATTGTCTGGCATCACATGATATGTTTCATAGGAATTGTCCAGTATGATACCAGCATTCCAACTATTCCGTCTCATTAAATACACTTTTCGCTGGTTCCACAAGCTATCAGTCCAATTTCATTGATTTTTTTTAACGAAAGACATAAACAGAAAAAGTTTTTATCTTCGTCTGTTGCCAGTCGGGCTTAAACATGACGTGAGACTTGGTGGTTTACTCATTGGTGCTGAAAATCTAATAATAATTCATAGATTTCTTTTTACATTTGTTTGTACATACAGATGTTCAGTAAATAGAAATCTTACTTTATTTCACTAGCTTTATACCATGTACGTTTATTGAATTATAACTAATTTTTAACTGACTAGGATGGCTTTCCTGGTTATAATCAGGTTACAACGCACAATCCCTCCTGAACAAATAGAACATGCCTAAACCGTAATTAATATGGTTAAAAGACAAGTGTTTGGTTTGAAGGTTTTGTTCCTTCATCATCATCATCATCATCATCATCATCATCATCATCATATATGCACTCTCATTATAATATGTTTCTTCATCATCATCATCATCATCATCATCATCATCATCATATATGCACTCTCATTATAATGTTTCTTCATCATCATCATCATCATCATCATCATCATCATCATATATGCACTCTCATTATAATATGTTCCTTCATCATCATCATCATCATCATCATCATCATATATGCACTCTCATTATAATATGTTTCTTCATCATCATCATCATCATCATCATCATCATCATATATGCACTCTCATTATAATATGTTCCTTCATCATCATCATCATCATCATCATCATCATCATCATCATCATCATCATATATGCACTCTCATTATAATATGTTCCTTCATCATCATCATCACCATCATCATCATCATCATCATATATGCACTCTCATTATAATATGTTCCTTCATCATCATCATCATCATCATCATCATCATCATCATATATGCACTCTCATTATAATATGTTCCTTCATCATCATCATCATCATCATCATCATCATCATATATGCACTCTCATTATAATATGTTCCTTCATCATCATCATCATCATCATCATCATATATGCACTCTCATTATAATATGTTCCTTCATCATCATCATCATCATCATCATCATCATCATATATGCACTCTCATTATAATATGTTCCTTCATCATCATCATCATCATCATCATCATATATGCACTCTCATTATAATATGTTCCTTCATCATCATCATCATCATCATCATCATCATCTATGCACTCTCATTATAATATGTTCCTTCATCATCATCATCATCATCATCATCATCATATATGCACTCTCATTATAATATGTTCCTTCATCATCATCATCATCATCATCATCATCATCATCATCTATGCACTCTCATTATAATATGTTCCTTCATCATCATCATCATCATCATCATCATCATCATATATGCACTCTCATTATAATATGTTCCTTCATCATAGGGGTCACAGATGACTCGGTCATCTGTCGAAGCTAAAGCTCGAGTGTTCGAATCTGATTATGGATACAGGTGTAGCTCCACCGATGCATGCTTACGGGTATTAATCTACATCCCTTCGTCTTTCCTAATGGTTTGCCTAGAGTTCATATCGACGGTCTGGGTTCGATTTCCGACAAGAGCGTACTGTCTGACGTCCTTTTCGAATGCCCCGTGGTAATGTTGATGTAATATTGCATTAAAACATATCCAACCAGTCCCATGGTACCAACACGCTGTGATGTAATCGAAGAGTAATAAAGAGGCGTTAAGCCCAAATTCACTTATTTCCTGCACTATGAATTTATCAGGTACCTTCTGAGTACGAGAAATGGCGACGAATTATACAGGTGTTGCAATGAGCATAAAAAGACATAAACAGTACGCTATCTTAATAAACCAGACTTTAATCATGAATAATTCACGTAAAGGGGAATTAATAGCACCCGCATCCAAGCCGTTACTAACATATTTAGTCATCAAAACAATATCACATTCTCGAAACTTCCCTTCACTAAATTCATCCATTTATCCACAATCATAATCCTAAATTTATCCAGAGTATAATACTGAGCATAAATTAACCTGCTAGTAAAGAAGACGTCCTGCCGTTGTTAACACCTAGGAAACACGAAATGGCTCCCATTCACACAGTCTATTTCACTTCAAAAACTCACATTACTCAAAACCCAATCAGCATGGCTCATTTTATAATTACGTTCTAATGACTTCCGCGTGCACAGCTCGGTCCCCTGAGATAATTCCTCGTGAGTTATTTATCGCCGCTACTGTAATTTTTTCAGCTAGGAAGGAATATTTGAAAATGTCGTCTTCTCGTCTCTTGTCAAGACGTCATTATCTGTTATCTGTCTTTGTACATAAACCAGGATACTGTTACAGGTAATTAGGCTTCAAATGAAGGGAAATTATACGTAATCTTCTGGAAAGTCTTTTTTTTCTTCAGCAGCAGTTTTGTGCTCTTGTTTTTTATTACCTATAAAACTCCATTAAGATGATCTCGAGAACTACATATACCGTTATAAGCTATCGATAAAATTTCCATGTATTTTACCTCGTCATCTCAGGAAATCAGCTTTCAGATTCACAATAAAAAACAATATATATTCTAAACATTGCTGTTAAAACATATACGTTTGCTCCGACAGTGACCCACAAACGCCATCAACCAATGCTTGTGGGTTTCAACACGAAATTAAGAGTTTCAGCACAAACAGGGCTGTCATCTGAAACGGAAACAACCCGTCCTTCCATTGGCCTCCGCATTGTGCTGGCAATCCTTGATGTGACAGAGATATTGGTGAAAGAGGTGATAAACACCATTCCCATTCTCAAGTAAAAAACAGCGACTCATTATGTGAATATCAAAGGCTGGAAGCGATGAACTGCTGATAATAAATCAATGCATGTAATGCTCACGTAATAATAAAATATATGTAGTGTTATTAGACGTCATCACTGTATTCCCAGTGGAGTAATGGTGCTCGTTTACTGACCTGAACTGACACAGGGCCACAGAAATATAATTAGCATTCCGAAAAAAGAAATTACCTTTTGTAAAATAATTGCATTTACGAGGCCTTAACTATCATCTTGATGCCTGAAAAAAACACAAACACTCCTTCTTTGATTTAACTAGATTTACACCAGTACATCAAGTATTCCACTGTTCTCAATCTCTTTTACTTTTTCTGACACCAAGCTTCTTTGGATATACCACTAGCTCCATATAAACTGACTCAAACTGGGTAAAATCGGTCATGGCTGTCAGGCTTACGGTAGCATGCACTATCGTTCAGGCGCATTTTGCAAGCTGTCTTGGTTTGCAATCACAGTCATTAAAGTGACGGTTTCTCGGGTCTCGCGCCTGTCTGCGTCCAACAAAAGAAGGAGGCCTTAATAGTCAGCATTTCTTTCCTATTTACGGGGGTTAATTCAATAGTGTCGGAAACAGAATGTGCGCCAGTCACTAGGGGAATGTACGTATCCCGATGTCTTTGTGATCAGTCGGAGCATTGGGAACATTGATCGACTCCAGATAGAGGATTCTTCCCCGTGTGTCTCTGGAACATTCCGCACCTGTCTTTTTTTTAACTTATTCTATTGCCGTGCCGTCACAACTGAAGCCACAACATATCTGTTCCTAATCCTGTTGTCGAAATTGAATGTTCCCGCTCCTTTCGTTTCTACATTTAGGACACGGTTAAGAAAATGGATTTTATCGAATTGCTGGCTTGTGAGGGTATTGATATTGCCTTTAAAGATTCATTGTGTACTAGGACATGCCATTGACCTTGACACCCTTTCACAAACAAACAGCAGTTGCCTACAAGCTACAAGCTTCCTGTCATCACATTACTCGACACGTCAACGGACTGCCTGCCCATTGCCATCTCATACTGAGACAGCTCCCAATGGAATAAGCTTGTCCCAGCATCCCTAGCATGAACCTGATAGTGAAATAATACCAACTGAAAGATACCAATAGAGTCATTAATGAATAATAATCTAATTTGCATTTTAGGCTGGAGAACGAACAGATCGTAGACAATATCTTGCAAAATGTACGAGTGTTTTGTTGGTGGGGTTTATTTTCGTTTGTTGGTGGTGTTTTCGTTTGTGTGCGTCTATGTCCCTGTGTGATATTTCTTCAAAAGACAACTTAGAAAAAAATCTGTTTGATAGCCTTTGAAACCTGGATGCAAAATCGGATACTTGATACGGTTGTCCTCTATAGATAAACTGTTTTAGGTATATATAATAACTAGTTTTACATTCTTTTCTGTGATATTCTAGTTGTTTTACTATCCTTTGTCGACAGGTTTTATAATACTCATATATTCCATTTCAATGTTATGTTCCCGTCACGATATGGCTGCAATATTGCCGATGTGACGTTAAATATTAACTCACTCTCTCACTCACTTGATACGGACATGGCAGATCCATTTACAGGTACAATGTTTCAATGCCATTTCAGTTAAACTTTGCTTTATTTGCTGCATAACGCTGTCTATCTTTAGGAGTCATCGGGGATAACATGAGGTCACCCATGACAATTTCCTAACGTCAGCTGACGTTACGCCAATCTACGCAGACAAAGTGTGCAACAGAATATCGATAAGAATCTTTTGCGCTTACGTCATTGTTGGAATACAACTTTCATGTCAGGTTTAAACATTAAAATCACCCCATTTCTCTACTCCAGTCCTTACAGTGAACGTAAAGGCTAAAATCACTAAGCTCAACGTCAGCCCGGAAACCTCCATGACAGTCTCTATGAGCGTGTATTATTTATATGTTTTCTCGTCTTCACATGCATTCCTCAATGCATCATTTAACAGTCCCTCCTGGATTCCGCGGGAACTTTTTAAGAATTCTGTGGCAAATTTAAGCAAATTCTGTACCACATTTTGCAATATTCTGCAAACCATTCTGCGGTTAAAACACTTAGAAAAAACAACAAAACATTATACAGACCTTTATAGTTGATAGGCTACGATACACAGCACATCTTGAGTAAGTTTGATGACAAAACACTGACACCTTTTTCTGTATTTGAGAATTAAACACTCGCTGAAAGTTATTTCTCTCCTCTCATTCGTAAGTTTTATACAGACGAACATCTTCCGGTTTCATGCAAATAACAATTTTATATTTAAACGAAATCTGAAATAATTTCGATTTTCAAAATGATCGATTTTGAGAACGTAATTGCTGTGTGAAATTCATCTAATTTTATTTGAAACATGTCTAAACCTTGCTTTATCAATAAAGTATCTTCATTCGTAATTATGTTGGAAATGATAAATCTGTCAGTTCGTTTTATGTGTAACCGATCCTGCTTCTGACATTAACCCTACTTCTCGTTTCGGCTGTCAGTTTTCATTCATTTTTCAAAATAAGCAAATATTCCGCGGCAGAAAAGTGGCAAATTCTACACGGATTCTGCTCGAAAATGCGTTTCCCGCTGACCAGACGTTTTTCTGCATGGAAAGGTAAATTCCGCTATTGTTTCTCCAACCGCGGAATCGCGGAATCCTGGAGGGACTGATTTAATGACCTATCTATGTGACCGGTTGCACTCTAAAACGTGAGATGAGCTAACATTGATTACCATTTCTTCAAACCTGCGCATATTGAAAATATCCGTTAATTGATATCATTGCTGCAAACGGAGATCAATATACTTTGAGGAACCAAAAGTCTCAAATCATTTGTATTCGTTAATATCTTTCACTGTATTCGTGCTTTCTTGTTATTTTATTCGTGTATTCCTTTTATTGTATTCGCGTATATCCTACACAGTTAAATGTCAGATATGACAGGTGGCACACATTGTGACTGAAAACAAGAAAATGTCTCTTTTCAATTTACATATGATTACCTGCAACGATATCCTTAATTAGAATAACACCAAGGGCATCAGAGCACATCATATTATTCGCCCTATGAAATGATACAGTGTGTCCAATATTCAGGATATGATGTGCATTATTCCAGTCTTCCAACCGTTATCATCTCAACCACCCGTCATTATCTCAATGAACCATGGAAAGGACACTTGGCATCACCTGCCACATGTGGTCATTTGCAAGACATCAGCAATGATTTGACGGCAAGGAAGTGTCGTGTCATGTGTGCTGCCAAGCTGCCTAATTGACTTGAATAATTTATCGCCTATTATTTGCCTCCCACAAAATACTGGTCAGAGACCATGCAGTTATTTCGCACCAGTTTAGGTGAATGCTATGATCCCTTTCCTGTTTGCAGCAGGCCTCAAGTTTAACGAGAATATTCCGTTGGTGACCCAATTCAGCACAACGTATTTCTGGTAAAGCTTCTATAAAAGCAGTATTTGAGTCAAATCGTGATTTATAGGTTTGTGGAAAACACTGTCACTTGCAACTAGAATCATGTCTTATTCTAAGGAAGCGTTAACACAATTATGGCACAGATGGTGGGTAGAACAGAGTTCTTAAAGCGTTTTCTTGTTACGCCCGAGATCTGGGTTTGTTTTCCCTCACGAACATAATTTGTAATACCATTTATATTATCTGCAACGACATGCCTTGTGTTTTGCTAAACACCGGATAGTATCTCACTAGACTTGGCAGCACGATCGCTTGATGTCAGCTCTGCCCATTAACTTTCGATGGTATCCGCAACATGAATAGTTTTCAAATTCTTTTAGGAATATATATCTGCATCAAGATATTTCTTTTTTAGATGTTTTATAAATGATTTCCTCTCCGATTTTCACTGTACGTAGTCTTCACCGACACTGATCAAAATGAATGGTAGCATGTATAATTGTGTGATTCCGATGCGATTATTAAAGATGCGTAAAACCAAACTTCACTCATTCCCTGCACTATACTTCAACAGGTGGCTACTGAGTATGACAAATGGTGACAAATTATACAGGTTTTACAGTGAGCATAGAAAGCCATAAATTTATAAGTTTATCTTGATAAACCAGGATGTAATTATGAATAATTCATGTACAGGTGAATTTATACCATGCTACTACCATATTTAGTCATAAGTCAACCAAACAATACCACATTCTGGAAACTTCCCTTCATTAAATTCCCTTCATGAGTAAAACCGAACATTAACCTGCAAATAAAGGAAACGTTCTGTCGTTGTTTACACCTAGGAAAGACGAAATGGCTCCCATTCACACAGTCTATTTCACTTCAAAAACTCATATTACTCAAAGCGCAATCAGGATGGCTCATTTTATAATTACGTTCTAATGACTTCCGCGTGCACAGCTCGGTCTCCTGTGAATTATTTATTGTCGCTACTGTAATTTTTTTTCAGTTAAGGAAGAATATGTGCAAACGTCGTCTTCTCATCTCTTGTCAAGAAGTCATTATCTGTTATCTGTCTTTGCACATAAACCAGGATACTGTTACAGGTAATTAGGCTTCAAATGAAGGGAAATTATACGTAATCTTCTGGAAAGTCTTTTTTTATTTCTTTTTTGCAGCAGCAGCGATGTGCTCTTGGTTTTTTATTATCTGTGAAACAACATTGAGAAGACCACGAGAATTACATATACCGTTATTAGCTACCTGAAATTAAATAAAATACCGATATTTTGCCAAAGTATCTTTAGAAGTTACCTCGTCATCTCAGCAAAGTCACCTTTCAATGCCACCATCAAGATACAAGCGTATATTCATTCAAAGCCTTAGTTGTGAGAACATGCATATTTGTTCCAACAATGAATCTTTAACCGCTTTCAACGAATGTTCATCGATTTCACCACGAAACTCGAGGTTTCATCAGAAACAGGGGTTTCATCTGAATCGGCAGCAACCTGGGCATCCATTGGCTTCCGCATTACCCTTGATGTGTCTGAAATAGTTTTGAAAGAGGCGATAAACACCATTCCTATTCTCAAATAAACAACAACGGATCATTGTGTGAATATCAATGACTGGAAAGGGACTGGACTGAAATTAATGCATGTAATGCACGCGTGATAATAAAATATATCTGCTATTATTAAACGTCATCATCCTATTCCCAATTGAGTATTGGTGCAAATGATCGTTGCTGGACTGAGCTGTCTCCAGGGCCACAGAAATATAATTAGCATTCAGAGAAAGGAAATTACCTTTTGTAAAATGATTGCATTTACGAGACCTTAACTATCTTATTGATGTTTTAACAAAAAACACACTCTTTCTACATGTAGCTTTGATTTAACCAGATTTATGTCAGTACGTCAAGCGTTCCACCGTCTTTAATCTCTTACGTTTTTCTAACACCAAATACAAGTCTCTTTGGATATGCCACTAACCCTATATAAGCTGACACAAATTGGGTAAAAATCGGCCATGGCTGTCAGGTATAAAGTAGCATGCATTTTCGCTCAGGCGCATTTTGCAAAAATTCTTGGTTTGCAATCACAGTCATTAAAGTGACGGTTTCTCGGGTCTCGCGCCTGTCTGCGTCCAACAAAACAAGGAGGCCTTAATAGTCAGCATCTCTTTCCTATTTACGGGGGTTAATTCAATAGTGTCGGAAACAGAATGTGCGCCAATCACTAGGGGAATGTACGTATCCCGATGTCTTCGTGATCAGTCGGAGCATTGGGAACATTGATCGACTCCTGATAGAGGATTCTTCCCCGTGTGTCTCTGGAACATTCCGCACCTGTCTTTTTTTATTCTCAAAGCAATTGCCACAACATATCTGCTCCTAACCGCGTTGTCGAAACTGGATGTTCCGAGTCTTTTTGTTCCTACATTTAGATCGTGGTTAAGAAAATGGATTTTATCGAATTGCTGGTTTGTGAGGGTATTAATGATGCCTTTAAAGATTCATTGTGTACTAGGACATGTCACTGACCTTGACACCCTTTCAGCAATAGCAAATGTGCCACAGCTACTTACTGCTTGAGTCCTCTCATCACATTACTCGACACGTCAACGGACGGCACATTGTCATCTCATATTGAGATAGCTCACAATGGAATAAGCTTGTCCCAGCATCCCTAGCATGTGCTGGACATGGTTAAGAAAATGGATTTTATCGAATTGTTGACTTGTGAGGTTGTTAACGGTGCTTTTAAAGATTCATAGTGTCCAAGGACATATCATTTGTGTATGAACAGATATATAGTGTGTTACGTATCAAATGCCGTTGCATTGACCTCGTATAACGATTTTCAGTATACATTCAGTCTTCTGTTTAGGGACCTATCATTTATGAAATAGGACCGCATCTGTGAAAGACGAACCCCCATAAATATACATCGTTATCAAAAGCGACTGCCTTAGATGTCCAAGGCCATTCCCCAAGGGATTGAAGAGTCATTCCTCATGCAGAGTGTCTGTTTTGTCACGTAATTGTCACTTGCCGCTCTTTAACAAACAAGTAGTAATAGCAAATATCCCGCAGTTGCCTTCAACTTGCTTCCTCTCGAATACTCGACACTTCAACGGACTGCCCATGCATTGTCATCTCATATCGATATTGTGACACGTGGTATGTTTATCCTGTAGCCCTGGTATGGGCCCCAACAGAATAAGCTAGTCCTAGCATATTTGCTGATAGGAACTGGTTCTGAAATAATACGGACTGAAAGGTATCAACAGAATTATTAATGTATAAAAAATTAATGTGCATTTTGTTGTGAACCTACTGATTGTTGAAACAAATTACAAAAATACGTGTGCACGTGTGTGTTTGTGTGTGTCTCTGTGATTCTTTGAAAACTTTTGAAAGTTTTGTACTTTTGTAGTTGAAAACAACAAAATGTATCTTTTCAATTGACATATGATTGTAGTTGTGTACACCGTATCCGTAATTAGAGGCAACGCCAAGGACATCACACCGCATCATATAATTCGCGGTATGAAACACTGTCTCCAATACTCAAGATATCATGTCAACTAACCTTTCCAATCTTTAGGATCTTGATGACCTTTGGAAAGGAGACTTGGCATCAGCTGCTACACGTAGTCGTTTACAAGACATCAGCAATGAGTTGACGGCAAGACGTACAGGGGAGTGTCGTGTCATGTGTGCTGCCATGCTTCCTAATTGACTTGAATAATTTATTGCCTATAATTTGCGTCTAGAAATTCTGGCATTTACTTGGTACCAGTTTAAGTGAACGCTATGATCCGTTAGCATTTTTTCAGCAGGCCTAAGGCTTGACGATAATATTACGTTGTTGACCCTATTCATCATAAGCTTTTACGAACGCGTTTGTAGTAAAGCTTTATAAAATAAGTTTTGAGTCAATTATTTCCGGAAATGATATTGTATTATTTTTAGGAAACCTTTTAAAATTATGGCACAGATGGTGGGCCAACCCAGTTGTTGAACTATTGGATGGCCCGAGTTCGATTCCCTTCGTGAGGATAGTATGTGACACCATTTATAATATGGTCTCCAGCGATGCACATAACAGTACCTCACTCAACTTGGGGGCACGATCACTTGATTAACTGATCAACTCGCAATATTATCCTGAACATAAATGGTACCTTTTCAAAACTTACTTAGGAAAATATTTCTGATTCAAGGTATTTGTTTAACGTGTTGTTTGAATGATTTCCTCTCTGATTTTTACTGTACATCTCACACATTTCAGAAAACACATTTCAGAAACACTGTCAAGATGTTTGTTTTAACATGCTTCATACATGATTGGATTTCATAATTTTACTGTATATCTCCTTTGAGGAACGAGTATTAAATATCCTTTTCCGATCATGACAAATGATAGCATATGTATAATGGTGTTGGTTTGTTTACGTATCGTGGGCCTCATAAACAGGATAATATCAACTTCACGCGCGCATTTCACTTTACAAGAATAGATTATATTATATTCCTAACACAAGGTATTAATTCGGAGATAAACATCATGTTTTGGCCAATTTCCCGGTGTTATTGACTATTTGAAGCACGGGAATACATTTGGAACCGACGGCGTCCCCACACGATGACCCCATGATGTGGCTGCTGATGACGTCACCGTCAACATCCGGTTGCGTAGGTGAATAACAAGCAGATACCGATCATCTTGGGGTGTTCAGACTCTGGGAGGTCCACTTCTGGGTCGATCACATGGCTTGAAATTTTGGACTTGTCGTGCTAATCATAGTAACCTCATTGTTAGGTTTGATCTGGCCTCGAATCAAAGTTCATGGGACTTGTTTAAAGCATCGACAAAAACCAAGTTTCAAAATAGTTTTATCACAAGAAATGTCTGCCAAAATCGGGTCTATTGCACTACACCAACCTTGCCATAAACATGTGTTCTTGGAATCTTCTCTAAAATTGGTAAGTAATTGTTTAAAGCAACATTTATTAATTCAGGATCAATCACTCTCAGATACTACTATCATGATGAATGAATTATTTAAAGCTGAGTATAGAAATGAATTGTTAATATGTTATTTTCTTCTAGTTGTCTTTTACCTTGAATTTGAAGTTATATTTGTTTATATCTTTATGATGTATGCTCTTATACAACCAAGGTGTTTTTATGGCCTTTCCTCATAGGGACATCTAGATCTTCGTTTATATCCTATTGTAATAAAATTGTTTTTTTTCAGAAACGTCGACGCGATGAGTTGGATGCCCAGCATGGGTATGGTGTAACCCTTTCTCCTTGAACTGAATATACTGCATACAAAGATTGAAAGCCATATTCACTCACAAAGGGATTTTAGGATGGCTCGCTTCCCCACATTGCTGAAATATAGCTTAAAGTGACGTAAACCTACCCGAATAGTGATTTGAAATGGGAGTCTTATAAGCTGTTTATTTCCATTGGTGAGGTTTTTTTTTGTTTTTTTTTTGCTTATTTATTTTTTTCTATTTTTGTTTTTTGTTTGTTTGGGGTTTTTTGGTGCGCTAATGGGAGGAAAGTGCAAGAATACAATACAAATAAAAAAAAACACATTGCAATTACTATGCAGTATTGTACAAAGCACTAGAGCATCACCTCCAGCACGCCATGTATACCCGAAATTGATCATACAGTGCGCGTACAGAATGGAACCGTCTTCATGTATGCTCTCAATTAAACTTACGAAAAGAAAACGAACCTAAGTGTTTCTCACATTGTTGCCACATACCCCGGTAGCCATATTATAGCACTTACATAAGGCACCGCAAATATATATATGCAGAGTTATTTCCCTTTGGCGTAATGAATTCCCAGATTCGCACAAAATATTTGTTCCGGGTTTTTAGCACTTTGCCTTTTTTTATCAAAGTAGTATCTGATTGTCTGTCGTTTAACACCTAATTCAGTAAAATGTCAGCTATAGGCGGCAGTCTGGACCTTGGACCAGACAATACAGTTTTTAACATCCGGGGCATCGATCTACAGAACAAGGATATGATGACATGTGTCAACCAAGACAGTGAACCTCTTAATACATGCATGGATCAAAGAAGTAAACATGAATGACTTGCTTCGCCAGAGAAGCTTTCTCACACATTAAAGTGCTAGTGGTGATATCACTGAATTATTGTCCGAATCTGTGTTCACCCAAACTCATTTATTCTCCAGGAACAGCATTAACCTGTCAGCATTATCCGAAATGAATTTAAAAGCTTTTACACTTCATTGGAATATTAAATTTATGTCCCGAGTGAAATCATACTCGGTGTGCCCGAGGTTAATCAATTACATCACGAGGGAATTGTACGTGATATAAAAATGAAGCGAGTGTAATTTTCTATTTATTACCGCGGATGTAATACGAACAAGAATTAAAAAAACAACCAACAAAAAACAAAACAAAAACAATCAATCATAGTGCACATGCTTTGTGGAACTCTTGAGGTTATAACGTCCGTCGCCATAACAACAGCCTAAGTAATAGATGTCATTACACAGTGAAACAGTCTTAAATTTGATTTTCTACAAAACACGCATATACTTCTTTTGCAAATCGAAAAGCAGTATTAGTGCTCATTGTTGGGAAAATGCAAATGTTTAAAGTAAATTTGACATATCGGACTTTTTAGAATGGACTTTGGTTCTTTCTGAGCACAAATGCTTTATGAAGTAGATCTCAGCATCCTCAGCGTCATGTTAAGCTTGCCACAGGCCACTTCTGTCACAGAGTGAGAGAGTAGTACGGGGTTCACCGGTGAGAAATTCGTAGCGTCTCGGGAATGGAATCGGTCTTCGTCATTAACATCACGGAACCAGTGCTGCCTTAGCGTGAACTGCAGAGCATGATCAATTTAGTGATATTTTTGTGATACTTATTAAGTTCAAAGAGTAGTTAACAACAGACCGATTGCCATAAGTGACCTTGGCTTATTCAAAACTTGGTTGTGGTTGCCGAAGTAGCAATATCGCACTTCTAGAAAATGCCTTGTGCGCTGTTTGTAAACAACTCTAATCGAAGTCGTTCTGATATGTCACATATGTACCTGTGTTGTAGACCATGTAGTGTTTGTAATGACAAGACCAAGGTAAAATCTCTTCCCCATGAGTAACTCGAGTCTGCATAATTTGAATAAATCCTAACAAGACATTACACAAATGTGTTCGATGCATATTTTATGATATGTGGCTTTATTCAATAAAGGCGACAGAATCCATTAGTTTGGATAGGCGTTCGAAATTGTGTCTCTTCCATTGAACGATTCCAGTTATAAACTTAGTGTTGTCTGCCCTAGTTATAACACCGCCATTTGTCCAGGAAGATGACTGGATATTTGCTGAGTGCTGTCTCATGGTTTTACATGGACACGAATGCACAATGCAAACTAGAAAGTGGTCAAATGTAACGCATGTTGTGTTTGGGATTACACATTCTTTGTAAAGTGCAGCGTATAGTACTTCTGTACCTCCTAGAGTCAAGCACCTTACTGCCAGCACAAAAAAGAAATCCAACCCAGTAAGCCACCACTGCTTCAACAAACATGAAAGTAGGAGTGATGGTTGTCTAGACCACGAATATTGTCTACATGGAAGACTGTACGATATATTAAAATCAGGGAAGTGCATGCATATCACACTTGGGGTGTGAAGTTGTATTTGGATCATTTATGTTGTTCACAAGACTCATTCTTGAGTCATGCTTATGATCTGCTTAAAGAACAGCTAGGTTATAGAGAGCAGCGGGTTTTCTCTAGCAGCTTTAAGCAAGTCAGTCATATGCCGAAATATCAGTCTACAGAGAGCAATGAGTTTCCTCAATTCATATGAGTCAGGCATATCAATTGTAAAATTAATGCATTGCCTCTGAAACATGCCCAAACGATTAACTCTTTATCAGATTAAAGCCTCAAACAACTCACTTAACTTTTAACACTTACTGAAACACGACCTCGTTATAGCAGCTGGTGTTTTGAAGATGACCATCTGGCAAAAGGAAATTGTCCTTTGAAACAGAGAATTAGAACCTTGGTCAGCCGCGCTGTTTTCTGAATTAAAGGAAATAGACTAGACTATTGTTACCTTAGCGACGAATGTAGTTGAAAATGGACAGTGGTTTGGTTAATTTCTATAGGTATAAAAAGTTCATAGTCCATTGTACGATTCCAATGTCTGATTCAGTGGGTATAGACTTACGTCGCTTTTAGCAACATATATTCCAGCAATATCACGGCGGGGGACACCAGGAATGGACTTCACACATTGTACCTGGGGATTGAACCTGGGGCGACGGCGTGACAAGCGAATGTTGTAACCACTAGGCTACAACATCGCGCCTTGGATCTAGGACAAAAGCCATCCGGACATAAACCACCCGGAAAAATGCCACCCAGACAAATAGCATTTAAGATAAATGCCACCACAATATAAATAAAATGTGTCAGCACAGATGTATTCATTTTCATTTACCCAAGACTCGTATATTTAGCTAGCGTTACTTTCAAAACAATCACTATCACAAATTGAAGGCTGAACCGGTCCAGACTAGATTATTTAAATTCCTTGTAGCTGGAATTTTACTATGTGTCCTCTAACCTTTTGATGTGGTGGCTATAGTTAGACACGATTCATCAATATGACGTCTTGCGTCATCATGTTTGATGCCGGATTATACTGATGCCAACACAATGTGTGCACAGAGCAAGGCATCTCTTCCTATTAGCGCTATCTGGTCTCGGCAGAGTACAGATTTGTTGCAGTACAATATCTTTCGTATGGAGTTATGGTTGTCGCATTGTGTTATTGATACTTCGATTGATCTTTGACATCTCTCAAATCTCTCCACAGAGAGTAGCTATTACCTCTGTGATATTCGTCTCTAGGTTGATATCTCCACTGATACCGGTACTGGAACATTACACATTAACGCCTATAAGCTGAATTGTGTATGGTAATATTCACTCCTTAATGTTGTTTCCACGGTCGTTGGGGTAGCTTTGTGAAAACCCGGGATCGATTCCTTATATGGGTACAAACCCAGTTCTGGTGTCTCATCCGTGATAGTGCTGATATATATCCACAGGCGGCGTTAAGCCGAGTAATCTTGCAGGGATGGGGAGTGTGTGAGTAACATTTGACTGTGCAGTCAGCAATGTTAACCCACACCTATGACGGTGATCTAAAAATATTTGGCTGTGGACCACACAAGGATTATACATATGATCCTGCGGATCCTTATGTGTCGATTCAGTACATCGAACACTTGGGACCAATATTTTGATTGTCAAGGTTACATTGATCAAAGGTTGGTGGGCTGGTTGGTTGGTTGGTTGGCTAACGCCGCACTCAGCAATATTCCAGCTATATGGCGGTGATCTCTTATTAATCGAGTATGGACCAGACAATCCAGTGATCAACATGAGCATTGATCTACGCAATGGGATACGATGACAAGTGTAAACCAGGTCAGCGAGTTTGGCCACCCGATCCCCTCAGTCGCTTCTTACGACAATCACTGGTTGCAGAACACCAAGTCTATCCCTGATCTTCACAAGGATACATTGATGAAAAGACGTGCATATCAACTATATTGATAAACGTACGCATATATTTTTATTTTTGCATTGCAGATTGGTGACCGCCATATAGCTGTATTATTCCTGAGAGCGAGCAGCAAACAACATACAGACCAGTTGATGATGCAACATATTTGGGATTTCACTTTCTAAGTAAAGTACAAATTCTTAGGCACCTAATCGCCAGCACACAAAGTCAGCTGCCTAGCCCGCTCAGCCACCGCGACTTCCACAGCTAGGCAGTGGCTAAGTGGGTTAGGCGGCTGACTCTGTGTGCTGGCGATTAGGTGCCTGACTCTGAGGGTGCGAGTTCGAATCCCGGATGGGACTCAACCCAAAAAAAAGTACTAGAATTTGTACTTTACTAAGAAAGTGAAATCCCCAAATATGACATATGTTGCATTTGACCACTTACTAAATGGCATCGTGTAATCACAGTTCGTGATGTATTTCATCTAAAAGTAACTACATTAAAATTTGAAACTACTCAGTCACTGGTCCTTCGTAGCCACCGAGCGCCATTACTTTCACTTCTAATATATTCCATCTGGTTTCGTCCAGGAGACCCACTTAACAGGATATATATTGCACTGCATCAATACTGACATCGACTTCATGTCCTACATCATCTGGGGGAAACTATGTGAGCCGTGTTTTCATTTGGATCATGTTTCCCAAAATCAGTAGCATCCCCATTATTACTAGTTAATCTAGTACTTGTAATGGTTGTTCTAGTAGTAGTAGTAGTCGTAGTTGACGTACTGGTAGTAGCAGCTGTAGGAGTAGTAGCAGCAGTAGTAGCAACTGTAGGAGTAGTAGCAGCAGTAGTAGCAACTGTAGGAGTAGTAGGGGCGGTGGGGTAGACTAGTGAATAAAGCGTTCGCTCGTCACGCCGAAGACCCGGGTTCGATTCCCCCCATGGGCAGAATGAGTGAAGCCCATTTTCTGGTGTCCCCCGCCGTGATATTGCTGGAATATTGTTAAAAGCGGCGTAAAACTAAACTCACTCACTCACTGTAGGAGTAGTAGCAGTAGTAGCAGCAGCAGTAGCAGCTGTAGGAGTCGTAGCAGCAGTAGTAGCAGCTGTAGGAGTCGTAGCAGTAGTACGCACTGGTGATCGTGCATTGAGATATTTGCCTGTCCCCATATATACATATCAGCGGCATAATATATATGACGTCATTGGTGTTACCGATAAATGGAGTATCAGATATTAATACCCATATATGAACTCAATTTAGATTCAGTAATCTGCAATAATTGTCCTTCATGCTGACTTGACAGCTGGTTGAGGGTGTCCTTAGGACCAATTTGTCGCATGTTATGACGTTGAAGATGATGTTGCCCCCGGACCGAGACGGCCCTCAAAGTGCAGCAACAAAACACTACTTGAAAATACAAATATCTACACAGTTACTCAGACGGGTAATGTAAAAACATACCTATTCACAAGACGAAATTAGGGATTATTCATTCATCTAAACTTAAATATATTAAATTTCACAGGAAGTACGGTCCTTAATATCTTGTAGCCCGAGTCCTTCGATTCTCAATGCTTCCCTCGCATTTTGGTACTCCCTAATCGTCCCTATCCACTATCCATTACTGTCTATTCCTACCATATTCAAATAACGCCAAACTCTAGCACAGTGACAGAGGTGTCTGATTATCTTTTCGCATAACCAACATGTCGCCTGCTGTCATGGACGCCAGATACTATTTGCTTGTCTACTGCTTCTGCTCGCCTTAACCTATCCACGAGTGTCTCTTGGGTCCATAATTTCAATTTACCCAAGGCTCTTCAGCTTCTCGTGATCAATGATACGGCTCAGCCAGCAAGGCGCCCAACCTCTTGCGATGTTGTGCACGTACAATGTACTCCATTTGGTAGCTAGTCTGTTTCGGTGAGTGAGTGAGTGAGTGAGTGAGTGAGCGAGCCAGTGAGTGAGTGAGTGAGTGAGTGAGTAAAGGTGACTTTGCACCGCACCATGTGACAATCCTAAGAAAGGAGCTTTGAATAACAGCGATAACAAAAATAGCACAAATATCAGTACACTATCACAGTAAGCGGTGCGATCATTCAAAGCATGGATCTAAATCTTATTCGTTTGAATAAGAATGTGTTTCAAAGTCGATTTGAAACGTGATTTCCTGTCTACTTTAGTTATAGCTCAGTGTATCTGCTTTACCTGGGATAAAATCCCGAAGTATGCATTTCTGAGACCATTACCATCGTGAAGAATGTTGCTAACAAACTTAGACACGTACTTATGCCAAACAAGGCTTCCAAGTCACACTTGAGAAACACAGCACAGCATTCGAATTCCTCAGACGACTTGGCGAGGAGTTCGCAAATTACAATTCCTTTCCAAGATATGTCTGGTTTAATGTGTCTCTGAATGAGTGAAACGGTCACTTAGCCGTAGTACAAAACACTCCAGCAGTCGCAGTGATACATGTCAACGACGGGAGTAAGAGGAGCGTTCGTATACGGACCAGACATTTCGTCTCTGTGTCAATAATGAGCATATCGCAATTCACTCATGGAAATTGTACTGCACTTTTAAAGAAAACCGTTTTGAAAATTCAATTAATCGGTTTCAATTTTTAGGACATTTACCGCTGGAATTTTCCCCATTTCATGGTATTTTGTAAAAAATGCGAATAACCCATCAATATCGCGTTATTTACAACACGCCTAAATCTGTATCTGATATTGATTTTGGGAAAAACTGTTCATCTGCCTTGGCTTCATGTACCCCATGAGAAATAAGAGACTTAGTTGTCCTCCCACTCACACCCACCAGCCGAACATATGACAATCCTCACACTGACCCAGCCGATCACTGCTGCCCACATACGAGCAGCGTTCTCTGAAAAACAGCCCCCATCACGCAACTCTGTCACCGTCGTGTGAATTGTGATATACGGCATAGCACTCGGAAATAGACAGCGTCCGTATGTCAAGGCATTGTTGTACACACATGGTAGAGTTTGTTACTTACACATGGCACATTACATGCGGCTGTAGCATGGCGTATATTAATCTATCCGTTTGTTTATTTATTAATTCATTTGTCTGTGTGTTTGACTGATTGCTTGCTTGTTTGTTTGTTTCTTTGTTTGTTTAACTGATAATTGAACTCCACACCAGGTATGCTAGAGGGCTAACAATGAACCGCACAGCACGACCTGGAACAACCAAAGCTGCCTGTGAGGCGCTAGAAGTTTATAGTCACATGGCATATCCCATTGGGTACCCATTTTGTACTGGGTGAACAGAGCCAATTTTGAACACACCCGCCTAAGGTGAGGCCAGATGTATCATTCATTGATTCATTCACTGATTCATTCATCATGGAGAGACAGTAGCCCATCAAATATTACATACACACACACACACACACACACACACACACACACGCACACACATGCATACATGCATACATACATACATACATACACACACACACACACACACACATACATACATATAATATTTGATGTATAGTAAAGGGTGTATATTAAAGGATGGATAAAGGATGTATAGATAATAAAGAGTGTATAGTAAAGGATGTATGATAAATGATGTTTTATCCATTAATACTTCTTGTCGTGTTCAAGGCGTAATTGATAATACCTGTCCATGTAGACTGTAATTCATTTTACAGACAGAAGGCCTTTGATTTGGAATAGCCATTAACTAATGACGCTTTCATTTGGCATGGCCTGCAGATCCCCTTGTTAACATCTATTAAGGGAGCAGATTACTCCGAGATTTGGTAAACCGAAATTATGTATACAGATAAATGACTGCATTGAGATTCATTGCTACTGACTTGACTCGTCGTAAATGCACAACGCAAACCAGTTAATGGCATTATGCTGACAGAGTCTATTCTAATTCTCATCCATTGACGCACATGGGAGTTTATGGGATAGTACCGTTACGTATGTTGTCATTCTCACATATGAATACATATGTATTCTATAATTGAGAGACTGTCTGATGGAAATTCTGCCCCGGAAAAAATAACCACATAAATTACAGTTTTAATATTACTCATAGAATCCATTATTTTCTCTTAAGAGACCGCCTTTGACATCCAACGATGACATTGTTGGTTAAAATTATTTTATTACTTTAAATGTTGAAGTCGATATTTAATATATTACAGTTACTGATGTATTGATATTTTCACGTTAATCTGTGGTTTATTTCTAATATAATTGTATTACATCACATTTGAAACACCACAGATATAAAGTACATTTCTAGGTCAACGTCAGGTGCGGTGGGGGCAGCCTAGTGGGTAAAGCGTTCGCTCATCAAGCCGAAAACCTGGGTTGATTCTCTATAAGGGCACAGTTGTGAGAAGCTTATTTTTAATGTCCCTCCCATGACATTGCCGGAATATTGTTAAAAGCGGCGTAAAACCAAACTCACTCACTAGCTCAACTGGAGACACTTTTCATTACATGCACATGGCGTTATTCAAACTGTTTGCGTACACTTGTAATACACTCGCTGTATCGATTATCGATGACGAATGTGATATATCGTTTCGTCTAGTAGTTGTCTATGACCTTTCCCTCCCTAATGTATTTGTAATGAGCCTAGGTGGATCTTAGAACTGGGATTGTTGCTCATGGTATCAACCACCCGTTCTGTTATTTATCCACCAATGCCCATGGCATGCTGTCACATTACTTACTGCGGCGCTACACATCATTACTTTCCTTCACTATAAATGAATCATTCAGTGTCTATTCACAGTAATCACATGGTCTAATTATTACCATAATTATTATCATAATAATTACATAGCTGTCCTGATGATACAGATTGTTAACTTCGGCGACATCGTCAAATGACGTCTAGACAATTCGCGTGTAGAACACGAAGAGGCTGGTTCCATTCATTCCAACAATTAAAATACCCTGTGGGGACATTCAATACAATGCTGTGATTTGAAGCGTCAGTCCCTTTTGAAATCAAGTAATCCTGTTTGACATAACAATCAATATGCCTTGATGAATAAATCACATTGCGAAATTCCATATGGTAGTGAATTTACACATACCTTACTCGACCGCTAATCCGATATGTGACAGAGCTAGCAGATATTATCCTGGATGGTAGTATTTCCTAATGAAATGACAAGTGGATTCACAATGCATTTTCGTTTGGCTACCAATCGCGAACGTTATTTGCCCCTTCTGCAAAGCGGGGATAGGGTTGTCGGTCTGTTGGTTGTTTGACGCCGTACACGGCAACATTCAAACTATATGACAGCAGTGTGTAAATAATCAAGTCTGGACCAGACAATGTAGTGATCAACATCATGAGCATCGACCCACGTAAATGGGATTACGATGACTTGTGTAAGCCCGATCCTTTAGTCGCGTCTTACGACAAGCGCGAGTTTCTGAAGACCAATTCTAACCCGGATCTTGACGGGTCTTAAGGAAAGGGATGAATATGTGAAGTTCTTCAGATCACTTCGTGGTTGAAAGCGATCACTTTACTGTTAGAAATTTAGAACCGACAGTTATTCTCTTTGGTCGGTTTCAAAGACACCACAAAGACAATACGATTATTCGCAGATGATAGCCAACGCGGGTTTTCTTTCATTACAGGAAGAGCTTTTATAACAAATCTCCCGAGACATAAACTTTATCTAATATCTTAGCAAAGGTAGTGGAACATGAAACAGGGCACAGGATGTTTAAACAGTTTCAAGTAGAACACTGGAAATCGAAATTGAATTCGAGCCAGACAACGGTAATGTCTTCAGAGGCAACAGAATCGTGTATATCATTGAACTGTCATGTGTCCATTTCCATGGAGACACGGCCACGAAATCTGGACGTGAAGGAATTCAGCAGGAACAACCAACAGCACAGATCTCTGATATAATTCATAATTATTTTGTAAAAATTAACCTAGCTTTCAGAGACCGTCATGAGACTCCTGCTGAGATGTTGCCAATGAACTTTCCACCGCTGAAGGGCTCGGTACAGCTTTATAAATGCCATCAGTGGCCATTAGTTTTTCGACACAATCACCAATATGCCAGCCATATGGCGGCGGTCAGTAATTATTAGAGGCTGGACCAGACAATGCAGTGATGAACAGCCTGGGTATCGATCTAGCAAATGGGATATGATGACGAGTCAACGAAGTCAGAGTGCCTGACCATCCTGATCTGGTTGGTTGCCTGTTGCGACAAGCATGGGTTACTGAAGATCAGTCTAACCCGGATCTTCACGGGTATCAGTGACGTAAATGATATCCGATGTAATTCTCTAATTTGATTTGTACCACAGGTTCTACGGATTTCTTCATGGGAACCACTGACAAGGTGTGATATCCAGGCTGAAAATAAGAACGCAGTTGTCGGTCTTGATCTAATATCAAATGCTAGAGACATGGGCCTGTCCCTATTACAGTCTATAAACAGACATAGACATTGCAAAAGCATGCTAAATAGGTGTATGTTGTTCTGGTGTTGTTGGGCAGCTAAGACTGGGTCATCACGCCGAAGACATGTTTGATTTCCCATGGATGTATACCCACTGTATTACTAGACCTGTTCTGACCACTCACTCACTCACTCGCTCACTCTGCAGTTATGGAAGATTCCAGGCTACTATTTCAACCAATAGCATGAGAACGGAGCAAGTTCCATACAACAAACGTAGACTGATTCCTAAATATTCATGGGGCGGCGGGGAAGCCTATTGGTTAAGCGGAGTAAAACCTCAGTCACTCCCTCACTCCCTCCCTCACTCACTCACTCCCTCACTCCATCACTCACTCACTCACTCACTCACTCGTCCGTCGACCGCGATTCGATTTCCCACATGAACACTATGTATGTATGAATCCCATTTCTTGTGTATGTGATTATGCTGGTATATTGCGAAAAGAGGCGTAAAACGAAACTCACTCACCCACCTAATAGTCGTATTGTCTTAAAAGTTTTAACTATATCACATTAGTTTTAACTATATCACATTACATGTTAATGAGTCACTAAATACAAATGCTCAGCCCGCTAAGTAAGTATGTGAATTTATAACTGTCGTTTTGTGTCGTGCTGACAATAGTGTAGATATGTCAAGCTGACCTGAAGGCCGAAGTTACCGGCAGCGTCACACGTCGTCCCTGTTGAGACGAGCCATCTATCAAATTGGACAGGCAGACGTCTAGGATTGCACGGTCTACTTCCCTCAGGGACAGCGATATCCCACAACCGACGTTGACTGCATTCTCACACATGTATGAGTCGTTCATAATTCACTACATCCTGCTAGGATGTTATTGAAAAATTGGACTGCAATATACACGCATCCGTTGGACCATGCCCTCGTAAAATCTGGAAATGGAAATGCAATCGACCATGTGTCAATCTTAACGGAAAGTTCGTTTAAGGTTTTAAGCCAATGTCTGCTTTAAAAGGGGATCATCTAATCTGATCCCATTCCGCTCTAGGAACTGGTAATCGCAAGTTCGGATTCCACGTTCGCACTGACAATTGTCCTTGGTTGTATGCGCAATGCCCGAGGGTTTCAGTTATAGGACGGGATCGGGTGGTCAAGCTCGCTGACTTCCTTGATACATGTCATCGTGTCCCATTCGTTCATGCTGCTGGTCACTGGATTGTCTGCACCAGACTAGATTATCTATAGATCGCCGTCATATATTGCTCGGGCTCGGGTGGTAAGGTTCGCTCACCTGGTTGAAACATTTCATCCTACTCCATTAGCTTTGATCGATGCTCATGCCGTTGATCACTGGGTAGCTGGAATATCGCTGAGTTTGGTGGGGAATAACAAACAAACAAACAAATGTTCCTTTCCCATTAATCTGCCACGTCTTGACATGACTGAAACGAGGTTTATGAAACTCACCCACTCAGGGTTGATGAACCGAATGACAAATTCCTTAAATACATGTCGCTGAATGCACCATAAATCCGAATTCAATCCTGCGCTGTTTGTTTCATCGGAATGGTATTGTAATGAAAAACCGTGTTAGTTCAGGGAAAAGTAAATGTTTTTTAACGACACGCAATAGTTTGCGTAGGCTGGGTGAGTGATGCGTCTAGCATTTGTGAAAAACGGATCTAAGGAAAAGGAATCCGATGTATCCTCGTATACAGAAAAACTGCTTACGTCAGGGGCCAACTCTCCGTTCCTGAGAGAGAAGCTGTGAATGCATTCGCATTTAACAACACGAACGTTATCATGTTATTGTTTGCGTGTTTGTAACGTTATCATGTTATTGTTTGCGTGTTTGTAACGTTATCATGTTATTGTTTGCGTGTTTGTAACGTTATCATGTTATTGTTTGCGTGTTTGTACCGCTACCATGTTATTGTCTGCGTGTTTGTAACGCTACCATGTTATTGTCTGCGTGTTTGTAACGCTACCATGTTATTGTCTGCGTGTTTGTAACGCTACCATGTTATTGTCTGCGTGTTTGTAACGTTACCATGTTATTGTCTGCGTGTTTGTAACGTTATCATGTTATTGTTTGCGTGTTTGTAACAGAAGATTTTAATCTGTACGTACTGTAAAGGTCTGATGTCCTTTCGAGAGTCCTTGAAAACTAGCGGCTTAATTTCTTCAAATATTTAAAACGTTTTGCTCACCGGCACGTTACCAGTGTTCTCCCATCACCTTGAGGATGAGGGTTCCTGTCCCTTCTTATGCAAACTGGTTTGAGGCAATTTCTGGTGTCCCTGGGGTGATACTGTTGGCATGTCTCTAACCACGACGTAAAAGTAAGGCCCACAAAAACTCACAAATCCGTCGCAAACAAACAGTAACTGTATGCTTCATTTATCCGACACTTACATGAACTGAGCAATTGCTGTTTAATACATACCAAGGTGTTGTGTAAACATAGCGATGATTTTATCAGCTGTGTAAAAAAATGTTAAAAATGTGACTGTGACGTGGAATGTCTGGTCCAGTATGATGCGATCTGACAATCCCTTCTACAGAGGTGACATCAGCTTAACCTGACTGAATATTTACAAACGAATCAAAATAATGATGAGCGGGATACTCAATAAGTCAATCTCCTCAGTCTCTGAAACACTGTCGGCCTTCCAATGCGAGCCATAAGTAGATACGCCAATAGTGTTGGGGACACGATACCATTCCTGAAAGCGAGTGGCTGCATATAGTTTTACACCACTTTTAGCATCATTCCGGGAACATCACGACGGGGGATAGCAGAAATGGGCTTCACCAATTGTACCCAAACGCTTTCAACACTAGGCAACCCCACTGCCCCATTCCTGAAAGACTTTCTTATTTCGACATGACAGGGTTTTAGATAATCAAAGCACTGAGTCTCCATTCGGAACACACGTTTTCAAGATAGAGAAGGCACTCCAAATGCTTCTTCCATACGCAGCTATAAGTTTGAAGCCTCCACTCTGACATGCTAATCATATACCGTTCACCTGGATTGTGCTAAGTGGTATTTGTCAAATCCTGACGAAATCAGATATCGTTAAAGGCATTTTTTTAATCTGTAAGAAGTTTATTTCGCTTCTACGAAAGACCAGGAAAGGCAGATGGCACTCAGCTAACTAAAAATAACGACCGACGTTAAAAGAGTATCCAGGATTCTCGGTCTAGTGCGTAAAATTTTACATGTAAGGTTTTAATATCATGGACGAGAACGAAATTATACACGTGATCTTCGAGATCTGTGATCATTCAGACGTAGCACTCCTACGGGCAACGGAACAACGGGTAACCAGGATCATCTGATTTTAAACTTACAGAAATAACGAATGATATAACATTATTATCGGAAGAGGAGTTGAACCCAGGAACACCGAGTTGACCAGGGATCTAAAGTCGAGTGTAAACTGGTCAGAGTGAGACAACCGTGAAATGATCTGGGAATATGGTGATCGTGAATCAGAGAGTTCTGTCCAGCAGAAATAGTTGCCCGGCGCAGTGTTGAAATGTTTGCTGGAAGGCTATCCTACTTTTGCGACCGTGGATTGATAATCGTTACGTAGTGATTATGAAACAACCCAGTTCTATCCACCGATAATGTTGTAAGACAAGAATGGCATGTTTAACTACAGATCTATACACACATTGTCATCACACATACCCTATCTGTATGAAACAGATAACTTGATTACGCCTTGATTAATCGGTATATTAATACACATTTATTTAAACTACACGAATCCCATTGCGTGGAGACCTGCTACACCAATATTTAAACGTGAACTTGAATAAGGCTAAAGGATTATCGTCACCAAATGGGCAGTTCATTTTGTCGTCTGCAAGAACAACTCATTTATGCATCAGCTTCCGCCGAAAGTAAAAGACGTCTGCTCTTGGAAATCGGTCAAATGAATGACGAGCTAGGCCGATTTGGGGCCAGTAGCAATAACATAGCGATCGTGCCTCTGTATAATTCACAAGTTACATTTAGTTCTTGTAGCACGCTGCCCCTGTGCTCTTCAAGCCACGCTCGTGGGTACTTGGTGAATATGCATCAAATATTTTATCACTCATAACACGGCGAAACCTCCACAAAAGGTCGATTCTTCGCCTGATGGGTCTTCTGAGCATTCGCGGCGATCGCAACGATGTTCCCATAATGCTTTGCGGTTTAAGGGACGGGTCCCAAGAGAGGACTCGACTGAACTTAAATAATGTTTACGGTGTTGACCTTGTTTGTTGCCTCCAAATATTTGATCCTTCAGATCTCATTATCAGATGATCATGGCCATCCCTAAGTAGATACGATGACGATAAGCTCACGGATAATGGATAAAATGTGAAATATATGTTGCAGTTTAACTGAATGTCACGGGGAAGTGGTTTTCAAACAAACCATGACTCACAGTGATCGAACGATATTTTACAACGCACCGGTGCAGCGACATAACGACGTGAGACGGGTCAGGTTCCATCAATGTATTCGCTATTGGGTGAAACTTGAGTATTATTGAGCTGTGTTGTGTCTGTTCATCATGGGGTATGTTCCCAGAATACTCATTCAGGGCGTCTCGTATCACAAACACAACGAGAGAAATGTTTGCTGAAAGGCATTACCAAAACCATGATGCAAATATATTTTACAGCATTCGGTGCTGTAGACAGGTGTATTATTGTTGAATCTAGAGACTGCATGGCGATGATTGATCAAACTGTTAATTATTTGGAAACATTTACATTGATCGTTTGCCAAAATATCAAAAGACTTTGTAGATATGACGATCATATAGAAGAGACGGGTTGACTCCAAACAGATCGATATACCTCCCCCTTCTGCAAGAATAGACTGATGAACTGGTTGAGGACCACGTCATGTCGTTAACTTGATCGAGGAAGACATTTTCCAACATGGACTTTGAACCATAATTGGACTTTCCCGCGACTCTTTTACACTAGAGATTAGACCCACTTTGCGAAATAATTTAATGGCAGTTTCTGATTTGTCGACTAAATAAATGCACGCCTCTAAGCGTAAATAGGTAAATATATCTTTGCGTTACCTCTATTCTATCGTCCATCAAGCTCGACTACATATTCTCGCGAGACTACAAAGTTACGCTTAAAAACGAGGCTTAACCGAGATACAGTGCTCAATCCCCAGTCGTGCCAAAGCTCCGCACATCATCTCTCAAGTTTTAATGTTTCTTTCCCCTCTACTTCCCACACTGCTTGGAGTAGTCGCGAAGCAACCTCCCAATGCATGTATGCCGCTGCCTACAAGCTCAGGGATTTTTACAAGGTAATAAAAAGCCGAAATATTTTTCTAGGTCCAGCTGTGTCAATTTGCTGTCTAGCAAATGGAAAAATCGATCCGGGCAAGTTTAAAACTAAACATACGCTGTCTCTTATTATAGCAGGAATGGGGATCTCGTTGGTGAGTCGAGAGGGCATTACCACTGGTACTTTGATCCAGTACATATCGGCTTGCCATGTCTGGGAATACAAAGGGTCAAATACTAACCGCCTTGATTGTCACATATTCATTACCCAAATATATTCAAATTTGAATCTAATAGAATCACTTATGCAAATGTAATTATTATAATTATCATACGTTTTAAATATTTATATCTTCCATTTGATGACATGGATTTTAGTTACCCATTGAAGACACTGTTAGTCGTCAGTGATACAGAGTTTTATGTTTATGTCTCCCGTTTAATATAATGGTATCAACACAATCTATCAGTGAACGATTTAACCACGTTTTGAAAAAGATTCTTTCATTCTCTGCGAGTCGCATATGTCCTTGTTAGACAGTGGACCTAAACGGGACCCAGGGAAGTAATGAATGTCATGTGTGATCATGAAAGTTCTGGCATGTATCACAACCACCGTCCTTCATGACCAGAGACTCATGCATCACCCTCCACAATAGTCATTCTTCTGATTAGCGCAATATTAACAATCATCATGGATGTCACAAAACTCCATCCACGGCCATCCAACCTCATAAACCTGAAATGACACAGCGTCTTGTATTACAATAAACACATCATCCCTTATGGTCAGAATATCACAAAACCCTCACAACACTCACCAACCTCATAAACATGAAATGACACAACATCATGTAAACTAATCATCCCTTATGGTCAGAATATCACAAAACCCTCACCACACTCACCAACCTCATAAACATGAAATGACACAACATCATGTAAACTAATCATCCTTTATGGTCAGAATATCACAAAACCCTCACAACACTCACCAACCTCATAAAATGAAATGACACAACATCATGTAAACTAATCATCCCTTATGGTCAGAATATCACAAAACCCTCACCACACTCACCAACCTCATAAACATGAAATGACACAACATCATGTAAATTAATCATTCTTTATGGTCAGAATATCACAAAACCCTCACAACACTCACCAACCTCATAAACATGAAATGACACAACATCACGTAAACTAATCATCCCTTATGGTCAGAATATCACAAAACCCTCACCACACTCACCAACCTCATAAACATGAAATGACACAACATCATGTAAACTAATCATCCCTTATGGTCAGAATATCACAAAACCCTCACAACACTCACCAACCTCATAAAATGAAATGACACAACATCATATAAACTAATCATCCCTTATGGTCAGAATATCACAAAACCCTCACAACACTCACCAACCTCATAAACATGAAATGACACAACATCATGTAAACTAATCATCCCTTATGGTCAGAATATCACAAAACCCTCACAACACTCACCAACCTCATAAACATGAAATGACACAACATCATGTAAACTAATCATTCCTTATGGTCAGAATATCACAAAACCCTCACCACACTCACCAACCTCATAAACATGAAATGACACAACATCATGTAAATTAATCATTCTTTATGGTCAGAATATCACAAAACCCTCACCACACTCACCAACCTCATAAACATGAAATAACACAACATCATGTAAACTAATCATCCCTTATGGTCAGAATATCACAAAACCCTCACCACACTCACCAACCTCATAAACATGAAATGGCACAACATCATGTAAATTAATCATCCCTTATGGTCAGAATATCACAAAAACCCTCACCACACTCACCAACCTCATAAACATGAAATGACACAACATCATGTAAATTAATCATCCCTTATGGTCAGAATATCACAAAAACCCTCACAACACTCACCAACCTCATAAACACGAAATGACACAACATCATGTAAATTAATCATCCCTTATGGTCAGAATATCACAAAACCCTCACAACACTCACCAACCTCATAAACATGAAATGACACAACATCATGTAAACTAATCATTCCTTATGGTCAGAATATCACAAAACCCTCACCACACTCACCAACCTCATAAACATGAAATGACACAACATCATGTAAATTAATCATTCTTTATGGTCAGAATATCACAAAACCCTCACCACACTCACCAACCTCATAAACATGAAATAACACAACATCATGTAAACTAATCATCCCTTATGGTCAGAATATCACAAAACCCTCACCACACTCACCAACCTCATAAACATGAAATGGCACAACATCATGTAAATTAATCATCCCTTATGGTCAGAATATCACAAAAACCCTCACCACACTCACCAACCTCATAAACATGAAATGACACAACATCATGTAAATTAATCATCCCTTATGGTCAGAATATCACAAAAACCCTCACAACACTCACCAACCTCATAAACACGAAATGACACAACATCATGTAAATTAATCATCCCTTATGGTCAGAATATCACAAAAACCCTCACAACACTCACCAACCTCATAAACATGAAATGACACAACATCATGTAAACTAATCATCCTTTATGGTCAGAATATCACAAAACCCTCACAACACTCACCAACCTCATAAACATGAAATGACACAACATCATGTAAACTAATCATCCCTTATGGTCAGAATATCACAAAACCCTCACCACACTCACCAACCTCATAAACATGAAATGACACAACATCATGTAAATTAATCATCCCTTATGGTCAGAATATCACAAAAACCCTCACCACACTCACCAACCTCATAAACATGAAATGACACAACATCATGTAAACTAATCATCCCTTATGGTCAGAATATCACAAAACCCCTCACCACACTCACCAACCTCATAAACATGAAATGACACAACATCATGTAAACTAATCATCCCTTATGGTCAGAATATCACAAAACCCTCACCACACTCACCAACCTCATAAACATGAAATGACACAACATCATGTAAACTAATCATCCTTTATGGTCAGAATATCACAAAAACCCTCACCACACTCACCAACCTCATAAACATGAAATGACACAACATCATGTAAACTAATCATCCCTTATGGTCAGAATATCACAAAACCCTCACAACACTCACCAACCTCATAAACATGAAATGACACAATATCATGTAAACTAATCATCCTTTATGGTCAGAATATCACAAAACCCTCACCACACTCACCAACCTCATAAACATGAAATGACATAACAGCATGAAAACTAATCATCCTTTGTGTCAGAATATGACAACACTCTCTCCACAGTCACCAACCTTATAAACATGAAATGACATAACAGCATGGAAACTCACCATCCCTTATGGTCAGAATATCACAACACTCTCTCATCATTGTAAATGTCAATTTGTTTTGTGTGCATTGATGTCACAATAAGCTTAATAGGTGATACAAAATGAGAATCGGAGATACTTCTTCGGAAAATTAGATGTACATTTTAATACTGGCGTGTTTTGCATTCTAGAATTGTTCAAATATGTATTTCACATTTCAAGTGTACCTGGTAATAATAATGTTTTGCAGGTCATCTGTTGGAAATATCCTTTCTAATAAAAGTATTTTCAATAAAACACGTTGTGTGTTCGTAGCGAATTTGCTGATACAAGCGTTTTAAACACAATTCAAATATCCTCTGAAACAAACCAATCTTACAAAGGACATTGGTCAATCCCATCAGTCACATACGTCTGATAGGACCACTATTTACAGTTGCAAGTGAACTAAACATTCCTATCAAAGACTGAACAATATCATAACGAAATTAAGTAACTAAGTTAGTTTATATGTTCCTTTGTTGTCAACACCGCACTCAGCAATTGTCCACAATTGCCCACACTCAGCATTTGTCCATTGTATGACCGCAATCTGCAATTAAATGAATCTAGACCAGACAATCAATCGACTGGCATCTTCGGAATCAATCTACGCAAATGGGATACAACGACATATGCAAACCATGTAATCGCGCTGAACCCTTCAGTCTCATCTTACTGCAACCATGGGTTGGCAAAGACCAGTTGTAACCCGGATGTTGAAAGGACTGACTATTTATACCTACAATGAATGATCTTGGAATCGAATCCCTGAATACGATTCTTGATCTTTTTCAACTACATGTGTGCACGTGGGTTTCATTCAAACTAGGTGTCATTGGCCTTAATTTGAAAACAAACGGCGCCGATCTCGCGTGAAGTCACTACTTGATCTTTCCTCACAAATTAAGCCTACGCGCAGTGAGAACTGAGCTACTGGACAAAGTGGCATTAAACCCATTGACTTAATTACCATTATCGCAGTCGTGATATAGTAATGAATCCCGCCTGTTATCCTATTTGCTGCAAGCCAGTACTTAGACCTAAATAAGACATCATCGCATTAAACAATGAAGCCGTTAACAAGAATGTAATGCTCAGGCTAATGTTGGACAACTACTCAATGTTGAAATACTATGATCGCTTTGATGAACAGATGTCCACATTATGTATATGACCCCTTACCACCATTGTTGACCAACCATAGCCACCATATGAAACCACATAGCCACCATATGAAACCACATAGCCACCATATGAAACCACATAGCCACCATATGAAACCACATAGCCACCATATGAAACCACATAGCCACTATATAGAAACATATGTAAACATAGGCAACATATTTGGTACGTTGGTTTACTGCTTTATGCCGCACTCATCAATAGTTAGTCTGTTAGTGGCGGTCTGTACATAATTAAGTCTGGACTGGCAATTGAGTGATTAACAGCATGAGCATAGATCTACACAGTTGGGATACGATGATATGTATAATGAATTATATCAGTTTTTATGGATATACAACTCCTCTTCTGTTAAAGGCGTCGTTTCACGAGTGATGACGACATTAGAATATCTGCCGAAAAGTCACCTTCCACAGAATACAAGTTGTGTATCCACCAAGATTGTCATAATTCTTCATCAACTCAACTAACATGCCCAACAAAGAAGTCATACGATGATATGTTTCAACTAAATCAGTGAGTCTGACCACCCGATTTCGTCAGTCGCCTCTTGCGACAAGCATGAGTTTTTGGAGATCAATTCTAACCCGGTGTTTGGCAAAGAGCAGGCTCGATTGTCCTCACAACAGAAATACAGACACCCATGATTTCTGTCATGCTTTCAGTCAGCTGCAGCATTGAGGTCAAAGCATTCGCTGGTCGAGCCGAGAGTCAGTTTCCATTCCTGACATGGAAACAGTGTGTGATCACTGGTGCCACGACATGAAACTACTGGAATAATTGCTAAAACATACGCAAAACCAGATTTACTCACTCAAGACGGCGTTAAAACCAACTCACTCTATAAATAACTGTTTCACTGACATAAATTTACATAAGTAGACACTTACGCTTGCTTTAACAAAATGCCTGATGTGCTTCATGACGTGAAAACCATCAGTTCAAAGGTGTAGAACGCATACCTTTAACTACTGTCAGATGCTGACGCTTACGTGTCAAATCCGACTGAAGCGTGTATGATCTCCAAGATAAGATGGATGATTTCATTTCAGGGAAATATTATACAGAGATCCTCATCCGACGAGGCACCATGAATAGCACGTGTCGACGATTTCAATCAGCCGTAATCAAATTTCCCATCAAACAAGGAAGCACTGGGTGGTTTCCGATCGACAAGAGAACCAATCTGGCGTAATCATATTATTCGCAATAAATGTAGGACAGATTAACATCACACTGACATGACTCTCATCTGTTAAGTGTTCTTGAATCGTTATGTAATTCTGAATATTAATGCTCCCTTTTGTCTGCAGCATCTTGTCGTTCCGAAATTCAAACTGGCGAACCAAAGACGGAACGCTCATCTTTAATGCTCTTAGATGAGGGGAAATAGGGTTAAACATCGACTTCAAGATTATTAACGAGGTTAAGGCAGTCGTGCGGTCGTAAGTACGTGTGTGAGCATGCGTGTCTGCTTGTTCAAATCTAAAGTAATGTTGGTTTTATGGTACAACCCACTGGTCCCTAGAATATAATACAGCTTTATCTTAGCTTAATATGCAAACCTTAAGCTTACGCTGTGTCGAATCTTGTCAGCTACCCTAATACCAAGCACCAGGCATGGTAACATCAAGTACGTACAACGGATTTTGGTATGACGCGACAGGGGAGAGATTCACCTTCCGTATGCTCTCACGTCTACTCACTAGACCAAGGAGGTGATGGCGTTCACAAGATGGTTTTATCTCAATCCCCAGGAGTGCTTTATATATTGCCGAAAAATGGTACTTGTTGATAATCTGCCATCAGCTAGTTTATCTGCCCTTGCGCTCCTTGCTGCACGTCAACCGCTAGGAGGCTAAAACAGGAGGCCAGCTTAAGCATTAAGAAGAGAGTATAAGATTTGCCTGGAACATAAGTGTAGAGGTAAATAGGTAGAGAAAATAGAGACACAAAATTGTTTCAACCGCGGGCCCAAATGTGAAGTTAGCGTATAGAATTACCTACCACTTTGATTCTTTAATAGGCAAAACCCTCAGTCATTACTGCACGAATAAACAGACCAACGACAAGAAAAGAGTAACATTTAAAAGAAAAAACGTGTTTATTATTGTTTTATGATATATGGTGGCGTCTGCGTCCACTCGATCATAGCTTTTGTACTGAAACAGTTAGCTTATGTGGCCTGTGTAGAGATGGGTGAATGAGTGAGTTTACTTTTACGCCACACGCCTTATTCCCGCTATGTGGCTGCGGTGTGTAAACAATCGAGGGTGGACCAGACAATCCAATGATCAACAGCATGAGCGGCGATCTTGACAATTGCGATAGTGTGACGTGCGATCCTGACCTCCCGATCACGAGTGTATACCGGTAAAGAAGATTTATCTTCAGGTAATATGTGTTTACATGGATGTAGGTCCATACACAAATGTTGGGCCTTAACAGACAGACAGGGACTTTGTTCAAGTCTCGCATCAGCATGATACAAAAACAGATAAGTACATAAAAAAAGAATATCTTAGTAAAATGTGGAGCCATTCCATACGGGATTACGACAGAGACACTTGTGCCAAAGGACATAATAATAAATATTACATTATATTAAAAAAGTAAAACTGACATTAAAACGATGTATACATATTTGTAGAAAGTTTTTAATGCGGTTTTTTTTTAGTTTTACGCAGATATAGACGATACATCTGGACAAGCTAGAAAACAATCCTCCGGATTAAAAGAGGGCAGCATATTTTGTTTCCTGTGTTTCCCATCACCTAAATGACTCCTCGAAGTTTCTTGCCGCCCTCACCCAACCCCACTTCCCGAACATTAACCTAAATCGCACCGCCTCATATGTAAATTCATTAGTCAGCGTAAAGTACGCGAGTATCAAGAACATTATTCAGATAATGTTTTTGTCTTTATTACTTTTGTTTTGTTTTTGGTTATATTTTTTTATTTCCCATGGCCCTAGCTGTTATTCTACGAACTTGTAAAAAATATTGTTTCATTTATAAGCGAAATCATTAAAACCAACCTGCAACAGAAGCACATCTAACTTTCTGGATCCATTCATCAAGGAGATGAGACACATGGTGGGTTCTTCCATCACCGAAAAGTCTCACCCTGCATAGAGACTCTGTAAATAGGCATTATTTCCTAATTTCCGTGCCCTGCAGTGCTAACGAGGTCAGATGCTTAACCAGGAACTCACAGATTGATGACCTATTTATGTCTAACTTCGCTGACTAATCCATTTATTTCTCTTTCAGCTTAACACTTGAGTCGGAGTCTTCTAGGTGGACTTGCGAATTAACATCACAACAAACGTATAGTTCGAACACCTCGTTAATCCGCACACTAAACACACAAATTAACAAATGTATTATTTCTACGAGCCATGTTTCCGAAAAAAAAGTAATTTTAGACATTCATGACATAGATTCTTTCAATTATGTGAAAAAATCACCTACGTGCATGTGGTCGAGTGTGAATATCCCTACATATTCTCAGTACATTAATGCATTCATGCATGTATGTACAAAAGTTAAATCTCACATTTGTGGACTTATCTGAAAACATTACACGAGACTATTCCCCTTTACTGCACGCCAAACACGACTGGTGTCTGCTTAAAATGTAGCGGATTGTCAGTGCTGGTTACCGAGCATGCAGACTGCATGCAGACGATGTCTAATCGCTTGGTGATTAAGTGAACAACGTTTTGATTGGCTGTTTGGTATCGATTTTTAAGCTCTGTTCCTGATTAATCGACCTTGGATTTGTGTTGTTGCTCCTCGGAGCCCAGTGCAGTGACAATCTTTAGCATTGTTAGTCTGCAGAAACCGGTTCTTAAGTCTGCAAATCACAGACTGCGCCACATTGAGCGTATTGACTACATCTCGGTGAATTTAACCAGTTGAAATAATGTCAATACTCATAAGTCGTTCCGCATGGTGTACACGTTAGATTTTTCAACATAAAAACATGCGCCGAATCAATTATAGTGAATGAATTTAGTTTTACGTAGTTGTAGCATTAAGCATTTTAGTATTGTTCCAGCAATATCATGGCGGGGTACCCCAGAAACGGGCTTCACACATTGTACCAATGTGGGGAATCGAACCCTCGTCTTCGGCGCGACGAGCGAACGCCATAACCACTAGGCTACCCCCACAATCCCAATAGTTATGTGTTACTGTGGGTAATGAAAATAAACAATACTTTTGATTCAGAGCTGCATATAATGAATTAATATAATGACCCATTCTGTAGTGCTCAGAGGAGCTGCCTGATTGATATGCAATGGTTAGGGTGTGTTAGGGTCTTCTGTACTTGGTAACCATTTTCAAGAGTTTAAGGCCGATCGTAAAATGTTTATGGCAAGACTTCTACTTTATACAGTATTTCAGGGGTAATGTCATGGCAAACGTATTGGGGTTTTTAATAAACCCTTATAATATGTAATTTGGTTTAAGGTACACAGGGCATAGATTAGAGACGTTAAGTAAAAACTTTTTGCTTGAAATTCTAATCCAGTTTTTAACCTGATATATACCATAAATGCTTCTTCATTTTTTTCTGAGGAAAAAAACACAGTTTGAAATATATTGTTTGGAAATATTCACCAGAAGACTTACAATTCTTTATTGCTTGGTCTCAGCTTTTATAAATTACGACCCTCCCAGCCGGAGCTAGCTGCCTACAAGTCTGCTTGCAAAACATTGAGACGGCCTTATTAACCATCGGTATCTTCTTATGTTAGACACAAACACACAGGGGAGGATCAATTGCACTGGTCTTTTTAAAGTTACTCAAAATATTTTCCCAACCAGTAAGTAAATTCAAACATGCCTTGTGATCGATCGTTTGTACGCACGATCAATATTTGTTTAGTTTATGAGATGGGAGAAGAATTTAGGTTTGTAACATTCGGTTTCGCGAATGTAAACATTGCCCGGATTTTAAATCAAGAGTTATCTTTCCTTGTGTAACATGTCCGCCATGTTTGCATTGTTAGGTATAGGATTTTGATACATCTTAAGAGAAAATAGGTCAGTAACTGTTAAGCTGTATGTGCGAGTACATAAGACTCTACTACCAACGCCCCATTGTCTCGTTGGAGATTATATTGCCAAAGTGCGAGCTGCGACGCATAACATGAATGCCAATACAGAAGACGTGTGCTTTGTTAATGGACAAAAACCAAAGTTAGACGTCATTCCTCTTGTACACGTGGGCGTAGAAAATCCCATGAGTACATATTCTTCAAAGCGGAGAATAAATTAGATCTCACTGTTTATACCCCATCACTGTTCATTTTAGAAAGTTCGGTTTCATTTTTAGACAATCAACTGTGTGATCTTAATGAGTGAGTGAATTTACTTTTAAGCTGCTTCAAGCAATATTCCAGCAATATCACGGCGGGGGACACCAGAAATGGACTTCACACATTGTGCCCATGGGGGGAATCAAACCTTCGGCGTGATAAGCAAACGTGTTAACCGCTAGACTACCCCAGCGCCCCTGATCTTAAAGAAGCAGCTTCAACCACCGCCATGGTCCACTGGTTAGAACGTCAGAGAGTGAGTGAGTGCGGATGGTTGTACGCCACTTTCAGCAATAGTCACGACGGGGGACACCCAAAGTTGGCTTCACACATTTTACCTATCTCGGGAATCGAACCCGAGTCCTCGATCAAGGGTTTAACTGTAAAGCTACACCACTGCCACAGAAGGTTTTAAAGACGTTTCAATATCAGGATGTAAGGAGAGGGATTCTGGGTATTTTGTCTGGGTCGAACATCAGAGTTAATGCATATATTCTGTAGGCTGGCGTTATAAAATGCCCATACTCAACGCACAAAACTGCATACGCATCTTTTTTGAGCGTCAATCCACGGTGTACGAGAAATCTCAAATGTGATGATACATTCTAATATGTGACGTCACATAGATGACGTCAGAATTCCGGTTTGAAAGCCGAGATCGTCTCCTGATGTTTCTTACATGAAATGGAGCGAGAAAACGGTCTTCGATGATTTCATTCTAATTAAGCATGTAAATCACTGTGCAACAAAACCTTGTCTTACACACACTGAGATTAATAAGGCAGTATTCTTGGAGACCTAGGAAAGGTGATACTAAAGAAATTTTAGCAGGAACGGTATATTTGCAGTCAGCATGTTTGATTGCTGATAATCTGTCGAAATTTTTTTAATTTACGCGAAGATGCTGATGGATCTGGAGAATGCAAACATAATAAAAATAAATCATAATAAAAAGTGCAGACGACCCTGTTGCACATTCACGTATACCGGCAACAAAGCGTAAAAAGCGCACTTATACAAAGCGTTATATTTAGTGGCACCTGACATATTTGGATGCAGGCTGAATTCAGGCACAATTGTTGACATGATACGGATTAGCGTCACAGTACGAGATGACGTCACATTGACACTGTTAGCTTACAGACAAGATTGCATTGCACAGCTTCGTGATACAATTATGGATACAAAATACAGCATTGGGAAGCAGGAATATGCCCACCACTGTTAGCTGGTAAACCAGTGTATGAATGCACTAAAAGGCACTGAAACAATTGCACTCAAATTCAGTGAAGACACCAGGACTGTTTTGCTCTACCGGTAGCATTAAGCGTTGAACTTAATAAACGAAGTTCAACATGCACTGATTTAGTATACAGAATCTATAATTTGTGACAATATCCAACATATCAAGTACTCGTACCGCATGGGTGGACAAGGTCCCGATGAACCGACACAACGAGTGGATTGGATGACTATAATACATAACATGGCAAACCGATAGACATGGTACTCTCAACCTGTAGATCCCTGCTTCTCAAAGGTGTTACGTAAAACACAATTCAGTACCTACGTAAAGAGATACAAGATTGACGTATATTTACACAGTTCAAGGTTGGTTGCATATATTAGCAAGGCTTTAGAGAGACATCTGTTGCCGCATCGATCGGTATGCATATCCTGACTGATAAAGATAACTATGATTTGATGAAATCGACACCAAGCTCGATGACATCTGTGTAAAGACAGATGTTCATGTCAGTCTGAATATCTATGTCAATCTCGTCTTATTTATGATTCTACGGACATATGAACCTCCTACGATTTCCCTCCAAGAAACGTGAGTACAAATCTAGTTTAGATGTTTCCTTATTACATTTTATTATTTGTCTCAAGGATGGAATCTACTATTGTTTGATATACAATCATTCGTTGACAACCAAGCTAAAACCATCTGTTGTTGGTTGGGGATGTTATTGTATATTACAATACAACGGTATGTCATGTCATCATGTTAACATAGGTCTCCCAATCCTTTGAAAGTCAGGCGTTACCATTAGGTTGCTGAAGCTCAATTTAAACTCGGATATTCGCGGGTCTACAAGAAAGATATCACAGATACTTGTTCCTTCGGTGTCAAGGTGAGATAACCTCCAAGCATGGTGATCCAGGGTAGGACTTTACATTGTATGAATGCGTGTTACGGATATGTTAACACAGCTCACGTATTTTGAAGCAAATGAGATATAATGCGGGTGGTAATGTCTTTAAACAGGCTTATACATAGCGTAATTATACTCATTATATTATATTCATATAACGATATGACGCTACAACTACTTTGTAGAACGTTCGCCAACTCCGTGCTTCACGCTATATGCTTACAACACGGGAAAGGCCCCCCAACAACCCGTCCATTAATACGTTGATTTCTTTCAGTGGCATTCTAGAATCTGAAGGTATAGGGATGACAAAACTTAATGGTCCTCAATTTCTTTATTTTAACAATAGCGGCGTTCCGGTACAGCTTATTATGCCTTCTCTTATGCCTTCTCTTATGGTTGAAAACTGCATAGGAAGCTGTACTGAAAAGTCGGTATTGTGAAAATAAAGAGGTTGATCGTCCATAGAGATTTTCATCACCACTAGTAAGTTACATGGACAGTTTAGGGTAGACACAAAATGAAAACTGGCGGCAATGTGAACCTGAGGTTCTGTTGATGGAAGGCTGGAGTACAGTTACCTTTCTCGTTCAGATAAAACAAAAGTCATTCGTTTGAATGTTGGTTTGATTATATTTTAAGCTACAGCACTATGAAAAACTGTTTAATATCTGATACCACAATGACAATAAGCTAGCCCACCATGCAATAACTACTAGAATGTTCATTAAAGCGCTATTTCATCCGTCTTATCCATTCATCCATTATAGACGCTGTTGCAGCATCGTTAATGGCTTGGGGGTAAATAAAATATGAGTGAGTAAGATTTCAGTATGTTCATATCAATATGGGGATTAACCGAATGATAGTTTCAGTCCCTCTGGTGAGTATGGCCCAACGTGGTACATAAGGACCGAGGTGATAGAAACGGCTCACATCATCGTGTAGAATATGTCTCCACTGTAAATATTTTCGATGCATTCATTCTCTATGCATCAGATATATTTGTTGAAGGCCAGATATCAAAATAACTCGTTACTTACGTATATAACGTGAGCGAGTATAAATGTATATATCACATTGTCATTATTTCAGCTGTATAGCTACAGGAAATTATCTCACGAGGGTGCACAAAAATTACTCAACTTGTTAAAGGTAGTCAGATCGTATTTCGAAATGTCAGAATTATTATTTTAAAAGAAGAACACGTGAACTACACAATGACTTTGAAATAACTGCAAATAAACCAAATGTTCCAGCATATCGTTATAAAATAAAACTCTGAGGATGTTTTATGCCACAAGGCAAGTTTCAAAAACTCAATATCACTTCAAACTTCGAGCAAATAAACTTTTTCCGCACTGTTTGCAGTTCATGTACACAATTCCGAGTAAACATGAACGAGGGCTTTTTTCAGAATTCCATATCGCGTATCAGATTTATTATCCGTACACCTTGACTCCCGTCCATAATTCAATTTACGAAATTGAAAATCCGAAAAAGACCTTGCGAGCCCCGATAACACTGAATTACTTCAACCTATCCGCAGCGAAGTATTAACTGCACATCGCTTAATTGGGAGTCGTGCATGCAATAAGTATCGACCGACTCAACTGCAGCTGGTCCACGAACCACTGATCGCATGCGGCTGTCCAATCGTGTTTTAGTGATAGAGTTAGAGATCACGATCCATTCTACCAGCTGATGAAAGTAAACATACCAGAGCACAGGAACAAAATTTGTACACTGACTCAGATCTACGGGAAAGGCATTGTACTTTAGGAAATTTACACTGATGCAAATTTCTGTGGTACCGTCTGTACGAGTAATTCCGGCTGTCGTCTAATACTGGCTTGGTGAATTACCCGCTGGCCAATTGACGGAGTAACGAAATCAGAGGAAAAACACAGGGGGACCTTTCCGCGGTTCCTTCTACGTCTTTCATTGATTATATTTAAACCGTAGGCTGGGGAGAACTGACGGAAGGCCTCATAGTCTGTTTGATCATCCTGCGCTAGGGAGACAGGATTTGGACGCTGCCCTCGCTGCTATCAAAAGGGGGGGATTTTTAATTCTAGCGTATGGGGGTGGACTGATGGATCAGCGGTGTTCTTTCAGACAAAGGCCGAGTGGCACTGGTGCTTGAAAGAAGGAGTAGTTCGCCAGCTATGTTGAAGAGCTGCGATGGTGAGAATGATGTAGCTGCGGCTTTTCTGTGAGGGAACTGCCAGTGCTTTTATCTGTGCCCTTCCATATTTTGTGGATATACTGTTATTGGTTTGTTCACAGTGCGTCTGATTATCGACTATAGATCTTCCGCTTTGACTGTGGACCAGCGAAGCCGCCATCTGGTTCCACGTGGTGCTCCTGTATGGATCATTTGTCTCAACAGTAACCCGTACTTCGACGTTGTGGCTGTTTTCTGTGTTGTATTCGTGGAAAGACCCCAGACACAACGGACGGCAAGCTGCGCCGAAATCCAAGCTGAAACCAGCCAGGACATGAACCGTGAAACCTCACCAGAACATGGCCATCATAGCACATAAACATAACCGGAATTGAAACCAGCATCTTCAAAACAGTTGGCAAAAATGGAAATCCCTGATGGAATGCATCCATTTAATTTATCACATCTCGGAACACAGAACACATCATCAACACATCATCAACATCATCAACAACATCCAGGTTCCAACCATATGAACTGGGGTTTAGGGACTGATCTCGACGATCCATTGTCTCATCGTAAGCATGAAAAAACACCATCACCACCCTTGGATCTCGATCATAAACGTGAGTATTGAATTTATACTGTCACTGGTAATAACCATACCTCACAAAACCCCAAGAGGTTAACCATGTTTGTGAAATAACAGAATCAATGTACAACGTTTGCAAGCCTGCCCTCCACATTTCACAGGAATATGATAATAGGCTAAATTGTTCTTTGTAAAATGTTAACAAAACATGCGTTGTCATCATCCTCAAATGCGTGCATACGTATTAACCAGTTTGATAATCGGTGTCATATTGGTTTGGTTGAAAACCATGTTTATGTATTCTTGTGAAATGGTCATTAAGCCCCGAAAGTTTCACGTTCAGATTTTATACCTATTTGAATTAGCCTATATGGCACATAATAGGAATTACTACACACGTAATGGGAATAACTACATCAGTTCTGTTTAAATATATAATACGCATATATGGATTAATTTCAGCGTATTTTTTTCAAAGTTTAGGAAACGGCGTTTCTTAAAGAAAGTAGGAACAGTGTAGTTTAAACGCTAGCATTGGCATGCCTGCTCTGTGTAACCATTTGGTAAACTGGCCTCACCCACTCGAAAATCTTATGCAGTTATGTTAAAAGCATCCATACAATTGCATGATCTGTATGGCCTATGGGCTTTCAAGCAGGATCCTTGTACTAACTAAATGGGTTTTATATATATGACTGTTCTTTTTTTGCATTTTTGTTAAATTTTAGGTAGGTTCATAATTCAAGGTGCGATTTATTGTATGTAAGATGTTAAAGGATTATCTCTGCATAAATCATTTCCAAAAGGTATTTTCTTGTCTACTAAATGCTCAATTTAAGTGTAAGTATCAAAATGATAGGGTTTCCAATTTAGGCTGGTTTATAAATTCAATATGAGTGCGATGAATGTGTCATATTTTACGCCATTTTAGCAATGTTCTCAATGCGAAAAACACACAAATTTTCTTTACGCATTTTATTCATGTTCAGGATCAAAACTTCGTCTTCGATGTACCGAGTGAACGCCCTATCCACGAGGGTAACATAGGCCTAAGTCAGTATGGGGTATCTATAAGGTATTGAACTTAGGGGTGTTTTTTCCCAGTTTGTTTCTATTACGCATGAGTGGATGTCTCACAAAGTGTGTTTTGTTTACTATATCGGATATAAGATTATAGTAACTGCCATGTATTCTAAACGTGGAGTATAAAATATTGATGTCCTTGATACGATCTGAACTAGGACATATAGCTTGCATGTATAACAAAGACTGCTTTGTGGATATGTCTTACCATGTCATTGTTACATCCTAACGTACATACCTTTAAGGACCCGCCCAAATAAATAATCCAACTATGCTTTTCAAATGATTAAACATCGTTTAACATTTATGAGTGTATAAATGAGTCTGTTATATGGGTGAATATTTTAGCATCATCTTGAAGAAGCTGTCATATCACGTGACACATTTTAGTCATTTTCAGTTTTAATATTGATACCAGTCAAACACATGGTTAAGTTCACTGCTTATGAGACAATTTGTCGGTCAATAATATGTCTTCATCACCAGTAACTACACATGTGATGTTCGATGTTTATGAGACGATCTGTTGGTCAATAATATGTCTTCATCACCAGTAACTACACATGTGATGTTCGATGTTTATAAGACAATTTGTCGGTCAATTATTCGTCTTCATCACCAGTAACTACACATGTGATGTTCGATGTTTATAAGACAATCTGTTGGTCAATAATATGTCTTCATCACCAGTAACTACACATGTGATGTTCGATGTTTATGAGACAATTTGTCGGTCAAATATTCGTCTTCATCACCAGTAACTACACATGTGATGTTCGATGTTTATGAGTCAATCTGTTGATCAATTATTCGTCTTTATCACCAGTAACTACACATGTGATGTTCAGTACTTATGAGACAAAGCATTGGTCAATTATTCGACGAAACTGATTAGGAATAGATGAAAAGTATCAGGGAAAAGACCCAGGTGTGGATGCATTTAAATCACGTTGGATTGCCACTTAGCATAGTCACTGGCTGCATCCGATGAAGACCAAGTTAAGGATGACAAATCTCTGGTCAGGAAATTAAGCCAACCGATCATACACAGCAGAGAATCATTCACTGCAACTGATGACGTCATTTCTTTATCTCCACGGACTCTCAAACAACCACAGTCATACTCATAATACAATCAGTGGTCATGAAGAACAAATAAAATTATCATAAAAGACATGTGCATATTGACGTCAATGGTGTCAGTTTGCTAAAAGCATATCCGCTTATATATTTCATTAAACAGTTTCATGTCAGGCTCTCCTGTGAGGTTCCGTCATTTGAATGAGTTATATAACTGGAAGTAATTAAAAGTGTATGACGTCAGCTTTAAGGTTCCCTACTTCAGGGAGTATAATTAATATACACTACACATTTGATTTTACATATCAGAACGTGATATCGTTGACGAATAAGCGAACAATACCGATGAGTGCAGCTTAAGGGGTTATTACTTGCTTGATACCATTGGTGTAAAAATAACTATATAACAGCAAAAAAAAAACTATTTCAGGAGCCAGCTTAGCATTACTATGTGTGCAAGTACACCTTTATTAAAATGTGTTCCTATCTGAAGGGTACATAATTATGATAATGATTGCAATGATTGATTGATTGTTGTACGTGATGCCTCAAAGGAGTATTTCCTAAAGCTGTAACCAAAATTAAATGTTTCTCGGGCACAATTTGTTCATAAGTGACGAGGACGGAAGGACTTTTTAAAATTTTTGATAGAAACAGGTTGACGAGGGAGGAACACATTTTTTCTCTTAGAAATACAGCTTGGAAAGTTTATAAGCACGTGCTAATGAGCTAGATCCAGTCACAGTCGTTCTTAGAGACACTCATTCTAATGCTGGACAAATGGATGATCGGGACGCTGCAAAGTCCAAATTAGGTGGTTTTTTGCACGTGGCAATAATAACTTGTTACGGTCACAAATAAAAGTGCCGCACCGATGCCCGAGAAGCATTTCATTTCTTTTATTTAGCCTAAGCATTCCAGACTTTAATTGCCCAGACTACAGGGTTTCGAGTTCAGTGGTGTCCGGAATAGGGAATTTTACGGTGTTGCTTCTGAAACACACTTAGATAATATCAGGTTACAATTGATATCGATGGACCCAGTGTCACCTCTCCACTCTAGGTCTGTGCCAGAGAAGATGGTACGCAATTTGTACCCTCAGAAACGTGGTCTGTATGTAGATTGTGAACGCTCGAGACTCACAACCTATATGTGATCTGATTAAAAGGGCTTTAATTGACACGTTGCTTGGTTCTTTGACAAGAATTTGGTGGCAGAGCTGTTTCTCATATCATATACATGCGGCTGCAGCAGCAAAGCGAGAAGACGGTTTTTGCTGTTATTCCCCTGATAGTGTGCGCAGCAGAATTAAACTCGTGCATTTTGTTATGCAGAGTTCTTTGCCGTGGTGCGGGACATGAACAAAATCGATACGTCACCGGGGTTTTGACAGTTTCGTGAATTTTCTGTATTCTGTGGGAGAGTTAGGGCATCATCTTGACTCCGATAGAACTTAAGAGATTTCTCAACCCTGACAACCAAATCTATCCTGTGACTGAGCGTGGCTCTTTGTCATATTCATAAATACGAGTGAGTTATCATTGGCTTATTCAGTTTGACAGGGGGTTTTCTATTGTAGGCATTTGATTACAGTGCTGTGTGGGTGGATAGCTGCCTGTGTGTAACCACTTCGCAGTCAAGAGATTTAGCCTGGCAGTAGATGACACTATGTACAATCCTAATCCGTAAGTGCGTGTGTCATCACAAATGATAGTAATTCATTACCTTGTTACCTTGTGATACAGGATGGATGAGACAACAATTGGAATTGTTAATACATCCATATGACCTTGAGTTATGTAGTTCCATCGCCTTTTTGCAAATGTATCCAGTAAAGTAATAGTTTAAACCAGACAAGAGATATGGCCAGTTATCTATCCGTATTCTTGTTAACGAATGCCATATTCCATATTCACTAGATGAATGCTCATAGCGCTAACCGTAAAAGCATGCATATTATTACCCCGGATAACACAAACAGCCTGTTAGGCGTTAGAAGATTATAGTCACATGGCTTGTTCCACCGGGTACCCAGTTGCTGCTGGGTTACCAGAGGCAATTCCGAACAAAGTCACTTGCCTGTGGTGAGACCACATGTGTCATGTGCTTCGTTGTGGGGCAGGACTGAAGTCAAGCTGCCGGTGACCCATCTGACCACTGACCGCGTCCATCTTTTGCTTAACTTCACCTGATTGTGACATGAGGTTTATGCACAAGACCGGACACCAACACGGCATTGCAGATACGGCATTGATTAAAATTCACATGTAGTAGCATAAGCAACCACTTTCTCCGCGTACAGCCAGCTGTTATTGCCTTGGAGTGTACTGATGTCTATACCAGCTATGATTTATTTATTTACACACGCTTCATGTGCACGTACACATTCCTATCTTACACAGACATAATTAAACACTACTCCTGCTTTACACGCTTATGGGCATCATCAAACTATACTCTCACCCTGCCTTATATACTCATAGGCATGGCCAAATCACACGCTTTTACCACTCTATACAATCACGACCTAATCTAACTTTACGCGTACACCACAGTGCACGCGCATGGACATGATCAAACTACACAATTATCCCAACTTATATATGCATGGACATGATCAAACTACACAATTATCCCAACTTATATATGCACGGGCATGGTCAAACTACACAATTATCCCAACTTATATATGCATGGACATGATCAAACTACACAATTATCCCAACTTATATATGCATGGGCATGGTCAAACTACACAATTATCCCAACTTATATATGCATGGACATGATCAAACTACACAATCATCCCAACTTATATATGCACGGGCATGATCAAACTACACAATTATCCCAACTTATATATGCACGGGCATGGTCAAACCTCACGTGTATCCTACTTTACACACATAGGAATACATATTTCATAGGAACAATTAGACCACACAAATATCCCACCGTACACCCTCCATTGACATGATCAAACTAGCTTGATCAAGGTACTCTCTTATCCTATTTTGCATGCTCATGGACACAATCAAACTACTCACTTGTTCTACCTTATATATTCTTGGATGTGATCAACCTGACGTGTCCTAACTTAAACACACATGTGGTCATGATCAGACCACACCTATCCTACTTTACACGTTTATGAGCATGATCAAACCACACTCAACCCCTGTATTCTGAAAAAAGACCATCATATATCTTTGGGCCTGCAACCATAAGTACATATGTAAACATTTTAAAACGTTCACCCATGCAAATTGATTAATAAATCACGCACATGCTTACACAACATTGTCACACAAAAATGTTCTAGCACTTTTAGAATTTGAGATCGGGTGTTCTTTATAAATATATCTTTATTCAATTGCAAATTATATATTTTTAAACTTCAAGGGCATTGTAAACACACTACTGGAAAATTAGACTTCAGAAGATCAAAACCTGGCACCAGTAAATTTCATTTTCAGCGGAGGCGTGAAAATGGTAAGACATACATTGCGGAGCAGATATTGTATGCTTCTAGGAACTGCCTGAATAGGCGTTTGTACTTACACTGATGTATTTAAATGGTATCCATGCAGGTCAATACACCCACGCGAATTCGACGCACAGGAACTCAGCATTCCTGTGGCGTTTTGAAGAGAGTTCCTCTTCGCTAATATAGAAGATTTTTCTATTAAATAGCATTTGTATAAGGGATAACAATGCCCTAATAGAAATATGTTAGTGCTATTGATTGAGTGGGAGTCTATGGATATGTAATTGAAAAGTGATGAAAATAGCTCAACAGGTGTAGGATACGAGAAAATAGCTCCAATACAATGTGGTAGAAAGCAAACACCTTAAGCCCTTGAGTATGTACGACTTAGATTTCTATCCAATATGGTTTTGGTGGTTGGTGTTGGAAAAACACAACATTCACACACGTTTTCTTTCTTAGTAAACCCATTATGTATTGTTGGTCATTTGGGAATCACATAAGAAATGCTTCAGAAATTATATGTCGGTGTTTTTTTTCTCGTACAATCAACGGCGTGTACGTAACATGGTAGCAAAGACCGTGCTATTGATTGTACGGGTTAATGGGTACCCGTCGTGATGGTTTCGTAACAGGTTCATTAAATGAATTCTTTTCCTGTATAACCTTTGTCAAAGCGAAGTAAGTGAGAGCGACAGAACAATTCCTTTTTAGAAAATCACATTGTACGAATCTGACTATGTCATAAGTATGTATAATATAAATTAAATGCTGATGACATCAATCTTTACAAACACATTCATAGTGATTGATTTTGATTCAAACATATTTTATTCATCAAAAAAGGATTGGGCACAAGTTATTCAACTTAGAAAAGCCCTCTGCCGATAACTGAAAATGTGAAATTTGGATCTCTAAAAGGTGAAGGTGTTGGAATATTGCTTGACAGAAAAGAATGGTTGTTTTCAGTGAGTTGGAGCTGTCCCGTGTCTTACAGTCTTCAAGATAGTTTTCCTCAACATGCTTCTTTATGTATGGATGTTAATATGAAACATATAAGACTGTTTCAGTGGATGTAACTGAATGATATCAAATCACCAATACGCCTGAAGGTAATGTTCGGCTTGCCCACTTCCAGTAGTCTTTACTGTTACGAGCAGAAATTCTGCGAACAGATGTGCATTCACTTGGAATCTAAGTGGCACATATTTGGCATATCCGTCCATCTCGATGCATAATTCCCACTGTCATGCTACGTATTTTAAGACAGTCCGCACTAAAAGGTTAAGGAGAGAGACTCTGTGAAGATGTGCAGATAGAGTGACAATACAAGGATCTTCTGATCAATAAGAAACAAATAAGAATTGGCAAGTTGTTTTGGTCGTGTGTTTCCTGAATAATGAAGAAATAATCTCAAGGTTTTACAGAAAACTCTATCGTGACACCAGGTTATTGTGTAATTAGGAAATAAAGTTCGCTCTGCCTCAGTGTGTTTCGAAATAAAGTATAGTTTTGCCTTGAACTATTATATAATTGAAGCACTCGTACAGTCCTCGTACTTTAATTATAATAGTTCAGGGCAAAACTATACTTAATTACGAAAAAAAACATTGGGGGACGGCGAACTTTATTTCTTTTCAAAGATGCCAAATTTAATACTTTCTAATGACAATTACGATTAATCTAAGACAGAAAACAGTGTCGGTGACCTAAATTAAGCATCCTCGCACCGGGGTAACTGACGCGCTGTTCTATTGACGTGTCTGTTCCCCGACCTCAAGAGAAAGGTTACCAGAAAAACAAATAATGAACAATTTGATGACGGTTTGCGTTCGGGTTAAATATCTTCTCTAAATGATTTTAATTGCATCTGTGATTAACGTACACCATATGGTGGATACATGACCATCTACTACCAGCGTAAGTTTAGATTAGTACATCAAGATGAAGTTGACTAGTCACGCGACATTCACGATTGTATTGTGAGAATGTAAACATTGCGAGCCTCACTCTTAAACTGCGATTCTAACCGATTCAGAAAACAGAAACGTATTGTCTCAGCCAGTGATGTAAGCTGTGCGAAGCAACTGCAAACGAGGAAATTGGATGCAAAGGCGCAGTTTTCCGTAGGAGGCTGTACGAGGCGATGGCAACTGACATGCATCGTGAAGCCGGTTACATTGTGACGCAATGCAAAAGTGTTCGATTGCGAGGGGGCAGATTAGAATGGCGCAATGACGCCAAGGCATTGTGACGTAATAAAAACACCCATCTTATTATCGTCTGGTAAGGTATTGTCGACGCCTTTGGTCTTTCACCGAAGCATCTTCAAATAGTCGATACTTAACTTTATAAAATGACGTTAGTAAAGTTAACGTTGTGACAACATTGTGTCATGACGTTACCGGCATCCAACCTTCCCACAACGTTGCGGAAACGGTGGGTGTGTTAGCCGGGTACAGAGCCTGGAACCTGTGAATGTTACATGCGATCCTGCAGTGGGTGCCCAACAGGTGATCCAGCAATGCCTCTCTGTTAGAGATGAAATTATAGATAAATGAACCGTAGTTCATATTTGAACGTATTGTGTACATATCATATTGCCTACAAAGTGTCGTTATCAAACAAATTTTAAAACCCACAAATATCAATACATCTGTATATATCATTTGCAGTGATGTGGCCATTTAATTGCAACATTGCAAAAAAATTGAACAGTATTATCATTAAAGTAAATGATACGTATTTCTTTTTGCATAGCGGAGGGAAAACCTAGTAGTTAAAGCGTTCGCTCGTCACGAAGACTTTGGTTCGATTCCACATATGTAAAGCACATGTCCGTCGTCACCCACCATGATATTTGTGGAATATTGTTAAAAGCGATGATTACACAATGCCATTTAAACACTGGTCAAATGTTACACAAGTTATATTTGGGATTACACTTTCTTGATAAAGTACAAATTCTAGTACATTTTTAGTTGAGCCCCATCCTGGATTTTAATTTGTTAAAAGCGGCCTAAAACCAAACTTACGCATGTCAAACACATTATATTTAATTGTGTTACTAGTTCTACAGACTTTAAATGTTAGAGATATTTGGCGTGTAACAGTAAAACTAATCCCTGGCATCTCTTGCCACGTAAAACATAAGATTATCTTCAATCCCCGTCTCATGTAATAAGTTACACTCACTTAATGATATCGGTAGTGCCTCTAGAGCTTGTTTTAGTGCTCACGGATTTGAGTAGCTGACAAAGCAGCTTTCAAAATCATTTAATGTATTACGTGGGTTTTTTCAGCATACACGTTACCTCTATATCTAAAACTGTATAAATTTGGTTAACTTGCTATCTGTTCATTGTAAATGCGTGTGTGACATACATGTATTAACTGTCGTCTTTTCGTCATGTAACAGAGCTTAAGTTGTTTTCGGCTTTTTGCAATATTTGAGTATTACTAGTATTCAGTTAAAGGGCATCTACACACTGTGTATCGGTAGAGATTCAAACCGGGATCTTTAGCATGGCACGGGAACATTCAATTTAACGTTTGATTGTAGAAACTGGTCAAAGCATGATAACGATTTGGTGTGTTCCGAAAGTTACCTAAACATTCTCTACACGAGTATGATGTATCGATAAACAAGTTCCATGAAACACTTAGTTTTAGGCAAGTCTTGCAAGCACGTGTGACAGTCATAAAATGTCAGATGGTCCGTTTCCAAGTAAATTATACTTCTGTTTTGGCTTGTGACTAAATCTGAAGATAGATCGCGAATCCTTGATGATTAAAGACGTAAATCGATAGAAAATCAAGAAAATTATCCTTGATTCTGCCTCTTGTTTCTTGACCAGCTAGTTTTTCAAAGACCGTGTTTCTGAGAAATAACGTCAGAACGATTTTAATATTTCAGTTGGTTTGCGTTTAATGGTTGGGATTAAGGTGGCGCTTTTTCGACGTCGACATGTGCTCTCTCCACGCAGGGTAACTTCTTTAAAGAGAGACTAAATCTTGCTCCATCTTTAAACTTCGTACAGAGGCGCGGGTTTGAACACGCGTGGGCAGCTCTGTTTACGAAAAAGTCGCCGATGAGGTTTTAAGGAGCACATACTTGACATAGCTAACGTCAGTTGAAACTCCTAATCTTGTGTGACGAACGTCAGGAACCATATGTTAAAAAGCTGGCATCTAAGGAGTAGGACTATGGTAAGATATTTCAGACCTCTTGTAATTATCTCGTAATTATACAAGAGTTCTTTGGTTACCATATATTTCAGGATAAATGCCAAAACAAGGATCCGTTTTATTCAAATATAACTAGAGACCATGGCTTGGTGACTTTATGCGTGTGAAGCTGAGCAGATCTTTTATTTTGAAAAACTTTACCATAAGAAGTAGTAACTGGTCGTTGGATTAAATTCCGCAAAATATCTATAATTATTATACGAAGGTTGTGTCTTGCATCCGGGTGACATCCTTTCTTCCATTTAGCAATGTAACTAAACATTACCAATTCATCTAGTTGTCTATTAAAGGTGACAATGGTGATCAATTGGTTTAAAGCGCGATCATTTACTTTGGCGAGTTTCTGGCTCGAGGTCATGCCGGTATGTTCTTGTTGGGTATTTAAATACCGAATTAGCATTGATTGTGATTTGGGTTGTGTCAGCACGTTCTTGCACCTGGACTGAGTCTAGTAGGAAAAACGCTCACGATTTGTGGTTTCACTTTCAACATTACAGCTCAGATGTAGTGACGAAACAGATTAAAACGTCTGCCTCACTCGTTCCTTTCCACAATAGGGGTAGGAGGAGAGATATCAGTCGAAGAGCCTGTATTGTACTTTCTGATAACGTGATAAACAAGGTACAGCCCTCCTCAGTTACACAGTAAACGGTTGGTAAAAAGCCAGCATTTCCCTTTTAAGCCATATACGTTGCAAAACTGGATATTTGGCTTGCCAAAAAAAAAACAACAGGTGGTAGAAAGGCATTTGTTTCTTGTAAGCTCTATAGGTTGCAAAACTGTATATTTCGCTTGCCTAACCATTCTAGCAACAATCAGGTGGAAGCCTGTTTTTGGGGTTCTGTTTCAAAATGGTAGTTACGCCCCTGGCAGAGTCGTGTTCGATTCCTAGAATTGCTACATTGTTGAAAGGCTCACACCAAACAATACAACCCTTCTCTCTCCCGCTTTGTCTTCCTTACTCACTCGCTCTCACTCAACCATCCACCAGTGTACTGAAAGAAAGGATAGAGGCAACTAGTGCGATCTGATGGTAAGATTCGTTGACTTGGTTGAGACATGTCATCGCAATAGAGTTGCTTAGATAGATGTTCATGCTGTTGATCACTGGCTTGTCTTGACCAGACTCGATTACTAACAGAGCACCGCTGGAATATTGCTCAGTACAGCTTGAAACTAACACAATCATTGACTTAAAGTAAAGTTCCGCTCAGGCTACAATCAGAGCGCATATGTCCTCTCCGGTAATCCTCATATCGAATGACTTCCCACTAGGGTGAATGATATTATCACGGTTTGTCAAATATAATAGCACATAATAACACCTATTTGCTCCAAATTCCGGGTGATTTCTCTCTCGGTCTTGTCAGTGAGAGGAAGCCGTAATCAATAAGTTACCTGAGGCTGATATCGATTGGGGCATAAAGAGACGGGTGTTAATGATATGTAAACTTGGAAGCATCTTAAGGAGCCTGTCAATACAGTCATCTATTTCTCTATTGGCTTAATGTGAGCTGGTCCATTATAGAGAAAACTGAAGCACTGAACAGCACCAGATGGTTCGTTCAAGTTTTGTAAAACATAGAATTGGCGAAACAGTGTACGTGTATTCGGTGACATGTGTTGAAAGGCTTTGTCCGTAATGAAATGAGTGAGACAGATAGGGAGAGAGAAGGTGGTGGGGGTGGGGGTGGGGGTTGGGGTGGGAGGGGGAGGTGCCGCTAGAAAAGCCTGGAGATTGCTTCATAAAGTAACATTTTTCAGTTGTCAGATTTTCATGATGTACATTATGAGAGCACAAATATCATTTGGGTAGTTTGGATAGTCTAACCTTGTCTTTGGTTTCTACAGCCGTCGTTTAACGAAATTTCACTGCCATAACAAAACATTATGATTGATTCAAATAATATTTCATAGAGTTTTAACGTTTTGATGGTTCGCAGAGCCTGTGGCTAAAGTTGGAAGAATTCCATGTGCATTTTCCGCCTTATGGTTTAAACATATTGTTATTTGTCAAAAAGCTTTACAGCAGATGTTAACACCGCTCACATACAACATAAAACACAAAATGAAATGAACTATGTGACGTCATCAGTATTGTGTATTACATGAGTAACATGCCTGTACATATTGAATTAAATGCAAGACCTATTCTCTTATTAAACGTAAATGGAGGGTTACGGTTGCGTGTGTGTCTAACAAGCCATTTAAAAAAAGTATAATAATTATTTTAAGTATGGCTGTTCGTTAGCTATTTTTAAATATGGCTACTCGTTAGCTATTTTTTAAATATGGCTACTCGTTAGCTATTTTGACACGTAACACAAATGTTCTCATGTGCTGTGAAAACATTAGATTAAACGCATTCCAATATAAACTGGCGTCACACAAAGGGGAAGGTAATATGTGTGTTACTTTTTCGGCATTCTTGGTGAGATGCATGAAATATTCCTTACTATATGTTTTTTTACGAAAATACGAACTAATTTGTAGTACAAGAGCCTTATTGATACGATCATGTTTAGAATGATATAATACGTATCAAACGAGTTTCCAATTTCCCTACACACAAGTATGATCAATGACCCATATTTATTCCATTTGTAAGAAGAGAATTATTAATCAAATCACGACAGGTAATACAATCCAAGGACAGGTAAATGTCAAGGATTCGCTAATCGATACCCCTACCTGTACTGAAACTTAATCGAATGCTGTGTTTTCGCAGCCGTTGTTTTACATCGATCTGCACTTACATGGAAGTCGCACATGTAGAGAGCGCTGATTGAGTTTTAATGGAATCCGAGTGAGTGTGTGAGTGCGTGACAGAGACTGAGCGAGTGAGAAACTGTACATGTATTTACCTGGAGAGAGAGAGAGAGAGAGAGAGAGAGAGAGAGAGAGAGAGAGAGAGAGAGAGAGAGAGAGAGAGAGAGAGAGAGACTTCGAATCGAATCTCGTGTTTTCCAAGGCTTTGTTTTTTCTTAACGTCAGCCATGAGGTGACTACTGAATGCATCGCAACGGAATAAGAGTGAGTGATGGGTGGGTTTGTGGGTTCCCGTTCCTGTGTGGCTGGGTGATTAGTGAGTGAGAACGTTTTACCCCAGTTTGCTAGAGCAAGTGAAATGAAAATCTTTCGCCATTCAGCTTCGACTTTCAGTCATGCAGTCGTTATATAGTAAATATGAGGTCCTAATAGGCGAAGGAGAGAGGGTGTGCAGGGGTGCGCACGCCACCTTTTGTCATGAAAGTTAATGAAACTCTTGTGAATATGAAGTGTGCACCTAAACACAGACACAGATTGGTAACACGCATTTTCACCATGTTTCATGTAATTGAGTTGTCGGTATGTAACGGTGTTTTAATGGGGATGGGGATTTTTAGGTCCATGACGTCACATGCTCTTTGACAAGAGTGAGTGAGTTTAGTTTTACGCCGCTTTCAGCAATATTCCAGCAATATCACGGCGGGGGACACCAGAAAATGGGCTTCACTCATTGTACCCATGTGGGGAATCGAACCCGGGTCTTCGGCGTGACGAGCGAAAGCTTTAACCACTAGGCTACCCCACCGCCCCTCTTTGACAAGAGACTGATATGGTTATTTACGCTGACGTTACAACAGGAGTTTGGTACCCTGACTGGAGGCTCAGATGGGTATGTTGGTATATATCCCCGTCACTAACCCACTGAATGTTAGCTTGATGTCTATTGCCCTTGGCTGCAATCCCGAACCTGTCTGCATGTATATATGTCCATGCTCACACCAATGTTTGCAATGTCGGACTTTACGGCATGGGAGATGGAAATCGATTAAATATTTCAACTATCCATTTTCTGTTAATTAATGTTTAACACAGTCAGCACTCTTCGAGCTGGACCATGACGACCTGTAAGGCCCGAATGTGGCCTAGGAAACCAACAACACGATCAGCCAAGGTACCGAGTCTTCCTTCTCACTCTTTTCAGCAAGCTTTCTAAAGCTCACTCAAAAAATGTAAGTACTGAAACATAACACTAAACACAAAACGAAACGAGTAACTTTAATGATGAGCCCACTGTTTCCAGAACCATTTAGAGTTTCTCTATTGTATATACATGGTCTGAAGACATTGATCGCCCGTCGTCTAGGGCAGGAGAGGTTGATCGGGATCCATTTCCATAGTCTATGTTTTGCATTACACAAGTCAGTAGGGATCGAAAGAACCAACCTAATAAACATGATACAAGACATGATACCTTTTGTCAAATGCTTGTCAGTGAGTGAGTGAGTGAATTTAGTTTTTCACCCCCTTTAGCAATATTCTAGCAATATCACGACGGGGGAGACTAGGAAAAAGACAACATCAAGTGTAATCATTTTAATAGTCCGCTACATGTAAGGCAATATCACCTAAGTAACATCCTAAAAAGCACGGCACCAGTCCGCTACATGTATAAACCTGGCACCGGTCTGCTACATGTATAAACCTGGCACCGGTCTGCTACATGTATAAACCTGGCACCGGTCTGCTACATGTACAAGCAGAGCACCAGTCCGCTGCATGTATAAGCAGAGCACCAGTCCGCTGCATGTATAAGCACGGCAAATCGAGGTCAGATACCATACCCACGTCTTACATGCATTGAATTGACAAAATAATGCGTTTTTCTTATTTTTGTGGTTTCAAAAAGACGTTGCGGAGGAATGGTCTACTGTTGTACTTTTAGCATGACTTCAGACTGTAATGACGTCACTACGCCTGCCCTTAGGTAAACGACGTCACGATGCATGTTAGTTGTCATCGCCTCGCACAGCCGCCTACAGTACACTACTCCGTAGCACCCCGTTTCTTGGTTTGCTGCACTCGGCTAACATCACTGGTGGAAACATCGTGTGTATATTTTTCAACGGGTAGAATGACACAATTCGACTCACAATCAAACTGCGACACGGCAACGTTCGCAATGTTTACATCCCACAAAGCATATATACTGAATCTACAGTATGGTTCAAAATTATTGAGAATAGCTAAAGCATTTCATATTATTAAACGAGAACAAATCAGATAAAATTGAATGTATTGTGAAAGTGAACTGACATTTTCATGTTGTGTAGGTAACAATTTAATATTTTATCAAGTCTCCTTGAGCTTCACGGCACAGTCTAAGACGGGTAGGCATACTTCCTATCAGAGAGGTTAGTGTCTCGTGAGTTATGCTGTCCCAGTATCGGACCACTTCTCTCTTCATGTCTTCAATTTTTGTCAACCCCTTTGGATTCACACATTCCTTCATCATCCCCCAAATGTTCTCAATGGGATTTAAGTCAGGACTATATGCAGGAAATGGTAATGCAGTCACATTTTTCTCCTGAAACCACTGCTTGGCATGTTTTGCGGTGTGTTTAGGATCATTATCTAGCTGCAAAATCCAGTCATTTCCATAAAACACATGTGCACTTGGAAGGAGAAAATTATCTAATATGTTAGTGTAGCGTTGACTTGTCAGATTTCCCTCAAACACACACAGCGGGGTCGTTCCTAATAAGGATATCCCTCCCCATAGATGAAACTTTGGGCTGTATTTAGGTCGTCGATACAACGGTGCTGACGCAGACTTTGTCCATATTTTCACATTATTGGGATATACCCATATTGAGCTTTCATCAGTAAAAATCACATTTTCCCAGTCAAAGTTTTCATGTGCCAAACACCACTCAACACGCCTGTCTTTATGTTCTTGTTTCATGAGAGGAGAAGGAATTCCAGTCTTTTTCTCCCATCCAAGATCAATAAAATTTCTTCTAACTGTAGATGTTGATACAACTGTTCATCCCCTTTCTATCATTTCATACCTGATGTTGGAGATGCTTGCCCTTTGCTTTTTAGACGCTAAAATTCCCAGCCGGACGCGATCTGAGAAGTCCAATTTTCTGGGTCTCCCTGCTCCTTTCTGGTGCCCAAAATCCTTTCCCTCTTTAAAATTCTTCCTAATCCTATACACAGTAGAAAGAGGAGTTCCTGTTCTCTCTGCCAATGTATTTACATCATCAATTCCTTGATTACACAACTCAAAAATCAACCTTCTTTTATCTTCAGCAGACATTGTTGACAGTGCTGAGGAAAATGACGTCTGCTACAAATTCAGGGGAGGTAACTCTAATTGTACTATACTCAGTAGGCCAAGATGAGTTACCTCCCTTATACCATTACTTAGTTTTAAGTATCAGTGAATCAGTTGAGGTGTTAGGATAGCTCAAAGTAAGAAGAAAAATTCTCAATAATTATGAACCAGACTATATATAGAATCTCAGGTCAAGTCGTTATGATACATGTCAACGTGATACGACACTCGTGTGAGATGCGAGTTGAACACGTGGGTAATAAATAATTATGGCACCTGTTCGCTTCATGCATAAGCACGGAACCAGTCAGCTGCATGTAAGATCAAAAACAACATTTCACGCATGCATATACCCCAGCTAAAAGGACACAGTAGATACAAATCAACTAACAAGGTCCATTGCATTGTCGCACAGTCGATGATATACTCATGGAAAAATTTAAGGGAACGCATGTTTCTTTGGGCAATTCAATATTTCTGTTTTCTAACTTCAGCGTCGTGTATTGTCGTTTTCGTGAAGAGCAGTTCACTCAAACTCACCATAATGCTTTCCATGTATGTGCACTACATGCTCCTAAAGTTACATGCACTTAGATTTACACGTGACGTGTATGTGCACTGTCAAACACAACGGTTAAAAACATTGTTAACATGGCGAGACAGTACTTAACTTTGGCACAGAAATGGGAGGCAACTGGCATGGTTAATGGTGGAAGCTCATTAGGACAGGTTGCAACAACTTTTCACAAGTCTGTTAGCGTGATATCCAGACTTTGGGATCTCTATAGAGCGACTGGTGACGTCAAAATGAGGCGTGATCGGGGACAGGAAAAGAAAACCACCCCACGGGATGACCGGACCCTACTCCTTATTGCTCTGCGAGACAGGTTCAAATCCTCCTCCAAAATCAATACGGAATTCAGGCGAAGAACAAACGTCAGAATTTGTTCACGTACAATGCGTAATCGTCTTAAATCGGCTGGTCTAAAAAGTCGTAGTCCATTGGCTAGAATCAACATGACTGAGCAACACAAGCGCTTGAGACTGCAGTGGGCACGCAACCGTGGAGGAAGAACCGTACGCTAATGGAGAAACACCATGTTTAGTGATGAGAGCAGGTACACCCTTGACCATAATGACGGTCGAATTCGAATTTGGAGACGCGTTGGGGAACGTCACAGTGCCTGCACCATTAAACAGCATGATCATTTTGGAGGGGCTCTGTTATGGTGTGGGGCGGGTTTCCCTTTGACCACAAAACAGATCGTGTGCGTGTTGATGGCAGGATAACAGGTGTACGATATCGTGATGAGATCTTGAACCCGACTGTGATCCCTTTTGCGCGTACAGCAGGTCGAATGTTCGAGTTCCAGCATGACAATGCCCGCCCTCACATCGCTCATGTTTGTCGGGACAGACTGAGGGCTGCGGGTGTCCTGGTGTTGCATTGGCCGGCTAGTAGTCCTGACCTTAACCCCATCGAACATCTTTGGGATGTTCTTGGCCGCAATGTTCGGGACAGACCTGTTCGACCCAACAATTTGGATGAACTTTTCGTGGCTCTCCAAGAAGAATGGCGTAGAATTCCGATTGGTACCATCCGTACACACATTCGCAGCATGCCACGACGATGCCAAGCAGTTCTCCAGAGACATGGGGGACACACCCGATATTGATTTTCATCACTTGATATCAGCCTTTTCATCTGTATGAACTTTTCTCTTACTGTTTCAAAGATTAAAAGTCACGGCTATTTCATGCGTTCCCTTAAATTTTTCCATGAGTATATATACGTTGTTCTGGACGCTCTATTCATGACCATGGTGTGTTTTGGACTGCTGTCCCTGAATCTGCATCGACGTATTATCACAAGTGGTGCCTGTTCTGAAATTCTAAAGGCTTCTTCAAAATAATACACCTTGAAAATCAGAATCTGCTCATCGTCTACTTTAGCAGGGAGGGAAACGAAATTGTTTCTTACATAATTGTGGAAGATATTGTTACGAGAAAAAATAAACTAAATGGCTTGGATCACCAAGTGCTGGCAAGGTGGCGTGTAATGTAGGAGCAACGATTGAGGTCATGTATGCTGGGTCAGTATTCACAGGCCAAGTCATTTGCCCTAGACCATTTCGATGTAAAATTCTGCAAGGTGCTGCTATCTGTCTGTCTTTAATGAGTGGAACATGAAACGAGACCTATGGGTGGAATGCCTGACTTACCGGAAATTACCATACACATTTGGTGGGAGTAAGGCCAGATCTGAAATGCCGATTAAATATATCATATAAATAGCACTTTCTTGATGTCTGTGTGGGTAGTTCATGAATAAGACATTGTGTGAAAGCGTTATTCGCAAACGTTGAAGCATGGATAACCTTTATTGTTTGTATTAACATAATTCGGATTAGGATGACAAAGAAAGCAAATCGCACATTTCAGATAGCAATTTCAGTATAGAAATGTTTACATCTCCAGCTCTTAATCATAATCGAAGAGCAAGCTTATTATCCCAATTAGGGCATGAGAATGGGGCGTGTATAACCCTGTGAGATGCTAGAAGGTTAACAGTCAAGCGAGGTTATTATCTCCACCTACTGGGTACCCATCCACAGCGGAGTAAACGGAGGCATACTTCGAAAAAGGAATTTACATAATGGGTCATCAAGGAAAAGAGAAAGTGTACCATTGAAAATTGGGCTTTAAACATTTTTGTAAACTTTGCTGAAAAAGATCGCCTGCTTTGGTGCCGTGCGTTACCCATTGATAAGATACAGTTATCATGGGTATGGGATACGTATGAGACAATGCAAAATATTTTTTCTCAAGATTTCAGTATGGTGACACGGCCACACGGCCAACTAGGCAGCGTGACCATTGTTTTGGTCAAAAACAAGAAACCTCGTTGTTCTGTCCCATTTACTTTGCAAATGCTCAAACAACAACAACAACATCAAAATATTCTCATATAGGAATCGATTTCGTCTGACCATAAAACCTAAATTAATGAAACATACATCCGTCAAAGGGAACAGGCAAAATTAATTTTGGAAATTTCCACCCATTTGGCCTCTTCAGCATGAAATATTACCGATAAATTTCCGTAAAACAATCTATTTTCCTCGAACCCAGTGAATCGAAAACACTATGACACTTCCTTATCACCCATCTTTCCAGATGCCCTCGGTTGTGATTTATGTCTTGACGTTTCAATGAAATCATTTATATTGATTTCGGCAAAAATTCAATATCCTTTCCAAGAGTGTTTTATGGTTGTTTTGTTCCACAGAAAATCACCCTGTTCTCTCCAAGCCTACGAACCCTCGATCGGAAAATCGAAAGATAAATGTAGTGTTTGTTGCTAAAAACCTTGAACCTTCCAGATAAATTCATTGTAAAGACCCCCGTTTGTTCCTCACCAGGGAATATTGCCAATGAGTCGGGCCAGTATTTCTTCATCACCGCCACAGATAATTGAATAAGGACACCACAAGGGAGATGCGTTAAGTAACTGCTTATACTCGGTCTCAGGCTAACACCAATTTTTCACCGGGGCCTCAAGGTATTCTTGTTTGGGTGTATCAGTGTGCAAAGATATAACAAGTTGGGCTGGCTTCTTTAATGGGTTTTCTTGACGCAGAATATAAAGCATAGCTTCATGTGACGTTGTTTGATAACACATAATGCTGAACAAAATAACTAATGTCTCAATCAAACGGTTGTATTGTGGGTAATTTGAGGGTATGTTTGACACATCAGTTTCCAATAAGATTTCTTTTCTTTGCTATGACTCGAACCATATTCAGGTGAGTAAGTAAGTCGCCTTTGCGTGTGTTGTGATGGCTGCATGAGGAATGATGCGTTTACCTTTTCTGGAACGTTTGCGATCATCACTGTTTCATAGTTATTCATAAACACACATTCATTATAATCTGACACCATGGTACGGCCTTTAATGCCTTGCAAGTCTGGAAAGGGTCTTGCTCCTTCTGTATACATGCATAAATATACATATACATACATACACACGCACGCACGCACGGAGACACACATACATACATACATACATACATACATACATACATACATACATACATACATACATACATACATACATACATACATACATACATACATACATACATACATACATACGTGCGTATCGAAAGAAGCGACTAACAGGACGGGTGGTCAGGCTCGCTGACTTTGGTGTCACATGTCATCGTGTCCCAATTGCGCAGACCGATGCTCATGCTGTTGATCACTGGATTATCTGGTTCAGATTATTTACAGATCACCGCCATATAGCTGGAATATTGCGGCGTAAAACTAAATGCATTCACTCAATCACCCATTGGACGTATGGATAAAGTAGTTGTGACAGTCGTATGAATGGATTCTGTTGTATAAATGGATTTGTCACATCAGCAAACATATTGTGCATATCTTTGTTAATCTGTAGCAGTATATTGAAGGCATCACTTTATCCAGCATGTGACAGGACGTGTTCTGTTATATGAACAATAAAACTTACCATGGTCACAATGATACTATGGATCAGATTAAATCTCAGATGCGCAATAAAAGGTGAGAAATATGGTGTAAACGCATCACTAAATGCAGTCAGTGATGACACCGGGTGGTCTGCTCTTAGGTAACACTTGTCACTCATAGAAAATGTTACCATTGTAAATAGTACACATGATTTAATTTAACTGTGATCATAATTTGCTCACTAAGATTTGTTGTAGAAATATTTTAGGTAAAAATTCACAAATAGAGACAATTATCGCGTCACAGTATTAAGAGACTTATCCATTGAATAATTCTCCTTGGATAAAATATGAAATTATATGCCCTTCACACGGGCGTGACACTACCTTGCACCACTGAAAGACACTCAAACCTCATCTATTCAAGACTTGTTAGAGTGGCATTTTTTAAGTTGGAGGTCAGTTAGAACAAATACTAGTATATATAATTCTGGAGCAGGACGTCTCGATGCCGGTTCCTGTATCGTCCCTGTATAGTTCTCAAGAATACATATGAACACTTGAAAACGATTCAGAAACCTGTATCGAATATTCATATGAACACAGGAAAACAACACAGGAACCTGTAACGAAACGCCAAGCTCCAGACTTAAAGAAGTTGTCACCCATATATACCTGTTCTATCCTGTGTTTGTCCTCCTTACATGCTTATTAGCATACATAGACTGGTGTAGTCAAGATATACAGCATGCGTGTATTTGTGTGCTCATGCTATGAGGCAGTTCTTCGTAACAATAAGTGACAGCATTTCCTGTTGGGCAAACAATATTTTGATGTTTGTTGTATTTTGTGCTGTAATTCCAATGATCGTCGTAAACAGTATGTGTCAAAATATGTGACTAATATGATGCGAGATTTTCAGACACCAGCAGACCACACAATATGAAAGTTGCCCATCGTCACAGCAGTTGCATCCGTGTGTAATAGCATTCATTGATTTTCCATCACTGATCTATTTTTCCAATAGTCCAATTTCCCAGTGATAAATAATTTACATATACATAGCTTTGTATGAGACGCAATATGAATATTGGGCTGTTTCCATACCCTTGTGTATGCTGGTATCGTTCTGTGCAGTTTAACGTTTGGCTGTCTGCGCAATGTATCGTCAGTTTGTACCAGGCTATGTTCTATTTTGCAATATGCATTTCTCCTTACATCGACTGAAGTGAGCTTAAAGCAATCTAATTTGAGCATTTTATTTAATAATGAATTTTCTGACCCTATCCGATTGTCTATAGTTCATGGAAGCTACTTGAAGTTTCATGATATCGGAGTATTGGAGTTTATATAGCTGCTAGAAGGACATGTCAGTTCTCCCTAGTCAGGCTGTAATATATGATCATCTATGTACTCTCTCTCTCTCTCTCTCTCTCTCTCTCTCTCTCTCACACACACACACACACACACACACACACACACACACACAAACTGTTCCTTGCTAAGTGTTGAAATATATTTTGCACAAGTATAAAAAGTTAACAACATCGGGAATTCAGTTCTATAAGTGGTCTGAAATGCCGGCCAGTTATGATGGCTTTGGTTTCCAAGTGCAGAACTGATCTGTTGACGTGGTGAACAAGTACTGGACGTGAATCCAGTTTGAGGCAAGGCACAATGAAGATTTACAAAAACATGCTCTGACACATATGTAGTTGTGCGCACTTGTATCCTTGCGTCTGCCTAGGTATGAGGTTTGTGTGCGTGCTGTTTAGGGGCGGGGACTGTCGTAACATAATGTTTGATACTGACTCAACGACAAAATTAGGTATGCATCTTCCAGTGAGAAAGTGAGATGGGTTTTATATGCAGCACTCAGCAATATTCCAGGTATAGGGCAATTGTCTCTAAATAATGGATTTTGGACCAGGCAATCCAGGGATCAACAACATGAGCATCGATACACGTGATTGGAAACTGACAAGTTGTGTGCTACTGAAGATCAATTCTCACGCGGATCTTCATTGGTCAGACAGCGTTCAGTGTGTTGTTTAAACCTATGATAGTCTGGTACGAATCTGCATCTGGTGGCTCTGTACACTGCAAGAGGCTGTAACCTGGATAGTTTACTCTGTAATTTGATCACCCGAACCCTCTATGCTGCATATTTATCTTAATCTGTAAAATATACGAATGCTCAAAATATCGTTAAATCCCTGCTTACTAGTGGATGGATGATGCCACTGTCTCTACAGGGATCGTATTTCCTTTGCGGGGTGTGTACCTATCTGCCTACATTCGCCTCAAGTTGTTTCACATGCCTGTTAGCACAAATATTGTTTGTCGGATGTAGGCGGTTTTCTAAATGTCCTCATTATATCCAAACCTCTCATCATGATCGACTTAGGTTTCATGCCCATCGCTAATAGTTGGAAAAAAACACACCATATCAGAAGATTAAGAACATAAAAACAACAGCTGATTGATAATGACGCAAAACTTAATTACGACCTTCTGGGGTAAACGTTGAAACGGCAGCAGTTGCCTCAACATCTGCGTCGACACGGACCACACACGTCGGTGACGTCTGATACAAAGCATGGACAACATAATTAAATCATTCCTTCTCTCTGTGACAGCAACTATAAATCATTTCATCTTTTTCTTTACCGAAATTACATTACAATCAAACACCAACTTCCTTCTCAAGGTTCCCTCTGGATGCCATGCGAGAAATGAGGACGGAATGACGTTACATATTGACGTTAAATATTGACGTTAACATGGACAAACATGCGTTTTCTTTACACACTGTCCTCTCTGTTATCTAATAAATATTTTATTAGATATTAAAACCATGTCGGTGGAAGAAAAAACAATAACAACTTTATTTAATAAACTCGAATAAAAATAGAATCCAAGATCTTATTTCAGTCAAATCCACTAGTCACGACTCTCATCATTTTTATCTCATTTGTTTCTGTTCATTTTTTAAATAACTTACAACCCCATCAGTGATCAGCTAAAACTGTTCTACTAATAATAATGTTTATTTTCATTTTCATTTCACATTTGTCATTACGAAGTACGACGTACAAAACTCTCTCCATAATCTTAAGGATGAGTAACGGAACATGTTGATTGATTCATATCATCGTATCCCAACTGCATAAATAGATGCTCATGATATTAATCACTGGCTTATCTGATACAGATTCCATTAATTACAGACCGGTGTCATATTGGTAAGAGTTGGGTTAAACAAACAAACAGACAGACAGACAGACAGACAAATGCATTTTGTCCTTTTGAAGTTCAGTATGTATCATATGTGTGTGTTAGTGAATCACCCTTTTAAAATGCTTACAACTAAATGTTTATATACTTTACAACTAAAGCAGTGGGTACATTTTTATTAAAAACATATTTGAGCAATCATAACCAATTCAATTGAAGCAAATTACTTCAACTTGAGGAAGAATAAATATCCCTTAATCTTTCAAAATGCATTTTAAAAACTTTTGAACAACTATGTTAATTTGAACGAACAAAAGCCAGGTTTTCTCCCCAACGCCCACAAATCCATTTAATAGAATACGAGCAATGAAATTAAGGAAATGACGGCATAAAAAACGTGGTCTTTTCTTTAATGACTGAAAAAAGGGGTAAATCCCGCTCAAGTGAAAATGGATTGAATTAATCTCAGCGCCTTGTGGAAGTTGTTATCTAATTGGACCAAACTTGAGGAAAAATTGATTTCCATTTCGTTTATGCTTTGGATGGGAAGTGGAGGAAATGACCCAGGTTGAAACATTTCACCGGGGAGCTGTACTCACCGTTCGGTGTATGTTTTACTTATTTCACCGCAGGAAGGTTAAATCGAACGCAGAGAGAAAGTTACGTTTTTTTCTGCATGAGAATGTATTTACACGTCAAAATGGCGTTTGTGTCATGACGGTGAATTTGGCATAACGTTACGTGATGAAGACTTACCCATCTAATCATCGTTATAGAGACTACCGTATTATTGATTATTGTTGTGAGGTTGCATCAAGTGATCCAAAGCAATGCGCCCTTTTTCAGTACAGACACAACCTCAGATCGTAGATTTGTGACCTCAAGGTTAACTCATAAATCATTCTATTAAACTTTCGCCAGGCAAATAATGTAAATATGTTGCAAACATTGTCACGATATAACATATCTCAACGAAATTCTGAATTGTTCCGCTTTCCGTAGAATGTATGATCACAATCCCGAATATCATCTGGAAATTTTACTGCCTTTTAACAGGTTCTCTGAAAAGTAACATATCTCCAATTTTGAAGAAATTAGGTGTCGTCATGGCAGCACGAACTTGTACAAACACTATATATTACATCTGATGAACATTTATTAGACAAATTTCGATGTAGTTGTCCTTGCACTGCTCACAATGCTGGTTCAGTTCTCATGGCAATATGCCAAGATGTCGTCATGTATACATATGGAAATTAATTAAGCAACACCAAATTCAAAGACACATAAAAACTTAACAAAGTATAACGAAGTAATTTTGATGATTGATTATTCAATTTTGATGTATTGACATACAGCATGAGCTTTTCATGGGTTGATATGACGCGCGTGAAGCTTGCACAGCGCACGTGCATTGCTTTAACCTCAACTTTCGAAAAATGCACTTTTTCCCTGGGGTGTTTACAAGCGCAGGTTGTCGATTGCATTCGGTTTTTCATTCATTTCAATGTCATGGCACGTAGGAAATTATCAGAGGCCACTCGTTGGCAAATAATCGGCATGAGGAATGCTGGTATGTCTCTAAGACAAATCGGGACTCAAATCGGACGACATCATTCCATAATTTCAAAACTTTTGAAAAAATACCGGGCCACTAATGAAGTTAAAGACCTGCCTAGACCAGGAAGACCCAGGAAGACCACAGTCCGGGAGGACAGAGCTTTACTGAGACTTGTACGGCGCAGGTCCTTCGACTCGAGCTCTCGGTTGAGACAGGAGTGGCTTCCAGGGAGACCCATCTCGAACAGGACTGTTCGGAATCGTCTGAAAGCTGCAGGATACCGGGCAAGGAGGCCAATCAAGCGACCCAGACTGTCTCCAGCCCATAAGGCAGCCCGACTGGCCTGGTGTAATGACCGTTTGCACTGGAACATTGCCTCTTGGAGGAAGGTCCATTTCTCAGATGAGAGCCGGTTCTTGCTGCACATGGTGGACGGTCGTACTCGGGTCTGGAGGCAGAGGAACACAGCAATGGCTCCACGGAACATCCAGGAGACTGTGGCCTTTGGGGGAGGTTCCGTTATGGTATGGGGGTGCATTTCCATGAACTGCAAGTTGGATATCATTACCATCCGTGGCAACCTTAACGGTGTTCGTTACCAACAGGAGGTTCTTGACAGGGCTGTGGTACCTCATTTTGAGAACCATCCTCTGGCAACGAGACCCATATTTATGGACGACAATGCTAGACCTCACAGGGCGCATGCTGTAAATGATTTTTTGCGGCAAAATGCAATTGACAGAATTCCATGGCCTGCCATGAGCCCTGGCCTCAACCCCATTGAACATTTGTGGGACTTTATTGGCCGTCGTGTGAGGCAGAGAGACCCACCAGTCCATAATCTCAACGAATTGACGGCTGCCCTGCATGAGGAGTGGAACAGGATCCCCCAGAATCAGATCCGGAGACTCATCCAAGGAATGAGGAGGCGTCTGGAATCGGTGGTGCGTGCGCAGGGAGGACACACTAGATATTGATGAAAGTCGGTGTGCAGACTCTCAGATGACTGTTCTTTCTTTCCATGTGACATTTGTGTTAATACACCTGACAACAACGTCTGTGGATGAATAGTAAATTGTGTCCATTTTTTCATGAATTTAAGACAGTTTTAAGAATTTGGATTTCGTTGCAATAAAGCAAAGTCTTGATACTTTTTCCCTTTAAGTTGTTTGTCAGAGATCGTCTGTTGAATAAAAAAGTGTCAAACTATATCAACCCGGCATATTTTGATTGTCAGAACACTTCAAAGTTGCTCCAATAGAAAAAATTGGGGTGTTGCTTGATTAATTTCCAGGTGTATATGTCGCACAGCTGGTTAAGTATACTGAAGGAGAGAGATGGAAAACGAGAGACGATATAGTATTTGCAGTGCCGATAACATATTTTTTTCAGATTTATGAGAGCTGTGGGATAGGAAATATATAACACGTCTTCGACCTTTGGTGGAAATATAATGCTCCACATTGAACATGCCGTAGATCTGATAGGTTAAAATTCCCATATCTATGTATATTCTGAAGGCAATACATCGAAACGTTATGGAATTTCATTGCGAAAGAATACTTTTTAAGATGTATGTTTATTTTGGTCGCATATTTGGTTGGTTGTACAGATATCGTAATGATTATAGCTTACAAATGATGAATAACTTCTTGAAGTTTTGGAGTTTATTGGTTTGCTGTGTGACCACCAGTTCACCTATTCCCCAGTTTCCCAGGCCGATAAACTAATATTAAAAAACAGAAAGCTTAACGAGCACATCATTTTCGATGTTGAAAATTTCCCAAGTGGCAAGACAAATTATATATTAATCATATTTCTCCCAAAAATACCCCTTTCTAGTGCGCACTTTTCATTCGTTAACGAATACGATTAAGAGTTGCTCTTGGTCATCATTTGGCAAGAGAGCTGATTTGAAGTTTGTATTTCAGGGGATGGATATACAACATTCACAAAGACTGATGTCAATATTTGTCGATTTTTAAAAAAATAAATATTGTCAAAGATAGTTGCATTTGGCGCGACATCTTCATTGCCTTCTCGTGTACGTCTCAAACACATCAACTCTGGAATATTATTGATGGTAATATCACTGCTCTTCAGAGAAAATAATTAAAGAATATTTGTCGTGTCTGTGCTATGGAATATTGTTACATACTGCATATAATACTTAACTCCTTGTTGCAACCACGCTACGGCATATTGTTAAACGCAGCATATAATACTCAAATCCCTTGTTGTATCTATGCCATTGAATATTGTTACATACTGCATATAATACTTAACTCCTTGTTGCACCCACGCTACGGCATATTGTTAAACACAGCATATAATACTCAAATCCCTTGTTGTATCTACGCCATTGAATATTGTTACATACTGTATATAATACTCAAATACCTTTGTTAATCTACGCTATGGGATACTGTTAAGTATTCCATATAATGCCTAACTCTCTTGGTGAACGTATGCTATGAAATATTGTTAAATGCTGCATATAATACTTACCTCCCTTTGTTTATCTCTGCTGCTGAATATTTTTAAATACTGCAAATATTGTACTTAACTCCCTTGTTGCATCTATACTATGACATTTTGAAAAATGCTCCATAAACATTTTCACTCCCTTGTCGTATCTTTGCTATTGAATATTGTTAAATACTGCATATAATTCTTAACGCCTTTGTTGCATCTATGTTATGAAATATTGTTAAATACTGCATATAATACTTAATTCGCTTTTTGTGTTTACGCTATGAAATATTGTTAAATACTGCATATAATACCGAACTCTCTTGTTGAATGAATGCTACGAAATATCGTTAAACACTGCATATAAAACACAACTCCCTTGTAGTATATGTACTATGGCATGTTGTTAAATACTGCATGTAATACTTAACTCCCTTGTTGCATCTATACTATGAAATGTTGTGAAATGTGGCATAAAAAAATTCCACTCTTTTGTCGTATCCATGCTATTGAATATTGTTAAATCCTGTATATAATTCTTAACGCCGTTGTTGTATCTATGCTATGCAACATTGTTAAGTACTATTTTCCTTGTTGTATCTGTACTATGGCAAGTTGTTAAATACTGGAAATAATACTTAACTCCTTTGTTGCATCTATGCTATGAAATATTGTTAAATGCTGCATAAAACATATAACTCCCTTGGCTTATCTATGCTTTAGAGATGCAGAGCATAGCAGCAGCATAGAACGTTGGCAGCATAACAGATGGTGTGACAAGAGCGTGTCTTTCCTGCTCGCGGATGCACATCTCTCTTTCCGGCCATTTGCTACCATGGTTTTTAGTGTTTGCGCCACAAGCAACGCTAGAGACGGATTAGTGTCTTGTATCGTAATTTGTCATCCTGGAGCTAATGCAAAATACAGTGTTTTAACTGTAGAAACTAGAGTAGTTTATGTGTTGATGTATCCTGAAAAAAGGACACTTCCATTTCATTGGATCCTTTTCATTGCCTAACTTTATTAATATAATCAGTTAATGAAACATAGGTCGGGAACAACCCAGGGTCATATTTGGTTACCTCTATTCGGTAGAAACGTGAACAGGTTATTTTTTTACTTAATGGCTTTAGTGTAATTATGAAAAATGGAAAGAAAGAATCAACTTGTAGCTTCGGGCGGTCTGGACATTTTCCAAATACGCCCGTTCTCGACAGGGCAAGACAATCACCTTTACTTCAAATAGTTATTTATCAAGAATACAAATGTAGGGTGAGCGAGACTAATACCACTGTTTGTCTATTTTAATTAAACGGGAAAAAAGTGTCATTGAACTTTTGTCCTTTGCAATTGGCAGGGAGTGGTATGTGGGTTGACTAGTTCATGCCAGCTCTGTATATTTGGTTGGGTATTTTTGGTATGTTCGTATATCAGATGACCAGTATACAATGTTGCCTGCACTTGTGTATTTTCCTAACCCGCGTTGAGTAGATAAGGACCATAGAACGTTGAGTAGACCTGGAGTCATTGGGTCGCGGATCTGTGGAGCATTGGAGCCATTGAGCCGTGGCTCTGCGGCGCACTGGAACCCTTGATACGTGTTGCACTGGAGCAGCAGAGGTGTTGTGCAGATGGTGATAGCAATAATGTGCTCGAAACTGCAACGTAAATCGTGGTATTAGTCATGAATATTATGCCCTCGTGTGTAAACAATGTGTATGTCTAAAACATGTTTATTTTGTCAATATTGCTCGAAGGCCAACTGGACACATCGGAGAAAACTCGAAATATTTATCAGAAATGTTCCTTATTCCTTAGACATACACATCTAATATGTCACTCTTTTACTGCACTAGTGACTTTGGTTAAATTACCAATAAGAATTGGGCTTGATTTATCAACTAACTAAAGCGACGGTTTATAATAATGTTTAGTGCATATTCTAATGACCAGTCATTTGGTGTAACACGCAATGGTCAATCTTTTTTAACAGTATGGCCAGAACCCCGTGTAGGCATGAGAGCTTTCTTCATTTTTGATGATATAAAATGTCAAGGGGAAGTAACTGCTGTGATTGAGAATGTTGACCACTGCCAGCTTAATAAAATTACGGTATGAGCTCTTTCAGTGATTTTGCTCCCAAACTATTGGTGTATGGTCCGTCGAGTTGCCATTAAGAGTCTAGGAAAGCAATAGATGTGATTTATTACCTTAAAGTTCTACGCATGTCTCGTTCGGTGGAATCGGGTCCAGTTAATCGCAGTATTTATCACAAATTTTATATTCTCTCTTATGTGTTCAAATGGACCTTTCTCATTACAGCTAACAGTGTTTTAACTTCAGCTACAGTATTCTGGCTTTTTACCGCAGTGCTTGTTCGGGAATTTATATCCTTGACGGAGTATATCCCATATGTACATCTCATTCTTGATGGTGTGTGTTTCGTTGAAGTGTCTGTACGTTGATGCATCAGCTCGTTGATATGTCTGCTTGCTGATGTGTCGACATGTTGATGAGTTTCTCTGTGTGTGTTTGGTGTGTCCCTGTGTTGATGTGTCTTCTTGTTATGTAAACGATGTGCCTAAACATGGATGTGTATATCTCCTGGAGTGCCTGCACGTGGGTCTGCTTACTTGTCAGTGTTCCTGTTAGCGGATGTGTCTTGTTTGATGTCCCTATTCGTTGTTGTTAGTAGGCATGTTGAAGTATTCGTGACGTTCACGCTTGTTAACGTCTCAACATGTTAATATGCTGGCTCGTCAATGTGCAGCTAATGTATTGACACCTTATTTTGTTAATGCGTTTGCTTGTTAAAAGCCCGTTCGTACATGTGTCGACTTGTTGGTGTGTTTAATTTTAGATATGTCTCTTTGATGTACCTTCTCGTTGACTCCTTGTTGCTAAAGCGTTCACTTGTTATGAGCAATCTCGTACACGTGTCGACCTGTTGGTGTGTTTACTTATGGATGTGTCTATCTGATTACCTCCTCCTTGACACCTTATCTTGTTAATGCGTTTACTTGATATGAGCTTACTTGTGTATGTGTCAACATGTTCGGGTGCTTACTTCCAGATGTGTCTTTTTTATTTACCTATTCGTTGACACCTCAACTTGGTAATATGCGTTTTGTGTTTGTCTGCTGTACCTTCTCGTTGACACCTCATCTTGCTTGATGGTCTGTGTATTTTTGGATGTGTCTACCTGATGTACCTATTCGTTGCTGTGACTATGCTTGTATGTATCTATTTAATGGTGAGTTGTCCCTTGATATGTCCAGTAGTTGATCGGTCTACTTGTTGACATGCCTGCTTGTTTATGTGCCTTCTTTGTTTCATGGGTTCTTGTTTATGGCCCTGTTCACTTGTGTTCATTACAATTAGTACGTTTTCTATAAGTTTTTAGCGAGTTTTATTTCCTTCCGATATGTACAAATAATCCTTTACAAATATAACAGACAGAAACTTGTCCATATTCAAACGATATCACCATATCATACAACGTAATTTTCCAACAATATGCCCATGAACAAATATGGGAAATGACAGGTATTTTCTAAAAGGTGAGCATTTCGTGCACACCTTGAGGCATCTTATTAAACAAATACAAAAGCATGACAACTTTTTACCAAAAAAATCATCGACAAAACACTCGATCATACGGTGCCAGTAAAACTGTCGGTGCAATATGTAAATCATGTTAAGGTACATTGATATTATGACGAGCAATCTTAACTAGTGTTTAATTGTACTGCTATCAACTAATACTAAATGGTACAGAGATCAACCAATGCTAAATTGTACAACGATTAAAGGTGATTAGTTGTGAGCAATAATGTATATATTTACATGCAGAGTTACTGTTACGGAAACTATGTAAAACCTTGTATGGAGCAGAAGAAAGCAATATATTTTCCATGTTCACATTTATGACGTTGCATCAAAGTCACATATCCACAGTTGTATGTTTTCTGGTTCTCCTGTCAACACAATGTGCAGCAAATTAGATTAATTGTACCTCGACACCGAATAATGCCTCTGAAATCTTTTACTTTAGGAATGTACAGACGCCATAAAAGAAGCCTATATTGGTACCACCTAGCCAAGCACATAATCCTGCTCTAATGCTCCTTTCTTGTCAGCAGACATGATTAAGACGATGGCAATTACCCTGACATGCTGTCTATCTGTATAATGTGACTCCGTGATCCTTTTACATTAGACTTGTCGTTCCTATTAAGAAGGTCCTCGGGAGTATCTTTCTTGACAGAATTAGGAAATAGGCTCACTTGTAGGACTGGCTACCACGTACACACTAAAAACCTGAGGACTCCGTCTTGACTTGACATCTTTGTAATTCATTAGATTACATACTGTGTTCGTGTCTTCCAGCGTTCAGATCGTGCAAAGAATGCACATGTAACAAGTCAAACAAGAGAGCGTTTTTCTGCAAGGATCGTATGATGATGAAACGGTGTCTAACACTGAATATATTCAAAAAGAATTACATTACAAATTTACTTGCTGATCTACCTGCTATGCATATGAAAAATACAATCGGCTTCATTTAATAGAACGTCTTCGCAATCGAAGTAGATTCAAGGACGAGTTTGGATTTCTTTTGACTATCCTAAGCCTTTTCGACCTTGGAACCCCGTGGATTTGCGTCTTAATGACGCACGCAGTTTACATAAGATGTAACTTTAATCCTCTCTTTTTTAAATATTAGGGCGCCCTCCATTTCCGGCTTTTGCGAAAAACCGGATGTGAATACTCGCAGTGGGTTCCTTTTCAGTGAAGATTTAAAGAAAATCAATAATTCTTTTAAAACGGGAATTATGCGCAGTTGCAGGTAAATGGATGTGGTATTTAGTCTCGGTGTTTTCCCTCTAGCATCTGTCACTCGAAACTGACATCAAATATCTGAGGAAACGCCTTTGTTAGTCAAAACAGGAAATCATTTTCTGCTATGCTTCTGGCCTGTCACGTTGTGAGCCATCAGTGCGAAATATCCGGTTCACTGTATCACATTCATTAACATACCTACAAACAGAAACCAAGCACATTCTCTAATTTCTATGTTCGTATAAGCGCTACGCGGGTTGGGTCAGCATTTCCATCTAGGAAATCTTTTGAAGATATTGAGACCATTTAGTGTATTCCGAATTTGGAAATTGAGTTTAAAGTGAAAAAAGTATCCCACAACGTGAGAAAGTGTAAATATTTTCTAGTGTTCTCTGGTAGCTGTAAATTTCAGATGACTACAGTAAATATCACTATTGCTTGTTTGGAATATTGTTTACGGAACCCCTATTGCGTGACGTGCCTAAACGTACCGGTAAACAGTATCTCAATGTACCTCAAGCCAATATACAGCGTCTTTAAATCAGCCCCAGATCTGGTAAAGGAACACACGACCGCACAATTAACCAAAAACACGATTACCAAAGATCAACAACACTCCCAGGATCACTTCCACATTTAGCTAAGGCATGCCTTGCAAATACTCAATCCCCAAACTACATTCCAGTGGGAGAAATGTATACCTGCACTTGAAATGTCCGTAGATACGGTCATTAGTGTGCGTACCGTTCTTCACTGAAACAGAATTACTGTCAGGAACAACTGTCGTACTTATTACGTTTATAAGGTGAACATCTGTGTGCATGTACTAACGTGAAGGTGAATCCACGTTCACGCTGTGTCTAGCTTAAAAATATAGGCTGAAATTTACAACAGTGGTAACCTGTACACCTATTATAAAGATGGTCACTGTCTTCCTTTGGTGGGGCGGCGGGGTAGCCTAATAGTTAAAGGTATATAATATAACAATGACTCTTCCTTCTGTACATTCTGTACTGTCCGCAGTATTGGGCCAGACATTTCTTCAGCATTGTTGTGACAGACTGAAGTCTTGAACTGGTAGGGTTGAAATTTGAAATGTGTCTTCAATCGTGTGATGCGAGAAAATATAGCAGAATTTCTGCAACTCTACATATGGCGCTCCTTAACTTCAAACCAGCACATGTTGATGCTGCGCAGGTCCATTCGTATTCAGCTGGTGTTGTTGATATGAAGAGGAAATGCAAAATTCAGGAAACTGAAACCTCACCCCAAAGGATCATGTCAGACAATAGATTCCCACCAACCTCCCTCTTCCCTCAGTGGCATATGTTTACCTAGAGCAATGGAGGCACGTGATGTCATTAACGTTGAGGCTGTCCATGACAGAATAGGACTGTGCACTTTTGCACACATTAATTTGCCCGATGGTCTTCACGTGAAGGATGTGACGGTGAGAAAAAAATCTTTCACAGTTTTCTAAACATGCCAAATATGCAAGACAAAATCCCAGTGTCAATGTTGATTTTGTTGATGGTTCTGTATTGCCTCGCAATACAGAAAGGAATGCAAAGCAAGCGGTGTGCAATATCAAATCGGTATTACGAGGAAAAACTGTTTCAAGGTGGTTTGCTCGCCCGGGAAGTGACACACATCTTTCCATTTACTAGTTCATGTGTGGAGGAAAAGCACATATCCACGTCTTCTGCAACCGCAGTTAGAGGCAAATTGGCAACCGCAAACCACCACAGTGTTTTGGCTGAAGATATCAAACTGTTTCTTAGTCAACTCCATAAAACCCAGTGTTCATCAAGAAGTCAAACAACATTCCACAATTGACCTTTCCTTGTGTTAGTAAAAGTTCTTATCAAGGCGCACCTTCCTTGTTAAAATGAACAGCTGAGAGGTTTTTGCAAACAATGACTCTTAGCTTTGTCGTTGATTGAGGATATCCCCTTGAAAATCGATAGAAGTGATATATCCAGTGCCTGGAGGGTTCCATAATCTCCTTGGCCGTCTCCAGTGTTGGCCTTTCCGCATCTTATCGTATAACTCTCGTATTCTCCCTGAGAGGGTTCCAAATTCTTCTGTGGCCAACCCTCCGTCAGTCGACGTGATCTGGAACTCATCAAGAAATTGCCAGGTGGGAGGGACAAAGCGCTGGGATGAAACGAGGATCCCCATCGAGAAGAGTTGTTTTCAGAGGATCGCTGTTCAAACTCAGTGTCACGCATTTGAAATGAACTGACATCTGTAGCAATAGCATTCGTTTCTAACATTGTAAAGTGATTATTTTGTTATATGGTGATAAAGTACTGACAAGAAAATGTATCTTTCTCATTCAATAAGCAGATCGAAATTATCGTTAATTATGATATATGTTGTTCGCATGATGGCATGGTTTGTCTGGACGCAAAGTCATAGATCTCTTGAAGGAAATACTGATATTGGATTTCTAAAATGCGTGCGCAGAGATAGCCTCTGTACGTCGTGTCCGTTTTCATCAGACAAATTTGATTCATGTTCCACTTAACTTATACAAGATCATAGATATTGTTTCAGGCGTGTGCAAGGGTTTTGATAGGATGGATATCAACGATTTCAGTGATTGAAGAGGTGATTTGATAAGACGAAATTGGTTAATCGATCACATCAGTCAGTAATTCATAATAGTAATAATAATAGTTATATATTCATATAACTGAAACATATGAATAAACAAGTCGGTGTTGTACAGATCAGTTGTTGATGAAATGAAAATAAATAAATAAATAAATAAATAAATATGACAGTCAATCTGTCAAGAATCAAACTGTTTTTGAAATTTAAGTTTTACATCATTTATCTTGTGATACTGTGTAGGAAGTACATGGGGTTTTGACAACTGTCATGAAAATGTATGAAAAAATGAGTGAGGAGGAAAATTTAGTTTCACGCCACTTTTAAGCAATATCCACCAGTACACCAAAATTGGGCTTCACACATTACACCCATGTGGGAAATCGAACTCTGGTCTTCGACGTGACGAGCGAACGCTTTAACCAGTACGCTACCCCACTATCCCCAAACGAAACCGTGTAGATCCATCTAAAAGTACATACAACATCTTGCAGCAGTATGTCAGGAAACAGCACCGAGGAGACCCTGTGGAGCAGCACAACTGCGCTGTAGCAGTTGTATTTTAACACACAGAAAAGCTGTGTCACTAATGCTGATTTATGTAAATCTTCCTGTAAGGCTTCGAGTAAGAAGATCGGTTCATGCCATCATTTACGATGCCACGGAAGAAAGCAAGATGAGGATGTTCTTCTTGATGCTCATTTATCAGCATCAATACACTCTGGATTTTGCCATCCGATCCTCGTTTCAGTTAAAGGTGATGTGGAGCTCTTACTGTTGTAGCAAAGCTTGGTTCAAGGGTTCTAGGAAGCTGTGTCTACTAATGCAGCGTGGCACGCATGCCTGTGCTTATCAACTTCATCATCGCGCGATAGAGTACTATTTTGTCTGTGCCATTAATCACATAACCCACACCCCTTGAGCCCATGTTAATACACTTGTCACTGACCTTGTTATAAGTCTTGCAAATGTCTGTGAAAGGGCATCAGATAATTTGTTTCGAACATGCACACGAATTCAAATTAATGACTCCACATCGATGCGTTCGTTCTCTGTCGGCACTGTCAACGACCGATGCAATATCTGCACAAGGATGTTCTTTCATTTATCAATTATACTAATATGAATTATCAGAAAATCACTGACGGACAGTGAGCTCGAATAAGGGTTACAAAAAGGTCTTCCAGTTACCAGGACGCCCTGTTAACACTAAGGGTTTTATTGAACACCGGTATGTTTTTAATAACCATTTTTCATTCTGGCATCAGTATTAATCATACCATAACCATGATGGTAAAAGTAATCAGACCACGGATCAGTCAGCCTAGTTATTTGCACGCATCCACCAATGGCGTCCATGAAGACACTTTTTGTCTAAGTGTTATGAGTTACAGCATCAACGTTAAGTATAAGGCTATTCGTGATGATAGTATCAACGACCACCATCCTTCTCCAGCAGTAATAATTCAGACGTTTCTCCCGAAGGTCAGTTAATTAGTTACTCTTGATCATATAGGTTCAATTCGTTGTCTCGTCTGTCTGGAGAAAATACATAATGATCATTCTTTGCGGTCTGCCAGTTTTGAGGTTCGTGACGTCACCGCCGCTGACTAAAACAGTCAACATATCCACAACCGATCGACTAACAGACTGATTAACCAAATGAATAAATGAACGAACTAACGACAGAATGAACGAACGAACGAACGAAAGTTGTATCGTCGCCGACAAGATCCCAAATTCCATACAGAACCATCAGGACAAGACTCAACTTTCATGCTTCAAACAAACATGAATCATTAATCATAAATAAAGTATTAGATTTCCTGAGACCATTTACATCATACGAACAAAAAAAACCCAAATAACATTAATGTGTTCACATGACATAATTACACTCAGTGATACTGCGTGACACTTTTATATAGTGTTTAAGACACAAACATCTTACTTCTGTCACTCATCCACAGGCAATTCATGAAATTCATCTTTCATAAAAGTCCATAATTTTCTTCTTGAAGGTTGTTAAACAATCGTTATGTAGTAAATAAGAAACATATATTTTCAAATTTCTTGTGGCAACAATATATCTCCAAATACCAGTCCAAATACACTTACCAGGCGACTCTGCTTGTCGTAAGAGGTGACTAACGGGATCGGGTGGTCAGTCTCGCTAACACATATCATCGGTTCCCAATTACGCAGATCGATGCTCATGCTATTGATCACTGGATTGTCTGGTCCAGACTCGACTATTTACAGACCGCCGACATATAGCTGGAATATTGCTGAGTGCGGCGTAAAACTAAACTAACTCACTCACCCAAATACACCTGGTATTGGCAACCAATGGACTGCACCCAGAATGGTCAAATGGTTTAAGCAATAAATACATCGGGATGCAGTCTGTGGTCTTCAAGATGCAGTAGTCTGTACCAATACTTTACAGCAATTCTGCTTTCTCCAAAACAAATATTAAACAAATGAATAAATATTTACATATTAAGGAAAGCCAAGTTCTGTGGAGAGTCAGCTCTATATTGGAATGAGTACTGTATACACACATTGCCATAACGAAGTTGATTATGTCCTCTTTTTAATGACGAAGTTGATAATATATCCAAAATATTTCCTAACGCGCAATGCAGTGAATATCAGTAAGGTAGCATTATTATCGTATCGCCTATTTCAGCACGCCTTACTCAAATTCGCAAGTCCGAAAGTGATTTTTTTATCAAACAGGTTTGAGCGGCTTAATGCATTACATTTATTATACAATAAAATATTGAGAGGAATGCAGATTCATTAATGTTGTTCAGATTTCCAATTACATTCACGTCTTGCCAACACGATTCATATTTTTTCATTTTTTTCATCCTGTTATTGTTGGTACCTTTGTAGTTTGATGAGGAAATTTCAAAGTTAAAAGAAACTGAGTGACAAACCAGGTAAATAGTTCTATACTCTTGTCACTGTTAATGGTCTCATTCTGTATTTATATACAAGGGGCTTAAAAAACGCATGCTTTTACTTACCCAGACTTTCATTAAAGTATTTTTCAGAGGAGCCTTCGGCTATAGTAAACCCTGTTTCTGGCAATCAACTGAAAATAGTTTTGCAATTTCCACATTATATATTGGGCACTTACACCATTAGCATCTCAAGATAAATTCGAAAAGAACCATAAATGTGCAACAACTTTAATTAACTATTCTAGTATTTGAGTGCAAAAGCCATATCGAAACAATAAACCAGTTCACATTAAGACACTTGAAATATGCGCAAGGGATGAGTTGAGGTGAACTTTGTAAAATATACTATGTACATCTTCTCCTACTTGTTTAAAATACATACTGGCTTGCATTCGTAATAAACTTAAGTAGGCGCTCCCCACTGTGGGGCGCATTTTGTAAACCAAAACGGTTGAATATAATCTTTACGATAGAAAATGACTGAATTAGCCCAGGACCCGTGGAGGTCCCGGGGTAGAATAGGTCTTCAGCAACCCATGCTTGCTTCAGCAACTCTGCTTGTCGTAAGAGGTGACTAACGGGATCGGTGGTCCGACTCGCTGACTTGGTTGACACATGACATGGGTTCCCAATTACGCAGATCGATGCTCATGTTGTTAGTCACTGGGTTGTCTGGTCCAGACTCGTTTTATGTACAGACCGCCACCATATAGCTGGAATATTGCTGAGTGCGGCGTAAAACTAAACTAAACTCACTCACTTAATTAACCCAGAATGTATTAGAGTGTAATCTGGTCGGATGAACTAGGTCGACATTTTAAGCCTGTAATCACATGATGTATATATAAGTTGCATTACGAGAGTCTGTTTTTCTCTCCTAACAATGTATTTAAATTAATTTCCTTGGCTAGTTCACCCGAATCAGACTGCAACTTGTGAGGCCGCTGTATGACCCATTTCGGATCGCAGCGTGTAAAACAGTCTGCAATGGCAGATAGGACCATGATAAACACAGGTCTGGGAGGAAAATCGATACAAATGGTGTTTGAGATGTCTCGAGAACCCCTAATCCCCCTTGAATACTTTCCTGTTGTTCTTTGCTTGTCCAATCGGTATTCGCATCTAGTCGTATAACTAAAGAATCTATCAACCGCGCTTGTCAGAATAGGATTGGCAAGGGAAAGGATAAAATGTCAATACTGGTTTCTTTCAGGAGTCGAGGTTAGAATCTCCTATGTGCGATTCAGTGTCGACTTTCGTCATATGATATGTAATCTCTGTCATCAAAGGCGAGAACTAGCACAGTGGTTGTCTTGTAGTCGAACCCTATGGTTTCTTTTTTCCGGTTGTGACATTTTTGGCAAATTCTTTCGTAGCCTAATCGTGATATTCATATGCTTGTACCTCATGCTGTAGTATGTGTGGGAGGGACGTTTGATTCCTGGAAGATTCCATCAAGCATAAAGGCATTTAGTTCCGGGCGCTTATTTTGGTAAACATGTATTTAGGCTGACAACCCAATGATCTTAATCTTGTCATATTGTGGAGTCGAACTCATCAAAGAAATGTGGCACGTTTTAGGACCCACAAACGACCTGTCCACGCATGCTCTTCACGTGTGTATTGGATTATGGAACTGGTCTATACTGACGGGCATGGAAGGCATGCAAACACAGATAGACAAATTGTTAAGCAAGACGTATCAGACGCTGTCCCGAGTATCCGATTATGAGCATGGATGAGCCATACGTATGTTGAAGTCGATCAATCAGCCCGTCCTTATGTCAGACACTTAATCGCAACTACAGCAATATGTCTAGCCGGCCAATACTCCCATGTGCAGATTCTATATATAATAGCCTCGGGTGAGGGAAACAAGTGCCATCAGTACTGTCTGCTGTTCGCATACAAGGCAACCTACCTCCCCGTGAACTTCGAACAGTGCAGCTCCAAAGGGCAAAACAGAACCAGTCTTTGATAGTCGCTGAGCGCCCGATGCAGTTGGTTCTTATAACTAATGAGATGAGTTTTGATTGGATCTTGCAAAACCATTGTGACCACTTGTTACTGTATTTTTGGGATTGGTCAATCGTCGCGTGCGTTCCCATCGATAACATGGATAAATCTGCTGCAGCATACAGAGGTTTGAATCTTTTCTGACAGGTGGTTATCAATTACGAACACAGGCTGTGTTGAAACGCTGGCAACTCCAGCCGTTGTTGAAAGAGAGTATACCTTATTTTTTGTCACAGGTTTTCTGGGACGTTTTTCGTTTTTTGTTTTCTTCACGCCGAAGACGAATGACACAATGAGCGACGTCCATTTCTGCTTTACCCAGCCGTGATATTGGTAGATTATACACAAGATAAGGCACAACTAAAAATGGGCATTTCAATAAAATGCATATGAGCGTGTTTAAACTAGTGACATGTATCATTATAATTCTGTAAGTAGTCCAAAATTGTAGTCATTATTTCAGTTACAGTTTCAGTAGACATTTCCATAGTTCTTGGGTAGCTTAATCCTTTTGCAAGGTGGCCTGTTGTCTTTGGGGGACACTTCAAGACGTAAACTATAATCCTACGGCTTCCTTAACCTAAATATAGGGACGGTGTCATGGATAGCAGTTAAGCGGTGTCCTTTTTCACTATTTTATTTGAGTTATTTAAAGTATATGTGTAACAAATAGGCCAAAGCGTCAGTATTGGTCGCTAGTGCCTCACGTGTGTCGTAAGTACATACTTAAATTGGAATCGGTTCAGCCTGGTTCTGTGAATGGGCAGAATTTGTGTCGTCCTGCAACGATGTACCTGGTCCAGACTCAACTACTGGCAAACAAGGATAAGTTGATCAGCAAACTGACAATTGACCGGTATTCATAGCATGTATCAGCGGCCACTGGCGCTTGTCATCGTGAGCCAAGGTGCCCCAGGCTGTCCGCAATGATGAATGCGATGAATAAAGCGTGTGGTGGAATCAATTTCATCGCCATGCACTGCACCCGCACTAACTATGTCTGCTCCCCCTTTCACGAACCAAACAGGTTTGCTTATTGCCGAGCATCGCCTATTTGTCGTAACCGCGTTAGCCAGGCCAACTTACCCTTGTTTACCAGTACCTTGAACCGCCATGATATGACTGAACCATGCCATGCAGAGGTCTTTGATACAATTTTCTATCGTACAGTAGTAGTCATCCACGTAGGATTTATGGACAGCTGCAGACGAACAGGAATGGATTGTTCCTATAAAATCCCATTAGCTTTTGTCTGCTGTATTTGTATATTTCTCGTGAATGTATCTGCATATAGAAAGCCTGATTAGTACCATAAAGTTCTATTTTGTACAAAAACATCCATTTGAACACGATCATCCATGGTTGCACCAAACTTTCCTTTTACGTGCATGCTCTACGATTCTTTATGATATCTGTATTTAGATGTGAATGATTGCATTTTGTTTTTAAGGTCAAGAAACAATGTCGAAAAATAAATTCAAACAACAGATAACAAAATGTATTTAAATACATTATAACAAAGCGATTGTCAAATAATGTGCATTTCATTGCCACTTATCACTTACCCGAGAACATCCAGATTAAAATTGGGTATCGGGTGGTCGCTGACTTGGTTGGCACGCGTCGTCGTATCACAGTTCAGTAGATCGATGCTCATGATGCTGATCACTGGATTATCTGGTTCCGACTCGATTATTTACAGATCGAGGATATGTGGCTGGAATATTGCTGAATGTGGAGTAAAACTAAACTCACTCACTCAAAGCCATTGTAAATGTTTCGTGGGTGCGTGGAGGAAATTGACAGAATTATGTGTGGTGCCATTCCTTATTGTAGCGTGTATCTACATACACAGATATATTTCCGTGTTTCTCAAAGCTGGTGTTCTTTTTTGTTTGTTTGTTTGTTTTTGTTTGTTTGGTTGGTTGGTTTGGTTTGTTTTGTTTTTTTACTTTTTGTTGTTTTTTGTTTTTTTATCTTGTTTTGTTTTGTTTGTGTTTTTGTTTTGTTTGTTTTTTTCAGTTTTTTTTTTTTTTTTTTTTAGTTTTTAAACTGTTTTTAATTATCTCCTAACTGCGGAAAGTGAGTGAGTGAGTGATCAATATGCCAGAAATATTACGACGGGGGTACACCACAAATGGGCTGCTCATATTCTACCCATGTGGGGAATCAAACCCGAACGCTTTAACCACAAGGCTACCCCACTGCCCACCAAACTACGGAAAGGGTGAATATTGCATTACATGTATTGGAACATGTCGCGGCCATGGTCTGCAATATGCTAGAGAAGATGTTCCATTCATTGACCGGTAATGTAACAGGGCCTGTCGTGTAGTGATATACCTTAGAGAACAGCCCCAGTATTTCACATTCACGTGCTTGAGGGATGGATTCACAATCTGATTCTACAACCCCTTAGATACAGAATCTAGTTTCACGGCCCCCTAGGTACACGACGCCTCTTGTGCGTATGGTCGTTTTACACTGCTTTTTATGATCATATGGTCCACCGCATACTCTCTTATGTTATACTGTCATCATATTAAATGAGTATGGAATTCCTTTGAGAGTCTGTGAAACGCTGTTTCATTATCGGATTAATTGCATAGAATCGCCTTCAAGCGATCTAGAGTAGGATCTGTTTTTTATAACATCAAAAGAAATGTGTCTCGTGTGAGTCAACGGTCCTTTTCATGCCTATTTCACAGAGTATTCTTGAACTAGCTGGTGTATATTACATTCACCTGAACATTGCACCATCGTTTGGCATTCCGGAAAGGTTTGTATTTGAACGTTGTGTGAAGGCGTTTAGTAGACATATATTAATAACATAGGGTTTTATTACCGGTCTAAATTTGGGGTAAGAACTTTATTCATAGTCACGATTCATTTACTGATAAAGAGCATCATTTAGACATGGTTATTTGTGAAATTAAAGGAAAAATTTATGGGATTACATACTGGCTTGTACGCCTCCTCTGTTTTGTGTCAAAGATTATTTGAGTAGTGTTCCCACAATGCTACAGCAGTGGAACCATGAAATGGGTTTCAGTCATTGAACCTACTTTGGAATGGAACCTGGGCGTGACGAGAGAATGTTTTAACGACAGGGCTCACCCACGTACCCATATAGTAATGAAGAGTATATGACTAGATCACTGATTACTTCCTTAAGTCCATATTTACATAATGACAATAATCGTCGCTTTATATTTATTTGGATTCATCTTTCCATGATGTCTCCAAATTCACCTGACGAAATATACTGAGCTCGATATGTATCCAGAATAAACTATAACCAGGACATGACATAGAGAATCATGTGAAAATGTGATTAAATAATCTTAACTTTTGTCATAGATTCATTTGTTGACTAAAATTTCACACGTGAAGAAGTTCCAAATGGTTGTTGTGCCGCAACTTTTCATTGTCTCTTTATGTCGAGCACTGTATATTACCTCCGTATTTCTCGGTACGTCAGAGAGGACGTGTCCTTTTTGACGAACACCTGTTCTAATCTTTTGTAATCACTTTGTTCCCTGTACGCGGAAGGGAATTTGATCGAAAGGATATCTTCTGTTGTTACATCTCGCACAGATTTTGTTGATGACTGTAGGTTCGGTTACAAGCCTTCAAACGTATATATCTTCTGAAAACACTTAACTCACCCAAAGCCATTACTTCCAACAGCAACACATACAAATGCCTATTTGATTCAAATTGTGCAAACACACAGTTTAAAAGAGTTACATCTTCTTGTCATTCCCAGCTCACAACGGGTCTCCTGAAGTCATCAGTAATGCCCAACTGCATACCATTGTCAAGCATGGCCAGAAAATCACAGCAAACGTAAGCATTTCATTATTGGCATGTGGACATCTGACTTCATGTTTATTTGCGCTTTTATTGTCCTCTATTGCCTTTTAGTGTTCAAGAACTTCTGTATATGTTTGTTTGGCGGTGGTCTGTTAATAATCGAGTCTGGACCAGACAATCCAGTGTTCAACATCGGGGGCATCGATGTGCACATAGGATACGATCACATGTGCCAACAAAGTCTGAGTTTGACCACCCGATCCCTTTAGTTTCCTTTTACGCTAATCCCTCTTCGCGACTTGTTTAGGAACTTGATGAGTAGGGGTGAAACATCTGGTTTTCTCTGCTTTGACCTATATTTAGTTATAGAATAGCGTTAACCATCATGATATGGGAGAAAAACCCGAAGAGATGAACATCTTTGCCGTGTACCGTTTTCGAAAACCCCGTGGGTACGATGACTCTGATAACGCTATCAACTCATTCAGGTCAAACCGAGATTCGAAACTCATCATCACAGACCTCCTAAGGACCATAGCGACACAAATCTGCTTCGTAGTGCCGTAGATGACTAGGCCCTTGGTGACTACTCATGCCTCTGAATCACCGTGGTTCCGATTTCCTAAGTCAAGCTCTAGACGTTGTAATTAACCTTGTGAAACTGAGACACTGTGTATCTGTAATTATGGGTGACTGTAATGGGTTTTAATTCAGAAGACAAACAAGATGGTTCTGGTTGGTGTGAACTTACAGGGGTTCGAGTTGGGGCTGGGAGGATGAATGAAATCGAAATCGCAGGACTGTTACTCCTTCTAAGCTTACCTTCCTTCTTAGCATTCACTAATGATGAAAGCTTGTATCCGATGATAGATGTAAATACTGAATATAAAGCGGCAGCATTCATTGTGCTGTTACGCCACATTTAACCTCAAACAATTCACATTAAACCTCATTTATGAATTTATGAATTTTATGTATGAAAACAAACTGTTTTGCTTCTCAGACTACCATGTCCAGTTTGACCGAAAATGCACCAATCCAGCGAGAGCCTGATTGGAGAGTTCTTCAGATAGCACTTCCGGTAGGCTTCTTCCTGTTCCTGTTCCTCGTCTTGCTCTTGGTCTTCATGCGCAGATGGCGCCATAGCAGAAACTCAAAACGAGGCTCGGAAGGTGTTGTGAAGAACAGTGACAATGTCCAACTTTTAGAGCGCATGAACATAATAAGTAAAAATCCCACGTATTTCACGTCATTGCACGATGGCGAGGAAGGGAAGGAACTGTACGTCAGGGAAATCCCACTGGAACATCTCAAGTTGGTAGAGGTGGTTGGAGAAGGAGCATTTGGACAGGTTTTTAAAGGTGAGAGATATATAGGCTTATTCTATCAGTTGAAGTTACAATATATATGTAGCATTTTCGTTGTACATCTAAACTATTTCTACTGTGCAAAGGTTTTGGGTTTGTTTTCTTTTTGCTGTTTTGGGGGTTGTTTGTTACTTTTTATTTCATAATGTTTTCTTTTGTTGTTAATTTATTTATTTTCTATTTATTAATTTTAAAACATGTATTCCTTATGTGAGTGGGGAGGTGGCGATTGGATGGAGTTGTTGTTTAGGCGCCAGTTTTTAATGTAGGTAGTTATTTAGTTCAGAACAATGTTTCTTTCGTGCCAAGCTACTTTAGAGTGCTTACTTATCTACCAATCGTCCGGTAACACTACAGTCGATACATCTACGTATCTATGTATAATCTGACATTCTGGTTGATATTGATTCTCCGGTTGTCCCGATCAGGTTCAGCTGACTTCGACTTTACTAAGGTCAGTGAACATACATCCAAAAGAGGAAAAAATGCTTTTATATACTACAGGTAACCTGTTCAATACGGAGACCAACTGTGAAACAAAGGTTGCAGTGAAGGTCCTCAAGGATGGCGTGTGCAGTGAAATAAGGGCGGATTTTGAACGAGAGGTTGAGATAATGAGTGCTTTCGACCATGACAACATACTGCGGCTTATTGGCGTTGTAACCCAAAGTAAGTCGGTGGGAAATGCAATTTCACATCAGGTAAACACAAAGGCAAGTGCAACTGTGAGCATCGAAATTTATGTAAGGGTATTTAGTTTATAATAACAAACATTGACAGTAAGGTTGAAGTCTTAGTTGTGCGTTTTTCATACATAAATTTGCAAGCATGTTTGTGTTACTTGTTGGAGATATCGTTTACTATTGCCATTAGTATATTTGTCAACAGAACCACTATCATTGTAATTATTTGTAAGCACTGGTTTTGAAATACCGTCTATGTGAAGTCGTGTCACTATGAAGTGCATCCTTTCCTATGCATATATTATAAAAAGAAGTGTTCCTCGTATCACATTGGCGGTAGGATGCTTCTAGCTGTGATTCGTTCATTGGATCTGACGCAATGAGATGCATCCGTTACGAAACTGGGTTTTAATACAAACAAGAACTGTTCTACCTTAATTTGAAAAAACACCACAGCAAAATATAGATATGTAAAAACTGCCAGATGACCAGAATCATGTTACAAAGTGAAGGGGTGACAGTAATACTTCGTGATGTAAGAATATCGATTAGTATATATTGCCACCCACAACCAAACATCCAACAGCAAATCCCGTGTCAATATCTCTGTTAAAAGGACCGCTTTGAACACCATAAACATCTGCAGAGTACAAATGACAAAATACGTTGAAAATAGATATGAACACTTTTTGCCAATTACATCTGGCAAGGATCAGTGACAAAGTAGGAAATGACATTACCTCTGAATAGGAAAACATGTCGGCCAGAACTCTACCTCACGCGAGTGGGAAGGCGCCAGTAGGTTTAATGCTTGTATTACATTTCTGGCGGAGGGAATTGGGGTCACAGGGGCTTTAGATCTTGGTAAGAATATATGCATACAGCTGAGACGCTTCGGAATGTCTGTGAGAGAATTGATTGCGACATTCTTAAAGCCCCTTTAACATGGGCATGTTTACTGAATGGATGATTTAAAGAACTACTGCTGGAACAACTGCATGTTTACAGGAACAGGAACAAATTTGTCAAATGCATGTGCATAACTGTGCACACACACACGATTGCATGCATTTGATGTGCAGAATTACGTTTGCCAGAATCATCCGATGGTTTGCTGCGAATAAAAAAATGTTCTTCGTCTTCGTTGGCATTTGTTTTTTGGTTGTTTTTTTGTTTTTCTACAAAGCTGTAACCTCTGACACGCGCTAACATGACTGATACAGTTCTCAAAGCTAAGTCCCAAACAAACATGCTCAAGAGAAATGCATATTTGTCCCAGCAACATCAATTTCAATATTTTCCGAATAGTCAGAGCTGGTAGAGATGCTCAAGAGCGAACTCTGCAAATATATGTAAATGTTACCAAGAATTTTAGTTTTGAAAGACTATTTGTAATTTTAATGTAGATTTTTAACAAATCAAGTAGATGCAACGGCACTAGTGCATTCGTGGAACCAAGCATTAATGAAACAAAGGAAATAATGAGTGAATGGATAGTATGGTTTTACGCCGTTTTAAGTCGTAAGATTGTCTTTTGCCTTTTTGCCATTGCCGATCTTGTATTTGTAAATTTTCTTTTTCAGATGTGGGCCAAAGTCCATATATGGTGTTTGAGTATATGGAATATGGAGATCTTGCAGAACTTCTCCGCAAGAATGATCCTATTCTTAGAAAAACTGACGACTGTGTTGTGTTACAGAAGGTATGGCTTCAAATAAACCTCTGTGCGAAGATGCTGGCCGATATATTACTTTCTGAGGAGAAATGCATTAAACAATATAACGCTTTAGCGTGTGCAAGCTGGCTTACAATTATTTGTCTTGCAACTACGCTTGCAATTTGTATGATTGGCGTTACTGATTTAGAATAACAGGGCAACTTTCTTTGATCACAATAGGTTCATTAAACCGGTAATTAACACATCGGTTGATGCGTAAAATCTGTTAATGGAGGGCGGCTTAAATGTTGCGTCGTCTCACGTAGAATGGGTTGTTAAGGGGTCAGTTCTAGAGATTGCAGCTTCCTGCTGCCTTTGTAGTACGTAATGTAGCCATAAAGGTTGATGACGATATGGAAATCAAAGACGTAAACGAATATCTTTATCGAAACTGGGATAGATTTCCCTGCTGCAGCAAAGATAAAACTAATTCTTACTGCTATAAACGTAATAAGGACCCGTTAATAACAAGTAAATCTACACTTTCCTCAGAACTTGATCATAAAATAATACAGGTTGGAGTCATATATAAACAACAATCATTATCGCCCTCGCTGTTAGGTCTCGCTAAAATCCTTATCATGCGGAAGATACGCGACTTTTACATAAACAGGAAACACGTGTCGCCATCTGGCGGCAATTCTACACCGGAAGTGATCGATTTTTCTCACCATATTTGGTACCTGTTGAGGCAGAGAAGGAATTGATGTTTAAGCCTCCTCGAGAAAACAAAAGCGAAGCCATGATATGCCGGAACAATCCAAGTGGAAAATGCTGTCTGGTAGAAATTTTCGGAACCTAAATCGATAAGACCAAAGAAACCTTAATTCAGTGTTATGTTTGTGTTTCCATGCGAATAAATGAACACAATTTCATTTGCGAAGAAGCTTGTATAATATCTGAATGTTGAAATTATTTTTGGAATATTGTTTTAGAACTAGGACAGTGCTGGAAAGAAAGTATTTGTTAACAGAATTGGTGATATATTTTAAAATTTCTTACAAGTAAAACATTTTTATGATTCTATTTTTTTCCTATTTATTTCTTGCTGAAGTTGAATATCTATTTCAGAATATTTATTTACAGTTTTTCCGATTTTTTCTTATGTGTTCTGCACTTGCCAATAAAACAGTATTTGTCAGATAAGATGTGATATTTTTCAGAATGACTTGGTCGACATATCGACCCAGATCGCAAATGGCATGGCCTACTTGACCTCCCAACACTTTGTACACAGGGACCTTGCAACAAGAAATTGTCTTGTTGGCGAAGGTCTAGTGGTCAAAATTTCGGACTTTGGAATGTCACGTGACATATACACTTGCGACTATTACAAAGTAAGTTTTAAACATTATATTTTTATCAAGTGCATAGTCAGTTTTATCCTAATCCGCTATTAGACATTTACGAATAATATATGACTAATCATACATGTACGCGCCGCGAATGGCTGCAACATTGCTGATGCGGCACTGAGCAATATTCATTAACTCACTCAGTCATATATGTAAGAGAAACATCGGGCGTGGGGTTTACGGTTTGAGGATAGACTGGGTTGGGAACAGCTGTCCAATGTCCTGGGGCCCGTTTCACAAAACTCTCGTAAGCCTAAGATCTCGTAAGTTTTCTCGTAGCCATTGTACCTGCTATACTGTAACACAGGAGCTACGGATGCTACGAAAAAAGTTAAGACATCTTAGGCTTACATCCGGGGCCCTGAATAGTTTCTTTTGCGACTAGTGTGATAGTCAAGACAAAATTATTTACAGGCCGCTAGAACATATTTGCTGACAACGTAAACACTTGAATTGGTTTTGATTTAAGTATGACGGGGTGTTTTTACCTCTAGTCGAATGATTTCAGTTATCAGTCAAGCTTATTATTACAACAGATGGTTGCGACAAAGTGCTACCCAGCTGACACAACTTTTTCGCAACGTTTTGAGAAAGTTGTAGAACGGTATAACAAATCGTTGTCACACTGTCAGTATTACGTCATTTTATAATGTAACGTCACAACGTTGTAAATCTAAGTCGCGGAAACGTTGTGCTTCAGACACCTCACAAGGTTCGAACAACCTTTTATAACCTGGTGCCACAGAGTTGGGAATCGTTTATAAAAATATTTTGTTTTCTCGTGGCTTTGGATATATCTGGATTAGCCAAACTGTTGGTCACGAAGTTTCTTTCGTACAACTGTTTTAAAATGCATTGATATGTGAATGTTCTCAAAGTTGGACTTCCACTTTCAATAACAGCTCTAGATATGTAATGTATAGAGAATATAAATTCACATTGGAGCCAGAGAGATACCTGTCTATCATATTAGAAAAGAAGGTGCCTATACCACATTCAGATGCCTTACCACTACATTATAACGAGGGTAGGTGACAATCAATCGAGCCGGGTTTAAGTTTCTGTCCTATTTACAACACCGTTGTAGAGGATGAGTATCATTTGACACTTATAAGCCAGTTGTACAATGAACTCTTTTGGAAATTCCCTTCTATCCATAAGTCTGTTATGTACATCTCAGGATAATCTAATTAAACGTGTACACAAAGCATTATATGTAAGATGCATATATAAAAAGAAATAATATGTATTTAGAACATACTAGACTTCACTTGTATGTTTTTGTTAACTATGAACATTTGTAGTTATATCTTGTATATGGGCTCGTATATGGGCCTTGGCCTCGTTACATTACTCCTTTTGAGAGTTTCCTGTTAAATATTTCAATTTAAGATTCTTTCTTACTATACAGCAACAATTTTAGCAACCTCACGACCAAGACAACACGAAGAAAACTATTCACCCACTGCGGTTAAATAAAACGATAAGACAGCTTAAATTTAGCAAAAAATAAGTATAACCTTGCAGTTGCGCAAAACTGAAATATCACAACATCAGACCACAACGTTGTAACGGAATAACGCTGTAACAAACGTAGTAACCGATTTACGTTGTAACAACGACAGCATAACGTTGTGACAACGTGAACTTGTTAGCTGGGTACATACTTCATATTCACGTTATATACTAGGTACATTTAGTCTCCTAGGGAGTGTCTCCTCAGTAAGCCATATATCAAGGTTAAAGTTACGAATGGGTTCTAGTAGTATAAACGTAAAGTTACGAATGAGTTCTAGTATTATAAACGTAAAGTTTACGAATGGGTTCTAGTAGTATAAACGTAAAGCTACGAATGGGTTCTAGTAGTATAAACGTAAAGTTTACGAATGGGTTCTAGTAGTATAAACGTAAAGTTACGAATGGGTTCTAGTAGTAAATGTGATGCCAAATGAGTTCCAGTTAATTGAAGTTTACTTTCAAAAGAAATCCAAACAGTTACGTCAGTTTGAGCCACCTTTCATCTCAGCGTTTTCCCTACATATCCTCAATGGTCCTGTGAGGTTCAGGTTATAAGCGTGCATCGGTTTAGGCGTTCAACGAGGCTTTGATTTAAGTTCCTGAATATCTTATGGTGTCTATATTGCATTAAAGCTTAAAGATGCAGTTTTTAGCCTTAAAATGCAGCTGGTTGGTTTGTGGTTTAACGTGGCACCCACCAATATTCCAGCTATATGGCGGCGGTCTGCAAATAATCGAGTCTTTAACAATCTAGTGATTAACAGCATGACCATCAATCTACGCAATTGGGATACAATGACATGTGTCGACCAAATCAGCGGACCTGACCACCCGACCCCGTTAGTCGCTTCTCATATTAAAGATATAATGCGTAGGATTTTCATTTTCAAACAACAAAAAAATGCTAGAAACAAAACTTGACAACAACTAACCATTGGTCACGACCAGAAGTTCAGACTCTTTGCGGTCAGCTGTATTTGTAGTTTGTCACGTAGACAGACCCTCATTCCTAAATGTCGATGGCTCTGGTTCCAGATCGGAGGAAGCAGGATGCTACCAGTGAGGTGGATGTCTCCCGAGAGTGTTAAATATGGCCGCTTTACCAGTGAGTCGGATGTATGGGCCTTTGGTGTGGTATTGTGGGAGATATTCAGCTGTGGTCGGCAACCCTACTACGGACATTCGAACGAGGAGGTGAGTCATACAGGAAATGCAATGCTTTAACATATTACGTTGAACAGTGCTACAGAAGTGCCTTATGAAATGTTGCGGCTGGTTAGCGATAGTTACGCGTCTATATCCTTCAAACACAAATTTTATTGTAATTCTGCATGGCCAGTATACATGTCACAACATTGTATCACACCCAAGTATTTGTGCAATTGTCATTAAGACTGTAGTATTTGAGCTGTAACTTTATGTAGGAAAGATTAATTATCAAGTACTAAAACTCACACTTGACATGAACCATCATATCCAATTGCGTAGATCGAGGCTCATGCTATTGATCACTGGACTGTCTGGTCCCGGGTGGATTGTTTACAGACCGCTACCACTTAGCTGGAACACTGCTGAGTGCGGTATTAAATAACAAGCAAAACGATTTTGTCATCAAAGCAACAGTTTGCATATATTGTTATTTGTACGTTATGTAAGTGGTCCATCAGACGGTAGTCTTTAGACGGTGGTCGTGGGTTCTAATCCCTGATTTGTCCAAATAAGCGTCCTTCCGAATTGAAGAATTGCATTTTGCCAAATTCATGTAACTTTTAGCATCCCCGTCCACTTATCAGGAACACAGCACGCTATGTTTCACATGTTATGTTTGAGACGACGTTTTAATAGTAAAGTACAGATTCTAGAACGTTTATTAGTTTAAGGATTGAGGGATCTGAACTCGGATTGTCACAGTCAGACACCTGTTTACCAGTCAACAAATGTCACCGAGCTAACCTACTCATCCACCGCGACTTTCAGGGCTAGATTTCCAAGACTGACGCTGACAGTGCGGGTTTGAATCCCTTAAACAATTATGGAATCTGTACTTTACTATCAAAGTGTATTCCCCAGTATAATATAAGTTTCCTTTGGTTACTTTCTAAAGAACACTGTATATTTACACTATACTTCATTAGCAAGTTCTGTTTATGATCGCCTCGAATAGCTGCTGATGCGGCATTCACTCACTTCTTTTCTGAAATATTAAAAAGGAACATGATTTGGGTGTAGCATGTGTTCTTGCACTCACAATCAGAGAAACGCAAACCTCAACGATTCGAAACACATTTTCATTCCAGGTTATTCGTTTTCTGGATGAAAAGATCTACCTGCAGCGCCCCGAGGACTGCCCGACTGCAATATACAATATCATGGTAGGCAGTTGGAAACAGGAGCCAAAGGAGAGGTTTACATTTGAAAAAATACACAGTTTATTAGTGGAATACAACAAAAAGGTGGTCCTCAACGAGGAAGAAGAGAAGTCAGTAGAGTCTGCTTCTATCGCTGAGGTAGTGGCGTAGGATTTGCACATAGTTTGCTTGCTTTGGGGGTTCATAGTATGCATATCAAGACTGAGAAATGGCACAATGATTTATGAGAGTTATCTTCTCTTGGTACCTCGTCCGATGATAAGATGAAGTTGACCTTTGGATGTCTTTGTCAGAAGTGATGTTTCTTTACGGCAAAATGACAATTGTGCTGTAAAATGACACCTATGTATGACGTGTTTATAATACGGCGAATGAAAACACACAAAAAAAGAATAATACTTGTTTGTTCATCGTTGTAGGCCAATGTGGCAATTATTCTACAGAGCAATGCATTTTGAAAGTAATGGACCTTTAAGCAATCAATCAATACACGTTATGAGGCATAAGTAGTCTTCCTACCATGACGTTTAACAACCTATTACCAAACCTATTTTCGGTCATGCAAGCGATTTGCTTCAACGGTGCATCTTTGCCTAATCATTTATGTCTTTGTCGCGCGAATTTTGAAAATCACATGTATCATATATATTGTTTCAAACAGCTTTTTATTAAACCATGTGCCAAAATTACACTGATATTAGTTTTGATGTGATAAGACCTACCTTGTTTTACAATGGCATGTATCATATGATGTAATGATGGATTTCATTTTTGATGAATTTGATATTCAAACTTTGCCATCCTTTGTATGGTGTTGATTAATCGTATGATTAGACAAATGATACAAAGTAGAATGTTAGGAAAACTGTCATTGCTGGGGTTTTTTTTAAAAGAAATATGTGTGACCTTTTACAAAATGGTCGTTTGCCGGTCGACTCATATAAGTCACCTAAACGTCATGTAACTATGACAAGTACGGTTTAAATCATATTCGCATGTATCATTAAGTTAAATTTGTTGACGGTACTTTACAAACAGAATCTAAGATAATATCCACATTTTTTATGAAGCGTTCCATTTCAGTATCGGTTTGTGTGACACACATACTTGAAGCACATCGGCAAATTGTCATGTACCATTATATGCAATAAAGATTGTTATTTCGAAAGTTTACGAGATTGAGAACATATTAAAGGGACAAGTAAGATAATTTTTCATGAATTTCTGTAACGTTCGCTACACACACAATGTTTTGTCTTTAATATTGTCTTTGATTATAAAGTCCCGTATATGGTTCAGCACATTTTGCACTCCTGTACAGATAAACATGTCTTTGTGAACTAGATTTGTTTATATTCAATACATGTTTCATGGTGAAAATAACCAATTTTGTTTCTGTTGAAATTGGTACATGGTAGTTTCAGCACCTTTTCATCCTTTTTTATCTGTATTTGGACAATGACTTCACACGTCACGAGTGAACAAACGTAACAACTAACAATTGTCAGTTGTTTAATGGCATCACCAATACGTCATAAGACAATATGGACGCCACTGAACAAGCGGATACCGTCCGAAGGAACGCAATGTGATTTGCATTGCAGATGAGTCGAAATGTTTGTCATTGAAATGCTTAGATTGTACTGACTTGACTTCTACATGATATATTATAACATTCTTTCCTCTCATTATTATATTTAACAAACAATATTCCTCTTAACCGGCAACATTTTCCTCATATATAATGACAGATGTCAAAACATGTACATATTTTAAATGGTGTACATAGACTATTAGTCGATGTGATGTATCACAATAGTACAGTTTCAAGAAATGTATCACTTACTACAACTTTCACGCTCACTTTTATGTTCTGATTGTTTCCATCATTTTAGAGCATCCACCTTATTTTCAGAAGCCCGTTTTTCTAATCTTAAAACAAAGGCATCCACGGCAAACCCCCCATAGTTATTAATTCAATGAATAGGAAACAGGTGATGTTCACGATATTGCACCAATGTATAGATATGAACCGACAACGGTGTAAAACTAGTTCACTTGTATCGTTCTAAACTTGCCTCATTTGGCTCCGAGAGCAGTAGAAATAAACTTTACCCGTAACGTTCTCAATTTTAATATATCTGTGTGCAAAATGGTGTATTTTTCAGATCATGACCATACAAAGTGTGGAGCTTCCTATTTGTAATCCTATGTGTATATTTGTCTTTCTCTAGGATGTGTTCGACATTATCGATGTATCCACATAAGACGCTGTTAAAAACAGTACACCAGAACATACAAGAGGTATATGGTTGTCCTTCCAAAACCTGATCGCTGAGAGAAACTATAGGTGTCCTGTTAATAAGAGAACGTTTTAACGTGCCAGCTTACATGCAATAAGAACATATTTCATGATTGTGATTTTGGGACTATATGTTCATAATTTCAGGATCCTTGTTAGGAAGTGTTCTAAAATGTCTAAATTGTCATTTATGTTAGTTGTCAGTCGTTTTAATGGTTCCTTCCCGTTACATATCCACCAATAAATTTGATATTTAATTTTCAGAGACATTTTTGATGTTAGAACTATGTTTCATGTACATTTTGTACATATTTTCTGTAAATATACATGTATATATAACATTTATGTTGTTTTGCATTTCGTGCCATATTACCCTATTAGTATAATACTGTGTCATGTTTGTGGGCAGTTCGTAAGGGTAACAATGCTTTGAATTATGTGTTGGACTTGAGATGTGTTATACATAGCGGCTAACGATTAAATTAAAGCGGACAATGCTATTTACATACAGAGGACCAAGCAAAAGTAGTCTCCTATGTGATTCCAACAACACCATCAAACTGTGTTAATGAGCCAATGCCACTTGGTGCGGCTAACGATTAAATTAAAGCGGACAATGCTATTCACATACAGAGGACCAAGCAAAAGTAGTCTCCTATGTGATTCCAACAACACCATCAAACTGTGTTAATGAGCCAATGCCACTTGGTGCGGCTAACGATTAAATTAAAGCGGACAATGCTATTTACATACAGAGGACCAAGCAAAAGTAGTCTCCTATGTGATTCCAACAACACCATCAGACTGTGTTAATGAGCCAATGCCACTTGGTGCGGCTAACGATTAAATTAAAGCGGACAATGCTATTTACATACAGAGGACCAAGCAAAAGTAGTCTCCTATGTGATTCCAACAACACCATCAAACTGTGTTAATGAGCCAATGCCACTTGGTGCGGCTAACGATTAAATTAAAGCGGACAATGCTATTCACATACAGAGGACCAAGCAAAAGTAGTCTCCTATGTGATTCCAACAACACCATCAAACTGTGTTAATGAGCCAATGCCACTTGGTGCGGCTAACGATTAAATTAAAGCGGACAATGCTATTCACATACAGAGGACCAAGCAAAAGTAGTCTCCTATGTGATTCCAACAACACCATCAGACTGTGTTAATGAGCCAATGCCACTTGGTGCGGCTAACGATTAAATTAAAGCGGACAATGCTATTTACATACAGAGGACCAAGCAAAAGTAGTTTCCTATGTGATTCCAACAACACCATCAAACTGTGTTAATGAGCCAATGCCACTTGGTGCGGCTAACGATTAAATTAAAGCGGACAATGCTATTCACATACAGAGGACCAAGCAAAAGTAGTCTCCTATGTGATTCCAACAACACCATCAAACTGTGTTAATGAGCCAATGCCACTTGGTGCGGCTAACGATTAAATTAAAGCGGACAATGCTATTTACATACAGAGGACCAAGCAAAAGTAGTTTCCTATGTGATTCCAACAACACCATCAAACTGTGTTAATGAGCCAATGCCACTTGGTGCGGCTAACGATTAAATTAAAGCGGACAATGCTATTCACATACAGAGGACCAAGCAAAAGTAGTCTCCTATGTGATTCCAACAACACCATCAAACTGTGTTAATGAGCCAATGCCACTTGGTGCGGCTAACGATTAAATTAAAGCGGACAATGCTATTTACATACAGAGGACCAAGCAAAAGTAGTTTCCTATGTGATTCCAACAACACCATCAAACTGTGTTAATGAGCCAATGCCACTTGGTGCGGCTAACGATTAAATTAAAGCGGACAATGCTATTTACATACAGAGGACCAAGCAAAAGTAGTCTCCTATGTGATTCCAACAACACCATCAGACTGTGTTAATGAGCCAATGCCACTTGGTGCGGCTAACGATTAAATTAAAGCGGACAATGCTATTTACATACAGAGGACCAAGCAAAAGTAGTCTCCTATGTGATTCCAACAACACCATCAAACTGTGTTAATGAGCCAATGCCACTTGGTGCGGCTAACGATTAAATTAAAGCGGACAATGCTATTTACATACAGAGGACCAAGCAAAAGTAGTCTCCTATGTGATTCCAACAACACCATCAGACTGTGTTAATGAGCCAATGCCACTTGGTGCGGCTAACGATTAAATTAAAGCGGACAATGCTATTTACATACAGAGGACCAAGCAAAAGTAGTCTCCTATGTGATTCCAACAACACCATCAAACTGTGTTAATGAGCCAATGCCACTTGGTGCGGCTAACGATTAAATTAAAGCGGACAATGCTATTTACATACAGAGGACCAAGCAAAAGTAGTCTCCTATGTGATTCCAACAACACCATCAGACTGTGTTAATGAGCCAATGCCACTTGGTGCGGCTAACGATTAAATTAAAGCGGACAATGCTATTCACATACAGAGGACCAAGCAAAAGTAGTCTCCACCATCAAACTGTGTTAATGAGCCAATGCCACTTGGTGCGGCTAACGATTAAATTAAAGCGGACAATGCTATTTACATACAGAGGACCAAGCAAAAGTAGTCTCCTATGTGATTCCAACAACACCATCAGACTGTGTTAATGAGCCAATGCCACTTGGTGCGGCTAACGATTAAATTAAAGCGGACAATGCTATTCACATACAGAGGACCAAGCAAAAGTAGTCTCCTATGTGATTCCAACAACACCATCAAACTGTGTTAATGAGCCAATGCCACTTGGTGCGGCTAACGATTAAATTAAAGCGGACAATGCTATTCACATACAGAGGACCAAGCAAAAGTAGTCTCCTATGTGATTCCAACAACACCATCAGACTGTGTTAATGAGCCAATGCCACTTGGTGCTGATACCTGTAGTCGGCGAAAAGGTTCACTACGAGTGACACCTTTACGGGCAGTTGTTTGTCACAAATGTGTCGAAATTGGAAGTGTCCCTCGCATAAACGTTTATTGAACCCTTGTTACTTGCAACCAAGTTCAAACAACGTTTCAAAAGAGTCGCATACACTAGTCACTACTTAATAATTTGTGCTTTGCAGTATTTTGCCATAACAAAAAACAAGGTGTGTAAATGTAATATAGACATCGTAATGGAAGATGTCGTTGGATGTTTTATTTTTTGGGGGTTTTTTTTGTTTGGTTATTGTTTGGGTGAAAAGGCTTACAACTTCAGCATGAGTTAACTTATGATGAAATTGAATTCGTTCGATTTGTGCTAAAAGTTCTATTTTGAGAAGTAACAAGAAATCACAGGAGAGAATGAAAATAGCAATTGATTTGTAACGCATTAATGATTTCATGAATCTTTTTTGTATTCGGAGCTTTATAATAACAGAAATAAAAGCCATTAATGCCATGAATATGTACAGTTGTTATCAAGTTATATACACGTTCGAATACAAAGTTGTAGGGTGTTGTTAGTCGTTGAAGGTCACATTAGTATGGTGGTTGCATCAGCAGTGATAATTGATCTTGCCATCTACACTGTTCAGTGCTCAAGTGAAACACAAAATATTTTCTGACAGTTATCACTCAAACTAAATATGTTGACAGTATATTCTGAATGCCAAAACATAACTACACTGATACATAAGGAGTCATTCATAGTTACATTGACATATTTCATTTCTGCACAATGCATTTCATATCTGAAAATATAAGGAGCTTTCGGCAAATTTATGTTATGCATTATTCTCCAGTTCAGTATTAATATTGATAATATCATTGTGGGCAAATATGCCTTTTCTCGATCAATACGTTGACGTGCCCGAAAAGTCAACTTTGCTATATTACATTCAATGGAAAATTTTTCATGTTTAACCATAGGGTGCCCATATGCTATGACATGTCATGTGGCCAACATATTTGCTTGGAGTATTCCATGGCGTTTTCGTTTGGCTTTGTCACATACACAATTTGGCTCACCTTGGTAATAGCATGTGCTACTGTGATTAAATCCAGGATACAATTTGTATTTTTGTTGAAAGGCAAGAATACTGATTCTTGGGGCAGTTTTACACCGACTACCAGTTTAGTTTTCATCAGTAAAATGTACGTATGAAATAATAACTCAACATCTTCTGGTTCCATTCATTTTCAAGGCTTAAAGCATTATCATAAAACGTCCATTTAAATTTCAAACCACAATCAATTTTTATTGTCAGTGTCTGCATTTACTGTGTTTTGAGTTTGCTTTGTCAATCTTGGTATCGACATATTTTATACTTTACTTTTTCATATTCACCGGGTATCTCATAGTTTAGCCATGTTCATTTACATTTTCATGTAATGTAACCCGACTTTTGTTATTTATAGTGATACCTTTACAGGTCAAGATGGCATGTTTCAAGACTGCTTCTTGTATTCCCTTCATCTGATGAAAGAAATAGTCTTGGAACGTCGTGGCAAAGAATTATCCTAAAAGAAAGATTTATATAAGTTTTTGGTTCTGTGTTCTTCCATCTTTGGTATAAATGATGGTGAGGGTTTACCATTTAGAACTGAAAGGATGAAAAAAAATATGTTACTTTTTATTTTATTATTACTTTTATTAATGTTATTTTTTTGCATGTAATGCGGACATCTCTTTAACGCTATGGGTCTTGTTGAATTAACTTGTTATAGTATGTTATGAAATTGTGTATATGTATATACATTAAAGCAGATTAGTCACAATATCGTATTGTATACTGTCTGTGCTCATAGAATCTTTGGCGACTTTCCAAAGTCTCACTCAAGTAACATATACATGTGCCCAATAAAGACATTATTATCATATATCGTCTTTTTTATATTTGAACGTGGAAGACTGTATATTCTGTATATCCCGTGTTGTCCTACTATGAAGCTAAATCACCTTATCAGATACATTCGATGAACAAATATCAATCAATCATTTCATCTGCTGCATGCTTCAAATACTTTGTCTTACATAATAAATGAACGTCTGTGTACACATGTCAGTTTATTGTACGAGTATGTTTCGTGTTTAAGAGAAAGGGGTAGTGGGTGGCCTAGACGTTAAAGCGTTCGTTCGTCACGCCAAGGACCCGGGTTCGATTCCCAACATGGGTACAGTGTATGAAATCAATTCTGGTGTACCCCACCGTGATGTTGCTGGAATATTTGTTAAAGCAAGAAAAGGCATATTTGCCCACAACTCACTCACTTACTCGGAAGAAATAATGCAGATTGAATACTAGTATGTCACATAACAAGTACTTTTTAAATGGATAATTATGTCAAGGATTATGTGCCATATTGTGGCGTTTCCAAAGGCATAGTCTGTACGCATCATTTAAGTCCATTCAAGACCAATCAGTATGTTTCATTTCGTGTATTACGGAACATTCGATGTCTATTATGTGATGTATTGTAGCTGTTCAAAGGACCTTCTCAATCGATATGTATAATTACGTTCCGTATTGTTCATGTTCCTAAGTCAGTTAATATGTATTATTTGTAGTACTAGTGCAGTTCCAAAATCAATCAATACGTATAGTTTGTTAAGAGTAACAAATCCAAGGTCACTCGAAAGTTATTATTTGTCGCAGAGTGGCAATTCAAGGTCACGCGCCATGTACCACTTGACGTATTGTTGCAGTGGCAAGGTAATTCAGTATGTACCATTTGACCTAGTATAGCATTTCTTAGGCCCCCAACACGTAATATTGGCCGTATTGTAGCAGTTTCAAGGCCAATCAATATGTAATGTGTGCCTTGTTAAGCATTTTGAACAACACGTATCATGTGCAATATTGCTTTCGAAACCAATCAACTCGCAATATTTTTTTTTGGCTTATGACGAATTTGATGATGTTTTGATCACGGTTAGGTCTATTTTCCGCATTTTGTCATGATACACATGAAGATATGACTCTACACTGCACACACGAAACATAAACTAACAGTGTTCCTTCTACCTACTGAGCAGGGCGTATGCATGTGATTTTCACGCGGATATTTAATATACTTTCATACACATCACTAAGAACACAGAGGCCTGATTTGTCACATCGAAACCATTTTGGAAAAGCCCCATGAGAAGCGAACACGAACCCACAGCATTTGTTTAAGACACATGGAACCGCTTTACTTGGATGTGGACTTGGATAGGTGCAAACAATGAGCCAACAAATGAAATTATAACACTGAGTCTAAATTCGTACTATGATGAATACACGAGAGGCAATTGACTTTTTTGAACTCACAGAATGTCAAGTCCTCCATCTCACGCAGAGCATAAGAGCTGTGAACACAGAAGCTGATTAAGATTGATTATACTGGCCGCGATCCCAAGAGAACCACATTTGAGTGATAATTCGTCTTGACACATATCGGCGTGCTTTCAGGGTGAGGAACTCACCCAATTAAAGGACCACCAGTGAAATCATGGGCTCATAGTCTAAATATTTGTTTTGGTTGTTCTTGGTGTTATTTCATAAGAAATTCAAAGGTTTCAACCTGTGTCCTAACAGTCAATCGTATTTGCGATGTGATATGCCAGCCTTATGTTTGTTGGTGTAAAAACCAGCACTAACAATCTATTCATATGCATACTGTGTGCTTACGATATGAAACTGAGAATACTAAACCCTGACCTGCACACCGGCAAATTTAGGTTTCAGATTCCAATATTTCGAAATTACCATCAATTTCAAACAGATCCCCTGTCACACCGCGAGACATTGTGAGTAAGATAGGATCACTTTAAACAAGATTTGTGGATGAAGATTGTTTTTTCATCATTCCCTTTCAATCCGTTCATCAACGCCCCGGGGGTATTGTCTGGATTTACAAAAGAAGCACAGCTCCTTCTCAAGGAAACATCATGATTAATCAGGTCCGGACAGACGACACAGAGGTCATGACCTTGATATGAAACTCGATGAATCAAAATGGCGGCCGACGTCCCATCTCGCCTCCCCATACTCCCTCGAAAAGCGAGTGACAAGAGATCCCCGTGTTGAAAGATGAGAATTGATTGGTCTCGAGTTACACAAACCGAAATAATGAATGATCCCTACGAGTTCTGACAAAGGGAGGAAGGATTCAATTAAAGGGAAATAACTCCCTGTCAGAGAAAACTCCCAATTTGCCTGCAAGCATGGAATGTTGTAACTTCTTAGTCCTCCATCGGATACGTCAGTAATCTTTGATTTCAGTGATTGAATTAATGGTTGAGAATCAAGAAGGAAGGATGGGTCTACAGCCCGTCCTAATTGCTTCGTCTACCTCCAATTTGATACCAAATACCTCAGCAATTTTCTCTGACTCCGTGCCTCGCGTTAGCAATGGTGGTTACTGTTTATGGATTTCCCACTGCATGGGCTCTTGGGGTTAGAATATCTATACACCTACAAATGGTTAGCCTCCATTTACTGCAGGTCCTGGTTTAGGTTGGCGCTAAGAGGTTAGACGCTAGCATTGTGACTGTAATGGATGGGCAAGTTACAAATGTCCTCATTTCTTATTTCTTGTTCGAAATTACAGTTTGAGATACACAACACTTTGTTCATATCTTTAAGTTCAAAACATTATGTTGATATCTTTGTTCTTGGTCACGTATGTGATCGCCTGGGACTTTGTTACATTCGTCATTGCATCCAATTCAGGACAGCAATCGTCCAAATATTTCTAAAAACTATATAGCGTCATTTATATGACGCTAATGTGCAGTCTTAATCTCTCTCACTACTGCAGTGTACATTGACTTGTCAGCCACCCTGTTCTTGTTTCAGTTCCATCAATTATTGTATATGGCATTTATAGTCTTCGCCTTCGCCTGTCCAATGTTGTCAAAAACTGTATGTATGTGTGTTCACATCTATACAACCACATTATCTATTGGGTGGGTCATTGGACTTTCGATGTAACCTATTACTTATATTGGGCATCCACTTCAGTGTAAGAGGGCGTCTACATGTCATAGCTAAACCGAAGACTAAGTAGGAGTCTAAAAAGTCACTCTAGGGATGCTCTCAAGTATGAGTAATTTCAAAATACTTCACTGTGGGCTAAATGATGGATCAGTTTACGATTTTCTTCACAAGTATCTGCCTTCCCTCTATGGTTTCTGCCAATTCAGGTTTGTTTCCTTTCCAACAGTGAGTGGGTGAGTGAGTTTGGTTTTACGCTGCCCTCAGCAGTATTCCAGCTATGAGCGGTCTGTAAGTAATCGAGTCTGGACCAGACAATCCAGTGATCAACAGCATGAACATCGACCTTAGATCCTGTTGGTCGCCTCTGCATGGGTTCCGGAGATCAATTCTAACCCGGCATAACACCTTTCCAACAAGAAAGGCAGGGAGTTACTGAGGGTTGTTTTAGAACCGGTATCATATGGTGCTGAACAATAGGCAGAGCGAACCGGGACTGACAATCATATACTTGTGGAATGCCCTAGGGGCACAACTCTTTTCTGAAATCCCTTGGCCACTTATGTAAGATCATTTATTGGATCCTAAGCTAAATGAAGCCATTACTGTACAGTTCATATGACACAGAATTTGGATGCTTCTAGGAAATGATGAGTAATCAATGTAAAGGAGAAGAGTAAATAATTTTAAAGGTGAAGAGTAATCAATGTTAAAGGAGAAGAGTAATCAGTGTTAAAGGTGAAGAGTAATTAATTGTAAAGGTGAAGAGCAATCAATGTGAAAGGAGAAGAGCAATCAATGTTAATGGTGAAGAGTAACCAGTGTTATCAATGTTAAAGGTGAAGGTAATCAGTCTTTAAGGGGAAGATTAATCATCTTGCAAAGATAAATTAAACAGCTGTCAGTTCCGAATAATTAAAGTTTTACAAATGGATATGACTGTACAATGCATACAGGAAGAGACAAATCATCAGCTGTTTCCAAAACTATATCACGAACTTTTCGTTTTACATAAAACACAGAAATCAGAAGTCTGATATTTCATGAGGCATAATCTATGAATACGTTGACTGGAAGTGTTAGACTCTGAATAGTCCATGACTATATATTTCCTGCATGATACGTTAACATCTCGCGAATGAACAGTCCCTAGTATGGTGATCACCTTCAGTTTTTGGCGGTCTATAGCCTGCTTTTATATTGTATCGTCCTCTATAGTTAAACTGTTTTAGATTTAATTACTAGATTACTTAGTAACTACTATTAGATTTAATATCTATCCGTGATAATCTAGTTGTTTTACTGTCCTTTGTTGACAGATGTTTACATTGACAATTATGTAAAACATTAATGGTTCCCGTCGCGATATGGCTGAAATATTGCCGATGTCACGTAAGATATTAGCTCACTCACTCACGAATGAGGATGATTTTCATAACAGGATGAACAACAAATTTTTACGAGACTTCAAGAACGAGACTTCCAGATCTTGACCTCCACATTCCCTTGCATACCGCCGGGAGCCAATGGCGTGGAATAAATATGGAATCGTCATTTATGATTGCAAAACTAAGGAATGCACACGATCGACTCTGCGCTTTCAGTGACAGCGGTCGTCAGCAATTCTGAAGTGATCTATCGATCTCCTGGAACGACACCTGTGTAATCATATAACGATCAGCCAATTATGCAGTGGTGATGAACGTGTAATGTCAACATATTCTTTCCCGCCGTTTTCATATGTCGGTCGTATTGATGTCGAGTCGTCGAGGTCAACGTATTTGCCCAGGACTCTAACGAACCAGTTCCTAAAACTTCATTTTGCCATCGGATACATACAGAGCACCCTGTAGGAAGACGTTTCTGTTGGTCGTATTGTCATTTACTTCTCCATGTCGTATCTTGTTTGTGAAAGCTTGTCCCTGCTCTGGTTTATAAAGCGTCTGTACACAGAGCGGAAACTCGATAGTTCGATCCCACAGCCGTGTGATACTAAATAGACGTTAACGTGTGTTTCTTATTGTTACCCTGCCTGTAACTGGACGGGCATACCCTTGATACCTGGAGGAAAAATACACACACACACACACACACACACACACACACACACACACACACACACACACACACACACACACACACACACACACACACACACACACACACAAACATCGAAATGTCAGGAAAAGGAGTTACAACCTTAGTCATGAGTTCGCTCGTCATGCCGAAGGCACACCTTCGATTCCACATATGGGTATACTATGTAAAGCCCATACCTGGTGATTTTGCACTGATATTGCTGGACTATCTCTGAATGCGGCGTAAAACAAATGACTCATCATTCACTGGATGTGGAAAAGGTGATGAAATCTTAGTTACTTATCGGCGAAACTAAGTTCCCGAAATCTTGGAATGGACACTGAAGTAAAGTTGTGGTTCAGTTAAAACGGTTGTTGGTTAAGAAGTTGGGATGAATGAATTTTCTTTTGCAGATACAATGTATGTGGTGTACAAGGAAAGCTGTTTCCGTGGATAGTTCTGATCTGCACTCTTCGTGAAACATAAAGTGACCATCATCCAGTTGATTTTTTGTTGTTGTTGTTTATTTTAGAATTTAAGATACAAATGACATTTATAGAAGTGGCATCATACAGGAAATATAGCAGCCGTATTTTCAAATACATATGGTCATGTATGAAGCAGTCAGCGAATACAATACAAAGAATTCGATGAGACTTTCCCTCACAACACGTTTGAGCACACGTTACCTGAAGTATCCAACTTGGTTACTGTATACCTGAAACGAGTGAGAAACGGGAGGAAACTTATCTAATAAATACAACTCGCAGCTCGAATTTCTAGCATAGCAGCCTTGACCACCTATCATGTGCTTGGTTTCATTCAAGAGAGACAACTCCGTAAGTCCTTTGTCATTCGTTTGTGAAGAATTATCCCCCTTTGTTTACTTGCTACCAGACGACAGTTTCACTGACCCTCGGTAGAGAAGAGAAAGTTGGTTTTAGAGCATTATAACTAGGCCATCAGATCAGGTCAAGTGATTTCAGGTAGACCAGGCATCCCTTGTCCACTGTTTATCGTGTTTTGAAAAATATTGCAAATGGATACGGCACTGAGCACTAGGTGCCCAGAAAACTGACTGTCGGTGATAGGAGGCGATGTGGTATTGTTGTTTCTAAAAACAAATGAAGGAGGTCAGAACATTAAAGGCTGGATATGACTGATGGAGGAACTGTAGCTGTCTGTATGGAGACAATTAGAACTGAGCTGCATGTAAAGTGTTGGCAGAAAAGTCGAGGAATCCCATCACCGATCGTGGAGCCTGAACAGAAGGTGTTGAACTTGTGCTTACAGCATTGGGACAATGTGGTGAAAGTTAAGTGTGGCTGTTTCCTAGTGCACTGAAATTCTGGGCCAAACAAAGTTTACTACTTTTGTATCAGCGCCCAAAGTACAATCCAACTGCCCAAAATATATTGATAATCAAATACATACAAAATCTACACATACGCACAACGTAATAAACGAAAATGCTACAGTGCAACGTTTTTTTTTGAGATGCATCTTATGATCCCATATGAGAGCAGTATCCCAATATGGTTTCATAACAAAGATCAACTCTTCCAGACCTTTGCATTCACAGACCGTTAAACAAACCGTCAGTTCTAAATCATTGGCACAGTTCGCACATTTTAAACGTGTGTATTCTGAATTGTCCAAGCATCAACCATATTCCTTGAACTTCTTGCCAGGCAGATGTTTAGGGGTTTGTTTTACATAAATTGCATATCTGCTCGTTTGTTACATTTCATTCGTTGATTTTCATGTTGAACAGTAAATATATTGAAACATACATATTTACACATGTTCGCCAGAGACCGGTCAGGTATAGACACTTCAAGGAACAATCCTCCATCACTCACGCGTATATGTACTCATCCGCATGGCAAAGACTCATATTCTATTTAGTTCAAACGTGTGACCAATAATTCTGAGCAAACGTTATTACAAACAGTTGGATGATCGTGTATCGATACCAAAGTACGTGAGCGTTTGGTCTTTTCTCCATCCTAAATGATAACTGAGATAGTGACATGAAGGTATTTTCACAATCTCGTTTCGTTTTTCAAAGCATCAATATCTACTGCATGGGGGTGAGATGGCATGTTAACGTCTACAGGAGCTTCAGAGGGCCTTGCTTTTGCAGCATGCTTCGCTGAAACTCGTCTTCTCTGTGGCGGTCTTCTTAGCTTTGATTGGGACGAAAGTTCCTCAGATATGACATCATTCCTTCGGTCGAGTTCCCAGACGCTTGTACGACTGTTGATATGGACTACAGCAGCTGACGAATTTGTTTCGTCATACACTCTTTGAACAGATGTAGATGCATATGTTTCTTTAACGGAAGTTTGATGTATATCCGCGTCTGAAGACGAGCCACTGGATGAACCTGACAAATGATCAGATACTGTGCTCTTGATGTTCTGCCTCCTTTTCCCACTTGTCTCTCTGTTGCTGTCATTTATTCTCTTCATGACCTGCTTCACAAAAGCTTCTGTTGTTCTCACTTTCTTTGCGATGTGTGCTATAGACAACGTCTCTGTTGGCGACCGTTGTTGCCCATCCACTTCATCCCTCCCTTCTCCCAGTCTCCTACAAACATCGACAAAATCCTTCCCAAGACTTTGCCTCTTACCACCAAGTTCATCAGAAATCTTTCTGTCTCCCCAGATCGACTTCCTGTGTAAGGTCTTCAGATGATGTGATGTTATACACTTAATAACCTTAATGGCAGCAACATCATCGCGCATGTCTTCACTCCTCTGCGACTTTTGTCGAATGTTTGTTGTTGAAATTATATGAACAAATGTCGAGAATCGGTGGATCAGCATTGCTGTGAACTGTATCACAAGCAGTACACCGAAAACAACCATAAATGTAACTGAAATAGGCTCGAAGTCTTCCCCGACGAACCTTACACTTTTACAAGGAAGACCTACGGTGAGCTGTGCGTTCATTTGAAGCGTAATGACAAGAACGATGAGAAGACTGTTTGCCACAAGAAACAACAGGCAAGACTTATTTCTGAGTTCTTTTAAGTCTCTCCTGATTTGGTCCTGATATTCAGGTTGGGCAGTTTGGGGTTGTAAGTATTTTGTAATGAGTTCTTTCCAGAATCTGTCTTCGCTGTCGTCCACCTTTGCTTTAACGAATCGTTCCTTTGAAGGGTGAGAAGGGAACATGTACACCCTGTCGTGAGGCTCACCATCCACTATAATAATGAGAAATATTTATACAAATCAATCAATATGTACACATGTTTCCAAGATGGTATGAAAGAAATGTTCATGAAAAAAGCACATATGGATTGTCTTTCTATGTAGATTTGTATCCAATATGATCCAATTTAAAGAAGGCACCTTACATTTTTGTAATATATTTACCAATGTGTTAAACGGTGACAACACACAGTTAGATACCATACTGACCTTGATCACGACTCTGTTCCAGAATCTTTTGAATATTATTCAACTTATCCAATATACTTTTGTTTTCCTCTGGAGCCAAACACATGCATCGGCAGAGAGAATGCCATCGAGACCATACTGACTGGAGTTGTCTCCCCTGGTTACCGCTGTCTTGCTCGGGTTTGGTTGGCAGTTTTCCTTCTCGTGTTCCCCACGAGATGCTGTTAAGGTTACACAAGGAGTAAATGACCATCAACATTGACATTGTCGGGGTGAAGAAGAAGTAAATGACACCAGCGAAGATGCAGCTGAATTCTTGCGGATGAAGAAGAGCAGACACAAAGAATATCCCCAGGATGGTGATGAGAAAGATAGTGGTCATGGAACAGTAGCCATGCTTATCTGCTTGAAGGACAAGCCCTACCAGTACCATCATCATCAGCAACATGTACAAGATGCAGAGGACGCCAGCCACCTTGATCTAGGAAGGAAACAACATAGCCAGATTACACAATCGAAACGTACAAAACAACCTTCTGGTTAAGACAGGCATTGATCAGTCAAGTGTAACTGCTGGAAAATATTATGAAAACAAACAGAAAAACCATATGTCAGTGTTGCGTGGGTCTTCTTTGAAAACATGGTATGTTTATATTCTGTATACAATGGAGAATACGCGTGAGGATCCGGGTGAGAAGTGATCTTCTAAAACCAATGATTGTCGTAAGAGGCGACAAACAGAACTTGGATGGTCAGGCTCGCTGACTTGGCTGACGCGTCATCCTATCCCATTTGTGTAGAACGATGCTCATGATCTTTATCACTAGATTGTCCTGTCCAGATTATTTACAGACCGCCGCCAGATAGGTAGAATATTGCCGCGTGCGGCGTTAAACAACCAACCAACCCACTAGACAGAAACCACCCTCACGTTTATGATTCCTGTCTTACCCTCTTATGAACACAAACATACTAAAATAATTACCTGTGTTTTGGCTTGAGTGTACAGACAGACCGCTATGAAGACACCAACCGGAATTAGATTGAATATGAGGGCTCCATACAGGGGTATCCCAGGAAAGGCTACGTTGATGGCTCCAATGATCAAAAGAAAGATGGTTCCAGGAGTCAAGAGAAGGCATACCATCAGTGCCGCTTCATATATTAGAAAGAGTGAGGATATATTCTTGTTCAGCTTTGTCAGGTGCCTCCAACCCTGTCAAAAAGCATGGGAATTCTTTAATGGTTTATGGTTTGGCAACATCTATTAGTAGACAGAATGACCTCTAACTGAATTTGCAATATGTTTGTTTAAATATACTCTTAGCACGAAGGCAGCCACAATGACTTTGCTGATGATTAATTAGTGGATGCAGTTTATGGAATGCACACCATACCATATCACTGCAGGGGACACCAGAAATGGGCTTCATACGTTATACACATGTGGGGAATCGAACCCAGGCCTTCGGCGTGAAGAGCAAACGATTTAATTATTAGACTACCCCACCGCCCCATCACCGCTGATAAAACTGTGAAAACAAACTAACACTTAACAAGTCGATCATGTTTGCGATTGTTGACGGATTCCACCGTTTTCGTTGGTTGAGGAACTCGCCAAATCCTTCTGGAGCAAACGTGAATGAATCGGAAGCAGCACAGTATTCGATTTTATGTCCTCGTTGAAGCAACAAGGTACACAACCATCGATCCTCACCTGTATAGATACAAAGACAAATTTTGGAGTTCATGCTTGATGTGGATCTTTGATGTCGTGCTAAAGAAGGCTTTTGATTCGGTGGAACTATTGTGCATAATACGTTACAGAATGTTTCCGTCCATGACGTAAAGAGTGTGTGATTGACTTTGAATTTAGAAAAGTGATAGCTAGTATCTATTTTATCATACAAAGGTACAAAATGGGTTATATGTTTCAACTGGAGATAAGCCATTTACACTGCCGTTAAAATGTGAGTGAGTTTAGTTTTACGCCGCTCCCGGCAACACTTCCGCTATATGGTCTGTAAATAATCGGATCATCGGACAATCCAGGGATCAATAGCATGGACACAGATCTGCGTAAATGGAATTCGACAACGTGTGTCAACCAGCGTGCCGGACCACCCGATCCCGTTAGTTGCCTCTTACAACAAGCATGGGTTACTGAAGATAAAATTCTTCACGGGTCACGGGTTCATTTAATGAACCATGTTAATAGATATGAGGATTCTATCATATACTGAACACACCTCACCGTTTACATGTGGGTTCATCTGAAGCATAATGATAAGAACGAGAAGAAGACTGTTTGCCACAAGAAACAACAGGTACGACTTCTTTCTTAGTTCATTTAAGTCTCTCTTGATTTGGCAGAGTTGGCTACCATTGTAAAGAGTGAAATAAAACGTATTGACAAGTAACCAAGGTAGCATTCGCATTAGTACCTTGATCGTACTGGACAAAATGTCTAGCTTCAGTTGACATGGTGGCATATTTCCGTATGACATCCTTGGATGTAAGTGCAGAGGCTCTGTACAGACTAAAACACCCAGGGCTACAGAGAACACAGCCTGTAACATGCTCTGTTGCCTTCTGCAGCCAATGACTCACAGCATACTCGAACTTCTGGTACCACAGAATTGGACCTGTTCAAAGATTGAAAACTCATTTAAACTCATTTTCATATATTACTGATCTGTCTGTCATTGGGGAACATTTTAAAACAAACTGGAAACAAACACTAACAAATGTGTGGTGCAAGATGAGTGTCAAAATCAATGTTCTAAGTGATTTCTCGACCTTCTTGAAAAAACGTCAAAATCAAGAATGGAACCCCATGCACGTGTATGGGGCTACTGCGTTGTGCGCGTGCATACACGCGTATTGTGTTTAGGGGTGGTAATAGGGGAAATGGCGGTGCGTTCATAAGATGTCTGTCCTTGAAACGTTTGTAAGCGTTTACACTTCCTATCCAGATTGAAAGTTCATTATCCCCTACCATTTTTGAAGAATACATGTTCTTTAGACACTGGTGCTACCACCTCAAGTATACATGGACAGTGAAGGCTTAGGGTTGACATCAGATGTTTACCGGTTCCTGTTCCAATTGGATGTATCCTTCCACAAGCTGCCCCTACATCTGGGTCTCGCTTCATCCGGTCCAACAACATCTTCACAGCACCATCCTGAAAGTCCACATCCCCATCCAAGGCTAGCAGAAAGATATTGTTTAGTATATCCTCTTTCTTGTATCGGAATCCGAGGAGGTAGTAAAGATACATTACCTGGAAAGTCAAAAAAGATTTACATGCGTGGTAAACAGTTAAAGTGTCTTGCATGTATTTGTGGTGGTGCAACCTGGTGATAGCCTACTGTAGTCTATCCTCGAATATCTGATGATCACGACTCTCTTCTTAATTGATATTTCAAACAGTAATCTTTTGCATACAAATGTGGAACACCAAAGCACACCAAAAATGTAACAAATACTACAACACTCTACGTCATTCTTGAAACAAATGTACCATTGCTTTTGTACAAGTATAGTCTTATATTTGGTCAAGACTGGACAGGTCGACGAGGTAATCCGACTGCAGCAGCGTCAGACATTACGCCCTAAGAGGTTGGATGGATGATGATAATAGGATTGCTATGTCTGATCTTGTGGTATTATCATCACGGTATGTATACTGCGTCAGTATTGCTTTCATTTATTTGGAAGGACAAAACCAACAAACGAATTTACTAATGTTACATAAATCCAATAATGTTCGCTTGCACACCTGACTCCATCGTTTCTTATTTCTGATTTTGGTTTTGTCCTTCAAGTGGGCCGTCAGGACCGTTTCTCTAACTCCTGGTAATTTCCAGGCGAGTTTTCCTCCATAGGGAGTTGGACGATAAGACGCTTTGGTTGTTTTTCTGAAACGCGAATAGTGGAATTGTTAGTACGAACTTGTGCTCAGTATTCTCAGAGGTTTAGCAAAGCAGGTTTGTTTGGCACCGCACTCGGTGATATCCGAGCTTCCTCATGGAGGTCTGTAAATAATCGAGTCTGGGCCAGACAATCCAGTTATTGACATGATACGCAACGATCAAGACATTGGAGAGTTAAGAAAGTCAGCTTGCGTACCTATACACAAAATGTTCGTAACGTAACATGACGTTTATCATGTGATTACGACTGACGTAATAGTCTCTCACAAGTATGGGTTGCTGAAGATCTGCTAATCCGAATCTTCACGGAGTCAGCTTAGATATTAAGCATACTGACATAAGCACCGAACGACTGTAATTGGCTCCCAGCGAGTGCAAAACAAAACATATAAAAGAGGGATGTTTGCGTTCAGTCTGTGTTCTTTGACGATGTCCTGTGAGTTTCTTCGTCGGTTTATCATCGACGGAAACCAAATTGAAAATAAGTGTAATTTAAAATTCTTCATTCAAAACTAATAATGCTATACACTGCCAAAGATTGGGGTTGTCTTAAACATACGTTGTTCACAGTACAAACAGTAATGGATTTTGTGAACCACAATCGCAAGGTATTTTCCAGAAGGAACCTAGAGGTAACATTGGGCATCTCGTTTAGTGAGTCTGAAAGAATGAAGCTGAATAGAGTACATTAAGCTAAATGTTGAAAAAACTCTCGGGCCAATATGGGACGCTGAAAACCAATTCCAACTCGGATCTTCGCAGATGGGTTATAGACAGTTCAACTAAAAGTGTTACAGTACCTGAAATCCATTGTTATAACATGTGCGTTGAGTTCTAAAGCCCTTTCCCACGCCATTTTTTTTTCATCAATTTTGTAAAGCAATCAGTTACGACACATGCCCGCCTTCATGGGCATGCTGTAATTGAGTCCATTGTTGTTGTGATGAGGGTTACTACGAGTCTTACCCAGCAACCTCCTGCACAACTCGTATCAACTGTTCAGTCCATGTATTGAATCGAGGTTCATCTCCATCATCTGCTTCTTCAAAAGCATCATCAAGGAATACATGTGCTGCCAATAAAAATATAATTGTAAGATAACGTTATCACGAAGCGCAGGTGGTAAACATATCTCGTCAATATTAAAAAAGTAGACTTCTGGTAACAATTAATGCTGTTTTGTAGCAAGGTGGTATTGTCCGTGATACCATTCAATGTCCTTACATTTGGGTTCGGCCAAGAGTCCTGAACATCTTCAACGTTAATTGTGATGTAAACCCACAGTAAGAGTGTTTTCAATCTTGCCTTTAACAGGTTTTGACGTATTTAAAACCTTAGTTCGTCACGCCGAAGATCCAGGTTCGATTCCCACATGTTGAAACCAATTTCTGGTGTTCCCCGCCGTGATAATGCTTGACTATTGCTTACAGCAGCATCAGACCCTAGTCACTTACGCACCTTCAAAGTCGTATCTGTCATCATTGGAACTGACTGTAGTTTGGGTGTCCTGTTTTGGGGTATTTCTTCTTCTCACACCACCCTGGTTCTGATTCGGCTCTTCAGAGTACGTGTCTTGAGCTTTGATATACGCCCATGTCCGTGATGCGCCACTATCTATGGCCAATCTGAAAGTTCATTATTCCGAATGTGTCAATTCCCAAATTCTCTCAAGAAATATTTTCTAATCTAGAAAAACCAAACAGAATAGAAAGCAAACATCCTGCAGTTATACATTCATGGACATTATAACAGTAATTCGTGTGGTATGGATCTTATCACTTTAGCATGATACTTAAAGGTGATATTGAGAAGCCTGTGTGAAGATAAATATCGTGGTACAAATTACTAAATGCATAGGAAATAAATAGTGTCACTGGGACCAGAAACTGATGTCGGAATTCGGAATGTACAGAGGTCAGGTAATACAATGTTTAACTGATAATATAGAAGAAGGATGCCGGACTCAAAAATCATGTCGGAATTTACAAATTGTCGGACAATTCAGATGTCGGATTATACAGCTTCAACAGTGGAAAACAAAGGGTCATACTCATAGACGCAGGCATGACATCAATGAGATATCAGGTGAGTTTAAATCACATATTACCTTGCATTATGTATGGTGTTACATCATGGATCGAAATACATAAGGTGTAAATGACTCGAATAAGGAAGTCATGTTTGTCCCGAGATCGTCCATATCGACACAAAACGGGAAAGCTCAAAACATTCAGGTCAATACAAATTAGTGCTTGAGAATGGGACACCATCACATGAAACTTACTTACTTACTTACTTTCTCATATAACCATACCTGTATATAGATCTCAAAACTTGAGTCATTTCTCGTTCAGTCTCATGCCACATTGTGATACAGGCGATTACCAAGGGTACGCCATTATCCTCTGCTTGTGTAACAGTTCGCTGTTCTTCAGGTTTCTGTGGAACAATTTTGAGAAAGATTCAATAGCATCATCATAACATGGCAGATACAACGCAGAGGAAAGTCAACATGTTACAAGATCTACATCTGGGAATACCTGTGGTGCCAGTTATGAATGGAATGTAGATATAGACTTTTACTGCACAACAGTACCTCCTATTGACTATCCTCCGAAACAATTTCCATTTGATATAAAGGGAATTAACTTTGAAAGTTCTATGAATGGATCACTTTAAATCAGGGATGATACCTCGGGTGTTCTACAAGGTTAAGCATGTCCTGTCCTAATGGTAGCACCCACCATCCACAATATGTGTCTTGAAATGGAAGCTGTGCATTGGCCACTGGGTCTAAGGATAATGATGACATGGCACAACAATACTCCAGTAACGAAAACTGAGCAGAACATGCTTGAGTTACCCTTTACAAACAATGGAACTTATAAAAGTCCTTTACCCTTCTTTTGGAAGTCGTTCTTCTGGACAGAGTCAGCGACTCGCCAACAAGTATTCCACAATAGAAAGGTCCGACAAATAATCTGAAATTGGTGAAAATAGCTTATTTTACAATGCATCATGATAAGCATCCATTAGATATGATGTCCTGTGTTTACAATTTAGGAAACATTTAATTGAACCCAACGTCATATGATTCTTTAAACCCTGGGCTTAATGTTTGTCTCGTGACCTGACTTGAAAATGAAATGTACATGTGTTTGGACGAAATCATTTACACCAGTGATCATAAGTATGTAGATAGATATTGCGATCATTCTTTCATATGGTATAAAACCATTCTTCCTTGGAAGCTTGAATGATGCATACTTTTCTCTTTTAGCAAGTCGTTCTTCTGTCGGGAACCATATATGTCCAAACACCATATAGAACAGGATCCAGGCGACGCTCCCACAAACCCATGTTGGTGTGTCAACAGTTCCGAACATGCGATCCGTGGATGTAATGTTTTTAAAGAAACACACTCGGTAAGCTGTATCTCCAAAATGGACAATCAACCAAAGCAGTCCGAGTGTTGCGGGAGTTGAAAAGAACAACGGAAGTGAAAAGCAGAGGACCTGAATGCGCGCCTTGCAGGACGCCACAGCCAGTATGTAAAAGATGCATCCACACAGTATTACTGTTCCTGCCATGGCAAAGTAGAAGTTACCTAAACATAACTCATCCAGTTTACTGCTATAGTTTATAAGCAAAACATTACTGAATATAGAACACCCTTTTGCTGCTTCCTCGAGTCCAAACAGCGTCCTTACACAAGCTGCGCTGCTACTGTAGCCAAATAAGATAACAGCAGAGAGAAATATAGTTGCTATCTGTATCAGTGATGCAAAGAAATCCATCAACGCATGTGGCTGTGTTATCATATTCGATAACCCAAAGTGTTTGCCGACATAATTACTCCACCACTTAACAGAAAGCATAAGGACACTCGCGGGAAGTAGAACTGTCAATGAAATGGATGTTTGGACGCGGGAGAGAACTCGCCATGTGACAAAATTGGCAATGTATAATAAGGCCAGAACGAATGTTAGGATATTATGTGTTAAAGGAGCTTGACCATGTCGCCATTCTGTCAGAAGTCGAGTGATAGATGGAACGAGTCCAGCTGTCAGCATCACAACACATCCCGTCACTGGTTGCAGGTGTGGCAGCACCAGGAATGTCAGAAGAAAAACCCCAAACGAATGAACAAGCTCCGTCACCACACACTGAAATGGAAATATAAACATGAATTCATTTCCATTTGCAGATGTAAGGAAAACGCCAGACTCGGCAAGCCTGTGAATCTGGTCATTCATGTCAGTACGTGTGCCACATCTCTGTGACTTTTACGATACATATTCAGGCTTAATACCGTATTTATAAACCAGTCCCCTGAAGGTCCGGGGTAGGATAGGCCTTCAGCAACCTATGCTGGCCATAAAAGGCGCCTATGCTTGTGGGAAGAAGCGATTAACGAGATCGGGTAGTCAGGCATGCTGACTTTGTTGGCACATGTCATCGGTTCCCAATTGTGCATCATGATGTTGATCACTGGATTGCCTGATCCAGACTAGATTATTTACAGACCGCCGCTATATTGCTGGAATATTGCTGTGTGCGGCGTAAAACTAAACTCACTCACTTATAAACCAAATTATGTTTTGATAATGCCGACAAGGTTTGATAGGTCCTAATTTGAAGTTACGTACCACAACCATGGGCAGTATCGCCTTCATCCTTTCTTTAGCATTTTTCTTTTCTTCGGCCTTTTCCGTGTCAGTTTTCTGTGTGCAAAGTCTCCAGATACTGAGGACAAGGTTCAAAATAGTCGGAACTAAAATACAGAGAAGCAGTGCCCAGACTAGTCTCACTTCGATGATTACCGCACCACGGTCATCTGTCCCTGGCATCAATGTCTGGCCAACGTGACTTGTTAGAGTAAGGATGGAGAGTTTTGAGATGACTAGCAGAGACAGGTTCACAAGGAGCAAGAGGAGGATGGTAATAGCCTTGCAGATTCTGTTCCTGGTGGCCCTCCATTGTTTATTTTCAGCAGATGTAGAGATAAGCTTCTCGTGTTTCTGCTCAAATCTGTCCCATTCGTGTTGGTGCTGCCTGTAATGTGAAGCATGATGCGTGTTGTTAACTCTTAATCATTTACCAATTTTGTGACGTTCAACTTCAGATGATCTCGGCACGAAAAGGGGACATAACTCCATATGACGTAATATGTAATTGTGATGCACTAAACGGTTAATGTGCGATTTCCCTGAAAGGAGGAACTGGGTATAAAATGCTTCCTACTGTGTAACTCCGCCTTCCTCCTCAGCGAGGTCCTCGATGGTTCGAGTCCGCCTGAGACCGCCTACACGATTATGGGTCATATCCAGAGTAAGTTCTTCCATCTGGAAACCAGGATTATCTTCCCCTTGTACAGACATCCTGAACAGAACAGATTTTTTGTCAGCATCAGGGCTGCGGCCCAAAATACATAGACGTACGTTGACAGATACGTTGAGCACATGTAAATTCATTTAGATTTGTCAACATGGTATTGAGATAGAAATACATTTTGTATAATATTAACATGTTTACTCTGTAAGATAGATATAAGATTAATAATTAATGGACCACGCGCCATTCATCTTCAGATACCATTTAATGCACAAAACAGGCAATGGCTTTCATAATAGGAAACATTAATGTGTCTACCTGCTTCAATGGCTAGTTCATAATTACAACACCAAAGTCGGTTTCATATATGAATTAAAATAATGAAGGATATCATTATTTACCAAGCTGCTATCCTAAGATGGCTGCCAAGATTGGAATAATATTATGTAATCTCTGTTTGTAAAGTGATTAAATATTATGTGATTACCAATATCATGGCTTATCCAAACAAATCCAAAACCAAATTGAAAAAGAATACTTTCAATTTTAGTTGCCCATGAATTTCGTCCGACCCTGTGTGAAGATAATAACATAAAGTACCATTGTTTTGGTAATCTATAGCTATAGTCAGCCAAGTTAAAAGTCTACACCAGTATATAACGTCATGGGTTGTATAAACAGTGAATAAATAATATCAAATATCAAGTAGCCGTCTCCTGTAGGAACATTTTGCTCGGCGAATAGGAAAGGTTTGCACCGCTGAATATACATTCCCTTGTAAGGAATAATACATGTATCTCACTTCTAGTTGGTTGGTTGGTTAGTTGGTTGCACTGTCTGTATTAAAACCAAGCAACAAAACCATTTCCACTGCCATTTAGAAATTTCAGTAATGCGTGACACACAACAGTGACAGCGGGGCTGTCTAACGGTGTTTCTGCTTAATATTTAGGTGCTCAAACTTAGGGACGTGGCCAAATACGTAAAATAACAAGAAGGGATGTTTCGGTTTGTCCTCCTCATACAATACCGATGAAATAGTACATTTTCGTAGATAAAACATATAACTCACCTGCCTATCCAAGGAACTGCGTGCACAAACAACGAAACAGACAGGTTCCAAACAACACTTCAAGTGTCAGCCCTATTATGAGAGGTGTCAGATTCACAGTAATCCTGTCTAAGTGTTAACGACACCACGATACAGAGTAAGAACACACAGACTCAGGCTGGATTGTAATCCACTACCTACAAGCAAACAAGCTAGGAATGCATTGTATGCATGCCATTGGCATATGTAATGAGCATATATTGCGTCTAGTTGTGAGGAATGTATTCGAACTTGTGAACTTAAGAACTTAAGAGAAAATTCGTCTTCATATTCACATCCCGTAAGGAGGCTACTAACGGGAGCGGTGGTCAGGCTCGCTGAACTGGTTAAAGCATTTCACCGGTGTCCCAAGTGAGTAGATCGATGATCATGATATCAGTCACTGGATTGTCTGGCTCGCTCTCGAATATTCAAAGACGGTCGGCATATGGCAGGAATAATGCCGACAACTTAAATACCTCCAGATGCAATAAAATATCAAGGTCATGACGAAGTGAAGGAAAGGGGAGACAAATCTAAATACCTGCTGAAGTACGTGTCCGTCATATGAAATACTTACGGAGATACCTTGCTGCTTCTTTCGCCTGTTTTTTGTTTTGTTTTGTGTTTATGTAGAAGAAATGTTACGAAAATTCTAACAATAACGACAGACAAGAAATATAAATTGCAACAAGTTCATGATATTTTTTTTTTAATTACGCAGTATGGTATTTCTTTTTTATATATTTGCATATTCTTGTTCCTCCACTCCGTTGAACCTGAAGCCGGAAGGGGATGAATGGAGGAGAACGATCTGATATACCACGAGTTCAAATGTTGAATATAATATATTTCACGTGAGTACTTGAAAAACATGAGGCTGGAAATCTGAGGGCACATCCAAGTGAGGAAATGGGTGTGTACCTTTGTTGGAGGCGATATTTTATTTTGACATTAAAAATATTTTTCGAAACGAAGCGAGGGATGACGTTGCCAACCTTAGCTCGCTTCGCTCGCACATATTCTCTCTGCTGCGCAACCTCACTTGCGCTACAGTTTGCCTGTGATTTGATGTCCACATACTTTTAACGCCAATCGAATGAATGTCGAATAATAACGGTAGTTCAGGACAGGTTTACGGTTTCCACGAACACCTGGTGTTGTCTTTAATTTTACTGATCCTTTTATATAGTGTCATCGATATTTCACCTTTAATGGCGTCTGATTTGGTGAATAACCAAAACTGATTATTCTCCTGTATTGACGTTTTATTTTTGTAATTGCCTGACTTTATGTCAGAGAAAAGGCTCAATCTCATGTAGTTAATGCGACCATAAATTCGGTTTAATTATTTTAACATGTCATAATCAGACGACCCGTTACATGCAAACTGTAAACTTAAATTGTATGTCATCTTTGTGTCTTCACGCAACGCATTGCTTTCAATAATAACATCTTCTTAACATCGTTTGGAAAATTTATGTCCACCAATTGCGAATACCGGATCATTTATAACTAAACTTTAGAGAAGGAGTAAGAGAAAATAATTACAATCAATTTTATTGAAACATGTAAAACACATTAAAAGACATGGGTGATTTTCGTTTCAAGAGGTCATCCGATTTCACAGGCTATTCCGAGCACCTAAACCCCTGATGATCCTGCTTCAGGTTTCATGTCGGTCTTGTCAATCAAGTGAAATCGATTACAACCGATGACATCAAAGCGAACTGTTTCTCCTAAGAGACAATGTGATCGGAACGAGGGCAGTAAAACACTGGATTTCCTTGTTTGTAGCATCCTTTGCCATCATGTCTGTTGTCCTATGTGACAAGATTCTGGATATTAATTACTTTTGAGTTTTGCATTGAAAACCGTTCATTGTCACTCACAGAATAATTGTATTTGGTCTTTTCCCTCATTCTTTAGTCATCTGAAACCCGTTAATATCTTAGAATTATTGATCCCCAACAACCCATAATTGTCGCGGAGCCATTAATCGGACAGTGCCAGTGACTTGGTCGAGTCAAATAACTGTATCCGAATTGGTGGCTCGATGTCAATGTTGTCAGTCAACTGATTGTGTGGTCCAGGCCCTTTTTAGTGACCGTCATTGTATAGCTCAAGTGTTGTTGAGTGCGGCATAAAACTAAAGTCACTCACTCACTGTTTTGGTGTTGACGTTATTAGTCAGTCAGTTTATTGCATGAAGACCATGGTCCATATACAAAGTAGATATGCATAACATGTACAGCATGTACAGCATACGACACACACGTTACATTGAATCTTTTCTCAATGCAAGCGCATTGTAAATATATAGAGCTAGCTTATATTGTAATAGGGATGCTTTACAGGAAAGTACTGAAAAGTTTTGCAGCACTGAAATTTGATTGTGGAAATTGTGGAAAATCCATTTGCCTTAAATCAGTATAGAAACTGGTAGGGAACTTGATTAAAGTGAGAGTGCAGTCTTTGTGATTTTTGCAACAGAATCTTTGCGATATGTGACAGAGTCTTTGTGACTTTAGTATCAACAAGGGGAGACAATAATTGGCCTGTATACATAGAAAATCAATATTGCAGAAGAGCTGAATTAAAATTTACTAACTTTAGGTCCCAATCCGATTCACTGATCAGCTTGGACAAATCATACCCTGTCAGCTATAGTTTGGGATTGAGGATTATCTATAAGAATGAATGAAGTTCCCGTTACATCAATTTCGTAATCACAAAGTTTCAGTGACATTTGGCCAATTTATGGAACCTGATACGTATGGTTAGCCTCGCAGATAAAAACAGCAAATATTATGTTGAAAGAGGATAGCCCTTCACCTGAACACTTTGTATTATTTTTACACTTTTATATGGGATCATTTGTGACAATACAACTATTATTTAGCAAAGACTCTGACATATCGCAACGTTTCCGTCGCAAAATTCACGAAGACTATCACTGAGACCTAGTTCCCTACCAGAGATATACAGGACCAAGAAACAAAAATGTAATTCATTCTCTACAGCACTACAAAATGGACAGAACCTTTGTGACTTTCTAATCAGGCGTAGGAAAGCATTACGAAAGGCTCATATTGTGTAAGTTGTATAGAGTGTATATATGAACGTTGTGTGAGCACGTTAACGCCGCCAACGGTTTGGGATAGCCAAACATACCCAAAGCAGTATCTAAATAAGAGCATACGAATACGGGTTGCGGCCTAGTAATTTTACCAATATTATGGACAATCATATTGTACGGGGTTTTTTTTCGTGGCAGACGATGTTCTTGTTCTATTTGTTACTTCACACCAGTTCTTTAAACAGCGAGAGTAAGAAACTATGTACAAAGGAAATCTTCCACATTCATCGGACACCATATTATTACGGGTAGACACACCAACATTTAAAAACCGTTTACAAGCATGAAGTATATTCTTTCTATGGCATAAAATTCCTTGTAGCCCTAAATTTCAGATCTGTGAAGAAGAATAGGCTGTATTTGGGAATCAAACAATTTGAAAAACATATTTGGGCCAAAACTACTCAGCTATGGTATAATAGAGAGCAACTGAAGTAAGGCCCTTGACCCTCTAATTGCCAAATTAATAATAGATTTATTCAGGTTTAGTGTATGTGTGCACAGTCTCCCTAGGCATGTATATTCGTTGGCAACAGACATGAGTGCCACTTTTCACTAGCTGTCGTTGGGCCACCCTTACGAGAAACAGCAATTTTGACCTTTACAAGGTTAACATCCAGTCTCCAGTTACCTGTATAAGATGAAAATGTATCAATTTGTCTCTGAAGGAGAATAACAGTACTTGGCATAGGGCTAACATCGTCGGGGAAAAGTAAACTAAATACTTCAACAAGATCAGGAAGTAACTGGATGCTATATCTGCCAGATTGTATAATATTAAGGTAAGGTTTGTTGATAAAGAATGAGAATAGTATGGGACTTCGAAAACAACCTTGTAGATCTATGTTATTCCAGAACATAGTGAGGGAGAGTTTAGTTTAGTTTTAAGCCGCACTGAGCAATATCCCAGCTATATAGCGGCGATCTGTAAATAGCCGAGTCTGGACCACACAACCCATTGATCAACAGCATGAGCATCGATATGTGCAATTGGGAGCCTATGACATGTGTCAACCAAGCCTGACCACCCGATTCGGTTCGTCGCCTCTTACCACAAGCATAGTCGGCTCTTATGGCAAGCATGGGTTGCTGAGGGCCTATTTTACCCCAGACCTTCATGGGCCTTGGAAAGTGACTTTTGTTGATCCATAAATCTGGGATTGAAAACCCTCGGCATCGAATGGATACAAATAAACCAATGCTTCAGCATGTTTATACAGCGTGTATATGAGTAAGCCAAAACTTCAGCACGTTTATACCGCGTGTATATAAGTAAAGCAGGACTTCAGCTCATTAATATCTAGTTTATATAAGTAAACTTAGACTTCAGTAACAGCTACTTTTACGTAAATAATTATCGAAAAGAAGCCCGAAGTGACTAACTGAACAAGGTAAATATTTGATCAGTTGGCAAAAACTTTCCACGACATATTGCCTTCATGAATAGGCCGTCAGATTCATTGTACAAAATTACTTCCAAACACTGTGATATTGCCTGGTCCGTGGATTATATTCCATACCAAGGAAGCTTGCTCAGAAGATTATAGCCTGTTGATATTGGTACGGTTAACACATACAAAAAATATTTTACGAATGACAGACATTGCTTTCATCTTTTCAGAAGATGCACTTGTGCGATTTTAAGGAAGCAATCGGTGTGTCCAATTTAGAAAGTAGAAGAATTACAAAAGCAAACACTTTTAGTCAGGCCATAAAATATGTCACTTAACAACCAATAGGCGAACAATAGCCATCCAATCTTGAAAGGATCTTACCACAATCAAATCGAAAACATGAATGACGTAGAAAGTAATTGGACTAGAAGATGAAACACCTTGGCCAGAGGATCAAAGACGTGTTGCTTCGGGTCGCGTCAGCTTACTATGACGCTAACCTCTACAGGAGACCTTGGCCAGAGGAACAAAGACGTGTTGCTTCGGGTCGCGTCAGCTTTCTATGACGCTAACCTCTACAGGAGACCTTGGCCAGAGGAACAAAGACGTGTTGCTTCGGGTCGCGTCAGCTTACTATGACGCTAACCTCTACAGGAGACCTTGGCCAGAGGAACAAAGACGTGTTGCTTCGGGTCGCGTAAGCTTACTATGACGCTAACCTCTACAGGAGACCTTGGCCAGAGGAACAAAGACGTGTTGCTTCGGGTCGCGTCAGCTTACTATGACGCTAACCTCTACAGGAGACCTTGGCCAGAGGAACAAAGACGTGTTGCTTCGGGTCGCGTAAGCTTACTATGACGCTAACCTCTACAGGAGACCTTGGCCAGAGGAACAAAGACGTGTTGCTTCGGGTCGCGTCAGCTTACTATGACGCTAACCTCTACAGGAGACCTTGGCCAGAGGAACAAAGACGTGTTGCTTCGGGTCGCGTCAGCTTTCTATGACGCTAACCTCTACAGGAGACCTTGGCCAAATCTCTTAAGTGGATTTATGACGGTTTAGAACATCTAGGATCAAACAACAAAGGTGCTGTGATTACTGCACCCGTTTATTCAAGCTTTGTCGACTATACCAAGTCACAACTATATGATAACAAGCACGCTATTCTGTTTCTACGACATAACCTGCACTTGTAAAGAAGACTTCAGAGACACTTTTAGGTCGGGTAAGTAGGTTGGATTCTTCGATCGACAATTAGATGAGAAATACCTTGGCATCTCCCTGATCTCAAATCAGTCTTTTAGACTGAGATGTCTAAAATCGTAAACCAGAAGGGTGGTGTCATCAGAGATTGACATTAACAGAGCTGACTTTGTTTAACCCATGTATTGAGAGGTGGTGTTTCACGAAAACGAGTCCACTTTTATGAAGACGAGGAACACATTGGGCAAGTAGCTATTCACGGAAAAATTATAATAGCCTGCACTTAGCAGTATAAATATAAAACCTCAACGAAAAGGAATAAGCACCACAATAATCACATAATGTATTGTAAACACTGGCACAGCATATCACAACGGTCTCTTTATAAGACTTCCGCAGTGCTCGGTAACTTAGTTTATTGGTATGACGTCACCAGTTAATGACTGTGTTTATCATATGTTTCATATGCAAACGTTTCGGTGATATTTTAAACATTCCTTTTACTACTGCGTTAGACATTGTTGACAAGATTTTGTTGAAGTGCAAGAGGTAAGGTGTGGCCTTAACCAAAGGTTGATATAGTACCTGTTAACATATCGATTTATATTCTTCAAAAATGTAGGTGAAGCTGAATTTTCAATCTGAATAAGAAACTTTTGAAAGTAAATCGTCGTGCACCTTCAAATTTCACGTCATATACCGATCATCATTCTATGTATCTCCCAACTTCAATCGTAAATCAAAAATGATGTTCCCCTATTTTCTGTGCACATGTATATGTGTCATTGCTATTTGCGTTATTGCCATACAGCTTACTGTTTGATACAAAACCTATATTCATGATATGGCAAGATAGGCCCAGACAGTTTCGTGAACCATGACGATTTATATTCTGAAGATGGACATCGAAATGTGGTGCAACAACCCACTCTAGGGTGTCAATAAACGTCCGTTGTCGATTAAGATTTTTTTCTGGTCGTCAAAAAGACAAGTTTATTGTCATGTGAGAAACACCCGAACGCCATCATTCACAGGGGCTTGTATTGCTGAAAATAAAGGATCCTTCTTTATATGTGTATGGATATCAGTGTGCGCTTGTTGGACCCAGGATGTTTTATTTTCAGCAATACATGCCCCTGTGAAATAAATCGACATTCGTTCACCCAGTTGACCCATCCCCATGGCACCAAATTCCAGTAACGTCTGACTTGGCACCAAGCTGGTCGTGATGAATTCTGTTCTTTAGGACAACGGACATCTGATTAGGTCATTTGGCGCCATTGCCGGTCGAATTTAGTCAATTTCGGAACGTTCCGGTGGACAAACGACGAGGACATTGCTGTTCTCAGCACGCCACCCGACATTAACGGAAGAAGTCTTGTGCCTCAAAAGAGCTGTATCCTCCCAAGGTGTAGCCTTGGTCATTCTGAATGCTGACGATACTTAACGTTATTAGTTTGCTGGCCAATCGGCTGATAGTCGATGGATGACTACCAACACCTCTAGCAACAGCCCCCAATAGCATGCCAGCATTCCGCATAACAACACCTCGCCAACCCCGAGCAGTTGCCACTTTCAGAGGTCCCATATTTGCTTTCAACAATTAAATCAACTGATCCAAGTTATCGAGGTGTAAGGAGAGTTTACATAAACTCGTTATTTGTTTAATGACGGGTACACATATTGTACGCGATGCCTGCCTCTGATCGTGATAGGTGCATAATCTAACATCAATGTATGCTGTGGTCTGTAAATACATGTAGTAGAGTCTGATTTGCTGAAGATCAGTTCTTCCCTGGATCTTTAAGGATCTTTGACTAAATGCCCCTGAGACTCTTCATCCAGTTATCACTTCTTTCCAAAGATAAAGAACAAAATCCCACTTGTAACATAAAATTTATTATGAAACATAATCAATTTTGAAAACACTGGTACATTGTTTGTTTGGTGAGACAAATTGAATGGCGCTGGATGTTGTGACCCACACATGATTTTATCAAAAAGAATCTGGAGGCAAAGTGATGTCACTTTAAGTACCTCTGCAATTATGAAACAGATGGATACATCATTCTGACAAATTCATTTGATACAAAACATTGTTGAAGGGCAAGAATAAGAAAAAAACCCGACATGATAAGAGTATTGGAAAACATGTCCAAATTCAAATAAGACACTTTGGCAGTCTGGCAGAGTCGTTTTATGAGTTCTTCGATTGGACAGTTTAGAGGTTGGTGAATCAGATTAGGACAAACTATACATATGAACAATGTCTTCATTGATGATGCAGCATTTCAATACAGACACTTGCTTGAAAACCTACAAGAGAATCTGTATAACGCGTTGCAAAATTCGAATAAAGAAGTTGTTCAAAAGTTTGTCCTTATCTTGCTCCATGAGGAAAAGAAAAGTCCAATTATTTGATCATCTGTGGAATGGCCTGATGTATTTTTAGTGCGTCTGTGTTCAAGTTCAAATGGATATTTATGAGTTTAAAATACTCTCGGGGATAACAAGAAATCAGAATGTGCAAAAAAAACAAACAAACAAAAAACCATGTTACAACACACGATGTTGATCCCATGCCAATCTGACTAAACATTCAGAGATACATATATTAATTTCCAATGAGCTCAATCGTACACAAACAAAAATGCTTATGCAAATGTTACATTTGAAAACATTTTAGTATCAGACATATTGGTCTGGCAGTAGGCTGTTGACCACAAATAATTCAAATTTATTGCAGAAAGTAGAACTGTGCATATGGTGATTGTCAGTGTGACCTGTACATTTCATTACTGCAAAGTCCTCCTGTACAGATGACTGAAGATGTAACCCCACTTATAACTGAATCCCCATTTCTCTACACGTATATATTTACATTCAGGAAGCCCTGTTATCAAGAAGCAGTATATGTAATGTATTACACTGGTATAAGTGAGTTCTATGCCGCAGCAATATTCCATCTCTATGACGGCAGTCTCTAAGTAATCGAGACTGGACCAGACAATCCAGTGATCTACAGCATCGATTTGCGCGACTGGGAACCGATGCCATTTCAACCAAGTCAGCGAGTCTGACCACCCAATCTCATTAGTCACCTCAAACGACTTGCATAGTTGCCTTTTGTGGCAAGTATGGTTTGCTGAAGACCTATTCTACCCTGGGTCTTCACAGGTCTATTATGAATAGTGTCAAGAGAAAGCATCACAAAAATAGGGAGCATGCTTGCGTATCACATAGAAAATCTATAAAGACTTAACCTTTGCATTTTCGTAACCATATCAATATTTAGTATCACAAAGGTAACCCACATCAATAATATCTGTAAGTTCATTATGTACAGACAGAAATACTTAAGAGAGGAAAGGCACTTTACAAAATGCAAGAAAAAAAGGTCAGAGAAACAGAACTTTTTGTAATATAACAAGAATATGCACAATTAATTTATCATATATGTCATAATATTGATCTTCAGTATCACACAAGTAATCCATACAAAATATATCATAAGATGAAAAACGCATGAGAGAATCATGCACAGTGACAAAAATATTTCATTCATTGAAAATCTGACTTGTTTCTAACAGTTCTTCAGTTGATGTGAAAGAAAACATGATGGATGTATTTCATCCATATTTACAGAAGACAATCATTCAGTTTAGCAAACTTCAGGCAACAGAACAGTAATGATCAAATTCTAAAGCTCAACAAAGGAGATGTCAACAGAACAGTAATGAACAAATAGTAAAGCTCAACAAAGGAGAAGGCAACAGAACAGTAATGATCACATTGTAAAGCTCAACAAAGGAGAAGGCAACAGAACAGTAATGATCAAATTCTAAAGCTCAACGAAGGAGAAGGCAACAGAACAGTAATGATCACATTGTAAAGCTCAACAAAGGAGAAGGCAACAGAACAGTAATGATCAAATTCTAAAGCTCAACAAAGGAGATGTCAACAGAACAGTAATGATCACATTGTAAAGCTCAACAAAGGAGAAGGCAACAGAACAGTAATGATCAAATTCTAAAGCTCAACGAAGGAGAAGGAAATTGTCCATCATGAACAGGTCTACAAATCAAAACCAGCAACTAAATTATGGAGAATCTACACACATTAAATATCAAGAAGCACAGACGGAGAATTCATCATCAACATTCCTGTTTAGAAACCTGTGACCCATTGTTTGTGGAGATATCTTATAAACGTGTCACCTCTATGTTAAAATGTATTCCGAGGTTAACTATGCTCAGTGATGAGTTCAGATGCTGTAGGTTTTCGTAATTTTCATAATATGCTAGATCTCCACTGGAAAAATTCTTATTGAAAAAAAACAAACAATTTTCGTTTCTTTGTAAGTAACAACAAACCAATATCTCTATGACAATAACCACTTACACCCGAATAAACTTTCCGAAAAAATCCCTGATCCTTGGATTTGAACCCAAATATTCCACTGCCTTTCATGACTGATTTCAAACTTGCCATTGGAGACCTGAAGCTTAAACCTGAGTCTTTCCCCATATTTCCTTGATGGAAGTCCTCAGGCTTACAACTCAGTCTTCTCTCAAGACTCCTGATGAAAGACTCCTGTTTTTCCCCAAGTTGCCTGATAGTAAGACCTGAGGCTCAAAACCAAGGTTTAAAACTCAGACTTTCCCTTCAGCTTTGGGTCACAAGCATAAATGACGTGTGTCTTATCCCATACTAGATAACTGGTTTTGATCCTAAAAAGGCTATTTTACAAGCAACAAAAATATCTGATGCGTGCTACAAGTACAACATAAACTGTTGGTGAGAATGAATGATTTTGTGATATCAAAATAATGATAAAAATTATGCAAGCAAAGGGCTCCAAAATCCACAACAATGAAATCACAGTGACAAGGCAAACGTTAGGCATCAAAGTTTAAAGAAGAGATTACAGTGATTTGTCATCTCATTTGAAATTGAGTAGTATAGGTAATGAGAGTTCTGGACCACTTTCAAGAAATGACGTCTTATTTAGTAAATAAGACGTTGGTGGGCCCTTAGCTCTTGCTAATAGATTACCCCTACTACAATGAAACAGTTTACCGTGTATTGGCAGGCGGTAACACTGTGCCGTACGGTACGATCAATAATTCTTCTCTTACAAATCCCCTACCCGGCCCATCCCTCAAGTAGTATAAGTTAGGTTCGTCGGTTTTTATATCCACTTTATCTATGTTGTAAGTTTTGACTGACCATATAGGATCGGTGGCTCGCTTACGGCTATGTTATGTTTATATCGATGAAACAGTTTAACGTGAACCGCCTACGATCTCTTTGGTGTTCATAATAAAGGCTTGCTGGGCTTTTTGTATCCCCTGTTCTATGTACTTTTTTTTCTCGTCCTCGCTGATAGCAGACTTACGAGACTTGGATCGAATATCTTGTTTCATTCCGTTATATTTTTTGAGTTCAGAGAGGATTGAACGAAACTCCTCTTCTGAGATCTTACTATCAGAGAGTGCCGTGGAAATACGCTCACTCACTGTGTTTAGCTTTGCTTCAGCCAGAACCTTTATCTCGTCGTGTTTCAATGCCTTACGATTAAGTCTGCGTGATACTAACTTAAGCGCCAACCCTACCAACCCTGTCACCCCAGCCGTTATTTCAATACCTAGCACTATAGGTGCAGCCACGATGGTGGTTAACAACCCAACGCCTGCCGCCCCTAGTCCCATGCTGGTTGCCATAAGGGTAGTGTCAGCCCCGTCCACGATATTGAAAGCTCTATTATATTTTTTACATAGTGCTTTCCGCGTGTCACGGTCTTGTTCTAGTTGGCGTTTCATATCACATAACTGCCTCAAGCGGAACCCATCTACGGTTTCCAGCGTCTTCGCTACTTCCTCTACGACTGGGTACAGACCCATCCTATAATATATATTTTGAAAGATATTTTAATTGGGGTTCAGTTAAAAATCTTTCAATGTATTTGAAGCCTACAAGATCTAGACCATCAATCAGGGTAATAGGTGAGAGGTTAATAGACTTTCCTGTTGTAATAAAAACCCCACTGAGGCTTATTAAGCGGTTTATAGGGGCCCCGTGGGTATCCTGTTGTATAACAATACGACAATATTTGTCTGTGTGTTCATCAAACCAGTGTATTGACACCCCGGGTAAAATTTGTTGTTCTTTTGAGGTGTTTTCATTACCTAAATAGAAAAAGAAGACTTCTATGATGAGTGTGAAAGGGGGGGATATATCAAGATGTATGTTATATATATTATTGCGAAATGGTAATTTATTTGTTACTATAGTCCTTAACCTATTTTTCCCGGGACCAGCAGCCATCATGATTAATGACCTCTCCGGAATGAAATCCCCGACCCAACTACCGTTGTTCTTAATCTTAGAGATCACCCCATTTTCACCTATTGTGATATAAGGTGAGGCTGGTGTTAAGTTGACCAGCCATTTGGGTTCTTTAAAATCTGATAACAGCACCCGTTTGTACACGTTGTCTTTGAAGTGTAGGATGTATAATTCATCTTCCTCACCAGGCTGATCGAATCCCTCTGTATCTCCCAGGTCGTTAAGTGTAGTGTTGGGATGATGACTAGTCATTATTATACTATTATGATATAATTTCCAACTGGTTTTCTGATAATAATTCAGGGGTTAACTTTATACCCATGAAGTGTATGTTGTCAGGTAGGAAGATATTGATTAGTGATATCTTATTTTCCACGATCACGTTGACCCCCTGCAGACTGGTCTTGGAGTCGACACCCACCCGCACGTAAACGTTGCAAACTTGATACTGGTGTCGTTTCACCCACCCGAGTTTGATCCCCTTCACGATCTCAACATCATTCACCGATGGTTCCCCTAGGTAGACTTTGATGAACAGTGTTGAGTTTGCCGGTAGACTCTCTAGTATCTTAACCACACCTTCGAATTCAGACACCAACTGCAATTTCACGTTTTGCATGGCCGGTTTACTCGATAGCATGTGGGCTGCTATAGTGTTGACTGGGCTGACGACTATGCTACGCCTCTGAGTTGGGACGTAAGCCACGAGCAGGGTTCCATTGTTTACGACTTTGTTTAGGTGGTTGTCTTTGTTATCCGTGAACACGTAAGGGGAGACGAGTCTAATATTGAGAAACCATTTGTTATCGGGTAACAACACCCACTTGTCATCTTCGGTGAAGACGAGCATATATGGTTTGTTTTTGATGACGGTAGTGCTCTCAACATCGCTTAAGTCGAACAGTTTACCTCCGAATGATGGGTATATTCTCCAGTTGTCATCACCGGTGTTGACGAGGGCGTACTTAGTGTTGGCTGTTGCTCCTGTGGTATCTATCATATCACTTAGGGCTCCACCGGAGGAGACTTCAACGCGTTTGTAAATGTTATTTTTCAGTTGCAAGGCGTACGTTTTACCATCTACTCCGGGAGCGTCGAAACCGCGTGTGTCTCCGAGGTCGGAGATCCCGATATTGACGCATTTTTTCACTCCGGGCCCTTGTGCGCTGGTCATGTTACGTGAAGCGTTAAGCTGAGGTATCCTATATTTACAGGATTATGATTTATATCTAACACCGATATTGTCAGCTCAGGTATGTTGCCCTGGGTTAATCTCTTATACTGCCGTGGTGAAAATGACTCGGTTCTACCGTCGTTGAATTTCTCAGTTTTCACCGGCACTGCTCTCAGTATAGTGGAAGGGTGGCCTCCTTGAATGTTATACGTTGTGCTCACCTGACCGAGATGAATGTATAGCTCTCGGTACGGTACTAGTTCGGGTAACTTCGTGCCTGTGACGGTTGTTGTTGGTTTTATCTCGTCAGGAGACATACCGAGTATCCTCGCTAATGGTCGGCCGAGCCTCAAGGAGGTTCTTCCGTTGTTGATTAACACCACTGTGCCGTTTGAGTCGTTCATCTTGAGTTCGGCTCCCAGGGGTTTGAAGACCTCGTCGTTTAGAGAGCACACGCTGTAGTAGCCGTCAGTTATTTGACTGCGAGTTCCACTGACGAACAGCTTATTGTTGCTGATATTAATATTAGTCCATTGCGGGAGGTAGGTGATATCGCAGAGTGCGACTTCGAGTTGACCTGACGTGTTATCGATCGCGTGCGTCAGCTGAACGGCCTCACCGCTAGTTATTCCTGGAAGTGTTATGTACATATTATAATATATGAATTATAAATTATAATATGGATTTAGCACACTTGAAAATCGTGGTGAATGCAGATGGTACGGGGTTTAAAACAACCTTTATTGATATCTTTGAAAAGTATGTCGTGTCCGTTAATAACGCGCAGGCGGTGGTAAACTGGAATCAAAACCCAATGCAGTTTTGGCAGAACCAACTCAACTTTGCTGTGTGGTGTGCGACGACAGGGTCGGGTGTGACACCAGACTATGGTATAGACGAACTGAGTAAGGCGGTTGTTTTGTTTCATATTTATTATCAAACGAGACGAATATTGAAGGAAATAAGTGCTCCTCTTCCCCAAGATAAAGCGTGGAGTATGACGAATAACCCCTATGATAGACGCGCTTATGAACGTGTTTGTGGAGAGTTTGAGATTCCAACGAATAAAGACTTTCGCCTTCCTGGTGTGAACCATGGTCTCGGTATAGTTCTCGTGTACTTCTACAGGTCCGGAAAATATTATGCCGGTTCTAAAGATGGTTCATACAACCCAAACCGTCATACATTTACAGGCCCCACAACGAATGAAAAGATCCATGTCAGCTGTATAAAGCAAACCAGTCCTGATGCAGCCACAGCCTGGACTAAAATGATCTCAAAAACATCGAAAGGATTCACTCGTGCTGGTACAATACGCTTGAACGACTCGATTCGAACGTACGTGTGGGCGCTGTTGGGTGCGCAGTCGATGACGCGTTCTAACATCCTCGGTAAGGGAACTGCTTACGACGCTCAGACACAATTCGTTTCCAACGTTGAGGATGCTATCAATTCTCCAGTTGATCTACCGCGGGCTATCGACCGTTACCAAAACGTGTTAGAATACGCCAGATCGAAAGTCAATTACGTGTTCGGCGTGGGGTTGTACATGGCCCCGAGTGATATGCAACTGAGAATAAAAAAAGTGGTGGGTTATAACAACAAAATAGTCATAGCCACGGCGGACCAAAAGTTGGGTATCAACCCCGATATTAACACCCCACATATCCCACACATCCCACCACGTGAAAAGGGTATAGTGGCGCCACCTCCGGAGCCTAAAATTCATGTGGAGGTACCCCCGGGGGGTGTGGGGGTTTCCACCACCTATCAGCAGCATATTGATAATAAAACAGCCTTAGTGGTTGGTGGGGTAACTTTGGGACTTATTTGGTTAAAGATTTCTTAGCCGCTACGTACACCAGACCCACCACGGCGACGATGGCTGCCCACAGGTTTTGACTGAGCCACATGGCAGTTTTAGATAGAGCGCTCAACAACCACGAGACGATGCTACCCAGGATGCCGGGAAGGGCTTCGGCGGCTTTACCAGCCAGTTTAGCTAGGCCTTCCCCGAGTTTTTTAATCCAGTCTTTAACACCACCACCACCGCCTGGAGTTCCCCCGCCGCCGGCAGGCCCCACAGGGGTTCCTCCCACCAGTGACACCACCAGGGTTGATATGATTAAACCCAATGCAGTCAGAATGCTGGCGATGGTGATCCCTTGCTCCCGGAATAATATCCGAATCCTGTCTGCTAACGTGGTGTCTCGGTAGAGGACTTGATTGATGGTTTCCCGTATACGGTTGACCTGGGATCGAAGCTTTTCTTTGAAGGAGGATGCTGTCTCCAGCCAGGTCTGCTTTTCATCTTCCAAATTACGTATTCGTTCCTCGATGGTGGCTTTCATAGACTCGTCCTCAGTTTCACCGAGTTTTTTCTTTTCATAGGCGATGTGGTCGTCTATCTCACTCATTTTGGCTGTGCTTTTCGCGAGATGTCCGCGAATGGTTTGCATCGTCAGATCCAACCCCCGCAGTTCCCGAACGGTAAATTCGAGCCCCGGGAATGGTTTGTTCTCGTAGTCGGCCAACACCTTTTTAATATCATAAGTCATGTTTTGATCTGATGTGGCGCCCCTGATGCCTTCCAGATCTTGAACTAACTTCGGAGGATACTGCTTAGGTCGCGCGCCACCGTAATTTGTGAAGCCTAGTTCATCTTGAACAAAGTTAATCTTATATTTACCGGCCAATGTTGATAAAGCAAGCGGTTTTCTCGTTGTTTGATGAAAGAGATCAATCCCCGGGTGAGCCTTCAAACGCAGCGTGCCATTGCTATCGAAGGTAAAATCGGAATAGTTCCTTCCCAACGGTTTGAGTTTGGATTTATTTTCAACTACGTCGTAATAATCGTCGACGGCGCCTTTAAGGAGCTCGTCACCTTGCGAGAATGAGGTCTCCTGATCATCATCGTATACCTGGGCACTAGCGCCCCGCATATCATCCATAGGTATGTCTTCATCCATTAGTATTAAAAATATATTTCATTTATATAACAATGTACGGTAGAAAATTAGATCCTTTAAGAAAATTGAGAGAGCCATTAGGTGCCAGAGCCGTGCGACAGTCGGTGACCATCACCAACAATCCCAGCAAGATAGACCAGAATCAAACTCTGCTGGTTAGATTTCCAAACCTTGGTGAGAATGACCTCATTGTACCAGGCACTGTTCGACTGGCGTTCAATATCACGTTGACCTCCGACAACGACAAACGCGAGCTAGTGCGGAACGTGGGTCGAGCTATCATCAAGAAAACGACCGTCAAGATCAGCGGTAACGAGGTACTGAGCATCGACGACAGCGACGTGTTTCACTGCTACAAGGATCTCTGGAAAAGCGAGAGAGAACGAGTCAATGATGTGTACCAGGGTATCAGCAAATCAACCCGGGCGCGCATAGGATACGTCTTCACGACAGACCAACAAGACAAGCTATCGGACGGTGAAAAGGCCATCGCTCTAGCATACGGGAATCGATTCTGCGTGCCGCTCGACTTCGAGTTGCTCACGGGACACGCGCCGTTTTACCAGGCCGCACTGGGTGATAGGCTAGAATACGAGCTCACGTTTAACGACTATAGCAAAGTAGTGCGTACGCCGAACGGTGATGAGGCCAGTTATGCCATAGACAACATCTCTCTTGAGTTCGACATGGTCACTAGCCCGGAGCTGGCCAGGCAGGTTCGAAGCCAGTACTCTGGGAAGATGGCTATCCTGTACGATCGTGTACTGAGGCATAGATCAGTCGTGCGAGATAAGAGCGACACTGTGTGGAATATCAACCTGAACGTGCCGGCGCGATCGATGAAAGGTATCCTGGTCGTCCCCGTGGAGGATTATGATCCATTCCGGAGGGACAGCGAGAAGTTTTTCAACCCCGAGATTGAAAAGGTGGAAGTTACCATCGAGGGCGTGCCAAACCAGCTGTTCAGTCATGGTATGAGACCACACCAGCAGTGGGATGAGATAAAAAAGCTACCAGTGGGGGATTACATAACAAAGGACCTGGACCTCGGCTCCGTGCAGATCGGTGAATACCTGACCACCAAGTACGCCCTATGGTTGGACATGCGATCCACGGATGATGATAAACTGCACGGTAGCGGGCGCCGTATAGATAACGGTAGCGAAGGGATAACCATCCAGATTAATAAGAAGGCTCAAACCGCTGGTAAGTTGAAATTATATCTGTACGTTATTATGGACGCGCAACTTAATATAGACAATGGGAGATTCGTGCAAGCCATCTACTGATGGGGGGTACCCCCCCACACCCCACACCCCCCAGGGGTACCCACAACTACCCACTGACCCACACTGCGCTATCATATGCGGGCAGACTGGCTGTGGGAAGACCGTTTTCGTGTTGGATATGTTGGAGGGTTACTACAAGGATGTGTTCGATAACATCGTTATCATGTGCCCTACTCTGAGCATGAATAAAACGTACGCGCGACCTTGGGTGATGACGGACCCGGACGTACACAAAATCGACCCTGGAACACGCCTGCAGGACTGGTTGAAAGCTCTTCACGAAAAATTTAAAGGGGAACCGACGCTGTTTATACTGGACGACTGCAGCGCTAATCGCGAGATAACAAAAAAGAGAGACATGCTATCGTACCTGGCCTTCTCCGGCCGGCATGCAAATCACAGCGTCTGGGTGCTAACGCAGAAGTTCAACTCGGTGTTGAAAGACCTCAGGGAGCAGACGCGATGGGTGGCCTTATTTCACTGCAAGGACAGGGATTCGTTTGAGGAGTGTTTGAGAGAGAACGATGTGATGAGTAAATTAGAACGGGAACGGGTGAAGAAACAGCTCGCTGAAACTAAACACGCTAAGCTCGTTCTAAAGACCGACCAACCAGTAGCATATAGAGTATGCTAAAGCTAAGCAAAGCTAAGCTAAAGCTAAGCAAAGCTAAGCAAAGCTAAGCATAGCTATGATATTTGAAGTATTTGTCGTGTGCAACTTAACTTTCATTTCTCTGTGTTTTGTCTGTATCGGGTATTATATAGTTAAAACTAAATCTTACTTGTTATATTATAAGATGGAGTGTGAGGAATTGCTCGAACAGTTGTCTGTGGAGGGTTCCCCAACTGGGGATTCCCCCAAGCGAGAGAAACTGGTGGCATTGGCTGTTGGAGGCAAAGCCAAACATTACTTTGGAGACTACACCCCGGATAAAATTCACAAAATGTCAGCCGAAGAAATCGATAAGCTGTACGCTAGATACGAGTCCCGGCTCGGAGCAGAAATGACAAAGACAATAGGATCGGCTATGACCCAGATATACACCGGTATTGTATCACACTTCCTTCCCATTCCACCAGAGCGCCGACTTTACCTGTGGGAGGACCTAGATAAAGACCCTTTTATCGAACACGCCGTGAGCTCTATCAGCTGCGGGCTGTACCACAAATATGGTATGTTGTTGGCTCCAGTGACAGCGGCGATTATCACGGCAAAACATTGTCAATTTGAGAGAAAGAATAATAATAGTATAGATGGATGCTGCACAGGAGGAGACCCCAGTGGATTCACAGGAACCAGTGACGGTGGAGACCCCAGTGGTGGTACCCCCCACACCCCCTATAGTAACCAGGCAGAAGAATCCTAAGAGAGTAGCTGCCGGTAAAAAACGGTGGTGTAACCAACATAAAGTGACTACCCCAACCCGACTGTTGTTGGCTGTAGGCGTAACTGCTGCCGTGGTTATAACATGGTTATACACCTCCCACAGTGAGCCACAACCCAACAGTGAGGTAACCCCCAACAGTGGGGGTGTGGGGGTATCCCCCATGGTAGATCCGCATATCATGTTATAATTTTAATATTTTATATCATATACATAATGTCTGAGGGGAAAACGTTCGTCAACGACGCATACCACGCCACAGTGGTCGCTAGTCTAGCCGTAGGGTACGCTCGGTTGACTAAAATGGTGCTTAAACAACCAACTATCAAGTTAGATTTCAACCTGCAGGATATGGGTATGCTCATAATGAACCTTGGTATGGCGATGGCCACAAAAGACATCCTAGTAAAACAAGGAATAATACCTGATAATATAATGAAATAAATATAGGGATGGCCACGATAGCTATGATGGTTGGTGGGGCGTTAGTGAATGCCCTGGCATTTTCCGGGAGTAATTTCCTCTTCTCGAAACTACGAGATGATCACGCGGCTGAAATACAGGAAGAAAGGAAGCGACACGATCTCGCTACTGAGAAATTACAAAGAGCACAGGCTGAGTACGCTAAAAAACGCCTCCAGAGGATCGATTTTATTAACGAACAACTCAAACGTGAAAACCATGCCGTTCAAACATTCAACGATGTCGATGAAGCAATGAAAGAATACTATCTACTAACTGGTAAACAATTGGAACCGCTCAATAAACCCACACTCGCTCAGTACTACACACCATCCAAGGGACAAATGAATCGTGAACTGGGCTTCATAGTGTTGGGTATAGCAGCTACTGCGTTGGTTGCGAAGCAATTAAACTAAAATACCTATATAAGTAAACATGAGACCCGCTCCATACCGATGCGAATATATACTTATGGGGAAGACCGAGGCCTGTGGTAGGAAATGCAGGAATCAGGGGTTCTGTTGTTTCCATATGGGAAGTCCTAACTACACGTGTTCTGTGTGTGGTATCGGGGTTAAAGGGCACTACTGTTTATGTAAAGCTCACGGAGCGAACGTAGTCAGACATCAACTCATCTACGAGAATAAAAAAGGCTACATAAAAGAACGTAGGCGGCTGCTCAAGATAGCCACTTAAGAGTTACTGTGAATCAATTAAAGATTATACACACCTATGTATAGCTATGTCTGTGGAAAACATATTCAAATATGAACTGGCCTTATGGGGAAGCTTCAGATTTAAGATAATAGTGGACGTGGTATGGATTAAAGAGGGTGTTAAGTATACTCACCCCTTCGAATGGGAGCGGGATATCGCGTCTCAATACCATATAGAATGTTTTTCGAGTATAAGTGAATACAAGGAATACTATACCCAAGGCGAGTACTGGATTGAAACAGCCACACTATATATTTTACCAGGTACGTGGGACGATTTGACAGAATGTCTAGAATTGTACCCGGCCACCAGAAAATATTTTTTAAGAGTTACCTCCCCTTTACTGTCGACCAATTAGACATTGATTCTCTTAGGTGTAAACACTATGGCTACTGTGCGCGAGCTCAAGAGGGCCGCAAAACAGAGAGGTGTTATCGGGTATTCTAGAATGCGGAAGTCAGCATTGTTGAGATTACTAGGTTTAGAAGCCCCTCCTACGGTAAAACAATTAAAAGCTCAAGCAAAACAGCTTGGACACACGGGTTATTCAAACCTGGGGAGAGCCGGGTTAACCGCATTGTTATCACATGCCCCCGTAGCACGTCCCACTGTAAAACAACTGAAAGCCGAGGCACACGATTTGGGTTTAGGCGGGTATTCCCGTATGAGAAAACCACAGCTTTTAGAATTATTACGACAGAATAGAGCTATTGACCTACAGTTCGTGCGCACTAAGCACGCTGTAGGTAACTATTTGGGAAGTTGGCGCATGCTCGTCGATAGAAATATAGACATTACAGATATCAAGCCTCTGATAGCTGATAAGGTCAACCAGGAACTAAATAACCTAGGAAGTATCAAGTTTCAGATCACAGTGAAAATGTCGCTCGATAAGGAGGACACCACAGGGGTCACTGAGTATGTTCAGCCTTACTTCCGAGGTCAACAAGAGGTCGTCACACATACAGAGACCATTGACGCATCAATCGATAATAGTTTTCAGCAGATACGAGAATACCTAGAACGCTATACACACTTGGGGTCCGGGTGGGCTGTAGATAAAATCGATAATGTCTATCTAGACATAGCTAAATACGTGCCGTTCAGAGGCGGGTCATACCTAGCCTTGCCTCCCTACTATAGGAACAAACATGCCATAGTAAACGTTAAGAATAGAGGAAACGATTGCCTGAGGTTATCTATCAGGTCAGCCTTATTTCCAGCTGCCACTCATTCAGATAGGCTTTCTAGCTATCCCCAAGATGATGGGCTTAATTGGGATGGTATAGATGAACCCACCCCCATATCCCAGATCACTAAAGTAGAAAAACAGAATAATCTGGCTATAAATGTCTTTGGGCACGAAGGTAATACAATAATAGTACACAGGGTCAGCCCGGTGAAGGATTGCCAAGTTATCAATATATTCATGGTCCAACTAGGTGAAAAGTATCACTACACGTGGATAAAACATCTCAGCCGGTTGTTGCACGACCAGTCGAAACACAATGGGGAAAAACACTTTTGTGTACGATGTCTACACGGTTTCAGTCGAGCTGATTTATTAGAATCCCACCGGGATGATTGCCAAGGTGTGGGGCAGACGGCCATACGAGTCGAAATGCCTAAGGAAGGTGAAAATATCCTAAAATTCAGTAACCACAAGAACCAAATGTCTGTACCTTATATTATATACGCCGACTTTGAAGCCTTAGTTGTGGGTGGGGATTCCCCCACACCCCCTAGTGGGGGTAGCTTCACCCACAAGACACAAGAGCATAAAGCCTGTTCGTTTGGATACATTGTCGTCCGTTGTGACGGGGAAACGAAAGCTCCGGTAGTGTATAGGGGCCCTGACGCGGCTGAAAGGTTTCTAAAGTGTTTACAGGAGGAAGAAAAAATTATTAGGAATGCATTGTATAGAATCGCTCCCATGCGTATGACCCGAGCCGACATGCTAGCTCACGCTAGTAGCACTAACTGTCACGTGTGCGACTCACCACTTAACGGTGATTCGGTGAGAGATCACTGTCACATAACTGGTAAGTATAGAGGCGCCGCTCACAGCGCGTGCAACCTCAAGCTTAAAATCAACCCTAAGACAATAAACATCCCCGTTGTCTTTCACAACTTGAGAGGGTACGACTCACACTTGATCATGCAGGCCATCGCGAAAATCGATGGTAATATATCATGCATCCCCAACAACATGGAGAGATACATCTCCTTCAGTTTAAACGGACTTAGGTTCATTGACTCTTTTCAGTTCCTCCTGTCGTCACTCGACAGTCTGGTCAAGGCCAACAATACCTTCCCTATCACCGATCGATACACAGACGCCGAGACTAGACCCCTGCTCATGAGGAAGGGTGTGTACCCCTATGAGTACATGGATAGTTGGGCCAAGTTCACCGAGACCAGACTACCCCCTATTGACTGCTTTTATAGCAAGCTGAATGAGGCGTCCGTCTCACGAGATGATTACTCGCACGCGACTAACGTATGGAATAAACTGGGTTGTAAGAACCTGGGTGATTATCACGACCTGTACTTAAGGACAGATGTACTGCTGTTAGCCGACGTGTTTGAAACGTTCAGGCGGACCTGTTTAAAGCAGTATAAACTCGACCCCGCATGGTATTACACCAGCCCAGGTCTGTCGTGGGACGCCTTGCTTAAAAAGACCGGAGTTAATTTAGAATTGCTCACAGATTACGACATGCACCTATTCATTGAGAAAGGCTTGCGAGGTGGGATTTCCATGGCATCCAAACGATACGCGAAAGCAAATAATCAATACGTGAAAGGTTACGATCCTAACAAACCAACCAATCACATTCTCTACCTCGACGCAAACAACCTGTACGGCTGGGCCATGAGCCAGTATCTACCTACAGGGGGATTCGAATGGGTACCCCACGTTGATGTTATGAGCATTGCACCAGATTCGAACAAAGGTTATATCCTCGAGGTTGACTTAGAGTATCCTAAGGCATTACACGCATCGCACAACAGCTATCCCCTTGCACCCGAACGTATGAGGGTTAACCCAGACTGGATGTCTGAGTACCAACATAACTTGTCAGGTGGTCGTGTGACAGACGTTGAAAAACTCGTGCCTAACTTAATGAATAAGACCAAGTACATCGTTCATTATCGCAACCTACAGCTGTACCTGTCGTTGGGTATGAGGCTGACCAAAATACACAGGGTGCTCATGTTCGACCAGAGCCCATGGATGGAGCCCTACATCAGAATGAACACAGACCTACGAAAAAAAGCCACCAGTGATTTCGAGAAAAATCTCTACAAGCTCATGAACAACTCGGTGTTTGGTAAGACTATGGAGAACCTGAGGAAACGCGTGACCGTGAAGCTGGTTAGATCTAGTGAGGAAGACAAGCTCAGGAAATTGATAGCCAGTCCGGCATTCAACCGTAGCAAGATATTCACAGACGACCTGGCTGCCCTACACATGAAGAAAAGCCACATAAAATTCAACCGACCTGTTTACGTGGGGATGAGCATCCTAGATTTATCCAAACACCTGATGTACGACTTTTACTACAACGAGCTCAAGAAACAATACGGCGACAGGTGCGAAGTGCTGTACACTGACACGGATTCCCTGCTGATGGAGATTCGAACCGAGGACGTGTACGAGGACATGAAAAAACACATCGATTTATACGACACCAGCGACTACCCTAAGACCCATACCCTACACAGTACGGTAAATAAAAAGGTCCTAGGTAAGATGAAGGACGAGTGTGCTGGCACGCCCATAGCCGAGTACATAGGTTTGAGGCCTAAGATGTACTCCATACTGAAAGCCGACAATAGCGAGATCCGGAAGGCTAAGGGGGTTAAGAAGTATGTGGTGAAACAACACATCAAACACGCCAGATTCAAGGAAGCCCTGTTCAAGACCCGTACCTTTAGACATAAAATGAACACACTTAGAAGTGATGGACACAAGATATACGGACTGACTATAAACAAGACGTCCCTATCGCCTATGGACACGAAACGTTGGATAGCTATTGATGGGATAAACACATACGCGTATGGACATGAAAAAATTTGAGTCTATTTACTACAGCCCGCGTGGGTACTGGAAAGGAGCTAGCGCAGTAGATAAGCTAGCTAAAATAGCGCGAGTACCCCCGGAGGAAGCCAAAGCGTGGCTTGAAAAACAAGCCCTGTGGCAGATCTATTTGCCTGCACCACGCTACGTACCTAGAAGGAGGTTCGGTATTAACATACCTAATAGCGTTCACCAGGCAGACCTACTGTTCCTACCCCACGACAAGAGGTACAAGTATGCCTTAACCGTAGTGGATGTAGCCAGTCGTTACAAGGAAGCCGAACCCTTGACCACGAAAGATTCGGCCCAGGTAGCCAGAGGATTCGAACGCATATACAAACGCAGCCCGCTGACGTGGCCAACAGAGCTGCAAGTTGACCCCGGACGGGAGTTCATGGGTGCCGTGTCACAACTGCTAGCTAAACACGATACAAAGGTCAGGCGTGGCACGGCCGGAGCCCATCGCAGTTAAGCCATAGTTGAGAGATTTAATAGGACTTTGGCTGAGCGCTTGTTCGGCTATCAGTATGCTAGGGAGATGGCCACCCCTGGAAAACGATCGACTGAATGGGTCACGAGGTTACCCAAGGTGGTGTCGGCAATCAACCATGAAGTCACCCGTCTCACCGGTAAGAAACCGGCAGACGCTATCAAACTAAAATCAATAGTTGCAGAGTCGGCCGCTCCATTGCGTGGGAAGGAGAAACAGATACCGGATAGGGCCCTAGTGAGGTATCTATACCAGCCGGGGGAACACGAGGGCGATAGCCGTAAGCGAGCCACCGATCCTATATGGTCAGTCAAAACTTACAACATAGATAAAGTGGATATAAAAACCGACGAACCTAACTTATACTACTTGAGGGATGGGCCGGGTAGGGGATTTGTAAGAGAAGAATTATTGATCGTACCGTACGGCACAGTGTTACCGCCTGCCAATACACGGTAAACTGTTTCATTGTAGTAGGGGTAATCTATTAGCAAGAGCTAAGGGCCCACCAACGTCTTATTTACTAAATAAGACGTCATTTCTTGAAAGTGGTCCAGAACTCTCATTACCTATACTACTAATTGAACCAGATCCATCAAACTCAAATCCAAACAGTCTCACATCCAGTTAAATCTGAATGTATAGCACTAAATAATTACAAATGCATTTAAATTAAATAGCCACACATAAATTGAACTTTCATATTATGCAGAGATTATTTAGCATGTGCTCTACTGAGGAGGACCTGTATAATAATGAGAATGTTTATAACGTGGTGGCATATGGTCCTGTGCAGAGACCTCAGGTCACAAATCTGTCAAAGTTAAGCAACCTTGGGTGCAGAGAGTCCCAGGATTGTTGACTTTGTGACAGATTTATTCTTGAGAGTTTCTGGGCCCTGTCAGACAACAAAGCACAAGTGATGCATGAGGTCTCACCTTAGGCAAGTAAGTTTGATCAAAACTACCTCTGTTCATCCAGCAGTAAATGGGTTCCCATTTGGGTAACACCATTTGACAACAACCTTAGAACTACCAACTAACAGGCAGCTTGGGTTATCCGGGGTAAACATAATCAGATTGTGTTCCATTAGAAAGATATCTAGCCTAGAAAAGGTGTGTTATAAATATTCTCATTATTATGTATTACAGATTAAGAATAGATACGCAGCAGATAGGGTTCCGGTGATCCTGGCACAGACTGGCAGCAAGACTCATCATTAGCTCAGGGTCCTCGACCCCTCTACACGCAGCCCAGACAGTGAATGGGACTTCTCACAGGAAACACTGCCTCGTCAAACACGCCACAAACTTTCCAGAGGATGTGAAGGCTCCCCAACACTGCAGCCTTCTGCATTACCCAGAATGTCACACAAGCTGTGTTCGCAGTGGAGAACCCAGGCACTCTCCTGATCTGCGCCAAGAGTTCAGGAGGTACCAAACCAAGAGCACCGAGGACAATGGGGAACCTGATGGCAGTGTGCTTGAGATGCAAGCAAGACATTTCAAAGGCGAGGTCCGCATATTCATAATGCTTTTCCTGAATCTTGCCAATCACACTGTTGTCAAAAGGGACAGAAAATTCAATGATATAAATAATTTCACTGGCTTTATCAAAAAGGACAAAATCAGATTTGTTGGCTGAAATTCGTCTCAGGCTGTATATTGGCCTATGCCAGAGGAGTTTAAAGTTTCATTTTCAAGGATGCCCTGGGCATGTTCAGGGTCTTACCATGGATGGACCTCGGGGTCAAAGCCACAGGAGACAATAGTAAAAGCAAACAAGCCATGCCGTCATGTCTTTTAAGATATGCTGTTTGTGGCAAGGGAAGGGCAGTCTCTGTATATTCATTGCAAAGACAACATGTCATCTTGATATTTTCTTGGAGAATGACATTCTGGCGATTGTGAGTGGGAAGTAACTGGTCCTGAGCAGCAAAAGGAAGCCCTCAGTTTCACATTTGAGACCAGCTGACTTCATCCAGGAAAAGGAGTCAATTGGATAGGTGTTCTGTTCGACACACTGCATGTACACACGATGCAATGGCTTCTCAGACAGCTTATCCTCAAAGGACTGACTCTGGGCAGACTTGGTAAAGGACTTCACCTGGTTTACTCTCATCACTGTACCATCCAGCAGCACATCGCTATCAACAAAATCAACTTCAAATTTGAGATTGTGTCCAAGAACCTTGAAACGCTTATAACAGCTGTGGAATTTCTTGCTTTCATCGTGAGTCTTGACATGCATCACCAGAGGATCATCCGATAAATAAATATGTGCATAAGTACACAATAAAATTCTGTCATGAAGAGCCTCCACATTAATCAAACCCCGACCTCCAGAATTGATTGGCATATATAAACGATTAAGAGAGGAATGAGGGTGGTGTGCTCTGTTATCTTACATGATCCTTCTGGTCAGACGGTCAACACTCATGTCTTGTTTTGTCCATTCAACTACTCCAAAAGACTAGGAATGGACTGGCAAAGCAAAAGTATTGTTGGCTTAGACCTTGTTTCGGGAATTTAGCTCTGAACTCCAGATTTTCTTTAAACAAGATTTATACTCAGCCAGATGTTTATCTGGAACCTGGGCATCTCGAACTTGCATTCCAAGATGGCTGTAGGCCTGACATTATTATCATCATTATTATTATGCAATATAGCATGTGCTGTACAGAGGAGGACCTATTTCAGTCTTTCTCATGTCCATTTGGTGCCATGCAAGAGACATCTGAGATGTGATACAACAACAGCAACATATAACAGCTGTAAATATAATCATTCATCTATTCTTTGGTATGAGTCACAATAAAGCTAAGGTCCAAACTTTTGGTGCTTCAACATCACACATCTCAGCCCTAAATCCTCATCTTTTTGACAGAATATGTTCAAAAAGATGCTGGTCCAGAACCAACACCAGCATCTTTGGCAATCATCAAATCATACTGTTCAGGAGTGTAATAAATGGCCCCTGACTCCACATATGTACCTTGTGATGAGGATAAGCTAAGTCACTAACAACTGGCTGTTTGCAGTGGCTGAATACCACCAAAATGTATCTTTGTAGTTTGAGTGGGGCAACATTTTCCTTTTGCCAAACAGGTCTGTTTTGTTTGTCTTGTACAGTCTGTCCATGGCATCAGATGAGAAATGTTTCTATTTTCAGGACCATTAAGTGGAGTGAGTGAGTGAGTTTGGTTTTACGCCGCTTTTAGCAATATTCCAGCGATATCACGGCAGGGGACACCAGAAAATGGGCTTCATACATTGTACCCATGAGGGGAATCGAACCCGGGTCTTCGGCGTGACGAGCAAACGCCTTAACCAGTAGGCTACCCCACCGCCCCACCATTAAGTGGAAGTGTATTGACACACATGCAGTGTTTACACATTAAGACTGATACAGATGTGCAGTCAGAAACCAGCAAGTCAGCAATTAATGCAAGAAAAAATATCCTACTGATTTATCAGGTATAGAAATTAGCTTGTGAAGCCTCTAAGTCAAAACAGCATAACATCTAACTGCAGGTATTACCAATCATTAAATGACAACATGATGACATAATTAAAGTGATAAATACAACTTTCAACAACAGTAACCTGTGCTAAAAGCATGAAGAATGGATGAGTTCACCCAACTCGGTGTTAATGAATAAGTAATAGCTTACTAGACCGAACAAATATTGCTCTGTAACATCTTGATTTTGTAATCATTACACAAAGCTATTCAAGTAAATACACCAAATCCTTAGTGAAATTGTAAATAAGACAGGCTCCCTGACCTTAACTTGATGTGATAAAATTCTTAATGTCACAAGATCCTTTTCTCCTCTCACTCAAGAATTTGAGTGAGTTATCTGACAAAAAAATCAACATCATGAATTCATTCAGATCAATAATCAAGGACTTGTTTAAGTAAGCCATCCACAGTGGAGTTTGTAATGGTGTGTGGCATTCTCAGTGTGTTAAGTTGTCACATTACAAGAATGTGTGCCACACTGTGGATATTTGTTATATACTGTTGAGTTCCGCAAAATACTGAAGTAAACCATGATAATTTCATTAAACGTTTCTATCTCTGATACACATGAAGGCTTCAACAATACTCAAACTTACTATTTCAATTATCTGGTATCCATATATACTCTCAAAGTTGGGGAACTTCATTTTTTTTTTCATTTACGATAACATTTTTTAGGACATATATCGGTGTCAATCAATGTTCATATGATATTATCGAATGTTTTGAGAGTGCATCACCATTTGCACTTCCTGACAACCATAGTTATTTGGAATGTAGTTGCTTCTGAAAGATGATTGGTATATGGCATGTAATTTCCATGTATATGATTTTCATTTTAAAACAAATGACTAGAAACAAACACGAACAAATGTGTGATGCAAGATGAGTGTCAAAATTAATGCTCTCAATATCAAAAAAAAAGAAAAACGTCAAAATCAAGAATGGGGCCCAATGCATGTTTATGGGGCCAGTGCGTTATGCACATGCATATCATACGTTGTGCTTAGGAGTGGTAATAGAGGGTTATGGTGGTGCATTCATAAGATGTCTGTCTTGAAACTTTTGTTAGCATTTACACTTCCTATCCAAATTGAAAGTTCAGGTTCTCCTACGTTTATTGAAGAGTATAATAAAGAAATTTGCAAATAAGAAAAAGAAACTATAAACAAATGGAAAAAAATTAAATCAAAACTTCACCAATGCAAACTGCAAATGTTTTTAACAATCAGTTTGAATAATAACATCTATTCAAAATGTTGCATCTATCTTGAAAATTTGTTTAACTGATGCATATATTTCATAAAATGTTAGATAATGGATTTCAGTTATTTCAAAATATGACTTGAGAGCTAGACACTTAATGAACTTACTAATGCAACAAATTGCTTTGCAAAATAACTAAAAGCCTCTGCAGTCTTACTGTAGCATAATCATGTTATATGGTATCTCACTGACCAAGTTTCACATGCTGTAACACATTTTTATCAGTTACCTCCCTTAAATGTTTCCTTCAAATGATCTTTTTCAACCAGTCAACTTAGCCCCAGTGTTATTTGTTTCACTCCTACAACAGGAATGGGATCAGTTATCTCCCTTGAATTGAGCAAATCATGATATTTCTGCCTGCAAAAGTGTTCAGCTGAACTAAACATTCATTGATCCCCAATATTTGAGCAATTTTCAACACGCATGATCACTAGATTGATTAATACTTAATACAATAATGGTCTTTCATAAAAATTATCACCATGACAACAGATGGCATGCATCTTGTTAAAATATTTCCAAATAAAATTCTGCAACTGTGTCAACCATAAGACAGGGTTAAAAATGAGCAAACTGTCCCCTTAAGTACTTCTCAAAATCAGGCTAATTCATTATTTTTTTATTGATTAATTAAGCCTTAATTTTATAAGTAGAATAATGATAACATGAAAGTACTGTAAAATCATCATTATTCGCGGGGGTTTAATTTTCGCGCTTTCTGAAAAGCTTTCTATTCAACTCTGCTGAATGACGTGACATTTTCAGTAGCATCTTTGAGTCAGTGAGCCAGTTTGGTTTCAGTTCAATCCATGCATGATCTATCATGTCCGCCACAGGGAACCCACGACAGCTGGTCTGGTACCAAGAAACCATGAATTGTGAATCTGACCTCCAAACTATATGCTTCCTGCACTTCACAGCTAACTGTTAAGAACAACATGTGAAGACCCACTGCTATCCTATACTTTTTTAGCATCCTGCATTCACATATTCTTATTTAAGAGGATAAAGGTTTCAAAATTTAAATGTATGCTAACCAAAGAACATTCATGAAAGACATTTGCTTGTAAATTATACATGCATCAAAACAGTAATAACATTCTAAAACATGATCACAAGATGGATTTTACTGGACCTCTGGTATCTGTGAATAAGTAAATATTCCTAAAAAGAAATTAACAATACTGTCTAACAGTCATAACAAGAATAAAATCCAGTATCAAAATATGATTTAAAATCATATATATCAAACATGATATGGCACTGGTGGTAATTCATTTAGAATGTACCAAACACTTTTTACAAGACACACAATACAGTGGTTGATTTGCTGCCTTGATCGTTGACACTGAGTTACACCTGCCCTTTACACTTTGAGTGTTGTAATAAAAATATACAAAAATGTATACAAAGCAAATATTAAATCTGTTTGTTTTTTCTACTTAAACATGTAGTTATTCCATACAAAAATACAAACTGAAACATTTCAAATTAATCACTCACCATCAAATGGTAAACATCCTGGATAGTAGACACATGGCACTCTCAAATTCATTATTGCTATTTTCAGTATTTTGTGCTCTTTTTTCACAATCTAAGCATTTCAATACCTGACAATTATACATAATAACAAGGGGTAAATATGCTCTTACCACGAGTAAGTATGGCATATGAGACATGATAAAAGAAATGGATAACAAGCTCCAAACCTTACATTGTTTACTACAATGGAATAAAGAAAGGTTTGGGGTTGGGTTGCACCGACTGGTTAGTTAGGATTTATGCAATCATCTTTAGCATTTTATTTAACATATCTCTCTCATCATTTGTGAAGGAGCATGCGACGTAACACCATATTTTGACCAGTTTTGGTTGTATATCTGTAATGAGTATAATATGAGGGAAGGTAAGATTAGTCTAGGGCATTATCTGCCCTATTCGGAAGATCATATGAAACCATCAAGCAAATCATTAGTGGGTGGGGGGTTAATAGGAGTGAAATAATACGCTGCAGTATTGGTATAAGCACAGTAATTTTACCTTCGGCTATGCATACAGTATTGCAATCCAGAAATTCTGTATTTTCAGCGTTTGTACCATCATTTCTTCTGGTAAAAAAAAAATGACAGTGTTGTTCATTCAAAATAACAGGATACGGTTAACATGAGAAAGTTCAAAATTCTCATTATTCATGACTAAAATTCACTCTATGACAATCACAGGCCACTATCAGTTGCTGACGTCACTCTCATCCATTTCCTCTCCAGACTGGGGCTCTTGTTGTCTCTGAGTATGGCGCGCCATCCGGGATGCAAACTCCGAGGCTGGAGAGAGTTGGGGTTGAACCTGTAGATCACCTACTGCGCCTGCCTCAAGGTTCTGCTCAGGGTGCTGGGTGGGTTCCTGGTTTTCTCTCTTAACTAGTGTCTGCAAGTTGTCGACAGGCTGTACTCTCCCTGGTTCTACACGCAAAAACAATGGAAACATGTTATATCTAAAGCTATAATAAACATCAAGTGTTGCCCAATGTCCAGATTTTTTTGAAAATCTGAAGCACGGAAATACAAATGTATATAAATATAATTATAATATATTCGATTCTGAATTGACATCAGCATTAGCTTGAGGTTTCAAATTAAATATTCCCCTTCTTCAAATAATCATTAACACCTGGAAATTGCCCAACACATGATAACACTGTAAACAAAAACATTGTAAACAAAAACATTGTAAACAAAAAAGAAACAACAAGGTTCACACCTTTTTCTGTCTGCACTTATTGACACTCAACAAGAGTACAGCACTGAAGTGTCATTTGTATTATTGTGAAGTATTATTTGTTACATTCCTCTACCAATTTTAACAAGTCCTAGTTGGAGGTTGTGTCAGGCAGTGACCTTCATCCGTCCAATCAAATGTGAGACAACTGAGCGGATTTAACCATTCAGAAAACTCTTTGGGGTTTGACGGGACTTACAAAATTGCCCAGTCACTCACACTGATCCTTCAAGAAACATAACTCCGCTTAAAACACACAAATTTGACGTGCAGTAGATATGCTTAGTGCTTTCTGATGACATGGTTACCATTAGACAATATTTCCACAAGCTAACAACCTTGAACACTGACAAAAATGCTATTTTCTGTTTTAGTTTCCAAACGCAACTTCCTACCAGAGTTTGTTCGACTGAGTAGGGGAGCGTAAAGAATAATACTGAGACTAAGCTTACTTAGACTGTGATGTGTCATTATCTGTACATATTAATATCCACTGAATAGTCTTGCAGTTTCAGAGAATCGAATACCATTTGATGTTTTTCAAGCAATCAGAGTAATGAACTGTGACTTTTGGTTTACAATTGGGGCTTTCATAGAACAAATTGGGACTACACTTTCAACGTAAATACAGACTACAGTACTTTCAGGGGCTGAATCCCGTCTGGATGGTTGAGTACTAGGACCAAAAGCCACACTTACAAAGTGAAGCATCTAATCACCAGCAAAAGCCAGCAATCCAACCCACGTCTACCACAGTGCTTGTGCTCAGAATTCTATTACAGAAGGAGAAGTAACAAAGGGAAGTAACTGTCAGGAATGAATCAACCAGGAACATATCAAGATCACGATCAATTACTTCCCTTTGCCAGGATCCTGAGGAAAAATAGTGACTGCTGGGGTTTTTTTTATATATCCTTAAATTGGGAAATACTTTAATGTTGCCCTCAACAAAATACATGTCTGATGCTAAGATGTAAAACTAAGCCTGTTTTAACCTTCTTAGTGTTATGAAGTTTTAATTATCACTAGAGACATTATTTAACCTCTAACCATAACAATTTGAATAGGGACATTCTAAATTTGTATGACTTGGTACCAAATGTTGGTCTTTGACCAGACCTTGACAGATCCTTGACAATTGCTTTGAATATCTTTAAGTGTCTTGAACATACAACAGAGCACTGAAACAAATTTCCAGGTCAAAATGTTCCGACACAGTTCCGATAAATGTCAAAAAATTACAGTCCACATTATCAGCATTCTCCCATTTGTCAGACATCCCAATAACCAGACAGGTTAAACATGTTAAAACAACAAACCATCTGGTTAAGTGCACAGATAATCCTGTGTCTTTTACCTCTTACTGAAATAGGAATGGCCCATAAAATACAGAACAAAAACAGAACTTTCATATGAGGTGCGAATGACATTAAATGATAATATTATGGTGGAACAGTAGTGAGCCAAAGATGTTACAGTTTGCATGAAACATTCACAGAATTTACCTAGATTAAAGCTTTTTCACATCTAAAGAGTTATTCTTTCATCTGTTCGTATCATCTTCCTTTTTCAACTTTTTCAAATGGTTGCATGAAGTACAAAAATGTAGACAGGGGAAAATGCTGACTTTTTTTTAAATTTCGTGTTTGATTTGTTTTAAATTAACATATCCCAAATTTCACAAGATTGGTTTCACAACTGACTCAAAGAGATAGAGTTGACACTGTATAGATACGCTTTGACTTAAGAGCTGCATAAAACAAAACGAATGGCTTTAATAGCTTGTTGACTGAATTATATATATAGATATATTGACAGAGCATTTTCTATCAAAAATAACTTCAGAATATTTATACACACTAACAGTTTTCCTTAGGTTTCCCCAACTGGATGAAATATCCAAATGAGACATTCTCATTTATGGGTTGTTCACACCTGATCAAGTTGGTTCTATGGTGATTGATTTAATAAGGGTCAAGCACTTCACATAATACTGTAGAGCACATCTGTCTTGCCTAGGAGATATAACAGGCTGTGTCACATATACGTTACATCTCTGACTGATTAGCGTATAGGTAAGACAGGTTATGTACGAAAGTTCGAAATTATAAATATGATAACAAAACAATGAATTTCAATGTTAAGTCTGCAAACCAGTTTCTCCCAGTATATCTCAAGTTACCTGTGCCTGTTTGATAGCCTGATGTTGATGGAGGCTGCCTTGGAATTGTTTCCTGCAAAACAGCAATATTTACAAAAATAAGGATGATTCACAAAGATTAACACAACTTGGTAAGTAAATAGAACATCAATGAGAAAAAGGTAAAGAAATGCAGATGGAAATTCTGAATTTCCATGTTGCAGTCCATCCAAATGAGAAGTTGAACAGTTCTGAGACAACTAACAGGAATAATATTAAGTTACACACTACACAGGAAAAGAATGACTTTGTGTGTTTGTTGCTAAATGCCACACTAAATATTCCAGCTTATTGGCATCAGTCTGGTCAAGACAGACCGGTGATCAACAGCATGAGCATCACTCTACACCACTGACATACAATGAAATGTGTCATGGGGGAAATGTTACGCTAAGATTATATGATGTCACTCGGAAATGATATGATAGATATGGAACGGAAACAAGAATTAGATGACAATACAGTGGAATTACCACAATACACGCGGAGACAAAATGCTTTAATATTAACTAGCACTAAATGTGGTATCGATTCCACAAAGTTGAGAGATCCAGCAACTTTTCAATTTTGTGAATGAAAAAAACATGATGCATATGAATACAAGTATGGCCAACAGTGGAAAGTTTGAAAGATTTCTGTGATCTAACTTGAACTGATTCTTAGAACAAGGTTGATCATATCAAATCTGTAGCACATGCTTCTGTTAGTATTCCAACAGTCATGTTTGTTCAAAAATGGGTTCATCTATACATAAAAAGTCATACTCACGCTTGCATTTTTCAAAATAACATTCTGCTCTCCACTTCTTTGAGAAACAGTTGACTCAGCTGTGGGTGGATTCATACCAGCCGAGGACATCTGCTCAACATCAACCTCCTCACCCAATACCTCCTGTCTTTCAGCCACAACACCGCTTATAAACTTTCTACGTGTCTGATCCATTTCATCGCAGTCATCTCCACGTGCTATGGCATATAGCTCACCATTCACCTCTAGACAGAGACCAGTCTCAAGCAGAGATGATTCTACAGGTATATCAAAGAGGTTTCTCTCTCCAAGGATCACTTCCCTGAGACCAGGGGCACCAGCATCATAACTGTCCAGTTGAAACTCTGACAGGTCACTGTGTCCGAAGGCATCATCAATATCAGCAGTAGCAGCTGCATTAATATCATCACTGTACCTCCTGCTCTGGTCTGGTCTGTAATTCCTGAAGTGTATTGTGTTGTTTGGCGGCCTTATTGAATGATAGTCACTGTTGGTTGTCGGTGAGGGTGGCAAGTGAATGGAGTAGAATACCCCAGGAGGCAAGTTGTGAAGTGTTTCACCCAGAGGGTTGAACCAGATTTCTTGTCTTACATATGATCTGAAATGATCATCTGTTGGTTGGGCATCTCCTGAAAATAACACACATACCTTCATAAGTGTTCAGTTAAAAGACAAATTTTATGATTTGTCAGTAAGATCGTATAGGAATTACTAGAACTAGTTTTGGAAATCGGAAACTAAATACACTATTGATTATCAGAGGAATCGTGGTAAAGGATCATGGATTATAATTAAAATGTATATACTTTTCATGTAATCACCATTTTCAATTCTCAGTGGTTCCCCAATTTTTTTTCTAATTAATGTTTTTTAAACTAATACTGTCACGCAGCAGATATAAAACTTATTCATAGACGGGTGTTATGAGAGTGTTTTTTTCTAATTTGTATTAATATGGCTTTGGTGGTAGTTACCATTGGGTCACAATGTTTAGAGCTTTGAGTTATGGGTCATATTTCAGCAATAGCATTTTTAACGACAGGCTGTGTTGCTAGCGCTTCAGTTACCTGCCCTTGGCAATGCATTGTTTGCTTCCTGTTCATGAATGTTCTGATTGAAACTGATAGAGGCATACTTTGCTTGAATGTTCCCAACACTGTGTCAGTATACATATACAGGCTGTTTTTTGTACGACACAGACGAGCACACACACAAACTCACACTCGGAATTACTGGAGCCTGCCTCTACCCGTCAACTCCTGCTTGTCAACATCATCATCTACATCACCATCATCATTTGACACAATCTGCCTGACTACTGACTTTGTAAACTAGCTCCAACAGTATTTCTGCTGTCACTGTAATACCAAGATTCTGGGGAGTTAATATTTTATATTCGTAACCAGTTACCTTAAACCTGTGACTCAATTGTTCTAGGAATCTGTATTGTAATTTACAGTAACTTGCTCATTGTTTGCTCAAAGTATTATAGAATATTTAGACTTGACTGTGTTATATTTTGCTGGTTCAAAGGGGATTTCTTATACCTTTGTCACAACAATTTATTAACCATAACATGGGGTACAGAAATATATACTACTGTGACAAATATGAAACTATGAATACAATGAACAGAACTTTACGTTGTCAAGTGCATGTTGGTTCCTTAATATTTGTTAATTCTAAGGTTAGTTTACTTCATTCATATGTGTTTTACTAAAACACAAAAATTCTGATTGATCAAAACGTTTTTTCACAATCAATAATTATTCATAATGCTTTTTTTAATTGATTTTTAAATATTGGAACACCACTACCTAGAACAGGATGATACAATCAGTATCACATACTGGTAAAGTGTCACTATGAAGGAGTGAGGGCTTATACCGCTTTAAGCAATATTCCATCAATATCACAGCAGGGACACCAGAAATGGACTCTAGACATTGCATCGAAGTGGGGCATCAAACCCGGGTTTCGGCGTGACGTGCGAATGCTTGAACCACCAGGCTACCCCACCACCCCATGGGGAAGTGATCCACCACTTTCATCAGTCTACTGTAACCATGGTAACTATGGCAACTGTTGGAAGTAAAGAGATTGGATCACACCAGTAATAATTATGATTTTAGCTTGACTTTGCCATAACCTCTATATTACAATTTACTGTAAACTATGGTCCGAACGAAATAGGCACCATTTTGTTTAGCCTGTTCAGTGTGGTTCATTTTACACTTGGCTTGGACCAGGACAAGCAATTTGTTATATCCATCAGTTCATTATAAATACGTTTCTTGTAATACTGAATACTGTAGAGACACAGGTACAGAAAACTACAGTTTTGATTAACTCACAGGGATCAAGTATTTTACTTCCTTATAACTGTAGTTTGTCACAAGCATCCAGACTGAAATATCTATGAGCAGATTGTGACTAATTTTAGTCTGTAGTTCTTCAAGAAAACAGATCAATAAGTCTGTCAGTTCATTATGACTGTGTTCGTTAACAACGTAGTTTATTGTATCTGTATTGAACTGTTAATGTTGAGAGTTAAAGTCTTAGACAATGACTGGCACTGATTGTACATACAGAACCCACTGCCGCCATTTTGTAGGCACAGGCTCAAGGGAGATAACATATATGAGAAAACTTCCTTCCCATTTTCCCAATGCTTCTCAACCATCATTTAAGACAAGAAGTATTCTTTAAGTTTGAATAAACTTGTTACATTTTTGTCCACTATTTGTTGAACACAGAGAACATGTTGCATTGATAACTATTTGAAAAGAGTATTGTGGCATCGCCTTATTAAAAAACATACACAAGGGCCTTAATTTTGACTGTTTGTGACTATGACACTTGATACGTCAGATCATGCTGTAAATAATCAAGTCTGGACCAGACACACCTATGATTGATGTACTATCCTTACCTCCTGAGGATCAAAACTTTTGTCTAGGTCATCCAATTCATTTCATCAATTCTTACAACAACAACATGCCACTAGCACATTCTTCCAGGGAATCAAGGCAGAAAAGCACTGTACTAAAACAGAGTCAAACTGTCACATCCTTTCAGACATCTTGAATGTCAAGGTGTTCTCAGGAAGACATACCCGATTCTTGCGTTGGAAATGGAAGCCTGTCTTCCTCTCGCCCTGCCTCTTCATCATTGTGATTGCTTCCATTGCTCATCACCCTGAAAGAAGAGACCACCACTTGTGGCTGTTAGTACTTGACTAGTACAGACTGGGTTTTTTTTAGTGCTACACAACCAGGTAAGTAAGGTTTAATGTCGCTTTTAGCAATAATCCCAGATGGGACTCCACTCAAATCATCTTTTCTGAGAAAGTTTAATCCCAAATATTAGACTGTGACTGAGTTGGATTTTGGTAACACTTTTACCCCACCTTAAGCAATACTCCAGCAATATCACATTTGGGACACCAGAAATGTGCTTTTTACAAGGTACCCATGTGGCGAATTGAACCCAGACTTTCAGTGTGACAAGCAAACACTTTAACCACTAGTCTACCCCCCACCACCCCAAATGTTATACATGTATAAGCTTTTTCCAAACACTTACAAAATGCTGTGTCTTTATAGTTTGCATAGTCTCTATACTTGTAGTTATATACATTTCTACTGGACAAAATATGTTAAGGATATTAACATTTTTATTTTATCAGTGTGTCAACATCATTATTCATAATTTCAAAATTCATATATATATATATATATATATATATATATATATATATATATATATATATATATATATATATATATATATCCCAAAAACATTTTGTCCAGTATATGTCCATATGATATAGTTTAATACATATTACGCACAAGATTGACAGAAAGTGGCACAATATTTACCTCTCATATATATATTAGTCAATGAATACATACTTTGTCACCATATGAACAATCAAGCTTTTAAGTTTCATACACATAAATGCAATTGCCGTTTTGTAATACCCGACAAGGAAAATGAATTTCAAATATATTTTTGTCCGTAATTCTTTATGAAATGCAAGCAGTCATGGAAGTGATCTCTAGAGACCTACCTTTAACTACGTTGGCTGAGTAAAAGGCAGATCATGGGTTGTAAGGCGGAGGATGAAGATGTCACGATGGAAGGATGTCGCTACATCTCTATGAGCTGGGGGTTGTTGTGGTTGAATTGATCTTGAACACATAGGCGATACTTCTTCAATCCTGTAAACAAATCTTCTATTATGTATTTGACCATAATATTCTTTATCTATCATGCTGATCTCCAAATGTGAAATTGGTATTTCGCTTAAAGATACAAGAATCTTTGCCAGAAATTTTCTGACTCTTGAGTCAACCACAATGTATATGTTTGTTTAATCATTAATTGTACCACACTTAACAGTATTCCTGGTAGCTGATAGTGTCCTGCAATTTGCAGACAAGCTAGTCAGGACCAGACAATCCAGTGACTAAAATAGTTAGACTGAGTACTGATCTGTGCAGTTGGGATACGGATATGTGTCAGCCATGCAGCAGGTATGATCACCCAATTCTGTGCCTCTAACGAAATTTCGTTTTTCATGAAGACACAATTTCCACAATTGCTGGAAGACATTGATACCATTAAAATGCTTCACTACTGGGCACAGCCCCTATTCACAGTATAGAAATGGGTCAAGTTTCTTCATTGCAGGAATAGCAACATGAAAATATATTCTGCTGAAGATTTAAAGGTCACAAGCAACCAAAAAATCAAACATAATCAAAACACCATTATCACTTGTTCATGATACATAAAATGCATTGGCGAATGTGAAAAAAACAAATAAACAAAATTATAAGCATATAATCACAAATCAAAAGTGCAATATTTTGTACTTGAGTTTACTTCCCTCGAAACGAAGTAACCCAGTCAGGGCCAGTGGATGTGCACTCATGTGTAACAACACTTTGTCTTTGACCACTGGTTCATTTGCCGATATGCTGAGCCGGCTCTTTGTTTATGGCTTATAAGCCCAATAGGTGTTAATTTCAAATTGCAAATGGTCAGTACTTGAAGTTGTACACTGCATATTGTCACTAGCACACAGCCAGGCAGACAACATGTATTAGAAACTGGGTGTTGGAGTGTAGCTTACTGTAAAAGACTGTACAAGGCAATGACAACTGACATGCATCTGACAAAGTAATGTCAGCGGCTAATGTGATGTTTTAGCAAAGCATCTCAGAATGTACTAGGAGTGAGTGAGTTTAGTTTTACGCCACAATCAGCAACATTCCAGCTATATGGTGGCGGTTTACAGTTTCCAATCATGTTTCTCCAAACCTGGTCAACAGGAAGCGTTCTTTTATATTGTGCTTTCTCATCAACTAACAAGACCAGTTATTGCTATTTCTAAATTTTTCATGTAATTCACCAAATGTGACATAAATTTGGTAATAAAATATATCTAGACAAGGGTGTATGGTCAAAACAAGCCCTCTCATTGGACAACGCTTGCTGTCATCCGTAAATAAGTAGGCAATACTTTTTGTAGACGACTGTTTATTCAAGATTGACCACAGTGATGAAGATCTGTGATGAGAATAAACATATCAATGTATAACATAGTTAATTAAATAATATATTATAATTCTCTATCCCTCCCCAAGTCATTGTTGGAGCATAACAATGTTGTGGCAAGGACTGAAAGAAACAGTTCTGTCTAACACTCAAGTTTGAGTTAAATGAAGCATGATGTCTCAGACTGTCATCAAGTCACTGGGAAAAGTCTAAAAGTTTTGAACAAACTGAAATAAAGAGAAAATGGCAACAAAACATTCAGGAATTTCACTGGGTACACTGCCTATGGCCCAGGGATCACTCAGCCTCAATCACATGCACATAATCAGACAGCCTGTTTGGCTCTTTCTTAGTGCAGGTAGTATGATGAGGGTGGATCACACGTGTGAGCATTGGTGAATGTCCTATGCTCAGTGATTCTGGCAGGACAGTGGGATCTCTGATCACTTGGCAGAGTGGACAGGATCTATCAGGTGAGAGTGGTGAGGACCGTGACACATCAGGTGTAGCGGCTAGTCTGGACAGCTCCGGCTGTTGATGTGTAGTGCATTGTTCATAACCGGAAGAACAGGTGTGGGCCAGTGTTCTGACGTTGACACAGCTGGGCATGGAAGTGGTATCAGGGTGGTGGTGTAGTCAGGGGTAGTTGTTTGTGGCCTTGGCAAGTCATCACAATCTTAATAAAGCACACTTTCGCCCTGAACTATTATAGTTAAAGCACAGCATCCTCGTGCTTAAACGATATAATAGTTCAGGGAGAAAGTGTGCTTTATTACACTATAAATGGTGGTAGAACGAACTGTATTTTTTTTCTAAGATGCCACATTTAATCATTTCTAAGCCTAATTTCAATTAATCTATGGCAGAAAATAAACGACGGTGTCTGTGGCCTAAATTAAGAATCCTCGCACAGGGCTAACTGGCGTGCTGTTCTTTTGACGTGTCAGCCCCCTACGTTAAGACAAACGTATCTAGAAAAACAAATGATGAACACTTTGGTGAAGGTTTATGGTCGGGTTAAATATCTTCTCTAGATCATTTTAATTACATCTGTGATTCTCTAAACCATATAAGGCAAAATGACCGTCTCATTTCCACTACCAACGAATGTTTAGATCAGTACATTCATCTGAAGCTGACTAGTCATGCGACATTCCACGATTGCATTGTGGGAATGTAAACCTTGCAAACATGACCATGTCTTTGTAAAGTTTTGAGTCGAACTATGAGGCATTTTATCCTTCGGGAAAACATAAACATAATGTTTCCACCGGTGATGTTAGCTGTTTGATGCAACTGCGAAACAAAGAAACGGGATGCGACGAAGCAGTCTACTGTGGGAGGCTGTATGAGGTGATGGCAACTGACATCCATCATGATGTCGGTTACATTGTGACGTAATGCAAAAACGTTTGATTACGAGGGGGCAGACTAAAATGGCGGAGCAACGTCAACACATTGTGACGTAATGCAATATGTGCACATTATCGTCTGATTAAGTATTGTCGGTGCCTTTGATCTTTCGACGAAGCATCTTAGAAAACAATGTTCAGTGGCTCGCCATAGTTCGGCAATGTCAACATTATTTCAACTCGGGCACATTTCACTTGTACCTCGTTATTCTGTAAATAACGTCTCCACCCATTACGATCCTCCACCCTTTAAGTAGTCCAGCATATAACTAGACGACTTCACACTATACCAAGGTGTGCTGGACGTCTAGCCGGCGAATGAATTTTCTTTGACGCACTGTGCGCTGTACAGATATGTACAGCGGTTTAAGGCAAAAATCCGGCCTACAGGTGCACAGATTGCTAAAACAAACACTCATTTTCAAAACGGCATACTTACATCCACTAACATCCATTCACTTTATTATATACCAGCCCTGATACACAACCACCCCCATTTTTCACCACTTGACGGACATTTTGATTGGTTAACCAAAAAGTGGAATCGCGCTAAAACGGTTAGTGATAAATTGACTGTGGTTGCAGGGAAACGAACTTAAGGCACTTTTTCATCATTTGTAGACATTTCTGGGTCCCATATATCATCGCACCATTCACTGAACTCATAAAATTACATTGATTACTCCAAAGCAAAATGAATCACTGTAAGTAATTATAATTCTACACCATTATCACAATGACAGTGTGCATGTAGTGTATACATAATGGGTCTTACTAGACAGTTTTCACTTTCTTGCACATTGTAAAGTTGACATATTTCCAAATTAGGATTTCTTCACTGATTCATTCAATGTTTCATTTCCTGTATGTTCTACATTTCTACACCATACAATTCCTATCCTTCAGTAATAAAGTGGCGCCATTACGCAAGTTACATGACGCTGAAAGAAGACATATTCAACAAATCAGTGAATGTATTTCCAAGATAAGAAAAACTGTATAACACACGCTCTTGGGATTGTATTTCGTCAAGAATAATTTGATAGTGTTTCATATGCGGGCACATTCACTTCAAATCCTTCTGCCAGAAGGTTAACAGGGAGGCCCAACAATTGACTTAACAAAACTAACACAACGAAAAACGTTTTTAACTACGCTTCAGTTAATACAAATTGGAGGTAGTTAAGTGGGGACATGGTACATGCAAGATGTCTCCTAAAGACCACACCTACATTTTCACGAAACGACGTAAACATCATACGTTCACATCCACACACATAGCTCTATAAACATAACATCAAATACCGAGAATTATTTGAGCACTAATTACACATAACATTCTTAGATTCATATCCATACACATAATTACATAAACATAATACCTAATTATACGCATCACTGTTTGATGGAGGAAGGGTCGTATATTTACACCTAACCTGGGGCTAGCTATCGCTAGAGGGGATGGACATCATAGATGTTAGGGCAGGACGTCCACCAAATATTTAATAAAGTCAACTGAAATAATACTAGAGACAGAAGTCTTCCTAAAATGTTGCATATTAGAAAGCTTCACAGTTGTCGAATAACATTCCGAAAATATGTGTCAAACATGTGTAAATGGCACACATTCTAAAACGTTACCAATAACATGCGTGTGCACCTTACATATTAGAAGTGGGTGAGTGGGTGAGTGATAGAGTTTAGTTTAACTCCCCGGTGTGCAGCAATATTCTAGGACTGATTTTCACCACCGACTTAATCCCTAGGCTTCAAACGTTATAGGAACTACAGTCTTTATCAAGGTAGTAGCATGAGACATGTGACACCATGGTAATGTCGTGTCTGAAAAAAAAACTTTCCCATTTGGATAATAAGAACACTATGCACACCTATCCAACACCAAAAACATCTAGAAATGACAATGTAGGTCTCATGACATCTCGGAATCTGAAATGTACCGTCCACAAACAACGATGTACACCACTAACAGTTCGTTTCCCCTCCCACCTACTGCAGAGCGTCAAAGTCCGTTTTCATTGATTCTGTTTTTCAAAGAAACCTCTCATTTACATATCCACAATGGCCAGCAGTCAAGGGGGGTATATATATTTCAAGACTTGTCAGAAATAAAATGAGAGTATTTTGTTGGAGGTAAGTGTCCCGCTTTTACGATGAATGTTTGTTTAAACAAAACCTGCAAAAATATCAGTCGATAGGTTGAGTTTTCAGTCTTGATTTTGTCTTAAACCGTTCCGCTCAAATTTCTTGCGGAAAGGTGCGTGAAAGAAAATGCACTCGCCGTATAAACTCGATGTAGGCCTTGGCTGGAATACAAGTTTATTCATATGAGCTATTCTTTAAGAGGGTGGATACCCGTTGCCATCCTTATGATTAAGGTTTGTGGTTAGGGTTAGGGAACATACAGTGCTCTCTGAGGGTGCGGATCCTCCACTGGCATGATGACATACTCGGACAGACCTGACGAGAAATGCGAGTTCTGTATGTTGCTTAGTACTAATAGTAGCTTACCTTGCGATGGCCGCATGATGCGCATCGCGGCTATGAGAAGGGTGATATACCTGTCCCTGGACTTTTCATGCAGATGTAGAATACAATACATGATTAAAACATAGCGCGATTACAACAAAACTGACCTTATCTGACGCTGACACATAAACAACTGCCAAGTAAAGTAAGAACAAACTCTGACAGCAAGTGAGCACTGTTGATGATTTCTTCGGTCGTCGCTATTTCACTCTCGTTCAGAGACCGCGGTGGCGTGTTCGCCTTTCCGAATCGTCTATATACACGACGTCGTGTATAGTGTGGTACAATATACACGACTGGATAATTTCCTTCCCCGCTTTGCAAGACGCGCTGTGATTGGTAGATTGCTTGTACACCGGTTACAAGCCCTTGTGCCGCCAGAGGACAAGCGCTACATTGAACTGGGCCCTGTCTCGTATTCTATTATCGCAATATTATATTTTTGGTTCTCGAATGTCTTTTTAAAGAAATATTGTCCAATAGTAGGGGCTACGGTACCGATCTCCACAATGTATTCAGGCATTCCGTAGATATTTTTACGGGAACGCCAAGTTCACTCAGCCTCAAAAACGAGAGAGAGAGAGAGAGAGAGAGAGAGAGAGAGAGACGCATATTACCTGCATACATTTCTCAGAATAAAGCAGAGCATGCCTCCGCCTTATCAGCACTCACTATTAAGTTTTGAAAGTGCTACTGTTTATACTTGTACTTTAATGCAATTTCACCAAACCGTAAGCAGATATAACCGCCAATATTCATTCAAATCCATGATATGTTTACCTTTGAAAATCTCCTCACAAGATGAAGGGGTCAACTCCTGTATCAGACTTACATATACATCCAGTGCTGAAAGTGTCAAGAATGTACACGATCAGTTACAATGATAACGGCCATAAGTAGTACATGCTAGAGATACAAATATTTTGTTTGTAAATTCTGTGGAAACGCTGTGCTTAATATGTCACGAATGGTCATGATGAACATAGTACCATATATATTATTTACTATTTATTACTTACTTTCATCTTATATCTCTTTTGGACTTGTAATAAATATACTTAATAAACATAACCATTTGTCTAATTGATTCTTCTGGACTGATCCATTGGTATCAGCTTGGGCATTAGATATGCACTGAACCAGACATGTTGATGTTTTAAGGCTATATATAAAAGTGAAATATTATTTGTGAGCATAATAAGTTTTTATTGTCATTTTAAAAATAATAAGTTTGACTTTGCCTCATCCCCTTCATACATTTGTCCACTATAAGAATCAGTGTCTGTAAGAACGAGTTTGACTGAATCTACAACTCATTAACATGTGCTAAACTTTCCAAGCGGTATTTCTGAGAGAGAAAAAATAAAAATGTTTCCCTCTCTCGTCACTTTTTTACTATCAAAAATTAAAAAACAAGGTCCAACCGCCCTCGTCACGTTTGAAAAACATGTGCCCGAGAAACGTTTAATTAATTTTATGCAGCCTAAGCTGGTGTAATACAAAGGTATCCGCTGCAGTAGGTATCTTGTACAACACCAGAGTATTGATTATAGAAGGTAAGTAGTACGTATAAGCTATCCATAATCTGTCACACAGACCCAAAAATACATAAATATGTCCAAGAAAACCCATGCAAGTGTAGAATATGTGGCAAGTCTATATTTTCACAGTTTCATAATGTGTATTGTGTCTGGGGGGTTTGGGGCGGGCGCATTGCATCGTTTCTTTAAACATATTTTATTCATGAAAATATACAAGTCATGAATGGACGAACGTCGCTCCCATGTTAAAATATAGAGATACAAGCAAGTATAGAATGAGCTGACACAATAATGCTACAATTGCTATATATCAGCATATATCAGCTGGGACGCATACAGTACTTTGTCCAATTTTACTGCGCATTCCTGTACACGTAACTAAGTGTTTGCACGTATTTCATCTGCCACCGGATTCTTGTATTCTTTTAAGCGTACAGGGTCGTGTACTGTACACTAGGGGTTGTGACAACACTTAAAGCGTCAGTATAGTTGGGCTCGATACCGACACCTCAAACTTGCTAGATAACGAGCCTGGTGCCTCATCCAGCTCGCCCACCATGCACGCACACGCTGTTACCGTAAATGTGTTCGTGCTGAATCCCTTTAAATAGAAGAATGAATTTTGTTATAATTACATGTATTAATTGCATGTGGAGAAATAGTAATGTATAGCATTATGTATAGGAGAATGTCCAAAACCTCGCTATTATTTTCGCACGTGAAGCTTGTTCGACGCCGTTAGGCCGAGACAGGTTTCACGTGCGAAAATAGTAGCGAGGTTGAGGACTTTCTCCTACTTAAAACAAAGTTCGATCAAGCGTATAACTCAAACCAATGTTCTTGTGATATTCACGAACCAAACTAATGGGGGACTGTTCTAGCTGTACATGGCCATGACCAAACGTGTCGTTAAAACACGCAAATAAACGTGATCAACTATGGGAGGGCGGGGGTTATATATTCACGTTCATCATGACACGTACATCAGTGAACATCGTGGGACTCGGTAGGCCTATGCGGTATGAGTGATTCCGACATCGACGTATTTGGTACACAACACCGTTTCACAGACACTTTTGAGGTTGATGTTAGTTCAGACTCACTCACTAACGCATAATTAAAATGAGATGTTTAAACCTATGCAAGGGACAGTATCATTAATCACTTTAACTATACTATGTTTCACACTTTGGAAACGTGTATTTATAGTAATTACATTTGAAAATTAATCCTATTTTTAGACCTAAAGACGGAAAGTGCACCGCATTTTACTTGAGGCCCCTGAAATTTATTCGAGAAGATGCATGGTATGCTGATATTCCGGTTCGGTTGCACCCTTTGAGAGGCACTGTCGGACGACAGTGTAAAATGGCAAGATTTGGTGGATTTTATTCAAATCATTCACTGAGGGTGACTACAACAACACGTCTCTATGATTCTGGCCTAGACGAACAGCTGATAGTTGAGAGGACAGGACACAAGTCTCTGGCAATCCGAAGCTACAAGGTATGGCTAGCTGATACATTTGAATGTTGTTTGTATTGTTTGTTTTTCCGAAATATAAAGAATGGAAATCGTTCAGTGTGCGCATAAGAAATATCTCAAGGGAACTATTTCCATAACCTATAATTCATTCCTTTATTGCAGAGGACCTCAGCAGAGATGGAAGCCCGCGTAGATGGCGTCATTCAGAGGAAGTCCAGTAAACGTACATGCGCGGCTCTGTCGACAGTCAGAAGGCCTACTGAGACAGACACGGCACCGTCACCAACAGCTGCACCAGTTTTGACCACCACCAACAAGAGTGATGACGGCACTGCTTCGGAAAAGGAACGTGATTTGAAACTTGTTCTGAGGGACGGTGTTGTCTTGTCGCTGACATTCTGAGTTGAGAATAAACGTTATACCGGCCATGACATAATCTAATGTTATTTATTAAGACAGCTGAGAACATAAAACGCATTTACTGGTGTAAGGTCGTCCGGGAATTTGTTACAACATAATTTTGTGCAATTTTTGTTTTCTTTTTAAGTCTGCTCAACGTTTTTTTTTCAATCAGGTAAGTATCATCTGGCATATGTCGTCGTTTTACATGTAACTTTTTGCAGTTATGAAATTCACCTGAGATTATATAAAGGTGGTAAATAAATGCTCTGACAGTAATGAGTTTTGACTTTGATATAGGTACCACTTGCAGAATACCACCAGGTCCTTCTTTTGATCTGCACTAGTCACCACTGGATACTTATGGTTGCCAATATGAGGATATGATATAAGTATTCTGGATTCCATAAAGTCAACAGTGAGAGCTACACGATACTTTTCACACTGGCGGTAAGTACTAAAAATTTGACCTCTTCCGTTACATTCACCTAAAATGGCCTAACTTACAACGTGACATAAGTATATCTGTGAAGGTTCCTGCCTCCCTGTACACTGCCGTTCTATACACAATATGGTATGTACCTGTCACAATGACATAACGGCCATTATCTTCGTTGGGTAAAGCTGGTCAGGCTGAGCACGTCGGTACTTAACGTTTCCACAATGGATTGCGAGTGAAGTCGACATTTAATTGCAAGTGAAGCCTCAATTCGACAAGACGGACCCAACAGTACCCGATACTTACGACTACGCCAATGTCACTCGTCAATTATTCGTCAAGTCGTCAGGCAAGTTTTCTTAGGTTTATTACATTTAATAGGTGTCCACTTACTTAATATTCTTTCTATTTGCCAGACTAATCATCTAATCTAATCAATCAAAATTAATATAGTGCCGTGATTCCGCAGAGGCGTACCTCTTTACTCATATGTGTTGTACAGGCATATTAAAAAAAAGATACAGATACAGTTTTGCTGTTGGGCTTAATAGATGCCTCGGACATTTGCCATATCTGTACCAGGCTATGTTCTTGGGACCAGTCTGTAGAACACAACCAATATGTGGACAGGACACAAATCACATTACATTTAGGGGCATGTCATGTCCAGTTCCTTGTATTTTGCCCACAGCAATCATATGTGTTTTATACAAAAATATATATCATCGTAAATGTAGTGAATGTGAAACGCTACTATGTCTACATTATGCATACCTTTCAATATATATATATATATTGAACTCCCTGTAATATATATATATATTACAGGGAGTTCATGAAAAAAACGATATCCCGGGGATGCATGCTGGACAGAAAAAGAAGTGCCCTGTAGACTACAGGCGGATGGAAGTAGCTGTGGCGTATTTGTTCTCATGGTAAAGAGGTTCCTGAAAAAAAACAATAAATACAAAAACAAACAAGCAATAGAGAAAACGGCTGTAATAAAACACTCTTGACACATCCATTGAGAAATCTATCTATAATTCAGTACACATTTAATGAACAGAGTAATATCTTATGTGAAGTGGGCAAACTAAAATGAGTGGAATCTTGAAACACACCTTGATTATTTGTCAATATGCTTCAGAATGCTGTGACGGCACTCAGTGGCATGTCGTGTTGTGTATTCCGACAGTGTCACAGCGAGTACTTCAGGGGAATTGCAGCTGCTACATTTGTGGAGAAAATGAAGGACAATCGAGACACTCTTTGCGACCTACCATTTTGTAGTGATCCCCCAAAAAGGCAAAAGAAACATCAGTGGGTCTTCTGCGGTGGTTGTGACCGTTGGTGCCATTTCGTTTGTGCTGGAGCAACCGAAAGGCCGATACATGTGTCCACTTTGCTCTATAGTATGAACCCCGCCTTGTTTACATTCGTTACTGGTGAATGACTGGATGTTTTATATACAATCTGTGACTACAGAACATTTGTTTCTCAGAACATAGACATGCATGTAGCTCTATTATTATCTGGTGCTGGTGATAACCCTACTGTGTGTGGTGGTTTTCAAACGTAATTTTGTTATATCGCGACGCGTTTGCAGACCATGAAATATGCGAAGGTGTAAAAAACGATATACCTTTGCAATTGTTCAAATACAGCAGGGATATCACTGAAATCACACCGTAAACACGTCATGAATCTTATATGATTGGAACTCATTTCACTGTCATTTCACCTGTATGATATTCCAGCTATATGAGCGACATTCCACCAGTATGATATTCCACTTGTATGAGTGTCATTCCACCTGATGATATTCCACCTGCACGAGCATTCTACCAGTATGAGTGTCGCAGCTATATCAGTGTTGTTTCACCTGCATGAGCATCATTCCACTTATATGGGTCTTTACCTACCTGTGTCGGTGTTGTCACACCTGTATGAATGTTGTTCCACCTGTATGGGTGTTATTCCACCTCGATTGGTGTTGTCGTACCTGTGTCGGTGTTGTTCCAGGTGCACAGGCGTTGTCCCACCTGTATGAGTGTCATTCCGCATATATGTTTGTTGTCCCACCTGTACTGTATTCATGTCTTCTATTAGAATATTGTCATATTGTATAGGTGTATTTCGTGACATATTATGACTTATTTGGAATAAAATATGTCGGATACTTGTCATCCTGTGTTATAGAGTTTCTCTCTCAGTACACACATGCACCCGCTGCGTTGCAGAGTTTATCTCCTAAAAGACACAGGTACCCGCTGCCTTGAAGAGTTTATATCCTGAGACTCACAAGTACCCACTTCCTTGGGTGGTATATATCCTAACACGCAGATTCCCGCATCCTTGTAGACTTAACTCCTCATACAAACATGTACCTGTTGCGTTGTAGGTTTATCTCCTAATACACACAAGTACCCGCTGCGTAGTAGAATTTGTCTCCTAATACGCACTGATACCCGCTAGATGTACCCGTTCCCATGGTTACTTATTTCTCCTAAAACAAACAGGGGCATCTGCGGCTTTGTAGAGTTTATCGCCTGATACATTTAGAGATGTCAGCTGCCTAGTATGGTTTTATCTCTTAACACTCGCATTTACCCTGTGTTTGGTAGGGTTATGTCCCCAAACACACTCAAAGGAAATTGCTGCCTTGTAGATGTTTTTCTCCTAACACAGACATGGGGGAATGGTGCCTTTCTCCAAACACATTGTATAGAGAAACTGTTTTTGAAACTGTCACGTGCTTTTACAATATGTACATACATTAAATATATAAGCACTGGGGCTGTATGGCCTGTGAGACACTAAAATGACAGAATATAACAGCTTTACAATAAAATAAGAGAAAACAGTCAGATGGAAGTTATAACCACGTTGACGCACGCATGCACACAATAATGCTCTTCCTCAGTAATACACTCTCCATTGCATACACGCAATCAATCATTTACACAGATTAGCAATCGGATAATCACGCGCTCACATACACAATCACAAGCTTCTTGTGGTTTCAGGGTGCTTTATTCCTTATTACATATTCATTAATTAATTACTTAGTTCCCACCAGGCGTGTACTTTGTCATCTGACATATACAGGGGTAACCGCTGCTTTGTAGCGTTTCATCTCCAAACATATGTAACTGCTGACCAGCTGCCTTGCAGAGCTTATTGCATTCCTAAGGGAAAATACTACATTTAATACTTACGGAAAATATTTTTTTTGTTACAGATGTCGTATTGTTTGTTACAGATATGCTCAATATATGAGCATGTACAAATATGTTGAACATAACACTTGTACGATCATTGAATGAACTCAGTTTGTGTTCGATTTTATTTATAAATTAAAAAATTCGCAGCACAAAATATATCTGTATGCAAGATTCGTAATAATTAAATTCATTTCACAAAGTCTGATAAAAAGCCCCAAAAATATATATGCACAGCATTGGTACCATAACTTCAATGTTATGACAGAAATTTGAGTCTACACTGGTAGTGACGCAAAAAACTTCTTCATTATCAATTATTATGCTACCATATATTAAATTAGTTAATTGCAGTGTGAATGACAGCATTATATGAAAGGACCGTCGTGCATATAACAGACTTATATACACGACATTGTCTTGTCGTGTATATAAGAGCATTATATACACGATGTCGTGTATATAGCCACAGCCTTCGCTTTCTCGACTGTAGTATCTCCAAGGGAGGCAATTCACCTCAACCGCCACATCTCGCGTCTAACATTACAAAGTTTTTTGTGGTCAGTCGGTATCTGCACTGTAAAGTTGTGTCAATCACACAGTGTCCTGGGCAACATCAGAATTCCGGTTTAATAAGCGTAGTTTTTGTGTTTGTGTTTTTAATCTGTATAAAGGTTTTGTGTAGCGGGTGTCATGTGTTTAAAGGTACCTCCAACAGATAGTACCCAGCTGCGGTAATGGTGAGTGCAATATTTGTAGATATGTTCATCTTCAAACACATTCTTCCTAAATATGGAATGTTAATACTTTAAATGTTATTATCAACTGGAATAACACCAAGTGATATTTAATATTTGTATTAACTCATTCTTCTAGCATGTATATTACTTAGCAATTCTATATATGTATATTATTACAACATTAAGCAATTCTATATGTATATTATTACAACATTAAGCATGAGTTCAGTTGGGATGAACCGAAGACGGGCCAACCAAGTAAGCGTGCCTCACCACCTGATCCTGTTAGTTGTCACTTACTACAAGCATAGTTGTCTTTTTTGGAAAGAAGGGATTGCTGAAGACCAATTCTAGCCAGTGAGTGTAGGAAATTTCCCCAGTAGGACAATTTCCCACTGGACATTTCCACATGTCGACTTTACCTGACACCTGTTTTGTAACTAGTAGCACATTTAATTCCCCATTCATCGTAAAACTGTAGTACTATAAATGCGATGGGATCAACTAATCTGTTATTATGTGCGTTCACTTGTTAGGGGTTATGGTATTAGCTCATCTGTGCAATAGGTGTGTCCCCATTAGGTGCATGTTGGTCACTTCGGCCTTTGGAATGTTTTGTATAATCTTTTCAAGTAGTTTTCAACATGGGTCTCAATATGTAGTGTCCATCAGCTCATGTAGCAAACACCTCATTACTGTATAAACGTCTCCAATAATTGCTTTCTCCAATATAAAATCACATTTACAGTATGGTATGAATAACCTGTTAGAATGCTGTCATATCCTAAATTCTGAAATGGAATTCATTCGGAATAACCAGTTTAGATTTGAAGCTCTGTTTCTATGGGTATAGGTCTACCCCATTCCAAGTGACTTTCAGGTCAATCAACATGATCAAATAGACAATGAACTCATTAAACTGAGTGATCCGGTTACATAATAACTGGTAATGTACTGAAAGCCATTAAAAATGGAATTTGACATTCATACTTTATTTACTCACTCAAATGTTAACATATATAGTTGTAACTGGCCCATTTGTTTTAAATAAACATCTGTGGATAACTTAATCAGAACATGTCCAATCAACAACAATGTCAGCGACGCAACAGCATCAAACAAAGGAGGGGGGCACTTGCAGTCAATATTGTGTATATCCACCATGCACTGCAAGGCAGTCTCGGGGATCACTGGAACACACACATTTCTCAGAAACAGCTGTTGGATGGTCAGTAATATTGAAGGGCCGACGTCAATTCAACACTTGTCTTTGGTCAAAACGACCATGTTCAAAAACGACCATGTTCAAGTCTTTCTTACATTTGTTGCTGCCCATCTGCAAAGGGTACGTTAAACCTGCATTAAGGCAGTCATTTGTCCTCTTTGCAGTATCACCAACTGTTTTGAACCTATTTTGCAAATGTGAGACTCGCATATTGTGGTCCTGTCAAGCTGTAGTCAAAGGTGGCGCACTGGGTCACGGACAAATGCATCACTTCCCTTGGCCCCCAATGGTGTATGAATGCACACTACAATGCCTGACAATCATCAGATCTGGAGAGACGCTGCTAATCATAGCAACAGTCTGATTATTTTCGTCTTGTGTCAAGTGTGAGATTTGCTCAATGTGATTCAGTATGACAATTCCATGTGCTTTTATAGGGAGTGAGTGAGTTTAGTTTTACGCCGCACTCAGCAGTATTACAGCTATATGGCAGCAGTCTGTAAATAATCGAGTCTGGACCAGACAATCCAGTGATCAACAACATGAGCATCGATCTGCGCAATTGGGAACCGATGACATGCGTCAACCAAGTCAGCAAGCCTGACCACCCGATCCCGTTAGTCGCCTCTTACGACAAGCTGAGTCGCCTTTTATGGCAAGCATGGGTGCTTTTATAGGGCATATGCACAACATTTTTAATGAATGTGGTTGTTTTTGTTCCAGGACAACAAATACCAATCGCGTTTTGAATATCTTTCAGTATATATATCTATAAAAGCTGCTTAAACTTATACTGTTGTAAAAATTCATATGCCCCACTGTATTCTTCTAGTGTTGGAAAGATAGCACATAATGGGTTGGAAGTGTGTTTGAAATACTGTTTCTCATAACTGGTACAATAATTTCTTCATAACACTCATAAGTATGGTATATTGTTGTAAATGAATAGTATTAAATCACCCTGTACTTTCTCTTTAAATGGGACCCGTAAAGGTCCCAGGGTAGAACTTTTACTTATCTCTGAATGGTGTGTGTTAGTACTCTACTAGTTTTACAATACCCAGCATACACCTTAGCAACACTATCACCCTACACATTGTGGTTTCCCTCAGCCTTCCAACTTGCTTTTTGTATATTAATTCTTAAAACAACAAAGAAAGTCACCAATAGAAAAATATAAAACCATACAAAAATCAATTATGTTATATTTATATGTATTATCATGAATTTACATGCATTGTATATCGCTCTTGCTGGTTTAATGCATTGCATAATAGTGTATTGTGTGCCATGAAGTTTCTTCTCATGTGTAAGCAGTACTCTACGCACCAATCAAGCTTCTTACATTTAATTATAAAAGTAAGTATTTGTTCACAAGATTTTTTTCACAAATGTTGTCATTCTTTACTGCTGATATGTCATCACATTATATGAATATAAACTACTTTATGTATGGCAAAATAATGTTTGCAGTTTTGTCAAGTTATATTTCTCTTTATGATATAAATTTACACCATCTGTTCCAAATCACACATCCATAATTTGTTTACAAAACACTAACAGAGCAAGTTCACTTTCAACAGTTCACCTTGGGCTTCCATAACTGTCGTTGAATCTGTACTGGTACATGTGTACTGATACACCTTCCAGGAACTATTGTAGTAGCTGGAATATTGCTGAGTGCAACATTAAAAGCCAGTCCAACCAACCAACTGTGGAACTGCAGCATTAAACCTTCATCCTTAGTTTCACCCCACAGCATCACCTCATATACAAATCTGGGCAATGAGTCACACCTGTATTTTCAGCACTACTTCTACATTGTCATTGTCAAGATCACAGATGATTTCGTTTATATAATTAGTTTATGGTACTGTAAATAGATGTAGTATGGTATTGTTAGAGTGTGTTATATATTGTTGGGAGTTGTTGTTAGATTATGTTCGGTAATACTATGGGAACAGGGTTATGTTCAGGGAAGCGTGACCAGGTATGGCCAGAGAGCTGGGGTGTTAATTTGTAAACAATAGAGAGGTGTTGAGTAGCTTGGGTATGGGAGGTCAATATAAATAGTGAGGAAGGGTAGTAATCTGCACAGTCAGCCAGAATCACCACTGTGTTCACCTGTATGGGTTCAACTTTTGTATGGGATTGCATCTCACGCTGGCTGGCGTAAGTTTTTATTATCATTATTACTTTTGTATTTATTGATTGAGTAGATGTAGCAAGAAATTGTTTTACTGATGTAGTATTTCTAGATATATGTGCATATTGTAACACTATATAGCCACAAAGCCATTCAAAATTTGAATGTTATCGTTCCACAAAAACTGTTCCACTTTCAAATATGTAAATCGGAGTAAAGTACATGCATAAAGTATAAGACATTGACACATGTCTTACTGAGTAACTGTAGTTACTTATATTGTATTGTAGTGTCCCGGAACTGGCCGGTTATCCTTAAAGTAAGGAGAGGGGTATTATCTCCGCCTGTAAGGAGACAGACAAGAGTCTTCCCTGTTGTACAAGGAGCATGTATCTCCTAGTAATGTGAGATGTGGATGGCACAGCCATCAACCATTACACAGGCCCCTTAAACTCCGTGAGGGAAACCATCGCCTGGGTGTGAGGGATACCACACAAATACCATGACGTCACCAAGTGGAACCAAAGTGCACTGACATTCTGATTACATTGTAAAGAGAAAGTGTTCTCTCTGAGTGGCTAATTCCTTTATTGTTATTTAGTTCAATTGTTTAGTTTCTGATTGGGATTATATGTAATCATTATCTATATTAGTGAGGGTATTAGGATTTTAGTGTAGTTAGTAGTAGTAGTAGTATTATTAGAACTTTAGCAATATAAGTGGTAGACAGAACTGTATATGTAGCTAGGTTAGGTAATTAGATTAGTTAGTTGTATTTGCACCTGTAGAATTAGTTTAGTATAGGTATTGGGGTTACTTATATCTTAAGGGGAGGAATAAAGTTTTGCAAAACAAACTATTCTTCTGTTGTGGTTACTTTGGTATGTGACATTTTGGTGGCAGCGGTGGGATAATTAGATTATTTGTCACTATCAAAGGGAACCCTAGTTGTGTTCTGTAGCGCATTTGATGTAGCGTTGTTGATTGTATATCGCTGCAGAATCTTTGTGTCCATAAAGAAGGGTTAGAACATACGGCACCACTTCTGCGTCCTTGAGTGTATGATTTGGAATTCAAGGGTGGAGGGTGTATGGTGGTTATTGGTCAGTTAAGGCCATTGGTTCGTCGTGAACATTTTGAACATTGGGATATATGGGAAATCACCTCCGGTTTTATTCTTGGTAGGATCCCTATTTATTCCAGACAGTTTGACTTTTTGTGTACCCTGCTTTGCCCTCATACAGACAATTATGGACATTGACAAACTTATCAAACTGGGTCAGAGTTTAGGGTATGAGAAAGATGATTTGAGAGTGTTTGTGAAAGAGCAAATGGAGTTGGAGAATGAGAAAGAAAAGGACAGGCTCGAACGGGAGGAAAGAGCTAGGGAGCGGGAGATTAAAAAGTTAGAACTGGAGGAAAGAAAGGAGAAAGAAAGGTTAGAATGGGAACGAGAGAGAGAACGATTAGAATTGGAGAAAGAAAAGTGTAAAATACAGTCAAATGAAAGAATAGAACTAGCCAAGTTAGAAAAGAGTGCGGCAGGAAATCAAGAAGGGCAGGTAGGAGAGAATAGATCGGCAGCCATTCCCAAGATGCCTAAAATGCCTCCATTTGACGACCACAATGACAATATTGATGCATATCTGCAAAGGTTTGAACGTGTAGCTACAGCGCAAGGCTGGGACCCGTCCCATTGGGCAGCTTACCTGTGTACTCTGCTGAAAGGTAAGGCTTTAGAAGTATACTCCCGGTTAAATGCCTTTGAGGCTGAAAATTACAATGCAGTTAAAACTGCATTACTTAAACGCTATGAAATGACTGAGGATGGATTCCATCAGAAATTTAGGACTGCTAAAACTGAAACAGGTGAGATTTTCACACAATTTGTAGTTAGAATTGAGAACTATTTCAACAGATGGATTGAACTAAGTGGTACACAAAAGACGTTCGAAGGTGTGAGAGATTTGCTGCTGCGTGAACAGATTTTGAATGTGACTGGAAGGGATCTGGGTATATTCTTGAGAGAGAGAAAGCCAAAAGACGCGATGGAAATGGCTAGACTAGCAGAGCAATTTATAGAAGCTAGAGGTACGAGTCATGGAAGATACAATAGACCAGTTATTCCAGGTCAAACTGACAAGCAGGTTTCCAAAGGGAAAATAGTCGAGGGTAGCGCATCAGGTAAACATGGTACTTGTTCCAAACAATTTGTTCCTATTAAGGAAAGGACATGTTACAACTGCAATCAAACTGGGCATTTGGCAGCACAGTGCAAGAAACCCAAGTTTAAAGTGGCAAGTATCCAGGTGAGTGAAGACAACACAAACATGTCTCTAATACATCCAGATAACACAAAAGTAGAGCCCTGCATACATGAAGTTCTAGATGGTGATGCAGCAACTTCAGAGGAGGTTACTAACGCAGATGTAGCCTCAGGGAGTGTGCTTACCAAAGATCACCGCATGCCATTTTATCAGGGAAAGGTAAACGACACTCCAGTAGATGTGCTTAGAGACACGGGATGTAACGGTGTAATAGTGAGGAGGTCAATGGTAAAAGATGCATGTTTGACTTCAGAAACACAATCTTGTAAATTAGCAGATAGCAGGATCTTGACACTTCCGGTAGCATGGATTACTGTAAATACGCCCTTTTACACGGGTATGGTGAGAGCAGCATGTATGGACACACCAATCTGTGACTTAATATTAGGCAATATTCCCGGAGTTAGAGAGCCAGGAGATCCAGACTTGATGTGGGATAAGCAGGACATTAAAACAGTAGGTGCTGTAGAGACAAGGAGCCAGAGAAGAGTACGCCAAGTAGGCATGGAACCCTTGAAGACATTGGAACCTGTTGGGTTGACACTGAGTCGAGGTGAGTTCGTATCCCTACAACATCAGGATTCAAGTCTGAACAAAATAAGAAAATTAGTGGAAGAAGGTAAGATTAGGGAGACCCGACATAGTACTTCCTCTTACTTTGTGGAGAATGATATGCTGTATAGGAAGCATACTTCCAATAAAATGGACAATGGTAAACAAGTTGTACAGGCAGTAGTACCGGTTGGATTGCACACACAGGTAATGAAGGTATGTCATGAAGCACTGATGGGTGGACATCTTGGAATCAAGAAGACTCTAGATAGGGTAATCTCACAGTTTTATTGGCCAGGAGTAATTGGTGATGTCAGAAGACATGTTCAGTCTTGTGATATTTGTCAACGTACCATGCCGAAGGGAAAGGTAAGGAAAATACCACTGGGACAAATGCCATTAATTGAAGTGCCATTTGAGAGGGTAGCTGTTGATTTGATTGGTCCATTGTATCCTGTCACAGACAAGGGTAATAGGTATATACTGACGGTGGTTGATTATGCAACACGATACCCAGAAGCAGTAGCTTTACCCAGAGAAGAGACGGAATATGTTGCCGAAGCTCTGTTCGAGATATTCAGTAGGGTTGGTATCCCCAAGGAGATATTAACAGACATGGGAGCCCAGTTCACGTCAGGCGTGATGAAGGAGGTAAGTAGACTATTGTCCATACATCAGCTTACTACTTCCCCTTATCATCCAATGTGCAATGGCCTAGTGGAGAAGTTCAATGGAACCTTGAAGACGATGCTGAAACGGATGTGTGCAGAACGACCAAATGACTGGGACAGGTATGTACCTGCTTTGTTATTTGCTTACCGAGAGGTACCTCAAGAGAGTTTGGGTTTTGCCCCATTTGAACTCTTATATGGACGCACTGTGAGAGGACCAGTACAGATTCTGAGGGAAATCTGGACAAGAGATATACCAAATCCAGAGGTAAGAACCACATATGAGTATGTGCTAGATCTTCAAAACCGTCTTGAGGAGACTATTCACGTAGCACAGCAAGAACTTCAAAAGAAAGCATGTAAATACAAAAAGTTCTTTGATGTGAAGTCCAAGCCAAGAAAAATGAAGGTTGGTGATAAAGTATTAATTCTGTTGCCCACTGATTCAAACAAACTGTTGCTGCAGTGGAAAGGGCCATATGAAATACTGGATACCTTTGGCATTGGCAATTACAGAATACAGGTTGGTAACAAGATTAAAACCTATCATGCCAATCTACTGAAAAGGTACTTTCAGAGAGAGGAGGTCAAGGACACAGCTGTATGTGACGTCAGCATAGCTCAACTTGTGCATGTCAGTGCTGGTCTGGTGGATGTCAAGGCTGAAGAGGTGAGTATGTTAGACATAGCTTCACCTTCTTTAGTTTCTAAGGAAACGTATCAGGATGTAGACATTTCTGAAGATTTGACAGAGGAGCAACAAAATGAGGTGAAGGAGCTCATAAGTGAATTCAAAGATGTACTGAGTGATTTACCAGGGAAGGTAGATTGTATGGAATATAAGATCAAGCTGACATGTAATGAGCCTATACGATCCAAGCCCTATCCACTTCCTCATCATATGAGAGATGTTGTAGCCAAGGAGATACAGCTAATGTTAGACATGGGGGTGATAGAACCTTCTCAGTCACCATATGCATCCCCCATTGTACTTGTGAAGAAGCCTGACTCGACTTACAGATTTTGTACCGATTTTCGCAAACTGAATCAGGTGACCGTATTTGATGCCGAACCAATTCCATTAGCTGATTCCATCTTTGCAGGGTTACGGAACTGTAAATATCTTACCAAAATTGATGTAAGCAAAGCATATTGGCAGATTCCAATGGAAGAGAGTAGCAAAGAACTGACAGCATTTATAACTCCTGATGGATTATACCAATGGAAGGTGATGCCATTTGGAGTAGTTAATGCACCTGCAGTATTTTCCCGACTGATGAGACAAGTATTGCACAACATACCAAATACAGACAACTTCATAGACGACATCATAGAAGGAACTGAGAACTGGTCACACCACATGGTAAGTCTGAGAGCAATATTTACGAGGTTAAGACAATTCCATCTTACAGCTCGACCTTCAAAGGTAAAAGTGGGATATAAACATCTGGACTTTTTAGGGCACAAGGTGGGTAGTGGTCTTATTCAACCAGAAGGTAAGAATGTAGAAAAGATCCTAAATGTGGAGCGACCTCAAACCAAGAAACAAGTGAGAGCGTTGTTGGGACTGACCGGGTACTACCGGAAATTTATCCCAAACTATGCAGCCATAGCAGTTCCGCTAACTGATCTCACAAAGAAAGGAAAGCCAAACAAGGTAATATGGACAGAAAGCCAGGAATTAGCTTTCACTACGTTAAGAACCCATATGTCAAGTTTTCCTATCTTGAAACTACCCGACTTGAAGAAACCATTCTTGGTAAGAACAGACGCTTCTGACGTTGGAATCGGAGCTGTACTGCTACAAGAACAGGTAGGTGAGCGATTTCCAATATTGTTTGTGAGTCGGAAGTTAGTAGATCGTGAGAGAGCGTATTCTACAATAGAAAAAGAGTGTTTGGCTATTGTGTGGGCAATACAGAAGTTAGAAAGATATCTGTATGGGAGAGAATTTATTTTGGAGACTGACCATCAGCCCTTAATATGGATGACCAAGGCAAAAATGACCAATGGACGAGTGATGAGGTGGGCCCTGACTTTGCAACCCTACAGATTTCTAATTCGTGCAATCAAAGGAAGTGAGAATGTTGGGGCTGATCTCTTGAGCCGGTGTTCACCCTAGTCATACTATGTGTATGGCAGTGTGTAAATAATGTACTCTCTGCATATCCAGATTATTTGTCAGCAGTTATTTCTTATGTATTACTGTGCTATTGTACATTTAGACAATTGTGTTTTATGATATTTATGCATTAAAACAAACTTAAATGTGATCTTGAGTGTAATATATAATTGTACTTGTGTACAATTACTTGAAGAGGGGAGTGATGTCAAGATCACAGATGATTTCGTTTATATAATTAGTTTATGGTACTGTAAATAGATGTAGTATGGTATTGTTAGAGTGTGTTATATATTGTTGGGAGTTGTTGTTAGATTATGTTCGGTAATACTATGGGAACAGGGTTATGTTCAGGGAAGCGTGACCAGGTATGGCCAGAGAGCTGGGGTGTTAATTTGTAAACAATAGAGAGGTGTTGAGTAGCTTGGGTATGGGAGGTCAATATAAATAGTGAGGAAGGGTAGTAATCTGCACAGTCAGCCAGAATCACCACTGTGTTCACCTGTATGGGTTCAACTTTTGTATGGGATTGCATCTCACGCTGGCTGGCGTAAGTTTTTATTATCATTATTACTTTTGTATTTATTGATTGAGTAGATGTAGCAAGAAATTGTTTTACTGATGTAGTATTTCTAGATATATGTGCATATTGTAACACTATATAGCCACAAAGCCATTCAAAATTTGAATGTTATCGTTCCACAAAAACTGTTCCACTTTCAAATATGTAAATCGGAGTAAAGTACATGCATAAAGTATAAGACATTGACACATGTCTTACTGAGTAACTGTAGTTACTTATATTGTATTGTAGTGTCCCGGAACTGGCCGGTTATCCTTAAAGTAAGGAGAGGGGTATTATCTCCGCCTGTAAGGAGACAGACAAGAGTCTTCCCTGTTGTACAAGGAGCATGTATCTCCTAGTAATGTGAGATGTGGATGGCACAGCCATCAACCATTACACAGGCCCCTTAAACTCCGTGAGGGAAACCATCGCCTGGGTGTGAGGGATACCACACAAATACCATGACGTCACCAAGTGGAACCAAAGTGCACTGACATTCTGATTACATTGTAAAGAGAAAGTGTTCTCTCTGAGTGGCTAATTCCTTTATTGTTATTTAGTTCAATTGTTTAGTTTCTGATTGGGATTATATGTAATCATTATCTATATTAGTGAGGGTATTAGGATTTTAGTGTAGTTAGTAGTAGTAGTAGTATTATTAGAACTTTAGCAATATAAGTGGTAGACAGAACTGTATATGTAGCTAGGTTAGGTAATTAGATTAGTTAGTTGTATTTGCACCTGTAGAATTAGTTTAGTATAGGTATTGGGGTTACTTATATCTTAAGGGGAGGAATAAAGTTTTGCAAAACAAACTATTCTTCTGTTGTGGTTACTTTGGTATGTGACATGGCATATTACCATGGCATAATTCGCAATCACATGTATGTATATGTCATTACTCATTTAACCTACCTAAAAACCTACTCTCCTGATGGGCTGAAATGTTTTCACAGTTAATGTGTGCTAATTGCCTAAAACAGAAATATGTCTGTATCACTTCAGTAACCATCAACAGCACAACTCAAGGGAAGGTCACCTACCGCCTCATAGCTGAAAGAGGTGATGATCTCACTTCACAGAATACTGAAATGCCTTTTGCCTACATCATCTCCTTTGCACAAAATGTATTCACATGTATTCACAAGATCCTTGTGTTGTCTTATACCTACAATATCGGTCGGCTTATGACTAACATAACCATGTATGCATGTGGTCAATAATAATATTCCCCAAGTGTTACTTGAATCACAACAGAACACAATAAACTTAAACAAGCACATTTATTAATGCACGCTCAAAATAACACAAAATTTTCAAACATATAATGTTTACTGTGCATACTCTGAAGTCAGCTTAGCCACTGTGAGAATATTCCCACTTCCCAAATACAAGTGTCCCTCTCACTGGTCCTGCAAACACCTCCCACTACCACATCAGCAGCCCAGTGGCAAACATTATTTGATCAGGAACCCTCTGGCTTATGAATATAAGCATCTCCAGAACCTACAATAATACCGCTTGAGATTACCACATTGTTTATCTGACATTATTACTAGGTTATTATGGTACAGAGGTATAGCACACATAACCAACACAACTAGTACCTCTTCTAGGTGCTGGTATATGTCTCCCTCCATCCTTGCGTGTCAATCTGAACATCGTACTATCAATCTCAACTCACTTTGCGTCATACAACACTTGCAGTCACTTTTCGCACCCATTACTCTGGCTTTCTCATCGTCATTACAAGGTACCCATTCACAGCTGAGTTGCTAGGTACACAAGTACAAGTCATGGTACTGTGTCCAGGTTAACCGCATGTTGCTGTACCTTCAAGTAGGTGTTTGTATAAATACATGTGTCCACCATTTGCTCATATACCAAGGCATTCATGGGTTCTTGCAAGTTCAGAAGGTTGTGTTCTGTACACTAGGGGTGGTGATAACACTGAAACAATCTGCACATAAAGATGACACTTAGTTACAGGTGGGCTCCACTGACAGTTCAAGCTTGCTGCATCACTAACCTGGCCTCTTGGCTAACAAGCCCACTGCTGCTTCACATACATGGCAGTCACCTCTTAGATGTTGGCTTTATACCCTATGTCATTGATATCTTATTGGTTCACTGTACACTTCTGCAGTTCTCTTTCTTTCCTTATGTTCCCCAAGTATACTTTCCATCCATAATCTGAAGGCCTCAATCGTTTAGTTAGGAGTTTACTCATGTACTTGTAAATATCTAACCTCATATTCTTAGCTTCCATGTCCTTTATTTATCCCAGTACATTTAATGTCAACATCTCACACATTCAAGACATGTTCACACAAAAAAAAATAATGTCTACCTGATTTTTTTCAGAGAGCTTTAAAAACACCATCACTCCCTAGTCAATAATGTTTTTGTAATGCTCAGTCTAATGTTCCATTCAGTGCAAGTATTTAGCTTGTTCTAACAACACTTGTAATACATTGTGTTTTGTCATACTGTGAAACATGTAGGTATCACTCCATCTTATCAGAATATTGTTTTGTTCACCCTGTTGAGTTAGTATTTAATTTCATCTTAAAAAGTGTAATTTGAAGTACATGTGCTACATGTGTTTACTCATATGCTCGACATGTATCTCTTTACTCATCATGGAGTTAACCAAAATATTTGCTTATTGTTCTTATGAATTTCTTTTATATGTTGTGTTATGGTATATCAAGGTAAAAACATTGAGGTTCACTGCGGTAGTCTAGTGGTTAAAGCTTTGGTCTGTCACACCTTGGTGTGAATCCCCACATGGTTTAATATGTGAACCTCATTTCTGGTGTTCTCTGCCCTGATGTTGCTGAAATATTGCTCAAAGCAGTGTAAAACCAAACTCAGTCAGTCAGAAAATGAATCACCCTGTGTTAGCCTATCCCATTCTAATGAAATGGTATTAGCTTTTCATTCATGAATGGCATAGTTTCCAGGCCAGGCCGCGTGGAGGCCCAGGGTATCTGGCCCAAAAAAAAAAAGGGGGCTAAAAGGTCTCATTGAAAAACTTCATTGTTCTACCCCAACACAAACAGCTCCCAAGCATCGGCTTGAATCATTCTTCATTGTCAGGTTATCCTGATGAGCACAGTTTCTGCATTGAACACTCTATATGAGTCTTCTAATTGTCATGTTATCCAGACTGTCTGACATCTGTTCTGTAGAGAGGGCTGGTGGGAGAGGCTTGCTTGTCATGTCACCATCACTGGTATATCTTCAGAAACAAATACTGCTGAGAGGGTCATGACTGTCATGTTATCCTCACTGACTGATATCTCTTCTCAAGTGAAGGCTGCTGTGAGGGTCTTGGTTGTCATGGTATCTGTTCTGAAGGCAGTTTTAATGGTGTTTTATTGTCAGATTATCCACATCTGTTTTGTGGAAAGAGCTGCCGGGAAGGTCTTGATTCTCTTGTTACCTTGGCGACTGGCATCTGTTCTGAAGGCTGTTTTAATGGTCTTCATTGTCATGTTATCCTGGCTGACTGGCATCTGTTCTGAAGGCTGTTTTGATGGTCTTCATTGTCATGTTATCCTGGCTGACTGGCATCTGTTCTGAAGGCTGTTTTGATGGTCTTCATTGTCATGTTATCCTGGCTGACTGGCATCTGTTCTGAAGGCTGTTTTGATGGTCTTCATTGTCATGTTATCCTGACTTACTGGCATCTGTTCTGAAGGCTGTTTTGATGGTCTTAATTGTCATGTTATCCTGACTGACTGGCATTTGTTCTGTAGAGAGGGTTGCTTTGCAGGTCTCAACAGTCATGTTATCCTGACTTACTGGCATCTGTTCTGAAGGCTGTTTTGATGGTCTTAATTGTCATGTTATCCTGACTGACTGGCATTTGTTCTGTAGAGAGGGTTGCTTTGCAGGTCTCAACAGTCATGTTATCCTGACTTGCTGACATTTGTTTTGTAGACAGGGCAGCTGTGAGAGTCTTCATTGCCATGTTATCCTGACAGACTGGCATCTCCTCTGAAGTTAAGGCTGCTAGGAGGGTCTTCATTGTCATGTTTTCCTGACTTACGTGCATCTCTTCTCTTGAGAGGGCTGCTGTGAGAGTCTTCATTGTCGTGTTGTCCTGACTGACTGGCATCTCTTCCGTAGAGAGGGGTCCTATGAACGTCTTGATTGTCTTGTCATCTTGACTGACTGGTATCTGTTCTGTAGAGAGGGCTCCTGTGAGAGTCTTAATTGTCATGTTATTCGCGCTGACTGGCATCTCTTTTGTAGAGAGGGCTGTGGCAGATTCATTTCATGTTATCCTGAAACAGGCATCTGGTCTGTGGACATGGCTGCTGGGAAAGTGTTGCTTGTCATGTTATCCTGGCTGACTGGCATCTGTTCTGTAGTGAAAGCTGCTGGGAGAGTCTTCAGTGTCCGGTTATCCTTACCACAGGCACACTGTAGCACAAATGGGGTTGTGCAGCATAGAGAATATTACAAGTCTTCTTATGAGCCAAGTGAGCAAAGTCTGACAACATGCTTCATTCACTTCTGATCGAGAAATATTTTTTATGTCAAAATAGAAAATCGACACCATTAAAGGTACACTCCCATTTCTTCGGTTAGTGCTCTCATATTTCCTACCCCATGTTTACTAATTACTCATGTGAAGCATGTTTTATTTAACATTTTTAGCACCACTCGTGGTATTCTGATTGTTTTTTACCTCCATTATTTTCATAAGATCCTCACACTCACATATCAGTGTACCAATGATATTGCACCTGGTTATCTATGTGAACTGGTTCAAAAGTATGTCCCTACAAGAACACTCCGTTCCAGTGGGCAACACCTATTTAAGGTCTTCAACATAAGGCTCAAGACATTGGAGGAAGATTGTTTGCATATAATGCTGCTGTTATATTGAATGCTGTCCCTATTCATCTCAAATCAGCTTCAACGCTAACCTGTTTCAAGAAGCATCTTAAGACCTACCTCTTCAGTAGAAATTGACTGTCAACATGTAGATATATGAAATCTGTTTGTGCTTTGAGCACACTTTTGTGTGGAGTTTAGCGCAATAACATAACTCATTATTATTATTATTATTATAATTTTCAAAACATTAATTCTACATAAAAGCACATCTGGCATAATGGGTGAATGAAGCAGGCTAGGTAATTGTAAGTATTCCATATGGAATAATATCCTAATATCCTCCTGTTCCTTCACTCCATTTAACCGGAAGCTGGAAGGGAGAATGGCGGCGAAGAACGGTCTGCTATACCCCAGGTTGCGCTTAAAATGTTGAATAAAAAATATTTCATGTGAGTAATTGTTCAACATGGGGTTGGAAATGTGAGAGAACAACCCAGTGAAGAAATACATGTATACCTTTGATGGTGGCAATATTAAATTTTGAGAAAAAATATTCTGCGATCAGAAGCATGTTGTCAACCTTTACTTGCTTTGCTCGCATGTAAGAGGACTGGTCATTTTGTCTACGCTGAGCAACACATTTGCACTACAGTCTGCCTGTGTCCTGACTGACTGGCATCGGTCTTGTGGAGAGGGCTCCTGGGAGGGTCTTCTTGGTCATTTCATCCTGACTCGCATCTGTTCTGTGGATATGGTTGTTGGGAGAATCTTCATTGTCATGTTATCCGGGCTTACTGGCATCTGTTCTGTAGAGAAGACTGTTGTAAGGGTCTTGATTATCATGTTATCCTCACTGGCATCTGTTCTGTAGAGAGGGCTACAGGTAGGGTCTTCATTGTCATGTTATCCTGGTCTGCATCTGTTCTGTAGAGACGGCTGCTGGAAGAGTCTTGATTCTCATGTTATCACGACTTACTTGCATCTGTTCTGTAGAGAGTGCTCCTGGTAGGGTCTTCACTGTCATTTTATCCTGGTCTGCATCTGTTCTGTAGAGAGGGCGAATGTGAGGGTCTTGATTATCATGTTATCCTGACTGGCATCTGTTCTGTAGAGACTGCTTCCGGCAGGGCTTCATTGTCATGTTATCAAGGCCCACATCTGTTCTGTAGAGAGGGCTTCTGGTAGAGTCTTCATTGTCATGTTATCCTGACTGGCAACTGTTCTGTAGAGACTGGTAGGGTCTTCATTGTCATGTTATCCTGACTGGCATCTGTTCTGTAGAGAGGGCTTCTGGTAGGGTCTTCATTGCCATGTTATCCTGGCTCGCATCGCTTCTGTAGAGATGGCGGCTTGGAGAGTCTTCACTGTCATGTTATCTTGACTTACTGGCATCTGTTCTGTAGAGAGGACTGCTGTGAGAGTCTTGATTATCATGTTATCCTGACTGTCATCTATTCTGTAGACAGGGCTTCTGGAAGGGTCTTCATTGTCATGTTATCTTGTCCTGCGTGTGTTCTGTAGAGATGGCTCCGTTGAGAGTCTTGATTGTCATGTTTTCCAGACTGGCATCTGTTCTGTAGACAGGGCTCCTGGGTGGTACTTCATTGTCATTTCATCCTGACTCGCATCTTTTCTGTAGAGACCGCTGCTTGAAGAGTCTTGATTGTTTTGATATTCATGACCCTGGTAGGGTCTTGATTATCATGTTATCCTGACTTACTGGCATCTGTTCTGTAGAGAGGGCTTCTGGAAGGGTCTTCATTGTCATGTTATCCTGGCCCACATCTGTTCTGTAGAGACGGCTGCTGGGAGAGTCTTGATTGTCATGTTATCACGACTTACTGGCATCTGTTCTGTAGAGAGTGCTCCTGGTAGGGTCTTCACTGTCATTTTATCCTGGTCTGCATCTGTTCTGTAGAGAGGGCTGATGTGAGGGTCTTGATTATCATGTTATCCTGACTGGCATCTGTTCTGTAGAGACTGCTTCCGGCAGGGCTTCATTGTCATGTTATCAAGGCCCACATCTGTTCTGTAGAGAAGGCTTCTGGTAGAGTCTTCATTGTCATGTTATCCTGACTGGCGTCTGTTCTGTAGAGAGGGTTCCAAGTAGGGTCTTCATTGCCATGTTATCCTGGCTCGCATCGCTTCTGTAGAGATGGCGGCTTGGAGAGTCTTCACTGTCATGTTATCTTGACTTACTGGCATCTGTTCTGTAGAGACCGCTGCTTGAAGAGTCTTGATTGTTTTGATATTCATGACCCTGGTAGGGTCTTGATTATCATGTTATCCTGACTTACTGGCATCTGTTCTGTAGAGAGGGCTTCTGGAAGGGTCTTCATTGTCATGTTATCCTGGCCCACATCTGTTCTGTAGAGACGGCTGCTGGGAGAGTCTTGATTGTCATGTTATCACGACTTACTGGCATCTGTCCTGTAGAGAGTGCTCCTGGTAGGGTCTTCATTGTCATGTTATCCTGGTCCGCATCTGTTCTGTAGAGAGGGCTGCTTGGAGAGTCTTGATTGTCATGTTATACTGACTGGCATCTCTTCTGTATGGAGGGATCCTGGGTGGGTCTTCATTGTCATTTTATCCTGACTCGCATCTATTCTGTAGAGAGTGCTCCTGGTAGGGTCTTCATTGTCATGTTATACTGGCTCGCATCTGTTCTGTAGAGAGGGCTGCTTGGAGAGTCTTCATTGTCATTTTTTCCTGTTTCGCATCTGTTCTGTAGAGACCGCTGCTATGACAGTCTTGATTATCATGTTATCCTGGCTTGCATCTGGTCTGTGGACAGGGCTGCTGGGAAAGTCTTGCTTGTCATGTTTTCCTGGCTGGCTGGCGTCTGTTCCATAGTGAAGGCTGCTGGGAGAGTCTTCAGTGTCCGGTTATCCTTACCACAGGCACACTGTAGCGCAAGTGGGGTTGCGCAACATAGAGAATATTACACGTCGTCTTATATGTCAGCAAAAGTTTGACAACATGCTTTCCTCGCTTCTGATCAAAACATATTTTGTTTTATTGTCCAAATAGAATATCACCACTATTAAAGGTACACTCCCATTTCTTCACTTAGTTGTGCTGTCACATTTCTTACCCCATGTTTAATAATTACTCATGCGAAGCATGTTTTGTTCAACATTTTTAGCGCCACTCGTGGTATTGTTATTGTTCTTTGCCTCAGTTAACCCTGCCAGCTTCCGGTTGAATGGAGTGACGGAAAAAGAATAAGCAGAAATTATACAAAAATACCATATTGCCTAGTTTTATCAAGAACCTTTTGCAATTCATTTGTCTTATCTATCGTCACTATTGTTAGAATGTTCATGACAATAATACTACATATAAGCAATTCTGGCGTAATGGCCGAATGAAGCAGGGGAGGTAACTGTACATATTCCATATGGAATAATACCCTAACACCCTCCTGTTCCTTCACTCCATTGAACCGGAAGCTGGAAGGGAGAATGGAGGCAAAGAACGGTCTGATATACGAGTTGCGCTTAAAATGTTGAATAAAAAATATTTCATGTGAGTAATTGTTCAACATGAGGTTGGAAATGTGAGAGAACAACCCAGTGAAGAAATGGGTGTATACCTTTGATGGTGGCAATATTAAACTTTGAGATGAAAAATATTCTTCGATCAGAAGCATGTTGTCAACCTTTGCTTGCTTTGCTCGCATGTAAGAGGACTGGTCATTTTGTCCATGCTGAGCAACCCATTTGCGCTACAGTCTGCCTGTGTCCAGACTGACTGGAATCGGTTTTGTAGAGAGGGCTCCTTGGAGGGTCTTTTTGATAATTTTATCCTGGCTCGCATCCGTTCTGTGCATAAGGAGTCTTTACTGTCATGTTATCCTGATTGGCATCTGTTCTGTAGAGAGGGCTCCTGGTAGGGTCTTGATTATCATGTTATCCTGGATTGCATCTGTACGTAGAGAGGGCTCCAGGAAGGGTCTTGATTGTTATCTGTTCTGAAGGTTCCTTTGAGGGGTTTTAGGCTGGTCTAAAGTCTAGACTGCATGTCTGGCTTGCATCTGTTCTGTAGAGAGGGCTACTAGGAAAGTCTGGATTGTTATGTTATCCTCACTGATTGGCATCTGTTCTGTATAGACAGCTCCTGGGAAGGTCTTGATTATCATGTTATCCTAGCTCTCATGTGTTCTGTAGAGACGGCTGCTGGGAAAGTCATGCTTGTCATGTCATCCTGACTGGCATTGGTTTTGTAGAGAGGGCTCCTGGGGAGGCTCTTCATTGTCGTGTTATTCTGGCTCCCATCTGTTCTACAGTGAGGTCTGCTGGGAGAGTCTTGCTTGTCATGCTATCCTGGCTGACTGTCATCTGTTCTGAAAGGGGAGTTAGGAGAGTTTTGATTGTCATGACTGTCATCTGTTCTGAAAGGGGAGCTAGGAGAGTCTTGATTGTCATGACTGGCATCTGTTCCGTAAGGGGCTGCTGGAAAAGTCTTCATTGTCGTGTTATTATCCTTACTGACATCTGGTGTATATATTGATGTTGTTAAGATTAGAAATAGGGTACTCTTGAATTTATAACATACATTAAGTCTATACCATTTTGTGCTAAATGCTGTATGTGACTGTCTGTCAGTATCACATTTGGATCAATTACGAGCCTGCTCAGTGTGAAATCCGGGTTTTTTGTGAGTATACACTGTGCCCTGCAGTGATAGTGAGAATTTGTCCAAAATGATTGAAGACTGTTTGCCCTCTTACTGTAAAATTGTCTGTACTCTGGATGTCTCACAGCTATGTCAAATGGTGCAACTGGTGGGTGAATGAAGTTCGTTCTGCATCCTTGACATTTCCTTATGCGTCTATTTAAGGCGATCAATTGGAAGTTATTCTCTGTGTGTCCAGCCAGCCTAGTATGTGATCCATGGGACATATTTTGTTCCTGTGTGCCTTTTTGTAGGAATAAAGATGAAGTTTCCAATCTGTTGCCCTCATTTTCTACATCAGGTACCTGGCACACACAGCACACAAAGGTCTCATTTTGCAGTGTTCTAAATGATTCCCTTCTGCCTGAACATTCAAGGTGATACCAATACTTGCAGCTCTCACACTGTACCTGCAATACCAAGGCATTATTATTACTTTGGCTTTATTGTTTCAGGCGTGTGTCTTTTCCATCAGTCCAGAATGTTTATCATTTTGTCATTCCACATGGATATAAAAGTTATTGAAACATTATTTCTTCAGTATTATGTGCTGTAATAGCCATAAATCCTTACCCATCGTTGTGCCCTTGGTTTGGTGCCTTGTGTTTTTGTTTCACATCTTTTATTGTCCTCCATATGTGTTTGCATTGAGCAGCCTCTACAGATATCTGCCATTGCATGTAAATCTGAAACAACACATCAATATTTGTTTAAAGAAGTTCACATTACTGTTAATTGATTATACTTTTTGGAAATGTTCATTGGTGTAATTTACTCTTTCAAGTTATAATGCATGTAACTCAGGTAACTAATAGAGTAGTATGTTTCAGTAATCTGTACTTACCAGCTTCTTGCAACAAATGTGATGCTATCTGTACTCTTGACTCAGCGGTATCAAATCTGGTACACATGTTCTCCCCATCAAGCAGAATGTCAACAAACTGAAATTTGAAATCGTTTTATTCATAAGAATTTGGTCTAATGTCTGGGTGAGTAATGTTAAACTGTGGTTACTGTTGTCAGACATAATAAGGTCACTGATTTATTTAACATTTTTAAGCAGTAATATTGTTTCGATTTTCTTTGACGTCAGCTGTGTCTGTTGCCCATTCATTTTAGCTGAAATTAGTTTTCAAAAATGTGTGTTACCTTCATCACATATATACCACAGCTTGTGGAGTCTTGTTGTAATTGATGTTCTCTTGTGGTCAGCTTCCATCTTTTCTGAAGTGTTTCCTTGTCCAGTAAACCTATTTTACATCTGCTTCTCAGTATTCTCCGCCAAGCTGACAAAACTGCCTCTTTACTCTGATGTGATGTGTCTTCACCCATTGGGTTTATATATACAATCTCATAATTCTTGGGGTATACCACAAACAATTGCCAATGCCTTCCTGTCACATAAGGAGCCAGTATCATCTCTTTTGAGAGAAGATCCACCTGTCCCAAAAATATGTTCTTTTAAACAATATTCTTTGCTTTATATTTTGCAAAAGGACACACATTCCATTCTTTATTTAGTTACTAATTCCATAACGCAAAGAGCATCTTACAGAATAATCTAGTATTAACAACTCATATTCTCATCATATGCAATGTGTTTATGAATGAGCAGAAATACATCTTTATAACTTAGTCCGCTTGGGTAAGTCAGTTATCAAGTGCACAAAACTCTTGAAATAGCAAATCTGTGAACATAAGGGATGGAACTGGCCTTCACTGTCCAATTTTTGTCATGAGTAGTAACTAAGGGGATTTGGTAACCCTGTTAGTTAACTTATTTCACACATCATCATATCCTACATGCTGCTGATCACTGCATTGTTTGGTCTAGACTCAACATGCCACCATCATGCTGAAATAGCATGTCAGCTCTAATCAGGATGTATGAGTGCTACCCACTGGTGTTGTGAGCACAGGGGCCCCAGATTCTCTACAAATAAGTTTGACCATGTGAGAAGGAGGCACGTGCAGCTACAAGCGGAATACATTTCATCATCATGCTGTGCAGTTGCACTAGCCTACATCTGCTCTCCCTTTCACAAACCAAATGGGTTTGCCATGCATCGCATGCCTCTCGTGAACATGTTCCCTGTGCCGGTCCAATTTATCCTTGTTTGCCAGTAGTATATATCTTGCTTTAAATGTCCCAGAGAGAGTGGGGAGACATAAATGTTCAGTTATACCTCTTGAACACGTTTGTATTTGTCCACCAAAGGTAATCCATTGTAAAAAATGCCTATGCAAACTTTTGACAATGATTGTATTTCTTACATTCCTGAATGCTGGTGGTTGTCCATGCTTGAGAATAACATCTGTTGCAACAAGGCAGTCCATCAGATATACATCATCTCGGTCTCCACATCTAACACTGCAGTATGCATTGAGTATCTGTGAAAATGGTAAGCAATCATTTCACTCAAAAATACATGTCCTGCAGTCTCACGATTCAGCATTGTTCCCTGTGTACGTCTTGACAGACCACCAGTACACAACTGGGCTGTTATCACATGTGGCATTAAGCAACTGAGAAACTGATTTAAATACATGCTGCTACAATTTAAGCAGTATGTTCAAATTCATTGTGTTATGTGTTATATCATTAAAACGTCGTTCCAAAATTATGAAGCCAAATCCATGCATAACAATGACATGATTGTGCAGGTTACCTAACAAAAATAGTAGGTGTTCCATTTGTCACATAAGTATGCCATCATCCAGTTTCATACTAGTTAGTTGATGTGGAAATACCTCATCTGTAACTTCATGCCCTGATCTTAGTGCTCCGAAGCTTTTCCCTGTCAGTTTATGTCCATGAACTACAGCCATCACCGCATTTGTGTTTGAGTGTAACCTCCATATGGACTCGAAATCCAAAGGTATTGGTAGCTGAAAGTAACATGAACAATAACTGTCACTTCTGTAATGTTACAACTTCACATATAATTATTATGCTTTCCAGTATAGACTTGCTCTTCATGCTGCATACCAGGGGCATATTTTTCTCATTATTGGTGTTGACCACCTTCAGCATTTTGGTAGTGTTAGGCTTCACGTTGATTGGGAGGTTGTACTCACTGACTGTCATTGTATGTCATCACAACCTTACGGCTTGGAGGCTTTATTTTAACATCAAACACTGATGTATCCTGTGCATCCTAAATTGTTTTCAGTCAACAAAATGTAAACCATACTTCAGTCAAATGTGTACATTCTGGTGACAATGTTAACTGAGTAACTTACAGGTTCACTGTGTCTCCTGTTGATCAGATGTGTCTCCCCTCCTTCATTCTGTAAAGAATGGGGCAATTAGTTCATTACAAGTTCATATTGAAACCCAATGAAAGCGTTTGTACATCTACATCAACATAAAGGCACAGGTCATATGCTTACCTTTTTGTTTGTGTTAGCATCAGTTGTTGGCGTTATGAAATTTCTTTTCCTCTTTCTCCCTTCAAATGTTAACAGGGGTAGGCTGTCTGAATCTTCATCTTGTTCCTGCGATTTGTGATATTATGAGAATATTCATTTTGCTACTTATAACACACCATACAATAGAATCTTTCCTTTGGGTCTAGTACATATTTTCATGTATAAAAAACTGAAATATCATTTCTGTTCATTGCAACTATGAGTATTTAACATACCTCTGAGCTTGTGTTGTTATCGGAATCTCTTGTCAAGTCTATTGATATTGTCCTCTTTCTCTTTCTATCCTCAAATGCAGCTGACTCTGCCTATAAGGGTAGAATGCTCTTTTTGTATTTAACTTCATAATATCACAAACATTTATAACTTCATAGGTACTTGTTAGCAGTGTTGGGAATTGGTTGAAATATTTCTCTCATTATTGGTTTACGACTAATGACCATTCTCCAAAACAAACTGGTTATTGTCATTTTTCACTTTCCTGTTCAGGTGCTTATTGCAGATTAGTGATAAAGAAACATGTCATGTGTTTGGGTTATTTTTGTGTTATATCTGAAAAATGCACACGTATATGCAAATTTCACATGAATGTAAAATCATGCAACTTGCTAATTTAAGGGGATCACTAATGTTACACTACCCAGTCTTCTATAAATATTCAGTCAAGTGTTTCAAAATATAAAACATAAAACATAAAAAATATAAAACAGAGGTTAAAAAATCATTTTACATTGTATTGTGAGAAAATGTTATCAACTGCTTGGTTGTAAAGTCATTTTTGATTATTTCAATTAATCAGACCACAACAACTTGCTAGTAAGAAAAAAGTAAATGTTATCAGAGAGATTTATAAGATGTACCAGTATCTAGACATATACAGTATGGTTCAAAATTATTGAGAATAGCTAAAGCATTTCATATTATTAAACGAGAACAAATCAGATAAAATTGAATGTATTGTGTAAGTGAACTGACCTTTTCATGTTGTGTAGGTAACAATTTAATATTTTATCAAGTCTCCTTGAGCTTCACGGCACAGTCTAAGACGGGTAGGCATACTTCCTATCAGAGAGGTTAGTGTCTCGTGAGTTATGCTGTCCCAGTATCGGACCACTTCTCTCTTCATGTCTTCAATTTTTGTCAACCCCTTTTGATTCACACATTCCTTCATCATCCCCCAAATGTTCTCAATGGGATTTAAGTCAGGACTATATGCAGGAAATGGTAATGCAGTCACATTTTTCTCCTGAAACCACTGCTTGGCATGTTTTGCGGTGTGTTTAGGATCATTATCTTGCTGCAAAATCCAGTCATTTCCATAAAACACATGTGCACTTGGAAGGAGAAAATTATCTAATATGTTAGTGTAGCGTTGACTTGTCAGATTTCCCTCAAACACACACAGCGGGATCGTTCCTAATAAGGGTATCCCTCCCCATAGATGAAACTTTGGGCTGTATTTATGCCGTCGATACAACGGTGCTGACGCAGACTTTGTCCATATTTTCACATTATCGGGATATACCCATATTGAGCTTTCATCAGTAAAAATCACATTTTCCCAGTCAAAGTTTTCATGTGCCAAACACCACTCAACACGCCTGTCTTTATGTTCTTGTTTCATGAGAGGAGAAGGAATTCCAGTCTTTTTCTCCCATCCAAGATCAATCAAATTTCTTCTAACTGTAGATTTTGATACAACTGTTGATCCCCTTTCTATCATTTCATACCTGATGTTGGAGATGCTTGCCCTTTGCTTTTTAGACGCTAAAATTCCCAGCCGGACGCGATCTGAGAAGTCCAATTTTCTGGGTCTCCCTGCTCCTTTCTGGTGCCCCAAAACCTTTCCCTCTTTAAAATTCTTCCTAATCCTATACACAGTAGAAAGAGGAGTTCCTGTTCTCTCTGCCAGTGTATTTACATCATCAATTCCTTGATTACACAACTCAAAAATCAACCTTCTTTTATCTTCAGCAGACATTGTTGACAGTGCCTAGGAAAATGACGTCTGCTACAAATTCAGGGGAGGTAACTCTAATTGTACTATACTCAGTAGGCCAAGATGAGTTACCTCCCTTATACCATAACTTAGTTTTAAGTATCAGTGAATCAGTTGAGGTGTTAGGATAGCTCAAAGTAAGAAGAAAAATTCTCAATAATTATGAACCAGACTATATATATAACATTCACATTCCATGAAAAATAAAACACAGTGCTTGGAATATCTAAAAATATGTCTTGTTTTCTCTACATACTTACCATGAAACTTGCCATAGTAGGTAGGTCATCTTCTGTTTCGTCATCGTCCTACAAGTGGTCGGTGTCACATAAGTATACGTATGATTTCATATTGGATTGTTGATTCTATACATCATTGAAGCCATCCTCAGATATTTTACATTAGTTTCACATGTGTTAGTGTCATAATTATGACTTTTTCATTACTGTTCCACTGCTGAGTACTTTGTCAGTTGGCAAACATAGGCACACTTAACTTTCTTTAGTACTTGTTTATGCTTTGGTGAAACATCAAAGGCACTGACAGTACTTTATCACACAATATTGTGTGCTTTTTGCATTACGTCACAATATGTTGGTGTCACTGCATCATTCAAGTCTGCCCCCTCATAATTGCACTCTTGTATTTAATACATCACAATGTAACTAACGTCATGATGCATGTCATCACCTCATACAGCCTACTGTTTCAAGGTTTGCACTTCACTCAATCACCTAACATCATTAGTGGAAACATTACATTTATATGGTTTTATGGTTTACGCTAGTCACAGATGTTCTTAAAGTATTTTAGAGAAGATATTTAACCTGAATGTAAATTGTCACCAAAATGCATTTCCATAAGGGGCAGACACTTCTTAAGAACAACATGTTAGTAAGCCCTGTGCAAGGATTCTTATTTTAGGTCACCAACAACAGTTTTTCTTTACTGACATAGATTAATAGAAATAAACCCATAAGTGTGTCATACAAGTCATACGAAACTCATGCAAAATTATATATTAATAAAAGAATTCACACTTGTTTAGTATAAGTTGTGTGACACACTTGCTCATGTAATAATCTCTACATCTTAAGAAATCAGTTAATTTGAGGAACTCTTTCATGGCAATTAATTACTTTAAGAAATTCCTGATTTTTTAAAACACAGCATTGATCCAACCTTTCTTTAAAGAATTAAGATCATTTTTGTACTTTGCAAGTGTATGTACTTTACTTACCTTCATGGTGTTGTTGTGCTCTAATTTCCTCTTTCCTTCCTCAATTACTGGTGCTGACTTTGCCTAGTATGAGATAATGTGCGTCCTGTCTTTACCAGCATGTTTCTTTACACTTGCTAGTATTGAAATGTTAGGTTATCAGATATTTTAATAAGGTGTGCCTTAAGTGTAACTTATGCATTCTACCAACAGTACCAGGCAGTGCTAAGAGTGTTTTAATGTCTTGTTTTTTCTACATACTTACCATGAAACTTGCCATAGTAGGTAGGTCATCTTCTGTTTTGTCATCGTCCTACAAGTGGTCGGTGTCACATAAGTATACGTATGATTTCACATTGGATTGTTGATTCTATACATTCATTTCAGTAGAAGTCATTCTCTGATATTTTATGTGAGGTTCACATGTCTAAGACGCATACTTATAACTATAACTATTTAGTTCTAAACACAAGTGCTATCAACCAGAATAATGTTTTTTTTTTAAATGTCATTATGAAGTTGTATCCCACTCACATTTTTGTTCACAACTAAACCAAACTTAATAATTAACATTAGTAAAATCTGTATTTAGTCTCTTGTTTAGGTTACCTGGTAATATCAGTAATAGAAAAACAAATACTTAGGAGATAAATATACTGTGTTGGAAAAGTCATAGGTATATAGCAAAATTGTAATAGCTGTAAATTTGATTTAAAAATGAACGCGTAGTATGAGGTTTTAAGTTCAAAATCTAGAGCTATTATAATTTTATTACATGTTTATACATCTGATTTTCCAACACATTACGATCTCCATTCTACCATAACAGGATTATTTTCAGATTTTCAACAAATACATGATGTGTTGGAAAATCAGAGGTATATAACTTGATCATATACCTCTGAATGATTTTGATTAACCAAGCAAAATCCAGCACTTACTGAAGTCATGATATAATGTTGTATATATATTTGAGTATTTTTTGTGATTCATATGCTTCTTAATAGTCCATTGTCATGACCTTTTTTTACCACATGTTTATTATTGCACATTTTTTTAGAGCTTGCAAATTCACAAATGTTGATTATGTTCCTGTTACATGTGTTTCTGCTTTGTGTTCACTCTAAACATATTTCTGTTTATACACCTATCTTGTAAAGTTCAGTACAAAGTTTCATCAACAACAATAAAACTCATACCTGATGCTATACCCTAATTTTGCTTGCACTGTATCTTTCTAATCATTAAATAAGGCTCAAGTACTGGCATATACACATACTGTCTGAGTATAGCTGTAATGCTGCTGAGTGTGGCGTTAACTAAGGTAGACTCATGTACATTTAACTTACCTCAGCTCTTGAAATACAAGCTTTATTATCTTCTGACTCATATACTTTGTGCTGGAAGTAATGATAATTGGTTGTTATTAAATCATTAAAAGAAACAGTCATATTTAGGACACCTTATATAAAAATTCAGTAGTATTAAGTTGCACCTGCTTTTTATTCCTACTTTTCTTGTAAAATGTAATATCACATCTTGCACATTCAAAATATGTACACTTTACATACCTGTGTGTTTGTGATGTCCTCAACAGATTCTTTAGTTGAGGCTATTGTTTCTGTCCATGTCCTGCTTTCTCCCTCAAATGCAGGGGTGGCCCTCGTCTAGTATGACAGGTTCTATCTTTACTTCATAGTGTTACATATTTATGACTTCATAAGTGCATTGCTGTATTACATAGACATGAAAACATTTTAATTGTATGTACCCAGAAATAAATATAATATATGTAATTAGATTCTGCAAACAGTATGACACTGTGCTAAGAATGATATATTTTGAGTTTTCACTGTTTACACTTACAGTGATACTTGCCATATTTTGTTGGTCAAACACAGAATGTCCATGCTCCAGCAATTGGTCAGTATTGTTTAAAAAGCATGCAAGTATGCAAGTATGATCAATGATCACCATAATTATAAACTAACATTAAAGAATCAGTTTATTACCAGAAAGCATAGAGCTGATTGGTTGGAACAATAGTCGTCCTGTTCCTCCTTATTGTGTTTTTTTTTGTTTATTTGTTTTTGTGTTCTTTTTAATTTGCTCATTCTTGTAAAGGGTTACCTTTTTGACAGCATTTCTGGAGACACTTGAAAGCCATTTTGCCTTCTCTGCAAGTAAAATTGTGAAAGTTTATCTCTTGTGCATTAACTTCTCTTAGAAGCAATACATGCATACAACATATGCCATATTTGGGATTTCACTTTCTTAGTAAAGTACAAATTCTAGTACTTTTTGGTTGAGTCCCATCCAGGATTCGAACCTAGCTGCCTAGCCCTCTCAGCCACCGCGACTTCCACAAATGAAAGTCGGACAACTGGTAGTCTAGATTGCATACTTTGTGTACACCTCTGATGAGTGTAAATTGGCATGGCATGCATAGTCATAAACTCATTATCATTATTTTTCTGATATTTGAATAATCATTCACTATTTATATCTACCTCAGTACTTACGCATCATATGTTTCCTCTTGTTGAGCAAATACTTTTTGTGTACTTTACACTTCAGGAAATTTACAGCTGCTCTAGGCATCTGCCTATGTTTTCTCCTTCTCCGAAAACAGTTCCTGTTTTGAACAGTTTTCTTTATCTTTTCTAGGGACTGGTTGGCCTCAGTCACTGTTTCCTGGCAGTTGCACCTTGACAGCAGATCCCTCAACTCACACAGCAACCTCACGCTTACTTGTTTCTCTTGGGCAGTGCCAATATCATCTGTATGAGCCTTCATTGATGTGCCACTTGACTCTTCACCATTTGTGTTTCCACATGAAGGAACATCTTCTAAAGATGCTTTTGGAACTTTGACATTGATGACTGTTGGCAGGGATTTCCTACAATCCTTGCTTACATGTAACATTGGAGTGTTTCTGTATTCCTTGGGTAAGGCTTCCCATGGCAGGTTGTTGTTATACAATGTGGCAAGAATATGCTTACATGGAAGAAAATGTCTTCTAAAATCATGGCAAGGACAGAGATCTTTGGTCCCCCTATTTAGAACAACACTGTAATTCTTCACTTGATAAGTCGATTCACCTGTGTGAATAGATTCCATTTGCATAGCTTCATTTAGTCTCCTTCTACAGTGTTCAAAGCATGTCCACCCTCTCCCATTCAAGAACCCAGGGACCGAATCCTTCAGTGCCATCTTCATTTTGTCATTCTTTTCATAGTAACTGCAATGACATTGCTTATTTTTAGGATATTTAGCATCGGTGTATATAGTTAACAGTAAGTAAAATTAACCTGACCTATATTGTACTAAATTGTGTCCTTGCTGCATACAATAATTGCTTGTATTTTGATAACATAATCTGGTTCTGTTTACACCATGCATATGTATCTAGTATACAGCATGTACCAGAGAAAAGTATTAGCATTGAAAGTATCATGCTAAGTAACACATGTATGTACAAAATGTGGCAAGTCGCTGTCAGATCAGTAGTGACTCTTGTCATAAGTGTGATATACGTACATTTTCATTTCACTTTTGCTGTAACACACTTCCACAAGTTGCAGTGGGTTACATTTTTCTACTAAATGATAAATTCACATTTGCAACTGTAACCTCGTCTGTTTGTGATTGTGAGAAATTAACAGTTTCTATTCATTGCTTTCATCTCTTTCCCCTCAAAAAAGGGCATAGATTTTGTGCATCAAAGCCTCTCAACTCCATATAACACTTTTGCGTTGATAGAACCCACTTTATTTAGATAAATGAACTAATGCCTTGCAGGACTTAAGCATTTCACAATCGGCAACATCAATATTCCTTTTTCAAAGCATACAGTGAATCAATCCATCAAGTCATATTCTGTAGGACTTTCTTATGCCAATTGCTAATATCTTAAACAATGCATATAACATTACAGAAAGAATAAAGCCTGCATTTCCAGTGTGGGCTTACTTGCATGAAAACATGACATTAGCAAACCAGGTATTCATATCCTACATTTAACCATTACCAAATCAAATGAAATATCTGAATTACTGTACCTCTGTTGTCTGTTGTTGTGGTGTTTCATTATAAGTGCAATCAGCCCAGTTATGGTCATGTCTGTAGAATGTTTCTGCTCTCTTTTTAACAGAGAATGAAGCCTCTCAACACCATTGTTTGTTGTTAGTCCCACATGTTGGTCAAAATGTCTGAAGGCCATGGCCCATGGCTGAAATTGTAATATTATGTATCACATACAAGCACAAATTCATATGTTTGTGTTCAATATTTCTGTACAAAAGAATTCCATTGCTATTGTACTACAATGTGCAAGTATGTTTCATTGACATAAACAGGCACAGGTGAGGCCAAGATCATTACTGATAAATGATTTAAATTCTGAAACAGCTATACAACAGTCATTATACAAAATGGAAATATATACTGGCATATGTTGTTATATGGAATATGACTTTTAATATAACTATTTGAAAAAAAGGTGCATATATTCTTGATAAAAGTCATATTATGCATTCAGTATGTGATTAGGTGAAGACATGTAGCATTCACACAACTGACTTCAAATCCCTTAAGGTTTGCAGTCAATACAGTGCTTATTTTTTTTTCATATACCTTAGGTGAGCACAGCCAGAAGTTATCCATATACTCAATGAAGTTTTTGTAGTGCCCCCACTTATCTCTGAGTTCCTGAACTTGACTTCCATAGTCCGACTCTTCCAAGCAGGACATTATATTGGACAAGCTGGATAAAAGCAGTAATATGTTCATCTCAATGTAAGTTAAGCTGCAAACAGTTAGAAGCACAGATAGAAGGAAAGCATAAGTTGTACCAAAGGATTAAAGATATTTTTAATTGTTTGAAGAGTATTTTATGTCATGTGTTAATAATTATCTTAGAAAATATGTACACATTATTAGGTACCACAGTCCTGAGTCATCAAACAATTTACTTCAAGACAAATTTTAAGTCATTAGAAGCTGGAACATAAAAAACAATTTGCAAAAGTGAAAGATTTTGTTGACATGTACCTAAGACAGCGAATCTGAGGTTTGAAATAAAGCATTAGTTATGTATGTGTCAAATATTTCAAGATTTTGGAATATGCTTCCAGAAGGCATAATACACCATTACCAGATTCCAAACCTTGCTACATGGAAGGACTGACATACACTGGGATATGTTAAGGGATTGTTTTACAGAAACTGATTATGATTATTCATTTGTCTCATCCTTATACACAATGATCTTAACACAGATCAGTGTTACACCTATATGTGTACCTATATGTATGTCATTCCATTAATGTTCAGCATTCTTCTTTATGTTTACGAATTATATCAATCTTCCAAATCAACAGTGCATATGAAACTTGTACTGGATTAAAGGAGGTAGATTCCAAATGTAAGGTTCAAATCAACTCTTCTTATCTGAAATTGGCATAATTTCATTTAAACAAATTACTACATTTACATAAACATCAGATATACTTCTCTCCTACACACATCTAACTTTGCATGCATTGCAATCATCCTTCATTTACATCATGCCGTATGTGTTTCCTATATAGATGCACAACTTTCTGCTTGTATGTTTTACTGTTCTGATAATGGGTTTTGACATTATTCATTATATAATTTCTGTTGCAAATGATAAGGCCCAGACACATACTCTGACATAATCGCCTCCTGATCTGTCTTAGATGGTATCCTCTGTAACCATCTTTTCCATGCTTGCTTCACATGGAAATGGCAGATGTAATAACTGCTATCTGAAAACGGAAATGTGCAGTTCAAAGTTAATTGCGAGAGAGAGAGAGAGACAGACAGAGAGAGAGAGAGAGCAATAATTATCCAGAATATGTCAGATCACTATTTCGAGATAAAAAGTAAGGAGAAATACGCAATTATTTATATGATGAGAATTCTTGTATGAAAACAAACAACTGAGATGAATGAGAAAGAGTAAGTGTGCGTGCTTGATTACTTGGAAAAATCTTCTGTATGACGTTTTTTCCCTCTGGTCGTCGTCAATGATAAAAACTTCAGGCTTCCACTCTGTGAAAGGAAGCAAATTTCTCCATCCCCTCCTGTAGACTATCCGTGGTCTGATCTTCGGTTACAATAAAACCCACCGGAACATACACCGAATTTGTCCGTACCGCCAGTTGATACAGGGGAAGGTTGTACTTGTTCGTCTTGTAAGTTGCATCCAATAAAACAGCACTGCCAAACTGTTCAAGCATTGTTCTTTGCCACCGTGTTGACATGACCAGTAAAAAGGTGTCACCTGAAGTCTCGCTGAAATTAATAATAACAACCTCTCCAAACAAATATCTTTTTCCCATAATGGTAATAATATTAATAATGATTATCACCCGAACCCTCTCTGCTGCATTTTCATTCTAATCTGTAAAAAATAAAATAATAAAAATGAAAATAATCTCTGTATATGTAATTTTAACAAAGGCTGAATGGAGCTGGTGTAAGCGCACATTTTAATTAAGCGTGAAGTGGTGATGTCCTAATCCATTAAACAATATATTATTTCAGTACATTTGTCATATTAGCAGGGGGTTTTGGTACAGAGTGCTGTTAACAATATTTCCGCTTGGAAATGGGCGTGACACCATACGATGGGTGAAAAATATAGGGGGAAATATCGATATCTTTCTTCCCAGACAATATGTAATAACGAAAATGTCATATATGATTATCAAGTGAATCTCAGTAGTCATCAAAGTATGGAGTGAAAGGGGTGTTGGACATTTACTATGATGCACATGCTTATTCTGGTAGTAAATTCCAAGGTTAATCTTTGACATCGCCAGGCTCTTACCAAGCACCCATGACCGTTACGGTCCTGTCACTCATTAGCAGATAACATCTACACTGCTAAGGAGTAGCCAATGGGAGACTACTTTCCAACCCATGGATGTTTCTTAAAGTTTGCATTCCAGCAACATAACCTTCACTGTAGAGGTGGTATGTGGATATATTAGGAATGGTGACCATAGTTAAACCTAACGACTGACAAGACCTATGTATTACTATCAGTTTCAAAATTTACACTTTTTAAATATAAGAACCAGCTTGGTCTTGTCTGTATGCTAAGGGCATCAGTACAAACGTATTACATCCTAAAGTTATGTTGCAACACCAGCTGCATAAACCTTTAGAACATAAGAAACACTGAACACAGTGGCTTTGCGGATATCAAGAGATTCACAGCTATACTTTAAAAGCAGAGGCATTTGTATAAACAAGTTACCAATAGGGACATTGGTATAGTTTATTCAAGCGAATACTGTCTTACTTCCTTGGTCGAAACCAGCAGCTGTCAAGACGTGAGTCTGAGTCGTCTCTTTTCAGCTTTTCAAGTAAGTCTGTGATGACTCCTTGTTCTTCTTCGGAATGCCTGAAAATGTGCATAGATTCGAATATGTAGAGTGTATTTTGAAATGTTAACGTCCATGTTTCTTAAACTGTCTGTTCATTTAGTAGATTAGAAGTTATGTGCTAACTCGTATTTCTGACTTTGAACATAGTTTCATCAATAATTATTTGAGACATTGACATTTGGAAAACATTTGTGTATGCAATACTAGAGTTATGTTTTGGTGCACTATTTCTCTTTGAGATGGGATATCGTAACACATTCACCAAGTCGTCAATCAACTCTTTATATATTGAACTATAATCCTGCGCAGCGTAATTTACACATATGGGGCAGTTTACGCATCACCTGTTATTTCGCAAAGCTGTCTGTATATGGTTGTATAAATCCTTCCTCGTAGGGCTGAATTGCCGATTCGTTGAACTTGGTCTTGACGGCATAAACTCCTTCATAAATTCCTCTACCTTTGAACCAACTTCTCTCGGTCGCGTTTCACCAGTTTCCACAACCTCATGTATTTTGTTAATCACGAGTTTGTCGACCCTGTTTGTGCCGCTGCTATCCTGTAAGTCATTATTTTCTCTAATTAACTAGCGAAACATGAAAAACATTGTGAGAGACACTTGCAACATGTTCCTTAGTTGCCGTTGTCTAGAATATAGGCGCATACAAAAGTTACAAATAAGGGATGATGATCATGTAGCTTATCTATAGCTTCCGGTTCACATTTGATTGAAATACCACGCGCACAAATGAACTTAAGTACATATGTATGTATGTCGAATGAAGCATACATTTGCAGGAAGGACCGTTCAGTATGTTTTATCTTACGTACAGTAAACTTCCATTATGGCGAATTGACCGATGTAACGAAATGTTTCTTGGTTACAGCCACTTATTTCATAAAATTGTCGATTGAAATACATGTAACATGAAAATTTGGAAGTATTTTTAAAAGGAAGGAATTTTAACACGGTGACAACTTCATAGTCGAAATGCGTTCAAGAAAAATCCTGTTACAGCGAGCTATACTTCTTCCTCCCTTTGAGCTTGCTAAGACAGTGTTTACTGTATAGCAAGAATAATTACTCTAACAACGATACAGTAACTTCTCACCACTTAACATTCGCATGCGGACAATGATGCCTAGCTTTCTAAGTATACGTACACAACACCCAGATGACTTTGTACTATACCTCGCCAGTGGGATGTTCTGAATGGTCTTCGGGTCTCGGAAATGAAACAATAAAGCGTCGTTCAAAGTGATATTCTGATAGTCTCCCTTCAACCAATGCCTTCTTCAATTCAGCTGCGTATTTTTGTCGTTTCCTTCTGTCACCTTTCTCGGCCTGTATATGATGGAACCATTTGAAAAGTGCGTTTGCGTTTCAAATTTCGCACATTCGCGTCACTTGAGCCTAATCTATTACATCGGATCTACAAGCCATGCAAAAACAACACGTAGCTGGTGACACCTTGGCTTTGGCTTTTGTGGACTACACAAAGTACGTAGTCTGGACTGCCAATGGTCACACTTCCATGTTTATGACAATGCCGTGGCTAAGTGAGTTAGATCGCTGACAGTTAATTTGCGATGAGGTGCCTCACTGTTAAAGCCCTCGGCTTTGGGCTCTGGGCTCTGGGTTCGAAACACAGATGGGACTCAAACCCTAAACGTTAACCAGAACTTACCTAAATATGACGTGTTTCATTTCCCCACTCACGTATAATGTGCATTGGGTTCGAAGTGAACATGTGTTATCCGACTGAAGTTGGAAAATATGATCATCTGACACTACTTTGATAATGAACATAAGCATTGCAGTCTCACCTTTTCATACGGAAAGCACAGCGTCTCTCTGACGTGCAGTTTTGCGTCACAGTGAAGTTTTGGAATCGTGAACAGTCGCTGTCTGGTAGATTTCCTTGCATACTGGTGCTCTGAAGGTGGTTCCGTCTTCTGGAATAATGCAAATTGGATAAGTGATGAGGAGGAGGATGATTTGGAGATTTAAAGCCGACATAATAAATGCAGTGATAATAGTTTATATGAACGAATTGCTTTGTAATTTTTGCCCAAAAGGTGTTATGGATCTCGGCATGAAGTATGATTGCACCAATTATATTCCACTATTCACAATCGAATTCATTGCTCCGTATACACAACTAGACGAATTACTATTATCATCAAAGAAAAATTAAGCTTAGTTGGGGTTTGACTAAGATTAACTGTCACTTGAGTATGAAATACATTCAACAATGCCGGGGAATATATACTGTGTGATGTAATGCTTTCGTAATTCAAAGTGTGGCATTATGTTCAGGAACTCGCTGTGTTTCACAATGCTTTGTTCTAATATTATATGTATCACGTAGACGGCAGGGCACATATCATACTTCCATCTTGCATTTACTTAATATAAGGAGGTATCCTCCACCGTTTTGGTACTTGATTACAGTTGTAAGCCTTATATTTGCTGTAAAACCTATCAGTCCATATTTATACTGTAAAACCTATCAGTCCATATTTATACATGAATACACAGCAAAGAAGTAAATTTAACATTACACAATCTACAAACGCATTATAACTAAATCACACGAATCTCAAAAATAATATAACAATATTTCCATCTCGCATTTACATGTAACTAAATCATAGATATACATGTACCTTATGGTTGTCCTTGGGCCCTGTGCTGTATTTACAATCCCATGTCTTCGATGATACTATTAAGAACAGGGATCCATCTTTTGGCTTCAAATTTTCATTCCTGCCATTCAGCAGAATGAGCGGGTTTTCTGATGTCGTCGGTATATCTACATAAGCAATGACAATGAACATGTATATAGAAACAGAGTTGTATGGAGACACAACGAAAACGTTTCATACAGAGCAAGAGATGAGCCCACACCTAAATCATGGAAAAGAGTTAAATGCCGTTTTCGAACGTTAGAATTCAGTTACATATTTTGTTATCACAGATACTGGCATAATGCTTACTTACAGTTTTCATTGTAGTGCTTTTTAGGTTTTTGGTTCTTGAAGCAGTATCCTGTAATGTTGCAAAAGTGGGCTTTAGCAAGCACAACACTTTCGTTGTTCTCGAACTCCTGTGTGAATTCGAACCTGCAAAAATATTGCCTATTTTATGCGAATGTTTTCATTTGCATCATAAGAAATGCAGAACACATTCTAGCGTGCAAATTCATATATCTATGTTAATTGTTGCTGCTTTGAGAAAATCACAAAATTTCAACTTATTTGTGGAAATGAATGCATAAACAATCTTACTAAACCTTTTACTGGAATTACACGTTGCATCACTAATGTTCATTCTTCAACTAAATCTATTCAGAAATAAGAATTAGGATTCTTTCACTTACTCGTTTTCCATCTTCATTTGATAGTGTACTGATCAGCTCAAACTACGTATGTGGTTCTCGCTGAAAGTTTCATATGAAACTGACCTGCTTGGAAAGCCGTCAGTGTCCACAGTTCTTATTCCCCATGCGGTATAATGCGGTAGATTATGTGGCCCCGAACATGAATCTGTTGCCTCAGCAGCCCATTGGCTATAATTTTCTTCTTTTTTGAGATCACGTGGCATTGCCTACACGAATGCTTAGTCTGTGAATAATAAACAGTATTTAAAAAGTGCTGTATCCATCCACAAGATGCATGCACAAAGTGCATCATCATCAGTCTGTGTATGTATGTGTGTGTGTGTGCGCGCGCGTATATTTTGTGTGTGCGTACATAGTGTGTATACTTGTGTGCGTATATGACTGCACGTGCGTATATTTAGAGTATTCCAACCATGTACACACACTGCTGTAAGGAAATCAAATCATACTCTACGATATTGTTCATCAATGCAATTCTTTTGTTACAGGCTAATGAAGGAAAATCGGACTATCTACTTGTCTATTATTCAAAAGATTACACTACCAAACCATGATATAAAATGTAATCTGTCACCAATGTCCTAATGTAAAATGTATCCAGGCAACAGAACAAGAGGGACTGGAACCAAGTGGCCTTCTGTCGCCACTGATCACTGTTGCATCTGGAGATGTATACTCGAACATTCTTGAACGCTCCCTGACACGTACACCACAAACTAGTCATACCAGCATTCCAACTACCAGCAGCCTTCGGTGTTATATTTACTGACACATTATAACGAGGAACGTCAGGACTTTGATAGATAAACGCTTGGTCTCTGATGAATATATATGATTTTGAGAGTAACAAATAAACCATTTAAATTGAATAGGAGCCATAGCGAGTTAAGAAATTCAGAACCTGAGGAAATCAGGACATGCTTCATATGGAGCTTCAGCTTGGCAGTGGGGGTAGATAACGCCATTCTGGGGCTGTGAGACAGATTATTACTCTTTATGAATATGTATGTATCCACAGTGTTTATGAACATAAAGTTTGGGGTTTTTTTATTTCCTTGTTCAATATTGGTGCATTAAAGTTTCAGTTAGGTGTTTATGACTCCTATCAGTTTCGTCCATGTGTTCAGTGATGTGTTGTTATTTGATCTGAAACTGTATCGACACAGTTCTTTGTGATTATTCACATTTTACTTTGACGAAACTGCAATGTTTTACAGAGACAAAGACGGAAATGGTAACAAATAAATATGTCATGATGCATCACTGCATTTTCACTCTCTTTAGTCCTGTATTTTACTTCTATTTTAACACTCTTATGGCTTGCCACTAGAATGCATGAAAAATGCCACTACATGTTTGTAATGGAAGAAATAAATTCAAAATCTTTTTCTTTGATATGAATTTTGTGCATAAAATCAGAGATAGGATAGATAACCCTGCTCCAAGACTGGAGTGAATGCTAAGCACATGGATGTATTGTAATCAAGTCATTTTAATATGTTATTTACATATTGTTTTAAAACCTACTTATTACTACTTTAGAGAATTGTGCAATCTGTAAGACAAATTCGGCATCTGTGAGCGCTGCCACTCTCCCTAGACTCCAGATGTCCCTGGAACTGGGCTGATGTAATGACTTGTGACAGATCCCACAACAGAGTTTGCTTATTGTTTACGAATTCCATATGATAGTACATATAGGACCCCAACCCAAAACCCCAGCCCCAAACCCCAGCACCGGCGTACTGTAAAACCTTGGGTGGGATGGGGTCTAATGTCTCCATAAACACAAAAGATACAACAACGTTACGATGTCTCCCTTTTCGGAAGAAACTGTCAAACATTATTTTGAAATAATCTTCTTGAAAATTCCGTCCTGAAAGATAACTTTTCCCCCAGGACTGGCTACACATGCGCCATTCCACAGAAATGAACATTGGCAGCACAAGTGCTTTTAGTTTGAGCTGTCAAGAACATAAATGCTAAATACCCACCAAATTTGTACCTAGTCAATGAGTGTTGAACATTTCTAATGATAAAAAGGGTTTCAAAGATGAAATCTTAGCACCCGTTCTGTAATATTGTAATGACCGCAACCAGTTTAAAAGGAAATAAAAGACAACAGTTTAATGCATTTTTTTAAAGTTTCACGAAGAAAGGTGATGTTCGAAAGCCCAATGACCTTTCACAAAACTTTAATGACACTTTCAGGTCAACGTTTAGAGTTTCACACACATTACCAAATCAAAACGCAATCAAAACAATGAAAACGCGGGTGCGCCTACCTTGGGACGTCTCTTGAATTAATTGTCTTGGTATATGTTACTGTGTATTCCAAATAACTTAAATCAGTCAAAATTTTCTCAATAATGAGGATATAATAATTAGCATATAAAAGTAATGTATTGGAAAATCAGTGGTATATAACGTGATTATGTACCTCTGACTTTGATTAACCAATGACAATCCAGCATTTACTGAAGTCATGGTAGAATTCTGAATAGGTTTCCCTACCCTTAGAAACATTTACATGCAGTTATCGTTATTTATCATCCAAAACTGTTTTCCACAGGAGATAGAGCTTGTGGGAGACCAGACGATATCGCTTTGACAGTACGTATATTTTGCACAATGCTCTGACAATGCTATGACGTCATGAACTTGATAACGTCTCAGTGTTATGACATCGTTGCACTGCAAATCTAATAAGAGTGCTGTGTTCAGAGCTGTGCATTTTCATTTCATTAATGAAGAATGATTTTGGATGAAAAATAGAATCGCACCCTCGTGTCTACTGATATCAATTATACAAACACTCGTTGATAAAGGTAAAAAATATTTGTTTAAGCTAAAGGTAAATATTTGTTACTTTATCAACTCGTGTTGATATATTTGATATCAGTAGACACTTGGATGAGATTCTCTTATTTGAAATAGAAATACCAACTTCAATATGTTGATGTATTTCATTTCAGTATTTCTTTTCTTAATATATTCCATAATAGTATATCTGCCATATGTGTGTGCGTGTGCGTGTGCGTGTGCGTGTGGGTGGATAGATAGATATACGGTTGTAGGTACGACCGTATTACCGCATCACGTGACAATGTGAAGGGCCGCCGGGTGACGATAATAAGATGTGAGACAAATTGATAATTTCTTCCAGATAACTATTGCCAGGGGAATGCCGTCAGCCCGGACTATGCTGAAAGTGTCACGGAGCACGGTACATCATCATCTGGCACTGACAGGGTATTTACGCGTTGACGCCACGTGTTTCCGGGTCTCCCTCATCAGTTTGTAAATATCAGATAAGACAAGTCACATAACCAGTGACTTTCTTTTCACTGTACATCCCTTCGAATGAGCCATGAACGAGAGGACAATCTAACCTGTCCAGTTTGTTCTGTTTAATTGAGTATATGAAGATATTACATTACATTTGTGCAAAATTACGGCTGAACAGAAATCGTGCGTGTTAGCTCTACGGTCACTACATCTTTCTGTGTTCTTTATTTCGGAAATATTGTGTATAAAGCAGAGTTATGGTTATATCTGTTTTCAAGTCATTTGCCTTTCACAGCAGGAGACTATATCAAGTCCCTGTACTAAGTATCTTCGTTTGTTGCTAGTATGTATTATTTATAACAGTTGTATTTCATCCTACACCCCTGTATAGATTATCTTCTGTCCATTTCGGTTGAATAATGATCTTCAAAAAAAAAATAACTGAAGTTTCATAAGAAGGTTGGTGTTATCTAGTGCATAGAATACCTAAGGTATATCATAGTTATTTATGACTGCCGTGGTTAAGTGTGCGTGTAAGCGTGCTGGAAACAGCGGCCGCATCACCACAGAAGCGTTGGATTTCGAATCCTTTTATTTTTATCTAAAATCCTGAGATGTTCACCTACATTATATACGTTGAACCTACCTTTTCATGTGAAATATTACTCTAAAACATTGCCAAATACATGACTCTGCAAACTAAAGTATCATATTTATATAGGGCTGCCCGTGGTCGAATGTGAGTGTGAGTGTGTTGCCGCATCACTGCTAACCGTTTGAACTAAGACTCCATGTATTTTTCTCTAAAATTCTGAGATGTTCTTCTACATTTAATTCTCTGCGCATTTTATTGTTTGCACTCATAATTCAACACTTTAGTGGTGATGCGGCCGCTGTGTCCAACACCCCCTCACTCACATTCGACCAAGGCGGCGCTATGTAAACATGATACTAAAAGATTTGTTCACTCTCCATCCATTCCAAACACTCTACCCACTTCTTGCTACCAAGATGTTTTCGTCCTGCCTAACCCCTCCCCCTGGGTTAGCCGTCAGTGGAGGGACCACTAGCCGCGCTCTGGTCACGTGCCCTCTTAGTTATCGGATACGTGGCAGTAGTCATTCCACTGCCATAATTTCACATAACATCATGCTGTCCTTTGTCACTTTTTTACTGTGTCTAACCGTACGACTCGTACAACGACTGGACACACCCCGTCTCAGTACTGGCTTCGCCTGCTTCTGTTGGCGACCGGCACACAAGGAACTCCGGCACAAGGCACACAAGGAACCAGTTAACGGTTGAATTAACGCCCGTAGTATTATTTTCTGAGAAGCTGAGGTGTTCGTCTACATTTTAAGTGCAGACAATGTCTCTCCAGCTCTTCCCAAAATATTCTGGTCTCGCAGCTTGGAGCATGATACTTATGTAGGGCCACCGTGGTCGAATATACATGAAACAGCAGAGACTATGGTCGCTGATCCAGACAGGTGATATGCAATTGTAGCTGCCGTAGAACTCAGTCTCACTGTATTTTTTTTTCTGGTTTCCCAAAATGTTGATGTAAATTTTATGTGCAGACACTACCTTTCTATCTGGGCTCTAAGTTAATGTAAAAAAGCGATGAATACGGTGGTTCCTGATCGAGAGTATGGTCGCTGATCGAGAGTGGTGATATGTAATTGTAGCTGCCGTGGTCTGAGCGTGTGTGGATGCACCCCTGTGTTGGAAACAGCGGCTGTAAAAGCACTTAAACGTGGAACTAAGTCTCATTGTATTTTTTTCTGTTTTCCTAAGATGTTGATGTACATTTTATGTGCAGACACTACCTTTCTATCTGGGCTCTAAGTTAATGTACAAAATCGATGAATACGGTGGTTCCTGAACGAGAGTATGGTCGCTGAACGAGAGTGGTGATATGTAATTGTAGCTGCCGTGGTCGGAGCGTGTGCCTATGCACCTACGTGATGGAAACAGCGGCTGTAAAAGCACTTAAACGTGGAACTCAGTCTCATTGTATTTTTTTCTGTTTTCCTAAGATGTTGATGTACATTTTATGTGCAGACACTACCTTTCTATCTGGGCTCTAAGTTAATGTACAAAATCGATGAATACGGTGGTTCCTGAACGAGAGTATGGTCGCTGAACGAGAGTGGTGATATGTAATTGTAGCTGCCGTGGTCGGAGCGTGTGCCTATGCACCTACGTGATGGAAACAGCGGCTGTAAAAGCACTTAAACGTGGAACTCAGTCTCATTGTATTTTTTTCTGTTTTCCTAAGATGTTGATGTACATTTTATGTGCAGACACTACCTTTCTATCTGGGCTCTAAGTTAATGTAAAACATCGATGAATACGGTGGTTCCTGAACGAGAGTATGGTCGCTGAACGAGAGTGGTGATATGTAATTGTAGCTGCTGTGGTCGGAGCATGTGCCTTTGCACAACTCGTGATGGAAACAGTGGCTGTAACAACACATAAACGTGAAACTCAGTCTCATTGTATTTTTTTCTGGTTTCCTAAGATGTTGATGTACATTTTATGTGCAGACACTACCTTTCTATCTGGGCTCTAAGTTAGTGTAAAAAATCGATGAATACGGTGGTTCCTGAACGAGAGTATGGTCGCTGATCGAGAGTGGTGATATGTAATTGTAGCTGCCGTGGTCGGAGCGTGCGTCTCTGCACCCCTGTGTTGGAAACAGCGGCTGTAAAAGCACTTAAACGTGGAACTAAGTCTCATTGTATTTTTTTCTGTTTTCCTAAGATGTTGATGTACATTTTATGTGCAGACACTACCTTTCTATCTGGGCTCTAAGTTAATGTAAAAAATCGATGAATACGGTGGTTCCTGAACGAGAGTATGGTCGCTGAACGAGAGTGGTGATATGTAATTGTAGCTGCCGTGGTCGGAGCGTGTGCCTATGCACCTACGTGATGGAAACAGCGGCTGTAAAAGCACTTAAACGTGGAACTCAGTCTCATTGTATTTTTTTCTGTTTTCCTAAGATGTTGATGTACATTTTATGTGCAGACACTACCTTTCTATCTGGGCTCTAAGTTAATGTAAAAAATCGATGAATACGGTGGTTCCTGAACGAGAGTATGGTCGCTGAACGAGAGTGGTGATATGTAATTGTAGCTGCCGTGGTCGGAGCATGTGTCTATGCACCCCCGTGATGGAAACAGCGGCTGTAACAACACATAAACGTGGAACTCAGTCTCATTGTATTTTTTTCTGGTTTCCTGAGATGTTGATGTACATTTTATGTGCAGACACTACCTTTCTATCTGGGCTGTAAGTTAATGTAAAAAATCGATGAATACGGTGGTTCCTGAACGAGAGTATGGTCGCTGAACGAGAGTGGTGATATGTAATTGTAGCTGCCGTGGTCGGAGCATGTGCCTGTGCACCCCCGTGATGGAAACAGTGGCTCTAACAACACATAAACGTGAAACTAAGTCTCATTGTATTTTTTTCTGGTTTCCTAAGATGTTGATGTACATTTTATGTGCAGACACTACCTTTCTATCTGGGCTCTAAGTTAGTGTAAAAAATCGATGATACGGTGGTTCCTGAACGAGAGTATGGTCGCTGAACGAGAGTGGTGATATGTAATTTTAGCTGCCGTGGTCGGAGCGTGCGCCTATGCACCTACGTGATGGAAACAGCGGCTGTAAAAGCACTTAAACGTGGAACTAAGTCTCATTGTATTTTTTTCTGGTTTCCTGAGATGTTGATGTACATTTTATGTGCAGACACTACCTTTCTATCTGGGCTCTAAGTTAGTGTAAAAAATCGATGAATACGGTGGTTCCTGAACGAGAGTATGGTCGCTGAACGAGAGTGGTGATATGTAATTGTAGCTGCCGTGGTCGGAGCATGTGTCTATGCACCCCCGTGATGGAAACAGCGGCTGTAACAACACATAAACGTGGAACTAAGTCTCATTGTATTTTTTTCTGGTTTCCTGAGATGTTGATGTACATTTTATGTGCAGACACTACCTTTCTATCTGGGCTCTAAGTTAATGTAAAAAATCGATGAATACGGTGGTTCCTGAACGAGAGTATGGTCGCTGAACGAGAGTGGTGATATGTAATTGTAGCTGCCGTGGTCGGAGCATGTGTCTATGCACCCCCGTGATGGAAACAGCGGCTGTAACAACACATAAACGTGGAACTAAGTCTCATTGTATTTTTTTCTGTTTTCCTAAGGTGTTGATGTACATTTTATGTGCAGACACTACCTTTCTATCTGGGCTCTAAGTTAGTGTAAAACATCGATGAATACGGTGGGTCCTGAACGAGAGTATGGTCGCTGAACGAGAGTGGTGATATGTAATTGTAGCTGCCGTGGTCGGAGCATGTGCCTATGCACCCCCGTGATGGAAACAGTGGCTCTAACAACACATAAACGTGGAACTCAGTCTCATTGTATTTTTTTCTGGTTTCCTGAGATGTTGATGTACATTTTATGTGCAGACACTACCTTTCTATCTGGGCTCTAAGTTAGTGTAAAAAATCGATGAATACGGTGGTTCCTGAACGAGAGTATGGTCGCTGAACGAGAGTGGTGATATGTAATTGTAGCTGCCGTGGTCGGAGCGTGTGCCTATGCACCTACGTGATGGAAACAGCGGCTGTAAAAGCACTTAAACGTGGAACTCAGTCTCATTGTATTTTTTTCTGTTTTCCTAAGATGTTGATGTACATTTTATGTGCAGACACTACCTTTCTATCTGGGCTGTAAGTTAATGTAAAAAATCGATGAATACGGTGGTTCCTGAACGAGAGTATGGTCGCTGAACGAGAGTGGTGATATGTAATTGTAGCTGCCGTGGTCGGAGCATGTGTCTATGCACCCCCGTGATGGAAACAGCGGCTGTAACAACACATAAACGTGGAACTCAGTCTCATTGTATTTTTTTCTGGTTTCCTAAGATATTGATGTACATTTTATGTGCAGACACTACCTTTCTATCTGGGCTCTAAGTTAATGTAAAAAATCGATGAATACGGTGGTTCCTGAACGAGAGTATGGTCGCTGAACGAGAGTGGTGATATGTAATTGTAGCTGCCGTGGTCGGAGCATGTGCCTATGCACCCCCGTGATGGAAACAGTGGCTGTAACAACACATAAACGTGAAACTAAGTCTCATTGTATTTTTTTCTGGTTTCCTAAGATGTTGATGTACATTTTATGTGCAGACACTACCTTTCTATCTGGGCTCTAAGTTAGTGTAAAAAATCGATGAATACGGTGGTTCCGGAACGAGAGTATGGTCGCTGAACGAGAGTGGTGATATGTAATTTTAGCTGCCGTGGTCGGAGCGTGCGCCTATGCACCTACGTGATGGAAACAGCGGCTGTAAAAGCACTTAAACGTGGAACTAAGTCTCATTGTATTTTTTTCTGGTTTCCTGAGATGTTGATGTACATTTTATGTGCAGACACTACCTTTCTATCTGGGCTCTAAGTTAGTGTAAAAATCGATGAATACGGTGGTTCCTGAACGAGAGTATGGTCGCTGAACGAGAGTGGTGATATGTAATTGTAGCTGCCGTGGTCGGAGCATGTGTCTATGCACCCCCGTGATGGAAACAGCGGCTGTAACAACACATAAACGTGGAACTCAGTCTCATTGTATTTTTTTCTGGTTTCCTAAGATGTTGATGTACATTTTATGTGCAGACACTACCTTTCTATCTGGGCTCTAAGTTAGTGTAAAAAATCGATGAATACGGTGGTTCCTGAACGAGAGTATGGTCGCTGAACGAGAGTGGTGATATGTAATTGTAGCTGCCGTGGTCGGAGCGTGTGCCTATGCACCTACGTGATGGAAACAGCGGCTGTAAAAGCACTTAAACGTGGAACTCAGTCTCATTGTATTTTTTTCTGTTTTCCTAAGATGTTGATGTACATTTTATGTGCAGACACTACCTTTCTATCTGGGCTCTAAGTTAATGTACAAAATCGATGAATACGGTGGTTCCTGAACGAGAGTATGGTCGCTGAACGAGAGTGGTGATATGTAATTGTAGCTGCCGTGGTCGGAGCATGTGTCTATGCACCCCCGTGATGGAAACAGCGGCTGTAACAACACATAAACGTGGAACTCAGTCTCATTGTATTTTTTTCTGGTTTCCTAAGATGTTGATGTACATTTTATGTGCAGACACTACCTTTCTATCTGGGCTCTAAGTTAGTGTAAAAAATCGATGAATACGGTGGTTCCTGAACGAGAGTATGGTCGCTGAACGAGAGTGGTGATATGTAATTGTAGCTGCCGTGGTCGGAGCATGTGTCTATGCACCCCCGTGATGGAAACAGCGGCTGTAACAACACATAAACGTGGAACTCAGTCTCATTGTATTTTTTTCTGTTTTCCTAAGATGTTGATGTACATTTTATGTGCAGACACTACCTTTCTATCTGGGCTCTAAGTTAATGTAAAAAATCGATGAATACGGTGGTTCCTGAACGAGAGTATGGTCGCTGAACGAGAGTGGTGATATGTAATTGTAGCTGCCGTGGTCGGAGCGTGCGTCTATGCACCCCTGTGTTGGAAACAGCGGCTGTAAAAGCACTTAAACGTGGAACTCAGTCTCATTGTATTTTTTTCTGTTTTCCTAAGGTGTTGATGTACATTTTATGTGCAGACACTACCTTTCTATCTGGGCTCTAAGTTAGTGTAAAACATCGATGAATACGGTGGTTCCTGAACGAGAGTATGGTCGCTGAACGAGAGTGGTGATATGTAATTGTAGCTGCCGTGGTCGGAGCATGTGTCTATGCACCCCCGTGATGGAAACAGTGGCTGTAACAACACATAAACGTGAAACTTAGTCTCATTGTATTTTTTTCTGGTTTCCTAAGATGTTGATGTACATTTTATGTGCAGACACTACCTTTCTATCTGGGCTCTAAGTTAGTGTAAAAAATCGATGAATACGGTGGTTCCTGAACGAGAGTATGGTCGCTGAACGAGAGTGGTGATATGTAATTGTAGCTGCCGTGGTCGGAGCGTGTGCCTATGCACCTACGTGATGGAAACAGCGGCTGTAAAAGCACTTAAACGTGGAACTCAGTCTCATTGTATTTTTTTCTGTTTTCCTAAGATGTTGATGTACATTTTATGTGCAGACACTACCTTTCTATCTGGGCTCTAAGTTAATGTAAAAAATCGATGAATACGGTGGTTCCTGAACGAGAGTATGGTCGCTGAACGAGAGTGGTGATATGTAATTGTAGCTGCCGTGGTCGGAGCATGTGTCTATGCACCCCCGTGATGGAAACAGCGGCTGTAAAAGCACTTAAACGTGGAACTAAGTCTCATTGTATTTTTTTCTGTTTTCCTAAGATGTTGATGTACATTTTATGTGCAGACACTACCTTTCTATCTGGGCTCTAAGTTAATGTACAAAATCGATGAATACGGTGGTTCCTGAACGAGAGTATGGTCGCTGAACGAGAGTGGTGATATGTAATTGTAGCTGCCGTGGTCGGAGCATGTGTCTATGCACCCCCGTGATGGAAACAGCGGCTGTAACAACACATAAACGTGGAACTAAGTCTCATTGTATTTTTTTCTGGTTTCCTAAGGTGTTGATGTACATTTTATGTGCAGACACTACCTTTCTATCTGGGCTCTAAGTTAGTGTAAAACATCGATGAATACGGTGGTTCCTGAACGAGAGTATGGTCGCTGAACGAGAGTGGTGATATGTAATTGTAGCTGCCGTGGTCGGAGCATGTGCCTATGCACCCCCGTGATGGAAACAGTGGCTCTAACAACACATAAACGTGAAACTAAGTCTCATTGTATTTTTTCTGGTTTCCTGAGATGTTGATGTACATTTTATGTGCAGACACTACCTCTCTATCTGGGCTCTAAGTTAATGTAAAAAATCGATGAATACGGTGGTTCCTGAACGAGAGTATGGTCGCTGAACGAGAGTGGTGATATGTAATTGTAGCTGCCGTGGTCGGAGCATGTGTCTATGCACCCCCGTGATGGAAACAGCGGCTGTAACAACACATAAACGTGGAACTAAGTCTCATTGTATTTTTTTCTGGTTTCCTAAGGTGTTGATGTACATTTTATGTGCAGACACTACCTTTCTATCTGGGCTCTAAGTTAGTGTAAAACATCGATGAATACGGTGGTTCCTGAACGAGAGTATGGTCGCTGAACGAGAGTGGTGATATGTAATTGTAGCTGCCGTGGTCGGAGCATGTGCCTATGCACCCCCGTGATGGAAACAGTGGCTCTAACAACACATAAACGTGAAACTAAGTCTCATTGTATTTTTTCTGGTTTCCTGAGATGTTGATGTACATTTTATGTGCAGACACTACCTTTCTATCTGGGCTCTAAGTTAATGTAAAAAATCGATGAATACGGTGGTTCCGGAACGAGAGTATGGTCGCTGAACGAGAGTGGTGATATGTAATTGTAGCTGCCGTGGTCGGAGCGTGCGTCTATGCACCCCTGTGTTGGAAACAGCGGCTGTAAAAGCACTTAAACGTGGAACTAAGTCTCATTGTATTTTTTTCTGTTTTCCTAAGGTGTTGATGTACATTTTATGTGCAGACACTACCTTTCTATCTGGGCTCTAAGTTAGTGTAAAACATCGATGAATACGGTGGTTCCTGAACGAGAGTATGGTCGCTGAACGAGAGTGGTGATATGTAATTGTAGCTGCCGTGGTCGGAGCATGTGTCTATGCACCCCCGTGATGGAAACAGTGGCTGTAACAACACTTTAACGTGAAACTTAGTCTCATTGTATTTTTTTCTGGTTTCCTAAGATGTTGATGTACATTTTATGTGCAGACACTACCTTTCTATCTGGGCTCTAAGTTAGTGTAAAAATCGATGAATACGGTGGTTCCTGAACGAGAGTATGGTCGCTGAACGAGAGTGGTGATATGTAATTGTAGCTGCCGTGGTCGGAGCGTGTGCCTATGCACCCCCGTGATGGAAACAGCGGCTGTAAAAGCACTTAAACGTGGAACTAAGTCTCATTGTATTTTTTTCTGTTTTCCTAAGATGTTGATGTACATTTTATGTGCAGACACTACCTTTCTATCTGGGCTCTAAGTTAATGTAAAAAATCGATGAATACGGTGGTTCCTGAACGAGAGTATGGTCGCTGAACGAGAGTGGTGATATGTAATTGTAGCTGCCGTGCTCGGAGCATGTGTCTATGCACCCCCGTGATGGAAACAGTGGCTGTAACAACACTTTAACGTGAAACTTAGTCTCATTGTATTTTTTTCTGGTTTCCTAAGATGTTGATGTACATTTTATGTGCAGACACTACCTTTCTATCTGGGCTCTAAGTTAGTGTAAAAATCGATGAATACGGTGGTTCCTGAACGAGAGTATGGTCGCTGAACGAGAGTGGTGATATGTAATTGTAGCTGCCGTGGTCGGAGCGTGTGCCTATGCACCCCCGTGATGGAAACAGCGGCTGTAAAAGCACTTAAACGTGGAACTAAGTCTCATTGTATTTTTTTCTGTTTTCCTAAGATGTTGATGTACATTTTATGTGCAGACACTACCTCTCTATCTGGGCTCTAAGTTAATGTACAAAATCGATGAATACGGTGGTTCCTGAACGAGAGTATGGTCGCTGAACGAGAGTGGTGATATGTAATTGTAGCTGCCGTGGTCGGAGCATGTGTCTATGCACCCCCGTGATGGAAACAGCGGCTGTAACAACACATAAACGTGGAACTAAGTCTCATTGTATTTTTTTCTGGTTTCCTAAGGTGTTGATGTACATTTTATGTGCAGACACTACCTTTCTATCTGGGCTCTAAGTTAGTGTAAAACATCGATGAATACGGTGGTTCCTGAACGAGAGTATGGTCGCTGAACGAGAGTGGTGATATGTAATTGTAGCTGCCGTGGTCGGAGCATGTGCCTATGCACCCCCGTGATGGAAACAGTGGCTCTAACAACACATAAACGTGAAACTAAGTCTCATTGTATTTTTTCTGGTTTCCTGAGATGTTGATGTACATTTTATGTGCAGACACTACCTTTCTATCTGGGCTCTAAGTTAATGTAAAAAATCGATGAATACGGTGGTTCCGGAACGAGAGTATGGTCGCTGAACGAGAGTGGTGATATGTAATTGTAGCTGCCGTGGTCGGAGCGTGCGTCTATGCACCCCTGTGTTGGAAACAGCGGCTGTAAAAGCACTTAAACGTGGAACTAAGTCTCATTGTATTTTTTTCTGGTTTCCTAAGGTGTTGATGTACATTTTATGTGCAGACACTACCTTTCTATCTGGGCTCTAAGTTAGTGTAAAAATCGATGAATACGGTGGTTCCTGAACGAGAGTATGGTCGCTGAACGAGAGTGGTGATATGTAATTGTAGCTGCCGTGGTCGGAGCATGTGTCTATGCACCCCCGTGATGGAAACAGCGGCTGTAAAAGCACTTAAACGTGGAACTAAGTCTCATTGTATTTTTTTCTGGTTTCCTGAGATGTTGATGTACATTTTATGTGCAGACACTACCTTTCTATCTGGGCTCTAAGTTAATGTAAAAAATCGATGAATACGGTGGTTCCTGAACGAGAGTATGGTCGCTGAACGAGAGTGGTGATATGTAATTGTAGCTGCCGTGGTCGGAGCATGTGTCTATGCACCCCCGTGATGGAAACAGCGGCTGTAACAACACATAAACGTGGAACTAAGTCTCATTGTATTTTTTTCTGGTTTCCTAAGGTGTTGATGTACATTTTATGTGCAGACACTACCTTTCTATCTGGGCTCTAAGTTAGTGTAAAACATCGATGAATACGGTGGGTCCTGAACGAGAGTATGGTCGCTGAACGAGAGTGGTGATATGTAATTGTAGCTGCCGTGGTCGGAGCATGTGCCTATGCACCCCCGTGATGGAAACAGTGGCTCTAACAACACATAAACGTGGAACTCAGTCTCATTGTATTTTTTTCTGGTTTCCTGAGATGTTGATGTACATTTTATGTGCAGACACTACCTTTCTATCTGGGCTCTAAGTTAGTGTAAAAAATCGATGAATACGGTGGTTCCTGAACGAGAGTATGGTCGCTGAACGAGAGTGGTGATATGTAATTGTAGCTGCCGTGGTCGGAGCGTGTGCCTATGCACCTACGTGATGGAAACAGCGGCTGTAAAAGCACTTAAACGTGAAACTCAGTCTCATTGTATTTTTTTCTGTTTTCCTAAGATGTTGATGTACATTTTATGTGCAGACACTACCTTTCTATCTGGGCTGTAAGTTAATGTAAAAAATCGATGAATACGGTGGTTCCTGAACGAGAGTATGGTCGCTGAACGAGAGTGGTGATATGTAATTGTAGCTGCCGTGGTCGGAGCATGTGTCTATGCACCCCCGTGATGGAAACAGCGGCTGTAACAACACATAAACGTGGAACTCAGTCTCATTGTATTTTTTTCTGGTTTCCTAAGATATTGATGTACATTTTATGTGCAGACACTACCTTTCTATCTGGGCTCTAAGTGTATGTAAAAAATCGATGAATACGGTGGTTCCTGAACGAGAGTATGGTCGCTGAACGAGAGTGGTGATATGTAATTGTAGCTGCCGTGGTCGGAGCATGTGCCTATGCACCCCCGTGATGGAAACAGTTGCTGTAACAACACATAAACGTGAAACTAAGTCTCATTGTATTTTTTTCTGGTTTCCTAAGATGTTGATGTACATTTTATGTGCAGACACTACCTTTCTATCTGGGCTCTAAGTTAGTGTAAAAAATCGATGAATACGGTGGTTCCTGAACGAGAGTATGGTCGCTGAACGAGAGTGGTGATATGTAATTTTAGCTGCCGTGGTCGGAGCGTGCGCCTATGCACCTACGTGATGGAAACAGCGGCTGTAAAAGCACTTAAACGTGGAACTAAGTCTCATTGTATTTTTTTCTGGTTTCCTGAGATGTTGATGTACATTTTATGTGCAGACACTACCTTTCTATCTGGGCTCTAAGTTAGTGTAAAAATCGATGAATACGGTGGTTCCTGAACGAGAGTATGGTCGCTGAACGAGAGTGGTGATATGTAATTGTAGCTGCCGTGGTCGGAGCGTGTGCCTATGCACCTACGTGATGGAAACAGCGGCTGTAAAAGCACTTAAACGTGGAACTCAGTCTCATTGTATTTTTTTCTGTTTTCCTAAGATGTTGATGTACATTTTATGTGCAGACACTACCTTTCTATCTGGGCTCTAAGTTAATGTAAAAAATCGATGAATACGGTGGTTCCTGAACGAGAGTATGGTCGCTGAACGAGAGTGGTGATATGTAATTGTAGCTGCCGTGGTCGGAGCATGTGTCTATGCACCCCCGTGATGGAAACAGCGGCTGTAACAACACATAAACGTGGAACTCAGTCTCATTGTATTTTTTTCTGTTTTCCTAAGATGTTGATGTACATTTTATGTGCAGACACTACCTTTCTATCTGGGCTCTAAGTTAGTGTAAAAAATCGATGAATACGGTGGTTCCTGAACGAGAGTATGGTCGCTGAACGAGAGTGGTGATATGTAATTGTAGCTGCCGTGGTCGGAGCATGTGTCTATGCACCCCCGTGATGGAAACAGCGCCTGTAACAACACATAAACGTGGAACTCAGTCTCATTGTATTTTTTTCTGTTTTCCTAAGATGTTGATGTACATTTTATGTGCAGACACTACCTTTCTATCTGGGCTGTAAGTTAATGTAAAAAATCGATGAATACGGTGGTTCCTGAACGAGAGTATGGTCGCTGAACGAGAGTGGTGATATGTAATTGTAGCTGCCGTGGTCGGAGCGTGCGTCTATGCACCCCTGTGTTGGAAACAGCGGCTGTAAAAGCACTTAAACGTGGAACTCAGTCTCATTGTATTTTTTTCTGTTTTCCTAAGGTGTTGATGTACATTTTATGTGCAGACACTACCTTTCTATCTGGGCTCTAAGTTAGTGTAAAACATCGATGAATACGGTGGTTCCTGAACGAGAGTATGGTCGCTGAACGAGAGTGGTGATATGTAATTGTAGCTGCCGTGGTCGGAGCATGTGTCTATGCACCCCCGTGATGGAAACAGTGGCTGTAACAACACATAAACGTGAAACTTAGTCTCATTGTATTTTTTTCTGGTTTCCTAAGATGTTGATGTACATTTTATGTGCAGACACTACCTTTCTATCTGGGCTCTAAGTTAGTGTAAAAAATCGATGAATACGGTGGTTCCTGAACGAGAGTATGGTCGCTGAACGAGAGTGGTGATATGTAATTGTAGCTGCCGTGGTCGGAGCGTGTGCCTATGCACCTACGTGATGGAAACAGCGGCTGTAAAAGCACTTAAACGTGGAACTCAGTCTCATTGTATTTTTTTCTGTTTTCCTAAGATGTTGATGTACATTTTATGTGCAGACACTACCTTTCTATCTGGGCTGTAAGTTAATGTAAAAAATCGATGAATACGGTGGTTCCTGAACGAGAGTATGGTCGCTGAACGAGAGTGGTGATATGTAATTGTAGCTGCCGTGGTCGGAGCATGTGTCTATGCACCCCCGTGATGGAAACAGCGGCTGTAAAAGCACTTAAACGTGGAACTAAGTCTCATTGTATTTTTTTCTGTTTTCCTAAGATGTTGATGTACATTTTATGTGCAGACACTACCTTTCTATCTGGGCTCTAAGTTAATGTACAAAATCGATGAATACGGTGGTTCCTGAACGAGAGTATGGTCGCTGAACGAGAGTGGTGATATGTAATTGTAGCTGCCGTGGTCGGAGCATGTGTCTATGCACCCCCGTGATGGAAACAGCGGCTGTAACAACACATAAACGTGGAACTAAGTCTCATTGTATTTTTTTCTGGTTTCCTGAGATGTTGATGTACATTTTATGTGCAGACACTACCTTTCTATCTGGGCTCTAAGTTAATGTAAAAAATCGATGAATACGGTGGTTCCGGAACGAGAGTATGGTCGCTGAACGAGAGTGGTGATATGTAATTGTAGCTGCCGTGGTCGGAGCGTGCGTCTATGCACCCCTGTGTTGGAAACAGCGGCTGTAAAAGCACTTAAACGTGGAACTAAGTCTCATTGTATTTTTTTCTGTTTTCCTAAGGTGTTGATGTACATTTTATGTGCAGACACTACCTTTCTATCTGGGCTCTAAGTTAGTGTAAAACATCGATGAATACGGTGGTTCCTGAACGAGAGTATGGTCGCTGAACGAGAGTGGTGATATGTAATTGTAGCTGCCGTGGTCGGAGCATGTGTCTATGCACCCCCGTGATGGAAACAGTGGCTGTAACAACACTTTAACGTGAAACTTAGTCTCATTGTATTTTTTTCTGGTTTCCTAAGATGTTGATGTACATTTTATGTGCAGACACTACCTTTCTATCTGGGCTCTAAGTTAGTGTAAAAATCGATGAATACGGTGGTTCCTGAACGAGAGTATGGTCGCTGAACGAGAGTGGTGATATGTAATTGTAGCTGCCGTGGTCGGAGCGTGTGCCTATGCACCCCCGTGATGGAAACAGCGGCTGTAAAAGCACTTAAACGTGGAACTAAGTCTCATTGTATTTTTTTCTGTTTTCCTAAGATGTTGATGTACATTTTATGTGCAGACACTACCTCTCTATCTGGGCTCTAAGTTAATGTACAAAATCGATGAATACGGTGGTTCCTGAACGAGAGTATGGTCGCTGAACGAGAGTGGTGATATGTAATTGTAGCTGCCGTGGTCGGAGCATGTGTCTATGCACCCCCGTGATGGAAACAGCGGCTGTAACAACACATAAACGTGGAACTAAGTCTCATTGTATTTTTTTCTGGTTTTCTAAGGTGTTGATGTACATTTTATGTGCAGACACTACCTTTCTATCTGGGCTCTAAGTTAGTGTAAAAAATCGATGAATACGGTGGTTCCTGAACGAGAGTATGGTCGCTGAACGAGAGTGGTGATATGTAATTGTAGCTGCCGTGGTCGGAGCGTGTGCCTATGCACCTACGTGATGGAAACAGCGGCTGTAAAAGCACTTAAACGTGGAACTCAGTCTCATTGTATTTTTTTCTGTTTTCCTAAGATGTTGATGTACATTTTATGTGCAGACACTACCTTTCTATCTGGGCTCTAAGTTAATGTAAAAAATCGATGAATACGGTGGTTCCTGAACGAGAGTATGGTCGCTGAACGAGAGTGGTGATATGTAATTGTAGCTGCCGTGGTCGGAGCATGTGTCTATGCACCCCCGTGATGGAAACAGCGGCTGTAAAAGCACTTAAACGTGGAACTAAGTCTCATTGTATTTTTTTCTGTTTTCCTAAGATGTTGATGTACATTTTATGTGCAGACACTACCTTTCTATCTGGGCTCTAAGTTAATGTACAAAATCGATGAATACGGTGGTTCCTGAACGAGAGTATGGTCGCTGAACGAGAGTGGTGATATGTAATTGTAGCTGCCGTGGTCGGAGCATGTGCCTATGCACCCCCGTGATGGAAACAGCGGCTGTAACAACACATAAACGTGGAACTAAGTCTCATTGTATTTTTTTCTGGTTTCCTAAGATGTTGATGTACATTTTATGTGCAGACACTACCTTTCTATCTGGGCTCTAAGTTAATGTAAAAAATCGATGAATACGGTGGTTCCTGAACGAGAGTATGGTCGCTGAACGAGAGTGGTGATATGTAATTGTAGCTGCCGTGGTCGGAGCATGTGTCTATGCACCCCCGTGATGGAAACAGCGGCTGTAAAAGCACTTAAACGTGGAACTAAGTCTCATTGTATTTTTTTCTGTTTTCCTAAGATGTTGATGTACATTTTATGTGCAGACACTACCTTTCTATCTGGGCTCTAAGTTAGTGTAAAACATCGATGAATACGGTGGTTCCTGAACGAGAGTATGGTCGCTGAACGAGAGTGGTGATATGTAATTGTAGCTGCCGTGGTCGGAGCATGTGCCTATGCACCCCCGTGATGGAAACAGTGGCTCTAACAACACATAAACGTGAAACTAAGTCTCATTGTATTTTTTCTGGTTTCCTGAGATGTTGATGTACATTTTATGTGCAGACACTACCTTTCTATCTGGGCTCTAAGTTAATGTAAAAAATCGATGAATACGGTGGTTCCGGAACGAGAGTATGGTCGCTGAACGAGAGTGGTGATATGTAATTGTAGCTGCCGTGGTCGGAGCGTGCGTCTATGCACCCCTGTGTTGGAAACAGCGGCTGTAAAAGCACTTAAACGTGGAACTAAGTCTCATTGTATTTTTTTCTGTTTTCCTAAGGTGTTGATGTACATTTTATGTGCAGACACTACCTTTCTATCTGGGCTCTAAGTTAGTGTAAAACATCGATGAATACGGTGGTTCCTGAACGAGAGTATGGTCGCTGAACGAGAGTGGTGATATGTAATTGTAGCTGCCGTGGTCGGAGCATGTGTCTATGCACCCCCGTGATGGAAACAGTGGCTGTAACAACACTTTAACGTGAAACTTAGTCTCATTGTATTTTTTTCTGGTTTCCTAAGATGTTGATGTACATTTTATGTGCAGACACTACCTTTCTATCTGGGCTCTAAGTTAGTGTAAAAATCGATGAATACGGTGGTTCCTGAACGAGAGTATGGTCGCTGAACGAGAGTGGTGATATGTAATTGTAGCTGCCGTGGTCGGAGCGTGTGCCTATGCACCCCCGTGATGGAAACAGCGGCTGTAAAAGCACTTAAACGTGGAACTAAGTCTCATTGTATTTTTTTCTGTTTTCCTAAGATGTTGATGTACATTTTATGTGCAGACACTACCTCTCTATCTGGGCTCTAAGTTAATGTACAAAATCGATGAATACGGTGGTTCCTGAACGAGAGTATGGTCGCTGAACGAGAGTGGTGATATGTAATTGTAGCTGCCGTGGTCGGAGCATGTGTCTATGCACCCCCGTGATGGAAACAGCGGCTGTAACAACACATAAACGTGGAACTAAGTCTCATTGTATTTTTTTCTGTTTTCCTAAGGTGTTGATGTACATTTTATGTGCAGACACTACCTTTCTATCTGGGCTCTAAGTTAGTGTAAAACATCGATGAATACGGTGGTTCCTGAACGAGAGTATGGTCGCTGAACGAGAGTGGTGATATGTAATTGTAGCTGCCGTGGTCGGAGCATGTGCCTATGCACCCCCGTGATGGAAACAGTGGCTCTAACAACACATAAACGTGAAACTAAGTCTCATTGTATTTTTTCTGGTTTCCTGAGATGTTGATGTACATTTTATGTGCAGACACTACCTTTCTATCTGGGCTCTAAGTTAATGTAAAAAATCGATGAATACGGTGGTTCCGGAACGAGAGTATGGTCGCTGAACGAGAGTGGTGATATGTAATTGTAGCTGCCGTGGTCGGAGCGTGCGTCTATGCACCCCTGTGTTGGAAACAGCGGCTGTAAAAGCACTTAAACGTGGAACTAAGTCTCATTGTATTTTTTTCTGTTTTCCTAAGGTGTTGATGTACATTTTATGTGCAGACACTACCTTTCTATCTGGGCTCTAAGTTAGTGTAAAACATCGATGAATACGGTGGTTCCTGAACGAGAGTATGGTCGCTGAACGAGAGTGGTGATATGTAATTGTAGCTGCCGTGGTCGGAGCATGTGTCTATGCACCCCCGTGATGGAAACAGCGGCTGTAAAAGCACTTAAACGTGGAACTAAGTCTCATTGTATTTTTTTCTGTTTTCCTAAGATGTTGATGTACATTTTATGTGCAGACACTACCTTTCTATCTGGGCTCTAAGTTAATGTACAAAATCGATGAATACGGTGGTTCCTGAACGAGAGTATGGTCGCTGAACGAGAGTGGTGATATGTAATTGTAGCTGCCGTGGTCGGAGCATGTGTCTATGCACCCCCGTGATGGAAACAGCGGCTGTAACAACACATAAACGTGGAACTAAGTCTCATTGTATTTTTTTCTGGTTTCCTAAGATGTTGATGTACATTTTATGTGCAGACACTACCTTTCTATCTGGGCTCTAAGTTAATGTAAAAAATCGATGAATACGGTGGTTCCTGAACGAGAGTATGGTCGCTGAACGAGAGTGGTGATATGTAATTGTAGCTGCCGTGGTCGGAGCATGTGTCTATGCACCCCCGTGATGGAAACAGCGGCTGTAAAAGCACTTAAACGTGGAACTAAGTCTCATTGTATTTTTTTCTGTTTTCCTAAGATGTTGATGTACATTTTATGTGCAGACACTACCTTTCTATCTGGGCTCTAAGTTAGTGTAAAACATCGATGAATACGGTGGTTCCTGAACGAGAGTATGGTCGCTGAACGAGAGTGGTGATATGTAATTGTAGCTGCCGTGGTCGGAGCATGTGCCTATGCACCCCCGTGATGGAAACAGTGGCTCTAACAACACATAAACGTGAAACTAAGTCTCATTGTATTTTTTCTGGTTTCCTGAGATGTTGATGTACATTTTATGTGCAGACACTACCTTTCTATCTGGGCTCTAAGTTAATGTAAAAAATCGATGAATACGGTGGTTCCGGAACGAGAGTATGGTCGCTGAACGAGAGTGGTGATATGTAATTGTAGCTGCCGTGGTCGGAGCGTGCGTCTATGCACCCCTGTGTTGGAAACAGCGGCTGTAAAAGCACTTAAACGTGGAACTAAGTCTCATTGTATTTTTTTCTGTTTTCCTAAGGTGTTGATGTACATTTTATGTGCAGACACTACCTTTCTATCTGGGCTCTAAGTTAGTGTAAAACATCGATGAATACGGTGGTTCCTGAACGAGAGTATGGTCGCTGAACGAGAGTGGTGATATGTAATTGTAGCTGCCGTGGTCGGAGCATGTGTCTATGCACCCCCGTGATGGAAACAGTGGCTGTAACAACACTTTAACGTGAAACTTAGTCTCATTGTATTTTTTTCTGGTTTCCTAAGATGTTGATGTACATTTTATGTGCAGACACTACCTTTCTATCTGGGCTCTAAGTTAGTGTAAAAATCGATGAATACGGTGGTTCCTGAACGAGAGTATGGTCGCTGAACGAGAGTGGTGATATGTAATTGTAGCTGCCGTGGTCGGAGCGTGTGCCTATGCACCCCCGTGATGGAAACAGCGGCTGTAAAAGCACTTAAACGTGGAACTAAGTCTCATTGTATTTTTTTCTGTTTTCCTAAGATGTTGATGTACATTTTATGTGCAGACACTACCTCTCTATCTGGGCTCTAAGTTAATGTACAAAATCGATGAATACGGTGGTTCCTGAACGAGAGTATGGTCGCTGAACGAGAGTGGTGATATGTAATTGTAGCTGCCGTGGTCGGAGCATGTGTCTATGCACCCCCGTGATGGAAACAGCGGCTGTAACAACACATAAACGTGGAACTAAGTCTCATTGTATTTTTTTCTGGTTTCCTAAGGTGTTGATGTACATTTTATGTGCAGACACTACCTTTCTATCTGGGCTCTAAGTTAGTGTAAAACATCGATGAATACGGTGGTTCCTGAACGAGAGTATGGTCGCTGAACGAGAGTGGTGATATGTAATTGTAGCTGCCGTGGTCGGAGCATGTGCCTATGCACCCCCGTGATGGAAACAGTGGCTCTAACAACACATAAACGTGAAACTAAGTCTCATTGTATTTTTTCTGGTTTCCTGAGATGTTGATGTACATTTTATGTGCAGACACTACCTTTCTATCTGGGCTCTAAGTTAATGTAAAAAATCGATGAATACGGTGGTTCCTGAACGAGAGTATGGTCGCTGAACGAGAGTGGTGATATGTAATTGTAGCTGCCGTGGTCGGAGCGTGCGTCTATGCACCCCTGTGTTGGAAACAGCGGCTGTAAAAGCACTTAAACGTGGAACTCAGTCTCATTGTATTTTTTTCTGTTTTCCTAAGGTGTTGATGTACATTTTATGTGCAGACACTACCTTTCTATCTGGGCTCTAAGTTAGTGTAAAACATCGATGAATACGGTGGTTCCTGAACGAGAGTATGGTCGCTGAACGAGAGTGGTGATATGTAATTGTAGCTGCCGTGGTCGGAGCATGTGTCTATGCACCCCCGTGATGGAAACAGTGGCTGTAACAACACTTTAACGTGAAACTTAGTCTCATTGTATTTTTTTCTGGTTTCCTAAGATGTTGATGTACATTTTATGTGCAGACACTACCTTTCTATCTGGGCTCTAAGTTAGTGTAAAAATCGATGAATACGGTGGTTCCTGAACGAGAGTATGGTCGCTGAACGAGAGTGGTGATATGTAATTGTAGCTGCCGTGGTCGGAGCATGTGTCTATGCACCCCCGTGATGGAAACAGTGGCTGTAACAACACATAAACGTGAAACTTAGTCTCATTGTATTTTTTTCTGGTTTCCTAAGATGTTGATGTACATTTTATGTGCAGACACTACCTTTCTATCTGGGCTCTAAGTTAGTGTAAAAAATCGATGAATACGGTGGTTCCTGAACGAGAGTATGGTCGCTGAACGAGAGTGGTGATATGTAATTGTAGCTGCCGTGGTCGGAGCGTGTGCCTATGCACCTACGTGATGGAAACAGCGGCTGTAAAAGCACTTAAACGTGGAACTCAGTCTCATTGTATTTTTTTCTGTTTTCCTAAGATGTTGATGTACATTTTATGTGCAGACACTACCTTTCTATCTGGGCTCTAAGTTAATGTAAAAAATCGATGAATACGGTGGTTCCTGAACGAGAGTATGGTCGCTGAACGAGAGTGGTGATATGTAATTGTAGCTGCCGTGGTCGGAGCATGTGTCTATGCACCCCCGTGATGGAAACAGCGGCTGTAAAAGCACTTAAACGTGGAACTAAGTCTCATTGTATTTTTTTCTGTTTTCCTAAGATGTTGATGTACATTTTATGTGCAGACACTACCTTTCTATCTGGGCTCTAAGTTAATGTACAAAATCGATGAATACGGTGGTTCCTGAACGAGAGTATGGTCGCTGAACGAGAGTGGTGATATGTAATTGTAGCTGCCGTGGTCGGAGCATGTGTCTATGCACCCCCGTGATGGAAACAGCGGCTGTAACAACACATAAACGTGGAACTAAGTCTCATTGTATTTTTTTCTGGTTTCCTAAGATGTTGATGTACATTTTATGTGCAGACACTACCTTTCTATCTGGGCTCTAAGTTAGTGTAAAACATCGATGAATACGGTGGTTCCTGAACGAGAGTATGGTCGCTGAACGAGAGTGGTGATATGTAATTGTAGCTGCCGTGGTCGGAGCATGTGCCTATGCACCCCCGTGATGGAAACAGTGGCTCTAACAACACATAAACGTGAAACTAAGTCTCATTGTATTTTTTCTGGTTTCCTGAGATGTTGATGTACATTTTATGTGCAGACACTACCTTTCTATCTGGGCTCTAAGTTAGTGTAAAACATCGATGAATACGGTGGTTCCTGAACGAGAGTATGGTCGCTGAACGAGAGTGGTGATATGTAATTGTAGCTGCCGTGGTCGGAGCATGTGCCTATGCACCCCCGTGATGGAAACAGTGGCTCTAACAACACATAAACGTGAAACTAAGTCTCATTGTATTTTTTCTGGTTTCCTGAGATGTTGATGTACATTTTATGTGCAGACACTACCTTTCTATCTGGGCTCTAAGTTAATGTAAAAAATCGATGAATACGGTGGTTCCTGAACGAGAGTATGGTCGCTGAACGAGAGTGGTGATATGTAATTGTAGCTGCCGTGGTCGGAGCATGTGTCTATGCACCCCCGTGATGGAAACAGCGGCTGTAAAAGCACTTAAACGTGGAACTAAGTCTCATTGTATTTTTTTCTGTTTTCCTAAGATGTTGATGTACATTTTATGTGCAGACACTACCTTTCTATCTGGGCTCTAAGTTAGTGTAAAACATCGATGAATACGGTGGTTCCTGAACGAGAGTATGGTCGCTGAACGAGAGTGGTGATATGTAATTGTAGCTGCCGTGGTCGGAGCATGTGCCTATGCACCCCCGTGATGGAAACAGTGGCTCTAACAACACATAAACGTGAAACTAAGTCTCATTGTATTTTTTCTGGTTTCCTGAGATGTTGATGTACATTTTATGTGCAGACACTACCTTTCTATCTGGGCTCTAAGTTAATGTAAAAAATCGATGAATACGGTGGTTCCGGAACGAGAGTATGGTCGCTGAACGAGAGTGGTGATATGTAATTGTAGCTGCCGTGGTCGGAGCGTGCGTCTATGCACCCCTGTGTTGGAAACAGCGGCTGTAAAAGCACTTAAACGTGGAACTAAGTCTCATTGTATTTTTTTCTGTTTTCCTAAGGTGTTGATGTACATTTTATGTGCAGACACTACCTTTCTATCTGGGCTCTAAGTTAGTGTAAAACATCGATGAATACGGTGGTTCCTGAACGAGAGTATGGTCGCTGAACGAGAGTGGTGATATGTAATTGTAGCTGCCGTGGTCGGAGCATGTGTCTATGCACCCCCGTGATGGAAACAGTGGCTGTAACAACACTTTAACGTGAAACTTAGTCTCATTGTATTTTTTTCTGGTTTCCTAAGATGTTGATGTACATTTTATGTGCAGACACTACCTTTCTATCTGGGCTCTAAGTTAGTGTAAAAATCGATGAATACGGTGGTTCCTGAACGAGAGTATGGTCGCTGAACGAGAGTGGTGATATGTAATTGTAGCTGCCGTGGTCGGAGCGTGTGCCTATGCACCCCCGTGATGGAAACAGCGGCTGTAAAAGCACTTAAACGTGGAACTAAGTCTCATTGTATTTTTTTCTGTTTTCCTAAGATGTTGATGTACATTTTATGTGCAGACACTACCTCTCTATCTGGGCTCTAAGTTAATGTACAAAATCGATGAATACGGTGGTTCCTGAACGAGAGTATGGTCGCTGAACGAGAGTGGTGATATGTAATTGTAGCTGCCGTGGTCGGAGCATGTGTCTATGCACCCCCGTGATGGAAACAGCGGCTGTAACAACACATAAACGTGGAACTAAGTCTCATTGTATTTTTTTCTGGTTTCCTAAGGTGTTGATGTACATTTTATGTGCAGACACTACCTTTCTATCTGGGCTCTAAGTTAGTGTAAAACATCGATGAATACGGTGGTTCCTGAACGAGAGTATGGTCGCTGAACGAGAGTGGTGATATGTAATTGTAGCTGCCGTGGTCGGAGCATGTGCCTATGCACCCCCGTGATGGAAACAGTGGCTCTAACAACACATAAACGTGAAACTAAGTCTCATTGTATTTTTTCTGGTTTCCTGAGATGTTGATGTACATTTTATGTGCAGACACTACCTTTCTATCTGGGCTCTAAGTTAATGTAAAAAATCGATGAATACGGTGGTTCCGGAACGAGAGTATGGTCGCTGAACGAGAGTGGTGATATGTAATTGTAGCTGCCGTGGTCGGAGCGTGCGTCTATGCACCCCTGTGTTGGAAACAGCGGCTGTAAAAGCACTTAAACGTGGAACTAAGTCTCATTGTATTTTTTTCTGTTTTCCTAAGGTGTTGATGTACATTTTATGTGCAGACACTACCTTTCTATCTGGGCTCTAAGTTAGTGTAAAACATCGATGAATACGGTGGTTCCTGAACGAGAGTATGGTCGCTGAACGAGAGTGGTGATATGTAATTGTAGCTGCCGTGGTCGGAGCATGTGTCTATGCACCCCCGTGATGGAAACAGTGGCTGTAACAACACTTTAACGTGAAACTTAGTCTCATTGTATTTTTTTCTGGTTTCCTAAGATGTTGATGTACATTTTATGTGCAGACACTACCTTTCTATCTGGGCTCTAAGTTAGTGTAAAAATCGATGAATACGGTGGTTCCTGAACGAGAGTATGGTCGCTGAACGAGAGTGGTGATATGTAATTGTAGCTGCCGTGGTCGGAGCATGTGTCTATGCACCCCCGTGATGGAAACAGTGGCTGTAACAACACATAAACGTGAAACTTAGTCTCATTGTATTTTTTTCTGGTTTCCTAAGATGTTGATGTACATTTTATGTGCAGACACTACCTTTCTATCTGGGCTCTAAGTTAGTGTAAAAAATCGATGAATACGGTGGTTCCTGAACGAGAGTATGGTCGCTGAACGAGAGTGGTGATATGTAATTGTAGCTGCCGTGGTCGGAGCGTGTGCCTATGCACCTACGTGATGGAAACAGCGGCTGTAAAAGCACTTAAACGTGGAACTCAGTCTCATTGTATTTTTTTCTGTTTTCCTAAGATGTTGATGTACATTTTATGTGCAGACACTACCTTTCTATCTGGGCTCTAAGTTAATGTAAAAAATCGATGAATACGGTGGTTCCTGAACGAGAGTATGGTCGCTGAACGAGAGTGGTGATATGTAATTGTAGCTGCCGTGGTCGGAGCATGTGTCTATGCACCCCCGTGATGGAAACAGCGGCTGTAAAAGCACTTAAACGTGGAACTAAGTCTCATTGTATTTTTTTCTGTTTTCCTAAGATGTTGATGTACATTTTATGTGCAGACACTACCTTTCTATCTGGGCTCTAAGTTAATGTACAAAATCGATGAATACGGTGGTTCCTGAACGAGAGTATGGTCGCTGAACGAGAGTGGTGATATGTAATTGTAGCTGCCGTGGTCGGAGCATGTGTCTATGCACCCCCGTGATGGAAACAGCGGCTGTAACAACACATAAACGTGGAACTAAGTCTCATTGTATTTTTTTCTGGTTTCCTAAGGTGTTGATGTACATTTTATGTGCAGACACTACCTTTCTATCTGGGCTCTAAGTTAGTGTAAAACATCGATGAATACGGTGGTTCCTGAACGAGAGTATGGTCGCTGAACGAGAGTGGTGATATGTAATTGTAGCTGCCGTGGTCGGAGCATGTGCCTATGCACCCCCGTGATGGAAACAGTGGCTCTAACAACACATAAACGTGAAACTAAGTCTCATTGTATTTTTTCTGGTTTCCTGAGATGTTGATGTACATTTTATGTGCAGACACTACCTTTCTATCTGGGCTCTAAGTTAATGTAAAAAATCGATGAATACGGTGGTTCCGGAACGAGAGTATGGTCGCTGAACGAGAGTGGTGATATGTAATTGTAGCTGCCGTGGTCGGAGCGTGCGTCTATGCACCCCTGTGTTGGAAACAGCGGCTGTAAAAGCACTTAAACGTGGAACTCAGTCTCATTGTATTTTTTTCTGTTTTCCTAAGGTGTTGATGTACATTTTATGTGCAGACACTACCTTTCTATCTGGGCTCTAAGTTAGTGTAAAACATCGATGAATACGGTGGTTCCTGAACGAGAGTATGGTCGCTGAACGAGAGTGGTGATATGTAATTGTAGCTGCCGTGGTCGGAGCATGTGTCTATGCACCCCCGTGATGGAAACAGTGGCTGTAACAACACTTTAACGTGAAACTTAGTCTCATTGTATTTTTTTCTGGTTTCCTAAGATGTTGATGTACATTTTATGTGCAGACACTACCTTTCTATCTGGGCTCTAAGTTAGTGTAAAAATCGATGAATACGGTGGTTCCTGAACGAGAGTATGGTCGCTGAACGAGAGTGGTGATATGTAATTGTAGCTGCCGTGGTCGGAGCGTGTGCCTATGCACCCCCGTGATGGAAACAGCGGCTGTAAAAGCACTTAAACGTGGAACTAAGTCTCATTGTATTTTTTTCTGTTTTCCTAAGATGTTGATGTACATTTTATGTGCAGACACTACCTCTCTATCTGGGCTCTAAGTTAATGTACAAAATCGATGAATACGGTGGTTCCTGAACGAGAGTATGGTCGCTGAACGAGAGTGGTGATATGTAATTGTAGCTGCCGTGGTCGGAGCATGTGTCTATGCACCCCCGTGATGGAAACAGCGGCTGTAACAACACATAAACGTGGAACTAAGTCTCATTGTATTTTTTTCTGGTTTCCTAAGGTGTTGATGTACATTTTATGTGCAGACACTACCTTTCTATCTGGGCTCTAAGTTAGTGTAAAACATCGATGAATACGGTGGTTCCTGAACGAGAGTATGGTCGCTGAACGAGAGTGGTGATATGTAATTGTAGCTGCCGTGGTCGGAGCATGTGCCTATGCACCCCCGTGATGGAAACAGTGGCTCTAACAACACATAAACGTGAAACTAAGTCTCATTGTATTTTTTCTGGTTTCCTGAGATGTTGATGTACATTTTATGTGCAGACACTACCTTTCTATCTGGGCTCTAAGTTAATGTAAAAAATCGATGAATACGGTGGTTCCGGAACGAGAGTATGGTCGCTGAACGAGAGTGGTGATATGTAATTGTAGCTGCCGTGGTCGGAGCGTGCGTCTATGCACCCCTGTGTTGGAAACAGCGGCTGTAAAAGCACTTAAACGTGGAACTAAGTCTCATTGTATTTTTTTCTGTTTTCCTAAGGTGTTGATGTACATTTTATGTGCAGACACTACCTTTCTATCTGGGCTCTAAGTTAGTGTAAAACATCGATGAATACGGTGGTTCCTGAACGAGAGTATGGTCGCTGAACGAGAGTGGTGATATGTAATTGTAGCTGCCGTGGTCGGAGCATGTGTCTATGCACCCCTGTGATGGAAACAGTGGCTGTAACAACACTTTAACGTGAAACTTAGTCTCATTGTATTTTTTTCTGGTTTCCTAAGATGTTGATGTACATTTTATGTGCAGACACTACCTTTCTATCTGGGCTCTAAGTTAGTGTAAAAATCGATGAATACGGTGGTTCCTGAACGAGAGTATGGTCGCTGAACGAGAGTGGTGATATGTAATTGTAGCTGCCGTGGTCGGAGCGTGTGCCTATGCACCCCCGTGATGGAAACAGCGGCTGTAAAAGCACTTAAACGTGGAACTAAGTCTCATTGTATTTTTTTCTGGTTTCCTAAGATGTTGATGTACATTTTATGTGCAGACACTACCTTTCTATCTGGGCTCTAAGTTAATGTAAAAAATCGATGAATACGGTGGTTCCTGAACGAGAGTATGGTCGCTGAACGAGAGTGGTGATATGTAATTGTAGCTGCCGTGGTCGGAGCATGTGTCTATGCACCCCCGTGATGGAAACAGCGGCTGTAAAAGCACTTAAACGTGGAACTAAGTCTCATTGTATTTTTTTCTGGTTTCCTTAGATGTTGATGTACATTTTATGTGCAGACACTACCTTTCTATCTGGGCTCTAAGTTAGTGTAAAAATCGATGAATACGGTGGTTCCTGAACGAGAGTATGGTCGCTGAACGAGAGTGGTGATATGTAATTGTAGCTGCCGTGGTCGGAGCATGTGTCTATGCACCCCCGTGATGGAAACAGCGGCTGTAACAACACATAAACGTGGAACTCAGTCTCATTGTATTTTTTTCTGGTTTCCTAAGATGTTGATGTACATTTTATGTGCAGACACTACCTTTCTATCTGGGCTCTAAGTTAGTGTAAAAAATCGATGAATACGGCGGTTCCTGAACGAGAGTATGGTCGCTGAACGAGAGTGGTGATATGTAATTGTAGCTGCCGTGGTCGGAGCGTGTGCCTATGCACCTACGTGATGGAAACAGCGGCTGTAAAAGCACTTAAACGTGGAACTCAGTCTCATTGTATTTTTTTCTGTTTTCCTAAGATGTTGATGTACATTTTATGTGCAGACACTACCTTTCTATCTGGGCTCTAAGTTAATGTAAAAAATCGATGAATACGGTGGTTCCTGAACGAGAGTATGGTCGCTGAACGAGAGTGGTGATATGTAATTGTAGCTGCCGTGGTCGGAGCATGTGTCTATGCACCCCCGTGATGGAAACAGCGGCTGTAACAACACATAAACGTGGAACTAAGTCTCATTGTATTTTTTTCTGGTTTCCTAAGGTGTTGATGTACATTTTATGTGCAGACACTACCTTTCTATCTGGGCTCTAAGTTAGTGTAAAACATCGATGAATACGGTGGTTCCTGAACGAGAGTATGGTCGCTGAACGAGAGTGGTGATATGTAATTGTAGCTGCCGTGGTCGGAGCATGTGTCTATGCACCCCCGTGATGGAAACAGCGGCTGTAACAACACATAAACGTGGAACTCAGTCTCATTGTATTTTTTTCTGGTTTCCTAAGATGTTGATGTACATTTTATGTGCAGACACTACCTTTCTATCTGGGCTCTAAGTTAGTGTAAAAAATCGATGAATACGGTGGTTCCTGAACGAGAGTATGGTCGCTGAACGAGAGTGGTGATATGTAATTGTAGCTGCCGTGGTCGGAGCATGTGTCTATGCACCCCCGTGATGGAAACAGCGGCTGTAACAACACATAAACGTGGAACTCAGTCTCATTGTATTTTTTTCTGGTTTCCTAAGATGTTGATGTACATTTTATGTGCAGACACTACCTTTCTATCTGGGCTCTAAGTTGGAGTAAAAAATCGATGAATACGGTGGTTTCTGAACGAGAGTATGGTCGCTGATCGAGAGTGGTGATATGTAATTGTAGCTGCCGTGGTCAGATCGTGTGTGGATGCACCCCTGTGTTAGAAATAGCGGCTGCAGACGCACATAAACGTGGAACCCAGTCTCACTGTATTTTTTCTGTGTTCATAAGATGTTGATATACATTTTTATGGAGAGATTTATGAGAACATTTGAGCAATGAGGTTAGTGTACAGAGACATTAAACAAGTGCCAAAGTATTCTCTACTGGACAATGGAAGTTTGGGATATTGGTATTTTATGATTGATATCTATGAATTTTTATTTAGTGTGTGACTGAATACTTCGATCATTGTTCAAGATTTCAAAATTTTCATGGACTGTAAACTTGTTTTTGTGCAGTATATAATGCAGTGTGAAACACGTACTAGGATAAAGAAAATGGAATGAATAAAATGAAACATTTCATAGCCTTTTATTGCTGATATTACAATTCTAATATTTTTAGCATTAAATACATTAATCGGGGTCCGATAAGACGGAGCGCGAGCCGCGCAAATGTGTTTTGCGCCGCGCACACAAAATAACAGTTATATGGAATAATACGCGCGATATGAGAAGGTGTACCACGCGATAAATGTAGTCCGCCACAGCGGTCTCTGAACGAGAGTGAAATAGCTACGACCGATTTCTTCCTCTTCCACTTCCACTTCCGGTCTGCGCTGTCCCGCAGCGTTGCGCACAGCGATCTCTTCAAAAAAAAATAATGAATGAATAAAAAAATTAATGAATGAGAGGCCCGAAAACCAGGATAGAATAATCTATATTTACGTACATTCGTAACTACTCGTCTCTTTGCTATGATTGCGTACGAGAGGGGTTCGAGTTTTCTTGTAGGTCACGGAAAGAGACGAGTAGTTACGAATGGGAAAGCGACGAGTAGTTACGCATGTAGGTCACGGAAAGAGACGAGTAGTTACGAATGCATTCATAAAGTCTTCCTGGTTGAACACGCCCCAAGCAATGAGTTAATGAACGAATAAATTCATATTTTTTAACCATTGCATATGGAAGACTTGTGAATAGTCTTAAAGGGGCACTGATGCGGAGCGAATAACGCTTCTCGCCAACGGTCTAATTACGAAAGCAGACCGCAAATTGGTCAGCGCCCACTCCTTCGACCGTGACGGACAAAGGAACTGGGCTCCTGTGCATATTAGCAGAATTTCTTCACCTAAACAGTCAGGAGGCCGGATGCCCATCACAAGCCATTTGTTTAAAATATCCATGGTATACCTTGTCTGATCGTAACCAAATATCCCAGCAGTGTAGTTCTTTTCGGATGCTTGGATGGTATACTTACTGATCCAATTTGATCCTATTTCTGTGTTTTTAACCTCGATATTTAATCATGTTACATGCAAATATGATGTCTACAGGCACGTAGCAAGCCATTTGTTTCAGTACGGAAGATTGCAAAGCTTTATATTTAGGTAGTTTTGAGTGTTGGTTCAGCTGTGATAGCAAATAGCATACGTAAATTTTGGTAGCTATAGTAGCTACAATGGTTTATTATTTATGATAATAAAACACACAGTTGATTTATTTGAATTCGTAAACAAAAAAAACCGATGACTTTGCCTTTGGTAGAGAAATCTGAAAATTGTCTTACGTAAAAAAAACCACTTATTTCACCTATTTACCCAAGTACACAGCAAATGCCTGTATGTATTCCTTATGTAACGAAATTCCGTTGGTATCCTCAAAACAGTTTCGGCCCATAAGTGTTTTCAGGCTGCATGCGACACAGAGACTACATCTTCCTTGCTGTAACTCGCGTTTGATGGTGTAAACCTACACGTGTTATTTGTCATCATTCTCTTGATGGTCAATTCATGAATTTATAACAGGTATAATTAGTAGCAACACCACTTCGGTTACTCAACAAAGGTTCCCATATGGCATTTCTCCTGTCTGGAGTAAACACTCAACATTATAAATTAAGGTCTGTAGTGGCAAATGTATTGTATGTTATGTATAATATGTGCATGTAAGTGATGCAAGAGGGTTCATCAGCTGAGTTACAAAAACAAACATCGATCAAAGGATTAACCGATAACACACTGATTGTTTAATTACTTTTATCTTCTAGCGGATTTGTCAAAAGGCAATGTGTGTAGATGACTACACCCTGTCGTAAAGTGTGAGTGCAAAAACAACATCCTCCCTTCAAAGAATTAAACACCCTTGCGTTGATTGATTGATTGCTTAATATTGGTTAACTAAATTACTTAGAATAGTGGACATTATACAATTAGTTGCCAGGTGTGCTATCTTGGGAGACCAATGAGAGGTTTATCTAGTTTTCACCAACGAAAGACATGAAACGATGTGTTACTTTTTCGCAAATGAGACAGATGTAAGACACGCGACACAGAGCAGGATTATTTACCAGCTGCAGATGAATGGAATACGATTTCTTTTACGTGGATATTGATGGATACATTCCTGAACAAGGTAGTAGCCTGACATTGTTGCTATAAAATTAGTCTGTTTTACATTCATTATTTGCGTTTTGTTTTCATTTATTTGTTGTAGCATTCAGCAGAATCTGTATGACAGAAAACACACACTAGATCGCGTAAGTGTGTGAAATAGGATCCACACTGGCAATCTATACAAGGTATAAATGTTGCTGTTATGTTAGAAATTTACTATGAGTATAAGCAAATCGTGTGCTCTTTTATTAATTTTCAGAATCATACAAATATGACAATAAACTAATTAGGGTTATGAGACAAAATATAGAGACGTACATTGGCTTCGTTATTTTTCCGTCCTAATAGTTTTTTACCATTTCTACCACTGGCAGATGATTAACCTTCAAAGTGTTTCATTTGTTTTCCTAATACATTTGTAATGAAGTACAAATGACTTCACCTCAGTTGATCTGCCTATAATTAAACTAACAATTGCGCTTACGGACTGCGCAGCAGAGGTCACGAACCAGTCACGAATTCTGGTATATCATCCGGGTACTCACGGGAGAAAAACAATAACAAAAGTTTACACCAGTCCACGGAAATTGCTCCGCATCAGTGCCCCTTTAAGTGGAACACCATTTTTATTTCTTAAGAATTAACAGTGCCATAAAGTCCACAGTCAGGTTAAGCCTACATGTAACTCTGTCGCCAGAGCCCAGGGCTGCAGTGACGACATGTGAGGAAGGATTTTCAGTTAGTAGTACATAAAATGTGTAACAAGCTTGTCCTGATTTCTCGACGTCAACAAAAACATGCCGAATACACGGATTTCCACGGGACCCGTCATTAGGGTGCTAAATGTATGTTGTTTGTGGGTGCGAAGCTGGGCCGAATTTAACCTTTGACACCATATTAGTCATAACCACGAGACTTCGACATTTCCTGGGATAGAGCAGGGAGACTATATAGAGATTACATTTTCCTTGGATAAAATCAGGGGACGTTGCTGAAAGAAGCTCGGGCTTACATACGTGTTCACTAAAACAGTCAGGTAAGCCCTCAATATTCTATCAAACTATAAAGCTTTGGGCTTGTACACGATGACAATGGCACCCCACACAGAAAATGAGAGCAACTCACCGCGAATAATAATAATGCAATGTTGGGGAGCCTTCATTTTCCGTAAAGTTCTTAGTGGGTTCGACTAACCAGAGTTTCTAGGAGAAGTACCATTCACAGTCTGGGCTGCGTGTAAAGGGGGCGAGGGCCCTGAACCGATGATGAGCCTTACCGGGCTGACTGTGGCGGGATCACCCAAACCCTCTCTGCTGCATATCTATCATAATCTATAAAAAATAATTTATCAAACAAAATAAACTTTTTAAGAAATAATGAAAAACCATTCTATAAGCAACTTAAAACAAGTGGTGGTGGTGAGCATGACAAACGGCCTCCCATGGCTGCCAATGAAAGGTTCTGGAAACAGTTGTGGTCTATACCCGGCGACTGTAACCTTGAGGCGCCTTGGGTCAGTGATTATGACCATGCAAATCATTGAAAAGTAACTTGGTCGTTTGTCTGTTACATCTCACCAGATTGCCTGAAAAGTGTTATTAAACTGTCCAAATCTAATATAGCTCCAGGGCCTTATGGCTTTCAAAACCGTTCTTGGAAACTGTTCCCTTGTGTCCAAACACCATTATTACATTGTTTTAATTCTCTTGTGAACACAGGTGATGTTCCCCCATGGTTCTGCAAAGGTCGCACAATACTCCTTCCCCCCCAAAAGAGACTTGACTGATCCCAAAAGCTTCCGGCCTATCACATGTTTGAATACTCAATACAAATTATTCACAGGGTGTTTGACAAACATCGATATCATGTCATCTTACTCTTAATGACATAATTTACAGGGAGCAGAAGGGGGCGAGAAAGGGATGTTGAGTGTGCAACGAACAACTTCTTGTACAGAAAATGATTTTGGAAGAGGCTAAAACATATCACCGGAACCTCTCCATGTGCTGGACTGACTACAAAAAGGTATATGACCCTGTCCTTCACGAATGGATTCTGAAGTCTCTTCAGTGTATTGACCTCCCTGAGCGACTACGTGTAATGAGCTGCTGGTCGACTCAACTTGCGATGTACTCGCAAGGGCAGACTTCAGAATCTATTCCAATCAGAAGGGGAATATTTCAAGGGGACTCCTTCAGTCCTTTGCTTTTTTGTCTGTTTTTAAATCCTTTGAGTTTTCTGCTCAATGGGGAGAAGGCATACCATCCCGGACCTCCTCAGCACAGATCCCCAACACCTCTTACTCATCTCCTCTACATGGATGACATTGAGCTCCTTGCCAAAGGAGATACCACTTTGAAAGAACAGGCTCTCCTTGTCGAGTCCTCTTCTAATGATATTGGCATGACATTTGGACTCGACAGATACAATACTCTTCATTTGAAACGTGGCAAGGTAACCAATGATGGATCTGTCAAGTTACGAGGGGGAGGAGTTATTGAGCATCTTGTGGAAGATCAGGCAAGTTCGAGACAAGCTCCAGAATGCCCAGATTCACGATAAACTTCAGGCCGAGTCTAAATCTCGTTTAAAGAAATCTGGAGCTCCGAGCTAAATGCTCGAAATAAAGTCAAAGCCAACAATACTTTTTGCTATGCCAGTCCATTCCTATTCCTTTGGAGTAGTTGATTGGACAAAACAAGACATGAGTGTTGACCGTCTGACCAGAAGGATCATGTCAGATAACAGAGCACACCACCCTCGTTCCTCTCTTAATCGTTTATATATGTCAATCAGTTCTGGAGGTCGGGGTTTGATTAATGTGGAGGCTCTTCATGATAGAATTTTATTGTGTACTTTTGCTCATATTTATTTATCGGATGATCCTCTGGTGATGCATGTCAAGACTCACAATGAAAGCAAGGAATTCCACAGCTAATTTAAGCGTGCCAAGGTTCTTGGACACAATCTCAAATTTGAAGTTGATTTTGTTGATAGCGATGTACAGAGGGACGGTACAGGGATGGGAGTAAACCAGGTGAAGTCCTTTACCAAGTCTGCTCAGAGTCAGTCCTTTGAGGATAAGCTGTCTGAGAAGCCATTGCATCGTGTGTACATGCAGTGTGTGCAACAGAACAGCCATCCAATCGACTCCTTTGCCTGGATGAAGTCGACTGGTCTCAAATGTGAAACTGAGGGCTTCCTTTTAGCTGCTCAGGACCAGTCACTTCCCACTCGCAATCGCCAGATTCTTAAAGAAAATATCAATATGAAATGTTGTCTTTGCAATGAATTTACAGAGACTGTTCAACACCTTGTCAGTGGATGCCCTTCCTTGGCACAAACAGCATATCTTAAAAGACATGATGGCATGGCTCGCTGCTTTTACTACCGTCTCCTCAATGCCTGTGGCTTTGACCCCGAGGTCCATCCATGGTACGACCCTGAACATGTCCCGAGTGTCCTGGAAAATGATGCTTTTAAACGTCTCTGGAATAGGCCAATATACAGCCTGAGACGAATTGCTGCCACCAAACCTGATCTTGTCCTTTTTGATAAAGCGAATGAAATTATTTATATCATTGAAGTTTCTGTCCCTTTTGACAGCCATGTGATTGGCAAGATTCAGGAAAAGCATTATAAATATGCGGACCTCGCCTTTGAATTGTCTCGCCTGCATCCAAAGTACACTATCGTCAGGCTCCCCACTGTTCTCGGTGCCCTTGGTTTGGTACCTCCTGATCTCTTGACGCAGATCAGGAGAGTGCCCGGGTTCTCCACCGGGTACACAGCTTGTGTGACAATCTGGGTAATGCAGAAAGCTGCAGTGTTTGGGAGCCTTCATATTCTCCGGAAAGTTCTTGGTGGGTTCGACTAGGCAGTGTTTCCAGGGAGAAGTCCCATTCGCTGTCTGGGCCGCGTGTAGAGGGGGCTGGGGCCCTGAGCTGATGATGAGCTTTACCAGCTTGACTGTGCCAGGATCACCGGAACCCTCTCTGCTCCATTTCAATCTAAATCTGTAAAATATAATAACAACAATAAGAGTATTTATATTGCGCTACACCAAACTAAGGCAATGCTCAAAGCGCTGACAAGTCACAGTTCATATGCACAAGATAACACATAGATTTATGAATTCTTGAAGATAGACAGGTCCCATTTTTTCCTGATAAGTGAGAATCAGTGTTTTGAATCTGATACGTTCAGGAATGTGAAGCCAGTGGAGAGATGGGAGAAACGCTAATTTTGTAATTGTACTGACAGCAATGCTTTGTAACTTGTTGGTCAACTCATTCGAACCTCCAAACAATAAACTGTTACAGTAATCTAGGCGAGAGAGGACTAATGTTCTCATGAGACATGTTGTAGCATCTTGTGTCAATGGATGGCCAATGGATCCAATTTTTCTCAATTGGAAATAGCAGCATTTGCATAACTGTGATACTTGAGTTTCCATAGAAAATTTGCAGTCAATATGAACACCTAAGTTCTTGAGTGAAGATGAAATGGCCACTGCAGATTGACCAATGTGAAGCTGCTTAGCGTCACATTTCTTCAGTCTGGTAGATGGTCCTATAAACAGTGCTGCTGTCTTGTCGTCATTCAACATCAACATTTTCGATGACATCTAGCGTTGAATTGTTGAGATGCAGTTTTCGACCTTGTAAATAACTGTTTTTTTTCTTCGTTTATCTTAAAGTGATCTACTAGCTATGAGTCATCCGCATAAAAGTGATGGGAACCCTGCTGTTGGGAGATAATACGTACGAGTGGTCTCGAATACATTGTAAATAATAATGGCCCAAAGACCGAGCCTTGTGGCACGTCCACAGATAAGATTTGAACCATGGCAGTGCAATGTTGCTAATGCCTTAATCCTGATGTGTGTGATCCAATAGTCCTTGCTGGTCAACCGTATCAAATGCAGCAGAGAGGTCCAAACACGCCATCAGAGCCACTGAACCAGAATCAACCATTGTCTTAATCTGGTCAAGACCACAGTTAAGGACCGTTTCCATGCTACTGTGAGACTTGTACCCAGATTGATATTTGTCAGTTAGGGAAAATGTCTCTAAGTGTTCCAAAAGTTGGATTTCCACAGTCAATTAACATGTAACCGTGAAAGAGCGTTTACAATGTACTTTTTACTTTGTCATTAAGTTATGAAGTGTGGTCGTGATTCAAGGAAGGCTGTATCAGTGGCAGTCATGGTCGATCTGAACGATGACGGTCCTTGATCCTCAGTAGTTTGCTGATATCCCACCAACCATCGACTCGGTTGGTTTTCCAAGTTATCGAGGTTCAAGAACAGTTTACTGAACCCCCAAACCTGTTTGATGATGTACAGCACTATCTACAGCAGACACACATTGCATACATTCAGGAGTCATTGGTGCAATGAGTTATGAAGCCATCAGTTGCCGCATCCAATTATAGCTTATTTCACGTCATTGGGAGCATTATTATTGGTGGTCATCTTACCGGCAGTCTCAAAATACTTCCAAGGATCATTTAGGATTCGGCATCGCGTACTTATGTAAATACTTTTCCAACGTAATAATTGTATTATGAAACAATTGCAAACTGACTCGTGTGTAATTTCATTTGTGTTTGCGTGTGTTTAGTTTTACGCAGCTTTTAGCCATATTCCAGCAATAATTACCAGAGTATGGACACGAGAAATGAGCTTTTCACATTGTACACGTGGGGAATTAAACCTGGGTCTCCGGCGTGACGACCGAACGCTTTAACCACAGGGATATCCCACCGATCCAGTTGGGTTTGAACATGATTAACAATGAATGAATAGACTTTCAAAAAAATTATTACAGTACGTCTCTTTCCCTGGAATACAAGGATCAGTATACGGTTTGGGATTCAGTTTATGCTCTTAACATATGGCTGATGCTTCCATAGAAGGAGCATATGGTGATTTGCGATATGACAGACAGAGCCCGACTTACCCTTGGGCTTCCTGTATGTGCATGTGAAAAGCGTAACACACAACCGTCAAAACCTTCAACCTTATCGGTAATGTTTATGGGAATTGAAGGGTTATGTATCTATTTGCTTGAAAAATGATGGATTTGTTGTGTAGTGAACCCCCTAGTACTGCATCCATCACTTCCGGTTTTCCTTTTACCTGAGAACGGTGAAGACCCGGGTAGAATTGATCTTCAGCAACATAATTAAGCTTATCGTAAGAGGCGACTAACGGGATCGGGTGGTCAGTCTTGCTCACTTGGTTGACGTCATGGGTTCCCAGTTGAGTAGATCGATGCCCATGCGGTTGATCACTGGATTGTCTGGTCCAGATTCGGTTGTTTACAGATCGCCGCCATATAGTGCGATGTAACGCTGAACTCACTTACTCTTCTCACATTACACTGACACATGTACAGTGAGATGACTTGTTCCAAAGTTCATCACTGTCTAAGTATTGTAATATAATTACAAAATAAAATATCTTATGGTGTCGTACAAGATTTTATTGTATGATAGATACATTTGAAAACAAATAAATATAATACAAAAGGACAATGATGATGTTTGTCTGGTCCCAAGATCAGATGGATAATAGGGAATCTATAATTGATACTGACCAAACATATATATAGATGTGAAATATAGTAGTGATGAAAAATAGATTTTGTTTTCAGTTTATACAGTAGTATCAGGAAGGCACATCTTTTGGAATGGCAGTATCATCATCATCACAGATGAGTTCAAAGAAACTGTAAGATTCTTATCACAAATATCTCCAAACTTATAAAAGTAAGATTCCTAAAACAAATATTACCTAACTTTTAAAAAATGAAAAATGAAAACATTATTTTTCAATAGTTTATTTAGTAATAAGATTCTTTAAACAATTTTATTTCCAAACAATATTTTAAAAGATAAGATTTTTAAGACAGATATTTCTAACAGTGTTTTAAAAAGGAAGATCCTTAGAAAATATTTCAAAACAGTGATTTCCAACTTCAAGGAATACAAAAAGGACAATCAAAAGTATGATTATTCAACAGCGTATTTGATAGTAAGATTTCCTTCAACAATTAATTTTTTCAAACATTTTATTGTATGAAAAAGATTTTTGAGACAAAGATTTATAACAGTTTAATACAAAGTAAAATTTTTAACGGTGGGGGCGTGCATGGGCAGTGGACATAAATATATAACTTAAAATCAACTTATATTAAAATTGGATGTCACTATGAGAAGTCACAACAGGAAAGGATGTTTGGCATCTACCATCTTGAAGAGTTCATCTTTTAACTGGTTTTCCAACTCTCATTCACTGCCGACATACCATGCTCCAGTAAAATTGATTGTAACCAGGCACCAGTCTCTGAACACCTACTCTTGAAGGGTACCCAGATCTGTTTCCTGTTACATGTAATGGTCCTATATATAGATAGGTACCTCGTTTCTGTATCTCCTATACCCAGTATGTCAGAAACATCTTCAAATCAAGACAGTCAAGATTCATTTCACAATTTACATCAGTTTATCTGTTAATGGTACACTTAGTCAGGGTGGATTTCACAATTTACATCGGTTTATCAGCTGATCTTCCACACAGTCTAGGTGGACTTCATAATTTACATCATTTTTTCAGCTGATCATTTGCACAGTCAAGGTAAATTTTACAATCTACAAGAGATTATTGGCTGATGATTTACAGAATTATGATGGATTTCACATCAGTTTATCAACTGATGCTACACACAATCAAAGTGGATTTCACAATTCAAATAACTTTATCAGCTAATGACCTGTACAGCCTATTTGAATTTCACAGTCTACAACAGATTATCAGCTGATGATACACATATTCAGGGTGGATTTCACAATTTACACCAATTTAGCTGACAATTTACAGTCAATGTGAATTTTACAATCTACCATGGATTATGTACAAATGTACAATCAACAAAGGAGTCCTCAAGATGGACTGAACAGTTTACCTTATGATATTGCTTCCTAAACACAATGGAATCCTTCAAATTCATACCAACAGACATACATCATGTTCCTGTTGTGGACCAGGTGGTCAGATTCACCTATAAACTTGGCTGACTCATTGTGTCCAAATTGTGTAAAACAATGATATCAATCTCTAGATTATATGATGCGACAATATTATTTACAGTGAGCATCATATACCTAGAATGAGTGAGTAGAGTTAAATACAGAAGTACGTCAAGTGCAATAAATATTTGATAAATATTGGTAAGCAATAGCACTCGTTACTTAACCAAAATACATACAAAGACAAAAAAGTGTGTAAAGCATCAGTAAGAGTAACTTTCCATATATGATTTAATGTATAAGACTCGTATAAGTATCTTTTCCTTTCTGAGATCACTTGTTTAAATTTACAGTCAAAATTGTCATAGTGAATTGGATTTGTACTATTATAACCTTCCGCAGTAATACTCTGCTCATTTGGACAATGTGGGGAATTTAAAAATGATTATCAAGGATTGACTGGATTGGAAATAATCATACCAGTAAATACATCTTTAGTTTGATACATGTCTGTAAAGATCAAAAGATATGTATGCTGATTTGTTGTGTTGCAAGGGAACTTGAAAATCATGACTGACAAATGGATCACTAATACATCTACTATCATATCATCATGTTAATCAGTCAGTCACTCCAGAGCTATGTAGAGTAAGACTTTGTGACACCTTGTAAAAGTAAATACTTCCTAACAGACAATCAATTTTATTGGGCACTGTCCTCTTTTTCACTTTGTTTGCCAGATGTTAAGTAGTGTACTCTTCTTACAGAAGGTGAACTTTTTGGGTCTGTTTGGATCACACAGCACTAAATTGATGGTGAAAATTGATTTTTTTTTTGCAATTGATTCTGGGTTTTGCATACACAATATTTCTCCCAGGAGTCACATTTCCCGGAAGAGGTAAGCAAAATAGGCAGGTTATCTAAATAAACAGATTATCATCTGTACACAACTGTAAGGTTTAATCAGCTATGTCCTGAAATGCCTACAAAATGTTGGTGACTTGTCACAATCAAAACACTTTTAAAATATTCAGAGTGTTTGGGGATTTTAAATTAATTCCCAAACACCAAAAGCATGCTTGCTTATATATGACAGTTTACACATTAAAAAACATTACCTAACCTTGAAAAACGCAAATAACCACAACGTTGAGGACTGAGATATATGCCACACTGACTGCTGAGCAAATGTTCAGATACATACTGTAGATCGGTGCATCATTCCCTGAGAAAAACTGCAATGTCGTGAATGAGCGTTTTTACTGCCTAGAATCAAATAATAAATATATATCCAAGTAAAAAAACAATGCTGTATACATTGAATGAAAATTATTACATGCTGGTAACATGAAGAAATATCTTCAATGCTCTGAGAGTAAATGTATTTGTGACAACTCAAGCTAAATCAGGTGTTAACAATCCACAAAACTTATAGGTTATTGCTTATGCAGAAACTATCCATACTTTTACATTTTTTCCCTCATCTCTTGCCTATCCTGAATTTTCAGTCTGTTGAAAAAGAATAAATTTTACGTTTAGCTTTCCATGATAATTATACACTAATGTACTAAATGAAAATAATCCTACCCAGTTAAACACTCAAACATTTTTTTTACCAAAGAAGTATCAAGCAATATAATTTTTCTAAATTTTATTTGCAAAAAATTTTCACATATTTTTTGGCTGTTCTCTTGCTGGTTGAGATTGGATATACGTAACATATAAGAAGGTATTGAGTGTCTGACTGACAGAGATGTCAGATTCAGACAAGATTTAGATCTGACAGATCATCTCACAAGGACATGTAGAGAGCAGTCTGTGAACAAATATTTTGCTTCCTCTGACAGTTACGAAGTATTTACAGCATCACATAAAGCATTGAGTCAACAATCGTAAAACATTGCATGTTTTAAGATGGTTTCATGTTCATAGGAATGTGAATAATTAGATTAATAAATATTATTTCATTTATATTCTATTCCCATGACCATTGCATTGAAACCATGAACACCATCAGTCCAACAATACACAGACTGTTGATGGTGAAAATGGTCATCGACAGAGCAAATACTACCCAGTAGTACTGCTACATGCAAAACACTTACCTGCAGTCATGGATATATAGCAGGTTACGTGTTGTTTTGCATGTAATCCACAACACAATGAAAAAAATATACAAGCATGAACGCAATAGCTTAAAGCAGAGTGACACAGAAAAAAACTTCAGTCCTATGTGCACATCCAGAGGGGAGACAATGCAAGGGTCCAAAAATCCCATCGCCCGACATCTCGGACAGGTCACTTTTTACTTTGGGCAATCAAATAATGGTATCTTACTTGTCCGTGAGTTACTAAATAACTTCTGCTTGTGGTTTCAAACAGCAAACAAACTTGTATTTCATTCCATATCTGCTCAAGATATAGCTATTATATTTCACAATGACCATAAAGCAGTTATCTTTCTTTGCTATTTGTCACTTCTCAATAAATAGTCCACTAAACATTAACATCAAACACCATGTTGATTCATTCTTTCATAATTTTATCAGCATGATTATGTCATATAAATCAGGCCAAGAGTAGAATTAGTCAGGACAAGTTAATTTCTTAAATTCACTTGCCCTGTGGCAAGTGACTTTCTAAACAGAAAAGGGAACCCCTGCATTGAAATGAAAAAAAACCAACAAACATTATCCCCCTAATGCTTCTATTGGGTAGTTTACATGTGAACATGTATAAGTCCATCAAATATTTGTTCACTGTGTATTTTGAATCAAGTGAAGTTTTCACTTGGATCTGCTTCTGGTAATGGCTAGAAAATATACATATATATATCATTTGCATTATACAAAGCATGTTAATGATTTGGCTTTTGCTATGCTTTATATTACAGTAAAATATATGGATTGTTACACAATGGAAAAACAAACTCACCTTGGAAGGAGAAACAATAATAAACCACATAATACACTGCTTTGATAAGGTTTTGTCAAACTTAATGTTCATTGCCATGTTTCAGCATGTCTACATTGGTAATGTTTTGTCTAATTTGATATGTCATGTCTACTTTGGTATACATGTGATGTTGACTTTGATGTATGATATGCACTTGGGTGCGTTCAGTCCAGGTTGATATGATCATCTAAGTTACATTTACTTGTAATGAACATTCATCTGTAAATATCAAGTCTACTTAAAACTTATATGTGTTACCTATCTATTGTTCACGTTAATTTCCCATACTGTGAAACTCATATCTGGAACAAATGGCATAACCATATTTCTCAAAACACCATCTAAATCCTGATAGATATACAGAGCACTGCCAGGTCACTGTGATACCAAGGTAGTTTGTACTGTCAGGCATATGGCAGAAGGTACATTATTCGTTACAACACACGCAGTAATAGTTCAACAGGCAGCTCACAGAGCTAGTATATTTAGTTTGCTAACCCATACTTGCAAATTCTGACAGGTTTTGCAATGTGTCACTCAAAATACAGCAATAAAAGCAGTTTGGAATCTGATTCATGTTTGACAAACTGCTGATGAGAAATAGAATTGAAATGTCTTCAAACTCATCACTGATTTGTGAATGTTTACCAAACACAATTTCATTTAGAACTCGTCAAATTTTTGTTTACATTAATAATTAATTCAGATATCTCATTGCATGTGGGGAATGGAATGCACATTAACAAATCGTTAACTGACACTGTCACACTGCCCTCAAAAATAAAGTGTAAAACTGTCACAAAGCATTCCAAAATGCCTTTCCAGTTTTGTCAAATAATAAGATCAACAAGAAAGAAAGAAGTTATGGAACTATAACCCTCAAGCATCAATGGCAAATCAGATTAGATTGGCAATATGTCATATTTTTTACACACCTCAAATACAGTCCCTAACATTTTGTTTTAGATTATGAAACTATCAGTATTACTTGCAAACACATTTCACCTGATAGTATATTCCTCTCATAAGAATTAAAGGTGTATGTGAAAGATGTTTTTGAAGTAATAACTAGAAACACTTAAACAACGGCATTTAGTATTTCAATGGCGGATCTGAGCAGATGGCGATATGTCATATTTTTCACACACCTCAAATGCACCTAACATTCTTTTTTAGATTATGAAACTATCAGTATTACTTGCAAACACATTTCACCCGATAGTATATTCCCCTCATATGAATTAAAGGTGTATGTGAAAGATGTTTTTGAGGAAGTAATTAGGAATACTCAAACAACGGCGTATATCATTTTAATGGCGGATCAGAACAGAGATCGGCGATATGTCATATTTTTCACACACCTCAAATACACCTAACACTCTTTCTTAGATTATGAAACTATCACTAATACTTGCAAACACATTTCACCTAATAGTATATTCCCCTCATATGAACTACAGGTGTATGTGAAAGATGTTTTTGAAGAAATAACTATAAACACTCAAACACTGGCATGTAGCATTTCAAGGGCAGATCGGCGAATGTCACACCTCAATTACACCCTAACAATTTTTTAAGTCATAAAACTGTCACTATTACTTGCAAATACCTTTCAACTAAAAGTGTTTTCCTTCTAAAAATTAAACAAATGCATGAAAGAAGTTTATATCGGCACAATTTAGTCTATCTTTGCGGTGAATCGAGAATAGAAGCCAGTGAGCTATAACATACCGACTTGAAACTTTTCTACAAATCTACTGTCCTAATATGGACACTAATACCAATTATTTGACTTAAACTGAAGTGACAAAATAGTTAACCTATCTACTACATGTAGGATTTCAGTTGTTACAACACTCAGCGAACTTGAATCAGCTGTTGAAAATAAACCGGGCTCAATCTTAAATACTTAAATACCACCATATTGGCTACACTGGTTATGTAACAACCCGAAACATTAGTTCAGTGGCTTTTTGATGAGTTTCTTCTCCCCGTCTATATAGGCTCCCTGACTCAAAAGAGAAACACGAATTACTGAGAGGTATTGGTCAATGTAAGTGGCCAAAGGACCAAATATGTTGTGGAATGGCAAATATATTGTATTGCAATCTATTGCAATTCAGGTACCCTGTATTGTGTATATGTACATGCTTTACTAAGACACTAAAAATAGATGCTATATATTGTTCTGAGGATACTGCAAATTGAAAATGAAGCGTGATTGTCAAGGATTCTATTTTTCTCATTACACATTTTTTCTCATTATAGCCTGAAGGTATTTCATTTTGTCAATGAATTACTAAGGAAAACATCTGTCGTGAATGAATGTACTTTAAACCAAAGAGATAAATCACAAACATTTTACTCAACATGTTTGTTCTCAGATAACATATTGCACTACATATCATTTAAAAGTGGTCAAGTGCTATACTGGCAATATTGATTGCATCTTATTTAGTCCTCTTTGGTTGTCTTTAAATCCAATTCTAATTTATTACATCTACTTTGGTAGAACTTACATTTAATTGAAAGATTATCCGGTAATTCCATGATACACAAGCTGAATACAGAACACATACATTCACAGAAGAATAATTACCTTTAAGTCTTTATGCATATTCTGTACCCTGTCACTCCCATACACTGTGCTGCTCCAAAGGCAAGTACATGCATTAACGTAATGGTACCCTGCATACACAGGAGTACACAAGTTCCTGTGGGCAAATACATATCTAACAATTTCTCTTTGTTTTAACATTTCGTGGGCATTTATTATTTAATTGCTGAAAAATACTTTGTGTTTAGTGCTAACCCACACAAACTTAACAATTTCTTCTCCACACCTTTAAGGTGCGTGAGACAACAACAATGGTCACAATTAATTAAAATGTGAAGAATTTAGCTACATCTTGTTCAAAATGAGTTCTTCCTACTCTTCATCACTGACAACTACTTCATCTTGTCCCATTACTCTTCATCACTGACAACTACTTTATCTTGTCCCATTACTCTTCATCACTGACTTCTTCATCCTGTCCCATTACTCTTCATCACTGACAACTACTTCATCTTGTCCCATTACTCTTCATCACTGACAACTTCTTCATCCTGTCCCATTACTCTTCATCAGTAACAACTACTTCATCTTCTCCCAAGTCTTCATCGCCCCTAGCTACTTCACCATCTTCTTCATCCTCTTCTTCATCCCTGTTTCTCCCTGCTGCTGCTACTACAGCCAGTGCAGATGCTGGTGTATGACTACTGTGATGGGCTGGAGACTCATCTGCAGGAGCTACAGTTGATGGTGTCTCATCGACGTCTTCACCCTGTTGCCCTGTTGTTTGGCTGTTTTCTTTTCGGTTTGTTTCAAAAAAGGCTTCCAGTATTGGAAGAAACCTATTCCTTTGATCTGAAACAAAGAAAATTTTTAAAATACCAGTGACTTTGTTACTTATTATTTGTGATTGATTGACTCAAGGTATGTTTTTCTTGAGTGCACTTCACCACTACACAATTACTACTCTCAAAACATGCTCATATTTCTAAGAAGTTTGAGGTTGTTTTTCGCCTCCCCAAATGAGTACAATGTGAGAAGCCCATTTCTTGTGTCTCCTGCTGTGATATTGCTGGAATATTGCTAAGAGCTGTCTAAAAACCCAACTGACTCACTCACTCTTTTGCCTCTCACTGATCCCTCACCTCTTAGATTGGCAGTGCTCATAGCTTCTGTTATGTAGCCAGACGAGTTGGTTTGAAGTGGAGGGTATTCACCACAGTTTGAGGCAGGATGCTGTAATATAATCAAAGTAATTACAACTGTTTTTCATCAACTAGCATGACCTGTGAAGTGAAGCTTTGTAAAGAATATTCATTAAAATATATTTATCCAATAAGATTTTCTTAAAATGTAGAAACATGGTCTGAGGATGGCAGTTATACTACCGATGAATGTTACTTTCAACAAAAAAGTAAACCAAATAAAGAGAAATTAAGATTGCAAATCCTCATAACTTTACCTTGCCAAATGAAAATTTAATCTTCAGAATTTTATTCAACCTAAGATACAAATTGTTTAACAAACAATCATAGATTCAAATCGTTACTGATTTGTATTACAAGGGGTAAGCAGTACTTTGGACAATGTAATAAATGCACGTGCAGTATGTTATGAGCATTAACTTAAGCCAACCCTACTTGCTCTCTGTCGGGTGTTTCATTTAATGTTCATACCCCTTGTAATACAAACAAATAAAGTGAAGCTATGATAATATAGTTTGAATACAGCTGACTATTGCATTACACACAACACCACAGCAATGCAGTGCTGCTGACAATGGCATTAAACACAACACCACACAAATACAGTACTGCTGAGCATGGCATTAAACACAACACAACAGCAACACAGTACTGCTGACAATGGCATTAAACACAACATCGCAGCAACACAGTACTGCTGACAATGGCATTAAACACAACACCACAGCAACACAGCACTGATGACAATGGCATAATAAACACAACATCACAGCAACACAGTACTGCTGACAATGGCATTAAACACAACACCACACAAATACAGAACTGCTGACAATGGCATTAAACACAACATCGCAGCAACACAGTACTGCTGACAATGGCATTAAACACAACACCACACAAATACAGAACTGCTGAGTATGGCATTAAACACAACACCACACAAATACAGAACTGCTGACAATGGCATTAAACACAACACCACACAAATACAGAACTGCTGAGTATGGCATTAAACACAACTCCACACAAATACAGAACTGCTGAGTATGGCATTAAACACAACACCACACAAATACAGAACTGCTGACAATGGCATTAAACACAACACCACACAAATACAGAACTGCTGAGTATGGCATTAAACACAACTCCACACAAATACAGAACTGCTGAGTATGGCATTAAACACAACACCACACAAATACAGAACAGCTGAGTATGGCATTAAACACAACACCACACAAATAAAGAACTGCTGAGTATGGCATTAAACACAACTCCACACAAATACAGAACTGCTGAGTATGGCATTAAACACAACTCCACACAAATACAGAACAGCTGAGTATGGCATTAAACACAACACCACATAAATAGAAACTAACCGGCTGGGTCTCCTCATGTTCCTCGGGTAACCGTAATGGAGCAATGGTCTTCAAAGCTGTCTGTTCCTTTGGTTCACCTGTCATACTGTACTCTGCACCCTCAGGCAAGCTGCTTGGTCTATGGTTGTACCTTCCCGAAGTGCACAACTCCGCACCTGTGCATCTCCTCCCTGCACCCGTGCATCCCATCCCGTCGCCAGCATCCAGTTGTGAAAAGTCCAGACTGCCATTCAGTCTGACGTCATCCGAGGGACCACTGTTGTAACTGCCATGTCCCTGGGAAGGTAGGTCACTGAATCCATAATTCGGGTTACTGTTACAGTCATAATGATCATCATCATCATGATCCGTTCTCCCAGACAAATTGTCTCTGTATAGATTTCCACATGCTGCATGAACAGCAATAAAGTTGTTTATGTTGTAAAATGATGACAAACTGGTGACAACTTCAGTGTTTTCTGGTAGGGAAGCCAGATGGTTTTGGAACCTTTGGGTCCTATCCTGTCTTGTTTCTGAAGGTTCTGTGGCTTCAACAGAAAGTGTCAACAAGCTTTCAACGACAAACTCATATATCTTTACCTTACAATAACATTAGCATTGGATAAGCTAACATTTTTAGTAACACAAGCAAAGTCTGAGTGCACTGTATTAACACCTGAATAATAAATGAAATAAGATTTCTTCAGATCCACTTAACATAATAAATTTTTGGCTCCTTAAGTCTTATTGTTGTTATGTTTATGTGCCTTGGTTTGTTTTGTAATTAGAAAATGCAAGCAAATATTTCAGCACAGGGTTTGGGAGAAAACAACAGCACTTTGCATTGCCTCTGTTTTTATAAGAAACAAAATGGGGTTCACCATTGTACAACATGGAGCAAACAGTGAGATATTCCCTGTTTCTGGGCAGATACTACATATTCTTACTAATGAACACTTGGACTTGAACTCATATCATATCTTTATCAATACTGCTGTATAACTGACTTTAAAAAAGTGACTTTCAAATACGGCTTTTAACCTTATTTCAGCAAAATCACGACAGGGTGAACCTGAAGAGGGCTTTAGATACTATACCAATGCTGGAATGAAACCCAAGCCTTTGGCATGATGAGGAAATGCTTTAACTCTTGGGCTACTCCAGTTCCTCGACTAAGATCACTTTAAAGGATGCCTTGGGAACATCAGTAATCATTTTATGTCCCCTTCAAATCTATAACGATGATCAAAGAGTTGTCTCCCTTCCAATAATTCTCATGAGAATTGTCAAGGTGACATTATGCAAAATGGTTACTCCTACAGATCCAGACAGAGCACTGTGGGGGAAGAAGGGAGGGGTGGGGAGGAGGAGGAGGAGGAGGACAAGGGGGGGATGGGGGGTGAGATAGGATTCCTTAGATTGATAATTTATCACTTTCCATGCTTACAGACTATTATCATTTCTCAAACAGAACATATGAATAATGATTATTACAAACCTGCGTGTCTCACAGATTGTTTGACAGAAGTGTCAGAATTCCTACATTGTCTACATTCCTACCTTTCCTCTGATCTCATTTCAAGTGAGATGTCATTCTGGCTTTAAGTTATTATAAATCTGAGTGATTTTAACGACACTCACCCAGACAGTCTTGATGATACAAACAATTCACCAGCCCATGAGAACTAATGTTTCAACTGGTGCACGTATGACTTTTCTGGGATATTTCTAACCCTACATCTTATGTATAATATTTGAATGCTTCATAATGTTTCATATTGAAATGTTTCATAAAAATGCACACTGTCTAAAAAATGTAGTCAAGTATGAAAGCAAATTAGAGACGAAAAATTAAATTAGAGATAAAACAGCGCAGAGTGTCACAGAGTGTCACTACATTTTGATGAATGCATTAAATACTATTTCACAAAGTGTAAATACAGCAAAAGGGTTTCTTACATTTTCTTATTTTTCTGTAATTTATTGATATTCATATCACCACAAGATTTATCGATAGCAATTACTGTAATTCAGAACTCAGAGCACAATTTATGAATTCTCTAATTGTAACCTCCATGATAAATTGCTGCACTAATCTTTCTCACAGTCCCTTGACAACATCATTTTCCCTACTGCAATGCTAATACCCTAAATGAAGAAAGTAGAGATTTCCTAAAGTTCTGAATCTCTAGTCTCTCTGGGGCTCCTCTTCAATTTATTATTTTTTTTCTTAATATATTAGTGTCAAATTACTAACATATTCCAAGAGTAAGCATTAGTCTGATTCCTGTACATGAACACTGATGCACAGGTAAATCCAGAATTCATATGTAACCAAAAGGTGTCATATGAACATAGGTCAAGATTTAGACAAAGAGAATATTTGGTGGAAAAACAGGACCTGAATATAATATTTTTTTACATGAAACTCTCCATAACAGTGATGTTTGAAGATGGGATGGGAGGCACGTTTCTGTAACAACATGGTCTTCAGGTCACATTAACACAACTATAAGAACCTGTTTGGAAATGTTCATATTGAAAATGCAGCAATATAGCTAGATAAACTTAGGAATCTGATGGTAAAATAATGTGTTGGGCAAATGACATAGATACACTGAAAACAATTTAATTTTACATCAGAAATGACAGGTATTGGACCAATGTGACATATGTAATAGACAGCCATGTAAACAGTGTTGAATACTGTGAATTCCCTGAATAAACCTTGGATCATATACACACTATACATAAACGTCTCAGACTCCTATAGATTCAGAAATATCACTAAAAAGGAGACTTGCATAAGCTATTCTAAGACTGTGCTTATCAAGTTCAGCAATATCATCAGCATCTACCTACTATGCTAAAAAGTGGTAAGATATGACTTCAGATGCACTCATTAGAATTTCGCAGTTTCACACTAATTTCACAATAACTGCAGATTCTGCAACCTTCATCACAAAATACGACAAAGCCACAATCCAAAGGCCCACATTTAAATCTCTGCATAGTTCTTTAACATTAAACACATAATATAATTATGCACATTCTTTAATAATTGAGTTAATCAGTGAATACCTTCATTCTGAAGATGTTCTTGCCCTGATGCCATCAGTTTTTACTGTCCATCCTTGTCAGTCTGTATTCACTGACAATTTTACAGAACAGTGTCTGAAATAAGAGAAAACTGTATCTTAGCATTATAGACTGACTAGAGCCATAACTGTCAAAATTATATTTTTTATATTGCTGTGTACAGACTCATCAGGAGTGTTTTGTTTTGGGTTTTTTTATATGAGAAACATCCAAGATTCTGCAGAACAGCTTAATGGAAAAGACTGACATTTCCCATGTAAAGAAACCCTTTGAGATAAACCTACTGTGTTTGAGAACTGAATTGTTAAGGACCCCTTATAATTTATAGCTGGGGAACAATGATGATTTTATGTGGCCCAGGAGGTCACCTATGTTGTCCTGGGGAGATGAGAGGAAGAGGGAGGGGGATATGCAGAGGGATCACCTACTCTGTACATTTCATTAATTTTAGGTGCTGCAGTGGCTCCACTGAAATAGTACATGCTTCTCCCTAAATATCATCAGCCCCCATGCCATAAATTATGAATTGGACCAAACTGATTGGCCCTAAATTTCATGAATAAATTCCATTGCTGTTTTGTTGTCGATTTTGGACAGATAGGTGTATTTTCATAAAAAAAAGTTTTTTGTTTCTGTTCGCGTCTGTTGTGTTGATTTCATGATGATGGTGATCAAGCCGAAGAAGTGAGATAGTGTTTTATCGTGTGTGCAGTTGAGCCTCACACAGATGCATATTGATAGCAATATATATATTCTATATTTGGAATTACACTTTCTCCGTAATGTACAAATTCTAGTGTTTTTGTAGGGTCGAGTCCCATCCAGGAACGAACACACACTCACGAAGAGTCTCAGATTCAGGTATCAGCACAAATGCTGTCGAATAACTGGCTCAGCCAGCACATACGATCTCCACTTTTGTCTAATTTTGTTGACTGTCCAATCAAATTCAGTATTTCATGTAGTCCTGGAATATAGGCTGGATATCATGTGACTGGAACATGTAGAAGAATCCCAGTTTCGGACAATAGAATTTGACAACCAAATCTGCCTACATTCCAGAAGTGTATGTCAAACGCTCCATTTAAATATAAAATGCATATCGGTGACGGGAAATTACATAAACGTTACCTTCCTAAAACTTCTGACTCTGAGAATATTCTGGTCAAGATGTCAAACAATATTATGTCATCTTGGAATACTCCATACAGTTCGTACTTATATGCACATATTGTAATTGCACATACGACTATGCTAATTAATCGAAGTTCACGTAAATATTTAACCTGCAACTAGATCCAATTAACGTTACTGCAAATACATACTTGCATGTCGGCAGCAAACACACTTTAGATCTAATCCTGGACTTTCGATCTTCCGGTTGTAAGTGCTATTTCGTTTAACACTAACAGTAACAATTTAGATTAAACACTCACTCAAATGAAATTCGAAAACTGCTCATATGAGCAAATGTCTTTTTTTATTTACTGTAAAGAAATGTTAACATCATTTTGTTTTTGCTTGAATATTGGTACTGGGAATAAAATAAAACCAGAAACCATGTGATAGATAGTTTATTATATGCATAATCTCTTATCGTAGCTACTGTCTCGTGAGACCAGTCAGATCAGTCTTGCAACACACTTGTGATAATCATACTGATTATCCTTCCTTTGAATTTCTTTTGGGACTTAAACGTTTGTTGTGTCTCTTGAGTTTTGCGTGTGTGTATTTTTAATACCTTTTCTAAAATTTCAATCCTTCAATAATAGATGTTTTCTCAAATCGTTCAGACAATATATCGACAACAACCTCTGTAAGTCGATGAAATGTAGACACAAGAAATTACATCACACTCGCATGACGCTATATTAATTACCTAAATACATAATTCATGTTGTTTCACACGAATATTGGCACCATTCGGCTTCATCTCACGTCTACAGTTCCGTAAGGGTAGAATCAGTAAACACACTAGCGTAATATTTCCGCAAATGCACTCTGCTTACACCTATCATACAGCTCTTCAGTTCAAAGTACATTACACATCCGATATATGTTAGGTAGTTGACAACAGTCAGTATGCATTATGTGCATGCGCAGTGACATTTATGATATAATATATATGCACCGCCTAGACATGGAATGTTATGTGGGCGTGGCCAGTAACACACGTCAGCTCGTAAGCACAGCTCTGCATTCAGTAAGGCTGGCATTAAATTAGAAATACAGGACGCTTGCGTCCGAATGCTTTAACAATTTAATAGTTCGGGGCTAAATGTACTTATTACCTTAAATATATTACAGTAACTATATACCAGGGGCGGATACGGCTGTTTGAGAAATGGAGATGCCCAGTATTGAGAAAACGAGGGGTGCACACTCCATTTTCACCCGGGCACCCATACAACGCCTTAACAAAGTAAATATATACGATAAAGGTATAGCACGCCAGCTATAGTCGACGCTTTCACTACTAATTCAGGTTGTTTACCAAAATGGAATTGTCAGCTTTTTTGTTCATGTAATTGTTGAGTTTATTCTTGTGAATAATGTATATTTTCAGTTTGACGCCGTTTTGGTTAAAAAATAATTTACCCTGGGACAATAGAATTATATCTTATCACTGAACATAAACAGTTTAATTTAGGAACTAGCTAAATTAAACTAGTTCACGAAAGCGTTTTTTCTTCCACTATTGATTTTGAGATTTCAAATTTGATAGATTTGTCCAGCTTTATACATGTTAATATTCACCGTACACGTCTTTTAATCCGAGAATCGAAAATAAGAATGACTTCGTCATGCAGTAAGAGTGTAATCTAATATATCACATGCTAACTAAAACATGAACATTTGATGTGTGTGGATATTGAAATGGCTAAAACAATAGAAATGTTTTCAGTACAGACATTGCTTTCGAGATGCGGCGTCAAAAACGACAATAACAACACGTAATTATTAAAATAAATTCACATTTGTATGCTACATCCGAAAATATGTGTTGGTGTGAACCTAACTATATAATTATATCTGAGATTGTTTGTGAAAACTGTGGATGAATGTGTATTTCAGTGTAATATTGTGCTGTAAACAAAGCTTTTGTTTCGTTGTTGTGTTTATTTGTTGTTGTTGTTGTTGTTGTTGTTGTTGTTGTTGTTGTTGTTGTTTTGTATTTGGCGGTATAAGGGGACGCTTTAACTCATTTCTCGCCAATGAAAAGTCGAGATACGTATACGTATACGTATGTACGAGTACGTCATGCGTGAGAGTCGGTTTTTTTTTTGTTTTGTTTTTGTTTTTTTAAAAAAGGCAGGGATTTTTTATTTCTTGTTCCCTGATCAGTAATATAAATATTTCTTCAAATTTATTGAAATGTTTCAGCCACAGGAGGAAATTTAGGAATTATGTTTTATATATCCATGGTTAATTATGGACAAATGTATTTAGATTTTTTTATTACAGTCCCTGTAAGGGCAAAAAATGACAATACAATATGTAGCTTTTGTAGTATTGGTAGTGAAACTTTGTGTCATGTATATTGGGAATGCAAGGTAACCCAAATCTTCTGGAAAGAACTTGAAAATTGGATAATACAAAACATACAGAATTTTGAAATAACAAAGACCCTGGTTTGGTTTGGAGTTTTGGGAAATATACCGTTGCAAAATCACATAATCTTTTCTGCAAAAAGACATATATACACTTGCACTCTAAAGAAACCTATTCCAAAGGTTAATAATTTCTTAGACGTTTTGAAAGATATTTACATTGTTGAAAGCTTCATTTCCAGAAGGAACAATACATTTGATAAATTTTCTGACAAAATTTTCCCTTTTCCCTCAATTTTCAAGCTTTGATGTAATCTGCAATGTAACTTGAATATACTAGTATATTTTGTGTTTTGATTATAATCGTTTTTTAGGCTTCCAGTTGATGATCATGAACGTGTACACCTATGGCTTTACTCTATATGTTTGCACCCAATCATGGGAACAAATTAAAAAAGTATATCTGCATATTTATACTTCAGCGCATGTTCATTTGCAGGTGCTTGGTCCCAATTAGTACGGAAACAGCGTAAAACAGAATGACAAAAAATGGTAGTCGAAACCCGTTCCCCAAACTAGTCGTTGTGGGAATTCCTCTCGTTGTAGTTAACAGGTTGTAGGCAGGGTCTGATGCCGCCCGTGGGCTTTAAGATCTACAGGCCCTGAATGAATTCTGCATGCCTGAGTCAAACCAATAAAAGCAAAGCACAACACACAGTACACAGTTTCACACTGTATCTTCAAAACCGATTACCGAAGACAATGGTGCGGAGACAAGTTCGTATTTTAGCAAAGATTGGTGCTGCTATTGATGAAACATGGATGGTTCTCGAACGTTAATGAAAAAACATATGAGAAAGAAAAACTGACAGATAATTCTCTGAAGGACCACCACAAGGGCGTGCCCAATACAATAACAACCGGTGCTGGGCCTCCGGGCCGACGATTATCTGGAACGCTGGTTGTAAGCGTTGCGCAAGTTTAAGGGGACGGGGCGGCGCCCATTACTTCCGCCTCGGTGTTTATTGGCTCCTTCACCAGTCTGCTCAGCCGTTTAATACCGTGTGGCCTTTACTCATAAATATGTCAACCTCTTCAGTAAAATCACTGACGGCGGATTCCGGTGTCTACACAGGGATTAACGTTACACAGGTTTTGACTGCATGGAATAGGCCCACGTAGTATCAAGCGATTTATATCTGCATTATCATCTTTTACTGTATAAAGACTGGATTGTAGTAGCATTATTTAGTTATACAATCCTCTATATTGAAAATGTTTAATGCTGCCATTTCGGAGTTTTAAATCATTTTCCAAATCGAAATTTCTTGTTTTTTCAATCATTTGTTTGTTTTATCATTTGTAAATGTTTATTATTCTTTTCACTCCCATCATATTTTCGTAACTTCTGTTATTTTCTTGCGTTTACAAGTGTCCTTAAAAACTCAATTTTTTTCGAAATTTGAACTTTATGAAAGAATTTTGAAATAAGAAAAATAATTGAAAGAAATATATATCGAAGTTACAATATACATAAATTTATAAAACAATAAAGAGATAATCGAAATAACGGGAAATTTCGATTCAAATATACACAATAAGGCTTTTAAGAATGAAGCTTTTATGGATTTCATCACCTGATGAAGGAGTAAGCATTAACTCCGAAACGTTGTGTTCTCATAATAAAGAAGTTGATAACCATAAAATCTTCATTCTTCTGTATTTCACTTCTAAATGCCCTTCAAAGAATAAGGCTTTTGTAATAATATATGGCAACGATTTCACATTATGTCAATTACAGGTTTCCCGGTTCACGTGGATGTTTGTTCAAAATAATATTCTCATGCATGTTGATTATCTTCACGGCAGTCCGGTGTCAAGTCTTAAATCTAAAAAGAGCCGTTACACACATCGTTTTCCTTCTTATTAAATTACAACCAACATGCGAATCATCTCTCTTAGGACACGAACCTACATTTTGTATTAACGTTATTATGCTTGATACCTTTTGTATAAGCATGGGCGTAATGTAATCACTCTAATTTGTAATCCATCAAACAAACATTCATACTGATAGGGTTTATTACGTGCCCTTCAAGTACATGCCCATACAATGTAGACAACTCATAAAGACGCCCTAATTTGTCATCCTGAATCAACATGGATCGTTACATAAACACCACATTTTGTAAACAGAATATATATATTGTGGTTTCACTACGTTTTGAAAGATGATTTCTGTCCAGGTTGTGTCCGTGTTTGACTGAGTGTGTGAATGAATTGCCTAAGTTCTACGCCCCTTTTAGCAATATTCCAGCATTATGTGTGTAACATGCCAGATTAACCACTGCGAACAGAAAACCCGGGTATAGTTTGGCCCGGGCCAGAGTATACAGCGGGGAATAAACTGTCCTTGACCAAACTATATCTAACCGATGTGTAAACCAGCGTAGGCTAGACTATAGGTCAGAATATAACCTTCTTGTGTATCAAGGCTTGACTGTATTCACATAAAAGTGCCAAACAACCATGATCATTTTGATGTGTTTTATGTTGTTTTTATTTCATTTTTGTCGTTGTTTTATTGGTTCCCAAGTAAATAACATCACAGATAAACAAAGCCATGATGCATACGACTTAAAGTAATACGTTATTTAAGATGTCCATACATTTCCTAAAGATCACTTTTAAAAGATCTTTGATGTAGTCTAGTCTATGCCACTTTAACCCAGGTATATCATAGCTGGACCAACTGAGTTGTATAATCTGTCCTGTGAAGCATGTACTCACCGATTTATACCCCGGAGTATAAACCGGCCTAGCGATTTAGTCCCATTTCGGGCAGTATGCTGTTCACATCTCTTAATTGGCAGGTAATAAATTACTAATTTGACTTGAGTAGGGATTAACTTAATTAAGAGATTAACTAATCAGTGGTACCTTACCATGAGAGATACAATCAAGTAAAAGAAACATGGATTGCAAGTCATATAAATTTATAATATATATCTAAGTATTACAAAACTTATGAGATCAGGTCAAAGGGCATATCACTTATCACAGCGATAGCAATCAGATATGGCAATCGATATCTTATGTAAGTATTGTTCAATAACCTTTCTGATATATTTTGGAGAGAGTAGGTATCCATAGCAACAGCAGTGTCGACTGTTCGATTCCATCATATCCTGAGCATGTATAAGTGTTTGTTGTTTAAAACCTCAGGAATAACTATATAGCAGAGGGCCAGACAATCCAGTGATGCATCACGAGTATTGATCTACGCATTCTGAATTCGATGACCAAATGATAACTGTGTTTTAATTATGTATGGTTTTTGGGTTGCATGTGACCTTTAAAAATATTATTTGTTTTCCGAAATGTTACCTCACTTATAATAAACGCGAAAACTCCCTGTCCCCATTCACAGGGATGGTATCCTGCCTTCCGGGTGGCGAGCGTCACAAACGCATGCAACTGCAAGTCAATCGTTTACCCGAAGAAAGCGAAAGACGTCAACATAGCGAATCGCACAGGCATCATTTTGGCTTCTATGCTTAACAAAGGCAGAGACACCTATGGAGATAGGTGAAGTTCCGGCTTAATATTGGTCTTCATCAACCCATGTTTGTAAAAGACGACTAACGGGATCGGGTGGTCAGGTTCGCTGACTTGGTTGACTCACGTCATTGTATCCCAATATCCCAGGTCCTTATGCTGGATTGTATGATCCAGTCTCGATTGTTCATAGACGGATGTGATATAACTGGAATATTAATGAGTGCGGCGTATAACTAAACGTATTCACTCATTCACGATGGAAAGTAACTGGAATATTGCTGAGTGCGGCGTATAGCTACACCTACTGACTCACTCGCTCATTCAGTCACAATCACGATGATTTTCATTTGTGGAACGGGACCACGATAAGTGACGACTTTAACTTCAGTGGACAAAAGCACGCCTTACAATAGGTTGAAACAGTTCACATAACACAGTTGAGCACCCCAGGATTGATGTGTAATGATGATGATCATAACTAATTGTAAAGTGTACACTCAAAAGCTTTTACTCAAATATATGCCTAATTGTCTTAATATGTCATCAATCACGTGTAACTCGGGGCTCACCGCTTCCTCAAGTTTAGCATTCATGATGTGGCCATTAAATTGACAATAGGCGATGAGTAATCACATATCTCAGGTATATAACGATGAATGCCACAAATACAATAAATGTTCTTGCATAAGAAATTATTACAGATCATCGTGGTAATAAATGTACATTTTGTATGTTGCAGCAAAGAGTACCCCGTCTTCTGAGGCAAACTGACGGAGACTTATTTTGCATAGTCAGCCGTTTTCCTCTGCAAGAATTTCTGTATAAATTTACTATTCTTTTGAGCATAGTTTAAAATGCTATCGTAGTATACAGCATATAATAGCACGTCTGTAATTTTGTTCGATGGACGACTTTTATTTTCGTATATTTTGTACTTTTGAAAATCACATGTGACGCGATCTCATGCGCTGTGGAAGGTGCTCATTGATCATAATTATATTTAAAGATGTCGCAAAATTGTTATAGGACGATGTTCGGCTACTGTTTCAAAGGTCGCTACTATTCCTCAGCAGATACGATATGGATAGTTGTGGGTCTTTTTCATTCAACCTGATCCCAATATTGCGAAAAGCAAGTACATGCTGACAAGTCTGGACTGAGTGCTAGTTAAGGTAAATGCCTCCTGCAGGAGCAATACGTCTCATACCTGCCCTGTGGTTTCTTGCGTCGTCATCCTTATTGAATGAGTTTAGTTAAACGCCAGCAAGATTTCAGCGGCGGTCTGTAGAAACTGAGTTTGGAGCTGACAATCCAGTGGTCAACAGCGTGACCATCTATTTGCGCAATTGAGATACGACAATTGACCACCCGATCCCGTCAGTCGCCTCTTACGACATGAATGAGTTACTTAAGATGAATTATAACCTGAATCTATACGGGGTTTGTCAGCCTAAAACAAAGCTTGTTAGCGCGTCCGCCGTGTGTCTCCATGCTGTTTTCACGGTAGGACAGCCCCGTTGCAGGTCCGTCACATGTAAAGCGTTCTACTAGCTCCAAAGTTCTGCAAAACACAACTGACCAGTTTCTGATGTCGAATGTTAACGGCAAGACAACGACCATTATATCAACACCATGTCATGGGAGGTCAGCGTAAGCTTTTATTCATCTGCATTCAACGTCAGGCGGTCGAGCACTGCCGATGTTGCCGTCAACGACGTCTTGAAGCACTGTGAGTGCCCGTCAATCGTGCAGTGACACGTCAACGTAAGACATGGGGATGTCAGCTGTGCAACTGACATGTGAGAGGCAATTTGATCACTCTTTTGTAACGCATTGGTTCTGATGAAAATCGTCATTAACGCCAGTTTTCGCCGTTCTTTGGCCAGATCGTCTATCCATTCTGCTAAATACTGACTGAAACGTTTCGAGATCGTACCACTTTGCTCTGTCTTGTTCCATCTTCCAAAACACCAATTGTCCGTAGCGCTTTCTGACATGTGACATGCTGCATGTCAAACAAAACGTAATTGTTGTGTTCTGACTTGGAGCCTAGAATATTATGGATGATAAAATTGGCAACAGGTAGTGAGTAATCACGCCACAATGGCCTGAAGATAAAAGCCATAGAACAGTCACACCACATTGGCCTTAAGATAAAAGCCACAGAACAATCACATCACACAAGTCTGAAGACAAAAGTCACAAAACAATCACACCACATTAGCTCGAAGATAAAAGTCACAAAACAATCACACTACACTGGCCAGAAGATAATTTTGGCCACAAAACAATCACACCACCCTTGCCCGTAGATAAAAGCCACAAAACAATCACACCACATTGGCCTGAAGATAAAAGCCACAAAACAATTACACCACATTGGCCTTAAGATAAAAGCCACAGAACAATCACACCACACAGGCCTGAAGATAAAAGCCACAAAACAATCACACCACGATGGCCTGAAGATAAAAGCCACAGAACAATCACACCACACAGGCCTGAAGACAAAAGCCACAAAACAATCACACCACAATGGCCTGAAGATAAAAGCCACAAAACAATCAAACCCACATTGGCCTGAAGATAAAAGCCACAGAACAATCACACCACACAGACCTGAAGATAAAAGCCACAGAACAATCACACCACACAGGCCTGAAGATAAAAGCCACAAAACAATCACCCCCACATTGGCCTGAAGATAAAAGCCACAGTACAATCACACCACACAGGCCTGAAGATAAAAGCCACAGAACAATCACACCACACAGGCCTGAAGATAAAAGCCACAAAACAATCACACCACAACGACCTGAAGATAAAAGCAACAAAACAATCACACCACAATGGCCTGAAGTTAACAATGAACGTTCTGATGTACGAAGCAGTTAGAGATGTGGAACAAATACCAGTGCATTGGGTCTCCGCAGGATGTTATTCATTATCAAGACTGTATGTCTATTGTAGAAAACAGTCATGGATAGTAGCATTCGTCACCACTCGGCCCTTTCCGTGAATAATAGTTTCGTATGAATATAGACAAATATCTAATGAAGAAACTGTTCGTGGTAGGTCTGTGAAATGTTCACCAGTAGATTAATGTTGAAAGTTATGTTCCCCATCGATGTGGCCCAACATACAATGATAGTATTTTTCTTTAAATGTTCATACAGCATTTCTGGAAGCGAGGAACTTTGCAGTCGGCGCTTCTACATTCATTAAAAAGTCTTCTATACTGTTGGTATTTCAAACGTTTTCAAATGTTTAAAGGTGATATCTCTGTGACCAGAGTTCCAGCGTATTTGCGTATTTTACTCAATAAAATCACATTAACTGAATTAATTAGAAATCTGGGAGTGCAAAAAAGCATAAGAATCATTTAAAATCCAATAGGTCCGTAATACCTAGCATGCTTTATTCAGTTAACTAAATTGGCTTGCATATGATTTGTCAAGGCGCCCAAACTCTAAACTAATGGTAGGCGATGCCCATATATACATATACTATTACAGCCGTAGCCACTTTGGGTTTACTCCAAAAGTCACATGACTGCCATGTTGAGTATTTAGAAACGGCTGTCAAATGTTTGCCAATGTGACAATTACTGAAAACTTTTAGTCTAATTAGATGCATTTATATCTATATATTTAGCAGGGATAAGGATAAGAAACTCCGAGTAAAAGTACTCAATTCTTTTAACTGTAGGAGTATGCAAAATGATAGTGACTCCTCAAAAATGCAATTGCTCATACATAAACAGACGTGGGAGTAAAAACCCAATTGCTTGAAAAATTATCTGGAGCTCTGTGATGATTAATGTTGCTCCAAAACGAATTGTGACCGTTTAGACTCCGCTCATCTCGCCGAAGATCCAGGTTCGATTCCCCAAATGGGTACAATATGTGAAACCAATTACTTACAGTGGATATCCCTGCAATCGTGGTGTGTGTGTACGTGTACGTGAGCGTGTTTACTTGCGTGCGTACGTACGTGCGTGTGTGCGTGTTTCTGTGTTGCAAAACATATAGTTGGTCTCTTTGAAAACGTCTGTCTTTAAGGCACAACATAAATCAACATATATTGTAGGCATATTTATTTTGAATAACATACTGCTCCATTTGCGAGGTTAGGGATCCATCACGATGTTTCAGTCCTTCATCCTCACGACCGGCCCTGCTTGTTCCCTACACAGAAGACACTGACTTGAGTTACTCTATCTTTTGTTTTCTGTTATTGGTGAATGGGATGACGTCTACCTGTAGCTATGTACACTAATACCATCTTCCATAATATCAAACTTTCAGTGATAACTCCTTTCCGACTCATACAAGCTATTATTCATCACACGTCCATTGACTCTATATGTAAAGGCACACTTGAAGGTCCAGGTTAGAATGTATCTTCAGTACTCCATGCTTGTCGTAAGTGGCGACTAACGGGATGGAGTGGTCGAGCTCGCTGACTTGGTTGACACATGTCATCGATTCACAATTGATGCTCATGATGTTGATCACTGGACTGTAGGATCCAAACTCAATTATTTACAGACCGCCGCCATATAGCTGAAATACTGCTGAGTGTGGCGTAAAACTAAACTCACTCACTATAGTCAAACATATATGGTCTTTGTGTCAAATGATAAATGATAGAATTATTTTGTATCTAAAACTGAAATACTTATCCAAAGACTTGCTCATGTCACTTCAAAGAAACACATAGTTTCTTTATATTCACAATGCTATTGTAGATCGTTATTCACAAGAAAATATAAGTATCAACTCACCAAATGTCATTTTTTGAAGATTAATAAATTCCTTTGGGTCCGAGAGGATACACTCTCCTCGCGGCTACTGGGTGAGAGAAAAGAGTACGCCCTGCTTGAGCTTGAGCCTGAGCAGCAGCCTCAGCTTGTGCCTGTGCCTGGGCCTGAGCCTGTGCTGCAGCTTGAGCCTGAGCTTGTGACGTGGCGTGAACCTGAGTATGAGTACCGATAAAAGGAGTGAAAGCAGGGCTCAAAGGTCCAGCAAAGGGAAATAAAGGTCCTGGGAATACATAAGTCCCGGCAGCAGCCTGAGATTGAGCCTGTGCTTGAGCTTGAGCCTGTGCAGCAGCTTGTGCTTGAGCCTGTGCTTGAGCCTGTGCAGCAGCTTGTGCTTGAGCCTGTGCTTGAGCCTGTGCTTGAGCCTGTGCTTGAGCTTGTGCTTGAGCTTGTGCTTGAGCTTGTGCTTGAGCTTGTGCAGCAGCAGCTTGTGCAGCCTGAGCCTGGGCCTGAGCTTGTGCTTGAGAAGACGCAGCTGCAGGAACACCACCACTTATGGCATACCAAGGATTGGAGCCGAGTCTCAGATCAGCAGACGTTGGCACATAGTACGGCGTGGCAGAGGCCGACACAAGGAAAGCACACAGCACTACACAGATTCCGTTCATGTTGGAGTCTTGGTCTGTGGATGGATTAAAAAAGTCACACTTGTAAAAGCTCTGAAAGGAACATCCGTTAAAGATGTGTCACCTTGCACAAGTATACTCTAAAAGGACAAGAAGATCTACTTGCGACGACATATTTCGTTCTGAAATGGAGGCTGAACACGAAATCCTTCACACACGAACCATGTAAAGCGTCAGTGTAGATGCAAGTTGTTAAGTAAGGTGTTAAGTAACTTGTTAAGTATGGTGTTGCGAAGTAACCTGTGAAATAGTTAACCGTTTATATGTGTTGATATCAGAGTTGCATTGACGTATTGACCCACATGTATCACATATCTAGCATGCGATAGCCACACCGAAGACCCAAGTTTGACTGCTCTCATGGGTACATTGTAGTCCATTTCTGGTATACCCCACCGAAATATTGCTGAAATATCCCTTGAAAACGGTGTAAAACTCAATGCACTTATCGTTTTGTTCATTTGAAGAATATACACATGAATACTTTCTATAGTGGCTCAAAAATAGTCAAAAATAGCATGATATATGTCTGTCATCTGTCTGTCAAAATCATTTTCAATGTGCACAGGGAGTAGCCTAGTGGTTAAAGCGTTCGTTTCAGACTCGGGTTCGATTCCCCACATGGATAAAATGTGTGAAGCCATTTTCTGGTGTCCTCCACCATGATATTGCTGGAATATTGCTAAATACGACGTTAAACAAAACTCACAACTCTCTCTTCATGTTGCATATAGATGAAATGTCAAACACTGAGTCAAATGCATGTTTATGTTCTTCTCTATTTCCAATTTTACCTTTCGTAAATGCTTTAACAGTTACACGTTGAGAGCAGTACACAGCACATTGTATGCAATACAGCCGTATGTATGTGAAAACGTTACCTGATGGGTGACGGTCTTGTAGATAACACTGATACCTAAACACAGTCTTATATAGAGTAGAAGGTTCAACGTGGACTGATTGATTAGTGTTTAAGAAGTGAGGGGTTTTAGTTGTAAATAATAACCTTTATGAGTTTGTTCGTCACACATGTAGTAAAGTTGTGCCTCTTTAACTTGTTTAAGCATGTTATCAATCATGTTCTGACTGAATAGGTCTCGGGGGCCCGCTTACAGTCATACCATTACGAGTGACGGTAACAGAGGGGGTAATGATGTTTTATGTCAAAATCAGCTTTCTTTTGAGTAATCGTAAATGGTTAAAAAAAAGAGCAAACCATTCCTGACAGGATAATAGATGGATAAAGTGATAAATTACAAACTCACAAGGAGAGGTCGTTTCCTTGACGCGTTACACAAGTTTGATGGTTTCTTGGCAATTATTTATCCTGTAATTTCCACAAGGAAATGGAAACATGAGTCTTTTTACATAAGCAGATTCAGAGAGAACCCCCAGCCTTTTTGTTTATTAAATGACCATTGAAGCTCAAGTGAAATTAATTTTGCAGTGTGCACCCCCCGGTTTCTCAATAGTGCATTATAGACAAAATATCGCCACATATTGATCCCTAAATTGGCTACATTCGGTCAGGATAAAGAGTTGTCGCGCCTCTAATAGACACTGGGTGAACCTAAAATGACTCACTCCTAAAAGTAATGTAGAGGAAATATGGTAATTAAGTACTGGTTTATTAGGCATGATTTGACATGCCAGGCCTTAATCTTACTGGTTAGGATAACTCCAACGCTTAACCAAGGCATAGTTTTTGCATTCAAAATTGAACACATATGTTGTGGTTTTAACATCTGTAGTGAAAAACGAAAAGAAAACCAACCAAACAAAAATCATGTTCCGGAATCTCCCGGAAGTTAATGAGCAGTGTTGATATCACGTGATCTGGCGTCATAGCGAGGGAGTTGACTTCAGTGTAGTGGTTTGTGATATAACTAGGGTTCAGAATGGTAATATCAGACAACGCCAATAAAACTTGTCGCACAATGACATTACACATATTTGCACATATCAGTACTAGGCTCATGGTAATCTGCAACAGTTTTGACAACAGAACAGAAAGAGAAGTAGATCTGTCAGGTGACGACGATCAATCAGATGTCACTACGGAAAAAGACAATTTGTAATTTGCAACGATAATATTCACTTTCAGTTTCCACTTTTATAGGCTGTATGCAATACTGTTTTTACTTATTTCGATCACAAATAAAATCATAAAACGTCTTCATCATGAGTCTTCATCATGCCTGAGTATTTATGTTATAGGTGTGACAGTGGGGTGGATGTATCTGTGACTTCACAGAAACAATTAAGTCTGTATATATATTATACAAGCATGCACACATGCTAATGAATATTATATTTAGGGGTGTCATAAATTCAACATAATGAAATGAGAGGCTATCCTCAGGTTTCCTAAAAAAGGACAATACTTATTTGCGTTTTTCGCTAGACATGTATTCTTATGTGAATTGTGTAAGATGTTGATGCATGTTTATCGTCAAGAGGAATATTGCTTGTGACGCCTTAACGCCAAACAAATAGCCTAGAACTAAGCCTAAATTTGTTTTCAATACAAATGAATGCTATGTATTTATTGTATATTGTCTCGTGTATCCTGTGATTTCTGCTTAAGCTTTTGACTGTCGCTGAAACAGACAGCGACAGCTGCGCACCTGGGAACAGATGACATGTATCAAACAAGTCAGAGAGCCTGACCACCCGATCCCGTTAGTCGCCTCTCACGACAAGCATAGTTGCCTTTTATGGCAAGCATGGGTTTGCTGAAGGCCTATTCTTACCCGGACCTTCACGGGTCTTTGAAATGATGAATGAAATTAAATGTGCGTAGTTGAGTATATACCATTTATAAAATTTCGCCTAGCTAAATGGGTCCTTAAACTTGAGCTATTGAGCCATATCTCCCAAAATGGACATGGTTTCTGTTAACTTTTGAAGCGATGTATGAAATACACGTGGTTGAGTATGTATCATTTATACAACTTTCGTCTCGCTAAATCGACCCTGAAACTTGAGATATTCAAATGTTTACGTGCATATTCAGTATATTTCTATAAATGATATTGAATATCCTCTATTAGGAATATAAATTGTATCAAGGGCGCCTTGGTGTAATACGATTTTGCTGCTGAACACGGGTGCCATAAATATTCCACCTATATGGCGGCAATCGGACAGTGATGGAGTTCAGATAATCTAGTGATCAACAACATGAGCATCGATACACGCATTTGGGGTTTGATGGTTGTGCCAACTAAGTCAGCGAGCCTGACCACCGATACCAGTCTCATACAGGATAATTTCTGTCTCTAACTCATAAGCATGATGATCTCTTGATGATATTGTAGCATTCGTAATTCTGTCGACAAGAGAACCTGTATTTATAAATACTGAATACGTTAAGCATTCAGTGATTTGTGGGTCGTACAGAGTCGCACAGTCTAGGTCTAAATACATCCCAAATACAATTACCTAATGTCATAAAATACAAACAATTGCTGAGTACTAGAAATGTAGAAGAAACCAAGAACATTGCACAATTCTTATGTATAATAGATGCCTTTGTATGTATTCGTACTTGCTGCTTGCCTTTTGAGGCAGTCAATAATTCTGCGCTCTAGAGGGAGGCTACTCTTGGAGACCTCGCATTTCAGGATCTGCGTGCCCTGTCATAGCGGATTGAAGTGCTGAGTGAGATGAAGACACACGTATAAAATGAACAAATCAACACCTGGGACTTCTTTTGACTAAATCCAACTATATTACATGTTACATTTAGTGTTACACATTCCAAGCACAGTACAGGTTATAGTACTTTTGTTCGGTTGGTCCAATCCGGGATTCAAACACACATCCTAGGAGTCATTTGTTTTAAATGCAGAAATCTCTGCATAGACTGTGACTGTGTCTTCAAATTACTTGACTAGGTCCCACTAACACCTATTCCGCTAGTCACAAATATTCCGATATCTCTTCAGCTTCATAGCACAGAGTCGAGGTCACAACAACTAATGCAGCCTGAGGAAACCTATTTCAGAATGCACAAATGTAAGCCAGACTACACGAACTGAATTAGGGCTACATCCTCTGTAACATAACACTTTTAGAAAAAAAACATAATTTGTCAGTTCAAAAGAATACTCAACCCCCAACCTTACCTTTCATCAAACAGTGGATCTGTTGGGTATGAAGACACTAACCTACCCGAGAAGTATGTGTGTAAAAACATGTGTGTTCAACATCTTGTCATGGGTATTAAGTCACACACCTACCAGAGATGTACGTGTGTGAACATGTAAGCGTGTTCGACAACCTGGCATGACTATTAGGTCACATACCTACCCAAGATGTAAGTGTGCGAACATGTGTGTGTGTGTTCAACAACTTGGCACTGATATTAAGTCACACACCTACCAGAGATGTACGTGTGTGAACATGTAAGCGTGTTCGACAACCTGGCATGGCTATTAAGCCACACACCTACCCGAGATGTAAGTGTGTGAATATGTATGTTTGTTCAACATCTTGGCATGGGTACTAAACTACACACCTACCAGGGATGTGCGTGTGTGAACATGCATGTGTGTTCAACAACTTGGCATGGGTATTAAGCCACACACCTACGTAAGATGTATGTGTGTGGACAAGTGTTGGTGTCATTTTGGAGTGTTTAAGCAGTACCCGCAATGGGTATATTTACTTTACTTTTCACCACTTCATGAAATGTCAGATTTCTTTTCTCGTCAATGTTCATTATCTTCTTTTTTCGTGGCCATATACTCACAGTTTACGCCTAGAAGAGTATTAGCTCACGCATAATTTTGAATTAAATGTTTTCATCAATTATAAAATGAAATTATCGACCTGATACTTTCAATAAACCTGTATTATGTCTTTACCCTTTGCCAAACTCTGCGTGTATTTAGCTGATGTTCCTGCTTGTCTCTTGCCATCATGGTGTTGTTTGGATCCTACAGGCTACTGATGACTGGCTACTCATGACTGACTACTGATGTACAATTGTACAATTTTGACAATATCATTATTATCAGCTGTCCGATGTTGTTACTAACGATTCCCTTTTTTGATCTATACTAATTATCTAAACTTTAGATTCATTTAAGTTATGTTGTGGTATGGTATGGTATCTTATGGTATGGTATGCTATGTTACATACATACATACATACATACATACATACATACATACATACATACATACATACATACATACATACATACATACATACATACATACATACATACATACATACATACATACATACATACATACATACATACATACATACATACATACATACATACATACATACATACATACATACATACATACATACATACATACATACATACATACATACATACATACATGTGGGAAGTGGCCATTGCAAAGTGATAGCGTTTTACAGAACTTTCCAATTGCAATGGTTTAAAGCACATTTACTTGTACAAGGTTGACGGCAGCAATATGTCATTTTTATGAACACTTCAGACGTTGGTTCAAGAGTCAACCAAACATTTGTCCTCATTCAAAAACATGAGTGAGTCAGTCTTCTTTTACGCCGCTCTTAGCAATGCTCCAGCAAGGTGACGGCGGGGGACACCAGAAATGTACCTCGCACATTCTCCCCACATGGGGAATCGAACCCGGGTCTTCGGCATGACGAGCGAACGCTTTAACCACCAGGCAAGCCCTCAGCCATTCAAATTTATGACTGCTTTTTAATTTTGTTTTCAGTTGTGTGTCAGTCGTTACAGTCTTCAGACTTGGGGCTTTATTCAAGTCAAACATGCATGCTTCAAAGGCAGACTGAAAATATACCCGCGATTGTCTCCAGTAAACTAGCTGATGGAAAGCATTGTGAATTTTGATGATGTAAATTCAGTTGTTCTTACAACATCATAACACACATCAAACCGACATCAATAAGAACATAAATCACATCACATAATCACATCAGATTAAGCCCTTACAAATGACAAACGAATTAAGCTAAAAATCATGTACCACCCATCTGGTAAATTACATGACAAATAGAGACAGCATACATTATTTATTGAGCATGTTATGTTCTTCAGATTATAATCTGATAGTCCGAAACCTCTGTTTGAATCCTCTACATCGAATGGATTTGCCTCCATTCTGGAAGAAAGCCACTGGATAGAATCAGATCAGGATTGTATTAATGACAATACAATAAATGGTTAAAATCCATAGTCATTTGTTGGACAAAGTTTAATCTCAATATTGACGTACCATGTCATTTTGGAGTCTAAAAATGCCCCTTTGGAGCGAGAGGATAAAATGATCCGCTCGGAGGTAGAGGGAAGTATGGCCCACTCTGGAATCTGAATCGGCTAGGATTAGGTGCAATCAAAACAGCACTCTGGGCCTGTGCTTGAGCCTGAACCTGTGCAGCCTGAAACCGTACAACCTGTGCTTGTGCTTGTGCCTGGGCCTGTGCAGCCTGAGCTTGTGCCTGAGCCTGTGCTTGTGCCTGAGCTTGTGCCTGAGCCTGCGCAGCCATTGCTTCAGCAGCAGCCTGTGCTGCCTGAGCCTGAGCCTGAGCTTGTGCCTGTGCAGCCTGAGCTTGAGCCTGTGCCTGTGCAGCTTGTGCAGCCTGAGCCTGAGCAGCTTGTGCAGCTTGTGCGGCCTGTGCCTGAGCAGCCTAGGGAGCACCTACGCTCCCAGGAAGCAAAGGGCTGTAAGGCGACCCCACTGCTACACCAGGTTGATAAATCACATGGCTAACGGCCGCTGCAAGGCATGCACACAACACTACGCAGATTCCGTTCATTCTTGATCAGTCTGTGGAAAGAGAGTCATATTTGAGAAAGCCATCAAAACGAAAATTGGTTAACGTTAGTAGTTTTATGCTGTGTAAATTACAATCATTAATTATGGTTCTTGCGTTCTTACATTTTCCTGGAATCAGTGACTGATATAATATCTTTCATTTCAAAAAGTAAACATACAGAAGAAATGTAAAGGTTCAACGTTGATGGAATGACTTGCTAAGTTGTTCATTACTGACAAAACCTAATATTCCTGGAGCTTTGTTGGGGTTTTTTTCTTTTCGTTTAACATCACACTGTCCCAGCTATTCCCGCTATGGCTGCGATCTCGTAATAATCGAGACCAGTCAGTCTAGTGATTGCTGGCGCCAGCATCGGTCTACGTAATAGGTTGGTTGTTGATTGGTGTGTTGTTTAACCAAGCATGCACTCAGCAATATTCCAGTTCCGTACTGGAAATAATCGCATCTGGATCAACAGCATGAACATGGAACTAGGTCAATGGGACACGACATGTGTCAATAAAGTCATTTAGCCCCACCACCCAATCCCAGTAGTTGCTTCTTACGATAAGCTGAGAACAATTGTAACACGAATCTTGCCCCGAACAAATGTAAAAGTAACTAATGAATGTAACTGAAGAAAGTTGTCCATTATCATTAGTAATCTAAATGCCGCCAAATGTCTTGTTTAAAATGCAGTCTCCAGTTGGTTATGGAATCAAGCCAAGCACATTTGAATCAAATTTGCAAGAGAAACGTCTAAGTCCTTTTACCGGTGATGGGTGGTGAGGTAGCCTAATAGTAAAAGCGTTCCCTCGTCACGCCGAAGACCCATGTTCGATTCCCACATTGGTACAATTTGTGAAGCCCATTTCTGGTGTCCCCCGGTGCTGAAACTCAACTCACTCTCTAGCAACTACATTAAACGTGTCACATCACTAACCTGTATCGAACACGTGATATCAAACGTATAGGTTTACATGCATTAACGCATGTGCCTATTTACGCTATGTACGCATCGTGTTTATAAATTACTTGCAGAAAAAGTAGGCTTAATGAACCATACAGCAAAATGCAAGACAGTCCTTCGATATACAACCTTACCTGACGGGTGCTCGCAAGAAAACGCAAAGGACCTCAAGACGCAATGTTTATATACGTTACGAACCAGCCATGATTGATGACTATAAAGTCTTCTACTATAGTACCTGCATACATTCACATCAACACTGATGACAGTAACAAAGAAAGAAAACCTGACGTGTGTTTTTTTTCTGACTAATCACCTTACCTTTGATTAAAGATACCCGCCCAAATTGAGTAATCACAAACGTTCATATGGTTACAAGATAATAGATGTATACGGTATTTTTCATCTGCAATTCAGGAAAATGGTGCTCTAATTTACTACAGTTTCGACGAGAGCTGGAAAAGGCTCTTAATACAAAATGCAAAATATTCAGTCAGTCATGAACTGAACATGAAAAAAGTATGCATGTAGATATATTCACTGCAACTCAAGTTTCAGATTCTGAACTATCATAGCTTAGGCACGTGCATTTGTGTCAGTATTTTGTGTTTTGCCACAGTTCCATAGTTTCTTACGCAACAGAAAGTTTTAAGTATATTTTTGGGTTTCACACATTGTATCCATGTGGGTAATCGAACTCTGGTCTTCGGCGTGGCGAGCCGACGCTTTAACCACGGGGCTATCCAACCGTCCCTCAATTATTTTAACAACAGATGATACTCCTCCTTCAACTGGTGATAAACATGGGTGTCTTTTCCATAATACACGTTGAAGATGTTGCTGTCAGAGGAGATTTAACATATTTTCATGTTTCTGCCATATCCCAGTGGAATAAGACCCGTGTAGATCCGCGTTAGAATTAGCCTTAGGCAACCCACGCTTGTCGAAAGGGGCGACTAACTGGATCGGGTGGTCACGCTTGCTGTGGTCACGCTTGCTGACTTGACTTTCACATGTTGTCGCATCCCAATGGCTTACGGTCATGATGTTAATCACTGGATTGTCCGATCCAGACGCGATTATTTACAGACCGCCTCCATATAGCTGGAATATTGCCTAGCGTAAAAATATACTCATTCACTCTATGTTGATGTTTTTTTTGTACGGTCCTGTTTGCTGTTTGACATCGTAATTACATGACAATGAACAAAGGATCCATCGTACGAGTTAATGAGGATTGCCAAATATAAGGACAAAAATTGAGAAAAAAAGTATGTATTTTGTCTTGATAAAAGGAATTTTATGACTTGTGATGATGGCGTGATTTACGACCAACATTGTTTTGAGCAATAGATAGGTAATGTCTACTTAAGTGACATTCTCAGGTAAAAATCACTTGATTTCCTAAATCTCATAGAATATGTCAATTCCATATGCCTATTATATCCAGTCATTATTCAAAGATTGGAACATTTTGTAAATTATATTGCCACCAATCTAGTGACCATATCATCGCGTGCTACTTCTCTGTTGCAACCAAGACACATCATACTACCCATATGGTGGTCATATAAGCACATGTCACTTGTCTCTGGCTACTAAGACACATGGTATTGCCACCACTGTGGTGGTCATATAAGCACATGTCACTTGTCTCGCTACTAAGACACATGGTATTGCCACCACTGTGGTGGTCATATAACCACATGTCACTTGTCTCTGGCTACTAAGACACATGGTATTGCCACACAATGTGGTGGTCATATAAGTATATGCCACTTGTCTGTTTCTGACAGGACACACCATACTACTTATGGCCATATGATCGTGTCCCAGTTGTCTTTTCTGCCAAACCACATTATACTACCAATATGGAGGTCATATATGCTACTTGTCTGAGCTCTCCAAGACGCATTATATTGCTACACAAAGTGGTTGGCATTTTATTGGATGTCCTGTCCCAGTACTTAATCACCATTCACAGATTTCTGTCATGTAATAAGACTGTTAGGCTACAAACAGAGATAACAATCAGATTTAAGCTATGGATTATTCTTTTACTTCCAACAGTGGTAGACTATTTGCCGAAATATCTGCATATCGCAAGTATTTAACGACTGATTAATGTAGAAAAATCTAAAAGAAACTAAACATGTATTCTTTCATTGCTCAAATATTGAACAAAATCTGTGAATAGCATTCGTTAACTAACGGGCGAAGTATCGTGTTACGATATTTATGTCTTAATCAAGATATGTAATCCCACTTTCATATGCACGAGCCTGTCAGCAAGAGTGAAAAAGTTAAATCAACAATGAGTAGTAGAAAAGATGTCCCAGCTTTTTCTCTGTTGCAGAGGGTGTAGATTTTTCTTGTCTCAGGCCATAAAAACCGACGGTTAAAAACAAAGGCGTTTATTGCTTATTACCCCCCAAATTAATCCATCATCTTTTTGTCGTTGATCTTCATAAATTTTCTCCCTGAAATATGGACACCCTTTACCTTGAATCAGTAATCGAGTGAACTTTCCCTTATTCTGGAGTGTCTTTGAAGGATAAGATATTATGATACATCGATGGTTGGCACCTTGAAACTTCAGTGATGTAAGTCATAGATATTTCTTCACAGTCAGATTGCCTTCTCCCCGGTCTTTCCATTGATTATTGTTATATATGTACATATAACACAGATGAGGACACATGAAACTGTTTTACATTTTAACTGTTCAGATACTGGTGACTAAACACTGTACATTCCATGAAGTTATGGTGTATATTTCCTAGGCCTTGAAAGGAGTGAGTGAGTGAGTGAGTTTAGTTTTACGTCGCACTTAGCAATATTCCAGCTATATGGCGACGGTCTGTAAATAATCGAGTCTGGACCAGACAATCCAGTGATCAACAACATGAGCATCGATCTGTGCAATTGGGAACCGATGACATGTGTCAACCAAGTCAGCTAGTCTGACCACCCGATCCCGTTAGTCACCTTTTATGGCAAGCATGGGTTGCTGAAGGCCTATTCTACCCCGGGACCTTCACGGGTCCCTTGAAAGGTAACCTGAATACCCGGGATGGGTGGGAAATGTGTTGAACCCGTGCACCCGTCTCGATACCTGCACCCTTTATGTTCACGAGACTAATAGATTACAAAATGTAATACGTATTCTTTCATGGTTTAAAAGTTGCATGGTCTTTGAATATTTAGTCATACTTAACAGTTACTGTCCTTTTATAATATTATACATGGTTTAGGTATCGAAAAGCTCGAAAGTTTAGCCCCCGAGCTAATAAATAATTTGCCCTTTCTTGCAAAGTAGATGTCCTCAACATAAGGGGTATCCAGGTAGGGCAGGGTAAGATGGTAGAGACCCAGGTTCAAAATTTGGTCCCATCCCAGCTCTAATATTTTCACATTTGCTTGAAAAAACATTCGAGTGATCTGTTCTACCAAACTCATCTCAGTACGTCAACTGGACCAAATTTCACCTCAAGCTGATGTACTGGTGTATTGACGTTGATGTATCTAAAGAAGCCAGAAAAAGCGTATGTCGTAATTGAATGTCAATAAAAACAAAAACTTTTTTCCAGTATTATTAGAACTCTTTGCAACACAGCGGATGATACTTTTACTACTTTTGTTTATGAATTGATGCAAAGGAATTTGGATACTAGGCGATCGCAAAATGATGCGTCCATAAGAACTTGAGGGGCAAAATTTGAAAATCACACCATGGTTCCAAACATAATCACCATGACGACAAATGAAATGAAAATGGTGAATATGATGAACATATTATTTTGATACTCGCCATGAGCATGAAGAATAGCATAAATCGCCTTATATGGAATGTCAGGGGATAATGTCTTTGATTGAGATTATTGATGTGTGTGTGTGTATGTGTGTGTGTGTGTGTGTGTGTGTGTGTGTGTGTGTGTGTGTGTGTGTGTGTGTGTGTGTGTGTGTGTCCGTGTAATGTATATCACCCCATAATATGGAGTTTTAGCTCTCTAGAAAAAATAGGGCAAAGATTCTTTTTTTGTAACATGAAACAATTTCTTCCAACTGAAAACTGTTCACTTCTTTTTTCAGGCACACAGTAATTGGGAGTAGCGCTGTCATCGTCAGGAAGTTAATCGCGTTCACAAAAACACATTAGCTGATCAAGGTATAAATTCAATAGGATCACTGAATCGTTTATTCAGTAATGATCCCCATATATCGGTTTATGTTAAAAACCATTCATTCAATTCAGTCATAATGCCAGTTCTTTCATTCTGTTGTGAATTATGGGGCTTAATGGAGGAAGAGCCTGTCGAAAAGGTTCAGATATAAATTCATGAAACGTATACTGGTCAAGTCTTTGAAGGGCATTTAGAAGTGAAATGCATAAGAATGAAGATTTTATGGATATCAACTTCTTTATATGAGAACACAACGTTTCGGAGTTAATGCTTACTCCTTCATCAGGTGATTGAGAATGGGGTACAGAGCTATATTTATATGTACAGGTAAAACAATAACAAAGTAACAAGTGGAGTGAATTAACAAAAGCTGGAAGCCAGTATAAACAAGCGCTGATTGGAACCCGATAGTTATGATAACAATGATAGAAGCCAATGGTAATACATCACAGATGATGGGATATGTTTACATAACACACGTAGGGGGTAAGGACGATGTACATGATTGGGGATAAGGATGGAAGCCAATGGTGGATGATGTTTACATAACACATGATTGGGGATTAAGGATGATGTACATGACTACATGAGGGTTGATGGGCATGTTTACATGGGGGTTGATATCATCGCAACCCTTACCAGACGTGCCAAAGCCCTCTGCCATCCTGATGCCCTAAACAATGAACTGGACCACCTCAGAAAGACATTCACCACACTAAACGGTTACCCTCCCCAGCTCGTCACAGCCACCAACAACAAGACCCTCAAGGACCGAGAACCCCGCCTCAAGCCTTCTCCATCACCCATCAGAGTAACCATACCCTACCTTGGCCCCATCAATCATCAAATATCACGCCTCATCAAGACCAAAGCCAGCATCGATGTCACCTTCTCCAGTGGCAAGACCATCAAGACCTACCTAAAAGCCAACGGTAAAGGACACAGCTGTGAACACCCTAACCCGAGAGGATGCATCTACCAGATCCCTTGCAACTGTGGCCACCTATACATTGGAGAAACGCTGAGACCAATCAATACCAGAATGAAGGAACACCAGACCTCTGTCAGCAAACTCGACCAGAAATCGGCCATCTCTGAACACATTCTCAAGAACCCTGGACATTCAATCCGATGGGAGGACACTAAGATACTATCTACCAACAACAACAACTGGCGCCAAAGGAAACTGCAAGAAGCCATCGAGATCCGGAGACAGAAACCAGCAATCAACCGTGACCAAGGAGTGTACCTACCAAGTGCCTGGGACTTATTGATAAATTAATCTCATCTATCTGTGTACATTCTATCTATGTAATTCATTCTCCAATGTATAGGTGGCCACAGTTGCAAGGGATCTGGTAGATGCATCCTCTCGGGTTAGGGTGTTCACAGCTGGGTCCTTTACCGTTGGCTTTTAGGTAGGTCTTGATGGTCTTGCCACTGGAGAAGGTGACATCGATGCTGGCTTTGGTCTTGATGAGGCGTGATATTTGATGACTGATGGGGCCAAGGTAGGGTATGGTTACTCTGATGGGTGATGGAGAAGGCTTGAGGCGGGGTTCTCGGTCCTTGAGGGTCTTGTTGATGGTGGCTGTGACGAGCTGGGGAGGGTAACCGTTTAGTGTGGTGAATGTCTTTCTGAGGTGGTCCAGTTCATTGTTTAGGGCATCAGGATGGCAGAGGGCTTTGGCACGTCTGGTAAGGGTTGCGATGATATCAACCCCCATGTAAACATGCCCATCAACCCTCATGTAGTCATGTACATCATCCTTAATCCCCAATCATGTGTTATGTAAACATCATCCACCATTGGCTTCCATCCTTATCCCCAATCATGTACATCGTCCTTACCCCCTACGTGTGTTATGTAAACATATCCCATCATCTGTGATGTATTACCATTGGCTTCTATCATTGTTAACATAACTATCGGGTTCCAATCAGCGCTTGTTTATACTGGCTTCCAGCTTTTGTTAATTCACTCCACTTGTTACTTTGTTATTGTTTTACCTGTACATATAAATATAGCTCTGTACCCCATTCTCAATCACCTGATGAAGGAGTAAGCATTAACTCCGAAACGTTGTGTTCTCATATAAAGAAGTTGATATCCATAAAATCTTCATTCTTACGTATACTGGTCGTTAAGAAATCAACACCGCATTTGTTTATGGCGAACTAGCTGCATACCATTCACAGTCCACAGGTTGAGTAGAATTCTAAAATATTGGAGAATTAGAAGATTTTAGAGGACAGTGCACATAGAAATATAGTATTGAGTTACAGTTCACTTGACTGAACTTAACCCTCTTGGCAAAAACTGGGTAACATTATCAAGAGATACACTCTATAAATTTGACTTTGGTTATTTTTGGGTTTCTCAAGGATTCAGTAATTATCATGGATTTATAGCTTTAAACAACGTACCTATGATATTTGCTCTCAGATGATGGAGAAAGATTCAATTGTTTTAGTGAAACTAGATTATATTTGCAAATTAACGATCGTTTAAATTTTGAAAAATATCTAGTACACTTTGGTAACAGGAAATGTAGAATTGCTCCTGCACGGTTCAGTTCTCATGCACTGATCATTGAAAGTTCACCTGAAACACTATTACAGCCACTTATTAGCATAATAATTGCGAAATATGTTTATCATTTCTTTAACATGGAACGTGCAATGGACATGTTTTAATTATTTACTCCTGGGATACCATTTCTCTCATTTCTCTGTGAAATTATCGTATACTAAACTATATATATATCCACAAACACCCACGAATGTGCAATTATGGATTTTGTAAGCGTTGCTTTACGCCCATGGCCTAAGGAAACCCTCTGTCTGTCTGTCTGACCGTCTGGTATAGAAAAGAATTGTCTATTTACAGTGTCAGTAAGCATAGACATGACCGTTACCAACGGGTGAAATAAAGTCGCGTGTCAATTTTGAACGCTGCCAACTCGTGCTTTGAACAGAGAGGTAAACTCTCACGATGTGAGGCTTTCACACTAAAGAGCGATGTATAAACCCGTATAATGTCACTCGTTCGGCCTCAAAGGCGAGATTCCTTTTCTCCAGATGGTTCATCCGATGCACATGCTTGAGAACAAATGCACTTCGCAAAACGCATAATGTATGTTTACACAACCGTTTACTCTTCTGTGTAAGAAGCTACTGGACGAAAATTTGCAATGAGAAGCTACTTGCTGAGGAAAGTCTAATGCCACAAGTAGTCAATGAAGTCCATTTTTCGGCTGTTATTAGCCTAATTTCTGATTCCGAACATATGTATCTTCAAGGCATTGAACAATTTCTGTCTTGGTGTAAAGACATTTTTCTTTTTCTGAATGTAAAGAAAAGTTAAGGAAATGGTGGTTGATTTCCGGAGAAATAAGAAATTTCTGCATATTTTTATTATTGGTGCTGCAGTGAAAGAGTGGACCATTACAAATATCTAGGTGTTATTTGAGATTCCAAAGTTTCAAAGTTTCAAACACATCGATCACATTTACAAAGAAAGGCAACCAGCGACTTTCTTTGTTGATTAAAAAACTCCGACTGACAAGACCATAATAAAATGACCGTTTTTTTTATCCCTCTAAACCATATGCGCATACGCAAAATGGAACATCGTTGCCCTCAACCACTGAACAACATTCACATGGCAAATGTGGAACATTGATGTCCTTAAACATGATAATTTAGCATATATTTGCCAATGTATAATTGTAACCTATTGTTGTAGAGTTGTGTATATAGCGATTATGTTTTATCATTCAGCTGTTTTACTTTAGTATGCTCAAAATAATGTCATTTGTATATTTCAGGCAATACAGTAATTAATTACCATTTGGTGTATCAATTTCAGGTATATGAACCAGTCAGCATTACTGATTTATAATAATTAAATCTCTCATTTCAGGCTGCGTAAGATATTTCAGCAGTTGTAAGTAAAGTAATATCATTAACGCTCATTTCTTTTGTTAAGTTATTTCATTGGGTAAGTCCATTTCACTGTCGGGTAGTACAGCTAGCAATCAAAGTGTAAGCTTGGATATTTCAGTCATTGGCTGGTTTTGAATTAGGTGTCCTACATCCCAACCCTTTGTTTCCACATGTTTTTTTCTTATCACTTGCACATGGACATTTGGATCATACAGACTCTCCGGACAGTGTATTAAAAGGGTTAGTAATCATTATGTATTTTATGCTATTGTAATGTATAAAGTGCTACATGTAAATATATCTATGTCAGATTAATATTATGTCTCAACATGTCACATATACTCTGTGTGTGTGTGTGTATGAGTTGAGTGAATGTGTATGACAAAGGCCATATTTGATCATATGTGTGGTGTGGTTTTTTGTTGATGTGGTAGTAGATTGTATTGTTTATCAGTGAACTGATAATGGTGTATATGAAATATATAGATATGTAAATAGTATTCATGGTATGTTTTATATCATGAACAGGTCGATACCATATATTATTGGTCAGACGCCAGGACAACACCCCCGTGGGAATCATAGGGTATACATGTTTATATCTACTTATAGAGTACCTAGTATACATATAATTATACATATTTTTATGGCATTCCAATTAATTAAGCATAATATCAGGCATGTGATAATGCCATATTTGTATTGTATGAGCAACTGAAACTGCAATGATTATGATGTGCTAAGTTTATATTTGTATCACTTATGACTGTGTAAAGTGTTGCTTTTATATGTCACCTTGTGAGAGTATGTCAGCTTGAGTCACCTTGTGAGAATTGTACTCTTATTTTTTCCATTCATTGTTGCAGGGTGTCAGTTTGTCATCAGTTTTACTCGACCAATAAACAGTTCTCACACCCTAGCCTGTGTCACTGTGAATGAATTTGCAAGACCATATTGATGGCTGTAACAATACTAGCAATACTAGTAATACTAGTAATACACATCACAAATTGTCAGGTGACGAAACCTTGGTTAATTTAAACCGGTTTTACTTTGAAATATGATATATTATAATGCGACAAAGTAAATTTATATGAAACAAATTTAGATGTAACGGCGATTATAATTTTTGTTGGGTTTTGAAACAAAGTATTCATAATGGTGATATTATAATACAACATAAACCTATTAATCCCACAAAATCGTTTTTGTCTGTTTTATGTCAGTAATAAATACCCAGCAAATTAATCACTAAGAGTTAGACTTACATCACTCGTGATCATCCTTCGTCCTCTGATATATTGCAACATATCCTGTCATAGTGCCAACACGCGTTGACGTACACTACATCATCATCCTCTAGCACTGGGTAAAGACAATCTGTAATTGCGTATACAGATTAAACTAATACGTGAATTAATATTTCAGTACAGGGCACCACGGACATGACGTTTAGTTTTAAGTTCCTGCTTGACAAGTATCAGATGATCCACGACCTGACAAATGATCCCAATTTGCATATATGGGAACGTCCTCAGAACATATTCCATTTGAAACAAGAGGGAAACTGAGGTTGTCGTCTAAATGTTGAAAAGTTCAATTTCCCCGTGCGAATCGTGTCGTGGTGGTGTTTTGCTGAACTTAATCGCTCAACGAGACACGCGTTAAACAGTGGCGGTATTGATTTCATGCCACGGTCAGCATGTATTGCACGTGCTTAATCTACCTGTAGCAACCAAGTGTATTCGTCCATATTACTTGCCCCTCATGTCACCACCGCGTTCACTGCGCTGATTCATCTAATACTTGTCAAGCAGTAAATAACCTTTTAGATCTCCAGTTGAGAGATAACATACGAATAAGAAGGCGAGAACTAATGAGTTCGACTAAATTTCCAAAGGGATAGTGTGCAATATTCAAATATATGGATGCAAGGAATCTATGAAAATCACTATTTAGCATAATAAACAATAAGTTCACTGGATGAAAGTATACCGGTAAAACGTAACATCACAAATTACTGACCACATATGAGCCATGGTTAGACATAAGAAAGCCTAATGATGCTGTGTTTGTTGCATACAATAATTTTAAGTGAAATTTCTCTTTGCTTCGTTATTTTTTTGTCGGTATTTGGGAATATTTTCTGGTTACTTCAATTATTTTATCGTTACTTCCACTTTTTTCATTGCATCGCGTGATTTATCGCTGCTTCGATTAATTTCTCGTAGTTCCGAGTATTTTCTCGATGAGAGAGATATTTTCTAGCTGCTTCGCACATTGTCTCGCGGCTTTCAGTTTCTTCACAAATAACACGGACACATTATCTAAACAAATTAAAATGTCTAATCTCATCTATGTCTATGGGTAAACAAATACACCATAATAATCAGTATTTCAACAAAACTATCCTATTAAACTAGGTTTAAATGTACAAGATAGCATATAACCCCGAGCCTTCAGTGTGAATGAGGTGATAGGATATGCATTGTAAGATACACAGAGTCGACTGTAAGATTCCGACTATGTGATGAACAATGCGTGAAACCTATATATGGTGCACCAAGGTCATTCAACAACTGAACAGTCATGTTTAAGCTATAATGCATGAGTGAAGAGTTCACGGCAGTGTAGGACATATGGACATCAATAGTGAACCTGTCTGCCAGAGGTAATAATTCACCCGAAACACGGTAACCTACACGACTGTCAGGTGATACGTCATTGTCTGAATGGGTGCCTCGACATGAAAACTTACTTCATTACTATCCAAGGCCATGCTAGCGTACAACATGGTGTCACGGACACGTGTAATTATTCAGCTTTTCTACTACTTTCTGACATTTTAGTATACAAGAAGTGTAGTCATATGATTGTTATAGAAAGAATAATTTGTGTCTGATCTGTTTCATTATTGACTTTATTAATAATGTTGCTTTACCATCATTGTTTGTCATAACTGAAAATGAATGTAGTGTTATTCGTGGACCGTTTGCTTCTCTTAGTACAGTTGCCCATTCATTTGCAGAAGTTGTGCGTTCTTCACTCCCGCTATAGTTTTGCATACCATACAACAGTTTTGCGCTCCATGCAATGCTTGCATTCCCTTGCTATATGTTTGCATTCCCTTGCTGTAGGTTTGTATTCCCTAGCTAGCAGTATGTGTTTACATTCCCCATACCGAAGCGTGAATCTCATTAACCTATTCAGACAATAACCTACTTTTTAGCCGATCCGATTTTTTTCCTGTAAAAGTTAAACTAGACTTTACAATAAACACTGGTTACACTGAATTCCAATTCTTTGTTTCATCAGAAAATGGTATTTACAAATATTAAACTTTAATAACACCATATTTTCATATTTTATGGCGGCATGACATAAACTAAGACATCACAGACTGTCCCTGTTTGACGAGATCTTAAAATGATTCACAATGCATTCGGCTGACTGGTTACACCTGTTATGTGTTGCTGGTTTTTTCAGTGTAGTGCAGTAACCCATAATGGGATTGATATGATATCAATTTCGCCACACGTTTCTAGCGGGTGAGCCTCGTTTAGAGAAATTTCAACGATTTCCAGAAGTCCTTTTGTCAGAGCTCGCTGTACGACAGAGCACACTGTACGACGTGTTTGCAAGGATTAGAAGGGACGTAGTGTTGCAAAATACAAGTGCTTAGATGTATCAAATGATAGTGATTAATATTTGTGTATCCAGTTAAATGAATCAGTCTAATTTCTGGACTGGTTATTGCACTAATGTGCGCAGTAGGACGTAACCCGGTCACCAGGAAACGAGACTGTTGTGTAACGTTTTGACTTTCCTGTGTGTTTGCATTCACTTCCTATATGATTGTATTCCCTTGTTATATGTTTTACATTCCCTTGCTATATATTTGCATTCACTTGCGGTAGGTTCGTATTCCCTTGCTATAGGTTTGCATTCCCTTTCTATATGTTTAAATTCCCACCCCACATGCTTGCATTCCCTTGTAATAGACTCGCATTCTCTAGCTATAGGTTTGCATTCACTTCCTACATGTTTGCATTCTCTTGCTATATATTTGCATTCACTTGCAGTAGGTTCGTATTCCTCTGGTTAAGGTTTGTATGCCCTTGCTATGTGATTGCATTCACTTTTTATAAATTTGCATTCACTTGCAGTAGGTTTGTATTCTCTTGCAATATGTTCGTATTCCCTTACTATAGACAGGGTTGCATTCCTTTCCTATATACAGTATTTGCATTCACTTGCAGAAGGTTCGTATTCCCTTGCTATATGTTTGTACTCCCTTGCATTAGGTTCGCATTCCCTTGCAATATGTTTACATTCCCTTGCTATATGTTTGCCGTCCATTGCTATATTATTGCTTTCCTTGCAATAGGTTTGTATTCGCTCGCAATAGGTTCGTGTCAGTTTGCCATAGCTTTACGTTCATATACACTCAGTTATGTTAAGCCATGTTCGCGTCTTTAAGAAACAACGGGAGGAGGAAATGTATGTTGGTGGTGACGTTTGAGGAAATACGCACCTCTGAATATAGATTGTCTCTTAACTATCTTGGCTGTTTCTGGAAAACAATGGATTAATTAATTCTGTCCAGATCAGATAACATCTTTAGTCAGCCCACCTTACATGAGATTTTCGCAGTTCCCACTGACAAGGCTTCTGAAAACATAGCATTGAAGGTATATATACAGTATAAAATAGATAAAAAAATGAATAAATGTAACGGATTAATTTCAAATGTAATAATGTGATTACATTCATCGTTAGATCGATAATAATTCAATAAGGGTAATTTAATCAACTGTCCCAAATGAGCTTAAGAGATCATGAACTATTATTACAGTAAGACCCGTGAAGTTCCTGGTTAGAACTGGTCTTCAGTAACCCATGCTTGCCGTAAGGGGAGACTTGGGGGGACCGGATGGTCAGGCTCTCTGACTTGGTTGACATATGCCATCGAGTCCCTTTGCGTAGATCGATACTCATGCTGTCGACCACTGGATTGTCTGACACGATTATTGACAGGCAGCAGCCTTTTAAGTGGAATATTACTGAATAGGAAGCGTTACACTAGCAACCAACTTGTCATGAGGGTACGAAACTTTCGTACAATAATTATGCACTTAAAATACTTTCTTGGCAGGTGCTGCAACGGCGAGTCAAACATCTGGACATAATTATAATGACTCCCCAACCAGCTTATATATCATTGAACACTGGCGTGATGAACTGGATATCTGCCGTTACTATTAACTGCAGAAAGATTCAGTACACAGTCTACCGATGTACAGTTGGCACTGCTTTCTTGCTGTCAATGAAGAGGCAGTAAAATCTGCCCCTTTCCCTCACAATATGTTATTGTGTTTTTTATGAAAATATATTGTAATACGGAGAATATATTATCGTTGGTGGAGTAGGGATCCAACACCAATTTACTATACATTTGTGTTTTGAACAATTACTATACGTAACAACGACTTGCAAAGGGTGGTAAATATTTTCGGGATTAGGCAATGAGGAAAATAGCTGGATACTTGGTGTAGTTTTAACAGTCAGGTCTGAAGGGAGAATTCCAGCAACTAGGGAATCGATCACTTTCAGACTATGTTATTAATGTTTTGAAAAAAAACAAAACAAGAGTTGATATGATTTCTATTTGGGACAGCCGCACCACGAGGTTTCTACAACGATTATAGCACAAGTGATCTAATCACGATACCTTAACATAGACGCATTTGTACAAATATGGCCGACTTAAACTTTGGTGTAAAGTGTAAATGTAGATAGCTGTTTTAATTAAGATTAGTCAAGATTTAAATGAGTCACTACTAAGTAATACGGTGCATGGCCTTGTCACCTTTCAAATACTTGTACGTCTATATTATTAATGGATTTAGTACTTATTTATTATTTCTTCAATATCCTATATTAGTAATATGGTAGAAAATTACTTATGTTTTATATTTTAACATTATAAATATGGCTAGTTTATAGTTCGTAATTAAAAATATGTACTGTATAATACAATTTGTGTAATACAATACGTTTGATTTACTTGATAAAAAATTACATATTGTACTTACTTGTAGTTGATAGTGAAAACACAGTAAATGCTTGTCCATTTCAGGGCTAGAACACCTTGATTTTTTAACATTATTTTTTATCATCCCTTCTACACATACTGTTTACTGCCTCATTGAGCAGTTTTTGTAAGTGACAATAACGGCTGGTGATCATTTGTATCAACACTCCGTAGCAGATGCATTGAATGTATTTATAAGTGAACTAGTTATGACATTCCCTTAAAGGGTCATATTATTCAACTTCAAATGTAAGTCAATACGTGTATGAAAACGACTTTATTCTTTGACGCCTACTTACTCAAATCAATGTAAACGAAGACAAAAATAACGTCACTATGACGGTCGTGACATCGTTAGAAGGCTTAATAAATGTAAAGACCACGGGGACTTTAGTCAGTTGAAATGTAAACAAAGGGAGCGGTTATCGTGACACAAACAAACAAAATTAGTGATAAACTCCTAATACCGCTCATGAAATGTTTTTACAGGCGAAGACACATTTTTAGTTGTTGGATATTTAACGTTGCGCTCAGCAATATTCCACTTGTGTGAAGGCGATCTGTCAATAATCGAATCTGAACCAGACAATCCGGTGATTAACACTAGGAATAAACAATAACATAAACCAAACGAATTCGTTTTCAGTGATGATAAACATAAATGATTCGCTTAAATCGCAACGTGAACAATAGTATGGGAGTACTTAGGCACGAATACCCCATCAGACACAATATACCCACTCCAAGTCATACTAGTCCTTGTTGTACCCATTAATGTCGTGTGCCAAGCAGGGACCAACAAGTAACGTCTTTTGGTATGGCACGACATCGAACCCGAGATCTTCCGTTCTCGGGGGACAGGCTCTAACCACCATGCTAGGGAGGTGTTTTCAAAGGTTGTGGATCAGTGTAAAACAAACTGGAAAGTGTAGGGATCACTCTTTAATTATCATCGGTAATAAAGGTTACACAATTCTAGAAACAACATTGACGAAAAAACTGTGTATACAATTACCCTCACATTAAATAACACGGATATGGCAGATATTTCAATCCTTTGTGCATTGACAAGAATTTCGTAAACTGACTGACATAATGAGTATGGTTTTACGACGCAGTTAGTAATCAATATCACCGAGGAGGACATCAGAAATAGGCTTCATACATTGTACCCATGTGGGGAATAGAACTCGGGCCTTCGGCGTGACGAGCAAACGCTTTAACCACTAGGCTACCCCGCCATCCCTTGGTCCTATAAACAACTTCTGATTAGTTACATAACAGTAGACACATACACAACATGAACATATATGTTTCATCAATTACACACCTTCTCTCAGATTAACCAATTTGCTGAAAATAGTACATGCACCAAAGTCTAATTAACACTAGCGTACCATTAGGCTGACAGTTTTTCAGGTTTCACAGAGGTAAAGGGAGAAATAGGGGTATATAGGGAGAAAGAAAACAATACTGAATGTTGAAGAGGGCGTTACACACGGTACATTGTAAAGTAGGGTGAAAGTTTTGCGTTTGAGCAATATTTAAGTAATATCAAGGCGGGAGACCCCTAAAATTGATTTCGAACCTTGGCCTTTGAGGTGACGACTCTTTAACCATTTAGTAAGATTGAACCAGACAAACAATGATACCTCCATTTAATGGAACTCATAACAAGTCGAAGACTTGAGTAGCATGACGTCACGTTGACGTTGCCACGACAACCGATTCTTCATGTGTATTGAAAAGTCTTTGAGAAACCTCAAATAAGTTGAGTTGAATATATATTCAAAATTATCATGTGCAACAAGATTTATTTTATGTGTCTGTCCATCCACATGTGGTGTCGTGAGGTCGATTTCGCCAACGAAAATAACAACGGGGTTTGAATACTGTTGAAACATTTAGCAACAGAAGGCCAAAGGGAGAGAACTTATAATGAACACATCAGAACAGAAATCAACACAAGTATCTGTAGTGAGTTGAAGTTGGTAGTTTTCCCTTCAAACAGAAAAATGAATCAAAGTTTATGTCACCGAACTTGAATGTGGTGCCTGGTCACTTCCGGTGACTTGGTCAGTCCATATGGGTGAATGTTCGATAGCTTGGGTACCAGGTAGTACTGGTAACATTCATATCTGCTGTCAAACGACTAAATGAATCCTGAAAATCGAAGAATGTGTGGAAATGTGTATTCTAGGTTTAAATTTTCAAATTATTCTCTGAATCAGGAAACTGTGTAATTTGCATAATGACGGTAAATGACTGAGAAACACACATTGGCAAGAATGATAATTTCGTTATAATCCATTGTCGTCATATATATTGAGAGAGAACACGCACACGCACACGCATACATATATACATCTTTATGGAAATACGGCGGTTACCAATTTGTGAATGAAGCCCTACAATACCGGACAAAAACATTTAGGGATATATGTACATTTTGAAATCATTAGTAGTGATATATTTATTTATCAACGCACTGATAACATATCGACTATATAAAATACCAATATCCCAATAAATTATTTTGTCCAGTGTAATTTCTTAACCATCGCCATTACTTGTTATCCTTAGGGCCTGTGAGAAAACGTACCCCGCCTATGGAATGATCATCTTCAGATGCCATGTTCTGCAATGGTTGTGACGTCAACGTTCGTTTCCTTACGACATAGACAACTATCACAATGACAACTATCAAGACGACTGCTCCAACACCAATGCCTGTTCCCATAGCAACAACTGCAACAAGTAAATTAACACACGAATCAGAAAATAATGTCAAATCAAATCAAAATCCATAATCTAATATATTTTGTCATTCACCCTACATTTACAAGTTTTACAATATCATAATCAAATAGATGACGAAAATGAATACGAATATAAACGATTTTACTCACCGTTTGCGTTTAACTTACCGTTGGGACTATCCTGTTGGGACCCAGTAATTCCTGTTCCTGGTTGGCTAGTGTCAGATGGTCCTGCAGATGTCCCAGTAATCACCGCTGCAGTTGTTGTAGTTTCTGGCTGACCACTTGTTGAAGTAGTTGTTTGTCCGGCTGTTGTCCCAGTACGCTCCGCTGTAGTTGCCGTGGTACCTGGCTGACCACTGGTTGAAGTCGTTGTTTGTCCAGCTGTTGTCCCAGTAGGCCCCGCAGGGGTCGTTGCTGTGTCTGACTGACTGCTGGTTGTAACCGTAGACTGTGGTCTGGTAGTTGTTGGTTCCGAGTACCTTGTTGCTGATGTACGGGATGTTGAAGTGATGTACGTTGTCGTTGTCGTTGCCCCCGATCCACGCATCTCCGTGGTTCTCGATTCAGATCGGGGCATTCGTGTAGAAGTTTCTATCTCTGGTCTAGTTGTACCTTGGCTGGTGCTTGGAGCTGTTGAAGTCGTTGGAGGTACTTCCGTTGGGATAAGATAGGAACATGTCTGGCAGCAATTCAACAGACCATTTGTGGTCATCAGTGGACAATCAGCTCTGCTGCACCCGTCTGTCCTATCACCGTATCTGCATCCTAAAGAATTATGAAACGTTACAGAAAGCTTTATACTGAATTCCGTCTTGAGTAAGATCCGGGTTAGAATTGTTCTTATCTATGACCTGCTTTTTCAAAAGACTAACGAGATCGGTTAGTTCGCCTTGCTGACTTGGATGATGCATGTCATCATTTCCCAACCGGGTTGATCTATTTTCAATATGTCAACCAATGGATTGACTGAGATTCTTGAGAGGAATTTAGAAGCTGGTACTGAAGTAAAGGTTAATGACATGGATGTAAACTTCTAGTTCATTGCATGTCACAACGTTTTGGGGTTATTGATTGATCCTTTGTCAAGTGAAGTTGGGGCAACACCGGAAACGGTGTGACATATAAAGAACTAGAAGTTGTCATCCATATTTTTTTGTCTTAATGTTCTAAACTCTGTTAGTTTCAGATCACGGTCATAAACGACATGTAGGTGTGTGCGTCGTTGAAAAGGCGAACAGATGGGTTTGATAAGATTTACATCTTAAGTATATTTATTACATCTACATTTTGCATTAGCATACTCAGTCGCCCAAATTTGCAGATTATTCATGTAACATCTTGCAGAGAAATCAGATATGATTAAACCAATGCAAAACAAAACGTTTGTGTCAAATACCTATCAAGTATGTCCTCACAGCTTGACAAGACTGGCAACACATTTGTTCCATACTGGTGTCATAGCACAGCTTCTTGTCACGTGATATCATATCTGGACACGACATTCCAAAGCCGTTGGACATTACACTGTCGCCGAATGGACATGAATCTGAAATATATGTATGCTTCTTCAGTACCTTGTTGTGGAAACATGCCATCTTTTGAGAGAGAGAAAAATGAAAATAGTATTTTCATGAAGCAATTTTATTATATGGTATGTCAAAGTGACTGAAATACAGTCTTTTAAAGGAAATACCAGGTCAACAGGAATAACAGAAAGAGGACGATAATATATCTCAGGCTCAGTACCTAGGGTCGTAGAATCTTGAGACACCTAAGCACCAGAGTATTGTCAGCAAATAGATATACCTATGACACATTATTGGTTTCACCATATCCTTTCAAAGTATCTGATTACAGTACTATCAGTTGGACTTGTCTATTATCGTAATGGGTAACAACCTTTGCTTTTATGTTCTCTCAACCATATAATTCTGTGAACTGGACAGCCGGGGTGTCTGACAAATGCAGGGACACCGTATCAATGCACTTTACACGCCTTCAGCGGAATAAATTTAACGATCAATGGAACACAAGAGTATTGATGTCTGCTGAAGTTCTAAAGGTTAAAAGATTCATAGAGAAGATGCTACCCAGTAGAATAGTAATTGAATTATGTGACTGTGTTTACTAATTATATCTAATGTCGACTGAATCTCAAAAATATACCTTTGATATTCATAACATAACGAATAAAACATTTAGTATGAGCTTTTTATGAACCTATGGAAAACACTTGTCAGCTTACCTGGAGTGGCGACGGCTTGATGAGAAAAGCGACATTCCCCTGTGAGGCACCACTGTTAACAAATAAACATTCATATCACAAACATAGTGCGAGGTCATGCCGCATGATGTCATCACCCCTTTCGCCATATGCGTCACTGATCATTACGTCACATAAAGTATAGTCTTTCCGTATACTTAGACTATTTGCATTCCCAGTGTTTCTCTCTGGTGTCTCCTCATTTCATGCAAATGCTTGAGAGGTAAATTTATGTCGCTCTAATTTAAGAGGATATTGCATTTGGCGGTTCCCGACCATAAGATCCCTTTCATCGCCTTTTACCACAGGTTTGGGTTGCTGGAGATAACCTTACCCCGAATCCTCACGAACTGGTAAATTCCTGTCGTATTTTGTTTGCGTGTTGCATCTGGCGGTTCCCGACCACCCGATCCCGTTAAGATAAGTTTCAGAATTAGTTTCTGCTGATGGAGACCAACCCTAAATCGAATCTCCAAGGCTGCAGGTAAATACGTGTCGCACTATTTGAGACAAAGTGCACCTGGCGTTCCCTACCTTTTTGTTCCCACACTGTACACCGTCGTTGGCGTCGGCGAGAGTGCACACCCCAGTGGAAGGGTCCATGCACCACATCGACCGACAGATGCCGCTGTAGTCCCCACCGTACGCATCCTGATACAGAACAGACAGGTGACGTCTCTCCGGTGAATTAGTCATTATTTATCATGACAGTTGTGTACACCGACAAGAATCAAACTCAAATAATTAAATGCACACAGGTTAACTAGAACTATTATAACTTTGACATCCGTTTAAAAGTGTTTCATAAATGCTCTGTTAGGGCTCGAACCAACATGATGCGTTTTTAGGGCATCTGCTTATAAGGAATGGTGAGATCTCAACATTGTCAAATATTTGTGTAATCCTGATAACTTAAATATATGTGAATGGTGGTGTAATTATCATACTATGTTTTGAACTGTGCTTGTTAATGTAGCATTATCCTTTTGATTATTTAGATTTAAAGCAATCTACCTAGCCACATTGTACCTAGCAGTACGGAAAAGAAGTTATCACTTTTAAGTTAACGTTTTCGGAATTACAGAAATTACTTTATTGCCATAAAGTGAAATGTTTTCAGAAAACATTTCCCAAAAGGCATTCTGTAGTCGAAAAGTAAGGTATAAGTCCGTGATTAAATTAATTTCTGCTGGCTTGAAATATTCAAAAAACATTATAAATGAACTTATTGAAAATACTCCTGCTTAACTGTTGCATAAATACAGATATAGAGCAGTGGAACTATACAGTATCAAAACTAACATCACAGCAATGTCGAGTCTTTCACAAGCCCAATGTATGGCAGAAATGGGGGTCTCACAACGCCACACTGCAAGTGTCTTCAGTTGCAACGATAAGCAATTTTAAACATATCTTGTGAATGATCTGTGATTGGGTATAATATTTCATTTTGAGGCCCACACTTGTGTGCTTGATTCTGTGACCAATTTCACATTGGTGTTTCTGTTGCGTGCTTGGTAAATAGGTTACATTATTTTGTATAATAAACAATGTTTCCATCATCTATGTCTTGGTGACTTCTTAATAAGCCACAACATCATGTTATAAGTTCCATTAGCCCATGGGTTTAGCAGGTTTTGGAATATATGCCACTGGCACCGCGGAGGTGTACTTCTAAACGAACATCAGCATCATGGCAAGAGGGGTGCCGACTGGCTAGGTTCATTGATTTCCAGTTCTTGCTCATCGAGCTGAGATGACGTTTTACTCCATGTGAGTCCTTTCTCATTATTCCCAACTCTAAAATCACAACCACGTTTGTTATAAGTACACCTAGTAAAGGCTTTTCTATTCTACAAACATGACAACTGTTAAAGAGAAAACAGAAATTCCATTGAATGATTGTTTTGAAAGAGACGGTTTAAATGTATTATCGCCCTGTTGTGTAACATTTCCTGGGCCCCGTTTCACAAATCTATCGTAGTTCCACGACTGTCGCACCTCATATACTGTTACATAGAACTACGATATTTGTAGAGGTACGATAACTTTGTGAAACGGGTCTCTGACTCAGTATTTCATGCCACACATGTGCTTAAGTATTCAATGTGTATTAAAAACATTTTCGGCAACAAGTAGTCATCCATATCGGCACCTGTTGTATTCCACTTTTAGTTCATCCGATTCTATGTTCGTATGACTTATTTTCTGTTCTGATTGGTAAACCCTATGCATTAGGTTTGGTCCAGCAACTTTACCTGAAGTGTTCAGGATTTATTAAGTACTTAATGTTAAAGACTTTTAATGTTAAAGGCTTCCACGTGTTGCTTTTAGTATTATTTCTGATAAATAAATCTAAAGAAAAGGATGAAGGCCGGAAATGGCATTAAGATTTTGTATATCAATGATCTGATACTGTTCAATGATAGACAAACAAATAATTTCACACCACTAACCTAGCAAACCACCCGAATTCGAACCCAAGACGTCCATTGGAACAGCGGCATCTGTAATTTTACTATCCTCCCAACCCCAACACCCCCAAAACGCATCGTGGATTTGTATTTTTAAAAATCTATTAATTACCTATTGTGTTCCAACAATCGTCAGCCTATATAACCCATGTGAAATAACATGATTTTACAAAATCGATGAAATCGACAAAAAATCTGACAATCTTGATTTGGATGGGATTTCTTACAAGGATTAAAAAGGCATCGCCACAAGGCAACAGAAATCACTTCCCAGGTAAAATTGTGCAGCAAACAGCATTCACTGTCTGGCCATAAATATCCAGATTACTTTCCGAATTGTCATTCGTTTTGAAGGAAATTCAAGGTCAAATCACTACGTCACGTCTTGACTCTGCCACACATCGCCATTGAAAGAATGCAAGCTGGAGATTACCAGTCTTCTATTGCCAGACGTCTGAATGTTAGTCTGAGCAAGAGATCACTGTTTGTAGCTCGTTGCAACGAAACAGGTATAACAAATGACCGTCCCCGTACAGGCAGACCTCGAGTTACCACTGCAGTCCGGGTACTACTGTTGCGTGATTGTACTGCCAAGAGAGAGCACAACAGGCAGGGTGCCTGGACTTCGGATGATACCCGGTCAAACTGTACGGAACACGTTGAAAGCGAGCCAAGAAACCCGACGTCAAGGTCGTGCTACGTCGTCACCATCGCGCTCAGCGTCTTCGTTGTGTAAAAGCATCCACTTGGTTGTATAGACATAACGTTCTTCTAAACTGGTGTAAAATTTAAATCACTAAAGTCTATTCGTGGACGAGTTATACGTTTGAAGATACAACCTTTTCGTAACAGATTTCTCGCCTTTGCGAAAAAATACCAATGACAAGAATCATTGACCAGATTGACTATTAGTTTAGGATATTTATATGGCGCACATATCCACACAACTAGTACATGCCAAAGGCGCTGATATCTTTTCCTTCGATCATTGGATGTCAAGGTCAACGGCACATATCTTTGTCACTCCCCGATGAGCATACAACTCTTGCATCCACAAAGGGTACCGACTTACTGCGACTTTCTCATCCTTACCTTTTGACAGCACTGGGACACATAATCACATGGTACTTAGTTTGTCGAAGTTTAGTGTACGTTGCTGTACTCGCAACTAGGTGTTTGCACGTATTCATGTGTCCACCATCTGGTAATCTACCAACGGATTCATAGGTTGATTTAAATGCACAGGGTTGTGCACAATAGGGGTTGTGACACTGCACACAAGGTTTTACACCCGGTCACAGTAGGGCTTGATCCCGACACCTCAAGCTCGCTCGATCACGAGCGCCTAGCGCTTTAGCCACTTCTCCAGTCATGCTTCGTAGATAACCTCCCATTTCCCTTCGTGTCGAGTAATGTTCAAGCACCTTTTGTGTCAATACCTCAAAACGAGTTTTGTTGCAGTCGCGCAAGCTCTTTTCATGAAGGTTTCAACCAATATCAAAATAATCTTGCGTAAGAATTGTTTAGACAGGAATTCAACACTCAAAGAGTTAATAATTTAAAAGAATACACCCGTCTCCGTGTCTTTGTTTGACGTGTACACTCAGCACGCATTTGCATGTGACATATGCTTGCGATTTAGTCTTAATCGTGGAGTGGTCAGTTTCAGATTATCTGAAGACTGCATAAAACTGCAAGAAGACAGGTAATTATCCTCGAAGTTGTCAGAGCACTTTTAAGATATACATAACGTGTTTATGAATGTCCTGCATTCACTTGACCTGTGTTCAAATGACCACTTTTATGGTGAAATGAAACGAGGACGTCCTTTGTGAAACAGCCTTAGATACACATATGCTTAGTAATATCGGTATATGAATACTTACACGACACAGATATGAATACTTACACGACACAGATATGAATACTTACACGAAAAGGATATGAATACTTACACGACACAGATATGAATACTTACACGAAAAAGATATGAATACTTACTCGACACAGATATGAATACTTACTCGACACAGATATGAATACTTACACGAAAAAGATATGAATACTTACACGACACAGATATGAATACTTACACGAAAAAGATATGAATACTTACTCGACACAGATATGAATACTTACTCGACAGAGATATGAATACTTACACGACACAGATATGAATACTTACACGAAAAAGATATGAATACTTACTCGACACAGATATGAATACTTACACGACACAGATATGAATACTTACACGACACAGATATGAATACTTACACGAAAAAGATATGAATACTTACTCGACACAGATATGAATACTTACTCGACAGAGATATGATCCCTCGCCGAGTTGCGTCACACATATATCGTCCGGGTTCTTGAACGTATCTGGCATCCATTTCAGAACGATGTCCAACTCATCAGAGCTAAGGATATTCTGTCGACCGGGCCCACATCCGTCGAAAGGGGACAGGGTAACGGCTGAAGACAATGTTTTATGTCAGTAAGCAAATAATGTGACTAATTAAATTAATACGTAACGTTGCTAATGTTAGTGCAGACAAACGGCTTAAAATGTGTCGTGAAATAAATAGGCCACGTTATTAACGTGATGCTGACCAACGGCTTAAAATGCGTCATGAAAGGAACGTGCCCTGTTAATACTCGTGCAAACAAACGGCGTAAATTTCGTCATGAAATTGACGAGAGGAAGTCTACATGAAAGTAATGCATGGCAATGCGAATATAGACAAACCGCTGAAAATGCGTCATGAATTTGATGCGTAACGTTGTTAATACGATTCAGACCAACGGCTGAAATTGCGTAATGAAATTATAATAGGATATTTATATAGCGCATATATCTATGCAGCTATTGCTTGCACCAGGCACTGCTAAATTAATGTGCAATGTTGTTAATTCGCATGCAAACCAACCCCTCATGAAAATGCCTCGTGAAATATATGCGTCACACTGTTAATGCGATGCAGACATGCGGCTGAAAATGCGTCGTGAAATTAATGCGAGGAATGCTATATTATATTACGCTCATCAACAAAATCTATCAGCAAGGTTGTACACTTGGATTGTGTCATGATCAATTTTCCAAGAACCAAAACAGTAGTCGCACAGGGTAGGTGGCTATAAGAGCGACCACACCTACCACACACATCCTCTGGTGACCAAATACATTATTTATTATAGCTTTCGTCTGTGATGTATGGCGCATTATCCTTTATAGAACCAACGTGAGAAAATTCTATTCAGTTACTACTCATAGAGCTTCGTACTGAAAGGTTAGGTTGTTTGCGAAATTGTCCAAATCAGTGTGACGTCACATGAAGGAATCAACTTGAAAGATGAGATCATTTGTTCATGACGTCATGAAATTTCAGTTGTTGATGAATCATCATGTCGTTTCGACAATAGACTTACAGAGTTGATGTTTATATGTGAAATTAGAACTATAACATTTTTCTGCTTTTTCATAGAATAGGACAGGGCAGTATTAAAATTAACCCTCGAAAGGGTATTTGCGGATTACTTGTCATTTTTGAAGGCACACAGGCAAACAAGGCAAACAGCAATTCTTGACTGACAAAGCAATTATTAGCAATTACACGTTCCTCACAGAATATTCACAGATTGTTCATTGTCTGTGTCGTAAACCTGACCGTGCAATAAAACACAATTACCCATGCTCAGGATTCGGTAGTCGGTGGGTCGGGTACCCTTATGATTAAAGCGTCGCTCGCCACGCCGAAGAACCTAGTTCGATTCCCCACATGGTTACTACCTATCAAACCAATTTCTGGTGTCAGCAGATTGTGAAACGCTGTGGGGGAACCACACCTGGTATTGAACAATATGTTCTGCCCAGAAAATTGTAAAGGTTCCCAGTAGATTCTTTACTGGTGATCGAATACTGCATAATGCACCCTTGTGTCATTCATGTTATCTTAGATCACGAGCTACGTTGTTTTTCTTCTTGTTATCCATTAAATACTGTTGCTGAATGATTGCTGTTTACAATAAGACACTTAAAGTTACCACATTTTGCTTTCGCCAAAAAAATATTTAGTGGCGTTTCTTCTGGACGCTAGTTTACATTCAAGCATATTTCGAATTTAGCTCATGCTGAGACTGATTTCATAGTTCCAGAAAGAATTACTAAGTTATAGATATTTACTGACCTGTACGAAAAGTCATAATTTGTATGCACACAAATTGAAACACTGAGTACTATTTTTATTTTTATCGATGTTTTAGTACCTTCACAAATACATTCTCATTCTCTCAGTAAAGTGGACTTGGATCATTAATTAACGACATATGCATTTAAATATGTAAATTGACCCACTATATGACCTACAGTAGAATTTGTCCATCTATTTCGATGCGGCGGAAGTACTTAGTCTGCACGAAAAAGCTTAATTATGCAAATCGACCGTTGTTATATGATTCCTTGCACTATGATCAAACACGACATGTGTTTACATTTTATTGAGGAATCCTTGTATAGTGTAGTTTGACAGATAATTATGTAATACTATATTGATCAGTCTGTTATAAAGTAGCCATGTAAATCTTCACAAGAGCAAATTAAATATGGATCATATCCAGGAAGGGACAATGCTAATATTGACGAATGGCAGATAATACCTTTCGATGAGACGTACCTGGCACAAACACTGTTTACACGTCCCAGTCGGGTAATGCAATGACCTCATGCAGATACACGCAGATCATTCTTTCTTGTATTTGAGTCTCCCTTATGAAAAAGTGGTTGACTAACTTTATAACGAACTCGCTTATAACGACTTCACAGTTATGACAAATTAACGAACTAAACTAGGGATCCTTTTGAGTCCTGGTGTATATTGAAGTCGAAATGCATACAACTATTGTTCTTTCAGAGGCTTGACCCCGATTTCTCGAAACAAATTCAAGTTTTTACACAAATTTCAAACTGAGCTTGACGAAATGAAACTGGTGAATTTTAATTCAACTGTATGATAAGACAAAAAAAGACATGCATGCCTAGGTAAACTATCCACCAAATTCAAAATATCTTCTGTGTTTGAGTTTAATATTGATTTCAGTTCATTCTGGGAAAATTTCCTGTGTTTACTCAAATTTGAGTTAACATTCAAGCTTAAGTCAAAACTGAGACTTAAGCTTGTTTTGAGAAATCGGGGTCAGGTGCATATTGTAGTCAAAATGCATACAACCAACTACGGCTATAATGAACTAAATTAGTGTTCCTCTTGAGCAGGTAGTCGAAATGCATGCAGCATTAACTTTTGTGCATAAATATTAGGGTGGTTCATTCACATTTTACATGCTTCTTGATAAATATCATCATCACCCCCACAAGCCATAGATTATCAGTGGCCACTAGGGACAAACTTTATGGATGAGCAACGTGAATAAAGAAATCATTTATCCATGTAGTGTGACCTCATGTTGTTGTTTGTTAGGTACGCGGAGATAAGAATTGTCACCCGTAGGTACTGGGTGTTTAGACAGGACAGGAAGCACGTAGACTGGCATATACAAACAAATGTGTTTGTATGAATATGGCAGGTATAATGTACAGGTGTACTGGTTTGGATTTAGGTGACTAAAAGGCACATACACGTAGACGGATTGATAACTGTTGGTATTCGTTTGGGTTGAATTGGAGATATGTTTTTGATAGAGATAGAAAGTGTGAACTGAACATGTATGTATGTATGTATGTATGTATGTGTGTATGTATATGTGTGTGCGTGCGTGCGTGCGTGCGTGTGCGTGTGTATGGATTGATGGATGGATGGATGGATGGGTGGATGCATCTGTTCATGAGAGTAGAAGTTTGGGGCTCGGGTATAGATATGTAGGCAATCATGTGTGTAGAGTAGGGGTATAGATACCTAGGTCTACTTGTAGGTAGAAGGTTGGGAGCCAGGTTATATGTATGTGGGTATTCATGTAGGTAGCAGGTTGGGAGTTTGGGTATAGATATGTAGGCAACTATGTATGTAGAACATTTGGAGCTAGGGTATAGATACTTAGCTATAGGTATACTTGTAGGCGGAAGGTTGAGAGTTTGAGTATAGATAAGCAGACATACATGAAGGTAGAAGGTTGGGAGTATAGGTATAGGTATAGGGTATAGGTATGTAAGCATAGATGTAGGTGAAAAATTGGGAGCTGGGGTGTGTCCATATACATGTGGGTAGAGGGTTCGGGGTTAGGTTTTAGTTATGTAAGCATATGTGAAGGTGAAAGGCTGAGAGCTGTAGGTAGATTTGGCATTAAGGTGTGCAACTGAGAAGCTGTGTGAATATTAAAACAACACCGACTGTGTGCATGAATCGTCGATTGAGGACAAGGAATGGATAATGATCAACCAAGGGCATGGCCTGCATCCAGGTAAAAACACTGAATATGTAGAATGTGTGAATACGTATGTAACTGTCACAATAGACTGTACTACACTTGCGAGAACAGACTATTTCATTATGTATTTAAATGGCCATTGATAATTCTCACCTTGGGGAAGTTTTGACAAATTGTGAATTTGTGCATAAAATCGATTTCATTATGGAAAGGTAATTGCTGTAATGTGATTTTCCACTTACCTAAATGTTAATTTAACTGGGTAATACCAACCTTGAGATGAGAACATATGAAAGGTATATTTACAGTGATAAATGATATCTGTCCTCTTCTGTAGGTTCTTCGTCCAGAGAAGCGTTGCGATTCGAACAGCTTAACCGAACATCAACGCTATGTCTGTACACATCATTAGACAAACATATTTTGAAGATAGTGAAAACATGTACAAACCTTGAGTATCAAGTACTACATGATGAAGTAAAGTTATGCCGATGATAATCCTGATTCCGGGCGATAATCCACTAAAATGTACTCTACAATAATCCTTCATTGATTTATACTGTCGTCTTTACATCATGAATCTATCTGCCACCATGCGTTGTACAAAATCCGCAATCACTGTCTGGTAAACATAAACCACTTAAGCTACAAGCACAGAGAGGCCAAATATGCCTTGTCAGGGTATACAATCGCCCCACCCTGAATAAGTCTCGCTTACATACACAGGGGAGCACGATTATTATTTTCTGCCCGAAGTAGGTTAGTCAGAATCGTGACGTATTGTCACGCCTCCTGCGAAATCATTCTAAGGTATCGTAGAGTGCATAACAAACCGGTTTGAAACGTCAAGGGGAGATGGACCGGTTTTCTATGATCTCCAGGGCTTGTCTAAATCTCGTTTATGAAACCGGTTACATCTGACCGACCCGGTTTGTGTGCTATGTGTGTGTTTGGATTTGTGATTGAGGTTTTTGTCCCGCTGGTTTGGGTATGTTTAGCTGACGTCGCTATGCATAACTAAATCTGAAAGTATGTTTGACAGAAACATGTCAGCTTAACATTATATCATCACACGTGTAGTGCAAAAACCTTTGACATAAAAGCTGTATATACGAAAATCAAAAGTCAAGTGAACCAGATCTAAAAGGACGTGTAAACAAGATAAACAACTATCAACGAGGCGACCTTGCCAAGGAGCATACCAGGACGTGTAGCTATTATTCTCATGTGTTACTGAGTGAATTTAGTTTTACACAATATTCAGGCAATATCACGACAGGGGACACAAGAGAAGAGCCTAACACATTGTACCCAGTCCTATGGGGACTCGATCCTGGGTCTCGGTGTGACGAACGAACGGTATAACCACAAGGCTATTCCCCCTGCCCCTATTTTTCTAAGGAGGCACCGTACAGGGAAAATGTAAATATAATTCGTCGGAATCTGCTAAACAAATAAACTGAGGGAGTAATGGCATGAATTACAGAAATGTCAGGTGAGAGATGATTCAATCGCCCATTGGGAACAGTCAATATAGATCCAAATGAAACCGGTTTCACAGTGGCGTAACTACATATAGGCAAAACAAAATACCAAATGCCTACGCATTTTCCTTGTTTATTACGGTAATCTACCGGTCTGCCTAGGAGAGTTATGGCCCTTTGCATGAAAGGAAGCTACTCTAACCATTGTGTATGAATCATTGCGTTTATTCGAAGTCTTAGTAGCCTATCGTCACCTGCTCATAGCAAAAGGGTCAGGTTTACAATTCAGACATGTTCTGACCAAGTAGTATATGGTGATAATAATTACGTGCAGCGCTGAAATATGACAAATATAAACAAGCAAATATGGCAATCGATACCAGTTGGCTTGGCTGGTGTTCTGGATACGTTGTTTAGCAATGTATATCTCGTCACCTTTTGAAATAGTACCCCACGCCCCACACAACTGAAGCCGTCTCCATTTCCGACAATGGAAAAGTTTGGTCAGGTGTCGCAGAAATTAACCTGTTGCAATGTTCATCAGGACCAGTATGTCCCAGTTCACATATATCCATCCAAGTATAGAAGGTTACACAAATATTTCGGCCAAGTTTCTTTGGCTGAAATCTTGCAGTCAGTCACATACGGCTTGTTCAGCTTGGCCTGAGCGAATCTACACGTGCACGACGCGGTAGGTCTGTTGGAACAAACGGCAGGAACTTCGTTAAATAGGGAGGAAGAGAATGTTAAACGGCGACACGGTCTCGGCTGTTCGGACATGTTGACAATCAACTGACAAAGGTGCACCCCTTCACACCAAATAGCCACGGTCACGCAATACATCAGTATTGACTTGATCAGGTCAAGATGAACGAGATGTACCTTATGTTTCGTTTACCAGCAAATTAAAACGGCAATACGAAGTTGGCGATCATTTCTGTCTGCTGTTAGTTACGTATTAATTTATGAGTGAATATCTGAATTACGTTGAAGGGACACTGATGGGAATCGAGTATAGCATCAGTACCTTGCCAGATCTTATATATCATTCTGATATCTACCTTTTCACAGATAAATTTGATGCCTGTTTACCTTTGCAATTGCAAGTTGTCTGGTGTTGGCACAACCATCTTACTTGAGTCCTACTGGGTACACCCTGGACTCTTGCACATGTAAACCACAGTACAGACACATCAAATAAACCACAGTACAGGCACATGAAAGTCCTCGGAAAACTACTGTATTGTTTTAAAATTTGCGATCTGCATAATAAGTTTATGTTGGACAAATGCTAAACTAGCATGTCACATATAAGTTGCTTACACCAACAGAATTTCTGGAATACTAAATAACATATATCAGGCATGAGCCATTGTCTTATTCGGTCCCAACAAAAATGGTGGCAACAGAAATCAGCTTAACCACCCATCACTACCTGTTACAATATTACCCGTTACACCTTGACAGTCATTACATGGGACATCATCCTCTAAAAAGGAACACCTACATTTTTGTAACAATTAGTATTAAACACGAACGAAATGCAACGATTTCTGGAGGTTTAATATTCGAGCACAAAAAAGTATTTACAGTTCAGCTTAGTTGGAAAACAATCACATGTCAAATATGAAAGGTAACACCCATGCCTAATCTTGCGCAATGTAAATAATGATAAGGTTTATCCTGATCGCTGCGACGTATCCCCTTTCCAAGAACACATTTGAGCAAACACAACTGTGACTCTGACTGTAATCAACATAAATGATTAGTCCGTTTTCATCAAAGATTACAGCAATATTTAACAGTTTGTTATATCAGTCCTATGAAACATCGACCCGAGAAGATTCGGGGTAGAACAGGCCGTCAGCAACCCTTGCGCGCCGTAAAAGTCGTGGGTGCTCAGGTTCGCTGACTTGGTTGACATCTGTCATCAGTTCCCAATTGCGCAGATCGATGCCCATGTTGTTGATCACTTGATTGTCTGGTCCAGAGTCGATTATTTACAGACCGCAGTCATACAGCTGGACTATTGCTGAGTACGGCGTAAAACTCAACTCACTCACTCACTCACTCTATGAAACATCACTCTTGATGATTCTGGACACATTCGTCTCCTCTATGTGACAGGAAACTTTAGTACTACTTCCCTGCAGTAGGACCCGTAAAGATCTGGGTTAAAATTGATCTTCAGTAACCCATGCTTGTCGTAAGAGGAGTCGAACAGGATCGGGTGGTCAGGCTAGTTAGCTTGGTTGACACGTCATCGGTTTACCAGTTTTGTAGATCGATGTTCGTGCTGTTGATCACTGGATTGTGTGGCCAAGCTCTCCATAAATACAGACCGCCGCCATGTAGCCGGTTATAGGGTTGCAGGGCCAAGTCCCTTCTGGGATTCGACCCGACTCAGAGTGAAGCACCTAATCGCCAGCACACAAAGTTTGATTGTTTGACTGGTTGTTGTTTAACGCCGCACTAAGCAATATCCCAGCTATATTGCGGCAACTCAAAGTCAGCGATCTGCATGACCCTCTGCAACCTATAAAACGGAATTCTTTCAACTGATCGCCTACACCACGTACTTTGTGTCCCCAACTAAAAATGGGTCAAATGTAACATATGCTGGGAGTTCCTGTTCCCTGAACCGCCACAATGGCAAATACTTGTTCTCTCTGTGGTGAGTTGGTGACACTGTCATGGACCAGAAGGATGAGAGGCTGCTACGTTCTAAGCCCAATTTACCGGTCCTGGTCCCCAACAGAGACCAATAGTTTCTTTGTAACGGTTAGTAGTGAGTGAGTTTAGTTTTACGCCGCAATATTCCAGCCATATGGTGGCGGTCTGTAAATAATCGAGCCTGGATCAGACAATCCAGTGATCAACAACATGAGCATCCATCTGCACAACTGGGAACCAATGGCATGTGTCAACCAAGTCAGCGAGTCTGACCACTCGATCCCGTTAGTCGCCTCTTACGACAAGCATAGTAGCCTTTTATGGCAAGCATGGGTTGCTGAAGGCCTATTCTACCCCGGTGCCCTCACAGGTACGGTTAGTAGTTGTTGCACACTTCATCATAAGAACGGATGGATCAGAAACAAACGAGCTTGCGCTGTTACTGAGAGGAAGTTCTCTTGCTGAATACCACATGAGAAAATACATGGCATCGTCTTATCATGCTTTCTATGGATTGTGTTGTCCCGAGTGTATACTGACAGTAGTGGTGTTTCATTTCATTTGTTACGGTTAATAGTTCTGGCACACTTCATCATAGGATAAAAGAACGGTTGGTGCAGAAACAGACTATCTAGCACTATTACCGTTGTTCAGTACTGCAAAGGAACAAAATGTAAGGCACGATGTCACAATGTTTCCTAGGATTGTGTCGTCCCGAGTGTATATTGACAGTAGTGCTCAGAATTTGTGTGAAAGACCTGTGACACCAACACTACTTTGAAATGAGGAACTTTAAGTTCATTTTTATCACTCCTGGTGCTTATTCTTATACACAATCTCTAGCGTCTGTGGGTCATGCGGCAATAAAAAGAACCCTCTTCATAAAGGATAAATTCATTGCTACAACCTGCTCTATTTAATCAGTCTCTCCTTTCCAAGAACAAGACTGAAACAAATAGGCCTAGTCCATCATTCATCAAGTTCTGTCCAAAAACAATGCATCGTCAAACCTAATAAACAGTTCTACAGACGGCCATTTTAATGTTTCATTTATAAAGCAAAAAACAACAAAATCACAATGCTTGATTAAGCTTTAATAAAATGTACAAATCGTTATCAATAGTTCCATTCACTGTGAACCTTTTCAGTGGGGGGCACCATTTTACTAGATTCACATGAATTCACGTGAAAAACGGAAGATTTCTGAATGTTACTAGATTCTAAGAATGCATGTCAAAATACCGGTTTTGATCAGTGTATCGCAGTACGTATCGTTGTCCTATTTGAACCGGTAAATACCGGTAAATACCGGTTATATTGCGCAGCTCTAATAGGTATGTTTCACGGGAGGCACATGTTCGTGTTGAGAATCGGTGCAGAATTAAGCTTACACTCGCGCGATTAGGTCGGTTCAGTATGATTGCACACACGTGTTGGCTGCATGTTCCAGCTGATGTTCTGCCGGTGCAGTACTAGCCCATGAGGTACCAAGCCGCTCTTTATCAATTTTCAGACTCATTATTCTATATGTTGTTCAGAGTTCCCTCCCAGTGGTACCGAACGCCGGTCAGGGCAACAAGAAATAACACCTGCCAATGTACTTATGTCCATTACATCAGCGAGGCGGTCGCTCTTCTTAAAATATAATGATATCAACGGGGATTTTAGGTACAGCTGCAGTGCTGATCATTAGAGCGGATCACTAATCGGATGACATACGGAAACGGTTTTCTCCCTGGAGCGCCTCTTCTCCAACTGCACGCACTTTACTTACAAAATATGAACAAATAATATAAGACATGACATCGCACTCGGGGTCTCGATCCACAAAGCGTTTGTAACGCTGCGATCTATCGTTTCTCTATACTTTACCATTGGTATACGAATGGCACAATGCTTTACGAACGTTTTGTGAATCGCGGCCTCGGGGCGCCAACACGTCAATAAAAACAAAGGTTGGGGGTGTAAAAACTGTTCGTTAATGTCGCCAGTTCATCGTTGAAGTTTTCCAAATCGACATACACTCTTCAAAAAAAAGTAGGGGAACTGAAGTCTTGTGGAAAGAAAATCCATTGAGGAACGTTGCAATGACATTCATCTTGTGTATACAGCATCATTTTACGTTATCACCACACGCAAACACAAAGCATGGGAAGTACGTGCACAACGTGGGAGCCTTCTACACTTGCATGGGGTGTCATTATGAAACTTAACATTTTTCAGGCAGGTCGACAAATCACTGTAGACCACTTTTTCCGATAATTTTCTCGCATCTGTGCGTTTTCAGAGTCAAATAACACACTGACTGAAAAATGTAAACCTGAAAGTTTCCATGGAGTCATGCTCCAGTCACCTAAGAAGGGGGATAACTGAACAAACAGCTTTGCCTTGAATGAAATCCATGTGGTGGTGCATTCTCAAAACATCCATTCTTATTGTATCAACATTGATTCAGTCCCATATATCTCCCAATTTCTACAATCGTACATTGAAAGTACAGTTCCCCTACTTTTGGAAGACCATACATACAAATCGAACCACTAGAAGTGCCATACAGCCGTGGCATTAAAGCCTGAACCAAACATAACGAAATTGACAGTGAACGGACGTGAATCTTTTGCTACGAGGATCTGACGGGAATACAAGGTTTTGCCTGTACCAATCCTCAAGACCTTCTCATTCCATGTGATCCAGAACAGACGAAAGATATCGCAGTCAAGTCTGCTGATGGTTTTATGAACTAACACAACAGGAGGAGCGCCTGGCCATAACTTCTTGATCGCCATCTCAGTCTCGTTGCCACGACTTCTGTCAAGTTCGAAAAGGTACAACCGTTTGCCCGTCTCTGCCAGAGCCACTCGAGCCGAGTGGCATGCCTTTACCTTGATCCTTAGGGACATGCTTGGTGGCACTGTGTAGTCTGAGGACAAGGGCTTCAACCAGGATCTGGCTTGAGTTTCCAGTTCTCCTGAAAAGTCTGAGTCACAGAACAAAGTTATAAAGTGCTGTCTTGGTTACCTCTACCTCAAGTCACACGAGCAAGGATGAAACTTAAATGCCAATAGGTACCAGGAAAATTGCCACAGAACACCAATAATGCTTACGTTGTTCACTGGTTAAAGTATCTGGGTTTTTTTTTCAAGAACAACGATTGATAGCCTTATGTTCAAAGGTGAACTTACTGTAGATATCAGTGCGGGCATTTGTTTTGTTTTGTTTTTAGGGTTTTTTATTACTTTATTTCTTTTGTCTGATCTATACAGGGCGCATCGACTGAATGTAATTGATCAATAACTTTGCATATAATGTAATTCTATAGCGCTAACATTTTTCATTGACGCACAATTGCAATGGGTCGAGCCCGTGAAGATCTGGGTTAGAATTGATCTTCATAACCCATGCTTGTCGTAAAAGGCGACTACTGGGATCACTTGCTCACTTGGTTGAGACATGCCATCGTACTGAATCCCAATTGCACCTCGAGCAAGTGTGCCAAATGACTTACAAGAAACTCGTGCAAAATTATCGGTGCTCATGCTGTTGATCACTGGATAGTCTGGATGATTTACAGATCGCCGCAATATAGCTGTAATAGTGCTACGTGCGACGTTAAACAACAAACCAACCAACCACGAGGCGTCTTTTACCTCTTCTACAGGTTCTATAGTTGCTTTGCAATGTGTGATCCACAGCACAGAAACAGATCCGGGTGGTTGAATTAAGAGGAAAGCAGCCGTGGTCGCAGTCACTCGTGGATCTACTGCATACATTCTCAGCTGAAAAAAAATATCAGACAGTTCGAAATGTATCTGAGCTGAGCAAAGACGATGCAGTAATTATTGATTTATTAATACCTGTAGCATATCAAGAGTTAGTTTAGTTTTACGCCGTTTTTAGCAATATTCCATTAATATCACGGCAGGGTACCCCCAAAATGGGCATTACAAATTGTGTCCACGTTGGGAATCGAACCCTATCTTCGGCGTGACGAGCGAACGCTTTACCTATTAAGCTAATATTTACCATATTTACCATTTATCAGTCAATGAAACAATGTGGTGTAAAACCAAGAACCAACAAATCAATAAATAACACTTGCATTCAGTAAGGTTCTTAACATTGTAACCATGTGGGGAATGGAACCGGGTCTTCCGCGTGACGAGCGACCGCTTTAACCACCACTGCACACATAATGATGTAAATATAATTAACATAAGCAGGGCTGCTAACTCACGGCTGATGGTTTTGGTAGTATTTACCACCCTCATCCGGTCCACAGACATTGGTAGAGAGAACACAGATGCCCTCGCACTCTGATCTCGATTTACTCGCATCAGCCTGAAAATGACAACTCATATTAATAGTCCACGCGCTTCTTAAATATTCTAGTTCACAAATGTCGAAATATGCCCGGTTGGTAGATTCCCTACTGCTATTAAAATCATTGGATACCAGGTTATAAATAAGCATTACGGCTTGTCTCCTAGGGAGAGTCACATAGATAAAAAAAAACGTGTGTTATATGTGAGTGAGTTTAGTTTTAAGCCGCTTTTAGTAATACTGCGGCAGGATCAAGGCGGGGACTCCAGATTTGGTCTTCACACATTGTACCCATAAGAGGAATTTAACCTACTAACCGACCCTACGAGGCTACCCAACCTACCCTGGTATAGCACGTGTCCGTATTAACAGGTGTTGGTTATGTGTTATATCGCTGTACACAACCTCAAGTGAGTGTCCAGATTGAAGGGATTCTTGGCTAAAAGGTGCAGACTATACAGATATGCATTGTACATAATTTCGTGTTCACACAGTTGCGTCTATAATATGTGACGACCCCACCACAAATATTCAAACAGAAAATTATAAAGTATGTCTAGTTAATAGGGCTATCAGTATCTCATTGACATGTAATTTGTCCACAAAGTAAAACCGTATTTAATCGACTGCATATTTCGATATATATTATAACCTTAAAAGAATTTGTAAATACATTTTTAAAAGTTACCATTTGTCCTTCACGCTTCCATGTAAGTAATGAAAGTGCCTGTAAATCAGCTTGGAATGCACAAAGAATAGGTTATCCTGTTACAACTTGAAAAACGCCTATATATAATAATCACACATTAGTGCCAAACAACAAAATGAAGTATGTTTCCAACTTCCACCTGACCACTCTTCATCAATGACGTAACACGGTTTACTGACGTCTTCAGTAATACGCGACCAGTGAAGACCGATCCGGGTCAGAATTGGTCTTCAGTAGTCCATGCTCCCACTAAAAGGGAATGGAGGCAATAAAGAGGTCGGATGGTCAGGCTGGTTGTGAGATGTCATTGGTTCCCAATTGCGTAGACTGGTGTCCATGTTGTTGGTTGTCTGACCAGACAGGCCGCCGTCATTAGACTGGACTATTGCTCTGTGCAGCATAAAGCCAAACTCACTAACGTTATACGCACACTGAGTTTTTGTCCACGTAAAAGAAATATTCTTCCGTGTATCCGAATCTGGATGTGAAGTTGGAAGCAATGGTCTGTATATTGGAGCCATTGATGTACGCCTCTCGGAGTCTGGTATAGGCGTTCCACGTGATCTTATTTCCTAAAACGGATGAAGTAAGAAATACATGACACAAACGAACCATATATACCATTCCAAAAAGTAAGGCATTTTCTATCTTGTGAGCATATTTTGCATATGAGAAACGTAACATATTTCCATAGAGATGAAACATTTCCAAAGCACGTGCAATAATAGTATTGATCTCGCTCTCGTAAAACATAATTTTACACTTGTTTCGTATAAGTCGTATGAAACACTTGCTTGGATGTAATAATCTCTACTATCACAGTGATTCAGTTTGGTATGGAAGAAAATAATATTTGTACTGGTTTTTGTTCCTTTACAAAGCTTCAGTCGAGCGGTTACGCACCATGTTTGTGTACGGTGGGGTTCCACACTGCGTTAGTGTCAACGAGAACTGTTTTAGCGATTTTGCTGCTGTAGTGGAGATAGTTGATGGTGTCGCTCTCGACCCAGTACGCTCCGCTGTCAAACAGTCAAAACGATGAAACATTATTTGCGAATACCTGAGAACTTTCATGACATGTGTAATTAAATTTGCAAAACATGAACATGCTGGTCAGATGAACAGCAATTTCCACATAATATGCTCATCAATATTGATAATCTAGTTCATACTGCACGTGAGCATCGCATCCTTCCCGTTATCTATACTGAACAGCAAAAGAAACGAAATTTTCGAAAATATGAAATCTCATAAAAGTAAGCGTTCATGTTTATGTCTTTCATTTAAGAACTTGATAAAATGCAGAGTTGCGTTTCTTTTGCTGTTCAGTATATTTTAATGTGCACAATCTTCATCATATGATTCAAGGACTGCCAAATACATGAGCAAAGTAGGGTTACTTACAAGTTTTGGTCAAGGACAAGGCCTCGCGGTTTGGTTAGATTGGACAGGAGAATGTGCTCGGCGCCGGAGCTGACATGAAGAGCAGCCAGCACCCCGTCAAATGTTGTGTAGAACAAAAGGCCGCTGCCAATATCTAAGTCTAATCCAGTTATAATGGCGTCTGTAGCAATGACAAAATACCAACACTTGAAATGTAATAAATCCCGAAAAACAGAAACCTTTCAGCGTAACGGCATAATATAGAAACGTTTATTAACAGTATATAAGTGTATAGCATACCGTATCACAATGCAATGTACCGCATCACACTGCACCATCACCGCATCGCATCATCGCACCACATCACATCGCACCGTCACTGCATCGCATCGCATTGGACCACACCGTCATCGCATTGCAATATACCGCAACAGGCTGGACCGTCACCGCATCCCTTCGCATCGCACGTATCACACCGCACAGTCACCGCACCGCATCATCGCATCACATCACATCGCACCGTCACTGCATCGCATCGCATTGGACCACACCGTCATCGCATTGCAATATACCGCAACAGACTTCACCGTCACCGCATCCCTTCGCATCGCACGTATCACACCGCACAGTCGCCGCACCGCACCGCACCGCACCGCACCGCACCACGTCTTACCGTCACCCTTTCCGCAATGTACCGCAACGTAGCCAGCGCTGGACTGGTTCTAACAATGTTTAATAACTGATATTTACCTTGAGGGCTCTTAATTAGCGTTTCTTCGTTCAGACCTCCCATTGTTATTCTCCCTATAGTGGTGGGCTCATGAGTAGTGAAGTATATAAACTCATCCGTTGGGTCATAGGCGAGGAGGTCAACAAATCCATTAGTGGTGTTCAAGGACATCCTATCAAACTGCATTTTCTGAAGGCGAAGGATGCCTAGTTTGGTGTTACGCATCCCGAAGATGAGGGTCAGGCCTGACACATCAGTATCTGGAGGATGTTAACGGAATATGACATCAAAATCAGTAAGACACCTCAGCCTTCAGTGAAAATTACGAGAAAGCATTTAGGTTGGCTGATCTGTTCGCAGTTTTGTTTGTTTGTTTGTTTGTTTGTTTGTTTGTTTGGTTGGTTGGTTGGTTGGTTTGGTTTTGTTTTTTATGGCAGCGGTCTGTAACTAATCGCGCCTGGACCTCATTGAACCAATGATCAATAGCATGCACATCGGTCTAGCCAAATGGGACACGTTGACGTGTCAACCAAATCAGCGAGTCTGATCACCTGATCCTGTCTGTTGATTCTTATAGTAAGCATGAGTCACTGAAGATCAGTTCTAACCCGGATCTTCAGGGGTCTTGAAGATAGGTACACAAAATGCTACATGCACCAGTAGGAAGCGACTAAATGCGAATTTTGCTGTGTGTCATGGTTGTTTGAGGGCTGGTCCTACGCAATAGTCAAGGCTTGGCCATTCGCAGACATTCATTCAGCTTGAATATGCCAAGTGCGATTTGAAACAGCAAATAAACAACACGCCTTTATTAATTGGGTCAATAATTAGTATGATATTTGTTCTGAAATGTGAAAACTTGTCTAGACACATCTCTTTATCCCCTTATTGAGAACATTGACATTAAGAGCGTCGACTGGTACACTACGCAATTGGTACACGATGACATGACCATCCCATTTGTCACCTCTTACGATCACCATGGGTTGCTGGAGATCAATACTAGAACCGGATCTCCATGGGTGTCATTTACACAACATCATTCCTGGTAGACGAGGCTCTGAGGTGCTCCGTCAGAAGTCCAGAAGGGGAAGAACAGATGGGTCAGTCACTTTCGGTCTGTTCTGTGTTGTCCTACCCAGATGGCGTGAATAGTTGCTAATATCACTAGCTGTAAACCAAGCTTGGTTACATGTATTTACATTTCATGGTAGTAGTAGTAGTAGTAGTAGTAGTAGTAGTAGTAGTAGTAGTAGTAGTAGTAGTAGTAGTATCTTCTCCAAAAATGAGTGAGTGAGTGAGTTAATATCGTCACATCAGCAATCGTGCAGCCAGATCGTGACGAGAACAAGTAATACAGACATTGTAGAATGAATCAATATAAGAAAATAGAACCCTGTTGACAACGAACAGTAAACACACTTGTAAATTTCACAGATATCCATTTAAGACTAGTAATTAAATCTAAAACAGTATAACTATAGTGAACAATACAATATAAAAATGGGCTATGGATTGCCAACAACTGAAGGTAGATCACCATACTAGGGATCATGGGGACTTACATTACTTTTGCTACCTGCATGGACCCCAGCTGGATTTACACCATCCCCTCAGTCGTTAGCAATTTAGGCACATATAGCCATACATTTAAAAGAACACATATACTACGATTAAAAGAGCGGAGTGTTTGAATATATTTTGAACGTTTGTGGACTTACGTACCCTCTCAGGAGGCCAATAATTTTACAGTACTTTAACCCCCTTCGAGGATACAGCCACGAACAATCTTAGTTACTAATTCAAAATTCCAATCATAAAATATTTATCTATCTACAATTCATTTAACAAATCTAATTCTTTGAAAAATGCAATAACTAAATGACCACTGTTATTGTTAAAAAGATGCTTCATAGTTCGGGATTTAAAATAGTTATCCCTTGTGATGGAATATTCAACACAGTCAAGCAAAACATGCTTGACCGTGATTATTTCATCACAAGGGATTCAAAACGGAGGATCCTCACCTTTCAATAAGTATTCATGAGTATATCTCGTATGGCCAATACGTCATCGTCGCAAGATGACCCCTTCAAATCGTGACTGACAACCCAAGTATTTCTAACGAATATAAGGTTTTATTGCATGTAATTTATTGATATCCACTTGAGTGTCCCACTTCTTCTGCATCAAGTCACGGATATAAGATCTAATGGTAGCTTTATAATCAGTGTATGGAATAAGTGGTGTTACAGATTTGTTGAGTGCTGTCTTGGCTGCAAGATCGGCCATTTTGTTCCCAGAAATGCCTACGTGGCTGGGTAATCAACAGAAGACGATGTCGTATTGGCCAGTAGCAAGATCATTACACATTTCAATAATTTCAATTAAAAGTGGATGTTTACAAGACAAATTTTTAATGGCCTGAAGGCAAGAAAGAGAGTCGGAATAGATTATATACTGTTTATGTTTAGGGTGTCTTTGAATATATTTAAGAGCTGTTAATATGGCATTAGCTTCAGCTGTAAATATGGAACTGCTATCCGGTAATCTAGAAGATATTGTTCTGGATCTCTAAAAATGAAGAGGCGGTAGGGTAGCCTAGTGGTTAAAGCGTTCGCTCACAAACCCAGTTCGATTACCCACAGTGGCACAATGTGTGAAGCCCATTTCTGGTTTGGAATTCAAATCATTATGTGGCCCAAGCGGATAGCCATAAACAGCTAGATAAAGTGATGCACACTATGTGAAGTTTGGTAGTGAGTTTGTATGGGTCACCTTTACACTGAGCGATGTCTGCACTTCCTAGTTGCTCCGTGGTCTGGAAACCTGGACACGGTACACAGGAAGACATTCCCGGAACATCTTGGTAGAATCCGTGACGACAACGTTTGCAGCGGTGACTGTCGTACCTCTTCCCGGGTGGACACTTAACTGGAAATACATATGTATTAACAGATTGCGTAGGCTGCATTGTTAAATACTCTGGTTCTACTCGTAAAAGAGACCCCATTCGTAACTACTCGTCTCTTTCCGTGACCTACAAGAAGAATCGTGGCAAATCAATCAAATCGCGCGTAGTAAAACCCATTTCAAAACATGAAAATGGCAGAACTGTTGAACTTTAAGACTTCGCTAAGCTATGCCAAGCACAATTTAAACATAAACTTTGAGTTAAAGGATGAACAACTTTCAACACTGAAAGATATTTGCATAGGGAATGACCGTATTGCTGTTTTGCTGTAGGATATTCTTAAAGCCATGTTTGGAAATTCAGAGTTACGAGGGGTGATTGATGAGTTTTGAGCCTAACCAGGAAAACATAATCCATTTGATATGAAATCTGTTTATTTCTCAGTATAATCATCTTTCATGTCTGCACACTTTTACCAGCGATGCTGAAGTGCCATTATGCCACTTTCATCTGTACCACACTCCTTCAGTGGTAGGCTCAAAACTCATCAATCACCCCTTGTATCTTTCCTTGATAATGGGACTAGACTGTTTTCATCTCCACGCACGCTTGCGCTTAGACAAGACCCAGTCGTAAACCTGGCCACGACAGGGCTACGAGGCGCCATCCGGCTTGCCGGAATGGCACGAGTAGTTACGAATGAAGATATCAGAGAAGATCCAGCCACCGTTACTTGTAGGATACAAAACACGGGAGAGGGTGATCAGGATCGCTTTATCCCAGTTGAATTCAATCACTTTGGTATTCTTTACTTGAGTCTGGACAATCCAGTGATTGACATCATGAGCATCGATCAACAAAATTTTTATACATGCGTCAACTAAGTCAGCGAGCATGACCATCTTGTTATCCGCCTCTTGAGATGAGCATTGGATGACCAATACGCGCCCGGATTTTCGCGGGTGTCATTCCATTTTTCTGGATTTTCCATTTTCTGGTCCAGATTTGCCGTCATGCAACTGGATTATCGCTAAACGCGAGTTAAATAACAGTCAACTACCGTTTTTCCTCTAATAATCACCGGAATGAGGACCGGGATTCTAATAAGCGACGGGTGTGCGACACGTCCACAAAAGGAGCTTGCAAAAAAAGTATTAACGGAAAATCTAGGTCTATTACTGCCGTAACTTTAAGCGCCGGGTCTCCAGTATGCGCTGGTTCCTATTGAGCGCCAGGTCTGAGAGTTGTATCATCACAAGCCTAAACATTTCTTAGACGAAATACGGCACTTCTGAACGGTCTTAAATTCTCAATTTATATATGCTAACTGCACGACCCCTTTACAATTCATATACGTATACGTTTTAATGAACACAACTTATATTTCGTGATGTATCGACTTGTTTACCTACAAATGAACTGTATCAGCGACAGAAAACGAAACCTTTTACCAATCAAACAATGGGAGACAGTCGTTACGGGGAACATGAAGTTAGAAACGGATTCGGGATTCGGGATTCGTGTGTGTGTGTGTGTGTGTCTGTATGTGTGTGTGTGCGTGCGTGTATGCATGTATCTCTGCATGTATCTCTGCATGTATCTATGTATATGCATGCATCGATGTATGTATCTATGTATCTATGTATTTATGCATCTATGTATCTCTGAATATTTTTTTTTTCAGATTCGGGATTCAAATCTTAAAAAACATGAACACCCAAACCTACATTTTTCCATATTTCCGATTCAAGTTTGACTTGTCTTATATTCGGGTTTCGGTATCTGAATCCCGAATCTGAATAAAAATGTTTTCAGATTCGGGATGAATCTGTAAGCCTGGGTAACGTAAACGCTACGTAAACCTGGGTATCGTAAAAACATGAACAGCCAAACCTACATTTTTCCATATTTCAGCCTCAAGTTTGACTTTTCTGCATATTCGGGTTTCGGCATTCGAAAACCGAATCGGAATAACCAACAGTGTTAATATACATTATCTCACCCCTTCAAATGTACTAGGTGTTCCTTTGAGCCTGGGCATCTTGTACAGGTTTCCATTGTTGAACCTCATTCAAATCCCGAATCTGAATATTGTGTTCCAGATTTGGGATTCATTTTTGTCACTGAAATGTGTGTGTGTGTGTGCGTGCGTGTGTGCGCGCGCGTGTGTGCTCGCGTGTGTGTTAAAATTTTAAGTCACTCCCGCAATATTGCAGCCTTATGGTGTCTGATGGCAGGTTATATGTTTATTATAGATTTAGGTAAATTATGAAACTCCCTGAACAAAGGACACTGAAATAACTAATTTAATTCAAAACTAGTATTGAGCTGTAAAAATATTTATCTATGCATAACAATTGAATATAAAGGCTGGTTATATATTGCAGGCAGCAGAAGGTAGATCACCATGCTTGGGACCATGGGAGCTTAGAGTACTTTTGCTTCATGCATGGACCCAAGCTGGATTTACCTTGAATGCTTGGGACTTACGTACCCTCTCAGGAGGAGAATAATTTACGATACTTCAACACGTTTTGATGGTACAGCCACTAACCATTTAAGTTATTCGTCTAAACTACCAATGATGAAATATTTATCTTTTTACAAACCATTTATCAAATTATCTGGTACTTCTGTGTCTTTTAAAGGTCACGTGTAACCAAAAACCATAAACTCAAACATAATTAAAACTTGTTCATGACATTGCCGATTGTGAACAAAAAAACAAATAACAAAATTGTAAGTGTACAATCGCGAATCAAATGTGCAATATTTTGTAATTGGGTTTACATCCCTCGAAACGAAACATCTGTGAGATCAACCCAGTCAGAACGGGTGGATGTGTACTCTAGTGTATCGAAGTCTTTTCATTGCCTGGTTCATTTGCCGATACACTGACGGTTCATTGCGTGTGTATATAGAGACGATCTGTTTGACTGGCACTTTAGAAGTACGAGTATGGTGAGTTATAAGATAGTATGATTCTTTATGGGTGACAAATCATTTTATTGTATACGATGCGACGTTTCGATGTGGAATCTTGTACCGTTGTCAAGCAAGAGTTATGTTACGATTTGTAACTAAATGCTCTCTTCATTTGCGTTCAAACCGGTTAACAAATACCAAGAATTTGAACTACTGCGTGGCTGGAAACTGTCGTTCATCCGGGTAAAAAACAGGACTTGAAAAGGACAATCTAAGTTTGCCCCGTTTTACACTTGATCCAGTCTTCCAAGAAAAATGGATGCAGTTCGTTTGCAAACAACAAACATCATAACATATCATGTGTACAGGTATCACACCTGCCTGTCTGTGTAATTGCATAATGTGACAGAGATAGAAAGCGTATTTTGTTTATGGTGTATAGCCAGATGGGTGTTAAGTTCAAATTGCGTGGGGTCAGTGAGTGAAGTTCTGGACTGCATATTGTCATTAGCAGACAGACAGGCAAACACATAAGCGTCAATAGAACAGATATTGAGTTTTGTCTGTGATTGAGACTTCCTACTGATTGAGACTTCCTATCACTGTCAACATATTTTTTGTATCTTATGCATTGAAACATTTTAGTTTTCACATATGTCATATTTGGGATTACACTTTCTTATCAAAGTACAAATTCTAGTACTTGTTTGGTTGAGTCCCATCCGGGATTCGAATCCGCACCCTCAGAATCAGGCACCTAATCGCCAGCACACAAGGTCAGCCGCTTAACCACAATTATGGCACATGTTGACCACTTTCTAAAATGGATTTGTGTAATGTACATTTCTATATTTCAACATTGATTTGGAAATCTAGAAAAATAAGACAAAGAAAAACAATAAGCAGCGAAAGACAAAATCAGAATCTTAAAAAGATCCTAACCAAAGCAAAATTTACATTTAAGAAATTTACACTGAATTGTGTCCAAATGTAACAGAAATAACTGTGGAACATGTCAACATATTGTTGAAGGACTCCGTAACGTTCGCGAGACAAAACAGAGCTCTGACTGTTCTTCCAAAAATATAATATACTCAACTGAGAATGCAGTCGAGGAAAGTCAGTTTGAGTGTCATGTAGACGTGGCATGTTGCGTTCGTCAACAATATTCCAAATACACCGAATAATCGACAGACTGCGATCAACCTTTTCTACCCATCGTTGACACTATTTGATCCCCAACGTTCACGTGCATTGCAGGTTAACGGTGTATTCTGTGAAAATACACGCCGATATTGAAAATCAAATAATGTTAAATACGCCGTGAGGTAGTTTACGGATGGTGCGTTTTGTTGAGATGTATCAAGACATAAACCCCACAGTACCACAAACAGAGCAAACCATTTTGTAAAATGAATCACGGTTAATTCATTGCTACATGACATGGCAATTTTCATTATGCGTTTCTTTTTGGGAGAGTACTTATTGCATAACATGCACAGGCTGTAATTCAACGGTATATTGCTCAATCAGAAGATTTGAGAACACGGGTTCGTGTCCATAAACAACAAGTAAAGTGACCTGAAACCCGGTGTATCCCACTGAGTGAGCATCTAGATGTCTACCTACCTACCTACCTACACACACGCACGCACGCACGCACGCACGCACGCACGCACGCACGCACGCACACACGCACACACGCGCAGAATGCTATGCTGAATCTATAAAAGAAAAATCTGGAACGTGAACAGAAATTCAAATTCACGATTTGAGTCCAGAATGTGAAGAACAAATTCAGATTCGGGATTCCAATCCCCAATCCAACTTCATGTTGCTGTCGTTACGTCAGCTGTGGCCATGCGTCCAGGACCATTGATGAAAATATTTCTGATCCTTGAACATAGGATCGATTTTTCTCTTGCCAAACCTAGGTAGCGAGTTGTTCAAATGTGTCAATTATACATGTCTGTAAATAATATACTCTATAACCGACAATGCACCCTCACATTATATCATACCAAACTCTGACAAAATTCTTCAGTGTTTGAAAATATACACTCCTATTTCTTACAATGAAAGGATAAGCTGCGCTGTAAGTGACGTACTGTTGTTATGTCATCAACACTGACAGTGAAATGGTTATAGTGAGAGTGGAATCTTTGTGATTTTTGCGACGGAAACTTTGCGATATGTCAGAGTCTTTGATAAATAATCGTTTTATTGTGACAAATGATCCCACGAAATAATGTAAAAGTAACAGAAAGTGTTCCAGTGAGGGTGTATCATCTTTCATCATAAAGCATGTACTGATTTATCTGCAAAAAACCGTACTAATCACTTTCCATGAATTGGTCCAGTGTCACAAAACCTTTCTGATTACGAAATTGACGTAACGAAAACTTCGTTCATTCTCAATAATTCCCAATCCCAACATATAGCTGACGGTACAATTTGTCCAAGCTGATCAATGAATCGGATTTGGACCTAATGTTAGTAAATTGTAATTGAACTCTCTAGTAATATTGATTTTTTAGGTACCCAGGCCAATTATTACCTTCCCTTGTTGATACTAAAGTCACAAAGATTCTGTGACATATCGCAAAGTTTCTGTTGCAAAAATCACAAAGACTGCACTCTCACTGTAACCAAGTTTCCTACCAAAGAGCTAAACACACCAGGGGTACCGCCCTTCGATTATGACGTCACTGCACTCAACAAAATGATCACTTACTACAGAAAACGCCTCCTTGAACAGCTCCACGAGGACAGGTCATGATCTGAAAGGCTGCCACGATATTCGGTTCCTGTGGTTGACTCTGATTCGCAAGAGTAATTTGGAAGTCAGAGTAATCGCTGTCCCTCACCTCCCAGTTGGTGTCGTCAAGGTGCTTCCAAGCCTTCATGATGATGCCAAATTGTCCAGGAACTGGGCACGTGGTCATTGGGGGAAAAGGACGAATTAATGTCATTGGCCTGGCAAGTAAACACTCTGATAAATGTTCATTTCAAATATTCGGTCACTACTATCAGTTTCGCTGGATGACTCTGAGTGTTTAAATTTCTATTTTCTAAGTTTCAACGTTTCAAATCTTTCGCTAATGTTACTTTCGAATCAATTTTCACGCCTTCTAGAAACGGTGTGAAAGTGGTCAATCTACTTGATTTCCAATACAGGTTTTTACATGGTATTATCTACACTAAAATGAAGTAATTTAACTGAAACTTGCTGACAGTTCTGTTTGCTGTTTTTTGTAACGAGTGAATGAAAATATTTGTGAGTGAGTGAGTTTAGTTTTACGCCGCACGTGTCTGGAACAGAGAATCAAAAACCTGTGATCAACAACACGAGAATCGATCTCCACAATTGGGAACCGATGACATGTGTCAACCCAGTCAGCGAGCCTAACCACTCTTAAAAGCAGAGTCGCCTTTTATGGCAAGCATGGGTTGCTAAGACCTATTCTACCCCGGACCTTCACGACGGGTTAGAATATTTGTCATGTTTATTTGGGATGTAGAGAAACACAAATGTTCTGGAATGAACTTGAAGCCTGGATGAATAACAATATTGAGAATGCAACTAAAACAGAATACATTGGCTGGTTTGGAACATTATACACAGATAGATTACTAAACCATATTATCCTAGCTGCCAAAAATGTATCTATTTATGTGGGATCATGTTTGTTTTGAGAGAACGTTTCAATGTGGAAAAGTTCATTGCAATTAAGAGCCTCTAAAGTCATGACAGAAACTGTAGATCCATATTCCCAACAATGAAAATAGTCTCTATAACGGATCTGATGATTTTTATGGGCTTGCATGTACAATGTATGTGAATGACGTGATAGTGGGTATAGACTGTACGTCACCAGAGAGAATTGCAGCACCTTCAAGAACTATGCCCACGTCTTAACCGGCCGACACACAAAGTTTAGGCCCTGATGGATCTGATGATTTTTATGGGCTTGCATGTACAATGTATGTGAATGACGTGATAGTGGGTATAGACTGTACATCACCAGAGAGAATTGCAGCACCTTCAAGAACTATGCCCACGTCTTAACCGGCCGACACACAAAGTTTAGGCCCGACTTTACGGTGTTCATCAATTGGAAGCCATTTTATAAAGACTTGATTAAATCTAATCCCATTATACGACCTTTTCTCACCTTCAACTGCCATTGACGGTCTTTTATATGGATACACCGTAAGAGTGTCGTTAGAAACAGACAATTCCAACTCCCTGTGATCCACCGTTGTTACCTCATCGCTGAAGTGGGTGAAAACATTCCAGGTTGCGAACAGTGGGGACAGGTACGCCATCACTGTAGATGTTTGATAATTATTATGTACATGTGGCTCTAATCACAGGCGTGGGAAGTGGTGGCAGGGGGAAGAGGGGGGAGGAAGGCGTCAGTCCTCCTTCTTCCCACCTCCTAAAAGAAACATATGGGGAGAGGGAAGGTTGGAAATCGTTTTAGGGACCAAAATAGAGATTAAAACATGAATTCATCCTCTGGTTGAAAAAATAGCATGATCAAAAAATTTCTTCTAATTAGGATAGAATCCAACTTTTGTAATTCTTGTCACTCAAAAGTGAAAGTGGGGGCAGTCATGCTGACACTGCTATTAACAGCCAGCATGGCTAAACAGTCGATCTAGCTAAAACAAACATATGTGTTGCCTGAATAATGTAGTACTTAAGTGTCAGCTGAGGCAAACACTGACACCCTAATGCTGTACAGAAAAGGACAATTGATGCTTCTGGACAATCATAATGTAAGTAAAACTCATCAAGCTGAAACTCGAGACTACAAATGTACCTTGCTTGTTCTTTTGCAGTTTATAAACATCAATTCTGTCTCGTTGTATGGTCCTTTGAACCGTTAGAGTGCCATAATATACTCCACCATACTTCCTACAGAGTCGCACATAGTCACTGCACTTGAAAGTACCAACGACAGTGGAACAGGTTTGATTTTTAGCACAGCTGAAATTGCTTCCCACTTTGCTCAGTGCTGAGCTGATGTCATGGCTGTCGACTGAGTTCCCAAATACCACAGTATAGTTGATTCCAACCGCAATAGGGGTGACTGGTTCTGAATGAACAACGGGACACTTCAATAATTGGTCAGTGAGTTAACTTAGCTGCCTTTAGCAATATTGTATCTTTAGGGAGAATCAGACCCGTTGATATAGTATTTGTAGGACTCTGGCCAAATTCCCAACACAAAACTAACTAACTTACCGAATTTGTATACACAAACGTAGTAGGCAGAAGAAAGCAAACACCGTTATTATTGACTGATCAAATCAAAGTGAGTGAGTGAGTGAGTTTAGTTTTACGCCGCACTCAGCAATATTACAGCTATATGGCGGCGGTCTGTAAATAATCGAGTCTGGACCAGACAATCCAGTGATCAACAACATGAGCATCGATCTGCGCAATTGGGAACCGATGACACGCGTCAACCAAGTCAACGAGCCTGACCACCCGATCCCGTTAGTCGCCTCTTACGACAAACTGAGTCGCCTTTTATGGCAAGCATGGGTTGCTGAAGGCCCATTCTACCCCGGGACCTTCACGGGTCTCAAATCAAAGCAAAACATACAATCATTATGGAACATGGCCAATCGACTTTGCCCACTGTAACCTACGACGATGTCCCTTGTTCACCACGATGTTCCTGGATTTCCAAGCAAAGGACGTCGAGCTCTGATGCCCGCTGCAAGTAGACGTCTTAGCACGGTATGTTAACTAATGACATGTTCCAGACCCGTTGCCACCGTTTCAGTCGCCGTGATGAACCGGTTGCGCAGATACCATTTCTCGACAAGCATTTTGCAAAATCTTCTAGATGCACGTATTGACATTTTTCGCAAATTCACGTGCTTCTACACGTTTAAGAGAATGATTAGTACCTGTCTGGGCGGACCGAAAATACAAAATTGAAGTGTTCACTTTCTTTTGCCCGTGAGTTTATAATATCCATTCAAAATATCCTGGTCAAAGAGAAGCCTTAACATGGGCATGGTACTGTGTGTTTTGTGGGTAGCCATGTATCTCAGTGCCACAAAACCGTGGTCCCAAGAAAGATACAACAAACGGGGAAATCTGTATGTGTAGAATCCAAAAATACCCAATGAATATCCTGGTCCCAGAGAAGGTACTAACACATATGGTAGTGCATTTTGTTGGCAGCCATGCACCCTAAATTCAACTACAGACAAACCCCTGCTCCCAGCGAAGGTATAACATCTGGGAAATATGTGTGTGTAAAATCCCAAAATACCCTGGTAACAGAGAAGGCTTAACTTGGACATGCTACAGAGCATTTGGTACGCAGCCATATACCCCGACTGCCGCTTTAGACAAAGCCCTGGTCCAAACGAGGGTACAACATAGAGGGATATTTGCCCAACCAACCTGTACAAGATACAGTGCGTTTTGTTGGTCTCCATGTGCCCTCCTTGCAGGTGTAGACAAATGGCTTTTCTGGAAAAACTAAACCCATTCCACATTCCACGTTGCAGGTAATCGATCCGACTTCTTTATCGCAGGTTTTTATGATACCCTTTCCAACGATAAGGTCTTGTGCAAGACATTCTGTAAAAGTCGGAAAACGTGTGCTCCTTTTATTTCGAGACTTTTATGCCTACACCATGGAAGACTAGACTGAGAATAAACTGATGTACAACTTTCAATATGTAATGGTGCTATTATTTGAAGGAACATATACAGATTCAGTGAGCACTTACACTTACAAATACTACTGGAATAAAGTAACTATGTATTATTTTTCTATTTTGCCATTTTAAATCCCAAAAGATAATAACATGATTTTTGGTGTGTTTTTTTATTCACTGTTTAACTGTTGGTAGGGTACTTTAGAAATCTTTTATGATTTCACACTAGGCATAGTGGCAAGCACTAACATGAAAATAAAAGCAAAGACGTCTTTGAGAGGTACCTGGACACATCTGCCTTTGGCAGGGTGTCGTTTCTATTCCATGGCCATCACATGGCTTTCCACCAATGTCGGGGAAAGGGCTGTCGCAGTAACGATGCCTTGTCCTCGTGCCGTTACCACAGCTTACTGAGCATGGTCCCCAGTCCATCCATCCACCCCAGCCGCCATCAGCTGCAATGAGTGAGCAGGTGAGCACTGTTTTACGCCGCTGTTAGGTAAAAGGTTAAGGTCAACACCGAACACGCCATAAGCCCTGCTCCTTGCAATAGGTACCATATGCTCAACAGTATGATGCGAGAAAAACATGGCATGTTATTACTAGAGAAATCAACTCCATCTAAGTGACCTACCTATCTTGTCTCTGCACAGACCTCCTCTGTATCCTGGAAAACATTCACACCGATATCCGTATGAGGTCACAAGACACGTAGAATTGTTGCTGCATATGTTATCTTTACATAAATCAGGAGGCACGTCACATTTGGTACCAGAGTAACCTCCCCTGCACACGCATCTGAAAGTACTTCCGGTAGGGATACAGACGTTGTCTCCGCAAGGTTGACTGAGGCAGACATCGGGCTCTGCCAATGAATACAGAGTTCAAAAATCTCATTTGTAACATATGTTATAAGAAGCGGCATCAGGTGCCCACCAATTTCGTATTGATGCACCATGACTGTAAATAACATGTACGTCACCTAAACGATCTTCGCGCGTAGAGGGAAACTCATAATTCCAACCGTAAAACCACGGATAAAGGAATTATTATATTCTGACCTCCCAACCATTCTAACGTCAAGAAAGATTTATTGGTTGCTGGGTTTGTAGCTGAATTTCGCAACATTCCAGCTATATGGCGGAGGTCAATAAATAACTGAGTCGGGGAATGACACTTCAGTGATCAACATCCTCGTCAACATCGATCTGGGACACTATGATATGTGTCAACCAAGTCAGCCTGACCACCCGATCCCGATAGTCGCTCCTTACGACAAGCATAGTGGCCTTTTATGGCAAGCATGGGTTTGCTGAAGGCCTATACTACCCCGGGACAACACTATATACAAAAGAAGTTTTAATGAAGTAAAGTGCTTTGTTATACTGTAGTAAAAGGTGTTATTTGACACCCATATCTCCTAACACAGCTATGATTATTATTTTGTTTATGTCTCATTGTTGTCCTTGTTATTTTTATCGTATGTTGTTTTTAGGTTGGACAGAATAGAATAAAATGCCACAGAAAGGGGTAGGGTGATCCTGGCGCGGCAGATTGAGCACAGGTAACCTTGTCCCATCCACACTCACAGCATCCCAAGGAGTTTCTACAGAGTTGCTCTTAGCCCGGTGATTTTCTTTGGAATAGCCCAAGACTTTGAAAATTGATAACTTTGTCATGCTAATAATGAATACTATCGTAAAATAATACATTATGATGATGCCTGGTTTCGAACCTGCAACTTTTCGCTTATTCGTCTAGCGGTTTTATCCATTTGGCCACGAAGGATGGCTAAGCAGAATGAGATTGTTTGTCAGTATAAAAGATATGTTTCTCACGAGATGTGAGTGCGGGCTGTGAACGTGCAGGACTCGGGTAGCCGCCTGCAGAGCACGTGCATTGCACTATTCCTGGCTTGTGGTAATATTTCGACCAAGACGTTCCGGAAATGTTAGTAAGTTTGGAGTTACGTTTGGAGAGATTTCATACTTGTACCTACTCATGCAAGTGCTGGGTACAACCTCCAGCACCTTGTCTACAGCAGTCATATCTTCCTGCACCAGGGAAAAGAGAGAATCCTGACTGTACGAACTGCACGTTGTAGACATGTTCTTCGCGGCCTCCGAACTGGCTGACGGGAGGAAGTTTAGGTCTCGTAGATACATGTCTGAAAGAGCATTGCAATCGGAAACCATAAGAACCTTAAGTAATCCGCGAGTGAGTTGGTATTGCCTTTAGCAATAAACCTGCAACATCACGGTGGAGGGACACAAGAAATAGCCTTCTGATATTGTACCCATGTGGGAATCGAACCCGGGTCTTCAGCGTGACGACTGGACGCTGTAACCACTAGACTACTCCATCCCCATGTGACACTTCACTAATCAAATGAGATCTCTCATATACTGGACAAAGTAAGTTAAGGATATTAGTATTTTTTATGACTGATATTCTATCAGTGTGCTAATGAATAAATACATCATTATTCTACAAATATCCCTAACTATTTTTGCAAAGTATATGTGTCAGCAATAACCATTTTGAACCATCCCAACGCTGGCAGCCACTTTCTTGTGTGGTCCGGTGGTTGTGGTTATTGTGTGGTTATATACATACCAACGCCATTTAGCTTAACACTGCGCAGTGTGGTGTTGAACAAACACACAAAAAGAACACAGCTCACATGCATGTCCTCTTATTGTAATTTCCATCACAGATGGTGTTGAAGAGGGGCAGACTTGGGCTTCTTGAAATGTCGCATCTGCAACGGCTGTTCCTCCGACGTACACCGTGAGCGTCGGGTGAGACCATGTCACTGCCACATGAACCCACTTGCTCTCCACAGCATTCTCAACGTGCAAATCATCCCTGAGATGAAAGGAAACACGTTTAACTTTTGAAATAAGTCTTGTTACTCGCCTGCAACTGATTTGAAACCTCCTACTTTTCCTTCAAAGTCTACAGAGAGATTGATTCCCCGTGGGGTCCTCTCTGCAACCCCCACCCCACCTTCCCTCCGTCCCTATCTCAGTCACAGGGATCTTCGTTACAACCGTCGAAGAATCAGCCCTCTCAGCTGCCCTTTTCCAACCTCTCTACTGGTGCCGCGAAGGTGATGCCATCTTCACCACCAACGACCAACATCCTAGAATCAAGTTCCCCAAGGAAGAAGAGACCGTCCACCAACTCCCCTTCCTTAATGTCTCCCTGCAATCCAGAGACCATGGATTCAAGACTTCCGGCTATTGCGAGCCCACACACCGACCACAACATCCACTACAACTCCTGTCATTCACCCCAGAGCAAGCAAGCCATCGTAGTCACCCTAATCAGACGTGCCAAGTCCATCTGCCACCCAGACGCCCTCACCACAAACTACAACATCCAAAGGTCACACTGACATCTCTCAACGGATACACTGTGGACCATGTCAGCATGACCATCAGCAAGATTTTTTAAGGTATTAGCACTGATATTAAAAGTGAACGGGTGCACACACAATATTTCTTAGAATGAAATATCCAATGTTACCTCTCTCTCAGGATCACTCGAATGTCGGAAGAAACATATATATCTAGGGCCGTCCCAATGGTAGGGCTGTACACCTGGAACTTGATCCCACCGTACTCTGGATTTACGAGTTTGATCCAGACGGAGAACGTAAAGTCGCAAATTCGAGATGGTTTCATGCCTTCCAAGGGCACTGTAATCGGTCCTCGCAACAGGAAGTCGAATGCTGGAACATACACATTAGAACATGATATTGTGCGTGTCATTAAAAAGACCATAATACAGCAACATTTGCAAGAATTATTCGTGTCAATCCTCTTAGCCATCCAACGTTATACTGGTTGGCAAACCACATTTGAAACTATTTGGTTGTAAGTATTATGGCACTCCTCGATGCCGAAGTTGCCATTATTAGACTGTGGGGTGTGGAGTAGCCTAGTGGTTAAAGCGTTTGCTCGTTTGCCGATGACCTGGGTTCCAGTTCCCACATGGGTACAACGAGTAAAGCCCATTTCTCGTGTCCCTTTCTGTGATATTGCTTACCAACACACTGTTTCGTTGAGTTTGCCCCTTCCTCCTCCGTGGTTGTACCAACTGGACATGGGATACATTCCCTCTTGTTACTCTCATGTTGGTAAGACTTTACTGGGCATTTGAAACATGGAACCACACCGTTGTTGGAATATGTTCCGGGACCGCACATTTCTGAAACGAGCACACTCACTTTTATTCAAATATGTATCTTATGCACACACATTTGAGCACTCCAAAGACTCATGGTAGGGACGAGACGTGTGTCATTAAGGTGGCTGATGAACTTATCTAAAGTATTGTAAGTAAAGTATTGCATCTTTGGTGCAGCAATTGAGAACATAAAGAGTGAGTAAGTGAGTAAGCACTGAGCAATATCCCAGATATATGGCGGCGGTCTGTAAATAATCAAGTCTGGACCAGGCAATCCTGTGATTAACAGCATGAACAATCGACGCAACTGGGATACACGTGTCAATCAGTCAGCGAGCTTGACCACCTGACCCCGTTAGTGGCCACTTGCGAGAAGCATGAGTTACTGAAGATCAATTCCAACTCGGATCTTAGCAGGTGAGAGCATAAAGAAGGATGTCCAAAGTATAACACTCCAATCTAAGGATACACGTACAATCAATTCATCATGAGACTGTCTGATGATGCAGATGCGATGTGGAGGGTGATGTTGATAAAGGATACCTACCTTCACAGGACGAAACGTCTACATTAGCAAGAGTGACGGTGGTGTTGCCATGAGGACATTCAGAACAGCTGGTCTGTCCCTCCTGGCTCTGATACAGCCCGTAGCCGCACGCAATGCATTCATCCCTTGTAGAATTGTGATAGGACCCCACTGGACACGGCGCTACAAAGTACATGAGGTATGTTTTAAAGGGACATACTGTTACGGGGATCCAGGTTTGAATAGGGTGCAAAACCCAATGACTTGGTTCGTCTGGTTTGTTGTTCAATGCTGCACTCGTCAATGTTCCAACTATAGCTAAAATCTCATTGATATTACTTGTCCGGAACATCAAAATAAACACTTCGGTTAAAATCTACAGTAATGTGGTTTCATGTTTTGCACTTGCAAAACGCACTCAGCAATATTCCAGCTATATGGTGGCGGTGTGTAAATAATCGAGGCTGGACTAGACAATTCAGCGATCAACAGCATGAACATCAATCTATGCATCTGGGATGCTTCACAACCAGGTCTTCTGGTATGATGTGGTGTGGGATCGAACCCGTTACCTTCCGTCTCTCTAACTCTAACCATTACACCATGACGATCACTTTGTTGTAATGAGTCCTGAAAATAGGACAACATAAATCAAACCTGCATACCACACGAATCTTTATGGAAGTATCCGATCTTGTATCCAGGTCGACAGATAGGAATTGTGTCCCTCACTCGTGCTCTCCTAGCCCTGATCAGTCTCCCACCAGCACGGAAGCGTGTTTTAGCTACTCGTCTGGCAATGGTTTTAAGTTTAAAGGAGGAGGATCTCATGTGTGTAGCAAATTCACGGTTATGGATATTGTCATTTAGTACTACTATATCAAACACGATGTAACTTAGCCGCTTGCTGTGCCTTCCTCTGGACCTTCTTCGACCGTACCGAGTTCTACGCTTGCGACGAATTAGCCAATCTGCGCCATCTGTTCGGTCTCCACATTTGACCTTAACATTGGCTACTGTACAGTGGTCTTTGTTAGGACAGAGATTGTCCCTGAATACTACTTTAAGGAAGTTCCCCTTTATTTCATCATGAGCATTTTCACATGCACCCTCGAAATAATAGTACTCCGTCATGCTCAATTTTTCGCCATGTTCACGCCCTGCCAAAAGAAGAATAGACTTGAGTCAGTGTGGAAAGTGATGCACAAGGACCCACACCGATACAGGTGTTGCAAGAGCAGATACAAGAGCTCTCGCTGTAGCTGTCAGGCAATATATAGCCTAAAGACCCCGTGTATAGAACACAACGGATTACAAAACATAGAAATAATTTTTGTACATACCAGATAAATATGATGGCAAATGATATACAGATAGTTGCAGAAATGCAACGATATTAAATCCAAAGAGAGAACAGAACTTGTTCTAAATACAACTGTAAAAAGATTTTCCTGCATGCTTACCTTTTGTGTAATAGGAATGAACGGATATAGAGTACAAGTGTCTGATGCATTCATCTCTAAAACAATTACAGACACAAATATAGGAGAATTCATCTCCAATATCCTATTAATCCTTTGGATTACAGATTGGACGGATTCTGTCGTACGATCGTACTCTACCAATTTTAAACCCCGGAACTTTGCCCACCACAGTTTTAACAGGGGAAGACCTTTGCCTACAGTAAAGCTTTTTGCCTATCTCAATACTCACCTTACTACTCAAACACCTTAATACTCTGCTCTGGATATTGCACTTCGCAAAAGCCGGATAAAGTATATATGGTTGATCTCATTAGCATTAACTGCAGTGCTGCATATCTGCATTTCATTACAAGAATGAACATGTAAACAATAACAGAAGTGGTAAAAAAAGCGTTTAACGTTGTAATTTGGGGTAAATAGACCCAAAGACGGCCATATTGTTTTTTATGACGTCATCACACCAGAATGTGACCTTTTAGTAACCTTAACGATTTTGACAGTTAATTTGAACCCTTAAGACGTCTGTGTTTTTTCCATGAATTTTTCATAATTTGAAGGCATGCGTGGTACCTTTTGTAGGAAGATCAAGACACTAAAATTGACCGCACCTGAGCATTACCGTTGACTTCACCAAGATGTGTACCCAATTTATACAAAGGCGTTTATTCCGGCTTTTCATTTCGTAATGATGTCACAACTGTTTGTTTCAGTTTTAAAACTGAAAATGGTTAATTAAAGTTTACAGATCCAGTGATCCAGTGATGAGATAGACAAAATACAGGTTCAATAGTTGGTGAAGATCTGATCCAAATTGCAAAATCCCTCAGTAGAAGCTGTGATATCATAAACGATTTTATAGTTGTTGTGACACCAAAGTTAAACCATGTGTTCAATGGGGTTGGCCATGGGAGCTCATTATCAAACGACCGAGAGGTATTTGGAGCAGGTATCATCAGATACAGGAAGATTTTATTTCAAACATGCACACCTGTATAGAGGACGTCACCGAGCATGAGATCACACTTATTCATATCTTCACCTAGTGTTTGTTTGACCGAATCATTCAAACGCCCTTTCAGTTTTTTTGGGAATCAATGAAGACAGCTGGTGAGAAGCAAGCAAACCATATCAGTGGAAATGATCAAACTGTGCTATTCAATATTTCTGGATATATTGTCCCTGCTATGCATAAAAAGAAAACAAAAGGTTGTCAAAACATGAAGGATGTCATCAATTGGCCCTTATTTGTGAAAAGTTCTGTTTGAGAGAGTAAACTGATGGATTGTCATTTGAGCCTCCTTTAAGTCTATGTTGTCCAAACTGTTCTTCTAAAGGGTCCCGATTAAATCGATGAACAAATTCTGCAGATATTCTCAGTCCTTATAGTGTTTGATGGCTGAGCATCGTCCGTTTCCTCAGTATGGAAGTAAATTGCCCAGGCTGTTGTATAACACAATATTCCCAGGTCTTAAAAAAATTTAAGAAGTCATTAAGAAGTTCCAGTCTGGGGTCACGAATACTACGGTACTCTTTCTTATCATGGTTCCAACTTCTGTTTCCTTGAGTTCAGACAATAGAAAATCGGTTGATATGTCTAGTTAGGTTTACGGTTTCATTGACTGGGTCTCCATACAGTTCCCCCAAAGCATTTGCAACAGAGCTACTAAACATCTGTGCAGCTAAGTTGACTTTCATGGCTGTGTATGGTGACAAATCTATATGGTCTCGAGTAAGCTTGTATGTCTTGCAAAACAAGGCGTTTCCCTACATGTTCTTCATACAACCTCACAACCCCAGTCTAACTGATGTCACGGCCATCCTTCCTTCTCTGATCTTTTTGTGGGATCCTGAATTGGAAAAAACAGTTTCTGGTGGTTTTGATAAGATGAGGAACATCTGAAATGACGTACAGCTTCTTTGGTGGACAACAGAGATTCCACGTCCAGTAGAAATTATTCAGCTGAGGTACGTAGTGAAGGCTAAAGAACCTGTGGTTGGATGAAGCGCCATCACGGGTTATAAACAGCGAGTTCAATCCAATCGTTTCTAAATTAATAAGACCCGTGAAGGTCCCGGGGTAGAATAGGCCTTCAGCAAACCATGCTTGCCATAAAAGGCGACTCAGCTTGTCGTAAGAGGCGACTAACGGGATTGGGTGGTCAGGCTCGCTGACGTGGTTGACGCATGTCATCGGTTCCCAATTGCGCAGATCGATGCTCATGTTGTTGATCACTGGATTGTCTGGTCCAGACTCGATTATTTACAGACCGCCGCCATATAGCTGTAATATTGCTGAGCGGGGCGTAAACCTAAACTCACTCACTCACTCTAAATTAATAACAGGTTTCCAATGTGTAGGAAATAAGTAATCAGTGCTTACACCTCTAGTGGCAAAGGCTTGATATGCGTATTTCAAAACTGTCGCAATACCACGGATCATGAGGAATAACATGGTATTTGCTAGTTGAGGTTCATGGCCTGCAACAACCTCCTCTATACACAAGCAAATCATTGCTAACTCTGTCAAGATCAACATAACCAACCAGTGTTTTGTCTCATACAATACCTTCAGACATTTTTACTTCATCCTGAAGAATGCCAACATTCCAAGTGACTGACATATCTTCTCCTTTTAAGTGTTTTGAATAACTAGAATCGAAACCAAGTGAACTTGGAAGAGCATGTGAACAATCATACAGTGTCCGTTTGCTTGATAAGTCAATAGAGCCTGACTTGTCGGCGACGTAATAAGCCCTTCGTCTCATCACGTAGACACGATTTTATGACCACTGGATGCCATCTCATAGCGCGTCACTGTATTTCTGTATAGGTCACTGTATTTCTTTCTGCTGCTTCCAGAAAAGTCTCTGAATAGATGTTTCATCAGGGTAATTATGTGATACTTCATCCGAGTGTTCCATCAAGAGTTTCTGAAAGTCTGAGTTAGATGAAGCACTTAGGTTAAGATCTTTCTGAGTAATATTCGTGGTTATGGTTTTCCTTAAACGACCCGTTTCAAGCTGAATAGAATTTCGACAACTTTTCATCATTAGGTACTTTTCTATGACTTTGTGCCTCGACATGTGAGTCGTGTGCCTGAATGCATTTGGTTTCTGTTTTTGTGGGTAGAAAGGCTGTCTCTCCTGGCATTTGCTTGGAGTACTGCAGTGGCTACAATGAATGAATGTCATCAATTATGTAAGTACAAAGAGTGAAGTTGTCGACATAAGTTTTCAGAACATCTGCACTGATCACATAACTTGGTAGAAAAGCTTTTTTGATGGTTTCAAACGAAGGGCATATCAAAGTGAAATGATAGGGACCTTTGATTTCATACCGATCATATTGTAAACAGACATGTTGCTCATGTGGCATATTTGATATCAAAGCTCTCTCTTCAGAATTGCATGTCCAACTCTTGCAAGAGCAAACGGGCACGCAAAAAAGTGCAGAGTGTTATAGGTATTTTTTACATCAAGTGTTATTTTGTATATTGAGTAATTATCATATCTTGAGTAATGGTTAAAACGTCCTGCCAATGTTGAGAACTGGTATCTTTTAAAGTCATGAACAAAATATTTCGTGAAACCAACATCTTTTGAAGCCCAAGCATACCCCATTCCAACAGTAGGTTTTTAACGTCTCTGCACCACACGTGTCGACGTATACTGTCCAGATTATACAACGTATGATATGCCTCACGTGATAGTCGATGAGTGAGTAAGATATTTTAAAGTCACATCGAAACTATTTCAGCCATATCGTGACGATAAAAACATGAGTATTATAAAGATTATGTATTATATCATACAACCTGTCAGTAGTCGACGAGATCTGACATATGAGATGAGATGAAGGAATCTGATACAGTCTAGATGCATCTGACGTCACTATCCATCTGCGGCTCTCTCCAATGATCACAACGTTTGGTTAATTGTACAGTGTAGGGTTTACAAGATAGATATTGATCTCTTTGCCCATGTAAAGCCATTCTTCCCCCTTTTCTGAAGACGACTACCTTTGCCTTCTGTAGTAAGTGATAGGCCCATGTTTTACAGAATGTAGATAGAATGTTAAGCTGTTGTTGGAGACCTTTGACCCTGTCTGATATCAGCATTCTTCAGTACATGTCGTAATGTTGTCTTCAGCAAACAATACCTTTACATTGCCGCCATAATATCATAGCAGCTAGTCCATTTATTAGCAGAGACAAAAGGATCGGACTAAGAACACATCCTTGTTTGAGACTCCAAAATCAAAGACCTGCATGTACGATCCTCAACTACATCTAACAGTAGCTGATACTCGTTAATACATAGATTCAATGACGTGAAGTATTTTCCCACCCCGGTTGATGGTTCGTAGTACATTCATTAGTTTTGTTCTGTTGGTAGAATTAATCAAATGCTTTCTTAAAGTCAATTAGAGCAGCACATAAGCATCCTTTTCTGTCACTAAGACTTCATAAGGTTTTATGAACTTAATACATGATAACACATTTTCCATTATGAACAAAATAATGTGAACTGTCTTTTCGAATAGTCATTCAGAACCAGAGGCTATACTAATGAGTTCAAATACAGGATTGGTCAAATTTCTCAAGGGCCTGTTATTAACAAGAAGTTGACATCCACAAATCTGGCATTTCTTAATAGACTGGTCCATTTGAAGGCACTTAATTCCTCATAAACACATGAAACCATTCAAACCCACAAAGGTTAAACAATTGATGGAATATTTGAAACGTTTGGAGCCACTTATAAAGACCCTTCCACATGTAAAATATAATATGAAACTAACAGAAATAAAGGTGACTTTGGCACTTTTAGAGCATTTTTAGAGAAAGGGAGCTAAATCTGGATGACCCAATATATTAAGGAATCTGAACCATTTCGCGATAATTGTCTCGAGAGATACTGCAGTGATATGTACTGATTTACCAGTAATCCTGCACAGCCCTACTGCAATCGTTAATATTCCAGATATGGAAAATAAATGCAACGAGCTTCTGTGTTGTTTCTTGTGCCAAATCACAATTCGTTAAGATTGAATTCTGATGACAGTGATGGGTGTCATGGGCCCACATGTTCCCACACCTAGAATGAACTCCGGGTATACATTTGATCATGGAACTGAGTCATAACGTCATAAACAAAATAGAGTATATTACTATCAAAAACTTCTAAGGTCAGCCACCTTGACCGGAAGGGGACTCATTCAAAAGTGGCGTGTAGCTTAGGTGTTCACAATTAACTGTGAAAACCGATCACAAATTTGTGTGATGACGTCATTAAAGCAAAATGGCCGACTTTAGGTCTATTTACCCAACCTTACAAGAGATTGATTGCTATAAGTATACTAAAGGGTTGAAGAAAGTAGTACGTTCTATGGGAATGTTCCCAAAGAAGAGGGTTTAACTGTAAAGGAGGTTCCACTGAAACGATGATATGTGAACATAAACCGAATGTCCTAGATCAACAGGCATTGCATTGTTACATGACATGGTTAAATATCGAGGCAAAACACAGAAATAAAATCAAACTGGATCAGTCATCATGCCGTCCATGCAAAAGAATATCCGCTGGGATCCTTTCTTACAATCAGAATAGAACTGCGGGGAATATGTTGAAATAACGGCATTTGGTGGGCACCCACCGTTCTTACTGTTACAAGATCCGTTCTAACAATCCCAAATTAGACAACTCTTACGACTGCCAACAGCTGTGGCAGCCAAGCATGGTTCTACACTTGGTCCGGTACATATGTGACAGTCGCAGTTTGGAATAAGAACTAGTAACATACACCGGTCACCGGAAATCTTGTACCGGAAGTAAGCTGGGCCCCGTCTGGTATATTGCAAGTTGGCGCATGCAAAGGGAGACGGGAAGCAGCGTAGTACTGAAAGTCGCGAGACTTGCAGGCCCTCTTAAGCTCTGGGTCCATGTAAACGCAAATGAAGATGTAAATGAAGAGGACAATGAATAATAACTTACAGCTGCAGTCAGGAACGGTATCTGGAAACCAGACTCCCGAGTCCATGCCACAAACATACTTGCGTTCGAACTTGGCAGTATTTGGAATGTCATAATCTTCCTCACACTGAATCTGGCACAGGGAACCCTTTGTCCAGGTGTCACATACCAGTGCTCCATTGTTTGGAGCACGAAGGGATGTACAGTTGTGCACTGAAACATGAGTGCATAAAATATTGCTTATGCAAAATCAATAACCCGATATATCAATAACTTATAACTATATAGTCACAGAAACGAATAAAGGAATACATTAAAGTACATATATGTATTGTACTGTGTATCATATGTATTGCACTGTGAGTGAAACTCTGGAATATATATAGGAACACCTTCAATCGTTTCCATGAATATATGTAACTATAGATCTGTTCCAGATTATAATCCGGGTTAGATCTGGTCTTAGGCAACCCACGCTTATCGTAAGATCAGCCGCTAACATGATCAGGTTTGCTGACTTTGATTACAGATGTTTCCCGGTAGATATTCATTATGTCCTCTGGTTCAGACTCGTTTATTTACAGGCCGCCGCCCTATATACTGTTGAGTGCGGCGTTAAGCAAGAAAGAAAATCAACTGTAGAAAATAAATTACTGTAGATCTGAACCAAAATTTACTTTCATTTTTTCTCCACAAGGAACAATTATATTATTTGGAAATATGCCACGAATCCTCTTACGGGAAAATAATATACTCACCACGACAAGACGGTTTGTATGTATCTACATCTGTGCCATTATGCCAAGCCCAATACCCTTCGGTGGTATTTCCTTTCAATGTGCACGTGATGTACTGTTCACCTATCAGGTCAAGGGACAGTTCACAGGCCAGAACACAAGATTTCCCAACTGACATGCCGTCATCACAACTCGTTTGTAGGTATTTCACATTAAAATACGGATTCCTGCAGAAAACACCTGTGAAAAGAAAATTGTAACCTGGACCTTTGTGTTCTGTGTGACCTCGTGCAGAGAGACGTGGAAAAAATCCTGTAGGGATAGCTTCTTCCGAACGTCTTTGTGTAGGAGATAATACGCGGAACACCCCAGCACTTTAAGACTATTATGCGTAACAACAACTGGATTCGTCATCAAACCAACAAACAATAAACATGTGTTTTCTACACCAATATAGTTTGAGACTGTTTATACATAATGGTGTGTATTGACTGTTGTCTTTCTATTACGTACAACGAACAACAAACTCTTCAAACGGTTCTCATTAATATTGGTGGAATATTGCTAAAAGCGGCGAAGAACTCGCTCATGACATAATAACTATACATCAATGCTTACGTTGAACAACCACGATGAAAACACATGGTTCCGCCTGGTTCTGATTCGAATCAGTGGCTGTGAATTTGACCAAGGTTGCTCCAAGTTGGAAGCTACCCCCGCCCGGCAATGCTGTCACTGTGCTCTGTGGTTGAATTTTTTCGTTTGAATTATCCGATACCGTAATTACTGGCCATTCTACTTTAGTCACGAGTGCACCGTTTGATGCTCTGGTGATTGTCCCTTTGGGGCAGTTGTTAATCTGCGGTGCTTTCGTATCTTCAAAAGAAAGTGCATTAACTTGAACGTGAATGACACAAAAACACAAAATCTGCATATAGCTGATGATTCTCAATCAGGTCGGAGCAGCAAATATCTTATTTGTTTTATGTCCGGTTTTCAGAGGACGTGAAGAGAAATGGGTTGATTACATTCTGAATTAAGAACAAATACGGACGATCTCAGCAGGACCGAGTTACTACACTGATTTACCTTCACAGACTGCTTTATACGGCACCCATTGTTGCTTATTACTACATACAGAGGGACCCTGTGGGTTTGGAGTGTAGCCTTCCCGGGCGCAGTGTAGAAATCTTAACGAGTCGATATTTGTACCATCCGAGTATGTAAATTTTCCCCCGGGTGGATTTGCGGATCTGGAACATCGTTTGACTGAAAACAGAAGTAAAGCTTTTGAGTGAGTGAGTTTAGTTTTACACCGCACTCGGCAATATTCCAGCTATGGCATCTCTGTAAGGGTGTGTAATAATTCAGAATATTGTAAGCATAATAAAAATTCGAAATTTCTCAGTTCAATATTGTGTATGGCCGCCACGCGCATTCACCACTGCCAAACACTGTCTCCTCATCGACTGAATAATGCTTGTGAACACGTGGTTGGGGATTCTGCGCCATTGCTCTTGCAAGACAGCGCCAAGTTCCTGCAAATTCTGAGGTTGGTTCCTAAGCCTTCTCCCAAGTGCATCCCAAACGTGCTCTATTGGATTTAGGTCAGGAGACCTCGATGGCCAGTCCATGACGTTGATTCCAGGGTTTTGAAGGAAATTTCGTGTTGCACATTTGACAATCGTGGCAACGTACCCAGGTGTCACAGCCTATGGTACGACATTGGGGTGTAGCTGATGTGATATATACGTTTTGGTATCCTACACTCAGAAGTTATTGAACAGCTCACATTGACAGAAAGAGACCCACCTCATGGCAGTGAAAATGAATAAAATTGAGTATCGAGCTGTAATTAAGTTTTTAGTTCTTGAAGAAAACTCGGCGAAGAACATTGAAGAAAAGCTTTCAGCAGTTTATGGGAAGTCTTCCCCTTCATCTGCTACCATCAAACGATGGGTCAATGAATTTAAGGATGGTAGAGAGAGTCTTGAAGATGACCCCCGTCCAGGTCGCCCAACAACAAGCACTAGTCAGGAAAACATTGACAGAGTGCATAGACTTGTGCTGGAAAATCGTCGAATCACACTCCACGAGTTAGAGGAGACCACAGGCATTTCAAACGGATCCATCGAGACAATTCTTTATGAACATCTCGTCATGTCTTAGGTGTGCGCAAGATGGGTGCCAAGAATGCTTACAGATGAAATGAAGCAAACAAGGGTCACCGCAAGCAACTCCATGCTAACCAGATACAACAAGAAACCAGAAGATTTTCACTTTAGGTTGGTAACCTGTGATGAAACCTGGATCCACCACTATGATCCTGAGAGCACACAAGAATCCATGGAATGGAAACATTCTCCCAGGACCAAAAAGTTCAAAGCCTCCAGATCAGTGCAGAAGGTAATGGCGACAGTCTTCTGGGATAGCAAAGGCGCCATCCACATAGATTACTTATCGAAAGAAAGAACAATGAATGGGGAATATTACGCTAACTTGTTGAGGCAAGTGCGACAGTCAATCAAGGAGAAGCGACGGGGCAAGATCAGATCTGGTATTCTTCTACACCAAGACAATGCACCAGTCAGTTTGGTGACCTTGACCTTATTTTCAAGGTCACTATGACACTTTGAACCCTTTTCACACTCTTTACCATATCTCATGAACTATTTTATTTGATGTCTTCACATTTCGTGACAGCCGACATTTGATGAGTCTACATTAAGGGACTGAGCAAAGACCAGCCGATTTGTGTGACCTTGATCTAATTTTCAATATGACCACAACACTTTGTCTGCTTTCCGAACTTACGTTAACGCAATATTTCATAAAACATTGCAACCAATGTCCTCGCTTTTCTTGACAGCCTACATTGGGTGATTACCCAGACACCAGTCATTCCACGCATCTTGTGTATGAGCAAAAAGTAAATAGTAATGGATATGTTATAAATATTTCTTTCTCCTTTAGAAACGGGGGACATTGCCATGTTAGTGGCATGAACTTGTTGTGTCTGGTGTGCGTGCGTGCGTGCGTGTGTGAGTGTGTGTGTTTATCTAATGTAAAAAGAAAGACAAAACGTATATACCTTTACAAGTTGGACGTTTGCCCTCCCAACTGCCTTCTTCGTTGCAGGTTACGGTGTTACTTCCTTCAAGATTGAAACGTTCAAAACACGTGTACTGACACGTGCTCCCAGATTTATAGCCATCAGAACAAGAAGAGATGAAGCCATTGGGAGGCAGCGGTGGCATTGTGCAATATACCTCTGAAATGTAAGAATAGTCCAATAAATAGATGACAGACTGACATATTTATTCAGTATGAAGGCCGCTGGCCAAAAAGCATAAATATACTGACATATAAATTGTGCGCATTGTACAAAATACATCATAAAACCATGGCCAGTTCATATTAATTAATAATTATTGCCGTCGATACTTTGCTGGACATTGTGCAGATATAAGATCTTTCTCACATTAGTGATGTCTTGAGCTGTAATATCAGAAATACATGTAGTGTATTCTGCCGCAACTAATGATATTGTTCACAGATTAATAATATATCTTCTCCGTTTTCTACGTAATGCTGTCCTTGTCTTAAACAATGCTGGCATAATCTATCCTTACACAATACAGGCGTCCATTAGATGCATGTCTGTCATACCTCTTGATAAATATTACTGGGAGCTTTCAAATCGAGTTTTGTATTATGATATATGTCGTAAGTGTGGTCAAATTCATCTTTCATAACGCTTCATATTTTCAGGCATTTTCAACTTGTCCGTTTTGAAATTCCATTTGAAAGGGGCAGGTAAGAATTGAATGCGTGTTATTAATGATTACAACCGATCATGAGAACATTCTGATACTTGATATCTTGCATGCATGGGTGTTTATTGAAACCAGTGAAAAACGTAACAACATATTGCTCACCTTCCTTTACAAAATCCATTGAACATGAATCGGCATGTACTGTAACATCTGAAAATAAGTAACATTGATAATAAGCTGGTCATAAACGGTTATCGTAAATTTGTAGAAATATACTCTTCAAAAAACATAGCCTAGGGGAAACTGAACTTTCAGTTTGGTGGCACCCCTGAACGGCCACCTCCTCGTGGTGGGTGCTGGGTAACGCTAAGAGCCGTTCACCCCCGTCGTGGACCCGGTGGGTTATTTGGTCCACCAACCCGTTTCCCGTAGGTTGCTGCCCTGTGTCGGTGGAGGAAGGGATCCTGGTGGTTGAGGTCATGGGAGCAGGACCAGTGTTCCTATTGCTCAAAACACTACTTTGGCCCTGACTTCACCTAGACGGGTGGTTGAATGGGCCCGGTTCAACCAATCGGCTGGTCATGCTAAGCCCTGCATGTGTTAATGTTGCTATACAAATGTGAGAAATTATTGAAATATTTGTCTTAGCTTCATGATGATTCATTTGTATTTCGATTGCACAATTCCAATTTCGTAACTTGCCTAGAGTCCTATGTCCAGAAGGTATGTCCATGGGCCAATCAGGTGGAATAACTACGTTTGTATTATTCTGCATGAGTATATCATCCGGGTATCCTTGGTGCTGCAGGCTGGAAACCCGCCTGCTGTTAGCATTGTCCCTATGATACTCCATGGTGGGCGGGAGCTCGGATGATGAACCATATTACACTAACCATGGCTTATGAAATCCCACCAAAACAAAAACAAAACGTCCACTTGATATTAACCCTGTTGATGCTGACAACAGACCGTCTGCATCGATTGCGTATTGGCCGCGTTTCCTTGTGATGGAGACGCAAACAATCGGATGAGTATTGAATCTTTCTTGGACATTCCGGTCACGGTTTCTGCTCACAAAACCCTGAAGGCAAGTAAAGGTATCGTCAGAGATCGTGATCGACTGTTTGCTGATATGTCAGAACTTGACATAGCATCCGAAATGAAAGACCAAGGTGTGCTCTATGTAAAGCGTTTTTCAACCCGGAAAAATAATGAAACTATCCAAACAAACCTATCTGCTTTCCTTCTCTTCTCCAAATGCTCCTAAGTCAGTAAATGCAGTTACTGTAACATCCAAGTGGAGACATACATCCCCAACCCGCTCAGGTGTTTTAAATGCCAGAAATATGGACACGGTGTATCTACCTGTACATTGTCTGTTGTGTGTGCTCACTGTGGTGAGAAGACACACACAAAAGAAGATTGTGACAGTGATTTTTAAAAATGCAACAACTGTTCAGGCGACCATCCATCTTCTTCGAAACAGTGTCCAATTTGGAAAGAGGAAATGGCAATAAACAGTTTACCCAAAATATTTCTTTTTCTGAGGCCAAAAAAGTGGTGAAGCGATCTGACCTTACAGAAAGTTATGCTACAGTAGCAAACACATCATCTGTCTACAGCTCTAAAATAACAAAATCATCCACAAGCTGTCAAACTACCTTGACTCTCCACGGATGTTATACCTGCTATATCATCACAAACTGAGGAATCACTTCCTAGTGCATCCAAGTCTCCTTCTGATCATAAATAATCTTCTCAGTCATGCTCAGAATCTCAATCGACAGCTGATAGACAACAATTTGCTAAAAGTAAAACCCAAACCTAAGCCTGATGCTTCAAAACAACAAAGTGGCAGAGCCCCAAAAGTGTCACAACAGAGAATTCAGTTATTCAACAAATATGGATCTCTTGAAGATATCTGAAAACGTCCATACCTTGTCGCCCTCCAAAAAAGCGCGGAGTAGATCCCCAATAACCCCGGCAGCCCTGTATTATAAGGGGAGATTTAAATGGGCACAACCCAGTCTGGGGTAGTGTAACTACAAACGCTAAAGGTAAATTGTTGGAGTACTTTTGTTCTGACAATGATTTGTGTATTTATAATGATGGTTTCAGCACATACTTACACCCTGGTACAGGGACTTAGTCTGCTCTCGACTTGTCACTCACAAATTCAGAACTACTAAATGAGTTCGAATGGTCAGTCCACGATGACCTCTATGGAAGTGACCATTTTCCTACTATACTAAAATCTGTAACTCCATCTGATGTACCTCCATCATCAAAGCGAAATTTTAAAAAGGCTAACTGGGCTTAATATGAAACACTGTTGCTGCAAAACTAAAACCTGAACGTTTCATTGACGTTCCCGATGCTGCTATTAAAAGCTTTTCTGATGAATTGAATTCCATAGCTGATGAGTGTATACCAAATTCCTCTGCCGTTCCACATATTCGAAAACCATGGTTCAACGATGACTGCAAACAAGCTAGGAAGGCAAGGAAAAAAGCAGAACATTATTTCCGCCGCCATCCTATGGTGCATAGTTTAAATAAATTTAAAATTGTAAATGCTAAAACAGAACAAACGCCAATCTTGGCAAAATTATGTATCCAAAATACATTCTCGGACACCCATGTCCAAGGTATGGAACATGGTCAAGAAAATCGAAGGTAAAGGTACTAAACCTAGTGTCCATCATCTGCAACATGGAGACTGATAAATCAGATATTGCGAATAAACTGGGTGAAACCCTCGCTAAACACTCTTCCTCTTCTAATTATGTACCTAAATTTCAGCAGTATCAAAAGCAACAAGAAAAGAAAACTATCAATTTCAATTCAGGTAATGGGGAAGATTATAATGAAAGATTTTCTATTCATGAACTCCATGCTGCTCTTGATCGAGCTCATAACATTGCTACAGGAGCTGAAGCACTTACCAGACTCCTGTTTAGAGACGCTCTGATATATATTTTTATGATATTTGGACTTCAGGTAAATTTCCATCTTCATGGCGTTACGCTATAGTAGTACCAATACCTTAACCTGGACGTGATCATACGGATCCATCCAGTTATCGTCCGATTTTTCTGACTAGCTGTGTTTGTAAAACACGCATGATAAATAATCGACCTGTTTGGTACTTGGAAACAAATAACCCCATAACAGATATACAGTGTGTTTTGCATAAAACCAGAAGTACTGTCGATCACCTAGTGCGACTGGAATCATTTGTGAGAAACGCACTAATTAATAAACAACATGCTCTGTCTAGCTTTTTTTATCTAGAAAAAGCATATGACACAACCTGGAAATATGGCATTTGAAGAGATTTGCATGACTTCGACTTGCGAGGTCGTTTTCCTGAATTCATAGCTAACTTATTAAAAATCAGACAATTTCAAGTCCGCGTGGGTTCTACCCTGTCTGATCATTACAATCAAGATCAGGGTGTTCCACAAGGCACATTTTGTCTCTCACACTTTTTAGTATAAGAATAAACAGTTTATCAAAAGTTTTAAACGATTCAATTGATGGATCGTTATTTGTGGAAGATTTTAATATTTCTTGTCGTGGTAAAAATATGCATACCATTTAAGGGCAACTGCAGTTTAATAAATAGTGTCTTGAAAACGGCTTTAAATTCCCTAAATCAAAAACTAACTGCATACAGTTTTGTCGTAAATACAAACCACATAAAGACCCTGAACTATCTCTATATGGCACGCCAGTTAAAGTTGTGAAGGAAGCTAAGTTCCTGGGTCTAATCTCTAATTCACACTTAACGTTTTTACCACATATTAAATCCCTTAAAACTAAATGCCTGAAAGCACTTGACTTGTTAAAAGTAGTTTCAAATTCTAAATGGGGAGGTGATCAAGCTACCCTTCTCCATCTATATCGATCACTCGTGCGTTCTAAACTTGATTATGGCTCCATCGTCTGTGGTGCAGCCTGCAACAGCAACTTAAAATCATTAGATTCAGCCCATCATCAAGGTCTAAGACTTTGTCTTGGCTCCTTTCGAACTTCACATGTTGATAGCCTGTATGGCAAGACTGATGAACCTTCTCTTGAGCAGCGACGTATAGAATTAGCTTTACAGTATGTAACAACTATATTCCAAAGAGTCCAACCCTGCATATAACAGTGTTTTCAATCCTCTGTATGAGGATTTATACAATAAGAAATCTTCCCTTGTTCCGCCTCTTAAGAATAAAACCACTTATTTCTGCTGTTAGCATTGAGTTAGATAATATAGCCCCTTCCCGTCTTCTTTCTTCTCCTCCTTGGCAATTGGTTAGGCCCAAAGTGGACCTAACACTGACCGCATTTAAAACATCAGAAATTAATTAATTACAATATAAACAAGAATATAATCAATTAAAACATAAATACAGCAATTATAAATCCTTATTTACAGATGGGTCCAAGGACGGTGGCGCAGTGGCTTCTGCCACTGTCACTGGATCAAGAACAATATCTTCTAGATAAATAAATTACGTGAAATACGTATATTGGTTACACCTACTTGGGTTGTCAGTCCAGATTTGAAGAGGTTATTTTACGACGATGCCGTATTGGCCATACAAGATATACTCATGTATACCTGTTAAAAGATGAGGATCCTCCGTTTAGTATCCTTTGTGATGAGAGAGTCACGGTCAAGCATGTTTGGCTTGACTGTGTTGAATTCTCCATCACAAGGGATAAGTACTTTACAGTTAAGGACTTTTTACCAGCGTTAGTTCTCATTTAATTATTGGTTGTTTTTAAAAGAAATTGATTTTTGGGTTGAAATTTGAATAAAATGTTCTGTAAATAGATGTATTTTAATTATTGGTAGTTGAGATTAGTAACTTGAATTGTTGGTGGCTGTACCCTCAAAGAGGGTTGAAGTGTTGTAAAATTATTGTCCCCCTGAGGGGGTACGTAAGTCCAAAAACATTCACAGTAAATTTAAACTTTTCACAGTTCTTAGTCGTAGCATATGTGTATTTATATTTTTTGGCTAGATGTGTCTAAATTGCTAACAGCTGAGGGGATGATGTAAATCCAACTAGAGTCCATTCAGGTAGCCAAGGTACTGTAAGTCCCCATGGTCCCTAGTATGGTGATCTACCTCCAGTTGTTGGCAATCTATAGCCTGATTTTATATTGTATTGTCCGAATAGTGATATTAGTTTTAACTTTCCACGCTAGTTTTAATTCCATTTGTGATATATTTTAGTTGTTTTACTGTCATTCGTTGACAGGTTTTTTTTTATAGTAGACCTATATTTCATTTCAGTATTAAATGTTCTCGTCACGATATTGCCGATGTGACGTTAAATATTAACTCACTCACTCAATTTGGTCAGGAACTGGAAGGTCCAGACTCGATTATTTACAGTCTGTCGCCACATAGCTTGAATATTGATGGATGCGGCACTCACGGGACTGGCTGGTCCAGACACGATTATTTACAGCCTGCAGCCATATAGCTGAAATATTGCTGAATGTGACTCTCACTGGACTGGCTGGTCCAGACACGATTACTTACAACCTGTCGCCATATAGATGAAATATTGCTGAATACGGCGTTAACAAACCACCAAACAAACAACCATTCATGGTTTCCTGAATTCACGTGATGAAAATGTCTCCAATTAAAGGTCACATGCAACGTAAAACACAACTTTGCAGATTCTGATACCTTTTGGTATGCACTTACCGAAACAAATCATGAAAAGTGCCAATTTAGCCTATAAAGTTGAAAAAACGCGATGAAAAAAATGCCAGCGAAATCTGAGTGCAAACGATTCACTAAATTTCCCCAAACGCTGGGGGAACTGGTTTCAACAGCTGTGTGCTGTGCTGCGCCCATTACGCATGCGCAGGGAATAGGTTCGCGGAGCTTGAAACAATATGCATGCTCGGAGTATGAGGTCGTGAGCAGTAGTCTAATCTTGGTTGTGTACACAAACAAGTAAATAACCTACTCGTTACATAAAAAAACTTGTTGATTGTGGTAAGCAGCCTCTGTCACAGAGAAAGCCCAGTGTTTGGTTTATTGACATCTGTATGTCTTCCTGCCTGTCTGCTAAAGACAATATACAACAGACAGCTTCAATCACTGACCACATGCAATTTGAACTTAACACCTATTAGGCTATACGCCATAAACAAAATAAATTGATTTATGACTCGTGCACCCGAGTCCTGTCTCTGCCACATTACGTAATTAGGCAGATACTTGTACACGACAAGTTTTTATGTCTATGGGTTGCAAACAAATGATAACCTTCATTTGTTGACTGGATTTGACGGAAACTGGTGCAAGCTCTTGTCAGTTTCAAGTCCTGCTTTGTACTTGGACAAATGACAATAGTTCATCATCTCTGCTGAGATGATTTGTTTTTATTTGATCGAACTCAAATTCAGGGAACGTGTATTTACAAATCCCAACATCTCTTTATACATTCTTTATGGATAACAACTTCTTTCAGTGTATATGATTTTGTTTGACAACGGTATATGAATCCATACTGAAACGATGCATCAAGTACAAAAAAAGAAGTTGTTGTCCACAAAGAACTTACTTTCTTGTAAATAGCCATACTTATAAAATGCTCATCAAACAAATCATCTTTCTGAACGCACAATGAACCCTCAGCATATCATCAAATGTACCAGCCAATCGGAAGCCGCCGTTACACTTGAGTGCACAGCCACCCGCTATGACTGGGTTCGGTCTCCCACGGGCTTCGTTTCGAGCGAAGTGAGCCCAAGTACAAAATATTGCACTTTTGAATCGCGAATGTACGCTTATAATTTTGTTTATTTGTTTTTTAACAAGCAACAATGTATATAAGATGTCATGAATAAGTGATAATTGTGTTTTAATTATGTCTGATATTTTGGTTGCATGTGACCTTTAACGTTATCTGGATTCGGAAAAAAATCGCAGCAGGTTATACGATTGTAATGCCAATACGTTTCCTGGAAAAGTTTGCAATAACCCTAATGCATTTTTCCAGGGGAAGAATTTAAAAGAATCCTTTCTTACATACATGTACACAAATGTGTCGATGTATCTCACTTGCTTTGGTAGTTAGCTCAGGGCTGATATAACTATTTTCATCACATGTCACATGGTATAGCCTTCCAACTGGGAGGTGCATTCTTTAGAGGTCATTCTTTGGTCAATACATGTGTTCAGGGATAACCTACAACACCTGTTAGAGACTATATGATATGACGTACTAATCAACAAAAGCACTGTTACACACAGTATAATCCATGATGAAGTTACACTTTGGTATAGTGATTATGTATTTATACACTACCGTGCAACTACGGTAGATACTGTCGCTGGAAAATCAATTACAAAAGTACATAGCACTGATCATATGTCTTGCCAAACTAGGACATCTTTCCTAATGGGATACGCGAGTCTCTAGAAGTACAGAGATTTCTGTTTCAAAGTATACTGCTTTTGCAATATTTTTCCAAGCGGTGACATGAAAGAGGGAAATAGGACGATCTCAATTATTTCAAGTATTACATGACCAGTCTGGGTTGGCAGCACTGGGAAGGTGTTGTTTTTCTTCAAAGGCTCACCGCACGAGGCATGTGTCCTTGAGAAGAGTAGACAGTAACTTGGTGCAACCGGAAGTGATAAGAGATACCCGGAAGTCGTTGACCCTGTTGTAATTAAATGCTTCATAGTACTCAGTTTTGGAAAACCGATACAGGAAAGGTCACCAGATTTGGTAACACTAAAACGGTTCTTGATACGTAAGTCTGGTTGGAAAGTTTGGGATATTCAGGAAATCGGCCAGAGGCGGTTCCAGTGTATCTTCCCCCATTTTGTCCTGAACTTTTTGATTAAATGGCCACTGAAACTCAGGTGAAAATGAAGCGTGCATCCCTCTCTTCCCCCAACCCCAAGTCCACAACCCGACCACCCGACCCCCCGACCCCCCGACCCACTCTTTCTCAAAAGGCTGTATCCGCCCATGACGTATACACGTGACTGTTTCAGTTTCTTAATGAAACACGTGATCTTTGGTGTTGGAAGAAACATTATACTCACATTTGCGGTCGCTTTCGTCGATACAGTTTTCACACTTTCCTGAGTTGCATTCAACAGTTTTCATGTTTGAGGAGGTGTAGGAATCACATGTTACATCACAACATTTGTTCGGGTCGCCTTCCTTGACATACCTTGAATATAAACAAGGCTAGAGCCAAATCCACGTTCTTCATCAAAATACGCTGTTGTTTTTGTTGTTCATAGAGTGAGTGAGTGAGTGAGTATAGTTTTACGCCGCTTTTTAGCAATATTCCAGCAATATCAGGGCGCGAGATACCAGAAAATGGGCTTCACACATTGTGCCCTGTTGTTTATGGAGATGTTATGGTGTAGTGAGTGTGTGAATATTGCGTAACGCTGCAACAGCAACTACTGGCGGCGAGTTTTACGGTGTAAACCAAATACACTCACATTTAAACAGATTCAAGTATATGGATATAGTGACGTAGGGTGACCATCATGGAAGGTAGTGAAAATGGTTGAAAATCATATGCAAACTGTTTTGATAAGCCTAGGTGATATGTGAAGTTTTCGTCACCTGCAATGGCAGTTATTTCTATCAAACGAAATGCTGAATGAACAGAAGCGTAATTGCTGCGGTCGAAGTAATATAGGTGTCAAAATGTCACAATCACGCGAGAGTGTTTTGGGATTGTGACTATCCTGCATTAGGAATAATTAATGCATTCGGTGAGCCTTAGCAGGATCGTCTTGTTCAGGGCTGATGGAAGACAAGACATTTACCACCGGTGAGGAGAGAGAAGAGAGCTAAAACTACTATTCATCCTAAATATTTTATTTTTATTGTAAAGTTTCTTTTGGTCGTTAGTATAGTATGTATGTGACATTTGTAAGCATTTTTAACGCAGTTTTAGTATGCATGATTAGCTAAAAATATCCCGAGGTTATGTCGTTCGATTCCCAGGTTCGAATTCCCACAGGAGCACAATGTGTGAAGTCCCTTTACTGGTGTCCCCTGTCGTGATATTGCTGGAATGTTGCTAGAGGTGGACTAAAGGTAAACTCCCTTGTTGATCTGTAGAGATGGTAATCTGTAGGGGAACAAGTTTACATGGACTGACAGCAGAACCACTTGTCCATAGAAAATTTGAATTTCGAACATTTTCCAAAACCGGACACTCCCGCCAGCCTGCTCACTAGTTCATAGCCTGTAGTATGTATTCACTGTTCAGTGTACAGGACCCAAGTTACAAAAAGCATGGTCGTACTCACTTTTCATATTCCGACGCCACCAAAGTTACTTTGGGAATGTCATACTTTATATCGTCTTCAGTGCGGAATGTGCCAAAACGAACAGGACAGTCGAGGTTCAAGGTAACGTGAATGTGCTGTCTTGGTTCTGAAACAGAAAGCAGGTTAGCTATTCTCGAAACGTTCGTAGCCCTACGAACTTTGTAAGCCCCTACCTAACACATTGGCTACGATCAAAGTTAAGATTTCTTAGAATTACGAACGTTTCGAGAAAAAGCGCTCTGGACATTTACACAATACCTGATTCTATTAGACTATTAGAAATAACAAATCCCATTAACAACCTCTGACTGAAACAGTGTATTTGACGATTGAAGCGCTGCCGAAATAAAGGTGCAGGTTCAATGGTTTGTTTGTTTGTTTGTTTTGTTTGTTTGTTACAGAGAGTAACGCTTACTGCAATATCCGTGGTAAGGCTTGGAATACATGATCAAAAACAAAATATTAGTTTGATCACAAAGGGTTGGAGGGTTATCACTTGTTTCAACATGGCGTCTTCGATGATGACCGCGTTTGTTGTTAAAACAAAAGGCAGTGGGGAAAGAATGAAATTTGGTCCATCCCAATATTTCCAGAGATGCGAAAGAAATGCAAGAAATGGGGGTTGAAGACGGATCTTTCTACAAGAATAAACTGGTTTGGATGGTTGGTTAGTGTGTTGTTTAACGCCCCACTCAGCAATATTTGTCAGCTACATACAGTGATTGAGTTGTTGTTTCAAGTCGCCCTCAGCAATGTTTGTCATCTACATGCTGTGATTGAGTTGTTGTTTAACGCCCCAATCAGCAATATTTGTCAGCTACATGGAATGATTGAGTTGTTGTTTAAAGCCGCGCTCAGCAATATTTGTCATCTACATGCTGTGATTGAGTTGTTGTTTAACCCCCCAATCAGCAATATTTGTCAGCTACATACAATGATTGGGTTGTTGTTTAAAACCGCGCTCAGCAATATTTGTCAGCTACATACAATGATTGAGTTGTTGTTTAAAGCCGCGCTCAGCAATATTTGTCATCTACATGCTGTGATTGAGTTGTTGTTTAACGCCCCAATCAGCAATATTTCTCAGCTACATGCAATGATTGGGTTGTTTAAAGCCGCGCTCAGCAATATTTCAGCTACATGGCGCCGGCCATCCCCACTATACCCTGGATGCATCTACAGTTCGGCCTGCTAATTTTATTACCTCCCCTGGCGGTCTTTTAATCCAGTCAGATGTCTACGCTGGGGAGTTGAGCGTACCAATCACAACTCACTTTCGCTTTTCAAATTATCTAACCGATTATTCCTGGCTGCACAGTTCATTAGGGGGAACTCTGGAAGAGAAGCAGGGGTTCTTGCATGTATTTTTGTAAGGTTTCAGATCGGACAATTTGCCTGTATGATAGCAAAATCTGAGTCGCCCGGCGACCTAACCTTCACGGCTGCGACCCCTATCTTTGTTCACACTGGGTACCTCGGTTGTAACGGCGACTTGTCTGATTGGCTGCCGTGAAATGCGTAGCCAGCCAAGGGAGGTTAAAAAGATATCGGGCAGAGCCGTAGATGTATCCAGGGTACAGTGGAGATTTATCGGAACGTGTACTCTGGAGATATGGAGGATATACATAAAGGTGTAACGTGATCAACACCATCTAACTTTGGTAGACCTGTGGAGGTAGTATATGTTTGTTTTTACGATAGAAAAGCTGTTTTCGTCACAACCATCATAACATTTGTGTATTAAGAATGTAAGACGGTGTCTTGTTGTCCCTTTCTTTGCAATCTTGAACCTATCTGATCAAACAAGTAACAAAGAATTCATCAAATAAGTGAAATTTCGAAAGCATTCAAAATTATTTCCAAGATAATCAAAATGAGTACGTGCACACTGGTGACAGGAAAATGCAGTGTAACCAAGGTATCGATCAACGCACATGGCCTCGGTGTAGTTTAGTCAAGGGCAGTTATTTCGTAAAGTGAACGAGAGAGTGAGTGAGTTTTGGTTTACGTCGCACGCAGAAATATTCCAGCTATATCGCGGCGGTTTGTAAATCATCGAGTCTAGACCAGACAACCCAGTGATCGACTGCATGAGCATATATATGCGCATGACATGTGTCAGCCAAGTCAGCGAACCTGACCACCCTATCCTGTTAGTCGCCTTTTACGAAAAGCATGGGTTACTGAAGATCAGTTCTAACACGGACCTCACGGAATAAAAATATTAACGAATTCATGTGAACAGACTGAGTTTAGAGTATCCTGTTGTGACACCTTCGAGACCACTTTAGCTGAAAAGCAGCTCTGTGTAATAGGTGTCAGGTGACGTATTTTAGGCCCTGCGCTATCTGCTTTCCATGCCTTTATCACATGGTAAAGGTGTCCGTATTTACATCTGTCTTTTTCATCGCCTCTTGTGCCAAGATTGGGGCGGGCGAAAATAAACAAAAATTAAACAGGCAAAAAAAGTACTATTCAATATTCAAAATGAATGTGTTCTCACCCAGTGCATTGGGAATCGCGGAAAAGACAATAAAGTTTGCCCTTTATTGTCTGTATGTTCACTGGTAGGGAACTTGGTTAGGGTGGACACCTATACTCCACTGTCACTATACACTGCCAGTTATACACGATATTGAGGATTTGACCGCCATATTTGTGCGTGAAAATCGGGAACGCAAAGCATTGTCGGATTGTAAATATTAGAGAGAGAGTGAATGAGTTTAATTTTACGCCGCACTCGGAAATATTCCAGTTACATGGCTGCGGTCTGTAAATAATCGAGTCAGTACCAGAAAATCCAGTGACCAACAAAATCAGCATTGATCTGCGCAATTGGGAACCGATGACATGTGTCAACCAAGTCAGTGAGCCTGACCGCCCGATCCCGTTAGTCGCCTCTTACGACAAGCATAGTCGCGTAAATATTAGTGGAGGCCAACCTTAAATCCTGAGTGAAGGTGCAAGAGCTGCTTCCATTTAAATACCTGCTGAAGTTCGTTTTTCGTTCCCCTCTTTGAATGACATTTAACGCATGTTAAACTCAATTTTCATTTTTCTCTTGTGATGAAACATTGTTTTTCAATGGGCGGTCTACAGTTGAGAAAACGTCGGCGGAAACGTTTATTTAACATTGTTTTTATTTTAAGGGCCGGTAGGATGTTTATGGTCGGTGGGAGACGAGAAACATAGAATAAAATACGGACGCTATAAGGGTGCGGAGGTAGACTTCTAAGGACGTAGAACTTACCCGTTACATATACATATGTTATGTGCTTCTTTTGGCAGCCCCAGCAGTATTCTGTAGATAGTGCTGCAAGAAAGAATGAAACATATAGTTATTTAAGCTGACATAACGACTGTACTGTTATGTCCCAAAAAGTGGGAAACATACAAGCCTGTGATAATTGCAATGATACTCTGACCGGTCTCTCGGGTGTCGAACCCATGTTTTTCCTAAAAGGCGACTAAGAGGATTGAGTGTTGAGGCTCGCTGACTTGGTTGACACATATCATCGTATTCCAATTATGTAGATGGATGTTCATGCTGTTGATCATGCTACTGATCACTAGATTGTCTGGTCCAGACTCGATTATTTACAGCTGTCATATGGCTAGGGTATTGCTGCGTGTGGCGTAAAACAGCAAATAAACAAACCTACACAAAGGTGCCTACTGGCTTGTAGTCTCATCAGTTTGGTATGTTTCGAGTGAAACGCAGCTTCGTGGGGTCTGTTTCGAATCTCCACATTGATATAATGTGTGATGCTCATTGCTGTTGTACCCTAACGTGATATTGTAAAAACGGTTTGGAAACTATCTCAGAAAAGTGTGTGAGAGGAAAGGTGTTATAAGTTTAACAAGCAACATTGGTTTCGTACTGACGACCAAACAATCAGAAGGGGAGCAAATATTTTATGCAAAAGATTCATTCATTCCACTGGGACCACGATGCGCCGCAATTTAACCCGATCTCTCTTCAATTTCGCCATTTATCTCAGGCATTGAACTGTTACAAACGAGCAATTCCATGACTGTACTTACCAAAGAGCAGAGGAAGATAGCATAAATACATTTTGCTCTGCGTAGTCTCAAGCTCTGAAAGATAGGCGAACGGAGAAACATATCTATGTGTATTATAAAACATGTTATTGTCAAAATAATTGCGTGTATATGGTATAGATTCTAGAGCTGTGTATCATGGCCTACGTGGCGAGACGATATACCCCGATACCAGTTTAATGAGGAGAGACGATATATCCCGATACCAGTTTAATGAGGCTAGACGATATGATATATCCCGATACCAGTTTTATGAGGCGAGGCGATACATCACGATACCAGTTATATCCCGATACCAGATTAATGAGGCGAGACGATATATCCCGATACCAGTTTTATGAGGCGAGGCGATACATCACGATACCAGTTATATCCCGATACCAGATTAATGAGGCGAGACGAAACATAAGGATACCAGTTTATTGAGGCGACACGATATATCCCGATACCAGTTTAATGAGGCGAGACGATATATCATGAAAGTATTGGCAAGGAATCTCTGAGACAATGATCATCGCGATACAATGGTGGCGATACGATACAAATTCCGATACTTAACAGTTTCTAAAAGTTTCAGCATTTAACTCTTAAGAATATGCAGTGAAACATATTTAGTATATTTTGATGTAAGATTTTAATATATATTTTAAACTAAAGTTTCCCTTGGTAAGTTGTGTTTCTGCACGAATGCTTTCACAATAAACTTAATGCAGAATTCAGAACCACTGACAAAAACTCCCAAGTATGCGTTGAAAGTTTATCTCTTTCTTAACAATATTCAGTCATCGTTCATAGTTGTTGATAAATGGTGCTATTTGTCAACCAACTATAACAAATACTTGCAGACAAGTATTGTACAGTTGCCAGAACGTTCACACTCATATACGCACTCAACTCCTTTCTACATGTAATAAAGATAATAGACATACACACATTCCTGCAAGGTTCAATTAGTTTTTCAAAGACAGAAGAAATCCTTTCTATTCCTAATGCAATGCTCCCTAACACTCTAAGTAGTCCCTTGTGTCCCTGGTTTTCATTACAGTCCGCACCATATAGCCGGAATATTGCTGAGTGCGGCGTAAAACTCTCTCACTCACTCACTCACTCACTCAAATACTATTATTGTGGACGAGCTGTCTCAAGACGACAGGAAGGTTGAAAGTAAGAGCTTCTTCACTTTTGAGACGCTCCCTGTAGATGTCAACACGGCATGAAACACATTAGAAGCGTGACCCTAGGTCCTGCACGAGGATTACTTGTTTACATGCCACGTTTGACTTTCTCCCAGTTGCAACATCGGGCTCTCGCCAAAGTCGTCGCACATAAAACGGATGCGAGCTATACACGCAACAGTGCAAGAGACTTTTAAAAACTGGTTTCACTTCCGATGGGTGTAAATATATACATAATTTGTGTGAAACTGTCACATAAAAGCATTGTATGAGATCAGAGAATTCTTGTAATAGAATGTAAATAAATAGTGCATTATAAATAGGACACGATCACAGTTAGCCGACGGGCAAGGACCTGTGCTGCCACATTCTACCCTAATAGCCGCGATATGGTAGCCTAATGGCTAAAGTGTTCGTTCGTTCGCCGGAGATCCGGGTTCGATTTCCTACATGGGCATTTATGGTCTCATCCGTCCTGTATTGCTAAGCGGTGAAAAACAAAACTCATTCACTCATCTGGAAATCTGAGGAGGAACAAGTTACCCTCAGGATTTGTCGTCCTTTCAGTTGTAGTCGAATTAATGAAAAATAGGAAACAAAATTGTTCCTGATACCATGTTAATCGGATTAACTCTAACCTATACGTATATAGGTACTTACTCTTGGTGCCGTCCCATCTTCTTATGTAAATGTTGTTGAAGGAACACTGCTTGCAGTTTGAGATTGGCACTTAATTATCAACAAGTATCAAGTGTCTGTTTGGTCCACGTGGTTCCACTAACACTGCATACCAGCACCAATGATAAGTTCACTTAAGCAAAGATCCGGGTTAGAATCGGTCTTCAGTAACATATCCTTGTCACATCCTTTTCGTAAGAGGCGACTAATGGGGTCGAGAGGTCAGACTAACCGACATAGTTGACACATATTATTGTATCCCCATGGAGAAGATTGATGCTCATGTTACTGATCACTGGACTGTCTGGTCCAGAGCAGCCATAGGTGGAATATTGCTGAGAGCAGCGTAAAACTAAAGTCACTGACTCTGGTTTTCAGACCGTAGGAATATATCATAGCTGGAGTGTTGCCGAGTGTAGCGTAAAATTTCTAGGGTACCCCACCTTCCGTCGGAAAGAGTGAATGAGTGAATTTAGTTTTACGCCGCACTCAGCAATTTTCATGGCCTTGGTCTCTTAATAATCGAGTCTCGACCAGGCAATCCAGTGATCAACAACATGAGCATCGATCTGCTCACATTGGGAACCGATGACATGTGTCAACCAAGTCAGCGAGGCTAACCACCCGATCCCGTTAGTCGTCTCTTGTGGCAAGCATGGGTTGCTGAAGGCCTATTCTACACCGGACCTTAGCGGGTCTCGAATAGAGGAGGGAGGATTCGTGGCATATGTGTCACAATATCGCTGAGGACGCTAGTTGGATTCCTCACATGGCATCACATGTGTGTGAAGCGTGTTCCTGCTGGAATACTGCTAAAAGCGGGGTAAAAATAAACTCACTGACTCAATCCAACAGACCGGGTCACGTTCTGGGCAATGTTTGCCGAGTCTGTAATGCGTTTCGTTCGCTGCTGATGCATAAATGGAACCTCTAAAATAATCTAATCTGAGTGGTGATAACTTCCATTTACTCATTATTTATTTTTGTCCACACAAAAACTCTATTACAGTGTATTATATCTCCACCTTAATTGACCATAGAAGATTCGGATTAAAATTGATAACCCATGCTTGTCGTAAGAGACAGCTAATGGGAAAGTGTGGTCAGGTTCGCTGACTTGTTGACTCATTGTATCCCATGTGGGTAGATCGATGCTTATGCTGTTGATCACTGGATCGTCTGATCCAGACTCGATTATTATTGCTGAATGTGGAGTAAAACAACTCACTCTCTCATTCCATCTTAATATGTGACATCGATACAAATCGTTGGGAGCCCAATTTGAACGACGCGGTGCGAAAAATAACAGTGCACTCACTTCCACTTATTATGAGAAATGAAGATGGCGACATGCGTCCAAAACTAATGTATGACTAAGAATGGTTTCGGGGTATTGTCACTAAAGAATTTGTGATACACTTTATACATCGTCTTCCATTCCATAATCTGTGATTTGAGTTCTTCGATTGTTCAGAAGGAGTAAATATTGAAATGAAATATCTGCGATTTTCGTTATCACTTTCAATATTTCAAATGTGTAAAATGCACATTAATTAATTTTAGGGTTTTGTTACTAATAGTAGACTTGCCAAGATGGCGAGGAGTCACGTGTTAAGCTGCGTCCCTTTGGCGTGCAAGAAACCCATGATCGTGTGTTCGATTCCGATGTTCCTCCAAGGTTTTTCAGCCAAAGTTTTCGTGGGTTTCACAAAAGCAGGTAAAGGTGAATGTAAAAGACAAGGTTTAATGCATGATAGTGTTTCTTTACATTTTCTGAAAAGTGTGCTTTAAGTGTTGATACACTTGCAGCATCCGGGTAACTGCACCCACTCTATTTTGTACTTCTGATCGTCATGGGTACCACGTTGAGCGTCTTCAGTGACAGCGGTTGCTGACTCGTACCTTTGCATGCACTTACCATACAGGAAGCTCGTCACGTGTCTGCAACAAGAGAAACAGGGCTCATCACATTCGTAACTACTCGCCTCTTTCCGTGACCTACAAGAAGACTCGTACCCCTCTCGTACGCCATTACTGCCAAGAGTCGTGGAAAACCAGTCAAATCGCGGGTTATAAAACGCATTTCAAAACATAAAATTGGCGGAACCGTTGAACTTTGAAACTTCGCTAACCTATACTTCACCTTTCAGCAACAGCCTCCGAAAACTCACGAGCAAAACAACATGCAAATTGACGAATAAAATCTGAAGTGAATTCCTGCATTGTTTCTCATGAAACTGTTTATCAATGGGAAATTATTCAACTATTAATGTTAAATATAACGTTAAGACAACGTAAAATACGTCAGCATCAAATAACGTTTCTCTATAGCGACGTAAGATGATGTATTACGTCATTCTGAAGTTTTGTGACAACATGAATGGGACTCCAAAGAATAATGTTGAACCAACGAAAGCATAACGTTGTGACGACGTTGTGATAACGTGAAATTATTAACTGATTGCTGACAAGGCAACCCAGATACCGTGCCCAGTTTCGACGTCGCAAGCCCAGATACCGTGCCCAGTTTCGACGTCGCAAGCCCAGATACCGTGCCCAGTTTCGACATGGCAAGCCCAGATACCGTGCCCAGTTTCGACGTCGAAAGCGTCTCACGTTCTTAGTCCAAAGTAGACGGTTTTGCCGATATTGACGGGCAAATGACATGTGGAATTGTTGAAACCCAAACCACCAAATGTGCATTTTCTTCTGAACGTTTGGTTTTAGATTGGGGAGCACTTTGTGGCAGCGTTCGATCCCAACTGATTGTTGTCCAGTGGAGTTTTAATGTCCAAAGTCCCAGTCATTGATGCATGCGTACGATGCTAGACCGACATTTATTACAACAACGCTGTTGGACTGGCCATACTTGACCACAAGCGCATACATTTGGAGTGAGTTTGGAAGACAGCAGATGCCTAAACCCCTGAAATACAAGAACATGTGTTCCGTTGTTCAAAACAACCTTAGCTAAGATCAACCTTACGCACTAAGGTTAGAGTTACGATCACCTTAAGAAAAAGATACGCCCGTTGCATAAAACAACAGTAGGGCAACCTTAACTTGGACTCCAACCTTAGCCATAACCTTACCCCGTGGATACCGAATTTATTTTCTGGCGTACATTTTTGTAAGGTTTGGAAAGTGAACGTTGTGCGAAAATTGCGCCAGCGTGGTCCTGGATTTGCGCACGGCTAAACAATTACACAGAAATGTAGAATGTTTAATTTCCTATCCGTTGGTATAAATATAACTGAGACAACCCCAGGGGTTTGAGAAATAGATACTGCTAAATGGTGTCCAAAACAACGGAGTAACCGGCACATCTTCAAATGTAAAGACATAACATTACTGAAAATAATGCAACATTTTCGTTGCCGTTATGTCATGTTTTGTGCATTTTGTGAATTCGGAAAAAGACGACACCGCCGTGCTGATTAGTAAATAGTTTCAGCTGAACATACATGTTTCCATAAGAAAAATATACGAAGAAAAGCATATTTATCAACTTTGCTTTGGGAAAAAAGACAATAGTTAATAAATCATGCAAATACAAACAGTGCGTCATTCTTAAACATTTCTACCGATGACCGATTTCTTTCAAAGTGGCGGCTTCGCTGACAAGGGTACATAGGATTTTGCGAGGACTCTTGCTTTGATTCAGGGATCTTTTGCGTGATTTTGCGTCAGTCATGGCGTCACGCTGCACGGAAACTTTGACAGTTTCTTATGAATCATTAAATCATTGCATTGTATCTATTCTAAATTTGCTATTTCTTACTGAGATCCTTTTCCCCTGAATATTCTAAGCGTATTGAGTCATTATAGAATGATTAGACAGACGGCTGGATGTCGGAAACTGCCCGAAAATGCTTCAGTACGCAGTGTGAAATCGGATTTTTTCTTTGTTTACATTTGAAACGCAATATCTTTCGTTTCGTTTTATCTAGATAGTTGGTATTGGTGACAAAGACCATTTGTAATTTGATTCTATGATGTGTGGGGAATTCAATGATGCATTTGTCGCAGCAGACTATGAAATATACGTGATGTAATAGGCGTCTCAATATCGACCTTCTCGAAACGTGATTTTGTAAATACTATCCACTAGATCTATATAGCGGAAAGCGCACTACGGCGTTCGTGTAAGTGTATTTTCGAAAACATCCCAACCAATTCTGGGTTCATCGGTGACTTTTCAGAATTATCATTATTGGTTACATGGAAACTTGACATCAGTGATCGTTATTATACTATTTTGGACATTCCGGTTTCTGTACACTCTCTGCTTCCTCAAACATCTCTCAGTCTCGTTGTAGAAAATAAAAGCAGCCGCCATATTCCCTTCCCAACCTTAGAGACGCTAAGGTTGGGTCGGACCAACCTTAGTTTTCAATTTTAACTTAAGGTTAACCTTAGTTTAGGTTGTTTCGTGCAAAGGACTAAGGTTGAAATCGTAGAGAAAAGGTTGACCTTAAGGTTAAGTTCGCTTTGGGAGGACTATGGAAGTCATGCCTTTTGTTCCAATAAAATGCCACCATCCTCTTAGCATAGTCTTTAGTCTTACTCTTATTACAGCAGTATGACACACATCTAATTTACTCGTAACTGTTAAAGAACACCATACTGACCTGTCGCAGTTGAGATTTTCTGACTTGTTATACTCACCGGCATTGCTCGAACTTGAAAAACTGCTTGACAGTATGAAATTGGGCTATCTTCTTCTTCTCGCCATACACATTAAGAAGATAATTTTCAGGCTTAAATGACGTTATCCTGCAAACAAAAATGACACTCATAAAAGTCATTATATTTTCCTGAAAGTATTCCTTCTGGATGTTTACATGAAAGTTATTCGTTAGTAAATAATATTCTTGAAAGTTAGTCTATCGTATGGTTTCAAATAACATCGTCCGTTCTTAGTATCAAAATGTACTAAATGAATCGGATTACTTGAGTCTTCATGGCTTAAACTGTATATAATTCCTATATATATGAGCGAATACAGTTTTCCGGAGCTTTTATCAATATTCCAGCAATATCATAAGTGACACTAGAAATGAACTTTCCATGGTACCATATGGAGAATCGAACCCACATCGTCGGCGTGACGAGCGGACATGAAATCATGAAAGGTTAACGCTGTAGTTAAAAAAAACCAAGGGATCTATGGAACAAGGAATGTAACCGACATGACTTTGTATTGGACGTCTTATAATGCTTAGGAGACGTGAAGGCAGCTACTTTGGGGCATATAAAGGAATAGGATTATAGTGTAGAAGAGATACACTTGTCGTATGAGTCAGATCACGTGGTCAGAGAGGTGTACAAGGCTGATAGTGTATCACAAGGCCTTGTGTCAGAAAGCACTTCCAATCGGTTTGTCTGGTGCTGGCTTGCTTCTTTGAGTGGCATTGTGGAAGGTGTTCTTTATGGATAACTGCTTCTATGTTTCATGAGTGAGACGTTTCGATACAGATTCTTGTACCGCTGCCGTGCTTGACAACACTACAAGAATCCGTCAGCTTCTTTGGGGCATGTACAGGATTACACTGTAGAAGAGACATGCGTGTCGCAAGAGTAGAAGTTGGGAAGCTCAGAGAACGGTACAAGAATCTTTATCTTACGTCACACAGATAGATAGATAGATAATCTTTATTTCCTCCGAAATCGAAAATACAGTAGACACAGTACAGTGTGTGTGTGTGTGTGTGTGTGTGTGTGTGTGTGTGTGTGTGTGTGTGTGTGTGTGTGTGTGTGTGTGTGTGTGTGTGTGTGTGTGTGTATTTATAGGTTATAGAGTGTCACAGCCTAAATTAGCGCAGGTATTTTAGTTGATATATCCAGGGTTTCACAGAGTTTGATTTCAGTTTGAACCATATTTCTTGTGCAAGCTCTTATGCATATACATTCGGTAGACCACCCAGCATAAATGAGACAAAGAGGTCTTCGTCCTTCCATAAACTGACAAAGGTGTCAACATCTAGAATGTCAACTAGTGACTCGATCATGGCGTTGCTACTACTTTGTTTCACAATGTCATAGGCAACTATGCCACATTCACACTCAAGAGACTGAATGGTAAGTGCGCTGATACGTAGAAGTGCAGCAGTATTACAGAAACATTCTGGCATTTTATAGCACGCAGACCACAGTCTGTGAATATTTTAGGATATCTCATAGTAAGGTATGGTTCAAGGTTAAGTCTCGACTTCGTTACAGAGGCATTATGTGATTCTTCAGCTTAAACATCCTTTCTTTAACCAGACCACTCAGTTTTCGTTCAGAAGGGCGATTGGTTTACATAGTTGTGCAAATGTGTATCTAGGTCATACATAGTTACAAGATTAAGCATATGGAATATTGGTGATGACTTGCTTTTTCGTTCTTTCTCAAGTGATGAAGTTTGAGACAAAGTCTATGGATAAGCACTTTCTTAAAAACAACTTCGACATCACTGTTAAATAGTTTACCTAGAAATAGCAAAGGTTTCTGGTGCATATATCTTCGCAGTGTAATCACGCATGATTGTCGCTTTCTGATTGGCTAAGCGCCTTTGCATTTTCTTTGAATGTACCACGCTTACAGACGATGTAATGTTTTGCAGTGTACACCGCTGGGAATGCCGAACTCATTTGGTTCTTCATTATAGCAATTCTTTATCTCGAATAACATTGAATCACGCATGGTGCACGGAAATTAACGATATTTTGCGATTGAAAGTGAATGAAAGGGGGATAACTCTAAATTTGTTTCCTTCTGTCGTCTGCACAATGGCGACGAAACGTTTCGCCATACTACGGGGCTGTACCAGTGTTTCAAACAGTTCCAAATTCAAATTAAGGTGTTCGGTAAGCTAAATACGTGATTCATTGGTCCCTCGGAGTCCATGGACTCATGTACCCCCTGCGGGCTCGGGGAACATAAACAAACCTCGAGGGTACATGAGCCCATGGACCCCTCGTGACCAGTGATCAACTTATAGTATAGAAACGTTGCATTAACAAAATATAAAAGATGTTATCATGAAAGGCCCCTCTATATTGGTATCGGCTCGACTGCAGGCTCGACTGCACTTTGATATATCTACATTATTGGTTTCAGCATCATTAACTCGCTATCTGGGGCGGCGGGGTAGCCTAGTGGTCAAACACAATCTGTGAAGTCCATTTAAGGGTCCCCCGCCGTGACCTTGCTGGAATATTGCGATAAGCGGCGTAAAACCATACTCACTCACTAACCCACTCACTACCGTCCATGATGATCATGGTGACGTACGTTTGACAACAGGCATGGAAGGTGACGAGGCCCGGGGCCATCCTCCGGACCCTGTGATGCTCCCGCGTGTGCGTTACCTGGCAGGAGACGTTACAAGACGTCTGGTCCTGCACGCTAGACTTCACCTCGTGGTACTTGGAGGAGATGTTGTAAAATGCCTGTTCGAAGTCAAACTGCTGCTCCACCGTCCTGAAGAAACCAGGAAACCGGTCACTGACCTGGTCTTCAAGGTCCCCGGTTTGCCTGTAGGGAAGAGCACTCAATTCATATCATTATTGTTTTTATCATTCATGTTTACGGACCTGGTCTTCGAGGTCCCCGGTGTGCCTGAAGGGAAGAGCACTCAATTCATATCAGTATTGTTTTTATCATTCATGTTAACGGACCTGGTCTTCGAGGTCCCCGGTGTGTCTGAAGGGAAGAGCACTCAATTCATATCAGTATTGTTTTTATCATTCATGTTTACGGACCTGGTCTTCGAGGTCCCCGGTGTGCCTGAAGGGAAGAGCACTCAATTCATATCATTATTGTTTTTATCATTCATGTTTACGGACCTGGTCTTCGAGGTCCCCGGTGTGCCTGAAGGGAAGAGCACTCAATTCATATCATTATTGTTTTTATCATTCATGTTAACGGACCTGGTCTTCGAGGTCCCCGGTGTGCCTGAAGGGAAGAGCACTCAATTCATATCAGTATTGTTTTTATCATTCATGTTTACGGACCTGGTCTTCGAGGTCCCCGGTGTGCCTGAAGGGAAGAGCAGTCAATTCATATCAGTATTGTTTTTATCATTCATGTTTACGGACCTGGTCTTCAAGGTCCCCGGTTTGCCTGAAGGGAAGAGCAGTCAATTCATATCATTATTGCTTTTATCATTCATGTTTACGGACCTGGTCTTCGAGGTCCCCGGTGTGCCTGAAGGGAAGAGCACTCAATTCATATCATTATTGTTTTTATCATTCATGTTAACGGACCTGGTCTTCAAGGTCCCCGGTGTGTCTGAAGGGAAGAGCACTCAATTCATATCATTATTGTTTTTATCATTCATGTTTACGGACCTGGTCTTCGAGGTCCCCGGTGTGCCTGAAGGGAAGAGCACTCAATTCATATCATTATTGTTTCTATCATTCATGTTTACGGACCTGGTCTTCGAGGTCCCCGGTGTGCCTGAAGGGAAGAGCAGTCAATTCATATCATTATTGCTTTTATCATTCATGTTTACGGACCTGGTCTTCGAGGTCCCCGGTGTGCCTGAAGGGAAGAGCACTCAATTCATATCATTATTGTTTTTATCATTCATGTTAACGGACCTGGTCTTCGAGGTCCCCGGTGTGCCTGAAGGGAAGAGCACTCAATTCATATCAGTATTGTTTTTATCATTCATGTTTACGGACCTGGTCTTCGAGGTCCCCGGTGTGCCTGAAGGGAAGAGCACTCAATTCATATCATTATTGTTTTTATCATTCATGTTTACGGACCTGGTCTTCGAGGTCCCCGGTGTGCCTGAAGGGAAGAGCACTCAATTCATATCATTATTGTTTTTATCATTCATGTTTACGGACCTGGTCTTCGAGGTCCCCGGTGTGCCTGAAGGGAAGAGCACTCAATTCATATCATTATTGTTTTTATCATTCATGTTTACGGACCTGGTCTTCGAGGTCCCCGGTGTGCCTGAAGGGAAGAGCACTCAATTCATATCATTATTGTTTTTATCATTCATGTTAACGGACCTGGTCTTCAAGGTCCCCGGTGTGTCTGAAGGGAAGAGCACTCAATTCATATCATTATTGTTTTTATCATTCATGTTTACGGACCTGGTCTTCGAGGTCCCCGGTGTGCCTGAAGGGAAGAGCACTCAATTCATATCATTATTGTTTTTATCATTCATGTTTACGGACCTGGTCTTCGAGGTCCCCGGTGTGCCTGAAGGGAAGAGCACTCAATTCATATCATTATTGTTTTTATCATTCATGTTTACGGACCTGGTCTTCGAGGTCCCCGGTGTGCCTGAAGGGAAGAGCACTCAATTCATATCATTATTGTTTTTATCATTCATGTTTACGGACCTGGTCTTCGAGGTCCCCGGTGTGTCTGAAGGGAAGAGCACTCAATTCATATCATTATTGTTTTTATCATTCATGTTTACGGACCTGGTCTTCGAGGTCCCCGGTGTGTCTGAAGGGAAGAGCACTCAATTCATATCATTATTGTTTTTATCATTCATGTTAACGGACCTGGTCTTCGAGGTCCCCGGTGTGCCTGAAGGGAAGAGCACTCAATTCATATCAGTATTGTTTTTATCATTCATGTTTACGGACCTGGTCTTCAAGGTCCCCGGTGTGTCTGAAGGGAAGAGCAGTCAATTCATATCAGTATTGTTTTTATCATTCATGTTTACGGACCTGGTCTTCGAGGTCCCCGGTGTGTCTGAAGGGAAGAGCAGTCAATTCATATCAGTATTGTTTTTATCATTCATGTTTACGGACCTGGTCTTCAAGGTCCCCGGTGTGTCTGAAGGGAAGAGCAGTCAATTCATATCATTATTGCTTTTATCATTCATGTTTACGGACCTGGTCTTCGAGGTCCCCGGTGTGTCTGAAGGGAAGAGCACTCAATTCATATCAGTATTGTTTTTATCATTCATGTTTACGGACCTGGTCTTCAAGGTCCCCGGTGTGTCTGAAGGGAAGAGCAGTCAATTCATATCAGTATTGTTTTTATCATTCATGTTTACGGACCTGGTCTTCGAGGTCCCCGGTGTGTCTGAAGGGAAGAGCACTCAATTCATATCAGTATTGTTTTTATCATTCATGTTTACGGACCTGGTCTTCAAGGTCCCCGGTGTGTCTGAAGGGAAGAGCAGTCAATTCATATCAGTATTGTTTTTATCATTCATGTTAACGGACCTGGTCTTCGAGGTCCCCGGTGTGCCTGAAGGGAAGAGCACTCAATTCATATCAGTATTGTTTTTATCATTCATGTTTACGGACCTGGTCTTCAAGGTCCCCGGTGTGTCTGAAGGGAAGAGCAGTCAATTCATATCAGTATTGTTTTTATCATTCATGTTAACGGACCTGGTCTTCGAGGTCCCCGGTGTGTCTGAAGGGAAGAGCACTCAATTCATATCAGTATTGTTTTTATCATTCATGTTTACGGACCTGGTCTTCGAGGTCCCCGGTGTGTCTGAAGGGAAGAGCACTCAATTCATATCAGTATTGTTTTTATCATTCATGTTAACGGACCTGGTCTTCGAGGTCCCCGGTGTGCCTGAAGGGAAGGGCACTCAATTCATATCATTATTGCTTTTATTATTCAATGTTTACGGACAGGTTACTTCTAAAGTATTTTAAGCTATATTACAACATGATGCTCGTTGTTGAAACTGAGATAACGCGAACTGTTATTTTGCAGGAGACAATGTTGTTGACAGTCTTGTTCATAGCCACTTCACGTGAAAATAAAATGGCATCTTCTTTATAGCTACTCCACGTAAAAGAAATGACTGTCGCTTGTTCTTTCTTTCCATATAAGTATATAGTTGTACTAACAATTCTTTCCATATAAGTATGGTCATGTATGCTTACACACTCCTCCATATAAGTACTGTCACGTTTATTTTCCTCTTCCTTCCACATAAGGAGTGTCGCAAGAATCAACACATGTATCGGTGTATGGATTTTAACACGTGCTTTCACTTCTCTAGATATAAGGATTAAAACATGTATGGAATGACATATGTACCATAAGGGATTGATACATGTACCATATGGAATGGACACATGTACCACAAGGGATTGATACATGTACCATAAGAAATTGATACATGTTCCATATGGAATTGACACATGTAGCTAAGGAATTGATACATGTATCATAATAGACTGGCACATGTACCATAAGGGATTGACACATGTACCATAAATGACTGACACATGTACCACAAGGGATTGTCACATTTATCATAATGGACTGATGTATGTACCATAATGGACTGGTGCATGTACCAAAAGGGATTCACACATGTACCATAAGAAATTGATACATGTTCCATATGGAATTGACACATATACCTAATGGATTGACATATGTACCACAATGGATTGGCACATGTACCACAATGGATTGAAACGTGCACCATACTGGATTGACACATGCATCACAGTGGACTGAGACATGTGCCACAGTGGATTGACACATGCACCACTGTGGATTGAGATACGTGCCACAATGGACTGGCTTGTGTACTTACGCTTCTCTCCAAATAAGGACTGCCAAGCTGGTTATGGTTATGACACAACACAACGTCACTATGACAATCTGTAAACACGTAAGAAAAGAACATACACAGCAAATGACAATCACTGTACAATTATTTTCGATCACAAGATTCAAAGGTCAAATTGTAATCCCGAGATTAGAATGGTACGGGCTGATAACAGAGGGGTGACGCCATATTGGCATCACCATAACAATATCCCCGATATAACTGACCTGTCTGTTATCCTGTTTGAACCGAAAAAACAAACTAATGGTTGTGAGAATGAGCATCGGTAATAAATGGGATTATATGGATTCGTTTTCAATAATCGTTCACAAATTCCTACCCATACGCGTGTCGAACAGCACGTCTGTACGGATGCAACACCCGGTGTTGTAGCTTGGCCTGCACTTAGCACTCTGTTTCCTTCCTTGGCCATGCCACCATTCACAGTAGAACTGCTGGATATCCGGAAACGATTGGGAATGTATTATTCTTCTGTGTGATCCTGCTGAGCTAATACCAGACCTGAAGTGTTTCTCAAATTCCAGTGCTGACTGTCTGATCGTCAAGGCAAAACAGGTTGGTTGATGCTGTTTTTTCATACAAATTGGTTTGAATTTGTACTACCAAATCTGAAATCAGATTTATCGAAGATTATTCTAAACTATATTCAAAGACTCGCTCGTATTGAAGGTTAATCTGAAAAAAACATAGCTCTTTAAGGAGAGCAGGGTACATGCTCCCTTAAGACTCTGCGTTGGACAGTTTGTGATCTAAACGTACACGGTATTTAGAACAAAGGGCTGTTGATATAATATTCCTGTTCTTTGACTTTGGGTGTCATACTGATATCCCTCGATCTTTTCACTTTGAAAACATAGATGTCGTTTTTATGTTCCGTTCCATTATATGGATTGTGTTTTTGTGTCCTATCTACCTTTCTATGAAACAAAACAAAATCAGCAATATATTTAATAAGACTCAGTGTGTGAACTGTTGGAAGTCAACATAACATCTACGTATGGTTTGGGGTAAATCATTCAGACAAGAAATAAGAGACTCTCTGGGTAGCAATTGCTCTCCCCTAAGTGCGGATCTGTTTCTGTGAGTTTATGAGTCCGAATATCTGCTCGGGTCGGGAAATCAAAACAAGGTAATCTGATCAAGAATTTGCGATTCAGGTTTACACTGGTGTATCCATCTGAACTACACATGAAGGAGACGGGGTGTATCCATCTGAACTACACATGAAGGAGACAGGGTGTATCGATCTGAACTACACATGAAGGAGACAGGGTGTATCGATCTGAACTACACATGAAGGAGACAGGGTGTATCGATCTGAACTACACATGAAGGAGACAGGGTGTATCCATCTGAACTACACATGAAGGAGACGGGGTGTATCCATCTGAACTACACATGAAGGAGACGGGGTGTATCGTTCTGAACTACACATGAAGGAGACGGGGTGTATCTATCTGAACTACACATGAAGGAGACGGGGTGTATCTATCTGAACTACACATGAAGGAGACGGGGTGTATCCCTCAGCGCTGGGGGAAAAACTGGTTTCAACAGCTTTGCTGCGCTCCGTCCATAACTCATGCGCAGGGAATATGTTCGCGGAGCTTGAAACAGTATGCATGCCCAGCGTCTGAGGTCGTGAGCAGTAGTCTAATCTTGGTTGTGTACACAAACAATTAAATAATCTACTCGCTACGTAAAAAACTTGTTGATTGTGGTAAGCAGTCTCTGTCACAGAGAAAGCTCACTGGTTTATTCCCAGCTATATGTCTGTCTGCCTGTCTGCTAAAGACAACATGCAGTACACAGCTTCAATCATTGACCACGTGCAACACCTATCAGACTATACGACATAAAGAAAATAAACTGACTTATGACTCGCGCACCCGAGTCCCATGTCTGCCACATTACGTAATTAGGCACGTGTGATACACATGACGTGTTTTTTTATGTCTGTGGGTTGCAAACAAACTGCATTCATTTTTTTCGGATGAGTGGATCTGACGGAAACTGCTGCAAACCCTTGTCAGTTTCAAGTTCTGCTTTGTACTTGGACGAATGACAGATTCCAGCCACGCCGTAGTTTACCATACTGACATGATTTTTGATTGGATCGAGCGCAAATTCAGAGAACATGTATTTTCCAAACCCAACATCTCTATATACATTCTTCATGGATAACAACTTCTTTGTTTTGTATGTGTATATGATTTTGTTTGACAACAGTATATGAATCCATACTGAAACGACGGATCAAGTAGATCAAGTTGTTATCCATAAAGAATCTTACTTTCTTGTGACTGGCTATACTTCTAAAATGCCCATCAAACAGATCATCTTTCTGTACACATAATGAACCCTCAGCATATCACCAAATGAAACAGCCAATCGGAAGCCGTCGCTACACTTGAGTGCATATCCACCCGCTATGACTGGGTTCGGTCTCCCGAGGGCTTCGTTTCGGGGGAAGTAAGAGTAGTATAGCGAATGGGGGTTTTAAAACACTTTCAAGAAAAGTCTCTACAAAGCCTTATTTACTAAATAAGGCTTTGTAGAGACTTTTCTTGAAAGTGTTTTAAAACCCCCATTCCCTTTACTACTGTAAGCCCAACAGTTCTGAATGGTGGAGCTTTTTACTTCCGACAAGGCAGTATTGACGAAGCGAAGTGCTTCTCTGAGACTGAGCGTTTGAGGCAGGTCGTCTTCAGCACATCGGATGAAATGTTTCACGAGATATTTTTGGTAATGGTCCTTGAAAGTTCTTATGATGCCAGCATCCATTGGCTGAATATGCGATGTGGTGTTGGGAGGCAGGAAGTGAACTTTCACATTGGTCAATTTGACACAGTTTTATGACTTGCAGCGTTGTCACAAAGTAAGATCACGTGTTGACCACGTGATCGCATCTGTCTGTCAAATGACCGCATGATGTCTGATGTCATCCACGCTTTCTTGTTAAACCGACAGTGCACATACATTTCTGGGTTATTTTTGTCCAAACAAAAATAGCCTCCTCTAACTTTGGATGTTTAGCATTTCTTGCCCTAGTCAAAGAAGCCGAATCTTCCGCAATGTTTAGCCACTTCTCCTTATTAAGCCAAATGTCCGAAATTGTGCTCTTGCCGATTAAGTGTCCAAATTCTTGACCAAAATGCTTACTAATCAGATCAAAACTGGCTTTAGGATTTTTCTCTTTTTTGTGCGGCAGTAATTTCACATCGTTTACGCCTAGGGGCGGGACATGCCATTGTGACTGACAGGTGTCTAGTGCAGCTGATCTCATTTTGACTCGATCGGTATTTTATACAGCAAGGAGACATGACAGGTATTACTCAAACTAAACAAAAGTGAAACCTATTAACTGATTAAAATCATAAACTAATGACATGCTCAACTCAGAAGTGTCACCTCAGTTAACAATTACAATTGAGGTCAGCCGATAAAGACCAGCGCTAATCACAGACGCGCACGAGGTAAGACTATTATCCGAACCTTTTTGATGTACCGCCGGATTAATAAAGCAAAACCATGTGAAACTAGCCAATCTGTTACCGCTAATTAACGTTCGGATACGGAGACTGAAGCATCGGATTAATGAATCAACAGGTAATGAGTTTACATAGTAAACAAGATTGGTTACAGCCAGCTACTGTTCGGATATCGCGGGAATCGGATTGTCGGGGTCCGGACTAACGCGGCCTGAATGTACAAAATATTGCACTTTTGAATCACGATTGTATGCTTATAATTTTGTTTATTTGTTTTTTTAAAAGCAGCAATGTATATTATATGTCATGAATAAGTGATAAATGTGTTTTAATTATGTTTGATTTTTTGGTTGCATGTGACCTTTAAGTGATATTGATGTCATTCAGTGTCAGACTGTCAGTAACTGCATTTTGAAAAATGTAGCTGTTTCAAAAGTTGTGGTATCTTTTGATTTAAATGAGACAATGATTACTTATGGAACTTCACTTTCCCCAACAGTTAGTTGGTTGAATTGAATGAGTGTTTTTAGTAAAACTGTGCTATTAGTAAAACACTTTGACTTTTTCTTAGCTTTCACAAATCTTTCATAACAACTAACTTTGTACAACCAAAATGTATTTATTTGACATTAACTTTACATAGCAAGTTGACAACCAATATCTTATAATAAAAATACAGAGTTTAGAGTTATACCAAATCTGGTAATAGTTTCAGTATTAAATAGTATGTACAAGAATTTTGAAAAAGGTGGTGATGATACCTACCTGACTTTCCAATGTCCATGCTCATGGTGATGAAGATGGAACCATGTTATCTCCTAAAACCTCATTTATTTTTTTACGCCAGATACTGTTCTTTTTACATTTGTTATTTCTTGTTAATAAACCATTAAATTGAAACTCTGTTTCATTATCATTTATTAATAGCTGATTTTTGCCAGGCTTTGCTTGCAAAATAGCCAAGTTTGAAATTGACTGTATATCGCAATACGTATCGCAATACACCTTTCTGTATCGCAATATATCGCAATATGGAAATGAGGAGCAATACCCAGCCCTACTGAACACACAGTTACAAAGAGTTCGGGGCAGAATGTCACACATTCGATCATATATTTCCCAGACACCAAGGGACGCAACTTTGCATAGCAAACAGCAGCTTCTTGAACAACTGGGCTCCCACATCTAGGGTGAGCGAGTGAATTTAGCTTTACGCCGCACTCAGCAACATTTCAGCTATATGGCGGTGGTCTGTTGACCTGAAATCGTAGAGGATGCTTCTGCAGTTACATGAACTGCACATATCTTATTTGCTATTAAGCTGTTAAATGTTGGGATAAGAAAAACGAAAATAGTCATTTAAGAATCTGATCTGTTCCCTTACCTTAATACCGTGGATCCTTCAGAGACCGCCAACTTGTGATCCTCGTACGGATCTGTCTAGCTGGCTGAATATGGGACGGTCGAGACCTTCAGCATCCTGTCATTATATCGTCGGGTTGCCTACGCTCGATGTGACCGTACGCGTGTGACATAGATTCAAATAACAAGGTCAAAACATATTCATTATTTTTAACAATGTTGTTTTCAGAGTCGCGGGCATGTACAATTTACTGTCAAATGGAAAAACGCATTTCTTGTGTAAAGGATATTTGTGTGAACAGAATGTTTTTTGTTTTCTTTGTTGTTTTCGGTATGTGGGGAATTTATCATGGGAACTTTTAATTTCTCAAATCTTGCCATCGCAAGACACTCCAGTGTCCACAGTTGTCGAACAACCTAACCATGTCCGGGTCACAGTCGGTTCTTACAGCGATCTTGAGGTTTGATACGACTTAATTGGTCTCGCGGAGTTACGTGCCTTGGTCGTGCCAGACACAACACAACACTGTATCTCGGTCATTTATTGTGTTGTCAACAAGTTAATAGTGCCAGCAAGAGCGGCAACACACACGTACGCACACGCATATCTTGATCTTCCTTCAGCCACCATCCAGCCTCCCTTTGACGCCATAGGGTAGCCTAGAGGTTAAAGCGTTCACTCGTCACGCCGAAGAACCGGCATTGACTCATTTCTGGTGTCGCCCGCAGTGGCATTGCTGGAATATTGCTACAAACAGCTTAAAACCAACTCACTCACTCGCCCTTTGTAACAAGGTAAATAAAGCTACAAGCAGCGTTAAATTAAACTCATTCGCCCTTTGTAGCCAGGTGAGCCATAGCTACAAGCCGTGTAAAACTAAACTCACTCACTCGCTCTATGTAACCAGATGAAATAAAGTTACAAGCGGTGTAAAACTAAACTCACTCGCTCCTTGTAACCAGGTACTGCACAGTTGTACTTCTTCCATAGACGGCAGCCTCTGAACAATACAATCGAATGTCTGACTGATAAATGCTGCATAATCCTCACTCATTCAGTTGCGTGTTCGGTTACTGTATTATATTGTTTCTCTTAAAATTTCAGTAGAAAGCAGTGTGTTTTTAAAACTAAATCAAGACCATGAGTGAAGTCGGGTGTTAAAATTTCTATCTGGAATATTCCAGTATAGTGTGTGGGTTTAGTTTTTCGCCACCCTCAGCAATATCCCCGCTACATGGCAGCGGTCTGTTAATAATCGAGTATGGATCGAGTCACAGTCCAGTGATCAACAGCATAAGCATGTATCTTCGCAAATGGGATATGATGACAACCAAGTCATCAAGCCTGACCACCCGATCCCGTTAGCCACCTGTTCCAACAAGCATGGGTTGCTGAAGAACAACAGCATGAGCATGTATCTTCGCAATTGGGATATGATGACAACCAAGTCATCAAGCCTGACCACCCGATCCCGTTAGTCACCTGTTCCAACAAGCATGGGTTGCTGAAGAACAAGGGGCACTTCTAACCCAGATCTCCATGGGTCTGTTTTAGTGTAGTCTGACGGATAGAGAACGTTCTGGGGGCTTCTTTTACAACAAACCCACTGAAGTCTTGCCTACGTCACATCACAATAACTGAAGACCAACAGTTCACTGTTCACCCTGGATTCTCAGCCTGGACCTCTTTTTGAAGCTAGAGCACTCTAGCAGCATGGTTAATGTTACAGTCTTATTTTGCTATAATAATATAACCATATTATATGTTGTATTTCAGTGTCATTTGTTTGTAGTGTAAACGTATTTAATTCTAAAATACAGTGGTGTATTTTCTTTGTTGTTTGTTGGTTTCCTCATACATTCTCTGACGTACACATTTCGGGATAACTCTTTGTTGGTTGGTTGGTTGTTGTTCCAGCTATATGGCGGGTCTGTAAATAATCAAGCCTAGATCAGGCAATCCAGTTATCAATATCATAAACATTAGTCGAAGCAACTGAGATACCATGACTAAGGCAATCCAGTGATCAATTGGAATTGGTTGACACATCATCACTTCCCAAATGTGCAGATCAATGCTCATGCTGTTGATCATCAGATTGTCTGGTCCAGACTCAATTATTTACAGACCGACACTATGTTGCTGAAATATTGCTGAGTGCAACGTAAAACTAAACTCACTAGTTCACTTTAACTGTTGATCCCTAGCTAACAGTAGCCCTCCAACCAATCACTGCAGTCATTGATCACACGAAAGCTTCACTGATAAATGATGATGAGAGAGAGTGGCATATCTGTGAAACTCCCTTCAGACAACGTATACTGTCTCAAAGACAGCAAGTCTTTGCAAGGCAGGGTGCCAAGAGAGGGTACCATCATTTATGGTATATCAGTATGACACTGTTGATGGTTTGATACTTACCCTCTTGTCCATGTCATCTTTAAACATAGAATCATGCTGCACGATAACCCAGGTTGGGTTTGATGGCACTTCAACAATGGCCTGTATGACTCAAGTATTTGAGTTGGAAAAACAATGACAGGGATATCTGAGTACAAATCTGACAATTTATTGTCAACACTCACAGAATGCTTTGAGTAAAGGCGCAGGTTACATACAAAACGATCAAATCCCTCACATTCCCACTGAATAATTGTCTCATTCATTTCAAACAAATACATACTGAGAATTAAGTGTTCACAGGCTGTCAATACAAGGTCATCAATTCAAAATAAATTCATAAATCAATATTCACATGTCATATTTTAACCTGGGCCTTTTTTTTAAATTCAAATACTTCAGGAGTGCAAAATATTTTAATGAATGTAAAAAAGAATGATATGGGTGAAATGTACATGGCACATTTGGGGCCCAAAATATGAAAAACATGACAATCAGCAGAAACATATAGAACTGAAAATACCACATTCCTACAATCCTCTCAAAGAAATGTATACATGTTTTCAAAGACTTGGACAAAAATCATTTCTTAAAAACTAATTAAAGATAAACTATGAATCATGTTCTCAATTTTAAAAAAAAAACCCAAAAAAACCAAAAAAACAATTAAACAGTGAGAATAATGTAATTGACAAAAGATGTTTTCACCAAAAGCAAAAAAAAATAAACACTGTACTTGGTCACTTCAACATATGGAAGTCCCAGGAAGGTTTCGTCTCTTTTAACATTGGAGTGTTAAACTATTAATTATTCCTCTAAATACAAGACAAAAATGACAAGATACTTATTACAAGGTCACGAAACCTTAAAAATAAATATTATAGAAATCTATAGCACTAATGAAATTCACTACCATGTCACCAGTGCCTGCAGTTCTGATAAACATTTTATTGTTCCTATTTGTATCAGGCCAATGTCTGCCTGAACTGACAAAGGGCACATAAGTCTGATACCCATTGTAATACATACCATTTTAAATCTAAACTGACAATAGCTGGGCAATAAATGTCTATCATTTTAAACTGGAGGTGAGACAACAATGCCCCAGTCTCATTCTTCACCAAAGCAATGTAGGGGACAAGAACAATGTTAGTGTAGTGAGTTTTTTTTACTCCGCACTCCGAAATATTCCAGCTATACTGCATCAGTCTATAAATATCCACTTAAGACCAGACAATCCAGTGATTAACAGCATGAGCATCGTGTCAAGACACGATGACATGTGTCACCCATGTCTGCCAACTGAACCACCTGATCCCATTTAGTCACATCTGTCAACAAGCATGGGTTACTGAAGATCACTGTGATCTTCATGGGTCATCACATACAGTCAACCACACTTATAACAAACCCATATTTAAAATACACATTTCCACTAACATATGAAGTAAGTGTTCAAGACTTTAGACAACAGTTTGCAATACGAGTCAGTTACATCAGAATGTTCATAATCATAGTTATTGTAAATATAGACAATGACATCATCGATGATCCTCATTTTGCATACATAATTACTGTCAGTGTAATTTCACTCTTGCACTGAAGTGTATGTTTCTTTAACACTTCTAACTTATAATTATGAGTACATATACTCAGTGAAATGAACAAGAGAATACATGAAAGTACAAGAGTTCCTTTATTCTTTTCCTGGTTTCTTCACAAGATATGTATTGCACTGTGTTTGAAAATCTGGAAATAAATAAACACCTGTACTTTCATGTGTTCCCATATTTACATGAGTATATATGAAATAACCTACTTTACATTACAGAACAGATTCATTAGATGAAACTCATCTGATTCTTGGCCAAGTGTCAAGTATACAAAACTCCATCACTGATAACTGACTCTTCCCCAGAAACCAAACAAAAGCACTCCTCGGACTTAACGATGCCCAGGTTTTCCACCACAGCATTGCTGTATTTTGGCTAAAAATTTGCAAAGTTATACTTTCTCACAAATCTAACTCCAGGAATTAGGATAACACAAAAAGGTTAACAGAAACTTATACCACAATATTTCTATACTGCTGCTCCTGATCACTTGTAAATCTACTATCCCTTAAGTCTTTGAAGGGCATTTAGAAGTGAAATACGTGTAAGTGAAAGAATCTTCATTCTTACTATCCCTTACTTACTCGAAGTCCTGAATTAATGACAACAGAAAATTATACCAAACTGTCCCCAAAATATATAAACCAGACAACTTCTAAACAAAACTGCAGTCAAGATAAACCATGGCCTTAACTTCTTTCAATTCCCATTGCACCATTACTGTCAAGAGACATCTTCCGAAATATGTCAAAAGCACAGAGATGAATACAGTTGGAATGATCTGCAGTCACAACTTAGCAGCCTATTTCTTCTCAAAACAACTGTGAAAATATGTTAAATATCAGTTTTCTAGCAGTACTTATCTCACAGCTGACAGTGCTTCCACAACTTGAGTTAACGAATGTGTTCAGTTTTACGTCGCTTTTAGCAATATTGAAGTAATATCACAGCTGGGGCAACAGAAATGGGCTTCACACATTCTACAAATGTGGGAATCAAACCCGAGTCTTTTACATAAAGAGCAAACACTTTAACCACTAGGCTACCCAACTGCCTCCATAACTTGAATTATTTGCAAGCCTTGATCAACTTTCTTAACAGGAGAGGTGCATTTTGTAAAGTGGGAAATGGATTCAGTTCTAATATTCCTTATATGAAAATAATTCCACATCAGAAAGGTCTTAGTAACAAGCAATTGTCATGAAGGTGACACAATCCTCTGCCGAAAATTATCAAATTAAACTTAAAAGTGATTGTGAAGGTCATAGTTTAAGATGGAAGTAAAATGTCAACAACAAACAAAAAACATGACAAGTCAACCTCTCTTGTCATCTTGCTCTGTAGCTGTTCAAACACACAAATGTTTTCAAGACTCACTTCCCCTTGACGTGAATGTCATAAGTGTATGTAATATGCAATACATAATAATAGAAATTGTTACATATAAATAAAGCATTCGATAAGTCTGGAAAGTCTCTGAGGAAAATTCAATGAACTGCTCTTAACATATCTTGCTAATAATCTTAACATGCTGAAATCTTTAACATGTTGTGGTGTCCTTGAGAATAATGTGAAGATCACCAAAATCAAGTGGGCCCTGCACATTCCCAATGTGAACCTTGGTGTCAAATATGAATATAATCTAGAGAATGGTTCTTGAGCTACCATGCAGACAAGCTTAACATGCTGGTCAACATGCTGCAATATTCAGTGTTGCAGTGACCTTGAAAATTACATGAAGGCCACCAAAATCAACTGGGCACAGTGCCTTCTCTATATGAAGGTTGGTGGCAAATATGAAGTAATTCCTGAGAATGGTTCTTGAGATATCTCAATGACAAGGGTAATGTTAACGTCCCCTTGTGACCTTGAAATGAAGGTCAAGGTCACCAAAGTTATCAAGGACCTTTTTGATACTGTGATGAACTGCGGTACCAATTATGAAAGAAGTGAACCTACAGGTTCTTCAGATACTCCAATTAGTATGGACTCACGGACGAACAAATGTATGGATGGAGGGACCTTTTACTATATCCTCCTCACTGCACCAAATGCACAACAGGAGATAATAATACAGTGATCTGTGACCAGACAGAACCAGACAATCCAGTGAGCCTAATTACCAAATGAGTATGTCGCACTGTCACTGCAGGTTAAATTTTAGCAAATCATAAAACTTCAAGACTATAAAATGTCAAGCATGGATCAAAGTGAGAGTCCATTCATGCATCGGTCGGTGATTGAGGGGTGGTGGGGTACCCCAGTGGTCAAATCATTCTCTCCTCACGCCGAAGACCCCATATGAATATGTGTGAAGCCCATTTCTGGTGTCCCCCACTGTGCTGTTGCTGGAATATTGCTAAAAGCGGCGTATAACTATACTCATTCAGTCCAAAACATGCTTTACATATTGTTCAGGAACAAGCTAATGTAATACAAAATATTGTATTGGTATCCACAGGATACATTCTGGGCTGCTTCACAAAGAATACATGTAACAAATGATTAAACAATCAGCACACTCTCTCTGATAGCATGACACTGATTGCATCTATTTTTAGCATCAATTACTGATTACAAAAAAATTATGAACACATGGAAATCTGTCATCTCAGAGTAGACTTATTGTGATTCATTCAGACCTTCACTTCAAACTACTAGTCAGTAATATACTGAAGCATGGAGGTTCTGAGTGTTTTGCTTAACTCCACCTCAGCAGTATTCTTGATGTACACTACCCACTCCAGTGACTGATATAATCAGCAATGACCTATGCTGTACAGGTAAGCTGGGAACAGCATTGCCGGGAACACCAGACTGTATACCATGTGGGGCTGTGACTAAGCACTAGGCTCCGACTCCACACTGGTGTTACCTGACAGTGCACATTATGTCTGACATTCTGGTACATACAAACATGACTCAGTTTGATAATAATAAAAATGTGACTAAGACCTCACAGTGGTAATACCTTTATGTTGAAAATCAGTTTATGAATATCTCCAGCAAATTTGGATGCACATTCATTCAATAAGACATGCATGATCTTAAGTATATTAACATGTCTAATTAAATTCCTGACAAGAGAAACAGCTGACATGTCTCAATACAATCATGACTATCAAATGTCTGATTGCCCTGTAGAGTATCTCCAAATGATATTTACAAAGGACTTACAATGTTGAACATGTGATATATGTTTCCAGACTTATTTACTGGAGAAACTATTTGAAATTTCAGGATTCGGGTTGGAAATAACATGTAAATATTTGGTAATGGCCAAACAGTGATGAAATGGGAATCAGCTGTGGTGGAACCAAACTTTTCTTGCATGTTAGGTGCATGATTATTAATTCGGTTATTAATTTTCTTGTAAAACAGTTGCATCTCACACCCAAAGTCCATAAAACATCAAATGGTTCATCACAAAATAAAAGCTGTTTTCTTGTGTGTCAATATTAAGTTTTAATAAATGATATAATTTGATTTGCTTGCATGTGAAGTGCACTATATCGATTTCAGGAGACCAAAATGAGTTACAAATGCATCTTGAAAGTTTAAAATACCAGATACTAAAAAGAAAAACATTCAGGAAAGAACCAACATATTTCAACTTTGAAGACAATGCACAAACAATCATCACAATTCTTTGATGGATGGTGTTTTTATTGTTCATGATTCCAAAGAAACATATTAAGAGGGAAAACCTGATTATTGTTTGGTGAAAGCAGTACATTTTGGGGACAACACCCAATCCATTCCCCCAAATGTACTTTCAGAACTGCATTGATCAATCTCCTGCAACCCACAATCGCAGACTTGAGCACAACACCAGCTGAGATCCCCCTCAGCATAATCAAAATCACACATGAAAATCCATGATCTGCACCAATGGAAGAAACCAAACCAAGTTGCCTCGGAAGTCAGCATTCCGTCCCTCCTGATTTTCACTCTTATATATATTCCTACATACACATAGATTTATTTATTTCAAGCAATCAACAAAGCACTTGTACCTTGTGTCAGCTGCATGCAACATGGAATGACAGCTGGGGTACATTTCAAGACAGCCTGTGAACACATCATAATAATGAAACTCAGCGTCTTCGCCTATTTCTTTCACGATCACGGTCCCTACCAACATCTTTATCAACCTCACGATCACTTCTATCGCGATCTGATGTTCGTTGTTTATGTTTCAACTTGCGCCCATCCCCCTGTCCATCAAAGCGTCCGTCATTCTGTCTGTCTCGGCGCATTTCCTTTACAGGTGACCTAAGTTTTTTATTATTCCTACGGTCTGTCCTTTCGTCAAACTGATTGTCCAGCCGATGATTTCGATCGATAGGTTCTCGATTTCTATCTCGTCTGTTTTCAGTATCACGTCTATCGTCTGACACTCGGTTATCACGAGTCCGTCTATCCCAGGAATCAGAGTACATTTCGTCATCACGCACTTGTCGGTAATTGTCAGTTCGGAGTCTTCCCTTCTCGGTTCTTTCGTAGTCCATATCTTCTTCCTCCTGATCAATTCTTCTTTTCTTCTTCTTGCTCTCTCTATTGCTGTAATGACTGTAGTCTCCGTTGGCATATTCTCGTCTGTGCCTTCTGTTGTCTTGGTCAGAATTTTCATCTTTGCTGCTGTGCTTGGTCTTGGCTGCTGGCTTGCTTTTCTTCTTCCTCTTTGCCTCTGTCTCTGAGTCTGAGTCTGATGAGCTGCTCTCAGAGTCTGAAACAGATAGAAACATTGTTCAGATATTTGACTTGAACACAAGACAGTTGACTGAAACAAGGCTCCAAAGTGGCAACCAAGAGCACCCTTCCAACCAAGGTACATAAAAACAATCATGGACCGAATTCATTCAAGAAATCTCGAAACAAAAGGATTCATGACACGAAGGCATTGGGAAACCCTTTGATCTACAAATGTGATGATCACTAGCCCATTACTGATGCATTATCCCCACAATCAACACATGATTAACAGCAGCCTATCCTACTGCATTATCAACCCCTACCATCTCCACACGACCTATTACTGCTGCATTATCAACTCCTACCATCTCCACTCGACCTATTACTGCTGCATTATTAAACACCTACCATCTCCATACAACCCATTACTGCTGCATTATCAACCCCTGGCATCTCCACACGACCTATTACTGCTGCATTATTAAACACCTACCATCTCCATACAACCCATTACTGCTGCATTATCAACCCCTGGCTTCTCCACACGACCTATTACTGCTGCATTATTAAACACCTACCATCTCCACACGACCTATTACTGCTGCATTATTAAACACCTACCATCTCCATACAACCCATTACTGCTGCATTATCAACCCCTGGCATCTCCACACGACCTATTACTGCTGCATTATTAAACACCTACCATCTCCACACGACCCATTACTGCTGCATTATTAAACACCTACCATCTCCATACAACCCATTACTGCTGCATTATCAACCCCTGGCATCTCCACACGACCTATTACTGCTGCATTATTAAACACCTACCATCTCCATACAACCCATTACTGCTGCATTATCAACCCCTGGCATCTCCACATGACCTATTACTGCTGCATTATTAAACACCTACCATCTCCACACGACCTATTACTGTTGCATTATTAAACACCTACCATCTCCATACAACCCATTACTGCTGCATTATCAACCCCTGGCATCTCCACACGACCTATTACTGCTGCATTATTAAACACCTACCATCTCCATACAACCCATTACTGCTGCATTATCAACCCCTGGCATCTCCACACGACCTATTACTGCTGCATTATTAAACACCTACCATCTCCATACAACCCATTACTGCTGCATTATCAACCCCTGGCATTTCCACACGACCTATTACTGCTGCATTATCAACCCCTGGCATTTCCACACGACCTATTACTGCTGCATTATTAAACCACTAACATCTACACACAATCTATTACTGCTGCATACTCAAGCCCCTACCATCTCCACACAACCCATTACTGCTGAATTATGAATCCCCAAACATCTCCCCTGCTGCATTACCTGAGTCAGAGCTGTTGCTGGAGGAGGAGGAGCTGTCACTATCAGAGCTGTCACTATCTGATGAGTCTGATGACGACTCAGATTCCTGTTGCTGTTGCTGTTGCTGCTGCTGCATCAGCTGTTTGGTCATTGTCTTGAGGTGGTCACGCAGATCATCCCTGTGATGATAATGTTGTTGGAATTACAATGTCAAATATGTACACTTCATGAAAGGACAGACAATACAAAAACAATATGTGGGAACTCTGCAATTTATTAAGAAAAATATATTTCTCAAAAGAGAATGACAAATTACATGTGTGGTGATGCATGTGACTAATTTGAAATATAACTGAAAAGTCTCCAACTTAAAGCATGTGTAACTTATGAATAAAGATATGTCATTAGTGGTAAATAGTAAGTTTTAGTTAAGAAATACTTACGTTAGTCCTCCTAGACCGATTGTTGTAAAAAAGTTTATAGCAAAACGCGTATTCTTGGGATTATCCCGCGGCATGATTCCTTCAAAATATTCTTGAAGTGTTCTGAAACAAGACAGAAATGTATGACATTGACAGTAGTAACTGATGATGAGATGGCCAACAACTAACATCTACAAGGGCCATTCCTTGTCTTTGATGAAAACCACAAAAACCATGAAACCCAATTCTCAAACCACCATGAAACAGTACCCTCAAATTATAGCAATGCCGTGCCTCAAACTCCTGACAAACACTGAAACATCACTGTCTTATGCCATTCTCGGTTTAACTGCAGCACGACATACATAAAGGTCTCCCAGAAACAGAATCAAAGCCTAATCATTCATGTTTCCAGTTACCACAGCCTCAATTTAGGCAGCAAAGTTGGTCTCCAACCTGTATAGCTGGTGAGTTTGCTTTAGACACTCTCAGATAAGAAAAGCCACACTTCTGTACAAGTACAAAAAGATACCATCAATTCAACTAGAATCAGGACATGAATGATGAAATACAGTTATTTACTTACGGGTCTTTGAGACGATCATTGAGCTTTGGCAAACCCATGTATTCAGATAATTCTTGGAACAAGATCTTGATGAAGATCCTACTGGCTGATGTTGTGTCTTCTTCGTTCAGCTTCACACACACCAACACCTACACAGAAATACTCATGATAAATCTGAACTCCAGACATAACTAGCATTGTGTGAGTAACACCACATTGAGAAGTTTTCTAGTTAAATCACAGAATTATCTACAGCTTTGTGTGGGAAGAAAGCCAAGACTGATACAGACAACAGCTGACAAACCAAGACACATGTTCAGCTTTTACTGGGGCATAAACCTGTGATGCTAAGTTTCCATCATGTTCATGAACTGTCTGAAACCATAACACACACAGACCACAATGTTCTACTTTGAAAGGTAAGCAAGTCTTCAGTGGATGATGTATTCATTTAAGAAAGATGTGATGACCAATCATGCATATGCACTTGTTACAGGGTAAATGTCTACAATATGGTCAGCATGTAAAGATTGTCAAGATAGAAATTTACCACACATGACAAAACGTTTTTTACAGAACAAAAGCAGGATATGACAACTCACCCCCCAGCTGATGGCATCGCTGTAGAGAAGATGCCCAAAGAATTTGGCAACATTCCTCAGCTTGTTCGTCTCTAGTCTGTGAATGGTGTCGTACTGTTCTATGAAAGTGGTCTGGAATGGCTCCACATACTTCTTGTCCAGTTGACAGAAACGCTAACAGAATCGTAGAGGTGTCAATTTCATATTTTCAAAGAGATTTTTATCATGTCCTTAAATCATAATTTAAGGATAATTCATGTTATTGTAACATCATTTAATAATAACACGTAGCAATGAAACATGCACTAAAAAATTTCAGACTTATCAAGGTTTATAAGTTAATTAAGTAAGGAAGCCTGCTAGCATACTAGTGTCAGGCCTTTAAAACAGGGGAACAGGGCAGGAGGGGTAAGCCTTGTGGCTATATAATAAAACATACACTTGTCATGCCAAAGATCTGGGTTCAATTCAAACCATGGGTACAGTGTGTGAAGCCAAGTGCTGGTATCCTCCGCCATGATATTGCTGGAACACTGGTCAAAAAGTGGCATAAAACTGACTCACTCACATAAAACTATTACACTGTCAAGTCAATGCATAACCGTTGGAACCAAATCAGAGATGTTAACTAGGAATCATGCTGGCTCACATGCCAGTTACAGCCCTGACGAGGATATTCAGCTGAATGAAATTACTGGACTATTTGTGCCCGTAGCTGTGATGATTACTTAAATGATTCCAAGCACTGACAAAAAAAGCTTTGGCAGATACATGGAATGTGTGAGTATGTATCTGGGGAAAATGGGCTTTCATGATCATGAAAACCGCAAAATATAACCAATATGCTATTCCATGGAATGAGAAAGTGAGTGTAGTTTTCCGCTTTTGGCAGTATTCCAGGGCCTAGATTTTTTAAGCTCTCTTAGCGCTAAGATTGTCGTAAGTTAATGTTAATATATGGCACATACGACTGTCTTAGCGCCGATAGAGCTTCAAAAATCTAGGCCCAGCAATATTATGATTGGAACACCAGAAATAGGCATCTGATGGGGTTTTGAACAGGGTTCTTTGGTGTAACAAGTGAACGCCTTAACCACTAGACTACCCCATCACCTCCTCCAAGCCATGGATACAAAGATGCATTCTATAGCAGCCTCATCTGTGACAGCATACACCAATAATGAAGCACACACTTTTCATTTAAACCTAGCAAACTGATGTATTCCAAATCTGTGGGAACTTGTATAAGGTTATAACAATACCTGTGCTAGCAGACCAAAGAACTTTTCATATGTTCTCAGCTGGGCACAGCAATCGAGAATCATGTTGCACAGCTCCACCTGACAAAGGAGACATGTGTTAGAATGGAGAATTTCATTTCATACATGAAAGAAGCAAATTATTTCACCTCAATAATCTGTCAAAAATGAAAATATAAATGTATTCATTTGAATCCCAAAGCATAGAAGTCAATACAGTAAATTAGTCGAGCGGGCGAGCTGTAACTTTAGACTGTCTGTCAGTATTCTATCCTGTCACGGGCGTTCAGATGGGCCATATTTCTTAAACTGTCACCACAAAGGTGATTTTGGATTTCAATGCAAATCAGCACAGCATTTGTGGAATTTTAGATAATTCAGGTACTAGTGTCTCCTGAATCCTTTCCTGGATGCACATTACTACTAGCAGCTGGAGTGCAACTGTATACAGTTCCAAAAGAAATGCAACTCAAGTCCAATTCTGATGTAATGATGAATAAAGTTACTGATGACTGCTTATGAAAACATGACAAGTATGCAAAGTTAGTCCTTAAAGTGAATACTCATATTATCTTTATTTATAACCAGGCATGTTTTTTATGTCATCAAGACATTGTTTGACTTTGCCATCTAGAAACATCGATATCAATATCAATTTTAGTATCACCAGAACACATAACTGACAAGAATGACACATTTCCTGTAATAACAAGGGACAGAGGGAGTTGAGTTTTGCGCGGCAATCAGCAATATTGCAGCTATATGGCGGCAGTCTGTAAATAATTGAGTCTGGGCCAGACAATCAAGTGATCAACAGCATGAGCATTGATCTGCGCAATTGGGAACTGATAACATGTCAACCAAGTCAGCAAGCCTAACCACCTGATCTTGTTAGTCGTCTCTTATGACAAGCATGAGTTACTGAAGGTCAGTACGCTAACCTGGACCTTGACAGGTCGGTAATTTCAAACATTTTAAGGGTTGCATTTCTTTTGGGGTTCAGTATATTTACTTCTTGTCCTGGCTTCATCTCCATACGGAGCAGCTTGTGGGCACACTCCTCGAAGTCCAGACTTGACTGGATGGTCAGGTAGATTGTCCGGCGCAAGGCCACCAGGTTGGTCTCTGTGTTGTCGATGATTATCTGTTTGGCTTCCTCATCTAGAAACAGTGATACCTTTATATTGTTTTTCAAATCTCCTTGTGCTGTATTTTCATAAAACTTTGTCTTACAAAGATTTTATAATGTGTATCAAAACTCGTTACACTTAGTGTCTTTTCTGTCCCTGAACTCTTTACATCATAGTAAAACTCTTACAATGCATTTCAAACTCTTAACAGTGTTTCACAACTAGTTTCCATGTCTTCCAAACTTTTAACAGTCCTTCAGTGTTGTGCTTCAAAAAATTTTGTGTTACCAAACTCTTAACATTGTGTTTATAAAAATCCTTACCCCACAATAGTAAATATTGTTAATGAACATGTCTACTAATTATGATTACAGTATGTGACTGTTTTGGTGTGCATATGGCAGAGTGCAAGGAGAGTATTGTAAGGTTTCACTTTTCTGCTCCTGAATAGAATACTACCACCAGTTGAGGTTGAACTTGTTGCCATGGAAACACAAAAAATATTTTATTGAGGAATCCAAACCTACCAAAAGACACCACTTTACTACTAGACCTATCTATATGCAAAGTTTGGTGAAGAACTAGTGAAGAGCACAACCCCCAGTTCTGAAGTCATAATTGTTACAACATGTCATATTTGGGATTTCACTTTCTGGTACTTTTTTTGTTGAGTCCCATGAGGCGTTTAGGTGCCTGACTCTGAGGGTGCAGGTTCGAATCCAGGCTGGGACTCAACCAAAAAGTACTACAATTTGTACTTTACTAAGAAAGTGAAATCCCAAATATGACATATGTTGCATTTGACCACTTTCAAAATGGCATCATGTAGTCAAAAATGTTGTCATGGAAACAAATGAAAAAAAAATTTCATAAGATAAGATCCTAAAAGCTACAGCTCATATCTGGGTCTAAGCCCCAAAAGGCACATCTAGGGATCATGATTGACATGTGTACCAAGTTTGGTTAAGCTATCACAAACAGATTAGGAGATATGCTTAAGACAAACAAATGGAATCCGTTTCATTATCACAGCAATTTGTTTGTCACCTCAGATAATATGCAAATTTATGATTTTTTATCAAACGAGCGAAAGCAAGTTTGATACTAAATCTTTCAAGAGTTTAATAAAATTGGTACTTCATGGAAGCAAGTTTAGTATTCTGTTCATTACTCTCCAACGTAAATTGATAGAAACTGGTGAAATTGCCTACAGTGTGAGGACACAGCTTTCCACAAGTCAAGCAAGGTCTAATACAACTGTGACAGAGATATGAGCATTGTGACATCATAACTGTCAACCATTATGATGTCACACATTTATCAGCATTGCACTAATGTAACATTTCGTAAGAATATTACAATGCAGTATCTTTCACAGGCAAGTCTTTTATATTCACAAACACAAATTCAAAATTCAGAAGACATGAACATCAGACCTGGAAATGGACATTTCTGCTGCAATTACTCAAATGCAAAGCCAGCATATCCACTCGATGGTGTACAAACCTTCATCATCTTCATCACTGTCTTCCTCACTGCTGGACCCTGATCCACTCTCCCCTTCATCAGAGCTGCCTTCTTCTAGGATCTCTGCAAAGAAAGGACGAGAGGTTTGACAACCAGTGCACAAGCCCTACCACGGTGACATCAGCCCTGTTTAGCTGCTAGCCCTTGAGTCTGTGGCTATCTAAAATACACATGGGCAAGGTATAATTTATAGTCCGAGATCATAACGCATTGGTGATACACTTGGACATACTTTACACCTTTCTTCTACAGCTATTCAACCAATTAATTCATACTAGTTCATAATCATAGTTTTATGGGACGCGTAATTCCTATATAGTGGATGCAGAAATTTGGTGATGTACTCCAAAGCAAAAAGTTAGTAATGATACCTCATATAACATAATAATATGACATAAACATTATCAAAAGCATGATCACTGATTTCATGCAAACTCCCACAAAACCAGGAGTCCCCAGAACTCCAATGTAAAAACCTGATAATATGAAAAAAGCAGATTATTGTATTTTAAGTTATCCAAATAGAGCTGGCTGCAAATTATCAGTCATTTAGATCAAACATCAAACAAGCCTGATGTCAAAACCAGCATTTAATTTTGGTCCTGCCATAGTGCAATGATACAATGATCATTGTCTACTCCAACACCTGTGTATTCCATATTTAGGCATGACTTTTTGGTCCCAACTTGGAATTTTTAACTATAATTAACACAGTCTCAATCAGCATGGGCATGGGCAATCTAATCAAAGACAGATAATCCCACACACTAATTAATCCTCTTGGCATGTTAGATTTAATAAGGAGGTAGTGATTGCCTGGTGAGTCAACACTCCGGCATGAGGATGGGCACTCCAATCAAGGTCCCCATAATCAAGTACATCTGTCATCAACATGATTGTTTTAATTTGTTGCACAATTATAAAAGATCGAAGTGAGTTTAGTTTCATGCCGCACTCAGCAATATTCCAGCTATATGGCAGCGGTCTGTAAATAATAGAGTCTGGATCAGACAATCCAGTGATCAACAACATGAGCATCAATCTGCGCAATTGGGAACCGGGGACATGTGTTAACCAAGTTGGTCAGCCTGACCACCTGATCCCGTTAGTCGCCTCTTATGACAAGCATAGTTGTCTTTCATGACAAGCATGGGTTGGTGAAGGCCTATTCTACCCCAGGACCATCACAGGTCAAAAAGATCAAAGACATTATAGAGATTAAGACATTAAGTGTAAATGGCAGCCATGTTGGAACCAACGATCGTCACTGAGTAATGCAGCACCTCATCTAAACTGGCATTTCCGTCCCATGGGACACCAGTTTAGATAGGTTTCACTGTTCATTCCATACATGCTGAACCATTCAATCCTATCCTTTTATAACATTGGACACAGATTCTAACAGCTAGGCATGTGCATCGGTATAAAAGTTCTATCTCCCCACCTCTCTTGAGCGACTTGTACTTGTCTTCATTTTCCAAATAATCTGGATCTGCTCGGAACACATCTGAAACATACAGGGAGATGTTAAGCATTCATTAGTACATGACTTCGTCAAGCATAGCTGAACATACATGCAACTACTTGCATAGATTCCCATAACACACCGAAACAGAATGAAACTTGGTGAAAGTAAATTATCTTGCCAAACATACACTTATATTATAGCCATACACAAAGATGGTAATACATCGCAATTGAAATGATAAATGGTAACCTTTCATGACAACGTTTAGAACAACCAGCAGCCATTGCTCCAGGTTCTTGGAGAAAGGTAATCCATATTATTAGCCACATCAAGGTTGCGGACACCAAAAATGGGCTTCAGACATTGTACCCACGTGGGGAATCGAACACAGATCTTCGGCATGATGAGCAAGCACTTAAAACACTGGGCTATTCCATTACCTTTTCTTTGTATATTTGTACAAAAAGGTAAGTAGAGGACAAGAAATAATTACTCAGAAGGTCCTCTGATTGCACAGCATCTTCCAGGGTGATGAGATGTGTGAACTGATCCACTTCTTCCACAAGGTCAAGGTCATCAACCACAGCAACATGATCCTAGAAGCCACAGAAGTCAAGTGTGTAGCATCAAAAATCAAAGGTGAGGTGGGTGCTAACTCAACTAATATCAAATCAAGAGAGGACAATTCCATGATCTTGAATGTCCAGAAGTAATTAAAACAAGCTTTTGAACTGTGAAGCAGTCAGCGAATAGAATTTTATGCCGCTTTTAGCAATATCACAGCAAAATCACGGCAAGGAACACCAAAAATGGTCTCTACACATTGTATGCGCTTGGGGAATTTAACCCGGATCTATAGTGTGATAAGCATTAGGCTGCCCTAATGCCCTGCTTTTGAACTGTATGCCAAGAATTCAGTATAACAATTTTTCATTTTCACAACAAAATAAACCCATACCTTGAAGCCATCTTTCCGGATAGCAAACATCACCTCCACCATGTACTGGACGCGAGTGTCAATCATGCCTTCATGCAAAATGTTACGCAGGCGCTCAAATATTGCTGAAATGACAAAGCATGTTCACCTAGTATTTTCATTCAGTGTGGACCAAATTACATTCATTTAACACAAACCAGATAAAAAAACAGTAATCTCTTATGCAGCTGGCTGTCAGCATGTGCTCGTAAGAGTGTGAGTAAGTTAGTTTAGTTTTAAACCGCACTCAGCAATATTACAACTATATGACAGCTGTTTGTAAATAACTGTGTCTGAACCAAACAATCCAGTGACCAACAGCATGAGCATCAATCTATGCATTTGGGTTAGTGTAACATGACAGTAAACCTGACCATCTAATTCTGCCAGTCACCTCTTATGACAAGCATGGGTTACTCAACATCAATTCCAACCCATCCATCCATCCGCCCAAACTCACCAGAGATTCCTCGAGGAGAGACCTCCGTCAGCTTCTGTCCACACTCCTTCAGAAAGCCAATAGCCACTTCCACAGAGTCATCTGTAGGGTTCTCCATCAGCAGGGTGAGGATCTCCAGGGCGATCACTTCATGGGCCTGATGTAGCATACAATAATCTTCATTTACATTGTACACTATATGATACACATGACTTCAGTTGGCCCAAGAAAGTCTTCAAAGTCAAAACTGAATGGTACAAATCAAATCTGTCCCATATGAATCCATGATCTATCCTACTGTGACGAGTAGGATGATTGATCATGTACCTAAACTGCCACTGTTGACATCACTATTTACTAATAAACTTCATAATTTCTCTCCTTCATGAACTTGACAGCAACAACCAATCAAAACGCCACAGCCTAGTCCTGACAAGGACTAAATTAGCTGGAGGGAAGACACTAACATAAGGTACAGCATACAAGCACTAAAGATTTCTTGACTTGTTTCAAGGATAACTCCATAGAGTAATCTATGTTGATTACACATTTTTGCCATCAGAACAGGACAACAAGCATGAACAACTTTAAACCTTCAGCATCTTTTCGACAAAGGATTTATTTGACAAATGATGCCTAAAAGGAATTATACCACACACAGCCAACCCAGTAGTTTATGACCTCACTATATGAACAGTCCAGGGAAAAGCTGTCATGTGCTCAGGCATTCTCTATCCACACTGGTCACTCTTGTCATCTCTTGTCATCTCCCTACGTAACCTCTGATATAATACATCCTTTTCATGGTACAAGTGTTCTGGATTCATGATTGGTTATAATCAGATTTTGTTCTGCAATCAGCGACACTGTTTCAAAAGTGATCATTTGCAAAGATTTGGTAATTCAGGAAAACTAGAAACTCTTCCCATGCACGATGAACTACGATGCAGACAGAACCAAGTGATGAAATGGCAGACCAGTGGTGTCTCCATCGGTTTTTCAACAACAGACATGCTAGCTATTAAATGTCTTTTGTGTCACATCAGCATAAACATCTTGTCAAATAATTCCTGCACTCTCTATTGTGCTAGTTTCTGATTTTCAGTTGAACATGAAATACAGAATCTATCCTTTGCACACTGATCAACTGAATGGCAGCCGTCATATTGAACACGTGATCAGACTGGACAGACAGCAGGGATATAATTCATGTTGCGATTTTTTGCCACTGGGGAATTTACAGAAAACCAGGAAATATGGCCGTACTAGAACTGAAGCCACGTAGGAAGATATGACAGGAGTAATCACTGTGGGAAGAGAATGGTGATCAAGTTCACTAACATATTCCAAGAACCAAATCGAAACAGTAGATACCTCAGCACTATACAACCATGCTCACTAACATGTGGTTATTAATTATTATGATGAAAAGTGCTTGTTATTGTTTGTGTAGAAGATTAAGTCATAGTATATGACAGGCAAGGTATTATTAAGATGTTTCTCTTCATGATATTGTTGACTGAAAAATAAACCACACTAATCCAACCAAGTGCCCCAACTTAATATCTGCATGAAATTTAGTGCAGACATTACAGTTTCTATAAGTAATCCCAGAGATGCCAACCCTAATTTAGCCCAATTAGTACTTCTGACAAAATTGATGAAAATATTAGTATGTTTTGGCCAAAACTAATACTGATTTTTCCAAAGGACATTATGTAATAAATAAATATATAGATAGTCTAACAGCTTATTAATAACAATGTACTGACTTTGCTTTGGAAGACTTTGCTTGCTTTGTCTCCTAAAGACACGAAAGACTGCACAAGGTCCACACTACAGCTTGATGTCACCCCACGCACTTGTTAAATGTGAGGCAAAATTCCAGACCACTGGTAAGGATGTTTGTCAGGCCAGCAATGGCAGATAGATGTGTTTACTTTGTAACCTGACCCCTAAAGTGAGTTTTTGTGCAGATGTTAAGAGACCTTGAACCCGGGAAAATCTTGACTTGCTTTATTTAGGGCTTTTAGCACTGCAAAGAGGGATGGAAAACAGTACAATTCAGGGTCTGTGGGACAGACTTGCTCCCTGCATGAACTTCCTGGGAGGTCACAAAGGCATATCTTCAACCCTTCTTTCTAAAGGAATTAAACTGACCTATGACATCAAATCAAACAAAACCTACCACTTGCTGGTTGACCAGGTGAGCTATGAAGCGTGTAGAAGACAAACAGACAGTTTTGTCATTTCTCCGGAAACCCTTCTTAAACTGCAGAATCAGACGCCTCAGTATCAGCTCACCATTTTGAGGAAACTGAAGCAAAAGCAGAAAATGACAAAAATAAACAAATAGACACATAACTGCTGCAGATTAGGGTATTTATTCATGCAACATAACACTCCAGATACAAAAACAATGGTCTATAAATGATAGCTCTATAGAGAGAGTCTGGACAAAACAATCAGCTATTTGAAGTATGGACAATGTCCTTTGCATTTTGGTTACAATACAAGTGAGTGAGTATGGTTTTATGCCACTCTTAGCAATATTCCAGCAATATCACGCTGCGGAACACCAGAAATGGGCTGAACACATTGTGCCCATGTGGGAAATCAAACTCTGGTCTTCAGTGTCATGAGCATACGTTTAACCCCTTGACCATCCCACCACCATTGGGTACAACGAGTAAGTAAATGAGTAATTTTCAACGGTCTGTAACTTATCAAGTCTTTTCCAGACAATTCAGAATGAGCATTGTTACTACACAACTGGGATATGATGACTTGAGTCAACCAAGTCAACAGGCAATACAACCTGATCCTGCTAGTCAGCTCTTAAAACAAGCATGGACTACTGAAGGTCAACTTTAAGCTGGATCTGCACAGCTCAGTGCCATGGAACTGTACTCACTTTAGTGTTGATGATGGCGACCAGAGCAGCATAGACATGGGTGAAAGTTGGTGACAGGGTCTGTGCTTGAATGACTGATCTGGCCAGGAGACCTCTGCAAAAGAACACTTGAAGGTTAGGTTAGGAGATCAGGGGTTTTGTGTGCTTCCTGTTTATCCGCTGCAGTCGGCAAGTGTTCTGACTTTATGATCGCGCCAGTAAATAATTCAGTCCAGTCCCAACACCATCACCATATGCCATCAAACATAAGTGAGATACAATGACATACTTCAGTTAAGTCTGAGTCCTTTACAAAGAAAGGATTGCTGAAGGAAAGTTCTGACCCAGATTTACTGATCCCTGGTAAAGGTGATCAGTTAGGTGGGTGAGTGAGTGAGTTTAGTTTGCACTTAGCAATATTCCAGCTATATGGCGACGGTCTGTAAATAATCGAGTATGGACCAGACAATCCAGTGATCAACAACATGGGCATCGATCTGCGCAATGGGGAACCGATGACATGTGTCAACCAAGTCATAGTCTGACCACCCGATCCCGTTAGTCGCCTCTGACGACAAGCATAGTCACCTTTTATGGCAAGCATGGGTTGCTGAAGGCCTATTCTACCCCGGGACCTTCACGGGTCGTGATCAGTTAGGTCAAAAAGAGAGAGTTAGTGAGTACGTTGCTTTCAGAAAAATTCCAAACATACCAGGACAAGGGACACGAGAAATGGGCTTCACACACACACACACAGTACCCATAACGGGGAAATGAACCTGGGTCTTCAACTTGATGACCAAAGACTTTATCCCCTAGCTAGCCACCACCCCTTTTGGCTTCAGAAATATCATGCCACAGCATGACAGCTATGGTGATGACCAATAATCAAGGATTATGAGGGATTTGGACCAATGATGATAAAATGTTGGTCTGCTAGCTGGGCACAAAAGATAGGTTACAAACTAAACTCACACAATCTTCGTAAGTGAACACTAACAATATAGATCATAGGATGATATTTAGTTAAATATATGGACAATTTTGAGCATAATCAGATCACTGAGCTCATACTTCATCAGTGTTGGCTCAAGAGAGGGTTTTGGAGTGTTTTGAGTCATCAAATTCAGTGACGACCCCTCCATTTTACATCTGCCCATCTATTTAACATGGAGGGGGTCCAGAAACATTTGGACCCACTCAAAATTTCACCCAAATCTAACACTGCTTCATAAACTGAATTTGGAATTGAATCTGACAATAGTCTCACCTTCCTCTGACAATATTCTCCTGAAACAGCTCCTTTACAATCAAGATGATGTTTGAGACATTCACTTTGTTGATGAGACCATTGATGCTCTTCTTCAGAGCTTCCCAAGATATACGCTGGTACTCCACACTGAAACAACAGCCAGACATTTTATGGTTTATTTAATGCCACACTCATCAATATTTTGAATTTTGGAGACCAAATAAGCAATATGAAGAAAGGGTACAGGATTCAATTTTGTGTGTGTATTTTTCACACCACTGTTTGCTGTCAAAAACATCCAACCTGACATATCTTCTGCAGAACCTTCTGTGTTGTTAAATGCAGTACTCGCTATATTTTACAGCTACAGACATGACATCAGTCTGTAAATGATCATATCTGATCAAACAACCTGGTCACTGATGAGCACTGAATTAAGCAGCTAGGATATAAGGAAATACATCAACCAAGTCAATAAGACTGACTACCCAATCCTGTACTTCTACTTTTTCAACACATACAAGTTGCTGAAAAACAATTCTAAACTAGATCTTCATAAAGACTCTCCACATCTTCAAGTGGGAAAGTGAGTTTAGGTTACTACCCATGATACCACTTTTCACAATATTCCAGCAATATCACAGCAGAGGACACCAGAAAACCCCACCACTTCTTGAAGAATCAAACATATAACACCACCCACCTGCTCTTGTCGGTAATCTGTGCTTGCATCATGCGTAGTTTGGCAGGTGGGATATAGGCACCGCCTGTTTTCCCTGTCAACACTTCCTTGCCTGTAGGTGCAGCCTTGGCCACCTTAGCAACAGGCTCCCCTTCACCACCGCCAGCAGCAGCAGCAGCAGCAAGATCTCCTTCCCCAACTCTTCTCTTGCGAGAGTTGCTGTCAACAACAAATATCAACATAGCTTAATTGATGGGGCTATCCACAGGACGTCCTGCTCATCTACTCTCCTCCTTGATCCATGCCCCATGTCCAAGCATCTATGTCACATCCCCATCATTAAGACTGTGAGACTTGCCCTACATTCCTTCTCCTTTCAGACATCATCTTAAAACCTCTTTCAACAGTTCTGAAAATTTCTCATTTGACTTGAGCATGCAACAAGAATAGAGTAATGCACAATATAAAAAGTCCTGTTATTATCATTATTATTAGCATTTTTAATACCAGCCAAAATATTCCAAGTGGTTGCTGTAACACAAGAAGAATATCAGTTACCATGGTGACCATAAAGATGTGTTCTAAGAGGTGATTCAGAGCGAGTTTCCACTCAAAGGTGGAAAGAACGACAAACTTATAATTGTGAAACACTATAAGGTTTATAATTAAAAACTGAATTGGAAGTCCCATTTGTTATATCACTGAATTCTTGGAAATCATAAAGTATTCACAAATTCACCACTTTGAACATGCCAAATGTGCACTGTGATACGTTTGGCAATATATGAAATGCACATTACGATATGTATGACAATGCTGTATACAGTGAACAAAACCGTAGGTCACTTTTGACAGTAATGAACACTCACTGTTGATAAGATCCTATATGGTACAAAATATCGAAGAATTTCCATTTCCCAGAGATGAAAACAAAACTGTATTGGAAAATGTATTGTGATATTATGGGAGCAAAAGTCATGGCTGCAGAATGCAAACAAAAAGCATGGTTGCTTGTTTGTTTGTTTGTTTTGCTTGTTGTTTAATGCTGCACTCAGCCATATTAAAGCTAACTGGCTTGACAATCCGATCCTGTTAGCCGGATTACTGAAATCCAGTTCTAACATGGTTCTTCCTGGATTTCAACTTTGTACGTATCAAATCATATATCAGAACATCCATGTCAGAAAGGTCAGTTGAAGTTATCATGGACACAGGAGAGAACATAACAAATTACTTCTGGTTTTCCAAATATCAAGTATCGTACCTGAATGAATTTTATGTAGAGTTCAGATCATTTAGGAACTTCTTGTGTGTCTTATAAGACAATATACTGGAAAACAAACACTATACCTTTTGAAAAAATCAAGTATTACGGCATAGTCATACTTAACACTGTCATGAAGCTTATGAGGAAAAGGAAGAAACCAGGATTTGAAATTCTTTTCACTGATCATTTGGAAATAATGTACTGGTTCAAATAATTGTTAATTGTACGAACATATTGCAAAACATTTTTCTTGAAGTTCTTAGGAATTAATACTACAATGTTGACTTACCTATCATTCTCTTTATCCTCCCCATTTCTATCCCTCCGATCCATTCTTCTGTCATTCATCCCACGTCTGTCGCCTCGGTCATCATTCCATCGATCCCCATCACGGTTGTTCCTTCTCCAACGATCTGCCTCTCCATCACCCCTTCGTCTTTCCATCTGTCGTTCATCCCTTTCTTCATTCCTCCTGCCACGGTCATCTCTTCTGTCATTCCACCTGCCGTCTCGCCTGTCATCCCTTTCATCTCTCCTCATCTTCCCACTTCTTTGATCTCTCCTGTCCCTGTCCACACTACCATCTCTCTCTCCCCTTTCATATTTCCTCTCACTCCTTCTGTCATTGTCACGGCTGCCACCACGTCTTATATCCCCGTTCTCTCTTCTGTCACTCCTTCGTTCACGATCACCTCGGTCCTCCCTCCGATGTTTGTCTCTCCTCTCAGATTCTCTGTCTTCATCCTCTGATTCACTGTTCCCTTGTTCCTTCCTTTTATCCTTTTCTCTGTTGACAACCCTAACAGCAATTTCACTCCTCCTCTTTGGCATTTCTTCCTCACTTTCATCACTGTCGCTGCTGTCACTGCTAGAACTATCAGAACTGTCCTCTGAACTGTCACTCATTTCTTCCTCTCTTTCCCGTTCCTTCTCTCCCTCTTGTCTCTTTTCTCTCTCCTCTCCCCTGATTACCCTGCCTTGATGGGTTCTGCTACCACCAGACTCTTTCTCTTCTCTTCCTTTCTCTACTCTTCTCTCCATTTCATGGCTCTGGCTCCTATCAACTCTTCTTTTCTCTTCTCTTCTCTCCATCTCACTGCTTCCACTTCTATCACCTCTTTTTTTCTCCCCTTTTCTTTCAGTCTCTCTGCTTCTGCTTCTTTGACTTCTCCTTTTTTCTTCTCTTCTCTCCATTTCACTGCTTCCACTTCTATCCCCTCTTCTTTTCTCCTCTCGTCTTTCAATATCACTACTTCTGCTTCTATCACCTCTTCTCTTTTCCCTATTTTCTATTTCATGGCTGTCACATCTGTCACCTCTCCTTTTTTCTTTTCTTTCCCTCTCTTTACTGCTGCTCTTGCTTTCCGTAGACTTTTCAGATTTTCTTTCTCTTTCAAGGCTTCCCCTAGTCTCTCCTCTAGTTTTCTCAACTTGCCTTTCTAAATCCTTGTCACTTCTCTTTCTCTCTGCCCTTGCTTCTTTTTCAACACTTCTGCTTCTTGCAGCTCTGGTCTTTAACTCTCTCTTTTCCTCTTCTCTGCTTCCATGCCTGTCACCCTTTGCCTTCTCCGCTTTTTCTCTTTCAATACTCCTACTCCTATCACGATTCCTCTCCCCTCGTGCTTCTCGCTCTGCAATGTCATTCCTGTTATCCAAACTGTTCTCACTCTTACTCTCACCCCTGTCAGCCTCATCTTTGCTCCTCTTCTTCTCTGACCTTCGATCCTTCTCCCGACTGGAAAGAGACCCGTCATCACTGTCTTCATCTCTTTGTTTTCTTTTCCGAGTTTCTTCCTCTGCATGATCTTTCCCTTTCTGCTCATCTTTTTCGTCCCTCTTCTCTTGTTCCCTCCTCTCCCTTGCCAAGAGATCCTTCTTCTCTTTCTCCTTCCTCTCTTTGGTTGCAGCCTTTTCCCTCTCTCTTTTCTCGTTCTCCCTTCTCTCCTCTTCCTCTCGACGTTGAGCTTCTTCCTCCCTCTCAAACTCATCATCATTATCATCCTCTAGCTGCACCAAGGTCACTCTGCAATACAAAAAACACTGGACTCAACCAAAGCTTATCACAATCCACATTTTCAACTCTCTTGAATGAAAAGATGGTCAACATATCTGTAACTGAATGGGAATTAACATCAATCAAAGCAATCCAGGCTTCACTGACCTAGCAGGGTACAAGAGAGAAAGCAATGGTTCAAATGCATTCTTATACACATTACTTTTACTTTCATGAATTTATCATAGGCTTATGAATATTGTAGTGCTATGAATGCTTTGTGGGTTGATTGGTTATTTGTTTAATGTTGCAGCTACATTCCAGCTATATCTGCAAATAATCGAATCTGGACCAGACAATCCAATGTTCAACCGCTTCAATCTACACAAATGGGATACGATGACATGTGTCAACCAAGTTAGCGAGTCTGACCACCCGATCCCTTTCGTCACCTTTTACGATAAGCATGGGTTGCAGATGACTTTGGGTCAGGACCTAGGTAACCAATGGACAGTCAACTATCTGACCAGCAAGTGTGCAATGACACACAATCAACTAAACTACAAAGACTGATCTCCTGATTCTTTGCTTTCCTTTTAATTAAAGAAGCATGAGATATTAGGGACATATTCCACACTGTGGCAGTGATTATCCCAAATACACAAAACTATGAGAGTGCAACCAAAACCTTGTCTACAAGAGGGGATGTTTGTGTCGGTGGGTCAAAGCATGAGTATAGTATCACATCGCATTGAACACAATTCACAGCAGGAGTACATCAGACAGTGTTCGCAGTTTTGTTTGAGAGTGTGCAGAAATAAAATAATAAATGTGTTGTCCAAATCTTGTGCGCTCAATATTTTCATTACAATCGCAAATCATTTCAAACCATATTGGTTCTTTACATGTTGTTGTTTTAAGGTACCTTTTGAAATTTAGTAATCACAATCTAAGCATCCAAACAAGCATGCAAAATATTTTTTACATATTTAAAAATATTTTTCTGCGTTAACACGAACACTGATCAGAAATGGGCTCCACATACTGCACCCTTGTAGGGAATTGAACCCCTATTCCCTTCACCGTGATGAGCGAACACTTCAACCACTGGGCTACACCACTGCCCTGTTGGTGTCAGTGACAAATCTGCCTATCACAGCAACCATGGGGGCAAGTGGATACCATGGATTCATCCAAGAGCTTTGTGAAAATACTAGGTGAGAAAATGTTTTTCACAGGTCAGCATACATAGGAAACTAGTTTCTAATGAGCACACACTTATGAACTGATAGGCAATGAAAGCTTTTTCTTGGTCCCAGACACTAACTTTATATTTCAGTCAATACACATATATAATGAACTACACTTAAATCAATGTTCCCTTTGAGTTTGTTTAGTGTAGTTTACTGTACAGACACAGCAGTGTCAGTGTAACAAGCATATTTCTTCTAGAGAGTGAGCAAGTTTAGTTTTATGCCACACTAACTCAGTAATATTTCAGCTATATGCCGGCGGTCTGTAAACAATCGAGTCTGGACCAGACAATCCACTGATCAACAGCATGAGCATCGATCTGCAAAATTGGGAACCGATGACATGTGTCAACCATGTCGCAAGATCCCGTTAGTCGATCTCCACACATCATTTCTTCCAGCATGACACACTTACCTCTCCTCATCCTTTTCATTACCATCCGTTTTCTGAAATGTAAACCAGTAAATCATTAGCAACCATCAACAAATGAAGGATACAGACAATAACTGAAGTCTCTACAATTGATTATTACATGAAATCAGTATCTGTGCTTAAATTGAAGCTGTACAGAGACTGAATGAATTACTGAGCTTATGAAACATAACACAAACAGTAAAAGGATTCAATGTAACCACGGTAACCGAGGCATTGAGGTTGGTAAATTATAAATATAACAAAGTGTTGAGAATATAAATGTAAACAGCACTTACAATTTAGCACGAAGGTCTAGGAGTCCTTCCACAATCTAACTGCTAACTTCCCAACATTACTGATCCCTAGATTGAACGAGCAAACTTCAAAGATATTCCATCAATTCCACCCTGACTCAAGATTAACAAAATTGGTAGGATGATGTAAAATAGCTACCCAAGGTAGTCTGACATGTATTTAATGATGGGAAATACATCTATGACATTCTGACAAAGCAGTAGTGTTGGGAATTGGTTATCATCAGTGATAACTGGTAAGCAGTATTGATCAAATTATCCAGTTATGTTTGTTAATGGAGTAAAGAATAAAGAAAATATATGCAGTTCTTAGTGATTATTGCTAATTGCCCTAAATGCATTTGCAATTTCACATGTTTTAAGTATCACTAGTATGTTTAGAACATGAATTTCCCAGACTCTTTATGATAAATTTAGTCATGACCTAGAAGAAGCCTGTACATGTGAAAAGTAGATTTAATGATGCAGACAAAAATCAACATTGCGAAAATAGTGTTAATGGAAACAAGTGCTCAATAATTGTTTGTACTTGATTATGAAAAACTATGATCAACTGCTTAGTTGTTTAGTCACTTCGACCAATCTTTGATGATTTCAATTAATCAGACAACCACAAAGCAGAACATTTCGTTTGACCCTATCCTATACTTTATATGTGGTAAGCTTTGTGCCATGAAACTATTGTTAGTATTACTGGAATCTCAATCATTTTGAAATACATCCTTCATTAGTTACCAAAGGAGCTATGTGAGTGACTGAGTGAGTTGAGTTTTACGCCACACTCTGCAACATTCCAACTATATCTTGGTGGTCTGTAAGTAATCGAGTCTGGACCAGACAATCCATTGATCAACAGATTGAGCATCAATCTGCACAATTGGGAACTGATGACATGTGTTAACCAAGTCAGCGAGTCTGACCAACCGATGCCATTAGTTGCCTTTTATGACATGCATAGTCGCCTTTCATGGCAAGCATAGGCTGCTGAAGGCCTATTCTACACCAGACCTTCACAGGTGATTATGTAATGATGATGATTATTTAGCATAGATTTGAGCAGGATTTTACGCCACACACAAATGTGCATCCTGTACATATAAATGTATGGAATGGACGCAGAAAAAAAACCTCACTGCATCAACAAGGATGCACAATATTATCAACTCTACCCACAGCACATCTATGACTTGGCAGAGTGTTTGGCTGATTTTCAAGAGCAGTTACAAGTATCATTTTATGCCGCGTTTAGGAACATTCCAGCAATATAGGATAGGATACCAGAAATGGGCTGCACACGTGCCCATGTGGGGAATTGAACCCAGGTCTTCAACAAAACAAGCTAACTCTCAAACCATTGGGCTTCCCAACCATTCCCTTAAACTAAAGTTGTATTGTCACTGACGAGTACAATTGGAGTATCATGTTTATCTGTCAGTTTAGTTTGGCTGAAATATGCCTGAACAACACATTTGTTAGTTGACGAGATATGGCAGTTTTGTGAACTACCATGATTAGACTTTTGATGCTGGAGTGACAATGTATAATCATGGGAGGGGCTATTCATGTTATGATGCAACTGGCAGTGAGACAATGTGTGGACTGATAATGTTTAACGATAGTGGAGTTCTGATGATCAAAAATAATTGATCGAAAAAATCAATCAAAATAAGGATTAAAAATAATTATCTACTTTAAAAAACATACTTTCAATTTATCAGAATTTTGTTGTTTTTGTATAACACACCTGAATGAAGTAAACAAGCCATTAAATTTCATGATTATTCACCAACAAACATGTACAGAACAGCATAAAGCTATGCGCACTGAAACTTTTTAGCTACTTTTGTTGTTTAATTACAATTGCAATGTCTTTCTTGCATTTCATTGCATGACAGTACAAGTTAAAAAAAATATTTATTTATTGGAAAAATCTAGGAAAACTCCTTGAATTTGGTGATTACAATAAAAATATATATACTTCTACTATAATGAATAAATGTTTACTACAACTCCCTCCAATAACTGATAGTGGATTTGCAGGGCTGAATTAAGTGCTTTGTTATGGGGGCAACCCAACATTAAAAGTGCAAGCTCGTTATTAGTGTAACTTATCTCAATGTTTGAGAAATACATCAAAAACTAAATCTAAAATTATTAGCATAAATATGGCAGCTTATTTTCTTCAAAATTTTGAATAGCTATGGCACCGAGACATTTTTAATCATAGATACGTCTCGACTATGACAGCTCTAGTAAACAGGGATCAGCTGTGTCTTTGTATTGCTATAACTTCATGGGTACTACATCACGGACATATGTTTATGTGCTCCAACACCTCTGACATTTTATCACACACTGACAGGAATTTAGCTGGTGCAACTAAGTTTTTCTCTTAGGCTGCACCTGGTGCAAGTAGCGTAACATCTCTTAAATCAAGTCCTGATTTGGTTTTCCGATTCTCTCGCATATGAAGAACAATAACTAAATCTGATTAGTTCAGCTAACCTGTACAGACGTCTTGGACTTCCGTCCACTCTTCCCAACATCACTGTCTTCATCAGTTGTGCGTACTTCACCACTCTCTCTGTCACTCTCATGAGGGTGAGACTTGCGAGGAGAACTATCCTTCTCAGATTCATCACTGCTACTGGAATCAGAGTCATCAGAGGAAGATGAAGATGAGTCAGATGACTCCTGACTCTTCTCCCCTTTACTGTCCTCCTTCAATCTCTTCACTCGTCTTCCCTTTTCTTCAGGACGCCTTTTTCCTTCAGTTGGACGTTTCTCCTCATCACTAGAACTACTGTGATGCCGCTTCCTCTGAGACTGGGAATCCATGACTCTTTCAGGAGTATCATTTGACTTGGTGGATTTATGCTTCTTTTCACCTTCCGCTCTTGGACTGGATCTGTCATCACTGGAACTATCATGTCTTCTACGATCTGGCTTCTGCTCTGACCGTGGAGACCTCTGAGGGGATTTGTTTAAAGGAGGTTTCCTCTGTTTGGGAGAAACACTGTTCTGTTTACGCCTACTCTTTGGACTCTCTGACTTATTTCTCATCCTTGACTTTTCAACCAACCTCTCCTTTGACTGATATGGTGAAAGGTCCCTCTTTTCTCCATCCGAACTTGGACTTCTGGTCCTTTCACTTTTATTTGATCTTTGATGTCGATCAGAGACTGGACTTGGCAATTTCTCTACTCTTGACCTCTGTCCATCTCTTTCCAGCCTGCGGTCTAATAATGTGTCAAGTCTGCGATCTGAAGATGGCCTTTCAGATCTGTGATCCGAGGATGGTCTGTCAAGTCTTCGATCTGAAGATGGTCGTTCAGGTCGACGATCTGAGGAAGGTCGTTCAGGTCGACGATCTGAGGAAGATCGTTCAAGTCTACGATCAGAGGATGGTCTGTCCCCTCTACGATCTGAAGATGGTCTGTCAGATCTGCGATCTGAGGACGACCTGTCTGAGAGTCTTTCCTGCGATGCAGCTGGACTTCTAGAGACAGTTTTTTGCCTTCTGCTTGCATCTGGACTTCTGCTACCAACAGATCTCTCACTCGTATTTCGGTTTGATCTGTTCTGGCGATCATGCGAGCCTGTAGACCTTCTAGACCTATTGTCTGCATGGCTGTCATCAGAGCTCCTCTGGGACCTCTTCCTTTCAGGACTGTCTGCTCTCACATCTCTCCTGTTAGACGTATTAACCCCTGCAGAGCTTGAGTCTGAGTTAGAATCTTCATCAGAGTTGGAGGAGCTACTGCTGGAATCAGAGTCTGAGTCAGAGTCAGAAGAACTATCTTCTGTTGCAGATCCAGAAGATTTGGCTTTCTTGGGTTCCTCATCTGAGGAATTGTCATTTTCTGAATCATCCCGTCTGAAAACATGACAGAACATTTAACAGTGATATCAACATCAGTCATCAGTCACCATATTTTCCTTTTATGTACGATGTCATCAGCCTCAGGGACACAAAGCAATCCAGGAGCCATGGAATATTATATCATATTACATATTATATTACATATTCTTGTTTTCTAGTCAATGAGAGCTCATATTCAACTTAAAACTTAATACTGATTGTGTGAGTCACATTTTTGTTCACAGTCAGTCACATGAAAAAGGGATCCACAATAAAAAGAAATGTTTTATTATGAGGTCGACATGACAATCAGAAAAGCAAGAATCTTAATACAGTTAAACCAGTTTCAAAAGCTTCAGGCCACAAAAAGGCTGTGAGAGTCATTCTAAACTACTAAGCAATACACCAGCTACTTTACAACATATTGCATGCAAAAAAAATCAAGTTGTGTCCTGTCCAAAGAGTTGTTGACAGTATGACCTGCAACACAAGTAGCAGAAGAGAAATCACATCCAATCAGAGAGTTCACAAGTAGTAACAATCTGTTTGTGATTAGTTTACTCCCACCATATCCTTTCACTGCCATACTATGTATGTGGACAAATTTCACATTTTCAGTATGTCTACAGCTTCAAAAGATGTTATGTCTCAATTCGGTCATACCATGTCACTGTTTGCTGAGATTTAGATTGATGCAAATGTCATATCCCTAACCCAATTATGTTATGAAACTGACATTAAATATGGAACGCTCTTCTGCATTAAACACTTCTTGTATGCATACTTAGTTTTGAACATGCTGAACACCTGAATCTGGATCTAAAGAAAATGTGAGGTCTATCGACTTTGAACAAAATTAAAAATATCTATTGGGAGAGAATATTTCTCACATTCTTCTACCATACATAGAGTATGGTCATTTACTTTCGAAATAACAGACCGATCAGCCAGTCTAAGCCCTCTTCCAGGTTTTTCACAACTTCATCTTTTATTGGCAAACTGGCACGCACATGGCTCAGGGGATTATAATAAAGAAACACCTAGCGACACTGGCTGCGATCGATAGACAACTGCTAACAACGGCATTCAAGCTCAAACTAGTTTACCTTTTCGGCATAATAAGTTACTATTCTCTTTCCAAATTGAACGATTTCTCAGCGTTGAGTTCCTATTTCAGGTTAACCGGAAGTCTCGTTTCTTCACGCCGAATGAGTGGTGTATACAAATTCTAGATTTGCTTTAACACGAATAATGAGTTTGAAGTATTACTGGTTTTACACGCAGTTGTTCAGCTCAAATGAGTCATTTTAAAATACAGTATCTGAAGAAAATTCCAATTTCAAAGCACTATTCACGATTCACAAATATAGATATCACACTTAGGTTTTATGAGCAATCATAGGGCTCATCATAAAGCTGTCCAAGTCATTAAAACATCACTTATTTACCAAGTCAGATGTGATGATCAGTGTGCGAAATAGCCGCTGACCCGTTAGCCCGTGGCTAGTAAAAATACAGTCGGGCCAGTAAATCAGCACAGTCACTGGCCCGACTGGCTAGTGAATTTCGTATAGGGTCATTATTAAAAAAATATATCCCTCCCGCGGGCTTGTTAGGTTAATATTATACATTTTTAAATCATATAGGATTATGGATAGGTAACTATTTCGAACACTGAGCACTGAGGATGCATCATGAAAGAACAGTAAATGCAAATAAACAATATATATGACAGTTGTAAGAATATGACCGCACACAGCGTGACAGTGATGGAGCATATAGCAACGTTCAAAACCACTCGATCGCACTTGCAATGTGATTAATAATATGCGATTCGATTCCATTCCGATTCAATAGATCCTGATACGACTACAGTACGCGACTCTGCACAGGCAATTCTGCAAAACGTTTTTGTTCTTTCGTCATTCTTAATTCGTAAATGTAAGCATAATACCAGTTTTCGAACGAACCGACTCCAAATTCGACCAATCAGGAGTATAGTACGCCGGATTTTCCCGCCAGATCAGTGTGTTTACTGTCAGTGTTATGTCTCATACACCTGGCAGAAGACACAGATAATCACCGTTAAAGTTGATGAGTGTACATTTCCGGCTTGTGTGAGGTATATCAAGGTAGGAGTCAATGCACAGACCCAAAATCGGCAACTTTTCGTCTGCCGAATCACGCGATCTCAATTTTTCTTTTGAGGAGCTTTGCAGCAGAAGCCATCACCTCCATTCATTGAATCAAGGGGACACCTGTTCCATTCAAACGCTATCGTTGGTGGCGATAAGTTCAGTCGAACTCATTTAAATGTAGTTTTGCTGATATCAAAAAAATGTGTAAACGTCCTGAGCTGGAGCGTATCATTTTTTCTGTACAATTTTCATTTCTTTTATCAAAAGGATTCGTTACAACTTACATATACCATGCCTCAGGGCCTTAAATTGCATTGCTGAAAATAATACAGCCGTCCTGGGTCGTACATGAGAAGGATCCTTTTTCATATGTATGTGGATATTAGTTTAGTGTACGCATGTAGGACCCAGGACGTATCATTTTCAGCAACACGTACACACCTAGTCCAGCATATAAATAGACGACTTCGCAAGGTGTGCTCGACAACTCGATGTAGGTCTTGGCTGGAATACGAGTTTATTCATATGAACTAGTACATACCATGTGTTTTTTGTCCAAAAGACTGATAGGGGCACTTTTATGAACACTGTACTCGTAGATATAGCCGTGTAAAAAAAGTCATCGAACTTTTTCTAATAGTAATATTAAAACGGGACAGAGAGAATTAATTTTAAATCAGCAATAATATGGTTCATTGAGCGATTTATCTCGACATGAAAAAAGATAACGCCCCCATATTCTTTCTTCCGCAGATTAGCACTGGTAACACTAGCACAAGGTGGTTCAACCCTTTATGCTGTACTTAATTTGGGGGGTTACGCAATTTTTGTGAGTGGTCTAGTAATTGTTGTCAGGTTTTGTTAACTATTCTTGCCTATATCAATTCATAAATAATATTTGGGATGGGAGAACGGGAGAAACCTGTACCTAAGTGTTTGCTACTTGAATCAAAAATAGGTAACAAAATCCCTTAACCTAGTACGTAGCATCATTCTTTTTTACTGCTGTTAATCCCTCCCATTCTCCCATTTTCAGATACATGCATGTATGGTATGTATTATCTGGTCCAAAAGCAGAGTTGTGTTATCCTCACTGAAATCATGGCAGACAGAACATCATTTTTTTTCAAAATAGGAGATAGAAATCATTTTCACCACATTCAAGTTCTAAGTAATTACAGTTCCCTTGAAATCAAATTTCCATTTGTGAACTGAACTGACAGGCACTGCTGACATAACTGGGTTAGATTTGGGGTTTTTTTACCAGTCAGGTAAGAAACGGCCTGTTCATTGTGACTGTGTCTGTCATCATCTGTAAAACCCTCCAAAATAGACAATAATTACAATTTTCAGTCATGAATAAATGAACTTTCATTTGACAGCAAAGTAAAATAACATAACTGAACATTATACACATGAACAAATCAAACTTAAGATTTGAATGGTCTACATTTGAAGCGAAAACATATACATAAAATACATCATAATATCAGTTCATAGCATGTCAAGTATTTATCAAGTGATTCAAAAATGATACCATTACCATGATTACTTGTACTAGCAGACGATGTTTGATTTCCCATGGTCTTCAGGAAATGGCACAAGTCCATTATTAAACATCGGAATGTTTTTACTTGTGCGCATGCGCATTAAGTTGACTGGCTCTCTGTCACAATTGTGCAAGTTTTACAATGCATTAGTGGCATGTTGATGAGCCTTGTGTGGGAAATAAAAATACCGGTATCCGTAACTTGTGATTGAGCACAAGTGGAGATCTATCCTTTGAAAATGATGTCTGTCTGATTGATAAACTTTATGGAAACTACAACAATTTCTTTGTCATGAAAGCGCAATGTTTCAATACAGATTCTTGTACTGTGGTCACTCCTGCTTTGCAACAGTACAAGAATCTGTATCAAAACATTGCAGTCTGTATCATACCATCACAATCTGTATCAAAACGTCGTGCTTCTGCAATAAAGAAGTTGTTATCCATAAAGTCTACCAATTCTGTACTTCCCAACTTGTAAACGAAGAAGTTGTCTAACTGTGAACACAAAGGTCTCGCTAGAAAATACCAGGTCGCAAGTAGTTTGTACTGAATAGCAAATTCGCTCTCTCAAATTATTAATTTTGAACCATATAATCTGCAGCTTGTAAAGAACACCTTTTGTTACAGCTATCAAAATGGCATCTCAAGTGCAAAGACGTCTGGACATGAACTTCCCTGTTCGCAAGAACACAAGACTACGCTCCAAGTCGGCTGCCATTCAGAATGAAAACAAACAGGATTCTTCTGATCTTGTTCTGTCCCCAAGAAAAAGATCTGGCAGAGGTAAATAAAATTGAGATTGAGATGTTTCTAATCATCTGACTTTCGAAGCTCTCTTAGCACTTAGTCATAAGTTAATGTTGAAGAATTGACTTAAGACTATCTTAGTGCTAAGAGAGCTTCAAACATATAGGCCCAGGACTTCAACAAACCTGTGATGATGGTAATGACTGATATTTACCTAGTCACTAGAGCTGTGACAATATATCGTAGTTTCAATAATCATGATACTTTATCAGATTATATATATATTGATACTTTTTTCGTATCAAGATAGGTATCATTGACCTTAGAAATTTTGCTAGGAATTGACGGTTATGTCAAAATTTACACTTTTACTTGACATCAAAATATACATTTTAAATGTAAATAACTAAAGATAGCATATTGTGGTGTGCGTCAAATCATATTGTTCAAAGATACCGCAATATGTATCATGATTCATATTGTGAATTTTCTGTATCGTCGCACCTCTACTAGTCACTTCTTTAAACTTTTATTAACATGACTGAACACAGAAAAACAGTGTCTTCTTTTGGAACTGTGGCTGTGGTAACAGTACAGATGATCAAGTGAAAATGTTTTATAACATGAATATTTTTGTTGTCTCCTTAGCTGTGCCAGAGGAGAAAGTACCAATGTCATGCTCACCAACAAAGAAGAAAAAAGAATTGGTCCGAGTGACAAGGTCCCGGAGGCGAGAGACTCCTGTTAAGTCGTCTCTCATGTCCAAGTTTGGCAAGGATACACAGGAGGACCGCAGTGGTAAGTTTCTTCAATGTCATAGAAATGTAGTAAATATCATGTTTTTATAAATATATAGTAATGAACAGGACCTGGTTGCATCAAACTTTAATAAAGCTTTAATCGTTAATTATACTTCCCCTCTCTCTCTCTCTTCCCCCCCTCCCCCCCCCCCCTTTTTTTTTTTGTCCCATTTTGTCTTTATTTGTTTGGACATTCTGTTCCTTACCCTCAGGCTATTGATCTCGGTCATTATTTTGTCCCATATCTGCTTCTTCTTGTCATTAGGAATGGCATTAGACAATTTGCTGTTTAACATGTTGGTATGATCTTCAGCTAGGTCCGGTAGAAGTTGTATTTCACAACTTTCAAAATTTTTATGATTTCTGATGACAACCATCATGCAGTCAATAGATTAGTTTTTACCCACAATGCATCATGGATAATAATTAGGGGATTCCCTTAAGTTAATGATGGTTTAATGATGGAACCTTCATTAGAGGTATATTTAGCTAATGGGTGTTTAAATAAGGGTTTATACAACCGTATTTAAACACTTCATTAACTAACTAATCAAACATTAATGATTTAACGAATGATTAGTGTTTGATTGATGGTTACATAATTACGCGTTGATACAACCGGGTCCAGAAATGTTTATCCAGGGACCCTGTGTGTCATATCAAGAAATTAAAGCCATAGGGGTTACTATTGATGGAGAAACAGCTCTTGTGGTAGCAATAGTCTATTGCAACATGCTATTGCGAAAGTCTTTCTCTTTGAAAGTTGAATTGTCTCATTTGAAGTCATTTAAAAAATAAATGTAAAGTTTATATGAAATAAAAACTAGTTGAAGTAGTTTCAGTCTCTTTTAATAACTGATAAAAAACTTGAACCCCAGATCAGTAAACATTTAAATGAAGCTGCGAGTCTCAGTAGCACACCAACATCCTGTACATGTATTTTGTGTTGCACATTTATTAACAGTCGGTTACTAAGCTATCAGTATGTACACACACTACGGATGCAATGAAGATTTTTCGTTTCTACCATTGATAGATTGCTCTTGGAGACTTAACAGTTGCAATCCATTGATACTGCAATGCATTGTTGCAGCCTAAATAAAGATGTCATGTAACAGTAATTGTGTAAGTTTAAACATTTAAATGATAGATTTCTATCTAGTAAATCAACCCCAAATATTGTAAACAATGATACTGACAGCCTGAGGAAAGCGCTGTTAGGGCCTACATATTGTGTTCTAGTGACCATGAATAACGAATTCAATTCGTATAGCGATAGTTTGTTTCACTGGAAAGGGAGATTGAATCATAACAGGACTAACCATTTCACATACAGGATCTCTTACTTGAGAAATAATTTTTATTTATATGTTTGCTGAACAGGTGATAACATGGTCACCAGCATATAAATTTGGAATTTTTGTGTGTGATTGTCAGTTACATGCATTTAACTTTGGTTCATTCTCAACATGTTAACAGTAGGTGGTTTGTTTGGCACTAAGCAGTTTTGCAGCTATATTGCAGTTGTCTGTTAATATTGGAGTCTGGACCAGACAGTAAGTAAAAGCTCACGATGATTCTTTCTATGTTTGTGTTTCAGATGATGTATGTGTGTCGGTCAAACCAATACTGGGGTCACCAACAAAGAGACAGGATTTAACTTCTCCAACCAAAGATCAGTCCATCCCTAGTGTTAAACCATCATTTCAGTCACCAAGCAAGGGAGACAAATGTGTAAAAACGTCTCTTTTCTCGCCTCTGAAACCAGCAGACCTTGAGAAATTGTGTCTCACTTCACCCAAATTCTACAGAAAACCAGACAGTGAAAATGTGGAACCTGCTCTTCATTCACCTGCAAAACATGTACGGTTTGCCAAATCACCATTTTCCTCACCGGTTAAAGACTTCAGTGGTAGACTGCCCCTCTCACCATCAAAACTTTTTAATCAGAATGATGCCTCACCTGTCAAAATAAAGAAGTCACCAATCAGGCCGACTGACTCTCCAAGTAAGCGGCAATTGTTTGCCCCAAGTGACTCTTCACTTTCCTCACCCACAAAATTGCTTCGCAGGGAGGGATTAGTATCGCCTGTTAAAGCTAGAAGATTTGGCCTTCTGGAATCACCCTCCAAGTATCAGACAAGGAGGGAAAACTCCCCAGTGAAACAGCTCAGATCTCCAGTAAAACAGCGGACGCCAGTGAAAAAGTCATCAGCCCTATTGAAGCTACAGAAAGTTGACAGTAAGTTGTTCCTTTGACAGGAATATTTTTACATACATTCCTTGGTTGGTACCAGGTAGTGTACTAACTTTCTTTTCCTCAAAGCATTGCGTACTGACAGGACTTGTCCTTATAGTGCATCTAAATATGCATCAATAGCTGCCAGCTGTCCCAAATTTGGGCAAAATTGTTACAGTTTGCAATTTAAGTATGAAATTATGATTCTTCCTTTATCCATTGATTGGTATGATATGCCTAAATTTTTATCTGCAATGAACACACCTTGAGAAGTCTGATTTGTGTATCCTTCCAGTCAAGACGCTTGTCTCATGATCACACCTTTCTGTAATCAGAATGAAAGCGATGACATTTTGAAACAAGTTCATGAATCGTGTGGCTCAAGAGAGAATTCACATTGTCAAGCTTTTGTGTTCAAATTTTATTTTGGGAAAATGGCAGCTGTGGGCATGACAATTTTCAAGAACTGTAACAATAATGTTTTCATGATTTTAAGAGTCAGTACCTTCAGCTGGCTGGCATCAAGCTCCATACCATGAATCCTGACCTGTCCTATGAATCAATATGTGGCCATCTATTTTATCAGTGTAAATGCAGGTTTTCGTTGCTCTGTATACTTTGGATCTTTTAAGTTTCCATGGTAACCACTGCACCAACAATAAACCAAATAGAAAGTGTGTCTGATACATATTACAGATGAGGATTTAGTTCTTGAATAAAAACTGTGTGATTTAATATCACTGCCCAAACATAGATTGTATTTATTATGAAAAGAATGTGTGGCCTGAGGAATTCACATGTGGTCTGATATACATTCCTAATAATCAAGTGAGTATTTTGAATGAAATGAGCATAATTTATCCGTCAGACATCTGTACTATTCATAGGCCCCGCATACCATCTAGCTAAACAGTCACTGCACACAGCGAAGCCAGATCGACTTGACTGTCGGGATCGAGAGGTGGGGGTCATATCAGAGTTCCTGGAGCGCCACCTACAGGCCATGTCTGCAGGAAGCCTCTACATCTCGGGTGCTCCAGGAACCGGCAAGACTGCATCGCTGCTACACATCATTGATGACTTAAAGGTGGGGTACCATCTGCTTGTAGGGGTCAAAATTCATGACTTTCAGTTGATTTTAACCAAAACATCAAAGGGGATTTATGAATTATAGTGATGGCTAAAAATGTTTGTTTATATTACTTTCTAAGTTTCTTAATGAAAGCTGTTCTGTTTAGTGTGCTAGGTGTCCATTATTTAGAAGTAGCTTGATGAATGAGATGTAATGGAACCAGAGCTTATATCTGAATAGTTGTGGGACATACCTTCACTCTCACACAGAGGTGTACTAAAGGAAATAAATTCCTCTGTTCTGCTGTTAATATCTACTGATGTTATTGATATCTCAAAAAATGGAAATCTTCTCTTTAAAAATGTTTGAGAACATGCTTGCACCACAATTAACTTCTTGTACTTTCTGCAGAGACAGCATGCCTGCAAGATAGCCTACCTCAACTGCATGATGCTGAAAGACTCCACTGCTGTGTTCCGGAAGCTTCACGAAGAGCTAACAGGACGCAAGATGCCGGGAAACAGAGACACTATGAAGTACATGGAGAAATGTGTCACCTCCGCCAAACAAAGCATGTATGTTAAACAAGTTTTAAAAAAGCATCAGCCCCCTAGTACATATGCAATGAAAACAGTGTTCGAAATATGGACTCGCCTGTAGGCCTGAGGCTGGTAGATGTTGCATTGGGCCTGTTGTTTCAAATTTGTATGAATCCCTATGACCTGCAGTAAATTGATGTTTCATTTTTGTGACAAAAGTCAGCAGTTTTTTAACAAGACCTTGCAGAGTTTTATTATTAATTGTTTTCAAACATTGTTGTCTTGCCATGACGTTTTCTTTTTGTCAGGTAAAATGTTTCTTTATAATATTGGCTTTACTCAGGAACCTTTTCATTTTTTCAGAATCATGGTTTTAGATGAAATTGATCAACTTGACAGCAAAAACCAAGAAGTCCTCTACACAATATTTGAGTGGCCGTCACTTACCCAGTCGAAACTCATTCTAGTCGGTGAGTAGTTGAAGGCTCTTTGTGGACTCAGTGTCAGTTAGATGTTGTATGTTTGCAAGATTACCTACAAGATTGTCAAATCTAACTACACTTGTAAGTATTGTCATGCATTTTCAAGGTTTTTAAGTCTTTTTCCTGGAAACTTTTACAGCCTATTATTGTGTCTGTGTTTCAGGAATCGCCAATGCACTCGATCTGACTGATCGGATTCTGCCACGCCTTCAAGCCCGTCCCAAATGTCGCCCCCAGTTGCTCAACTTTGCTCCTTACAGCAAAGAACAGATTGCCAGTATTATAAAGGGCAGGCTGCAAAAGGTTGGTTCATCTTAGTTTTCCTAACTGTTATCAAAGGCATGTTGTCACATAACTCAGCTTTCAGATGAAGCTGTTAGATCAGCTGATGTTGAAGGACAACCTTATGATTAAGGTATCTGCTCATCATGTTGGCTTTGAATATTTCACTCATGCTATGTATATTCTTTTGAAATGTTGAGAATTCCAAATACCTTTTCATTATGCAGAAAAAATATGTGTGTCTTGTGTGTCAACTATCGTGTTGTGTGAGTCAAATGCTTTTTGGGTACTTGACAGTGGTCCAAATATATTGTAGATGGAGGAGGATGGTCTGGCTGTGATTGAGCCGAGCGCCATTCAGTTCTGTGCACGGAAAGTGTCTGCAGTAGCAGGAGACATGAGGAAGGCCCTGGACGTGTGTCGGAGGGCAGTGGAGATGGTGGAGCATGAGATTCGTAGTCAGCCTCTGCTCACAGCAGGTCAGTTCACTATCCAGGTCACAGATTAAGTGAAGTGCAAGTCTAATATGCCATTCAGTTCATTAGTCTACATATCAGTGCTAAAAGCTATTATGTTGCCAACAGACGAATTCCAAGAGTAAAATGGGTCCTGAGATGACATAGTTGTCATGAGATCCTCATGTCCTCATACTCGTGAAGACCTAGGGTAGAATAGGCCTTCACCAACCCATGCTGGCCACAAAAGACGACTGCTTGTTGTAAAAGGCGACTAACAGGATCATGTGGTCAGACTCGCTGACTTGATTCTCGTGTCATGGGTCCTCAATTGCACGGATCGATGCTGATTCTGTTGATCACTGGATTGTCTGATCCAGACTCAGTTATTTACAGACACCCACCATATTATTGTGTGCAGCATAAAACTAGAACTCACACATGTTAAATGTTTGTTAGGTGATCATGATATCCCAAGTTTGTCAGTTTGTCTGTTGGTTATCAATCAAACTGTTCACAATTTCCTCAATAAATATGTTTTTCATTGACCATCTTACCATTTCAGGTAGCAAAAGTCCAAGAAAGTTTCAGCCACCTGTCCCCAAGAAGATTACAGTGATGCATATATCACGCATAATGTCTGACGTGTATGGGTCGAGTGTGAAGACTGCCAGCCATGAGGAAACTGTACCTCTACAACAAAAGCTGGTTGTATGCACACTACTAGTAATGCTGAGGGAGGGAAAGTTCAAGGAAGTTGCGATGGGGAAGGTTAGTGTTTGAAATAGGAAACCAAATCCACAGTCCATTATTGAAGAACTTGTGGTGAGCGATTATTGATAATACCAGGAATATATACATTAAAAATGTAATCACCAATTTTAAGGATTTAGCCCTTTTTTTTCTAATGAATGATGGGTTACGATAATATGTAACTGTATGTTAAGACCAGCGATACCACATCTAAATTCGTTTTCACTTTTAATACAATGCGCATAGCTTTATGCTTTTGAAGGCATGTTTGTGCGTGAATATTCATCAAATTTAATGGTTAGTTTACTTCATTCATGTGTGTTATAATACAGTTGTAAAAACTCAGATTAATCAAAAATGTTCTTCACCATTGATAATTATTGATTAATTATATGTCATTGATTTTCGATGATTGAAACATCACTACACGTAGATACATCATCACTTCATTGTGTAAATGTTTTCATCTCAATGACAGCTATACTACCAGCTTCAAACCAGAAACAAGGATTTAGTCATGAAACAGTTGTGCTCAAGTGCGGGAATTACTTGGAGGAATCATCTTTGTATTTCAGTATTCACATTGATAACAATGCAAAGCAGACATATTTACTTCCTCAGAATAATCGTGTCTGATCTTGAGCATGGAATATTTATTGAAGAGACTTTCTGTAACTTATTATATTTGTGTTTGCACTTTCTCAGTAAATTACCATTTTACTGCTTTTCTCAGATTGGGGTCATCAGAATCTAGAGGCTGTACTTTACTGAGAAAGTGTAATAAAACGTGTTACATTTCTGAATGGAATTGTGTACTTGTTATGGATTCCCTGTCAAATGCTTAACCTACCATAGGGTACACTCTAAAATGACATCTTGAGTGGCATTTTTAGAAGTCGGATGGTTAGATAATAACAAATTTTATGAATCAACAACTAAATTGTTCAGGTGATATGATGTTTTGATGTCTTTAAGCGTTATATCGTTGCTTGACAATGCTTTGTCACATCACTTGAATAAAGTAGTTCTTCGTACATTAAGTTTGTTCTCGTCCAGGCAAAAATGTTTAATTTTGCTTGTTCATGGACTGAAATTATTGCGGGTCCTGGACATTTAAAACAACAAAATGTGAACCTTTTGTTTTTAACAACTGGTTAGTCCTCTTTACATTTTTACTGTTGTTTATAGACATGACCATGACATATGTACATATGTTGCAGCTGCATGAGACGTATTGCAAGGTGTGCACCAAACGTCATGTGGCCAAAGTTGACCAATCAGAATTCTTCAGCCTTTGCTTGTTGCTGGAATCAAGGGGAATTTTGGGAGTGAAGAAAGCCAAGGAATCAAGGCTTGCCAAGGTAGGAAAGTGTGAATTTTGTTTACAATGTTAAAGACATGAGCAGGTTTCAAGTACATCTGCACTTGTAAGTTACTGTTCTTCAATGAAATCAGTTATGCATGTCTGCAGGCACAACCTTGACTGTTCACAGGTTATTGTACATATCTCTGGATTGTTGCTCCTGCCCTGCCCAAATTGGGGAATGATATATTTGTTCTCAAGGCTATATGTCTGCAATATAGGTGTATACTTAAAACGCATTCTCTAACTCTTTTTTTTTTATGTGACATTGTTTTGAAATATCATAAACAGGTGTTCAGTCCTTTGGAATGCAGAACTCTAGTTATAAGTGGTTTGAATCCCACATGCTGGGTTCGTCTGCACCATGCCCATCAAGATACTGGTCAGAATTGATCTTTAGTAGCCCAAGCTTGTCGCAGGAGGCGACTCAGGATTGGGTGGTCAGGCTCATCGTGTCCCAAATGTGAGATTGATGCTCATAAGCCTAAACCTACTGGCTTACCAACGTAAAGTCTGAAGTCTGGAACACATCACTTAGGGCATTCCATCCAGGATTATCTGGCAGAGATATTACAGTATACTGTTCAGTGTAGGCCATACTAAACCACATCCATTCTCCTGTATCTAACATTGAACATTTCCCGTTTCAGGTGACACTCAAGCTGGATGAAAAGGAACTTGAGCACACACTGCAGGATCGTGTCCTCATGTCCTCTATCTTGCAGGACGGGATTCCCAAATAAGGGCTTGTCCTCACCACAGGACCTACCCTGTTGATCTCACTGTGTGTTTCCATTTATAAGGCATTGTTGAACCTGGTTCTAATTGTATAGTTGACATTTCTTGTTAAAGGGCACAAGTTGTATGTAAGATGTGTGAAAGTGCTGTCGAATCATTTGTTGATGTGTGTTTTGTCCAATCTTAGTTACAAATTGTTTGGGCCTGGAATCAGGATGGAAAAAAATATTTTCTATTCTGTCCAATTTGCTCAATGAACTAGAACCAAGCTGAAACACTATGGATGTGTTCAATTTTACAGTACCATGAGTGTATAACCATGCTTTTCTGTATTGCTGTATTTTTCTTTATTGATAGGGGAGGTAGTGTAGCCTAGTGGTTAAAGCATTCGCTTGTCATGATGAAGACTTGGGTTCAATTCCCCATAAGGATGCAGTGTGTGAAGCCCATTTCTGGTGAACCTCTTCATGATGTAGCTGGAATATTGCTAAAATCAGTGTGAAACTAAACTTGTTATTAAGTGACCACAGTTGTTGGGGAAATGGAATTATTTTTACTACCAATAAAAAAAATGTTTCTATATATTTTTACAAGCCATTACTTATCATTGTGCTTGGGTCTTCATATATTTATTCCCCTGTACTTGTAATGAAAATGTGAGGTGGTCATAATGAAAATCTACTGGATTGCCCTTCTTGGTTAATTAAGAAACATGTGGCATGTAAGCTGAAACCAGATCTTTTACTCAATTCATTGGTTTCACATTAATTTAGGACTCGTGCGCATGCATAGAGTATGTAAAAATATCTGCTGGCCAATTTCCGCTTTGGTCGTACATTTACGGATAAAGTAAACACTCTAAAGAAAATGATAAATCAAAACAAATACATAGCTTTATGTCGATTGCAACTTATTTTTATACTTGTATGCACCAAAGACCGGGAGTAGTGAAATAAATAGCTTAATTAAACATCCCACCACCACCGTTCTTCCCCCACATCTCCCTCTCACAACTAACAAAACACACATTTTCTGATGCAGCTGCAACCAAAATAAGACATCAATAACTGTAAAGCATATGCAAATCGATATATTTAGTGAGCTATGAACAGTTGTCATTAGTAAATAATTATTATTTGATTATTTTGTTTTGAGTGTATTTACACTATCGGTAAACATACAACCAAAGCGGAAGTTAGCCAGTAGATATTTTTACACACTCTGCGCATGCGCACAGCGTGTCTGAAATTAATGTGAAACCATCGAATGTGATCATTTGGAAACACCTTCTGTCAAAATGGACACATGAAGATCCAGGTTAGAATTGATCTTCAGTAACACATGCTTGTTCTAAGAGGCGACTAATGGGATGGGATGGTCAGGCTCGCTATCATATCCCAGTTGCACACTAGAATGCTCATGCTGTTGATCACAGGATTGTCTCATCCAGACTTGATTATTTACAGACAACCACCATGTTAGTTGAAATATTGCTGAGTGCGACATTAAACAACTATCAATAAATCAGTCCTGTCAAAGTAAAGGAGATACTGTTATTGAGCCAACTGGATGTCATGTTTTAAATCCATGAAAACAAACTTCATCGCCAATGTTTTACAGAATTGTTTTGGAAACCAGAATCAGATATTTGTATGGACAAGTACATGTTTTCTCTTGGTATTACAATATACATCAAAGTAAGTGTGACTAATTTCAGATTGTACTAGCTGTACCGGTGTAAACATATGGATTTAGCTTTAAATATAGCCTTTGTATCGTGTTTTCTCAAGTTATGAGTCGGCAATTTCAGTTAGACTGGGGCTACTTCTGCTGGGGTTATTGTGATATATAGAAAATTGTGATGGATCAGCTGTATGGTCAAACCTTCAGAATAAATTAATTTAATTTTATTGCATATTTAAAAATATTTAGCTCATATTTTAACCCCCTGACTTTTAAGATAAAATTTTATATGATAATATTTTGTTCTATTTATATTTGTATCACTTCAAGGCACATTCTGTGTGGGCTTGTGAAACAATTATTTGTGTGAATAATAAAAACGTGTTTACGCAAGATGTTTTTGAAAGGCATTTAGGAGCTAACGAACATGAATACATGACAACTTCTTTTTATAAAAAGAAGTCCATAAAGCATGTCATGAATTTAAGCTAGATGTGGGGAACATCTATGGTATCATGTGATGAATATTCGTTTGGAATTTGAAGTAGCCTGTGATTTGTTGATCAGAGACTTGAAGACATTTCTGTAACTTTCTTTTCAGATAAAATGATTTTTGTCATTTGGTCAGTTGCTTTAGCTAAAACATTAGTGTAGTGAAAAACATGAAAAAGACAAAAAAAGATTTGTGTATTTGATTTTAACAAGGAATAAACATGTGGGGGTCTATGATTTTATGTCTATTAGTCCTTAATGGGAATTGTTAAAATATGGGGTAAATTAATACCTGTAATGTTTTAACTTTTCTCAAAGTGCAACTATTTTTACAGTTTTTGGAATTATTTTTGTATGATTTGTTTTAAAATTCAAATAGTTTCATGCTACTTAAAATCTAGTGCTATATTCGAAACACCAAAGTATGAAGTCTTGACTATTATTCATGAAATATTGAGATCAAACCAAGTTTCAAATTTAATGTTGAGACAAACAACACGTGAACAATGGCACTATTGTGTATGCTAGAAAAATGATGGATGTTTGTGAATTGAGATACTGAATGTCATGTATACTGTTTTTGTGAAATACATTTGCATGTTGGCGGCAAACTGTATAGTTTCATTTATGAATAAAGGTGAACATTACCCATCGTGCTTTTTTTATGTTGCATAGATACTTTAATTTGTTAAATATCTAAGATTGTATGACCTCTTTAATAAATCAGTTATGATTTGTTTCTTGCATTCAACTATTTTCATTTATATGATTGCAGTCAGTAAATAATTAACTCTGGGTCAGACAATCCAGTGAGTGATGTCATAAACATCAGTACAGGCAATCTGAAAACCATCAGCTGAATATCTTCACATGACCACACCCAGGTAATAGTAAGAATAATAATAAATGAATTTACATTGGACTTTTTCCATGTACATGAAGCGTGCTCAAAAGTGCTAACCATGAAATCGCAATCTGCCATGATCTATGTGTCCGCAGCTGCCTGTGACTGAGACAGTCGCATGACTTATCCGGCCGGGTACCCGTTTTCTTCTGGTGAACAGAGACAATTTTGTAAACACTCGTTATCGGTGGTGACTTCATCTGTCAGAATTGCATGGATTCAAAGGATACCGTAACAGATTAACAATACTGATATAAAATTAGTGGTGCTCTTTTACGTTGATTTGGTTGTTTAACCATGCAATCAGTAAAATTCCAGCTTTATGGCAGTGGTCTTTAAATAATTGAGTCATGTCCAGACAGTCCGTTATTCATCATTAGAATCATCTTCTCAATTTGGATTTGATGATACTAGCCAACAAAGGCAAGGAGTCTGACCACTTGATCCTGTTATTTGCCTTGCACCACAAGCATGGATTTGTCTCTTACTTTGAGATAGGTTTGTTGGTTGGGTTATTGTTTAACATCCTATTAGCAATATTGGAGTTTGGACCAGACAATCCAGTGATAAACAGCATGAGCATTTGGGATACTGTGACATGTGTTATCCAATTTAAAGAGCCTGACCACCTGATCCCACCTCATACAACAAGCATACAAGCATGGGTTGCTGAAGGCCAATACCTCACTGGTCACAACCTAATGTGCAACATACAATTAAGAATGAAAGTGTGAGATACCACAGGCCAAGCAAATACATGCATGTTTCCCACAGAGATCTGATCACAGCCATCAACATGGAGATCGTGTATTCAGACAGAAAACACATCACAAACATCTTCAAAATGGACATTGTGTACAAGACAGATCATCAGGGCTTATTTATCAATGTGTACTCAAATGGCCTCAGGATATACTATGTGTTATTGTTGATAAGTGCAACCAGGTATGTTTGATCATAGACCAGTACATTACTACCATCTTATGTCTATACCATAATGTATTTCGTGCATGTGAACGATGTGCCCCAGTTTACTTCTACAGAATCAAGTCAGAATAGGGATATTCTTTTGTCCATCTATCCACAACCACATTTTTATCATGTGTCAGTATAAAGACATGAACAGCAAAGTAACATTCAGCTTTTTCGAGTTTTGAAGTCAGTGTAGGGTTATTATTGATATTTTTCATTGGGCATAGCACCCACAATACATGGACAAGCTCCATCAACACAAGAATAACACCCATTGTAGACTCGTTATTTGATATATTAGGCATAACACCCACACTATATGGGCAAATTCCGTCACAGACTCGTGAAGAGCTACCATCATATTTAAAAGGGCAACAGTACCCACAAGTATTGTCTGAGTTGCGCGGTAAAGTTAGACTACTGGTTTCAAATTTCTTACTGTGAAATATTTGCTGAGATGTTTAATGCATACTTTTTTACGCTAATTATTTATCATTGTTTGGTACTGAGCCTCACTACAAAGCCAGACTTTAGATTAGAATATGCTTCTCTAAAATATTTATTGAATCTGTCCGAAGTAGCCAATACCTGAATGTGAAATGTGCATGACAACGATCATTTCATTTGATTATTTTTCTGACGTCAGATTGACAAGGTGATCACACTCATGCATTGCATAAATATATTTGCTGCACGGGATGACAGCAACATCAAGAATTGTTTTTCAATAATTATGTACTGGTTCCCGCTATTGGTATTTACACAGCTTCATTCCTGTCAATCTGGACTATTTAAGTTTGGGGTCCAAGCTTTATGGAACGGAAGGAAGTTGTTATAGTATAATTCAAGACAGTCATCGCCCAAATATTTCTAAAAACCCGAAACTGAAATCTGGAACCTGTTGTCAAAACGCCACATTCACCCCAGGTAAATAGTTTGTATTCAGTTAAATTCAGTGGTTTAATGTTTTCAAGGCCAGATGACCCATAATATTGTACATTCACATTTACATGTAAATACACGCATACGTATCAAAGGAATTTTCCTCGTATTCGAAATACGGTATATAAGTATTTTATTAAAATGAAATTGTAATTATTAGAATTCATAAATTATTTTAAAACAATTAATATATCTGCTGTGTTTGAACATAGTGTTCGGGTTCACACAGAAATCAGCGTTTTTCACGCAAAAAAATAATAATAGCACGCAAAATATTTTTTGCGTGTATGTTTTGGACGCATAGATTCGTATGTGCTTAAATTTAAAAGTACTTTAAACCTGCAACATACACATGACATTTTTAACTGATTCCGGATCATAATGAGAATTTCACGCGCATGAGATTTGAACTACATATTTAATTTCATTTTTTCTGAACGCACTCTTACAAAACCTACCGCAAGCACTGTGATAAGAGTATTAATAAGATACTATATACAGTATAATATGAATTTCATCTTCGGTTCATTAAATGAAGAAAGTTTAGAATGAGGGCACAAAATTAACTTTCAATTCATGATATTCCTAAACTATTCTATCTGCTTCTGAAAATAAGCAGTACCTTCCGAATTTGTACAATGTATAACATTAATATCACAGATGTACAATTCTGAAGTAATTTTATAAATTATCATTTAATAGCTATATATCGTGATATTCTATTAACTGTTAATGTCATGGCGTAACTATCATGCAACAGTGTATAATTGTTTATGACATCTGGACTACTTTGTGAATTCCCGACTATATTGGGTGTGGTTGCTGTTTAATTTTAAACATCCAGTGATCAACAACATGAGCATCGATCTACGATGAGAGTATGATGACATGTGCCAAACAAGTCAGCAAGCCTGACCATCCGATCCCATTGGTCGCCTTTAACCACAAGTACGGGTTACTGAAAAGCAATGCTAACGCGGATCTTCGCGGGCGAGTGTATAAAGAAGAATGTCCAAAGTAAAATAATCAAATCTAGGGATACACTTACATAGAATATGTAGTAAATGAACAGAATCCTTTCATGAATTCAGTTCTTTATTCGCTATTATTAGAATAGAAACTTAATGAGTTCATTTTAAAAAGAAGAGCTTTTACTTGAAATTGAGTGTTATTTATCAAAACGAGATACGCTTAATTGTTTTTTTCCAAGTCTAAATTTCGTCTGAATCTCTTGTCTATCTGGGGCCCCTCATCAGTTTAAATAGGTTTATTTCTTACTATCGAATATATATGTATTAAACTGCAGAGAATTCATTGTGTCACTAATTACTTCAGACTTGTCCTTATATTGTTGCAGTCTCTTTGTAACACATTCAAGGTTCAAGACTACCAACTATTCTCTGAAATGGACTTATTTTAAATAATGGAGACAAAAATAATGATAGGAGCCTAGAGATTTTCTTCATTTTCAGAAAATGTGGAAATTAGACTTGCCACATATTCTAAATTTGCTTAGGTTTTCTTGGACATATCTGGTTCATTGTCTGTAGGTTCCAGTGCACAGTAATCTTGAGCGCCTCCGCACGTGACTTGGTTCCTATGTATCAGAGCAGAGTTTACAGTTTTTAGTGGTGTGTTTCATCTTATAATGAATTACCTCCCATTGACGTGTAGTGATACTAAATAGTTCTATTACATATGCATCGTTTTCATTAGTATCATAATATTAAGGGTAAAACTAAATCCATATTTTAATAACTCGAAGATTATAAACGGATTGTGCTGTGTATTTTATTGAAACATGTGCACATAATGAGAAGAAAAAGTCCAGCGCGTATTAATTTCACTCGGCCTTTCCCGCACGTTGGCCCATGCCAAGATGGTGGGTTGAATGCCATGCTCTCACATGAAAATTACGATATGAACAAAATAATCCCCTATAAGATATTTTTCGCGATTTGTGTAGGCAGCTCATGCTCCCAAATAACTCAAACAAACAAGTAATGATCTGAGTATTCCATATTTCGAGACTAATGAGAATTTCTATTCCGACGTGGTCCTCACGTGTTCGAGGTAAATCAAGTATTTTCCAGCTTGTATACCCACCTGTGAAAATTAGTAGATTGTCGGGTACTTATCAATTAAATGTATCCTCAGTGAAATACTGTCTGATAAAACTACAAATTTATGCGAAATAGCATCCATTCACGGGCATAGGGCTGTGTGTAGAACAAAACTCGTACTGTTGTTGGTAGTTTTAATAAGATAGGACAGGAAAGGTTCACTTGAATTGAAGTTTTAAAGAGTGGCTTTTTCTACTTTTATGTGCACGTTAGTCACCTACTGCATCGTGTGATTAATTCTCAGCTAGGCTGTTAAAACTGTTCGAAATTGACTTTCTTTATGAACTATCAAGTACATAGTTCCTGGTTTAAAAATAGGTAGCAAAATCTTTTACCAGGTAGCAGCATTTTTTTCTATTGCATAAAGTACATTATAGAATCATTTCATAGTGTGTTCAGTACTTCTGCATACTGGCATTTATCAAGTTATGCATAAATGATATCTTTTCGTTCATTAGCAGGTGAGGTTTTATCGCCCTTGTGCTTCATGAAATGATGAATGTTCGTTCTCAAACATATGAAACAGTATTGTTAAACTGTTGCACATGCGCACTGAGCTGACTGGTTCTTTGTCTCAGTTATGTGATTATTGCAATGCAAAAGTGACCAGAAATGGTATGGTGAGCATTTAAAAAATAAATTTGAGTGAGCAGTATCAGTAATTTTAGGAGTGAAAGTGCATAAGCGGAGATCTTTCCTTTGAAAATGACAGCTAATTAATGAACATAAGCGGTTTTACTAAAAAATACCATTTAGCAAGTTGTTGCTACTGTGTTTTTTCAGGTAACACCCTAACACAAACCAAAAATTTTATGCTAACCCTAAACCTTATCCTAACCCTCACTAAAACCCTAACCCTAAAACCTTATCTTAGCCCAAACCCCAACCAATGTCAACTCACTTACTTTCAAACATGACAGAAGGTATCCTGTTTTCTGTAATCAAAAATCACAAATGACAAATCTGAAAAGATTTCCATAGATAAATGTTCGATCTCATAACTGCAACTGTATCCGTGATATCAAATGGGACCAAACAAGCCTATAGTTTCATAAACTTGCATAGCTAAAATGAAAATGTTTTCAAGGTGTGTGTGGAGGGAAGCTGCAAATTGTGATTGTGATATAGAGATTGTAAGGGGAAAAATAGTGATCAACTATGAATGTTCTAAATATGTATTGTAAGTGTAATGGAAGCTAAAAGGTGCTAAAATTATACAGTCCAGACTTAACTGTTGACTAGAGTCTCAATAGTCTAGATTGCCAGGATAGGCAGAGGTGCTCATGTGAATCTGCAGCTTTGAAACACGGGGTGCTATCACTGCAGGGGTTAAAAAATCCCATTGCCTGACGCCTGGGACAAGTCAGTTTTCATTTCGGGCAATCAAATAATGGTATTTTACATGTCTGGACTACTAGATACTTTCCACATATGGTTTCAAACTGCAAATAATCTTGGATTTCATTTCATATTTGCTCGTAATGAAGTTATTAAAGTGAGCATTAATAATAAAGTAGAGCTTGTAGAGTGTGAAATTATCACTCTTCAATAAGTAGTCCAGTAAACATTAACATCACGCATTGTCATAAAATTAGGGCAAGTGGAAAATTAGTCAGAACAAGTTACTTTCTTGAAGTAACTTTCCCTGTGGCAAGTGGCTTTTCAAAATATTTTTGAACCCTGTCACTGAGAACTGCTCAAGTTGGGCTATATTACAAGTGGACACTTGTTTGCCACTGTAGCTTAGGATATTATATTGAATCACATTTCATCTTATCAAACTATAATGCATACACATTCCATCCAAATACTGAGTGGTACCTTTCATACTAATCAAACAGTATGGGAATGTACAAGCCATTTCATAATATCTCAAGTACCTCCACATAATGCATACAGAAATCATTTATTTGTCTGAAATTCAAATGATGCAGATTTGTGTGCAACTTAGTAAGAAATCGTTCGTGTTCCTTTGTATTTGTAAATACTATTTATGTATTTTATCTTATGGATTATTACCCTTTGCAGACTTCGAAAAGAAGGAACAATGGACGCAGCAAGAAGGGCCGTGGTCACGTGAAGTTCATCAGGTGCACTAACTGTGCCCGATGTGTGCCCAAGGACAAAGCCATTAAGAAGTTCGTGATCAGGAACATTGTTGAGGCTGCTGCTGTCAGGGATATCTCTGATGCCAGTGTTTATGAAGGTGAGCAAAATGCTGACTTTGGAAAGCAGTGGACATGCTGATCTAACTAACTCTTCTGTACAGTTAATGCTTGTGAAGTGCCTGAGGACATGTTTGGGCTGATTTTTTTTAAGTTTCTAGCACACTGTTGATCAGTGATTAGAGCAGAAAGTTCAGACAAGGTTGGAAGGTCTGGTGAGATTACATAGTTATTTGCTGTGTATGCTTGACATGTGGTAGTGGTTGATTGATTGATGTTTGGAGATGCAGGTTTCATATGTCATCGAATTACTTGAAGATATGTAATGTATTTGTCCAGCAATTTTACATTGTCATTCTGACAACTAATGGGGTTTTGATTAGAAAGTCTGTTGCAATTGTGCAGAATTATTGGAATCACGTCTTCATACTAATTGCATTTGTTTAAAGTGCACTTTGGGAAGGAAATAATTTGGCATGAGTCAAAATGTGATGGCTAGTGCTTTAAGGCATTCAATGTCTGCTGAAGAGGGTTACATACTTACTCTGAAACCTGACACATACTTAGCCTAAATGTATGCCATTATTCTCCAATTAAAAAATAAGTTTGTTTGTCTTTTAGTTGTCACATGTATTGTTTGTATCATTCCTTCTTGACTTGTGATTTCAGTGTATGCCCTTCCTAAGCTGTATGCCAAGCTCTTGTACTGCGTGTCCTGTGCTATCCACTCAAAGGTGGTGAGGAACAGATCCCGAGAGGCCAGGAAGGACCGCAGCCCTCCACTCCGCTTCAGACCCATGAGGGTACGTAACACAAGGACTTCTTACCATGATTGTGATTTCTGGAGTTAGACCAGTTGGACCGATGTGGTAAAGAGAGGCATTGAACTGAATAGACAGCTGAAATAAGTGACATGTTTGTCTGAACATTTATTGGTTATACTGTAGCTTTCCACTGTAGCCATTGAACATTTGAACTTTTTTGGATTAGCTACAGGTAAAGATATGATTGCAAAGTAAGTGGCTGTAAAATATCCAGTGATGTGGAGCTATTTAAGAATCTGTGAAAGGTAAATTATGGAAAACTACAACTAATTTCTTCTGAAAATACTTTGTGCAGAACTGCCCAAAAGTGTTGTCTGTGATTTTCAATGTTTCATTGCAGGAAGGAGCTGGCCCAAGGGTTGGAACTGGTGCCCGTACATAAGGCTGTTACAAAAAATGTACAAAAATACGTAAATAAACATGCTTTATGTACCAGATTTTATTATGTTTTATTTTACTTTTGTTGAAATACTGTAGTAAATAGAAAGGATGTAAACAATTTGCCAGTCTTGGTAGGGTAATGCATATATGAATTTGTATGGAATGGTCTGAAATTGCTCGACACATTTGATTTATGAGCATCAGTGTCTATGCAGAGTCTGTAAAAATGTTGGATTTTCAAACAACTGTCAGTTTTCCTATTGTGGAAATTATTAGGTGTAGGTGGAAGTGACCTGACAGGAACACTGTCTCTCTCCATGTTAGAGGATCTACAGTGTCTGTCATGATGACACTACAGGTAGTCACTGCATGACATGAAACCCACTGGTTCCCTACAGTACAGGTAAATGAAAAAAGTTGTTTTTGACTTACTGGTGATATGCTGTAAAATGTCCTCGACGCATAAATACTGGCATGGAAACTGTGTGAATATGTACATTGTTTAGAGATGGATCCCTGCCTGGTTTGTCGCCCTTGCGGATGAAAAGAACAATGACCTTTGTGACTCCCTGTATTTAATTTTTTAGAGGAATCTAGGAACCTGTTCCTCAGATCATGGTGCTACGAATATTTATCTTAGTCAGTATTGAGTAACTTCAGCACTAATCGGTTTAGAAGTGACAGTTTCACCCAAGGGAGGTAATAGAGATAACTTCCCTCAAAAGAATGACTGCTGAATGTGGGAGTGCACTTCCTTTACATCTCTGAGTGATACACCATCTTCATGCTGTTTGGAGATGGTAACCCCTTTCGCTTCGCAAAATGAACACTTGTCCATTGGTTGGAGTCCAGGATGCTGGGCTTGTGATCAAAACAGAAACACTTTTAATGGAAAGTCAACTTTATGCAAAAGCTGCATTTATTGCAACAAAGAAGTTCTTCCATAAACATGTTCCTTTTCATCAAACCATCTTCTACATGCCTCTTGAAGATGGTGATCTAATGTTGGGTATAAAAAGGTATATGCTAATCTTATGCTAATACTTTGATGCACAACAAAAAAAGCTAAAAGGTAATCTGCAAAAACGAAATCAAGTGGGTAGCTGCCCCACTGCCCCACTGGTCCACCTACGGTCCTGGCGACTTTGCCTACAGGATCCGGTTAGTTTACACTGAAAGGTGACACGGGTTACTGAGCACTGTTGCTATGTGTATCATAACATGCGGTATTATATGCTGCACACTTTAGTAGAAACGTGATTTGGCTAACATAACACTACTGTAGTACTGTAGAATAAAAGAATGGCACAGTCCCTGCTTGATACAGTGAATGTTTAACAGCCAGTAGTAAATCGTATGCATCACGGACGTTGTTATGTTGGTACTATAACAACGTATGATACGGAATTGCAACTTCTTTACTGAATTGTGCACAGTATTACAAGCATGCAATTTGGTATGTATACCATTCTTATCAAATAAAGATTGAGAAGCCTCGCAGATTTAAAAAAAATATTTTCCATATTTTTCCATATTTATGTGAAAAATAATCATTTGTTTATTATTTTCGTCATACCTTTATTCTAGAATTCTCTAATTCTCATAAATCATATCATATCAAATTGCACGAAATTTCCACCTCAACAGTTTCCACATGCCGGAATGACACGAGTGGGGCTAAGGTTTACGGAAAGGGGCGAGTGATGACGGATGGCCCCACTCGCGTTATCTCGGAGGTTGCGGAAAAGGGCGAGTGGTAACGATGTGAGGGCAATGCAATTCTATCTTTAGCATTGGGTTTATCCGCGCTGATGCAAAGCTTTTCTCAAAGAAGGCATAACGTGAATGTCATTCATATTTTAGCGTTGCCGAGGACAAGGCATGCAGGTACATACGTGTTGATGGTGATTGTTTACCATCTAATATCGGTTGTCACTATCATGCAAACATGCAATATCTTCGAAATTCGCGTCACTTGTGACTGTCAGTAGATCTATAAGTAAATTTATATAAACTACACAAAATTAATATACCAGGCATTTCCTAGGTGCTGTATTGTCTAGAATATACAAAGAAAATTATTGTCAACATGTTGAAGTAAAACAGCTAAATGACAAAACATGATCACTATGTACATAAATAACTTATACCTCATTACAGTCCTTATCAAATGACATTTTAGCAGAAGTCACATCACTCTCTTTGAATTCTTTGTAGGAAGAAAATGGCTAGAGTGGGTGATGATTTTAATGGTGTGTGTGTTGGGGGAAGGGGTGTCACTCATTATCTTCTGGGTAGGTGTAGGGTTGTCATCAATTTTGTACACATCTACTGTGTCAGCAATTTTTTACATAAAACACAAAACAAAAAACTAATGGGAAGGGGACGATTTTGTACGCGACATGTTTGGAGGGAGGGGGGTCATTCACTTTGCATGTAGATTTTGGGGGGTGACATTCACATTGAACATGATTTTTCAAAAAGATTATCAGCATTACAATCACCCCTCCCACCCCATAAATACAAATGTTTCTCTAATTGAATTCCCTCCATAGATTTAAATAAGTAGAACATAAGATCATTTTGGTGATGTCTTTTGATATATAGGTCAGGTTGGTAATTGAAAACAGTGCCAGTGAGAACTGACTCACAGTTATTAGATGGAAAGCTGATAATGTTGGAAAGTTCCATTAACACATCCTCAGGAATATATTTGTCTCTCTGATTGAATAATTATGTATTCATATAGGTAAGTACCTCATGACATGGTTTTGTCGATTCCATTTTTGGTTCAGATAGGTAAATAGTGTTAGGGCATTAACTGACAGCTATTATATGTAATCAGATAAAACTTGGCCAGATCTTGTTGTTTGATATTGCCAGTCTCAGCAGGAATTTGAATATATGTGCATATGGAAACAGATCAGCAAAGGGGAAGAATAGCTGCTGCTTGTGGGGATGCCTTCGTCTTGCCTAAATGTCTTAGTTCCTATGTATGGTATCTGTGACAATGTCTAGCATTTCGAAAATATCTGTTGTCTGTGTTGTAAACTTCAACTTTTATCTTTGACAAAGTGTCTGCACCTGTGAAGAGTTACTGAGTACATATGGTTTTCATTGATTTTTAGCATTGTTTTATTTAGTATTCCAGCAATATCATGGCTAGGGACACCCAAAATGGGCCTCACACATTGTACCCAGGCGGGGAATCCAACCTGTATCTTAGGCTACCACACCACTCCACATGAGGAGATCGTACTATTCATCTATGGTTACCACATCACTGACAAAGGAATCATGCATCATGTAATAAATATTTACTTCAATTTGTCATGTTGGTTATGGTTGGTGCATGTGAAGTTGAGAAATCAGTTGTTTTTTCTTACTGTGGTGACATGATTCATGGTATCCTTTTTCCAGGACATGAACTAGAATGGATGGCAAGTGCAGGACAGTGGTGACGTGTCACAAGCAAACTGATGAAGATGACATAGATAGGGGAAAGGCAAAGAAGAGAAAAAGCATATATACTAAAAACAAGGAACATGCAGGAAGGGCCACAGGCAGGGCACAAGGTACCTGTCTTGGAAGGAGTCAAGGTGAAGGTTGTGCCTCTCGGGAGGCAGAAACTGTTGGTGTCAATAGAAAGAGTGTTTGTAACATCAAAGATGGGGAGGAGGAGGAAAGTGAATTAAAAGATGAGTTACAAGTTGGTACAGCTGCTGTTAAACTTTCAGAACCAAAGCTCCACCAAGGGACACAACTCCTATCACCTGGCGATGTAGGTAGGATACAGGCATTGACTTCCACAACTCTGAATTATGCCAAACCTAATCTGGGCCCAGGAACCAGTCGGGCACAACTGTCAACATCATCTTTTGTTCAGAGTGAACATATGCCATTCGGCATACCAGAGGTACCACTGACTGATGAACCACAGGTACCACTGACTGAAACACAGATACCAGACACAGAAGAAAGGAACACAGAGAGTGAAGGATGTACAAGGGCAAAGAGGCAAAAGAAACACAAGAACAGTGAAAACAGGGAATGTGTTGACAGTGCCAGGACACCAGAGGAAGAGGAAGATGTTGCCTCACATGAGGCTGATGTTTATGCTGAAGAATGTTTGTATAGTGACTTCACAGATGGTGAAGATGAAGAGGATGGAGATGGAATAGGAGATATGTCACAACTTGGAGCAGGTGCAGCGAAAGTGAAGTTCCAGACTGTGAAGCAACAATCATACAAACTTGTAGATAAAGGTATGTTGGGTATGAGGAGTAAAGATAGTAAGTGAAGGATAACAACATGAAAATATCAGGGGTTGGAGCACCATACAACTTGTATTCTATTCAGGACTTCTATTCTTTAACTTTGAGCACCTCTGTTATAAATGGAGCTTTGTATTTCTACTGGGCTAGTCAACCAACACGAAGCAACATTCACAGTATGCAATTGTGATGCTCTAACTAATCAAGAATGTGAAACTTAGATTCCGTTAATAGATATCTGTCTACAATAGGTTTTGTTCCAGTTGCAGGCACTACGTCACTGGCAGAACATGTTATGGGATGTTACCGAAATATACAAGAACCAGTATTGCAACCACAGCTACACCAAGGGACACAACTCCATTCAGGTGGAGATGTAGATAAGAGGCCGACGTCTCAACCACAGCTACACCAAGGGACACAACTCCATTCAGGTGGAGATGTAGATAAGAGGCAGACGTCTCAACAACAGCCACACCAAGGGACACAACTCCATCCAACTAGAGATGTAGATCAGAGGCAGAAATCTCGAACACAGCTACACCAAGACACACCACTCCATCCAGATGGTGAAGAAGATCAGAGGCAGATGTCATCACTTGAACCTTGCTTAGAAACAAGCCCAAGAGCTCGAACACAGCTATTAACATCTTCCATGCCACCTTGCACGTCTAACATACAACAATCTGTTGTATCAGAGATTCAGTCACTTGGGGTACAGGAAGTACCACTGACCAGTGACTCTCTTCCAGGTGAGAGGCACATGAGAAATTGGAAGTGCTAGTCGTGTAGATATGTGATGCATGATGATGGAATAATGTCAGATGTCTATTTGCATGTACAGCCATGCTCGAAATTGTTAAGGTGTCATCAATGTACAGTGAAGTATGCTTTTTATGTGACCTTTGTAAATATTTTGCAATAATTGCAGTAGTTTATTTCCTATGTTCTGTGTATCAATGACTGTGTTTCTACTATGTCATGCTGTCTAGTGACTGTAGAGAGAGTAACACATACATGGATGCATTTTGTACTCCCATCTGTTATTCCATTTTTTCACCAGGAGCCACCCAGTACAATTTTATCCAAGTGCAGCAACAGTTTGGGGAGGTAACAGTGAAGGGAGCCAAGAACCTGAGCATTGGAGGAACTCAGAACTTTGGTAAGCCTGCTCAGGAGGAAGAGGAAGAGAAACATCTGAACACAGTCCAGAAGATCAGGAGTGAGTCTCATACTTTTCTATTCGGTCAATCCTTATTTTACCTAGAGATGACAAAACTTTATGAAGGCTCAACCTATTTACTTTTTATAATGGTGACATTTTGTGTAGATTCTAATACCATTTTCATGCATATTACACCTTTTTCAAGCAATTCAGCATAAGAATCAACACCAAAATGTTGCCAGTGTGAAAAATGAATTTATCATCAACTAAGTTTTGTCATCCCTATGCCACCAACTTCTAGAATGCCGCTTATGTTACCTTTAACAAGACTGCATGGTGCCTTTCTTGACAGGAAATCTGAGGGCAGTGATTAGGAAAGAGAATTTTGACAATGGGCCATTTTCAGGATAACTAGGATTTCAGGATTATTATATGTGAATTTAGCCCTTGCATCAATATGAAACTTCAAAATTTCAATGGGCTATTTTGTATTCTAATGTACAAAATGGCCCATGGCCCCTGCCGTTACCAATCCCTGTGAGGGTTGTGTAAAGTAATGAAACAGTGTGTCATACTGTACTGTTAGGGAAGGATTTAGTCTTAAAGGTGTGATTCATTTGTTTTGGCATGAGGCATGAACATAATTATGGGCCACAAAGATTACAACCACATATATCTTTCAACATATATCTTTATGACACAGGTAAACAATCAATTATGGCTAGACAGTTTCCTGTCATCCCCCAAACCTGCCATGGAAATCAGGGTGTGATTAGAGTTAATTGGTCTTGGCAGAGTAAGTGAGGTGCAATCAGTGTGGGGTTGCAGGTGTTGAGTAGTGAAGTGACTTTGGGCTTTATGAGTTAAAAGATATTCATACCTTCACACCACACAGTATTATGACCTAAGCAAGAATAATGTTTATAATATAACTGTACTTAAATATTAGATCCTACATGATATGTTTCTATCTAAGATAACTAACCTTAAACAGAAAGAAGATGTAGAGCTGAAGGAGAACTTTGTCCATCAAAATACCCAAAAATCTGTTGAGATGCTTTTATGGTGACTGTATGCAGTAGACATATTAAAATGTATTAATGTTAGTAAAGAAAAAATACAGACAACATTAAACTGACCAATCCGAATTCAAGGACTACTTTTTCCTCTGTCTGAGGAACAAAAGAACATCCTGCTCTAGCCCATAATAATACAACTGAGCCATGGTCCAAAGGCAATCAAGCTGGAGACAAATACCAATCATACCCTTATAAAAACCTACTTAAAGAAAACTACCGCAACCACACTGTTCAAAGATGATACCATACATATTTGCGCAAATAAAATGTAAAAATGAGTGAACAGTGAGACAGACTGTACATATTTCTGCATTCTTTGGTTGAACTGCCAGAAAGAGCATGAGGTTTCATACAAATTTTAAGGACTTATTGAATATGCATTGTTTTTGCAGAGCGGACAACTTCAAGGATACTTTCATGGACCCAGGACATGGTGGAGACTGAGGGTTTGCAGCAGGTGACTGATTGCATTGAGAGAGGAGCAACATGGGTAACCATTAAGGGAAGGCCTGGTGAGGGAAAGTCTACAGTAGCCTACATGGCCCTCAAAGATCAACACAGCAAAGGGAGACAAGTTTTTCAGGTTGTGTCGCCAGAAGAGTTCAATGAGGTTATCATGGCCTGCCCCCATCCTGTCATAATGTTGGATGACATATTTGGTGATCTGGAATTTGATCGAGCAGAATGGGCAAGGTGGAGACCAAGCCTACGACCTATTCTGGATGTGAAAGATGTGGACAAACTCACAGACGATGTGGCTGTGGTTGCAGGAACATCAGATGGAACAAGTGACTCAAAGCAGTCTAAAAAAAGAGGACCACCCAAAAGGGGACCTGTTATTATCCTTGTAGGCCGTGATTATGTTCTGAAATCATCACTGACTGACTTGGGAAGAATGGCAGATTATATCACGAACATCCAACATGTGGTTGAAATTTCAACTCAAAGAGACACAGAGGAGAAAAGAAAAATTTGGAACATTAATGCCCAGAGGAAGAATATAGACTTCAATGAAACAATTGTCTCTAAAATATTGCAGGCTGACTGTCCTCATGGGTTTCCTCATGTGTGCAAAATGTTTGTGACAGAATACGAAAAGGAAAAGAATATGATTTCAGTTGAGTCTTTCTTTAACAGGCCTCTTGGGTTTCTCAACCAGACACTGAACAAGTTCTTCGCAGACAGAAACAAGTGTGACTTATTCAAAGCTATAGCTCAAAGAGATGGACAGATCAGTGAAAAGGATATATCAGGAGATGATTGCAAGTCCGCTGCTAATGACTTAGTTGGATCTTACCTGAAGAAGGAGGATGCTGTATACATGTTTGACCATCCATCTATTTTTGACACTGTTGCCCTTATTCTGATCCAGAATTACACAAGCTTTGTCATTGAAAAATGCAGTTTGCCATTTATCCACCAACGTCTTCGTTTGAAACCTTCCACAAGATCAGTTGATGATGTATCTGAAGACACAGATCTTGTAGCACATATTCCACAGTGCTATGCTGTACAATTAGCTATGAGATTTGCTGCTGAAGTTCAAGGAAGGAATTTGTTGCATGTGCTGTCACACCAGGCATGCTGTGATGTGGTGTTTATTGACAAACTGATGAACTTCCTGAAATCGGGCTGGCCTGCTTCAGTTCCTGATATGTTAAGTCTTACTGATAAATCAACACTTCAGTCATTTTGTGAATTACTTCCCAGCAACAAGTCACATCAATTTATCGACTACATTGTGATGAAAGAAAATGTACAATTTTCTCAGAATGGAATTAAAGAAATTTTACTTGGGGTATGCAGAAATGCTGCTAGCAATGTTTTAACATACATGAAAGAAGACATGTACTTTGATATAGATACTCGCTACGGGTTGGATCATCAAACTCCGCTCATGATCGCAGCAGGAACTAGAAACAGCAGTTTTGTGAAGCAGATTCTGTCTTTAAATCCTGATCTGACTGCTGTCGACAGACGGGATAAGTCTGTCCTTCATTATGTGTGTGAGAACGGGCTTACATCTGCCGTTGAGTACATTGTTGACAAAGGTGTGGAAGTGAATGTGCAGATGGCTTTCCAGCAAATGCCTCTGTATTTGGCAATACAAAATGGACACATTGAGATTGTAAACCTTCTCTTGAATAGAGGATGTGAGAGTGACAATCAAAAGGGCCTGCTTTGTGCAATTGGCAGTGACAAGATTGACATGGTAAACTTGTTCCTAGACAGGGGTGCTCATGTTGAAAGAAATTATCTTTTCATTGCGTGTGAAAGGGGGAAGCCTGACATTGTCAAGATGTTGTTAGAAAAGAGTGAATCTGTTAACAAGAAAGCATTGGATGGAAAATCCTTTCTTCATAAGGCAGTAGGATGGGGATTTAAACATGTTGATACGTTACTCAAAGCAGGAGCTGATCCAAATATACGGAGTAATACAGGAGATGCACCTCTTCATACAGCAGCAGCATTGGGATTTGTAGAGTGTGCAGATGTTCTTCTATCAGCTGGAGCTGATGTGAATATACAGAACAAGGAAGGTGACACACCACTTCATAGAGCAGTGAAACTACAATGTAAAGCACTTGTTGATGTGTTGGTGAAGGCGGGAGCTGATGTGAATGTAAAGAATAATTCAGGTGACACACCGATTCATTTAGCAATACCATGTCCATCAGTTGTGTGTGTTGATGTATTCCAGAAAGAGGAAGATGATGAGACTTTTCAGGATGATTCTGGTGATACACCTGTTCATACAGCAGCAAATGTGCCATTTCTGGGTGTTCTTCTTACAAACAGAGCTGATGTGAATGTACAAAATGTACACTCTGCAGTAGCCACAGAGTCCAAAGAATGTGTTAATTTGTTGCTGAAGGCTGAAGCTGATGTGAATGTACAGAATGAAGCTGGTGACACACCACTGCATAAAGCAGCAACAGGCATGTCTGAAGAAAGTGTTCATGTGTTGCTAGGGGCTGGAGCTGTTGTGAATGTGCAGAATAAAGAAGGTAACACACCACTTCACTCAGCAGTTGCTGCAGAGAAAAAAGACTGTGTTAATATGTTGCTAAATGCTGGAGCTGATGTGAATGTACAGACTATAGAGGGCAACACACCACTTCATTTAGCAGTCATTTGTTTGTCTAAGGATTGTGTTAACCAGTTACTTGAGAATGGCGCTCATGTGAATATACAGAATAACAAAGGTGACACACCACTTCACCTTGCAACAGCACACCGGTCTGTAGAGTGTGTTACTGCATTGATGAAGGCTGGAGCTGAAGTGAATGTACAAAATAATGCTGGAGACACACCACTTCACACAGCAGTTAAACATTGGTTTGTAGAGTGTGTTACTGCATTGGTGAAGGCTGGAGCTGAAGTGAATGTACAAAATAATGCAGGTGACACACCACTTCACCTTGCAACAGCACACCGGTCTGTAGAGTGTGTTACTGCATTGATGAAGGTTGGAGCTGAAGTGAATGTACAAAATAATGCAGGTGACACACCACTTCACCTTGCAACAGCACACCGGTCTGTAGAGTGTGTTACTGCATTGATGAAGGTTGGAGCTGAAGTGAATGTACAAAATAATGCTGGAGACACACCACTTCACACAGCAGTTAAACATTGGTTTGTAGAGTGTGTTACTGCATTGGTGAAGGCTGGAGCTGAGGTGAATTTACAAAATAATGCTGGTGACACACCACTTCACCTTGCAACAGCACACCGGTCTGTAGAGTGTGTTACTGCATTGATGAAGACTGGAGCTGAAGTGAATGTACAAAATAATGCTGGAGACACACCACTTCACACAGCAGTTAAACATTGGTTTGTAGAGTGTGTTACTGCATTGGTGAAGGCTGGAGCTGAAGTGAATGTACAAAATAATGCTGGAGACACACCACTTCACACAGCAGTTAAACATTGGTTTGTAGAGTGTGTTACTGCATTGGTGAAGGCTGGAGCTGAGGTGAATTTACAAAATAATGCTGGTGACACACCACTTCACCTTGCAACAGCACACCGGTCTGTAGAGTGTGTTACTGCATTGATGAAGGCTGGAGCTGAAGTGAATGTACAAAATAATGCTGGAGACACACCACTTCACACAGCAGTTAAACATTGGTTTGTAGAGTGTGTTACTGCATTGGTGAAGGCTGGAGCTGAGGTGAATTTACAAAATAATGTTGGTAACACTCCACTTCACTTCAGTGTGATAACTGAGAAAAATGTTACAGTGTTGCTGAAGGCTGGAGCTGAAGTGAATGTACAGAATGCAACAGGTGACACACCATTGCATACAGCAGCTTCAAGTCTATCAACATTATGTGTAAAGGAGTTGTTGAAGGCTGGAGCTGATATCAATGTTCAGAATACAACAGGTGACACTCCACTACATAGAGCAGCTTCATGTCGATCAAAATTGTGTGTGAATGAGTTGTTGAAGGCTGGAGCTGATGTCAATGTTCAGAATGGCACAGGTGATACACCCTTTCCCTCTGGATCTACATGTTGGCCTGAAGAGTGGGATGAAGAGTGGGTGCAATCCCGAGATCATTCACTCTTGCGAAAAAGAAGAAAACATCATTCATAATATGCTTGTGGGTATGTGCCTGCCTTATCAAGCCACCAACAAAAGGCAGTAGTCAGTTTTAAGCTATTATTTTATTACCACTGGTTTATTTCAGTCAGTATAAGATAGTATTCTTGAATGATAAGTTTTTCATGTCCAGTGTATTCAGTATGTTTCTTTGATCTACCAATGTCATCAGTCAAGACCATGAGTATGTATCATTTGTTAATCAAGTTGTCTGATGTCTGTGTATTTTGCCCAACAACAGTGTTGTATGATCTACTGTGTTCAACCAATTCACTGTACATGAAAATAGACACGGCATGACTTCAACTCACCATTGTAGATAGCAATGAACAGGGTGAAGAGGAAAAAATGTGTTGAGGTGTTATGAAACAATGAGGTGGTTTGTTCTTTAGAAAAGGAAGAACAGTTTATATAAAGGCATTATCAAAGTATTTCTTGTACAAAACATTCATTACAATAAAGAATTAATGTAGGTGAGACATCACTTCACCTTGCAGCAGCACATCGGTCTGTAGATCATAGTAATGCATTGGTGAAGTGCAGGAGCTGAAGTGAATGTACAGAATAATGCTGGCGATTCAACTTCACATCGGTCTGTAGAGTGCATTGGTGAAGAGCAGTTGTGAATGTACAGAATAATGCTGGTGATTCATCAGCTTCACATTGGTCTGTAAAGTGCATTGATGCATTGGTGAAGAGCAGGTGCTGAAGTGAATGTACTGAATAATGCTGGTGGCTCATCAATTGCGCATTGGTCTCTAGAGTGCATTGATGCATTGCTGAAGATTAGAAGTGAGTGTTGAAAGCGATACCGTTTACACACCACTTATCAAAATATACACCAACCAGATAACCATTATAATCTATAATGTGCCTGAATACCACAAGTGACGCACCTATTTTTTCAGCAGTAACATGCATATTGAAATTATGTGTTGATGTGTCCATTAAAGCTTTACCAAGCTATACATTACACTATCCCCTTTATCTTGCAGAGGCACTGTCCTCGGTAGAGTGCACTGATGAAGGCTAGAGTTGAAGTGTACAAAATATGCAACCTACCACTTCACCTTGCAGCAGCACAAGGGTCTGTGGAGTGTGTTGCTGCTTTGGTGAAGGTTAGAGCTAAAGTGAATGCACAAAATCGTCCAGGTTCATTCTACTTCACAGAACAGCAGCAGAAGTATGTTCATGAACACCAAAGAGACAAGTAGCTTCTCTGAAACGCTCCTACAATCACATTGGAGTCTCTCAGTGGGCAAAGACTCACAATTAGCTTCCCCGAAACCCTCCTACAATAGCACTGAAGTCCCAATGGGCAATGAGCCACACATTGTGTTCACGCTAACATCAAAATCCATGGGATACCTCTACAACAAAACCTGGGAGTCTGATCCTTCTCATGGCCAGTATACGAGAGAGTCACATTTTGTTTCATTCGGATCAATACTAAATATTGCAGTACCAGATCATTGTCTAAATTGTTTTGTGAATATGGTTAAAAGCATGTAGATTAGGTTTTTGTTTCTGTATGACAATCAGCTTTGTAATGAATTTGTAAATTGAACGCTAAAGACACGCATTGTGTCTCAGTATTTGAATAAAATGATGGAAAACGATTGTAATCAAGTTCTTTTGTTTAAATTTGATCTCCATTGCTATTGTAATTGTTTCAGATGAAATGCCCAGAGAACAAGCAATTCACAAAACCCAAAGAGCTTTAGACTGAAAATCACTTTTCGTGGGCAGTAAACATTTCATCTACATCATAATAAAGATATATTGAGGAATATGCCTATTACGGACTGGCCTTGGACCGACTATCCTGACTATAGAGCAGCCCAGATTAGACAACTTTGTCCGTTACCGTAGACACGGCCATGATGCATCATTTCAATTCGCTCTCTTAACGGAACTATTTATGATCATATAACTAAACTTATGTTGAACTACTTTTTATGTATGAGACAATGACGTATTTTTTCCACCACGACGTTTCGTTTGTTTAAGTTATTTGTTAGTGTTTGAGTCCGACAAACCAGTGGTTAATATTATGAGCATTCCACACTGTCGGGGTCAGATGAGACGGTGTAGTCAAATCACTAGTCGTGATCCCCGAGTCATGTTTAGTTTGTTGTTCAACCCTAACATTTTTCGTGGATTTAAACATATTTATTCAGAACAATGATTGAGCACAAGTTTTCACAACGTTGATAGCTCTCCCCACTGAAAACATTAACAGGAATAGCCTTTACATAGCATCACATTTGAAATATTTACAAAGTACTGAGTATATAACATTAGACTAAACACAGATGTATAGCAGGAAGTGAAGTTTTATATTTACTTAATCATTTCAGTGTGGCTAATATACTTTTTATGTAAGATTGAAACAACTACGCATTTTCATATGAGTGAGTGTGGTTTTCGCCGCATTTAGCGGTATACCAGCAATATCACGGCGGGGAACACCAGAAAATGGATTCCCACATTGTACCTATGCCTTGAATCAAACTCTGGTCTCTGGCGTGACGGGCGAATGCTTGCAAGCACAGGCACAATGTAGCGCAAATGGGGTTGCGCAGCATAGAGAATATGACAAGTCTTCTTATGTGCGGGCGAAGACTGGACATTTTCACTATGCAGCGCACCGATTTGCGCTACAGTTTGCCTGTGCCTCAAGCCTGCACCAACGAATATCATTAAAGATGAGATGGACAGTCCCATTAATTATTACTGACTGTTAAATAAGGGACAAGCATATTGTTATAAATTTCATGCGTGCTATTAAACATTACCCCTTGAACTGTGTATTAAACTAAATGTAAGCCACAGTTTAGCTGGGACTACGGGTGGCGAAAGTTCGTTGGCAATCTGTTATACTACATCGTAGGTGAATATAAAGGCACTTTTTGAGTGTATTTTGTTTATGTTTTGGAAGAAACGTAGAGTACCGAACTCTTACTGATGGTCAGTCAATACTTTTTGTAGAAAGGAGAGAAACGCCTGATCTAGTTATTAATATTGATAGGTTTCGTGCTGATATAAATGATTTAGATAAAGGCTAATGCATGTAATAACAGGTTACAAATTTATTAATTTTGTGAAACAGGCAGAGCCTACGTTACTTCTTTCTTCTGAGAGAGTATTCCAACCTGTTATATGGAGCGGAAGTTTGGGGGATTAACAGTAACAAGAACATAGAAAAAAACCATACTGAATTTTGTACATTCATTTTTAAAAGTGGATATAAAGCTGTCAATAAAATACTAGCAGAAAGTGGTCGCTTCTTTCTAGTCATCAACGCTCGTTGCCGAGTAATATCGTTCTGGATAAGATTGATTAGACAACCTTTTAACAGAATATCCAGGAACAGTTACGAACTTCTCAAGAAATTAGATGGTGCATGAGATATAAACTGGGTTTCATCATATTGGTGATTGGAATGTCAACCGCTTCACTCCAGGAAAACGTACTGAAACACCTTTACGAAGTACCACGTGGGTAGTAATAGCTATTATGCAGAATTTAAATCCATTATCAAACCTCAATTATACTAATCTTCTCTATCCACCTACGAAGAGCTCTAACTATATTTAGAAGTAATGACCATGATTTTAAGATAAAAGCTACAAGGTTTTCTAAACGTCCGTTTGACCAAATTACCACCTGTGATCATGGTAACCTCACAGAGGATGAATACCATATATGATGCCCTCAATATTCATATTTGAGACATAAATACCTACCCCTCTATCTATGTAGACAACCACCAAAAGAATAGTTTACTGCGGTTTAGGAACGAATGACGTGCAACTACTGTACAAGATAGCACTACTACTATACCATATAAATCGCAATAGATCACATCGCCAATAGCTCTGTATTACACTTAACACTGCCTATCTGTGGTATTCTATTTACATCGTATTGCACGGTAGCGCTGTCACAGTGTATATGTCAATATATTTACATTGCACTGTTGGTCTCCGGGCCATACATACCAATAAAATCTGTATGTCTGTCTGTGTGTCTGTGTATTTCTAATGAATACCCCCCACCCCCACCCCCCACCCACAATTACTCACAAGTACATTCAAGAAGGGGATGCAAGAAATTAGCATCAGTATGACTTAATCTTCGTATTACAGTAAATTGTTTTTGCAGTAGATTGAATATGAGGTAATTATGAGATAATTTACCAGCCGGAGAGAACGTAATACCGAAGTTCTTATGAACCGTTACTCTATATATTTCTTTATAATCAAATATAAATCTCAGATATAAATTAGCTCTCTCTCTCTCTCTCTCTCTCTCTCTCTCTTCTCTCTCTCTCTCTCTCTCTCTCTCTCCACCTTCCAGCCAGTTTAACCCTTTACCTTTGTATGCCATATCCTCATAGTTTTCACAACAGTCCTGCTTGCCTTGTACGATCAAGGGCCTTTGACTTACAAACTATCATGCGATAATCTTCTCGTTTAGTTGAAAGTGGAATTTCAAGGCTGGATGTCTGTCTTATACACGTATTTAAACGGTAGTTTGTTATTGACAAAGAATAAAGCTTTAGAACTTGAGTTTGTATCCCTCCGCGAGGAATCATGAACACCATGCTGCTTTACGTCTAACTGTGGGCAACAAAGGACAATTAGTTTGGGAAACGAATCAGACAAATCGGTGTTGGTGGCGAAGACATGAAAGACAATACCCCAATTTGCGTAACTATGGAAGATGGATCAGTGTCTGAAGTCACTGATGGAAACAAGACTATAGCGCACTTATAAATGGTGACTCCTGTGAAGACAATGTAACTGGGCACAGTAATTAACCATGTGTTGTTTAACGAAACAGTCAGTATGTTTGAGGTGTGAACTGCTATCTATTACCCTAACAAAGCACCAGACTAGGACAATATCGCTTTAAAATTTGAGAATATCGTTACTGCTCCACAAAAGGTTTTTAATGTTTGCTACACTTGTGGAAAAGTACTAAGTATTTGGTCTAAGGGAATCATCAACCCGATACCGAAGAATTCAACAATCGATCCTAAGGATCTCCTATCATGCAAGGCGATTACTCTCACAACTTCAATATATAAATTTTACTGTGATATATTGAATAACATGATGCAATTATGGACAGAATCAAATAACATACTCAGTGATTCTCAAAATGGCTTTCGCAAGAAACGGCCAACTGTAGACCATGTACAGACCCCCATGTCGTAAAGCCAGCAAGAAGTCAATGTTTGTGGCTTTCATTGACTTCAGAAAAGCATATGACTGTATCAGTAAATATAATACTCCCTTTATCATACGCATTCAAACATGCACAATGCATGCTCGAAGCACCCAAACAATCTGATGATTATTACCCCCATTGCCAGTTAGGCGCTAGATGGTTAATGGTTACATGACTTATTCCATCGGGTACCCATTTTCTGCTGGGTGAACAGAGCCAATTTTGAAACTCTCAGGAGTCAAGCTGTCAAACACGGTCACCCATCCAATGACTGTCCGAGCTCGATGGTGCTTAACTTCAACTGATTCCTGACCTGAGGACCATCACCAATTGAGATATTCTCTGGGACAAAGTCGCTAATGTCGGTATAGGTGGAAATATGTTATGTGCCTTACAATCCTTGTACAAGGATGTACAGTACGGCGTGAGGCCAACTGCGTATTTAACGCCACTGTTTGGTGTGACTCGATAAATGAAACAAGGTTGCTTACTCTCCCCCGTGCTTTGTAACTTGTTTATCAGTAACCTCCTCAACTTGCTGAATGACAGTGATATCGGTGTTGACAAAGATAACGTCAAGATTGTCTCACTAGCATATGCTGATGATTTAGCACTCCTTGTGGAGAATGAAAGTAACCTTAATGCCTTGTTAGACATTCTTCAAACCTGGTGTTTGAAAAATAAACTTAACATATGGCCTGAACACAACACGTGTCTCATAGAATTAATAGTTTTGTTTTTAAATTTTTAAGCGGGATTAAGTATTAAGAATCGGAATTTTAGAATAATGAAAATGTTTAATGCCCTCGAAATGTCATATGTTTTAAATCCATCCTCTAGTCCAGGTAAAAAATATTTGTACAGATGTAAAAAGTAAATGTATGGAAGAATATAGTTTAAATTGCAAATATTTGTTGAATCAGGAAGAAGGTCGGATGGGTTCTAGCTGTTTGAGAACATACTGACTTGACATGATTTTTACCCGGCACCATTTGTTACTTTTCATATGCCCAGGCTTTGCCAGTCAGCTGTGGCCGTGTTTACACGTGTAGCTCCAATAAGAATGGAAATAGGGTGGTATGAAAATCTACCTGTTTAAGAGAGGAAATGTTTTAATTGTACAGAATGTGTCCAAGATGAGTTCTATGAACTGTTTCACTGTAATGTAAACTGATGGACAAAAGAAACGCTGGCAACCTTTTTTCTTATGAAATGAAAACGTAAGACAATATATGTAAGCAATTATGACTGTATATCAAGGAGATGGTAACTGACAACAGGTGTACACGCTCTAACAAAAATATGGTGGATATTTAAGAAATTATAATGAATTTTGTTCAAACAGTCGGATTGTCCATAAGTCGATCACACCGAAATCACCCAAAATTAAGAAAATGTCATCAGTATGGAGTGTGTCCACCTCTAGCACGAATGCACGCCCTGACACGACGTCTAACAGATGTAACCAGTCTCCTGACAGTTGCTGGGGTGATTTGACGCCACTCCTCTTGCAGGGCTTGCGTTAACGTCTGTCGGTCATGAGGACGTTGTTGACGTTGCTTAAGACGTCTCCCGAGGTGATCCCACAGATGTTCTATCGGATTCAAGTCGGGGGATCTGGCTGGCCAAGGAAGAACCTGGATGTTATTAGCGTTCAGAAAGTCCCTTGTAACACGTGCACTGTATGGAGTGGCGTTATCCTGTTGAAACAGAGTTCTTGGATTATTCTGTATGAAGGGAAGCACGACTGGTCTCAATACCTGGTTGATATATCCTTGAGCATTTAGATTACCATTAATGACAACCAATTCAGTCTTCCTGTCACCACAAATACCGCCCCATATCATCACACTGTCGCCACCATCGGGTTGCACCTCTTGAACACAACAACGTGACGTCCGTTCTCCTCTACGTCTGTACACGCGCACTCGGCCGTCAGCATTGAAGAGTTTGAATCTGCTTTCATCCGAAAAAACCACTCTGTCCCACTGTCGTCTTTGCCAGAGTTGCACAGTTCGAGCGCACCTCAATCGGTTCCGTCGATGTTGAAGGGTCAAGGTCATTCCTCTGAATGGTCGATAAGCCCTCAGTCCATAATGGCGGAGACGTCGGGCCACGGTCTTCCTGCTGATGGGGTGTTGTAGTGCATCTCTTGCTGATGACGTAACAGTGAGGAATCTGTTAAGAAGGTGAAGCAGACGTAAATAGCGGTCTTCATTTTGCGTTGTTACCCGCGGTCTTCCACTCCGTGGTCTGTCTGATGTCTGACCAGTCTGTCTGACACGTTGCACTAGTCTCTCTATCGTGGTTTATGACAGCCCATGATTGTCGCAACCCTGGACTGGGTTACACCCATCTCCAGCATTCCTATCGCTCTCTCGCGCTGTACAGATGTTAAACGTGGCATTCTTGTTCATCAAATCTAAACGGTCGAATGTCAGAGAAGAGTTTTAGTCATTATTTATACCCGATCTTTGCACGAAATTTTCGTAAAAGCACTTTTGAAATTATATGCAAAAACGCAGATTTCACCCAAAAATCATGCTGCACGTCCATTACATGTTATCAGCGACGAAGGTTGGGTTTGCAAGAATGTTCCTATATTGCTGTAAACAATGTTTTGAGTTTGAATCAGTTTTGCAACCAGGTTTGTGAAACCAGCGTTTCTTTTGTCCGTCAGTTTATATAGCGATATTAGAGAAAAACATTCTTCAAATTGCTATTCCCATGATGTGGACTTATATGTTTTCACAAATGCTGGAAAACTTCTGATGTGTCAAAGTGCTGATAGTTTTTTTTAACTATTTTGCCCAAATCTGCTTCTTTTATGCTCATAAAGTCCTTTTATGCTCATAAAGTGTTCGTAGTTTGATACATTTACTATATTTTGTGAGCGGAAGCTGACAAAACCGGCATCTGTCCAATCCAGCAAGTTGTCAACACCGGCATAAAATCTCAATCTCGTCCGGCAAGTTGTCTAAACTGGATTATTTTTTCAGTGCCGACGAGTGCCGAGACGTTTTAGGATTTTAAAACGACCGTTCTTTCTCATAACTCACACTGAGTAGGTCTGTGCTTTTGCATGTTGTACAGAAGTGAGACGTAAATAAACAATTGCCTCGTCTTGTCTCGTAGGACAGGATCCGTTGCTGTGTACCCATTCTTACCCTGAACGTTCTTTGCTCAGAGCAAGTGCGACGAAATAGACCATTCCAACCAAATAACATCCATGCTATGTGTATAGTGGTGAATCAACATAACTGAGACAGTAAATAACACGGATTTGTGGTCCGTATAATGTGGTTAAGTAAGGTATCCATGTTATCCAGATGCAGCTATGACAGAGCGAACGTATAACAAGCGTCTTGTCTGAAAGATTTGAGTGGGTGAATGTTTGTTAAGCCACATTCACAAGTAGTCGAAGTATTTCTGTGCGGTCTGTCAATATACGTATCTTGATCAATTATGCCAGTGACTGAACACATCAGCAAGGATTCGGGTAATTAGAGTAATCACTGAATAATCAACCACATCACAGAGTGGTCAACCATACCACTGAATAATCAACCACGTCCTGAAATAATCATCAACATCATAAGTAATCAACCATTCTAGTGAATACTCAACCACGTAACGGAGTAGTCAACTATGGCGTTGAATAATCAACCACGTCCTGAAATAATCAACGTCACAAGTAATCAACCATGCCAGTGAATAATCAACCACGTCACAGAGCCCCACCACCTAATATAGTTTAACGTAATAGAGTATATAGATCCTTGTTTACACCATACATGGTCGACGAACTAACGAGAGGGGTTTATTTGTTGCTATCGATAACACCCATAGACGGGTCGTCTATTGAAGCCTGCAGCGTAGGTGGGTCTCTCAACCCAGTTTCACGGAGTATTTTCGGAGCGGGGTTTTTGTTGAGTCAGCGCCAGGGACTTGACGTCACATGATGAGTTGACTTTTCCCGGTTATATTACCTTCGTCTTTCACATGAAAATATACCTGGATTCATAGGAAGGAGGATATTTCTGCCACAGGTAGGCGCTTCAGGAACTCATAGGTAGCTAAGGGGGTCTTTGTTTGTGTATGGGTTTATAAGAAATATTGTTTGTTAGTTTGCTAGACTACAAATTTTAGAAATTGTATACTCGCTGCACTGAATACACAACGTAGGGCTGAGCACGTTCATATGAAATTTGCGGCGTAAACCTAAACTCACTCACTCAAATGAAATTTGAGCAAAATAAGTCTCAGTAGCCTGCAATGGGGCCCGGGACGTGCCTTCTGTAGACAGGGAGTATGTAGAGGAACGTGGGGCTATCTCATAGATGCCATCCTTCCCTTGTCAGCTTGCTGACGGGGTTAACTTCTTTGGTCATGTGGACAAAGCGTCCACTTCGGATTAGATGATTTATAGTTCGAATCCCCACGCGGGACACGAAAAGTTTATGTCTGTCTAAGTTAGTTCGTGTATTCATGTTTACGAGAGTGCGTTAAGTACACACCATGACTGTTTAATGTTCGGGGATAGAGAGATGCTGGTTTATCCTGCAGTTCGGGACGTGGACTCAGTAATGCCAGCTGCTCTTCGATTTCGAGTGGGAGGAGATGAATAAAACGCTGTAAATTTAACGCAAATGCTTCTTGTTCCAGGTTCAAGATGTACATGAAGACTATAGGCAGTGTACTGGCACTGCTGGTGCTTCAACACGCCGTCAAGTTCTAGTAAGTATTCCTGAAACTGTAATTATATATATCAAAACTACCTCAATGTCACCATGGTCGTTAAATGTATTAAATCGTGAGTTCAGGGAATTGGCTCGCTTGGCAAGAGGTATGACCATACAAACCCACACATAACACCTGAGTAAAACAAACAAGGAGTTTATTGCACAGCACTCACAGGATCATTTGTTACATAATCATTCGATAATAGTATGGGTACAATTATTATAGTTATCAATCAGCTTTCAAAGACCATAAACATCATACGTAGATTCGTTATACATACTACATTAATCGCGACACACATTCAAAAGTATACAACGCTATGTCATTGTTAAATACTCTGCACATCAAGCCAGAGGGCGTTTCCACTATCTACATTGTACACAGTTACAAAACAGCAAGTATTCACAACGTAATGCAATAGATAACATTTACTAGACAGCCACACCCTGATTTGTGTCTCTCATCCGTACTATATACCTATTCCAGTTATCGCAGATAATCGCGTTTACAGATAAAACTTACAATAACGTTTTTAATGTGAGCTTAAGATTATGTCATTTAGATGAACCAAGGCATCGATGGCCTGTCTTGAGTATGCCATGAAGGTATAAGTGGTACGCACATGATTTGACCAGCGTGAACTACAAACAGCCGTCAAGACCGATACATGCATTAATTGCACTTTGGTTCTATTAGCTCTAGAGATACTGGACACGGATTAAGTCCGATGCTCGTTATCACTATAACCCTTGACAGGTTTAACATTGAGGAACGTGGTTTAGCTGGTCTGTAATTTTCCAGTTTTCAATAACACATACCGTTATAAAATATTGGTGAAAATATTGGTTATTAAATGTAATCACATAGTTGACAAGAAGCACTAGATTTGAATATTCACTCGTGTGAGGGTATGTTCTACAACACCCATCACTGAACTTTTGTCTTCTTTTCAAATTTCAGTTTCAAGATGGGTTACAGCAAACATATCTTCAACCACTACCCCGGACCCTGCCACCAGGTGCAAGGGATGGGTATGCCAGTTCTGTACTTCCTTAAATCTATCTCTCGACAATTCGCAGTATAAACCCACGTTTCAAGTTCCTCAAGATAATACTCCTTTCTTATCGTGTACCATGTTTTATTTCCGAGGTGTAATATTCGTGAGACCTCACAACTACTGGTAAATAATCCAATTTGGGTCAGACGAAACCAGTGGTTGGTTCAGTGAGTCAATATGAACAGTCACAGAGCCTGACTACTCTTCCCAGTATAGTCGACACTAACAACAAGCTCAAGATGGCAAGCAGTATTTCAGCATTAATCCCCAGTAGATAAATTCACATCAATTACAAAATTAGCCAAATATATCAAAGAAGATTTATGTTTATACATGTGAAATTTATCACGTACTTGCATCTTTTTCGCTGATGCCTTGTAAAAATAAATACATGTCATTTTGCGTAAACCATATATATGTTCTGTATGTCACAAAATGTGATATATGAGAATTAATTTCTTCTGCTAATGGTACTCAGGTCACTGATGGTTGGGTGGTTTGATGGGTGTTTGCGTAGCATAGGTTACACTGTTAGTTTATTATTGTATATTGTATCAGTATTTGCCGAACAAAATGAGTAAATGCAGCAAAGTGGCTTGGGGTGATCCTGGCACAGACAGACTGCTTAGTTTTACTCAGCTGATCATCGCACTTACGACCTTTGCACACAGCGAATGGGACTTCTCCCAGGAGAACCTTCAGTTGAATGTGTAGATTCCCCTACATTTTGGCCTTCTGTGGTACCACGAATGTCAGGAAGGCTGTGCTGAGGTGGTAGTGGACTATCAACCAAATCAACATTGAGATTGTGTTCAACAACCGAGACTCTTTTTAGATAACCGTAGAATGTCACAAAACTGCAGTCAGGCAAGAAATGGGTGCAAAACACACACACCATATAATTATTCCTTGTTATTATTGATTGTGTTCAGGCATTGGTTCTGAGGACATGCACTTGATGGACAATGGTATCGTGTTCATTTCTTCGGTAAGTATCCTGACATATAAACATATACAACTATCAAAAAAACGTTTTTATATGTACAAGTATCAAAAAACGTCTTGATGTACCACTGAGCATTTTGGGGCTGTACGACTGTACTCTATCTGTATAATTACTTCGATATCTTCGTCAAAGTACAGACGTAAAAAATATACATAATAACCAGTTCAGAGTGTGGTCCTTTTATGGAGAAGAGGTGTGATATACACCAATTATTACAATATCTTCTCTGATGCCATCATAATCGCTATGAGCAGGTTGGGTTTGGAAGATATGGACAGAACAAAAATATGGCATAACGGGATGACGTAATGACCGCAGTTTGTTTTGGAGCATTTGTCAAAATTTCCCGATGACGATGTATTCTTCTAATAAAACTGATTTGATTTAAAAAGTTGGGTTTTTTTCGCATAGTGTATAGCGCATTAACTGAAACCATTAAAGGATAATTGGTATGATTATAACACGTGCCCATGACTGTGATGGCACCTGGTAAAACCGAGATGACCGTATCCAGGGGTTTCGTATGAAAGCAAACTCCGCAGCCTTTGACAAGTTCTACACCGAGAACAATGGCAGGGGCAGGATCTATCTGTTCGACATGAACAACCCTAAGAAGGAGGTTCAGGAGATGAGTCTGACCTCCACCAAGGAGTTCGACAAGGACCGGTTTCAGCCCCATGGTATTAGTGTGTGGGAAGACAAGAAAACAGGTGGGTGGAAAAGCTTTCGTGAGAAACAGGAATCCCGGTAGTTTGTTTCAGATATTCCTGATACATTTTCTTACATGTCTTTAAGACAGTCTATCCGGTCTTTGTGTGCCGGTCCTTCGGCGAGGCACTTACGTTTCATGTTTTCATCCTTCCACTGAGAACAAAGACTTTATAGAACAGTATCGGATATGCTCAACTGAGGTGTGGATGATTCAGCGGACATGTTCAGCTGGTATTCTGAGATATGTTTGAGAGATCGGGTGATGTTTGACTAGATTTGTTGATGTGAGGCAAACTTTCTGTTTTGATGAGCATTCTATACAAGATGTCGCAAAATGTGAAGGCGTGACGAATGAAGATATTCTGATGCAAAGGCCTATGTTTTCAGGAAAATTGTACCTGTATGCTGTTAATCACGAGAAAGACGGAGAGGAGAAAATAGAGAAATTCCTGGTGTCTGTGGCCAAGTTGTCTCTTCAACATGTGAAATCCTACTTTGGACATCCAACAATTAAACAGTGAGCACGATGTGGGATCTGTTGTAAACGTGCACAGTCTATGTTTAAAACTAGCGGGCATCCTACTAAATAGTCGTAGTATATGCAATATTGGGATAATTTGTCGTCGACCATCAAGTTTACATAACGTTTCCTTGTTCCTATACGTCATTTAAAACAATAAAAATTCAAGTGGAAAGCTTATCGGATAAACTTGGGTGCAGAGCGGACAATGGAGCAGTATTGTTTTGATTTTGTTTTCGAATGAGAATAGAAAAATGCCATAGTGCATATATGAAACATACAAAATATTATCATTTCTTCCTAAGGACCTTTTCTTTATTTAAACAGATGGTTTGGAATGAAGTAAAGTAAATGCTGTGTTATTGATGCATTTTGTTTAAGTTTAACTTCTTTAAGAAAAGACTTGTGCGATTAAATGAAGACTGGACAAGAATTATATACTCTTTCACGGGCAAACGAGGCAACTGAACATGTTACTAAAAACTGCATGAATTTTTTGTCGTTGTGAAGAGTGAGTGAGTGGGTTTGGTTTTGAAGCCAAATTCTAGCCATGTCACGGTGGCAAAAGCCCGAAGTGATGCAGGTTACAGACGTTTATCACTTTCGCAAGATACTCGTGAACATATGGGTTAGAAGTGATATTCAGTAACCCATGCTTGTCATGAGACGTGAGTAACGGGATCGAGTGGTTAGGCTCGCTCACTTGGTTGACACATGTCATGTCTTCCCAATTGCGTCCAGACTCGATTATTTACCATTTGGCTGGTATATCGCTGGGTGCGGTGTAAAAGTAAACTCATACGCTCACTTTGGCAAAAGCCATAATTGCATTTACGTGATCCTGACTAACCTGGAAACTTAATCTAGGAGAACCGCATTTGAACAAGCATATTGTTTCAGGCGGGCGGTTTCTACTGTTGTGCCAGAGACAACGAATTGCCTCCCCTTAAACGTTCTGGAAATCTGGGTGATGGTTTCTTTCCAGGTTGAACGACGTCATTGCCACCAGTGACGACAGCTTCTACTACAGCAACTTCTTTTCGTCAGCCAGCTATATTGGGCGCATGCTGGAGATGATGTCGTTCATGGCATGGACCAACGTGGGTTACTATGACGACAAAGGATACCGCACAGTAGCAGACGGAATCATCATGGCCAACGGTATACAGATGTCTCGGGATGGAAAGTGAGATCATCTTCTTCACAATACTGAGTTTCCTGATCCAGATATAATACCCTGCGATTTATTTACCTAAAATGTGTTAAATACTTGTAGCAATGTTTTTACATTATCTGTTCTGCAGTCTGATATATGATTATAAAATATTTCTTACGAACACAAAAGGTCTGTCCAATTAAGGCTTCGGGATCCCACTGGTGGTGGGCGCCAGAACTCGCTGTGGAAATTGCGTTCCTTGGAATCCCATTGTTTGCTTCTGTGTGCTTGGTTGGCAACCGTTATTTAACGGGATCCGACACCAAACAAGCTTGGAAGTTTTCATCCACAGTGTATTGATACTTTATTTCTAAATTAATCTTTTCTTTTCCATTAAACGTTGAAAAACACGTCATTCGGTTTGGCGATATTGATACAAACGAAAACAAATATTATTACAGATTTTTTTTAAAAACAAATTTTTAAATGTGTATTGTTTTCAATACTTTTGCCAAACAGGCGTGTTCATCAGCGGGCCTGACCACACGTACGCTCCTGTTAGTAGCGTTTAACCACAAGTTACGGGAGACCAATTCTGGTCAGTGACCAATACACTGTTGCGTTTCAGGTACGTATTCGTCGCAAGCAGCATGGGTCATGAGATGAAGATATACGAAAGATGGAATAATAACTCCTTGACTTTGAAGCAGGTACACCAATAATTGATAATCCTGGACATATTCACAACTAAATCGCTTTCTTGTAAGCGCAATTTAGTTCATTAAGTTAAAAGTATACTTTCTCTGTAAAAGAAACACGATGAGAAACAGGCACAGTATTTGATTCTACACATGAAAATGGTTGTTCATATTTGTGACATAACTGCCATACGACGACAGTGAACACGATGACAACGTTGTGATGCTGTTTCGGGTGAACCTACATGCGATGTATTTATTCTTTCCTAGTCACATGTCTTCCACACGTTTCCTGACAATATTATGGAGGACCCAATATCCGGAGATTTGTATGTAGCCTTCCATCCAATCGGACACCTTATGGCACAGCACGTGACCGACCCATCTTCAGAAGCGCCGTCTCAGGTAATAATCAAGGCATTTTGATGTTGGCGATTTTCCGGCTGGTAACATATACGTCATTTCTATATATTGTAACCTTTATATGGGTGTTCATCTACACACGGACCTATGAAGATACGGAGTAGAATAGGTGTTCAGCAACTCATGCTTGCTGTAAAGAGGCGACCAACGGGATCGGGTGGTCAAGCTCGCTGAGTTGGTTGACTTATGTCATCAGTTCCCAGTTCTATATGTGTAGCGATGTTGCACCCTTACTATTGCAATCCGTGAAGGTCCCGGGGTAGAATAGGCCTTCAGCAACCCATGCTTGCCATAACAAGCAACTATGCTTGTCATAAGAGGCGGCTAACGGGATTGGGTGGCCAGGCTCGCTGACTTGGTTGACTCATGTCATCGGTTCCCAATTGCGCAGATCGATGCTCATGTTGTTGATCACTGGATTGTCTGGTCCAGACTCGATTATTTACAGACCGCCGCCATATAACTGGAATATTGCTGAGTGTGGCGTAAAACTCAACTCACTGACTCACTCACTCGTCTACGTACCCATGTCTTATATTTACAAGAGATGCTTTGAAAAATATTATTGATTCAAGTTGTGCTTGTTCAAAGAATTAGCTTATATGCTTTTGAACATAGACATATTTTTGTATGGAATGGAATATTGTTTTCTGCCTTGTTCACTCAAAAGACAAAAGGAAATACAGATCCAGCACAGCCGATAGACATTATGTGGAAATATACTTCAGGCGGTCTGGGAATACCGGGTGGATATTTCATAGTTTCACGTATTTCACATACTAATAAAGCCGTCGGTTACGATACCATCGTGTACCAAAACACACCAGAGCTCAAAACACTTTTTGGACCAGTTCAAAGCTTTTTACTCAGACACAGACATGAGCTTTCAATAAAACTAGGACATTAACTTTGACATGGAGTTAATGAATGTGAAAATGTGTTCAGCGTTGTTAGTCAACGTAGCGCTTAGATCGCTTTGTACAACGGCACTCAGGTACAGTTGGTATTCGCCATCATAGATGTTAATGATCTCTACTCCTTTTTTCTGTTGTTGCTCCTAAATACGTCCTTCACATCAGTTAGGGCCTGATATTGGACTCTGACTAATACATAGCTGTCACGTGTTTCAGATCCTGCAGGTGAAACTGAAGGAAGGGACGGTGTCCTCGGTGACGGAACTCTTTGTTGATGACGGTCACCTGCTGTCTGGATCTTCAGTTGCAGTTGTGTACAAGAAGAAGATGCTTATCGGCTCCTTAATTAACAAACTCGTGTATTGTGATGTAACTGTGCCTTTGTAAATGTAGAAATATTTAAATTCATAGAGCTTTTAACTATGCATATTTTCATAATAAAAGTGAAAACAGTCATTTTAAATCACGCTTTATATAATATTTATATGCGTATGAATCGCCTTCAAATATTGATGACAATGGCTGCATTCATAAATACACGCCGAGACAGGGCAAGTGGTACCTGAGCAAATACGGGTTGTGGGATGCAGAGAGGGAAGGTTGACGCTGCATTGCTTGACATACAGGAGAATATCACCACTGCAAACATCCCCTTGATACATCACTCAGGTTACTGTACCCATCCTCATCAAATATAGATACATCACCAATGTTATTGTACCTATGCTCATGAAATATTGATACACCACCAAGGTTATTGTACCCATCTTCATCAAATATTGATACACCACCAAGATTATTGTACCCATCTTCATCAAATATTGAAACACCACCAAGGTTATTGTACCCATCTTCATCAAATATTAATACATCACCAAGGTTACTGTACCTATCCTCATCAAATATTGATACATCACTCAGGTTACTGTACCCACCCTCATCAAATATTGATACACCACCAAGGTTATTGTACCCATCTTCATCAAATATTGATACATCACCAAGGTTATTGTACCCACCCTCATCAAATATTGATACATCACCAAGGTTATTGTACCCATCCTCATCAAATATTGATACATCACCAATGTTATAGTACCCATCCTCATCAAATATTGATACATCACCAAGGTTATTGTACCCATCTTCATCAAATATTGATACATCACCAAGGTTACTGTACCTATCCTCATCAAATATTGATACATCACTCAGGTTACTGTACCCACCTTCATCAAATATTGATACACCACCAAGGTTATTGTACCCATCTTCATCAAATATTGATACATCACCAAAGTTATTGTACCCATCTTCATCAAATATTGATACATCACCAATGTTATAGTACCCATCCTCATCAAATATTGATACACCACCAAGGTTATTGTACCCATCTTCATCAAATATTGATACATCACCAAGGTTATTGTACCCATCCTCATCAAATATTGATACATCACCAATGTTATAGTACCCATCCTCATCAAATATTGATACACCACCAAGGTTATTGTACCCATCTTCATCAAATATTGATACATCACTCAGGTTACTGTACCTATCCTCATCAAATATTGATACATCACCAAGGTTACTGTACCCACCTTCATCAAATATTGATACACCACCAAGGTTACTGTACCCACCTTCATCAAATATTGATACATCACCAAGGTTATTGTACCCATCCTCATCAAATATTGATACATCACCAAGGTTATTGTACCCATCCTCATCAAATATTGATACATCACCAATGTTATAGTACCCATCCTCATCAAATATTGATACATCACCAAGGTTATTGTACCCATCTTCATCAAATATTGATACATCACCAAGGTTACTGTACCTATCCTCATCAAATATTGATACATCACTCAGGTTACTGTACCCATCTTCATCAAATATTGATACACCACCAAGGTTATTGTACCCATCTTCATCAAATATTCATACACCACCAAAACTACGGTAGCTAACCCTTTGTCAGTAATGTAGTGATCATAGATGCATGGTACCACCTTCATAGATAGAGCAGTGAGGTAGTCGTTAAAGCGTTCGTTCGTCACGCCGAAATCCGGGTTTGATTCCCAACATGGTCACAATATGTGAAGGCCATTTCTGATGTCCTCACCTCCATATTCCTGGAACATTGCTATAGCAGAGTCAAACCAAACTCACTCAGTGACACGGGTGTTTGATTGTTTTACTTGTTTGTAGTCTGACGTTTCGCTAAGCAAATTCCAGCTGTGTGGCGCACCGTCTGTGAATAACTGCGTCTTCAAGGACAACCCAGATATTGACATCATAAGCACGGGTGTACGCAGACATATATATCACACGTTCTCTACGCCCCAAATCTGATTTACTCCACATTTTCAGTATGACGGGGTGGAGTAGTCTTGTGGGAAAATAATGCGGCTCTGGAACGATGAGACAGGTTATGTGTGACGGTATTTGTCACGTAATTGATGCAGCTGTTACGTAAATCGGCTGTTGGAAAAGACCGTTAGACGTCAGTCGGGTTCAGGACCATGCTGAGTGCACATGTACTATATGTCTACTTGAAAATAACCAACTGACTCAAGACAACCTTGTTTCATCATTGAGCACTATTCGATCTAACACAGGTATGTGACAGACCCATAGCATGTGTATCAGACAATACCATGATTGACATCATCTGATCTACGTAAGCAACTCACAGGCAGCCACAAGCTGCTGGTGACCTACTCTAGCCTTGAATCTTCACTCGTATCTTTACCTGTGTGTGTGTAGGGTGTACCCGACCTTATATGTTGGTGGGATAATGTCATCTTGGCCCAATAAGTATGACAAATGATATGTGTACAGTAATGAATCAGCACGAAGGAGGTTCATTCGGTATGGTCATTCGAGAACTAGGCACAGAATAGGATAAACAGGTACGTGCTGATATCAAAGTAAACGGTAATGCAAAGTTTGATTTGTCTGTGACTTTGCGTGGCATACAAATATTGATATAAACCCATTGTAGGTCTTCGATAGAGAGGTTGCGGTGGGGGTAGCCTAATGGTTAAAGCGTTCGCTCGTCACGCCAAACACCCGAGTTCGATTCTCCACATGGGCACAAAGTGTGAAACCCATTTCTGGTGTCTGGAATTTTGCTAAGAGCGGCGTAAAACTAAACTCACTCACTCACTTGAAAGAAAGAGTCTTTCTGTGGCTGAATGTCAGTCATAGTCGGCGTCATGGCGACAGCCGTTACAATATAATACTTTATGTTTCCCTGGTTGTGACAATATAAGGACTAGGAGCTTGGAGTTTGAGCATGTAACGCGTTTGAGTGTTATTATACTCACTGTGTGCTATCTCATTCGTCGAGCACTTAAAAAAGACAGCACGTAAACGCACGCGCAGGAAGGGGGAACCTGAGAAAAAAATCCAGAACAAACAAGAAAATCCCAACATTTTCTTCAGACTGACATTGTGGAATATTAAATTCGTCACAGCTAAGGTGTGTTTCAGGTGTCATTCAATAATTGAGTCTGATACAGTTAAACCAGTGACTGAAATAATGAGCATCAATATACCCTAACAAAGTAATTGCAATTGTCACTGAGTAATCAACCATGTTACAGAGTAATACACCACGCCACAGGGTAATCAACCATATCGCAGGATAATCAACCGTGTTGCACTGTAATCAATGTCATCCCAGAGTAATCATCCGTGTGACAGACCCGACCACACGACATAATATAATGGAGAATTCGAGTCTATACAAAGTAGACAAAATACCGGACTTTACTCTCAAAGTAAAGAACCTTTTTTAGCTGTTCTTCCTCAAATTTACACAACTGCAAATAGGATGTGTCGAAGTAACTGCCTTCGGCCTAACTGGGCATTCAGTGGGATGCGTGAGATGATATCCTGAGAAGCATGTTTACCCGTACAATAGGGCAAAATTTAGAAAAAACTACGACAAGCTGCTGGATAATGGACTCTCTGGCTATATATAGCAATTAGGTCGCTCAGCCAGGTATGACGACGTACCGTCAACTCACCTGGAAATACATCAGAGATGACCTCTGGAGGCTGTAGGCAGCACATGCATTTCATGCCAGGTGAGTCGGCGGTCTGTCATCATACGGTACCTGGCTGAGCGCCCCAACTGCCATTTGTAGTCTGATCTTTTGCTATCAGCAGCTATTCGTATATTTTCTCCGAATTTACGAGTAAACACGCCTTTCTGGATATATCCTATTACTGTAACACATCCCACTGAACGCACAGTTAGACCTATCTGGTATATTTGACATATGCTGTTTACAACTGTGTAAATTTGAGGGATGTATAGTAACAGCCTACAAACATTTTTTTCTCTTTTTCCGACAGTACTTCAGCTGTGCCACTGAGAGGGGCGAGTTTTGCAGTCTGCAGATCGTCGCTAAAACGTCGCTATAACGCACTCTCCCGGGGTATTTTCTAAATAGTGATTCGTCGAATCAGCAAAGAACTAACGGTCCCATATGACTTGCTGCAACCGTCCTTAATCTATATTTAGGGAGCATGGTACGGCGTTATCGCTTAGCATGACATAGCGAAACACATACTCTTGGATTTATTTACAGCTCGGAGGACCTTCCTGTCACTGGTAGGTGCTTTATATCTATATAGCAGGAGCAAATCCAGGATTTTTGGAGAAGTGTGTGAGTGCATCCACTGTTGAATGTTTACTTGAGTTGAGGAAGCTGTTGTATTCTGCAGCTTGGAACGATGTTTCTGCGTGTGCTGCCCATCTTGGCATCCATGCGTAAACAAAAACATGTATCGCCAATTAACGTGCATTTTGGAAAGATTCAAGGAGTTCTGCCGGCATCATTATGCATACGTTAAAGTACTTTAAACTTTCTGAGCGCTGACATTGAACCCGGAAATTATGTACCTGAGAGACTTTTACGACATTAGCGTTTCCATTGACGACACCAGTAACAGACTCGTTTATACAGACAGTCCATAATCCACAGTTCGCGCAAAACTGAATGAAAAGGATGTATCCATGAGGCTGTTTCTTGTTCCATTTAACTGGGTTGGGTAGTTTTGAGAGGATGAGGTTATTTTTTGTATACTCACTCTGGTACATAGTGGTAAAGGGTATGTCGACAAAAACCAGCTTGATTTGTTCATTGCGCATGCAGTGTGGATGCACCTATCGATATCAGGCACGTACGTACGAATTGGAATATAATCTTAAGAACCGTTGCCTAGATTATTTTTATACTTGGTACCTAGGTCCATCACAGTATAAGCAAGATCCTTGTTAAAGAGACTTTTTACGCTTTACACTTGTCAGCAAGATTTTTAAGAACCGTTCACTTGATTTTCTTCATATTCAATACCAAACTTTATCTAGGGAAGACGCAGGGCCCACTTGATTTTGGTGACCTTCACATAATTTTCAAGGCTATGGTGACACTTTGAAGATTTCGACCTGATCAGCTGCATGTTAAGCATGTCAGCAAGATGTCACAAGAACCTTTCAGCTGCACGTTAAGCATGTCAGCAAGATGTCACAAGAACCTTTCAGCTGCTCGTCAGCAAGATGTCACAAGAACCTTTCAGCTGCACGTTAAGCATGTCAGCAAGATGTCACAAGAACCTTTCAGCTGCACGTTAAGCATGCCAGCAAGATGTGACAAGAACCTTTCAGCTGCACGTTAAGCATGTCAGCAAAATGTCACAAGAACCTTTCAGCTGCACGTTAAGCATGTCAGCAAGATGTCACAAGAACCTTTCAGCTGCACGTTAAGCATGTCAGCAAGATGTCACAAGAACCTTTCAGCTGCTCGTCAGCAAGATGTCACAAGAACCTTTCAGCTGCACGTTAAGCATGTCAGCAAGATGTCACAAGAACCTTTCAGCTGCACGTTAAGCATGTCAGCAAGATGTCACAAGAACCTTTCACAGGATTTTCTCACATTCAACACTAAGGTTTATCTAGGGAAGGGAAAGGGCCCAGTAGATTCTGGTGATCTTCACATAATTTTCAAGGCCATAGTAACATTTTGAAGATTTAATTCATTTAAGCTGCATGTTAAGCTTGTCAGCGAGGTATCTCAAGAACCGTTTGCTGGATTTTCTTCATATTCAACACCAAGCTTCATCCAGTAAAGGTGCAACGTCCAGTCATTTTGGGTGACCTTCACATAATTTTCAAGATCATAGTGAAACTTTGAAGAGTTGAGCATGTTAAACTGCATGTTAAGATTGTCAGCAAGATGTCACAAGAACCTTTCACAGGATTTTCTCACATTCAACACCAAGGTTTATCTAGGGAAGGGAAAGGGCCCAGTTGATTCTCGTGATCTTCACATAATTTTCAAGGTCATAGTAACATTTTAAAGATTTCACCCTGTTAAGCTGCATGTTAAGCTTGTCAGCGAGGTATGTCAAGAACCGTTTGCTGGATTTTCTTCATATTCAACAATATGTCACCGTGGTGTCAGTGCTTGTTGTTACAAGCAATAAACATTATCATAAGCCTGGAACAGACCAGTCAATAATGTATTGCACGTTATGCAACACCCAGTTACGTTGCATGGCTGACTGGTTGATGCCAAACTCAGCAATAGTCCAGCTATGACGGCGGTCTGTAAATAATCCAGTCTGGACCAGACAACTTAGTAAACAACAGCATGAACATCGATCTACGCAATTGGGATGCGATCACATGCATGCGCGAAGCTTATCAGCGAGCCAGACCATCCTATCACGACACCCGTCTTTTACGACATGCATGGGTTGGTGAAGATCAATCTTAAAGAGGATCATCACTGCTAACACCCGAGTACGATCACTGATAGGTGAACCTCTTTTGTTCGTCTTATATAGTTTCAGATATTACGAGAAAAAAGGGGGCTCGTTAGAAATATCGGATAATGTGCCAGGCGCTTCTCTTTGAAATGCAAAGAATCAGCACGTCTGGAAACCCTACATCAAACTCAGCTACTGTCAATCATTAACCCTACTTCCCATACTTTATTTCATCGAAAGTAAAAGCATAAAAAGGATTTGGATCAAAAATAGAAAAACACTAGTTTTATCAAAACAAAATGGCAGCCACAACGAAAACACTTCCTGTTTTGATTTACAAAAATCGCTTTCAGAGGACAGCCGAACTGGCGTTCTGTCGTGTATGCGTGTTTGAATATAAACGTCTTTTCTTCCAGGTTCAAGATGTACATGAAGGCTGTAGTGATCAGTGTACTGGCTCTGCTGGTGCTTCAGCACGCGGTCAAGTTGTAGTAAGTATACCTCAAGCTGTCAATATCAAACCTCCATCCACATTAATAAGACATTTTTGAAGCCAGAGTATCTCAACTACACTACTGAAGACAAAAGCCTCTCTTCAGAACATTAAGAGTAGGATACATCGTCATTGTGAGGGTTTTGTTACAACGGCAGCCGAAGTGGACTGGCGAACTTGCCATCAGGTGATGGTATTCTACCGGTAGTATCAACAAATACACGGTTGCTATCAAAATGCATCTGTGATAAAGAACGAGGCTCATGGAATCGCAGAATGTTGTCCTTAAAACAGGAGCGACTTCCTAACACATTAAACCAACACCACGTGACCTAAATACTATCCCTAGCCCTACATAATCACCAAAGACTAGGATCAATGTATATTCTCATCCATTTACTGAAAAACAGTGGACTTTTACGACATTACTGTTTTCGATGACGACATCAGTGACAGACTCGTTTATACAGACAGTCCATAATCCATAGTTTGCGCGATACTAAAAGAAAAATTTGTCCATGCAACTGTTTTTTGACTGAAACACTTGTTTTTTGTGTGTCTGTTTTAGTTTCAGGATGGATTACAACAAACATATCTTCAATCACTACCCCGGACCCTGCCACCAGGTGCAAGGGATGGGTAAGCGGTTGTATCATACTTTTACACTCTTATCTCTTAACACCACTCTGGGTCACTCTAGACACAAACTGAGGGATCGACGATGACAACACCATCATCCCACCGCATACGGCAGAGAGGTTGGGTTGTCCTGGCTCATTCAGACGCGATCGGCACATCATCAGCTTATTTACCCTTTACCCTCTTATAGGCAGCCCAGACAGTTGGACGTCTCTCAAAAAGATATAATCAAACAAACCAAGTACCTTTAGGAGAATATGGAAACTCACCAGCTCTATAGTCTTCTGTATTATCCAGAGTGTCAGAGGGGTTGTGTCTTGAGAAAAGCAGGGTACTCTCCTCATTTGGGACAATAGACCAGGAGATACCAAACCAAGGGGACCGAAAACAATGGAAAACATTGGTCGAGGTTCGCATATTTGCCATGTATTTCATGGGTACCGTCAATCGCATTACTGTCACAACTGACATAAAAATGAATGATATTCAGGATTTCTTGAGTTTTGTTCAACAGCTGTCGTTGAGGCTGGTAGTTCAGGATGGTTTACAGAGAGAAGACATCACGTGACAAAACACGCAAAGGGACCGTGTGGCCAAAGTTCCCATGTGGAGGCCGGCTCTGTCACTTACACGCATACAGAAGTAGTCGGACAGCGATTCTTCATCGTCGATGTAGTCGTTGGTGAGGCGTCGGTCGTGGCCGACGCCCCTACAAGTCGCACAATCCGTCCTCTTCTGTCGATGACCCGGGTCCGTCTAGTCCCCATGACTGATTGGTCTCCCTGTTTGGTCTCCCTGACTGACCATATCGGTCAGGTTTTATACAGAGGGATATTACCCCACATCATAGACCCATGCACATGTACATGCATAAGATTCGCCGACGTAGGGAGGTGTTAACTGACTGACTGTATTGATAGCGTTCAGAATTAAGGGTCTCGCCCGGAGGGGGGTTTGTGATAAGAGGAGATACACCGAATGTTTGCTGAATACTTCACATAGACAAATGGGACAGAATTTCGTCGCACTTTGGATATATATTGAAACAAATAGATCGATTAAAAAATGAAGGTTTAACGAAACTTATTTAAAAGATTTAGTCAATGACAGTTTCATAAAAAGGTTTCTTGGCTTGGATACGTCTTAGGCTGTGTATTGTGTAATGTGTAATTGCCACATCCCTGAAGCCCTCTACACATTCGGGGTTGTACCAAAGGTATGTCGAAGATGCTGGCAAGGGACCGACCAAAGTCATCATTTTGCGTAAGATATTGTGTTTGTTCCAGCGACGGGCTTCCTCTGACTAGATGTTAAACAGTCTATCACTATCATTTCAGGAATTGGCTCTGAAGACATGCACTTGACGGACAATGGCATCGTGTTCATTTCATCAGTAAGTGTAAATTTTAGAACGAACATGTCATGAAATTAATGCAAACGGCCACCTTCAAAATTTAAATACACCAACTCAAAAAATCGGACTTTGAATAAACGATGTAGCTGCACGAACCGTAAAAACTCTACAATGAATAAGTGAGTGAGTGAGCAAAGTTTTACACCGCTGTTAGCAATACTCCAGCAATATCATGACGGGGGACACCAGAAATGTGCCTCACATAATGTACTCATGTGGGGAATCGAACCCGTGTCTTCGGCGTGACGAGTAAATTTGTAACCACTAGACTACCCCCACCACCCCCTAAGGTGAAGAAGAGCTCTCCATATGTAAAGTGAAAGTGACATGCGTACTTGTACCTGTACATAATAGAACAGTTCTTTGTGAACCCAATCCACTAAGTTAGACATGGTATGAACACAATAGTCCTGTTGAAAAGAACGAGGTCTGGGATGAATGATGAAGCCGAAGATGACACTAATATGTTCTTAAAGTTATTTCCTAAGATTTGTTCTTTAAACAATCAACTTGTATTGACTGAATACTTGGGAAAACAGTTCTTTGTGAACCCAACCATTTGGATGAGTGAGTGAGTTTAGTTTTCCGCCTCACTCAGTAATATTGTAGTATGGGTCTGTAAGTAATCGAGTCTGACCCAGACAGTCCAGTGATCAACAGCATGAGCATCGATCTACGCAATTGGGAACCGATGTGTTAACAAAGCCAGAGAGACTGACCACCCGATCCCGTTAGTCGCCTCTGACGACAGGCATGGTTACTGAAGGTCGGTATTCTAATCCTGACCTTCACGGGTCCCAGCTTCTACAGTAGTCACGGTATCAGGATGTAAGGAGCGTATGGCAGTGTTGACGCCTAATGAAAGCCAAATGAACGTTTCCAGGGATTTCGAGTTCAAGAAAGCCCACCAGCCTATGACAAGTTCTACTCCGAGAACAATGGCAGGGGCAGGATCTATCTGTTCGACATGAACAATCCCAAGAAGGAGGTCCAGGAGATGAGTCTGACTTCCACCAAGGAGTTCGACAAGGACCGGTTTCAGCCCCATGGTATTAGTGTGTGGGAAGACAAGAAAACAGGTTGGTGGGCAGGTGTTGGCAAGGCATCAGTGATGTTTTCAATTTCTGTTTTTATCAGTTCCTCAAAGACACTAGTTCCTAGCTCCTCAGGAGCTTCAGAGATACGTAGAGGTGTTTCTGAAGTAAGAAAGGCTATGAGAGACCAATGTCAAGGATATATGGCTCAATGAATAATAATTTCATTGTAGACGATCTACATATGTCAGTTTAACGTTATATCCATCTTTACTGTGTTAATGTTTACAAGATGCACTAAAAATGTTCTCAGGAAAATTGTACCTGTATGCTGTTAATCACGAGAAAGACGGAGAGGAGAAAATAGAGAAATTCCTGGTGTCTGTGGCCAAGTTGTCTCTTCAACATCTGAAATCCTACTTTGGAGATCCCACAATAAAAAGGTATGTGGAAAGTTTTAAATAGTTATCGAGTTTGTGACTGAGTCTTTCGTCTTAGACGAGAGAGAGAGAGAGAGAGAGAGAGAGAGAGACAGAGAGAGAGAGAGACAGAGAGAGAAGGAGGGAGAGAGGGAGGGAGATTACTAACGCCTTTTGATGACCTGGTAAATTATGCCCCACGCCTGACAGGTCCTAGAAGTCAAGGATACAAGGGCAAAGACCAAAAGACCACTTGATGGGCGTGTTTAGTTTTACGCCGGTTTTAGCAATATGTCAGCAATATCACGGCGGGGGACTCCAGAAACGGGCTTCACACATTGTACCCATGTGGGGAATAAAACCGGGTCTTCGGCTTGACGAGCGTAGGCTTTAAAAATTAGGCACCCTCACCACCCATCTGCCCACTTGATGAAGGACATTCCTTATATTGAACTTACGTCTCAGCGCTGTAATGTTTCTTGTCAGAATGAACGACGTCGTTGCCACCGGTGAGAACAGCTTTTACTTTACTAACTCCCACTCGTCCGTGAGTAGAGCTGGACTTCAGCTGGAGCTACTTTCTCTCATGGCTCTGGCTGACGTCGGCGTCCATGACGGCACAGGATACCGCACAGTAGCAGACGGAATCATCGTGGCCAACGGTATACAGATGTCCAGGGATGGAAAGTACGTGCATCCTCAGCCCTCTACACACTGGAAACAACACTGAGGTTCTAATTCAAAAATACATATCGCCATGGTAAATTTATCCAAATAGTTCTAATGTTCCGAGCAAATGGTTGTTTTGTTAACAGTTCCATATTAAAAGTTCCTGTATCCAAATAGAACTTGCTGTACAAAATCGCCTCCTCAAGAAAATCGCCTCCTTCCCCGTGCAGAACCATAGACTGGAAGCTGTCACTAAATTGGATGTCCGCTTATCTCTCTCTGTGTATTGCATGTTGCAATATTCCAGCTATATGGTGACAGCCTTTAAATAATCGATCGGTGTTCATGCTGTTGATCACTGAATGGTCTGGTCCAGACAGGATCATTTACCGAAACATAGTTTTGATGTTGCAGCGTTAGACAGCATAGCAACCACAACTAATAACATCTATAGCCACTCTAACCACGACAGTGTCGTGTTTCAGGTACGTCTTCGTCGCCGGCAGCATGGGGCAAGATCTGAAGATATACGAGAGATGGAACAACAACTCCTTGACCTTGAAGCAGGTACGCTCATGAATGAAGTATTGTTACTGAACATTTCCGCAGGTATCTCACGTGCCTAATAACGCAATCAGTTGTTTAGTGAATAAATTAACAGTAATAAACGTTTTGTCATTATATCTTCAAAACATGCATACTCCGAGGGAAGCATTTGGGCAATTTGAAAATCTGCTCTAAAGAATCTAAAGAAGGGAGGGGGCGACCGCTTTGACCACAAGGCCACCCCACCACTCCGAGGTCGGTCTTGTGTGGGTGTTGGTTGAGGCTAATGTACACTTAACACCAAAAGAAACCTTATCCACCTTCTTTAAAGACGGAGGTACCTTTCTTCATCTGGTGTTGTGATGCGTGGACGTCCACTTCTTGGTCTGTCCACGGTGACAAAAGTCTGTCCTTAGCGCTGAATAAGTCTTATAACCATGATACGGTGGTATGCGAGGGCGTTGGCAACAACATTGTTTGTCGACCCCATATACACCATCTCAATGGCTCTTTCTCGCTCTTCAACGGCTAATAGTTGCATATTTCCCGTATTTGTGTATCGTATCATGCATTCTAGTCTCTCCTTTGTACCCCATTAGAATTGATGCAAAAACTGTCTGAATATTGCTACGTTTTGGCGATTGATATTGCTGTGTGTAAACAGAAAATGAAAAAATGTTTTGCTTGAAAAAATGTGAACATAATTTTAGATGTTCCTAAACATTTTTTCACAATATAAGACGCGTTTTACGTATTTTCACTGATGCAAAGGAGCAGGCTACGTTTTCACAGACTGAAATCATGGGAATGATTGTACAATTGTCCATACTCTACAACAAGTGTTTTTTTTGCTTTAATGGTTGAAAAATGGTGACTGTGATTCCTTTATCTTTGTCTTAACATATGCGTAAAGCCGTGTCGTTACCTTCTAACATACATTTGAACGTTTTTAATTCATAAACGTTTCATTTGGCGCTTAGTGTATATTGCCGCCACAAAGCCCATGCCTATTTTATAAGAACGGCATAAACTCCAAGGAAAGCAGTCAGGCTATTCTTAGTGAGTGAGTCCCGAGCCTTAGGCGTGACGATGTAACGTCTTAACCACTAGGTTGACCCACCGCCCCCTTCTTGAAAAGAAGTGAGCTGATCATGTTTTTTTTTTATAACCTCCCTCGATGACAACAAAATGTCATGTCAATGCTGTAACGCTATCAGCCTGAATGCATCACCTTTCTTCCTAGTCATATGCCTTCCACACGTTTCCTGACAATATCATGGAGGACCCAGTGTCGGGGGATTTGTATATCGCCTTCCATCCAATCGGATACCTTTTGTTTCAACACTTGGAAGATCCATCTGTAGAAACGCCATCTCAGGTACGAATATCCTTGGACCAATCCAAATTACCAAATCTACATTGCAGACTTGTGAAACCAGTACTCAAAGTCCTGGAACAGTGCTGTTTTTAAACTGACTGATAATCAGAATTTACCATTCGATCGCAATGATATCCACGAACTGATTTTTGTCATATTTAAGTCTGGATTAAGTCTCTAGATAGCCAATCCTGATACATTGTATAATGATCTGTATAACGACCTTGGTCAACTAAACGGAAATGAACTACTTACTTAGCGGTTATAGTAGCTGTTGAAGCCAGAACAGTGTGTCACTGTTAACTGTTAACAGCAACTATTGAAGCCAGAACAGTGTGTCGCTGTTAACTGTTAACAATATCCAGCGTAGTGTAGTGACAACTAGGCAGGTATACCCGCCCGAAAACTCCTCTAGAAGGTAGGATTTGTACATTTTGTTGCAGCAAATCTGTTGAAAATGAGATGCACATTGTCGCTGAGTTTGACGTTTATTCATACATCAGATATAATTAATGTCAGGATATCTCCCATATTAATTCTCAATTTTCAGAAATGTACTTCAAAACTCAATCAATATTTGTATCATGTAATGAAAGCAATTACTCAAAAACTTAATAGACGAAAAGGTTTTGGATAATAATTATTAGTTTGCGTAATAATGTTTCAATGTTTTAGTCTTCTATTAATAGGTTCATCATTTTCATGTGAATTTTATGTAGTTATCGTGTCTCACAAGCGTAGGGCCGGGTGGTCTATATCTTTTGGTGTGAATTTCATGAGATTTTGACATGTCAGTTGTACGCAATGGGACACGTTAACAAACCATTTTCGTCTTTCTTCTCTGGCATTTAGACGTCGATCGTATAGGTAGTTTGTTGGTTATAGACAGTTTGAATTTCCATGGGATTAGAGAGTTTTTTGGAAACCTTTTCCTGAAAAAATAATGTGGCACCAGGACATTTATTTACAAAACAGGACAATTGTTAACAGGAAATTTGTTGTGGTTCTTTCTTTCACACATCTAACATTCACATATTAGACCCGTGAAGATCCGGGTTTTCAGCAACCCATGCTTGCTTAAGTGGGGACTAAAGGGATCGGATGGGTAGACTCGATGTCTTGTGTTGACTCAAGTCATCATATCCCAGTTGTGTAGTAACAGTGCCGTGTCATTGTATCCCAAATACGTAGATCGGTGCTCATGCAGTTGATCACTGGATTGTCTAGTCCAGACTCGTTTATTTACAGATCACTGCGATATAGCTAGAATGTTGCTGACTGTAGCGTCAAACAACAAACAAGCAAACATACTGGACTTCGACCCAGACATACCTGTCACGTGTTTCAGGTCCTGCAGGTGAAACTGAAGGAAGGTACGGTGTCCTCGGTGACGGAACTGTTTGTTGATGACGGACACCTGCTGTCTGGATCTTCAGTTGCAGTTGTGTACAAGAAGAAGATGCTGATTGGTTCCGTGATTAACAAACTCGTGTATTGTGACGTAAATGTACCCCTTTAAAATGTAACTTATTTTTTCTTACAGTTTGGCACTTACATATTTTTATAAAGAAACGAAACTTTTCCACAGTACGGCTCCGTATGTCCATCCATTACGTCTCCAGTGTATTAGGATTCAGTGGTAAGGCGCATCCTAATACACTGATGTTCACCGATGGCATCTGTCACATATAATACTTCATATATAATTCATTGTTGGATAGATTGAATGTAAATCCTTATACTGAAAATTGGGCAAGTTTGTTGAGAGATTACATGTATAGGTCCGTTTTTTCCATGACTGGGTTGTTCAGTTTATTCCCACTAGCGATGCTTTTGTGAGAGGATTTGCAGAGAGTGTCAGAGATATATATTCCCAAATGTGGAAACATCAGTTGTCAACTTTAATTGAAACTGGATTATATCTTTAGATCAAGGAAATTCTTTCTTTCCAGAAATATTGATCTAATACTGTCGTTACAAAAGACAGAATTGCCATGCCACGTTTTCGCCTCAGTCTTTTGATTGAGAAAGGTAGATAGAGTGTACCTGCAATACCATTTATAGATAGGAAATGTCACGTTTGTCCACATGACATTGAAGACGAGTATCATGTTAATTTATGCACTTGTCCTAAGTATCAGGAAATACGTCACTGGTATTTACTCTTTACTCTCCTAAGAAAATGCAAACAGGTTTAAATTTGTCAGAATGCTGAAAAGTGAAAATAATGAAATTTTGTTTAACGTTGCCAAATGTATAAATGTATTTACATGTATTACGTTATGTGTGAAAGAAATAAGCATGAATACTACAGTGTAATATTCATTGCATAATAACAACGCTCTTTATCATTTACTCTCCCCGAAAATGCAAATGTTTAAATTAGTCAAAATGCTGAAAAGTGAAAATGATGAAGTTATGTTTAATGCTGCCAAATGTATTTATTACGTTTTCTGTGAAAGAAATAAGCATGAATACTACAGTGTAATAATCATTGCATAATAACAGCGCTTTTTATCCTTTACTCTCCCCGAAAATGCAAATGTTTAAATTAGTCAAAATGCTGAAAAGTGAAAATGATGAAGTTATGTTTAATGCTGCCAAATGTATTTATTACGTTTTCTGTGAAAGAAATAAGCATGAATACTACAGTGTAATATTCATTGCATAATAACAACGCTTTTTATCATTTACTCTCCCCGAAAATGCAAATGTTTAAATTAGTCAAAATGCTGAAAAGTGAAAATGATGAAGTTATGTTTAATGCTGCCAAATGTATTTATTACGTTTTCTGTGAAAGAAATAAGCATCAGTACTCAGACGTATATACTACCTATACCTTTTGTTCTTGGACAGTAGCATAATCACAGCATAATACTACAATAACCCTGCCGTGTGCTGAAGATCACAATAATGTCGGTGTCATGTGTTATTTTGGTTTATAGCGTGATAAAATCATGTCGTGTATTGTCTTGTCTTGTCACACTTGCAAGTGCAAGGCAAGTGGTCTATACCGATAGAGATTTTTTGAAATGCATGCCATTGTACCGATGTACCATATTTGAAATATCTTCCAAATGTCAGTAGTGAAACGTTTTGCAAGTGCATTGTATGTCAAACAAGCATTTTTGTAAGTGTCTGAAGACGCTCTTTGAAATCGTAGAAGAAACAGTCAACTCGACTGAACGGCAGGGATTATTAAAACTTTTCTCACTTCAGAACGTTCATCTTGTCATAGAGTGCCGTGGATCATTGTTGTTAAATATCTAACACAGTACGACTAACCAATGTTAGGCTGTCATTTAGAGACATTAACCGTGGTATGTGACGTTGATATAAACGCATATGAAACGTCTACCATTTGTGACAGAGATTCGCCGTTTTTACACATCTTGCACACACTTTTTCGAGTATTTAGATAAACACACGTTCCTGACAGGCATATCCACTGATATAAATAAAATACCTCATATACACAGACATATTCTGCAACATGACGGGAGAGTTTAAATATGTTTAAGTTTTAATATTTTTAAAAAATCGTATTTATTTTAATTTACTTGTGGAGTTACATGATTGAGGTAAATGATATACTGAGAAGGGAGTGCGATAAAAGTGAAGTTTGGACCAGACAATCCAGTGATCAACTGCATGAGCTTCGATCTACGCAACTGAGAAGCGATGACATGTATCAACCAACTCAGCGAGCCTGACCACATCTCACCCAAAGAGAAACAGTATGCTGAATCAAGGCCGACCCGGTCCCTCCATGTTTCATCCCTTTCACCTAGCATAAGGCAGGGTAACAACATGTAACTTTGACGTCCATTTTATGACGCAGCAAGGGCGGTAAAAAGAAGGAAAACATTTTCTAAATCACTATCCAGAATGAGGTCAAATAGATATACAATTCAAATGGGTATTGTGTGTCCGTAAAGCGGGCCGAGGAATTGCAACCTAACTCGAAAACTAATACACATTAAACAGTAAATGAAACGTTGATCAAAATCAAAACATCAGAACAACTCTGTGAGGATTTTGCAGACTTTATGGTTTTACACCGCTTTCATCAACATTACAACAATATCACGTCAGAGAATACCAGAAATGGGCTGTGCACATTTCACCACGTTGGAAATTGAACTCTTCGACGTGGCGAGCGAACAGTTTTACAGCCATGGGACTACTCCACCTTCCCTTTAATATAGGAGTCGAAGAGGACAACCTAAAGACGGCCACCCATACAAGAAGCGCGCAATCAGCGCTGCGCGTCACGTCATTTCCGACAAAATCGCCACAGTTATTTCTAAGTTTATGCCACTCCATTCAAACAGCGGGTCGGCGTCAAAACTTTTGAATCGAAATAGCGATTTTTGCTGCTTGACGTGCTGACGCATGTGCACAGGGGAATCTCCCTCTTTCACTTGTCTGAGATATACACGTCCTTTGGTGAAAACTTTGTTGTTTCAGATGTATACGATGCCAAGAACACAAATAAATTAGGAGTTATTGATCACTGAGGTATAGAAACATCTCTGTCTCTATGATAATTAGCAGCAGACCTTTAATGCATGGACAGCAATCAGCCAGACGTTCGAGTCAACAGGTAATATGTTTTATTGACAACAATTGAAACAAATCAAATCAGCCTTTTGAACTCGTGAACATTTTCAAACGCAGACATCCGTTTATAATTGTCAGTATATACGACTAGAGTGGTTTGTACATGAACAGACACCAACAAGAATGCACTTGTATACTCCTTTAAGTTGCACCACAGGGTTAGGTTAAGGTTAGGGTTATGGCTAACACTAACCCTTCTTTTTCAGATTCATGTCCTTCTTCTGAAATACACTAATAAAACAAACGTAATATAACCAAGGTAACAAAATTTTGATTTTAGTACAATTTTTGTATGGATAGAAAAAGATAAATCAAGTCGTCGACTTGCTGCTTAGCACAGCGCTGTCTGCGCGCTTCCAGTAGCTGGCTTGATTGCGTCTCATTGCACACCGAAGATGTGAGACGTTGTCCACGGCATCGATCACAGGGTCGACCTTCAGATCCAGACTCGATGATATCTTCAGAACGCCGGGTCCAACGTTAACTATCCAACATATCTAAGTCAAATTAATAATCACGTTTAAAGTACTATAGCTGAGGTGTTACATAATTTATTTTGGGGGATGTCCACAGTTTGTTTCTCACCGTAAAAATCGTTCACTGTGTGAGGAGTTCAGAGCTGCGTGTGGCTTTCCGTTATATGATATTTCGTGCGTAATCAGTCAAATACACACAAAAGTGAAAATGGTATAATTGGCAGTAATGGGTCAGAACCTGTTTGTTGATCTCGGCCAGACTCTTAACTTTGTTTCCCTTTGTGCAGTAGAGTGACCTCCCTTAGTTGTTGAGACGCCGAAGTCCAAGCTGTGTGTTGAGAAGGTAACGTTTACAGCGACCAGAACTGACGTATATCGTGGTGATATATGAACTAAAGCTTTCTGCATTGAAATTGGCTCCATTCGATATTTATACGAATGTTTCTTTTCAGTAGAGGTATAAATTTGTTCATCCGCACTGCAGTTAATTTTTGGACAGCAGTCTGCATGAACTACTAAGCAAGTATAACCGCTCCAGTGCATGCTGCAGTCATTTTGCAACAACGCTGTTTGCCAGAACTGCATCGATGCAGCGACTGCAGCTGTCGCTTCACTGATCACTATTGTTAACGATCCACATTGACTTTCACCTGTATCTGAGACCGGCGATGGATTTCTGCAGTCGTGACTCACGATGAGGGGTAGAATGTGTCGACTGTAGGACCCAATCGCGGCTGCTCAGCAGTTTCCATGTTGGTTCTAAGTAAAATATTGGGAAATGGTTAAATTCCCAAAATTGATGATGGGTCCATCACAAGGGATCAATCGAAAATACTTGGTTAGCGTCATTATCAAATCGTTGTAGTTTTCTTTGTTACTGCATTAGAAAATAAAGAAATAACATGTTCTTTCAGACTAGATCTATGTTTTTTTCAGTTCGGCCAGGGATAGTCTACAACAGGGATTGGACACTTGCTTACTTTCTTTAACATTTGTACTAATTAACGTCTGCCTTGTCATGCTTCAACGCACACAGTGACTTGGCTAGTTCCCAGTGCAACTTAAGTTGTGTTTCACCAGACTATATAGAGCATATACGTTGCAGATTATCCCTGGTCTAACAAAACGTCAGCCGATTTATTATATCAGTCGGAATTTTACAATGAATGAATAAATTACAGTAAGAATTAAGAGCAAGAACTATGTGAATGAATGAAATAAAGAAAAAGAATAACAGAAAGAAGTACATATGTGAATGAATGTAAGAATAAATGATACACTGCGGCCTTCCTTCCCAAAACATGTTAAAGAACGCAATAGTATCGCGAGAACACGTGTTAACATCAGCTGCCCTTTTAAAAAATCTACTTTGAAACATTTTAGTTTACATTAATAATTAATTCAGATATCGTATTGCATGTGGGGAATGGAATGGACATTAACAAAATGTTAACTGACACTGTCACACTGCCTTCAAAATATAGTGTAAAATTCTCACATAGCGTTCTAAAACACCTTTCCAGTTTTGTCAAATAATAAGATCCACAAGAAAGAAAGAAGTTATGGAACTATAACCCTCAAGCATCAATGGTGTTAAAAGCAGATCAGATCGGCAATATGTCATATTTTTCACACACCTCAAATACACCCTAACATTTTGTTTTAGATTATGGAACTATCACTATTCCTTGCAAACACATTTCACCTGATGGTATATTCCCCTCATATGAATTAAAGGTGTATGTGAAAGATGTTTTTGAGGAAGTAACTTGGAATACTCAAACAATGGCGGATCAAAACAGATCAGTGAAATGTCATATTTTTCTCACACCTCAGTTACACCCTAACAATTTTTAAGTCATAAAACTGTCACTATTACTTGCAAATACCTTTCAACTGAAGGTATGTTCTCCTTCTAAAAATTAAACGAATATGTGAAAGAATTTTTGATTGGGACAATTTAGTCTGTCTTCGAGGTGAATCGAGAATAGAAGCCAGTGAGCTATAACATACCGACTTGAAATGTTACTACAAATCTACTGTCCTAATACGGACATTAATACCGATTATTTGACATAAACTGGAGTGACAAAATAGTTAACCTATCTTCTACATGTTGGATTTCAGTTGTTACAACACTCTGCGAACTTAATCAGCTGTTGAAAATAAACTGGGCTCAATCTTAAATACTACCCTGCCACCATATTGGCTACACAGGTTACGTAACGACTCGAGACATACGTTCAGCGGCTTTTCGAGGAGTTTCCTCTCCCCTTCTATATAGGCTCCCTGGTTCGGCTAATTTTTCTCTTTCACAAATTTCACACCTTTAACGGATGACTAGTATGATAGGAAGATAAAGTTTTCTGAAGTCTTTAAGATAAAGTTTTCATCACATGGAACACGCTTATAGTGCTTATGAAATATAACAGGCAAACAGGCTATTAAGTGAAACCAACTTATTGAAAATTTTGTCTGTGCAAACAAATGTTAAAATATTGTGTGCATAAAATTATGAGAATACATGATGGATCAATTGGTCGGTTAGGCACTGTGATCAATCTTCGATTATTGCAATCAATTGGACCACCACTAGTCCTAAGGACACTTTCTATAATTTATGTGCAACTGAACCCAGAATAAATTTGTTTCTTGCATAAGTGTATCCATGTTGCACTCTTACTAATTTGACCCGTGAAGGTCCCGGGTTAGAATAGGCCTTCAGCAACCCATGCTTGCCATAAAAGGTGACTGTGCTTGTCGTAAGAGGCAACTAACAGGATCGGATGGTCAGGCTCTCTGACTTGGTTGACACATGTCATCGGTTCCCAGTCGCGCAGATCGATGCTCATGTTGTCTGTCACTGGATTGCCTGGTCCAGACTCGATTATTTACAGACAGCCATCATATAGCTGGAATACTTCTGAGAGCGGCATATTTATATAACTTAACTCACTTACTTGCTCATTGTCAGTTATCAGAAATATGTTTCAGATTCAAGATGTATGTGAAGATCGTAGTCATCAGCTTGCTTGTGTTGCTGTTCCAACATTGTGTCAAGTTATAGTGAGTATTTCCTCTATGAATATGGCAACCATGTCTTCCAAGGTCCCGAGGGTCCTTTTGTTTTATTTTACTGGCAATGACACTGTGTAATAAGTTCTTGACTCTTGAAGGACGCACTACAGAATGTTTTATTCAGCTTCAGTACTTGTAATGATGCCTATTAAATGAACCCATATACAAGGGACATGACGAAAATACAAGCATACTCCTGCCATGATGTACAATGATGACATGAAAGTTTGGACTGAAGGAGTTTATTTTTCACCGCACTCAGCAATATTCCAGTTATATGGCGGCTGTCTGTAAATAACTGAGTCTGGTCTAGACAATCCAGTGATTAACAGCATGAGCATCGATCTGCGCAATTGGGAACAGATTGCATGAGTCAACCAAGTCAGTGAGCCTGACCACCCACTCTCGTCAGTCGCCTCTTATGACAAGCGTAGTTGCTTGTTATGGCAAGCATCAGTTGCTGAGGGCCTATTCTACCCCTGACTTTCACATGTCAGAAAGTATGGAAGGTACATTGTTATGGTATTTGCCTGTATTAATGAGGAGGAGAACTATCTGATGTACGACGAGGGCTTTGTTGCTGAGGTTGGTTGGGATGTAAATCTGATCAATTCATTAGAACAACCTGTCTTCCAACTGCTGAACGTTTCAAACATGATAACCCGGAGATGGATTCCCAAGGATTTAGAAAATATTGCCGCCTGTACACATGAAAATTAAGAATGGATGCAAGTGATATTAACTTCAAGTTCCACAGAGGTAAAAGTCTCATAATAATGGAAGAATTGAAACTGACAAGACTGAAGAATGTCCTGACGATTTATTGATACATCGGTCAAACTAAAATAGTGTTTGGACTGTCGTTGTGAAAGACTGTTGTGCCTATTTTCCCCAGATTTGATTCATGCAGGGGACTCACTGACTTTAAAAAGTAGAGAATATTACAGGAATGTTTTATAGTATTTTATGTTGGTATCGAAGTCATGTTCATAAGCTTTAGTGCTTCGGATCGCCATTATTTCTTAATGAACATCTCAGAGCTTGACAAATGTAGACATCTCCATGAACAAATAATGGCCATAGTGAACTTCTTACATTAATGCAGTGTTGTTTATGTTGTTTTTCTGTTGATCATGTTGTTTGTTTCAGTTTCCTGTTCGGGTTTACCAAGCATTTATTCAATCATTACCCAGGGCGTTGTCATCAAGTTGAAGGAATGGGTAAGGATTGATAATTCACCATGGGGTATTTTCTTTACTCTATGAGATAATGAGTACACAATTTTACATATATGGATGAGTGTTATACCACATGGTATTTGCTTCATCTTACTTTGTGAGATAATGAATGCAGGGGTTTTACATATGTGGATTAATGTTTTACCATGTGCTATTTTCTTGACCAAAATCTGTGAGATAGTAAATCACTACTAAGTGCATAAGTTTTACATGACTTTCTACTATATCTAGGCAGACTACCCTGATATGAACCAGGTCCTTCTATGCATTGAGAGAAGCTTTCACCACTGTGCTAACCCACAGCCTTGTAAGATGCTGTGAAGGCATCGTTGGGTAGCCAAGTGGTTAAAGTGCTCACTCATCACATGGAAGACCACGGTTCTATTCCTGACATTGGTACACTGGGAGAAGCCTGTTTCTGGTGTCCCCTGTTGTAGTATTGATAAAATATTGCTGAAAGCGGTGTAAAACCATACCCACTGCCTCTTATCTCATAAGAAAATAGTAACAAAGGGATTTGTTTCCTGCCCTGTGTGAAATCCAACTCGAAATACAATGAAATCTCTGGTCACCCCACAAGTTCATGATGCCACGGTACAAAACAGCCTAAGCACTACAGCAGTTGTAAGTCTGTGTTAAGGTGTGGGAATTCCGGTCAGCTTAGCCCAAAGATCACTTTGTACTACAGTCCTCAGGTAATGTGAAAAAAAACACTGGCCTGCTAGCCTGTGGCTAGTAGAAATCCTGTTGGGCCTGTACATCTCCACAGCCACTGGTTCGGTAATTTTCCCTGGGTAATTCAGTAAATATGTTACTGTCTCTGACTTGTTAAGTTACAAGACACGTTTACATCATGCTAGACTGTGGCCTGATAACAATGTTCATCATATTAGCATCTTAGTGATGAATCAATGACTACATTGAAATTTTTGACTAGAGAATATTTTTTGTGGGTTAGGAACTTTCAGGAATTGCTAGCCTGACTGGACAAAATTTGGAAACCATTTTGCACACTGCACTCATATCAGTAATCATTTCACCCACAAGCTGATGCACTTTCCCTGTTATTTGTAGGTTTTGGATCTGAAAACATGCACATGTTGCCAAATGGGATGACATTCATTACATCAGTAAGTTTGTAAGTAGTCGTAAGTATACAACTTACAGGTATATGTATGTATGTATGTATATATATATATATATTTACGTGTTAGCCTAACTCAAAACTAAGATGTGACGCTTTGGAAATGTCCGGATAAAATAATTTGGAGGGCCTATCCATATTTAAAGATGGTTCAATAAAGGGAAATTTTGTTAAAGATATGATGGTACTGGTTTTAAAGCAAAATAACTATTCCTGTCCAGTTTTATGAAAAAAACACTGTCAAACTTAAATTTCATTTGTTTTAAATGACAGTCATGTGAACATATGACAGTCATTTCTGATTTTCACTTTTCAAAAGAAGGTAAGTTGTTTGAGAATCAAAATGCCTGTTTCCCCCCAAAAATGCATGCATCCTGTTTGTGGTAAAAGATAATTTCAATAATAGTTTGGTTTTTAAACTGAAAAGTATTAAACAAAATTATGATATTTGTTTTTGTCTGAAAGAGTTCCTATCAGACAACCTATATTGGCAAATTAGATTGGACAGGGATAAACTTTTTATTCTAAGCATAGAAAGGTGACTTGTATTTAGCTGAAAACAGGAGAGAAGAGATATCAATATTTAATTATGCATTACTGCATTATGATTACAGTGTAACAATAAAAGTAACCTCTTAATTTAACAATAACAATCTTTAAAAGGAATTACCTGCCAAGGACAGTTTGAAATCCTAGATTAATGCCTGACTTTCATCTAGAACATAAAGTGGAAACTGACATCTGTGTGTTAAGACACTGCCAGGATAGCATGTTCTACCTCTTCCAGGAATAACATGGAATTGTGTATTCTTTGCATTTGGCAAAGTATTTGCCTTATGCAGGAAATTGCAGGACTTAGAAGTTTCTGGATATTTAAGCATGTGCCTCTTTTGCAAAGTATTTCGCTTGCTTATTAATCTTTAATGTAATTTATGTTTGTAGGGATTTAGGATAAATGAAAACCCATCAAACTTTGAAAAGTTTTATAAACAAAACAACATCAAAGGGAGGATCTACTTGTTCAACATGAAGAACCCGAAGAAGGTGGTGCAGGAGTTGACGCTGACATCCACGGAGGAATTTGACAAGGATCGGCTTCAACCTCATGGCATCAGTGCTTGGGAGGACAAGGGTACAGGTGAGTTCAGAGTGTTGTGTTGATCTACAGATATAAACTCCAGCTTCATGGCATGAAGACAAGAGATCTTGTGTGATTAATGTGTTTTTGTTCTATAAGGACAAACATGAACCCCTGTTCAGTATTGATTAACATGAATCTGTTCAATAATGATCAGCATGAATCTCTGTTCTATAATGATCAATGCTGTTCAGGGATGTTTTAAAAAATCGGAATGTTTTCAAATGTTTACATATCTGTATCTCACAAACAAAACACTTTCTTAGTTAACATCTGTTGCACATATCTTATCCTCTGTCTGTCTCTTATGTATATTGTAAGATGAATTTGTGATAATTTGGGGAGGGCTTTTCCAAGTTGGATGTGTGCCTAATCCTTTTCTTAATGAATAAAATGTTTAAATCAGTCATGTTCAGTAATAAACAACATGAATCCCATTTCTGCAATGAATATGATCAATCCTGGTTGAAACCATTCAGGGCTTTGTCTCCTGAGAACAATTCAAAAACCATTTGATATCTTTCAGTGTAAGTTGCCAGATATCTGAGGCAGATCTTGAAGTGGTCCCATATCTGGCATTTATGTTTTTCATTATTTCCATGGAAATGATTCTAACTTAGTCTCAAACAACATCAAGGAACCAGCTCCAGATAAGGCACACATTTGCGTATTTTACTCAATAAAAATCACATTTACTCTATTGACTACAAATCTGGGAGTACAACAGATGCATAAAAATCACTGTAAACCCAATATCTCTGTAATACCTTGCATACTTACTGAGCTAAATTGGCTTGTGTATGATTTGTCGTGGAGCCCAAACTCTACATCAGCATTAACTATTGGTAGATGATGACTATATATAAGTATACTATTATGTAGCCATTGCCACTGTCCGGGGTGTCTAATAGTCACATACCTCCATGTTCAGTATTTAGAAATGGCAATATGACATTTACTAAAAACCTTTAGTCTATTGAGATGTCTTTACATATATATATTTAGTTAATTACCCAATAAGGATAAGAAACTCTGTGTGAAAGTACTCAATTCTTTTAACTAGTGAGAGTATACAAATGCTAGTTGCTCATCAAAAAGTGCAATTACTCATACATAAACAGACATGGGAGTAAATACCCAATTGCTTGAAAAATTATCTGGAGCTCTGAGGAACTGTCAAATGATTTGATCTTTCAAGTATGTGACAGCCAGGTGGGATATGTCATGTTCTGTAATGCAGCACCTAGAAGTAGCAGAACAGGGAATCATTTAACACAACAGATAGCAATTTTTATTATTCCCTTCCCTCGACATGTAATGTAGGGGATATAGTCAATGCTTCATCCATCCGTCTGTCCCTCTTTCTGTCCTTAATCATTTTGTATCTGGAGTATAACTCAAAATCGTTCAGGGGAATTTGTCACCATCTGATGACACTATCTGTAACATGAAATGGATGAAATTGATATCCATGACTAAACTTAATTGCAGTACGTATCCATACGATGTTGCCGGCAAAACATTGAACTGATTTCCTTTCAGGCATAGTGTACCTATTTGTTGTCAACCACGAAAAGGACGGCCAGGAGAAGATTGAGAAATTTCAGGTTTCATTTGAGAAACTTGCACTGCAGCATGTGAAATCCTACTATGGTGATCCAACTCTGAAACAGTAAGTAGAAAATTCTGAACACATGGGACATTTTAACTTTCAACAGGTAACTATGGCTACCATAAACATCCCTTAGGGTTATGGTTCTTATTAGTGGTATCAAGATTATCTGGTAGCAATTGATATTTGTAGCTATATACCTGACAGTTTAGACATTTGCAATACTTGCTAGATGGAAGTAGTTTCACCAAGACATTTTACCTATGCCATTGTTACTGAACATGACATGTCTCACTTGAATTTGCTAGAATAGATCATGATAGGGCACACCTGTAGTGCTTAAGTAGATAGTGGTACAGCACATCTGTAGTCATGAATACATCTTGGTAGAGCACACCTGTAGTGCTTGAGTAGATTGTGGTAGAGCTCATATGTGGTTTTGAATACATCTTCATAGGGCACACCTGTAGTGCTGAACAGATTGTGGTAGAGCACATCTGTAGGGCTTTAGTAGATTGTAGTAGAGCACATTTATAGTCATGAATACATCTTGGTAGGGCACACCTGTAGTGATTGAGTAGATTGTGGTAGAGCACATTTGTGGTCATGAATACATCTTGGTAGGGCACACCTGTAGTGCTTAAATATATTGTGGCAGAGCATATCTGTAGTCTTGAAATGATTGAGGTAGATCACACCTGTAGTGTCTTAATAGATCATGGTAAGCACATCTGTATACTACATTTTGGTAGGGTACTTTTGTAGTGCTTGAATAGATTGTGGTAGAGCATGCCTATAGTGCTTGAATACATCTTGGTAGGGCACACCTGATGTTCTTCAATAGATTGTAATAGAGCACTCTTCTATTGCATGAATACATTCTAGTAGAGCACATCTGTAGTGCTAGAATAGATTATGGTAGAGCATACCTGTTCTGATTCAGTAGATTGTGGTAGAGTACACTCTAGTGCTTTAATGATTCATGGTAGAGCAAATCTGTAGTGCTTGAATACATCTTGGCAGACCACTCCTGTAGTGTTTTAATAGATGAGGACAGAACACACATGTATTTCTGGAATAGATCTTGGCAGGGCACACCTGACACTGAAGATGACAGCAGCTTTGAATTTGTCTCATTGAAGTCATTAGGAATGCATGTGTAGTCAGAACAAAATTCAAACATCAGTAGTACAGACTTGTAGGGTAAGCATGGTGAATTTTTCTCATTAAACATCGTGCAACTAACCACTAGACCAGGTAGTGTCTAGGGTGCCCAGGTACTCGGTACCCACCAACCCAAATACCCCAACCCTTGTGACTGAGTTTAGTTTAACGCTGCTTTTAGCAAAATTCCAGTGACATCACAACAGACAACACCAGTATTGGGCTTCACACATTGTTCCCACAAGTGGAATCGAACCTTGGGTCTTCAGGATGACGAGCAAACGTCTTAACCACTAGGCTACCCTAACCACATTAAAAGCCACTGAAACAATGTCAAACATGTTGATCTTCTTCTAGGGTAAATGATGTTGCGGCCACCAGTGAAGACAGTTTCTACTTCACCAACTACCTGACAAGTGGCAGCTACATAAAACGAATGTTTGAAACCCTTGCCTTGATGCCCTGGTCAGATGTGGGCTACTTTGATGGTACAGCATATCGTATAGTGGCTGATGGGATCACTATGGCTAATGGTGTACAGTTGTCCAGAGATGGAAGGTGAGGACGCCTTTGTTATTAGCTGAATCTTCCAATTATATCTTCCAATACCCCCTCTCTAAAGGCCCGGGAGACGTATTGATTTTGGTTGAGTTTCCCTTGGTGTCGGCATTCTGTTGTTTCCATGGCAATGATTTTGACCTTGTTCTTTTGAAGGGTAAAGTTCATTTCCAGAGCAGATTTCTGACACTGTTTGGCCCATCATCACCAAATTTTGGTATACTGCCTCTATATATCATGAAAATGTGCCTGTGACTAGTGTGAGGGGTTGAGGCTATTTTTTTGCGACTTTTTTTTTCTGTTTCCAAGGCAACAATTTGGACTTTTACTTCTTTTAAGGTAAAGTTCATTCCGGAGCATAAGTCTGAAACTAATTGACTCATCTTCACCCCATTTGCTATATTGAATACAAACCAAAGTTAAAACACCATGACCATTTTCTGTATATTTTTCAGTTATCTTATTTTCATACTTAGATATTTTGAAATTGAAGGAATTAAATTAATTGTTTTAGGTGTCAACATTGAATTTGGTGAAGGGGGAGACATATGTTTTTAATGAAAAAAATTCTTCCTAGTTTTAAAATGCTAAAATTAGCCTTCAGGTAAAGACGGACCTGGGTCTTGCTCTTTCTGGACGCCTTCTTATTTTGAGTTTTGTTATTTCTATTTTGTTATGTCAGTCACCCATGTTCCTCCTATTGTCGCAGATATGTCTATGTTGCTGCCAGTATGGGACATGAGTTGAGAATCTACGAGAGAAGAAAGGATAACTCTATACACTTGAGAGAGGTAAGTTTGACCATAAGTTATAAAGCTGGCAATGTTTTTATTAGCCAAAGAATATTGATTAAGGAATGATCCAAGGACTCTGTTCCCCAGAACAATAATCACGCTGTGATATGGTAAGTCTGTGTTTAAGAATGGGAGTTACGATCTCCATTGTGCTACGAATGGACTCCATATGTGACAGAAGCTGGTGGAATTTGATTGTCAAATGTATGGGTCCACCTGTCATGTACCCATGAAGATCCGATTAGAAATGATCTTCACTAAACCTTGGCATATTGGCTTTCAGGATTTTACGGTGTGTTCTACTTGTGGGACAAACATCCCTCCACAGGACAAGCACGACAAATGCCCGTAAATGGAGGGCGGCAATGACGTCATCCCTCGTCCTTTGGAGGTCTCCGGCAGGAGTTCCTCATGCACTCTGGGCAGGGAACGGAGAGTCTGGGGGGTGGATTGCCGGGCTCTGCTCGCTCCACTGGCCTGGAGATGTCTGTTGATCTGTTACCTTTGGCAACCTCGGAGAGGGAAGGTTCGCTGCCAGTCCCTCTCTCGGTATTAGCGCAGGGTCCGTTGAGGATTCCTGGGGTTCCGGTCTCTGCGCCACCCCTCCCCATAGGAGTGGAGGACTTGGTGTCATCCGAGCTTTGTCCTGCGTCTCGGGGTTCGGTGACTGTATTGGAAGGTACCTTGGGCTCTTCCTTCCCTGCAGTGGTTCGATCGTCCACTGGGTCCGGGTGTGGGTCCTCTTTTCGTGAGGATTCCGCCTCGGTCTCTGGCTCGGAGCTCGAGTCTGTGGACGTCGGTGAGGTTGAGGAGTCCGAGGGAGCTTTCCACTTTTCCTCGGCCTTGCGGGAGGTGGGTCAACGTATAACACAGGCTATCCCCCAGGCCGCAGTCCCAATTAGCCGCCCGGGCTCCGCTGAGTTCTGCCTGCCAGGTGAGGCGTTTGCTCCTAGGCAACGCTCGCAGACGCAGCTCCGCATTCTCCCTTTCTTGGTGCGGAATGTGATGGATCCCCTCCTTGCTGGTACCTGCCTGCACTTTGATTTACAAGAGCTTGTTCGGCGCTATCAGCTGGGGGACGATTTTCTGTTCCTAGTACCAGTTGTGGATGAGTGTGTGTTTCTCGCTCCTGTAGCGAGCTCTTCTTCCAGGACTCAGCCTACGTCCGAGTCTGCCGGCGGGCTGCCTCCGCTGAGCAGGAGTAGAAAGAGGAGTCACGCTGCAAAGGGCAAGGTGAAAGAGCGGACCTCTTCGTCCAGCTCCCAGCAGCCTTTTTGCGGTCGTCGGGATTGTGCCCCGCCGGTTGCTCCCGTGGGGCAGTCCCAGTCACTTCAAGTGTTGCATGGGACTACTCTTGCCTCATGTCCCAGTGGGTGGTCTCCTTTCCCTCTTCCTACCAGAACGGCCATGGAGGGTGTCCACTATTCATGTTGGCCACCTACCACTGTGGAAGCGAGGCCCGGGTTGCTCAGTGCGGTATCTCAGTCAGCGAGGCTAGTCTGGCTTCGTCTCTTGGGTCGCATGGTGGCGACTGTCTCTGTGGTATGGCGGGCGCGGTTGAGGATACGCCCCGTACAACAAGCAAGCAGAGTCTGTGGGCTCAGACAGAGGATCTGCTCACTCACAGTTCCCGGGTGGCTGTCTCCTCACCTTCAGTGGTGGACCGATGTCGGGAATCTCTCTCTTTGGAGCTCCCGACGCCAGCTCTTACAGTTCAAACCGATGTGTCCCTCATGGGCTGGGGAGGATTCTGGGCAGTCTGTCAGTGTCACTGGTCCGAAGCCCAAGCCAGTCTTCACATCACTGTCTTAGAACTGACAGCTGTGCGGTTGGTTTTTCAAGCGCTTTCTGGATGTCAGGGGCCAGGTGGTTAGTCTTCAGTTGGACAACTGTACAGTCATGACTTACGTCCTGAAGCAAGGCGGTATGGTGTCTCAGGCGCTCCTTCGGGAGACATGGGATTTTCTCCTCTGGTGCGACAGGTACAACTGTCAGATGATTCCAGTTTATCTCCAGGGGCTGGAGAACATGCGAGCAGACACTCTCTCTCACTGTATCCTGGCCCCGCACGAGTGGATGTTCGATTGGCAGATATTCAGAGTTATCTACCAGTAGTACAGATCGTTCCAGGTGGATCTGTTTGCGTCCAGCGGGACGAATCAGATACCCGTGTTTGGCTCTCGAATACTGGACCAGAGGGCGTTGGCATACGACGCCTTCCTGCTGGATTGGACGGGACAGGTTCTGTGTTTCCGCCACTTACCCTGATTCCCCGGGTCCTCTCCCAGCTGTCCACCCAGCCAGCTCGGCTGCTTGTGCTTCTGGCACTGCTTTGGCCATCACAGAGCTGGTTTCTGGGTCAGCTTCCTGTTCTGTTAACTTTGCGACCGGACATTCTCACTCAGAACGGCGTGCCACTCCCCGATCTACGGATTTAGTGGGTGGCTTGGCCTCTGTCAGGTCTAGCCTCGAGACACGTGGAATTCCTGCGGCAGTTGCAGACACAATTCTGTCTTTGCGGAGGGATTCGACAAACGTTCAGTATGAGGATAGGTGGTCCCACTATGCGCGCTGGTGTTCAGATAGGAGAATTGCAGATCCCGTTTGTGTGGATTTAGTTGGAGTATTGGAATTTTGCAAGCTCGTTTGTAAGAAGGCCTGCTGGCTTTGATCATTTGTGGCTACTCCATCGCTATTTCCACCTTCCACACCCCTGCCGATGGTGCTCTTCTGGGGCAGTGCAGCGTTTTTTAGCTGGTGTGGATCAGTTTTGACCTGCAGTCAGGCGAACCAGCCCACCTTGGGATCGAGCTTGATTGGCTGTCCGGTCCTTTCTTATGTCTATTGGCTATTTCCATTCAGCTGTTAACATAGAAGCCGTTTTTCTGGTGGCAGTAACATCTGGGAGAAGGGTTGGCGATTATCATGCCATGTCAGGACCTGGCGCTGACTGTGTTCCATCCAGACCGTGTCAGTATTCACCTCCCTGATTCTTACCATCCGAGAATCGATCACGCTTACCAAGTGATAGCTCCTATCAAACTTCCTGCTTTCACCCAGCCTTCTGCATTGGGGACCTTTACAACAAGCACTCACCCGTTAGACGTCCATAAGACCCTCAAGGTCTATATCAAGCGAACACAAGGGATCTGTATGGGTACTCATCTGTTCTGCTGTTACAGTTGTTGTGGGAAGGCTGGGTTGCTGGCTAGAGGAAAAATAAACAGACCGTATCCCGCTGGCTAGTTTCGGTCATCTGTGCTGCTTACCAGGCTAAGGGCAAGCCTCCCCCTGAGGGGTTGCAGGCTCACTCAATCAGGGCAGTAGCCACTCCCAAAGCATTTGCATCGGCACTGCCCATTGAAGAGATTTGCTCTGTTCCTATTTGCCACCCTGGCCGAGTGAGTCTTGGTTGATTGTCAGTTGATGATGCTGATTACTGCATATAAGCACATTTCTCCACTGTTGACGTATCCCACGACTGAGATCTCGTACGATTTGTTGTCAGCCTTCGATTGGGATTTCCCCCTTACAGTGATCTCTATAGAAATCACAATGTGGGCAGGGTTATGTTTGCACTTTTTACAGTGCTATATATATCATGTTTAGCTCTGAGGTCGGTTATCGGTGCGGTTGCTCCCTGTTGGTTCTCTCCCATAATGCCTCTCGCGTAAGCTAATCGGGAGTTCACAGGTGAGCATTTTTTGCGTAAGTTAATTTTCGTAATTACTATTGCTCTCATTACGTACTGTGCCAGAATTGCCTCCTCTCTAGCCTCCGGTTTTGGGAGTCTGAGTTTATGCATATGTGTACCCCAAGGACGATCTCTATGAAAAAGAATTAGACAAATCTGTAGAGGTTTCCAATTCTTTGAGGGGTGGTGGGGTAGCCTAGTGGTTAAAGTGTTCGCTCGTCAAGCCGAAGACCCGGGTTCGATTCCTCACATGGGCACAATGTGTGAGGCCCATTTTCTGGTGTCCCCCGCCGTGATATGGCTTGAATATTGCTAAAAGCTGCATAAAACTAAACTCACTCACTCACTCACTCCAATTCTTTGAAGAGAATCGTCTTTGGGGTAGGGCCACCCACCTCCTCACAATTCTGTTCACTGAAGAAAATGCATATATGTACCCCAAGGACGATTCTCTTAAAAGAATTGGTAACCTCTACAGGTTTGTCTAAGTTTGTGGTCACTAGCAGTACAACAAACTGTTATTGAGTTCTTTCAGTGCAAGCCTCTGTCAGCCACCATTTTATGAAAGAAATAGGTTTACTCTGTGACGACAGTAATAAGAAAGATTAAATGTTACCAAACCCGATGTAGCTTTCTCTGTCAGAGTGTCAATATTCTGGTGTTTTGTTAGTGATTTACACTGTACTGCCAATGTGCATTATGTTCAGACTGTCCACAACTGACCATAACATTTACAGAGGATACTAACTGACCTTCCGTGTAATATCATTTTCATTAGATGAGTTAATGATTTGGTGTCAAACGAGAAAAAGCTTGTTTGATACTAAATTTTTTCACGTCTTACATGAGTGTAATAAATATAGTATTTCACAGAGGCAATTTTAGCATTCTGTTTATTACTCTCCAACATAAATTGATAGAAGCTGTGGTGAAATTGCCAAGAGCATGAGGACTGAGCTTTCCATAAGTCAAACAAGGTCTAGTACCACTGTGACAATGGTGTTAGCATTGGGACAATAAAACTGTGAACCATTATGACATCATATGTCTAGCAGTATTACACTAGTGTAATATTGCCATAAAAATATCACACTGCAGTATCTTCCACGGGCGAATAATAAATTCATTTATGAAAATAATCATAAAGTGTGGAATCACTGTGGTGTGTTTTTGTTGGTAACAATGCAGTGAGCTTCAGTATTTTCATACTTTGGCTCATTCATACTTTGGCTCATTTCATTCCGAAAATGTAGATAAAATTTGTTACAGCCAGCAAATATGTCTGTAATGTGAAATGATGTTAATGTCTTTCCAGATCTATCCCCTTCAAGCATCACCTGACAACGTTATCGTTGATCCAGTCTCAGGTGACCTCTACATAGGGCTACATCCCATTGGCCATCAGGCTATGGCTCACCTTGATGACCCCTCTATCAGGTCAACGTCACAGGTAATAACATGGTTGGATCAGGGCAGGACTGCTGTATATTGTTGAGGACATGGAGGTATTGCAGGCAGCATGCAAAATAGCCAATGGCCCACTAGGCTGTGGCTAGTAAAATAGTCACTGGGATTGGGTGCTCACGTCGCTGACTTAGTTGAAATGTCATCGGTTCCCAATTGCGCAGATCGATGCACATGCTGGTCTAGCTGACATAGTTGTTTCATGTTTATCAGAATAGGTCCTCAGTACCATGAACTTATATTGTCAAGTAGAACAGGTCTTCTTTACCCTGACTGTTATTTTTAGGTAGAAGAGATCCCCTTGCTTCTAATGGTTTTTGACATTACAAATGCCAGTGATGTCAATCACTGGATTGCTTGGTTTAGACGTGATTATTTACTGGAATATCATCATATGCCTGCAAAATTGCTGAGTGCGCTATTCCATAACAAACATTACAAACCTTTCTTCTTTCTTTCAGGTCCTGCAGATTAAACTGAAGGATGGATCTGTATCTTCCGTGACAGAATTGTTCCTTGATGACGGAAACCTGATATCTGGGTCAACTGTTGCAACTGTTTTCAACAAGAAAATGCTGATTGGCTCCATACTTGACAAGCTTGTATATTGTGATGTTGATGTACCTCTCTGACTTAGTGAATCCTAAATATGACACCCTGATTTGATTCCAGTGTTATTTTTTTTTCTAATCTTTGAAAGGGTTTCAGAGTTAGAAGATGTAGCATGATATACAATTAGACAATTTATTATTCAAGATAAACTGTTATTTGAGGACACAATTATTTCAAGATTTCCAGCAGTATGTTATGAAATTCTTTAAAATCCCCTAAATTACGCAATACTTTTGTATCTTGTGGAACAGTATTTAGAGGTTACTGTCAATAAGATGATACAATCTCAGAAATATGTATGGTGGTTAACTACTGGGTTAAATAACTAAGAAGCGTAAATAATTAACCACTGGAAGTTCAAGATGGTCGTCATTTTTCCAAGATGGCTGCCAGTTTTTCTTGCAAAAGACCATATTCATAATTGCTAATGACTTCTTTTCTCATTTTCTGTGTACATAATCTACTTGCTAATTATCTAATCTAATTATGTAATTATCTATTTATGGTCCTGTTTATTCTAGGCATCTGACTCAGAAGCTATAATTCTTTGAAACTCCACTCGGTTGTAATTGTCACTGGCCATCATATTCCCTTCCACAAAGCTCAATATGTAAATGACTTGCAAATCATGACATTCCTCCACTTTCAGTATGGTACTGGTACCATGACTTCTCTAGTTCTATCATGACTCTTGTCATGATAATGTGATAGTAGAATGTTACTTCGTATCATATAAATTCATATCTGATTCCAGATTTATTCATGTGTGAGTTTACATTTTTGTGCATCTGTACAGGAACAGCTAGTTAGAATGCACACCCACTTTATTTGTCCATTGTATCGGTGTATGAAAGAAACCCAAAATCCATCCTGGTTTTGTATCTTCAAAATGTTACCAGCCCAAAATGGACTTAACCAGACCAGACAGTCCAAATCAAATTAAATTACCAAGATGAAGGGAACATAGTATCTAAAATGTTTTTTGGACCACCATTCTGGCTTGCTGTAAATTTAAACCATTCGTCAGAAATTCACCCCATGTCGGTCGGTAAGACAGGACTTATTTCGTACACTTGTTATACAAGCCAGTTTTTGTAATCATGACTGCAATCTTAAGTCATTTACTGCTAAATAAAAAATACATGACATTCATACCTGTATTATACAAAAGTGAATATGTTTTTCATGCTTAGTTTTGAGGCATATTCATTATGTAAAGACCATATGTGTTCAGTCAGTATGGCATGTGAAGGGCATATATTTTTTATTGCAGGGTTTTTTAATGATCGTATTAATTTTAGAATTATCCTGTCTTTGGTATGCACTTGCACTTTGACACTGAGTGGAACAATGTAAATTTTTTCCCGAGGCCTCTCTTGTTCATTCGCCCATGTACTCCATGCTGCCCTCCTCTTTAGACAGTGTCCTTGTTGTCAATTTGAGCATTCAGCACACACCACTAACTACCCTTGTGACCACCTTTGAATAATTATTCTCATTCTTCACGCCACAGGATGATCTATCTGCATTGGGGGGGTTGGACAGTAATCCATCGTGTGAGATAGGATAGTTATATAGATGTACAATATATAGTTAAAATGTCAAAATTCAGATTGGATTTCACATCACCATATGAAATGTATTTGTTTGCAAGTTTATCAGATTAGAGGCCCATGTGTGTTCTTGGTAACATGAGGGAAATCTAATGCACATGTTATATTAACTTCTTTCACAGTTAGCTTTTGATAGTTGATTACACAAGTGAGAAATGACCTTTTGTGTTGACTTGAACCTGTGATAAGTCCCAGAGGGTGTCTGCAGTACCAGGTATTGCATTGTATAGATAATGAAAATGGAAGTTTATTTCCATGACACTACTAAACACAAACTCTTTTGTGTTGGCAGTGGGTACTAAGTGAAGCATCATGGTTGTGAAAAAGATGGTGATTCTAGTTTCTGGAACCACTGATCAAATGACTGACCTCTCCATTATCAGAAGTGGAGAGTTTTTTCAGAAGTGGTCTGTATACATTAGGGATGCAGTAGAATTATGTTGTAATAGGAGTGGGTTGATACTAGTTGTACATCCCTATGCAGATATATATATTAATAGTGAATAACAACATTTGGTCAGGAGTGTGTGTTGTTTCTATCTTCCTTTGCTTGTTGTAGCCATGTTAGTCAGATGGTCATGTTAGGCAACGCTGTTGACAGCTGGTAAGCTCATAATGTCAACCACTGTATTGGATGGTAAAGACATGATTACATACATGTATCTGGTATGTCACCAAGTTCAGCATTAAACAATAAACATGCATACTTTTGCTATCCTAGAGTTGCTAACCCTGTCAGATTGACAAACTACCATCACAGAATGACCTCCATTGTGTAGCAGACTGTTTGACTACCATGCTCCCATGCTCAGTTACCAGGTCACAGGGCATGCAGACTCTGTAGACAGGTCAAGATGTAACCATGGGATATGGATGTTTAGGTACATGTTCATATCTTGATAACATAACCAAGAAATGAGAGCAGCCATTTTGACTTGCACCTTTTCCTTTTCCACCAAATTCTGTTTTGAGAAAACTGAAGGAAAATATGCTGAATTAAAATGTATGAATATTGTTTTATGAACATGTCAAGGAAACATTTGACTCATTCTTGTTATGGCTTGGATTATACATGTATGCAAAAACCACACTTTGGTCCATCCATGAAATGTGTAATGTTATGTTTGGGATTACACCTTCTTCGTAAAGTACAGATTCTAGTACTTTGTTGGGTTGAGTCCCGTCCAGGATTTGAACCTATACCCTCAGAGTCAGGCACCTAATCATCAGCCCACAAAGTCATCCGCCTAACTCACCATGAGCAGTATTTGGAATGTACATATGAGCAAATGGCTTTTGCCCAGCAAAACCTATGGTAATCTTCAACCTGGCCCACTGACCCGTTTTTTGGTCCACTAGGGCTGCGGAGTATTTAAACCGAATATAAAATTATCAATGCTATAATTAAAATTTGAGTTGTGAAATACACCTATTATTGGTGAGATCAGACATTCCGAGTTACATGTACGCAAGTTCCAAGAATGGTAAGATATGCTTCCATGGTCCGGAGTCTTTATAAGTGCAGAGGATGCTCATATGACACCTTGTCTACCATGTGTGCTGATTCATTGCAAGACTTAAGGAATAATTGCTGTCTCAATGCCTACCTCACCTTATATTCCTGCCCATTTTCCTGTGTTCACTGCTGAGTGAGCGAGTTAGTGAGATTGGCTTTATGTCACAGCATTGTTTTGTCATTATCACAACAGAGAATGACAGAAATGGGTTTCACACAATGTACACCTTGGGAAACGAAGTCAGGCCATTTGGCATGACACGTGAATGCTTTAACCACCATGTTACCCTGTCCTATTCTGATGGGTTCATGTAAATTAAGCTTTCAAAGTTAAATATTATTCAAGGAAGTGTAGAAAGGATTATGTTAACCTTTAAATCCTCCTGTTTCTCTTTCTGTTAAATCATGAAGGAATGTTTGAGTAGCCTTGTAGTTAAATATCAGGATCTATTCCCAGCATGGTTACAATGTGCGAAGCCCATTTCTGTTATTCTCCACATCCACAGTTATCATACTGGTTGTGATGTAAAATCTATTCATATTCTCAAATGATGTAACATTTGTATGTCCACTCAATGACACAGCAGCTGTACAATTATTGTTTAAAGTGAATGTGAACAACTAGTAACATTAGGGCACACGTCTATTAATTCTTCTCTGTGATTTGTTTATTTACATTTTTTTATTCCCATGAACGAGTTGCTTTATGTCTGCTTCAGATTACATTTTTAGCCAGCTTATTTTACCTTTTAAACTGTTATTGTAATAACCAGGTGACATTTGGAGCCATGGAACTAAGCTTGATTTGTACGATAATTCTCTTGATCTTTTGTAATAAACAGATAAAACCCTCTTAGTTATTCATTAATTCTTCTTTTGGGTATAACAACAAAACACTTCTGATGTTCAATTCTCTTCTTCATACCGATAAGGCATGGGTTTTTGTTCATAATATCAACCAGTGGTTTCTTTGGATAAGGCTTGATTGTGTATTTGATGTCCTGTTGAAATGTAGCTGGTTCAATTGCAAACTGAATATAGTGTTATAGGGGATGAAGTCTATCCACTTCTCCACAAAAGCTGCTCAACAGAAGTGATTTAGCTTCTACATGTGTTTCATTCAGACTCTCGTACCTTGTTGTCCAGGCTAGCTATTCTCGAAACGTTCATATAGCTACGAACATCCTAAGCCCATTCTTAACACATTGACTACGATCAAACTTAAGAATTCTTAGGGCTATGAACGTTTCGAGAATAAGGGCCCAGTTTCTTAATTTTGTCACTTAGTTGAATTTGGTTCTATTCATCCTGTATGTCCCGTACAACAGGGCAACAGGGTGTATTTTATCCACTTTTCCTCAAAGACCACTGCATAAAATTCAGTAAGCTTACATATCTTTTATGGAGACTCTAAAGGTGTGCGTCTCGTATTTTGTTTTTGTGTGTTATAGTTTTTTTTGTATATTTAGAACATTTTGTGTGGAATTTGCCTCTGATGATAGTGAAATAGGGGATTAAGTCTATCCACTTTTCCACAAGAATTGCTTAACAGAACTGATTAAGCTTATTCATGTGTTTCATTGGGACTTGAGATATGTGCATCTCATAGTTGCATAGATGTATACTGAACTTGTCTAGTATAAAGTAATCACCAGAGCACACTCAATGTAGGGGGAGGCTTCCTATAGCAGCGGGGGCATCCGTGTCCCTCGACATAATTTTCTCTTATTATTTATTTTATTTATGCATCAAAATACATACATCATAGGACATAAGTATTGATCTGTAGAAGATATGCAATAAAACAGCACATTACCCTACATATTCTGCAAATTGTGAACAGGAATACCTTGACACGAAGCACAACATATTACCGTAGCTGTCTGTATCTTGTATATAGTACACTAGACTATCGTTGCATGATGTGCAACACTTTACTATTCTTACCATGCTTATAGTATACTAGAATATCGTTACATATGGTGCAACACGTTACTGAAGTTTTCCTCCATATAGTATGCAAGCATATATTTACATAAGGTGCAACACTATGTGGACCTGTCCTGCTTATAGTATACCAAACTATCTTTACATTAGGTGCAACACTTAAGTGAAACCATCGGCAGCCTAGTGGTTAAAGCTTAACATGGAAAGCCGAGCTTCATTTCTCCACATGGGTACATTGTGTTGTTTTTTGGTGATCCCCGCTGTGATATTGCTGGAAATTGCCACATTAGACGCAGTATCCTGCTTAGAGTATAATAGAATATCTTCACGTTAATTGAACACTTTACTGATCTTATCCAGCTTATAGTATAATAAAATATATCTACAATAGAAACAGCACTTTAACGTACCTATTCTGCATATATACATATAGTCTACTAGAATATCTTTACAATGACTGCAATGCATTGCTGTACCTATCCTTCTATCCAACAGAAGCTTCAGACCAAGATTAGTCTTTCTCACCCAAACATGCAAGCACTATCCAGAAGTTGCTTAATCGAGTCTTGCTAAAAAGAGTAAAATTTGTCAAGGAGCATATTGGTGAAGTAGTGTAATGTCTCTAGTGTGACAGAACAAGGTACTGATGACAGACAAAGTTCAGATGTGCAACTGTGATGTTTGCCTTGTGTTCTTTTTACTTCCTACACATTATTCTTTAAAATTTGCTTTCTTGTCCTTTGAGGTCCCTGGGCGGGTTGCGTGTTCTTATTAAAGACAACCCCCAAACGAAGTATAAAATAGATTTTCAACACATGTGACAGAACCTGTCGCGGGTTTTATATTTTAACATGTTTATGTGTTATATATGTAATATCCACACACTTAAAAGGAGACATTTAACCCTTCACAAGATGTGTGCATGTGTATGCAGCTGTGATCTGGATGGAACTGAGCTGTGTGAAAAAAGCTGTGTTTCTTTCCTCGAACAATAGCTGAGGTATGTCATTTTATGCCAACCTACACGAGAATATAAGCTGATGCGGGTCAAGGATAGAATAAAAGGTGCTTAAAATACAACTCTATACAGCACCTATCCTGCATACAGATGTGGTAAACTAGAACATCTGTAACATACGTGCAACTCTTTACCATACCTATCTTGCATACAGTATGCTAAAACATCCTTACACTAAGAACAGCACCAAGCTGTAGGTTGCATATCCCGCATATAGTATACTAGAATATCTTTACAATAACTGCAACACTTCACCATACCTATCTTGCATACAGTATGCTAAGACATCCTTACACTTAGAACAGCACCAAGCTGTAGACTACATATCCCGCATATAGTATACTAGAATATCTTTACAATAACTGCAACACTTCACCATACCTATCTTGCATACAGTATGCTAAGACATCCTTACACTTAGAACAGCACCAAGCTGTAGGTTGCATATCCCACTCATAGTACACTAGAATATCTTTACAATAACTGCAACACTTCACCATACCTATCTTGCATACAGTATGCTAAAACATCCTTACACTTAGAACAGCACCAAGCTGTAGACTACATATCCCACTCATAGTACACTAGAATATCTTTACAATAACTGCAACACTTCACCATACCTATCTTGCATACAGTATGCTAAAACATCCTTACACTTAGAACAGCACCAAGGTGTAGACTACATATCCCACTTATAGTACACTAGAATATCTTTACAATAACTGCAACACTTCACCATACCTATCTTGCATACAGTATGCTAAAACATCCTTACACTTAGAACAGCACCAAGCTGTAGACTACATATCCCACTTATAGTACACTAGAATATCTTTACAATAACTGCAACACTTCACCATACCTGTCTTGCATACAGTATGCTAAAACATCCTTACACTTAGAACAGCACCAAGCTGTAGGCTGCATATCCCACTTATAGTACACTAGAATATCATTACAATAACTGCAACACTTCACCATACCTATCTTGCATACATATGCTAAAACATCCTTACACTAAGAACAGCACCAAGCTGTAGGCTGCATATCCCGCATATAGTATACTAGAATATCTTTACAATAACTGCAACACTTCACCATACCTATCTTGCATACAGTATGCTAAAACATCCTTACACTGAGAACAGAACTTATCTGTGGCTACATGTCCCACATAGCATACTAGAATATCTTCACAACAAGTAATACCCGAGATATGTATTGATAGACCAAGTACCAGCCAATGTCGAATCTGCACGGCGTATTGCAGCAGGTATATATTGTAGTCCACTTCACACACCCCGAACCGCATTATTTTAAAAGTTTCCCCTGCTTAGCCTCCTCCGAAGCTTTCTAGGGTTCAAGATCGCCTTCCTCATTGTGGCTTCTCAGTTTTAAAGGACCGCTTTGTTACTGTCACAGTTGCTTATAATCAGAGACTAAGCGTTTTGTGTACAGGTATTGCTGAAACCAATCCTTGTTAGTTACGTCTACTGGGTCGGGTGGACATGGAGGAGGGTAGATCCCCAAAACAAGAGATTGATCCCGACCCGTACCGAGACGAGCCTAACCTGCATCAGGACCTAGGGCACCACGACCTGGGTCTCCGTGTTGACAGCTCAGCATATATAACCTGGGTTAGATAAGAGTTAATGTTTCTTCACATTGTTCAGATTTATAAGAGAGTTCTGGTCTACTACATTCATGTGGAATGTCTGTGTTGAAATGAGACATACGACGTCTCTGATGCATATCAACATTAACCGATGAGAGCTTTTTCACAAACACCCTCAATGGCATGCAAGTGGACTCGAACAAGTTTGAACGTATCCCTTTAAAAGACTTGCGTCCGACCGTTGGCCATTGGCCTGCAGGATGATCCTGAGGGTTGAAGAGCCAGTAAAGATGGTGTCGATGCCTGATTAGTGTTTTGTTAGTTTGTTGATTTGATGGGGGTCTTTCCGATGCAGGATACGACTATGCAAATTGCTGCCAGATTCACAGTAGCTCTGTTGATCATAAGTTGTGGATAGCGTTCTGTGGACACGGTTAAGTGATTCAACTGCAAAGATCATTCAGAAAGTTCATGTATTGAGCAAAGAGCTATTTCTGTGGATATACAGATTCTTTATACAATATATGCGACATTTTGGTGTAGATATGTGGCTGAGTCAACTTTGTATCATATATAGCTGCAGATATAATAGACATGTGAATCTTTTAAAGCTTTGTGTCATAATGTCATGAGATATACAATCTTGTTAAATAACCTACATGTAACCATTTTATCATTTATTTTATATTCAACATTTTACATCATAACCATAGCCCGCTAAACACCAATCACGTCTTAAATGTAGTCTATTCCAGCAATACTCATTTGCATTGCATGTTTGTCACCCTGCAATCCCTTGTAAAGCATGTCCCTGGCTTAGGTTAGTGGGTAGGTTCTACTTGTTTGGTCGGCATTCGAGAAGTTGGTAACTCAAGAATGAAACATACAAATTTATGGATGAGAGCTTCTTATATATTGCATAGAGTGACGTTTCGATGTAGGTTCTTACATTGTTATCAAGCTGAAAGGGTAGGTTACGACCATTGGCCTGCAGGATGCTCCTGAGGGATGGAGAGTCAGTAAAGATGGTGTCGATACCTGATTGGTGTTTTGGTAGTTCGTTGATTTAATGGGAGGTCTTGCCGATGTAGGGTAGAGTGATTCTGATGGGGGCAGATTCAGGCTTGGTCAGTTGACTATATTGTCGGGATGGTGGTTTAGGCTCCTGAAGACGTGTTGTAGGTGGTTCAGCTCATGTTTCAGGTCACGGCTGGTCAGGGTTGGTCAGGGTTGAGATGACACCAGACAAGGTGAATATTAAGGTAGGCAAAAGTTAATATTATGAGAAGAGTTCTTCCCTTGTAAAAACTGTTCCCGGCAGAGTTCCCGGTGGTCAAAACTTCTCAGGAGAAAGCTTCTTGTGAACAAAGTTCGTGTTGGAAAGGTTCCTGGAATCATGTTGATATGAGTCGATTAATTGAAATGAATACAGCCAACAGGCTTCGGGCGATACCTTCACAGTCAGGCTGGCTGGGCTCATCAGCAACAGGTCAGGGTTATTGTCCCCAGACTGGCTGGCTCATCATCAGTTCAGGGTCATATTGTCCCAACACTGGTTAGGCTCACCATCAGCTCAGGGCTATTGTCCCCAGACTGGTTAGACTTGTCACCAGCTTACAGTCATTGTCCCCAGACTAGTTAGGCTCATGATGAGCTCAGGTCTTTCTCCCCAGACTGGTTAGGCTAATCATAAGCTCAGGGTCTTTGTCCTCACACTGGTTAGGCTCATCGTTAGCTCAGAGTCTTTTTTCCCCACTGGTTAGGCTCATCATCAGGTCAGGGTCTTTGTCCCCAGACTGGTTAGGCTCATCACCAGCTCAGGGCCTTTTTCCCCACACTGGTTAGACTCATCACCAGCTCAGGGTCTTTGTCCCCAGACTGGTTAGGCACATCACCAGCTCAGGGTCATTGTCCCCACACTGATCAGGCCCATCACCAGCTCAGGGTCATTGTCCCCAGACTGCTTAGACTCATCACTAGCTCATGGTCTTTGTCCCCAGATTGGTTAGGGTCATCACCAGATCAGGGTCTTTGTCCCCACACTGGTTAGGCTCATCACCTGCTCAGGGTCTTTGTCCCCAGACTGGTTAGGCTCATCATCAGCTCAGTTTTTTTGTCCCCAGACTGGTTAGGCTCATAACCAACTCAGGGTCTTTTTTCCCCAGACTGGTTAGGCTCATCATCAGGTCAGGGTCTTTGTCCTCAGACTGGTTAGACTCATCACCAGCTCAGGGTCTTTTTTCCCCACTCTGGTTATTCTCATCATCAGGTCAGGGTCTTTGTCCCCAGACCGGTTAAACTCATCATCAGCTCAGGGTCTTTGTTCCCAGCTCAGCTTATATCACCTGTGTTAGGTAAGAGTTAATGTGACTTCAACACTGCACAGCAGATTTATCCGCACGAGCTATATTTCGTTCAACCCCGTGAGTCATTCGATGATTCATTATTCACATTTGTGAGTGGGTTCTGGTCTACTGCCTGTGGAGGGATTCATGGTCCATCATTGATGCTTATCAACATTAACAAATGAGAGATTTTTCACAAGCACCCGCACTGGCATACAAGTAGACGTAAACAAGTTTGTATGTATCGCTGTAAAAGACAGGCGTCCCTTCGCCTATCTAGACTTGCCTCGCTAGATTTGCCTCTATAAAGGATAGAATTAATAAACGTCCAGTGCAGCGTTTGAGTAGGGCTAGTATGCAAGTTGCCGCCAGATTCACACCAGATCTGTTTGCTGATGATAAGTTGTAGATAGTATCTATGCTTTGAATGCAAAAGCTCAGGTCATACAAACCTGGTTTAAAAGGGTTCGCTTACTACATTCATTGTAATATTAGTCCATTCGCCTCGCAGTGGCTGTGTGGTTCTTGCCAGACACAACTAACTGCATCCTGACCCTACATCAGATTACTTCAGATGCTAACAATGGTTTCAAGCAATTGATGTACTGTCCTTAGGGTAAAGCATCGTATACACGAGTAAAGTTATATATATTGAAAATGCAATTAGTGTTTCGAAATGACAAATGTGTGTACCTTTACACACAGGACAAGATCCGGAAATGGGAATGGCTCTGGACAAGGCCCGGAAACTACTAGAGTTGTGTCCCTTTGACGCGACACAAAACATTTCTATATTCAAATTCCGCTCTTGGTTAACATCGTCATCATCGTCCCCATCTGATACCGCAGCCAGCCGTGAACATCCGGGTTAGAATAGATCTTCAGTAATCCATACAACTAAAAGGCGACTAACGGGATCGGCTCGTCGGGCTCGCTGACTTAGTGGACACTTGTCATCTGCTCCCAGTTGCACAGATCGATACTCAGGCTGTTGATCACTGGATTGTCAGGTCCAGATAGTTGGACTATTGGTGAGAGCAGCGTAAAACTAGACTCACGCACACTCATAGTGCAGCACCATCTCCATAACAATCGAGTGAATAGGAGAAAACGAAATTACACATGATATTGTCCAGGGCTTCTCAGATGTTTCATTTAATATATATGAACATGTTGGATTTGTTAAAGATCTTTATAACATATGTTCCAGACAGATGATCTGACCCATATTTCTGAATGTATTTCAGTTTCAAGATGTTTGTAAAAATCATCTTCATCAGCTTGCTGGCATTGCTGCTGCAGCAGGTGGTCAAGTTATAGTGAGTATTTGTTACTTAGGGAACTTAGCGTGAGTTTTCTATCATCACCTACACGGGTTCGATAACTGCGTGGTTTTATAAACGGTGGAAATGTCTGTCAGGAGCGTCACTCGGTTTTTATCCGTGATAACAGGATGCCACGAATTGCTTGTGCGGTGGTTAAGATGTATGATTACCCGTGAAGATCCAGGTTAGATATGATCTTCAGGAACCCATGCTTATCGTAAGAGGCGACTAACAGGATGGGATGTTCAGGCTCGCTGACGTGGTTAACACACGTCACCCAACCTCGAGTGCACAGATCGATGATCATCTTGTTTATCACTGGATTGTCTGGCCCAGACTAGATTGCTGGAATATTACTGAGTGCAGCATTAAACAAACAAGCAAACGATGTACAGCACTTATGATATGCCGCTTTGAATACGTTTTGACCCGAGAATGGGAGATTACAAGATTGTTTCTGTACTCAAACTCTTTTGCAGTAATGTCGCTTATACAATGTAGTTTGGTTACAAAACTAGATGTAAGCAATATTGTTATTACATAAGATTGTAGTGAATTACTGATAACAGCCACTCTTTTGCTTCGTTAAAATATTTTATTCGTACATTAAGGAGAACCAAGATAGCTAACTCAGATGGATTGAGAAGTAAAAGCACCATGTTCATCTACCTTTTTCTTAATATGTTCCCACCATCCGCTCAGGCCACACAGTATTCTTTTTGTTTTTTGGTTTATAGAAAGAAATCCGTAAAAATTTGGCACTGCTGGAATCTTAATCTAAATTAAATCTTCATGCAAAGAGTTTGAACAGTGTGTACTTACATTTCTTCAAGACCAGTAGCGGAGAATTGCAAGTGAACGAGTGAGTTTATAATCAGCAATATTCCAGCAATATCACAGTGAAGGACACCAGAAATGGGCTACGCACATTTGGAGAATAGAACCGGATCTTTGACGTGACGAGCGAACGCTTTAACCAAGAGGCTACTCCAAACGTGAACTGAAGTATTAAACACTCGGACAATGTGTTAATAAAAAAGATATAAAAAGACAGTAAAATGCTCTTTTGCCTACGGTAAGAAGATCCTACATCTGATAAACACTCATCTCTTGTTGAAATTTCTTACGAGGACCGCGTACATCCATTACACAGAAAGAGTGAAGTTACTTCTTATTTTCGGGGCATTAAATCGGTAATATCTAGCCAAGATACCATGTTCTTGGTAGATTCGAAATAATACGATATATGTACCATCTGCCGTCGTTGCCATGCTTACGGTTTATCTGTTGTACTTTCCATATGGACACCCTAACACTCCCTCTACCGCATGAGTCCACCTGTATGATGCAGTTAGAAGCAAAACGTTCATGACGTCGTCTGTAGACACGGTCTCTACCATCACGTCGCCTAAGAAAATATAGGGATTCATCGCTAAACCATATGTGTCTCCAGTTTGCCAGGTGCTATGGCAGCACCGTGTTACACCATCTCACTCGTCGACGTCGATGTAGTTGTTTAGACGTGTCCTGATTACCTTTGGGCTCCAAACTGTTCTTATGCTGTTTCGCGGGCGGTACGGTGGCGGTCACGTAGATGGGTTACCCGGATGTACCGATCTTGGGCAGGTGTGGTGACTCTAGGTCTTCTTGATCTTGGAGGGCCATTTAGACCACAGTCAAACTGTAGCGCAAATGTGGTTGCGCAGAGTAGAGAAAATAACCAGTCTTCATATAAGCGAGCGAAGCGACTAACGGGATCGGCTCGTTGGGCTCGCTGACTTAGTGGACACTTGTCATCTGTTCCCAGTTGCACAGATCGATGCTGTTGATCACTGGATTGTCAGGTCCAGATTGGATTTTATACAGACCTCGCCATATCGTTGGACTATTGGTGAGTGCAGCGTAAAACTAAACTCATAGTGCAGCGCCATCTCCAAAACAATCGAGTGAATAGGGTCAAAGCAAATTGCACATTATATTGTCCAGGGCTTGTCAGATGTTACATTTAATATATATGAACATGTTGGATGTGCTGTTGGATGTGCTATGTTCCAGACAGATGATCTGACCCATATTTCTGAATATATTTCAGTTTCAAGATGTTTGTAAGAATCATCTCCATCAGTTTGCTGGCGTTGCTGCTGCAGCAGGTGGTCAAGTTATAGTGAGTATTTGTTACTGAGGGAACTTAGCGTGAGTTTTCTATCATCACCTACACGGGTTCGACTCCTAGGTTCACCCGTGATATTGTCATGTCACCATCAGATAACTGCGTGGTTTTATAAACGGTGGAAATGTCTGTCACGATAAAATAAAGGGATTCATCGCTAAACCATATGTGTCTCCAGTTTGCCAGGTGCCATGGCAGCATCGTGTTACACCATCTCACTCGTCGACGTCGATGTAGTCGTGTCAAGGAGGGGGCAACATTTGGACCCTTGGCACGTATTCCTATTAAACAGTGAGCACGATGTAGGATCTGTTGTAAACTTGCACAGTCTATATTTAAAACTAGCGGGCATCCTACTTTATAGTCGTAGTATATGCAATACTGGGATAATTTGTAGTCGACCATCAAGTTTACCCAACGTTTTCATTTGGAAAACTTATTGGATAAACTTGGGTGCAGAGTGGACATTTGAACAGTATTGTCTTGTTTCTGTTTTCGAATGAGAATACAAAAATGCCATAGTACATATATGAAACATACAAAAATATCATCATTTTTTCCCAAGGGCCTTTTTTGTATTTAAACTAATGGTTTGGAAAGGAGTAAAGTAAATACTGTGTTATTGATGCATTTTGTTTGAGTTTAACTTCTTTAAGAAAAGACTTGTGTGATTAAATGAATACTGGACAAGAATTATATACTCTTTCACGGGCAAATGAGGCAACTGAATATGTTGCTAAAAACTGCATGGATTTTTTGTCGTTGTGAAGAGTGAGTGAGTGGGTTTGGTTTTGAAGCCAAATAACAACATTCTAGCCATGTCACGGTGTGTCGGGATAATGGAGAACGAAAGCCCGAAGTGATGCAGGTTACAGACGTTTACCACTTTGGCAAGATACTCGTGAACATACGGGTTAGAAGTGATATTCAGTAACCCATGCTTATTGTAAGACGTGAGTAACGGGATCAGGTGGTTAGGCTCGCTGACTTGGTTGACACAATGTCATGTCTTCGGTTCCCAATTGCGACTCGAATATTTACCATCTGGCTGGTATATCGCTATGCGCGGCGTAAAATTTACCTCTTACACTCACTTTGGCAAAAGCCATTGCATTTACGTGATCCTGACTAACCTGGAAACTTAATCTAGGAGAGCCGTATTTGAACAATCATATAGGTTTCAGGCGGTCGGTTCCTACTGTTGTACCAGAGACAACGAATTGTCTCCCCTTGAACGTTCTGGAAATCTGGGTGATGGTTTCTTTCCAGGTTGAACGACGTCAGCTTCTACTTCAGCAACTTCTTTTCGTCAGCCAGCTATATTGGGCGCATGCTGGAGATGATGTCGTTCATGGCATGGACCAACGTGGGTTACTATGACGACAAAGGATACCGCACAGTAGCAGACGGAATCATCATGGCCAACGGTATACAGATGTCTCGGGATGGAAAGTGAGATCATCTTCTTCACAATACTGTGTTTCCTGATCCAGATATAATACCCTGCGATTTATTTACCAAAAATGTGTTAAATACTTGTAGCAATTTTTTTACATTATCTGTTCTGTAGTCTGATATATGATTATAAAATATTTCTTACAAACACTGAAGGTCTGTCCAATTAAGGCTTCGTCATCCCACTGATGTTCGGCGCCAGAACTCACTGTGGAAATTGTGTTCCTTGGAATCTCATTGTTTGCTTCTGTGTGTTTGGTTGGCAACCGTTATTTAACGGGATCCGACACCAAACAAGCTTGGAAGTTTTCATCTACAGTGTATTGATAATTTATTTCTAAAGTAATCATTTCTTTTCCATTAAACGTTGAAAAACGCGTCATTCGGTTTGGCGAAATTGATACAAACGAAAACAAATACTATTACAGATTTTTGTAAAAAATTTTTTTAAATGTGTATTGTTTTCAATACTTTTGCCAAACAAGCGTGTTCATCAGCGGGCCTGACCACACGGACGCTCCTGTTAGTAGCGTTTAACCATAAGTTACGGGAGACCAATTCTGGTCAGTGACCAATACGTTGTTGCGTTTCAGGTACGTATTCGTCGCAAGCAGCATGGGTCATGAGATGAAGGTATACGAAATATGGAATAATAACTCCTTGACTTTGAAGATCCAACACAGTCTATAGACATTACGTGGAAATATACTTCAAGCGGTCTGGGAATACCGGATGTATATTTCATAGCTTCGCGTATTTCACATACTAATAAAGCCATCAATTACGATACCGTCGTGTACCAAAACACACAAGAGCTCAAAATACTTTTTGAACCAGTTCAAAGCTTTTTACTCAGACACAGACATGAGTTTTCAATAAAACTAGGACATTAACTTTTATATATATGTCGAAACATTGACTAGAGAACAGTCTCGTTTCCTGTTTACTTGGTTCGGTCCTATTGCGCAACTTAGTGCGATAACCAGTCCAGAATTTTTAAACTATGTCAGTTAACTGGATGCATAAATATTAATCAGAATGATTTGATAAGTCTATGCACATGGATATTGCAACACTAAGCCCCTACTAATCCTAGCAAACACGCCGTAGGGCGTGCTCTGTCGTAAAGCGAGCTCTGAGAAACGGAAACCTAGAAATCGAGGAAATCTCAAAACGAGGCTCTGTCGCTAGAATGTTTGGCGGTCTCTGACGGAACTGATATTACATCAACCTCGCTGTGCGTCACAGGACTACGGTGAATAAGCGCAAAAAATACGTAACAGGTTTAACCAGTGAGCCAGATGCATTGTGACTTATTTTACGACCTCATCAAACAGGGGTATCCTGCAATTCCATAGTTAAGATATGCTGCTTGTACCTCGACATAAAGTATAGAAAGACGGTGTTGTTAAAGTTTATAATTACAATTCATTTATAAATATCATTTTCTTATGAAACAAGGAATTGAAATTCAGTTTAACTAGAATTGTTTGAAGTGTCGATTTACACTTTCACACGAGAAAATTCGGATCGGCTGAAAAGTAGGTCAGTGTCTGAATAAGTTCAGGAGACTTATGTTTTGGTATGAACAGACAGTAAAATGCTCTTTTGCCTACGGTAAGAAGATCCTACATCAGATAAACACTTATCTTTGATGAAATTTCTTACGAGGACCGCGTACTCCATTACACAGAAAGAGTGAAGATACTTCTTGTATTCGGGGTATTAAATCGGTAATATCTAGCCAAGATACCATGTTCTTGGTAGATTCGAAATAATACGATATATGTACCATCTGCCGTCGTTGCCATGCTTACGGTTTATCTGTTTCACTTTCCATATGGACACCCTAACACTCCCTCTACCGCATGTGTCCACCTGTCTGATGCAGTTAGAAGCAAAACATTCATGACGTCGTCTGTAGACACGGTCTCTACCATCACGTCGCCTAAGAAAATAAAGGGGTTCATTGCTAATCCATATGTGCCTCCAGTTTGCCAGGTGCCATGGCAGCACCGTGTTACACCATCTCACTCGTCGACGTCGATGAAGTCGTGTCAAGGAGGGGGCAACATTTGGACCTTTGGCGCGTATTCCACGTATTCTCGTAGACGTTTCCTGATTACCTGCTCGGACGCTCTGTTTCCCGGGGGTTACGGTGGCGGTCACGTAAGTGGGTTACCCGGATGTACCGATCTTGGGCAGGTGTGGTGACTCTACGTCTTCCTGATCTTTGACGGTCATTTGGACCACAGGCAAAGTGTAGCGCAAATGTGGTTGCACAGAGTAGAGAAAATGACCATTCTTCATGTGTGCGAGCGAAGCGAGCAAAGGTTGGCATCGCACTTCCCTTGCTTCGGTTCAAAAAGTATTTTTCGTGTCAAAATAAAATATCGCCACCATCAAGGATACTCTCCCATTTTCGCACTAGGTTGAGCTCTCCGATTTCCGACGCCATATTTGATAATTACTCAATATGCTTTATTCAACATTTTAAGCGCCACTCGTGGTATTAAGATCGTTCTTCGCCTCCATTACCCCTGCCAGCTTCCGGTTCAACGGAGTGAAGGAACAAGAATAAGCAGAAATATTAAAGACATACCATAATGCGTAATTTTATCATGATTCTGTTGGATTGTGTCGGCGTTATTGTTTTTGTAACATTTATTCTACAATAAACACACTTCTGGCGTGGTGGACGTATGAAGCATGGGAGGTAACTCTTTAAGTATTCCATACGGAATAATAACTTGTTCTTTCACTGCTTTGAACCGGAAGCTGGCAGGGGTAATGGAAGCGAAGAACGGTCTGATGTACCACGAGTGGCGCTTAAAATGTTGAATAAAACATATTTCACGTGAGTAATTATTAAGTACCTAGTGACGAATTTGGAGATTATGGTGGCGATATTTTATTTTGACATGAAAAATATTTTTTGAACCGAAGAATATTTTTTGAACCGAGGGGAGTGCGTTGCCAACCTTTGCTCGCTTCGCTCGCATATATGAAGACTGGTCATTTTCTCTACTCTGCGCAACCCCACTTGCGCTACAGTTTGCCTGCGATTTGGACGGACCCACAATCGAGTTATTTTGCTGGGATGAACGTTGAAGATCCTTGCCACCTCACTCTTTGATTCGCCAGCTTGCAACCGTCCAATTGTTCAATCAATCTATACCAGTTTACCGAAAGACAACAAATTATAAGTTTCACATTTACAATGCAAGTTTCAATACAGCATGTTAGATCGTAACGAATGATTCAGGAAAGACTGTTTTGTCTTAAAATGAAAATGATCGAATCTGTGGAGGTTGATGTTTCAGTTTTTGGTCTCTTCTTTCTTTGTTCCAGGTGGATCCACTGTCACCGTAAACATGGCCTTGTTTGTGTGCACAGCACTTCTGGTTATCATCAAGTTTTAAAACTAGCTATAGGTTTGTTCTTCATTTACAGTTGATGTTTGATGTTATAGGGGATAAATGTATACTCTGAAAGAAAAGTAGGGTGTATTTTGTTGAAGATAAAACAATGCCCTGCAATGAAAGTAAGTGATTCTTGTGTCAAGCATATTTCCTAAGGTATCAAGCTTCCAAACTTAACATTGAGAACTGGTCACTGATCATGGAGGTCAGTACGTGCTAGGAGTGGCACGAATGGCTTGATAATTGTCACTTAGACGTGATTGTGAGCAGAGTCATATTGTTTTCTATCAAAGAGACTTCTTGAAACACATCTACTCATTTAAGAAGCGACAGTATTGCTCTTACTACGTTAGAACGTTACAATGCTCCAGGTTCGATTCCCGACATGGGTACAATGTCTGAAACCCATTTCTGGTGTCCCTGCCATTAAATTGCAGGAATATTGCTAAAATTGACGTAAAACTAAACTCACTCACTCACTCATTAACCTGCGCATGTTGCACGGTGTCACACGTCAGAATCCTGTTGCCCCTGAGATGTCTGTTCAGTGTGACATCAGCAGGTTGTGAAGTCGATACCGAGATAGTAATATCCTGCACAACTGAGTAAGTTTAGTTTTCCGCCGCACTCAGTAATATTCTAGTATGGGTATGGGACAGTCTGGTGATCAACAGCATGAGCATCGATCTGGGCAACTGGGAACCGATGACATGTATCAACCAACCCAGCGAGCCTGACCTCCCGATCCTGTTAGTAGCCTCTTTCGACAAGATCAGTTCTAACCCAGATCTATACGGGTTGGACACACAAGTAGTCGATGGTGCTTGAAAGAGGCACCTCCAGTGTCACTACCTGACGCCAGGAGCTCGGCCCATCCACTAACTGACGCCAGGAGCTCGGCCCATCCACTAACTGACGCCAGGAGCTCGGCCCATCCACTACCTGATGCCAGGAGCTCGGCCCATCCACTAACTGATGCCAGGAGCTCGGTCCATCCACTACCTGACGCCAGGAGCTCGGCCCATCCACCAACTGACGCCAGGAACTCGGCCCATCCACTACCTGACGCCAGGAGCTCGACCAACCCACTACCTGACGCCAGGAGCTCGGCCCATCCACTAACTGATGCCAGGAGCTCGGCCCATCCACTACCTGACGCCAGGAGCTCGGCCCATCCACTACCTGACGCCAGGAGCTCGGCCCATCCACTAACTGACGCCAGGAGCTCGGCCCATCCACTAACTGACGCCAGGAGCTCGGCCCATCCACTACCTGATGCCAGGAGCTCGGCCCATCCACTAACTGATGCCAGGAGCTCGGTCCATCCACTAACTGACGCCAGGAGCTCGGCCCATCCACCAACTGACGCCAGGAACTCGGCCCATCCACTACCTGACGCCAGGAGCTCGACCAACCCACTACCTGACGCCAGGAGCTCGGCCCATCCACTAACTGATGCCAGGAGCTCGGCCCATCCACTACCTGACGCCAGGAGCTCGGCCCATCCACTACCTGACGCCAGGAGCTCGGCCCATCCACTAACTGACGCCAGGAGCTCGGCCCATCCACTAACTGACGCCAGGAGCTCGGCCCATCCACTACCTGATGCCAGGAGCTCGGCCCATCCACTAACTGATGCCAGGAGCTCGGTCCATCCACTAACTGACGCCAGGAGCTCGGCCCATCCACCAACTGACGCCAGGAACTCGGCCCATCCACTACCTGACGCCAGGAGCTCGACCAACCCACTACCTGACGCCAGGAGCTCGGCCCATCCACTAACTGATGCCAGGAGCTCGGCCCATCCACTAACTGACGCCAGGAACTCGACACCCCCCCCCCCCCCCCCCCCGACACACACACACACACACTTACTGACGCCAGGAGTCGGGCTTACTGTAACTGTATAGTTTCACGTCGACCAGCACTGTCTGAATTATCTGAATGTTCTGTATTACTGTAATTACAGTGATCCTTTGCATCCGAAGCAAATAATTCTTGTCAGTGACAGTCAAGGGAGACAATCAATGTGATTAACACTCAGTTTTAACAAAATTGAACTTAAAACATTTGAACACGATGCTACTACACACAATATGGTGTGTATCGGTTTAGCCAAGCCATTCCTCTGTTTACCAATTAATGAGGCAGTTTTGAAAAATTTAACTAATTACTTGATACATGTTAGATTAATGTCTGTTTACATACCCATTATTCAACCATGCACTTCTTACTTTTTACATAATCAGTGCAAAAACATCAAATGCCCTGCATTAAAATGGTAACATATTTTGCTCAGAATAGCAAAAAGAAACACTAATTTTTTATACCAATTTACTTGCAGTCTTAGACAAATACGTGAACATCAACAACCAGAAAGTATGGTTACCATGTCTACGCCCCCAATCTGAATGATGCACGCGGATTAATAACTTGGGTTTTGATATGTCATCTCTCAAATCTGTTAAAAAAACTGTAGTACAATTCGCAGCTCGTGAAACAAAATTATGAAAATCACGCTTGAATTCAGGTAGAGTTAAATTAATGTTCATGTGTAAATATGCATGTCGAGATGCTCTTGTAATGTGCACGTGCACGTGTGTCTCACAGAGGATTTTTGTTTGTCCAGATACAACATATTTTTAATTATAAATGTATATCGTTGCAGTTGTAAAGTTAGCAATTCGATGACATGTTGAAATTGAAATTCGTTGCACATTGTGACAATGACATATCATGTTGAAATTGAAATGCACTGCTCATTATGACAATGATATGTCATGTTCAATGCCTGTGTCCCGACTGTGTGAAATGCTGTTATGACTATTTCACATAGTTTCACCTGCAGTGTGACTGACCCGCAGATTTGCAATAGAGGTGTTGGGCAATTTGAACAGGTAATATTCAGCCAATATGTCGGACCAGGTAATTTCTTCTGTGACAGCTGCAGGTCGCCAGATTTAATTGGTGTCTTTTGTAGGGTTTGTATGTATGAATGTGTAGTGTGTGCTTATAATAAACACCGACAGTCAGACACAGACAGCATTTACCCCCACTGAATTCAATCCCTACTAACGGAACCAGTCAATGTAGGAGGGTACTGTATTTTCAAATGCACAGCGGAGTATTCAAGAGCAAAGGTAGGTCCTACTACACTCGCACCTAATACATGGATATGCAAGACCTACCGGTGCAGGGGAATTTTGCAGGGGCGTAACTACCATTATTGAAAACTTTTTGCTACCTGAATAGGGAGCTTTAAAATCTGTCGGGCTTACACGAAAATATTGGCTTGCTAAGCGTCTGTTTGATGTTATCGTTGTGCCGAATTACTCTAGGACCGATGATATGATATTCGTGGTAGGTACAGGGGTGCGTTTGAGGAAAAGGCTATCAAAAATGCTTTTAGCAAATTACAAATTTCGTTCGTTTGCCATACTGGATAACTTGCATTTGTGTCTTTGCTTAATTTTCTTCAAACGAATAAAGAAATGTCAGAACATTTGAACACGATAAACATTTGGAAGCCTGGTTACGTTATCAGTTCATCTAATACAAAACATGAGTGAGTTTAGTTTTGCGCCGCAGTCAGCAATATTCCAGCTATATGTGGTGGCTATCTGTAAATAATCGAGCCTGGACCAGACAATCTAGTGATCAACAGAATGAGCGATCTGCGTAGCTGGGATTCTATAGCATGTGTCAACCAAGTCATCGACTTGACCACCCGATCCCGTTAGTAGAAAGCAAAGGCTGCTGAAGGCCAATATTCTTACCCGGACCTTCACGGGTTAGCTAATGAGGTGGGGGTGGGGTGAAATAGGCATGTGTGTGAGCGCTTTTTATTGCGCCATCTCACCCAAACCGACACGGTATGCTGAATCAAGGCCGACCCGGTCCCTCCCTGTTTTATCCCTTTCACCTAGCATAACCCAGGGTAACAACATGTAACTTTGACGTCCATTTTATAACGCAGCAAGGGATTGGCAGTAAAAAGAAGGAAAACATTTTCTAAATCACTATCCGGAATAGGCCAAATAGATATACGATTCAAAGAGGGATTATGTGTCCGTAAAACAAATGAATTTCAACCTAACTCGAAAACTAATACACATAAAATAGTAAATGAAACGCTGATTATAATCAAAACATCAGAACAAATCTGTGATGATTTTGCAGAATTTATGGTTTTGCACCTCTTTCAGCAATATTCCAACAACATCACGTCAGAGAATACCAGAAATGGGCTGTGCACATTTCACCACGTTAGGAATTGAACTCTTCGACGTGGCGAGCGAACGGATTTACAGCCAGCAGGCTATCCCACCTACCCCTTAATATAGGAGTCGAAGAGGACAACGTAAAGGCGGTTGTCCATACAAGAAGCTGCGCGTCACGTCATTTCCGACAAAATCGCCACAGCTATTTCTAAGTTTATGCCACTCCATTCAACCAGCGTTTGTCAAAACTTTTGAATCGCTAAAAATAGCGATTTTTGCTGCTTGACGTGTTAACGCATTGGGGAATCATTCTCCTCCATCTGTCTGGGATATACACGTCCTTTGGTCAAAATTTTGTTATTTCAGACGCATATGCCAAGAACACAAATAATGAGGAGTTATTGATCACTGAGGTACAGAAACATCTCTGCCTCTATGATATTGGCTGCAGACATAAAAACGGCCATTAATGCATGGACAGCAATCAGCCAAGCATGCGAGTTAACAGGTAATATTATGTTTTATTCACAGCAATTGAAACAAACCAAATCAGCCTTTTGAACTCGTGAACATTTTCAAACGCAGACATCCGTTTATAATTGTCAGTATATACGACTAGAGTGATTTGTACATTTGCAGACACCAACAAGAATGCACTTGTATACTCCTTTAAGTTGTACCACAGGGTTAGGTTAAGGTTTGGGTTAGGGTTAGGGCTAACACTAACCCTTCTTTTTCAGATTCATGTCCTTCTTCTGAAACACACTAATAAAACAAACGTAATATAACCAAGGTAACCAAATTTTGATTTTAGTACAATTTTTGTATGGATAGAAAAATATAAATCAAGTCGTCGACTTGCTGCTTAGCACAGCGCTGTCTGCGCGCTTCCAGTAGCTGGCTTGATTGCGTCTCATTGCACACGGAAGATGTGAGACGTTGCCCACGGCATCGATCACAGGGTCGACCTTCAGATCCAGACTCTATGGTGTGTTCAGAAAGCCGTGTACAACTAGAGTGAGACGTTAACTATCCAACAGAGCTATGTCAAATTAATAATCACTACAGCTGACGTGCCGTACCATGTTTTCTGAGAAACCATGTTTTCAGGGTATTCCTTTTCCCCGTAATTTCTTACGTACAGTGAGATGACAGCGCCAAAGTACTAAAATTCTACCCTAGAAGGTAAAGCTCCTTGAGAACCTTCATAAATGTAATCATAACTTTTGAAATACCGCTCGCAACTCGTCAAGCGGACCATTGTCTGTCCGAGTGAAAAGTCAAACATAAATATCACGTGACTCGAATGGAATGTTGCCGACGTAATAACAAAAATACCATGAACACCGAATTGGTCATCTCTTAAATATTCTATTTTAGCAAAATTCGTACCAGGCATGTGACCTGTGGGTTCATTTAAAATACTGCTGCGATGATACTATTCTGCGCAGACCCGACATGTTTTATTGTCCCTGCCATGGCCAACCATGCAGACAAGAAGAATGGATGTGCAAATGATTGAATGGCTAAATTTCACACAAAAGAACATTCAAATAATCAAGAAGAAAATACCAGTTCGCCGGACTTTTAATTAAAATGATATGTTGTATCTGTTGATTTCTGTGGAGAAAAATGCATCACATGCGCGTCCATACAATTTAAGGGCGTGACCCCGCGCAATAACGAGTAACCCGAAAACATGGTACGTCACTTCTAGCGCTCGTGCTTGTGGACAAGACAGGAAATGTACGTTGCATTGGAAACCAACGGAAGACAGAACATTCTAACAATAAATTTATGAAAGATGAGGTGATACGTATTTACGGAATTACAGTTTTGATAATCTACTGATACGCAATAATGTTCATGATCATCTTTTGCGTTATTACCCCGGAAACACGTTACACTATGGTAATTTATTTTGGGGGATGTCCACAGTTTGTTTTCCCACAGTAAAATCGTTCGTTTTCAGCATTTTTAAATTCGAGTACGCGTAATTATAAACTGTCTGGGGAGTTCAGAGCTGCGTGTGGCCTTCCGTTATATGATATTTCGTACGTAATCAGTCACATACAAAAGTGAAAATGGTATAATTGTCAGTAATGGGTCAGAACCTCATGGTTGACTCTTCCTAACTTCAGACATTCCCCTGTGTGCATTAGAGTGACCTCCCTTAGTTTTTATGAGGCCGGAGTCTGTCCGCTTAACTCCAAGCTCAGAAGGTAACGTCAACAGCGATCAGAACTGACGTCTGTCGTTGTGATATATATGTGAACTACAGTTTTCTGTTTTCAACATTGGCTCTATTCGATATTTATAAGAATGTTTCTTTTCAGTAGAGGCATGAGCCGAGAGCCGCGATGAGGACCTATACAGCGATGCAGGGCCATGTCTTGACTGTCTAGGACCGCATCGCGGCTCTCGGCTATAGAGGTATAGACTCATCGGGAGTAGTGCACTTTACCGCGCACTTTTTCCGATTTTTTTCGGGTGGATATACTCGCACCAAAGGTAAGCCTACCCTAACCTTTACTCACTAACCCAAGGGATCTAGAAGGAGATTGCCCAAGGGCTAAGGATCTAAAAGTGGGGTGCTCAGGGGCTAAGGATCTAGAAGGGGGGTGCCCAAGGACTAAAGATACAGCAGCGCGCTCATTAACAAGCGCTCAGCAGTCCCCGGATAGCGCGCCCGGTTAACTGCACTCTGCAGTTAATTTTGGGACAGCAGTCTGCATGAACTAAGTAAGTAACCGCTCTAGTGCATGCGGCAGTCATTTTGCAACAACGCTGTTTGCCAGAAGTCGCTTCACTGATCACCGTTGTTGACTTTCACCTGTAGAGAGGCGATGGATTTCTACAGTCAAGACTCACAATGACGGGTAGAACGTGTCAACAGTAGGACCCAATCGCGGCTGCTCAGCAGTTTCCATGTTGGTTCTAAGTAGTATTGGGAACTGGTTAAATTCCCATAATTGATGATGGGTCCAACACAATGGATAAATAAAAAATAATTGGTTAGCGTCATTTATCAAATTTTCATGATTTCGTCTGTTAATGCATTAAAAAATGAGGAAAAAACATGTTCTTTCAGACTATGGGTTTTTAGTTCAGCTAATTTTTTTCTTTCAAACTGAAATACATTTACAAATTTCACACCTTTAACGGATGACTAGTATGATAGGAACATAAATCTTCTGGAGTCTTTATGCTAAATTTTGTCATTACTTGAAATGAGCTTGTAGCGCTTATGAAATGTAAGGGAACAAGTCCACAACAAAAAAGCCCTGAAATCCTGTGTAGTTGTTCGTATTCAGCTTATTCTTAGTGGTATTGTGCAGTGGGGAAATACATGTATCCGTTACAGTGCATGCTTGTGTCATAGACTAAATCATTTCAATAAGTTTCCTTAAAACTTCATTTATTCAAACAATCTATTTGTTTCAATTTAAGTCCAAAGTGCACCGAAATTCCATCCCCTTTGTCTATGTAAATGTATTCGGCAAACATTCGGTGTATCCCCTCTTATCATAAACCCCCCTCCGGGCAGGACCCTTAATTCTCAAACGCTATCAATACATGTCAATTAACACCTCCCTAAGTCGCCTAATCTTACGCATGTACTTGTGCATGGGCCAGTGACCTTGCACAATGTGGCGTAATGTCCCTGTGTATAAAAACCTGGCTGATATGGTCAGTGGAGAGACCAACCAGTCGAGGAGACCATCCGGTGAGACCATCCAGTGAGACCATCCAGCGAGACCATCCAGCGAGACCAACCGGCAAGACCAACCATGGAGACTAGATCACCGACAGAAGTGGACGGACTGTGCGTCTAGTCGGAGTGTCGGCCAAGGCCGTCGCCCCACCTACGACTACGTCGACGATGAAGAATCGCCGTCGGACTTCTAATATGTGTGTAAGTGACAGAGCGAGTCTCCACATCGGGATCATTGGCCATTCAGTCCTGATGTGCGTTCTGTCACATGTTTACCACTGTATTTACCATTTTGACCATCCTTCGACCAAACAGTAATAAAATATGGCTGCTGCTGTCTTCATCTCTAACACCGACTCATGTCCTCCCTGTCTCTTGTCCACCATCCTAAACTACCACCTGAGAGCGACCACGACGGACGCTCTTGGACAGATGGTGGAGAAGTATCCGGGTAGCGTGAGTTTGCTGTGACTCACGCACGATTCCCCTACCCTAACTCACAGCAAAGCAACCGGTGGTTTAGAAATGGTGGTTGACAAGAGCAGCGTCAACGTCGGGCGCTATCTTGGCGGAAGAACGAAGACATCAGACAGTCAGCCGACCTTTCATCAACGAGAGTGCAGCCCATAACCAGCAACCCTCTCTAAATCATCGAAAGCAGCAAGACGCAGCAAGCCCATGTGTGAGTACAACAAATATCAACGTCATCCGTCAAGATCAAGTCAGCGAGTTTCAAGTATCTGCAGCAAGTACTCCATAATATGTGTGTGACAATACATGTGAACGTTTGTTCGAACTATCTCAGAGTTTTATAGTGACTGTATATGTTTCCCTCGGACATTCTTGTACATGTCAGGTATGTCAATCTTCTCCAGCCATTGTTTCATATGTATTTATATGTGTCATATTTTTCATCTACTGAGTACTTATTGCTATCTGTATGTGATGTTATGAGGCGTACATCTTTATTAGATTAAGTTTTTGAAGTCGGTTAGGCTCTTACTTTACTACATATCCTTGCATATACACATTTAATGCAGATCAACGCTATCTGCGGGTTCCGAGTCGTCCCACTCAAATCAGACTCCCGGTTTCAAGGATTTTTCTAGCAATTTGTTCCTCTATAACTATTACTATGGACAATAGCTTATAACGAGCTATGCAATACTGTAATTACTCTTCGTGAAAACGTCTAAATCTTTTTATGTGGTAAAAGCAGTCGTAGAAGTATAATAAGCTATGTCTCTCCAAGCTTATTTGATGGAGACTGTTTATCCAGTCTACATCCTACTTCTTCGTTTTGCCAACGTGTTTGTGCTTAGTTATGATACCGGCGAAAATTTAGTATCCATGTGCATAATACTTTCTATGGTAACTGGCACACAATATACAATTCGCTAAAATATCTTTGAGGCAATTTCACTTGAATTAATTTTTCATCAACTTTCGGTTTAGACTTTTGAAGTTGGTTAGGTTTATTTTTTTTCTCATGCCAATTCTACTTTAGTGCAGATCACATCTACATCTGCTAGCCTTGTCGAGTCTAGGCTCACCAATATAAGACTCCCAATTTCAAAGATCTTACTGTTGTCATGAAAATATTACATTCAAATGCAAACGACGACGCATTACGCACATTCTGTTTTTGTTCCTGTAAGTCATATGTGTACTTATCAGTCAGGTATTCCGACTGTATGGGCGACCGCGAGCAGGAGTTTGCCGCTCCGTGGAAACGTCCAATGTTTTATTTGTACGAGCTGGATAGCCGCTCACCTGTGTTTTTGTTAACAGCTGGAATCTCCGCTCACTTGTATTTTGTGTGTACACGTCCGATATTGTTCTTGTTTTGTTTCGCCTGACCATTGTTGACAATTCGATTCATGTATTACCTTTGACGTTCCCTTATATGCCATTACGATTATGTAACTTATGATCGATGCCTGTACTAGATATTGTCAACGCGTCAACGTTTCATGCAGTTTACCGTATGCTTGTACATCCAATATTGTCATTATTTTCAAAAGGTGCTTTTGAGGACAAAAGCTCCACGACGTTCAGGGGTGTTGTCATAGACTAAATCATTTCAATAAGTTTCCTTAAAACTTCATTTATTCAAACAATCTATTTGTTTCAATTTAAGTCCAAAGTGCACCGAAATTCCATCCCCTTTGTCTATGTAAATGTATTCGGCAAACATTCGGTGTATCCCCTCTTATCATAAACCCCCCTCCGGGCAGGACCCTTAATTCTCAAACGCTATCAATACATGTCAATTAACACCTCCCTAAGTCGCCTAATCTTACGCATGTACTTGTGCATGGGCCAGTGACCTTGCACAATGTGGCGTAATGTCCCTGTGTATAAAAACCTGGCTGATATGGTCAGTGGAGAGACCAACCAGTCGAGGAGACCATCCGGTGAGACCATCCAGTGAGACCATCCAGCGAGACCATCCAGCGAGACCAACCGGCAAGACCAACCATGGAGACTAGATCACCGACAGAAGTGGACGGACTGTGCGTCTAGTCGGAGTGTCGGCCAAGGCCGTCGCCCCACCTACGACTACGTCGACGATGAAGAATCGCCGTCGGACTTCTAATATGTGTGTAAGTGACAGAGCGAGTCTCCACATCGGGATCATTGGCCATTCAGTCCTGATGTGCGTTCTGTCACATGTTTACCACTGTATTTACCATTTTGACCATCCTTCGACCAAACAGTAATAAAATATGGCTGCTGCTGTCTTCATCTCTAACACCGACTCATGTCCTCCCTGTCTCTTGTCCACCATCCTAAACTACCACCTGAGAGCGACCACGACGGACGCTCTTGGACACTTGTTTGTTAGATGAATCAAACACATGTACTACAACACTATGACACTTCCGACCAAGAAAAAGACATAAAGCAGAATGATCTTGTCGAAGGATATACATGTCTGTATTTTGATTTTAGCCGGGGTTTGTGTCGAGGTCTGTAGTAACCATTAGCACCAGTAGCACCATCATCCTTACTGTAACACACATCTTTTACTGAATACTGAATGGTACAAAACCATTATATGATGAAATGTTTTGCTGAACCAGAGTGCATGATGTAATGTTAAGTTATTGCTGAATCAGAGTGCGTGGTGTAATTCTAAGTCATTGCTGAATCATAGTACATTGTGGAATGCTGTGCCAGAGTGCATGGTGTAACAGAGGTGTTCCTCAATAGTATCAAAAGGCGAATTTATTCCGGAGCTGGTGTTTGGGATATGGAGATCCCCAGTTGACCGCCAGTCCAGGTAATGTACTAAAAAAGACCCTGAATGATAAAATATACCTACATAAATACATGTCTTTCATATATGCAGTACATGTCATGTTATGCATTCAGTAACATGAACACCGTACTATTGATATGTCTAATAACTGCTAATTAATCATACAGATTTAAGACACGTACTTTGATCTTCACTCACATAAATGATGATTATAATTACAAATATTTGCAATCGCAGCTTAATAATGTGATCTATATACCTATATAAACAAAATACTGCCTAAACATACTGCTTGTATATATATAGATATACTTCATGAATAGCATCAGCGTTCACGTAAATAGTTAACTTAATGACTATAATACACACACACAAGATATGCATATAGAAATTAAACCTTATAGTAAACATGTATGATACACATTACAGTATCATGCCAATCATAGAATAGCTAATACATATACCGACTATACACACACACATATATATATGTACATTTATGTGTATGATACACATTATAGCATCATGGTATAAAATACATTACTGCTGGAATAACCGCCTATCAGTATACTAGTGTACAAAATACGTAATATATTTGGTCTAAAATACTAAGTATGCATATATTTACAAACACTTAACATTTGCTAGATATGATGAAACAATAATCCTTGAAACATGTAATCTAATATACTAAATCCTATTACCCCTACTGTTATTTGATATAAAAAGATCTAACTTAACTTACCCCGTAATGTGCTGGTGTTGTGCTCAGATAAAAATGTGGACTGCCACAAGTGAAAGGAAGTACAAAGGGTTAAACATAACAAGAAGGTGAAATCCATCAAACAATAGAAACCTTGTCAACAGGCCAGTGCAGAGATTGGACCTGACACAAATTACTTAACAATAAACCCCAAGCTACCTGCTGCAACTAGCTTACTAGTGAGTTAATGAATCAGTGCAAATGTTAGTGTTAACACAGACCTCTTTAGAAATGTTACATTCTCCTCTCACAAGGAAAATATCGTCTCGATATTTACAGTCAGTCTATGGAGCCAGCCACAAGATCTAGCATGGCCCTGTTTAACATTTTAAAATGACATTTATTTACACACTGTTACACATGGTGTGCCGCTAAGCCATTGCTGAAGCAGAGTGCACGATGTTCCGCTAAGCCAGAGTGCCTCACTGCATGGTGTTTCACAAAATAATTTCAAGAGGTTCCATAGTTACACAAAGTCGTTACTTACGTAAAAATGTGGTGTTATACTAAGCTATTAGTAAGTTGGAATGTGTGGTGTCATAACAAATAAAAATTATCACTTTGCCAAAATGTCTCATGTTATACCAATTTATCATGCTTAAGTGTGCAGCCCCATCTACACATTTTAATACCTACAAATGGTGACCAGTCAAGCAGCCCACCATTTAATTAATCATGAAATTGATTGCTAGTCTTTAAGGGTCTTGATCTTTGTTGTTACTTCAGCCATTCTTAGTTATCCAGTGACGATCCAGGGTAGAATAGGTGTTCAGCAACCCATGCTTGCCACAGAAAGCGCCTACGCTTGTCGCAAGAGCGAATAACAGGACTGGGTGGGCAGGTTCGTTGACTTCCTTGTCACATGCCATATGCTTCCCAAGTGCACATATTGATGCTCATGCTTGATCATTGGATTGCTTGGTCCAGACGAGATTATTTACATACTGTCACTGCACAGATGGAATACTGCTGAGTGAGGCGTATTTGTATAAGTTAACTCACTTACTTGCTTATTCTCAGTTATCAGAAATATGTTTCAGATTCAAGATGTACGTGAAGATCATAGTCATCAGCTTGCTTGTGTTGCTGTTTCAACATTGTGTCAAGTTATAGTGAGTATTTCTTTTTTATCTTTCAGCAACATATTACCTTTATGAATATGGTAACCATGTCCTCCAAGGTCCCGAGTTTCCTCTTGTTTTATTTTAGTGGCAATGACACTGTGTAATAAGTTCTTGACTCTTGAAGGGCACATTTCAGAATCCTTTAATTAGCATCAATACTTGTAATGATGCCTATTAAATGTAACCATATGTATACACATTGAACATGATGAAAATACAGGCATACTCCTGCCACGATATACCATGCTGACATGAAAGTATGGAGTGAATGAGTTTAGTTTTTCGCTGCACTCAGCAATATTCCAGCTACATGGTGGATGTCTGTAAATAGTTGAGTCTGGTCCAGACAGTCCAGTGATCATCAGCATGAGCATCGATCTGCGCAATTGGGAACCCATGACATGAGTCAACCAAGTCAGTGAGCCTGACCACCCACTCTCGTCAGTCGCCTCTTATGACAAGCATAGTTGCTTGTTATGGCAAGCATCGGTTGCTGAGGGCCTATTCTACCCCTGACTTTCACATGTCACAAAGTATGGAAGGTGCATTGTTACGGTATTTGCCTGTATTAATAAGGAGGACAACTATCTGATGTACGACAGGGGCTTTGGTGCTGAGGTTGGTTGGGATGTAAATCTGATAAATTCATTAGAACAACCTGTCTTCCAACTGCCGAACGTTTCAAACATGATAACCCGGAGATGGATTCCCAAGGATTTAGAAAATATTGCCGCCTGAACACATGAAAATTAAGAATGGATGTAAGTAATATTAACTACAAGTACCACATAGGTAAAAGTCTCATAATAATGGAAGAATTGAAACTGATTAGACTGAAGAACGTACTGACAATTTATTGATACATAGGTCTAACTAAAATAGACAGACAGACAGACAGGTTTACTTCGTAGATATGGCCATGAGGCCAATAGTACAAAATGACATCTTGTGTTAAATTACTGGACAAGATTTTATTTACAAAAATTGCAAGACGGAGTATAATGTTATGCTTCTTAGCATTTAGAAGATGTATAAATTTATGTATATCCGGGTTCATGGAATAGATATTTGGTATATAGTGGTTTTTTTCTGCTGCATAAAGAGGACATTTCATCAGCACCTGATACTCATCCTCTGGTGTATATTTGCAATAGTCACACATGGCTAAACTCAGGTCAGTGTCTTTAGATCTTCTATACCCAACTACTTTCAGATTAGTGGAGCCGCATCTAAATTTTGTTAAAGCTCTGCGCAGATGTTGAGAAGAGAGTGCAGTCAAATACGGTTCTGGAGCAATGTCTAATTTGAAAGTAGAGTACATGTGCAGTGATTTGGAGTCCCTTATATCCTGTGCCCATTCCTGGTAGTATATGTCTTTACAACGTTGTTTGAAAATATTTAGAAACAGTTCACAATTCCCAACGTTTTTGGTATAGCCATACATAAGCAAAGCCATGTTGAAATAGTACTGACCGTACTGCCGAAGCCCAGTTGTCATCCCCGTTATCGTTTAAACGTTTAAGCATATCGTACACGCGACGCGAGTAACGTGAATCCGGTTGCCGAAGCAAACGTACCCAAAATGAAACAACTCGTGACATGTAGTTTATACGCAGAGGATGTCTCCCACATTCGGCTAAAGCCGCCTTGTTCGGTATATGATAACCCACGTGTAGTACGTTTTTACAGAATTTTGAGTGTACTTTTTCTATTTCATGGCGGATAACAGTTCCCCAAATTTCTGCTCTATACAATAATATAGGTTGGATTTTACAATCAAAGATTTTGAAGAGAATATCAAACGGTATTCTTTTGTATCTGTACATGAATTTCTTAATAGGAAACAATGCTTTCTCTGCTTGCTTACATAAAACATCGCAAGCTTTTGTGAATACATTTCTCCAAGACAACGTTAATCCCAGATACTTATAATAGGAGACAGTTTCTAGTTTCTCTGTTCCAATTGACCATTTTTCTGTTTTAGCTATTCTGCCACCTTTTTTGAAGACTATAACTTTTGTCTTATTTGTGTTAATTTCCAGTCCCCATTTAGTACAATACTGTTCTAGGACGTCAATCATTTTCTGCAGGTTCACAACGCTGTCACCAAATATAGCTACATCATCCGCAAACAGAAGGATTGATAGTGCATTTATGGTCTCATCAATAAAAGCTCCGCTGTACTCGCTATTTATGATGTCGTTGACTAATTCACCAATGTACATAATAAATAGAATTGGTGATAAGATACATCCTTGTCGTACTCCAGTCGTTGGGTTAAATATTTCAGACATACTGTACTTCGTACATCTAACAGCTGCTTTTGTGCGAGTATACATAGAATGTAAAAGAGAGCTAATTTTACCATGTAATCCATTATTGAGGGGTATGTATAAAAGCTTATTTCTGTCAACGGTGTCGAAGGCTTTCTTAAAGTCAACGAAAATACAATAAAATTGTCCGCGTTTTTTCCTTATATACTTATGGACAATCCCATTTAATACGAATATTTGGTCAATGGTACTGTAGTCTTCTCTAAAGCCTGTTTGAGATTCGGAGATTATGTCCTGTGTTGCAGCCCAGAGTTTTATACGAGTGTCTAGTATACTTGTGAATACTTTGCTAAGTATATCAAGTAGGGCAATGCCCCTGTAGTTATTGGGATCCTGTCTATCCCCCGCTTTGTGTAACGGAACGATAAGACCAAGGTTGCAAGAATCTGGAAAATTGCCAGTGTTGAGAATCTCGTTGAAAAGACGTTTATAGAAAGGTAATAATATCGAACAGGTTTCCTTGATGGCCTCCTTTGGAATACCATCGGCCCCAGGAGATTTACCATTTAGTTTCTTAACTGCATTCAAAATTTCATCATTTGAGATCAAACTAAACTAAAATAGTGTTCGGACTGTCGTTGTGAAAGACCGTTTTGCCTTTTTGTCCCCCTTTTTGATTCATACTGGAGACTCACTGACTTTAAAAAGCAGAGAACATCATAGTTTCATAGTTTTTTATGCTTGTAGCAAAATCATGTTCATATGCTTTAGTGCTTCGGATCGCCATTATTTCTTAATGAACATCTCAGGGCTTGACAAATGTAGAGTTCTCCATGAACGAATAATGATCATAGTGAACTTCTTACATTAATGCAGTGTTGTTTATGTTGTTTATCTTTTGCTCATGTTGTTTGTTTCAGTTTCATGTGGGGCTTTACCAAGCATTTATTCAATCATTACCCAGGGCGTTGTCATCAAGTTGAAGGAATGGGTAAGGATTAATAATTACCCATGGGGTATTTTCTTTACTCTGTCAGTTATCTTTTCACCCACAAGCTGATGCACTTTCCCTGTTATTTGTAGGTTTTGGATCTGAAAACATGCACATGTTGCCAAATGGGATGACATTCATTACATCAGTAAGTTTGTAAGTAGTCGTAAGTATACAACTTACAGGTATATGTATATATCTTTACATTCTCAACCTTGAATATCTTGCACATCAGACAAAAGCATTCATTACAATGTAAAATGTATATTTCATGTTGATGAGTTCATGAACTGATTACCCCATACGTGCTTAGAATTAAAAGTTTGTCAAAAATGATAATCACGTGAACACATGACAGCCATTTCTGATTTTCACTTTGCAAAAAGAAGGTAACTTGTTTGAGAAACAAAATGCCTGTTTCCCCCAAAAATGCATGCATCGTGCTTAAGGTAAAAGATAATTTCAATAATAGTTTTGTTTTTAAATTGAAAAGTACTAAACAAAATCATAATTGTTTTTATCTGAAAGAGTTCATATCATACAACCTATATTGGCAAAATATATTGGATGGGGCTAAACTTTTTATTCTTTTATTCAAGCATAGAACGGTGACTTGTATTTAACTGAAAACAGGAGAGAAAGTGATATCAATATTTACTTATGCTTTACTGCATTATGATTACAGTGTAACAATAAAAGTAACCTCTTAATTTAATAATAATAATAATCTTTGAAAGGAATTGCCTGCCAAGGGCAGTTAGTTTGAAATCCTAGATTAATGCCTGACTTTCACCTAGAACATGAAGACACTGCCAGGATAGCATGTTCTACCTCTGCCAGGAATTACAGGGAATTATGTATTCTTTGCATTTGGCAAAGTTTTTGCCTTACGCAGGAAATTTCTGAACTTGCGTAGAAGTTTCTGGATATTTTCCCCCTTTTCTCGGTTTATTCTTTAATGTTTTGGATAGTTATCAGGAGGGGGTCTTTAAGCATGTGCCTCTTTTGTAAAGTATTTCGCTTGCTTATTAATCTTTAATGTATTTTATGTTTGTAGGGATTTAGGTTAAATGAAAACCCATCAAACTATGAAACGTTTTATAAACAAAACAACATCAAAGGGAGGATTTACTTGTTCAATATGAAGAACCCGAAGAAGGTAGTGCAGGAGTTGAAGCTGACATCCACGGAGGACTTTGACAAGGACAGGCTTCAACCTCACGGTATCAGTGCTTGGGAGGACAAGGGTACAGGTGAGTTTAGAGTGTCGTGTTGATGTACAGATATGAACTCCAGCTTCATGGCATGAAGACAAGAGATCTTGTGTGATTTATGTGTTTTGTTCTATAATGACCAACATGAACCCCAAACTAAATTGGCTTGTGTATGGTTCGTTATTGTGACCGTACTCAGCATTAATGGTAGATGATGACTATTTTTACGTATACTATTATTTAGCTGTTGCCACTGTCCGGCCTTTACTCTAATAGTCACATGACTTCCATGTTCAGTACTTCAGTATTTATTAACATGAATCTCTGTTCAGTAATGATCAACATGAATCCCTGTTCTGTGAGGATCAAACCAAATCCCTGTTCTATAATGAACGACATGAACCCCTGTTCTATACTAATCAACATAAATCCCTTTTCTATGATCAAACTGAATACCTGTTCTATAATGATTGACATAAATCCCTGTTCAGTAATAAACAACATGTATCCCATTTCAGTAATGACCATGATCAAGTCTGGTTGAAACCATTCAGACTTAGTTTCAAAAGGGAGTGAAGGCCTTTGCTTCCTGAGCACAATTCAAAAACCATATGATATCTTTCAGCATAACTTGCAACTTCCAGATATATGAGGCAGATCATGAAGTAGTACCTCTTGATGTTTACAGATATTTGGCGTTTATGTTTTTCATTATTTCCATGGAAACGATTCGAGCTTAGTCTAAAAAAAACATCAAGAACCAGTGCTCCAGATAAGACGCATATTGGCTTATTTTACTCAATAAAAATCGCATTTACTCTATTAGTTACAATTCTGGGAGTACAAATATGCATAAGAATCACTTAAATAAAAGGTTTAAACCCAATAGGTCTATAATACCCTGCATACTTTACTGAGCTAACTAAATTGGCTTGTGTATTCTACGAGGGATGATTGATGAGTTTTGAGCCTACCACTGAAGGAGTGTGGTACAGTAAAAGTTGGTATGCTGATTGAGCAACCAAGTAGAGCCACAAACACAAAAGGTGGAAGTATTTGACGTATTATTTAAGAGAGAGCAAGGTATAGACTGCAGAGGGGCACCTGGTGACTACAAATGGAATAACAAGAGAAACGAGCTGTTATCAAGTACCTTTGGAAGAAAGGCTTGCTACCAACTGAGATTTTTGAGGATATGTCATGTACACTAGGGGACGATGCCCCATCATATGCAACAGTAAAAAGATGGGTGGCAGAATTCAAACGTGGGCGAAGATGAACCCCGTCCTGGCCCAAGTGTTGTGTCCTCAATGACAGAAATGGTCCAGCGAATCCTGGATATAGTTATGGATGACCGAAGGGTGACACAGCGACAGATAGCCAACTTAGTGGACATCTCTCAGGAGTGAGTGCATTTCATTCTGACTAATATTTTAGGAATTCACAAGGTTTCTGCTCGATGGGTCCCCAAACTATTATCAGCGGATCAGAAGCACGAGAGCAGCTCTCCAGGGAGAATCTCAAGCTCTTTGAAGGTGATCCAGAGACTTTTCTCAAACTATTTGTTACCATGGATGAAACATGGGTCTTTAAGCCTGAATCAAAACAATGGAAACATGTCACATCTCCTACTCCAAAGAAGGCAAAGTGAGTTCCTTCAGCTGGGAAAATCATGGTTTCTGGTTTTTTTTGTTTTTGTTCTGTTTGTTTTTGTTTTTGTTTTTTTGTTTTTGTTTTTTGGAAGAGGGGGGGGGGGGGGGTCTGAAGGCGTAATCATGGTGGACTGGCTTCCCAAAGGTCCCACTATCCCCGGGGCTTACAATGTGGAACTCTTGAAACAGTTCCGAGAGAAAATCAAAGCTACACAACGTGGAAAGTTGACAAAACGAGTGCTTTATCACCATGACCATGCTCCACATCACACGTCAATGACTGCAATGGCAAACATCCATGAAAAGGGCTTTGAACTTCTTCCACATCCGCCCTTTTCACCTGATTTGGCCCCGTCGGACTATCATCTGGTCCCTCAGCTGAAAAGACTTTTAGCGGGATCTCATTTCCAGTCCGATGATGACGTCATTGGAGCCGTAACCAACTTTTTCCCTAGCAAAGAAGTTCACTATAAAAGTGGCATAATGGCACTTCAGCATCGCTGGCAAAAGTGTGTAGACATCAAAGGTGATTATGTTGAGAAATAAACAGGTTACGTATCAAACGGATTATTTTTTAACTTTGTTAGGCTCAAAACACATCAATCACACCCCCCCTCCCCCCGTAAAACAGCATTAACTAATGGTAGATGATGACTATATGTAAGTATACAACTATTATGTAGCCTTTGCCCGGGGTTTACTCTCATAGTCACATGTTCAGTACTTCCATGTTCAGTACTTAGAAAAGGCGATATGACGATTATTAAAAACTTTTAGTCTGTTGATATGTATTTATGTTGATGTGTTTAGTTAATTAACCAATAAGGATAAGAAACTCTGTGTGAAAGTACTCAATTCTTTTAACTAGTGAGAGTATACAAAATGCTAGTTACTTCTCAAAAAGTTCAATTACTCTCACATGGGAGTAAATACCCAACTGCTTGAAAAATTATCTGGAACTCTGAGGAACTGTCAAATGATTTGATATTTCAAATATGTGACAGCCACGTGGGAATGTCATGTTCTGTAATGCAGCACCTAGAAGTAGCAGAACAGGGAATCATTTAACACTACAGATGGTAATTTTTATTATTCCCTTCCCCCAGCATGTAGTGTAGGGGATATAGTCAACACTTCATCCATCTGTCCGTCCCTCTTTCTGTCTATAATCATTTTGTATCTGGAATATAACTCAAGACCGTTCAGGGGAATTTGTCACCATCTGATGACAATATCTGTAACATGCAACGTACGAAATTGATATTCATGACAAAAATTAACTGCAGTGCATATCCGTACGATGTTGCCGGCAAAACATCAAACTGATTTCCTTTCAGGCACAGTGTACCTATTTGTTGTCAACCACGAAAAGGACGGCCAGGAGAAGATTGAGAAATTTCAGGTTTCATTTGAGAAACTTGCACTGCAGCATGTGAAATCCTACTATGGTGATCCGACTCTGAAACAGTAAGTAGAATTTTCTGAACACATGGGACATTTTAATTGTCATCAGGTAACTATGGCTACCAAAAACTTCCCTTGTTGATTATGTTATTACTGGTATCAATTTCAGATGTATTATCTGGAAGCAATTTATATCTGTGGCTGTATACCTGACAGTTTAGACACGTGCAATACTTATCAGAGTTTCACCACATGCGAAGACATTTTACCTATGCCATTGTTACTGAACATGACAGGTCTCACTAGAGTTTGTTAGAACAGATCATGGTAGGGCACACCTCTTGTGCTTGAATATATTGTGGTAGAGTGCATATGTAGTCATGAATACATCTTGGTAGAGCACACCTCATAGAGCCTGATTATATTGTGGTATAGGACATCTGTAGTCATGAATATGTCTTGGTAGGGCACACCTGCAGTGCTTGAGTACACTGTGGTAGAGCACATCTGTAGTCATGAATACATCTTGGTAGATCAAACTTGTAGTGCATGAGTAGATTATGGTAGAGCGCATTTGTAGTCATGAATACATCTTGGTAGGGTACACCTGCAGTGCTTGAGTACACTGTGGTAGAGCACATATGTAGCTGTGAATACATCTTGGTAGGGCACACCTGTAGTGCTTGAGTAGATTGTGGCAGAGCACATCTGTAGTTGTGAATGTATCTTGGCAAGGCGTACCTGTAGTGCTTGAAATGACTGTGGTAGATCACACCTGTAGTGTTTCAATAGATCATGGTAAGCACATCTGTATACTACATTTTGGTAGGGTAAGCTTGTAGTGCTTGAAACGATTGTGGTAGAGTACACATCTAGTGCTTGAATAGATCATGGTAGAGCACATCTGTAGTGCTGGAATAGATTATGGTGGAGCATACCTGTTCTGATTCAGTCGATTGTGGTAGAGTACACTCTAGTAATGATTCATGATAGAGCAAATCTGTAGTGCTTGAATACATCTTGGCAGAGCACTCCTGTAGTGTTTCAATAGAAGAGGACAGAACACACATGTATTGTACGACTAACCACTAGACCATGTAGTCCCTTGGGTACCCAGGTACGCAGTACCCACCAACCCAAATACCCCAGACCTTGTGACTGAGTATAGCTAAATTCCAGTGATATCGCATAAGACAAAACCAGTATTGGGCTTCACACATTGTTCCTACAAGGGGAATCGAACCTTGGGTCTTCAGGATGACGAGCAAACGTCTTAACCACTAGGCTACCCTAACCCCATTCAAAGTCACCGAAACAATGTCAAATATATTGATCTTCTTCTAGGCTAAATGATGTTGTGGCCACGAGTGAAGACAGTTTCTACTTCACCAACTACCTGACAAGTGGCAGCTACTTAATGGGAATGTTTGAAACCCTTGCCTTGATGCCCTGGTCAGATGTGGGCTACTTTGATGGTACAGCATATCGTATAGTGGCTGGTGGAATCACTATGGCTAATGGTGTACAGTTGTCCAGAGATGGAAGGTGAGGATGCCTTTGTTGTTAGATGAATCTTACAATTATATCTCCCCACTCCAAATGGTCGGGAGACATATTGATTTTGTTTGAGTTTCCCTTGGTGTTGGCATTCTGTTGTTTCCATACCAATGATTTTGACCTTGTTGTTTTGAAGTTTCCGGATCAAATTTCTGACACTGTTTGGCCCATCATCACCAAATTTGGTATACTACATCTCTATATCATGTAAATGTGCCTGTTTTTTTTCAGCTTTATTGTTTCGTGTTTCCAAGGCAACAATTTGGACTTTTACTTCTTTTAGGGTAAAATTCATTTCCGGAGCATAAGAAACTAGTTGACTCATCTTCACCACATTTGCTATACTAATACAAATAAAAGTTAAGACACCATGACAATTTTCTGTATATTTTTATACAATTCTTTATCTTATTTTCATACTTAGATATTTTGAATTTTTTCTTATCCTGACTCAAGCTTAATTGCTTGTCTCCTCTTCCCTGGCGAAGGTAGTGGAAATACCTGAAATCCCTTGAAGGGCCCTTCTAAAAGAAGCGGACGTAAAATACACTCATCCATGTGTAGCCTCCCCTTTTCAGCTTGACCATGCTTGTCACTTTCAGGTTATCGCCCGACGAGGGTGGCTGGAGTTACCTGGGGTCTCCACTACGGCGATAAGTTTTTCAACTATTTCGGTCCTTTAACTATATTAATGTCGTATGCGATATTTGGTTTATGTATTATATCTATCACAATTTGGTTATTTGTGATTATTGTGTGTTGATATAGCACGTATTTCGTCAAACGAGACTTAGTCTCAGCTGATGCAATCGTGTTTACAGTGTAGATTACGGCTGTCAGTGGTTGACCCGCTCTTAGTTTCTCCGTCGTGTAAGCCCTTATGTTCTTCCACTATTGCTGTGAATTTTGCAGAAATTTATCTGTTTCAGAATTCATTGTATACATTCGTTCTTTTCACAGGCGTGCAAGGGACAGGCAACGTCGACTTTACATTAGTCATGTCTAATCGGGTGATTTAGCTTCGGGTAACCGTTTTTTTCTTCGACGCAGAATTTCAACCGAGATAGACATCTCCGTCAGACAACGCAAACTTCGTCAGCAGCCTCGGTCATCTCAGCAGACATCTCTACGAGTCAACGGTCACTGCATTCATTGCAGCCGTTCGACGAAGATGCCTTCATGGAACATGAGCTTGTAAAGGTCATGATGAGGAAGAACGAAGACTGCAATCTTCAACTACGTCAACTGCTGCTCCGAGTGAACACTCAACTAGATCTGCACTCACTCCAGAGGATGAAGAAGATGCGTATACACGCACCGGTTCAGGAAGATCGTCACCGTCGGACTTATCATCCCATCGCAGTTCGGAGGGAGTTCCTCCTACGTCGAGTGAGTGCACCCGCATGGGCATCAGACGCTCTCAGCATCTCGTGGGAAGGACTAAATGCATTCGCTTTTCCCCCTCCAGTGCTTCTACCAAAAGTCATCGAGGAAATCAGATAGTTGCCAGGTGAACCAGACAGACAGTTCCTCATACTGACGTTGTCTTCAATCCTTGGACCTCATGATACGCAGAACTTATCATTATGGCCAGTCAGAGCATTTCGGATATAAATCGCAAGTCTAGAAGACAACGTTTTAAGCGCCTGTTCATCCTTAAATCTACTGAGATGCCTATGTAAGTATTCCGCAACACTGTCTCAGTGTAGATCAGAGCTTTTTTACGGAGAGCCTACAAAGGAGGATTGGAACCTCAGCGAGCCTCCAACCCACATGAAGTCAGAGCCTTGGTGTCTACATTAGCGCTACATCTGAATTGCTCGCTATCAACTATAATGGAGGGCTGCTTTTGGAAGTCAAACACGGTGTTTGTCAACCATTACCTACGAGACATAGTCACAGAGGGCGTCACTAACGACTCCCCGGAGGCGCTGAGCTCACTCGCCCATTTGATCACGTGACTTGTGGAAACCAGATGCTCTGCAATGTATAATGGTGGAGAGTCCATGCACACGTCTTGAACAAACTAGCATGAGTGATTATGACCCTGTACTCGTAATGAAGATACTTGTACAAGAAGAAGGGTCACGACAAGTCTTGGTGGGAATATCTTGACATTCAGTTGCATTAGACACTAGCAGAATGCTAGTTATTTGGGATATCATCACGTTCCAGTCAACGAGGGGGAGGGGGGGGGGGGGGGGGGGGGGGAGGATTATTGGACGTAATTTTGACAGCCATCAGAATCCAGCGTGGCCTGATCCACCGCCGTTTCCGTCGGATTCTGTATGCAATTAAACATCACCGTTTGTGCGGGAAAGGGGAGGCTACACCCGTGTGAGTGTATTTTACGTCCGCTTCTTTTAGAAGGGAACTCCGAGGGATTTCAGGTATTTCCACTACCTTCCCCAGGGAAGAGGAGATAAACTATTAAGCACAAGTCAGGATAAGTATAAAATATCAATTTTATTCAGAAAATTACATAATTGAATGAATTAAATTAATTGTTTAAGGTCTCAACATTGAGTTTGGGGAAGAGGGAGACATATGTTTTTACGAATAAAAACTCTTTCTAGTTTTAAAATGCTAAAATTAACCTCGGGATAAAGAGGGACCTGGCTCTTGCTCTTTCTGGGAGGCTTCTTATTTTGAGCTTTGTTATTTCTATTTTGTTACGTCAGTCATCCATGTTCCTCCTATTGTCGCAGATATGTCTATGTTGCTGCCAGTATGGGATATGAGTTGTGGATCTACGAGAGAAGAAACAATAACTCTATACACTTGAAAGAGGTAAGTTTGACCATAGGATTTGTTAAGACAAAATACTTAAAGGTCACATGCAACGTAAAACACAACTTTGCAGATTCTGGTTCCTTTCGGTATGCACTTACGGAAACAAATCATAAAAAATGCCAATTCAACCTATAATGTTGAAAAATAAACGCGATGAAAAAAAAGCCCGCGAAATCAAAGTTCAAACGTTTCACTAAATTCCCCCCAGCGCTGGGGGAAAAACTGGTTTCAACAGCAGTGCTACGCTGCGTCCATAACGCATGCGCAGTGAATAGGTTCGCGGAGCTTGAAACAGTATGCATGGCCAGCGTCTGAGGTCGTGAGCAGTAGTCTAATCTTGGTTGTGTACACAAACAAGTAAATAATCTACTTATTACGTAAAACAACTTGCTGATTGTGGTAAGCAGTCTCTGTCACAGAGAAAGCTGAGTGTCTGGTTTATTCACACCTATATGTCTGTCTGCTTATCTGCTAAAGACAACATGCAATACACAGCTTCAATCATTGACCACGTGCAATTTGAACTTAACACCTATCAGACTATACGACATAAAGAAAATAAGTTGATTTATGACTCGTGCACCCGAGTCCCGTGTCTGCCACATTATGTAATTAGGCACGTGTGATACACATGACATGTTTTTATGTCTGTGGGATGCAAACAAACTACATTCATTTTTTCGGATGACTGGATCTGACGGAAACTGGTGCAAACTCTTGTCAGTTTCAAGTCCTGCTTTGTACTTGGACGAATGACAGATTCCAGCCACGCAGTAGTTTACCATTTCTACTGACATGATTTTTGATTGGATCGAGCGCAAATTCAGAGAACATGTATGTTCCAAACCCAACATCTCTATATACATTCTTCATGGATAACGACTTCTTTTCGTGTATATGATTTTGTTTGCCAACAGTATATGAATCCATACTGAAACGACGCATCAAGTACACAAAAAGAAGTTGTTATCCATAAAGAATCTTACTTTCTTGTGACTGGCTATACTTCTAGACTGCCCATCACACAGATCATCTTTCTGTACACACAATGAACCCTCAGCATATCAGCAAATGAAAGAGCCAATCGGAAGCCGTCGTTACACATGAGTGCACAGCCACCCGCTATGACTGGGTTCGGTCTCCCGAGGGCTTCGTTTCGGGGGAAGTAAGCCCAAGTACAAAATATTGCACTTTTGAATCGCGATTGTACGCTTTTAATGGTGTTTATTTGCTTTTTTAAAAGCAGCAATGTATATTATATGTCATGAATAAGTGATAAATGTGTTTTAATTATGTTTTTTTTTGGGTTGCATTTGACCTTTAACTTGTACTCAGATATCTGCCTTGCATTGCATAGAACAGCAAGTGTTAAACAGCTGGCAGTGTCTTTATTAGGCAAAGAATATTGATTAAGGAATGATCCAAGGGTTCTGTTCCCCAGAACAATCATCACGCTGTGATATGGTAAGTCTGTGTTTATGATCTCCATAGTGCTACGAATGGACCCCATATGTGAAAGAAGCTATTGGAATTTGATTGGTCAAATGTATGGATCCACCTGTCATGTACCCATAAAGATCCAGGTTAGAAATGACTAAACCATGCTTGTTATGAGAGGAGATTATTGGGATGGGATGGTCAGACTTGCTGACTTGGTTGGCATGTCATTGGTTCCCAACCATGCAGATCAATGCTTATGCTGTTGATCACAGAATTGTCTTATCCAAACTCAGCTATTTACAGAACATTGGAAATATTGAATAAAAGTGTGGCGTAAAACCAAACTCACTCACTCGCTCACTCTATGTCCACAAATGATCATAACATATCCGGAGGATACTAAATGTAATATCATTTTAATAAATGAGTTAATGAATAGGTATCAAACGGGCGAAAGTTTGTTTGATGCTAAAATCTTTCACATCTTACATGAGTGTAATAAATATAGTGTTTCACAGAGGCAATTTTAGCATTCTGTTTATTACTCTCCAACATAAATTGATAGAAGCTGTGGTGAAATTGCCAAGAGCATGAGGACTGAGCTTTCCATAAGTCAAACAAGGTCTAGTACCACTGTGACAATGGTGTTAGCATTGGGACAATAAAACTGTGAACCATTATGACATCATATGTCTAGCAGTATTACACTAGTGTAATATTGCCATAAAAATATCACACTGCAGTATCTTCCACGGGCGAATAATAAATTCATTTATGAAAATAATCATAAAGTGTGGAATCACTGTGGTGTGTTTTTGTTGGTAATAATGCAGTCAGCTTCAGTATGTTCATACTATGGCTCATTTCATACTGGAAATGTAGGGAAAATTTGTTACAGCCTGCAAATATGTCTGTAATATGAAATAGTAATAATGTTTTTTTTCCCCCAGATCTATCCCCTTCAAGCATCACCTGACAACATTATCGTTGATCCAGTCTCGGGTGACCTCTACATCGGGCTACATCCTATTTTCTACCAGGTTATGGCTCACCTTGAGGACCCCTCTATTAGGTCAACGTCACAGGTAATAACATGGTTGGATCAGGGTAGGGCAGGACAGCTGTATATTGTGGGGAAGCCTGTGTTAGACATGTAGGTATTGCAGGCAGCGTGCAAAATAACCAATGGCCCACTAAAATAAAAAACTAAAATAGTCACTGGGATCTGGTGGTCAGGCTAGCTGACTTAGTTGAGACAGCATAGATTCCCAGTTGTGCAGACCGATGCTCATGCTGTTGATCACTTGATTGTTTGGTCCAGACTTGTAAAACTGATCTCACTCGCTTCATGGGGTCATTTTGTGAATATGTCACACTCTCCAACTTTTTGAGTTATAACACTTTTAATTCATGCAAGATTCTGGCCTGATGAAATGTTTTAGCAGCTTAATGATAACACCTGTATGTACATTCACATTCAAGACTAGTGAATTATTGTAGGCTAATAACTTTCAGATATAGCTAGTCAAGCTGTATAGCAAACTATTTTGCACACTGATTGCAGTGTATATTGTTAGGTAAAATAGGTCCGCAGTACCAGTGACCTTTACTGTAAGCAGAGTTTGAAATACCTGCCTGTTCAACCACCTGGGACAGGTTACTTTCAACAAAGGACTGCCATTTTCTCAAATTCACCTGCCCAACGGTTGAAATCTTGACATGTCGTATGTGAAGATATTTTGTGGGCGGGAAAGTTTTAGTCAGGGCTGGCAAGTTTAACCAGCCCTGTTGTATAGCTTAAATTGTTGTTTCATGTTTATCAGAATAGGTCCTCAGTACCATGACCTTATATTGTCAAGTAGAACAGGTCTTCTGTACCCTATTAGGTAGAAGAGATCCCCTTGCTTCTAATGGTTTTCAACATTGCAAATGTCAGTGATGTCAATCATTAGATTGTTTGGTTCAGACTTGATTATTTACAGGAATATCATCATAGAGCTGCAAAATTGCTGAGTGCGCTATTCCACAACAAACATGACAAACCTTTCTTCCCTCTTTCAGGTCCTGCAGATTAAACTGAAGGATGGATCTGTATCTTCCGTGACAGAATTGTTCCTTGATGACGGAAACCTAATATCTGGGTCAACTGCTGCAACTGTTTTCAACAAGAAAATGCTGATTGGCTCCATACTTGACAAGCTTGTATATTGTGATGTTGATGTACCTCTCTGACTTAGTGAATCCTAAACATGACACCCTGATTTGATTCCAGAGTTATTTTTTTCTCTAATCTTTGAAAAGGTTTCAGAGTTAGCAGATGTAGCATGATATACAATTAGACAATTTATTGTTCAGGATAAACTGTTATTTCAGGACACAATTATTTCAGGATTTCCAGCAGTATTTTATAAATTCTTTAAAATCCACGTAAATTGTGGAACAGTATTTAGAGGTTACTGTCAGTAAGATGATACAATCACAGAAATATGTACGGTCGTTAACTACTGGGTAAAATAACTAAGAAGCGTAAATAATTCACCACTGGAAGTTCAAGATGGTCGTCATTTTTCCAAGATGGCTGCCAGTTTTTCTTGCAAAAGTCCATATTCGTAGTTGCTAATGACGTCTTTTCTCATTTTCTGTGTACATAATCTACTTGCTAATTATCTAATCTAATTATGTAATTATCTATTTATGGTCCTGTTTATTCTAGGCATCTGACTCAGAAGCTATAATTCTTTGAAACTCCACTCAGTTGTAATTGTCACTGGCCATCATATTCCCTTCCACAAAGCTCAATATGTAAATGACTTGCAAATCATGACATTCCTCCACTTTCAGTATGGTACTGGTACCATGACTTCTCTAGTTCTATCATGACTCTTGTCATGATAATGTGATAGTAGAACGTTACTTTGTATCATATAAATTCATATTTGATTCCAGATTTATTCATGTGTGAGTTTACTTTTTTGTGCATCTGTACGAGAACAGCTAGTTAGAATGCACACCCACTGTATTTGTCCATTTTATCAGTGTATGAAAGAAGCCAAAAATCCATCCTGATTGGTATCTTCAAAATGTTACCAGCCCAAAATGGACTTAACCAGACCATACAGAATTTTTATTGAACCACCATTCTGGCTAGCTGTAAATTAAACCATTCGTCAGAAATCCACTCCATATCGGTCGGTAAGACAGGACTTATTTCGTACACTTGTTATACAAGCCAGTTTTTGTAATCATGACTGCAATCTTAAGGCATTTACTGCTAAATAAAAAATACATGACATTCATACCTGTATTATACAAAAGTGAATATGTTTTTCATGCATATTTGTGAGGCATATTCATTATGTAAAGACCGTATGTGTTCAGTCAGTATGGCATACTGCATACGAAGGGCATATGTTTTTGATTGCAGGGTTTTTATTATGATCATATTAATTTTAGAACTATCCTGTCTTATGGTATGTACTTGCTTTGACACTGAGTGGAACAATGTTAAGTTTTTTCCCTAGGCTTCTCTTGTTCATGTGCCCATGTACCCCATGAGGCCCTCCTCTTTAGACTGTCCTTGTCAATTTCAGCATTCAGCACACACCACTAACTACCCTTGTGACCACCTTTGAATAATTATTCTCATTCTTGGCGCCACTGGATAGTCTATCTGCAATAGGGAGGTTGGGCAGTATTCCATCGCGTGAGATAGGATAATTATATAGATGTAAAATTTATAGTAAAATGTCAAAATTCAGATTGGATTTCACATCACCTTATGAAATGTATTTGTTTGCAAGTTTATCAGATAAGAGTCCCATGTGTGTTCTTTGGCAACATGGGAGAAATCTAATGCACATGTTATATTGACTTCTTTCACAATTAGCTTTTGATAGTTAGATTACACAAGTGAGAAATGACCTTGTGTATTGACTTGAACCTGTGATGAGTCTCAGAGGGTGTATGCAGTACCAGGTATTGCATTGTATAGGGAACAGCCTTTTTCCATGCAAATCGTTTAAGTATAAATTTCAATGGTTCTGGGGTTTGACGATGTTGGCCAGTACCTGGTAATTTTAACAGATGGCAAATCATAGATAATGAAAATGGAAGTTTATTTCCATGACACTACTAAACGCAAACTCTTTTATGTTGGCAGTGGATATTACGTGAATCATCATGGTTGTGAAAAAGGTGGTGATTCTAGTTTTTGGAACCACTGAGCAAACGACTGACGTCTCCATTATCAGTGGAAGTGGAGAGTTTTGTCAGAAGTGGTCTGTATACATTAGGGATGCAGTAGAATTATGTTGTAATAGGAATGGTTTGATACTAGTTGTACATCCCTATGCAGATATATATATATATATATATATATATATATATACTAATCAGCAAAAAGAAGCATTTCTTCTGGAGTGTCAGTCCGCCGACACATAGCTTGAATATTGCTGAGTGTAGCGTAAAACTAAACTCACTCACTCACTCACTCACTCTGGAGTGTTTGTCCACCGCCACATAGCTTAAATATTGGTGAGTGTAGCGTAAAACTAAACTCACTCACTCACTCTGGAGTGTCTGTTCTTGTTTCTATCTTCCTTTGCTCATTGTAGCCTTGCTGGTCAGATAGTCATGGTAGGCGACTTTGTTGACAGCAGCTAGCTCATAATATCAACCACTGTATTGGATGGTCAAGACTTGGTTACTTACATGCATCTGATATGTCACCATGTTCAGCATTAAACAATAAACATGCTGACTTTCGCAACCCTAGAGTTATACAGGACAAATGTTTATGGATAACAACTACTTGAGTTTACCCTAGAGTTGCTAGTTACCATCACAGAATGACCTCCATTGTGTAGCAGACTCCGATGCTCCCATGCTCAGTAACCAGGTCACAGGGCATGCAGACTGTATACAGGTCAAGATGTAACCATGGGATACAGATGTTTAGGTACATGTTCATATCTTGATAACGTAAGCAAGAAATGAGAGCAGCCATTTTGACTTACACCTTTTCCTTTGCCACCAAATTCTGTATTGAGGAAACTAAAGGGAATTATGCTGAATTAAAATATATGAATGTTGTTTTATGAACATGTCAAGGAAACAAATATTTGACTCATTCTTGTGATGGCTTGGGTTATACATTTATCCAAAACACCACACTTTGTCCCATCCATGCCTGCTAGAAATATATAACATGTGTTATGTTTGCGATTACACTTTCTCTGTAAAGTGAAGATTCTAGTACTTTTGTTGGGTTGTGTCCCGTCCAGGATTTGAACCTATACCCTCAGAGTCAGACACCTAAGTCACCAAGATCAGTATTTGGAATGTACATATGAGCAAATGGCATTGGCCCAGCTAAACCTTTGGTAATCTTCAACCTGGCCCACTGACCCCTTTTCGGTCCTCTAGTGCTGTCGAATATTTAAACCGAATATAAAATTATCAATGATATGATTCAAATTTGAGTTGTGAAATACATCTATTATCGGTGAGATCAGACATTCAGAGTTTCATGTACACAAGTTCAGAGTCTTTTAAGTGCAGAGGATGCTCATATGACACCTTGTCTACCATGTGTGCTGATTCATTGCAAGACTTAAGGAGTAATTGCTGTCCTAATGCTTACCCCACCCTATATTCCCACCCTTTTTCCTGTGTTCACTGCTCAGTGAGCCAGTTAGTGAGATGGGTTTTATGTCGCGTGTAGCATTATTTTGTCATTACCAAGACAGAGAATGAGAGAAATGGGTATCACACAATGTACACGTTGGGAAACGAAGCCAGGCCTTTGACATGACAAGTGAGTGCTTTAACCACTAGGATACCCTGCCCCATTCTGAAGGGTTCATGTATATTAGGCAGGTTTCAAAGTTAAATATTATTCAAGGAAGTGTAGTAAGGATTATGTTAACCTTTAAATTCTCTTATTTCTCTTTCTGTTAAATCATGAAGGGATGTTTGAGTAGCCTTGTGGTTAAAAATCAGGATGATGAAAAACGGACGTGTTCGGATTAACGCGGCCTGACTGTATTCCCAGCATGGTTACAATGTGCGAAGCCCATTTCTGTTATTCTCCACGACTATCATACTGGTGTATTTTGATGTAAAATCTATTCATATTCTCAAAACATGTGTATATCCGCTCAATGACACAGCAGCTGAACAATTATTGTGTAAAGTGAATGCGAACAACTAAAAACATTAGGACGACACACGTCTATTAATTCTTCTCTGTGATTTGTTTATTTACGTTTTTTTATTCCCATGAACGAGTTGCTTTATGTCTGCTTCAGATTACATTTTTAGCCTGCTTCAGTTTATCTTTTAAACTGCTATTGTAATAACCAGGTGACATTTGGAGCCATGGAACTAAGCTTGATTTGTACGATAATTTCTCTTGATCTTTTGTAATAAACAGGTAAAACCTTCTTAGTTATTCATGAATTCTTTTGTGGGTATAACAACAAAACACCTCTGATGTTCAGTTCTCCCATGTATTTAAAACAGGGGCCCGTTTCACAAAACTCTCGTAAGTCTATGATCCGGTAACTCTTCTCGTGTCTGGCATGCTGTAACACAGGAGGTACAAATGCTATGTGAAACGTTACAAGATCCCTAATGGTCTTTTTCTTGTAAAAGATGTGACTTTGTGTGCCTTCTTCATACCGGTAAGGCGTGTGATTTTGTTCTTAATATCAACCAGTGGTTTCCTTGGATAAAGCTTGTGTATTTGATGTCCTGTTGAAATGCAGCTGGCTCCATTGCAAACTCCCAATATAGATGAGATAACTCAGGGTCACTTATATGTCCCCCGCCATAATATGTGCTTTATGGGGACTCTTAAGGTGTACATGTCATATTTTGCTTTTGTACTTTATTTATTTTCCAGTGTTAATGCTGTTTGAAATTACACACATTTTTTTGAATTTCTCTCTGAATATAGTGTTACAGGGGATGAAGTCTATCCACTTCAACAGAATTGATTGAGCTTCTACATGTGTTTCATTGAGATTCTTATACCATGTTCTTCCAGTTTCTTAATTTTGTCACTTCTACAGATGTTTGAACTTAGTTGAAATTGCTTTTATTCATCCTGTTTGTCCCATACAACTGGGTGTATTTTATCCACTTTCCCTCAGAAACCACTGCACAAAACCCAGTTAGCTAACATATGTCTTTATAGAAACTCTACAGGTGTGCATCTCATATTTTTTTTATTTTTATTTTTTTATAGTTTTAACACTCACACCCAAAGTATACAAAAGCGCAATGGCAGAAAACACTAACTACTCTCACTTCCAACCCTAACATGTGGAAGGCACCTTTTAGTCATTTCAGATTTCATTCAAACTGTCCACTCCACACACAAGAAAACTCAATTTAAATTAGTTCAAAGTCTACTAGTATAAAATCCGTCAACACTACTAATGTCTGATGTGCTTTCACGCTTAAGTTCAGGTAAGCTGCTGATAACCCGTCTCGAAATTGGTCTGATGTGCGAAAGTGTTGACCATTTTCAGTGGCGTAGCTTCCCTAATAAAGAAAGCCCGGGTGTACACACGACTGTTGCTGAAAAGGTATGGCAGGCCCACAATATCATCAAAATGTAAAACTTTGCAATCTATTCGGTTTACATGTTGCACGAACATCACTGATTTTACATATACGATCACTGATATACACATTTACTGTGTAACACTGTGTTGTTTAGGCACTACAGATTCCAAAGGCAGACTCACACTTGAGTGAGTTTCACTGACCAGGGGCTTTAAACAACGTCTCCTCCCCTGTACAAGCTGAGAAACGCCCACTGTTTCATCTCCTTGGTCATCTGCAGCCGGTGTCATGTATAGAGGGTACATTTGAGATCAAATCACATGATTGTACCCGTATTGCAACTATTAGGAAATCACAAAATAAAAGCATGTTCATACAATAAACAAACTCCACCCCAAAACGTACTGTATGAAACGTAAATGTGCCAATATTGTCACGTAATCTTTTAAAACGTTTTCATTTCTATTACAGTTTAAAGGTATATGTGGATGATTACAATAGCTACATTTTTCACCGGTAAAACGTATGGTATTTTAGAGAGCTCCCTCGCATCTCTGCAACAGAAGTGACTTACAGGCTAAGAAGAAGGTTTTAAGTCAGCCTGTTCAAGATGCAGCTGTTTCAAATCATTGGAATCTCAGTGCTGGGCCTGTTTCTGTATTGATGTTCCATTAAATAATAACGCCTGATTTTTTGAATTGCGAATTATGGGTCAGTCTAGCACCCGTGCTAAGCCTTTATTTTGGATTAAACAAGCCGAGAGACTGTAATCAATTTTGGATGGAAACAATGACTGCCAATGTTAAACTTTGACAATTTTTTTTCTCAGTTTAAAAGATCTTTGCATTTCCTCATCTCAAGTTACAATTTTCAGTCACACAATCAGAAGTTATCCGTTTATAATATCTCTTCCTACAGTATCTGCTGCAATTATCCTCTTAAAACAAACTTTATTAATTTTGTATTTTGCTAAATTCAGAATTACTGGCGGTATGCATGGGCATCTGCGTGCATTCCTCTTTAAATGATTCACCATTGTCATTCAGATATCTTTTCATGTGTGTGCATCTGCATTCATTTCCCGTTACATGATTCACCATTGTTATTCAGGTTTTATCATATGTACAGAACGTGCCTCTACGTTGCAATACACGTATGGAATAGGCCGGAATGCATGCTAAAGATTTCCAAAGCACTGAATAAGTGCCTTTCCTATGTTTGCTTCGATTATGTGTGTAACGATTTAGTGTATCAACAAGCAGTTTCTCGCTTTCATTGGACTGTTGTCGGAATACTTCACCCAGCAGAAAATGGGTACCCGGCGGGATAAGTCATGTCCAGTTAACCTTTTAGCGTCTCACAGGTAGCTTGGGGCGTCCGGTATAATAACAATAATCAGTGCCAGTGAACAACGACACAGAATGATACTGGGCAAATCCATTATTATTTTTATAGTTCACTATATCTTTTTGATTAAATTGTTTTACATCAATGAACCGCCATACATCATGCCCATAGAGACATTTATTAAAGTTCCAGTCCCGCGGGAACATTGTTTCTGAACAGTAGAGTATGACAAATGAACCTGAGGTGATTGTCTACATCTTCATCTGTTTCAGAGGATGAAGGTATCGGTTGCACTACTGACCAGATGGTTGATGCATTCGTATGTGGTAAGATATACCTCAGTGAATGAGTTTATAATTCAGGAAAGACTGTTTTATTTTAGAATGAAAAAGACAGATTCTGTGGAAATTGATGTTTCAGTTTTTGGTCTCTTCTTTCTTTGTTTCAGGTGGATCCACTGTCACCTTCAACATGGCCTTGTTTGTGTGCACAGCACTTATGGCTATCATCAAGTTCTAGAACTAGTTTTGTTCTTCGTTTACAGATAATGCTTGATGTTATAGGGGATGAATGTATACTCTGCAAGAACGGTAGGGTGTATTTTGTTGAACATAAAACAATGCCCTGCAATGAAAGTAAGTGATTCTTGTGGCAAGCACATTTCCGAAGGTGTCAAGCTTCCAAACTTAACATCGAGAACTGGTCACTGGCCATGGAGATCAGTACGTGCAAGGAATGGCACGACCGGCTTGACAGTTGTCACTTAGTGAGCAGAGGCATATTGTGAGCAGAGGCATATCGTTTGCTATCAAAGACACTTCTTTAAACACATCTATTCATTGAAGATGTGTCAGTATAGCTCTTGCTACGTTTGAACTTTACCATGCGTTCGCCCGATGTCCCAGGTTTGATTACCGACATGGGTACAATGTATGAAACCCATTTCTAGTGTCCCTGCTGTTAAATTGCAGGAATATTGCTAAAAAGCGGCGTAAAACTAAACTCACCCACTAATTCACCTACGCATGTTGCAGGGTGTCACTGTTGCCCCAGAGATGTCTCTTTAGTGTGACATCAGCAGGTTGTGGGGCCGATACCGAGATACTAATATCCTGCATAACCAGGGGAAACAATTCCAGCCGGGACAAATTATACTGAACATTGGCATAAAGAAGTCAGTTGCAAACTGTCGCCTAGAAAAGGGACAGGTTGTGACAATCAAACATTATGAGAATTCATGCCCCCGTCGATGCGACACCGTCTGCACAAACAGCATTTGCGGGCACTACTCTCACGTGCCATTGCACAACGTACTGAATGTCATGTGAACCATAGACGTCAATGTTGTTGGGGAAGTCAGCACTGCAGGTCATGACCACGACAAATCGAGGATCACACTCGACTTCCATGACGGAAAGAATCAGTTTTGGAGACACGCCAATGAACGTTTAATGACGTTGACATCGGTGCCGCGTGATCGTTTTGGCGCTGGATCCATAATGGCATTCGATTTATCACCGTGTCTGGCTGATCTGCGAATATTGCAAAAGGCGAAATATAAATAAACTCATTCACTTTAACATTTTGAAAGAATGTCGGTCTTGTGGAGGTCGTAATCACCCAAAGGTCAACAATCAAGAAATCCGATCCGCTAACATCATCAGATGGACGCCAGTGACCACTCACATGACCATTGGGCCCATGACCTCATCAGTCTGAAAACAAAAACTCCACCACGCAAATTCCATTTAGCAGCCTAGGTGAACTTAGGCTTAGTAAGTGAACTTAGGCTCAGTAAATGAACTTTGACTCAGTAAGTGAACTCAGGCTGAACTTATGCTCAGTAAGTGAACTTAAGCTCAGTGAGTGAACTGTGCCTAGGGTTACTGATGACTTATTCCCTGTATTGACATTAAGAACTGTACTAAAACAAAGTGCTTTGAAGATACTTCGGGCAGTCTGAAACTAATATAAAAGTATAAAACAATATATAAAAGTATAAAACAGTAAAAGCAGCATAAAACAAATATTGTCCTTGGTCACTTAAACCTATGTTCGTCTTGCCAATATTTCGACCGCTCCCTGTAGCTACGGTATTATTCTAACTGTTAGTGATGACGTATGGATTGTGGGTATGCTCGCATGACGCTAGTAATAGCTTACCACAATCTAGAGCTCATTTCCAGCCGTTCCCAGAGCCTGTTTTCTTGTAGCGTCTGTGCAATGTTGGACCGTTTCACAAGTATCGTTCCTCGTTATTAGCACGATTTGACGGAGAGTGTCTGCAGTTGCTGAGGTGTCTGTATAAAGCTGAAGCGTGCTTGTCATCAACATTTAGCTAATACGTGAGTGTTTGAAATCAACTGAAAAATATCGTTCTAGATTATGCTCTAAGTACAAATATTTTCCCAGGCGAGATTGGACCCGCAAGTTTCACTTTCGTAGGCAGATGCTCCAACGCACGGCCACCGGGCCGACAAAGGTTATGGGGGCTTATAGTTACTGTCATTAAATTGATTTTGCTCGGGCTTCAGTTATTGTTATGTAGCGTCATTAAATGATAAATCTACTAAATATCCATCACTAACGGTATATATGTTAGAGAAAACACTTGCCATGTGGCATATGTAGATGGTTGTTATATGTTCCAGGATGGTCAGCTCATACCATATTAAAGAAGGATCTTTCTGCTGTCCAGATATATGAAACAATATCTCGTCTCAGTTACAGTAGAAAACAAACTCCTGCAGTGGACGGGGCGTTGGGGCAGTTTAGTGGTTAAAATATTCTCTCGTCAAAGAAGACACAGGTTCAGTTCCCCAACATGTGTGAAAATCATTACTGAAACATACCTACGGCGTGAAATCATACTCATTCACTTCCTCACTCACCCACACAATGTGGTAGAGGAAGAGCGGACTCACAATATACAGTGGAAGCTGTCAACACCGGCATAAAATCGGAGTCCCTTCCGTGGCTTGTACATTTATTATCAGCTCTGCAATCCGGCACATTACCTACAACGGAGTATTTCCTCAGTCCCAATGAGTGCCGGATTGGACAGAATCCACTGTACAACGATTAATTACATCCTTATTGATAAATCACATACCAAATCTCTGCGTTTTTACTGCAGAGGACAAGAGTATTGAGTGCACCTACGCTGAGCTAACGGCTCTCTGTCGTATGTTGAACTTCAGATCAATAGTTCTCAGAGCATAATATTTTTGACTAACGATTACAGTTCCTTCACTCTTGTCTACGTATTCAATCAAATACCGTTGTGTCGAAGTTTCTTCTGCCTTACGTTGCCTGGTGACCCCTGACACGATGGTGCTTGAAACGTCACAAAACTATACTCACTCATAGTATTAAGATAAAAGTGTTCTTAATCAAATCTCGTATATTTTACTGACGCTTATCTCTATAACTGACATGTCTCTTTCCTTTCACAGGTGTCCCCGCTCCGATGACCACTGTCACCCTCTTCGTCACCTTCTTTGTCACTATGTTTAACGTGTAATTATATTAGAACAGGCACGGGACTGTTTTTCTGATTAAATTTAACAGTTAATAATTTCACTAATTCAGGTATTGTTTTTGTTATTATGGTCGCCATCTTTGTTCGCTTGGCGAGCTGGTGGGGTAGTTATTAGCACTGTAATGTTATAGGTAGTATGCATTTGTGTTTGAATAAGTTAAAGATAATTATCTTACAAAGGTCTGGTAGGGAGAAAATACGGATGCACCGTGACTTGAAAAACCATCTTACATGATGTTCTGAGGGAGAGGAGTTTGTAGGGATGAACCAGTGGTAAAGACCTTCGCTCGTCACGCCGAAGACCCGGGTTCGAGTCCCCGTATGGGGACAATATGTGAAACCCATTTATGATGTCCTCAGTGGTAATATTGATGGAATTTTGTTAAAAGCTGCACAAAAATAAGCTCGCTCGCACTCTCTCTCTGAGGTAGTGCGAACTTGTACGTATCGGCAAAGTTGCCACCATCACCGGTCAGTATTGCTCGTATATCGCTGAGATAGCTGGTGTGTGTGTGAGTTAGATGTGACTTTGAACAGTGTTTCTTTTGTATGCGGCGAGTTAGCTAGATGTCTCGTAAAACTAAACATACCCACTGCAGGTCGAAATACACCTCGAAATCGTGATACGTTACAGAACATGTATTGGAAGCGTCTTACAATCCGCCGCTTTTCTGTCGCACTCAGCAATATTTCAGCAATATGGCGGAGGTGTGTAAATAATTGAGTCAATCAGACAATCCAGGCATCAACGTCAAGAGCATCGATCTGCACAACTGGGATACGATCGTGTGTCAGCCCAGTCAGCGAGCCTGACAACCTGATCCCGTTAGTCGCGTCTTACAAGCATAGGTTACTGAAGATCAATTCTAACCCGTATCTTCACATGTGAAACTGCATGGTTCTTACGGTAGATGGTGTGTTTGTTCATGTTATCAATCACAGATTAGCCTGACTACGTCTGGTTGTCTTTGTTGTTAAGACCCGAAACATAACTTCCACCCAGAGGAGCAGTGGGTGACCTACTGGCTAACGTGTTCGTTCGTCACGCCGGAGGTCGGGTTCGATTCCAGTGTGAAGCCAATATCCCCTAGACGCTCAAACCGTCAGTGTTAGTTTGTCTTGTCACGACATAACACATATTTCTCCCAACAGGTGAAAGGCAGATGACATGGTACAAGGCAGAGGACATACAGGTACAAGTGAATGGCAGTGGACATGACCTAGGGCAGAGGACATACAGAAGACCGGTACAAGGCAGGGGACATAGCACAGGGTGGAGGACATACAGAAGACCGGTACAAGGCAGGGGACATGGCACAGGGTGGAGGACATACAGAAGACCGGTACAAGGCAGGGGACATGGCACAGGGTGGAGGGCATACAGAAGACCGGTACAAGGCAGGGGACATGGCACAGGGTGGAGGACATACAGAAGACCGGTACAAGGCAGGGGACATGGCACAGGGTGGAGGGCATACAGAAGACCGGTACAAGGCAGGAGACATGGCACAGGGTGGAGGACATACAGAAGACCGGTACAAGGCAGGGGACATGGCACAGGGTGGAGGACATACAGAAGACCGGTACAAGGCAGGGGACATGGCACAGGGTGGAGGACATACAGAAGACCGGTACAAGGCAGGGGACATGGCACAGGGTGGAGGACATACAGAAGACCGGTACAAGGCAGGGGACATGGCACAGGGTGGAGGGCATACAGAAGACCGGTACAAGGCAGGGGACATGGCACAGGGTGGAGGACATACAGAAGACCGGTACAAGGCAGGGGACATGGCACAGGGTGGAGGGCATACAGAAGACCGGTACAAGGCAGGAGACATGGCACAGGGTGGAGGACATACAGAAGACCGGTACAAGGCAGGGGACATGGCACAGGGTGGAGGACATACAGAAGACCGGTACAAGGCAGGGGACATGGCACAGGGTGGAGGACATACAGAAGACCGGTACAAGGCAGGGGACATGGCACAGGGTGGAGGACATACAGAAGACCGGTACAAGGCAGGGGACATGGCACAGGGTGGAGGGCATACAGAAGACCGGTACAAGGCAGGGGACATGGCACAGGGTGGAGGACATACAGAAGACCGGTACAAGGCAGGGGACATGGCACAGGGTGGAGGGCATACAGAAGACCGGTACAAGGCAGGGGACATGGCACAGGGTGGAGGACATACAGAAGACCGGTACAAGGCAGGGGACATGGCACAGGGTGGAGGGCATACAGAAGACCGGTACAAGGCAGGGGACATGGCACAGGGTGGAGGACATACAGAAGACCGGTACAAGGCAGGGGACATGGCACAGGGTGGAGGACATACAGAAGACCGGTACAAGGCAGGGGACATGGCACAGGGTGGAGGGCATACAGAAGACCGGTACAAGGCAGGGGACATGGCACAGGGTGGAGGACATACAGAAGACCGGTACAAGGCAGGGGACATGGCACAGGGTGGAGGACATACAGAAGACCGGTACAAGGCAGGGGACATGGCACAGGGTGGAGGACATACAGAAGACCGGTACAAGGCAGGGGACATGGCACAGGGTGGAGGACACACAGAAGACCGGTACAAGGCAGGGGACATGGTACAGGGTGGAGGACATACGTAAGACGTGTACAGGAGAAGGACATACATGAACAGCTACACAGGACATAGAGAGCAAGACATGTTAGAGGACGGAAGACAGGTACAAGGTGGATGGCATACAGAGGATAGGTGAAGGGCATAGTGCATACAGAAACAGCACCGAATAGACGACACCACACATACAAAACCTCAGTCTGGGCACAGGGCATACAGATGATGTAGGGGAACAATACACAAGACTTTCAGACGCTGACAAGATACAGAGTAAAGGACAGTTTCTACTGTGAGGGATACAGAACACACACAGCCTTTGTAGAGGACAGAAGACATATAGATGGGACGATGAACAAGGACCACTCTGGGTAGCATAGTTTTATTCTGTTGCATAAATATATACATTCGAAAGATTTTTTTCATAATCATTCCGTATCATTTGTCCGCCTTATCATAACTATCAAAGTGTTCTCAACACGCATTTGTTTTTATGCGAACGAACGTGTCGTGGAGATGTTTTCGTTGCCATTGACTTACGACCAGTCGTCGACCACAATGATGTCATGTGATGATCTATCAGCTGTGTGTGTTCACAAATATACAGTCTTTAAAAAGTAGCGGAACTTCATTTTTAAAGTACCATTTAGAAAAGGGAAATGTAATGGGGTCAGGCAATTCTAATATGATAATAATGAACGTTGTGAGAGTACAACACCCCTTCCACATCCTTATGACCAAATGCCACATGGCTGGAATATTGCTGAGTGCGGCGTAACACTAAACTCACTCATACCCCTTGTGATCATAGTTGCTTGAACAGTAATCGCTCTTGAAAGATGATTTTGATTTTCAAACAAAAACATCCGGCTAGAATCAAACACTAACAAGTGCGTAATGTAATATGATTGTCAAAATGAATGATCTACAGTGATTTATCTATCTTCTTGAAAACCGTAAACTCACTGATGACACCCCGTGCACGTGTATAGGGCTACTGCGTTGTGCACACGCATATCATGTGTTGTGTTTAGGGGTGGTGATATAGAGAAATGGTTATGCCTTCACAAGATGTCTGTTTTTGAAAAGTTTGATTTTGAAGAATCTGTAAATTGTCGTAAAAAGCATGGTTATTTCTCTGCTATCATTAGAGACCAGTATACAACGATGTGGACAGATAGTGGATTGAATATCTTACATTCCTCAATGAACGCGCCATCGAAGATCAATTCGTTAGTTTCGCATTAATTTCAGACTCGCTGTGCGCATGCCCAGAGCGTGTAAAAATATCTACTGGTCAATTCCGCTTTGGACGTACGTTTACCGATAGTGTAAACACACGCTAAAGAAAACGAAAAATCAAACCAAATACATGGTTTTATTTCTATTACAACTTATTTTTATACCTGTATGTACAAAAAACCGGGAGTAGAGAAATAAATAGCTTGATTTATGTCAATAAGTTCTTGTATAAACACATCTCGCCACCACCGTTCTTCCCGCACATCCCCTTCTCACAACTATCAAAACACACATTTCTGTTGCAGCTGCAACAAAAATAGCACATCAATACCTGAAAAGCATATGCAAATTGATATATTTAGTCAGCTATGAACAGTTGTCACTCGTAAATAATTATTATTTAATCACTTTGCTTTGAGTGTATTTACACTATCGGTATGCGTACGTCCAAAGCGGAATTGACCAGTAGATATTTTTACACGCTCTGCGCATGCGCACAGCTAGTCTGAAATTAATGTGAAACCAACGAATTCTGAGGCTTGTTCAGAACCGCGAACGGCCGCGAGTGCTCGATCCTGAACGCCTGTGCCAGAGCGGGCACCCGCGAGCACCCGCGAGCGCCCACGAGCGCTCGCGAACTACCCCACCAGCTCGCCAAGCGAACAAAGATGGCGACCATACATCATGCCATTGGGGAAAAAGACAAATAAGAAAACACAAGACTGATGGATGTTAGCTTCTTTATTGTAAATAACACGACGTGTCGGAGCGTATGCGTGAGCCTTTATCAGGTGCCAAAATGTCACTCGTCACCACTCGCCCCTTTCCATAGCCAACAAGAAGACCGATGCGATCGATCGCGGTTCTGAACACGCCTCTACATTTTGTGTATGTGAAAGGTAAATAAACCTGATAAACGTCCTCCCAGGTCTCTCGTGACAGTTTGAGCCAATTTTGTTGTTGTCTGTTTGTAGCATGTTTGCAAAGAATGCTCACCAACTATTCCCGCTTTTGTCCAGACGCGTGACAAACATAAAATAGGTGTTTTTGGTGTGGATGGTGTTTTCGTTTGTAAATGTTTCGTGTGTTGTTGTTTGTTGTTGTATATTTTTTACCCGAGATATGGGTAGTGTGGACCACCATCAACAGCAACACGTACGTGTTCCTGGACCAGGCTGTTGAGATTGTGCAACCATTCATCCCTCGCCCTTTTCCGTACCAACCAAAAAGTCTCGCCCTCCCTCCATTCGTCGCCTCTCGCCCCTTTCCGTAACCTCGTTATTCGGCTTGTCCCGGAATAATGGAGCCGGCCACGAACGATTGCGCCACATGACTACGTGACCAAGTTCCAAACCAGCAAGGGGCGGGGTTAACCAGTAAGTATAGGTACCATGTGTGATGTATAGGAGAAAAAACGCCTCCGAAGTTTTGGTAGAGAATGTAAACCTGAGGGGTAGGGAAATCCCGAGGGGCGTAGCCCCGAGGGATTTCCCGACCCCCGAAGGTTTACATTCTCTACCAAAACTGAGGAGAAGTTTTTTCTCTTGCTTATAAACCGTCATTTTAAATATTGCGTTATAAGGAATTAGGACCTCACTATACCGCGAACATTCGGAATGACAGCAATGTCGCAACTCTAATGCACAAGTTAGAAAACGCACGGGATTTTCACGCAGTGCACGTGTTTTTTGTGAGTGAGTCAGTTATATACCACGTGGTTACTTGAATCCGCTCATTGCTAACCATGGCAAACCAGAGCGAAGACGAAATGTTTTTAACACAGTCGCAGTTTAAGAAAGATGATGACAATGCTGCTGCTGCTGCTGCTGCTGATGATGATGATGATGATGATGATTTTCTGTTCCGTTTCGCGGCACCTTTGACTGAGGAAGATATTGAAAGGAAATTATCTCGATGTGTTCCAAGAACGACAAGGTACAAAAATGATTGGGCGAAAGGAGTATTCAGGCGATGGCAAGAAGAGCGTCGGACGAGGTCAATGGATGCAAACATCGCGCTGTCGTCGTCCGTCTTGACTGAAGACTTGCTGGATATGACTGCTAAAGATATAAATACAGCCCTAAAGTATTTCCTATTCGAGGCGAGGAAAGTGGACGGGACTTGCTACCCAGCTGTTACTGTGTATGGGCTATTCACGGCAATAGCGTCACACTTGAAAGCTAACAAATCTCCTTACAATCTGATGGAAGGCGAAGAGTTCCAGGACAGCAGACAGGCACTGGACGCATGCATGCGTGAGAGGTCCACAGCTGGTCTTGGAGCAGACGTGAGAAAACCTACAGAGGTGATAACTCGAGACGAGGAGAACACTCTGTGGGAGAAGGGGGCTCTTGGAGAAGGCACGCCGCAAAAACTCCTGGACACAGTCCTCTACTTAACTGGTGAGTTGCATTTTGCATTTGATTTCCCTGTCGAAAAGTCGGATATTAGCAATTTTGGCATTTACAATCAAACCTTCACATCGAAAATAAATGTGATTAACTGGAACAAAATGCCCGACTTCACTTTGAGGCAAACCAAACCAAACAAAGTTTGGATGGATATTTTGAATCCCGTGTTAAGACCGAAATAGATAAACATTATATAATTGTGTACGGAATTTTATTTTCCAGGACTTAACTTCGCCTTGAGAGGTGGAAAGGAACATCGGAGTTTAAGACTACACCAACAACCTCAGATTACAGGCCCACATACAGACCAGAACGGCCGCAGGTACCTGCAGTATGTGGAAGACGTCTCTAAGACAAATGCCGGGGGAGTGAAAGACAGGAAACTGCAGAAGAAAAAGGTGCGAGCGTATGAAAATACCAAGAACCCGGAACGATGTTATGTGCGCCTTTTCATGAAGTACAAGTCACTTTGGTATGTATTAGATGTTTTCTGATACATTTCTGATACATGTTATACATTCTTTAGATATACCACTCATTTAATCACATCATGCGGGTGACTTGACCCATACTGCATGTAAATTGTCTTATAATTTTACTCCCTGATGATGATTGCACGCATTGGTTTAGGGGCATATAAATGACAAATGCAAACATTTCATACTTAATTGATTCTATGTCAACACAATTTAACTTTCCAGCCTACCATCTTCAACTCGAGCAAATGCGTTTTACTTCACCCCGATGAAGAAACCTAAGGATGGAAAATGGTACCTAGAGTCGCCCATGGGCCACAACACAATCCAGACAACGGTGAAGAGAATATGTGCTGAAGCTGGAATTGAAGGAAGGAAAACGAACCACTCGCTCAGATGCACTGCTGCTACCCGTCTCTACGAGGCAAACATAAGCGAGCAACAGATTTGTGAACAAACTGGTATGTAACTCAATGAATATCTGCAAAACACGAATGAAACTTGAAGTGACTGGGCCAAATTGCAATTTGGCGATTTTAAATGCTAGAACTTGTGATGTCAACATGTGTTATGGTTAACATGCCAAGATCCGGGTTCGAATCCCAATGATGGCCCCAAGCAAAGCGATTACAATATCATATAAATTGCTTTTCAAACGGTTATGTACAATTTGAAATGACTTATCAAGATGAATTCTTTTATTGTAGGTCACAAAAGCGAGGCAGTGAGGGTTTACAAGAGAACCAGTGATCAACAACAAGCAATGGCGTCAGATGTTCTCTCATGTTCAGCTCCAAAGAAAACTCAGACGTCTGCGACAGTGTCGGTTCCTACTTCAGAGGGAGATTCCGGTACAACACAAACTGTCGCTCACGGAAGTGTTACAATGACGTTCAATTTCAATTAAAACACTGTTGTCAGAGTTTTTGTTTTTCCTTTCCTGTGAATGCAGATTTCGGTGGCTGATCGCTCCAAACCGGTACTTTCGGGACGAGGGTTTACTCCTAGTAAAACCTGGGAATAGGTTTTACTTAAATCTAGTTAAACCTATTCCCAGGTTTTACATTGGGAGTAAAACCTCTTACCGGGTATTGGTGCAAGTAGAAAGGATAATGACCATTAAAGGCAGTGATCAGAATTAGGTTTATAAGTCCAGTTCTGGTGTCCCCAGTCGTAACATTTATGGTGATATTGCTGAGAACTGCATCGTACGTAATTAACTTCCTCCAAGTTCATGGTAATAGCTTAAACAGCATGCCAGTGACAAAACCGGTTTTATTATACCCTAGTGATGAAAGCGTTAGATCCTCACGTCGTGGACCCGAGTTCGATACCCCAAATGGACACAGTGTGAAGAATGTTTGTAGTGTCATCCGTCGTAATATAGTTGGCATGTTGCTGAAAGCGGCGTAGAACCCAAATGACTCACTCATCACCTCACTCACTCAATGTGTTGCACTTCACGCGACCACACACACGCACACACACACACGCACGCACACACGCACGCACGCACCACCCCGACCCCTTGTTCAAAACAATGTCACCTCGATTTCAGTCGAAGGGACAATTAGTGTGGCCAGTTGGGTGTATGGTGACATATAGTCTTACGTTGCTAGTATTTCATACAGCCAGGAAGCAACCCATGCTTGCTGCAAAAGGCGACTATGCGTGTCCTAAGAGGCGACTAACGGGATCGGGTGGTCAGGTTCGCTGACTTGGTTGACACATGTCATCGGTTCCCAATTGCGCAGATCGATGCTCGTGTTGTTGATCACTGGATTGTCTGGTCCAGACTCGATTATTTACAGACCGCCGTAATATAGCTGGAAAAGTGCTGAGTGCGGCGTAAAACTAAACTCACTCACTCACTGCAGCCAGGAAAGATATGTATACTGTGTGGGCATAGTGAAGTTAAAACTTTTATGGCTTGCCGTATAGGGCAACCATTGACTTGACGTGCGTGTATCGGTATATGGACCCCGACAGGCCACTCTGAACTGATTTATGTTTTCGCTGCGAATACGCACATCTTTTCCCAGCGTTTTATAACGAAATAAGCCATGCCCCTGATGATATTTCCCCAGTATGTGATATAAGTATGCATTATTTTATTGAATTACACACAAACAGCATATTATATAGCACCTTGATAGAGTAAAACATGAACAGCTGTTTATTGAACTGCACAGAAACAGCATACTGTATAGCACATTGATAGAGTAACTAATCCAACATATCCTGAGCAATAGATAGAGTAAATAATCCAACATATCCTGAGCAATATATGGAGGTTGGTGAGTGATGGGGAAAATATTAATTCTAACTCAAAAAAGAAAGTCATTGTAACAGAGAAGCTTTCTGTGTATTGAGGTGCGTGAGTAGTAAGGTGAATATTAAGGTAGGCAAAAGTTAATATTGCGGGAAGAGTTCCTCTCTTGTAAAAATTGTAGTGTAGTGGACAGAATTCCATCATCAACTCAGGGTCTTTGTCCCCACGCTGGTTAGCCCAGTCCACGTGCCCGTCACGGTCGAGGGAGCAGGAGGCCGACCAACGTGCAGGTTTCGTAACTGGACCGTTGGTGAGAAACATTAATCGCTTCGCATCAGTACCCCTTTAAAGGACTGCTTTGTTTCTTTCAATATTTGAAACCAACCCTTGTTAGTTACGTATACCGGGTCGTGTGGACATGGAGGAGGGTAGATCCTTATAGCAACAGATTGACCCCGACCCGTACCGAGAAGACTTTCACTCCCTAGGGCACCGTGACCTGGTCTCCGTGTTGATAGCTCAGCTTATCAACTGGGTTAGGTAAGAATTAATGTTTCTTCAACACAGCACAGCAGATTTATCCGCACGACCTATATTTTCGTTCAACCCCCTGACTCAGTCAATGATTCATTGTTCAGATTTGTAAGAGAGTCCTGGTCTACTGCGTGTGGAGGGATTTATAAGGAATGTCTGTGTGGAAATGTGTTTTTGAGACATGCATGGTCCATCATTGATGCTTATCAACATTAACTGATGATATTTTTTCACAAACACCCGCATTGGCATGCAAGTAGACTTACACAAGTTTGTATGTATCCCTGTAAAGACTGACGTCCGACCGCCTATCTAGACCTGCCTTAATTTCTAGATTTGCCTTCATAAAAGACAGAATTGATAAACGTTCAGGGCAGCATTTGAGAAAGGCTACTATGCAAGTAAAGTTGTCACCAGATTCACACCAGATCTGTTTGTTGATCAGTTGTAGATAGCATTCTGTGTCGGCAGTGTCACCTATGCAAAAGCTCAGGTCATACCACCAGGGATTGAAAGGTTTTGTTTATCACATTCTTTGTAATATTAGTCCACCCGCCTCACAGTGGTTGTGTGGTTCTTGCCTGACACACACAACTAACTGCATCCTGACCCTACTTCAGATGCTAACAATGTTTCCAAGCAGTTGATGTACAGTCCTTAGGGTAAAGTATTGTGTACACGAGTAAACTTATGTTTATACTGCTAAGTAGATGTACATGTTGCTGATATAATTGCTATAATCGCGGACTTAGTTGACACATGTCATCTGTTCCCAGTTGCACAGATCGATGCTCAGGCTGTTGATCACTGGACTGTCAGGTCCAGACTGGATTTTATACTGACCGTCGCCATGTAGTTGGACTATTACTGTGTGCGGCGTAAAACTAAATTCACTCACACTCACACAATCTCCAATACAATCGAGTGATCGGGAGAAAACGACATGATATTGTCCAGGGCTTGTCAGATGTTACATTTACTTTATATGAACATGTTGGATTTGTTAGACATCTTCATAACATATGTTCCAGGCAGATGATCCTACCCATATTTCTGAATATATTTCAGCGTCAAGATGTTTGTAAAAGTCATCCTTATCAGCTTGCTCACGTTGCTGCTGCAGCAGGTCGTCAAGTTATAGTGAGTATTTGTTGCTAAGGAAACTTAAAGTGAGTTTTCTGTCATTACCTAAACGGGTTCGACTCCTAGATTCACCCGTAGTCTTGTCATGTCACCATCAGATAACTTCATGGTTTTATAAATGGTGGAAATGCCTATCACGAGCACCTCCCGATTTTTATCCGTGATAACAGGATGCCACGAATTGCTTGTGCGGTGGTTAAGATGTATGATTACCCGTGAAGATCCAGGTCAGATATGATCTTCAGCAACCCATGCTTATCGTAAGAGGCGACTAACTGATCGGTTTTTAAACAAGCCATTTGCCAGCAGCATAGTTTGGCATTCGATTGCCCATTATTATTGAACGGAGCAATATTCAAACTGCAGTGAATTACTGATAACAGTCACCCTTTCGCTTTGTTAAAATATGTTATTCGTACATTAAAGAGGACCAGATAGCTAACTCAGATGGATCGAGAAGTAAAAAGCGCGATGTTTATCTACTTTTTTCTAAATATGTTCCCGCCATCTGCTGAGGGCACAACATATTCTGTTTTGATTTACAGAAAGGAATCCGTAAACTTTCGCACTGCTGGAATCTTAATCTAAATTAAATCTTCATGTAAAGAGTTTGAACAGTGTGCACTTACATTTCTTCATGTCCAATAGTGAAGAATCGCAAGTGAACGAGTGAGTTTATATTTAGCAACATTCCAGCAATATCACAGCGCAGGACACAAGAAATGGGCTACGCACATGTGAGGAATAGAACTGGATCTTCGACGTGACAAGCGAACGCTTTAACCACAAGGCTACCCCAAACGTGAACTGAAGTATTAAGCTAATTAAAAAGATGAAATATTTCTCGAGCATCGGCGCAACACTTTAATTTGTGCTCGTAAGAATACACACACACACACACACACACACACACACACACACACACACACACACACACACACACACACGTATGTATGTATGTATGTATGTATGTATGTATGTATGTGTATATGTATGTATGTGTGTGTGTGTGTGTGTGTGTGTATATATATATATATATATATATATATATATATATATGGCTGCGTCCCGATCATCCATTTGTCCACTATAAGAATGCATTTCTGTAAGAACGAGTGTGACTGGATCTACACCTCTTTAACACGTACTTAACTTCCCATGCTGTTTTTCTCAGAGAACAAATAGAAATGTGTTCCTCTCTTGTCACTCTTTTTGTATCAAAAAGATTAAAAAAAAACCTACCGCCCTCGTCACGTTTGACGAGAAACATTTAATTATTTTTATGCAGCCGCAAACACTCGGACAATGTGTTATTATCAATAATGGAAACAAACAGTACAGTGCTCTACTACTCACGGTAACAATATTCTTCATCTGATAAAAAATTATCTTTGTAGAAATTACTTATGAGGACCGCGTACATCCATTACACGGAAGATTGAAGATAACCTCTTATACTCCGGGGACTACGTAGGTAATATTAGTCAAGATATTATGTTCTTGGTAGATTCGAAATAGCATTTAAATTTTATTTTATCTGTTTCAGTTTCCATATGGACTTCGACAAGCACCTGTTCAACCATTATCCTGGCCCGTGCCATCCGGTGGAAGGAATAAGTGAGATAAAATTTCATACACCATACTGTGAAAGGACGCTGAGGTGGCTATGTAGTTCTTCATGCCTGAAGGGCTCGGGTTCAGTTCATTATATCGTTAAAATGAGTGAATCCGGGATTTGGTGTTCAACGCATGCTTGTCCTAATAGGCGATTAATGGGATCGGGTGGTCGGGCTTGCTGACTGGGTTGAGGCATGTCATGGTATCCCAACGCGCAGATCGATGCTGATGATGTTGATCACTAGATTGTCTGGTCCAGACTCGATTCTTTACAGACCGACATCACATAGCTGGAATATTGCTGAGTGTGGCGTTAAACAATCAGCAAAGTCTGTGAAGCTCATTACTGTTAAATTCCACCATAATGTTTTTTGAAAATATTACTATCTCACTCCGTTTTGACGTAGTGAGCTAGTTTGAGTGACTAATATGGCTGAGGAATTAGTGTTGAGTCTACACTGAATTCGAACGCAATATTTCATTGTGGAAATAAATCCTGCGCCCTTGCCAAGCATGCCAACGTATATTCCAGTTCAGGGCAACAAAATGTCACGAGGGGCTTTCTGGAGAAGAGTGTACCTTTTGTACAGTTCATTGATGACATATTCAATGTACTTTAATACATACATGGATATACATATGCATGTCATATACGGACACAAATCAGCATGATACTTTTCTCATCACGTAGACATTGCATAAAATATAATAAACCCACCAAGTGTGTGGGACTGGGTATTGTCAGTAAAGACCGTTAAAAATGTGAAAACCTCGCTTCATTCTTACACATTATACATTCGTACATCTACACAGTATACATTCATACATTCACACATTTACACATTCATAATTTACACGTTACACATTCACAATTTACACATTACAGATTCACACATTTACACATTCATACATTTACACGTTCATGCCACAGCTGTATATTACACAAAAATTACGTTTAACACTAATATATATCTTACTAAATTATTGAATTATTTACCATTTGTAAATAATTAGACTTTAAATGCATTGCACTCAATGCAACACAACTAGTTATCATAAACCGCTAAATACTTGCAATATTACAAAGCAGACAAGTTAACAAAGCATAAACACACAAACTGTACACACCACATGAATATGTACAATCTACAGAAAGTATTGTTAGAGGCTAACCTTCAGAAATGATCCCGAGGGCTTCAATTTCAATGTCCAAGTCATCCAAAATATACGAGATTCAGTATCCACAAATGCAGTCGACAGTAGAAATGTTCCGAACTGATAATAAACTCAAAACTAAACCCAGGGTACAGCATTCTAGCAGGGTTTTGTGACGAAGGGGCAGTATGTGGCTCGCTTGGCCAGGCTCTTGTCTGGTATTGCTCTAGGTGATTGTGACAGAGGCAGAAAACTCATGCAGTAAGCTGAAAGAAGGGTTAGAGAAACTTAAGAGTGAAGTATATAATGATTAAAATCTAAAGAATAAAAACACTGAATATATAGAAATATTCTTCATGTCATAACACGATTTGTCCTTTCGTTCGTGATAAAATTTAACAGACTAGACGATTTAGAATTGATTACACAAATGTATATGGGCATTTGTAGATCATTCTTCATATCCGGCATACTTCCGGAATATTCACAGGTGTTATCGTCTAATCGTTTGTACTTTGACTTTGATATTTTTCGTTTGTGATTTTGTGTGTTACTGGAGAGGTACTTATGTAAGACTCAGTACCTGTTTACCAATCCAGTCTTTTTTCAAGGCACGGAAATATGTTCCTTCTAGAACTCAGGTATTGTTTCTAACTGTTTGGGTACCGTTTAGCTTCACAAAAAGACATTGACCTTGACAAACAGATGAGAGTGGTCTCGTGCATTTCAGGTCTTGGCTCCGAGGATATGCATATGCTGCCGGATGGAAGGACATTTATAACATCGGTATGTTTGTCGGACATATTATATCTGGTGTATCAAAGATGTTTACCTTCAGAGTACTGTAGAAGTGTATTACTTTCCTTGACTGAAACAAATTACCGTCCACGTACATGATGCTATACTTCCCTATAGATGATACCTTCTTTTACGTCTACGTAAAGGATACTTTACTTCTGCTTGAATGATACTCTCTTGTACTTCTGCTTGAATGATACTCTCTTGTACTTCTGCTTGAATGATACTCTCTTGTACTTCTGCTTGAATGATACTCTCTTGTACTTCTGCTTGAATGATACTCTCTTGTACTTCTGCTTGAATGATACTCTCTTGTACTTCTGCTTGAATGATACTCTCTTGTACTTCTAGCTGCATGGACGATTACACTATACATTTTCTTTTACTTCTACGTGAATGATACTTTACTACCGCTTGGAGGATACTAGCTTTTATTTCTACGTGAATGATACTTTACTACCGCTTGGAGGATACTAGCTTTTACTTCTACGTGAATGATACTTTACTACCGCTTGGAGGATACTAGCTTTTACTTCTACGTGAATGATACTTTACTACCGCTTGGAGGATACTCTCTTTTACTTCTACGTGAATGATACTTTACTACCGCTTGGAGGATACTAGCTTTTACTTCTACGTGAATGATACTTTACTACCGCTTGGAGGATACTAGCTTTTACTTCTACGTGAATGATACTTTACTACCGCTTGGAGGATACTAGCTTTTACTTCTGCGTGAATGATACTTTACTACCGCTTGGAGGATACTAGCTTTTACTTCTACGTGAATGATACTTTACTACCGCTTGGAGGATACTAGCTTTTACTTCTACGTGAATGATACTTTACTACCGCTTGGAGGATACTAGCTTTTATTTCTACGTGAATGATACTTTACTACCGCTTGGAGGATACTAGCTTTTACTTCTGCGTGAATGATACTTTACTACCGCTTGGAGGATACTAGCTTTTACTTCTACGTGAATGATACTTTACTACCGCTTGGAGGATACTAGCTTTTACTTCTACGTGAATGATACTTTACTACCGCTTGGAGGATACTAGCTTTTACTTCTACGTGAATGATACTTTACTACCGCTTGGAGGATACTAGCTTTTACTTCTACGTGAATGATACTTTACTACCGCTTGGAGGATACTAGCTTTTACTTCTACGTGAATGATACTTTACTACCGCTTGGAGGATACTAGCTTTTACTTCTGCGTGAATGATACTTTACTACCGCTTGGAGGATACTAGCTTTCACTTCTACGTGAATGATACTTTACTACCGCTTGGAGGATACTAGCTTTTACTTCTACGTGAATGATACTTTACTACCGCTTGGAGGATACTAGCTTTTACTTCTACGTGAATGATACTTTACTACCGCTTGGAGGATACTAGCTTTTACTTCTACGTGAATGATACTTTACTACCGCTTGGAGGATACTAGCTTTCACTTCTACGTGAATGACACTTTACTACTGCTTGGAGGATACTCTCTTTTACTTCTACGTGAATGACACTTTACTACTGCTTGGAGGATACTAGCTTTTACTTCTACGTGAATGATACTTTACTACCGCTTGGAGGATACTCTCTTTTACTTCTACGGGAATGATACTTTACTCTCGCTTGCAGGATACTAGCTTTTACTTCTACGTGAATGACACTTTACTACTGCTTGGAGGATACTAGCTTTTACTTCTACGTGAATGACACTTTACTACCGCTTGGAGGATACTAGCTTTTACTTCTACGTGAATGACACTTTACTACTGCTTGGAGGATACTCTCTTTTACTTCTACGTGAATGACACTTTACTACTGCTTGGAGGATACTAGCTTTTACTTCTACGTGAATGATACTTTACTACCGCTTGGAGGATACTCTCTTTTACTTCTACGGGAATGATACTTTACTCTCGCTTGCAGGATACTAGCTTTTACTTCTACGTGAATGACACTTTACTACCGCTTGGAGGATACTAGCTTTTACTTCTACGTGAATGACACTTTACTACTGCTTGGAGGATACTCTCTTTTACTTCTACGTGAATGACACTTTACTACTGCTTGGAGGATACTAGCTTTTACTTCTACGTGAATGATACTTTACTACCGCTTGGAGGATACTCTCTTTTACTTCTACGTGAATGATAGTTTACATCTGCATGGATGATACTCTCTTTTACTTCTACGTGGATGGACGATTGGACGATGTATTGATTTACCTCTACGTGAATGATAGTTTACATCTGCATGGATGATACTCTCTTTTACTTCTACGTGGATGGACGATTGGACGATGTATTGATTTACTTCTACGTGAATGATAGTTTACATCTGCATGGATGATACTCTTTTTTACTTCTACGTGGATGGACGATTGGACGATGTATTGATTTACCTCTACGTGAATGATAGTTTACATCTGCATGGATGATACTCTCTTTTACTTCTACGTGGATGGACGATTGGACGATGTATTGATTTACTTCTACGTGAATGATAGTTTACATCTGCATGGATGATACTCTCTTTTACTTCTACGTGGATGGACGATTGGACGATGTATTGATTTACCTCTACGTGAATGATAGTTTACATCTGCATGGATGATACTCTCTTTTACTTCTACGTGGATGGACGATTGGACGATGTATTGATTTACTTCTACGTGAATGATAGTTTACATCTGCATGGATGATACTCTTTTTTACTTCTACGTGGATGGACGATTGGACGATGTATTGATTTACCTCTACGTGAATGATAGTTTACATCTGCATGGATGATACTCTTTTTTACTTCTACGTGGATGGACGATTGGACGATGTATTGATTTACTTCTACGTGAATGATAGTTTACATCTGCATGGATGATACTCTCTTTTACTTCTACGTGGATGGACGATTGGACGATGTATTGATTTACTTCTACGTGAATGATAGTTTACATCTGCATGGATGATACTCTCTTTTACTTCTACGTGGATGGACGATTGGACGATGTATTGATTTACCTCTACGTGAATGATAGTTTACATCTGCATGGATGATACTCTCTTTTACTTCTACGTGGATGGACGATTGGACGATGTATTGATTTACTTCTACGTGAATGATAGTTTACATCTGCATGGATGATACTCTTTTTTACTTCTACGTGGATGGACGATTGGACGATGTATTGATTTACTTCTACGTGAATGATAGTTTACATCTGCATGGATGATACTCTTTTTTACTTCTACGTGGATGGACGATTGGACGATGTATTGATTTACCTCTACGTGAATGATAGTTTACATCTGCATGGATGATACTCTTTTTTACTTCTACGTGGATGGACGATTGGACGATGTATTGATTTACTTCTACGTGAATGATAGTTTACATCTGCATGGATGATACTCTTTTTTACTTCTACGTGGATGGACGATTGGACGATGTATTGATTTACCTCTACGTGAATGATAGTTTACATCTGCATGGATGATACTCTCTTTTACTTCTACGTGGATGGACGATTGGACGATGTATTGATTTACTTCTACGTGAATGATAGTTTACATCTGCATGGATGATACTCTCTTTTACTTCTACGTGGATGGACGATTGGACGATGTATTGATTTACTTCTACGTGAATGATAGTTTACATCTGCATGGATGATACTCTCTTTTACTTCTACGTGGATGGACGATTGGGCGATGTATTGATTTACCTCTACGTGAATGATAGTTTACATCTGCATGGATGATACTCTCTTTTACTTCTACGTGGATGGACGATTGGACGATGTATTGATTTACTTCTACGTGAATGATAGTTTACATCTGCATGGATGATAGTCTTTTTTACTTCTACGTGGATGGACGATTGGACGATGTATTGATTTACTTCTACGTGAATGATAGTTTACTTCTGCATGGATGATACTCTCTTTTACTTCTACGTGGATGGACGATTGGACGATGTATTGATTTACTTCTACGTGAATGATAGTTTACATCTGCATGGATGATACTCTCTTTTACTTCTACGTGGATGGACGATTGGACGGTGTATTGATTTACTTCTACGTGAATGATAGTTTACATCTGCATGGATGATACTCTCTTTTACTTCTACGTGGATGGACGATTGGGCGATGTATTGATTTACCTCTACGTGAATGATAGTTTACATCTGCATGGATGATACTCTCTTTTACTTCTACGTGGATGGACGATTGGACGATGTATTGATTTACTTCTACGTGAATGATAGTTTACATCTGCATGGATGATACTCTCTTTTACTTCTACGTGGATGGACGATTGGACGATGTATTGATTTACTTCTACGTGAATGATAGTTTACTTCTGCATGGATGATACTCTCTTTTACTTCTACGTGGATGGACGATTGGACGATGTATTGATTTACTTCTACGTGAATGATAGTTTACATCTGCATGGATGATACTCTCTTTTACTTCTACGTGGATGGACGATTGGACGATGTATTGATTTACTTCTACGTGAATGATAGTTTACATCTGCATGGATGATACTCTCTTTTACTTCTACGTGGATGGACGATTGGGCGATGTATTGATTTACCTCTACGTGAATGATAGTTTACATCTGCATGGATGATACTCTCTTTTACTTCTACGTGGATGGACGATTGGACGATGTATTGATTTACTTCTACGTGAATGATAGTTTACTTCTGCATGGATGATACTCTCTTTTACTTCTACGTGGATGGACGATTGGACGATGTATTGATTTACCTCTACGTGAATGATAGTTTACATCTGCATGGATGATACTCTCTTTTACTTCTACGTGCATTATACCTTACTTCTGCATGGATGGTACTTTCGTAACTTTGACATGAATGATACTGTACTTCCCATTGGAAGATACTTTCTTTCAAGTATACGTGAATGATACTTTGAGTGAGTGTGTTCAGTTTTACGCCGCACTCAGCAATATTTCAGCTATATGACGGCGGTCTGTAAGTAATCGAGTCTGGACCAGACACTCCAGTGATCAACAACATGAGCATCGATCTGCGCAATTGGGAACCGATGACATGTGTCAACTAAGTCAGCGAGCCTGAGCATCAGATCCTGTTAGCCGCCTCTTACGACAAGCATGATCGCTTTTTATGGCAAGCATGGGTTGCTGAAGTCCTGTTCTACCCCAGGACCTTCACGGGTCGAATGATACTTTACTTCCCCTTGGACGATACTTTCTTTTACTTCAATGTGGATGATACCGATGCAGCTATATGTACACAGGCGGTCTCACCTACATAGGAGAAGGTATCAGCAATTTTCGAGTAATCGACTTTGGCAACCAAAATGTTGCTTTACTTCTGTAAGGATGATACTTATTTTTATTTTTCCGTGAATGATACTTTACTTCCACTTGGATGATACTTTCTGTTACTTCTACGTGAACAATAATTTATTTCCGCATTGGCAATACTTGCTTTTGCTTCTGGGTGAATGATACTTTACTTCCACTTGGATGATACTTTCTGTTACTTCTACGTGAATAATAATTTATTTCCGCATTGGCAATACTTGCTTTTGCTTCTGGGTGAATGATACTTTACTTTCATGGGGATGATATTTTTTGTGGTTCTACGTGAATGGTACTTTACTTTCATGGGGATGACATTTTTTGTGGTTCTACGTGAATGGTACTTTACTTCCACTTGGACGATACTTTGTTTTACTTCTCTGGGAATTATACTTTGCTCTCTCTTGCAGGATACTCCCGACTAATCAACTTTGGCAACCAAAATGTTTCGAGTAATCGGCAATAGTTCCGAATCTGTTTTATTAAAATACGTCGACAAAAGCCTTTTCTGCATCCATAAGATCTCTCTACTAACAACAGAGTTGATTGCAAAATTCTGATTATACGATTTTGAGTATATCATGTGTGTATATTTGTTTCAGCTGTATTACAGCTGTTCAGTGTAACAATGTTAACAATCGAGTCTGGATCGGACAATCCAGTGATTGTCACCATGCGATACTATAATAGAGCATGTGTTTGTGAATCACTATGAAATACTGCTGACACCAGGTGTTCATGAAACACGTGAGCGTATCCAGCTTCACTGATGGCACCCGTTATAAACATGTCTTGTCAGTTGTTCACCTCAAATGATTCCGGACAAATCAAAGTAGGGAATTCCATCGGGTATTATTTTTGTCACTGATTCATCAAGTTCTACATGTTTTCCATGACACTTTATACATAACCTTGAACGAACAACATCAGCACAGGAAGAGATGTTTGGCGTTCTTCGAAATCTTGCTGAAAAGAGCCATTTGCATTCATCTTACCGAACACCTCAATGTTAATTTTGAGTTGTTTGAGGCACAGGTATAAAACGTTTTGCATCCATCGCCAGATTTTTCTGACACGGAAAACAGATTTAGAGTTATCCCCCTTCAATAGATTTGCAAAACATCGGTAATTTCTGTGCGTCATACGTGATTCAATGTTATTCGATATGTCTTTTTAATACCACGAAGTGTCTCATTCCCAACTGGGTTCATAGAAAATGTTATTAGCGGGGTACATTGAAAATAATAGAAGAGCGATCAGCCAATCAGAAAACGACATTTATGTGTGAGGCAAGATAATTCTATATTTAGGCATTGTATGAACATGTGTATCCAAACTATACATAATCAATAACCAGAAAGTTTCGCTACGTTACAAGACAATATCATCTACATGGAAATAAGTATCTTCTACGTAGATGTAGGCATCTTTTACCAAGCTCTCAGTATAGAACATATAAGTACATACAGTGAAGTAGATATTGTACACTAAGGTGGATATAGTACTAGGATATGACACTACTTTTTACTAAGTTGTAATTTTAGACTCCTTGTCTGGTCTGTTAGTTTGTTGTTTAACTCCACTGTTAGCAATATTCCAGATATATGGCGGTGGTCTGTTCATAATCAAGTCCAGACAATCCAGTGATCAAAAGCATGAGCATTCATCTACGAAAATGGGATAATATGACATGTCAGCGAGCATAACCACCTGATCCCGTTAGCCTCTGAAGACCAAGTCCTACTACTGTGCTACTGTTTCAGGGAATCCGAATGACTGGTGACAGCCCATCCCTAGACACGTTTTATGCACAAAACAACATTAAGGGAAGGATCTACTTCTTCGACATGAAGAACCCAAGGAAGATGGCGCAGGAGTTGACGTTGACATCCACGGAGGACTTTGACAAGGACAGGCTTCAACCTCATGGTATCAGTGCTTGGGAGGACAAGGGTACAGGTGAGTTTAGAATGTCGTGTTGATATATGTTACACACGCAACAGTGCTTGGAAGGACACGCGTCTGGTGAGTTTTCGTTATCTCATTGATTTCGTGCTTAGTGGGACAAGGAGTCGGTTAGATATGGGTGTCATGTTGATGTGCAGGACAAAAAGTCTAGTGGTAGAGGGAAAGGACAACAGTTACTTGTTTATACTCACGAAGGAAATCGACCACAATCCAATGCTTATGAACGAATACAATTACAGTTTGGCTACCCCGCTCTCCTGATCATCAAACATATTTATAACTAGAGTATATCAGTTTTTCTCTTCAGGTCAGGTGTACCTATTTGTTGTTAATCATGGGCAGGACGGACGGGAGAAGGTCGAGAAATTCCTCGTGTCTTTCGAAAAAGGTTCTTTACGCCACATGAAGTCTTACCATGGAGACCCAACCTTTAGGAAGTGAGTTAGTGAGTGGGTGAATGAGGGTATATTCTGTTTGAGCTGTTTTTAATGATTTTGCAACAGTTTTTTTATTTGCACAGGAAATTGGTTTGTGCCACTGTACAAATTTAGAACTCGGGCTGTCTACTTGACTAGACTGTCTGAACCTGGCAGTCCAGTATATTGCTGTTATAACGTTATTTACACCACAAAGAGTGATAAATATGAGTGTCCACCGTTATTGTTTTCAACACCTGGTGTCCAATGAGAATCAGTGTGGTACCCCTTAACCATTATCCAATATAAGTAATGAGTGAGTGAGTATGGTTTTACGCCTCTTTTAGCAACATTCCAGCAATATCGAGGCGGAGACCACCAGCCATGGGCTTCACACATTGTACCCATGTGGGAGATGGAACTCGAACAAAGGTCTTCAACTTGACGTGCCGACTCTTTAACTACTGGACTACCCACCTCCCCATTGTAAGTAAAAACAAGTATGCTGGGTAAAATAGAACAATTTGTAGGACATATTAACTACGTTGACCATACGACATGACCATATCGTATGAAGTGTGTCTTTATGTCCTTTTTCAGCTTAAATGACCTCATCGCCACCAGTGAAGACAGTTTCTATTACACCAACTTCCTATATAGCGACTGCCCTGTCGGTAAACTCTTTGAAAGTTTGTTTTCCATGCCTTGGGCCTTTGTGGGCTACTTTGATGGTACAGCTTATCGCATCGTGGCTGATGGGATCATGATGGCTAACGGTATACAGTTGTCAGGAGATGGAAGGTGACGTTATTCTGAGACAAATATGCATAGCTTAAAATGGACAAGAATATTATACTTGCGTGCATATGTATGTCATATAGGTGTCTACTTTTGTATGCATTTTGGCTAGTGTTTTTGCATAGTTTAGAAAATCATAATGTAAATACCTACCTCCTATCTAAATCAAATTAAAGATATTGCCTCGAAAAAGAATCGCCCATCGTGAGAATAGCGAAGCTATATTTTTGGTAAGGTATATCATAAACTCATTGATTTTAGATGCATACATCTTTTGATTTTGTACTCGGGTGATTTATGGATGTATTGAAAGACAAATGCCTTCCTTACATTATGAATTATGCAGAATCATTGCATTTGTCCAGATTCGGCTATATCGAGGCCAGGTGATCTAGAACCTGTACGTATATGCGCTATGAACTGTGCTGCAACCTGTGCTGTATCGTCTCTCCAGGTATGTCTATATCACTGCTTCCACGGCCCATGATCTGAGGATATATGAGAGAAGCGAGGACAATTCGTTAGAGTTGATAGAGGTGGGTGGAAAAGGACGGATCGAGAATTACGTATTTAGCTAACACCGGTGAGAACTCTCCACTTACTTTCCCATGGGTCATTTCCCTAGACTGCTGTGCTACGACTCTTAGAGGAACAAAATCTAATTTCTGTACTAAGAAACTCTCTGACACTGTGAAGAACCCTTCCTTCTGTTACTAGTTCATGGACATGAAAAACAATTCCCAGTTACCATCGTCCACTAGTGATAAGGATCTTGCAGATATTTTTTCACTAAATTTAAGGAAAAGCTTTGACCGAACATTTCCTGGCACACAGGATCCTCCAACATGTCTGCTGGTTACGTCCGTCATCTTATAACCAGAGATGCAGCTAAAGTTCTCACTCATTCACTTGTTCTCCCCAGGATTGAATATAGCAATAGCCCACTGTTTGGAATCTTTAATAATCCTCTGTTCAGACTTCAAAAACTTCAAACTGCTGGCTCAAGGGTTGTCACTAAAACATCCAAATGGTCTCATATAACCCCAATCCTCCAGATTCTGCATTAGCTGCCAGAGTTTAAGTCAGAGTTCAGTTCAAGATCCTCACTATTGTTTTCCGCTTCACGCACGACCTCCATACCTCTCTTAGATATTGTCAACATATATGCCTGCCCGTTCACTCCGCTTCCAGAATCAAGATCTTCTCTCAGTTTCCCAAGTTCATGTCAAACACAAAAACATAGGTCATTCAAACTGGCAGCAGCAGCCCCGTGGAACAGTCTTCCTACATCCATCAAAAATACTTCATCCATAGAAGCATTCAAAACGTGACTCAGAACTTTCCTCTTGAAAAAAGCCTACAGCCTATAACTGCGAAATATTATCATGGTCATTTTTACAAACTGTAATATCTTCCTCATGACACTCTTTTTATATATAGCACCTTGAGCATGCTCTGGATGGACTATGGCGCACAGGAAATACATATCTATTATTACTTAGTATTATTATGATCACCTCTATTTTCATCTTGGATCATTTCACTAGAATATCCCCGACCTATGATCTCTTCTAATTTTCCTTTGGGCCATTTCACTAGAATATACCCTAGCTGTGACCTCTTCTAATTTTCCCGTGGGCCATTTCACTAGATATTCCCAAGGGTTGGTCTCCCATAGTTTTCTCTTGGGTCGTTTCACGAGAATATCCCCAAGCTGTGATATCTTGTAATTTTCCTATGGGCCATTTCACTAGAATATCCTCAAGCTGTGATTTCCTCCTATTTTCCCTGGGATCATTTCACTAGAATATCCCCAACCTATGATCTCTTCTATTTTTCCTTTGGGCCATTTCACTAGAATATCCCCCAACTGTGACCTCTTCTAATTTTCCCTTGGGCCATTTCACTAGATATTCCCAAGGATTAGTGTCCCATTATTTTCCCTTTGGCCAGTTCACTGTAATATGTCCAAGCTGTGGTTTCTAATCTCTCTGAATCTATACAGTAGCGTTGGTCAAGTTACCTAATTTCTCATTGTTTTGCCCTCACTTACAGAGTCACGTTATTGTGTTCACCAGTTGTGTTCCTGCGTGTTCCAGGTTTATCCGTTGTCCTCCATGCCAGACAATGTAATGTTGGATCACGACACGGGCCATCTCTACATCGCGCTGCATCCAATACACTACCTGACCATTGCCCATTTTACAAATCCTGCAAACAGATCTCCTTCCCAGGTATTTGAGTAAGTCAGTTTAGTTTTACGCCGCACTCAGCAATATTCCAGCTATATGGCGGTGGTCTGTAAATAATCGAGTCAGGACCAGACTTTCCAGTGACCAGTAGACCTGCCCACACTTGAACCGATGTCATGTGTCAACCTAGTAAGCGAGCCTGACCACCCAATCCCGTTAGTCGCCTCTTACGACAAACATAGCCGCATTTTATGGAAAGCATGGGTTGATTAGGACCTATTCTATCCCGTACCTTCACAGGTCTCCAGGTATATGAAGTGTTATGTATTGTCATCTATTGTAAAACAGTGTTGCATTTGTGTTACATTGTTTTGCTGTAGTGGGCAGTGATGTGGCTGAGTGAATGAGTTTGGTTTTACGCCGTTTTTTAGCAATATTCCGGCAATATCACGAGGGTGGACACCAGTAATGGGATTCACACATTGCACCCATGTGGGGAATCGAACCCGTGTCATCAGAGTGCCGAGCGAACGCTTTAACCCCTGATCTAACCCACCGCCCCTACTCAAATTTGAGAATTTCCTAAAATATGCTGAAGTCGGTAATTACACCCAAACATAGTATACAATTTGAGTTTGATAGACAGATTCGTACGTTGTTTTGACTGTTTTATTTTTTAACATGCAACTGTTTCAAATTGTCAACCTCAGTTTGAAATTTAGTAAAAAGTTAAGTTTGTTTCGCGAAAGAAGTGCTGCATGCTTTTAGAGCAGCCGGTAGTATGTTACCAAGTCCAATCCAACATGTTACACAGAATATTCCAAAAGAGATTTATACTACATGTTATATATAGGGTCGATGCGTTACATGAAGAAAAACATTTGAGTGAAGATAACAGTTTACACTGATCTTGGCCAATTCTGAAATCCAATTCCGAAATTCTGAATATTTTTCTTTGGTGGTGCCTTTTCCTGTGCAGTAATTAAGGTACATATAAAGGAAAGATGGTGAGGTGAAAGGTTAAGCTTTTAGCCAAGGATTAGTGCATTGGAAAGGCTGGGTTTTCCGGATGGTGTGTCGTTACAGATTCATTATCCCCCGCAACAATGAAGTTGGGAGGATATAGACACGAGTTCCGTCCTCCGTCCGTCCGTCCGTCCGTCCTTCCGTCTGTGCGCCCGCAACACTTTGTCTGAAGCATATCTCCTAAACTATTCGTGACAATCTAACCAAACTTGGAACTCATGTCAAGCATGATCCTTGGATGTGGTTTAGACCCAGGTATGAATTTTTAGTTTTTGTGGTGTCCATGGAAACATGACTTAGGCTGTGACTATGACTGATGATGTGGATGCTATTTTGTCCGGAGCAGATCTTCTTAACTAAACATTCATGCGTGCTAGCTTCATCAAACGTGGTAGACATATCAAGCATGATCCCTAGATGTGCTCTCCTTCTCTCCTACCACTCTGCCATATGCACACCAAAACATTGACATACTGTAATCATGATTAGTAGATATATTCATGAAGAGTATTTTGCGTGGGATTTTGATGATTATCCTGATTATCATACGAGGAATGTCTCGCTGATGGGTATTAGTCTCAGACATGTAACATATATTTCTATAGTCTGTCCAGCTCAAAAGCGGACCGATGAATTGCAATCTAACTCGAAAACTAATAAACATAACATGCTCAGTGAAACGCTAATCATAATCAAAACATCATACCAACTCTGTGGGTTTCTTGCACATTTTGTGTCCTAAAAATGAAACAGCTGTTTAACACAGTATCATTAAAATATTGACACAGTCCACTGTTTCTTACGAGGGAGGAGTGCAGAGAAAGGGACAGCCTGGCATTCGAGAAGCACGTGCACAAGCCGACAAAGTTATTTTGTTCATTTACCTGGGCCTAGATTTTCGAAGCTCTCTTAGCGCAAAGACAGTCGTAAGTTAGTGTTAACGTATGGCACTTACGACTATCTTACCGCTACGAGAGCTTCGAAAATAGTTTCACGCGCTTTTATTGTTAGTGCAAGGATGTTTCACGTGCAGTTCGTGGCTACGTTTTGGTAACATGGTTAGTATCTGGCTGCGCTTTGGTGAATTTTGCATATGTGTTCTCTCTGAACAATTCTGAAGGAAATTTCACTTTTGGAAAGATAAAACTACGTCCCCATATTTACACAAAGAATGATATTTCAGTGTCCGTTTCAATCCATTTTGCCTTTTATTAGTGCAGTATTGCATTCGTGATCGAGGAAACTGAAATAAGGTTCAGATCGGCGTCAAACCTAATTCAGTTAATGAATATACCGTATATTGACTAGTATAATGAACATCGCATCACGGTATTCCATTCGCTTCATGACTCCCTGAATCTCATCGTTGTTTCAGGTCCTGCAGATAAAACTGAAGGATGGATCTGTATCTTCCGTGACAGAATTGTTCCTTGATGACGGAAACCTGATATCTGCGTCAACTGTTGCAACTATCTACAAGAAGAAGATGCTGATTGGCTCCGTATTTGACAAGCTTGTATACTGTGATGTTGCTGTACCCCTTTGAGTTTGGTATTGCTTACTTTAAATAGGAAAACATGACAATATATTGTTAGTTTCGAAAAATAAAAATCAACCATATTTAGGAAGCAGACTAATGCTTAGTCCCAGAATATACAGTGGAAGCTGTCAAAACTGGTATCTGTCCATTTCGGCAAAATAAAAAATAAAGTCTCAGTCCAGTCTGTGGTTTGAACATTCATCATCAGCTCTACAATCCGGCACGTTGTCTAAACTGGATTATTTCTTCAGTCCCGATCAATGCCGGTTTAGACAGCTTCGACTGTATGTAATTTAGTAAGAAATAAACCCATTTTAAATTTACTTACTCTAGGGCTTTAACACTGCAGTAGTGCAAATAATGTGGTTCAGTGACGGTAAGATAGAGTAAGACTTCACATGCTTTTCAGCGATCAATGAATATTCTGTCACATTCATTCAGTTTCACCATGTCGTTGAATGATTTACATTTCGACATTGTAAACCATTTCGAAAATAAATATAACGACATACAGTATAGAATTACGTAAATACTGCTGTACTAGAAGCGTTAACCTTGCTCCAAGGCTGTACTGAGGACAAAGCTCATGGATCTATGATGATTCTATCCATAAAAGACAAAAGCACGTCAAAATACGCCAGTCAGTTAGAGTGATTGCAGTTAGTTTAACGCATCTTTTAGCACTATTCCAGCAATATCACGGCGGGGACACCAGATATGGGCTTCACGCATTGTATTTATGTGAGGAATGGATCCTAGTTCTTCAGCGAACGCTTTGTCGTTGCCTTAGTTCACACAAGTATACATGAAGTGTGTTGATCTTGGGAAATATAAGTCCATGTTTCATATGCATTAGTCTGTTTCAGCACCCTCGTTTTTCTCTGTTTTTGACAGTGTTTCATTTCACTCAAACTCAACGGATATTGAATCAGTTACATCACTGCAAGTTCTTAATTAAAGTGTTCATTACACACACAAAATGTTGCATTTACGTAAGAATGACCTCACCAAGTTTCGGTGAATATGTGTCTGTCAAATGTTAGGGTGTTCCCATACTTTTTGTTTGTAGTATATATATACTCTGTATACTTCTCAGTTACAACAACATGTGCAGGCAAAGAAATCGATATTAGCATCCGTTGATGGTTTCAGTATGTTTACTAACCGATGAAAGTTTTCATGGCGTCGAGAGGACGCATGTATTGAAGCGAGACGTGAGTGGTTTCATTGCTGTTTTTAGCTAAAGCTACCCGGCGACTTGCTTTCAAAAGGGCAGTGGACGCCATAATAGATGCGGAGGCATGGCCTTGACTGAAAGAGTACTGAGTTCAGCTATGTGGGTCTCAGGTTTCCTGTATCTGTAGGTTTGTATTACTCCTATAATAAAGTTTTCCCGTTTACTTTCCCATACATACCTGACAGGGAGAATATTTGGGCTGTAGAATATGGATTTTACAACTTTTAATAGACTGAATGAATCACGTGCACAGCACATTTTTAAATGTGATGCATCGGTATGTTGACTGGTCGTGTATGTCACCATCTTTATTCAGCACATTTGCTTGCCTTTTCATGTATTTGTGCATGTTGTATCGATAGACTCGTCCATTTCGAACCTGAAGGGTCCAATGCTCATAGTGGAAACTACTATATATAGACTGTCTCTTAAATCCAGGTTAGTTCATGGTCGCGTGAAACACGAGGAATACTGCTTGTTAATATCTTCGTCCTGGAAATATTGTTTTAGACGGAATGTCTGCGTCTATGTCAGTGTCTATGGGTCTGTGTGTGTTTGAGAGAGTGAGAGAGAGAGAGAGAGAGAGACAAACAGACAAACGACAAACAGACATCACGACGTCTCAGTGTGAAGGGTTACAGGTCGAAGACATCTATGTACAGTTCGGTGACAAACATGGGCACGGTGCTTACAAGACGAAGATAGATTCTAACTCACGACCATAGGTTTCAGGCGGTGAACTTATAGACGACTGGGCCAGTCCAGAACCCAGTATGTGTGCATGCTCCCTGCAAATGGGTTGGACGATGACATTAAACTCAAAAAGGGTCTAATTTTGGAACGGACCGTCATGGAATATGAGGTCGACAGTCCTTACTCTAATACACAATCAATGTTCACGAAATACCACCAAACCACCTTTAATTCTCCACAGTTAAAATCTGAAAATGAGTTGTAACCACTGGGTCAGTGTCAGCAAGATGCATAGTTCTATTTTGCATATCCGATGAGGCGGGGTAGCCGAGTGATTAAAGAGTTTACTCGTCACGCGGAAGACCCCGGTCCGATTCCCCACGTGGACACAATGTATGAAGTCCATTTCAGGTGTCCCTTGTCGTGATTTTGCTGGAATATTGCAAAAAGCGGCGTAAAACTCAACTCACGCATTTCTCACATGCATATCCATGCCCTGCGTCTTCCGCTCCCTTAGAAGTATCAACGCGTGTATGTCAACAAGGATCTAGCTCAGAATGAAGACGAAGAGCATTTGGCGTCCAGACTTCTTCAGTTGGTTATACAATCAATGAATGCCAGTAAATAGAGATATAGGTCGAGTCTAACACACTGAACATCATTATTACCCCGGATAACCGAGGCTGCCTGTTAGGCGTTAGAAGGTTATAGTCACATGACTTTATCTCACCGGGTACCCTTTTTCTGCTGGGTGAACAGAGGCAATTCTTAAACAAACTCATTTGCCTAAGGTGAGACCACATGTTTCATATGTGCTTCGTTGTGGGACAGGATCGACGTCCTAGAAACTCTCAGGAGTCAAAATGCCAACCACGGCCACCTATCCAAGGACTGTCCGACCTCGGTTTTCTGACATGAGCACTACGCACAGGACCACTCGCCACCATCATAACACAACACAACACAACACAACATCGATAACTGAAAGTGAAGCATGGCGCGAGTACTGTTCTATTTCGGTATACAGTGAGTGTTAAGATTGAAGATCAGCGTCAGATGAATAATTGCAGTTCAGTTATATGTGATTTGATTACATGTACTTTGTAATTTAAATTTGGGCTAGTTTGGTAGCCTAATGGCTAAAGCGTCCGCTCGTCACCCTGAAGACCCGGGTTTTACTGACGACAAGAGCACATGTGTGAAGCCATTTTGCTGTGACTCTGCTAGAGTATAGCTAAAAGCGCCTTACAACTATATTTACTCACTCAATCACTTTCCTCGAAGGTTGCCCTCATTCAAAAAAGCATGCTCGTTTTGTTTCGTATGCTCACATCGCCAAACGCCCCAGGAACTTCACGGTAAACGCCCTTTTCTATTTTCGCATGTATTAACATAAAAGTCAAAATACAACTACACTTCAGGCAGAAAGCCTGACTGTGACCTCGGATGACGGGGGTCAAATTTAGTTCAGTCAGCCTCGAGTGTATATGGAGAGTTACATGGTTGAGCGATTGTCAAGGACTTGGGTTCAGGCAGCCGTACAACTTGTCACACGGGACACAGGTGGCACAGATTATATATTTATCTATTCCGTGAGCCTCTTAACTAAGATGAAGGTTCCTGTTACCTGGGTAAGCCTAAGTTGAGTTGAGGCCTAACTGAATAGAGTTGTTTCTTATAAACAATAAATAAATTAAAAAGATCAAACAATTAAGGCAATTAATGATTAAATATTTTAGCTTCAAGTCATGTCTTTTATTGTCTATAGTCCCGTATGCAACATACATACAAATTTTACATACATTTACAGATGTATACAACAGTAAAGGGTGAGTTAACAACATGTGATTATATCGATACAGCACATGGAGAAAACATACAATTGTATACATATCGTAATGAACTGACAAGTATTTTGATAACCTTCGTTCATATGCATTGCATAAATATGTATAAAATGTTTCGTTATTAGTAGTTAATAGGAATTTCAGATTATGATAATTAGGTTTTTGACAATATACAGATGGTAAATATTTTGATCTAGGAGAATTATGGACATAACAAACAAATAAAAGTGGTACTCATCCTCTACTCTTAAACTGCATAATGGTCAGTAGCATTCCGTTGTATAAATATTTTGCCATCTGCCTTCATCATACATTAATTTCAGCATCTTTCATATAAATTTAATCAGTATCATGAACTGTTATTCAGGAAACACTTCCATGACTGTAAAAACATAATAGGTTGCAAATGATTTGGAATCATTTAACAATCAATTAAGATTAAAATACCCTATATAAAGAATTCTCTGTATTTGTCTTTATTGAAATGGCAGCTGCAGGTCCTTCATTGTGTGTGTGTGGTGTGGTGTGGTGTGGTGTGGTGTGGTGTGGTGTGGTGTGGTGTGGTGTGGTGTGGTGTGGTGTGGTGTGGTGTGGTGTGGTGTGGTGTGGTGTGGTGTGGTGTGGTGTGGTGTGGTGTGGTGGTGGTGGTGGTGGTGTGTGTGTGTGTGTGTGTGTGTGTGTGTGTGTGTGTGTGTGTGTGTGTGTGTGCATGCATTGAGTGTCCCGGGAACACTAAATTCGGTTAGTGTAGCCTGACCGTTCCCCGAAGATGACAGCTAGGTTGAGGAAGTTTTGTTCAGATTTCGCTTTCCCGGACCATAACCTTGAAGACTAACTAACTACGTTTCAGGGAGGGTATCTTTCTTTACAATTGTAGTTGCCACAAGTTGCCCAAGTTTCTATTTTAACAGTATAACCCCATCATTATTGATGGCGTATGGCTAAGCAAATTAACAATTAAAACAGTCACGTTTTGAGCTGCGTTTGCAGAACAGTCGACATGCACTGACTTCACGATTGAGTGCATACATCCTGAATGCCATGTAAACACAGAATGTCATTGTATATCAGTACAATACACATGGCTACTCCCGGTTTGAATACTCGTCAACATAAACATATAATGCACCAACCCCTATACTTACTAATGTACTGTACATGCATTGCTGATAACTCCTAGTTTTACAGGACAAATTTATGGATAGCAACTTCTTGGATTTAAACCTGGTCTGGAAGTCATTTGGAAGAAAACGCCCCGTTGCTTATTACAGGAAATAAAGTACGTAGACTATTGACAGCCACATGCCACAATGCCACTGCCTCAATGACTAAGGACAGGTAATTCAAAATTATTTTAGTAAACAAATTGTAGTACCTGTTTCCGAAGCTGGAGGAAGCTCATTTCCTAATGTCCCAAGAAAGATGTTTGTGAAAAAATACTATAAATACTGAAAGATTGTAAGCGTGCCTTCCTTCAATGCGTTTCGTGATGGTAACGTAAGATGATCACTGGCGTGGGGGCTTAGGGCTTACGGACGAGTATAGGGTGACGAGGTGTAATTCTGTGCGTTTAACCGGAGTTGCGCCCCTTAATCGCGGCAGTAACCTGTGAACGGTTTTTACTTCGGTGAGATAATACGGTCAGGCTGGCCGGGTCATATCCATGTCCGTGGCCGTGGCATCACTGATTTATGTCTTTCCTGCCAAATCTAATGGACACGCCGATATTTGATACTGATCCAGCCATGCATAAGTTTATGTCCTGTTTTGGAGACAATAAATAAAAATAAGTACACTCTGCAAAAAAAAGAAATGCAACACCCATTTATCAATGAACATTTGGTGTTTTTCAAGGACGTATAGGTCAGGGGAAAACAAAGTTACATGAATGAAATTTTGTGGAGCAATGCGTTGCTATCTTGTTCATATTTCATGAGAATAATAGTCATCACAGTCATTACTGCTGTACCCCAGGTGGTATTGAAGTTAGTTCCTCGTATGACCACCACCAGCTGCTACCACTGCCAGACACCTCCTGGGGACAGCTCGAATCAGTCCTTGGGTGTTCTGTTGTGGAATCCTCCATTCCTCCTGCAACATGTGGAACAACTGTTGAAGATGCTGTGGTGGATTACGACGTCGACGCAGCCGTCTATCGATCTGATCCCAAAGGTGTCCGATTGGGTTTAGATCCGGGGATCTGGAGGGTCAGGGGAGGGTATTGATGTTGTTCTTGGCCAGGCAGTCCGCGGTGGCACGTGCTGTGTGGGACCTGGCCTTGTCCTGTTGGAAGAGCTGCCGTTGGCGGTCATCAAGGTGGATGACGTGCGTACGGAGTCAGATTGCCTTGGGCAAGGCGCAAGTTCCGATCTGCGGGTGTATGTCCACACCATAACACCCCCGCTACAGAAACTGTCCATCTGAGCAAAACGTTCATGACGTCGTCTGTAGACACGGTCTCTACCATCACGTCGCCTGAGGAGGTAACGAAATACATCGCTAAACCATATGCGCTTCCAGTTTGCCAGGTGCTGCATGACATCCAAGCACATCATGACAATCCTGATTGATAAAACAGCTCAAAATCATTTTTGGTTGCGTTTGGTCAAGCATGATCTTCTGAAACATTCCAGACACAATGTGGAACCCTAAAACTGTTTGTGTTTACATATGTGTACAACATTGTAAGTATCATTTTTGAATTTCATTTTGCGTTTCTTTTTTTAAGAGAGATTTAAAATACACATGCATAATTATCTCCTGTAAAAACAACACGAAGCTTGATTCACAAAATGAATAACAGAAACAGCTGATGTTTACAATAAAATGTCAGTCGTAATTGTTAAAAAACAGTTTCTGAAACGATACAGTCCCAGGTAGGTTGTTATTCTGTACAGCACTGTGAAGCAGAATCGAAAGCTATACTGAAATAACGAGTAACTGAGTGTGAGTCAAGCAGCCTAGAGGTTAAAGCGTTCGCTTGTCACGCCGAAGATCTAGCTTTCGATTCCCCACGTATAGTGTGTGAAGCCCATTTCTGGTGTTCCCCGCCGTGATATTGTTGGAATATTGCTGAAAGCGGCGTAAAACCATACTCACTCACCCTTAAAGGACGTTTGGTTTATGGAATACATTACCATGGCACTAAGTATACCTTAGTCGATACCCCTGTACTTGAATAGAACGTGGAGCTATGGTGGCCTTCTGAACAGGTACCTGAATATATTTCACAGAGCTGTATGTAACTGTAAACCTGATTCGAAACGGAGATCCGCCGACATTGGAAAGAAAAGGTGGGAAGTAAATCCGACATGAACATGTTTATTTTTTCAGGCTCGCTGACGTGGTTGACACATGTCATCGATTCCGAATTGAGCAGATCGATGCTCATGTTGTTGGTCACTGGATTGTCTGGTCCAGACTCGATTATTTAGTGACCGCCGCTATATAGCTGGAATATTGCGGCGTAAAACTTAGCTCACTCACTCACTCTCCCTTTCCCTCTCCAGGATCTCCTGTCCCCTCTCCAGGATCTCCTGTCCCCTCTCAAGGATCTCCTGTTCCCTTTCTAGGATCTCCTGTTTCCTCTCAAGGATCTCCTGTTCCGTCTCCAGGTTCTCTCGTTTCCTCTCAAGGATCTCCAGTCCCCTCTCAAGGATGTCCTGTTAATAACAAAGTCTTAGGGTTACCACGAATAACAATGAGGTCTATCTTGAAACCCATGGAAATCCATCACCTACCACGATTGTTCTCCTTGCGATGGGAGTTTCACAACTACCATTACATATTGCGAATCCCAATAATATATGTATACATATAACGTTCATGACGTCGTCTGTAGACACGGTCTCTACCATCACGTCGCCTGAGGAGGTAACGAAATACATCGCGTTACCATTACATATTGCGAATCTCAATAATATTCGCAAATTTGTGAAATTTGTTGCAGAGGGTATGTATTCAATCCCCTGTGTGTGTGTGTGCGCGCGCGCGTGTGTGTGCATTTAAGATTCAACAACTTTACTCAAAAACCACCTGAAGCATTTCAGTGAAACTTACTGGAGCGCTTGGATATGTCCCTACGGCAATTCAATAAGGTATAAGCATATTCTTCACAAAAAAGAAACGGAAACGCAAAATATCGTTGAAAAGTTTGGTTTCATGGGGTTGTAAATAAAATATATGGTACAACATTGTACAAGAATGACATTGCTCTCCACGAGGTGGCATTGATGTTTCTACCCTGTGTGACCACCTCTCAATGCTGGCATAGCACAACACCTTCTTGACACAGGTCCTGGATAGCCAGGAGAGGACATTGATGTTCTTATTGGCCAGATAGTCCACAGCAGCACCTGCTGTGTGAGGTCTGGATCTGTCCTTTTGGTACAGCTCCCTCTGGCAGTCGACAATGCGATCCACGGGACGACGGAGAATCTGGTCGATATACCGAGTGGCAGTTAGATTGCCTTTGACGATCACCAATACCGATCTGCAAGTATATGAGATGGGTCCCCACATCATGACACCATCTGCACCAAATCAGTCCATTTGCCGGATGCAGCTGGACGCTGAAAGTTCATTGCTTGGTCCGTAGACAGCTTCTCGTCCGTACGTAGCTTGAAGGGACACCGCGATTCATCACTGAACCATATGTGCCTCCATTTTTCAAGGTCCCATGGTTGGCAATCATGTCAGAGAGGAGGCAAATTTTTGAACGTCTGGTACGCACACCTGCCTCTCGGGGGTCGTTCCTGATCGTTGTATCGGACATTCTCCAGTTTCCAAAACCGTTCTTGTGATGTGTCCCGCGCGGAATGATGGCAGTCAGATCTAGAGTCGTTATGACATTTCATGCGCGTTGCGAGCCGTTGCACGTGCATTGAATATCTCTGCGAAATCATGCTATACAGCAAGATGCAAAATGCTAGTAAATCATTTCGACAACCAAACAACCAGCCACAACGTTTTCAGGTGCAAAAGGTCACATAAACATCTAAAACTTTGTCTTACTGTATGCTAAGACGGAACGGAATAAAGAGAATACTGTAAATTATAGCTGTTCTTTATTATTGTGTGTGTGCAGCGTGCGAGATAACTGACCTTGGCGTACCAACATTTTAGAGTTATAGGAGACTGAGCTCAAATCACTCACGAGTGAAGTTTTATTGACTGAGTGAGTGAGGTTAGTTTTAAACCGCTTTTAGCAATGTTCCAGCAATATCACTGCGGAGGACACTATGGGTTCACATAATGTACTTATGGGGATTTAAACCCGGGTCTGTGGCGTGACGAGCGAACGCTTTAACCCTAGGTTACCTCAACGCCCCCTTAAGACACTGATTTGAAACGACCACAACATGACATCTTACGAGGTATGCTTGCGTGACGAGTGAACGCTTTAACCACGAGGCTACCCCACCGTCCCCATCTTGTAAGGAGATGGCACAGCCTAATGCTCAGAGCGTTCAGTCATCACTCCAGATGGCTGGTTGGCTTGTTGTTCAACGCCACATTCCAGATATAGTGCGGCCGTCTGTAGATATTCAAGTCTGGACCCCGTGGATTTAATGCTTGAAACATGGCTTATCAATTCAAACGATTAAATGATAAATGCAAAAGACGCCGTAATAGCTAACAACCTTGGCCTATACCGACACCACCCAATTCAGTACTGCGTGTTTTTGAGAATAATTTATGTTCATACTACTTGCCCAAGAATAATTTCAATCGACGACGAATAACATACCACTGAGTGTACCATCTTGTTTCAGTCTGAAAAGGTTCTTCAAAATATTATCCCAAAACATACACCACAAAGACGCTACTGATAAGAGAGGAAAACAGATTTCAACAACGGTGACTGTGAACGTTGCAGGCATGTAAGGATCTGAACAACGTAGGACTTTGAGCAAACATCTATTGATTCAGATGCGAGAGTTTCATGGCCTTCATCATCACAACCAGCCAAGCATATATCCGGAACAGCGATAACAAATAAGCGAGCATTTATCCCATCAACATCGGTGAAGTCCGAATAGTTAATGCTTTCGTTGGACCCCATCAGTACTAGGCCTTCATTCTGGATGACTGAATCTTCTCTCAAGCGAAGTTAGTTTACATACATTCGTCACAAAGCGTTCTGTGCCTTTAGAAATGTTCCCATGTAGACAAACTCCACCTTGTATTCATAAAATACTACTGACAGTGTCAAGGTGTCAAAGTCCAAACGCGAAGATTTCAGTTTGAGAAACATCCACTTATACATTAGAAACACGGCAAACACTTTGACACTTGTAATATATGTATGTACTATACACATACCAGAAAACCTTTCTAATCAAATTGTTTCAACAGAAAGTTACAGAGGTGTATATCGAAGCGGTATTGAATACTTTTTGGGCGGCATGGATGTGCTGCTGACTGCCGAAAGGGGGTACCGAGAAGTATCTAAAACGGCTTGTGAATATGTGATGTGAACCAAAATGACACGACATGATCAGTGAATTTAGTTTTACCCCTCACTCAGCATTTTCCTAGCTTAATGATGGCGGTCTGTAAATATTCGAATTATGACCAGACAATCGTGTGATCAACAGCATGAGCATCCGTCTACTCATTTGGGATACGATGATATGTGTCAACTAAATCAGCGGGACTGACCACCCAGTCCTATTAGTCGCCTCATATGACAAGCATGGGTTAATGAAGATCTAATCCGGTCGACTTGAAAAAGACTTACATGTACTTTATAGTCTGGATCCTTAGAATCCCGTAGCGTTAAGAATGATTTAGTTAAGATAGGATGAGTGTTTAGTTTCTTTGTTAACAAATTCAAGTTTCCAGGACAAACAGTTTCCGAACGAAAGCATTCATAAGAAAATGTGTTTCAGAAAGTGTCTGTGGAAATTTGATTTGTAGAACCAGTTTTGTTTCCCTGGGATTCAACTTCCCATCGGAAGAGTCTCCAGTTGTGATCTCCACTTGGGAGGGGATATCCTATTACTTAATACTGTTTTTGTTGTAATTTGACTGAAGTGCATTTGAATTACATCCGCTGGCCAAACTGAATATTATCTCAACAAGCGAATGTTATTTTACGATGAAGTTGTCGAAGGTGATGGTGGTGATGCATGATAAACAATCCCGAGGTAAATTTAATGGACGAGGAGCAAAACATTAACTGGTCAAGGTAGCGTCCACGCCCTGTGTGACCTATAAATAAACCCGTCCAACACGATCTACATGCTATAGTTACAGTTTGACGATACCGTGGAAGGATTGCCTTGAACAATGATCTGGGTACAAATACACGGAATAGATACAGTGGTGCGTTTTCGACAGGGATACCGCTGAATCTCCCATCTCATCACCACCGCGAGCACACACCTTTGTCTTTCTGTTTACACCCCCTCCCTCCCCCTCTCTCTTCCTCTCTATCACTCTCCGTCTGCCCCACAACCACCCCTCTCTCTCTTCATGAAAATACACTTTTAATATACATTTTCGACTTAATGTATATATTTTCTGATCTTTACATCCTCACGGGAGGATTATCTGTCTTTGTGCCACTTCCATGGGGAAATATACAAGTTACATTAATATTCCTTTAACGAAATGTGCATACAAAAGACAGAAAAGTTTGCTTCAGAACGATTACAACGTCAGTAGCGTCTGTGTCCGCAGCAGCCTCGATGCACACTCGTGCATGTCGTTGCATCGATGACGTTATGTGGCAGTCGCTGCAATTCGTTCTTCAGCGCCACTTCCAACTCTTGTCTTGTCTGTGGAGGGTGATGGGGACCACGAATTTCTCTTCCCAAATGTTCCCACAAATGCTCGATCGGATTCATATCTGTTATCTTGTACATCGATTACGATATTAAAAATTATGGTCCGATATATAGGTTTCGTTCGGTGGATAATCTGGATGGCACTTCTTTTGACGAGGCCTCTCGTCGTAAAACAAACGCTATCTCGTGCCCAGGCTCGATGGCTTCGCTGATGTTCATGATGTCGTTGATATGTTTTGTCTGGTTCAGACTCGATGGCTTCGCTGATGTTCATGATGTCGTTGATATGTTTTGTCTGGTTCAGACTCGATGGCTTCACTGATGTTCATGATGTCGTCGATATGTTTTGTCTGGTTCAGACTCGATGGCTTCGCTGATGTTCATGATGTCGTTGATATGTTTTGTCTGGTTCAGACTCGTATGATTACAGACAGCCGTCATAAAACCGGAAACGTCCTGAGTGTGACATTAAACCTCAAATAAACAAATGATAAGCAGTTTATGTGCTGTTAAGACCCAAACCCGAAATATTTACAGATTTAATGTGTGGTTAAGCGCAATGGCAGATAGAAATAACTACTCTCTATTTCCAACCCCAAGGAATGTGAAGGAACCTTTTTGTCATTTCAAATTTCATTCAAACTTTCCACTCCATACGCCAGGAAACTCAAATTGAAAAATAAGTTTGAAGTCCAATAGTATAACATCCGTCAACGCTACTGATGTGTGATGTGCTTTCTCGCTGACGATTACTGATACATACATTACACTGTGTTGTTTAGGCACTACAGATTCTGAAGACAAGCTCACACTTGAGTGAGCTGCACTGACCTGGAGCTTTAAACAACGTCTCCTCTCCTGTACAAGCTGAGAAACGCCCACCGTCTCATCTCCTTGGCCCTCAGCAACCGGTGTCGTGTATAAAGGGTACATATGAGACCAAATCACATGATTATACCCGTATTGCAAATATCACGAAACACAGAATAAAAGCATGCTTACACAATAAACAAATTACACCCCAAAACGTACTGCATGTAACATAAATGTGCCAATTTTGTCACATTTCCTTTGAAAACTTTTTCGTTTCTATTACAGTTTAAAGGTATGTGTGGATGAATACATCGGGTACTTTTTTTCTCCTTACACCGGTAAAATGCATGGTATTTTAGACAGCTCCCTCGCATCTTTGCAACAGAAGTGACTTACAGACTAAGAAGAAGGTTTTAAGTCAGCCTGTTCAAGATGCAGCTGTTTCAAATCATTGGAATCTCAGTGCTGGGCCTTTTTCTGTTCGGTAAGTAATGTATTGATGTTCCATTAAATAATAAAGTCTGATTAAGGGAATTGCGAGTTATGAGTCAGTCTAGCAACCAGTACTAAGCCTTTATTTTGGGGAAACAAACCGAAACAGTAATTAGTTTTGGATAGAAACAAATGACTGCGAATGTTATACTTTGACGATGTTTTACTCAATTTTAAAGACTTTTGGATTTCCTCATCGCAAGTTACAATTTTCAGTCACAAAATCCACAGTTCTCCGTCTGCAATACATGCATCATCCCAGAGTACGAGCTGCAATTATCCTTTCCAAACAAACTTTATCAAATGTATCTAAAATGAGGCAGAAATGAATCTTTTCTGCTTGTTAATATTTCGTTCTTTTGAACACCTCGATTTTTAAGTCCTTAAAGCTCTCGAAACAGTTTCAAACGTTTCAGGTTTATCGCAATGTCAAATATCTCTCATTAATAGTCAAGCTGCGAACTAAACGTTTCAGGTTTATCGCAATGTCAAATATCTCTCATTAATAGTCAAGCTGCGAACTAATATTCTTCTTGCTAAACAACAAATACCTACACAATACCATATGATGCTTGTATGATGTCTTGTAATTTTTTGTTTTATCGCTTTCCCACGGCTGTGGCCCACATACTTAGAATGTTGGATGACCTCACTGTTAGCTGCTGGTACGCTACACCCTAAAACCGGGAGCGGGTGGGTCGAGTGTGACGAATGTCACCGCATCATGTAATGGTAACAGGGCCTCGGTCCACAAAGCGATGTTAGCGCTGCGATATGATTGCAAAGCCTGCGCTGGAGCATTTGAAGTCACCCGTACTTCTTTTACGTATTTCCCGTGTCCCGCCTCAACTAGCGGAAAAGTGGGGGAGCAAAAGGTTTTCTTGTCTCTTATCGGGTAACACGTTGCAAAATTAAGATTACTTGGAAACATTCTGTAACTTTAAATCGTTATATGATGGTGTTCTAGTCGCTTTGATTCGGAAAAAAAGTTATTTGATAATCAAGATGAAGAAACATCAGCCTGATCTTGATTTTTCGAGAGACAACGTTTTTTTTCCATCATGCCACCGCATAAATTTCCAAAAAGTATGATGGGAAATTTTTCTTTCATTTCTCGTTTGAAATGAGCTTTATTGGCGGGTGGGAGATTATGGAAACTATTGACTATTTTAAAATCCCTTCATGGAACCAGCCCTATCGATTTTGCTTGTATAAAACTGCTAAGTGTTGGCTAAAATGGCATTAGTCTGATTAGCACAACTATTCTAATAGATGTGAAAAGCCGACAAAACGTTCGTCCTGCGCCGAGGTAAACTTAAGAACAGTCTTAATGCACCCTATTTGTATATTGGAAATAAAATATTTTAAAACCGGTCCTGATAAAGCCCACGGTCACTCTCAATTTTATTAACGCCAGAGCGTTAACCATACCTTTCAGTATATATGTTCCTGTATCTGTTAAGCGCAAATCCATATATTGTTGCAGACAATGGTAGAGAAGGATATGGGTTTGGGGCATAGCAACACGAAACTATTTTCATCCCTTACAAGCGACTGGCTTTCTGTGGCTCTCCCTTCGCCTCTCGAACAAGCTTGTTTGTTTGTTGTTTAACAAGCTGCTCAGCAATCACGCACCTTGATGGTGACGATCTGTAAATAATCGACCAGACAATCCAGTGCTCTACATCATAAGAATACATCTTACCAATTTATGTACGATGACATCTGCCAACCATTTCAGTGAGTCTGACCTTCCGTCTGACGACAATTGTTAAAGACCAATTTTAATCACGGGTGTTAAACGCCGCATACAGCCACATTCAAGCACAGGCAAACTGTAGCGCAAATGGGGTTGCGCAGCATAGAGAACATGACAGGTCTTGTTATGTGCGAGCGAAGCGAGCAAAGGTTGGCAACTTACTTCCCTCGCTTCGGATCGAAAAATATTTTTCATGTCAAAATAAAATATCGCCACCATAAAAGGTAGGCTCCCATTTCCTCACTTAGTTGTGCTCTCAGATTCCTTCCCCGTGTATAATAATTACTCACGTGAAATATGCATTATTCAACATTTTAAGCGCAACTCGTGGCATATCAGGCCGTTCTTGGCCTCCATTCCCCCTTCAAGCTATATGGCGACGGTCAATGCAAAGGATCTAATTTGCGCAAAGATTTGCAATAATCATGGGTTGCTGAAGAAAAATTCTAACCTGGACTTTCACGGATATATTTTGAACAAGTGTTTTACTTGGCTTACCAATCACGATTCTTTAGCATCTGTATCAGACGTTTTTGTACATCCCATACTGAAACCCATTAACCCAGTAGTACAAAGCCACCGCAATTATCTGAGCAGAGTAATATCCCGCAGCCTTTTGGATCCACTTCGTCAAGCATTAGATTCGTCATTCTATACTTTTTGGGGTTGTCAACAACACGCCTGGATTCACACGCGTTATTTTCGAGTTTAACGGGGGTATAAATATTGTTGTCCAAACATACCCACTTGACTACGCTCATTGCATTCCGATGATAAAAGCTTTGGTTCTACCTTTATATAGTCTGGTATAGTGTGATCTGAGAATGAGGTGATTCATACATGAGGCCATTACTCTGATCTCCTGAATTTCAATTGTACTGGTTAAAGTGGTGTCTGTTCTTGAAGCAAGCGGGAGGTGGTGTAACCTAGTGGTTAAAGGGTCGCCCGTCCTGGGGAAGAACTGAGGTTCGAATCCCTACTTGGGTTCAGTTTGTGAAGCCTGATTCTGGTGTCCCCTGCTGTGATATTGCAAGAATATTGCTAAAAGCGGCGTAACACTAAACTCACTCACTCGCCTAGGCATGTTACAGGTTGTCACACGTCAGAATGTTGTTGACCCGTGAAGGCCCCGGGGTAGAATAGGCCTTCAGCAACCCATATTTGCCATATAAGGCGACTGTGCTTGTCATAGAAGACGACTAACGGGATCGGGTGGTCAGGCTCGCTGACTTGGTTGACTCATGTCATTGGTTCCCAAGTGCGCAGATCGATGCTCATGTTGTTGATCACTGTATTGTCTTGTCCAGACTCGATTATCTACAGAGCGCCGTTCTATAGCTGAAATATTGCTGAGTGCGAAGTAAAACTAAACTCACTCAGAATGCTGTTCATTCTAAAAGCTGCGTAAAATTAAAGTTATCTCACTCACTTGCCTAGGCATGTTACAGGTAGTCACACGTCAGAATACTGTTCCTTCTGAAAGCGGCGTAAAACTCACTCACTTACTCACTCACTGTGGTGTAACCGATTGTCTCTAATCAAGTGTGATGTACTTTCAGTTACCAGGGCAGAGGCCGATAACCACTGCGAGGCTAACGAGGACAAGATAACCGCTTGTACTAAGATTTTTGCCACAGCCAATCCAAAGGCGAAAAATGCCACAGCTTGTCTGAAGGATAACATAGAGGGGAGCTGTATGTAAGTGCTTATTGTTCATGCTTTTCCGTATTTATATCATGATTTAAATCCACCTCTACATTCAACTCTTCGACTAGTGATAACACATTATTACATATGTAGGTATGATTAATGAAGCTCCAATATTGTGAAATGGTGTATTTAAAAGGTACACTGACAAATCAACAACTATGGTTACAGATCACAACTTCATAATGACCGTGATCTTATAAATAATGCAATCCATCTGCTGAATTCATAATTACTGGTGTGTTCATCTGCATGCATTGCCCTTTAAATGATTCACCGTTGTCATTCAGATGTCTTTCATGTGTGTGCATCTGCATGCATTAGCCGTTACATAATTCACCATTGTCATTCAGATCTTACAAACTGTATAAGACTTGCGTCGACGTTGGAAAAGATGCATCGAAAACTCCGGAATGCAGGACAAAGATTTCCAAAGCACTGAGTAAGTGCCTTTCCTATGTTTCCTTCAATTACATGTATGTGTGTAACGATTCAGTGTATCAACAGGCAGTTTCGCGCTTTCAATTTTCATTAGACTGTTGTAGACGGCGGGATAAGTCATGTCCAGTTAACCTTTGAGCGTCTCACGGGTAGCTTGGGGCGTCCGGGATAATAACAATAATCAGTGCGAGTGAACAACGAGACAGAAGGATACTGGGCAAATCCAATATTATTTTTATAGTTCACTATATCTCTTTGATTAAATTGTTTTACATTAATGAACCGCCATACATCACGCCTATGGAGAGACATTTCTTAAATCTCCAGTCTCGCGGGAACATTGTTTTTGAACAGTAGAGTATGACAAAAGATCCTGACCTGATTGTCTACATCTTCATCTGTTGCAGAGGATGAAGGTATCGGTTGCACTTTTGAAGAGGTGGTTTCTGCAGTCAAGTGTGGTAAGATATACCTCAGTGAATGAGTTTATAAATTTAGAACTGATAATGACACGAAACAGCTTTCATCAGCATAAATCCCCAGGTATATGTCGGTGGTAAAAGCAACACAGTAACTGAAATGAGCATCGGTATCGATCAAACCGTCCTATCCTGGTGGTTTAAACATCCGATTTCAGTCAAGTGTGTCCCAGTGTATCTATACCAGTTTACCGAAAGACACCAACTTATACATAAGTTTCAAATTTTCAATGCAAGTTTCAATACAGCGTCTTAGATCGTAACGAACGGTTCAGGAAAGACTGTTTTGTCGTAGAATGGAAAAGATAGAATCTGTGGTGATTGATGTTTCAGTTCTTAGTCTCTTCTTTCTTTGTTTCAGGTGGATCCACTGTCACCTTCAACATGGCCTTGTTTGTGTGCACAGCACTTCTGGCTATCATCAAGTTCTAGAACTAGCTATAGGTTTGTTCTTCATTTACAGTTAATGTTTGATGTTATAGGGGATGAATGTATATACTCTGCAACAAAAGTCGGGTGTATTTTGTTGCACATGAAACAGTGCCCTGCAGTGAAAGTACGTAATTCTTGTGACTAGCACATTTCCGAAGGTATCAAGCTTCCAAACTTAACACTGAGACTGGTCACTGATCATGGAGGTCAGTACGTGCAAGGAATGGCACGACCGGCTTGACAGTTGTCACTTTGACGTGATTGTGAGCAGAGTCATATTGTTGAGACTCCTTTAAACACATTTATTCGTTTAAGAAGCGGCAATATTGCTCTTGCTACGTTTGGGCCTTACCGTGTGGTTCGCCCGTCACGATTGTGGGGTCGATACCAAGATATACATATCCTGCATAACCAGGGGAAACAATACCAACCCGGAACAAAGTATTCTGAACAATGGCATAAAGAAATCAGCTGAAAACTGCCACTTAGGTAAGGAACAAGCTGTCACAGGCAAATCGTATCAGAATACATGCCCCCGTCGATGCGACATCGTCTGCTCAGACAGCATTTGCGGGCACTACCTCCACGTGCCATTCCATGACTTACTGAATGTTATGTGAACCATATAGACGTCAATGTTGTTGGGGACGTCAGCACTGCAGGTCATGACCATGACAAATCGGGATCACTCTCGACATCCATGACGGAAAGAATCAGATTTTGAGACATGCTAATGAACGTTCAATGACGTTAACGTCGGTGCAGCGTGATCGTTTTGGCGCTGGATCCATAATGGCATTGGCTTTATCATCGTGTCTGGCTAATCTGCAGAATATAGATAAACTCGCTCACTTTAATATTTTAAAAGAATGCCGGTCTTGTTGCAGGTCGTTATCACCAAAAGGTCAACAATCAAGAAATCCGATCCGCTAACATCATCAGATTGACGCCAGTGACCACTCAGATGACCATTGGGCCCATGACCTCATCAGTCTGAAAACAAAAACTCCACCACGCAAATTCCATTTAGCAGCCTAGGTGAACTTATAGGGGACTTTATACCACAATCTAGCGCTCATTCCCAGCCGTTTTCGTCAAGTGTGTGTACAATGTTTAACTGGTGGGCCGCCTTACGAGTATCGTTCTTCGTTATCAGCACGATTTGACGGAGTGTGTTTGTAGTTGCGGAGATGTCTTTGAAGCAATTCACCACTCCTGATCTTAAATCGCTGATGACTATCAATTTCTGTGCAAATTAACCGCTTCATGGGAATCAAAACCATTAAGCACTCATCGTGTATTCTCTTTGTAGGGTTTCACCACTGATTGTTAACTTTTGTAATATATTTATACATTCTGTTGCTTGTTAAGAAATAAAAGAATTTATTTAGCTTGAAAACAGTCATGTTTGGTTTTACTCTTTACGTATAACTGACACAATGGACCAGTTTAACCAAATATCAGGTTTATCTGTAGCACTTTCAAAACGAATTGAATTCTTTGATTTGAAATATCCCCTTTGCATATGGGAATTTGGACTTGATATGGGAGAAAACACAACGTGATGGTGGCTTTAGACAGTTAATGAGTGATATCAGGGCTACTTCACGTTTGGAATTGCAGAGAAACGAAAGACGGTATACACAGATATGGAGCTGCATAGCGTGTGTAGCGAACTGTTTGTCTGGAGCTTATTGTAACTGTAATTCTTAGGTTGTGTGTTGACAAATTTTGATATGATTGTATTGACTCGGTGTTGGTGTGAGTCTTTGACTGTCCAGGAGAAAGGTATCATCTCGCCCGTTCAAAAGCATTTCAAACTGATTTGAAACACAAACACACGGTGAAATCTGAAAGGTCTATCGGAAACGTGTTCTGATTTTACGTGCACTTCTACTTAATTGTACATTTGAACACGAGGTGATAATTTAGTCCCGTTGCCACAAGTACATATTTTTTCCGGCTTTTTTTTCTATGTTTAGATGTTACATACAAAATATTTGAAAATAAACTTTGACAGCGCTGCGAAAAAGACATAAAATTTTGTTCGCTGTGGTAGCCTAGTGGTTATAGTGTTCGCTCGTCCCAATGAAGACCCAGGTTCGATTCCTCAGATGGGTACAGTGATTGATTTCCATTCCTGGTGTTCCCAACCGTGACATTGTTGTATTATTGCTAAACGCAGCGTAAAATCTTACTCACGTACTAACTTGACTACATTGAAATACGCGGTATGGATGATTCTCAAACGAGTGAGTGCGTTGTATTAGTTTCATGTCGTTCTGGCAATATTCCATCAGCATCACGGCGAGGGACACAAGAGGTGGACGTCACACAATTTACTCATGTAGAGAGTCGAACCCGACCTTCGGCGTGACGAGCGAACACTTTAACCGCTGGGCTACTCCACAGCCTCTTAATGTTAATTCTAACTACCAGTGCATGTAAGATTAGCAGGAGAAGAAAAGCACAGCTAACACACGTATACGACATTAGTGAGTTCGGTGAAACCCTCCAGGTTCGACATGGTACAAGCAAACCAAATGTCAATAGGGATTCGAATCCCCGGATTCGACCCCCTCCTCACCTCCCTCGAGTCGAGTGTGGATGCAACGTTAGCGTTTCACACGTCGCTAACAACAGTTACTTTTAAAAATAATTATCGATTGTGCACATATTGTGACGTAATGGGGCGACCGTCGCTAAGGATTCTTTAACAGTGTTTCCGAGCATCAAACACTTAAATTGACAAATGTCCACTGCGAATAAAGTTTGCCGTTATCGTAGCCATAACAGATGCAGGAAAATGGAAACGGTTCCTATTTAGAATTCAAACGTGTTTGTTAAAAGCACTAAAACATAGTGCGCCAATATAACTGAATCTTGTAACCAACGGCAACGGTTTGGAACCACAAGCACACTGGAGTTATGAACACACCGAATCAATATGTACCTTAGATACATATGATGTTGCCAAACGGGTCCGAAGAACATCTCTGTTTAACACCGTCATGGATAAACGGTGTTTCGTCAAAATCAGCCCCAGATCATTTGAATTTGATTTACATGCGACATTCATAGGTAGAAAATTCTGATACTGTGTGACGCAACACTACGAAATGATAAACCTGATTCAGCGTCTTGAATTCAATGTCTAGTTCAACGTCTGAAATGTTAAGTCGTCTAGGTCGTCATAAATCTCAGTACGGAGTTGCGTCCCTTAGGTGAGGATTTGAATGATCATGTGTTCGAATTCATTCTAGATATGACAATACCGATATGTTGTAGAATGTCACATGATCATATTGTCATCATATCCCAGTTGCCAAGATTACAAAAAATAATAATTAATGAGGTGTGTACTTATATTGCGCTGATTTCCATACACAAGATGCATGTGCACTACAACTCAAGCTGTCTATTGCCATTACATCCCACCGGGTACCAATTCACTGCAGAGTGAACAGACACAATGGTGAACAAAATCACCTGCCTAAGTCAGTACCACATGATTGTGTTACACGTGCAGTTTCGTGGACCAGGATTGACGGTCCCAGGAGTTAGGTTCTCTTGATTCTCTGGAAACGAACCACAAAACGTTTGCAATCTTCGACCGATTGTAACTCTGTCGTAGGCGTACGGATGATACAGAGCTACGGACGCTTCGTTGGATAGGGTTCCTGGTCTAGACCTGATTTAAACTGTCCCACACACGCGAGCACGCACGCACACGTACACACTGGAAAAAAACAGTTAGAGATATACTAGTATTTAAATTTTGAAATTATCAATAATGATATATTTATTCATAGACACACTGATGAAATATCAATCATAAAATCATAAATTCCCTAACGAATTTTGTCCAGTATATACTGAACGAAAATTGCTCAGTGTGACGTTAAACAAAAGCATCTCATGGCCATGTGTAACAAGGTTCAGTTGAATGATGACACCGGTTTGGTTACGTAAGGCGATGCTCTTGTGGCAGGTATCAGTTCAAACAGGATAAACGCCCGTGCAGAGACTACTCCTTGATAAACATGCTGTCGGCCAAAGTTTGGAGTTCCACGCTGGTCTGTGTAGCATTATGTGGTGAGTAATACTCATTTATCCAGTATATTCAGGTGCCTGAGCTTGTTAGCACTTAGCAAAATTAAAATCAATAATTTATTTCATGTAGCTACGACCTTCATCGTCCGCACTTTCACACTGGTTACATATCCGTTTTAGTAGTATAGGGAATGATAGTCCGAAAACACTTTTCAAAAACCCCTCTAAAAAGCCTCATTTACTAAATGAGGCTTTGGTGGGACCATTAGCTCTTGCTATTATTGCCCCTACTACAAAGCCACGCCATCACGTTTACCGTGACTTGGCAGGCGGTAACACTGTGCCGTACGGTACGATCAATAATTCTTCTCTTACAAACCCCCTACCCGGCCCATCCCTCAAGTAGTACAAGTTAGGTTCGTCGGCTTTCATATCCACTTTATCTATGTTGTAAGTTTTGACTGACCATATAGGATCGGTGGCTCGCTTACGGCTATGTTATGTTTATATCGATGAAACAGTTTAACGTGAACCGCCTACGATCTCTTTGGTGTTCATAATAAAGGCTTGCTGGGCTTTTTGTATCCCCTGTTCTATGTACTTTTTTTTCTCGTCCTCGCTGATAGCAGACTTACGAGACTTGGATCGAATATCTTGTTTCATTCCGTTATATTTTTTGAGTTCAGAGAGGATTGAACGAAACTCCTCTTCTGAGATCTTACTATCAGAGAGTGCCGTGGAAATACGCTCACTCACTGTGTTTAGCTTTGCTTCAGCCAGAACCTTTATCTCGTCGTGTTTCAATGCCTTACGATTAAGTCTGCGTGATACTAACTTAAGCGCCAACCCTACCAACCCTGTCACCCCAGCCGTTATTTCAATACCTAGCACTATAGGTGCAGCCACGATGGTGGTTAACAACCCAACGCCTGCCGCCCCTAGTCCCATGCTGGTTGCCATAAGGGTAGTGTCAGCCCCGTCCACGATATTGAAAGCTCTATTATATTTTTTACATAGTGCTTTCCGCGTGTCACGGTCTTGTTCTAGTTGGCGTTTCATATCACATAACTGCCTCAAGCGGAACCCATCTACGGTTTCCAGCGTCTTCGCTACTTCCTCTACGACTGGGTACAGACCCATCCTATAATATATATTTTGAAAGATATTTTAATTGGGGTTCAGTTAAAAATCTTTCAATGTATTTGAAGCCTACAAGATCTAGACCATCAATCAGGGTAATAGGTGAGAGGTTAATAGACTTTCCTGTTGTAATAAAAACCCCACTGAGGCTTATTAAGCGGTTTATAGGGGCCCCGTGGGTATCCTGTTGTATAACAATACGACAATATTTGTCTGTGTGTTCATCAAACCAGTGTATTGACACCCCGGGTAAAATTTGTTGTTCTTTTGAGGTGTTTTCATTACCTAAATAGAAAAAGAAGACTTCTATGATGAGTGTGAAAGGGGGGGATATATCAAGATGTATGTTATATATATTATTGCGAAATGGTAATTTATTTGTTACTATAGTCCTTAACCTATTTTTCCCGGGACCAGCAGCCATCATGATTAATGACCTCTCCGGAATGAAATCCCCGACCCAACTACCGTTGTTCTTAATCTTAGAGATCACCCCATTTTCACCTATTGTGATATAAGGTGAGGCTGGTGTTAAGTTGACCAGCCATTTGGGTTCTTTAAAATCTGATAACAGCACCCGTTTGTACACGTTGTCTTTGAAGTGTAGGATGTATAATTCATCTTCCTCACCAGGCTGATCGAATCCCTCTGTATCTCCCAGGTCGTTAAGTGTAGTGTTGGGATGATGACTAGTCATTATTATACTATTATGATATAATTTCCAACTGGTTTTCTGATAATAATTCAGGGGTTAACTTTATACCCATGAAGTGTATGTTGTCAGGTAGGAAGATATTGATTAGTGATATCTTATTTTCCACGATCACGTTGACCCCCTGCAGACTGGTCTTGGAGTCGACACCCACCCGCACGTAAACGTTGCAAACTTGATACTGGTGTCGTTTCACCCACCCGAGTTTGATCCCCTTCACGATCTCAACATCATTCACCGATGGTTCCCCTAGGTAGACTTTGATGAACAGTGTTGAGTTTGCCGGTAGACTCTCTAGTATCTTAACCACACCTTCGAATTCAGACACCAACTGCAATTTCACGTTTTGCATGGCCGGTTTACTCGATAGCATGTGGGCTGCTATAGTGTTGACTGGGCTGACGACTATGCTACGCCTCTGAGTTGGGACGTAAGCCACGAGCAGGGTTCCATTGTTTACGACTTTGTTTAGGTGGTTGTCTTTGTTATCCGTGAACACGTAAGGGGAGACGAGTCTAATATTGAGAAACCATTTGTTATCAGGTAACAACACCCACTTGTCATCTTCAGTGAAGACGAGCATATATGGTTTGTTTTTGACGACGGTAGTGCTCTCAACATCGTCTAAATCGAACAGTTTACCTCCGAATGATGGGTATATTCTCCAGTTGTCATCACCGGTGTTGACGAGGGCGTACTTAGTGTTGGCTGTTGCTCCTGTGGTATCTATCATATCACTTAGGGCTCCACCGGAGGGGATTTCAACGCGTTTGTAAATGTTGTTTTTTAGTTGCAAGGCATACGATTTACCATCTACTCCGGGAGCGTCGAAACCGCGTGTGTCTCCGAGGTCGGAGATCCCGATATTGACGCATTTTTTCACTCCGGGCCCTTGTGCGCTGGTCATGTTACGTGAAGCGTTAAGCTGAGGTATCCTATATTTACAGGATTATGATTTATATCTAACACCGATATTGTCAGCTCAGGTATGTTGCCCTGGGTTAATCTCTTATACTGCCGTGGTGAAAATGACTCGGTTCTACCGTCGTTGAATTTCTCAGTTTTCACCGGCACTGCTCTTAATATAGTGGAAGGGTGGCCTCCTTGAATGTTGTACGTTGTGCTCACCTGATCGAGATGAATGTACAGCTCTCGGTACGGTACTAGGTCGGGTAACTTCGTGCCTGTGACGGTTGTTGTTGGTTTTATCTCGTCAGGAGACATACCGAGTATCCTCGCTAATGGTCGGCCTAGCCTCAAGGAGGTTCTTCCGTTGTTGATTAACACCACTGTGCCGTTTGAGTCGTTCATCTTGAGTTCGGCTCCCAGGGGTTTGAAGACCTCGTCGTTTAGCGAGCACACGCTGTAGTAACCGTCAGTTATCTGACTGCGAGTTCCACTGACGAACAGCTTATTGTTGCTGATATTAATGTTAGTCCATTGCGGTAGGTAGGTGATATCGCAGAGTGCGACTTCGAGTTGACCTGACGTGTTATCGATCGCGTGCGTCAGCTGAACGGCCTCACCGCTCGTTATTCCAGGAAGTGTTATGTACATATTACATATATATTTATTATATAATAGTTTTAAAATGTATTCCCCTGGTGTGTTTTACCCTAAACTGGATGTAGATTTCTCCCCCATGAAGATCGTGGTTGCTCCTGAGTTGTATTTCAATGCCCAGCTTTTAGATGTGTTCGATAAGTATAAGCTTATGGTGACTAACATTGAGGCAGTCCACGCGTGGTTCAACAACCCTATGCAGTTCTGGCAGAATCAATTCAACTTTGCTGTGTGGTGCGCTACAACGGGGTGTGGTGTGGCATTGACCGACACTCGGCGTGGACCGCTGAGTCAGTCTGTGTTCAAATTCCACGTGTACTACCAGGTCAGACGTATCCTTAAAGAGATCAGTGCCCCCCTCCCACAGGACAAAGCGTGGGACGCAACAAACAACCCATACGATAGACGGGCCTATGAACGTATTTGTAATGAATTCGAAATAAACCCGAAGACGGATTGGCGTTTGCCGGGGCCGAACCACGGGTTGGGTATTCCTTCTGATGGCGTGCGATCAGTGAAAGAACTCAGTGATCTTATACTGAAACAAGGTAAACTACGCCCGGACTTTGCTTTGTCGAGTAATGAATGGAGGGATGATCGTATGAACTTTAAAGGTGGTGTTGCTTTCACAGTCCAGAAAGTGGAGCAGTCAACCGCAGACGGGTGGAAAATGTTCATGCTGGACACGTCGAAAGGATTCACTCGTGCTGGTACAATACGCTTGAACGACTCGATTCGAACGTACGTGTGGGCGCTGTTGGGTGCGCAGTCGATGACGCGTTCCAACATCCTCGGTAAGGGAACTGCTTACGACGCTCAGAAACAGTTCGTTTCCAACGTTGAGGATGCTATAAATTCTCCAGTTGATCTCCCGCGGGCCATCGAACGCTACCAAAACGTGTTAGAATACGCCAGATCGAAAGTCAATTACGTGTTCGGCGTGGGGTTGTACATGGCTCCGAGTGATATGCAACTGAGAATAAAAAAAGTGGTGGGTTATAACAACAAAATAGTCATAGCCACGGCGGACCAAAAGTTGGGTATCAACCCCGATATTAACACCCCACATATCCCACACACCCAACCACGTGAAAAGGGTATAGTGGCGCCACCTCCGGAGCCTAAAGTTCAACCAACACCACAGGAGGTGGCCCCTCATATGCAGGTCTCCTATGAGCAGCATATTGATAATAAAACAGCCTTAGTGGTTGGTGGGGTAACTTTGGGACTTATTTGGTTAAAGATTTCTTAGCCGCTACGTACACCAGACCCGCCACGGCGACGATGGCTGCCCACAGGTTTTGACTGAGCCACATAGCAGTTTTAGACAGAGCGCTCAACAACCACGAGACGATACTACCCAGGATGCCGGGAAGGGCTTCGGCGGCTTTACCAGCCAGTTTAGCTAGGCCTTCCCCGAGTTTTTTAATCCAGTCTTTAACACCACCACCGCCACTTGGAGTTCCGCCGCCGGCACTTGGGGGTGTGGGGGCACCCCCCACCAGTGACACCACCAGGGTTGATATGATTAAACCCAATGCAGTCAGAATGCTGGCGATGGTGATCCCTTGCTCCCGGAACAATATCCGAATCCTGTTGGCTAAAGTTGTATCTTCATTCAGTATTCTATCGATTGTTTCCCGAATGCGACTGATCTGGGATCGAAGATGTTCACGATTCGAGGAAGCGGCTTCCAATCGTGTACGTCTCTCGTCTTCTAAATCGCGTAGTCGTTCATTGATACGATTCTTCATATCATCGTCGTCAGTTTCGGTGAGTTTGGTTTTTTCCCTAGCGATGTGCTCGTCGATTTCGTTCAGTTTCCCCATGTTGTTCACGAGTTCTCCACGCACGCGTTTCACGGCTTCGTCTAAGCCGTACAGTTCCCTTACCGGAAAGTCAAACCCCGGTAACGGTTTGTCCCAGTAGGTGCTCAACAGTTTTTCTATGCTGTCCGAGGCTTCTGTAGCACGCTCTGGCGTCATTTCATCTATAGTGGTGAGGTGGGATCTGGTAGCTTGCAGATCTTCTTTAACGGTCTTAGGTATTGCACCACCGTAATCAGGCATGTTTAGATGTTCAATGATAAATTTAGCACCACCATTGCGGCTGGCTAGAGTTGACAAGGCCAGTGGTTTTTTAGTGATCTTGTTAAAGAGGTCAACCCCTGGGGCAGACTTAAGACGTAGAACACCCTTTGTATCAACAAAAAAATTCTTATGATATATACCATTTGGTTCAACGTAGTTTTTATCACTTTTTAAACTTTCGTAATAATCATTTACCGTTGTTTCTAAAAGTTGTTGGCTCAATGGCAAACTAGTAAATGAGGTCTCCTGCTCATCAGATGCCTGGGCACTAGCGCCCCGCATATCATCCATAGGTATGTCTTCATCCATTAGTATTTAAATATATTTTATTTATATATAACAATGTACGGTAGAAAATTAGATCCTTTCAGAAAATTGAGAGAGCCATTAGGTGCCAGAGCCGTGCGACAGTCGGTGACCATCACCAATAATCCCAGCAAGATAGACCAGAATCAAACTCTGTTGGTTAGATTTCCAAACCTTGGTGAGAATGACCTCATTGTACCAGGCACTGTTCGACTGGCGTTCAATATCACGTTGACCTCCGACAACGACAAACGCGAGCTAGTGCGGAACGTGGGTCGAGCTATCATCAAGAAAACGACCGTCAAGATCAGCGGTAACGAGGTACTGAGCATCGACGACAGCGACGTGTTTCACTGCTACAAGGATCTCTGGAAAAGCGAGAGAGAACGAGTCAACGATGTGTACCAGGGTATCAGCAAATCAACCCGGGCGCGCATAGGATACGTCTTCACGCAAGACCAACAAGACAAGCTATCGGACGGTGAAAAGGCTATCGCTCTAGCATACGGGAATCGATTCTGCGTGCCGCTCGACTTCGAGTTGCTCACGGGACACGCGCCGTTTTACCAGGCCGCGCTGGGTGATAGGCTCGAATACGAGCTCACGTTTAACGACTATAGCAAAGTAGTGCGTACACCGAACGGTGATGAGGCCAGTTATGCCATAGACAACATCTCTCTGGAGTTCGACATGGTCACTAGCCCGGAGCTGGCAAGGCAGGTTCGAAGTCAGTACTCTGGGAAGATGGCCATCCTGTACGATCGTGTACTGAGGCATAGATCAGTCGTGCGAGATAAGAGCGACACTGTATGGAATATCAACCTGAACGTGCCGGCGCGATCGATGAAAGGTATCCTGGTCGTCCCCGTGGAGGATTACGATCCATTCCGGAGGGACAGCGAGAAGTTTTTCAACCCCGAGATTGAAAAGGTGGAAGTTACCATCGAGGGCGTGCCCAACCAGCTGTTCAGTCATGGTATGAGGCCACACCAGCAGTGGGATGAGATAAAAAAGCTACCAGTGGGGGATTACATAACAAAGGACCTGGACCTCGGCTCCGTGCAGATCGGTGAATACCTGACCACCAAGTACGCCTTATGGTTGGACATGCGATCCACGGATGATGATAAACTGCACGGTAGCGGACGTCGTATAGATAACGGCAGCGAAGGGATAACCATCCAGATTAATAAGAAGGCTCAAACCGCTGGTAAGTTGAAATTATATCTGTACGTTATTATGGACGCGCAACTTAATATAGACAATGGGAGATTCGTGCAAGCCATCTACTAGTGGGGGAGACCCCCACACCCCCCGAGGGTACCCCCCACTACCCACTGACCCACACTGCGCTATCATATGCGGGCAGACTGGCTGTGGGAAGACCGTTTTCGTGTTGGATATGTTGGAGGGTTACTACAAGGATGTGTTCGATAACATCGTTATCATGTGCCCTACTCTGAGCATGAATAAAACGTACGCGCGACCTTGGGTGATGACGGACCCGGACGTACACAAAATCGACCCTGGAACACGCCTGCAGGACTGGTTGAAAGCTCTTCACGAGAAATTTAAAGGGGAACCGACGCTGTTTATACTGGACGACTGCAGCGCTAATCGCGAGATAACAAAAAAGAGAGACATGCTATCGTACCTGGCCTTCTCCGGCCGTCATGCAAATCACAGCGTCTGGGTGCTAACGCAGAAGTTCAACTCGGTGTTGAAAGACCTCAGGGAGCAGACGCGATGGGTGGCCTTATTTCACTGTAAGGACAGGGATTCGTTCGAGGAGTGTTTGAGAGAGAACGATGTGATGAGTAAATTAGAACGGGAACGGGTGAAGAAACAGCTCGCTGAAACTAAACACGCTAAGCTCGTTCTAAAGACCGACCAACCAGTAGCATATATAGTTTGCTAAGCAAAGCTAAGTAAAAGCTAAGCAAAGCTAAGCAAATGCTAAGCATAGCTATGATATTTGAAGTATTTGTCGTGTGCAACTTAACCTTCATTTCTCTGTGTTTTGTTTGTATCGGGTATTATATAGTTAAAACTAAATCTTACTTGTTATATTATAAGATGGAGTGTGAGGAATTGCTCGAACAATTGTCGCCCGCAGGCCCCACTGATGACAAGCGAGAGAAACTGGTGGCGTTGGCTGTTGGCGGCAAAGCCAAACATTACTTTGGAGACTACACTCCGGATAAAATTAACAAAATGTCAGCCGAAGAAATCGATAAGCTGTACGCTAGATACGAGTCCCGGCTCGGAGCAGAAATGACAAAAACAATAGGATCGGCTATGACCCAGATATACACCGGTATTGTATCACAATTCCTTCCCATTCCACCAGAGCGCCGACTTTACCTGTGGGAAGACCTCGAGAAAGACCCTTTTATCGAACACGCCGTGAGCTCTATCAGCTGCGGGCTGTACCACAAATATGGTATGTTGTTGGCTCCAGTGACGGCGGCGATTATCACAGCAAAACATTGCCAATTTGAGAGAAAGAATAATAATAATAGTATAGATGGATGCTGCACAGGAGGAGACCCCAGTGAGTCCCGAGGTGACGGAACCAGTGAGTCCTGAGGTGATACCCCCAACAGTAACCAGACAGAAGAATCCTAAGAGAGTAGCTGCCGGTAAAAAAAGGTGGTGTAACCAACATAAAGTGACTAACCCAACCCGACTGTTGTTGGCTGTAGGCGTAACTGCTGCCGTGGTTATAACATGGTTATACACCTCCCACAGTGAGCCACCACCCAACAGTGAGGTAACCCCCAACAGTGGGGGTATGGGGGTATCCCCCATGGTAGACCCGCATATCATGTTATAATTTAAAATATTTTATATCATATACATAATGTCTGAGGGGAAAACGTTCGTCAACGACGCATACCACGCCACAGTGGTAGCCAGTCTAGCAGTAGGGTACGCTCGGTTGACTAAAATGGTGCTTAAACAACCAACTATCAAGCTAGATTTCAACCTGCAGGATATGGGTATGCTCATAATGAACCTTGGTATGGCGATGGCCACAAAAGACATCCTAGTAAAACAAGGAATAATACCTGATAATATAATGAAATAAATATAAGGATGGCCACGATAGCTATGATGGTCGGTGGGGCGTTAGTGAATGCCCTGGCATTTTCCGGGAGTAATTTCCTCTTCTCGAAACTACGAGATGATCACGCGGCTGAAATACAGGAAGAAAGGAAGCGACACGATCTCGCTACTGAGAAATTACAAAGAGCACAGGCCGAGTACGCTAAAAAACGCCTCCAGAGGATCGATTTTATTAACGAACAACTCACGCGTGAAAACCATGCCGTTCAAACATTCAACGATGTTGATGAAGCAATGAAAGAATACTATTTACTAACTGGTAAACAATTGGAACCGCTCAATAAACCCACACTCGCTCAGTACTACACACCATCCAAGGGACAAATGAATTGTGAACTGGGCTTCATAGTGTTGGGTATAGCAGCTACTGCGTTGGTTGCGAAGCAATTAAACTAAAATACCTATATAAGTAAACATGAGACCCGCTCCATACCGATGCGAATATATACTTATGGGGAAGACCGAGGCCTGTGGTAGGAAATGCAGGAATCAGGGGTTCTGTTGTTTCCATATGGGAAGTCCTAACTACACGTGTTCTGTGTGTGGTATCGGGGTTAAAGGACACTACTGTTTATGTAAAGCTCACGGAGCGAACGTAGTCAGACATCAACTCATATACGAGAATAAAAAAGGCTACATAAAAGAACGTAGGCGACTGCTCAAGATAGACTCCAATTAGAGATTATACACACCTACGTATAGCTATGTCTGTGGAAAACATATTCAAATATGAACTGGCCTTATGGGGCAGCTTCAGATTTAAGATAATAGTGGACGTGGTATGGATTAAAGAGGGTGTTAAGTATACTCGCCCCTTCGAATGGGAGCGGGATATCGCGTCTCAATACCATATAGAACGTTTTTCGAGTATAAGTGAATACAAGGAATACTATACCCAAGGCGAGTACTGGATTGAAACAGCCACACTATATATTTTACCAGGTACGTGGGACGATTTGACAGAATGTCTAGAATTGTACCCGGCCACCAGAAAATATTTTTTAAGAGTTACTGCCGACCAATTAGACATTGATTCTCTTAGGTGTAAACACTATGGCTACTGTGCGCGAGCTCAAGCGGGCCGCAAAGCAGAGAGGTGTTATCGGGTATTCTAGAATGCGGAAGCCAGCATTGTTGAGATTACTAGGTTTAGAAGTCCCTCCTACGGTAAAACAGTTAAAAGCTCAAGCGAAACAGCTTGGATACACGGGTTATTCAAAACTGGGGAAAGCCGGGTTAACCACATTGTTATCACATGCCCCAGTAGCACGTTCAACTGTAAAACAACTGAAAGCCGAGGCACACGATTTGGGTTTAGGCGGGTATTCTCGTATGAGAAAACCACAGCTTGTAGAATTATTACGACAGAATAGAGCTATTGACCTGCAGTTCGTGCGCACTGAGCACGCCGTAGGCAATTATTTGAGAAGTTGGCGCATGCACATTGATAGAAACATAGACATTACAGATATTAAGCCTCTGATAGCTGATAAGGTCAACCAGGAACTAAATAATCTAGGAAGTATCAAGTTTCAGATCACAGAGAAAATGTCGCTCGATAAGCAGGTTGGGAGTACCACTGAGTATGTTCAACCTTACTTCCGAGGCAAACAAGAGGTCGTCACACATGCAGAGACCATTGACGCATCAATCGATAATAGTTTTCAGCAGATACGAGAATACCTAGAACGCTACACGCACATGGGGTCCGGGTGGGCTGTAGATAAAATCGATAACGTCTATCTAGATATAGCTAACTACGTGCCGTTCAGAGGTGGGTCATACCTAGCCTTGCCTCCCTACTATAAGAACAAACAAGCCATAGTAAACGTTAAGAATAGAGGAAACGATTGCCTGAGGTTATCTATCAGGTCAGCCTTATTTCCAGCTGCCACTAATCCGAACAGGCCTTCTAATTATCCACAGGACGATGGGCTCAACTGGGATGGTATAGATGAACCCACCCCAATATCCCAGATCACTAAAGTAGAAAAACAGAATAATCTGGCTATAAATGTCTTTGGACACGAAGGTAACACAACAATAGTACACAGGGTCAGCCCGGTGAAGGATTGTCAAGTTATTAATTTATTCATGATTCAAAAAGGTGAAAAGTATCACTACACGTGGATAAAACATCTCAGCCGGTTGTTGCACGACCAGTCGAAACACGTTGGGGAAAAACACTTTTGTGTACGATGCCTACACTGTTTCAGTCGGGCCGATTTATTAGAATCCCACCTGGAGGATTGCCAAGGTGTTGGGCAGACGGCCATACGAGTCGACATGCCTAAGGAAGGTGAAAATATCCTAAAATTCGACAATCACAAGAATCAAATGTCTGTGCCTTATATTATATACGCCGACTTCGAAGCCTTAGTGGTTGGGGAATCATCCACTAGTGGGAGTTTCACACACAAGACACAAGAGCATAAAGCCTGTTCGTTTGGATACATTGTCGTCCGTTGTGACGGGGAAACGAAAGCTCCGGTAGTGTATAGGGGCCCTGACGCGGCTGAAAGGTTTCTAAAGTGTTTGCAGGAGGAAGAAAAAATTATTAGGAATACATTATATAGAATCGCTCCCATGCGTATGACCCGAGCCGACAGGCTAGCTCACGCTAGTAGCACTAACTGTCATGTGTGCGACTCGCCACTTAACGGTGATTCGGTGAGAGATCACTGCCACATAACTGGTAAGTATAGAGGCGCCGCTCACAACGCGTGCAACCTCAAGCTTAAAATCAATCCTAAGACAATAAACATTCCCGTTGTCTTTCACAACTTGAGAGGATACGACTCTCACTTGATCATGCAGGCCATCGCGAAAATCGATGGTAATATAACGTGCATCCCCAACAACATGGAGAGATACATCTCCTTCAGCTTAAACGGACTTAGGTTCATTGACTCGTTTCAATTCCTCCTGTCGTCACTCGACAGTCTGGTCAAGGCCAACAATACCTTCCCTATCACCGATCGATACACAGACGCCGAGACTAGACACCTGCTCATGAGGAAGGGTGTGTACCCATATGAGTACATGGATAGTTGGGTCAAGTTCACCGAGACCAGACTACCTCCTATCGACTGCTTTTATAGCAAGCTGAATGAGGCGTCCGTCTCACGAGACGATTACTCGCACGCGATTAACGTATGGAATAAACTGGGTTGTAAGAACCTGGGCGATTATCACGACCTGTACTTGAGGACAGATGTACTGCTGTTAGCCGACGTGTTCGAGACGTTTCGGCGGACATGTTTCAAGCAGTATAAACTCGACCCCGCATGGTATTACACCAGCCCAGGTCTGTCGTGGGACGCCTTGCTTAAAAAGACCGGAGTTAATTTAGAATTGCTCACAGATTACGACATGCACCTATTCATTGAGAAAGGCTTGCGAGGTGGGATTTCCATGGCATCCAAACGATACGCTAAAGCAAATAATCAATACGTGAAAGGTTACGATCCTAACAAACCAACCAATCACATTCTCTACCTCGACGCAAATAACCTGTACGGCTGGGCCATGAGCCAGTATCTACCTACAGGAGGATTCGAATGGGTACCAAACGTTGATGTTATGAGCATTGCACCAGATTCGAACAAAGGGTATATCCTCGAAGTTGACTTAGAGTATCCCAAGGCATTACACGCATCGCACAACAGCTATCCCCTTGCACCCGAACGTATGAAGGTTAACACAGACTGGATGTCTGAGTACCAACATAACTTGTCAGGTGGTCGTGTGGCGGACGTTGAGAAACTCGTGCCTAACTTAATGAATAAGACCAAGTACATAGTTCACTATCGCAACCTACAGCTGTACCTGTCATTGGGTATGAGGCTGACCAAAATACACAGGGTGCTCATGTTCGACCAGAGCCCATGGATGGAGCCCTACATCAGAATGAACACAGACCTACGAAAAAAAGCCACCAGTGATTTTGAGAAAAATCTCTACAAGCTCATGAACAACTCGGTGTTTGGTAAGACTATGGAAAACCTGAGGAAACGCGTAACCGTGAAACTGGTTAGATCTAGTGAGGAAGACAAGCTCAGGAAATTGATAGCCAGTCCGGCATTCAACCGTAATAAAATATTCACAGACGACCTAGTTGCCATACACATGAAGAAAAGCCACATAAAATTCAACCGACCTGTTTACGTTGGGATGAGTATCCTCGATTTATCCAAACACCTGATGTACGACTTTTACTACAACGAGCTCAAGAAACAGTACGGCGACAGGTGTGAAGTGTTGTACACTGACACGGATTCCCTGCTGATGGAGATTCGAACCGAGGACGTGTACGAGGACATGGGGAAACACCTCGATTTATACGACACCAGCGACTATCCTAAGACCCATACTATACACAGCACGGTAAATAAAAAGGTCCTAGGTAAGATGAAGGACGAGTGTGCTGGCACGCCAATAGCTGAGTACATAGGTTTGAGACCTAAGATGTACTCCATATTGAAAGCCGACAATAGTGAGATCCGGAAGGCTAAGGGGGTTAAGAAGTATGTGGTGAAACAACACATCAAACACGCCAGATTCAAGGAGGCTCTGTTCAAGACCCGTACCTTTAGGCATAAGATGAACACGCTTAGAAGTGATGGACATAAGATATACGGACTGACTATAAACAAGACGTCCCTATCGCCTATGGACACGAAACGTTGGATAGCTATTGATGGTATAAACACATACGCGTATGGACATGAAAAAATTTGAGGCTATTTATTACAGCCCGCGTGGATATTGGAAAGGAGCTAGCGCAGTAGATAAGCTATCTAAAATGGCACGAGTATCACCAGAGAAAGCCAAAGCGTGGCTTGAAAAACAAGCCCTGTGGCAGATCTATTTGCCGGCGCCACGCTACGTACCTAGAAGGAGTTTCGGAATTAACATACCTAATAGCATTCACCAGGCAGACCTACTGTTCCTACCTCATGATAAGAGGTACAAGTATGCCTTAACCGTAGTGGACGTAGCCAGTCGTTACAAGGAAGCCGAACCCTTGACCACGAAAGATTCGGCCAAAGTAGCCAAAGGATTAGAACGCATATACAAACGCAGCCCGCTGACTTGGCCAACAGAGCTGCAAGTTGATCCCGGACGGGAGTTCATGGGTGCCGTTTCACAACTGCTAGCCAAACACGATACAAAGGTCAGACGTGGCACGGCCGGAGCCCATCGCAGCCAAGCCATAGTTGAGAGATTTAATAGGACTTTGGCTGAGCGCTTGTTCGGCTATCAGTATGCTAGGGAGATGGCCACCCCTGGAACACGATCGACTGAATGGGTCACGAGGTTACCCAAGGTGGTGTCGGCAATCAACCATGAAGTCACCCGTCTCACCGGTAAGAAACCGGCAGACGCTATCAAACTAAAATCAGTGTTAGCAGAGTCGTCTGCTCCATTGCGTGGAAAGGAGAAACAGATACCAGATAGGGTCTTAGTTAGGTATCTATACCAGCCGGGGGAACACGAGGGCGATAGCCGTAAGCGAGCCACCGATCCTATATGGTCAGTCAAAACTTACAACATAGATAAAGTGGATATGAAAGCCGACGAACCTAACTTGTACTACTTGAGGGATGGGCCGGGTAGGGGGTTTGTAAGAGAAGAATTATTGATCGTACCGTACGGCACAGTGTTACCGCCTGCCAAGTCACGGTAAACGTGATGGCGTGGCTTTGTAGTAGGGGCAATAATAGCAAGAGCTAATGGTCCCACCAAAGCCTCATTTAGTAAATGAGGCTTTTTAGAGGGGTTTTTGAAAAGTGTTTTCGGACTATCATTCCCTATACTACTGTTTTGGTTATAATATCCAGGTATAAATACCGGTTGTGTTGTTTCATCATTTATTCTCAAAACAGCTACAAAAATAATTATTTCTATCATTTCGTCGATTCAGTGCTAGCATTATTTAACATGAAATATCACTGTAAAGTTTTGTTGTGTCACACAAATCATGTTTACAGGTATTTTGGAAAAGTAATTGTAACAACTTCTCCCAAAGGAGGCATAGTATACTTGTGAGAGAATATGTGTTTGGGTGTGTTTGCGTGTGTGTGTGTTTGCGTGTGTGTGTGTTTGCGTGTGTGTGTGTGTGTGTGTTTGTGTGTGTGTGTGTGTGTTTGTGTGTGTGTGTGTGTGTGTGTGTGTGTGTGTGTGTGTGTGTGTGTGTGTGTGTGTGTGTGTGTGTGTGTGTGTGTGTGTGTGTGTGTGTGTGTGTGTGTGTGTGTGTGTGCCTAAACCTCATCGTAAGGTGTTTTGACAAGGTGTAATGACATGTTCCACTGAATGTGTTCATCAGTTGCCGCTGTAAGCGGGGAATGCGGAAGCGTGTCAGGTGCTAAGATCTCCGCATGCGTTCTAACGTTTTCAACGGCCAACTCTGGCAATTTGGACACACGCAAGGCGCGTATTGCTGGAGGCAACACAACCTGCCCTACAGACATTTTCAAGGATAGCTGCACGTGAGTCTGTAGAATAGTTAATTAGACGTATCCCCTCACCTCTGCAGCGTCGAATATGTCATGGAGCACGGATGATTAATAGTATCTTCAAAACTTGCAGCTGACGAAAATAGCTAGTCCCTGTAATCATCGGGTTGGCTGATACTAAGACGTACTCACACTATAAAGGACAGTTTGACATATTGACATTATTAGAATGAGGTTTTGAATATGTTATCTGCCTGTGCTCCGTACGGTTTCATGGACAGTAGGTGAGCTGGAATGGGGTTTGTGGTACCCATTAATGCCGAGCGCTTGGCAGGGACCAACAATTAGCATATTGTACCGTATTTTGGTATGACGCGGTCGGGGATCGAACCCGCGATCCACTGAGGCGGCCTAACGAACAGTGAGACACACTCACTATATCATCAACAGTAAAGCGTACTAACATTATCAAGGACAATTAAACGTACTAACATGGTGAAGGGCAGTTCGACGTACTGACGTTGCCACAGACATTGTGACGTACTTACATTATCACAGACATTGTGACGTACTCACAGTATCACTATCACTATCTGAACGATGCTCTTGCAGTCAAGTAAAAGAACTTTGTGGGTACGATCAATTGCATTCAATGAAATCGGTTAATAATCTGACGTTGCATGTACAAACTGCGTGAGAAATGTGTCCCACTATTGATTGACTGGCCTAGCTCTGCAGGATGTGTTACGTTAGATTTGTATAGTCGTGTGCACTTGGTATGAATCAATACGGCTTGGGTAATGGTTAAAATACAAACGCTCCAAACTGTATGAGAAATATGCACATATACTCTGCCAATACTTTGTCCATGATCTATCGATGTTCTACCCACGTTCTGCCTGTGTTCTGTCGATGTTCTACCCACGTTCTGTCTGTGTTCTGTCGATGTTCTAACCACGTTGTGCTTATGTTCTATCGATATTATACCCACGTCCTGTGTGTAGTCTGCTGATGATCTAACCACGTTCTGTCTGTTCTGTCGATGTTCTGACCCCGTTCTGACTGTGGTCCATCGATGTTCTAATCGCGCTCTGTCTGTGTTGTGTGTAGATCCTACAAAACAATGAAGAGCTGTGTCAGTATTGGTGGCTTTCCTGAAGACTGTGATGCCAAGTTTACCGATGAACTCAGTAAGTGCCATCTTTTTATATGGGAATCCGTTGGGTCATGAAATCGTTCACATTTTAACCAAAAGGGAGGGTTTCAAACATACAGCAACGAACAAATTTGAAACTAGCCGTGATGGCATCTCTCAATCTGCCTTTCCGAGACGGTTTAAATGCTATCGCCTTTCAAGTGCTATCCTAATGAAGCGCAGCGATATTTGTACATATACTCTTAAAAAAAGTAGGGGAGCCTGAACTATCAATTTGGATAGGAAGTGTAAATGTTGACAAACGTTTCAAGTACAGACATCTTATGAACGCACCACCAATTCCCTCTATTATCACCCCTAAACACAACTCATGATATGCAGGTGCACAACGCAGTAGCCCCATACACGTGCATGGGGTCCCATTCTTGAGTTTGACAGTTTTCAAAACGGTCGAGGAATCATTTACAATATTACTTTTGACACTTATCTTCCATCACACATTTGGTAGTGTTTGTTTCTAGTCGTTCGTTTTAAAATGAAAATCGTACACATGCAAATTGCATGCCATATACCAATCATCTTTCAAAAGCGACTACATTCCAAATGGCTATGGTTGTAAGGAAGTGCAAATGGTGATGCACTCTCAAAACATTCAATATTATCATATCAACATCGACTGACTCCGACAAATCTCCTAAATAGTTTTAATCGTAAATACAAGGAAGTTCCCCTAAAGTTTCATAATAATAATAAGAGTAATAATAGTATATTATTATTATACTAACATTTGTATAGTGCCGATATCCGGTACAACTGCTCAAAGGTGCTTTTTTTCCCCGCGATTTATTGTGGCGTTCCCATCCTTATGGGTGCCCACTGACAGCTGGATGGATTGGCACACATAACCAAAATACTTCGTCTGAGTCTTCTGTACGTTGCTGTACCCGCAACTAGGTGTGTATTGTACAGTAGGGGTTGTGACAGCACTGAGTCTGCACACAAAGTTGTCTCCAACTTTTTTCAACATCAACACTGGTGGGTTCGACCCTGGCACATCAAGCTCGCTAGCGCTGCATCACGGCATTAAAAAATATATACAAACAAGCACCCTCCATCACCTTTGATATTCATCAAAATGACACCATGGCATGTGTAGATGGTTCTTGTATGTTCCAGTATGTTCAGCTCATACCAAATTAAAATATGACCGTTCCACTGTCCAGATATGTGAAACATTGTCATTTGCAGTAGAAAACAAACTCCCGCGGTGGACGGGACGTTGAGGCAGTTTAGTGTTTCGCTCGCCACGTCAAAGAAGACAAGGATTCAATTCAGCCCACATGTGTGAAAACCGTTACTTGTGTCCCTGACTGGAACATATCTAAAAGCTTCGTAAAATCATACTCATTCACCTCCTAACTCACTCACCACGGTAAATGAAGAGCGGACTCCTAATATATAACGGTTAAGTACATCCTTATTGATATACCATATACCCATGTAAAATTTTACCGTAAGCAAGCATTCTTAATGTGCGTTTTTCTAACTGCAGAGGACAAGAGTATTGAGTGCACCTACGCGGAGCTCACGGCTCTCTGTGGTATGTCTAACTTTAGATCAATAGCTCTCACAGCAATATATTGTTTACTAACGATTACCGTTCCTTCGCTCTTGTCTACGTATTCAATCAAATACCGCTGTGTCGAAGTTTCTTCTGCCTTACGTTGCCTACTGTCCCTTGACACGATGTTGCTTAAAATGTCACAAAACCATACTCACTCATAGTAATAATATAAAAGTATTCTTAATCAAGTCGCGTATATTTTACTGACGCTTCTGTCTATACCTGACATTTCTCTTTCCTTTCAAAGGTGCCCCCGCTCTGATGACCACTGTCACCCTCTTCGTCACCTTCTTTGTCACCATCTTTAACGTGTAATTATAGAAGAAAAGGTACGGAGCTGTTTTTTGGTGATTAAATTTAAAGTTGTTAATTACAGGTATTATTCAGGTATTGTTTTTGTTTTTCTCACTAGCACTATAATTTTATAGGTAATCTGCATTGTTTGAATAAGTAAATGATAATTATCTTACAAAAGATCTCATAGGCACAAAATATGGATGTATCGTGACTTGAAATACCATCTTACATGATGCTCTGAGGGATATGGGTTTGTAGGTATGAACAAATGTTTAAAACGTTCGCTCGTCACGCCGAAGACCCGGATTCGAGTCAATGGGTACAATATGTGCAACCCATTTCTGATGTCCCCGGCCGTAATATTGATGGAGTTTTGTTAAAAGCGGTGCACTCGCACTCTCTCCGAGGTAGTGTGAACGTGTACGTATGTGCAACGTTGTCACCATCACCGGTCAACATTGCTCGTATATCGCTGAGATAGCCGGTACGTATTGCCGTACATATTGTGAATGCCTTGTGAGTTAGATGTAAGTTTGAACAGTGTTTCGTTTATATTCGGCGAGTTAGCTAGATGTCCCGTAAAACTAAACTCACCCACTGCAGGTGGAAATATACCTCGAAAGTGTGATACGTCACAGGAAATATGTTGGAAGCGTCTTACAATCCGCCGCTTCCTTGCCGCACTCAGCAATATTTCAGCAATATGGCGGAGGTGTGTAAATAATTGAGTCAATCAGACAATCCAGTCATCAGTGTCAAGAGCATCGATCTACACAACTGATACGAAGGTGTGTGTGAGTGAGCCTGACAATCCCGTAAGTCGTCTCTTTCAAGCATAGGTTCCTGAAGATCAATTCTAACCCGGATCTTCACAGGCGAAACTGTATCGTTCTTACGGCAGATGGCGTTTATGTTTGTTCGTGCTATCAATCACAGGTTAGCTTGAATACGTCTATAAATGAATAGACGGTGATGTTGCCTAGTGGTTAAAACGCTCTAGAGTCCCTCCAAAAAAATTACTCTGTGTCTTGGCTTGGTTCTTGCAGATATGGTTTTGTTGCGGAGATGCACGCTTATCATCACTACTCAGTCGAATGACTCCTTGGACTTGACGGTCGTCTGTTGTCTGGACATAGGCCATAAAAACATGAATGCCTCAAAATACAGGACACTTGGACACAGATCATGCGTAAGCTGACAGGTTACAGGACATAGTACATACCGAAACAGGACATGGCTCAGGACAGATGGGACAAGGCAGGACAGAGGACATGGTACAGGACAAAGGACATAAAGTGGGCGGGCACAGTACGGAGGACATACAGAGGACAAGTGAAGATCACAGGACATACAGGGGACGGTTGAAGGGCAGAGGGTATACAGAGGACCGGTGAAGCACTGAGAGCATTGTGAAGGGAAAGGACAGGCGAAAGAGGACAGGCGAAGGGCAGTGGGCATGACCCAGGAGGACATGGTACAGGGTAGAGAACATACATAGAACATGTACATGGCATACGCGAACAGCTATACAAGACATGCAGATTAGAACACACAGAGAAGGATGAAAGACAGGTACAGGATGGCATACAGATGACAGATGAAGAGCAGAGTATATACAGAAACATCCACAGATGACGTTCAGATGAGTACACGGCACAGAGCTGAAGAAATCTAGAGGACAGGTACATGACAGAGGACATAGAGAGCGAATATGGTGTTGGACACAGTGCATACAGACAGTAAGTAAGACAGTAAGGAACATGGCGTAATACATGGCACATACAGAAGCGGACCGAGTCGACGACACCACACATACAAAAACTCAGTCTGGGTACAGGGTATACAGATGATGTAGGGGAAGAATTCATAAGACTTTCAGACGCTGACAAGATACAGAGTACATGGCCGACACAAGTTTCTACTGTGCGCGATACAGAACACGCACAGCCTTTGCAGAGGACAAAGGACATATAGGTGGGACGATGAACAAGGACCGCTGGAGTCTACACATTTGTGCATTTGTATTCTGTTGCATAAATATATGTATATATTCCTGGCTTTGAAAAATCCTTTTTCATATTCACTAAGTATCTTTAGTCCGCGTTGTTATAACTATCAAACTGTTCATTTGTTGGTATGCGCACAAATGTGTCGTGACGTCATAGTCTATCAGTTTTGTGTGTTCACAAATGTATACTCTTTAAAAAAGGGAGAACTTCATTTTTAAAGTACGATTTAAAAATTAGAAATGTAATGGAGTCAGTCAATGTCAATATGATAATGATGAACGTTTTGAGAGTACATCCACATCCCTTAGCCTCACAGCTGGAATATTGCTGAGGTTCTTGCGGTTCTGTCCACACCTCTGCTTTCAACATTTTGTGTATGTGAAAGGTAAATAAAAGTGATAACAGTTCTCCCAGGTCTCTCGTTACAGTCTGAGTAATTTTTGTTGCTGTCTTTGTCCCGACGCGTGACACCATACATAAAATTAGTGCTTGAGTGTGGATGGTGTTTTCGTTTGTAAATATGTCTTGTGTTGTTGTTTGTTGTTATTGTATAATTTTTACCCGAGATGGACCACAGTCAACAGCAACATCTACAAGTTTCTGGACCCTCCTGTAGAGATTGCGTCACCAATCACCCCTCGCTCTTTTCCGTGCCCTCCAAGAAGTCTCGCCCTCCTTCCATTCGTCAACACTCGCCCCTTTCCGTAACCTTCCCTAACGTGGAGCTGACCACGATTGATTGCGCCACATGACTACGTGACCAAGTTCCAAACCAACAAGGGGCGGGGTTAACCAGTAAGTATAGATACCATGTGTGATGCCCAGTTCTGGTGTCCCCAGTCGTAACATTTATGGTGATATTGCTGAGAACCGCATCGTATGTAATTAACTTCCTCCAAGCTAGTGACATTAGTTTAACGCGCATGCCAACGACAAAGCCAGTTTCATTATACCCCGCCATTCACACTTCTGCTGGTCTTCGTCAACACTGTCCAGTCAGTCTAACCTGGTATGGGGCAGTGGGGTAGCCTAGTGGTTAAAGCGTTAGATGCTCACATCGAAGACCCGAGTTCGATACCCCAAATGGACACAGTGTGTGAAGAATGTTTGTAGTGTCATCCGTCGTAATATTGCTGGCATGTTGCTAAAAGTGGCGTAAAACCCAAATGGGTCACTCATCCACTCACTCACTCAATGTGTTGCTCCACTAGGACATCTGTCTGTTTGCAACGTCGACTACTGTCGCTATATAGGAGAGACCACAGTGACGCCAGTGTTGTGATCACGTGACGCGACCGAGTACTTCCGGTAGTTTGTGACTTCACTTCCGTAAACATATCGACGACTCTATACAAGCCGTATTAAAACCTAAACACCAATAACCAGAGACCATCTCATATACTATTCACGCAGTGTACAGCTGGGCATATTTGAAACATGCACATGAATTTTGTGTTTAGATGTGGTCTCTGTTTATGTATAATTTTGATGGAAATAAACAATTCTATTTAAGTTTAAATGATTTCAGTGAGACGGGGGATTCTCAGCCATGGGGAAAGTCTGGACTTGCTCCATTTAGGGTTGATTGGTGTTTTCACCGCATTCAACAGTATTACTGCTATATAACGGCGATCTGTAAAAAATCAAGTCCGGTCAGACAATTCAGTGATTTCCAAGTAGGGCTTTCGCATTGCGTGACATGACATGACAACCCAGAGTCATACACTGACTCTAGATATAAAGCCAAACATTGACTCAAGAGTAGTTGATATTTCATCACATTTGGTCGCGGATACTATTTCACGGGGAACAAAAGTAAAGGGGATCATTAGGCCCGAGTGATTCTTCTACTGAAACAATAGGAGTTGAGTAAGTGGGAGGACCCCAACAGCTCTATCATTATTGTTTATCTAAATGATTTCCTTGATGACACAGAGATAGTGATGTAGATGACGTCATTACGTCTATATATAAAAGATAAGAATGGATTTATGATCACTTTTATGACGTCTCATGTCGGGTTATACCGTGTTATCTTCCGATCCATTGTTCTCGTGGATGGGAGCCTGTTTGTGATAAAGAAAAGAGCAAATATAGTTGCACGTACCAACGGTGAAACCAGTGTAACCTGGGACCGTGGCCTCTGTTTGTCAGCGGAACGTCAGTAGTTTTAAGCAGTCCAACTAAAGTGCTGTGTATCGTGGCTGAGGCGAGACGATATGTCATGAAAATACTGGCAAGGAACGATCATCACAATGCAATGGTGACGATAACATACGTATTCCGATACTTCTCGTATCTCGTACTTTACAATGTACGATCGTGTCGCGTAGACGACGATGCAAACATCCATACTATCGATGAATCGTCACACCACTTGTTCAAAGGCTATACAGAATGATAGGTCGATCAATGTAAAGTAAGCATGTTCTCATGTATGAATGTGTGTATGCACGTGCGTTAGTGTTTGTGAGTACATAAACTGAGGAGCAAAAGAAAGTACGCAGATTGTGTTTCTTCCAAAAAATAGGAATAACAAAACCTTTGGATGAAATGGAAAATGTATACTGAAGCACACAGCAATACGTGTGTTTTATCAGCAAAATAACATTATAACAATAAACACCGATGTAGCTATGACCACTGGAGAAGGTTGAAAAATAGAAGGTTAAAGTCTCATGGCCAACAGCACGATGTCGTCTTGTCACTGGAATCGGCTCGAGCGATGACCCAACGATATGACTACTGATGACGCCACCGTCAACAACCCGCAGATAGCGATCCTCTTGGGGGTGTTTTGACTTTGGGACGTCCAATTCTGGTTCGATCACATGTCTGGCCTGTCATATTTGACAGCCGAATTATGGCTTTCTTGTGCAACGTAATGTCCTTGCAATATGGCTGTTGGAAGCACCCAGTTGCGATATTCCTGCGGCCCATTTTCTTTGCTCTGACGTCAATCATTTTCACGTGAGAGTTATGGTCAAGTAATAGTTCACTCTTCACGACAAATAGGTTTAATACTTTCTGTACGAAAATTGCCTGTGCACAGGACAATAATCACAATTTTGCAAAACACGTACAAATGTTTTGGTCGCATTTTGGCAAATGAAACAAGACGGTTGCGTTCTATACTATCAGTGTTCTTCAACAACACTTGCACCTGTGTACTTTCTTTTGCTCTTCAGTTGGTTTGTTTTCTGTGTGTGTGTGTATGCACGCATGCATGTATGCATGTACATATGTGTGTGTGTGTGTGTGTGTGTGTGTGTCTGTCTGTCTGTCTGTGTGCGCGCGTGTGTGTGAGTGAGTGACAAAATTCAATTTTCCTTTAATAGCTTTCAGTATTCGTCATCAGCTTGGGTGAAATCTGAGAATAAATAAAGGAACTCTGACATGAAGTGGTGTTCCCTTATTTGCACATATAATTTTGATGGAAACAGGTAATTCCTTTTAAATCGAAAAGAATCCCTTGTGAGGTGGGAAATTCAGAACCTGGGGAATCTGGACTTTCTTCATTTAGGTTTTAGCATTGCAGAGAGGATTAGGCAGTGTGGAAACTAATGCAGTTCAGGCACTGTGGGACAGGTTAAGAAACGCGCGTACGCACCTTTTGTCCTCGCATTTGTTGTACCCTATCCCCCTTTCTTTCCATATATATGACATGCCATGTCATGGTGGCGACAGACAGAAACATCGCAGGTTTGAAAAGGTCAAGGACGCTGTGAATCAGTCAATTAATTCATCCATATTTCGCAAATGGCGTTAATGGCTATTTTGTCATTAGGTGCAGAGGGATTGCCGCAATGTGACTCAAATGCACCGCGCGAGCTACATCTCTCTTCCTGTAACAAGGTTGCACACACAGAGTAGTTTTATTTCATCGCTTGTGCTGGGAAAGTGAAGATAAAGCCCTTGACATGAAGACGGGTGCCATAGTACTTATTCTGACACTGGTCAGTTTGGTATCAGGTAGGTGTCGTACTGCCAAGTAGTACATTAATACTAAACATATTTTTTACAGGATAATCACAGTATTATAAACCCGTGTAAACTTTTGCTTCATATTATTTGAACTGTACCAGAAATGTTATGCGTAGCGGATTCTTACAAAAGTTTGCACATTGGTTTTTAGTTTCATACTTCAATGCAACGAAAGAAATACACAGTCAATCCTCATAATTAAATTCGGCAACAAATACTATACCCTTTCAACAATAGTTTCTTTAAACATAATCAAGTAGAAAGAGGCTGTGATGTGACTGGGATCGCGATGCCATGAACTGATGTTCCAACGTGCGCATGCTCTTGTCGAGACGTTGCAACGTTATTAACGTTCACGGATAATTTTGAGTTGTTTGTTTATGTTAACCACAATGTATCACTTCAATGTTTACCGAAAGTTCATTAAGGTACCCGAGTGCAAGGGAATTCCCTCGCTGTGTTAAGGTATTCCCCGACATTCCTCAGGCCCGAAAATAGTCCGGTTCGGTGGGCGTGGCTTATTTTTTTCAGATTCATTGGGAAATGAACTCAAAAGAAATGTTCCCAGTTAACCAATCAGATTGACAGAATTTTAATGAACACAATAAAAATTTGATTATATATATACATATATATATATATGTGTGTGTGTAATCGTAGAGAGAGAGAGAGAGAGAGAGAGAGAGAGAGAGAGAGAGAGAAAATCAATACCGTTCATCATGTATCGGCGTTAATTGTCAAATTGCAGCAGCCTTTATGGTTTGCCGTATAGGGACTTGACGAGCCTGTATCGGTATGTGGACCCCGTCTGCTACAGGCCATGAATTCTGAACTGATTTTTTATTTTGCTGCACACGCGTGCATCTTTCCCCAGCTTTTAATAACCAAATAAACATGCTCCCGATGATATTTCCACAGTCTGTTTATTTCTTCGTGAAAACAAAACATTGATTGGGATGGATGTACTACAGAGCATAATACTAGTTGTATGTACAGTGGGATCTGGAAAATTCGAAACCTGTGTCATCGGGCTTTCTCCATAATCCGGACTACTCTCTGAGTCCCCGAAAAATCGTTATAAAAAAGCGTGTTTTATAATCGGGAGTCTCTTAAATACGGATTACAGACTAAAATACCAGCCCCTATTATCAACTTGCTATGAGAACAATGCTCTGGTCGCAGCTGACTAAATTAACAGTCCGTAGAATAAAAATCTCTTTTACTTCTGTTCACAATTGTTGAAAAGATTGTATTAGCAGAAGCAATTAGTGTGACCAGACAGTTTCAAGAGTGAGGTTGTTGATTGTCCTGAACAAAGGGAGGTAACTCATGGCAGTGTCTACGGCAATGGAAAGAATATATCTAATCCGGGTTGCTTTCCAATCCGGACAAATGAGTCGGTCCCAGGCCTCTCTGTAATAGGCACATGCTACTGGACATTGTATATTTTATAGCAATCAAACCGTGAAATAGGCCATTGATAGGAGGTAGGTCTGTTCAGACGCCTTTGTCTACGTGGATATTTCGTTGCACATGATCAAAACTGAGACGATAGATCTAGTCGATCCAGTGTTATAATTTGTGATAGATTAAAACATGAAAAGATGTTTATTGAACTGCCAGCATATTATATAGCAAATTGTTAGAGTAAATAATTCAACATATCCTGAGCAGGATATTAAGGTTGGTGAGTAGTGAGGTAAACATTAATTCTAACTCTAAAAAGAAATTCAGAGGAGCTTTCATTGTGAGTATTAAGGCGTGTGCGTAGTAAGGTGAAAAATCTTAAGGTAGGCAAAAGGAAATATTGTGAGAAAAGTTCTTCTCTTGTAAAAATTGTAGTGGACAGAGTTCCTGGTGGACAAAGCTCCTCTGGGGAAAGATTCTTGTGACCAAAATTCATGTTAATAAGAGCCGAAGTATCAGTGGAGATCTTCTATCAACGATCCTTTTTTCAGATGAATTGTCCAAGTCTAACTACCCCTCCCTACACACACACACACACACGCACGCACGCGCGCACGCACGCATGCATGCATACACACACACACCTTTGGATGTGATAATAAATGGCCAAAAATATTACATTCACTGTATCAGTGTCTATTTGTCATGACCAGTTTTGACAAGTTGCAGAGTATTTCGTTCCAACTCATTCCCAGGGACATGATGTTAATCACTGGATTATCGAGCAGGTGGTTATTTACAAACCGCTGCCATATATAGCGGTGACGGTGTCTTATAACAAACAAAGGATATAAGGAGAGTGTTCCTGCATATCATCGTTACCTAGAGGCATAAGCCGCCACATCCGTAAACAAATGTCACCATTTATTTATGCTGACAATAATATGAATATCATCAGTGCAGTCGTCATAACATCGATGATAAACGCAAAAGATTAGCTCTGTTGATTCTCCAGACCACGACAGTGAGTTAAGACTACGTAAACCTATCTGACCATTTGAATGCGGCGTTAAACAACAAACAAAAACAGTCACACTGTGTATTTATTATTTCAGTTTCAGAATAGAAATAACCACACACCATCCCAAAAATATTAATTAAATTAACGTTTGTAGAATGCAATAGCTTCCCTTATACTGCCTCCATCTGGTTTTGTTCAACGCCCATAGCCGTTATTCGCTGCATCAGCGGTTTTATAGCTGTGGGCGTAATGTTCCGCCAGAGGGATGGCAGGATGTATGTCGCCAAGGAAACGCTCACGGCAATATGTAAAAGAAATGTTAATGGTACAGTCGTTAATTACATAATAAAATACAAAAGAGCAAACTACAAGGTAACATTCACATTAACATCTGCTGGTAGGAAGATTGCCCATCAGAAAGAAAGAGAAAACAACAACCCGGGGCCATTTCTCAAAGCGATCCTAGCGTTACGACAGTTGTAAGTCTATGTTAAAGTATGGCAGTTACGATCACCTTAGGGCTATGATCGTTTTGTGGAACGGAACTATGATGTTGACCTCTGTTGTGTGGTAGAGAAAGTGTACCGAGGCGTGGCGAGAGCAAACAAGGGTGAGAGGCCCATATATAACGCGATCTTACCTTAAAACACATATCTACAAAATATATTTAAGAAAAATAATTAAGAACAATTAATTTCAGATAGTTCGGTGGCAGTCTTGACTTTTCCAGTCACTGTACACTTAATTATAAGCTGGGCTTAAACTATTTCCTATGGTTTGGAGTTTACGAATACATGGTGGAATATCAACCTTCTTTGTTTGTTGTTCACCATCATATGCAGCACTATTCCACTGAATATGCTGGCAGTTTGTAGGTAACCGAGTCTATTTCAAACAATTCAACAAGTGACCGGTGATCGAGGCATCAATCTTTACAACTGGTACTTGATGACATATTTTGATCTAGTCTGACTCCCTATTCCGCCAGTCGCATCTTGCGACAAGCTTGCGGGTTGCTGAAGATCGGTTGAAGATCTGCATGGGTCCAAACTTCAACTACACACTTCTTCCGGCACGTATGACAGCGTTGTATGTTTATACCTGGAGTCGCGCTATCTGTATATAGAGAGAAGGCGGTCTATTCAGATATATATCCGGGGACACAAGCAAACCGCTTGAGCGATAAATCGAGCAAATCGTCCACGTGGACGATCATATATCGTTGTACGTTCTGTATATGTAAACACATCAACAAATGCATGTTGTAAACATGCAATTTTTGTCCCAAAGTCTCTTTTAACAATCTAACAATAATTTCAAGACAATTATTGGTTTCCGACAAATTTTCACTTCATATCCCGTACTAGTATGTCTCACAGTCCTTGAAACACATTATTTTTCCTATTATCTAACGCTTAAACTCCTTGTAACGCTTAAAGCCATAAATGAAGCAAGTCTACATTTCTTCAAGTTCAGGCTGAAGTTGTTATATCACTGTGATTCCTTGGCAATTTAAAGAGGTTAATGAATATATTCCCAGAATAAGCGCTGTCTTATCATGACCCCCACCCACCCTTCCGCCACCTCCACCACCGCACCCCCCCCCCCACCAATTTTCTTTCCAAGTGTTTTTTCTCATCTTAATCTCACAGTCCCTAAATCACATTATTTTCCTACTGCCAAGCTCTCCCTCTGCAATGCTAAAGCCTTAAATGAAGCAAATCTAGACGTTCGTACGTTCTGCATTTCTGGTCTCCATGGGGCGTTTTTTCCAGTTTATATAGGTTATTTTGTTACTATCAAATTATATACATTCGGAGACTAAGTATTTGTCTATCCACATCTGGGAAGAAGGAATCAAGATGGCATCTCGCAGTGGATCTAATTACACGGGGGAGAAAGTACATAAGCACCGTCGGAAGTGGGCAGTTAATGTTGCGTAATAGATAATGCTCGATGACCCTTTTCAGCAGCATCAATTCTGAGGGGGTCCACAACAAACAGAGAGAGGGTGCTCTGGCCTTTGTGTAGCGATATCGAGTGCAATAGCCAGGGGTGGTGTCGGGTTTCGCTGAATTACGTAACCTTGATTTGAAAACATGACCGCCTTTGTCCTCTCGCCTTTGTCACGTTTCTTCCCGCGAGAACCCCGGTGACACATACATGTTGTCATCCGCCTCGCGTTAAAGATTAGGATTTAAACAATACGTGTTGAAAATGTATGATACATATTTCCCGCGACCTTCTATCCCTTCCTTTCAAAAGAAAGCATACATAGGTTCAACTGAGCCCGATGCAAAAGACGAAAAAAAGACGAAATTATGCATTGTACGAAACGCCCTTTCGAGACATCTTACAAACACTACAATACAATGGCGTTGATGATGATGATGATGATGATGATGACGACGATGATGATAATGATGGCCATGATTCATCTTTTATAATGACCTGTAAATAATTCTAAAAACAAAAAACAACAATAATAAAGCTTCATTTAAGTGTGTGCGTGGTTGTGAGCGTGGGTGCGTTTGGCCTGTGTTTGATACGGACACTGTCAGAACTCGAGTCGGTTAAAGACAGCTATCTTATATGTGTATTCACTACAAATCATAGTATTATAACCACAATACGAAGTGGTAATAACACATATTGCAAATGTTAAAAATGCAAACACCCATTAGTGTCAGGAGTTGCAAAATTTTTAACATGGACAGACAGGTTTTTGTAGTCTGAACTCTCTAATGTGCTCTGGACGATCCACAGTGCCATTCTTTTGTGTTTATCATTGATGTAATGACGGCTGCACTGTCGAGTTTCATATCGTTGTCAGCATCGGAAATTTTGATGTTAGTTTGTCGCTCACGATTGTAAACAAGAACAGTTTCCTTATAACCCTTGTTTGTTTTTTAACTCCACACTCAACAATATTCCAGCTATATGGCGGCGGTCTGTACATAATCGAGTCTGGACCAGACCATCCAGTGATCAATAGTATGAGCATCGATCTGACAAATGTGATACGATGAGATGTGTCAACCAAGCCAGAGAGCCGGACCTCACGACACTGTCAGTCTCATATTACGACAATCATGGATTAATGAAGATCAATTCTGCTCCGGATCTTGATGGGTTTCTTATGTAGGTTTCTCCCAACTATTCAAAATCCCCCAATTTCCAGTTTCCCTTAAAAATTAAGAGGACCCAGCGAACACACGATCGTATGCAATAATTCATAAACGTTAAAAAAAAACCCAGAACACTGACCGTATGTAAATGACTTCGCCATTACGATAACCGCTAATGTCAGCAAACGCTTAGATAAAATAATAATCGTGGTGTTGTTGGTTCATTTTTAAGTTCTATGTTAACGCAGTTTACCGAGAAGGTCATGTGTTCGTTTTGCAAACAACACGAATAACCCATTTGAGAATCATTTCTCACGGGGATCTTTCTCCATCGACACCGGAATTCAAGGCCCTTAAAGAGATGCGCAACCTCGCCTGAATCAGTATCTATCAACAGGTTCACTGGGAAGGCAAGGTGTTCAACTCCAGCTACAAGATGCAGTCCATCATGGCTCTCGGTCTTTCAGTTCTCTGTGTTGTGCTTTACTGTGAGTATTTTTTGCTTTTACCTGCAACTTTATTTTGAAAACATATAAATTCCCGAAACATAACTCAGATGTGAAGAACGATTCCGGATCGCCAGTTGCCCCGCAAAGCGCATGTGTCCTGAATCCGAGACTCCGGTGGGTTTAAACGACCGATCAGAATTTGTACATAGTACATACTAGTACAACACAATTTGTGTAGAAAGCAAAATCGAATATTTTTAAGTGGATGATCAAGCAACTTGGGAAAACAGTGTGAGAATCTACGCCGAAACGTCGCTCTGTGCAATAAACAGGGAGTTCCCTAAAGTTCTATTCTTTATTACTGACTCACTAACCTCAAGAATGCCGATCAAACAATGAATCATAAAAGTTTGAAATTTAATTTACTACCTTTTCGTGCACTAGATTTTGTGTATTTCGTCTTATGAAAATGAAGTAAATGAGTAATAAGTTAATGTAATAAGAAATCACAAACCATTCTCGATAATGAGCATTCTCATTTCGACCATTCTCGTCATGATTTGTGAACAGTAACATCAATCCTGTATGGAAGCACTAATTACAAGTACGATAGGGGCGATTTTAAAACGTTTGCTTTGTACTGGTCTGCGTCAAGGCGCTGCCTTTTGTCGCCTCTGTTGACAGTGTACATAGACTGAACCTATGCTGCTTTGGACTGAGTCATTACATACGTTGACGTCACCACTTAAGAATTGCGACTTCATCATCAACTGTTTACACATAACTGACCTCAATTAATGTAGTGCGTCACGCTTAGCATCGCTGGGATTCTTGCGAGCTTTATCTGGACTAACAAAGAGTCTATGAAATGCACATATTTCACAGAAAAAAGCAGTCCCTACTTAATAATACACATGCATATATATAAAAAATGTGCACTGAGACTTTCACCATTTTCAGACATAAAGCTGTGGAAATCTAGATATTCCACACATCCACATATTCTACACTTGCATCGGATGTATTTGTTTCAGGGTGTGGATGGCAGACCAGGTTTTATCCTAAAATGCAAACGCAAACAAGCGATATCTCACACACACACAAACACACACACCAACCTCTCCCCCCAACCTATAACCCCCAGTGGTGTTCATTGTCTTAATAGTATATTTTCTACTCTCTGTTTGAATTATTTCACAATAAGTAATATGTTTCGTCTCTATAGTTCATTTGTATTATTTGGCATTTATTGTGCATTTATTTATCTACTAACACAAACATTATTTTGAGCCGAGAGAAGGAATATTTTGTAAAAGGCGCTATTTGTATTTCTTTCCGGTTTTAATGTATCCGACTCGCGACACAACGGAAAGTGTCACATTGTTCACTCAAACCGGCCTTGCTTGGGGTAATGTTCCCGATCCACTTGACTATCATACGAACACAGTGTTTGGACTTAGGCCACATAGCGCTTTTCGTTTTGTGGATTTAGCTTAAAGGTCATGTGACCGAGCATTTAACAAGATATACGAGATCGAATATAACTGTACTATCTTTGTCATTTATGGATATAATGCATTGAAAATCAGAAAATATAATATACGTGTAAACCTTCAACACAAAGAACCAAAGCCAAAAGATACCATAAGCCATTATTTTGTTTCAGTAGGTCCATCGTCAAAAATAAATAAACGTACGCGTTTTTTTCACACTTTTAAGAAACTGGAAAAAGGTCTTAAAAGAGAAATATCGAATCAAGAGAAAGATAACACCGTTCGCCACAAGACTCAGATTCCAGCTTGAATTCCAAGGATGTTCCTCATTTAGCCTTGGGATGTGTTTTGCTGGATATGTGCGCGCACTCACGCGGAAAAGATTACCCTATCTCGACAGTAAACAGGAAATGCACCAGTGAGTCACCCCTGTATCCCCGGAGCTTGATGGAACAACAACAGCACCATTAATTACTTGTACACTTTGAAACACTGGCTTATGGCTAAGGCAGCTTTGTGGAACGACCCGTATGACCTTTACCCCAACGGTCTCACAGTCCCCGAACCACATTATTTTGTCTACTGACAAGCCTTCTCTGCAGTGCTAAAGCATCAAACGAAGGAAGTCTAGATTTCGTTAGGTTCTGAATCTCTGGTCTCCCCGAGTCTCCTTTTCAATTAAAATGGGTTTGTTTGTTACTATCAAAATTATATATATATATGTTCAGAGACTAAGCATTAGTCTACCAAACGGTCTCCCAAGGTCAATCGGTTCATACCAGGGATGGGGAGATCTTTGTCTGTCGATCCCACAATATTTCCCCTACTGGCTAGCCTTTTCTGCCATGCTAAATTTAGCTGTAACTTAAGCAAGTCTAGATTTCCTTCATCTCCCATTCTGCTGGGGTTCTTTTCCAATTGAAATGGGTTTAGTTAATTGTTACTATCAAAATTATGTATATTCGGTGACTAACAGTTGACAGTTGACTGACTGACGTATGAACATGTAAATTCTCGCTCAAGGTCTAAAAGAAGGTGAATACTTCATAAAGTCGTGTGACCTTGGCTTTCTTTCTTTTTCAAAGCTGTATTCAGAAACATTCCAGCTGTAAAGGGCGGTTTATAGAACACTGAGTCTTCACTAGACAATCTAGTGGCTGACATCACGAGCATCGAATAAACAGCAATAAATGAAGACAACATGACCACCGGATCTACTCCACTTACAGTGAGTGAATTCAGTTTTACGCAGCTTTTAGCAATCGCCCAGCAATATTACGACGCCACTCCAGAAATGGGCTTCACACACTGTACCTATGTGAGGAATTGAACCCAGGTTCTCGGTGTGTCGGTGTGATGAGCGAACGCTGATCCACTTGGCTACCCCACAAGCCCCTCTACTTAGGTCCCCATATGGGTCTAAATCCACAAAAATAACCTTGCATCCGTTCGCGTGGAATAACAGTTAATAAAATGCTTCAAAAACACTAACGCCCGCGTCACCAACCCAGTTAACGTCTCCAAAACGGTAATGATACAGTAATAAATAGATAGTATTACGTTAAATTCCGGCGATCACGATTTAAACGAAAAACACCAACTCTTTAATCACCATTCCTCAAGTATGACAGGTTTGCGGCTTGACGTAGAAAGAGATAAAATTTTGTAAATTTGCTTAACACCTGTGCATACAGGGAAGTGACTCGGCCAACTGTAACGTCCCACATTGAACATCCTTTGTCGGTGTACACAGGGCTCTTGCCACTTTATCGAAGAACTGTTGATGAGAAGTAGCGCTCGCGACCGATTGGCTGCTTTGGTAACCAAGGTGATGTTGTAAAAGCACTAGAGCCTCCACCGAATGCACCGTGACCGCATCGATGGGATTATAAATCTTGATAATTATCACTATTTTATCCGTGTTTACGAAGGAAGGTAGCAGTATATTAGCATCTATTTATACCTGGCTTTGGAAACAGCCATGCGCATGGTCGATGGTTACTTGTGATATACAACCCTTGTACCGTTAGTACAGCGGGAGCTTACAAGTATGTTTGGAATTAGAGGCCTTTAGAAATAGGTCAAGGTATCAATTTCTCGCATGCAGTCTCGGAAGCAGAACCTATAGCATACAAGAATGTTGTTTTTTTTTAACCTAGGTAAACCGGAGTAGGTTCGTTCCTTTTCTGCTTCGACGGAAAGTGGGTCTGACTCTTTAGTTTGGAAAGAAATCTCCCTTACCCCCATAAGTTAATGGATTTTCCTGATTTTAACTGATCTCAGAACCGTTATGAACTATTCCGGCCTAATGGCATCGGTTATAAAACTGATGCGTGACAATGGCGATGATGATAACGACGACGATGATGATCATATGATCACGATGTCTTCCCCCCATCATCCTTTATGGTATTTGATGATAATCCCGTTGTACTCAGCATCCCAGCAAAACTATCCTGCTCTTTAGATATTTGATCGAAAGACAAGATGATTGACGATAATTACCTTGCTGAAATTGATTACTCTGAACGAATGATGGTCTTCGTGACAGGTGTAGTCTACATACGGCCTTGAACTACACACGCTGCATAAGTTACACCGTGACCCATTGCTGTCGTGTATGTAACATACCGCATGCTTTTCCCGTACCAATACATAAGTGTCAGATAATCACCGACGTGTTATCTGTCATGTCTTGAAGTATTAATCTGTCTCTTGAAATGAAAAGCTTTTATGACACATTGCCTGGCGTAAGTGACTTTTGTGATGGGAGATATTTTACTCCAAAAAGTATATTTTCAGAAGTTCCAAACTACGCGTTTTCGGTCACATGTCATGATGTATTAATCTGTCTCTTCAAGAAAAAAGCTTTTATGACTCAAACTCAGGTGAAAGTGGCTTTTTGTGAAGGGAGAAAAAAATCTTGTTTTACTCCACAAAGGTATATTTTTAGAAGTTCCAAATATATTTTCCGACTGTCATATCAATTACATGTTGACATTTATGCTTCGATGGGAAGCCAGACTTAGATTTAGTCCCACGAATACACTTATCCTCATAATAACTATGATACCATCTAATATAAATATTTACAAAACACAATAGATTGGTGTCCAAAAATGCTAAAATTACTTTTAGACTTTGTATTCCTGCGCATCACGTGCGTGGTCTTAGGGCATGTCGCCGTGTCACCACCGCTTGTCGATTTCAAGGAGGACGTCAAATGTTTTTTCCTTGTCATTTATAACTGTCATGCTTTCAAAAGATCCGTTTAAGGTTAAGTGTGCGTTGTGTGTCTGTAATTGGTCTCAAAAGATTGATATCCAAAGCGCGTCATATATGTTTGTTAAGCCCCAAAGCCCTTTATGTTTTGTATCATCATCATCATCATCATCATCATCATCATCATCATCATCATCATCATCATCATCATCATCATCATCAGGTGCAGCACTGCTAATCATAATGTTAAAGGCGTTGACGATGAGTTAATGGTTTTAGCAATAACAAAACTTCAGTGATGATCTGAGGCATTGTTAATAACGGGTGTGTGGTAGCCTAGTGGTTAAAGCGATCGCTCATTAATGAAATCTTGCTGCATAAAACTATACTCACTGTCTACAGTATTGTTCACTAACTGGACCTCATACAAGTAACATACACGAGACACTTTACTTTCCGTCGACGCTTGCGTTCAGCGGTGCAGTCTTCCCGGTCGTTGCTGTCACGCACAGGTTAAGCAAACAGGCTGTTTACACTCTCCGCACTGGTTCTGCAGGCCAGACGTAACCGCAAGTAAATCCCACCAAGAGTAATCAAGGTTTAAACAAACAACTGTTGACTGTTACGAGGCAGAGACTGCTCTGAACAAAAATAGACAAACGGGTTCGAGGATGGATAGATACATTGATCGACAAATGAAAGATGGATAGAGAGACATACAATATTTCTGAATATCGCTTTTACATATCTCTGGTAGAATATTTCGTAATTTGTTTTTACAATATCTTATTTTATGTATCGATATAATAATTTGCCATATGCATATTGTCGCGTTAAATTCACTACAGTCTCGGTCCGGCTAAACCAGTTTTTGTTTGATTTGAAAGACTGTTTTTTTTAAGTTTGTTCTCTTTTAGCGGGACGATGGGGTAGCCACTCTGAACAGCAAATTACGGCTCCTCAAATGATAAAACGATCAGTGCACCTCTTATTATGTTTCCGTTGACGGTCGGGTAGACTTGTGTTTAAAGCGTTCGCTCGTCACGCCGAAGATCCAGGTTCGATTTACCACATTTCCAAACACAGCGTGTGAAGGCCATTTCTGGTGTCCTCTAGAATATTGTTAAAAGCGGCGTAAAACCCACACGTACTCACTAAAAAAGTCATTTCTAAAAAGAACTCATTCAAAGAAGGAACATGACAATGCATACAGATCATCATTTCTTTAGATGTATATTGGATGGATGACGCCAAGAACATACTAGCACATTGACGCGTGTTTCTGTCATAGTGTTGAGCGCGGCTGTTGGCATGCTGGAGGCGAGTCTGTTCTACCACTTACATACACAGTTACAATGTGTGTAACTATCTTAGTATATTTCCACCATAGGTGTGATGAAGGAATGGTGTTTTCAGAGCCGTAACTCGCTTACTGTTCTCAGTTTTCAGATATAAAAGAAAATACACATTTACACATTTAAAAAAAAGCTTAGAGCGGATGGTGTTACATCCTTTCAATCCGACTTTTCCTACAAACATTTCTTACTTATAGACTGTGTCCCTTAGATATGCCGCTGGATCCAGTTTTAAACCCAGCCTTTTAAATTTGAACACAGCCTCATGTTTTTTCTCTTTAGTAATACGTGACCCTACAGCGTGCACTGATTATCAAGATGTTCGGTCAGTAATGTGTGACCCTACAGTGTCCACTGATTATCAAGATGTTCCGTCAGTACTGCGTGACCTTATATTGTCTTCTGATTATGAAGATCTTCCTTCAGAACTGCGTGATTGTCTACCGATTATCATAATGTTCCTTCAGTAATGTGGGACCTATAATGTCCACTAATTATCAGAGGTCTAGAGGTTCCAACAGTAATGCTTGGAATGTATGGACTCCCACCTTTCCTGTAACTTCATATTCAGAAAGTGCGCGATCCCCACAAAATTAACATTCTTCTTGAAGTATATCAGCATCATGCCACTCCCATCACTTGGCCTGCAAGGTCAGCTAGCCTCATCTCCATGCAGCCTTCCCAGGTAGTGGTGATGTCTGTTCATCTCAGCCGGCCTGTGTTGAGTGTGCTGGTTATGTTCCTGAAACCTGTTCTGTCAGTGGCGCTTGGCAACTATCCAGCTATTTACATACTCTACGTGTAAACACTGCTTGCGTGGCGAGTGTTGGGTACGCGATGGTGGTCATTTCATTGCCCGTGATGGTATTTGTATTGTCCAAGTCAAATAACACTCGTTCTTTTTGTTAATTAACGCGGGCAGGGCTGTGTCTGAAAAAACCTAAACTAGTGGTTGCAGTTGGCAAATTTGTTTCATGCGGTACAATTTACAAAGTGGTAAGCTTAAAGAAACCTTATAGTAAAAACTTGTTGTGTCATAACAGTGATTATAACGTACGTTTGGGTCAATGAGTGAATTTTAGAAAGCACTAATTCATGTCGTGAATTAGGCATGGTCAGTAGTCTGAAAATACACCTGTTTTGTGTCAATGAACCACATGTCAACAATATTATCTTGTCATATAACGGATTTTATAGCATTCCTTGATTGTACTTACACGTTGTAGGTGGGACCCATGTCGTATTGCCCCGAGCTAAGAATCAATCTTGGTTTACTCCTTGAACTGTCCTTGTCATCATAATGCTCATCATTCTGATCAGTTGTTCTTGTCAGCAACTGAGAAAGTTAATGTGGACATGGTCGCGTAGCAAAGCGCACTTTCTGAGTGAGTGGAAACTAAACACCGTATCGACAGTCTAGCAGCTCTTCACAGTGGCTCCAGAACGCCGACCTGCAGTCTAGCAGCTATTCACTGTGATCATTAAACAGGCGACCTAAAACGGTGTAAAACCAAACTCACTCACGAATGAAGCACACTAAAATTATGTAATTGTTCTTGCTTGACATCGTGAAATAAAGGGATGCTATATATGGCACTTACGTCACTCAACTAGTTAAGGTACATGAACAATTTCTACCATTCCACCCTGGGTACGTAAGTACGTTTTGGCGTTAGAAGCAAGCGTTGTTTAATAAGCGTTAGGCTCTGAATACATGTATATAATCTTCATAAACATTTTCCTAGAAATAAATAATTTTTTATAAATTGTAAAAGGAGCCTAATATAATATGGTAGGTTCAGAACCTGATGAAATCTAGACTTGCTTCTAGGCTTTAGTATTGAGGAATAGGCAGAGAGGAACATAATGCTGTTCGGGCACTGCGAGGCAGACTAATTAAGCGTGACAACTGAACCTTTAACCATGAACCATTTTTTTTCGGAAAACGGTTTCCTCGTCAATGAATCCGTTTGACAACTTCAGAGTCTACATAGATGCTACTGCTACCTTCCCGGCATGGATCACTGCTTTAGGCTGTTAACATGAGACTACGGGGGTCACCTATGTTAAGTGCATCATCCGTTTGCGTTTCCCATTTTTCTGCGTCGATAGTCTGTTGTACAGTCACTGAACCGTATTCCCCTTAATACAATGCTAAAGCCCTAAAATAAGGCAAGTCTAGATTTCCCCACGCCTATTCTCGCTCCATGCCTGATTCACAGTGCTCCTATATCTTAAAGGGATTGTTTGTTTCTATCAACTGTATATAGTCAGAGATTCAACGGGGTCTTATCGGTGGTATCAGTGACGAGGAGCAGATGAGCAGTGACACAAACAGATGACGTCACGGGTCAAAAACGACGTTCTTCAGTCCTTGGTATGTGAACCACTTAACACAATGCATATTCGTTCACAACCTACACAGCAATGGGGAGGAAGAAGAAGACGGGAAAGTGTCTCGTCTGTCATCTCAAACAGGTTAGGTGACTTTGAAGTACAACGTGAGAGGTGTGCCTGCGTCAGACCAATTTTTTGTGAACAAACACGTCTAGACTAGCTAAAACGGACACGCCCTCAGTTGGACAAAGGCCGCATCATGCCTCGGGAGAACGATGTATTTTTATCTGGGATTATTTTCAGGAAACATCTGCTTAAGTCATCATGTTCTAAGTACCTCGGTCGGTCATCCGATCCGTGTAGCTAAAACATTTTTTCAATAGAATGGTTCTTACGATTTGCAGGAGCAGTTGGGGTTCGCTTGTCACGCCGAAGACCCGGGTTCGATTCCCCACATGGGTGCAATGTGTGAAACACTTTTCTGGTGTCCCCTACCGTGATATTGCAGGAACATTGCTAAAATCAGCGTAAAACCATACACACTCACCCACTCCTTAAGATTTGCGCTGCTTACAAGGGCAAGTGTCCTTTGTAGGTGTTCTGAATATAACATGTCAAATGAACTACCATACCATGTGTTTTGCTTTTTGGGGTAGGTTTGCGTTACAAGCCCTAAAGATTATGAGGCTAACTTTGTGTTTACCGCGTGTCACCATACAGGTGTCAAACATGACATGATATCCATCATTGGCAACACAAACCGTGCAGGTGCCAATCTTATCATATATATTAGTCATCCTTTCGCTCACAGGATATATGTGCGTGACTTATTTTTATAAAAAAATGTTCTGACACTGTTCGAGCATGCAGCATGGATGTGAAACATGTCTGTATTTATTTGGAGGTAGGAATATTTACATGCAATTGTCTTTTCATGGATATGTATTCCATGGGGAACAGTTTTGCCTCTGCACCGGAAGTGTTGCTCTCGTCCAATAGCTTGGGCGAGACAGTGACGGCATAGCTTTCGATGGAGTCCTGTTCTACCAGCATGCCCTTGTTTGTTTATCCCAGGGTCTTGTGTCCCTTCCGCCCAACTCTAAACATCCACAAAAGTAACAAGTGTATGTTTCAATAACGTGTCGGATTCTCGCTGCTTTTCGTTTGCAGTTTGTAGGTAGTGTTTTTTGTTGTTGTTTCTATCAATGTATTTTCAAGGACTAAGAGTTAGTACCAGATAGTACATTCAGTCAACTTGGCTTGAGATAAGTCATTACATCACCGACAATAAGTCTTTTTCACCGCAGTCATTAGTCTTCATCAGGGCCACAGTCATTACAGTCTTCATCGTTTTATTGATCAACTCCTCATCAAACATTGCTGGAAAATTCATGAAAAATAAGCTTATATCACCCTTATTACCATGGCTGTTTTCTTCTTTGCGATCATTATCATCATGACTGTTATCATCATAATCATCAGTTTAATTGGAAACTAAACTCACTCACTCAATTCAAATGTTGTCATTATGCATTTTGTCGTTACAGTCGGCGTTGCTAATGCTGCAAGTGACGACTGCGGAACTTTCTCAAGGGCTAAATTCGACGTTTGTGTTGCCACCTTCTCCACTGCCAACGTCGGCAACTTGGACGAACGTAAAAATCGCATCGCCGCGGAAAACACCACCTGTCCTACAGATATCTTGGCAACTAGTTGCCAGTACGTACATCTGACCAAAAATCATGATTTTACCACAGATTAATTTAAATGAATGCAGCAAACAGGCTCCGGGCGATACTTCCTCAGTCAAGCTGGTTGGTCTCATCACCAACACAGGGTCTTTGTCCCCAGACTAGTTAGACTCATCACCACCTCAGGGTCTTTGTCCCCAGACTAGATAGACTCATCATCAGCTCAGGGTCTTTGTCCCCAGACTAGATAGACTCATCACCATCTCAGGGTCTTTGTCCCCAGACTAGTTAGGCTCATCACCAGCTCAGGGTCTTTGTCCCCAGACTAGTTAGACTCATCACCATCTCAGGGTCTTTGTCCCCAGACTAGTTAGGCTCATCACCATCTCAGGGTCTTTGTCCCCAGACTAGTTAGACTCATCACCATCTCAGGGTCTTTGTCCCCAGACTAGTTAGACTCATCACCATCTCAGGGTCTTTGTCCCCAGACTAGTTAGGCTCATCACCATCTCAGGGTCTTTGTCCCAGACTAGTTAGGCTCATCACCATCTCAGGGTCTTTGTCCCCAGACTAGTTAGGCTCATCACCATCTCAGGGTCTTTGTCCCCAGACTAGTTAGACTCATCACCATCTCAGGGTCTTTGTCCCCAGGCCGGTGAAGCCTCACACGATTCTCCTAGGCTTTGGGGAAGTGTTTCTCAAATCCAGAACACAAACAATATGTTGTCATTTAAAACAAATAAAAAAAACAAAACAACAACAACAACAAAAAACAAAAACAAACTAGCAGTCTGTTTAAAGGGGGTGCGATTTAAATAAAGTTTTTTGGATTCACACAGAATAGCAGAATACATTAAAGTACGGATGCACCTTAGTCCTATTTTTCGAAGCAAGGGAGTTAACTGTTGGATAATTAGGTTTCCGCGTAAAACGTTGAATACTTATCTCCTCTGCCTCGGGAAACTGCATTAAGCACAGTTCCTTTTTTGTATTTGTGAATAGCTATTTTAGAGCAATTATTTTTTTTATGTTTGAGACTAAACTATGGCTTTACAGTGGAAAGTGGTACGAGTGTTTGATGCTAATATTTGACTTTGCCCTACAGATCTTTCAACGTCATGATCAAATGTGTCAACGCTTTTGGTTTTCCCGAGGGATGCGAGATGGAGATGGACACTGAACTGAGTAAGATACCATGTCTTTTGGATGAGGTGTAGTTAGCCCTTTAAATCGATCACTTGCAAATTATTAGCATTCGCTGTGTTTTGGCAAATAGATTGTATAGCAATAAACTTGTACTGCAATTCATGTACTTATATTTCTGTTGGGAAATATTGGGAGCCATAGAGTTTGATAGTGAGTGACGCAGATCGTTCAAGCAGATCCTGTTTTTCACTTAATTAAGCCCCAGAAATATATGTTACGGTTCTGAAAACAGGAATTTCAAAACAATGTTAGATAGTAAGGATAATAAGGATTCTATTCTATAGCATTTACAACATGTAAATCATGAATGAAATTGCTAAGGAAAACATCAATTATGAATGAAAGCCTTTCTATTTTGAGCCTGTAAAGATTTCATAATATGTTTAAGTTTTGACTCTAATTTCATTTTCTGAAGTGTATTTTTCAGTTTATATTTTCGTGGTAAATCCAGCGCCATGTTATACAATTAAAACTTGTATTTCACAAATGACATTCCTCGTTTTCAGAGAACCAACAGTTTGAGTGCACATACAAGGAACTAGCGGCGTTGTGTCCTGACGCAACTACGATTGGTAGGCAATCTTCTGTTTGTTTGGTTTTTTATAGTCAAAATAATTGTGAAATGTTAAAAGTGAACGTTAATTTAATTTGGCAGCATTTTTGCAATATTTCAGATTAAAATGTGTCCTAAGTAAAATAAATTAAAACAAAAACGTGATTTAAATGAAACGATTCTATGTGGAAAAAAATGTAATTATCAATTCATTTTGTCATTTCTTTACAAATACTTTGTAAGATCAACATCAAACATGAAACTCTTCCAAAGCCGCGTTCGAGAGGGTCTGAATGAAAGGTCCTTCAACCTCGGATAACTCGAATAATTAACACTTGAACGCATCTTAATTTTAAGAACAGTCAAACATCAGGACCGAAGTTAATTATCGAACACAACTGTAACACGAAGATAACACAAGAGCTACACAAAGACAGATGACTTCGAGACCACAGTCATTTCGACATAGCAAAGTTCGAGATATTAGTTTTGGTTTCAGAGTGATATTTCGGTGATGTCTATATGCCCAAAAATTGTGTTTTCTGTTTAATGATTGGATTTTGGTTTTTTTTCAGGAGGTGCAGCTGGCGTCATTGCAAGCCTGTCTCTTGTCGCAGCATGCCTCATTGCCGCCATCTTCAGATTTTAAACATACACCAACAAGATCATCTTTTAGCGGGTAGATTATCTTTTTGTGCTATCTAGGGACGGAGGGGTAGCCTAGTGGTTGAAACGTTCGCTCGTCCAGCTGGAGACCTGGTTTCGATTCCCCGCACAGAGATTTAATGGGTCAAGCCCATTTCTGGTGTCCGCCGCCGTAATATTGCTTGAATATTGCTAAAAGCGGCGTAAAACCAGACTCTCTCGATTTTGTATTATTAATGTATATTTGATACATTTTGCTTAACTTTACTCACATGAAAACATCTGGAAACATCTAACGACAAATCCTATTTTTTCTTAACGATCCGAATATATTTACACATTTAATACAAATATTTGTGTTAATGGTCTTGAATTTATAACCTAACGAAGGCCCGTTTTGTCATTTTCTGCTCTTTTGAGGAACATTTTCGTTTCTATTTTCACAGGAAGGTGCCCAGATTTGTAAGCTTCATAGAAACAACTTGGCAAGAAAATCTCAACCAGACTGAACATCAATTAGTCGTTAGACGGATAAAATTCTTTTCTCACGTGAAAAGGAACTTCAAGCAATGTAATCACATGAGAAAAGAGACCGCTGAGGTTTATGATTTTACCGCAACGAACATGTGCAAGCGCCCGTCGTGTTAATCGGAGTTAGCTCCCTTCCACAACGCCTGCCCTCGTCACAACGCTCTGCCAATACCCGAGATTCTTCCATTTCGAATCTTGTTAGTGCAATTATAATATGACGGCAATCTGTACTCATAATAGCATACGTGCCTTCTCTGAATCTATGCTAAATGTTTGTAGTCATTTTTCACTTTTTTTGTTTATATTAAGGACGGTTTGCGTTGGTTTCGCTGAGGCCCCTTGATGGTCTGTGAAGCAGGTCCGATGTGGTGCTACCCTTAATATTCGTAGCATTCTTAATGGTACTTGTAAAACCCCGGAATTTCGATAATGTTTTGACACATGGTTGTTTACACATTGAGCTCATACAGAAAACTCGTATCAAAATCCTTCTTTTATTTTTTTAATAATTTACATCATATGTATATATCTGTCTTCGAATTGAGATATAAAGATATTAACACATACTTACCTGGGTTTCTTTTTCTTTGTTTGCTCATTGCAAAGCATTACAGTGGACGCTGTCATAACTGGCATCTGCCCAGTGCGGCATGTGGCCAACACCGGCATAAATCCCAGGCCCATCCGTGATTTGCACCATCAGCTCTGCAATCCGGCACATTGTCTAAACTGGATTATTTACTTAGTAAAATGAGTGCCGGTTTAGACAGCTCCCTTTGTATCTCTGATATTTCCATCTCTAAAACTGATCTCCATAGGTTATCAGAGACGGATGGCGCAGCGGTTATCATTCGCTCGAAGTTAGGATTCTAGTTCGATGTGCACAAGGGAAGGTATCCCAGTGGATAAAGCACAGAAATTGTCGATTAATATGAAATAATATGAAAGGCCTTTCCTAAAAACTGTTAACTGATCCTGACATGGTCTGTCGGTTGGTTTATCGCTTAATGTCGCAACATTCCAGCTGTATGGTGGTGATCTCTAAATGATTCTGGACCAGGCAATCCTGTGATAGACAGCATGAGCATCGATCCACGCAATAGGGATACGAGTGCATGTTCAACCAAATCAACGAGCCTGACCGTCCAACCCCATTAGTCGGCTTTTACGACAAGAATAGTTTGCTAAAGACCAACCCCAACCCGGTTCCCCACCACTACGATATCAGTTACAGTGTTTAACGCTTCATCTGACGTTAGTTCAGTGGCACCAAGACGTTTCAGCACAATGGCAGACAAATCCCAACCTTTAATATAATTATTTGGAGCATGGTTTATTTAGCACATTTAAAATATTCATTAGGGTATATTTAGGATTCGAACCCTGAACAGTTCGGTATATTTGACTACTTGATGTACGTTTGATTTTGGAGGTTTGATTTGTGACTGCTTCCGGAGATAGTCAAGGTTTTACGTAAGAGTTTATTAAATATAGCGTTGTTGATAACCAGAGAGAGAGCATTACTATTGTCTTACTTTGAGCAGTTTTTCGATATTTTTCTTTTCATGACTAGGGCAAAATGGGAATTCGTCTGTTTGGTGCTTTTTATCATATGTTGCTAAATTTAGTAAAGCTCAGTGGCCTAATACTTTGGTGTACACTCACTGAAATCATCACCACCAGAAGTCAAACCCTAAACATCATTAGGTGGACTTTGTGGCGTTGTTGAAACCGCTGTGTGGTAACCTAGTGCTTAAAGCGTACACTCTTCACGCCGAAGACGATTCCCCACATGGATAGAATGCGTGAAGTCCATTTCTGGTGTCCCCTGCCGTGATATTGCTGGCATATTGCTAAAAGCGGCATAACGCTAAACTCACTCACTCGTCGTCGTCGTTGTTTTTTGTTTTTTTTATGAAACCTGCAGGAAAAATTGTCACATACTCCCTGAACCATTTTATATTCTATGCCATCCCGGACTTGTAATGCAATGGCCCCAAATGTAACAACTCTAAATTTTCCACAGGTCCTTCACTTTGTTGGAGCTCCTTTTCGGTTTTTATGTTGTTGCATAGTTCTATTAAAATTACATAAATTGTATTTCAGAAACTAAGAATCGCCTCCAACCCTTTCTTCCCCTTGCTCATGAATTAACTCATGAAATAATCTCGATGTATCCTGTTCTATGTTTACTCATTATACGCGTATTGCTTCCCCCGCAAAGCGACTGGATCAACATATCACATTAATTTTAGAAGTATTACGAACTGAGAAAGTGAAAGTCAGAAATATAATTTAACATGCGTGTTATTTACTATTTTACTCATTTGATAAAGGTTAAGCACACAATTAGTAAACGTCAAGATTTCATATGTCATATGCAGGTATACGTTTTTCCTTACAGTATTAAATGACAGACCTGTGGAACCCATATACATGTTCACGGACATAAACACTGGTATATTTTTAATCTTCCGCACTGCTTTTCTGATACCCATTCATATATTACAGCTATTTTGTCTTTACGCAAAATAAAATACGCTTTGGCAACATTTGTGACTTACTACTTTCTTACGTTGCCGTGTATCATTTAAAAATAACGAAAACGTTCTAAAGTATTAAAGTCATTTTGAATTTTCAGCATCGATAGATATGTGATTGAGATAGGGATTTCTTTAGAATTCTTTCAAATTCTTTCTCTTTCTGTAATACCAGCATTTGCTGTTGATTGATTTTTCAACTCCGCGATATTTCAGCTATGCTATGGCATATAAATAATCTGTCTGGGTCTGACGATCATGTGATGAACAGCATGAGCATCAATCTGTTGAAATGGACTTAAATAGTCTACAATGACATATGTGAACCAAGTCTTGCTAGCTATTCTCCAAACGTTCGTAGCCCTACGAAGTTCTTAGGCCCATTCTTAACACATTGGTTACGACCAAAGGTAAGAACGTTTCGAGACAAAGGGCCGTGAAGTACACACTGTTATATAATTAGCTGAATAAATATTGTACGAATGAGTGAGTGACCGAGTATAGTTTTACGTCTCATTTAACAATATTCCAGCAATAACACAGCGGGGAACACCAGAAATGGGCTTCACACATTATACCCATGTGCAATCAAACCAAACATTGTATGAATCTGGTAACTGTAACATTACAGTATGACAGTCTGCCTGATGGCGGGGAGAGAGCTAGTAATTAAAAAACATTTGACTGGAACAGGTTGTGTGTTGGACGGGTAGTTAAACTGGGAGTTGTGAGTGAACCTTTGGAAGCATAGGTTGCTGAATGCCGATTCTAACCCAGGATCTTCACGGTTCTGGTCTTCACGAAACATTCACTAGTAGGTAATCTACGTTCAATATGGCATACAGTTAAAATTACAATGACTACAAACTTAAACCGGACCACTGTGAGCAGATTGTTTCATGCATAGTACATAGTACGACTCAATGTAGGTAGAAAATCCGAAGGGATGAGAGTGTATGGTGTGTATCATTGGGTGAAGCCCACTAGAACGGGTGTGGCGTAAGAAGACACAACAGATTTGAACAAACGTTTGTTCAATTGAACAATTGTTTACAGTTTTATTCACTTTATAAAATCATGCAACATACCACTGACAATGTCAACTATAAAAATACTGTGATTTTTGTAGTAGGATGTGACACCGTTAATCCACCAAAGCTAATTTCCGAGAACTGTCAAGAACAGCTTCAAATATGCGATTTGGCAAAGTTTGGTTTGGTTTGGTTTGTGTATGGCTCAATGCCGAGTTCACCAAGTGCTTAGACGATTCAATGATGGCCTCTATTATTCATCTACACAGTTTGTGCACTATGCCAGCTATTAGCCAAGTCGGCAAGCTTCACTACCCGATCCCACCAGTCGCCTTAACGACAGTCTGGCATTACGATGTACTCAGAATCATTCTAGAATCAGAATCATACCTAGACATTCCGTAATCTAGGTTTCACGGTGTATGTCATTCCGCTGAGGTTTAGGTGACATTGAGCGAAATCAAAACTATATACATTCTTTACTCAAACGGATATTGCCATAAGCCATTACTCTGACAGTTAAGATTAGACATGTTCTGTATTTTAAATAATTAAGCAAAATGTATAATCACATCAAAAACTGATATGTAAGGACCTGTTATGATTAATACTGATTAATGATATAGTTCACTTGTGAGTGTCTCCGTTCTCATATTAAGCTCCTTGACATCTTCAATTAAGTTCTGTAACTCTCTTTGTCGAATTTCATTTTGTTTGTAAGTCTTTGAGAGTGATCCCCCCTTCTTAGCCTCCATTCCTTCAATAACGTCAGGCGTGGGGGCGCTATAGATTATATCCGGCATGTCGACAACAATATGCATGCGTGAACTCCTTCCGGTTAAATAATCTGGGTCATGCGCAGTGCTCATACTGTGAATGTCAATGTCTTCCGGAAAACTTGGATGATCATGCCAGTGAAGAGTTCCACTTCCGGTTGATTCTATATATGGTAGAGAGGTCTTCCCATTCGTTGAATACCCTTCATCGTCAAGCAGAGACACATTTGATGACACGACCGATCTATCACTATCTCTGTAGCTCTGAACGCGTCGTTGTCGCACAGTGCTTTTCGGAGTCCTGAGATCCGATCGGTCGCCATCCTGGGAAGCGGAAGTTGAAGGGAGATAATACACGTAGTAGTACTTCCTGAGTTTGTCCATGTCTATCTGATCGCCTTCAGTGAGAGGTTCAAGCTTGAAAGAATCAGGAACCAGATCCACATTAATTTGTCTGGCTCTATTCAAGGGCGTTAATGCTGTTCCTTGTGAAAGAGCATGTGTATGCTTCAACATCGGGTTCTTTGGCGGCCTTTTGTCCATGCCGTGACTCTGCAAAACGAGATCTTCGCGTTTTAAAGCTTTCCTTCCAATGTTCGGAATGCTCGATATAGGCTGTGCTAGTCTCTGAAGGTTCAACTGAACAGTCTGCTCAACTCTTGAACTGACGGGCACTGACATGTCATCGGAACCTTCTGGAATGAATGTTCTTGGGGTGTCGGAGTTTTTCGGCTCAATTAGTTGTTTTCCTTCTAGGGGAACCAACATTGGAGGGTTTTTCTGGGGTCTCATTTTCCTAAATTTTTCTAGAGTTGTAACCATGGCACGTCTGCGAGGAGAATACAGATTTGTTCCGGAATCTCTCAATCTCAGACGGAAATTGGCGTCTTCTTTGTTAATTTGCCGCATACGAAGTCGGTCAAGGGCTTGTGCGAGGTTCGTCTGCTCCTGATCGACCAGCTGATCACGAAGTCTCGTGAGACGTTTGAGATATTCTGCGTGATGAGACTTCCCATCTGCAGCCCAGGGTGGTCGCTTGCCCTTCCTGGAGTCCAAATTCGGGCGCTCCATCAACCTATAACACACAAAAAAGAGTAATCCCTCTACATCAAGATGCGAATTCATTGCTAGTAGGATTTTATAAACAATTTCTCTTTTAACAGAATTATATGGAAACAACGAGAAAAACAATAGCGTTGCATCGCAGTAACGTATAAAGAGAATTCAGTCTTGTTTGATTGTGGATAAAACGTGTATCAAAGCTCGATAGCACATACTTCTTAAAGGAACACAACAATTTATAACGATTCACTTAGTGGTTTGGTGTTTCGAAATTCATAAAATACGTCACATAATAAAAATCAGATTCTTATTTTTAAATTCCTATTTTCGCCTGCAAGCTCTCTTGTTGGTTGAGGCTGGAGATTAAAGTATGTATGCCCTCAGTTGGATTTTACACAGCTTTGAACAGTATCCTTGTAAAATGATGCTGTGACTGCTTGAGGTGAGAGGAATGTCTCCGACTCCTGATGAAAAGTTCTGTCATGTCATGACACTGTCAAGTTTACCAGGTCAAACAACTGCTTCTACGTCTGTTGCTCTATTTTTTCTGACCAGTATACAAATTTACTGTCACTATCATTCTCTGTTAGCAACGAAATATAACCTACTTTCAACACCTCTTGCATTTTTTAAATGTTCAAGAAGTTCTTTGAAAATTTGCTTGAGTATAAGAATATACAGTATTGTGGGCATTCTGCTCATAACCAAGTATAGCTGATACAATCGGTAAACATTATACCTAAATCTCCAAACAGTGAAACGTCGATCGAGAGGGACAAGTATGGATCTGATGACGTAGATTGCAATGGAAGTTTGGTCAGCTTATATTTCACTATACAATCATATGCATACCATACACAAAACCCAAGGCACGGAAAGCCATTTGTTGTGTGTGTGTCTGTTCCAGCCGTATGCATACATCCACGGTGCTGTTTTATTCGAGGACACTCAAAAAGATTTAAAAGTTATTTGATCTCTTTTATGTGCATATCAGATAACAATCGTTCCTTTAATCTGACCAAGTTAAGACTGTCACACTATGTGGGTAGTGCGTAATAAACTAGTGTGTTCAACTTGGGCGACTCGGGGTGACTAGAAGTTTGTCAGTGGTCGTAATGCATAAATGAATAATAATGACTACGGACTTTTCACGGCTCGTATTCGAGAGCAGATAGATTGACATTTATACGACCATTAGTACGGTACTTCTCCAAAATCCAAATGATGTCAAAACATCGGTTCATACACGTTGTTAATTCTCTAAAAGCTGAAAAGGATAAAGTTCAATTATGAGGCGTGCCGACCTTCATATCGTTACACTGAAATCTTCAAAGGCTCAGAACAAATCCAAAATGGATGATAATGCCACCAAGGACACAATATTGGACATTCCCTTTGATAATACATGAGAGAAATTTGTGAAAAGAAACCTACGTAATTATAGGCAATAGGCATCCCATGCGACCTTTCCATGACAAGAGCGATGGGTTAGCGGTTGGTAGTGGTTAAAGAGGTCTCTCATTACGGCAAGTGTTCGATCTATTTCACACACGGATACAATCTGTGAAGCCCACTTATGGCGTCCTCGGCTGTGATATTGCTGGAATATTTCTACAATCGGTGTAAAAAAACCCCATTCATTCCATCCTTGCTGATGTGTTTACTTAGGCATACGAGTATAAACGTTTTCTCGCATCCTGACGAGGACATTTTGCCAAAAAACTTACCTACAACTTCGGGTAAATTGACTACAATTTACAAACAGCTAAGGAACCAACTCTCCACTGATTTTCCCCAACTGGGCTCGTGGGAAATAAAACACTGAATCGTTTGTTTCATATTTACATGTATCCAAAAACATACAGTGTGACAATGAACTCTCCACAAGTATATGTGACGAGGCACACAAAGTTTCAGGTACAAATGAGCATGCACTTTCGACGAATATTTCACAAGTGCTCGATTAGGACCCTGTAAGGCTGTTATAAGCGTTGTTCATGTTACAAGGTAGACGGGGAATGGTAGTTTCATATTACCTTCATCACTGACAGATAATAAAACTATTATCAAAAGTAGCAGGAATCATGGAATGGACATTCGAAAGAGAATTCTCCTGATTTTGTCACTTGTGTTCCACAACTGCTGAAATATCAATACTCGGATTCAAATTTGTTTTGAATTACATTGTTGAGGAATGTCGATTATTTGAACTTCATTTACTCCCCATTTCACTACCCTAATACAGGATGTCCCCACTGCAATCCACGAATCAGATAGACCCGTTATGGTCTTCGGCAGTGATTGTATCTTCATTATGGACTGTATGGTCAAGACTCAGTTATATATAAATAGTAAATAAATATTTACAGAATGCCGTCATATGGCTGGAATACTGCTGATAGCGGCGTAAAACAACAGCCAGATAACCACAAGGCCGTTAGGTAGATCAGGTAGTTAGAGTCGATGACTACACGTCTGTATTATATTGTCATGATATGCTAATGTCCATCACTTGATTGACTAGTAGATAACGTTACATGAACGGATTAAAACGTTACATAAACGGACACACAAACAGTATATCGTGAGAGACCATTACGTTTCGTAGACCGACAAAAACACGCTGAACTTAAGTAAGACTTATCATTAATTAGAAGCACAATAATCGATATAACAAGGTATATGTGCAAGTCTCCTCTGAAAGAATATTTGATGATTCGATGTTATTTCAATACTTTTGAACCATTTCATTCAGTATTGGTTTTACAAAGAATGTCAGCAATATTTGCTAATAGCAACAAAACGTGTTTCTAAAATAAAAGTAGCAAACGTGATGTCCCTGTACAAGTAAGTCGATACAATAATTTGGTTTGCACGTGATCCATTTTTTCAGCTTTATTTCATTGCAAAAGGCAACAAAAGTTCCAACCGAATGGACAGTTATGAAATATTTGAGTTTGTTTAAACACTGCATGCTCTTCATCAACTTCGAATCGTTACCAATTACCAAATCTGCAAGAAGTTGGTGTTCACTGAAACTTGCAAAGGTATTGCTTCAGATGTGAATCAACAAACTGAAAGTCTTCAAGAACAACTTTTAAAAAAACCCAGCAAACTATCAATTGCTTACCTCTTCACGACCCAGATATCGCTCATGTTGCTTAATGCTCAGCAATCCGCGGTACTGCATTGTAGTATACATACAACTACAGTCTAAACAGGTGGGATCTAAGCTAACAGAGGGTCTGAATTCACAATGCCAACTGACGTGAAAGGTACACCTCAAACATTGAAACATTACTTCATGCGGTAAAAAAGGGTTGTGCGGACTTTGTTGTCAGTCTCAGGCCCTACTCACGTATTTTATTACTTGCAAGGGTGGTTGTTCATTATACAACGGATGCGTTTCTTTGGTGTAGATACTAATAACGTTATCAATCACTTGCAATCTAAACCCACTGGAAGAATATGTTTTATTACTAAATGTTACACGTCTTTGTTGACTGAGGTACCAAAACACCCTTAGCACATGTCCAGTATTTTGACCACAGGCTGTACTTCGCATAGCTTCCGTTTATGTCGAAATCCAAATCAGAAATCCATATATACTGACAGAATTAAATAAAGGAACACATCAAAATTCAAGTATTACTTTAATATTTTTCAGTTTTCACCACCAGCTTTTACCAGCGCTGTGGTGATGAAAACTGGAACACAATAATATAGGAACGCTTGAATTTTCCTGTGATCCTTTATATATCCTCTCAGTATACTTCGAAGTGATAGGTGTGATTACATTTTGTACATGTATCTTGTACCAAAATCAAAATGATGATGATGATGATGATGATGATGATGATGATGATGCGCTGAAAGTTTAACAATCACATCTGCAGCTGGTACCCATTTGAAACTGGATGGACAAAGGAATATTTAGAACATAGTCTAGAAATGAAGCAACCGACTACAGTTAAGCACTAGGTATGAAGGGAGGGAGGGAGATTCTGTACGCACGCAATATAAATCTGCCTGGTACCCATATGGGTGGTCGCTCATTCTCTTCAATCCGACGGTCATTAACGAATCATTACTGCAGTACTATCCCTCCAGTCACAACATTTGTCTATTGCGGATGATCAGGAATGTAAAGACACTGGTGGAGGATAGTTTCTTGATAATACAACAAATACTACTACTAATACTAATACTGATATAGTGATGATAAGAATATGACAACAACACTTGTACTAATTATGAGGTTAATTATACAACAAATGCTTGTTCTAAAACTACCAGAAACAATAGTAATAATTCACCAAATGTGATGCTACCTAGTTCATCGCATATTTTTTTTCTTAAACTGCATGCTCAGATTCCCGGGGATTAACCCACCTGCTGAAGCTACAAATATAGCATACCCGTGAAGATCCGGGTTTTAACTGATCTTCAGCAACCCATGCCACGCCCTAGCGACATACGTTATCTGGTTTTCATAGTCGCTGGCTCACTTTACGATTCCGTAGATCGATGCTCATGACGTTGATCACTCTCTGGCCCATTGTGTACAGACCGCCGCCATACAACTTGAATACTGCTTTGTGGCGTTAAACAACCAGCCAGCAAAGTATAATATGGGCTCACTTTACGAATGGACGACAGTCCGTTTCGAGAATGAGACCCGTGTAGACACGACTCCAAGGCCCTTTGCAGGTCATTCAAGTTAACACGACTTTTACAGTCTGCTTTTGAAGGGTATCAGACGACAATGAAATCACGTGACATGCCTCCAGCTGACAACAGGAAGCCACACCAAGTCAACACAATTAGCGGACAGGGTGTTAAAAGGCTTTCGACACCCATACTCAAATTAAGTATCATGCATACGAGTGTAAGCAAGGCAGATCCATGTTTGATATTCTGTTAACCTATAACGTGTTTTGCCTACTAACCCCTGGGAGGTATACGCTTGACCCATAGGTTATACACATGGCATAATGGCACTTATTAATCATAACGTCAAACTTCGTGAACTATCATTGTTCATATACGCACGGTTTTATGTTTACCTGACATTCATCGAGCGGAGTTCATATAAACTCTTGTAAGGCATGTATGATGGTGCTTCAAATTAAGTGCATTTTGTACCTACGGGTTCGATAGATGCTTTACGAATCTAATATAAATACAAGTTTGCTTGATCCGGGGTTTGAAAAATTCGTAAAAGGTTAGCAAAATCGTATTATACGCTCGCTCTTTGAATTGATCGAGGCAACATTAGGAATGTGATCCCCTGGATGAAAAACCGATTTATGGCACAAAGATGAAGGGCTTAGATGCAGTTTAGTTTAAACGTACAAACACGTCAGAAAGTTAAAGAGATTATCTGTGGAATATGTGAGATTCGTCTGCGAACATATCTGAAATATGTAAAGCATATAGAAGTTGTTGCTATATTTGGGGATTGGGGGTAGGGGGTGGCATGAACTTATTGTTTGGAGGGGCTTGTGAGATAACTGTGGAAGAAGGATTGTAGCGTCAGATAAGGATTGTAGTGTCAGAAAAGGATTTTAGTGTCAGAAAAGGACTGTAGTGTCAGGTAAGGACTGTAGTGTCAAAAAGGATTGTAGCGTCAGAAAAGGATTGTGTAAGGTAAGGATAGTAGTGAGCGACAAGTGTGAACCAAGGATTGCAGTGTGAGGTGAGGATTGCAGTGTGAGGTAAGGATTGCAGTGTGAGGTAAGGATTGCAGTGTGAAGTGAGGGTACTTGCGGTCACACAGTGTGTAATGACAAACATTATGCCGGGCGACACAGAGTGTAATGACAAACATTGTGCCGGGTCACAAACAGTATAATGATAAACATTATGACGGCTCACAAACAGTATAATGATAAACATTATGGCGGGTCACACAGTGTGTAATGACAAACATTATACCGGGTCAAACAGTGTGTAATGACAAACATTATGAAGGTCACACAGTGTGTAATGACATACATTATGACGGGTCACACAGTGTGTAATGACAAACAATATACCGGGTCAAACAGTGTGTAATGACAAACATTATGAAGGTCACACAGTGTGTAATGACAAACATTATGCCGGGTCATGCATTATTAAGAAACGGGTACGTATGTAGACGCCTCTTTCTACAAAGAGTCGGCAAAGGTGTTTTTTTCTGACCCATAACCGTGCTTTGTAAACGATCCAATGCCGGCAATAAGACCATTAGCAACGAATACAGAACACATCTGTCAATTCCGTTTGATGACCACCCTATAAGACTAAATCAATTATTAGTTTTCAGAATCGTAGGAACAGGTTATCGATTCTCGTAACGTCTATTCACTTTATATGTATGCAGGGACTAATCCGCACGTTATCACGGGTATACGAGTATATAATAGCACATATTGATTTGTTTATGACATAAACAGCGCCTAATACATACACGATAGCATGTTTAAATATATACAAATGTGCATTGTTGTCCAGCCCAATTAAACCACTGTAACACTAGCGTAATTCAACATTTACGACAGTAATTCGTGCCATAAACATGCAAAAAAGAATAAGCTTCATTTATCTGGTTCATGCTCAACGGTAGGTAGCATATAACTGACAATAAAAACATACAGTCACCATTATAACTGCGTTCAAGATACGCATTCCAAACGAACTGCGCATACAAATGCAATGTACTTACGTTGACTTGCTAATCTTTAAAAGCGGCGTGTCCATGATTAGCTATTGTGCACGAAAACAATTACCGAACAATAAACACAGTAAACTTTAGCCCTCATTGGCATAGGCAACAATGAGTTAGTTTCAGAAATCTGTCTTTCATACAGTCACGGTGAACCTGGTGTACCGCAAGGTGCTGGGGCCAACGCATGGGCCCCTATCTGTTAATCAATATAGGAGATTTTGTGTCGAGTTCAATCTTCAAATCAACAGCTACGCCTGATTGAGTAATGTATTTGACTGTTTGGCTATATCCTGTATCGTCAGTCCTCTTATTCATTTCTTTTTTGCTTCTATATTGTAGACACTCCGTCATTTATACTGTCATTTATACCATTTACATGCATAAAAATAAGATACTGATCTGTTTTTCTCAATTATCGGTTTGTGTATCAAACAGACACTTTTGCACCTGTTGTACCTTATCACCAACCTGTCTCTCTTTTGATATACATGTATATTTTGTTTTCCCCATTTAGTGTCCATCTCACTCGTTGTACAGACATCAATAGACTATATTCAGGGGGTTAGTGGATTATATCGTATTAGGACCTACACCAATTTTACACAGACGTTTAAGTGTAATTTGCAGACACCAAATCCCATTACCTGAAATAGCCAATCAATTACCTTATGTTATTGAGTATTAGTTACGCGTTCGTTTACAGACCACCGGGGTCTTCTTTCCATGCTTGATAACATCTTAGTGCCTTCATTCTGTTCTGTACAGATTTACTATGATATGCCCTGTGTGTATACACACCGGTATTTTGAACTAGCCCTGTGTTCTGCCCATAACACAGCACTGAACTCGTTTGGAAGCTATCCCACGAGTGCGTGAGTGCATAAGTGAGTGAGTGAGTGAGTGAGTGAGTCAGTCAGTCAGTGAGTCAGTCAGTCAGTCAGTCAGTCAGTGAGATTTACCGTCGCTTTGAACACTATGTTAGTTTATATCTAAAAGTGAATGATTTGGTTTTACGCAGCTTTTGGAAATATTCCAACAATATCACAACAAAGGATAACAGAAATGGATTTCACACATTGTACCCATGTGAGGAATCGAACCCAAGTCTTTGGCGTGACTACCGAACACTTTAATCACCACCGCTACTCCACCGTCCCTATATCAGAACAAGCCAGCATAATGTGTCTGCCAAGTCCCAATCGATCTGGATCTTTATTTACCAAACCCACGATATCCTAGATGCCTACAATAAGGACGACGTGAGGATTAAACCACTATCACAGTGTACTGGCATGCCCAGGGGACGCGATACATGTAACGTGACTATATACCTCTGAATAACTTTAATTAACCAATCACAATGCAGTATTTACTGAAGTCATGGCAGTATTTGTGTTTTCCTCCATGATCAAGCTGACACTCAAGGATAGAACTGCTGAAAGCGGCAATGAACTCTCTCAGTCACTGAGACTACTTGCAGTCACAATATTCCTAAAAGTAGAAGTTTTAGTCCAAAGCGTGAATGAAACACACTGTTTCATCACAGTTCGCAGTCTTGATTAGAAAAAGAAGATTTTCCTTCTTTAAAAAAACACACACACACGTTAAAAATAAGCAAACTTCTTGGCCCTGTCTATACAGTCATCAATCGTGGTTGATAACTTTATCATTTCAGTACTAACGTGTTCTCCTTTCGGTGCTAACTTGAAAACACTTCCTAATGATCGTTTCAAGTAGTTGATGTTCCGGTGTAAGTGGGTGAGCTTAGTTTTAGCCACATTCCAGCAATATCACGGCGGAGGACCCCAGAAATGGGCTTCACACACTGTACCTATGCGGGGAGTCGAACCCGGGTGTTTGGTGTGACGAGCGAACGCTTTAACCACTAGGCTACCACAAGAATGAGTGTCTGTAAGAACGAGTGTCACTGAATCTACAACTCATTAACATGTGCTAAAGTTCCCTCCGGAGAGAAAAAATAAAAATGTGTTCCTCCCGCGTCACTTTATTTTCTATCAAAAACTTTTAAAAAATGCCCTTTCACCCTCGTCACTTTTGAAAAATTGTGCCCGAGAAACATTTAATTTTTTATGTAGCCTAACGGTGGAAGTACCTACACCGAAACGTTATTGTAATAAAGAAGATGGCTATCCATAGAACTACGTTTTCCTTGATTTTCATAAATTCTAAAACGCATCTCAAAGAAGGTATATATGGTCAGCAAAGTCTGAGCTAAAGTTTCGGATAACATACCCATGAACATCAAGTTTCAACGATACACTTATCAAGACTTCATTCCTGTTTGATGAATGAGCTACATTCAAAAAGAACATAACATCAGGTGTAAGAATATTTATCTTAAAAACAATTAGAATACAGTTTATGATTATTGGTCTTTTTTGAAAAATTGTTATTTTTCATATTGGAAAAAGAAAGTTTAGGCGACAAAAGTGGCCTCAAAAAGTGAAGCAAGGAAGCAATTGTTGTTTAGTACTGATGCGCTTGAAACATCAGGATTCGTATCAGTAATCATCAAAGAAAATGCGACTTTTGCCAGCTAGGTAACGTCTTCAACAAGTATACCAAACAGTCCGAGAAATACTTAAGAAATCCCCCTACCTTGTGTTGGTTATCTTCAAGGAAGGATGGTTCATCTTCTCTGAGGACACGTGCAAATGACCACTGACCACACCCCATCCACTTGCTTATATACACGACCAATGCCCCGTGACACAAAGCAATCAATACTGTCAAGGCAAACATTCGTATACCTACATGTCGGTGAAAAAAGCTCGTGTAACGTACGGCGAGGCAACTGACGGGCCTGAATAAGACAGGGTAACCGAATCGCAGAGAGGTAATTTCTAAAATTTCGTTAACTGAGATATACTAAAGGTATTAGCTGAAAATACAACTTTGGTCTCATAAAAGAAGAATATAACTGATGGACGCAAAATACGTGTGGGTGTGTTTTCAATGTCCAAATTTCTATCACATATGACAGAAAATTACACAGCTCCAATGACATGACAACTATCATCATCATCATCATCATCATCATCATCATCATCATCACCAACACCATCATCATCATCATCACAATTGTTATGACTACCAAGATATTTATTTTAAAGATCCACCATCATCTGTTACTCCACAATTATCAAGGAATGTGACAGATATGGGTTTCATGTAGTCTGTCTGACAGTCCACGAACTACACTATTTTCCTGTCTGCAATTCCAGAATTCTAAATGAAATAGGTCTAGATTTCTTCAGGTCAGATCCTCCCATCTCACAGGGCTTCCTTTCAAGAGTAATTGTTTGTTCTATGAAAATTAAATAGATTTGGAGACTATGCATAGTCTCGGCCTCAATGTAATAGATCGCGTCTAAACGCTTTTAACTACTACACTATCTCACAGCCGCTTTACTACAGAAGGTATGATATGGACGATCTTATTAAAAACAAACAAACTTTCTTCCAGATGCGAAACATCATGATATTTATAGTCATTGAGTCGGTTTTATACATTTGGAAAATTACTGTTTAACGTTTGGTAATCTGTCTTTGCTTTCGGCAAAGGCATAGGTTCTGTAGACAATTTGGATACTTCCGCTTGCACAGGTACAAAGCCATACGCAGAGAATACAGTTTTCAATGTTGTCTCCTGAAAAAATATACGCATTGAAATATGCTTTACAGTAAGGGAGGTAACTGCCATAAGCATGAAACCAACAATCTGTGATAATTGAAGAGCAGTAAAAGGTCAATGGAATACCCAAGTCATTGTCCTGCGTCCAAAGCAGCCCCGGCCAAATAACCTCCGTATTCACGACAATAATGATAGCAGTGTAGACTCGGTGATAATATTTGGCCTCGACAAGATTTATTTGTGTGATGTTATGAATATATATCCATATGTTATTGAGAAGGAATTATGCTAATTGGGTACTCGATATATCTGTGTGTCCGTGCAAATGGAAAATTGATGTCAATTTCATGACACGGTGTGTGTGTACCACGGTATATGATATGTGCATTGTGTTATGTTGCATTGTGTTATGTGCATTGTGTTATGACACGTCCTGCATATATGAAGTTTGTATTAAGGGGGGTGAATTAATCATGTTTTCATAGTGGAAGGATCTGCTTGATATGTTAGTTTTGATGTTGATATCAAAAGAAAATCAAAACTAGCTTTCGTTAGAGTTAGTAAGTCAGTTAGTAATAAGACAAACGGTAACTGCCATATACAGTCAGAACCAGGACATGTCATACTCAAGCGGTCTTATACATACAGACCAGGATACGTGTCACATTGAAGCGGTCTTATATACACAGACCAGGACACGTGTCATACTGAAGCAGTCTTATGCACACAGACAAGGACACGTGACACATTGAAGCAGTCTTATATACACGGACCAGGACATGTGTCATACTGAAGCAGTTTTATGTACATAGACCAGGACATGTGTCATACTGAAGCAGTTTTATGTGCACAGACCAGGACATGTGTCATACTAAAGCAGTCTTATGTACACAGACCAGGACATGTGTCATACTGAAGCAGTTTTATGCACACAGACCAGGACATGTGTCATACTGAAGCAATCTTATGCACACAGACCGGGACACGTGCCATACTGAAGGGGTCTTATGTACGCAGACCAGGACATGTGTCACACTGAAGCAGCCTTATACACACAGAATAGAACATGTGTCATACTGAAGCAGTCTTATACAAACAGAACAGGATATATGTCATACTGAAGCAGTCCTATAATCTCACAGAACAGGACATATGTCATACTGAAACAGTCTTATACACACAGAACAGGATATATGTCATACTGAAGCAGTCCTGTACACACAGAGCTAGGAAACTTGTCAAATTGTCAGCTGTGATATTGGTAGAGCACCAAAAGGTTGTAGCATTGAGCTTTAGGGTGGAGTCGGTGAGAGTTCGCTCTTTTTCAATCCCCTTTTCACTAAACTTATGTTAATAAATCAGTTCAAACACATGCAATAACACAGAATCACGACAATCTCTGTTCGCCCTTGACGTGTTCAAGTTTTTTCAGTAGTATGACTTACTTTTTAGGTTCAGAACAAACAAGTTGAGAGATCAATGAAAGTATATGCACAACAGAACGAGTTTTTAAAGCGTATGCTCTTTAAATATTTTCGAAAGCACATGCATTTATAATCCTCCGATTTCACGATTTTGTTAAGACAAATTAAATGGAAGGGAAACCACACGATATATAGATTTCTGCCTGCATCCAGTTAATTTCCATCTCATGAAGTGGATACTGTCAACTCCACGAACGCAGCTCATTGTCGCCGGTTGGCGTTACATAACGTTTGCTAGCACCATGGCTCACAATCAGTGCAGAAGTCCGCAAGCAACAGCATTGACAGTGGTCAAACAGTTCATCGAGAGTTCATACAGCCTAGTGACGTCTATGACTTCGTTACACTTCAACATAAAAGACCGTCAACACCTATGTTCTCGAGTGTTAAACATCGTAATTAACAGTTTGCCATTAGCAGGAAAGACATGTACCTGATCTATTGTGCGTTACAATGTACCCGATCTATTGTGCGGCTCCTGGCAATATTCCAGCAATATCACCACAGAGGACACCAGAAATGCGCTTCACACTTTGAACCCAAGTGACGAGCGAACGCCTTAACCACTAAGCTACCCTCACCGCTTCCGTAATATAACTAAATTCATATTTGACTCATCTGTAATAACGGTTTTTATAGGTAAACTGTTACAATAATACGTAGAACCGGAATTGTAAGGACAATTTAATATTCATCAGATCTAAGATAAGGTGCGTGTTTGCGCATTTTACTCAATAAAAATCAGATTTACTCAATTAATTACAAATGTTGGGCTTCAAAGAACGCGTCAGAATCACTTAAAACCAGTAGGTCTGTAATACCTTGCTTACTTTACTCAAACTAAGTTGACTTGCGTATGATTCGTATGTTGCGAATTATTAAAAACGATCTATTCTCGGTCCAGGGCAGTTTTTTATTTCATGGCGGTATAAAAACAGTCAAGCCAGTGACTGTAACCATGCTGGCAATGTCCCCTCGAAATGTTGACGTGAAACTAAGTTAAGACCTAATTCAGTCGCCTTTCAAACAACAGCAAGGCCCGAGAATAATAAGTCGACCCATGCACGCAAACATTTGAACATTCTCTGTAACATTTATAGATAACTATAGGGGTAGAATTATCAATAAGTGACATAACGTACTGAGTACAGTTGTCTACCTTATATCAGAACAGACACGTCACTGTGTGTTCCCAACGAAGGATCAATACGTTCTCTTCTTAAAATGTTTTATTTACAGAATCAATTATTTTCTCGTCGATTAAGGACATTAGATAACATCAGGTTGGATTTAGTGGGCAATAGGTAATTGCTATTTCCTTCCACGTACTTTAAACACTGTCATGCCAAACCGGAAGTAACAGGCAGCCATGTTAATTTTTCATTTTGATCGATTGTAAATCAATGGAAACAGTAACTACATCCAGCCTTTCAATATGATAGAAACAATGTCACAATTGTGTTTTCTTGGGAAGGTACATTCTAGATGCCGCATCATATTTATACATACGGTTTAGTGATCTATTTAATAAACTCAGGGCGGGGAAACAGTGCGAACCATGACAAATCAAGCAGGCGAAGCAGATGTAAACAAAACGAAAGAGAGATAACTTTATCAATTGAATAAGCTCCTACTAATCCCCAGGTCTCATGGACATTGAAATTGATTTCTGATTATCCATAAACCTAATGTTTTTATTTGTTTGACAATTTTAGTCAAAAACTGCAATGTTTATTTAATATATGACAAAAGAAAGTTCGGCACTAGGACGTCACTATTTCTTAATAACCTAGTTTGGTTACACAACATTCGTTGAATACTTTCAACTGGATACACAACACTTGTCTAATTCAAGACAGCCATCGTCCAAATATATATTTCTAAAATCCCCGGACTATGTAACCAAGCCATATGAAACTTATTTCTTATTATTTAATCTGCATTCTTAATTTTTATCACTACCACAGTGTACATGTACAGTATCTTGTCAGCTACCTTGTTCCTCTTTCTCACTTCCATTAATTACTGTGTACGACATTAATGGTCTTTATTGCTCCTCCCCTTGGTTGTGTCTGTCATCACATCGACTGTAGAAAGAAGTGCTTTTGTTTCTCTGTCTATCCATTGTTGAATCTTTGCCTGTCCATTGTTGTTAAAAACTGTATAAATATGTATGCTCACATCTACACTGAATGTGAGTATGGAGTCCGGTATTCCGACTGTCTTTGTACGGACAACCGCGAGCAGGATTATGCCGCTCGCAGGAAAGGCCCTGGGTTGAGCTGGAAGTCCACACCCATCATTCATATATACTTGTTTGTTATGTCTTGTGAAACCAACTAAAGACTAAAGTTCGAACTAAACTATGCCATCGTCTTCAACAACGTATTCAATTCGTTTTCGTCAACGTAATGATCACCTTAATCATGAGCCGATCCCCAGTCGTCGCACCAACGATATATGAACGTGCTGACAATATATATAAAACTAGATTGGCTCCATCGTATGTTGCCTGGACCCAGCCATACCCGAAACGATGAGATTATCCAACATAACGTTAGGCATGGTACCCATGTAATTGTGTATCATAAGCTGTGGAATGATTACGTGTACAAAAGGTGACATACAAAGTGGTGTTCGAAGGATTTCCATTAAGCTTTTCGGAAGAACTAAGTGGGAAGGTATTAATCGCCCTATTTGAAAATAATAGTTGTGGGACTGACGGGGGAAAGAAAGTACACAGATAGAAAGTGTATGCAAAAAATACAAATAGACGGTACAAAGTCGAATCAAAGGTTTCTGAAAAAACAAACGCATAAGGTGAAAAACACCTGTGATAGTCGTAACACATATATCTATATAATTTCAAATACATCTGAAATTTCTTTGCTTCATTTTAGTTGCCACTAAACTTCATTTTGCCTGTCAGTTTACATGTGTTTGTAAAGCGGGTGCTGTCCCATGTTGAGGACATTTACCAGTACATTAATCAATTGGGTAATCAATTGGGTCAAAGAATTGTGAACATGCTTACACACACAGACCAAACTATACAAGCAATTATATCATCAGTAAAGACTCAACGCCTTACTAATATGCCTAGCTTGCAAACAAGAAAAATGGCTAGCACACTACACCACACGTACCACTTCACTCAGTATGTATGTATGCATGTATGTATGTATGTATGTATGTATGTATGTATGTATGTATGTATGTATGTATGTATGTATGTATGTATGTATGTATGTATGTATGACTGTGTGTGTGTTGCGTGTGTGTGTGTGTGTGTGTGTGTGTGTGTGTGTGTGTGTGTGCGTGTGTAGTTATGTCTGCAGGCAAGCATGCATGTTGTGTTCTGGATGGTTGGATGGATGTCAGCAGTATTTCCATCTATAAATATATGAGTTCGCACGTTAAGCTGGTATTATCAACATTATAGCGAGTACCTGTTAGCGAAACAACCCACACAGTGACGCACGTGCAAGAAATCGAATGGTAAAACAATTCCAGTCTTACTACCACACTCTTACCTTTTCCGAATGACTGTCTTGGGCTTTTGTCTACAACCAATGCACAATGTGAAAACATATTCAAGAAACTGAAAGTATGTAATATATGAACTTGCTTCATTCACAACAGCTTCTCTCATTCCTTATTGTTTTCGTGTAGCAAATGGCTGTTGTAATACTCTTGAAGTAAGTAATCGTTATGTAGAAAACACAATCTGTGATGGGTGTTTTCACCTTATTACCACAATCATATATACTATTCATGATAATAATGTCTCAATGTTTTACCACATATATACTATTCATGATAATAATGTCTCAATGTTTTACCACAATCATATATACTATTCATGATAATAATGTCTCAATATTTTACCACAATCATATATACTATTCATGATAATAATGTCTCAATGTTTTACCACAATCATATATACTATTCATGATAATAATGTCTCAATATTTTACCACAATCATATATACTATTCATGATAATAATGTCTCAATATTTTACCACAATCATATATACTATTCATGATAATAATGTCTCAATATTTTACCACAATCATATATACTATTCATGATAATAATGTCTCAATGTTTTACCACAATCATATATACTATTCATGATAATAATGTCTCAATATTTTACCACAATCATATATACTATTCATGATAATAATGTCTCAATGTTTTACCACAATCATATATACTATTCATGATAATAATGTCTCAATATTTTACCACAATCATATATACTATTCATGATAATAATGTCTCAATATTTTACCACAATCATATATACTATTCATGATAATAATGTCTCAATGTTTTACCACAATCATATATACTATTCATGATAATAATGTCTCAATATTTTACCACAATCATATATACTATTCATGATAATAATGTCTCAATATTTTACCACAATCATATATACTATTCATGATAATAATGTCTCAATATTTTACCACAATCATATATACTATTCATGATAATAATGTCTCAATATTTTACCACAATCATATATACTATTCATGATAATAATGTCTCAATATTTTACCACAATCATATATACTATTCATGATAATAATGTCTCAATATTTTACCACAATCATATATACTATTCATGATAATAATGTCTCAATATTTTACCACAATCATATATACTATTCATGATAATAATGTCTCAATGTTTTACCACAATCATATATACTATTCATGATAATAATGTCTCAATGTTTTACCACAATCATATATACTATTCATGATAATAATGTCTCAATATTTTACCACAATCATATATACTATTCATGATAATAATGTCTCAATGTTTTACCACAATCATATATACTATTCATGATAATAATGTCTCAATGTTTTACCACAATCATATATACTATTCATGATAATAATGTCTCAATATTTTACCACATATATGCTACACATGATAATAATGTCTTAATATTTGTACCATATAAAAACTATTCATGATAAAGATGCTCTAATCATGTCAACGCAGAGACTGAACCTCACATACTTAAATCATAACCAGCATGCACCATTGGGGTTTAATATATATGTATATCTAGAGTTTGGGATAGTTCTCTCACGATTGATTGTTTTATGAAATTCAGAAAAAATAATTCTATCAATAGTTATAATCTTGCAGCCAGAAAAGAAACTTAAGTGTGCCTAGTAATCAGAAGTGTATTTCCACTGTTGAAAATTGCCTCGTTTCCATAAATCTTTCAAAAGGATATCTTCCAGTAAACCTGTAGGTAATCAGAATCGTCTTTGAGTGTCTTGCATACTCTACTTAAACCTATAAGTCACGAACGTGTCGAGGCACTCAAGCAACACACACTACAGTGGATTTAATCGATCCGTACTATAAATCTCCTTATCTGATTAACAGAGGCAATAAAGTAAGGACAAGCCTGTGTATATATGATTTATAGACAATGCGATAGCATTAAGTAATTCAATAACATTATTGGATTTATGAATGTCATGTAGTCTCTCATGACCGCGATTTAACCGTGAGTTTTGTTTGTTGCTTAACGCCGCACGTAACAGTGTTCCATGACGATCGAATCCCGACCAGACAATCCGGTGATCGACATTATGATAATTGATCAGTTGTTGATGACATGCATCAAATAAGTCGACGAGGTTGAACACCCAATAGGGTTTGGAGTCTTTAGTTGGTATTGGTTGGTGTATGCGATTTTTAAACCGGATCATCATCGGAAACGTTGTGTTGACATCATGTCTAAAAATATCCTTTACACGTGACGATCAAGCATACACATCCTTAACTGAGTTAGGGGTGGTGGAGTAACCTACTGGTTCAGGCTTTCGCCCGTCACGCCGAAGCCTTGGTTCCATTCCGATGTGGGTTAAAAGTACGATACACATTTTGCACTTGGGCCAGATTCCCATGTTGGATGGGGGAAGGTTGGGGGCAGATCTCTAGTGGTAGCATTGGTGGTTGAAGCATTCGGGTTCGATTCCCCACATGGGTACACTGTGTGAAGCCCATTTCTGAATACTGGTAAAAGCGGTTTAAAACAAAACTTACACACTTACTGAAAATAAACCCAGAGGCTTTTCACAGAGCGATTACAACTATTATCTGGAGGCTTCGGTTTCATCTGATTGCAAGCACTAACCACGCAGTATTCTCGTATCCATTTACAGTTGAGTGTACAAGGTCAGAGAATGCTGAGACAATAGAGGGTAAGTGTATATGGCTGGACGCCTGTCAGAACAGTAGCGCGATACAATTTCGGAGGACAGGAATATCAGAAAGACAACCCACAAACACCAGTATGGAGCTAACTAACCAGCGTCAGCAAAGCATTCGTAGCTCTACGCCATTCGTAAGCCTGTGATCAATTATAGAGTTACGACAGGTTTTAACGTTACGAACGCTTTGTGGGTCGGGACCTAAGTCTCCCTAAGACTCCCTAAGTCACCTAATCTTACGTGTGTACATGTGCATGGGCCAGTGACCTTGCACAATGTGGCGTAATGGCCCTGTGTATAAAAACCTGACTGATATGGTCAGTGGAGAGACCATCCAGCGAGACCAACCAGCAAGACCAACCATGGAGACTAGATCACCGACAGAAGTGGACGGATTGTGCGTCTAGTCGGGGTGTCGGCCAAGGCCGTCGCCCCATCTGCGACTACGTCGACGATGAAGAATCGCCGTCGGACTTCTGAACGTGTGTAAGTGACAGAGCGGGTCTCCACATCGGGATCATTGGCCACTCAGTCCCGGTGTGCGTTATGTCACATGTTTACCACTGTATTTACCATTTTGACCATCCTTCGACCAAACAGTAATAAAACATGGCTGCTGCTGTCTTCAACTCTAACACCGACTCATGTCCTCCCTGTCTCTTGTCCACCATCCTAAACTACCACCCGAGAGCGACCACGGCGGACGCTCTTGGACAATACTATTAAAAAAACCTCCGAAGTCACACAATACCCACATGTTTCACTCAACCTTACAGTAACCTCCAGACGTTGTAGCGAACATTTAATCATCTAAACGCGACCACCATGACAGTACCCCACATGTGCTCGTCCAACGCCAAAGGGTAATAAATTGATTATAACAATCCTCCTAAACATCATTACCCAGCTGTCAAGATTATCTACTTGTCTAGCATGCTGCCTTTGTGTACAGTTGTCAGGCAAGTAGTACCAGTCATGAAAGAGTCTGGGGAAACTAGATAAAAGTCTATCCCTTTGTCACCCCCAGGGTTGCCTTGCAACAAACCTAGCTTTCCTAAATCTACAAACTTGAATTAAGTTCGAAATCGCTTCATACGTTTATTAAAGATAAATTGGATCGTGTTTTAGTAAACATTTATGGAACAACCCAGGGTTCCAGCCACGTAGCGTTACGTCATTCATTCCTAAGGCTATACCCTCGTAACTACATAGAGTTACGAGAGGTCGTAATGTTACGCACGTTTCTTAGATGGGGACACAAGAGGATTCTCAATACTGAAAACAGATTGCTGTTGTGTATCGGAGCAATGGGCCTGGAGTCTTGGTGCATTGTATTTGATATATATTTCTTATTTTTTAAAATATTACTTTAACGCCGAGTTGTCATGTGACATATTCAGGGTCAGCATTGTCAAAATGAACAAATAATTCATGGTGATGACACTATGTAGCCTTGGCATGTCTGTAATTACTTATCTGCCAGTAGTTATATGATGTTAATCCCTGTTTTATCTTCATCGCCATTAAGTTGCACTGTACGGTCGCCTAGCACGAACAAACTGTGTCATTACTCGCTGATTACAGTTATTTGTGACGAATCAGATTACCTTGGTTATATCAGCCTTGGTACAGTGACAAAGAATGATTTCCGGCACACATTTTCTCATCACCATCATGCCATACCATCATTAAGCGAGACCCGTGAAGATTCGGGTTTTTAGCAACCCATGCTTGTCGTAAGAGACGACTAACGGGATCTGGTGGTCAGGTAGCTGGTAGCTGAAATATTGCTGAGTGCCACGAACAACGATAGTTTCGTCGAAGACGGTACGTGGCATCCACAAGACAACAACGGTAGGTCCCTGGCTGTCAGAGAGTGATTTTACTGATGCCAGAAGATTCGATAAAGAATGCCGTGTTGTGTCATCTGAGTGTCTAGGTGGTCCCATGCTGTTACAACACACACACACACACACACACACACACACACACACACACACACACTCCCTCTCTCTCTCTCACACACACACACACACACACACACACACACACACACACTGCCGCCGCCGCCGCCGCCGAACCCCCCACCCGCAGGACTTTGCACACTTCTTACACCATGAGTACCACGTAGCGGTTTATGGCAAGCTTGGTCAACAGATACAGCTCTTGAACACTTGTGGGATGATCTGAGATCATCGTGATGAAATATCGCACTGTGAACAACTGGAAGCTACATTAGTGTTACATCACATAGTATCGATGTTGAACTATCAGTTTTTACCCAGAGCGTTAAAGACGAGTTGGGTTCAGTTAATAGACCTACTATAAAACTAGCTCAGATATATAACGACGCTATAGTTGGTGGTGAGCTTATAGCAAGTATTGGACGTTTTTTGTTTGATGAAATGAACGAGCATTTATTTGATGAAAAAATAACACCCTAATGGCCAACCCCACCCATCCAAACACTGGTTTGTGAAAGGTGGACAGGTCACGGTTCAATAGCCAATGTGCCTTAGCCATGTGAGATTCCTTACGTTTATTAGCTTTGCTAATCTCAATATACAGTTGGTCACTCTTGGTGTTAATCCATTCAACGCCTATTCTATATGTATGTAAAAAATACATCCCACTGTATGGAACTCAAGTAAAAAAACGACGCATGTTGAACCTACCTTCCCTTCCGCCCAACCCTGCGCTTGTCCGTTATGGGAGGAAGATGTACTTCTTTGAAAGAACAAGACGAGTCCTTCTTCATTGTTCTGGGCTTTCGATCCAGTTTGGCGAAAGCATCGCCCGGAAATCCCATAAGCTTCATATTTTGTGGGTATGTTTTCACAACTACATTTTAAATACACGATTACATCCTGCAGTTGGTTGTATGAGTGACGTGTCAATGTGCCTCTAGGGCGTCACATTTGAGCACATCCCTGCGTATGCTCTAATGCATGAAAATCGCTTTACACCAACACTATTGAATCTGTGACTTAGGCAGACGACATTAAGGGGAGGTAATAACTTCCGGTTGTCACAAATCCATTCAGAGTGACACCCCTTGGAAAAATGTCCGGTTCACAGTAAGAGCATTTCTGGTGGAAACAGATCATTGACAAGCAGTTAAATTACGAAAAGGCGTAAAAGTTACACACGACAATGTCTTCAAAACAGCAGCTGTCGCTGTCTCAGAAGTTGATGTATCCTTCGCAATGTCGTCTCAACTCAACTTTCTATGCACGATCAGCAGAAGAATATTCCTTCAGTAACTTAGTCTATCCAATAAGACATTTCTGTTTCGCTATTGCTACAGAACACATACATATTGTTTGACTGAGTTATTTTACTGTCGACATCTGCTGCATTGTGTAAAAGTATCTATCATTAAAATGTCAAACAAACACTGGAAGGAAAACTACAGTCGAACAGCATGCGTCACTATTGCAATGTTGACATGTTTCTTTTCAAGTTTGGGGTAGTACTTAATGGGTTTAATCAGTTCAATAGCATTCATTTTCCCCGTACCTCTCAAAGCTCACACGTCTTCGCAGACAGCCCACCCAGTTCATTAAAAACATTCCGATAATCGATGGGTATTTGTTTAAATTTTCCTCTTTGTGTCCTGACAAAAATATGCCGCGTTGTTGATTCAGCCCTTCAGTGAACAATGCTGTCAGTGGACGTGAAAAGTCAAATGAAATGCTAGTGTAGCAACTCCAGTGGTTATACACATTCCCCTTGCAGTGTTTAATCGTAACACCGACTAATCTCGTGATAAATCAACCCTACCTGTCGAGGTTTGACATTTTTGTGAAGTAATGTTCTAAATCACCTGCAGATTGAGAGCTTTATTGTCTTGCTTTGAATAGACTTTGACTTTTGACGCTCGGCTTGTGTTTCTTTTGTGAATTACTCAACACATGGCATCTAATAAAGATGACGATCGATGGTAAATTACCACATTGCTGGTGCAGAGTCGATAATGGAACAGACATGGCACTTCAAGTGCATTATGCGCTGGCGTTTCACAAACAATTTTTTCCTCACTATGAGCGTCGCAATGACGTTAAAGTAAATTGAATTCACGGTGTAAATGTCTAACTCATGACTAAAAGCTCATATGACTACCATTTGAAAATTTTCGACTTACCTCAGAAATGTCGCGCACTTTCCGATATTTACAAATAGCACATATTTTCTGCGCCACGGGGTATGTAAATACAGCCTGTAACGTATTGTCTAAAGCTATCTCAGTTGACTTAAATGTCTTCTAACTTTCAACTCGACAACTTGTAAATTTCAGTCAGATCGATTTGTTAACGTCTATTTAATTCCAAATGATTTATTACTGTTGTCGAATTCACAGTGTGTGTTCATCCATTTCAAGAAGACAGGACCACCCTAAAGCCGTTAATGGTTTATCCTTCTATCTCCAGATCTCTACTTTTCTAACGGAATGTGAAGCACTTTTGACTTTTTAACAGTATCTGTTGACTTTCAACATATAGATTTCAATGTCACGTTTTACACTTTCAATGTGTAACCAATGTCGCTAAGTATGTATTGGTCAGTTAACATTAGTTAATGATTAGGATGCGTTGATATATATGTTGATAAACTGGCACCTACATGTGAGTATTATTGCTCTTCTATAAATTCTGAAACAATGCAGATTGTCAATTGCATATGTCACAATGTTTCAAGATGTTCCTCTTCATTTAATGACATATTGCCCGAACACATCGTCGATTGTACTTTTCCCAATTCCTTTTAAAATTTCAAGAAATCTCTGGTTTACTGTTGTGTGAGATCCGTCCAAGTTCGTAACAAATTCTATTCCTTTTTCTCTCTTTTTCAGTTCTCAATATCCATCACTTCATGAAACTGAACTCACAAATAATGTCAACACTCCTACATATAATCCATTTCTGAAGTCAATTTCGAAATCCGGTATCAAGTTGCACGAAAATAGAGACACCTCCAAAACGTCGCACCCGTTCTTCAGTAGCGTCAATAACTGAACAAATGCCGATTTCACCGCTTGTCACATTTCAGTGTCCCGCTTGACAGGTGCTCTTTGCTCGAAGTTGCTACGAACAAACTCCAACAATGACCCGGGTTACCGACAAGGGTACCAATCAATATCAAAATCAATCGATTGTAAATATTGCCTGATCACCCAGCTAGTGTTGTCGAACCCTGTATCCCTGCCTAAGCGGATTAACCCTACCGCGGTGTAGCATATCCTTCGCTGTCTTGTTTATGATCCCCGGCGTAGATATGCAAGTATGTAGGTAGTTTGTAGGAGTCGAGGGACAGCGAGTCAGGGAACACACAGGAAGAAATGCTGCTGTCACCAAAACACAATGTTTTTTAGACACCATGAATATCTTCTATACATTATTTCCACATAATAAATTATGGAAAATGATTTTCATATCAAAAGTCAATCAATCTTAATTCATTTTCAGTGGTCTTCTTGAGACTGCTCGCTCTTCCTGAAAACAACCACTCTGCAAACCAGCCATTCTGTAGACCAACCACTCCGCAAACCAGCCATTCTTTAAACCAACCATTCTGTAAATTAACCACTCTGAAAAATCAACCCCTCTTTAAACCAACTGCTATGTAAACCAACCACCCTGTTAATCAACCACAGAGTAAACAAGCCACTCTGTTTTGGGGTCTGCAAGAACAGTTATTCACTGTGCCTAACTGCAGCGGTTTTACGCTTATATTCGTTAATCTAGGCTCCTTTTGGAGCTGCTATTGTGATTAGCACAAGAAATTAGGCTACGAAACGAATCGGAAGCAATAACATCACACGAGAATGCATTACATTTATCGATAAATTCCCGTTTAGAGTTAAATTAAAGAGGTCTTGACCAAGCTACCTTAGCATAAAGGTACAAGGACAGTGGAGTAGCCCAGTGGTTAAAGCGTTTGATCGTCAGGACAAAGGCTCGGGTTCTATTCCCCACATTGGCGTAATGTGCAAGGCCCGTTTCTGGTGATACTGCTGAAATATTGCTAAAAGAGGCGTAAAACCACACTCACTCACATTAACAAAATTAGCGCCGAAAGATCTTTGTAATACGGTTCTTGGGGTCACACAATGTACATTTCATGGGACAAAGCTAATTAGTTTGAATAGAGAATTTAACCAAAATGTCACAAGACAAACCTAAAACATGTACATATGTACATTCATCGACAATTAATTTCAGGTAATTCATATACAAATTAAAATGTAGTGCTACCTAAAACCATATGGTTAAAAGTATAAAGCATATTCATATAATTGAGACTACCCCATAAATATAACGTTTTAAGCTTACCTGTTAACCTATTACAGATCAGCTTTGAATCAACTATGATAACACTCACAGTCTAGAATAAACACGACCCCTGCGGTATATGGGTTTATGGCTAGCAGAGATCGGGTGTGGCTTTCTAAAAGCAATTGAGATGTGTGTTCATAATGAAAACACCTACTTCACTGTGCTGAGAGTAAGCACGCCACCAATATATTATATGTCTACATTTGCTGAGTAGCGCATGGCAAATAACGAACATGACATTTGTGACATGAGCATGACATATGTTGTGGAGTAACTATGTTTTCAGATGTCTGTTAAAAGTGATTTCAAGCACGTTTGCTTAAAATCAGTTTTGATTTTTGTCCAAATGTATTTAATGTTTTAGGGCACTGGGTCACTTATGAGCTCGGTGCTCGTTACGGGTACAAAACGTGAGGCGTCAATGACAACAACAATAATAACTATGATTATAATCATACATGCTTTGTGACCTGTGGATATTGAATTCACATCATAAATTATAGGTGCACGTGGCTTAAAGAATTATCACGCCATTTACTGTGATGCAGTGTTAAAAACCCTAGATATAACCCCACATGTTCACTCACCGTGTTTGTCGTACGAGAATGGTACTGGTAATTTAGAGATGAAACCTTTTCAAATCCTGTAATGTTTAGGAATCAGTGAGTTTCCATATTAAATATCATAATTAAAGAGCATATCCACACAATGCGGCACAAAATGACTTCGTTCTACCAAATACAACAATGCTTGACCATTGGTTTATCTGTATTGCGGTTAAGAATAAACAACGTGTGTAGTCACACGCTCTATTATCAACAGTTATAATAATGTCAGTAACATTCGTTTGTGAGATGAAGTGAACTCTCTGTCTGTCTTACGAGTGAGTGAGTTGTGTTTTACGCCACTTTCAGCAATATTCTAGCAATATGTGGGGAACCAAACACGGCCTTTTGGCATGATGAGCGAACGCTTTGACCATTTGGCCACCACGCCGCCCCGTCTGTCTTATGGGCAACTTCACTGCCCATGTAACTTGATTGATTAGATATTGATATCAGAGTGTTGTTCGAATCTGACTTATCTACGCATCTTTGTACCTTGTGGAAGGTCCAGCGTACATATCATAAACAAATCAGATTAAAATTAACACTCTGTATAATCGAGGATTATCCTGAATTTAAGAAGACCTTTTCATGTCCCGTGTCTGATAGCTGGAAACTATAAATGCCTATAAATAGGCAAGTGAAACTCCAGGCCGGACCATTGCTTTTATAGTAAAGTTATATACTGAATTTTCGATGCGGTGGGGGTACCTGAGTGGTTAAAGCGTTGGCTCGTCACGCCGAAGACCTGGTTTCGATTCACATGGCCACAATGTTTTAAGCCCATTTCTGGTGTCCCCCGCCATGACATTGCTAAAAGCGACGTAAAACTAAGCTCCCTCACTCACTCGATGTATGTACGACGGCTCTTAGGTGGTTAAGAGTTAACTTCAACAAGACACATTCCTAACAAGACTACCTAAGAGGTCCGAATCTCACGTTATTCTGTAACGTGAATCTATTTATATACATGTAGACAAAACCAAATTACTCGCATATCTTGCCGATATCATCAGTATACGCGGTATCATATGTAATGACTCGGATTATCAACAGGGGGTTCCGTGCTCTGCCAACAAAACACCCACAGCACCTGGTTTGAATCACAATAATGCCTGACTCTATTGGAGAAGCTGCCTTTGTTCGAACATGAGCAGCTATTGGGATAATTCCTGTCCTTGAAATCGGATATAATTAATAGATCGAGTGTCTGATTAAACGCATAAATGTATGTGTCTGTCCTTTTGTCTGTGTGTCTGTTTGAACACATTAGGATTTAGACTGTCCTCGAAATCTGACACAAGTGAGTGTGTGAGTTTAGTTTTATGCCGCGTTTAGCAATATTCCAGGAATTTCACGGCGGGTGACACCAGAAATTGGCTTCACACAATGTGCTCATGTGGGCAGTCGAACGCTTAACCACTAGGCGACCGCACCGCCCCTATGATGATGTAATGGATCGAGTGATTAAACTCATGTATGTATGTGTGGGTGCGTGCGAGTGCGCGCGTGTGTCTATCTTTTCGCCTACATGTTTGTCTGTAGAATAAGAACTTATCCTCTGATGTACAGAAGCGCCTTATCACCAGCCCTGTTGTTTGTGGACAAGGCTGCTTGAAAAATATCCCGTTACATAACTACCGTAATCACAGCATCACACGTACATGGAAATATCTGTAAATACATTGTGCACTTGTATAGAATTACACCAAGTATAGTAACTGCGAGTGAGTTGGTCCGCTTCTCCCCTGGGGTCAGTCAGTATGTCTTATATCTAAGCGTTGTGTAAGGATGTCGTTTCACGATAATGAAATTTTAAAAGAGGTCATTGATATCAGTCACTGTGTAATATGACTGAAGGTTTATGTAGGTCACTCCAGGTAAAGACGTTATTTTACTGCTAAATGCTTATGTGTGATGAACCAGGAAGTGGACTTTGTAAGCATATTCTTGTATTGCTTCAATTTCAGTGAGTTTAGCTTTACGCCGCGCAGTAATATTCCAGCTATATGGCAATGGTCTGTAGATAATAGAGTCGGGACCAGACAACCCGGTCATCAACGTCAGGAGCATCGCTCTACGAAGTTGGGAAACGATGAAATATGTCAACCAAGTCTGACCACCGGATCCTGTTAGTCGCCTCTTGCAAGCATAGATTACCGAAGATCAGTTCTCACCCGAATTTTTACAGGTTCAAGCTTGAAAAAAAACTTGTGTGTATCTACAGATAATCAAGTCTGAACTGAACATAGTACTAGCTTCGTATACCTGAAATGTATAGAAACATACAGTTTGAAAATAAGTACAAGGAATATTTGATGGTGCTAACAGTACCAGAATATCCTGTCACATTGTGTTGAGTCCACTGTTCTAAACATTAAACATTAAACTGAAGACGCGAGAAAGATTGTTTTGTCCGACTACGACGGTCGTCTCTTTTGTATTGCTTCTGTTATTAGATCGGAATATCACGTCTGAATATAATGTCAGTTGACCATCTACGTAATGACATGCCTTCTCAGTAGTATCAGCACGAAGTTTAAACACTCGATGGTGTCGAACAAAAAACATGTTATCAGTGGTTTCGGCAAACATGTGTGTCGGGCTCTGCAAGAACGTGTCAACTACTGTGTCAACGTATGAAGTTTATGTGATTGTGTGGGCCACCCTGTGAAGATAGTGTTTCGTCTACTGTATAATAGGCCGGCGGTCCCTTTATGGAAATACACATACTTTCATATCTGGGCCCCGTTTCACAAAACTCTCGTAAGCCTAAGGTCTCGTAACTTTTCTCGTAGCATTTTTACCTGGCATACTGTAACATAGGAGGTGCAAAGGCTACGGGAAAAGTTACGAGACCTTAGGCTTACGAGAGTTTTATGAAACGGGGCCCAGCTTCGTAAAAAAATGCGGAAAAATGCGAGTGCGTAGGTGAGTTTAGTTTTATGGGGCGTTTAATAATATGGCTTCAAATATTGTGCCCAATGTACCAATGGGACTAACCACCAGGCGTTCTCCCCGCCTCGGAGGAAACCGTAAGGCTGTAGTGAGTGAGTCTAGTTTTATTCCGCTTTTAGCAATATTCTAGCAATTTCACGGCCCCAAATGCACAGCGATCATTCAGGGTAGTTTTCTCCTTTAACACTCACGTGGATACTCGTAAGTTAATGTTAATATTTAGTCCATACGACTATCTTACATATAAGAGAGCTTCGAAAATGTAGGCCCAGAGGTTGCAATCGAGTATTGCACGTCACTGCCACAGTGAATGAGTTTAGTTTTATGCCGCTCTTAGCAATATTGCAGCATTATCACGGGGGAGGGGGGAAGTGGGGGTGGAGGGGGACGACGTCAGAAAATGGGCTTCAGTCATTGCACCCATGTAGGGAGTCGAACCCGGATCTTTGCCGTAACAAGCGAACGCTTTAACCGCTGTGCTAACCCCACCGCCGCAGTAAACGCCAGAGAGTAAACAAAGTGCGATGACCTGCTGAAACTAATTCATAGTGAGAAAATCTGTGAAGAAAATGTTTTGAGTGGATAACTGAAATTCAGAGATGACACCAGGTGTTCTCGGTAAAGGAAAGCACGTCCTTCTCTAGTGACATCACTCGTCGTTCAAATGATACGTGGTGGCTATTACTATTAACTGCATGAATCCAGCAGTTTATGTATATAAAACAGAAAACATTAATTTTCATTTTTAACAATGAGAAACCATTTCACCTCTTTGTTGCAACAAAACCGTTTTTATTCAAAATATCGTTAGGATGATGTCTGGGTGAGGTGTCTACAGTAGCTCTACCACCACACACATATGAATAATCCGACTGAAAGAGCGAGTAGCCTCCCTTTGACTTGAGTTTCACTCACACTTTGGGACGTCAAACAGTGCATAGCTATAATTCATGTCAGACAGAAAGGTTCGAAACGTAAAGACTATGTTTTGGCAATATATTCTGAGACTCTTATTATCCTTTTTAACTAAATTGCAATTAGCGTTAACCAACGTTCACCAAGGAGTAAGTGTTGCAGCAAAAGAAAGTTTAAATAACTCACTGGAATCGTTTTTCACAAACATCGCACATAAACCTACAGCTGAAAGGGATTTGGAGCCGCTCTTGAAATGTATGGTAGGTGAGTAACGGAGGACTCATATTTTGGTGATAGAATGTGTGGCCGACGAAAACAGTGCAGTGATAGCGATGTTGGCGGTAGTTCCAAACACGTGAAAATTGTAGCACAGATATGGCTAAGAAAAAATGACTAGTCTTGTATGAGATGGGAGCATACAACCGTACTTGCGCTACAGTTTGCCTGTGTTCCAAACATGTCGCTGAAAATTATAAATTTTGACTAAAATAGAGCAATAGAGACACTGGAGATTCAGCCTCGGGTCTCCTTTCACAAAGCACCAAGGTGATCGTAAGACACTAAGGTAACCTTAGTGCATTGTTAAAGAATGGGATTTAGGGCTAACGTCAGTAAAGATTGATTCATGAAGGGAGTCCATGAACCTGTGGAAATCTAGGGCTGCAGCATTACAATAAAGGCTGGACAGAGATCAAAAGACAATAACATCCAGGCAACGAGAGCATTTAGGCCTACCTGATTTGTACATCAACAATATGTAGGCTTATAGGATCAATGCTACAAATATGGTATTAGTGAATCAAGAATGCACTTTGTGAAAGTAGCCTGCATAGCACGGTGTTATGTATCAACAAGGGCCGGATTTCGAACTAAAATAAAAGTGACTGGCGGACAGAAGTGAAGTGAGTCAAACTTGGAACGCGCGACTGTTGACTTCCATCATGGTTAAATTGATACTGATGTTGAGTTGAAGATTACTGTGCAAACTGTTCCTTTGTGATGTTCCTGATGAACAATTTTGCTTCCGACTCGTTGCTGGACAAAACGTTTGACTGTCAGTCGTGTTTTCCTTATAGAACTACCGACTGTCAAAAGTGTTTTCCTCAGAGGGCTAGTGACTGTCAATAGTGTTTTCTTCTCAGAAGTTTTGACTGTCAATAGTGTTTTCTCTTCTTAACTATAGACTATAGACTTAATAGCGTTTTCCTTACAGAACTACAGGGTGGGAATAGTGTTTTCCCTTCATAATTATGGTTTCCTCTCAGAGCTAGTGACTGTCAACAGTGTGTTCCCCTAAGGGTTATTGATTGTTAATAGCATTTTCCTCACAGATATATTGACTGTGAACAGTGTTTTCCTCTTATAACTTTTGACTGTCAGTAGTGTTTTCCTCAAAGGGTTAGTGGCTGTCAGTAGTGTTTCCTTTCAGAGCTATTGACTTACATGTGTAGTTTTCATAACAGATACCGATGCATATCTTGCATTACATATTTATCAGTCGTTGCAAAAATGTCACGTCATCATCTTAAGACACTTGCCCCAATTCCATATTTTCAGACCATACAAAATTAATGAGTGAATATCGAGTTAATGTCCAAAAAAGAGAAGTGGTCAGTAGGTCAGCCTCGACCACATCATGTGACCAACACAATTGTGATACTGATGTCTTCATGTGTGCACTCTCCTGTATCTAACATCTCACAACTTTGCCACAGACTTGAATGTATCACATTGTAAGATGAGATTCCTGCACGCGTGCAACCGCCGTATACGTCCATACAACTACACAAGCCGCCACGCTCATTTCATATAGTAATCGTAACAATGCAATTAAGTAGTTGTCACAGGTCTGTATTTATTCACTGACCCTTCAAACTTTAATCTTTAATCTCGTTAAAAACAGGTATCGTATTCAAGCTTTTGTAATACGTCAGTTCACACTGGTGTGTCCTATCATTGTGGATTTCAAGGGTGTTCCACTGTAATTCGCGGTCCGTTAACTACACCTGAAATGTACAGTCATCGAGTCCAAGCTTGATGACAAGGCGACATGTCACGCCCCGCACCTGAATGACACATTCGGAGATCTCCGCGAAGTGCAATCGACAAATTTGATACCATCTCTAACACAACCGATGTATCGTTTTCTGCTACCGTGACTTACTTCAAAGAAATACAATACACGAACTGTTCAGGCCTGCTGATGTCAAGGAATGTGTGTTTGTATCATAAACCGTGGACACGGTAATTATACATTAAGTGTTGATACCAGTACCACATTTGGTTTTCGGCAGGAATTGGCGGCTGTTAAACACCCGTGATTCTTTAAACGGCCATCGGTATCAGCCATATCAGGGCCTTCGACCACAAAGTATTCGTAAGATTACGACCGGTTGTAACTCTATAGTTTATCACAGGCTCGCGAATGTCGTAGCTCTACTAACGTTTCGTGGATCGGGACCCACATTCTATAATCGGATATAACTAACGTCTTTCTTCCGGAATATTTTCTACTTTGCTTTAATGTTGATATAACGAACTCCGGGTGTCGCGAGCTAAAGTTATTATCCCCGACAATATTTTGTTGATCGATCTTGTAACAGTTTCAGGTACAGACATACATAATACTTGTAACCTCACGCTTTGAACACCGAATCCACATATGGCACAAATAGACCCGTCAGAGACCAAACATTGTAAGTACACGTGTTACGCTAGCATACAGTCAGTCTCCACTCACATTATTTTCTTTAAATATTTTCAAAGCACATGCCTGCAAAAGGTACACTGTCTGGGTTTTTTTTTGTTTACACAGAAAAGAAAGAGCTTCCTAAAATATTTAAACATTACGATGGGAAGATATACATGTGTTATCTTTGAAATTTATGCCAGCCGTTCAAATAATAAGATTCGGTTATTTAGAGCCAAATAAAACAACCCTAGTTTCTCATTACTATGGGAAAGCATTTTCTTGCAGTTTCTAAACACTATCTTTCATCTTGAGTCTTCTGTGTGCTTCACATCCTCGGCAGTTCAGGGCTCATTTTCCAGTGTATCAACAAGTGTGGACCCGTGAAGGTCCCGGGGTAGAATAGGCCTTCAGCAACCCATGCTTACCATAAAAGACGACTCAGCTTGTCGTAAGAGGCGACTAACGGGATCGGGTGGTCAGGCTCGCTGACTTGGTTGACACATGTCATTGGTTCCCAGTTGCGCAGATCGATGCTCATGTTGTTGATCACTGGATTGTCTGGTCCAGACTCGATTATTTACAGACCGCCGCCATATAGCTGTAATATTTCTGAGTGCGGCGTAAAACCAAACTCACTCACTCACTCAACAAGTATGAATATGACGTCTATTTGAGCAAATATAAAGCTTCAACACCAGTGAAATAATCAGCTGGGATTATCTGTGGAAATCGGCACCACTGGGTACCATTAGCAAAAGTGTGGTGTAAACTCATTGGCATCACCGTTTTTACTCTACAGTCAGGAAATGTAAAAACTCACAAAGAAAAGAGTACACACACTAGCGGGTCTCCAAGAACGTTACACGCCTTCTTTTCGTTCTTGTGAAAAGGTGAGCCTTAAAGTTCCGTGCTGAAAGGCTGACATGTACATGAATTGACCCTTTCCGATATCAGCATCTTTGATTTATCAACCTATTAACCCGTGTTAATGATTTAGGAAATCAAAGCTATTAACACATGTTGTTTAAAAACGCTTGGCAGTTTTGCTGTTGATGTCGTCAAGCAATGTTTTGGTACTCCGGGATTATTCATCTTGGTTTCTGGAGTAGAGGAATTTGGTCTTATGCTGTGGACCACATTTAAATTTCGTCAGTTTAATTTTTGGCACCCTGTTTTTCACAAATTACCTTTTAACAAAAAATGCCTCAAAAATGTGTTTGATCTCAATATATATGCTTTGTCATATTTTATAACCTACCTAAGGTTTCGTTATTTCATGTCAGTTATTAGAGTTTCTTCCTAAGAAGCCACCATCTAAAATTATTAAAAATAGAAGTACATGAAGTTATACAAGGGAGTACATTGATATGATGGAACAGCCAACAAACACTGCATGACAGACGTGCATCTTGTTTACATTGTTATGCGTTCAACCAAACCTAAAGGGACTGTATAATCATCACAAATATGTTTGAAGAAAAGTAGTTATATTAACGTCTCTACGGGCCCGGGATAATGCATGAGAGTACTTGATTAAAGAATGTCAGTATTCCCCATGTGACCCTGAAGTGCCAGATGCACCTAGTTCTACGTCTGTGTGACTGTCTGACTTCCAATCCACAACCACTGGGTTAGCACACCCCTTTTTTGCGAACCATCCTGCTTCCAGTTCTGTTGACCCGTGAAGGTCCCGGGGTAGAACAGGCCTTCAGCTATCCACGCTTGCCATAAAAGACGACTCAGCTTGTCTTAAGAGGCGACTAACGGGATCGGGTGGTCAGACTTGCTGACTCGGTTGACACATGTCATCGGTTCCCAATTGCGCAGATCGATGCTCATGTTGTTGATCACTGGATTGTCTGGTCCAGACTCGATTATTTACAGACCGCCGCCATATAGCTGTAATATTTCTGAGTGCGGCGTAAAACTAAACTCACTCACTTGATGTAGATGTTGGGTAGCTGTTGTTTTTGTCTCTGCAGATATGGTAAGGAACATTATCCATGACCATGACAGATTTAGTGGGTAGTGTTGAGGTAAGTTGTTCTGTCACATAATCGGTAAACACAGCTGAATTCATCTTCCTGTTGTTGGCTGCTTCCGGATGTTGCCACTGATCAGGGGAGGTAATGGTTTCCATTCACACGTCATCTAACTTCACAATCTCTCGTCTTTCCTTTCCCTATCGCGTGTTCTTCTCGGAAAATGGGCTCTCATAGAAGTCATATCTGCCCTTTCGCATAGAGTCAGTTTCTGATTGCTCAATCTCTTGTACCTTTATTCAGATTTGAGAAACAGCTTGTTTATGGTACACTTTCATAGATTGATATCATGGTCTTCTTTTAATAGTTCCTTCAGTCTTCTTGACGATCAGGACTCACTGGATCAATTAACCGACGTATGACGTCCCCCGCCCCTGCTTGCGAATTCATAAAGCTTTCTTTTCTTTGCTTGTTTTGAGACGGCCCCCGATTTAACTGCAAGGTCATCAATAGACTCTGAAACAGTGTAATGGGAGATAACTTTTTGCAGAGTTCTTTTGCCGATCTTGTTGGCATTAATTGTTCTACTGGTGAAACTGAAACAAGGGGTCTTTTTCGCTCTGCCTTGCACTTGAAAAGGTTCTAGACGTTTTCGATGTTTTGCCGTTCATCTTTAGATAACATCGTTTTCACCTTAACTCTTCTACCTGTATGCTGCTGATCGCTGACATCACGTTACGCGCGCTAATGTAAAAACCCGTGGATGTGCATTTCACGCTACCACTCATTTCACTTGCGTTAACCGACTGACAATTATATGATAGGTTTGAAGGCAAAACGTTTAATGATCGTTTCAAAATCACTTAATTCAATGTCCTATTAGACCACAGGACACAACAAAGTAATGTCTTAAAATATTTAGGAATTGTATGTAATTTGTGAAAAAGTGGATGCCAAAAGGAATGTCAAGAACAATAAATATCTGAACAACACGCCTGTTAAATGTATGAACAACAGGTTACCGCTAATTCTCTAAAAGTTAGAAAATCTAAGTAAGAATTGGGCTCCAGCAAAAAGGGGATCTGAGAGTCAGACTTGATGACTTAAACTGGCGGGCAAAAGAAAGTATAGGTTTTTAATAATATTACATTTTGTACATTTGTGACATAATGTGATGACAGTTTGTATAATAATGACTGCCTAAGTTCCCATTTATGGTTTCTATTGCCAAAACGCAACTTCTGGTCGTTATTCTGGAAAAATTCAAGAAAATGTACAGAAGTCCAATTTCATGAAATGCTCGTGCAGGAGTTCAGTATAAATTGACTTCTCCGATGCTGCAATATCACAGCAACTGAAAACACACACAAAGGATGCCACATTTGACCCAGAAAGAAAGAGAGCGAGCTGTTGGAATGGCACAGATGGGAGCAACACATGTGCAAATTGCGAGGACTTTCCATTGCTCACCCCTGACAGTGTGAAGACTTATGGGACCACTTGGACAGACAAATTAGACTTCGGAGACCTGTTCCACATGATCGTCAAGAGTTGCAACGCGCACTTACAGAAGAATGGCAACGGATACCTAATGACGTCATCAGACGATTGACTACGTCAATGAGGAGACGTATCCGAGCCTGTATTGACGTGGCAGGAGGTCATACACATCACTGACAGTGACCATGCTTCATTGTAGTGTACTGCTGACATTTGGTGTAACGAGACATTTTAACAAAATGTGCTAATTCAACCCTTGTGTGTTTACTGGGCCATTATGGCATAAATGCAAACATAAAAGTTTTCTGTTTTATGTTGAGAATATCATTAAACATCACTGAATCCGATAAAATAATATAAACTGAACTATTTTCGTTTGTCTTTGTTTTATGTGTTGTGAAAGTGTACCTATACTTTCTTTTGCCCGCCAGTTTAGTTTATGTATATCATCGTATGCCTAATGTGTAGATCAATGCTCATGATGTCAATCACTCGACTAGCTGGTCCAGGCTTTATTATGTACAAATCGCCCTTATACAGCTGAACCCCTATTCTCCAAACGCTTGTAGCTCTGAGAATTCTTTGATCATAACCAGTGTGTTAAGAATGGGCATAAGACGTTCGTTGGGCTACGAGCGTAGCTAGCCTGGAATAGCATTAAGTGCGGTTAAGAAAATTGCGAAAAAGCGGCGTAAACCAAAGTCACTCATTTTGAAGGATACACATGGCTGTCCACAGTTTGGCTCAGTAGAAACCCTGTGTCTGGCACCATCCATGGTAAACCTCTTTTTACACTTCCTCTACTAGGCCTTTCACGATTAGACCTTAAACACAGTTCATGTTAACGCCAGCTGTATGTTTAATACCCCGGTTGAATACCTTTCCATGATTTAATTCGTTGATATAGTCTATGCATTACTTTATGTTTTCCATGATTTGATTTGTTGCTATAAAACTATGCATTACTTTATGCTTTTATTTCTTAACGGTAAACCGTTATCTAATATGAAATCGACAACCCTCAAACGTTACATAAACATCTCGTCTCATAAATCATACCTGGTTCCCGTCAAAACCATGAACAAATTACAGTTTAGTAAACAGCCTCCATGGTTACATCCGTAAGGTTATATCCGCCCAGTCATCAACACGTAATGGTGATGCTTTGAAGAAAGCGGCTAAAGATATTTCGATGATGTTTTCTTAAAACGTTTGTAATATGACACGCTTGAAATAGCGTAACTAATTGCACTGTTACAGCAAACTGGCGCAATTTTGCACGTTCTTCACATGCTACCACGTGGGCGTTAGAGGAATCATTTGCATCCTGTCAATCAAACAATAATTATTGTTGAAGACTGACATAATGAAATAAACACGTGTTACTAATGACTTCCTGGTATTTTCGGAGGTAGTTATACGTGGTTTTTTTTATGATGCGTTGTGTCATCAACAAGCAGTTACGACTGTTACGGGTTACGTTTCAATACAGTGTACATGTGAAAATAGTTTATGAGTAGCATCCTTGCAATGTACCTGCCGTCAGCAACCGAAACGAGCTGTGCATAGAACATCTTACTTCCTGCAGCTGACTGTCAATACCATAATATGCAAAAACTGTGCTTCTAGGTGAGCGAGTGAATAGAGTTCCGCAGTGTTCCATCAGTAACAGAACCAGAAATGGTCTTCACACTTGTACCCCTGTGGGGAATAGAACCTGGGTCTTCGGCGTGACGAACGAACGCTTTAACCACTAGGCCACCCCGTAGAGCTATGGTGCTACTTAGAATACTATGTCCTAAGCACGGTGGTCCCTGACATCATTCGATTCACTCAATAGCCATTGTTCTCCGACAGAGTAATTGACTTCAGAGACATGTTTAAAATCATTAAGAATGTTAAATGTTAATGTCAACTTTAAGTGAGTGAGTGAGTTTAGTTTTACGCCGCACTCAGCAATATCCCAGCTGTATGGCGGCGGTCTGTTAATAATCGAGTCTGAACCAGACAATCCACTGATCAACAACACGAGCATCGATCTGCGCAAATGGGAACCAATGGCATGTGTCAACCGAGTCAGCAAGTCTGACCACCCGATCCCGTTAGTCGCCTCTTACGACAAGCGTAGTCACCTTTCATGGCAAGCATGGATTGCTGAAGAGACCTTCACGGGTTGTTAAATTTAAAATTATGTTCTGCTACATCAATCGCGTTTGGCCAGTCCAATCATATGTTTTCATTATAATGAATTATGTAAGACAGTCCAGTGTGGGGTAGCCTAGTGGTTAAAGCGTTCGCCCGTCACACCGACGACCCGGGTTCGATTCCCCACATGGGTACATTGTGTGAAGCCCATTTTCTGGTGTCCCCCGCCGTGATATTGCTGGAATATTGCTAAAAGGCGGCGTAAAACTACACCCACTCACTCACATTCCATCCTCCATAGAAATAGCAGTCTCTGTGCCAAGGTGAACGTGAATTCTTCCATTGTGTCAACAAATAATACACCATCCAAAGAAATTAATGTCTTTTCTCCAGGCGGCCTAAGGTTGTGCACATTTTATTCAGTTTGCTAATAAACAATATGCGCCATTAAACACCTGGGTAAGTAATGTCTTTTAGGAACTTATATAACTTGACCTTGCTGTAGTGTTGCTTTATTGCTATAAACCTCAACCTTTTCAATTACTGGTTATCTGTCACAGGTGGCGGCGATTGTTCTACAACGAAACTTAATTGAAGATCATAAAGCTTGAGTGAGTGAGTTTAATTTTACGTTGCACTCAGCAATATTTCAGCTAAACGGTGGCGGGCAGTAAATAATCAAATCTGGACCAGACAACCCAGTGATCAACAGCATGAACACCGATCTGCGCCATGTGGAACAGATGATATGTGTCAATGAAGACAGCGAGCCTGACCACCCGATCCCGTTAGTTGCCTCTCACGACAAGCATAGTCGCCTTTTATGGCAAGCATGGGTTGCTGAAGGACTATTCTACCCTGGACATCACAGGTCTTATAAAGCTTGAGACGATACTTTCGAAAACAATTATATATTTAATAGCAGATATATTCTTTTAGACAAATGTATGGAACATGAAATTATGCTATTTTCCCACAAACCTCAACTAACACGTAGACGCTCAGGTTTGAATTATATCAAAAATATTATTGTGCGAAAATTTACTGAAATATCCGTACACGATAACAAGATAATCCCCATAGGACCACGTGATGAACAATGTGGCAGAGGTGCTTAAAAATCAGTGTTTGGATATGTCGTGACAGAAACGTTGAAATATTGTTTTCAGAGAGCACTTATACCCCCTTACCGTCAAAGAACTTTGCATCATCACTACCATCTGCGGCAGCACAGCTACACAGAGACCTGCAGGTGATCGACAGCGTTCTAGTGAACAGCGGGCAACCAGGTTTCTCTTACTTGCAACACGACGTTACTTCGTGACTACTGTCACACTGAGAAATGACCTGTGGAACTCCATTGACGATAACGTTTCCACCCAGTGTATAATCGTATCCGTGAGACTGGTCCCATGTCACGGAAGGCATATATTTGCATCTCGCTGACTCGGCAGGTGTGAGCTAAAGAGGCGGTATACTGAATGTGTACACACCTATCATTTCAGATTTCAGTCTTTTTGAGCACACGTGGAGTGGATTGCCTGTCCTTCCCGCAGCTCTAAGGAACGCGGCAATGCTCTAACTGAAGAGTGAAATGACCTGTCTTGGTCACCACCGAGACCTGTACCGAGAGCACGACATGAGATGACGGTGCCACATCCGAGATACTGGAAGTCTTTTTTCGTGTGTGTTGTATTTGTCATAGACTAAATCGTTTCAATAAGTTTCCTTAAAACTTCATTTATTCAAACGATATATTTGTTTCAATATAACTCCAAAGTGCACCGAAATTCTATCCCCTATGTCTATGTAATGTATTCGGCAAACATTCGGTGTATCCCCTCCTATCATAAACCCCCCTCCGGGCAGGACCCTTAATTCTCAAACGCTATGAATACATGTCAATTAACACCTCCCTACGTCGGCGAATCTTACGTGTGTACATGTGCATGGGCCAGTGACCTTGCACAATGTGGCGTAATGGCCCTGTGTATAAAAACCTGACTGATATGGTCAGTGGAGAGACCATCCAGCGAGATCATCCAGCGAGACCAACCAGCAAGACCAACCATGGAGACTAGATCATCGACAGAAGTGGACGGATTGTGCATCTAGTCGGGGTGTCGGCCAAGGCCGTCGCCCCACCTACGACTACGTCGACGATGAAGAATCGCCGTCGGACTTCTGAATGTGTGTAAGTGACAGAGCGGGTCTCCACATCGGGATCATTGGCCACTCAGTCCCGATGTGCGTTCTGTCACATGTTTACCACTGTGTATACTATTTCGGCCGTCAATCTACCAAACAATAATAAAACATGGCTGCTGCTGTCTTCATCTCTACCACCGACTCTTGTCTTCCCATACTCTTGTCCACCACCCTGAACTACCACGCGAGAGCGACTACGACGGACGCTCTTGGACATATTCATCATTTTGGTCAGAAACTCTTATTTTGATAGGATGTTGGCATTGCGTAATACTCATGTAGTCGCGCAGTATTGTCTTTAGGCATTTCAGCAGATACCAGCAATTCAGCAGTTTGACGAATTACCCCCAAAGGTGTGATCTTCACAAAATTTGAATTAGATAAATTTAGTATATTTACTATTTTATGTGAACGTGAAAGCGGTTATATAGTTTCATTCTTCATATGCTTTTCGTAGCACACTTTTTCTCCATAATTGAATTGAATTTCATATACATGAATGCAAACTTATCCCATAGCATTTTAAAAGCTGTACGAATTTAATAGCTCTGACCATATCAAGATCTCTCGGAATCTGTTCTTGTAGATCACGTCCTACACTGCTTACATCAAGATAGCAGCTCGTTCAGTATATCTACACAATAGATCTAGCTGACAAAATCCCGCAGTGACAAGTTGTGTCCTTAAGAAAATGAGATATCTCGACTAGAACATTAAAACCACATATATAAAGACAAAAACTCACCCAGATCTTGATCGTTCCAAATCTGCCGATCTTCTCACCGGCCGTACAGACCCGTTGAACGAAACGACCGACATTGTGTGTACGATCCAAATAAAGCAAATCCTAGTTTCTTTGAAAGGGATTCCAAGACGTTGTCAAATCTCACGACACGAAGACAGGCTTAGAGCTACCTCACTCGTCTCCTGTACAAAAGATGTTTCCCTACGAACTAAATTCCAATCAATATACAGCTAGCGGTCGAAACTGTTCTCCAAACAACCGAACTGTAATCGATAATTGATTAGGATCACCCCAATCGCAAACAATCGCGTTGGTCCCATGGATGGCTGCACTTTTATACCCGAGAGATTCACAATATACTTTGACAGGTTCTGGGAATCGATAGCTAAAACGCTATATTGTCCAGACACTTGGTTAATTGTTTGTGTCGACGCTGTTACACTAGAGCTCTGAACTGGTGTAGCCGTCCAAGAGTTAGGATCTCACATATACACGTGATGTAACGATTACATTTTATCGCCGTTTTAGAATTACATCGTTGAGCTGATTGGGTGGATATTGATTTTATTAATCTGAAGGAAAACACTACAACATAGTGAGACAGGCAGATCAGTAAATACCAATATTGTCTACCTGCAGTCACAGCAATCTATTGATATGTAATCCATGTATGAGTTTTTTAGTCTTGTACTGGTGTTGTATTAATCACGTAAGCTTCAGTAGGCTTGGTTTTGAAGTTACTTTTTAAAAAATTAAGTCGGTCTTATAAGTGTGTTTATTTGGACTGAGGCTGAGCGAAGATTTATGAGTAATATTCCATGTTGATATCATTTACCTGTAATAAGCATCACTTATTGGTGATGTAGTGCAGTAAATACCGCAGAAACAAAAACATACACAAATGTGCTTTTACGGTAACTGATACCTATGACCATGACTTAATAATGAAAATAATAATTATATTTTTACAGCGCCTGGTATCCATCTGTCCAGTTGCTCACTAGTGCTGATTATTATTACCCCCGATACCCCAAGCTGCTTTGAGGCGCTAGAATGTTAGTAGTACATGACTTATCCCACCAGGTACCCATTTCCTGTTCTGTGAACAGAGGCAATTTTGAACAAACTCCCATGATTAAGGTGAGACCATGTGTGCTTCGTTGTTGGACAGAATTGAAGTCCTAGAAACTCCCAGGAGTCAAGCCGCCAAGCACGGTCACCCATCCAAGGGCTCTCCACGCCCAGCGTCGCTTAACTTCAACTGATTTGTGACTTAAGTTCTTCAAATAATCTGAGACCACACACCACCACAACAAGAGAAAAATCACTGTCCCTATTATAGTTTGGGTGGGGATGGTCCAGTCATCGCAAGAGCCACAAATGGCAATGCTGAGTTGTGTTCCTTTCGTCTTGCATGAAAGGTTTATCGTGGGTTCGACTCCCCGTTTCTTGGTTTACGAGCACGAACCCACGGGATTAACGTGTGAGACCTGCCTCACTTCGAAGGGTCGGCTAGGAAGCCTAGTTGTCAAAGCGTAAGCTGTTCACCACGGAGACTAAGGTTCGATTCCTCAAATGGGTACAATGTGTGAACCCCTTTTCTGGCGTCCTCGTTGTGATATTACTGAAATATTACTAAAAGCGTTTAGCAAATCGCATCACTTTGGACGATCCTCTGCGTATGCTGTTTGACGTGCATCGGCGAATGCTTGGGGGTTGAGACTGTGTTTTATCATGCCAATATTTGCAAGGCTCGACACTCATTTCGTCAGTCTGAACTTCCTGGTCCAGACAGACAGACTGATAGATAGATAAAAAACACAAACAAACAAAAAAAGCCAACACTACTGGAGACAATACAAATATGCACTCAAACTCGAGCTTTCGACGTGGCGAGCAAAGGCTTTAACTGCTGGGCTACTCCCCCACCCTGTTTGGATTAAATAAAACGGGTTTTCTAAGAACTCACCCTGTAAGCCCCCTGTTAACTATATCCCACATGTAAGCCTCAGAGACCCACAGCCCCGGTGCATAGTTTCATCGCTCGAGCAGTGTTGTGTATTTAAGTTTGTGGACATTAAAAGTTATTTCATGTCACTGTCAATCATGCCACAGGGCCAGCTGTTGAGCTGAGACTGTACTCAATATCACAGGTATAGCAGTCACTGAGCCTCATTATTTTCCTTATTGACTAAAGGCCTAAATAAAGCAAGAATAGATACCAGCATCTAAATTTCCTATTACACGGGGGCTTCCTTTTCAATTTAAATCAGTTAAATGATTATCTTCGGGGTCTATAAGGCGACATTGTCAGAGTTTTAATCGTAGAATGTTTATGATATTAACTTGACTCAAAATTCACCATTATACGACAAGATGGTGTCAAGGCAGTGGTGGATGTTGTGGTGTACTCATGTATGCCGTTGGTGGTGCCCAACGCATTGGTGGATGTTGTGGTGTACTCATGTATGAAGGTGGCAGTGCGCCAAGCATAGGTGGATGTTGTGGTGTACTCATGTATGCCGGTGGTGGTGCGCCATGCATTGGTGGATGTTGTGGTGTCCCATGTAATGCCGGTGGTGGTGCGCCATGCATTGGTGGATGTTGTTGTGTACTCATGTATGCCGGTATTGGTGCCCCATGCATTGGTGGATGTTGTGGTGTACTCATGTTTGAAAGTGGCAGTGCGCCATGCATTGGTCGATGCTGCGGTGTACTCATGTATGCTGGTGGCGGTGCCCCACGCATTGGTGTATCTTGTGGTGTACTCATGTATGCCGGTGGTGGTGCGCCATGCATTGGTGGATGTTTTGGTGTCCCATGTAATGCCGGTGGTGGTGCTCCATACATTGGTGAATGTGATGGTGGTGTCTCATTTACATGTATTGTGGTGTACGATGTTGAGATGAGTTTTTTACTTCAAACAAAACGTAAACCAGACATTGTGAAATTAATATTTCGAATCCACGTAATTTTATCTTGCAACTGAAAATTTAAGTCCTAGAATTTTATTCAACTTGGGATAAAAGTTGTTTAACAAACGATTATAGATTCAAATCGTTATTATTGGTTTGTATTGCAAGCAGGTGAGCGCAGCAGTTAGAACAGTGAAACAACGGCACACGCGGTACGTGATGAGCGTTAACTTAGACCAACCCAACTTCTCAACGTTTGATTTAATGTGCACCCCAAACCCCCTGTAATACAAACAAAAAAGTGATTTGAAATTATGATCGTTTGTTTAACAACTTCATCTTAAGTTGAATAAAATTCTGAGAATTAAATCTTCAATTGGCAAGGTATAAAATTATAAGAAATTTGCCATCGTAATTTCATTTTATTCGATTTACGTTTTTGTTTAAGGAGACATTCATCGGTACGCTTTCACGGCAAACGGACTGTAATCGCAGAATAACACGAGTGAGTCACGAAAGCGATCAGCAGTGATAAGCACATCACAATTTACAACATTCCCACCCACGGACGACAGTTTGTTTTAATTCATTTACATTGAATGTTCCATACACCTATGTCACTTTGGGTTTAACTTGTAATTTTAAATTTACAATGGGTTATACCTGTATTGTATTAGCCGTTGATTATGTTTTAGCTATATTGTCTTACATCAATAAATCTGTAATTAATGAAAGAAAATTTTGTTTCGTTTTGTTTCAATAATGAATATTACCAGGTCTTACTTGGCTCACGCTATATAAGAAAACATGCCTCTGTGCAAACACTTGTGATTGATTGAGGTGCTTTCAATAGCTCTAATCTTTTGTTTCGGGTTCGGCGACTGGGATTAGGTTGCGTAAGCGAGCGACCCGAAGCGAGCGACTGAAGCCGGCTTGGAGTTTGAGCACCCACCTATAGTGATGTGAAACATTCGTCGTGGGGACAGAAAGTCTTGAAATCCTGTAGAGGTAGGACGACTTCAAGGATTCTTCGGAAGGGCGACAGAGGACCAGACAGGTAGATGTTTCCATATCTGTTTGGAAGAAAATATGCATCTTGATGGATATTTGTTTAATATACAGTGCACACTCATTCTCACATAGTACACAGCCATTTAGGTATAGATGGGAAAGGCTGATACTGGTTTCTGCATGTAAACGGAGTGGTAGTGTAGCCTGGTTGTTCAAGTGTTGGCACGTCATGTTCAGTGTCAGTGTTCGAGTCCTCACTTAAATATTATGTCCCACGCCTACTTATGAGGCCCGTCGTTGGAAAATTGCCCAAAGCGGCAAAAAACCACACTTACTCGCTGTTGTTAATCCAATCTACAAACGCGAGAAATGTGATTACTGATGCTTATGCATGACTGATTTCTTTCAGACGCAGGAACCCTGGCACACTCTGGATTTGGTGTTGTGTCACTCTAAACCCTTCCACCTGGACTTTAGTACACTGACTTTCCGAGGGTCCGATGGGATGAGCTTTTGTCTCATGGTGGCTCCATTGTGCGTCTGCTCTCCGCGTAGCCCCCTGCCGAGCGTACATGGAGTAGGTTCGGTGCTAGGGCCTGACTGTACAGTCAGGATGGTTGTTACAGCAGCCCAGCTAGTTTAGGGTTGGCACACTCTGTGGCCCCAGTCTTTTCAGCACCCCCAGTAGTCCCAATGCTGACTGCACTTGACTGGTAGATTAGGGGTTAGTGTAGATAGGGCCCCCTTCGTGCATGCCCTGTACGATGCTATCTATAGATAGTATAACTTAGTGTTAACCCACCATTCCGTCCTTCAATAGGTAGTTCGAGACAAAGCAAATCCCGGATGGTCACTTTGAAAGTCAGTGTACTGGCCACCTGCTGGTAAAGCATTCACTATTTCAGTTTAAAACTTAAATTAAAATTTGTTTTTCACGTCCTGACATATTTGCTTTGCTGTATTTAAATGTAAGGGGATCATCGAATAACCGAATGGTTAAAGCGTTCGCTCATGACGCTCCAAACAACCTATTTCGATTTCCCATATCTGAATGATGTGTGAAGCATCGATTTGTTGTTTCTCACCGTGATATAGCTAGTACATTGCTGAAAGCGGTGTAAAAGGACACTTATGCAGTCATAATCTGTGTGAGAAGCATAAATTATGTAAAGTGTTCTTTGCCTTTTTAAGTAGAACCGTTGCTTACGCATGCAACTGTTCCTTTCAAACAATCTTTTGAATAAACCATAACATGCGATGCATCCTTGTTTATCATGACGTCTACTGCAAAATTACAACTTGAGTTTCATGTTTGAGATTTTACGTGTAGGCATATAAGTTGCATGTATGCACACAGTAAGTGCCAGCGATGTAAACTATATCCTCTGTACTGTTATGAGCAGGGATGCCATCTACCTGGGGGCGGAAATGGACCCTGAAGTCCCCCAGAGGCAGGACGACTGCCAAGAAGATATTTCGTGGACAGAAGTGGATCAAGGTCTCTTCTGGCGGCAGGACAACGACCACAAAGCCGCCAGACTACCAGGAAGGCAAGTTCTCCAAACTATCTTTTGAAGACAACATACAATATATTCTTGTTGACAATGACGTCATGAGCAAGTTACAACTTGTGTTTCAGGTTACAGCGTTTTCCTGACCAAAAAGCATATGCCTTTAATATTTATTATCTATGTAGTAAGTATCAGTGATATGAAACATTAACCTATTCGTTATCGTTACTATTAGGAACGTGGATGCCATCGTCCTGGGGGTGAAATGGACCCTGAAGTCCCCCAGAGGCAGGACGACTGCCAAGAAGATATTCCATGGATAGACGTGGACCATGGATTCTTCGGAAGGGTAACAGAGGACCAGACAGGCAGGTGTTTTCAACTCTATTTGGAAGAAAATGTTTGTTTTATATATAGTGCACACTAATTCTCTCATAGTATACAGCCATTTAGGAGTGAGTGAGATTAGTTTTACGCCGCACTCAGCAATATTCAGCTATAAGGTGACAGTCTGTAAATAATCGAGTCTGGACAAGACAATCCAGTGATCAACAACACGAGCATCGATCTGCGCAAATGGGAACCGATGACATGTTTCAACCAAGAAGTCAGCGAGTGTGACCACCCGATCCCGTTAGTCGCCTCTTACGACAAGCATAGTCACAGCCATTTAGGTATAGATGGGAAAGGCTGATACTGGTTTCTGCATGTAAACGGAGTGGTAGTGTAGCCTAGCTGTTCAAGTGTTGGCACGTCATGTTCAGTACCATTGTTCGAGTCCTCACTTAGATGCTATGCCCCACGCCTACTTATGAGGCCCGTCGTTGGAAAAATGCCCAAAGCGGCAGAAAACCACACTTACTCGCTGTTGTTAATCCAATCTACATCCGAGAGAAATGTGATTACTGATGCTTATGCATGACTCATTTCTTTCAGACGCAGGAACCCTGGCACACTCTGGATTTGGTGTTGTGTCACTCTAAACCCTTCCACCTGGACTTTAGTACACTGACTTTCCGAGGGTCCGATGGGATGAGCTTTTGTCTCATGGTGGCTCCATTGTGCGTCTGCTCTCCGCGTAGCCCCCTGCCGAGCGTACATGGAGTAGGTTCGGTGCTAGGGCCTGACTGTACAGTCAGGATGGTTGTTACAGCAGCCCAGCTAGTTTAGGGTTGGCACACTCTGTGGCCCCAGTCTTTTCAGCACCCCCAGTAGTCCCAATGCTGACTGCACTTGACTGGTAGATTAGGAGTTAGTGTAGATAGGGCCCCCTTCGTGCATGCCCTGTACGATGCTATCTATAGATAGTATAATTTAGTGTTAACCCACCATTCCGTCCTTCAATAGGTAGTTCGAGACAAAGCAAGTCCCGGATGGTCACTTTGAAAGTCAGTGTACTGGCCACCTGCTGGTAAAGCATTCACTATTTCAGTTTAAAACTTAAATTAAAATTTGTTTTTCACGTCCTGACATATTTGCTTTGCTGTATTTAAATGTAAGGGGATCGTCGAATAACCGAATGGTTAAAGCGTTCGCTCATGACGCTCCAAACAACCTATTTCGATTTCCCATATCTGAATGATGTGTGAAGCATCGATTTGTTGTTTCTCACCGTGATATAGCTAGCATATTGCTAAAAGCGGTGTAAAAGGACACTTATGCAGTCATAATCTGTGAGAAGCATAAATTATGTAAAGTGTTCTTTGCCTTTTTAAGTAGAACCGTTGCTTACGCATGCAACTGTTCCTTTCAAACAATCTTTTGAATAAACCATAACATGCGATGCATCCTTGTTTATCATGACGTCTACTGCAAAATTACAACTTGAGTTTCATGTTTGAGATTTTACGTGTAGGCATATAAGTTGCATGTATGCACACAGTAAGTGCCAGCGATGTAAACTATATCCTCTGTACTGTTATGAGCAGGGATGCCATCTACCTGGGGGCGGAAATGGACCCTGAAGTCCCCCAGAGGCAGGACGACTGCCAAGAAGATATTTCGTGGACAGAAGTGGATCAAGGTCTCTTCTGGCGGCAGGACAACGACCACAAAGCCGCCAGACTACCAGGAAGGCAAGTTCTCCAAACTATCTTTTGAAGACAACATACAATATATTCTTGTTGACAATGACGTCATGAGCAAGTTACAACTTGTGTTTCAGGTTACAGCGTTTTCCTGACCAAAAAGCATATGCCTTTAATATTTATTATCTATGTAGTAAGTATCAGTGATATGAAACATTAACCTATTCGTTATCGTTACTATTAGGAACGTGGATGCCATCGTCCTGGGGGTGAAATGGACCCTGAAGTCCCCCAGAGGCAGGACGACTGCCAAGAAGATATTCCATGGATAGACGTGGACCATGGATTCTTCGGAAGGGTAACAGAGGACCAGACAGGCAGGTGTTTTCAACTCTATTTGGAAGAAAATGTTTGTTTTATATATAGTGCACACTAATTCTCTCATAGTATACAGCCATTTAGGAGTGAGTGAGATTAGTTTTACGCCGCACTCAGCAATATTCAGCTATAAGGTGACAGTCTGTAAATAATCGAGTCTGGACAAGACAATCCAGTGATCAACAACACGAGCATCGATCTGCGCAAATGGGAACCGATGACATGTTTCAACCAAGAAGTCAGCGAGTGTGACCACCCGATCCCGTTAGTCGCCTCTTACGACAAGCATAGTCACAGCCATTTAGGTATAGATGGGAAAGGCTGATACTGGTTTCTGCATGTAAACGGAGTGGTAGTGTAGCCTAGCTGTTCAAGTGTTGGCACGTCATGTTCAGTACCATTGTTCGAGTCCTCACTTAGATGCTATGCCCCACGCCTACTTATGAGGCCCGTCGTTGGAAAAATGCCCAAAGCGGCAGAAAACCACACTTACTCGCTGTTGTTAATCCAATCTACATCCGAGAGAAATGTGATTACTGATGCTTATGCATGACTCATTTCTTTCAGACGCAGGAACCCTGGCACACTCTGGATTTGGTGTTGTGTCACTCTAAACCCTTCCACCTGGACTTTAGTACACTGACTTTCCGAGGGTCCGATGGGATGAGCTTTTGTCTCATGGTGGCTCCATTGTGCGTCTGCTCTCCGCGTAGCCCCCTGCCGAGCGTACATGGAGTAGGTTCGGTGCTAGGGCCTGACTGTACAGTCAGGATGGTTGTTACAGCAGCCCAGCTAGTTTAGGGTTGGCACACTCTGTGGCCCCAGTCTTTTCAGCACCCCCAGTAGTCCCAATGCTGACTGCACTTGACTGGTAGATTAGGAGTTAGTGTAGATAGGGCCCCCTTCGTGCATGCCCTGTACGATGCTATCTATAGATAGTATAATTTAGTGTTAACCCACCATTCCGTCCTTCAATAGGTAGTTCGAGACAAAGCAAGTCCCGGATGGTCACTTTGAAAGTCAGTGTACTGGCCACCTGCTGGTAAAGCATTCACTATTTCAGTTTAAAACTTAAATTAAAATTTGTTTTTCACGTCCTGACATATTTGCTTTGCTGTATTTAAATGTAAGGGGATCGTCGAATAACCGAATGGTTAAAGCGTTCGCTCATGACGCTCCAAACAACCTATTTCGATTTCCCATATCTGAATGATGTGTGAAGCATCGATTTGTTGTTTCTCACCGTGATATAGCTAGCATATTGCTAAAAGCGGTGTAAAAGGACACTTATGCAGTCATAATCTGTGAGAAGCATAAATTATGTAAAGTGTTCTTTGCCTTTTTAAGTAGAACCGTTGCTTACGCATGCAACTGTTCCTTTCAAACAATCTTTTGAATAAACCATAACATGCGATGCATCCTTGTTTATCATGACGTCTACTGCAAAATTACAACTTGAGTTTCATGTTTGAGATTTTACGTGTAGGCATATAAGTTGCATGTATGCACACAGTAAGTGCCAGCGATGTAAACTATATCCTCTGTACTGTTATGAGCAGGGATGCCATCTACCTGGGGGCGGAAATGGACCCTGAAGTCCCCCAGAGGCAGGACGACTGCCAAGAAGATATTTCGTGGACAGAAGTGGATCAAGGTCTCTTCTGGCGGCAGGACAACGACCACAAAGCCGCCAGACTACCAGGAAGGCAAGTTCTCCAAACTATCTTTTGAAGACAACATACAATATATTCTTGTTGACAATGACGTCATGAGCAAGTTACAACTTGTGTTTCAGGTTACAGCGTTTTCCTGACCAAAAAGCATATGCCTTTAATATTTATTATCTATGTAGTAAGTATCAGTGATATGAAACATTAACCTATTCGTTATCGTTACTATTAGGAACGTGGATGCCATCGTCCTGGGGGTGAAATGGACCCTGAAGTCCCCCAGAGGCAGGACGACTGCCAAGAAGATATTCCATGGATAGACGTGGACCATGGATTCTTCGGAAGGGTAACAGAGGACCAGACAGGCAGGTGTTTTCAACTCTATTTGGAAGAAAATGTTTGTTTTATATATAGTGCACACTAATTCTCTCATAGTATACAGCCATTTAGGAGTGAGTGAGATTAGTTTTACGCCGCACTCAGCAATATTCAGCTATAAGGTGACAGTCTGTAAATAATCGAGTCTGGACAAGACAATCCAGTGATCAACAACACGAGCATCGATCTGCGCAAATGGGAACCGATGACATGTTTCAACCAAGAAGTCAGCGAGTGTGACCACCCGATCCCGTTAGTCGCCTCTTACGACAAGCATAGTCACAGCCATTTAGGTATAGATGGGAAAGGCTGATACTGGTTTCTGCATGTAAACGGAGTGGTAGTGTAGCCTAGCTGTTCAAGTGTTGGCACGTCATGTTCAGTACCATTGTTCGAGTCCTCACTTAGATGCTATGCCCCACGCCTACTTATGAGGCCCGTCGTTGGAAAAATGCCCAAAGCGGCAGAAAACCACACTTACTCGCTGTTGTTAATCCAATCTACATCCGACAGAAATGTGATTACTGATGCTTATGCATGACTCATTTCTTTCAGACGCAGGAACCCTGGCACACTCTGGATTTGGTGTTGTGTCACTCTAAACCCTTCCACCTGGACTTTAGTACACTGACTTTCCGAGGGTCCGATGGGATGAGCTTTTGTCTCATGGTGGCTCCATTGTGCGTCTGCTCTCCGCGTAGCCCCCTGCCGAGCGTACATGGAGTAGGTTCGGTGCTAGGGCCTGACTGTACAGTCAGGATGGTTGTTACAGCAGCCCAGCTAGTTTAGGGTTGGCACACTCTGTGGCCCCAGTCTTTTCAGCACCCCCAGTAGTCCCAATGCTGACTGCACTTGACTGGTAGATTAGGAGTTAGTGTAGATAGGGCCCCCTTCGTGCATGCCCTGTACGATGCTATCTATAGATAGTATAATTTAGTGTTAACCCACCATTCCGTCCTTCAATAGGTAGTTCGAGACAAAGCAAGTCCCGGATGGTCACTTTGAAAGTCAGTGTACTGGCCACCTGCTGGTAAAGCATTCACTATTTCAGTTTAAAACTTAAATTAAAATTTGTTTTTCACGTCCTGACATATTTGCTTTGCTGTATTTAAATGTAAGGGGATCGTCGAATAACTGAATGGTTAAAGCGTTCGCTCATGACGCTCCAAACAAACCTATTTCGATTTTCCAAATCTGAATGATGTGTGGAGCCGATATTTGTTGTTTCTCCCCGTGACATAGCTGGTATGCTGGTAAAAGCAGTGTGAAAACGACACTCATGCAGTCTTAATATATACTGGAAGGATAAATTATGATACAGAATGCTGTTTACCTTTACTAGCAGAAGCCCCTGTGTTTTTCTGAACGATCTTTTAAAGAAAACATAAAGTGCCTCCTTGTGTACGATGACGTCTACTGCCAAGTCACAACTTGATTTTCGTGTTTGAGATATGTTCTCGTGGAATCATATATTTTGCATTTATGCACTCAGTACAAATGATGTAAAATATGTTTACCTTTATTATCAGGAGCGTGGATGCCATCTACCTGGGGGCGGAAATGGACTGTGAAGTCCCCCAGAGGCAGGACGACTGCCAAGAAGACATTTCATGGACAGATGGACAGAAGTGGATCAAGGATTCTTCTGGAGCAGCATGTGGATGTTTTACTGTTCGGACATTTTGTGACAATGTACTCTGCGTGTCTAGTACTGTAAACCCTCCAGTAGAATAGGTAGCGTTGCATACGTTGAGGGAACACGGTTCCAGAGTTTTTTTCTCAAAAATGTTTTTTATCTCTGGTTTTACGTGTCGGGCTTCAGTTACCTTTGACCTTGTTCAAATCTCAAATTTGATCAAGATCAATTTAGACACACATTCTGCGACAACAATGTTGGTGTTTCTGTTCGAGGATTTGGAACTGTTCCATGTTGGGAATAATGACATTAATAAAACATAATCCACACAGCTGGTCCAATTGTACTTGTTTTTTTCTGTTTTGTTTGTGAAACTTGTGAACTCGAGAAGAATTGTTTTTGTCCATGGAAATCGGATGTGCACGACTTTATCGCCTTGTAAGAGTGCTTGTTTTTAGCCATACACTGCCATGCACTGCTAAACACCGCCAACACAGAAAGACATCACGAAAGTCCAACATTAAAACAATAGATCAATACACGGGGGTATTCTAATGTCTACAAACCAGAACGTACAATACAAAAGCCTACCAACATTACTAGATCACATCGCACAGACCTTTAGTTCAATGTATGTACTAAACAATCCAGTGGTGTCTGTAGATGAGACAAGACATTAAATGAAAAGCTCCCACCAACATCCAACAGTCCAGAATATTACATTGCGCAAGTAAACAACCAAGTGCATGTTTGCCAATCATGTTCCTTAACCAGTTGACCATGCTTGGAGCATTTGTGATGGTCAGCGTATCCCTATTCTGGTGTTCTGATGTCGAGAGATGCTGCTCCCCATGGATTGGTTGAACTGACACAGAGTAAAGTCAATATGCCATCAGAGAGAGAGAGAGAGAGAGAGAGAGAGAGAGAGATCTATATCAAAGCAGATAAACTGAACAAATTGTAAGCTTCTGAATGTATCAAAAGTGATTAACAGTTATCTGACAGACCATTTGAATAGCTACTACGAGAGCTTAGAGGCAGTTATCGATCGTGAAGCATAGTTTTCTAATAATTTGGATACTGCTATTTCATCAAATAGTTTAGGAATGTATAGCTTGTATTAACCATAACATTGAAGTTTGTTTTTTTCTAAACTGTGTTAAACATGCGACACCAAATGAATTGTTTGTTAGTTCTCTGCTCTGTATAGGCACTAAAACTACAATGGTGGCCATCTTGGCAGCCATTTTTGAATTCTGGGTAATATCAAGGTATTCCATGTAACATGTTGTCACTCTAGAAGTAAACAGGAAACAAAATCACGTCTCAAAGAGTAAGCTGTAAAGCACTATATTATCACGACATGACCATACAAAATCACCTGTTTTGTGCCCGAGTCACCACTCTAGAAGATACAAGTGTCAAAAACCATAAAAAGTATCAACATTGGCCGTAAATGGACACATTCGGTGTTAATTTTTATGTAAATGTAACTGCCGAGAAGACAATTCAAAATGGCGGTCATTTTCATTATTTTCAAAAGCAAATACATGTAAAGAAATATACACCCTTTAGCAATACACAAAAGTCACAATGACAGTGATCAGATTGATATTAGTAAAACTATCCATGATCAACTTTGAGATGTTGTTGGCCAGCAAACCAAATGTCATGAAAATGCTCACAGACCTCCACCACATAAAATGGCCTGTGAAAACCTGAGTATTAAAGGCCTTTTCATGAGCCAAAGACATCATACTAACTGAAGATAGTGTCAAACAAACTCAGTACTGGGGAGGCTACGACATCAGATTTTCCAGCTGCCTCCTCTTGACAATTCAACATGGCGGTCAGTTTTATTATTTTCAAAAGCAAATACCTGTCAAAAACATACACACCCTTTAGCAATACACAAAAGTCACAATGACAGTGATCAGATTGATATTAGTAAAACTATCCATGATCAACTTTGAGATGTTGTCGGCCAGGAAATCAAATATCATGAAAATGCTCACAGACCTCCACCACATAAAATGGCCTGTGAAAACCTGAGTATTAAAGGCCTTTTCATGAGCCAAAGACATCATACTAACTGAAGATAGTGTCAAACAAACTCAGTACTGGGGAGGCTACGACATCAGATTTTTCAGCTGCCTCCCCCTGTGCTACTTCAATACCCTTGGATTCAGCAAAGGGGTTCACCTTTTACGGTGTCTTGTCAGGAGTCTCGATCACAAGGAAAAGCGGCCAATACTCGATCGATGCAGAAGGTCTGTGATCAGTATCAATAGGGTCAATTTCAATAGTGGACATTTTGGGCTTTTGGGCGGAATTTCATAGGTGTAAGCCATGGTTAGTGTAATATGGTTCATCATCCGAGCCACCCACTCACCACGGAGTATCACAAGGACAATGCTAAAAGCAAGTGGGTCTTACAGCACCAAGGTACCCGGATGATCTACTCCAGCAGAAGAATTAATATTAATATTTCTACCAGATTGACCTATGAGCCATATTAAATACGAGGGCGAAAATATCGGTTTTCATATTTTTCATGCGATGACCTAAGGAAAAATATTACTTTGTCATGGTGAGGTGATGTCGTGAGCAATGCAAAGACGCCACGTCACCAATCCATGGGGCACCACCACAGTCATACATGAGACACCACAACCACATCCACCAATGGATGGCACACCGCCAAAGTCATAGGGCACCCCAAACGGCATACATGAGTATACCACATCATCCACCAATGCAAGGGGCACCACCACCTTCACACATGACTACACCACAACATCCACCAATGCATGGTGTACCGCCACCGGCACAGATGAGCACACCACAAGATCCACCAACGCATGTTGCACCGTCACCGGCATACATGAGTACACCGCAACATCCACCAATCCATAGGGCACCAACGCCGGGATACATAAGCCACCACCATAACATCCAGCAATGGATGGCACACCACCACCGGCACACCTGAGTACACCACAACATCCACCAATGCATCGTGTACTGTCACCGGCATACATGAGAACACCACAACATCCACCAATGCATGGTGTACCGCCACCGGCATACCTGAATACACAACAACATTCACAAATGCATGGGCCACCACCACCCTCATACCTATACATGAGACACCAAAATCATATCCAACAATGCATGGCACATGGCCTCCGACATACATGAGCACAACACAACATCCACCAATGCATGGCGCACCGTCGCTGGCATACATGAGTATATAACAACATCCACCAATGTCTGGTGCACCACCACCGGCATACATGAGTACACTACAACATCCACCAATGCATGGTACAACACCACCGTACATCAGACACCACCATCACCTCATCTCCACAAATGCATGACGCACAGCAACTGGCATATACGTGAGCACACCATGAAATCCACCAATGCATGGGGCACCACCACCGGTATGCATGAGTACACCACAACATTCACTACTGCATGGGGCACCACCACCCTCATACATGAGACACAACCATCACTTCCAACAATGCATGGCGCACCGCCACCGGCATACATGAGTACACCACAACATCCTCCAATCCATGTGGCACCACCACCGGCATACACAAGCGACCAGAATCACATGCAACAATGCATGGTTCACCACCACCGGCATACATGAGTACACCATAATATCCACCAATGCATGGGACACCACCAAAGGCATCCCTAACCCACCACCATCACATCCACAAATACATGGAGCACCGCCAACGCTATACATGAGTGCATGACAAGATTCAACAATGCATGGGGCACCACCACCCTCATACATGAGACACCACCATCACATACAATAATGCATGGAGCACCGCCACTTTCATATACGTGACCACACCATCACATCCACCAATGCATGTCACACCACTAATGACATACAGAAATACACCACAACATCCACCAATGCATTTCACACCACCACCGGCATACATGAGAACACCACAACATCAACCAATGGATCTTCCACCGCCACCGGCATACATGAATACACAACAACATCCACCAATGCATGTGGCACCACCACCTTCATACATGAGACACCACCATCACATCCACCAATGCATGGGGCACCGCCAACTGTATACATGAGCACACCACAACATTCACCAATGCATGGTTCAATACCACCGGCATACTTGAGACACTACCATCACATCCACTAATTCATGGGGCACAGCCAGCCTCATACAAGAGCTTTAACCATCACATCCACCAATGAATGGTACACCACCACTGACATACATGAGTACACCACCATCACATCCACCAATGCATTTCGCACCGCCACTGGCATACAAGAGCACACCACAACATCCACCAGTGCAATGGTCACCACCACCCTCATACATATACATAAGACACCACCATCACATCCACCAATGCATGGCGAACCGCCACTGGAATACATGAGCACACCACAACATCCACCAATGCATGGTGTACCGCCACCGGCATACATGAGTACACCACGACATTCACCAATGCAATGGTCACCACCACCCTCATACATATACAAAGGACACCACCATCAGATCCACAAACGCATGGCGTACCACCAACTGTATACATGACTAGAACATAACATCCACCAATGCATCGTGCACCGCCACCGGCATACATGAGCAACCACCATCACATCCACCAACGCATGGCGTACCGCCAACGGTATACATGAGTACACCTAAACATTAACCAATGCATGACGCACCACCACCGGCATACATGACACACCACCATCACATCCACTAATTCATGGGGCACAACCAGCCTCATACAAGAGCTTTAACCATCACATCCACCAATGAATGGTACACCACCACTGACATACATGAGTACACCACCATCACATCCACCAATGCATTTCGCACCGCCACTGGCATACAAGAGCACACCACAACATCCACCAGTGCAATGGTCACCACCACCCTCATACATATACATAAGACACCACCATCACATCCACCAATGCATGGCGAACCGCCACTGGAATACATGAGCACACCACAACATCCACCAATGCATGGTGTACCGCCACCGGCATACATAAGTACACCACGACATCCACCAATGGAATGGTCACCACCACCCTCATACATATACAAAGGACACCACCATCAGATCCACAAACGCATGGCGTACCACCAACTGTATACATGAGTAGAACACAACATCCACCAATGCATCATGCACCGCCACCGACATACATGAGCAACCACCATCACATCCACCAACGCATGGCGCACCGCCAACGGTATACATGAGTACACCTAAACATTAACCAATGCATGACACACCACCACCGGTATACATGAGTTCACAAACAAGATTCACCATTGCATCGTGTACCACCACCGGCATTCATGAGTACATTACAACATCCACCAATCCATCATGTACCGATACCTCCATACATGAGTACACCATAACACCCACCAATGTATGGGGCACCACTACCGGCATCCCTAACCCACCACCATCACATCCACCAATGCATGGAGCACCACAAACGGTATACATGAGTACACCACAACATCTACCAATGCATAGCGCAGCACCACCCTGATACATGAGACAGTACCATCACATCCACCAATGCATGGCACACTTCCACCGGCATAGATTAGTACACCACAACATCCACCAATGCATAGGGCACCAACACCGGCATACATAAGCCACCACTATCACATCCACCAATGCATGGCACACCTCCACCGGCATACATGAGGACAGCACAACATCCACCAATATATGGCGCACCACCACCGGCATACAAGAGTACACCACGACATCCACCAATACATCGTCGACCGCCACCGGCATACATGAGTACACCACAACATCAAAAAATGCATGGGGCACCACCACAGGCATACATGAGCCACCACCATCACATCCACCAATGCATGGAGCACCACAAACGGTATACATGAGTACACCACAACATCTACCAATGCATAGCGCAGCACCACCCTCATACATGAGACAGCACCATCACATCCACCAATGCATGGCACACCACCATCACCATACATGAGTACACCAAAAGATCAACCAATGGATCGTCCAGATCCACCGGCATACATGAGTACACCAAAACATCCACCAATGCATGGCACATCGCCACCGGCATACATGAGTACACCACGACATCCACCAATACATCGTCGACCGCCACCGGGATACATGAGTACACCACAACATCAAAAAATGCATGGGGCACCACCACAGGCATACATGAGCCACCACCATCACATCCACCAATGCATGGTGCACCACCGCCGGCATGAGTGAGTACACCTCAACATCCACCAATGGAATGGTCACCACCACCCTCATACATATACAAAGGACACCACCATCAGATCCACAAACGCATTGCGTACCGCCAACTGTATACATGAGTAGAACACAACATCCACCAATGTATCGTGCACCGAAACCGACATACATGAGCAACCACCATCACATGCACCAATGCATGGCGCACCACCACCGGTATACATGAGTACACAACAACATCCATCAATGCATCGTGTACCGCCACCCTCATACCTGAGCACATCACAAGATCCACCAATGCATGGTTCACTACCACCGGCATAAATGAGAAGCCACCATCACATCCACCACCATGGAACACCACCAGTGGTATACATGAGTACAAAGTAACATCTACCAGTGCATGGGATACCACCACCGAGATACATGAGTACACCACAACATCATGAAATGTATGGCGCACCACGAGCACTTTCGTACATGAGTACAAAACAACATCCACCAATGTATCGTCCAACGCCACCTGCATACATGAGACATCAGTATCACATCCACTAACTGATGGGTCACCGCCAGGATCATACAAGAGACATAACCATCACATCCACCAAAGAATGGCACACCACCACTGACATACATGAGTACACCACCATCACATCCACCAATGCGTGGTGCACCATCACCGGCATATTTGAGTACACAACAACATCCACGAATGCATGGCACCACGCCACCGACATACAGGAGCAAAAGACAACATGCACCAATGCATGGCACACTACAACCGGTATACATGAGTACACCACAACATCAGCCAATGGATCGTTCACAGACACCGGCATGCATGAATACACCAAAACATCCATCAATGCAAGGGGCACATTCACAGGGATACATAAGCCACAACCATCACATCCACCAATACATGGCGCACCGCCACTGGCATACATGACCACAACATCCACAAATGTATGCGCACCACGACCACCAGCATGCATGAGTACACCAAAACATCCCACAATGCATGGCGCACCACCACAGGCATACATGAGTACACCACAACATCCACCAATGCATGGCGCACCATCTCCAGCATACATGAGCACAACACAACATCCACCAATGCATGGGGCATCACCACGTCATACATTAGTACACAACAACATTCACCAATGGATGAGGCACCGTCACCGGCATACATGAGTACACCACAATATCCACCAATGCATAGGGCACCAACACCTGCATACATAAGCCACCACCATCACATCCACCAATGCATGGGGCACCTCCACAGGCATACATGAGTACACCACAACATCCACAAATGCATAGGGCACAAAAACCGGCAGACATGAGTACACGACAACATCCACCAATGCATGGCACAGCATCTCCGGCATACATGAGTACAACACAACATCTGCCAATGCATGGGGCATCACCACGTCATACATGACTACACAACAACATTCACCAATGGATGAGGCACCGTCACCGGCATACATGAGTACACCACAGCATCCACAAATGTATAGCGTACAAAAAACGGCATACATGAGTACATCACAACATAGACCAATGCATCGTGTACCTATACCTGCATACATTAGCACACCACAAGATCCACCAATGCATGGTTCACAACCACCGGCACACATGAGTTACCACCATCTCATCCACCAATGGATGGCACAACGACACTGGCATGGGGCACCAACACCGGTATACATTAATACACCACAACATCCACCAATGCATGGCACACCACCACCACCACACATGAGTAGACCACAACGTCCACCAATGCATTGTCCACCGCCCCCTCATACATGAGACACCACCATCACATCCACTAATTCATGGGACAGGGCCAGCTGACATACATGAGTGCACCACCATCACATCCACCAATGCATGTCGCTCCGCCACTGGCATACAAGAGCACACCACAACATCCACCAATCCAACTGTCACCACCACCCTCATACATATACATGAGACACCACCATCACATCCACCAATGCATGGCGCACCGCCACTGCAATACATGAGTACACCACCATCACATCCACCAATGCGTGGTGCACCATCACCGGCATATTTGAGTACACCACAACATCCACGAATGCATGGCACCACGTCACCGACATACAGGAGCAAAAGACAACATGCACCAATGCATGGCACACTACAACCGGTATACATGAGTACACCACAACATCAGCCAATGGATCGTTCACAGACACCGGCATGCATGAATACACCAAAACATCCATCAATGCAAGGGGCACATTCACAGGGATACATAAGCCACAACCATCACATCCACCAATACATGGCGCACCGCCACTGGCATACATGACCACAACATCCACAAATGTATGCGCACCACGACCACCAGCATGCATGAGTACACCAAAACATCCCACAATGCATGGCGCACCACCACCGGCATACATGAGTACACCACAACATCCACCAATGCATGGCGCACCATCTCCAGCATACATGAGCACAACACAACATCTACCAATGCATGGGGCATTACCACGTCATACATTAGTACACAACAACATTCACCAATGGATGAGGCACCGTCACCGGCATACATGAGTACACCACAATATCCACCAATGCATAGGGCACCAACACCTCCATACATAAGCCACCACCATCACATCCACCAATGCATGGGGCACCTCCACAGGCATACATGAGTACACCACAACATCCACCAATGCATGGCACAGCATCTCCGGCATACATGAGTACAACACAACCTCTGCCAATGCATGGGGCATCACCACGTCATACATGACTACACAACAACATTCACCAATGGATGAGGCACCGTCACCGGCATACATGAGTACACCACAGCATCCACAAATGCATAGCGTACAAAAAACGGCATACATGAGTACATCACAACATAGACCAATGCATCGTGTACCTATACCTGCATACATTAGCACACCACAAGATCCACCAATGCATGGTTCACAACCACCGGCACACATGAGTTACCACCATCTCATCCACCAATGGATGGCACAACGACACTGGCATGGGGCACCAACACCGGTATACATTAATACACCACAACATCCACCAATGCATGGCACACCACCACCACCACACATGAGTAGACCACAAC